>NC_087279.1:12330428-17330428 GCF_015220805.1 Pogoniulus pusillus | reverse complement strand
ACTGTATCCAGTGACGACAGCCTGACCCAACCACATTTTCTTCAGAATAAAAACAAACAAAGGAACCCCAAAAAAAACACCCCATGCCCCACAAAGCAAGCAAACAAAAAACCAAAACAAACAAAAAAACCCAAAACCACAACAAAAATAAACTTACTATAAATAAATAGAAATAAACCCAAACCCAAGCTCTAAAATACAGAGACTGCAGTGGAAAATAATAAAAATCTAGCAGCTCTCTGTAATAAACTCTAATTTTGGAAATCCAGCAATCTCTCCATTTCAGTTATGAAACTGAAGCAGAGATTGCTGGTTCCAGGTCTTTTCTTTTCCTTACTCCAATGTACCACAAAGTCTCTTGCCATCCCACACAGTTTATTCTCACAGACAAGCAGTCATCTCCCATTTAACTAATGGGTCAGCCTAAAAAACTTCAGTTTACACTTCCAACAACAGAACAAGAGGACACAGTCTCAAGTTGTGCCAGGGGAGGTCTAGGTTGGATGCTAGGAGGAAGTTCTTCACAGAGAGTAATTTGCCATTGGAATGGGCTGCCCAGGGAGGTGATGGAGTTGCTGTCCCTGGAGGTGTTCAAGAAAAGACTGGATGAGGTACTTAGTGCCATGGTCTAGTTGATAGGACAGGGCTGGGTGCAAGGTTGGACTGGATGATCTTGGAGGTCTCTTCCAACCTGGTTGATTCTATGATTCACTGTGCTTCACCAACTGCAGTTTCAACCAAATGTTACTGGCTTCCTTAGCTCCCCCATAAGCTGCAGGCACTTGGGTTTTGGTGGTGGGCTGTGGGTCTTCAGAGGAGGAGGAAAAGGGTAGCAATATGCAAAATACTGTACAAAAGCATATAAAATTAAGTGATCCCTACCCTACTGAACCTGAAAGCACAATAACTGATCATCCCTATTAGCATTCTGCATGGCAGATGGCAAGTGGTTCGGAATAATAAGAGACTTTTCCCCACAAGTGGATAATTCCAATGTACATTTGGATGTAAATTCTTTACTGATTATGATGGTAGAATACTGAGTTGTGAGAAACTGCCAGTTTGGAAGATGAAAACCTTGCCTCTTCCTTCACTTGCCAAGAGATACAGAAGTTAACAGAACCGGATCTCCTGCCCACAAAGCCATGCACCACTTTTTCCAGAGATGCCAAGCTACTAAAAGTTGACTAGCAAAGATGAAGAGCCTAAAGTTAGCAGCAAAACGGTCTCTGGAAGCCAAGCAGGAATGAGTCAGAATCTTGTTGCTGGAAGGAGTTCTCTGAATCAGAAAGGAAGCTGGCTCAGCTCCCACAAGGCAGAAAAGCAATATAGCAAGCAATAACTGAATCTGAAAACAACACACAGCCCAACAAGTGACCCGAATAGGGATTTTCTTGCCTCAGATCAAAAAAACTCCATCTGAGAACTAGTTAAGATCTCAGGTCAAGAGGGGAGCGCATTCAGTTACAGAATACATGCAGCCCTGGCTCTAAGAATGCATCAGTTGTGCTACTGCTGTGATTTCAGAATCACAGAACTTAAGAGGTTGGAAGGGAGCTCCAGAGACCATTGAGTCCAACCTCCCTGCCAAGGCAGGATCCCCTAGGGTAGTTTGCACAGGAACGCATCCAAGCGGGTTTTGAAAGGCTCCAGAGCAGGAGGTTCTAGGGTTAGGTGGGACACTGCTTGCTGGGAGAATGGTAGACCCACATTCTTTGTCGGTCTGTCAAAGCCCTCCCAGCAAAGTATTGTGAAGAAAGTAACTAAAGATGTGATGTGCTGATTTCACAGAACCACAAGACAAGAGGAACACAGAGGTCCAGTAAATGTTTCCTACATGGGATGATCTTGCAAGATGTCAGACTGCAAACGGAATGGTTTTTGGAAGAAACCCCTGTTGCAGTGAGCAGTCAGCAGCTACTTCCCTGAAATGCCATGAAGCACTGAACTAGGTCTCTACAGTTTACATCAGACTACACAAAGGGCTGCTGGTGACAAACAAAAACATGAGTCCATCAGTAAATTCTGCAGTGACACTGTGGCATATCCTGCTGAAGCAGAAACAAAACTTTGAGAGGAGAATGAAGCTGCCAGCAAAGTTCAAGTGGGGTACGAAACTACACATCATATTGGGAAAAAATCTGCCTTTTTTTGCCCATATTTTCATCACAGTATCATCAGGGTTGGAAGAGACCTCACAGATCATCAAGTCCAACCCTTTACCACAGAGCTCAACAGTGCACCTCTTTCACCATCCTGTGCAACTTGCTGAGTACTGACTCAGCAAGATCTCCATTCATTCCCCAAAGGACATCAACAACGGTGCTTTCAGAGAACACACTCAAAGCCTTGAAGTCTGCTTGTGGGAGGAAAGAAACTGGGATTACTTTTTCTTCTTGTTTTAAAATAAATATCAGTTTCAAGTTCTCAGAGTATTGGGGAAAAAAATCCTTATAGAAAATCATTTAGATAACATTTTAAGTTTGGAGAAGAGCACATGAGGAGTCTTGGGTGAGCTAATGGGACCAGATGCTTCCCTAGGAAGCACCACATTGAGAAGTTCTCTCTGAAGAAACAATTTCTCCCTGATCAGGCAAATGCTCTTGTCTTCCAAACATCACTTTTTTGGGCCAAATTAGTTCTGATTGTGGTCAGTGTGGTATGTGTATGTTCCAGACAGGCAGTCAAGAGATATTTCCAGGAGTAATAAGGAAAAGAAAATAAAAAGGAAGAACCCACCCCAGCAAAGTATTCTTACAGTAGGCAGATCTTAAGACTCTATAAGCTGATAGGATTCCATAGCCTAGAAACCTATTTTAGCAGAGTAGCTTCATGAATTATTACAATAACAAAAAATAAATACTAAAATAAACTAAGTCATCTAAGCCTGGTCTGATGGCAGAGATGATTTTTAACTCCCTTTAAAAGGAAGGAAAGGATTTCAATCTCTTATCAGCCAACAGCACCTAACACCACCATCTTCCTCTGTACAGATGGATCGGATCACCATAGTCAAAATTGTCCACAGTCACTATGACATAGTTGACTTCCTCAGGAGGAGGAGATAAAGAATAAACTATTTCTCTCATTAGATATCCCCCACTAGTACCAGCATTTGGGTTCTCTTTTCATCCTTCCATCACCCCAGGAGGAGACTGACTCAACAGTAAGTAAAGACATTTTGCACAGCACATATAATCCAGAATCAGGAACACAATTAGTGTTCAAAATAGCAACATTGCCCTTGAAATAATTTGCTACTGAATTAATGACCAGATTGTTAGGAATGTTACCTCAACTTTGCCTTAGGCTGCTAATTAGCAAACAAGTCATTAATTCACTGGTAACAAGTGGTTTCTCGGGCATTATTGCTTCTGACACCTTTAATTCACCACTCTCTTTGGAAAGCTTCCCCAGACAACTTTAATCTCAATCCTCCACGAATCACTCCCATGCCAGTACCACCAGCACACTACACACCAAGCACGCTGGAAAGAAAAGAGGCAGAAAATCAACACAGGAAAAATCTGAGTGGGGTCACTAATTAATATTCATGGTACCTTTCCCAACTCAACTAAGGGTAGGGGGCGACCAAAGGCACAAGAAGTTCTCAGCAGCAGCGTGGACCTGTGATTACATATAACAAAATACTATGGAACCTGGAGAAAGCTTACTTCCACCATGGTACACAGTGGAACATGGAATTCCCAACCAGAGGGCAGAGATCTGCTTCTATTTTCACTGCATTCTCCACGGTAAAGCGCTTTGGACTGAAAAGATTTCACGTGCTCTGATGCACAAAGTATTTCTGAGGTTTGTTTTAACAGCTGCACAAATATCCAGGCTTTTGAAAACAATCTGGATTTGGCCTGCCAACAAACCCTGATCTAAGAGTTTTATAATGACAACATTAGTAGAGAATACGAGTGCTCTCCATGTAAAAATCGATAGCAACAGAAACATCCCTAATAGACTACACAGAGTCTTTGGCACCTCTTCCTTTGCTATTCCGCTCTTTCCTGTTCAAGTCTTACTTTACAAATTCCCAAGTTCTACCAATGCACCTCTGAAGAAATGCTCTTGCAGTTTTGGAAAGATAGATTCTTGTGTTGCACCAGTTTTTCAGCACTAACAGAGCTGCAATCTAAGTTCATTCAACTGATTTATGAGTCGGCCCTCACCAAGCCTGAGAGGAGAGACGATGCTGTGAACATTAGATTAGAAAATCATTTTATTAACTGGGTGGAAGGAAAGGTCTTATTTAGAACCAGCATCTTAGGGTCACTGGGATGATTAGAGGGCTGGAGGACCTCTCCTATGAGGACAGACTGAAAGAGTTAAGGCTGTTCAGGCTGGAGAAGAGGATGCTCCCAGGTGACCTTATTATGGCCTTTCAGTATCTGAAGGGGGCCTACAAAAAAGCTGGAGAGGGACTTTTCAGGCTTTCAGGGAGTGACAGGAATAGGGGGAATGGAACAAAGCTGGAGGTGGGAAGATTCAGGCTGGACATGAGGAGGATGTTCTTGAGCATGAGAGTGGTGAGAACCTGGAATGGGTTGCCCAGGGAGGTGGTTGAGGCCCCATCCCTGGAGGTGTTTAAAGCCAGGCTGGCTGAGGCTGTGGCCAGCCTGAGCTAGGGTAGGGTGTCCCTGCCCATGGCAGGGGTTTGGAACTAGATGATCCTTGTGGTCCCTTCCAACCCTGACTGATTCTACTATTCTGTGATCCCCAAGTACTGTGTCCAGCTCTGGGACACTCAATTTAAAGTGTTAAGATGTTCAAACATGTCCAGAGAAGGGTAACAAGTTTGACAAGCGGTCTGGGGCACAGGCCTGTGAGGAGCAGCTAGAGGAGCTGGGGTTGTTTAGCCTGGAGAAAGGAAGGCTCAGGGGGGACTTTACAGCAACTACTCTACAATTACCTGAAAGGAGGTTGTGGCTAGCTGGGGACTGGTCTCTTCCCTCAGGCAACCAGTGACAGAATGAGGAGACATTGTCTCAAGCTGCATCAGAGGAGGTTTAAGCTGGATGTGAAGAAGTTATTTGCAGAAAGAGTGATTGGCCATTGGAGTGGGCTGCCAGGGACGTGGCAGAGTCTCCATCCCTGGAAGTGTTTAAAAAAAGAGACTGGATGTGGCACTTGATGCCATGCTTTAGCTGATTAGGTAATGTTGGGTGATAGGTTGGATTTGATGATCTCAAAAGTCTTTTCCAACCTGCTGGATTCTGTAACTGAACTGAACTTTGAAAAGAAGATTTGACAGTTTGGATCAAGTATACAAACTAATACATTTCAAAATTCAGTTCAAAAAAAGAATAATCTGGCCCAGCTGGAACATTTACACAAATCCATTACACATATTTGCCTTTTACTATCACATATCACATTACTGAAGAAGTAGGGGAACAGACTTTGCCTCAAAATCTGGTAGAAAAAAATTGCTTAACAAGGGGTCTCCCAGAGCTCATAACAAAACCGTTCACATGCTAATGTAAATGAGTGAAAGTCTTTGTGAAGCAGAGCTGAAAATGATCAGAAAGCTTTTCTTTCAGTAAAATTCACACCATGGAAAATGACACAAAGTCAAAACTGGCCCAGCTACTCTTTTACTCTCTTTTGAAGTCATTTTGGGTAAATTCATGCCCCTTATTCTCCTGCAGCAGTATTCCAATTTTCTACCAACTTCATAAATCTGAGAAACAGCAAAGCTTTGACTAATAACTCATCCCTTTAGTTAAATATTATATGAAACAGACTCAGTACAGATGGAAGCAGGAACAACTAACAGAACCCAGGGACTGAGGGAAGCACAGGACTGGGATGGAGTCAAACTCATTTTTGTGAAGATGTCATCACTGCAGGTCACCAAAGCTCAGTATTGAGATAAGGCTGGGGATGAGCTCCCAGTGGTAATCAGTCTTTCATTTTTGAAAACTCTTAAATCTCTATTGCAGAAGCTCTTCATTTCAACATTGAATTAATCATTCATTTAATCTAATGATAGAAGAAATCCCAGAGCAATTTTGTTTGCAAATTATGATGTCTTTACCCTTCTCCTTGGGCTTCACAACTGTCCATATAGTAACTATTTCAGAGATTGACTCCTGGGTACAGCCCTCTGTTGAAAATACATGAAACCTCTCCTGAAATATCTGAAGTCTCATAGCAGATTTCAAGATTAATAAACTCCAGATTAATAAATGCCATAACCACCTCAAGAACTTTTCAGATCAACACAAACAAGGGGAAGAAAAAAGAAGAAACAAAGAAAAGAGAATTGCTCTAGGTTCCAGTTAGTGTTGTCATTTTGATGGACCATCAGCCCCATAAAATTTTGTGCAATTCAATAAAACCTTAATTTCCACAAGTACTGAAAGCAAGCCATAAATTCCCTGTTCCCAGCAGAAAGGCCATCTGTGAACTTTCTCCCCTTACCCCCACCACATCAGTACGGTTCTCTGCTCCACGTTCAGCCCAAGAGGATACTTACTACATGCCAGTTTCTCTAATGTAATCACCTTAAATACTCATGCCCATTAACTGTAAAGATCTTAGGACCATTAAAAGGAACTCTTAGAAACTATGTCCCATATGGAGTAAATCTCTTTGGCAGTTTCTCCACTGGAAAGCTGCTTTGGATTCAAGGCTGATCTCTACCAGGGTAACATACCAACTAACAGCACAGAGCATCAGCATCCCTCTCTGTACACCATGCAAAGCCACACAGCCATGGGTAAGCAGCTTCAGAAAGAGCTCTGTAAACTCTAAGGAGTTGTCAGAGTGAAACTCAGCCTCAGAACAATTTTATCATTTAACAGCTTCCTAATCCCCTCACTCCACTCTTGCAGCTTTACCTTTCAGAGAGAGTCACACAGCCCCCACGCCAATTCTTGCATCCAAATTTAACAACTACAAAAATAAAACCATGATAAGGCAACCTTCACAAAAGAAAATTAATCTTATTTCTACAAAACAACCCCCAGCACCCAAAACACCACAGCCACCAGCATTTTCAGGATAACTCTAGAGTGCCTGCACTAAGCCACAACCTCTTTACTGGGTTTATTTTTTTCCTTCCCCTTAACAGATTCGGGGACTGTAATAACATTTAATCCTCAGAAGCTAATCTAAATGTAACACTCAAAAGAAGACAAAGACAACGTAAGAGGGAAAAAAACGTGGCCACTGCCTTTTGGGAGTGCTGCTTTATCCCCAGAGCGAGAGCATTAATAGAGTTTGGAATGAAATGCCATTTTATTCTCTGTAGCGGGGAGGGGATTAGCAAGTTGTCTTCTCTAAACCCAGCCTGAGTCATGGCTCTATGAACACTGAGAAAAGGATGTGGAACGAAGGGAAGGGCGGGGAGCACTGGCTTTTTATTTACATGCTGCTTCCTTTGTGGGTGGTTACTGATGTGCACCATTTGCTAAACAGGGAAGGAAAAGGGGGAAAAAAAAAAGTTGTAGGTCCCCAGACTTTAATTCTGTTGGTTAACAAAAGAGAAAAATCATAATGCACCAATTATAACAACATCGAGACAATGTGTCTATGGCAACTGTCCAATTCACCACAGCATGTAAGCAACAAGGGCAAGTTGCTTAAGGTGCTGAAAGCTGTGCTTGGTGGTTTCTTGTTGCTAGGATCTTTTTTTTCCTGGGAGAAAGAAACAGGTTGGACAGAGCCCAGAACAAAGGAGGAGACACTGCAGTAGGAGGAATATGGAGACAGGAGCGGGCTGGGTTCAAGTGAAGAGATGAGGAACAAAGTCCACTGTACAAGTCAGGCCATGCAGGCATCAAGCCTAGCATAGAATCATAGAATTAACCAGGTTGGAAGAGACCTCCAAGATCATCCAGTTCAACCTAGCACCCAGCCCTATCCAGTCATCTAGACCATGGCACTAAATGTCTCATCCAGTCTTGAAGTAGAAACCAAGAGCTAAAACTTCTGTGTCAGTGATTTAACATGAAATGCAGCAATAAGTACTCCACTTCCATTTCTGTACAAAGGGAGGTAGGAAGTTTACCTGCCTAACTTACAGGCATGCTGTGAAGGGTCACTTGTGGGAAGCTTGTACAACATTCCTAGCTCTTGCAACACTTGATAATCACTAAGGAGAGGAGAGAGGAAATAGTCCATGGAACACTTGACCACTTCTGTAGAGTTGCAGGTGCTGATAAGAAGCAAAGCTTTTGCATGGAGCAAAGCTGCAGGTGGGGAGATTCAGACTGGCTGTAAGGAGGAAGTTCTTCAGCATGAGAGTGGTGAAACTCTGGAATGGGTTGCCCAGGGAGGTGGTTGAGGCCCCATCCGTGGAGGTGTTTAAGGCCAGGCTGGATGAGGCTCTGGCCAGCCTGATTTAGGGTAGGGTGTCCCTGCCCACAGCAGGGGGGTTGGAATTAGATGATCCTTGTGGTCCCTTCCAACTCTGACTGATTCTATGAATTACTGAAGTCACTAAATTCCAAGGAAAAAAATGTGGGTTTTTTTGTTTCAGATATTTCCTATCTTTGCTTCAACATGACCTCCAAAAAGCAGAGTACTCACTGTGGAAAGAGCCCCTGCTCTATTCCTTTCTTCATCCATCAACTATGCTGATGCACAATGGCAAAAGACAATAAACACAGGGTAGATTGGTCTCAGAAAGCACAATTGCCAGGTCAAGCAGTTCAGTGAAGCAGAGCTGATATAAACAAGGGAAGAGACACTATGGGAATGGGACACACTCCGCAGACGGGGCAAGTGCAGAGTGTTTCCTTTTGTTACAGGAGCTGTCGTAGTTCAGCAGTGGAAGCAGGCAGACCAGGGCTTTATTCATACTTTGGCTGCATTCCAGTTCATGTAATTTTGCTGGAGTGTCAGTTTATTCCTGCCAACCAAGCTACTAGATCTGCATAAATCATTCTTACCTACCTTAGCACTTACCGTGCTTGTATACCTAATAAGAAAGTGCAAAACAGGATGAGCAAACTATTCTTTCCACTGAAGGCACAGGGTCTTGTCATTTATTACCATAAACTGGCTGCAGAATGACTTGTTATGCAGTGTAGATTCAAAAAGATCTCACAACATACAGAATTCAACTCCTACCAATTAGGAATGAATGCCAACATACAAAAGATGTTTCCCTGACCCTGTCCCAACCTTCTTGTGACCCTCACTTGAGACCTGTGTAGTCTTGGAGAGAGTTTGTAGGGTGTGTTACACACCAGGGTAGCAAGTCTGAAAGGGATCACTGCCTGCTGTCGTAAGAGACATATTCTGTAGGCTGATGGGGCAAAACAATGACTCTGCCCACATGTACAACTATCAAAAGGCATTATCCCAGAGTGTGCACTCAGCTTTGTCCCTTCTCAAGGCACCCCTCCAGCCATATTAACTTTTCACTTAATGTCACACTAGGGCAGGAATCTCCTTTGGCTGCAAGGAAGGCAGCCTAAGGAATTTGTCCCTTTATGATGGCTCAGGTTCATACAGCAATCAAATAGAAGAGCATTGCACAAAGGCCAGAAGCCAGGGATTAGCAGATAAGGGCTCAAAGGAAAAGGGGAATAAACCCTTAAGAGACTATAAATACATGGTCTGAATCTTGAAAGAAAGAAGTCATTAGCACCTGCATCATCCTCAGTCACTAAACTTTATGAGAAATGGTTGCATTCCTAAGCTTGCTACATTACCAGTCTTCATCTCCACAAGAAATAGAAGATACCAAAAGAAACTGAAACCTCAGGAACCAGACTCAAGACTGCTATTAAAAAATATGTTAGTTACAGTCTGTTACAGCAAGTTAAGAACATAATCCAAGGTCCCAATCTCTTCCTCTACCAAGTCACAAAGATAAATCATTGCTACATGTGTTCCCAACAACTGAAACGCTGAGGAGCTTTTAAGCCTGGAGGCTAAGGGGACTGGAAACTGAGGGGAGATTTTATCAGTGCTTATAAATAATGGATGTGTGTTAGAAAGATAGGACTAGTCTGATTTCACTAGTGCAAGAGGTAATAGGCACAAACTTGAGCACAGGAAGTTCCATCAAAACATGAGGAAGAACTTCTTGACGTTGAGGTGGTGGAGCACTGGAAAAGGCTGCTCAGAGAGATAGTGGAGTCTCAGTCTCTGGAGACACTCATAGCCTGCCTGGACACCATCCTTTGCAACCTGATCTGGTGGTGGAGGTTGGACTAGATGATCTCTAGAGGTCCCTTCCAACTCCTATCATTCTGTGATGGCACAGCTGCAGAAGCAAATCTGGGAAAGGACTGAACTGATCAAAGACTTCTAGAACTTTATGTCCTATGAATTTCTACATTTTTTTTAAACCCAGAATTTAGAATTCTGCGATGGAAAACTGCAGGAAAATGCAAGCAATGTGCTAGCTGCCTTGTTTTGGCTTCTTTAGCAACTTACTGCTTGACTGTCCAAACAAAAATGTGAAATCACAACAGGTTATGTGATGCTTTGGCAGCCAAACACGGTTTTAAATACAGACAGCACAATATAGTGCACACCCCACTAACATATTCATCACTACCATACTATCTATTTATGCAATTAAGTATCATACAGTCTGGACTGGACCCAACTGGACTACATATGCCACTACTCCAGTTTACTGCACACTGGCCAACTGTTTACCCAACTGAAATCAGAGTACTGCTCTTGACAGTGTAATTGCTTTGGACTCATTAATATTAAAGAATTACAGAAAACACTTTTTTTCTTGGACAGCTGTTATTGCATGTGGAACAGTAAGCTATATAACACCACTGGTAAACTGAAATGGAATTCAGACACTGAATATGCTGATGGTAAAGAAAAACAGCATATTAAAGGTACACTAATTGTGCCAAGGCCCATAAACGAGGGCAGAAAAATCACTGCACCCATTCTAAGACAGCATTTGTGTTAATTACAACTCTATTTTAATTGAAACTTATAGGGCTAAGATTCAGACTGTTTACCTTTTTTCTTCTCTGGACAATGAAAACTATAGAAGAAAACTTCCTACTCCCCCATGCACTTGCCCAGTCCTGCAAAGTGTAGGTTAAAAAAATACATTGGGTCAAAGTTTTAATAGACTAAGCACTTTCCATCATCATTTTGAAAACCCCAGTAAATATTCCTCTTTAGTGAGAATTTTGCAGGTCCTTGTCTTCTCCCTCGTTCTTCCTTGCCAGATCTAGCAACTTTGTACTGAATTATGTCAAGCTGGGCACAGAAAGAAGATGCTAACTCATCAACCCCCTAACCACCTGACAGGAGGTAACTTCACACTCCATTTATGGGAATATCCAGAGGCTACACACAGAGCGTTACAAAATGCAGCTGGAACTGACAGGAAGAACAAAAATGGTTCCTCACTTTATTGACTCCTCTGCCTTGGTGGCTGCCTCCTGGTACTGCTCCGATGTCAGTTTGTAGATCTCCGCATTCTGAAACAGAGAACACAATGCTCAGCTCTAAAAATTAAAGGCACCTCAGATCTTACCCCATCACAAAGTTGTATTCTATAATTAATGACAACTTCCAACAACAAAGAGCATATTCAGTTCAAAGAACACAACAAAAAATATCAAAAATAAAATGCTTAAAAGCTTCTTTTCTTTTCTGCAAAATGCATCAAGGCCACGCCACGTCCTCCATTCTGCACTTCACCCTTAAGAAGGGGGAAAAAAGGTCACTAAAAACCAATCCTCAGCTTTGATTATTCCATGTAACCACACACCCAAGGTGTTTCCAGTACCAAGTTATTTTGAGTTAGGTTATGTTTTGTTCTCTTCTTTCATTAATTGCTGTGAAGGATCCTGTAAGTTACTGACACGCAAGCATCAGAATTGGCTGCTAGCACTGGAAAATCCATTTTACATTTCAGTGCTTCTACTTATGTTACTTATTCTTTAAAAGAAAATTATGCAGCCTGCTTCCCTTTTAACAACACAGGGAGGCGTATCAGGTATCAGTTAAGGCACTGCCAGTCTGGAGTGTCTTGCTGCAGGGCTTAAGAGGTTTGCATTAAATTCTCCCAAGCTTCCACAGAGAGAGTTTTGCTTCGCAAGGGCTGAGCTGCTGAACATGGAGGACGAATTCCTCCTCTCAGCAGCACCTACAAGCCTCCCAAGCACAAACAGCAGAAGGGAATGGCTGCACACCACCAGTAACGTCGCTGCAAGGTTTTGTGTCACTAAACTGCTGATAAAGATGCTTTAGGCAAAGCCTCTGGACTTCATACTGAAAATAGCTACAATTACCTCACTCAAAGCTCATCTGCAAGGGCCTTAATCCACAAAGGCACATGCAGAAAATATGCAGCAATCAATCAAAGAAGTGACAAAACGGTAGCAAAAGCGAGGACAGCTACTCATTTAGGGCTGGTTCTAGCTGCTATGTCATCTCTCCCCAGATTTGGTCATTTTAGTTTATTCTTGCCCTTCTTCATTTATTTCCCCATAGATGCAGCTGTGGTCCTGCACATGATGAGGCGACATGCATTGTTCAGCGGCTAGAAAAAGGACAGGAGAGATATAACTCAAGTTCTATTAGCGGTTCTGCCACTTGTGCAATCATGGGCAAGCCACCATTCTCCATCTGCAAGCCAGGGATAACAGCTGCCTGTATCACTGAAGTTGTGTGAAGCTCAGCTAATTGGAAGGCTTATACAAGTTTCCAGGGTCTAGGCTTCCAGGTGCTACATTTAAGCATTTTATCTCTGGTGCCTGAATTTATGTCACATACCAAAAAAAAACCCACAGACCAGACTTTGCTTTTTCTAACTTTGACTTAGGGGACAGACTTACATTGAAAAATCATGGAATAGTAACCACTTGAAAATGCATTTTGCCAGCAAATTGTCACTAATGTTTTTGTTTGCTTATTTCTTACATAATGGTCACATTTCTATGCTATTAAACTCATTTTTCTTCTTCCCATAATGAAAAGTTCAGCTTTTAATGGAGCCTTTTTCTGTCCTGTAAACAGACCTCATGACTTTCAACTCCCTGCTGTTACTTATTCACACATGAAACCACAAGACCTGTGCTTCATTAATTAAATTTGCCATTAAAAATTAAATAATGTGAATAAGTAGATGTAAGCTTTATCTCCATGGGCTTCATAAGTCTCATCATTTCTCCAATTACTACTCAAGCAATTTTCATATTTCATACCGTCTGATTTCTCAAAGGGACTGGATTTGAAAGATCAAAATGAGAGAAACTGGGGAAGAGAGAAAGCAAGGTGGTAGAATTAAACATTTTTCAGGCAAGAGGAAGTAGCCCAGTCAGATACTATTAGCCTGCAGCACTCTGCAGTGAAACAGCAGCAGGAGAGGAAAACAGGAACAAATATGTTGTACGTGAGACCCAGCATGGGGCTGGCATTTAACCCACCTAAGGAAAAGAAAAACAGCCAACAGAGTCATTTGCTGGTTGCACTGTCGATTAAAGTGGTTGTGCCACAACCTTGCCTAGTTTATTAGAGAGTTCAACTGTCCAGTAGTATCATCAGCCTCAGCTTCAACAACACCAGCTACAAACATACATAAAAGAGCTGGGGAAGAAGCTGCTATAGAATAGGTCTGGATCACAGAACTGATAAAAGCAGGCAAGTGAGAACCTCAACAGAAAGGCAAGAAATTTAGTGAGGGAGAAGAGGAGGAGATCTTGCCTTAAAGAAGCCAAAAGGCACATGGCACAATGCAGAGATCAAGGAGGGGCACGGAAAGCCTTCAACCTGAAGATGAAAGCTGCTGGGCTTTAAAAGTAAACATATTTGCATGCGATCAAACTGGGCCTCCTGCCTTTGGATCAGACCTCTCTGCCATCTTCTTCCCCCCTCCCCTTCAAAAACCCTACCAAACAATGAAGCACTCTTTCCAATGCTGTGAATCACGATCTTTAAATGCTTCCCCAAGTATGAAGAACAGAGTTTGGCCACTTAAACCTGAGTTCATTCAACAAGCAGACTTGTTAAACAGGTTTTCCTTGGCCTCTAGGCCTTTTCCTACCTTGGGAAAGTCAAATTCATTTTTGTCCTGAACACCAAATGAGCACCAGACAGGCTTTTCAGCATCAGCACAGGCCCAGCACATTCTTTGATTTGGGGCTTTCTCAGGAAGATGGGAGTCTATAGCATAGTCTCTGACCTGGTTCCTCTTGATTCCTGATTCAGCAGAAGCCTTGCAGAGGGACAGGCAGGACACAATCACAATGCCATGTGCACACGCAGGCATTTAGAGCCTGTTCCTGGTATAGAATCAAACAGGTTGGAAGAGACTTCTTTGTACAGAGAATAATTTTCCAAATACCCTCATCTGGATGACTTCATATGCAAGATCTGCTTAGCTTTCTGTATTTTCCCTACCACATTACAGCAGAGGATAACGTTCCAATAGACTACAAAAATCCTAGGACTTTATACAAGGCTGCAAATGAGGAACCAAGCCAGGAACCACCTATGCACTTCCCATGACTTCAACAGAGCTGCCCACACACAAGGGCTATTCAGAAAGATCAAAGTGCGGTATTTGCACTTGAAACAAAGTCTGAGGTGCACAGCCTCAGTGAAGTCCTTTACCTTCATAAAACAGCATTCAGTTGCAGAGTAAAATAGAACATTCAGCGCAAAGTTACAGGACATCAACGCTGCTTTTAATTTACACTTACAATATTTGATGCTTGAGATAAAACAGCAGCTCACAAAGAAAAAGCTGAACATGAAACCTCAACTATTATTAAATAAAGCTCCTGGCAGTCCTAGTTGCAGAAATAAGTTTAAAAACATGACCAAAGGACACCGTAAGGGCTCAAATAACAAGACACACAGAAAGAATGAATGAACCACCTAAAATGTTTCACTTCTCTCAATAAAGCTGAGCCTTAGGGCTTCAGAACATCAGATCTTTGTCATATGGGGAAAGAGCTCTCTAGAGAGGACAAACAAACTAAACAAAGAAATGTTAGTTTGAAACATTTTTCCTCGCTATTAAATGATGGTTTGTAGCAAATAATAAAAACACTGAGAAGTTATAAAAATACATAACTAGAGCCTAAAGACCAACAAAGCCATTTTCATTTACCCTGCTGCTCTCCTACAACAGATCTGCTACACTCCTGCTTCCCGCTCTTCCCAAAACACCCTTGTACTAAAAATTTCCCTTTCCAAAGGGAATAAATTTTACCATTCAGAGCTAAATTTGAAGTCATTTTAATTCGTCATTCCTCTTTGGCTGCAAACATGCAGAGAAGCTCCAGCGCTCGCTACTACACCTCGCTACACTGCCCCAGCCTCTCCCACAACATACAGCAGAGGAAGTAAGCAAACAATATAGCAGAAGATGGGAGTTCTCAGGGTTATTTCAGGAGGGAAAGTAATTGAAGCATAAAGAGAAAACCCTGCCAGCTCATTCTCACATTGACATTAAAACGCGTTCCTTACAACTTCAGTGGAACAGGCGCTGCTTGCGGTAACATGTAAAACAGAAAAATCAGGCAAGGCGAGCAGGAGGAACCAGAAATTAATCAGGCTTTAAGCAAAGTTCTTTGTGCACATCAAGCCCAGGTGAAAAAAAAAAACAACCTGACTCTGGGTCACAGATTTCTCCATCAGGTTCAGTCCGAGTCAATAGATCAGAAGGTATTTGGATTAAACAGAAAAACCCCAACCACCGCCGCCACAGCTATCTCGAGCTTTTTTGACGCCTCAGAGTATAGAAGCTTGTCGGTGGTCACAGTGTTTAAAGATACAAAGAGGATTAACAGCTGTTGAAATGTTGCCAGCCTAGATGAGTGCCAGCGATACCTCTGATGGAAAGGAGCGGGCCAGTGGAGGCCTTGACAAACGCTGCACATGGCAGCCGAGGGATTAGATGGTACAATCTGCCTCGCACCTGACAGACATCCTGCTTCGATCCCCGCTCCTGATGTCTGCGCTTGCCAGCTCCCAGCGAACCTCCTGCCACAAGCCCTGCCCGAGCTGAAAGGGGCATGAGCGGCAGCACGGTGTGGCAGGAGGAAATAATGCCTCAAGCTATGCCCAGGGGAAATTTAGGCTGGAGGTGAGGAGAAAGTTCTTCACTGAGAGAGTCATTGGACACTGGAATGGGCTGCCCGGGGAGGTGGTGGAGTCGCCGTCCCTGGGGCTGTTCAAGGCAGGATTGGACGTGGCACTTGGTGCCATGGTCTAGCCTTGAGTTCTGTGGTAAAGGGTTGGACTTGATGATCTATGAGGTCTCTTCCAACCTTGGTGATACTGTGAAATACACAGCGTGCCCTGGGAGAAGCAAACACCACCAACTGGGGAGAGGAAGGGGAAAGGAAAGCAGAGGTTACTCCTCAGGTGTCAAATGCCAACTGGGAGACATTTGAATTCCTGCTTCCAGCTGCTTCTGAAGCCAAAAATAAGACCTAACACATCCTGATAGAACAGGCCTGGGTGTTCCTGGGGCTGAGGAACCCACGTGTGCCCCTGACACAGCTGCTGCCATGAGGAACGGTGGGAAGCTACAGAAAAAAACCCAACAACTTTGGTTATTGCAGGCCTCAGGATCCGCCTTTGCTGACAGCACTGCCTAAGGGAAGCAGAGATAGGCTCGGGCAGCACCCCTCACCGGGTGGCTGGCTCACACGCACTATAAATCAGGCTGCTCATTCTCACCGCTGGTGCAAATGGCTCCTAACAGCTGTGAAAAATTACCCCCTCTACCTGCACCCCTCCCGCAGGTACAGAGGCAGGGGAGCTGAACTCATCTGTTCACTGGATGACAGGTTGGATCTGTCAAAAAAACCCACAAACCCTACACCATCAGTCACTGCCATCGACTTTGGCCCAAATCAGGGAGTTGGAGAGTTTCAGGGCACGCTGCAAGAGGCAATCTCTTCATTTCCAGAGCTGGGTTCTCAAGTTACTGCTCAGACCTTTTGCTGTTATCAGGTAACTTTTAGCTACAAGAGGTTGTTCAACATCTTCTCCTTCCTATGAAGCAAAAGCACAGCTACACACAGGTGGTTTAGCAAGGAAAAGGAGTATGCCTATAAAGCACATCACACGAGCACAGAAGCCAGAGGTTAAACTGCTTTTATGGGAATTTAAATGTTGGGGTTTTTTTCTCAAAAGTTAATAGAGAAAAGATGCAAACAACTATAAGCATCTTGCTGATATGGGAAAAAAAAACGACCTGTTTTTCAGCCAAAGCCAACTTCTAAACACAGCTCTCTTGTTCGCTGCCCGTGTGTGGGTTCATCCCCTCCTCCCGCTGTGACCAATAATGAAACGAGAGCATGGAATTTGTGTCATTCTATTCTTTCCTTTGGCAACAAACTGTAAGATCATAAATTTTGGATTAAGATTCAGAGAAGAAAGAAAAAGAGCAATGTCCACAGTGACAACACAGAAAACTCGAACTAGTCACGGGCAAAAGTATGTAGCTGTTTGAACAGATCTTCTTATGCCTGCAATATTATCTTGAGTTGAAAGCAAAACATTAATTCTGTAGCATATCTAGACAGCTTCTCAAAGATATAATCCCACAAAATACCAGCCTCCACAAAAGGAGATCTGGGAAGAAGGACCACATCTGGGTTTATCCTGTGGATAACAAGCTAGGTAGGTTAAGCTACAGCCCTTAAAGCATGCAGTGAACCAAAGCTACACTTTATAGATCTTCCCAGAACCAGGTCTCACACACAGAGATGGAAACACTCCATCTGGGTGAGAAAGGGTTTACAGACCCAGACTGTGACTGTATGCCAGAGTCAGACTGTGGCTATGAGGGTACATGGGGAAGAATCATAGAAAGTTTTAGGGTGGAAGAGACCTCAAAGATCATCCATCTCCAACCCCCTGCCATAGGCAAACACACTCCTCTCTAGAACAGGTTGCTCAAGGCCTCATCCAACCTGGCCTTGAACACCTCCAGGGAGAAAGCATCCACAACCTCCCTGGGCAGCCTGTGCCAGTGTTTCACCACCCTGAGTGTGAAGAACCCTTTCCTAACATCTAGTTTAAATCTCCCCTCTTCAAGTTTAAACCCATTACTTCTTGTCCTGTCATTACAGGACCTTGCAAATAGTCCCTCGACAGCCTTCCTGTAGGTCCCCTTCCGATCCTGCAAGGCCACTATTAGGTCTCCTCAAAGCCTTCTCTTCTCCAGGCTGAAAAGCCCCAACTCTTGTAGCCCAGTTAAAACACACCCCCTGCACAGAGATGGTATTTGAAACTTCTCCAGAGAGCTGCAGATGATTCACTGGAAACATGCAGAAACATTCAGAAAAGGCTCAATGTTATCCCCTCAAGTCAGAAAGACAGTCAAAAACAAAGACATTTTTACTCCAGAGGCCACTGACAGAGGAAGAAAGACCAAAAGAACCCCAGAAAGAATTAAAGGCTGTGTTTATATGAGGTTGTTTTAAAGCACAGCGTTCTGAAGACTGAAATAACCAATCAGTGATCCTTTAAACACAAAAGCTATAAAATAAAGATGCCTCCCAAGAAAAAGGCCACAAAACCCAGGCCTTCTGACCAGGACAGCAACAGCATTGTGCAAGGCCCAGCCTAGGGCCAAGGCTACTGCAGGAGAGTACTGCTCTGCTCTCCTCCTGGCCGGAGTTTAACACAGGAGGGAGGAGTCACAGTATCACAGTATTATTAGGATTGGAAGAGACCTCACAGATGATCAAGTCCAACCCTTTACCACAGAGCTCAAGGCCAGACCATGGCACCAAGTGCCACGTCCAATCCTGCCTTGAACAGCTCCAGGGACGGCGACTCCACCACCTCCCCGGGCAGCCCATTCCAGTGTCCAGTGACTCTCTCAGGGAAGAACTTTCTCCTCACCTCAAGCCTAAATCTCCTCTGGCACAGCCTAAGGCTGTGTCCTCTTGTTCTGGTGCTGGCCTCCTGAGAGAAGAGAGCAACCTCGCCCTGGCCACAACTACCCCTCAGGTAGTTGTAGACAGCAATAAGGTCACCTCTGAGCCTCCTCTTCTCCAGGCTAACCAATCCCAGCTCCCTCAGCCTGTCCTCGTAGGGCTGTGCTCAAGGCCTCTCCCCAGCCTCGTTGCCCTTCTCTGGACATGCTCAAGCATCTCAATGTCCCTCTTAAACTGGGGGGCCCAGAACTGAACACAGTACTCAAGGTGTGGTCTAACCAGTGCAGAGTACAGGGGCAGAATGACCTCCCTGCTCCTGCTGACCACATCATTCCTGATGCAGGCCAGGATGCCACTGGCTCTCTTGGCCACCTGGGCACACTGCTGGCTCATGTTCAGGCTCGGAATTCACAGGAAAGGCCTGAATCAGTTATACCTGACAAGTGCAGGCAAACATGCTTCCCAGGCATTGATTAAACATCAAGGGGTTTCAGCATCTGCTTCAGAGAACTCTGACACCTGGCTGACCTGCACAGGCAGTGCAGCATCTGTGACTTTAAGGGCACACCAACACCTGGTCTGGGCAGCTGCATAGTTACTCCCACCAAAATACCTGGATACTAGCAGCTGACCTGACACACAGTCAGGACGAACTCCCAGGTGCAAGGATGCTGCCTCCAACTGGGCACTGTGCAAGAGAGGCGTGCAGAGAAACAGCGCTAAGGGAAGGGGAGAAGATGCAGAAAGGGAAACGCCAGAACATCAGGAGTGCCAAGGTAAGCAGCTGAAGGCCTCACGAGGAGGCTGACCAGCACTTCAGAGGGAGAAAAGAAAAGTACCACCAAAACAACCAAGTAGAAAGCAGGCAGTCATCAAGTGCTTGTCATGCATTAAAAAGGATACTACATACATTCTCCTGTCAGGCCCATCACAGGAGCTTATTTTGGGAAGGGAAGAACATTATAGCTAAGGTTTGATGCCATCATGCCAAAGCTAGTATTTGACAGAGCCTCCAATAGAACTCCCACCACCTTGGATGGGCATGCTGCAGCTAAACCTCCCAGCTTTTCCTGCTGAGAATATCCTTAAGCCCCATTTATAAAGTGCAGCAGCTGGCCCAGTTAACAGTTCCTGTCAACCATTTCTAAAACTCTAAATTACGTTCATGATCCCATCCTTTTCCACAACAGGTAGCTAAGGAATGCAGTCCACTGGGTTCCCAGAGGAAGCTCAGACTCATGGCAGCAGGATGTGTAAGAAGACCAGAGAACACTGAAGAAAATGCATTATATCCATGCACTTGCACCAGTAAAGGGAACTGCAGGGAAGAGAGTCACATAGGAAAAAAAAGAAGCAAATCAAAACACACAAAAAAGAACGACAAAAAATCCCACAAACAAAACAGACCAAAAAAAAAAAAGAGAAAAGTATACCAAAGCTTGCAAGTTGTACACCCTCACAGGGTTTTTCCTCTACCCCCAACTGCAAATTCTTCTCCATGTGCAGTTTCCAGTAAATCAAGCTTTGCTAAATAACCCCGACATGTGTGGTGCTGAGAACCAGCCAACAAGCAATGATGAGATGTCCCTGGAATGATTAAGGAAAATGCAGGCATCTCTCAGGTTACAAGGAAGCCTGTTGTACTCTCCCCTTAGTCGTCTGCAATGCTGCAAGCACTGTTCCGAAAACCTCTGATATTCAAAGGCTCATTTGGTTGACAAGGAGCCTGTGGATTCGCGGACAGATTGTCACACAAACTGTCAGGTTTTTAGAGAGACTATCAGACCTCTCTTTGCCTACGTTATGGAGCACATCAAAGACACAGAAGATGAACCAGACACAGACTGCACAGATCTGACAGAATGGTGGGTGTACATATTCAGAATACTGTACTGCTGGGGGGGGGGGGGGGGGGGGGAAGGGGGAGGGAGGCTTAATGTGAATAATCAGGGGCTGAAAGTTCCAGAAATGTGACAGTTTTTGGCAGCGATTCTCATCTTTGCATTTATTTATTGAAGGGAGAAAAAACTGCCACACTAGAGGTAAACTTATGAGAGGAAGAAAAATTGCATCAGTGGCAATTTATTTTGCCACTGTACTTTTTCTTTATTATTATTACTCCCAGAGCATTTTCTGAAGAGATTTGTATTTTCCATCAGGGTTCTCTCACTACGCTTGCAGCTTCTCCTCCCATCCGATCCTGTAGGAGAGGTGGTTTAGTGATTACAGCCAAAAAGACTGCTAGGACTTCACAGGTCACTGTACACAGTTAATGACATGGACACATCCACACTTGCACAAGTGGCTGCTGGCTCCAGGCACTGCCTGGAGGTGCTCAAGAGCTCATTATTCAAAACTTCCAGCTGAAGGTATAGGCAATCAGCACATGTCAAGAAATTTACCATACCCAGACAACCAAAAAGTGAAGTAACAAAAGCTGTTACCTTAAGCATTAAGGTCTCACTTTTTAAACATTGACAGTGTTCACTTATCTTTCAGCCAGCTGCAAACCACAGCTAATACCTGGGAAAGGTTCCCAGCTCCACAGCTCAAAAGTAGTCTTACCAGGATAATTCGCTGTCATCCCTCTATTAGTAAGACTTGTACAAACATTATAAAGCACTGGTGTAGCTATCTTACAGCTGGCAAAAAAAAATGTTATGAGGGTATTTCTACTGAGAAGTATTGATTATTAACTGAAAAAGAAAGTTAAATATAAAACACTGATAAAGAAAATGGATTAACACAAATACCTTCAGCCTGCCTTTACAATGCTGCTGTCATGTAACCTCCAGCTCTGCAAGGCATCAGTTATGCCAGAGAACAGAACACTAGTATGTTCTTGTATTTATTTTGCTATTCAAAATTGATTGAAATTCTCCACACAATAAATGGAAAATAAATATGATGTTTATCCTAAGATAAAGAAGCCAAGAAGGGCAAAGAATGGCAAAAGGGATGAGAGAAATCAGGAAAATATTTGTAAGTAATTTCCTTTCCATCATTTTAAAGTCTCTTTCTCTCTGCTTTTAGTAATCTTCTCTGTCACAGGGCTTTTAACAGAGCAGTTTTGCCTCCTCTGAGGAGGACAAGTGTGCTAGTTTGAAGCTATCTGGAATATTTTGGTGAGAAGATTTAGATGATAGGCTGTGAAAAGGAAACAATGGTAATGGCTACTTCACTCACAGGCTTGCTGAGAGACTAAAACAAGAACACAAACAGATAACAGAGTTGCTCTCTATCTCTGGCTGCCTGCACTTCTCTCCCTAACCTGCTGTCTGTGGAACTAATCCTTCTGCTTCCTACTTCCTAACCACCATGGCTGATTCTCTAAACTCACCTTGAACATAAGGCAAAGTCTGGGATAAGGTAGAGGGGTGGAAAGGATGTGGAAGGGTGGTTGGGAGCCCCTCCTGGGGACTCTGGTTTCTGGCAGGGCTGCTGTGTTCCTGTATTACTTTTTAACTTGTATATTTCTGTATATAGCTGTAGATGTTGTAACTATCTGCTTGTATTTTGTGCTAAGATGTAAATATAAAGCTTCATTTTCATTTTCAGCTCATCTGAGTCTAGTCTGGGTGATTTCATAAGGGTGGGGAGGGGCGGGGAACACCCAAACCATCACAACAAGGCATTGAAAAGACAATTTCATCTCTAGCCACCATCTCTAACAGTAAGGAGTACTACACGTGAGCAACATCAGAGCTTGACATTGAGAGTAAATAAAGAAGAAATAAAAGCAGGCTTAAAACTCCAAAAGCAATATTTTCGTGTAAGCATTGTAATTATCAGGGGTGTCTTGCTGTAGCTGATCAACTTTCACAGAACCACAGAATGTTTAGGGTTGGAAGGGACCTCTAGAGACCATTTAGTCCAACACCTCCCTGTATGAGCCTGAAAAAAAAATACAATTACTACATTGTTTCCCAACCCTTCGTAGCAAAAAAAGGCTTGGGAAAACAATGCAATAATTGGATTTTTTTCAGGCTTGTGAAAACAGTTATCAGTTTTCCACCTATTTCTAGTGGACAAGACCAAAGCCAAGTCCTAGCCCTTCAAGTGAGGACAGCTTGCCCTCAGATATCAGACAGCAGGAACACAAAGAGCTACACTTTTGCTGGGGAACAACAGAAAGAAAAAAAAAGTGCCTCAAGCCCTGCAGACTTGGAACCAAATCCTCTGTCCACAGGACAAATGAACACAAAACTTTTACCCCAGCACTACCCTGGCTTCAGCCAGCAAGGACAAACTCCGTGTATCCTCACTGGGATGCCCTTTGCCCATCACAGAAATCAACAACTAGGACACATATCTATTTTTGTGTTCTTCCTGCAACAAACTCTTGCCTCTAAGTGGAGGGAGAATGATCTCAGTGCCACACGAATGAGTGATTAGCCATCTGGAAGCAGCAGCTTTTTGCTGCTGCCAACGGAAGCTGTCTCTTAATGAATGACCTGAAGGTGAAAGGTCTCACATGCTATGCTTCATTCCCCAAAGAGTCAAAGGAAATTCTGCAGCATCTACAACTGTAGAAAATAAAGATGTTTGAAAAAAAAAAAATCATACAGATGACCAGGGGAGCACACAACATTTTTACACGCCCATGAGTTGTCTGCTCCGTTTCAAGAACCACAGTCCAGTCGGGTCAAGGCTTGCTGCATGTCAGGGCAATTTAAATTACACCATCCAATACATCATCAGACATCTCTAGGGGAAAAAAAAAGTATAAATCTAGGCACTCCTCAATTGACCCAGGCCTGCAAGCTCACAGTAACCTTGCAGCTTGAAATTATACACGCAAAAACTTGGCTTCCATTCAGAAGAATGGGGAGGGAGAAGGAAGGAGAAGGAAGAAGGAACAAAGACTTTTTTCTTATTAAGAGACCTGAAATGCAATAATTGGGAAGGAAAAGAAAAGCTAAGTCTTCTTGTAAAATAACCTCATTATTACAAGTCTTCTCAAATCAGAGGCTTAGAATTTCATCTCACTTTCAGCATCTTCTCCTCCCATCCCTCACTTAGTCTGTGAGTTCTTGGAGACTGGCACACATTAAGTGGCCTCTTGACCTATTCTGGCTCTCTGGCCATTCCTTGCTGTCCTTGTCCTCTGCCCAGGACAACATCTCTTATCTGATGGCTACTTCACTGGTAAATACCTACCAGGTCAAAGTTCTCCTCTCCACATTTATCAGGGTTCAACTCCCAGACAGTTCCAGCACATATGAGATGCACATTTACTATTTTCATTAAAACCCAAAACATTTACATTGGGCCTGGACTGTGAATGGGTGAGCCAAGTAATTTTCATTACAGTCAAAATGTGTAATGGTGAACTGCAGTTGGGATCACCCTAGGTACAGCTGAACAGAGCAAAAGCAACAGTCAACCCTTTCCATCTCCTCCCTGCTAAAAAGGCACCAAAACCCCCATCACTCCCCACCCTGGGATCAGGAGGGCTCTGCAGCAGACAAAGCAAATACCATTTGCAGTGGCTCAAGACCTCACGGTGAGCCTGACGGTGAATGTATATTTAAGAACATTAAAACATGTTATTTACAAGCTCCTTCTGAGTCACTCTGGTCTCCTGGGAATGGGCATTATATGTTCAAGAAATTGGAGTAGCTCTTTTATTTATGTTTCTTTAAAATGACTGGCAGATGGGGAAAAACCTTCAGAGAAGTGGCCCTAGGCTGTCATGAAACATGTATTTAACACACCCACGGTAAACTACTAAACACATTCACTTCAGAAGGTAGAGCTGCTGTAAATATGGAGCAGTCTCTTTTTAAAGTCTGATCTCTGGCCTACTTAAATCCAGCACTAATTTGAGATGTTCTGTGGAGCCTGCCCAATTTACAGAGTAATTATCAGCCATATTTTCCATTAGCATGATGATAGTATATCCCACAGAGGCAGAGCCATAATTTTAAGGACCTTTCCAAAATGAGCCCAGGCCTCAGCTTTATTTTTAAGTCATAGCAGTGATGACTTTCTTCCCACCACACATGGAAGGACTGCTCCAGGCTGAAACAGAAATCTCACATTCCCCAAAGTCAGGCTCTTATGCAAGCAGATTCCACACACACAGGGAAGTCCTGTCTACCTGAAACAATTTCCAAGACTTAAGTCTAAATCTGGAATATCCCAAGAGAAGCACAAGCTTCAATCATCCAAATCCCAGCAGACACACAGACTCCAGCTTTCAGTCTGGAACATATTTAATCAATTCACTGTGCTAACTCCCTACAGTTTCATAAAATAGCCAATACTGCAGTAACAGGGCCAAAAATTAATTGTACACTGGTTGGCAAATTACACAGAAATGAGAGGCTGCACTGATATGTACTGCAGCAGGATAATGTAGTTGGTGCTAAGGTGCAACCACATGAGCAGACCTGAGAAGCAGCACGTGTGCACACATATGTGTATGTGTGTTTGGGCAGGCAAGCATCCCATCAAAAAAGCAGCATTGGTTTTACTGGTAACAGTGCTTCCCATTTACAGAAACAGGGCTACATGTTTACAAATCCCTTTCTGCCTACAAGCAAGCATGTAAACAGCAGAGAGGGGGAGAAAGCAGAAATTAAAATTATCAGGCAATAAGAAAAAGAAAATGATAAAGGGAAAGCTGGGATGAATAAAAAATGGTGAGGGAGCACATGAGAAATTCAGTACCAGGGAAAACTCTCAAAAGTAAGACAAAAGCATCCCTTGTTTTGCTCATTTTGGACTAGACTTGATAACTACTCTCAGGTTGAGTTCTAACAAAGAGACAAGATCACATTCTAGGTCTTTTTGTTCCGCCTTTAACAAGTCTTCATAGTGATACCCTGATGAGACCAGATACCAGATTGTTATCTAAATTCAGCTGCTAAATTCAGTGTTAAGACACTAAGTTCAAACCACACATTGCCACATTTATTTCACAAGTCAAGCCTGAGGATGGATTCCTCCAAGACGAAGCAACCCATAAGCATCATTCTCTCTCTCTCTCTCTCTCTCTCTCTCTTTGCAGAGGTACTCTAAATGCCAGGGAAACAAAATGACTGTAAGGCTTTGACAGCTCACCCTTCAGCACACAGACTGCAAATGCATCTCTACACTAATTGTCCAGCCTGAAGAGGAAGCAAACACTTAGTTGCTGTTTGCATAGAGGCTGTTTGTAATTTGATGTAATGTACTGCACATCAGTCAACACATATCGAAGAGTGAACATACACATTGCAGAGAAGGCAGAGAGGCAGTGCTGACATCTAACACATTTTATTTACTCTATTATAGATGTTCTTTGAGTTCATCAAATTACCAATCAATTTATCTGATCTCTAAAAGCTGGTGTACTGAGGTATATTAACAACTAAACTTTACAAGCTTTCAGCAAAACAGCCATTAAATGGGTGAATTAAGCACAAGCTACTGCAAGTCAGTTTGCAAGCTGGCCAACGGCAACAACGAATCAAACTCTCCCTGCAGACAGGGAGAAGCATTAGGAAGACAGAGCCTCCTCTGGGTGCTGGTCAGCCCTAACAAACACCAGCAGAAAGAAGAAATTATGGGTGCTGCATTCCCATCCCCATCCCCCAGTGTGACATTTAATGTCTGTGAACAACCGAAAGAGGAAGAGGATGAGAGTTCAGAACAAGTTCAGATGACAGTTTCAGGTTAGTTCTTTAATCATTTTGTTCCCATACAGAAATTTAATGCACACACAGCACAAATTCTTCAGTTCTCTACATATCAAGGGCTGCATCCCGAGAGTCACTGCTAGAGCCTACAAGGCAATGTGCACAGAGCCTTGGGCAGACAGCCTGAGCAACCGCGAAGTGATCTGGATGATTAGAACAGATCTTATCAGTCTATTTCAGAAACCTGTACTGGGGATTATTCTTCCTGTGTTCAGAAGATTAAATCAACAGTTTGATGAACTGGGTGCTTTGTTACAGTGCTCCACTGGCCTGAAAGGCAAAGTGCTTTTTTTTGGATGACAACTGTTGTAGAGTCACACAAAGCACTGCTGGGTTTGTAGGAGGATGGGTTTGCAACAGGGGATGAGAACTGAACAAATTAGGTAAGGAAAAATAAAAAGAAACCCAGGAAGACCTTGTAAAGAATATTGTAAGGCTCAATTACAAAGGTAGGGACAAGAAATACTTCTGAAGGGAAACATTTTTGAGAACAGAACCTTGTTTCACACTGGCTTTCCTTTCTCAAAGTACCCCACAGCACTGGCTAAAGCAGTAAGGTAGTGGCTGGCAAGAGAGTGACTGGAGGCAAACAAGGCAGCCCTTACATGCACAGCAATAGCTCACACGCAGCCCTCAGACATTCCAGGCCACTTTATTGTGAAAGTAAATGGTGTCAGTGACACCTGCCAAGACTTATCAACTCGTTTGGAAAAGGGCACTGAATCTTTAACTCCTACTGAGAGAGCAGAGGGTTGGGTTGAAGATAATACCTCAGTGTGCCTGCTTTTTCAAAGGTGGGTGTGCTGGTTTGGGACTAATTGGAATATTCTACGGAGAGAAATTAAATCCTTGCCTGTGAAAAGAAAGAAAAAAAACCAACAGTAACCTACATCACTCATTCTTCTACTGAGAAACTCAAGCAGTCAAAATATAGATAAGACACTCACTTATCATCACACACTTTGCAGTTAGTTCTCACTTCTCCTCTCTGGCAGTCTGTGTGGATGCATCTGCCTTAATTCTTTAATATGACCTAACTCATTTTTCTCTAACCTTCTTGTCATCTTTTTGACATCTCACATCAGATCTCTCCAGATTTATCATGTGAGATATAGGGGGATTGGTCTGGTTATTTCTGAGGGGAGGCAAAAAGAGGGGGAAGGGGGGTGGAGGTTTGGATCAGGAGCCTCTTGGCAGTGTGATTGTTTTGGGAGGGATTTTGTGTTTCTGTATTACTTTTAACTTGCATATAACTGTAAATATTTGTGTACATTGTATGTATATACCTGCTTGTAAATTGTGCTGAGCTGTAAACAGAGCTTACTTAACTTCCAGCTGAGTCTAGTCTGGTGAATTACGGGTCGGGGGGGTACACAGGTGACTCTCAAACCGTCACAGTAGGTGAGTGGCTTCTGGATCTCATGGATACAGGCAGAGCATAAGATCCTGCTGTAGATTAAGGAAAGGTTAATTGGTATAACCATTTAAAAAGTCCTCCAGAGGCCAGAGAGTCTCAGGCAGATGAGCAGCCTGTCCCAGAGGGAGGCCCAGGATATCATAATCTGTTAGTCTATTTCATGTTCCTGTATCTCCCTATGTCAGGGAGTGCACAGCCATTTCACCCTCTCTCCTTTTCTCTGCTCCCAGTGTGCACACTCCTGGGCCTGCCAAGCTTGAACTAGGGCAAGGTTTATAGAAGGCTTTGGAAGGAGGCTGACAAAGCTGGTGAGAGGCCTGGAGCACAGCCCTGTGAGGAGAGGCTGAGGGAGCTGGGGGTGTGCAGCCTGCAGAAGAGGAGGTTCAGGGGGGACCGCACTGCTGTTGACAACTACCTGTAGCCAGGTGGGGGTTGGTCTCTTCTGCCAGGCATCCAGCAACAGAACAAGGGGACACAGTCTCAAGTTGTGCCAGGGGAGGTCTAGGCTGGATGTTAGGAGGAAGTTGTTGGCAGAGAGAGCGATTGGCATTGGAATGGGCTGCCCAAGGAGGTGGTGAAGGCACCGTCCCTGGAGGTGTTCAAGCAAAGCCTGGCTGAGGCACTTAGTGCCATGGTCTGGTTGATTGGAAAGGGCTGGGTGCTAGGTTGGACAGGATGAGCTTGGAAGTCTCTTCCAACCTGGCTGATTCTATGGTTCTAAGGCCCAGGTGGAGGACTGGGCCTAATTTGTCAGTGTATTCCTTTTACCAGAACACCTTTTGTGTGTGTTTGTAAATAGTATTCCTATTTAAACTTCCAGTCCCGTGAGGAGCATTCTTATTTCACTGCTTTGGGAAGGGCTAAAACCTTTTCTGCCCTGGGCAGCTTCTGGCTCAAAACTAGGACAGATCACAACTGCAGGATTCCTTATGCCCTTCAACAGAAATCCCCTGCCACCTCTGCCAGGTGACATTAGTTTGTTCAGCCCCACAGAATCTCTTTTAAATTGATCATGAAGACCCAGTATGAAGAGATTCTTCCAGAAGGCTGCTATCACTTTCTCAGCAGAGATTGTTATTGAGATGAGCTCCTGGTCAAAGAGCACAGAAACATGCAGGGGTGACCTTGATGTGCCAAAAAATGGGAGGATGCTCCAAGAAGAAGGATCAACACCAATAAGAATAACAAACAAAAATAAGTTTGCCTCCCGTTCTTTACACATCCTAAACGCTTTACAAACATGAATTAAATAGGAGGTGCAAGGGCAAAAGGAGATTAACTTACACAAACCAAACAAGATGAATGACACACAAGAAATTGCAAGATTTGTGAAGCTGGCAGAAAAAAGGTTACAGTCTACCTTATTAATAATAATCATTTTAAAAGAGGGTTTTTTTTTTAATGCATCCCTTTCCCACTGGCATAAATGCTCTATAGCTTATGAATATCTCTTGTGTCACTTACTGTTCAGTAAAACTACAAGCAGAACAACACTGCATATTAATGTACCCACTGCTCACAGGAGTCCACAGCCACCTAATAAGAGATAACATGGGAGCTGGGGCTTAGGAAAATCCAGACTAAGTAGACACATCATCTATAGCAAGGAGTTCCACTTCATCTGCCAAGATTACCTTCACTCTTTTTCTACCATTTCACGCTGCTCCAAAGAGCTGCTCATGTTTTGCTTCACTGTAGCACTGCCCTTCACCTTTGCCAAGTGAAGCCCAGCAAGAGGCCAAAAGGCAAAGCAAGTCAAACAAACACTCACTCGGGAGAAAGTATACAACTAACCGAAGAGTTCCACGAGAGACTGCATTTCTTTCTTACCCTTTTTGAAGTGTGCTTCCAGCATTTGGAGAAAGCAGGCCAATGCACACACAGAATGCCTAATAAAAACCCCAGTTCTGAGCAATCTCTATGTTAACTGTTATATCAAGTTACATCCACCGCCCTCCTTCCTCTCTACCCACTTCTCAGTAACACAGAAATGCATGAAAGAACATCAGTTTAACCTTCTCAAATTGAATGTTTCTAAGGGGTTTCTTACAGATTATTAAGTCCAGCTCTCATTCTTTCTACCCAGAGAAACACTCCAGTACAAAACCTCCTTCAAACAGTTCAGACAAGATCCACTTTTGGTGAAACAATTCCAAATTACATGGATGAGACGTAAAATTACTATAACAAGTCAGAGTTAGAAGTTTAACCACTTAAAACAAATTACCCAGCTCTCATGACTGGATTACTTATTGGAGATTAGACAGTCACACTGGAAACAAGTGTGGAATTGAATGGCTGCATCACCAGTTTCCAAATCCTGTGATTACACACAGTTACATAAGAAATAGTTCAAAGGATCTGCTCCCTGTAATTTCCCTTATTAACCAAATACTTGAGGCACACCAAAACAAAAAACATACAAGCAACCCAAGAGACTGAAACACAACCAGTGAACTACCAGAGTGAGGAAAACAAAGGGCATCACAAGATCTTCTGCAAGGAATTTGTTCAAGGAAAGGTGTTTGGTTTAAAATCAAGTCTCAAAAGCATGCACCACAGGGCAGGCAGAACAAAGCCCGCTACGCTTTCACACACACAACTCCTGACAAATCCACAGTGGAGGGTAGGGGGGGAAGAACACCTCCCAGCAACAAATCACAGCATTGGTTTAATCCCACTACAGCTACTTCCTGCATCCAAATCTGCACTCCAAGCAGCAGACTGTACTAGCAGTAGCAGCACCTGGCATTTGCTCAACACAAGTCAGAAGTGTAAATTCATCATTAGGCACTACTCTTCTTCTTGGTGTCAAGCGACAGGACTAGAGGAAATGGTTTCAAGATGCACCAGGGGAGATTCAGACTGGATACTAGAAAATGTTTTTTCACAGAGAGGTTCTCCAGCATTGGGATGGTCTGCTCAAGGGCAGTGGTGGAGTCACCATCCCTGGAGGTGCTTAAGCAGCCTGCAGACCTGGTGCTTAGGGACATGATTTGGGATTGACCCTTATCTGGGTCGAAGCTTGGACTGAATGATTGAGGTCTCCTCCAACTGGATGTTTTCTGTGATTCTGTGACTCAGCAAAGCAAATAGTGTTTCCAGTTCAGCCACCAAACATACTCATGGTTCACCTGCATCTTGAGCACTGCGTGCACAGTTCTGCTTCATATCTCTCAGAGAGGATTAAAGCAAATATAGAAAAGTTTCAAAGTTGGTCATAACATTTGGGGCAAGTATCCCACACACTACCCTGGTCTTGCACTCACCCCAAGACATTCACTTTCAGCCACAGCCAGGACCAGCACACTGAACCAGATGGATCTTCAGAGTGACACAGCACTTCTGCACTTACTGCCTGGCTCTTTCCTATGCCTGAGTAGAAGACATAGGGAAAACTGCAAAAGCTGAAACACTGATTTATTTTTTTTCCCATATATGCCCTTTCCTGTGAAAATTTTAATAAGACTGTCTAGAGAAACTGTGTTTCTCAAGACCTGTTTGAAACGAGGTACACTCACAGTTCATCTCATGCAAAACTAAAGGCAAAGCCTTTTTAGCATTTTTATAGCTTTACTGTTTCACAACACTTTGCCCTCCTATTATAAGCTATTCCATCACACAGATGGAATAACTGAGATAGATGGACTAAGTAATTGTTTCAAACTCCCAAAAGAGAAACAGCTATTAGAAAATGAACAGTTTTCTGATTCCAATTCTGTGCTCTGTCCAGTAGATTACAGAACTCTTTCAGAGATTACAAAATAAAAGGATAATGTATTCACAGAATCTGCTGCATTCAAGGGAACTACTGAGTACAGTTCTGTTCAATACATCTCAAAGACAGAGGCACAAGGGGGAAAGGGCTCAAACACAAGCACGCAGAATGTGAAACCAGGAAAAAGTCATTCACACAAGCAGAGGCTGCAAAGGTGAGGATTGCTCAAGCTTAATGAGAAGGTAAGAGGGAACAGAAGTCTACAGATAATAAATCATGAAGAGAATTCCCTTTATCTCTTTCACATAAAGCATATTAAATGAAAAATGGTTTTGAAGCTGGTAACAGAGAATTTTTAGAGTATAGAAGTTAATCTGTGGTACACACAGCCATGTGATATTGAAAGCAAAGAGCTAAACAAGGCTTCAGGAAAAATGCCTGAGACATGTAGAAGAACAATGGCAGTAAGCCAAGTTCCATTACAGTGAATAAAAATACTGAATGATAAAAAAAACATCTTCTGCAGCAGGGCTTGTGGCAGCCTCCAACTGACAACACTTAGAAAGACTCTTCTCAAAGTTATCCTCCAAAAGTTGTTTTGTTTTGATGAGTTTTTTTTGCACCTTCTTTCCAAATCTGAAAACTGACCACTGTCAGAAGAAACAGGACAGTTTCCATGATGGATTCAGTGCAGCAGCTACTATATTCTAAGGAGTACATAACACAGTTGTTCTTAGCATTCTACCAAGAAGGTATTTAGTTCTCAACTTCAAAAGTTCAAAACATCCACATCCTCCAACACCAAATCTCTAAGCCTCCTGCTACTACCTTCTGTGACCATGCTGCAGTGGAGACAAAAGGCAGTCTGAGTTTCTAGACAGGCACAGCAGAAGAGGACAGGGGAGAATTCCAGACAGCCTGATCCTTAGAAGGAAGAATTTCAGTTTTCTAGCTCCACCCTGAGTCACCACATTCATTCACACACACCTCAACCACCAGTGCCCACAGCCTAACTGACCGTCCCCTCTGAAAATAACACAGAAAGCAAACTGCTATTTCAGAGATCCCTTCCACCTCATCCCCTTATCAACGTGTTGTTTCTCCTTCCTTATGTAGACACACAGCAAGATAGGTAGACATAGATGTATAAAAACATATCTAAGCCTGAGTTGGAACATTTTAGCACAGTGGAAAGTAAATAAATAAAATGTCAAGGTCTGCACTTATTCAACAAATAAAAGCAGAATTACAGAAAAGCAACAGCTAATAAAAAAAGATTGTTCTGTACTATGTTTTCCATCTTTCCAACCATTATAGGAATAAAATTATCCACAGAGAAGATCGAAAAACCTTTTTCAAACCTAATACAATTAAGCTTTATTACACTGTTTCAAGTACATTTCTCTCCTCTCCCTTCTAACCCCCACCACTTCCCACTCCAATCCAGATTAACAGTTGGAGGCATTCTTCTATTTTATTACCAGCAAAATGCTAGTGTGTAAGGGTCAGAAACTATCTAGTGCTTAGAGAAAAGAAAATCTGTCCTTCTACTCTACTTGTTCTCGTGTGCAAAAGCTTCTATGTAGCTCTGCAGTTGAGTAGGACTATGGGCAAGACATCTCACTGCCCTGAGAAGGTCCTGTACTAAAACAGCCATCACCTTGCTTAAAATAAACCCTACCTTGCAGCAAGGGATCTGAAAAGGGAAACACCAAACAAAAGACTTCAAAAAGAAGGCAATGCAGCCTGGACACAAACTTCTCCCCACTCCACTGTCCATAAAGGACAGACACATACACAAATTTTCCCTGCGGTTTCCGCTCCATGAAACCAGATCCAGAGAAGGGAACATAATAGAAGCACACAGCATGAGACCAAGAAATTGCAGAAATTCCCTTTGCCTATGAACATATGGACAACTGTGATAATTAGAACGATAGCTGCTAGATTGTTTGCAATTTCACTCAACAATCCCCATTATCTAGAAATAGAATTTAAAAATCTGAATGCAACACTGAGTGGTAGTTTTAATAGTTTATTTTTTAATGAACTGTATGGATTAAAGTGTTACAGAATTGTATTATGTGAAACTGCTCCTGGGCACATTTTACCACCAATGGCTTAAAGGAAAAAAAAGCTGTATGGACAATCATGCAGGAGCAGGGATGAGAAGGGGAGTGGATGTGCCAATATTTTTATGCCATTTCTGTAACCTGCAGGTTTCCCAAGTTTCATACTCACCATCATGCTACATAGAATCACAGAATTAACCAGGTTGGAAAAGACCTTCAAGATCGAGTCCAGCCTATCACCCAACACCTTCTAATTAACTAAACCATGGCACTAAGTGCCACATCCAGACTCCCTTTAAACATCTCCAGGGATGGTGACTCCACCACCTCCCCAGGCAGCCCATTCCAATGCCAATCACTCTTTCTGTGAAGAACTTCTTCCTAACGCCCAGCCTAAACCTACCCTGGCACAGCTTGCAGCTGTGTCCTCTTGTTCTGTCCCTGGTTGCCTGGGAGAAGAGACCAACCCCTGCCTAGCTACAGCCTCCCTTCAGGTAGTTGTAGACAGCAGTAAGGTCTGCCCTGAGCGTCCTCTTCTCCAGGCTGAACAACCCTCAGCTGCTCCTCTTAAGGCTGTGCTCCAGACCCCTCACCAGCCTTGGTGCCCTTCTCTGGAGATGTTACAGTACCTCAATATCTTTCTCAAGTTGAAGTGCCCAGAACTGGACACAGTACTCAAGGTGTGGCCTAACCAGTGATGAGTACAGGGACAGAGGGACTTCCCTGGTCCTTCTGGCCACACTGTTCCTGATGCAGGCCAGGATGCCATTAGCTTTCTCGGCCGCTTGTGCACACTGCTGGCTCACATTCAGTCAGCTGTCAACCAGTACCCCCACATCCCTCTCCACCTGGCTGCTGTCCACGTTGGTAGTAGAGCTGATTGATTTCTGTCTCTCTACAGCCTACCTTCCTCAATGCTTGTATTTCCTCCTATACTTCACAACTGCAAAGTCACACACATGCGACTCTCTGTCAGGTGGTTTAATTGCTTCAAATTGTAGAATATTATTCTCCACATTTATTAAAAAATAAAGACTGCTTATAACATTATTTCATTTTGCCAGGAAGTGAAAAACACATTAGTTCATAAGGAGCAGCATGGCTGCTCCTGTTTTCATGGCATCAATTTTTAAAAACTCATCATGGTAAACAATTAAACAGTGAAGCAAATCCTATGTTTAGGGAAGAGATTCAAATCCCTAAATGGATTTTTCAAAGGTCATTTCAGGATTAAAAGATGCTTGACAGTGTCTCTTTAAATCATGCTCATTTCACAGCCTTATCCAGCAAGAAGCAGGCGGTGCACTGCAGCACCACCCCTTGAACCACTGGGCTCCCCAGAGAAAAATCAATTATACAACTTTAATTCATATTTATAGCAAGATTTGTAGTTGTTTGGGGGTTTAGTTTAGGAAAGAACCTGAAACAAAAGAAATCTTACAAAAGGACACTTGTTTTTTCAACTTAGCTTTCACCTAAACCCCACGCTGAAAAAAGAAAATAAAGATTGACTCCTTTTATTTCAGACCAGTTAAAAGCCTCTCATTCAGCCAGTTAAAAGCCTCTCATCTTTCAAATGAGAGTTGTTCAAAAGACTTGGTTTGTACAGCTTTTTCATCACCTCCACGTGTAAGGGCTGAGCAACAGACAGATGTTGGGTGCTGACAGCTCTGGGTTTCAGCACAACGCTGCTTGTTTCTCTGCACTGAGGATCCACACAGACCTGCATCCAATCCCATCAGTATTCAGAGGCCACAAACCAAAGACAACTTAGCCTTACCTTCCTCTCAATGCGAGCCAACTGCTCTTTGTAGAAGGCCTCTCGCTGCTTCAGCTCTGCCTCCCTGCCTTGCAGCTCTGCAGCCTAGGAAGAAGAACAAAAGAGCATCAGTAGAAGAAGAAATCAAAACTCAAAATTGTGAGTGCAAGAAAAGAACGTGGGATGCAGGCTGGAAGGAACTAAAGACAAGAAAATTCAAAAATCACTGCTCAGGACAGCTGTATGAGCTCACTCTTGGTGGAACTGCAAGCTTTCAGTATTGCAATTCGTTTTGGATTATCTCCACAAGTTTTAAATGCTCTTATGAGTACCAAACTCATCAACTTGATTTCATTTTTCCCTATTAAATGAACCCTACAACCACAAAAGTTGACACCTTCCTACTGCCTTTTTCAAAACTCCACCTTACCCAAGGCCTTACTCTTCAAGAATCATGATGTTTACTACTCCACTGTTCTTCACCTCACCTTAAAAATAATCTTCAAACCCTCCACTTTACAAACACTTGTCCCTCAGTGTCAGAAAACTTCTACAGATTTAACAGATGCCTGCAATCATGAAAAAGAGCTGAAACACAAGTCCAAGCTGCAACATTTATATAGCAACACACGTCACTGAATGTGGACTTGCTTTTACACACATACCTAGAGAGTATCCTGATAATTACATGCACTCTCCACACTCTCTCTGGGCATGCCTCACCAGCATCCCCAGGGCTCCTTCAGCTGGGTGCTGCAGATTTGGAGGGGATATTGGTGTCTATATAGTCTTCCTTTCCCATCTTCCAAAGTGTTAAGTGTGACACCTCCAGAACAGCAAACCTGGTATACAAGCACTTGCTCTAGCATAGCTTGGCCATCAACTAAATGATGATCAATTGTGCAGTTACAGCAACAGCTTTTACCTTTCAGCTCTTAGCAACCATCAATTCTTTATAGCATTCCCATCCCTAAATTGAACTAGCACTAAGAAAATATGGCATTGATGGACCCAAACCAAACTTTTTAAGCTTAAAAATAAGAAGCAACAACAGTAAGAAGGTGTTTTCCTTCCTCCATCCCACCCCCAAATCTCTGGGCTCACATAAATTATTACCAAGCCAGAAGACCTTTCAAACTAGAATTATTACTCTGTTTAACATGAGCACAAACCCTGCTTCTCTACATCATCTCGGCAGCATTGCTCTTAACTTAAGTGATGATGGTACAATCACAGAAAATGCTGGTCCAATATGACTAAGCAGCTGGGACAGAAACATCCTCACGGGCTCAGATCTGCCCTTTTATGGCCAGCAGCCACTGTTAATGAGAAAAACTATAACTGAGAGTCAGTTGCTGTGCATTTCCTTCTTTCTACTCCCCTGCTGATAGAAATACAGTGGTATAATAGGGCTTAGAAGAGACTTTAAGCTAGGCAGGTTGATAAGCAAGAAGAGAAGTACATGAAATAATGGGTTTTCAGGGCTGTGGTGGTGTCTGTTTTTAAAGGAAAAAGGACTATACTGGTTTTCACATTTGTCACCCAGCCAACAGGGCCAAAGGAAGGCACAAGCACTACAGACTCACATCTAAATCCATTTGCTCTCAAAAACCATCTGATTAAAGGCAAAATCTTTGGCTTAGGTTTAACCAGGTCTGTATCCTGCAGCTCACAGACCATCTGAAACAGGATGGGAAGGAGGGTGAGAATCAGCTGCCGCAGACATGAAGCATGACCGAAGAGATACCAGAGGAACAATAGGGGCAGTGATGGGCACTTTGTAAGTGTCAAAATTATTACCATTTCTGTGATAAGAGAACCAAAGCTATCCTTCTGAACCAATATCCACCTTCTGTACAGAAAAGGAATATCCAACTTCAGATGAGGTGAAACAGACGTAGCAGGCAGGGTGGTCTGGTGAATGACCAAAGGAATCCAATTCTCCTGTTGATTTTCTGCATAACACTCACAAAATTAGATTACTAAACAAGTGATTTGTATTTCCTTAATGGGAAAATAAAGAAAAAGAAAGAATGCATAGTACTGACCCCTCAGCACAGTTCAGATGTAATGTGAAGTGTATTTCAAGACAGAAAAAAAAATAACTCTTTAAAAATGCAAGAAAGTTTCTGCTTAATCTAAATCAATCAATTGTGTGTCAGTGCTGCTCTCCTGGGGTAGTACACTGCTCTGGGAGCACAAACCCAACACTTTTAACAGTGGCAACAGGCTTTATTGCTTCTGGCAAGACACAGATATGAAATGTCTGGAAGGGAACACAAGCTGAATACCTGACCTTTGAAGTGGGGTGCTGAGATGGAGACACAAGAGGTGTGCTGATCTACACAGTGGCAACCCATGGACCCACAAGCAGGCCTGATGGAGCTGGGGGGCCCACAGTGAGTAACACCTCCACAACAATGCGCCCTGCAGCAGGCAGACATTCCATCAGTGACTTCTGGAAAGAGCTTGCAAGGCTGATGTCAAAGAATCAGGACTAGATTTGCCAGTTGCATACACACACATGCCATTTGTCCCTCCAAGAAATTTCTGCTGTTCTACCTGCCTTTATTCTTCCACTTACTGCCATAAGTTAGGGTGGTGAACCAAAGGCTGCACAAAAAGTTTCTACTTACAACTCAAACACTTCCTGTGCTTTGTTTGTTTTTAAGAGCTGCTGATGCTTCAGTGCACTAAAGTACACTGAGAAACATTCTATTAGTGACTGATCTGCTTGAAAGTCGCCGTTTCCCTCTATCCCCAGCTGTTATTACTAGAAACTTTAGTATGCTTTGTGATGATATTTGAGGTATGAATGGTACAGTCAGAGCATGTGTCACTTGAAATATTCACTGTTCCAAAACTGGGTTAGGCAACAAGGGACATTTTGTATGAACACAGGATATTTATTAAGAGTTCCTCTAGTCCTGCTGCTTATTCCCTACCTGAAGTCAGAAGCTTGTGATGCCCCAGACAGAACTGGCTGCTATGGAAATGATTACATTTCACAGGGGATTGACACTGCAGGTGCCAAACAAAGCAGATATGCTTTTCACATAAAGGCCTTTAGAACTAAAGAAGGAAGGCAAAGAGAAGACATGCATGATAACACACTGGTTTGAAACTTATACATCATAAAGTCACATTTCACATCCACGCTGCAGAATCTACAGCTGAGCTTGGACTTATCATGCAAGAGATGACCAAAGCCCAGAGAACAGGTCTAAGAAAGTGTAGTTTGAAACACAAGAGAGTGTGATGTCGAAGAAATACAAAGACAGAAAGAAAACAGAGGGAGAGGAGAAAGAGTAGAGTTGGTTGTAGAACACACAGATGCATCCAAAACTTAGAAAAGTAGTGTGTGACACCACATACTTGTGAAAGAGGATGCACACAATAGGCAGCTGCCCTCTGTATAAAACACAGGTATGAGGTACACTCAGGAAACACTCAAGAACTCCCTGTGACATATCAGAAGTTACAACCATTGCTTTCTTACAGAAGAACAGTGAAAGTAAACTACTAGCATTAAACTTTAACCTTTTTTTCCCACAAGCCAAAGTTTTTCCAGGTTATTTCAGCACTGCTCTGAACCATGCCAAAGATCTAGAGCAGAGACACGTGCTCTCACTTTATCAACCAACCCGTTTAGAAAGCAACTGTGAAAGCACATTTCTAAAGCTATGCATTACATACTGGCTCAACTGAAGAATGCAAGTACTGGCCTGCTAACTGACAGGCAGGCCAAAAGAAATATTTTACAAGCCTCTTAATTGAGGTAATGAAATATTATTGGTCCATGCTCTATGAACAAAGCCAGACACTCTTAGCCTCGTCCTGAACTGACATCATCATGCAGCACATCAGACCATGCAACTGATTTTCTAGGAGCTGGGCTGTGGTCTAGCTACATTCATGCACAGATTAGCTTTGGCTTTCCTCTCCCTTCCCAAAATATCACCAGATCTGTACTATTTTTAAGATCTGTACTATTTTTAATCACAGTCCCTTCTCATCACCTTGTTAAATATGAAAAGCGGGAAGGAAATCTGCTTGGAAAGAAAAAAGCTTCTTGGCAGGGTCGTATTACAGTAGGGAATGTGGCACCTAGGAATAAAGTGCAGCAATTACACAAGCCACATCTGACAGCTAGCATCAGGCTGTCTCTTCCTGCAATACTGTTGGGATTCTGGGATATGGGGAGAGGGCATGGAGAAGATACTGGAAGGTAAAGAACACACCACCACAAACACACTCCTGTCTGCAAAGGGCAAGACAAGCTAAAAAGAAAGGTCCATACCTCAATCTATTAAAAGAACTTCCTCAAAAGGAAGTCACAACATTTGGCAACACTACTGTGAAAAAATATTTATCTTCTTGGCAAAACACACTCACCAGTCACAGAAGAACTAGCAAGATGATGCCTGGAGAATCAGTTGGAAGCAGTCCAGGGAAGGATAAAGGAAAGGTCCTTAAGTCTCTATCAAATGACTTGTTTCAACATCATCTTCTCTGTGCTGAGAGGAGTTATCAGCTTCCCCCAAAGGTATCCAGTAACATCTCCCAGCAGCACAGCAGGGATGTTTTGGCTGAGTAGCTCAGCTTGCCACACTTCACAACTGCAAATTCCTATACCTCGTGCTTTCCCATGTCTCTCCTAGTTCTGGTGGCAGTCCAGGTAGCAGGGGAGAAAAATAACTGCTATTGAAGGCTCCAAGACTAGAAGGAGAAACTGACAACAAAACACTGCAAAACAGAACTAGCTCCAGAATTAGCTAGCGGGCACGGTCCTCACCAAGCCAAAAAGGCATGGCAGAGCTGAAAGGGCAACACTGAAACAACAAGAGGCAGCTTGCACACATCGTGCCTGAAACTGAACAGCAGAACTTTACAGGGAGGCCTGTACTGGACAAGCAGCCACAGGGGAGTCTTGACTCAACCTTCACTTGCATCAGCAGAAATACCATCACTGGTGTGAAGCCACCAGCAGCCACTATTCCAGACACATGAGGCCTACAAAATCACTTGCTTTTTGTCCTCTCTCTCATTCTGTTGAGGGCAGGTGATAGAGTTCTTTTTGTTTGTGTTGTTTGGGTTTTGTTTAGGTGTGTTTTTTTTAGAACCCAGATGTAGACTCATGGCCTTGAAAAGCAGCAGTGGTGCAACCTTCATTTCCTCCTGCTTCTGCTACTCCCTAAGCCAACAACACACATCACCAGATCAAGTTCGGTTTCAGCAGCTGTAAGCTACACAAAAGGAACCAGTGAAAATCTTTATGGAGGAAATAATATGCAATTTTCTAGCTGAACACCTTTTAAAATGTAATGACAGAAAATAAAATCCTGCATCTGTGCTCAGCAATAACAATCTGTACGCGAGCAGTAACAACATGACACTTGGAATAAGCAAGATCCAGACAGAGAGAGGGGGAAAAAAAAGAGTGCTTACCCAGGCGTCCAAATCCGCAGGCTTGGAATACAGAGAGCAGGAGAGAGAAAGGAAGAGAAAAGAGAAATCAGTGATTTATGGAGACTGCCTGCTGCTGCACAATGTGGTTTTAGGATGGCAAGTTTAGAAAAGTTGATTTAAAATGACAAGCACCTTAAGCAGCGCAGTGCCAGCCCCTGCTGGGAACTCGTGCTAGTACCGCAAAACCAAAGCACAGGCACCGCCATATAGGAAAACAAAGCAAAGCCCCCAAAGGCTGCTGCAGGATTGCCCTGCAGGGTGGAAGAAAAGGGAAGAGAGCTGTGAAGCAGCCAGTTTCAGGGAGTCAAACGTGGTGCTGCACAGTATCAGCGATGCTGACATCCACAACGCACAGCAGTGAACGTGGCGATGCCAGGCACACTCAAGGGGAGGTGGCCAACAACCGCAGCTTCCAAATGACCTGCAGAGGACAAACAACCTTCAGCAAGGGCACTTTTGAATGCACAAGCTGACCTACATAGCAAGTCATCTTCTTTACTGTACAGCTTCCATGAGTGCACTCTAAGAAAAAGCCAGTTGATTGATCAGATGTCCAACCAGATTCCCCTTCAAAGGCAACTGGACACATCTGTAGTGCACAGTCCAAACTTCTGCCAAATCAAATCTGCCTTCACCTGCTCCTTCTTTCACAGACAAGCCTATTTCAGTATGAAGAGATGCAGATGTAACAGACTGCAGCACGAACTCTTATTTACTTATTCCTACTTTTTACTTATACAGTAACCCTGCAGCACCAGAGCAACTACAAGATGCTAAACATTTGATGCCCAGAACTATTTCTTTCTGGGAGCCAAGGCACTTATGTGGCAGGCACAGCTCTCATTTGCTGTCAAGCGCTGCAAGGCTTCCCAGCCTCTCAGTGCTACATGCAATCAGCTGCACATTTGTGCAGCAAGAACTCCAGAAAGGCTGGCCTTTCTTATTATGATTATTTGTTTGAGGAGAGTTGACAGGGCAGGAGGAACCTTCCTCTTGGTCATAGTTCGGTGCCAGAGGGAGCAGAGACTAGAGTGCCATATGTTTACGGGATCTGCCATCATTTTAATGGCAGAGTGACTTCTTCAGGTAACTGAGAGATGATGTATCATCAGCTGTGTGTGTCAGCCATCCTCATCCTTTGCAACAGCTGAGAGGGCTGGAACTGAAATCTACAGCTGAACCAAGGGAAGTCAATTTTCCCTTCTCTGCAGACGGGTTTGATACAGCAGCAGCAAGTCCTTAGCCAAACAAACCAATCCACAGCAGGTGTTCACCAGTAATCACTGACCAGTCTTGACAAAAGCCTGATTTGAATAACATTTTTCTTCCTGTTGATTTTTACAGTCAGGACAGATGTGCTTAGGTTTGTTTTCACATTTTAGCAATTGCAAGGCTTTCCGTCCTCAGCAGATGGATGGGAGGAGCACGGGGCTCTTTATGGTGCATGTTATTATTTCAGCAGGTAGGTCATGCACACACACCAGTAGCTCTTTACTGGTTATACATCTGTCATGCTTAGAGTGCCTAAGACATTAACTGTCACTGGTGGACAAACACTTGCAGGACAAAAGGAACATGAGGTAGTAACACTGGACAATTGCTGAGAAGAAAGGGAGGAGGAACCAGCCCTACTGCCAAGAGAAATAACAACAGGCACTAGCACAGGCTGAGAGCTGCCCTGCTAGAAAGCAGCTCCATGGAGAAAGACCTTGGAGTCCTGGTGGACAAGTACTGCATGGGCCAGCAACGTGCCCTTGTGGCCAAGAGCACCAATGGCATCCTGGGCTGCATCAGGAAAAGTGTGGTCAGCAGCTCTAGGGAGGTTCTTCTCCCCCTCTACTCTGCCCTAGTGAGACCACACCTGGAATACTGTGTCCAGTCATTGGCTCCCCAGTTCAAGAGAGACAGGGACCTGCTGGAAAGAGTCCAGTGAAGAGCCACAAGGATGACTGGGAGATTTGAGCATCTCCCATTCGAAGACAGACTAAAAGCCCTGGGGCTGTTTAGTCTGAAGAAGAGAAGACCGAGAGGAGATCTGATTAACGTGTACAAATATCTGAGGGGTGTCAAGTGGATGGGGCAAATCTCTTTTTGGTAGTCAGCAGCAGCAAGACAAGGAGCAGTGGATACAAACTGAAACACAGAAGGTTTCATCTCAACATGAGGAGAAATTTCTTTACAGTGAGGGTGACAGAGCCCTGGAACAGGCTGCCCAGTTTGATCCTGGAGTCTCCTTCCCCAGAGACTTTCAAAATCCATCTGGCTGTCTTCTGCGCAAACTACCCTAGGGGATCCTGACTTGGCAGGCAGGTTGGACTTGATTTCTGGAGGTCCCTTCCAACCTCTAAAGTTCTGTAATTCTGTGATCTCTTCTATGGTTATTGCCTAGGGCTTGAATTTTGTCACCTTTCAGGAGAGGGGAAAATTATTACTCCAAGAATAGACAGAGAGACCACTGAACAGAAACAGGAAAATTAAAACAGGTATAGATGCACTACAATATATTGCTGTGCTGGGGAAAAAAATAACTACATTTGCAGTGAAGCACAGGCTAAATAAAATAACATTAAAAATGACAGCTCAGGAGGGCTACTGGCTTAAGTTTTGCTGCCTTGTAAGCCTGTGCCAAGTTCTGTTTGCAGATCTGCCCTTACCAACGTTGTCCAATAATAAAAGACAGTGAGTCCACCAGTATTTTCAAAGCTTAAGTATACTGTTTAAGAAATGAGGAACATCTGGGTTCTGGGCTTCCTGACTGAGTGAGCTTCACTTCCAGCTCCCACCTAGGAGCTTTTGAAGTTTTATAGTCCCAGCCTTTAGCACCCTTAGTCAGTATGGTTGAACCTTTCTGCTAAAACAAGTGCTCATTTCTCTTCCAGGTAACCCAGTGGTCAGCCAGCACAGGCAGATGAATGTACCATGGACCTAAGCACCAATCAAGGTATTTCTCTCAACAATCAGAGATAAAAAGAAAATATTGAAACTGACCTCAGGTCAAACTGGCAACTTCTCTCCTAGGTATTTAGGACAGGTAGAAGAGGTGGCACTGTCTGTTCAGAGAAGTCTCTGGCTTGGATATGGAAAGCATGCATGCAATGCACCTGTGCTTCCACATATTTCACATGGGAGCACTGATTATTCAGGCAGAGGATGCTTTCCCACATATGTATCACAGCCCAACTTCCAATGCAATCAAGAAAACAGTGCCAAGTGAGCATTTCTCAGCTAGGGACAATTGCCAGCACCTTCTCCAGAAGCCACACACTGCATCACCCATACATGACTGCCAGAATGGGCACACCTCTCATGTCTGTCACGGTCTGGGCAAATGTAAAAATGGCACTGAGCCATCAAAATGTAGCTCTGCATCTGACAGTGAGGGAAGAGATCAGCATGATAAAATAGCAGTCTTAGGAAGGGCAGAGCCTTTGCAACCTTACAGTTTCACCCTAGACATCCATTACCTTGCCACAGTGAATATCTCTGTCACACAACTAATTTCACTACGGCGTGACCAGTGACTCCAGGAATCCAGACTACCAGCTTGGTAGAGATCTCCTACTTAAGAACTCAAAACAGAGTATTTTTAGGGACACTGCCAACTTTAGGATTGGAAGATAGAGTGGGAGATGCGAGAAATGAGAGGCAGCAGGTGTCCAAAACCCAAGACAGCTGCTGGCAACAACTTTTGCGCTCGTGTCAGTATCTGAAGAGCTCTGCAACACATATTCTAACATCTTGATGACCAGACTTCATCACTGAATGAGCAAAGAGTCATTTCTTCTTAAGGTGATAATCCAGCTCTAAACTTTTCCACAATGACAGAAATTAAAGCATTTAAAAGAACTGACTATCCACTCCAGACCCTTAAATGCTTCTAGTTTAGCAGAAAATTGAAGCAGTGTCAATATTAAATGTAACGAGTCAGAGATGTAACCAACTGACATGGGAGAAGCAGCAAGAAAAGACACTGAACAGCAATCAATTTTGAGGAAAGGCTGTGATGAAACTGCTCAACTAATGTATACAGAGCATACACGATTCTATAAACATGAAGAAGAGAAGCAGCAGAAAAACCCTCTGCCCTTTTACGATTCAGGGCCAACTGCACTCCTAATACTTGTAGCACTGCTGCAAATAGGTTTGCAATGCTGACAGTTGATAGTTTTCATTTAAAACAAAATAAAGAGGAACCTATTTCATAAAATACAAAGTAAACCATCTGCTCTCATTGCTTGCTTTAATACTTTAGCCCATTTCCACACTCTTCTTTTCCCATCACCACTTCTATGCATGCATACATACATACAGTCCTCATTTTGTAGGCTGCCAACAGGCAAAGCATCCAACGTCCATAGAAATCTTACAGAGCGTAGGCTCTCTAGAGATGTGTGCTGAAGATGCTGATATCTGATAGCAGGTGAGTCAACAACTCCCTCTAAGTTTTTCCCTCCTTGATGAAATTCATATTCTGACTGTTAGACCTAAGAACCTCCAAGTCCCTGACCAGTTTAGCCAAAATCAAAATAAACATCTCCGGAGAGAGCATCAAGAAATTCTCAATTAATTACAACTTTCTATCCCAGAACATATTTCAGACCCTGCTGAGTCACTGAGGTATTTTCTCATAAAGCTAGAATCAAAGGCCACTCAATTCTTCTTGGATTGTTTCTAGCTCATAATCATTAATACAGCTTCCCATTATGCTAGCCTAAGGGTGGCATATGGCTTTCTAGGGATAAGGACAGACGGGGGAAAATAACAGTTACGCATGCCTACATCCCCATCTCATTTCTGTGCGTGCACATGGGGATAGAGCTTTCTCTTGCCAGATTCTTAAATACCAAATACATTAGCTTCCGAGTCAAACAGAGGGCTTCAAACACGACCACTGTTTTGCAAACCAAAAAAATCCAGATGACATTCACAATCAACCCATGTGCTTCCAAGCAGCAAAAAAGAGAGATGAACCGTGGCAGCGCAGACGGAATTCCCTTGCCACATTTTCTCTCAGACACTACATGCAATTTTTACCTTCCTCTGAACAAAACAATTATAGACACCAGCCAATGGATACAGGTCCTGTAGAGTGAAGGCCTAGCATAGAAGATTAGACATCTAATTTATTTCTTTTTTTTAATTACTTCAAACTATACCACTGAAGAGAAACACAGTGGACTCTGGGGCTGCTTTTTAACACAGGCAAAGAGTGTCTTAACGGCATGCTCGAGTAAGAAACTCCTTGAAAGCTTTCAGTCATGGTCACACTCTCCCAGTCCTCCCACAGGTAGAGAGCCAGGTGCACTTTCAAACATCACCATTTATGTTTTTACCCGCTCTGACAGCCTTGTAAATTCTCCTTTTCTCCCTGCTCTTCCATCTCAGAGATAAAAAAAGCACGCTTTACACAGCCTTAGAGGATGGGTATCTTTCTGGAGGCAGAATCCAAACCCACCACTTTGCCAAGATGTATGTGGGAAAGGCATACAGTACTCAGCACCTAGAACAAAGCAAGTGGATTCCAAAGCCTGACAGAAAGCACCACAAAAAGCAGAGGAGTCCAATTTAAATGAATGGTCTGGACTAGCACATAGACACAACCATGCTCACAGCAAGGTGTTACCTATGGAATAAAACAGAGTCAAAACACATAGGAATATTAATCAGAGACTTCACAGGAAGGAAAAAAAAACATACAAGTGAGAAACTTCATTGCAGCCTCCATCTCTATGCTCACTAAAGAGAAACAAGCAGGCAGCAATGAATTTCCCTACAACCAGTTCTTAAAATGTACCTTGGTCTTCGCCTGCAGCATTCCCTACATCCTAGGCCACACTTGGTGTTATGAAAAGGCTGCCAATTAAGTTGTGGTTTTGAGCTATCGACAAAATGTCCACTAGAGACTCCGATTCTTGCTTCTAAAGCACTTGAAACCCACTGTGTGCTTTAGGAAGAGAATATACTGGTTCTCAAATACGTGCAATCTTGGCTCCTCACAAAGCTGTGATCAGAGAAAATGCTGCAAGGTTGCACCTTTCAGTGAAGTCCAAGCATATCATAATGAAATCAGCTGCATAAAGAGGAGCATAGATTCAGCAACAAGAAGGATTTCAGGCTATGGTTAAAAATGTATTCTTTATTTTTACATTGCAATCTCCAGGGCACAATGACTGTATCAAAAGTAACTTGCAAATTATGTCACTGCCAGCAAACTTCTGATTTCCTTTTGATAGGGCAATTTGCAAACAGAGTTCTCCACATTGTGCAAGTGCTTACTGTTCATAAGAACTACAAGAACTCAATGTTCATACAATGCTCATGCACTGGGCAATGCAACATTCCTTTGCTCAAGGCAGATGGCTTGGAAAAATCAGGGACATGGGGAGAGCAGCACCTTGTAGTCTCAGCAAGGATTAAAAACCAGGTGTTGCTGCTGTTGTGGTTATAGAGTGGATGCAGTGGAAAGAGTTAAGCAGCTTGAGAAATTCACCTTAAGAGAAGCAAATAGCATTCTTCTCTCAGTGGAGCTTCTCAAGATAAAATACACCACATGCTAAGGAACCAGAGAAGTATTTACCCCTCAACCTTTTGATCAAAAGCAAGACGCTGGAAATTTAGCTTTAAAACAGTGTATGCTCTAAATATAGCAGTCAGATGACCTGACAGAGCTAAGATTCATGCTTTATGAGTTTGCAAATTGAGAGTCAATCCAGCTCAGAGTATCACAGAACCCTAAAGACAGATTGCTGTATTTACTGTAGTAGGTACTATTTACAAACATATCTCCACACTCTTTGCTTTCTAATTACAGTTGGGGCACATCCAATAATTTACTTTCTGTGAGCTCCTTTTGTATACTACACCTTCAAAGCCAATGGAAGTAATTTAAAGAACCTGTTGATAGATTTATTGATCAAGCAAGTTGACCAGTGCAGTAAACTGGAAATAACCAGACAGGCAAGTGATGTTAAAAATATTCCTGGAGACTAGTCACTGAAAGCCAGGAAAAAAAAAAACAAACCCTGAAGGCAGGCTTAGCCTTGATGCCTTGATTTAGAATCTGTATTAACAGCTGGCCCTGTAACTTCATTCCTCATGCAGGCCTGCTTGGTCAAGTGCAGTCCCCATCCATGTGTCCGAGACAACTGTACAACCCAGTATCAGCTATCGAATCCTGCAGAAGTAACTGGCAGAAGTTCAGCTCCCATTACCAAAAACGATGTAAGAAAGAGGGAGGGAGGGAGGGGGAGCAAGTGTGTTAGACAAGACGTTGAGGCAGGAAAAGGATACTTTTATCCACCCAGGGCCATGGAATGGAAGAAACACAGGTGGAGATCATCATCCACCAGCAGCTTCTAGTGTTTGGGACAGTCTTCTGCTGATCCCATGTAGGACTTCTCTGCAGCTTTCACTGAGCTCACATGGCAAGGAAGGAGCAGATTATATCCTTAGCCAGCCATGGAAACCATAAACTTTATTTATCAAGTATGCCCTAAGATGATTTTTCCTCCCTCTGTTGATTTAATTGTGATTTAATGAGGTTTTTCAGTGAAACATGTCAGCAGCTTATCACAGAACTAAGCTGAACATAATTTGTACTCTTTTTACACTGTCCACTTGCTTGTGTGGAGAATTGTCACGCTCCTCAAGCAAGAGGCAAATCAAGATTCAGCTTGGTTGAGTAAGAGTAGCTCCCTGAGAGGCAGAGGGAAAGTACACTAACAAAGCAGAAGGCAAAGGAAAAAGCCTACATCACTGCTACTACTTTATTTACTCTATAGATCAGATTTTGGCCCTGTGTTTTTTATCCTCAGAATGACAAAGGAACTAAATGTCCAAAGATGTTAATACCTTTTACCAGAAGTATAAAAGCAGGGCAGAAAAACCAAAGCAAATGAACAAAAAAAAACCCAAAACACCACCACCACCCAGAGTCAGGTGCAGGCAAAATAAGTTTGCAAGATGCAATTCACAATCTCTCCTAACCCCTCAGCACTTTGGAAAACAAATGCCACACTTATGAAAACAGCCTTCAACATAAAACCCTTTAAAAGCCCGTTTATCTCATCATATTCTCCTTCCTGTCATATAAGATATATACTACATACATATAAAATCAAAAGAAAATTCCACTCAAAGAAGCCAATCCTCCAGTGCTCCCTTCTCCATCTCATGTTGTTTATACACAGACAGAGCTTACAACACTTTGAAGGATCAAGTTTTCCTTCTCATTAGCACCACCATCACGTTGTTCTGAACTGTGGTCATATAACCTTTTGCACCTTTTCACTCTATTGAATCAGTCTCCCCTGGCAACTTCTGGTGTGGCACTCTGCTTCCCCTGCCTCCAGCTCTTCTTCCCTCACTAATTCTGTGTTCAGAACTGTGAAGCACAAAATTAGACGTTTCAAATTAAGCAAGGAGAGAGAATGAGAGAACCTTATTAAATCAACATTAGCATCAGAGCGTCTTTAAGAGAAACTCAATTGCAAAATATTACTTGTCTCTGTAAAGCTCTTTACATTGATAGAAATGAGACAGGCAGCAGCTGAAGTCATCTTCCTCTGCCTTCCTCTTCACACTGGTGACAGGGCTTGAGCAGCAAGAGCAGGATCCTTTTCAGACCACAGCACCAGAGGAAACAGAGCACTGCAACTGCCAACTAAAAAGGACAAAGTCTACCAACTTAATGTTGGGGGGAAAACACACACACAAAAAAGCACATTAACACACCAAAGGAGACCCCCTTCTCCTCCTAAGCTTTCCACAACACTCAGTGTTCTCAAGTCATGTTACAAGTTACAAGCAGTTCTTCTTACAAAAAAGCCAACAGCCATTTCAAATTTGCATTTTGTTCTTCAGTTCTCAGCAAGCAAACTCACTCACACCACGGCCATCATCAGTGTATCCCATTCCAAAACACCCTCATTTTCTGAAAGCAAACCTCCATTTCCTGGCCAGACATCCTTAAGCACCTTTCCAACAGAAATCAGTGGATTATCATGCCATTCCCCCTTACTGAATGGTTAGACATGTTGTTGAAGTCTGCAATCACCTCTGAGCCTGCACAGTCTTTAGACATGACTTTCCCTTGTCACTTCTTAAGAGTTGATATTTGCACTTGATGTCAACAGAATGAGTGTATACAGCTTACATCATTGTGCAGCAAGGCTATGTACTTGTCTGCTGGGCTGCCACTTAGAACAGGGAGTAACTCAGCAGTATCTTGTAGGGAGAGTTTGTCAGGTGTGCTGCTAGGGAGTCCTACTGAAACAAGCCTTATTAAAACAATTGAAGTACAAAAAAGAACTACTTCAAAACCATTTCAATTCATTACAATTGATGATGGCAGTGCCTGTTTAGCTAGGGAACAGCATCCCAAGTGATATGAAACCGAAGCTCAACTCCTGAAGACAAAAAGTTCCCAAAGCATTTTAGGCAAAACCAGATACTACTCCCAACAAGAAATGGGGGCTGAAGCTTTTGCTCACTCTAGTCCTACCACACAATAGAAACCTCTCTATCAGTCAGCCACTGCTGAAAACTCTGCATTTGGCAGACAGGTTTCCAAGTGCAGACTCTCCATACCAATAAAACAGCACTTTGAAAAACCAGAGGTGCTGGCAGTTGTGATACTTCTTCAGAGCTATCATAAAAGCAACCACTTCCTCATCCAAAAGCCATGCTCAGATGCCATTAACTAAGTGCTGGATAAAGTAGTCCCTACACTGCAGTGAAAGCGAAGTGCACTAAGGGGAGAGGAAGAAGGAGGATAAAAATAACACCCATAAGAACTAGCTTTTTATCACTAACTTAATAGTTAAAGAGCTATCCATTCAACATCCTTGTTTAGGAAAATGAAATGCTTCATTTTCACCTCAAAGGGCAACAGCAGCAATAAAAGACCGCCCAGAGCCTTCCAAAATGAAAGGGTCCATGAAAACAGGCAATTTACCATTCAATTATCAAAGCTGAACAATGGGGAAAACAAAAAAGCCAGAATGAAGAACTGAACCTTTGACACCTTTTCAGGCCAGTCAGAAGACTTTACAGTAATACACTTAACTGCCTGCCACATGCCTTTCTCCCAGGAAAGGACAACAGTAAGCAAAAACTAAACCATTTTTCCTACTCTCTGCTGCATCTCATTTTCTTTGAGCCTTTCCCTAGCAATCTGACACAGAACTAGAAGTGGCCTCCTGTGGCCTGCAAGTCCCATCCCTTGCTTTTGCAGAGGTTATCACATAACACCTTTAATCCACTGAGGCAGTAACTATAATGACGAATGTCTAAATAGAATGATAATAGGGGCTCACAAAGTTAATTGCCAAACACAATGATTAAAATTAATACTGATATCCCTAAATATGAATGCATTAGTTCATGGGATGGGATATAATCCTCCTGCAAGGCCCTCTTGTATGCAAAACATCGAGAATGTCAAAATGGAGCAGTATCACTTCAGCCTAAAAAAACAGGCACTCTAATTTCAGATGGTTCCCCAGGTAATAATCTGCTTTTCCATAAATACCAAGTAATTAGTTTGCATTCACATACCCAGCACTTTCAGTTCTTTAATGCCTCCATTCTGAATTTTTTTTCAGGCAACAGGCAACTTTTACCAGCCACATAAAACACGACTAAAACAAGAACAAAGCAGTGGAGAGAATTTTTGTGCAGCTTCCACCGTTTAATTCTGTTTCTTAAAAATCATGAAGTCAGTTTGACAACTCAGCATATACCAACCCTGCAAGAAAACAACGGAAAACATAAGTACTCAAAGTCACTTTCAACTGTAAGACTGGAAAAGCTTTCAAAGAATCACAAAGTTTGAGAAACTGGGAAAGCATCAAGAACTTAAGCAGCAGAGCACTTTGCAGGGCTTTAGTTTTCTGTCTGAAAAAGGTACTGTATTATTTACCTTCAAACATCTCAGTGAACATCCACACATCATGACAACACTTGGTGAGATAACTGCTATTCCTAGAAAACTAAAGCACAAGCAAGATGTAATAATTTGTCCTGATTCATGGAGAAAATACCAGACAGGATCATGACCGATAACAGAGCGAATGGCAGAAGAAACCAAGATTTTCATCATCCATGTATTTGAGCAGATTACTGAAAGGAAAACAGTCACAGTGTACTGATGCTTGCCTGTTAATATCCTTCCCAAGATGGCACAATCAGAAAATTATCTCACAAGATCTAAGTACAATGGAATGAAATGTTACACACATTTGAGATGAAGGGAAAGAGCTGGAGGCAGTGAAAAAGCAACCCCTGTTTCATTCTTCAGTCTTTAAGGGACTCAGGAAGCAGCAGTGAATGGTGGAAGGCCATCCAGCAAATCCAGGTAACTAATATTGCTTGCAGTGATTAACTCACTGAGTGTCAGCCTGCCACCTACTACTGTCAGTGCAGAAAATTCACTGTGAGCACTGAAAGGATTCTGAAGGAGGAAACACTGAAAAAGAAGAGGTGAGACAGACACAAACCAACAAAAGTCACAGCAGCCTTTCCTTTCAGTAGTAGCTGTTGGCTGCAGCACTCAGCCCACTTCCAAGGCATCAGTAAAATGGACCCAGCTCATCATCGTTCAGTTCTTCAAGCAGCAAATTGGGAATTAATATTCACGGGTTCTATGACTGACATAATTGTAATTTAAAAAGGGCAATTAATCATCAGCCACACTGGTGGCTGACTTGTCGGGCTGGAATCCTCTCTCCACACCTGCCAACAAACTCACAGGAGGCAAAGGTATCACGTGTGCACGCAGAGCCAGGAGTGCCATTCTCCGTCTTACCCCAAGCCCCAGGCTTCACAGTGGGTCCTACAGTTTCTGTTTTATTTTCTTCCCCCACATGCATCCCATCAGCATCATTCACCCACCCCTTCCCAGAGCAGCCCCCCCAAAGATGCCCAAACCCTTACCATATGCCTAAGGAATGCTCTCTCCATGCTGTATCTCAATCATGTCACACAAGATAATCGAGGCAATGAGCTCCATCGTCTCCATTATGCAGCTCTCATCTCCCCATTTTACTTCGTATCCTTGCATGAAGTAATATTTTCAAGAGTGACACATCCCATTTCTAGTTGGAAAACTTATTACAAAGGTAAGAGTACAAGCTCCAGAGAAATAACTAGCCATCAGCTCATGGAAACTTCAGGCCAGGTGAGTGCTTTTCCTAAGATGAGTCACAAAAGCAGCTAAGGCAAAACTTCCTTCTGGGCTCTTCTGGAAAGCTTTGCAAGCATGATTTAAACAACTGAAAACCCAAGCAATTGTGCTGGGTGTTAACTTTACCACTTTAATGTTTTTCTATGAAAGCATTAATTGCCAGATGTGAAAAGTTATTTCAATCAATAGTACTCAGAGAAGAGACATTTGGAAATCTGTCAACGGTGTTAAGGTTCCCAGGAAGAAAGTTCTGAGCCTAAATAACAGTGGGGTGGAGTATAAAGCCTCCCATAGGAAGTACAATTCTTAATATAACATCCTCTCCTGAGAGGAAGAAAGCCATCAAAGTGACCACCACATTATGCCAGTCTACTGATCTGGAAAGTACATAAAACACTACAGTGATAAACAGCATGGAAAAACAAGTATGAGACTGATGGAAGGATTTAGAGCTCAGCAAGCTGTGAGGTCTTCAAGTGACATACTTAGGACTACGTCCTTGGGCCAAAGGAAATATACAACATACTTGTAGGCCAAAGAAATCTTACTCAAACAGGTGCTAATGCTGCCAGCCAAGTGCAGCAGATACTGAGGACACATGTTGTAACACAAGCTGCTTAGTCCACCCCTCCTCATTCCTGACAGTCAGCAACCAGAAATTGCCTTCATCATAACCATATAGGAAAAGAATTCAGTGCTTTTGTACGTGATAAAGAGTTAACTCCAATTCCAAGGATGAAGTCAGGATGGGAGCTGGAACACAACTGCGTACTGCACATCTTGGACAGAGCTCCAGATGAAGGTAGCTGGCAGAACGTCTCTGCCAGCAGATAACACCAATAAATGGCCTCATTTCCACCTATTATAAGACAATAAACAGGCTTTCCTTCCTCATACTGTTCTCATTTATATCAGGTCCCTCTCAAGATTTGCTGTCTTTGACACATGCTCCAGGTGTTCATCCACAAACCTCAGTGCATCACTGCAAGTTAAATGAGGTGTCTCCAACCCACTTCTCTCAGCTCTGTGAAGCTAGACAAGTCCAATTATGAGCCCCCCCCCCCCCCATTCAGGTTTCACAAGGTTTTACAAATCTCTTAAAGAGCAGTTTATTCCCTAACAGACTTCTACCTTCCAATGACACAGGCATCCTGCTACCCACATGCCCCCAAGTTCAGACAGGACTGACCTTGTCCTTTACTAACAAAATCACTCCATTTTAAACAAGAGAGTGTGGTGCTATGAAATAGCAGGTATTCCACTCCAATATTCATCCAGCTTGGTAATAAATACCCTGTAAACTCAGCTGTATTTCCTTATAATAAGTGGCTGGATCAAAGACTGGTACTGGGCTCTTCTGGCCTTAGAGAGGGTGTTTACTGAGAAAGGAATTGAGGAAAAAAAAGTTGGAAGGAAGAAAACAAGAGGGGGGGGAAAGCAGCAGCAGCAAAATAAAGAAGGAAATAGAACTACAAAGAATCTTGCTCAAACACAAGCAAGGCTCCTGAGCTGCTGCCCAGCATCATGGATGTTTCATTTCTTAGGTATCTTGAGAAGAAAAATTTTCCTAACACCTGTAAGCTTAATGCCTCCAATCAGCACTTGCTCACATCTTTAGCTTTCGAGTCCGGATTATGAAGTTTTGATTAGCTTTCCCCTTCCCATCGTCTCTCACACCACATGGATAAGAGCCACTAATAGAAGACTGAGACCAAAATCCTTGCCTCTTCTATTGCATTTAGCAATCAGCAACTGCCTGAGTATTGTGTGAGACCCAAAGCACTGCCGTGTATTCCACACTTATCTCTGCAGAACCACCCTGCACAAGTGACAACTTCCAGGCAGGGGGGAGGGGGAATTGTGCAGCTTTGAGATAATTAAGGCATAGACGAGTGTCACTGCTGCAGATAATTATGTGTTAGCAGTGGAATTACTTAATGGAATGAAATAAACTAAGCCAAATGTTTTGTTTTAAAGAGAATTTAGGGTCTGCAAGAGGTGCTCAACTGACAGCCCAGGAGGGCAAGAATGACAGTCTTCCACCAGTCACAAGAACTGTGTGATACCACAATAGTCTGGCAGGCACCCAGGCACAGAGGGTGCCCAGGAGAAGCTAAAGGAGATTTCAACCTCCAGCTCTGATCTGTCTGATGAGCACCTACATAGGGACCAGTCAGTAAGCAGAGAGAAGCAACTAAGATCATTTCCTAAATGAAGACACCAGCTCAGATGAAATGGATGAGTTCAATCCACAGACCTTACATAGCCCATCCCTACCAACATCCCTCAGAAGGAAAAAATAAACCACCCCACACATTTTTAACCAGTGTCAATATGTACAAGACTCCAACAACAGAAACAAACAGAAACAACAGAGTAAGTAGGAAAATGGCCTTCAGTGAAACTACCTCCTCTTACCAAGGCACACAAAGTCTTTCCCCATCCTCTCCTCTTGCCTCAACAATCGCACACCTACACACCCCTCCCACCACTGCTCTAGCCTAGAAGGCTCTCAACAGCATCCTCCTGCTTGTTAAAACAAGGACTCCCAAGGTCAGTCAGAATTTATAAGGCAGCCATTTCATCTTTTGTGCTTCTCTGGCTACATTCCTTCCTAAAAGCTGCTGAACACTGGAGATTCTGCTGGGTCTGAAAGTCCTGCCAACACCAGGGCCAATTAGGAGTTTCAGGATGATGCATATTAAAGTTATTATGTGAGGCAGTTATGCAGCCAGAATAAATCTTAACTGAACCTTTAAGTGGTTTTTATAACTCTTGTTTCTCCTTCTTGAAAACAGATGAAAAGATACAAACCTCCTGCCTAAAAATCTGCAGGGACTCCAGCCAACCACCAACTTGTCCCTCAAAAGAAGATTCTACCCTCAAAGCAGTAACTTATTTTTTCCAAGGCCAGGCAGATCATCTTTACGTTTGAAATTAATCAACATCAGTCAGAAGCTTACAATATCTGTGAAGGCTGACTTGAAATATCATCTTTACAAAAGCATTGCATAAACATCTCCAAATCCTGCTGAAACTCCAATGGTTTTTCAGTACAGGCCTTCTTAGATAGTCTACATAGTCTGACTGCAAGCAGTCCAGGTTTTTGTACCTAGTATCTGTTTAGAAGTCTTCAAAACAGTGACTCTTAAAGATCTGAGGAATGAAGGCAGTAACAGCAGCTGCTGATAGTGAGCCTGAGATGTCATCAGGATAGCATCTGCCATTCTTCCACCACTTCCAAGACCAAATTTGCTCTCAGGAGCAGTTATCTACCTCTCCAAGAAGTACCACTAGAAACCAACTAGAGAACTGAAGACCAAAGAGCAATCTGGGGTGGCTGAGCACATCATCTGTGTGGAAATCTGAAATTCACTTTGAAATGACACCTCAGTGGCTATGTGGCACTCTGGGACACGGTTTAACAGCCATGGTGGGTCACAGAGCACAGGCTCCCCAGGGAGGTTGTGGAGTCTCCTTCTCTGGAGACTTTCAAGGCCTGTCTGGATGTGCTCCTCTGTGATCTGTGTTAGGTAGTATTGTCCTGCTCTGGCAGGGGGGTTGGACTGGATGATCTCCTTAGGTCCCTTCCAACCCCTAACATCCTGTGATCCTATGATCTTCGTGACAACCTCGTCCTCCTTTCTGCACTGTGAACACACAGCAACTTCACAAGCTGCTACATCCATGCATTTAAGCATGGAAGTAAGCCCCAAGAAGTATGGTGAGAAAAGGAGAGACAGGAGCAGGCTGATTCAGCTGAGATCTCCAGGTCACAGATTATCATACCATCAGTCATGGTTGGAAGAGACCACAAGGATCACCTAGTTCCAATCTCCCTGCCATGGGCAGGGACACCCTACCCTAGATCAGGCTGGCCAGATTATGTCAGTACACAGCAGCCTCAAAATTCCAAATTCTGTATTTCTATAGAAACTAAAGACCTTGCAAAACTTAGGGTAAAACCATCTTGAAAAAATATTATGGTAACTCCTGGAGAAGCTAGTCAAAACAAAAACAAGTAAGCAAACTTTAGAGACGTTTCATTGGCATGCAAACAATTTGAATGCTCAGTGGTTCCCTGGAAAGGAGTCTTCATGGGTGTCCTTTCACTGCCACCTTCAGGCAATACTCACTAGTGCTTTGGAAGCAGGAAAAAGTGTGGACTCAGCGCAGGCATCATCACTGCACGCACCCGAGATGCTCGTTAAAAACCTTTGGTTCCAAAATAAGGAGCACTACAACTAGAATCACATCCCAGAGAACGGAGGAGCAGAGCACAGTCTGCAAGATCAATAGACAGAGCAGGCACCAGGCCTGAGCAGTGGGTTTGACCCTAAATAAGACACACAATTAATCATATTCTACACAGGGCAGGGAATAGAATTTTCCCAGCTCCTAAATTCAAAGGAGTATTAATGAAAATCCACTGTTAATGGATTGCCTATTAAGGCTCCGTTTGCACCAGCACATCACAGAGGCTCACTTGAAGAAGCCAACAGACTTTCTCCCTCAAAAATATATATATGTTGATTTTTTTTTTAGTAAGGAAATCAAAATTGCTTTGCTAATGGAAGTGGAAAGTTTTGTAAGAGTTCAGTCACTAATGAAGCAGGGGGGAAAAAAACTCATGCACAGATCAAAAAAGGCAGCCTAATACAACTTATTTATTTACACACACGTACCTTAAGTCTCTGGACAGTATACTGACTTACCAGGAGATGACATGAATTATCAAGCAGGAAGCTTAGTTCCAAATCAGTCTGCATCATAGCTCTTAAAATAGGCAGATGACTTCAAACCGTGGGGTGAAGCCTACGCAAGCTCAACAGCACCATCTGCTGGCCACTGTGCAGCAACACATTCTAATGCCATGGAAGTTTGGGTTTCGTGCTGAACAAAGCTGTGATTTTTTCCTGCAGTCTAAGAACGCCCACTGCGACATACTCCTAGTGCAGAAAACACTTGTAACTTCTAAACACATGCAACAATGAGGCAAAATTCTGGCTGTGCTTGAGCACGCATGTAATCGGAAAGTAGCATCTTCTAAGGTTACCTGACCCCCAACATACCTGGCAGCAAAACACTGAAATTAAGAGGGGTAAAATTCATGTTAGTGAGACTAGGCTGGAGATAATCTCTTCTGTCTCACCGCTTCAACCCATCAGAAGACCATCCATAGTACCCCTTCAACTATTTTCTTTCCTAGGAAGCAGCCCACATTTGCAAGGCCTGAGGCAACTAAGTATTTATCATCCACATTAGTCCCATCTCCACGGAGAAGAATGGCAGCTAAGGCCATTAGAGCTCCTTTCCCTCTAGGTGCCTTAACACATTCCTTATTAACCTCAGAAAATAAGCTTGCCATAGCAAAATGACATTACTGGAGCAGGAGCACAGCTAAAGGGCTCCACTTAATGTGGGCACAAACTGCTATTCCATCTAAATTAATTACAGTGAAAATGCTTTGTTTTTATGCCAGATACATACAGTTTCATGAACTACTTCTAAACCACACTGAAGAAGAGCAAATGCAAGTGGCTGGCAAAAGCTTCAAGATTTCATTTAGATTTTCATCACAGTGTGGAACAAGGGCAGAGTGACCTGAGAGCCAGCTTCTGAGCAGCCATCAGATGGGGAAAGTTGTTGACGCATCCCCTGCTTCTGCTACCAGTAAATGAACGGTGTCAAAGTTTTACTTGACCAGAGAGCAGGCTTTCTTTGCAGGCTGCTGTATAACAGGAAATAAGAGGCAAGCAGGCTTTTAACAGAACTCTGATAAAAACCTTCAGGACCACAAAGCTTAGAAAAAGTACACTGCAAAGTGCTGAGCCTTGAACAGGAAAAGGCACACTGGCTGGGGGGCAATGTTTTAAGTGATAGAAAACTAAAGGCTGGACTGGCCTTCATTCTCTTTAAAACTGGACTTGGCATTGCAGTTTGCCTTGGCTTTTCCAAGTTTTGTATCTAAAGCAAAATTCTGTTATCCTGAAAAATTAGGGAAGAGGATTTAAGAAAGATGCTGTATTTGTAGGGGATGCACATTGTTGCTGTTGTTATTGTTGGTCTTGGGGAGGGTTTTTTGGTTTGGTTGGTTGGCTGAGCTGGGGATTCTGTGTGTTTTTCTGTTTCCTAGTGGCTTGTTGGATGTATTTGGTTTTGGAGGGTGATGGTGTGCTGGTGTTCATTTGGTCGGGGGGTGTTGTTGTTTTGTTGTGTTGGTCTGGGCTTTTTAACACACCCTTATTGCAAATTGCCCCTTTTTAACAGCTGAATGTGAAACAAGCCTAACATATCATATAAAAATACAAAAATGACTGACTGCTCAGATCCTCAGCTAGGAAGAGAACAGCTTTTGTAAGGAACCATTTATGTATCGGAAGTTCAGAAGCTACAGGGGGGAGTCACAGTTTCAGCTTGACAGTGCCAATTACAGCTATAGCAAGATGAACACTGAGGAACAAATCCATTTTGCTCAGAGGCTGGAAAGAAGGGAAAAGGAGACAGAAAAGATATGAGCCTATGTGTTTAGAAAAAAAGAGGAGCTTGAAGTCATCTGCTCTACAGTGAACCACTTTTTACGCGGCAAAAGCATTATTAGGCTGAAGATCCAGAGAATGTGTGCTGCAAGCTCTTGGTCCTAATTGGAAGAGCATTGGATATTTAACAAATGTATCCTTAGTCTAATGTACTATTCAAGTAGGTATTAAACTAGAGAGCCTTTTTCTTTTGGACAGTAATTATAAATAGCCTTGCTCTATCTGTCTGCTTGATCAATTTTTACTTTCGACTCCTACTGCAAGTTTGCCCATTATCACAAAGTCTTCAAGGCTAAAAAGGCTCCAAACCCCCAATGTAATATGCAGACAGGAGAAAAAAAAAATCCAGCTAACTGTCTCATTCCTTCCCTCCCTCATAGGCTCGCAGGTGTTCTATTTCCCTTGTCTAAAAATCAAAGAGAAAGTCATCAGCTCATTTCCTCTCCCTTAGTACAGCCCCTTTTAAGAAGCTACTTTCCATCATGTTTTACTCAGTACTCATAAATAATACAGACAATTGCAGCTGGTCATAACCAAACAAGCAGACAAAGTACATGTATAGAGTAGAAAGGAAACAGTAAAAATTCGGATGTGCTCCAAAAGCAGAAAGAATTCCTGGCAGATACCAGCAGTTGCACCCAGGTCATTTTTCCAGTTGATGTGAAGCAATCATAGAGCCAAAAATAATTCAGGGACAGACTTTAGACAAAGCTAAACATGGGTGCTGGCTGCTCACTTCCCTCTGCAGCATGTCCCTCCCACATGCAGCACACATTGGTATTTCTTCCCTAAAGATTTGCACTAGGAAGGAGGAAAATGGCTTGTGGAAAGATAGGTTTAAAACTGCTGAAACTCCAAAATACATAAGCAGCAGGCAATTAGGAAGACATTATGCTGACTGTAATAAGACACTCTAGGAGGGTCCACCCAGCTGCCCAAGAGTTAACATTATGCGTTTCTCATCAAAACCTCTTCCCAGAGGTTAAGCACACAATAGACTATCTAAAGCACAGCTAGAAAGGCTGCTTGAAATTCCACACATGTGCCTCAGCAATGTATTTCTATTAATGTCCAGTGTGTGTCAGCGTGAAGATAAGGTACCAACATCATGTCCAACCAGTCAGCTAGAGAATGGGAGGCCGTGTAAAACATTGTCTGATGCTTAGAATCCTGGAGAACAGTGGCGGTTGCAATCTCACCCGCTGCACACGTGCCTGATAACACCACTACGACGAGAGGCAGCAGGAGCAAAGTGTCCTGCAGTTTGGGGAAAGTGAAAACAGAGACAGAAAGAGGGAGAAGGAGGCAAACAATGAAAATAAACTTTGTCAGCAAATAGAAGCAAGTTTGAGGATTCTCAAATGGTTCAGAGGGTATAAACAAGGTGGGAAATGACTCAGTGAAATTTACTCTTTGTATCAGCTTGCTTTAACTTTTCTTTAGGGTGAGAAATAAAGTGCTTTTGATCTCTTCCATCACACCATGTAGGCTCATCTTCATCTTCCAGTACAACCCAGCAAAGCTGTTTGTACTGGGAGACTTGTGGAAGACACTGTATTTGAGGAAAAGCAATTTGACCAAGATACTTTTGCTCTGTCAGGCCTGGTCCGTGGGCTTCTCAAAGCTCATATGTTGCCATGAGCAGCTGCTGAGTGGGAACCCAATGGAATACCCCATGCTAGTCTGTGCTGTGCACTGACAGATGTTATCACACAGGTAACACTCCAGCCCCTCTGGAAACTTCCCACTAGCTGAACAGCTTGCAAATACAATCTGTAGCTTACCTGTCTTTGAGATGTGCAAAACTATGTAGATAGAGGGGTAGAATCCAGTGATCCTGACCTGGACACCACTGTGCATAGAGCAAGCGGTGATCCACAGAACAGTTAACCTGAGCAGGTACAGCATGGCCTTCAGGCCTGTCCTTTGCTGCAGATTCCTCAACGTGGTAACACAGGAGCCTGCAGGCAGCTGTCCCTCAGAACTGGCCCTGGGGGACTTTGCCATTATGTAAAAGAGCAGCAAGAGGTTCCCATGTGAACACCCTTTATGTTCGAACAGCTGTTTGAACAATCAAAACAGAGGAACCTCTCCATCTTCACAACATGCCACAGGAAAATCCTTCCAGGGAATGGATCTGAATCCATCTGAAGGGATGAAAGACCCACTTGCTATCTATAGTCCTCTTTCTATTCACTTACTAAAACGCCTACTTTACGAAGCCACTTGTCAGGCTTTCTTACTAAGACCCAAAAAGGACTCTACACCATTTCTCTCTCACACTGCCTCCCAGTGCTGAACACCTGGCTCATTTCAGGGACCTTCTTTGCCACCTCTCTGTTGTCAACAAGGATCACACCAAGACATACATGTCAAGGCTCTGAAAAAAGGTGGCAGAAGCACCAAAGCCAGATTTGATGGCACTTAGGAAATATGACAGAAATGACATCCAGTGGCAGGTCATTTACCTCACATCCCCACCAGCTGAGAGTGCAATCCAAGTGTTCCATTCAGTGCAAACTCATTTCCTAGCTGTACTAACCCTTCCAAAGAGGGCAAGGTTATGAATTTAAAGTAATGCTTTCCAGTCAGAAACATCAAGAAAATGGTCAGTGATCATGGAGCATTGATTCAAGATTCAAAGACTGTAAATTCTGAGATAGAATATAATAAATACTGGGAACCAGCAAATAGTAAGGTAGATACATGTAATATTCCAAATACTCAGAAAAAAAGACAAGCAAAATCATAACCCAAAATTGAAGTTTAACCAAGACAGTGAGAACTACATTCTTATAACACTCTCAGCCTATGACACTCTTACACCACAAACCATACCACATTTTACTAATACTGCCTCACAGGAAAAGAAATTGTATTAAAACACACTGATGCATTACCAAATCTGTTGCTTCTGCCTGCAAAATTAGAGCAGAGCTCTACTACTCCATAGTAGTCTGGCAGTAAAATAAATAAATTCAATGTTTAGAAGTGCAGTGCTGGCTTTTTTTTTCCATGAATGCTGAACCATTCATGAAAAGATATTGGCAAATAATTCTCTTATTTCTTTATGAATTAAAGATTTTACTGTGATAGGTTAGGGGGAAATGAAGGCTGCTTAAATATTTTGCTTCTTAAATGATAGAAAGGCTTCACAGTAACTCTAAGCCACAACAAATGAGTCTGGAAGAAGTTTCAGAGGAGGATGTGAACTTGGTAGACAAAAAAAAATGGGAAATATGGGCACAGAAGAATTGGAAGGCAAGACAGAAGGCAGCAGCAACACCACAGACAACTTCAATTCACTGCAGCTGCTGGATTTAAAAAGAGGCCAACTTAGTGATAAGGTCCCTGAGTCCAAGAGACTACAAAAATGAGGTCAAAGCACCATCAGCTGCTGCAATCTGCAAAAACTCTCCAAACACAAATTAACCTTCAGCCAGGAGATAAAAGACTAGCTGCAGAAATTGGAAGTTATTAAAAAAATCCACTTTAAAATGTCTGACAAATCACAGCAGCAGTAGCAGGGAAAATAAGGAGCATACACTCAACATCTTAGCCAGATAACAGCTTTGCCTTCTCTCCAGAGAAGGCAGAGAAAGAGGTGGTTTTCTTTTAGTTTGACTTAGCTTTGTTTTTCCATTCTAGGTTCACTGTAGTACACATTCTCCAAAATTGCTTTAGTTAAATTTAGACCTCACTGATGCTCCAGAGACCAGAAGTTATTAGCTTGCTGGAGGTAGAAGACATGTAGATCCTCATCACAGCAAGCTGAAATTCAATGCAAACCTTTCCAAAGTCCACCATTTAATACTGCAAGACTATTTTCTATAGGGACCCCTCAAATGTTTAATGGTTTCATAAAAAGGAGCCATTCCTTCACTGTGGAAACATACCCACTTCTATAACAGAAGGTAGCAGAAGAATCCAACTGTGGGGGAAAAGAAGGGGTATTCTGGCCAAAGACTACAGAATAACAGACCATTAACTTTAAAGATTCCACATACTAATACATTTCCTTCACAGGAAAGACCAGAAAAGTGTCTCTTAGCTCAGACAGCAAAAACAAGAGGGACAGAAGGAACAAGGTCCAAAGCAACTCAGCCTCACTATTTAAGTCCTGCTATCAACAGCTTGCAACGCTTTGTAATAGAACAGCAAGGCTTAAAATCAAATACCACCTTCCCATTTGTAGCAATTCTGTTCCATTAGTGAAACCAGTGCAAAACAAGTGCATTGCAACTTTTAGCCCAAGGTAATGTCACTTCTGCTGGAGTTCTCTAGCTGGTTCTGTACACAACAGGATTAGGTGTGGAAGTGTTTGACCACAGCATGAAATGCTCTGCAAGCAGCAAAGGCTGCAGGGAGCAGAAGGTACTGCCTGTGCCACGGGGCATATCCACACAGTAATGTTATAAAGAAAACATAACAAATAATCTGAAAGAAGTCATCTCATTCCTTTAGTAAACACACACAGGGACTTGCTGGTAACCACTGTAACATCAGTTACAGCTGGAGCCCCCAACACAAGGAGAACATAGAACTGCTGGAGAGAGTCCAGAGGAGAGCCACAAAGATGCTGAGAGGGCTGCAGCAGCTCTGCTATGAGGACAGGTTATGAGAGTTGGGGCTCCTCAACCTGGAGAAGAGAAGGCTTTGAGAAAACCTTGTAGTAGCCTTCCAGTATCTGAAGGGGGTCTACAGGAAGGCTGGAGAGGGACTATTTACAAGGTCTTGTAACGATAGGATGAGTAATGGGTTTAAACTGGCAGAGGGGAGATTTAAACAAAATGTTAGGAAAGGGTTCTTTACAGTGAGGGTGGTGAGACACTGGCACAGGGTTCCCAGGGATGTTGTGGATGCTCCCTCCTTGGAGGTGTTCAAGACTAGGTTGGCTGAGGCTTTAAGAGACCTGTTCCAGTAGGAGGTGTCCCTGCCTATGGAAGGGGCTTGGAACTAGATGATTTTTGAGGCCACTTCCAACTTACACCATTCTATGATTCTCTAATATATATCTATATATTTCTATATCTATCTATATATATATATATATATATATATATATTCTTCCTCATTTTGTACTATTATTTAAAACAAGCCTCCAAGTGTTCTAAATTTATTCAACCCTTTATGCTTCACCCACACAAAAAAAAACCCCAAACCTCTATCAAGAAATATTTACAGACATCAAAGAGCTCCTGAACTGCAAGATCTGTATTGGCAGTGTCCCCTCCCAAAACAAACCACAGGGGCTTGCAGCCTTAGAAAGAGAAAGGTTTAGCTCTATGCACTGTACTTTAGCTGCTGAGCACACCAGACCAACAAAACTGGCCCTACTGTGAGCATAATTCCAAACCATAATTCCAAGCTTACATCACGTCTATGGCATCAGTTCAAATAACAGAGGTGAAAGTGACAAGTTTTGAGGACAGAAGCCTGACCTCAAAACGAGCAGTGTCACCTCAGTGATGGCCTCATGCTGTTAGTTTCAACAAACACCATCTACTACTGGACCCCAGCCAGTCACTCCAGCTCGTCACAGCGATAGGAGATTAGGCACAACAGAAACCCAGACTAATTAAGAGATACTTACCTACAGTTAATCAGTCAGGATAAAGCTGATCTCCAGCTTACTGCAAAGTAAATGAAAGTCTTAACAAAACTAAATCATGTTCAGCACCATTTCTGAAACCAGCATCAGCATCAGCTCAGCTGCATCTACAGCTGATACTGCACAACAACAGTGGCCAATTCAAAGCAAAAAATGCAAGCATGACTGGGCCAAAGCTTCAGAGGACCAGAAATCTGAAGAAACCTCCCTTGAACAGGCTAACTGGATCATCCATCCCTACAAAGCAAAAATAAAAGCCCATCCACCACTGCTCCACTCTCCTACTGCCACCAAAATTCTCCTCTACTGTATTCATCTCTGAATGAGCTGTTTATACTTCTTTCATCAATTCTAAGCAATTTCACTTCCACGTTCTTTGAAATGGAGAAATAAATATAGTACTTAAAATGTCAGTAGACCACAATCTGCACTAAAGCAAAGGTGGAAGAGTCCAAAATCCAAAGGCAAAACCCAAGAGTTCAGAATTCCACACTGACAAGATGACATCAGCATCAAAACTCACTGCCCTAATGAAAAGCACTGCCAGTCATGCATTCCTCCTTCAGCCCTCCCCTGCTGAATCAACAGGAGATGAAAGGCTCTGAAGAGCAAAGAGATTACTTCTGGGCAAGAAATCACCTGAAAGAATCCACAGCCTATGATCAACTAGAATCAGCCACTGGAGCAGCCAGAGACAAACCCTTGTATTTCCTCCCATACTTATACTCTGGATCATGACAATGCTGGAGCCACCAGAAAGCAAAGGTTGCTATCCAGCAAGCCAGTGAGCAGGACATGACCAGGAACACTGGGAAAGGTAAGCTGCCTGTGACTGACAGTTGGAGAAACTTCCCCAGCACTTCAGGAATTCTGTGTCTAGTTTGTTGTCACACAGCAACCAATGCCCACCAGTTTTGTCTAAAAAAGCTAATCATGGTGCAAAGTCTGTCCTAGCATCACCCTACCTCTGAAGTCATTCTTTCAAAGTGGGAAGGAGGACAACAACTTCTGGTCAATAACTGGCAAAGCCATTATCCTAGGGGCATTAAGTGAGGAGATAAGAACTTCAGGGCTTTGTACAAATCATATTAGTTCAATTCTCAAATCCGGGTAATGCTTCTTTTCAAAGTATTAATTTCATTTATTCTGTTTGCTCTCCCTCTGCCCTGATAACACAGGCACACATGGCCCCTAAATGAGATCCTCCTATTTTATAAGTTATAATCCTCCCATTCTAGAGTAGTAATGAGATGTCTTCGCTTAATCGCGTTTATTCCCCCCCAGCTTCTCTTCTTCTCCATTCTCATCCTACATTGATTTGTCTCAAAGGCCTCAGAGAAAAGCATCAGGCAGGGAGGCACTGGCTCCAAGAGGCTCATGATGCATATGCTGCACATGCTGCTCAGCCTTAGGAGATTACAAAGGCAGCAAAGAGAGAAAAAAAGAGCAGCCTCACTTGCAAAGTTTCTTTTGTTGGCAAGAGGAGGAAAAGAAAGAAAGCCAAAAGAACGAAGAAGTTGAGAGAAAAGGTTCTGATTAATTGGAAATCAAAAAGGAAACACTCCTGGTAGAGGGGAAAGGTAAGACTATTCACAACACAGTCAAGCAATTAAATAACTTTACTATGACAACTTTGGAAGTTCTTCACACTAGGGGAAAAAAAAGCTAACTTTAAAAATAGCAGTATTAATTCTTGGATATTGCACATGAGACTTAAGGCATGCTGCAGGCGTTAGTTAAACACCTGTACCAAAGTTAAAGCCCTGGACAAACAACCCTGGATGTATTTTTAAGAACCCACAGCATTAAATTATTCACAGTCCAGTCAGCTCCATGATCCTGCAGTGCTGTACAAGCAAACAAAACATTTTATCTCTAACACAAATTGGTGAGAGTTCTACGGCATCTTAGCAGACCACTTCCATTTGAGCCAGTCCCCCATGGCCAATCAAAAAGCCTTATTTGCTCCAAGAGGGAAGCAAATGCTGCAGTTTCTACTCAGAGATGTTTTGCTTCTTAAACTAAAACGTAAAGGGGTTTTACTCAAAGGTAAGTACCTTGTTCAAAGTCATTAAGAAAAGAAAGATAGATCAAGGCAAAAACGTAGAACCCAGGTACTTAACTCTAAATGCCTCTTGTAACCACTGCTCCAGGGAACAAGCAAAAACAAAAAGAACACAGCCACACAGCAAAACCCAACAAGGTAGCAAACAAAACCACACAAACAAACAATGAAAAACAACAATAAGTTTTAATCTGCATCCTACCCCCTAAACCATGAAGTAAGTGGCCCCAGAAGCTGACACAAATTCTGCCAATGGTTAGCTCTACTCTCTGCTCTCTTATTAAATAGCATCTTATTAGATGTCTTCCTAAAGACTGAAGAAGTGCTTCATAGCAAAACTACCAACAACAGAAGTCAGTGAGTGAAAAGCATACAGATGAGATTAAATGACAAGTGGTGTTCAGCACAATGAAAATGAAACCATTCCAAAATGCAGCTATCTTATTTGGATTTATGGGCTACAAGTGGTGAGGTTAAAGGAGAATATTGTACTGGCAACTGCTGTACAAGAGAAGGCTTCTACTCACTAAGTTATTGACATGCTTAGGGCACTAGGCAGCTCAAGATCTTTACTGCAAATACTAAATAAAGCAAACCCTTCTAATTATACATAGCATGATTGCAATTTTTACTACATTATGGGCTGCAAGAAGCCAATTATTTATTTGTTCTTTCCCCATTTTTCTCTGGCTTGTCTATTAGGTCACAACAATGACAACAACAACGACTCTGGTCAGTTATAAACTCAAGCAGATAATTCCGAGCGCAATCTGCTCTCAGACTACCACAAGGTACACCTAGCATTACACTACTCTCTTCTACCTGAAAGAGAAGCCTGACACAGAAGATATCAAGGAGCAGCTCACACTCATTTTTGCCTCATAGGCTGAGAATAAAAAGCAGAAGGGTGAGCAAGAAACACTGAAGCTCTGCTCCAAATAAAGGATGAAAACAATACTGCAAGACAAAGGACAGATATGAAGTGGGTAGGACTAAGCCAATACAACAAGGTAACCATGCCCAAAATTAAACTGTAGCTGAGATAAAGCAAGTTTGACAAGGATCCACATAATTCATAAGGCTAGCAAAACCAGTTCTCACTTTAGAAGACATCAAGAAGCCAACAGACAATAGCTTTGACCTCATCTTTGCAAGGAGAGGCTAGACTATTCCATTTTTAAGGATCTTAAATTTATGACTGATCAAGAGATAGTTAAAGAGTAATAAAATTTAACAGTTTCTCATTCTTGTACCACACTCTGGGCTCACACTCTATGGTCACTATTTATCTTTTATGAGTTACACAAGGAGAGCCTGATTAGATTTTTGCAGAGCATCAAGTATGTGACATCTGGGTATGTCACACTGCAGGATTTAAAGCTCATTCAGGCACCATGGCAGCTTTTGTATGTTAGCAGGCAGGTCCCAATGCATTTTAGAGGCGCCCATTTCACCAGTATTGCCTGACTGCTAGTCAACATTCCCCCAGGATTACTATCCCTCCCACTGCAGGAGGGCAGGGCTCTACTTCTGAGCCAGGCCACATCTTTATATTGGATAATTAATCCACTATCTTCTTTTCATGCCTCTTTAGAGAAGTTAGTTAACTGCATTCATAAAGAGAATGTTCTCTTTCTAGTGGGGAAAGAGTTAATGCTGCATCTGCTGACTTAGATGTCCTATACAGACTAACTGCAGTCACCTGCCTCAGACATCCCAATTTCTAAAGCTCATCAATCATGCAGCTTCCCATGGTTAGGGTATAATCTGCCAAAAGGATATCTCCTATGACACAGCAGCCTTTCACAAGCTACATCCAGGAAATCTACTGATCCAAACACACACAAACATTATCATGGATTCAAAAACCACAAACAGACAAATCCACAGAAGAGAATTTCATTAAGGACTGTTAGCCACCAAAGGGAAAATAGAATTTCTTGCTGAAGAAGCTTCTAAGGTCCAGAACAGCAGAAGTTGCAAGGGTGTACAAGTGGGTACAACTGGGCAGCCTCAAAATGCTTCACAGTCAAGTCACACACCTGGGTAAGCCATGCCTGTTAGCATTCAACATGCTCATGGGAAGAGTCCTTATTTCAATCAAGGGCATGCAACAGCAAAGTAGGATGGAAGCAACAATGAAGACCATTATTATTCAAGGCTGTCCTCTCCCTAAACCATCCTTTCATCTGTACCAGACAAGGAGAATTATTTTCAGTCTATTTCCCTCAATAAAGTTCCAGCATTACAGTCTAAATGACCTGGGAGTTTGATCTCACTGTGGCAAGCACAGCCCCACCTCACTGTCACACCTAAAAACATATTTCACTGCAGGTCAGGAAGAAGTGGTAGTTCCACAGGACTCTGCATTATTTACAGGCTGCACACCATTGCCACAGTAATGTTAGTATATAGGAGAAAACAACATAAAATAGCATCATATGAATATTAAGCATCAATGACAACTCCAATCTATTGTACTGATAAAAGTCTTTTGCTCTGTTTAGTCTCACTGTACTTCTGCCTCCACCATTGCTCTCCTCAGCACTGGTATGACAATAATCCAACAGGTTACCTCAACAACACCAAAGTGCCAGAGCTAAAGTAAAGGTTGCAACAAGAAGTGCCCAAATCCAAGTCTGCCTACTGGGCAAGAATTGATTGGTCTGGGAGTTGGTGGTGTGTACAAAAAGGTTTCATGTTTCCTGGTCCCTAACAATCAGTCTGAAGACTCCTTCAAAATCTTAAAAGAGTTGATAGTTCTACAACAGGTCTTCCATTATCATAAAAGACTCAACAGAACTCAGTATTGCTTGTCATTAATTTGGGTATTTGCACAACTATTCCACAGAAAAAAACAAGCAAAGTTTCAAGACAGATCAGGCCAGCAGACCGGTCCTGTACGTATCAAAACACTCATTTCACACACTTCACAGTTTCAGAGTTCTCTCTAGCTCAGACAATGACCCCATTAACAGACCCCACACTGAGTGCCACAGGTAAAGCTGTCCTCAGCACAGCTCTTGCTTGTGCCTTTCCCTGCATGCCAGCTACGCCGCAACCCAAATGTCAAGTGATGGATTCATAGATTCTTCGCTCTATGAATTAGGAAGTGATGAGTGTTTCAGCCTAAATGAAAGTTTCCAAGTTCATCACACAAGCAACATTTAACGAGCTCCCTCAGGCAGAGGTATTTCAGCCTGTCTTGCATGGAAACAGCCTGAGCAGTTTTGTTACTCACCAGCTGGGCTGTGATCTGCCTCTCTTCTTCACTGCTGCTCCTCTCCCGCTGAAGGGCAGCATTCAAGGCCTCGTTTTCTCTTTTGGCCAGACGCAACAACTCCTCTTGGACCAGTGCTTGTTCTTGCTCATACCTGTAGGAGCACAGAGAGAAGGTGATCAGATCTCCAGCAACAGGGTCATGGCTTATTGTGGATTACTCCTGCCTAGAGCCAAAACACAAATCCATAATCTGTTCAACAAAGGCTGCTCACAGCCCCATAATTATCAGCAGAAATTCAGAAGTCCAACAAACTTTAAACATGACCTACAACTCTGGTGAGGTGCAGCTCTGGCAACAGCAGCAGAGTTGGCACCATACAAATTTATAACTCAGTCATAAAAGGAGATAGCCTAGCTGACAATGATGCTCTTCTGCTATAAAAGGGGACAAAATAACCACATCAAACATCAAATGCACGCAACAACAGCACCGAGAGAAGCAGCCTGGTCACATCCATGGTCTAGACACCTAAGTATCAGACTGCCATGAAGGAAACTTTGTGCAGTAGAAGCCTTGAAAATTCTACATGCAAGCAAAGAGAGATCAACATGAAGAAAATGGCAATAAATTAGGTTAGACAAGACCTTTGAAATTTGTCTATTTCAGTCTCCTGCTCAAAAGAGAACTAACTCCAAGATTAGATTATGTCACTCAGGGCCTTCTCCAGTCAATCTCTAACAAACTCCAGTTGTGGAGATTATAATACTGCTTCAGTGCAACCTGTTCAGTCCTTCCTGTCCAAGGATGCACATGACACAATTTGCTTGCTGTGATCTGTGTCCCTTTCCCCTTGTCCTTTCAATGTGTGCCTCTGAGAACAGTCTAGCGCTGTCTCTATTGTACCATTTTAGAAAGCTGAAAACAACAGCAACATTCCCTTTCTTTGCCAGGCTAAGCCAATGCAGTTTCCTCGTTCTCTCTTTTCCCATGCCTCTAGTTTATGAATGCAAATATTGCTCTCCAGCACAGCAAACACTCCTTTAATTTGGTGTCATCCACAAACCTTCTTAGGCTACATTTTAGCCCGTGCACAATTGTGCCATACTCATAGAAGCTTCTTCCCCCTTTCTTGTCTTTCCTGCCTACCTTTCCACTGCGTTTCTGTGTACCTCTCTTTTTCCAGATCAGGTATTCAGGATGCAGTTCAGTTGCTCAGCACTGAAAACTGCCAGGAATTTTGCCCCATGGTCCCCAAGAAAGCAAAATGACTTTTCAGAGACTTTTCTCGTTTGCTGGTTTCACCTCTGTCTGTTGTAAGGGCAGTGTGATTGATGCAACAGGGTTTTAGCAGGTTTGGTCGGTCAACTGCAATCCTCAAAAAATAACAAGCACACAGAGACTGATTTTCACTGTTACCCAGAGAGTAAGCATGGTAAAGACACTATCAGAGCAGCAAAAGAAACAACAGAAAGCTGCTGAGCTACGCGGGGCTGAAGTTCTCACTGTCTTGCAATACCAAGCACTAGGAGGAGACTGCTGTGATTCTGAGAGAGAGAAGACACTTTTATTCTGCATTTCTCCCCCACACCTTTACAGGTATTTCTGTTTTAACAAATGTAAATACTCTTGGAGGAAAATTTCCTATCACTTTAGTGCTGGCTGAGAGAGATTATGTCCAATCTATGAATAATAAGGAACGGAATGAGATATCTAAGATGGATCTGATTGGTTTGGGTATGAAATTAATTAAACCCACTACCATATCTGAGATTCCAAAATCCATTGTCCCTCAGGACGTATCAAAAACTTGGACTCCTTCGTTTGTCCCATAAAAGGCAACTGTACTCAAGTTTATCTTCGATTGGTCTTGCAGTGCACATTCACAGACAAGCTTTCTGTAGTCCTTCCTGTTTCTCCATACACCTGCTCCAGCTGCCCACAGCTCTCCTCACTGCCCCTTTTGGCTAAGAGACAGCTTGACAGGTTTCACCAAAGCAATGTGCTCCATGGCCTTTAAGTGAAAAAGGTTTCAAAGGGGATTCTCAGGCACTAAAACAGACAATCACTGTGCTTGTACTGGAATAAATACACACACACATATGTAACCCAAAAATGAGCTGAACCATTGTCTTTCTCAAGAATTTCACCTTACCGCCTGTACAGTTCCTGCTCTGCAGCAGAAGACTTCTGACCAGAGTCACTTGCCTTTGGTGGCTGAATTCCTAGAAGAAAAAAGAACCCATAAACCTGTGATATCTATAGTACAAAATACCATCTATCACATCATAAATTATGTGAGGAGAAATTTGTATGTGTTAGCCTAGGAAAAGAAAAAAACAACACATAACACACCTTGAAAAAGCTCAAGGAAACTCAGGTTTGATGGACAGAGTTCAAACTCATGAAAAAGAGACACTGATGACAGCACCTTCAACAAGGCACAATACAGAAAATTCTAGGTAAGCCTGACAGTTCCTCAACCCTGGTTCATACTGAAACATAAGCACAGCTTCCTTCCTCTAGTCCCATTAAGTCCTCCCCTTCACCTCCTGCTTTCCTTGCAACTGCAGGGGATCACAGGAGTGGAAATGAAATTAACTGATAGAGCTTGGGCCATTCATAGGGCCAAATCCACTTTCAGGAAAGATGCAGGGTAACAGCAAATAAACCTCTAAAAGCAAAGGCCTGTTCCATAGCTTCCCATGTTAGTCTTGATGCCTTAAATCCACACTGGTAATTCAGATCAACAAAACATATTTGAAGCCAAAAGAAATCTTCTGACCTATAAAGAAGGCACAGTCAATAACCACATTCTCATCCACCTGGCAGCTATGCTCAGTCTATCCTTCCCTATGAGCCTATTTCCAGAAAACAAAAGAAGTATTACCCACACCCACCCACAGGATACTGCCTGTGCACACAAACCAGACAAAAAGGCAGCTTTGCCAGGAATCACAGAATCATAGAATCAACCAGGTTGGAAGAGACCTCCAAGAGCATCCAGTCCAATCTAGCACCCAGCCCTAGCCAGTCAACCAGACCATGGCACTAAGTGCCTCATCCAGGCTTTGCTTCAACACCTCCAGGGACGATGACTGCACCACCTCCCTGGGCAGCCCACTCCAATGCCAATCACTCTCTCTGACAACAACTTCCTCCTAACATCCAGCCTAGACCTCTCCTGGCACAACTTGAGACTGTGTCCCCTTGTTCTGTTGCTGGTTGCCTGGGAGAAGAGATAAACCCCCACCTTGCTACAACCTCCCTTCAGGTAGTTGTAGCCAGCAATGAGGTCACTCCTGAGCCTCCTCCAGGCTAAACAACTCCAGCTCACTCAGCCTCTCCTCACAGGGCTGTGCTCCAGGCCCCTCACCAGCTTTGGCGCCCTCCTGTGGACACCTTCCAGTATCACAACATCTCTCTTGAATTGAGGAGCCCAGAACTGGACACAGCACTCAAGGTGTGGCCTGACCAGTGTTGGGTACAAGGGAAGAATAACCTCCCTTGTCCTACTGGCCACACCGTTCCTGATTCAGGCCAGGATGCCATTGGCTCTCTTGGCCACCTGGACACACTGCTGGCTCATGTTCAGCTACTATCTACCAGTACCCCCAGGTCCCTTTCTTCCTGGCTGCTCTCCAGCCACTCTTTCCCTAGCCTGTAGTGCTGCTTGGGGTTGTTGTCGCCAAAGTGCAGAACCCTGCACTTGGCCTTGTTAAATCTCATGCCATTAGCAGGAAAATCTCATCCCAAGGCAGAAAAAAATTCTGCCTTGCTTACTACATCTTCATCTGAAATCCTAGAAACGTCCACAAAGTGATACAAGTTCCTTAAAGCACCTGAGAAGGTGATGATCCAAAGATGGAGAAGGAAAGTATCTAGAGAAACAAGCTGTCTTACTTAAGGTCATGCTGCGACAGAACTTAAACGACAGCATTTCAACTGCTTCAACTGTGCTCAGAAACAAAGAGGACACCACAGGACCATAACAAGACATTCAATTGAGTCAATATCTCCATATATCAAAATGCTACAGGGTAATCAAAGAGCTCCTCTTACAGCAAGAGAGCCTTGAGAAATAGAGCGATACCATATAACACCCAGTGGCAGCACCACTGAGAAGTGTGTTAAAAGGGCCTAAGGACCTGATAGGGACTGACAGTACCTATAGGAGATTTGGGTTTCCCTTCTGCAGCTGGTGAAGATGGAGCTGTGCCACTGGAGGAACGGGATGATCTCTGGTTGTCCCTGTTACTTTGAGAAGATTCTTTCATTCGGTTCACTACATCTTCAGTGAGCTGAAACAGACATAATACAGGAAAGAAATCAACCAAGTCAGTTCTTAATGTATTCCACTGTGAAAACTCCCCGTTTATCAGTTTCCCTGCCACTGCAGCAGGAATTCCAGTTGCCTTATTTCAATGTTACTTAACTTCTCTCGAGTTATGGGTCAAAACGTGACGAAAATTAAGTAACCACAGCAAAATACACTCTGCAAGCCCACATGAGGGAAATCATACAATAAAATCAGACACAAAAGGACAAAGACGCAACAGCAATGAAAATCATGATAGCAATAACAACAAACATCCAAAATCCAGATAACTAATGAAAAAACAGGGAGAAGGGTCCTGATGAGGTGAGAAAACACCCCTGAATGACAATACCACCACTCTCCAAGGCTTTATCTCATAACACATACACACGGGTGTCTGAACAAAGTTCAAGAAGCACTTTCCCACTGCCCCGTCGAGAAACACCCTAATCCTCACTAATCCCCATAGTCTCTGCCTGCACGTTCAAACAGCAGTGCTGTGCCAAGGCTCTTGGTATCACTAATAAGGGCAGAGAGGTCTCCTCGGTGATGTTCTCAGCGCCAGGCAGTGAATCTGGCATCAAACTGCTTGCATAAGGCAGGGGCGAGATGGGGTCACTAAGCATCATAGAGGGAAAGAGGGTTGAGAGCAGAGTCTGGGAAGAGAAACGCCAGTGTCTCACTACTTAAGAGAAGTCATGATCAGGCACTCAGCCCTCTTCCCTATCGCCCTCCAACCATTCCAGCGCCTCGCCGCCCCCCTGCTCCTTCAACCTTCCGGGTTTCCCTCTCCTTCTCCTTGCTGGCTTTCGCCACTTGCCCTTTCCATTCCTGTACCACATTCCCTGCCTTCCCGTGTCTCTCCAGCACGGCATTCCTCAGCCCAGATGCTCGCCCTCCAACCCGTCCCGGCAGCCTCCCTGCCTCCATCACCCGGCCCCAGGGCGCGCCGGGGCCGCCTCACCCTGATGCCCTGCAGCACGCGGACTTGCTCCCGCTCGTCCAGCCCGAAGGAGACCTTCCTGCCGCCCTGGCTGCTCTCGCTGCCGCCCATGCCGGCGGGACGGGCGCCGCAGACTCCTCTTCCCGCCGCGCCCCCACTCGCACCGGGCTGCCGCTGCCAGGAGCGCCCCTGCCTCTCCACCGCCTCCCAACACACCCGCACCTCATTGGCCGCCGGCGCCGGCACGGCCAATAGCGCGGCGCGGTGCTGGGGGCCGGCGCAGCGCAAGCTGGGGGCTGTAGTCCGGCGGCGGCGGCTGCGATGCCCGGAGCGGGGCGGCCTGCCCGCCTCCGCCGAAACCTGCTCTCCGCGGCGGGTCGCGGCTTCGGCCTCACCCTGCAGCCCGCCCACGGCGGAACCAAAGCGTCTCAGGGATCCATGGGCTTCCTCCCCCCTGCTGCGTCAGGGTGTGCCCGTCCTCCAGCCCTGCGTTTTGGATGGAGGATCAAACCAGCCCCTAAGCTTCCACCGCCACAGACCCAGCTCTCGGGCGCCTGTGCGCAGGTCGGCTATGGAAGAAAACCCGAGCACAGGTAACCGCGCAGGAAATATGCCAGGGAAGCACGAATCTTATCTTCCAACACCAAGACTTAAAGAACCATCCAGATGCTGTCCATCGGGAAGGACTGAAGGGCTGACAAGTCCCCGAGGATGTCCAAGGTAATTCCCCTTCGGCAGTACCAAAGCAACGCAGCCGAGCGTGGGCACCTCCTGCGCGCCACCAGCAATGCAGAAGTGCGCTCGGCCCTTCTTTCCAGAGTCCTGGAGGCGACTCACCACCACGACCAAAACAAATCGCCACCCAGTCAAGTTCACAGCAGCTGCTCGGCTGCTTCCAGCCAGCCTGTTCCAGCAGGACCTACTGACCGTGCCGTTCCCTGCTGTGACAGGCACATGCACAGCTCCTGCAAGGGTGAAGCCGTTGCACTGTCACCACACACAACCAATTCCCAGCCTAAACCAAGGGAACAAGACAATGTAACGCACAAAGCAGCTGGACTGAGAAATTGAAGCTTTGAGGGACCTTTAATCAAACAAACCTCCTACGTTGCCAGAACTACAGGCCACATGATGACCGATTTGTGACTGCACAGTTGATGAAGCCTTAGCATCAACACACCACTTATCTACACACTGCAGAAGTTTTATCTCTAATGCCTATTCTTCAGTGCAATGAATGTAGCAACCCCAGCTTTGACAGAGCAGTGGGGCCCTAGCTAGCTTTAAGGGAGGATCTGGGGCTCTCTACCCCTCAAGATAACAAGGTGTCTTCCATAGCATGTTCCTGGAAGCAGAAAATGTTATTTGTGCAATCCCTTGTACACTGAGGATTTTGCCCACTGAGTTCTTGAGACGGTCTCATGGTACCACCAGCGGTTTGCACTGCAGTACAGAGACACTGTAAACATCCAGTGAAAGAGCAAAGGTCTGGCTAAAGTCAAACCATGATCCCTCCCAGAACACTCTCATTAGCTTCTTTATTTCTCATCTGCCCCCTGCTCATTTCATTTGATACCACACAGATTTTGTACTGAAAAAGCCCAGGGACAGTCACTCCTTACTTGCTTCCTCTGTTCCCAGGGTTCCACACACCTGCACCGTTGCTCTTCTGGGCTATGTTCTCAACCATGTAGTTACTTCTCCAGGTATCTTCCCATAAGTTTGCTTAATCCTTTCCTTTTCCAGATGCAACTCCAGCCAGGCAGCAAGCACCACCTGCAAAGATCCATGAGGGAAAAGACAAACATGCATGACACCTACAGCCATGCCTCCCTGTGGTCTCCAAGAGCCTAAGGACACCCAACAGGGCCTACTACTTGCAGGATACCAATGTGGAAGCAGCTATAATGGCAGATGACCTGTACAGCAACTTCTCTACCTATTCAGAAGCAGAGGATGTCATTAAAGTTAACTCCTAGGGCAATCCTCACTGTTCTGCAGAAAGCCTGTAAAGAGCTCCAAAAGTTTTTATTGCACAATGGCAAGATCAATTCCAAGGAAAACACAAAACTCAGCTCACTTCCCCAGCCTGTACACCCTGAACAAAGAACCTGATAGATTCTGCCATCACCCTTAGCTGTTACTCAGCAGCTACCATGTCATCTTGCAGCTAGAAAAGAAGTCCTGACTCTGGATTCATTTCAAAGCCCAGAAAAGGGCATAAGAATCAGTTCCAACTTCCACATAAGCCCTTTCCAAAGCAAGAGAGAAAGCTGTCCTATGGCAAAGACCCCTGACACACCCAGGAACAGCAAAGCCAAAGAGAAGCCAAAGGCTTCACTGTTATTTAGACCTGGAGGCCACTACCTGCAGAGTCATCTGTTGCACTAGTTGTAGCCTTCCAAGAAGGAAAAAAATCCACCTCCAACAAAAGGACACCAAGTTACTTTATTATCTGCCATATTTGCTTATAGATTTAAAAACTAAGTTATTTTTTTCTCTGTAATATGGATCACTTGAGAAATCAAGCATGACCATTTATGCCAAACTTACTTTTATTTCTTTATTTTACCAACAAAAATATACATTTCTTCTGTATTTTCTCTCTTTTTGCCCCCCCTTTCCCTTCCCCTCCACACAGAACACTTCTGCTTGAGGTGCATTTTGAATGTGGCCTAATGCATTATATATACATACAAACACAACAGGAGGAAGATCAGTCCATATCAGCACAGAAGCTCCTCAGCAGCAGAAGACGGGACAGTCTAGAGATACTGGAGTCCTGCCAGCAAAGATAAAGGTGAACATGTTGACCACCTACACAAGTGATTCTTCAGCACTCAATTCAGCCAATACAAAGGCAAATTCATAACCTGCTCTTCACATCAAGGAGGGCAGATAAGTCCACTCAGTCAGGGTGCTGAGAGCCACCAATGCTCCTCTGGATGGAAAAGCAGCTGCTCCTTGGTATCTCAACTGCTTTAAGACCTTCATACCTCAGCGCTGTCCAAGGCCCACCAACTCCAGGGAAGCTTTGCAGATTTCCTCATGCTTTCTACCAGCAGCTCAGATCAGCTGTAAGCAGCACGAGAAGCAGCAGCAGGGCAGTTCTGACAACCACATCCATCCCTTTCACAGTAGGAGAGCAGGTGTGGCTCAGGCCGATTCACAGCAAGGGACAGGAGCAGCACAGAACACTTCACTGATGTGGCAGGGCTGAGCTGGCCACTTGCTACTCCAGCCCTTATATAGTCACTGCGTGGCAGGGGGGGTGTGAAAGGCTGTTGACCTCCATGAGACAATTCAGCTCTTACACAAATGGAAGCCTTTTTTTCCCTCAAAAGTCAAGTGTTTTTTTAAGGGGGGGTGGTGGTGGTGGTGTTTGTTTTCAAGGTGCCAGTGCTACTTAGAGGCCTGTGGGGCAAAGTTCACAGGCTAAAGAGAGAGACTGCATTGCTTATTAACAAAAAAAAGATAAGCAAAGGGCCTGCATAGTTTTGGCAACCAATATGAACTTCATGTTCTTACCCTGGTAGCCAGTGCTTTCCCCCACCTGCTCATGATCCAAACTAACAATTCTACACTGCACTCTGCATGACAATTTGTCAGAAACTTACCTCAATATTCTTCAGGAAATGCAGTGAGTTGGGACAAGAGATCTACACAGTCCCAGACATTTCAAATTCTCACTTTCTACCATGTCTAGTGGGAAGTTGCTATTGCTTACAGCAGATCTTCACCTACTTGGAGGACTCAGGTAGGAAAGCACCCCCAAAGCTAGAGGAATACACCTCCTCATCCTTGGAGAGTACATTATGTCCCAGAAACCAGCCTGATACAGCTCTGAGCTGAACAGTCTCTGGATTGGAACATCATGTCTTGAAACTGCATTCTAGACAGCTCAGACAACATTAGTTCCCTTTCCAGCATGGAAGAAGTTAGTAAGAAGTTCCAGATGGTCTTTAAATGAACCACACTCCACATAATCATTTTCAACATATCAAGCCATGAAACTCATTCAAACCAGCAGAAGTCCAAGGATCTGAACTGCAATGTAAGAGAAGGGATACTACCAAATGAAATACATCCATCTCCCACTTGCCTCCCAACTTAAAACACCAGTCAGCTTGATTCCAGCACATCTATGGTGTTTGAGTTCCTGACAGCTCAGCTTCTGCTCTGCCTCAAGCACCTGAACATCTCTGGGGCCTTCATCTGCAGAGTCAGTTTCCTCCTTTGCAGCACTCTCCAAAACCCTGCCAAAGCCATGGAAGATGTAGGTGAAAAATGCACCTATTCCATAGCTTTTATTCTTGAAACTCAGCCTTGATACAGTGTTGTTACTTCTATTTTCCTGCAAGTTCAGATGCACAGCAATACAGCCTCCATAGACTGTTTCACAGCCACTTCAGCTCAGCTACACAGCAGCACTGTGTCCTTGCCTCCCTAATGTTCAGCTAGCTCACATCTATGCTGATAGCTACCAACCCCACAAAACACTGCTAGGGCACGAAGAACAGTTCACTCCTTTTAACATCTCTTCTCACACACTTAGAATGCTCCTTTCAACCCCTAGCAACTGCAATTCATTATTTCCACCAGCATTAGCTGAAACCAGAGACAAGCCAAACTCTCTTTTTCAAGAGCTTTTCTCTTCAGACACCATCACCACCTATGCTGTTGCATTATGACAAGACCCAGGCAGCCATGCAGCTTGAAAATGCCCATGAAGACCATCTTTGCTTTCAACTACCAAGCTCTTTCTATATATGTACAATACAGCAGTCAAATCAGCACCCTCATCCCTAACCACGACTCCCCAAAGTGGCAGACAACTGCTTTCTGTCACTGAAAAGGAAGAGGTGCCAGGCATGCCTGTCTTCCAGGTCATATTCACATCTGAAACACGGCAGAACAGGAAGTGTTTATAGGTTTAAGGACAAAACTGTTTTAGATTGTTCTCAGATAGTGACTGAAAAATGTTCTTTCCAACAGAATTTGGGCTGCCAACTCAGTTCTACAATAGGTTTAGAAAATCCTAAGGAAGAGTGGAGAGTCACGGCAGATAGCCAAGGACAGGTTTCCAGTGGGCATCCCAACAGCTGTGATATCAGGGAGCTTGGAAGGAACAAGACATCCTGTGAAGCAGGCAGCCCTGCTTTAGGCATTGATGGTTTTCCAGCGGTCACTGTCTATGCTGTTGATGCTGCCCACGTGATATGGCATAGAGGCCACATCATCCAGGTAGGCTGTGGTGTCTATCTGAGTGCTTGAGTAGAAGCCAGAATCCATCCCTTCCTTCTTGGCAACAGCGTAAGGGTGGGGCAGGTGCACATCCACATCCTCAGGCTCATCCACTTGACATTTGTAGGAGAAAAGGATCTTTGGCTCAGATCTGGAGTGATATAAAATTTGAAATGTATGTTTAAGCAATGTAGGATCACAGCATGAAGAAATTGTGTATTCAGATTCCAAAAACATTAGCTTTCAGGCCTGAAATATACCTAGAAGAGCAAATGCCATAAAGCTGAATGAAGCTGTGGACTAAGTCACCTAAGAGAAATAAAAACGGTAGAACCCCAGCTCTAGTGTGAGAGAGGTGCTCTCATCTTTGGAAGTTCTGAATTACTGAAGGCAATAGCATCCAAACGCCACTTGGACCCCACAGCAGCCTGGTTACTGAGACCAAGAGAAGTCCACCTCAAGCTCCATTTGTGTGCATCAGGAAAACCAAAACACAAACACTTTGGAACAACAGAACTCATCTCTAACTCCAGGCACTGTCCCTTTATGCTTCCAGAAGGCAGCAGAGGAACATTTGGATATTTTAAGAGCACTTTATGTTCATAGTACTTCCAAACCCTGCTGCTTCTTGCTCATGAATAAAGCTAAAGCCTATACAGAACCACTGTTTCTCCTACCAAGCTGCATTTCCTGTAGGTGGCCACAAGGCGGCGACTCCGACCCAGGAATCACACTCCCCAGTGCTGTTAACTGCTGACTCTTGGGCTCATGGTAGGGGAGGCCTCAGGCAAAGGGTTACCTAACCCCTAAATCGTTTCTACAAACCTATCCCAAAAAAACCCAGACCACCACTTAATCTGAAATTCAGTCTCTCACTAACCACTAACTGCAGTGGGCAAACTCTGTACTAAACAAGGCACAGATACTGAAGTAGTACAAGAGTGGTCTGAGGAATATGGCTATCAGCTTTGCTTTGCATGCAAAGGCGCCTTGGATAAAAGCAAGCAGCTCTTGATCACACAAGAAAAAAAAAAAATCAAGGCCAGAAATGAGAAACAGGCTTCTTATCTGGCACTTGAGCCATCACCCTTATTCCACAGATGGGGAGAACTTGAGTGCAAAACAATGAAATGGCAGTCTATACCCTGCCAACTACCATACCAGGCTACTCACCCAAAGAAACCTTTCAGGAATGCCACATATATAAGAGGTGCAAAGAAGCTGAAGTAAAGGAAGGTGGTTGCATCAACACAGCTGTCAACAACAAAAAGGAAGAAGGAATTCAGCACTCAAACACAATACAGCTGGATAACACCGCTCACATCCCCCTAAAATGATCTAATTTCCCTTCAAGAGGACAAGTCTTGTGCTAAACAGATTCAGGCTGATGCAAAGTAAACAGACAATGTCATCAACATGTGCTCCTAGACACTCAGAGGGAACTATGCCAAGACTCAAGGTCTGACCAACAGCACAGTCTCTGTGCTTCCAGTTTTGGCTCACAGAAGCAACACTGACCCCTGCAGAATGAGATTTTAGATATGAATAAAGCTATTCCTAGCAAACAGACTATTGCCTCCCTTATTACTTAAGAAACATAAGCCAATGCCTAGGCATCAGTGGATTCAAACTATTAGTTTTGCTCACCACTTCAAGAACATTACAGAGCAGTTATCGGGTTTCTGGCACAAACCAGAGCAATCAGCTTTATTCCTTCTGATGAACGCAGCACAAGTTTATTTCCTTGGGAAAGGCAGTGATGAAGCACACTCAAATGCAATACCATCAGCTGGGCTGTAGCCTTCATCCCCCAGCGTACATACCACAATCCTTCTATGATATCCACACAGAGAAGAGCACTGCCCAGGCCCTGCACCAGGTTCAGCAGTGCCAGGATTCCAGCATAAACATAAAAACTCTTCCTGGCTATGGGAAAGACATGGACACAGATAAATCTCAGATTGTAAGAACAAGCCCAGTGCAAATCTGGTTTGCCATCTCCATCAAACAGAAGCACCTCAACATCTTGTCTAAGAACTCCTGAAGAATTAATATTGTCCCAAGCTGGCAGGATTGATGGAGGTACAGTGGACTAAACTACATCCTCCTGCATGGCTTTTCGATCACAGAACCCGGTTGGAAGAGACCTCCATGACCATCCAGTCCAACCTATCACCCAGTCCTGTCTAATCAACTAAATCATGGCACTAAGTGCCTCATCCAGTCTTTTCTTGAACACCTCCAGCAATGGCAACTCCACCACCTCCCTGGGCAGCCCACTCTAGTGGCAAATCACAATGTGGTCATGCAACACATGCAAAGACTTTATAGGCAAATATCTGGAACCAGCAAGAGTCATACAACTGAACACAGCAAAAGCAAATCAAAAAACCCACAGCTGAACCAGAAACTGAACTCTTCCAATGAGCAGCACCAACAGAACTGCTTGGAAAACCTGGACAGGAACAGTAGTGTATGCTGGACACTGGGTAGGTCAGGCTTGTGGCATGTGTCACATACATCCACTCCCTCAGAGTACCCACACAGAGGCCAACATTATTTAAGGCAGAACAGCCTAAAGCAAACAGCTCAGAATCAGCTTCCCTCCCTACTCAAAAGCTGCAGATAGTCTGCAACAAAAATAATGGAGAAGCACCTTAATAAAGAAAAGAAATAACTTCAGCAGCTCACAATTAGCCATGCTTCCTCAGGGGATGACATGTACACTTCAACATAATTTGTGGATTTCAAAGGAAGCTATTATTAGGAAGCCATTTCTTGTGACTTTCTGAACTTCATACATTTACATCTGTACCATTAAGTGAGCAGCAGATGTGTTTTTCTTCATGGAGTTGTTTAGCTACTGAAGAAGCAAAGCTTCTCCAACAAAAGCTCTCCAAAAAAAGCACAACATGCTGTTTTTCCAGGGATAACTTAACAATCCTTTGCCATGTACCATGAGACAGTGGGATGTACCTGCAGCACAATCACATTCAGGAACCTCTTACTCCCATTTATGCTTAATTCTGACACTGTGGAGACACTGTGGTCACTTACAGGGCAAAGAAATCCGCTCTTTCAGAGGAGTTTTTGGAAGAATCACCACCAAAGAATAGACCTGTTGAGATAAAGAACTAATTGTTCCATGGCTCCTTGGCAGTTCATCTGTCTCCGCAGGAATGGTGCATGGTGCCACACACTCCCCAGACGCCTCAAGACAGAAGCACAGACCTCGTGATGTTAAACCTAGTGCAGGTGTGAAGGCCCCACACCTCATCCCCATGAGCACAAAAAGGCTAGTCACTGGGAGAAACAAGGATGAACATCTGCTTTCAGCTGGAATTCGCCTGCCACAGCTCATACCACTCCCACCTCCAGCTTCCTCACAGCAGGAGAAGCATCAATGTTGTGCTGTATGGGGCAGGAGGGGCACTAGGACCTTATCCTACACAAATCCTCCTCCCAGCCCCATTTAGAAAATATAAAGAAACTCACAGAGAGCATAAAAGATGCCCACTACTTACCAGAAAGAAGAAACAAGAGCTGGCAAGCCAGAAGTGTCTCCCTCCATGGCCATAGATGTTGAAGTCTTCAGCTGAGAGGTGGGCATCTGGGTACATGATTTCCAGGGTGCCCTAGGAGATAAGAGGCACCAATACAATTCCATTATAGCCAGCATCCTCACTAGAGAAAGTGTCTGCACAAAGAAGACTAAGTCTAAAGAAGTTCAGGCACAAGCTGTATCTACCACTTAAGACAGATCACTGCCTTGCTTAGACCAGGCTCACACAGGGAAAAGTGAAAGAAACTGAAAACAAGGGAGGGGAAGAAAGTGGCAGGAATCTGTATCTGAAGGAAACCAGCATCAGTGACATTCCAGAAGAGACTAAAGGGACAGAAGATGCAAGGAGTTGTCTGTTTGGAATAGAGAGAGTTACATTTCCATCTCTAAAGCAGATCTTTCATGGTGAAAAATCCAGAATATAAAAGCCCACGCTTCTGGAAGAAGTGGGAAAGGACACTTTCATTCACTTAAACTCCTGCAAAACGCTGTGAACAGAAGCTAGCCTGTAAATAGGCAGTGGAGAGAGAAAAGAGCTTGTAAACACTCCTGAAGCCAAATATAGCTCCAACCCTTGACATTTAATGAGGCTCCCCCAGCTTTATCATATGGTAATGAGCAGCTCACTGCCTACGCAAGCAAGAGCCTGGTCATGGAACAAAGATCTTTGTGTTGTTCTAGCACTGTCCTAAGTATAGAGACAGAGGGCTGAGCACTTACATGTCAAGAACAAACCCAGACACATACTGCATTGTTCAGAGACAGCTAATCAACTGAGCTAGCAAGCCAGCTGCTAGTTTGAAGGGAAGTAAGAATCAGGAGATAAGAGACCCACTGCATTGCCCTTATCTGGCAAACACACCTCAGATCTCTCATCCAGCTTCCATGCACTTCAGACTAGATTCAGGACAGGACTTGTGGCTCAGGTGTAAAGAAATCTCACTCCTGTTTCAAGAGTCACTTAACAAGGCGATCCATCTAAATCTCATCTCCTTTCTTCACCTAGGCTGAACCATTCTTGCCAGAAAAAGGACAAGATAGAGTCTGGTGTACTCTGGGGATGCTTACACATTGCCACAAGCATCCTGTCTTACTCTAAAACCTCATCCAAAGAGTAAAGCTGCCACTTTTCAGATAGGAGTCCCACACCCAACTCCAAGTGAAGTCCTCTATTTCACAAAGACTGATTCTTCTGCTCCAATGTACTCACCTGGGTGACAGAATATGCCAGAGACAGCACTGTAGTGATTGCCAGAACACGTTTCACACTTGACTTGCTCTCCAGGTGACCTGGAATTAAGAGCCACAGAAATGACTCATGATGTGAATCCAGCTGTGATAAAAATCAGTTCTCTCCAAAACCAATACAGGAAAACATCTGTAATACCAGAGGCTTTCAAGGGAAGGTTAAAGGTCACTTAACTGCTGTAAATTGCTTCCCTGTTTGTGGAGTCGAGCCCTTCACAGACAAAATACCACCTATAAACAGCAGTTCTTGCTTTCCCCCTAACATAGAGAATTCCACACTAACAGAGAGGAAGGAACTAAATCCTTCCACTGGGTTTAGCAAAAAGTAAAAACAAGAACAAAGTGAGGAATGATGCCAGTACCATGTACACTGAGATGCTGTGAAGTTTATTCTCAGGGGAGAAAAGTTTATGGGAGACTGGGTTAGAATAGAGGAGAAGGGCTTCTGTCCTTTGGAGAAATCCAGATCTCCACCAAGTCCTTCCAACCAAAATTATGCTATGAGCCCTCAAATGATGAAAGTTGCTGCTCAGTTACCCCACTGGCAGATGCAACAGTGATGCCTACCAACCCTTCTCCTCTATCTCTGGCCCACTGGAAGAGGTGCTCCAAACTGCATTTTCACTTGCACAACTGGAAAAAGTAGAGCTATAGATTGCAGGTACAGTTAAAGCATTTGGATGAATCCAGGATGGAATCAAACCAACAAAGGAGGGGACTGAAGGACCCTCAAGAGCACAATCATAAATAAAGTAGGACTGAAGCAAAGATTGGACTGCTGATATCTGCCTATCTTTTTCACCTGAACTGTACACTCTATCACATGCTCAGGGAACAAACAGAGCACACTGCACAAGCCACAGATCTGTAAAAACAATCAGGGTTGCAGTCATTTCTGAGTAAAACTCTCCAGTGTATCCTTCATCTTTATTCTAGAGCTCCTTCACTTGACAGAATCACTATCCCCACTAAGTTACAGATGCAGCCTCTGTGCAAGTAGAGGGAACAGGAAACAGTCAAAGCACTGAAACACCTCCTGATGCATACCAAAGGCAAGGCCTAGAATCACCACACTCAGTTCAATCGCCAGAAGGAAGAATCTTGTGATCTCCCACAGGATCTAAAGGATAACAGAAACCAGATAAACACAATTAGATGGAGCCAGGAAGCAGTCATAAATTAATACAGCAAAACTCTACTCTGCTCCAGGGGATAGCAGTCTCTGAAAGGAGTAGGTCGTTTGCCCGAACCTACCACGTGCTTTCTAGGAATACCAATTGTATGCTTGCTCCAAGCCCCATCCATGCAAGTGAAACTGACCAGTTCTGTGGGAGCAAGCTAAGAGCATGCCTACAAGACAGAGGAAGTGGCTGTTTTGCCACACCTGAGGATCTGCCACTTGTCTTGGATGTATTCTTTTTGCTGTACTCCCAAGAATCACAAACCCAAGAAGACACCCAAGTACACTAAACAGGCTTAACAGTAGATTCTGCAGTTCAGTTATGACTGAACAAACTCAGTTTTCTGCACTCTTCCAAGGCCTCTGGCTGCTAAATCTAAAGTAAGTACTGAACTCCAAAGCCCTCCCAATTTCCATGTCTTATGTGGTGAAACGAGATCATAAAATCAGCAGGTGAGGTAACTTCCCAGGTAGTCATGTAACAAATCAGTGCCAAATCTGGAATAACAATCCAGATTCTGTTTTATTAACCCTTTTCCTCTGATCACTGAACAGCACTCTCTTGAACATACACAGTACTTCAAGTGGCATTTGGTGATATTTCTAAGCTCAGAAAATACAGAATCACAGAATTACAGAATGTTAGAGATTGGAAAGGACCTCTAGAGATCATCAAGTCCAACCTCCCTGTCAAAGCAGGAATACCTAGGGCAAGCCACACAGGAACGCATCCCAGTAGGGTTTGAAAGTCTCCAGAGGAGACTCCACAACCTCTCAGGCAGCCTGTTCCAGCGCTCCATCACCTTCACCATAAAGAAATTTCTCCTCATGTTGAAGTGGAACCTCACCCACATGTATTTGTATGTATGAGAGAACACAAAAGAAAAGTTATAAAATACATGTTTACATGGAAAAAAAATCTTGTTAGTACCCATTTCACTGCCTGACTTCCCAGCAGGCTGCACTTAGCAGCAGCACCGGAGTTGGAAAAAAACCCACCTTCTCACCTAGTGTCTGTTATTCACATCCCAGACCCACATCTGTTCAAGAGGTGAATGAACACGCTACAAACATCCAGCCACTGACAACAAGCAGTTGTATTACAATGCTTTGACAAGTAACACTAAAGGGAAGAGTAAAAGAGCCACACTGATCTCAGAGAAAAAGCCTGAAGATATATACACTATGGGTGACTCTTCTTCCTCTAACAGCTCAGAAACTACAGAGCCTTTTGTTTTAGGCAATACTTTACTACAAGTCAAAGGACTCCAAAGAACAGCACGTACATAGCTATTTCCTGTTTGCTAAGAGTTCACCCTGTGCTCAAGGTGGCTGAAAGGACATTCAGATATCAGTCTCAAACGGAAATTTGGGTTTATATGCTTTCAATACATAAGAATTAAACAGTTTTCAAAAAGCCACTCAAATATTGCAAGTTTTGTCTATCCACCAGAGTTATCTGAATGTTTAGATGATCCCTGCAACAGGAACGTTTTGCTGTCACTATTTATGTGTCTATTTCAGGAAGCTCATTGTTTTACAGCCCTGGATGTTGTGACTATTTAGAAAGAGCTATCAGAACAGGATTCTGTAGTACATGAGTACTGAAAAAAAAAAACCAACCAGCCAAAACACATTCCTCTTGAGTGGACATAAAAAGGAAGCCACAGCAGACTGGTGTGATCAGAACGGCAGACAACAGTGTGATACCTACCTTATCTGCAACTGTGGCAGCATCAGAGGCACTCACAGTCATGGAGACAACAGCACGAGCAATACCAACTAAAGCCACCACAAATACCTATGCAAAAAGATACCAGAAGTGAGCTCATGTCTAAAGACACAAAGGTAGCAGTGACCAGAAAGCCTTCTGGAATGCCATTTCCAGGTCATCTTTCAAAACTGATGCATATTAAGGATTTCTTGCAGCAGATTTGCTGAAGATTCCTCAGACCTGTTAGATGTAGGAGCACTGGTTTGGAATTTAGGAAGGAACAAATATCCTCAGCTATCAGATTAAACAGTTCTAAAGAGGTTTCATCCACTCCTTACAACAACGTCTTTGCAGGCAAGCAGTCTTCCCACAAATCAATGGGGCAGGGCAGGAGGAAAACTAGACAAAAACCATATGCCTCCAAATGACTGAATAAACCACTCACATCAGGTTACAGAAGTTACTCACCCAACTACCACACTTCAGCTCTATGACAAAGCTAAAATCCACAGTTTCCTCACTCAACACTGACAATGTGCAGGAATGCAGCAGAAAAAGAAAAGTCAGCTGCAGCCAAGAGCTTGAAAACATCTTACCCTGCTGCACAGTGCAACACAGAGACACTTAAGCCAATTCATGACAGCAGTGAGCTCAGCAAGGCTAATTTACCAACTCCTGTGCCATCACAGCCATACTGTGCAATTAAGAGCTCCGTTGGATATATCTACCCTCTGCTGTGCAGACTTATCCTCTAAGAAAGCAGATTTTTCCCAATAAAATTCTGTGAGGTACAGGCTAATTTTAATGGTGCAGGTATGGGACACATAAATCTGTCAGAGAATGAAGAGTCCAAGCTGATTCTAAAGTGTCTGAAGAATAGAAGTGACCAGTAAGCCACCTACAGCTGAACATTTCTTCCTTAGAGGAAGAAGGGATGCAAATGGCAGGAAATAATAACACAACTCCCTCTCCTGAGGTGGAAAACTCTGACAAAATATTGACAAAGAAGAAGAGTCTCTGAATAAAATGTTCTAGAGTAGCTACAAGATGAAAACACATCCTCTTTGCTTCCTCTAAGTAGGCAGAGACTTTGCCCAATCTATTAACTTCAATATCCACTCCACAGGAAAGCATTCCTACAAGACATGACAAACAGCCATTGGAGAGGAAATCCTCACAAAACACACTTCCATCCTCATTCCCCAACAACATGCTCTGGAAGATCAAACTGAATGAAACTCTTTTCCTCTAAGGTTATTTCTTCACTTTCTGCTTTTCTATCTTGAAAAAGTCAACAACATAAGGTTAGTTCACTTTTTAATTCTCTTTGGTTTATTAAGGGTTTTGCTTTTCAAAGCCTTCGTGCTCAGCCATGGGCATTACTGGAAGTAGAAAGAAGATTTAAACCCAGATTGGAAATGGCTTGGTAATGTTTTCAGAAGCTTGGACCACTTCTGTGTATACCTGGTTACCCAAAACTCTGCACAAGACCAGTGCTCACACTCCAGCACCAAAAGAGCTAACAGGAGTTCCCACCAAAGATTTAGTTGAGGCTACTAGTTCAGATTTGGTTTTGATACTTCTTGAGATTTGACATGCCAGACCTCTAGCCCAATTCAAACACACACTGACATCTACAACTTGTAGTCATTTCACTAAAGAAAGGCAAGCACATTATGCCATAGACTAATGCAAGTCAGGATCATAGAAAGCATTGAAACAAAGCCTCTGAACAATATTTTTAAGCAAATTTAGTTCAGTTTACTATTTGAACTGGGGACAGAACAAAATCTTAGATGTTTGAGAACTCCATTCCCTATGTATTCTGTTTCCACCTTAATCAGCATGAAAAGCATCAAGTCAGCAGCCACTGATATGACGGGAAAGAAACAAACTGGGTTGGGTTTCTACATTCTCAGACTAACCAGAACCTTGACATATTTTCTACAGCAGATGGTCAAGCATTTCAACAGCTTCACAAAGGCTTCTCTTTCACTGCCTCAGTGAGAAGCTGGTTTTATGTCACACGTTACTCACTGCATGGAGCAAGGAATGTGTAAGATACTGGATTCCAAAACAACAAAGCAATAGAAGAAGGGAAAGAGAAAAAAAAACCACAGGAGAACAAAAACCATTCAAATCCATCAGACATGGTCTTAAAATCTGTGAAAAGCAGAATTCAAGCCATGAACAAAACAACAACCTGTGTTTGTTTGTAGTACACCTTCAACTCAAAATGGGTTTTATCCCTATAAGATCTGTTCTAGGCTCTCTCCCCAGTAGTTCGTGAGCAGTAATAAAAAACACTCACTCATCACTTCAAAAATACAGTGGTACTCACTAGTATGTAGAATGTAGTGAAGATTGGACTGGAAGTGACCCGGATTTTGGCCCTGGCAGAGGGCAGTTTCCAGAGAAGAAACATAAAGAAAAGTACATTGGGAACCAGGAGCAGAAGATCCCAGTAGCGGACTCTGCAAAAGTAAATAAAACAGGTTTCGTCCTGTTCTTCAGCACCTAAAAGAAGTGCAGACACCAACCCCAGTCTCTTCTCAATCAAACTCTGAGAAAGAAAGCTCTCCTCCCTGACCCAAGGTCAGATCACCATCCCATTTCTTCCGGCTCACCTGGACTTCCCAATGTCCTCATAGAGCAACAACAGGCACTTGTGCGGCACAGTGATATTGGTGTCATTGATTGCCTGCGTTGTTGTTGGCAACAAAGTTGTCACATTATCCAGTACTGTCACCGGGGCAGTTGATTGTGTGATGTTGTCAGACATCATGGACTGGAACATCCTGTCTTCCTTCTGGTTCAGGTCCAGCACAGCACAGGTCAACCACAGAAGAGACAAAAAGCAATATTAAATCAGTTATGAGTCAGAGCTAAAAAGCACATCCCTGCCATTAGGCCCCTGCACAACTGCTTCCTGCTTGTTACAGCAAATTATCAACTGGATTACACAATGCAATGCCACCTGCCCTCACTCTGCACACAGCCATTAGGGTGGACATAACAAAATCCTATCTTCTATCAGAGTAACAAGCACCTTCAAAATAGTGTAATACTATGTTGAATTAAATTTTGTGGGTTTTTCAGCTTGGGCAGATCCACAGAAGAAACCAAGACTCAGCAGCAATACATGGTCATCATCAGATAGAAACCTTGCTGCTCTAAACATTATTGTTCTAGCTCCCAATATCAAGTTACAGTCAATTATTTTACTTCAACTATTGCAAAGAAAAAAAATTAAGGCCCCTACTTAAAGCCTATTGCTGTTACCAACCCTGCAGTTTGAGAGCAGGGAGAGCTTCACATTCAGTTACCTACAAGGACTGTACAGACTCTTTTACCTCCCCAAAACAATGCCAGCAAAAGCCAAGATTCAGCATTTTTCTTCTAATTCTCAGTAAGGCACCAGAACTATCCTGATTTTAAGCGTGACAGTAAGGCTGTGAAAAGACAGTGCCTAAAACCATGTTAAGCATAAAGCTCTACAGCTTCTTTGCATCCTGTAGTCTCAATTGCATTGCTCTTCTCAGACACAGATCATCATCATCCCTGATATTTTATTTACTGGGTTTCCTGAGGTCAAGCCCTCAGGCAGCAGAGCAGTGTGGTCAGAAACAGGAGTCACAGCCCTCAGTTCTTTTGTCTACACTATCTTACACCACTCCTGTCTCTCAGAAACCACAAGACAGAATTTATCACTCTCCTCAGAAGACTTCTTTATGCTATCTTCCCTGAGAGAACATTCACATCTTTTCCACCATTTGTCCATTCCCCAGGCACTACACTGATGTGATATTAACTGTCCCTCCAGAAGTCAGGATCCACAAACTTGAAGTGGTTCAAGCTTATGACCTGGGCAGAAACTACACCAGCAATTTTCTCTCTGTTGGTTCTACAATCATCTTGGAAGCTTAAGCAGACTACAGCACACAGTAGTTTAGATCAGGATTTAGTACACACTAATTAAATCAGTATATACCAATTTACCTTACTAAGCCTGCTACTGATTCAATGCATCCCTTCGTACAAATCCTTTGCTCTTCCCACCCTTAAACAGAAACCCTCACAGCCTTTTAGCACTTGACTAGCTAAGAGCTGGCCACAATGAGAAGGTCCTGGCCTATCTCCTGACATTCCCCAAAGCATCACAGACAACACATTCAAAAAAATAACAAAATCTCTATCAGTTGACATCCTAAAGATGTGCACTACGAGACAGCACTCCAGCAGTCTGTGTGCCACAGTTAACCCAGGATTCATCTCAGAAAAAAATATCTCTGTTTGACTTTAGCCCTGGGTGCCATAGCAAAAACTGACAGGCTTTGTGACAAGACTCCTTGTGAGGTTTTGTGTGACTCACAGGTCGGAAAGAATCAGCACAGCTCCATGTCATCTGCTGAGCTTTCAGGGTTCAGTAGCACCTTCCCCTCAAACCACTCGAGACTGTCAGCCAGAGACTCCTCTTTCTCTTCAGAGACTGAGATTCTTCTCAGGACTTCTGAGGGGTAAAGGGATCACCTTACCCTCAGCTAACAAACCCCCCCTTTGATTCATCCACACTGACAGACACACACCGAGCTGGGACTTTTCTTCTGCAACTGCCATATGCTGTGCTACGCAAGAGAGATCACGTTAAATAAACACACACAAGACCTGGAAAGACCTGTGCCAGAAAGTCCTAGCTCTAGAACAGTTTCTAACAAACTTTCACCTTCCTCATCTCTAGAAATGTCTTCTCCTCCCCCCCAGCTTCTCACTTCTGAATTGGCACTGTTGAAAATAATTTTGCCCCTTTCTCTTCATTTGAAACTCCTCTGCCCTCTCCACAGCAGCAAGGATAAGTATGTTCACATTTGTCAACATAGGAAAAAAAAACATACCTAATTAAGAAAAAAAAAAGACAACTGGAAAGCTGGAGAAGAATAGAGAAAAACTGCAAACCATCACACTCTCTTAATATTTTTTCTGGGACAACAAACTTGATCTGCCTGTCCCACTGAAAAGAGCTCAAGAATAAAGCTGTGAGAAAAATTGCACAGGAAAAACATCTTCCTTTACAAAAAGCACAAACAAGCTCCATTCTTTGGGCTCAGAAGCCACCACTATCATGCAACAACAACAGCGAGCTGATGATAAAGACAGGAGCTGGCCACACGTAACAAGCCTGAAGTCAGAAAGTATCAAAGGGCAAAGAGAATGAAACTTGCTACAGCCTTGTACTAATACTTGTATCAGTATTCTATTTTATCTCCCAGGATGGGGCATACACAAAGTAGAGCAACAGAACATCCAACACGACAAAAAAGGGCAACCAAAGCCATCAGCCAGTCAGCACAATCATCACACTTTTTAAACAGCAAAGATGTGAAGAACTGGCCCGTTCCTGTTGGAATCACCAGCAAAAATTCTGTGGCAACAGGACCAGGAACCAATGGCAAGTAACTGTTTAGCCTCTGACATTCCCAGCAAGACTGCTCCTTACAGCACACTGTCCAAACCCTCATCCTATCTAGTCCAAAATAAATCCAGTCAGCTGAGCATACTCAAGAGCTCACTCACCACACCCTGCCTCTGCGGGGCTGCTCACTGCAGCCAGCCCAGCCTACGCAATGGGGATAAAATCACCCCACAGCCACATCAAAGGAAAGCTATGCCACAGTCCTGGGCTCCTTTATTCTTCTAGGAGGCCTATCTATTCACCATACACCGGAAAACAAAATAAAAAACTTCTCTGCACTACAGCTGAAGTCAGCCTGACCTGATAGAAACTCATTTCTCTGTCCAGGCAGTGGAATCCCAAGGTGCACTCAGATCAAGAACATCCACATGACTTGAAGGCTGCTGTGACAGAGCTGCTGGGGAAGGCTTGGTTCCAGTGAAAATGTTGATTCTTTATCCACGGCATCATAAATCATATCAGAGCTCAAAGAAATTTGGGGCTCACATCGCTGGCAATTCTCTGTGCCCTCAAAACCCAAGCACAGAAAGGTGAATTGCACACTACCAGAATTTCAGCTCTAATAAAAACATAAATTAAAACAAAAGTCTCTTCATTTCTGAACAGAGTATCAAAAAACCCCACTAGTATAGCTCACATTAGGGTTAAGATTGTTCCTTAAAACGCTGTATTAGTGCCAGTAAAAGCTGCACTTAACTACAGCTGTTACTTCAATAACTTAAATGCTTAAGAAGGAAAAGGGCAAAAAAAATCCACACCACCACACAACACTTTTTATGTTATCTTCCTAACATGGCTCTTCGACCTTCAGTTTGATAGTAACAGTCGCATTTTGCATTTCACTCTTAGAACTCACAAGACAAGGACTTTCTACCGGTGACCTACGACCTCTCTATTCCCCAAGTTCTGCTCTAGGCTAAACTTGAGAAGATAAGAGCTGCAGTGCTAAAAACAGTCACAGAAAACGACCAAAAGCAGAAACAACACCACTAACCCACAACCATCAGAGAAAGAATCCCAGTTCAGGGAGGTCTTTCAGCAACATCCTGGTTGGTTTCGGTTTCAGGTTTGGTTTTAATCTAGAAGGTGAGCGCACATACAACAAGCAAGAATGCAGCAGGTGAAGCCAAGTACATGGTAACTTCGTTCTACACTAGCAAAGGAAACTGGCAAATCTATTTCGAAGGCTACTAAAAGATCCAAGGACTAGAAAAAAACTTCAGTTACTTTCCACCCCTTAGGATCGGCAAAGATGTCTCTGGACGCTCCTGCCACAGGCTGGCTGCCAGGCTGCCAGAGGAGGAATCCGCTGAAGCGTCTGCAAAGGACAGCGCAGACACTCAGAGTACCGAGGTCTTCCCAGGCCACCGGCAACCTCCGAGCCGACACCGACTGCGACGAAAGAACCGTAGCCCCCCAGCCAAGGCAGGAAGCTTTCTTCCTACACGAAATGGGCACCTGGGCAGCGAAGCGCTGGCTACTGAAGCCTGACAGGTATGTTCAGGTTCCCCGCTCACTCGGGGACGACTGCTGGAATCTGGCAGCCCCCCGGGGCCCCGCATACTCCCGGCCCCAGCCGTGCCGCTCACCTCGGAGGGCCGCAGCCCCACCAGAGCCAGGCCGTACCGCCGGGCAGAGCCCGCCAGTCCGGGCTGAGGTACCTCGCCGCCCCTGCCTGTGAGCCCCTCCCTGTAGGACCCTCTCCCGGCGCCAGCTCCGCTCCTACCCGCGGCGGCGGCCGCCCGCCCCTGCCTCCCCGGTGACGGCGCTCAGTCGCGGGGGCCCAGCCCCGCCATCCCAGGCCCCGGCCCCGCCACTCCCCTCAGCCAGGGGACATCACTAAAGAGCGGCTCAAATAGAGCGCCGCACCACCAGAGCCGGGCGAGAGCGAGCTCTTCGGGAACGTCCCGCGGCGCTATTGAGAGAGAGTCCCCGAAGGAGGAGCCGCTTCGGCCAATCAGAGACCAAGGGGAGAAAGGCTCCGCCACACGGGCCGAAAGAAATAGCGGCGCCAGCCAATGGGAAGGGACCAGAGGCGGGACTGGGCGTGCGGGGCTGCCGCCCTTTAAAGGGTGACGGGACCCTCGCTCCTCCGCCTGCAGGCCGGGGGCCGGAGAGAGATCGCCAGCGCGCTGGCGAGGTGACGCCGCTGTCAAAGAGTAGCCTTGCGAAGAGGACTTGGGGTGCTGATGGGTGAAGAGCTGGCAATGTGCCCTCCCAGCCCGCAAGGGCAGCTGTGTCCTCGGCTGCATCCCCGGCAGCCTGGGCAGCTTAGAAGAGGGGATTCTGTCCTCTGCTCTGGTGAGAGCCTGACTGCAGTGCTGTGTCTTGCTCTGGAGTCCTCAGCATGGAGTAAACATCGACCTGCTGGAGTGGGTCTAAAGAAGGGCCACGAAGATGATCCAGGGACTGGAACACCTTCCTTGTGAGGACAGGCTAAGAGAGTTGTTCAGCCTGAAGAAAAGGTTTCAGAGAGACCTTGTTGTGGCCTTACATACTTGGAGGAAGCCTACAGGAAAGTTTGGGACAGTCTTTTTAGCAGGGCCTGTTGTGACAGGACAGGAGGCAGTGGTTTTAAACTGAAGAAGAGATTTAGCCTAGATGCAAGGGAAAAAAAAACATTTTTTGTAGTGGGGGTGGTAAACACTGGCAGAGGTTGCCCAGATAGGTGGTAGAAGCCACATCTCCAAAAGGTCCCTTCCAACCCAAAGTATTAGCTAATTCACAGCTCACAGGATGTTAGGGGTTGGGAGGGACCCAAGGAGATCATCAAGTCCTACTCCCTCATCGAGTCCAACCCCCAACTGTTGGGGTTGTGATTCTGTACTCGTCACACACCTCCATGGAGAGGAGAATAAGGGGTTTCTGTTTAGGAATTACTGATTGCAAGGCAGGGGAGTTTGTAATCTTCCATGGCCTGGATCCTATAATCGAGTCCCCACAGGACAGAAGGATTAACAACCAGGACAGTTTGGCTATTAAGGAAAGTTTAAAGCTTACTGAACTAACCTGGCGTGACTTGGATAAGAGCAGCTAAAGGGAAACGTGATAAATAATTAGCATGCTGTGGAGGTGCAAATAATAGGCCAAGAAAAGGATATTGCAGTATAATAAAACAGGGAAATGACTGGGACAAATTAGTCAAGACTTAAAAAGGAAATTAAAGGAAATAACTGGCTAAAGATTAGCAGATTATTCTCAGCAGTAAGAGCTGTCTGACTGTGAACAGTTCATGTTATCTGAGTCATTTCAAGGACTGGAAGATAAACTCTGGGCTTTAGAGATTGCTTCTGTAGCAGTGCAAGGCCTTTGCTAAGCTGAAATTTATTATACAAGGACTACACCTCTTTAGAAGATACCTATATTGATCAACTTTGTGTTCCCTGCTCTAGTAAACAGCATGCACAGAGAGTTTTAGGTCAACCATGTGCGTACATCTCTCTCAACTTAAGTCTGCTTGATCCTCTTCTTAGTTTTCATTTTTGAGCTTCACTGCAACAATCTTCATGGAGGGTACATACCCCGAGGCTGTGCTGCCTGCCTTAGCCCTATTCCTGTGATTTTCCACTGGGCTGAACCAGGTTTTTATGCTGGTATCATGCCTTTGGAATGACATCTGGAGTAGCTGGTCCTTAGCTTGTCTCACCTCACACTGCCATTTAAGTTAATCAGATGTTGCAATATTTTGACATGTTCTATTTAGGAGTCCAAGCTCAGAAGCTCAGCAAGCAACAGCATCTCTGAGTTACAGAAGAGACACTTCTGTTTAAATAAAGGTGTGGTGCTTCTGCCTAAAAATGCCTTGGTAACAGAGCCAAGAGCAAAATCCATGTCTTCTCCCTTGTAGCCTCAGGCACTAACTAATTAAACATGTTACCTCCCACATAACTGTGTCAGAAGGAGATATTCTGCTTTCCAATCCTCCTGCTCTTTCCATCTGATTCACTCTGGAACACCAGATCCAAAAGCTGTATCTCAGGCAGAAGACTGCTGGGTGCCACTGCAAGGACCACGATGCTTTAGATCCTGCCTTCCTCACTACTTACATAAAACTTTTATTTCCCCTTATTTGCAAGCCATGCCCTTCAGCCCAAACATGGTGTTTGCAAACACAACTTCCACCTCCAAGGACTGCCCTGTCACCTTAGTTCCACATGTCCTCCCACTTCAGCTGAGAATCATTGTTCTCTGTACCATCTCTTCCACGCAGTGCGTGAAAATGATGGAGCTTACTCCCCTTGCCCTCACTATGCCACTTGGTGTTGCATGGCTGAAGCAGGACAAGAGGTGATGTTTACCAACTTTGGTATAACCCCAAGAGCCCTAAGGAAAGCTGGCACCTGGTGCTGTACTTGCTGTACCAGCTGTGGTCTGCTCTCCTTGGCAAGGTCACCTGCCTTGCAGGTGTTGGAGGCAGAAGACACAGTCATGGTTTCCAGGACAGGTTTACACCCTCATATCATCACCACATTCCATTCTTCTAGGACATTTTATCTGTGTAAAATACTCTTCCAGCTTTTGTTAGATCAGTCTGTTGGACGGGGCATTACTTCTCATCCAAAATTGCTTTGCTGTTTAGGTGCTGAGTAACTGCAGAGGCAGATGTGTCTGTCTTATCTCAGAGTTGCTCTACCAACCAACTGGATTCTAGTATTAGCCATAAGTTTGTACTGCAGGACACCACATGGGCTGTACTCCTGTGTCTCTACCCTTCTCTTCATGGGGAATTCAGTCCCCAGGGCTGCTCCTGTGCTGTAACCCACCAGTCTGCAAAACTCTATTGATGTGTTTTGATACAGTCAGGATTTTGGTGCTCAGCTGAGTTTACCCCAGTGAGCCATCCAGGCCCTATATGCATCTCAGCTTTCTGGCATGCCCTGGTGCATCATCTCTAGAGCAGCAGAAGGAGCCCTGTCCAATGCATGGTGGCTAGCTGGTTTTAGTGTTTTAACTGCCCAACCTCATGTCTTCTCAAAGACACTGAGCACCTAAGTTGAAGCACAGGACCACCTGTAGCTGGCACCCAAATAAAGCAGTGAAAAAATGGACGTGGCACATGTGTCTTCCAGGAAGGACAGAGAGAGGAGCTATCTGTCCATCCAGCAGCTGCCCACTGCCTGGAGAGACAGTGGCACCCTGTGGTGAGGCCGTTTCATCACAGCATGTCAGCTGTGCCTTGTCAGAGAGCCCCACCTTATGCAGGTCCTGAGCAGCCTTCCATTAAAGGCATCATGGTCTCTAGTAGCCTACAGGTGGAATATCTCTGGGTACTCCCTGTGCCTATGTGACTCGAGCATCAGCCAGCTCCCCATCATGTGTCACACAGAAAAGGCTGAGACACTCTTATTTATATCGTGGTGCTCCTGCTTTGCTATATTGGTACCAGGCTGAATCACTCAGCTGGGCTTCTGGAAGAGCCCTTTCAGGTCTGATTGTCAGCTGTCTCTTTAGTCACTTTTACTTTGGGTGTCTCCTGCTTCAGGCTTACTATCCCACACTTGTGTGCAGCCAAGAGCAGAAATAGCCTGATAGTGGTCAGAAACCCTTCAGAGAAGACAGATCTCCAAAATCCAAACCACCTGCTGGCCTGTTCCTTCTTTTCTCTCTCTAGATTCCTCTCCCACTTTCTATGAAACAGGTGTTCGTTTTCAGTTGCTCTCCTAGATGACACTGCTTGCTGCACCAAGCAACTGAGACAGATGTGTCTGCTCTTCAGAACTGTTCATCTAGCTTCTCGTTACTGTTACTACATATGGACTTGCACCAAAATAAACCCCAAATGTCAGAGCCCCCTTCCCATTTCCTGTAGTTTCAGTGTGATGCAGAATAGAAGTGCCCCAAACAGGTGGCCTGTGGGTCAGTGGCAAACAAGGTCAAAAGAGACTTGATTTCAGCTGCAAAAGAGGCAGACGTGAGAACATGGACACAGGAATTCCCAGTAGGATCTCTTTCGTGACTTAGGATCCTGACAGGAAGGCACCCCTCAAGCCCAGAGGGAAATGCCCAAATCGCAGAATACTTTGTTTTGAAAGAGACCTTTAAAGGTCATCTGGTCCCTCCAATGAGCAGGGACATCTCCCACTAGATCATTTTGCTCAGAACCTGGCCTAACCTGACCTGGAATGTTTCTATCACCTCACTGAGCAATTTATGTCTGTGTTTCACCACCCCCATTGCAAAAAAAAAAAAAAAATCTCCCTTATAGCTAATCAAAATCTCCCCTCTAGTAGTTTAAAACCATCACCCCTTCTCCTGTCACAAAAGGCCCTGCTAAAAAAAGTTGTCCCTATCGTTCTCCTATTTCCCTTATCTCCCTGTAAGAACTGTAAGGTCTCCCCAGTCTTCTCCGGGCTGAACAGCCCTGGCTTTCTCGGTTTGTCCTCAAAGTGAAAGTGTTCCAGCCCTCTGATCATTTTTGTGACCTCTTCTGGACCCATTGCAACAGGTCCATGTCTTTCTTGTGCTGAGGACTCCAGAGCTAGACGCAACACTGCAGTTTGGGTCTCACCAGAGCAGAGGACAGAATCCCCTCCCTGGAGCTGCAGCGCAAGCTGCTGCAGATGAAGCCCAGGACGTAGTCGGCCGTCAGGGTTGCGAGCCCACACTGCCGGTTCATGTCCAACTTTTCACCCAGCAGCACGCCAAGTCCTTCCCCGCAGACGAATGTTTGACAGTTGTTTGGTAAAAGTTGCCAAGTTGGCCACTGCTGCCCACCCGGAGCCCGAAGTCGGCGGCGCTGCCCGCCAGTGGCTTTACGCCTGCCCCCTGCCCGCCTCTCCGACAGTCACGGGGCGGGGCCTGCCCCGCCCCGGCGCTTATTATTCATGAGCTTTCGCGCGCTTTTGCAGACCACGTGGGTCTGTTTTCGCGCGGAATCCAGCCGGGCAGGAAGAGGCGGCGGAGATGGCGGTGAGCAGCCGGGCCGGGCCGGGCCGAAGCAACGGCGCGGGGCGGGTCGAGGTGCCAGCCCCAGGAGGTGCACATCCCGAGCCCTCCCCGCCACGGGAGCCTTGGCACTGCGGTCGAGCGGGGCTCGGAGGGGATCCAGAGGGAAAGCGGGAGCGGCTGAGGAGGGCTGCGCTTGCCGGGGACACCCGGAACGCTGAGGGACATTTCCCACGCGTGCTGCACCGGAGAAAAGCCGGGCGGGGTGGGGGTGGGGGTCGGATCCCGTCCCCTCCGCTACTCTGTTGCGGACTCGGAGGATGAGTTTTTCCCGCGCTCTCCCGTTCGCGGCCATTGCCGCCTGCAGGGAGGGCTGAACTCTTCTAAACCTTTTCCCGCATTGGAGTAGAGGCTCATCGCTAGTGTCGCCCCTCTCTGACCACCGCTTTCGCTGCGGAGGCTCCTGGAAGCATTGTCTGCTCTCGCCCCACACGGCCCGGCGCCTGAGAGGAGCGTGCCCGAGCTCCCCCTGTTATCCTCTCTTTCCTGTTCTTACAGGACTCGTCCGAATCGCAGGCGGCGGTCACCAGCCCGGTGCGCAGTTCACGGCGGGGTGATGCCTTCACCTCCAGCCCCGGCCGGGACCTGCCTCCCTTCGAGGATGAGTCTGAAGGGCTTCTGGGGACCCAGGGGCTCCCCGAAGAGGAGGAAGAAGGGGAAGAACTCATAGGGGAAGGGATGGAAAGGTAAGGAAACCGGCGGGAGCCAGCTTCTGTGCGGGCTTTTGTCTGGAGTTGTGTTACTTGGACGCCAATGCAGCCAGCAACGACAGGGACCTCGCGGCAGGAGAGTTCTCAGCGATGGCAGGGTCCTTCTGCTGTGCTGGTAGCTGAGGTGAGGAGGACGAAGAGGGTCAGGGACTGGTGTCATCTGTGTCCTGGAAGAACTAAGCAAGTTGCATGCTGGGAGTAAAGTGGCATCATGGTCCAATGTGGATTAAACTGGGATCTCCCTGGGTATGTGATGTTCATCCAGTCCAGCTTCTTTTACATGCATGAATTATAGCATTTCCTTACTCATCCAGGCCTGCCCACTGCTGGTAAATTTTACTGTACAAAAGCTTGAATGATGACACTCATAACCATGGTGCTGGAGCCCTTTGTGTTTGGGGCATCTTGCCTTGTGAAGTGCCTTCCTGCTCAACATGTTCAGTCTTGAGGTGGAGCAACTGTCCTGACACCTACCCAGCAGTAGCCAGAGAAGGGCTGGAGAAACACTCTCTGGAGCCTGGCCTCATTCGGTGCTCTGTGTGTGCACTAGGGACTACCGCCCCATTCCCGAGCTGGATGTCTACGAAGCAGAGGGACTGGCCTTAGACGATGAAGATGTGGAGGAGCTCACGGCCAGTCAGCGGGAAGCTGCAGAGCGAGTGATGAGGCAGCGAGACCGGGAGCTGGAGCAGGGCATGGGCCGCATGAGGAGGGGACTGCTCTACGGTAGGTGCAGATGGGCTGTACCCAGTGGGCTGCTGATCTCCATGTCACTGACTGTAACTTGGCTCTTTTGGGGAAGCCAGACGGTCGCACTCAGAAAGCACAGGTCCCTGAAGCTGTGCTGTGTTGGGGTTCATAGTGCAATTTCTGTGGGTGGGCTCCCCAGTGCATGATCTCTTTGATTCAGGCTTCCTAGGAGCTCATTTGATGTTCTTCTGGTCACATGTTCACTGCTGAAACAAAGTCAGGATCCTGGGTTTGTGTCAAGGGTTTGGTATTTTTCTGAGTGTGTGCTCTGGAGTTTGCTGGTGTTCCTACAGAGACTACTGGGCTGGATTGCAGGGCACTTCATGTGCTTAGAAGCCTATTCCTTGGCCTTCCTCTCTCAGTGCATTAATGGACATAACTGGATATTGTTGCATATAAATCTTGTTATTTACCTCTCTAAAGTCTTCAGCTACGTTGTGGAAGATATAGAAGCTGAACTAGAACTAGATTTAGGCTGGGCCTGGAATGGTTCTTAGGTGGTAATCCAGACTCTGACTTCTTTGCTTCCACAGCCATGCAACTCAACTATGACTGAGCCAAAGAGCGAGAATGGGAATCCCAATTCTTTCATGTCTTTGTCTTTAACAACTCTTCCTTCCAACCCTTAGATAGCGACGATGAAGATGAAGACCGCCCTTCGCGGAAGAGGCGGCTTGCAGAACGGGCTGCCGATGGCATCGAAGAGGAAGATGAAGACATGATAGAGAGCATTGAGAATCTGGAAGACATGAAGGGGCATTCGGTGAGGGAGTGGGTTTCCATGGCAGCTCCCCGGCTTGAGATCTACCACCGTTTCAAGAACTTCTTGAAGACCCATGTGGATGACAATGGGCACAATGTCTTCAAGGAAAGGATCAGCGACATGTGCAAAGGTAGAGCTGGGTGACTGGGGCTTCCCTCCTCTTGATGCAGGTCATGATGCTTTGCAGGGATTCAGTCCATAAGTGGATTTTTTTTCTTTTGCCTGCCCTGTTTGTCCCAGACATTGAATCAGCACTTTAAGAAACTCAGATGCTGATGGAGGTAAATGAATAATGGAAACATGTCTATTCTCTTCTTTGATTCTGGCTGACTAATTAGAAGGCCTCTGGCATTTGTTACTCATTAATATTCATATTGTAGAAGCTTTAGCAAAAGAGTATGTGGGGCAGCAGACAGTGGTCTGCAAGCTTGTGATCTGAAAGAGACAACAATTGCTTGCTGTCTGTGCCAGTTACTTTCTCACACTGAAAACTGGATGATCGAGTGAGGGGACACAAACAGACCCTATGACTTTGAAAACCATGTCAGCATTGCAGCCTTGTTTTGTGACCAGGCGCTGCCAGAAGAAGCAGTCGTTAAAGCTGATGTTGATACATTTTAAAAGCAGAAATTGTCACATCTATGAACAGCTCATGTGACTGCAATCGTTTGTGTTTCTTCTTTGTGTTGAGGCAGAAGCTCCAGAAGCTTGAGGAGTGTATCAGGGTCAGTGTTATGCAACTTACATAAGAAATAAAAAGCATTTATCTTGTGTCTTTCCAGGAACTTAAATTGCAGAGTATTTTTGCTAGCCATTCAGCATTAATTGTCTCTGCTGTTAATGTCTGGTTTTTTTTGAAGTCTGTGGGAAAGTTGTGTGTTGAACTGAGGTTTTTGAGTCTCAGGAGCACTCAGCCTGGGAAATGTCTGAATTGCTGAATTGGAGAGGAGCGATGACAAGTTTGGTACCAATGAAGAATTTGTCAGTGCAATGAATTTTTGTTTTGTGCCCATTTTCAAGTTGATGACCTTTAAATATTTTGTCAGGAAATGCAAACTGCATCCTGCAGGATACAGGGTTGTCTGCTCTGGCTGTCTTTTGCATATTCCTTGAGGAGTCAGCAGGTTGAAAATACACCTCACCTTATCTTTTCCTTAAGAGAACAGAGAGAGTCTGGTAGTGAATTACGAGGACCTGGCAGCCCAAGAACATGTGCTTGCCTACTTTCTACCTGAGGCCCCAGCAGAAATGCTGAAGATCTTTGATGAAGCAGCCAAGGAAGTGGTGCTGGCCATGTACCCCAAATATGACCGTATTGCCCAGGAGATCCATGTCCGTATCTCCCACCTCCCTCTGGTGGAAGAGCTGCGGTCACTCAGGTAAGCAGCAGAATTTTCTGCAGCAGGCTTCGGAATGCTCTGCAGAATTAGTCTGCAAGCTAAAGCTCTGGATAAGTCCAACAGGATGTGTGGGTCACATCACACACAAGAAGGTCACATAAAGGGTGAACTTGGAGTGTTCTGAAAAGTAAAGCACAAAGCCTGCCAGAAAACTATTGATAACTGTTTTTTTTTCCTATGCTTGTGAGAGTTGTGCCTTATAGTAAGAGTATTTCTGTAGAGTGTTCTGCCTTCTGTGCCCTGCAGGCATCCAGCATCTCTCTGTCTTTCCTCAGGCAACTGCACCTGAATCAGTTGATCCGGACCAGCGGAGTAGTGACAAGCTGCACAGGAGTCCTGCCCCAGCTCAGCATGGTTAAATACAACTGCAGCAAGTGCAGCTTTGTCCTAGGACCCTTTTTCCAGTCCCAGAACCAGGAGGTGAAACCCGGTTCCTGTCCAGAGTGTCAGTCTCTTGGCCCCTTTGAAATCAACATGGAACAGGTAAGAGATGCACTTGCCTGGATGGGGCTATCTGCTCATTCTGCCTAGGTTGCTGTGCTACCTGTTCTTCCCAGTCTGGCCTTGGAAAGATCCTGGAAAAGGCCTGGTGCCAGCAGAGATATCTACTGTTGTACCTAGGGGTCTGTGAAAATAGATGTTATCTGAGCTCTTGACCTGAACTAGCCCAGTTTAGCAGCCAAAACTCATTTACTTTCTCATTTTGAGTGTGGGCTGAATCTTGCCACAATCATCTGTGGTAGAGAGTTGCATATTTATGTTGTAGAAATGCAGAAACAGACCATCCAGCCCTCCTCCTTCCCAACTCAGGTCAGTATTCCCTGATCAGCCAGCTAAGGAAACTAGAAGACAATAGCAAAAGCCTTGATGTGGAGCTTCTCACTTTTGTCACAAGTGGAGCATCCTCCTCCCAGAAACAGCTCCAGTATTTGAGTGGATAAGCTGCACCAGGCTGAAATGCAGCCATGGGATGTGGCAAAGTGTTTTATTGCCCCTCTTGTTGTCTGTCACACCCTGGAACTACTCCTTGTAGCCTCCACCCTCCCACACCTATAGTTTTCTAATCACAATACAGTAAATCTTTGGATAGTCCTTCTGTAGTGTGAGGTGCCTTTGAAAGGCTTGGGCTGTGCTGATGAAAGCCAGGCTTGATGGATAACTTCTGTTTTGTTGCTGCAGACAGTCTACCAGAACTACCAGCGCATCAAAATCCAGGAGAGCCCTGGGAAGGTGGCTGCCGGCAGGCTGCCCCGCTCCAAGGACGCCATTCTCCTTGCGGATCTGGTTGATAGCTGCAAGCCAGGAGATGAGATTGTGAGTGCATTGTTGGTCTCAGGTATGGGGTGAGCACAGAGCATTTTGAAACCTGGAAAATGGCATCACAGGAATGTATGTGGGGAGGGCTTGTCCTCAGATGCATTTGGGCAGCTACTTCTGAGACTGGTATCTTAACATGAAGAGGGGGCTGGTGTGCACTGTGCAGGCACTGATGTACCATTTCCTGCTTCCCAGGAGCTAACAGGGATCTACCACAACAACTATGACGGCTCCTTGAACACTGCAAATGGATTCCCAGTGTTTGCCACTGTGATCCTGGCCAACCACATCGCCAAGAAGGACAACAAGCTGGCTATTGGAGAACTGACTGATGAAGATGTGAAAGTCATTGTGAATCTATCTAAGGACGAGCAAATTGCAGAGAAGGTGAGTCAGGCTCAGACTTTTCCTTCTGTTCCTGCTGTTGGCCTGCCACCACCTGATGGCTGGATCCTGAAGTGAGGAAAGGTGTCAGATGTCTAAGTAGTTGTTAAAGAAACTTTTAGCAGTCCCAGACCCCTCTGAATTGTCTTCTGTAGCTCTCTGACAGCTGTTGATGAGAGTGAGTTATAGGAGGGAGGTAAATAAGAATCTGTCCTTGTACTATTTGGAGTAATACTTTCTGTTTCTCCCCTTTCTTCTCTGAGCCTTCCACATCAGAACAGGGCTGGAGGACTGGAGAGAGATGTTCAGATGCTGCTTATATCTGATCATTGGCTTTTCTCTGTATATCTTGAAGGCAAAGTAGGGGAAGTGTTCAGAGGGCCCGATGCTTACATCGCCAATCCTCTTAAGGGGTTGTTATTACTTAGCTTAAGCTATGGGAGACATCTTAACATTGCTTCTCTTTGCATGCTAAGACCTGAATCCAATCTTTCAAAGAACAAAGCGCTTGGATTAGTCCATGTTCAACCTCATTTGGGTCAGGTTTAAGATCTGTGATAGAGGGACTTTCTTCTCTTGCTTTGATCCTACTGTTTTTATTTTGACTGCTCTTCCCCTTTGGAGCACCTTAACTGAGCCAGGGCTGCTTGAATGTCAGTAGTCTCCAGTATCAGGCTATTAACAGATCAGCCTTGAGAGAAGAAGCCAGTTCTTAGTATTTGACCGTGATGACAATTCATCTGTGGCATGGCCCATCGAGCCACTATCATGTGCAGCGAATTAAGCCTCAGATCAAGGTCTCCAGCTTTGCAATCGCTGATAACAGCCTCTGCAATGTGCCTTCTGCGCAACAGGAGTGTGAGGGCAGTGGCAGCAGTTTCCAGTGCCAGATACACAATCTGCCATGCCCCAAGGGCACCATTTTTTGTAAAGACCTTTTAGAGGACTCTGGGTGGGTAGTTACCTTGGAAAAAGCCCCCTCACTGTGGATAATAAAAGGCTTTTCAAAGGCAGCATCATTGTAAGAGCAACCATAGATAGAGCCTCTTGCTGATGTTCATGCCAAATGCTGCCCAGACTGGCCAATGGTGTTCTCTGGACAACTCCTCTGGTTTGCCTTTCAGATTTTCGCCAGCATTGCCCCATCTATTTACGGCCATGAAGATATCAAGAGAGGCTTGGCTTTAGCTCTCTTCGGTGGAGAGCCCAAAAACCCAGGTGGGTATCACGTGTGTCATTTGGAGCTGCTTCACTCAGCCGAAAGGAAACAGTTCTGGCTTTGTCTGCAGTGTTGCAGTGAAAGTGGTTAGAGCTGTCTGTGTGTCTTGATGAGAGAGGAATATCTGTGATCAAAGTAGCTGCTTTCATCATGCTAAAAGTTCTGATGTGACAGTAGAAGCTCCAGACTGAAAAAAGTTCCTGCTGCAAACTTGGGGAGCTTTTCATTCCTGCTCCTCTGAGAGGTCACATTTGATGCCCCTTCAGAGGTTTAACCTTTTTGGAGTCCTGATTTGTTTTCAGCTCCTCCTTAAAAAGGTGCATTCAGCAGGGTTAGAAATGCTATTTTACATGTGACCACCTCCAAAGCTGACTGTTTTTCCCTCAGCTTCCCTGTAAAGTGGTTCCCTGCCTACTGTACCTTCCTTTCAGCTTGGTAGTGTTCAGGGCAGATCTGCTATCAAGCCACGAACTCAGCTGCCAATGTGTCTCTGCTGTTACTGTTGTAGGTGGCAAACACAAAGTCCGTGGTGACATCAATGTGCTTCTGTGTGGAGACCCTGGTACTGCAAAATCACAGTTTCTTAAATACATAGAGAAGGCATCCAACAGAGCAATCTTCACCACTGGCCAGGGTGCTTCTGCTGTGGGCCTCACAGCCTATGTCCAGAGACACCCAGTCAGCAAGGAGTGGACTTTGGAGGCAGGAGCCCTTGTGCTGGCTGACAGGGGTGTCTGCCTGATTGATGAATTTGACAAGGTGAGACCTAACTTGATTTCTCTGAGAGGGATTAACTGTGGAGGGGCTGTAACCTCTGCCACGAGGAGACATTATAGCTCATGGTGCCATCTCAGCTGACTGAGACTTGTGTGGTTTGCTTAGACTCTTACCAGTCCATGGTGCAGTCTGCTACTTTTTCAGAGCATCAAGAGCTGATTCTCCTTGGTGTGTTGGGCAGTGGTTATAGAAATACACAGTTTAAATCATTCTTGCTTTCTCACAGATGAATGATCAAGATAGGACCAGCATCCATGAAGCCATGGAGCAGCAAAGCATTTCCATCTCCAAAGCAGGCATTGTCACATCCTTGCAAGCCCGCTGCACCGTTATTGCTGCTGCCAATCCCATAGGTAGGTGCTGAGAGACCACAGGACTATCTCACACCTCCGGCATGAGCCCTGCTCTCACGAGAACCGTGGTGCAGCTTCCCTTTGCCTGGTTTCTCCAGTTCAAGGAAGCAGTAAAGACTCTCTCTGCTTGCTTCAGAGCTCTGGGCTTGGTGCCTGTCTTTGACTTGGAGCCGTGTTTCTGTGCTCCAGGTGGCCGATATGACCCCTCGTTGACTTTCTCAGAGAACGTGGACCTGACAGAGCCCATCATCTCTCGGTTTGATATCCTCTGTGTAGTGAGAGACACAGTGGACCCTGTGCAGGTACAGTTCAGGCTTCTGAAGCTGCTGTTGGAGTGCTCAGCTGCAGTTGTGTGCTGAGTTTTGCTGTCCAGTGAATGTCTGATGTCTCTTGGTCCTCTGCTCTCTTGTAGGATGAAATGCTTGCCCGGTTCGTAGTTGGCAGCCACATCAAGCATCACCCAGGCAGCAAAGAGGCAGTGAACGGGGATGCCAGTGAGGTTATTCTTCCCAACACGTACGGGGTTGAACCTCTTCCCCAGGAGATCCTGAGGAAATACATCACCTATGCCAAAGAGAAGGTCCATCCCAAACTCAACCAAATGGACCAGGACAAGGTGGCCAGGATGTACAGTGACCTCAGGAAAGAGTCTATGGTGAGGATACTGAGGAAGAGGGGGAAGCAGTATGTATCTAGGCTGCAGAGCAGCCTGAGACTGCTCCAGCCTATGTTGACACGTTCTTGCCATTCCTGTCATAAAAGTCTGTACCACTGTTTTGTGAGAGACAGACAGATCCTACAGTGTCTGCTGAACAGATGATTCTTCATATAAGTGCAGCATCTTGCCTGTTGGTGATCTGCAGACTGGACATGTGTACTAGTTAGTGCCTGCCATGGTAAAGTCATTTTATTGTCACCCAGTCTGGCAGGCCCAGAGGGGGATGTTCACATTGACTCAGACCCATATGCTGCTGGCACATTACAGGGAGCTGTCCAGTGTAGAAATGCCCTTCTCTTTTGACCATGCAGTATTTCAGGGTTGTTTCTTGCTGTCCAAGTGGAGGAGGAGTTTGTTGAGGCCATAGGGAGCTTTGGAAAGCTATTCTATTTTCCTTTTTAATTTGTTTGTTTCTTGAACTCCTCTTAATAGTTGCTGGAGGAAGTGGGGGTGCTGTTTTGTGGGACAGCATTGAACAGTGGCAGAGAGGGACGTCAGGTAGCACCTTCTCATCCCCTGCTGAATTAAAAGGTCGATGTGGGAGCTTGTATCTCTCTGTGCCGAACATGCCAGCAGGTGGCAGAGCCTCCTTAGGTTAAGAGTCCTCAAAGGCCAGAAGCGGCTCCCTTCGGTGTGAAGTAGACTTCCTGGGCCAAAAGCCATCTGCCCTGCCCCATGTCTTAAAGCGTTTGTTAAGGAGTCGCTTCCTCCTCTCCCCGCTCAGGCCACAGGCAGCATCCCCATCACAGTGCGCCACATCGAGTCCATGATCCGGATGGCCGAGGCTCACGCCCGCATGCACCTGCGGGACTACGTGGTGGAGGATGATGTCAACATGGCCATTCGGGTGATGCTGGAGAGCTTCATCGACACGCAGAAGTTCAGCGTCATGCGGAGCATGCGCAAGGTGGGCACCTGCTGGGGAAGGGCTCTACCTGCACCTGTGACCCTGAGGGTTTGGCTGTGGCTTTCTTGCACTGCCCTGGCTGTGAGAGGAGACTCTTCCAGGCTCTGAAGAGGTCTGTCCTTTTGGGTTCAGGTGCTGAGCCCACACAGTGAGTCTGAAGGCAGCCCTACACAAATGCCTTTCTTTAGTCTGTGGTAGAACAATGGCATCCTGGCCTGCATCAGGAGCAGTGGGCCAGTAGGACAAGGGAGGTTATTCTTCCCCTGTACTCAGCACTGGTCAGGCCACACCTTGAGTGCTGTGTCCAGTTCTGGGCCCCTCAATTCAAGAGAGATGTTGAGGTGCTGAAACGTGTCCAGAGAAGGGCAACAAAGCTGGTGAAGGGCCTCTCCCTGTGAGGAGAGGCTGAGGGAGCTGGGGGTGTGCAGCCTGGAGAAGAGGAGGCTCAGGGGTGACCTCATTGCTGTCTGCAACTACCTGAAAGGACATTGTAGCCAGGTGGGGGTTGGTCTCTTGTGCCAGGCAACCAGCAATAGAACAAGGGGACACACTCTCAGGTTGTGCTGGGGTAGGTATAGGCTGGAGGTTAGGAGGAAGTTCTTCACAGAGAGAGTGATTTTCCCATTGGAATGGGCTGCCCAGGGAGGTGGTGGAGGCACCATCCCTGGAGGTGTTCAAGAAAAGCCTGGATGAGGCACTTAGTGCCATGGTCTAGTTGACTGGATAGGGATGGGTGCTAGGTTGGACTGGATTATCTTGGAGGTCTCTTCCAACCTGGTTGATTCTATGTCTATGTTTTCATTGAGGATGAGAAGGAAGTGTGCACTGAGCCTCTGTATTTAAAGCAAAGCCACATTGCTCCCTTTTTTGATGCCTTCCCTGCTGTTTTGGCATAGGACTCCCACTGCTGCTGCTGCCAGGTTATCAAGCCCAAGCAGGCAGGCAGTTTTGTAATGTTTTTAATGGGGATCCTCAGTGGATGGTTAAGCACAGGGGCAGCACTCGCTGTGGTTTAGTGCACAGTCTGCCCTTTTCTCTCAGTTGCAGGCGCTGGCTCTGAAAAGCTCTTGGCTGGCCACAGCCTGGCATTTATCCACTCCAAGTGTCTGCCCCTAGTCTGGACAGCTCGTGGCCTCTTCTCTTTGGCTGTAGCCAGCCAAGTGCGAGCGTCTGCTGAGGAGGCACAGGGCAGTCTGGGTTAAGGAAAGCTGCTCTGTGTCTTCCCCAGGGCTAGCTCTCCCACTGCTATTTCCCCTGTGGGCATCAGCTCTCCACAGTAGTGCACTGCCAGACCCAAGAGGCTCCAGGTTTGGTGATGAGCCTCCTCAAGAGATTGTTTTTTTAATGGATGTAAGAGCAGCAGGCAGAGGAGCAGCATGTCCTTCACAGGGATGTGTTTTAACTGCATGTACAGATGGCAGCTTGGCAAGGCCAAAGTCCCTTAGGAGACACTAAGGGCACAGGTTACAATGCTGTAATTCTGGTGTCCCTTGGGCTGTGGGAGGAGTGGGTTGGTTGATGTTGGACATGGGAGACTGCAGTGTGTCATATGTTTCCTGACCCTCTTGACTGCTCTTGTTTTCCCTTCTCAAGTTGTGCCAGGGTAGGTATAGGCTGGATGTTAGGAAGAAGTTCTTCACAGAGAGAGTGATTTCCCATTGGAATGGGCTGCCCAGGGAGGTGGTGGAGGCACCATCCCTGGGGGTCTTCAAGAAAAGACTGGATGGGGCACTCAGTGCCATGGTCTAGTTGACTGGCTAGGGCTGGGTGATAGGTTGGACTCGATGATCTTGGAGGTCTCTTCCAACCTGGTTGATTCTATGATTCTATGATTCCAGACATTCTCCCGCTACCTTTCATTCAAGCGAGACAACAATGAGCTGCTGCTGTTCATCCTGAAGCAGCTGGTTGCAGAGCAGGTGATGTATCAGAGAAACCGCTACGGGGCTCAGCAGGACACCATAGAAGTCCCAGAGAAAGACCTGGTGGATAAGGTATGGGCTTCTCATAGCAAACCTCCTCTGGCTTTGTTCCTGCTCTCTGTCTACACCGTCAGAACCAGAGATGTTTCAAGGCTTGTAACTTTGCTGAGTTATGGTACCAGAAAAAAATGATGTTAATCATTTTAACCCAGAGTCAGGACTGTCTCGTCTGTCCCTGCAGCTCTCTTCTCTTCTTTCCCCTCAGTTCTCCTGTGTCCCTGTAAGGCTTTGGGGTGGTAAATCCTGCAGTATGACTGGTGCTTAGTCAGGGAATGAGGATGCCAAGGAACTTGTATTTGAAGAAGCAATGAGGAGAAAAATCTCTGCTTGCACAAACTTCCCCAATCCCTCCTGAGGCCTGTACTCATCCTCCTTAATGCATCCTCATCCTTGTCCAGGGGCTGCATTCCTGGCTCTACCTTTCTGTGTAATGCATTGACCTTGCTTGACTCTAAAGCAGTATTGGATTCCTAGGTGCTGCTTTTCTGTTCATTCTATCGAATGTGCAGAGTAACTGCTTCCAGAGGCACCCGCTTGGTGTGACCACCTGCACTCAGTTCTCGTGCAGAACTATCTCCCACTGGGTGAGGTATTAGGGCTTTTGGATGGTAGCTATGTTCCATCTCTAGTGGAAGTAAAAGGACAAGCTGAGAGCAGGCAGATGCTGAGCCAGCATCCTTTCCTTGCTCAGCTCAGCTCAGCTCTGCCAATGCTCCTTTCCTCCTGACCTGCAGTCTCCCTTGCTACTGCAGTTCTGGTTCTCACTGAGCAGAGCAGGGATTGCTGACTGTCAAATTTTATGCAGCCTATGCTGTGGAAAACCATGTAGTTCTTACTTGTTTTAAATAAACCTCTCCCTTTCCTTCTCCTCGTCCCAGGCTCGGCAGATCAACATCCACAACCTCTCTGCCTTCTATGATAGTGAAGTGTTCAAGATGAACAGGTTCAGCCGGGATGTGAAGCGGAAGCTGATTGTCCAGCAGTTCTGAGGCCAGCAGTGCACTTTGCCACATGCTCCTGTGGGATGAGACCTCCCTCTTGTAGCCCTCCCAGGAGCACTACAGAGATCACCATCCAGAGGGACTAAATTGCATGTTCTCATGCTTGTGTTGTGCCATATGGATTAAGAGAGTGCTGAGCTGCCGAAGACCTTGTAAATAGGACAGAGTTAAGAAGTTAAATGCTCAGCCAAGTCTGTTTAGCAACTTCCTTTGCTATTTTGCCTTTTAGCTAAGCACAGCAGGGAGAGAATTGCTGGCCACATAGATGGCCTGTTTGCTGTTTGTTTGGTTGCTAGTTGTTATGGGCTCATCTGTGGGAAGGACCAAGGAGTGGGAATATTCAAAAAGGATTTGTCTGCCTTCTCCACACCCCTTGGATTGCAAACTCCCTTAGGGATTCTCTTTTCCCATCTCTGGTGAGTGTGCAGCCTGCTGGGTGATAATTGAGCCTGCTTTCAATTCTCAGTGAACCAGCCAGCCTCTCAGCTCCAGACCTGTGTCCAACACCTCACATTTCCCCAGGTTCTCACATGAGTTGACCTTGTGTTTGTTTTTTAAGGGGTTAGAGCAGAGAAGGATAAGAATTGAGCTAAAACATAACTAGTTCTTATATGACTGGTGATCTGTGTGGGCATTCAAAGCTCCTTCAATACATGCTAGGGAGCATTCAGAAGCCTTAGGGAAGGGGCTTCCCTTGCCTTACCAGGTGTTCTCTCTGTGCAGCTGGCAGATGTGAATTTATGGTGGGACTGAAATGCTGGCACCTAAACTGAACAACATCTCTCTTATCCGTTTGTTGAGGGTGTGAGGATGAGGTACCCATGATTCTGGTTTTGGGAGCAGCAATGGAGGAGCCCTGAGCCAAAGGTGTTCAGGGAGGACAGGATGGGCTCAGTGTTGACATGGGAGTTTTCTTTCAGTGTGCATTTTTAATACATTTGTCTTCAAATACTTCTGTGCTTCCTCCTCTTTGGGAATTCCTACAACCACAGAGGGGAGGGAGGAATACAGGTGAACAAACTGGAAGCTGGACCAGCTGCTCAGCAGTTCATGGGGTAGAAGCCCATCCCGTGATTGCTCTTCTAATAGGAACTGTCAGGGCTGGTCTCTCAGCTATTGCACATCTTCACTATGGATAGATATGAGGACACAGTTGTCCACAGGACACTGTCATGAACAGTGCCTCTGCCACCAAGGGCTTGCCTGTGATGGCTCCTTCCACGTCTTGCTTGCTTATGGAAGCACTGATCCCTGTGTTGGACTCTTCTGTAAATATTAGTGTCACCTGGAGACTATCAAATCACTGTACCTCCCATCTTCCTTTCCCACTCTTGGGTTACAGAGCTCATTCTCATGACTCAGCTGTCAGTGGGTTCCAGTCTGGGAGAAGCAGTAAACTGTCTCTAAGATGGAGCAGAGATCTGCAGTGAGTGTGCTTTGCCTGGCCACAAGGCATCTCTGGCTTCCTGTTGCCTGTGTTTGAGAGAATTTGTGATCTGGCTGCTGTGAATCTGTGCTGGCCAAGCAGACATGTCCCTGGCTGTGGACACCGTGCGGTTTGTCATGATGATGTGCATGTGTGTGTGTCCTCTCGGCTGGGTTGTTTCTCGGGAGCTAGCAGTGCTTGAACCCTGCTGGGGGCTTAGCACATGACTCTCAGCCTGAAACTGGCTCTGCATGTTGCCTCTTCTATCTGCCAGCTCCCTTCTGTGTATTTGTTTAACTGTTTTGGCTGTTTTCACCCTTCCCACTGAGTTTCTGTCTACCAAGACTTTCCATGAGCAGTCCACAGAGACACTTCCCTGGCATCCTTTCCCTGCCTGAGCTAGTCCTTTGCCCCCTGAATGCATGCCTGGGTCAGGTGTGTGCTGGGGATGGCAGAACTGCTGTGTGCCTGGAACCACATGGTGAGGCCCAGCGTGTGGTTTGTCAGAGCTGGGCATAGAACTCTTCATGCCTCACTGCCTAGTGCCAGAGGTCGTGGGCAGAGGCCATCCTTGGGGAGAGCAACTGCCAGCATTTGCAAGCTGCGCCTAGCTCTATGTTAAGTCACACACCTAGGGGAAAGTGTCAGCCCTGAGACAGCAAAACCAGCAGTAGTGAGGAACAGAACAAGCTTGTCGAGCAGCCTGAACTTGTGTGTTGTGGGGATGAATGTTGGGTGTGGGAAGAGAAAGAAATTTTGTGTGACACTGCAGAAATACAAACTGCTTCCTAAACACTTGGCAGCCTTGTGAAGCCTCTGCTATGCCTGTAGTGACCCACACATAGCCAAGCATGCCACCACAATGAGAAAATGGACAGGAATGGAGCTGATTTTCCTAGCTCCTTGCCCTGTTTCTGGACAGAGTTGTTGATAGTTGCCCTTCAGTTTTGTCTTACAACGTAGTCCTGCCTCTTGTGCTTTGGTCCCACCACGCTTGGCACACAGTGTGAGCAGTGATAACAGAGAAATACCGTTGGAGTCACTCGTTTGTCACTTTGCTTACTCTGCCTCCTCCTGAAACCTCTCTGCAAAGGCAGTTGTGAGCTCCCACCCTGTTGTGTTGCCAGCATCCAGCAGAGCAATGAATTCTTGCAGCTGCGCCCTTGCTAATGTTGGCATCAGCTGCTCCACGGAGTGCTAATGCCAGTCTGGAGGCATGTTCCTCCTCTCACGGCCACTGAGCTTTTCAGGTTCCCTGCAGCAAGCATTGGCTGTTGACAGCATCAGGTGTCTTGTCTGGATAGGGGTGCAGACGGGTGAAAACAGGGACTGCCTTGCCAGAGGGCATGTTCCAGCTGAACATAGGAGGGATTTTACTGCAGGGCTCTGGAGATCGGCAGGCCAAGTCACACTCAGGGAATGAGGAGTTGCTCCCCTGACAACCTGAGTTTAGCCAAGCTTGAGAGTTTGGCTTCTCACTGCTGTGCTTCAAATATTGTATAGTGCCTCTGACAAGCTGGGGGAAAAGCAAATCTTAGGAGGTGAATTTTGGCTGTGTGTGAGCTCAGATGGAAGATGATGAAGATGCTTCTTGAAAAGCAGACAGGCCTTTGTGAAGCCAAGCAGTGTCCTCTCTAGTGGCCATGCCTGCCTTGGGATTGTGGTGCTTGTTGGCAAATGTTGTATGAGGTTGGCTTGGAAGAGCATCCTGATTTGAAATGGGTGTGATGGGGCAGATGCTGGCCCATTTCAATTTGAGCATGCTGTATGCACACTCCTGAGGAGCAGTGTGGCTCTCTGCCTCTTATTAAGCACTGTTTGACCCTAGCCCAGCACAAGGGCATACCTGTACACCACAAACAACAGCTTGCTTGTGCTAGGTGAGCAGCTGCCTGCAGATAGCCAGCTGTAATGTGAGGATGTGATCTAGCAACAGGGGACTGACAAACCCTCTCCCTTTCTTGCAGGTTCCTTCCTATCTACTGACAGGGTTTAGAGTCTTGATAACTTCTGCTTTTTTTGTGATCATAAGCCAAGGCACTACATCTGTGAGTCCTGGGTTGTATCCAGCGTCCTAGTGGCTGTTTCTGAGTCTGCTTGTCAAATGGCAAGTAGGGGAAGTTTCACCTGCAGTGATATTGGCTTTTATCCACTGATGCCAAAGCCTCTTGCAAAAATGAGCACATCCCAGACCTTGTCTGGAACCTGCACTGTCCATCTTCTGTGTATTTACTAAGGAGCCGTCTGGAAACTGGTTAACAAGAATTTTCCCAGTGTAACTGTACTCAAGATGTAGCAGTTTTGTTGGACTGTGTCTTCTTCACAGATTACAGAAGGCCAGAGAGCTCTGGTTCAGCCAGGAGAGACAATTCATGTGCTTATGGCTGTGTCCTTGTTGACCTCAACAGATCTGAACACCCAAATTCCAGCATGTGATTGCTGAGTGTGTGATTGCTGTGAGGACAGTATGGGAATGTGTTTACAGAAGATGTGGATCTACAGATAGAGGCAAGTCCCTGCAGACAGCTACTCCTCATGCAATACTGCAGGGAGGATGCACTTTGAACTTCCTAGTATTTTTCCATCTCCTAAAATACCTTTCCACTGAACAAGGCAGAGCCAAAATTGGATCAGGCTTCTGCTGTATTTTGCATCTATTATGCAGTTCTGGCTGCCATGACTGATTTAATGTCTCCATTATCATGGAGTGTTGGCCTGCCAACAGCTCCAGCCATCCAGCATGCTCCTCAGCCACAACTAGATGTCTGTGAGGAGCTTTGAGTGGCTGCTCAGCACTGCATCTTTAGAGCAAGGGGTTCGTGCTCCTTTCTGCTCATCTTGCAAGTTACTTCCCTCTAAAGGTTGAGATGACACTGGGGAGATGCCAAGTTTCTTCTCTAGGTTATCTAGTGCTCGTGGAGACCTGAAAGGAACTGTCCTTTGTGAAAGATGCAATGAACTTCAGTCTCATGTGGAAACAAATGTAGCAATGCCACTAGTCCCTTGGAGCCAGTGCACGGCTCTCCTTAGAGCCAGCAGACACCACCTGTCTTCAGTCCAGGCTGCTCCCTCTGCTCTGAAGATATCCATGCCCCAGCTTTAGCCAGCTCTTGGAGAGCCAGCACTTTCTGTGAAGATAGCATTAGGCTTTTCAGCCTAGCAAGGAAAGGTATCAACCACTTCAAGGTTATTCTCAGTGAAGATCCTTTGCTCTGGTTCCCCTCCCATTTCTCAAGTCACTCTGCAAGCAGAGACACTTGCATTGTCAGGGTCCTGAGGGTAGCAATAGGCCTTATTTGCCCCAGCTAGGCTCTCCTGAGGTCTTCACCCACACCCATGGCCCAGGTGCTCTACTTAAGTTCAGCCTAGGCCTTTCAGTGCTTGCCTCAGCTGTGAGGTGTGGATATTAGTTTCTGGGTCACTGTGTCTGGTCACAGTCCCTATAGCTTTGGGCTGTGATCTGTGGATTATTGTCTCATCCTGACCTTGGTCTTCTACTGCTTTGGTGCTGCAAAGTGATCACTAGGTGATGTTTGACCATGGCTGCCATCAGTAGACCTTGATTCTAACTTCCTGGTTTGATGTTGGACTAGCTTCATCACCATGAGCTTCTCTGAGCAAATGGGCTTCAAGCTGAATCTGGCTGCCACCTCTGAGCTGCTTTGTTCCTTTGCCTTGGGTTCTGGGAAGGCCCTGTCCTGCTAGCTGTTGGATTACAGCTGTTGTGTGCTCCTCAAACCAGGGTTTGGCAGCTACTTATTTGGCTTAAGTCACACCTCTAAAATAGGCAGAGCTAAGACCAAATCTCCTGCACCTTGCCACCAACCTCTTGCTTCTGCTTGGCTTTAGCCTGCTTATGCTGCAGCCTCAGTACAAAGCTTCAGAAGGTCTGAGGTTTGCCTATCCTCATGACATCTCACTTTGCTGCACTTCTGAAGATTTTCTCATCCCTTCCAGGAGGGCACTTGGTCTCTGCTTAGGATCTGAGCTGATGAGCTCAACACAGAGATAGGAGAGTTCTCCAAGCCCTGCTGAACAGAAGACCATCTTAAATGATATGAATAATCCATGAGAGCTGTAGTCCTTCCTCTTTCCTGGCCAGGAGCTTGACAGTCTCCCCTCAGGCAAATGGGAGGCTGTGAACATCCCTTTAGATGCTAGCTCCAACTAAACAATGTGTCTGGGCTGCTGTTCCTCTGGAGTGAGGAGCCCTGGCCTCTGGGCTGCGAGGAAACCTGCGTGGTCTTTCAGCCTGAGAGCTGTCTGCTTCCTTGCTATGGGTGGCTCTGTTAGAGGTTATTCTGGCTCCTTAATCAAATTCAACATAGCTTTGTTTTTCTCTGCCCTCTAAGAGTCCACTGAGGCTTGCTGTCAGAGCCTCCTGCAAAGGAATGGCATGGCTACTAATGCAGCAATCAACTCCACTTTAGTGAGGAGAGAAATGTAAATCTTCTGGGAAGGGAGGCAGCAGGGTCATGTGAAAACTGGAAAAGTAAAGCGTGACTAGTGCTTGCTCCTGCACTGCACCTGACAGCAGGGGCTGGGAAACAGGCAGGGCTGGCAACAGCACTGTGCCCCAGGTAGGCTGCGTGCCCTCCCCTAAAGTGAGCAAGGTGATGCAGAAATGAAGAAAGGCTCAAAGTGACACAGGAAATCTTAGTCCCGGGCTCTAAAATAGAGCAGATTCCATTCCCTTCTGATTACAGAGAATGCATGAATTGCTTTAGGTCACTCCTCTAAAGTGTTTATTATATGTCTTCCCCAGCAGGACTTCGGATGAGAGGAGAAACAGCACTTTGCCCTGAGAATGGCTGCATGCCTGGGCTATGCAGAAGTTGAGTGGGTACTCAGCCCTGCTTGGTACAGTCAAAATGTTACATCGTGTCCCAGCATTGTAAAGGCTAATTCAGCAAATGAGCTTATATAAAGCTTGTCGGAAGCTCTGAAGTAAATTCACATATGCTGAGACATGAGAGAGGTAAAATCTTTCCTTGTGTCTAAGGAGGAGCTGGGCAAGGGAATTCTCAAGCTTTCATCTTAACCAGCAATAGAACAAGGGGACACAGTCTCAGGTTGTGCCAGGGAAAGTATAGGCTGGATGTTAGGAGGAAGTTCTTCACAGAGAGAGTGATTGGCATTGGAATGGGTTGCCCAGGGAGGTGGTGGAGGCACCATCCCTGGAGGTGTTCAAGAAAAGCCTGGATGAGGCACTTAGTGCCATGGTCTAGTTGACTGGCTAGGGCTGGGGGATGGGTTGGACTGGATGATCTTGGAGGTCTCTTCCAACCTGGTTGATTCTATGATTCTATGTCAGAAGGCGGCATAGCTTCACAGAAGATGGAGTTAAATTGCATGGTGTGCCACTGGCCTGCTGTGTCACCCAATCTGTCCCAAAGAGCCAACCCTCCAGGTAATGGGACAGAGCCTGAGAGCAGCCTTTTCCCTCTGATCTAACAATGAGCAGAGATCACCTTCTGTTGCCTGAACAGTTGTCAGCGTGCAAAGGAAGAAGGGTTCCAGTGACATCTTGCATTTTCTAGCACTGCAAAAAACTGAGCATCTGACTGCCTGTTCGTTTTGATTATTGTTTACTTTCTGCTCTGCTGAGCAAGGGCAATAGATCAGCTTCACCTTTGTAGGCAAGTTCAGTTTTGCTGTCTTTAGATGAATAAAACCCCTCACCAGCATATTTCAGGTTAATGCATTCCTTCTTTTCTTTTTTTAACTGGAGTTTCAAAATAATTTACATTTCTGTTGAGATTAGACATTGTGGTTATTTTTAATTAAGTCCTAGGCACCAAATTCTTTCCCTTAGCTATCACCTCATTCCTCTACCTCAGTAGTATTTGTTTGCAAGTATCTTGGAACAAAATGTGGCCCTTAAATTGAAATCAGAAAGCTGGCTGAATTTCCTGAAGGCAAAAGCTGTTACAGTACCTTACAGGGGAAGCCAGCAGGAGGATTTTCAGCATGGCCAGCCTAAAATGCACGATCAGTTTCTGATTCTGCCTAACGGAGCTAACTGTGAAATGGAACAATTCTGGGGAAGAACAGGAGCGCACAGATAATAGTAATACCCAGAACATTTTCTGAGCAGCTTTGAAGCAGCTAGAAAAAAGCATTTAGTGCAGTTGTAAAGCCCCTCTTACCAGTGCTCTGAGCATCAGTGGAGAGTATACACCAGGTAGGGAAGCTGGAGGAGATTGAATGAGAAATGCCAAGCCTTTGACTATAAAGCTGTCAATACCAGAGGTGGGAGCCAAGCCAGCCATACCTATTCCAAGGAGCATAAAATGAAGAGACAAGGGCAGTGCTAGGTTGGAGTTCATGCTGTTTCTAAAGAGAACTGGTGTTACCCATCTCTGCTGGCTATTTTCTGCTCCACTGGCAGCCCCGACCTGCCTGATCCGTGTTACCACTACTTTTACTTAATCGCCTCACCTAAATGTAGCTTCTCCTTTCATATCCCTTACTTTGTTACTCAGTCTTAGGTTGATGCTTAACGTCAAAATAAATACAGGGAGCACCACAAGCCTCACAGAAAGTGTGCTTACTGCCATGGCCACATGGTTTCCTTCCCTCTGATTCAAGACTGTGTAATACACGACAGTGTTTTTGTGCTTTCTTTGATGTGATTAGGCTGCTTCAGACACTGGATTCGGTTTCTAAGATTTTTGGGAGCTGGATGTGGCAGGGTCAGGAGATCTGAAAGGCTTTTAGTTACCCACTTATAGTAAGCCACCTGCATGCTAAGACAGCCAAATTACCAGCAACAAAGTGAAAAATGACAAGAGCATTCATTAAATGCCATGCTTGGACTAGAATCTGAGCGCACTGAAGTGTTTTTATCTCATCTAATGGGTAAGCGACAGCTCAGTAGTTCCTGCTGCATTTCCTGCTCAGTGGGGGCTGGGGGCTGCATTGATTCTGGGATAAAAAGGACTTTCAAAGCACTGGAAGGATGTGGTTCAAAAGAAGCCAAAAGCGAGTACTTTGGTTCAAGCCTGCCTTGCTGCTTTGGGTGCAGCCAGTCTGTTACCTGCCCTTGTCGTGCTCAGGGTAGCTGCTGCATGGGAAAGAAAGAGCTGGCAAAACCAGGCAGGCAGTTGCACAAAGGAGTGACGTATGCCAGCGCTGGGTTGGAAGGAGCTGTAGAGGCCAGTATTGATAACAGTGGGTACCCTCAGCTGGCTCTTTGGGCCACCAGAAGGTTCAGTGGGCTTTGGCACATGACACCTTTCTTTAATCATTGAAAACCATCAGGTTCGTGTCAGGAAAAAATCATCACTGATAGGTTTTTTTTGTTTTCTGGAGATTCAGTCTTCAACCAACAACCAGATTAAATTCATACAGAAACAAAAACTCAAACAAAACCCCTCCACCCTGGAATGTTTTTTAATGAACACTTATTTGAGGAGTAAGAGTGAATCTAAAATCCTGATCACCTTCAGAGCTACATCCTGTCATCTCAGCAGCGTGCCCTAATGGGAGACTTAGAGCACCGAGCACACAGTGCAAGCATTGCAAGCATGAAGACACTTGGTAAGGCCATGACAGTGTGGCTGTTGCCTCACTCAGAGCTCATGATGCTGGATTTCAGCACCTCCTGCCCTCCTAGAGTTGTGTGACAAGAGAGAACTGTTTTGGAAAACAAAGTAAAAAGCTCCTACCCACTGCCTTTTGAGGAAGCTCGGAGACGTGAGCTGAATGCCTGATGGGAAGGGACTGACATGTTTCGGGGTCCTTTGGCTTGGAGTCATGCCATTATTTCAGCCTTGTGATGCTTGAGGCCTGCCCCCAGGTCCCTTGGGTATTTGGCTGAGGCAGGACCAGGAGTTTCACAGCTCTTTGGATGTGGCACCTGCTGGAGGCCTGCAAGAGCTGGATAAGCTGAGGTGCAGGGAGCTGGCAGGGATCCCCTCTCAACTGCTGTGTTATTACAGGACCTGTTGAGCCTTTTTTCTTGGGCATCTGTCTGACAAAGACCTTGTTCAAATAATTTACTGTAACATTGTGCCCTGAGGTCACTAAAAATGTGTTTAATTTGAAATTGAATGTAATTGGAGCAGGTGGCCTTGCTGCTGTAATAATGATTTTCAACATGATATTCAGTATGTTTCTGTGCCTTGCTACCCACTCCAGCAGGAACCACTCCTAGACAAACTCAGGAGCTGCCATGCTAGAAAATCTGGGGGGGGGGGGGGGGGGGGGGGGGGAGGGGGTGTTTGTTGGGTTTTTTTGTTTGTTTTCATAGATGCAGCAGCTTTCACAGAAGCACAAAGGAAAGAGCATCAGTTGAGTTAGTATCACTGCGCATCTCAGATATCCTGGTGACTACTGAATGGTTTCCCCAGCAAGTCTTGGAGCTGCTGCCTCCAACAGGCACCAATACAGTCCCAGTTTCAGGTAATGCAAGACTGCAACCCTCCAAACTCTAAGCTGCAGCAAGTTTGTGGGACTTGTTTGAGGTGCCAGGAGAAACAGTGCTCTGTCCTTAGGAGTTGTGCACTCTTGGATGAGCTGTGCCACCAAGTGGAGGAGTTACAAGAGGAAATGAGCAGACTGCACAGCATCAGAGAAGATGAAAGAGAACAGGCAGGATCTTCTCTGAGACAAAACAACGTGAAGACCTCTCAACCATGGATGAAGCAGAGAAGCAGGAAGTGTCCGTCCCTAATAGTAAGGTAAGATCATGGTGCACACCAGATGAAATGTGAGCCAGACATGTCTTTGCCACAAAGGTGGCCAGTGGTATCCTAGGCTGCATGTGGAGGGCTGCTGCCAGCAGACTAAGGGAGGTGATCCTGCCCCTGAGCTCAGTGCTGGTCAGGCCACACTTGAAGTATTGTGTTTAATGCCAGGCTCCCCAGTAAATAGGAGACGTGGGTATATCAGAGGGCCACAAAGATGACTGAAGGACTGAAGGATCTCACATACAAGGAAAGCCTGAGAGAGCTGGGGTGTTTTTTCAGCCTGAAGAAGACTTGGGGGATCTTATGGGCACATATGAATACACGGAGGGAGAGTGCAAAGAAGATGGAGCCAGGCTCATCTGGTGCGCAGCAACAGGACCAGAGGCAATGGTCACAGGCTGAAAGTTATGGGCGCAAGTTGCAGCACAAGAGGCTCCGCTTCAACACAAGTCACAGAGCACTGGCACAGGCTCCCCAGGGAGGTTGTGGGGTCTCCTTCTCTGGAGCTTTTCAAGGCTTGTCTGGATGTGTTCCTCTGTGATCTGTGTCAGATAGGATTGTCCTCTGGCAGGGGGGTTGGACTCGATGATCTCTTTGGGTTCTTTCCAGCCCCTGACATCCTCTGATCCTATGAAACACAGGAGGTTTCCTCTGAACATCTGGAAACACTTTTGTGCTCTGAGAGTAACAGAGCACCGGCACAGGTTGCCCAGAGAGGTTGTGGAATCTCTGTCCTTGCAGATGCTCAAAAGCCCTCTGGTCATGGCTCTGGGCAACTGACTACATATAAACTGCTGGAGTAGGGAGGTTGAACCAGATGACTTTGAGAGGTGAGGAAATGAAGTTCCCCTGGGAGAGAATTTGTTCCGGGCAGTATTCCATACAGTATTCCAGGCAGATACAGTGGTCCTGTGTGCCATAGGCAGGTGAAGAAAGCTCAGAGGATAGATGCTAACACTCTGGCCTGGTCGCCATTCCTGCCAGGGCCTCGAAGACACAGAGCTGCCTTCCCTCCCTGGCTTTTACCCCTGTCCCTATCTAACCCTGCGGAGGGGGGCGCGCCGGAGGCGTTCGGCTGTGTCGCCTTCCCGCCGCGGGGGCTGATCACCCACCGCCGGCGCATGCAGCCGCGCCGCCGGCACTCGTTGTGCGAGCGCGGGGCCCTGCAGCCGCGGGCGGCCGGGCCGGGCAGTGCCGGGCCAGGGGCGGCGGCGGCTCGCCCCCCAGAAACTAGGTGTAATTACCGACTGCGCCCCGCCTCTGCTCCGGCCGGTCCGCCTGCACACCCGGCGGGCAGTTAAGAGACACCCCCCCTCTAACCCGTCGCTTCCCCCGCCCCTGGAGCGGCGGGCAGCAGCGGCGGGAGGAGGCGGCGCCGGGCGCCGGGATGCAGTGCGGGGCCGGGCGGCGGGCGGGCGCGGCGGCGAGGGGCAGAGCCCGGCGGGCGGCGGGGCGGCCCCGCTCCCCGTGAAGAGGCGGCGCGGCAGGACAGCGGCCGCCGCCATGCAGCCGTTGCACCGGGCCCCAGCGTTCCTGCTGCTGCTGCTTCTGGCCGCCGGTGAGTGGAGGCTTGGTAGCGCGGGGGTCGCCACCATCCCGGTGGGCTGGAGCGGGACGACCTCTGGAAGCCCCAGTGGCGGTGCTTGGCAGTGCTGGGTAGCGGATGAGTGTCGGTCCCCTCCTTGGGTACCGGAGCGCCACGAGCGTAGGGACCCTCGGCACGGGGTGGGTTTGCGCCCCAGGCCCGGGGAACTGCACTTGCCGTGGGTGCGGTGCGCTGACATACATGAACCTCTGTGGGAGACCGGTCTCCATCACTCCCCGCCTTTAAAGTAGTGGTGGGTACCGAGGCTGTGTCGGGTCCCCGTCCCCCACCCCGAATCTCTCTCCGTGGCACTGCCCTTCCTCTGGGCTTTGGAGCCCTCTGGAGTCGATGACTGCTGCCCTAGGACCTTTGAGGGTTGGCGGGGAACCGCCGAGCTCCTGGCACATGGGTTTTACCCCACGGGAATGGGGGCTCACCCGGGGTGCTGAGAGCCGGTACAGGCAGCGCTGTCTCCGCGGGGAGCCCGCACCCCGTGGGCAGCACCGTCGGGGCTGGCGGTGCGGGGGAGGATGGACGGGGCGCGCTGCCCCAGAGCCGCCTTCTCCTGTATCGATGGCTTCGTCTGGCGTCGTGGCGACTCTTGCTAACTACCGCGAAACTGGCACAAAGAAAGGGCGAACCACAAATTGCTCCGCGTTTCCCCAAGAGCCTCCTCTTGAATTTTGGAAGAGAGGTAGGGTGCCAGGGAAAGGCAGTTAAGTGCAAGAATAATTATGCTTGGAATAGTTATGAATGCTGTGCTTCTATTTTTAAATAGTCTGGGGAAATTTACCAACAAAGGGATGCCCCCAAAGACTGCGAGGCTGAGGTTGTCCTCTGCCTCCCTACCCCCATGCCTTTTCTACAGAAATCTGGTTAGTGTGGAACAGGAGTTTTCAACGGGGACATTTAAAGAGTGGGGGAGTCTTTGTCTTGAGTCATTCTGGCAGGGAGGGAAGGGCTGATCTCCCAACCAGTCGTTGTCTTCCAGCACAACTGAGCTGTAAACCAGTGACATCCAGCCCCTGGCACATCTCTTATTATCCCCGTTTCCCAAAAACGTTCACGGGGAAGTGTGTCATCTACGGAGCTGTTCTGTTCAGGAGCTGTATGTACCGTGCCTCACCCCTGTTGTTTGGGACTCCCTAAGGAGAAGGGATAAAGCCTTTTAGGTTTGCAAACAATAGTGAGTTTAAAAAGCAAAATGGATCAGAAAACCTGTTGGGGTTTTGTGCCAATACTCACTGGCACAGAAGCATTAAGCTTTTCCAGGGCTGAGCAGGGAGCCAGTTTTGTGGCTTTCTCCAGGCACATTGTGCACATTAGGGAAAACCTCAGGCACAGTAGGTAAGGGTCCTTTAGCTGGATCTCAGGAAGAGACCCGTGTACCCAAATTCAGCCAGAGGGCAAGGTGCATGGATGGGCAACTGTAGTATTCTGCTGACAAAGGTTGGCCCCATCCCTTGAAAGCTGCATTTGCTCTGCAGAGACAGACTTTGTTTTAAAACCTGGCATGCAAAAGGACCACAGCCAATGCTGCTGTGCTGAGGAGAGGTTGTGTTTCTTGTTCTGCTGAGACTGCTGGAAACTTTCTAGCGTTGCTGTCCAACCGGTGATGGTATGGGTGACTTGGGTCCTGGGCTTTCCTTGTGATCCTCTGCCGTCCTAGCAGGGAGAAGTGTAGGTGTGGGAGACAAGTGGCAGGTCTGAAAGACAGCTCAGTTCCTAATCTAGTGAAATTGGTAATCCTGGTGGGTTGTGGTATCTCTGGAGAGGCTGGACTCAGCTGGGGGGCATCTCTGGACACCTGGACTCCTACCTAGATGGGAGGTTGGAAGTGGAGATGTAGACTGCTGGGAATTTGTAAATCAAGTCCTGTTTTGGTTGGTAGCTTTGCTCAGCAATTTAGGATCTGTTCATTCAGCATGCTCTGGCCTTGGTCCTCTATTACTGCAGGATGGGAATAGTTAAACCTGAGAGACTGAATGCTTCCCAGGATCAGAAGCCTCTGCAGTCCTGCAGGATAGGCTGAAAGGGGACATGTGTCTCATCAAACTGCTGGGCAGCACAGATCTGCTGACAGAGCGTGGAAATGTCTCTCCAGGCTCCAGGGTATCTGAGCCCCTTTGCTTTTGCAAGTAGGAAAATGACGTGGTTAAAAGCAGGAGGAGAAGGAAGGGAATTTGTCTCTTCCCTCTTGTTTTATCCCCAGGTGCTTGTCTGCATGTGGGCTATTTGAGGATTACGTTTTTTTTTCCCTTCTGCCTGCTTAGAAGGTTCTTTGTTAGCATTGTGTGAACGAGCCCGAGATGAGTGCGTGTAAATCAGGATGGATGAAAATTCCCTGTAGACAGTTTTTCCTTGGCCTCTTCAGTGCCATAAAGAAATGTTCGTTTAATTATAGGCATCAGAGGTAGAAATAACTACATTAAGCCCTCAAGGGGAAGCTGCCAGCGATGAGCTGTAGATCAGAGAGCACGAAAGTTTTTCTACTCGATCGGTGTGGGAAGAAGCTCCAGCGTTTTGTGGGTACCTGAGTGAGTAGCAGCAGCAGGAGCAGCCCTGCTGCAGGGCCAGGGGAAGGGGGGCTGTGGGGAAGGTGCATCGCAGCCCTTAGCTGGCAGTCGGGTGAGCTTGCTTCCCGTCCTCGCTGGCTATTGAAACACGTAATCCCAAAAGAATGAAGAGAGGCTGTTTGTCAGCCGCACGGGCGCAGCCCGCACAGAGGCAGAGCACACACGTGTGCTGGTTTGTTCAGAGGGCAAGGGATGCTGGCAAGGAAGATGTGTCTTGCCGGGGCTCGGGTCAGCACCCTGCTGTCCCTCTGCCTAGTTAAGCCCCAGTGTGATTACCAAGGTTTGGATATACATTCTTATTTGGGGGATAGTTTTGTGCTGTTGGGAAGGCAGCTTTGCTGCCCTTCCTCTGTTTGACAACCCCAGCATCTTGGCTGTTGCTATCCTGCCTGATTATGTTGTGAAGATAGTTGGGACCCATTCATGTGTCTTGGGACCACTATACCTTTGCATGAGCTTTTTTTGTCAAGGATGCATAAAGTTGTTTGAAGACTGGAGCCTCTTGGGGCTGCTGCATGTGTGGCAGTGTGGTCATCACTGCTTTGCTACAAGGGCTAGAGCAGAGTGTGACCATTTTGTGTTCAGTGTTGTGCCCAGTCAGTTTTAAAAACTTTTTGGGGTGTAAAAGACTTCTATTACATTTTGATGGGTAACCATGCCAAACCTCCTGCGTCTGTGCTAGTGCTTGCTCTGTCCAGGCAGGGAGGCTTTTGAAGATGAAGCAGCCACAAGCCTTTATTTGTTGGGCTGGAAATAAAACTGTGCACTGTGGAGTATGTGGTCCAGGTGTGACACACTGAGAAAATGAAGCACAGGCCTGGAAAGGTGAATTTTAGCAGGCAGATGAAATGCTTTAGGCCTGTGAGAGGACGGAGGAATCGGTAGACTCTGTTTCTAGCCTTAGATCAGTGGCTTTCATCCTGTGGTCTGTTAACCCCTGGGTGTCTGTAAGCTGCTTTGAGGAGGCCTATGAAAGGTAACTGAGCTAAATACATTCACTTCTGCTGTACACTGCTGTCTACCCTGTGCCATTTCCTCAGAGACTATGTCTCCACTCACCACCTTCCCCCCCACCCCAAGCTGGGAACTGGGAGAGCATGCATTGCAGCAGCAGAGGAGGGAGGTGTGAAGGCTATGAGACGATCTGGGGAAGGAGCAAAGGCAAACAGTCTGGGAGGCTGAAACCAAGCAAGATTGTAACTCCTGGCATGAATGGCTGAGCAAAGTGGGAAGGATAAATAGACCTGTTTGAGTTGTCTTGGCCTGCTTGCATAGTCTTCTGTGGAGATGGGTGGTGATGCTTAGAGCAGTCCTGATATTACTGATCGTAGGGACAGGAGAACTGACTCTTCTCAGTGCTGGGCTGAGGAGGTTAGGTACACGTGCTGACAAAGGGCACATCTGCAATTATCTGCTAAAGCAGGCACACCTTCTGGCAGTTTCTTGTGGATATATCTGGGTCTGCATGCTGTACATGTTCTCTGCTGAAATGTCAAGAGAGCAAACGTTGGCAGTCCTTCGCAAGGTAGCTCCCACTCAGTACATGCAGTCGTGCACAGGCTGTAGCCTAGTGTTTGAGCTCTCTGATGATGGTAGCTGTAAAGACCTGTACAAGCTGAAAGATATTGGCATAGCTACCGTGTGCTGTAGCATCTCCCTCTGAAGAGCTGTCCCACTGCAAGGGCTTCTTCGGTTGTGCTTTGTTCCTTTCGTTGGTGCAGGTTAGTTAGCGTATGTGCTTGCCACAGACTCAGCTGCTTTTCCTATCCCTGTAAAATATACTAGGGTGAGGGGAAGGTGAGTGGCTTTAGAAGGGTGCTCAGCAAGGGACATGGTTGCTGACAGTACCAAAGGAGGATGGCAGTCTGATCTTGTTTCCTGAAGCCCTAAATGGAAATCGCCTCAGAGGTTAGGGACCTTGCTGGATTTGTAAGTGGTCTGGTGCAGTGTGAGAGAGCAGCAATAAGGCCACGTAGGAGTGCGAACTGGACTGGAAGAAGGTTTCTTAGGTGGAATGTTGCAGCAAAGATATGGTCCATAACTAAATTAACACCAAAAGTATGCTATCTGGATAACGTGGTCAGCACAGACTGCAGGTGAGCATGGGGGAATCAGCATGGACACCCCTCAGGGAACAACATTTTCTTCTCTTCCTCTACTCTCTGTAGTTACGATCTTTTTTTGTTATTTAAATTGCTCTGTGTTTTGTTATGTTCTGGAAGTGTTTGTGAGGTTGGCTGTTCTGCCCTGGGGCCTCTATCCTCTCTGCCCTTGGGCCTTGCTCCCTAGCTTTTCCAGGCATGGTGGTCTGGGGGAGGGAATATCCCTGGCAGATGCTTCCCTCATCTGGTCATTGTGTTTCTGTCCTAACTGATTATCAGCAAATGACCCATTCGTGACCTAGCTCTGCTAGGAAATAACATTGGTGAGTTACTTCTGTGTTTGGGGTGGGCTTGAAAGGAAGGTCAACTGTAGCAGGGCCAGATGGACATTGTTGTGGCTGCTGCATTGGCAGCACTGGGATTCTCTGACCTCCTTCCCTGGTACCAATTGTGTAACTGCATTTGAATGGTGCTGCACAGCCTCTGCTAGCTGGTTGTGAGACAGGTAAGTCATAGCATGTGCTCCAGGCAAATGCTCTTCAGTAGGCTGATCCTGCCTCTGTGGTGCAGTGGAGTAGCCACAGCACCCAGGAAGGACCTGTTGCATAAACCAAAGGGCACGCTAGCCTAGGTCAAGCTGATGTAACAACATCTTATGGGGTGCTTGTGTGTTTCCTTGGAGAGAAAGTTGATATTTGCTTGTTAATTAAAAAACAAGAAAGTGCTAAAAGGCTGTTTGACACAGTCAGAGCCAGATTCCATTTCATGTCCCCAAATCCCTCCTCTCATTTTAGCTGGATACAGAAATGGCTTATTTTCTCTTTCCCTTCTAGCTCTGTTCATTGCATCAGTTGGGAGCTTTTAAACAGCTGCCCTGTTCCATGGAGAGGTGGATTGCCTTGTGGGATAAAGTGTTTCTTGGTGGACTAATGCAGAAAATACTTTAAACAATGCTAGAAGAGCCCCAGATATGTAAAACTGCTTATTCACAGCACTTTGGAAGAGAGAGATGGCAGATGTTATTTCCTTAGATTTGGTTGGGTTTTTTTTCTGCTGTTGAGTGACACTCCCCCATCTGCCTTGTCTTATGCTGTTGCATCGAATCCTTTGCTGAACTGAACAGAGGAAGCTTTACCACTTTGACTTAGAACCGTTTTCCGAGGGGCCAGTGGCTTCAGCAACTAGCAAGTTCATTTCATCTGTGTGTCCTCCTGGCTGGCTCTCTTCCAATGGCCTTGGAAAGGTAACACTGCAGTATTATTCCCTGTCGTCGTGATCAGCCCATTCTGCTCCTTTCAGAGGTGAAGCATCTTTTGCGAGGTCAGCGTTGCCTCCACGTGTCACGTTTGTGGATGCTAGCAGCTGGAGAGCTTGCAGCCAGCATGGGAGCTCCCGTGCTTTTTTCGGTTCTCTCTCTCTGTCTTTGTTCCCTATTCCCTCTCCACCTACCTCTCCCACTTTCTTTCCTTTCTCACCCCTTCTCAGTCTGATCTGGGGAGGGGTTTTGCTCCATTTCCCCGAAGGCTGGCAGCCCTCTTTAGCATGCAGAGCCTCATCTCCTCCAGGTTACGCAGAGGTGCCGCAAAAATAGAAATGAGAGACAAACACCCCATTGAAGCAGCTGGCGAGCCCTGGCTCCCTTCCCTGCTCCCTCCCATCGACAGTCACAGGGCTTTATTCGTTTGGGTTTCTTTTTTCCTATTGCTTCATCTGCCTTTTAGAATACAGAATTGGGAGATTGATGGCTAATAGAAGTCATCCAATCCCCATTGCCTATCCTAGGAGGAAAATGGCTAGCCACTGATGTCTTCAGCATTGAATTTCCTCTCTCAGCTGTACTCCCCTGCCTCCCAGCTCAGCTCGTGCTTTGATTCTTTCTTTGCCTTGGCGCTGACAGCTGCGTTGGGCTCCTTTATGAGATGCTTGCAAGAAAGGGGGAAGGTGGCAAATCTTGGGTCTGCTTTTTGGCACCCCAAGCCACTGAGTTTTTGTTGCTGGTGCAAAAGATACAGCGTGGTGTCAGGATGCTGTCTGGAGAGGTATTGATTTGTATACTGGTGCCTGGTGTTAGCACAGAGGGCTCCCCCAGGCCATTCTCTGCATCCCATGCCTGTGGGTCAGGCCTCAAGGTGTTGTTTATGCCAGATCCACCCCAGGAGAAACCTGGCCTGCTCAGGCTATGTCTGTTAATGACTCATTCTTAGGGGTGAGGTGATGGAGTTTATCTTGGGCTGATGAGAGCAGAGCATCCCAGTAAACCAGATAATGCAGCTTAGGGGATTTTAACTGAGTAAACACTTCAGAGTTAAATGAGGGTAAACAAACTCCCAGGATATGAGCTTCCTGCATGGATGGGATTAGCTCTCCAGGTGCCCAGGTTCACCTGCTGCAAGATGTCAGTTATAGAGGAGGAGTGATGGGCTGTGGCTGAGGAGCCCAAATGGGCTGCAGCTGATGGAAACAGAGGCTTGAGCCAGTGTTTGGAGCTGGTGCAAAATTAAGCTTTTGAGGCTTTGCTTGGCTCACTGGGAGACCTGGAATGTGTATTGTGGCACTGCTGGAGAGCAAAGGTTCGTCACCAACCACATCTCTGCTAATAAGAGTCAGGAGAAACTGAGGCTTTGGGGTGGATAAAGAGCTGGTGGCAGATGATTGCAGTTTCAGCTACACCAAATTTTCCATGTGACCATGGACCTGACGTGGCCTCTCCCCATCTGTCTGCTCCCCCTTTTCAGGATAGGTTTGAGAATAATGTTCCTGTTCTCCCCCTTGCTGGTCTCTGTCATGTTTGCTTAAGCAGTAAGCTACTCAAGTCAAGTGCTCTCTCCGCTGGCTGTGCAGGGCTCAGCAGTGCTCTCCATAAGCAATGCAGGTTTCTTGTCAGCCTGGGCCAGTCTAGGCACCATCATGCTGGAACCTGGTGATCACCAGTAAGTGGACATGGAGGCTGGCCTGGCTGGGTCTCTCCAGATTCGTGCTTGTGCACTAGAGACTTGTGTCCAGCTGTGGATGTAGTGTGTACAGCTCCCAGAGAGAGAGCCCAGGGACACCCAGAGTGGCTCTGGTTGGCTCCATGATGCTGCAGTAGCCTCTTTACCCTTTGATACTCTGCCTCTCTCATAGTTCCCTTTTTGGTACTGCACAGGCCTCAGCCGAATTTTCATGGGATCAATAGAACAAAGTAAATGAGATTGAGAAATGCTGGCCCAAGTGTATATGGGAAAGAATAACCAATATTGAATTTTGCTCAGCTCAGAGAACAGTGGAGAAAGGTGGAGAAGGCCAGAGCAGGCAGAAGGCTTGAGCGTTTCTGGCTTCCAGTGCTCCCAGGACAGGTTTTGCAACCAGCCTGCCAGGGTGAGCAGCAGCTCCCCAACTTTATAGCTAACAAGCCCCTGTTCAGTGAAAGCACCGAGGCCCACCCACCTGCCATTGCTCTGTAGCTCATCTTAGCACTTGCCCTGATTTGAATTTGTCCTTCTGGGATGTGGAGTCCTAGGACACAGTGGTGGGAACGAACCTTGGGAGGTTTCCTAGCCTGTGCCCTTGCCTGAAGGCAGTTCAGCTCTGCTCAAACAATTTCGGGCCATGTGTATCCATCTCTGTGTGCAGCATCCAGGTGATGCCTCGGCAGCGCTTTGTAAAATCTCTCCATGCTTCAGGACTGTGCAAGCATTTTCACATCTGCATTCCAGTGGTATCTCAGAGCTGCTTCTTACACAGAAGCGGATGGCTTCCTATCTTGTATCAGAAATGCTCTGTGCTAGTTCTCAAGGTCGTGATTTACCACCTTTTACTATTTCTTTTGATAATACTTGTAATTTCAATACTCAAGATTACCTAGCTGTACCTACAGTCTTTGTCCAGTGAGAGTGTCTCCTTGCTTTGTGTCCCTGGGTAATTTCATTAGCATATTCCTAATTTTTGTTCCAAGGTCACTCAGGAAAATGTTAAAGAACAGCAGATCCAAGGACAGACCTTGAGGAATTCCACTAATAGCCTCCCTCTAATACAAGCTTCTGTCGTTTTTCTTACAGCCAGTGCCTTGCAGTTTTCCTGCCAGCTGCTTTACTCTCTTGCCCCTTCTGTAATTCTGCTTGAGACACTGTATCATGTTCTACTGAAGTCCAATTGGATTAGATCTGCTGCATTTTGGTGTCCAGAAAATCGGTTATCAAAGGAAAAATACCTAAGTAGTCTCCATTTTAGCTTATTCAATTAGTTCAGTTCAGTGACTAGTTCATTAAGAACTCAGAAACTGAGTATGGGCTGAGAAAGCAGCAAAACTTGTCCTTTTTTTATCCAATCTATGAATAAAAATCAGCTGTGAGAGGATGAGATCTATTTTTTTTTCCATGTGCTGCAGAACAGAGGGCTAGGAAGCAATTGGTTCAGTTCACTCAAATTAGTTACTTTGCTTGCTTGACAAAACTATTTTAAATGTAAAACATGTTGTGGTAATCTCATTTTCCCCCTTATGTCTCCGTATTTATCATGGCATTTATTGGTTGAATAAAGCTAAGTTCCAGGTGCTGTTTCCTTGCATTTTGATTGAAGTTCAATATGCATGTGAATGTACCTTGACACAAATCACAATTAAAGTCTCATCTAGGAATCAAGAAGTGTCAGTCAAACCTTCTAATAGATAAAATGGAAATTACAAGGGTGCAGTTGTTGAAAGGGAAGTGTAAAATGCAGCCTGCCTCCCTGCTTAGCATTAGGTAGGTGTTTGGTGTTGGTGCCTTTTAATTCTTACCTGTGACAATCTGCCCCAGCTTAAGAAAAGAGAGCATATGAATGCAAAATGAAGTTAAAAAAACCCCTTCAGAATAGATTTCCAGTGTACTGTTTTAAAACATGATTAATATTGGCATGGTAAATGATTTTGGCTTAAATCAGTCCCCCCTGTGTATAATATAGCTACAGATCAGGAGCACGGGGTGATAGCCTGATAGGAAACTGGCATGGACTTCACAGAGCCAGAAGTTCGTGGCTTAAATTCTTTTCTCCAGGATGGGCCATTAACAAGGCACCTTGTTCTTTCAAAGAGGCAAAGAAAACCCCATGGAGGGAGTGAGTCATCACTGCCCTGTTGGAGAGAAGTGCCCCAGGCTGGGTGGCTGCTTGGCATCAACAGCTCCTGGATGTGGATGCTCCTTTGCATAGCTGTGGATATTTTCTAAAATGCCTTGCTTGACCTCAGCAGCTGAGAGCACAGCCCACCTGAGGGGCAGGTCATCCCGAAGGCAGGTGTAAGCATCAGATTAATTTGGTGGGAGCAGGCAAGAGGGAGAAGACAAGCCCAGTGGGTGTCAGCCCTATCTCTGATACGGGTTTACTGTCGTTATACAGGGACCTTGTGGCTCTGCCTTGCCTCTTCGGAGGAACCAACCACTGATGGCCTCACGTCAACTTCCCTTCTGGAGTTTGCCATGATGCCCCACCTGGAGGCCATGAATTCCCACGAGCAGACCAGCCCAGAAGCTGCGGAGCCAGATCTTGCCCCTGTCTCTCTGCACGCTGCCCCGGGATCGGGCTTTGCTAGCGAGGAGAATGAGGAGTCCAAGATCTTACAGCCCCCACAGTACTTCTGGGAAGATGGGGGAGAGCTCAATGACTCCAGCCTGGACTTGGGACCAGCAACAGGTAGGTTATTTTTACCCCGTTCTTCCTCTCCACTCTGCAGAGACTCTGGGGAGGTTGAAGGATGCAGGGATCTTGCCTCCTGCTTTGACACAACTCTTGCTAAAGAGGGCCTGAGATTAAACGTCAGCTCTATTTTCTCACCTCAGTGCCTGATGTGTCCCCAGTGAACCCTGAGCAAGCACAGGCTTTAGAAACCAAGTTACAGCTGAGCCTTTATTCCTGAGCTGCTATGAGCTGGGAAAAGTATTGCTTCCACCTAGTTTCCCATTGCCTTATGCCCTTCTTTCTCTCCCCTTCCCCCTTCTTTGCTCTCTTCCCTCTCCCTCCTTTCTATTTCTGTCAGTTGCGCACAACCTGAAGATCTCAAGACCCTGGCTCGGATCAAGACCAGCTTGGGCATTGAGTTAGAGCTGGTTTCTCTTGGCCAAATTTTGTATGTGACTTCAGTGGGGATTTGTCCTGAGAGAAGACAGCAGGTTTTCTCTCTTGGGCAGCTGTCCTGCTGCTCACCCTGCCCTGCCTACTTCCTGGGGAGTCGAGGCCAAAAGGAGTTTTGTTAAATTTGAGCTTGCTTTCCTCTGTGGAGTGCTTTTTGAGACTACTGATTGGTTTCTACTCTAGCCCCTCACTGGCTTTGAGATGCTCTCAGGGAGAGGGGTGGGAGGAAGGAGGAGTGTTGCAGGGTTTCCAGTAGCTTAGGAGATTATTTCACATGCTCCTGCTCTTAAGTGTTATGTGGGACATGTATTAGCGTTACCCAGGAGCCACATTTCAGCCTGATCCCTCCACCCTTATCCGGTATCGTCTCCTCCCTCCCAGTAGGTCTGGCTGAGGTCTGCAGTTAGAAAGCACAGATCTTGGTTTATCTTCACTGATGTTTCTGTGACCTCAAGGACCTGTGCTGGCACAGGTCTGAGGGCTGCCACAGTGCTGCAGCTCAGGCTGCCCACTGGAGCACAGTGCATGCTCTGCAGGGCAAGGGCCATCCCATCCTAGGTTGCCAAAGCCCTTTGCTCGATAATGCTGCCGCTAAGCTCATCTGGCCATGCCCTTGCTGTCTGTGGCTCCTGTGCCCCCCTGGAGCACTTGCAGACCTGGCTGTGGGGAGGCTGGTGCGGGTGGTGCATCTTCTGCTAGAGCATCCCTGGGACATGCTCTGGCTTAGCCGCTCTCACGCACTGGCAGCGCACTCAGCGGCGCTTTTATTTGTGTGCCAGCAGGCACCTGCATGTGCTCGCAGATCTGGACGTGACTTGGAGAACAGCATGTGCTTGTGCATTGAGAGCAGGATGCGCCGGGTACCGAACCCAGCCTCGCCTCCTGCATGTGCCTCGCCCCATTTGTATGCAGAACACGCTCCTCTCTCCTTCCGTTCTTGCCTGCAGTGCTTTCCTCCGTGAACAGATGTGCTCTTTCAGTTGTCCTTTACACATACCCTACCCTGTCCACTGCCCAGCTAACCACTTCGGTGCTTCCCAAGCACTCTTTTTTTTCCCCCTGGCCAGTGCTGTGTCCAGAGCTCATGCCTCGGTGGCATTTCAGAACCTTGGTTAATAGAACAGTTTGAATTATTCAAGAGCTGGGAGCCCATTTCTACTTAAAAATTAATTAGAAGCCTGCTGTGTGTCGTTTTACAATAAAGGATGTTGTAATAGCATCCCTAAATTGGACAGCCTTCTCCTGTCGTGCAAAGCCTGCGCGTGAGATGCGCACAGCCAACGGATCTTGCATGTCCTACGTGTGACAGGTGCTGTGTGGTACCTCGTGGAGCTGTGTGATGACATCTGTTCCAATGTGTAAATCCATTAAACAGATTCAAACAGCTGCTGTTTGAAAAAAAAAGATGTTTGTGGTATAAGTTTTCCTTATGTGGAATTTCTGTCTGAATGACAGTTAAGTGTGGCCCAACGTAGTTGGTAGCTCTCTCCCAGGCATGGATTTGAGCCTCTGTATCAATCAGGGCATAAACCAGGATTTATGTTACTGGACAGAGAAAAGTCCCTGCTATAAAAAGAGACCTGTTCTGGCTTCTGTGTTTGGTGTAAAGATACTGAGTCTGGAATTGGTGGTCTTCTTGCAGAAAGGCCAGGTCTTCCAGGCTGTGTTAGTCCATCTTTCCTTTCTTTTTGTGCTATTTTGTCCCTTTGAGGTCTGTATAGGGAGTCTCCTCTGCCTTCATGTGTCTTTGAGGCTGCAAGAGATTAAAAAGTAATAACAATCTGCAGCTGCTGCTCTCCTTTTAATTGCACTTGAACACCCTTTAAAAATATTTCTGGAAAACATGTGGCATCTAGGGCCACCTGTTAGTCTTGCCAGAAAGTGACAGCTATCTCCCTCTGGCAGAGCACAGCTCAGCACAGGGCTCTGGTTCTCCTGAGCTACGTGGTTTTGATGATTTTGTGCTACAGAACAGTCTAAATTGACATCAGTGAGTGTCAGCCTGTGGAAGGACCCTGAGCTTTGTCTCATTCTGTTGGGTGTGCACAGAAGTGCAGGCTTGCATGTGTGCTAACATGTGTGCAGCTGCTACCCGGCAGAGCCGCATCTGGGAGGTGTGGATTAGTTGTGGTGGGAATGTGGACGCCATGCCCTTAGGAAAGAAGCAGCATGTGACTCGTAGCCAAGAGGCAAGTCAGTGGAGCTGTGAACCTGTTACTTTTGCATCCTACAGTCTTCAGGCTTCCAGGGAACCCAGAAGCTTCTCAAGTTGTAGTTTGTGTTTGGCTGCTTTGTTTCCCCTTTGGTATTAAATTGGCCTGAGCCACAGACCAACCCTGAAGATAGACCTGCCCTGCAGAGACTAGGATCTGGGATCTGGCCTTGTCCTCCTTTTCCTTCTTCCTAGCTTCCCCATCTTGTTCTGCTGGGAGGCTTCCAATTCCTACTGACAGGTTGGATTTCCTAGGCAATGGGTGCAACATCTCTTCTGGGATTAGGGCTTGAAGAGGTGATCGTTAGGGCTGCAGATCCCTTTGAGTCTCCAGGTTTTAGTGGGCTATGTGGTGGTGTATGCATCCTGGAATGCTCTCTAGTTTGCATCTCTCAGTGTTCTCCTTTGGCTCCATCACAACACCATACCCCATGGGTTCCCCATGCAGTAAAGGCTCTGGGTTGAGACAGCCTAATCATTAACTGCTGTGAAGAGAGGGCTCCTGAAAACCGGTGCAAGACTTGTGAACATCTGCCGAAGGCACTTAAGTCTCTCTCCTTTGCCCATAGACTGAGCCTCCAAGGACTGGAGTGCATTATCACATCCTCTGGTGTGATGATGGGCTGACAGGAAGCTTGCTTTTTACAGCCAGAATCTGCTCTTTTTGGCTCCAAGGTTTGAAGGCCAAGGTATGACTGTGCTAGGAGCTATCCAATCTAGTCTTGTTGGATGGTGATTCCCTAGGATGACATGTGGCTCTTGGAGGGGGGCGGGGAGGTGGAAATTGTAATCTTTTAATTGTTCATAGTAATTAGCAGAAGGGATTCACAGGAGAGTCAGGATGAGGGATAGCAGGACAGACATTTTTATTTGAATACACCTCTTCTAAGTTTTTTTGACCAGCTGATGGAATAAAATATATTTCATCCCAAAATATTCTCTGATAGTGAGATTCACTTCCTTCCATAATGAATCACTTGCCTCTGGCCAGAGAGATCCCAGTCTCTCTCAGCCTTGCTGAAATCTGCTTCTTCATCCAGACTGGTGGCAAATCTGCAGTTCTTAATACCATCTTCAACCCAGGCATTAATGAAATGAAGCACCTGGTAAAGACTGTCTGCATAAGAAGCTTAGTGCTGAGCAGCCCCCTGCCTGAGCTCAGCTCCTGGGATGCCTTTTGTTTATGCCCTGGTTTAGTGCACGCTGACACACTGGTGAACTGTCTCAGGACAAGCCATCTCGACCAAGACGTGGCTGGCAAAGGCTGACCTGTGACAAAGAGGATTTCTCTGAGCAGAACGTTATTTTGGTGCAGCTATCCCTGACCCACTGGGTTTGGGTGAGGGTGGCTTATTCTGGCCTTTTTGCAGTTCATGCATGGAGCAGTTTGGAGCAGCTGTAGCGTGTGGTGCCCAGTCTCTACCTGACGCACGCAAATGCCACACATAGTAAGACCTAACCACATTACTACCCTGGACCTTTCTTTTAACTGTGATCTCTTTTGTCTGTGTGGACCTGTCTTGGAGTCATAGACAGTAACTTCTAGCTCTTCTGGAAGATTAGGATATTAGCCCCAACTGGCTCAGTTCCAGCCCCAGTAATTGCATTTTGCCTCTTTCAAATCCCCCTGCAGTTTTAATCAGATGATGCATGCCTTTTTTTGCAGTAAGCCTCACTGCTCTATGCTGCAAAATGGTGAGAACATGTCACCTCAGTCCTGGCTGCTTTTTAAGCAGTGGGTAGAGTGCACCTTGCATTTCCCAAAGTTGGCAGGTGCTTTAGTATGAATGCTGCTGTCAGGATGCATTGTTATGGTGGGGGCCTGATGTTCTCCTCTTTATATTACAGTGCCTTCTAGCTATCAGTAATTCAATCACTAGTTAACATGATCTTCCAATTTAATCCAATAAAGACCTTATGGTCAGGTTATGTGTACTAAAAACAATGAGAGTCACCCTTTTCCTGAGCTGTCACAGTTGCTTTAAACAGCTAACAGTGGCAAATAGAGGGTAGGGAGCCTTACAGGGGAGTAACCGAGACCAGCGCTTCTGAATGAAGCAGCAGCAGAAATGTAATGAATTAAATGTCTGGCTGGTGAACCGTGCCTTGGCATAGTGCCAGCTCTTGGCCCAGCTGGTGTCAGGGAAGTTTTGGTATTGATTTCAGGGGAAGCAGAGCATCGCCTAAATGGCGACTCTTGCAGAGCTTTGGAGCTCATGTTCACCTCTCCCAGAGCAAATCATCTCCCCAGGCAATGGAAATGAATCTGTGCAGCTCAGACCTAGGTCTGCTGGGAGATGCAAGGGGCAATCCTTGGAGTCACAGGAGGGCTGTGCAAGATAGTTTATTTAGAAAATAGTGCCCTGAGGGTCTTTGCAAGAGAGCTTAGAAGGGAAAAACTGAGGGCAGGGTGGTGGGAGGTGAAGACAACCGAATGCTGCAGTGTGAGTAATACCACTACTGATGGAAAGCATTAAGGGATGTAGCTAAGGATGTGGTGGCAAAGAGGTGAGGTGGAGGTGTGGAATTTCATATCGGTGAGCCAGACTCCCAAGAGGATCGTGTGGCTGATGTCAGAGATTACAGAATGTGGAGCTGTGACTGCCTGCTGTGCTCATCTGGTCCATCCCTGCTAGACTGTTTCACCAAAGATGCTGGGACAGCTCTGTGGCTTCAGCAGGTGGTTCTCTTGAGCTGTCCCACTCTGATCAAGCTGGCTTCATTGTGGCTTAACTGTTTGCTTGAGGGTGGAAGGAGTACTTGGCACACACCACCTCTGTGTGTCTTTAAGTTCTTCTTGTACTCCAGCCTACTGCTGATCTTGGTGGAAGACAAAGAGCAGACTCTTATAGGGAAGGAGCTGATGGTGTGTATGGTTACCACCTCCTCCTCCCTTCTCAGACACTCTTCAGCAGTGCAATGCTTCCTTACTGAAATTGTTTCTCAGCTCATCTAATCTGCTGAGTCTGGCATTGCAGCCACCTGCATGATACCTGCCTCTAACAGAACACTCTGCCCTATGTCTGCAGCAGGAGCACACATCACCTCTGGCTGGCTGGCTCCGGTGTTCCATGGTGGCTTGTTTTCTCTCTGCAAAACCTGGTGGGATTGGGACCGAATAGCACTGGTGTCAGTGTATGGGGAGGTCTTCCATGCACCCAGAGCACAAGAGGTGAATGTTAAGGATCTGCAGAAGTTAGAGGATAGCCAGGTGGGACAGTGGGTTGTGAGGTCTAGAAAACCACTTGCTGAGGCAAGTTGCTAACTGAATGTTAGGAGGACCTGCTAAAAATGTGAGATGGCCTTTGAGTTCCTTTAGGGCTGGGAGGAAGGGAAATTGAATCAGATGCTGAGATAACATTCCAAATAGGGAAGCTCTTACCTCTGCATTGCACAGATGAGAGACAGAAACCAGCTTGTCTGGAAAGAAGCTTTGAAAGATGCTGAGACAAACGTAAGTGACTAAGATCATACCAGGGAGATGCACAGGGTGCAAAAATTCCTTCAAATTGTGGAAGAGGAATGTAAAGTAGAAGAAATGATGAATGCCCTAAAGAGACCAGATCTTGAGAAGTGGACAGACACTCCTGGTAGTGAGACAGTAGGAGGTGAATCCAGACAGGAATTAAGTGTCTAGTTGGAATGTCTGGAAGGAAGGATTGACTCACCATCCGTGAACCTCTGAACCTGGAAAATGATTGAACTCCTTTGGGAGCTGGGTTGTATGAAGAGCTGCTTGTTTTAAGGAACACAAACCAGCACAACTCTGACCAAGATGCCTCGAGTTTCACTGTTCCTGCATGCATCTGAGTAACAAGCCTCACAATGTTTGTGGAGAGTCTTATAAACCAGATGGGAGATGAATGCTCCCAGCTTAGCATGCAGAATAGTGAAGGTCTGGTGGCAGGTGGGGATGTTAACTCATTTAGTAGTGAGTGTGAGGATTCCTGTGTCTGCTTCTACCATGTTGATTTGTTGGCCCAGTTTCAGTCTTTGGCTGCCTTGTAAGACAGAAGCTTGCTGGAAGAGAACAGGACAGGTACTCCCGGAGCTTCCATTGCCTGGGACACATAGCAGAGGCAGCAGTCTATGTCCTTAGATCTTGGTGGAAAAGCAGCATGGCTGCACCCCCATGCACGTTAGCTAATCTGTCCAAGTGTGTTACTTGAGAGGTGAGCTGACAGGCCAGGAGCATTTCTTGTTCCTGTGGGACAAACCTTGTGCATTTTTTCCCCCTATTTTTTCTGCTGTGCCCATCTGTTCTCTTCCATGTGGGAAGAGGGGCAGGGAAGAGAAGGGATGCAGAGGAGTTGAGAGTAGCTGTTGAGTGTCTTTAGGCAAAGGAGATAGCAGATTGGATCACTGAACCTTGAAAATACACCTTACAGGGCTTTGTTTTAAGGGTTGAAACCTCGCTTTTCACCCACAGTGTTTCTGGGCAGGCAAGGTTCCTGCAAAGATTAGTGGGTTTGGTGCGAACCCTGAGTTTCCCTGCATCAGGAGGAGCAACAGTGCCCCAGAGATACACTAAACCTTCCACCATCTGTCTGAAGAGGGAGGGTCCCGACCTAGTGTCCTCAATCCCGTGGTCTGTTCCTGCTGTTGACTACTGTCTGTCCAGCAAGGCAGTGATGGCGTCTGCAGACTCTGGGATGTGTAGCCTTTAGGAAGACCAGTGCCAGGCAGTGGAGGGGATATGGATTTTGTTTGTCTGTGCTACTGCTGGTTGGCCTTTCCAGCCTCGTTGGCCACTGAGGGAGCATCACCAGGTAGGCTGTTGGGTTGCAAAAATCTTTCAATCCTGAGAATCTTTGGGTAGAGTCTTAGTCAGGATGGGTGCTCTCTGTTGAAATGCAGTGGCAAAGCAGATGTTGCTGTTGCCTGCAGTGGTCAGTAGACCTCGGAGGCTTTTTTGCAGCCAGAACTAAGAGACAGATGTGTCACAAACCCGAAGGTTGGTAGCTGGATCATATTCATCTTTGGGCAGCATCTGGAAGGAGCTGCTGACAGTATGAAGGGAGTAAGCTCTGAGTTAAAGGAAATCACTTGCCAGCTGAACAGGAGCATCTTTGCACCTCCTGCCCTGAGTTAAGGGACCAGCACAGTTCTCTGATCAGGAGGGATAGGGAGGAGAGCATGGGCAGTCCTCCTTGCTAGAGAGTATCCAAGGCAATGGATGTGTTCACTGTCATGGCTGTCTGCCTGGGAGGTCACACCCACTCTGACAGCAGCAAGCAATGGACTGGAGTCAGGGACACTGTGCAGATCTCCTCTATAAGGCATCCAGACAGCTGCTGTCCACTGCGCTCAGTGGAGCATCCTCTGTGGCAGGCAGGAGAAGAAATGGCAGCCTTGGGGGTTTCAGGCAGTCACTTCATAACAATAACTACAGACGGGTGCTCGTTTCTGGCTGCAGAGGGATCATCTTCCTTCCCTTTCTCAGTCAGAACACGTGCTGTGCTCATCTGGGGGAGAAAGCCAGTTAATTGGGATGCTGACTCCTGAAACGGAGCTCCTCGCCTGCTGGATTTACACCTACCACACTGAGCTTAACGTATCTGATCTTACAGCTACCCTCCTTAGCCTGGCCTCCTAGCTCCTTGCTGGGCTTCCAGAAGAAATGACTTCCTGCTCTGACTTTGCATCTGTAAGGTGCATCTTTTCCTTCAGGATCTAGATTTGTCTAGCAACATGGTATGCAGTTGTGGTCAGAGTCACACAACAGCCAGGAGCTGAAGTTGGAGGTAGAGGCTCCTGTTTCTGGCTTCTGTTTCCCTGCAGCAAAACTATTCCTTAATGACATAGGAGTCTTAAAATGCATATGTTTGTGAGATGACTTCTGCTGAGAAGTGCTGTACAAACCTAAGTTCTCCATTTCAAAGATGCCAGGGTTGATTCATGTTTTGGTGCTACTGCTGGAGTGTGTAGGATTTAGTTTGCTGTGCTTTTGTTTCTCTTCCCTAGTATTTTCTGTTTAGCTTGTGGCTGATTGCTGCTAAGCACTCCTTATCTTTCTGAATTCCATCTGAAACAAATCTCTGGGTCTCTACTTGATTCCTAACTCTCACAACATCACCACAGAGACACACAGTGTCAAAGTGGTTTATTATTGTTGATTCTATGAAAATGCCTCAGGGCAGAAAGGAGTGGAGAAAATCTAACGTGTGAGTTCTCTCTAGGGAGAGTGACTTTAGTGGGATGGGATGGAGGGAAAAAGCAGAGGTTGCACTGTAGGATTGCTCTTTTTGGTGGCAGGGTACCAGTTCTTAGAGGATGTCTGCCTTTTGATTGCATCTGTGGCTAGACAAATGCAATGGGGTTAGTTCTCTGCCTTTTGGAGTTTGTGGTTGCTTGGGTTGTGACATGAAGTCTTTTGGATCTCTTTTTAGATTACAGCTTTCCTGCTGTGTCTCAGAAGGCCCTGCTGAAAGGGAATGGGACACAAGTGAAAGACACCTGGGAAACAGCCACAGCCCAGCCACCAGCAGAATTTGTTGAACCTGACTTGCACACACCTTTCTCCAGCACACTGGAGGAGGAGGAGGGGCTGCTCCCTATAGACCACTCAAGAGGAGGAGCAGAAAACTTCCAGACCTCTGGGCCAGAGATTGCATCTTCTGAACCAGCGGACCAAGAGGACTCCTTCTCCCTTCTGTTTTCCACAGCCTCTGCCAGGCCAGGTTTTGTGACCGAGGCAGCCACAGGAGGGCAAGAAGAGGACTCTGTTCCTCCAGGCTTAGACCTTGGGAGTAGCATGGGTCCAGGTCTTCTGCCTTCGTCCTCTGTTTTTTCTTCTACTGTTGCTGCAAGGTCTCCCAGTGTTTCGGAAGAACCTTTTGAGGTGACAGCTGGGGACACGTGGGCTGTTGAGGGAGCAGATTCGGAGCCAACTGTGACTACAACAAGAACAGAGCTTGCAGAACCCACAGTGGAGACTGGTGAGGAAGAGCATTCAGCCAGAGAGGAGGTCTCAGAGGCCACGGTGGGGTGGGAGATGCTGGAGCCCACATCGCTAAGTGAAATGGAGCAGACAGTAGAAATGCCTGTGGGGACACCCTCTTCTGGAGGCAGCTCCCCAGACACCCAGATTCTTTCTGGGAGTGAGCAGCACACCACCTCTGCATCTCCATGGGACAGGGCTGATGATTCTGCACTGGATCCCATTTGGAATGACACGGAGTCAGCCACTGAGACTGTGGCAGCAGAGAGGAGCTTCTCGCCACAGGCTGGGGGTGCCCGCATGGCTGTGCTACCGACAGAGCTGCCCTGGGACTCAGCACAGGTAGCACTGGGAGCAGGGACTGTGGGGGAGGTTTCAGTGATGATATTTGGGCACTTCTATCCCCTTAACCTCACCTAAATCCCAAAGTCGTACTGGAAATAGCTTTTTTTGTTCACCCAGCCAAAACTGAATTTTGGGGAGAGCATTTCACAGTGCTTCTTAATGGAATCCATCATCCTTGGTGAAAGTCCTGCCCCCTCACATCTTCTCCAGTGAACTTCTGTACAGAATCCTGCTTCTAATAAACACCTGCCCTCTGGGGCATGCACAGCAGCAAAAGCTCCTTGTTACCTCAGCCTGCATTATTGGAAATGTCAGGACAAAAACGGCCCCAAGGATTTCTGGAAAGGGAGTGAGAAGAAAGTGCTATTTTTGTTGCTGCCTGCAGAGACCAGATGCAGAGCAGGTGGAGTGGGGTACAGCAATCTCCGTGAGGATGTTGGTCTAGGAGAGCCTGTGGGAGAGGAGGTGTGAGGTGAACTGCAGTTCCCGAATCCAGCAAACTGGCATCTAGTTAAGGGAAGATAGGTAGCAGGAACTGCCTGGTGAGAAAGAAGCATTCCCTGATACTAATTTTGCTTTCTACTCCATGGTGCTTCAGCCTCAGCAAGTGCTTTAATCCCTCTGTGCATCCAATTTCTGCCTGCAAAAGTGCTGCCCTGCCTCACCAGTTTAAGAGCCACAGAGGCTCCTCATTAGCTTTTGTGTTAAGTGCTGATCGTGTACAGAACAAGCCTGCAAGGCTAGAGAGCTTTCCACTGAGTGCCTGAGTCATCCTGGAGTCTAGGGAGAGGTGAAAGGTAAGCTGGACTGTGGCAGACTGGCACAGTAACCTTGTCCCTGCTTCATGTGCTAGCACTGAAGTGGGTGATTCCTCCTTAGTATGGAGAGTTAGAGGACAGTTACATCCTTTGAGAAGTCTTCTCAGGGGTATGGCACAGCCCCTTGCTCCTGTCCCTTGTGTCCCCTGTGCTTTCAGCAGGAGAGCTACATTCATGGCCTGAACTCAGCTGTCTTTTTGTTCTTTCTCTTCAGGTAATCTGCAAAGACTGGAGCAACCTTGCGGGGAAAAACTACATCATCCTGAATATGTCAGATAACATCGACTGCGTAAGTCTGCCCACAGAGATCTGAGGGCATGGGGGAATAGTGCTTAGAGAAGTGGAGGCAGGCATAGCTCTTGCTGTCTGCTACAAAACGTGTTAAAAGCACTACATCTCGACTTCTTCATCGAGGCTGTGGGGAGGATGGGAGGAGGACAGAAATACTCTTTCTCTCCAAAAGGAAAAGAGAGTGGGTGGAGAGAGATCATTTGCTGCAAGTCTAGCACATGCCAGTGCCATACTGGAGTTTGGCTGACTTCTGGCTGCCGGTCTGTGCCAGTCGGTACCTGGATTGTCAGACATGAGAGCTTTTAACACTGCACCTCTTACTGCAGGAAACGTGGCAAGACTGAAGTGTGATTCTCCTCTGCTCTCTCCCTTTTCCTCCTCTCCTTCCAGGTTATAGATGGCTCAGAGGAATAGGAACTCCCCATTTGCAGTGCAAATGGTTCATCGTCAAGCAGCTGTCACTAAATCTTCCTTAAGTGCCTGTTCTCCCAACCCTGTTACTTTGTGTGTTATCTGGATCTGTTAACCAGCCATGCTCTGCTAATCCAGTGCCTGTCTATCCATCCCTATAAAGCTGCAGTTAATTCATGAGCCCGGAGCCCCTGGTGGATCCCTGGTAGAAGGGCTCATTCCCTTCTGCTAAGCCTTTTATCAGGCACTTTAAAACCAGTTGCGAAAGGCCTGGGGTCAAGGTGCCTTTCATAATTCTAAGAAATGGTTATGAGCTTGACAGCCCAAGACCAAAATGTTTCATCAGGGAAGTGTGTTCTGGCCTCATGTGTCTGCACTCCTGCTTTCTGCGACTCCTGCTCTGGGCAGAGCTAGCTGATTTGTTACTGCGGAGTAGCTCTGGGGCACTGATCTCTTTCCACTACTGGTGGGTTGTTGGATCAGATTTTTTGTGGGTTTCTTATTAAGGCAAACCTTTTGTGGACAGGGAAAAGAGGAGAGTTCCCATACACAGTAAGGCCTGTTGATTGCTTAAAGGACAGAAGAAAAGTCAGTCTCTTTCCTCCTGAATGAGGCAAACCAGTTTGCTCTTTGGAGGGTTTTAAGGCTTTCTGCTGACCCTTTTCCTCCATATCCAGTTCTCCATTGCTCCCATCTCTGTGGAGCTTTAATGCTGGCTTATTTTGTAGCACGTAATAGCTTGCTTCCTGTGGTCACCTGCACTTGTGTTGTTTAAACCACGGGGAGGGAGAGAACTGAAAGGCAGATGTGCAGCTGTCTCTTGAACAAATGGTGTCTTCACTGCTGAATACTCATTTCTGCCTCGCTGAGAGAAGACAGGGCCCTGGGATAGGCAGGACTGAACTGTTTTTCTACTTCATTTCATGTTTCAAAGCATATTTCCTAGTGAATGATTTGTGCTGCCCTCCCCCTTATTCAAAGGGACACTTGTCAACATACATATTTAACGTGCACATCGCTTCATTGCCTGCTTCCCCTTACCACTTTGCATGACTGAAGCTGGAATAAAGCTCTTCTCCTTTCCACTGATGTTAATGCAGTTTGTTTCTCACTCATGGTAATTTGTTCACTTTGGGCAATTCACTGACCCTCTGCCTGCCCCTTTTGTTTTCTGGTTGCTGTATCTGAGCCCTGTGGTGTTTGGATTTCCAGGGTTGCAAGGGTGAACCTGCATTGCAGTTGCTGTAGTTGAAATTAATGTGAGTGAGGATTCCTCATTATTTCCTATGTTCCAAAGCCCTGATCTCCTGTAGCACCAAGCTCTGCTAAGAAGCTGAGGGACAAGAAGGATGCTTAGCTCCTTCCAGAGAGTGACATCGGAGCTTTAATATTCCTCATAGTGCCAGGGGTTTACCTGCTGGAGAAATGATGTCTGTGTTGCTGGGTTAAGCTGGCAGCCCATTTATCTTTCTGATGGAGTCAGGGCAAGGGAGTCACTTCAGCCTCTCTCTGGGCACATCTCCCACTCAGTATACCTGGGAATTCTGCCCAAGTGACGACTGCAGGGTCTGACCCAACAGTGCTACCGAGAGGTGGCCTTCACCTCGGCGTATGTGTGTTCAGGCTCTTTCACAGCTCTCTTCTCCACTACAGAGAATTTATCACTGCTCTGCAACCTCTGTTTCCCCCCATCACTGGAGACATCTCACCTCTCTCTCTCTCTCTCTCTCTCCTCCTCCTGCTCTTCTCTTAGCTGCTCCCCCTTCCTCTACATCCCCCAAAGCAGAGCCCCAGGGCTATGAGCTGGATGGCAGCTGAGCAGCATGGCACTGCATCCTCACACTGCTCCTCATGTCTCCTCGTGCCCAAACCCGTGCCCTGATGAGACAAGGCACTGGCAGGCCCTTGTGATTCAGGCCCCAGTCATCGGTGTCTTTTCCAATTAGGCCATTTTCAGCACAGGCCTGTGCTTGCCCTGAGCGCTTCAAATTGCCATGGCAACAAGAACTCTCCATTTTATTAATCATCTGTGTGGCCTTCAGGTTGGCATGGCAACCAGAGATAAGAATAGAAACACAAGAGTGAGAAAGCAGCAGAGGAGCCCGACAAGGGATGGCTGGAGCATGTCATGCTGAGCAGCACCTGCTGACCCAGCGCTGGCTGCAGGGAAGAGCCTGGCTGCTTCCTTCTTGCTTTACCTGATAGTGTCACTCCAGGATCCTTGTGTGCTGGGGTAACTGGACTTATCATAGAATCAACCAGGTTGGAAGAGACCTCCAAGATCATCCAGTCCAACCTAGCACCCAGCCCTGTCCAATCAACTAGACCATGGCACTAAGTGCCTCATCCAGGCTTTGCTTGAACACTTCCAGGGATGGTGACTCCACCACCTCCCTGGGCAGCCCATTCCAATGCCAGTCACTCTCTCTGTGAAGAACTTCCTCCTAACATCCAGCCTAGACCTGCCCCAGCACAACTTGAGACTGTGTCCCCTTGTTCTGTTGCTGCTTGCCTGGCAGAAGAGCCCAACCCCACCTGGCTACAGCCTCCCTTCAGGTAGTTGTAGACAGCAATGAAGTCACCTCTGAGCCTCTTCTCCAGGCTAAACAACCCCAGCTCCCTCAGCCCCTCCTTACAGGGCTGTGTTCCAGGCCTCTCATCAGCTTTGTCACCCTTCTCTGGACATATTCCAGTAACCTCCACGTCTCTCTTGGATTGAGGAGCCCAGAACTGGGCACAGTACTCAGGGTGTGACCTGACCAGTGCTGAGTACAGGGGCACAATAACCTCCCTTGTCCTGCTGGCCACACTGTTCCTGATGCAGGCCAGGATGCCATTGGCTCTCCTGGCCACCTGGGCACGCTGCTGGCTCATCTTCAGCTACTATCTACCAGTACCCTCAGGTCCCTTTCTGCCTGTCTACTCTCCAGCCACTCTTTCCCCAGCCTGTAGTGCTGCTTGGGGTTAGTGTGGCTTGGCATGGTGTGGGGCATATGGCAGCAGCAGGAGCCCAGATGAAGTGTTGGTGTGTTAGAAGTATGTGGGTCCAGCCTGGGGCACTGGGGATGTGTAGAGGAATGTTGCACCAGGTTTGTCATTGCTGGATTTTAGACGTGTCTGGTTCAGGGGTTGCAGCTTTGCCATCTGGGCAGGTCTACACCTACTCTGCTCCTACCATGCACTCACCAAGGTCCCTTTCCTGTGGCAGGAGGAGTTTCGTCTGGAGAGGGGTCCCCAGCTGCTGGCACTGGTGGAGGATGCTTTCTCCAGGCAGGCGGATGGGCTGCAGGACCGCTGGCTGATCTCTCTGAGCAAACCCAATGAGAATGACAAGCACTTGCTAATGACACTGGCAGGGGAACAGGGTAAGTGCTGGGAGAAGGAGCCTCACTGTCATAAGGGGGGGGTTTACCTAAGGAGTACTCTCCAGCTCATTTCAATCCCACTAGTTCCCAGTGTTGACTAGACCTGAGAACTTGGGAGGGGGACTGAGGACGTAAGACTCTTCTCTCCGCACCCACTTCCTGGCTTGTCCCCTGTCACTTGCACAAAGCTCTGTCTTAGGTGCTTTGCCTTCTGCTTTGCTCTCTCCCTTCACTCAAGCATCCACTGGCTTTCTCACAATGCTTATGCTCTCCTCCATGGACAGGCCACTGCAGTGGCAGGACAACCTGCTCCTGCTTCGCTTCGTAACAATTCTGAAGTCTTGTCTAAGCTGGGCCAGTCCTGACAGTGCCTCCACTGCATCCCCAAAGAAAAGCTGACAGTGGAAGGTGGGCTGGAACATTTTAACATCTTTTTAATCCCCTTCTGGTGATTTTCCTGTACTGCTTTTGGTGCCTGCTTAGTCATGGAGGTCTCATCAGTATCCTGAAGTGGCCCATAATGATAGGAAAATGAAGCAAATGCTTAAGTGGTGTTTGCTATATTGATGCCTTAAGTCATTGCCTCTCTTCCAAGCCCTTGAGCTGGGCCATGTGCCAATGAAAAGGCTTTGGTGACCATTTAGTCTTCCAAACTAAAACCATCATGCACAGGGACATCCAGGAGAAGGAAAAAGATCTGAACTCCAGCAGCACAGTCAGGCTCAGAGAGTTTTGAAAGCTCAGGACCAGAAGTATTTTCTGCTCTGAAGAACTGTGCTTACTTTTAATTACTCTTACTTTTAATTACTCTTTTTGCTGCTGTGAAAGTGAAGGGAGAAATGGACCTCAGCCTCTAAATGCTCTCTTGACTACTCCTGCTCTCCTGTCTGGGAGAGCATCCTGGGAGCTGTTAGTGAAGGAGAGCTCCAGGAGGAGGTGGCTCAGTGTGGACTGGTGGCTCCTTGGCTGAAACTGTCAGTGCTGGGAATGGAGCTGCTGTGCCAGGCACACCACCTTGCGAGGCTGCTCTGCAGAGCAACGCACACCTGCTAATGGTTGTGATAGGTGAGCATGAAGCTCTGTGGGAACATCTTGAGTGCTGCAGCTCACAGTCATGTTGTGCTGAATGAGGAGGCTGGATCAGGCAGCATAGGTACCTGGCTCTGAATTTTTGTACATTGCTGCTTGCTACCAGAGTAGACACAGATCTTGAAGCTGAGAGAAGGGCACCTAGGGGCCTCTGGTATCCGTTTGTCCCTGGATTTCCCCCCCACTTTAACAACACTTAGAGGAACCCCTAGTTTTGGTCCTTGCATTCTTTCAGCCTCCTAACATAAAGTACCAACAAGCAAAAATTCCATTTCTTTGCATCCATTCTGTTGGGGATTTCACAGGGCTGAGTACATCTGACTGAGCTAACCTGAGCTGAGAGCTGCACTGATCTCTCTCTTCTTCTTTGCAGGCATCATCCCTACAAATGATGTACTCATGGCACTAGGGGATGTTAAGAGGAGCTTAGCTGAGGTAAGAGCCTGTCTGCCTTCATCCATTTGTTAAGACTAGCTACGCAATTAAAATAAGCATCTTGAAAACTGGGACCAGATCTTGGTCAACCTGAGTGCTGAACCCTCAGCAACAAACAGATGAGTCAGACATTTGGCAAACTCCCTTCTCTTCACTCTGGTAGTTGCCAGACCATCAAATGTCTGCTCCCATTAAGAGTGTAAGTGTGGGTTATTCCTTCTCTGTTTTTCTTGCTTGGTTGTGAAGCTGCTCTTTGCACATTCATTGCGCTGAGATCCTTGATCCCTTCCCTTCTGCAGTACTGACTGCAGCGATGTGGGTGCAGCAGAGACCCAGATTTTGCCTGGCTCACCCTACAGCTCATTTGTGTAAACTGACTGCTCTCAGTAGCTCAGGCTTTGCTGAAGGAGGTAGGAGAGATGCCTGTGCTAGATGGGACATGTTCACACATCAACTTCCTGCAATCCCAGGGTCTGGTTTTCATTCCTTTAGACAACTGCCTGCACAAGGGCAGACAGAAGTCCACAGGCGAGATGCCAGACTCCTCTGCCAGCTGCCCTCACTTGTTCTCTTCTAACCCTGGGCAGCTTGGAAGAGGATAGAGACGAGGAGAAATTAGTGCCAGGATCATGACTTTGCCCCTTGAGCCTACAGGATATGTAGGCATAGAGGCCTGATTCTGCTTGATTTTTTTGTTACACTGACAGAGTAACTCTGCCTTGCCAGCTGTCTGCTGTCAGGTTTTTCTCTGACCTAACAACAAAGTGGTGCAGTTAGACAAAGCAAATTAAGTTCTCAGTGCTGTATTGATTGGCTTACACCAGGGAAAGTGCGAAAAGCTAACCCTGTAGAAACCGTGTGACTGACATGTCAGCAGCTAGAACTGTCCAGAAAAAAGGATTTGTGTTGCTGAAAGGTTTGACTTTGCAACCATGACCCTGTGTTAAGGTGCACCCTATCAGAGCAGCCCTGCCACATGCTTCTGACTGTCCAGCTCTATCAACAATGAAACACTGCTCATTCAACTGACCTTGTGCTAGCATGAGATTGGAAGGAGGAGGAAGGATATTCTCTTACACCCATCATACATACTACTGAATTGATACATAACCTGTTTGGAACTTGCAAAGTCACTGGGACTGATGTTAGGCTTTGTTTGCTAACAACCACAAGCAGACCATTTCTAGGGCAGTTATTCCTAAACTTTTTGGATCAGCAGGTAGCTGTCCACTTTCAAGACCTTGGAAAGACCAATTTTCCTTTTTAGGACCAGAGCTTTAATGCAGACCTAATTATCATGGTTAAATTCTCTGTCAAACAGTCGCCTCAGCACCCATCAGCAGCCCATATTTTGTCTTGGGAACTCTTAATCTTGGGCAGTTTCTCCCATGAAAGCCTCCTTGTCTTGCACATAGGTGTGATCTTGGTGCTTGTGAGCAAGAAAAGATTGTGCCTACTGTCATTTGGTGCCATGTCAGCTTCCATGGAAGATGATGTAATAGTTATGTGCCATCTAGTCTGGTGTCCATCCTGACTCCTTAAAGCCTGGCTTTTAGTTCCTCCACCCACAGCAATGGTCCTGTGCTTGGACCCTGGAAAGTCTGAATGAGATCCCACCTGACTGCAGGCCAGGGGATTCAGTGTATCCCATTCCTCCTTCCAGATTGGCATCCAGAACTACTCAACCACCACAAGCTGCCAGTCACACCCCAACCAGACACGCAGTGATTACGGGAAGCTCTTTGTGGTACTGGTGATCATCGGCTCCATCTGTGCCATCATCATTGTACTGGGGCTCATCTACAACTGCTGGCAGAGACGCCTGCCCAAGATGAAGAACATGGTGAGCACTGGACAGGTGGAGAATGCGGCTGTAGCCTTAGCCCTTGGGATGGAAGGGAAATTGGAATGTTAAGAGGGAGGTGGTTTTCCCCTGTCCACTTACTGGACATAGCTGGCTACACTGCTGCAGCAGTGTTCAGGTGTAAGAGAGATGCAAACCTGTCTGCTGCTTTGCACACAACAGCTCATATCCACTGCGAGCACCGGGGCTAGGAATAAATGTGTCTTTTCCTGCTGACCCTGCAGAGTCCTCGATGACCCTCACAGACTGGCCTGATTGTGCTTCTCAGCAACATCAAAACCTGTCCTCCTTTCTCTCTATTTGTTTCTCTTGTCCTTTGCAGTCGCATGGTGAGGAGCTGCGCTTTGTTGAGAACGGCTGCCATGACAACCCCACCTTGGATGTGGCCAGTGACAGCCAGTCAGAAATGCAGGAGAAGAAGCCAAGCGTGAACGGTGGAAACACTATCAATGGTCCTGACAGCTGGGATGTTCTGATCAATAAGCAGGCGAGCGAGGATGTGGATGTGTTTGAGGAAGACACACATCTTTAGAAAAGAAAGGAGGGAACCACCCCCTTAAATACACTTTCTCTCCTGTCTTGACTGTTGGACCATGGGATCAGGTGGCTTCTCAGGTCAAGTCTTTGGGCAAGCTTTCCCAATAGAAGTCCTGAGTCTGCATCTGAGGTTTGGAGCCAGGATGATCACTGAACAGAAGGAAGCAGGGAGGGTTGGGTTTGTAGGTCTCTGTGTGTGTGTTCCTATCAGTAGCACCGATGCTTTCATTACCTTTAAATGCACTTAACTGTAGCTCTCTGGTAGTGGCTGGGCTTGAGAAGCAAGGCAGTGAGGCTAAGTCTGCCACCAAGAATCCAGCTTTAGGGAGTAAATTCACTTTGGGAGTCCAGCTGGAGTTGTGGCAGCCAGAATCCTGGCTGTGAGATCACATTCAGTCCCTGCAGGTGCGGTAAAAACTGCATTCTTGATAGAGAGGCATCAAGATTCAGTTTATGTCCTGGACAGCGTTTGCATTCCACATGTGAAAAGAGGTTTTCTAGTGCTCTAGCATTCAGCTGTTCGTTAGATGGGCTGATGTTTACATTTTGGGAAAACATCCCTCTCTAATCCTATTTTCCTCCTCCCACCACAAACAGTCCCACTGTTTTTCAGCTCCACAGCTCCAAACTGTTTGCAAAGTTTTGAGCACTTTACCCTTGCTTGACTGACTGCAGACAATTCAGTGCCATAGTGCAGCATCTTAGCTAGGAGTTTGCTTTAGGTTGGAGAGTTGCTTAGAGACATTTATGTGCCTCTCTCATGCAACAGCCTGTGAAATCGGCAGTGAAGTATCTCTGGTCTCAATCTCAAGTTTTAGACTGGCAAGCCTCCCCACTTCTATTTTTCCAGGCTAGTTTGGTTTCAGTTGGTCTTCCTGAGGTAAGTGTAAAGACTCTTTAAGCAGGGAGAAAAGTGAAAGCTTGGAAAATTTTCTAGTCCCATTGCTTCCTTTTCAGCATCCTGCCCTAAGGAGAGGAAGTGTTTAATGTCCACAGATGTAAATCAGGGTAACATCTTTAAAATCACGGCATTTTAGCAAGTGTGTAAAAGGCAGTCAGATGAGATGAGAATCAGATCTAAGAGCTCCCCAATGAATGTTTCTTCGGGCATGCCTCAGGCAATTTGGAAGCTCCAGCTCCCTGAAGACATGTGATAAAAGGCACGTGAATATGCATAATTTTTCTCTGAGCCCTGCCTAAACCAAGATTCAGAACTACTGTCAAGCCTGAAATCCCAGAACATTTGTTTCTTGTCACCAAGGGGTTGAGGGACTTGGTTGGCTTGGAGGCAACAGTACTCCTCCGTTATGGTGATCTGCATGCTTGCTTACTGCAAGATGCAGCTTCACATTTGGTCTTGAAGTGAACCTTTGTACAGAAAGACCCCAGATATGCAGTCTGATGCTGAGCCTGTAAATCTATCCCTGTATGTATAGAAATTTTTAGCATGTTCACCCCTGATGTGAGTGCCTGAAATCAAGGTACAAGAGTCTAGTGTTTCATTTTGCATAGCGTTTTGCGTACAAACTGAACCACGGATCGCCTCGATCTAGGACCACATTGCTATCGGTCTATTAAGGATTCCAGAAAGGAGATAGCCTTTGGTTTCCTATCCAGATTCCAGTTTTCAGTGTTTTTATTCTGCTTCCATACCTTTCCTTGTGTTACATAGGAGGCAGTGATCATCAGCACCTTTTGTATCTTGTTGGTAGGGTTGCAGAGGTGCTCAGCGGAGTTCCTCCTTCTTCCCCAGCAGTTGATAATGGGGGACAGTCCATGTACTTTGCCAGCCCCACGTGGCTCTTCTCTGGCTACCCCTCACTGATGGCTCCTGCTGAGTTTGATGGGTCTGTGTGAAACTGCACAAATTAGGTGGCTGTGGTGATGGCACTCTGGGGCTCACAGGATGAAATGCAAGTTGTTGTGACAGTATGGTGAGTAAATTAAAGCACGAAGGTAACAGTTAAGTTTGTATAGCACTTAGCACAATGAGGCTTGGCATGGCTGTGGCCGTCAGGCAGTTTCACCATAGAAATACTTCCAAGTCAAATAATCCTCATTAGGTTTTTAATGCCCAGTGGCTATTAACCATAATGCCGCCCATGAGATGGGAATTTGTTTACCCACAAAACAGTTCCTTGGTGTACATGATTGCAGGGAGCTGCTTTGCTGCCCTGTGTTCTCTTCACTACTAATACAGAGAAACAAGGTGCTGATAAAGTAGTGCTTCTGGCTAGGCTCAGCTCCTCTTGATCTTGTGTTAAGCGTTAAAGAAACCAAGGGGGCTACGTGGGCTTAGTAGTAAGCTGGCAAGTTCTCCTGATTTGCTCTTCTGGCTTCTTATGGCCTGAAGGTTTTCCACAGACTGTAGAGCTTTTTTGTGCCTGGAGCATCCAGGTGAGCTTGAGAGTGTCTAAGAGTGGCTGTACGGAGGCCGAGAACAATTTTCTGCTGTCTCTGGCAGGATGCACCTGTCTGTGTGATCAAAGTTTAGCTCCATAAATCTACTGGTTAATAGCATTTCACTTTAGTCTGGTGATACTTTTTATACCTTTACCATTTGTTTTACTCTGTATCAGTTTTTTGCACTAGGCTGATCTTGTTAAGTCGATTGCACTGTTGTCCCTCTCCCACCAGCCTTGCAGAGACAGGCCATTTCTGGGCACCTGTGGGCTGGGGAGCCCTGTAAAGAGGCTGTTGATAGACCACTTAACTCTGCTGTTCATTGCTTGGGTTTCCAGCTCTGCACAGGGAGGACTTAAAGAGGAAGAAGAACTTTGTCTTAGCGTTTGTAACAAGAAGCTTTTCTATCACCTTACTGTAGTTAAACTTATTTTTAACAAAAACTGTCAAAGTTGGACTACTTGGAGTGGTGTGCCCAGTGGCAGAGCAGATGAAGGAGGGAAACTGATCCCTGGAAAACTCTTTTCCACCTACTGGAACTTCACTGTAGTCTCATCTGCCAAACGTTTGATCTCGCTGACATCTGGTGGCTGCGGGGAGCTGGAGAGGAAAAATGATGCAAAGCTGAGGACTTTCCCCCCTTCTTAGCACTGAGTATTCATTTCCTGCGACTTGCCTAGGACGGTCACCTGCTGTATCCACGAGGGTCTGCTGGACTTGCCTGTGAGCAGAGGAGCTTGCACCAGGCACGTAAGAGATGATTTGTGTGAGTACATCCCGTTTGCAAAGCGATGAGATTGGACATTCCCTGGAGTCACCGGTCTAGAGGTCCTGGGTAGCAATACAGGGTCGCAGCTCCATCTCCTCACTTTCTCCTCCACTTGCCCCCTCTCCTCCCAAGAAGCACAGCAGGAAAACAGAGGCTCTGCCTTGAAATGGAGATTCTTCAGAGAGAGCATGAGGTGCTGGTGTAAGGAGTTCTGTGCCTAGGGGAACACCTGCAATGTCATCAGCTGGATAAACAGATGGAGTGGCTCTCCATCTCTGTGCAGCAGTGTGGTCTGGCATGGCCAAGCTGCAATTTACTCCAAGATGTCTAGAACAGTGTCTATGATGTGGAGTCTAACATGTACTAGGACTTTGCATGCTGCAGACTGCCTCATGGTATGTAGGGTGTAAAGAAACTAAGTGACCTGGAAACTGTGGTGTGGAGTATAATGCAAGTTGAGAATACAGTTCAAGATACCACTTTAAGGATTGCCCCAGGCAAAGGATGCCGTGAGATGGAGGTAGCAACTGTATGGATTATTGCAGTGTGACCTTAGGGCATTGCAGCAGGATCCCACTGCAGCCACTGCTCTCGGCAGCTCATCTGTTCCCATCCACCTTTGCAGCCCTGCAGGAACACCTCTCTCCTTCACTGGCGGTTTGGGGCAGGTTGAACAATCAACAACCAACTTAATCTGTGCTGGTTTGAGAGAGCCTCGTGGGCTTGCTGTGGCTGACAGCCAAGCTCCTAGCCGTCCATCTCAATACCTTTGTTCCTGCTGGACCTAGACTGCCTGCAAGACCTGGCCACTGCTCGGGCTTGCTGTGGGAGAACACTTAGAAACACTTGCGTCTGGCCCTGGAAGCAACAGGGTTGTGGTTTTGTTTTCTTTGCAATAAAATGCACCTCCTGGGTGTCTGAACACTGACCTGAGTGGAGGAGTCCTTTACATGACTGCATCTGCCTGAGTTCACGTCTGTGGGTGTGTGGATGAGTTTTTGGCCAGGGTCCCTCTGCTGGGAGGCAAGGCCGTGAGTCTCCCTCTCATGTTCCCCTAGCACCCTGACTCTCCCATCAGAGGTTGCTGCTGAAGCTGAGTCGAGGCAGGGGCCCGGGGGAACTGAATTCTCTCGTGGGGTGATAGTCTCGGCCCTGTGCAGGGCTTACAGGACCAGCCCAGGACCTCTGTTCTCTGCTAGGGCAGGTTACCACAAGCCTTTGTTCCGGAGTAGAGCCCCTGCATGCTTGCGCACCCTGCGCCACGTCTGTCCCAGAGCGGATGCCCGCAGCCACCTTGCCGCCTGTCCCACCTCTGCTCCAGTGCTGGGCTCCCTGCAGCTGCACGTGTCCAGAGTCACTCCATGTGCTCCAGGCGCCCTCTTCCACTCCCGTTTCGGACCAGGACAATATCAGGTGTGTCCCTCCTCTTTTTTACCCCTCTCGAGTGTCTCCCGGAGCCGCAGCATCCCCAGTCCCACTCGTGTCCCAGCTCCAGCCCCGCTCCGCTCAGCTCTCCCTCCAGCTCCAGGCGGAGTTCCTCCAGTCCACAGGGGGGCGCTGCGCTGGGCAACGGGGCTGCTCCTGTGCCGCTGCCCCGCCCGCCGCCCTGTTTACATCCGCCGGCGCTTCCGTCCCGCCGGCGGTGCTCCTGCCCCTCCGGCCCGCTGCGGCTGCTCCTCGCTGTCCGTGTCAATGCGCCGCCGCCGCGCAGCGGCCTGCCCCGGCCATGGACACCAGCGACCTGTTCACCAGCTGCAAGAAGGGGGATGTCAGCCGCGTGCGGTGAGCCGAGCGGGGGCCGAGCTGGCGGGGGGCGGGGAGCGGAGCGCAGCGCTGCGGTGTCCCCACGCACTGAGCCCTTGCTTTTAACAGTGTTAGTCCCTCGAGGGGAAGCTGGGCTGGGCCTGTCCGGGCCAGCTTGGGTCACCGTGCTGCATTCTAGTGTTGGGGCCGCCCTGGCGCCGGGACGCGCCACGGCTCGTGTTTACCAGCAGCCCGGCCCGGCCCTCCCCTTCCCTGGCCGCGGAAACTGCGGCTCTGGCTGCCCTGGGCAGCCGCCGAGCCAGGAGACACCTGCCGTGCGGAAAGGAGAGCCTGTGGCTTTATAAACGAACGCGCTCTGCTCCTCCCCAAGGGTTTGGGGGTTTTGCAGGAGTCTTGTCTCTGCAGCAGCGTCTTTGACACCGGCGGCTGCGTTTGCGTCGGTAGGAAGCTTAGAGCTCTGGGAAGCCCTCGTCAGGGGTCGCGCAGGACACCCTGGGCTGCAGGCTGTGGTAGTAGCTCCGAACACCTCCAGGCTGCTAAACTTTAAGCCAAGTCTCCTTGCTCACGCTGAAGCAGTGTGGCTTAGCCGCAGTGACTGCAGGTCAGGAGTCAGGTGGGCTGCGTGTCTGCAGGAAGGTGACTCTTCACCTTTTGGTCCTACTCGATTCTTCCATCTCCCAGGGTGTAGATTTTGTGTTTCAAAGTGCCTGCTAAGGAGGGACAAATAGGCACACAGGTGAGATCTGGAGAGCGCTGTTATCTGTTTCGTACTCAGATTAATTCATTACAAGTAGCAAATTGCAACTTTACTGTAGTAGGAGGAGTTCTGCAGGTGGTCTTACAGAGGTTTGAGATGACTGGCAGAGAAGTGATCAGTCTGAGAATGCTGTCAAAGTAGAGGGGACAAACCAGGCTGAGTAGAAAGGAGGTGAGCTGTTTGGGACTTTGCATGAGGTCAAAAGGACCTAAAGTGTGGCACAGGAAGTATGGAGGGAGTGAAAGGAGAGGTTGATGAGAAAAAAAGTCCTAGTCTTGAGAATCTTTATGGAGGCTGAGAGGGACTTCTGGAGAGATGGTTGTGCAGTAGCTGGAGACAGGCTGGATATAACAAGAGCCAGGCTATGTAGCAGATTTGTGTGCAAGGCAAAGTCTGTCTTCTGTAGGTCCTAAAGCAGGAGGAGTGTTGCCAACAGTTGATACAGCATGAATATGCAGGACAAAGAAGTAGCAAGAGTTACAGGACAGCCTGATGTTGTTGTTTGTGGCTGACACAGTCACAGGCAGGATAAGCATCCAGCTTTAGACTTGTGAGCTTGACCACTTATTTGTAAGCATCCAGTCTGTGAGCACTGCTGGAGAACGCAAAGGTACTGCTTAAGTGCTCAGGCTTCTTTTGTGATTGCTACCGCGTTAGGGGTCAGCAGCAGCAGGTGGGGTTGATTCTCTTCTTTTACCACTAAAGATTGAAAGGAGCTGCCAAGCCATGCTGCGGAATGCCATTCTTTAGGCTGAGGATTTGGCTGATGCCCCTCCAGCCATAGCTGGCACCTCTCCAAGTGCAAAAACTCCTGTCATACCTTTGGAAGTTACTGTACAAACTCCAAGTTCCCTCTTCTGTGAGAGGAGAATGTTACTGAGTAGCTGCATGAAGTTACAACTTTGCTCTCCCTTTTCTTCCAGATACCTTCTTGAGCAGCGAGATGTGGAAATTAATGTCCGTGATAAGTGGGACAGTACACCTCTGTGAGTCCTGCTGCCTACGGTGCTGGGTGGGAGGGGAGGGCCTTCAGAGCTCTTCTGCTCTCTCCGCCTCAACAGCTAGAAACACTGCTACAAAATGTCTCAAGTTCTGCTTTTTTGGAGATTTGACTGCATATTTCTACTTCTCTGGTTTGTGGGTGCTGTGCTACGTGTGTCTTTGTTTCCTATCTGACTGATGCTTGCTGAAGTAGTGCTCAGAAGGGTGGCTAATTTTATGACCAGAGTACATGGATTAAGTGGTCTGTTCTTGGTTTGATTAGTTTTTTTCCTGCTCAAAGTGTATGTCATTCTAGCATCTCTTTTCAGATGAAGGCTTGGCTGGGTGAAATACAAAGTGAATGCTTGATCACAGTCTCTCTGGCGAGGCTGTAAAAGTATAGTAGGTAGTGGGGAATTTCTCTGGTGAGGCTGTAAAAGTGTAGTACATAGTGAGGAATCCCATGCTGGTGCTGAGGAGGGTGGTGTGACCTTTTTTGCCTCCCCAGGTACTAATTCCAAAGTTAATTCCTCATAGACTTCTGCAGTATATTCAGAGTATGGAATAACTTTCCAAAGTACACGTAGGCTTAACATTTGCTTCCTGAAATTCACATGTAGGGTTCTCCAAGTTTGTGGGGCAATTTGAGGTCCTTGTGAAAGAGAGTCATGAAAGATTGTGAAGAATAAAACAAAGCTCATTGCAAGTAGGACTTTGAGGGGTGGATTTGCTGTACATCAGTGTGGGTGCAGTTCCCTTGTTACAGTGTGCAGTACTCACAGCAGAAGGAGCAAAGAATGTTTTTGAGAATGCAGTGGAATTGCTGAGTGCACATGAAACAAACTCCATTAAAATGAGGATAGATTTGGCAGCCGGTGAGGCAACAGAAGATGCTGAACTGAGACTGGGACCTTGAGATCTCCTTGTGGGACAGCAGGGCTGAGAAATGCTGGGCACAGATCCTGCTTAGTCCTTTGCTGGGGTTAGGCTTCTATGCTATTCAGTAGCAATTCCTCACTCCTTTGAGGAGTCATCCTCTAAGCTTATCAGGGATGGCTCGATGCTGAGGTCTTCATGCTGTGATGTGACCAAACACTGAGCTTTGCTTCATACTGTATCTCTGAATTTTATTTATCTTCTTATTGTCAGGTATTATGCTTGCCTCTGTGGACATGAGGAGCTTGTGCGTTATCTTCTAGCCAACGGTGAGTGAAAACCTCTTGAGTGCTATGTCTTTCTCCATACTGGTCCATAGGGATTGTATATCCTTCTAGCCATCCCTTGTGGAAACTTCTGTTACAATCAACCATCTGATCAGTGATCTTAGGCTGCAGTGGATATACTTTCATGGTTCTTTTTCCTACCATTTGCTGCTTGAATTTGCTGTAGAGAATCTCTCTGCGATGACTCAGGGCAGCATGACTTTCTGGAATCACAGCTGATGTTCTCTGAGGGCGCATTGCTGTGGAGGCTATGCTGCTCTAAGAACTGTACTTCATCTCAAGAGCTGTCTGTTTAAAACGTTCTTGTATTCTTCTGATAGCCTTGCTTTCTAACCAGGACTTACAGGTGAAATGCAAGGGCTATTACTCGGGACAAACTCTCCAGACAAAGTATCTGGCCAGTTGGTTCCTCACACCTAAACTCCCTCAGGTAGTTGTGATGTTTGTCTCCTGGCAGAGGAATTGGAGTGCAGTTGGATCTCAAAAGGCCTGTCTCGTTTGCTGCATTCAAAGCATCTTAATCAGCTGCTTCATTCTAAAATAGCAAAATGCAAATACCCTCCAGCTTTCTAGCAGAGTCTCTAACCTAGAGAAGTACCTCATGCCTTGTGCAAAGCAGAAATGCTTTTTTGAGGAAGAGCTGTTAAAAGTCCAGTAAATGGTCTCAGTCTTTGTACAATGAGATTCCTCTTCCCAGAACACTGCTGGAGCCACGCTGAGAGGCATATCACCAGAATCAGTGTGAATGAGTTGTGACTTGTTCAGAGAGGGATTTTGCTGTGGGAGAACAGCTTTAGGTTATGCACATATAAGTGGAGTTTAGTTTTTGCAACTGTAAGGGATCACAGGGAAGTGCTGCCAGCCAGAAGTCAGCCTCATTTAGCAACCATCTGAGGACACTTGAGAAAGATGTAACTCTGCCTTGCTGCCATGTACCTGTGATCATTTTGCAGGAGCAAAATGTGAGGCAAACACTTTTGATGGGGAACGTTGTTTGTATGGAGCTTTGAGTGATGCCATCCGACGTCTGCTGAAGGAGTACAAACAGATCACAGCACAGTGCATGAAGAGAGATTACTACGATGTCTTCCTGCAGCGGTAAGCTGATGAGACAGCTCCATGTGCAGTGCATTCTGTCATCCTTCTTTCTTAGCTGTTAACCTGGATATCCAAGCTCTCTGTTAAGGCCAGATTTGAAAGGCAACTGCTGAGTACCCTGTCTTATTCCTGGGCGTGTAGAGCTTCCTCTAAGGGATGTTCTTCACGCCTTAAGGGAGAACTTCCAGGTGTGTATGCATTTAAAGTACAGCTTCCAGTGACCTAGGTACGGACTACAGAGCCAAGAGAAAGGTGATCATTGCAATGCAGAAGCATTGGACTGCTATTCTTGATTGCCAAAACTAGATCATGAAAACCACATGAGTAATTTAGGATAATTTGTCAACTGAAATTGAATTTCAGACCTAGAGTGCTGTAGCCCACAAGCTGAGGTTTCCAATAAATAGAGTTGAGGTTTCCCGCAGTGATAATAGCTATCTCATTTCTGAGACAGAGCACCTTAAGAAGTCTCAAACTGACTCACAGAGACAGTGCTCAGTTCTCTATATTTTTGTTGAATAAAACCTGTTAATTTAAAGATATTTCTGAAAGTTGCCTGTCAAACCTTGTAGTCTTAACCTAGAGCTTAACATGCTCCAAGAGCAGAGGAATCTTTTCTTCTTACTATTTCTCTAGTGTTAAGTACATAGGCTTGATTTTGTTTTGTGTTATTTTTATCTTCCTATTGGTTTGATTTAAACAAAGCCAGTAAGGTTTCAGCATCTGTACCTTCTAAGTTGGAGAGCAAGTAAGCCCTGGAAAGATCTGACAATCTTACCATTACTACAGAGTCCTAATTTCTGAAGGTGTGGGGAAAGAGGGGAGAAAGAAAATTAATTTATCTGAGTAAAATCAGATTCTGCCTTTCAGGGAGGTAAAATTTTGCCAAGTAGTTTATTGCTCCCTCATTGAGTTTGTGGCTCAGACGATGCAGGATTTGAGTGGACATGAAAAATATCCTCTAAGAGCAACATTAAAAGGCAAAAAAATAAACACCTCACTGCTGCTATTTTGTTTTGGGCAAGACACTAGTATGAAGGAGATCAAGATCAGAATTCAAGACCCTGCTCTGACATTTTCTCCTTGTGTGGCCCCATACTCTTCTACATACCAGTCCAGCTCTCCAGAAGGAATATGATGTCTGCTGTCTGCCCGATTTGACCTCCTGGGGGTGTTTGTAAGGTTATGTAAGGGCTGATAGGCATTAGGAAACACTGGTGACGGTTCCCATAAACTCTAGAAGTAGCAATCCTATTTTTTTTCCCTTTTAAAGAATGAGGGTATGGGCATGTAATCATAAACAAATCTCTGATGTGGTAATTGCCTCCATTTCCTGCCTGTAACATCCTTCCTCCTCCTGAGAGTGGGTGACATCAAGTCCTCTTGTATTTGCTGCGTGGTGAAAGTGTGCATGCTGACAGCGTCCAGAAAGCAGGAAAGCTGCACCTACGCAGTGGAGTAATTCTCTTTGGAAGTGTATACTTCTGTAGGGCTTCTTGTCATCTGACAATTGAAAACCTTTGGAGAGGTGTCTGGGGCCACTAATTTCTCTTTACAATCTATTCCCTGAGTTCAACGGTTTGCCTGAGGCCAGAGGGTTTCATTCTCTATCCTCCCTTATACACTAATGGAACTCTGAGTCATTGGAGGCAGTAAGGAATCCCAGTCTTGTGAAGTAGCAAGCCCCACTGCTGGCTGCCTAACAGGGGGAGGGAGAGACTGCAACGTTCAGAGGTATTTGTTCACTTAGACCTAAGTGCAGGTTTACTAGCTTTACTGCCTTCTGTCCTTCCTCATTGTGCTGACTTCCTCCCCTCTTTGCTCCTTACAGATTGCTGGAGCAGGGCTACCAAAGCGACATGGTTTTCATCGTTCACGGCAAGTCCTTCTGTGCCCACCGCTGCATTCTCAGTGCTCGCAGCGCCTACTTTGCAGAAATGTTTGAGACCAAATGGAAGGGGAAGAACATGATAGTCTTGAAACATCCACTGGTGAGCAAGGCTGTGCTTCCAGCTCTCTCCTTTTTTTTTTCCTCTTTGTGACCAAAGCAGGCAGGAAGGACAGTCTGAGGGTTAGCTTCCACAGTGAATGGCTCTTGAAGCTCAGAATGACCATAATCAAGGAGAGTGGCTCATAGAGGCACTTTATGCTGTAAAATAGCAACTTACTAAGATAGCAAAAGGCTGTAGACTGTGTACTTTTCCCCTTTGTTCCCTTGTCGTGGGCTCCAACATGTTTTAATTAATTGCAGCAGTAGGTAGCTGTTACCATCTGCCAGCTGCGTCATGACTCCTCTATGGAATGAGTTGAGTCCATCTAATTCCTGGTGGACAGGTGGTCTGTAGTGAAGACATCACCTCCATAATTGGCTCTAATTGAGTCCCTTTTGTAGCTTTTGCATGAAGAACTAAATAGGCCATAAGTGCATTCCATCCTGCAATCACCATGCTCTGGCATATGTTCCTATAGCTTGTCTGTGGCTGTGCAAAACCTCTCATGACAAACATAACTTCCATTTTCTCAGGACTTTGCTTAATGTCTCTCCTTTTTCTTTGTACAAGAATGTGTCTTTCCTCTCAAATTGTGAAGAGCTGGGAAAGTTTACAACCAGTGTAAGACTGGGTTTTACAGAGCCTGTATTACAACTGTGTCTTCGGAGCTACTTCCCTCCATTAGTCAGCTCCTGCCTCCCCAGGCACAAGGATTAGTATCAGCTGGTATATGTAGAAGCTGTGTAAGCCAGGTGGAGTGGAAGGCTTAGTTACATGAGGGACAAGGAAAAAAAGTGTGCAGTGTGTGAGTTACCATTTAAGTGGTTGTTTTTTTTTTTGATTTGTTTAGGGTCATGTTTCTATCCAAGCAAGTTTCATGCTTAAGTTCCTGGTAATTCTATAGGTAACATTCTCATGTTTTATTTTAGATTAATCCAGCAGCCTTTGGCTCTCTTCTTCAGTATCTATACACAGGTGAGTGACTTAGTGTCTGCTGTACGTATACATGGTTGGGGTTCAGCTGTCTGTGTTTCTGCCGTGTCACTGTTTGAGTGGCACATGCTTGCAGACAGCCAAGTTTGGGTGCATGAGCTGCCAACACATCCTCTGTGCTGACAGGAGGGGAGAATGTGAGCAATCCCCAGCTCTTCCGAGTTGTTTGTACCTTTTACCAGTTGTTGTCCTGCCAATAACTACACAGTCAATTATATATTAAAAAAATATCTTGTTTGGTTGGATGGCTGTGGAGAATGTTTTTAGCTTAAGGAAGGAAAATCTGTCATCTGGGGTAACAATCACCTAAAATGGTGAAAAGCCAGGTGCCTATGTACCACACTTTCAGTCTGTCAGACCTGAGCAGTGTGTGCTTGGAAGCTTAACTAATTTCTATTTTTTTTTTCTGAAGAGAAGTTGATCCCAAAGCTTCTATGAAAATGCCAAATGCTGTAGAGTAGGCATGCGAAGTGCTGAACTCTTTCAGGCCAGGAGGTGGCGCCAGATCTTCAAGGTTGTCCTTGTCAGGCCAGCGTTCCTAGACACGTTCTTTGCCACGCTTTCAGTAGTGCTTAAAGATTCTGGGATGACAGTTTGTCAGCCTAAAGTCTTTCCTTACCCAGAGCCAGATAGCCAGCCATGACAGTCATGCGTAACGCTGTCGTGCTGCTATTCTTTTGTTCTGAGGGAATTACACATCTGTTGTATAAGCCTGTTTGGTTGTTGGCATCTTGAATGGAGTTAATGGGGAAGACACTAGAAAGTGGGAACGTGAATTCGATGTCAAATTGAGATTCAGTGAAGCAGTGGGTAGGTCTTAGCTTCTTGGACTGCATTGTAACTGGATGCTGAGAAGTGAGGCAATATGTCTGTGCCATGAGGTCTTCAGTCCTTAATTTTTGCCATTAGAACACCTGTGGGTGGTAAGGGTTAAAGTACCTGGCTGCATTTCTTCTCTGCAGGTCGTCTTGATATCGATGTAGAATATGTACATGATTGCAAGAGGTTAGCCAAGCAGTGTCGGCTGCAGGACCTCATAGATGATTTGGAGACCAAATGTAAAAAAGTGTATGAATTTGGTGAGTATTTTGTTTGCTGGTGAGTATTTTGTTTGCTGTTTGCTGTGCCTGTGTGCCCTTTCAGGAGGGAGAGGGAAATGTGGTGGTAGATGTTTCATGCTGCACTTGGGACTTAGAGAAAACGCTGTGGAATTCCCATGTCTGTGTGATAGTTTTTAGCCATGGGCTCTCTGCAGGGCAGCTCTGGTGGTATCTGACACATAGATGGTTATCATTTCTGTTGAATGTTTTTATTACAGTAGAGCAACTGTGGCAGCAGGACTTTGCTGTGGTTGCCAAACATTCCATGGAGCACTGGGATATACTGGGAAGTGCCTTTCAGCAGGGAGCTTGTTTAAATGCCTGAGGGAGATAAAATATGTACAATGAAGCATCCTTTTTTGCATTTATCTACCCCCTAACCAAATTCACTCACAATGGATGCAGGGAGATTGTTGGTTTTAAAAGCAGGCTATTTCTGAAAGGATGTGTGTTTTTGTGACAGATGTATGTGCCAAACCTTCAGTGACACAATCTTCTTTTTAAGGGTTTTTGGTTATCCAATCATGACATCAGCTTATTGTACAAAACCCAGCAGCTGGAGTTTATCATTCACCTCCTTAGTTCAAGCTGAAGGGCACATAAAGAATAATTAAAACATCACAAGTAGGAAGAATAATTAAAACATCACAAGCAGGACAAGGCAATGTTAGTCATTAAGTTAAAAATCACCTGGTAGCAAAACCCTCAGGCTGAAAAACATCTGATTCTCATTTCATGCTCTGTGTTAACTCCTTTGCTTCAGTCAAGTTAATTCTAGTTTGAGAAGAGAATCTATTCTGTAAGTTTTAAGTCAATAGCATCTTCCTTGATCTAAGAGGTAAAGGTGTAGTTATTCAACCTTTCCCTTTGGAATTATGAGTTCTGATTTTTCATCCTTCTGAACCTGCAGGGCTTAGCAGGTAAGAGACAATGCTTCTGGCTCAAGAAATTCCTCATGTGCAAATCACATGGAAGAAATAATGTCATGGAGCATATTACCATGAGTATGCTTCCCCTTAGGCATGCCCACTTGTTTGGTGGTCATGGACTATAAGACTACCATGATACAACTGCTGTAGGTTGGGGTGCAAGTGCTTATGGAAAGTGTTTTACCTCAGCCATGTAAACATGCATCTGAAGAGAATATTGATGTATTTCTTGCCACAAGTAGTGTAAAGTATCAGTTTGTGTATTAAATAAGTGGTGAAAAAGGGGAGTGGTGGCAAATAGCATGGACAGAAGTTAAAAACCACTCAGACAATCAGGTAACAAAATTACCTTCTGGCACCTTTTGATTTCAGAGTAATCCTGTGATACTGGAGATCATTTACTGATTTGAACCTTTAGGTTTTTTTCTTTATGTTTTATTCACAGGGTCTAGCAGAGACCCTGGGGGGAACCATTCTGCCTTAAATACATCAGGTTAAAATCTCACATTAGTTTGTGGGGAGAGAATAGGCTGAGCAGCTTGATAGCTGTCTGAAGTCATTGTACAGTATGTCACTGGCAACTTAATGTGGTTAAATTTGAGAACTTGTGGTGGGTTAGGATCTCCTCCCCCACCTCCCCACTATTGAAATTTACCAGACCAGCTCAGATGCCTTGGAAGTAAGATGAAGCTATATTTACAGCAAAGCTATATTTACAAGCATATATACACAATATATTTACAAGTAGCTACAATTACATACAAATTAGAAATAATACAGAAATCCAAACTCCCTTCTGAACCAAGAAACTACCCAGAAGGGGCTCAAAGCCTCTTTCTCTCCCTCTTCCTTCCCGGACAGACAAACAAAACAACCAGCCAAGCTTACGCTGCCTTCTGTTAGCCAAGGTCAGTGGAAGATATTAGAGCAGAGTGAAGGTGATGTGAAAGGGAGAAGCATCCCAGAGCAAAGTGGGACAAACTGTTTACATTTTGGGGTTTTATCCCTTTTAGCAAGCCAATGAGTGACACAGACTTCATCAGTACTTTTCTTTTTACAACCAATGATCTAATTTCTCTCATGAGAATATTCCAATTACAGGCTGCCCAGAGAGGTTGTGGAGTCTCCTTCTCTGGAGACTTTCAACACCTACCTGGATGAATTCCTGTGCAAACTACCCTAGGGGATCCTGCCTTGGCAGGGAGATTGGACTTGATCTCTGGAAGTCTCTTCCAACCTCTAAAGTTCTGTCATTCTGTGAGTTAGCCTCAAACCAGCACAGAACTGCAAAAAAGCTGACTACTTCTTGAGGTTTAAAAATAGATGGTGAAGCAACGTGTCAGGTTGGTTGGGAGTTTCAGAAACAAGCTCTCCTTGGAGCTTATAAGGGAAACTTCCTGGGAGGCACCAGACAAATCATTCAATTTCTGTATTCTTTGAAGAGAAGGGTTGTTCTTGAAGGCCTCAGAAAGACCTTGTCTATGGGTGGTGTAGAGCACTAATGCAAATACTGGGTTTGATATTTATTTATGTCAGGTTGGATTTCAATGAATAGACAGGACTGCTGATAGATCTGTTAAAAGTTTGTTTCTCATATCAGATCCCATGTGGAAACCAGGAAAACTTCACTCCCCAGAAAGTAATACATACCAGAATAACAGAAGTTTAAAATTGAGAAAGAATTTAGATTGCATCATGCCTGGCACTTGAAAAGAGCATTACTGTTTCTTCTAGTATGTTAAGAATCTCTGCTTGTTCAAACACTTTCTGTGGAGTAGACATCTGATTCAGGTCTGCGGAGCAGGGTCATGTCTTGCATCTGTGTTCTAATGTTGAACTGCACCTAACAAAACAACATAAACTCAGGCTTGTGCAGCTCCAGAGGGTCACAGGATCACAGGATATTGGGGCTTGGAAAGGACCCAAAGAGATCATCGAGTCCAACTGCCCTGCCAGAGTAGGACCACACAATCTAGCACAGATTACAGAGGAACACATCCAGACAGGCCTTGAAGGAGACCCCACAACCTCTCTGGGGAACCTGTTCCAGTGCTCTGTGACCCTTACAGTAAAGAAGTTCCCCTTGTGTTGAAATGGAACATCCTGTGCTGCAACTTACACCCATTGCTCCTTGTCCTATCCCAGGGAGCAAGTGAGCAGAGCCTGTCCCCATGCTCCTGACCCCCAGCCCGCAGATGTTTATAAACATTTATTGAATCTCCTCTCAGTCTTCTCTTTTCCAGACTAAAAAGCCTCAGGTCCCTCAGCCTGTCCTCATAAGCCATGCCCTACAGTCCCCTAATCATCCTCGGAGCCCTCCGTTTGACTCTCTCCAGCAGATCCCTGTCCCTCTTAAACTGGGGAGTCCAAAACTGAAGGCATTATTCAAGATGAGGTCTCACCAGGGCAGAATAGAGGGGAAGGAGAACCTCCCTTGATCTGCTGGACACACTCTTCTTAATACAAATAATGACAGTCTCTGCTATCTCATTATCTAGAGTTAAGCAGCATTTCAGAAGCACTTAGTATCTTGGCATACACAGACAGTAGTTTTGGAAAACCCTCAAGAAGATGACCCACTGCCTTCTCTTGCACCTGAGATAGAATCATTGTCAGTGCTTGTGTATTTTCCCCCTCCTTTGTGTTTTTTGTGGCTGTAAGAGCAAAACAACTGTTGCAGTGTTTGGAAGAGCTCAGGCAGAGGTGGTTCAGATTAAGCCATCATGCTTCCTTTAGAAGGGGAAGTATTTGAAAGTAAATACTCTGCAGTTAGTCCTGCAAGATTTAGAGCAAAAAGGCTGAGAGGGAGGTTTATGATGCTTGTCTTTATATTGGTGACAGTGGATGTACAGAATGTGTGGTTATAGCTGCTTGTGGCTTTGGGAAGGGGATGTGTAAGGCAAATGTCCAAGCGTGGCATAGTTTTGGAAAGGTTTGGGAGTTTGAAGGGCTTTTGTCTGGTGCCTTGGCTCAGTTGAAACAAAAGACTACAATGAAATACTGAGCAGGAAAACAAAAGCAGCTGATGGATTGGTAGGTGGCATTCAGTGCTATGCAGCTGGGCTAAACTGGGAAGACAAAATCCTCCATTCTCAGCTGTGGTGAGGTTTTTCCCTTCCAGCTCCTTGCATTGTTTATGTTACTCCTTCAGAAAACCTTCCTTCCTACCTCTTGCAAGAAAGCAGTGGCCAAAAGCCTGTAGCCAAAAGCTTACTCCTGTTCTGTCACTTTGATTTTTGTTTCTGTCAGGAGAGAGCTGCTTGTGATAGCAAATGCTGTTCTCTTGGATTTGAGAGGTAGTGTCTGAGATATCTTGTGATGGATTCACTTCTCAGACAAATGTTGCTGGGCAAGTGTGCAAGTGCTTCATAGATCCCAAGAGAAGAACTCTTCCATTTGACTACTGCTTAAAACTTTCTAGGTCCATTAGTGCTTGCAGAGCCTGACTTGGTTGCTGTTAAATAGGCATTACACAAATACAAATGATTCTCTCTGCCATGAAGAATTTCTAATTGCACACTGAGAAATTTCCTTCTCTCACACTGATTTGTAAGTGGCAGGGTTTTTTGACAAAATGCATTCGTTCTTGTTTGTGCTAGTGCCAGGTGTCCTCTGGGCTTATTTACCCTTATCATCTGTGTGAAGGTAGCATTTAATTCTAATGGAGTAGCCTTTCTTCTTGCTGGTGTAACTCTGTGTGTGGCAGTGATGGTACCTGGCTGTCTTGTATTGGTAGATCACAGGAAGTTAGGGACCCAAAGAGATCATTGAGTCCAACTCCCCTGCCAGAGTAGGACCATGCAATCTAGCTCAGGTCACAGAGCAATGTATCCAGACAGGCCTTGAAAGTCTCCAGAGAAGGAGACTCCACAACCTCTCTGGGGAACCTGTTCCAGTGCTCTGTGACCCTTAGAGTAAAGAAGTTTCCCCATGTGTCCTGTGCTGCAGCTTACATCCATTGCTCCTCATCCTGTCACAGGGAGCAAATGAGATGAGCCTGCCTCCCCCGCTCCTGACACCCCTGATTATCTTTCCCTTTCCAGGATCTTTCTGAGGTATTCAGCCTATTTGAGGTACAGTGGTGACATTTCTGGAGGGTGCACAGTACTGTGGAGGAGGGGGTGGAGAACTTGTTTTGTGGCACATCGTGGTCTTGTTTCGCCCACGACTCGGTGGAGTCATCTGATGAAGCTCGTGTAATGCCGTGTAAAATGTCAGCAAAGATGAGGTCTCAAGGTGGTGTGATTCACCTGAGAGGGGTTTTCATGTGGTGAATCAGCCTGTCAGAAATTCTTCTGAATCCCTCAGCTTGGGGCCACAGAACTCTTTTGTCCTTGAGAGTTAACTGTTTCTCTCCAGCTCCCAACAGCATGGCAAGCCTTCCTTACCACGACTTGGCTTTTTCCAGTGGTGCCTCACCTTTTCTCTGTGTACTTCCCTGTATGCCAGGGACTCTTGAATGTCTTACGTGCTCCAGTTCTCATCCCGGGGCATGCAGAGCTGAAAACAAACCTGAGTTAGTGAACTGTGGCCAGCAGGTCAAGGGAGCCGATTCTCCCCCTCTATTCTGCTCTGGCAAGACCCCACCTGGAGTACTGCATCCAGTTCTGGAGCCCCTATTACAAGAGGGATGTGGACTTGCTGGAGCGTATCCGGAGAAGGGCCTTGAGGATGCTCAGAGGGCTGGAGCAGCTCTGCTATGAGAACAGACTGAAAGAGTTGGGGCTGTTCAGCTGGGAGAAGAGGAGCCTCCCAGGTGACCTTCTTGTGGCCTTCCAGTATCTGAAGGGGGCCTGCAAAAAAGCTGGGGAGGGACTTTTCAGGCTCTCAGGGAGTGACAGGACTAGGGGGAATGAAGCAGAGCTGGAGGTGAGGAGATTCAGACTGATGGTGAGGAGGAAGTTCTTTAACATGAGAATAGTGAGACCCTGGAGTGGGTTGCCCAGGGAGGTGGTTGAGGCACCATGCCTAGAGGTGTTTAAGGCCAGGCTGGATGAGGCTGTGGCCAGCCTGATCTAGGGTAGGGTATCCCTGCCCATGGCAGGGGGGTTGGAACTGGCTGATCCTTGTGGTCCCTTCCAACCCTGACTGATTCTATGAAATCTATAAAGTGTAGGAGCGAGGTGGCTAGAAGAGGAGAGGCTGTGCCAGCAGCAGTGTTGTAACACATCAGCTGGGCCTATTTTGGGCTGCCACTCACCTGAAGTTAGAGGATTTGGCCTTTATTAGGCTCTTAGGGCAAGACACAAAGGTTTGAAAAGGGCAAATGAGGTTGCCATTTCTGTATGGTTTATTTGTTCTCTTTGATGGTAGTGAAGCTTATTTAGTGTTTGTGTAGAATATAGTCCAGATGTTCTGGGGGTATGTGTGCTTTGGAGAGCTGCAGGTAGAAAGTAGAGAACAGGCTCTTGCTACCTAAACTAGAATAGATGCCTTTGTTCCCTGGAGTGAAGTTAGGATGGTAAAGCTGAAAGGAGACCCATGAGAGCAGATGACAGAGCAGAGAGGCATGAAAGCAGCTTTATTTCACCTCGATATTCCCTGGTATGGACTTCACCTTAAGTGACACTGTCAATGGTAGGGGTGGTAGGCTGGGGGAGGCATCATATAAATGACTTCTACAGGCATCAAGGGCAGCCTGGTTAATGGTCCTCAACTGTAATTGATGACATGGATTGCAGAGAGCAAGCTGGCTTGAATATGGCTGTGACAACTTCTTTGCCACAGCTGATATTCCAGTACAAGGAACTAAGTGGGGATTTCAGGAGAGACAGCAGTATCCTCATCCCCTTCCAGCCCTGCTCCTCAGCTGTGCTGGGGGTGCTGTGTGGATGTTTAGATGGAACCATGGTGTGTGCTTGGCAGTAAAAGCTCAACAGCAGTAATTCTGGCTTTTCTCTTTTCTCCAAATGGGAACGCTTGTAGAGGAATTCAGGCATCTCTGCTCTTTTGTTTTTGCTTCTTCCAGTCTCTTCCAAGCCAGGGACCTGTGTGAAAGTGCTGACGATTGAGCCCTCGGGTAACTGCCGGCTGCAGGAGGATTTGGCTCTGCTAGCAGACTGCGCCCTGCCGGCCGAACTGCGGGTAGGGAGCTTCATACAACTTCTGGTCTCGGTGGGGCTGGGATGTGTGTTCCCATGTGTTCAGTCTCATTCTCTCCATTTGAGTTAGTGCTTGGTGGGTGCTCCAAATGCTGAAAGCCTTTTATTGCTTGAAAGTGCCATAAAGTTGTTTAATAAGGCTCTCAGTGCTGGTCCTTCCCTCTGGATTTTTCTTCCAGTGAGGATCTTGGTAAACAAAACTCTTGCCTTGTGGTTGGTAGGGATTTCCCCACTGACTACAATGGAACAAGAGCTGACCCCTGGCTGTTTTCCCTTCTCTCTGCCATCCTGCTTAAGTATCAGAAATGTTTTATTGGCAGGCATTGGTGCCCAAAGGGACATGTAGATGAAGATGGCTTGCTGAACTTGTTTGCTAGGAGCTGACACCCTGCAGTAGCGAGGTGCTTTCAAACCCTGAAAATATTTCCAGCAGAAATGTGAGTCTCTCTGAAGCTAATTTAACTTGACTGATAACAGATTTGCTTTTCATAACTACGTCTTACTCTGTGGGCTCTTAGAAACAGCCCACAGGCTACAGGTGGTTGACTGCTATGTTAAAATACCATCAATATTATTACTTAAGTCTCTGCTCTCAGTTACAGGAGATCAGGATAAATATTTATGGACTTTTCTGCCTGCATCTCTTGTTTTGTGTGGTATCAGCAGATTCACTTTGCTCTTGTCTGTCTTTTTCTTCCTTTATTGGTCGTACCAACCACTGAATTTAATAACATGAACTCTATTTCCATGGCTGCTGTGCCTAGAGATTGTATGGCTGACTGATGTAGTAAAGCTTACTGCCATTTATCTTTTTGTCCTGTGTCAAACAGACCTGCCTGGTGCAGAGTGTGTGTGTGTGTTTATAGCATGGATAAGGCTTTTTACCTGTACTGTGTCAGCATGGTTTATGCTGCCTTTTGGCAGATACATTTCTGAGTACTGAGCACTTTATAGAGTTTTTTCTCCATCAAATTCCCATCTACCAGTGCAGAAATCTTTCTTACATTACCTGCCTCCCCCAGATAACTCTGCATTTATTTGTGGCTTTCAGTGTACTTTTCTGTATGTTTCCAGGCTTTAGAGGGAGAGGTTGCTGTAAGTAAGCTTCAGATTTAGCTCCCCAAGAAGGAAAAAAATAAGGATTGTGGATCCCAAAACCATAGAATGGTTTAAGTTGGAAGGGGCCTCAAAGCTCATCCAGTTCCAACCCCTTGCCATAGGCAGGGATACCTCCCACTAGAACAGGTTGCTCAAAGCCTCATCCAACCTGGCCTTGAACACCTCCAGGGAGGGAGCAGCCACAACCTCCCTGGGCAACCTGTGCCAGTGTTTCACCACCCTCACTGGGAAGAATTTCCTCCTAACATCTAGTTTAAATCTCCCCTCTGCCAGTTTAAACCCATTAGTCCCTGTCCTGTCATTACAAGACCTTGTCAATAGTCCCTCCCCAGCCTTACTGTAGGTCCCCTTCAGATACTGGAAGGCCACTAAAAGGTCTTTTCAAAGCCTTCTTGTAAGGCTGAAAAGCCCCAACTCCTGTAGCCTGTCCTCACAGCAGAGCTGCTCCAGCCTCCTCTGGACTGGCTCCAGCAGTTCCTTGTCCTTCTTGTGTTGGGGGCTCCAGAGCTGTACACAGTACTCCAGGAGGTGTCTCAGGAGAGCAGAGTAAAGGGGCAAAATCCCCTCAAAACTGAAATTTACACACATTTTAAATCACTTCACAAATAAAAAGAATACTTTCTCTTTGATTCCTTGTTCCTAGACTTGGATGGCATGCTCCTGTCAGGTTAAGCTTTTCTTCACAAGATTTGGAACCACTTTGCTTTTAATTCTTTCATGCAGAATAGGAGCTGGAAACCTGGAATAATTTAATCATCTGACAGCACTGTGAATGCCTCTGTGAGCTGTGATTCTTCTCACTGAGCTCATAGATGAGGACCAAGGCAGTTACAATAGTATTAGACTAGTTATGCTTGTGAAAGTGAGGAGGGCATGGACACACACCTCTTCACTACAGAGCTTCTATGCCATGCACGAATGTGGGCACCTTGGTTTAGCCTAATCTAAAAGATTGCTGAATTTATCTCTGGGGGGCTTTGTTTTTTTTTACTTAATTTACAAAGAATATATGAAGGAAGCTCTTTATCTTATTGTCATTTATATCTCATCCTAATGTTTACAAATAGTTACATTCTTTGTTTTGGGACAGAGGAATTGCACATCCTTGTTCTTGCGCAATGTGGTGCCATACAAGGAACAGTATATAAGCTGTGTGACCTAAAATGTCAGAAACAACTGAGCAGTCATGTACAAACATCCATATTCTCAAGAGAAACATAGATTGATGTGACTTGTTTTTCAGCCTGTGCAAAACAAAATAGATATTTGGCTTCTGAACTAAAGGCAGCATTCACAGAATTCAGCAAGAGGCATTCTGAGCTGCTGCGTATCATGTCATGGCATATTGCATCAAGTGGGCATGCACACAGCTTTCTGTTTCACTATAAACAAGTCATTTGCATGTAGTGTCTTTAATCCTGATCTAGGGTAGGGTGTCCCTGCCTATGGCAGGGGGGTTGGAACTGCATGATCCTTGTGGTCCCTTCCAACTCTGACTGATTCTATGAGTCTGTGCTTCAATGATGCAGAAAACTCTATGCATCCCAGTTCCATCATTCAGAAGTAGGTTTTATGATTAAATAACATTTGATATCCAATTGTAATTCTTTTTTTTTTGAGAGTGAGAACTATGTATCCTTTGAGCTCTTAAACATGTTTATAATCTTCTTGTCTTGTTTCACATCCTTGTTTATGCTTGAAAGTCCTTTTCTCTCTTAGTGTTTGGCTTTAGAAGTATGATTGTTGTATCTGTTTTGTTTTAAACTAGTCATGACCAGAGTTTTAAACAAGTCATGACCATGACAGCTGCTCCTTTGATTTGTTGCAGTAGAGTTTAGCAGTGACAGATTTAAGGAAAATACCATCACAACTGTCAGGAACCATGTGGCTTTCCCTGCCTAGCTCTTCATTTCATGTCTGCCAGGTGAACTCTGAGTTAGAGACTGTAGGGCTGCCAGTACATGGGGCCACAGGCACATCGTTTCCTTGTAAATCTTATTTTCCAAGCCAAAATTAAATCAGACTTAAAGAGATCAGAATTTGCTGTGAAATAAATACTTTGCTCTCCACCTGTATTGGCATTTGGTGTGGCTGCAAAAAAAGAGGCCATGTGTCACTTCTGAGGTAAAGCTAAATCTTGTAATACATAGAAAGAGCAGTTTGAAACATGTAGATAGATTCATAGAATCAATCAGGGTTGGAAGGGGCCACAAAGATCAGCCAGTTCCAACCCCCCTGCCATGGGCAGGGACATCCTACCCTAGATCAAGCTGGCCACAGCCTCAGCCAGCCTGGCCTTAAACACCTCTAGGCATGGTGCCTTAACCACCTCCCTGGGCTACCCACTCCAGGCTCTCACCACTCTCATGTTGAAGAACTTCCTCCTCACCACCAATCTGAATTTCCCCACCTCCAGCTTTGCTCCATTCGCCCTGGTCCTGTCACTCCCTGATATCCCAAAAAGTCCCTCCCCAGCTTTTTTATAGGCCCCCTTCAGATACTGGAAGGCCACAAGAAGGTCACCTGGGAGGCTCCTCTTCTCCCATCTGAACAGCCCCAACTCTTTCAGTCTGTCCTCATAGCAGAGCTGCTGCAGCCCTCTGCTCATCCTCAAGGCCCTTCTCTAGACACACTCCAGCAAGTCCACATCCCTCTTGTAATAGCGGCTCCAGAACTGGATGCAGTGAGATTCCTTTTGTCTGCCTCTGCGCTGGTGTAGTGCGGCTGTCCATGGCAGTCATCCCTGGGCTTTGCTTTGCCCACTTGGCAGAGAGAGGTTAATGGAACAATTTCCAGCATGTTCCCATGGATTTTTTTGTGGGTTGGTTTTGTTTTGTTTTGTTTTTTTAATCCAATCCACTTATATCTGTTTATGGGCTGGTAATCTTCTCTTGGATCACTAACCCTTTTATGTTGTGTTGTAATTTATTTGCAGTTTTCTTGTTGAGATTCTCTGGCCAAGGTACAAATTGCTGCTGGTGATTTCTTTTGCATGTTTTTGCCTCCAGCAACAGTTCTGTGTAAGGGCTAATTCAAATTTGTAGCACCAAGGAATTAATCCTCCACGTATGATGGCTGGGAGATCCTGTCAACTTTCAGGAATCTTGCTGCTATAATGATGTTGAGAACATTTCTGTATGGTGAAGGAGTTTATTTGGAATGTGTTTGCAGCCTGTAGGGTGAAATGTTTTGTGTTTCCTGTGCAGCATACTTAACTTTGGCCTGCGCAGAGATATTCTAAGGAGGTTGCCTGAATAGGGTGGTGGGAGGAATAAGTCAGTTTTGTGCAAGGAGACTCTGAAAGAGAGATTAAAATCCTGAAGAATGACAAGGGAGGAGTGTAGAAGTAGTAGTCTCAAAAAGGTCTCAAAGAGAAAATTCTGTATAGCCACTTCAATGCTGAATAGGAGAGACAAAGACATGAACCTGCTTTTGTAGCAGGGTTGTAAATGACCTTGTAAACCTGAGCATTAGAGGTGGGGGCAGGCAAAGCTAGAAGCAGGAAATTGAGGCCAGAGGAGTTTGTAATGCAGGAGCCCATCTCTGAGACAAAATTCCATGTCCTTTCCAGAGGGATGGCTTGCTTTTAAAAATGAACTTATGCCTCAATTACAGTTCCTGTGCTACAATGAAAGACATCTTAAGAAAACATGGTTCTAAATTTGTCTTACCTATAATGTGCCTGCAAAGTTGTAGCTTTTGAAGTCACATGAGAATTTGTAGGAGAGGACACAGAAGCTGTGGGCATAGAGTGGGGATAGCAGCAATGCAAACAGAGCAGGTAGTTGTATCGTGGCTACTCGTGTTTGTAATGTGATGCCACAGAGAGTATGGCTGCAGGCAGCCAGACCACAGCTCGTTTGTTGCCTTGAAACGTAAGACATAGATAACAGCAAAATAGCAGCCTGAGGAACCCACAAATAGGACAGTCTGATCTCGTACTCAGTGCTGGAGGTGCCTTTTGTGCTACACCTGTATTAAAAGCAGGCAGTAAGTTAGGTGGGGACTGTAGCTTGAATAGCTGCGTCTCTTCTCACAGAGGAGTTCCCCGGTGGAGGGGCAGCGTTACTGCAACAGTTTGGGCTTACTGCTCCGTGATTAAGAATGAGAAACTGCCAAGTGCTGCTGCGGACAGTCATAGAGCTTGGCAAGTGGGTCCAGACTGCCGTGTTTAGTGGTGGCATGACCTTTTGCCAGCCTGGTGCCTTGCCACATCCTGGGACCTGTTTAGTGAGAGAAACCTCACTACACACAAACCAAGCTTGGCTGAGAGTACCAATGTAGGGTGTTGCAGGTTGTGTCTTTGTTCAGTTTGGGAGGGAGAAGTCCTCTGGCTCCTCGGTAAAGCTGCAAGCCAGTTGCTTTCAGTCAGGATGGAAGCAGACTTGTTAGCTAGTCTGTAGTGAGCGAACCAATCTTTGTGGTCCCACCAAGATTTTCCTAGATGCAACTTGGGATGTGGCTTTCCTGGAGGAGAGACACCAGTAATCAACTCCTCAGTCCAGGCTATGTTTGGAAAGCATAAATGGGGGAAATGTGTTCCCAGAGATTGCCTTGGTTACATTACTGTGAGTATAAACCTCCTCTTAGGATTGAATTACCCTGTATATAGGGTAAGGTGAAAGTAAAACTATCTGGAAATGTCACTTTAAAATAACACTAAGAAAATAAGTGATTATTTGTGTGTGCTGTCTTTTGTTGGGCTGTAGGACTGGAAGGAAGTATGTTGGTATTAAAATAATTGACTAGAGTGTTAATACTGCAGCAGCTCTCTTTGGCTACAAACAAATCAGAAATTTAAAATGTGCTTCAGAAATACTGGCTTATTCAAGTGAGGGAATAATTGTAGCCAAATAGATACATACCCCAGTTTGAAATTATGTAATCTATGTTACTGCATCTCCCTGTACATCTCCACACAAAAGGGCTAGTCCTAAGCTCTAGTGTGCTTATGATACCTGCTACATGCAGTAAACTTTGCCTCCACTTGGTTATCTGTCTTTTTTGGAGGCACAGAAATACTTTGCAGAGGCATATGGAGAGTCAGGGAGTTTACATGGATAAGGAGGGCCCCCATAGCTAGGAAATATCACCATCAGGAGTGCAAGGACTTAAGTTCCTCACTCTGGCATCTGTGTCTAGAGCATCTCTGGTACTCCACACTGTACTCAGTTCCGGAACAGATGGATGGTTGCTTCTGGGAAGACCAAGAAGTCCAATCTTGGGACCCTGAGAGTATTTAAAGCATGGATGTTACAAGCAGTGTTTCCTGGTTTCTCTTTTTAGGTTGGTTTTGGGGAGCTGCCATTTGACAGCACTGACAACTTTGACAGTTGTCCTGATGTGTGTTTCCGGGTGGCGGATTACAACTTTTTGTGCCATAAGGTACGTGCTTGTGCTGTGCTTCGTTCTTCTCCCTTTTTCCTCTGGGTCTAGTCTGCTTGTCTCACCCACTCATCCAGTGTTAGATATGTTCTGCAGAAGCAGCATTGCCTCATCAGCTGAAAGCCAAAAGTCTTATTACAGCTGGCAACTATATTTCAAACATTTAACAAAACAGGAAACCCTTCCTTTCTTGCAGAGGTGAGGAGATAAATTAATGTATCCAGCCACAGCATTCACAGCTGCAAAATATCCTACTGCTGGCTTGTGATTTTATTAACTAGAGAAGGGAGTGTTTGATTTGCAAGTAAACAGCAGTTTTTGGAGAAGCAACTTCAGCTTAAACTCTTGCCCTATGGCTGTGCTACTTTTGAATTTCTTGAGTTCACAAAATGTTGTTTTGGTTTTAAGGGCAGCCATGGATAGAAGTATAAGGTAGGGAAATATGTCAGGATGCACCTTCAAAATAAAGGGAAGATCAGAGTTAGAGGACTTCCAGAAGAGTTTGGTGCAGTGAGAAAGATGCTAGTGTTTTGGCCTTTCTTCCCTCTCCAGGCATTTTTCTGTGGTCGCAGTGATTATTTCAAAGCCCTTCTTGAAGACCATTTCAGTGAGAGCGAGGAGCTGCAGACGCAGCCCAGCATCCCTGTGGTGACTCTCCACAACATCTCGGAAGACATCTTCATCCGGGTCCTCTACTACATCTACAGTGATGACACAGAGGTGAGGCCAGCCATGGAGCCTTTCCTCCTGACCAAGTTCATTCTGCAGGTGTTCACAGGGCTGCTTTCCTACAGCATCTGGAGTGCGAGTCTGTGTATGTGACTTCTTAAATCCCACTGCTCTTCTCTGCTACCTCACTTCTATGTCGGCAACCCACATACTGGGATTTGCTCTTAGCCAGGCAGGGATCTAGTTCAAGTGCATGGCATTTGAGAAGCAATTCCCCAGTCTTTCATCCCATAATAAAAAACTGGAAATCAGATTGCATGTTGTACCTTGGCGTGATGAATGCAGGGCTTCCTAGAGTTCCCTCTTGGGCTCCATGGGAGGCTAAGGTGAGCAGCCGCCAGTAGATGGCAGATTGAGCACGTTTGGAGATTTGGAAAGGTTGAGGGATTGTGCTTGTTTGCTCTTGGCATCGTAGCCCACTTTTCCTTTTTTAGCAAGTCATTATTTCCACTGTTCTTTATTGCTGGGGTAGGCAAAGGTTGCACTGGGAGACCAATGCCTTGCTGTGCTCGGTATCACAAGCAGTAACAAAATGGCTCTAATCCACCTAGTTTTCAGCCTAATGGAAGGTGCAGCAACTCTTGGCATTAAAGGAGCTTTGTTTTTGTGGCAACTGCTTTCAGCAGATCTAGCTGCAAGATGCCAGAACGTGTTTTGGCATTAGGGCAGTGATCAGAGATGCTGCTGCACCTGCCAGTGTCACTTCTCCCAAGCAATATTCATGCTCTGGGTTAGGTGCCACATACAGAGAGCACACAGCTGTGACCTTGTTTCTGCTGATCTGTTCACCTCTGGGTAGCAGCAGGGAACGTGTGGTAGGGAGAGATGTATTTAGCAGGCAGCAAGGGCAGTGTTGCCATTGGTATGCCAGAGAGCAGATGTTTCACTTGTCTGCACTCTTCCATCAGCCACGTGTTGAAAGGGTGGGCAGGGAGGGAAAGGAGCACGTTAGGGTTTTGAGAAACCTCCTGACCTTGTGACTGCACTGCAGTGTGACTGTTTCCCTGCACCTCTCCTCTCTGCCTGCCCTCCTCATGCTGATGCTCAGGAAGGATGTTTCTCAGACACCAAGGGGTACCTCAGCTGCGTTATGTTGACTTGGAGCAGCTGGACAGATCAGCAGCAACATGTAGGATTTGAAAGGATCTTGCTCATGAATGGTGCCATTGCAGCAACTTGCTTGGATTTCAGACTGAGCAGCCAAGATGTGAGCTCTTGCAGAGGGAGTTCATCTCTCATGAGGAACTACCAGGAAAAATAGTCAGGAAAACAGGGACATAGCTCTAGTTCCACGCTTTAACATGGAGTATTCTCCTTGCCCTTGTGAGGTTCCTGGAGCTTATGAAAGGACAAAGCAGTACTTGATTAATAACCCCAAGAGCTTTGTTACACCACTGTGGCACTACAGCACTCATGGTGTGTCTCTAGTACATCTTGCATCCTTCTGCACAGCTGTTGCAGCGTGTTATACAGCTGAGACTTTTACTGTGAGTAATCTCTCCAAACATCAGTCTGGACAGCTGCAGTGGAAGAAATAATCAGCCTTTTGCAGTTGTCAGAGTAAGCAACTGCATGTGTGGATGTGGACAGCAGTGGGTTTGCTACTGACTGATTATTGGGGCAGTGAAGTACTTTGCACCAAGAGTTACAGTTCTTTAGTCTACATCAGTGTGGCTGGATCTCTAAATGCAAGAGATCTTGCCTCCTCCACAGCCAGAGTGTGCTGCATCCTGTAGATTCTCTGCTGAATTGGATGTGGGTAACTGCTCTTTGCACCTCACAGTAGCAGGAACAGAACTGTGCAGAGAGAGGCTCTGGCTCCAGGTTAGTGACGCAGATGGCTGACTAAAATAGGACTTGCCCAGCTAAGGGGAAAAGACTGAGTATAGCTGGAGGTGGTGTCTCCAACATTATCTACAGCATTTTATCCTCCTGTCGCTTGCAAGGAACAAAAGTATCCAAGATGGAAATGAGAGGATGATTCTCTAGCTCAAGACCCTGAAAATGGTAAAGGCCATTCACAACGGTGTGAACTTGAGCTTCTGGTGCATGAATTTAGTTCACTTTGAATGCTTGTTAAAACTTCAGTAGTGTTTGATGTTCAGTCTGTTCTTTACCTACTTGGGTCTCACCTGCAGTTTATTTGGAGTGCATTTTTCTGTCTTTGGATGTATCCCTGTGCTAGGGAAGTTGTGCTGGTTGAGTTGTTAGAGGCAGGTTGAAGAAGGAATTTGGGAGAATCTTGCACATTTTTCACAAGATGTGAGTCAAGCAGTACAACTTGAGAGGAAAAGTCTTGCTGAGGACAAGGTGCTCTGTTCTGCCAGCCTGCTCTCTGTCTCCTTGAAGTGCCTCTGGTGAAAGCTACCTCCTTCCACTGCAACGCTGAACGTTCCTTAGCAGCTACCTCTCAGGTGTGCTTCAGTGTTTCAGCATCACTTTGTGCTTAGCTAGAAAGGTTAGCTGCAGCATGGCAATCTTCTTGCGTTGTGCTGAGCAAGCTGCCTCTGCAGTAGCTTAAACTCCTCTGCAGTAACTGAGTGAGGAAGACCTATCCCTGAAAGATGGAGCTCCTGAGTCTCCATAGTACTGTTTACACTTGGCTGTTAACGGATAAAACAACTCTTTAATCTCTGCTAAAAACACACGAAAAGAAGGCAGTTTGCCAGGGACAGGTGAAATGGGTAGGGCTGGACACTAATTCTCCTTCTTCCATTACCAGCTGTCCCCAGAGAATGCCTATGACGTACTGTGTGTGGCAGACATGTACCTGCTGCCCGGGCTGAAGCGCCTTTGTGGCAGGACCTTGGCTCAGATCCTTGATGAGGACAACATTGTCAGCATCTGGAGGATTGCAAAGCTGTTCCAGCTGACCCGTTTGGAGGACCAGTGCACGGAATACATGGCAAAGATCATTGAGAAGGTAGCAGAAACACCCCTCACGTGTGCCCATAAATCTAACTGCACAGTGAGCCATGGATACAACAGATATAATGGTCAGACTTTTGTCTGTTATAAATGGTTGCCTTCTGTGGTTCAGTGAGCTTTCTCAAAATGGGCAGTGGTTAAATAACTCAGTGACATGCTGAGTTAGGACAGAGGATGAGGAGTGTGGCAGTACCTGATACCAATGAAATAAGCCAGATGCTGGTGATTGTCAGCACGGCCTTGTGGGCTGAAAAACGTAGCCCAGAAGTGCCATGGGTAGGTGACTTTCACCAGCCTTTCAGCCACCGTGTCCAAAGCAGCAACTGTGTTGCCTGCATCCACCAGGTGCAGCCTCGAAAACCCAGTGGGGTATGCAAGGGAGTTCTTCCTGACATGATGCTACAGGAGAAATCACTGTGATCTTTAATCTCCTCCGGGATGACAGACCTAACAGTAGGGTTTCCCAGGGGAAATTTGGCTGTTTAACAGCCAGAAGTAGTGAATTTGACACTGAAGTTTTCTTTATAGGGCTCATTTTAAGTGCTGTCCTGGGTGATAATAGCTTAAAGTTTCAGGACTCTTGGAGAAAGCTGCCATGCAAAAGGATGATGTGTTTTTATCCTGGGGCTTGTGCAGTTCACGTGGCAATGTAACATTTTCACCTGCACTTTAAAAGGTCTGAAATTTCTTCTTGACATGTGAAAATAGTGAAGGAAATTATTCTGGGGCTGTTATTTTGCTCAGTGTATATAGGGGGATGATGGAGATAACAGCAGGCACCCAGATTCTGGCTTCTGAAAAGGGGGGATTGGTTTGAAAGTTGATGAATATCCCAGGTAGTAATCAGGTAAGGTAAGCCTTTACTTGCATGTTCCCCTTGTGGTGTTCTAGACTGAGAGTCCTCAGACCCAGCACTGGCAGTCCTAAGGTTGCCTTCCTGAGAGTGTTGGTACAAATGGAGCCACCCCAGCTGTTCAAACGTCAGCAGCTGCCAGCATCTCGTGGAGATGCACTGATGATGGCAACAGGGAGAGATTTTGGCAGTGTGTGTAGCACAGAGCAAAGCTCAGCAGCCTGCCACGCTCAAGCACAGTTTAGCAGTATAGACAGAAGCTGTCTCTCACCCTTTCACACACCACATGTTCCTGGGGAATTTGCTGCAAAATCATTGATGGGTGACCTGATTCTGTCAGGTTGGGCACAGAACAGAGCAGCTGCCTTGCTGCAGTCTGCTGGTCGACTGGTGGTGGTGGGGCTCAGAGCTGTGATGGAGGTGGAGTCATCTGTGGCTCCTGGTTGTGAACTGGGCACAAGCACCTGCTGGCTGTCTTGCCTGTTGCAAGACATTTTCCAACAGTGTCTGGCAGGATCTCTTGGTTCCTGCTTGGAGGCTTTTCTGGAGGCAGTGCTGTGTGTATCTGTGTGCCCCAATACTAGAGCTATGGATAGTGGGTATTGCAGGGCACTGTTTGAGGTGCAGATTGCTTGCTATTCTGACCATTTATTGGTGTGTTGCTGCCTCACTTGGATGAACGGCAAGATGCATCTTCAAGCAGTGTCTGTAAGAGACATAGGAAGATTTGGGTCTCCATGTACCCTTAATGTTGCCTTTTCTGCCATAGGATCCCTCAACAGTGGTTGAGCCTATTGTCCCAACCTTTCACATCCCTTTACCTGTCTTACCTTCCTAATGGTTCTCTTGTGCATCCCATCCAGCTGGTGGAGTTGGAGGAGTTTGTGGCTGCTGTGAAGGAGAACGCAGACGCTGTGGAGGAACGGCAGGAGACTGACTCCATTCCTCTGGTGGATGACATCCGCTTCCACATCACCAGCAACGTGCAGACTTACAGTGCCATCGAGGAAGCCAATCAGAAACTTGAAGCTCTGGAAAACCTCTTGGCCAGTATAGGGCTTGAGTGCTGATGCGTGCAAACCCTGCCTGTCCTATGCAGCCTGCGTAGCCCCCCTGGTTTGGCTTGGAGTGCAAGAACTTCTGAGTCTCTGAGTGTCTCTCTTCCCCTTCTTTGTCTTCTTTCCCATCCACTTTCAGGCATGGTGTATTTTTAATTTATTTGTCTAGACATTTGCATGTCTGGTTTGCATTTGGTTTTATTTCTCCTTTTGGAAGCAGCTTCCAAAGCTGAATCTGAATCAGTAGCTGCTCCTTTGCATAATGCAACGTGGATAGGAGACTGGTAGCTGTTGGGGGTGGTAAGAGGTAGACATGCTACTGCCTGGTATTAGTTTTGTTGCCCAACATCATGCTTCTGAAACTAGCTTGTGCCAGGATGTTTGTTTAATTGCCACCAGCAGGGGAAGAAAACGACATTAATTTCTCAACTATATTGGAGAGGAGGTGGCCTTTCTTTCACTGTCAGGATTAGAAGATGGGCAGTGCTTCCCAAATAGGGACATAGGAACCATACTTGGCTATGTGACATAGGGGTACTTGGCTGCGTGGAAGGCACTCTTTGCTGTTCTAGTGCTTAGATGAAAAAAATAAGTGATTCCCAGATCTTCCCTAGCTTTTCTTTGCTCAGATTTTAAAAGCTTTGCTTTCTGAACAAACATCTTTGGCGATGCAGTAGAAACTAGAATCTTTCTGTTCATAGAAAGCAGTGGCTTTCAGTGAAGTAAAAGAAAAAGTACCACTCCTTTTTCTCCTAGCCAGGGAATGAAATACTTTCTTCTTGGAAACAGCACTTCTCCCTTTCTTTTTGTCTATTGTGGTAGAGTAAAACTGACTCAGATAAGAGGGGTCACAGGAAAATTTTCTTTTTAGAAGGAAAAAGGGCCTTTTGGGTCTCTTGCAGGGCAGCTGTCCCACTCATCAACCTTCTGATTTTGCTCAGCCTTGAGCCTCGTAGCGTCATTGTTCTCCAGGAAATTCACTGTTTGTACTATCACATGTTTTTGAATGTGTGTTCTGCAGTAGGTCCCGTTATCTGCTGTTGTATCCCTAGACTCCTAATGAGGGTAATGATGTTTTCTCCTTGGCACTAAGCAGCAGCTGATAACCCTGCATAAAGCTTGCCTTGCTAAACAGGCTGTCCTCGGAGCTATTCACCTCTGCAGTGGAACGAGACCCTCGGGTCTCCAAGGTGTAGACCAGGCACTCTCTGTCATGCTGTGAGCTGGGAGGCACAAGAGGCATTGTGTGAATCACTTAGGAGATCTTGCACTGGCAGTGGGCTGGGTATTGTCATTTTGGTCACGTTGAGGCCAGAACTGACATAATCCATGTCCGGTGTGCTCTTACTGCTCGAGATGTGAACTGCAGCAAAATGCCTCCAACGGCCTGGTGCACTGGGTATACGTACACTGGGCTGGAGCAGAGGGAAGGTGGGAAGCCAAAGCAGTGGTTAACGTATGTATCACATAGAAGAGATACCAGTGCTTCCCTGGCTTGCAAGCGTGGGATCGGCGCAGGAGCAGTTCCAGGGTGCCTGGCGCAGGAGCACTCCCTGCGCGGAGCAGCGGCGGGAGGGCACGGCCGCGCCATGGGGTCGGCTGCGGCCGCAGGCGGCGCCAAGCGGGGGCGCGGGGCAGGCGGCGCGGGGCGCAGCGCGGGCAGGGAGCGGCGCAGCAGCCCCTGGTGCCCCCGCGCTGCGCGCAGTGCCGTGTGCACACCTGCCCCTCAGTGGCGCAGCTTGAGGCGGGCGGGAGCGGGAACGGCATCCCCAGGCCGTGTGCGAGTGCTTTTCTCGGCGGCACCTCACCTGCTAGAGCAAAGGGGCAGTGGGCAAAGCAGGAGCAAGGCAGAGAAGGAGCTGCAGTGCTGGGAAGTGTTTTTCGTGTGGCTGCCCTTGAGAAATTCCGTTTCGGTGTCCTCACGTGTGGAGCAGCCGAGGCTGCGGTTATGTACGTGGAAGGAAAGGTCACTGCAGCCTTTTGGGCTCAATGGATGTGACCAGTGTCAGATTGTCCAGCTCCTTGGGTTCCTTTAACCACCACCTCTTGACAAAATAGGGCTATCCAAAAGCATGCATAAGCTGATGGTCAGCATGCAGGCAAGCTCTCCAGATTGAAACTTAGGTTTGAAATCACTTTGTTCTTGCTGCAAATCGTTTTATTGCAAAATAAAGAAGAGTTTGATTTTTCCTCTGTTGCCAGTGTCCTTTTTGTGTTCTGTTGCCCCTGTCCTCTTTCAGTACTACTTGCTGAATTGAGAAGACTGTAAAATTTCCCAGAACAACATTTATTTAAGAAGAACTGTGTAAGCATGTATGCAGCAATAAAATAGTCTATTTCACTAGATCTGTTCTTGCTGTGGCCTCTTTGTTACCAGCTGACATCAGTGTGGCTTTATTCCTGAAAGGACTCTTTCAGCTGAATTGTGCTGCACCTGGGCCAGGGGCTGGCTGGGCACCACCTAGTTTCCAGGCAGCGAATGCTCTGCGCTCTTGCCAGAGCACAGGTGTAAACCATCAACTTGTTTTCACCGACTGCTGTCTCCCGGGATTATTTCAGCAGTAGCAGCAGCACTGTGGCACAGGCTTGGTCAGTTGGTGGTGTGTCAGGGAGGTGATCTTGAAGAATTTGCTCTGGACGACCTCTCAGGTAAGTTGTTTTTTGTGCCTCTGGTACTGCTGTCTCTGTGGCTGGAGATTTCTGAGCCTGTGTGCTTAACCACTCTGACTTGTTCGGTGTACTCACAGAGCCTCTGAAGCACCTTGAGTCTGCTGAAATGCTTCTGCAGTCCTTCCTTTCTGTGGTCATAGCTGGCTTTCCTTCTGTTGCTTTGTATCCTGGCTAGGTGCAACAGTTTTAAGTGGCAATAACTTCCCTAAATGCCAGTCACACCCTGAATGAGCATCCAGGGGCATGCAAGTTTTTTTGGGCCCAGGGAGGTGGTGGAGGCACCGTCCCTGGGGGTCTTCAAGAAAAGCCTGGATGAGGCACTTAGTGCCATGGTCTAGTTGATTGGCTAGGGCTGGGTGCTAGGTTGGACTGGATGATCTTGGAGGTCTCTTCCAACCTGTTTGATTCTATGATACTAGTGGCATCTGAGTGGCTAATGCTGTTGGAGGGAGGGCCTGGGCTCAGGAAGGTTCAAGCACTATCAGGGTGTTGGGACGAGCAGTGCTTACAAGGAATATTGCTGCGCTGTGACAGTCTGGAGGAAATGGTGAACCTAAGATGTTTGAGCTGTTAATGTTGGAGCAGTCATGGTCAGTCTGTGGATAACACCTCCCCATGTAACGTCTCACAGCTGGTGTGAGCTGGCAGACCTTCTGCTCAGGGTGACACTGAGTTTTTCTCTCTTGTTAGGGTAGTATCATGAAGCCAGTCACAGCCTGGGGAGCTGGATTGTGTCTGCCTGTGCTCAGCTCCCAGGGCTGAACATACCTAGAGTTGCTGATGGGAAACAAAGGCTTGGTTCTCTGCTCAGAGGGAGCAGGTGTGCTGGCAGAACAGGTTTTCACTGTGCCTTCAAAGGCAAAAGAGATTTGGCGTAGCAAGTGCATGAAGAGAGGCTACACTGCAAAGCGGTTGTTGGAGTTGGGCCTGTTTTCACATTAAAGGTGCTGGCTCTGCTGCAGTTGCTGCGTGCCTTGAACAAGTGCTGAGAGAAGGGCAGAGAACTCCTTTTGTAGGGCTGCAAACGGTTCCTGGGGCTTTGGGTTGGTTATTGGCAATAACCTAAAGAAGGGCTGCAGGGAGGCTGGCTGTTGAGCGATGGCAGCCACACTGGGTGCAGCTATGGATGTGCAGGGCCTTGAGGCCAAGGGCAAGCTTTGAACTGTGTGTGGTCAGGATGTGGGGGAGGGGGCAAGCGTGCACATGCCCCTTCCTAGCTGTGGTTAACTTTGTAAGCTTGCAAGTTCAGGGAACGGTTTGAGGAACGTTTCAGGAAACTAAAGAAGGCCTTGGAAGTGCATCAGTACCATGCCAAGAGCTAGCTCTGCTCCCCAGGGTCTGGCTGCTCAGTTCCCAAAATAAGCCCTGAGAAATGACTGTGAGAGCTTTCCTCTCCCTCCTCTCGTTAGCAGCAGAGCAAGAGTGAGGGGAAAGAGAACAGGATTGGAAGGTGCGATCTGCATCCTCCTGACTGTGGCTCTCTGCCAGTGGATCTGCTCTGCTCTCTGCTCTGCTTGGTGGCATGCAAAACACAAGACCATTGCTTTGCCGTGGTGGCTTAGGAAAGAGGGAGGTGAAGGGACTGCTCTGATGTGGCCAGCTGGGTTGGTTCTTGGGCTCGGGGTAGGGTGGGGTTGGACTTTGTAAAGAAATGCAAAACACCTTGATGTAGCTTTCCTGTGGAGGAAGCTGATGTGCTCTGTGTTGTACTGGGATGCCGTTCAAACCCCAGCAGGGATACGTGCCTCCCCCTTTATTCTTTTATTGCTTCTTCACAAGCCAGGGCCATCCCAGTACTGTTCGTACAGGGCTGTGACAGTGATAAACTGTTCAGGCAAGGCTGTACTGAGACCTCCTCTGAAGGGAAAGCAACTGTTAGCTACTGCTCCTTGAGATGTGCTTAGGCTGATCCTTCATATCAAGGCTAAGATGACATTATATCTCTCCCTTCTGCTCAGAAGGTTTTATTCTAACACATACTTGCCAAAGCATAGCAGAACCACCAATATTTCTATGCATTTTATTAAGCTTGCTTCCATAATGGGAGCCAGCAATCTGCTCTTGAGAACTTCCAACCCCTCCTCCTTCCTGAAGCTAAAACCAAACCAGGAGTTTTAAACCAAGTTTTTTGGTGTCAAGTTCAGCCTCTTTCCAAAGACTCGTTGAGGAGCTGAAAATGCTTCAAGTAAAACGTCCAGGGAGCTGCATCTGCTGTGCTGCTTCTCCAGCCTGAGTGCTGCTTGAAAGCCGTGCAAGGTGCTGTCCCTAGTCACGCTGCTCCTGAGGTGGCTGCTCCTTCCTTTCCAAGGGCCAGCGCAGATGGTATTTCTTGTTTGCTGATTCCAGTCGTGTGCAGCTGAACAGTCTAACAGGTCTGAAAGTACACAAGGGGACAGTGCTGCTCTTGTTCTGAGGCTGCAGTGCTTGCAGCGCTGGCTGCGATAAGGGGTGGATCAGTCTTGTGTGTGAAGTTCAGCTTTCCAGTGCCCCCGGGCTGGGTTTTGGTGCTGAGCAGCCACAGCTGAGCATGAGAGGACTTAATGTTAAAAGTGCACAGGGTGAGAGTCCTGAAAGCTTAGTCCCTTGGGGCTTTCAGTGTGACAAACACAAGGGCTGCCCTGTACTGTGGGCAGGCAGCTTGTAGCTGTCCCTGCAGCACAAAACTGACCTGGCTGTCCAGCGTGAGGGAAAATGTGGGCTTTTATTGCTCTGAAATGGGGACCCAGAGTTGTTTGTTTCTAGCATGTAGATGTCTCCTGCTCCAGGATTCACCACGTTGGTCTGACAAAAGCTTTGCTGGTGTTGCCATTGCAAGGTTTTCCATCTAAGTAAAGGCATGACTTGCATACAAGAGCTACTGGCCTTGGGAAGGCAGCAAGCCTTGATTTGCCTGGAGCTCTACCTTTGTGGCAGGGTTTACTGTGACCCGGGCAGGGCCTCGCTTGGCGTTGTTCATGGACCCTTCCTGAATGATGCAGGGACAGGGCCACTTGTCCTTTGCCTGCGAACTGTCACTGTGTCCCCTCAGCTGTTCTCATCTCTGTGTGTTTTCTTACAAGACAAACATTTTCCATGCTGGACATCTTGCCCTGCCTTCAGCTGCCCCCTAGGCCAGCCAGCTTTCTCTGCCAAGTTTCCTCTGGTTAGTTATCAGTGCATATCTTGCGATCCACCTAAACTCTTAACTGATCTCTTAGGAATTGTTTTTCATCTGAACTCCTGGAATGTTTCCATACACTGAAGAGTTTCCTCCGGAGGGAAGGAGAATTAATCCTGTGTCCCTCCCTCCTGAGGAGTGGTGACCGCAGAAAGGATGGTTGTTTGGTTTGCTCCCGTTGGGAGGTGTGGGCTCTGCAGTGTTTACTCACAGAGGGGGCTGTTTGGTTTAAAAGCACAGCTATTTGGAGAGCAGCAAGAAAGTTCAGTGGTGGCTCCACATCAGCAGCTTCCCCATCATAGAGAAAGAGAGCATCACAGATCGATAAGCTGGAAGAGCATTGCCCTGCTTGTGTGTGCAGAGGAGACTCATGCTCGTATGTGGAGAGAAGAGTGAGCAGCTGCTCAAAGCTCCCCCCCTTTTGAGAGCCTGCCTTGAGCAGGAGCAGCAGTGGCAGGCAGGCAGGCTGCTGGCACAGCGTGGGTAGCAGTGTGGTCTCTGATGGTAAAATAGCACCTGGACGACCCCATCAGCTCCATTCCCTCTGGTGGAGATCTGCCCAAGGCTAGGCAGGGATAATAGCAGCTGGTGAAGTCCCCACTTGCCCTCCCCAGCAGCTCTGGTATGAACTGCAGCCCCTCTTCTCCCTTTTCTGGTGGGCTGTAGATGCCCTACTGGAGCCATTGCTAGCAGCACATGAAGCTGAAATGCTGCCTCTTTGTATGCTGAGCAGATCTGAAGTAAAATTCCCCCTTGCTGACTGCAGCTACACTACTCTTCCCTGTTGCCTAAGCCTGAGTGTGCTGTCCCAGGGGTCTGACAGAGGCATGGTCCCTGCAGCAACGTGATGAACAGTGACACCTCTCGTCCTGTCTCCCAGTGGTGTCTGTCCCTCCCCTCAGCCTTGTGCAGAACTCTCGTCTTCCTCCTGGGCTTGATCCCTGTCCCATCACTGTGTTGTTCACCCTCTGCCTGCTCTCAAAGCTGCAAGGGGCTGAATGAGGCACTAAAATATCATGAGAAAGATCCAGGCAGTTGCTGGCAGTAATGTACATCCTTTTACCCCTGATGCTCCTTCCTACCATGATGTGCCTGCTGCCTCAGCCAAAAGGCCTGTCTCTGCTCTCTGTATTGATGTGCATCAAAGTCCTTGGCTCCTGACCTGGTAAGATGAGGTGTGAGCAGACCTGCAGCCCGCATGGGGACACAGAAAGCTTGTATTGTTCTCTTGATTTAGTGACTCAAGAGGTTGAAATGAGTTACTGAAGGTTGCAGCTTGGGCACATAATCCAGCTTGTCCCTTGCCACAGCAGCTGTCACCTGTTTGGGAGTGCAAATGAGTGGCTGAGGAGCCCTCAAAACACAACAACTTGTCCTGAAGCCCACACAAGGATGCAGGTGTGAGGGAACCCTGTGGCTGGGCTGTCCCCCAGCCCTGCTCTCTGGGTGGGTGGAATGTTCCTGTAGCACAGGGCACCACGACAGCATCAGCCTTGTGTCTGGGTGAACTGGGGGTTCTTACAGCACCTGGGCACTGCCTGGGACCTGAGAGAGCAGCAAAAGCTACTCCCCAGACTCCTCTGTAGTTGCAGCTGGAGGCAAAAAGTAGGACTTAAATGGCTGCTGCTCCTAGCCTTGGTGCAGATGCTTCCTGTTTGGGTGGAGTACAGTTTAGCACCAACTCAATACTTGAATGGACTCATAAAAGTGTGGGAACCAGGTTTCAAAGTAGGCTGAGACTGCTGATTGCCCCAGGCTCCTCCACCAGCTCAGGACTGCTGTTTTGTCACTTGGGGCAGAGAATTTAGTGTTTTTCTAAAGCAGGCACGTTGGCTGCAATGTCCAATAAAGCAAACTCTGGCTCTGGGGAGGACCAAGCCAGCTTTCCTTGGGATTGCCCAGAGAGCCCTGCTGGGTCACGATGGTGTAAAGACATCTCGCACCTCGCACCTGCAGTGCCTCCAGCTCATCGTTTATTGTGCTGCTGTGGGCTACAGCGAATAGTGGTGTGAGGCTGTGGGATTCAGGGCTCTTTGAAAAGCTGTCCTTGAAGCAGAACGGGAATCTCAGGCCTCTGTGAGACTAGGCTGTTCTCAGGCTCCTGGTCTGCAGTGCTTGGGGAGCAGGTGCTGGCTGCAGCCCCCTCCTCCAGAAGCTGAATGGCAATTTAATCTCTCTCTGCCTTTCCTCTCGCCCTCCAGAGGAATGGCAGTCACCAATGATGCCCTCAGACACGCTCTGTTCAGAAAACATAACTTTATTATTAGTTGCAATATCCATTGCATTCCTTTAAGAATCCTAAACCTGTTTATGTTTGTTTTTTTTCTCCCACTGAAAATACATGTGTATGTATATATGCTTTTATATATGTATTTATATATATATAAATGTATTTTATTGAACTGGAACACAACAGAACAAGAGAGACAAGCTCAGAAATTACTTGGAAAAGTAAATGTGATCTCCATGGGCTTGTGCTGGCAGTGCACTAAGGTGAGCGGTGTAAAAAGAACAGGCTAACTTAGAAACTCTGATGGGTTAGGCAGTGGGGAGAGGGCCTGTCAGTGCTACAGGTGATGATCTGTACAGTAGTTACACATTGCTATTGCTCAGTCATGAGGGCCACCTGTTCTCAGAGGCAGAGCAGTCTCTGGCGTGGCTCTGCACAGCAACATTCGTAAGGCTGGCTGTGCTCTCTGCGAAGGGGATCTGCCAGCTGAAAATAGTTTAATTACATTTCCCTTGGCAGCAGCTCTGCTCTTTGCTAATCTGGTCAGGGAAGGAAGAATTCCTCTGGGGCACGGTGAAACCTAACTGGGTCAATATAAAGTAGCTTACAGGCAGAGTAAAGTATCAACAACAGCAGTGAGCGCTGAAGTGTGCAGCCTGACCCACGGCTGCCACAAACTGGTGCCTCAACGGACCCAGGCTGGTTTGCCCCTGGCCCCCTCCCACTGCACTCATGCACCCTTGCTGCTCCCTCTCTGCTATTCAGCCTGCCTGGAGGGGGTGTGCTGCCAGGGGCAGACAGCCTTCCAGGCTTTTTGGGGGAGAGTTTCCCTGTGTTAATGGCCTCAGAAGATGGTAACTCTTCAAAAAACTGGCTGAGTGTGGCAGTGAACCATGCTGTGCCCACACTTGGGGCTTATTTGGCTTTTGTGTTGCTCTTCATCTCTCAACTGTTTGCTAGCCTGAGTTTCAAACGTGGCTTCCCCAGGCCATGTGCCATGGCTGAGCTTAGCTAGACAGAGGAGCAAGTCTTCCCTAGACCACTGTAATTGGTTTCCTCTTATTTCTGCAGAGCTGCAGATGTTTCTTGAAAGGACACATTTTAGCAAAGGCACTGATCATAGACTTTCCTCTGCCTGAAGCCAGGTTGGAGGGAGCAGACGGGCTCTGACCTTCCTGATGCAGGGTCACTTCCCTCCACCCCCACAAAGTGCTTGTCAATTTGGGAAGGGATTTAAAGAATGTGGGTATTGATTTACTCCTCCTGACTTCCTCGGGAAAAGTGCTTTCAAAATCCCATCCTTAAGTCATCATCTTGCTACTACCCCAACAACGTCTGTCACCACTGGATCACACCTACTTGATTCTCCTTCCAGCTGAAGAAGCAGGTGAGATTTATCACTGCTCTAGTGTTTCACTTTTTGCTGTCTTTCCCTAGCAGCATCTGGCAAGGAGGGATTTTGTGAAGGGAAAAGAAATTGCAACAAGCCAGGCTGCTGGGATACGTAGAGCAGATGACCTGCGCATTGCCTCCTTCCCAGAGCAAGTGTCACCAGAGGTTTAGCAGGGGTTAGTGAGAACAGCTGATTGCACTGGAATACTATCTGAATCAAAAGCTGGCATTGCTGGGAGAACTACAGCTCATTCCTCTCTTTAAAGGCAAGAAAATACAAGTGTAAAAGTGGCTGGATCAACCTGGGTAACTTTCCAAGGACAAAACCTGCATCCACATACCTTTCATCCACTCCTGCTGCTGGAACTAAATAAGACCAAGTCCTAGTTCTCACTGTTATTGCAGAGGGGCTCCTTTCCTGAATCTGGCCAGGACTGGTTTCAAAGGGAGGAGAGGTGGATGGTTCCTTGTGACTGCTGCAGGAGGGATCCAGCCCTGGGCATGGTGGCTCAAGTCCCAGCAATGGTTTCTTGCTGGCAGGCAAGGCAAAAAGGGGCTGGTTTCTCACTGGGGAAGATGTCCCATTCTCCCATTACACAATGCTTGCAGGTATTTTCTTCTTGCAAAATTGGAGGGAGAAGCACAGGTTAAACTGCAGTGGCCAGTGCTGAGTGTATTCTTAGAGCCACTACCCTGCACAAACTGACCCAGAGAGCCATGCTGTGCTCATCAGACAGCTTTTAGTGTGGCACTATGGTACCTCTGCCTCATAACCACCTGTAAAAAGTCTCTCTTTTCACCTTGCTTCTATCAGAGATCCAGGCAGCTCTAGAATTTGGCTTGTCTGCACCACTGGACCAGCTCACAAGCTCCCCTGTGGCAGCTTGTACACCAGTGTCCCGGATGCCCCCCAGTGCAGCAAAGCAGACATTGGATGGATGATTGCACACTATACTCTGTGTTTGGCTCCCCCTGTTATCTAAAGGGGTGAGCTCAGCCCCTCTGCTTAGCCCCAGATTTGGCAGTGCTGACTTGGAGGAGACTGGGATGAGCTTGGACAGGATCTCTGTTCACACTGTGGGTCTCCTGTTAAACTGGTGGACCATAAGGACACCCACTGCTAATCCCCACCCACCAGATGCTCTGCACTTCTCTCTAGCGTTATTTTCAGGACATTTTCCAACTGATGAAGGAAAACAACAGATTATGACTGCAAAGTTACGTTCAGAGGACTGGATTCAGGCAGAAAAACATTATTCCTTGCCAAGAGAAGGAACTATCAACCCCTTCTTTAGACTCTCCTCCCATTTTTTTTTTCTCCAACTTCCAGCCACCTTTATATACATCATATATTATATTACTATATTCTCTTATAACTTTGACTTTGCATTTTCAGTTTCAGTAGCACAAGTGATTAATTCAAAAAAGAAACAAAAAATGAAAAAGAAAGGGAAAAAAAAAAGGGAAGGAAAAAAAGCAGCCCCTAGGAATATTTACAGAGTAGCTCATTTTGCAGAGGAGATGAGGTTTGGCATGGGGAAAAGCATGGTTTTTGAATGTGCTAAGTGGGTTTGATTCCACATTCTTCCTTTCCCTTCTGGGATTTGCTCTGATGATGAAAATGAAAGAGCTGTTCAGCATGCTTTCTTTGAGTGCAACCTCGCAGAGGACATGCAGAGCAGCAGGGGAGGCTGTCTTGATGCTCTCCCTTGGCCTGGCCTGCATATCAAGACAGTATCCAAAGGGGTCTGACCTTGGAAACCAGCCCTTCACCTTCAGGGAGGTGTCAGCTCCATCTTTAGCTTCTTCTCATTACCCAGCACCTTTGTTACTGCTCTCCTCTCAAGGACCAGAGCTTTTAAGGTACTGGCTGGTGGGGACAGGAAAGGTACTGTATGCCCCTGGAATCAAAACCATCAAGTGGAAGATACTGACTTCTTTACCATACTAAAAATTATTGCAGTATAAATGCACCCCTGTCACCCCAGCGAAAGCAGAGAAGGGGAAGCGGTGAGGGAAGGGTGGTGGGTGAGGGGCGTTTCAGTAAAGTCACCCGACCTAGAAAGCTGTCAATTAGGGCAACGGTGATTTACATCAGCAAACAATGCCCCACCCTGCGCCTCTCCCCCCCACCCTGCCTTAGGCTATGCCTGATAAAATATCCCAAGAGTCCCCCCACATTGCATCTTTTTCAGAGCAACTTCTATTAAGAAAAGCATCTGTTCCCATGAAACCCCAGGGAAAGCTGCAAAACCAATTGCTCTTAAATATGGCTGGATTCCTCAGCTGCTGAGACCTTCTGGCCAATCCACGTTAGTATTTCTGTGAAGACAGAGGTAGAGACCTCGGGCAGCTCTTTGTGCAGGGCATGATAGGCTTCCTCATACACCTGCAACCAGGGAGAGAGTGGAGATTAGCACAGGAAAAAATATCCACATGAGCAAAACAGCCTTCAGTCCCCTCTTGGCAACACCCACGGGTCCAACACTTCCTGCCCACACCTTGTCAGGTTTTTATCCTAGATGTGGCAGGTTATGAAATCAGAGAGATGCCACTGGTGATGCTGGCCCTCTGTGAGCAGGATGGCTTTGGCATCTACAACCTGACACCCTACTGCAAGGCAGTGCGTGTTCCAGCCCCATTCACCACTTGTATATCCCACTAAGGAGGAAATGCTGATCATGCCCTTGGAGTTTAGAGGACAATTGGAGATGCTCCTGCCATGCCTTGGTTTACTCCCTTTTATGCCCAGACTACCCAGTTATTTTTCCAACGACAAAAGCTTTCCCTTGGTTTCCCTGTCTCTCTTTCAGGCTCACTCATGTGCTAACAATTGGTTAATCAGCTGTGGCTCTCTTCAAATAAGCAGATGTGAAGTGGCTTTTGTTGTGCAGTGCTTTGGAAAGGCCCCGGGTACCTTTAGGCACTGGGGCATGGGGTAAGGTTGGTGCTTACACCGTTAGCATTGTTTAGAAAAGATTCTGGGGTCAGCATTTCACTGCTTATGAGTCTCACTCCTACACCAGGCTGCTTCATGTCCAAGACGCCCTCTATGTACACAGCCACTGCTGGGTCAGATCACAGAATCAACCAGGTTGGAAGAGACCTCTAAGCTCATCCAGTCCAACCTAGCACCCAGCCCTGTCCAATCAACCAGACCATGGCACTAAGTGCCTCATCAAGGCTTTGCTTCAACACCTCCAGGGACGGTGACTCCACCACCTCCCTGGGCAGCCCATTCCAATGCCAATCACTCTCTCTGTGAAGAACTTCCTCCTAACATCCAGCCTAGACCTTCCCCGGCACAACTTGAGACTGTGTCCCCTTGTTCTGTTGTGGGTTGCCTGACCTCACCCACCACCCCCTTGCCCACAGCCTGGTTGTGGCTGCTGAAAGGCCCAGGGAGGGCTGCACTTGGACTGCCTCCTGGTGACAAAAGGCCTGTAACCTGTGCTGTCTCAACAGTTCTCTGGAGCTCAGCAGGCTCCCTGCCCCTCACAGTCACTCATGGTTCTGTCAGTGCTTGGGGTGAGCATATCCTAACAATTTAGCAAGATGACCTTGAGCGTTTTGTCCTGGCTCTTCACTGTGTCCATCAGTAAATGGGACCCTCTGATGTCACAGAGCTTGTCAGAAGAGCCATGTAGCACCAGGATGGGCAAAGTCAACTTAGGCAGAGCTCGCTCAATTCTGGCAATGGCATTCATCAGCTGGATGACGAAGGACACCTTCATGCCGCCATGGTAGACCAAGGGATCAGATGTATAAGACTCCATCTGGCAGGGAGAAAGAAGTCATTTAAGGTCAGCAATATTTCATGCAGAAAAGACAAAGCAGATCAGCCTGGCAGTGAGGAGTCTCTTCCCTTGGCATGTGCTGTCATTTCCTACTGTATCAGAGCATCCTGCCATCAGAGTCAGGGTCAAGGTTTGTAGTGTGGTTACCCAGAGCTGCTCACACAACCTGGCTTGCTCCTTGCTGTGTGTTTCTATTTTACAGCACTAGAAAACACTCAAGCCAAAGCTCTTTCTGCAGGCAGACAGACAGTGCTGGACAAAGGCTGTCCTGTGGGAGCACCTGCCTACATTTTTTCCCCTCTGCCATGTCCTTCTGTCGCTCAAATATGACATCTCCTCTGCACAGGATTCTTAACACTGTATTACTTCTATGATGTTGTTCTCCAGTTCCTTATCCCTTCTGATGAGGGCTCAGTTGTTTTTCTCTTCCACCTTTCCTTTCTGGAGTGAAGACCTACACCTACAGACAACTGACACATGTGACTGCAAAGCACTCATCATAGAACCACAGAATGGTTTAGGTTGGAAGAGACCTTAAAGATCATCCAGTTCCAACCTCCCTGCCATAGGCAGGGACACCTCCCACTACAACAGGTCACTCAAGGCCTCATCCAACCTGGCCTTGAACACCTCCAGGGAGGGAGCATCCACAACATCTCTGGGCAACCTGTGCCAGTGTCTCACCACTGTCACTGTAAAGAACCCTTTCCTAACGTCTAGTTTGAATCTCCCCTCTGCCAGTTTAAACCCATTACCTCTTGTCTTATCGTTACAAGACCTTGTCAATAGTCCCTCCTCAGCCTTCCTGTAGGTCTCCTTCAGATACTGGAAGGCTACCATAAGGTCTCCTCAAAGCATTCTCCAGGCTGAAGAGCCCCAACTCTTGTAGCCTGTCCTCATAGCAGAGCTGCTGCAGCCCTCTGAGCATCTTCATTGCCTCCTCTAGACTCACTCTACAGTTCCATGTCCTTCTTGTGTTGGGGGCTCCAGACCTGCACATAGTGGGGTCTGAGGAGAGCAGAGCCAAGGGGCAGAATCCCCTCTCTTGCCCTGCTGCCCACACTGCTATTGCTGCAGGCCCAGCACAGGGTTGCTGTCTGGGCTGCACTCACACTGCAGGCTCTTGTGGAGCTTTTCATCAGGACCCCCCGCTCCTTTTTTTCAGGGCTGCTCTCAGCCATTTGCTACCCATATTGTATCTGTGCTTGGGTTTGTGCTGACCCAGGTGCAGGACCTTACAGTTGGCCTTGAATGTCATGAGATTGGCCTGGGCCCCCCTCTGCAGCCTGTCCAGGTCCCTCTAGCAAGTCAACTGTGCCCCACAGCTTGGTGTCATCTGCAAACTTGCTGAGGCTGCACTCAACTCCTCTGTCCATACCACTGACAAAGATGTTAAATGGCACTGGTGCCAGCACTGACCCCTGAGGGACACTGCTTGTCACTGGTCTCCAGGTGGACATTGTGCCCTTGATCACCACTCTCTGCATGCCACCATCCAGCCAGTTCCTTATCCAGCAACTGGTTCACCCATCAAGTCTGTGTTTGTCCAGTTTGGTGACCAGGATGTCATGTGGGACAGTCAAACACCTCACTCAGGTCCAGGTAGATGATGTCAGTTGCCCTTCCTTTGCCCTTCCCTTGCCCCTTATGCTGCAGGGTCCTCTCTGTGTACAAAGTGTGCACAGATGAGGCAGCAGATAATGGTATTAAGTGGCAGGCAAAAGAAAAAAAGTCAACAACTTGTTCTCCTAGCCTGTAAGAGGATGAGGATTTAGAAGAGCTGGTGCAGAAAGTTGCTAGGAATGAGTAGTTGCTGCAGCAGGCCAATCTACAGTAAATATTTGTATACTGTACATGGAGACGGCCCACACAGCCACTGCCATCTCACTATGTGCCAGAATGCTTTGATTATGGGTTGGGCTCTGGCACAGCCTCCAGTTTCTCCCATCCCTGGCAGATGTTTGTAGAAATGATGGTTATTAATAGGTTAGCTGAAAACAGTCTCCTCATCTCGCAGGCAGTGGAGTCTGTTCAATTTCTCCCTCGTTTTGCTGAAACTAGAGGCACTCATGGTGCAAATGCCTGACCCTGAGGGGGCCATGGCTGGAGGTGACCCTCAAGGCCACAGCAGGGACATGTAGCTAGGTGTAGGTACAGAAAGGCACTGTAGCAGGACAGAGTGGTTTGCCTGGTCCCCATCGAGAAGCCAGAAAGGCCTTGAGGTGGATTCTGCATTCATCTACCTGTGAGATGAAATTATCAAAGTGGCAGAAGGACAATACAAGGTGGAGATTTCCTGGCTGGGGGACATTAATTTCCCTCTTTTCATCTCAAGTGCACTGGAACAAAGCACTGGAAATGGAATTGGCAATGAGGTATGAGGATGCTCACAAGTCTTCCCCATCACAGTATTACTTCCACTCCCCACCATTTCCTGCTACTTGAACTCATGGTTCCTATCCCCGAGTGCAAGGGGAAGGAGTGGGTGGGGAATTTGGGACTATTGGCAGCTGGCATCCTTCAGTCTCAGCCCACCATTCTGAGGATGGTCACGGGAGTGACAGTTGTAGTACCACTCTAATTTGTGCTGGAGTTGGACCAAAGAAATTCAAATTGTGGCAGCACTTGTCTAGGGACCCTTGGATGCAGCAGATGTTTCTGGTATTTGATTAAGGCCATCACTGGGTTTTGGCCTCTGTGCAAGATCATGGCTGCTCTGAAGTGAAGGTAGTTTTTGGCAGGGAGACAAAGATCAAGGTCTCTCATCACAGCTCATAATACTAGGATCTTATGCACAGTATGTCCCTTTCAAAGAAGCAAGTGCCCATGCACGCTGGGGCTTTGGAAAGCACTGTTTGCAGGAGGTCACTGAGACTGTGATTAAGGTAAACGGATCCAGTTTAAGACAGGCTGAACATTTTCTGCTCCTGCTAAAGGCCTGAGGAAACAGAGGGACTGAAGGACATGTGGTCCTCTTAGCTCCCAGTGTCCAAATTGGTCTGTGTCCTCAAACTTCTACATGGCTCAGCCTGTCTGTCTGCCATACCTTCCCTGCTCTGCAAAGTGCTTCTGTCTGCCATACCTTCCCTGCTCTGCAAAGTGCTTCAGAAGAGTGAGAAGCATCCTCTGGTGAATGTCCTCACAGGAAAAGTTTGCCTTTGACTTCCAGAACACCAGCCACCCAGTGTGGTGGTGTTAGCTCTCCCATTGACAGCTGGGTGTACACTGACATTTTCAGCCTAACATGTTGACTTTTCATCAGTATTTTAAGCAAAATTACTGTGTTGCTCTGGCTACTTAGCAACTGGCTCCAGCCTAATTTGAGAGTTGTCTGGATTTATATCCCAGCACTGCACTAATGCAACACAGCTTTAAGATGGGTTTCTTTTTTTTTATTATTTGAAGGCAACTAGTGAGAAACTTTGCAGAGGGAGAATGAGGAGAGGTGGTTGGATGGATTGGCAGAAGTTCCATTTCCATGGAGTAAAACAGCACTGATGAATTCATGTGAGCCAGGTCCCTCCCCAGCCCCATCCGTGCTAAGAGAATGACCTGATGGGTTTCTTTCTTTCTCTTGTTCTTTTCTGAAAGAGCAGGGAGTTTTAAGCTACTGAGCACCCAGGAAATATTTGTGTGTAGGTGATGGAAAGGGAGAAAAATAATAACTCAATCCCAACCCTGAATGACCAAGACTCCAGGGAGAGGATGCTCTTCCCAGTCAATCAACAGGAATCCTCAGGGTTAATGTTCAGTGCATGGGGTGAGGGCAAATCAGGAGCTTTCTGGAGTAAGAGGGGGAAATAGGGAATGGGCTTTATATTCTGGAAGTGATGAACTGCAGTTCCTGCAAGCTCAGAGCTCCTGTTGGCACACTGAGCTCTGAGACAGTGGGGGCAAATGAGGGAGGGTGACACTGGGAGAGCCTGCAACTGCTTCCAGCCACGGGCCAGCAAAGGCTCTGCTGAGTCACTCACAACCGTTTTTCCTCTCTATGTACTTCTAACACAGAAGCAGTCATCAGGGCTCCCGCTGCACTACATTCCCTTGCTTAAAGATCTGCATCTTCCCTTTGAGTTTTGCAGAGCAATGGATTATTTATAAGGTAGCTGATCCTATGTGGACTCTGCAGGAACAAGACTCAAGTCAGGGGACTATTCCACTGAAATCAACAGCAGCTAACAAAGATTAATGGGGTAAAGAGGTGCCATGTGACGTTATTCCTCCTTGGAATAACAGAACTGGGTTTTTAAGGTTGCTGCTTGCTCTCTTTTGTGTCACATTCACTTGACACAGCAAATGGATCAAGCAAACACTTCCATGCCATCCTGTGTTTCAGTCCCTATACCCTGAGGACAGCCTGCTGGGAACACAAACTAGTCAGGAAATTCTTGGATGATGTCCCAAAAATATTTCTAGAGAACAGAAAGTTGGTCTGGCAGGAGACTGTGTTGAACAGATAAATAATGGATCTTTCCAGCACATTGCCTGCTTTGAAGCTGTGCATCCTGAGTCCAGGAGGAGGATGCAGCGCGTGTTACAGGCAGCCAGAGGACTGAGATGCTGTGTTGTCTTCAGTAAGTGCCTGAAGCCTCAAATCTTGGTGTTTGAAGAAGATCAGGAAAGTACTTTACATCACAATCCATAGCTGGCTATGCCTATGGAAGCAGACCTATCGTTTTTATCCCCTGCAAAAGGTTTTCCCTTGTTCCACGGAAAGGGAAGGAGCAGAGGAGAAGCAACACTCAGAGGAAGCTCTTGAGACTTGGAGCATTATAGAGCACAGGGAGCAGGAGCAAATATTTAGGTAGAAAGACAACATGGTAGCTTTTATTGTAAGGTCTGACTTCTAACACCACCCCAACATGGAAATGCTTTCAGTGCTGTGCCCCAAATTAAGGGAGCTTCCTGACACCTCTCTAAATACCTCTTGTGAAGCTACCTAGGGGAGCGCTGCCAACTTCCAGCAGAAGATCCAGCTGTTGGGGGTGTATTTAAAACTGCTACCATTAGGGATCAGCTGAGGCACTGAGTTCAAGTGCTACAGAACAAATCAGTGCAGAAACATGCAAAGAACCACATGTCCCAGCCAGGTAGGGAGTAACACTCGAATTCCTCTCCTCCTCCAGAGCACTGATTACTTTTATCCTCTCAAGACAAATGCAGATGTGAAAGCTTTCCTTTGTGTGATTTTAAGGAACTGGTTGCCTAATTTAAACCTTTTCTCTGAATTATGTGCAACAAGTTATGGCAGATGAATGTAATTAAGAACGGGTTCCTACAGCCTGACTGGGATCAGCCTTCTTCCCAAGGATGTATTTTGTGCAGCCTCAGATGGTACTTAAGAACAAATGTCATATGGTGCATAAGTGGATGTACATCAACTCACTCTTGACAATTTCCTAGGACCTACTCTGTCTTCCTTGAATCCTTAGCTCCTTGAATCTTTTCACCTTCAGCCCAGTGAAATGATAAAACACTCTGTTCACATATAAGTGAACTGAAAAGTCCTTTGACCAAAAAACTCTGTTTGTTAGATCCAAGACACAATTCTGAACACCTTGAGGCTATACTGGAAGACTGCTTTCCAGTTTACTGATCAATGAATCAAAGAGGGGGGACATGCCAAGGCTGAATGCATTGAACTCAGACAGCCATTGACATCACTTTTGCTCCTGATCCTTTCAGGTTCAGTTTTAATGCCAGCCAACCATCCTCTCCAGAGGAAGGCAAGTTACTAACTTCTGCTTAAGACACAAACCATTGCATGAACAGCAGGAAAAACTGAATCATCTGTCAGTGAGATGCGAGCTGATGTGAGAGCATGGGAACAACTGACCACTACACCACAAAGCTCTTCTGCTTTTGAGACACTGTTTTCCATCATTCAAGTTCATTTCTGAAATGCACCAAGTTCTGGGTCCAGCCAAAGCACCTTCACTCACTCACAGTTTGTGTTTTTGCTCCTCTTGCTCCTTCCACAGCAGACAGAAGAACATTTGTTATGTGTTGTTGCAGCAGTTGTAATGACAGCTGGTTTTGCCAGTGATGGCATGAATAGGCTGCAACTTATGACTAGGAGTGGGTATGAATGGCTGAAGAGCCCCAAGCTATGGTGACACCACAAAACTACACCCTGGGATGGTTCTATCCAGAGTGGCTGCAGCTGCAAGGTGCAATAAAGGGAAGGACAGCTGATTCCCCAAAGCTTTCTGCCAAGTGCAGTCAGTTCCTCTGACTTTCAAGATGTTTCACCTTTTCACACCAGTGTAGATCTTCCCCTCATGATTAAGCAAAACACTTGTGCTGTTTCTAAAGAGAAATGGCAGTGTGAGGACAAGACATTAAGCTTCTCACCTCCTTCTTGTTCCGGGAAATTGCATTTGGATCTATTGACCCCAGTGACAGGTTTGGGAGAACAAAGTTGAGCACTTTCGCTGCAAAAATCTGTGGGAGAGGAAAGCAAGCAGATAAAGACCTGGTTAGAGCAAGGCAGACAACACAGAGGGCCAAATCCTGAGGTGATGGGAATCATCATGGAAGTTAAATAGTTGAGATGTGTTAGCAGAGATTGGAGAAAGACCTGTCCTGTACTTGGACTATTTCTCTTAAAGTGTTTAAGCTGCTCCATCAGGGAATGGGTGTGCTAGTCTGAAACGCCATCAGCTGTCCATCCACAGGAAACATCACCACGTTGTTGTGCATTGCCTTTGTCCCATTCTCAATTTCTAAAAAGGCCTCAGTTAAGCACTTTGATAGGAAAAAAGCCATCTCCACCCTTGAAAGGGCTGGGGTTTGTGTGCTCTGCAACCCTTTCCTTGCTGCCACAGCTCTGATTCCAGGCTGCAGCATACACGCGATGCTCAGTGCAGTCTGCAGTAGTTGCCTAGGCTGCACTCTTTTTGAGAAGCATATTCTCCAGGGAACCTGTAAATAAACAACAACAAATTGTGCATGCATTGGCAAAGGAATCCATTGCTCACTTGTCTCCTGGGAACAAAACACAAGAGCATTCAGCAGCCCAGGCTTGAAACCGCTGGCAGAAGAAAGGGTAACATCTTCCAATCGAATTGCACGTTGATACCAGGGTTGGACTCTCATCACTGATAACCATCTTTAAGTGACCACCACTTCCGTCAGAAAACACACAACGAGTGCTTGTTGGTTTCTTTTATGGCCCTTTCCTGTTCTCAGCTAGCACCTGCAGGTAGGCTGTCACCTATGTTCTCTGTTTCTGCTGATGCGTAATCACTTCTGAAATGCTCCCTGGCATCTCAGATCACAGATGATACATGACAGAGTAATTGCAATATTAGCAGAATGATGCAAGGTTGAAGGCAAAGTCACCCAGGAGTGAAAAGCAGTGAAGAATCACAGCACATCTGGGGAGACATGCACCTTGGGATGGATGTGAATAGGAAGAAGTGCCACTTTCTACCAGTATGTTAAGTCCTTAACTGACTGTGACTATGACACTGCATCAGCAAAATCAATTTCTACTGAGATCTCCAGAGTTAGACAATAGAACAAAATATCCACACCAAGGCAAGCATGACCTTATGATGCAAACCAGCAGGAATGGGCTTTTCTTTGGTTGAACTCAAGGCAGTGATGATTTGAGGAATGTACCCTCACCAACCCTAGGCAAGGTTATAGACTTTGCACTGACAACACTGTAACAGTTTTACCTTTCTCTGGCCACCTATGATGACCCAGATACATGCCAAGCAACTTCAGACACCTAGCTGGGGAATTCAGCTTAGAAGAAGTGGAATTGTCCTAGGGTTTCTTTACAGAGTATAGGGAGTGAAAAACTCCAAGTAAAGGTCTGGAAATGTTTGTCTCCAAAAATTCTCTCTCCAAATCTATTTGGAGCACTGGGCACAAGGTTGCTATTTGGCATTAAGGCCACAGATATTTAAAGCCAGGATGATACGTAAGAGAGTGAAAGATGGCATGTTTTTTGGAGATGGGTGCTTTGCTTACTTTTAAATTCAGCTGAAGAGGGAAGGCAGTTGACATACTCTTAAATTCCAGAAGCAGTGAGTTTGATGGGGATTCTGCTTTGTGTCTGCCAGGTAGCTGTGTAAATATTTATATTCCCAAGGGTCTGCTATAGAGATTTTGCAGAAGGAGCATAAATTTCATCCTTCATCTCCTATGAGCAACAATGCACCAGCCTAAAGATGTGCTGAAGGCAAGGAAGGTGTGGCAAGGTAAGGAGGAGCACATCTATGTTCCTTCTCAAGCTCTTCCTTGTTGGAGACAGGCTAGACAGGCTTTTGCCAGAGTCAGTATGGCCATTTTTCTACTCCAACGATGTGTACCCAGCACCACAGCCCCAGAGCCTACTGAGGACCTTGTCTCTCTGACACACTTTGGAAATGTTCTTGAAGTTTTTGCACGGATCTGGAGTTTTGCCAAACCAAGTCACGAGCTGGTTGCTAAACTGCCACAGAGATGGAGCTGGCTTCTGAGCACAGCTGTGGCAGAATGCACCCTCCTGGCTTGGAGGTATCAGTTAAATAATTGCTGGTGTTCAGCTGTGCAAGAGAAGCACCAAGCCTTGTACATAGGTATGTCAGGTGTACTCACATGCATATATATAGTCCTTGTGTGCATAAACACTCTCATTTATGCACAGACAGAACTAAACTTGGTCTGTAGGGAAAGCTGACTGCTTATCCCTAGGGAATATTTCCCTAAGGGATTGTTCTGCCCACCTGATTTCAAAGCATTCAGCAGCAGAAATGCAGTGGAAGATACTTTATTACCCTCACTCTGCTCCTTGCCAGTGTATATGACTCCTGTCTCTTTGCATCCTTTGAAATGTTAAATACTCAGAGCTGAATTTTGTTCAGATTAACTGAGAAGGAGACCAGGAAGGCAATAAGATCCCTCCCTCTCCACTAGATTTGCAACTAGATGCATCTATTAGGACACAGGATTTATAGGACATTGATGAAATTGTTTCTGCAAAGACTAGAATTTGATTTTCCTGCATGTAGCCTGCAAATGTGTTGTGTTTCTGCTGCTCCCAGGGCTAGCTAGCCAGTGAGAGAAGGTATTTCCAGGACAGACTGAAGGACACAGTGTGTAATCTGCCCCTCTGTTGCTGTTGCCTTGATCCCTGGTTTGTTTAGGCCGAGGTAAATTCTTGCTCAGCTGGAAACTTCCCCAGCAAAGGGATGAATGCAGTGGTCCTTGGGAAGTGGCCCAGGGCTGAGAAATCTACCAGTTCCAAGGGAAAACCAAAGCCTTTGTGCCTCAGAGGCACAAATGCCAATGAAAGGTCTTTGGTTCTCAGAGAGGAGAAAAAGCACACAGGCGTTTTCAGCTCAGCTTTATGGAAAATCATGTCTTATGCAGCAACAGTCTGCCTCTTTTCACTCCTTTCTCTTGCAAGCACCTTTCCAGCTCCAGGACTGATTTAATGTAAATCTGACAGAGCAGAGATACTTTAGGAATACTTATTTTTATCGGGTTTAAAATGCAACAGTAGATTTGAAAGAGTAGGAAACTCACTGTATTACTGCAGGTGAGAGAGTCTCTAGGAAAAAGACTGTATAAACACCTCCAAAATACTTCAGTTGGAGACTGGAATTCCCTACACTGAGGTGAAGCAACAACCTGGTGTAGATCTGCAAGAAAGCAGCCCACAGTAATGCTAGTTCCCACAGAACTGGTAAGCCCTTATTTCAGAGTAGGTTTAGCATCTAGCAAAAGCTCTAGAAGAAGGACAGCCTTTCCTTACTTTCCTTGACTCAACTAGAAACACAGGCTAACAGTGTCTCTCAGATTCAGACCTCCTATCATTCCTTTTTAATATTCATTCTTTTCCCCTTTTCAAAGTAAGAAAACATAAGGACACTGCTGCTCATGGGACCCTTATGCTGAGTCAGTTGTAGCCTCCCCTGTGAAGAGTCAACTAAAACACATCTTGGTGCTCTGACTCCTATTTAAATAAGTTTTCCCAGACTGGATGACTTCAGGATTCTCTCCCCCTCTGAAAAGTAGGTGGAACTGCAAGGAGGCACATAGAGGGAATATACTGACCAGCATCCAAGTGGTGCAGATCCCTGGGGCTTTCCATTTTAAAGCTAGAGGTGGTAACATGTTTCCTTCAGAGGAAGAGTGAGGTCATTAAAAAGCACCCTTTGGTGCTTTGTGAAGTCAGTAGATGGCTCTGGCTACAGCAGAAGGTGCAACAGGATTATACTGAAAGCTGAGGCAATCTGTTTCCTTTCTCTCAGAAGAAATAACAGCAGGAGAAATAGCTTAGAAGTAGATTAAAACAAGAAGCTGGCTCTAGGAGAAGAGTCTAGAGAGAAAGGTTAAAAGAACAAGACTGGTGGGAAAGTGATGGTCTGTTCTTCCTGCTAGCTAACTGATCCCTTCCTTTGCTTACAGCTTCTTTTAGGGTCGTTGGTTGTTCTTTTAAAAATCCAGCTAGGAGTGGGGAGCTGAGGTTCAGTTGCTTTGCAGAACCTCCCAGAGGAAGGGCAAACAGGGCAGTGCAAATCTGGATCAGAAACAGTTCTGGAAGGGAGGTGTGAACGGGGGTGGGGTAAAGCTTAGATGCACACCAAAGGAGATGGTCTAGACAAGAATCAACTATAGTACCAAGCCAAATGGGATGCTGCTGGGATGGTGATGCTTTAGCTGGAAGCCTCCTGGATTCCTGGAACTCAAGAACCTTAGTTTTATTTAGAAATTGGTTGTTCCCCAAACACCAAAAATAGTCCTGCCCTGACTTAGGCAGCAGCCAGTGTTGCAACTATACCAGACTCTGTATGAGTCAGGAAGAAAACTGTAGAAGAGGAAGGGGAAGGACAGCACAGTGTGGGCTGCCATGGGGTGTGGTGAAGAAGGCTTGGTCTGCTACCACCTCGTGAGACAGCATCACTGTCTGACTCTCATTTAAATAAGTTTTCCTGGAAGAGTTCAAGGTTCATTTCCCCTCTGAAAGTTAGGTGGGACTGTGGGGAAGGCACTTAGAGCAGAAGTATTGACTGGCATCCGGGTAGCACTGATCTCAGTAGGGGTTTGCATTTTAAGGCTAGAGGTCTTCATGCATTTCCTTCAGCAGAAGAGTGAGGTAACTAGGTACAAAGCAAGTTTGCTCTTACCTTGATGGGAGTGGCGACTTCTGGGCTGGCTACCACTAAAGGAGAGATTAACAGCATGCCTGAAAACTCACTGGGTCTCTCACTAGCTGTCAGAATGGAGATGGCTCCCCCCTGCAATGCAAAATAACAGCCCACAGCTTAATACAGGCGTCAACATCTTGTTTCTACAGTAATCCTGGGTTTGTGTCCTAACAAGCAAATTATTTCTGACTCAGTGAAAATGCAGTGTGGGCAGTGAGGAAGGCTGGAGGGGCAGGGGCACTAGAAGTACCTGGTGTTTGTGAGGGAGAAGAGACCTGGTTTCTATTTTCTAGGTAGAAGACCTCACATCACACTTAAGTCTCCACTCGATGTCTGTCAGGTCCCTAGGATGCCTTGTGCCTTCCTCAGTTTAACAGGCGAAGAAGAAAATGTCTGAAGTGGTAGTCCAGATGGGACTTGAAACATAAGTTGAGGCTCTATCAGTGTGACAAACTGGTGCTGCCTCAGGAAGATGCTGTGCAGCCAGGCTTGCTTTGTGCTTGCGGCACTGTAACCTGGGCAGCAGCAATGCTGCCATCTGGCATGCGAAAATCTTCGCCAGTTACTGGAAGTTAAATATTCTCCTCTCCAGGGTCCCCAGCCCCTGCAGCCCTGCAGTGCTGTCCTTGGGGCCTGACAGCAAACATCCAGCCCATGGTTTAGAGCTGAATGCCAGCCAGGCTGAGCCCTTCTGCTCAGAGGCTGGACAGGGGCTGAGGGTGTGAGGGGTTGGGGACAGAAAGGATCTGGCTGGCTCTCTCAGGAAAGTTTGCAGAGGATTAGTTGCCAAGGGAAATATTTGGTGACCTTCCACACTGCTGGACAACCATGAGCTTGTTAAATGGAGTATGAGTGAGAAGCATCTCAAAGACCTCACTGGGAAATTAGCTCCTTGTTACACAGCTTTGGAGCCCAGCAAGCACTTCAGAGCATGCCATGCCTTCTTATGCAGGAACACTTGTTTATTTGAGCATGGGCTGAATCCCAAAGTGCTCATTCATTTTTCTCTGCTCCAGGAAGGCAGGGAGAGCAGATCAATGACATCAGGGAGAATATTGCAAGCTTGAATAAAGGGATTTGGCCCGTGCTGTCAGAATCAGGCTTCAGATCTGTTCCCCAAATCAGTGCCTTTGTTTTTTGCAGCCCTAATCCCTAGTACATTTTCCAGCTAGGTTGTTTAACAGAATGAGAGGCTACAGGGCAATTCCCTGCTTCACCCTGCAGCCTCTCACAAAGCTCTGGGAGATTTAACCTCTTGGTTACTGGCTAAAACAAACGGAGAAGCCCGATGCTGCAGGGACTTGCCGTGCACCCAGTGTGAATGAATGGTCCCACTGTTGCAAATGGCACTAATTAGGGCTGTGATCCAGGTAGAAAGGATAAAGGCTGACTGTACTCAGGCCAGCTCTGGTGGGGTAAGGCATGCTGCAGATCAGTGAATGGAGCAGAAGGGAGGGTTGCTGTAGCTTTGTTTTTCCTGCTGTGGGCTGAGTACCACCTGCCATGGCATGTGTCCCGGGTGCTGCCAGGAGGGGTAGGGGATGGTGCTTACCATGGAGTGCCCCAGAATGAGAATGGGCAGCTCAGGGTGTTCTTTCTTCATGAGATCAATGTGCTGCAAGCTGTCCCTGATGAAGATGTGGAAATCTGAGACAACCATACGGTCACCCTCGCTCTGCCCATGGCCAACTGTAGGGGAAAAGCAGAGCATGCAGCTAAGTCATTCGAAACAGTGGTTGCAATCAAGAAAGAATTTAACAGAAACTTGCCTGCTGGACTGTTACTGTCCTAACTTGACTGTCTCCTGCAGTCATCTCTCAACAGAAAGAGTACTGCAAAAATACAGAGGAAGCTGCACAGAGCCATACTGTTTGTGATGTGGTTTTAAAAAATAAATCCTATACTCTGTGTTTCTACCTGCTCTTCTGAACCAAAGAGCACTGATCTAAGAGCTTAGATCATCTTCAGCTTTAGGGTGAGCAGAGCAGAGCAGAGCAGAGGGGCTGACTTGCCTTGCTGTAGAGATGACAGCTCACTGCATTCTGGGCAATAGGTTTTTGCCCCAGAGATCATCACACTGGGGTCTGATGGCAAAAGCTCAGGGATCATTGCACTGAGGCTTGATGGCTCACTGTAGAGCAGTAACTGCTGTGTGAGGTCTTGGCAAGAAACAGAAGTTCTGAAGAGTAGATGTGGTGGCTATAAACAAAATGGGCCATGCACACAGCCTTTTCCAGTGCCTGAGTGTGCCTGAGCTTTGTGGAGTCCTGCCTTTTCTCACTGATACCTTGGAGCACTAGGTGGGCTGGAACTCTCCTCTGCTATGAGATGAAGCAGTCTCAGCAGAGGAGGCCAAGTGCTAGTGGGTGGGACAGCCTGCAGTGGGAAAGTATCTGGTGGCCTGCTCCTCCTCAAGTGTTAATGCAAACTGTACTGCACATGGACACTGTAGCTCATTCTGTATTTGGAAATGATTTTGTCTGATCAAAGGGAAGGGAAAGGCTAAAATGGGAGATGGTGAGTTGCTATGGGAACAGCGGCATCCCTGGCAGAGGTGGAGCAAACATCACCACAAGCGGAATCTCAGGCAATTTGCGCTTGAAAAGACTTGAAAGTAATACCTCTGAGGGAAGCACTCTGCACGTTTACCTGACTACACATACATGTTGTTACCTACCACAAAGAGGATTCTTCCTTAAAAACAGTCTCCTTGCAGTTTCTGTGCCATGCAGGTTGTTAGGAAAATTGTGAAGAGAAAAACACATCCCATCCTTGTGGGATAGGCAGAGAGAGTCTCAAACAGCATCTCCCTCCTGCTATGTGTCTCAGTAAGCCTTCTCCAGTGGGCACTTAGGCATACTTGATGGCACAAAGGGGCAATAGCTTGTCTTAGGATGTGACAATTGTTTACATGCTGTATGGTACCCTCCCAGTGATCATCAAAGAAGGGCATTGCCTGCCCAGCCCAAAGATCTGCTGGCAATAGTCATACCAGAAGAAATCAATATGTTTAAACTTATTTTTCTTGTAAGCCATCCAAAAAAATCACCTTGCAAATTAGACAGAGCTGATAATAAAAAGCTGGACTACATCTAAGGAAAACTGAGCCCCAGACTTGTTCTTCTTTTGCCCTGCCAGCTGCTCTCTAGAGCTGAGCGTCTCTGCAGTGGACACTGCCATACTGTCAGCCAGACAAACCCAGAGGTGTCATGCTGGTCATCTATAGGTAACATATTACTGGTTCTGCTCTCATGCACACGTTTGAGTTCTTGCCAAAATATGACATAGCAAGCATCTGTCCTGGATCAGTGACCAGAAACAAACTGAAGAGCCAATTAAAACATAGGTTGAAATAATCCACAGAAGTGAAGCCGTGTGTGTGGCCAGTGGATCTACCAACATTAAACTGATCTTTGTTACAGATGGAAAGCAAATTTTCCCCAACTTTTGGACATGGCCAGTTCACTCACTTTGTGGATCTCAAATGAACTAGCTCCCTGTTATCTGAACTTCAAATCTAGAAGGTTAATAGGAGTTTAATCTGCCTGAGAGAGGCACATTTTCTCTTAGCAGAGCTCTGCACTTCCACCTCTTTTTTCTCTTGCCCTTGCTTCTACTACTTCCTTCTCTGCAGTGCCTGTGTAAGACAGCTGAGCAAGCAGAAACAGCAAACCCTGTAGCCCAGGTCTGGGCTATGACTCCCGTTGTGGAGCTGTGAAGCTTTGCTCTGTTTTTGGATGAGGTAGAAGCAGGTCTGGAAAGCTTTTTTTTGGTTCTCAGCATCGAGAAAATCCCCTGGTTCTACCACATAACAATGATACTGCTCATAACAAGTAGAATTACAATTGTGGAAGCCAAGAAATACCTGTGAGATAGCTGCGACAAGCCACACATTGGATTTCTGCAGGGTTTGGGCCCTTTTTATTACTAAGTTAATGAACCCACCTTTTGACCCTAATTTTAACTACTGAACTGCTGTTCCCCACTCAGATAGCACCGAGCAATGCTTGTGGAGCAGTTTGGGTAAAGGAAGGACACAAAATTCTTGGTTTGATACTATCCCTGCCCCTAGCACAAGCCCAGTCAGATGGCATTGCTGGGTTGTGTTCTTTTATTTTGCCACTCTTTCCTCTTCCAAGAAACTAAACTTAACCAGAGAATGACTTTACTGCAGGTTTGAATTTCCCATCTCTTCTATCAGATGAAAGGCATGCACCAGTCAAGAATATTGACATGCTTTTCTCTGATCTTCTGCTTTTAGAGCTGCAGAGAATGAAAGGTCATGTTCAGCCTTCATGTAAAGCTATTTGCCTTGGGTTTTGCTGGGAAGGAATCTGACATAATGGTTCCACAGTGTCAGTGGAATGATGGTGGGTGCAAGAGGAGAACTGGACTAACCAGAGGCTACTCCACACCAAAGTGACACAACACTCAGGGGAGGTGACAGGGAAGTGTCACAAGAATCATGGCTTCACGAGTTCCTCATCACAACACTTGCCTGGGGCCCCTGGTTTCAACAAAGCCATGTGAGGTTGTAACCATGAGATGCTCATCTGTAAAGAGCTCTGACTGCCAGTGCATGCCCATGTGACACACTTGGCTTTCAAGAACTGTCAGACAGGTTTCATATCTATTTGGCTTCATATCCAGCTTCTGTGGGTCACTGCTAGTACTGTCCATGTGCAGTGCCTCGGTGATTGACCATTTCAGGTTGTATGTACCGAGGTAACTGTGGGCAAGCCTTTAAAAACAAGAATCCAAACCACAGCTTCTCAAATTGCAAATCTAGAATTAGGAGGTCTAAGCCTTCATTTCCAACCAAATCCACAACTGGAATAATAACATACCTTGCTCAAACAAGGTCTGAATAAAGGCTGCAATGATCTGGCCCAATAAGTAACTGCTATTAAGTTCTACCCTCTGTGTTTTCTGCATGAGCTTGCTCAGGCTGCAGCTCTGCCACCGCAGAGACAAGGACAGTAACTGATGATCAGTGGATTCTGTCAGAAAGGATGATTTCACCTATGATTATAGACCCTTCAAAGCTACACACCTCTCTGGATGGAAGAATACCGACTGGCTGCACAGGAAGACAAGGCTGAAAGTTCACCCATGGAATATTTGAGGTGCTGAACTCCGGGAAGTGCTTTGTCATGCACAATGTATTCTGTGGCCCTGCAAATGCATACTTCTGCCCATATTCTCCTGTGCTGTGGGACTTGCTTTTGAAAGCCACTCCAGAACAGCCAGGCTCCAGCTGACATTGCCTCACATGCCTCAAAAAAATGTTACACTCTGGTGAGATTGGAGATATGCTTAAAAATGTCAACAAAAAGCACAGTGCAACTCGACACTCCCTTCCTTTCAGTAAAGGCCAGCTGGAAACTGCCCGAAGCAATGAACACTCCAGCTTTGGGCTTGCTGGGTAGAGGCATTCAGATGAGTGGAGTTGTGCTGGGTCTCCAGCACTATGAGCTTTTGATGGGGCTGTGGGGCCACATCACAGCTGAAGTAATCCATCCTGAGATCCACTAAGACCACTAAGAGCATTAAGCAAAGAGGAGAACCTGGCAGTACCTGCCTCCCCAACACGCTATGGCACATCAGCACCCACCCTTCTGAGGCCCTGAAGGGATGGCTCTGCCTGGCAGCACACCCTGGCCACCCTTGGCTATTTGCACAGTTCTTGTTCTAAGCACCAACTTGTGCATCAGCCAACTTGTATGTGTATCATCAGCCACACAAGCCCACAGACATCATGCTGGTCATTTATACATATTTCTTCCTCTTTCCCAGTGCCAAAACCTCCTGACAAAGCCATGACCTGACCCTGCACGTTCAGGTGTGGACTGAATCACTCCTCAGAGCTTCAGCAGGAACGTTTTGCTATGGAAGATGAAGTGACAGGGGAAGTGCAGGGTCAAGTGTTGACTTCAGCTATGCTGCTGTAGATTTACTGATTCAAGTGCTGTTCCTTAAAGCATACAGTCATGGGAGAGCAGAAATTATGGGCTATGTTCTTTTATTTCAGCCTTTGCTTCCTACTTATTATGGAAAAGCCATAAAGCAAAGAGAAAGGACATGAAGAATCTGCCTAGGGAGCTGTAATTCTCCAGGCAGAATCTGCATCTTGACTTTACATGTATTTTGATGTTTCCAACTTCAGGGGAAAAGGGATGGTTTGGATCCATTTCTATTGTAGTGAGAACACCATCACAGGCATCTCTGGGGGGAAATGCTCTCCCTAGATAACTGGTGGTGGAAATAACAAGGAATAATGTAGGGCTTGACTGCTGCCTCAGGATACATCGCACTGTGTGTTTGTTTTCCTCTCCAGATATGTATCTTCAGGATTTTCAAGTGGGAAAAACAAGAACACAGAGAGTTATGAGAAAATCTGGCACTCCAGGCTTAGTGCTCCCTAACACAATGGCCCTAAGACAGGAGTGCCAAGAGTTTTCAGTAGTTAAAGGTGAGAACTGCCACCACTGTGATGTCAATGATTCACCAGCCACAGCCAAGCGACCGCTTCTGTATTGCAGAGTCCCACATTGAAAAGGCTTTTCTTAATCACATCAGAGGGGACAGTTGGCAAGGCTCCATGCTGTAGTACCTGATAGAAATAAGCTGGAGCATGGGTACAATTCACTTCCCAGAGGAAGTGTTGAAAGCCACAGAAGGTGGTTACTATTTCGGCACTGGCTCTGCAGGAGCAGCAGGCAGGGGCAGCACATTACAGTGAAGGCAGTAGGGTGAAAAGGAAGGATTCTGGTTAGATCTCACAACCAAGCTCAGGCTGAAGATCCTCTTCTTTCACTGTCTCTGGAATCTGACAAGTCTATTTGAAGCAAATGCCTAAATGCCTTTTGGAAAAGGAGGTATTTACATTAGTATTATGTGCTTAATAGCTTTTCCAAAGATTGATTCTACTCCTAATGGCCTCTGCCTCAGCCTTGTGCCCCAAATTAGAGAGGAGATGGGCTCCTCAGTGGTGTTGGGCACCGCAGCACGCAGGAAGGTGAGCCCACCTCACCAGGTGGTGATGCTGCTGGAGAGAGAGATGACAACAGTATGTTCTCCTTGCTGCTAAACTGTCTTAGAGAAAAAAAAATACAATTAGAAGATTTCCTGATGCTTCCACTCTGTGGCCCACATGGAAAAGCAATGCTGGGTCTTGAGCCAGGAGAAGATGTCAGCGACAGAAATTTGATGGCTCTTCTGGTGTGAAAGGTGCAAATGTGCCTACCTAATCCCTTTCCTGTGATCTCCCTGAGCTTGTGACAGCTTGCTCAGGTGGGGACCTCTCTGTGGTGGCCCACAACCCTGCAAACCCACTGCTCTGGGAAGGGACCAATTCAGTAGCTTATTTTAATATCCAAACTCCACAGACTGGGTGACAGCAGCCTTTGCCCGCCTCTGCTTTCTTCTCTGTGGTATACAAAATGCATTCAGACTTGGAGGTGAAACTTAGAAAGCAGAAGACAAAGCAGATGCAGTTTTCAGAAGTGTTTCAATTTTGGAAGTCAGTGCAGCAGTTGTCACAAGGCATTACAGCTGATGCTTGGACTTAAATATCCTGAAACTCCTCTGAGCAAGGACTGGGATTTTTTTGCACTTGTATAGCACCCAGCACCACAGCACTTCATCACAGACCTTTGTCCAAGGTACTGCAAGATCTCAAGATAATAATTAACTCTAATGCCAAACTGTAAGGCAGCAGAGTTTTGCAGAGGAGGATGTGGAAGAACGCACAGAGATGGAGAATGTGGGTGAGACAATACACAAGACGACACTAATCGCGGGTTTACGTAGCAAATGGTGTGTGAAGCCTTGATTTTCTGCTTGGGTGTTTTTTAAGGTTTAATAGAAGAAAAAAAAATAATGAACTACTAAACACTTCAAATTGTCATAACAGCTCAGTATTGAAAAAACTACACTGGTTTTGTAATGAATCAAGCACACATCCTTTTCATCAAGTGAGCAAAGCTCATTAATTAAACATACCGGATTTCAAAGCTCTCAGTGTTTAATTATTTGTTTAACAGGCAGTACATCCAATGCACCATTCAGACACACAAACAACTCAAACAACAGGAAGGAGCTTCCAAGCAGTACAATCAACATCTGGAAAAGTCAACAGCCTGTGCACGTACTGTCAGGGATATGTACAGCAAATGTTCCACTGACTGAACAAACACAGGCAGGAACCACCTCCAAGTTCATCTTGCAGATTCCTACTCAACCAAGTGGCTTGCTTGCCCTGCAGACAGACTGGTCACAGCAAGGGACCCTCTTCTGGTTTCATTTCCCCCATCTCTTTTCATTACCCAGCCAAATCAAGTCAGATGGATGGAGGGCATTCGATGCCGTCCATACGTAGGCACTCTTCATGCAGCCTGCAGCTGGAGAGCAAAGGCAGGACCTTTAGCTAGGAGAACCAGGATACACTGTTCTAGGATTTGCCATGCTACCTTGACTCTGATTAAATTGTCACCTAGGTCAGCTGCTGTGCTGCAGTGTATTGTGTAGCTAAACCTCGGTGGTGAGCTTTTCAGCACCCATTTGACTGAGCCTTAGCTGTGCACCATCTCCATCATCCTCTCTGACAGGTGATTTCCACAAGAAGCAAAAGCAGTGCTTAGGCTAGAGAGCAGCTGTGGAGTGCTCCAGCTAAGCCCATGAGGTGCTGGAACGTGTCCAGAGAAGGGTGACGAAGCTGGTGAGGGGCCTGGAACACAAACTCTATGAGGAGAGGCTGAGGGAGCTGGGGTTGTTCAGTCTGGAGAAGAAGAGGCTCAGGGGGGACCTCACTGCTGGCTACAACTACCTGAAGGGAGGTTGTAGCCAGGTGGGATTGGTCACTTCTGCCAGGCAAGCAGCAACAGAACAAGGGGACACAGTCTCAAGATGTGCCAGGGGAGGTCTAGGCTGGATGTTAGGAGGAAGTTGTTGCCAGAGAGAGTGACTGGCATTGGAATGGGCTGCCCAGGGAGGTGGTGGAGTCACCGTCCCTGGAGGTGTTGAAGCAAAGCCTTGATGAGGCACTTAGTGCCATGGTCTGGTTGACTGGATAGGACTGGGTGATAGACTGGACTGGATGATCTTGGAGGTCTCTTCCAACCTGGTTGATTCTATGATTCTATAATCTGAACCACCAGAGAACACGACTGTGGTACATGGTGCACAGTAAATTCACTGTGCAGTACTGACAAGCTTATAGTCTAAGGCTTTTGCAGGAGGAGTTCCACATCAGATGGGAACTAACAGAAGACAGTTTCCTCTCAGCACTGCTTCCATCTTTCTGCTCCTTGATGATCTGAAATATAGCTCAACACATGCTTGTGCCTAGCAACTTGTGACATATCTTCTCTGTTAGTATCCCTTCTTCCACACCACTTGTACAGACACGGTGAGCACACTGGGTTTTCCATGTCAACAGGTGCATGATAAAGCTATTAGGTACAGTATCCAACAGAAGTATCTCTCCACCTTTGGTGTTTTAGGTATGGAGCATGTAACTAAGAACTGCAGAGGGGTTCTGCATCTCTCTTATCAAAAAGGAGCCTTGTCCTGAGTGCACAAGTCATCAGCTTCCCTCTTCCCTCCTAAGGTTAGGAAAATAATGTTTCTTTCAGCATTTGCTGCTTAGTTTTTATAAACTTGCCTCACACAAAGAGTGCAGCAAACTGAAAGCCTTCTCCTCCCACATCAGAGACACATTTGCAGAGCTTAGATATTTTTAGAACAGTGCACACAGAGAGTTATATTGTTTGTTGTCTTGGTTAGTTAAAAAAAAAATAAAAAAAAGAAACAGGCCATTTTCTATACTAAAATTATTTGTGTCTTGTTGCTGGGGAGCAGAGAACATCTTGCTGAAGCCATTGCAAATATTTTCTGTACTCCAGAGACGACAAACAAAGTGACCTGGTACATATCAGAGCAGTCGCTAATTCTGTCCGACAAGGAAAAACTGTTTCTGTCCATGTTAAGAGCCAATTCATCCCTAACAGATACAAGCATGGTTCTTTTGGCTTTAGAAGACTTGCCCATTTCTTATGCTGTTGCTGAATTTGGCTCTGAATTGCAGTTCCTTAAAAGTCTTCCTGGAACATCATGTTGCTCACGAAAACATGCTGGAAAAAAAAAAACCCATCTGAGTGTTTGTGTTGCAAAATAATGGGCTGCATTTACAAACAACAGGCACTGTGGCCAGACTAGAAATGGGAGTGTCTCCTGGGATGTCATATAATGAAAAGGGGGCAAGACAGCACAGAAACCTGCACGTACCATAGGCACTTCCCACGCCACCTGGAGCAGGGTAACTTTGTCATTCCTGTCATGAAATCATCAGAACAAGGGGACACAGCCTGAAGTTGTGCCAGGGGAGGTATAGGCTGGATGTTACAGGAAGTCCTTCACAGAGAGAGTGATTTGCCACTGGAATGGGCTGCCCAGGGAGGTGGTGGAGTTGCTGTCCCGGGAGGTGTTCAAGAAAAGCCTGGATGAGGCACTTAGTGCCATGGTTTAGTTGACTGGACAGGATAGGGTGCTAGGTTGGACTGGATGATCCTGGAGGTCTCTTCCAACCTGGCTGATTGTATGATTCTATGAAAATCAGGACACTGCTGTGGCATGGCTAGTAAATGCTAAGGCTGATGAAAGAGGAACATGGAGCACAATTCCTTTTCCACAAAGCACATACACAAGAGTATTCCCCATCCCCTTCAGTAATGCCACCTCCCAAGCCAGCCCTCAAGAATATGAAAGCTAAATACAGCCAAAAGGAATGTCCTTCTCTAACCAGGCTGCTGGGGTCAATGATATGAACACGCTGCAGGAAGCCAGCATGGATGGTTGAGCAGATGTTGAGTTCCTCTGCAAGAGTGTCTCTTTTGGTGATGGCTGAACCAATTCCTGTCTAATTTCTTTTGCCATGGGATGAAGATTTAAGATAAGTAACCAGTGAAGTACAACTTACAGTGCTTCTAAGGAGTCTTAGTCTTTATTTAAGGCCCTGTAACATTTTTAGCTGTTATTCTTTCAGTCTTGCACTGAGATTTTGCCCTTTTATGAGGAGCAAATAATTTCCTGAAGTATCATTGAGATGACTTGACTTAGAATCTGAGTTGCTCTTCAAAGGTTTATTCTAGTGCGACATAGAACCCAGTATCAGAGCAGAAAAAAATTGCATGGATTTGCTGGAGTTAATCCAGGGTCACACTAGCTCGACCTACATGCTGCTGATCTTTTAAGAACAGAGATAGGCCTCTTTTCTGGTGTCCACATATGACTTAAGATAGCAGCCAAGGAAAATCTCTCTATTATTTTAAAACATGGGTATATAATTTTCTCCTCTTGTTTTAGGACCAGAAAATGCCAAACCAGGGTACAAACTTCACGTTTTTCCCAAACAAAACCAAGGCTAAATGTCCACTTGCATGAACTTTCTGCTTCAAGCCCCAGCTTTAAACCAGCTGGGACATCAATTCAAAATGCCAGAGCTTTCAGTGAAAAAGGCAGCACTGGAGTGGAACTGCACACTCCCCTTTGCCTTCCCTGCCCATTTATTCCGAAGCATGTCTGGCATGTGGGCCAGTTCTCCAACACGCACACGCTATTAAGTCCTAAATGACAGCTTGTTTAACTAGAAAACATTTCCCTTTTTTTCCTTAACAAAGGCCATTCATTTCTTGCTCTTCTATTTGCTTAAAGATGGTTTCATTTGCCCTGCCTAAGAGTTTGCACAACCCTCCCAATTGTTCCTTTCCAAATAGCGCTGCAAGTTAATGACCCACCTCTTGATCTCTGAGCAGGAAGCCTTGCCTGGCACACTGCAGCAGCATCCAGTAAGCTGCTTACATTGCAAAGTCCATACATGTGCCTTGAATATTCTTATGCTTGAGTAAACAATTGAAGGAATTCATCTGAGAGAAGACAGTCCTAATTCCTCCCTGCTAGCAGCAGATTAGGCATCAAGAAGAAGATGAAAGCTGCATCATGTAAGAACTCCCTCCATGCTGTTGGCGAATGTCTTGGGGGACAGGCACAACTTCCTTTCAAGCTGTCTTCAAAATGTTCCCCTCCATGCAGACCACCCACTGGGAACCCACATCATTATCAACAACAACAACATCCAAAAGGACCTATTTTTCACCCGAGTTATTTAACATGTTAAAACAAACACAAGTTCTCTTCTAGAGCAAGGGCTCCCAGAGGGTTCTGTTTAGTCTGTGAGATTCTTGGCGTCAGAGTACAGCATTCCTCTACTCCAAAGCAGTCTTGGCTGAGAGGTTTGGGTTATGCATTTTTTTTTTTCAGCAATTGGCAAATGAAGGACGTTTCTAAAAGGCAGGAATCATATTCTAAGACCTCAGCAAGGTGTTTTACCAATTAATCTGCCAAAAGGTCATTAGCAAAGCAGAGCTTCCGAATCTCTGCATTTGGGGTCGGTTCTCCCCATGGGCTGCACTTCCAGTTCTCAATCGACCTCTCCAAAGGGAACTTTCCCACAGAGTTAAAGAGATTTTTGCTTTTTGCTTCTCTCCTTCCCATAGCCACATGGCAGTGTCACTCTCATTAAACTGGTTTTGTTTCCATTCATGACAAGGCATGAAAGAAATGCCTCTCTTGCAGAGCTGGTGGTTTTTGATTCCCACTTAGCACAAGCTCAGTGGGTGAGCAGCAGGTGGATTGTTTGAACTAAGGGTAGGGCTTTTTCATTTGTTTTTTTTTGAACAGGGTACATCCATACAGAGGTCATCCAAACCCTGCCCGACCTGACTGGAAGCAACACATGTAAGAAAAAAACCTTCTTGTTAAGCAGGTCTGGCAGGCAGAATTCCTGAGTGGGACAACCCTGCCCAGTGTGCCAGAACAAAGTCCCATGGCTGCCAGTTGGCTCAGGGCTGGGCGCATGGGAAGAGTCATGGGGAAAGTAGCAGGAAATAGCTCTACTAAACTTGTCTTGCAGCAAATCTCTTGTCCTTTCTTGGTAGAGATTGATTACATTGTTATTGTTTCAGATGCTTTTTAGCACTTGATAACCCTTTTCTTTACAATTCTCCTCCCTGCAGCTCTGAAACCCTCACTAGATACCCATTTACCAAACAAGGCAGTATCAGACATGCAGGTTATTGCTTTCTGCACTCTCTTACTCATTTCAAACCAGGGCTGGTTGACAGCAGACAATGAATACTGTCAGGTCTGCACCTCAGTAAACAATGCAGAGGTACAAGCACTGAGCTGCTGAAGGTTACTGACCTGTATCCTGCTGTTGAGCTGTAACAGCAAGCCCACTCAGCAATCACTCAGTGAGGGCATATCTGGAGCTCAGAGAACACTCTTCAAAATCTGTATTCATGGAGGTGTTGTATAGAAGGTTGGAGGTGATGATCTTACAGGTCTTTTCCAACCCTAATGACTCTATGACTCTGTGATTCTGCAAGTGCAAGGTTAATGAAAAGGCAGAGGACTGTCATCAAAAAAGTGGGTTATATCAGGCAGCCTCAGTTCAGAGAAGCCCCCAAGCTCCTCTCCCTTCCCCCAGCCATCCGCCTAGCCGAGCCTGAACTTGGCACCACTACGGCTCACGCTGCCCTCTCCTTACCGTCAGACAAAGCGCCAGGGTCTCCCAGCAGGCTTTGTCTTTGATACATTCAGACCCAGAAAACAAGTGCAGTGTGGAGAACGCCAATTTTAAGTGATCTGGGCTGACAGCATTAGTCTTTGTGCCATCCACAATTCAGCACTTGTGGAAATTTATTTTTGAAGCTAAATACAGATTCTCAAATTGGAGAGTACTGCCAGGCCCTGAATAAATCCCAGCATTAGAGATGCTGTGGGTGTAACAGCTTTCCCCATGAACTGAATCTGCAGACAGTATTTTCAGAGAAATGAACTCCCAAGTGCCACAGGACAGGCTCTGTGGCATCAGTTTCAACGCCCTAGGAACCGGCTGGAGGGCCGAGCCCAGAGAGTGGTGGTGAATGGTGCCACATCCAGCTGGCGGCTGTCACTAGTGGTGTCCCTCAGGGACCAGTGCTGGGCCCCATCCTCTTTAACATCTTCATAGATGATCTGGATGAGGGCATGGAGTCAGTCATCAGCAAGTTTGCAGATGACACTAAGCTGGGGGCAGATGTGACTGGGTTGGAGGGCAGAAGGGCTCTGCAGCGGGACCTTGACCACCTGGAGAGATGGGCAGAGTCCAATGGGATGGGGTTCAATAGCTCCAAGTGCAGGGTGCTGCACTTTGGCCACAGCAACCCCATGCAGAGATACAGGCTGGGGTCGGAGTGGCTGGAGAGCAGCCAGACAGAGAGGGATCTGGGGGTGCTGATTGATACCCGCCTGAACATGAGCCAGCAGTGTGCCCAGGTGGCCAAGAGAGCCAGTGGCATCCTGGCCTGCATCAGGAATGGTGTGGCCAGCAGGAGCAGGGAGGTCATTCTGCCCCTGTACTCTGCACTGGTTAGACCACACCTTGAGTACTGTGTTCAGTTTTGGGCCCCCCAGTTTAGGAGGGACATTGAGATGCTTGAGCGTGTCCAGAGAAGGGCAATGAGGCTGGGGAGAGGCCTTGAGCACAGCCCTACGAGGAGAGGCTGAGGGAGCTGGGATTGGTTAGCCTGGAGAAGAGGAGGCTCAGGGGTGATCTTATTGCTGTCTACAACTACCTGAAGGGTGGTTGTGGCCAGGAGGAGGTTGCTCTCTTCTCTCAGGTGGTCAGCACCAGAACAAGAGGACACAGCCTCAAGCTACACCAGGGGAGATTTAGGCTGGAGGTGAGGAGAAAGTTCTTCACTGAGAGAGTCATTGGACACTGGAATGGGCTGCCCGGGGAGGTGGTGGAGTCGCCGTCCCTGGAGCTGTTCAAGGCAGGACTGGACGTGGCACTTGGTGCCATGGTCTAGCCTTGAGCTCTGTGGTAAAGGGTTGGACTTGATGATCTGTGAGGTCTCTTCCAACCTTGGTGATACTGTGAAATCTGCCCTCATGCTTAACACAGGTTGCAGCTTTTTGTGGGGCAATACCAGTGGAGGGTGGAGTAAAGCACTACCTTAACTGGTACAGAACACCTTTTCTGCACTGTTTACGAAGGAGACAAGTTTCCAGATACAATCCTGAATACAAATTCAGTCAAAGGACGTGTAACTACCAAACTAGTCAATCAGCTTGCAATTATCTGACATACAACTGTTATTTTGTATCTGCATACAATTGTTAGTTTTCTATCCACAACCCCATTCCTTAGCAGTTTGGAAAGCAAATGCTTGGAAAGCATTAAGAGGTAAGAAAACATCACACAGTTGCACTTGAACCTTTCTTATTTTTCTGCCTCATCCCTTTAAATACTGGTGAGATACTTGTTCTGAACTGCTCTCTTCATTGTCTGAAACTGCCTCCTACCCTGTGAGAAGCCATTTACAAAGGTTTGCATTCTTGGAGCTCAGGGCTTTTCTTCTGCAAGCCTGAGTTGGTATCATGCTTGGACTTTGCCACGAGTAACCTGCGACAGCGAGGTGTTTTTCCTGAGATCCACAACAAGCCTGGGGCAAAGCCAAGCTGGGAGTTTCCAAGCACCTTTCTTGCATAGTCTACTACTGCAGTACACAGTGAGCCATATCTTGACCTAAAGCATACAGGATCAGTTGTATGACTACCTGCAAGAGATATCTATGGCCACTAAAACTGCTGTTCTGCTGAAACCTAACAGGCTGTAGGCCAGACCTAAAGCTATGTGAAATTCAGGGAAGTTTTCAGATTACTGAGGAAATGAACTTTTCTATTTCAGGTCACTAAAACTGGGCCACAGCTGGCACAGACCAAGATATGCTGTTACCTGAGGACTGGCTGTTGCTTAAGAAAATGGGTGGAGGAGTTCTCATTGGATGTCTTAGAGCATTATGAAACTGAAACACCTCTGCTGCAACTGGCTCCCAAAATACGTGGAAGACTTCATGGTGGGATACACACACACCTTCAGGTAGGACTTCTTCCAGATGGCATTAGGTTGTGTAATGTCTTTTGCAATGTCTTTTTTGTTATTATAAAGAAGGAAGATACTCAAGGCTGAAAGGAATGTTACTGTGATGCTGGGAAATATAATCTGGATTCGAGAATGAACTAGAGGCTAAACAGATGTTCTGCTTTACTTTACTAATGGGCTCAGAAGAGGATCATGCTGCCAGAATCACCAACCATATTCCCCATAGTTCCATGTGCACCCCTTTCTGAGCAAAATTAATCTTTTCTTATCTAAAATAGCAGTCCAAGACATGTTAGCTTCTTATTAAAACAGGAAAAGCAACCTTAAAGCCCATGTGTCAAATCCTGCCCCCCTGGAGTTAGTGACATTTAGCTAATGCTTTCAGAGGGTGCATGCCTGTATGCTGTGTGCACAGATACACAGTTCAAGTAACTAAGAAAAAAACCCCACCAAAGTAAGAATCAGATTATAGACATGATTTTAAACCAAAGGCATTCTGAAATTAAAGAGAAGCTGCAGTGCTGAGCTAGGCACATACACTGGCACCATCCCCGAGGGGGCATGCAAGAGGTAAAAAGCTGAGGGTGTCCAGGACATGCTGGATCAGCCAGATGCCTCCAAGAGGAAAGGAGAGGCAGAACCAGGAAACAATCAAGGGCCCTGTGCTATGTAAGTGAGAGACATCAGTGAATGCTGACCTCTGCCAGGCTCTGCAGACAATGCGTGAAAATGAAAGAAAGATGCTCTTAACTAACATGTTGTGGGTACCTAACACGTTGTGGGTAAGTACTAGAAGGAGAAAAAAAAAGCATCAGCACTGAAATGTGTAGCCCTAAAGTGGGCAGAAATACACAGAGACAAAACCGGAGAAGCTTCTGAGAGTCAAAGGAGTGAGAGCCTGGAAGAGCCTGCACAGCTCAAAGGGTGTTTGCTAGCCACCAAACTGGGCTTTGACCATCTGTGACAGAGTGATGTCCTCTGCAGGAACAAAACCCTAGATAACCCAGGGAGTGTCTTCCTGCCTGTGCTGCTAATAAGAGCATGCTTTCATAAACAAATACATGTCCTGTTTCATATTCAAAATGGATGTCAACAGAAGGAATGTGATTAACTGAAAGCACCATCAGTATAACCAAACACGTTTCTCTGCAACACTCAGGCAGATTAAAGAGGGAAGGATCTAAACACATGCATCAAGAAAAGAATGGATTTTCCCTTTGCTCCTTGTCCATTTTGCTTTTGAGGCTTGTTGCTGCACTATTCAACCTCTTGTTTGCAGTTGCTGCTAGAGAAAATCTGGGGGAGTTAAAAATGTCTCCACATCTCCCGTAACAAGAAAGATGTCTGTTAGTTTTAGGACTTGTAAAACAGTCCCTTGAAAGGGGTTATGGTCTGTAACAAACAGAGCTGCCCCCAGGAAGAGCAACAGGGCTAGTTACTTATGGAGGAAATCCACCAGTGTGAACCAGACATACCAGCTCTGTAACACCACTTTGTGTGTGAGCAATCAAACAACAAACATCAGAACTACAAAGTATAAAATGCAGCACATAGAATGTTTCTGCCTCACATTTGGCAGAATGGCCCCAGCCCTCAACCTGGTCTGTGAGTGTGGGCCATGAAAGAACTGAGAAGCTGTGGAAAACTCACGCCTCACCCAAGAGGAGCCTGTGGTTGGCCTTAGCCCTGTGTCAGCTCACAGCATTTTACACTGTGCTAACAGACACAGGGCAGCTGGTTTGCCTGGGGCAGGCTCAGGGAAGTCATTGACGACAACTTTGGGTGAACAACTGAATGAGATTGCCACAGTTTTGATCAGACCACGTGCATACACATAGCTTACGTGAGTCTTTGTTTGATGAGATGATTTTTAAAGTCCCTCCTAAGCCAAACCATTCTATGATGCTGTGATTCTGACTTCAGAGCAGTACTTAAGACACAAGGAAAGCCTGGGAAAATTTTGCTTGCTTTAGTGAATAATTTCCGCTGATACCAAAGCTGTTTGGTTCAACAAAAGCCATTTTATTCAGTACTTTCCCAAGTGCATTAAAAAATTGAGACAAAATGGCATGTTTAGGCTATCTGTTGACTGGTTATACATTTTACTTCTTTCTGCAAAGCTGCCTGTCCTTTGCCTTTGTTTGGTGCAAACAAGGTCTCTTTGCATACTGCATCCCTTAACAAGGGTGTTTCTCCAGGTTACTGTTGAACTTGACACTAACCTGATTTGGACTCTGCTCCTTTCAACCTCGTTGTCTATCTAAAAAGGTATTGAAGGAAGTGAGGACTATGTTTTAACCCAACAGGAGTTACAGGCATAAAATGTATTCTCTTCTGAGAAGGTGTTCAGCGACTTGGAACAGTCATTTGTAACTCAACAGGATGACAAACTCCACATCTGTATGAAGATACATTCACAGCTGAGGAATCATCAGTAATTAGCTTCCAAAATGACCTCCTCCAAATGAGAGACACATCTGACAAATCAGAAACTGGCAGTCACATTAATGAAATGCTGTTGCTATGGGGAAGTTGTCACTGTAAAGGTGAAAATAAACATGCTTCCTTCTCCTCACTGTGCAAGGACCAAAAGCACCTCCCTGAAGAAGAGGCTGTTATGAACTGTAGATGCCACTGAAGTCTGCTTTTCAGAGGGTCATTTCTTCACCTGTTTCAAAACCTTTTGTGCTGTAATTTTGGAAGCAACATCCCAAATGCTAGCAGCTAGGACGCTCTTTAACTCATCAACTATAATTGAAGCTGGAAGGCACATGCAGAGATTATCTAGTCCAAGCCCCTGCTCAACGTGTTTCCTATTCACTCAGGTTGCTCAGGACGTTGCCAAGTTGAGCTTTATGTATCTCCAAGCCTAGAGATTTCCCCACCTTCCTGGGTTCTGATCCAGCACTTGACTGCCTTCATGGTAAAGACATTGTTACATGTAGGTAACTGAGATTTCTCATGCTGACTTGTGCCAGTTCTCTCTCACCACTGTGCACCTTCAAGAAGAGTCTGGCTCTGCTGTCTCCACATCCTCCCAAAGGGGAACTGTAGACAGCAGTAAGATTCCCTTTTAGCCTTCTCAGGCTAAACTAACTCAGTTTTATCAGCCTCTCCTTGTACATTTTATTCTTCAGTGCCCTAATTGTTTTGACAGCTCTCCTCTGGCCTTGGTCCAGTATGTCAATGTTTTCATTTTACTGGGGAGCAAATTGGACCTGGCACTTCAGATGTGGTCTCAGAAACGCTGAATGGAAGGAATAATCACTTGTCTTGGCTTGCTAGCTGTGATCTTTCCAGTACAGCTCAGTATGTGGTGACCTTCTTCACCACAAGGTCACACTGTTGACCCATGTCCAGCTGATCTGCGAAGATCCCCAGGTTCCTTTCCACAAAGTTACTTTCTATTCATTCAGTGCCCAACCTTTAATGCTGAATGGGGTTATTCCACCTCAGATGCAGAGCTTCCCAAGTGCTTTTGTGGAAACTTCATGAGGTCCCTGCCAGTCTGTTTTTCAGCCTGTCAGGGTGCCTATGAATAGCAGCCTGCCAGCGTACGCTCGCTTTCCACAATGTGGTACTCCTGAAAACCAGCTGCAAGTGCTCCCCAGCACCATCATCCACACCACTAATACCACTAATGAAAAAGCTCCACTGATTGCAGACACAACATCTATTTAGCTTTTTTTTTTCCTTTCTCATGTTCCCTGAGGTGAAAATCCTTACTGACGTGAACTCGTGTCCTGCAATGGAAGTTGGTAAAGGGAAATGACTCCCTAGAACAAAGTTTGAAGTCTCTCCAGTAGTCCCAGGTAACAGATGTAGGCAGCAACATGAAATGATCTGTTCTCTCAGCCTTAGGTCTTTAACAAGCATCTGATCCATGTCCCTCTACCCTCAACCATCTTGCATGCAGACATACGCCTACAGCTAGCAGAGCTGGTTATGGGAGAGCGAGCAAGCTGTTGACAGCATTACACCAGGTTGTCATCCCTCCTTCCCTGGCAGGAAATGCAGTAACGACTTACATGCCTGAACCTGTTTTCTGACCTGGTGACAGAGTTACCTTGGATTTACCTGAACAGCTGTGAAAGCAGAATTTAACTCTTGAGGTGGGAACTAATTTGTATTATGTAAAAACTGTGTCTAGCTGACAATTGCACTGATGTTTGGGACAACAGAAACAAACCAACAGGTTGTAAAACCAAAATGAGCTTAGTTCAGTCAAGGCTATTTCCTCTCCAGTTTTTCTTATTCACCAAAGTAAATTCTTTGAACAAATAAAAGATGTCTTATTACTGATTATCAGGACCACTCAGCCAATATTCCTACTACTTAGTCCCACCCAAGTGGGACTCCACACAAGCTGAATGGCTCACTCCTCTTTAGTAGAGAGGATGACCTACAAGTCATGGAAAGGAAGCCAAAAGAACTCAACTCTCATGGGAAGAGGAAGCCTTTTAAGTTTCCTGAATGAATGACAAGTCTTTCCTCTGTCACACAGCCTGTTTGTTAACAGTTCACACTGACAGGTTGAGGAGCACATCTGGAAAGTGGCCAGTGCTGACAATTCCATGCTAAAAGTTGTGCTCAAAAGGGAGCACTCTGTTCCTTCTACCACTGAGTCCCCTCTCACTGGGGCCCGTTGTTTCAGCCTCATGCCTCCTTCTGTGAAGGCCAACAGCAAGGCTTTGTTCAAGAAGCAGCTGCTGAGAGGATGTACTATCTCATGGAATGACCCACTGACATTTCTCCCTCTGCTCATTAGTAAGCAGTGAATAATCAAGAGAACTAGGGCAGATAGCACAGCCTATTTCTTTTGAAGTAAAAAGCCAGCTCCTTACATCCCTGTGTGCCCCAAAAGGGATTCCCTCATAAAGTGGGTTTGCAGCAAAGCCAGGGGATCTTGCTTTGCACCACCTTCTTATCATATGATGGAGCAAGGAAAGAGAACAGCTCATGACAAAAGGTGGATTGGGCAAGGCTGGAGTAAAAGGTGTCCCAGCTTCGCTTCACTCAAGAGCTCAACTCAGCTCAGCCAGGACATGAGCCAAAGATCCTGTTCAACCGGATCATATATTGGTGTTTGTTCAATCATTGGTTGTCATGGGGTGGATCTACAGCACTCAAGAGACAGTTGAGTGGTTGGAAGGAGCAGAGCAATTGAGGGAACTGAGAAAACCTTAACCATTCTTCTTCAGTCCTTACTGCAGTCCAACACTATCATCTAATGATGTCCACATACAGGAGCCACGATGAAGGAGCATCTGCACTGCCTCTTCCTCTATCCAAACAACGTCTGCATCCAGCTCTGAGTTACAGCACAGAACATATCTGCCTGTCATGTCACTGATTACACCACAATTAAATCTGACTTTAAAAACAAAGAAATTGGACCATTAAACAAATCGATGGCTTTGACCAGCCCAGGTTTGGTTTGGCTTGTTAATATAGCACACAATAGGTGATGCTGTGTGTCCATTTTCAGGTGTTCTTGCTTTGATGTGTCTGCTAAAGGTGTTCCAATCCTCACAATTTCCATCCCTCCTTGTCTAAAAGATAGGAGCAGGGCCATGTTTTCCTCACTTTTACATCAGCATAGATCCAGTACTACTCTTGCAAAGTCCATGAAACAAATAAAGCCTCATCCCCTGAGTACAGTGGAGTGGAAACATCTCTGAGTACCTCCTGCTCCTCTCCTAACCTAAACGCTTTAAGCAGAGCACTGCTCTGCAGTGTATGTGTGCACTGCCAGATACATCAGCTGCAGGCAGTCTCCCTGTCTCTATTTTTAGTTTGCCGTGGTCTAGCTGCTTCCTGGCTCAATAGTGTTGTTTCATCTGCCATCACAAGACAACATAAAAGCCGCACTTGCATTTCCAAGTCCCAGTTTGTGGCTTCTTCTGGAGTGTGAGACTCTGTGGGTATTTTCTTTCATGATTCAGCTAGTGTTTTCTTGCTGCTGTGTAGCTGCTCTCCTCAGATGGCAACAACGGTTACTGCCCTGAAAGATGTCATGTGTTGTGCACAAAGATCAGGGACTGCATGATCCCAGTGTGAATGAAGGGTGAGAGCTAAAGTGACAGAATCACTGCTGGGAGGACTGTGCCAGAGCAAGACTGGGCTGCAGAGGTCTGTAATGAGCTTCTCAGAAATAACACTAATAGTGTGCAGATCTCCACTTAATAAAGCCCATCTCAAAGGACTGACAATTTCTGAAACAATTACAGGCACACTTTCAGCTTCCTTCTGTTGTAAGAGGTGTATCCAGATCACTTTTTCCTACACAAGCTGTGGCCCCTCTTGGAGGCACTGTCTCGTGATTACCAACTGAGCCCAACTCCGTGCAGCCATCTGGAGAAATCCAGATAAAATACACTATCAGTTGAAAGAGTGTGTCCAGACATTTGTCCAGTACACGGAGAAAGCTGCAGCTTAGCCACAAGAATTATTTTGCCTATAATTTCAAACTGAAGGACCTGTTTTCCTTAGTGAGCTGTCACTGCTGCTCTCAGTTTCAGTGCTACAAGACCATTCAACAGTCTGCAAGAGCCAGAGGTGAGAAGTGACTGGTTTCACTTTGGTGGGAGCTCGGTGGTGATGGGCAGGCTGGTCTCCCAGTTTGCCTTGAGCAGCTTTTTGCTCTTCAAGTTCACAATTCACATCTGTGCTGGGAGAAGTGCATGCTGTAGCCTCACTTTACATGAGGATCTCCACAGCCAAAATAGAGTTAGAAAAGGGTGGCAGAAGTAAGTTTACTCATTAGCTAGTTGTTTTCTATGAGGACCTTGCTCAGGTTCTTACTTGCTGCTTCAGGAATTACATGGTGTACTGCAGTATCTGAACTCTCACCCTGCAATTACGCACTGTGGTTTCACCTCCTGCGTGCCCTGCACATGCTAAGCATTCCTCACTACTGCCCTAGAAAGCAGATAAGCCTGACTGCTACCTTCCTGCCTTCAACATCTGGAGAAGGGAAAGCTAGGGAGAGCTAGGCTGGCTTGGGATTGTACCAAATATGGAGTCAAAAAAGGGATAAAATGGCACTGGCAGTGCCAAAGAGCTGCCTCCTCTGGGATCCCCTTGCTGCGGGGAAGCCATAGCAGATGCTTACAAGGTAGAACATGAGAGATGGGATGGACTAGTATGACTGTCTGGTAAATCCCTTCAGTTCCTGCTTCTGCCCACATGCTGTGCAGCAGACATCACAGCCTGCTTTTGACATCACAGCCATGTTTACGACTCAATCTTCCCCTGGGTTAAAAGAGGAAAACAGATGAATTCCAGACAGGGCTCATGGGTCCATATGATACTTAACATGGATCAAGGGTCAAAGACTCGTTTAAGTGATCCCTTACTTTCCCATTGTTTTTACTCTGCCACGAGCTTTCAATCTAGCAGTTTTCAGAGCAATATGCACAAAGATTTATGTCCATACACTTGTGTCATGGTGGGGCAGATCAATCTCCCCTTAGCAGCGCTCTCTCTGCTCCAAATAAATTGTCATAAGAGACTGAAAGACTGACAAGTCGAGATAATTTGAAGAACAAAAGGGCTATTTTCCTCATAAGGAACGTACTTGCAAAGTTTAATCTGAAGCTCTGACAAACTTCCCTCTTCTAACAAATCATCAGTGGCAAATGGCTCCTGCAGTGGTCCTCACCTGACAAATACAAATGGGCTAGGAATCTTCAGACTGGAACCATTAGTAAAGCTACTAAGAGTTCCTGACTCTTGAAGAGTGAGTGTTTATGCAGAGGAAATACACTTCCCCTTGGAGAACAACTTGCATCACTTCTGAAAAAGGCCCAGGGAGGATGCACAGCTGCTGCTGTATTCTCTTTCCTAGTCAAGCAGAGCATCTATCTGAGGATGAGCACATCAGTAGCAGTCCAGGAGCTCAGAGCATGGCTACAAGGATGGGCCGGGTAGTGCAACTTAGCATGGAAGCAAATCCCGGTACTGTGTGAGGTTCTGCCTGCTGGGGGAGGGGGGCCTGAATGAGAGCAGGATCCATGGAGAGAACAGTCCTTCTGCATTCCTGCAAATGCTGTGTCCATACCCCTGGCTATTTCCAGTAGTGCACACAGAAGACTTTATTTCCTGGTGATGTTCAGGTGTCAGAAGCCCTTCTCTGGGGAAAAAAAAACAGAAAAAGAAGTAGAAATGCCCACAACCTGTTGTAATCCCTGTCAAAGAACTGCAAACAACAAGTGCCATTCCTTCTTATGTCCGTGCAGAAAAGCAGCATGAACTTCTTCTGCTATGGTGAGGTAGAGTCAGTCAGAGGAGCAGAAAGATAACAGACTGCTGTGGGTACATGGGCCCAGCCCCAGTCTTGCTACCAGTCACCAAGGACCAACTGTGCCTCTCTGCCAGCGAACCAGCTCTGAGTATCGCCTGCCAAGGCTTTCCTGACTCCATCCCTGGAGATCACCCTGATGCCTGCCTGATGGCATTATCAGGGATGCTCTCCAGGAACACTCCCTCATGCTGGTGTGCATGAGCTGTTACTTCTTACTTGCAGTGCTACCCTAATTGTTGCTCTTATTAATGCTGACATACTTCTTAGTCATTTCTTCCTTCCCAGTCTGGCCATGTTTAGTCCTTTTTAACCTTTCTGTGTAGACCAATCCATCCCAGTGCTGTGTATAAATAAAAGCCTTCTGTTCTCATCCACAAAATGGTCTTTTAACAGTTGCAAGAACAACATGGCAATCATTAGGAAGAAAAACAAACCAAAACAAAACCAGCTAATATTTACACATTTAAAAATCTCTGCTCCAGCTATTTTCCACTTTATTTGGGGGAAAATAAGTGCTTTGTTAAATAGAGATAACAGTGAGAAATTTAATGGTGAGCACAACCAGCAGTAGGTGTCTGAGAGGAACCTGCTAACCCATCAGAAATGCTCACCACACACAACATAGCAGCAGGGTTCAAAAAGAAAGCTGAACTTCAGCTAGAAACATCTAAGGAATATGAATAAGCTGTTAGAGCTGCGACCTTTCCCTCTGCTTTGATCTGATGTTACACATAACTTGAGAGTGGGAAATTCAACAGCTGCAAAAAGGGTCACAGCCACAGGTCTCCATATACCAGGACAGATAGAGTGTTTATTGCACCTGGAGAGAGAAGGACATTGGAGGGGCTGTCCTCAAGCAAATCTAAAGGCTAGGAACTGCTGCCAGCTTAGGACTAAGTACTTCACCTCCATCATCTTCATGCAAGACATTGCCACTAAGAAGCACCAGCAAGTGCAAGTGCAAAAGAGGGCCAATGCCACTACTGTTAGAAGTTTAAGGAGAGAAGTGAATGGCTTTGTGTGGCTCTGGAGTCTTGGAAACGCTTTTATAACTGCTGTGAGTTGCCATGGTCTTTTGAAGGTGAAACTGTGGCTGTTCTGGGCTCTGGCCACGTAATGCAACCACAGAGAACAAGAACTCAGCAAATGAGATGTTATAGGAAGAGATGAGGATAGCTGGAACATCATGTGCTTCACCAACTGAAAACACTTGGTAGGAGAAAACAAAGCCACATTCTCCTTTATTCTCATTTCCCTTGGCTCTCAGCTTTACGGGTCCCTAAAAATACTGCATAACTAAAGGGCTGCAATCTGCCTGTGTCTGTCTGAAGAATTACAGCATCATACCAGTTTGATGACTCTCCCACGGGTATTCCTTCAAAGAGGGCTTTCCTAAACTGATTGCCAATAACCTGGTATGTTTCTCTGTTTTTTTCTGTCATCAGAATGTCGCTGTAATAAAATACTAGTAACATAGAGAAGAAATTGAGATGTCATTTCAATATACCTAAAGCTTGCAGAAATGCACAGCAAGGTCATCCAAACAGCCTTATCTCTGGCTTCATGAAGGTGCAAGCCAAGTAAATACAGAAATCATGGGGAATGGTTACCTGCCTATGAAAAACATCATGTAAGAGACCATAGAACAAAATGCTGTATTACGAAGAAACATCATCTTACTCTTTCATGGAACTGATCTTAACCAAAGCTATTTAATAACATTAGATGTAAGGGAGGGTTAAGAAGGTCTTCTGCAATTAAAATTTTCACCACCACCATGAAAAGCTTCCGTGAAGTCCATCACTCTTGGGTTTACTATAAAACACCCCAAAGAGTAATTGTGTGAATCCTGACGTATTAGAAGAACTGAGCCAGCCACACCTTTTACAGGGCAATTCAAAGACACAAAGTTGGGTGAATACTGATGCTCTGTGAAGTGCTGAAGCCTTGCATAACAGGAAGCTGTGGTGCAGAGCAGCCCTTGGCAAGATTTAGAACCAACATGTGAGCTGCTACAGACTTTGCAGTATACATGGAAATAGCTTTTTCCTCTTTTGACTGAAAGGTAGACACAGTATGAACCAGTCAAGTCACGCATACTACAGCCCCAGGAACTTCCCATCTCATTTGAGGAATCACGCTAGCCACGCTGTGGAACTGCATTAATAATCTCATGGATAATGCACACGTATTGGGAATTTTATCTATGGGAATACCAGAACCAGAACAAATGTCCAAATCAGGAAATCTATGTCAAGCTTGTAAGACTAAGAGCCACATAAGAGATGGGGAGTAGAAAGCAATTATTTTGCTAACACAACTGAAGGTGAGGTGTGTGCTTTGCTGTCCCTGCTGGACAGTGAAGATGTGTCCAAAGAAAGGCCTGTGATGTCTCCATGCCTCTCTACGTCCCAAGGCAAGAGTACAGCTGTCTAATTGTATCAGCATATGAAAGCTACGCCATCATGTCAGCCTCTCTTCTGGGATCATTTAGGTTATCGACCATGAATCCATCCCAAATGGTTCCTAGTTCCAGGAGTCAGGTGAAAGAGAATCCCTTACAGAGTGGTTAAAACAGCACTATCAGTAATGTCAAGGCTGAGAAATACTCAAGGTAAACAGGGACATCTCTTTACAGATTCAATATGCAGATCTTCCCAAAGCAACAGATGATCCCTTTCTCATTTATACCGAGATGCAGATGTTTTACTGACTCTCTTCTAAACGCTCAGTAGCTTTAATGGTATGTACTTCAATAAAGTCCTGAGCTGCTGTAAATCAAGTACTGTTTCAGGCTACTCACCATGGTCATGGGCAAAAACAAACAAGTTAAGTTCTGTCAGCCTCTGGGCCAAGTCATCATAGCGGCCGCAGTGTTCCCCAGCACCATGAGCGATAAACACGAGGGCCCTAAATGGAGCATTAAGGTATAAATCATTAACTTGGCAATCAACCCACACAGGCTTCAGAGCTGTAAGCAAACCCAGTATATTCAATTAACAACAGCATCAGCAAATACAAGACAAGTACATAACACCTGAGATGGAATTCAACAGAGGGGAAATGGTGGCCTACCATTGACCTCGTCCGCTGCAAGCTGTAGATGCACATGGACATCAGCATCAACCTTGACTTGGATAACTCTTGTTCTGGGGTGTCTACACTGTTCCTACAGTGTGTTACTACTGATTCCTTTTGGGATTTTGGTGTTTCAAATACAAGTATTGTCCTTAACTTATACCTTGCAACGTCATCTGATGCTGTAGAGCATTCTGAAAGCTGTTTTGGCTAAATAACAGGTCTTAAACAGAGTCTAGAACTTTGTCTGGAGTTTGGAATTTTATCTTTGGAATCCAGTTCTGGTAATTTTACCATTCCAGTTTCTGCCCCCAAACAGCTGGTTCACTTTGGTGGTGCATGCCTCTTACATAGCCAGTGTACCACTACAGACAGGGATCATAAAACCCCCAGTCTAACAGACACTCATTTGTGAGAGACACACAAATACTTGTCTTTGCAGATTCCACATTTACCAGTGACGTTTTACTGTTACTAGAGTGGCATCAAGTGAAAGTGACTGAAGTTGAATGAGCCTTCCCAGTGTTTTCACTGGGCAGAGTTTGTATGGAGTCAAGGCTTGAGCCACAGCAGAAGTAGCAATGAAATTACAGAAGTTTTGCTGCACTCGACAGGTGACTATTTTAAAAAGCAGACCTCAGCAACACAAACATAACTTGTTCATTTAAAAATACCATCTGTCACTGCAACATCCACAGCCACAAAACAGCCTGAAGGCCACCAGTTAGACATTTCCAGTACAGACATAGTAAAGGAACTGGCAACATAAAAGTAATGACAGCAGCAGCTTACAGCTAGTGAATTCTTCAACTTTATTTTGATGGAGGTTTTGAATACCTTTTCTGACACTGCATTCAACATAACAAACTGGTTTGAGCTTACTACATTTAAACTTAAAAAAAGATGCTGGATGGTGTAGAAATTCCTGCTCTAGCTCTTTTATTAGGACCTGCTTCAAAGTACTTGCTTATGCCAGACAACCTGAAAAGGCATCCATCAAAACCAGAAGGGTTTTACAGAGCACACTGCACGCACAAAGCGGCAATGCTAAGATGCTCTGCTATCTGTCTAACGCTAATTAGGAAGGGTGAGGTTAGGTCATGTAGTATATTTAACTTGCTGTGCCCTCCAAATGTTCTTTAGCATCACTGAAGGTTTCGAAACAGTCAGCATGGAGCAGTCATCTCTTCCTCTGTCATCTTCCCCAGTCAATAGATTTGTCAAGTTATCAATGCACTTGCCAGACTGCCTAATTTTCAGACTGCAGGGTCTATTATTATTATAGCTCCAAATACTGATGACATTGCTTCTTCCACAGCATAGAATATTAACTGTCTGCAACAGAGGCAGCGTGACTTTAAGTGTCCCACCTCTCCCAGGTGCAGTCAGCCCAACAGAAACACTGTGGCCACTGTCACAGCTATTACTCCATACATGCCTGTGAAAATTGGAGGCACAATCCAACTGCTTCTGCCCTCACTTACACTCCACAAGGTCCCTTCCAGCCCCTGACATTCTATGATTCTATGATTCTTTGATTCACTGATCTGGCATCTCAGCCCGAGTCATCCTTGTCCTGGGTCACCAAAAGAGACGTCACAAGTTCCCATGTTGGGGCTTGCAGATCTGCCAAGCATTCAGAAATGCAGGAGAGAGGTGGGTGGTGAATCAAACCCAGGCTGTAACCCGCAGGCTCTGAACTCTGCGGCTCAGCTGCGGTACTGCACGCACAGGACACCAGTGCAGAAACCAAGGAAGTGGGAGAGAAAAATCCCTGTGTACCTATCACCTTGATATCCAACAGACCCAGCCAGGCTAAGCCTGTCTGCTGGATACCTCCTATTACCTGGCTCTTGACAGCTCCCCTGCTCAGTGTCTTACTTAAGCCCTCACTTACGCTTTAGAGGATCTGTATTTTTTTCTGCTGAGTAGGCACAGAGACTAAAGTGAAACCACCCTGACTGCATACAGCCCTTATTTTCACAGGGAAATATTGTTTGAGTGTATGCACTGAAATGCATCAAGTGAATCCTAATGAATCCTAATGGAAGCTGGCAAAGAGATCTCTGCCAGGAAACTTGTGCTGCTATTCATTCCCCTAATAGCAAAGCCTTAAGTTTGCTTCCATTCACACTGATGCAGCACCACGACTTTGCCTGACGCTGTCCTGCCAGATGCTCAGACCCCTCATCTTCTGTGAAACCAGTGAGAAAAGAAACCCCCTCAATGCTTCAGAGAGGCAAGGTGTCCCTGCAACCTCTCCTCTCATCTAGCACAACAGCTGCCAGACATTGCAGAACTGAGCCTTTAGTCACCACAGGGAAGAGACCTGGGTTATTATTTGTTTGCAAAACACTGACTAAAATTCCTGAGAACTGCTTGTGCCTTAAGCACCCTAATGGCAGTAACTGCCGAGAAGGCTTTACAAAGTTCTGTCCTATCAATGGTCATAACCATGGAGCAAAATTCCCAAACTGTTATTCCAAACCAGAACGAGCTCATTTCGTTGTTCAGTAAAGCGTGAGTGGCTTTACCGACTGAAAACTAGGTCATGTACACACAGCTCTTTAGCTCCAGCCTTAGGGTCTGAACGCAGGGGCCACACATGAAATGCAACAGCCTGAAAAACTGAAATTAGTACGAGTTTCATCTGAGCAAGGATTGAAGGATTTGACTCTTTCACCTAATCCCTCACTTTCCATTGCAAAACAAGTTTAGGTCTGGCAAACAATACCTGAAGGTAGTATAACAAAAAGATGGTTCAACATATTTTCACTAGCAAGCTGGCATGAAAATGGGAGTCATTTGATTGACTGACAGCACTGCTTTACCATGTTCTTTACCATCAATGACACTGATAAGAGCACAGAGTCTGCTCAGCAAGTTTGCTGATGACACCAAGCTGGGAGGCTTGGCTGATACAGGTGAAGGCTGCATGGCCATCCAGAGAGAGTTGGACAGACTGAGAGCTGGGCACAGAGGAACCAGATGAAGTTCAACAAGGACAAGTGCAGAGTCCTGCACCTGGGAAGGAATAGTAAACTGCACCAGGACAGGTGATATACTGGAGAGCAGCCTGAGAGTACTGGTGGATAACAAGTTATACATGGAGCAGCTATGTGCCCTTGTGGCCAAGAAGGCCAGTGGGATCCTGGGGTGTATTAGGAAGAGTGTGTCCAGCAGATCAAGGGAGCTTCTCCTTCCCCTCTACTCTGATCTGATTAGACCTCATCTTGAATGCTGCATCCAGTTTTGGGCTCCCCAGTTTAAGAGGGACACGGATCTGCTGGAGAGGGTCCAGCGGAGAACTACAAGGATGATGAGGACGACTGGAGGGCATGGCTTATGAGGAGAGGCTGAGGGACCTGGGGCTGCTTAGTCTGGAGAAGAGAAGACTGAGAGGGGATTTAAATGTTTATAAGTATCTGAGGGCTGGTTAGGAGTGGGGAGACAGGCTCTGCTCACTTGCTCCTTGTGATAGGACAAGGCGCAATGGGTGTAAACTGCAGCATAAGTTCTACCTCAACACAAGGGGGAACTTCTTTACTGTAAAGGTCACAGAGCACTGGAACAGGCTCCCCAGAGAGGTTGTGGAGTCTTCTTCTCTGGAGACCTTCAAGGCCTGACTAGATGTGTTCCTCTGTGATCTGAGCCAGATTGTGTGGTCCTGCTCTGGCAGGGCAGTTGGACTCAATGATCTCCTTGGGTCCCTTCCAACCCCTAATATCCTGTGATCTGTACTCCTTTTTTCCCCAACACCCCTGCTCTAGAATTGCAGCTTGCTCTTTCCTACCACAAAATAACACAGTATCAGAGATTACTTTCAGCAAATTTGCTTAAAAGTAATACAGAAACCCTGCAGGCTTTCAGATTTTGCAGGGCTGCAGTGCCCCTGTGCATGACCTCAATGCAAACACAGTTTGAACAAGGTTTGAATATTGGCCACATATCAAATCTATCCTGAGGAGAAATTTCTTCACCTTCAGCTCTTGTGACTGATTGGTGAAACCCTTGGAAGCTTGCACACCTCAGGTAGAAGACATCATGCACAAGCTGCAAAGTTTGCTGGTGGACACTGACCTGTACCTGAATGCATGCTAACTCTGGTCTCTAATGGCAGGCATGGAAGCTTGATGTGTAGGGTGGTTCGTCTGGCTTGGCTGGTGGAACTGTAATTGCTGAGTATCTTGAAATAGCATTCCTTTGGCATTTGCTCAAGAAAGCACCTAATCACACAACAGCATGGTTTCCCCACACTCAGCAGGTGTGTCCCAACATGAGGCTAAGGTGTGAGCCGAACATGAGTAAACATCCTCTTGCTTGTTCTCACCTAACTAGTGCAACTATAATGATGGTTATTAAAGGAAATCAGTCTACTGACTGCTGTTTGCAAAAGCAACAGACAGTTTTCACAGATCTCTGCCCTTCACATAGCCTTCACCAACTCCAACTCTCTCCCCACTGGTGGTTTCTGCCTCCTAGTACTGTGCAGCTGGCAAGCAGATGCAGGTCCTTATCACACCAAGAGGGCAGGACAATATTTGTCTTCATTGCTCAAATCAACTACTGGCTGTGTTTACTTGTCTCCCATTAGGGGAGGTGATGACATACACCACTGACCAGTTCCCATTCCCACATCCCCACTGTGCTGGTCATCCAGGAGTGGCACTGGGTGCTCCTTGTGTTGCAGCTGCAGCTTGCTAAGTAGATGATAGACAGCAGGTGACACACAGAGATGCCACACGTGCAGCTGGTACAAAGCACCTGCAAACACCCTTTCCTCAATCAGGGAGGCTGAAGTGGTAGAGGCTGCAGGAGAACAACTGTAGGGAAAATGAATTGCAGCACCAGACTTATGCCAGTGTGCAAGAGTTCTCTTAAACCTGGGCTCTGTCACCAGATTTATGCCAGTGAGCAAGAGTTCTCTTAAACATGTGATGTCACCAGAAGAAACACCTTGAAACAACACTCAGAAAGCTGGTGGGCTATGAAATCTGGCAGGCCAGAAACACAACTTAGGACTTGCATCCTGTTCAATGTAAGGCCCATATTCTTGCTTTCTTTTCAACAAAATCATGCTGAAACTGAACTAGATGAGGAAGGTTGTGAGCAGGATATGGGGTTTTTAGTATCTTGTGTCCTTTGGGAACAGAGCCACTTCTGTGGGACCCTGTGCATGCTCTTTTATTGATAGAATATAACCTAAAACACTGAGAGTAAACCAAAGAACTGAAGACAAGCTTCCTATGACTACATATATGAAAAATGCAATCCTTTCCACCCCATTTGAAAGCATCTCTCTTCAGAGCTATATTTAATACTTGTTTAACCTCAGGAAAATTTCTTCAATGCATGAAAGTTGGTAAGGCTTACAAAGAACAAGATGAAAGTTAAAAAGGGTTTACAAATGCTGTCTTGAATAAGGACTGATTTAATCACACACAGAAGCGATTTCCTGAATCAGTCCCCTGCAACTTAGTCTAATACTGTGTTATTCTATGTGAGGCAACTGTGCTTTTCATTTGTTATTATGTACTCTGTTACCAGAACCAGATCAGCTCTAACACAGAACATCTGACCTGAGCAGTTTTGAATATTTGACTTTAAATTCCTAAAGTATTTTTTTTTTTAATGGACAGGAAAGCTCTGAGTTAAGTAAGTTGCCAGGAAAAAAAAAAGCCTGGCTTACTAAAATTAAGCACTACATTTTGTTGTGCTGTTTGAGCTCATTTCTTAGTTCCTTTATCCAGCTGGCATCGGCCCGAGCCTTAGAACCACAGTGAACAATCAACCTCTATTTATCAAAAACATTTCACTGGAGACATTCTTTGACAAGCAACTGGACAGCTTCTCACAGACCTCTTTAATGTGTTAAAAATGTAACCTCACATATGTGTGTTTTGCTTCCAAAGTATATTATAATGGAAAATCAGTTAAAGGTTTGCATTATCCTTTTAGCTGGCCCAGTGCAACTGGCTGATCACAAAGATCACATAAGAAGATTGTACATTAAACAGCTTGTAACTTTGCTGAGCTTCAACTGCCATTCCAATTTGCTACCCTTGGTACTTGGTTAAAGATTACCTTAAAGAAATAATTTAATTCCAGCTAATAATTTCCAAGGACACAAAATGAAGAACATTCTTTTTTTGTTCACTGTTGGTGACCTTTTCTCTGGAGGGTTCTTGAGCCTTTTCTCTGGAGGGTTCTTGAGTGTAAGACCTGAGGTTTGGAAGAAGGATCTCTGCTCTTCCAGTCAGCTTTTGCACCTCCTTCTCTTTTTCTAGCCCTGATGTGATTTGTGTTCTCGAGCACTCCTGAAAAAGCCTGGGTCATGAGCACAGATTACAAATAGTTCTGGTGATTTCTCTCATGTAGTGCATGCTCAGAGCCAAGAGGTCATTCTGGTGACTCCAGTTAGACAGGAGTATTTATGGCAGAGGCAGGTGCGTCCCTTCACGCTGCCCTTCTGTCTCTAGGAAACACATAGGGCTATGCCCCTCTGAAGGTGCCAGAAGCAATGACTGTGCTCCCAGTCCCAAGCCATGTTTCAAGGGCATGTTACACCCAAGAGCTTTGCTTGCACTCTTTTTGGTTTGTTTTCAGAAATGCACTTCTAGCCTCTATTCTACTGGCCCACAGCTTTGCCATGTAGGCCCATATCTGGGTAGCCTCCTCTTTTGTCACCTGTCATTGAAACCAAACAATATGATGTGAAACTAGCAATTCTACAGCCATTTCTCCCAACCCAGGAGGAAAAAAGCAAGTCAGACTGACAGTAGCCTGAAGTTCAGTCTCAATGGACCTTTTCTTGATAGCACAGACCATGCAGCATCAGCAGAGATATCTCACATAGCTCCAGATCTGTGTGGATCAGCCTTTCCGGATAGGCTGAAGCAACCAGTAGCTCAGGAATGTAGTTTAACCTGTGAGACAGCTCTGTCAAGGGACCACACACGATGCTCACCCTACAACATTTCCACTGGATTCTGCATGTTGGTGTTTGATGTGCTTTGTTCTAGCCTAGTGGAATCAGTAGCTCCATTCCTGTTCAGTTCCTAAACTGGTAAATGCCTCTTTAGCAAACTCCACTTCTTACTTTCTTTACCCAGTTTTTCAAGCTTGGAAGTTCTCACGCAAGCCTGTCCAAAGGGACTGCCTTTAGTTTAAGCATCATCCTACTGTCTAATATTGTACAGACTTCAGGCTCAGCCTTAAAACCTGTACTTCCATAAGCAATTCCCTGGAAACATGTCTGCAAGCATGGTCTCATCACACATCTCAAAATCACAACTCCTCATCAATATAGCATTAAGAAGACATTTCAGAACTGCCATGATGTGCCGGCAGAGCAGCACGGGTTAAGTTATTCAGCAGCACCAAAAGTGCAGACACCATAAATCAACAGGGCAGGGACAGAACTGGGTTGTACAGATATATTCCAGAACAAAAGGTTCAACAGGATCTGGCTAGAGCCAGGACAAAACAATGTGGAGAAACAGTTTGTGCTGATTTATTGCAGCTCTTCGAAAAGCAAGCCCTCACTGAGAATAACTCATCAGTGGTCTAATATAGGGAAAGGAGATGAAGGAAACTTCAGGTGGGGGTGGGAGGGAAGGTATTATTGTAACCATGCAACTGCATAGCTCTGGATACAAATCTCTGCAAAGTTCCCATCTGAGACCAGCTGCATTTTGTTTCAGGGAAGCTTTGATGTAGTATTTTAGGGGATACAAGGCTGAGATCAGAGGTGAAATGCGTGGTGTGTTGCTTAAAATGCATGGGCCAGATCTTCCCACCCTATTGTTGGATAACACTGAGGATGAAGGATTCTACAGTTACATGGACAGCCTCGGGGAGACACTCCTCCACTTTGATATCAGAGATGGGATTTTCCCTGGCAGAACTGACTGCCAGACCTGTTGCTCTGAATTTGCAAGGCAGACAAGCACTCGAGAGACAGGGGCAGTTCAGGATTTGGAGCTGTGCTTCCCTCTTACTGCTGCCCTTCTGCAGAGCACAGGAATCCTTGAAGGAAGAATTATGGCTTCTTTTTTCAAAGAGGCAAGTTGTAGACATTGCCACACACACAGAGAGGACTGAAGAAGGGCTGACTGCCCCCAGACTTGGCTGGCAGTAAAGCTGGAATGAGACATCCTGGTTCTACGCTTGGCTTTGCTTCATCCCTTCCTCAGTACAAGGGTGACAAGAGAGATAAAATGAAGACTTTATCTCCTAAGGCAAGCTACAAACATGAACAAACAAAGCAGTCAGTGTCTTTCTAAGAAAATGGTGCAAGGCAGTATTGAAGTAGAAAACACCAGCTGCAAAATTCAAGGTGATCTGAAATCACATCCAAAATTTTCAATTAGCTTTAAGGTGTTGAGGAAGAAATCAAGGCAACAAAAGAGCTTCTGGCATATATCCTATGTCCCCTTGGATAAGATATTTCTTGTTCATTGTATTAAAAATTAACTCTCACTTGGAAGCAAAGCCACTGCTGATGGAAGATGGCTTCAGGACCACGACTCTCCACGGAGAGCCAACAAATCAGGGGTAAGAGCAAGACCAGTTTTTTGCAGACCTCCTCCTCCTCTTTCATGGACTTGCACTGAACCTCTAATGATTTCCAAAGGGACAAAAATTACCAGTTAGCCAGTCATGTCGCAGCTTCCTCTTGAAATCTAAATGCAGGCACTGCGTGCTGAGCCAAAGCCTTGGGAAAAGAAAGGCTTGTGTAATTAGACAGACTGTCCTTTCACAGCACCAGAAAGTGGCAATTAAAGGGACAGAAGCTTTCTTCTGCACAGTCACTATCGCTTAAACTCAGCACTACTCACTAGCGCAGGGCTAAACCTGCTCACTGAACAAAGGAGGTGTTCTTATGCAGAATTATGTTCCTGTTTCAAAACCAGTTCCTTCTTACCAAGTTCACCCAGCCTCAGCATACTCAGAACACTGCTACCTGTTCCAGTGACAAGTCATTATTGCTGCTACAAGCTCACAGCCTGACAAACCCAACTCAACCCTAGAAGACTAAGCAGGCTTCCTAGAAAGGAGCTAGGTGTGCTTGTTAAGGGATCAGCTCGAGCCACACGTGAATGCTCCCTCCATGGCACCTTAGCCACATTTTGATCATTTCAGTTCACCTTTCTGCACAGCAGAGAAGATGGAATTGGACAGCAGTATCTCTGTATCGGGGTGACAAGTTCTAGTTTAGGTTTCAGATGGTGGAAATTAGTTAGGAAAGACATCCCTCTGGTTAGGTTCATACAAGTACTTGGTGACTTTTCAGTCCTTAGTAACATCCTTACTTGCTCAGTTACTTTGAAATGTTTGCTTAGAAGTGTTTGTAGTTTGAGACAAATCAAAGTGGTGCAGAGGACACTACAGCTGAACATTAAGCAGTGTTTCTTGAAAGTTGCCTCAGACAGGCCTGCAGATTTTTTCTGACTCTTCCTAAGGTGATTTTCACATAGGAGCAGGACATCACTGGTGGTCTGAATGTGGGCTCACCAGAGGTTCTTCACGCTCAGTCTCCCCACAAAACCAGTGTTTTTTCAACATGGGATTGGCCCATATTAGATTCCAGCCATGGCTATGATCACCTCCTGTCTCAAGCTGTTATGTCAGGGAGTGGATGGTACAGACAACTCATGACAGGCAACACTGAAGAAGTTATCAGAGGAAGTATTTGGCTCATCACCCTAGCAGCTGTGCAGGGAAGAAGCTGAAAAGCACACAACTGGCATAAGGGCTGAGAGCATTTCCGAGCCCTTCCTTGCAACAAAAACTGCACATCCGAAGTACACGCATCAGGCATTTTGGGCTTACATGGGCAAGTCTTCAGTAGATTGGAAGAGAGCTGTGAATAAGCACAAAGCAAGAAAGGGGATGACTCTTTACCTGTTCTATGAACTCAAGATTGTAGGAGATTGTTACTTTTTAATAAAGCACTGACTGTCCAATTCCCAACTGTATGGCAATGGTTTAAAGCAAACCATAAAACTTCAATTCCCTGAAATACTTAGAGCTGATACTGGGGTTTGTAACCAGGCAATTCCACATGTAATATGGAACTCATGATTACTTCCTGCAAAGAGTCAATTACTTGTCCTCACTTTTACCTTTCTGATCCAATTTTGTCTGTGCTCTTCTGTGTTGGCAGAGACCTTAATTGGTTATCTTTAACAAACTCATAAAAAGTTACCAGAGGTAACACGAGTCTCCAAACAGCCAATCTTCTTTTTCTGCCTCATCTTCCAAAAGCCAGGATGGAATTGACCCATAAACTTTGAGACAGAAAATCAAGGATTGATTTCTTAATTGTAAAGCACTTAGGTATATTTGAGAATACTTTGAGATTAAGCACATTAATTTCCAATGAATAATCCTATCTCAACGCATCCCAGAGCTGCATTTCAGCCCTGCCCAGCTATGACAGGAATCTTTGCACTGAGAGGCTTTACACACTCTGTCAAAATCAATACCAGCAGCTACTCCTCTGGGAAATCAGTAATGTCACAAGCAAAGTGCTTGCCAAGGCTTTGAGCATGGTCTAATTAATTCACTATTTCATGTTTGCTGTAGACCTGAGGTAGGAAAGTTGCATGTAAGCAGTAAAATATGAGCCACAGAATCATAGAATCAACCACGTTGGAAGAGACCTCCAGGATCATCCAGTCCAACCTAGCACCCAGCCCTATCCAGTCAACCAGACCATGGCACTAAGTGCCTCATCCAGGCTTTGCTTCAACACCTCCAGGGATGGTGACTCCACCCTCTCCCTGGGCAGCCCATTCCAATGCCAATCACTCTCTCTGGCAACAACTGCCTCCTAACATCCAGCCTAGACCTTCCCTGGCACAACTTGAGATTCTGTCCCCTTGTTGCTGGTTGCCTGGCAGAAGAGACCACCTCCCACCTGGCTACAACCTCCCTTCAGGTAGTTGTACACAGCAATGAGGTCTGCCCTGAGCCTCCTCTCCTGCAGGCTGCACACCCCCAGCTCCCTCAGCCTCTCCTCATAGGGTTTGTGTTCCAGGCCTTTCACCAGCTGCATTGCCCTTCTCTGGACATATTCCAGCATCTCAACATCTCTCTTGAATTGAGGGGCCCAGAAATGGACACAGTACAGGAGGAGTTCTAAGACAGTGATCACTGTGATTTAAAGGCTGAAATGTTTATTCTAGGTTTGTAGCAAAGTAAATTTGACCTGTGGCTGAGGCTGCAGTGGTTTACCTACAGATCACTTAAAAGCTAACAAACGGATAGAGACTTCAGCCTACGTTTGCCAAATCCAGGGCTGTGCTATTTCCTGGCCCCACTGAGCTAATCTAGATGTCCAAAGACTTAAAGCTAAGGCAGATTTGCTTCCTAAAACGTTCTTTCATTTCTAACACCAAGGCAGACTTACCTATTGCAGCAGGAACTACTTGCCATGAGTTTTCAACACTGTCTTGTTGATTTGCTCTCAAAAAGGGTTAGATGCAATAGCTTTAAACTCCAAAAGGTGAAAGGGGACCTGACCAATCAGGGGTGCAACTACTATTAAAAAAGGATGAGTGGTAACAATAAAACAAGACTATTCTGTTATATAAATCCTTGGCTGCTATCAATGTAGGTACAGGCAAAGAAAGCTGAAGGCATGTGGGATGCCTTTTCTGCAGAAAAGCTTAAAATAGAAAAGGAAATCAATACTCATTTACTGTATCTGGCAGTCACTGAACCAAAACATACATGTACACCTACAGCAGAGCAGAAATAACAACATTTATTTAAACCACAAGCTGTTATTCTGCTGCAGGAACGCTGTGTTTTATGTGGAGTGCTCACCAGGAACTGAGAAGCACCACATATTTCTGACCACCTTTAAAAAGCCTCAGCAATAGCAAGAGCAAATACTTTCAATACCACAGTTATTAACCCTGCCACTGCCAGGCTGGCTCCAACCCCTCTGACTCCCATCAAAGACTCAGAGCTGATGTCCAACCTAGCAGCTGGGAAGATGTTTTGCCTTTCCTTCTGAGCTCATCTTCTGCCAACTTACAAGGCACCATTTGTTGGATCACATGTGAGGTGTGCATCTGCCACAGCCTGCAACGGGAACGAGAAGAGCTTCATTTGGTGTACTGCACCAGCACAATGCCAGGGCTGTTCATGGCATCAGAGTCACAGAGCTCCCAGATATGGGCTGAACCACTGCATGTGCCATGTGCAACACGGGGAGGAAGGGAGACCTCAGCTCTGCAGTTGTGAGATAGGGATGGGGCTCAGGAGCACTGAAGCACCCAAGCTTGTGCACCGAGAGCTGGCAGTTTTTGGGGCAGCAGAGGTTTGCAAGCTGCCTGCAGAGCTGTGGGATGACTTGAACAGGAGCATGGCTGAAAATATCCTGGGCTTAGCAAAATGTCAAGAAGTTTTGATGTTACAGTTAGCAGTGCTGAGGGATCTGACCTTCTCTGCCAAAGCAACAGAAGAACATGCACAGCAGGAAGGAAACCTTTGATGGTCAGAACCCTTAAATGATGCTTCAAAAGACAGACACATACAAGTATACAAGAACGAGGTAATGTTTCCACCAACTACACTAAACTAGGAGGGGTTAGATGAGGGAGTAGTGTTTAACACATCAGCAGTCCCCAAACACTGGAAGGAAAATTAAACATAAACAAAGAGAATCCGCTGATTGATTTTTTTTCCCCATCCCTCAGCTCTGAGAAATGTGACCAGTAAATAAACAGCACAAATAATAACAACAGCTGGCTCTGTACAACACTCCTCATTCACAACCCCCCAAAAGCTGCACAGAGTGCAACCAGGCTTGCTGCAGTCACATACACAGCGAGGAATGGGACCTGGAGAGGTCCTCTGATCCATTATCCTGTTCCAAGCAATGCTCAACCCTTCCCCACGCTGTCACATAAACTGAAACGTGAGAGGCAAAAACCCTTGCCCATGGCAACACAGTCTGCCAGATGCAAAGATGGACGCACAGTGCGAGGCAAAACTTGACCCTTACAGCAAACAACAGGAGTTTAATAGCACAGCCAAAACCACACCGTGGGTTCCCTGAGCTCCAACCCTGTGCTATATACCCGGGGCCACAGTGAAGCTGGGAAGAAAGTAAATCGTTAGAAAGCTTCCTGTTGTGGGCAGTTAGTAACTTCAGAGAGATGATCTGCCTGTTTTGAGGACAATCTGGGTTGAGATGCTTGGCTCTCCTTACTAAAATCACTTGTGGAAGGCCAGAGAATGACTGGAGGGTGATCATCTGAACATCCTTTTAATAAAATGAAGTCCTGAATGCTGCTCAGAGTACAGGTTTTAATAATACAAATATTGTAGGCTAACTCTCACCAAAAAAAATGGAGAAATGAGGAAAAAGCTCAACCACTAAGTCAGCTAGATGTCATCTCCACGGCAATTTCATTACTTACTGCTTTTCCCATCACTTCTCCTGTCTTTAGCGCTGCAAATTAAGCCAAGGTGGATTTCTGGCATTTGACAGTTGAATTTGAAACCTGACTGAGATACTTGAAAAGCAATGGTTATTGAAAAATTATACAAATAAGCTCATCTTGCCAGCTGCTGAATGAGCTGACTTGCTGGCACCCACAGCATACCAAACCAACCTCTGGGGCTGAAAAAAAAAACAAAAGCCAAAGGTCTAAGTTTGATTCCCTCACTCTTCCAGTACCAGGCAAGAAAGAAAACACAGAGAACAGGACATCTTTTATCATAGGTCAGGCTGAAAAAGATCAGTAATCTTCCTAGAGCAGCTTGTACGTTTCCTCCCTACCTTACACATACTGGAGCAAATGGTTACTACACTGTTACCACTGAATGTTTGGGTTTAGCCCAGCTGTCAGCATTTTGTTTCATTTCCCCCCATCCTCCTTTCCTTTAACAGATTGCTGCTCAGACAACTTGCTCGTAGCTGAATGGCACCAAACAACTAATGCATCACTTAATAGACGTTTTCAAAACCTCTCTTTGAATATCCAGCACTCCTCAACCACCAAAACTTCAAGGGATGACTTACTTTTGCTGGCAACTTTCATCTAGGGTTCCAGACCAAACTTGTATCACTTGTCTGGATGACTGCACCCAATTTTAAATGAGGAACCAACAGCACAGAGAAATGATGAGTCTCAATCTGTAAATCACTGCTCATTGTGTCAGTGCCTACTGACTGTCTTGATCATGTGTTTTGCCCATTCTCTGCTTCTCACTGACTTCTTTGTTCTGCTTTCTGACACTAAACTGTCTAGGTCTAGCAAGTTGCCTTTGCCATCACTTAGTATGAAAGGATTCAAAGGCTCCCATGATCCAGTGAGCATAGGCCAAGCAAAACTGAAGATAGCTCCTGGCTGGAAAGCATATGTCTGACATGCAGAAGGTGAACCTCTTCCACTCCAGTGAAAGTACTCATCAAGTTCAGTGTTAGTCAATGTCTCGGGACACTGAAAACAGCTACATGGCTGCTACTGCAGTAATAATTAATCTCTTTGGACACAAACATATTGTAACTTAGGAGAAACAAACACATCCCCAAAAAGAGCACACTCCATGTTTCATCCCCTCTCCAGCCTCTTGCTGATGAGGACAGCCCATAGGAATGTGCTTGGAGGAAGGCAAATCTGACCTGAGCACTCTGGCCACCAGCACTTCTTCCACAGGACATTCCTTGCTTGTCCCCGAGGCCACACCTTGGTACCACTGTCTGTAGAGCAAGTCTGGTCAGCTTTGAGACACCTTCCTGATGCCTCAACCCTGTGACTCTCCCAGGGCTGGCTGCCTTAGAAGATGTTTACAGCTGGGACTAATCCAAGGCTGGGATTTGGGATTGTTCTACCAGTATTTCTCTTCCAGTAAACAAAAGTGAAATCTTACTGCTCTGTAAGAGGAAACCCCAGGAGGGCTACAGTTTTAGTGATATTGAAAAGCTTCATTTACCCTGGTGCTGCTAATCCTTCCTATAGGATATTAAACCATACTGATTGAGCGTTAGTACGTCTGCACTGGTACAGTACAGAGCAGAGCACAGTTAAGGATGTATCTGGGATGAGATGAAGTGACATGCCTAAGCAAATCTTAAGGAATCTCATGGGCAAGATGCAATACTATCTCCTTGGAGGCTCAGGAGAATCAGCCATTTGCTATCAAGCATGTGTCACATCTCTTGGATAAGGGACAACAGAAGGTTTAAAACACTGATGGCTTCCATTCAAGTGGAAGTACATTAGGACAATGGCATGCCTGAACCCAGGAAGGCAGCTCAGCCAAATGTGTCTGCAGGGACAGCTCTTAGAACAATACAATTTCCCTAGAAGAACAAAGAGATCAGATGTTAGCCCTGCCTCTGAAAAGCACAAAGCTACAGCATCTTCAGGGGAACTTGCAAAGCCAACTCCTCTGCAACAGGAATCTAGAAAACAATAAGATTCTAGCCAGCACCACTCTACTGGCCAACTCTTACTCTACTGACCATGCTGGACAGCACCATTTCCAAGAGTTCAGCAGCTGCACTGAGAACCAGCACAGATTTTCCTCCCCTTGCTGCTGTTTAAGGAAAATGTTACTGCTTTGAGATTCACAACAAGGAACTTCCGAAGTCACCCTGCTCACACACACCAGTGTTACGAAGTTGCAGGCTTTGTGCTCAGAAGCTGATCCCAACAGGGCACTAAGTGGGACAGATTAATTACAGTTGTTGTTCCCTCTGTTGTTTGCCTATTCTGTGGAATAAAAGGTAGATTTGCTGCTGTTGAACACTCCTGTGGAGAATGAAAAAAAGCAAAAAAGGCAAATAGCACACTGGGGTACACCCAGAAGGAGTGTGGTCAGTAGGTCAGGAGAAGTTCTTCTCTCCCTCTACTCTGCCTTGGTGAGGCTGCATCTGGAATACTGTGTCCAGTTCTGGTTCTGCACCTCTCAGTTCAAAAAGGACCTATGGGAACTGCTTGAAAGAGTCCACAGCAGAACCACAAAGATGATTCAGGGAGTGGAACACCTCGCCCTGAGGAAAGGATGAGGGAGCTGGGTCTCTTCAGCTTAGAGGAGACTGAGTGGTAAACCCATAAATGATTATAAATACACAAAAAACAAACGTCAGGAGGATGGACCAGGCTCTTCTCAGTAATGTCCAATGATAGGGTAAGGGGCAGTGACTGCAAGCTGGATCACAGGAGGTTCCAGGTAAACATAAGGATAACCATCCTGACTGTGAGGGTGACACAGCACTAAACAGGCTGCCCAGAGAAGTTGTGGAGTCTCCTCTGGAGATATTCAAAATACACCAAAATACACTCCTGCGTGACCTGCTCCGAGGGGTTGAACTAGATGATCTTTCAAGGTCTCTTCCAACTCCTAACATGCTGTGATTCTGTGGAAAAGCCTACTGGAAGCACATACAGCAAGAGCCAAAGCTGCCCTCTTGTCTGTTGGAGCCCCTCTTACGTGAACCTGGTTTGCAAACGTGCCCATGTGCTGGAAACGGGTGAGAAATAAAAGGATGCCCTCTCCCTGTGAAGAAGTTCATAGGATCGTAGATCATAGGATGTTAGGGGCTGGAAAGGACCCAAGGAGATCATCGAGTCCAACCCCCCTGACAGAGCAGGACAATCCTATCTAAAACAGATCACACAGGAACACATCCAGACCAGAGAAGCATTCTCCACAACCTCCCTTGGAAGCCTGTTCCAGTGCTCTGTGACCCATACAGTAAAGAAGTTCACCTTATGCTTGCTGGCTGTCACCAGCAGACTGACTGCTTGGATAGGGCCCTCCTGGGTTCTCCTGTCTGCTTTATTCTTCCCTTGGTAGCAGTGTGGAGATAGTTATTGCCACTTGAATTTGTGGGAGAAGAATTCTTTGCAAGAGCCAATCTCTCCATCCTTGAAACAGTTTTTACACAAATACATCCACACATAAATAGCTTTTACTGTCATTCATGCAGCCATAGGTGTGCTGGATGGAAGAGACTGAGGAGGGGAGGCTGAAGGAGCTGGGGGTGTGCATCCTGGAGAAGAGGAAGATCAGGGCAGACCTCATTGCTCTCTACAGCTACCTGAAGGGAGGCTGTAGTCAGATGGGGTTGGTCTGTTCTGCCAGGCAACTCAGGACAAGAGGCCAGTCACATGGAGCAAAGAGAACACAGGCATGGCTGATGAACGAGAGAAAGGCTTTAGAAACCCAGGCACTAGAGTACAGCAGGGGAAGCCTGGCCTGTTGGTTTGGCAGCATTTTTGGTTACTTCGCCTTTGCGCCACGTGCGATGTGCTCGGACACTTGAATTCAGCCTGCGACAAACGGTGCCAGCACAGCTGCCTTTGCACCACACCTGTCTGGCCACTGTGCATCAGTTCAAAGTCATCCTCATTAGTACAAGCAAAGCAGTTCTTCAGGATCCAAATTAGACAAGGAATTAGAAATCCCTGTAAATACTTCTAGAGACTAACACCACACAGTATAATTAAGGACTTGATTTCCTCTGCCTTGACTTCGCTCTGGCTTATTTATTTATTTATTCGTTTTGGAAGGGTCTGAAAGCCAAATTCAGCTTTGTCATCTGCTCATGCTGGGAGCTGTGCTGTTCTTCTGGAAATGCCGTGGAAATGGCTGGTAATGAGGTGCCAAAATCAGCAAGCAATATCCCCAACTTAAGGGCCAGTTCAAATAAAAAGGCCATTTGTATTTCTGCACCACAGGCACTTCTGCAAAGCCCTTGGGGAAGACAGAAATATATTTTCTCCTTATTGGTTTGGCCTTTCACTGCTAACAAGTCAGAATGAATGACAGGCATTTTAAAAGGGTAAAGCAAATTTTTAAAGTAAATAGAAAAGCAGGTGGGTTTTGTTTCTTTAATTTGGGAGTTCTAATTTCATGTCAAGTGTCGAACTGAAAGACCTCTCCTATGAGGACAGACTGAAAGAGATGGGGCTGTTCAGTGTGGAGAAGAGAAGGCTCCCAGGTGACCTTCTTGTGGCCTTCCAGAATCTGAAGGGAGCCTATAAAAAAGCTGGGGAAGGACTTTTCAGGATGTCAGGGAGTGACAGAACTGGGGGAATGAAGTGAAGCTGGAGATGGGGAGATTCAGACTGGACATGAGGAGGAAGTTGTTGAGCATGAGAGTGGTGAGAGCCTGGAATGGGTTGCCCAGGGAGGTGGTTGAGGCCTCGTCCTTGGAGGTGTTTAAGGTCAGGCTGGATGAGGCTGTGGCCAGCCTGCTCTAGGGTAGGGTGTCCCTGCCCATGGCAGGGGAGTTGGAACTAAATGATCCTTGTGGTCCCTTCCAACCCCAACTGATTCTACGATTCTGTAACTCCTACAAATTAAATGTTTACTTAGACAATTGCAACTCTCTTCCCTTGCACCATGGTCTAACATCTAACATTGAGCGAATCTGTTTTAGTGTACCTTAACAACTGACCAGGAGCACATCCGTGGCCCACACATGTCACAGCTTCAGGCAGCCTCTTTAGGCTGACCACTTCAGTTGCTGGCAATCACCTAAGTGCACCTCGACAACAGTATGTGTAGAGACACAGAAGCATCATGCTAGTCAGACAGATAATGATTTCTGTTTGATAGATGAGGAAGCTCAGATACCAGACTGGCTGGAAACACATTTTCAAAAGCATCCTCTAACAACAGGTCTCTCAAGCTTCAAGTGTGTAACCTCGAGTGGATGATCTACACAGGGAGGGAGCTGAGCATCACTTTCTCAATCTGAAGTCAGTGGTGGCTGCAGGCTATTATCACCCTTGAAAAAAATACTCTGGGTCAATAAATCTCACAAGTTTTGTTTGTGGTCAAGCAGAGGGGATGAAAGTGCCCCAAACAAGCTGGCTGTGCTTATTTAGGCAGTGTCAGGAACAGCTGAAGCATCCAGAAAAGACTAAGGGGATACAGAACAGAGGAAAAGAAAGCAGCCTCTGAACTTCTCCAGGCCCTTTAGGGGCCTCAAAGGAAATGTCTTGACTTCTCCTCCCAACTTTCCTTCCCCTTCCTCATCCCACCTCTATTCTTAGCAGCTTTGTCTGAAAGCTGGGAACAGAGCATGGTTTCTTAATGCCTCACCTCCTATTACCTCATATTTTGACTCAGACCGCCCAGGGTGGTGGCAGAGGTTTTAACCTTGCATGGAACCATTGTTTTTGTTTACACAAGGATTGCTTTCCCATTAAGTAGGATTTCCTTGGCTACTGGGACATGCTATAGGCATGAGATCAACCTGTTTTGGTACCAATGATTTACTTCTCCAAACAACATTACATGGTCCTGAAAATCCCTGCCTTTCCCTGACCTCAAGTTTTGCACTCACTAGTGAGCACTCAGTGCCAAAGAGCTACCTGTTTTTATGCTCTGTAAACCCTGCTGTTGGCAGGATACCTGAAAACAACACCAAACCATGATGCTTCTTCCTCCCTGCTGCATTCAACGAGACCACTTAATTACATCTTAAGATGAAACTGGATCAACAAGTTGGGCAGCTTGCAGGGCTGCTGGCTGGGAAGTCCCACCTGCACTGCTGTCAGCAGACAGGGACAGAAGACAAGAGCTCTGCTGTTGAGAGTGATTTCCCATCCAATGAACAAGTGGAAAACTCTGTGCTCTCCTTCCTTAGTCTCATTACTACCTACTCGATCTACCCCATCTAATCATTATGACATCTGAGTGCCTTTGTATGTCAGCTTCCTGTGAAGTAATCACCTAAATCCCCCTTCAAAACAAAGCGGACCCTGCTGAGGAACTCACAATAGGTGCCTTTCACTCCCAGGACAACCTTGGCCTCGGTGGCACTTACAACAAAGCTTCCATATGTGCACCAGCATGGGCTGATCAGGCAAATCAACACCACACAGGATCAGAGCCTGGGTATTTGTGAGGCTGAAGCAAAGCAGCCTCACAAAATTTCCCCATCTTCCTGACAAATCTTTTTTTTTTTAAAGTATTCTACAGCACATTCGTTTGTCACAGCTTTTGTCCACCTTCGGGGGTCTGAGGCAATGAAAGAGAAGCACCAGCTCTGAGTCCACTCTCTGGACTGCCACAGCATTGTTTGCTCTTCAACCCCAGGCTAGGGCTACTTTTTATTTTCCCCTTTGGCAGATATCCCGTTTTTTCCCCTCCCTGAGGGAGGGATCAAGGGTGATAAGTTCTGTTCTAATAGCAGACAAGTCAATGATAACCTTTGGGCATCTGCAGTAAAGAGGTATTTCTATAGCCCTAGCTGGGATTAGATGCATAATGGATCAATGAAGGATCCGACCACTTGACAGTTATAGTGCCATTCATTAGCGCTAAGATTTGAACCTGAATCAACAATTGAGCTGGAAGATTTAAAGAATCGCCTTCAGTAGTTGAAATAGAATGAATTGTAACAGGCCTGTAAAAGTCCCCTGAGGTGTCTCTTTCTCTCCCTATACATACATAGAGAGATCACTTCTGCTGAACATTTAAAATTAGATGAAAGTTGCTGAGCTTCTACATACAGGGCAGAAAAAGCTGAGCTACTTCTGAAAAAAAGAGGAGGGGAGGGGGAAATGTATTTTTGGTTTGCCTATCAAAGCACTTCAAGAGCATTCTCAACTGTGGGATCCAGGCACTAAGTTGTTATGCTGTCACTTACCATCTCTCTCATACATAACAATGCAAAGGGAGCTAATAATAAACAGTACGCCCCCACGCCCCCTGCTTATACACAAACACGCAAACACGCACGCATGCACTTAGGAACCGCTTGTAAACGAGCAGCACTGATCACATCCACCTTTCTTTGTCACAAAACTAGGGCAAGCTCACTCTCAGCCAACTGCTTGGCACAGAGAGCCCTAAAAAGCCCCAAAATATTAACTCCCCAGAGGACTCAGACACCAAGTTTTGACTCCCAGCTCTTCATCATCCTTTTCTTTCCTGGATCAAAGATCTATCTACTCACATCTACATTGCTGAGAAATTAAACACACAAAGAAAGGGATTCCATAACTGGGTGAAGAACTTTGTGGACAGTTAATGATTAAGTAGCATAATAACACAAGACAATCTGGTTTCACAGAAGAAACTTGTTTTGATAGGACTTTTTGGTTTTTTGGTAGAGGAAATCTTCAGGTTGGTGCAAAAACTGTACAGCATCAGTGCCAACCCCCCCTTGTTTCTGAAAGGCAGTGAGTAGAAGTAAATAATTTACATGTTTTGTGGACCAGGAGATTTTAAACCACAGCCCACACCTAACAGCCCAACTAGTGCAATGGAGCTATAGTGGGGTGGCTGCACTGCCCTCACCTCTGTGGACAGTATATTTTGGGTTTGCCATTGCCCCTTAGCTTGGAAGGAACAAAACACAAAGTCAACTAACTGGGACTTGTATTCATCTCTCAGCTCAGCTGCAGGCTGATTTGGACACAGGATGATGTCTAACCTGTTGGGTGGTCAAGGAAAAAGTTTAACTCCCTACTACAACTTGAACAACTTTTTTCCTGTGCCTGTGTTTTAACCATATAAAATCAACATAGTTTTTCCAGTTGTCTTGCAGAAAAAGAAAACAATAAAGCAATGTCCTGATGTGCATGAAGTAGCTAAATATATAATTAGTGGTTGCATAAATACATGCCAAGATACTGGGAGGAAGAAAGATCATTAACTATGGGAGGAACAGAGACAGCTTTCTACAGCAGATCACAATCAGCACACGATCAGCAGAGAAAGCTACTGCAGTAAAGGCATTGCTTGAATTATGACAAAAGCATTAGAGAAATGTCTCTATCTGGTTCCTTGTCTGTGCTTATTACTGAGGTCAGTTTTGAAATCATAGAAGAGTTCCCTAGATCATGCACTAACTATAAATAATTAAACGCCCCCCCCCCAAGAGTTAAAAAGCAGTGCAGTCAAGCCATACTCTGCCCATTGCCTTGAGATTTCAGCAACTACTGTTGAAACTGAAATCAGAAGCTGACAACTAGAAAGAGCAGACATCCCTAAACATGTATCCTGTCCCTCCCTGACTGCCTGTGCTGCCAGCAGTTTGAAGACAGTTGTTTGTTGTCGATAGGCATCAGCCACCTGCATGTGCCACTCGGCAGCAACACTGGACTGTCAAGCAAGCCAGCTGTGCATGAAATGACAGTAACTCCGTATTTTACATCTGCAAAGCTCGCTTGAGTGAGTAAAAGCTAGGAGAATACAGACTTTACAGCAGGGGCTCTCTCAGATGAGAGAAATCTTAGTGGCTCTGTAAAGCTCCGTGCACACAACCCTGTAATGTCAGTCAGGCTATAAATAACAATCACGCAAACAGAGTCTTATTTACTGACAGCAGAAAAGTAATTTGCTTGAACGTGCTCACCTGGGAGTTGCTGCTGGTTTCCAATACCTGCAGAAGAGATGCTGCCCATCAGCATTGATGATATGGGGCAGGTCCTTGTATGGGATGTTTTGAGGACTCCGCTTTGGCGAACTTTCCTCTGGCATTCTGGAAGAATGACCTGCAAGGTATTGGAAGAAACAAGACATACCTTAAAACAGGTGAAAGCAAGATACAGGCTGCTCGGCTTGGTAGCGACGGACATTCATTAAAGTCAGTCAGTAAGGCAAGCAACGCTAATGGAAGTCTCCTTCCAAAGCCCCAGCCAAAACCAAAAGATCAAAAATATTTCCTGCTTGAGAACAGAAACATAGAATTTTATGTTCAGAAAAGGCTCACATTTTGGGGAAGGGCATTGGGGGGGGGGGGGGGGGGGGGGGAAGAAGGGAAGATCAATCTAACACCTGTACTTCATTATAGCTTTCTCGCCTTTACTTCTCCCATCTGTGTTTATTTTGCATCATTTTGTGAAACGGCTCTTAAAGAGAATATTTTAGCTGCAATCAAGTGCAGACTGTGCAGCAACTGCTACAGATATGAAAACACAGCTGCAGAAAAGATTTATCTCCGCCTTAACATCTCCGAAGAACAGTGGAGGATAACGCAGCAGCGGTATGTAGCACCGTATCATCAAGCTCCTCTCTGACATCTCCGGCAGAAAGGTGGCGGCGGCAGCGAGGAACGAAACATTTCCAGGAGAATTTGCCACAAACCTGTTTTCATCCTGTGCCAGGGTTTGCATTCTAGTGAGGAGCCGGAATCGCAAGTCACACGGCAGCAGGCAAGGCTTTTCGCATCGCGCTGCAGAGCGGCGTTCACGCCCCGCCAGCCGCGCAGCCCCCACAGTCCCCGGTGGGTGCCCAGCGGGTCCCTCCCGAGCGGCTCCGGAGCGGCGGGCGGGCTGCGCGGGGCTGGCCGCAGCTCCTCTTCCCGGCGCGCTCGCCCTTTGAGAAAGTCGCTTGGGTAATTCACCACTTCTTGTTCATTTCACCACTTTTTTTTTTTCCCCTTTCCCCTTCTCAAACAAATTGCGTGTGTGGGCTGAAGTGGCGGCGGTGGGAGGGGAGGTTGGGAAGGGTGGGGGAGAGGGAGGGCTGACGAGTGGGAAAGCTGCAGTCCACTTTACAGAAGCTGCTGCACACACATCAAAGGCACCTTGAACACATGCAGCTGGAGCAGCTCAGAAAGTTCCTGCCGCTGCAGGTTGTTTGCAACTTTCCTTCCTTCCTACCACTTACTGTTCGGAGCCCACGCCGAGGGGGGGGAGGCGAGGGAGGGGGAGACCTTTTTCTCAAGGCGATCCCCGCTGCGAAGCCATCTCGCGTGTAAGCGCCACTGCCCCGGCCCCTCGCTGCCAGGCGAGAAGCGGGAGGAAGGGGAGGAGAAGAGATCCAAGCACCGACGCTATCCCGGGTCGCCAGCTCCGCACACGCATCCTCCCGCGGCGGCGAGGTGGGCAGCCGCCCCGCTTTCCCCCGCCGAGCCCAGGCCAGGCGGCCCTGCACGGTGCACACCGGCTGCTCCCGGCGGCAGCTGCGGCAGGCTGGCGGGTGGGCGGGCGGGGACGCGCCCGGGACGCAGCCGCTGCTGCCCCCCCCGGCTGGGCTGGGCGCCGACCGAGCGAGGAGCGGTGTCCGCCCGGAGGGGGGAGCGGCAGGCAGGGAGGAGAGCCCGGGGGCGCCGCGGAGCCACCTGAGCCACGGGGTAGGGGGAGAAGCCTCCTTCCCATCCCCATGGTGGTGCGGGGCTACCCGGTCTCCGGTGGGTCCTCACCGGCAGAGCCTCCGGCTACCTCCCCGCGGGCTTCGCACGGCAGCGAGAGCCGGGAGCGGCGCTGGGGCCACAACCCGGGCAGGCACACAGAGCCCGGACACCGCACTCCTGCCGTGGGAGCGGCCGCACTGTGGCCACCAGCGTGCTGGAGTGGTGCGAGTGACAGCCCTGGTGGCTTCTCTGCCCCATATTCAGAGAGGGGAGCGCTGCTTTCCCGGTCCAAACCGCGCTTCGTGGCCCCGAATCCAAACTAAAGCGTTTGTTTTTGCACGTTTGGCTCTTCAGACTTGAGAGCCATGCCAGAAAGATTGAGTCCTTCAGAGAAGCACCCGAGCCCCTCTGCCCCCTTCGTTCAGGGCAGTGGCAATTTATGAGCACAGTACGTGATTGATACACACATGATCTATAGTGCACCCAGTTGCCATAGAGTATAAGCAGCACACACATCGCACCTTTGTAACTTGACATCCCTTTGATGCTTTTTGATACTTGGTTATCAACATTGCCACAGCCAGGCTCCCCAAAATGGCCAAGTGGCAATAGCTCCCCAGCCTGATCCCGACACTGATTATTGCCACTTAATGCTGGTAAATGCTTTGCATTTATTGAACACTTCAAAACTGTTTCTGTGAAGGGCACATATCCAGGCTTTTTACATTTCATTTAGGATGATCCAAACTTCAGTTTTTACATGCATGGCTATGTGGAAGTCTCATGCCTTTCTAAGAAGAGGCAGCTGTTATCACTGCTTTTTAAGGGCAGTCAAGGAGTCCAAACCTAGGACCCTAGGCTGAGGAAAGGGAAGAGATATGTGCTAACAATAAGAAGAATAAATGCAAACCCTCAGAGATGATGCATATAAAAACAGAAAGGAGGTGAGCCCCAGATTTGTTCCTCTTCCTCTTTATGTTAAATGCCTCAGGGGGGGTTTAGTTATCAGTGGCAAAACCAAAATCACATAATCCTGCAACTGCAATTGTTTGGGGGGGTAAAAAAAACCAACAAACCCAACATCAAACAGAACATCAAACCAAACCAACAACAAACTCAGCATTTATGGTTGTTATAAAGCATAAAATGAGTGAGATTTAGGCCAGATGGGTCTCACCCAGAGCCCTGGGAGCTGTGCTTGGATGTGTACAGTTGGCTAGGCCAGTTCCTGTCCAAGCATGGATTGGTGGAATTAAAGAGCTGTCACAAGCCAGCTCCAGAGCTGAAGAAACAAGGGTATATATATTTATTTAAATGATACTGATCAGATAATAACTGAATTAAGAAGAGAAGAAAGAAGGAATTAAGCCTCTTCCTCTGCTCACAGTTTATTTGCCAGGAGCACTTGACTGCTTCCCTACAGCCATCCATGTAACCTGATGCCAGGAACAGGCTCCTCTCCCACTGGCACTGTCCAAGTTCCCAGGGCCACAGGGGGCTGGGGGAGACACAACAGAAACACCTCTTTCTAAAATTCAGGATAAAAATAGCATCTCAAAGAAATTTACCTTCCTTGGGACATGAGGGTGAGATCCTGTCTTTGAGAATCTGCCTGGTCAGTCCAGATGTATGATTCCCTTGATGGCCTATTAACCTCCATGGAGATAATGCTGGAGGCAGCAGGGCTGTCCAAACTCCTCTCTCTGCCAGGCCCAGGTTCTCAGCATTGCCTGGCAGCAGAGGATCAACTGACCTCTCTTTTGCTTAGCCCCAGCTTCCCTGAGACCCCAGAGATCTGAGGATGTTTCTCCTCACGCATAGCACAGCCTCCATCATCTCTTGATAACACCATAAAAACAAATGAGAAGCACTATTAACTCGTTACCTTATTATACTATGGAGTTTAAACTGTGCATGAAAAGCCACCTGAGGAAACTGGTCTGGGTCTGAAGAATTCACTTAGCTGATACCCAAACAAGATACAGGGCTTTAGCAGAGAAATTACTGCTCACTAGCTCCCTGTGAGGAATCAAAGGGAGGTCTGAGTGTGCAGTATTTATGAGACTGTAACATCTTCTCTTGTCTCAGTGGAATGAAATAGGGTTTAGAAATGGAGTCTAAGCTAAATCAACTTCTTAATAAAAAATAGAAATACACTTGGTGAATCTTTACACTAACTCAGTGATTGCTTAAGCCTTGTAGGGAAGGAGATGGTTTATTAAAGGCTGAGCCCTGCTTAGTTTAAGCATCTCCACTGACTCCCAAGATACTTGAAGGAGTGTAGAAAAAAAAAGGATCATGCCCTCAGATAAGGCAAACTTTAGGAAAAGAATCAATTGCCAGGATGACAGAGAAAACAGACATAATGAAAACTTGTCACAGCAAGGGGAGAGAGAATGGGCTAGAGAGAAAGAAGAGAGCAGGATGGATGGAAGGCAGCATAGCAGGCTGGCATGTAGTCCTGAGGGTGGAGTAAGGGCATGAGAGAGGATTTTCTTGCCTGACAACATGAGTTTTTAATGGATCACATGCAAAGGTGTATAGACTGTATGAGATCCTTCTGCTCTGGGTGACAGTGCTCTTAGATTGCTAAGGTATATTTGTGATTGAGAAGTGGATTTCATGGCATGTGGGTGCTAAACCATTTGGCATTCTGCTCATCAGGATCACAAAGAGAAGGAAGAAAACCATAGAAGAGGAAGTCACAATAACAAATTATCTGAGAAGTATGAGGTTAGGGAAGAATCTACTCCAACAGACAAATGCTGGAAGTTACAGTAGTCAGGGAGCAGCTGGAGAGAGCAATAGACAGTGCAAGCAAGAAAACACATGGGAAACAATGGGAGATGAAGCATGAAGAAGAAGAATTAAAATCACATGAAAAGCAAAGAAGCCAACACTGCTAAAGCTGTCAGTTCAGCAGCATCATCTTTTGGATTTGCCCCTCTCTTTGATTTGAAGAATTTATTTATCCCTAGACAGACCTTAATCATTCATCTTTACTAATTTGTATAATCTGCTTTTGCATGCCTGTTGGTATTCCTGAATGAGACAGGGCTAGGATAAACTGCTTTCATTTTCCTGTAAAATACCTATTTTAATGTCTTGCAGCCAAAAAAAAAAACAAACTTGATGTCAGGCAAACCAGATTGAGGAAGAAGATGTTAAAGGACAATATTTGATTGATCAGACTAAGCTTAAAAGTATCAGAAGAAATAGTAACTCTCTTGGCATTGGTCTGCAGTTCTGCAGTCTCATGTACCTTCTTCACAAATCAGTGCTGAGTGAAATGGAGAAAGGTCAAAGGGGTAGTGCAGGGATATCTGAGTATCACAGAAACTGTTTGCAGGCTTCTGCTCACTTGTTGCCTATCAGTAATTTCACTTTCCATAATTGGTGGAAACAGAATTATTAGATTAGGCTTCAAGCGGCTTAATACCCCTAAATGCAAAGTACAGTCAAGCAATGTTTACCATGTAAATGAAAAGAATTAGTGGTAAAAATAGTCCTGGATCACTTGTTGGGGTTTGTTTTTTTTTTTTGTAGGTAATAAAAATTCTGCAAATCCTGCTGTCATTAGAAGTCACTTACAAAGCTGTGACTGCAAACAGTAGCTGTACGAGTGAAGCAATTAGTATCTTGCCTGTGCTCCTTATTTGACAGGACCAAAAAATACACACTTAAAAATGCACTCTTTGAATAAAGGTTTCAAGTCCTATCAAGTGTTGTGCAGAAAACGACCCATCCAGCTGCTAATTTGAGAGCTGGTTGGGTTTAATTACAGGAGCAATACACATTTTGTTCGGTGGTCCATTTGTGGCGTGTTGGTTTGGTTTGGTTTGGTTGAGGTTTTTTTTTTTAACTAAAAAAATGACTAGAGCAGTGATACCTGATTCTGGCACATTCTCAGTATGAAATATATAGAAGGCATCCTCCAAAGGCAGGAAATTCAAAAGGAAAGGATTGCCATATTTAGTGTTCAAATTGTAAACCGAGCCTATAGCTGCTGATTTGGCACCTTCCTTTCACTGAGCTATTGCTGAAGTTTCTCAGCACTGTCATGAGTTTTGAGATGCTGAAAAAAAGCTTAAATTTCCTCTAGAGTTTGTGTATCTGCTGCTCTGTATGCTCGTTTCCCCCTCTTTGAAAACCTTCCCTGTATTACAAGAATTAATTTAATACAGCATGTGCTGTGCAAAACTTGAATTCCTCTTGTTAACATTTGACATCTCTTCCTTAAAACAAAAACCTGATGAACAGGTTTGAATGAAAGAGGATGACACAGTTGCCTCTCAACATACATACATTGTTCTGGGTGCTAGGTTGGACTGGATGATCTTGGAGGTCTCTTCCAATCTGGTTGATTCTATGATTCTATGAAATGCTGCCCTACAGTTTTGTTTGTTGTGGGGAAGTTGGTAAGTGTTATTCTATCAAACCTCTTCTTGCTTTAGAGGAGCTCAGCCTTGGGAATGAGTATGGTTTTTATTAAAGTCTGGAGTTGTGTAACCTTAGCAGTGTCCTAGCAAGGCAGCAGATCTGGAACAGCTGCTGTAGAGGTTTTCTCAGGTGCACAAGCCCCCCTGGTTTATAGAAATGGCAGTTCAGTATTGCAGGTCTTGCACTAGAGGGCACAGCCACAACTCTGTTGTGTGCTGGGAACGTGGGTCCGTGTCAACCCCACCAAACATCCCTTCCTCCTGAATTATCTTTGGTTTAAAAGAATTTTCCCCTTTATGAGAAGGTTTTCTTTAAACATTCATCCCTTTTTATCTCTGTGGCCCAGTATTGGTTTCTAAATAAAAGTTTCTTGTGCTGATATATAATTAGTCAAAATTTCCCTCTGGAGTCACTCCCATCACAGGAATAAGCTCGAGTGATTTGTGCCTTGGACAAGCACACTGCTGCAGTACTCGAAGGGAAATCCTGACCTTGTCTTTGTGAGGACAGGCAGATGAACCAGTCTGTTACAGGATGGCATTTCCTGTTTTACTGTGATGTGGCTGTGTGTAGCTCTATTAGTGCTGATAAAATCTTGGTCACTGTCATAGAAATGGCAGAAAATGTAACTAAAAGATGTCTTAAAGGAAAAGGTTCTAAGCTTTGAGTTTTAATATGCATCAAAATAGAGGTAAGACAGCATTCTGAATTTTCTCCAAGTGGAATGCTGGCCTCCATTTTGAGAGGTACCTGACCATTCCCTTTCTCATTTCAGTCACTTTGCAAACCCAGCAGCATTGTATCAGGACCACATATTACAGCCAAAAGATGCAGCCGTGGTTAGAGGGGTGCTTTATTTTGGTAGCCAAACTGGAAGCACTGACTGGAGAAGAGTTATTATTGTGCTGCCTGGGTTTCTTGCTGCTTTTCAATTGACAAAGCATCATTTATCATGCTTTGCATTCCAATTTTTCTTTGCATGTTTTCCAGCTCATCATAACATAATTATGTTTCTGCTTCTTCCAGCCAGGGGCTGATACTTTCTTTTACTAAGACAACAGCTGCACTGCACAACCTTGATGAATCCCCATAAGAGTAAAATGTGTCTGTGGTGCTCGTTTCTGCCTTGGCAACCCAAATGTTCAAGCTCTTTTTTATGATAAATGTTGTTCTAAAATGCACTCAACCCTGATGCTTTCATAGCATTTCTCAATGTGAGGGTTTATATTGTAATTTAGACTTGAAATATTAAACATCCTGGCAGGTTTGTAATTCTAATGGCTTCTTCTGTAACATTTCTTTTTGTAGGGTTTGTGTGTTCGTAAGCACCGAGGTGGAATTATAGAGGGCCATAGTTACTGATGTGCAATTGATCTCATTTGTGGTCTGGAGGTCTGCTTTATGCCCCTAAAAGGCTTCTTAAGAGACCTTTCGTGGTACAGGTGAGTCATTTCCTTACTTGGCCTTGGATGGTCCAGCCACACTGCAACATAAAGGTAATGTTACCAACCCCATCTATTGTGTGTTAACTGCTGGGAAAATACCACAACATACATGCAGTATATTATTGTTATTTACTGAGTCATTTTATTTCACTCTAATTTAGTAATCTGAACCTGAGGTTTCATAAAATCATTCATAAAAGACCTTAAGGATCACTGAGTCCACCCATTCCCTACCTTTACCAAGTCTGGTGCTACACCATGACCCTTAGAATCATGGAATCAACCAGGTTGGAAGACACCTCCAAGATCATCCAGGCCAACCTAGCACCCAGACCTATCCAGTCAACTAGACCATGGCACTAAGTGCCTCATCCAGTCTTAGCACCACATCTTTGTGTCTTTTCAACACCTCCAGGGATGGGAATACAGCCACCTCACTGGAGTGTCTGTTCCAGTGTTTGATAACCCTTTCAGTGAAGAAGTTTCTTTAAATATCCAGCCTAAACTTCCTCTGGTGAAATGAGGCCATTTCTTCTTGTCCTGTCACTTGTTACTAGGGAGAAGAAACTAACCCACACCTTGCTGCAACCTCATCTCAGGGAGTTATAGAATGATAAGTTCTCCCCTCAGCCTCCTTTTCTCTGTGCAAAACAATTCCAGTTCAAAGCACACTGGAAAGGAAAGGCAGACATTTTCTTTTACAAGGGGGAGATCAGGGCAGAGAAAGTTTGGCTCAATGCTGGAGGCAAGCTGAGAGCAGAATCCATTCTAGTGCTACTGGTTTTGTTTATCCAATTATACCATTACTAAGTCCCATCTCGTCCTGAAATCTATCCATCAGGGCACTGTGAGCAACCAAAGCAGTAACTCTTCCAGTCATTAAAGTTTGCCTGGATTTGCAAGTATAGGGAATGTCATGGTCTGGACACCCCCACAGCCTGGATAACCACATTCTTCACTGCAAGATTTTGCTTCCTGTGCTAATATCCTGGGTGTCATTAGTGCTGCCTCCATCATTTGAAGACTAGGTGTACTTAGATATAAAAATAACAATAACTCTGTAAATGGAGGCAAAGACTTTCAGCTCCTTTGATCAGTCCTGTGTGTGCTGTGTACGGTGTTCAAAGGGTACTTGCAGCACAGGAGGTTCTGCCTCAACACAAGGGGGAACTTCTTTACTGTAAGGGTCACAAAGCACTGGAACAGGCTCCTCAGAGAGGTTGTGGAGTCTCCTTCTCTGGAGACTTTCAAAGCCTGTCTGGATGTGTTCCTCTGTGACATGAGCTAGATTGTGTGGTCCTGCTCTGGTGGGGGGGCTGGACTCAATGAACTCCTTGGGTCCCTTCCAGCCCCTGACATCCTGTGATCCTGTGATACTTTGGGATGTGTGAGGATGAGGGTGTACATAGTAACATTTTAGTTCTGCCCTCCACATTGGTTACTGATGCAGTTGCCTGAAAAGCCCTTAGCTGTTGATGGAAACTGCACCTGTACTTCATCTTCTATCCATGAATGGTGAGTGTAATTCTGCTGTTCCTAGAGAAGGTAGCAGGCTTACTGGTTTGGCTATACAATGAACTTGTGAATAGAGCTTGCCTTGTGCTGTTTCTTCTCTATAACCCCATGGCAAATTCTGGCAGATTCTGCTGAGATATACTGTAGATCTTTTTTCCCTGGCTTTCATTTGGCTTCTTTACACAAGTGCAGCACAAGACATGCATTTTCCTTCTGATTCATGTACAGTAATTACTTCCTAACATCTGCCTAAGAGATTCTGTAAGAAAAGTAACTCTGCAAATATTAAGAAGAAAAAAAAACCCAATGTATGAAATCTTTGAAATCTCTATTGCTGGGGTTTGTTATCCACAGCTGACTGGATTAATTCCCAGCCAGGAAGCTGGTTCAGCAAAACAGCTGCATTGGTTATTTAACTGGAGGACTGATTCTGCTCTCAGTCACACTGGTGTAAATCAGGAGTAGTACCAGAGAAAATGAAGACTATCCCTAAGTGCAAAATATATGCTGAAGAAAAGGTAAACATGATGGTATGGAGTAACAAGAGAGTTCTAGAAGGTACTCTGCCATCCTGACTGAGGTCTTAGGTAGGATCTTTATGTCTTACAGACACTTTATGCCATATACACTGCTCACTCCATGAAGCATTCTCCTGTGTAGAGACAGTAGTAGTGGCAAGAGACAAACAAAATTAAGGCCCAGTTGTGTTCAGTGTTGCACCCTAACACCATGAACTCACACAAGATATACTCTGTACTAAGCACCACATTTGTTACTGTTTGCACTTGTTTTGTAGTTGTTTCCTTTCAGTTAAGTTTTGCAGTACCTGCTGTGATTTACTTTATACTTTCTAGTGCAGGGAAATACACTCACTGGTTTTCCTCCCAGGCATGTAATAATTAACCCACTTTGAGAAGGGGGATGTCAAATGAGGAGCTTTGCAGAGTCTTGAGAATAAGTCTTATGAAGAGCATCTGAAGCAGCTGGGGCTGTTTAGTGTGAAAGAGAGGAGGCTGAGAGGAGACCTCATGGCTGTCTACAGCTACCTGAAGGAGACTGTGGAGGAGTTGGTGCTGGTCTCAGAGGTAATAAGTGATAGAACAAGAGGCAATGGCCTCAAGCTGTGACTGGGTAGGTTTAGACTGGACATTAGGATTTTTTTTTTTCCCATCAAGAGTGGTCAGGCATTGGAATGGGCTGCCCAGAGAGGTGGTTGAGTCACCATCCCTGGATGCGTTTGAAAGTCGTTCGGATGCGGTGCTTGGGGGTATGGTTAGGGTGAACCTTGTAGAGCAGAGTTATCAGTTGGACTTGGTGATCCTGAGGGTCTTTGCCAGCCTGAATGTTTCTGTAATTCTGTGAAAAGGGGGACAAAGCATCTACAGACAAAGTATTTCCTATATCTCAGGACAGCAAAAGATTGTTGCTAGTTCCTTATGTGCTGTAGAGATGGACATCTCCAATCCTCAAGGCTTTTGACAACCTTTGTATTTGATCATGTTGTAAATTAGCAGCATCTGCTGTTAATAACATCAAAAGCTACAGTATCTGAGAGTTCAGTCCCCCAGTCCTCATCCTGTTTCCTCCAACACAAGGTATCTATTATATCTTGGCTACAGTCTTTGATTCTCATGAAGCAAAGGTACCTGTGGTTTTGTTTGTGCTTTGGAATCATGAGCATCTGCAGTTACTGTGGGCTGGGAATGTCAGTTTGGATTCCTATTACAGACCTGTCAATGGGGCTTCCTGAACACCTGCACATAGGAACCTTCCAGTTTGCAGTATTGTGCTTTGATGCCAGCATGTGTTTATTATTTTAACTCGATGACTTTCTGTAGTACATTACTGAATCTTCTCTGGAGTTACAGTAAGTTTTAAAATGGAATTCTAACGTTTGGAGATGCTACACTTTCAGGCACAATAGGAAACAGTCAGCTCTTGAATGTAGGTATCTGCATGTAACTCCATCATTCCCAGACCTTGGAAAGTTTTGAGGAAGAGGACAGCAGAGGGAAGACTGCAACATTCATCACCTGAGCCACAGAGCACAAAGCATGTGCTGTGAAATGGGTATGAGACATGCTGAGCAATGTGTGTGTCCTGAGACCCGTGCCACCTGCAGGGGTGGGAATGCAGCAGCATCTGCACTTCAGTTTGAAACATGGACAAACTCCTAGGCTTTGATATTGTGCAGCTTAGTCTGAAACAAGTCAGAGGTGCAACTAATCCAGCAAAGTCTGCCTGAGTCCAAAACTTCCCTCTGCAGTCCAGTTCAGACATGGACCCCAGACTGCACCTCGGCAGCATAGCTCTCTGCCATGGCCCATCTGCCTCCACCTCTGCCCCATTTCGAGTCTCTTCAGCAATATGTTCTGCAACAGACAAAGATTTCTGGTGCAAGTTCAGTCATATGAGAAAGATCCCCTTCTGCTGCTTTGAAATATGTGAATGTGAACCATTCAATCAGCACAACACCCTTTGGCTGTTCATATCCATCTGATGATCCAATATATCTTTAATTGTTGATCTGAGGTGATTTCCACCCACAGCCCCACCACTAGACAATACCTAACAGTATTGTAAGAGCCATTGGGATTAAGCCAGAGAATTTGGCAGGGAGATACAGAACGTTTGGGCTTTTGACACTTAGGAACATATGGAAAGAGGTTTGGAGGATTGCCACATGGGCTGTAATTTGGAAGATGCTACATTCCTTCATCCTTTTTTTGGTGACAGAAGTAGAAGAAATTTGACTTTTTTGGAGGATCCTAACTCCTGTTCATTTTCTATGAGATACTGCTGCTCTATAGAATAAACCACTTTGCTCTGCTGCAAGGTTTAATTGTAATCAGCTGCATGTTTATGGGCAACTGTAAGTGGGCAATTAGAAAGGTGGCAGTACTGCAGCTCTTTCCACATTTTTACTGTGAGATGACTCACAGATGAACACACAAAACTACTGTCTGGTGAATTAGATCATGGGGGAAAAGACCTGGCCTGGTTCCTGGCCTGAGGTAGGATGTGCACCATTTACTGAGGTCTTTCAGGATAGGGCCTTGCCAGGTGATTCATTCTTGCTTCTGCTGTGACTGTGGTGTCACCTTGACACCTGTGGAAGGAGAGGCAATTCAGGCTGGCTGGTTGCCTCTGGTACATACTTTCATCGTGTGGCTTTGAGCTCCAGCACTATGTTGGAAATACCAATCACATTTGGGGCAGCAGGGCATGAGAGAGAGGAGCCACCTCCAGCTTGATGTTCAAGACTGGGCATGTACAAACCAGTATTATCTTCATAGAATCATAGAATCAGTCAGGGTTGGAAGGGACCACAAGGGTCATCTAGTTCCAACCCCCCTGCCATGGGCAGGAACACTCTACCCTGGATCAGGCTGGCCAGAGCCTCATCCAGCCTGGCCTTAAACATCTCCAGGGATGGGGCCTCAACCACCTCCCTGGGCAACCCATTCCAGGCTTTCACCACTCTCATGGTGAAGAACTTCCTCCTCACGTCCAGTCTTCATACCGCTTTAGGGACAGATGTCTCATGCCCACAATGGGAGAAATTTGTGTTTCTCAGAATGATTCCCTCTGTCAGAAAAGCAATGCATGGTTTGCATCCTATTTGATAACTCATTCACCGTAGCTGCTGCATAAGAAAGGGGTTTTTAATGCATCTTTTGTGGTAGTGTGGTAGTGCCAAGTTGAGGGACGGCAGCAAATGCAGGATTTATTGGAATACACAAACACAGAGACCCTTCTTAATTTGCACAATTGGCACATGGGCTCTGCAGCTTACTGAATATTAATTAGTCTCTTTGGCTGGTAGGAAAACGATGAGGGATGAAGACCAAAGAGAGTGACAGGAGCTTGTACTGAGCGACAGATAAAACCACAGCAACCAGAATTACAGTCTTCTTTGGTGCCCTGAATTGTAAATCACCCAAGTTGGCCAAGACTGCATCTGAACAGCAGCATGTAGGCAATTTGGGGCTTTTCCCTCAATTCCTGTCCCTAATAGCTTAGTTCAGGGCAGGCTGCAGCTCAAATCTCACCTGCAGTCTCAGGAATAAGAGTGATGGGTTAAAGGTGTATGCCAGCCCTGCCTTCATCAGGGAGATGGAAACCAGCCTGAGTATGCATTCACTTCTGGGAAATGGGAAGCGCTCTCAGGCATTGTGTTTTGGTCATAGCCTGAGTGTTCTGCCCACAAATTCATGGTGACCTTTTATCTTGCATTTTCATGTGGCTGTTCCAACACATGCAGACAAATAAGGACTATACAGGGCAAGCTTCTGTTATTTCTTTGCATGCCAAGGGCTGGTAAGGTATCTCTTAAGGCTAAGAAGATGACATCCAGGAAGAAGCATTGAGCACAGAGAAATTGGTGACCAGAGTGATGGAAAGAGCACCTCCTCCAAAGACTGGCAATAGTAGCTCTTGAGGACTGACCAGATAAATCAGGAGAGTGAAAAAGATAGGCAAATAATCTGAATGGAATTGATGTTAGAATGAAACTTCTGCCTTTCTGGATAAAACCTGAAAAACACTAGGTGAAATATGAGCATTTCTTTTTTTTTCTTAGCCTTGTATCCTGTGGCTGCAGCAATTCTGATCAAGCTAAGATCTGATTCAGACTTAAAAAATGTGCTTCTCCTCACAGAGCATACCCTGAGAAACACAATACGAAGTGTTAGAGTTATTTCTGCTTTCTGTGGCCATGGTAGCCCCAAGTTCTGCTATTCAGAGCATGCATTTCCCTTACTGAGTTTCAAGTGTGGTGTCCATTTAGAAATCTTTTTGACTCTAACACATTTGTGTTAATAATTTTCTTAGATTAAAAAGTACTGAAACATTCAGAACAACTTTTCATCATAGAATCAGAGAATCAACCAGGTTGGAAGAGACCTTCAAGATCATCCAGTCCAACCTAGCACCCAGCCCTTTCCTGACAACTAGGCCATGGCACTAAGTGCCTCATCCAGTCTTTTCTTGAACACCTCCAGGGATGGCAACTCCACCACCTCCCTGGGCAGCCCATTCCAATGCAAATCACTCTCTCTGGCATCAACTTCTTCCTAACATCCAGCTTATACCTCCCCTGGCACAACTTGATACTGTGTCCCCTTGTTCTATTGCTGGTTGCCTGGGAGAAGAGACCAACCCCTACCTGGCTACAACCTCCCTTCAGATAGTTGTAGTCAGCAGTGAGGTCCCCCCTGAGCCTCCTGTTCTCCAGGCTAAACACCCCCAGCTTCCTCAGTGTCTCCTGATAGGAGAGGTTTCCACATAGATTTCCGCAGACCCCATCCAGTTAAATGCTTCTTTGCATCTCCATTCCCATCTCTACTGATCTAAAAGGAGAAAAAAAAAATAGCCTTCCTATCAGCCCGTTCCTTCTGTCTGATTAACTGGCAGCTTCCTTTGTGCTATTATAGTTTCACTTCCAGGGGGAAAAAAAAACAAACTGATGGATGCTGAGCTCCTGGGTTGTGGCACTGCTGCAAAACCCCTCAGGTTTCCGTTAATACCAAAGGGCTGGCAGCACCTCCTTAATCAGGCTGCCTGTTCATTAGAAATCAGCAGATATTTTGCCTAAAAGCATCTGGCAGTGCAGTGTAATTCAGTAATAACTGCTTCTCAGGGGGCCAGGAGGGAAACCCCAGCAGAAAGGCTGTAGGTACAGATCGAAGCCCTGGTGAGCAGTTGACTTTGGGGGCTTTCGTTTGCCCTTTTTCCCCCCTTTAAGATCTCCTGAATTCAATGGAGGCTCTTTCATTTCCAAGACAGGAAGACCTACAAATTAAGCAACATCTAGCTCCTAATGTGTGAAACTGCAATTTGCATACATCATGGCAGCTGCTGAGTGGGTCCTTATTACCTCCGCTGGAGTGTTAATTTAGCCGCAACTTTCTCATTTAGTCAAATGAAGAAGCCGCGGGTGGCTGGCATGCCGCATTATCTGCCAGGCAGCCTGGGAGCCAGGTCGGCAGGGCCAGAGAGAGATTTCAATTCAGAGGGCAGGCAGGGGTGCTGCCCCCTGGACTCATGGTCACAGGCAAGCTCACAACTGCCCGGGCTCTGCTCTAAAGGTCAACGCTTACCCTAAGGGGGGGGGGGGGAAATGAAATCAATGTTGTATTTGGACTGACATAAGAGAATAGGTAATAGGATTAAACTGGAAATCTCTGTTTCTGTTTTTTCTCTCGCTCTCTGTATCCAAACTGGCACTGTACATACAGATATGATAACCCAAATATCATTAGTGGCCCTAACATAACACAAATAGAATAATCTCCATGTGCAGAACACCTGCTGTCATCTGGTCTTAACCCACCGTCCGAGCCTGAATGCGCTCCAGCTCGCTGCCCAAGCAGGAGAGTGCCAAAGCAACCCATGGGAAGCGCCGGGAGGAGGGAGCAGCTGTGCCAGGGAGCCTTGCCCGCACTACCACCACTGTGGGCAGCCTGGAGGCGATTTCACACAGCTGGCTGATGCCAGGTGGACGAATGGGCATCCCAGAACTACTCCTTTGTGGGAAACAAAGCCAATGTGAGGTACTAGTTCCCACATCAGATCCTGCCTCTCTCTCCAGGAGAAGAGACTGAGGAGCCCTGGGGAACTGCTGAGCTAGGAGGAGTGAAGAGCAGTAGCCACACTGGGAGTCGCCCATAGACACTGAGGCAAGTGTGAGGCTGTGCTTTCCCTCGTTACAGTCTTGTGCCAACGTTTAGTGACACGTCTGTGTAAAACTCTGTCTGTTTCAGCAGAGAGTGAGCCAGCACAACTGCAGAACCACAGCAACAGAGATGGAAGACATGCGTTTAGGTCAGCACATAGAATACAATATTTCAGTGGTATCAGAGAAAAACCACATCCTGATATCACCCAGGGTAAACTGAGCTGATGCAAGTCTCTTCTAAAGTTGAGCTGCAACTGTCTGTGGCTTGTGGATCTGCTTATTGCAGACTGTGATGAGGCTTCACCTATGGGGAATTGTCATACACCTGCTCATCAGAACAGGTTTTCTGCTTTCAGATAAACTGGGGGTGCTGGTCAGTAGCCTGCTGAATGTGAGCCAACAGCATCCTGGCTTGTATCAGAAACTGGACCAGGGAAGTCATCATTCTCCTGCACTCAGCACTGGTGAGGCCACACCTCAAATACTCAGTTCTGGGTCCTTGACCTGGTTTTGTGGGACAGAATCCTAGACCAGTGATTGTCTGCAGCCTGTTAGCAGTTTGGGGTCAGCTGGAGCAGCTGAGGTGAATTGGCTCTTAGGTGCATCTCAGACCATAAACATCATACTCAGTATGAAGGAGGAAGTTTGGGTCTGTTTCTCATTTTCTTCTTCTTCCTTCTTACCATCTCTGCAGGAGTTTAGTTGCCATTCTGTGCTTGAGGACTGCTTTCCTGTTTATCAGGATGCTTACTGGGCTGACTATAACTTTGTATGCTTTATGTTAGAATTGCTTTGGTTTAGCTGTTTCATTTCAGTCCTGGGGCATCCTCTCCTTTCCCCAAGCCCCTTTATCTGCAGGGGAGGGATCATCAGTAGATAGAACAATTGCTATAGCTTAGCCCTGGATATGAGCTGAATATAGACAGTCCCTCATTACAAGAAAGAGATTGAGGTGTTGGAGGGTGTCCAAAGAAGAGCAACAAAGAAGGTGGAAGCTCTAGAGCACAAGTCTTACAAGGAGCAGCTAAGGGAACTGGAGGTGAAGAGCCTGGAAAAAAGGAGGCACTGGGGAGACCTTGTTACTCTTCACAACTCCCTGAAAGCAGTTTGTAGCAAGGTGAGTTTTGGTCTTTTCTCTTGAGTAACAAGTGATAGGAGGGAAGGTTTAGATTAGGCATTAGGAGAAATACCAGGGAAGGTTTAGATTAGGCATTAGGAGAAATTTGATTCACTGAAAGGGTTGTTAAGCATTGGAACAGGCTGTCTAGGGACATGGTGGAGTCACTGTCTCTGGAGGTGTTTAAAATGTGTAGCTGTTGTGCTTGGTGACGCAGTTCAGCGATGACTTGGCAGTGCCAGGTTAACAGTTGGTCTTGATAATCTTAAAGGTCTTTTCCAAACTAATCACTTCTATGATTTTAAGTGTTGTGTAGCTCTTCCCAAAGCCTACTTTCAGAAAAAAAAGACACTTTTGGAAACTGGTCAGACTTTTTCCTAAGAAGAGAGTGTTGCTAGCAGCTGAGATTGAGAAGGGAATATTTCTCCTCACCCAACACCAGAATGTACATTACAAACTGCTGCCACACAGAAATGGTTCTGAGACATTAAATTCAACACACTTCAGGAAGTGATATATATTCACATGACATGTGTCTCTTCTGTCTCCCACGCCTACTTCTTATCATTGTTTTAAAATAAACCATGTTATAAGATCACCCATGGGCTGTGCTACCACAGATACTCTTCCCTTTGCCATCAACTTCAGCAAGTTCAGCAAAAACTTTCGTCTTCGCCCACTTCTCAGCCATTCATTTTTATCATCAAAATTACCATGACAACAGGTAATGATATCAGGGTGAAAAGACTGTGACTTAATTACAAGAGGAAGGTGAAAGCAGGAAAGCAGAAAGCTTTGAAGTCTGGCAGCAATATCAGGGGCCTGATTCACCGTCGTTACTCCGTTTCTGTAATTACAAAGCTGCCCGCTGGTTGCCTTGCTGCTAGGTAGGGTGTCCCAGTTCATCAGGGCACATGCAAGGGAAATAGTTATCATTTCATGAATTACAAAAAGGAATTTGCCTTAAAAGCATTAGCTAGTGGTTTTTTGTCAAACAGAGTTGTCACAGAAATCATACAGTGGTGTAGGTTGGAAGGGACCTCAACGATCAGCCAGTTCCAACCCCCTGCCATAGGCAGGGACACCTCCCACTAGAACAGGTTGCTCAAGGTCTTTCCTACCTTACCTGCCTCCCCCAGATAACTCTGCATTTATTTGTGGCTTTCACTATACTTTTCTGTATGTTTGCAGGCTTTAGAGAGAGAGAGGTTGCTATAAGTAAGCTTCAGGTTTACCTCCCCAAAAATTAAAGAAAGGATTGTGGATCCCAAAACCATAGAATAGTTTTGGTTGGAAGGGACCTCAAAGCTCATCCAGTTCCAACCCCTCACCATAGCCAGGGACACCTCTCACTAGAACAGGTTGCTCAAGGCTTCATCCTCAACCTGGCTTTGAGCACCTCCAGGGAGAGAGCACCCACAACATCCCTGGGCAACCTGTGCCAGTGTTTCACCACCCTCACTGTAAAGAACCCTTTCCTAACATCTAGTTTAAATCTCCCCTCTGCCAGTTTTAACCCCTTACTCCTTGTCCTATCATTACAAGCCCTTGTCAATAGTCCCTCCCCAGCCTTCCTGTAGGCCCCCTTCAGATACTGGAAGGCCACTAAAAGGTCTTCTCAAAGCCTTCTTGTCTCCAGGTTGAAGTGCCACGGTTCTTGTAGCCTGTCCTCATAGCAGAGGTGCTCCAGCCCTCTAAGCATAGAATCATAGAATGGTTTAGATTGGAAGTGACCTCAAAGATCATCCAGTTCCAACCTCCTGCAATAGGCAGGGACACCTCCCTCTAGAACAGGTCACCTCCTCTGGACTTGCTCCAAATGATCTGAACCAATGCACCCACAAAGGTAACTTTATTCTGGTGGAGGAGTGGTTTCATGTAAATGAAAATCATTACATGAAGGCCCCATGTTAGCCATCACCATACTATTAATTGTTCCACGTAACACAAAAACCCCAAGGCAATTCAGGGGTTGTGGTCTGTTATTTTATCACAGCAGTGGCATTTCATTAGTTCACTGCTCTGCTGTTCTGTCTTGGCTTCTGTGGATGTTTTTATTTCTAAGGTAAAGCTGAACTTTTAGTAAGAATGATCTGGGAGTTTAGACAATACCTATTTTGGTGTATTTTGTTGCATTTGATGCTAAGTAAATTTAGTTGTTGGTTTTTTTTCCCCTAGCTTCGTTCACAAATGATAGGAAATGTGCTTTAAAAAAATGGTACATCTTAATCTTCTCACTAAAACCAAACTGCTATGAAAAGCTGAGCATTCCTGAGCGTTCCCTCTATGGCTTTTATGAAAACTCTGTAATAAAACCATCAGACTAAGACTCTAGATAAGGAAATACATTTCATTTTCAATTTTCTCAGAAGCTATTACGATCAATCAACCAATTAGTACAGCGAATAAATAAATCAATGCCTTTTTAAAAGGGGCATTCTGAATACTCCTTAATGTCTTTCTCAACTCAAAGTATAGGCTTCAGCATCAATCAATTTTATAACCCTAAGTTTTGCTTAATCTTTTTTTCCATCTCTGCTTAAACATATGGAGATACAAATAGTGTATCGTGGCCTTTTTTAGTGCACTTTCATTTACAGAGTAGATCTGCAGCTGATGTAAATCAGTGCAGCCCCACTCTTCTGGACCAATTTAGTGGTTCTGTTTCTGATTTACATCGACACAAACAAGAAGATAGACCTTATGCTTGCTTAAAATACACAGATAACACCTATATTCTGTCAGGAAACCTTATTTTATGCACAGCTTCAAATGTTGGCAGTCTAGCAAGGGCAGGAGAAACAGTCTGTGGAGATTCCTGTAGAGGTAGTGGCCTTGGTTTGGAGAGAGACTTGAGTAGGGTCAACTAACAACAGCATCCCCTTTGGTTTGGTATCAAGACCCCAGTGGTAGTTAGGAGTCATCTTCATTGCCTGTGCTGAAACGGTTCAAACCATCCAGAAAACTGACACAGAGACATGCCCATGCCAAGGTCTGTGGGGCACATGTAATTCTTTAGGTGGGCCACCAACACAAGTGGTGGCTGTGCCATCCCACAGAGGAGCCTGCTGCTTTTTATTGGTGAGTCTGGCAGGTGCAGGCCAGGAGCATGTGGGCAGGGGGAAGGAGAGCAGCACCAGTGCCACTCAGTTGTGTCCTAATGTGCCCCTGTGCATGACATTAAAGCAACTCTTTGCCCCAGCCAGGAGCACAGTATGGGTTATTTATAGTGCTGGCGTTTCACTGCTCACCAGAAGCCCTGTGCTGCTGTATGAGATTTCTGTTTCCCTCTCCCACACACTCTCACAGACACCCACCACGCCTGGCATTGAAAAGGTACATTTAATTTCTTTCCTCACTTAGAACAGGAGAGAGCAAGGATTTTGGTGCTGAAACAGATGGGCAAGGTGCTAGGGCCAGGACGCTTCGGGTTGGTGTGTGCATGGGAAATTTGTGGGTAAGGAAATGTGAATCTAAGTTTTGGGGCACCTGGAGAGAGGGACTACAGGTGGTGATGGAGGGTCAGCTGCAAGGGAGATATATAGGGAGGAGACTGTAGGACAAAATGTTGGTGACAAACCTGAAGCCTTTTCATTTCCTTACTTCACCCACTGTCCAGTTCATAAAGGATGAGAATGCCCTAACAGTACCAAACTGAGGGCTGCTAGCAGCTATCTGGGGTTTGCCAGCAGCGTGGAAACAGGATCAGCCTGTGAGTTCAGCAATTCTGGTGTCTGAAGTCTCTGTGTAGTGAGAGCTTGGCATGCTCCACAAGCTTGCAAGCATCTAGACTTGCTTCCAGTAAGGAAGCTCAAAGAAATTCTAGCTTCTGCCATCAAGGTATCTGTACGTGTCTGGACTGATCGTTGCCATCATCAAGAGGAAGAATATTTTTCATATGAGAGTTCAGCAGGGATTGCAGATTTAGTAGGTGTCAAATACAGTGTGAGTGCAGGGGCCATTTTGGAGGTGTTTGCTGTAGTGTTGCCATGGTTTGCTATGGATTTGCTTTCGTAGGGACGTGTCCTGATATTTGCTTGGTAATGACTGAAATCAAAACTGGAGAAGTGTATGGGAAAGACTAGGTTAGAGCAGTAATTAATGGAATGCTGACATCAACTACTAAGGGTTTATGACTTGCAATTAATTTTCACTCACTGCTGAGCGACAGGGGTGTTAAAGCTTCTACATACTAGCATTTGCTCACCAAACAGATACATGCTTCTGAGTTTGATGTCAATAGTATCAATTAGAGCTCACAGTCTTTTCTGCTGTGAAAATACAAACAGAATCTAGTTTGCACCAAGCCATTGAGTTTCTTTTAACTGTCATACAGTCCACTTTACACTGTACAACATGATTGTTCCAGAAAGTCTTTCCTATACTTGCCAGCATGCTTAGAGAAATGCAAAAAGTCTCTAAGACCTTTACTAGGCTGCTTCAAGAGCTACTGAAATACATCTTAGAAATACATTCTCCTTCTGCTGGCATCTGCCATTAGATATGTAAAAATTTGTGCCTCTTCTGTGGGTGAACACTTTGCCATTTCAATTAGGTTTTGATATCTAAGAAAAATGATCTGCACATGTGAACTGTAAAAGGAATGGGCTCTGCCTGTATATATTTAGCTTCTATTCTTCTCAGGCAATTACTGCACACAATTGGCTCAGGCTGGGATTTGTTTATAGGCATTTGTTTGTGAACAGAGCGAGCCACATCCATTTCCTACTTAAATCCTGGGATTCTTTTGACTGACTTCACTGAGCTTTGAATTGGAATAAGATTAAGGTCAGGTGAAGGCATATTTGAAAAGATGGCCCACAGGGTATTTCATTTTCAGCTGCTTTGATTTTTTTTTTCATTTCCCTGAATCTATAACAGTTTAAAGAAAAGAAAAGGAAGGAAAAAAAGAGAAAGCAAGCTTGGTATTTGCTGAGATAGGATCAATATTAATCCAATCCCACATCTAGGCCTCTGTCTTGGCAGTAAACGGAGCTCAAACTGTCAAATCTTTCCAGAATCAGAAACTACCCAAAGGCTTTGAAAACTGATCAAAGCATCTTCAGGTCTCCAATGGTCAATCGTGCTCCCAGACACAGTTCCAGAAGCTGTGCCGACCGCTTAAAATCTCACTCTTAGATGTTAACCTTCTCCTGGCCCGAGGAGCCCTGTTAAGTCTAATTTTATTTTTACTTCAAGAGCAAAGAAATGAGAAAGAAAACAAAATAGCTGCTGCAGAAAGGACAGGCTGTGTCTGGAGCTGTCTGAGTGCAGCTGTCTGAGTGGAGCAGACTGCAGTCTCTGCTGGTGGTGGGACGCTTAGAGCAGCAGGAACGCAGTGATACTCATGGGGAACCCAACTCTGCCACAACTGTCTACGTCTCTAGGAGCAGCTTGTGTGACAGCAGCCTGTCTTTCTGCACCAACTGCCTCCTTTTGCACCACTTGCAGAGTGTAACTGGCTAAGAAAGCCCCCATGAACATGCCTAGCAGCACATGTCCCTGCAGGAGCTGGTCCATGCTTGGGTGTCATGAGACCTCAGACTGCCTGGACTCAGGCTCTTCGGTATCAGGTGGCATGTGAAAATAAACAGGGAGCTACAGGGACCGAGGGAGAAAAATAGTCACAGTGTCTATTGGAATTACATTTCATGGTGGGCACAAGTAGGACTCGGACTATTATCTTAATTTTAGGCTTGCCTTTGAAAATCTGAAGGTCCTAAATCTCTAAATAACTAGGAACTGCCAGAGTACAGAAGACTTCAGAAAATATGCCCCAGTAGTTATGGTGACACTGGAGACTCATCCTGACACTAAATGGCTAATTGTCACAGGGAATGGTTTATTACAGGCACTTACCTCTGTGCCCTCCACAGAACATACACACATAAATTACACAGAATCACAGAGTGTTAGGGGCTGGAAGGGACCTCAAATGATCACCTAGTCCAACCTCTCTGCCAGAACAGGATCACCTAGAGTAGATCACACAGGGATGCATCCAGGTAGGTTTTGAATGTCTCCAGTGAAAGAGACTCCACAACCTCTCTGGGCAGTTCCAGTGCTCTGTCACTGGAACAGTGAAAAACTTCCTAAAAAGAGCTGGATGTTCTCCTTTGTAATGCTTTTCCACAGGTTTCTGTATTTATCTGGGCAAAACAGATTAAACTGATTCTAAGAAATCATACTTAAGCAAAAAAAAAAAAAAAAGTGTTCCCTGAAACTGAGTGACCTTTTCAGCACAGACCTCTGACCACAGACTAGAAATGCTTCTTAGTTTGACCACCAATAACTATCTGAATTTGCTTTTTTCAACCAGTTGAGCATTTAACTTATGCTGATTTAGTTAGTTGGTTTCACCATAATTTGTTCCTGCTGATACCATGCAGGACCATATAAGTAATTCCACTCAGGAACAAATATTTAATACTTTCTCTACTATCCCTAAGAAAAGGAAGAAAATGAGTCTGCCACCATTTGTTCTAGATAAAGAGAGGCTGTAGTAAGAAGATGAAGAAAATGAGACTGCCACCATTTGTTCTAGATAAAGAGAGGCTGTGGTAAGAAGATGAAGAAAATGAGACTGCCACCATTTGTTCTAGATAAAGAGAGGCTGTAGTAAGAAGATGAAGAAAATGAGACTGCCACCATTTGTTCTAGATAAAGAGAGGCTGTAGTAAGAAAGTGAGACTGCCACAATTTGTTCTAGATAAAGAGAGGCTGTAGGTGCTTTTAGCAGCTTCTTAACCCTCTACATTCTTATAATTTAATCCTGTAATAATTTCTTCCAGCATCTTTCCAGGCATCAGACTTAAGAGACTAGTTCCTATTATCCTATGGATATAGGAACATCTCTAATCCCCTGGAAGCTTCCTTTCTGTCTATCTTTTTCTTCTGACATCTTTTTCCTTCTATCAAGATTAGCATTATTATTTGCCCTTCTCAGGCACTGCAGGATCTTTAGCACGATTGAAAATCTTGGTCTTTAAATGCCAGCACAGCCTTCATAATTAAACCTCGAGATTATAACATTATTATCTTCTGGGTACTGATTTCTGCCCGGCTGTGGCTGTCAGCCAAATGTCATAATGCATACAATTAACAGATTTGCTTCTCAGCTTACTGATAACAAAGGAAGCACAAATAATTCATAGGCAGAGGCACTGGCTCTTTGATGTAACTGAACTCTGATCCTTTCAGCACCTGAAGGGAGGCAGGCTGAAGGCAGGGCAGCCTCATTAAGGCAGGAGAAGAAAACATAAAACCAAGCGGAGGAGGAAGAGGAGGATGCAGGAGGTGCCCCCTGCGCCGCAGCCCACTGCCCCATGCTGGGTGCTGTGACCTCTTCTGGGTCAGGTCTCACTGCTCCCACCCTCCCACCACGGCACAGGAAAGAGGAGATTCCTTGGGACTGGGGCAGGGAAAGACAAGCTAAACCTATGTCCCAGAAAAAAAATACAGACAAAATAATGTGTCTGATTTTTTTTTTGGTTGTTTTCCCAGAGGTTAGGGGAAATTCCTGATCAGATCCTTCCATCTGGTTTGCACTGGGGCAGTTCAAAGAGGCTGCAGTGTAACTGAGAATTGAGGACAGCATTTATTTATAGTTTGATAACCTCATAAAAGCTGTAGAGCTGAGCTCACAGCAGCGCACTTATTTATGTTTCAGACTGCTCCTGCAGCACCCTACTGCCTTGCAAAACGTATGCAGTAGCTCCTGCATGGAATTATAAACGACTCTTCATAAGGTCCATGACACAAAGGCAAGGGGAAAAAAAAGTGAAATTAGAATAACAAAACAGCTGACTGAAAAATTAAAGTAGCAGCCAGAATCGGAGGGAAATGAACAGCCTGGCTCTGAAATAAAGTAACATCAAATGAAGATTTGCACCTGAATCCATTTTTTACAATAGAAGTAAAAAGAAAAAAAATCCAGAAACTCTGAGTAAGGCAATGAAATAACTTATTTCAGCTCCTGGTGACATTACAAAGAATTCCAGCCTTGCACTGGAGGTTTTATAATGACAAGCCAGCCTCTGGCACAATCTCAGTAGTGTCTCACTGCAAATTATATTTGTATCACATTTATCCTTTCTTTTTAATACCCATGTTCCATCCTTTTTTTTTTTTTCTACCTGTAACCCAGAGGGGAAGGCAAAGCAGCACCATTTCATTATTACCCTTTAATAGTCTTCCCAGTGATATAAAGGAGAATATTAATATCCTTCCAATGACCTCACCTAAACGCTGCTAAAAGCCAGGAGGGGAGCAACAAGTTGAGAGCTAATGCACGGGGGTGAATTCCTGACATTAATGAAAGGATTTCACCCCTGGGTTTTAATCCTGTTTTCTTTTAGTTTCAGTCTCCTCAGCTGTAAGATGGAGAAAGTAGACCTGCACACAAGTCAGCAGCATGGTTTCATTGAGTACAATCAGGAGCTTGGTGTGCTGTCAGACAAAGCTTATTCTTACAGGAGAAGTCAAATATTGGCTTCTTGAAAGTCTAAGGTGGTAACCAAGCACTGCCTATAACTCTGGCTGGCAAAGCAGCATTGTTCTGCAGAGCTCAGTGAGGTGGGTGAAGAGCAGGTTGGATGGTTTCAGGGGATCCTGCCTGTGAGGTGGAGACTCCTAGAACAATTCAGCCCAAGTATGAAATGATCTTTGCAGATAGACCAGCTCCAGATGAGGAAAGGGCACAGCTTCTACCACTCACAGGCTGTATGTAGCACTGCTGCTGCTCCTGTAAAGGATGCCCAGCCCCAAGCCACCATCTTTGTAGGCAGCAGAGAAGACCACTCCACACTGGGTGCAGGTGCCCTTCATCATCTGAACAGTGGGTGCAGAACTTTTCCACGAGACAATTCATGCCTAAGTAATACGTAAGTGGCACAAACTACCCTGAGCTGTAAGATTCCTATTGTTGACATCTTAATGATGAGAGGAGGAAGCAGCTGTGAGTGTGTGCCAGATATCATAATCACTGCCAAACAAACCGATAAAGTCAGCCAGTCTGCTGAACAGTGTAATCAAAGCCAAAGTGTTGTTCTTAAGAAAGCTCAATTAACAGTGAAAGAAATCTTCGAGGTGACCAGCAAAGGAAGTGAAAGCATAACGCGGTTCCACACACTGCTTTTTCCTGATCTGTAGAAAAGTCTGGTAGAGATGATGGTAATGCTTAATCATCTCACTTGTTCTTCACATTAAAAATGCATACTCTGTCCATTATGGAAAAGCAGAGGATGTGTGAGGCTCTGACATGACAAAAGAGAAAGGAGAGAAATCGATCGTTTTGAAGGAAAAGCCTTGGTTAGTCAGATTTCTAAACAGGATTGGGGTCCTGTGGGTAGTTATTAACACTTTCATCCAGCTGGGGAATGAAAAACATGGATAAAGACACTACAGCTCATCTGTTTTAAGAGATACGTGCTCATAATATGTAATCTTTGAGGTATGGTGTGGTTCCTTTGGCAAAAGACAGTGAAGATCGAATATTGCAAGGTGATAAAACAGCATGAAGGGAAAGGAATAAACTGGGCATCTAATTACCATGTGGCATTAACCCCCACATTTCTCACAAAAGGTTTCTCCTGACTGTAAAGACTGTTCCAGTCCGTGCAGGATTAAGATCTAGGTGTTCACTTCAATGAAGCCAGTTAGCCTGGAGAAGAAGAGGCTCAGGGGTGACCTCATTGCTGTCTACAACTACCTGGAGGGAGGCTGTAGCCAGGTGGGGATTGGTCTCTTCTCCCAGGCAACCAGCAACAGAAAAAGGGGACACAGTCTTAAGTTGTTCCAGGGGAGGTCTAGGCTGGATGTTAGGAGGAAGTTCTTCACAGAGAGAGTGATTGGCATTGGAATGGGCTGCCCAGGGAGGTGGTGGAGTCACTGTCCCTGGAGGTGTTCAAGCAAAGCCTGGATGAGGCACTTAGTGCCATGGTCTGGCTGATTGGATAGGGCTGGGTGCTAGGTTGAACTGGATGATCTTAGAGGTCTCTTCCAACCTGCTTGATTCTATGATTCTAAAAAATAGTTTCCTGGATTTTGGAGATTTGCTTGATTTCTTGTAGTGAACTTACTGCCTTTGATTGATGTTAAAGAGTATTACAAGAGGAGGTCAGAGCTTAGGCCACATTCAGACTGTGAAATTGTTGTTTTTTTTTTTTTGTTTTTTTGTTTTTTTTTTTTTGTCTTCCAAATCAAGTTTTAAAACCTGGTAATAACCCAGATTAACTTATCAAATATTTTGCTTCTAGTTCCGGATTTGGGATATGGAAAGAATTAGTCAAATCAAAGAAATGCTAGACTTGAAGGATTTTAATTCAGCAATCAAAGTGAGGTACCTATGTAATCTGCTAACATACATCAATGACTACTTCCAGAGAATAACTGAACAGCTACGAGTGTAGATTGATGATAAAGCTCAAAGAATCCCTTTCACCTGGGAAATACCTTTTCTTTTTGTTTAAAAAAAAAAAAGAAAAAGAAGAAAATCCATCTACCCAGATCTGTAAAGAAACCTGGACTGTTTATCAAAATACCTTTAGGTGAATTTCAAGGAATTTGATAGACTCATTTTTTAGATATTTATTATTTATATATATATATTATTTTTATATGTATATATATATGTATATATTTCTTTATCAAATGAAACTAAGACTACTCTGTGCTTTCAGGATCTGAGAAAACCAGTTCAATCTGCCATACAAGAAACTGATCCTGCAAATATTTAAGCTGGAGAGCAGTGTTACTCACTTGGATGGTCTCATTATGCAATTCAAAGCGTGTTTACAAGGTGTTTCAAGCATGCTTATAGCAGAGCTTTAGGGCTTCTCTGTGTATTGGTGATTCATGGCGTGAGTCCTTAATGCATTTCCACAACAGAACTGTCTCAGCACTTCATTAGAAACAAAAGCTGTGTTAAGGACTGGCATCCCATGAGTGATGGGTAAACATCATTCTCTTCTTTATGGCTCTACTTCTGTACCTCACATTTCTGCAGCTTGCTGATCTGAAACCCTGAGAGATTCAGTAAAGACCTCCCCCATAACCCAGAAATCATAGAATCAACCAGGTTGGAAGAGACCTCCAAGATCATCCAGTCCAACCTAGCACCCAGCCCTAGCCAATCAACTAGACCATGGCACTAAGTGCCTCATCCAGGCTTTACTTGAACACCTCCAGGGACGGTGACTCCACCACCTCCCTGGGCAGCCCATTCCAATGCCAATCACTCTCTCTGCCAACAACTTCCTCCTAACATCCAGCTTATACGAACCCCTCGGCACGACTTGAGACTGTGTCCCTTTGTTCTGTTGCTGGTAAAATGGGACTGTGAAGTTCCTCCCAAATTCTGTGTAAGTAAAACTGGAGGGAGTATGTCAATAATTACAATTTAATTGAAAATCCCATTTGTGGTTACAGTAAGTGGAACCAAAACTGTGGATCCTGCTGAGAAGTGAGATGACAGCTTGAAGATGGCTTCTCTTTATTTATCCTCCATTTATCCCAAAGCAAACCAGTAGCAGCTCTGTAAAAACTAGTGACCTACTCTTTGGTATGCTAAAGAACCTGGCCAGTTAGACCAAGTTGCTTCCTGCCAGTTTGCCACCATACTTCATGGGTGGAAACTGTCTCTGACCACAAGTCTTGACTCTCAGCTTGAAGCTACTGGGAAGGTAGGGTGGGATGAGGCAGACACCAATCCATTGACAAGAGAAGTGAGACAGCAGCTTCCTAACTGCTCTGTGCTCTGCTCAGGGCTTCTGAATCAAAACTTCAGCAAATGGGTAGCCAAGTCTGTAAGTTGCCACTGGATTGGGCTGTGCCCATGTCTTTGTTTCCCATCCATTTGGAGAGGTGTAGATCACCCTGAAAACTAAAGAGAGAAGCAGGGCTGATGTTTTTCCTCCTTTTTTTTTTTTTTTTCCTGTCTTGTAAAACCTTTTTTCTGAAGTCTCTGCTCAGGCATAACTCCCAGTTTGAGAGGAGCTGTGAACACAAGCAAGGCTCCACTGTGGTGGTCTAACCTAAGGGGCTGTTGAAAGCATGAGGTACTTTCAGTGTCTAAGCAAGGACTAACAAGGTGCTCCCTGAAGGAGCAAGACAATACAATCTAGCACAGATCACAGACAGGCCTTGAAAGTCTCCAGAGAAGGGGACCCCACAACCTCTCTGGGGAGCCTATTCCAGTGCTCTGTGACCCTTACAGTAAAGTTCCCCCTTGAGTATAAATTTAAAGTTTTTATCTCTGAGATATCTTGAGTCTGAGACCTCACCATAGTTTTGCATACTTCCCCTCCATTGTTGATTTATATCACACTCTATAGAATGAGTAGCTTTAGATATTGACAGCAATAGTAATTTCCCCAATAATTTGTTCTTATGTTACACTTCTACCTCTAGAAACATTCCTGATGAAGACCTTGAATTCTAAAGAGATTTAAACCTGAAAAGTTTGGAGATAAACTATGGATCATAAAGCTGAGGAGAAAAGAAGGCAGCGCCATAGCCTGGCTTTATTGGAACAAGTGAAGAGAATGAAAGAATCAGCAGAGATAATTGATGTTGTCCTAGTTGCAGAAGGTGAGAAATTTCCCTGCCATAAGGTGGTGCTGGCAGCCTTCAGTCCCTATTTCAGAGCCATGTTTACCTGTGGCTTGGTTGAGTGCACACAAAGAGAAGTGGTGCTGTATGACATCTCCGCAGAGAGTGTGTCTGTAATACTCAATTACATGTACAGTGCAGACCTGCACCTCACTAATCAGAATGTGCAGACTGTTGCCCTTTCTGCATATTTCATGCAGATGGAAGATGTTTGCAGGATGTGTCAGAAGTACATGATGGACCATATGGATGCCTCCAACTGTGTGGGCATCTACTACTTTGCAAACCACATCGGGGCAGAAGATTTATGTGATCAAGCAAGGAAATACTTATATCAGCATTTTGCTGAAGTGAGCTTACAAGAAGAAATATTAGAGATTGAATTCCAGCAGCTGTTGACTCTCATAAAATCAGACGATCTGAATATTTCCAGGGAGGAGAGCATTCTGGACCTTGTCATCAGGTGGGTCAAGCACAGCAGAAAGTCACGCGCAGAGCACCTTATTGAGCTCCTGAAGCAAGTGAGACTGGTACTTGTGAGCCCTTCTTTCCTTGTGGAAGCCCGGAAGAGGAACACAATGATCCTGTGCAGCTCAGAATGCAACGATATGTTTGAGGAAGCACTAAAAACCATTGAACTCTCCAAGCCCCCTTCTCTCAGCCTGCGATATGGCATGGAGACTACCGACCTCTTACTCTGCATCGGCAACAATTCTCTGGGCATAAGGTCAAGGCACGGCAGCTACGCGGATGCCAGCTTCTGCTACGCCCCCGCGACGCGGAAAACTTACTTCATTTCCTCTCCAAAGTATGGAGAGGGTTTAGGATGTGTCTGTGCTGGTGTTGTCACCGAGAAAAATGATATTATTGTGGCAGGTGAGGCAAGTGCCACCAAAATGTCTAGACAAAAGACCAGGAACATCGAAATTTATAGGTGTGTACCTTCTGTCAGAACACCCCTAATGATTAAAGAAAGTTAAGTCTGAATAATCTTGCTGGGGACCAAAAAAGAAAGAAAAAGAGAGACCATTAGACAAAGAATTCTTTACTTGAAAGCTTTCCCCAAAGGTTTTGATTAATCATTTTGTCCCAGTTTATCTTCCTAGCAGTGAAACATATACACGCTACCAAATCTTGATGCCTCCTGAGAGGAGGATTTACTCTAGTGGTGTTTCTGCCTATATGAGCTTAATTAGATCCTACACAATGTACATGGATTTTATATTCTCTGTGTTTTCCTGAGATGCTCTTTTCTTGGTCATTAGCAGGGGAAAATGAGTCAAACCCAAGGAGGTCCAGTAAGACAGAGAAAGCACACTTCATTGTTCATGTTGATGATAATGCCTCAGAAATTATAGGCTAATGATTGATAGTTTTAAACTCTCTTTTTTTTCCCCTCATGCCTTTTCCAGATTCACCCACTTTAAAGAAAACCAGACATTTGCTCCATTAAAGATAAAATTAACACTTGGCAATGGCATTTTCGACTGCAGATATCTAAATGTAAATCCATGCTGAGGCAGATGAAGTGGCCTTATTTTCAGTGGTGTTGAGGTCTCATTTTTTCCTCTAACTTTGGTGGAAAGTGTGAGCAGCACATGCAGAAATAAGGGAGATCTTGAAGCCTTTATTAAGGCCAGATATCTTTGAAAGGAAGCCTGGGACTCCTCATGCTAAAACCGCCTGATCTTAAAAACATTGGACTCCACTTCATAGCTCCTCTGTGAAGGAGAAAGCTGCTCTTGTAATGCTGTTGTCCAAATAAGCATTGATGATGAAGGGGCTAACATTTCAAACCAAGGCAATGGGACCTCAGTGAACCAGGGCATATGTGACTTTGGGTTTTCCTACAGGTACCACCAGCAAGGAAATCAGTTTTGGCACAGCCTGTGCACTGCTGAGTTCCGCGAGCTCTATGCGCTGGGCACCGTCCGTGATGATCTCTATGTAATAGGAGGGCAAATGAAAGTGAAAAATCAGTATCTGGTCACAAACTGTGTGGAGAAGTATTCCATGGAGCAAGGCACCTGGAGAAGCACAGCACCTCTTCCACTGCCCTTAGCCTGCCATGTGGTGGTGACGGTGAAGAACAAGCTCTACGTGCTGGGTGGCTGGACACCGCAGGTTAAGAAACGTGCTTGTTAATGTCTGTTTGTTCACTAACAGAGCTCTGCTTGGTTTATGTAATCTGTCATTCTGTGGCTCTTCTTGCATAGGGAAAGCACATCAGTGACAGCAGAAGAATAAATTGTTGGCAATCCTCAGATTAAACATCACAGGATCACAGGATGTTAGGGGCTGGAAGGAACCCAAGGAGATCATCGAGTCCAACCTCCCTGCCAGAGCAGGACAATCCTATCTAACACAGATCACAGAGGAACACATCCAGACAGGCCTTGGAAGTCTCCAGAGAAGGACACTCCACAACCTCTCTGGGAAGCCTATTCCAGTGCTCTGTGACCCTTTCAGTAAAGAAGTTCCCCCTTGTGTTGAGGTGGAACTTCTTTTGCTGCAATGTACACCCGTTGGGAGCAAGTGAGCAGAGCCTGTCCATCCCCCCCTGGCCAGCCTTTAGATACTTATGAACATTTATCAAATCCCCTCTAAGTCTTCTATTCTCCAGACTAAAAAGCCCCAGGTCCCTCAGCCTCTCCTCATAAGCCATGCCCTGCAGTCGTCCTCATCATCCTCGTAGCCCTCCGCTGGACCCTCTCCAGCAGATCCCTGTCCCTCTTAAACTGGGGAGCCCAAAACTGAACCCAGTATTCAAGACGAGGTCTCCTCAGGGCAGAGTAGAGGGGGAGGAGAAGCTCCCTTGATCTGCTGGACACACTCTTCCTAATACACCCCAGGATCCCACTGGCCTTCTTGGCCACAAGGAGGCCAACATCTTTTGTAGGAGCCTGTAACAGGGTGAGGAGGAATCATAGCCACCTGACGCCACCCTGACTGTAAATGCCAACTGCAGGAAGGGCAGCTATTTCAGAGACACCTCTGCACAGGGAGCACAACCTCTAAAAGCATCTCCTGTGCCAAGGTAGCTTCCATTTTTAGTAGCTACTGAGTTAAACAACTTATTTTTGCCAAGAAAATAGTTGAAATAAGTAGGATGATACTAAGTACAGACTTGGCATTCCTTTGTCAGGGCAGGCTGTGGAAAATTGATTAACTTCAGCCTTTTTCTATGTATCAGACTCTTTCTAGGTGTCAGTAAATCATAGTATTTAACTGAACCTTTAACTGAGCCCTGTCTTCAAAAAGCATGTACACAGGTAAATTTCAGGGGCAAGTCTATATCTGAAATGTAGAATTCACTTCAGTGGCTTAGGAAACTAATTTCTTAGCTAAGCAAAAGCCATGTATTTGGTTTATTATTATTATTATTATTATTATTATTATTATTATTATGTTTTAAATGAAAAGTCAAAGCATTCTCTGGAAAACAGATTCCTTCAGTTGGTCCATTATTTATTTCAGTTGCATTGCTTGGCCATGTAAAGCCTTAACAGGAATTTCCAGCAAGGTCACATTAGTTACCACATTCAGTAGGACAGAGAATATACAGAACTATGCTACAAGGAAGAAGGATCTCAGGAAGAGTGTCTGCTCCCTCCATTTTTTCCCAGTGTGAAAGATCTTTTTAAAGAGCATAGCCCATTGTTACTTACTGCTCATTGCAGTCTAAGCGTGAGCATTAACTTGACAATGAAATAGAGCATCGGTAATCCTTATTGGTGACAGCAGTGTGTTCAGACTGTCATCACATCTCCTTGGCTGGTGTTCTCTGGAAGCAAACCACTCTTTAAAGTATTTAAAAGTGAGATGCATTCAGCAAACGAGATTTTCACCTCTCTAGGTATTTTGAGTTCCCAAAGGAGGCAGCAGAAATCTCAGAGAGGATTTCTGGTGCTGAAACAAGTGAGCAAGGATACCTTGCTGTTTAGAGAGGTAAAATAGGAAAACACTTAATGTAGAAGCAATCTGTCTGTTAAAAAGCCTGACTTGAAAGATAGATCACAAAGATAGATGTTGAAGTCAGACAACCAGTGTTGTGTTTCTTAATAGTTCTCTAGAGCTGATTGTAAGGGGGGAATGGCTTAGAAGTACAAGGCAGGAATATTGAGCTAAGAATGTTTTTTAAAGGAATAGAGGTACCTTAAACACCTGAAGCAGGTACCTTCCAGAAACTGACCAGTGCTGTCACTAACAATACATGGGAGTCTGACATTTTATATGTACAGTCTTGAGATAAGCAGATTAAGAGGAACTGCCTAAACCCCAAAGCTTTGTAAGATTAGGGCTTACCTGAACAGATCAGAACAAAATAGCTAAAGCTCTCAAAAACCTCAGCTCTGAGACCATCACTGAGGAGTGTGTTACCAGAATTATCCAGCACATCTCCCACACTCACCTGTCAGATGTGTTAATTGTATGTGTGGGGCTACCACAGCTGCACTCTGAAAGCAAATGACTTTGTCATGCCAGGAGTTGTCCCTGTGCTCAAGTAGCACTGAATGTTCTGTCAATCCCGAACAAATACTAATGATGCAGCATTGATAGAGTACCCTAAATGCATGTGGCCATTACAGGACAGAGATAAATACATGTTCCCTGCCCACTCAGGCTTTGCAATTGAAACAAGACAAGACAAAGTCAAGCCAGGACATAAAATGACAGCTTAGGAGGGCAAGGGTTTGACTCCCAGAAGCATTGCTCCAGCTCAGTATTGGCTTAGCTTCACTGATGCCAGTGGAGTTAAAGACCTAGGTGACTCCAGCCTTGGTAACTTGGGACTCTTAAAATGGAATAAAACATTTGATGAGGCTGAGGGAAAGATTTCAGACTCTTGAGACAGAGGGGAAGGCTGCTGGATATTGTTTCCTGCATGGAAATAGCACAGGTTGCTCTCTGAGGTAAAGGTTACCACCCAAATGAGGTAGGATGTGAATTTACAGCATGTCACGTGGGGTCTGCTCCTAAGTACATGCTTAGCCTGTGTTAAAAATGCAAAGCTTACTCCTCTTTCAGTGAATAAATTCATGTTCCATGCTAACCACAGAGGAAGCGACCCATGGCGCTTACAGGGAGTCACCAAGGGAGTATATTTTTTATTCCTAGTTTGCCTCCTGCTATCTGAAAAATAACAATCAAAGTGAGAACATGCATAACACTATCACAGATAAATAAAGCAGTTCTTGCTCTGTCTTTGTGAAACTTTTCACCCCAAAATATTTCAGGATCCTTCCTGCACAGACTACTCTTTACAGTCAAGGGTGTCATTTGCCATTGGAATGGGCTGCCCAGGGAGGTGGTGGAGTCACCGTCCCTGGAAGTGTTCAAGAAAAGCCTGGATGAGGCACTTAGTACCATGGTCTAGTTGACTGGATGGGGCTGGGTGCTAGGTTGGACTGGATGATCTTGGAGGTCTCTTCCAACCTGGTTGATTCTATGATTCTATGATACTCAGAAAACATAATCTGAATTGCCTGCATTATACAGAGAAAGGGGGGAGGAGGAAGATTGGAGAGACCAAGAGGTGTGTGAGTGTGTATAACAAGAGTATTATGGCAGCAAAGGTATAGCAGAGGATTAGGAATTCATTAGGAAAGCTCTTGAGGGAGAAGTTACAGGAGTTGAACGTTAGTCTGGTTAGGCTAAATGTGCAAATCACTTGAAAATAAGATATGTTTATATGTGGGCTTGAGACTCATGGTACAGTCTGAGAAACAGTGGGAATAGTTTTCAACCTTTAGCCAGAAGAAATAGTGTCAGAGATTGTTTTTCCCTCTGTAATTGTGAAGACTTTACAGTAGTCTAGTGAAAGACTTAGGTTCTGACAATGCCAGGCCCATGAACTGATTGTAATTACTCAGATCCTCAGCTTTATTGCTGCAGAATATAAATGCCCTCTTATTTATCTGCCTCCTAGACCGCACTCCTAGGCACAAGTCTGTTAAACTCTAGTGAGAATGAATCACTTTGCAGCCTATAATTGATGTGTTTGTGTTATTTATCTGCTCGGTTGTCTGGGGTGATTAATTGCAGGCAGGCATGTGCGGAGGGCTCCAAATGTTGTATTATTATATGGCTGTCATATTTCATGCAGATGGATCTGCCTGATGATGAGCCGGATCGATTAAGTAACAGAACGTTTCGGTACGACCCAGGCCAAGACAAATGGACAGAAGGAGCACCAATGAGGTACTCCAAATACCGCTTCAGCACTGCCGTAGTCAACAGCGAGATTTATGTCTTGGGTAAGAGGAAACAGATTTTTAACAGATAGCACCATGACTTCTTCCTCTTTCCAGCAATTTGCTTCTGTGAAGGGAAATCTCTCACCCATTGCTGTGTACTGTAGGACAAAGTATGTTGGACTAAATGGACAGGATTTTTTTCATCAAGTTATGTTTTTCCCCACATAATCTCTTCCTTCCTTATATAATGTAGATTAAATGAAGCAAATGGTGGGTTAATGTAACAAAGATACTTGACTTTCAAATCTGGTTTTCTTTGGAGTATCACTGTGTGCTATAAACAAGAAGGGATTTTAAAAGGTAGGCAAAGAAACCTTATTAGCACCATTCCAGAGGTGAGCAGCGCAAAGCTAAGGAACATACCCAGCATTGTAAAGGGATGGTGTAGGAAAAAGAGAAGTTAGATCTCCCAGTCAAAACATTATTTGTGGATTCTGATCAAATTCAGTGAATCATTCTCTTCCCCTCACCTTCACACAGTCTCAAGTTGTGCCGGGGAAAGTATAGGCTGGATGTTAGGAGGAAGTTCTTCACAGAGAGAGTGATTTGCCATTGGAATGGGCTGCCCAGGGAGGTGGTGGAGGCACCGTCCCTGGAAGTCTTCAAGAAAAGCCTGGATGAGGCAGTTAGTGCCATAGTCTAGTTGGACTGGATGATCTTGGAGGTCTCTTCCAACCTGGTTGATTCTATGATTCTATGACACAGTCTAATTTTTCCAAATCCTAGAAGTTTTGTCATTTTTTTATTGTATCCTTTCAATTAGGTTTTTTTGTTTTTTTGTTTGTTTGTTTCAAAACAGTTTTTTGACCAAAAGTTTTAATGGTTGTCTGAAAGACTTCAGTAGTCTCCTATCCCAAAATCCTTTGTCCACAAATGATCCTCATCCATATCCCCAGTTCTGCAGTTTGTCCCTACCGTGACTCTTCACAAAGACCATCCCCCATGGCCCCATCTCAATCTCTGTCCAGGCCAACAGAAAGAACATCACTTGTCTCTGAACGCTAGCAAACACCTCAGAAAGTGGCAAGCAAGAGATGTTTCTGAAGCAAAAGGTTTCTTTTAGTTTCTGTGGAGGAAATTATGATCTATGGCAGGGAAAAGCTCATGGAGAAGAAAAGCATTGCGAGCTCTGGGAACAATATGGGGGAAGAGCTGAAGAGGACATCTTGGAAGGGCAATAGGAGCTAGAAAGGTATCTATGTGATAAAGAGAAGGATTATACATAGGAGTCTGGTTGGAAAGTTCTCAAAGAAGTGGGGGAAAAGGTTCATACAGTCAATTAATCCAATACTCTCATGGCCCTGTGGGTAGCAGTCAAATCAGAACCTCAGGACCTTTCAGTTCCTCTGCTTCAAACTGCTCCTGTGAACACTGTAAATATGATCTTATCAACTTAATACATCTCCTGTACAAAGAGTGTTCTGGTTTTATCTTATATTTTGTTATGTACCATGGATAAAGGGGAGTTTGTTCCTGGCATGTAATAGAGAAAGCATTTTGCAGGGGGTGTAGCTAAGAATGGTGTCTTTGGAGTAGAAGAGGAAAATGGCTTTAAGCTGCATTTGTCTTCTTCTAGAGAATCTTCTTTCTCTTAACTGGCTTGAGATGAGCCTACAGGCACAACCAGGAAAAAAGGTGGAAGAAGCCAGTATGGCAAAGAGAGTTTTGCAAACAGAAAATCATTTCATTGTTGTCATAGGTTAGTGATAGAGAACATCAGTACACTGTTAAATAATGAGAGTGTTGGCTGCCCAGGTTCAAAGGTGCTTTGAAAATGTGGAAACTCCATCCTTTGTAAAGGTTAAATATATGCAATCATTTAAACTTGCACTGATGCTGTAATGGGGCAGCAGAAGCAGCTGCAATAGTTGGGAAGAGAAAGGCTCTATCCATGTGTTTCAGTAAGAAGTGTTCTGAGATCAAGACCATGAATGCTGTGATGACACAAGAGTCAGGGAGGGAAGAGAAAGGGCTTGCCTTGAGATGCATATGATAAAACAAACTGTCAGTCTTCCTCACAGCAAGTCTGACACTGAGACAAGCAAAAGGTGTGGCCAGTAAGGAAAACTGCATCCATTTTCTTCCCTCAATTTCTCACCAAGAAAGAAATGTGTCTGAGTGATTACAGTAGTGAAATGTACAAGTTGAACACAAAGCACGGCATGAAATCTGCAAAGCACCTGTTTAAGTGGCACTGAGGAAAGTTCATGGTTTCACAGACCTAAACAAACATTATTCTGGCATTAAAAAACAAACCAAAGGTATCATTTTATTATGTAGAGCCACCAGTGCTGCACTGTTCAGGAAGCTGAGCACTGATTTGGTTTCTTACACACTAGCCAGTGCGTGTAAGAATATTTTTTTTTGTGAGAAGATCTTTGCTAACAATTGGATCCATGCATGAGTCAGAACAGCCTCTTGTTCTGTCTCCATCACTTTGCTGGTGCACACATCATCCTATAGACAGTCCTTGTTCAGCCAGTCCTAAGGAAACCAAATGCACTTGAATCCTGAGATAAACAATTAGCTGAAGTGGACCCTTCACTCTTGCCACTAAGTGCAACTAAATGGGCTTAAAGGCAGCATTTGTTCTCAGTTGTGACAGGGTAAATCAGAGGTAATGTCACTGTAATGAACAAACTAGCTTGTGATTTATACCAAAGGTCAACCAAGATCATATGCTGCTCGGGAGCAGATTTGGGATAAAGGTTGTGCTGTGTTCCCTGGTGTGTTCCTGAGCCTGCCTCTGCTCTGATGCTCCATCTGCTCCAGGTGTAACTGCAGCAAGTGCATGAATGAGTGACTATCAGATACCATGAGTATCTGTTGCAGGGCAGATATTTTGACCTAGGTCTGGACTGTTTTCCCAAACTTCCAATTGTCTGTTTTCCCAAACCTTGTGATGGTTTAACATCCATAAATCTGTAAAGTCTGATCGAATCTGGCATGCAGGTGCAGAAGCTGTGAGGCACAGATGAAATAACGTGACCAGAGATGCAGAACACAGATGTAGTGAAGGTAATTGCATAAGTCTTGTTTCCTTGGGAAATCAAATAATATTAGTAGTAATTTCTTAATTGAAAGACAAAACCTGACACTCAGCCAAAAATGATTCATTAACAATGTGCTAGTTTGAGGCTAGCTGGAATATTTTCATAAGATAAATTAGATTACAGGCTGTGAAAAGGAAACAGTGGTGATGGCTACTGCACTCATAGGCTTGCTGAGATGGATAAAAACAGGAACACAAAACATAGGTAACACAGTGGGTCTCTGCTGCAGATGGTGCCTGTACTTTTCTCCCTCTCCTGCTTCTGTGTAACTAATCCTTCTGCTTTCTAACCCCCGTGGACGATCCTCCAAACTCACCTTGCGTGTAAGGCAAACTCTGGGATAAGGTAGAGGGGTGGAAGAGTGGTTGGGAGCCCCTCCTGAGGACTCTGGTTTCTGGGAGGGCTGTTGTGTTTCTGTATTACTTTTAACTTGTATATAACTGTATATATTTGTGTATATCTGCTTGCATATTGTGCTAAGCTGTAAATACAGCTTCATTTCCTTAACTTCCAGCTTGGCTGAGTCTAGTCTGGGTGATTTCATAGGAGTGTGGAGTGTGGGTAACACCCAAACCATCACAAACAATTTCTGCCTTTAAATGTGCTGATTCAAATCCACCTTTAACAACATGGGTGGAAAGAAAGATTTATCTGTTAAGATGGAGAGATAACTTGGTTGGTAAGTGTTAACTTAACAGTTATGGTCTGAAAATTTGGTGGAGGAGATGAAAACATTTTCCAAGTCCTCTTAAAATGATGAAGTAATTTCCAAATGAATTCTGTTTGGAAAGATTGACACAGCCACTGGTATTGGTATCTTATGCTGCTGATAACACACATGGCCACATCTCCAGCTGTGAAGTCACACTTGCCAACTGTCATTAAAACCTCACAGAGAAAAGCTACGTTTCACAGTTTATTCCTGGTGACAAGTTCTTGTTACCTTGTGAGTTCTCAGGCTGTGAGATGGGTACAGTTTTCCTTTGGAAACAATTGTGATAGTAACCCCAGCCAGGAAACAGGCAAAGCATGCCACTGAAAGGAAGACACTGAAAGCCTTCTTAATCTGGCTGATGTTGTACTTGACCATGCAGATGGCATTCAGGAGGTAATAGGAATGAAAGGAATGGAGGTTGATGCCAATAGACTAAAGAATAGCAACTGTCATGAGGATGGTAAAAACACTGCAGATGTTCAAAGCTCTGGATCCCTCAGACATCACCCTGTTTTACAAGGAATATGGAACACTGTGGGAGTCCAGAAAGATGCTGCCAAGACTGATTTGTGCAAAAAGACACATTTTGAAGAGTATCAGAGTATAGGTTGCCCTCATGTTGTGATATCTGAAACATCTATGCTCAGGCGTAATGACCAAGCTTGTGTGTTACAGATGAGAGAGAGACTTTGTGGAGTCTCTGCCCTTGCCATTTTCACCCCTCCTCACTCCAAATGGGGTCTCCCCACAGTGAAGTGTGTGTGCACAAAACCTGAACATCTAAAAGGATCCAAAGAAGCCTCAGTCAGAGGACACACAGGGAAGGGGCAATTCAGGAACATGCTCAATGGCATTCCTTGGATTCCCACAACCACCACCTGCTTTTCATACCATACTTATTCCCTGTGTGATGCACTATCTCCACGGGCTTCCTGCAGTCTACACTTCTCTGAGAAGATCCACTGGTGCAGAGGAAGGAGGAGGAAGGCAAGGTGGAAGCAGGTAAAGGCAAGATACCTTCTGTATGCTTTGAGGACCAAGCCCTGCTTCCCAGAAATAAACACGATATGAAGAAATACATATCTCTGGCTGGATACATAAAGGAGTGCTGCAGAGGGGTGAGAGCTCTTTCAAGCATTTCTTGAAGCCAAAATCCTTAAGTAAGTTTGTCAGATTTTTCAGGCACCACCTCTGTCTCCCTGTGGTGCTCATACAGGTGTCAGCAAGTTCAGGAACAGGCAGGACTCTAGAGCACTAATGAAAAATCACAGCAGGGAAAGCTGATCCTCTCTACTATCTCTGACATGCAAACAAAATTGCTATCGTAAATACAAAGCAAAAGGCATAGAGTTCCAGCTATGAATATGATACAGATATAGAAGTCTAATTCTTGCTCTCATCCATGTAGGTGTAAATCTGTGGTGAGCAGTCTGTTGATCTCAGTTGTGTTGTGTCAGACTCGTTCTATTCTAACCCAGATCACAATGTGATGCTTAACCTTTGAAGTGTTAATTTCTGAGAGGTCCTCCTGGCACAGAACAGAGCAGGGAGTCACTGTCCAAAACCTCTTTCCAGCCTAATTGCCAGCTCCAGCGTGTAAAACCCTAATGACTTCTATGGAATTATTCTAGAGTTACACTGATGAAAGGGAAATGAGAAATAGATTAGAGTTTTGGGTCTGAGTAATAGCATTGTTCAGGAACCTGCATCGTGGTCTTAATCAGCAATCCTGCCATCTAATTGTCTGTTTGTTGTGTAATGTTCCTAGAGAATCTCAGGCTATTTATACAGTGTACATAATCCTCACAAGTAAATGAACAGCATTTCCTAAGGCTCCAAATCCTTTCTCCTATTCATCCCATTTGACTGGTCCTAGCTCTTTCTCTCCATATTTTCCCAGGAACATAACTATATTGGTTGGAAAGCCCAAGAAAGAGCAGCATTGTGTTCTTAATGACAGAGGCAATTGAGACACTTCTGGAAGAAAACCAGAGGGGAGGGCCTTATTTAAGGTCATGCATTTTAATCTCTTGCTTTAAAAAATATCCTTTCCAGCTAAGTCTCTGCAAACTCATTACAGCCAAGGGGAAAATTTATCCAAATGAATCCATCCAGTTGAATGCCATATTCATTAGCTTATGGTAAAACACAGTTAGTGTCCATGAAACACAGGTAAAAAACATCATATCACCATGACAGCTTTTGTGTTATACAACTCCTGCTTTACAAGTAAGAATGCACAGAAGGACTTACATGAGAAATCCTATTAGGGGAGATTTAGGAATCAAAGAATTTTTGTGTACCCTCCTTAGCCTGGCATCCTACCTCTTGCAGCTTGTGTTTTGTTTTTCTTTCACTTGAATTTTTGCTGAGACCTTCTTTTAAAAGTTAAATGAGGTGCAATGAAATACTGAGTGGAGTCACTGTCCCTGGAGGTGTTCAAGCAAAGCCTGCATGAGGCACTTAGTGCCATGGTCTGGTTGACTGGATAGGGCTGGGTGATAGGTTGGACTGGGTGAGCTTGGGGGTCTCTTCCAATTTGGTTGATTCTGTGATTCTATGATCCTGAAATACTTACCTGAATATGTACTTTGGGGTCTCTCTGGAAGGGAAATCTTGTGTAGGAGGGGCTGGAAGGAGACATTGTAGCTTTCATGGCTGTTAGCTGTGTATTTGAATAACACCTTCTTCTAAAATAAACATGTCTATTTATAAACATACTTTGGACTTCTGACAAGTAGCAGGTTGTGGGCAGAGAGACTGTGCTCTGTTATACCTGTGCAACAGCCTCCAGGGTGCTTGTGTGCAGGGAGGAACAAAAAAGGTAGAAATTTGGTCTGATAAATGGAGTCAGAAATGCTCCCTACTCCATGGTTATGAAGGGAAATGAGAACAAGGCATTAAAGGAAAAAAGAAGGAGATGAAACTGAAGTGCCAACTGTGTTTAGGAAGTCAATCACTTACGTTTTCAGCCCTGCCTCTAATTAATCTGTTACCCTCAAGTCTTGGAATAGAATAAAATAGAATGGAATACAGTAGAATAGACTCAACCAGGTTGGAAGAGACCTCCAGGATCATCAAGTCCAACCTACCACCCAGCCCTAGCCAATCAACTAGACCATGGCACTAAGTGCCTCATCCAGATTTTTCTTGAACACCTCCAGGGACGGTGCCTCCACCACATCCCTGGGCAGCCCATTCCAATGCCAATCACTCTCTCTGCCAACAACTTCCTCCTAACATCCAGCCTAGACCTCCCCTGGCACAACTTGAGACTGTGTCCCCTTGTTCTGTTGCTGGGTGCCTGGAAGAGGAGACCAACCCCACCTGGCTACAGCCTCCCTTCAGGCAGTTGCAGACAGCAATGAGGTCTGTCCTGAGCCTCCTCTTCTCCAGGCTGCACACCCCCAGCTCCCACAGCCTCTCCTCACAGGGCTGTGCTCCAGGCCCCTCACCAGCTTCGTCGCCATTCTCTGGACATGTTCCAGTACCTCAATGTCTCTCTTGAACTGAGGGGCCCAGAACTGGACACAGTACTCAAGGTGTGGCCCTGACCAGTGTTGTACAAGCAAGTTGCATTGCCTCATCTGTGTTAATAAAGAATGGCAATGCTTCTCAGTTTCACCTAGGGGGAATGTGTTATGAAGGGGACTAGCTGAAATCTGAGTTTGGGGTCAAATGCAGTGAGGCCAATTTAAAAGTTATTAAATAATTTATTAATATGCACAAAATAATTCCCCTAAACTTATCTACAGCTCTCCACACCAGTTCTTGGATGCGGGAGCAGAGCTATGTCACAGAAGGTCTGTGCACAATGGCATTTTGAAAGGTTTCAGAAAGTGACTCTGCTAGAGTCCGGCGGCTTCATTCGCCGCTTGTATCACAGTATCACAGTATCATCAGGGTTGGAAGAGACCTCACAGATCATCAAGTCCAACCCTTTACCACAGGGCTCAAGGCTAGACCATGGCACCAAGTGCCACGTCCAATCCTGCCTTGAACAGCTCCAGGGACGGTGACTCCACCACCTCCCCGGGCAGCCCATTCCAGTGTCCAATGACTCTCTCAGTGAAGAACTTTCTCCTCACCTCCAGCCTAAATTTCCCCTGGCACAGCCTGAGGCTGTGTCCTCTCGTTCTGGTGCTGGCCACCTGAGAGAAGAGAGCAACCTCCCCCTGGCCACAACCACCCCTCAGGTAGTTGTAGACAGCTGTAGTTGTGAGGCTGATTAAAATCCTTTAGCAACCTGAACAAAGAATGGAGAATACTCACTAGTCCCAATGTCTGTGGCCCAACACATAGGCAGGAAAATATCCAACAGAAGTGCTGTGGCGAATTCCATGTGGGCTGCAAAGTGGCATCAGCTGCGGGCTGAGGCGGCTGAGGCGGCTGAGGCAGCTTGAGGCGGCTTGAGGCAGCTTGAGGCGGCTGAGGTGACAGGCGGGCGAGCGGCAGGTGAGCGGGGAACGAACCAACACGCAAGCCCTGTGTTCACCTGCTCACCCCCTTTTACAGGATAATGGCCGAGGCTGATGGTCTCGTTGGCCACACAACCACTCAATCACCTCTGGCAATCACCCAAATAGACCCAAAAATGGCAGAGCCCACAGGCTGTTCTCTTCCAAAAATGGGGGCGCATTCGCCTTGCACGCCACAGGGGCGCGGGCCCCATGGAACCCCTCTCTGGCAACCGGATCAAACCAGACCGGGCTGCCTGGGTTTCTCTGTCCTGTTTTCCCGCCTCTGGCTGCAATGCAGACCGGCAGGTAAATAAGACAGGACATGCTTAAGCCCATTTTATGCCCTTTAGGACTATTCGCCACAGAACGGAGCAAAGCTGGAGATGGGTAGGTTCAGGCTGGATGTGAGGAGGAAGTTGTTGAGCATGAGAGTGGTGAAAGCCTGGAATGGGTTGCCCAGGGAGGTGGTAGAGGCCTCGTCCCTGGAGGTGTTTAAGGCCAGGTTGGATGAGGCTGTGGCCAGTCTGATCTAGGGTAGGGTGTCCAGCCCATGGCAGGGAGGCTGGAACTAGGTGATCCTTGTGGTCCCTTCCAACCCTGACTGATTCTATGATCTTTGGAAGTGCCTGCCAGGGCTAGCTTTATTGCTCTATTTTGGGTTTTTTGGTCCAAGAAAGCAGCTATGCAGCCCTGCCTTGCAGAGAGAGAGAGAGCAACCTCAGTGCTGAGACTATCAGCTTGAGTGCTGTTAAAGAGTAATAATATTAGGAAGAAGTTCTTCACAGAGAGAGTGATTTCCCATTGGAATGGGCTGCCCAGGGAGGTGGTGGAGGCACCGTCCCCGGGGGTCTTCAAGAAAAGCCTGGATGAGGCACTTAGTGCCATGGTCTAGTTGATTGGATAGGGCTGTGTGCTAGGTTGGACTGGATGATCTTGGAGGTCTCTTCCAACCTGGTTGATTCTATGAAAGGGAAACGGTACAGGAGAGATTAGCACTGGTAAAGCCACTGTGCCTTCCAGAGATCAATTTCATAGTGACTTATTTTACCAGAGACAAAACTTAGAATTCATCTGCTTGTTGGTAACTATACCTTTTTTTTTTCCCCAGATTGCTTTGATAAAAATTCAAAGAGGCCCCAATAAGAACACAGGTTGCTCAGTATTGTGATCAGAGGACTTCATTGTATGATAAAGTGTTAGTGCCTTGAAGGCGTTAATAGGTCTTGATGATCCTGAGCAGCATCACCTGGGACTCCCACCCACACCCTCTGCCCATAGGCTGAGGAGCACCATTTAAGCACAGGCCCAGGAGCAGCAGCCTTGAGAACTGCTGGTAGGATCCTCTGCAGTTGCCTGCTTCTGGTTCTTCTGCGCTGTGCCCTGTTGGTAAGCTGATACCCTAAGTCCACTTCCCCTTGGAAGCAGCTATGCTCTTGTTGCTCCCTGATACATTGCCTTGGCTGAGAGACGCTAGCTCATGTCTAATTTCAGCTGTTTCTTAGTGGGGCAACCAAATTAAAAGGTATGAAGCTTGACATTCAGGTGTCACCATCACCTGCTTCTTTCAGTGGAGTGCCTGAGCTGTTTTCAGTCCTATCTGGACCATCAACCACTTTGTAAGTGTCATTTTGGTCAGCCATCCTCTCTGTGTAGTGAGCAATACAAACTTGGTCTGGGGGTATCCTGGGAGGGGTGGGGAATTGCCCATCCTGGACTTAGCTGCATAAGAGCTTGGTGTAGATAAGACTTGAAAGTGCAATTACTCAGCACCATTGCCTGCATTCAAAACCTATCTGGATGTGTATCAGTGGCACAGGTATGTGTAGATAGGAATGCTGCCTATCCCTTGAAACTCATCCAAGTGAGTCTCGCTGCTCTAGACATATGTAGATTTACCTAAGGCACTTAATTCCCCTGCACCCACTGAACTAATGATTGCCAGTGACTCTTGACCACTTCACAGCCATTGCAGGCGTTTGCCTTTCGAGTGCTGGAAGGGTGCTCTGTTATGAGCACTGATATGATTGAAATGGCATTCAGTCTTTCCAAATGAGCATGGGGTAACGGGGAGGCAGCAGCAATATGTTTTGCCTTCAGCCAGCTCTGAGCAGCATGTGAGTGCAGCAGGGCAGAGAACCCTCCCTCATTGAAATTCTGAACTCATGCTAATTGCATCACCTACCCTGCTTTGCCTTCTTGCATCAAAGGCTTGTCTTTTCTATCCTGATTACTTAATAAAGATCCTTGCATTCTATTTATATATTTATTTTACTAATGGAGCTTCATGCTAAATTTAAAGTCCATTAGAACCACTGCTTACAGAGTGCCCTTGAAAGTATATTTGATTGCAGAATCATCCAAGCGTGATACGGAAAGCTCTCAAGCATTAATGGGTTTGGGAACACAAAGGTGCCTCTGCTGGCTTTGTTTTAGTCCTTCAGTGGCATATGAAATATCTCCTAGGAAAGGCATGTCATGTAAAATGCTTAAGGTGTTAGAAGTGTGCATTTGTAAGGGGTAGGGACTGGGAGTGAGGCTGAGTTCTGGGATTAAATCCTCTCATGTGATGAATGTGAAAATGACAGAAATGCTCAAAATTGCCAGTGAGAGCTCCATCTCTTTCAGCACAAAGGATGAGTAATTGGATTTTATGCAGAGATCTAAGCCAGGTAGTCCTGAATTCACTTGCTCTGCGCGTGAGGTTGTAGCCAAGTGGGGGTTTGGTCTCTTCTCTCAGGCAACCAGCAACAGAACAAGGGGACAGAGTCTTGAGTCGTGCCAGAGGCAGTATAGGCTGGATGTTAGGAGGCAGTTGTTGCCAGAGAGAGTGATTGGCATTGGAATGGGCTGCCCAGGGAGGTGGTGGAGTCGCTGTGCCTGGAGGTGTGTTGAAGCAAAGCCTGGATGAGGCACTTAGTGCCATGGTCTAGTTTATTGGCTAGGGCTAAGTGATAGGTTGGAGTGGATGACCTGGTTGATCATCTGACCTGGTTGATTCTATGATGAGATAGACAAATGTAGCTCAGCAAAGGATTCTCTACAGCACCTATTCTAGACTGTGGGCAAGGACATAGCAGTTGCTGCTCATTGCACACCTGCTGGGAGTCCCAGGAGGGTCCCACCGTAGCTCATATTTGAGTGATCCCATCTGTAATTCTGAGTGATTTAAGTAAAATTGCAAGCACAGAACCATGCACTCCTGGAGGGTCACTTGGCCCAAGAGTCTCCCTGAAATGACCCAAATCCTTCTGCCCTCTTCGCTGCACTCTGCCTTAGCTTCTTAGAGGTCACCCTCATTTTTGTAGTCTCCCCTGTAGGAGCAGAGCATGAATTCAGTTGTTCAGCTGCTCTGCCCAGAGAATGTGAAATAAAGACAGTCTTCACAGTCTTAACTGTGATTCTCTAAGTCTCCACTTGTAATCCTGATGGTCTCATAAATCTAGCTGAGGAAGGCAGTGGGACAAGATAATCTGGAGTCAGGCATGACAAAGCACAACACAGCCTGAGTTACCTGACACGGCAAGTTCCTTTTTTTCTGTCAATTTGAAGCTTTGCATGATAAATACATTGTAGGTGAAGTATAATGTGGTAAATGTGAGATGCTTCCACTCTGTTGCAGATGTAAATTGACTTAAATTTGAGAATTTTGATTTTTTTTTTTTTTTTGTTTTGTTTTGTTTTGTTTGTTTAAATGGATTTGTACATTCAGTTCTTTGGGAACAGGTTTGAGACACCAGACTCTTGTCTCCCAGGAATGTTTCTCAGCTACTGCATCTGGGGAGCAGTAAAGCAGTGCTGGTAGAGTCTAATATCCTTTGTTAGAAATATTCCAGTGTTAGCATTGCTTTAGAAGAGGAGATTGCAAATCTTGATTTCTTGTTTCTCAGAATACTACTTAGCTAAGCTTGAAAATGAAACTTTATTCCCCTCTGATTTTTCTTTCTTAACTTCTGTTTGCTGAGAACTTAGCTTTGCACTTGTTGTAAATTGAACGTGAAATTGGATTTAGCTGAAAGGGCTGTGCAGATTGTAAATAAAATGGAGATCTTTTGTGCCCTCAGGACTCTCTCTGATAATGGCAGAATTAGAAGTGATTAAATTTCAGTTGCTTGAGCTATTCAATGAAGGTTTCATAAATGCTTGGAAATACGTGATAGCTCTGAACCTTTTGAAAAGATGCTCCAACAGGTCACAAAAATGCTTGTCTAGTAGCTGTCCAGGAAGAACCTTTGGTGGTGCAGTTCCTGGGTTGGCAGCTGAATGCCTTCACTTACTGGTTATGGTTGTGATGTTTTTGTGCTGACTGCTGTATCGCTTCTTGTACCTGGTCGTTTCCGCTCTTTCTGACATTACCATGTCCCAGTGTTGCTCGATTTAGAAAATTACAATTGAAATGCACTAAGAAATGAAAAGCAATTGTACTTCTAGAGGAATTCTGAGGCATTTTGTCCATTTCCTCCTCCCTGAAACATTGAGGCAATCAGCTAAGCTATTGTTTGGCTCTGACGTGCTGCATGCATTCCCTAACTGGTACCATTCATTGCTCTGAACAAGATGCTCTTTCATTCGCCATGTTAAGACGTATGGGTGAATACATATTCTTCAGTGGTGTGCAGTAACACCTGGGCTAACTTTAAACAAAGCTAGCTTGACAACCAGCAGCAGTCTGTCTTTGGCACCATAAAGCATAAGCATCTTTCAAACAGATCAGATTCGTCTGTGAGTAGCTTTAATGTTATTAGTCCTCAGTTAAAACTGCTTTGACTCTCTCTTTCTACATTACACTGCTTTCTGTAGACTGCACATACCCAGGCAGCAAATTGTCTCTGGGATTCTGCCAAAAGATGATAAAGAATCAGAAAGACTATGTGAAAAGTCATCAATGAAATAGCCTTATCAGTCGAGAAAACTACAAACCAAACCTGATTAGCTCTTAAAAAGGTTTCTTAATAAGTTTAGAAGGATGGTGTTCTGTCCCTGGAGTGGAACCTTCCTCATAAGCCAGCAAAGAGCAGTGGATAATACTGCCTAGGAGAGGGCAATACTCCTGGCATAAAGAACACCACAGTGAGTACATGTTTGAATTCTGGGATTAGTTTTTTTGTTTACATAGAGCCTTAAGGAATAGCTCAGGAGACTCATGAGAGCGGCTCAGTGTGGTGATGCATACAACTCCCATCTTGGCATGGAAATGATCAGCAGAGTTCTGTGACCACCATCACTCTCTCCTTCAGCTCTCTTAGGTGAATCAAGCTTCAGGGGAAGAGCCCATCAGAGCAAATGCCCCTTAGCTGGGGTTGTTATAGGTAATAAAGGCATTTGTATGGTAGCCTTGTGAAACATAATGCTAACTGCTAGGACCTTGCTGTTAAGGTATTAGGGCAAGTAAAGATACACTGGGCATGGGAAAGGAGCTAAAAAACAAACCCAGGAAAGGTTTTCAAATTCAAACATTGAACCAAATCAAATGCTGCTAAATTCAGCTGGAGGAAACTTCCTGCTGGTGACAGGACTAGGAATTTGCTTCTAATTTTGCTGCTCTGATGCAGGGATAACTCATCTTTAACTGATTAAAATACAAATCAGGAGCACAGTGGTAGCCAATTTGGAACATTGTGGTCCCCACTGACGTGTAGTTGCCTCTTAAATACCTTTGGAGAAGGCACCAAAAAATAATACAGCCCATAGTTAAGAGGTAGATGGAAACCCACGTGCAAGCAAAGCTTTGAGAGCTGGGGGCTCGTTTCTCTGACAGAGAGGCTCAGCAGCACGAGGGGCAATGTATTTTAGCAGCAGCTGCGGCAGCCTTGCGCAGGTGACACTTGCAGTCCTTTCCCTTTGCATATGCAAAAGCATAATTACACGCCTACAATGCACTTTGGGTTTTCACAACTGAGCAGTCCTACACGTGTATCTGGAAAGCCAGCCTTCATGTGGAAACCGCTTGCTTATTGCAGTCACTTGGTATTTAAAAGTGGTGACATACACACGCACAAAAGGAGCCCTTCAGCACGCCATTAGTGCTCGTTACGGGGTATTGTGTCCACTGGCACAGATGGAAAACCTTGGGGGGGATGGTGGGGGGGTGGTGTATGTCAGCATATTAATTCTTGAGAACCAAAGGCTGTGGATTCAAAATCTTTGTTTTCATCGCTGGCAAGGGTTTGGAAAGGCAACATTTACACTGCAGTTTCAGTGGACAGTGTTTCCAGCATCCATGGAGATCTCAGGTGTGTCTGCAGCCTGTTGCAATGTGTCCCAGCAAACAGCATGTATCTGTTTTGATCGTACTGGCACTAAGCATCCTAACTAAGCCCTTAGCAGCAGGGCCTGTCACAAACAACTCTGGCACTCCTGCACGTTGAACAGGTGTTTCTCCAAGTTGATTTCCTTTAAGAAATGTCTGTCACCTTTTTCTGTTGTTGAAGACAGCTAACTAACACATCCACAAGTCTGTTGGTTAACCTAAGAGTCAAATCCACTCACAGCAATTGGAAAATAGTTTTTGATCTGTTGTAACCTAATGATAAAGCAATTTGTCCCTCACAGAGGAAAAAGTAGTTATGACAGTTTCTACTACATAGGCAGAAAACAAGAGACATTACCTTTGCTTTTTGAAGGCATGCTACTTGTCCTTCTTTTGATAGAATAAGAGTTCAGAGAGGATCTTGCTTGGATGTCTGTAGAGAATGTCCAGTAAGTTCTGCGTTGAATTTGCTTTCTAATAAACTTCTGGAGCTGCAAAAGGCAAAAAGAAGAAAAAAAGAGAGGAGATGAGAACATGCAGGAGAAAAAAAATGCTGCAGCTAGCAGTGTGTTTTTCAGCACAACCTGGGACTGCCATGCTTCACCTTACCTATCTCTTGCAGGAGGTATTGGATGCCTCGGTCAAGACAGAGGACAGACACGGAAATGTCTTGATGCAGTGGAGATCTATAACCCTGATGGAGATTTTTGGAGGGATGGACCTGCTATGCCTTCTCCCCTCCTCTCTTTACGAACAAACTGCAGCAGTGCAGGCTCCGTGGACGGGAAACTGTACCTCTGTGGAGGATTTCGTGGAGCAGGTACTAAAATGAGTTTAATACTGTTGAAATAACTTCTACTTTACACAGGCTGACCTGATGGCTGCCCAACCCCATCAGGTGGCACTGGCATGCCCTGTAACCACAGAGATGATTCTGCCCTTTGGACTATTGACTCCTAATGTCAATATGAATTGCATCCTGTTTGCCCTTTTGCTTTTCTTCCTTAACAAAGCATGAAAATTTCAGGATGTTTCCAATCTGTGATAAACTTGTATAAGTCACAATTTCAGCAGAATTATTCTGGGTTTACATCTAGAGCTACAGAGACTGGGAGCATAGTACACTACTATGGACATGAAAGAAAGAACTTGGACATATTTATTGAAGATTAAGGCACTACCCATCTGTCCTCAGCCAAGCTATCTGGTGCTGCCTATTTACTTACATGCTTTTCATAATCAGTGTTTGAAAACTTTGTGCTTAGTGAGTAGTCTGGGTAGGGAACTGCAATACAGAAGGACTGAAATTCCCTATCTGGTGACATTAAATAGTCCTAGCCCCACGGCTACCTTTCTTCTTTTAGTCCATCTTCCACCTGTGCATAGCTCCATATAAATCACCACTACTGCTAACCTTATTTTTTCAACATAAATGCCAAAGGTCTCAAAACATGCACACTTAAACTCTTTTGCTACATACAGCTGCTACTCCAATTTCCTTTCTAGGAGAATGCAGTAATATAGATGCATTCTCCCACCACTAATGAATGTCCTCTGAGGCTTGCTGTTGCCCAGGAATGGCCACACGGTGTCACCAGGTGATGTAATGATATTTATTTTTCTCACCTCAACTTACTCAAACAATTCCTCTCATAGAATCAACCAGGTTGGAAGAGACCTCCAAGATCATCCAGTCCAACCTAGCACCCAGCTCTAGCCAGTCAACTAGACCATGGCACTAAGTGCCTCATCCAGGCTTTTCTTGAGCACTTCCAGGGACAGTGACTCCACCTCCCTGGGCAGCCCATTCCAATGCCAATCACTCTCTCTGCCAACAACTTCCTCCTAACATCCAGCCTAGACCTCCCCTGGCACAACTTGAGACTGTCCTCTTGTTCTGTTGCTGGTTGCCTGGGAGAAGAGACCAACCCCACCTGGCTACAGCCTCCCTTCAGGTAATTGTAGACAGCAATGAGGTCACCCCTGAGCCTCCTCTTCTCCAGGCTAAACAACCCCAGCTACTTCAGCCTGACTTTTACTTGTTGCCTTGCTCTGTTCCCAGGCAACCAGCAACAGAACAAGGGGACACAGTCTCAAGTTGTGCCAGGGGAGGTCTAGGCTGGATGTTAGGATGAAGTTCTTCACAGAGAGAGTGATTGGCGTTGGAATGGGCTGCCCAGGAAGGTGGTGGAGTCACCATCCCTGGAGGTGTTCAAGAAAAGCCTGGATGAGGCACTTAGTGCCATGGTCTGCTTGACTGGATAGGGCTGGATGATCTTGAAGGTCTCTTCCAAACTGGTTGATTCTATGTAAAGCAAACTAAAGCTGCTGTTATTTTACAATGATGTTTTTCATCAGCTGGCTCATAACTCACCTTTACTCCCTGCTTTTACTGCTGTTTGAGGAAGCTGCTTCCTGAAAACAGTTGCATGGCAGCTCTCTAGCAGGCAGGCTCTTGTGTTATCTCTGCTGGAAGTTCCATGACCTTGCAGCAGTTCTGATGATGACACATCACTCTTTCCATAGCTAATGTTGTGCCATCAAATTTGTCTTTTTCTCAGCAATGTTATGGAAAATCCTAAAGTTAGTGGGGACAAATATCAAAAGGATGATGATTTACAATAGCAAATGAAGCCATTTCATTCAAGGTGACTAACATGTTGGTATGAGACTTTCTGAATAAGCTGACTTCAGTGCCATAGAAACACCTTGTACAATACCACCATGTTCTGTCACTGAGTCATGTATAAAGAGTGGTAGTTCTGGGAGAAATTGAAAGTACCCCTTGTGGATTTGAAGACTGCCATCTTTTGTATGTTTGCATAATGCCAGCTCAATGGGGTCCTGATTCCTGACTGTATTATTGCAGCCTAGGTAATTATGCGTAGAACTCCCCTGCAGTAAAAGCATTATTTAGATTGGAAAACAACAAGTCAAAGTTAGAAAATGCCAGTTTTGCAGTTACCTGTGCAACCTGAATTCTCACCCCCTGTCTGTGCTTTTTTATGCTCTGAAGCAATTATCTGTGATTGTGTCGTTAGATGTTGTTCTGATGTCTATTAACAAGGGAGCCAAAATAAGGTCCTGTCAACTGTGCATCAGATGTAGCCACATATTTGAGAAGTTGAGAGGAAGCTGTGCCTTAGAGGCAGCCTTCTTAATGTGACTTAGAAGTTATGAAAGAAAAAGGGTTTTCTATGTTTTCATAACTTCTACCTACCATCAGCAAGAAAAAGAAGGGTGGAGTCCATATGCCGAACTGAAAGAGGCACGCAGCCTGGCCTCTCTCCCTTGCCCCATCATCTCTGCATGCTGGAAAGAGCTCTTGCCTGTTCTGCTCTCTTTGGGGGCGAAGAGAGGAGCGAGAGAGGGTTATTACTGTCATATTGGAACTTGGAGAGGGTGGCTCGACTCTGCTCTTTCACAATTACAGCTGCTCAGCAGCTTCACAATATTCACAGAACAGTATGTGCTGCTGATGCTGCTTTAGTAGCAGATAGAGTTATTTTAGAATGTGCTTGTTTGGTTTTAGTCTTTTAGGCTTCTTGGCATGTCACTTCGGTTTTTGTGAGGGATGCAACCAAGAGAGGATATTCCAATTTTACAGAACATTATAATTTAGTTTCCACTGAGTGGGGTTTTTGGAACAAGCTGAAGGCACAGCTGTAGTCTCTGAGTTTTTTGCCTGCTGAACACTAAAGGGCTGCTGTGAACATTCAAGAATGAATGCTTCTCAAAAACGCACAAAAATAAGCCAAAATCACTGCTGCAATGGAAAGCCTTAGCCAATGTCTATAAGGGGCTGCAAACAAGTTCCTCCATACTATAGATCTGTCCCCAACTCCCCAGCCTCAGCTTGCCTTCACATTTGCTTAGAACTTAGTCTTGATCCAGTAGCATGAAAGCTGACCTACTAAGGACATCGTTGCACCTTCATTTTACTCATATGTACCATGCTTTGTACTTCTCTCTGCACAAGTATTGACCTAAATGGATAATTAGACACTGGAGATGCTGTACATAAACAAAGTTCAGAAGTAGCTGTCAGCTGCTCAAAGGGCCTTAAATTTGGATGAAGAATGCTGCTCAGCTACCATCTTTTTTGAATCCCATGTGACATAATTGAATCCCAGGGTCATAAGAAGCAAAATTGCAGCTACTTAGAGTCTTTAGATGGAAGTCAGCTTGACCAACTGAGAGCAGCAATGGAGAGCACAGCCTCTCTAAAAGATGAGTGGACTCAAAAATATATTGAAGCTTGATCAGGAGACAACTTCCTCTGAAGTCTGCAGTGAATGCTGCCCAGTGTTCAGCTGTGTCGGTAAGCAGCTTGTAAGACTTCCCTTGCTGAGACATCCTCAAGTTAGAAGCTTGGTCGAGGCCGTGAAGGAGGAAAGGAGATAGATTCAGCTGAAGTTTAGACACTTATCTGGAGTGTCTGCACTAAGACATTAGCTGACCTCAGGGTATCTGCAGCATACGGAGGAGCACAGCCACTTCCCCGGGGTGATGCAGGTGCTTAGTGCTTTATACCTGCTTTGAAAGACTGGAAGGCAATTAAGAACACTGAGGGCTTCTCCTGTCTCTTAATGGTCTGTGTTTTGATCAGGATGTGGGAGATTCTAACGACTTACCTGAGGCAAACACATCGGGAGCTTGATATCTATGGTTAGGTGGTACAAACCTGAGACCTCTGTGTTGTACCTCTAATAGACAATTGAATGTTCTCACAATCATCATAAGTGCCCTGAAGAAATAACTTGTGCTTGGTTTGGATTAGTTTCTGCTTCTGTCTGACACTTGGCTCCAGCAGCCTAATGTTGTGAATGCTTTCGTTTGTCAGCAGCATTCCAGCACTCATCAAGACACTCAGAAATGTTCACAGTGGTTGAGTTTGTCCATCAGTTGGTAGCTTTGCACGGAGTGAGAACATCAACTCAGAAGGACTCAGTGCATAGTACTCAAGCACCTTCTTATTAACTGATGAAACACACTGCTGTGTTTACTGCACTAAATATGGATTTTAAACCAGCTTTTGTCGTCTGACTGTACAACGTTCCTCTTGACGAGTTTTAAGTAGAAGTAAAGCCTTTAAGTAGAAGTAAAGCCTGACAGCCGCGCAGGCTGACAGCTATTAACCTGAGCATGTGTGCGGCAGGAGCACCTCATTAGTGTGCCTCACCCACCAGGGTGGTGAGCAGTCCTTCAGGTATGCAGCATTAAAGGCTTATGAAGTGGCAGCTGGACTGCCATCCCTTTCTTTTTAACTGCTTCTGAGTAGCATGAATATATTTTCCTGGTGAAAATAATGAAAGCAAGCATGGCAGTTTGCTGGGGATGTGGCATCTGCTGTCACTGTCAGCTTGCAGAGGTACATGTTTACTGACTTGGCATTGCAGCTGCAAAAATACAGATCCTGTGGTCTGGTTCAGGGGGCTTGAAGATTGTGGCTCTGGTTTCAGGTTATAGACACTGGTCCAACTGAATTAAATACAAATTCAGAGTTGATTTTCTTTCTTTCAATTTGATGCATCCTGACCTGTATCAGTGACAGTGTGGCCAGCAGGACCAAAAAAGTGATTGTCTCCCTGTACCTACCATTGCTGAGGCTGCACCTCGAATATTGTGTTGTTTTGAGCCCCTCACTACAAGAAGGACATTGAGTTGCTGGAGCAAGTCCAGAGAAAGGCAACAAAACTGGTGAAAGGTGTAAAGCACAGGTCTTATGAGGAGTGACTAAGGCAATTGGTGCTTACCCTGGAGAAAAAGAGGCTGAGAAGAGGCCTTGTAACTTTACAATTCCCTGAAAGGTGGTTGTGGAGAAGTGGGAGTTGTTTTTTTTCCCCCAGGTAATAGGTGCTAGGACAAGAGGAAATAGCCTTAAGTTGTGCCAGTAAATGTTTAAATTGGAAACAACATCTTCACCTAAAATGTTTTTCAAGCATTGGAACAGGCTGCCCAGGGAAGTAGTGGAATCTCCACCCCTGGAGGTATTAAAAGATGTGTAAATGTGGCACTTAGGGATACGGCTTAGTAGTAGACTTGGCATTGCTGGGTTAATGGTTGGACTCGATGATCATAAAAGCCTTTTCCAACATAAAAGGTTCTGTGATTCTATGCTTTTAATTAGGATGCCATCTTCTCTGTAAACCCATGTGACATCAGCCGATGTGGAAAGGAAAGGGACAGCATGCAGGTAATAAAATGTTTAACAGGTCTGCTATTAGCAGTGTGCATCACTTAAAATGTCTTATGATTTCACCAGCTAATGGCACTTGGTGTGGAACTGCCTTTCTCTGAACTGTTTTGCCATCTCTCTCCAGCAGTGGTTTCTAGCAGAGATGATAAATGTACTGCTTCCCTGCTACTCTGGAATGAGTTTAGCATCATGTGTGGGACTAGAGCTGCTCGATCCAGTCCTGTTATTTACTCTCTAATATCAAGTAGAAATGAAATTTGCACTGAAGTGGTGAAGTTGGCATGGAGAGTCTCAAGTCAGTGTTTGCAGCTGTTTTCCAAGATAGGTGATAGTGACACTGAGCCCTAGCTCATACTAGCTGTGAAGATCTGATTCTAACCCCCCCAAAAAAATATATATACTTACCCTAGGCTAATTTTCTGCCTCCTCTTCCTCATTTACATAAATTCCAATCTCTCCACTGGAATAAAAGAGGTGCTGCTTGCGGCAGTGCAGAACTGTGTAGCAATTACTGTATTCCAGCTGAGCTAATGAGTTTGTATCTCCACACCATCCTCTCCTGACAGTGGACTAGCTTAATAGTTATTTATTTTGACTAATCTCCCATAAAGGCTGTTCCCCTAGGCTCCTCCATTATGTGATTTAGATGGAGAATCATTCTAGTGCTTATTTTTTATTATAGTGGTTATGGAACATTACTGGAATCAAATTAAATTTAGACATATTAAGGAGTCTGGCACAGTAAATACTGCACTTGTGAAGTTTGGGGGTTGAGGGAGTGGAAGAAAACCTGTTTCTTCAGCACCTTCCCATGTTCCCAGCTAAATAAAGCAGAGGGGCAAACTCCGGGCTGCCTATCTGCAGCACTGTTTGTTTCCCTGTGCTAGCATTTACTGGGCAGCGATGAATAATTAAAGTTCTCCTGCCCACAGTCGCTACCGTTTGAATAAATATCCCCACCAACGGGAGGGGTTCAGGGTCCCTGCGCTTCGCTCGGCACAAACCGCTGCGTGGCCAACCGCTGTGCTGCGCCTCGGGCACTGCCACATCTCTTCAACCCGTCTGACAAGTCCACCCCGAAAAAAATGCTGCTCCACCTTTCACCTAATTCTCCCCCAGCGCTAGCGTGAGCTGCCAAACTGCTGCCGGGAACCAGCAAGCAGGAGAGACCTCCCCAGCTTGCTGCCTTCCCGGGGAGGGCTGCCCAGTTAGCTCCTTCTCATTAGCGGGAAACTCGGCGCCGTAGATAAGGCCAGCACAGGTCAGGGGAGTTGCTAGGGAGCAGCACCTGCCCACTGCAGAGCTAAATTCCACCCAGTATCTGACAGCAGGGTATTAGCAATTCAGTCCTGCTTCTTACTAAGACTCGCTTATAGCTTACAAAGGGTTAATGAATGATTAATAGATATTTAAATGCATTTTAATTAGTCGCAGAAGAGGTCAATAGGTTGTGTAGAAACATGGCTTGTAGCCATGTAAGGCATCTTCTATTGTGTTCATAACTGCCTATCATGAGTACAGTCTAAACATGCTTTATGCCCTCTATTAATAATGTATTAGCCCCTTGTAAGGCATTTAGAAACAGTATCTCAGGATGGCCTGAGACTAAGTGCTTAGCCCTGATTTGCAGTTTTAACTCGTCTGAATGGTGCGTTGGCTCCAAGAGCACTGATCCTGCTGTCACTTGCATCACAAGGAGGACTTGTAAGATGGTCTGAAAAAGGCCTTGCCTATGAGCAACAGACAAAATCTGGAAAGCTTTGAAAAGCTGACATTGCTGGACCAGTCCCAAGAACAAGAGTTGAAGGAACTGCATTAGAAATTCCCTCCTCTAGATCATCCCATTCTTTGGAGATATATATACCCTTAACATTTTAAGAGATATGTTTGTGAGTGAATGGGCAGATCATGAAACCACAGTTCCGAAGTTATACAGCAGAGGAAGAGGAGAGAGGTTCCTGTCTACAAAAGTGAATATCTTACCTTGTTCCACGCAGGTGCTCTGAAAACAGTAAGCTGCCACAGTTGTAAATTCAAGCCCCAACCTGCCTCCCAGCTTTCTCTGTGTCTAGTGGGATGTGCTGGCTTGACACTTAACATCGCGAAGGCTGGCCAGCATGTTAAACAGCCAAGCCAACTTCCCTCTCCTGTGTATTCTCTGCCTACTTCTGCCCACAGGCACAGATGATGGATGCTCTTGACCCCACAAGGGATGTTTACTGTGTTATGCTAGTAAGGCTGGTAGAGTTAGGGGCAGCTCACATATGCAGATGGGATTGAAGGCCACAGACTCGATGAACTTACTCATTTTCCTACTGCAAATGAGGAGCCAGGACATCTGGTGATAATGATCTAAATGCACTTTTATCCCTTTGCAACACAAACACGAATTCCCAAGTCGCCTAACTCCACATCATGTAATTATGAAAGCAGCTATTAGTGGTGAGGAAGATAAGCAGCAGAGGCTAGTCCCATACGTTTAAAAATATTCTCTAGTATAGATAATGGCATGCAAAACCAGGTACAAACCAGCAACAGAGCCTGAACTGCTTCAAGGCAGCTCTGGGGTGGCTGTTGTGTGACTGGAACTGGGGAAGCCAGTGAAAGAAACAGCTGAATAAACATTTGGGATGCCGTTGGGGATCTGGCAAGCACGTTGTGATGTTCAAGTGCTTCCTTCCACAGAAGGAGTAGACTGATAAAACAGTAAACTTCTTTGTGTCAGAAGAGAGCACCTTGGGAAACTCTGAATGGGCAAGGAAAAGGTGCTGTGACAATCCGAGAACCAACATCATCAGGAGCTCAGGCAAGTAGCCTGGTTTAAGGAGGTCCCAGGACACAGAGCTCATGGGGAGGACAGCTGTGACACTGACACTACCCCCACCAGATAATGCAGTTCTGTGCTGAGGTTCTTGGCTCTGCTCTGAAGAATCTTCCTTTAGTACTGCTGGCTACATCACAGCGTGTCAGACTTGTTGTGCTGCAGCCAGCAGGTGGGTGAGCTTGGCCCAAACAGCTCTGGGTATCTCTGCCCTGCACTGATGCAGAGGCATCATGACTCTTGGCTTGGCAACTGCTCTCGCTGTCTCCATAACTCTGTTTCCTCATTCATAAGATGGAGTCAAATATAGCAGCCTATGTCAATGGGCTCCTGGAAAAAAACAAAATAATATTGGCTACATTTCAGCAAACTTACCACAGATTTAACTCCAGTGAACTAAAATTCAGCCTGAAGTTTCTTTTAGCTCAATGCTCCGGAGACTAAACAGTCTATAGTAGAGTGAATTTATTTGTGTTGGCTCACAAACGTAATAGCTGCATGGTTAATAGTCCTGGGTGACCTATAGATTTTCTACCTGTTAAGCATATTGCTTAATTCTTCTGCATCTGCCTCCCTCCCTTTAACCCTCCCAACCCAAAACCTAATCATTGTATCGGAATGTTCGGTTCCATATAGGAGAGAAAGCAAGGTCAAAAAAAGACCAAAAGTGGCAATATGTGCTGTATTCACATGGAAAGTTGTTGCTGCTCCCAACCAAATCACAAATGGAATGCAACTTTAAAAAAAAAAAAGGGAGAGGGAAAGAAAAAGCAGATGAAATATTTATGTTGCCTGCAGTCATACTGGGGGTCTTTCTAGGAATGAGCTGTCCTGATTTATGGTCGGTCCTAATTCAAATGACATGAGAAAACTTCCAGAATAAAATGAAGCTTTGCCCTATTTGGGGCATGAATCATATTTGAAAATAAACATTTTTGAAGAGAAACCATACTTGTGTGTGTGGAGGGCAAGCAATTACTGGAAAAAAAAATTAGTTATTTCTGTTGGGGTTAAAGAAAAATGTCACATGGAAACTTCTGGGAATATGTTTTGTTTATGGACCAGAATGTAAAAGAGAATTTAAAGCTTAATTTTACTTTCATCCCACTATATTTGCATATATGAAATATGAATTTAGCATTTATAATTGAACATTTTCAGGTATAATTCATTTATTTCACTAGGGAAAAAAAATGAGTTTGTAGGTTCGGTGTTAGCCTTTAGTCTGCACTTGTACATCAAAAAGGCAGAACTGTACCAAAAGAGCTTTGACTTCCTTCTAACATGCCACAATTTCTCGTGGGGATAAATTTATGCTGGAATTAATGTTCCCTGTGCTAGTTTAGACTTTTCCTTTCCTGAATAAGAATAAATCATACAGCTACAAACACTGTTTTACTGCTTGGGAAGAATCTCCATTAGAGTTAGGTTTGTACTATGTGAATCATTTTTTATTATGAAGTGGTTTAATTCCTACTCAGAAAAACTTTGTGTGGAGTAAGTTTCTTGAAGCTTCTCACAGTTAAACAAGAATGGGCAGAAAAATACTCCCTCATTCTGTAAAGGTGGAAAAAAAGGCAGGGGGAAGCAATTGGAAAGGAGTGAAATCCTTTTGTTAGGTAAGGTGCTTGTCTGGGAAGTGATGCAGCATAATGTTATGTATGACAAGGAGTTCTGTGGGGTGGCTGTTGAAGCAGGCAATCTGTGTGACACAGCCATTTTCCTCTTGCAGATGCCACATTATTCTCTTGCACATAAAACTGGCTGCAAAGATACTGCCTTAAAAAAAAACAAGTAAGGTGAGACAATGAGGCAAAAACTGGAATTATTTGCACCTTCATGCTTGGAAGTGTTTGTTGGAATTGAAGCCAATTGAAGCCAAAACCTGACATTGGGAAAACATTACCTTTTCTATTGTCCTAAATGTGGTGGTTTGGGTGTTACCCCACACACACTTTGGAAAATGACCCAGGCTAGACTCAGCCAGTTGGAAATTGGATGAAGCTTTATACTTGCAGCTTAGCACAATATCCAAGCAGATATTTATAGTATGTACAGCTATATACAGAAACACAGCAGCCCTCCCAGAAACCTGAGTCCCCAGGAGGCGCTCCCAACCACCCTTCTACCTTCTTCCCACCCCTCTACCTTACCCTCGACTTGGCCTTATGCTCAAGGTAGTTTGGAGGGTTGGGCAGGGGGATTAGGAAGCAGATAAGCCAGGCAGGTTAGAGAGAAGTGCAGCCCAAGAAGCCCAAAGAGAGACAGAGAGCAGCTCCCTTATCTATATTTGTGTTCTTGTTCTTATCCATCTCAGCAAGCCTATGAGTGAAGTAGCCATCACCATTGTTTCCTTTTCACAGCCTATCATCTAATTCTTCTCACCAGAATATCCCAGCTAGGCTCAAACTAGCACACCAAATAAGCCTTTTCTTTTTTCATTATTTTTCCCCTTAACAATTGAGGTGTTTCAACTCATTTCTCTTTTAAAAAGGAAGGAGGGGGATGTAATTTATTTTTTTTCTGAAGTGTGACTGTATTTTGAGCAGTGCTTTTCCTCACATGAACTTTCTTATCCAAAGGGTGCTGCTTCCTTTCACATTAAACAAGATAAGACTAAAGGAGTGATTGCTTCCTTTATTCCAACAACATACCCTTTTTATCTCCCAGGGGTTAAGAGTTAACTAATACTCCATGTGCTGGAAAGCAGAATTTGTAGAGTGGAACAAAACCAGTTAGAACATCCTACAGAAAAGGAAAACAGGGACACTAAAGGTTGTAAGTCACCTAGGTCAGGAAAAAACACAGCAAGGCTTCTGAGGAAGAGTCTTTGATGTTTTAATTATGATATCTTTTTTCTGCAGTGTTGCAATCACCCACAGAATGTCTCCATTCTAGTGTTAGTTGTTGGGTTTTTTTTCTTTCCTCAGATTGTCTCATTTTCATCAGCCTTCATGCCAAAGAACATTCAGGCTTAATTTATTGCATAAGGGAGATGATCTAATAATAAATACAGGGACTGGAGCCACTTGTGTCACAGCTTAGGTCTGTTTGTGTCTCCAGATTTGCCTCTTAGGAAAAAAGATGTTCACTCATGTAGGAATGAGCTTTGTGCTGGTTATCTGTTTGCAGTTTGTCAGTTATGCCTTCTCTCTTCAAATGAAACTGGGTCTTGTAGTACTTCTCTGTCTTCTCTCTTTGATGGGTGCAGCTTTCCTGTATGGTATTATCATTCCCTTTTCATATCCAGGTTCAATAACCAAACCACTGTGGCCTGTTTCACTTTCTGAGAACAGTAGGTAAGGACAGGACAAGGACTGTTCAGGTGAGGCTGAAATCTTACCCAAATTTTGCACAAGCAAGCTCCTAAAGAGCCATTGAAGTCCAGTGGGCCAACAAAAATTATGCCACAATTAATTGTGCTGCAACTGAGAGGAAAGTAAGTATGGGCTCAGAAACACTGCACTGCGCTCCATTATCAGGTGAGAGAGGGAGAAGGGATGAGGAATGGTTGGTGAGTGGCTTCTTTAGGTGAAGATGGCAAAAACATCCAGAAATACCCACAACTGCTATGCATGTGCAGTACCTGTAGTAAACAGAAATGTCCTGAATCAGCTCAGCAAGGAAACCAGTCCTGAGAGGAGAAGAATTCTTGTTTGCATCTGTCCTCCCAGTGTCCTGAAGCTACTTTACTCTGCTCTCATCAGACCACTCCTGGAGCACTATGTGCAGCTCTGGAGCCCCCAACACGAGGGACATGGAGCTGTTGGAGCGAGTCCAGAGTCCATGAAGGTGATCAGAGGGCTGGAGCAACTCTGCCATGAGGACAGGCTATAAGATTTGGGCCTCTTCAGCCTGGAGAAGAGAAGGCTCCAGGAAGACCTTGGAGTGGCCTTCCAGTATATGAAGTGAGCTACAGGAAGGCTGGGGAGGGACTATTGATAAGGTCTTGTAATGACAGAATGAGGAGTAATGGGTTTGAACTGGCAGAGGGGAGATTTAAACTAGAGGTTAGGAAGAAGTTCTTTGCAGTGAGGATGGTGAGACACTGGCACAGGTTGCCCAGGGAGGCTGTGGCTGCTCCCCCCCTGGAGGTGTTTGAGGCCAGATTGGATGAGGTCTTGAGCGACCTATTCTAGTGGGAAGTGTCCCTGTGTGTGGCAGGGGGCTGGAACTGGATGGTCTTTGAGGTCCCTTCCAACCTAGACCATTCTAAGATTCTACTTGCAGAGAAGCCCTATAGGTACTCAAAATCTGATGACTTTACATCACAACAACATCATCATCAATTTTGCATGGAACCTAAACATTGCTGTCCTCTGGAGGAATATGTGGTCTGTGCTTCCAGCATGAGAAACAACCTCTGCCTCTGGATGTTCTTCTGTACTTCACTCTTTTCTCCTTCAGTCCTTTGCTGCTGGTTCCACAGAATGGTAGTGTCCAAACAATGAGATGCAGTTGAAAGAGGTGAAAATTATGTTAGATGTGGTGGTGGTTGTTTGTATTTTTTGGGTTTTGTTTTTCATGAAGCTTTCTAGAGAGAACACCTAGTCTGGACCCTGTGAAGTTTTAGCCTGTCACCAGTCTTTTAAGACTTGATAAGAGAGTGTTGAGTATTCAGTGTTTCTTGCTGTGATGGTTCTTATCATGGTACCTGTGAAGTGTCTGTGCTTGTAAATCTCCAGCATCTCTCTTCTAATACATCACAGGCAAGCTTACAGCTAAGCACTTGCATGTCTTCAGCTCAAAGAAAAGTTTAGACTAAGGTTATGTGCTATCAGATAACAACTTGAAGATGAAAAAGTGAGCAGAAGTGAAGGACACTTTTGTAGTTTTAGGAGAGACCTTTGCTGGGAGGTTCAGGATTTCTGTTAGCAAAGAAAGGTTTTGTGTTAAGCAGTTTAAGGTTTTGTGTTAACAGTTAAGCACTGTTGGATGACAACTGTGGTTCTGTGCTGCATAGTGACTCTCGTTTTTTTTGTTAGTCTCAGTAAAAAGCTTCTTGTCTTGAGACTGGCTGTGATTTAAAGCCATTCTTCTCACTGCCCATGAGAAACTTCTCAGCACTCAGAACATCTAAAGTACATTTAAAGCCCTGGAGGTTTCTTTCTGTCTTTATGTTTCCCCAAATCACAGGATGGCCAGACTTTGCCATGGTGTTGGAGTGCTGCCAGGAGCCAGAGCTGTATTTCAGTCAGAGCAAGGAAAAAGCTAACATCCTGAGTGTAGGCATGTTCCTTGACAATAGGCAACACTCTGACTCTAAAAGGTAAGTGCTGGACACTTGATTGCAGGATGAAATGCCACCTGCATGCTCCTACCAAGATGGAGCACTTCATGTAGTCTACCTGGACTTCAGCAAGGCCTTTGACACCATCTCCAATGACAAGCCCCTGGCAAAGCTGGCAGCTTGTGGCTTGGACAGATTCACTCTGATATGGGTCAAGAAGTGGCTGGAGGGCCAGGCCCAGAGAGTAGTGGTGAATGCTGCCACATCTAGTTGGCAGCTGGCACTAGTGGTGTGCCCTAAGGATCAGTGCTGGGCCCAGTCCTGATCAACATCTTTATTGATGATCTGGACCAGGGGATTGAGTCCAGCATCAGTAAGTTTGCAGATGACACCAAGCTAGGAGCATGTATGGATCTGTTGGAGGGTAGGAGAGCTCTGCAGAGGGACCTTGCCAGGCTGGATGGGTGGGCAGAGGCCAATGGGATTAGATTGAACAAGGCTAAGTGCAAGGTTCTGCACTTTGGCCACAACAACACCAAGCAGAGCTACAGGCTGGGGACAGAGTGGCTGAGAGCAGCCAGGAAGAGAGGAGCCTGGGGGTACTGATAGATAGTAGCTGAAGATGAGCCAGCAGTGTGGCCAGGAGAGCCAATGGCATCCTGGCCTAGATCAGGAACAGTGTGGCCAGCAGGATAAGGGAGGTTATTCTGTCCCCTGTACTCAGCACTGGTCAGGCCACATCTTGAGTACTGCATCCAGTTCTGGGCCTCTCAATTCAAGAGAGATGTTGAGGTACTGGAACATATCCAGAGAAGGGCAACAAAGCTGGTGAGGGGCCTGGAACACAGCCCTGTGAGGAGAAGCTCAGGGAGCTGGGATTGTTTAGTGTGGAGAAGAGGAGTCTCAGGGGTGACCTCATTGCTGTCTACGACTACCTGAAGGGAGATTGTAGCCAGGTGGGGTTGGTCTCTTCTCCCAGGCAACCAGCAACAGAACAAGGGGACACAGTCTCAAGTTGTGCTAGGAGAGGTCTAGGCTGGATGTTAGGAGGAGGTTGTTGCCAGAGAGAGTGATTGGCATTGGAATGGGCTGCCCAGGGAGGTGGTGGAGTAACTGTCCCTGGAGGTGTTCAAGAAAAGACTGGCTGAGGCACTTAGTGCCATGGTCTAGTTGATTGGCTAGGGCTGGATGGTAGGTTAGACTGGATGATCTTGGAGGTCTTCTTTCAACGTGTTTGATTCTATGATTCTGTGTGTTGTCCTTGCAGCTGTACCCGGAGCCCAGAGCATGAAGACTGAATACATTGTGCAGATCTCTGTGTGCACAATTTCATTTGCTCTATGTTGACACCTTGCCTGCTCTCTAAATGGCATAGCTGTTAGTGCCACAGAAATAACCTTTCCATTGCCACCTTACAGAAGGATCATAATGACCTCTTTGATCCTGTTTGACTCCTAATGTCTGCTGTTGTTGCTTCTGTTTTCCAGCACGTCATGAAGTCATCACTAAAGAGATCCTCGAGCTGGATACGTGGGAGAACCAGTGGAACGTGGTGGCTGTCAACGTCCTCATGCATGACAGCTATGATGTTTGCCTTGTTGCTAGGCTGAACCCACGGGATCTCATCCCTCCTCCCCCTGATTTAGTGGACCAATAGAAGTTCAATGACTTTCAGTGCTTCCAGATTCTGCAGAAACTGAAGAGTTTGGAAAGACAAGTGCTGGACTGGCTCTAGATGACAGATGAGTCCTTCAGAGAGGAGCCAGCAACATGTGCTTAAGGGCAGGATTGCATGTGAGCTGTGCTTCTCAGATGATGCTTCATTTGCTAGTACTGGTACTCTGGACTTCCCTGATGGAAAACTGAGATTTCCCAGCCCTCTTCATCTTCCACCTGGCTGTGCAAGACCCAATGTTGGGTGCAGTCTGAGCTTCTGGGACCCTTTGTCTCACAGGCACAGCAACAGGACAGGACTATTTTCACAGCAAAGCATGACACATTAAGGAAAGTTCTAGCCAGGAAATTCTTTTTGCTGTTCATCCTACCTGGTTCTACTAAGCTCCTGGGGAGGCTAAGAAATAGTAAGTCAGATGACAAAAAACAGTCCAGCTGTGCCAATGGATGAGACTGTACTGGACTGATGCAGGAGCAGAGGGAAAACAGAGAAAAGCCTCTGTTTTACACAACAACACAAAAATTAGCCAAGGTTCATTAGACAAGGACAGCAGCTACTATAAACATGATCTAATCCACAGACAGGACAGTCAGGAGATCTTTTATTTTTGCCAACAGAACTGAACCTATGCTAGTAGGAAACTGTTTTTTTTTTTTTGCAACAAGTCATAAGCAAGTCTTCCACAGGGTTTGTAGGCAGTCTGTACCAAAGACAAGAAGCATCCTAAAATTTGATATAGACCCTACCTGTTACAAGGTCTGGTGTGATAGAATCTTAAAGCTCACTTAGAAAACTCTCTTCCTTTAAGAGATGGAGAAGGCAATGTAAACAAAAAAGTAATAAATGAGATGAGTATTATCTGCATATCAGTTCTGTAGCCACAGGGAAAGAATAGATGTGCTCAGCAATAAATGGTTATGTAACAGTAGCTGCTTTTATAGATGTAGCTTTAATGAAGCAGCACGAGGCAAATTCTCTAACAGCAGACCTGGTTATGACCACAGGGAAGAGGAAAAACTCAGTGTTAGTCTTTCTAAGGTCCAAAGACAGTAGGTCACAGAGAAAATGTTACCAGTACCACTATGGCATTTGAATTACCAACACTTATTCACCTGTTCTGTGGTGCCTGCCTTATAGTGTATCTGTCTGCCCCTGCCTAGGCAGAATGGATAAGAGAACTGGAAACCTCCCTTGTGCTTGCTGGCCAAAGTTGCAAACAGTAGTGTGCTGCAATGCAGAGTGAATGGCAGGGGCAAACACTAAGAGTAAGCTGTGGTATAGTACAAGAATGATAACTGTCAGCAAGAAGTTGCTTTTGATGGCTGCAAAAGCAGCTACAAAACTGGAAGGAAATGACTGGTAAAGAAACAGGGGAATATATCAGGTAATTCATCTCTAGCTACTCTCAGGATTTGCACTTCAGAGCATCTCCATGTACTCTTTCAATTGCATTTTAGGCTGCAAAAATGCCAGCTGGTTTGTTTGGGGATTTTTTTTTTTTTTTTGCCTGCTGTGTTAATGGCAGAGAGAGATGGAGAGGATGACCCAAAAGCCCCTTCCCAGTTCTGACTTTTGTGATTCATGAACTATTCCCTAAAATATCCACTGGGAGTATTAAGCTGTCACATAAACAATTTGCAGGAAGGTCACTACAGTTCACCTGGTAAGTACAGCAGGACACTGAAAACTGCTCAGACAAAAAGGAGTTGGGGAGGGGGAAACTAAAGAAAACATATAGGAAAAGACTGAATCTCTGAGCCTCATACAGCTCATCTCTTGTCTCCCTTTGTGCTTCCCAAGGAGAATGAGTGCCACAGCATAAGCATGTACTCTTCTGTTTGTATCACAGCATTGTGAGGGCTGGAAGGGACCTCAAGGATCATCTAGTTCCAACTCCCCTGCCATAGGCAGAGACACCTCGCACTAGATCAGGTTGCTCAGACTCCCATCCATCCTGATCTTAAAGACCTCAAGGGATGGGGGCTTCTACCACCTCCCTGGGCAACATGTTCCAGTGTCTCACTACCCTCATGGTGAAGAACTTCTTCCTAACATCCAGTCTGAATCTACCCATTTCTGTATCATGCAGTCACTCTCTTCTGTTGTTCATATGCAGTTCATCATCTATCTAGAACAGAGTTGTGACAAGGATGGACTTCAGTAGTAAAGATCACCAACCACTCTGGTTTCTAAATGCAGCTGTAGCTATGAGATCAAAGAAGCCAACTTCTTTTTTGTTAATTGTGTTTTAAAACAAAATCAGTAGAAAGTTCTTCCAATTAACTGCCCAATACTGCAGACTCTGCTTTTAATGTTCTCTTTTACTAAAAGAGTAAAGATAGTTCTCTTCTAATTTCTTTATAGAGCTCTCAAAGCAGCTGGAAACCATGCTCTTGAGCATCAGTTAAGTGTCTCCTTGTGAAACTCCAAACTCTACTGATTCTGCTTCTTTCACCTCTTTTTGTTTCAAGGAAAAAAATGTTTCAAAGATCTTCTTTATTTTCTCTTCCTTCAGTCTCTGCTCTGTGGTCTATTCCTGACAGTTCAAATCCTCATGTGGTTTAAAGCCTGAGTTAATCTACTGCATTTCACTCTCTGAAAGGCAGTCCACTTGGAGTATTTCAAGGGGAAAAGGGACACTTTTCCAAGCTTTTATTAGTTGTATTTGAGTATATATATGGAACATAGCTGAGGCTCCTCTATTAAACCGTTGTTCCAGTAGTAAGTTGGCTATTTCTTTCCCACATTGTATGTTTTGCTTTTTAGACTGTTATTTAGTGAGCTGAATGGAAGGAAAGTATGTACTCAGAGATAGTCTGTCTTTATAATCAAGGAGAATCATTGTTTCGTATGCTGCCTTTGCAATCAGCCAGTCTGAGCTGGAGCAGGCCATATGCAGGCTTCCCTTCAAGTGCCACTAGCAAGTGACCTGCTCTTGTGTGCGCTGAGCATTGCATTTTCTGATGCCTCCAGTGACTGCAAGGACTCTGTGTCTTCCAGTTGCAGTCAAAGTCCACGTGTCCAGCACTATATATCAAGCAGGGAATTGTTTTCTGCTGGATTAAGTATCTAGAATGTAGGCATTAACTTCTTAACTTTGTGTGAGCCCTGTGTAGGTCATGGCTTGCCCTTGGGGCGACTACAATTTCTAAACCAATGCTTGGAAATGGGAACTTGACTGAGGAAGGAAGAAAGAAAGAAAAGCAGAAAGAACACTTATTGAGAGGTATAGATCTCAGCCAATTTTTTTTCTGAGAGTATATGAATACTGCACATATGATATGTCCTTGGGTAGACTCACATTGCTGGGAAAGTCCTTAAGAGGATTAACTTCTACTACAAATCCTGATGAAAATAATAATAATTAAAAAAAAAAAAAAGAAATTACAGAATCTGCCTTCTCCAAGCTTGTGAGTTTTACTGAAATAACAGTTTACTTCAGCCCCTTTCTGTTTGAGCAGCAGTTAGCTGAGTGTTTAATCAAGGCTGTCTTGACATCATCCATAATTCTGCAAAGCAAACAAAGCAGTGCTGGCAAGCTCCCGACGCTCTAAGTGAATGGGGGGAATTGAAGCAAAGGCACACACTTCAGTTTCACTTGGAAATCTGAAGCACATCTACTGCTTGCCAAGTATGAAGAGAAAACATTGGAGAGGTAGCTGGTCACGTGGCACACAGGGAGTTAAAAAGTAAGTGGAAAGCTATAAAAAGCTAATTGAAGCTCTCCATTTTTATCCCCAGCTCAGGTTGTGTGTTGAAATTGTCCATGGATAATTGATTTCATAAGGATTTGTGCAGATCTTATCTCTGTTTTCATACATGGGCTCAGAGGAACTGCCCAAAGACGTGAGCCATCTGACTACCCACCCTCACATACTGCTGCTGTGGCTGCCTGTGGCTCAGTCCCTGCCTATGCCAGACAAACACAACCTGCATTTTGCATGTGTGCAACACTGAGATTTCTGGGACAGCTTCTGTATTGTGTTCCAGCTGCATTGTGCCACTCAAAAAGCCTTGATTTGCCAAGAGAAAATTGCCTTGGTTCCCACAGAGCTGTCAGCTTCTCTACCAGCACTCACAGATATACTTCAGGTAAGAGGCTGAGAGAGTATCAGAACTGAGACACTGGCAACAGCGATGAGAGGTGTTCCCAGAACGTTAGAGCACGCAACAGAGGCAAGGTGTGATGAAACCATCCTTCCCATCTTGTCACAAGGAGAGTTCAGATGTAAACCACTTTTTCATTTGTATTTGCTTTTCCCTTCTAGTTGAAGTGTGTAAAGAGCTACTTGATCACCTGAAAGGCAAAGAAAACATGTGCTAGAGTAATTAAAGTACATCAACAGAGATCTGTATTGTTTTTTCTGCTGGTCTGGAAGACAACTGGCATTCTTTCAGTAAGCTGTGTCCCCCAGTGATTGCTGTCTTAGCCACAGCAATGGTCTCTTTCACAGGCTGCTCTCCTGGTGGATTAGGTAGCTCCTCTGCAAACCTGTTCCATGAATCTCAGTGCTTTGAATCACCAGGTCAGCATTTCAGTTACTCTTTTGCAAATTTCTGTGGCTCTCCCTACCGCGTTTCAAGTGGACTCTAGCTTCAGCTTTAAAGAAAAGCTATTTCACCCCCTGTTGTGCTCAGCTGGAACTAGGATGTTTGCAATTTGCCATCGTTTGACATGTAGAGGTTGAAAGCAAAGGAAAATATTGGGAAATGGCTAAAATGTACATAGAATATTCCTGAAAGTGCACTTTGCTTCTTTTCTTGGCAGATGTCCCCCCGTGCTTTCTGCCCTGCCTGGGTGCCTGATGGAATGATTTGCTAATAACCTGTGATTGCAGCCATGGTGAAGGCCACGCTGAGGCTACATGTTTGTGCTGCCAGAGCAGAAAGAACCAGTGTGATGCAGAGCATGGCAGCTCCTGACAGGCTGCCTGCCCTGCCACGAGAAATTGCCTTCAAAGGAAAAGGCATTTGTGTACCCCAGGATGTGTACTCCTGTGTGGTTTATATACATATGTATAACATTAATGTTAGAAGTTCTTTACAGTATAGCTTATCAAACCACTTAATAAGAAAAAATACTGGTCTTTGAACACAAGGAACAATTCCAGGCTTCAAGTCAAGAAGAACCTCAAATTCCTTGTGGAACTAAGGAAAAATTGGGCAAATCTTTTAGACCTTGCCTGGTCTCCTTCATTCCCCCCCCTTTTTTTTTTGTTGGCTGAAGTGCTTCCCTCAGAAGCACCCTTGAAAGCTTTGTGTGAATTTGTTCTGTTTTTCTCACCCCTAACTTGTCTGAGCACTTTAAACTTCTCCTTTTTCCCTTCAGTTCCCTAGAAGATGGGGACAGCACTCAGGGTGTTGCCCATGCTACAGAATTTTCAGAAGCCTATTGCTCCAGCAACAAATCAGTTTAGAGGGACAGAAGGGAGACCATACCAGCTCCCTGGATTTGAGGACACTCATCTTTGAGCAGCCAAATTCTGTGGTTCAGCCTCACTGCAAAGAGAAGCTGCCTACTCTGCAGTGTTGCTGCTCTCTGGCTATGACGAAGGCTGGAAGGCAGGTGACCTGCAGTCTACTTAGTCTTACTGCTGCCTCGCTGCGTGGTGCTGGTAAGTTTGACACTAAATGCCTTGCCTACTGTGCATGCCCTAGCTGTAATGATTGCAGGCACAAGCCATTAGCATGATTTCTCATTCCTGAACACTATTTGCTTCAAAAACTGTCTGAAGCACAGAGGGAGGTGTCTTCGTTATTGTATTACAGCTCATGTCTTAAAGCCAGATTTTGCCTTGCAGTTTCAGTAAGGCCAGGTTTCACTAGAGAACTTGGTCTCTAATTTATCAGGTTTTAATACTGGTATTTCTCCTCCACTTAGTAATTTTCTAGTCATTTTCTGTAAAAGTGCAAGCGACTTCATCAGCTCTCCTATGAAATGTATTATCCAAACTGGCCTCCCGAGTCCACTGGCTTTTCAATGTCAGGGTCAAAGTACAGCCACTGAAGTGCCAGTCAGCAGCACTACTTTATTTTCTCATTCAGCAGCTTCATAGTAGAGGAAATGTATTTCATCCATATATAAAGTAATGTGAGAGGAAACCGCTTCCCACATATACAAATCCCTGACTCACTCCTTTCAAATGCAGCTGAAACAACTGCAGAATCCTGACATCAAAAGATGATACCCATTCAACAGGCTTTTCCAGGGTTTCCAGTATGAGGAAGAGGATCACAGGGAGATGTCCTTTAACTAGAGCAGAGACTGGAAATCTGAACTTCTGGGGTTTGTTCCTGGTTCAGTCACAGATTCACAGATTGCACCAGGTTGGAAGGGACCCTCAAAGGTCATCTTGCCCAACCCCGTGCAGAGAGCAGGGACAGCTCCAACTAGATCAGGAAGTCTGATCTGGTTGGAGGTGTCTGATCTTAAATGTCTCCAGGGCCTCAACTATATCCCTGGGCAGCTTGTTCCAGTATTTTGCCACTCCCATTGTGAAGATCATCTTCTTTATGTCTTAACCTAAATCTACCCTGGTCCAGTTTAAAAGCATTGCTCCTCACCCCATCACTGTAAGTCCTTCTGAACAGTCCTACCCAGGCTTCCTGTAGGTCCCCTTCAGATATTGAAATGTAGTTCTAGTCACTCATTTACTCCTCTACAGCATCTGATGTGTGTGCCTAGGTTCACCCATGTGAAGTAGTTACAATAATACATCACTACTCATTTTGTGGGTCTGCTTTGCTATGCTTTTATGTTGTAAATGTTGTTTTTATGTTGTTATGCTTTCCTATGTTTTATGTCTGTAATGTTGTGTTGAGATCCAGAGATCAAAAAGTTACCCAATGGTAGAATAATAATGGTATTATTTCACTGCTGTAATCTCCCTGATTCTTGCTAAGACTTTTGTCCATAGCATTCAGAAATAGAGCCTTCCTGGGAAAGAAAAGATTGCATGTTTGTAACTAACAGGGGTATTTTGTTTACTCCTTCATAGAAAAGCAACAAAAGGTTTCTAATTGTGTAGTGCACTAGGTAGAAGAAGAAATGTGAGGATTATTGTACGTGCAATAGCTAGTCACAGCTCTACACAGGCAGCACTCATCTCAGCAAATTGAGAGGTCACTAATTGAGGCTAAATTTAAACAGCAGTAATTAGAAGAATGAGTGAAGTGTATTTTTCCTCAAAGCAGATTTGATTTAATAAATTACGTTGCTTAGATAGCCACAGTTGCTATGAAGCAAAAAAGAGAAAGTGCTTTATGGAAGTATAGTAGATTTACTGGGTAACTGAGACCTGAATTTAGATGATCTAGCACAGCTTTGATGTGAAAGCTTCAACTCTTTGGGGATTCCCCGTAATGAAATCTGTGCTACATTTAACCAGCACTGTAGGTCAAAGGCACTGTAGGAATCACCTACAGACTACATGTAAGACAGTTTTAGGCTACTGCTAAAGTGTAAACAACGTGGCATCTGCTTGCTGACTTATTGAATTGCTATTAGGGATTGTGTTGCCTTCCTCATGAGTGTGCATGAGTAAATAGTCTTAATTGAATTGACAAGTAGTTTTAATATTCACTGGCAGATAATCTGTAATACATAAGGTCTGAGATCCTTAAGGTGGGGGCCCCAGAACTGGACACACTTCTCTAAGTGGGGCCTCAAGAGAGCAGAGCAAAGTGTCAGAAACACCTCCCACTTCTCTCGATGTGGCCAAGGATGTGATTTGCCTGCTGGGCTGCAAGTGCATATTATTGGCTCATATTCAGTTTTTCATCTGCCAACACCCCTGAGTCCTTTTAAGGCAGGGCTGCTCTCAGACCACACAATGCCCAGCCTGTATTTAAGCATGGGGTTGCCCAACCCATGTGTTGCCCCTTGCACTTGGCCTTGTTGAACTTCATGAGGTTAGCACTGGCTGACCTCTTAAGCCTCTCTTCTGTCAGATGGGGCACACCTGCACTTAGCTTTGCTATCAACATAAACCTACAGTCATACTGCAGTTGTGAGATGTGATTTTTAAGCTGAACAGATGTACCCAAGCCAGATCTAATGATTAGCAATGAAGATTCAATAGTACAGGCATTAGCTGCCCTAGCAATTCAGTGTGATCTCTAACTGGCCCATGCTGAAGCCCAAGCTGTTAGGTGCTGACTGCTCTCATCAATTATCATTCTTGGCTAAGGTATTCACTCACATTGCAGACAGAACTGCCAAACAAGTATGAAAAAGCCTAAACCTGTAGCTGAGCTGCAGAACCTGAAAAAGCCTTTTGCAGCTATTTCACTTCACAGTCCATGTTGCCTCAAAGCTGCAGAAGTGCCTATACTGGCACAACACAAAGAGACATAGAGACAGCAACAATGGGTGTGTGGTATGGCAGCTGCTTGTGCCAGCACTGCCACTTGAAAATTCATTCATCGAACTGTGCCTTTAATGCACCAGCGTTTACCTTGGCTCTGAAGCTAGCCCACGGTCAAGCCTGCTCTTTGGAGTGCTTCAAGGCGACAAACAGTCAAAGACTACACAAAGACTGATAATTGCTGCAAAGCCTTGCCATGACTCATGCATTAATAGCTCACTGCTTGATGGCTTCACATGCTCTTGTGCAAAGATGCCAAATAGCATATGAACAGAATCATGGGATAAGACATTCTCCCTCTTTCCAGTTTTTACAGCTGATAAAACCTTCTTAAAGCTTTTCAGCAAACACTTTCCACAGTGCATCAAGAATTCAGTCCTCCCCAGCATTACAGCATGGAGCAGTCATCTGATGCATGAAGTAACAGTTGTCTTGCCAGGAAATTTGCTGTACTAATGCTGCTGTCCTAAGGTGCTTGGTCTTTAATCCGATTTCTTTGTTCCTTATTTCAGGCAAACCACTGTAACAGAAATGTTCAGTAAAGGCTGCTAAGCCACTTGGCATGTCTATAAACCCTCAGTGTGTTAACTATTCTCTTGCTCTCCTCAGCTGGCCAGGGTCCTGCTTGCTTGCATTTACAGAAGACTTTAGTGTGCTTGTACTACTATGATATTGCACTGATCAGCATGTAGGTAGGCTTTTATTTCTCTAGCAGAGCTAGGTAAACATTGGTAAAGACTTACACAGGTTAGCTTTACAAGGAAAGGAAATCTTTACAAGCAAAAATTCCAAGTGAAGCTGTAGCTTGCTTTTTTTGGAACCATCTGTGCACTGTGTGCTTAATCATATTTCTGTTGTTATTGGATTGACTGGATACACTTTATAAAGTGTATGAGGGGATCCACTCAGAGGATATGAGCCAGCAGGGGGTTTGGCCAATGACTGTAATAGGAGCAAGATGAAACCAGGCCAGTCATCCTGTTAGCTTTTACAAAAGCCTTCTCTCTGACCAAGTGATAAATAGTAATCAAAAGTTGATTAAAAAGAAATGATGTGTTGTAATTTACATCTAGTTTGGATTTAAGCTGAGGTTTTTAGAAGGAAAGAAAGTTATTCAGAAAATTCATTGTATACACAACCTGAACACAAACCTGAAATTAGGCAGCTGCTGCAAATCGTTCTTCTTCACTGAAAAATGTGAGCGGATAGAGGGAGGAGGAACCAGCCACAGGGAACAACAGTATAGAAGCGTTAACATAAACCCCACTGCTGAACTATCCACAAAGACTGCCTGCTCTGGAGAGCAGCCAGGAAGAAAGGGATCTGGGGGTACTGGTAGATAGTAGCTGAAGATGAGTCAGAAGTGTGCCCAGGCGGCCAAGAGAGCCAACAGCATCCTGGCCTGTATCGGGAACAGTGGGGCCAGGATGATGGAGATTATTCTGGTCCTGTACTCAGCACTGGTCAGGCCACACCTTGAGTACTGTGTCCAGTTCTGGGCTCCTCAATTCAAGAGAGATGTTGAGGTGCTGGAAGGTGTCCAGAGAAGGGCAGCAAAGCTGGTGAGGGGCCTGCAACACAAACCCTGTGAGAAGAGGCTGAGGGAGCTGGGGGTGTGCAGCCTGGAGAAGAGGAGGCTCAGGACAGACCTCATTGCTGTCTACAACTACCTGAAGGGAGGCTGTAGCCAGGTGGGGTTGGTATCTTCTGCCAGACAACCAGCAATAGAACAAGAGGACACAGTCTCAAGTTATGCCAGGGGAGGTCTAGGCTGGATGTTAGGAGAAAGTTGTTGGCAGAGTGATTGGCATTGGAATGGGCTGCCCAGGGAGGTGGTGGAGTCACCGTCTCTGGAGGTGTTCAAGAAAAGCCTGGATGAGGCACTTAGTGCCATGGTCTGGTTGACTGGGTAGGGCTGTGTGCTAGGTTGGCCTGGATGATCTTGGAGGTCTCTTTCAACCTGCTTGATTCTACAAAATTAGAGGAGGTTTTTGAGGGACATTTAGTAAAATATCTACACCAAATTTCATGGCAGTTGAGACCAAACCAGAGTCAAAGAACAGTGGGGATACAGCTGCCTGGGGACTGTCCACAGTCAGACTGCAGAAGTGTTGGTCACTGGGTTAATGACACAGTGAAACCCTTTTGTAGTAAGGAAAAAGAAAATCCATTAGAAAAACCTACAGAGACATCTAGCTCTATCATCCAACATCTGCAGGTGTCTGCCATGCAGTGGTATATTATGGAGATAGGCAAGCATGATTAAAAAAGTGTTATAATAACCTTTAAAAATGAGAGACTAGAAATAAAATGCTGGGTTTACTTGCCAAGTGTTTCTCATGCAAGTGTCCCTGGGAGATGTTTTATAATAAAATCTGAGTGAAATACAATAAAAATTGAATCAAAGCTCATTCACTGTATAGCAAACAGGAATGGCTCAGGTTTCAGCTTTGGTATTAAAGCCAGGAGGAGAATTTACTTTATTAATTTATGCTGCTGCTCAGAACTTTAAAAAAGAAAAGAAAAAGTCAGCAGCTTAAAAGGTAATTGACAAAGAGTTTGGAGTTCAAAGCTGATGAGGCTGCATCTGGAACACTGTGTCCAGGTCTGGGCCCCCCAGTGCAACAGGAAGATAGAAGTGCTTGAGAGAGTTCAGCGCAGAGCCACAAAGATGACTAAGGGAATGAAACATCTCTCTTACAAGAAGAGCCTGAGGGAGCTGGGGCTCTTTAGCTTGGAGAAGAGGAGACTGTGGGGTGACTTCATTAATGTTTGGAAATATGTGAAAGGTGAGTGCCAGGAGGCTGGAGCCAGGCTCTGCTTGGTGATGCCCTATGACAGGACAAGGGCCAGTGGGTGGGAGTTGAGGCAGAAGAAGTTTCATGTAAATATGAGGAGGAATTTTTTTCACTGTGAGGGTGACAGAACACTGGAACAGGCTGCCCAGGTGGGTTGTGGAGTCTCCCTCTCTGGAGATACTCAAAACCCACCTAGACACGTTCCTGTGTGATCTGGTATAGGTGATTCTGCTCTGACAGGGAGCTTGGACTGCATGAGCTTTCGAGGACCCTTCCAGACCCCAACATTCTGTGATTCGAGGGTTCAAAAGTGAAAGACTCAAATATAATTATTCAGCAAATTACAAATAGCCACAAAATAAACAGATTTGAGTTCTCTTCCAGGATTAAAAGCATAATTTTACATGTACAGCATTTCCTTTTCAAGTATGGATCTCACAATCCCTGCATGCAAAGTTGTTAACACATGACATGTTTCATTTGCATGAACAAGTTCTGCAATTACAGGCACAGCTCTGCCCCCCTCTTTGTGTGCACCACAACGGCACACGTTCACCTCCAAATGAAGAGTGTAACTCTAGGTCACTGTGGGCATGAGGTCATTCAAATTCAACATCCAAACACTGATTAGAAAAACAAGAGCCTGTTCAGCTGCGGGTTCAATGTCCATGCTGTTAGGGTTTGACTCCTGTCAGAACCTTCCAGCTGGACTAAGAGCATCCAGCATCACTGAAGACTGGATGACTTGAAAACCAGATGCCTGCCTCTTACTGGTACTTTTCCATTCCCAAATATAGGTCCAATATGGTTTTAGCATGAAAGGCATTTTTGCTCGTGCCTCATAAAATTCAAGATTAAATTAATGCTCTGTGCCAAAAGCTGTCTCTGCAAAGGTGTAAAGGCTCTCTTAGGCAGTTAATAGCTCTGATTTCTAGTCCTGGCCAACTTCCACGTGATGACTGTTACAATTAAGTTGGCAGATTTTTATGTAAATGAGTCCATTATCAGGACTACAGGTATCTGGTTACTAGGCTTATAGGTACTTAAGGGAAATGGGTATCAATATTTCCAAGACAAGCACTATTTTTCCCTTAGTGTTCCTTAGTGTTTCCTTACTTGTTTGGTTGTTTTTTTCCTCTCTGAACCATGTCTCCAGTTTGATGATTGAAGAACAGATTCTATAGGCAAAAGCTAGTTCTTAATCCCTAGAAATATGAATATGATTGGGTTATTTAGCACTATTAGAAGTTTTTTTACAGACTCCAGTTAAATAAGGCACAGTAAAACAAGTAGGGCATGAAAAAAAAAACCCACCAGATTTGGAGGCAGGGGTGGGTACAGAAAAAAATATGCTGGAGACTTCAAAGACCTTTAAAAAGGTAGGGGAAGGACACATGGGAAGCACTGAGACATTACAAAGAGACTTTATGTATTAACTGCAGACCTTTCAGTCCTCCTGAAATACTCACCTGTTGGTTTACCATAAACTGATACAATTTGTGGGCTGTCAGCTGAGAACCAGCCGTTATCAATCTAGTCTGGAGTTCCGTGGCCAGCAGTGGCTAACACTTATCCCCTGGGGAAGGATGTAAAGCCTCTTCATTCTTTTGGCATCTGTTTAAACTGCCCATATTGCATGTGCTGACAGTGGCAAGGATCTGCCTGGTCTTGCTTGCTGATCTGCATAATTGTGCCATAATTTGTCACAATTTGTTCCCCTGGTGGCACATATCAGCAAACAGAAAGTAGCTTTAGTACTGAGCTTCTTCTGAACCAGTAGCACTGCTATCACAGCAAACCTATGTGTTAGCTTTCACTTCTTATTGAAATATTGAGGTGTCAGTGGAAGATACAGGATGAAATGCTGGTCCTATTGAAGCCTTGCTGTTCCTTCACAAGATCAGGGTTTAGCTCTTCATATTACACAAGTGCATGTCATAGAGAAGGTCTGTCTTATCAGAGCCAGAATCAAGATCCCAGTTACTGAGAAAGCAATGCTGTAATACTGCCAGCTAAGAGCATGGCTGATTAAAGTTACAGTATTCTAAAGTATTTTAGGTACCTTATTAAGCATTGCCTTAAACACATGGAATAAAGTGAAGTTCTAGGAGTGCCTGACTGAACAAATTGGAGAAGTAAGGGTATGAGTCATAACAGGAGTTCAAGATTCAAAACATTTCATGCAAAGCAGTACAAAGACATTCAGTTTAACCTCTCATGTCCTGATAATGATGCTGGAAATACTTCTGCGCACTGCAATATTGGACTTATGCCTGGTGGAGAAGCTAAGCTTACTTCTTTTGATGTATCTAGGGCAATTCTATTTAATCAGCAGTTTGGGTATCTCATTTTAGATATCTAAATTGGAATTTTTTTTTCCAAATACCCACAGATAAAAACACCTGTGATCTTCAGGATAGGATAACATTTTGCATTTCTTACCCATCTGATCTTAAGAGAGATTAATTTCATGCCTTATAGGAGCCACAGGTTTCATCTTTTAGAATACACTGCTTCAATTAGGAGTCAGCTAGGCTAAAAGGAATTTTCATTTTTAAAGCCCCTTTCTATTATGGAGTCAGAGGATATGATGGGCTAGGAAAAAGAAGGGGGGGAAAAGTATAATTCACTCATCTTTTTATGTCAGTGAGACAGAAAGGCCTTTTCACACAGCATCTCCCATTGCCATGTATCTCTCATGGCCCTGTAATTAAAATGAAGTTCGAATCTATGTAAGAAATTGTTATTCCACGGTTCTCCAACTAGAAACTTGGCTTTCAGCATCTCCCCACTGCAGAAGATTCTTGTCTGCTTTTTAGCAGACTGCTTCAGATTTCTCAGATGAGCTGGGGCATAATCTCCCAAGTACAGACTAGACCAGTGCTGGGGTTTGAGTAGAATTGAGTAGAACTGAGCAGTCTGAAAAATAAGGAGAACAGGCAGGCTAATGCTAAGGTCACTCTGATAAGAAGCACAGCTGCAGGGAAGCGGTGTTGGGAAGGCTAGCAGAGAAGCTGAGAAAGTTAGCTGCTATCTGTAGCTGAGCTGTGCGAGGGGACCTTGAAGGGGGGCAGGCTGATCAGCCCTGGGAACAACTGAATGTTGCTGTTAGCAGAGCCTGTCAACAGTACACACACCTGTACTGAATCCACTATATGAGCATCACTCTTAGCTTCAATAAATGGACTGACCTTCTGTGTATTGTATTGGTATAAGCTTGTGCCTTTCCGGTCTCCTGCATGGACTTTGAGAAACCCAGCAGACCAGGAACTTGTAGCTCTCTTGATTTGCTTGTTTGAAACTAGCTAGAATGTTTTGGTGAGAAGAAATAGATAACAGTGCTGATGTCTACTTCACTCATAGGTTTGCTGAGAAGTATAAGAACAAGAATCCAAACATAGATAAGTTACTTCTTCTTCTGATGGGGAGCTCAGAGCTGCACTTTTTCTCTCTAGCCTCTCTGCCACCTCTGATTAATCCACTTCACTTCCTAACACCCTGGCCAAACCTCCATTCTTCCTTGGGACTAGGGTAAGGTTGAAAGGGGTGGGAGAAGGTGGAAGGGTGGTTGGGAGCCCTTCCTGGGGACTCAGGTTTCTGGGAGGGCTGCTGTGTTTCTGTATTACCGTTTACCTTGTATATTTCTGTATATAACTGTATATATAGTAAATATCTGCTTCTATATTGAGCTAAGCTGTAAATATAAGCTTCATGCAAATTTCCATAGCTGGCTGAGTCTAGTCTGGGTGATTTCCAAAGTGTGTGTGAGGTGGGTAACACCCAAACCATCACAGTTGAAATCAATGAAGTTTGGCTGTTGGCCTTTAAGAAGCTTGCAGTTAAGTCTCTTCCAGGTTAGCAGCATAGAAAATAATTTGGTTTAGAAATGTTGTCTCCTCAGGGTTCCATGAAGGTCAACCATATGCTCTTGCTCAACTGCTATTCAGACTATGAGCTTCTTATGACCTGAATTGTTTCACATATGCTACTGCCTCTAGAGCCCACCTACCTGGCTAGATAAATCTGTAAGGACATCTGACAAAGAACTTGTCAAGCAGCCTGAGAGACAGCATGGGGGTGGCAAGCAAAGAGGAGGTAAAACATGTCACAGTTTTGGTCGCTCCCTGGAACTCTGTCAGAGAATTGGAACTACAGCTGCTACATCTGAGCACGACTGCATGCAGGTCCCCACAGGCGTTTCTTTTCAAGCAGCCATGCTGAAGGGATCACAGAACAGTAGGGCTCGGAAGGGACCTCTGGAGACCATCAAGTTCAATCCCCCTGTTAAAGCAGGTTTGTCTATACCAGGATACATAAGAATGTCTCCAGGCAGCTGTTTCACAACCTCTCTGGGCAGCCTGTTCCAGTGCTCTGCCATCCTGAAAGGAAAGAAGTATTTCCTTATGTTTAGGTGGAACTTCCTGTGTCCTAGTGTGTGCCCATTGCCCCTCATCCTACACTGGGCACCAGGTCTCTTCATAGTGTAGCTGTGCTATGCATAGCAAGAGATCATCATGATCTCCCGAAGAAGGATGTTCTTCAGCATGAGAGTGGTGAGACCCTGGAATGGGTTGCCCAGGGAGGTGGTTGAGGCCCCATTGCTGGAGGTATTTAAGGTCAAGCTGGATGAGGCTCTGGCCAGCCTGATTTAGGGTAGGGTGTCCCTGCCCCTGGCAAGGGAGTTGGAACTGACTGATCCTTGTGGTCCCTTCCAACCCTGACTGATTATATGATTCCTGAAGCACCACAGACCTGAGCACTGTGTGGGGCACTGGGATCTATCTGCAGGAAGCTCCTTGCAGCACTGCAGGCTGTATCTGTATTACACTTAGCATAAGGACTTCTGGTCCTGAACGGGACCGTCGGGCATTGATTCACTATAACAATTAAATAATGATAGTAATAAAACTTCCCCACGCAGCTAGGCACATCTCATGCAAGCTGAGATGGCATCAAAAGTAAAGCAGTTCTTCCACCTTGTGGTTAGACAGATTAATACCGGCAGAGTTTGTGCATCAGAGATCACAGACTGCAGAAGAATACTGCTGCTGAACAGACCCAGCACACAAAGAAAGGGCTGTTGCTGTCACCAGACCTCACTTGCAGACAAATAATGAGTAGCCTTATTTTGCGAGGTGCATGTTTGTGTGTGTGTCTACACTGCCACAAGCGTATAAGTGCAGAGTTATGTAATGCCCTCTGCTGACCCCAGCCCACAGCAGCTATGAGACCTGGTGCTGCAACTGCTGAGTGCCTCCTTTGTCCTCTCACCTTGGGAAAAAAAGATATTTGTTCAATGCAACATGCAAAGCTTTGGCACACTGATAAGAGGTAGTGGTGTGGGAACAGAGTGTGAGCATGTCACAGATGTGGAAGCTGTGGTCTCTCCAGAGATTGTAGCCAGTTTCTGCGAGCAATGCCACTAGAGCTAAAAGGAGACATTGAGAGGCAAGAGAAAAAAATTGTCTGTGCTTTTCTCCCCATTTCTACTCTCCCTGTCTTCTGCTTTTTATCCCTGGCTATTGAAGAGATCAGATAATCTTTATTGTTTGTATCAGAGAATCTCTATTGATTGCATCAGAGTACACTGCAACACCACTGGGTCCAGTACACGTAGTCAGTTGCCACAGAGTGAACCTCAACTTCAAAAGTAGTAACTTTTATTAAGTAGTAACTTAAATGTCAGCTTTGTACCCATGCAGTTGATACACCATTTTGCAGTAAATGCTGTATGAAGCAGTGGAATTCAGAGATTAACAAACTTCTGAGCCAGTGAGCGAATGTGAATGTTTTTAATGATTCTAAACTGCACCATTTCCAAAGCAGGATTAACTTGGTTATATAAGGGGGATTGATTTGGTTCAAAGAAGACTAGCAGAGCGTGAAAAGAAGGAGCTGTTTAAAATCTAGGCCTGCTTCTCAGATATTGCTGTTCCCTAAAGAGCAGTTCATTAATTACATGCTATCCTCCTTCATCATCCCAGTTGTACCAGCCGACACCACTCTAAACCGAGTCTTCTTGCAAGAGGAGGTGCTTCCCACAGTGGAAAAATCAGCCCTAGTGTATCAAATACCCTTTTCTGTCACTCAGTCTGCAAGTGGCTGCCAAAATAGTTCCTCAAGATGAACTGGCAAAGTCAAGGAGTTACCCCAGGCCAACTTTGACCCAGTGTCTCACATGGCTTCACTGTAATAACTCCCCACAAACTGTATCTTCAGTTTCTTTTGCTCTTCTGTTCCACAGAGTGACAATTCATTATACAAAGGAGCTGAACTTGGCTCTTCTCTCTCTTTTATTTTAACTTCAGTTGGCAAGAGAGGATTTTTTTTTTCACTCTAAGGTCCTAGAGGGACAGCTTTCATCAATCATTTTCTCTACCTAGAAATGAAGTTCAGTGGCACATTTCAGCTGTAGCACTGTACCCTCTTCACCCAAAATGTGAAGTCGTTTTCACCCAGCATGTGCAAAACACTAATGACTTTTCAGCTTCCATATCTAAGTAGAGAATTCTGTGTATTATAAGTGTGCTGGGTTTGTTTGTTCATTTTTTTTACAGCAGGAAACCAAATTGTCTTACTGTCTACAATGAATTCTAGAAACAACAGGGCTCCAAGAAGTCTGATTGGTGGGACAGGCAAACAATAAGTTTATTCAATATTTTTACCTATTCTTATGTCATGGAAAAAGGCTACTGTCACAAAAAGCACATGTGATAGTGTCCTACAGAGCCAAGCTTTAAGGATAGACTTATCACTAAGGATAGACTTACCACATTCCCCTTGGAAGGGAAACAGACTTGAGACTCTAGGAGACTGGCACTATTATCTCTCAGAAGAGCAGTTACAATAAGAAGCCTGACAAGCCTCCCCTTAGGCTCTTTCAAAAATGCCCAAGCTTGATTCAGAGAGAACACATTTGAGGACACACTGTTAGTCTTCACGAGTGGAATTCATATTTTCTAACATCAAGTGTCTAAAATAGAGGTTCCTAGTTTGAAGTGGTCACCTTACTTTCCTCTACAATCGAGAGGTTAATACCTCTGGAAAACAGCTCATCTAATCCAAAAGCAGATGGTAAAGTGTTTCTACACTGCCCACAGAGAATCTAGAAAACTGCCTAGAGACCTGACTTCTAAAGGGCTAAAAGCAGATAGAATCATAGAATCAAACAGGTTGGAAGAGACCTCCAAGATCATCCAGGCCAACCCATCACCCAGCCCCATCCAATCAACTAGACCATGGCACTAAGTGCCTCATCCAGACTTTGCTTCAACACCTCTAGGGATGGCAACTCCACCACCTCCCTGGGCAGCCCATTCCAATGCCAATCACTCTCTCTGGCAAGAACTTCCTCCTAACATCCAGCTAGACCCTGGCATAACTTGAGCCTGTGTCCCCTTGTTCTGTCGCTGGTTACCTGGGAGAAGAGACCAACCCCACTTGACTACAACCTCCCTTCAGGCAGTTGTAGACAGTAATGAGCCATTTGGCTAAGGATAAAGCCACATTACACTTTCTAACACTGCAGTGATCTGGCATAGAGATGTTACCAGCATCTCTCACAACAATTCACATTATTTTAATAAATTCAGCAAATTCTGGTGTTTCATTTGCGTGCTTCTTTCATCAGTCCCCTGGACCACCACTGCTATTGTTTCCTTGCTCAGTCTTCTGCAAAAAAAAACCAAAACAAAACACTGATAGTTTTTCCTTCTTTTCCATGAGTAGGCTCTGGTAAACCAGGCACAGTGCTCAAAATGTAAGCCAAAATGATGTTAGCAAATCACCTTTGCAAGACAGCATGTGCACTTGGAAAGCAGTTGCTCTATCTGTAATTAGAAACAAGTGGGTAAACCAAGTTTTGATGTTTTAAAATAAGATGCTCTGGACAAGAGCTGGCTAAAAGATCCTCAGACCCACAAGACAGATGGAAATGTTGAAGATGATCCAAAGAAGTGCCCTGATTTGCACAGGTACAGATTCATAGAATCATAGAATCAACCAGGTTGGAAGAGACCCCCACGTGTAGAATTCAACAGTTCTAAGACGAGATGAATGGTTTTAGGAGCCTGGAGCAAGGCAGATATACTGTCCACCAAGAAAAATGAGAGAAGGAGAGAAAAGAACCAGGAAACTGGGATTAAGACTAGTTTTTCAAAGTGAATCTCAGAAAAGCAGCGCTCAAATAATCAAACAAAGCACACTAAGCGCCTAGAAAACGACAGGAAACAATTCTGGCTCAGGGAGGCTATATGCTGACTGTAATCGCGTGGTATTAATGCCTGTGTTTGCTTTTCTCTTTCCTCTAACCTCTGCTAACTTTTGTTTTCAGATTGGTGGCAACTCCTGCTGTAACGGCCTGGAAAGAGCACAGGACATTGTGCGGCTCTCAGGAAGAAGCACCTGCAGCAACAAGTCACTGTGCGCATATTGCGCCTGTTGGTGCTCCTGAGCGGTACAGCGCTGCGGTGGGTAGTGGCACCACGACGTGCCGGTCCTCTTGGGCACGTGGCACAGTGTTCCACGTTTTTGTCTCCTTTCTTCACCAGTCTTTCCTAGTTCGTTACAAGTCCATCTCAATCTGAGTGATTTAAATCTAGCCTCGGGAGGCAGCGACTGAGCCTCAGGGGTGACCTCATTGCTGTCTACAACTACCTGAAGGGAGGCTGTAGCCAGGTGGGATTGGTCTCTTCTGCCAGGCAACCAGCAACAGAACAAGAGGACACAGTCTCCAGTTGTGCCAGGGGAAGTCTAGGCTGGATGTTAGGAGGAAGTTTTTCACAGAGAGAGTGATTGGCATTGGAATGGGCTGCCCAGGGAGGTGGTGGAGTCACCATCCCTGGAGATGTTGAAGCCAAGCCTGGCTGAGGCACTTAGTTGATTGGACAGGACTGGGTGCTAGATTGGACTGGATGATCTTGGAGGTCTCTTCCAACCTGGTTGATTCTATGATTCTATGACTGGATGACACTGCAGAAGGGGGTACTGGCGTGGGGGCTTACTGCAGAGAAAGGGATAAAACATTGCACCGTAAAAGCACAAAATATTGTTTACTTATGAATTTAGCTGTTCAAGGCAGGATTGGACGTGGCTCAGGGGTGACCTTATTGCTGTCTACAACTACCTGAGGGGTGGTTGTGGCCAGGAGGAGGTTGCTCTCTTCTCTCAGGTGGCCAGCACCAGAACGAGAGGACACAGCCTCAAGCTGCACCAGGGGAGATTTAGGCTCGAGGTGAGGAGAAAGTTCTTCACTGAGAGAGTCATTGGACACTGGAATGGGCTGCCCGGGGAGGTGGTGGAGTCACAGTCCCTGGGGCTGTTCAAGGCAGGACTGGACGTGGCACTTGGTGCCATGGTCTAGCCTTGAGCTCTGTGGTAAAGGGTTGGACTTGATGATCTGTGAGGTCTCTTCCAACCTTGGTGATACTGTGATATCAGTTAAATCTCTCAAGTCAACGTCTCGGTTCTTGGTAGCTAAACCTTGCGTTCTTCCCATTAACCTGTGACCTCAGCGTCTGTTCAAGGTCGCTGATGCCTGCCCTAATGCTCATTGAGATGGCGGCTGGGGGACCGAGACTCCAACTACCAGCAAGCGGCGCGCCACCTCGTCACCTGATTGGCTGCACAGACCGCCGGGGAGCCAATAAGGATCAGGGGCCCTGCGTGCTGTCGGGGGGTGCGGTTCGCTCAGTCCGCAGCGCCTGATGGGAGTTGTAGGCGCTGTGCCGCCGCTGCGGCGGAGGGCGGGGGCGAGGCGGGCGCGGGCGCCTGCGCAGTGGCGGCGGCGCGGGGCGAGTGCGGCGCGTGGCAGGAAGCGGAAGGGGGCGGCCGCGCTCCAGCCCTGACGTGTCCCTCCGAGGCAGCTGCCGCCGCCGCTCGCTGCTCGCTCCCCGCTCCCCGCTCCCGTCCGGCGGCCGCCATGGGCAGTGAGTACAGGGGCGTCTCGGCTGGGCGGCGGGAAAGGAGGGCGGTGGGGATCTCTGCGGGTGCGAGACGGCCAGGCAGCCGCAGCTTAGCCACCGGCTCCCCTTTCACAGACACCTTAGGACAGGCCCTTCTCGGGGGCGGCGCGGCCGCCCCTGCCCCTCTTTAGGGGCCGCCGCTCTGCCCTCGCCTTGAGGCCTCAGCCCCCCCAGTTTGGCGCCGCGGTACTCCCTCCGTGGCCAGCCTCGCTTGGGCTTCCCTTCCTGTGATTTAGAAGCTCTCCATGGGTTTATGTGTTTATTTTCGCATTCTTGAAGATCTATTTCCTGGTTATGGAGATCTTCCTAGGGAAGGGAGATTGCTCTGTGATGCCCTGTGACCGGGCCGCTTGCCTGGCGGGCACTATCGAGTCCTGCCAACCTAGATCCAGTGTGCCTGGTGCGGTGGAGGCGGTTAGAGACGGGGATTCAAGTTTGGAGACTGGTCACGACACTCATCTGCATTGACAGACTGAGTTATAAACAGTGATCTGTAGTGCGGGAGTAATCTGAGTGAATGGAAGTCTTCAGTCTGCTGCCGTGAGGAAGAGCTGGAAAGCATCTTAATTGCTGTATTACTGTGGATGTTGGAGAGAATAACAGTTTGCTTTACACCACAATCCAGTGTAACTTTTCAGGCAGTTAAGTAAATAATTCTCATGGGCTGGTCTTAAAGTGTTATGGAATTGCCACTGAAGTTGCAGCATTCTGCAGAGAAGTGAAAAGCCACCAGGAATATCAGTTCTTCTGCATAGTACACATCTTTGTTCAAATCAGTCCAAAACATATATGCAGTCTTGGATTTGTCTTTGGTTAAGCATTAATGCCATTCAAAATTGGATCACTCTGCTGATAAAACTTGTGAGTGTGCAGATACACCTTTCGTGTACTTACAAAAAGATTAGGATTTTAATCTAAGGATATATCCCTGACTAGTCCCCTAACTAGGAGGTTGCATGAGGATTTCTGTTAACTAACTGGAATTGTTGTCTATGAACAGCGTCTAGGAATTGTGTGGCCCAAAAGTAACCCATGATTTAAAACTATCTTGCTTACTTTTTTTCCCAAGTGTTAGCCTAGAGGAGAAGCTACTATAAAACAAAAGTTCATACTGATAAACTCTTGCAAAACAATGGCAAAGGTGGGCTTTTTCACACTGACAGCTTACTCAGTAAAACAGGAAAACACTGACTTTTTGTTTTCTCTCTGTTCCCAGAACTAGCTGAATCTATGTTTAGAACAGATAAGAATTTAACTTAAAACCCACAGCAACAAACCATTGTCCTAAACTGGGAACTGTTGACATATGTGTATAAATGCAATTTTACTTGAGCTTTAGCCAGTGTTCTTCGTGTGTTCACTTTGTCTTTTAAACTGTTTTCCATACAGTAAAATTTCTTGAAGTAATCAAGCCCTTCTGTGTTATCTTGCCTGAAATCCAAAAGCCGGAGCGGAAGGTGAGTTAATAACATTGTCTTCATAGGCTGGTTAAGTACAGTATTTGCTGGTAGATGCAACCGAGCAGATATGGCTGTGCCACAGCAGTGATTGGTGTGATGTTGAAAGCAGTATATATCATAGTGGGTACTAGTTTAAAATAGCAGTCTGTCAATCTTTGCTTTTCTGTCCTGTGTTTGTTTTTTTCTCACCAGAAGCTTTTTCATATGTAAATCTAAGATGCATTTCTGTGGAAGTACTAGAACTCCTTCCTTTGGTACTGTTTATTTGAATTAAAGTTTCAGTAAAGCTTTGTGATTCTCCTTGGCCTTATATAGTATGAAAAGGATGAACAATGAGTTGTTTTCTTTAGGATGCCCTGTACTTTGTTCTTTCACAGGAAGATGAAGTGTGCTTTAGCAACTATGAAAATTTGCCTGATTGACTGTCTCTTGTTATCTTGACAGCTTTAGCATCTTTGGTTGTTTAGTTTGGTATTTTTTTTCCTTTAGATTCAGTTTAAGGAGAAGGTACTATGGACAGCTATCACACTCTTCATCTTCTTAGTATGCTGCCAGGTATGTTTCTATCTCTGTTTTTTAAGTAACAGCAGAAATATTTGATATCTCTGATTTAACCCTATTTTTCTCTGTTGGTTGTAAATGCAGATTCCCTTGTTTGGTATCATGTCATCAGACTCAGCAGACCCTTTCTACTGGATGAGAGTGATTTTGGCATCAAATAGAGGTATGGTCAGTCTTTCAGGGAGTGTTTTTAGCTCAAATCAAAACACTTTTTAGCTCATTCTTACATTGCACTCTATTTTAATGAAGGCAAAACCAAAGTAGAGAGAGAGGAGTCTGTTTAGATATTATGTGAAATCATAAACCAGTGTGACATTGGGAAAGGCACAGCTTTGTGGACAAAATGGCTTTATAAGTTGGCTGTGCACAATCTGTTCCATGTACAAAAAGCCAAGGAGTAGTTTAGAGGGGAAAGGATTAGGGAAGAAACAGTTCTTCATTACCCACATCGCTGCTGTTGCAATCTTCTGTATGTGTGTCAAGCATATCATACATGTGTTTTGATTTTTCTGTGTGACATCTTTCTTTGAGTCTGTCATGCAGAATATTGACGTGATAGCTTGTATGAATTTCAGTTTCTTGTAGAGGCTTTCCAATGCAGGTATGAATTAAAAGCAGCAACAGTTTCCTGAATTCATTTTGCCATTCTGTATCTTTGGGACTGTCTATTAGTTCATATCATAATGAGATGTGCATGAAAACACGACACGGCTTGATGTGCTCCTGAAAAATGTTTGGGCTTTCTTGTTTAAAATTGCAAGTAATAAAATGACTGATTGTGAGAGACAGAAAGCAGTTTCCTAACTTGTTTCATGCAGAGCAAATCCTGACAGCCAAAGTATTTTTGGTGAACGTAGTTTTTGCAGTACTGAGAAGTGCTGCAGTACTTATCAGACTGGCTTTTAACAAGCTCCCCTTATCATTGAAGCCCTTTACATTTATGAAGCCTTTGAGTTTTATATATTCTCTGTCATGAAGGGTGGAACACAACATTGAATTTCAAAGGTGCTTGGGGATAGTATGCCACATTGCTATCACAAACATTCAGTTTGGAAAAGACCCTCAGGATCCTCAAGTCCAACTGATACAAAGTTCAATATCCACAAGCACCACATCCAAACGACCCTTAAATATATCCAGAGTTGGTGACTTTCATTGTTCTTCCTATGCCTGACAGGTACATTGATGGAGCTGGGCATTTCACCTATTGTCACTTCTGGGCTCATCATGCAGCTCTTGGCAGGTGCTAAGATCATTGAAGTTGGTGACACCCCAAAGGACAGAGCTCTCTTCAATGGAGCACAGAAATGTGAGTAGCAGCTGATACTAAAGGCTGATGGCTTAGAGTATCAAACCCTAAGGATGGAAAATGTGAACTTAGCATGTGATGAGTGCTGGAGCCAGATAGATGGGGTTTTGTCATGCTCTGTGTTCATAGTGTGCTACAGGTTTCTGTATCCCCAGCTTTTTACTGGCTGCTGACTGGCTTGTTACCTGTTAAACTTCAGAAAGTTCTGATGAGGAAAAGTAGCTGTGCAGTTGGAGTTGTTGCTTAATCTTACTTGATAAACTGAGCACTGTGTAGCTGTGGAGCTCCAGCTTTTGAGCTGTGTGGGTCACTATTAACCTAAAGAGGTTAATGTTGATGAAGGTGTTTGTTGGAGTTGATTTTTACCTTGCAGTTTTAAGCATGGTTCTTCTCTCAGCAATATGACCTCTCTGCTAAGGGTATTCTTTAGCTATTTGGTGCTGTTCCATGCTACCTACTGGTCTATTTACTGGAGAAAAGAATCACGTTGCTAAGGTAATATCTTAACACACTTAGAATTTCCAATCTGTGTACCAGTCATAGGTAACCAAACCTGCTTGTTTCTGAAATGTCTATATTTGTATGTTCAGTACCAGACTTCAGACAGCAAACTCAGCTTGCCCTTGAATTTAAACATCCCGTGGCTTATGTATTCCTTCCCAACTTTCTCTACAAAGAAATTATTTTTATTTCTCCAGTTCCCCATTGACATAAATCTCCAGAAAAAATGCATGCTTTTTTTTGTTTTCTATTCTGCAGTGTTTGGAATGATCATTACTATTGGACAGTCTATTGTCTATGTAATGACTGGAATGTATGGAGACCCATCTGAGATGGGTCCTGGGATCTGCTTGCTTATTACAATTCAGGTAATTTCTAGTTCTCTGCTTACACTCCCTGTCTAAGTTAAAAAAATGAGCCTGAGGCACTGCCTGCCCTACATGCAGAACAGAAGATCAAAGTGTGCTTGCCTTCTCATCTATACATAGTCCTTCTTTAACTTTTAATACAAATTATTTTTATAACAAACATTAAAAGCACAGTAGTAATGCTCTGTGTGTTTTTTTACTGTAGCTTTTTGTTGCTGGATTGATAGTTCTGCTCTTGGATGAGCTCCTACAGAAAGGATATGGTCTTGGTTCTGGCATCTCTCTCTTCATTGCTACCAATATCTGTGAGACTATTGTGTGGAAAGCATTCAGCCCCACCACAGTGAACACAGGACGAGGTAATATGCCATGTAGTGAATCTTGTCAAAATAGCTCCTATGCAAGGTGCAAGTGCAAAGACATTTCTATTTAATTTTATAGTATCTCACAAGTTATTTCTTGAACTTGAATTTCTTGTGGTGCCATGATTAAAATTTTGATAGTGGTGTACTGATATTGTATTAACATTACTACCAAACTTACTGACAAATCTCATCTGTTTGTTTCTTCTTGCTTTTCTTACTCTTTACCCCAGAGACCTCTTTCTTCAAACCTATCAGGAGGTGCTCATAGAATCATAGAATGGCTTAGGTTGGAAGGGACCTCAAAGGTCATCCAGTTCAAATCCCCTGCCATAGGCAGGGACACCTCCCTCTAGAACAGGTCGCTCGAGGCCTCATCCAGCCTGGCCTTGAACACGTCCAGGGAGGGAGCATCCCACATCTCTGGGAAACCTGTGTCAGTGTTTCACCACCCTCACTGTAAAGAACTGTTTCGTAACATCTGGTTTGAATCTCCCCTCTTCTAGTTTAAACCCATTATCCCTTGTCCCGCCATTACAAGGCCTTGTAAATAGTCCCTTCCCAGCCTTCTTGTAGCCCCCTTCAGATACTGGGGGGTCTCCTTGAAGCCTTCTTGTCTCCAGGCTGAAGAGCCACAGCTCTTGTAGTCTATCCTCATAGCAGAGGTGCTGCAGCCCTCTGAGCATCTTCATGGTTCTCCTCTGGACTGGCTCCAGCAGTTCTATGTCCTTCTTGTGTTGGGGGCTCCAGAACTACACACAGTACTCCAGGTGGGGTCTGATGAGAACAGAATAAAGGGGCAGAATCACCTTTTGGTCTTGTTTGGTACTGTCTAATAGAAATTTTAAGTAAGGTTACTGCATTTGAGACAACGTTGGATTGTGATTTAGTTTCTAGGCCACTACAGGAGCATTTAAAGAAAATCTTGCAAGTAACATACCTGACATGAGAGATGACATGCTCAAGGTGCAAGAGATTTGGAGAAATCCCACTCTGAACCCTGCCTAAGAGGAGAAAGCACTGAAGTTTGAATATAATTACAGCTCACCTAAATTTTCTTTTCTGTTCCAAGGCATGGAATTTGAGGGAGCCATCATTGCTCTGTTCCATCTTCTGGCTACTCGCACTGACAAAGTCAGAGCTCTTCGTGAGGCCTTTTACCGTCAGAATCTCCCCAACCTTATGAATCTGATTGCCACCATCTTCGTCTTTGCTATTGTCATTTATTTCCAGGTCAGTTGGAACAAAAATAACTGTAAAACTGTTTGTATGGAAACAGAGCTATAATCTGCTTCTTTCTCCAGGAAGCTACGTTTTTATTTTCTGCTATCTTCAAAAGACTCATTTTTGTACCTGAATATCTGAATGTTCATTCAAAACTTGCCTCTCTTAGTCAGTTTCCACATTTAATGTAGCCACACAAAAGACTTGCGGCCTGCTTTTAAGTGTCTGGGGAAAACAAACACAACCACACACACACAAAGGAAGAAAACCCCTCAAAACTCAATCAAAGCACAACACAAAGAACCCAAATAAAAAACCCCAGATGATTGTGTGTATGCAATACTGCCTAACCTCAGTGGTGTTACTTTTTGGTGGAAGATACTTGGAAGTTTGCTAACATTTTTAAGCATGTCTGTGTTGTAGTGCTTGTTTGCAGCAAATTGCTGAGCAATATAAAAAGTTTTAGTATTTGTTTTCCTGGACACTGTCTTCAGTCTTCCTGAAATGTTCCATTTCTTCTGATGTCTTGGCCTTTCATATCTTCTTATGTGTGTGTGTTGAGGTGACCTCCAGGGCTTCCAGGCCCTTTGCAGAAGTGTTTGCACGATTTGCCCTCTGGATAAAGTATGTGTGCTTGCACAGAATGGCAGCAGGATGTTTTCTTGCTGTCGAGGCTTTGCACTTGGAATTTGTAACTTGTGATACAGATTTGTGTCCAGATATAATAGGAGATTTTCTTTTGATAACCTTTCCAGGGCTTTAGAGTGGATCTTCCCATCAAGTCTGCTCGCTACCGTGGCCAGTACAACACCTACCCTATCAAGCTGTTTTACACTTCCAACATTCCCATCATTCTTCAGTCTGCTCTGGTGTCAAACCTGTACGTGATCTCCCAGATGCTTTCTGCTCGTTTCAGTGGCAATTTGCTGGTTAGCCTGCTGGGCACTTGGTCTGTGAGTATTCCTTTTAATCTTGCATACAGCTTTGTGAGAACATCATTACAATGCATAGTTGAAGAGTTGGTCTTCTACAGGTGGTCACATATACGGAAACTCCTAAATAAATAGTTTATTTAAATTAACAGCAGAGTATGAGCCCTGCTGTGAGGACTGTAGATGTTAGGTCTCCATTTACCTTTTACCTTTGGGCTGTGTGTTTTTGCTGTTTCTTGTATGCCATTTATGATTTAAAAAGTTCTTGTGATTAAAAACCCAGGCTTAGCCCTAAGGGCTGAGAAAGTGAGAAAACTAACTTCTTGCTTCCTTCTAGGACACATCATCTGGAGGCCCTGCTCGTGCTTACCCAGTTGGTGGACTTTGTTATTATCTGTCACCTCCAGAGTCCTTTTCTTCAGTGTTAGAAGACCCTGTACATGCAGTTGTTTATATCGTATTTATGCTGGGCTCCTGTGCGTTCTTCTCTAAAACATGGATTGAAGTCTCTGGCTCCTCTGCCAAAGATGTAAGTTTAAAATGGTGAATTATGTAAGCTTATAAGATGAAAACAAATGCAGTAGACTGGCTTTTGTTCTGAAATGGCTGTTAATGCTGGTTATCTTGCTGGCAGTATTTGTTGCTTATATAAACAGGGCAGAATGGGGGTAATTTTTTCCCATTTACTGTTTTTTCTAAAACAACAGCAACAAAGCTCAAATGATTGCTTTTGTTGGCATCAGGAGACTTTGAGCATTGCTGTGTAATGTATGGATGTGGGGACAGGTAAATTGACAAAGAAATATAGAAACTCTTCCAGTCCCAAATGGCAGATGCACCATGTGCAAAGCAGTTGCCAGTTAAAGATGCTGCAGTTAAAGCTTGACTACCCATGCCTGACATAGGGCATTCTTAACTTCTCTTTGATAAGGTTAACTAGGGGGTATTTTTATCCTGAGAGCACTGATAGCAGAGAACATAGTGCAGTGCATTAATATACCCAAGCTTAGTTTCACAAAATCTCCACTTGTTAAAGGGTATTTGATATTCAGCAACTATACCCTTCTGAAATTGGAATTGGAAAACAAGATGGAAAATAGTTGTCATTGTGGTCTGTTTGTATTGTGTGGTTTTGGGTTTGAAATCAAATTTGGCAGCCATATGGAGTGGTTTAATCCATTCTTTAACAAATGAGTAATAATTACATAGTTACTGTAGCACTCTTGTTTTGGACTTGAATCTGGCTGCTTATTGTCAGGCGTTCAGGGAGGCACTCACAGCCATGTATAGCCAAGGTTTTATTTCCCTGTAAACCAGCAGCTTTTAACACTTTAATATACTTCCCTGATATTGAATAAAATTGTGTTAAGTTCATGTAAACCATGTCAGAAGTAAAAATTGATACATAATTTTTATAAGTGTCCATTATATAGTGGAAGAATGGTAACTTAATTGTTTCTTTTCTCAGTACATTGGAATTCAGCAGTAAGCACCTTCAGAAGTTCTCCTGCAGGAGTTTTGGTTCCCTTCAGATATCAGTAGAATGCTTACAGGGCTCTATAGTACAATTGCAAAAACACCATGTAAGGATAATGTTCCAAGAAGGGATTCTTTCTAAGTCATACAGTTTCTAGTACGGCCCCAGTTAGCTAAACTTCATGTGGGAAACTGCAGTGAATACTTTGTAAAGTGGTTTTGCTAAAGTCTGCTGAACTCTAACCAAGAGAAGGTTAGGTAGCAGAGCAGGAATTGAATTATGTGTATGAGAACCTACCCTTTCCAGATTTACCTCTTCTCAATAGCTCCAGAATTACCCAGAAAGCTTTGTGTGGGTAATTTCCACAGTGTGGAAGAGTTAAAATGCTGGATATTTACTGAAACATCTTGCTTCTGGTTTCCCATAGTACCGAGTACTGTTGCCTTGGCAAATGATGCTAAACTTACTTGCACCATTCCTTGCTTCATTACAGGTTGCCAAACAATTGAAAGAACAACAAATGGTAATGCGAGGCCACAGAGAAACTTCAATGGTACATGAACTAAACAGGTGAGCCACAGGTTTCACAGACTATTAATGCAAAGTGTTACGGGGCAACATGCAGGCAGATTTGCTTTGACTTCCATTCTCCTAGAACATACTTTAGTGTTACATGTGTGGGACAAAACATGGCCTCGTTAATAGCAGGTTTGTACAGCAGAGTGTGTTCTTGCCTTACAATTAGACAATGCACTTCAATTTTATCCTGATAGCTAATAGTGACTGTCTGAGTGTACTTGACTACTTCAAAGTGACACACAAGTGTTTTTTCACTGAGATTTTTAATGCTGTTTTCACACAGACCTTGCTCTTAAATCAAGTAGTTACTTAAATCCAGGCATGGATTGGACTCCAGGTTTTCTAAATCTCCTTCATGTTACAGAAATGTTGTTAGGACTTTCGATTTAAATCACCTGCAGATTTCAAAGCTAGGAGCCATAAGCATCTTTGTGCTTGATTGCAGTGTAGACTGTAGTAACTTGTTAGCAGTTTTCACCTCCAGTCAGGTCAAGCTTTTTATTTCCTTATTGTATAGAGCTTCCTGGCACTATTGCATGTTCCTTATCTTGGATTGTAGACGCATGAAAAGAGAGTAGTGTGCCACTGACATTTTTTCCATTCATGTAGTGTCATTTCTTTTTTCTTAATCACCTGCTCAGATGATCTCTGTAGTGTTCTTTCTGTTATGAGATTGCTTTCCTAGGAAAAAAACTGCCTCTGACTTAGATATTTTCCATATAGACACTACTAACTCTAGTACATTTCCTATTAGAGTTTGCTCAGGATATTGACACCTTTCCTGTTCTTACTTCGTGTTTTGCAGGTACATCCCTACAGCTGCTGCATTTGGTGGTCTCTGTATCGGTGCTCTCTCTGTCTTGGCAGACTTTCTTGGGGCAATTGGGTCAGGAACTGGAATTTTGCTCGCTGTCACTATCATTTATCAGTACTTTGAGATCTTTGTAAAGGAACAAAGTGAAGTTGGCAGTATGGGAGCTCTTCTTTTCTAAACCTGGCTTCTCATGGACCCAGGAAAGAGAGGAGGAACATTCTCAAGATACAGCCAGTCAGGTGAAAAGAAGTGACATAAACTTGAGGATAATATCATGCTATTTGAACACATATTTTAATAATGTTTCCAAAGCACGTTCCATTATGTTCAAACTTTTCTAGCATACTGTTTGCATTTTATAAAAGACAGAAAATGTGCAAAAAACTTTTTTTGGAGAAACTCTTTTTTAATTGTGTTAGCTTCCTGAATTGGATTGAGTTCAGTAACTCTTGAAATTTTTTTGAGCCTGTTTCAAATTTAGTATACCTGAAGCCTTTACAGGTTTTAGTAGTTGTTTCATAAATGACTGTTTGGAAGGGTTTGGGGTTTTTTTTGTCACCATTTAACTTGGGTTTGCAGCTCCTTTGCAGTAGTGGTGAGAAGAAAAATCTCTCCCTCTAATGCTCACGTTCCATAACCATGGTTGTAAGCACAAACAGTGTTTAATATGTCCAGGTTTGTGTTTGGGGTGTTTTCCAGTATGGCAGATTTGGAAGGCAGTTGTTTCTTTTTCCTAACTGATGTCTTCAATATCAGATGTTTTGTCTTGTAATTGCTGTGCTAGACCTTGTCAGATGTTGAATATTGGCTCGAGACTGTTGTCAAGTTTCTGTATAAGATAGGAGTGTGTGCTTTCCCACCACCCCTCCTTCATAAGCAGAACACTCAGGTCAGTCACGATTCTGCCAGAGTCTGTGCCTAAATGTTGCAACTTTGAAACTTGGTCATACAGGCAGCTTTGTAAAACCTTTTAATTAGTTTTCATTGTCATTAGCAGTAGTACTTCTTTTCAGATAGCATCAGAACTAGAAGTGGGTGTTATGGCTGCTTAGATGCAGGTCTGCTTGTGCTCTTTGCAAAGTTTCACTGATAATAAATTCTGGGCTTGTAGCAATTGGGAGGTTATCAGATTACTCATATCTACTGAATTTTGGGTCTCATTACCACAAAGGACTCTGAAGAGTCTGTGTTACTTGTCTGTTTCTGCAGATCTTGATGAGACCCCTGTCAGATAATTCTTAGTTGCTTATGTAAAAGACTTTTCCATCCTATAATCTCATTTACTTGAGTACTTTTTCAGAAGGTATTAGGACTTTTTTTGAAGATGACACCTTCAAACTGTAAAAGGTACAGTAAAAGGCTTTAAGGGACCAGAATACAACTTCATTTTCCAATTTTAGTGTAGATTGTCAGAACTGCTCAGGTGCCTAGGACCAAATGCAAATACCTGTGTATGAGTCTTGTAAATATGCTTTTCCTTGGTCAGTATTGAACAAGGTGGAAACCCAACTGAGGAGTTAGAATGCTGGAGTGTTTCCCTGTGCTGCATCAACAAACCTTCACTTCTGTGTGTTGGGCTGACAGTGTGTGAATTACTGTTTCTGCTTGGAGTGGTGAGACTCTGTTACATACCCAAGGAGCACAGATTCCATCCCGAAGCCCATGTTGATGCACCGAGCTCAAAGGCCAAATGCATGAGAAAGCTGCAAGTTTGGAATGAGATGTACCTCTCAATAAAAGTGAAATTCCAGGGATGAGGTTCACAATTGGAAAAAGAACGAAATTATTGGGATATAGTACCTGTGAAATGCTCACTACCAGCCCTTTGCTATTACTTCACACTACGTTTGATAATTTTTCTGTCTGTCCTAAAGTACTAGTATGCCACAGCACAGTTTGGATGTGAAATAAGAGAGTTTAAAAGTGACTTTCAAAGGAGAGGGGAAGGAGCATGGTTATGGTGGTTCTGCTTTGGGGATTTTTTTACTGTTGTTTATCTGGGAATTCCAACACACATTTTGTTTTGACATGAAAAGGACTCCACTTTTGGGCACACAGCTCTGGCTGGGCTGGAGCTGTACTTGTATTTCTGGTCATATCATCTCTTTGAACTGGGTGCAGCTTAGACCGTTAGCTGTTCTGTGTCTAAGCAGCACTTGTTCTGTGCATCTGTATTTTTGTTGTCTAGTGGTGAAATCTTTGTCTATTTTCAAGCAGCTATGTCCTCGAAGCAGGACCTGCTGATCTTACAGTGGATGTTCACAAAAAGAAGTAATGCCTAAACAATCTGCTTTATAACAAAATAAAGAACATCTTTGGAGCTAATGCCTGCATTTTGGTGTTTTGAATGTTGATGCCACTCTTAACACTTGTAGAATGACTTTGGGGGCCTATGAGACTGAAAGCAATCCCTTTCTAAACAGCTGTGTAGAGTCTGCCTGGAAAATTGCTCCACGGTCTTCTCTCAAGAGTAGGTTGCCAAAATAACAGAACCTTAACATACCTCTGGCCTTTCCTGTTCTAGAAAAGCTGTAAATCCAAAGGTACTGCCCAAGTCAGTGGTGGGAGAGTGAGGTAATGGTGCACCTGTTTAACAAAGATTTTATTTCCATATGGAGTGGTGCCCATCTTCTAGAATTATAATAGTAACAGAATCCTAACTGAAAAGGACTAACACACAAACCTGTGATCTTCCCAATATTGTTTTGCCCCCCTGAGTTTTTAAACTTAACTTGAACTAAGGAAAAAAAAATCTCCTAAATAGACATATACTAGTACTTAAAGGGGAATTAGAGTGCTGAGTGGAAGAAGTTGCATGATTTTGATTATGTATTAGAACACCAGCTCAGCTTCTCCCTGGGAAGCTTGCATTAGTATCTGTGGTTGCTGTCATCATACATCTGATCCCAGATGTCATTGAAGTCACTGCAGATGTGATGAGTTACCCGCAAGGCAGGTGGGTGAAATTCCAACGCCAAGGCAATGTCTGACATCTACTTTCTGTTAGTAGTATTTTAAGTGCAAGATTCACTTCTTGCACTGTGGGATTTCATGTGAAAACTTGGGACATAGCACTTAGGTGCTGGGTGTTGGATTTTTGTCCCTGTCAGCATTACTCAGGAAGCCTTAACAATCTGGTTTATTCCAGTTCACTTATTCCTAGGCCCTACCCCACAGAATTCTGAGATGCCAAACACAGGCACTTTTAGAACATAGTGTTTAGATTTTTTGGTTTTCAAAGTCCTGTTGGCTGCAAGTATAAAGGTTGTTGCTTTACTTTGTGAAATGTTTCATGGCTGTGCTCCCTCGATGTCTTCTGGGGATAGCCCTGGCCCTGCAAACAGGCTGTCAGCTTGCAAAATGGATTTCTCAGCCAGTTTTTGGCAGAGGGGAGGCTTAGTGCCCTAGTAACTGCTTTTCCTAATTGTTCCCTCTTGGAGCAAGGAAGAACAAGCTTTAGGTGGCTTTCAGTTTTATCACAGCTTTGGGGAGTTCGGGGCAGGGTTCTGGAAGCCGTTTGCTTCCTCGCGTCCTGTGCCACAGCTGATGGGTCCTCAATCAGCCCCTGCTCCTGAAACCCCTTCTCGACGCATTGCTGTGCACTGAATGCACACCGACTCTGTCCCGCAGCCAGTGCCTGACCTGTCATGCGACAGCCACAGGCCATTATCACCAGCGAAGAAGGGACAAGGGGTGCAGGAGAAGGAGCCCAGTGACATTTCGGAAGCTTTCTTTGGCGCGGTGCGCGGCTCAGCAGCCTGCCGCATCCCTTTCCCCTGCTGCTCCCTCTGCCAGCTTTCTGACATGAGCCCCCAGCCTGTCCCAGCTTCCTGACTGAAAAGGTCAGGGTTTGAACTGCGGCCAGCGGCGCTGCTGGCAGCCTCCCAGGGGAGCCGTGCAGGTGTTCAAACAATGCCCGCTTGTCTAGGGGGGGCGGCTCTGGCCGGCGGGCTCCGCAGACCCTCCCCGCACGACAGGCGCTGGCACTCGGAGGGGAGCACTTGCCCGCCTGGTGGCAATATTACACCGCGCTGCGAGGCTGCGGTCCGGGCCGCTGGGATGCCCTTAAGTATGTCCCGCCCGACCGCGCTGCTGCCTGCCGTGCCGTGTAACGACTTGGAGCGGGCTACACCAATATTCGTTTGTACTTCCTCGAATGAGGGCAAGAATTGGGTTTGTTTAAAGCTGAAACGCTGCAAATGATTATCTCCTCGGCGAGTTTCTGCTGTTAGAAGAGGGTATCTATTTTCCAAGTAAGCTGGGTGTCAAGGAGCAGCTGCCGCTATGGCCACCTCGTCTGCTAAATACACGATCTAAGCCTAGACTGAGACAGCCTGTGGGATCGGAAAGGAGACGAAGAAAGAAGCATTTTAAAGCAAAATCAATATTCTAAGCTGAGGAGGAAATTGATCAGCTAGACTGCAAGCTGATGGGTTATAATGCTCTACTGGAGGGAGCTGCTAAAATTGGATCTCTCCTGTGGGCCAGGTTCTAGCAATCCGCTGGCTGTTGCTAATGTGACAGTAGCCAAGCTGGCAGCACTTGGCAGAAAGGAGGTACCCTGGCAATCGGCACCTCCCTTGACAGTTGTATCTAGGGGGTAAGAGACTGAATGAGCACAGACACGATACACTTTGTCATCGCCGAGTGGGCTGTCAAGGTCAGAGATGGAACGTGTGCTCTGAGACGTTCCTTGCTGGAGAACAAGGCTGGGCCAGTCAATGTTCCAGCAACATGAATGCCTGGGAGTTTAAAACAGAGGGAAGAAAGAAAACCCAGAACAGTTAGGATATAGATTTTTTTTTTAAAGCTGATCTGGACATATTTTTGTTTGGTTTGCAGAAAATTTGCTACGTGACATATAAAACCCCCCAGGTTCCCCTTCTTCTGTATGATAATTTAAGTAGATGGTTCCAAAAATTGTGTGAGCAGTGTGGGGAAGTATTAGCTATCTGAAATCTGAGCTGAGTGCTATCTACTATCGGGGAAATTTAGGCTGGAGGTGAGGAGAAAGTTCTTCACTGAGAGAGTCATTGGACACTGGAATGGGCTGCCCGGGGAGGTGGTGGAGTCGCCGTCCCTGGAGCTGTTCAAGGCAGGATTGGACGTGGCACTTGGTGCCATGGTCTAGCCTTGAGCTCTGTGGTAAAGGGTTGGACTTGATGATCTATGAGGTCTCTTCCAACCTTGGTGATACTGTAACACTTCAATCTTCAGCATGTCTTTAGCCATTTCACATGTTCTGACAGCTCTGATGTGTCTCTCCTGTTTAGCTGGGGTTCAAAGCTTTACAACAGAAAAAGGCAGCTCTAGGCATAAACAAGCAGGAGACAGTAAGCAGAACGTTTTGCATAATTAACTTCATGATATAAGGTGTGAGTGTTATTTTAGTTTTAAATGGCTTTATCCTTTGGTAAAGCAAGAGCTAGGAAGTGTTGCTGCTGCTGGATTCCCAACAGCTGCAGAACTACACCTAATGCATCATTCAGAGCAAGGGTTCACCGTGACCACAGGTGTAGTCATTTAAACAATGATTTGGGGTTGCAGAGCTCAGCTGCAGTGAGTAACTTGTGAATGTATGGAGAGAAGCCATAGCTCTGTGGAGGAGCCAGGAAGAAGTAATGCAAGAGCCAAGGCAGCAGGGAGCTGTACCCTCGTGAAGCCAGGATATGGTGGCATGATGTGCCTAAGAATGCTCATGAGTTCCAGGATTTGATGACTGCTGACAACAAACTGTGAGTGCATTGTGCTGATGGGGATAGTGGTTAAAACTGCTGGGAGGTAGCTACCTACTGGATCTCCCCAGTGAGAGAAAGCTTAGAATGCCTGTGTACCATAGAAACTGATCTTCTGTTCAACCTTGATATGCCAGCCTAACCTGGGGTTCCCTTTCCACTCTGCAAAGTTTCCCTCAGATTCTGCGGATGTAGAAGCTTGTATCATAGGGAAGTTTGCTTCTTAAAAGTGCTTAGAAGAGGAATTCATCTCAGATGCTTCAGGATGGAGCTTGAACTGGTGATTTCTAAGGAGAGCATAGTCCTGCTTTGATTAACTCTTGAAAAGATGAGAGACTTAGAGACTGGAGCTATAGCTTCTTTAGGCAGGAAGAAAAGAGATGCCTCTTATGTTGATGTCTCCTGTTTCTCAAGCAGTATGGGCAAGTGGAGCAAAGGCAAGACAATTTTCTGCAGTTGGGGTGCATTGCTATCACTTCTATTTAGCTTTAAACACTCATGCCCTCCCCTGTTTGTAGTGGATACCTGAAGCTTGTATGAACATTTAAACAGGAATGGTGATGGGGTATCTCATGTCTGGAAAGAGAAGAGCCCTAGCTGTAGAGCAAATAAACCAGAGGGGTTTTTCTTTTCATGAAGTAGGTTCCTAGCTGTTAGGCTGCAGGTGCTGCTTGTTTCACATGAGAGCACCTGTTCTGGTGGGTGCTGACTGTAATTGCAGTATGAGAGACTTTTTTTTTTCCTCTGAAGGTTGTGCACTCTGTTTTTTACTACAAACAAACAAAAAATCCCCACAATTAAATGCTATAGTGCAGGAGAGGATTTGTCTCCACTCCTCCTAACAGCTGTTTGTTGCAAGAGCCCTGGCACAAACAGAGTGTTTGTGTCATTCCATCTCTGTATCTTCCACTGGTGTTGCACCAGGAAGGAATGTTATCCCTGTAGAAATTGAAATGTGGATCTAAATTGCACATGTGTATGCTTATAAAGTATCTTTGCAATGTAACTAGGAGCAGCTAATTGAGGAGGAAGTACACTTCATTCTGTCCTTAATCCCCAAATCAGCGTGTCAGCAGCGAGTTTCTGCCTGCAGGAAAAAGAGGGTCAGAGAAGCAAGTAGTCCACATGCCAACATGGTCATGTTTTCTTTGGGTCCTGCAGAATTGCTGAGAGATCAAAGTGGTGATGTTACTCCTTGTGTAATATCTCTGCTTATCCAGAGAGTATTTCCTTTATGCATCGTCTGCTAAGCGATGGTCAGAGCTCTGAGTGCCTGCAATTCATCAAGTTCGTAACACTTAGGTTCACTATAAGAGAAGACAAAGCTGTTTATGTGAGGTTTTGGTTGTTAAAAAACATTGCTACAAAATGAACACAAATCAGAGGTGCTATGCCCTGGCTCTGGGTGGTGTTATTGAAGAAATAATGAAATTGTCTAAAGGCTGTTACATTGCTGCAGCCTGGAGAGCTTTGTGTGAGTGTAAGGGAGTAGAAGCACCCTCTAGAAATTGAGTGAAGGGATTGATATTTATCCTGGACTCCAGCCCACAACTTGAAAGAGCTGAGTGAAAGCCTTCATCCTACTTTCTTGCATTCCACAGGTGGGTTTGTGGTGGGAGGTTCTTGCATGAAGCAGGTATTGTCCACGTCCAAGCTTTAGTCACTCTGTGGAAGCGATCTTAGGCTATCCACACCTCATGTTTCCCTCTGACAGTGTGCTGCAGCAAAGGTAAATACATTGAGAAGCACTCTGTGTCTCTCACAGTGGGCAGTAGAGGAGGAAGGACAGGACAGAAGACAATTTGCTCTCATGGTTGTAGTTTACCAGGACATCCTTGATGTGACTTGAGACATAGCTGACATCCTCCTAAGTGCCTCATCCAGGCTTTGCTTGAACACCTCCAGGGACGGTGACTCCTGGGCAGCCCATTCCAATGCCAATCACTCTCTCTGGGAAGAACTTCCTCCTGACATCCAGCCTAGACCTCCCCTGGCACAACTTGAGACTGTGTCCCCTTGTTCTGTTGCTGGTTGCCTGGCAGAAGAGATCAACTCCACCTGGCTACAGCCTCCCTTCAGGTAGTTGTAGAAAGCAATGAGATCAGCCCTGAGCCTCCTCTTCTCCAGGCTGCACACCCCCAGCTCCCTCAGCCTCTCCTCATAGGATTTGTGCTCCAGGCCCCTCACCAGCTTTGTCGCCCTCCTGTGGACACCTTCCAGTACTGCAACATCTCTCTTGAATTGAGCCCAGAACTGGACACAGCACTCAAGGTGTGGCCTGACCAGTGCTGAGTACAGGGGAAGAATAACCTCCCTTGTCCTACTGGCCACACTGCTCCTGATCCAGGCCAGGATGCCATTGGCTCTCTTGGCCACCTGAGCACACTGCTGGCTTATGTTCACCTCCTATCTACCAGCACCCCTGGGTCCCTTTCTTCCTGGCTGCTCTCCAGCCACTCTGTCCCCAGATTGTGTTCAGTTCTGTTCTGTTGCAGAGCTGCTATGTTACCTGATGGTAACACTGTGGTTGGGTATTGCTTACCTCCCTCCAGCTACCTGTTAGATTTCATCTTTTGTGTATTGGGATTCCTTAAATGCCCCGAAGCATTGTCATTGGGAAAGACAGAAGAGCAGTGGAGTCTATAATGAATCACTTCAATGGATTTTGCACCTCCTTCTGCTCAGTGTTTGTTACTAATAACACTCCTTAAGCTACCTGCTGACTTGGATGGTGGATAGCATGCTGCTGGCCTGTGGGTTTTCTGTGTAATCTGTCTCAAAAAATGCATTGAGAAGGTTCAATCAGATCAAAGCTGCCTGTGCTAAGCACAATCCTGAAGTGCATACAGGAGGCTAAGCTAGAGCATGCAGCAAACCAGGCTATGTAGATACTTTAGCTGTGAGACTTCAAAAAATCATCTCTTCTCCCTGCCCACTGACATTCAGCCACAAGGGTGGTGCTTCCCTGCACATGCAGGTTACTCCAAATTCATAGAATCAACCAGGTTGGAAGAGACCTCTAAGATCATCCACTCCAACCTAGCACCCAGCCCTGTCCAGTCAACCAGACACTGTGACTAAGTGCCTCATCCAGGCTTTTCTTGAACACCTCCAAGGATGGTGACTCCACCACCTCCCTGGGCAGCCCATTCCAATGCCAATCACTCTCTCTGGGAAGAACTTCCTCCTGACATCCAGCCTATACCTCCCCCAGCACAACTTGAGTCTGTGTCCCCTTGTTCTGTTGCTGGTTGTCTGGGAGAAGAGATTGACCCCCACCTGGCTGCAACCTCCCTTCAGGTAGTTGTAGACAGCACTGAGGTCCCCCCTGAGCCTCCTCTTCTCCAGGTTAAACAACCCCAGCTCCCTCAGCCTCTCCTCATAGGGCTTCTGTCATCTGGAAAGACTCTGCTTTCTTCCTTTACCCAGCTGAGCTATTATTGCAGCAATAAAGTGCAGATGTGATGGGGTGGCTCTGCCTTTCTCTTGTAAGTGCTCTGGCAGGAACCTGGTATTTTTCTTGCCAAATACTTCTGTAAGTGGTAGGAAGACCCATGGGGTTTCAGGAGCAGGATAAATGCCTAGAAAGTTGGGCAGGGGAGGTGAGAGATGGCGCTTCTTTACCATATGTCAGAGCTTTGTGCTCACACAGATGTTTGCTGGAAGCCATGAGAGCCTAATGCCTTCAACTTCCAAGTCAGATGGGGCACAGGAGCTTTCTGAGCTTATCCAGCATCACCTTTTAAAGCATGTGAGATGAGCATCAGACAATTTGTTTTCATCATGTGACAATAGCAAGAGTGCTTGGCTTCATGGAAAACAATTCCTGGATGTACATTCAACATTTTCTCACTTCCTCCAGCATATGTGTTCTGTGGGTCTTCAGCAGCCATGCAGTGACTGCCTGCCTCCAGTCCCAGCCTGGGTTGGGTGGGATTGTGGCTCTGGGGGAGAGAGAGGGGCTGATGTTTCTGGAAAGAAGCGATGATCTGTGTCTATACTCCTGGCAAGATCTTGCCTTTTAGATTGGACAAAGCAAATTTATCCTCTGAAAAAATCTATCCAGAAGGACAGGCCCTTTTAGGAATACATAGTTATCAGTCTCTCTAATCTTAGGTGCCTATCACTTGTATCCAAGTTGTGCAATACAGATGTCCAGAGAGGCCGGAGCCATTCAATAAAGCTGCTGCTGTGGTTCTTTACGTTAATACTGAGCTTGAGCACATCGCTCCTGCGGGCAGTGGTCTGGAAAACTACTACATGCAGCTCTTGGCCTCAAAGAGCATTGGGGATAACAAAAGAAGGAACAGGCTGAAGCCAGCCTGGGAGTCTTGACAGTCACAGCTTGGAACACGGGGGAGGCATTTTTCTGGTCTTTGAGCTCTGTGGCAGCAGTTGGCCTCTTAGTTCCCAGTATTTACTGACATATATTTTTGATAGTTGCAGCTCTTATTGTCTGTGATAAAGGGCTGGACAAAAGGTCCATTGATCAGGAGGTTCTTGCTATCCATCTTTGTCAGTGTCTCCAGACCGTGAGTTAGTGGTTGCAGTGGCACTGCAAAGCTGCCCTGCTGCATCAGGCTGGCACGAGTTGCGCTTGCTGGGAGGAAAGAGGACTGTGATTCTCTGATAGCAGCGAGTGTGCACTTGCAGATCTTTTTTCCTTCCTCACCACGTGAAGAGGCAAACTGTTGTGTGGATACAGTGTCACTGGTGTGTGACAGACTTGCTCAATGCCAAATTCCAAGCCAGTGGTGAACTTGGTGTAATTTAGCAAGGAGCAGTCTGCCAGGACTGAATGCATGTGACGTTGAAACCCCGTGTGGGAGATTGTCCAAGACAAAGATCATGAACTTCATAATATTTATTTTCTTTCTGAAAAGAAAGCAGCTAAAGAGTGGAGAGAATCTTAATTCTGGGGGAAAACAAACAAACAAACTGAGTTTGCTAAAAAAAGTGAAATATCTCCCAGAGTTGCTGCTTGAGCTAAACATTGTCTGCTTCCCAGTGCTGAGAAATGGTGTTTGGTACAACTATATAGCCAAAGGAACCTAGGCATATATATGAAATGCTTTTATTTAATGTCATACTCAAAACAGAGGCCACATTAGAGGTTAAACTGCATCACATGCAAGGACAGAGAAGTTGAATACTTTTATTTCTCAAATGGAAAGGAATAAGGTACAGACAATAAAAAGTGTCAATACTGTCAATGTGTGTGCAGAAAAGAAGGTTGTATCTTGTGGCTCTGGAGTGGAACTTAAATTCAGACATCATAATGCAGATACATGAGAAACTTCTGTTGTAAGGAACTAGCTGGAGGATGTGAGATTTCACTAGAGCTTCTTTATAATGCAGTTAAGAGTGCAGTATTAAGGACTGACAGTAAAATTGGACAGCAATAATTGGGATTTATAGTTACCTATAGTATTTACTCAAAATCACAGGATCAGAGGATGCCAGTGTTAGGAAGAGACAGAGAGAGTGATTTGCCATTGGAATGGGCTGCCCAGGGAGGCAGTGGAGTCACTGTCCTTGGAGGTGTTCAAGCCAAGCCTAGATGAGGCACTTAGTGCCATGGTCTAGTTGATTGGATAGAGCTGGGTGCTAGGTCAGACTGGATGATCTTGGAAGTCTCTTCCAAGCTGGTTGATTATATGATTCTATGACCCAAAGAGATCATCGAGTCCAGCCCCCCTGCCAGAACAAGACCACACAATCTAGCACAGATCACAGAGGAACACATCCAGACAGGCCTTGAAAGTCTCCAGAGAAGGAGACTCCACAACCTCTCTGAGGAGCCTGTTCCAGTGCTCTGTGACCCTTACAGTAAAGAAGTTCCTTCCCCCTTGTGTTGAGGTGGAACCTGCTGTGCTGCATCCTACACCCATTGCTTATTCATTTTCTAGGAAGCTTTTTTGAGTAATGGAATGCAGAAGAAACATTTTCACCTCAAAAATTAACATGCCTAAAAGGATGTGATCATGTTTGCCTGAGTTGTTTTTTTGTCACCGTGTTGTTTTTTGTATGTGTAAATTGCATCTTTGTTTCTGACACCTTCCATGCCGCGTTCTGCCGTTGGGGAAGATGGGTTTGCGGGTCATCTGGCTGGACTCAGGGATGCAGCCCCGCACGTAGTGGTGCAAAAAGTCCCCCTGCAGTGGACCCAGGAAGCTGTCGAAGCTGGGGGTGAGTGGCGCCCACTGAGCATGGGCAGGCAGGGGTCACCAGTGCCAAGGCAGAGCTCCCAAGCTGAGCGCCAAGAGGAGCTCCCGCCTGGCTGCGGCCCCCGTGCCTGGTCACGGGTGGGACTGGAGTAGGAACGGAGCCTCTGCCTCCTGCTGACCTTTGTAGGCTCTGGACGTGCCCGCCTGAGCTGCTCTCGCCAGCCAGTCTGCCAAGTGTGGGAGTCATTAACTTCACCCCGATGGAAAACTGTTTCGTGCTCCTGATCCAAAGCGAGCCCGCCATGGCTTGCTCCGCAGGACGAACGCACACAGTGGTAGCCCTGCCCGCTGCCACTCTCCAACCCTGCGGCTCCGTCCTGCCGCCTGCGCGCTGCCCGCCGCGCCGCTCCGCTCCGCTCTGCCGTCTCTCATTTGCGGGGCCGGGCGTGGGCCCCGCCGGCGGCTCTCGCCGAGGCGCCCTCATCGGTGCTGCGTGCGGCGGCAGGACCGAGGAGCACGCTGACAGTGAGGACGCTGTACCCGGGTTCCCGCACCCTGGCTGGGGACCGGAGCCTGCCTCCCGGTGGCGAGAGCCCCGCGTCCCAGCTACCTGTCGGTCTGGCAGCCGCATGACGTGCGCCCGGTGCCGCGGACGCGCAGATGAGGCTCTGGCGGGAGCGAATTGTGACAGCTTTTGGCCAGTAGGATAATTGAGGGGCACAAAGCTGTTAGAGCAAATAATACGATAAAAGGGGGTGCAGAATCTGAGGTCCCCTGTGAACGCTGGTTTGGACAGCCTGTGGCCGTGGAGGTCTCTGTAATACACCCTGAATAGATGATCTAATCCATAACGTGAAGTAAAGCCTCTGCCTGGGGTTGTGGTGGGTTTGCTTCTATACTCAATAATCTTTTGTTTTAATTCTTTCTTTTCTTTCACTGGCATCAGCTTCCTGGGAAAAGTGTTGCCAGGGAGCCTGCTGCATCCTCTCAGGGGCCCTGTCCTTTCTTTGCCTTCTCCGTCTTGCCTTTCTCCTTTTGCTCTGTCTCTTTCCCCTTTCTTTTCTCTTGTAACGTGTAACCTTCTTTCCCTCTTCTTCTTTTCTTCTCGAGTTCTCTGGGATTGTGCTTGCTGTACAGAGGGTTTTTCATTCCTCCTTTCCATCTGTGCTCTCTTGCCTTTTGTTAGGGTCTTTCCACCTTTTCCTTTTCCCTCCCCATTCTTCAGATTTTCTTTCTTCCTCACACTTTCTTCTGCTCTGGGGAAGTCTCTCTTCCACTCTCTGACCTGCTTTCCATCTTCCCTTGCAACATCTGCTTCTTGGTTGTCAGTCTTTTTCTTTCAGTTCCTTCTGCCATCTCCTTAACCCCTCAGTGCTGTATCTCTGAAGTGAGATGGTCCAGCTCAAGAAACAGCAAGCTGCAAACGGATCTGCTGTGTTGCTCCATTGTAGACTTCTTCTGCTTGGGTTTTTCCTTGCCAGCAGCAGAGCACCAGGCTCTCTGCTCAATGGCTCAGACACCCACCTGCTGCGCAGGTGTAGTGATCCCTTGTGGAGTCATTAGCAGAGGCTAGAGAGGTTGGGTGTCAGTTGGTGGGACAAATATCCACTTGCACAACCACATGCAGCCAGTGCAATCATGAAGAACAGAGCTGGGACACATGGGCTATTCCCCCTTTATTAATTTAAAGCCATCGTCCACCCAAGGCGTAAGATAAGGGTTTGGCTTCTGTTATCCTGTGAGATACTGGGTGATAAGATTCCAGGTATGAATTGGAGGATTTAGATGATACTCAAACAAGTCCATGTGGGTGATTTTTCAGTAGGCAACAGAAGTAAATTGAAGTACTGTGGCCAGGCCAGAGGTGCTGCCCAGTATTATACACAGTGTGGTACCTGGTGCTGAGAAGGGGTTTGACAACTTGGTAGGCTCCAAATGGCCAAGCATGATGTGTTGGTCTTCACAACACTCCTATGAATGAACTCAAGTTATATGTGAGGTCATTGGAAATTGCATCTACCTTGCCAGCTTTTTCCTTGCACTGGCAGAGATAAGATGGTATCAGCTGATTAGCTTGACCTTCCAGTTGTGATGCTGAGCCCTGCCCAGGCTGGTGTGGTGAAAGCAGGGATATGGATTTATTTCTTTAGGCTGCCTGTGCCTCCCTCTTGTCATCTGAATGCACCTTATCAGCCAATAAACGTTGGGATTAATCAGCTTGGATGGGAAACTTAGCACAGATGCTGAGATGCTGCAGTGAGTGATATAGCTGAGAGCAGTCTTCGTTCTTGTTGGAAGTGGACAGCAGTAAGGATTCTGTGCTGTGAGAGATGCTGTGGTCACTTGGGATCCAACATCATAGTGCTTGAAGCCTCACACATCCTGGTAGTATTTGTTGTAGGGTTCAGCCCAAGGAAACACTGTTGCTGGTTGTTCAAGCCCTGTCTTGTTGGTTCATGAGTATTTCCCACTTTAGCTTTTGGGCTCCATATTTTTCCAGACTTTTCCAGAGTGTGCAGTGTTGCTCTGCTCCGCTGGACAGCTGTGTTTCACCCCAGAGACAGCTGCCTCTCAGTGGCAGATGAAGAGGAGTATTTTGAGCACTACTGGGCTGGGCCACCATAAAATAATCCTTTTATCCAAAGTGAGCATTGTAAAGAGTGCTGTAATTCTTTTTATTCTTTTTTTTTTCCCCTGGCCTTTTTTTCCCCCCTTTCTTCCCCCCCCCATAGGAATATTTCTGCCTTTCTCCCTCCCCCTTTCTTCATTGTTATTTCATTTAAAAATCTCTCTTTCCAGAGTTTTTATTCCAGCCCCACTGCCTGTGATCCCGGTGGGGTGAGGGGAGGAGAGCTGAGTGACAGGCTAATAACCTGCTCCGTCTCTCGCTCCAAGCCCAGTGGCAGGTGTCCCAGGGCCCCTATTGAATGCCACCATCCAAAAAAAAAAAAAAAAAAAAGAATTATCAACAATCTTCCTTCAACAATGATTTATTATTGCCATAATTTGCCTTGGTACAATGAGCTGCAGAGCATATTTCTGCACCGGGCTGACAGGGATTTGATGGCTCCAGGTTCCTATTTTATTTAGTCTTGAGCCTAATATGATTTGGTTACTCTCGCCCCCTCCTTCCCATTGCTCTCCTCCCTCCTCACCCAACCTTTTCTCATTTTGTTTTGTTTTCTACGAGTGTGTGTTTCGCATAACCCTGGGCCGGCTGACAGCGCTTGTAAAAACCAGAAGTCGATCTTGCAGTGGCTTTTCACCATTAATCAAGCTGCCTGGAATTGGAAAGTAACACTGACAGGCTTTTATCTTGGAGAGAAGGAGGATGGCAGATGTATTTTATGGTGGATGAGCCTTCACGGCTTCTATTAGACTGGGGCTTCAGTGGTACAAGGTGGTGGTTTGGGGGAGGAGGGGAGCGAGGGGGAGGAGAAGCTGGGGAGCAGCCTATAGATAAATAGATCCGTCAGTCAGGCGATGTGGAGGTCTCCAGGCGGCCAGCCATTGTAGGTGACAGAAAAGGCAATCAAAGACAAAACAAATCAAAAGGTACATCTTATCAGCAGCAGGCCAGCTGGACTTCCACCGCACTCGGAGGCCCCGCCGAGGGCAGGAGAAATTAATCGTGCTGTCGAGGCCAGAGAAATTGTCGCCGCTGAAGGTCCAAGTTCAGGCGAGTGGAGGTGGCCAACATTAAAGGAGAGGGAGAGCGGGGGGTGGGAGGAGAGGAGCGAGGAAGCGAGTGCTGCCGTCCCGCCACCTCTCTCCCTCCCTCTCTCCCCCAGCCTCTGTGGGCTCCTGACAAGTGCATTCATCGTGCGATGATAGCTCGGCACCTATGATTGGTACCTTTAATAATATAGCCCTCGCTCAGCTGTCACCCTGAAAGAACAATTTTTCCTCCTGCTTTCCTCGATGCAAAGATACATCTGTAATGAGAAGGGTGACAGAAAGTGGGAGCGTGGGGAGCCAAGGAAAGTTTGGAAGAACATTAATCAAAAAGTGAAGCTGGAGGTGATGCTGGCTGCTCAACGTGCCCATGCCTCCACAGGGAGCCAGCATTGGGGTTTGGTGCTCCTGTCATGTTCTGTGGCCCACAGTGCTTCAGGGTGCCCTCAACATAGGGAGAGGAATGCTTTACCCACCCTTGGAAAGTAGCAACTTTGAAAGACAACATCTTCTTGCATAGCAGAGGTAGTCATGGCAGGAGAGGCCAGGGGGTAGCCACTTGTGCAGAGAGTCCTTGGTGTAAAACAGCCCAACTCCTTTTTGTGCAATGCATTTACATTAGAGTAAAGTGAAAAAGGGATAGAGGTCTCTCTTTGGTCCTCAGCTTGGAGAAAGAAGCATGTGGTTTCAAGTCCTGTGAACCTCCTTGCAGTGGAGACTCACTTGCATCCTAGTCTGGATAATCAGAACTCCATCCTTTCCATCCGTCCACACTCAATCCCCATTCCACTCCTTAGAAACAAGGTGCAAAACCTGCCCTATTTCCCTAAAGGAGACGGTTTGCATTCCAGAGCATGATGCCCTAATCTCTTGGCTGTGGTGTGTATGGCCTCTGGCTCCTGTTACAATTACAGCCCCATCTGTGTGGAAGATGCTTGTGTGTTAGTCCAAGCCCCAAAGCCTTCAGTTATGGACTGAGTTGCAATATTCTGCTGCCTGCATCTTCATCAGCACCCAGCCCTGCACCACTGCACCCAGGGCCACCGCAGGAGGTGTATGAGGGCTCCTGCAGCAGCTGCCCAGCACTTTACATACCCATGAAGTTGTCTTTCCATCAGCCTCTCCGAGCGATCATGCCTGTTTGAGATTAGCTGGGGAAGTTTGGGGTGATAGATTCTGCCCCTGGTGTAAAAAAGATGGTGGCAGCCTGTGCTGGCAGGCTGGGGAGAGCAGCAGGCACATACATCTGCAGGAGGCATGGAAAGGGCTCGTGTTTGTTGTATTTAAGAAACATGTCTATTTTAATGTAAAGGATCAGCAGCAGTGTCCTCGAACATGGTTATCTGCTGTGGTTTTTAGCAACTTTCCAGGCCGCCTGGCTCGGCTCTGTTGTCAGCCCCTCCCTGGGACAAAGCCCTTGGGCTTGAATTCTTCAGCATTAGTGTTTGGCAGTCAACTCTCTCATTCTTTATATTCATTCTCTTGTACCTACAACAGATTTGCTAATCTGCATCTGTTTTTGTTTTTATCCTAATAAAAGTGGGGCTTATGTGTAGACCTGGATCAAACAGGTTTGTCTGTAAAAGCTAAGGGTGCCTGTCTCTGCGGCCTGTCATCTCAAATCCTGAAGGATCAGAAGGAAAGCAGGGAGGGTTAGGCAGTGTCTCCAAAAGAAGTGGTTTGTTCGATATGGTTTTCCAAACCTGGTCGGTGATTACTTTCTGCCTTCTCCATGAGAGCAAATAACTTCTGCAGACAGTAGCTGGTGAGTGTGTGCACCATATGGCTGGGATAAATGTTGGCAATAAGCAGCAGTGAAGACAGTCCTCAAGGAATAGTTCCCTCATCCATAGAGAAAAGTTGAGCCCAGAAAAGATAAGCACAGCTCAGGCAGGGAGGCAGCCTTCTGGTCTCCATACAGACCTCCTTAGCAAGAGTACCTGGAAAAGCAAGTGGGTCCTGGGCAGCTGACTTGGGCTGCTCACTTAGGAGCTTCAGAGCCATATGCCTGAAGGATGATCCCTTCACATGTCCTCTGCAAAGGTGGTATGGGTGCAGTTTGCTGGTGCTAGAAGGAGAAAGTAATGCTCTCATCTGGTAATTTTTTCTGCAGTTTGTGGGCTGGTGTCTCTGTGGCTTGGGGCTGTAAGAACAGGGACCTCTGTGACTTGAATGCGTGAGATTGTTTTGCAAGGTAAACAATCAAATTTGGAGCTTAACTGAGGCCCTGAAGTGCCTTGGGAAAATGTGAACCCAATCTCCATGTCCCCAAATTCCTGCTATTCCCATCAGCCCCAAGGTGGGAGCAGCTATATGTCTGAGGCTTGGGTTTTGCAGAGGGTACTGTATGTTCTTACTCCCAAAGTGCCTGCTATGACTCGCTGGAGAGTAAATCAGGAATAGAATTGGGTCTTGAAGGCAACTCCTGAACTAATTTCATTCATTGCCTCTGCAGTGGAAGTATGTGCTGTCATGTGTGACACAAGCTTGGTTCAGGCTTTCAGAGCTTATCACAAGTAATCATCTCTACCACTAGAGTTACTACATCTACAGGGGCTTCTGAGTGGAGAGATGCAAAACTGGCCAACAAACCTCCACCAGATGATTGCATCCAAATGAGCAGGAGCCTGAGAAGCAAGTCCTTCTCCAGTGCTAACAGTTATCATGCTGATACTGCTCTCTAGATTCAGCTTTTTGGGGCTGACTACACATCTACAACTACCTGAGGGGTGGTTGTAGCCAGGAGGAGGTTGCTCTCTTCTCTCAGGTGGCCAGCACCAGAACGAGAGGACACAGCCTCAGGCTGCGCCAGGGGAGATTTAGGCTGGAGGTGAGGAGAAAGTTCTTCCCTGAGAGAGTCATTGGACACTGGAATGGGCTGCCTGGGGAGGTGGTGGAGTCGCCGTCCCTGGAGCTGTTCAAGGCAGGATTGGACGTGGCACTTGGTGCCATGGTCTGGCCTTGAGCTCTGTGGTAAAGGGTTGGACTTGATGATCTGTGAGGTCTCTTCCAACCCTGATGATACTGTGATACAAGCAGCGTCTAGAAGTAAAGGCACTGATAGGTTTTTATTTCAGCTGCCTTTGGCAACCCTTGTGGCTTGCACCTTCCCATGGATGATAGAATCTGTGCAGGGCTGTGCACCATGGGCCATGGTGAGCAGGCATGAACATCTCGGGTTGTGCCACTTCTTGCTTTCTGTTGCAGGCTCAGGAATGTGAGCTTGCTTTCTTTGGGAGAGAAAGTGTCAACTGCAGATGCTGAGTGGCAGATGTGAGCACGCTTCCTTGTTGCCCCTGCACTCACTCATTCCTATGCCTGATTTCTGATATGAAATGTGCTCAAGTCTCCTCTCTTCCTCCTTGTTTGCCTGGTTTTACACCAGAAAATTATCAGAAGCTCTGCTGGCATTTGTGGGACTGTCAGCCAGTGGAGAGGAGCAGTGGCAGAGCTTGGGGTGCTGGTGCTGGTTTGGAAATGAGGACTGGGACCACAGCAGAACCATGTAGGTGGCAAATTCATGAGGTCAAATGACCAGCATTAGGTCCTCTCTTCTATACAAATCCATAATGGGCACCCCACAATAAGCCCGAGGTGAAAGTTGTTTACAGTGTTTGTAATAAATTGGTTCTTAATTTTTATTGTTCAGAGAGGGGATGGGGGAAGGGAAAAGCTCTGCTCTTTTCCTGGCCTCTTTGCTTTATCAGGATCTCCCCACTACATAAATTCTGCTGTTGTAACCTTGCCTACTCCCAGCTCTTTGCCTGGCATTAAGGATTCATTTGGATGTGCACAATTTAAATAGGTAGGTTGATGCACAAACTCCAATGCTAGTAAGCAGCAGAGGAGATACAGATGGTGAACTCAGAACCTAAAGTGTATTTACACTCAGCTCCCAGAACTGACACAGAGCTGGGTACTTGCATTTGTTCCTTTTAAAGGTATCAAAGCATTCTGCAGGGAAAGCTTTCCTGTGCTTCTGGGCATTCTGAGGCTGGGTGAGATCAGTGGAGTTTAAAATACACTCGTGACTCCTGCTAGTGATGACTCTTGATTACTGGAGTATCCTCTGCCAAAATAAAGAAAAAGCATTATCATCTTAACCTCTTTGGAGTGTTGATGTATCTCACTCCAAAGTGTGGGTGCAGGCAGCAGCACAGAGGAAGGGCTCCCCAGTGAGCATTTTGCTGGTTCTGTTGTGGTGCTGAAGATGTGAAATCTGAAACTGGATGTGGATGTAACTAGCATGTCCTCTGGCCATCCTGTGTCCCTAAAGCGAGGTTACACCCTTGTCTCATGCCTCCTGCTCTTCAGTATAGCCCATGAGTGCTGTGCACGCTCTGGTGCTGTTCTTTGTGGGTAGCCCAGGTTCAAGCAGTAAAGGCCAATGCCAGAGGGCAGTTGCAATGCTTTTCCATTGAGGGCACAAGGACCAGCTTCTGAGATGGCAAGCTTTCAGGATGTGGGTGATCTTGTGTTTTCTGGACCTCAGTGGTCTCTCAGCTGGATCTGTTTTCAGAGCATCTCACTTTCTTCCCACAGAGGTTAGCTGCATTTTAGATGCTTTTGGCCACATGAGACTAAGGACGTGGCAATTTCTAACCTCAGTTACGTAGGAAGAGTTGGTATCAACTTCCAGCTGGTACCACACCGTGGCATCAGCACAGGAGGCACGTACACTGGATTTATGTGTACCCACTGTCTCGGAGCAGGTTCTGAGCGCAGCACTGCTCCATGTCAAAAGGAAATCACAGCTTGTAATATTCAACTGGTTACTAGAACCCCCACCCACCCCCGGTTTAATATTAGAACTATTTTTCACACTGAAACCGAAATAGTACAAAATATGGGCTTGCTGTAATTGTTGTTAGATTATGTGTCACCCTGATAAGATGTAACAAATATTTTCCTACACAGCAGGGCCCGTTTGCCTGCGAGTAATGGATGGAGAAACTTCTCATAGTGTGCAGGCAATCGGTCGTAAAAACTTCGCCTAGAAGATTAATGCACTAAGTGCAACCTCTGTGGAAAACAGGGAGAAGAGAATTAAAACAATACTTTGTTCTTTCAAGTTGAATATTAATAACCAAACTTATTTGGTGGGAATGTTCCTTGCTGCATGTGCCTTCCCACTTTGAGAGCCAGCTTTGGGTCGAGTAAGTGTTCCTGGTTCTTTTGGTAAGGATCTTTCACCAGTAGCTGTTGTGCATGGTGCAGTGTGGTTCTTTCAACAGAGCTATTTTTATTGCTCATATGAAAGACTATTTTCATGGGCAGAGCTTTGACACCAATAAGTCTGCTGGACGTCACTTAATAGGCTAGATAAACATTTGCTCACCATTTAGAGTAGAAGGATTTTCCCTTTCTATCACAGCTTTACGTCTTTCATAGACATTTAGTGGCCGTTACAGAGACGGCACCCTCAGGAGGGAGCTCTCCAGTACCGGTGCATGGCCAGAAACAAGGCAGGGGTTCATTTGCTGCTGGGCAAACATCAGCGTGCAGAATGGCAAAGTATGGCCCTTCTTGTCCTGAGTTGATTTGCACTGCAGCAGAACCAAGGGTTTAGGAGGAGCAGGTAACATTCCCTCTGAGTGTGCCCCACACTTAAGCCTGCTGTTACCCATTGAAAGGAGTTGTGCTCCTTCCTGGGGATTGTTTTCTCTGCTGCAGAGCAGTGGCTGCAGCTAACGTGGCAGGCATAAGGATGTTCTTACATGGTGGCAACATGATTGTTAAATACTCTTTTTTAATTGGTCATTGCCTGGGGAAAAGGCTGATTTAGACCAGCCAGTGCTGCTTTCTCCCCATGTGTGCTTTGAGCCAGCAGTGTGCCCAGGTGGCCAAGAGAGCCAGTGGCATCCTGGCCTGCATCAGGAATGGTGTGGTCAGCAGGAGCAGGGAGGTCATTCTGCCCCTGTACTCTGCACTGGTTAGACCACACCTTGAGTACTGTGTTCAGTTCTGGGCCCCCCTGTTTAGGAGGGACATTGAGATGCTTGAGTGTGTCCAGAGAAGGGCGACGAGGCTGGTGAGAGGCCTTGAGCACAGCCCTACGAGGAGAGGCTGAGGGAGCTGGGATTGTTTAGCCTGGAGAAGAGGAGGCTCAGAGGTGACCTTATTGCTGTCTTCAACTACCTGAGGGGTGGTTGTGGCCAGGAGGAGGTTGCTCTCTTCTCTCAGGTGGCCAGCACCTGAACAAGAGGACACAGCCTCAGGCTGCACCAGGGGAAATTTAGACTGGAGGTGAGGAGAAAGTTCTTCACTGAGAGAGTCATTGGACACTGGAATGGGCTGCCCGGGGAGGTGGTGGAGTCGCCATCCCTGGGGCAGTTCAAGGCAAGGTTGGACGTGGCACTTGGTGCCATGGTCTAGCCTTGAGCATTGTGGTAAAGGGTTGGACTTGATGATCTGTGAGGTCTCTTCCAACCTTGGTGATACTGTGAGATCTTGTTTTCTTCCTAAAGCACACTTCTGCACTTGCAGTCAGTCTCAGGTGACAGGTAGCATCAATCACAAAGTCAGCTATGAAGCTAGGGGCGGATTGAACTGCTCATGTTCAGTGTGGGGCACACAGGTCACTTCTCCCTCAGCTTTTGCTTGGTCTCTGAGGTCTGGCAGGCTATCCAGCTTTAGAGGATTGCTTGCTTTACTACTTGTGAGAACAGACCTTTCTTCTGTTTTACACAGCTTCAACTTTCAGAAAGTTTTGTAAGCAAAGAAATAATCAGCTTGCCAAAGAAGAAATCAAACTTTCTAACCTCTCCTACCCATGGTCTTAAGGTTCTTTTCAGTATTCCAGGAGGCACCACCCTTCATTGCCCTAGTAGGTCTTGTGCTGCTGTGTGGAGAGAGCCAAATTTATCAGCTTAAAAGCCAACTGCATCAAATGATGACTGGGACTTTGAACAGCTCTAACATTCAGAATTATTCAGGGTTTATTCAAACTTTTACCTGAATTGATCAGTTAGATGAAAACTCAAAGAGGAACAGTGCTTATATTCTCAGGTAACTAACTACATTCATCGTTGGCAAGGAGGACTTTCAAACTGCGACAGAAAAGAGAGGTTCAATTCTGACCATGCAGCAGCTTCATCTGTTGGGTCTTTCCATTGTGCCATAGCACTAAACCAGAACATGCCAGCCTGCCACAGTAAAACCAGATTTCAAAAGTGCTGTGAAAATTAGTCTGGTGGTGTCATTGCAATCTCTATACGTTTGGAGTCAGTAAGAAAGGACTTTTGGGTCTGAAAGGACTGCTTCTTGGCAAAAAATATTCACAGATAAAAAAAAAAAACCAAGAAGCATTCATTAAATATCTCCATCAGTGCTGTTTAGTTGCAGATGTAGAGAAAGGAACAGACTATTTGATGTACAGAAGCTAGTAAGAGTTGGTTGACAACTGAATTTTACTTGGAAGAATGGGGCAAGTTTTTACATGACTGAGATAGTAGGAAGTGATCAAAATGTTGTTAAATGCAGTCTCTGCTGTCCAGGCCACATTTTCTGGAGTTGAAAAATCATGAGCGATTTCCACAAGCAGCATTTCACTGCAAGGAAGAGACAAGCCTCTGGAGCATATGAGGTGAGAACAGGGGCTTTTAGCAGCTGGATTCCTTCCTCAAAAAGACTATGACTGAGCTTTCATGTTAGTTTTAGAAGCCAGAATTCTATGATTTAACAAGGAAGCTTTGTTGCATTTGATACATAGAAATTACACCATGTCAATGTACTTCATTTAAACATGCAAGCTGTGGCTCTGTGATCATTTAGCAACATGAAGAAGAGAGGTGCTTTTTACCTTTGAAATAAGAAAAACCCAATTGCTCCAGTCTGCCTAATGTAATGCCCACTGACATTCTCCTAGTGTGAGGAACCAAGAACTTCCCCAGGGATTCATGAACTTAGTAGCTGTTGGGTACATGCCAGTCAGAAAGCTTCTCATTCAGGAATGTGGCTTAAAAGTATTTAAAACTGGACTCCTATGGCATGTTGTTATTTCTTCCCTTCCCACCTTAGTCCAAGAACCATGCTTAATTAACTGTACAAAGAGTGTTTTAAATCACTAAAGTTTCTAATGTGGAGTATGAAGTTACTTCCTAAGCATGAACATTTTTTCCTAGTTCATCCATTTACAGGCTTACATAGATGTGTGTTGCAGTGGGGGTTGATCTCTTCTCCCAGACAACCAGCAATAGAACAAGGGGACACAGTCTCAAGTTGTGCTGGGCAAAGTATAGGCTGGATGTTATGAGGAAGTTCTTCCCAGAGAGAGTGATTTGCCATTGGAATGGGCTGCCCAGGGAGGTGGCGGAGTCACCGTCCCTGGAGCTGTTGAAGCAAAGCCTGGATGAGGAACTTAGTGCCATGGCCTGGTTGATCGGATAGGGCTGGGTGCGAGGTTGGACTGGATGATGTTGGAGGTCTCTTCCAACTTAGTTGATTCTATGATTCTATTAATCTTCAAATCATTTAATGTCATTGCTGTGAAGCAATCAAGTATCCATGCTTTACAAAATAAAGAAGCAGACTTTGTGAACAAGAGACTAAGACTAAATTCTTGCAAAGTCTGGGCAGAGCAGGACTGCACTTTTAGTTTGTAAATTTTCACTGATCCCAGGTGATAAAGGAAGTAGGGACAGAATATAGAATAAAAAAAATAGCTAACCATGGTGGAAAACAACTTTTATTTAATTACCTTTAAGGAAACCCAAAGAAAGGTTAAATTACTCTGAAAGAAAGGCTTTAAACAGGGACAACATAATTACCATTATGTACTTCTGCATTCTCCATCAAGGTCTTCAAGAAACAAAACCCAAAACCTACAGCAAAGTAAACACTTAACAAAGGTCCCATTACTATTTCTTTCCTTTGCTGTAATCTATTTTTGTGTTGCAGATCCTTTTTATTCATATCTGTCTTTTTTAATTCCAACTTATTTTGACTGCTTCTTTAGGCAGGTTAGCACTGAGGGCAAACAGATGCAAGCTCCCACTATTCTTGAAATATTTTATTATAAAGCACTTCAGACAAACTTTATTTAAAAAAAAAAAAGTTCTCATCCATAGAAGGAAACTATTTTAAAACAGCATTCATAAAGAAAATAGACTGTTCTTAAGCACTGACTTCAGTTAGACCTCTTCTGTAATGCAATCTAAAGACAAAATTGATGGGTCAAGAGCTCTTCAATTCATATGCACTCATAAAAGGAAGACTAAGATGGTACACAGACATCATGGAGCATCTTATTGTTGATAATGAAACAGGAACGCTTGATAGTTAATTTGGGCCTGACAAAACAGTCAAGCACTTAAATATATTTCAGTCCCAAAAGAGACAAACCCTTAACTATTTCTCACTTGATAATTAAGCCAGCCGTGGGTAAGGATTAGCATCACTTCAAAGCATCTAACTTGGTATTGGATTTTCATTTCATGTACTTCTCCTGTTGATCAGCCAAGATTTTAGCTGAGGATTTGGCATCATAGAAAAGTTCATTTATTTCTTCAATATGCTCTTTCTCAATGCTGTCTTTCCCATTAATCTTGGCAAGCAGGTTAGCTGGGGTCAGTAACTGCACAGCATACCTGTGATCAAACACAGAATGACAAGTAATTACAATTCAGGCATTCCCAGTGAATGGAATAAATGCAGGGGTGGGAGATCCGTTAGGCAGCACATGGCTCAATCAGCAGTATGCAAAACCTGCAAGACTGTCCAGCTTGTACATTCCTTAAAAGAGGAAAGAGGATTACCACTATTTTTTTTTTTTTAATATTAGCACTGCTTTTAATAGGCAACAATTTTGTGTGGAAGAAGTTTGTCTCGCTTCCGAAAGTGGCTCGTCCTACAACCTGTTTAGACCCAGCCATATCAAAGAGAAAAGCCAACTGCACACAACTTACCTTAAGGTTGTCTTGGTACCAATTTCCCCTAAATGGTTTAGAGCTTCTTCACTAATGTTAATTCCTTCTGTCTGGGCACGAAGTTTTATAATCTGTTGAGATGAACGAGCTCAGTGAGATACCAGGCCAAGCAATCAGCACAACTTAGTATCTCTCAAGTCTGCCAGCTTAGAGATGTGATATACTTAAACAGTGAGATGGTGTGGAGAATTAACCTAGTGTAACCTACCACTGAACTAGAATTTGTAGTATCCTAAGTCTTTGAATAGACAAATACAATGTTGAAAAACTAATTATGACAAAAGACAAGTCAAGTAACACATCTGGATTACTACATACTCATTCTGCATGGTTACCAAAGTGTATCTACTAAAAAAGGAGCAGAATGAGAACTTACATAAGAAAAACAGAGTAAGTATGGAGGAAGTGAGAGCTGGAGGCTTTTGGACAGCTATACTAGTTAATTACTGAATTTTGTAGTCTACTGTTGCTACTACACAGCAGAGCCCTCCAACAGCCCTGTAGAAAGCTATGCCCTTTCCTTAGCAGCTCACAACACACTTTTTATTCAATTGACAAGAAGATAGTAAAATAAATCAAAAGTTACTTTCTGCGATTCACCTATTCCTGCAAATAGAAAAAAAGAAACCCCACTAAAATCACTAAGAAGAATCTAATCTTTCAAGAACAGTCTGAGGCTTGCACCAGTTTGAAGATCTTTACAAAGTTGGGAAGCAAGATATCACCAATAAGCCTGAGCATATAAAGCTGTAACAGAAGTGGCACAAGTCTCTCGGTAGTCCGTATTACCAGCTGAGTGATAAGGGGCAGACTGGATAATGATGTTGTGTTGTAGTGCTGAGATAACTCTGGAACTGCAAGCCTCATATAATACAGGTATTTTTCACTTTGGCAGCTTTGTAAACAAGATATCAAGAAGCACTCGTTTAAATTAAAGCCATAAAAATGCGCTAGAGGAGTCAGGGTAGGGACCAGAGTTAGAGAGCGGCTTGAGATGGCAGGAACCTGGGCTAAGATATTAATATTGAACACTGCAATTTGCAGCAGTGCTTCTCCATTTCAGATTGAAGAGTGTCTTTTTCTCTCTTTTAGATTACCCAAACATCACCTCCTCTTCATTCAAACACTAGTCCTTTATTCTTCCCCTGCTAGAAAAAAAGCATCTTGAATGCCACATCTTCAACAACACTTTTATAATAACTTTTTATCTAGCAGCTTGGTGCTTAATGAAGGACTGAGGTCTGAGCCATTAACCCAGTGAATACATATAAGCAAGCTGCTATGAAATGGGAAAATAAGGATTTATCAAGTAAAAATACAGGGAACAAAATGTCCCAGTTATAACCTCTAATATTTAACAGCAGGTACATATGATTAAAAGTTTGATTACAATAATACCTGACTGGAATATGCATAAAAGTGATTTTTCTCCCTGTTCTGATTTTAAAGGGCCCCCAACTTTATTTAGCTGGAAATCAAAGTGTAACAATTCCTTCTCTTCCCCTGAAAGAAGTAATTTAAAAGCCTTAATTTAAGGGCAGATGAGATTATGTCACTATGGGATCATGATTTATTGGACAATGTCTGGATTCTATTTTTAGCTTTAAGAAATGCTACTGTAAACACTTCCGTTCCCTTAGCCCTGGGAAGAGTAGAAATCACACAGCACTTACCCAGCTCTTCTGAAAATCAACAGTTCAGAAACAAGCTGTTTAGCAGTGTATTACCTGCACTATAATACAGCACACCAGGCAGGTATTATATACAGCGACCTTAACAAAACATAACTTGTGAGTACATACTCCTACCACCCTAACTACACAAAATTCACATACAGCACAGGGGAAGTCCAGAGAGTCTTTAAAGTCTCCAGAATGAGTCAAAAATACACTTTATTCATACAAAACATAATCGTATTATGAAATCGCTGGGCCGCCTGTACTGTAATCTATACCACAACGCTTTAAAGTGTCCTTTAAGGCACCAAAAATTATCCTGAGAATGGCTCACAACAGCCATATGTGAAAAGCTCCTCAAGAAAGGCAGCTTAGCCTCTAGGTTTATACTCGATAAATGCCTCGGCTTCACCTTGGCACTTATCCAGCAGGAGGAGACCATTATCTCCTGACAACGCTCTCCTTCATTGACACTATCTCTTAAATAATACAAAGAATTGACATGATAAACCTTAATGTCTTCTGCATTGTGTCACTTCACAGCATTGAGATGCTAATGAGGGAGATCTTTGACACGGTGCATCATAATGGCACCCAAACATTATAATCGATATACAATACCTTGTGATGGCCCCACAGGAAAAGTTCCAGGCCTTCAGGAACATATCTCTGCAACACTTAGTGTGCTTGCATTTCCAGACTTGACTAGGAGCATGAATATCCTCCCAGTTCAAGGAGACAGGCCCAGTAGGTTAAAACTGTAGTACATTGCAGGAAGTTACATTCCTCAATCTCTCTCTTACAGACAGGAACAGCTCGATGTCTGGGGCCTAATAATTTATCTCATACCACCTGAAAAAGCATTACCTGCTGGAATCTGCAAGCTTTAAGCAAAGCACATCTGTGCAAGAGATAAGGTCAGCTACCAACCATGCTATTTCATGCAAGCAAGATGTCACTTTCAGCTCCAGATATGCTTACCAGTAGAACTCATCATAGGGTGGAAATCAAAGGAATTGCATGCACAGTTTTAACCATTTTCCTATAAACAGTCACTAAAACAGCACGCATTTAGGAAGTAGTAAGCTTTCTAGCACAAAACCTGGTGACCACAAAGTGTCAAACAGCTCTATATAGAGCTCTAGAATATGTACAGACATAGCAGTAGTCCTGGTAGATTAGAACTCCAGAGACTCTTTCGAATTTCTCTTAATATGCTGTGCCTACCTGCTTCATTTCTTGGGGTGTGTACAGCATGGTTCGGATAATCATCACTCTGTCCAGCAGGTCCAGTGGTATTCCATGAGGAGACACTATATCCTCTGTTCCTCTAAAGGAGAGACCAGAGAGATCAGATACAATTCTGAGTCCAGCACGCTGATTTTACCAAAATCAGTTCTAAGGGACTATACATCTACTAGTTTATGCTTCCTGTGTCTTTCTAGAGAGATACAATCCTCCGACAGACACAAAACATTCTAGTCTGAAGGTCATACTGGTCAGCCTAGGGGAAACAAATACTGTTTCTGGAGCTCTTAAACACACCACTCAAAAATACTTAAGAGGTGGTGCTTTCCATCATGTTCCCCTGCATTGTATCTTACAATGCAGTCTTATCTAGTGCTTCAAAGTATCCTCTAGCAAGGAACAAATAATTCTTACTAAGTTGTTTAGCAGTATCAGTAGGAATTATATACACTGTCACCTATTTGGAGAACATCTCCTCTTGCTGAGTAAGTCTTTAGTCTGCTCAATCCTTCCCCCAGTCCTTGCAGTGATTACTGCAGTCATTACATTCCATGCTTGCAATCCAGCAAACTGAGAAGTGAAGATCTCTGCCCAAAGTACAGAGCAGGATTTAGACCCACAACCATTTTATTTGTTTGATATACAACACCCAACAGCAAAGGCTGCAGGCACACCTACTCTTGGTTTTCCACCACAATTTGCTGTTTAGTACAAAGTGAAAGATACCCAGATTTAATGAAATCTATAGGGATTGCAGGTAAAACAGTTAAGTGCTGGTAGAGAACTACATTTCTAAGTTCAGTGCTAGTATTCAGTCACCGTGGCTGTGGCCATTGAGATGCCCTGCAAACATCTGCTATAGTCTTGAGTTGACAGTATACTCTCTGATTTCTTCTCTTATGAGGTTACAGAATCAACTGTAATGTACAATTTGTTTTCCCCCAAGCCTTTTAAAAGTCATCAGCAGGCAAATCAGAGCAGCACTAATTACTTGAGATGGCAATATACAGTTATAAACTTGCTTTTAAGGGCTTAATTTAGCCATATTGGAAACAATTATTCTATGGAAATCTTTTCTTCTTAAACAACTTTCTTTTTGGTAACAAGATCTGCAGTGAATGCACGCTGGTGGATCTATTTGCTCTACTTCAACAAGACAGCTTTTTTATGCCTTTGCAAAGACAGCATTGCAATCTCCACCTTAAGGTGATAAGCCCTTCAAAATTGTTTAACTTCTAAGCGACGAAAGCAGAGAAATATTAATACCAGATGAGGCACTAAGAGGGAAAGGAATGGCTGGTTACACAGCTGAAGTAAATCAACTGAGAGAGTAGCACTCATTGCTAATGACAGCTTGTTTAGACATAATTAAACCTAAACCACAAATTAGCAGTAGAACTTAAGGAAGTATCTGAAACAGGAGAGCACTTCTACTGAACATGCAAAGAATGTATCGTGTGGGTGCAAAATATTGAAGTGGAGACACGAACTGCTGTGGAGGTGAAAAACAAATTGAATGGTAAGACCAAAGAATGACAAAAAGCCAGACCAGCATAGCAGTAAATAATGAAGGGTAGGGAGAAGCTAAACCATGATATGCTTTAGCAGTAAAAACAGGAAGTATTAAGTCTGATGCAATGGGGATAGCAAATAGCAAAATGAGACAAAGCAGTAAACTATGATACTAGAAGTTTGTAACTCTGGTGCTTCCAAGGTGTCTAATGTGGAAGAAACAGATGTGTTGAGGTATCCAATGAATAAGGCATCACAGATCATCCAGGAAATGAGACAATTCAGTTGGTAGAGAAAGAAGGATGAGTCAGTGGAAGTAAAAGGAAGAATTTCATTTGGCCTCAACTCAGCCTGATATTAAATGCCTGTCCCATCTCAAAGCTCACAACCAGCTCTTGAGCACTGATACAGCTTACAACCTAGGGACTATCACAGGTGCTATACTGGGGATAAAAGCCTTCCATGTTTCTACCTGTTTTTATGGTTAATTACAAGGTTTATGGACCAATACAAACTGAAAAATTCAACTTTAGACATCATACCTGATAATACAATTCCCTCGATTGGAAGCAAAGATGACAATGGGGGAAATGGAAGATTCCAGAGCACGGTGCAGGTATGTGAAACATTCAATGTCCAGCATGTGAACTTCATCTACAAAGAGTACACCTGGGACTAACTCTGCGATGCCTTGATCGATGTATTTATTTACCACTTTATTTATCTCTCCTCGAAGTTTGTCTGAGAACAAAAAGAGACTGATAATTGTTCTGCTAGAGAACTACAGGTCTGTATGAAAGACTAAAAGCAAGCAAAATTCCCTTTGAATTTTTCGTGGTTTGGTATTTTACCACCACAGGGGAAAAAGCTTTGTGATACTGAAATTCGGTGGCATCTGCTACTGTACTGGGGAGACATCTGTGCAACAAAATACAGCTAAACTTCTAGTACTTCACTGGGGTAGTCTGTGTCCCCTCACATGGCTTAAGAAAAAGTCTGATTTTTGTGTGTTTAGGAAGTTTGGCAGAGGAGAGGAAGTAGTCAGTCAAACTTTAGTTTAAAATGTGAAACTTGAGAGTATCCAAGCATGGCTGAAAAGAGCACCACTGAAAGAACAAAATACTGCTACTGCATTTCAGCAAGAAATGTGTGTAACAACAACAAAAAAACAGGGCTACATAAAATTTCTGTGAAAATATGGGTCTCAAAGCTAGTCAAGATGTTACATCAGTAAATCTGACATTAGAGTAAGAAAGTGACCTCTGTTGCAGACAATGTACTTCAAAAGACTGCCATTCAAGTTAGGTATTGAAACAGACTTAGATATAAATTTGGATAGTCACTAACTGGAACATCATTGCTTTCAAAGCAAAAGGGAGAATAAATCTTTCTGTAGATAGGAACAGCAGCAGTGCACTTACAACAGGTGTCTACTGAAGAGATGCCTAAACCAAGCCAAGGGTCTTTAGAAGCCATTTTACTACCCCACAGCTATTCAGTATGGTTGCTTCACACAGGCACACAACCTAACAACGTTTTTTTGTTCTTTTGTTGCTGTTACTCAGTTTGGCTCTTTGTCACAAGTTTGAAGCTCCTGCTCTTTGGCAGGAGTGTTTTGGGAAGGGGGATGGCACTAAGCATTCTGAACACTTTCTCCCCAGGAAGACAGGCACAGAGGACAGTTTATATTTTATCGTTCTGTGTATGAACCATTAACATGTTGTATCATTTGCAGCCATTATAATCCTAGCAACTCTCTCACTGCTTTTTGAAGTATGAATATTTATGATTAAGTGTTGTGTAGGCATTTGCTGAGAGATGGTGCATGAATAAACCAGGTTTTAATAATTTTTTAACTTGCAAACATATAGGTTATATCAGTTTAAAACCAGGATTCATACCAGTAATCTCAGTTTTCTTAGGCTTCATCAATTGTCCCATCATAGAAAGGATGTCTTGCCCACCCTAGGAGAAGAAAGTGGTTCTATGAGGTCTCAGAGCAAACACATACTATGAGAATTTTATAAAACAGTAACTGGTAAGTTGTTTCTTGAAGTTAGCTTGGTAATTTATGTAAACAGTATCTGATAGTCTTGTCAAAAGTTAGGTCACTTCAGCAGTATTCTAAACAGTTCTTTAGCTACCTCCTCATCCTTTCTCTAGCTTCATTCATTTGGAGAACATGAAAACTCAACCAGATTAATCCTTTTCTAAAATACTGTCACAGAGAAGCTCATAAGGACTAAAATTCTCAAGGAATGCAGACATGAATTTCCTGCATGCACAGTAGATGCTTGGCCTGTAAACACAGGAGCAATTACGCTGGGTTTTGAGGGCTCTGAACACCTTGAGTTTTGTCATATATGTTATTTTGTTGGAAAAAGGATGCTTATTTTGAAATAGTGTAGATAAAGGGCTTATATCTGACTGTAGGGATGCCAGTCTTTCCACAATAATACTGTATGGTTAGTGGCTTTTGCTCATGACATAGATGGAATACTCTCAATAATTAGGTTCATGTTAAGATGCAGCAAGGAGTAATTCTCCAGTTATCAATTCTTTGCTGCAGTATGTTCAGAGCTTTACCAGAAGTCACAAAGAAATTTGACAAGAGACTATGAAACACTTCTGAAGGAATCAGGAACACCAACAGAATCCACAGTGGTCAAAAGTACTTAGTGACCTTTCATCACAAGTGCTTGCAGTTTCCACTTCATGGCCTCAAAACCACAGACAGAGAACAAATTAATCTGTATTCACAACTTTCAACCAAAGAAACAATGCAGATCTGGCTGCTGCTACCTTGTATTTGTAGGCAACTTTCCTCCTGGAGAGAAAGTAGTAATGTCTTTCCCTGGTGAAAACAAACAGCCTAGACAGTAGCAGGTACTGCTTTTTCCACAGGGAAATTTTTAAGGGCGATTTAAGACAGCTCCAATTTCTACATCTTCTTCATTATTCTAGTAAGTATCACATATATGTCAAATAATTTTTCAGTTAAGACTTCATCTGTGGAGTTGAATACCTGAGGTCGAGCATTGGCTACATCCAAGTCATGCAGGGTGACATCCTGAATGATTTCCTTTTTCTTGTGCACATCACCCTTTGGCAAGGGAACATACTCTTCAGCTTCAAGGTCAAATTCTGTGGCATAGATGTCACACCTGCCTTGCCTCTGAGGAAAGGCAAAGAAGAGAAACCCAGGTATAGAATTAGTTTCAGTGCCAAAACCTTGACTGACATGAACTTGATAAAGATAAAGGGCTTTAGTTCACTATTCCAGTCCTGACAAGCTTCAGCTGACAATTCAGACATCCCACACCCTGCTACTGATCAAAGCTCAAAAACTGTTGAAAAACACCTGATACTTTCAGTAGCACGAATATTCCACTCCTCTTTCTCCTTCTTTTAACTGTATGCAATTCTTGCTAAAGGACAAATCCAGCAGATTAACTAGAGATTGGGAGAACTGTTCAAGACTCCTTTGTAGGTGGGTGATTTATTATATGATACAAAAATATTATGCTCATCCATTAAACAGCAAGTACTGCTGTACACTGCTTTCTAAATCAGATATGAAAAGAATGCTAACTAATGCAGTATTCCCTTCTACATGTATATATCTTGTGGAGAAAATACCAGAGCGATAAAAGAAAGATTAAATACACTGCAGATGTCAGCCTGAAAATGACTAAAGTTGCTTGGGTTTTTTCCCCCCTTCCCCTTAAAGATGTCTTGATTTTACAGAAAAGAAAACTCATCCAGACAGCATCAGTGATAGCTTCCTTGCCAGATGACCTTAATTGTGAACCAGATGACCAGGTTCTTTCGGTGCAAGGGAGAATTTTCTTTCCAGATAAGGAAAACACTAGGCTCCTTTTACAACTTCCATGTAACCATTTCATGTCAGTTAAGGTTAATAAATCAGAGCCTTATGACAAAGGCAGAGAAAGGTCTGCAAGAATACATACACCTGCATAGAAGTGGAGAACTTTTCTTTTACCTTGACGGCTCCACTGTTTGCTTCAATATAAATAACGTCACCAGTTTCCACTCGCTCCTTCTGCAAACTTTCAAATATGCTTGGGTCCAACTGCAGACAAGCAAATATCACAGTTGGTCAAATTCCATATTGTCATGGTAATCAAGGAAAAGAAATTTATCTTAAAGCTCACTTCCAACAGATAAAATTACACTGCAACTCCCCCCAGCACCTCTAGGATTTTATAAAGCTATGTTTTGAATAGCAACAGAGAACAAATCTGAAAAAAAGATGCAGAGCTTACCTTCTTCCAAAACAAAATCTGCTGTCTGAAGGAAGCGATGCTTAAGTGTTACAAACATACATCACAAAACATGCGTAACATGACCATGTATTTATGCCTGGGAGGCAGAACTTCTCTTGCCTTCTAGCAAAACTTTTTTAAGAAAGCTCTGGCTGTAGCACAGAATTATGCCTCTTGGTTTCTGGAGTCTTTATCCTCTGTGGAAACGAGTGAGGGAGTGTGGATATAGAGCACGTTAGAAGCTTTTGCTTCTCTCAGTACGTGTTTATTCTGTTTTGCTCTGCACTCTCTCATTTTCAGAGTGAATGAATGCAAGATGATACTTAACAATAGAGACAGCTTTCAGTTCTCTTGTGCTCTGACAGGGAAACTGAACAACATGGACAAGAAAATAAAGGGAAAGTGGGTCTGAGCTGGCAGCATACCAGCTCAACTTCCAGTTCTCTATCAAATATTCACTAGAGCATAGTGACAGAATGAGACAGAAAAGAACAATTTATACTGAAGAAGGTAAGATTTTCCCTAACCATCTTCAGAACTTTGGTAAAAAAAAAACAGGAAAACACAAACCAAACAAGATCTTTCTTATACATTTGTTATCACAGACATAAATTTATAGCCACAGTCTGACCAGGCATATCCCAGACTGAGAACAGAGTTTAGGTTCTAAACTTGGCCTGTTTTTCTGTGCTAGTGCAGCAAAACTGCATCATAACCTCTTCCTGCTTAAACGTGCTGCTTTTTGAAGACACAGATGTGTGTGCTACCAAGGAGAAAAGCAACAAGAGGCTGCCCTGAACAAAGGATTTATCCTCTATTTCAACTAGACTTTAGTCTTGTCTCCTAGATATTCCATACAGAGCAGATACACACACTCAGGCATAGAATAAAGTGATGTAAGAAAAGGAACATCCTCTTGGGATCCCCACTCTACTGAAGTGGGTATCAAGAGCTTGATCTGAAAATAACAAGTGCTAAAAATAGAATAATACAGATGTAAAACACTTACGGAAGTATTTGAGGCTCTACCATACATACCTTCAACTGTTTGGTTCCCTTTGCAGTTTTAAGTCCTATAATTACATGGCTGATTGTTTTGCCATACCCTCCCATAGGATTTTCGGTCTCACATGGAGTTAGTTCAGTAACTTCTCCTTCATAAACCTCTTTGGTCTCTTTAATCCTCAACCCTGCAAGAAATTTTTTTAGAATAGTTTTAGTGCACAAATCAAAGTCTGCAGTATAACTATCAACAGAACAATGTATTATTAGGCTGCATTACATTTAATATTAAGTTTTTACTTTCAAAAGCAGAAAGATCAATTACTGTTCTCTGCTGCAGTATTAAGTCGTAATATTCACCCTGCGTCACCCTGGCAAGAGTTCAGTCCAAGTTCTGACCTACAGTGCACTTTATTAAAATGCAAGAAATTGTTTTTTTTCCATCTGTTCTTATTAGTCTTTGAAGCAAAGGTCAGTATCCTCTCTCTTCTACCTCCCCCAAAGCAGGGATCTGCTTGACTTGTTCCCCTATGCTCAAGGCAGAGAAACAGTTCATCTTCTGAAACTGACGATCGGTGACACTAATATAACTGTGAGTTCTAGACAATTTTTATACTATTACAAAAGCCCTGCAAAGACAAAGACAAGAGAAAAAAACATTAAAGAAATGCCAAATTTTACCAATTGAATTAAAAAACAACGAAAATTGACAATTGTGTTAGAACCTCATAAAATTAACAAAGCGCTCATGTATCATTCAAAATAATCTTCAAGTTTATAGCAAAAGGTGAGCTAGGCAAAACTTCACAGAATCCACTAGAATGCAAACTTAAAACTAGTTCAAAATAGCTGACAATGACATCCTTTGCTGGTTTTCAGACAGTTAAATAATCATCATAGTATCTGGGTATCTTCAATTCTAGTCACAACTGTCGCAATTAACTAAGTTACTTTAAACTGAGGAATAATACAGAGCTGAAGACTGTTATGGTTAGACTGTTCAAAAAAAAAAACCCCACAAACCCATAACCAAACCAAGCACTATCATCACCACCACCACTACAATTATGCAGACGTTTGAACTACATAAAAGTTCAAAGAACCCACATCTGAAGAGACTCTATAAAGTATTTTATGAGACACACATGCCATACCAAAAATAATGAATGGGCTGTAACAAGATATAAGGAAGTCATCCTGCCCATCCCGCAGCTATTAGGACTTTCATAAAACTTTCCTTGTTCCATAACTTTTCATTTTGCTTTGAAATAGATCAGACACTTCACCAATAATCTTGAGTTGCTGATAGAGGAATATAAAGAACTGACAAGCGTGAGTCTGTCTCCCTCTACTGGACCTGAATTAAGGCCAGGATTTGAAATGTGTGAAATGTTATTTGTGGACAACATGGTAATTTTTTGGTTGCTTTCCCTTATGCAGCACTACCTAAAATGTTTTCTATAAAAGTTAATTTCAGTAATTTTTTTAACATGCTTTTTTTTAGGGATGCCAAAACATCAGACAAAAAACCTAATGAACCCTTAAGTTACAGACAAGGCTGCATCACATGGGCTGTGTGTGCAAGCTATGTGAAGCGATATGTGAACTACTGGTATCAAGCAGACATCCACAGGTAGGTTGGTTTGTTTGTTTTTGTTTTGTTTCTAAACTTTCAGCAGGAACTCTCTTCTGCTCTCAACTGGAAGCCTATTTGTGTTTGGTGTATATTCGGTATGCTGCTAATTTGTATCTTCCATTTCATCTGAGAAGAATCCAATTCACATGCTCGACAAAGCAAACCAAAGCTGAGTCAGTGAGGACAATCTAGAGATTTGCTTCAAATACATGTGTCTGATCTCATGTGCTCATATAGACCTGTCTATAAAAAATACTTACAAATGGACACAGTATGAAAAAAGGTGATCAACACTTTGAACTTGCTGCTGCTTATCCTTTGTTTTGAAATGAATCTGCACATATCAGATTACAAACTTCATTCTCAACAGAGCTCTTCAACTTAAACAGAGGGGCGTCTCCTACTTGCAAATCAGAGGTATGAGACTCTGGCAGCAGTTGTGGGCTGTTTCATGTACAGGTTCAATAGCACTATATGGACTTACATAGTGCTTGTTTGATTTACTGGCAGTTACAGTTTGGAGACATAGGGAACAGATATGCTATTTAAGCGGCTATTCCAGTAGTTATTTTTTACCGCAACTGAGCTCTAACATTAGCTACTGTCATCATCCTTGCCAGCTGCTAATAAGATCTACACAGGATTAATGTCTCTCAGCTGAAGGTTTTTTAACCCATACAACAATTCAGTCTTCTAATTTCCCACTCTGTCTTTTTATGTTTCTTAGGTATTACAAACTCTCTACTATAACCCAAGCAGTATTTGACTATAAGACTATGACATGTCTGTTTCCAAGACTCCTAACAATAAAAATTCTGTAAACTGAGTCATCCCAGTTTCCTTACACAGTGATGGGTCCAAAGCAGTCAGCCAAAAAAAGAAGAAACCACCAGTAAAAAAATAATGTTAACATCCCTGCCATATATAGAAATTGAAGTAGCTAAACCGTCTGAAATAAAAATGCAGAATACAAGCAATAGATGTGTACAAAACCTGCTAATAAGAAATCATGCACCAGCCCAAAACACTCTCCTAACCAAACAAACCAAAAACCTAAATAAGTATTTTAAGTAGTGGTTAATCTGTGAAGTGAAGCTTCTCTTGCACACAATCACAGCTGACACTGCACTGTGCAAACAAAATAACTGTTGCTGGTTGATTCCTCCCCCTCCCCCCCAAAACACACCCTTGTATGTTATTTATTGGGTAGGGAAGCTAAAACATAACTGAATTTTCAACATGATTGCAAAATGTTCCATTGTAAGAAAAAGTAATTATTAGTCCTTTAAAATATTTCTGAGATGACTCTTTTTTTCCACACTGATACTCAATAAAGCTTGTTATGAAAATGTGACACGGTGTTCAACAGAAAGGAATAAAAGAACTTCCATCTTTCATTAACACCAGTATTTGTTTAGAAGTGTCTCTGTATTCACATTCAGAGAATGCAGGGAACTAACAATGTACCTGGCTGTCAAACCTCAGAGTTTAAATACTGCTATCTCTAGAAATGACAACATGGAGGGCATAAGTTTCATCTGTAGGTTCAGGTTACCCCATCTCTGACAGGGAACTTCATCACATCAAGGAAGTATTACAGACTACTCAGTCTCTGGCTTCCCTCCCCCAAGCTCTGCCAGAATCATGGTAACAAGAAGACCAGAGGCTACTGAGAGCTGCTTTCTTATAGGAGTCATCATAATACTTTTGTTTCATTGCAGAGCTGAGAGACTTCTTCATCTTGCTGCCACCAAATAATTAGATGAAGTCCAAGGGGAAACATGGTACAGAAACCACGAAAATTAACTAATATGTTCAGTACTAGAATCAGGCCACACTTAGCCAATCCTCATACAAAGAAGGGCCACTTCTGACTGCATTTATCAGCTGTCAGCAGCAATTTTATGTAAGAGATTTTTAGATACTTATTGAGGTTATGCTGCAAACTCAACCAATTAACATCAAGCTTGTAAAAGCACTTTAGAATTGAGGAAGACATTAAGGTGAAGTATGCATTTTGTTGGCAAGGAATTTTCTTTGTGATTGCTGGAATACTGTCAGGCTCAGACTGCCATTTGGGAGTCCCTGATTAAGGTTGTTTGCTTAGTAGGGTGAAATCACTGAAATAAAATCACATTCTTCTGTCTACAAGTATTTCTACTAGTGTAAGGAACTAAAAAGAATTTCTCTTTCTGTTTTATTCAGAGACACAGGCAAAACCTGGAGATGAACATCTGGGAAAGTAGAATAAATCCGAACACAACAAATAAATTCTGATTGCATGGATCCTTGGGTGCCTTCAGAAAAATATTACATTTTCCATGTGGAAAAGATTTACTAACTTAGGATCAGCACTACAAAATCCCACAACATAAAATATTCTGCGAATCACCATGATCACTGGTAAGTTTTTCCTTTTTTGATGACTTGAGAAAAGTAAGTATCATGCAAATACTTAACTTTTGTTTTCCTGAAACTTACCAATTGCACGTCGGAAGTTTTCCATTAGAACTTCTGTTTTCTTAATCTCAGTAGAATAGACCTCACTGCCAACCATCGGACAAAAAGGAACTTTACTTCCCAGTTCCTGAGCAATAGCTAAAGCCAAAGCAGTCTTCAAAACAACAAAAAGAAAACCCCACATATTAATTTTTATGAGAAATAACGAAGAAATCTTTTTCCACAAAGCTGATTTTCCTCAACTGTAATATGACTTTGCAAAAGTGAACTATCAATATCAAGACTATTTTGATGTATTCCTCACATGTGCGAACCTTCCCCTGTCCCAGTAAGTTAAGACACATACAAAGTGACTTTTACCAAAAGCTTATAAAACACCTCCAAGAATCTATATTTGACATCTGATACAAATGCAAGAAGACTTAAATAAAGCAAAAGGTATTTAGACTTTCAATACAAAATTAGTTTCTATGATTCTCCTTCAGAGATCATACTAGTGATGTGTTTGGTAACCTACACAAAAAATGCCTGAATACACCACTGAAAGCTGCCAATGGTGATAACATGGCAAAACTAAAAATGTAAAGCAGGAAACCATGTCAACTCATCGATGAAGAAAATTCCTCTAGATGAAAACAGTGTAACCACTACCTTAAAATGCTTCTAAAACCAAATTAAAATATTAGGAAATACTTTATTTGATATCAAAGAAGAAAGATAGTACCTTGCCCGTTCCAGGAGGTCCAGCTAACAGCACAGCTCTGCCAGCCATTTTCTTGCTCTTGATTAGTTCCACTATAACCCCACAAGCCTGTAAGTTAAATATTTACACTGTTAATAAGTATTACTATATTTTTTCCACAATATTACTAAAGTATTCAGAAATAGACGGTGTTGTGAGCTCACCAAAAATACTTCACGCACACAAAAAGGGAGACAAGATCATAAACATCTACTTCCCTACAATTTCACGACACTGGCATTTAAAAAAATAATTCACAGACAGTTTGAATTTTGCTAAGAGCACAGATCTTACCCCTTCCTGGAGCTGCAGTCATACAGAAACGTTAAAACATAACACAGGAAATGAATCTTTGACTTCTAGAATGACAAATCTGCTCAAGAACCCACCAGGCCAGAGAGAAACGGAAGCTTCAATCCTCTCTTGCACAAAATCTCTTTTGATACCCCAACTTCTATGCCTAAACCTGGGGAGACTAGGGTGTCAGCCAGCTTTGCCGCCAGCTAACGTAAAGACTAGCGCTGTAAAGACTAGCTTTCACTACCCCCATCGCTTCTCACACAGCGGAACACGCGGAGGAGCGCTGGCAGACTAACTTCACCCACTAACGGGACTTGTAAGAACGGGACTTAGAAAACATCCAGTATAGCCCAGATCTGTTTCCCAGGGCTCCTCAGACTCCCACATCAAATGGGGTGGAGGCTGCAGAGCCCCAGCGAAGCCTCGGCGTGGCCCTGCCACCCCTCTCGCTCACCTCCCGCGCGTTCTCCTGCCCCACGAGCCCGGCCGCCGCTGGCTTGGCGGCGCCGCTCTCATCCAGCCCCAGCCCCTTGACATGGCTGTGGGCGGCAATGCGCTGCGTCTTCGAGGTGCTCTTCACCTCCTCGATCTTCATGGCAGGGCAGGACCAGCCCCAAACCCCCGCACTCGCCACACGCGGCCCGCGCGTTACCAAGGCTCCCGGCGCGCGGCCGCCTCCGCCCGCCCCTCGCTGCCATTGGCCCTCGCGGCGGCGCTCTCGATAGCTATTGGACAGGGCGCATGGCTGTCACAGGGAGGATGTGCAGGCTTTTTAGGCTCCGTCAACCCGCTTCCGTGTGCGCTGCCTCTAGAGGGCTCGGCTGGGTGCGAGCACTGCGGAGGAGTGGGTCCGAGAGGAAGGAGTCTTTAGGGCCCGGGGGCGGCAGCGGAGAGGAAGAGCAGTTCGTTCTTGCTCAGCAGATTTCCTGTCTCGTTCTCCACTGAATCTGGCTTGGAGTTGGAGCCTGTGCTTCTTCCCGTTTCCGGGGCAGAGGCAGCCCTGTTACCTGCTGCTCGGGTTAGTGGTGGATGCCTCTCTCCGTGTCCTGGATGTTAGAGCCGCGCACGGCTGGTTACAGCATGCCGGCAACTTTGAGTAATGCTTTCCGAAAGCTTGCGCTGAGTTTAGCTTGTGAAAGTAAGCTGAGACTTTCCAAAGGGGTGTCCTAAACCTTTGTCAAGAAAATAACAGAGAAAAAAAAAGGTAAAGGCTGTACTGTCCGCTTGAAGTTGCCGACTGAACTTCTAGCTTTGAGAGCAACTGCAAAACAACCCCATTCTGTGTAAACAGAGCCTTTATCACAGTATCACAGTATCACAGTATCACCAAGGTTGGAAGAGACCTCACAGATCATCAAGTCCAACCCTTTACCACAGAGCTCAAGGCTAGACCATGGCACCAAGTGCCACGTCCAATCCTGCCTTGAACAGCTCCAGGGACGGCGACTCCACCACCTCCCCGGGCAGCCCATTCCAGTGTCCAATGACTCTCTCAGGGAAGAACTTTCTCCTCACCTCCAGCCTAAATTTCCCCTGGTGCAGGTTGAGGCTGTGTCCTCTCGTTCTGGTGCTGGCCACCTGAGAGAAGAGAGCAACCTCCCCCTGGCCACAACCACCCCTCAGGTAGTTGTAGACAGCAATAAGGTCACCCCTGAGCCTCCTCTTCTCCAGGCTAACCAATCCCAGCTCCCTCAGCCTCTCCTCGTAGGGCTGTGCTCAAGGCCTCTCCCCAGCCTCGTCGCCCTTCTCTGGACACGCTCAAGCATCTCAATGTCCCTCCTAAACTGGGGGGCCCAGAACTGAACACAGTACTCAAGGTGTGGTCTAACCAGTGCAGAGTACAGGGGCAGAATGACCTCCCTGCTCCTGCTGACCACACTATTCCTGATGCAATCCGAGGCTTCAATGTAGTTCTTCCTGAGCTCTGACCCACTGAAATGAGGAGAAGTACTCCTTCTCATCACAGTTTCTCGGCTGTACAGATGTGGATTTTGTTCCCTCAGGCCTGTGGCACTATAGGCACTGGGCTCTCTCTCTCCAAAAGAGAGGGGACTGCCTTCCTACAGACATGCAGTGCTGTCTGTGTTTCAGTGTGAAGTTACAGCTGAGTCCACAGTGTGCATGGCCAATGGATCCATCCGGTATCGACGCAGGACTGCTGTCTATGCAAATGCTGTCTTGGCTTTCCCTGGTAGCCAGGGAGAGCTGCAAAAGCAGTCGTGTGGTGGTACAGGAGATCGCATTTTAGCAAGGACGGGCATTATGCCCTGTGCTGGTTTGAGGCTAACTGGAATGCTTTAAGGAGGAAAAAATAGATTATAGGCTGCAAAAAGGAAACAAAGGTGATGTCTACTTCACTCATAGGCTTGCTGAAGTGTATAAAAACAAGAACACAACCGTAGATAAGACAATGTGTGTGTCTCTGTCTCTCAGAGTGTGTCTTTCTGCTTGGATCTGTGTTAACTAATCCTTCTGCTTCTAACCTCCCTTGCTGATCCTCCAAACTCCCCTTGCACGTAAGGCAGGCTCTGGAATAAGGTAGAGGGGTAGAAAGAAGGTGGAAAGGTAGTTGTGAGCCCCTGCTGGGGACTCTGCTTTCTGGGAGGGGTGTTGTGTTTCTGTATTACATTTAGCTTACATATTTCTGTATATAGCTGTATATATTTGTAATATATTCATAGAATCATAGAATCAACCAGGTTGGAAGAGACCTCCAAGATCATCCAGTCCAACCTATCACCCAGATCCACCCAGTCAACTAGACCATGGCACCGAGTGCCTCATCCAGGCTTTGCTTGAACACCTCCAGGGACGGTGCCTCCACCACCTCCCTGGGCAGCCCATTCCAATGGGAAATCACTCTCTCTGTGAAGAGCTTCTTCCTAATATCCAGCCTAGACCTACCCCAGCACAACTTGAGACTGTGTCCCCTTGTTCTATTGCTGGTTGCCTGGGAGAAGAGGCCACCCCACCTAGCTACAATGTCCCTTCAGGTAGTTGTAGGCAGCAATGAGGTCACCCCTGAGCCTCCTCTTCTCCAGGCTAAGTTGTAAATACCTGCTTGTAAATTGTGCTAAGCTGTGAATGTCAAGCTTCATTCTTTAACTTCCAGCTGGCTGAGTCTAGTCTGGGTGATTTCATAAGAGTGTGGGGAGCAGGTAACTCCCAAACCATCACATGCCTCAATCTGCAGGAGCCCAGTGCCCAAATGTGCATGGTTTGGTTTTTTTTGTTTGGGTTTTTTTTTTTTTTGTTTGCTTTCTTTGCTTTTTAAAGAACTGTTTTTTTTGTTATGTCAATTCAGCAAAGAGAAGACTTTGCTATGCATTGCTTTCTTTTTCTGTTAATTGCTCTGTCAGTTTGTATTTACATAATCTAGTTTACAATTGTAATTACAACATAATTGCATACATATGTAGTTCAACACCTTTGTAAAGGTATCCTGTTATTCAGGCTGTTTAGCCAAGGAGTTTTGAATTAAATATGAGCTATCCTTTAAATACTTTTAAAAGTGTATATACTCTTGGACTCTGTGTGTCCTCTCAGGGCCATATTAGTCACAGGATACAAATGCCTAATGGGGTCTGAAATGCAGGCTTTTTTCTCTGTAAAAGAGCAAATATACAACTTTGATTTCTCTAGTGCATTACACTGCCTCTAGTCTTGTGGGTAAGTCTGGTCAGAGTTCAACTTTCTGCCAGTTCTGAAAGAGTAATTAGCAAGTCTTCTTGCTGCTCTGAAGGCAGCGATATTGTTAACGAGAGGTCCAGGGTAGTTATGGCCATTCTTTTAAGAAGGGCTAGCAATGGGTGAAATCTGTTAGCTTACACAGAGATATGTCTCCTTTTTACCTTGTTTGATGTTTCAGGTAGGCCTATGCTTGAGATTATGGCATTTCAAAACTAATATTTGCCTGTTTATTCCTGGTGAAAGTCAATATATGAGAGTGTAAATGGCAGGAACAGTGAATGGTTGTTAATCTTCATTATAGCCTAGAATAAAGATAGAAATATTCCTATGTAAAAATCAGATATGCTACATAAAGTTCTTTAACTTCAGAAATATTAATTCTTTTTCTTTATAAAAATGGGTAACAACAGAAGTGTTAATTGTTTGTCTACAGAAATATCATGTCTCAAAATAGAAGTGGAGTAGAGCCTAGAACTTCAGTCTGCAAGTGACCGTTGCTGTTCAGTAGAGAAAACCTGCTTGCTGTGATGAAGGTACAGTTTTAGTGTCAACCTGCAGAAAATGTTGCAAAAAATATTTGGATCTGAATTTGCAGTAGAAGATGATATTTCAGTGTAATAAAGACCTAGCAAATAATTGTTTGCTTGACAGATGTGAGGCTAGCTTGTCTCTCTTATTTACTCAGGTTAGTTTTACTTAACAAGCTTTACAATTATCCCTAAGTTATGCATGGTTGGGCATAGCTCATTGTATTGATTGTTTTACTCATTCCATATGTTCTTTGAGCATTGTACTGAAATTTCAGTTGAAGAGGGGGAGAAGAGTACACTTGGGTGAGGGAAAATAAACAATAATCCTTTAGACCACACAGGATTAGTTTATTCCCCAGAAAGAGTGAGTACAAATGGAACTACTGGAAATATTAGAACTGAATTTAAATAGCTTAGATTATCTTTAAGAATTGATAGCTGATGGGTAGTGATACATCAGTATGAGGAAATACTGAACCTCAACCATAATATGATTTTTGTGATTTTTAAATAGTTGAGACATGAGAAGAGAAGGGTAAAATGATTTGGGTCATCTTTCTCCTCTGCCCATGCCACCACATGGACCATAAGTAGGCTGTTCAAGCGTTCTGCCCATCTCCTGTTATAGATTCTTTGAGTAGAATTTTGTATTTCACTAGCCAGTTAACCAGAAAAAAAAATACCTGTCACTAACAGTCTGAACTGTTATTCCTCAGGTTTAATCAACTCATTTTACCAACATTTCTTTTGCCCCCTCCCGTTTGAGGTCTCCTATGTGGCACAGACGTCATGCGATACCCGATGTGGGAGCTGGAGACTTGAGAGCTGTTTTCCTAGACTAAATGTTTGAGGTTACAGGACGTGGCCTAGTTTCACATAAGCTTTCAAATTTCAATGGGACATGCTGAATCCTGAAACTGTCAAATAGTGTATTATTTTTGGAGTGAGAGAGAGTATGTGTGTGAGTGCGTGAATGACCTTTACATTTTTACCCCATCCCAAAAGTCTGACTTCCTGCCCTTTCTCCCATGAGTCCATAAACTTTGGCAATTGAAGTGAACACTTTTTAAGGAAGAAATTCAGTGCAGGGGAGAGCAGCTGGGAAGGGAAACGGTGTATTAAGGGGAAATCAAGGAAAACAGCTAAATGCTACAAACTGCTTGCTTCGTGAGGGATACAGATAAATCTGGAGAAGTTGGGATTGGGATTCTTTCATTTTTCCATCTTGCCCTCTACAGCTTAGTAATATCGAGGTGTCTGTATGTGCATATGTGGTTGTTCTGTTGTATTTTCTCCAGATGAAGGCAAAAGGTTTTTCCTACTGATCATCAAAGCCACAGGAGTGATAAATCTTCCTGAATGCCATGTCTTAATTTCCAAATCTGTAACTGATTCTAAAGCTTTGTAAGCTAACAGAACAGACCCCTCTAAACCCTGGATAAAAGTGCTTATGACTCTATCAAGTTTTTTTTCTCCAGGATACTGGAGGTGTAAGTGCATTCATTTCACAGGTACCATGAGCAGCCTGATCTTGCAAAGCATTAGAGTAGCACGTTGCAAAATCAGATCCACAGGCTCTAAATTCAGGGAGACAGAGGTGTGTTGTGAGTGGTAACAACAAAACTGTCAACACTGCAGCACATTTACATGGTGGTTTGATTTTTTTTCCTCCCCTTCCTGCTACACAAGGACAACTGTCTTCCCAGTCTGGGGAGGGAGAGCTCTAAAGAACAAGGATTTTTGCATGTGTAAAGGAAGTAAACAAAGAACAAACCCCCATGCTTATTCCTGACACCCCTCGTTCTTGCACTTCACTTAGGAATATAAGGTTATATATTTAAAAAAACTTCAAATCTCTTCCCTCCAGACAACAAAAAACAACAAACAAACCCCAACTTTTTTTTTCCTCCCCACTTTTTTCTTTTCCTTTTTTTTTTTTTTTAAATTGGTAAGTTTGCAGCCCAAGCAATGTGGGTCACACCTGAACTCTTGCTTCTTGTACTGTGTGTGCCACTGAAATGGGTGTCTCTGTCAGCTTATTATTAGTTTTTGCAAGAGTTGTGGGAACATTTAGACCTCTGTACTTTGCAAAAGCTTGTTGAAAATGGTAGATGCTTTGGGAGAGCTGCTGGATAGTGCCATTCTGGATTCAGAATGCAAAGCTGGAATTAGACTTTTCCCCAACCTTTTCTTTCTCAATCCATCTAATAATTAATGCTAAAAATAATTAAATGATAGATAACATGATAGAAGAATATCTGTGTGGATAACTGTAGGACCTTTTATGGGAATGGATGTATACTTTGCATGCATTGATAATAACAGATTGAGACTTTCAGGGCAATGAAGTGTGCATGAGCTTTATGATTAAACAGGAAGCTATTCAAAGCCTAGGAACTTGGTCTGAAAAGTGACATTATGCTTAATTCAGCCTCTATGACAGAGCTGCCATCAAACAGAACTGTTCTGCTCCAGAAGCCAATTAACCAGGCTAGCTCAGTGCACTGGCAGTACTCCTTGTGAGTTCATTTCTTCACTTTAGGGAGATAGTTGTCTCTTAAATAGCACTGAGTGTCTGCTGTTTTTTTCTTCCCTTGTCACCCAGTCATTGATTCTGTCATCTTGACTTCTGTGTGTTTGGAAAGGAGGGGTAATTGGTACCCAGATTTAAAGCTCTGCAATCTCATTCCTGTAGGAGTTGTTATATGAAGCAACCTCCTTTGTAAGCAAGAGCCTAATATGTGGATTCAAAGCCTAAAACCTAAATCCATGATGCTGAGAATAACCTTAGGCAAGTCATCTTAAATTTCTGGCTCATTCATTAGTTATTGAGATGAGAATGCTAAATACTGTATGTATTACAGGCAACCAGCAATAGAACAAGGGGACATAGTCTCAAGTTGTGCTGGGGGAGGTCTAGACTGGATGTTAGGAGGAAGTTCTTCACAGAGAGAGTGATTGGCATTGGAATGGGCTGCCCAGGGAGGTGGTGGAGTCACTGTCCCTGGAGGTGTTGAAGACTGATTGAGTCACTTAGTGCCATGGTCTAATTGACTGGCTAGGGCTGGGTGCTAGGTTGGACTGGATGATCGTGGAGGTCTCTTCCAACCTGGTTGCTTCTATGATTGTATGATTCTACTGTATGGGGACAGCAAAAAAGCAACAGCACTGAAAAAAAAAATCTTTATAGTGCAAGCTTAGTCTATGTGTACACCCATAGAAGGTCTATAACACACTATTGTTGTTGTAACTTGGTGATATTGATACTAGTGAAAATGCAGAGCAGGTGTTAAGATTCATTAGGTAATGCATTTAGCCTTGTATGCCTCCTGGGTTATCAGTAAAGCCAAGTGATCCAATCTAGTGAAATGTGTTCTTGCCTTTAGTACTTCAGCTACTCTCAAGCCTCTCCACTGCTCATCTACCTCTTAGGTTGTGGTTTATTTATCTAGGTATTGTTTTGAAGGAATGCTGTTAATCACTTAATAATCCTGATTAATCTTAATCCCTTAAAGATAAGATATTGTAGGCAGTATCCTGCACAATATAAATATAGCTTTACTGAAAAATTAATTGTGCAAACCCAAACATTGGTGGTTAAGCATAAAGAGTGCAAATGATACAAATCTTGACCATTTTTTTTCATGAGAATTTGCAATGTCCCTTGTGACTTTGAAATAAAATCTTGGTATTGTGCTTCCAGCAGCACTAGGCTGGGGGTATCCTTGTAGGCAGAATGAAGATGTGTTGTGACAGTGATTGGGCTGAGCTAGGCTAATTAGATTGAGCAAGATGAAAGCAAGGCACTAGTGCCCCAGAGCTCTTCCTTCTCTCGGCCCTCATTAGCCTCAGGCCCACAGCTGGGGAGGAGCTACCACCTGTTGGGTGTGTGGCCATCAAATTAAATGCCTTAATTGCCTCTCCTAGAGGAGAAGCCTGGAAGAGGTTGTGTGTGGTTTCCATCCAGTGAAGGAAACCTGTAAGCAGATGTTGAGGTGAGTCAGGGCTGTTTGTGAGGGGTTGGGTGGTTTTCATCCCTGCAGGCATGGCTGCTTAATGTACAAAAAGTGATGGAATTGCTGTGTCTGTGTCATAAAAATGGTCAGATGACTGGAACACTTCTCTTGTGAGGAATGTCTGAGATACCTGGAGAAGGGAAGGTTATAGAGAGACCTTTCTGTGGCCTTTTCAGTACTGAAGGGGACCTATAAGCAAGATGGAGATAGTTTTTTTAGCAGGGCCTGTTGTGACAGGGCAAAGGGGGATAGTTTTAAAATAAATTAGAATCAGACTAGAGATAAAGAAGAATTTTTTCACACTGAGCGTGGTGAAACATTGGCACAGGTTGCCCAAAAAGGTGGTAGATTCACAGATTGCATTGTGTTGGAAGGGATCCTCAAAGGGCATCTTGTCCAACTCTCTTGCAGTCAGAAGGGACACCTCCAACTAGATCAGGCTGCCCAGAGCCACATCAAGTCTGGTTTTGAATGTCTCCAGGGATAGGGTCTCAACCACATCACTGGGCAGCCTATTCCAGTCTCATTGTAAAGAACTTTTTCCTTATGTCCAACCTAAATCTACCCTGCACCTGTTTAAAACCATTGCCTCTCGTCCTTTCACTACAAGCTCTTTTAAACTGTCCTTCCCCAGCTTTCCTGTAGGTCCCCTTCAGATATTGAAATGTGGTTATAAGGTCTCCTTGGAGCTTTCTCTTCTCCAGGCTGAACAGCCCAATTTTTTTGGCCTGTCTTCATATGCAAGGTGCCCCAGCCATCTGATCATCTCAGTGGTCCTCTTCTGGACTCGTTTCAGCAGGTACCCCCAAGTCTTGTTCTTCAGGGCTGCTTTCAATTTCATCATCCCTCAGCTGGTATTGGTATTTTATCATATCTAGATGCAGGACCTTGCATTTTGCCTTATTGAACCTCATGAGATTCTCCTCAGCCCACCTCTCAAGCCTATCCAGGTCCTTCTGGATGGCATTCCATTTGTCAGTCTTACTGACTGCACCACTCAGCTCAGTATCATCTGCAGACTTGCTGAGGGTGCACTCAATTCTGCTGTCTATGTTATTGATGTTGAACAGCACTGGACCCGATACAGACCCCTAAAGGTCACCACTTGTCACCTGTCTCCATCTGGACAGCAACCCATTGACCACTATCCTCTGGATGTGATCATCCAACCAATTCTTTATTTACTGGACAGTCCACCCGTGGAATCCTCTCTCTCCATCCTAAAGAGAAGGATGTTGTGGGGCACCGTATCAAAGGCTTTCCAAAAGTCCAGAGAGGTGATAGATGCTCCATCCCTGGAAACATTCCAAGGCAGGTTGGGCAGGGTTGTGAGTAACTTGATCTAGCTGAAGATGTCTTTGCTGACTGCAGGGAGATTGGACCAGATTACTTGTAAAGGCAATTTCCGACCCAAAACAGGGTGAGCTTGACCAATCTTGTTGCCTTTCTGGGTGGCTCTCCAGCGCAGGTGTTGCCAATGCAGTGCATTAACACCTTGGCCTTAAGTAGGTGGCTGCGCAGTGTGGTGGAGCAGCCGCAGACACAGGTGTGGCTGCGCAGCCCCGCGGCCTCCTGCTCTCTCGGCGGCAGCCTCGGCGGCGCCGGGACGCGTTTCGCTGCCTCCCGGAGCTGCGGTGGCGGCGGCGGCCGCGGAACGGCGGCGGCCGGTCCCGCGTTGCCGCAGGGGCGCTGTTGGGACGGACCGAGCGGGCGCAGCGCCGTCATGGCCGCCGGGACCGCGGCACCCCGCGTCCTGAACGTGAACGTGGGCGTCCTGGGCCACATCGACAGCGGGAAGACAGCGCTGGCGCGGGCGCTCAGCACCACCGGCTCCACCGCCGCCTTCGACCGAGCGCCGCAGAGCCGGGCGCGGGGCATCACGCTGGACCTGGGCTTCTCCTGCCTGCGCACTGCCCTGCCGCCGCAGATGGGCCCGGGGCCCGGCGAGCTTCAGTTCACGCTGGTCGACTGCCCCGGACACGCCTCCCTCATCCGCACCATCATCGGCGGTAAGGCGGGGAGCAGGGGTGGTAACTCCTGCGCGCCCCGGGGCCCCGGTGGCGGAGAGGCCCCTGCTGGGGTGCCGCCGAGCTGCAGCATGGCTGTGCCGGTGAGGCGAGCAGGGCTGTGCTTGCCCGTCTGAGCTGGGCGCTTATCTCGGGTTACTGGAGTCCCGCGGGCTGGGGCTGCCTGGCCGTGCCCGGGGGGTGGGAGGCGTGGGTGGGCTGTCAGTTTCCTTCGCGGCCCTCGTCACTTTCACGCTACCTAATCACTGCCCCTAAAATAAACCGCCGGTACTTGTAGAAAAGCAGTTTGTGAATCCTTCGAGTGCTCTTTGGACAGTAAGGCCTGCTCAGTTTCCTTACACTTGGGAAAGAAAAAAAAAGTTCTCTTTATTGTGTATGGAGACCTTGTTGTATTTAAGGGTGATATTAATTTCTGTTTGCTCATTTGTTAAAGCTGTCAGAGTTTGATATTCCCTGTGGTTGAGAGCTGTGGTGTATTTGCTGGATGTGCTTGTGCCAAACTTTTGTCCTGGAGAGACTGGGGAGTTCTAAAAAGTCTGCTATTGAGAAATAATGTTGTGGATTTTAGTAACTTCACGTTTTTAATCTTTGTTGATGATATGGGAGGTTAATCTGGTTTGCATTAGAGCTCAGTTGGAATTAGTTCACCTTGTTCTATGAGAAATAACACCTCCCTCTTTCCATCTTCTGCAAACAGAAGGAAGAGGTGGTTGGTGCTTGGCTAAGGATATAAGGGAGTTAGAGCTGCAGGGCATTTACAGGTGTCATGGATTGATAAACTGCAACAGCAGGGCCCTCTGAAAGTTCACTTCTGCATTTCCTCTGCTGGTGTCTCTTTAGTGTCATCTAGGTAGCAGTTGGATTGCTATGACTATGCATTTTTCTTCACAGTTGAGACTAAGGTGCAGACCAAGTGAATGTTAACGAATCAACCCCTTTTTGAATAGAAGTTATTGGTAAATGGTGTTAGCAGTAACTGAATTGTACTGTTGGCATTTTGTTTGGACAGGATAATAAATATTTACTGATCCCTCAGTTTCACCAGCAACAAGGTATTCTGTCCCGTTAATGTGTCTACAGCTGCAAGTGAGGAATGATTATGTGCCTGATTCCCAAAACCTGTGCTGTTTCTACGTTAGTCAGCTGTGGTGATGCTAGGTTGGTGATTGAACTGATGATCCTACAGGTCTTTTCCAATCAAACCGGTTCTGTGATTCTTAATCATAAGCACCTGATCATCTGCTAAAACAGAGTTTGTTTTGCTAGCTTTTCTGGATGTACTGAAGAGTGACTTCTGTTCAGGCTTACCTTCCTGACAAACCCCCCCTATTCTGAATGGGGTGAACTTTCTCGTGAAGAAGCATGGGAAAACTTGGAGAAACAAGACTTACAAATCGCTTAAACACTTATCTTGGGTGTTTTAAATACATAAACTTATTGTTGCTTCCAGTCAGGTTTTTATGAAGAACTGCAAAGCATTTAGTCATAGCTGTCCACAGTGGTTAAGTTATTCAGATTTCTACGTTGATAGACCTTGCTGGGAGAAGGGATATGGACAGTGAATAGACTAAATGGCACAATGGAGTTTTCTTCCCAGCAAAAAATATTCTTTATAGGTAGTAGTTGAGACACACAAGTATGTTGAACTTCCTTAGTTTGACTTGTACCAGGTTATGCATCTTAGTGAATACATTTGATTAGCATGACCAACTGCAATTCTGTGTTCTAAGAAAGCTGCAGAGAAAATGCAGCATTAGTATTGTGTTAATACTTAGAGTCAGAAATGTCAGTTTTCTTGGTAGCATGCATGTGTCTTGATGGTGCATGGTTGGTTGGTTTGGTTTTGTTTTTTTTTGGTACCAGATTTAAAAGATAAAGCCTTGATGATGAAACATGATCTGTGACTGTGGGACTGTTGTAGGTGCTTAGTCTTAGTATAGTTTGGTGAAACTCAAACTGACATACAGCATATCTTCTGACACAGGATACATCCTTTGGCGTTTAGAGGTCAGTATTTCAGTGTTGCCAACTCAGTTTTCTTTGCCACCAGGAATGCTACTACGTTGTGGTGGTTTTTTATTTTAATGGAGTCTGATTTCTCTGTTGCTACAGATGCCTATTTAATGTAAAATATAAGTTCAAAGTACTTTATCTTCTTGTGTTTATTCTGCACCTCACATTTCTCCCCAGTCTTTAAAATATGGGTCTTCTGAAATGAAATCTTGCAGTAGCTGTAGATGTGAGTTAACCTACAGAAGAACTAGACACAGGATGGCTCTGTGAAAGGGAGCTGGATGTGAGGAATTGGAGGGTGGCATGACAAAACAGCTTTGATGCAGCCTTCCTATGCGTGTTAGTCATGTGTGTGCAGTGCTTGTGTAAGAGCCTCAAGTGTGGATATACTTTATTACATACTCTTATTTTCTGAAGTGTTCTTATTTTCTTTGAGGGTGGTGTACAGTAGTTAGCTGCCCCTTGTGTGTCCTCCTCTTATAGAAACACTGTCCTTGCAGCACTGTTATTCAGGCAGGTCTTCCAGGAGGCGACTACCTCAAAGGGTTCCTTCTTTAAAGCTCCCAAGGGAAGATAGAAGTCTTCCCCCTCCTAATCTCAGCCCTTCTTTTCCAGGATGCCATTTTAATCAGTGGAGTCCCAGGTTCTCTTCCTGTCCAGTCCCATCCTCTCTTAGCTGTAGTATTTTCTGTTTTCTCAAGGATGCTGTCAGGGTTAATTCTCATCTGAACAAAGCTGTTAAATCGGTTTGTGGATTACATATTACTATTTACCCTTCTTTAACATGTTTCTGTATCTATCTGATTTCTGAAGTGAATTTTTCATGGCTAAATCTAGTATGGCATTTTTGTCATGCTGTGCCAGGTAGTGTTTGACCTTGCAAATACTTCTCACAGTCGCTCACAAGATGCTTGTTTAGAAAGCATGGTTTAGGATTGAACCAATGCAGAATATTTGAGCAGTAACCAAATGGAATTGAAAACGGAAGTCATATTTCATTCTGTGTGGCTACATTTCTCTTGAAAAGCTTGTCCTTGAGAACAAACCATATCAAATATTAAATCAAAAGGTATTTTTTTTTTCTATACCTCCATGCTGGGAATTGGAAATGCTGCAGACAGTTCCATCCAAGATGCTTTCTTGAAGTTTTAGCTGGAAGGTGAGAGTCAAGGTTGGAATGGAATACATGATAGGCAATTGACTTACTGCGTGGTGGTTTTCCTTGTGTTTAAACCATGATGGTTTATTCTACAACAACAGGCTCTTGTGTGTCTGATGTGGCAGGAAGGTATTAAGTTATTGTGCATAGCTTTATAGCTTGAACTTGTCTTACTCTCTTGAACAGCAAGAAGTCTTTATTTTGTAATGATTTCAAGCCTTGTGCTCTAGCAGGATCTTGCCTATCATGTGTCAAGAAACACAACAAATGCCATGTTTGTAGCTGACTTGCTAATCAGACAAAGCAAAACTGAGTAACAGCGTTTTAAGGGTCACTTCTTTAGCTTATGACAAGTAGCAAGAAGTGCTCCCATCACCCTTATGCTTGCTTTCTGCTACAAAGGAATAATTACAAAATGCAGTGCTACTGTTTTTACTGTTACTGTTTTGCTCTATTGCTGTGGAGATTCAATGGTATTAACATCTCACAGCAAGATGGGGTAGTTTGTCATTCTTGTGTGTGTTTAGCTGTCTGTTGTTTGGTTAGTTTTCAGCTCTCTGACCATCTGAAAAGCTTATGTTGATGTTGTCAAAATCAGAGTTGCTTTTACATTTGTTTGTCACAGACCTGTGCATCTGGTAGGATCTAAAATGGTTTTTCCAAAGAGTTCAGCAGTAAGGGGTGCCTGCAGAGAGGTTATGTGAATTAATCTGCTGGAAGAAATTCAATCTTCATATTTCATTTTAGGACCACTTTGCGTAGCAAAGTAGTTTAACCAGTAGCAGATTTTTTAACTTGCTGATGGTTAATTTCATGCCCTACGAAGGGTCAACACACTAATACAGAAGAACATGATTACCTCATCTGAGCTTCCCCCACACACATGCAGTGAAGGGATACTGTACTGTTTGTTTTAGGTGAGCTGTTGTCAGATGCCCTTTATCGGTTGGATTTTGAGATGGATCCTCAAAAGATTGTCTAAAAAAGTTGTCATCTTTTCCCTGTGAAGTTCAAAGGACAGAGTAGCCTTATGGGGTTTTAATTGGAAAGCTACTGCTTGACCCTGGTTGTCTAAACCAGGGGGTGTGTGGGGGTGAAATTCTGACAAACTTGTAGTTTTGTAATCCTTATGCCTGTCTGAACCTTTGACCTTTTTACTTTATGACTAGAGCTTCATTGTCACCATTTGTCCCTGCAGTTCCTTTCAAAGAAAACTGCCTTGCAAGTGTCTGTTTCTACTTTGCTGCTGTGTTCTGTTAAGGAAGGGTATTAATTCATACCTGATACATTGGAGGGGCCAAGACTTTTGAACTTGCAGGAGAGCTTCAGGAGGGGGAAATGAGCATAGCAAAAGCATGTCTTGCTGATGCAAATGAGTACAATGAAAACAGTCTTGGCAGATCAAGGGAAACGTTGTCTTGCTACCAGCATTCGAGTTTGGTCAGATGCAGATTATTTTTAAGATTAACATAGCACCAAAGAAAGGAGTAATTTTTATCACAGATTAGTAGATTCACTGCATTTATTGTAAGCTTTTAAGAGGATTTGTAAACTTAGGGTTACCTTTGAATTACTGTCATGAAAATGTACTTCTGTCAATGTCAACTTTTGCTTGTTAATACCATTTGTGAAGTTGTGACAGTTGTTGTATTTTCCATTTTAGATGAGTGAACAAGCAGAGTTTTACAGTTGTAGATTGCACATGTAGATGACTTATATTTATGTGGAGGCCTCTTGCTGTTGAGTGCAAATGCTGAAGGGAGGGAAACCTGTTACTCTCTGGAGGGAGTGCTCTGTGATGGTCAGTGGATACCATTCTGGTCAGAGAGAAGTCCTGAGGACTTTGTCTGCTAGCTTGAAATGAGAGCAGCCTAATAATGACCCTCATTCTAGTGAGGAAAAAAAACTTAAATACAACTCCCACATACTGTAAAGGCTCATGAATATGAATTATGTAGTTGTTGATGTTACAGAAGCACTCATGGGCCAAGAGAGTTCAACTAGCACTAACGTGAATGTTTTCTAAACCCTAATAAACTTCTTGAGTTCATGGTACTTGTAAAATGCTGACAAATAAACTTTATTTCTGTAAATGAAAACATTTTCTCCTGAAATGGAAACTGTCTCTCTTTTTAATTCACTTTAATTTGGGTTGGTGCCTGATATTTGTCTGACAAGGGAGTATTTTTATTGATTTTTTGAAGCAAAAGCCACTTTTTTTTTAATTAAGGAGCTGTGCAGAAAGAAAAGGCAGCTGGTACAAAAACATTGCTGCTCTAAAATACTCCCTCTCCCCAACTTCTAAAGTGCTACTTGGTCTGCTGGATATTACAGTGCACAAGAGGGCAGCATTTGCTTACAACGCAGGATCTTAGTGATAAGTAGCCAAGGTAGCAGGTCAGCCTGGATGGAGTCACCTTACTTTGAACTGAATTAGAATTAAGCGGGAGATTTGGAAGACAATTGTGGCTTAGTCATTCCACTCATAAAGTAAATACCCACTGTATTTTAAGGAAATGTAGTATTGTTTCATCTACAGCTTTTGTATAGTGCTTTCTATACCTTAAATCAAAATGTGTGGGGTGTTTCTTGTTACGTGAGCCACCAGTAGCAGAGGTGAGAAGAGACAACTGCTTTTCACTGAAGTTAGGTGTGAGTGGTATGACTTTCTTCTACATACATAGGACTAGGGGGTTTATCTTGCATTTATGGAAATAGCATCTAGTTTAACCTCGAAGGCAATCGGTGATGTGTGAAGAATGGAATGTAGTGTAGGCAATTATTTTCTTTGCTCATGTCACTTTAATAACTTGGCAAAAGCAAAGCAGTCATACTGAATCTGTTTTGAACCTCTTCTGAGCTATGTAGGGTTTGTTTGGGAGTGAACAGAATTAAGCTTGATTGTGTGTGTGTACCAGGCTACTTTAAAACGGTGATCTTCATGTGGAAATCTTCCCTATCTGTATCAAAACTTTAATGATTCAAGCTTTCTATTAATTGTGCATTGTCTCATTTCTGTTTGTGTTAATGTTTTGAGTGGGGTGGCAGCAAGACTAGTCTGTTTGCCTGCTGTGATTCCTGTTCTATGCTGTCTTCTGCTTTTTTGACTTGAAGCTGGTTTCCATATTAAAGATAGACAAACTCAACCAACTCCTGAACTCTGCATCAACTCTAAAGTAAAATTGGAGTGCAAAGCAGGAAGTCTTCCTTTAAGTTGAGCAAGTGAGCCGTTGCCTTCTGCTCGCAAAGCTTATCGTGAATAATCACATTCACTTCTTGTTAGAATTGTACCAGAAATGTGCTTTTTCCTGTGTTCAGTGAAAAAAAAAAAAGTGCATATCTTGTTCTGGATATATGTGATTTATAAATGAATCCTCAATCTTAAATATAGCTTGTAAACAGGAGTGGCTTCATTGTGCTTTGACTGTTAAACTGTCTCTTGTTAATATAGAACAACTGTCCTACAAAGCTTTTTAGTAGCTGTGTGTGCTTGCTTGCATACAGCAAAATGGTGCTATTCACATGATTATTTGAAACAAACTTGACAGTTTCTCAGGAGAAAATAATATCCAAGTGCTGTAATGGTGCTCACAAATTCAGCTTACCCATTCTTCCTATTGATTTAAAAACAGAATTTCTTTGTTCCATCACACTGTGTGCAAGCATTCATCAAATAACCACATGCCCATTTCACTTCTGCTTGATGTTATTTTGTAAGCTGTTTGGGAGAGTCATCAAGCTTTGTTAATCCATTTTTAGATGCTTTAAATATCAGCTAATATAGTGAAGTCTTATAAATACCTGCATGAATCTAGGACAAGTTCCTGTAAAATATGAAGCATCTCTTCAGTTGAAGTTATTGTGGTGAAAATAAATTTAAAGCTGATTTTTCAGAGTAATATTTTATACTGTTGATGGATATATTTGCTTGCTGAAGAGTCCAGTTCAGTGGTTTAGTAATCAACAAACTGACTTAAGGTTCCACTGTATTTTTTTCTCTAGCTTGAGAAGTTGTCTTCAATTAGCAAATGCTGTCTCTGTGTTGGATGATCTACTGCTTTTGTATAGAACTCTTTTAATAGCTAGCTTAGCTTGATAGAATCATGAACTTTGTTTCCTTAATGTGTTTCTCTGTGATTTTTGGAAGTTGGTTTGTGTGGTGGAAAATCCCGCCCCCCCCAATAAAATGTAATAGACTAGCTCAGACTGCTTGGAAGTAAGATAAAGCTATATTTTTACAGCAAGATAAAAGACATTAGGAGGAAGTTCTTCACAGAGAGAGTTATTTGCCATTGGAATGGGCTGCCCAGGGAGGTGGTGGAGTTGCCGTCCTCTGGAGGTGTTCAAGAAAAGCTTGGATGAGGCACTTAATGCTGTGGTCTAGTTGATTGGATAGGGCTGGGTGCTGGGTTGGACTGGATGATCTTGGAGGTCTCTTGCAACCTGGTTGATTCTATATACAGAATATATTCTGTATTTACAATTCTATACGAGTTAGAATTAATACAGAAATCCAATCCTCCTCCTGGACAAAGAAAGCCTAGAAGGGACCAATGTTGGCACCTCTCCCCTCAGATAAAAAAACAGCAAGGCCTTACATCTTACCTGTCAGTCAAGGTTAATAGTTATGCACAGAGGAGCAGTGGAAGAGGTGGAAGACAGAAGGGAGAAGGAACAAACAGTGAGAAATTGTTTATATATTGACAGTTTATACCAATTAGCAAACCAATGAATGATACAGACTTTATTATTCTTTTTACAACCAATGCTCTGCTCATTCACTTTATATTCAGAAGAACGTCCAGAAGGTTCCTCCCTCTTGTTTATAATTTGGAACCAAAATAGAACATTAGTTCTTAAACTGCTACAGTTTGGTTTGGTTTGTGTTTTTTTCCTGCTAGACATAATAATGCATGTACTTGAATGATTGTTGTACTGATTATCAAGCATTAAAGACAAAATTGAGATGGAAAAATCTAGGTAAAACAGCCATGCAACAGATTTTCTGGCTAAGTGAGCAGACCAAGCCCTCATGTTGTCACTGTTAAGGGGAATAAGAAGTTGTTTTCTGTGTAGCAGCTAGTTGTTTTCTGTCTGGGAACCTTAAGGTTGGCCTGGCAAGTGAAAGAGCAAGGGCAGATGTCCTGTGGTGGTAATTTTCATCTGGATTCTTGAATGCATTCTGTTCTCTGGGTCACAGCTCAGAGCAAAATTGAGTGAGAGCTGCAGCAAAGACAGACTTGAACAGCTTGTACGATAGCTATGATTGCAAAGATACTGTGCATTCTGTGAGAAAATATTCTCTGTGCTATCTGTAAAATTCAGATTAAATAGCCATTCTGAAGTGCTTCCTTTAAACAGTTTGCTTTCAAAAAGCATTGCAGGCTAAGTAAACACCAATAATTTTTATTTCCCATCTCCTTATCGGTTATTCTACCAAAATGCTCTTGCACAGCCTATCTAATCTCTTCAAATGAACATGAAATGGTTAGTGTTGGCTTCCAACTGGAATTATGATTTCTGTTACAAACTTCAGCTGATTAATTCTACACTGGATTGTAATTATAAGAATTACCAGCACTAGGAGTGGTTGTGACCAAATGATAGATATAAATGTACATGCCTGTATATATATGTGCATATATAGGCTGAATGTGACAGCAGAAAGAATTGGCAAATAGGGGGGGGAAAGAAAATGGAACAGGGAAGATAACTTAAAAATGGATACATTGTATTCAGGAGTGAGAGTATCCTAAGGGGGAGGTGGGTAAAAGCCTAAGTTTGAGTTTTAAGGCATATATATATATTTATTTTTAATGAGAAGTTGATCTGGGTAAGAATTCAGGCCTGTCACCCTAAGTGTCAGAGAAGAGATTATTCATTTGGGTTTATGTGTTGTTTTTTTTTTTAAACCCTCTTATATTCTTTATTTTACTTTTTTCTTGTTGTCATTTTGGTGTTGTCTTCTTTTCCCATAGAAGGGTTGTGAAGGTTGTTTTGTCCACTGCGGATCTGCTTTTTCTGCAGTGCCAGGAAAGCGAATTTGACACAATCCCCTCTAGCACTTTATCTTCTGTGCCAATTTTTTTCTTTGTGTTGTGTCTTATTTGGAATTCAGCATATAGTTGGTGTTTAAAAGTAGCTGCTGCTCTTAGATCTGGGATGCTTTTTTCAGTTGTAGAACCTTGGGTCTGATTGTTTGGCAAAAACTCGCCTTTTATTTCCGTTAAATGTGGTGTGGAGCAGGTGAGCATATTTTAGAGATGATTCCTGTATGTGTATGTTTTGAAGTGGTCTTCAAGAAGCTGTTGGGTAAGGGAAAGCTGTAGAAGTGTTTGAGGATTGTTGACAGAACGATTTAGTTATGTTAACCAGGATAGGCAAGGGAAAATGTCTTTTGCCATAAACGTTTCTTTAAGTTTACTTTTGTTACAGTAAAGATGTCCCTTCCAGCAGTCTTGCTTGGGAGAGGAAAGTTTCCAAAGTATGTGAAAACTGCATTTCAGAGGAAGAAACAAAATTATTGGAGTTTTCTTTTTTAGGATCAAGAAGAGGGGGAGGGAAAATGGTTTCCTTGTATTTGACTCTGCTGTTGGATGGAAGACAAAGCTCAGTCTTTCTTGCTGACTAATGTCATCATCGAGGCATTTTTTTTTTTCTCCCACAGAGCAATTTTGTCTCCATTGAGACCCCCACAGCCATTGGCAGGACCATGGCCTGAGATTAAATCTCATGCTTGGGTGAAATTCTAATGACTGTAATTGTTTCCTCTTTTTAAGTCTGTGGTCCCTTCATCAAAGAGTGGTGCGGAAATTATGCATTTATGTTGTAGAAAGGGAGGTCATGATTACCTGAACCTGTGGTTGACTTAGGGGGATTCTGTGTCGTGTTCTGGCAGTGGTTATCCACGCTGGCATTCTAGTATGTGCAGTGATTTAGAATGTGGCTTAGAGTATCCGTGTAAAGTAATAGTGATATGTCTCAGTCCTCGCTGGGCTTCGTGCTGCTCTTGTTGGGCTCTCACCTGCTGATGGGTGATTGCTTCTCTGATGGAGCAGCAGCAGCTCCTGTGTGTTGGTCATCTTTTGGAGTAGAGCAGGAAAAGTAGTAAATATGGGTCAAGGTAGGTGTCTGTGAATGATCTGTTTCAAGGGTGAGCTCCTAATGTAAAAGCCATGAAATAGTGCTGCACTTTGTCTCCTTCAGACCGCAAAGGCCTTAGGACATATCAGCAAGTCTTGCTGTTAAACCTCACACTTCTGTGTTTATTGAAGGTACATCTCGAAGGATGCTGAATACCAATGACCACCAATCTGGTCATGCTGGTTGTGGAGGAACTGAATGTGAGTGTGTCTGCGAATGTGGAGATGAAACAAATAGCACACAGTTTTATAGAGGTAGCTTGTCTGGTCCTGCAAAACTGGAATATGCATAGAAAAATTCAGATGAGTATTTAGTGATTTGGCTTTTTTATGCAGCTTTGGAACCAGACTCTTCCCTAACTTCTTTAAAGTTGTTTTTTGGTTTGTTTTTAAGAATCATATACTATGTGTTGAGTACAAAGCTTTGGGAGTTTGAAGTTGAATTTATGAAATGTCCTTTGGGAGAAGCAACCAAGAGGTATTTCGTTAGGGAATTTCAAGTGCGTAGACAGCATTTAGAGACAAGAGAAACCCCAAAATATGTTGTCATTCTTGACAGCACCTAACATCAGAATCTTTCCCTGATTTCAGTAGTACCATGAATATTCAGTTTAGAGTATTGAGAAGAGCAGCACTAACAAAATTCCAAGTGTCAACAGTGCTATTCACCTCAGGGACCAGCTCTGGGCATGTAACACTGAAACCTGTCTGCTCTCTGAGAATATTCTAACTTCAAATAATACTGTATTTTGCCTCATTAAAATAATTTATTAAAGCCTGAAAAGCAGTTTTTTACACATTACATGCATATCTTTATATACATACATGATTAAAACCCTCAAAATGTTGATAGTATGTATGGCATAACAACAGTATTGCTAAACACACAAAAATTATAACTTGTGCATCCCTATGGGAATTAAGGGAATAGTTTTGTCCTTTGAATTTGCCTGCTGTGTGCTAGGTTTTCACCGAACAACAGAGGTTCTCCCATTATTTCAAGTGCTGTGATAAAGTGGTGGCTGGTGATGTTTACCCATGTGTTTGTAATTGAGCTCTTGCTTTACACTGCTGTGTACGGTGGTCTCCAGTAAGAGCAACTTCTGTCCAAAAGGATAGTTTGAGTGAAATCTCTTGAAGAGATTCACTTGTCTGTGATGCTGTGTAGTGCATATAGGGGCAATATGAAAAAGATACATATTTGGTTAAATTGAACTGTACCAAGCTTTGCATGGAGAAAATACGCTTTGGAGTAAGGAGAGAGTTTTGAACTCTTAACTGAAGTTAAGATCCTTAAAAGAACCCCAAAAACAGTGGCTGAAATTCCAGATGTGTTTTCATTACTGAACTGTATTCACTAACAAATTTCATGTGGGAGGATGTTTGGGTGATTTTTCATTATGTGTCCTAAATGTGTTTGTGTTTTGTCTTGAAGCTTTATTTACTGTATGAAATAGCTGATTATTGTAGTAATAGCCAGCACTGCTTTTTTGAGGCTGGTGGTTTTTTCTTTGTGGTAATTTAAAGCTAAACAAATACAATATGAATATATTTTGAAAAATGCAAGCCCCAGTGTCTATTTCTTAGCTGAGAAATCAGCAAATTGGTAACTTTTATTTCTTATAAAAACCCACAACAAATCCAAAGTGTTTTTATTTGTTTTGTTTGTGTATTGTGGTGGGTTTTTTATTATTTATTAAACTGTACTCAAATTGATTCAGTTATTTTGGTTGCTGCACTTGATTCTTCTCCCTTGGAATTTTAAAGATATCTGTTTTTGTCCTGGTAGAATGGTTGACTGCAGCTAGGAAAACTTCAGACCACATATAAAGTGATGTCAGGTTTATGGAGATTTTTTTTTTGTGTGTGTATTCCTGTGTATGACTTGAAGTAAAACCAGAACTGACTGAAGTGAAATTTCTATTAGTTTATCTTTTCAAAGTTTAGGTGTATTGTTTTCAACCATTTTGCAGTAACTTAGACACATAAAGGTTGGAACAAAATCATTAGAAGAATGAGGCTGAGCTGTCTAGTATCTATTTTAGCGGCATGTGATAGCAGCATTTTCACTTGGAGAGCTAACAACTTCATACCCTCTCAAATGCAACTGGATTTGCTGGTTTTATTTGATCCTGAAAATAAAATCATCAAAATGCAGACGTTTTGAGAATATTGTTAACAGCTTACAAATAGAAGAACACTTTCTCTGAAAGATCTGCATGTATTTTGTCCCAGCCTTTAAGTTCCTCCTTTTTTTCAGTTTGTTCTGTGAATGAGACATTAGTTTCTTCTAAGGGGATGCTAAAGCGAGGTCTTCTGTTATCTAAAAATGCAATGAATTCATTTAGGGATCAGAAACATAGTGCAGTAGAGATGCAATACAAGCAGCCATGATCAGCTCAGCTGAAATAGTGCATTTATGAAAACTCATTGTAAGAGACTTGTATGGTTAACAGTCACAGTTCAAATTCAAGATGCCTGGGCAGCAGCTTATGGGGGCAAATGTGACTTCGGCATAGGTCACCAAAATAACCCATCCGGCTAGTCTGACAATTGGCTATGTTCTGGAAAGTAGGGGTTGCTGCTAAGTGGTAATGATCGTTGCAGAATGTGTTAAATGCCTGAGTTGTCTCTCTCTTTTTCTCCCCTTCTTTCAGCTCTGAGCAACCAGAAAAATCGAGCTCTAATCACCGATGCTGTAGTCTTTCTTGGTGATTTCAACATTTCATTAAGCAGTGATTAGTACTCTCCAATTATGCGTTCGTTTATCTTTGTGATGTATTTACAGTTAGAGATAGCCTTGGTTTATTGAATTCAGCTGACGCCTAGCAATCTCAGCAGAGGTTTTTTTTTCTTTCGTTGCTGTGTAAGAACAGGAACAGGCAAGGAAGCAGTGGAAAGGGCTTTATAGCTTTGGCATAGCTTTTGATGAGGATCTTACCTGCTTTTAAAAATGTATTATTTTGAAGAAAAGTGGGAAATGTGATTTGTGATAGTTTCTGTCTGTGTGGTTTTTTTTTTCCTTTTTGTTTTTCCCCCTTAGAGAAATTTTGTTCTGACATCTGTCTCCAAGCTTTGCCTTTGCCTGGTTCATGGCATTTCTCTTCCAAGTACAATGAAGGAAGCAGCGTAGCAGGCTGACCTCAAAGTTTGTAGGTGCAGTGGATTTTTTTTCTTCATGAGGTGGCAGTTCCAGAGATTAAAAAAAAAATAAATCTTTTTTTTCCTTAAAGAAGGGATAGAGGAGGGACAACATAGTGGAAAATGGAGTTGAAGGGCAATTTCTTGATGCTTATATGTTGTCCTCTGCCGTTTAAGAAATCTGCCCTTTTTCATTTTCTATCCTAACTGCATAAGGATTAAATTTAGGTGAGCACTGATGGGTTGTGATGTAGAATGATGTGTTGCAGGGCAAGTAAGGTTGCTGATAACTCGTCTTTGCATCACTTCAGTTTGTTTAATCTGTTGTATTTGTGTTTTAAAATTACATATTCAGTTTGCTTCCAGATTTAACAGTATGCAAGCATGAGTTCTAGTTTATCAATGGAACTGTAATGAAATAGGCTTCTTTGCCCCTCTGCAGAGGGAGCAGATTGTTGCTATCTCTTGGTACTGAAAACTTCAAAGCTCTGGTTTTGCTGGTGAACTCTTCCTTAAACTCTGAGATGCTGGCGTTTAATTTTCCTAGGACCAACAGAATCTAGCAGTTTGGGAGACTCAGATCTTCTCTTTGTGCACTTAACTCTTACACTCTCTGCTACTCAGAGAAATGTTTTAAAACCATGGTGACTAAGAATGAGCAATTTTGGTTTTTTATGTTTTTCTTGTGTTTGTAGTCTCTTGTGCCCCCTCCCCAGTGCAGACACTAGAAAGAAAAATAATGTAAATGGATGCTAGTTTTACTTTGAGAGAAGGAAAAAAGGAAATATCTGTTCATGATTATATCTAATTTTTTTTTACTTCCATGTAGGCCAGTTATTAAGGACTAATTTTCTGTACCTACTTAAAGCTTATGAAGAGAAAAAAAGCTATTTCAATGTTACATTTTTATGAAGTAAAAAGATAGTTCACTTGCTTTTGAGGGAAAAATGATATTTTAAGCATAATAAATAATTTATTGGAAGTACTTTTAAGGAACTCTTCTAAATTATGCTAAATTGTCAGTAAAGATTTACTTAATGAAGTTCCTTTGTATTTCTCTTCTGTTATGATTCTTCAACAGCAGTTGTCTCCATCATTAGCTGTGAAGACTGAAGTGACTAGATTACTAGATAGCAGTGCCTATTTACTTAAGCTCACTAGAGGTGAAACTCTGATTCTGAGTTTTCTGCTCCCACTTCTGTAACTCTAGCTCTTCCTATCAGAAAGTGTGCTTTAGAACTTGTTGTTCTCTCCAAATCTAGATAAGAATAGGGAACAAAACCTAAATAAGAAGTGAAAAACAATTGTTAAGGGTATGTATAAAAAAACCTCATGCACAGCAAAACTGTCTAAGAGTGAGTTAGTTACTGGGAGAGGTGTGCATCTTGGATATTCTCTATATACTTTTGATACTATTTTGTGTTCTTCCTTAGCAATTTCTTTAGTCACCTGAGAAATTTGTGTTATGGAGGTTAAGTTAATAAGTGTAGATGATTTTTGCTGGACTTCTTGGATGTTTAGTTTCCACAGAGTCCCATCCAAGCTGGATAGTGATGGCTCAGTGCCCTGTAGTTGCTGTTCTTTGAATTTTTGCTATGACTGGTGGCCTTTTGAAATGTGCTGGTTATGTTGTTTCATTTTTAAACAGTGAGATGCAAATGTAGAGGTGCAGCATACTTTGCAGTAGAAGCATTACTGCTTTGTACTTCATATTATTTTCCATGTTTGTCTAGGATTCTTAGTCTGTTTGCTTCATATTTCCATTGAATAACTCGAGCAGTGCCAGCATTCCTGAGAGCTGGTCACATGAGCTTGGCAGAGCGATGTGCGTTCTGAGCTGACTTTGTTTTCTGTGGGCTTTCTTCCCACTTCCCTCGGGATGTTGTCAGCCTGAAAATTTAGATTTAGGTTTGGGAGAGAAGCGGTTCATAATTATCAAATGAAACATAGGAGGGTGAGTATAGGATGCAGAGCTGGGAGCCTTGTTGTGCTTTTTTTTTTGGACGACTCTTGGTCACAGCTGCACAGCTCTGGTCTTGAAGGTTTTACTCTTCAGTGAGGTTTTATTTAACCAGAAGATATTACTGCTCACAAACATAGTTTGCCTCTGCTACTTGTAAAATGCCTGTACCTTAGGATGCATCAACAACTGAACTACAAGTGATGACTCTAGAGAGAATGCTGGAGGACTTGCCCTGAATTCATTTGACCTATCTGTGATCATCTAAGCATGTTCCGTTTTATATAGTGTTTGAGGTGCACTATGAAATTACTGTGCAAGCTTGTGTTAAACAACTTCACCTCTTAAGATCCTTCCAAATGCCTAATAGAAAACTTTTAAGAGGGGTTTTAGAGATAAAAGGCCTGGTTTAGTATGTTGATGGTTTCTGTATGTTCCCCTCGCAAGATCTGTGCTTTTCTAAGTATGAAACTTGACGCAATAAAATAACCTGTCTCCGTCTGAGATTAAAATGTTTTCATTGTTCTAGGGAGCAACTGGTCTAAATTTAGCCTGTGGGCTTCTAAAGCTGGGCTCTTGTTTTCTGTTTATCTGCGAAGTGCCATGCACGCTGGCGGCTTTGTAGAAGTAACAATTCTGAGCCCGGCTTGGGCATCTGAGTCTGGGCAGCCTCACAGGAATAAACTCTGTAAAGAAGCTTGGAGGACTAAGGTCCAAACTCAGACTAGATCTGTGTTTTGCTCTTTAGTTGGCTTCAAAGCTTTATTCCCATGAGTATCTGCTTTTAAATAATAAAGACATTGAAAGTGTTTTATTATTGATTTATTTTTAGCTCTGCCAGTGCCATTTGCAATAGCATTTTTTAATGGCACTTATAACAATTTGTTTAGAAGTCATCTGCTTATAGCTTTTGCTTTTTCACTTTTTCTCCTACTAGTACTGTTGAAAACATTTACAGAGGCATTGCTGCTGTATCTTATCTCAATAGTGTGGTTATAGATCATTAAGTTTCAGTCCTTCTCAATACAGGAGATGGTCTTGGCAAGTATTGTGTCTAGGTTTTTATTTAGTAATCAAAGTCTGCACTGCTTTCCTCCTTCACAAGGAGCATCACCTTGTTATATTTCAGTGGACTGTATACAGAGAATGTATTAATGTGAAACACAAATACCATGTAAACCTGCAGCATCTGGAGCGCTTCATAGCATCAGCAGTTTAGATGGCATACGCCACACGATATAATTTCCCTTGCTCTGAAGTACTGGGATGTGAGATTTACATGACTGTTGACCTCTGAAATGAGGTGTATTTTGTGCAATCCTAGTCAGCAAAAATGGAAATAAAAGTAACTATACTGTCAAAAGCTCTTCTGTCCACCTGGAAACAAGTGTGAAATAGTACTTTATGCTCAATAATGGCTTCTGTGGAGAAGACTTTGTGGCACAATGGTGATGTGACTTAGTGGAACCACAGGGTATGTGCAAGGTTGATACTGAACTGTTAGGCAGGGTCTACCCTCCACATGGATTAAAGGCCATATAACAGAGTACAAGAGTTCTCTTTCTTTAATTTGGAGAGTCAGTTTTTACCTTTTAAAATAAATAGCAGCTGAAGTCTTTATGTACCTTGAAAACGTCATTAAAAGTGATCAGAGGATGAACTAGTACATCACTGTTTTGAGATGGGTTTCAAGTTTGCAGTGTTTTTGCATATAATAACTTTCCTTGTGAGTATTAAGTCATAAAACATTAGCAGGAACAATTTAATGACATCAACTCTATCTCTCCATCTGAAATTCCTATTCTAACAAACCAGCTAATATTCAGCATTGCAGTGAGGCAGTTTTGAGTGCTGGCTAGGCTGTGCCCAGAAAAAATTGTCCCAAAACAATGTTGTTTACTTTGGCTCTAATTATCTGTGCACAGTGCAGAGAATGCAAGTGTCCTATTTCCCAAAGCTGGCATCCTTAATTGAATTGTTTGTGATGGACTCGTTTTAGAGATGTGTCTTTCCAGGCGCTGTACCGCTGTAGCAGTGCAGGTGTTTGAGGCAAAAATGCTTTGTTTTGCTTTGTCTTTTTTTTCCATTATGGGTATTTTTTTTTCATCCTTGATCCAACATGGCTGTTCATTTAAGGGTTATAGTTCTTACTGGCTTTCAGAGATGGTGAAGGTTTGAAAGTGACACAGTTTTAAGTCTTGTAGAAGTATGTATCATCAGGTTTGATGAATTTCCCGGTTCATCTGTGGATGGAGTATGTTGAAGTATGTAACACAAGGAGTAATATAATTGTTGTTTGTTTTTCCATTTGTTTGCCTGCTACAGCAGGAGTGCCAATGCAGCACTTCTCTGCACTGCTGTAACAGAAATCAAGAAACTTGCATCGAAGTCCAGGTTCGTCAAGCTCCAAAATATGGAAGACTCTGAAGCTTAAATGTAATATCGTGCTAGTAACTTGAAGTGGCCTTTCTTTTCTAGCTTTGCACTAAGTATTGGTAGTTGTTTTAATCATTCTAGATGCAACTGTATGAAAAAAGGGAAATCCCTAGTCATAGAATCATAGAATCAACCAGGTTGGAAGAGACCTCCAAGATCATCCAGTCAACCAGACCATGGCACTAAGTGCCTCATCCAGTCTTTTCTTGAAGACCCCCAGGGACGGTGCCTCCACCACCTCCCTGGGCAGCCCATTCCAATGGGAAATCACTCTCTCAGTGAATGTAAGACAGAGATTTCTAGGAGGAAGTTTAAACTGAAACAGGCATGTTTATTACTATTAATTATAGTAGTTCTTTTCTTTGTTTTCCCCTTCCATTTGATTCTTAATTGTAGTGAGATGTGCCCATCCTTGACTGCTGTAACTCTCAATCTCTAGCCATGACATCCTGTCAATGTAGGTGTTGACCAAGTGTTAGCTCTACAGCCTTGATGTCATTCCATGGCTGGGCACTACGTTCATCTTCTAGGCAAGCTGTCACGGGTCCTGGTCAAAGCTGGGCTTCGCTTTGAGAAGAACTCCTTGACCCTTTGTACTTTGTACAGTATCTGCCTTGCAGGCGGACTCTGGAGCCATTGACTGGAATGCGTGTCTAATGTGTTCCACTTGGACCCTCAGTTCCATTCCATAATGTTAGCTTTAATTGGCTGGTTTTTAAACTTTCATGTACAATTTGGTTGTACACGGTAAATTACCACCCTCTTCGCCTTTTCCTGAGAGCAAGAAACTAGAATCCAGACTGCGCTTTACCTTGCTGCCTTCTGCTGTCGTCTAGAGCTCTCTTAGAGACAGCACTTGAGAGTAGTGTTGCTGTTAGGGGACAGACGTTTTTTACTAGTGTTTTTTTTTCTCCTCCAAAGACTGTACTTTTAAAATGTTGTCTTATATTTTTGGGTTGACTTATGTATTTGAAAGTTGAAAAAGAATTAATACTGCTTGTTCAAAGAAGTATCTTCAATATAATAACAGTTGCCTGACTATTAGTGTGACTAGATAGCCACTGTGTCCTCCAAATTATTTTATTTACTGTTAAAAAAACCCACAAACACTTTAATTGTGATATACTTGTCTATACATACAAGAACTTCAGGACAGCATCTATTGTATAATCAAGGTTTGTCTTTATGAATGCCTTTGTATGAGTTTCTGAAGCATCAAAATTGATAGCATGGGCAGAATGATAGTCTGCTGTTACAGAGATTTCATCTAGGTTTAAATGCTTGATTGGAGCATCAGCAGAAGCTATTTTTGAGAAAGAGGAGTAGTTCAGCTGTGTGAGGGGGAAAAAAAGTTGGCAGTGCTGCATACAAAAATTTAGCAGTTCATGCTCAAAACAGCGATGAGTCTCTCGTTCATACTTGGTATGAATAAAGTAAAACAAAGCTTGCCTTTATCCTCTCTAACAGGCTCATGAGCTCATGTTTCGGCTTTTCCTTTCCTTTCCCCTTCTGACATGGACTTTTTTTTTAAATTTGCTAAACAGACAGTAACTCTTCACAATATTTTTCATCTCAACAAGAGGTCCAGTAGCTGATGATGCAGAAGCATTGTAGCAACAAAGAGGGAATGCTAGTGGGAGCATTCCAGGTCTGACTCTTTTTGGCTAAGGAGCTGTGTGTGTTGTGGCAACTGATTCCTCCCTGCACAGCATGCTTGCTTTGGGCAGGAGACTACATTTCATTGACTCCTGTTGCGTGCCTCCCTGCTCCTTATTTTAGGCTTCCCCAAGAAGTTATGATTGGGAATCTCATGGTTTTAGATAAAAGAGCCTGTTGTCTTGTTGAATTATCTCCTTTCTGGCTATATTTAAAACAGAGCTGGCACATAAAAGAACAAAACAAAACCCATAAAGAAATAAAAGCTCTGTTACAGTAACATCTTCAGCTAGATGAGAGTAAAACTGAAATAATGATCTAATGGTTTTTGGTTTCATGTGTTTGTTCAGACCCCTTGTTTACCTGTAGGCTATTGGCACCTGGTAGTGAGACTGGGCTTACTGCATTCAACTTCAGATGGATTCCTAGGCACTGGTGGGATCTAACTCAAAAAAAATCTCCAGTCACTAAGTAATGACAAATATTTTCCCCTTTTAGATTGAAAATAGTTCTAATACAGATTGTCTATTGTGGAATTGTACAGTAATAGAATATCAACCAGGTTGGAAAAGACCTCCAAGATCATCCAGTCCAACCTATCTCCCAGCTCTAGCCAGTCAACCAGACCATGGCACTAAGTGCCTCATCCAGGCTTTTCTTGAACACCTCCAGGGATGGTGACTCCACCACCTCCCTGGGCAGCCCATTCCAATGGCAAATCACTCTGTGAACAAATACATGTGTAACTGTGAATATTGAGTAGTCATCTTGTGTTCTTGGATATTTGAGAGGAAAAAACATTTTTGAAACCTAACCCAAACATTTTTCCTTTTTTTTTTTTTTTTTTTAATACTGTAGCACATAATTTTAAATGAACAACTTTTATGTAGTGATTGAAGTGAAGGCAAGTTGTATACCTTTTTGTTCATTAAGTCATTGGACACTGGAATGGGCTGCCCGGGGAGGTGGTGGAGTCGCCGTCCCTGGGGCACTTCAAGGCAAGGTTGGACGTGACACTTGGTGCCATGGTCTAGCCTTGAGCTCTGTGATAAAGGGTTGGACTTGATGATCTGTGAGGTCTCTTCCAACCCTGATGATACTGTGATATAGCTGATGCTTTTTAAAATAAGAACTTCCTCATGATAGTTGCATTTCTTGAATCTATGTAAAAATCTGCTCAGTTTATTTGTACAGCAAAACCGGTGCTATGAGGCTAAAATATGTGGTCTATCAGAAATTGATTTTTAAGCTAGTTGCTTCATAGATATGCTCATTTGTGAGCATTGTTGTCATAGTCTGTATTCCCTCCTGGCATAAAGCCTTCAGACATCTCTTCACTTGTGTCTGTGACAATCAGGTACTTCTAGTCATGAGGTTTTCCCCAATTTAATAAAGGCTAGGTGGGATAATCTGTTGATTTCTACCTGAATGCATCATTAACCATTACAAGAGGGGGAAATTAGGGCATGGGTCTGGTGTCTTGTATTTTTTTTTTCCCCCTTTTGGTAAATCTTATTTTTGATGCAAAGGCAGTTCTGTCGCCAGCCAGTCCAGCGTGCGTAGCCTCTCCCCCCCGCCATAAAACAATGAGCACATTCAGGCACAGCTCGTGTTTTCAGTTATTAAAAAACGGAGCCGTCTGTCTCTGCCTGGGACTTTAATCTTTAAGCCTTTATTCCCTGTACCCCACCCCCTCTTTCTTTCCCCAACCTTTTGTTTGTGAAGTGCACAGCTACAGGATATGTGGGCCTGGAGTTTCTGAATGTATTGTACGTTCCCTTGGCAATTACAGATGTTTATAACCCTGACTGATGTTATTTCAGTGTTGTGGAGGGTGAAGAGAGAATTAAAGATGACTATTTTCTTTATCCTAGCAGTCTGTAAGTAATTTTTCGGAGAGGAGGAGAGAGAAAAAAAAGTCATCCCTTAATTTCTTTGCAAAGATCTTGTTCAGCATCTTAAGATGAAACACGTCTGAGAGAAGTGCATGAATCTTCCTGTAACATATCAGTTTTTCTGTTGGGATAGTGTGTTGTGTGCAATGTTGTAAGAAGTATACTATTACTGGATTTTAGTACAAAAGAAGCTCCTTGGTATGGGGTCCATGACCAGTGAGTATTTTATATCCAAAGCCAAGGTACCTTAGGGCTTGAAACGCTTTAGGAGTAGAATCACATTACAGAGTCATTGAGACTGCAAAAGACCTCTGAGGTCATAGAGTCCAGCCTATAATCCAACACCAGGCCATCAAGTGCCACATCCTATCTAACAGATCTCCAGGGATGGTGACTCCACCTCGCTGGACAGACCATTCCAGTGCCTAATCATCCTTTCTGTGAGGAAGTGCTTCCCAATATCCAACTTAAACCTCCTCTGGCACAGCTTCAGACCATACCCTCTCGTCCCATCACTATCTGCCTGACTCCCACCTGACTGCTCTGCAACTTCTTTCTTAGGTAGTTGTGGAGAGTGATAAGGTGCCCTTTAAGTCTCCTCTTCTCCAGCCTGGACAACCTCAGCTCCATCAGCCTCTCTTCAGAAGACTTTCCCTTCAGCCCCCTCATCAGTCTCATCACTTTTCCCATTACTTTTATTTTTTTGGACTGGTGACTTGAAGATTTGTCCCAGAAAAAATATTCTTGTTAGTTTCTTAGAATTGATCTGTACAAGCTTTAAAGTCTGTTTCTTATTGGTGTTTCTTGAGCCATCTAAAGCTGCAGGTGCGCCGTGAATTGACAGAGAGATAGAGAGAAAAGGATCTAGTAGCAAATATCTATGATCAAGGTGTTAATTTGCATATTTCTTGGGCATCCTTGTGCATTTCATGATTTTCAAGGTAGTTGGCCTGAGCACCAGATTGAAATAAAGTTTAGAGGAGTCATGAATTTCAAGGTGTCTGAGCAGTACCCCTAAGGTACAACTTTCATACCTATATCTTTTTTCCAGCTACTTGCAAACTCATATTTATAGGTTGTCCAAGTTCATAGTTGCACATCTGAGTGTATCTTCAGATACACCTGATGTGGTTGCAGTCCTTATCACTGCTGCATGAAACTTTATTTTGGGCTGATCTTGTTAAGATAGGGTAGAAGAGTGAACAAGAATTAAAGGTGAAGAGATCCTTTGACTAGGAAGAGCTTGAAGAAGTTAACACAAAATCCAGCAAACAAGGTTTTCTGTCATCTGAAATTAAATGGACTGACATAGGCTTAAAGAAATTCTAACAAATGTTCTATGATGTTCATAACTCAGTAATTCTTCTGAGCACCCAGAGGGAGGCAACAGATGCTCTGTAGTTAGAGGTTTTTCAGTAGTCTGGGAGGAAAAATCCCAGCTAGTTGGTCACATTCTTTCTGTCCTGAGATAATCAAGTGCTCAGAGATTTGTGAAACGTGCTGTTTCTTTTTGTATCACAACATGGGCATGGATGAGATGGAATCCCAGATAGGCTAATGTAATGATGTCATCTGGTAAGCATTTTAAAAGAACTTGAAAAGATGAAGAGCTGAGTGTGAAACAGCCCTGAAACAGAACAGGATTCACAGAAACTTTGTAGCTATTGTTCAGATGTCTGAGGTTTGGTTTGCCACCCTCTCTGAGCTCAGTGCTGAAGTGATGTAAAATATTATGTGCATAGGATGAGGGACAATGGATGCAAGCTGGAGCATGGGACGAGCGTGAACATAGAGGAAAACTCTTTCACTGCGGGGGCGACAGAGCTCTGGAATAGGCTGCCCAGTGAGGTTGTGGAGTCTCCCTCTCTGGAGACCTTCCAAATCTGCCTGCATGCATTTCTGTATGATCTATTCTAGGTGATTCTGCTCTGGCAGTGGGGGTTGTAGTAGATAATATTTCAAGGTCTCTTCCAACCCCTCACATTCTGTGATTATAGTCCAATACAGAAGTATCAACACATTGGTTAGGGAATATTTCAATCAGTTGTGCTTTTCTTGGACAAGTGTGATGGTTTGGTTGTTCCCTGCCCCCCACACTTTAGAAATCACCCAGGCTAGACTCAGCTGGCTCTGGAAATAGGAATGAAGCTTATATTTACATCTTAGCACAATTTACAAGCAGATACTTACAGTATATACAGAAATATACAAGGTAAAAGGGAATACAGAAACACAACTCCCCTCCCAGAAACCTGAGTCCCCAGGAGGGGCTCTCATCCACCCCTTCACCTTCCCCCTGCTCCTCTCAACCTTACCCCAGTCCCAAGGAAGAATAGAGGTTCGACCAGGGGGATTAGGAAGCAAAGTGGATTAGTCCAAAATGAAGGGTGAGGTTAGAGAGATGCAGCTCAGCCAGCAGCCCCAGTGAGAGTGGTTATCTATGTTTTTATTTCTTGTTCCTATACATCTCAGCAAGCTTATGAGGGAAGTAGACATCACCATTGTTTTCTTTTCACAGCCTGTAATGTAGTTCTTCTCACCAAAACATTCTAGCTAGCTTCAAACTAGCACAAAAAGCTGGTACAGAACTTCACTGCCTGAAGCAACTAACTGGTTTGAAGGAAAACATGTGCAGGTGGAGAGTGTTCGTCTCTTTAGGCACTGCAGTCCCTGAGGAAACCTTGGAACCCATATCAAGTTAATCTAGTTGTCTTTAATGTACTGCTTTACTCTCTCCAGTATGTACCTGGTCTTGTATGGCTGTTGCATTTCATGTGAATAGGCATGTGTAAGTGTGTTCTGCTGTAGACTGAAGCCTTAGGATGCTGTACTCTCAGTAAAGTAGCAGGAATTCCCATAACTGCAGGTAGTGCAGATGCTTCATTCTCACTGCCCTGGTGTTTAGTGGAGAAGTTACAGGTGCAACATTTCTGAAGCTGGGAATAGTCTGATTCTTTCTGAGTCTTCAGAGATGGAGCAGAAACGACCAGATAAATGTCTGGCAGAGCTGGGGGTGGGCTCATGTCCTCAATCATGCAGTTTCAGTGCCTTTTAAGTCTTCAGGAGTTTTTTCTACAGTTTAACCACTAATATGTCTTTTCTGGTCATGGAAACAGATTCAAAGATAATGTCTGCCTGTCCTCTTTGAGAAGGAGGAGTGGGCAAAAGGCTTATACCTTGTGGTTGTATTTTTTGCAACATATTTAGCACTATCATATGGAAATATTTTTTTTCCTGTTTTTTAAACTTGGTGGCATATCTTGTAGAGAGCAACTGTGGAGCAAATGTAAAGCTGAGTCAAGGCTATGAAAAAAAGGCTTTTGTTAGTTTGTGGATTGTATTGGTTTGTTTTTACATCTTGTTTCTGTTGAGCTGTTAGTTTTTTGGTGCTTATTGTTAAGATTTATCAATCTTTAGTGACCATTTGTGGTTGCTATATAAGGCCCAAGTGTGATTTTTGTTGTGATTAGTCCCTCAAAGCAATGCAAAAGCACACATGGCCTTGATACCAAAGCTAAATACCTCAGAATAAGAAGTCTGAAACTTGAGCTAATCACTTAGACTGTAGGAAATCTTACTAGGATGTTGAGCACACAAAATCATCTGAGGAGGTTAAAGTGGGGTTTTGGAAGTATTTAGATTATTGGTGGGTTGATTTTTTTGCACCTTTTTTTCCTGTCCTGAAGCAGGACCATATAGTGTTGGTTTACTGGTCTTATTGCTGCATTGCTTCAGGAACATTGTTGGGCCTATGTAAACCTCATGAGGTTCAGTGAGACCAAGTACAGGTCCTGCACCTGGGTCAGAAGCATGTTCATTATCAATATAGGCTGAGGGATGAGGTGATAGAGAGCAGCCCTGCAGAAAAGGACTTGGAAGAAGCTGGGCATGAGTCAAAGATGTGAGCTTGCAGTGCAAGTTATGTCATGGGCTGCATCAAAAGAGGTGTGGCCAGCAGATAGAAAGAGGTGGATTCTGCCACTTTGCTCTGGTAAGACCTCACTTGGAGTACCCTATCCAGCTTTGGATCCCTCAACACAGGAAAGATGTGAAGCAGGTCCAGAGGAGGACCACGAAGATCACTGGGGGAGTGGAACACCTCATCTCCAAGGACGGGCTGAGGGAGCTGGGATTGTTCACTGGAGAAGAGGAGATTCTGAGGAGACCGAATAGTGACCTTCCAGTACCTGAAGGGGGCCTCCAAGAAGGCTGGAGAGGGGTTGTTTACAAAGGCCTGTAGAGATAGGGTAGGGGGCAGTGGTTTTTAATTAGAGATTTAGAGTGGGTTTTAGGAACAAGTACTTCACCATGAAGGTGGTGGAACACAGGAACAGGTTGTGCAGGGAAGTAGTTGAGGACCCATCACTGGATGCACTCAAGGTCAGGCTCAACAAATCTCTCAGCAGCCTGATCTAGTGGAGGATGTCCTTGCTTACTGCAGGGAGGTTGGACTATGTGACCTTTAGAGGTTTGTTCCAACCCAAACCATTCTGTGATTCTACTTCATAAACTCAGCAACTACAGACAGAAGGAACAGAGCACTTCACTGCAAACCTCTGAGTCTGATAGGAATCAATACGATTGTAAGTGCCATGTTGCTATGTAGTTTGGGAATGCAAAAGTTTGATGTGGCTTTTTCTTGTTGAGATACTTTTTAGTCTGGAAGCTGCATTGTGGAATTGAAGCTTTTTGTGCTAGGCATAATACAGGCACATAGCTCAAAAAAAAAGAGCTTCAGCCCAGATGATAACAAGCATTTTTTTCTTGTGCTTTGTTTTGCTTTCAAGTGCATGACATTGCTGTTTTTCTTGCTATATGCCATGGGTCATGCTCCAAGGATGATGAGCTGTATAGTGACGTTCAACCTAAAATGTTAGGACACTTTTACTTTGTGCTGTATCCTAAACAGTCAACTTTCTAGCTTTACTGCTGTCTGTATTTGCATATACATGAGTGACACTTTAAAAAGTTAATGTTTGCTAACTAATTCACAATTTATGCACCTTCCACTTCAAGCCAAGAAAGAAATCAATGCAGCTGTGAAATACCATGGTGTTGTGCAATTCAGCAAATGCTAACTTTTTTGTAGCAGTCATCTCTGTCTACTTGGAATGATTGCTTTTTGAAGGTATGTGGGCTTTTGAGAACCCTACCACTTCATGTTTGCAGCCCTAAAATAAGGAGAGGTCTCTTTTGGACTCTGTCCAGTTTGAACCTTGTCAGTACAGAAATTCAGACCTAGTAACAGGTAATATTAAAGGACTTTGCTACATATGGTAGAGTGTTAGAAGGACATCAGACTGTTAGTGAGTCCAGATGAGTGGCACAAAGATGCTCAGAGGGCTGCAGCATCTCTGCTATGAGGACAGGCTTACAAGAGTTTGGGTTCTTCAGCCTGGAGAAGGGAAGGCTTCAAGGAGACCTTGGAGTGGCCTTCCAGTATCTGAAGGGGACCTACAAGAAGGCTGAGGAGGGACTTTTTACAAGGTCTTATAATGACAGGATGGGGAGTAATGGGTTTAAACTGGAAGAGGAGAGATTCAGACTAGATGTTAGGAAAGGACTCTTTACAGTGAGAGTGGTGAGACATTGGCACAGGTTACCCAGGGAGGTTGTGGCTGCTCCCTCCCTGGAGGTGTTCAAGGCCAGGTTGGATGAGGCCTTGAGTGACCTGTTCTAGTGGGAAGTGTCCCTGTCTATGACAGGGGGTTGGAACTTGGATGATCCTTGAGGTCTCTTCCAACCTAAACCATTCTATGATTGGAAGGGACCTGGAAATATCATCTAATACAACCCCCTGGCAGAGCAGGATCACCTAGAGCAGGTCACCCTTGAATGCATTTACGTGAGTTTGGAATGTCTCCAGAGGAGACTCCACACCCTTTTTGGGCAGCCTGTTCCAGTGCTGTGTCACCCCCACAGTGAAAAAGTTTTTCCCTATGTTCATGTGGAACCTCTCATGCTCCAGCTTGCACCTATTGCTCTCTGATCTATCTTTGAACTTCACTGGGACGAGCCTGGCTTGGTCCTTTTGAAGCTTACCCTTCACCTATGGTGCTTTACCTCCATTGTTACTCACGCTACAAGTTACATGGCATTTCTTGTTTCAAGGCAAGGATTGTTTACTTGCACATGATGAGGGGACAGCGTTCTCATTTGTGGTGATTTTCTGGTTTTCTTCAGAAATAGTTTGAAGAACAGGAATTGAAACATCAGACCCTATTTATGTTTTCTTTGGAACACTCTAAGTGAATGTTTCAGAAGATTAAAGCAGGAAAGTAAATGATGGCACAAAGTGTCCTTTGCTTTAAGCTTCATCCTGATGCCTTTTACACAGGATAAAAACCTGACTGTTTTATAAGCAGTGGAACCTCATCCAGTTGAATGCAATTTTAAACAATCTTTAGTGAGTAAATATCAGTTGTCTAGTTTTCTTTGGTCTGAAGCCAAAAGGTGGCTAACAGTATTGAGTTTGGAATTGTCCTGCAATTTACCATTGTATGATTGGTTGTGCTCTGTTATTAGAGGTGTTACTTATTTCCCTTCTCTTGTCCAGCTTCATGCAGTTCTGTCATTGCATGCTGTCAGCGTGGATTTTTCTTTGTATATGAAGTTGGATGTGAGGAACTTTAACTGCATTTCTTATTTTTCCTGTTTGTTGTCTTTTTTTCCTGCAGCCGTTTTATCTTTCAGATTTCTTATTTATGAAGTGATTAGATCTAAAGGCAGTTTTTGTTTCAATGTTTTTTTATTGGACAGTGAGATTGAGAACTGGCTGAATGACAGAACACAGAGGGTTGTGGTTAGTGTTGCAAGATCTGGTTGGAGGTGTGTGGCTCCAAAGCTAGGTTTTCCCCGGGGGTCAGTACTGGTCAAGTTTTGTTCAACATCTTCATCAGTGAGTTGGAGGAAGGACCAGAGTATGGTCTCAGCAAATTGGCTGTTGATACCTAGCCAGAGTGGCTGATGCTAGAAGAGTATGCTGCCACTGAGTGAGACCTGGATGGGTCAGAGACACAGATGGATTCCATGAAATTCAAGAAGGGAGAGTGTAGACTCCTGCATCTGGGGAGGTTAAGGGTTGAGCTGCTGGAAAGCAGTTCTGTGGAGAAGAATATGGGAGTCCAGGTAGGGACAGCAAGTTTTCTCAGTCAGCAGTGTGCTCTTGTGGCCAAGAAGGGACAACAGTATTGTGGGGTGTTTCAAGAAGAGTGTGCCTAGCAGGTCAGAGGAGGTTCTTCAGTTCCTTTACTCTGCCTTTGTTGGGCTGCACTTGGAGCATTGCGTCCTAGGTCTGGGTTTCCCATTTCAAGAGAGACAGGGAACTACTAGACAAGAGTCCAACAGAAGGCCTTGTGGATGATTTGAGGTTTGGAGCATCTCTCTAAGGAGAGGCTGACAGATCTGGAGCTCTTTAGCTTGGAAAGGAGAGGGAATCTTATAAGTGCATATAAATACCTGAAGGGTGGGTATCAAGAGGATCGGGCTGGACTCAGTGATGGCCAATGAGAGGGCAAGGAGCAGCAGGTACAAACTAGAATCATAGAATCAAGCCAGTTGAAAGAGACCTCCAAGATCTTCCAGTCCAACCTAGCACCCAGACCATGGCACTAAGTGCCCCATCCAGGCTTTTCTTGAACATCTCCAGGGACAGCAACTCCACAGCCTCCCTGGGCAGCCCATTCCAATGCCAATCACTCTGTCAAGAACTTCCTCCTAACATCCAGCATATACCTCTCCAGTACAACTTGAGACTGTGTCCCCTTGTTCTTGTGTAGAACACAGGAGGATTCACTTGAACTTAAGAAGAAACTTCTTTACTTTGAGTTGTTTGGAGCCCTGGAACAGGCTGCCCAGAGAGGCTGTGGAGTCTCCTTCTCTGGAGGCTTTCAAAACCCACCTGGATGTGTTCCTGTGCAGCCTGATCTGGGTGTACCTGTGCTAGCTGGTGGGTTAGACTAGATGAATTCCAGAGGTCTGTTCCAACACCTACTCTTCTATGATCACAAACAGTCTAACAATTCACCCTTTTTGGCTTCTCAGTTCTGCATTGAAGAGTGTATAATCATAGAATGGAACAGTGTATAATCATAGAATGGAACAGTGGGGACATCATGACTGTCGTTTTGTCACTTTGTAAAGTCATAGCACTATTGTTGTGTAAACATCTGTATACTTAAAAAGTTTCTTCTAACACTTCCTAACAATACACTGACCATTTCCTCAACCTTAAGTTTCTCTGAAATTCTCAGGGCTGCTGTTTCATGAGCTTGGTCTGCAGTAGTGTCCTGTCCTTGGAAGCAGGAGGCTTGCTTTGCTTTTCCCTTTTTTTCATTTGCAGCTCCTGGCTCTTTGATCCTGCAGCTTCCTTTGTGCCAGTGCTGGCTCTCTCTGCAGCCTTACAACACCTGGGTCACCTTGCTCATCCAGAGGAGAGCTGTCTGGTGTTGCTGAGTTGAACTGGCTGGTCTGAGCTTCAATTTTGCTATCACTGCTGACTGAGCAGTGCAAGCCCATACAGTTTTCTAAGTACATCAGAGAGTCACTGGAAAATAATGCATTGAGAGATGTCAGTGCTAAATTTTTGTCTGTATCACAGGGTCAAGTATATATTTTCATTTTTTGCCATGTGTTTTCAGAGTAGCCCGTCTCAACTGCCAGGCCTGCTGTGGGTTGGAAGTCATCTCCAGAAGTCATCTGGTTTTACCTCTTAATGGTTGGCCAGTGTTCCAGGATCATCTGGGGCTTCATGGATGATCTGGTGTACAGTGTTTCTCCAAAGAGGCAAAAAGTAACACAGGATTCCTTCCATTCAGTAAAGGCTTACAAGGATCTCCTCATGACCTTCCTCCTTCATGTGTTGTAGTGCTTCTTTTGAGAGTTCTCACTTTGCAATTGGGTGTTTTTTTTCTGTTCCTCCATTTGATATAAGTTTATTCCTGTGTGCAATACTGAAATAGCTACATCAGCTTATAAAAAATTATTTGAAGATATACTTCAGTCTGTCTTAGCATGACCTTCATAGAGACCTTATCAGCTTTGTGCTACTTCAGCATGGCCAATCAAGCTTATTGACATACTCTAATCATTATGGCCATTTCCTCCCTTTGAAGAGCACAGACTTGCTTCTGACATGTGGTTAGAACATACTCAAACAAGTACGATCCTTCATTGACTTGACAAGGGAGAAGGTGGAGGCTTTCATTACCGTTTATCCTCTAAGGACAATGTTGCACACTGTTACCAGCTGGTAGATGTCACATAAAGTATATTTCAAGTGGACTCTTGCATGAGGTCTTTTGCATAAGAATCCTGTTGTTCTTTATTAGCAATTATCTGTTTTCATCACTTACTATTTGTAGGGGAGTTGAACTCAAGATTAAAAGTAAAACTGTAGAAAACCAAGTGCTTTGACATATAAGAACTGGACTTATGCCCTTGTAGTCATAAATGCTTTCTTTTTAGGGAAGACCTTAGTGGCTGGTTTTCATTTACAGGGAATTTGTGCAGCCAGCAGTTTCTTTATTGTTCATAAATCAAATGTAATGCATATAATTGTAGAATCAGAGAATGATGGGAGTTGGAAGGGACCTCTGGAGATCTGGGCCAACACTCCTGCCAGAGCAGGTTCACATAGAACAGGTTGCAGAGGATGATGTCCAAGCAGGTTTTGAATGACTCCAGAGACAAGCAGCCCTTTCCAGTGCTCCACCACCCTCAATGTAAAGGATTTCCTCCTCATATTTAGAGGAAGCTTTCTGTGTTCAGGTTTGTGCCTGTTACCTCTTGTCCTATAGCTGGGCCCCTTTGAAACACATCATTGACACCTGCCTTGCACTACTTTCCCCTCTCTTCTGTTCCAAAAGATGACTGAGACACCATTGCTTCATCCTCCTGACACCCATCCTAGCAGTATTTATAAGCATTGATAACATCACCTCTGTCTTCTCCTTTCCAGGGTAAAAAGCTTAAAGACCTTCAGTCTTTCTTCATAAGACAGATGTTCTAGTCCTCTAGTCACCTTTCTAGCCCTCTGCTGTACCCTTTCAAGCAGTTTTCTGTCCTTGAACTGGGGAGCCCGAAACTGGGCGCACTATTCCAGAGGAGTCCTCACCAGGGCAGAGTAGATGGGGAGAATAACCTCCCTCAATTGGCTTGCCACGCTCTTGATGCACTCCAGGATGCCATTGGCCTTCTTGGCCACAAGTGTGCATTGCTGGCTCGTGGTCGTGCTGTTGTCCACCAGGACTTTTTCCACAGAGCTGCTTTTCAGCAGGTCAGTCCCGAACTTGCACTAATACCATGGATTCTTTCTAGGTGCAGTACCTTACACTTGCTCTTGTTAAACTTTGTAAGGTTATTATTCTCCATCTTGTCCAGGTCATGCTGGATGGCAGCACAGCCATCAGGTGTGTCAGCCACCTCTCCCAATTCTGGATCATTGAACTTGGCTGAGGGTACACTCTGACCTTGATGATGGAACACTGAGTATGTTGAACAAGGCTGGACCCAGTACTTGACTCCTGGGGACACCACTTGTTACAGACCTCACTCTTACTGTGTGTTCAGAAGGAAGTTTTGTGGGTTGCCAGTCTGATTCTGACTGATGTTCAGGCTACCCAGAGTTTGAAGCTGCACAGCTCCCTGTTTGTGCTTGCAGCTGCTGAAATCTTCAGGAATGACATGCCTGGGAAGCAGTGGTGAGATACTTGAACTTTTTGAGTTCCTGTTCTTTTCAAAGTGTTTCCTAATGAAAGTTGTGTCAGTTTTGATCCATGATTTGCATTGCTTTACAGAGGGTTTCTTCATGTGTAATTCATGCACTCCAGTTGTGTGCACGTCTCTCTCCCCCATCACATCTCCTACTTATGTTTAAATTTTGGGAGACTACTTATTCCATAAAACATCTTCAGTATTCATCACAATGTCTCCCCTAAAGTACTTAACAAAATCCTGTGTGACTTGTAGCATCTCCCAAGGTGTTACTGTATATGAAAGCAGGGAATAATTTAGTTGTTTCTGAATAAAGATTCTTAACAAAAAAAAAAGGAGAGAGGGTGTTAGGGAAGGAGGACGTTTAATACTCCCTGCATGATACAGACAATATTTCCTGAGACAGGAGATACTAACCTCAAAGAATTTAAAATGAAACATTGATTTTATTGTTTTTATGAAAGGGGAATAGGGCAGGCAAAAATGGTAGAATAGTTGGTCTTTTTATCCAATGTGCAGATGAAATTGATTAAACCTTAAAAACTCGCCTCAGTCCACCCGGTTTATTAATTGAAGAATTTCCTCTTCCCCAGAATGGGAAGTGCACATTAAAACAGAGCTTTGCCCCTGAGTAGCAATGATACTTGAGAACGGCACATTTTCTACAATCCTATTTTCTCTTCTGTGCTAGAGGAAATCCTAACATGGTAAAAAGCATATATAGGGTTTTTTTTAATGTATGTTTAAGGAAGTCCTCTTTCATTTCCTTGCAAAGCATGAAATCAAATTATAGCCCATGGTCCACAATTATTTTATTTTTACATTTCAAATTCTATTTGCAGCTTCCTTTTGGTGCCTGTGAACAGGAGTTGTACTGTTTGTGCAAAGTCAGTTAAAAAGATTACTACAACAGGACAGAGCACAGTAGCTTGAAGAAGCCACGAGTCAGAGTCAGTGCCTATGTTCTGTGCTTCTAGGGCAGTAATACCTCCCCCCAGTCTCATAGGGACTTGACTCCCTCCTTTTCCCTTTGCTAACCCAGGTTTTATTCTTTGGAGCCAAGTCAACTTTATATTGATGGATTATGTGGAAACTAGTATAGTACTGAACTTCTGCTTGCCGAAATAGTAGCACTTCTAAATGCTCTGATACAGAGGTAAAATGCTCTGATACTCACAGACCAAGAGTTGTTTGTTGAAAATACCTTGTGGTTCTCCTTTTGAGTAAAAATGAAATCAACTTGTTTAGTGCTTGGAGCTTGTAGCCAAATGGTTGTGAAAATGGACACAGTGCACCTCTAATAACAGAACTTAGAAAGTAGTATGAGAGGCTGAAATGTTTTGTTGTTTTTCTCCCTAAGCTAATAATGTCCTCTTCAGCATACTGTAAATGTTGTGCTTTGCTGTAGAATCAACCAGGTTGGAAGAGACCTCCAAAATCATCCAATCCAACCTAGCACCCAGCCCTATCCAATCAACTAGACCATGGCACTAAGTGCCTCATCCAGGCTTTGCTTGAAGACCCCCAGGGACGGTGCCTCCACCACCTCCCTGGGCAGCCCATTCCAATGGGAAATCACTCTCTCTGTGAAGAACTTCCTCCTAATATCCAGCCTATACCTCCCCTGGCACAACTTGAGACTGTGTCCCCTTGTTCTGTTGCTGGTTACCTGGGAGAAGAGGCCTCCCCCCACCTGGCTGCAATGCCCCTTCAGGTAGTTGTAGACAGTAATAAGATCACCCCTGAGCCTCCTCTTCTCCAGGCTAAACAGGCCCAGCTCCCTCAACCTCTCCTCATAGGATTTGTGCGACTCCATCCACACACAGCTCAGTCTGGAAGTTTGGGTGTATAATTTACAAGTGTGTAACAGGTTGCACAAAGAGAAAGTGTTTGGAGTTCATGTACAGTAAAAAGTAAAACAGCTTCTGTAGGTTGAGTACTCTTGTGTTGCTTCCCTGTCTAACATATCTGATTTGCTTAATTGTACATCTTTATGTAAGAGTGTGATGCAGCAGCATGTCAACATTGCAGAGCTGGTCTACGTTAGCTTCAGTAAGCAAAGTCAAGTGTCAGTTACTTGTGTAAGATGTGTAGAAATCAAAAGTTGATGTGACACTAACAAGTTTGAGGAGCACATCTAATGCAGGAGATGAAGGTCTGCAGCCTTGTTTTCTAGAACTCTGGGTAAGCTTTTCTTCCTGTTTCTGGGAAGGTTTGAGTATGTAATATACCAAACAGACGTGGAGAGAACACAATGAATATTCTCCTATGATTCTAAGTTCATCAATAGATAGTTTTTTAATGTATGCTAGTCTTCTGGGTCCTTGGTCTTTGCCTGTGCATTTAGGCAGCAGCTGGTTGCTTCTTTCAGGCTCAAGACTGAGAGCTTGTTCTGGATGGTGTGATGCAACCATGAACCATTTCTCTTTTCCCTTGGGGAAATGCAAGTGATGACCAGTTTAAGGAAAGCAAGTTGCTGCCTTTGGGAATTTTGCAGCTTGTTACAGTCTATGACATCTCTTGGCTCAACTAGTTCCATGGATAAAGAGTAATGAATTATTTCTCTTACAACTGTTCCTAATCAGCTACTCCCCAAAATTAAGAAGCAATAGTGGGTTGGATGTGATTGTTCAAAGCAGAAGCCAAACTTTTTTTTTATTTTCCCCTTTCTCTTCTCTGTTTAAGGCTTTGTTCCATGAGTTCTGTGTTCCCTGTCACTTCTGTGCTACAAGTGCTGCAACCACCCAGGTTTGGCAGACACTTCTTGCAGTCTGTGATGCTGCTCTAGATGCATCTTTTTACTGTATCTGGCAGTCATCCAGATTCTCCCTGTTCATGTGTTATCTTTCTTGTTTGTTTTTCTTCACTCATGCTATCTACTTCACTTTGTGTTTTCAGTGTGGTTTAGCTGCTTATCTTGCAATATAATTCCCGTCTTTCCCCACCCTGTTGTGTGTCAACTGGTTTGTTTCATTTGCTTTTTACAGGGCTACATCTAAGCTGTATGTCATCACACCAAGGATACTCTGCTAGTTGATTTCTTAGTTTGAAGCCAAGCAAGAGATCACATCAGGAGGACTCTCTATCTTTCTGAATGCTCTTGATCACCTCTTTCTTAGACAAAACAGCAAATAAAAGGTTACACCTCAGTTCTTTCTGTGGGAGAAATCATTTGAATACCTTAACTTAATGTTCTATATGACCTGTTTCAGTACTGATAAATATTTTTAATTGCCGTGCTTCCTTATGTGCAGACCTGTCCTTCGTATGTGCTTCTACTTCTTTCAGAGTAATTTCTAGCCGTTTCCTGCTTTGAGTGCTTGAGGAACACTTACCTCTTCCATATCCCTCTTAACTATGTGGGGTCATATCCTGTCTCCTGTTATTTGAGAGAAAGCGAAGTGTGAAGTCCTTTTTCAGTCCATTTCACACAGGAGCTCATGGCAGACATTCCATAGTCAGATGGTGCCAGGTGTGTAGTGGGTTATTGTCATCTTATTTTGCTCTTACTACTGTATTTTGAAATCTCTGCTTGATATGAGTGATGATTTTATGCCTCAGTTGAAAGGTCTTTCTGTGTGAGATTACATATATGAGAATACTCTCACAGTCCATCCTCACTTCACCTTTCCTAGTTAAACCTTGATCTGTAGAAAATTCTTCAGATAAGTTGTTTCTTTTGTTGACTGAAATCTAGCATGGTATTGAGTCGCTCAATTATTGGTGTGATAGAGGTGATGTAAGTAGTGATTATGGAGTTAATAGTATTTAAAGCCTGCTATTCCTGTATATGTGCTATGAGGAAAAAGTGTACTAAATGAGGCATTCTGTTCAGCAGAAGGGGTTCATGGTTTTGTCATCATATTACAAGTGACCTACCTTTCCTGATGAGAAATCTTACATTTGTGACTCCAGTCACAATCTTGCCTAAATGATTTAATTTACATATTTACTAACCTGTTATGCATGGATGAAGGACAACAGAGGAATGGCTTCTAGAATGGAACAAAATGTAAATCTGTCTAGGAGAAGACTGATGGAAATTTTGAAGATAAAAAGTCTCTCTTCAATTTGTCCAGGAGAGATATATCTGAAACTATAGGAGTAGATTCTGCAGGAGCTTTGGAAATGTCATAATTATCCAGCTAGTGCTCTGGGAGTCTTAGCATTCATTATTACAAGATGAAAGCTTTGATAGGTTGAAAATAGTCATTTATAACCATAGTTGTTTTTTCTCTTTTTTTTTTTTTTTTGTGGCTCCCACCCACTCATTCACCCATGCACTTCAACCCCAGAATGATTTCCTATCCTGAGTTCATGGGAATTATGAACAAGGGTAGCTGTTGTCATAGCCATTGTAAAAGCTTCTTAATTTTTTAAGGAAAGAAAAAGGGAAAGGGGGGAAGGGGAAAGTTGGAGAGGGTAAAAGGAACAAGGACCATTTGTATAATTTTTTTTTTTCTTTTGTTCTTCTGATCAAAAGCTTAAGGCAAGTGTTAAATGTACTTAAATTCAGAGTGCTGCAATTCTGTATGATTTCTGGCTTCCATCATCTCTTAAAATGTGTGTTTTGACAGGTTTTGGGTAGTTCAGCTTTCAGACTTTAATTTAGTATCTTGCATTTGAGCTTCCAGAGCATAAAGTCTGTTGCACTAATTTTTTTATTCAGAGTATTTTAGTTACCTGTAATGAGGCAGGAAAATTCTGAATGTAATTAGTGTAAGGCCCAACATTTATCAAATATTTAGTTGAAAACTAATTTAAATCCATGAAACTCTGGTTCCCTTTATCAGATGATTAAGGGTTCCTGACAACAACAACACTTTGAAAAGTAGATATAATCATAGATTCATAGAATCATGGAATGGGAGGGGTTGGAAGGGACCTCCAGAGAATGTTGAAGTTATGTATCATGGTGAAGAATTTTAGACTTAAACTCATGAACTTTTTGTTGAGGAGATCTGATAACTGGATCTGTTAGTGGCTGCATCTGAAGTACATAGTCAAGTTAGGTAGAGCTCAATCAGGATGATACATTTCAGGGTTTAAATTGCCTCTTCCTCACAGTGAGAATCATAGAATCAACCAGGTTGGAAGAGACCTCCAAGATCACCCAGTCCAACCTATCCCCCAGCCCTATCCAATCAACCAGACCATGGCACTAAGTGCCTCATCCAGGCTTTGCTTGAACATCTCCAGGGACAGCGACTCCACCACCTCCCTGGGCAGCCCATTCCAATGCCAATCACTCTCTCTGCCAACAACTTCCTCCTAACATCCAGCCTATACTTTCCCAGGCACAACTTGAGACTGTGTCCCCTGGTTCTATTGCTGGTTGCCTGGGAGAAGAGGCCAACCCCCACCTGGCTACAATGTCCCTTCAAGTAGTTGTAGGCAGCGATGAGGTCACCCCTGAGCCTACTCTTCTCCAGGCTGCACACCCCCAGCTCCCTCAGCCTCTCCTCATAGGGTTTGTGTTCCAGGCCCCTCACCAGATTTGTCACCCTTCTCTGGACACGTTCCAGCACCTCAACATCTCTCTTAAATTGAGGGGCCCAGAACTGCACACAGGACTCAAGGTGTAGCCTGACCAGTGTTTGGTACAAGGGAAGAATAACCTCCCTTGTCCTACTGGCCACACTGTTTCTGATGCAGGCCAGGATGCCGTTGGCTCTCTTGGCCACCTGGGCACACTGCTGGCTCGTCTTCAGCCTACTATCTATCAGTACCCCCAGGTCCCTTTCCTCCTGGATCCTTTCCAGCCACTCAGTCTCCAGCCTGTAGTGCTGCTTGGGGTTGTTGTGGCCAAAGTGCAGAACCCTGCACTTGGCCTTGTTCAATCTCATCGTGAGGGATTGTAAGAATTTATTTACAGTTGGGGTGAGCTTGTATCTGGTGGTAGTCATCTTGTTATCACTTCTATCAGAGTCCAAAATTTGGTGAAAGGAAGGTGGATTCAGGATGCAGTTATGTGACATGTAGCTGGCTCTTACCATGTTTACTCTGAGTGCGCAGTTGGCTGCAGTGTTGTTGTGTGTTTCTATGGCTGTGCTATATTGTTGCTTAACTTCTTGGATTATCTTTTTTGATCGAGACAAATGTCCTCCTTGTGTTGCTGTAAGAGTAATTGATAGTTTTATACTTTTGAAACTGCAGTTGATTGGATGGGGTGGGGTGTTAGGTTGGACTGGATGATCTTGGAGGTCTCTTCCAACCTGGTTGATTCTATGATTCTGTAACATTGCTCATAGTACAGAGAAATGTGTAAACTATCCCACACTGTTTTATGATGCAGTGATAGTATAAAACAGCTGAGTTTCCCAATGTTTTACTTTCAAACACAGCTCTGCATTCAATGCTTACTTCAACTTGTGCTTTGTTCATGTGGCTGGCCATTTGCAGATACACTGACAGTTTTAATGGTAACTATTTGAGAAAGTGATCCTTAACCTCTTTATGCTGCTGCAATACTGACTGTGAATTCTCCTCCAGGTGCCCAGATTATCGATTTGATGATGCTTGTAATAGATGTGACAAAAGGAATGCAGACACAGTCAGCAGAGTGCTTGGTAATTGGGCAAATTGCCTGCCAGAAGATGGTGGTAGTACTGAACAAAATAGATCTCCTTCCAGAAGGGAAGAGACAAAGTGCCATTGAGAAGATGACCAAGAAAATGCAGAAGACCTTGGAAAATACTAAGTAAGTTAACAGTAATATTAACAGCTAAACATATAACAAAGATGCTTCACTCTCTTTCCCTTCCTCCATGCTTCTAAACATACCAGGACCTCTAGCACAGAGGATGAGAATGGCAAGAAACTGAAGTACAGTTCTGAATTTCTATCTGCAAGTACAATGTGTAGAGAAAGAAATTGCCATAATAAAGCTTTTCAGTTTAATGGGCTGCTTGGAGTTGAGTAAAACAGAGCCAGAATATCGAAGCAAAGGTCTGTCAGGTGTGTGTTGGGGTTTATGTTTCTTTGTGTTTGCTTGTCTGTTTGCCTTTAATTTGTGGGCTTGCAGTTTCTGTTGTGTTCTGCAAGTATTTCAGTTGAAACTCAAGTGTGATTCAATGTACAGAGGAGAGAGAATTCCACCAAGATGGAAAAAACAAAGCTTGGTTGGATATGGCAGTTGCTTCTTAAATTTTTGTGGTGGTAGGGCAAGGACCCATTTCAACTCTGTAGCTACTTCAAGAGTGACTATGGAGATCTTGGCATCTTTGCAGCTCTTGGATGCATTCTTTGTGCTGAGAATGGTACAGAGGTCACCAAGAAAGTGAAATTCTCTTTTGTGGACTTAAAGTCCTCCAACTTGCAGTTCTTTCTGGCAGCTTTTGATTTAAGGGCAAATACATACAGAGTGCCTTGCTTTTCTCTATAGATTACTGCCACTTGGTTTAGGGGAGATTGTAGAGACCTGCAATACATCGAAGTGTTTTGGATCAACAGGTTTTATAGCTGCAAGTTTGAGATGTGAGGTGGTTGACCAGATTGACAGGTAATCCCAATGGGGATATATCACTGACATTAATAAAGTTCAGAAACTTTTAGGATTTACTTGGTTCTTTGTGTTGTGCAGGATAGTATTGTGAATTATTGGAGGAAAATACCTTTCTAGTTGTATATTCATAAAAGTAAGACAGTTTTTTTGGTAAGGAAACCAGTGTTCAGAAATACTTGATGTATACTCTTTGAATTAAGTCTTCTCTGGAGTGCAGGTGGGTCTTTGGTAATTTTTAAGACATTCTGTAAACTTTGTCAAACCTGCAGGGGAGGTGAGTTTTCTGAAACAGTTGAAATGCTATCAAGTCCTTACTTCTAGTTCCCTTTTAAAACAAGGATTTGTATCAACTGATCCTAACAGCTGTGATTGCACATGGAGAGGAAGGTTTTAATTAATCATCTGGACTCTGGATGCTAGAAATGCTCTTGTTAGCTAATGTGTCTGTGTATTGTTCTCCTAACAGAAAATCAGTCTTTTGCATTTGCAGCCTGTGCTTTATGGTGCTTGGAGAGTACTGCTAACCTGGGCTTGATTGTAAATTGCTTGTCCTGTTCTGTCTCAAGCATGTGCTGTTTTTCAGCAGCCTCTTTCCCACTCATCTTTGGATTTCCAAATGCATGTGTTCTTAACTAGTTTGTATTTCTAAACTACTTTTTTTAACAGGGCATACACTGAGACCATTTGATACCTGCCTCTGACCATGAGCACTTGCAGCAAGCATTGTTTTTTTCTAGGAGTAGCTGACGTGATTATTACTTCTCCCCACACAGTCATGCATGCACACTTCCACAGCAGCAAGCAAATCTGAAGTGTCTTGTAGCTGTAGAGTGGGTTTTGCCATTGATTCTGGGGAAATTACCAGAGTTTTGTCAGGAGATCCCGTGGAAAGTGAAAAATAAAACAAAGCAAAGGAAAGTAACTGTCATATATTGGATTAGTTTGACACTTTGACCTAATCAAAACTTGTTGTGTGAATTAGTACCAAAACTAAGCACAGACTGTCTCTATGAATGGATTTTGTACTTTTTTACCATTCTTTACACATGCCACTTTTTATCTTTGTCCAACAGAGTCTAAACTATGCTGACAACAAATTGGTGTGATAGAGTAGGAGTTTGGAAGTGTCTATAAAGACAATATCGTTCTGGTGTGTGAGGAAAGCAGCAAAGCATCTGGTTCTGCATAAACTTCTCTTTATTGCACTACAGTGTTCTGCAGTATTTGTATGAAAATAAATGGCCAAAGGTTTTATGATTAATCACAGGAAATTTGCATGTTTTTATTACACCTTGTTGCTAGGTGCCTTAGACTTAAGGCATATAAATGAAGCCAGTATCTTGCATGCTTGATTACCGTTTGGTCACTAAATGAGCTCTCTCAATAGGACTTAGTATTTTGTTCTTTATCAAGACCCTACTTTTTTTTCTTCTAGTTCACTCACATCTTGAGAGAAAACCAGCAGAGAAGGGTGTCAAAGATGACCACAATAATTACTTTTGGTCTGAATGTATTACCTAAAAATCAAGTATTTGAGAACCATTTGAGACTTTCTGTGTTATGATTGATGATTCTTCCATTACTTCAGTGTTTTTTATATGGTTAATTCTGCTTTAAAAAAATGCAATAATAATTTGACACATCATCTAACTTCCTTTTCTCAAATGTAGGCAAAATAAGCTGTCAGAAGATTCAAATGTTAGCATTTTAGGGAGCAGAATCACAGAATCAGGGTTGGAAGAGACCACAAGGATAATCTAGTTCCAACCCCCCTGCCATGGGCAAGGACACCTCATGCTAGATCAGGCTGTCTAGAGCCTCATCCAACCTGGCCAGAATAAAGAGTTGTCTGCTTACTGTTTATATTTTTATATATATAAAGCTACTGAATATTAAGGACTTGAAAATAAAATCTGTTGTACAAGAAAAGTTAAACCATGATCAGCTTTGGCTGCAGTGTACTTCTCTGAGAAGAGTTTGAGATTTGTGAGTTTCCTGAAGTTTCATTTCAGTAGCTTTAAAAATCTTTCTCTTGTTTGCAGACCTTGCAGTCTGCCTGAAAACTGGGGTAGACAGTGTGTGCCATCTGGCACTTGGCTTCTGTTTTGAAGGTTATGACTCTACAGCTAGGATTAAAATTATTTTAATGGAAGTTGAAAACGGTGCCAATCTCAAGGTAAATTGACTTGAATGCAGAGCCACTGCAGTAAGACTGGAAACAGACCCAGCTTCTGAAATAAACTGAAGTCTTCCTCTTGACTGCTACAGGGTTGAAGTACCTACTACTGAGCAGCACTGAAGATTTCATAGCACAGTCAAGTAGCTCAGATAGCAATAATTCAGTAAGAAATCACTGGTTAGTCACTATGGGGAAGGAGCAGGTAAATTGGAATTTGAGGGAGCTTTTTTTGCCTTTGTTATCCGATGAGCTTGGAACTACTTTGACACATGTAGGAGATCTGTAGTCTGATGGTGAGAGTCTTTCTCTCTTTCAGGTTCTGTGGGTGTCCTATTGTTGCTGTTGCAGCAAAGCCCGGTGGACCAGAAGCCCCAGAGTCTGAGAATCCACTAGGTGTTTCTGAATTAATTGAGGTACCTGCTGAAGAACATAACATTAAACATGCTCAAACTTTGCTTTATGTCTGTAGAGTGTATTAGTATATAGAACCGAGCAATTATTGCATTAATGTGTTTATGGGAGCCTGATTCTCTAGGGATTCCTTCCAGTAAGTGGAGAAGTTTAAGTTGCATGCCTCAAAGGTGCATCTCCTTGTTTTTATCTACTGGGCCTCATTTTCTTAAACAGCTATATCACATGTGGTGAAATGTAAGTTGTAAAGGATTACGAGAAAAAAGGAATAAAAAAAGCTTCAAAATTGTTTCATATCCTTGGTAGGTGTTTTATAGTTGTACCACAGTTAACAAAACAGTGAAGCTGTATAGTCAGGCACTCAAAAGTTACACGTTAAGAATTGCCTCCTTCCTTTGTGCGTGTATTATGTTTGAGAGATTCTTTATCCTAAGCAACCTGTACCTCATTCCTTGCACAGGGTGGATAGGGCTCAACCAGTGTGCAGGTAGTTCTTATTTTGTTTTAATTCTCGTTGTTCTCTGTGGCCTTATGACTCCATTCAAATACTGCTCTGCATTCAGGATGATTAATTTCCTCCTGGACTTTTCTTTGGCACACATCACTGTGGTCTTGAGTACTTGGCAAACAGTTAATTTGCTTCCAAAAGACCTGTAGGAAGTGTAGAGGTGACTCCAATCCATATTTAGATTGAGAAGCTGAGGCATATATGAATAAAGTCCACTGAGTTTGCTACTTTTGATTGCCAAGTTTGAGGAAACTTGGGACATGCTTGCATTCAGAACATAGCACCTGACAGTTTTGATTGCAGTCATGAGTGCTTGGCACTTTTAAGCTCTGGGGTTTCTGTTTGGCCAGTCTGAGTTGTATAGTCAATCTGAGGAAAGTTTTAATCTTTAAGAGAAGAACAATACATGGGACCTCTGGCATAAGCAAGTGTAGAATCCACTCTCTAGAGGAGCACCAACTACTTTCATGATGAAACCATTTCTCTCAGTGATACCCTGCCTTGCTTACTGCATGCTTTGCACATCTGCCGAAGTTCAAAAGCATGGCCTGGATTTACCCTGTGCTTTGAATGAGGAAGGGGGCTTGGAAAAAATCCTATATAATTATACAACTAACATTGTATCAGACCCATATGAACAAGAGAAAATGGGGCAAACGGATCCTTCGCAGGTATCCTTAGTTCCAGAAATGTGCTTTGTGGTGGGTTTTTTTTTGGGTTGTTGTGCTTTTTTTGGGAGGGAAGAAAGAGAATTAAATTCTCAAGTTTCCAAAACACTAAGTTAAGAAATTACATGGCATGAATCTTACACTGTCAAAAGGAAAGTAGCTGTATGAGATCAGTTTGTAGCCTATAAGTAGGCTTAGCACACTTTCCATGAATAACCTTTAGGGAAAAGCAGCATCTCTGCCCTGGAGGGATGCCACTGTTCTTTGCAGACAGCAGAAGCTGGTCCTCAAACAAAGACATAATTCTTTTTAGACTTGTCAAAGTCTGCTTTGGCTAGTGCAGGTTTAAAGTACTTGTGAACTGCTGAAGTTAAGGTGTAGCACCAGTCATCAAAAATGTAGAGAAGTCTGACTCACATCAGCATGGCTTGTACAAAGGCAAGGCTCCACACAGCTGCTGAGGGCCAACTGTCATACCTCATCCTAGGCATATGTGACCTGAGATGTACATGGGATGGGATGTGATGTGGTATGGCCTTAGAATAGACTTGGCAACATGTAAAGGGGTGGAGATAAGCAAGTCATTCGTTCTGCCTTCATCTGGTTCTGAGTAGATTGAGTGAGATGTTCCCCAGAGTTAAAACCTTGGAAGGAAATAGCCGTGTTGCAGCTCATTCTGCCTAATATTAGTAGAGCTGGCAAATGCTGTGTGAGTCCTGTTATTAAGCTTCAAGGTATTGTCCTTCCCATCCTTGCTAAGAGACTCTCTCTGTTGTTCTGCCCTTATAGCGTGGGCTTAACCTGCAGTTTCTGGCCTTAAAAGCAGACATTGAAGGCAGTGCCTAGTTTATATGCTGATGTTAGAGGCAGAGATGAGAAGTGATTTGAGACAGGGGTGAACCAATTCTTTTGAATCACTGTTGGGTGCATGACTCCATTTCTATTGTTAAGATCATTTGATTATGATGGTGTATTTCCAGAAATATTATATTTGTCACCAAAACAGAAGTCTTAAACTTGGAGAATTTCTCTAGAAAATAGTTTTTAGGTAGTTATTTTTCTTAATTGTTTGAGCCTCCACAAAATGTTAACAGAAAACTGGAAGGGAGGTCAGCTTTGAGGACTTCAACCAGTAAAATAGATATTCTTGGAGGGAGGCAGGGATGGACTTTTTGAGGCACTAATGTCTATATGTAAGTTTATTTTCACAAAATCAAAACAGCTGAAGTAGCAAAAGGGCACTGTAAAGTTGCAGTTTTGATGGGGGGGAGGGAGAGGACACACACAGATGCACAAGATTTTGTGTTTTTTTACTCTTTGTGTTGCTGCAGTGTTTAATTTGGCAGCAACTGCATTGGCAGTCCAGTTTTGCTAACCAAGCTAAATGTGCAGCACCAAATCTTTCTAAGGCAGGAAAATCAAACTGTTCCTGCTGCTGAGTGTGTGTGTCCTCTATGGCACATGCAGTTGATTTGACATTGCTGTGTTCTAAGCTGACTGGGAGATGGCTGAAATAAGTAGAACTGCAAGCTTGTTCAATCAATCATCTGCTTGCCTTCTTTTTGCTGTTTGGCTGTCATGACTTTTCACCCAGGCATGGTGCTGCTTTTATCTTTCTCTTTTATCAGGTCTTGAAGTCTCAGGCTTACCTGCCATCAAGAGACCCCTCAGGAAACTTCCTTATGGCAGTTGACCACTGTTTCTCTATCAAAGGTCAAGGCACAGTGATGACAGGCACTATTCTCTCTGGCTCCGTCAGCCTGGGTGACAATGTGGAGATTCCTGCCCTGAAGGTGAGTCTCTCATTTGCACTCCCCCCAGTTTTTCTGGTACAAAGAGACACTCAACAAAGCCAACAGTGTTCTCTTCCAATCTGGAATTATTCCATTACTTTTAGTGTCTGTTTGGGGTTTTTTGGTACTCTACTACTGGCTAGTTTATGGAGAAGAGACTTGGTGATTTCTTTTTTTTACACAAAGCAGCTAGTAAAGTTACCTACTCAGTTTTAGTTGAATGGAGAAAAGACTGACCTACATTAGCATGTTAGACCTGCAAATGCAGAAAAGCAGGTGGGCATGTTTCCAAGATAGGATGTGCCCAAGGACTAGACAAGGTTTGAGAGAGGTTACTTTCATTTGAGATGTGCTGCAGTGAATCTGACTACATGGGCTTCTCAAGATGTCTGGAAGCAAGGGAAATGACAAGAGGCAGCCATTGAAGTGCTTGCTGCACATGCTTTTTGTTTGCTGGGACTTTAATTGATGTCAGTATGTTCTGGGAGAACTGCTGGCTGCAGTAGGCAGCTTGATGCTGTTGAGTTCTTTAGAGAGCTTGTGGAAAGTCAGTAGGCCTTTTGATGACCTTTGAACTGCTTAACTGTTGTTATTATTTTACACTATAAAATATATTAATCCTTTTAAGGATGACTTTATGCTTGTACAGGTGAAACCTATTTTGCAGATGCTGATTTGGACTGCTCTGACTTGCCCTTTTTTATTAGTTGCCCGAAATGAGTCAAGACTTGTGGAGCATTTTGCAGCTGCTATGTGAAGTAGACCCAGACAGTTACATTCTGAGAGTAGGCAGCTTTTGACTGAACAAGTGTGGATGGGACCTCTTGGTACTGCCAGCATTATCTTCAGGTTGTGTTACTGTAAGGATCTTCCTTTTCCATTGAGTGAACATGCTGCTTTCTCATTTCCACTTCTATTTTGTGAGCAAACAAAGGACTTGAAGCATTCTGAATTCACCTCAAATATTTTGCTGATAGCTGACCATTTTTGGTCAGCCTCTTCTGCGGTACTTGTGTCCATCTAGTTTATATCCCAGCATCGTTTGCAAAAGAATGATTGGTCATGATATGGTTCTTATTTACAGCATGCAACTCTTTCAGGGAGCCAAGCTTTCAGTTCCTGCAGGGATTATGCTTTGCTGCAATTGTAGTTCTGTTTTCAGCCTTTCCTGCTTTTCCTCTGGTCAGTATTCCTTATTTCTTCTGTTGTGTCTTGCTTAATGTCCTGGTCTTGTCTGCGCAGGGTGTCCAAAGAGGGACACATAGTTAAGAGTACAAGGCTGATGAGTGCTGAGCAATGGCTTCTGCCCAATAGTGGCCTGCCGTAGCCTGTTTCCTGCTGGCATAGCTGTGGCCAAACTTCTTGCTTTGTGTTCTGGGAGATGGGGATGAGCCAGAGCAGAGTGAGTAATTCCTGCAAAGAAAGAATGCTTAGCTAGATTCTATATTATAATACATATATATCTGGAAATGACTGTTGAGCTCTTCATCTATAATCTAAGAATGACTTTTAAGGAATAGGTTTAGGAATTGGCTTGCTCTGAGAAGATCTCTGTGAATGGGAAAATGACAGAAGTATTGCAAATAACTTGCATATTGGAAATGGGTGGTTTAAAGGACACTGGGAAAGGTTTTAAACAGGACTTTAAAAGCTGCTTTGTTCCCAAGTGGCTGTGAGGGACAAACGAAGTGCAAGGCAAGTCAGCAGATAAACAAGTCAAGGACAGGGAAGCCATGCTGCTTGACATTAGCAACTTCCTTCAAAGTTTTAGTTAGTTTCAGTACTCTTAATGAGTTCATCCTTCCGCTGCCTGATGTGGCATAGATGTGTTCTTACCTCTGAGTGGTAGCAGTGGTGGGCAGAGTTTTGCACATTGTTTTTCACTGCTAACAGCCTGTGAATATTCCTGTTTGCACCGTACAGGTGTGGAAAACATGGCACAGTGAAAGGAAGCAACTTTTGTAAGGTTGGGTTGTGTTGCACTGAGCACTGCTAGCATGATGCAGAGTTGGCTTAGGATACCTATGAAAGGTCAAACCTTTCTCAGGCCTACAAGGTAATGGAGGAAGCACATTTCACAACACGTTGTGGTTTATGACTCTCTCTGACCTTTTTTTGCCCTGACCCTGTGGTAACTGAGATTGACAGCCGGTGCCCACTGGGCATTTAGGGACATTGCAAACCAGCTGCTTTTTAAATTTGAAGAGCCCTCTCACCAAATGAAGTGGCATCACCTTCCCACTCTACTAATGGACTTGGACGTCTTTGACCGCTTGAACCTGCACAAAGGAGGGACACAGCAATTAAAAATAAACAGTGACATTCTCAAACGCCCATGCTTGCTCTGATTGAGGCTGAGAGCACCAACAGTGCGTGGATTCCTTCATGCTGTTGCCTATGTAAATTGCCATCTGGGGTTGATTATCCATATAGCAAAAAGAAAGGTTATATATATACGTGTTTGGCAAAAAACTCTGACACAGCAAACAGTTCACTATCCAATTGAGTTAGTACTATTTGCTCACTAGCACTTGAAATCCACCTGGAAGACCATGAACTCAGAATTTCTGCTACAGAAGTGTAGTGTTGGCAGAATTCTGAACGTCTTTTGGAGTTATTTTGGTGGTCTTTCAATCTGTGCAGTTTCCCATTTGGTAAACTAACAACCCATGACATTTTTATTTCTGCTTTTTAAAAGTTCCTGGAGTTCAAATAAGTAAGGATATTTTTTTCTATATAGATTTATTTTACTGATAGGTTTGGCAATAATGGCTTCAAAATATTTGTCTTAAGTGTATTGCCTTCTGTCAGTTTAGCTTAAGTGAGGATGAATGTTGAATTTGTACTACTGTGTCTTTTTTATATAATGCTTTAATTTAAAAAGGAAAGTGTTTTTTTGCAGAGGAGGAGAAGTATCTTAGTGTTCCTTACCCAGGTGAAAAGTCACAGTGCCTTAAGAATAACAGTTATTTTGAAGGCAAAACAGATATGTGGTCTTCCTTCTGCCTGGAGTTAGTGGCTCTAGCTTTGGATTGCCCACTTGCAAGTGAATTTAGATATACTGGAAGATCAGGTAAACCAAATGATAATAGGTTAATATTCCTTCAAAGCTGTTTTAAGGCAGAGAGAATGTTCCAGGCTGGTTAATAATAGCTCTTTCTTTTAAGAGTTGTGGAAGATTATAGAAGAGGTCACATCTGAATTGAACAAGGAGGCAGAGATAGATGTGCATAGTTAATCGATTGCCCAGGGAGGTGGTTGAGGCCCCCATCCCTGCAGGTGTTTAAGGCCAGGCTGGATGAGGCTCTGGCCAGCCTCATCTAGGGTAGGGTGTCCCCTACCCTAGGTAGGGAGTTGGAACTGGCTGATCGTTGTGGTCCCTTCCAACCCTGACTGATTCTACGATTCTGTAATTGTGGCCATCCTGAAAGTCCTGACTTGGCACTGCCTTGCCTGTGAACAAGTGCTGCAGGTATATAGCAACCACAAAGCATGTACGTGGCAGCCAAACACAAAGGCCTTATAAGGAGTAGAAACAAATTTAGAGTAATCTGAATGACTAATGGAGGTTACTAACTTGATTGGAGCCTATATAGAAGTACACTGCCACTTCAGGCTGCATTTTGTCTCAAGTTTGAGTGCCTTGAAGGTTGAGGAGCTGCTACTGGTAAATGGTTATCTTGATGTTTCTCTGTAGGGAAAGGTGGGGACTTCTGCTGTGTGCTGAAACTGAACAAAGTATCTGGTGTAATATAGTACAAAGTTAGTGTTTTTTTAATGTAATAAATCCTGTTGCCCATGGACTGACCATGAGAGGTGTCTCTTTAGAGACTGCCAGCTTTAGACCTGCTGGGTGTGCTTGAGCTGGTATCACTAGAAGAGGGATATTCATACCCTTTGCCACCATCCCTGAGGTTGGCAGTAGATGATTGCCACTATTAATGTTGAGCATTTCAATCTCAAAAGGTGCAGAGAAGTTTGGGAAATGGTTCTTTTATAGTTGGAAGGCAGTGATCCAAGTGTTTCAGTGATACACTTGCAAGAGGTCACCTGAGACCCCAAAAGTGAGAGGCTTGTTTCTGTTTATCTAGTCAAGTCTCCCAGTAAAGTTTCAGTTTAAACCAGTCATGGATTCTGTCTTGGCAAGGGCCTGTCTGCTGTCAAATTATGTTGACTTAATGATGTTTCCTGGAAGTTCATATTGTAACTAATACCGAGAAGCTTCGTGGCCTTGTGTATACTTCCACTATGTGAAAAGAGATTTTCTCCAGCTTCTTTACTGGCTAGACAAAGTTGCCCTGTGTTTTGGCAAACAGTCTGTAGTTTTTATGGCTCGTCCAAAAACCAAAGCAAATTCTCAAGTGTCAATAGAATAACCCAAACAATACTTTCAGGACTATATCCTTCAAACCACTCTAGCTATTAAAATCTTAACAGATTTCTCTACTTTGCCCAGATGAGTACTTCAGCCTGTCTGAAGTCCCAACACCTTCAATTAGTGAGCTTTACTGTATCAAATGAAACACAAACTAATTTAAGGACTCTGCACAATTACAGAGCTGCACAGTTAAGTCTTGCTGGAGAACATTTAAATCTCAGAAAGCTAAGTTAGTTCAAACCTCACTGAATTGGGTCACAAAGACACTTGTGTATGGACTTCCATGGTGAAACCTTAAAGTTAAGGTTTTACTACTAATGTTGTGAGTTTTTTTGACCTCATACTGTCCCCCTTCCAAATTTTAGTATGCCTTGGTTGGGTTTTTTTCACTGCAAATAGATGGATCCCTTTCTAAATTGCTTGAAAGTGTTGCTGAATGCTCTGTGTACATTGGGATTTTTCTTGCCCTGTGTTGATAGAAATAGCTTTTAAATGTCTTGAGTCACCTGCTGGGGAAGAAGTCTACCTTACCTTGAAAGCTTTCCTTTCACTGAAATGCTGCAATGAAGGGCAGCTGAGAAAATTGGGTTGAGGGAGAATCAGTTAAACATGACCGATAAAATGATGAAAAGGCAGCCTGTAATACATGTTAAAATACACAGGTGATAAAACACAAGAATCTTAAATCCTAAATCAATAAATTAAACATATATGCATAATATTATACATGGGGTTTAATTCAGTACAAGTATAAACAGATTCTTTAATTGTCTGCCACTTACAAAGCATGGGTTGTGTTTCTTTGAGATTTTCTCCTTTCCTAGTAAACATCCCTGTGAATCCTGCTGGGTTTGCATCTGCTGTGCCATTTACTTAAAAGCAAAACATGCAGGATTTGGCTTCTACTGAGAAGTACTCTGCTTTCCACTATTAGGGTGTTATCAGTTGTTTTGGAAGAATTAAACTCCTCAGCACAGTTCTTTGTGGTTAAGTAAAGGATTAGAGATCTGATCCAGTGACTGTGGAATGAAATTTAGATCTGGCAGTAAAAATTTCCTAAATCTTTTTGGCTCAATCTCTTGAGAGAGTAAGAATTGCAGATGCTGAGCTCTTTCTGAAGATCAGTTCCCTCATTTTTCATGTGTATGGTCTTGTAACTTTTTACTGTGTTGTTTTTTGGTTTTGTGCTTTATTTCTGTTTTCGTTCACACTTAAAACCCAACCAACCAATGCCATGCCCTCAAAAAACCAAACAAACCAACTGCAAGACCCAGGAGAATTTTGTACTAAAATGTCAGAAAACCTTAATATTCTAATTAACTTTATCATAGGATGTTAGGGGTTGGAAGGGACCCAAAGAGATCATCAAGTCCAACCCCCCTGCCAGAGCAGGACAATAATATCTAACATAGATTATAGAGGAACACATCCAGACAGGCCTTGAAAGTCTCCAGAGAAGGAGACTCCTTGACCTCCCTGGGGAGCCTGTTCCAGTGCTCTGTGACCCTTACAGTAAAGAAGTTCCCCCTTGTGTTGAGGCGGAACCTCTTTTGCTGCAAAATACACCTATTACTCCTTGTCCTATCCCAGGGAGCAAGTGAGCAGAACCTGTCCCCCTACTCCTGGACAGCCTTCAGACTTTCAAAAGTCTCTGGAATAAAAATGCTCAGGAAAAGATAAGTATGTTGCTATTCTTTCACTTCTTGTTACAGTGGTTTAGTTCATCTAATTTGCAATATTTCTTTAAGTATCGTGTGGGTACAATAAAAAGAGGGAGCAAGGTAAAGAACTTTGCCTGTTAAAGTTTGTTGTATTCAGGACCAGGGATAAGACATAATAAAAAGGGAGGTGGAAAAATATCATGAGGTTTTAAGGTTTTTTTTTTTCCTAGTTGGTCAGTGCAGAAGGGAAGGAAGCCAATGGAGAGCAGCCAACCCGGGTAGTGCTAATCCAAACCATACACTGTATTTTTGGAGCTTGTGTGTCTGATGTGATCTCTGCAGGCAGAAAAGTGGCCTAGTCAGTGCTGGCCAATTAACTCCTGAAATACCAAACCTTAGCTGCAGCTTACTTGGAGTTTCAGATATACTCTGTGTTCCCTGGCAGCTAGAGAGTTTGGGTGCAGACTGACTTTTAGTGGCTTAGACAAATCACCCAAAGCATGCAAGGTTCTTCTTATAGTGGATCTTACAGGGAAGATTTCTGTACATTTTCTATGTTGTTTCTATCCACTTAAACAGTCTTTAAATGACCCTTTGGGTCCCAGGCTCCACATGGAAGTGTAGTCCTGCTGGAAACAGTACTGTACTCCAAGGTAGACTTAAAACCTCTGTAGTATTTCTGTGATACTCACTTGCTTGTTCAGGGTCATCTGCGAGACTGACTGGGTGTGGTTAATGCATGAGATAATTTGAAGTGTCTCTTTTGTCCTGTTGTCACAGAGATAATTTTACTTTAGTGATTAAGAACTACAGACAGCTACTGAATCTAAGAACTTGAGCACTGTTCAGTGGGATTCCAAATGAAAAAGAAATGCATGATCCATTGAGTAGATGAAAATACTGTGTGAGATAAACATTGTGGTTTTTTTTATACAGTGGCTGATTCTCTTGTACAGAAAAAAATGTCATTTTGTCTAGATATCAGTAAATCATTTGTTTCATGACAACTGTTTAAAAAAAAAATATACAGGAATATAGGTGAGAAAGAAACTGAGATGAAGAGGAGGGAACCAATGGACCGACAGGAAAATTATGTAGGTAGAGTTGTGCTAAGATTAGGCTTGGTCCTGAAGTATAGTTTCAGTAGTGGCTGCATGGACTCTCCCATGCAGGCATTCTCCCCACAAGTGTGCCCATTTGGAGTGTGTTCCTGGCTAGTACAGGCTGCTGGCAGATGTGATTTCAATGCATTGCCTGTGATGCTCAGTATTCTGTAGCTCTTCGGGAACTACCAATGTACTGAGTTGCTGGATCTGATGGAAAAGCTCAGTACTCCAGTACAAAAGAGCACTGCAAGTAGAGAAATAGAATATGTGCTTGTATTTTATCTTAGTGAGCAGTTTGGCTTTAATAAGTTCTTCACAGAGAGAGGAATTTGCCATGGGAATGGGCTGCCCAGGGAGGTGGTGGAGTCACTGTCCCTGGAGGTGTTCAAGAAAAGCCTGGATGAGGCACTTAGTGCCATGGTCTAGTTGACTGGACAGGGCTGGCTGCTAGATTGGACTGGATGATCTTGGAGGTCTCTTCCAACCTGGTTGATTCTATAAATATGGTGACATACTTAAGCAAATCTCTAACCTTGTAGCTGCAAAACAAAGTTGAAAAGAAAACCAAACGTAATAAGAATACACTTGACACCGTGATTTGTCTTTTGCTTTAATTTACCTTACCTGCTCATTCTACTTCGTCTCCTACCTTTTTCCATCTTCCTTCATCTTTAGCTTCTTTTCTAGTCTCAAAATTTGCTCTTCAATGTGACTTTTTCCATTTAGGCCATAGATTAGAGAAACTTTTTTTTCCTCCCTCCTTTTTCCTCAGCTACTGTTGGAATCTTGAGTTACAGTGCAATTATATATGCTTCCTTTCCCTTAAGTACATCTTGGCTTTTGAAACCTCTAGTGCTTCAAACCAGTGTCAGGATCAGATTAAAAAACTTGAGATAGTATTTTTGAGATTTTTTTTTTTCTGGATGACTGAAGCTAGAATAGATCTGATGAGAGAAAAAACATAAGACCTGATGAAACATGGTGTGGTGCTATCCTTTCAGTGGCATTTTCTCAGCAGGAATCAGCATGTTCTACCTTCTCTAGAGGACAAGCTAGCTCTTGATTTCCTCTGGCTAAATGTCTTGCATTTGTAGTTTGAATTCTGGAGCATATCTGAAGTAGACACTCTAAATGATGTCCCAGTAAGCTACATATAAGAGGAGAAAGCTTGTAAGTTTGAGCCACAACTGTGCGATGGAGCTCAACAACAATGTGCATGCTATCATTGAACTTAGTAGGGAAGATGTTTCCTCCTGGAACAGTTGCTGCTCCAGTGATCAGGTGTTGTCTTCTTGTGATGGAGTGCCTAGAGTTCAGGATTAGTTCAGAACTAAGATGGTAGACATTGCTATAGTAATCACAACTTTCATCCAAATGCCACTTTTGTTTAAATTTCATGGTAACTTTAGGGAAAGGATGGCTGGTTTGTATTTGCATAACCTGTTTGTTTAAGCATTGCTGCTGCCAGGTCATTAACTTTTATTTTTATTTATTTTAATTTATCAGGTAGAATTGTTCTCAGTGCAGTTCAATTGAAAACAGACCCACATACAAATACTGTTTGAGCAGGAATCTTAGTGGAACGCTTGAGCAGTCATTGGGAAGGTAGCCACCTGTATGGTAAACACTGCATTCCTGCTGTGAATGTAATGTTAGCACAAGCAGGCTTAGTCAGAGCAGTGAGTAACTATCATGTTTTAAATATTTAAGTTGAATTGCTGGAGGCTTTGGCAAAATCTCAGTAAAAATGCAGACATCTCAAAAAGAGGAGAAGATTCATTGTTATAGGAGACTCTCTTTTGAAGGGAACAGAAGGCTTAATATGCAGACCTGACCCACTTCAGAGGAAGGTCTGCTGTCTAATGGGGGCCCAGGTCAAGGATGTGATGACAAGGCTTCCTTCCCTGGTATGGCCCACAGACTAGTACCCTTTGTTAACCTTCCAGATAGGCAATGATGACCTTGGAAAAAGAAAATTGAAGGCAATAAAGAAACTTGAGGGCCTTGAGTCAACTGGTCAAGGGACTGGGAGCACAAGTAGTATTCTATTCTATCCTCCCTGTTGAAGGAACCAATCCAGAAATAATGAAGACTCAACTGCTCAGCTCTTGGCTTCAAGACTGGTGCCTCCAGCAGGACTTTGGCTTTTTTGACCAGGGATCACCCCACATGATGCCAGGTCTGCTGGCAGCAGATGGGATGCATCTCTCTCAAAGTGGGAGAAGGTTTATATCACAGAGGTTGGCTGGGATCATTAGTCATGCTTTAAACTAGATTGGAAGGAGAGGAGGGAGAAAGCCAGGCTTAATGTAAGCAAGGCTGAGACAATTGTGGGGCCATGTGTCAGCTCCACTGCTATCTCAGCGGGAGGCAGATAACAATGAGTTGTGTGTTGGAGAAGATGCAAGGGCTATCAGTCAGTATAAACTGAGGGATAGCACAGCAGGGTGGGAGGCTAGTAAGAGCCTTCAACCTCTTACCTTGAAGCATGCTGGGGACACACAAGAACTCTTTTAGTCTTACAGAGATGTACCACAGGGATCAAGTAATAAGGAATCGAGATAGAGAGAGCTTACTTTTAGGTTGGTGGCCATGGAAGTGGCTGGGAATGGTCAGACTGCAAGAGTGAAAGCCAGTAGGTTAACTCCCTCCTTGAAATGCTTATATACCAGTGGAGCATGGGGAGTAAGCAGGAGGAGCTGGAGATGTGTGTTAGGCTGAATAACTATGATATAATTGCCATCACTGAGACACAGTGTGACAGCTCTCACGACTGGAATGTTGTCATATATGGCTCTGTACTGTTCAGGAAGGATAGACCGACAGGAGGAGATGGGGGAGTTGGTCTCTATGTGCAAGAGCAACTGCAATGTGCTGAGTTCCATCTGAGGGGAGAGGCAGAACAGGTTGAAAGCTTGTGGGTAAGAATTAACAGATGTGGGAGAGGAGGTGACGTTGCAGGTGTCTACTATAGGCCACCAAACCAAGAGGAAGACGAGGCCTTCTAAAGACAACTGGAGGTAGCCTCTAGAGCTAACTCCTTGGTACTCATGGGTGACTTCAGTCACCCTGATACTTGCTGGGAAGCTCGCATAGCCAGTACAAAAGGCTCTTGCAGTATATAGATGATAACTTCTTGATGCAGGTAGTGAAGGAACCAACAAGGAGAGATGCACTGCTGGACCTTTTGTTAACAAATACTGGAGGACTCATTTAAGGTCCTGAACAGCTTTGGGGACAGTGATCATGGTGTAGTGGAATTTAGTATTGCACGGGGTAGAAGCAGAGCAACAAGTAGAATTACAACCCTGGACTTCTGCAGAGCTGACTTTGTGCTCTTCAGAGACATACTTGCAGAAAATCCCATGGGCTAAGGCTCTTAGAGAGTAAAGAAGCCCAAGAAATTTGGTTAATTTTTAAATACCACTTCCTCCAAGCCCAAGCTAGGTGTGTTCCCCTGAGCAAAATGTCGGGTAGATGCGCCGGGAGACCTGCATGGCTGAGCAAGGAGCTCCTGAAGGAAAACTAAAGGAAGAAAGAAACTTGCAATTCATGGAAGAAGGGATTGGTCACTTGGGAGAAGTATAGAGAAGTTGTCAGGGCATGTAGGAAGGCAACAAGGAAGGCCAAAGTCCTCTTGTAAGGGTCACAGAGCACTGGCACAGGTTCCTCAGGGAGGTTGTGGAGTCTCCTTGTCTGGAGACTGTCAGGGTCTGTCTGGATGTGTTCCACTGTGACCTGTGCTAGATTGTATGGTCCTGCTCTGGCCAGGGGGTTGGACTTGATCTCTTTGGGCCCCTTCCAACCTCTGACATCCTGTGAGCCTGTAACCAGAATAAAGGAAGGGAATGTCACTTTTTGTTCTTCCTTGTCGATCTCTATACAAACAATTCCACATTTAATGAGGATTTTAGGAAGCAGAACAATTTAACAGGCACTGCATTAAGTAACCCCAGTCTGTATGTTATGATGTGCTCAGATCTGGATGCTGGCAAAAAAGGGATCTGAATATTGAAGAGATTATTTATCAAAATTAGACCAAAAATCAGAAGAAAATCTACCAGTGCATAAGTGCCCAGGAAATCTGTAGTTAGTCCATTACCAGAGTGCTTTCTTGAAGCACTTGTTGTAACACCACAGCAAGTGCCCTGGATTTCATGCTTTGTACTTGTGTTCCTGCAGTGACCCCATTTATAAAACTCTCTTAGTCTTTGTTACTACTGTGAAAACTACATGAGAATTGAGTTTGCTTTTTCAATGTTTGTTCAGCTCATCGCCTGAATCTGTTGTTGTATGTTGTGACAATAACACGTATTGAAACCAAAGGCGAGATACATCTCTTAACTGGTGTATTCCCATAACTTCATATTAGAATATCTGGTGCAGTTTCAAATGAAAGAAAAAGTAATACCAGAGAGAGCCAATATTTACAGTATCAGCTGGAATAATATCATTATGTAAGCTGCCCAGATAGTACTGTGATGAACATGATATGAATGCCTAGATAGAGACTTTTCATTTGCTACTGTCTGAAATGAAAACTACGAACTTCCAGGCTCATCATGGTTGTAAAGATTAGCTTGAAAGCATATGCCATAAAATGTAGTTGGTTTCTCTTCCTTTGTCCTCTAACAAATGCATATTCAGGAATAAGCATTTCAGACTTTAGAAACCACAAGGAAAAGGTCAAATAACCTTTCTCTTCTTGCAGCAAGTACTAATGGATTAATCAGAAGTTCTAAGATACATTTGTAGTCAAGCACTTTTGTAGTACAAAAAGTTCAACAAGTTTTCAACTCTTTGCTCATGGGTCTTTGCTGTGATTTTTGTCTTCTACTCTTCACCCATCCTGTACATTCAGGTTGAACTTCATGTTTAAATCCCCTGTCCAGATATGTGGCAAATGTCAGATAGGTGGTTGCCTTCTCCGAGACCACAGGCTCTGTCTCTACTTGTACAATCTATAGGGATTCAAAATCCTTTGTAAACTTCAGATTTCCTGATGGGAATAGAGATAATAAAAATAATATTTAGGAAAGAGAATTGTTTAATTAAAACAGAAATGTGAGTGTGAAGGTAAGGGTGCTATTCATTCTTGTTTCTGTTACTTAAAAGTTTAGAACTTCAGGGCTTTTGTGTTTTTTACACAAACCTCCCTGTTTTAATTTGGACTAGTAAAAGCAAAGGCATACTACATTTCTGCTTTGGGGTTTTTGTTTTATTTTTAATTCTTGTCTAAGACTAGTGTAAAATTAATAGTAGCAAGATGTTTTGAGGAGCCATACATTATAAGACAGATAGGCAAAGAAATTTTTATGTCAGACTTAAATGGGGCAGGAGGGAAAGAAAGTAACATTTAGGCATAGTTTTGTGGTTATGGTGCGACCCCTAAGAAGGACTTAGGCCATCTGACATTCCATTACAAACAGTTGTAAAAACATACTATTAGATATCCACAATGTGTAGCGGGCTGAGTTAATGTTATTTTGAATTCATAATGTTAAAGCTTTTTGGCACAGTGACTGTAACTCTCCAGATCAAACACTGCATTACTGCTTTTTGGTTTACATCACGTTGTTGTCTCTGATGGACAAGGTCCCTTTGGATCAGCCCACAAGTGAAATTTCCATTCCACCTTTCATTTTTTCAGTATTTAGTTCTGAAATAGGTTTCTTACTTTAGTCAGGTTTTAGGTAGACTCTGACAGAGAGAATTCATTGATGTGATTAAAGTGTTGGTACTTCTGTAACATGCTTTACAACATGCATGCTTGTTTTCTTGCTATTTTCCTATATATAGGAAATAAAGTGCTATTTGTGTTTGAATCTGATTACACTTCATCATTTTGAGTGTATCTCTAAAACTGAAACTGTGTGGTGATGATTTTCTGTCACACGAACTTCTGCATAAGTATGGTTTTGAACCTATTGGACCTATATCTGTGCATAACCATATAGAAATGAGATTGTATCTCCCCAATGATTGATATGCTGTTAAAATTTCCTGGGAATATTTGCTCACAATTTCATCTCATGTGGACTGGTTTGTTTTTTTGTGTGTGTCTTTATTGGGTTTATTTCATCAGTTTTTGAAAGTAACATCTTCTATAATGGATTCCTTAGCTTCAGTCTGAGCTTTGAAGGAGACATTTTAAACACTAGCTTTAAAAGAAGCTTTTTTGGAAACTAGAGTATCAGTGCTGTGTGCTCTATGTGGAAGTTGGTTGTGGTTTTTCAATATTTTCATTAAAGAAAAGTTGTGGGATTGTTTTTCCCCAAAGGTATTGAAGATGAGCTGTTTTCAAACCTTTGTGATGGAGTGAGATTTAGAATCTGGTTCAGGTTCTGTTTAACCTTGGCTTTAACACAGTAAAAACTTCAACATAAAATCCCCTCACAAAAATAATTGATTCCTGTTGTTTTTCACGTGTGTTTAAGTCAAATATTAAGACTTCATTAGGTCGATACAGAAGCTATGAATGGGAAGTCAAAATCTTTCTCGTGTGTAGCAGTTCAAATGAGGAGTTTGGTTAGAGAGGCTGCATCTCCTACGCTGATAGTAAGAGAAAAGTACTTTCCACAGTGCATGTGAAGTCTTGAAAGTTGATTGTGCTGGGTGGGTTGTTATTTTTTTTTTTTTTTTTGTGGGAGAGCAGGGGTCTGTTTTTCTAACCCAGATATGGAAGTTTAGTCACAAAGGAAAACAGATCATCAGAGATGCTGATTATCCTAGCTGCCGCTTGATCTGGAGACACGAGAGCTTGGTATTCCTGTAAATCAAACTGCTTTCGTTTAAGGATGAACTTGTTTAGCTGAAAAAAAAAAACCCTAAACAGAAGACAATTAACTACTGCAACTCCATTTTTGAGTTTGAGACTTTTCCCTGTTATATTTAAAGAGCACGTTAGATGCATTTCTCATACGGAGTTTTTAGGGTGGCAATTCTTTCTAGTTTGAGTTTGTAGCACCCTGATAATTATCAGAATTCTGCAAGAATGAAAAATAAATCAGAGCTGGAACAGGCAAATATTAATGCTGCTGAATCTTCAGAGTAGTTTAAATTTCTCTTTTTCTTCATAAATACATCTTTAGTTTCTGTGAAACAGACGTCTCAATAAAAGTGGGAGAAGCTGAAACCAGCACAAGCAAGTGTTGAGCAAATGTCTCCTAAGAGTTCTCACAAGGATCATGTTATAGATCTTCAATTCTTTTTAGTAGTCTGCTCAGAATCTCACTTCTCAGCTTTGGACTTAATTGCTGGGTGAGTCTGAGACCTAAACCTCCAGATCTACCTATACCTGTTGCTTAAATCTGAGTCCAGTCAGTGTTCTCAGTAAGATGTGCTTACCTTGTGCATCCCAGACTCACTCAGGTACCATCTCCTTGGATAGTGTATTGTTGCTCCAAGATTATTTGAACTGAAAAAATTCCTAGACCACACACTTGAATATTGTACCTTTTGAACCACGTTTACAAAAGGCTAGAGGGCTTAAGTGTTCCAGAGGCATGGATGTTTTTAGCATCATCAATTATTTTTAATATTAAAAGTCAGCAGATGGAGCCAAAGCCTTGTAGAAAAATTACTTGTGCTGAATATGTGTTAAACTACAAAGCTCACTAAATTTAACTAATGTTTCTACTGAAATTTATTACAAAGCTATTTATTTGCTGCAAAATCCCTTACTAATATCATTTTTTCATTCCCTTGTGTCTGTGCTGAGTGAGAGCTCATCCCTCTCTATATTGGGGGGTCTAAGAAGACTAAAAAGAGAAATCTGAGCAGGAACCTGATTTTCTTTGTAGATTTACATGTGTGGAAGGTTTTCTGCAGCATCGTTCACCACTTCACGAGGAAAAAAATAGTGTTATATTTTGTCAATATTTTTACTTCTCCTACGAGCACAGTAATTGGAATCCACTATTCAGGGTTAGATTGGAATTCATTACAACCTCATTTTCATTATTGCACAGTTGGTAAGGTACTGGGGTTTCATGTTTTTCTTCTGAAGCAACTGAAATAAGCCTTGGCCTTAGATATAGTATGTTGGAGGTGATATTCTAATAGACTGACCCTTTGCTTTTGTTAAATATTAACATCCTTTGGGGATTTTAAATAATATCTTTAGAAAAATAAGGGGATGGAATGTTTTCCAAACAGTATGCAATTCATCCCTCTTGAATAAAATAAGAAAAACAAAGGCAATAAATGGTCCCTACCTTTTGCAGGAAAGCTGATTGGAAACCTGTCTTATTTGTAAAATAAAACACGATATTGAAAGGGGCTGCAAGAAATGATAGTGCTGACTGAACAGTGGTACAGTATTGTTCTGCCTTTTAGTAAAGAAAGAAAAGTGAAAATTAAGGGACTAGTGGCAGCCATTTTGTCTATTTAACTTCATTAATTGTTTTTTCTCCTCTAAATCTAATTTTCTGAAGGTTTATGAATGTGCATATGTTAGACATTGACCATACAGTAAGTGGCATATAAATGTCAGCTTAAGTATTGCAGGCTTACTTTTTTCCCTTAGTTTTGTTTTGCTGATTCTCAAAGTCCTTTAGTTTTGGAGCATGCATCTGCTTCAAGTGTCTTTGGAAACTTGGCTTCCTGGCTGGGTTCAGAGCTTTTTTTGTATTTTTTGGTTTGTCTTTGGCTGCATCTGTGTTTAAATTCAACAGGAGTGGGGCAAATGATCAAGTCAGTGATGATAAAACTTGAAGCAGTTGTAGCAGCTTGCTGACTATTTCCTCTAATCAGCATTAGAGTTTCTAAAATTGACTTTATTACATGATCACTTGTTAGCTTCAAATTTACTTCTGACTTGCTGTAGGGTTTTTTGTTAGACATTTTTCACCCTAAATAAAGTACCCAGTCAATTCCAAAAACACACATACATACATTTATGTGTGTGTGTATATATAATCAACTTATAAAAATTGTTTTCCCCCCCAAGCATTTTGGATTGGGTAAAAACCTCTTATGAAATAAAGTACTGAAGGCTGCACTCGGAGTTATATTTTCATCCAGTCCAAATCTCAGTCTCACTCTGAATTAATATCTTCTGTATTTACTGTAGAAGATGATCACATTCTAAAAGATGCATTAAACTTTTTAACATAGGACAGGATGGTGCTTTTTGCTATATACAGTCCAAGCATTGATTCACATTAAGATAAATCACAGAATCAATTGGGGTTGGAAGGATCATCTAGTTCCAACTGCCCTGTCATGTTCTGGGACACCCTATCCTAGATTAGGTATGGTGTTCTCTGCATAACATTGCCCTTAATGATAAGAGTAGGTACTGTTTTGTTTTTTGGGACAACAGTGTTCTGACTAATGAAGAACAACCAGTAGATGTGGTGACTGGTGCAGTGGGGTCTCCTTAGCAGAAGCACTGTTTGCAGTTGCAAGTTGTTGCCTTTTGTCTGCCTTTAAAATGCTCTGTTGATGATAGCTGTACCTTCTTTACTTAAGAAGAATAAGAGTTGGTGACTGCAGTGGAAAATCTGTGAACTGAGGGAATCTGCTCATAAGGAAATCCTTAAAAAAATCTGATGAATCTTCTAAAACTAAACTGACAAAAAAAAACCCAAACAAAAAATGTCACCTCCCAAAAAACCAAACCCAACCCCCCAGTCTTTCCACCCCCCCAACTGACAACAACAAAAATTAAAACCAAAAGAACCCTCCCAAAATATCCTAAATACAGTGAATAAGGAAGCATTTTTGCATTGGTGGATAGGCTAGATAAGCTTCCTTTGGACTGGATCCAGTCATCTCAAAGAGTTTCTGGTGGCCTGCACACTTTAGATTACATGTAATTTCAACTCTAATTTAACAAGAAAAAGGTTCTAGCTTTCAAAACTGAAGCAGTGACAGTTGCAGTTTTTCAGTCCTGACTGCAGATACAGCAGAGACATGTGAAATCTTCCTCCTGTCTTGGAATGCTAGTTTGGAAGCCAAATTGTGATACTTGGAAATGTCATTGGCCACAAAGGTTGTCTCAGCAAGTGTGACAGTCAAGCAGTATCTGTGAGACCCAAAGGACAGGAAGTAGAGACTGTGCCAGGAAAGAAATCTAGTGGGAATCATAGAATCAGTCAGGTTGGAAGAGACCTCCAGCATCATCCAGTCCCAATCTATCACCCAGCCCTATCCAGTCAACCAGACCATGGCACTAAGTGCCTCAGCCAGGCTTTGCTTCAACACCTCCAGGGATGGTGACTCCGCCACCTCCCTGGGCAGCCCATTCCAATGCCAATCACTCTCTCTGGCAACAACTTCCTCCTAACATCCAGCCTACACCTCCCCTGGCACAACTTGAGACTGTGTCCCCTTGTTCTGTTGCAGGTTGTCTGGGAGAAGAGACCAACCCCACCTGGCTACAACCTCCCTTCAGGTAGTTGTAGACAGCAGAGAGGTCTGCCCTGAGCCTCCTCTTCTCCAGGCTGCACACCCCCAGCTCCCTCAGCCTTTCCTCACAGGGCTGTGTTCCAGGCCCCTCACCGGCTTTGTCACCCTTCTCTGGACACATTCCAGTATCTCAACATCTCTTTTGGATTGAGGGGCCCAGAACTGGACACAGCACTCAAGATGTGGCCTGACCAGTGCTGAGCATAGGGGCAGAATAACCTCCCTTGTCCTGGTTGCCGCACTGTTCCTGATCCAGTCTAGGATGCCATTGGCTCTGCTGGCCACCTGGGCACACTGCTGGCTCATGTTTGGCTACTATTTACCAGTACTTCCAGGTCCCTTTCTTCCTGTCTGCTCTCCAGCCGCTCTTTCCCCAGCCTGTGGTGCTGCTTGGGGTTGTTGTGGCCAAAGGAGAGATACACATAGGTAGGAGAAGAGAAAGATGCAAGAGAAGTTGATTTTGGTGTGCTGCAATACTGCAACAAGTATTCAGGCTGTTGTTGAAATACCTTTACACACCAACCTTAACTGTCTAACTCTTATTTTGTAAGCTTCAGGTTGCCCTCCTTTTACCAAGCTTCTGTTGCTAGTGATCTGCTCTTAAGTATTTGTCTTACTCATCCATGTAGCAACCTCAGAAACCACATTTTAAAGTTTTTTTTGTGGACCACATTAAGCTTCCATTTCAAAGACCCACTGATAGCAACTATGGCAGGATAACTGAAGCAGGCATCTCTTTATTTCAGTGCTGGACACATAGGCGATTGCTCCACCTAAGTGTCCCAAAGCCAGTAAAATTCAGAGAGTAAGCTCTTAGATCTCATACATACTCATATTTTTTTCTAAGAAGTGATGAGCATATTCATGTTAGTTAATGAATTTCATTACATATTGTCTCAGTTTGGCCATGAGCATATCTGGGACTGGCGGACAGAAATGACTCTTATGTCTTATCTGGGGATGAGCCCCATGGAATGGGCCTCTGTCCCTATGATTTTGTTTAAGGGGGACCTAGGATCCCTCAAACTACCAGACACATGTAAATCTCCTGCATGCATACTCATTATATACTATGGAAGTACCTTGGTAATCATTATATGATTCTTTTCACTTTTCTCTGAGAGGTTTGCAGCTCTGGGTCCAAGTCTCTTGGATGACAGAGATGCGTTGGAGTGTCTGAGGTTGATGGAGAAGCTTATGCAAAGATCAGAGTACCTTTTCCAAACAGACTTTTGCTGTAGACAGGTAAATTAAGTCAGGCAGGACATACAAAACAAAATTCTATACCATCTACTTACTTTCATTTAGTGGCAGGGATGTACTTCCCCCTGCCATGGAAGGGGGCCTGCTGCGAACAGAGATGTAAGCATATTAGTTGCTTTCTCCTTTTTACAGGGGGCATAAATCTAAAGGCCTTTGAATAGCCTCTTTTGCTAATTTGGAGGCAGCCTATTTTATTTTCTAGCCAATTGAAATTTCATATGGAAGTGAGATTTGATATTTTAGTTAGACTCTCCAATTTGTGGACTTTATTAGGCTTTTATTTCATGTCCTCCCTGGGGAGATATAATTTTAACACTCCTGAGCTCTCTCTGCTGCCTTATCTCAGAAACAAATTCCAGCAGAGTTTGTACATCACCTCATTCAGAACTATAAATTGTCATTATGGTTTTAACAATATTATATATGTATGTTCATGTACACTTGGGGTTGGTTTTTTGGTCTTTTTCCTCTCTTAAATTTTTCTAAGTACTGGACTGGTAACAGTTTCAGTTTCTTCCCTGAAAAAGGGTTTTGACTTTGTCCATTGAGTGTGAGGAGTGCTCCCAGCAGTCAAAAGTAGCCTTGTTGCATCAAATTGCTTTAGCCTTGCTTCAGTAATTGAAAATTTACACAGCTTTAATACAGATTTTGCAGGCTCTGTTGTCTAAAGACCTTTGCCTAACTAACTGCAAAACAAACGTCAAAATTTACACACCTATGCTACTCAATTCTCATATCATGCCAAACACAACTCCCAACAAATAAATTACAAATGACTACAAGCAGCATGTAGAAAATGGAGATAATCAGACTGGGATACAGGAAAAACACAAGAAGTGATGAGGATGGCTGAGAGGCTGTGCCCCTTTTCCCTCTTCACAAGACAGTTCTTACCCTCACTGTAAGAACCACACATTTAACCATTACAGTTGGCATTGTTATTACCATTTATTGGTGTCATCACAAAGATTTGCATCCCTGATCCTGTTGGGTGCTACCCAGGAATTGTTAACTCAGGCTCATTTATCATCACTAACACATTTCAGTCCAAAATTAACGTATTCACATTATTAACATTATTCACATGCTTTACAGTTCACTTTATCAACATACTACAGTATTCAATTACTGGGTCCCTCCCAGATTTTTGTTGAAACTGTTCAATCATACTCATAATTTCATTTTGAATAAAGTCCTCTGTTACATCTCAGTGATAAGGTAATTGTTCCTACTTGGAAATATCATCAGTTGCAGTAGCAATACTTGACTCTTTTTTTTTTTCTTTTCCCAAAGCAAAGACATTTTTTTATTCACATCCTGTCTCTGAAGGTAAATTTATGTATTGCCAATTGACAGGATCAGCACAGGGGACACAGACATCAAGTTAAAAAAACCTTATCTTTTACTTTATATAAAACAGCAGAAGAAGCAGCCAAATAATAATACATCAAGGATAACTTATATCAAGGTAATGCACCTAACCATGGCTATGTATGGTTAGCTATAGTGATTAAGAAAGATCACCCATATTAAATACCAGGAAAGGCACAAGTACAGTCTTGGCACAACAGCAAAGGAGAAGAACAAGGATTACAACATAGACACAGCTGCCAATACCATGGTAACATTCAACATGTATTCCAAAACCAACTGGGAGCTCTAACACTTCTTACCCAGGAATTGACCCAACCCTGCACTGCTTTTGCTGCAACTGATGTGCAGGCATCCAAAACCGAGACGGAACGCCTTGTACTCGCAGCCAATGGTCTTTGCTCTGAGCACTATTGGTCCAAGGATGGAAGTCCTTACTGCTAATCCTTGGTGCTGGCCAGACTTGGTTTGCAATTGCAGGATTTCTTGAGGCTACAAGGCATTGTCCCTTCTTGTTTGCCAAAAATTGTCACAGAATATGGCAAGAAAACTCCCTAAGATCAATGAGGTGTTAGGGAGCAGGCATCTCTTTGTTTCAGTGCTGGACACATAGGGAGTTGCTGCACCTCAGTGTCCCAAAGCCAGTACAATTCAGGGAATGTGTGTTTATATCTCATACCTAATTGTAATTTCATTATTTATAGAGGTCTGCTGCACATATGATCTCCTGGTGGTTGTTTGGGGGTGTCTGTCTTCTTCCTCCCTATGGCCTTTAGTGGAACTCCTTTGCGCAGGCTCTCCGGGCTGCTCGATGTGGCTGACAAGACTGACTGCAGAGTCAGTCTAAACCTCTTTTCTCCTCTTCTTTCTCAAGCCCACAGTTAACAATTTCTTTGTGTTTATAAGTTAATGATTCTTAGTTAACACAATAGGTAATGTTCTGTGAAGATTACCCAGTCCTAAACATTCCTAAATTAGTATGGTATCACTGTAATGGATTTCAAAAGGGGCAGCTATTTTCCATCTCTTCCTCCTGACTGAAGACCATTTCCTTATTGCTGGAAATTAAATCCCACGACATCCTTATCTTTTTAATTTTCTGATGAACGAATCCTAGACCAATGAAGAAAGTGCAACCCCAATTAAGGTTCAGTTGCATTTTGTTCCTACTTTATCCTTACCATTTTGGTAAGCACTGGTAGCCAAAAGAATCCTGTTGAGCATTCAGTGTGCAACAGTGGTACTTACACATCTCTGCAGGATGGGCTTTTTCTCTTCTGAGTTGAAGTATGCTTCCTATCTTGGTTACATTTGTCTGCGTTACTTGATCTTGGGAAATGAGCTGGCTTACTTCAACTAAGGGAATTTGCACAGGTACTCAGAAACACTGTACTGCATTGATGATAGTTTTATGTGGATCTTGATGAAAGTTTAGGAAACTGTGGGTAGGACTGCCACTAAAAGAACAGGGTACGTGTAAAGTGTGGAAATATTTATTCACCTGATGTCAGCTAAAAAGTTTAGGCAAATAGAAAGTGTGTTTAGAAGGTAATAGTTTGGAGTTCTGGCATTTGAATACAGCTCCTGGCTGTCATTGTCAGAATATATACTAGGTATGCTTGCAGCATTCATCAAGAGTTATTTCTTTTATCATCCAACCTAGTGCTTTTTCCAAACATGCAGCTCTTCCATGGCAACTTAACAAATCCTTGAGAGACAAAGAAGTCGCAACTCTACAGCTATTGCAAGTGCTTGTTGTATCAAAGGTGAGGGACCCTATTCATGAGTTAATCAAAAAGACCTATGCAAACAAGCAAGAGGATTTTTTTCCTCAGTCACTCACTACAGTTACAGAGCCTGACATTGTTAGGTGAACCTTAGTGATCTCATAGGCTACTGCATACTCTTGTGCAGCAGACCCCCTCTTAATAAAAATGTGGGGCTCTGGATACACAAATTCATAGCAGCTGTCACAGCTGGGCTGTGGTGAAGTTTGGTCAAGACCCTTTGAACTTTTTATTTCATACTAATCCCATTTAGTGTGATCAATATATAGACCTCCAGCTCCTAGGCCTGTTAATTGGGTGTCAAGTGTTGGGTTGGCTGGTGTCAGGCTGTAAAATACAAACACAGAGGAGACTATCAGTAGGGTGGTGAAGTGTTTATTGTTGAAATGGGTAAAAGCCATCAGTTCTGAAAAGTTGCCTTCTCAGTCGGAGATGTCCTTAGGGATCTTGTGAGTCTGTGAGTCTTGTTTCAGTAAGGTAAATGTATAGATAAATAAGTATTTTACCAGAAATATTGGTGCAGTTGAGGGTGGTAGAATAGTGTAGTAGATCCAATTCTACTAATCATTTTATATTGGAATAGCTTTTTATTTACCTGCACCTCCCCATTCCTGATCTGTACTAACCTCCGTTCTTACCCTTCTAATGCTTAATAATTGTTCTGGTAACTGTTTGTATTGAGTTGTTTAAAAATGGGAGTCCTTTCTTCTTTTTTGTATGTGTATCTAAAATGAAGCTTCTCCTAAGATTTTACCAGTCCTTGTTTTATCTTGTGCTTTGTAGCATTCAGGGAATAGGATGACCTAGATCTTCATTTCCCCAACTCAAAGAATCTCAGGAGTTTTTTGTTAACTCCCCCTCTTGAATTCTCTGTCATTCAGGGAAGGGTAAATATGTAGAATGATATTTCAGCTTTCCTACATTTTTTGGGTTCCTTTATTTCACTCTTGCAGTGACAGAAAGGATTGGGGAGTTTTGAGTAGTTTGTTTCATCTCCTTTGAAGAAAACCTTAAATTTATAATCCCGGATCAGACCTTTCCTATAACTCACGCAACTCATCCTGTTAACTGTTTTAATGTATGGCACCACTATTTCATTAAACAACATCCAGGAATAATTAGTTCAGCAACGATGCCTTGGAACAAAAGCCCTTGATTTCGTTTAACTTTATAAGTTGAACTCTTTTGATCTGCGAGAACACATCTGGGGCCTTTAAGAAAGCAGAAAGAAAAATAATAAAAGTTTAGCAAAGCCATTGGTGAAGGTTTCAAAGCACCAGTAACCCTTTGGTACCAGCATGTACTGCAGAGGCAAAAAAGGGTCAATTTCATTTTTACTGAGGGTTCACATGCTACCTCTGTATGGTAAATGCTGCTTTTGCTACCTGATGACCATTACGTTTTGGCTTTATTTCCACTTTTGTAAGACACAGTTTCTGCATTCTTCCCTCAGCTGTATGTGAATGCATTAATCAGAATCACTACTGTAAACATGACTTTATATCTTTGGGTTTGCTGTATCAAGCTTTGCGCTATACTGCTTTGTTCCTTCAGTAGCATAGTAGTATTTGCAGAGAACGTAAATTTGCTTAACCTTAATCACTGCTACTTACTAGTGTTAGAAATTGCTCACTAGCTAAGCTATTGCCATTGAAAAAACCCTGCCTTTAAGAAAAAAAGCTCTAAAGGTTTTTGGATACCTGTTGTATTTCATAAACTAAAAAGATGTCTTGCAAAAAATATTTGTCTGATGGTAATTAATTCCTTTTTCTTTTCTCACAGCGGAGGTGGCCTTTGTTTTGGGTGTAATCAGTGCAAGGAATTCACTAGGAGCCGTACCATCTAATCTGATTTGTGCTGGTGTGTGTGCTTGTTTGCTGCATTGCACTGGAGTGAGTGCTCTTGTGTTTGTGTTCTCAGTATTTCATAGAAATGCACAAATCGTCGCAATTAACGCTAATGTTTGCTACAGCTAACGAGGTCTACTCCATCGCTCAGTAATTATTCAGCACCTTTATTTCATTTTGCATAAATCACAGCTTCTGTTAATGAGCTTATTTAGAGAAGGGCTAGAACTTTCTTCATGAGAAAGAAATGAGCAAACGAACTTTGCTCTTATTTTTTCCCCTCAACTTGTCAAAGTAGAAGTGGAAAGAGTCAAAAATATTAGTTTTCATTACAGGTTTTGTTTATAAGTGCAACTTTATGTTCACTTCATGTTTGTTTTCCTGTGCGAGCCTTTAACTCCAAGGTTGTGACCCAATAATGACCTCCTCTTTCCACTCTCAATTGCTTTTGACCTACTCCATTAAGTAAAAAGAAATAACCTAACAGAAGGGTAACCAGATCACCGCTACCACACCAAGGAAACAGGCAGGCTTTGGGATGCTCTTCTTTAATCTCTCTATCCACAGAACCTTCATTTTAATTTGCAAAATTGAACCCAGATCGAGAGCAGTAAAGCCTGAATACGGTAAATATTCATGCCTCAGTGATCTAGAGTGGCTCCATTACATTTCAGAGATTGGGAGAATTACCTTTTGGATTATGTATATTCATGGGCTGATTTTTATTTGAGATATAATATTACTCACGTTGGGCTACATGTCACACATTCTATCAAAACCTGCCTCCTCACAAAGCTCCAAATGTTCCTTACACGTTAAACTTTTGCTTCTTTACCCTATAGCTTTCTCCTTTTTATGCTTTACAAAGACTGATAGTAAACAACTTTCTTATAAAGAAGGGGGGGAAAAAAATCCCTGTAGAAGTTCTTCCATAAAACCTTCCACCCTGGGTTTACTACAATATATTCTCTTGCATGTGACTTTGAAGTCTTCAGTTAGAAGTATTATTATTGTTCTAAATCTATGTGGAAAAGAAGAATTCGGTTTGTTTTGTTGGAAGAAAATTTCAGACAGCCTTTCTTTTAAACCTCTCAATTTGCATTGGTTTTGACTTCTTTTTGGATATTGTTTTTCTTTTGAAAAATGTTTCATTGAAATTTTTTTGATAAGTTGCTGGAATTTTAATTGGTATGTAAATGTTGAGCTTATTCTGTGTTACAGTTTTACTGGGGGTCTGACGTTCCCTGCCTAGATACTTGTTGGCTACACTCACTGGTGCTTTATTGTACTTTTGAAACGTGTGCTTTGTCACCTCCAGAGATAGATGGCATGAGTAGTGCTACTTAATTTTAAGGGTGATGGAGATCGTATTTCTGTAGAGATAAGAGGGTCGGGCTTCTTAAGGTGGCCAAGAGAGCCAGCGGCATCCTGGCCTGCATCGGGAACAGTGTGGCCAGTAGGACAAGGGAGGTTATTCTTCCCTTGTACCAAACACTGGTCAGGCCATACCTTGAGTCCTGTGTCCAGTTCTGGGCTCCTCAATTCAAGAGAGATGTTGAGAGACTGGAATGTGTCCAGAGAAGGGCAATGGAGCTGGTGAGAGGCCTGGAACACAAACCCTCTGAGGGAGAGGCTGAGGGAGCTGGGAGTGTTTAGCCTGGAGAAGAGAAGGCTCAGGGCAGACCTCATTGCTGTCTACAACTACCTGAAGGGAGGTTGTAGCCAGGTGGGGGATGATCACTTCTGGCAGGCAATCAGCAACAGAACAACAGAACACAGTCTCCAGTTGTGCCAGGGGTATAGGCTGGATGTTAGGAGGAAGTTCTTCACAGAGAGAGTGATTGGCATTGGAATGGGCTGCCCAGGGAGGTGGTGGAGTTGCCGTCCCTGGAGGTGTTCAAGAAAAGCCTGGATGAGGCACTTAGTGCCATGGTCTAGTTGACTGGCTAGGGCTGGGTGCTAGGTTGGACTGGATGATCTTGGAGGTCTCTTCCAACCTGGTTGATTCTATGATTCTGCTTTCCTTCTGCCAATCCCCACCTGCAGCCCGAAGCATTCAACATAAATGTCTGTAGCGCTCTTTTTGCCGAAGGGTTTAAAAAGGATGTGGCCCTGCCCTGTGGGAATGGATTCACCCCAATCAAGAAGAGGCAATGTGAAGAGAAAATAGGTGTGGTGAGGCTTGGTGTTCTTGTGTTCCCCTTATGAATCTCAGGAAGAATAGAAGATGGAAGGGGTGGGGGCCAAAGACTGTATTAAGAATATGTAATTGCTAGGATATACTGTAAGGGCAAATCATGCTTGACCAGTCTGTCTTCTGTGGTAGATAGGAAGAGTCATGACTTTATTAAGTCTTGAGTAACATTGCTCATGATGTTGTCATGTGGAAGCTGGGGAGATCTGGATTGAATTTGGAGGTTTTGATGCAAGCTGAAAATTTGCCAGGGTGGTTAAGGCTATTGGAAGCTTTGCTGTGAATGAGGAAAATTGCTATGAAATGATAAATACTGTGCAAAATAATTAGACTTTTGCTTTTAAAAGCTGGGTATTGAGTTCTTCTTGAGCATTTGTGACAAATGATGCAGTTGAGTTTGTGATCTGCAGTGAGGCATAATGCCATGTTGTGTATCACAAGGGTGACAAGATTATTGTAGTTTACCATATAAATGCTCCACTAAGATAGCATGAATGCAAATCAGGGTGAATGTGATGGTGTACAATAAATAATGAATTCAGAGCAGTTCAGTCATGAGAAGAAAATAGAGGATAGTTTTCTTACTCAGTGAGCTTTGTCCAGCCTTTACATAGAGGTGGCTTAGGTTCTGTTGAAAAAACTTGGTTATGTATATTTAAAGGCTACAGGAGAATGCATAGGCACAGAAGATCATTTAGTTTGTGTGCAAAATCTTAATCTTAACTCTTTCTAATTTTTGATTTATGATGGTGTGCCTGACAATAGCACATATATAAATTAAATTAAAATTACAGTATTAAAGCAGAGCAGCATGGAGAAGGAAGATCATTGACCTGCTTCTTTATTTACTGGGTGCTTAGCTATATTTTTAGGTGCTGTGAAAGGAAATAAGCTAAAGGGATTTTAGCATCTCCTTTTATATTGCTTTATTCCACTGTTGCAGTGCAAAATCTACAGGCTATGGGTGTTACATTATCAGGAGGAGCAGTATATTAAAGAAAATCCAGCAGCATGCACATGGCATTACACAAGCACCGCAGTGGTCGTATGGTGAACACCCTTACAAACCTCACTTAAAAATTAAGTTAAAAGAATCATTCTGTGTCAAATATTTATTATTTCTTTTCAGATGCTACATTCCTCTTCCATCAGGAGGCACAGTGGTGCTATGGGCAAGTAATAGATTCTAGAAGTACTGAAGATCTTTCAGAAAACTGGTACTGAGATGCATGATCTCAGTGGTATTTGCCAGCTTGGAGTTATTTCTGACTCTCTGAGGTTTCTACTCTTTGTAGCTGTTGTTGTGTTGCTGACTCTGAAGTGATGTCTTTGCGTTGTGTGATTGCTGTTCAACAGTTCACAGCTGCTGGTTTAGCTCTATTTTATGCTGTTCTGAAGTCCCGGCTGAAGAGTCTGAGCTAGCGTATGTCACTGTGACGTGAACCACAAGGGCACCTCACAGAATTAAGAAAACATTTTTTATCTACCTCTTAAAATGAACATTTAATTTTTTTTCATTTGGATGAAGTAAGGGAGAGGCCTTGACTCATGATTTCTGAATGTTCATTGTTGCTGTCTCGTGCCTTTGCAGCCTCGGTGTCTTTTTGATGGTTCCAAGCAGGAGTGGTTTGCCTTCTTTGCTAAGCACATTACTGCTTGCTTGTTACAAGCTTTGCTTGTGAATTATTGTCTCCCATAAGCGTTTAGCATTCTTCATATTCAGAAGAGAGTTTTGAGAAAAATCTCTGTACATGTCAGAGCAGTCATGCCTTAAGTAGAGCTTTACTTATTTTCAGTGAATGTTCTTTGACAAGGGTTGGCTGAAACCTAAAAATATTGTGGTAGCCTTTCAGACAAGCAGGCTGCATTTTTAATAGTGTGACTTGATATCCTTTGACTACCAAGAGATGATGCTGGAAGCAGGAGGATGAGATGCCTTACTATCTGTTTGGATTTGTTGTAGAGCTATAGGGAGGAGAGCAGTTGGGCCTAGGTTTGCTGCTCTGCTTTGGCTGTAAGGAAGCACATCTACTAGATGATACTAAGGTGGCATTTCTTGTATTGGGCACTTTGCTGCACTGTGTGGTCAGTTCATGCTTATCAAGTTTTGTGGTTTCTTTCTTCTTTTTTCCTCTCTTTGGGTGCTGGTTCAGCCAGGCTTGTGCTTGATGTATTTCTAAACCCCAGGGCTAAAATGCTACTTAATTTATCAGTTCCTCTTCCTTCTTGGATGTAAGTTTAAAGCTGCAGCTTTTGGCAGCTGGGGTCTGAGATGTGATGTTTATTTTAAACTGGAGTCCTCTGCATTTGAAGTGGGGATTCTTTTTGTTATACATATGTAAAGCTCCTTTTAAATACTGTGTTTTTAATCAGCATTTTCTCTAATAGATAATTGAGACTAATTGTTTTAACTTGGTGGGAAATAAGGTAGTTGTGTCTTTCCTATCAAGATGCACTCACGGTATTGAGAGGCAGCAGGGTGGCTGGGTTCTTATCAAAGAAGCTATGAACAGTGACATGTTGTTGATAATGGAAGTTTAGTAAATAAAGGAGAAGAAAATTACATACTGGGGGAAGAGTTATTAGTGGACTTTTTGTGTATCCTGTTTTCTCTTAGTCTGTACTAAACTGCTTTGAAAAATCTCAGGGGTCTTTTCCTTTGGTCTTCAAATAATGGGTTCTCTTATTGAATACATTTGTTTATCTCAAAGGCTGAACTCTTTGGGTGCTTCTGATTTCTGTTTTATCTTTTTTAATTGCATTTGACCACAAACAACTTCTTTTTCACCCTTTTTATGGACCTCTACATAATATTTTAGGAACATTAATGTGATTACACAAATAACTGAAGTGAAGCAAATTCCTCTGCAAATGATGTAAGGTTTCAACACATGGCTATTGATTTATATGATGAGATATAATCAATTCCCTTGTGCCATTACTGAAAAACAAAATGTGAGTGAATTTCTAGGTGAAATTTGTAGCCAGTTTTATAATAGTATCCATTTTCCATGTTTGTTTATATTACTTATATACATTGAAGTCTGTCTTCTTAAAGCTATAGTCAGTATTGGTACTTTGTGTCTGAATACCTTATTTGCCAAAAGAAGAGTGAAACATATTTCTGCTTCATGGATTGCTAAAATGGGCCTGTGCTGTTTTCATGGACAAGATGAGTTAGAAGCTGGCTTACTGTCAGCATTTTGGAGGACAAAAATTGGGTGCTCAAAATCAGTGCAAAGAAATAAGCCCAAGGCGTTGGTCATAGCTGGTCTCACAGAATCCTGTTGCTAGGACACAGTACTCTGAAGTATTTGATGTTGTTCTGTTGGTAGGTGAGTGGACTGAGTGATCCAGCCCTGACTTCTTACTTGAAAATTCTGTTGCTTCAAAGCTGAAGAAAATATGTGAAAGTTTAGAACTGTGCTGTGACTTGTAGAGATCCTTTACATAGGGAAACTAGATATGTATAAGAGAAACAAATCTAATACTGGGGGCTTGTTGCATCCTTTTCAGTGATTCCAGGTTTGTATTTTAAAGGGCAGACAAAACAAAGATGAATTTCAATTATGTACTTCAGTCTCTTGAAGGAAAAAACCCTACACTTGGAGTATTTCAAACCATGGACAAATGTCTCTTGTCAGTTGGGGTCAGAGCAAAATGGAGTGAAATACTGTATGGATGTTCCTGGTCTGCTCTGAAAACAGGAAGCTGATGATTTAAAGCTCCTATGGCTCTTGTTACTTGATCTAGTGGGTGCAGGTCATTCACTTCTCTGCTGGTTCTGTGTCTGACCTTTTGAAGGAGGTACAATTCCAACTCAGTTCTTGTGGGATCTAATCTACCCCTCCAATCACCTAAGTGAGCTCTAGTGTTCTCCTGGCCAGATTCTAACTCCTATGTGTTATGCACTTAGAATATAGTTTGTGATCAGTTAAGATTCTGGGCTGTGTGCTTTTATGGTTACTGCTAGTGCTGAGAACATGTAGGGGAAAAGTATGTGGACTTGATTGTGTTCTTCCCATTTACTTTTCTTCTGTCCTCTGATATGTCTATGAGAACTTTAGATACAAGAGTAGATAGCATGAATATAAGGGGGAAAACTGTTTACAGTTGGATCAGATATAGATGATCTGATTAAGTAATCTGCAAGGTACTGGATAGGTCAGCACAAAGTGCTGATTTTCAGTAGATTAAGTACTGCCCTGTCTTTACCTTCATGTGTCTGAGGGCAAGCAGACTTAGCTGAAAGCTTAGAATCAGAGAATCAACCAGGTTGGAAGAGACCTCCAAGATCATCCAGTCCAACCTATCCCCCAGCCCTGTCCAGTCAACTAGACCATGGCACTAAGTGCCTCATCCAGGCTTTTCTTGAAGACCTCCAGGGATGGTGACTCCACCACCTCCCTGGGCAGCCCATTCCAATGCCAATCTGGCAACAACTTCCTCCTAACATCCAGCCTATACCTTCCCTGGCATAACATGAGACTCTGTCCCCTTGTTCTGTTGCTGGTTGTCTGGGAGAGGAGACCATCCCCCACCTGGCTACAACCTCCCTTCAGGTAGTTGTAGATAGTAATAAGGTCACTGCTGAGCCTCCTCTTTTTCAGGCTGAACAACCCCAGCTGTGAAGAAATCAAGTGATTCTTAAATCTCAGGGTGAGTGCAGCCAGGGTTTGAGGGCTTCCCATGAGAGAGTTGGGGGCAGCATAAGGTCCAAAACTTTTCTTGAGCTTGCATTGCCAAGACAAAGAGTACCATTGGCTAATGTGTTAACAGGAACTATCCTGGTGAAGCTTATTGCAACACTGGGTGGTAATCCTTTATCCATACCTCCCTGCAAGGTTTCTCCTACACATAGGAATTACAGCAAGCTTTTTGTCATAGAAAACAACACTTTACAATTGTATACTCTAATTAGGGACACTTTACAATTGTATACTCTTTAGTTTAACTCTTGAGAAATGTGGAAGAATGCAGCTAGCATTCTGATGCAAGCCAGTTCTGTATGCTGTGCCTGAGAACTGCAGATCTCATTAAAAAAGTGTAATTGTGAAGTGAATATTTGAAAAGTAATTTTTAATTCTCCTTCTGACCATTATTTCTGGGCTCTACGTCACATATATCAAGCCTAATGATTTGAGTTAATTGAAGGAGAGAGTAAACATGGCACTTTGGAGGAATGTTTCATAGTGTGCCAGTTTGAAGCTAGCTAAAATGTTTTAGTGAGAAGGATTAGATCACAGGCTGTGAAAGGGAAACTGGTGATGTCTACTTCACTCATAGGCTTGCTGAGATGTATAAGAACAAGAGTATAAACATAGATAAGATATTCGGGCATTTGAGCACTGCCTGGGCTTTGAGCTGCATTTCTCTCTAACCTCACTCTCTGTCTCTGATTAATCCACCTGCTTCCTAACCCCCCCTGGCCAACCCTCCATTCTTCCTTGGGGCATAAGGCAATGTGTGGGGTAAGGTAGAGGAGTGGGAGAAGGTGGAAGGGTGGTTGGGAGCCCCTCCTGGGGACTCAGGTTTCTGGGAGGGGAGTTGCGTTTCTGTATTACCTTTTACCTTGTATATTTCTGTCTATAACTGTACATATTGTAAATATCTGCTTGAATACTGTGCTAAGCTGTAAATATAAGCTTCATTCAAATTTCCAGAGCCAGCTGAGTCTAGTCTGGATGATTTCCAACATGTGTAGGGGGCAGGTAACACCCAAACCACTACACATAGATACCTAATTAACAACTAAGATGTATTCTAAGTATATGCACATAAGAATAGGCATTTTAAAGCATAATTTTTGTTCTCAAATGTCATCTGATTTCTGGAAAGATATTTCAGATGAATATATGTAGACCATGTTAGAGACAGTAAAATTATTTTCTCTAATAATTCTACTGTTTAAATGGGCAATTCCTAGTTAGTAGTAGCATAAACTACATTATTAATATTAAAGGTTAAAAGAAAATCTTTCTGTTACAGCTCTGTTTAAGATAGACAATTCCGTACATCTCTTCTCTGTCTTCAGGTTTGTGTTGAGAAGTGACAGTGCTGGAATATTCCTTAGTGGGAAGATCCCTTACTTTTTGTCAGCTATTCACCTTGTCCGTGGTTGTAGAAGGCTGAAAGATTTACTGCCAGCACTATGACATGGGAAATCACAGAAGGCCTTTCAAAATGTTTTGGGCTGGTATTTTCCATATGGGGAAATTCAGTCTTCTAGTCTTGATTATTTCTTTGAAACAGGTATGCTTAGAAAACATTTAGTGGTTTTTAAGGAGATATGTAGGTAAATGTGGTAAGTTGTTTCTCCCCAATTCGTCTAGATAGTATTAAGAAGAATAATGGATATATCCTGATGTACAAGAATGCTTGAAATTGGAATCCTAGTGAGTGTATAGAATGGCTTTTTAAGCCTGTTCTGACATTGTTCTTAACTGAGATCACACCAAAATACTTTGGTCCTGGCTTTTTAGTGGGAGGCTTTTCTCTTAGAATCATAGAATCAACCAGGTTAGAGGAGACCTTAAAGATCATCCAGTTCAACCTATCACTTGGCGTTGTCTAATCAGCTAGACCATGAACATAGTTGATGAACAATCCTCTTGTTCTTCTTTCCTGTAACATTCTGTGGCATCTCCAAGGATCCACAGGCATTGATAGGGCATTTAATTTGAAAAATGTTTCAGTTAGTCTGAGAATAGCATTTCTTCTGGTTTTGGTTAGCAGCCAGAGGGCCAGGGAACTCAAAAATTATTCATAGTGGTGAAGCTCATAGCCATTGTTGCTTCTATAATTATGATTTCAAGAAGGAATGCAGGATTTTTGTTGCTTTCCAGAAGTCATGCAACTGCTAGATATATATATTCCCCCCCCCCCCCCATAAATCTTTCCATTTACAGCACATGACCAGTTTTTCAGTGATGTATTTTGAAAGCCCTTTCTATTCTGCTTGCTGAAGTTTGTAGTTCAGCCAATAGACTTCTCTACTCCTCTATTTTTGATCTAAGATTCTGCAGCTCATTCTCCTCTGAGGTTTTACTTTCTTCTGTTCTTTCTTTTTTATTTCCTTCAGCCTTCTCTTAGTGTTGCATAGTTTGTGGTGTTTGAAATAGGCATAGAAAGATTTCTCTGATGCCGGGTAGCAGACTTTATGGAAAAGGTGATAAAGAGTTTTGTTACTACATGTGCACTGCATCCAAAATGCAGGAAATAAAGCAAAGGTTTTTAGTGTCATCCTGTGAGTAAATTAGCCTGTGATTAAAATTAGAAAGGTTAACTTCTCCAGGCTGTTTTGAGTTGTCTAACCTGAATGATGAAGCCCAGATCTGCAGAGTCCAATACCTTGCTTTGGGATTCTCTTTGGGATTAGAAGCTGGGCTACTAAGGCACGTGTAATCATTGGAGATTGATTTGAGCTCAGTCCCAGCTGAATAGAACAGATACTAATGGATTGAATTAGTGCTAGGAAAAGGGAGAGAGAAGAAATGCTAGAGAGAGTTGAAATCTATTCTGGTGGTGGTGTTCTTCATGCATTTGCAGTACAGTGTGTAGTATATAAAGACCTATGCTAAAGAATAAGTCTCTGGTGTTTTGCATGCATTTGCAGTACAGTGTATACTATATAAAGACCTATGCTGAAGAATAAGGCTCTTGAATGGAGCATCCCCATGGAGGGTTCAGTTCCTGGATCTGAATTTTGAGGTTTCAGCCCTTTCAAAGTATGTTGTGTATAACTTTTCTGTACTAAGTACTCTCGTCCAAGTACTTTGTATTTATTTAGGAGTTAAATACAATTTTAATTGCCAAAAATATCATTTTGGTGCTAAAAGCTATTTAATGTAAGACCTTCAAGCAGAGTGGTAACCTATCCATACAGTCAGCATTAATATGAATACAACATATGGCAACATAAATGTATTGTGAGGGAAAACATTTGGTTATGTGAGACTTGGTGGGGTGGGAAGTGAGGAATTAAAGGGCAGTTTGCAGAACTGAAATAAAAGTCCATATGAAGCCTTGTTAGACTAAACTTGTTTAGTCTGATCGAGCTGAGCCTAGGCTCATCTTTAAAGCCTTATTTCACTCATCTGTTCTTGAGAACTTCTTGGGGGAAAACAAACCCAAACAACCTAAAACCTGGGAACAAGTTGAAGTCAAACTTTTCTAGCATCTAGGAACAGCTGAATAAATTTTAAGTGGCAGCCAGTGCCATTCCTACAATAATCCTAACAACTAGAACGCTACGTTTTAGCCACAGCAACACCAAACATATGGTTATGAACATCCAAATCTTTGGAAGAAAGCTTTCAGGACTTTTTTTTTACTCCAGTCTATGGACTGTCATAGGCTAGGAGATGTAGTAAAAAGAGTTGCAGGACAATCAGTTAGGTGCACAGATGGGCACATGGTGCTATGCTGTTGACGGTGTGGGTGCTTGGGGGACTCCATGAAGTAACATGTTCCAAGGTGTGAATTGGTTTGTTGGTTTGCAGGTAGTGTATATATATTGCAGCACACGTGATGCAAATATCACTGTAATAGTGGCTGTGATAATCATACAGTCTCTGTTACAGTCTCAAACCTGTGGTAATTTTAAAGGATGTGAGATATGTTCTCTCTGTTTTCTTTCTGCTTTTTGAATTGTGGACTTTCCTAGGAAAGTCACTCGTTGACAAGAGCAGGGAGCTGTGATGTGTGGCTTTCTGTTTGTGATGCACTCTTGTGCTATTAATATTTTTTTTTCCTTCTCTTTCCTTACTAGGTGACAAAGAAAGTAAAATCTATGCAGATGTTCCATACTCCTGTGACTTATGCTATGCAGGGTGACAGAGTAGGTATCTGTGTCACCCAGTTTGATCCCAAACTGCTGGAACGAGGCCTGATTTGCACCCCAGAATCACTTCACACCATCCATGCTGCCATAATTTCCCTGAAGAAAATCCAGTATTTTCGAGGAGCTCTTCAGACCAAAGCCAAGTTCCACATCACAGTTGGTCATGAAACAGTTATGGGAAGAGTGATGTTTTTCAGTCCAGCCCCTGCTGATTTCAATGAAGAAATTAGAGAAGATGTTTTTGATTTTGATAAAGATTATCTTTATCAAGAGGAATATTTGTCTAAGGACTCAAATTCTTCAGAGGAGAGCAAAGGAAATGACCAGGTAGGAGAAGCCCAGCTCCCAAGACAGCAGTGGGCTTTGCTGGAGTTTGAAAAACCAGTTACCTGTCCTAAACTGTGCCTTGTGATCGGCTCCAAGCTGGATACAGATATTCATGCAAATACCTGCAGGCTAGCGTTCCATGGAGTACTGCTCCAAGGCATGGAAGACAAAAACTATGCAGAGACTTTCCTTCCAAAGCTGAAAGTGTACAAACTGAAGCACAAGGAAGGACAAGTGGAAAGGGTAAGCTGTCTCTTTAATCTGTTTGTTCTGTGCAAGTACATATATTGGCAGACTACAGAATTTTCACTGTTCTGGTGTCTTTATACACATTTGGCTTATGTTTGTACACCAAGTGTATTGCATCTTGTCTGCTTGCAAACTGTCAGAAATAGTTGATTTAAAATAGCTAGTTAGTTCAGCTCAATGTTGTGTGATTTGATGCTGTTTTTCTGCTGATCCTTTTGACATCTGGCTGTTCTGTTCCTACAAACTTGCTGACTTTGTGTACCTCCCTAGCAGGCTCATCTGCTCACTTCCCAGCTGACAAAATCTCCAGCTTTCCATGGACATAGTTTACACAATTACTCTGCAGTATGCTGAAACTGTAATGACAGTAAAAACAAAGTGACATTATGTTAAGTAACACAAACCCCACTATCTTTTATGTGTATTCATGTTCTGTTAGATAAGAACCTCCATTCTTAACATCTATCTTAGCAGGCAGAAAGATCTCCTTCAAGGTGCCTTGCTTGCACATCTGAGGCATGCTCAGGTTGAGATGAAGCTCATGACATGGAGAACTTGGAGTCTTGATTAATACATAGAATCAACCAGGCTGTAAGAGACTTCCAAGATCATCCAAGTCCAACCTATCCCCCAGCCCTATCCAGTCAACCAGACCGTGGCACTAAGTGCCTCATCCAAGCTTTGCTTCAGCACAGCGACTCCACCACCTCCCTGGGCAGTCCATTCCAATGCCAATCACTCTCTCTGTCAACAACTTCCTCTTAACATCCAGCCTAGACCTATACATGTTGTGTCCCTGTTGTTAATCTGTTAGAGTGTATGTACTTGACCCACCTCATTATGGCAGAAAATAGAGGTGTTTCCTGAAGGAATCAGCATCTACAGTAAAAATTAATTGGGATTTTTTGCTTCCTGTCGGATGGGGCACTTAGTGCCATGGTCTAGTTGACTGGATAGGGCTGGGGGATAGGTTGGACTTGGATGATCTTGGAGGTCTCTTCCAACCTCGTTGATTCTATGATATGTGACTTGTCTGTAGTGGTTGATACTGTTACGTTGCTCTTTAATCTTGATGGTGGTTACTTTTCAGTAATACATAGAGAGCTGCTTGGTTATACATCCCATAATTAAATTTATTATGATGAACAATTTAGGTGAAAATGTGCACTACATAAATAATTTAATTGCTGATGTCTAAATGGAGCAGCTCTCCTATGAGGACAGACTGAAAGAGTTGGGGCTGTTCAGTCTGGAGAAGAGGAGGCTCCCAGGTGACCTTATTGTGGCCTTTCAGTATCTGAAGGGAGCCAACAAAAAAGCTGGGGAAGGACTTTTCAGGTTATCAGGGAGTGACAGGGCTAGGGGGAATGGAGCAAAGCTGGAGATGGGTAGGTTCGGCCTGGACGTAAGGATGAAGTTGTTCATCATGAGAGTGGTGAGAGCCTGAAATGGGTTACCCAGGTTAGTGGTTGAGGCCTCGTCCCTGGAGGGGTTTAAGGCCAGGCTGGATGGGGCTCTGGCCATCCTGCTCTAGGGTAGGGTGTCCCTGCCCATGGCAGGGGGCTTGGAACTAGATGGTACTTGTGGTCCCTTCCAACCTTGACTGATTGTACGAAATGAGCAGAGTTGATATAAATGTTAGCAAACATTCACTTGATGTATTATTGTGGTAAATATTCTAGTAACTTTTGGGTAATGAAGTCTTAGTTTTTATTTTCCTTATCTGAAACCTTACTGTTTGAACAAAACACTTTGCACTCTTACTTCTTTTCCAAATTCCATAAAGCTGTGTTGAGCGCTGCATAACTTTGCTATAGCAGACTAAACACTCAGCATACCTGACCGCATTTGCAGTTTATTGTGCAGACTTCTTGAATGCCTTGTTAATTTAACAGTAAAAAATAAACCAAGATTCCTGTTAGGACATGATTCTGAGTTAGCGAGGCTCTTTTCTAAATGCCTCACTCTATTAATAGAACAAATGGGCAGCTCTTCTTTTCCTCTTGTCCCTAAGGTTTCTCTGTTGCTGTTTTAGCTCTCTGTGTGGTATTTTGCTTGTTGGAAGAGGTTTTTCTTTGAGTTTCCAGTGCTGACTCTGAAGGCTGTTCTTTTCAAAGAAACTACAAGCTTGCAATGGTTTTCCAGATACCAGTTTTGTCACTAGCAAGGAAGGTAGTTGGAAGAACAGTTTCTGTAGTAGCTATCTGCAAGTTTTGTCTCTTAATATGGGTTATCCAGGACACTCAAAATCAGCAGTCACTCTTCAAGATATTGGTGGCAGGTGGATGGTTTCCTTTGTTTGAAATTGCTGTCTGCCTTTTGCTTTGGCTGATGGTAATGTTGAACTAAAGCAACAGGTCCAAAGTATTCTGTCCTTAAGCTGTAGAGAAGCTCTATTCTCAATACATGTGTCCAGATAACAGTAGTTTTGATGCTCCAGAGCCAACTGAACCTGTGAAAGTTTTGCCTTTTGTCTTTGCTAAAAGTTTACTTGCTTGTGCATGGCCCATGCTCAGGGAGACTTGGCTTACCAGCTGCTTTTGTTTCTCTGTCACTGTATCAACTGGGGTAAGAACAGAAGTTTGTGTGACCCTTGGAGACACATGCTGCTTGTGTTTTTGTTTTAACAGAAAGAAACATGCCTTGGGTTCTTTATTTTTGCTCCCAGGGCATGGCACTAGTTTGAGAGTTGAAGACTTGCAGAGTACTAGCTGTGTAAGTCTCACTGGGTTAACAGTTTGCTGTTAGCCTCAGTCATGCATTTTTAATTGGTTGTGTTTACTATTACCTTCAAATCCTTTGCCATCTTATATATCCTGCTATTAGTTTTACAATGTAAACAACAGAATAAGCTTAGCCATATTTTATTTTGTGGTCCAGAAAAAAACCAGTATATATGACTTACTTAATATTTGACCAGTGAAGTTATTTTAGGCCAAGGTATTAGTGAACTGTTTTGATATGTTCCCATGCCTTTTAAAATACAGAGTTGGAGATGTTATTATTTCATCCTGCCTTCATAGTGTGTCACATGAAGCACTCTGTGTGATGCACTGTGTGGGCTTTCATCGCTCTCTATATGATTACTACTTGGCCCTGTACGTGAACAGTTGCCATTGAATAGTCTGCCCGCAGGTTAGGTTTGATTTCAGAGTCTGTGTTGTGGTACTATAGGTACTCAGAGATGTCCTTTTCTCTGATGTGTGCTGAGAGTATAGCACAGCAAAGAAATGCTCATGGGGTATAGTCGCAGGAGCACGCAGGCATTTGGGAGAGTTGGTGGGAAGAGAGTCTGCTGCGGGAGTGCTACGGCACCAGTCGAGATTGCTACTGTTCAGCCTGTGCTTGTGCAGAGTGGAGAGCAGCAGGAGCAGTTGGGTGGTACAGTGACTTATTTTAGTACACAAAGTCGCCAGCTAATAGAAAATCTGAATCAGCTGGTCCCACCCTGCTGCTGATGGATGGCTGGAGATTAGAATCGCTGAATTTAGGGTGTCTGTGCTTGGCACTGATACAGGAAAATTTCTTCCTCTATTGAGCAAGGGAGCTCCCCCCCCTTCTCACCTTCCCTGGGGAGGCATGAAAAAAAATAATAATTATAATTAAAAAATACATGTTAACTTCATAAGAAGTGAACTTTTCCTCCAGAGAATAGTGCTGGGGAAAATTAGCTTCATAGCTTCCTGAGAGGGAGGCAGGGGTATGTAATGTCCGTCTTCACGGGTTCAGCGCCGAGTGGAAACACGCTCCCATAACTGGGTTGTAGTGGAATTTGATAGCGCTGCTTTGTAAAATGCTGCTGCCAATCTGATGTGAGCTCTCCCAAGCCTCTTCACTTGCTGAACTGAAAAAATCCCTGCAGTTTAACTACCAGTTTACCCGAGAGAAATCAGGCATTTATGGTTTGGCGTTACATTCCTATTCTGATTAATGTCAGAGCGCTGCCGCAATAGTAAGAATTGTAAATTCATTAACTTTCAGTATCACAGCACTGTTCTTCTGTACCCTTGTGCATGGCACCTCCTGGATTTTAAGGTTAATTTTTGAATAAAAGAAGAACATTTATTCTCAAAGACTAGGGGAGAGGGGATTGGCTCTCTAAGAGCAAGGGCATCATTTTTGCTGTCTCACATAGAAATCAAATCCAGGAACTGGGTAAACAATGTATTTTAAAAAGTAAGAAAAAGAAGCATACTTAAACCAGCAAAAGGTCTTGGATCAGTACATTTTAGTGAAAATTCACTCCTGAGATTCCTGTTTTTCTTTTCCAATCAAATGATGTTCAAGTTGTTAGGTACTCTTGCACTTCTTTTTGTACTGCTTGCTGCTCCAGGAGAGAAAGAATCAAAGCCTGACTACTGATCTTTGAGTTTACCTGTCTGCAGTGTATCTCTGAGCCTCTTTTTTCCCCACCCTTGCTTATCTATTGGTTTATTTAAAAAAAAAAAACTTTTTAGGTATTTCTTGCTGTGGTATCTGAGAAATTCATCTTTACAACATTGTCTGAGATGCATAGTGCAGAACACTTGCTTCTAAACATGCTAGGATTCCATCTTGGTTAGGAAAAAGTTGCATGATTCGAACTGCAGTTACGACTTTATCTGATGATTCTGAACTGCTGTAGCAGTGTGTGAATGCTCCTGTTTTGCTTTAGACCAGATTTATTTGGGGTTTAGAGTAAGTCTTTAGGGATTAGTTTCAAGGAAAATGGTAATCTGCTGTTCCCTCAAACAAGGGGATGCTGGCAAAGATTTGTGTTTGCTTAACTCGACGATTTTAAAACGGTGTAAAATAGTAGTCCAGTTTTATCTTGTGGAGAGGACTAGGAGGGGAGAGGTTCAGTGAAAGGAAGTTTCTGTTAAGAGCATCTTTTTGGCTTGGTTATGTGGAGGCAGAGACTCTTGCCCTCTGGACACTTCATTTTTGCAAAGCCTTGGCTGCCTGACAGATGTACTTTTGATAGGAAAAAGAGCTCGGCTGGCAACAAATGGCTTACACTGATAAAATGTAAAAGCAATGCTGAGTGCTATTGTGAACACCAGTGCTGCTTTAAAGAATGTGACGTGGGAATTTTGGTGAAAAAAGGGCAAATGAAGTGCTGTGAGGCAGGTTTGTTCCCCTGAATCTGTCTGTGGTTGTGGCTGTGAAGATGGGCTCACTGAACTATAGCAGGTCAGCAGCCCTTGGAGTCTGAGACAAGCAAATTAAACAGCAACTGTTGTCAGTGGTCTTGTGCTTCTGGAGACAGGCTGCTCACCAGTCAGCTCTCTAGCAGTTATATGGTCAAAGAGACTTACATTAGTCCTAGCACTATCTCTGCAATATCTTCCTCTCTGAATTTTACCTCTACACAGCACTGCAGAATAATTCCAGTCTGACTCATGAAGCAGTTACTCAGTTCCTGGGATAAATCCTTTCTATTTATCACGCTATTTGCTCTTTGGCTTCCATGGCCATACAGGTTGAGTGCAGAGTTTCAAGTGGAAGGTGAACTGTAGAAGTGCATCATGTTTTCCTGTGTGACTCAGTCAGAATATCTATCTTGGAAGTGTTTGCACAAGCAGGATTTGTCTTGGGATGGTTGCCACAGGGTCCTATTGTCAAAGATGCTCATAAATCAGTAGCACTGTGGCAGAAACAAAAGAAGGAAAGCTCTCTGCCTTGCTTGTATAGCACAAGCTGCACCTTCTGCACTTTCAGGCTTGTGTAGTGAAAAATGTCTCAACTGTGACTGTTTCCCACTTTAAGCGTAGCAGAATGTTTTCTTATGAAAATGGGCTTGTCCTTCCTAAAGATGCTTTCTCTGCTTCCTCAGACAGTAAGAAGAATCAATTATCTCTGTACATTTCAAAGTTTTTAAAGTTGTTGTTGTTAAGTCACCTTACTCTTAGGCTTTACTCTTTTGTTGATGATCACATTGGACTTGCTTCTTCAGCAGTTTGCTATTGCATGTCACATGTCTGTGGGATGTCCCAGTTTTATTTGTAACCACTTTGTCCTCAAGCTTTGTGCATTGCTGGATATTGGTGGGGGGTTTTTAGTGCACTAATCTTAAGGGGACCAAGGCCATCAGGTGGCTATGAAGTTCAGTTTTTGAAGGATGGAAGAACCACTTACTGCTTAACAATGACATGATACTAATTGTTTGAGTATTGGTGTCATCCAAGGAGAAGGAGCAAGGTGTGAAAGCAGGGTAAGTTACCAGGGTTTTTATCAGAGCATCTCTTTTGAAGCCTGAATGGAAAAGAAAAGGCTTATCTTTCAGTATCTTTTTAAAGAGCTGGGTCTGGTTTTGCTTCTTGCAGCAGGATAACAAGAGTGGTCAAATAGTCTTTGTCACCATTTCTTATTAGATCTTTCTGACCTTTCAGAAGGGGAGTTGAGATACTGTGGAGATGAGTACTGCTAGTAAGTAACTGCAGGAGGTTTGAGAAAATGGCATTTAAATTTGTTGGTGACCAGCAAAGACCCAGACTATCCTTCGAGGAGCTAAACATTCTGAAAAGATGTGGTTGTGAAAAAGACATCTTTTAGATGATTATTAGTTATAGTTTGTCTTTTTAATTCTTTATGGCTGAGTAAAAACACCAACATGTACTATACAAACTCTTGTCAAATTTATAGTAGCTCAACCACCGTGCACCAATCTGGCGAAAGAAGGTGCAAAGGAAGAAAACAGTCACCCATGAGTGAACAGGAACATCTGATGTGGTTCACTTAGGGGATGAGACCAGACTTCTGAGGAGGTTGCCTGTGTTTAGAGGGGATGTAAGTTAATATGGGAGTGCCAGAGGATTCCTGTCTGGAAAGATATATTGAGTAGTGGATCCTATGTGAGCATCACTGGTATCCTTTCAAGATACCTTACCAGGAATATCAGTTATTGTTTCAGAGTTGTGCCTGTACACTGAACTTAAAATATTTGCCACAGAAGCACTGTTCCTTGAATTTTGTTGCATGGTCAGGGTGCTGCTAGCAATGAAGATAAGTAAATTTTACCTGGTCAGGTAGATTCTTCCACCTAACTTCTAGATAAAGGATGTTTCGTTGACTCACTAGGGCTAGTGTTTCATCTGCTGTTTTCTCACAGTGACACTGTAGTGTTCCAGCTGGTTAGCAAGTAAAACACTGCATCAGCCAGGCCAGACTCATACAAGCATAAAGTGAGTAAAAAGGCCAGACTGAACAGTGAAAACTGACTGAATGCTGCCTGCAGGCACAGGCAGTCACCTGGGCTGTCTGCAGAACCTTCTGTAACTAGCTGGGAGAAGTGGTGGCTGTCACTCCATGTACTGTAAACATGCAGACGCCACAATTAATATTTTTCCTGCTTTGAAGTCTGAACATGAGTTTGCTTGGTTCTGCTTGGCTGCTGATGGTATGCTAAATACAGTAATAATACAGAGATGAAGGCAATCAGGTGAATGAAAGTGCACAGCACATTTCACTAGTTAAAATGCACTGTAAAATAAGAGTCAAAAAGATGCATTTATTTATTGGCTGCTGGTTAGTTTCTCAGTAAAAGGGTTTGAGAGGCTTAGTGGGGAAGGGGGGGAGAGTAAGGGAGGGCTATGTGCTCATTAAATAGAAATACTATTGCTGTTAAGCAGTACTGAGTAAAGAATGATGGTGCTTACTGACCGACACCACAGTAGAATAAAGTGTCCTAGCTAAGTCTTACAATCTGCTTGCTTGCTCACATGAAAAAATGGCATTTTGTTCACTCCCCAACAAAAGCATGGCTTGCTCCACGTGAGTGGGTAGTAGAATTTTGCAAGGTTTAAGTAACACCTATGGTTATTTTTTATATTATTAAATTTAAAATGCAGACATGCTTTTGGATCTTGCAAGTGTATGGACAGCTGGTCTTGATTTTCCTGAGGTTGTGTAAGAGTCACCTGTGGGGGAATCAGTTTGTCAGCAAGGCAACCAATATACCATTTTATTTATTGGATACCAAAGTAAATTAAGAATGTTACTTAGGTTGCAAAATCAAGCGCTTGAAAGTTAGGAAATACCAGATTTACAGTTGCCTATGCAACATTAATTCTGTTCCCCTGTGCACTTAATAAGGCAGGATTCCTGTGAAAGTTTTTTGGATGTGGTCATGTAAAGACTACGTGGTGGGGCATATCAAAGAGGGACATGAATAAGGTTGTGTGGACATCTGGCATTTCTTAAGTATCCAATTCTGCAATTTCCTAGGCATTTTAAAAGTAAAAATGTAAAACTAAACCTACATATTACTAAACTGGAACCATCCCTCTACTGTACACCTTCCCTAGAGTTTGAGTTAAAATTACTCAGCAGTGCAGCACAGACTTAATGCTTGTTAACCACATGGCAGAAGAAAATGTTGTCTAGGAGACATGGTAGACTGTTGGGCCTTGGGCAGAGGATCCACATGCTGGACTTGGAGGTCGTTAGGGGAGGGGACAGACCTGTGATGTTTGTATGTCAGAGAATTATCAGGGTCAGAAGGGACCCCAAGGATCATCTAATTCCAACCCCTCTGTCGTGGGCAGGGACGCGTTCTACTAGATTGGGTTGCCCAGAGGCACATCCAGCCTGGTCTTGAAAACATCTGTGGATGGAGCTTCTGCTGCCTCCCTGGGCAACCTGTTCCAGTGTCTCATCAATCTTATGGAGAAGAACTTCTTCCTAATGTCTAATCTAAATCTACCCTCCTCTAGCTTGGCTCCATCCCCCCATGTTCTAGCCATGCAGTGTCTTCAGAGGGGAATGTGAGTCTGTGTCAAGAGTCAGGTCTGTGCTCTTTCTTGGCACCAGTTGCTTTAGGCAGCTGCTTTGCAGGCCTGTCATCATTGACTGTTTCATTTCCAGTGGGGGTTTTGTAAACCTCTATTTATTGTTGTTCTCTGCCCTCCCCAAGCTATCTGAGCAGTTTCCTTTAGAAACAACTTACTGTCACCTGCTGCTACATGCTGGATCTGTGTACTGTTCCAAATGAAACTTGTCAGTTCTCACTCTTGTTTTCTATTGGATGTTTAAGATCTTGCTCTTGGAGATGCTACCAGAGTCCTTCATGTTGCTCAGAACTGCAGTCTGGCATGAGCCCTCTTTAGTTTAGCAATCCTTTCTCCATCCACCTTCTAAGGATAGGTGAAGACTTCTGTATCTACAGATCTTCTGCTCTACAGAACAGCTTCTTTTGTGCCCTGTGCTTGCATAGTAAGCATTAGGTTTTTTTTCACTCTTCATATTAGTTCAAGCCAGGGCTGGAGATGCGTAAAGGGAACACAGCATAGATTGGTGTAAAGATTAATAAAATCATAATATTAGTCAGTTTCTTCTCACTCAGTAAAACGAATGTGCTCCTAACTAGGCTTTTTGGGATTCAGCCTTTCCCAACTTCGAAGAGGTGAAAGAAACTTGCACTGTAAAGTTGCATGATGAAGTTAATGACCTGCTTGTACCCTGAGTGTGCTTGGGGAATGCCAGGTGATGCTTTTGAAATCTGAACTGGTCTGGTTATGCAGTTCTTAATTATTGTCCTGATTCAATATTCAAGGCTACTTTTCCACTACTGTATCTGTTTTAGCCTGGCTATAGGTGGTGGCAAAATGCTCGGCAAAGTGGATGGTGTTTATGGCTGCTTGTTAGGTGTTCTCAAATGCAGTTGTCCCTTTACTTAAAAGGCAAAAGAAGGGTAAAGAAAGGAAGATGCTTCTTAGAATCAAGAAACATAGGCCATGGAGATATGAGAGAAAACATCTGGAAAGCTGAGTTAGTGGATATGAAGGATATTTCAGAGAATATTGAAGGAGATGAGCTTTTCATCTCCATTGTTTCCTCCTGGATGAACATTGAAAGGCAGGAGTTGAGTTTGTTCACTTGGATAACGGTGAGAATAGATCTTTGGAGCCCACACATGTAAGCCTTTTAGGAAACCCTGTGGCTGACCAAATCAGTCTTTGTACCAAGTGGTCCACCTAGTTTTCAGTAGCAAGCTGTGAGTTAGAACAGTCTTCAGACAGTCAAAACAACTGCAAACCCAATAATCAGTGAAATCTTTGCTCCTTTCTCCTTCACCCTTTTTGCAACCTCGTGTACTGTCATTAAAAAAAAAAAACCAAACAGGAATTTGCAGCCTCCCAAATATTCCTGTTTCTGACACAGAAATGGAAAGTGCTTGAAACTGTTTTCTAGAAATAAATGAGCTGTCACTGGTCATGATGAAGATGTCTCAAGTGTACTTTTTCTAAAGTACAAAGAGGCAATAAATATACTTTGTATTTTCTGTGTTAGTCATAGATTCTTTTTGTTCTTTTTTTCCCCTCCCATTGTTTTCTGCTTCGGTTTCAATGGGCCATTTATCAGTTTGCTGAGAGTAAGCCTCAGACCTGGTTTTTATCCTTTTTAAGAAAATTTGGTTTATTTCCGTTTCAAACCATATAATTTTAGATTAAATCAGAGAAGGTTGTTATTCCTCTGTCGCTTTCTAGCCTTTAACACTAAGTGCTTTTACTTTCTGTCTCAAACCTTTCCTCGTTTTGTTCCCTCTTGTCTGTTTCTGTTCTGATTTCCCTCTTCCTCCCCCGCCTATTTTTTTTCTACAGCTATGTTAAGAGATGGAGTTGCTTGTTCACTAAATGTGTTGTTTGGGAGGGTGTTCAGATGATGGTAAGTTTTCAGGTATCTTTGAGAGTGGTTTAACAGGCGGAACAATTGCTTCCTTCTGTGGTAAAGGGTTGGACTTGATGATCTATGAGGTCTCTTCCAACCCTGATGATACTGTGATACTATCCTTGCTCAAAGGGAAATCAGAGTTGTTTTCCCTTGGAATTACACCCTGGTTTGCACTGAACGCCAGCACCTACCCTTAGCTGTGGTTGTGCAAGCGATCTACAGTAGCATAAGCAGGGCTTAGAGGGGAGACTGTGAGGTGGTTAACTTTTGCTGCGAACTTCTCGGTGTTAGCAGCAGGGTTACGTGCCAGAGATGCACTTAGTTCACTTTTAACCGTAGGTGCTGTTTACTTTTTCCTGCAAACACAGAAGCCAAGTGGGAAGGGATATTTCATAAACTCTGTGCTATTGTGTCCTCTGCTCTAAGCCATAAAACAAGAGTAACAGAGACATTCCCTTTGAACTTGAAATCCCTTTCTAAGCTGCTGATCTAACCTAAGTGAGAGGAGGAGACTCTCCTAGCCAGAACATTTTTTTTCCTGTTCTGGGCATTTCTACAGCCCTCCCACCCCTTTTCTTTTTTTTTCAAGTCCTTAAGTGAGTTTGATGCTGCACCTCTGCCCATAAATTTAAAACAATATTATCCTAATGTAGGTCAGTGAACTGAAACGCCACTGTACACCGTGGGGGATTAAAGTCAGAGAGGCAGCCCTCTCCCACTCCTGCTAGGTCATATGACAATATAAACAAGAAGTGCAAGGAGCCTTCAGCTTTTTCTTGCCCTAATCCTTTGTTTATGCAGCACTTAAACTGACTTTTGGGGTCGTCTCTGTCTGGCATTAAAGCCCTAAAGCTTTTTGAAGTTTCCCTGAAGTTAATAAAATTAGTCTGCCCTCATTGCTAGGCCCCTTGCTGCTGCTTCAGAGCAGACTCTGTATCCCTTACTGTCTTCGTGGCATTTGGCTTTTTAAGTTAATAATATTTTATACACACACACCCCGGATAAAAAAGAGTGTTCGAGGGAATAGCAGAAAGATCTCCCAAAAGGCTGTTCAGCTAATAGGCAAAGTGATTGCCATTGTAGATGTTCTGAGAACTCGAAGGGGATTAACTTCAAATCCAGTGATTGAAGGTAAATTGCTAGTAAAGTAATTGGAAGTGTTGAGTTTCATTTGGAGAGAGCAACATGCATTTCTGTGCCTTTTTACAAAGCAAGACTAAAAGAAAGAGTGAACTTAATTTTTCTAGCATGATCTTACAGTTGAGAAAACAAGGATTCCTCTGTAGCAATTACTCTTCGTTCACCTATTTGGATTACTGAAGAAACTGATCAGTTGTCATAGTTCTTAAGTCAAGCATTCTCATTATTTAGAATCATAGAATCAACCAGGTTGAAAGAAGAGACCTCCAAGATCATCCAGTCCAACCTAGCACACAGCCCTTGTCCAATCAAGCAGACCATGGCACTAAGTGCCTCATCCAGGCTTTGCTTGAACACAGCAGGAGCAGGGAGGTCATTCTGCCCCTGTACTCTGCACTGGTTAGACCACACCTTGAGTACTGTGTTCAGTTCTGGGCCCCCCAGTTTAGGAGGGACATTGAGATGCTTGAGCGTGTCCAGAGAAGGGCGACGAGGCTGGGGAGAGGCCTTGAGCACAGCCCTACAAGGAGAGGCTGAGGGAGCTGGGATTGGTTAGTCTGGAGAAGAGGAGGCTCAGGGGAGACCTTATTGCTGTCTACAACTACCTGAGGGGTGGTTGTGGCCAGGAGGAGGTTGCTCTGTTCTCTCAGGTGGCCAGTGCCAGAACGAGAAGACACAGCCTCAGGCTGTGCCAGGGGAAATTTAGGCTTGAGGTGAGGAGAAAGTTCTTCACTGAGAGAGTCATTGGGCACTGGAATGGGCTGCCTGGGGAGGTGGTGGAGTCGCCGTCCCTGGGACTGTTCAAGGCAAGATTGGACGTGGCACTTGGTGCCATGGTCTAGCCTTGAGCTCTGTGGTAAAGGGTTGGACTTGATGATCTGTGAGGTCTCTTCCAACCCTGATAATACTGTGATGCTTCCAGGAATGGTGACTCCACCACCTCCCTGGGCAGCCCATTCCAATGCCAATCACTCTGTCTGGGAAGAACTTCCTCCTAACATCCATCCATCCCCTGGCACAACTTGAGACTGTGTCCTCTTGTTCTATTGCTGGTTGCCTGGGAGAAGAGACCAACTCCCATCTGGCTACAGCCTCCTTTCAGGTAGTTGTAGACAGTGATGAGCTCAGCCCTGAGCCTCCTCTTCTCCAGGCTAAACACCCCCAGCTCCCTCAGCTTTTTATCATAGGGTTTGTGTTCCAGGACTCTCACCAGCTTTAATGCCCTTCCCTGGACACATTCCAGTACCTCAACATCTCTCTTGAATTGAGGAGCCCAGAACTGGACACAGTACTCCAGGTGTGGCCTGACCAGTGTTGAGTACAGAGGCAGAATAACCTCCCTTGTCCTTAGACTTCGTCGAGGATAAATTGGTGATAGGATAACAGGAGGGGTGTGTGTGGATGACACAGAATGGGATTTGTAGTATTTAGCATCCAAGACTGACACATTGGGTCACAAAGGTTTTATTCCAAACACTCAGGCAAGTCCCCAATCACTTATCTCAGCATCGCTACAACAGTTGTAGTTCGAATGGCCTATAGACTTGCCTAAGCAATAACAGTGACAGAACACAGCAATCAAGGAGAGATCTTTCTAAGCTGATGAGTATTGGACTAAAAGGAGTAGTGCGACTGGAGCCTTCCCTTACTTCCCTAAACTGTGTGTGCAAGGGCAAGACCCTAAAAAGTACATTTCCTTATAGAAGGATGAGAAGTTTTAAAGTAAAAAGGTATAAAAGGAATATGGCATCCCTAAATGGTGGTAATTTTGGTGCTGTTAAAATCAGTTTTAGGTTATCTTTACCAGTTTACTCAAAGGAGTATGGTCCTGTAACATTTGTTCACAGAAATACTTCTGAGTTTTTCCTGGCAGCCTTGCTGGGAAGGCTCTGAGGTGAACCATGCTAGCCTTAGTATGATTGCTTGCCCTGTAATTCCGTTTTTAATTAAGTTAAAGATAACTTTGAAGTGCTCTTGGAAAAATAAAAGATGTTTATGTTGTCTTTAAAGTTGGCTTCCTGTGCCATTTTGGGGAGATAACTATAAAAATAATAGATATATGGAAGATCTTCAGTGGAATATAAGAGACTGTATTTCAAACACAGGGGTTAGAAGGCCATAGCTGAAGATGGAGGAGGGAGACATTCAGTTTTGCAATTCTTGTTTTAGGAAGAAAAGATTCATAGGAAAAAGCAGTATTTTTGTTTCACCAGCTAATGTCACTGGAAAAATGATGAAGGTTTTGAGGGTGTAAGGTTGAAATGAACTGTTTCATTTTCTGCTAGTCTTCTATTTCAGACCCAAAGGAAGGTAAGTGTACCTGAACACTTATCTTCCTCTCTGCTACCATCTATTATCAGTGGCTGGAGTAAAAGACATCATTCAGTTTTAAATTTAAGCTAGAGATTGCCAAGCAGTGATACTATTGCTAATGGTTCACAGGCTGTTTTAAAGCAGTGCTTGTTGAGGGGGTATGAGAGGGCAGACACCAAAAAAACCCTGCAAACCAAAACCCAACCAACCATACAGCACAACCAGAAACATGACCTTTTGGGAAAAGATGAGGGGTGGATGTTCAAGCAGTGAATGCTGTGGAGAAATTGGATTGTTTTTTTCCTACAGCCTTAACTCTGCATTCAGCTGGGAGCAGGGCTGTCTGCACTCTTGTCTTCTCCATGTGAAAGAAGGAAGAAGGGTTGTAGATGTTTCTCATCCTGCAAGTGCTTGTAGTCTGGGACAGACAAGGTGCTGCCAGTGCTCTCTTAATATTGCTCAGCCCTTTCCAGATTCTTTATAGATGAATGAGTAAACACTATTTAAAAACAAAATTGGATGTCTGATGCCAGATTTACTGCCCCACTGAGACTGACGTTAAAATAGAAGCATACCTATGTGATAAAGTAGTAAGACTATTAGGGATTTGAGTCTGCACATGCTCTCCTGTTTGTGGATGGGGCTTCAGGGAAGAACAGCTTAATTAAACCAGCCATATTTTGAGTTGTCATTTAAGCTGAATAAAGAGAAGCATTCAAAGCTGGGTTATAATTCTTTGCTGTTCCAAGTCACTTTAGTCTTTGAAACCTTTTGATCTACCTAAAAATTTCTGAGATGTGAAGACGACCTGCAACTTTTGCCCCCCCCCCCCCCCCCCAAAAAAAAACCCAATCTTGAGAAGATTTAAATAAGATCTCCTTATTTCCTCTAAGTAAATAAATGTTCTGTGTGGCTATGAGGTAGAGTAACTCCAGGCATTAGGTATACAAGGATATTCACACCTATGGGATTAGGCTCACTTGACTGCACCTTATACTTTGTAATGCTTAAGGGAGGGTTGTTTATCTTCCCTTACCCACCAACATTGCTACCTCTTGTTCCTGATAACTTAATTAAGAATTCAGCTTGTGAATGGTTCTGCCCACTGGGTTACAAACCTTGAAATTAACATTGGATGCAATGGTCATAAGGCTTTTAGTTTAACAAATCAGTGTGTATGGAAAGGCAAATATTTAAAAGGCTTTATTTGGAAGCTCTGAGTAATTCTGTCATTTCTTTAGTAGTAGAGCTAATGAGTGCAGGTCTGGAGCTAAGAGACAGAGGATGTTCAAGTAGGTGATAATGGACTTAGCTGTAGGGTAAGTAATGGAATAAACTTTTTTGTGAGCATAGGTGCTTAAGTGACTTTCATGGAAAGGTTTCAAAGCAGAAAAGAGAATTTAATTAACTGATCTTTACAGCATATTCTGATGCAGGTTTGCTCTTCCTGTGTTAGAAAAGAGGTGAAAGCAGAAATCTACTAATTCATAAAGTCTTCTATGATTTTAGACACAAATTGCCTTAAATTCAATAGTTCATATGACTCATGTAGAAGTTTTTTTCATTTGTGGATAAATGGTTTTCTAAGGGCAGAGTGGTAGAAATCACAAAACTTAGTGTATGTTATATTTTTCTTGTCACTTTAGGTTGTGGACTCATGAAGCCCTGTTTCTTTTGCAGGTGATGGATGATTACAGTGTGATCGGTCGTTCGTTGTTTAAAAAGGAAACAAACATCCACATTTTTGTGGGTCTGAAAGTCAAACTATCTACAGGAGAAGATGGAGTCATAGATGGTGGCTTTGGCCAAAGTGGCAAATTCAAAATCCGAATTCCAGGTAGGTGCTTATCAGCTGATGTTGGGGAGGGGAAATTAATTGATGCAAGATGATATTTTCCAAAATTAATATTGTTTATTCATTTTGTTATTCTGAACTCTCACCACCCCTGACCACTAATTTTAATAATATTTTGGTTCTGACATGGTCATGGAAACATTCTATGGATAATATCTAGATCTATCAATAACCAGCAAAATATGTGAACATGAATTGAACTGGAAGAGAAGGTTCCCGTGGTCAAACGCCACTTGTAGTCAATAAGCTGCTTGCCCGGTAGATGGGCTCAAGGTCTTTCTGCTATGGCAGAAGGCAGTAGAGAATTACAAAGAGGCATTTAAGCATTTACTCACAAATTATTATTGCCCTTGTGGGGGCTAGCCACAGCCCAGACAGTGCCCAGATGCTTTCAGGGGACTCTGTCTTGCTGGACATTGAGGCTTGAATTTTCCCGGCTTCTGGGGACAGGACGCAGACAATCTCTGACCTTGTCTCCTGGCTTCTTCTGGATGATCTGTGTATATGTCCAGGAATTCTAAGCAGGACCTTCAGGTGCAGAGGCAGATGTGGTGCAGTCTCAGCACAATGTCACACTGGCCACACAGGCCAATCGTGTGCAGGCATCCAGGGTCTGCTCCTGGTAACTGGCAGCAGTGGAGTTTAGCAGGCAAGCAGTAAGGCAGTGTGCAATAACAGCAGGGCTGGGCACAGCAGGGAGAGCAGGGAAGCAAAATGCAGCAAAGCAAAAGCAGGTTCTTCACCTGCATATCTCCTTTTATCAATGGGGGTCAAAATTAATTGCCCTTTGGACACAAGGATAGCCAATCAGGATGGCAGTTAGCCAAACCTGACCATATTAAGCAAAGCCACAGGCTTGCTTTTCCCTAATTTGGGAAAAGCATGGGCCTTGCAGTAGGCAGGCACAAGCTAAGTGTGTGTGCCTTACACCACAGGACCCAGGGCAGGCCAGACTCAGTGGCTCCAGGTTCTTTTGTGTCCAGTTTCCCATGCTTGCCTCTCTGGTGGAGCTGAAAAGCATGCCTAGGCAAGGCAGGACATGTATAAGCCTAATTTGGGCCTATCAGGCCTACCACAACAGCTGACAAATGCAAGTCTGTGTCAAGTGTAGAGTTGTGAGTCTCATATTGTGAGTCTGAGTGTTACTAATAGCCTCACAGAATTTTGCAATCAGCTCATGCCCGCTGTGGCCACTGATGATTTGGCAGATTGTACCTCTTCTAATTAAGTTATGTGACTTGCATATTGTGAGGCTGAACAGCCTGAAGCCACATCTCCTGTGTTGTTAAACTCTGGTTTGAAAAGGACTTCTTATTGCCAGTCACACAGAGATGGTGGAAGTCTCTCCTCTCGTAATACAGGTATGATTTGCACCAGAGCTCTTCTGAACAAGTAAAGGAAAGCAAATCTGCAATAATTTTTACTTGTAGCTACTTACTTAATATAGTGCATATCAAGTTCCTTAAATTGACTCTGCTCTACGTGTTAGTTCCAAACTTGCCTTCAGGCAAATATTGCCTGATACATGAGATTTTGGAGACACTCAGAATTGTTTGTTTTGGGGTTTTTTTTTGCTAGTGTCTTCTGGTTTGATGATATTCTATATTACTGTATTTCTCATCCTTGGTCAGTTACAGAAAAGACTTATGATGGTAGGGAATGATGGATGCTAGAGTTTGTGAATGGCACTACTGGGTTTTTTACTACTTTTTTTTTTAAGGTAGAAAAGTTGTTCTGAGCCTTTTCAAAAGGCAATAATAGGTGGTGCATTTAACTCAGATTGTGGGATAAGATTGTGACGATACTAGGAGTAGTTTTGTAGTTCCGTAGTGTTTTCAGCCCATTTGTCACTGGTTAATCCTTGACTCTCTTTAGGAAGATGAGCAAGATTACTTCTGTCATACAAGTTGAGAATAGAAATCATAGTGTTCAGTGACAGCAAGCAGCTACGTAGTAATTGATCTGCAGAGAAAACTGAGGTTTCCTGATTTCCTGCTGAATGTGGACTATTTTCCATTTAACTGAAGGCTTGATGCATCTGCTCTGGTTTTGCCTCACAGCAAGTTTCTTTTCTGCTTCCTACCACAAGATAAGAATTTCTGTCTGGAGAGAAAAACTCCTGTATTCTTTCCTAACAGTAATTCCAGCTTTGTCACCAAACCCTACACTTTACAATTAAGCCTTAGAGCCTAATTAGCAAGCATAGTGCATATTTGAAGACAGAAGTTGCACCAGATGTATCTATGGTATAGAAAAGCTTTCAAGTGTTCAGTTGAGATAGATACCTTTAGGTAGGTGGTGAAATGCTGTGTAAATGACCTTAACACTGAAAAGGATTCAAGCTGAAAATCAAGATAATTTCTTACTTAAAGATGTAGTATTCTTAGTAGGCTTTTCTGTCCCAGAGGCAAAAACATGATGAAAGAGAACAACAGAAGGATGACATTTATATTGCCATTTCCAAAATTTTGGATAGAGGAAATGGTTCTTCATGAGATGGGGAAAAGCCTAATAAGTAGTCTTTGTCACTGTTGTGCTTGTAAGGAGGAAATATAATTGTGAACCAGTGGTTGCATTAAGAAAATCATACACAGATTTAGGCAATTGCTTTTTGCTTCGTATGTTGAGTTAGTGGAAAGAAAATTATACCTTTCACCAAGGTGTTCATTATCTAATCTTGGTTATGCTCTTCTGATCATGAAACAGAGGACCCTTTATAGTTTGGTCTTTCAATGAGAGGAATATGTAGCAGAACAGCAGAATTTAATACCCCTTTAAGGCAGGCAGAATAATAGAACTCGGTTTGCTTTTCTTTCGTCTGCGTCAAACTTGGGTACTCTGTTGTCTGGAAGGAAGAGGTAGTAGCTGCTTTTGCTCAGACTAAGACTATCAATCAGTGTGTGACTAGCAGGGGAAAGAACTGCAGAAGGACCTAAAAATCTGTGTCTTTAAGAGTTACATAGGTTTGTGTGTAGGGGGAGGGCTATTGCTGTGATGCTGTTTAAGTCAACTGCAGTTCACATTCCTTTGTTAGGTCAGTGTTGCTTTTTTAATGTGTCTGCATCCTGTTTGTGGGCTTGGGGTGTTTTTTTTATTAAATTTAACTGATCAGACTTTTTTTTCCTTCTCTCCCCCCATTCCCATTCTTCAGCCTCACCTCCCCTCATGTATATTCCCTTTTACAGATTTCTTTTGTGAAGAGCTCTTTTTATTTTTTCTGAAGTTATTTTCCTGTGAATCCCTCACAAATGTATTAGAGAGTGGGAGGGAAGGGAAGGAAACGTGCAGGCTGAAAAGTGCCTTGGACCGCCTCAGTCTGGCACTCAGTCCTCTCATTTAAAACCAGTCAACCTCTGGAACTGAATAGCTTGTTTGAGTAGTTAAGCTGATGATAGCTGAGAGCTGTTTTTAGAAACAAACCTCTAAATAGGAATAAAAATCAGGTATATGTATCAGGGACTTGTCCTGACTACTTAAGATAATAGCAGACCATGGTACATCACAGGGTTCTGTGTGGTTCCACTGGTGCTAACTGGCCCCAGCACCATGCCCACTCCTACAAGCAATTGCTGGGCTCCTCAGGTGTTTTTTCCATAGCCACTTGGAAATTACTTGTGTTTGCCTATAGATCGCAGCCTAGGAACCTTGTTTTACATCGTCTGTAGGCTGAAAGTTAGCAGACTTTACAACTGGTACTGGCAGAACATGGATCTGTTTCTTATTCTGGCACTGCTTGTGTGCAGCAGTAAGTCAGAGTCTTCTCTCTGCTCTTCTGCTTTGTAAAATGGGGATAATTACTATCCATTTGGGGGGTGGGGGAGCGGGAAAAAAAAGAAGAGGAGATCTCTGATTTAGATTTATTCCAGACTTGGAGCATTAATATTTCTTGAAAAGACTTAATTATCTTCTTTTGCGGTACAGAAACCGTATCTAGAGTACAGCATGCAGTTGGAAGTCCCTCAGTTGCTGAAAGATGTCAGCAGTTTGGAAGAAATTCAGGGAAGAGCAGCAAGAATGCTGGAGAGGCTGAAGGGATTGATTTATGAGGGGAAGAAGATGAAAAGAAATGCAAGAGACTTGGCTAAATGATGTCTAAGTGGGAGATATGATTATCTGCAAGTATTTGAAGAACATAATGGAGAAGAAACCCTTAGGGTGGTCCATGGAGATGGAAATAAAGCTAGTAACAAAAAATAAAGCAAAGTGCAACTTGACTATTGATAGATTATTTAGCAGAGATTTCTTACCCTGCCAGATTATCTTTGCAGTGGGAGATGATGTAGTTGCATTTTGAGAATACTCATGTGTAGTTTGCCTGGATGTTTGCTAGTGCCTCTCTCGGGGCAGCAGGGTGGTGGAAAATAGAAGGGCAATGTATTTTTCATCCCCTTTCTGGTTTTGTGCACAGGCATGTCTCTATTGCTTGAATGGCAAGGTGTAACCTGCTTTCTAGACTGTTTGCAGCAGCACCTAATTAGGAAAAAAAAAAGTATTTGCTGGCAGATCTGCTATTCTGTAGGGCCAAGTTGTGGAGCTGTCTGTGTTTTAACTGAAGAGAAAGTTTTAATGTGTGTTAATTGACAGAATGATGCTTACTTTCCAGACTAGTTGCATGATCAAATACGTAAAAAGGGGGGCATAATCTCTAAACTCACAAGAGAGTTTTGCTTAGTTTAACAAGCTGCTTAAAACACAAACAGGATTTGAAAGGCAATTTAAACTACAGTGCTTTGTAAGCTACACTAGCATGCGTGTACAAGGGAACGAGCTACTGATGGAGTGCTTCTTGCCGAGGTGGGTGATACGGGGCAGCTGTTTGAGTTGTAAATGGCAATCCTGCATATACATAGTCAAGGTAAATGAGTGAAAGGTATTGTTCAACTTTGAAATGAATAACAAGTTTGGGGAGGCAAGAACTGTGTGTTTAAGTGTCTTACTCTAAGGAAGACAAAAGCTAACAATGTCAGTCTTTGGAAAACGCTTATTTCAACATACATTGCACCTAGGAATGTCATGCCAGTTGATAACAAAAATTCAGAGGAAAGTTCAGTGAATTGTTTGAATAACAGTGCTAATTGTGGGGTTTGTTTAACTGCCTCTCACCCAAGAACTGACCCTGTAAAACTCTGCTTGGTTTGCAAAATCATGATCTGCTGACATCTTCTAAAAGATTGGCTCAAGATATGCCCATTTCACTGGCTTTGGCATGTTTCATCTGTCTTGTGCTTAATTATGGTAAATTGTAGCAAGTTTTTAAATCTAATTGGAGCATATGTTGTATCTCAGGGATAATTCACTTGCCTTTCTGTCTTGACTGTCTAGCTGCTGGTGAAGTGTTCATCCTTTCAGAGGCACTGTGGTGTGTTTGACTGAGATTCTTTTCTTCTCTTTGGCTCAATACAGTAAAAATTGCTATGCACGAGATGAGTTCAAAGCTACCTTGCTTCGTAATGCAAAAGAAGCAGTGCATATCTAACACTTGTAACAGCTGAACACATTTCTGAATTGAGCAAGTCTGAATGCAATAAAAGGCACACTTTTCAGAAGAAGAGATATAAATGAGAATATTAGAATATAAGCTTTTATGCTTTGCTGTTTTTTTCCCCCTGTACAGGATAACAGTAGTTTAAAGTTTCTTACAGCAGTTGAAGACAAATTCATTTGTGACCTTGTCTTTTGTTGCCAGTAACTTTTTGCCTTGTGTTCCTGTTCCTCACACAAGCTTGTTTTCACCTATTCCACTTCTTGTTGTGGAAGAGGGTTTGAATGTACCATAAAAGTTCTGAAGCAATAGAGGAACTGTGCTCCCTAGTTCAGGGAACATAATGCCTGTGGAATCCTACAGTTTTAGTAATGCTAAAAGGTTATGTAGTGGTGAGAATTAAGCAATGTGCCTTATTCTTGAGAATCCCTCGTATTCCAGTCTGTGAAAACAAGGGTAGAGATGATGGTTATGTTTCCCCCATAATGTATTGTTCAGATGGCCTCTTTCAGTGGGTTTGTAGTTTGGCACATCCTTTCTCCAGTGGATGAGGTCCCTCCTTGGCTTACCAAATAATTAATGACATAGAGGGAAGGCTTTTATGTAAGAGCTGTAGGTGAGCAGCGCAACTTCACATCATTTCAATTCCAGTTAAAAATAGTGGGGTTTAAAAGTGGAATTCAATCAGGTTTTTTTAGCACTCCACTTAAGCAAGAAAGTCTAATGGAAGTTAAACAGTATGAGAGAAATCAGTTATGCAAAGATGGGAAAATGCAGCAGTAATGCAACCTGTGTATCACGTGGTTTTCTACGACTTCCCTCGTCAGAAATATCCATCTTGTGGTTTTTTTGTTGGTTTTCTGTAGTGGTTGTACTTTGAGGCATGCCTCACTTGCCTCAGGTGGTTCCCAACACCTCAGTGTAGCTGGTATTTGTGGGATATCAGTTACCAAGTTTTTCTTAACCAACAGTAGGAGGCAAGCTTTAAATAGTTGAGAGCACATAAATGTTGTGTTCCCAACTTGGTAATTTGGAGAGCAGTCCTTACTGACACCAGCAGCAATGGGGCAGTTGAAACCTTTTCACTTGCACTGAGAATAATTAAACCTCCTGTCACTAAGCAGCATACTTTTTTTTGTGGGAGATCTTGACATTTGGAATTCTTTGCATTATAATAGGATAATCTTCTTCTCTTAGGCCAAATGGAATTTAGGCACATTTAATGTCTGTGTTTGCCTAGCCTGGCTCCATTTTTAATAGAAGGAAATAAAAAATCGTTGGCTGCAAAGGTCTGGTGGCTTGCCATCTCTGTCAGTATCAGGTGAGGCTGAGCAGGATTTCAGTCAAGAGGAAAAACAAAAGCCCAAGGGCAAAGAAATCTGTGTAGCTGTGTTTTATTTAAAAGCTGGAGATTAGCTCTGCTTGTTCTTTTTACAGTCTCTTTTCCCCTACCCTCTAAAACAAACAAAACCTAAAATCCTTGAGGGGTGCTTCAAGCATAAATCTCCCTCTCTGTTCTTTGTGAGAGTTGGCTAGTGTAGTATGGACAGAGGCTGGGAGAGGATTGTTGCCAGGGAATCATCACTTCCCTCTATGATCCCCACTTGAGCGGATTAAACTGTAGTGATGTGAATGTCCTGGTGACCACATAGGAACTAGGAGCTTGAACTGCATTTATGCAGAACGATTGGTCTGGAGGAATCTTGCCTACCTTTTACGTGGTGACATCCTGTAAGCACATATTGACCTTTGGAGCTGAGTATCCAGATTTATTGACCTCAGAGTGTTTTGTGGAATCGAAGTCAAGAGTTGTGCGCATTCCTTCGGAATGAAAACAGAAGGCAAGGAAGTGTTAACATATTAACTGGCTGTCTGCCTCATTTGTGGTAGTGTCAGGAGAACCTGATCTTGACTGAAATGACAGAAGTGCAAGACTAAGTCTCTAAACTTAGAGCTTTGAAGGTTAATGTGTTGATTTTAAGAATGATTTCAGAGGCAACCAATCATTGCACACGATAGTAGATGCCATGGCCAAGGGAGGTTAAGATTCTTTGTGTTTCAAGTCACCATTGGAGTGTCTGTGTTCAATAGATTGCTCTTCTGGGGTCAAGCAGACGTGGATTATGGAATTATCAGTCATCAGGTGATGTAGTAGCCCTTTGAATGCATCTATGGAAGAAAAAAGTCCAGGTCTTGTGTAAGCACTTGTTGGGCATGGTGCAGGCTACACAGGGCTCTTCTGGGTGATTTATTCTTTCCATAACCCCTTTTGTTTCCATGCAAGAGTAGCTGCAGGAAAGTGTCCTTAGTGCAGCGGGAGTACCATTGAGTTTTTTACACCAGATGATGTAATGTCAGTGTTTCTTCCATACTCCCATGACATTTGCAGTTCATCTTGGCTGTGGGGTTGGATTCAATGATCCCTGGAGATCCCTTCCAACCTGTAAAAGTTCTGTGATTCTGTGTGTAGTCTTTAGGAAGATCCCTACACTGAGTAGCAAAGCACCTTATACATGCACTAGTTTGAGCTTAGCCTCAAAGGAAACCTAGCTTTACCTCTGGCTTTTGGCTTTTGTATCCTTGCCTAGGTTATGTTTTTATTGCTTCTGCTCAGCAGAGCTTTGTCAGCTTTTTGTTTGTGTTTTGAAAGCAGTAAAGATGTAGGTGCTGCTTCAATCTGAAAAGAATCTCAGCTTTGAAAAGTGCAGTACGGTGGTGAAGCTAAACATAAAAATATAGAACATATATTAGAATATAGAATAATAGAAATACAGTAAAGAGTATATTGTTTAACTCTCTATTGTGGCATGAATTCTGATACCAGCTCAAATTATGTGATTGCATTCCCCACACTGTTTTGGATGATGCTTTCTATCTGGTGTATTGTCCTGTTATTTTTTTCCCTCCTCAGTGAGTAATCAACTCTTAATTTTTTGCACTTCGCTGGGATCCAGCTGTAAATATGAAATTATTTGTGAAATGGGAGGGGGAAGGAGGGAATCCCACTAAGAGAAAAAATCATTCCAGCGGATGGGATTTGTTTGACTGTAGCATGGGTATGTTTACTTCTACAGAACCCTTAGCACATGGGAAACCAAACCAAACAAAAGCAACCCACAAACAAAACCCCAACCAACCAAAACAGAAAGCCTAACCAACAAAAAACCTGCCAAACAACAAACAAGCAAGAAAAAAAACACCTGTCAGTCACTTACATATCCTTTCTTCTCTTAATATTACCTTCCAAACTCCACAGAGCCATTCTTTGCTTTGACTACTTTCAGCTGATGCTTTTTCCTCTCTCACATTTGCTTCTGTTATTTATTCCAGGCTGTTACTGCCACTACCCCCCTGCTTGTGTTTCTTGATCTCTGAAGTGTTTTGCCAGTAACAGCTTATTTGGCCCTCAGATATTTCTGCCAGCAATTTCAGGCTGCGTTAGGGGTGTACCAAGTAGAGGGGAGTTTTTTTTCCTGACTTGTGGATGCCCTACAGTTGTCACCTTGTGAGCCCTTGAAATAAAGGGTTGAAGGGAAGAGGCAGTCTAACTATGTGCTCGAGGTTGCCCTCTGCAGATGGAGGCTATCAAGAATTTAACTGCCAAAATTGAACTGCCAAAATATTTTTTCTTCTTTAATTTTTTTTTTTCCCTCTGAGTGCATTCTAATTGTTTTCTATTTTTGCCTCCAAGACCAGCAATTACTCTACTGGTATCCTGAAGTTAAGTTTCAAATCCTTGTTGCAAACCAGAAAGATGCTATACTTAGCATTTGTTTGTATTAATTAAGATAAAAGGAAGATAAAGTGTGGAGCTGATAATGTGGGAAGAGATTGGGAGACTACTGCTGGTTTTAACATGTATTTTGAAACTGAACAATTGTTATTTCAGTTGGCAGTGACATTGGTAGTCAGCTGCCCAAAGCACTCACAATGGTAAGCCCCCAAAGAAGGAGTTTTTCTTTTCCTATAGACAAATAAATACATAAGCAAAAGCAATCTGTAAAGATTGTTTCTTTTCTTAGATAAACTCAGGTCAGCTCTCTCTAAGATTCTCCTAAGCCACAAGACCTAGATAGGTAAATTAAACAAACTGAAATTGGCACTCAGTTGCATGTTTTTAGGATCTGGAATTTCAGAAAGAAGTGAACTTATCTTGAGATTTGTAGTAAAAGTGAAAGCTGGGAGTGCTGCTGTGTATTATAACCTTACTTCTGTGTAGGGTCTCTTGTGGTCATAAGTCTTTCTAGCTAATCCAGGCTTTGTTATTTTGAGGGAATGTAGTTATATTGTGGAGAGTTGCATTCCCTGGGAGAAAAGAAGCATCTTAAGTATTTAGGGCTTCTGAATTTTGGATAATTACAACAGCAACTATAAGCTACTTGGACCCTATTGCACAGTGCAGATCTCTGGTGGGCCTTGTCTGCAGTTGATGTAGCTGAGCAGACTTCTGAGTTCTGAGCTCATAATTGCCATCACATCAACACTAACTTATTTGATGACCTTTCCCAAGTTATCTAACATCCTTTGGCTTCACACTGCTGTTGTGTGAAGACAACCTCATAAGGTTGTCTTAAGCCTTGCCTAACATCCTTCATTAATGGAATTCTCTTAGTGAAGGTTACTTTTTTGTAGGAAAAAGGTGGGGAAAAGACCCATTTTTGGTGGGTGGCAAAATCAAATATTTAAAACAACCAAATGAGCAAAATATTTCTCCTATAAAAGCAATCCTACCCTGTTTGTGTCTGTGACTGTTGCAAAGTTCCATATACATACAGCTGCAGAATAGACTGATACCAAGTTTTAAAGATCCTGCTGCATTGTCATTTTGGATATTTTTCAGTTTAAGAGGAGATGCCTTCCTACAGCCACTACAGACCAAATATCCTGTTCCTTGCAGACAAAGTTTTGCATTTAATTTTCACTTCCCTGGGTTTATGCAACCAAAGTGGCAAACAGTTTGGATTAGAACATAACATGGAGCAACATGATTGCCCTTTCTTCTAAGAAATACTACAGAAGCTTAGTGTGCTGCACATCCCACACACAAGAGTGGGATGCATGTGGTACTTTCTGGTTTGTTTGTTGGTTGTTTTTTTCAGTTGTCCTTTTTAGGTGTTTCATTTTGTAAATTCAATCCACTCTTGCTGTAATTTCAAGTGTGAAGAAAATGTCTTTTTTTTTTTTTTTTCTGGAGTAATAATATAGCTAACAGTGTTTTTTATTACGTGTCTATATAGTTTGGCTGAGCAGCCTTAAAGAACCAAGAAAACATGAATCCTGTAATAGTTTCTATGTCTTAAAGCAAATGGGAATATAGGTGTATTTAAATTATTTCTTTATTTTTTATCTGGTTCAACTTAACCCTTATGCTTTCCTTCACAGGCTTGGGATGCTTTAGTGCATCTTGGTCCCTTCAGTCTTTGGTTTTTTTCATACTCTTCTTCTGAAGAGTAGCAAAATATACATGTCTGATAGAAATTTGCACAAGTTTGCTGGTTACAAGTTGTCCTTCTGGGAGGGAAAGGCCTTTTTTCTTGCTAAGGGCTGTGAAAATTTGGATGTTACCCACCTCCCCACACTTAAGAAAATTACCTAGACTAGACTCAGCTGATCTGGATATTAATGAAGCTTTCTATTTACAGCTTAGCACAATATACATGCAGGTATTTACAATACAGCTACATACAGAAATATACAAGGTAAAAAGTAATACGGAAACACAACAGCCCTCCCAGAAACCTGAGTCCCCAGGAGGGGCTCCCTTCCACCTTCTTCCCACCCCTCTACCTTACCCCAGACTTTGCCTTATGTTCAAGGTGGGTTTGGCAGATCGGCCAGGGGTGGGTAGGAAGCAGAAGGATTAATCACACAGATGGCAGGTTAGAGAGAGAGAGAAGTGCAGCCCAAAGCCAGAGAGCAAACTGCCTTATCTGTGTTTGTGTTCTTGTTTTTATCCATCTCAGCAAGCCTATGAGTGCAGTAGCCATCACCATTGTTTCCTTTTCACAGCCTATCATCTAATTCTTCTCACCAAAATATCCCAGCTAGGCTCAAAGCAGCACAGGGCTTAGATGCTGTCAGTACAGCTAAATGAGAGGGATTCAGAGGATCCCTATGGATTCAGTTATGCAACTAAACTACCAAAACATGATGCTTTTTAAAGTGATCATTGAATGCTCAAATATGTTACACATTTTATAAGCACTTGTTTAGACCTTTTAAGGTGCTTTCTCCAAGAGCCCTCTTGCTTATGTACATCAGGAAGTGGAAGCTGCATGATTCAGATTGCATTCCCAGGTCTGTAATTTAGTTACACAGTGTCAAAGAAGAGATTGTTGTCTTCATATTTATTTCTGCTTTCTTGTGTGCAAAGTGGGATGCTACCATCTTTGGATGTTAGAATCCTCACTCATGGCTTTGCAGTGTTTGGATGGAAAATACTCATGTTTGAAGCCTTGATGTAGTTTAGCTTTGATCTTATTAAATGTCTTCACAAGGGTAGCTCCTGCCTCCAGGTTGCCCTCTTGCAATGAAATTTCTCTCCCTTTCTGTAAACTGTTTGTACTTATTTACTTGATTTTGATCATTCATCCCTTGGGCCTTTCACCTTCCCTTTCCACCAGTGTTTGTTCTGATATCTGTTTGAAGTCTGAGTAAAAACATACACCATGGGGGCTTCCTGAAGGCACAGAGCTTTGTGGTTTGCAAATTGTAGGCTATTTGAAGTACTGACTCGCAACAGTGGCCGCTGCTTAGTGGATGAGAACTGTTGTGTGGCAAGGATGTTAACCTTGAGAAGCTGATCTGTGTTTTGAGTTTGGGCACAAAAAAATAGTTGTTCTTAATAGTCTGCCTTGATTTTTTTTCAAGGAAGTCTGTGTAAAGCAGTCTCTCTAGTTTGTGTTTTCACAAAGGGATTTCAGTGTTTAATAGAGAATAGGAAATAACTGGAGCTTCAATAGACCTGTTTTGATAGGGGATATTATTTGGTATAATATTTTGCATAAGCAACAAAAGCATTTCCTGCCTGTAACTGCAGTATTACTGCATTTTAAGAAGCTGCAGAGAATACCTCAAAAGTACTTAATACTTGGAATAAAACCTATAGGTAGAGAAAACCATCATCCTGCTTAGAAATGTCCTTTGTCTAGTATCTGAGGTTGTAATTCCGATTGAGAGTTTGGTATTTGGTACTTTTCTGCTGTGAATTTTATAGTAATGATTTTTTAAGCCTCTGAGCCCTCAATTCCCTTCACACCTCCCCCCCACCCCAGCTATTCCAGATTAGGAAATCAAGACCACTTAGTAATTTGGAGAACATACCCTTTCCTGTTGCAGCTGCTGAGCTACCTAGTTTCATTTTCTGATGCCTTACTCAGATCATTATTAACATTTCCCTCTCCATTCCACTTTTTACCTTTCCTTACTCCTACAGCCAACCATCCTTGCCTACACATCAATAACCTCTGTGGCAGTTTGGCTTTTTTAATCTGCCTGTTTTGTTGTGTGTTTGGTTTTGGGTGGTGGTTGTTGGCTGGTGTTTTTTATAAAGTATATACATAGACAACTATTACAAACCCTATGAGGAGAGGCTGAGGGAGCTGGGGGTGTTTAGCCTGGAGAAGAGGAGGCTCAGGGGTGACCTCATTGCTCTCTACAACTACCTGAAGGGAGGTTGTGGGCAGGTGGGGGTTGGTCTCTTCTCCCAGACAACCACCAATAGAACAAGGGGACACAGTCTCAAGTTGTGCTAGGGGAAGTATAGGCTGGATGTTAGGAGGAAGTTCTTGCCAGAGAGAGTGATTGGCATTGGAATGGGCTGCCCAGGGAGGTGGTGGAGTCACCATCCCTAGAGGTGCTGAAGCAAAGCCTGGATGAGGCACTTAGTGCCATGGTCTAGTTGACTGGACAAGGCTGGGTGCTAGGTTGGACTGGATGATCTTGGAGGTCTCTTCCAACCTGGTTGATTCTATGATTCTAAATACAGACCCCTGAAACAACAAGAGGGACCTGTACCATTTCTTCAGTTTGTTTCATATTAAATTGTCTTTTTATATCACATGAGGAATATTGTTCATATGGCACAGCATTTTCCTGTGCACCTGAGTTTTTTAATTAAGTATGTGGCCAAGCAGCATGTGCAAGGTAATGCTACAGGCATGAGAGAAAGGAGACATCATCCAGGGCTGAAAATGTGTTAAAGAGTGCAAGTTCCTACTGACAGGAGCAGGCTGTATATCATGAACTGAGGATTTTCTTTTCATGGCTCATTACAATTGACTGTTCTCACAAGTACCTCCTCAGAAGATGAACAAAGATTATAGTCCCTCTGGAGTTCATGTGGAAATTGATGCTTGGTTCCCTAATGCTTGACTTTTTTTTTTTTTCCCTTCATATTTTCCTTGTTGTGGTCTAAATAAGTAGTTTGAGGACACAATGTAATTGATTTTAGTTGTGTTTTTAATGTTCCATCTTGAAATCATGCACATTCGGAGCGAGATTGACTTAGTAAATTACCAACATTTTGATTTTATGCTTTAAGTGCAACTTAAGCTTGAGTTTAATGACCCAGGGTTTGTCTTGAATTGTCCTTTTAAAAGAATCTTAGTATTTTAAGAACTTTCTTCTGTTGACTAAGCCATATGAAGACCAAATATGAATGAAAGGTTTTGGAGGAAGTCCTAAAACACCTATCTCTTAATATTTTTGTGATGGTTTGGGTTTTCCCTGCCCCCCCCCCCCCCACACACACACTTTGGAAATCACCCAGACTAGACTCAGCTGGCTCTGGAAATTTTGAATTAAGCTTCTATTTACAGCTTATCACAATATGCAAGCAGATTTTTACAGTATATACAGTTATATACAGAAATATGCAAGGTGAAAGGTAATACAGAAACACAGCTCCCCTCCCAGAAACCTGAGTCCCCAGGAGGGGCTCCCAACCACTCTTCCACCTTCTCCCATCCCTCTCTAGCTTACCCCAGATGTTGCCTTGTGCCCAAGGAAGAATGGAGAATCAGCCAGGGGGGTTAGGAAGCAGGTGGATTAATCAGGTTAGGTTCAAGAGAGGAAAAAATGCAGCCCGCAGCCTGGACAGAGAGTGACTCCCTTATCTATGTTTGGATTCTTGCTCTTATACCTCTCAGCAAGCCTATGAGTGAAGTAGACATCACCACTGTTTCTCTTTCACAGCCTGTGATCTAATCCTTCTCACCAGAACATTTTAGCTGGCTTCAAACTAGCACAATTTGCTATTTTTATCTTTTTGAAAAATCAAATTATTTCTCATATCTGTGAAAACAATAAGTTGACTATTTCTGTCCAGTTGATCATTGTACATTTTGCTAGTGCTTACTCTTAAATATATGACTGGGTTTCCTGGAGTAAAGGCAGGAGTGATTCTCATTTAGAACTTGTTTATTATAAACATGGGATGGGGAGGTGGAAATCAGTTTTATTTGGCATTTGGAAAAAATTATAGGTAGATTAACAACAGATTTTTTTAAACATCTTTATTAAAGCTCAAAATCTTAGAGGAAACAAATACTGGTTCTGGTAAGGAGCCTGTGCTGTAGAGTTCTGCAAATAAGTTAGGTTGGATACCCTCACTTGAGTTTTCATAAATTATGGATTTGTAATAGACATGAGTGGCTGCTTTTAGGGTGGTTAAGAAAAGACAGAAACCCTTTAAACATGGGAGATGGGTCTGAAGATTTCTGATTTGCTTGTTGGTGATTGGGTTAAAGACCTGTTGATTCTCTCCATACTTAAAGCTTTTGCTCTTTTACACTAGTTATGGTTTTCCTCTTGGTACACACACATATATAGATTGTAGATATAATCAGTGGAAGCATGTTATGGATTCCCTGTTACTTTTGTTGAACCAGGTATTTAGAGTTGTTTTGGGATGGCAAAGGAGGGAAAGACCAGCCACAAGCAAGCTGATGGAGTGTTTCAGTCCAGCCCTGCCGATTTAGTTCTAATTGAAGCTGTCTGAGCCAGGCTTAATACAATTTAGTTATCGCCAAGCAGCAGGATTTTATTTGTGGAACGGGGCCTGTTGGAACTTCCTCCGACCCCGGCGAAGCTGTGAACAGGAGAGAGCTGATCAGGCAGGCATGCCTGGCTAGCCTGTGCATTTCTTTAATAAGGCAGGGATTGATGTCTTTTGCAGTTCAGGGGTTAGATAAACAGCAGTCCCTTGGTTCAAGGCTCTCCATGTTCAGTTGTTTGTTTATACGGATCTTAGAAGGTTAGGTTAGCCTTCTTGACATCCCAGGGGAGCTTTCCTGACCATGGTATAACCTCATCTGCTCCAGACTTGCTCAGGAGGTGTCACATCCCTTCTTAGGAAAGGTACTGGCTGAGCTGAGTGTATGCAGTTTGTGCCTAGTCCCTATGAGAGGTGGATGTCATTAGTGTGGTTGGAACACTGGGTCTGTCTTCAGGAACTCATCATTTGCATGTGTAGCATATGTGATTACTGTGCTTCCATTCTCAGACATGGTATTTGTATGCAGACATGACTAGAGCATAGAACTTGGGCTCTTACTCAATGGCAGTTTTGAAAAATCAGTGGCACAGTGAATAATTCCATCAAAACTTGGAGGTTAAGTCTTACTAATTGGTGCTTCTATTGATTTGTCAATGTTAGTCCATTACATGGAATAGGATAAACCCTGAATAAAAAAGTAGCCACGTTGATAATTTTTATTTCAAAATGAATGATGGTTATGTGTTGAACAATACACTGAGCTGGAGCATATATCTCATGAGATTAGTTTCCCTGACTATTAGATCTCAGTCCTCCTCCTTAACAGGCTGTTGTGATGGTCATGTAAGAAGTGAGAAAGGAGTGGTGCAAATTCATCTAGATCTTGGAGCACTATAGTTCTGATGAGTGGAGTTGTTCTGGTGTTTGAGGACAATTCTGCTCTGGGTTGGAAGTGTGCTTTGCATGTGTGCCTGGCTGCTTTTAAAGTGTGACACATTACAAAGTTGGCTTAAATCCAGAAATTGTTGAATTTTTTTTTTTTGCTGATTTGAAGTCTGGTGATTCATACTTCATATTTCCATAGCCCTGCAGACCCAAACAGACATTAGTAACCTAGCTGCACACTTACATCACTGCTTTTGAAATATCATTGTCTCTAGAGGAGGGAAACTGAGGCACACATGTGGGTTGTGAGTCACCACTGGACACATGTGAGAGTGCAGAGATCTGTACTGCCCCTTCCCCTCTTGTAACCCCCAGCATCATGCTGCTCAACCTACAGTGTTATCATTTTCTTGGGATAGATTACTGCCAGTTCTAGAGCTTTTCTTGGGATAGAGATGTGCCAGTTCTAGAGCTTTTCTTGCATCATGCTGCTCAACCTACAGTGTTATAATTCTCTTGGGATAGATTTGTCCCAATCCTAGAGCTTTTCTTGTAACCCCCAGCATCATGCTGCTCAACCTACAGTGTTATAATTCTCTTGGGATAGATTTGTCCCAATCCTAGAGCTTTTCTTGTAACCCCCAGCATCATGCTGCTCAACCTACAGTGTTATAATTATCTTGGGATAGATTAGTGCCAGTTCTAGAGCTTTTCTTGCAACCCCCAGCATCATGCAGCTCAACCTACAGTGCTATCATTTTCTTGGGATAGATTACTGCCAGTTCTAGAGCTTTTCTTGCAACCCTCAGCATCATGCAGCTCAACCTACAGTGTTATAATTCTCTTGGGATAGATTTGTCCCAATCCTAGAGCTTTTCTTGTAACCCCCAGCATCATGCTGCTCAACCTACAGTGTTATAATTATCTTGGGATAGATTAGTGCCAGTTCTAGAGCTTTTCTTGCAACCCCCAGCATCATGCAGCTCAACCTACAGTGCTATCATTTTATTGGGATAGATTACTGCCAGTTCTAGAGCTTTTCTTGCAACCCCCAGCATCATGCAGCTCAACCTACAGTGTTATAATTCTCTTGGGATAGATTTGTCCCAGTCCTAGAGCTTTTCTTGTAACCCCCAGCATCATGCAGCTCAACCTACAGTGTTATAATTATCTTGGGATAGATTAGTGCCAGTTCTAGAGCTTTTCTTGCAACCCCCAGCATCATGCTGCTCAACCTACAGTGTTATAATTCTCTTGGGATAGATTTGTCCCAATCCTAGAGCTTTTCTTGTAACCCCCAGCATCATGCTGCTCAACCTACAGTGTTATAATTATCTTGGGATAGATTAGTGCCAGTTCTAGAGCTTTTCTTGCAACCCCCAGCATCATGCAGCTCAACCTACAGTGTTATCATTTTCTTGGGATAGATTACTGCCAGTTCTAGAGCTTTTCTTGCAACCCCCAGCATCATGCAGCTCAACCTACAGTGCTATCGTTTTCTTGGGATAGATTTGTGCTAGTTCCAGAGCTTTTCAGGAAACCTGAGCTTTTTCCAGTGGTCTCAGATATGGCAGTGTTATTGAAGTCTCCTGTTCTGTAAAAAAAAAAACCCTGCAGATGGGTGGTGTTCCAGCTGAAAAGTGAGGTGTTTAGAGGGGGGAGAGGGAGGCTATTGCCCATGCTGGCTGAGGTTTCCAAGTGCCAAAATATGGACATCTTGTCTCTTTTAAATAATGTGTGGGGTCTGCCTGAAATGTTTGGTTTCGTATTTAATCAGTATTAATACGATAACAGGAATGTGATAACTGAAGCGAACACAAAGAGATTATCTTCTTAGCCAAATGCATCCATTAGCTAGGAAATATAGGTTTCTATTAAATGAAGCAGACAGATGGGCTCTTGGAGGTGACTGAGAAGAGGAGGGGGAGTGGGCTAAGAGGTGAAAGTTGAGGTTTAGAAAATCTCTATAAAAATAAAAACAAACCATCCATCTTGATGGCTGGCGTTTTACCCTCCTGTTGCACTTTAGGGATGGTGCTCCGATTCCTATCGAGAACATTATGCTGAAACTTAATCTAACCAAGCACTTACTCCTGCCAAACTCTGCCTTATAACTGCTTTGCTCCCCCAGAAAGAAGTGGCCAGCAAGGCTTCAAACACAGCACTGTGTTGTGCCATCTTTAGGAGAACTGCTGCTTCAGGGTACTGGAGGAAGGCAGATTGCATCTTGTCCCTCTGATCTTTTGCTTTTTGCTGGAGGAGTGTGTTGGGGAAGTATTACAGTGTTTCAGAGCAGTTGTAAAGTTATTCATTCATCTGTGTGTATGTAAGAAAAGACTGGATGAGGCACTTAATGCCATGGTCTAGTTGACTGGGTAGGGCTGGGGGATAGGTTGGATTGGATGATCTTGGAGGTCTCTTCCAACCTGGTTGATTCCATGATTCTATGATTCTATATATGCATGTATGTGAATCCCTGTCTAACAGTGTTTATAACCAATGTAGCATAAATAGTTTTAGATAATGTGGAGAACAAGAAGAAGATAATACCATTAAAAGAATTTTACCAAAGGAACAATTCACTAAAACAGATGGAGTGACACAATCCATTCTTACAAAAACCCAACTCTGTGGCAGTGCAAGCATGCCAGCAGAGACAGGAAATATCTGTCTTGCCAACTATCTCTGGACTGGCCACAGCCTCACATCTTCACTGCTGACCCAGGCAGTTGTGGGTGCTCTGTTGCACAAGTAAGTGTGTGTCAAACCTTCAGCCTGTGGAGTTCTGCTGAGAGGTCAGAATCATAGAATCAGTCAGGGTTGGAAGGGACCACAAGCATCATCTAGGTCCAGCTCCCCTGCTGTGGGCAGGGACACCCTACCCTAGAGCAGGCTGCCCAGAGCCTCATCCAGGCTGGCCTTAAACACTGCCAGGGATGGGGCCTCAACCACCTCCCTGGGCAACCCATTACAGGCTCTCACCACTCTCATGCTCAACTTCCTCCTCATGTCCAGTCTGAATCTACCCATTTCTGGCTTTGTTCCATTCCCCCGGTCCTGTCACTACTTGACATCCTAAAAAGTCCTTCCCCAGCTTTCTTGTAGGTCCTCTTAAGATGCTGAAAGGCCACAAGAAGGTCACCTCGGAAGCTTCTCCTCTCCAGACTGAACAGTCCCGACCCTTTCAGTCTGTCCTCATAGGAGAGGTGCTCCTTAGGAGAGGTTAGAGTATTTTTATTTGGAGGTTTTGTCTTGGGTTTAAGTCTGTATGCATTTTATTTGGAAAGGAAATCCAAGGGGCTGCACAGGATGATGCTGCCTAGGAAAAGTGGGATGACTATAAACAAAGTGAAGTTAATTTTTCTGGAAGTTGTTCCTAGTAATTGAACCTGAATGCTGTGGAAACAATTCTGTATGTGAGTGGCATGAGACTGCAAACGGTTGTTAGCTTTTATCTTCCATCCCATTTTGGCTTTGCTGCGTGTGATTATTCCCTCCTTGGATTCTGAGAAAGGCGCCGAGCTTCCTTTGGCCAAGCTTTGTGTGAGGTTTTAGATCTGGTGATGGTGGGGAGATAGGGAAGGAAAAAATGTGTGGCAGGAGGGAGAAGCATCAGCCCTCTTCTGTCTGGCATTTCCAGGCTTTACACAGTTTCATTTATTCATTTTATGCTGCTTTACTTAATTTCACTTGGTCTGCAGTTACTTCAGCTTGATTTTCTTCATAAAGCCTTAAGTGTTAACAAAAACGGAGTGTGTCAAAGTCCCAAGTGGATTTTTTTGTCCCTTTACTGTCCATCTCTGTAAGCCAGTGCCAAATGAACAGTGACATGTTCATTTGAGGAGCACGAACCCTATGTTCTCACAATCTCTGAATCCAAGATACTGTTAGAAATGTGAACTTTAAAACCTGTTTGATTTTGTGTTTCCTTGTGGTGTCCTTTATATATATTGATTTTGGTTTTCCCCTTTTCCCTAACAAATGAGAGCTAGTAAGGAGAAAAAGGTCTTGGAGAGAAAGGATACAGGCAGGTGATGGCTTAGAGATGCAGTAGCAGAGGGGAGGCTGTGGCAGGGTGCTGTTCCCTGGCAGTGGTGGGAGAGACAGGAGGGGCTTGTGTGCTCTGCTGGCTCGATTGGGGGGGGGGGGGGGTGCAGGAGGTTTCGGAGCTGCTTTTCAGGCTGCCCTGTCATTCCTGCTGGGGAACCACTTTCGTGTGTATGTTGTTTTTCTGGGAGGGAGGTGACTGAGTGGCTAGCCCCTTGACAGGGCAGTTTTAAAACATTCATAAAACTTTTATTGGACTGCCACCCTTCCAGATAAATATTTTCTGGGTTTATGGGCTTATTTTAAGGATTGAAGCTTAATAGCAGCTTTGTAGCCCTATCCATCCCCAAAATAGCCTCTTGGCAAGCCCCATCTCTGGAAGCTGCCATGGTTTTCTAGGTCTTTGGAGTTTCTTCATTGCTAAATTATTACCCTTTCACCTCCTTCCAGCTTTGTATGACTAAATGGGACCAACTGTTAAATGAGTATTTCCCCTTCCCCCAGCCTTACTGAGGGCTGAAAGCTGAGCCAGTGTACCGTATTTGGTCATCATGAAAGGAGAAGGGTTGCAGTAATGTATACATTTATTTTGCTTATTTAATTTGGGTTGTGTCTTAATTACTGGTCTTTTTGTTAACGCTGTGTGCGATGTTAAGATGGTACAGGCTGGTGGCACTTCAGACGTGTGCTGGCACTTTTCAGGCACTTTCTCCATGTGATTCCACAAATATAAAAGCTTTACAGCACATCTCAGCATTCAGTGCTGAAACCAGTGGGCTTGCAGCCAAGGCTGTACAAAGGAATGCTGTATGGGGTGCTCGGAGAAAGATGGAGCTGCAGTTTTGAACATCCATGCCTTTTGCTTTCACTGTGTTGTGTCTGAAGAAGTTTCATGAATTTCAGCATGGGCTTTTGCTCAGGAGTGACCCAGGACAATGTATTTTGGCAGCTCTAGGGAGTGCCATGTGTGTTTCAGGTCCTGAAACTTGGATGTTTCTATTACCTGGAACACAGCTCTGTGTTATTGACTCTTTCTATCCCAGTGCAGTTGCTGATCTCTCCTGTTTTCTTACCCATGTGGTTGTTAATACTTAGTAGGAAAGTGTGCTGTTTTCTTCATTTGCTCAGTTGTATGTTATGACACTACTTGCAATCACTCATCTCCTGAAGAGCAAACTTCTGACATACAGGATTGTGTGTGGCATCTTTTGCCTCCTCCCAAGTTTTTCAGGGGTGGTGAGGCTTTTCTTGAGCACGGAATGCAGGAGCCCCTTTTCCACTAAGTGGGACTGCTGCTGGTCCCTCAAATGTATTTGGAAAAGTGCATGAAGTAGGAAACAACTTAAAGGTTGGATTCAGAGGTTCTTGTGAAAGACTAGACTGCAGACGTGCCTAAGATTAAAAAGATGACAAAGTTAACGTGGGAGCTGTATCAGGACGACAGAAAAGACTGGAGTAAAGATTCATTGCCTCAACAGGGTCACTTGGTCCTAACAGATTATAAAAGCAACCAACTCCACTTGCTTTATTTAGGGTGAGGTTGACAAATCTTACATAGTCAAGGAACTCCCTTTTCCAGATCAGTCACACAGTTCAGCAGTGCATTTGCTGGCCTTGTGTTTTGTGGTGGGTTTTTCCTGACCTAAAAATAGAGCTATCTATTTTGTTACAAAACAATACCCTGAGAGTTTTGTTTCTTTATTTCCATGACTTCTGGTTTTTGTGTCAGCACATCATTACTTAGATGAGGAAACTATTTACTTTTGCAAGACTGTTTTTTCTGTCGATGTTACACTGATAATTAAAGGGGGGAAAAAATATGAGTGACAAAAGTAATATATTCAAGGTAAGAATGAATTCAAACAGCTTAGGTGTTTAACTCAGCACAGTTTGCTTGCCTATCAAAGAAAATAGGATGTGTGGTGTTTCTTAGGAGGCTGTTGAACTCTGTCAGTGCCTGCATTGCATGCAGAGTGGTTGTCTGGTGTAATTCTTGTCAAAACTGGACTCTTTCCACATGGATATGTGAATGCTACCACTGTATTTGTTATGTGTGAGTGTAATGAATAGCAACTTTTTCCATTATTTTCCCTCATATTTTCTAGTTGTAGTCTCCTCACCAGTGCCTGGATGTTTCTCAAGCAAATGGGGTTTATCCTTTTTGACTCTGGCAAAGGGAAGTATCGCTTCTGCTCTAATGATACAGAGCAGATATCTAGTGGGATTAAGTTGCCAGCACGTTTATGGCAGTGTGGTGAGGAGGACTCAAGTGTGTTTGTCCTGGTTTGAGGCTAATTGGAATATTTTAATGAAGAAATTAGATTTTTGGTTGTGGAAAGAAAGTGATAGTGATGTCTATATCACTCGTAGGTTCTGCTGAGAGATATAATACATGAAACATAAACAAAAGTCAGTCAGTCTCTGTCTGGCTGCTGCCTGCTTCACTATTTTTTCTGCTGGACCTGTGTAACCCAAACTAATCACTCTGTTTCTAATTCCTTATCTGGCTTCCCATGACTCACCTCTTGCACATAAGAGATTCTGAGATAAGAGAGGAGGTGTGGAAAGGAAGAGGGGAGTTGGTTGGAAAGCCCTCCTGGGTGGTTCTGCTGTTTGGGAGGGGTTTGTATTTCTGTATTACTTTTAACTTGTATATAGTTGCAAATATCTGTATATATTGTGTATATTTGGTTGTAAATTGTGCCATGCTGTAAACATTGCTTCATTCCTTAACTTCTAGCTGGCTGATTTAGTCTGGTGAGTTCGTGGTGAGGTGGGAAACTCCTGAACTACCACAGTTTTTCAGCAATATAACAGCATCTCCTGGAACTCTGGCAGTGTTTGATTTTTTTAGGTCAGCCAGTAGCTGGTGGTTGCTGACTGATGGTAATTTTTGTTCCAATTGATTTTTCTTTTGGTAATTGATTGTCATGGTGGTATGTTTTGATCCGTTGTGGTCATTCCTGGGTGAGGATTAATCTTTGGAAGAAAGCTGGTGGGTACCTCATTTCTAAGACTTGTAAAGCAGACTGGAAAGGTAACTGAAAACATAACTTTCCAGAAATATCTAATATTAGTTTGAGATGTTCCCTGGGTGACCTAATAATTCTCCTTAATTTGTAGTACCTTATAGTGGTAGATGCAAAAAGATCAAGTTGTTGGCAAATGCATCTTCTCTTTATTCACTTTTTGCTTCTGGTACTTTCTGAACATCGTGTTGTGACAAGACTTCCCCCATTTCAAAGCACTTGATACACATCAGTGTACCTGCCACAGCAAGATAATGTAACTGGCAAAGTTCCACAAGCTGTTCTCCATTGCCCTTGATGACACTCGATCTTTGGATGTATAAGGTGAGGGTACCTTATGGAACTGTGTTAGGGAAGATGTTCTGTAGCCTGTGCCCTTTCTACCTTTCAGTGCAATGGCTGTAGCAGCTGTTGGCTCGTGTCATGTGCCATTTTATATCAATCTTTTCATCAGTTAAGGTTTAAAGAAAAAAGAAAAGCTATCAGCAAGATACATCCTGCTTATGAACAGTTCTGGAAAGAAATACTGTCATAGCAAATGTGTGTATTCCAGAGATTATTGTAGGCTCTTTCCCAAAATAATGGACAAGAAGTAGAAAATTTCTCTCCCAATCTGCATCCTGGAAGAGATGGATACAGGTAACTGTTAATGACTTTATTAATATACATTGGACCAAAAAATACCCATAATGAGGATGCAGAAATTGGTGACAGGCATTGTTCTTAGCTTTCTAGAAAACAACAAACAATTTAAAGAGATGTTTTCATTGGGGTTTTTTTACTAGCAGCCATGGAAAACCCACAGCATAGGGAAGCTGAGAGATGCTTCTGATTCTTATTTGACTTTTAAACTCTCTGCTTTCTTTTGTTGTGGTTTAAATTGCTCATCAATCAAAAGGTAGTGCTTCTTAAGGATGTAATTTGCCTTCAGCATTATTATTGCTGGTGTATGGATGGCTCAAGCACTGTGGTTTTGATGGGAACATATCAACTGCAGACAGGAATTCATCCTCTGGAAGCAGAAACAGTGAAAACAATGAACAAATATGGCTTTAGGGGAGAAAATACACTTCTCAAGTTTTGTTGTAAAATAATTAGCCTTCTGTGGTAGGCACAGGGACCATGGAAAAAGGACAGGAGCTGCTCAGTTGCCTGTGATTTGACTTCAAGTTTATGACCTTGATTAATGTGCCTGCTCAACTGCACTTAACAGAAGCATATTTGATGAAATGCTAAACTCATGAATTACATTGCCAAGAAAAGCCCCCCCCTTTTTTTTTAACATTGGTAAAATCAGAAATAAATCAAGATCTTCAGACCTCAGTGGAGTTGTTTAAACATGAAAGTAAAAGGAACAAGCTGTTCCTTCCACAATGACACTTTGTAAATGTAATGCTATGTAGCTTTTCTTCAGCTTAAAAAAGGAACTGTGTGTTTAAGGTATTGTGTAAAGAATTATAGCATTCTTAACCTCATTTTGTAAGTGATGACAGAGGTGAAATAATACTGTGAACTGATAGAAGCCAAGCAAGCAGAACTACTGAGGCCTGGATTTCTTACTTTCCCATCCAAATGACTGACCATTAGGGCTATAATGACTTGAGAGCAAGTTACAGTTTGGGGGCTTCTGTAAGGCAGTACTTGTTCTCTGTTTTTCTTGGTGTGAGCAGCAGTTACTGGTTCAATTGTATCCTTATTTCAACCGTGGAACCACTAGAGTTACTCCCATTTTATATGTACAAACCAGACAGAATTCAGTTTTACTCAGGAGAGAATAAATGCGCTGTCCCTGCTACGCACAGCAGCGAACACTGGTATTGCTTGCATAGACTCGTCAGCCCAGGGGCTTGCGTGGCACCAGAGAGCCTATTCTTCTCTCTTATTGCTTGGTGAGTTTTGTTTCATTTGTCTGCTTTAGTAACAAGTCGGAAGTGTTACTATTTATTCTTCTGTTTGTTTTTCTCTAAGTGGTTGGGCACTGCTGAGTTGAATCAGAATTAGGAAGCCTTTCCTTTGGCTGTTGCACTAGATGCCATGATTATAACAATGAAAGTTCAGTTTTTGTTTTCTTGGAAGGCCTTTGCTCAGATTTTTTCATCTTTTAGAGGATTAAGACTTAACACTAAAGCAATGTACAAAACATTTCTACTAGAAGCTGGAAATTTCCCTGGAAAGTTGAATAGGTTTTCAGGTCACAAGAAATTTTGGAATGCACAATGGTTTCAAACATTAACTTTTCACTTTGTGCCTGGAACTTCTGAAGACAGACTTGCATTTTTTGGCATTGGTCAAGTAATCTGGTCTTCATAGACTTGCCATCTGTAGTGTCTTTGTGCAAAGTGTTTCCCCCCGAGGCACCATCTTGTGTTTTAATTTGCAGTTTCAGTTGCTGATGTATGGGCTCCTCTGTTAAATAATTTCTCTTTTCTATGCCATTATGCCTACATGCTTTACTTGATTTGTGTTGCATACAAAGTGTTTTTCCCCATGTTGTGTTTGGAACTGGTTTGTAATAGAGTTACTGTTGGGTAATTCTGACTGAAAGTTACAACTTCATCAACAAACACAAAGTGCTCGTTCAGTTTGAAAATCTGTGTTTTCCACTCCTCCTGAACTGTGTATCCCTTATGTGTGCTGGGTTTTGTCATTTAAATGACACAAACTGCTATTTCATACATGCTGCACGTTAGGAATTACTGAAGATTCACTGGCATGTAGAGCACTTACCACTGTGAACACAAGTGAAGAGCTTCTGTAAACAGTTGATTCAAGATTTCAAAATGACACAAGTGCTGAGAAAACTATTGCGCTCCACTATGCTGTCACATTGCCCTGGATTAATGAGTCACTGTTTGCTATCTCACTGATAGTGACTGTCTGAATGCTCAAACCCCATCACAAATGTGCTATAAATTCATAACCTTAGATCTCTCTCTCTTAAATCCCAGGGAAGATGTTCTGTCATGCATATGATGTGCTGAGGAGTATATTCGCAGTTATCGAAGCTCGGCTGATAGGCACTAACTTGCTTCTGTGTCTGAGCTCTCAAATGACAAATGGTTGTGGAAATACATCCTTTGTGCCAAGATCAGGGATTTCTGCCTGCAGTTGTAGAGTGCTTTAGAGCAATTCAAGAAAATATTTAGATGTTGACTGGAGCATACATTAATTCTTCTGAGTTCTGACTATTCCACCAGGCTGACTGTACACTCCTGGCACTAGACTGGACTCGGAGGTTCCCAGCCTGCTTTTATTTTGTAGTCTTCCTTCACTTACTTACATTTTTAAGCTCACTGCATATGATGAAAAACACTATAAATGTGGAGGCAGTTATCTGTCTTATGTGTCCTACAGTTTGGTGTACCTGTGATAGGCACAGTAGTGACATTAATGTAGTCAAGATTGCAGATTTGATTGTCATACTTTTTATGAGGCATATTGAATCTTTTCAGTTCAGTAGTACTGCATTTAGAGATTCTTTCATCGTGTCCTCTGGAGATTATGCCAGAAAATTTCAGTTCACTGAATTTTGAACTGCAGACTGGCCATGTTTGGCTTGAGAGGGCTGGATGCTCATGCAGTGTGCATCACTCTGATGTGTACTGGATAATGTCATGGTATTTAAAAATATGCAATATGTTCTGCGTGCAAAACCATACGCATAAACACTTGCACGCTGTGTATGTTGTGGCTGCACATCTTCAGCTTGTGTGGTATGATGCACACACTCATGTGCACGCCCACACACTAAACCTTTGCAGGTCAAAAAGTGAGGATAAACTTTTGAACCCAGCTGCTTCCAAATTAAGTACATGTGCAGGGACCACCAGTGCTGGGGTTACCGTATTCCAGAAAAGTGCTGGACACTGACACCCACGTATTGTACTGCAGGAGACTTCTTGTTCTTCCCTGAGAGCCTGAAGGATGATGCCTTGAAATCATACTCTCCTCTTTACCCTTTCCTTGTCACTAGAAAGGACAAGCAGCAGTTTGGTGACTTCTCCCTTCGTTATGGAAATGGGACTGATACAGTAATCAGGATGCTACATATGGAGCTTTTTAAATTACTGCTCTTCAGTCTTTTGTTAGCCTTCATTATTCCTGAAGATTTTTTTCAAGTCCTAAAAATGACATTTTTAATATGCAGAATTAAAAAAAAAAAAAAAGGCAATATGAAGAATACATTTTCATCAATAAGCTTTTACCTTTTAAACCAGTTATCTTAGTTTCTGCTCTAGGTATTTTAATTGAAGATTAACTACTGTTAAAGAGTATACAAATTTAGTATATATTTGGAGTAGTAAAATAGGACTGAATAAAAGATGGGAATAGAGTGGCCTGTCCATTGTAATTTTAGATTGCAGAACACAAGCTAACCTTCATTAGAAGTCAGCACTGCTGCCTGAGAGGTTCTTCTCACGCTAAAACTTCCTTCTTTTTTCTCCCTCAATGAAATTCACTAAAAGTATACTTTGGAGTTTCAGGTTGACCAGGTCACTCCTGAGTGTTTTAGGTCTGCTGTCTTTTTATTAAAGAAGGTGCTAAGTCAAAGCTGATGCACGTAAATGTGCAACAAAATCTTGTCTTTCTCTTGGTGAACTCCTTGTTCAGGGTCTTTTTGCCCAGTACAGGGAGTAAGACTGGTTCACTTCTGTCTGGATATTGATAATTTTTGTAGCACCTAGAGCAGAATTTGGATACTTAGGTGTGTGCATTGAAGCATGGACACTGTTTTTTGTTTGTTTCTTTCTTTTATTATTTGCTTGTTTGAGAGGGAGAGAGTTGAAGATGTTGCTTTGCTCTAACCACCGGCACATGCTTGTTTCTTGGGCGAATGACCTGGTTTCCTTCCAGAGAGTTAGGCTCTTATCTTTCCTACAGTATCCCATATTCCTTTCAAAGGATGAAAGGATAGCTGTCCTAAGGAAAATTGTGTCAGGACTTAATGTTTAGACCTACTTGGAAGGGAGTGAGTCTGTTAAATTTTGTGAAGATTCAGGTTTTTGTCTTCTTTTTCAGACTTTTTACTAGACCTTGAATATTAATGGCCTAAGTATTAATGTAAACTTACTGTAGATCTCTAGCCTTGATGAACTATGTGTAAAACAAACACTTTAATGAACACTTCAGTGAGTTCCCTCATCATCAGTATGCAGGGTGAGCGAATGCTGCTTCCATTTTGATCCATAAAGACTAAAAGTGAGGGTGATGGGATTGACAAATCGACCTTCTCACTCCCGCTCACAACCATTGGCCATTGAGATGGCTTCCTTGCTGGGCTGCTTCCTCATGCACTACCTGAGGTAGCTCTGCACCATGCTGCCTGTCAGCAGGGCATGGAGATCTTTAAAGGAGAATGTGACTTAATATTGTGGTGCACTGCAGACTTCCTCCTGCTCCAGTGTCTGTCAGCAGGGAAGGAACCTGGATAAGATAGGACTTCAGGGTTCACTTAATGTGGTGTAGTAGTCTGCGTTGCTGGCTTTGCACAGCCAAAATGATTATCAGCTAGGGCTGAGCCTTTATCCGTGACACTTTCTTTCCCTTTCCTTGTGTTTTTGGATTGTTCCTACCGTTTTCTCTTTCTGAAGAGGGGGGGTTGGAGCAAGGGACTTGCCGTGATTCTGCTGCCAAATCGGTAACAGCTGTTGGAATTGTAAATGGCTGCTTGGTTGCTATCACAGAACCTGCAATTGATCAGCTCTGCCCTGAGCAATAAGTGGAGACCTCAAGACCACTGAGGCTAACTAGAAAGTAAGGATGGAGGGAATTAAAATCCTGAGGCAGAGTCTAAATGGAGAACATAGGCACAGATGGGTATTGGAAGGGACACCATTTCCTTTTGCTGGATTGTTGTGCAGAGCTGAACAGTATCATCACGGGAGCAGTGGAGGCTCGGAGGAAAATGTAGCAGCAGTTTCAGAGAAAATGTAATTTGAATGTAAATTTGTCTTGTCTTTTGCTTCCTCTCCTCAAAAATCCACTCTTCTGGCAAAACTTGGCAGGCAAAAGATACCCTGTGTAGGGTCACTAACAAGCCGTTTATGTTGACAGGCTAAACTATGTTCCTGTGTTGTCTTAAAGTTAGGACATCATAAACACTGATACAACAAGGAAAATGTTTAGCAATTATTTGTCAAGAAAAAGAAAGCTTTAGAAGTGAGAACTCCAGCTCCTGAAATGGTCTCTATTAGAACCCAAACTTAATGAAATCAGCCATCTCTCACAAGATGCCGCCTTTGTGGGTTTGATAATGGTGCTAATTTATTTGTAACTTGTTTGTATGCTTTGGCTGGATATATTACATCTTTTGTGACCTTAATTTTTCTTTCCTTTAATGCTGCCTTTTACTGCATGCCTTAGAAATGCTGGATTTATTTGTGGGGACTCTTTTGCAGTGCAAGTCAGTATAAACTGGCGTGTTGGAAATATGTAGTGACTCTTCAGTCCACACAGCTGGGTTGGCAGACATAACCTTGAAAAACAGTTGTGAGCCTTATCCTCCCCACCTCCCTCACTGCTGGATTTGGACTGAGGCACTCAAACAGATTGATATTGGTAGAGGGAATCCTCAAAATTAGGTTGCTGTAACACGTTTGCTTCTGGCCAGCCACCTGGCATTGGGAAACTTGTTAGTAATTTCTGCATATGAGCTTGTGAACTGCCTGCATCTCATGTCCAAATAACATCAATACCTGAAACCTTCAGAAAGATGAGGAGTCTTTTTGGGGGGTGGCTCAGGGAAGCTAATCTCCCTTAGCCTTTAATGTGATCTGCTTCCAGTGGACTTGGACAGAGAGGCTATGCCTGCATTTTCTGATATTTTCCTTGACTAACTTTTAGAACAGTCTGTGCCCCAGGAAGAGTGTAATGAGGAAGGAAACCCAGCCTTTGGGTGCTTGCCTAGAAAAATGGAAGGATCACTGTGGCATGGATAAGTGGTGTTAGTATGTGCTAGGTCTGTGTCACTGGATCTCCACAACTTACGCTCTCACTGAAAGCCTGACTTGCTGTGCCTGCCTCCTAATTTTCATGTCATTGTCAGAGCACTTTTGACTTAATCAGTGTTGCTCTTTATCTGGGGCCCAGGTACTGAAAAGTATCACAGTATCACCAAGGTTGGAAGAGACCTCAGAGACCATCAAGTCTAACCCTTTACCACAGAGCTCAAGGCTAGACCATGGCACCAAGTGCCACGTCCAATTTTGCCTTGAACAGACCCAGGGACGACAACTCCACCACCTCACCTCCCTGGGCAGCCCATTCCAGTGCCCAATGACTCTCTCAGGGAAGAACTTTCTCCTCACCTCCAGCCTAAATCTCCCCTGGCGCAGCTTGAGGCTGTGTCCTCTTGTTCTGGTGCTGGCCACCTGAGAGAAGAGAGCAACCTCCTCCTAGCCACAACCTCCCCTCAGGTAGTTGTAGACAGCAATAAGGTCACCCCTGAGCATCCTCTAAAATTCGGATTTAAATGTTTATTTCTGGTCTTTGTGACTGCTGAGAAAAAAGCTTGAAAAGATTGAACCTGAAAGTCTTGGTATTGAGAAGGGAAATAAGTTCTCCCTTCAAAAACAATGCTTCTATTCCTTTTAAATATTTTTGTTTGGAGAGTGGTGCTGATGACTTTGCATTGTTTTATGTTAATGATATTTAAGTAGCCTACAGAAAGAGCTCCATTCTGCAAATCTTTCCTAATTTCCAAAATCACTGGCTAATTTATTTGCAAAAAAAAAACACTTTAAAATAGTAGCAATTAAATAATATAAGGAGAATCAGTTAAGGCTCAATAATGTTCAACTAGCATGTGCTGAATGAAGGAAAGCATGGTGTCTTAATTAAAAGAAATACAGGAAACTTAGCTATTGGAAAGAATTTTTTCACTGCTAGAGGACTTGTGGGTGACTGAGAAATGTATGGACTGAAGGTTTTTTAAATACAAAACAGATACACATCTTCATCTTCTGTTGGCTTGTTGGCTCAATTTACTTGGATGGAATTCTTTAACATTTAAAACAAATTAAAAGTCATGAATCATTTCTGCTTAAAGGCACAAGCTTTTGTAGATACAACAGTTAAGACTCCTAACTGGTTACATACATAAGTACTGGTTTAGATATATAAATTTGGTACTTGCTCCCTTCCAAAAAGCACAGAGGAAGTTTTTAATAGATGTGATACAGTAGGTGGTACCTGTCAGAAGGTAATTACTGTGCTTGAATAACTCTGGGTTTAGCATTGCTTTGTGCTGTTCCCTGCAAAAGCAGCCATCAGTGCGTAGGACCAGTGTGGCAGAGGGTGATGTACTGGTGTGCAAAGCTCTTCTGAGCCACCTTTGACAGAGCCTGCAATTTCTTGGTACTTGATGAGAGAGTTTTTTGATTTTACTGTAGTGATGCAAGTATCCTTTCTAAACTGTTAGCTTTTGATGCTTCTGTGCATGTATGGTGTGACCCTGCTCAGGAGTGGAAGGTCTTATTTCATCCAGGGTGCATATGTAGTAAGATTAAGATCAGGATTGTTTTACTCTATGGTAAATGCAGCATATGAAATGTTTTAATAGTTTTAATTATTGTGGGCAGTTGATTGCAGGTACAGCCAAGTGAGCTTTTTTTCCCAAGCATTTTCTAAGCGTGGCAGGCTTTCTCATCAGGTTGCATTTGAGCTTTCCTGGGATTTGCTTTAAAATGTGACTTAGGGAAGGTAGGTGAGCAGTCAGGGGATGATGACAGAAAATAAAACCTGTTCCAGATTAAAATGTGTGCTCACTTTCAAATCCTTTTGAGGACATTTCAGATGATTCAGTGTAGCTCATGATTCATTTGGGAAGCTGATTTCTTCACTGATGTAGTACCCATGGACCCAGTCAGTGTAGCACAGCTTTAGGCACTGTGGATGGTGTTCATGGAAATGCCAGCTGTGGCTTGTTTGGGTTTTTTTTTCCCCCCAGACTTTTCTATGCCAAAAAAAAAGGAACAAAGTGAATTGTTTGTACCTATACATGTGCACATACATGCAGGTGTAAAATGGTTAAGTGGAAGGAAAAAAAGGCTTAAAAAGCAGATAAATAGAGAAGGGGAAAGCAAAGCAAGACTATGCTCTTCTGGATGTTCCTTACTGAGGCCAATTTGACCAAAGTGGACTTTTATTGAAAGCTGTGTTTATTTTTTGCAAAAGGGAGTTTTAAGAGCACTGAAATTATTGAGAATTAGTTTTGTTACACAGGCCAGATAATTAATGTTTCAGACTTAATCAGACTGAGCATCCTGTAACTGAGTGGGAAAACACACAGTGCCTGCAAAAACAAACCCAGCCAGTCTTGTCCCTTGGGTGGCCTCTTCTGCACTTTTTATTACATGAGCTTTGCTTTTCCCCTACAGCCTGCATCCCATTTGACTGAGATCCACCTGTGAGTGACGTTTCAATCTGGGAACCTCACCCTGGAGCATGTGCCTCGTGAAGATGCTTTGTCTGTGGGTGTTTGCATGCTCTGTTACAATGCCCACCCATTTCAGTGTGTGCTGGTGGCATTTAATGCCATGGTCTAGATTACTGGATAGGGCTGGGTGCTAGGTTGGACTGGATGATCTTGGAGGTCTCTTCCAACCTAGTTGATTCTATGGTTCTTAGCATTGAGAGGGAAATGGTTGTGAAGCCATGAACATGAAGAGCCAATTTAGGGAAGAAGTATATGAGTAATAAAGGAGGAAGAACTGGCAAATGTCTGAGTTTGTCTTGGTAATGCAAAATTAAACCAAGTTCCAGAGTCTCTCTTTCTTTTTTTTAATTGAGGAGAGCCAAAGAGAAAGAATTTATAGGTTATTAAAAGACTGAAAACTTCACAGGAATCCAACATTCTCATCCTGTTTATTCTCCTTCACCTCCCACAACATGTTATTTCCCTTGTAATAGTTAGTTTGAATTTCCATCTGTTTCTGTGGATCAAATAATTCTCCTATAACTTCAGGATTTTTTTTAATATACTTTAAATCTTTCTTCTAAATAATGTGGGAGGTTTATAATAATAAAAAAAAAGCCATGAATACATTATAATTTCAATTTTCATGGTGTGTGAAAGATTTCTGCACTAGGTCTTTATTGTTTTTGAAGAATTCATCACCCTAGTTAAGAAGCTTAATATAAATTAAAGAAGGTATTAAGGAACATTAAGACATCAAAATGTGGAGCGTTCTTTTCCTTTCAATTGCTCCAAATGCAAACAAGTTGAATAAAATGCAATCAAAGGGCCTGTTTGGAGAACATTGAGTGGCTTTACAGCTGTGCTGTAGAGAACCTCTGGTAAGAGCATAATTCAAATAAAAAGGCCTTTTTTTTTTCCTTTTCCTAATTCTCTTTGTTGTGGTGACAACAGAGTACAAGCCCGATAAAAATTTAATCACCTTATCTTTTTAAAGCAAATTGCATATTTGTTTACACACAATATACATAACATGAAAAAGAAAAAGCTGCTATCCAATCCCCCTCCCCTCCTAATCGCATTAAAGGCCCTTGCCTGGAAGTTTATAAAAAAAAGAAATGTGAATGTTTTTATTCTTTATTCTGAAGTCCCATTGTTCAGGATTGCTTTATGAAGGCAGCCCTGGGGAAGATGAATATCGCCAAACTTAAACTCTGGACCAGCGCTGAGCAGCAGATGCCTGCGATGCATCAGCGGAGTTGGTCCAGCTTAACTGGCTTCTGCGGTGCCTACTCCACATCAAGAGGTGCAGGCAAGATGGGAGGATTACAGGCAGGCCTGTGGATCTAGCACTTTGATTTGAAGCTGCTTTGTAATGAATTGCCTTTGATTCTGTGTCAGATCTGCTAACCCAAACTTTTTCTGCGTTGTATTAGTTTCTGAAAGGCTGCTGCGGGAGAGATTGTGTGTCGGTACTGGTTTTGTTGTTGTCTTTCCCTGCTGGACTGATGACATTTTAGTCCCTTGTGTTGAGTTCAAAACAGTTTTAGTTTTTGCTCACCATAGTGCAAAGAACGTGAGCATTGTTGAGTTTCTGTACTGTTCTGTAGGTACTGGAGTACTGAGAAGATTGTAGAATTGTCAGGGCTGAAAGGGACCTCGAAGATCATCTGGTTCCAACCCCTCTGTCATGGGCAGGGACACCTCACACTAGATCAGGTTGCTCAGAGCCGCATCTAGCCTGACCTCCAGGGATGGGGCTTCCACTGCCTCCCTGGGCAACTTGTTCTAGTGTCTCACCACCTTCTTGGGGAAAATCCCAATTAAAAGTATCTCTTGGCCTACTGCTAACTGACTCAGGGCTGAGGACTCACTGCTTCTAAATTTAGTCCCAATGAGATAGATAGGTTTTAAAATGATGAAAGCTCCTGTGCTAGTGGTTCCTTGATAAGCTTTTACATACCTAGCTGTACTCTTGGAGACATTTTTGTGCTTTTATTCCGCTTGATTTGAGGATTTAATCAGCAATCAGCAAGGACTATCTTAACAATGTGAAAATCTGAGCTGTACAACAGTCTTTACAGTCTCTATCAAAGTCTCATCAAGGTGTTGTCTACAGGTTTCTTTACTTCCTCACCTGGGATGTTACTTTTTAGAGATCCAGTGACAATAATCGCAATTTCAAGACGCTGTTCTGTCTTTGACTGTTTCAAATGGACTTGGATAATTCATGCTGACCTGCCTGTAATTTTTCTGCTGTTGAATTGTAACAAGAGCCTGTCCATATTCCAAGGTTTCCAACTGCATTGCATGTTTGCAGTAGTAATTTGATGTCCTTACAAGTGCCATTGTTTTTTTTCACACTTGCTCCAGTTGTGCACTGGGCATTCTCATGCACTCCGTTGTTTTTTCAGGGAGCTTGAAGAACATTATCAGTATAAAGGTTATCTCTCCTTGTAGGTATGCTGAGGGAATGAGTGTAGCACTTAAGCATCATCTCAATAACTGCAGGGACCTTAGTGGCTATCAATTGAAAACAGAGTTTCTGAATAACTGCTGGTGTGATGCGTCAGCTGGCATAACTGTAGCCTTGCTAAGGTACTGAAAGCACACACATAGCCCTTAAGAAATTGAACTGAAAATCCAGTTCTTTAGGCTAATGGGACAATGTTGGATTTGAGACTGAAAAGATCATCTTAGTGGTTGCCTAGTAGCTCTGCAAGTTGATCCATTGCATTCTGCGTGCATGTAATTTGTGTAGCATAGACCTAGTAATCATGGCATTGGAGTCTATCACATAACTCTCACTTGAACTTGTCTCTGGCATACAGAAACAAGGAATTGTGTACAGCATACAAGTCATAGTTCTGTCCCAGGAGTGTGAAATATCAAGTCATCTTCTCTAGTCAACAAATGTTTGAAGCACTCAACAGCAGCAGAAATATTTGTTAGCCTATAGGACAAGGTGTCAGGTCAGGTAGTTTCAACCTGTTCATACTGAAGTATGGCAAACTACACAAGAAATTAAGAGCTCAAGTATGTCACTTCATTTTGGAACTGTTGTTTAAGGTTGATGGGTATGCTGGGTTAGGGAACCTCTCAGAAAATCCACTGTGAGAACTGCAGGTATCCTTCTAAAGTGTGTGTAAGCTTGTGTAGGCCTACATAATATGTAGACTTACTTAAATAATGAGATGTTTGCAGAGGAGTGGTGTGATACATGGTGGGGATTTGTCAGTGGAGAAGTCTGTCCTGTTATATGGCTTCAGCTGCCAGTGGACCATTTGGATCTGGTGTTCAATTGTTACATTTGGGGGGGGGGTGGTGTAAAAAATTGTGGCTCTGTTATGTAGAGTTGGGAAATAAGATGATACATCTTGATCATCTTACTGGAAATAAAAGAAGTGTAATACTGTGGATGAATGGCATGCTCTCAGTGCAAGGTGGCATGCTGGCTGCCCTCGGGGCAGGCAAGGTACGTAGAGGGATGTATGGCATCAATAACCATGCAGCAGCTGATCGATACGGTGTGGTGCAGGAGTCTGTGCTCTGTTGAGCAACCTGAAATATATCAGACTGAAAAATCAAGACGCTGACTTCATTCAGAGGGTATGGCAGAGTAATTAAAAGGAAAAAAAATGTGTACCAGCTGAGCCTATAAAACTCTTCCTGACCTTGAGAAAACTCCCAGCGAGCTGTGGGAAACTCCAATCTGTCCCCTCTGAACTTTTTTGTGTTGTTGTTTAAATATAGTAACTGCTTTTTTAATTAAAAAGAAAAATTAGGTGGCATTTCAAATTGTGTCCATGGTGCCTTGGGGACCTATTACAGTACAAATTACCCTATACTATTTAGTGAGCTCTTGTTTACTATTGTGTGAAGCGAGGGTTACCAGTGTAAGGATGTAGGACAAGAAGGTCCTTCTTTGAAAGTCTGGCTCTGTACATGAAAGTGACGCCAGCAATTGGAAGCAATTTGTGGAATTGTTTGATTATATTAATTATGGCACCAGCAAACAGTGCTTGGGAAACAGTTTTGTTTTCTTGCATTCTTTCTTGATTGCTTGCAGCAAAAGCCAAGATACAAAATGTGCCTTTAAGGGCTGCTGGAGAGTGCAGTTCAAACCATTGTGTAGAATTGGCACTGAGCTTGAAAGAGTTGTGTGTCCAGCTGGATGTGAGAGTGTTCCAAATACAGCTTCAGCCTCAACTTCACCTAGGTCAGCCTCTTGAATTAAAACAGCTTCTGTCTTCCTCATCAAGGAAGATTAGCTCTTGCCCTGTTAAGTAGGAGCCCATAATGAAATCCATGCTATTTCCAGCAGTACCACCTCTTATGTCTTTCAGGCCAAAAGCCTGTATAAACTTTAGCTGATACACAAGACTCAGTGCAGTTCACCACTGAACTGTAGCCTTCTCTGATGTGGCATGGGGCAGCTGTTCCCCAATTTGTGGGCAGATGTTTTAGTTGTTAAGGATTTCCCTGCAATGTACCAAGCTGAGACTGTAGGAATAGCTCTGCAGGCACTCTGTCACAGCAATGTTTGGTCAGGACACGAGGCACTCTACTTCTGCTCAAAGTGACTCAAAGATGGTTGTGTTTTTTCTGTCATCAAACAATGAATGATGGATATTTTGTGTAGATTCCAACTACCACAGAGAGGCATTAGAGTAATTCTCCTTTGGAAGGAAGGTATCCCTTTCTTTGTAGGTTGACTGTTCTCCCTGGCCAACTCTATGCTGTGGTCCTATTAATATTCACAAACCAGGAAAGGTGATTATAGCAGACCTTGGACCAGCCAGAAGAGAGAAATGAATCTACTCTGGAGTTTGAAACTCCAACAGAATATTTGAGAGAGCTGATGAGATGTGGGAAAGTCAAAATAGAATTACTGGAGAATTGTGAAGGGATTTACATAAGTAAAATTCATTGCTTGGTCTATGAAGGTACTTGAAGCTCAAATCCTGAGTTACTAAGGGTAGCAAGGAAAGGGGTATCACTTGTTTCTTGAGTGACTCTGTGATCAACTATTGCATTCAAGTTGTAATTCCTACATGATCCCAGGTTTTTGTTAGTTCAGGACACAGTTTTCATCCCTGCTCTTTTGGAAGCACCATATATTAATGGCAGGTAGATGGGATGCCAAGTTAGATAGGACCAGCAGTCTCTAGGCAAACAGTGATCCAGTCTGCTAGATGTAATTTGACATATCTGATGCTCCTATTACAGTGTTCATGGGCAGAGTGACATAGTACTTAGATGCTTTTCCTGATCACCTATGGGTGTTTGGGGATTTTTTGACTGGGATATAGAAGGACAAAAAAGACCTCCTTAACTTGAATAAAATAAAAAAGATAAGATTTTGGATTTCTTTATCAGAGAAGAAGCACTTACTGCCTAATAGCTTGATGTAAAGAGTTCAAGCAGGGAGATGTTTTCTGTTGTTATGTCCTTTCTGTCTTCCCTGTAGAGATAAGTGCAACAGGAGAGGCTGGGCAAGCTGATCCTCTGGTTTGTTGGATATTTCTACTTCATGTTTGAATCAAAACTCCAGAACCTTACTCTAGGGATAATTGCATATGAGCTTTTTCATGTCCTTAGGGCACAGATTAATGACAACTTTGTTGTAGAACTCCTGACATGTTGTGGGTCTTGGTGGAGAACAAGTGTGTGCTTGCTAGTGTGTTTATGGATCTCTGAGAACCAACACTTCTTCTGCTAGTATTTCTCTTAATGTTGCTGGAAGCCAGTGATAGAGTTATTCTTCTTGTTTTAAAGTTGATCAGAGTCTGAAACAGGTTAGAATGCTGTATTTGAACCTTGTACCACTCTGAAATAGTTAAGTGTGTGTGTGTGGTGTTGAAAATCTTGGGTAAATAGAACTAGCTCTTGCAAGCAGAAGAGAATCAGAATAGTTTATAATTGTGTTGTGCTGAAGGGTGCTGGGTTCTTGACTCCTGCAGTACTGGCAAAAAGTTTCTGTTTTTAATGGTCTGTCTTTGCAGTAATCAGAGAGAGACTGTTCTTTGTCCACTCTCAAGCACAGCCCCTCTGTATCAGACTGTGGCATCAGTGCCTCTAACCAGGGCTCTATTTTTGATTTCCAGGTCACCTGGCTTTTGCACTCTCAGTTAGCAAGAGAGCTGATGTAGGCTCATGCTCCTTGGCTGTGTAATGAGGATTCAGGCTCCGAGGGTTCAATTTAAGGAAATCCTGAAATTGTGAAAGCCAGCTGTTACAAATAATCCATTGTGAGTGGGGATTATCCCCAACCCTTTACCTCTTTTAAGTTTTGCTTTTTTTTATCTTCCCTCAGGAAGAAAGAAAAATGCCTGCCCATCGTTTTAAAAGGTTTCATTTGCCTCAGATGAATATTATTTCTGATGTCAGGTGTACTATGTCAATTTGTCCCCTGATGTTTAATCATTATTTTAAACATTTGAGTGTTGATGGGAAACAAGAAGTTGCAGGTGGTTGAGTCTCCTAGGCTCTGGAACACAAGCCCTGTGAGAAGAGACTGAGGGATTTGGGGGTGTTTAGCCTGGAGGAGAGGAGGCTTGGGGCAGATCTCATTGCTGTCTACAATGACCTGAAGGGAGGTCCAAGCCAGGTGGAGGTTGGTCTCTTCTCCCAGGCAACCAGCAATAGAACAAGGGGACACAGTCTCAAGTTGTGCCTTGGGAGGTCTAGGCTGGATGTCAGGAGGAAGTTCTTGCCAGAGAGAGTGATTGGCTTTGGAATGGGCTGCCCAGGGAGGTGGTGGAGTCACCGTCCCTGGAGGTGTTGAAGCAAAGCCTGGATGAGGCACTTAGTGCCATGGTCTAGTTGACTGGACAGGGCTGGGTACTAGTTTGGACTGGATGATCTTGGAGGTGTCTTCCAACCTGGTTGATTCTATGATAAGTGAATAGGACATTTTCTTTACAAATGGAAAATCAAAGTTGAGTTTCCCTCTGAAACCCTACTCACAAATTCCTACATGAGGTGGTAGGTTTGGAGATATCTCAGCAGGTCAAGAACAGTCTAGGAATTTCTTAGTAAAGAGTGCAAATGGGGATGTTTTCTATTCCTGTGCTAGCTACTAGCATAGCCTCAGTGTGCTTTTTTTTCAAGCAAGGTGGTAAGAATCCAGAACCACAGTCTATGTGCTGATTTTTCTATTGGTCAAACTTCTCATTTTAATCTGAAACCCAAGTTCTGGTGAATTTAAATCTTCTATTACATTTGTTCAGTTTGGGATTTGGTGGGTTTTTTTGGAGTGTTGAGGGGGAGGTTGCTTGTTTGGTTTTCTTTGTTCCTGTTTTCATTGTTGTGGGAAAGCTCTGTAGCCATCCATGCTGATACCTTCGTGGGCTAGCAGGGTAGCTAGCAGCAGGCTGTTTTACAAATCTGCATAGGGGAAAGGGAGTTGTTGAAGTTCAGCAACGTAAATTATTCTCCTTGGCTGTGCTGGGGAGCATGTCCTGCACCTATATTATTGCACCTGTTTTCAATGATGTGTTTATCAGTTGCTTAAAAATCATTCCTGTCTCTGGCTGGGCTTAAAGGAGAATACTGTATTATCTTCCTTCTGATCTAGGTTGTGTCTGGCATTCAGTCTTCATAATTTTCCATGCAAACACTGATTCATTATCCCTGAAAGAGGCAAGGCTATTCCTAATTATTGGAGGAATCTGTAGAAATAGAAATGCTGGGATGAGAAATCTAAAATATAAAAAATGGAAAAGGAGAGAGAGCTGAACTTCAACAGAAGGAACAGAGACCACCCTTGGAGACTTTTTGAATGAGCAGAAGACTAATAAGGAAGAAAAAAATAAAATTAAACAAATCCACCAAGGAAAAAAACCTTCAAACCAAAGCAACAACAACCCTCAAAATCCCCACCCCAATCCAAAACAAAGATGACAGAGGAGGTTGATAAGGAATAAACGCATCCAGTGGAGGAGGGAAGTTATCTAAAAGGTAACGTAGGATCCGAGCTTGCAGGTAACAATTGCAGTTAAAGTGTATATGGAAAAACAGCACAGCAGTGCTCCTTCACCCTGCTATTCTGTCAGCTTTTGTCCTCCTTGATGCTGAAGTAGTAGTAAATCAACTGTGATGGCAATGGACATTTATATGTTCTGTGTGTGTAGCTGGTCAGCAAGGTGGGGATTTGTCATGAGGTCTTACTGAGTGCTTGTGGCAAGGAGTTGTGACTGACATTAGGAGAAAGTGAGCATTAGAAAGAACTTTTGTAGAGATGGGTCTCTTCACTGGCATGGGGAGAAGGCAAAAATTGATTTGGAATCATAGAATCGACCAGGTTGGAAGAAACCTCCAAGATCATCCAGTCTAACCTAGCATCCAGCCCTGTCCAGTCTGCTAGACCATGGCACTAAGTGCCTCATCCAGGCTTTGCTTCAACACCTCCAGGGATGGCGACTCCACCACCTCCCTGGGCAGCCCATTCCAAAGCCAATCACTCTCTCTGGCAAGAACTTCCTCCTGACATCCAGCCTAGACCTCCCCTGGCACAACTTGAGACTGTGTCCCCTTGTTCTGTTGCTGGTTGTCTGGGAGAAGAGACCAACCCCTGCCTGGCTACAGCCTCCTTTCAGGTAGTTGTAGACAGTGATAAGGTCACCCCTGAGCCTCCTCTTTTCCACTTAACACCCCCAGCTCCCTGAGCCTCTCCTCACAGGGCTGTGTTCTCAACCTCTATGCACAAGAAGGGGTCCAAAATTCTACAGTGTGAAGTTTCTGTATGAAGCTCCTGAAATCTGCATATTTCTACACAATTTTCTTGCATATTCTGACATTGCAGAACTCAAGGCTGCACTGTGTTTAACTGTGTAAGACACTGCAAATCACAAAGAAGCTAGCTTTTAGGTGTGGAAATGGTGTGAGATGCTGCATTTATCCACTATTTTGTGCATGTGAAACCGTTTTTATGTTTGCAAAGTATTTTTCCTGATGAGGTATTGCTTTTCTTACGAGTTTGGAAATTCACCATTTTTTTGTGTGTGTTTTTAAATGGCTTGGTTTGTTCTATATCACAGTATCACAGTATTATCAGGGTTGGAAGAGACCTCACAGATCATCAAGTCCAACCCTTTACCACAGAGCTCAAGGCTAGACCATGGCACCAAGTGCCACATCCAATCTTGCCTTGAACAGCTCCAGGGACAGCGACTCCACCACCTCCCTGGGCAGCCCATTCCGTGTCCAGTGTATATCCCTGAGGCCGTGCTGAGCCAAAGGCTATTGTGTGAAGAGTCCATATTCTTATTTAGTAACGTTAGTTGAAACTGCATGAAGTAGATTGAAGTATTTTACAGCTGGATTTTCACATCTCACCTTGGTTAGGCAGTGCTGCAAGTACATTTTACAGAAGACCTGTCTGGGTGTTTCTTGTTATGGACGTGGTTATGATGAGTAAGAATGAATTTGCTAAGCTTTCAGATATCTTCCACGCCTCTGAGGACCACCCTTTAATAATATAGATAGGACCACCCATTAATAATATAGATAGAACTACCCATTAATAATACAGATAGGACTACCCATTAATAATATAGATAGATATTTTCCACTGTTGTATGCAAGGCATTTCTTACAACTTTAAAGCTAAAGGATTTTTTTTTGTGTGGGTTTCTTTTTTAAGGATCTTTTCAATTTAATCCATTAGCAACTTGGCAAAATAAAGTAATTGTCCAACAGAGGAAGGAGGAAAAAAAAAATCTATTAAGGTTTGCTGCAAATCCAAGCAGTACAGGCAGCACTTAATTAATGGAACAGATTTCTCACTATGTATTCAAGCTAACATAGCTATTGTTCAAGAGAGATTAGACCCTTAATGTAAGTAAGTTAAACTAGACCTCCATCTAAAAATACCCGTCATTTCAGCTATTAAGGGTCTGATGTCTTCTTTGGTGACAGATATATTTCCCTTCATTTCCTTGGTTTTGTGAAATGTAAAGTATGCATTGTGTGTAACGCGAGAAATCCGCCGAGGTAGATGAAACCCCGATTGTGCCTCCCCGCCGCTCTCCCCCTGCCTCTCCTTTGTGCTGCTCCCTATCACCGAGCCTCTTCAGCCCTTAGACCTCCTGGCACCAAAGCAGAAAAACAGCAAATGCCATTTGTTAGGGTATGATGCCAGCCACCTAATCTGTTTGCAGAATGAGGGCCATGGGATCTGGTTAGGTAATTTAGATACCCTGTGAATTTACTAATGCCTGAGCTGCCTCTGGCTGTCAGCCTGTCGTTCTGCTGGGAGGAAATACCACCTTCTTCCTTTTCTTCAGTAAACTTCTTAGCCATAATACCTTATTTGAGTCCAAATAGGTGTTAAGGGTTGCAAGTGAGGCCTATCTTTACTTCTCCGCATGGGGAAGTTTATGATAGGGTGGAAAAGGTGAGATTGCACAGTTCTGAATGCATCTTCCCCTCTACACGTGCAGCATATGTGTTTTTTTCTTCTTCAAAATGACATTTTTCAAGCACAAGACTCTTCACTTAAACACTTAAGATGATGTACCAAGTTTAAGATATGTTGGGCTGTCCTGTTGCTCGCTGATATCCCGGGAAGTTTTTGAAGCTCACTTTATCCAAAGTGGTTATTTCACCCTCGTGGCTGGGGTTTCCCCCATGGCTGCCTCAGCTGAGCGTTGCCACTGGGGAGAGAGGCTGGAATCATAGAATCGACCAGGTTGGAAGAGACCTCCAAGCTCATCCAGTCCAACCTAGCACCCAGCCCTATCCAATCAACTAGCCCATGGCACTAAGTGCCTCATCCAGTCTTTTCTTCAACATCTCCATTGGAATGGGCTGCCCAGGGAGGTGGTGGAGGCATCATCCCTGGAGGTCTTCAAGCAAAGACTGGATGAGGCACTTAGTGCCATGGTCTAGTTGACTGGATAGGGCTGGGGGATAGGTTGGCCTGGATGATCTTGGAGGTCTCTTCCAACCTGGTTGATTCTATGATTCCAGGGACAGTGACTCCACCACCTCCCTGGGCAACCCATTCCAATGGCAAATCACTCTCTCTGTGAAGAACTTCCTCCTAACATCCAGCCTGTACTTCCCCCCCCACCCTTGGGTATCATTTTCCTGCACCCCTGTGGGCTATGGACAAGGGTCTGTGGCAGCAGCTGAGGTTCCTTGCTATAGATACCCACAGGGGAAAATTTTGGCTGCAGCGTTAATGCTACATCTCCTCCCTTCCTCTCCCCTTTCCGTCAATTAGCATTTTTTGGAAATTGGAGTCTCACAAAGCCTGCTAACATAAATAGAAGTGTTTTAGGATTTGTTTGCTTTAATTAATTTAAAATGTGTCTTTCTGAAAGGATTTGGTTCAACATCTTTCTTAAACAGTAATGTGCCAGTAACAGCAACATTAGTAATAGTGATAAGGCCCAGGAAGGGAAACCAAGTTGAAAGCAAAACTAAATGTTTCATTGTCCAAAAAATAAATGGTCTTCCCAGGAAAGTGGAGGAAACACTGTTCAGGGACACTTGCAGTTAGCTTGGTCAAAACAGGCTCAAGGGAGACCTTATTGCTCTCTACAACTACCTGAAAAGAGGTTGTAGCCAGGTAGGGGTTGGTCTCTTCTCTCAGGCATCCAGAGGCAGAACAAGAGGACAGCCTCAAGCTGCACCAGGGCAGGTTTAGGATGGTTGTTGGGAAGAAGAGTGGATTGCCCAGGGAGGTGGTGGAGTTACCATCCCTGGAAGTGTTTAAAGGAGGTTGGTTGAGGCACTTAGTGCCAGGGTTTAGTTAATTAGAAGGGTTAGGTGATAGGCTGGAGTGGATGATCTGAGAGATCTTTTCCAACTTGGTTAATTCTGTGGTTCTGTGAAATATGTGACCGGGTCACACCATAGTTTGATTAATTGAACCTTACAAGTGCAAAGATTATTTTTATTATCAGCCTTTTAACTCATCAAGGAAAAACAGTCTCAGTTGTTTTCACAGTGAAATAATCATTCCTTCCTTTCATTTTTTTTTTTTTAATCTAGTATTCTTCCACCTGAAAAGTGGCTGCTGCTGTAGCTGTGAAATACAAGATCTTGCAAAAAAACTATGCAAAACTGATTCTGCTTGATGCTGGACTTCTGCAGCCTTAGTGTAAATTATAGTTTATGTAGTTGCATCCATCATGTATTGCTTTTCTCTTTTCTTGTGCTCTTGCATTTTTTGGCTAAAGCAGGACCTCTCCATCTCTGACAGTTTCCCTGTGGCTGTGCTGTAGGGTGCCGGGGCTGGTTTACAACCCCGAGTTACAAAATGGCAAACTAGCAGTTTCTTGGGTTTTGCATCAACACTTCCTCATTTCCTTCCTTCCTTTTGCTGCCTGGTGGGGATGCTGCCTGGGACAATTTGCTCCCTGACACAGCAAGATGAGAAGGTGGGTGCCAGTGCCCAGTCCCCCTGCAATCAGCTGTAAGTGCCTCTAGATGTCTGTGTGCTGGAGCAAATCACCTGTGCTTGTAGACCTTCTGTCTCCAGTAAATCATAAGCATCTCAATCTTTTTGTCAGGCTGTGATATGAGAATCCACATCTGACTTTCAGTATGGGGGAAAAGAAGCTGATTAAGTGTTTGAGATAAGGTTATGTGACACCACAGGTTAAAAATACCTGAACCGAATTTGGCCAAATGCCTGAGCGCCTCATTGCAGTGTGTTCGGGTGGCACTGCATAAGCTCCCAAGGGGGTTGCTGTCTTCTGCTCTGAGCAAGCAATTCTTCTGGAGCTTCTTTTAGGAGCTGCATCTCTCTTGTTTTACAGCGTTGCTTTGGACGCTGCCATCTCGCATTTCTTATCTAAAATGTCACCAATGTGTCGAGTTAAAAGAGAATATAAAAGTGTAATAAACCTTAGCCATTTAGGAAGAAAAGGACAAATATTTTTGTTTGACACAAATGTCTGGAGAAAGACTTCAATTAGATCCCCCAGAATCCCACACAGTTTCTAGTTCCTCTAGAAGGTGACAGTTGAAACTCTTGACAAATGCTGTGTTCTAGCCAAAACAAACCACCAGAACCAAAGTACAAACAAACCCAACAGAATATACAGCACCCCAAAACCTAAGGAAAAGTACCCCAAAGAAACACAAAACTGTATCATATAGAATCATAGAATGGTCTAGGTTGGAAGGGACCTCAAAGCTCATCTAGCTCCAACCCCCCCGCTGTAGGCAGAGACACCTCCGACTAGAACAGGTCATAGTATAGTATCATAGTATCATCAGGGTTGGAAGAGACCTCACAGATCATCAAGTCCAACCCTTTACCACAGAGCTCAAGTCTAGACCATGGCACCAAGGCCTCATCCAACCTGGCCTTAACGCCTCCAGGGAGGGAGCAGCCACAACTCCCTGGGCAACCTGTGCCAGTGTCTCACCACCCTCACTGCAAAGAACTTCCTCCTAACATCTAGTCTGAATCTCCCCTCTGCCAGTTTAAACCCATTACCCCTTGTTCTGTCATTACAAAACCTTGTCAGTAGTCCCTCTCCAGCCTCCCTGTAAGCCCCCTTCAGCTACTGGAAGGCCACTCTAAGGTCTCCTCCAAGCCTTCTCTTCTCCAGACTGAAGAGCCCCAACTCTCATAGCTTGTCCTCATAGCAGAGCTGCTGCAGCCCTCTGAGCATCTTCTTGGCCCTCCTCTGGACTGGCTCCAACAGTTCCATGTCCCTCTTGTGTTGAGTGCTCCAGAACTGTACACAGTACTTTATTCTAGTGGAGGCAGTCTGCTTCTGGCAGGTCTGGGATCTAGGCTGAAGACATTCAAGAGCCTTTTAGATTTCAGAACTCTGTATGATTTTAGTGTTCTACCAGTGGGGATTTTTATCATTGCTGACTTAGATTTTTATAAATATTCTTAGGAGTGAGAAGAGACTTTGGGAGATTTATGTAAATAATAGGAAAGGTCTGCTCAGTAAAAGGCTTAGACCAGGCAACTTCTTCTGGTTTGTTTAAATGTTTGCCCCCATCTAATATTTTAAAAGGTGTAGAAGGATACAGCCAGGATACTGCACTGAATTAGGGATGATTGCTTTTGTGAACTGTGAGGGCTTCTTTCCATGTGAGTTACCATATTCCAGAAGTGTGATATTCCTAATTCATATGGTATACTTTGTAATGTTCTTTGGTTGATGCCAGAAGCAGACTTGCCTGTTCATTTTCCCAGTCATACTGAGGTGTGATGATTTGGCATATATGTTCTTGTTTTTCACAGATGGACTGAAGCCAGATACCAAGACGCTTCTTACCGTTGCCTCTAAGAAGAAATCTAAGGCAGGGAAGGGGGAAACAACAAAAGAGGATGAAAGCAGCAAGAATGATTCAGTCCAGCCTGTTACCATCTCTCTTCTGTTTAAAAGATATGTGTTTGACATGCAGAAGAAAATGATTCAGTCCTGAGAATGCAAGAGAGGCCTCTGGTCACACCTGAAAGAACAAACTGAAATTAATTTGGGTCAAACATGTTTCTTGTCTGAATGCCTTAGGCCTGTTCTTTCCTCACAAACAGAGCCTGGAAGCTCCTGCTGACTATCTGCTCCTTCCAAAACCTCTGCAGTCTGGTTTTGTTCCCATAGAATCTGCTGCTTTAGTCATCTTTGTGATGTGAATCCGTGCAGCCTGTCGGAGAACGTCACCTACCGCATGGGCATGTTCGTGTGTGCATTCTGATCATGAAAGAAGTGCTTCCAAATTTCTCTTGATTTAAAAAGTTTGCCACCAATACTAATCTAAATCTAGTCAAGATGTGAATTTGTGTGACCACAAAGTGAAGCTGATTAGTCTAGGTTTACTTCCTCGAGCAAAGTGGGGGACCGAAACCACACAATGTAATAGGTGAAACCTATAATGGATGCTTCACGTTCCTTCATCTGCACTTCTGTCAGATGCTATCTGAGAGGTGGTATGGATCTTTTTTACAAATATGATTTCTATCTTGAAATGTTTTTCATATTAAACATAATGATGTGACTGAGACTCTCAATTGTTCTGTTCGCTGTTCCAGAGGTTCAGAACCTGACTTAAGTGATTTTTTACACAGCTTTGCTGAATTTCCTCTCTGTTTTGCAGTGAATCTCACAGAATGTTTAGGGGTTGGGAGGGACCTGGAACGGTCATTGAGTCCACCCCTCTGCTAGGGCAGGATTGGTCACACAGGAATGTGTCCAGGTGAGTTTTGAGTGTCTCCAGAGAGGAGACTCTGCAACCTCTCTGGGCAGTCTGTTTCAGCGTTCTGTCACCACCATAGTGAAAAAGTTTTTCCTTATGTTCATATAGAACATCCTATGAGACCCTGCCTGGAGTACTGCATCCAGTTCTGGAGCCCCTATTACAAGAGGTATGTGGACATGCTGGAGTGTGTCCAGAGAAGGGCCACGAGGATGATCAGAGGGCTGGAGCACATCCCCTATGAGCGCAGACTGAAAGAGCTGGGACTGTGCAGTCTGGAGAAGAGGAGGCTCTGAGGTGACCTTATTGTGGCCTTCCAGTATCTGAAGGGGGCCAACAAAAAAGCTGGGGAGGGACTTTTTAAGATATCAGGAAGTGACAGGACCAGGGGCAATGAAGCAAAGCTGGAAGTGGGGAGATTCAGACTAGATGTGAGGAGGAAGGTCTTTGCCATATGAGTGGTGAGAGCCTGGCATGGTTAGCCAGGGAGGTGGTTGAGGCCCCATCCCTGGAGGTGTTTAAGGCCAGGCTGGATGGGCTGTAGGCAGCCTGCTCTAGGGTAGGTTGTCCCTGGGCGTGGCAGGGGGGGTTGGAATTAGATGACCCTTGAGGTCCCTTCCAACCCTGACTGATTCCATGATTTCCCCTTGTACTATCATTGGACAGCACTGAGAAGAGCCTGGCTCTGTTCTCCTGACACTTGTCCCTCATATGTTTGTAAAGATGAAGGAGGTCACCTCTCAGTCTCCTCTTCTCCAAGCTGAAGGAGACCCAGCTCCCTCAGACCTTCCTCAGAAGGGAGATGTTCTGCTCCCTTCAGCATCTTTGTGGCTCTGCACTCTTTCAGGCAGTACCCTGAAGTCCTCCTTTAACTCAGGGGCCTGGAACTGGGCACAATATTCCAGATGTGGCCTCACCAAGGCAAAGCAGTGGGGAAGAAAACCCTCTCTCAACCTACTGACCTTCTAATACAGTCCAGGATTTCATTGGCCTTGGCCACAAAGGCACATTGCTGACTCATGATCATCCTTCTGTCCACAATGATCTCCAAGTCCCTTTCTCCTATGGTGCTCTCCAGCAGGTGAGTCCCCAGCCTGTACTGGTCCTTGGGGCTGTTCTTTCCTAGATGCAAGACTCTACACTTGTATTTCATTAAATTTCTCCCTGCCCAACTCTCCAGCCTGTTCAGGTCTCAGTGAACAGCAGCGCAGCCTTCAGGTGAGTCAGCCACTCCTCCCAGTTTGGTGTCATCAGCAAACTTGCTGACAGTGCCCTCTGTGCTCTCATGTAGGTCACTGATGAATGTACTGAATAGTACTGCTTCCAGTACTGACCCCTGAGGGACTCCACCAGCTACAGATGTCTAACTGAACTCTTCCATTCACTGCAGCTCTCTGACTCCTTTCCTTCAACCAGTTCACAATCCACCTCACTACCAGATCATCCAGACCACACTGCCTCACTTGAGCTGTGAGGATGCCATGGAAACCTCTGTCAAATGCTTTACTGAATTCAACACAAACCCACATCCAGTGTCCTACCATCATGTATCCATGGAGTTATGTCCTCATAAAGGGCTATCAGGTTTCTTAAGCATGACATCTCCTTGGTTAAACCATCTTGACTGTGTCCAATAACCTTATCCTTGATATGCTTAGAGACAATGCTGTGGATAAGTTGCTTCTTCACCTTTCCAGGGATGGAGGTGAGTTTTGCCAGTCCATAGTCACCTGGGTCCTTCTTGCCCCTTTTGAAGACTGGAGGGACATTTGATTTCTTCCAGTCCTCAGACAGCTCTCCTGTTCCCCACAACTTACTAAAGACAATGGAAAGTGGCCTAGCAATGATTTCCACCAGCTCCCTCAGCACCTGTATGTGCATCCCATCAGGACCCATGGCTTTATGGATGTCCACATTGATCCCTAGCCCAGCCCTCATCAACCAAGGCAAGCTCAATATTTATCCTGAATTGCTCTGAGGTGAGGCCTCAGCAGTTTGGGGCTCCCGAGGACAGTCTCCAGCAGTAAGGGCAGAGATCAAAGGTGGCATTCAGTAGCTCTGCCTCCCTTTTGTCCTCTGTCACCAGAGCACCCACCTCATTCAGCAGTGGGCCTACTTGCCTCTAGTGTTAGTTTTCTCTGTAATGTATTTAAAGTCTTTTTTTTTTTTTTTGTCTTTGACCTCTCTGTGATTCCAAGGAGGATTTAGCTTTCCTGGTTGCCTCCCTATATAATCTGACAAGTCTTATATTCCTGCCAGGTGGCCAGCCCCCTTTCCATCCTCTGTAGCCTTTCTTCTTCCACTTGTTTGCCTAGCAGTTCCCTGTTTAACCATGCTCCAGAATGGTTTATTTTCTTTGTAACCAAAATGTCTTTTATGTGTCAAAGAGTTCCCTCTGGAAATAGTCATAATAATGATAGCAGGTTGCAGCCTCTGAGCCTTGTAAAATGAGTATCTCTGAGATGCTTTAGAAACCATTAGTTGTTTAATAGTGATTTCCTGGCTGCTTTAGTTCTTGCTCTCTATTTTATGTCCTAGGCTCATAAAAAGTCAAGCACTGGTGATGTCTCTTCTTTGTTATTTACAAAGCAGAGGATACCTTAACACAAAAACTAATAATAATTCCATGGGTACAAAAGCTGCAGTCTGGAAGAGAAATTGGACTCAGGCTTGGCAGCGTGGAAGATGTTAGTTCCTGCCTTTCTAACAGCCAGAGCACTTCTGCTTGTGACCCATTCACTAAAACCAGCCATAGGAGATGACCACATCTGTAATGTAAGTGTGTTAGTTGTGTGTGGAAGTCAATAACTGTAACAGATTCCTGCACTCATTTGTACAAGCCATATTATTATTAATAATACTCCAAGTGTTATTAATCAAGTCCCCATTGATAGGCATGGGTCCATTATGCCAGCGTGATCCTCTGATGGTTTTTAAAGTCTTTTCAGGTAACCAAAGTGGATCCAAGTGGCAAAAATACCAGTAGTGAGAGGATATTTGCAGCTGGGCATTTGTGAGACTGGGAAGGTCTGGTGTCTAAACTAGGTTGATGGTGCCCCTTTAAAGCAGAACAGAATTAGTACTTTGTGAAATAATCCCAAATAGTTTCTGCTGAGTGAGTCCCAGCAAAGCTTTAGCACATCCCTTAAGATTATGGGGTATGCTTTCAGTGTGATCCCAGAGGAATTAGACAGGGAACTTCAGCTATGGCTTAATGTGACTTGTGCTGCCAGCCTTGCTAGAAAATGTGTCCTTCTATAATGAAAAAAATAAAGGCATTTCACAGCCTTGTCACCTCTCCTTCCCCATTTCTCTCCTCTTCCCAGGCACTCCCAAAGGTGGTCTTTGGAAGGAATATTTATTATCTTTCTTTTAAGCCTTTATCAAATCCTGTTTTGTACCCTGCACTCTTACCTCAGCTTAAGATAATGTACTGATGGAAGTTAAAGAAATAGATGACATAGAAGGAATCCTGTTGTTGCCATCTTGGGTAAGTATAAGAATTATTGGTACAAAACCTCCTCCTCATTAGAAAAAATAAATAAACAACAACAACACATTAAAAACCCAAACAAAGCAAAACTAAACTCCAAGGGAGAGTGCAGCAACACCTTTGGAGTTGGACCTCTACCCTTTTCTCATCCAATGTCCTCTAATATACTGGTTTTTAATCTTGCTTCATCTTAGGTTTCATTTCCAGAACAGCACACTAACTCAGCATCTTTATTCCATCACCTCAAACCAAGACATAACCTCCTCTTCAGTGCCCCTATCTTTGAGCTTTGCTCATGACTTCTTGTTCTGACCCTGCTCTTGTCTTTGGAAAAGTAGGTGTCAGTCTTGGTGATGACAGAGCTCCTATGGCAGGTATTGGGAGCCCAGCATGGTGGAAAAGGCTCTTACACCAGCTCCTGTGTATGATGTGTTCAGGTACCTAGGCTAGGGCCTGGGCAGCCTCATGGACAGCTGCTACTGACCTAGCAGGAGCAGGCTGTACTGAGGCATGCGTGCATACCATACCTCAGGTAAGTTCTTTCACCTGCCACTGTACCTTGTCCCTGTGCTTGATAATAGTGGGTGAAGCCTCTGTTGCAAAGCCCTGTCCTTTCATTTTGCTCCCCTAGCAGAGTTTTGTGTAGGACAGACAGCTGGAGGAGTATCTGTCGAAGATGGTTTTGGTTTTCCCTGTTTTTCCCTGTTTTTAATTCCAAAAGGAGAACTGAAGTGTGCCCAAGAACTTTGATTATAATGTGCTATTACTGCAGATCTCTGGCTCCTGTCCTGAGGCTGTTGGATACACATTCGAAAGAGGGTGAAATGGTGGAACAAAATGATTATGGGAAAATCAAAGCTTTTAAAGACATTTGTAGGATGAACAGATGTTCAAACATTCTTTTATTTGGTTTCCAGACAGACGTGGAGACTTGCCTTTCATCCTCCTAATCAGTGCATTATGCTGTAATTTGTAAAAATGGCATTAAAAAAATCTGAAGAGGGTCATATTGTGATCTAGTGACTCTCTGTCGTTAAGCTGCCCAGTTCAGGACGGTGACTGGGAGCAGGGGTTAACCCTTGCCAAGTGTGCTGTGATAGCCTGCAGTGTCAGGCTGTGTTATAATGAATCCAGACTGGAATAAAGATGTAAGGAGGCTGCTAAGGCTGTCAGCATTGCAAAACTAGAAATGATTGTGGCTGCGCAGATGTTCGGTGAGTAACACATCTCTGGCTCGTGGGGAGAGCAGCAGTGAGAGGAGCTTTGTTTTTACAAGCCTGTTTGCTGCTTTTCCTTGGAATTTATTTTGAGACTGCAGTCTTCTGGTTCTTGATCCCTGCCAGAGGTCTTGAGCTGCGAGGGTCAAAGCGTGCAACTGTGGTTGCAGGGATTCAGTAGGTGGCATCCTTTGCTTGGAATCAAAACTAAACTTCCCCACCTAGAAATGGGGTCTGTGTGGGCATTCACAGTGAAGACTTTGAATCAAGTTAGCATCTCTTCTCTCAAAGAACAGTTTCTCTTAAAGACTGTGGGGTGTTAAATGACTGGAGCAGAGCCAGTAAGTCTGATCTGTTGACCAAACCCTGGTATCCTTTCTGGGTATGTTTCTGGCTCAGTTGAAGAGAACTCTTTTCCTCGAATCCTACCACTTGTGTTAATTGGTTGCAAGTGCCTGACTGTGGAAAAATGAGCTATCCGCACTTGTGGAGTTCTTGGCACAGACTTGGGACGTCTCTTTCTGGGCAGTAGGCACCTTCCTTGCTTGCTGAAGCTCTGCAGATGAACAGCCACAGGGTGGCAGAGCAAAAGTGAGCACCCAGCATGAGGAGTTGAAGTGATGCAGTTAATGTCCTAGTGCAGCCATGTTCCATCTCTGGACGGTTCACACCGTGCTGCTGGGAGAGCATCTCTGTATTTGCATCTGTAAAGAGCTGGGGGATCTTGTGAAACGAAGGATGGAAGGCAGCAGAGAAATGATAACTTCAATAGCAGTTTCAAAGCCTTTGTGTTTTCCTTTTAGCTTAATACAGTGAGCTGGGAGGCTCCTTCTTTACAAACATAGGAGTTTTAATCAAATTTCCTGAGGCTACAAATGGAGTCCATGTCTTTTAAGATAGAGACTTAGCACAGGGAGCTAACATGCCAAGCCTGGGAGAATGAGAGCAACTGTGTGACCAGGCTGTGGTGAGGCCAGTCTGCCTGAACGATGGGCATCCAGAAGGATTTGGAGGGTTTAAACAAGGCGTTGGAGAAAGGGGAGTCCTCTTCTAGGATCCATCACAAATACTCCTACTCTTCTGTGCAAAAAAGTAGATTAAAAACATCATTTGACTGGAGGAGGCACTTAATGCCGTGGCTTAGTTGACTGGATAGGGCTGGGTGCTAGGTTGGACTGGATGATCTTGGAGGTCTCTTCCAACCTGGTTGATTCTGTGTAAGAGGAGAAAGAGTACTGTGGGTGTGCTGATTTCCTGTTGCTAGTGCCACGATACGGAGTCTTTCCTGGAAATGCTGCTGTGCATGCAGTGCTGGGCTTGGTTCCAGTTGTTAGTGGATTTAGAACTCGGGACAGAATTGGTTTTCCATTCCTCAGTATTACAATCCTTTATTTCCCCTTGTCTGACGGGGGTGCTTTTCCAAGATGGTGCAATCAGTCTGCAAGACTCCTGTCTTCTTTTCTGCACCCCTCAACACAGCCTCCCTAGCAGATGATTGCTGCTTGTCAAAGGTGAATGCTCTAAGGAACCTCTTTGTCTCAGAGCTACATGTTTCTCATCTACATTTGTATACTGTTCCTGATGAATGTCAGGAGAGGGAATCCCATCTCATTCTTTTCTTGTTGGAGCTCATGCTCAGGGGCAGTATTGAGAGGAGCTCATCAAACAGGAAAAACCCTGCAAGATTTTTACTAAGTCTTAGTCCTGCTCTACCCTACAAGGCTTGTCCTTAAAAACACCACTGTCTCTTTGACCTCTCCATCCTTGCCAGTCCTGCCTGTTCTAGCTTGGGTTTCTTAACCAAAAGGTAGTTTGAGCTCTAGGTCAGGAACAATGCGATAGTGACTTAGGTGCCTGCTAGCACCATTGTCTTGGTGTTTTGACTAGAATGATCTGATTGCTCATCATCCATTGAGAAATCTAAGCTGTTCATTAGCTCTAAAAGGTTCTGTTTAGATCAGTTTCTTATCCTTTGGCTGGAAGTCATACCATCCTTTTGTGTTTTGGTTGATCATTGACAGATTTCTCAAGGGCCTTGTTCGTGTCAGTCAGAGAGACTCCATCCTTCTTGGACTACAAAATTGCTTTTATTAGATTGTCTATGGCCCCCGTTTGGACCTGCAGGAACCAGTTCTTTCATACTTACTGTGATGGTTTGGGTGTTCCCTGCCCCCCCCACACTTTAGAAATTACCCAGACTAGACTCAGCTGGCTCTGGGAATATAAATGAAGCTATTTATTTACAGCTAGCACAATATACAAGCAGGTATATACAGTTATAGACAGAGATATACAAGGTAAAAGGTAATACAGAAACACAACTCCCCTCCCAGAAACCTGAGTCCCCAGGAGGGGCTCTCAACCACCCCTTCACCTTCCCCCTGGTCCTAAGGAAGAATAGAGGTTCAGCCAAGAGGTTAAGAAGCAAAGGTTAGTGGAAGGTGTGTTAGAGGGATGTTGCTCAGTCAGCAACCCAGCCAGAAGTGAGACAAAAATGGCAAGAGTGTTATCTAATGTTTTCATTTCTTCTTCAGCAAGACTCTGAGGGGAGCAGACATCACCATTGTTTTCCTTTCACAGCCTATGATCTAGTTCATCTCACCAAAACATTCTAGCTAGCTTCAAACTAGCCCACTTATTCTCTGTGATAGATGACATTTTAGTCCCTGTATCTTCACTCTAATTTTAGGAATAATCCATGTCATAGAATCACAGAATGGCCTGGGTTGGAAGGGACCTCTGAAGGTCATCTAGTTCAACCCCCTCTGCAGTAAGCAGAGGCATCCTCAAGGGGCTCAGATGCCCAGAGCTCTGTCGAGCCTCACTTTGAGTATCTCCAGGAATGGGGCACCAACCACCTCCTCAGGCAACCCACTCCAGTGTTCTACTATCACGATAAAAACCTGTTCCTAACATCCAGTGTCCTCTTGGTGCATTCATTTCCAAAACAGCATTGCATAAGGACAAGCTGAAGCTTAGACTCCACAGAGTGGTTCTGCCTAAATGTCTTTTTTTTTCTTGCTGAAATAAACAGTTCATTGTGCAGTTTTCTGTCTTAAGCTTCACTTTGACCAAAGCTGAGTTGAATTCTGCACCCTTTGTGAGAATACTCTTTTATTACCTGGAAAGATCAAGGACTTTCAGAAGCTCTTCTGGATACTGTTGGGTTATTGAAAGATTACCTGCATTAATGTGTATGTGATTCCTTTTCTACAGAATGTGGATCATACTGTTAGAAAGGGGTAGATAATATTTGGAAGAAAGAAATGTTGATTACTGTTCAGGAGTCAGAAATAACTAAAATTACTTTCCCCCCCTATAAAATTAGGCCTCTTAGATGCTTTAGTAACCTTCCATGTATTCTGCATCTTCCCATCCTTTCTTCTTATTGCAGAACTATCTGGTTTTATTATTGAGACATACAAGATTTTTTTCTTGACAACAATATCCTTTCCAGTGACTGACTTCTTGGTCACCACACACTGAGCCAGTGGTTGTAGAGAACCAAGTAAATATTTCAGAGTCTCTTTCCTGAGTTGTAACTGCCAGTTCCAATCTTTGCATCGTGTCATTTATGCCTACATGCATTATTTTGCACTTAGCTGTTTTGAAGCCTGTTCACCTCTGTTACTTATTTGGCTCTGTCTGATTCTTCCAGAATTTTTTACCTTGTAGAATGACTTAATAGAATCATAGAATCAACCAGGTTGGAAGAGACCTCCAAGATCATCCAGTCCAACCTATCACCCAGCCCTATCCAATCAACTAGACTTCTACTGTCTCTGCAGTGAAAGAATCTGAGTGTTGGTCCTGTCTGTGCGTTTAAACTCTTAGACCGAAAGGTTGAGTAAGGATAGAAGAGGGTGATTGAGTGACCTGTAACATACACATGGCTCAGGACACTTAGCTCTACAAGTGATTTTTGCATAGGGAGTGCACATGCACCAGAAGCAGGATGCAGCTGGGTACTCCAGTGCAGGAGGGTGGGCAAATGTGGGTTTATTTTCTTTAAATGCTTTCTTGTTTGTTTCATACCTGGTTATTTTTGCATAGAGGATGTCTTTATGTGACCTAGTGTTAAGTGTGAGGCAATAATGAAGTTCATTTGAGTGTTGCTCAGTGTGCATCTAACACTGTGTTTCTTAAGTCTCATCCTCAGGTGCTTCCTGAGAAAGGTTATACCTTTGGAAAAACATACAAAATGTTTGACTACTGAAGAAATCTTATTAGGAATCTCTTTTTTTCCCCTCTACAGTTTGCATCTTAACATACAAGACGGTTGAGAGTTGTCAGTCTGTCAGCTGATTTCCTGTCCCCTGTTGTAGCTGAAGGGGAAGGTAGAATGGCACAAACAGTTTTGGCATGAGGGCAAAAAGTTGCAAAGCTTGAATGTGATAGAGCATGAGATGTGTTTTCTCATGTGTGTCTTCCTAGTTTCTTTTTCAAAGACCTAAGGTAGGTTTCAATTGTTAGTGCATGTAGAAGGGGAAAGGGATGATATGCCATGCTGCCCTTTTTCAAGTGTAATTGAGCTCTGGCGAGAGCAGCAGTTTGTTTGGAGAGAAATTCAAACCACATTATACCTCAGCATGGGGTTTTTGTTTTGGTTTTAGCTCTGAAGATTGATCTGTGCTTACAGCCCCACTAAGTGGACAATTTGGTCTCCATCCAGTTCCAAGTTGAGGTGTAAATCTCATTTGCCATCTGGCAAAGCATGGCATGACTGGGCAGTTTCAGTGAGATACCTGGGTTTAGGAGAGTGGAAAAGCAAAGAGGTTTGCCAGTTTGGAATGAAAATAGAGCTGTTAGGAACACACAGCTGGACAAGAAGTATGGGTTTAGGCTTAAATGTATTTGTAGGGACCTAGGAGTAGTGTTTTAACAAGAACTGAGCCTAAATTTATTTAGCTATTTAACCGTCTTGTTGTAACAGGTATATAAACGTTTAAGCATCACAGTTTTTTAACAGTACAATTTACTTTGAAGTTGGAGTTGTTGCAAGATTGCTGTTGAGAGAAGCTCTCTGCCAAACATTTTGATTTATCAATTCCGGTGCTTGACAGCATCTGACAGGTTTTGTGCCCTTGGTATAGAACATATTTTTAAAGTATTTCATAGAATCATAGTGTGATAGGTGTTGGAAGGGACCTCTGGAGGTCATCTGGTCCAACTCCCCTGCTAACGCAAGTACACCTAGATCAGGTTGCACAGGAACGTGTCCAAACCCTCCAGAGAGGAGACTGCTCTCTGGGCAGCCTATTCCAGTGCTCTGTCTACCTCAAGGTAAAGAAGTTTCGCCTTTAGTTCAAGTGAAACCTCCTGTGTTCTTATTTGTACCTGCTGCCCCTCATTCTCTCACTGGTCATCACTGAGAAGAGCCCAGCCCCATCCTCATGAGCTCCACCCTTGGGATGTTCATGTGCATTAATAAGATCCCTTCTCAGTCTTCTGTTTTCCAGGCTGAAGAGCCTCAGCTCTCTTAGACTCTTGTAAAAGAGCTGCTTCAGGCCTCTGATCATCCTCCTAGCCCTCTGTTGGACTCTCTTCAGTAGTTCCTGTCCCTCTTGAACTAGGAAACCTAGAACTGGACATAATATTCCAGTTGTGGCCTCACTAGGTCAGAGTGAAAGGGGAGGAGACCCTCCCTCGACCTGCTGGCCACATTCTTCTTAGTGCACATGTACAATTTACTCTCACTGATATGTTCCAGTAAATCTGTCTCTAGATTACAGAATTGGATGAATTAGTTTGTTGAGTTATTCACTGTCGCATGTGGGAGCTCCACATGGGTGCAGCTAAATCTTCAGATGATAACTCCTGCTCCTTGTCTTTCCACATTTCATTTGTCTACCAGGGGAAGGCCACTTCTGAAGCTGCCCTTGGTAGGTAATTAGTCCAGGCTCGAGAATATTTCCCTTCTTTCCTGGGAGAAAAAATAAGAGAAAGTCTGAGCTGACTTCATCTGCCACTGAGACAGTGCTAAGAAAATGTCTGTTTGTTCTTTGGTCCTTTTTGGTGTGGTCTGTCTTCCAAAGGCAGATTGTAAGATGTCTGTTCCTTGCCACACACCTTAACAAAGGAAGCTTGTCTAGAAAGTGTTACCTGTCTCCCACCACAGGGACAAATGAACTCCTAGTGACTTTGTCCAGAATTATTTGGTTAAAATACTAACATTAATGTCATCTATGAAAGAGCAACCAAGACCACCTTCAGTTTCTACATAAGACTTGCTAATTTGCAGCATTAGTTTTGCTGGTTAGTGGTTTGTTGTTTTTTTCCCCCCCTTAATTAGAAATTTTAATTAGAGCATGCTGTGTATTAAGATGTTAAAGCTTTGACTGGCAGTTTGGAATTGCAGAAGGATCATCTGTCTCTGTAGGGCTGTAGCATAACAGGGATTAGCTTGCACCCTTCTGCCTGCAGGTATATTTTGCTTCTCAAGTCACATGTTCAGAAAACATTCTTCAAAGTAGAATCATAGAATCAGTCAAGGTTGGAAGGGACCAGAAGGATCATCTAGGTCCAATCTCTCTGCCATGGACAGGGACACTTCAGGCTATATTAGGCTGTCCGGAGTTTCATCCAGCCTGGCCTTAAACACCTCTGCAGATGGGGCTTCCACCTCCTCCCTGGGCAACCCATTCCAGGGTCTCGCCACCCTCATTGTGAAGAACTTCTTCCTAACATCCAGTCTGAATCTACCCATTTCAAACTTTGTTCCATTTCCTCTAGTCCTATCACTACCTGACATCCTAAAAAGCCCCTCCCCAGCTTTCTCCTAGGCCCCCTTAAGATACTGAAAGGCCACAATAAGATCACCCCAGAGACTTCTCCTCTCCAGACTGAACAGCCCCAACTCCCTCGGTCTCTTCTCATAGCAGAGGTGCTCCAGCCCTCTGATCATCCTCGTGGCCCTGCTCTGGACACCTTCCAGCACATATCCTTCTTGTAATAGGGGCTCCATTATCTCCCTGATCAGACCTTATCTCTTCCAAGGGATCTGAGTTTAGAGGAAAGTCACAGATTGACTGATTACACATAAGGTGAAAAGTCTAAGTCTCAAAACTGGAATACAAATAGGTGAATTGTTGGACTGTTGATCATGGTGAACCAGGGTTGGTGTTGGATCAGCCTTGCCCCTCTGTCTGCTTACTCCACTTGTGATGTGATCAGTGCAGGGGGGATTCCCTGTCCCTTTCTTTGGAGATCAGTTAATTATGCTGGCACTTCCACAGCTCCACTTTTGGATCCTGTTTAGTAATGTGGAAGAGAGCTGCCTGAGGAGTCTTGACCATCATTAATCTGCTGATGTCAGCTGTCTGTGACACACGACACACAGCGTGCTGCTGGGTGTGAGGGAGCCTTGTGGGCTGATGTATTTTGAGTTGCTCAGGCTCCTTTACCTCATTTTTCTTCCCTGCTGCTTTAAACAGATTTGTGAGAAGATAGGGATAGATTCTAAACCATTGGCATTTAATGTTTCCAGTGTCACACTCTCGGAAAGTAGAAAAACTTCTGCCATGGCTAATTATGGAGTAAGCTACTTACAAGGGAACTGTTTCCCCAGATTCTTCACACTTGGTGAGTATCTTGTGTCCTCTGAGCCTGAAGGTTTGTGATTTTGTTCTGTCTAGTGTAAGTGTGGGTTTTCCTGTTACCCAGACAAATACCCAACCACTTAAAAAATTGCTGAAGTGCATTTTCCAGGATATCTCACAGCACTCCAACCCGCAAGCTAATTATGAAACTGCAGTTTTAATTTGCTGTTTTCAGTTGATTTCACATTCTGCTGGAGCAGAAGTCATGATTTCCCCCCCCCCTTTTTTTTTTTGCTGTGAGTTAATTTGCTTTTATCAGATGTCATCTGTCTTTGGATGTGCAAATCTCTGTAGCCTCTGTTGGTATAGAAAACTGCCCATGCTTCTAATGGCTTTATTAAATCGATATGCTCTTCAAAATGAAGATTGATCAGTGGCATTTTAATAATTTCAGTAATCTGTCCCTTTTCTTAAACATCAATCCCCCAGAGTCCTGCTGTGCAGGGTCCCTGTTCTATTGAGCTGTTCACAGTGATGCCCAAATCTTTTATCTTGGATGCTTCTGTTAATGTATCAGTGTAGTTCAATTTACGTGTTCTTTGTGGTTATCTTGCACTTGTCAATACTCAATTTCAGCCTAGCTTTGGTGCTACTTCAGTTCTTCCTCCTTCCTCTTCCTGCCAACTAAATTAACTTTGGGCTGTATTTGCCCATCTTGCCCAGTTAAGAGTTCTTCCCTTTCTGAAAGGTCATTAAAGTTAAGCAACGCTGAGGTTAGTGTGGAATTTTTAGCACTCTTTGAATCTTTCATTTGGCTAAAGCCAGACTCTTATTTTACTTTTGTCCTTTTCTTTTGTTGTTGTTGGTTTTATTTCTGTCTGCTTTGTTTTGCCTTATTTTGGTTTTTTTTCTTGGTCTTGTTTTTGGTTTTTTTTCCTTAGGTTTTGGGTTTTTTTTCCTTGGTTTTGGTAGTTTTCTTCCCTTGGTTTTGGTAGTTTTCTTCCCTTGGTTTTGGTAGTTTTCTTCCCTTGGTTTTGGTAGTTTTCTTCCCTTGGTTTTGGTAGTTTTCTTCCCTTGGTTTTGGTAGTTTTCTTCCCTTGGTTTTGGTAGTTTTCTTCCCTTGGTTTTGGTAGTTTTCTTCCCTTGGTTTTGGTAGTTTTCTTCCCTTGGTTTTGGTAGTTTTCTTCCCTTGGTTTTGGTAGTTTTCTTCCCTTGGTTTTGGTAGTTTTCTTCCCTTGGTTTTGGTAGTTTTCTTCCCTTGGTTTTGGTAGTTTTCTTCCCTTGGTTTTGTTTTTTTCCGTTGGTATTTTTTTTCATGGTTTTGCTTTTTTTTTTCCTTGGTTTTGTTGGGTTTTTTTTTTCCCTTTAGTTTTGGCTTTGTTTTCTGGGGTTTGTTTTTTTCCTTGGTTTTGCTTTTTTTTTTTTCCCTTGGTTTTGCTTTTTTTTTTCCTTGGTTTTGCTTTTTTTTTTCCCTTGGTTTTGTTTTGTTTGTTGTTGTTTTTTCTTGGTTTTAGTTTTGTGGGTTTTTTCCTTGGTCTTTTTTTTTTCTTGGTTTTGTTTTTTGTTTTGCCTTTTATCTTTGTTTTGGTTTTGTTTTCAACAGCTAAGCCAATGGTTTTTGAATGTGTGTGGTTATCTCCAGTACAATGGAGAATACTCAAATTTTCCTTTGCTATTCTGATGCTTCATGAATTGAGTTTCTCAGGTGATTAGCCTGGTTTTGATTGTTTCCTAGTGGTTTTACCTGGCATTGAAGAAAGATCTCACTGGTCTGTAATTTCCAGCAGGATTCTGTTTTAAAGGAAGTGATCTCACTGGTAAGATGTATTTCTGTTAGTGTGTGAATCAGTTCATAACACTGATGATGATGCAGTGAAGTGTTCTAAGAGTTGTCTTCTGCTGATTGTCCACATAGTGGACTTAGCTGGTTTTATGCCAAATGAGAGAAGTGGCCTGCTTTAAAAACAGACAGACAAAAACAGGGTCAAGAAGAGTCTTATTGTAATTCAAAACAGGTTCCTGGGTTGGTTTTGTTTGGTTGGTAGTTTTGGTTGAGTGGGTGGTGGTGGTTGTTGTTATTTTTGTGTTTGTTTGTTTTGGGGTTGTTATCATAGAATCAACCAGGTTGGAAGACACCTCCAAGATCACTCAGTCCCAGTCTCACCCAGCCCTATCCAGTCAACTAGACCATGGCACTAGTTGCCTCATCCAGGCTTTGCTTCAACACCTCCAGGGACAGTGACTCCACCACCTCCCTGGGCAGCCCATTCCAATGCCAATCACTCTGTCTGGGAAGAACTTCCTCCTAACATCCAGCCTAGCCCTCCCATGGCATAACTTGAGACTGTGTCCCCTTGTTCTGTTGCTGGTTGCGTGGCAGAAGAGACCAACCCCCACCTGGCTACAACCTCCCTTCAGGTAGTTGCAGACAGCAATGAGGTCAGCCCTGGGCCTCCTCTTCTTCAGGCTAAACACCCCCAGCTCCCTCAGACTCTCCTCACAGGGCTGTGTTCCAGGCCTGTCACCAGTATCATCACCCTTCTCTGGACACTTTCTACTATCTCAACATCTCTCTTGAATTGAGGAGCCCAGAACTGGACTGTTGGTTGTTTTTTTTTTGGTTTTGGGTTTATTTTTGGGTGGGAGAGGAGGTTGCCATGCAGAGGTAGGGCAGCATGAATCAACAGTTGACAATTACTAAATGTTTTTCATCTTCTCCCCTTTTTTGCTAAGCAGTCGGTCCCAAAACTGGCTTGGGCATCAAAACAAGTTCTTGAGTTCTTCACCTGATTGTTACAAACCACTTCTGCTTTAAGTTAGCAAGACTGAAATCTTCATTATTCACCTGGACTTCAAGGTGGCACTGTCAGAAAGCACTGTGGAATGATTTTCTTCTGGAAGGACTTTCACAGGTCTCATGAATCTTGATCAAACTCAGCATTACCACTCTGCACTCAGGTACTCCTGGCTTCTGCCTGTTGCAGTAGCTTCGTTCCAGAATTCCAGTGCCTTAAACAAGGAGTATCAAGAGAGGCTTTGCAACAAGTTGAAAAATGTCAGTGATGTGGAAAATACATGAAGATTTGAAAAAAAAGGCTGATTTAATTAAACATTTATGGCTGGGATGCTCTGGTGTAAACAGCCTGTGGCTTCTGGCTTGCAAATGAGCTGTTTCTCTCTGTGGCTCATCTTGCTGTTTGTGCTTGTAGTGCAGGAGTTTCTGTCACTCTGAGTCCAAAACATTGAGTCCAGGTAAGTGACTGTGCACTCTGTGAGGTAGGAGAATCTCTTTGCTTGACCACAAGTGTGCAGTCTTGCTTGGATGGATGGTCAGCGGCAGCATAAGTTACAGTGCAGCAGTGCTGCATCTCTCCAGCTTGTAGCACTTTGATGTTAAGAGGAGGCACTCATAACACCATCTTACACAGCATCATCTGGAGACAATAGTGATGTTTTATTCTCAGACTGCACCAGATCAGGTGGAAAGTAGCATCTAATGAGCTTCCAGTCTGCTTCTGACATCTCTGTTTTTTTTTTTTCTTGGAATCCTGTGGCTTGCTTTGTCATTTACACTTAGCAACAGTGTTGAAAAGAGAAGGAATTGTTTTAAAACTTCTCTGAGTCTTGGATTGACTGTGTCCCATTTTGGATCAGTGTGAAGGTATTAAGAAAGCAAACCTTCTTTTGCCCCATCCATTAGCAAGATCACTTCTAAATCTGCTATACTTGTGTCAGTAAGGACAAGTGCAGGGTGCTGCATCTGGGGAGGAATAAGAACAGGCACCAGGACAGGTTGGGGCTGCCCCACTGGAAAGCAGTTCCATGGTGAAAGACCTTGGAGTCCTGGTGGACAGCAAGTTCTGCGTGGGCCAGCAATGTGCCCTTGTGCCCAGGAGAGCCAATGGACTACTCTGATATTCTCCAGTCTCATGCTCAGCCTCTAATGAGTTTCTCTAGATGATTTTCCCCTAACTCATGTCAATGTCATGTGGAAACCCATCAGAAGGTTGTTTTTTTTTTTTCCTGAATCAAGCTATCTGCACTTATATTCATTCCATTTTTCACTCTGCTTTGATTGGCATTAGCTGCAGACTGGACTTGCGTGGAGCCTGTTGTCCACAAGCCACGTGTTTAGGTTTTGGTGTTCACTAGGATCCATTTTAAAAAGAAAAATCAATTCTAATGTCTTCAGGGGCCAAGTGCTCAGGAATGCAGACAGTTTTGGTGCAAATTATGTGGTGTGCAGGTGATATGCAGGTTATCCTGATTTCTCTTAGGCGTGTTTGAATCTTTATCAGTAAGACTCATCCTTCACAACTGTGATGGTTTGGGTGTTACCTGCCTCCACACACTCTTTGGAAAATCACCCAGACTAGGCTCAGTTGATGTGAAAATTGAATGAAGCTTTCTATGTACAGCTTAGCACAATGTACAAGCAGATATTTGCAATATATACAGAAATATACAAGTTAAAAAGTAATACAGAAACACAGCAGCCCTCCCAGAAACCAGAGTGCCCAGGAGGGCTCCCAATCACCCTTCCACCTTCTCCCCACCCCTCTACCTTACCCCAGATCTTGCCTTATGTTTAAGGTAGTTTGGAGGGTCAGCCAGGGGAGTTAGGAAGCAGATGGATTAGGCAGGTTAGAAAGAGAAGTTCATGCAACCCCAAGAGACAGAGAACGACTCCCTTAGCTATATTTGTGTTCTTGTACATCTCAGCAAGCCTATGAGTGAAGTAGCCATCACCATTGTTTCCTTTTCACAGCCTATAATCTAATTCTTCTCACCAAAATATTCTAGCTAGCTTCAAACTAGCACAGCATCCTTGACTTTCTCATTAAAGGGTGCTGTAGTCACAGCCCTGCATCAAAGCTGTCATCAAACACTTAGGTGCCAAGCATCCAAACCCAGACTGCATCCAGTTTGAGCAGGGCAGCCTTTCTCTCACGTGGCTGACATCTGAAACACAGCATGTATGTCTTTTGGTACTAAGAAGCAGCAAATTTTGCAGATAAGTAGTTTGGTAACAAGGATGAATCCTAGACAGAGTCTGAGGAGACATCCAGGCTTATTTTCACACATGAAAGAAATGGGGGTTTGAGTTGCAGGTGAGTATTCTGGTCCATTTCAGTAACGTGATGCTTTCAGATGTGATTAAAATGGGTTTTGTTAATATTTAAAAATCAAAGAAGACATTTGCTGATAATTCCTTCTCCTTCCTTGGCCTTGTAATAGGCATATAATAACTTCAACAGCTGATGTCATGAGGTGCCATTGGATTTAAGCCTATCTGAGCATGCAGGTACTGTAACACCTTCTGAACCTTTGTATGTAACGAATGAGACTTAGTTATTATGAGGTGCTGCAGAACTTCACCTCTGTGCAGCATGTTAAGCAAACAATCCCCAACAGAAAACGTGCTGTTGCTTAAGCCATGGGAAATGCTCTCTTACTCCATTAGCCTTGCTGCACTTGCTCACTTTGCCCCCCTCACTAACTCAAAGGAGGAGGGAAACATGTCTTGGCAACCGTGCAAGCAGGAATTAGCCCAACTGTATTTTGCAGGTAAACTAACAAATAAGAGGAGAATCTGAGCAGCCCCCAGAGAGCTGAATTTATTTGCTGCTGGGCCGTTCTATCTGTGGCTGGCATCGGTGGAAACCTGAGTGCTCCATTAAAAGTTGACAACCTCTGTTCGCTGGGGCACGGGGCAAACAGAGCCAGCCTGTTCTGCAGACAGACTGACGGCCTTTATCTCTCCCCACCCCGTTCAGGATGGGAAGTGATGAGGCTCTGAAACAAAACCTTGAAACCAGGACTTGGCACTCTAACCTCGCAGCTGTTGTACTAAGGAGGAGTAGCAACACAAGGTTGCCTTTCAGGGCCTGTGTGGAAAATGGAATGCCTCACATTAAGTGAGGATCTGGGCTCATCTGAGGGTGCTGCTAGGCGTGGGGAATAATACCTAGTGCTGTTGTGGGCCCCAAATAGTGACCAGGGATGTCACATCTGAAAAATCTTTGTTTCAGCCCCTCAAGAATTGCATAGGTAAGTTACCAGTCTCAAAGACAATGGGGACAGTAGTCTATTGTGGAACTGTGCTCATGGATTAGTACCTTAAGAAACAGATTACTACCCTCCTGCCCACCCCAAGGGTGCTTTAACCTGTGCTGTCCTGTGGTGTTATCTGGCCATAAGTGTGGCTGCCCAAATAATGCCTTGATGCTCTGTGCTGCTGACAAAGCAGAAAGCAGAGGGGTGTGTGCCTGTCCTCATGGTGCAAGAGTGAGTACATGGCAGGCTGGGCGCTGCAAGAGTGAGTACATGGCAGGCTGGGTGGTGCAAGAATGAGTTGGTACTGGCAGGCTGGGTGGTGCAAGAGTGAGTTGGTACTGGCAGGCTGGGTGGTGCAAGAGTGAGTTGGTACTGGCAGACTGGGTGGTGCAAGAGTGAGTTGGTGCATGGCAGGCTAGGCGGTGCAAGAGTGAGTTGGTACATGGCAGGCTGGGCGGTGCAAGAGTGAGTTGGTACATGGCAGGCTGGGCGGTGCAAGAGTGAGTTGGTACATGGCAGGCTGGGCGGTGCAAGAGTGAGTTGGTACATGGCAGGCTGGGCGGTGCAAGAGTGAGTTGGTACATGGCAGGCTGGGCGGTGCAAGAGTGAGTTGGTACATGGCAGACTGGGCGGTGCAAGAGTGAGTTGGTGCTGGCAGGCTGGGCCAGGTTCCTGCAGACATACATGAAATTAGATGGCTTTGTCATTTAAAAGCCAGTGCTTCAGCCAAAGGACAGTGTGCCACACAGTAGACTGGGCTTAGATGGTATCATAGCTTGAAGAGAAATGCATGACTACTCAGAATGGAAGGGAAGTGGTCTTTCCACTCTCAGTTTGCAGGTGCTGGCACAGTAGATTGATCAGTTCTCCCATGCAAAAGAAAACACTTTTACCTCATCCTCTCAGCTTCCCTTGTTCCATCTGCTGTGTCTATCGCTAGAGCTCCTTGGTACAACCAGGGAGTTGCTGTTCCTCAAACAGCCAAAGGCCAAGTTCTGTTGCTAAATGTTTTTGTTTCATTAGTTGCCTTTTTTTCCTGACTGGTTTTTGGAGCCTGGGTACGTGAGCTGTTCAATAGCAACACCAGAGTTTTGGGGTTGTTGGGGATTTGTGCATAATCCTGCTGTCCTTTCACTTGTTATTTCAGCCAGGCAGAGTTATAACGTGTGTGTAAAGGGAGAGTTCCCCTAACCATCTGCCTTTTGTTCACCTTAATCTCCAGTCAGTGTGAGTGACCTTTTGATAACAGTCACCATAGTAGTTTGTGCTCTCAATGCTTGAATGTAGAAATGAACACTGCAAATATCCTCTTGCTCTTGGTTTGGTTGTTGGGTACACAGGTTGAACCATTACTTTTGGAAGGTAGAGGTGGTGTCTCATGAATGGGATTCAGAAGCAGTAGCCCTAAACCTACACTTAGAACAGTCAAGGTGAGTTTTACGGCTAACTTTAGTGGGATGGGCAAGCCCACAGCATGCAGCTGAGGCCCCAGACCAAATTACTGCACCGTATGGCTCTATGGCCTTGGTGACTTCTAACAGGACTGGGGCATTTCCATCCAAATTACAGACATTTAACTTCTTGTTTAAAGGACATACTCCAATGCCTGTATGGTAATCTCTAGATCTCTCCTTACACACAGAATAAACTCTGGCATTGCAGCAGAGGAGGAAAAAGGAAGGGAAAACACCTGGGGAAGGCAGCAGAGGAGCAGAGAGCACTGAATGCATTGGTACTTTGTGTTTCAGTTATAACAGTGTGTGAAACTTAAGGGTAACCCAGAGCAAAAACGGCAGGGATGGCTCCCCCAGGAAAGTACTTCTGGCTTAAAGCTTGTGCCTGTGTTTTAAGTCAGTTTAATTGTGATGTTGGGCTGTATCAAGGAATAATTAAACACAGTTGTATGTTGAATGAATCAGTATAAGATCTTGCTAGAGGGGATTTGTGGATGTGCTTTACTGGTATATGTCACTGCAGATGTCTCAAAGATTTGAGAGTCCTCCCTGGGCTTTTAGGCTAGCCTGAAATAGCAGAGGATGCTTAAGGTCTCATCTTTAAGTAGGTATTTCTCAATTCAGTGTGAAGGGTTGTGGTGATGACAGTGATAGGAATGGGCATTAGCAAAGTTATACAGGCACTTCTTTTTGCTTTGTGATTAACTTCAGCTTTTAAGGCCCTCTCCTTGCACCATGTGTAGGTTCAAGCCTATGGTTTGGTTTCATGGCTTCTGAGACTTCAGGGATGTTAAAGTGGACAAAAAGTCCAATGATCCGAATGTCAGCGAGCATTTGGCAGTCCTGCAGTCCTTAGCAAGTGGTTCTGGCATGCCCATTGGATGTTACCTGCCAGGTAAGCAGATCATGTTCAGCTACTTGGTCATCTTTAGACTCCAGAAAAATTGCCCTAGGCATCTCATAGTCTCAGGAGTGCCCATCTCTAAGCATTTTGGTAGATGCCTCTTGTTTGCACTGTTCTCTGCCTCCTGGTTTGTGACTAATTCTTTTTCTGCCTTCACTGTTTTTCTTCTGACATTCTTCTGGTCAAGAGATTTTGTTTCCTGCAGCACCAAGAGCAGAGCTCGAGGCGGAAGCAATGCAAAACTCTGATATGCCCCCAGCTCTTTTCAATCTGTTTATCTTCCGCAGAGGCCTGATAGTGAATGACATTCATATAAACAGTGGGTAAGAGACCTGATGTGCACAGTTCAAACATCCTGTCATGATCTGGGCACATGGACTTGATTGAAAAATAAACACCTAGCGTGCATAAACATCTGATGTGTTTTCCTGGTTAGAATGTTGTGTCCCTTTGCTATATTTTTGTAAGATCTACACTTCATTCTTCCATTTTCCCACCATCGATAAGATATAATCTGGTTTTCATTCTGCTTTGAGCTGCTGGCTGTGACTTGATTCCTGCTGTAGACAGGTTTACCTGCAGGCACGTTTATGTGATGCAACAAACAGTAGTTCAGGGAACTAGTTACATGATTTTCTCTTTCCAACAGTGAACTGCTAAACCATTTTACTCATTTTCATTTAATGTTGTCTCTCCCACTCAATAACTTGAGGGAGAGGACTGTTTTAGTCTAGAAAGCCACTTAGATACAACCAGGCTATTATTTCATAGAATTGTAGAATCAGCCAAGTTGGAAGAGACCTTCAAGCTCATCCAATCCAACCTAGCACCCAGCCCTGTCCAGTCAACTAGACCATGGCACTAAGTGCCTCAGCCAGGCTTTGCTTCAACACCTCTAAGCATGGCAACTCCACCACCTCCCTGGGCAGCCCATTCCAATGCCAATCACTCTCTCTGGCAAGAACTTCCTCCTAACATCCAGCCTGAACCTGCCCTGCCACAACTTGAGATTGTGTCCCCTTCTTCTATTGCTGGTTGCCTGGCAGAAGAGACCAACCCCAGCTGGCTATGGCCTCCCTTCAGGTAGTTGTAGACAGTGATGAGATCAGCCCTGAGCCTCCTTTTCTCCAGGCTGTCCCCAGCTCCTTCAGCCTCTTTGAAATTTTGGAATCTCTATTCTTGGGAATTTTCCAAGACCAAACTGGATAAAGCCCTCAGCAACCTGGTCTGAACTAATTTTGCTTTCAGCAAAGGTGGGTGTTTAGCTGCTCTTCCAGTATCTTTTCTGCTTCGAGTGATCATGCTGTAATACCTGTAGCTCAAAACAAAAGCAGCAGCAACCCTCAGGTTGTCCCCTGAGGGCAGTTCAGCTTTAGCGTTGGTCTCTTATTCTGACAGAGAGCTGCTGATGTGCGAGGACCTTCACAACACATCACAGTTCTTTTTTAGGGATGCTTGGAAGCTGATTCCCTGTGAGAGGAAGCCATCTATGCAACACTCAAGCTCTGGAAAAGAACAAACTGGAGTTCCTTTGGCAAAGATTACAATAAATCCTAAATAATAGGAGTGTGTAGATGGGAACGATGTGGAAGGCCATAAGCATGTACTGTAGCATCATCCTTAGATGTGCTTTTCTTTGCCAGCTTCCCTGTCAGAGGCTCTTGCAGTGAAATCTTTGACTTGAAGACCAGATGTTTTCAGGAACTAAGGGAGGACTGACAGGTAAGTTGCAGAAAAAGGTGCACTGAAACCTTTAGAGACATCGTTTGGAGTAACTGTGGTCTGGTTCCAGGTTCCATCTGTGCTCGGTGCTGGGCTGTCCTGAGTAACTCTGGTGCTGTTCTGGCTGTATTGAGCAGCAGATTCTCTGTGAAAATAAGACTTAACCAATGTGTGTGGCTGGGGAGCTACTGGTTTTACTGTGCTCATCTTATCTTAGGGAAAGGACAGGATAGAACATCCCTGAGCTGTGTTTACATGACAAGAGGGTATGCACCTTCCCATGTTACTCAAGGGACAGACCCCAGGGCAAAGACCTTCAAAGTTTGTGCTTTCTCTTGCATCTGGGAAGATGCAAATGGCAAGTCTAGTTGATGATGTTCGAGGGGATCAGGCTTTGAGCCTGTAGGGCCTCAGTGGCAACTATTTTAGCATGTAGAAAGACTTGGTAAGTCTCTCTGGTAGACACTGAACATGCATAGTTGGCTGTTCTGTCCATGAGAAGAAGTTTGTTTTTACTAGGAGCTGCGCTGTGCATGTTGTTCATCCCAAGCTGTCTCTTTGCCCTCCTGCTATCCTCAGCTCTTTTCAGAAACCTTAGATTTATCACTCTTGGATCATCTGTCTTGTTCTGGCTTTTAAAAATAAAAGCTTTTCAAAGGGCCTTTGGAATAGGCTGTGTTATTTTTGGCTCAGGCTCTCGGTGACACTTATTGCAGAATTAGAACTTCTAATTAGAGAGAGAGAAAGGGCGGGGGGGAAAAGGCAGGAGAAGGAAAACACATTGCTGCAGAATTAAAGTGGATATTTTAATTGCCCCAGAGGCATGGGATTCAGGTCCAGTGCAGAGCTTGCTGTGCCCCAGAAGACCACTGTAAAAAATGATCACTGCTTCCCTGCAGTAATCTAGAATCTCTTCTTTATAAAACATCGAGCATCGATCTTTGCCAAGATACCTGGATGCTGCCTCAATGTGCATATATATGCATATATACACATGTACACATAGCTACAAATAAATAAGAACCATTTAAAGTTGACACACGTGATAGAGGAAGGATGAGAGACCAAGTGAAGGTGGTAGTTAAGGATGGCAAGGGAGAAGTTGTAATAAAAAATAGATAGGGAGAAGTTGTAATAAAAAATAGATGCAATGGAAACAGAAGTGCAGATGATCTCTGTCACCTTGGATTTCTTAAATGACTTGTTTCCCTTCAGCAAACTTTTTGAAAGCAGCTCTGAGATCCTTTCCCAGCAGGCTCTGTGCTATAGGGGAAGGGGGTACATATGTGCCGAAATTCACTTGGGCTCTGTTTAGTTTTAGTGGGTGCTGCTTGATGCTGCTCCCTTTCCTTCGCTGTGGCTGTGTGCTTTGCCCTGACCAAACCCTCAGGTCCTTCCATAATATCTTTCACTGAGGTAGGGGTGGCATTTTTGTGCTGGTTGGTATTTTTGTGCATTTGTGTCTATCAAAAACCCTGTGAGGTCCCAATCATGCTCTCTGAAAAGCTGTTTTTGGGGGGGTGGGAAGGGGAGAAATGGAGAAAAGGAAATGATTGACAGTAGCCCTTTAGATTTCTGTTGCTAATGCACCAGTAATAAGATAAGGCTTATCTTTAAATGTTCATGGAATTGAGACTTTGATGGAAACAGGCTTTTGGTTAATATATTTTTGATAGATAAAGCAGAATGAAATGGAAAGACCAGCAGAACATAAAGTATATAGAGAAAGATATATTTTCCTTTTAAATCTCTCTCCTTGTGTGCTCTCTATGTGGGAGGGTTTGTGGTGCATATATAAATGGTGCATTTGTAAACACACACTCAGGGCATGTGGGTGGGGGGGGGACACCCATGCACCTGAAAGGGGTGTTACTTGTACAAGAGGCAGGTGAGTGAGATGAAATTTGCTGCTGCTTCCCAACTGAGATGAAAAATCTCACCCTCTGTTCCTCCACTTCCATTCGACTCCAGCTTTTGCCAGGGTGGGTAAATGTGAGCAGATAAAAGGTTGCAGTGTAGAAGAGATTTTTGCCTCCCCCTCCTGTGTCATGTAACAGAACTTGGGTGCCAGCTCCTTGCAGGAGTTTGGGCAGCCAAGGTCTATTGGTTGAGCTGCACAGGGGGAGTTTGTAGTGTTGTAGGCTTTAACGTGTTTCAGCACAAGCCCATTGTATGATCTGTTTTGCATGTTTGCAGATTTGGATGAAATAGTCTCATAACCATGGATAGTACAGCGTCTGGGAAGGCCATGCCACAGGGATGCAGACTCTTTGCAACAAAAACCTGAAGCATCTGACTGGATCTCAAACCATTTTGTTAACTGGTTTTCAGTTGTGTATGTAAATCACAGTCGTTGAGTGTTTTCTCTACCCAACCTGCTCCTTCTCTTTCATATCTCTTCAATGAAGAGTCATCTTTCTTTTCTTTTCTCTCCCTGCCTATGAACTCCTGTGTTGCAGCCTCAGCCTTGAGCTATGCAAGTAGACATAACAGGAATGCGGAGGAGAGAAGGTGAAGCTTTGTCAAGCTGCACTGCTAATCCAGGGAAGAAAGGGGAAACCTCTTCTATTGCTGCAGCTCAACTCTGCTGGTGACATGCAAACTTCACCTTAACTTCTAGGTGGGCAGATGTAATTTTAGGGGAGGCCATAAGAGAAAGCCAGATGAAATTAGGTGAGGCCCTAAAAAGGCAAGGGGAAATCAACAGTACATGGGTAGCCATGGACACATGTCCATCCTGGTGAGCACAGGGAGGTGTACGAAGGGCTGGGCTATGGTAGCGCAGGCAACAGCTGCTGTTCCTGTCTCCCACACGACGGCCTGGGACGCTGTGATCAGTAATTTCCATCAGAGAGAGAGAGAAGAAAAGCAAATGCAAAGCTGGGCATTAATCAGGCACAAATCCACAGAGTCTGTAAGATGGATGGGATCTGGTCCTGTGCTTACAGAAATGCAACCTCTTTGCAAGTGTCTGTAACCTGCCTGGACTCCAAACAATCTCTTCTCCTCAGGATGTGCTGGAATACCCCCAGTACCTTACCAGATCTTACAAAACCTTACTAGAGCATCGTCTCTACTTGCTGCAAATGTTGCCTGGCAAACAAATGGCACAGCTGAGAAGGGAAGGTTTGAGGGTATTTGCAAAGAGACAAAAGGATTAGTGGGCTTGAAAACCATAATTCAGATCAACCTGGGAGAGCAAAAGACACACATTTTTATTTGATTTCACCAAATTGTTAGTATAGCAATGCCAAATTAGGGCTTTGCCTTCTCTTACTGCAGTAAGATCTCTTTGGCTTGGTTTGGGGCTTTGCTTGGTTTTTAAGAGGTTATCAAGTCAACTCTGAAAATGAGACTCATGGGGGAAAAGCTTTGATTCTTTTCATAATTGGTGGCAGAAGTCTGACTTACTGCCGGCATCAAAGCGAGACATCGTTTTTCAAGGAGTAATTCTTCATGGAACAGACTGCAAGTGTACTAGAGTACAAGTTCCTTGTGTATTTATCATTTATGTTTGTTTCAGCCTTTTGCTAAGTGTGAGGCTCTTGGCTTTCATTTCCTGAGCTTGCTTATCCATGGTCGTGGTCCCAGTGGTGGTGTTTCTGCTCTCAGCTGGCTGAGTGCTTGGTGAGTACCTGTCACAGATGCTGATTGTTTGCACCACTCTGAAATCAGCTTCCTTTCAACGGCTTTCACTGGTAAAGCTCTGCCATTAGGAACCAAATGGGTTTTAGAAACCTGCACATAGGTTGGCTAGAACGTGTTTGTGTAACTCATGGACCTATGTATTTGGTTTATGTAAAACAACTGTCTTGAATCTAAGAAGCTATCTAGTTGCAATTAGTTATTGTTTGCTAATTAATTACCAATGGATGATTAAGGACTTGTTTACTGAGGTTTAGCAGCTATCAAGACACACATCTAGTACTCAAGGGATTTACTATGCAGCAACTGGATTGTTGAATTAAATTCTTATTGGAGACCTTTAAACTGTGACCAAAGAAAGCTGCTCTGCAGCTGGAGTTTCCTCTAGCAGCTCGCCTGTGTCCTCCTGGATCTGCTGCCATGGGTAGTGTTCCTCCTGAGGGGGGGAGGTTACATGGCTCTTTCTGGCTTGCTGGTGTAAGTAACGTCTTCCCTTCTGCAGATTAAAGGTAAGAAGCAACAGGATCTCAGGTCTTGGCTGTGTTGGCAGAGCAGCTCTGTTTGCATATGCTCTCCAGTACTGTCTGTCCAGACTGACAGTTGTGTTTCATCTGTGTCTCTTTGCTGATGCTCATCACATGTGTTACTCCAAGCAGGCTGTCCTGAATGGAGTGTTTTTGTTTGCAAACTGACTTTTGCTTCTGCAAAACGCTTACAAGGGCTTGGGTTTGCCTTTTCTGACAATTTGCTGGGTGGTTTTATTGAATTGCTTTAAGTCTGTGGGTTTGCTTGCAGATTTAGTCCCTGTGTTTATGGTCTCTTTGGTCACCAAAAGCCAAGTTTCTGCTCACCACTTGATGAATGAGAACAAGATTTATGGTGGTAATTAGTGGCTTTTTCGAGTAACCAGCTTGAAGAGGCTTGAGAAGGTGGTGTGTTTGCTGCCTTCTCAAAGCCAGGCTCTTGAGGTGTCTGGAGATAGGCAACCAATATTGCTCACTGCTTTTGACAGGCTCTGCACGTTGTGGATAAAAGGACAGGAAAGTTAAACAGTGATATTCACATACAGGAGCTCTTGGATTTACCAGTAGAGAGATGTTTTCTATAGAGTGACATGAACAAAAGCCTTTCATGCAGGTGTCGGTGAATAATAAGGGACAGAAATGTGGTTTATGAGAACAGCTGCTCAGAGGTTTAAGGGATGGTTTTAAAAGCTGTCTCACAGCATCTTCCAGCCTCTCTGTCAAATGCTGCTCTTCATTTTGGGTTGGTTTGGGTTTTGTTTACTGGAAGGTCATGAAGGTAGGTAGGTAACCAGCCAAGGGTGCTGGAGATTTCTAGGTGGAGAGAAGCCTGAAAGTATTTAATGAATAATTTCACCCATTCTTTAGTTTTCTCTTATGCTTTCCTTATTTATAAGTCTGAGGTTTAGACTGCTTTTCTACCAGCCTCTCTCACTAAGCAGAGCTGGCAGGAGAAAAAAAAACAAACGAGGGAGAGAGAGAGAGAAAGAATGAGCAACTGCGGCAGAAAAGTGATTAAAAAGAATAATTAGCATTTGCCCCCGATAAATGAGCAAAGCCATTAATTAGACTGATTTACTCCTTCCTTTTTTTTTCTTTCTCCCTTTCCTCTCCCTCTCTCTCTCTCTTTTTCTTTTTTTTTCCCCCTCTTTATCAAATGGCAGCGCCGTGACTGCCCCTTTGGTATGTTTTCATCAGCTTTTCACCAGTTGTCAGGGCTAACACCCTCCTTTCCTGGAGCCCAAGCAGCCTCTTGTAGCTAATGGATATGGAATGCAGCCAGAGCTGATAGCCGCTAGATCTCCGCTGGCTTACAGGTGTTTCCATCATTACTGGCGTATTATCTGCCACTGGGTCCCCTTCCTCCTCCTCTTCTTCTCTTTTCTCTCTGTTTTCACCCTTCTTTGCAGCGTTCTAGAAGTAATTACAGTCAGAGGGAAAAAAAAAAACCCAAACCTGCTGGCAGATTTTTAAGACTTTTATTTAATGCAACACGATGTCCTGGTGATCAAATCAATTTCTTTTTCTGGCACGGTGACAAGCGGCAGTGCTGCTGCTGTTGCCTGTTTGAATGTAATTACCAGGATGAAAGGGAGAGTTTTAATTAAGACAATTCCCCCCCCCCCCCCCCCCCCCCCCTTACACACACACACCTTCTTCCCTCCCTCTTATTCAAATCATGAGCTGGGGGCTGTGTTCTTTCAGTGTTGTGGGTTTGGTTGTTGCTTTTTTTTAATGTGGGTTTGTGGGGTTTTATTAAGAAATATTAGTAATCATCAGGCTATTGCATATTGTATCACGAGTGTGGCCACCTCCTTGCTCCCACCCTGCTGAGAGCTGGCTGAAGGGATAGGCCTGTGCAGAATGGTCTCAAATGGGGGCTTGGCACTTTACAAGCAAATATGAAGCATAAAAGTCCTTGTTGCAAATCTAAATGGTGCAAATGCGATCACTGGCGCTTATACGGCGCTTGGAGCCTTTTGTGGTTCATCATTGTGTGCATTCCTGTAATGCCCAAAGGCCAAATTCTTCATGCAGTTTAGGGCACTGGAAGCAGAGACGGGCCCAAATGACTGCTCAGGAGCCAAATACCACAGAAATGTTGCAAAATCTGGATTTGACCTTGTTTCTTCAGACCCACTTCTAATTTAAGCGAGCATTTGAGTTGTGCGATGGGAAATGGGTAAAAGAAGGTGCTTCTGAGGTAGGAAGAGGATGGAAGTTGCTGGCAAAAGGGACATATAAAGTAAAATGTAAGAAGAATGTGCTGGGGCTTGCTAGAAGGAGCTGGGCAAAAGCAGAGAAGTGAAGAGCAGCTACTGTCATGGAACCTGGAAAATAAGGAAATGAGGCTTTATCTACAATGAGCTTCACTTCTGAGGTTCAGGCAAACACAAATGGATGTTTCTTATGAACCCCTGGCATGAGAGGTGTATTGATTTTGAAAGTAAAGACCATGAATTAGAGTTAGGGGTTTGTGGAGAGGATAGGAGATACTGAGCTGAAGGTTTTGGGGATTGTTAGCCAAATTCCTTAGTAATCTGGTCCAGGTGAGTTGTTTAAGTTAGGGAGTGCATGCTGGGGATTATTTTAACTGGCTGATGTCTTAGAGACACATTGCCCTGTAGCTTTGTCATCAAGCTGCTCCTGAATCCTGCCACCATTTGCAACAGCTGTGCAGAGGTCAGGTTCTCTGGGACTGCACCACAATGCAAAGACAGGAGCTAGGGAAAGAGTATGGAGGGGACTTCTTCTCATTCTGTGTAGAGAAGTGCAGGACACCTTCCCTGCCCATATCTGAGTTTAGGCTATGTCTTGCACCAAAAAAGCCCTATGATTCCAGGGATATGCAGAGCATCCTTTGCAGCCTGGAAGAGTCAACATGCTGCCTCCAAATATGCTTTTTAACCTGCAGTCCCTGGACCAGGACAGAGCTGTTACTTGGGGTTGAAATTAGGTCTTCAAAGAGCTGGTGTTGGAGTGGGCTGTAGAAGAGGAAATTTGTTTCCCAGCTGTGTTTTTGAAGCATGGCTGATGTCAGCAGAAGCTAATTTAGACCAGTCCAAGTCCTTGATTTCCCAGAACAGCTCCAAATGTATGTACAAGAAGTACCTTTGCTGTGAAGCCTGTGGCAAGTTTCTGGAGCAGAACCGGTCTCCAGGCTCCCTGCATTTCACCCTGCTATCCTGGGGGATCACTTCAGGCATGACTTGAAGATAGTAGGTAGCAGGCTGAACATGAGCCAGTGTGCCCAGGTGGCCAAGAGAGCCAGTGGCATCCTGGCCTGGATCAGAAACAGTGTGGCCAGTAGGACAAGGGAGGTTATTCTGGTCAGGCCACACCTTGAGTGCTGTGTCCAGTTTTGGGCTCCTCAATTCAAGAGAGATGTTGAGATATTGGAACTGTCCTGTGTCCAGAGAAGGGTGATAAAGCTGGTGAGAGGACTAGAACACAGCCCTGTGAAGAGGCACTGAGGGAGCTTGGGGTGTTTAGCCTGGAAAACAGGAGGCTCAGGGGTGACCTCATTGCTGTCTACAACTACCTGAAAGGAGAATGTACCCAGGTGGGAGTTGGTCTCTTCTCCCAGGCAACCAGCAACAGGACAAGGGGACACAGTCTCAAGTTGTGCCAGGGGAGGTTCAGGCTGGATATTAGGAGGAAGTTCTTCACAGAGAGAGTGATTTCCCATTGGAATGGGCTGCCCAGGGAGGTGGTGGAGTCACCGTCCCTGGGGGTCTTCAAGAAAAGACTGGATAAGGCACTTAGTGCCATGGTCTAGTTGATTGGTTAGGGCTGGGTGCTAGGTTAGACTGGATGATCTTGGAGGTCTCTTCCAACCTGGTTGATTCTATGATTCCAGGGAACTGGTGGAACTTGGACCTTGTCTTCCACAAAAATACCCCAAACCTTTCCTGCATATAAAATCCATGTGCTTACATCTCTGCTTTCAAGTCCAAAGTGGAAAATTTCCTCATCTAGTCATTTCCATGTGAGTCAGGGGGCAAAGTGAGTTGTGGCAGGGCTTGGGCACCAAGGCTACTGGGTAGGGGAGATGAGAGAGATCTAGGTGAGGGATGAAACCAAACACAAGATGCTGGAACAGAGAGGAGGTGATATAGTGTGCTTTTGAAAGTCTTGGGCTCTGCTGGATCTGTTCTAAACTTGACAGAGCCATTTCACAGGCTGGCATGGACCACCACAGTGCCCAGCCTTGTTGGAAGAAGTGGTTTCTTTGGGATACCATCCCTGGAGGGATTGGCTGAGCTTGGATACAGCGGGTTCAGGAGCAAGGATCAGTATGCATGCCCCAACCATACACAGACAGCTACAGTAATCTGAATTACTCGTGTGCAGCCCAGGTCAAGCCCAACACAAGATGCTGGAACAGAGGGGAGGTGATTTAGGGTGTTTTTGAAGGTCTTGGGCTCTGCTGGATCTGTTCTAAACTTGACAGAGCCATTTCACAGGCTGGCATGGACTACCACAGTGCCCAGCCTTGTTGGAAGAAGTGATTTCTTTGGGATGCCAGCCCCGGAGGGATTGGCTGAGCTTGGATACAGCGGGTTCAGGAGCAAGGATCAGTATGAGAGCCCCAACCACACACAGGCAGCTGCAGTAATCTGAATTACTCGTGTGCAGCCCAGGTCCCTGGCTTGCTCAATCCCAGGGTGGAAATTGCGCCTGAGGTTAACGCACTGCAAAGAATGTACGGGAAATGTTTCGCGCTTTAAACAAATAGAAATCAGTGCCTATTTTTTTAACGCTTGCTGAGCAGCTTTTCACATCCTGTTAAGCTAAATATTTGCACGGTAGTAGTGCAAGGAGGGCTGAGCAAGGAACCCCTGTGTTTCGTTTGGGTGGCTCTGTATTGCCATCAGCTGCTCTTTTCCTCTTCTGTCTGTTTTTCTTAGCAGGGTCAGGACGAGTTTCAGAGTCCGAATGGTTCACTGCAACTCTCTACAGGATATCCTCATTTTGCTTTAATGGGGAGGAAATTAATGAAACATACAGGCCCTGGGGCTTCAAATACTATACATTAATATTATCCCAACGTATTGTGGTATGTGTGCTCTCTCAGACTAAACTTTACACTGGGCAGAGGAAGTTGTGATCAGATTCAGGTGCTTGTGAAATTTAAGTGGTCGGGGGGGTGGGGGGGAAGGGGATGGGGGAAAAAAAATAAAGGAAAAGATAAGCTTGAAGCAGTTTCCTTCTGTTTCAGCCCCTGATCGGTGTGTGAGAACAGGGTTGTTCAAATAGGATCAGGTCAATACAAACCAAACAAACTATCCCAGCTTTTAGGGCTGTTTTGCGCATTTATGTATCTGAGAGGTTCATTCTTTTGACTTCTTGGTTACCTTCTCTGGAGAGCGAATTCTTCTCATCTGTGAGTAGACCAGTAGTGACTGGAGGGGGTGCTGGTCTTTAGAGAAGATGGACTGCAAAAGAATTGCAAATCTGCCCACCTCTCTTTCCTTCCATGGAAAACACCTTAAGTGCTTTCCAGTGCCTCTGAGCAGTCAGACAATAACATATGTGAGAATATCAAAGCAATAGAAGAAAATTAAGTTCATTTTCAGTTTTCTTTGGTGATACCAGGGAACAACGACGAGACAGGCCTGAGCATGCAATCGTTAGCTCTGGTACAAACCGCCTTACAAGGCAACAATTTGCATGCAGCAATGCATGCTAGCCTCAACACAACCCAGACCTGAGGGCTGAGGGTGTCCTGCCCTGAAAGTGGACCTGTAGACTATAAAAGCCTTTAAGAAGACGAAAAACCTTTGGCCATGCTTTGAAATTCGCTTAGACGCTGGACACTTTGCTGCCCTTCTAATGTTGCTCTTCAGCTGCTTAGATACAGCTCCTCTCCTGGTAGCTGTTCCCGTGGTTGGAAGAGGCTCGTGATCATTGGGCTGTGTCAGGCCTACTACTCAGAAAGCTGCTGACAGTGAATTCTGTTTTTCCTTCTGGGATTTTTGTTTTGTTTCCTTTCCCCTTGTGGTGCAATGTTCTCGTGTTACAGCAGCTTTGCACCGAAAGGAGCAGGCTCCTTCACGATTTTGGGGGAAGAATGTGGACCTTGTTTGGGAAAAAAAATTGGCTGCATCAAGGAAAAATAAGAAGTGAAAAGGTCATCCTCTCAGAGGATAGCACAGATTTTTGTTTTTTCTTTTTCTTAGAAATGTGCTAAAATACCAGAAATTTTCTATGGGCTCAAGAAGGAATCGTAGAATCAGTCATGGTTGGAATGAACCACAAGGATCATCTAGTTCCAACACCCCCGCCATGGGCAGGGACACCCTACCCTAGATCAGGCTGGCCAGAGCCTTATCCAGCTTGGCCTTAAGCACCTCCAGGGATGGGGCCTCAACCACCTCCCTGGGCAACCCATTCCAGGCTCTCCCCACTCTCATGCTGAGCAACTTCCTCCTCACATCCAGCCTGAACCTACTCATCTCCAGCTTTGCTCCATTCCTTTTAGTCCTGTCACTCCCTGATATCCTAAAAAGTCCCTCCCCAGCTTTTTTGTAGACCCCCCTCCCATTTCTCCCATTCCCAAACTTCACACCTCCAACTCTGTCCATTTGATTTTAAGTGTTGCTGAACCGCTTGCCTGGTGTAGAAAACCCACAGCTTGGCTATTACCATGTTTTGCAAAGGGAAGGCTCTGCCTTGGGATACAGGGACAATTTATTAGTGGAAATATCTTTAATTAATTTGTGCACAAGTTCGTGTTTTTCTTTAATTCTTCTCCCCAGGCACTTGACCCATAGTAATGAAATCTGAGAGCCCTTTTCAGAAAATGACTTTCTCAGCATTTTTGTTCCTTTTAAAGTTAAGTGTATCGCATAATGACCGTGAAATGTTATCCTTTATTAGGAACACACTTTTCACTGAGAGTCTTCAAATAGACTTTATTACCAAGAACTCTGTGGTAAGCTGCCATCCACTGCCTTGCAGTCAGACAGGCCTGGCTTTGAACTCTACATGAGAGTGCCTTTGAGGACAAGTGCTCTGCTCTGGCAGATTGGTTGGGACTGGCTGGAAGGAGGTGGATCTGTGGTTTGGTTCTAGCCTCAAATGTCAGGCTCTGGAGAAAACATAGCTTTGACTACTGAGTGGCTAAAAGCAGGCTGATGGGCACTTGCAACTTGTGCATGACTTCAGAGGGGACATCATGAGCTGAAACTGGTGTTTGGAAGCATAGAATCAACCAGGTTGGAACAGACCTCCAGGATCATCCAGTCCAACCTAGCACCCAGCCCTATCCAATCAACTAGCCCATGGCACTAAGTGCCTCATCCAGTCTTTTCTTCAACACCTCCAGGGATGGTGACTCCACCACCTCCCTGGGCAGCCCATTCCAATGGCAAATCACTCTCTCTGTGAAGAACTTCCTCCTAACATCATCCTAGCATCATGTGTGACCTGATCCCTAGGTGCCTCCAAATGTTGCAGTTGGAAATGCAGACCTTTTTCCTCAATATCAGTAGACAACAGCCAGGATTGCTCTTGCTGGCCCAGTCCCTGTCAGTGTCATATTGAGGTGGCAATATATCAAAAGTTTCTTCTTCTCCAGGCTGCCTCTAGGGAAAATTTTCAAGCTTGGGAAATCAAGACATGCCTCTGGATTTGCATTAGTGTCTTAGATACACTTTGTCTCTCACTGCAAACTGTCCTTCAGGACAGAACAGTTTCCTTTTACAGAAAGATGGATCAACAGTCCCCTGTGGTTTGGCATGTGGGAACATCAGCACTGACTCAATAGACACACTGGTGATTGAGGGGTGGTTTGGAGGTAGTGCTGGCAGCACAGAACAGGACTTTTTGGGGTTTTTGCAACAAGGAGGGGTGGGTAACAACAGGTGACGAACAGCTCTGATTTATAACACATCTGAAATGTGTTATCTCCCCACCTCCTGCCCTTTAACTGCTGCTCTCAAAGCCTGGCACCTTCTGATGCAACATTCAGGGTGCTGATTCAGAATGGACCTGGAGAAGATGGTGTCCTTGTGGACTAGGTCAGCCTGATGTTTGTTAGAAAATCTCATTCAAGCACCTTTTATCCCCGTCCTGAACGTACACCGGGGAATTCACCACGCTGTAACATTGCCATTTTGCCCTGCAATGGCCAGCCCTGGGCAGAGCTACAGAGCTTCCTTCACCCTTCCAACTCCAGGTCCTCTTTTTGGGGCAGTAATGTAGGGCGCTCACTGCTGCCTCCTGTCTCTTATGCTCAGTCCAAGTAGATTCAAGCTCCAGCGGTCGGGTTCGGCTCCCTGGAACCAAGTGACATCATGCCTAAGCCATGTGTCTTATCACAAAGATATTGTTAGCATTTAGAAACCCCCCCAGCAGCAGCAGAAAGGGCTCTCTCACAAAGGGCCTGTCCCTATTGTTTTGAGGTCATCCATCTCCCTGTCCCGGTCCCGTTTTCACTCTAATTTGTTTAGACCACAGAATGGGTGCGTGAACAACTCGTTTTGTTGTTGTTTTTGATGGGTGACCACAAGAACATTGGCTGCATGTGCTTTTCATTTGGTTTAACAGCTGTTCCCTTTGAAATAACCCCCTTGCTCCTGCCTTTCTCTCTTTCTTTGTCGCTCTTGCCCAACTTTTGTGACCAGTAAGGCTTCTCCCTCCTCCCCACCTAACTGGCTCTGTTCTCTGTCCTCCCTAGCACTACCCTAGGAACCCTTTTGGTTATTTTCAACCTCCATGATTAAACTGGCCCCCAATTGTTATCAAGAAGATTCAGGAAGGAGGATGAAAAAAGGAAACATAATCTTATCTGAGAATAGAAAATATGATAAGGGCCCCCTATCTGGAGGCTGCAGTGTCCCTCGTGGTGGGGCTGCAGCAGTTCCTTTGAAAATAATCACCGACACCATCTCTGCTAAATCACCTTTCACACAGCTCAGGCCTTTGATACAAAGGCCCCTGGCAAAATTAGAGCAGGATTGTGTAGACCCCAGAGCAAATGCATTAAATGCTCAAGAGATCAGAATTAGGAGGCACCCAGCTATAATTGCATAGGAAGAACTTGTGCTGTGTTGGGGTGGGGGGGTGTGATGATGTGCCTCTGTGGATATATGTGCCTGTGCGTTTGTGCTTCTGTCTGGCTGCTGCCAGACGATGAGTACACGTTGTAAGGCATGACATGAGGTGCTAATTAAACAACCTTTGTACCTTCTAATCATCTGCATAGGAGAGGAATTCATGCTGGACTAAATGCGAGGTGTAATGATGCTGAGTGCTCAGCTCCTTCAGAAAGTCTCATCAGTCCTGTTCTGATTTCAAGTAAACAGCAATACCAAGCAAGTCCTCCTTGCTTTCAGTTTTGAAGGTTGCTTGTTTTGGTTGGGGGTTCTTTCTGCCTGTTTTGCTGTCAGAAACCTTAGGGTGAGGCTTCTCTTGTTGTATTTCAGCTGAAGTGAATTTCATAGTCTTTGATGCTACTAGACCCTGTTGGGCACATGGAAAAAGTCCTCAGTGTCTTGTTCCCAAGAACTTGGCAGACTTTTGCATGAGTGTACCTGACCTGAAAGAGTGCTGCTGCAGTCAGGAGAGGCTGCTGGGATTGGGAAAGTGAAATATGTTGCGAGGATGGGAGGAAGGTGCATTAAGTGAATATGTAGGATCACAGGAAATACAAATGCATGGGCCTTAAGTGCTTCTGTCTGAAAAGGAAAACATCTGCCCTAGAACTGTTCTGAGGCTCTAAGCAATTCCTAGGGATATTGGGCACTCTGCTTGGGGTGCCTTTCAGAGGATGATATAAAATAGCTCGTTCTAAGCAACATGTTTGGAATTAATAATCCTAAAATGGAGGTTCTTTAAATCCCAGGAAGTTGTGCATTGCTGATTGCCTCCAAGCATTTGTGATGCCTGTATCTTTTAGGCACTGATTCAGACTGAACTGGCGGAATCCTACCTAACAACCAGCCCCTTTAGCAGGTGTCAGACATCAGACAGATTACCCATTTCCAAGATACTTCAAGCAACACTTAAAAACACACTTCAAAATATTCCCCCAAACCTCCTGACACCTCCAACAGCCAAGCAAACACCAGTCTTTGGTGAGTGTTAGGTTAGGAAGTTTCACTTGGGGCATGGGAAGTGCTGAAACTGTCACATCTTGTGAAATACTAAAAAATCCAAGCCCAAGTTAGTTGGCCAAGATCAAACTAGCATAGTTCCTTTGCAACACAATCATCTGGAATTAAATCCCCTTTTCTCAGAGAGGAAAAAATTGCCCTTTTTTTTCCCCTCCCCATATCTTTGTGGTAGGATATTGCAACACAGTGGGAAGGGCATTACAGTGTTCCTACTGGTATCTCAAGGCAAGGTGTTGGCTCCAGCGCTGCATCGCTGTTCTAAGGTTAAAAGTTTGTAAAGTAAGAAAAGTTTAAGTGCTGGCTTGAAAGCAAATTGCAGTGGTGGGAAATTGGCATGAGAATTAACAGATAATCTGAGAAATCCTTGTCTTTCTGCTGATCTAGCTTTCGAGGCTGGCATCTGTGAATGCAGCCCATTGACTATGAGTGCTGTAGCGTGTTGGTCTGTAACAAGAGACATGGTCTGTGTGGGATAAGGCTGTGGATGACTGGCAGAGCCTTCTTTCCAATTTTTCCCAGATCTATAAAATATGCTCTTTAGGTCTTTTCCTCCTATTCTTTCCCCTTGACAGAAAGAATTATGGATGGAGGTGCCAGCCTCAACTTCAAATTTCCTGTTGCCTGTTGATTTGTGGGTTATTCATGCGAGTGAAAAACAAATTGATTTGTGAAGTATTCACAGAGGGCTAAACAGTGAATTTGAACATAAATCCCTTTTACCTCTCGGAGATGGGTGGAATCCTTTCGCTCACTTCTGTGGCTGGCTATAGAACGCATCTAAACCAAATCCTCAGATTTCCTTGATCCTTGTGGGAAGCTTAAACCTGGAATGTCCCACAAGGGGCTAAAGTAAAAAGCCTAGGTTCATCAAAATGGCTCTGCTTTATAAGCTCTTTATAAGCAGACATAATTGCTGACTTGAAGACAATACACTGTAGCTCACTTGCAGAAGAATGAGGGGAGGCACAGGCCAGCCAAGGCAAGATGTGGTTTCATCTGATCAACTGCTCATTGGCATCATGGTCTGGAGGCATTCCCACCCTGCAGCAGCCAGCCCCTTGGTGCTGACCACACAGTTTTGTGAGGTTGTGCAGTGAAACATCTCAGGGAACTGATCCAGCTGCAGAAGAAAAAAACAAAAATCCTGCTTTTGTGTCCCGTGTGCTTCTTGTTACAGTGGATCAGTTCCCCTGTCAGGCTGATGTCACGCACCACTGCAGCGGCACATGGAGGGCATCGCACGCAGCAGGACAGAGGCGCTGGGAAGGGAGTCCCAGAAGCTGGTGTTGAAACCATAAACTCAGCAAAGGAGGAGAGAAAAAGTGAACGGTTTAAAGAAAACAAAAACAATGATGAAAGTGGCTTTGATGGAGAGACTACTTTAAAACACAAACAAATCCCCTCCAAAAGGCCTAAACCCCCAAACTAAGTCCTTTTCCCTAAGAAACAGCTCAGTTCTTCTGCTTGACTCCACAGTGAGGAGGGGGCTGTGTCAGGAAGCTCCCAAAGCAGGGCAGGGAGAAAGGAAAGAAAACATCAGCATGACCAAGTGCACAGTGGGTGATGTCGGTGCAGAAGGTGTTGGTGAGCATGAAGGGAGGAGAGCATTGCCAGGGTGTGTGGCTCTGGCATGCTTCGGTGCCAGCGGAAGGGGCTGCACACTGCTCTGGCACTGCTCCTGCTCACAGACCCTTCTTATGGCTGCATCTTTTCGAGAGGGCTTCCCAGGCATTGCTCAATCTGTAACTTTCTGTGCTTCCTGTGGAGCGTGCTCTTAAATTGTTTTGTTTTTATCAAGAAGGTCCAGAAATTCGATAGGGGAGATGAGAAGATGGGCATGATCGGGGAGGATAATAAAGAGAAACTGCCACTTCCCCGGCTGCAGCTTTCTTGGCCCTCCTGCTCTCTGAGATAAAGACACAGGGGCTGGTCTGGGTTCTATATCAAAAGGCCGATTTGGCTGCTTGATTATATATGAAATATAGGTTGAGAGCTTAACTTTTGTTCCCAAAAGCAAATCAATTGCAGGGTGAAGCCTGACATGTTTGTTACAATCACTAAAGAGCTTTGCTGGGCTTGTTGATGCTCACAGTGGCTGGAGGGGCTTTAAAAGGCTGTTTGGATCTAGTCTCCTGAAATCTTACCTGTTCAGAATTTATTTCTTTATTTATTAACAATAGTTCAGGGTAGGAATATTTTTTTTTTTCTCTCTTATCCTTTTGCTTCAAAGGAGTTTAAATTCTTTTTACCAGGCAGAAAGAGAAACAGAGGCAGAAAAAACTTCCAGAGCCACAGTCCAGAAAGGCTGTGATATAGCCAAGTACTTGTGTTCTGAGGATAACCTTAGAATCATAGAATCAGTCAGGGTTGGAAGGGACCACAAGAATCATCTAGTTCCAACCCCCCTGCCATGGGCAGGGACACCCTACCCTAGAGCAGGCTGCACACAGCCTCATCCAGCCTGGCTTTGAACACCTCCAGGGATGGGGCCTGAACCACCTCCCTGGGCAACCCATTCCAGGCTCCCACCACTGTCATGCTGAACAACTTCCTCCTCACGTCCGGTCTGAACCTACTCATCTCCAGCTTTGCTCCATTCCTTTTAGTCCTGTCACTCCCTGATATCCTAAAAAGTCCCTCCCCAGCTTTTAACCTTACTCAGCTCCTTGGTTAAATGCTGTGCTGGATATGCTGCTTTAGGCTTTGTTCCTGGAGAGCAGAGTTGTTAGACCTAGAGTAAAGCTGCCCTGACATGACTGAATGGTTTCTAGGACCCATGTAAGCTGTCACCCAACAACCTGGGGCATCTCCATGGGTACTGGAAGGAAAAACAAAACTACTTTTCAGGGGCTGTGAGCCTTTGCCATATTCACCTCCCTCACAGCACTGACAAGTGCCCAGCCAGGAGGTCAGTGCAGCAGCAGGAGTTTGCCAGCAAGCAACGGTTGGAGCCATCCTGCTTTGGCTGACAGGCCTCTGGGGCTTGTTTTCTCGCCAGTGACACACACATGCACGCACAAATAAAACCCTGGCAATCTCCTTCTGCAAGAGCCTGGCTGCTTCCAGGGGGAAGGAGTGCAAAGTAATTTGATGCCTTCATTATCTTCATAACATGAACCAATTTGTCAGCAAACTACTGTGCAGCCTGATTCCTGATTGCAGGGAAAACCGAGCTGGGAGAGAGGACTGTTATTTGCAACTGGTTTGAGCATTGTTCTTTTCCAGAGGAATAGAAATACACTGTGTAGAGCTGGCTCATTAGGCACTTATCCGTTTGTATTTATGCTTTAATTAAATAACTGCACTGGAGGACTTTGGTTTCTAATCACAATAATAGTTTTGCCCTCCTTATGGCAGTTTCTTTCTGTGTTTTCGTCTGGCAGCTCCCATGCCTGCATCTAGAAAGTGAACTACTTCAAGCTGTGTTTAACACATGAGGAGGCTGGATGGGTAAAAAGTTCTCGTGGCCAGTCCCAGGTTACTCTGATTACTGACTTCTGCAGATGACACCCTGTTTTCTGCCTGGGAAGTTAGTATGAGTTGCTGGTTGCTCTTTGCTTCCAAAGAAGTTTTCCCCAAGCAGTGTTGTAAGAGCCGCTCTCACCTCCCTTCTTGTCACAAATTCCAGGCTGAGTCCAGCTTTCAAGTCAGCCTGAGTTTGAGGAGGCTTTTTGCAGGTATGGGAGAGATTTGCTTGCTGTGGCTCTAGAAAGGGAAGGATGCAATGTGCTAGGCATTATTCAGTCAAATGAGCCCCTGTGCAGTGTCCTGTTCTACTTCCCTGTCCCAGGAGCTAGCTCCTAAACGCAGCTCCAGCTGTGCAGGATGGGGCAAGAACTGCCAGCTAGGCTGGGTGTAATGTAGATGTGGGATGAGTTACAAAGCACCAGAAAAGCAGCAGCCAAGCTAGAGAACCCTCTGCCAGTCTCTGAAGATGACTTTCTGTTCTGATCCTGTCTCCAGGTGTACTGAGGTCTCTTGCCACCCCACGTTTCCCATAAGAAGCAAGTCCAGTGAACACTGCCTTTGAGCTTTTGATGGGTGAAGAGTCAGTGGCATTGCTCTGTTGCAGAGGCCAGGTGAATGTAAAGCTACTTTGGACTAAAATTTTCTGTGTTTACCTACCCCTTTGCCTCTCCTCAGTGATCTCAGGCTGGGACAGAAGACAGGAGGATTATGATCTTCTGATCAGGCATACATTTTCAGGCAGTGTTTTGACTTTAAGGCTGTTTTCTTTTTCTCTGGAAACTCAGGAGAAATCCAAAGGAGCTGCCTGTTGCTTAGAGAACAGAGAAGAGCACTTTGACACTATATTTTGTTATTCTTGCTGCCTTTGGCAGCTGACATTTTTTGTTGTTCAGTGGGCTTTTTTGTTTGTTTTTGTCTGATTGGGTTTCTAAAGTTCTCTTCCGTGTTTAATGTGGCCCCTTCAATTGCTTAAGCTTCTTTTTCTCCTCTCAGCTAAATCAGATTCCCCTGTACCCTGGTATATAAAATACATGGAGGTTTTCTCTAAAGCACAGTTTATGCAAATAATTCCCTCTCTGCATTCCTGTGCTGTAGTCAAGCACTGCCTATCTGATTGGGCTCTTAATGACTTTTGGGAATCATTTAAATATCTAGCTGCCTAGCCCAGTTAATAATCAAAGCTGCAGCTCCTCGAAGCAGGAGTGACTCATGGAAGAAGAAGAAAGCTTCTGGTGATTTCTAAGCCTTGCTCCTGCCCCTTTCACCAAGGTGCAGACTCTGAAGGGCACGGCATTATCAGATGTTCCCAGGCAATGTGCATCCTTTCTGTCTTGCTCCCAGTCACACGTTCAGGTGCTGCAAACTGCCAGCTCTCGTTCTGAACATCTGTTGCCTGCGCATCCCGTTGCAGGGAGATCATTGGAGCTTGCAGATTAAGCAGTTCAGGGGCAAATTTGGTGTTTGAATTGCAGATTTTTCGGGGAGGAGGGAGAACCCTTAGATGTTGCATTTGGGATAGTGCTTGGGAAACAGTTTTTACTGCTGCTGTGTGTGCTTAAGAGGGCCCTGATGCAGCCGGTGCTATCTGCGGGTGAATCAGAAAGCACTGAGCGCTGGGATTCCCCTTTGGGATTGCTGATCTAATTCAAGGTGTCCTTTCGTTAAACGAGCCTGATGTTAGCTCTCATTTTTAAGGTATTTTCAGATCACCTTACCTAATGTCTCCTGAAGTTTAATTGCTAGAATGAGCTCTTTTAACAAACGTCCTGCTCTAGAGTGTGATGGATTATTGTCGCATGTTGTTACTGCTGGCTGTAATGCAGCCAGACAAAAGTCTGCTTCGGTAATGGAAAGATAATTACTGTATGTTTCCCCTTCTCTTTCACCCCGGGATTATTCTCCTGAGTACTAAAGGACTGCCTTTGGCTTCTCTGTATTCTATTTTTTTTCCTCTGTGTGTGTATGTGTCCTGTATGGCAGCATTCCCTGAGACATGCTGCATCTCTGATTTATGAATTGAGATATATTCTACCAGAGAGAATTGAGTGCCTGAGGGAGGAGAGCAGGACTTTGATCTCACTGTGCTTTTGAAATATGGCTGTAAAATTGGAATTAGATTGTAATCTCTTTGGGGCAGGGACATCTTTCTTTGCCCTATACAGTGCCTAGTGTGGTTTTGGTGCCATGTTATCAAAACAGAGGTTGAGTAATGACCCATGCTCACAAACTGTATCTCTTGACCCTGCGGAGCTGAGGAACTGTTCTCTTCTCATCCCATACTTAATAACACATTTTGATTTCTTTCCCCTGCTCCTCATCTCCATAGTAACTGGACTTTGCTGGGCTCTCTGATCATGGATGTGGTGGGATTGGTGTGCTGCCTAGGCATTGCCTGTGGTTTTGTGTGGTGGACAGCTGGCCAGAGCTGCCCCTCAGCTCTGCAGAGCCTCATGTACTACTGCACAAGCGATGCCAGCTGCCGTGGCTGGCACTCACTTGCTGTGGTTGGCTTTGAGGACCCTCTGTGGCCTCAGGAGCCCTTAAAAAGGGAAAGATAGCAAGGATAAGTTTGGGGGATGTTTGTGTCTTGGAGGTCAGCAGACTGCTGGCCCAGCCCTTTGATTCTTCCAAAACTGCCCTCACTGAGAACTCCATTCCTACGTGCACTGATGCTTCTGCTTTGCCATAATGGAATGTTATTGCAGAAAGGGACCTGAGCATCTGTTGCTTTAGATAGATTCTTACAAAGAAGAAACTTTTTCACAAGCTCCTGAGAGCCCCTTTGAGAAACTCAGTATGAGCCATCAGTGTGCTCTTGCAGCCCAGAAAGCCAACCAGATCCTGGGCTGCATCTAGAGAAGTGTGGCCAGTGGGTTGAGGGAAGTGATCCTCCCCCTCTGCTCTGGTGAGACCCCACCTGGAGTACTGCATCCAGTTCTGGAGCCTCTATGACTAGAGGGATATGGATGTGCTGGAGTGTGTCCACAGAAGGACTGTGAGGATGATCAGAGGGCTGCAGCACCTCTGCTTTGAGGACAGACTGACGGAGTTGGGGCTGTTCAGTCCAGAGAGAAGGTTCCAAGGTAATCTTAATGTGGCCTTTCATTATCTTAGGGGGGCCTACAAGAAAGCTAGAAATGGGTAGATTCAGACTGGATGTTAGGAAGAAGTTCTTTAGCATAAGGTTGGTGAGACCCTGGAATGGGTTGCCCAGGGAGGAGATGGAAGACACATCTGTAGAGGTGTTTAAGACCAGGCTGGATGAGGCTGTGGCTAGTCTCATCTAGGGTGGGGTGTCCCTGTCCATGGCAGGGAGGTAGAAACTAGGTGATCCTTGTGGTGCTTTCCAACCCTGACTGATTCTATGGTTCTTAACAGGGATCTGTGACCTGAGCGGTTTAGGAATGGCAGTGCCCATCTTGAAAGCTATCCCCATCAAGGATTCCATGGGGAGTCCTGCAATGGACTGGCCATGAGCAGGGAGCTGCTGGGACCAGTCAGGATTTTCCCCATCATCAATGCCAATGCAGAGGTGCCGTTCATCTGGGGCTGACAGACTGTTCTTACTCTTGGTTTGAAGTGTGGGAGGTGTGCAAAGACTGGGGCATTTAGTCACTGGGCTGAGTTGTACTAAGCCCACAAAATCATCCTCTGAAATAGCCATTCCTTTACTGTCTCCCCCCCTTTTTCCCTTCAAGATCTGGCATGTGGATGGGTTTTTTAATTTTATTTTTGCCTACCTTAAATCAGAGATTTTCAGTGGGAGAGACATAGCTAAAGCTCTCTTGTCCACATCCCTCTAGAAGTGCTCTTTCCTCCGCTATAAAAGCAACAACATACCTAACAGTATCGCCGATCTTTTGCTGCTGCTGCTACTCCAAAGAAATGGTTTTGTTCACAGCCTTTGCCTTTGAGTGGAAGGCAAAGTGGAAAGCTTGCCTTATGATTGCAGGACAAGAGGAAGGAAAGGATGCTCAAGGTGCTGTTGCTGTGATTCCTAAACGAGTTGTGGTTTGGATGTTGAAAGAGGTGTTCATGTCCTCCTAAACTGTGCATGTGACTCTGCTTTTTAACGTGAAGCATGAGATTTCTGGTCGTTGAGGTCTAAGGACAGTAGCTTCCATGGTCTTGGGAGCTGGAGTTGTACTGCTTTGGGACAGAAGGCTGCCCTGGTCCAGGAGGCTGTGTTGTGGAGGAGGGGCTGTGTACCCTAACAGCAACCATTTTTGAAGAGGAGGAGCAGCATGGGCTCTCAGATTATTTGAACAGAGCTGCTGTGAGCTTGAGCAGTTTTTAAACAATCAGGATTTCTTAGGGCCAGAAAAAGATACCTTTTCACACACGTCAACTGTGAGTTAAAGCTTAGGTGCACTTAAGTGATGTCTCTAGCTCAGTCGCCTGTAGTGTTTGCCCTAAAATGCCACATGGGGTGTCTTATTTCACACAGGCTAGTGAGCTGTGTCCTATAACACCCTTCTAATTGCCTTGGTTCTCCAGCTACCAAGATCTGTTAGCAAAGACAGAAGTTCCTTTTCTCCTCACCCAGGAAAAAAAAAAGGCAAAGGACTGGGGAAAGTAAGGAGCAGAGCTCTAAAGGAGACTGCTGGCAGATGACTACAGTGAATCTTACAGCCCCATTTAGCACATCTGCCTCTCCAGAGTAGCTGATGGCATACACAAAACGCAGCAAGTCCTGGGGCTATTGTGTAACTTGGGGGATGCCCGCAGCTGCTGTTCATAATTAATCATTTAAGCAGCAGTAAAATCAAGCAACTTCACTGACAATATCCAAACTGCTGACCTCGATGCATTTTCAAAGTTGGCTGGATATTGAACCTCGAATGACCTGTGGATGGATCTGGAATTATAATTTTCATAATCCTCAAGTCATTATCTTAAGAGGGAACGTATTGTTCTCCTAATTAAGTCTGTCCACACGCTGTGCGTCTTCCCATGCAAATGCACTCTGCATAAACTAATTAAAAGAAATATACAGCCACAAGGACTTAAACTCTCTTTTATGCAATCTCTTTAAATTACAAGGAGTTTCTCTCCTCTCCCCCCCCCCCCCATATACACTTTACCAAGGGATTCAGCACCATTTTCAGCAGGGAAAACCAGTGGACAGTTTTGGATCAGAATCTGGATTTCCCCAGAATTTAGTAGAAAGCCTTTGTTTTGTGACATTTTTGTGAGGGCCCTGGCTGTGTAGAAGAACCTCATCAAGTGAGAGTTATGATCATTTAATAGGAGACAGTCCCTGCCCTGAAGAGCTTACAGTCTAAACAGACAAGACAGCTAAAAGCTGCGAGAGCCTTCTTTTGCAGTTAAACAGCTCAGCTATTGAAGAGTTGAACGACTTTTTCAAGGTCATGCATACAGAGCTGGAAACTGGAGGCAGACCTGCTCCAGCTCTGCAAGCACCTGAGTCTTCTACCTTTAGCAGTAGACCAGAAAGACATAATGTGTAGAAACCTATTTGATACAGCAGCACCAAAGAGTGATTTGCCAGTGAAATTCACTGGTGTTGGATTAGTTTGGCTGAGAGGACATTTTGCCTGTATTCAGTCATTTCATGTTCTCAGGTGTGGTGGAGGCTGTGCTACTGCAAAACAACGTTGGAGACAGATGACAATCTCAAAATGTCTTGCTGTGTTTCTCCACTTAAGCCTCAGCAACACCATGCAGATAGAGCAGAAGCCCTCTGTCCCAAAAGCCCTCCCCACCAGCTGTGTGTGTTCATGCTGTCTCCGTGCCTTATGCTGGATCGTGATTTTGATGACCTCTAATGACCTCTACATTGGCCTCCACTCATGTTTGGTTGTGGCAAGAACATGACTGAATCAAGTTGGAGGATATCATCAGGGTCATTCTTCTTGCTGTAATTTCCCTTGAGACTGTTGCTGATATTGCCTTTTGCTTCTACTATGCAGAAGAGGGATGAAAGCTGTGGATGTGTCCTGCTTGTGGTCTTCACACCTCTTTTAGTCTGTCTGCATGTCTTCTGGGGCACTGTGGTGTTACTGCTAGCTCTCCTGTAAGAAGGCAGAAGCAACTGCAGTATCTTGTGTGATATAAGACAACTGCAGTATCTCATGTGATACTGTGATGTGATACATCATAGTTTCTGTTGGATGCAGGGAAAGGTGCTGTTAACATGCTAGGCTGGGGAGTAACTTAAACCAGTGGACAAGCCAGCAAGATGAGCTTTTTTTAGTCTTGCTTGGACTTTCACAGAATCACAGAACCTTAGAAGTTGGAAGTGACCTCCAGAGATCGAGTCCAACTCCCCTGCCAAGGCAGCATCCCCTAGGGTAGTATGCACAGGAATGCATCCTGGTGAGTTTAGAAAGTCTCCAGAGGAGGAGACTGCACAACCTCTCTGGGCAGCCTGTTCCAGTGCTTTCTCACCTTCACTGTAAAGAAGTTTCTCCTCATGTTGAGGTGAAACCTCCTGTGTTCCAGTTTGTAGCTGTTTTTCCTTGTTCTAATTGCTGCTGACCACCAAAAAGAGATTGGCCTCATCCACTTGGCACCCACCCCTCAGATATTTGTACACGTTGATGAGATCTCCTCTCAGTCTTCTCTTCTCCAGACTGAACAGCCCCAGGTCTCTCAGTCTCTCTTCACTGGGGAGATGCTCAAGTCCCCCAGTCATCCTTGTGGCTCTCTGCTGGGCTCTCTCCAGCAGATCCCTGTCTCTCTTGAACTGGGGAGCCTAAAACTGGACACACTTTGTTTCATAAACACCCCTCTGGCTGCAGTGGTTATGACATAGTCCAGATTAAATTTGAGGTTGGAGCAACAACCTCCTCTTCTGGAGAATGGCAGACTGAGAGGAGCCTCTCAGTGTTTCCACTGCTCTGCATGCTCCACAGTGGATTGGGTGGTAGAGAGGCTGGTGCTTGCAAATCGCACATGCACGATTGTGAACCTGCTGTGCACAAGGGCTGGGAGTGATAGGTCACAGTGTACAGGACAGTCATCGAAGGAGTAGCTGCTGAGTTCATCTGTCCTGATCAAAGTACCCAGACAAAGAAGCTTGTGTTTGCAGTCAGATGAACTGGGACAATGCAGCATTGCCCATCTGCAAGAGAGGATGCAAAAGCGATCACTGTGCAACTTGGGTGCTCTGAACCAGGTGGATTAATATCAGCTGCTAGATAAAGATGAGCTGTGTGGCTTATAGCCTTACAGAAGCCTTTCTGAGTTCTATCAGACATTATTTGGTGTCTGCAACTTCTGAACAACTGATATCAGCAATTATTGAGGTAATGGACCTGCAGATTTTAGCCCTTTGGTGTGTGTGAAATGCCATCCACACTGGGACTAGTTCAGGGACAAATGACAACCAAGCCCTCAGCAGCATGGGCATGATTGGGTAGGAATTTGCACATACATTTTGAGTGAACACAGGTTTCTTAGCTTTCTTCTGTAGCAGGTGCTTATAAGTGCAAAGTAGGAGATAAAATTTCCTTAGGCTGGTCTTGGTTACTGTCTCATTCTTTGCATGTAGCAGGTTTCCTGACAGCATCTCTAGCATCACATCAGTCATTGAAAAAGGCAGTTGGAAGAGGAGCATGAGGAAGTGCCTGGCTCTGTGGCTGGGAGGCCCCTACAGCACAGGATCCCAACTGCAGTGAACAGGCAGTTCTCCTCTTATCTGATGTAGCCTGGAGAGCAGACAGATAGAACTACAGCAATCAGTATGATGGGAATGTGGTGGGTGGGCTCTACCAAGAGGAAAGAAACCCTCCCCTCTATAGCTGAACCTTCATCTCTCTGTTTCCCCCCTCTCCAGTCCTCATTCTCGTAAGAGGGAGGACCTTTTCCCTATCCAGTGTAGAGATGAAAGAGTGCCCCCCATTTGACACTTCATGAGTTGGCTGAACCCTACAAAATGATCTTCATAAAATTCTGATTCCAAAGCATCAAAGCCTTTTCCTGACTGGTGAAAACACTAGAAATTCCTGAAAGAACTGCCAAAGGGCAATGGGGCTGATTCTGTCAACTGCCTTTGGTTAGAGCTTGGTTTGGTTATTTATGGGGGCCAGGGGAGGCAGGAACTTTCCAGATGGGTGGCTGAACCAAATATAACAATGATAAAAATCAATGCAGTTGTAGGAAAGGAAAAGAATGCCTGCACTGCGTGAGGCACACACTTCTCTGTGCTGGGACATCCCACGGCACGGTGCTGATTGTGGCATCCCACCCTGAGCTGTTTCATCAGCATGAGTTGCACAGGCGCCTCCTTTGTCTGCTGAGCTGTGTGCCCTTTGCAGGTGGGATCCTGGTGGAATTTAATGGTACCTAACAAGACTCCACGTTGAGCAGCAAGTGAGGAAATGCCTTATCATGCTAAAAACATGACCAGGAGAGCAATCACTCAAGCACAGTGAGGTGCTATGCCACCTGAGTAAGATTGTAGCAGTGCTGGTCTCTGAGCCCATGCAGAAAGCCAACAACTGCTTAGCAGCATGACTTCTTTCTCCTCAGAAAGGTTGCAGTGTTCTGGTGTCCAGGTCATACTGGCTCTCCAAAGGAGGAGATGCTTCTCTTGGGCAAATTTTGACTCAGAATTGGCGTATGAGGGACCAAAGCTGGGACACAGGATATCACATGGGTTGAGCAGAGACACTTGGATGAAAAGCAAAGTGTAAAGATGAACATTTCTTGTCTGAAAAGGCTGAAGAAGTTTGCTGTTGCAGTGTGACAGTGTAAAGGAACTGGGTGATTAGGAGGATGAGCTTCAAAATCATCCCGGTTCTTAAATCATCCTGAAGTATTCTGGTCACTTTACAGCCCTGTTGGTGTGCCTGGTGCTGCAAAGTTACAAATCAGGACAAAAATCTCTGTCCCCTTTCCAAGACATTCCAATTTGTGTACAGGGGAAGAGAAAGCTGAAGAAGGGCAGAATATAAAGGGTTGGGACTGACCATTAAAGGAGGAGGGTTCAGTAATTCCTTCAAGAAGGAAGCTTGCTTGCTGCTTACTTCGTGAAGAAGTATGCTGAGTATCTGAGACAAGTGGGAAAATGGCTAGGAGTCAGGACTGAGTGGGAGAGATGAAATAGCTGAGGAGAAAGAAAAATGGCTGGAGCGGGTTGGAGTTGATGACTGTAAACTGCTGTTGGCTGAGTGCACCCTTGGGTTTCTTGGCAGTGAAGTTTTGGCTGCTTGCGAGTGGTGTCAATAGCCACACAATTAGCCAGTCCAATGTAGTCATCTTTCTACTGTTGATATTTATTTTTTGAGGCATTTTTTCAGTGGAAAACCTCCAGTACTGTCATGGAAAGGATATGCAAAAAATTTGTCCCTTGGGCAATTCCTTTTCTCCAGAGTCCTCTTCTTTCAGTCTGACATTTGCTCTCCTTGGCCTCACCTGTTGACCAATATCTGTTTATGCTGTTGCAGAGGTGATGAAGTTTGACCTGCTGAAGTTGCTGTTCATCACTGTGCAGTGTATTCCAGCTCTCTAGGTTAGTCTAATGAAATTGGCCTCACTCTGTTGGGTTTCATTGCTTAGGTCAGGTTCTTCAACTGTGTGTGTGGTTGCACCACCAGGTTGCCTTTCCTCAACCTACTGTCTTACAGGAGCGCAGCCCTGGCCCCAGCCGTCAGCCAGCTAAAGTGGCATTCCTCTTTCTGCTCCTTACCAATGATGGACCCTGCTTGCAGCACTGCAGCAATTTGGCAAGAGAAGGCCAGGATGAGGTGAGTGATATGCTTGCTAGTGAGATTGCAGGGCCCTTGTTTTTCATCAAAGGCACAGGAGGTAAGAGATGGCAGTGAGGGTTTAAGGTGCTCTTATCACGAGTCTTAGTCTGAAATGACACTGTTCACCCACACTTTCTCTGCAGCTAACTGATGAAAATGGAGAATTTTCTCCTGCTGTCTTCAGTCTCTGGAAAGCCCTTAGACAAAAGAATTTTTCAGACACATCATTTCCTTTTGTGAATCAGAGTCTAACCCCTTCATGTTCAGCAAAATAATTTGTTCCAAAGGGACCATGTTGTGTGTGATCGTAATTACATTTGGGTTTTAATAATCGTAAACACTTCTGGTTTCTAAGAACCAACAAAAACTGATTTCCAAATTATTTAGTTTGAATGGCACATTCTGTGTTTGTGTAGCATCTTCTCCCCCCCTACCCCTCACACACTTCTAAAGAAAAACAAACAATGTATTAAAAAAACAGAACCAAACACCAAACCAGCAAGTGTGGGGAGGAAAAAAAACCAAAAAACCCAACAAAACCAAACCTTGGAGAACTTTAAAAGACTCCAAACCTGAAAAGGGAGGGTGGGATCAGCTAATTTGTCCCTCTTTTGTATGGTTTATTAAGCCTTTTGTTCTGGAACGTGTGGGTTCAGTGGGAAAGCGGTTTTTGATATATAATGTATTTACTCCTGCTAATTAATTAAAGCAGTATTCATATGAAAATGCCGACTGATAATGGCTTTCACAGCAACAACTGTGTTGGTTTTTTGTGTGGTGGTGGTGTTTTGTTTTGTTGTGTTTTTTTTTTAAAGTACCAACTTTTAATTACAAATTGACTGGCAGAAATAATATAAACCCCCAAATATTGTTCCACTGGTTTGTTTTTTTCTTTCCCTTCCCTTTTAACTGCGTTTGCTCTTGCTTGATTTATCGGATTAGGGCTTTTCACACATCGTGCGTGCAAGATATTGTTTGTAATGAGAAATTAAAAGATTACCAACAATACTCATAAACCATTAAAAAGCACAAACTCCAGATGAATGGTAATTAGACAGAACGATGGGAGGCTGATAAATTGAAAGCAATTAATGTATTTGTTTGGCATTCTGAAGATAGGTCTGCGTGTTCCAGAAAGAACTGAAGGGGTTCAGGTTCGGTGCTGAATTGGATGTGGAAGATACCTGTCCAGGGTACTGCCTGAGTGTTGGTGGAGAAGCTGCTGGTAGGGCTCTGCTGGGCTTTGGGAAGGGGAGAAGGTAAGGAGCGATGTGAAGGGGTTTTGTGGGGAGTGCTAAAGGGATTTCAGAGAATCATAGAATCAACCAGGTTGGAAGAGACCTCCAAGATCATCCAGTCCAACCTAGCACCCAGCCCTAGCCACTCAACCAGACCATGGCACTGAGTGACTCATCCAGGCTTTTCTTGAACACCTTCAGGGATGGCAACTCCACCACCTCCCTGGGCAACCCATTCCAATGCCAATCACTCTTTCTGGCAACAACTTCCTCCTGACATCCAGCATAGACCTCCCCCGGCACAACTTGAGACTCTGTTGCTTTGTTCTGTTGCTGGTTGCCTGGGAGAAGAGACCAACCCCCACCTGAGTACGTTCTCCCTTCAGGTAATTGTAGACAACAGTGAGGTCACCCCTGAGCCTTCTCTTTTCCAGACTAAACACCCCCAGCTCCCTCAGCCTCTCCTCACATGGCTGTGTTCCAGGCTCCTCACCAGCTTTGTTGTCCTTCTCTGGACATGTTCCAGTGCCTCAACATCTCTCTTGAATCAAGGAGCCCAGAACTGGACAGAGCAGGGCTTTCTTAGATCAACCCTGTTCTGTGTTTCATTGATACTGATGACATAAAGGGAAAACTTGAGGTGATAAGAGGAAGGAAAGCAATGAGGAGAAATAAAGTTTTATCCATCTGTGCTGTGGTTTGTCAAGGTTGCATCTGCTCTACTCGAGCACTCCTGAGTCAAGGAGCCTGCATGAGATGCTGTCTTTCAGGAGATGAAGAAGTTGCATTTGTTAACAGTGACTTGTAACCCCAGAAGGAGCATCCTGTTTCTATTATTTCTCTTATTCTTGGCAAAGCAAATGTTTTGGGATTCCATTTCAGTGAAAGGAAGTACTCTTGTGTGGTGATGCCATGTGATATTGTTCCTCGTGCTTGGGTCTAGAACGAAGCTCACCATGATTTCCCATCTCAGGAGAATTTCTTAGGACAAGGCAAAAGCCAAAATCAAGTAACCTCCTAAATCAGGATAATGATGACTCTTCTCAAAAATCTTGAAACAAAATAGTCCTCCCCACCACAAAACCTAAAGCCCCAGGCAACACATGATCTGAATAAGCAAAACATCTCAGTTCCATTTTCACTGCTTTTATTGTCAAAGTTTGTCCAAGTGTAGATGAAATGAACACTGCAATTGAGAACCAGGACAAACAAAATGGTGACAACTTTCCCCCATTTTCCCTCAACTCAGGGATATCTCTCAGGATCAGCCCTTTCTTACACAGAGGGTACCCTTATGATAATTTGGCATTTCTGGTTAAGGGTTGAGGTAGGATATTTCTCATGGCGGGGGAGGGAGGGGGAAATCTTAACATGGGATTCCACAAGTGGAACTCAGCTTCTCTCTCAATGCCAATCCCTCCTTTAGATGTGCATTTCCCCATGAGGCTTTTCAGTCCTTACCCACTGTAGAAAGCAGTGCATGTTTTAACAAGCCAGGAGAGCAGTGTATGCCTTTCACATCTAACCATCAGCTGCTGGGGTCTCGTTCAGGGAACCATGTTTTCAAAGGAGCTCAAGTTCTTGAAAGCACTTAGGAGAGTGGATGCTGGTGGGTGCTCAGTTCTTTTGGAAACCTGGTTGTCACATTCCTGGTGGACACTGCTGGGCTGAACCAGATTTTTTTAAGACTTGGCCCTGAAAGAAAAGAGAAGATGTACATTCTCTATAGAAATGCTGTGGCTTGTGAAATTTAGAGCCCGTTTCCTTCACTTGTTGACTGTCTTCCAGGCATGCTTCAGTATTGTGGGTGCTCTGAAGCTTACATTTGCAAGAGCAGGAGTCCCATCTTCTGTCCCTGTGGCTCCAGCACAGCACACTGTGACTCTGATGGAGTGATCTGTTATGGCTCACCTCTATCCTATAGTGATGGTTTGGGTGTTACATGCCCACCCACACTTTGGAAATCAGCCAGACTAGAGTCAGCTGGCTCTGGAAATTTGAATGAAGCTTATATTTACAGCTAGCACAATATACAAGCAGATCCTTACCATATATACAGTTATATACAGAGATATACAAGGTAAAAGGTAATCACAGAAACACAACAGCCCTCCCAGAAACCTGAGTCCCCAGGAGGGGCTCCCAACTGCCCTTCTACCTTCTCCAACCCCTCTCAACCTCACCCCAGTCCCAAGGAAGAATGGAGGTTTGGCCAGGGGGTTAGGAAGCAAAATGGATTAATCAGAGAGACGGCAGAGAGGCTGGAGAGAAGAAAACAATGCAGCTCTGAGCTCCCCAGCAGAAGCAGCAATGCCTTATCTATGTCTGGATTCTTGTTCTTATACATCTCAGCAAGCCTGTGAGTGAAGTAGACATCACCCTTGTTTCTCTTTCACAGCCTGTGATCTAATCCTTCTCACCAAAACATTCTAGCTAGCTTCCAACTAGCACACCTACTGTTGAAAAGTCAAGTGTGCTGGCTTTAAATGGCAAAGGCTATTGTGCTTCCAGGGATGAGCTGGACGAGGGGAACATTTGCTGGGCTGCCGTTGTTGCTGCTGTGAAGTAGCATTTCATAAAGTACTTTTTCTGTTGTCCTTGTACACCAGTTCAGCCATCAAATTAACGAACAAGAATCTTGGAGGAGCCACCTGGGACCTATTGCAAAAGCTGGATGCCAGTAAAACCCAGTTGCATCTAGCAAAAGGGAAAAGACCAATAAGGAAACAATAACAGAAAAGCTCTATTAAAAAGGCATATGGATGCAATGTTGCTGGCCCAGTTAGTGAACCTGTTATATGCAGCAGTGCAATAAAATCCAAAGTAATTGCAAATGAAACTCAATGCCTTGTAAAAGAGTTCAGCTCCTTTCTTCTATAGTTACAGCTTTTGGAAAGGAAAGGCCTGATCCAGCAGGAGGTGCATGTGCTGCATGGCTTACGCCGTGCTGCAGGAAACATCTCCTGAGCTGCCAGCACTGTTCAGGTTGGCTGAAATTCTGGCTGGTTTTTTGGCCAGCCTAGCCTTCTGCCTCAGGAACAGGGCACCAAATGGAGAATTTGACCTCTACCCTGTGCGTGTGGGATCCTGCATGTTCTGGTCTTCCCCGCAGGCACAGGAATCATTTCAGACTGGTCCAGCCAGAGAGCTGCTGAAATGATGATTCCTTTTTTACTTCTGTTCTCAAATCCCTGTGTTTCAACGTTGCTCTGAACGAAGTGGTGGGCTCCAAAGCCTTGCAAAAGCAAGCCAGAGGAGTCCTGCTAAGCTTGTCCGTGTCTGTATCCCTTCAGGGCCTTGGTCCAGATATTTTTCTGACTTTCTATGGCACATGATTCCTGCCTGCTTCCAGCAAGCCCTGTTTGGGGAAGAAAGACTCATTTTTGTTACAGATTTTGGGTGGTAACAGTTTCTTTAACTCTTAGGGCTAACTCCTGATCATCTTTACTCAGCTCTCAAGTCAAACTTCCTTTATGTAAGAAATCTGTAGGAGGAGAGAATCCACAGCACCAGCATTTTCTGGTGAGGATGTTCTGGTTGTTTAGCACCCAGTCTTTGGGAATTAAGTAACTGCTTGAGAATTTTAGCTTGATTTCAAGAGCGTGTTTCTAGTCCTTATGTTTGTGTGAGCTCTACCTCCCCATGTAATTTGCCTGTCTGCTTTGGTTACTTCTGAAAGAGTCGGGATCCAGAAGTAGGAGAACAATAGCCCAAAGCTGGTTATTGAAAACAAACACCAGCAACACCACCTCTCAAGCTGATCCTGTTTGAATTCCTGGGTTTGCTTTGCTGTTTTTGGGCCAAGGGAGCTGAAGGTAGGTAGAAGCCTGATCTGAGTTAGATCAGAAGCAGGAATCTGGCAGTTGGCTTGAAAACAGCCTGAGCCTGGCAAACCAAACACTTGCAAATGGGGGGTGAGCATGGACAGAGCGAGTGCCATAGAGGGAAATACCAGCCCTTAGGGAAACTCCTTCCTGCTTCCACACATAGAATCTCATTTTCCAGGAGAGAAGTATCAGTCTTGCGAAGGCTGATATCCCCTCCTCTTCCTCTTCTGATAACTGGTTTCATTTAATTTGCAGTACTTCGTTTCCCCGCATGAACTGACTATGGTTGGTAGACAGAGCTGCGAATGGCCCTTGCAAATTCAAGTGATGGTTCTAGCTGCACCTTCCTCAGCTTAAAATAGCCTCAGTCCTCCTTTCCTGGCATATGCTAGCAGAAGACATGAAGTAGGTGCTGAAAAATAGTCCCTGCTTTCTTCATTGTCGTTCCTTCCTTCCTCTGTTGGCATGAGTCAGGGGTGCTGTCAGACCAACAGCGTCTCCACTTTGGCAGTTTGTCTGTGCCCATTTCTTTGTTGTGGCATGCTGTAAGGTTTCTCTTGGTTCTGTGTAGCTGACAATAAAGGGACACACTTCTGAAATTCTAGTGGGGTTTCTAGAGAAACTTCCTTCCTCCTTTTCCACCTCAAAAGGAAGCAACCTCCCTCACCAGCCCAGAAGACTCTTAGGAGGTTAGAACTGGTGTCCTTTGTTAGCTTCCTGCATAACCATGGGTTTGACTTGGCTTCTCTCAAGCTCTTTGCTGAAATTGGTCCAATGCTTTATTCTCACATCCACCCACGCACATGAATTCCTCAGTGTCACAAGTTGGTTAAGATCCATGTAAGTTATGACATCTCTCCATCTTTGCCCCTCTGAAAAATGTGCGGCATCTTAAATGGAGGAAAGTGGAACTATATCCAAGGTGGGGAGTCTTGGTGGCATGGAACTAAGAGATGGGGGCAGCAAAGACATAGTCTGTGGAAGGCTACTAGAGCTCTTCAATAATGAAATGTGAAACTGTCCTTTAAAGCTGGATGTGAAGCCTGGCGAAGTCAGTGGACAGATATGTATTGATTTCAGTGAACTCTGGATCAGCTGCTTCAAAAGCAGCAAGGAATATGGTCCTAATCAGATGATATGACTGTGGTAAGAGATAAGGCTTAAGTTTCTTTTCTTCCCTGAGATTTCCTTTAGGAGCTCCTTGCTCAACCATGCAGGTCCTAGCACATCTACCTGATTTTCTTACTCAGGGGAACACACCTAGCTTGGGCTTGGAGAAAGTGGTCTTTAAAAATTAACCAACTTCCTTGGGCTCCTTTGCAGCAAAAGAGGTTCTGCCTCAACACGAGCGGAACTTCTTTACTGTAAGGGTCACAGAGCACTGGAACAGGCTCCCCTGAGAGGTTGTGAGGTCTCCTTCTATGGCAACTTCAAAGACCTGTCTGGATGTGTTCCTCTGTGATCTGTGTTAGATAGTATTGTCCTGCTCTGGCAGGCGGGTTGGATTCCATGATCTCCTCGAGTCTCTTCCAACCCCTAACATCCTGTCAAGGCTTAGCATCTTTGCAAGACCCTAAATAAGACTTCAGGTCATTCAAAAATGCCCGTTAGGACCAGGGCAGATCCTCTAAGAGGTGGCTATTACAGCAGAGGCCAGAGGATGCTGTGTGCTCTGGAAACTCAGCTCCTTTGTTTAAACAAGAATGCTGTGTGTTTTCAAACCTGGTTCCAGCTGTAGCTGTTGAATGCTTGAGAGCCTATTTCAGAACAAATTTCTAATGACCACCTCATTTTCTATTTCAAAACTGAGCTTTGCATGGTGTTGCGTTCCTTCAGGTTTTGGGGCTGCACCTGTACATAGTCAAGGCCCTTAGGAGGAGCTCTGCTGGGAAATTAAAGAAGAAACAAAAAAAACCCCAACAACAACAAAACTACAACAAAAAAACCTGAGTATTTAGATCAAGGATATGACCATTGGAGATTGTTTTATAACTATCAGGCCAGCCAACAACGAAGTCTTGATTTGAACTCATTTCACAACCAGGTCTTGGGTTGAACTCTGAAGCCCCTGCAAAGTTGGGGGCATCTGATCTCAAGACTGGGGTTGTCTAAACGTGGAACTCACTGCGAGCTCAAGTCAGCAGAAATGTGTGTAAAGGCAGCGACCAAATGCAGCGGTCATGGGTAGCTAATCTTCCCACCCAGGAGCTCTGGTATTCTCAGTATGCAACCATTATAATCTAAAATACTACCTGTCCCTGGATTTGGTCTCCTTGCCTGTGGATTAGACATAAGGAATAGAAAACAAAATATGTGCACAAAACCCCCCTTGTGTTTCCTTTGCAAAATCAGGCTGTGCACATAGCTAATTCTTTTCATGTTAATCTACACTTACAACCTGATAACAGGCTACAGCTTTCTTCTAACCAGACTTGATTAAATTTGGAAGATTTCTTCCCAACAGGAGAACCCTTTCTGCTTTCATGCAGTAAACATGATTTTGTGCTTTCTGTATTTCCCTATTTTTTATTTTTATTTCAGGATTCCCCCCCCCCCCCCCCCTTCTCTTATTATTATTATTATGAATAAGCTAGTTTTAAATCAATTTCAACAGCTGGAATTAATTTTCCTGTTACTGACTCTTCACTTGGGCCTGTCACAGAGCGGGAGGCTTTCTATTAGCATAAACATAACTGAAAGCTCTGGAATTTGCATTAATGTACTTTTAACAAGTTGACAGTCTTTTGGCACACGCTCCTGAGATCTGAGAAGCAAGGAGGGGAAAAAAAAGACTGTATTATACCTTACACTGGCCAGATTGTAAAAAGCTGTCAGGTAAAAGAACACTCAGGTTTCTTTTCCTACTGCAAAAATATGGGTACAAAATATCCACTCATAAAGCAGGTGCATATATCTGAGAGTTTTGCAGAGTCTTTGGTGCTTTGCCTTCCAGCCTCTGAAAGAGTGTGCTCCAAGTTGGGAGAGGGCTGGTTTGATGGATGCACAACTTGCACAAGGTGCAAAATGCTTCACCAAGTTGTTTGGTTGGTTTAAGTTGCAGGAAATGTTTGTTTATTGAGAGGGCTATGGGCCCTTTGAACGGTGATTCAAAGTCTACTGGGTAAATTGTGGAAGAAGGTGTGTCAAATCAAGAGCTGGTCCTGCAAGTTCCTTATTGCCACAAGGGTGGGAATTCAAAAAGGCTCAGCCTGGCAGTTTTGCCAGCAGATGCCAAAATTATAACTGAAGAGCCCAAATCAGAGATGATGGTTTTATGCATCTCCCTTTAGACCAAATAATTCAAGTGAGGGGCTTTTCATTTGCTTCCAGCTCCCCAGTCACAAGTGAGTTGTGGTTGAACCTGGCCTTCATTAGTCACAAGACCAGAATGCAGTCTGTGGATAAACAGGAACTGATGTTCCCACCGAATGCCACGGCTGCAGCTGCAAGGCCAGAAGGGAAGATGATCTCAGGAGAAGCTGGTGTCAGTAACATTTGCCTGGACTCTACTGGTGTTGCTGTTTGTCTGTAGAAGTAGCTGTGCTACTGGCTGGCTGCATGGGGGGCGATGGGCACTTTGGGCTATGAGCTTCTATCTGCTTGCAGCAGTGTCCACTTGAATGGACGCTGTCATTGCCTGCAGGTTTGGCTATGTGGACAGCAGGTTGGGTAGCTCTGGATCCCTCAGCTGTGTAAAGGTTCTGCCTGCATATCAATGAATCATAGATAGAATCAACTAGGTTGGAAGAGACCTCCAAGATCATCCAGTCCAACCATCACCCAGCCCTGTCCAACCAGCTAGATGGTACCTTTGCATTGAGACCAATAATAGCATTAGAACAAACTCCTGGGAGAGCTTTGGGAGAGACAGAGCAAGAAGGCAGGAGGACACTGAGAAAGGCTAGATTTAGATTGGAGGAGGACTTTCTTTACTGTAAAGGTATTGAAACGCTGGAATGAGTTGCCCACAGAGCTTGTTGATATCTTCTCAGAGGTCATAGAATCAGTCAGGGTTGGAAGGGACCACAAGGATCATCTAGGTCCAACCTCCCTGCCATGGGCAGGGATACCCTACCCTAGATCAGGCTGGCCAGAGCCCCATCCAGCCTGGCCTTAAGCACCTCCAGGGATGGGGCCTCAACCACCTCCCTGGGCAACCCATTCCAGGGTCTTACTACTACTTACCACTATCAAGGCCAGGTGTTCATGGCCAGGCTGGCTAAGGCACTGATCAACCTGATCTAGTAGAGGGCGTACCTGTGTTGGGGCTGGGGGGGGGGGGTGGAGGGGAATGAGCTCAGGTGATCTCTAAGGTCACCTCCAACCTGAAGCATTGTATGATTCTATGTTTCTATGATTCCACATTCAGCAGTGACAGTGATGGTGATGGAGGTTCAAGGGAAAAACTGAAAATCCCGGAATCCACCAAGTTGGAAGAGACTTCCAAGCTCATCCAGTCCAAAAATGGCATTGGTGAGTGCATTTAAAGAATGCAAGATGTTTTCACCAATTCCTTAGGACAAAGGTGTTAACAGCATTTCCAAAAACTGGTCCAACCAACATCAATGTTATGTGTACTCGTTTCCAGTTATACTTGAAAAGTGGGCAGGAGAAAAATGCTTGGCCTGCAGATCAGACTCTTGTCAGTTGCCATGGGAGTAAAAGGAATACAGAGAATTGAGGGAATCCTTTAAACTGCAGGGTTTTTTAAATTGAGTTCTTATTTGACTGTTTATTTAGGCCCTACATTAAGACAAAAATGTGTGTTTAGCCAGCTCCTCCTGCTGGATCCAGAGCAACTATTAAAGCTTATTTCCATAGAGATATTGCTGATCCTGGCCCCAGAACAGAGAAGAAGGAGGCCTGGGAAAGCCGCTGCGCTTAGCAGGACTGCGCTCGCTCTGCAGCCGGGGCTCACACACCCGCCTCGCAGCTTGGCAGGGGGAGCCTGGCTTTATGCTTACATGGTAAAGCTGCTGTCAGTGGTTTGGCAAGGCTCTGGTATTCATCTGCTCCAGGCTTTGTTCCTGAGTTTGCCTCTTGAGTTTGGAGAGACCAAAATGGTACCTCTTTGGTCTGGAAACTATGACTCGATCTGGCCGGCGTGGGGGAGATATGATGCTGCTTACAGTCAGCCATGTGGGAATAGCCTCACTGCTGGGAAGAGTCACTGCAAGGTTTGCTATTTGATTAGCAGGGTCGTTGTAAACAGCTAAAGCCTGACTGAATGCCTCTCTCTGCTCAGGACAGGGTCCTCCTGCTGCTCTCCTTCCTGTCTTTCACTCTTTTACTGTTATCAGTTATTTTGGAGATAATTTCTCCTCTCACAGCTGCTGTTCCAGCTGCTACCATGAAACTTACTGTGGCTGTTACTTGTTACCTGCAGGGAAACTTGCAACTCAACAGTGTGGAAAAGCAGCATCCCCTCAGTTCCCTTCACACGGAAGACATTTGTGCTACATGTCCCAGCTAGGGCTGTGGGTGAATCAGTTTTCTGAGCTGATCTGCCTGTGTGCTCCTAGCTGCATGGACTTCACTACAGGCTCTTTGTTCAACCAACAATCATGCATTTGTGTACAGTCTGTGCCAGACTGGATGCTATAGAGACACCTTGGTCATGTCATGAGTGGTGCACAGAGACAGTTTAGTGGAGCGTGGTACAGGACACTTGACTCAAACCTCCAGACTCTATGATTGTGAAGCCAAGAAGCCCTCCTAGAAGGTTTATGTCCTTCTTCTTAAGAGACTTCAAAGAGTCCCTGGAAGAAACCAGTTGTGTTCGTACAGGCAATGCACCAGGTCTGCAGATGTATGGTGGCAGCTGTGTCCCCTTCTCTGGTCAAAAGGAGACATTTCTCCTCTTTCACAGAAAGATTTTTTTTTCCCCTACCTGCCAACCCAATCCCTGCTAATCATCTGAGCCCAAAAATTGTCCCAAATGCAGGACTGGTGAAAGGATAACAGTAATGCTGAAAGGAGAGATCAGCAACTGTGCTTGTGGTGAGGGAAACTACTCAAAGCCAAGGGCCCAGTGCCTACACTGGCACTGACTGCATCAGCAGAGGGCATTGTGTGAGTCACCTCTGGCAGCACCCTGGTCAGGGTTCATGTGTGTGAGTGGTGAGCAGAACTGTGGGCTGGGAGAGCTTTGCAGAGATGAGAAGAGTGTGGGAGGGGAAAAGGGAAGAGTAGTTTGGTTTAGAGATACTGTCCACAGCGCTGATTCACTGGGCTAATCGGATCTTGGTGGTGTTTTCCCTCCAGTATCTGCTCTGGGCTTCTGTCTCTGGTTTTGAGAATTTATCTCTCTCATCAGCTTGGGGGTTGTGGTGGGTTTTTTTCCTCTCTTCATACTCATATGAAGAAAACATATGAAAACAAGATGTCCTTTTTTGTTGTTGTTCCAGAGCTCTGTTCAATAGACCTGACCTGCGATGAAGTTTCTTCTCGTGTTGATTGCTAAGGAATTTGGGTGCCCCATGGGCAGCATCCAGCCAAGGCCACCTACAGCCTCTGTTGAGTTCTTCCCTGTTTGGTAGGAGATCTCCAGCCTTAAAACATTATGGCAGGGACATGCAGCAAAGCCTACTCTGGTCATTTTTGTTGAAGCTTGCTCTATGGAATGGGTGCTATGGATAAGGGCCTGGGACTTTTCCTTAAGTCACCCTATTTCAGGCAGGCATGAGAAATGGCAGAATGAAAAGCCTTAATGGCAGCCTAGTGGGTCCTTGTTCATATCTGCCCCCATTAAAAATGTAATGAAAAATACTTCAGAGGCTTTTGTTATAGCTCAGGTTCTCATACCCTTACTGGAGGAGTCGGATGTGTTCCAAGCTGCCCTGTGCCACCTGCCCTGCACAGACCAAGGTGAAGCCATGAGCTGAGTGGAGTTTGTGATGAGCAGTGTGCCAAACCTCCAAACTTTACAACATGAAAAAAGGGCTATCAGTTATTATCTGGCAACTGAAACCTCCCCTTTCAACCCCTGTTGCATCTGTTAAGCTGAGCATACCACGAGAGAGGGGCTGTTTGGGGAATGTCTGATGGAAGAATTTTAGCTGTATGGAGCTCCATCGGTGAGACTTCTCCGTAAACAGCATCTGTTGTTAATTCAGCCTTGCATGCTTACAGGCAGACATTTGTGTTAATTATGTGTGCTTTCTGGAGGAGAGATTTTTAAATATGGAAATGGATGGAGATATTTGCACAACCAGTTACAGCCATTTCACTGAACAGATGTATTAGGGAAGTGCCTAGAGACCTAAGATTATAGCAGGGCTTCACTGAACAAGGTACAAAATATGCCTAGGGGAGATACGCCCTGCAACAAACAACCTGAGACAGTCCCAGCCAGGGCAGACGGTTGGGCAGGGAGAGGGCAAGCACAGGGCTAAGGTGACCTGCTCAGGGCTGTGTGCAGGAAGGTAGGAGCAAAGCTGGGACAGGCTGCAGGTCTTCTGGCTCTGCCTAGTCCTAAAACACTGCTGTCCCCTCAAATGACAAATGGGATTAGCCATGTAAACAAACAGTGATACTACTGTAAGTATCTCCACTGCTTTCACCACCTTTCTTTTGCTATGGCTGGCCTTAGAGACCCTGAGCTTTTGGTTTTCTTGAGAATAAAGCATGGTACTGATTTTACACTTCTGCGTCCAAAGTGCCAGAGGTAACATGAAAAAATTCTTGTTGCCTCATACCAAAAATCCAATGAATGGTCTCAAGAGCATGTGTGTTAGTATAACTCAATATATTTGCTTGGGATGAGGCAATAAAAGGAGATCAGGTAGTGGAGACACAGGCTGTTCTGACATGGTTTAAGATACTTTGGTTGAAGACTGGGATGCAAGTGAGAATCACAGTTATCCTTCGCTGGAGCTACTGAGCAGTTGAATTTCCACCATCTTGAACATGGGGATCAGCTGCAGGCTGTAGCCTTCACACCTGCATCCCAAGCAAGGCTGGTATGGAACCAACCCCAACCCGTTTCTTATGGACAGGTTCCAAGCTAGGGAGTTAAGTTGTTATTTTCAGAAACTGAAAATAAAAAATGCCAGCTGGCATGTGTGTCCCAGTAACATGCAGTGACATTTGTGGTGCCTCTGTTCTTGCTGAGTAACACCAAACCCCAGAAGGCTTATACTAGTTTAAAGAGGCTATTCGTAGATAAAGTCTAACTTGCTTTACATGCCTTGTCCTCTCTAAGCTGTTGCTGTCATCCTTATCGTGCACTGGTCCCTTCGGCCTGATCTCTGATGTTCCAAATTAGGTATCTCTGTGCTTGCTCTTTCTGTCTTTAGAGAAGAGTTTTCAGCAGCATTCAGGATTAGCCAAACTCTGCTCCTACTGAAACTAAAAGTGTTTTTTTAACTGACTTGACTGGGAGCTGTGCGAGCAGGGCTTGGTGCTGCTGGAAAGCTCATGCCAGCTGACTGAGCAGGTGGGGAGGAAGGGGCTTGATGGACCTAGCCTGTTTCATGTCAGCAGTAGTATTTCAGAGGGCTACTGAGAAAGCTGTCACAAAAGGCAATTTTTCTGTGATCTGGTAGGTTACTTTGCTGAGGAGCATGGTGACAGGTGTATGACACACAGTCCAGTGCATCTGGACGAAGTGAAATAGTCAGCTGGGAATAGATGGGTGCATTTGTTTCTGAAAGGAGCTTATGTTCCTTCTGTCTGGTCTGTAATCTTCCTGATTGACTTCTTTTTTCTAACTCTTCAGACTATTTTGATTCTTCTCTTAATGTTGCAGCCTCCCTTTTCTTGAATGCTTCTTCCCACAAGTCTGAAAGCTACACCAGCCTTACAGCACTGGAACAATCACTGCAATACCAAGCCTCTCTTTTCTGGAACCAGCAGTAGACTATAGCCAAGAGTGATCTCCCATCTCAAGGTAAGCACTTCCCACTGACACATGTCACACTGGCAGCAGGACTCCATCTTGAGCTCTGAGTACATGGAGAGGCTGTACAGAGAGAGGGACCCCAGGTTAAGGCAGCTTCAAGGAAACCTGGCCTCAGCATCCATTTCATTGTCATCACCCAAAACTTCAGAACCCTCCTGTGATGCCGAGGTGGCTATTTGTTACAGTTATCACAACGGCAGCAGTGCCCTGGGTAACAACATCCCGTTGTCCAGGAACATGAGATAGCAGCACCGGCAAGGAGGGCGCATCCCCCACACCCCCTTCCCCTCGCAACTCCTCCACACTCAGGAAGTGGCAAGGCTGTACTGTGTGGCCAAAAACGAGGCAGAAGAGCTCTAGTGAAGAGAGGGAGTTAGAGCTGATCGGTAAGCCAGGCATGGGCACTGAACATCTCTCAAGAGATAAGTCTCTGAGGCTTGATTCTTTTCAGTCCTTTTGGAGACCGTGATAAGGAGACGGCAGTTGCTTTGTCAGGGTTGCTCACGCTCCTTTGTGCAGTGTGTTCAGTCACTGAACTTGTTCAGATAAGACAAACATCTAAACTCCATTTCCGGAGACACATACCAGTCTTTGCTCTCAGGCGATGGTTATGCCAGGGCTGGGCTGCTAGAGGCAGGACTGATGCTGAACGCCTTTGAGAAGGATGCTCTATTGTAGCTGGTGTTTCCATGTCTCCTTGGCTTCCCTGGAGCTCCAAAACTGAAGACTAGACTTTCCAAGTCGTCCAAAGACCTGGGGTGTTTGCCAAAGGTGACCACAAGCATCCCAGCAACAGGGGAGGAAGTACTTCTGAAAAGCTCACCAAATCTCTGGGTGCTTTGGGCTGAGCAAAGCTGGGCCCTGCCAAAGTCTAGTCACATCCAGTCCCGTATGTATCCCCTTCACAGGGTTTGCGAGTCCTCAGCCATCAGAAGAAAACTTACTGTAGTTAGCAAGTGCTTCAGTCACTGCTGAAAGGCAGCCACAAGGGAATAGAAACATGATTGATTAAAGCAAACAATGTCTGGATGCAATTGTTCGGGACAGACAGTGCAGGAAAATAACGTAGGCAACTGGAAATCTGCAGGGAATTTTGTAAGGTGTCAGCCTGTGATAAATGCCCGAGGCAGAAATCAGTCTGGGTGTAACTTAGCACCCCTGCTGCCAGGAGTGCTGGGGCAGCTCTCGTAGCTTCAGTTGGCTAGAGTTTCATTCTCAAATCTCACAGAAGGTAAGAGACTTGCTTTAGGGACAAGTTCTGGCTAGAAGGAAGAAGCAGTCCCCATTCAGTTGCCCTGTTTTTTTATCTTCTATGCTTTTACCTGTGAGCTCTGTGGAGTCTTTGCCTGAGCTGGTATGGCCCTGGTGATTTCTGTCACCTCCCAGACTGGCAAGAAGCAATCAAGCTTTTGCCTTCTCTTGGCTGGTTAGGGAAGCAAACACATCTGACAAGCTTTCACGCTCCAGAAAAGACTCAGCTCTTCAGCAAGGGGATGTGATTGCTCAAGCTGAACAGGAGGCAATCTGAAAAATGCTTGTCTTGTTTTCCTGGCCTAGGATGAAGTGTGTCCTTGCTTCATGCTACCTACCATGACTGCCCTTCTGAGTTCCTTTATCCCCATAAAAGCTCAAATTTTTAACTGATGGTATTAATCTGCAGCTCTGTCCTCATCTTAATGGGAGTCTGATCCAGTTACCCTTGGAGGAGATGAAAAAAAAAGTGACTATTGGAAGGAAGGGACTGCAGGAAGGAAGGGGCATTGATTGACTTTCATGGGAGGGACTTCCTGGTGGTTTTGATTTTCAGAGTGAAAATAATGAGATTAAACTTCACTACACAGGAGTGTGCACTCTTGCCTCCTAACTCAGCCCTTGCAGCTGAGTTAGGCCTGGGCTTGGTAGAGCTGAGCATAGAACCTAAGGAGAAAAAAGAGCCAGGTACTGCTTCTCAAAAGACCCCCCCAAGAGACTTGTATCTCACAGAGTCAGTTTATACACTAGGGTATCAGTAGCAGGCTGGAGTTGGCTTGTTCTAGATTGAGTATGTACTTTTGTTGATGTTCTACACTGAAAATAAGGTGCTGAAATGTTGACATCTGGCTCCATTATTACATCCAAACCTCCTCAGAGATCCCTACGTGAAGCACTTTAACAGAAGCACCTCTTTACCCTCTTCAAACAGAGAGGGAAGAGATGGAGATCTTCAGCACTCAAAGGATTAGGTCCATATAGCAAGTGCTGTCACTTCTACATCCTTGGGGGATGTTCCTCCTTGTGACCCTGCCCAGCACTCGTGTGAGCAGCAGTTGCATCACTTGGACATCTAATCCCATTTATAACCTAAGATACCAGTTAGAAGATGCCAATAAATTTTAAAAGCTCTCCAATGGAAAGGTCTGTTATTAGGCCATACAGGATGTGGTTCTGCTGGCTCAGGATTATTCAATTAACTGAGATACAAGTCGTTAGCATGACAGGGGTTTCCTTAATTGCTACTCTCAGAGCAATTATTTAAAGCATTTCTGAATTTCAGTGACCTTTCTGCTCGTTGCCAGTTGCCCAGGGTCAAATACGGTGCCTAAGGCTTGTGATGGTGTCCTTCTGCTGTCACCGTCAACTGAAGATCCTGTCCTGAGATACTCTTTCTGGGATGGGTGGACAGACACAGAATTTCTTTCTTCTCATCATGCATTAGATTCTCTTTTATAGGTCACTGCAAAGTGCTATGCTAATGTCATGTGTTTCCAGACTGTTTTCTCCAGAGATTGGAGCCAGTTTTGGCAAGTGGTGACCTAGTGAATTCACGATTTATGCTTCACAGTTATCCCCTGTGTTCTGCTGAGGTGTTGTGGAAAGTGGAGTAACACATTCTGCCAGCAGGCAAAACCACTGAGTCCCACTGCTCTGTGGCAGCACTTCCTAGATGGAAACACTTCTCCTGCTTTATCCCCATCTCTGTCAGAGGTAGGATGTACCTGCTGTGCACCTATCCACCTTGCTGCTGGTCCACTCCGGTGCCCTCTGCTTCCCCTAGCCTTTCATTTCGTTCTTGCTCCCCAGCCCAGCTGCCTGCCCTGATGGAAAGCTGCTTGTGCCCTTCTTGTGGGAGGCAGCTGCCTGTGCCAGGGAGCTCCAGTTGCGCCTGAAGTCCTGAGCAGTGAAACTTTGTTGCTTCAAAGTCACATTGACCTGAGTGCTGCAGCAAATGCGGGTAACGTCTGCTGCCGTTGTCTCGCATGAGGGAGCTGCAGTCAAATATTAAAGAGGCAGCAAGAGCATTAAATTATTCAGCAACGGAACATTGTCTTTCCTCCATAAAACTATTTTGACCTGTAGTTTTCTATGGACTCCATTGCTCTTAAATGTGCAGTGAGAAAGGAAATTAAAAATTAATCTTTATTTCCATCTCTGAAGAAAACCTTAATTCTCTGCATTGAAATTATACTTGTAATCCAGGGTAATAAATTATAGTTTTTAATTGCAGCTAGTCACAGCCAATCAAATGGGAATGTCTCTCTCTCTCTCTCTCTCTCCCTCTCTCTCTTGCTTGCTTTAACTCTGCTGTACAGAAGAACTCAGGGAGTGCTGGAAAAAAATTCCTCTGTGTTGACCCAGGCTTTTAATATCACATAGAATAAGCCCAGGACCGATTACAACAGTCAGGCTCTGCTCTTGTCTGACACCCTTCAACCAGTGGCCTGAAAGTACCTTATGGGCAGCAATTGCAGCATGCACACAAGCACAGGGAAGTGGATAGGTTCCACCATTTCCATGTGGAGAAGGTGTGGTGTAAGCATCTTGTTCAGGTAGTGACTCAATGTTGAACAAGGAGAAAATTCTTGATCTTGGTTCCCCCGCTCTTGATTGTCAGACAGCACCCCCCTGAACAGGGAACATGAGCCAGGATGTCCTGCTGTGCCCCACTGACCAACTTGGCTGACCTTCAAGTGTCTGAGCGCTGATGTTGTACCTCTTCTGACAGAAAGAACAGCTGGTTAAAGCAGGTACTTCATTTTATGCTCAGTGGCTGGTACAGGTAACCTCTGTGTTCTTTCACATCACAGTATGTTGCAGGTGAATGAAATGCTTCTTGACATTTGACATTGCTCTGTTGCATATGGCAAAAGCTACCCTGGAAACAGGCTAAGGTACAACATGCTTCAGCACAGCCAGGGAGGTGTCTCTGTGCTGAATAAGTGATGCTCTGCATGTGCCAGCTCTTTCCATTGCTGTCCCACTCTGAGTACTTGTGTACTCTCCATACTGCTAGATCACCCTGACTGGCTCTCATCTCACCACTTGTGCAGTGGCACTTAGCCAGAAGTGGTTGTTTCTAAGAGCAGCCATAAGGTGTTCAAACACCTGTGCAGTGCAGGTACCTGAAATGTTTATGTAGTGCCTTTCTCCAAGCAACCCAACCTTGAGGGTCTGGGGTTTTGGTTAAGGTTTTTTTGTTTGTTTCTTTGTTGGGCTTTGGGGTGGGAGGTTTTGTTGGTTTGTTTTGTTGATGTTTGTTTGTGGAGTTTTGTTCTGTTTGTTTGCTTGTGATGGTGTTGTTCTGAGGTGGTGCTGGTTGATTTTTGTCAGTGGTGGTTTTGTTTGGTAGGTTTGGGTGGTTTGGTTTTGTTTATTTTTACCCTGTCATATCCCAGACAATGTGGGAAACCTGTGCTAACGAAGACAATTTGAAAGGTGTCTTAGCACTTCCAAGCTTGGCAAGGGAAATGGAGAGACAAGAATGGAACACAAACCCTATGAAGAGAGGCTGTGGGAGCTGGGGTTGTTTAGCCTAGAGAAGAGGAGGCTCAGGGGTGACTTCTTTGCTGTCTACAACTGCCTGAAAGGAGATTGTAGCCAGGTGGGGGTTGGCCTCTTCTGCCAGGCAACCAGCAACAAAACAAGGGGACACAGTCTCAAGTTGTGCTGGGGTAGGTATAGGCTGGATGTTAGGAGGAAGTTGTTGCCAGAGAGAGTGATTGGCATTGGAATGGGCTGCCCAGGGAAGTGGTGGAGTCACCATCCCTGGAGGTGATCAAGCAAAGACTGGATGAGGCACTTAGTGCCATGGTCTAGTTGACTGGGTAGGGCTGGGGTTAGGTTGGACTGGATGATCTTGGAGGTTTCTTCCAACCTGGTTGATTCTATGATTCTGAGAGGAATGCAGTCCTTGGATGAAGAGCGAAATAGCAGTGGCTGGAGTCTGCAACACTGATAATACTTCCCAGACTTTTTCCTTAATTGTGCCATTATGGGGAAGAATGGACTAGAGAGAAAAAGGCTGGAGAAGTGGCTAAAATATCAGACACAGCTGTGGGAATGAAATGAGATCCACCTGACATAAAAAAGTTGAAGTGGTTATTATCAATATAGTCACTGTTGAAGCTGTTGGTTACTAATCAGGATTAGCCTGGCATGTCTGTAGTCACTGCATTGAAGAAGACTATAAAATCTGTGCAGTAAGGATCTTCAGTTCATGACCATTGCTTCTCCTGAGCTCAGCACTGTCAGTTGCAGTGAGAAGAGCCTGGTAAAATCCTTATTCCAGGATACCTAAAAAGATACAGACAAAACCTATCTAACAATGTTTTTTCCCAAGAGCACTAATGCTCTCAATGAGTAGTCCCTAGGTTCTGGACAGGAGGCTTTTCAGGGCTCTTAAACTATGCTTGTTAGAACTGGCTTTATCTAGAGACCTTTAGGTGGATAAAGGGAAGCATTAGCATGGGCAAAACATCCCTTTGCTATTGGAACAGATTCATGTCCTTGGAAATGTTGCTGCCCACTCCACATCACTGATTGTGACCAGCTTGCTGTGGTCATCAACCAGGGTTGCTATCTGTGGAGGATCCCTGACCCTTGTGCAGGTAGGGCAAGGGGCATGTGTGTGCCCTGCAAAGGGTCCTAGCACAAACCATAGTGTGCCCTGCAAGCCCTTTACCAGGTGACTTTCTGTCCTGGTTGAGTGATCAGCAGCTCCACATTAGCAGGACACACGTGTGCTGCAGAAGTTAGGCTAGAAGACTGATCTACCCATGGGACTTTTCACAGGGGAACACAAGTGATCTGGGTGGGAACCGCTGTCCTGCATGCCACGGGAGGCGTTCATTCGTGTGCTCTGCTGCCTCAGCCCTAGGGCAAGCTTGGAAGTGAAATAGATGGTTATAAGCAGGTGAGTTTTGAGTTCTGCCTCTGCTGGACCTCTCAGTTCTTTTGTGCATCGTGTTACACAAAAATACATATATCAAACAAGGGCTGCTTCTCTCATGGAGTCATGGAGGTGCAGCTAAGCAACTCGCACTGGCACATCCTCTGTCTTTGCTGCTATTAGTGTGCAGGTTTTAGCTACATTAAAGGTAACTTATGTAAGCTCACATATGGTAAACACACCAGATTGGTTTTATCTGGGCAGCTTTTACATGTAAATTCTGTCCTTTTCCTAAGCAGGATTCACCACGGCGTAACAAATTGAACCGCTTGGAGGCTTTTCCTGGTGGTCTAGTTGAATTTTGCAGTTAACTTCCTTCCTTCTCTTCTACTTCTACCAATTGGGTTTACCTCTAAGTGATTCTCCTTTCTTGGGGCATTTAAACATGAGTCAAAACTCCAAAGCTTTCCCTCTCTGATTGTTTTCCCTCCTAAATCTGTTCCTCACAATTCTTGGTCATTTTTAATTCTCTCTGTGTTTTCCACTTTCTCTCTTAGTTTCCTACAAATAATGCAGTGCTAAAACAATCACTGGGCCACTTCTAGTTGTTGAACCTGCAAACCAGCATACTTAGATTGCTGATGAGGTGAGTTACAAATACAATTTGTTATGGCTCATGGAAGTGATTCTTGAATTTTGCATGAGACAACTTAGTGATGCAGGGAGCAAGAACTGCGAGGTAGACACCCAAAACCTCTGCTTCCCAACAGGGAGCACAGCAGAGCACTGTAACTTACATGTCTATACAGACATGGCTCCTTCTGAAAATAAAATGGTTTATCTGAAGTTATCAGACTGCTGACTGCTCTTTAAAAGAGGAATTTCAGTGCTGAGGAAATAACTGCAGTTCTGTTTGTCAAATCCAGAGGAAGAATGATCCTGGAATTTATTGTCCTGTATATGTAATTTTTGTGTTCAGCAAAAGATTGAAGAGAGCATTTATGAACTAAACAAACATGCTTCCAGAAGATGATGGCAGCTGAATGCCTTCAGCAGTAGTGGTGGTGTGGTGAATGTATCTTTTACTTTATAGGACAATAAAATTAGTGAATGAAAGCAAAAAGAGAGGTATAGTGGACCTGGATTTTAACAAGCATATGAATCAGTATCTCTTGAGATCTTGCCTGAAGAAAGTGTAATTGTATTTGACTGAGCAAGGAGGTGCAGAGAACAGAGGGGAAGGATAGAAGGAGGATAGTCTCCTGACCGTGGTTGGAGATTTGACTAAGACAGTGTGACCTGGATTTCAGGGCCTCATCCAGCAGGTTTAATTTCTTGTTCTGCCAAGGACTTCACAAGGGCACATCACCTTACTATGGATCTTGGCTTGCCCTCTTTAAATGAAGAATGGTATTCTTGCCTTTCTCGCTTGTGAGAGTGATGGCATTCAAAATCGAGTGGTTCCACAAACTGTGGGAGTGGAGACCATGTAATAAGGTCAGCTTTTCCTGCCTTGCTATACTAGCAATTATAAGACATTATCCATTTCTTATCATTTCCTGCTTCCTACACAAGGGGAGCAAGCTCTGGTTGCTGTTAGAATCGTAGCATTTCATACTCGTTTTCCATCAGTGCCACTATTGATGTAAGCTACAGAAACAAGAAGTATGAGGCAAAGGGTCTTTGTGACTGGGACAACCTCTTCCCCAGCACTTAATACAGCTATTACAGGCAACTGATATTTTAGTTTGGTTTGGGAGGTTTGTTTGTTTGGGATTTTTGTTTTGCTTTATTTGACTAGGATTGTATGGGAAGAAGGAAGTGTTTTACTTTATTTGACTAGGATTGTATGGGAAGAAGGAAAGTGTTTTACTTTAATTGACTAGAAATGTATGGGAAGAAGGAAAGTGTTTTACTTTGAGTAGGATTGTATGGGAAGAAGGAAAGTATTTATATTTGAGTAGGATTGTATGGGAAGAAGGAAAGTATTTATATTTGAGTAGGATTGTATGGGAAGAAGGAAAGTATTTATATTTGAGTAGGATTGTATGGGAAGAAGGAAAGTATTTATATTTGAGTAGGATTGTATGGGAAGAAGGAAAGTATTTATATTTGAGTAGGATTGTATGGGAAGAAGAAAAGTATTTATCTGGAGCTTGGAAATTTCCTGTAGTGACTACAGGAGAGAAAAGATATTTTCTGCTTTTCCTCCATCCTGGAAATAGGGAAGAGCAGCTCTTCAGTGGGGCTGCACAGTGATCATTCAGGTCCATGGCTTGTGTCCTTGTCTTCTCAGTGACTGGGAAGAAAGGAAGTTCCCTTCTCTGTCCTCCTGCAGCCTAGGAGCATTTGCTTTTGCCCACTCTCTCAAATGCATTTGCCAGCCATAGAGATTGTCTCTAACATAGGCTGAGCAGCTCTTTCTCACTCTTCTGTATCAAACACTTCCCACCTTGAAAACTTCCTTGGTTAACTGCTCATTTCAAAATCATTATTAATGTATTTGCACAGGGATTTTGGAATTTAATTAGCCTCTTTTGAACTGCTCTTCGTGTGTTTGTCTAGAGAAACGGAAAATCCCTCCATGACTTGTTTGCTTTCTTCATTCATTGGTTTTCACTGGAAGGGAAAGATACTGATGGGTTTTGCAGGGTTGCATCCTCCTGGTGCAACTGGTGCTGCATTTGAGGATAAGCCACAGGGCTCTGCAAAGGAAACTGCTGCTTCTGTGGTGCATCAAGACTTCTGCTGTGCAGGGGAGGGTGCACAGGCATTGGCACAGGCTGGGATGCAGAGCATAGTAGGACACTCACACAACTGGTGAAGAGGATCTTTGTGATGTCCAAGCACATGGCTTGCTCTTACTCCTGAGCCTGGCACGTTTGCACTGTGGCATCTCTGCTGGCTGACCTGGACTCCCATTTCCCTCTTCATTAGTTTCCCTTGGGGAATTCAAATCCCTGACTGTGATTTGAACGTATTTCACTTCTATTAGCCAATTGGCACAACATTATTTTCAGCTTACTTTTAGAAAGTTCTTATTCAAGGCACTGTTCTGCTACACCACATGCAGAGTTTGTTGCAGGCTGCACACGTATACGCAGCAGGCAGAGAGGAGAGGCTGAGAGAGCTGGGATTGTTTAGCCTTCTTCTAGAAGAGGATGCTCAGGGGTGACCTCATTGTTGTCTACAACTACCTGAAGAGACGATGTAGCCAGGTGGGGATTGGTCTCTTCTCTCAGGCAACCAGCAACAGAACCAGGGGACACAGTCTCAAGTTGTGCCAGGGGAGGTCTAGGCTGGATGTTAGGAGGAAGTTGTTGGCAGAGAGGGTGATTGGCATTGGAATGGGCTGCCCAGGGAAGTGGTGGAGTCGACGTCCCTGGAGGTGTTCAAGCAAAGCCTGGATGAGGCACTTAGTGCCATGGTCTGGTTGACTGGATAGGGCTGGGTGCTAGGTTGGAGTGGATGATCTTGGAGGTCTCTTCCAACCTGGTTGATTCTATGATTCTGTGCACACACAGCTGCAGATTTTCACCTTTCATTTGGATGGTGTTTTCAGGTAATTTTCCCCTTCTGTCTGACCTGACTGGGCAGAGCAGGATGAGGTTCTGGTGTTCCTCCCTACCACGGGAGCATGCACATGCGCTCTCTTGTTCTCTTGCAAACCACAGTGGTTATGACCACTGCCTCTGGTAGTGTTGTATTGGTCCCAAATTGAGGAAGAATGACTAACTTAATCACTTGATAGTTTTGATTTCTAAAATTAAACAGCCTGCCATATGTACACTGCTGTTACTATATTTATGCCAGCAGTTAGCAGGCAGCACCAGCCAAGTCAGAGGGGCTTTGCAGCTGCAGCTTGCGGCTGTGCTGCGAAGTGTGCACGTGGTGTGTACACAGATGTTCCTTCGCCCTTTCGCTCAGTGCAGCCTGGTAGACATTTCTCTTGTAAAAACAAAAGCACTTGTGCTCGTGGAGCTTTCCAGACAAACTCTCAGCCTTCACTTTATAAACGTGTCCTGATGCTCCTTGATGCATCTGAGCTCTGAAGAATGGGTGGAAGGCATGAGGGACTGGATCAAACCCAGGAGAGAGTGCAGCGTGCCAGAACTGAAGGCTTTGGCCCCCATGCTGCTCTCTGAAGTATCAGGGAGAGTGAGTGAGCTGCAGAATGGGGCTTTCCTGGGAAGCACTGGGTGCTCCCCACAGTGTGTCAGCTGGAGAGTTGTGTGCGACTCCAGGTGACACATGGCAGCACCATGTCCTCACCTGCCTGAGCCTGTTTAGTGACTAAGGGTATGATATGCCTTTCCTCCACTGTTTGCTTTGTAGAAGCTCATTTAGTGCCTTGTAAATTTTCTTGGATTCTAGCAAAGAGGAATAAGCAGTGGATAAGAGCCAGGGTGAAATGTCCTGGAGTGGAAGAAGTGGAGCCTTGTTCTATACAGGAAGGAGACAGAGGGATGAGATGTTGGCTATTCTTTCAGTTCAGGCAACATTCCCCTATGATCTCAGACATTTTACTTAACTTTGTCTTCTAGCAGAAAATCTGACTTGCTTTGTTGAGCACTAACTGAGAGTGTTTGGGTGAAGCTGAAATATTTTGACATATTAGACCTGACTTTACCAACTGACTTGGTGACTTACACAAGCTTTTGTTTGGTGTTCAGCAAGCGCTGCTGTGAAGCATTAGCAGCAGTGTGTTTTGGTAGGGTTGCATGTGCTTGTTGAGTAGGTGTCAGGAGAGGGTTTGTTTTTCATCTGCTTAGGGCTTTTATTTAAAACAATTGGAATATTTAGGGATTTTTTTTTCTCCTTACAGAACACGCCCTATGACGAGAGGCTGAGGGAGCTGGGAGTGTTTAGCCTGGAGAAGAGGATGCTCAGGGCAGACCTCATTGCTGTCTACAACTACCTGAAGAGAGGACGTAGCCAGGTGGGGTTGGTCTCTTCTGCCAGGCAACCAGCAACAGAACAAGGGGACACAGTCTCAAGTTGTGCCAGGGGAGATCTAGGCTGGATGTTAGGAGGAAGTTGTTGTCAGAGAGAGTGATTGGCATTGGAATGGGCTGCCCAGGGAGGTGGTGGAGCCACCGTCCCTGGAGGTGTTGAAGAAAAGCCTGGATGAGACACTTAGTTGATTGGACAGGACTGGGTGCTAGGTTGGACTGGATGATCTTGGAGGTCTCTTCCAACCTGGTTGATTCTATGAAAAGAGCTATATGAGTCTGGCAAGTGTATGCAATGGAGGCAGAGAGCATTTGTGCCTCTTTGAGCAATGCAAAATTGAGAAACCTATATTAATTAAATCAGAAAACAACTAATTACAGACAACTTTCTGTGCCTGCTGCACATATTCCTCTGTGGATGCATGAATGACACTGGGGTAGAGAGGTACCTCAGAGCATCCAAGGGTGATGTGTGCACTTCATAACCTGGTGCTGTAACCTGTGACTGGTCCCCGAAGCTTTTGGAGATCATCTTCTGTAGCTGAACATCATTCCAGTATCCGTAAGCTGCCTGTAGCTAGTTCATGTCTGATGCTTGAATTCCTTGAGCCTTGCATGCATGAACCACTTTTCATTCTGTAATTTCCCCAAACCACACCAATTCTTTCAGATGTCATTGGTAATACAGAGACAAAAGGAACCACTGACAGGTTGCTTTTTCAAACTCTTCTCCCTAGTACTTTTTGGGGTGGCAGTGAGGGTGTGTGGGTTTTTTTTTTGTCCACTTCCTGCTGTTCCTTGTTTATTTGGAGCCAAGGAGGAGGCTTGTTGGATTGTTTGCTGTTGTTTATTAAGCTTGCTTCCTTCAGGAAGATTTTCAAGCCCACTGTGGCCAAGGCAGGGAAATGCCTTCCTATGCTCCACCTTTGCTCTGAGGGCAGGAGTCTGGCACACAAAAACAAACAAAAAAATGTTGGAATTAATCCTTTCTTAAAGAGAGACAGACCAGACTCACAGCATTAGAACTTTTCTTCTGTAACCAGGAATCAGCATTTCCATGGGTTCACAGAGCTGCTTTTGTACCTGCATTGGCAGCAGGCAGGTGAGTTGGCTCCTTTCTCTGGCTTGTCATCTTGGGTGGGTTGACCTCCCTGCTTGGTTTCTGCATGTAAACAGTACTGTATGCTGTTATTATTAGTGCTAGCATCTGCAAAAGGCTTGAATTTATTTGTGAAGAGCTGCTGTGAGAATGCAAGGGAACTAATCTTTTGGGTTGATTTGATTTTTTCATCTGTTTGGTTTTTTTTTCATTTAAGTCCATATTTGGGCTCATATTTTAAATGGTAAAGCTGCAGTGTCAAGAAACTTGCTGATCATGCCAGCAGTGCTTTTGGCCTTGTCCTTTTTGCTGTGCTCTTTCTGCCTCCCATCTGAAAGGCAGTGTGGGACATATTGATCCTAGCTTTTAGGAGTTGTTCTATTTATGAACCCAAATTGCAGTATAAAGGTGCAAACACCGTATGAAAAGGGAAGATCTATACTAGAATGACAAAGAGAATCAATTAAAGTGTCCTCCCCTCTCTAATGGTCTGTCGGGGCAGGGGGAATGCCTCAGTGCTGTCTCCCTGAATGATGCTTTAAAGTCTCCAGCATCAGGGAATTTTCTTGAGCAGAGTATTGATTTTTGTTGTTACATCAAGCTTTTAGCCTCGCAAATGCTTTTCTTTCCAGATCATTAGTGCTGTGATGCGCAGCACAAGGGGTGAGGTAGCTCTGCTGCTGTTGTGTAGGTACTGCCTGTGATCACGTCCTTCCTCACTCCCTCTGTTGCAGCCCCATTCAGCTGATGCACCTGGAGGAGAGCAAGGAGAAGAGGAATTGAAGCTGCAAGCCAGGATGGCATCTGATCTGGGTAAGGAAGACTGACTTTTCAAGAAAGTGAAGACAGTGGTTTGAGCTTTCTTAGTGGTTGAGTCTGGGGTGGGAGAGTTGGAGCACAGCCCAGGGCAGTGGTTGGGGTCCTCTGGGTGGTTACGTGATTCACAGACTAGATATGGGGCTGCTGTAACAGCTCAGGGGGGATTGAGAGCTGCTATCAGAGTGTTTATTCCTGCTTGAACAAGGAAGCTCTAGATAAACTCAATTATCATATAAACTCACTTTCCCACCTCAAGACTGAAGATAGTTGAAGGTAAGTGATGATAGGGCAGGACTGGAGGGCTACTACTAATATCTAGCTGAGGTTTAGACCAAGCACCAGGTTTGTCACTGAAGGATTAACACAGATGAATCAGTAAATCCAGTAAATGGTCATTTCAGATCTATCCATCTCACTGTTTGACAGGAACTGCTTGCAGACAGGAGCGTCTTACTGCATGATCCCCTGTCTCCTCCCTCTGTCACTTTTCCTTCTTTTCCTAGCCTGGCTTCCTGCTTTCAGGGCTGTCCTTCACCCCAGGGGAGTGGGAGGGATGCTTCGATGGAGGTGGATGCTGTGAAACTGTTGTTCTCTGCCAAAGATTGCAGAGACACCCACAGGGATGCCCAGGCAGGCTAAAAATTATCCACAGTGGCAGTAGTCTTCTCTTGCAGTTGTGCTGTGGGGATGATGTTAGTACCAGCTCTTTTGCTCTGGAGGAAGGAAGGGGAGGGAGGCTGTCTTGCCTCTTGGCTGCTTCTGTTTGCTGTTGGCTGTTTCTCAAATCCTGTGCAGCATCACCGCCATCTCTAAACAGCTTTGTCCCAGAAGCTCAAAGGGCTTTAGAAACTAATGTGTGTCAGTCTCCCAGCTGCTTCTCAGTGGAAGGGTATAGGTCTTCTCCATTCTCCACGGACATGCCAAGGTCTCACACATGCCAACCAACCATCTATTGGTGCACATCTGACCTTCAAGTAGTTATTCTTGTCCCAGGATGTTATTTAGCACAGTGGGCCACAACCCCTCATATAACAGTGCTGCCCCCTTTGCCAAACAATCTAAAAGCCATTTCACACAGAATTTCACATTTCTAGGTGTTTCCCACTGGCTGGGGCATGACCCAGCCACCTGCTGTCCCTGCCTATGCACAGTTGCAGGAAGTCCAAATGCTGCTGAAGATGTTCCATTTTCAGACTGTGTGCAACACTCTTCTCCTTTCTGCTGCACAGCAGTTGGTAAAAAATTATTAAATCCCCTTTATTACAAGGGAAGCAGCAATCATATAGGACAGGAACAAATCAGTGTTTTCCCAGGCTGTGGTTAGTCATTCTCAGATTGGTCTGGCTGGATGTTAGGAGGAAGTTGTTGCCAGAGAGAGTGATTGGCATTAGAATGGGCTGCCTAGAGAGATGGTGGAGTCACTATCCCTGGAGGTGTTCAAGCAAAGCCTGGATGAGGTGCTTAGTACCATGATCTAGTTGATTGGACAGGGCTGGGTGCTAGGTTGGAGTGGATGATCTTGGAGGTCTCTTCCAACCTGGTTGATTCTATGATTCCTCTAGGGTTGTGTGCATGAGCCCAGCAACCTGGGTCCTTCAGGTCTAATAAAGAACAGAACAAGTTGATTTTTGTCCTTAACAATCCTGACTTCATTGCTGTGGTGAGTTCCTGGGAGACATGGAAGTCTGTCTCCTGTTACAGAGAGGAGAGAGATGTTATGATGTGGCCACAAAAATGACAAGTGCCAGAGACCTGGTAGTTTCTGTGTCATCTGCCCCCACAGTTATTTGAATGTGAGTTCTTTATGGGAAGTAACCTGGAAGAGACCTGGAGAAATTGTCTAAACACTTTCACTGCCCCAGGATGGAGTCAACTCACTCAAAGATTTGTTTTGGTGCAGCATAGCACAGTATGGACTCTGCCACTCTGGTCACTTCCTCCTGTCCCGCTCCCACCAAACCCTGTGGAACAGCCCTCTGCAATACAAATAGATACTGGCCAGGTAGGAAACTGCAGTGCCCTCTTCTCTCTGCATCACACAAACACTTTAAAGAATGCTACAGAGCCAAATCCCAGTGTGTTTGCAGCATCATTTAAAGGCAGCCCATCTCATTGCTCTGGAGACACGATGTTTAGTCTGCTATGTTGTCATCCTTCACCTAAAACACTAATTCATGCACACAAATTGTGTGTGTTAAGCTGGAGCATCAGGAACAACTCTGTTTGTGCTTTGATTTAGTCTTTAATATTTTATTCTCTATCGTGTCTCCATCCAGACAGCTCAAATAAGAGACATCACTAGGAAGTGTTTCCCAGGCTTGCTGACAGCCTGTGTGCTTGGGGATGTGACAAGCCTCCTACCTTAGCAAGCAGCAGAGAACACTTCTCCTTTTTGCCCCCCTCCCCCCAGTCCACTAGCGTGTCAAAACCTTGAGTTTTGTGTAAAGTTGTTAAATAAGCTTCTGGGCAAAATAAAAGATCAAAAGGGGTCTAATTAGCTGCAGTCTGCTTAGGAATTGTGGATGTTCACCTAGTTTTATAAATTGACACTTTCAACATTAGAACTCCGAGCAAAAAGCGATGTAATTATTCCCTCCTCTTTTTTTGAAGCTTAGGTTTAATGTCTTTGTTGAAAACTGGGAACTTCTGTGGCATCTCAAGATGCTTTATTCTATCAAATATGGAGCAAGTAATTTTTTCATTTTGGATTGTAATGTGGTATAAATGATAAGGGCCTGATTCAGAAAGCTTCCCCCCACTCCCCACCCTGGCAGCCTGACTAGAAAGCTTCATAGTCACATCACAATAACCCAGAAGATAATCTATGGTTTGAGTCTTTGTGAAGCTGCTGGCTTTAATACAAGGGAGAGTGAGATTTTGAGCTCATAGTGAGGGTGCTTGAACCTAGCTTGTCATCACAGGATTTTTAGTTCTTTTTATATCTTTTACCAGACACAGGATGCCAGGGCAAAAGTTTATTTCTCCTACCACCTTCCCGTGCTGCAGTCCTGTCTCTGGGAGTGCTTCAAGTCTGAGGTCTCAGGGAAGGTAGCAGGTAGTTGAATGGAGAACATCTAGTGGCTAAAGGAAAGGAGGAATGAGTGACAGGTAGATGAGTTCTGTTACAAATCTCTCCGTTTCCTTCTGTGTGTTATGTCCTGGTCGTTCACACCGCGAGCGGTTTACTTTCACCCCTGAAACCTCAGCAAATTTGATCTCAGTAACCTAGAGCAACATGGGTAGATGAGGGGAGGGTCATCACCAAGTTGTGTTAGGGCTTGAATGGGTTACACACTGTATTTATACTGTGGCAGGACATACAGGCTCCATTTAGAACCAGAGGCTGCTGGTGTTTTACTAATGCATAGGAAGTCCTGGTGCCTGCCCCGAAGACCTTACCACCCATAGAGACAAACGGCAGATAGAGAGTTTGTCTGAGGGTGGCTGCAGAAAAGGGTCAGTCCTCCAGCGAACTTTAAACTGGTTCTGGATGTTTACCCAGAGCTTTGTGCAAATGGAGGTGGGTTTCTTTGATCTGAGATTCTCATGAGAACTGTCTTTTGTAATTTCCACTGTTCCCTGGCTTGTGTCAGAAATACGAGTGGGATCTTCCTGGGGATTTGGCGTAGCCCAGGCTTTAACTGGGCTGGAAGAGAAGTGGGCCAGGATTTATGCATCAGAACAGGGCTTGCAGTGGAGAAATTTTTATTGGCATCTTTTATATTGTCCTAATTCCAAAGTTTCAATTCCTGATGATCATGCTGGGCATAGGTTCAAGGTTTCATTTGCACTTGGCTCAGCTCAGATGCTGGAGGAAACTTCCATGATGGGAGGCAGATCCTTGCCCTTCAAAAACCACTGTTTCTCAGTAGACAGTAGGATCAGATTAGAGCTTCCTTTAAGAATCCAGTAGGGATTTGCTTGCATTTTTCCAACTCCTGCTTCTCTGCTGCAGTACGGTGATTAAAGGAAAGCTTTTCAGGTGTCCTTCTGAGCATGGTCTGGCTACTTGCTTCCATGATTTTTTCAGTAATTAGAGCTGACTGAATGAAAAGCTTGGTACATCCATGCATTATTGATTCCTAAAGGTCTTCCTGAAAGAATGGGTGTTCATTTTGTGTTAGTCTTAAATTCTTGGCTAACTAGTAAGCAGATGTTGCTGTCTAACCCCAAGACAGCTGCTTTCTGGATGAGGTTCAGTTATTCCTCCTTTGTGCACACTCTCTATGGCCTTTGCTGCCATACAGGATTTGTATGGTCCAAGACCTTTTCTCATTTACCATAGTTAGATGTTCAGTGGCTCTGATGGGAAGAGACAGAGCTCAAAAGCAGCTCTGAGAGCCACTGCAGCTTGATGGAATGAGTAGCTGATGCAATTTAGTAACTAATGTAACATAAGGCTGCTTTTTATTAAGGAGTTAATGAAGGGGAATTTCAGTCCCTCTGACCCACCCAGAGCATGTTCTCTCTGGCCATATGTTGGCTTGAGGACTCGACCTCAAGTAACCAAACAAATGTCATGGAGCTACTCCGTGCATCAGACTTGTTTCTGGAGAGAGTTTATGTCATGCAGAGCATGAAGCTGAGCTTGAACAGCACAGAGCAGCTTGCATCTGGCTCTCATACTGCTGTAATGGCCATTAAATAACATTTTAATGTTTCAGAGCTCAATGTTTTTGTTGAAGTATTACATAAAGATTTTCTTTTAAGAGAATTTAGCTTAATCATCTGTTTGTGTGGCTGACCTGAGCACTGGAAGTCTGCAAAATTCCCAAGGTGCACCAGAGAATGAAAGTCCTTCTGATTTCATCAACTGAGCAAGTCAAACTGACTGGACTAGTAGCTTGTGCTCTGCACTGGGGGAGATGAATGCATGCACACGTGAGAGAGAGGCAGAAAACCAGCACTTCCCCTAGAATACACAGCTGCTGTCTTAGCTGAAGTGAATTCACTCTGGTTTTAGCTTAGTGTTTCACAAGTTGCCTAAACCAACCTGCCTGCTCTAAGTGCTTCATTTAGAAGTGTGTGATTTTCCCCTTTCCCCCCAGCCCTCAGGAACATGCAGGTCTTGTATATTCCAATTATCATTTAACCCTTGGGAAAGGTACCCAAGTTGGCCAGTGCTCTGCCACTCAAACCCACTGCCCCTAAGTAATGCCTGGTGCTTAGTGCCACGGTGCCAATCAAAAACTGCTCAGAGTGTAGATCACCAGTTAGAATCATAGAATCAGCCAGATTCGAAGAGACCTCCAAGCTCATCCAGTCCAACCTAGCACCCAGCCCTACCCAATCAACCAGACCATGGCACTAAGTGCCTCATCCAGGCTTTGCTTCAACACCTCCAGGGACGGTGACTCCACCACCTCCATGGGCAGCCCATTCCAATGCCAATCACTCTCTCTGCCAACAACTTCCTCCTAACATCCAGCCTAGACCTCCCCAGCACAACTTGAGACTGTGTCCCCTTGTTCTGTTGCTGGTTGCCTGGCAGAAGAGACCAACCCCCACCTGGCTACACCCTCTCTTCAGGTAGTTGTAGACAGCAAAGAAGTCGCCCCTGAGCATCCTCTTCTCCAGGCTGCACACCCCCAGCTCCCTCAGCCTCTCCTCACAGGGCTGTGTTCCAGCCCCCTGTTGATGTATGTCTCCCTCACCTATAGAAGTCTTAGTTCTGGTCTTTGTCTTAAATCTCCCTTCCAATGTTTGTGGTTGTTGAGTGTTTCTGATGAATTCTGTTTTCTTTATCAGCATAAAGACCCCACAAATTTGTTAACCTCTACAGTTCCTTGGCTTTTTTAAACTGAATTTCAGGTCGCTTGATTACTTTCTTTTGACCATTACTTTCCCAGAAGCATTCTCCAGAGCACTGGGTTTTCCTTTCATTTTCACTGAGAAATTTTGGATCCAGAAAAGATAGAGCTCTCTGATTACTGCTGGACAAGGCTTACAGGTGTAGATAATGTGTTTTATTAGACAAACCTGTATAGCTGGAGAGCTTAGGCAAACTTTCAAATCTGAGCCCTTCAAATCTGAACCAGAAGCTTTCCACGTTAAGCACGTGTCAAATAAGCAGCTGCTTGGAGTTTAGTTTGTGTCAATTAGATCATCTCAGCAGGGGAGGAGATGCAAGTAGAGGAATCTCTAGGTCATAATAACAACTATAAAATATTGCTGGATTATTTGTAAGCATCATCTGGGGCACTTGCAAGGAGGAACCTGTCTCTAAGGTGTGGGAAAGATTTGTTCCTCTTGTACCAATGATCTAGTACCAACATGTGAATATGAAAGTTCCTATTTTATGAGTATGTGTCCTCCAGAAATGGCTCAGATGTGCTTCAGATTTTCTTACCTTTTATTCTCTTCAGACTTCTGCAGGAAGCTCAGAAAATGGCTTTTACCTTGATAGCCTTTTCTGCTCTGACACAGAGAGAGTCATCTTCAGCATGGAAGCTGGAACCCTGTTGCTGAGGTAGTGAGTTGGTGGAGAAGGCCATATATGACTGACAATGCTGAGCTAGTGGGATCTGCTGCTCTGGTTTTGTCAATGATTACCCTGGCCTGACAAAGGCTCTACCATGAGCATTGTGGTAACTTCTTAAAGTTGATTGGGAGCTATTAAAGAGTGATAAAAATCAGATATTTCTGACCGTGGTGATCAAAGGAAGAATTCAATGATACTACAATAGGTGCTTGGAGTTCTCCGGGCACTGCCATCAGTATTGTTTAATGACCCAGATGCTATGGCTGTGTTGGGTAAATAGCACCTTTGGCAGGTATATAGAGAAGAAGTTCTCCGGAGACAGGTCTCAGAGCCACAACAAAACTCACTTACAGACTCTGCTTGCCTTCAACACTGGTGGCTGTTGCATTGTGACCATGAGTCAAGAGGTTGACTCCACTTCCAGAACCCTGCTTCGTTCAGAAACCTGCATATTTCCTCTCTCAGGTTTCAAACACATTGCTTGTGGTCTATAGGCAACTGTTCCACCAGCTGAGCTGTTGAAGGTTTCTTTCTGACTGAGGTTACAGGCACATATTAAAAGCTGGTGTCAGGTGAACTTCACCTAATAGGATTCTGATATTTTCCTCTAAGAACAAGGGTGATTTAATGCTCCTATTTATAGGAATATGCTGGTTCAGGAACACAAATCATCCAGTCCAACACACTGAAAGATTTTGGCAGCCAGTGCTAAGGAGTTTGGAGTCTTGCTGCATGGAAGGCATTACAATGTGAGCTTAGTGAGGGTAACCACCAAGTCCCCTGGGAATATTTTTCCCCTGTGTTTTCTTTCACCCAAACTTTGTAGGCATCCTTGTGCTGCTTGGAGTGTGGAGCAGTGACTGGAGGGGGCACTGACTTGTTTCATCTCAGAACTTTCGTGCCTCGATCCTCTAAGTTGCCTGAACTTGCCACAGGTTGGAACTGTGTGAGTCTCCCTCTTGCTCCTGCTGACCAGCAACCAGCAATTTCCCAGGCATCAAGTACGTGTGTGCGCAGCATTGAGTCATTTCTTTGGGGCTATTGTTTAAGGCTTCAAACCATGGAAGGAAACCAGGAGCCTGTTTGGATGTCACTAAAGGTCACTGGCTATTTTTATAGATTACATTAAGGAAAAACCAAAACTGCCCAGAAAGAATATTGGACCTGTAAAGTCAGGACTCTGAAATTTTCCTTGCCAGACTATCACAAGTTGCCACGGAACGACTGCAGACTGATATTTCAGGGGCTCGTAGCTTGGCCAAAGGGGTCTTACTCTCCCCACAAAAAGAAATTAGGCCTTGGCACCATTTGACCTTCCTGCCAAATTTTAAAAGCAGAGCTCTAAACTGCAGCACAGCACTGAGCCTGTTCAACCAAACACGTGCAAGAGATATCAGTCATTTGTTCGCTTTTAACTCGGGTAAAAGGTTTCCCTGTGGTGGATATGAGCTGCATTAGTTGGAGTTTTCACCCCGAATTCCAGCTGGGGCAGACAACCAACATGGAAAGCTTTAATTCAAAAGGTTTAAGCCTGGCAAAATGCTAAGCAATTGGAGTCTTATAATAGTGAGTTTTGTGCAGCGTGGTCAGCCTATCAAAGGGAAATAATTTTTCTGTCTGTTTTGGTTTTCATGTCATTCCATCAAACATTTAATTGGGAGACACAGCATTAGCTTCAAACTCATTTTGAAGCAATGAACATTAGTCAGACATAAACAAATGGGCTGGGGGCAAGCTACATGACTGCCAAGTGGTGGGGAGGGATTTTTAACAAGGAGCTTTGCAAACCATTTCCCCGAGTGAACAGTTGCTGCCAAGCAGAAAACAGACCTCAGCCAGAGGAAGCAGGGCTTGTGCCACGAATTGGAGGCACCTGAATTGTCTTGGGCAAGGTACTCAGAAAAAGCAGCTCTGGTGTGCAGGGAATGCTCTTGTGTGCAGGACTCGATGATCTTGGAGGTCTTTTCCAACCTGGTTAATTCTGTGATTCTGTGACTGGCATTGCAGTGATCCAGGAAGGGAGGTGGTGGCCTTTGACAATGCATTGCAGTCAAATGGTGACTTGATCCAGAGGTGTTCTGGCCTGATTTCCTGGGGACAGGAGGGGTGATAATGGTCTGGAGGCAAGTTATGAAGTTCAGCTGGAGGTTATGAGGCCCCCGTGCAAATGTGGGTTGAAATGTTAGCAAGTACACGCAGAGAAACTGTGCAAGCAGCAAGCTGCTTGAAAAATCACACCTGCACTGACCAGACCTCAGACACCACAGCAAATGGAACAACCTTTCCTAGTTCTCAGTTATCACCACTGTGGAGCATTACAGTTGAGGGACCACAGGCCAGAGGCAGGTGAGACTTACTCAGGGTCTTAAGTCAGAACACAGCTGAAGGTTTATTCCCAAGTCCATGGTCTCACCTCTGGAGCAGGCTGCCCAGAATTACTGGAAGTGTGTTTGGTTTTGATCTTTGCACTTTTCTTCTTGCTGAGGTGCCTGGAATTTATCTCCAAAATGTTTTGGAGGGGAAATGTGATCGTAAAGCTAGAGCTCTGAGCTGTGCATGCTTCTTTTCAGGCTCCTAGCATCTTTGAAAGGATGCTCACCTGCCTCTTTTGTTTTTTGACAAGGAGAGTATTTTTAATAACATTTTAATCCCTTGCACTGAGCTCATGTTAGCTCTAGTTTAACTCAACCTACGTCACAAGAGCTTTGGGAGGTGTTTTATGTTTGTTAAAATAGGTTTGGGTCTTTTTTGCTTTTATGTCCCTACCAGCAACTGAGACCACAACCTGTGGGTAGAGAAGTCCTGCCCTCAGTGGCTTAAGTGAGAGAAAGCTGCTCAGCCCTGGAGTGAGGCTTGCTGAGCAAACAGCGTGCCCAGTCTTCTGCAGAAGGGCTGAGCCTTCAGTTCCTGTCCAGCTCCTTACACAAAACCCCACGCTTCCTCTCCTGTATCTCTGGAGCCTCGTAAGACCCTTCCTCTTCCCAGCATATTGAATTGCAGCTGTCTCAAGCTGATGGGCAGCATATTGCCACTCCTGAGTCTGTCCTTGTTTTTTTCCCAAGCTGGAGGAAAAGGCTGAATGTTCCTGGTTTCTGCAGTCATCAGCCAAGTGTCCTAGTGAGCTCATATCTGCCCTGTTGAGAGACATCTGCACCAATCTCAGCAGGGGGAGAACATGAATGCGGCCGAGGAGTCAGTGTCAGGCAGACATCGTGCCTGCTTTACCAGGCTGATGGGAACAGACAGGGACAAAGGTAAAGCTTGTGGCATGAAAAGGCTGCTTGTTGCAGTGTTTCATGGCCAGTGAGCATGACCAGCCTTCAGGGCTAATTACCAAAGGAGAGAGAAGTATGTTCTTGTCAGCAGACCTACAGGGTTACTATTTAATGAAGCAGATATGCAGTAGCTTGTTCAGTGGCATGAGTGAGTGACTGATTTGTGTCCACAAGGATGTAGGTGTGTGTGGTGGCAGCCTTCAGGTGGCTTTCAACCCCAGCCTTCTCTCTAAGTATAGTTGGACACAGCCCTGCTGTCACCAGTGATGATCCTCAAGCTGCTTTCCAGTTCTCCAGTTTTTCCTCTCTACTTTCTCATCTGCCCTTTTTCCTCTACCTTTTCCCCCTTTTCCTACCCCATCACCCCTTGCTCATTCCATCCCATCCTTTCAGAGCTTTCCACCCTATTTTTCCTCCTATTTTTCAATGACAGATGCTGAACAGCAGCATCATCACAATTCCATCAGGTCTGCCCCAGTTGCCTGCTGGTGGTTTGTGGTGCATGTGTCAGCCATGATCAGTATCCTCATGTACTTGCATCAGGGTACCCCACCCACCACAGTTACTCAGCACATCTGTCTCTGAATGCTACCCAAACCATGTGTTGTGAGGCACTGAAGACATCTTGGTATACAGTTGTCTGCTCAGCCTCTGTCCAGGCTGTGAAACTGGCTGTCAGTCCCCAAGGGGAGCACGAGGCTGGGGTGCAAGAGTCAAAGCTGTGCTGACCCAATGCTGTGGGTCCCAGACTCTTGTTCTATGTTTCTACCAAAGACAGGCTGTTGAAAAGCAGCTCCAGGACCTGTCTCCAGCCCACTTGCAGTGATGCTAGGAAATGTGCTTGTTTAGAGTTGTGCCACTTCAACTCTCTGTTTCTACCCACAGGATCCAGGACAACTCTCTGACTCCACAGACCCGTGCTGTCGCCTGGGAAGGGGCCTCCTGCTACACTGGCTGCTGCAGACCGCACAGGGGACATGGAGCTGCTGGCTGTCACAGCACCAAAGGGAGCACAGAAGGATGCAACAGCATCACAAGTCATGGTGGAAGGAGTAGAAAAAGCTGCAGCAACAGAGGAGGTGGAAAGCCCAGAGGAAGCAGGTCCAAGTGGAAAGATGGTCACTTCTGAAGGAGCACCAATGATAGTGGTGGAAGCACCAGAAAACACAGGGGCACAAAGAACTGCTGAAGCATTTGCCCGGGCAGCAGAGAGGATTGCAATATCAGAAGTAGCTAAGGTGTTGCAATCAGCAATAGCTGAGGTAGGGACCCCAGCAGCCTCGGACTCCCATTGCAGTGAAGGGGCTATGTGCATGCTCCCCTTGGCTAGGGTCACAGGTACCTGATGGCATGAGAGTCTATAGCACTGAAGCTAAACCTGACTTTGCAGCCTTTCCCTCTGAATCCGCTCAGGTGGATGGGACCATATTTCTGCTTAACCTTGAGCTATTGGCAGAGATCTTTATTCTGCAAGAATTGAAAGAAAGATAGATAGATAGATAGATAGATAGATAGATAGATAGATAGATAGATAGATAGATATGAAAAACCTCCAGAGCCCCCAAAGCCCCAAACAAACAAAACAACCAAAAACCCACCAGGAAACAGCAACAAAAATTAACCCCCTGGAATGCCTGCTAAGAGGTTGTGCTCTTTTCCCATCTGGTTTCCCTCTGTCTTTCAGAAGCTCTTTTTCATGATAGCGGGCATTTTAGCACGCCTAGTGTAGTTAAGGATGCAAGGCACTCTCTGTTACAGCCCCGCTGGCCACATGCTCATCCTGTTCCAAAGCATTCATATTTGGGGATCAAAAAAGGTCCACTGGTGGTGTTTACTCAGCCAAGAATTTTTATTTGACGTTTGAGCAATTATGCCTTGTGTTTTTTGTGAGTTTGCTGAGGGTGATAAACCTACTTTTCCCATTTGAAAAACCTGTCTTTGGACATTGATGATGTGGTGACATATTTTCAGCAGGGCTGGGAATCAGATTTGCCAGGGCTCAGTGCCCACTCCGAGCACCAGATTTTCAGATGTGTTCAGCACCCAGAAGCTCTCTGTTGGGCGTGAGGGCCTTGGACAGGTTTATTCCCATGTGTGGAGCTCGTTTGAAAAGCTGCCTGCCTGCTGCACCACCAAACAACCACCTTCTGCTTGCAGCAAAATCTGGATCTCATCTCCCTAGGCTCTGATTTCATCTTGGTGTGCAGGGTCAGGTTGCTGCTATTCACTCTTTGCTGGGCCCCAGAGTTGTCCTGAGTACATGGGTATATTCTTTGAGCTTATCCACCCACTTTGGACAGGTAGCTTCACTCAGGAAGGTCTTCAGTGCTTGAGTTTTGTGGGTTTATGTCTTGTACAGATCATCTGGATTTAGGCACATGCCTTGATAATTAAATATTAGCATCGTATGTTCTAGTGACTTTCCCAGTGCTCGTGTATTTATTCGCTTGATTTTTCAGCTCAAGGAGAAGAGGAGGAGCACATGGCCAGAGCCAAGGAGTGCCACTCAACAGGAGAAGAATAATTCAGTGGAAGAGGGACAGGTGAAAGGAAATGAAGGAGAAGTGATGTTCCGGGTCGTACTTAATGGGGAGCCAGCACCTTGACACTGTGACTGCTGCTGGACCACAATAGAGCTTCCAATTGCATCTCTTCCATGACTGGTCATAGTATTAAAAATAAAGGTATGCTGTATTCCACACACAGCAGTGTCCATGGTCTTTCAAAGGCCCTTGTCAACTGATTTTGTGAAATGACAGCTCTTCACCTTCTTTCTTAAAGATGAGCAAGGTGTGCTGGTCATGTTGGGAAACGTGATACTGACATGAAATTCTATGAAAGAATACTCTAACTATGAAGTCATTTTCATGCCTGCAGGCCAAGAGATGGTCCATGGCAGCACAGTTAATATGATTTAGTTTCACATCCTAAAAGAGAAAGTGCATCTACCAGTCTATCCAGTTTACTCCACCTGTGAAGTTTCCTTCCTAGATGGAAAGGGTTAAATATGATCTCTTTTTTTCTTTCATTTTTTCCTCTTCTCTCCTTTTATCTTTTTTCTCTTTGCAATATTTTTTCTTTCTTTCTCTCTTTTCTTTCTCTTTTGTCTTTTTTCCTCTCCTGACTCTCTCCCTTTTCCCCCCTTGACTCTCTCCCTTTTCCCCCCTTGACTCTCTCCCTTTCCCCCCCTTGACTCTCTCCCTTTCCCCCCCTTGACTCTCTCCCTTTTCCCCCCTTGACTCTCTCCCTTTCCCCCCCTTGACTCTCTCCCTTTCCCCCCCTTGACTCTCTCCCTTTCCCCCCCTTGACTCTCTCCCTTTCCCCCCCTTGACTCTCTCCCTTTCCCCCCCTTGACTCTCTCCCTTTCCCCCCCTTGACTCTCTCCCTTTCCCCCCCTTGACTCTCTCCCTTTCCCCCCCTTGACTCTCTCCCTTTCCCCCCCTTGACTCTCTCCCTTTCCCCCCCTTGACTCTCTCCCTTTCCCCCCCTTGACTCTCTCCCTTTTCCCCCCTTGACTCTCTTCCTTTCCTTCCCTTGACTCTCTCCCTTTTCCTCTTCCATCTTTTTTGCCTCTTTTTATTGTTTTTTTAATTAATCTGGATCAATGATTAGGAAAGGTCTCTCCATCCAGGTTGATAATGACACACAGGACAGAAGTCCAGATGAAATTCAGGAAATGGGAAACAATATCTTCATAACCCTGGTGGACTTGTCAGCACAAACGACGTTCCCCGGGCAGTGTAGGCTGATGACACAAGCAGGCTTCTGATTGTTGTATGATTGCTTCCTCAGCCTGTGAGGTGTATAGGTAAGTCTGTGTTGTAGTAAGAGTCAGATGATGGTGTAGTCAGCATAAGAGGTAAGTGGTGATGGTGTGGGATTTGAGCAAAGCCAGTCACAGTGTGCATATCCCAGGTTTTCCCGTGGAGGATGATCTCGACTTGGAAGCGCCTGATGCCTTCAGCAAATGTCTGCTTCATTAATTCCTTCCAAATACTTCATGGTTTGCTGCTCCAGGTTTGTTTAGCAGCCTGGGGAGATGGGGTCAAGTCCATAGCTGGATAGAATATTTCTGAACCAAATGCAGGTACTGCACAAGATCACTTGTCGGGGGTCTCTAGACAGTGTCACTGAGTACTTTGGGTGATGCAGAAAGCAGCTCCCTGAGCACAAATGACTACGAGTGAAGCTGTAGCACTTTTGGAAAGAGTGAAGACTGCAGTCCTGGATTCCGCCCCCAGATCCCTACAAGCATTGGCAACCTATCTCTAAATTCTGGTGTAGCTGCAGCTGGATGTGGTACGCTCCATGTACCTTACTTTCAGCCTCCAGTGGTGTTTCTGTGACACACGGCGATTGCCCTGGTGCACCCCAGAAGTGGCAGCACGTTCCTAAGAGCTGCATCACCATATGGAGCTGTTCTCTGCATGAAAACGGGGCCATGGGAACAGACTTCTGATACAGTGAGATGGGAGAGTGTCAGGGCTCTGCTGCACTGAGCTGGCTGACAACGAAGGTCTCTCTCTGGCCTCCTCTCAGGAAAGGTGTCCGTGTATCACAGCAGAGGTTTCAGTGCCAGGCTTGGGTCTTTGCAGTCCCACAGTGCGCCCAGTACCTGGTGCACCTCCGCTAGCCTCTCACTCTGTAGTGACAGGTTGGGGAGGAGAGAGGAGTGGAGAACAGCAGCGTCTGATTAAAACTCAGCCCCCTGGCCCTAGATCTGAGGAGACAGAGCCCTCCCTCCCTTCCCTTACCATAATTTTATTTTATTACAAAAAGAGCCCATATTAAAAAAGCTCATGATTATGTTTTCTGTTCACCAAGACTTTTCCTGTGTTCGACCTTTGGATAACCTCCAAGGCTTGCAAACATTTGAAAGGAGTAAAGGAGCTCATTTTATTGCAGGGCCTCAGCATACATTCTTTCCAGCCTATCTTTAACATCAGTTGACAAGAATTATATAATTGCAGTCTGTGATCCCTTTAAGGCTAAAATGTATTCGTTTTCCCTCAAAGAACACTATAAGCTTCAGAGTTAAATGTATCCTTTTTGGGTTTTTTTTAACATTTGGGATATTCTGTGAAAAGCCTTTTTCTCTTAAACTGGCAGGACTCTTTCCACTGAGTTGCATGGACTTATTTCTCACTGCAGTTTTGAGCTCACATGTTAACAAGTGGAAGAAACTGCCTCCGAATCCCAACCTGTGTTTCCCATTCCATTGGAAAATTAGTGGGTTACAGAGAACACACAAGGGGAATTATACTCCTTAGGTGGAATTAAATATAAATTCAATGTACTGCCTTAATCAAATTAGTGTCTAATGCTAATTGATAGACAGCCTGGAGATGGACAGGTAGCTGGATTGTATCTGAGCTTGAATTTCGGAGACATGATGTAATCTGCTGGCTCAGGAAGGAATTTCTGGTTTCCTATCAGAATGGCATCCGCCACCATGTTTTGGGAAGCCATGGGTATCAGATACTTGGACAGGAGCTGAAGAGTGATGCCAAAAAGAGAAGTCTGAAGATATTACCTGGAATTTAAAAAATGAGTTAGCTGTTGCCACAAAGACATTCTGCTGGCATCTGTTCTCCCCGTTCAGGTTTTCGCTGGTGCTTGTGCTTCTGGAGAGTAAAAGGCCAACGTAAATGTAAGTATTCCTGGGAGCTTTTCATGACAGTTATGTCTTGGTGTCAGGGCCAGCAGTACTCAGATCCTCTCTTTGATTGGGACAGAACTGACACCACCGCGGTGCTCTGAGCACAATCGCAGCGCTGCTTGAGAATGGAGCAAAACGTTCAGAGGAACTGCAAAAACCCTCACGCCTCTGACTGCTTCTGGGCAGTGGAGAACAGAGAGAGCAGCAGTCTGGCCTGTAGTATCTGTGGGCAAGAAGGGAAGTCAAATTCATCTGGTAGATTGACTGTTAGGAGTGATTAAGCTCGTTGAAGCTGGAGAGCAGGCTGGAGTCAGCGGGACGGTTGTCTGCCACGGTGCAGCAATAGGGGCAGCGTGGGGTTGAAATCAAGTAATTTGGGGAGGGTCGTTCTGAGTTTTACTATGGGCTTACCCCAGACCTGGGTTTGCCTTCCTGAAAAGAGGAGAACAGTGGCAAGCAGCATGCCTACCTTTATGCTCTTTTTCCTAAGCACTTGAGGAAATGCAGATTTTTATCCCAAATAGTGTTTGCCAGTAAAAATGGGTCCCTCCTTCAAATATTTAGTTAAGCTAACACTGGTTGCCCCCCATTCACTAAGAGGAGGAGGGGACAGGGGCAGCATTCCTGTTTTTATAGAGGGGCAGGTTTGAAAGGCTGTAAATGCATGTTGCAGGGGCTGGATACAATAGCCGAAGAGAGAGGAGGCAGTAACAGAATCCTTTTAATGGACTACAAGCCTGCAGTTTATAAACTTGGATGCAGATTATACTCCTGCCTAGTGTATAAAAATAACTACATTTGGATGCCTTCGTGGCCAAAGGATCTCATAACCTGTGAAGTTTTTTGCTGCCTATTTTTCCAGCGTAGGCAGGACCTGTGTAATACCCTGCACTGCACTGAAAGGGAAAATCTCCAGTCTGTTAAGCTGTTCCCTGCCTTTGGTAGCCTCTGTATCAGGATTCACATTCTTGTTTCTGTTTCAAACGGGAGACTAGTTTACAAGGCAAGTTCCTCCTTGGAGATCACAAGAGGCTTTCTTTCCCCTTTCTTTTTCTGAGAGGAAGGATTAGGTCACCCATAATACCATTTGCTTTTTTATTTTTTTCTGCTTTGGCTAATCTGCTCTCCAAGATGTCCATGTTACAAGAGAAATAAAAAGCTTTAAGTGAGCACAGGATTTTTTCCCTCTCACCTCAGCACTCCATCCGAGAAGGGTGATTTACAGAAATCGCTGCGTGGAAAAGCCTTAAAGCAGAATTTCAGATGCTTATAAGACAAAGCAGACAGATAGCAGAGTGGCAGGTGCCATCTCTTTACCTCACAGGGCCGTGTTCTGCCTACTCTTTAAGGAGTTTGGTGGATGGTGATTACAAACACGTCTGCCCTGTATCCGGGTGTATTGTATGTGCTGCCACAGCTCTGCGCAGTGAGCTTGGGTAGTCTCTCACCTGAAATCTGGAGGCTTATCGTTATTCAAAGACCTTTATTTTCTACTACCTTTGTGCATTTTTCACAGTGCAAGCAATAATGGTCTCACATTTAAGATGTGCATTTTGAGTCTGGCACCCTTCCCACTAATGGCATGAGGAGTTCTGTACGTCGCCCGGTGTCACCCGAGAGGAGGACGCAAGCCAATGCCAATTCTGCTATGCAGAAAGTTTTGGGACTCTCTAAACAAACCTACTTTGGTCAGAGCATACTGAGCATGAATAGATTATTGTTTTGGCGAAGTCTGTGTTATTCTTGTTCAAATACCAAGTACCAGTTTGTGGTAAGGCATAAAGGTTTTGAGGCAATGACTCTGCGTTGGGTAGTTTGTACCTAGCACAGGTACAGCTTGTTCGTGCTGGTCACGTTACATTTGGCAAGCTATGTTTAAAGGGCCAGGTCTGCCTTGATTTAAGTCAGCACAGCTCTGCTGAACTCTGTGCCAACCAAAGTTCTAGCTCTCAAATGTTTTTGGCTGTTTCCTTTCAGTGCTTTTCTTTCCAGAGAGTTTTAAAAATGCAATTAGATGGACAGTAACACTCAGCAGTTAGGCATAAAAAGCTGTTTATCTAAGGGTATCAAAGTGCTTGACAAAGGTGGGCAGTTCTCACAGTGCCCTCCTTTTGCAGGGTGGGGATGCTGGCATGCAGAGACAGTGAGCAGTTTATCTGAGTAACAGAGTCCATAGCAGAGGCAGTAATTAAAACTTTGGTCTCATGACACCCAACTCTGTACTGTAACTGCTAGACAAACTGCCTCCCAGAACCGTATCTCATCTCTATCTCCCTACATATGCACAATAAAGCCTTTGTAGTATATGCTGTACACTTGCTATTGATAGTTGTATCAGCTGAAAGATAATGCTTGCTCTCCTAACTGGCTGCGAGCGTGCTCCATACAACCTCAATTATCTGCACATAATGGGGGAGAAGGGGAGAGTTTTGGACAATCGAGTTTCAAATAATTGAAGGAGTTTTCAGTGTAATGAATAGGCATGGTGAGGACAGCATGTTTTGGAGGGCAGGTTTGGATAACTGATGCTGAGCTGCGCAGCGGGGTAAGAACCAGCGTGCTGCCGTTTGCGATCCGGTTTTGGCTTTCATTTTTCTGACAGGAGGTGTGTCTCTTCCCCGCTTTGTTTCAGACGAAAAAGAAAGCACAAATGCATTTCAGACATTTTGCTGGTATCCCTTTAAGGTTGATGAACACCAGCAATTGTCCTTTGCTTAATGGAAAGCTGCTTATAGACAAGGGCAGGTCAAAAATACCTATTGATAGGCATTGCACAGCCCGGATGGCTGCAGGGTGTAGGCTATGTGGGTGGCTCTGAATGTCTGCAGAGAAGTAGGACCCGAGCCCATCTGAAAAATCATTTCCCCTGCATACACTATAAACTCTAGGATTTCAAGTATGACCCAGCTGTTAACGAGCTCCATACAGGCAAACAAATGTACAGTTACTGCAGAGACACGTTAATTTCAGAAGATAAAACTCGATCCACAGGACCCAGTAACTGCTCACACAGTGTCTTTACACTGGCCACCCTTTGATGGAAATTTTTACTAGTGCAACTTCACAGTAGATTTCACCATGCTGTCTAGGCAAGCCCCACATCACTGCCTACTTTCTCTACAAGTCCGTTTGTTTCTAAAAGTGTAAAAAGAAGGGTTTGCAGAGTATAGCACAAAGCATGAATGACCCTGGCATGGTGAGAGGGCACCATGCGCTCTCACCACCACTTGCTTTCCAGAACCAGCTCTGTCCTCTGCTTTGTACCAGATGCAGACATTAAGAGCAGCCTTTACTCTTGAGGCTGTTTTGAACTAACAGATGGGTGCAGGTAAGACTGAAAGACCTTCAGGAGGAGATACATGTTTGGTTTTTATGAAATTCATTGTAAAGGAGAGGACGGCTACTCGGCACTGAGCAGCCTCACAGCTCATCCTGAAGCATTCACCTCTTCTGAGACCTCGGCGGCGGTTAGGTGCCCCCCATCAGAGAAGCAGACACATACACAGTGTTTGGTTCCTTTCTTATTACAATGTTTTGGTTTGTTTTTTTCTTGCCTGATAGATAGGATGAATTGGCATCTGGGAGCTGGTGTTTGACTTCTTTTCAGAAAAGATCACTCCAATCTTAGCCACTTCAAATTATAATCTGAACTTCTTCCCTGTAGTTTCACAGTCTCATCAGCTGCTTTAAATGCTTGAAGAACAAATGTGTTTTCTTGTCTGCTTCAGTGCTTACCCAACGTGCATGTTTGTGCAGAGAGAACACATGCATTTATTATCTTTAATATAGCCTGGATGTACACACACATATAAGTCTCTCTCTCTTTAGACACCAATCTGTATATGTGTATTTATGAGGGCTCCGGTGGAAACAGGACTGACCCCAGCATTTTGTGCATTATTAGGAGGAGCAACAGTTCGCCCTTTAAAATGACTATATTTGGAAATCTTGATTCTAAACTCGCCCTGGTTTAACTTAATTTTGTGGCTTTTCTCCAGATTTTCATAACCGTTGGAAGTGAGGACAGGATCGAGAGGAACTTTTGCACTCCTTGAAGGTGAGCATTCATGTGGGTGCCCTTGTGGGTGCTAGCTGCTGTGACCGACCAGGCAAGCATGCAGCTTTCAGCCCTGGCACAAGACATGACCACACCAAAGGATGGTGCTTTTACAGTTCCATTTTTATGCCTTGTCTCTTGCTCTTCTTTTTTTCCCACACCACTTTGATCGCCTTAAGTCACATATATATTTTTTTTCCTTCCCCCTCTCCCCTCCCTTTCTTTTTTGTTTAATATGTGGTCAGCTGCTTTGGTGGGAATTTTGTGCTCTGTCTTCCCAAATTGTCTTGATCCTTTTTTTGGGATCGTTTTGTGAAGCATAAAAGTCAAGATAAAGCACAAAGGGCTCGTGATAAAGCCCGGAGTCTTGTTTAGCAGCTCAGATAGTGAAAGTTTACAAGAGCTGTGCTGGGAAAGCTCTGCTGTGAATAGAACTATTATTGCCGTATCACATTGTTTAGACTGGCGAGCCAAAACACAGGCATTTCGTGTTTGTGTGGCAGCTTCACCGAGCTGTGTATTCGTATTGTCCTCGGGCCCTGTTGTCAGAGGGCGGCAGATGACATCAAAAATGCTACCGGCAGTTCCTTGGGTGAGTCGATAGCCCGAGAAGTCGCTCGTTACCGAACGGTAGAGACCGGGCAGAGGAGGATCTGCCTTTCCCGAGCTGCTGGGCGGCTGCTGCCTGGCGGGGCCGATAGAGGGCAGCAGCCTCCTGCGCTGCGGCTGCCAGGACGGGCAGCGTCCGGGCACGGCTAGCTCCGGGCTCAGCGGGCAGGGAGCGGGCAGCAGACTGCCGCCGGACCCGCGCTCCCCCGTTTGTCTCCTCAGACCCTTTTCCCCCATCGCAGAGAGTCAAAGCGAAGCTTGTCAGCCGTCTTTATGACAACAGACTGCTGCAATAAGGCGTTATTTTGGTTTTTTGTTTCCTTTGTGTGTGTACAACTGCAAATGTACAGCAGGAAGGCTTCTGGTGTGGCTTGTGAGATAGTTTCCCCATAATTTTACCCCCCAAAATCCCAAACACCTAGAAACAATATTTTGTTGCTTGGGCAAAAATACCTCCTGAAGAACACCCAAGCAAATATGCATATAGAAGGTACAGGGTCCTGTAAAAGTAGCTTTTTTTATGTGTGTGGGTACATGTGAACCCCAAGATGATATATCGTGTTGTGCTCAGATCTTTGTTTCAAGATATAGATAGATTACGTGATGGATTGTCTTATAGTTGTTATTTCAGCACTTCTTGCTCTCCTATTTTCAGTCCATTCACATTCGGTATTGATTATTACTTTTTTCCAACTCTCTCTTTGCCTGTTGACAAGATCCTTGAGAAATAATAAGCAGGACAAAACCTTTCAAAGTGCCATGTGGATTTGGTACTCCGATGTCAGTAGCGTTAAGTGTCCAGCTCTGATCTTTACAGGCAAGTACAAGGGCGAGCTGCTCAGCCCGGCGAGTCGGCCGTCAAACCCGGCGCTGCAGGAGCGCACCGAGAGAGCAGCGGAAAACACGGAGCAAATGGTTACAAACGAGCGCTGCTCCTCAGCTCCACAATTTTCCGTTTCTCTTAAATGCACTCTGTGGCACCTTTTCTGCAGTTCATTGCGAGGACAGGCACACTAATAACCCTTATCCGACAGAGAGGAATTCCCCTCCTGGTTCCCAGCTTGAAGCCGTGGCTGCCATTCTGCTGCTCTGATTTGTTGAGTTGGGTATTTTTTAGTGATCACTGCGTATCAGCCCTTGCTCGAGTTGCCGGTGCAGCTTGCCTCCAACCACTGTCTGAGGCTGAGTAACACTTGCTATAATCCCGCTTCAGCGTTTTTCAGGGCTTGTGATTGCAGCAGAATATATGGCTTGTCATTTCAGCAGGGGCTCTCAAACTGCGCAACAGCCGTGAATTCCAAGTGCAGAGCCCACGAGAGAGGCTGCGTGCATGTGTGGTGCTGGGGGTTTTAGATACAGAGAGATCCTTTAGTAGATTGAAAACATTATTTTTTTGTTTGTTGGTGCTTTGGAAGGGTTTGAGGGGTTTTGTGCTGGTTTTGATGATGCTTGAACTATTCCCCAAACTGAAAGTAGTTGCTTTTCCTATGTTTTGTCAGCAGCTTGTAATAAATGGAAGCCCTTCCCGGTGTTTAGAAATTCATTGTACTGAAAACAGGCTGAGTAGCAAGCACGATTTTTTGGAGGGGATGTTCTTCTGTGTTGTCAAGTGTCAGTGTTAAAATGTTTAAAACAGTTTGTGCAATTCCATGCAACTGTTGTATTTGCTTGAAACAGCGAAGTCTCTGCTTGGGAACTGTCCTGTGTTCGTTGGAGAGTAAGGGAAGCGCTGCCCCCAATCAATGAGTGAAGTTTGCTTGTAGCGGGATTGACAAAGCCACTGCTTAAGAGGGGAGAGTCCGTGTAAGTGTTTGATGACTCACTGGGATTTTTATTTACTTGTTTTCAGGCAAAAGACTGTCACTTGGAGCAAAGTAATTGATTTGGTCGGAGGGTTTGGGTTTTTTGTTTGTTTGTTGTTGTTTTCTAAAGAAAAAAAATCTGACTATGCAAATTTCACTGAAAACTTAGCGCTGAACTTTGGTCTTAGAGGATTAGTTCCCATCAACTTCACTGACCCCATTCACAGGAGTGAAGGCCACAGAAGAAACCCCACACAGGAAAACATATCCTTTGCCCTGGAAACCTCATTGTCTTCCATGATCCAGGTATAAGCAGTCGGTTCATTCCTGATGCACAAAGGCCAAACCTCTGCTTGGTTTGTTGTTGTTTGTTTTGTTCGTTCATTCTGTCAGGGTTTTGCGGGGGCAAATTTACTCCTGGCTTGCACCATCTGTAAACTCACTGGGAGCAAAATTCAGCCTCCTTTAGCTTTAATGGGAGCCTGTTTGATCTAGTCCTTTATTGCCCAAGCGGTATCAGGAAGAGAGCTGAGCACAGAAACGTGACTACCACCGAGCTGCTATTTGTTGCGCTGCATTATCTGTAGTATCCTTGTTATTCTAGAAACTTTTTATTTTCCCTGCCTGGAACGTTTTGCTGCAGCAAATGAAGAAAGGAGGAGGGGGGAATTGAAGAGACCTTCATTTGGTGGCATAGAAAATTTGCATAAAATATCGCTCTAAGCATTGAAGGATCTTATTACATAGGGTTTTGATGATAATCTTTGTTGAAATAATATTTAACACATGCTGCACTTTTAATTAAGTATCTGAATAATCTCAAATTAATACCAGAGGTTTAAAAATAAGTTTTCATTTTAGTGAACTGTAACATAATAGCAAGCTGCATGGCAACCCCCTCCTTTACACTTTGATTTAATTAAATGCCCTTCTCTGTGCTTCTTCTCACTTCAGAAATGCACATAAAGAAATCAAACCCGGACATTTTATTTAGGGTTTTGCCACTTTCCTTTCCCCTGCTTCTTTACTTATTTATTTGCCCTGCTTCCTCTAAGGCTTTAATTAAGGCGTTTCTTGGGGATTGGCTGCTCTGAGGCTTTGCAAACTGGCCTGTGTGTGCTTGAAAGGGGCAGTTACAGCGTGTCCCGTTGGTGTTTTGATGCTAGGTCCCTGTTTGGAAGCAGCAGGCTGTGGCCGGGAAGCGTTGGGTCGTGTATGGGGAGGGGATGTGTGTGTGTGTGTGTGCTGTGTGGAGGATGCAGGCTGTTAAATCCTGGCCAGCTCGCACAGCACGCTGGAGTGTGTTATGCTCCTGCAGTTTGATTATAAGGTAAAAAGAGGCTTAGCAGTGTCATGGTTTCAGAGAGCAATCAAACCATTGCAAATAAATTCACGTTTATTCTAGTTATTTTTTCAAATTAAAAAGGCCTGATCCGGCCAATTTGTTTGCCTTCCAGTTAGGTGTGTTTGACAATTACTGCTTCATTATTCCATCTTAAGAAATTCCATTAACCAAAAGCGGGGGGAGGGGGAAGACCTCTCTCACATCCGTGCCAGTGAAATTGTTTTGCTGAACTCACCTCCTGGATGCTTATGGGTGTGGGCTAAGGGGGGAGGCTGTTTACCCCCTTCACGAAAACAAGTGTGCAATTTGGGAGCACGAGGATGTGAAGTAGGCTGGCTTTGAAGGCTTTTTGTTAGATTTCCCCCTTTATTCCTTGCCATCTATCATTGTAAAGGAGACATATATAACCACCGCACTTTGTATATTAAGGCGAGCTGCCTGCTTTTTCCCTTTGCTGAGATAATGACACTGAGGGTTGTTGACTGCTGTTATCTCTGATGACAGCCTTATCTGCATGGCTCTGATTCCTGCTCCTGGAGTGGAGATATCCAGTCCTTCAGAAACTGACCACTACTCCCATTACTGCTGGGCAGAGAGTCCTTAGTAGGTTGTGCCATGTGCTGCGTTTCACCCTTCCCAGTGCTAAGTATAGTAGTAAGAAATTCTGAGGATAAGGAGAAATGAAAGCCTCAACATAAGGTTGGACAAAAGCTAAATGCCCCCAGCCCTCCCCAGACAGCCTCTGATGGGGACAAAAAAAAAGGCGATAACCAATTGTTGCACGGTATCGGTGAGCGGTTCGGCTTCTCTGCACCACAGGGACCCCTCGCTAATGGATCCAGGAGCGATATTTACACAGCAGAGGGACCGTTACACCCTCCTGGCTGCACTGAGTAAGAATCTGCGAGTTTGTTTTAATTCCTCTAAACGCAATAATCTGCAGTTAATTGGCTAACGCTGATCGTGCCTCCAAGGTGTGCAGCGCTGCCGTGGTTTGGCATGCTGCATTCCTGTCCCTCGGAGAGCTCAAAGCAAATTTCAAATATTTATGAATTTAGCCTCTTAACACTCTTGAGAAACAGCCTTGTTTTACTGCTGCAGAAAGTGAGATGCAGAGATAGTGCGGACGCTTGGCTGCCATCCCCCGAGCCGGGAGTGCAGTCAGCCATGGAGCCCAAGCTCTCCCAATGTCTCACCAGCACCCTGCCCATCACATCCAGCCACCCACCCAAGTTTTGTCATGTGAAACCTCCAAAATAGACAGCTGGAGACGTTTGACACAATATGGGTTTCTACAAACCGAACTGCATTAAAAGCACACCTGAAAGTGGGAAAACTTCTGGTGGATTCTACCTTAAAGCAGCTCTGAGCTAGGAGCTCACAGAGCAGACTGCAGGAGCTGCAGGAGTCATGAACCTGTACTCTGCTTCATCTTCCCTGTGACATCATCTGCCCTTTCTCAAATACCAGGGCTATGAGGAGCTTTTTTCCTTCTTGTTGTACCCTATAATGTATGTTTCCTTCTGAACACATAGACCAATTTCATTGCTGCATGATGCAGCCTGTCTTTACCACACTGCACCTCCTCTGTCGGCCCCCTGCAATCTAGACTTGTCTAAGCTGCAGTTTAAGCCTACCAAGGTTAACTACAAATTGAGAGTTGCTGGAAATACACACCACTGAAGTATGCTGATGCTTCTCCCCCCATTTAAAAAGGTGTGTTGTACTGGAAACTACAGGGGAGAAGGGAAGATACTGACTTTGCCCTAAAAGTTTCATAGGATGTTTATTTTTTCCAATACTTCAGAAGAAAGCAAAAGTGGAATGATTGATTTATTTATTGGTACTGAAGAACAATTCATGATTAAAAAGCAGGCTGGCTACTGACAAACTTTAAACTGCTTTTGTTAAAAAGGCAGCAACGTGTAACTGAAAAGTTTCTATTTGGAAAGCCATTTTTGGCATGTAAAAGGGTTTTTTTTTCCCTCCCCCAGTAAGGTTTTACACAGTGTAATGTGCGACCACCGAGGGCTCCTTCTGCACATTTCCTGTGGCTGGCTCACGGGGCTGTTTTCCTGAGACATAAGATGGTATTGATCTACCAATGTTCAATTAAGGTTGTGGGAAATCTGTTTAGGATGTTATTAAATCAGCAGAAAATTCAGTTGCAGACAACAGCGTGGAATGTTCTTACACAGACTGTTTGAAGAGGAGCTTGGGTATTAGTAGCTTGCCTGTTTTTTTCCCCCTCCAGTGCTTCCAGCTGATCTAATAAAAGTGCATCCCTCACCCCGTGGATCTTGTGTTGCTGTTACATGAGGATGGGATAGGTCATTCATTCTATCAATGGTAAAGTCCATAGCACTTATTTTCCAAAGTTATGAAAGACTGGAAAGGGTTAGGATGCAATCTCACTATGGTAAAACTGGGATTACAGACTCAGATGAAGCTCTTCCATTTATTTGGGTCTGTCTTGGGCTCTGAATCAAACCCCCTGACTCAGGGACTCCAGAAGCTGACCCCAGGAGAGGCCATGGTCACTGGTGTCCTGACTGATGGATCCTTGCTCACGTCACTGAAGAGACATCCTTTCCTGTCACAGCCTCATCAGGTGTGCCAGTGTCACCAAGAGCAGAGCTGCAGAGCAATGTCTGCCTGGGATGAGCTACCCTGTAAGTATCACAACCCCCATGCTAAAGCTAGACACCAACTCTGCTGGGATTTTAACCTGAGCTCACAGACAGAACAGCAATTTGATCATTCGAGCGTGCAGTTACGCAGCCCTGCTGTTGATAAGGGTGGTTCAATTCTGACATTTGCAGCATGGAAACTTTTCCCCTGATGGTTTGTCTGTCATGATTCCCCCACTCAGCACACGCCATCCTCAACCACGAATGTGGTCATTTCTCTACAGTTTTCAGCTGTGCAGTGTAACACCTCTGTGCCTCCTTTCCCAGACAACAGCCCCATGATGGAGAGATGTTTCCCTGTGTGTTCAGGATGACGGTGGGAGCAGGTTTTGTGCATTGGTGAGACTTATCTGCAGCTGTGGGAACGTGTTCTGACAGAAGCCCGCGTCTCCCAAGCATTAATTACATAGCCCCATGTGCTTCTCTGTTCCCAGCTGTAAAATGGAGATACCCTTCTTAACCCACACCATCGCTTTAGTTCACCGCCGCTCGCAAAGTGCTTCTGGATCCGCAGAAGGGAGGCGCTGGAGAAGTGACAAAGATGATTAATAAGGAGGTTATTAACAACTGCCATGGGTCAAATTCTGCACCGGTTCCCAAGTTTTTGCTTGACACAGAGGTCAGTGTTGTGAACAACTCCCCACGTGGCTGGGAGCTGAGCTCGACATTTGGATGTTAAAGCCAGGATAGGCAAAAATTAGGTTAAATAGATTTGACCTGCACCTGGTAGGAACATTTCTGAGGGAATGAGGTGGTTTACATAGTATTACTGGAGTATAAACTGTCTTTCAGGTGAGTTATGAGCAGTGCCATGGACTGGCCTAGTTGTTTCCCAAGCTGGTTTGTCTAAAGTTTTGTGATTTGAGGCACTGTTGATGTGCTTAAACAAAATCTTTGAAACTCTGATGATCCCGGGCAGGCGAGCAAAGTGTGTGATTGTGGTGGGGGAAAAGCACTGCTCTTCTGCAGCATGGTTTCCATTTAAACTCCTGGAGGGTTCCTAGCTCTGGCCTGCCTGTGTTTATCTGTGCCAAGTGTGAATGGGAATTGAAAAAGGGGGAAGAGAGAAAGGCTGCTTTTTAAAAAGCTAATTTAAAAGCAGGCGCAGTCTTCTGTGAAGATGACTCTGATCATCCAGAGCTCTTTTAAAGGGACAAGGTTAAATGCATTTGTATTGAGAGTGTGGGATTAGACACACACACACAAAATGAACAACATCTTCTTTATTTATTTCATACTTAAATGGCCAAGAGTGTAAGTCGGTCAATTGCTGATGATTCAGGAGTGCAAGGGGATTTTCTGTATTGTTTTTTTATTACATAAAGCTCTTTATCTGTAGCTTTGTATATTAGAGGTTTCTGTATTGCCACCAGCCTTCTTCTGCCCACTATCCTTGTGGAACCAAAGGGAGGGATACATGCATCGCCTGTAAATTGCATGGATTCTTGGAAGCTACAGGTAAGATACTTGTGAGCCTATTCCCACATGCCCTAATTTAACAGTGTAAACTGCCTTGTGTGGGAGAGGCTGATTTCATACCACTATTCCATACAAGATCTGAAATGGCAGAGGGTTTAAAGCAACTCTGTGAAATGGGGGTTCACAGGATTGTTTGCCTTGGCAAAAAGCATGAGCAGATCTAGTTCAAGTTGGTTGCAGTCTACGTTCAACACCACGTCTGGAGCAGGACTGCCCTTTCTTGTATAATTTAACTGTGCCATTTTAATCTTGGCTGCACCTATTTCTTGCCATTGTGAAAGGAAGAAATTACAATAATCTGAAGAAAAAGCCTAAGTGGGAGTTTTGTCAGCTTTATAGACTGGGAAACTGAGGCATGGAAAGGGCTGGGAGTTTTGGAGATGTAAAAAGCTGGCAAAGTGATGGAATCATGGAGAGAGGCCAGAACTCCCACACCAGGGCACTGGCTGAGCACATTCGCTGTCCACAAGTCTCACAAGAGAATAGCCTAAAGGATCTTCAGTTGATGGGGTTTGCCCACATATATTGGCAGCAATTTTGGCCCAGGGGAGCCAAGGGCTGGAAGAAGACAGTGATTTAAGAGTTAGTAGAAGACAGTGAGGTAAAATTTGGTAACTTGGTCTCTGATGGAACAGGATTCTCCAGACACTAGGAGCTGGGGTTGTTTAGCCTGGAAAAGAGGAGGCTCAGGGGTGACTATAACTACCTGAAGGCAGGTTGTAGTCAGGTGGGGCTTGGTCTCTTCTTCCAGACAACCAGCAATAGAAAGAGGGGACATAGTCTCAAGTTCTGCTGGGGGAGGTCTGGGCTGGATGGTAGGAGGAAGTTCTTGCCAGAGAGAGTGATTGGCATTGGAATGGTGGGCTGTCCAGGGAGGTGGTGGAGTTGCTGTTCTGTCCCTGGAGGTGTTGCAGAAAAGCCTGGATGAGGCACTTAGTGCCGTGGTCTAGTTGACTGCATATGACTGGGTGCTAGGTTGGACTGGATGCTCTTGGACATCTCTTCCAACCTGGTTGATTCTATGATAGGTTCGACTGGATGATCCTGGAGGTCTTTTCCAACCTGGTTGATTCTAGGATTCTATGATTTCTCAGGAAAACTCTCTGGAAGCAACTCAGCTAGAAACTCCCTTTGGATGAATACAGACAAAAACTTCAAGTGCTCTCCATGTAGACTCTGCGAAAGGCAACTCAGGTCTCAAACTGCACACCAGTGTTCGGGGAGATGTTTCCCACTGGTGGATATTCCTCCTTAGGAAAAAATAATATTAGTCTAATAGAAGAATGTGTGTGTATATCTATGTATATAAATTCCAGCTTGTCACAAACCATCTGCCTTGTCTTATCTGTCTGACTTTACTCTCTCACCTATATTTCTGTAGTGTCATCTCCCTAAATACTACCTTACCTTTCTGGAACAAGTGTGGTCTCTTCCTTATGTAGATGGGGCCAAACTCTCCACTGCATAAAAGCAGTGTGTCACTGTAGGAGTTCAAACAAGCCCTGTTGAGTCATGTCAGCTACAGATCCCACTGGTTGGATTCATAGAATCAACCAAGTTGGAAGAGACCTCCAAGATCATCTCTCTTTCAGACAACTGTCTTAGGTGTTTTAAGTAGTGAAGTTCCTTTTTCTAATTTTTGTATGCACCTGTGAAAGGAACTTTTAGAGATCAGCTTCCCAAAGCTAGGCACTCAGGTCACAGCTTGTGTAGGAACCCTTCTCTTCCAGTTTCATCTCCTTCTTTCCCTCTGGGACCTAAATCTGAAGCTGCAGTTTCTCTTTTTGCAAAGCTGTTTGTCTGGAGACTCTGCTTTATGTGAAAGGAGATTGTGGCAAGGTGGATGTTGGTCTCTTATCCCAAGTAACTAGCAACAGGACAAGAGCAAGTGGCCTTAAGCTACACCAGGGAAGGTTTAAATTGCCCATTAGGAAAAATGCTTCACCAAAAGGGTTGCCAAGCATTATAACTGGGCTGCCCAGGGAAGTGGTTGACTCACCAATCCTGGAGGTATTTAGGAGACCTGTAGATGTAGCACTTTGGGACATGGTGGACTTGGCAGCATTAGGTTTACTGTTGGGCTCAACCATCTTAAAGGCCTTTTCTAATCTAAGCCATTCTGTGATTCTGTATCTCTCGTGTACTTCACTCAAGCTCTTCTCTTGCACCTGCAGGTTTATCTGCTGGGGTCCCATCTTATGCTCAGCAAAAGCTGTTGAGTAAGACTGGAAAGGACGTAATGGGTAAGTTTTATAGTTCCCAAATGCCTCCTTCATTGTTTTAACATGCAGGTAATGCTTCTTTCAACTTTTCCCTTCCAGAACTGAAAGGCCATTTCATGGAGCGCAGTGACCTGCCCTGGAGAGCAATCCCTGGCCTGTGGTTTCATGGTCTGCAATCTCATGCAAGGCAGCTGCATTTGGGGTTTCCCTTCAAGCCAATCTCCCACAGAGCACTTTGGAACCGGTATGTGTGCAGGGCTGAGCCTGGGGAGCACTGCAGAGCGCACGTGGGAAGGTGTCCTGTGCAAAAACTGCCCTTACACACTGCTCCCCAGCCCCACGCTGGCAGCTGCTGGTGTCTTGTATTTGCATAACGTACATAAATTGAAATAGGCCTTAAATAATTACACTGGCATCAATGTGCCTTTTTCCCCAGCCAAGCAGCAAAGGCACCATGTCCCCTGTTGCAGAGTGCCAACGCTTTAAACATGCTTCTGCCAACATCTGATGTAAATCATCCCTTATCCAGCCCTTCCCTGTCCTTCTGCAGATTGCAGTGCCGGAATCCCGTCTTGTTCTTCAGTTATGCGGCGAGTTCATTAATTGCTGTCAGGTACAGTAGACATAGTAAGACAGGACCTATCTCAGAGTCTTTCTGCTCCAAGAACTCCTCCTGCTTCATTGCAAACGACACATGATTGGACTGTGCTTCCTTAGAGTATTGCATAGTGGACAGAGCAGTGTGTTTGATCTGACTGTGTGTTTTTACGGTAAGCCACTGTCTGAGATGGCAGGAGCTGCTCTCCTTTCCATTGTGAGTACACTCGAGCATGTGCTGTGATGAATCACCAGAGAGCCCCCCCCCTCCACCATGCCTTTAGCATCAGGTTGCCCAGGTCAGCCCAGTGTGTGGTCTTTGAGAGACAGCAGTCTAACTCGCTGAATGCCACCCATCATTTTAGTCCCCTCATCATTTAAACTTGAAGGATGAGTGTTCCTTCTAGGAACAAACCTATGGAAGTAAAGTTGCAGGGTGGGTAGGGCTTTTGAGAACCTCTCTTCTGTCTCCAGGACTTCAGTGACTGAATGTCTTTGCTTCTTCAGGCAAAAGAGTTTGTAGTGACCCAACTGAGTTAATTTTGTTGAGGGTCTTCTATGCACCTTCTTCTTTTGTTTTTCTTGAGTTGGCAAGATACCTACATAGCATAGAGGAGGGTACAAACACTTTGAGGAATATAGAGTGTCTGCATGGGACTTAGAAGATATTTCACAGAGCAGGTTTCCAAAGTACTGAAATCAAGCAGAAGGGACCAGCTTTTCCTGTGAATGCTAGGAAAAGCATTAGAAAGTCGGGTGTAAGATGCGACTGAGATTTGTTGCCACACTCCAAGGGGTGCAAAGCACTGCCTTGGTTTGGAAGTGCAGATACAGGCTCCTTTCCAACTAGACTAGGGCAGTACAAGACAGGGGAACAAGAGCAGTGAGCCTGTGCACAGGGAATGCAGCCAGCCCTTGCCAGCAGGTCCAGGGCTAAGACTCTCCTCCTGCTACTGCCTTTGTGGCATGGGCACATCTCTGCTGTCCCTGCATCAAGGAGGTCAGCATCAGGGTGAATTAACAATGTGCAGAAAGGCTTGTAAATTCTGCTTGGTGGCTTCAGGACTGACTGGAGGGCTTTGGGAGAAGGCTTTCTCCCTCTCAATGGGTTTTCACTTCTCAGCAGGGAGAGAGCAGAGCAGCAGGGCATTAACTGGGGGGTTTAGAGGATTGGGAAGAACCTGAAAGGGGAGGATTTGGTGGCGGTTCCTCTGGGCGAGGAAGGTGGCGTTCAATGCTCGCACACTGCTCATTGTATCAGGAGGATAAAGTGGGGCGGCTGGAGGGACGCGGGGCTGGGGTCCGGCCGGCACCCGAGCGGAGGGAGCCCAGCCCCAGCGGGAGCCCTGCCAGGCTGAATAGGCAGCGCGGCTGCCTCCCAGCCTGCAGCGCTGCGTCGCTCCTCACTTTGAAGCCCCCAGTGCTAGGAGAGGGGTGCTTTCTCTGCCTCTTGTTTGCTGATGATCCCTAAAGTAAGAAATGCAAATCTATTCAGGGCAGATTCCTTTTCCAAAGGCAACTTGCCTCAGTCGCTAATTCCCCGCGTGGCTTCTATACAGACCCCTCACAAACACCTGCAGCTTATTTTTCCCCTCTCCCCCTTTTTTTTTTTTTCCAGGGAGGGGATGGCGCTGGGGAGTTATTGAAAATCTTTGTTTTCTCTGGTGCGATGAAACTTGCTTTGCTCTTTCGCCTGCCTTTCTTCCCCCCTTTGACAGAATAAATACAGCTGATCCATCTCCGGCCCCTCTGCACGTGCCAGCAGAATAAATTGGCCGCCTCGCCCCCAGTCCCCCCTTTAATTCTTTCCCCTGCTGCTGTGTTTGCTTATTCTGACTGCAGCTGTAGCGCTGGTCGCAAGCAGGAGTTGACCTATTGCTGGTTTGTTTGGCACTGGCTCTGCAGAGCCGCCACCACCACCCCCCTCCCCTAAAAAAGACTTCGAAATCAACTCAGAGCCCGCACTAGGCTGCTTTTTTGTTGGTTTTGCCACCCTCTTGCGACACCCCCCCCCACACCCCCCATTATCATAGCACTTGCCTTTTGTTGCCAGTGCAAACACAAACACACACACACGTGTGGGAGCGCAGAGCTAGGGGAGCACAGCCCCTGAAATATTGCACTGTCCAAAGTCCACGGGTTAAAACAAACATCAACACTGCATCAAATAGTTTGCCCGTAAGAGTCTTTTGTTATGAAGATAAGCTTGTTATCTCTTTCATTCAGATTTTAATCTGACAGGTCATTTGCATACTGCCAGCCGACTTCAGGGTGTGCATTAGATCCACTTTGCATTTAAATCCTCTGTCACTCAGGCAAATAAAAAAGGGAGGGGTGCGGGGGGTAACCAAGAACCTTTTTCAGATCCTTCCAGTTATTGCTATTACTTTTGGTGTTGATTGTTGGTGCAGTTGATGGCAGAAAACTTGTCCTGGTTCTTGGGGCTCAGTTTGATTTCGGGGCAGCCAAGATGTCCACAGTGCATGAGCTGCGTAGCCAGGGTCTCCCCCAAGAGCTCAGTGCAACCCTTGAACTCCTTCCTCACCCAAATCCTTCTTCAAGCCCTGCTTGTGCAGACTTTCCCCAAACTGACCTCTGTTGCTAGCTAAAACCCAGACCTGCTCAGTGCTTGGTCTTGCCCTTAAGCCAAGTTAATCCTGCCCTGAGTTTGCATGAGAAGGGATCAATCCTTTGGTGACAACAGGACAAGGAACAATGAGTGTCCTGTCCACAATGCAGCTAACAAGTCACCTATTTAGCATCTTCCATGTAAACATTTCTCTTCCCTCAGTTACTCCATTTGTCTTACCTATTTCTATATAACTTTTCCTCTCCATTTGAAGCCTGACCCTGCACCATTTCTCCTTGAGCTCCATTACCTGTGCTGGTGGGATCCCGGGAATAAGACTACATGTACAGGTAATGGGGATACATTGTATGACTCTGAAGGATAGGAGCTGCAGGATGCAGGTCACCTGTGGTGCAAAGGCAGGTTGATAGGGTTGTGTTGTTTGCACTGTGAGCACAGCCACGCCAGTTTCTGGTGTCTTATGAGCTCCGCAGTTTAAGAGGGACAGGGATCTGCTCAAGAGAGTCAAATGGAGGGCTACAAGGATGATCAGGGAACTGGAGCACTGCCTGATGAGGAGAGGCTGAAGGACCTGGGGCTGGAGAAGACCAAGAGGGGATTTAATAAATGTTTATAAACATCTGAGGTCTGGGGGTCAGGAAGGGGACAGGATCTGCTCACTTGCTCCCTGTGATAGGACAAGGAGCGGTGGATATAAGCTGCAGCACAGCAGGTTCCACCTCAACACAGGGGGGAACTTCTTTACTGTAAGAGTCGTAGAGCACTGGAACAGGCTCCCCAGGGGGGTTGTGGAGTCTCCTTCCCTGAAGACTTTCAAGGTCCACCTGGATGTGTTCCTCTGTAATCTGTGCTAGATTGTATGGTCCTGCTCTGGCCGGGGGGGTTGGACTTGATGATCTCTTTGGGTCCCTTCCAACCCCTAACATCCTATGATCCTGTGAACCCCACTTGGTGAAGCTGTTTCTAAAGTGGATAGCTATGGTGGCTCTGTGGTTCTTGTGGCCCTGCTGCAGCCTTGCATCTGCCCTTTCCAACCATGTTACAGAACAGGACAAGAAGAGGGCCTGGCTAGAGATGGTTCAAGACTATTAATGACACAGTCTGAGGTTCTGTCTCCCTACAGGGACATTGCTTTTGTCTGTGAGGACACAAAATTGGAGAATTCAGCTTTTGGATTTGATTCTTCCCACATCATCTGTGCTTGGCTATATTGTCCATGCTCACTTATTTCTTCCTTAGACCAGCACAAACAGCATCAAGAGTCCTGTGTTTCTTGGAGTGCTGAGCCCAGGCTCCAGCCTGCCCTGGTTTTGGGAGAGCTGCTACACACCTGACTGGCCATGGAGTTCTGGGTCCTGCCTGCTCCTGCCAGCACCTTCCTCCACTTGTGGTGTTTCCTGCACCTCCTCTGAGATCCTGAAACAATAAACCAGGGACAAGATTAAACCTGGCACAATTATTCTCCTGTGCACAGAGGTGTAACCGTGGCTCCTTTGAAGACCACAGGAATTATCCAGAGGTAAGCAAAAGGTGAGACTGAGTCTTCTTCCTGAACTACAATGGAAAGCCCATGAGATAAGGCCCCAGTCCCACAAGAGAGAGAAGGATGGTGTCCTGAACCACAGGAGAATGCTTCCAACAGCCCCAGTGGGGTTAAAGATTGGATCGGTGCAATTAATGTATCCAAAAGCAAGGCAGTGAATAGTTGCAGGACATTTATTCAGTTCTAAAGTGACAAGTTCAATTCTTCTGCTCAGAGCCAGTAATTTTCTTACATATATTAATTATTTGAAATAATTCTCTGAATAACATCTAGGAATAATTCAGGTAATATATCTTGATAATGAACCTATTGCTACTGAATGGTTGAAATCTCAGCCGTGCTGGTGACTTTGGCTTGGGTGAACGTTCACACGGCATTGTTTCTCCTCTTAAACACTACTAGTACGTGACTCTCAGAACCAGTTTCTGGACTGAATTGCTGTGTTTATGAGGCCTCTATTATTTGTCACTTTGGTGACTGTTCCTGACAGTAGATGCCTTTGTTAGAATATTATTGGTAAAGTGAATATAAAAGCATGTGAACGAAGGCAGACCAAATTTGAGCCATTTGTCTGAATTTATAGTCGGGGCAGGGAAAAAGTTTCCAAGACACGTAGTCACCTCCAAGCCTTAAGTGAAGCTGTTGGGAAGAAGGGTCTTTCTTCCCAGCTGACATCAGATCTGTTCTTCTCCAGTTTCTTGTCAAGATTTCTCAGAGCATTAAGAAAAGAAGGTGTTCCAGAAGAAAGGCCAAAAGTTGCTGCTTTTTTTTATCCCTTGCGACCCATAGTAGCAAACCTTAAGCAAACTCCCACATAATGCTACAGTACTGTAAAAGCAGCAGCACCCCCAGTCTTCCTGCACTCCATGACTGCTTTCACTCCATAGTGTTTCCAGTGGGCAGTGGTGTCCCTGAGCAGGATGTGTTACTGGTAGGAGAGAGGTGATCTCCTCCTGCTGAAGCTCTCTTCCTTGGAAGCAAATGGGACAAGGTGATTGAGATGTTCAATGCGTGCTGGGGCTCTCACACAAGTGAGCTGCACTTTCAGTTACTTATCAACCTGCTGTGCTGCCAGTATTACCAAGTCTGAGGCAGCACCAAGTGGTCAGGCACAGAGGATGCCTTGCTGGTGCTCTCCTGTGAGGAAGAGCTTCAGTGGAGCCGTCACCATCCAGCAGCAGTCAGAGCTGGCTGGGCACCGCATGCTGCCAGAGCAGAGCCAGCCACCACTCTGCTCCTGACTCCAGCCTGCCAGCCCTGTATGGTCACAGTCATGGGAGCATTGGAGTTATAGAGGGATTTTCTGTCCAAAATGCAGAGCGTTTGGCCAAAGACAGAGCAGACTGGAGAGGCAGAGTGGCCTATGCGCGTACAGGGGAAATGCCTTTTGCAATCCGGTTGCTCGCTCATGCCCTAAAACTGGCAATTAAGACCCCTGGACTGAGGGCAATGAATGCAAAATGAGAGCTCTGCAAAATCCCTTGGTTCCAGGCCAGGTCTCTTGCTTTGCCTTGCTGCTCCTTGGCATCAGGCTTTCAGCCAAGTGAGCAAGTCAGTGGCTAGCTTTATTGCCAAAAAATCTTCCTAGCTGTTTCCCGTACAGCTAACGAGAATGCAAATGTGCTGCATTGCTTACAGCTCCTGCTTCTTCCTTGCTGTGTGAGATACCTGTGTGCCCTTCTTGCCATGAGATCTAAATACATTGCATTGGCTGCTGGTGTTGTCCACAAATTGCCAGTGAGAAATGGAGCATTTTGGGCTGAAGCCCAAAGATGGAACTGGAGTTTCTCAGACACCTGCTCTGCACTATCCTTCCATGCTCTGTCCCTGGAGAGTTAAAGAAAGGCTATTTTAGAATCAGAGAAGCAGACAAGAAGTAAGTCTTTCTCTGTAAGTTAGATACCACGTCAAAGTCACCCATCATCCCTACTGCATAGTACGGTGAGCCTATGGTTGGGCAATGTCAGGCTTCTTTACTGGGCTTCTCTTGTGAGTTTTCCCTTTTCTCATCAGCACTCCTGACTACTCTATCCCATACTTGCAGAAGTAGTGTTGCTTTTCTAATCCCCCATAAAAAAAAATCTCCTCTTCAGACTTGCAGTGTGGTTATCACAGTCCCCACAGCAATGGGCTACAACTCTGCACCTTTCACTGTGCTGCTCTGTCAAAGAGTAGAGCCTCTTTTGACCAAAACCTCCTGTCACAGCTCTGCCTGTGCTCCTCTCCTGGTATGGTGTCACATGCCACTATAAAACCAGCCCTGGGTGCTTTCCAGCTAGCTGAGCCTGGACAGAGTCCAGGCAGTGTCCCCAGCCCTGGCTCTCAGGGGCATGTTCCTTGCCTGGTTCTCTTTCTGGGGATGTTGGATCAGAGATGAAGGCTCAGTAGCTTATGGGCATTGTCACATCCTCTGTCCTGATGGGCACTCTGGACTCTTTGGAGACCATGGGGACAATTCAATAAAAGGACACAGCATCTGCATAGGAATTTTTCCACAAAGACACACACACACACTTCATCCCTAGACAATGCAGGAGCGCTGTAGAGCGAGGCAAACCCACCACCTTCTGAGCATTGCCCTTTTCTCTGTCTCTCCCGTCTGGTGTATGTCTCTAGATTTGCCTCTGGTCTTTAAGGCAGCCCAGGTTCCTCTGGCTGAGCCTTCCCATCCTGGCCACCAAAGGGCTTCCTCTGTCCCGAGAACAAGCTCCCTCTAAAAGCCTGACATCTTTCCTTTGTTCCTGGCTTTCCACTAAGATTTTCCATGATGCAATCCCGTATGGGGTTACTGGCAAAGGGCTGTTAAAAGTCAGTAGCTGTGCCTGGAGCAAACCCATTGTTCTGCCAGTGCAGAGCCCTTCAATGCTGCTGACTCCTGCGTGGCCTCGCTCCTGCTGCCCCAGCACCGCGGGCGAGAGAGACATCCTAATCCCCACGGAGGGACAGGGCCATAAACGCAAAGCACGGCTCAAAGAGCGATGCGTGATTAGACACAGACGCGTCCCCTAGACCGTCACACCAACCAGCAGCACCAGGCTTGGCCATGGTTGGGGACCAGGCTGTGACTCACCAGATGCATCTCACTTTTCCCGGAGAGGTTCACAGGCTGCTGCTCCGGCCGAGCAGGGTTATTTTGGAGTGGAAAGTGAGAAGATGTAGCTTTTATCCTTTTGGAGGAGGAATTTGCAAAGAAAACAGTGCAGGATTCTCTGGAATACGGAGCATTAGCTGCATCATCTCTTAAAAATAGTCAAGTGAGTGCTGGCTGGGGATTAGCACCCTTGCAGGCACTTGGGTGCAGTGAAGGGATGTTTGCTGAGATGTATTGATGATGGGGATTGTTGCAGATGCATAGGTGACATCGAATGCCGAAGCAGCTCTCTGGCTCGATAATGAGATAAGTCAAAGGCTCTGTGAAGTTTTCAGCAGCGTAGCCATTAACCCCAAGATTACAATATCCTTTGTGTTTTTCCAGCATGCTCTGCCAAGATTTCGCCTTAAGCAGAGGAAAGATGAAAAACACAGGGCCAGAGAGTCTCTTACAGCTGAAAACCACTGTCTGCTGTGTAGTTGCTTGGGACAGAGAAGCGCCCATGTGTAATCAGCACTGAGAGGGAAAACATCTCTACTGCCCAGCACAGTCATTTTCTTCAGTGTTGGACAAATGGAAAAAGGAAAATCGCAGAGAATGGTTCTGTCTGGGGAGATGCAATTTGATGTCCCACACCCTCCTATTCTTTTGATGCCTGGACATATGGGACTGCTAACAAAAGCTTCAGAAGGGCTTTCTAGGTACTTATATTGGATACTTTTATTCCGAAGATCCAAAGAGATCTTCTTGCAGGAATTATTATTTTGTGATGAGGTTTTTCATGTCTTAACTAAAGATTGTACACCCAAAATGAGACAGGCTGTGGGGGAACTCCAATAGTGACTCTGCAGGACTGGCAGTGTTAAAACATCTCTTTTCAGCAGTACTGAAATGTGCCTTTGTCTCAATGTAGCTGAGCTACGGTGTTGGAAGGACCTCAACTTGTATTTTCTGTCCTTCTCCCACAAAACGTGAAACGTTTTTCCCCCACTGGAAATTTCCTTCAGTTTAATTTAAATAATATATATATATTTAAAAAGCTACCTCCCTCAAAAATTAGTCTGGAGTTAAACATTTTGCTCTGCTCCAGTTTTGTTAGTAATGCCAACTACATCGAAATGCAAACCGACGTGTTTGGGATGTTTGAAGAAGTCTGGTTTCCTTTTATTCTCCATAGTTCCTTGGCAAAGAATTACTTCCATTTGGGACACTTCAGCAATGATCTGCAGATTAAAAACAAACAAACAAAACAACCCAGGGTTATAGAAGTTTGAGAATCAGGAGTAGGTGCTGTGAGACTGCTCGCTAAACTTCACTTGGAAAGCTGAAAGAACTAAGGCATTGACTCAGGCATGAGCTAATGGATTACTTCCAGCCTTCAAGGAACAAAACCAAATAGCTGTGATAGCAAGATAACATCACTATGTTATTGCTACAAGCATGCTTCAGTCTCATCTATATGCTGAACAAACAGCTTTGGCCTCCTTGCAATGATACAAACATTTTCTATGAAAAAGACTCTCCTGACCACATCTACGTTTTCACACGGGAAGCTGATTCCAGTGTGGATCTCAGTGCTACCTCAAAGACTGGTGATGGCTGATTCCTCTGCTGCCAGAGTCATTTGTCACATCCTCTCTTTAGAGTCTGAAACAGCAGCAGCTCACCTACCCTTCAGCCCTCTAGGAAATGCAAAGCTGTCAGCAAGACCATCATTGTTTCCCGTGGTCCCCATACTGTGCCACTTCAGATAGTAACCAGCTTTGCTTGTGTCCCTCTCCAGCTTTGGGCTTTACAAGGTTGTTGTTCTCAAAATACACATGCTTTGTGGCCAAGGGTGAGTCAGAGGGATGCTGTTAATAGTGTGGTGGTACAAGTTTGTCCTTGTTCGTGGGAGTCCATAAGCAATTAAAGGAAGAAAATTGCAATTAATGCCAATCAGCATGAGTTCATGGAAAATAGAATGTGATGCCTCTCTCTTCGGTTTAGCTGATAAAAGTGATGGTAGGGCACAAGAATTCTTGGAGACGTTTGACTGGGTACCACATGACATTTTGATTAAGGATCTACAGCAGTATAAAATCAAGAGGGTGTGTTTTAAATGGATTAAAACCTGGCTCCCTGACAGGTCTCCAAATGTAATTGTAAATCATCTGCCAGCTGTGTTTGTAGCAAAGTCCCTCCAGTATTCTCACATTGAATATCTTTATCAATGACATGGAAGAAAATGTAAAAGCACCACTGATGTCGTCTGCTGATGGTGTAACAAGACATCAAGTGGTAAATAATGAAGAGGAGAGGTCACTGGTACAGATGAATACAGAGTTGCTTGGGGAGCCAGGCTCAAGCAAACAACAAATTTGGCAAAGCAGGTGAATGCAAGAACAAAGAATAACAACTGCATCTGTAGGGTAGTGGGTTCTAGGAAGCACAACGCTGAAGAAGCTTTGGCAGAAGTTATCTTCAGTGGACAAAAGTCAGCCGAATGGATCTTGGTCTTGGTGCTGGGTTATAACTGAGCAAGAAGATGTTTGGAGGTAGAAACAGCAGAAGAGGTTCTCTAATACATTTGCTCCTGGTGGCAGTGCTGCTTGTGGTGAGAAGTGTCAATGGATTCAAGGAAATCAAAGGATTCAGGGAAAACCTAGGAAAGCTCTGGGAAGGTAGCAAAGTCCTGAGTGATCCTGTGTGTCAAAGTCGAGGATCGAGTTGGTGCCATTTTGCAGATGTGGGAAGTCAAGTAGATACTAGAATATATTTTTTTGTCTAGTAGACTACTGTGCAGAAACTGGAAGCTGAATGTGGAGGCATTCAGATGGAGAGAAATGCTTCAGCTTAATGCTTCAAAGAGTCTGCTTGATTAGGAAGTAACTTGTATCATCTGGGAGCTTTGGCCAGGCTCAGTAACTCATGACATGCAGGGTATCAACATCTTGGCAGGATTATCTTGGCTGCACCAGGGGAGATTTAGATTGAATATGAGAACAAACTTCTTCCCTGAAAGCAGTTTCAAAGACTGGAGCAGGCTGCCCAGGGAGGTGCTGGAATCACTATCCCTAGAAGTGTTTCAAAGAGACAGAGATGTGGTGCTGAGGGACATGGTTTAGCAACAGCCTTGGTAGAGTTAGACAATGGCTGGACTGGACGATCTTGAAGGTCTTTTCCAACTGAAATGATTCTGTGATCATACCAATATAGCTACAGTGGCATAGCCAGATTGGTAACTGACATCTGCCTGTAATAAAAGCTGAAGTCTTGCTCATGTTAAAGTCAGTATCAAAGGTACCAGTGGTCTGGGGGAGGTAGAACTCCCTATAGTGTTCTTAGCCGCTCTTTATCCTGGTCTATACGCAAAGGTGATTAAAAAGAAAGAAAAAGGAAGTGAAACAGTGATTTTTAAACCAGTGTAGTAAAACATCCTGCATAGACATCTCAGAATTCATTTAAAACTGCTGTAGGTGGTGGTGTTTGCAACTCCAAAGCTTTAGAGAGATGGTCACTATGTAAGCAGCTGTGCTAGCTGAAATGCTACCTTACAGATAGCCTTTCCAGCCAGGTGGCTCTTCCCCATCTTGACATGAAAAGATTCTATCCACTTGTAGGGTGGCAACCTCTCCAGGAATGTGGACCTGAGCATCTTTTGGTCACACCATCAGCTAGTACAACAAGACCTGGGTGTCTAGAGCCACCTCTATTCATGGAGTGAATCCACACTTGGGACTGATGTAAGTATGGTTGAATTGATGTTACTGTGTGTTTAATTTGATTATTAAACAAGATCTGAAACAGTTAAAGTTTTGCTGAGAAGAGCAGGCTATTACTGGGGAGGGCTTTACAGCAGCTTGAAGGCTGCTGCTAGGCTAAAGGGTTTTATTTTGCAGGATCAGGCTAGGAGAATGCATTGGCAAGTGGCAGATCAGTCACTGCTAACAGTTTGTATCTTCTGAGTAGAGGAGTGCTTCAGGCAGATTCATTTGGATGTTTTAATGGCAACACAATGAGGTCCGAGGGCGTCTACAACTGACATAATTAACACACCATAGATTCAAAAGACACTGAATGCTGTGCCCGAGGGAGACCTATTTTAACTTACATTTGCTTACAAGGCTTTTGGGAACATATTCCTGTTTTGGCTAATCCATCTAGCTGGGCACTGCACCCAAAAGGGGCAGCATTGCTCTTTGCCTTCCTACCCAGTTTTGTCTCTTGTTCTGGACTGAGTGTCCAGTGTAACCAGCTGAGGAACTGAATTTGCACGGTGCTTGGGCAGACTCTGTTTTGGTGATCTGGTTTCTGCTTGGATCACTGAACTGGTGTAACTTTCAAAGTTGCTGCTTAATAACTAAAGTCCAAGAGAGTGTGCAGGATTTTTACATCAGTTGGAAGAGATGGAGCCTTTCATAATGTTGTTTTTCCTTCTTGGACTCTTTGAGATGAGCATTGTGTGATCTACATCTCAACAAAGCAAGTCAGTGGCATGGTTTAATAAACCAAAATTACATGAGAAAGCAGTGTGCAAGCACAGTGGCCCTGTTACACAGGAGTAAACTTAGGCTACACAAGGAAGGTAAGTCTAAGCATGCAGTGCTGCACAGGATGGAAAGTCACTCTGAAAGGTACAGCTACAATTCACCTATGTGTGTGGTCTGCAGTGACACTGGGAGAACTATCATTTGCCTCCTCCATAATCTATCACCCTATCACTCCTGCCTGGAGCATGGGAAGTTTAATTTCCTGCAAATCATGGTGTCATTTGTAAGGTTTAATCCTACATCTTTCCAGGCTTCTGTTGGCAAAATAGATGGAAAAGTCTGTTGTGGTTTTCTTGCCTGCTTAGTCATTGTTGGAAGTTGTCCTCTGGCTGGTGGTACCTCCATCAGCTTGAGGGTCACCTGCGGGCTGGGCTGCTACAGCATCCCAGGTTGGTGGGTTGGAGATGCTGGTGGGAGAATTGCTTGAGTTAAAGACGAGTGTCTGATGTCAGGGGACTCCTGCCAGTCATTGTTCTGCTGGCTGTGTGGAAACAGGCTGAACTCTGTGGTTTTGCTATGTAACATTCTTATGTAGCCAGCCGAGTCGCCAACATGATAAATACAATTATTTTTTCCAATTGTTATTTTTGCCCAGAGCATGCAATTGACACTGAATTCTGCTGGGTAGAATGGGAATGTAGTGGCTGCTCACATCCCTGCAGTGGCATGACGATGTGAAGGCATGAATTGTGACGCTGAGAAGCAAATCCTGCCCCGTGGTGTATGTTTGGGGCAGGCACCCGTCTGTGCCACCATCAGTGCCACCCTTGGGTGGCAGTAGTCTTGGGATGTCCTTGATGTCATCAGAGAGGAAAGGATGGAGGTTTCTAGTACAGTTATAACTGTAATTTTTTTTTGCTGGAAAGATGGGAGGCAGCAGGGTTTGGTTATGCAATGTAGTCAAGGGAGCTGTATTGCACCACCTGGGAGGGGAGCAATGGCGCCAGGGCTGCTGCCCTCTTTCCTACACCCACAGAGGCCAGCAGCCTCTCCAGCTCTGACCAGCAGCATTTCCAACAGGGATAAAAGAGTCTGATGCCTCTCCCCAGGGAAGGCAAGTCTTGACTGGACTCAGAGCTCAGGAGAGAGGCACAGCTCTCTTGTAATGATGGGAGCAAGATTGCTTTCACAGAGTGGGGGATGATGTGCCAGGCTAATGTGGGCAATTTGCACCCAAAGGGAAAGCAGCACTGCGGGGTGACTGGTGCTGCAGGCTCCTCCTGTGCCACGGCTTGCTCAGCCAAGCCGAGCTCCCACCGTGGTGGTTAAAGTTTGTTTTAGCCTCCTTATCTAATCTCTCCCCTAACTTTTGCTGGGGGAAAGCGTTTATTGCTTATATCGTGTTACTCCATGAGCACTTGCTGGCTGTGGCTGTTTGCGTGTGTGTATGTAGATGTGAAGCCAGATAACTTCAGGCCTTGCAGTTTTATGGGTCAGTCAATCCAAACTGCTTCCACTGGCAGATGTGGGGATGTGCTGCGTTCGTTACCTGTGTGCTATCAGGGTGTAAATCAGCAAAACAGGGCTCTGTTTATACACATAAATTGCCCCAATGTGACAGCTTAATACCCTTTTGACTTTCTACCCTCTGTGGGGGAGAGCCACAAATGTCTCAGAGCACTGCTCACCCCAGGGATGACGGCAAGGCAGGGAAACCAGCCTTGCTATAAAAGGAGGGAGCACGCTTTGCTCCTGCCCCTCTTCAGGCTTGGCTGCGTAGCCACCAGCTCCCCGGAGGGGAAAGGCCCTTCCAACAGACCAGTCCAACAGGAAATTATCTGCTCACCCTTTACTAAATTACTGGCTGGACAGTCACAGGGTCCCAAAAATACCAGCTCCATCTATTCCCCTACGGACACGATTCCTAGGCACGCAAGATCCCAGCTTGGTCACCAGGAGGGCAAACCCTCCTGTCCACCTCTCCCCTGCAGCGCCTTGCGCAAGGCTCAATTTCATCTTCTCTCGTGGGGCACGAAGGTCACATGGATGAATTTTCCCTGGGCAATAGCAGGGTGAAACCTGCCAGACTTCCTTTGGGTCTGGCTGAGGGAGTTCATTGTTCCAGGAGATGCTTCATTTTTTTCAGCAGATGAGAGGGTGTTTCCAATGAGATAGTAGGGGGTCAGTGAGATAGAAAGGGAAGTGTGAGGACATCACAGCAAAATGGATTGTTGTGGAATTTTGAGGAGCTTCCCAATTTAAATTACATGGAAGTGAGGGTAAGAATCTGAAATCCCATGCATTTGAAATGCCTTCTGCTGCTTTCATCACTAGCTTGGAGAACAGGAGCTCATGGCTGCATACAAAGCTTTGAGGTTTTTTATTTCATTTAGTGCATCCTAGTTCTGGCTACACTAAACTGTACTAAACTCGACCTGGAGGGAGCCTGTTAATCAGTATTTTTGCTAGTGTGGCACTGAGCAGCCCTCCAGGACTACTCCTTTACCCTGTTGTGCTTTCCAAGCCCTCCTCTCCACCAGCAAGTGAGTTCTGTATGAGCATGGCAGCTCCCAGCTCACATCTACACTCCCATTTCAACCAGGAGCATCCTCACGCCTTTGCATGAGAAAGATGTATCTGCAGTAGACCTTTCTCAACCTGCTTTTAAAGTGCAAGTTGAGACTGAAAATTGATGCTGTAGGAGACTGACCTTGTGGGAGCGTCTGTCCTTCTGGCTGATCCCGGGTCAGATGCTCTCAGTTTACAAGTTGCCAACTCCCACGGTAGCCAGACTGCTCTTGCCCCTGCTCCTCCTCATCCAAGCTTAAGGGAAGATGCACAGCTGGGGTGTTGCGCAAAGAAGAATGTGACCTCATCCCTGCTCCTAGCTTTGCATCTCTTACGTGCCCAAGAGGTGACATTGGTGCAGGTAGGACTGAGGACCAGCTTGGGTGCTCAGAGAGCTGGTCCTAGTGCTACCCTGTGACTGCAGACAGGGTCTGGGTCTACTTGCCTTGCTGACACTACTGACATTTCTCAGAAAGAGGAGCTATCAGTCAGCATGACTTTGAATTCTCAGTTCAGAGCCACTCAGATGTTACTGTTTCTATAGCACACCAAGTCAGGGTGACTCAATGAAGCATGGCTTCCCGTGGAGAAACATAGGAGGCAGCTCAAGGTTGGATGTTCTGGTGCTTAATACTAAGTAAGCACATGCTGCAGCCTTTCTCAAAGTGGGCTCAGCTTTCTCTTGTCTACCCAGCCCCAGGAAGACTTGTAAGCAGTTAGTTACTCTGAGGACTCTGCCCTTCTGGCAAACTTGATTGAAATTGGCCAGTGAGTTCAGAAGTTTTATTAGGGAAAGAGAGACAGACACACCCACAGCATGATCACAAAGGAGTTGTTTCTCTAGGAAACTAGGCTGGGGAGGAAAAAAAAGAGCTTGTTTAAGTAAGCAAATATGTTTCTTGGAGACACTGGAGCAGGGGAGGTGGTAGGGGAAATGTGTGTTTATATAGCTGTTGACCTAACCTCCTCTTAAGCATTAGTTTCTTGTTTTAAATCTCTTTATCCCTGTTTATGCCCATTTTTATCATGTTGGTTATTAGTTCTAATGACTTGCTCTGCCCTATGCTGCTGCTTCCAGCTCAGCAGCCTCCTATTGCTGCAGAATTCCGTGGATCACTTTGCTGAGATCATCCCATCCAAATAACTTTACATACAGAAAGCATGAACCCAGTGAGGGGGAGGGATCAGCTGAGGCCTGTGAGGGCATGGCATAGATGTGAGCAAAATTAATCAGTGGCTTGAGCTCTCCTGTAAAGCTCCCATTTCAGGATCTGCAAACTGGCTTCCCCTGTCAGCTCCAAAGCATCACAGCTCCTAATCCCAGGGCACTAGAGGCCCTTTTGGTCTGAGCTGTCAGCCAAAAATTCAAGTGCCTGTGAGTTGTTCAAGTTTTGTTGAAAATGGCTGCAGTGGTCAGCTGTCCCTTTGATGCACTCCTGTTTATTTACAAAGAGCCTGAAAGGTCCTGTTCCCCCAAAAGGTGGCAGGAAACAGGCAGAGACAGAATTTGGTACCTTGTTCTTCCTGTTAGGGCTGCTCTCACATGTGAGTAAACAGCAAAGGCTTTGCTGCTGGAATAGCCACCAGTCCTCCTGTCCTGCACCCCTGGATGCCTGCGTGGGTCTCCCTTTCACTTTCCATCTAGCTGGCTCGGGGCAGGAAATGAGGTTGATTAAAAACTAAAGAGGGAAAAAAAAAATTAGAAGATGAAAAATGTGTTTCTTTTAAAACAGAAGGGGAGGGGGAAAAAAAAGCTCTAAATTAAAGATCATTTTAATTAGGTTTGAAAAATCTGCAGTGGAGCTGACAAGCAGGTTGACAGGGCTCCCTTTCACCCCATCGCCCAGCTCAGGACTTCTCGTCTCGCTTGCAGAGTATTTTGACATTCCTGCTTTCTTGGCTCCGTTTGTAGAGCCCAGTGGAACCTGCAGCCTAATTAAATGTAACAATTCCTGAAAATGAGGGTTGTTGTTTTTTTTCCTAAGGATAATAATAGAGGTTTTATTTAAAAAAGAGCTAATCTATTTACTCTAGGCTGCCTGCTTCCTGACCTGGCCTCAGTACCTGAGGGGACAGGAACAGAACAAATTAGACAGGGGCTTAGTCACTGGAAAAGATGAGGGTGTTAATGTGTGTGTGCACATGTGTCCTGCAAGCTCCATTTGAAGGGTTGAGAGGTAGGTTAGGAGGATTGGATTTTCACTGGCAGCTGGCTTCCCCCCCCCCCCTTATTTTTCTGCTTTATTGATGGTTTTTAGCCAGAATGAGACCCAGAAGGCTCTAAAGGGGCTGAAAGCAACATTGTGGGACTGCATTGTCCATTCTCTGGCTCCTCCACCTCTGTCACCAGCCTGCAGGGTAGGAGGAGATGGTGGCTTTGCAAACCTAGGGCTGTGCAAACCAGTGGGTAATGACAGAGCCTTTGTATCAAGAGCTGCATTACATAAGGAGGCAAAGAAGGAAAATGCAAGTCATAGAATCAACCAGGTTGGAAGAGACCTCCAAGTCAGTATTGTCAAGGACTGAATGTGCCCAACTATGCATTTACAGACTGAAGCTCTTGGCAGTCAGAGCTTTCCTTCCAGAGCTTTTACCCATGGTGTAACTCATAGTCCTTTGAGCACATGCCTACATCCTCATGACCAATGAGGCCAAGCCTCAGGAGCAAGTCAACTCACAGATGTCTGCTCCTTACTCTTGCTATGGATTTCCAGCGCTGTTGTACCTCAAAGTGTTTTACAGCTACCATCACAGCTCTGCTACAGCATCAGCTTGGCTTCTCATGGGCTACTTGGTACCGAGAGTGCCTCTGGTGTGAGGGCAGTGAATTCCTCTTTCATCTTACTGTGTAATGCTGTCTCCCAATGTCCCATTCTGATGCAGAGGTGATGGTGGCAGAGTCTAAGTAACACTCCCTACTATCCTGTGCATGACAAATAGCTTCCCTGTACCACTTATTTCAGTGTCAGGCATCAGATCACTTTGAAACTTCCCATCATAGAAGCAACCAGGTCGGAAGAGATCTCCAAGATCATCCAGTCCAACCTAGCACCCAGCCCTAGCCAATCAACTAGACCATGGCACTAAGTGCCTCAGCCAGGCTTTTCTTGAACACCTCTAGGGATGGTGACTCCACCACCTCCCCGGGCAGCCCATTCCAATGCCAGTCACTCTCTCTGTGAAGAACTTCTTCCTAACATCCAGCCTAGACCTGCCCTGGCACAACTTGAGACTGTGTCCCTGTGCTGAGGTGTCCATTAGCCAAAAGTAACGCAGTTGGACTCGAGTGGTACGAGCCACTCATAGACCTTCCCTCTTCTGAAACTTCCCATCAGCTGAGATGCCCATCAGCCAAAAGTAACACAGTTGGACTCGAGTGGTGCAAACCTTCCCTCTTCCACAGCTCTAGGGAGGTCAAGTCCAGCATCGAAAACCGAAGCTTGTGGGTCACTTGCCTCCAGCTGGCTTTTGGCAGGACGAGCTAATGCTGGCCGCTGCCTTTTGTGGCCGGCAGCCTGATGGCAGCAATGAATCAGCAGCCGGTGCACTTGTCAAAGGCATTCCTCCACTTTAATCCTATTGACAGGGACTACTGCCTGGAACAGGAACTGCAGGGTGAGCCATGTCAACAGCAGATTCTTATTACAGATAATATTGATGGGGCCTTTTCTTGAATAATGAAGGGAAGAGCCCTCTGCTTTGACGTTTGTCTCCAAAACCTAGAATTACTAAGAGTTTAACCGTCGGAGGGAAGCTTAAGATAGTTGCATCTTAAAGGATCTGCTTTCTTGTGGCATTCAAGGCTGGGGAAAGGAGTTTAGCCCATACACTGGGAGCTCCTCCTTGACCTTTTCACTGCTCTTAATAAATGTTACAGTTAAATAAAGTCGGATGGATTTTTCTATCCACTGTAGTGCCTTATCCACTTTCTGGGGAGAAAAAAAAAAGCTGACCCCCTCCAAATCCCTGTTTAATATCACTGTTACTCATTATCTTTGCTAGCTGCAGGGCAAAAGGCAAGGAGGAAGGGCAGGGGCAGGACAATTCAGGCTGTATTATCAGGGTAATTCCTGCCATCCTACATGATTACATGTGTCTCTGTGTACTGGTGAATCAGAGCTGTTTGAACTGGTTGTGATCTTATGGCCGAAGCTCAAATCAGAATCAGTAGCTCTGTAATTGTCTGGGCAAAGCTTGCTTTGTTTGCTCTTTATTTGCTTTCTTATTTTTCATTCTTTAACAAAAAAATAATAGAAAGGGAGGGTGTGTGGGGAAGCCTCTGTCCTGTCTACATCACTTGGGTCCCTACAGGAGTGGAGACTGCCTGGGAAGTCAACTGAGGGCAGAATGCACCAGCTGTTCCAGGAAATAACCTGTCTTTGCACATTTCCTCATGTTTGGGCTTCAATATTTTGGTTGCAAGCATTGTGGTGAGAGAAGGAAAGGAAGGAAGATGAGACTAAATTGGAGGCATCCCTGGTTTGGGATTCTAAATGTGTCCAGGAACTCAAAGTTGTCCTGAAGCCTAATTCTAGAGATATCTGTAAATGGAGTTTGGACCTCTAGCTCCTATTGGGACAGATGAGGAAAAGAGCAGGCAAAGTTGGCTTTCAGCCACATTTCTACCTCCCAGATCCTAGAGCTGGCCCAGGTCTGAACTGGCAGGTGGTTTAAGTTAGAGTAGCCCCGTGGCTGCTCTAACTTAAGCCAGCTGGAATCTCTTCTGGGGCTGGTTCTACCAGCCAAGGTTTGCTGGATTACAGCAGGACCCTGAAAGCATCTTGCCCACCCCAGCATGGCCTGCACAAGAGGACCAGGGAGCAGATGACATGAAAACGTCAGGGCAGCTCCCAGCTGGTGCTTTAGGACAGATTTAATTCCTTCATACTGCTGCAGAAAATTAGTATCTGGCCCAAGAGAGCCTGTTCTCATGGTATTTTTAGTTCAATTTTGAAGACCCTAGGAGTTTTGGATTGCATTTAAGGTTCTGAATTTTGGACTCTCTGACTTGAACTGTTAAATATTTTCCATACATAAAGAGCAGCCACAAACTTTCAGGTTGGATGACTTGTGTGTTAGATTTTGAAAAACTGAACTACCAAAACAAGACAGAAGAAAAGTAAAATCTCCAAGCAGTCTGTTTACTCTCCATATGAGTGTGTCTGCTCCTTCCAAAACAGGCTCTCAAGAAACAGATGAAGTGACCTCTCTTGGCATGTTTCTGTAAAGTGCAAAGGAAGGACCAGGCCAGTGCAGAAGGGCTCATCCTTGGGGCTGGTGAGTGATCCCACAGCACATGATGGGGTGCATGAGAAGACAGCCCCTACTCTCTATATGCACCCTGCACCTCTGAGTATTGTTTAGCTTGCTGACCATATCTACATACAGTGTTTTAACCTCCTCAGATCTTCTGTTTTACCTAGAGAAGCCCATGGCTCATGTGAGTGAGTGTTTTCCTCTAAGGACAGCAGTGTGCCTGCATAGGACTGTAAAAATACCTTGGCTTTTCAAGGTTCTCCAAACTGGTAGAGTCTTGCAGAGGGAGGGAATATTCCCTTGAGGCACTGATGCAGCAGGTAGATCTGTCCTAACACCCTGATTAGAAATGGTAATCCTCAGCCTTTTTATCTCAACCAGGTGCCCCCAAGATCATGCACACCAGTTGAGAGTCCCCACCCAACTTCAGCATGGGTCACCTCCAGCCTGGAGCCGTGTACACCAGGCTCACAGAACCCTGACTAGGCTGCTGGGAACTGGAGGACATGCTTAGGATATGGAGAGATTGAGCAGCTTGAAGTTGTCCTTGAGCCTTTCCTAGGGCTCTGGCTGTAGGCAGGACCAGACCATTTGTGGTCCCACACTGAGGTGGCCAAGCTGGTGTGGCATATAGTTCCAAACCCTCCACATCCCAGAGAAATGCTACCTTGTCCTCAGTTCTGTGTTGATTCACTGGGAACTGAAATCTGGCCAGTGAAAATTGAGAGTGGAACCTGTAGGATCACAGGATCACAGGATGTTAGGGGTTGGAAGGGACCCAAGGACATCATCGAGTCCAAACCCCCTGCCAGAGCAGGACCACACAATCTAGCACAGATCATAGAGGAACACATCCAGACAGGCCTTGAAAGTCTCCAGGGAAGGAGACTCCACAACCCCACTGGGGAGCCTGTTCCTGTGCTCTGTGACTCTAAAGAAGTTCCCCCTTGTGTTGAGGTGGAACCTCCTGTGCTGCATCTTACACCCATTGCTCCTTGTCATGTCACAGGGAGCAAGTGAGCAGAGCCTGTCCCCCCACTCCTGACCCTCAGGCCTCAGATGTTTATAAACATTTATCAAATCCTCTCTCAGTCTTCTCTTCTCCAGCCTAAAAAGCCCCAGGTCCCTCAGCCTCTCCTCATAAGCCATGCCTTCCAGTCCCCTAATCATCCTTGTAGCCCTCCGCTGGACCCTCTCCAGCAGATCCCTGTCCCTGTTCAACTGGGGAGCCCAAAACTGAACACAGTATTCAAGATGAGGTCTCACCAGGGCAGAGTAGCGAGGAAGGAGAACCTCCCTTGATCTGCTGGACACACTCTTCTTAATACACTCCAAGATCCCATTGGCCTTCTTGGCCAGAAGGGCACATTGCTGTCCTATAGTTAACTTGAAGAATCAGTTGACCCTTCCTCCAGGGGCTTGTGAGTTCTTCAGGTCAGGAGGGGTTTTCTCATCATTTCCTTAAGAAAACCAAAAAGTGATAAATATTTGTTCCCTCATGCTTGCTTTTTCAGTTTAGAGGGTGCTTTAGGGGGCTGGGGGGCACTGAACTTGTGTTTTTCAGCTTTTCCCTGGAACCTGAAGATCCATGAACTGCTTGTTCCTTTTTCTTCTCTTTTGAAAATGAAATCTGAGATTTTTGCATAACACATTGGAGCAAGAAGCTGGGGAGGGGGTGAAGGAAAACATCAAGTACTGTGGGACTAAAATTTCAAGAGCTGGCAGCAGTGGCTTTTCTTGTTTTTCTTTCCATTTGCCAGGGAGAATGAAAGCACCCCCCATATTTGCTGAGCCCCAGCAGGGTGGACAGAGGGAAAAGGTGCTTCAGGGCAGGAAGAAACTGTGAAGAAATAGATTTGAAACTCCATTTATATTGGGTTGTTTGAAAGATGTCCTGAAAGCTGCCTTCTGGGGACAGCTGTCCTGCTCTGAGGAAGGAGAGCAGAGATATATGTGGGGAGAAGCTGTGTGGGACTCTCGGTTTGGGACAGGACTCAGGTTGTGGTTGTCTCTATTTACGCTCCAGTGCCAGCTCCTTGGAGGTCAAAGAGAGTCTGAGCACGCAGAAGAAAGGCTCCATGAAACCCTTCTTCTCCACAGGAGCAACATCATCTGCAACAGAAGTCCTGGGTGGCCAGAACCAGTCCTAACAGGTGGAGACATGGAAGAGTACTGGCAATTGGTGCCGTTACACCCAGATCCCCCTCCGTACTGGGCACCTGGAAGTCCTGGCAATGCTGCAGTGCCCCCATGCTTAGGGAAGACATGCACAAGCACCTGACTCTGTGCTGGAGGAGCGCGAGGGATAGTGGTGTCCCACTCTGGTGCTTGCAAACCTCCCAAGCCACTGCAAGAATCATAGAATCATAGAATCAACCAGGTTGGAAGAGACCTCCAAGATCCTCCAGTCCAACCTATCCCCCAGCCCTAACCAATCAACTAGACCATGGCACTAAGTGCCTCATCCAGTCTTTTCTTGAAGACCCTCAGGGACGGTGCCTCCACCACCTCCCTGGGCAGCCCATTCCAATGGGAAATCACTCTCTCTGTGAAGAATCACTAAGTGGAAGCTCAGCAAAACAGGACGTTGCCCTTAACATGTGGTGTCCCAGGGGATGCAGCCTCTGTGTGTAAGGATCTCCATTAATGCAACAGCAGCCAGTGTCTACTGCAGGCAGTTCAGCAGCAGAAACCAACGTGTCCATCTCGCCTTGGCTGCAGGTGGCACGCACGGGGGGGCTGTTACTTATTAGCGCTTGCAATCGCTGGCAAGAGCTGCTATAACAGAGGTTGAGCCCAACCGCTGCTCCTGCCTGTCCTCCTTCACTTGTGCTTATAGCTTTGTCAGACTCATTCCTTTTGGGTTGAAATTTTCCATGCTTTGCCTTAGCCCAGTGACACATTTTTGCTGAAGGTATGGGTTGTGCTGCTTGGAGTCCCCTTTGTAGAGCTCTGTGCTAATCTCTGCCCTCGGGTGAATGTCCAGCTTTTGTGACTGAGGAGAAGTCAGGCTCAAGAACATCTTTAGAGAGTAGATTCTGATTTATTTACTTGTTTATTTATTTGGAAAAGTAATTTCAAAGTTTACATTTCAGTCTACTGGAACTTAAAAGGGAATCTTTTATTTAGATCTCCCTCAGTGGAAAATTGAACAGCTCTGGCAAAATGAAAGATTTTCCATGGAAGATTCAGATTTAGTGAAAATGGCACTTTCTATTGGAAAAAAAAAATTGGTTTGATCATTAGGGGTTTTTTTTATCTGCTTTACTTTTTAAGGATGATTCAGAAACATAAAGGCAAAAATCTTCACTTCCTACATCTGATATATCAAGTTGTTGGGTTGGTTGTTGGTTGTGGTTTTTTTTTAGCACAGCTTCAATTCCATCTCCTTAGTGAGTAGGCTAGAAAAATTATTCAGCTCAAGGAAGAGCATTTTATCAGTTAGGAAGTTGTGGGAATTTAAAATGGGTATCTTAATGCAAGTGCTGGATTTGCAGCTTGCCTTTTTTTCCCCTATCTGGGTTGAGGATGCCAGACCTAAAAATCTGGTGTTAACTTAGTAAAGAGTATCTCTAGTAGAAGGCTCTGGGTTTGTTGGTGGAAATACAGCTGAAATACATAAAAATCTGTTTAGGGCTGAAGGACTAAAAATTGCTTCTGGGAACTGGGAGACCTCCATTCATGGTGATTCTTAACAGTGATTCCAGGGTTGAATTTGTCTTTTATCAGAGTCTTGTGGTTTAACACATGAGAGTTTTCTTCCCTCTCCCTGGATTTTCAAACTTAAAGATTGTTTTCCTTAAACAGCCTTCTGTTTCTTAGAAAGTTAGAGCAACTAAGCTTAACTAATTAGATCTTCCAAAGTCAGCAAGTTCCAGCCCAAGGATTAATAGCTTTACAAAATTAATACAAAGCCATTGTGCCATTGTAGAATTTTCTCTATTCTCTTCCCTGTTGTGATAGGGCAACTTTGTAAATCTTCAGAGGTTGTCCCTGAGGATAGATATCCGTTTGGTACTTCCAGGCATGCACATACATGCACAAAATTGATGTAGCCTATGCACTGAACACACAAAACAGTTCCTTGAATGCATTCAAAATGGCCAATTTGCAAAACGCCCAGGATGCATCTTTGTGGATGGCTTGATCTGAAACCTTAGAGCAGGTGATAAGAAAGTCATGCTATAGAACCATTTATATGTATTTCAGATGACTCCTACTTAAAGGGGAAAAAAACCAATCTTTATAATTAACACAAGAGCAAGTGTGACACTTTAAATGAATGCAGTGTGTTTGATTTTGAAGTAGATCTTAAGAGTCTGTGGAGAGAAAAAATATGTGCACTGAGTTGAAAATGAAGAGATGCTATAGATCATCTTTGAAAACTGAGTAACCTCAGAGAACTCTCCTGTTTCTCAGAGCCTCCACCAAAGAGCCTCCTAGGAAATGGGAGTGGGGCTAATCAAATAAAGGACTGTCAAAAGGCAGGCTGTATGAGGGAAGGTTTACCTGGGGCTTCTTGTCTCTGTCAGCAACCATGCAAGAAGAAGATCTGTAATGACAGGATGAGGAGTAATGGGTTTAATCTGGAAGAGGGGAGATTTAAACTAGATGTTAGGAAGAAGTTCTTTACAGTGAAGGTGGTGAAACAATGGAACAGGTTGCCCAGGGAGGTTGTGGATGCTCCCTCCCTGGAGGTGTTCAAGGCTAGGTTGGATGAGACCTTGAGCAACCTGTTCTAGTGGAAGGTGTCCCTGCCTGTGGGGGGGTGTTGGAAATAGGTGGCTTTTGAAGTCTCTTCCAACCTAAAGCATTCTGATACTAACTATGATGGAAACAACTCTTGAGGAATGCTACCTGCTTGCAGATTTTAAAGTAAAATGCAGAGCTGATGATGGCTTAGATGTCAGATAAAATGGGTGTTGTGTTGGCCACTGGATGAAGACTTGTTAGCCAGTTCAGTGAACGTTAAGTTTTGCTTAATGGTAGGATGCGTGATCCTGCACCCTGTGTTGGGCTAAGTTCCTATGGCTCCTCTGAAGATACAAGGGCAGGAAGTAGAGGTGGGTGGTTGTGTGGCAGGAAGGGGCAATGGTTATTTTGCACCAGTACTTTTATTTGCACAGCCCATCACCAGGATGAATTTAAAAACCACTGATTTCTCCAGCATGTCTTCTCATTTCTTAGCTGTTGCTGAGACAAAGCTGTTATTAATTCAGAAGGAGTCTGCCTGAGCAAGAATTCTCCAGAGTCCAAAATATTTTGCAGAGAGTAAATATAAGAATTATTCACCTACCACAGAACAGCATCGGCCTCTGGGTGGAATGCAGGAGCTGTTTAACAGTGCACAGAAACTTCTCCCCGCAGGTTTGGACAGGAGTTAAAGGTTTGTGTGTGCCCAATTGAGACTACAACTGAAAGCATTAAGCAGTGAGATGTGCCCCCTCCCTTGCTTTGGTACTGGATGGGTTCAGTGGGGCGAGCACCACCTACCCTGCACTGCACCACTTCCTCTAGGACACTAGGAGATTCTTCTGGAGTTCGCTCATCTGACCCAGTCCTCCACATGAGATCTGGCAACCTAATTGTTCCAAGTGTCTGGGTAAGTACTGTAAAATGCTTCAAATAAATGAATAGAAATCATCTGCTTCATAAATGCCAAGGGCTTTCAACATGTCATTTCTTGGTAAACAAAGAATTTCAGCACGACAATATCTTAGGATGTTATTGGCCACGTTTGTTCCCTCGCACATACTGAAGTGAATGTGAGCAGAGTCGCACAGCTATCGTTTGTGTCCTCCTTCAGCTCACATAGAATCCACATAGAATCAACCAGGTTGGAAGAGACCTCCAAGATCATCTAGTCCAACCTATCACCCAGCCCTATCCAATCAACTAGACCATGGCACTAAGTGCCTCATCCAGTCTTTTCTTGAAGACCCCCAGGGACGGTGCCTCCACCACCTCCCTGGGCAGCCCATTCCAATGCCAATCACTCTCTCTGGGAAGAACTTCTTCCCAATATCCAGCCTATACCTACCCTGGCACAACTTGAGACTGTGTCCACTTGTTCTGTTGCTGGTTGCCTGGGAGAAGAGGCCACCCCCCACCTGGCTACAATGCCCCTTCAGGTAGTTGTAGACAGTAATAAGATCACCCCTGAGCCTCCTCTTCTCCAGGCTAAACAACCCCAGCTCGCTCAACCTCTCCTCATAGGATTTGTGCTCCAGGCCCCTCACCAGCTTTGTTGCCCTTCTCTGGACATGTTCCAGCACCCCAACATCTTTCTTGAATTGAGCTCAGAGGCTTTCTCCCTGCTTCAGTGGAGATGAGTGGGCTGCTCTGGTTACTTTTGGGCAGACTAATCTGCCCTCAGCCCCCAGACTCTGTGATGATGAAGGGCAGGTGGAAGTTCTGCTCGTGTTCGGTTTTGCGTGAAGCGCTGTATAATGCGATCACAAACCCCAAACCTAAATGCATCCTTTTATTCTTTTGGATATTAGAATGTAATAAAAATATGTATGTGCTCCCCCTCTTGCCCCTCAGCTAAATTGATTACATCTGGTGGCATTAAAAAAAATATAGCCAAAATGTCAGACTGAGTCACAGAGCCCCCTTGGGTGGTTATATTTATTTCAGGGTTGGAGCACTCATCAAAACAATTTATCCTTGGCTCTCTCTTTCAGCCTTCCCATCTCTGTGCTAACAAACTCTTCTCTTTTCACTAATACTTGCATTTAGCCCCAAGGCCCCTTCTTCTCCTGGTCTTTTATTTCTCCATCTTTCCATACTCTCTGGCCTGGCTTCATCTACCTCTTTCTCCTTTGTTACATCGAGCTCAGTAAACTCAGTAGCTGCAATCCTGCATTGATGATAGCAGGGAAGATGAAGCAGAGACAAGGCTTGGTGTTTCTAACAGTGTCTCACCTATTTGTTGTTTTATTATGCATTGCTTGTGGTGAAGAGAAATGCTGAAAGATGTGAGCTCCTCACTGTGGTTTTTACTATTGCTGGGACTGGTGGTGCAGCTGGATGGAAGCACACTTGCTGGGATGGTCACAGCTCCATCTCCAGCTTTGCCTGCTCTCCCTTGGCCGCCCTGACCTGCTGCAGTGGTGGAGGTGGATCTGCTGGCTCTCTGTTGGTGGATTATTTTTAGGTGTGGTTCACCTGTGTCCTGTGTTTTCTCTCTGGCAGGCAGCAGCACCAGAAGCATCTACAGAGTGCCTGTGCTGGTGGGGAGGACCTCATCTCCAAAGCACAGCATGTCCTTTCCAGCTCTCTTCCCAAACCTCGTTCTTCTGTCCAAATCACAAGGAGAACAGCCACCTCCTGCCTGCAGGCCTGGGGGCACCCTGTACATCTCAGCCTCTAATCCTGTGGTAGTCTGCTGCTGGGTTATTCCTGGTCTCATGCCACAGCTGCAAATGACCAATTGCTTTAGGACTCTCATGGAGGAAATGGCTGCAGAAATGCCTTTCTGTGTCTTTTCTCTGCAATGATATGAGGTTCTGGTTTGGAAGGAGCAGGGACCGACACTCTTAGTTACTTTTTCTCTTGGGCTGGAGAATTGCTCTGCACAGAAAGACCCCATTGCTTACTGCACTGTCCCTACAGGGATCAGTGACAGATGAGGAAGACAGGATTGTCCTCCACTATCTTGACTGGGAGAGGACTTGAGAAGCTCTTGGCACCACTACCTCTGAACTTAATGCCTTCTGTCCTGTCCATTGTGCTTTCCATTCCAAGCCTGGGCAATGGGCTCCTGTTACACATCACACCACATTTTTCTCCTGTGGTAAATCAGAGCCTCCTGGGATCTTCTATTGTGCTTTTCTTTTCCCCAGGTATTTTTGTCTGTGAACCACAGAAAACTGAATAGCAGGAAATGAAGTGCAGATTGAGACCATGGTTGAGTGCACTTGCTAAAATAAAACACTGAGGAGAGGGAGAGATTCTTTTATAAATAGAAAATGAAGTGTGTTTATTTTTTATTGATGAAGTATTTAATTGTGCTGAGGATTTGAGAGATGTTCTTAGCAGCATCTCAGACTGTGCATTGACTGGGAGTGTCAGTTGGTCTTTAGTACAAATACCTTGGCCAGGCTGAGCTCACCTGTTTCATGCCTGGGAAGCACAAGGGGGTGTCAGGGTTTTTTGGTGATCTCTGATATGCCACAGTTGTGCCAGGAGGAACACAGAACTCCACTGGTATCACCTCAAACTGGAGCAGATGCTGAGACAACCCAAAAGCTTATTGAGTGGATGGATTTGATAGCAGAAGAGAAACTGTCCCCATTGCTCCTGGCCAGTGCATTTCAGTTTTGGTTGACAGGCCTACCCAAGGGGTGCTTTTGGCCTCTGTGGTCTCTTCAGCCTTTAGTGTCCCTATAGAGTCTGCCAGCAAAGCAGGCCACAGTAGAGTGCATATCCTGAGCCAGTGCATCAAATAGAGATACCTGAGCTAATGATGAAATGGCTCTGCTGATGGAGATGGGCTAAGTTGGATGCTATCACCATGCTGCCATCACTGAGCTGTTTCTAGAGTGCTTCCTGAAACTAATGTGCTGAACTCTGCACAGCATCACATACTGTCATGGGGGTGTGACACAGACCCTTAGAGTTTTCTTGCTCTCTGTTATGTGTCTGACCTGTTTTCACTTAGGCAAGGCAAGTAGCAGAAGCAAGTGCAGGGTGTCGAGATAAGGCTGTGACCTTTTAGATTACTCTGTTGCTCTACTAGAATGGGTCCAGCAGGCAGCTGGTTTCTTTTATGAGGTTAAATTGATCTCGTTAATTCAGATGTCTAAAAATAACAACCTTTACTCATCAGTGACCTGGACTGCTCTCTTGTGGGGGTTAGATCTCTAGACTTCTGTTCTCCCAGTGCTTCTGAACAGTTGCCTGAAAGATCATACTTTTTTGTTTTGAACCAGTGAAAGATTACGAGGCTTCAAAAGCAGAGGAGACCAAGATGCTTGGAGTCTCCAGGATGAGTCTGTGCCCCTTTACAAGAAGTATGGGTGCAACCAAGAGGTGTGCCAGTAATTAACAAAATGGAACTGCTTTTGCTTGGTCATTTGTTTGTTTGCAGATGTGTCAGGTGTCCAGGGAAGCTTTTAAACACATGCCCAAGTCCATGAAACCTAACCACTTTTATTAAAGCTTGTTTGCATCAGATCCTAAATGGACAGAAATTGAACTCACTGCTTGTTCTTCAGAGGAGAAAAACTGTGATCAGGGAACACCAGCCAAGTGTCTGCATCTCAGCTAGACTTCATCCCTTTCCAGCTGTGCCTGTGCAGGAAAGCCATTTTTCCCTTTATCCACGAGAGCTGGTGCTACTACATGCAACTGCCTCTGCTTTCAGGCCAAATGGGACCTTGGAACCTCTTGAAAACATTTGAGCTCTCCCACCTGTCTCTGAGGCCATGGAGCAAAGTATGTGGAGGTGATCTAGGCCTCTTTGTCTTGTCTTTCTTACCTGTTTATGCCAAGCTGCTATTTCCATCCTTGACATTGCCTTGGCAGTGGAAAATGTCCAGTTATGCAGCCTTCAGATGAAACAGCCACCAACCCTACAGAGGAGACCTCATCTGTAAGAGGCAAGTTCATTTGCCTTCCCTGGGGATAAAAGCCTCTGGGCAGCTTGTGAGCTCCCACAAGAGCCAAATCCTGCTGCATGGGTGTGAGTAGTCCCTGTGCTGGCCATTGTGCCAGCAGAAAGTGGAAGGGGGATTCAGGCAAAAAAGAAATTCTATAGGGGAGAATAGATGCAAGAAATTCCTAGGAACGTTACAGAAATCAACATCCCCTCCTCTGCTTCTTCCAAACCAACCCACCTAAAAAATGCCATTTTGTGGGCTATTTTGGAAAGAAGTCTATGCCTGGGGAATTTTTGGCCAATGCTTATGGCTTTTAGAAGTTTCTGGGAGATCAGACGAATAGAAACAGGAACCAGATGGGGCTTGTAGCTGCTGGAAAGAAAGGAAGGGAAAAAAAGAGGGGGGCTGTGGGGGGGAAATCAATTGCTTGTTTAAAATGTGAAGAGCACTTGTTCAGTTTTGGGGAGTTTCCTCTTCACCCTGGATTTCTTATTTTGAAGTAATTTACTCTAGTTCCATAATACTCTCTTAGGATATTTATCTCTTTTGTTGTTGTTGCTAGGAAATTTTCTTTCTTTTGCAATAAAACCCAGTTTATTCTTATGAGAATTTAAGCCTTTGCCTTACTAGATAAAAAGAAAGTCGGTGGTTGGTTTTGTTCTTGCAGCAGCCTCAACATCCCTTGGTCACTTACTCAATGAGTCTACATCTGTGAGGCTGCAAAATACAAAAGAAGACAGCAGTGGAGTAGGGTAGAGTGGAGGCTTTGAGCTAGCTAAAGCAAGGGTGCATAGATCCTGTTTGAGATAAATGGACATCAAAGGAAGAGTTGCATGATGCTGGAATGTATGATAAACCCCAACATGGACCTGATGCGTGGTGCCTGCAGTGCCCCAATTTGTCAATGTAGTGTTGGATTTGTGGTGTCCTGACTGATAGGTTTTGGGGTTGTGGATCCAAAAAACAGACTTAGTCCAGTCCCAGACTCCATTTTAATTAGACCTTGGCTCTGGAGCTGGTTCTTTTCTGGAAAACATCCCAGAGACTGAATAGGTGCCAAGGAGCATTTTCCAGCTCCTGGGTCCAAGCTGGACTCTGTGTTGGGAGTCATGGTCCAGCCGTGATCTGACACTGTGCTAGGACTGGACTCAGCTGTTCTTCATCCTTACAGCCTTTTATTTCCAGAACGATGGGCAAGAGGGTGGCAGCATGGCAAGGTGTGTTGTACAGTGCCCTTGCTCTGCTTGGCAAAGCCATGACTAGCTGGTAAGGAAGCAAAGTGGACACCAGTTCATAGATGAAGATAATAACTGGGTACAACTATAGTCTTAAGTTTTGCCACTGCTCTTCTTTTAGAGATTCTGATTTTAACGAATTCTTTTAACAGTTAACTGTGATTGGGGAGGGAAATGTCCTTCCACTTTTCCACCTATTTGCTGTTTCCTGGGGAAAAAAAATGCTCTCTTCCCAAGTCCCTAACTTGGTTTATAGTCTATCCTCTTCTTGATAATCATTCTGTATTATTTCTCATGCCCTCTAATCTGCAGCCATTCCCAAGACAGGGTCATCAGCACAAGGCAACGACCCTCGATAAACCTTCACCCGTGGTCTCTAAGTTGGTTTGAGAGGAAATCCATCCCTGGGACTTTAATAGCGTATAAACTGTGGTTTTAGGGAACTGATTGGAGACTGCACAAAGAGCATTAGGTCCATACTGTGCACTATGATCCTTCCTAGTGGTGATGCACCAATTCAAGTGCAGATATTTTAAGTAACAAAGAGTTGATCTTGCGTTCGCGTTTTCAAATGTGCGTGCGTCTGAACACATGGCTTTGGTTCCAAGGTTCGTCACAGATGGACCTAACTAAGCCAGCTGCTTCAACCCTCTCTTATGGTGACCAATTGATTAGATTAGTTTAAATGAAAAAAATCCCCCCCTCAAACCTAAGGCTTTGGATTTGAGTGTCCAATGTGAGTTCAGACTTCGGAGGCTTGCTTTTTGTTGTTTCGCTTTGGCTCAGGCTGGTCCAGCAGGATGTCCCGTATTAGAATGCTGTTCAGTTGTTGTTGTTCTTTGTGGTTCCAGTGAGCTGTTGATTTTTGTGTTGTGTTTTTTTTTTTTTTTCAGAAATGTCTGGAAGGAAAGAGACATAGGGGACTTGGTTCACAGGACTTGCACAAAAGCTTTTTTTCCCTCCTCTTTTTTTTTTTTTGGTTATTATTTTTTTCTGTCCTTTTTGCTTCTCGTGGATCTGATGCGCAGGTGTCCTCAGGAGTGCCATGCTGAGATTTGTGAAACAAAGTGCTTGTCACATGGCTCAGGTGGCTGCTGTCACAGCCAAAGCAGTATCACCCTAGGAATTTTGTTTTAATTTAGCTTCCAGCAGAAACAAAAGTCATCTTAGTAGGCAAGCTTTTACTGGTTTCACTTTGGCTTCCCACGTCGGTTTAATTTGGCCCATGTTTGCTCAAAATGTCTCCAGCTGTCTAGAAACTTGTTCTTAGCTTGCTGGAACGTTCTCAACCCTTTTGGCCAGTGTGACCTTAGTTCTAAAGGCTGCCTGTTGTTTATTTCAATTCATTTTTACTCACTCTATTACATATGAGGCAGCTCACATAATTGGAAGAGACAAATGCGTTGGTGGTTGTCTTTGCAGTTGCAGGTTGTCAGTTACTGCTGTCCACAATGCTTAGGCATGAGATCTGCCAGGGAACACCACCTCGTTTTTCTTCCAGGGGAGTTTTTGCTAATATTTGCTTTTATATTATCACTCTTTTTGTTTCTCTGTTGGGATGTTTCCATGTGTTTCACACTGAGGACCAAAGTGTCAGATGATTAAAGGGCTGTCTTTTTGCCCAGCTAATATGAATTGTTGCTGAACTGTGCACTACCGAGAAAATCAAATGGCTTCTAAAGAAGTGGCTGGAAGGAGGCAGTGAAAATCCATCAGATTTGCATGACTAATTAGCTTATCCATTAGTTATTATCCTTGTGTTTACTTGTAATGAGAATCTTCAAAGATTATTCTGTGTAGGACACAAAGTTAATTTTTTTTTGCTTACATAATTTTTTCCATACCAAGACAGTGCTGTGATGTGTGCTGTACCTTGGCATACCTAATTCTCTCTTAGCTCAGATGCCTACCCTCGGGAGGGTGTTGACCTTGTGTCCATCAGTAGGGACAGACTGAGTGTCTCCACAGCCCAGCCCATACACGAGACATGTTATTTTTCCCCTGAAATTTGGTCTGATTTCTGGATTTCTTAGCAACTGGAGACCATATTTGCTTCACGAGATGTGAGTGTTTCTGGAAGTCAAGTCCCAGTTTTCAGTTAGCAGACCTTGAGTTTTCCAGCTTCTCAGTTGTTAAATAAGCGCTCCTTTGGTGGAAGTCTTTGACACACTGGAGGGGAAGTCTTATAAAGAGAGGTTGAGGGAGCTGGAGTTGTTCAGCCTGGAGGAGAGGAGACTTAGAGGGGACCTTATCACTCTCTACAACTACCCAAAAGGAAGTTGTAGTCAGGTGGGAGTCAGGCTCTTCTCCTAGTCAACTAGTGATGGGACAAGAGGGCATGATGTGAAGCTGTGCCAGACGAGGTTTAGGTAGCTTATTAGGAAGCACTTCCTCGCAGAAAGGGTGATTAGGCACTGGTATTGACTGCCCAATGAGGTGGAGAAGTCACCATCCCTGGAGGTCTTTAAGGAAAGATTGGATGTGGCACTTGGTGGCATGGTTTAGCTGATGTCATGGTGTTGGATTGTAGGCTGGACCTGATGATCTCAGAGACTTTTACCAGCCTTAATGATTCTGTGGTGGTGTGATTTTTCTCTGTCTGCTTTTTTAACAGTTTTATCAGTGTATGGTATGATTTTGCAAGAGAAACATGGCTTCTGTAGTTGTTGTTTTCAAGTCTTCCTGAGCCATAAAGATTGAGAGGATATGTGTTGTCTTCTTTTAAAAGATTAAAGATAGCTCCACAAGTTTCTGTATGCCCTACAACTGTTGATTGATGGGGGCTGAGTGATGTTAAGTGTTCATATACCCAAAGCAGGACACAGGAAGCAGGGTACCTTTTGGATTTTGAAATATCAGGCCTTAAAAGTAAAATCCAGAGGATTTAACTTTGTGATTTTAAATCACTGCTATGTCTTTTTTTGGGGGGAAGGGTTATTAGAAATGAAAAAATGAGCTGATGCCTTCTGACACCAAAGGTCTGGATGTGATTCTGCTCTCTTCCTCGACCAGGCAGGTTGATGTAATTTGCTATATTCTGACATTCACAAACTTTCTCTGGGCATATAAAATTTTAGATTTATTATAAAATGCCACAGGAATTTTTCAAATCATATGTTTTAAAGTCTTTTGAGCCAGATGAGGCCTTCATCTCTATACAGAAACAAAAGCTGCACTCATGGCCTAACTTCTCAGCTTTAAGATAACTCGTAACTGAGCCTGATGCTACTGTGGAAGCTGATTTTGCCAGGTCAGTGATATGTCTTTTTCTTCCACCAAGAACCTGCAGGGGTGTGCTGGATGCGTTTTGCTTGGAATCAAAGTTCCTGATGTGTTAGGGCTATGAGGATGATTAGGGGACTGGAGGGCATGCCTTATGAGGAGAAACTGAGAGACTTGGGACTTCTTAGTCTGGAAAAGACTGAGAGGGGATTTGGTAAATGTTTGTAAGCACCTGAAGACTGGTCAGGAGTGGGGGGGACAGGCTCTGCTCACTGCTCCCTGGGATAGGACAAGGAGCAATGGGTGTAAGTTGCAGCAAAAGAGGTTCCACCTCAACACAAGGGGGAACTTCTTTACTGTAAGGGTCACAGAGCACTGGCACAGGCTCCCCAGAGAGGTTGTGGAGTCTCCTTCCCTGGAGACTTTCAAGGCCTGTCTGGATGTGTTCCTCTGTGATCTGTGCTAGATTGTGTGGTCCTGCTCTGGCAGGGGGGCTGGACTCGGTGATCTCTTTGGGTCCCTTCCAACCCCTAATATCCTGTGAGCTGTGATTCTGTGTTTGGGATTTCTATTGTCAGCTACTTCAGACTGAGTGGCAATTGGGAACTGCTGTCCTCTGCAAGGAATTGTCCATCATTTCCGTAAGTTAGCTATGGAGTTTATAGACAATCTTACGGCTGCCTTGTCTGAAGCACATTTGGTTGCTGCCTGGACGGTGGAAGGTGTGACATTATTTCCTTTGGATTGTGACATTATTTCCTTTGCATTTTGACATTATTTCCTTTGAATTGTGCCTAAATGTCTTTGGTGCTCCCCGCGCCTTGACTCTCGCAGGTTTCCTGAGCTGGAGTTTCGTAGTGAAGACGTTCCCCGAGCATCTCAGGACAGCCTGCTCCATGGGGTGCGCCTCCCCAGGGGAGACGGACAGGAGAAACGCCGATTATTGATAGCGGGTCCGGTTCTGCTCAGCCCCAGCTCAGCGGACCTCACCCATCGCTCACCTCTGAGCGCCCAGAGCCCTGGGAAGAGACACATGCCCAAGGCCTGTCATTAAGTGCTTTGCTGAACACGGGCCAACGTCCAGCGTGGAGCCACCCTGCTCCCGCCAACTCCCGTCTTTGGCGCCGCACGGTGGAACCGGCCCTGGGCTCGTACTGGAGGACATTACGAAATGCTGGCCCTGACAGAGAGCAGATGCATTATTGGGAAGCCCTCGGGTCATGTGAGGGCTAATAGTCACATTCCTGGCTGGGATGGCGAAAGATTTATGCCGGGCGCTCGCTCGCCTCGCCCTGCACCAGGCCGGCTCCCTGCTTCACCGGCCCCCTCGGCTTTAATTGTTGTGTTAATGGCCCTTTTATTTGAAGCAGATCCCCCGGCTTACAGAGGAGAATGTCATTATGTCGTATTTTAGATGTATTTACATTCTCCTTGCCACAGGGATAACGTTCTAATTATTTTCTGTAGCTGACAGCACCAGCGTCTCTGGTATTAGGGACCCCTTAGACCTGATTACGTGGTCTGGTTTTCTTCAAGTCACCCACAGATGACAGCGTGGAGCAGGTTTGTTATCGATTTACGTACCTTTGCTTAGCGCGACTCGCTCCCGAAACAAATGTCCTGCGAAGGTAATGCGTGCGTAGAGCGTGTGTCTTCGCCTGCGTGAAGGCAGATGAGCTGAGGAGGTCAAGCCAAGGGTTGACCTCTCCCGACTCCCCAGGCTTCGCCACACGCCCCCAGCACGGATGCATGGAGGCAGTGCGCTGCTGTGTGGCGTTTCCCATGGAGAGCCTACCCTAAAGCCGTCGGGAGGGATTGCTGCGGGTGTTACAGCCGACGTGTCAAATGGTGGAGAAGGATGGCATGGGAAGAGGATGAAGGTACAGGACGAAAGGAGGGAGAAGTGGAGGATGTCAGCTTAGTTTTGCAGTGAGGTGTAGAGCAGCACTAGGACCTGGCCTAGGTGGTGCCGTCATGCTGGTGTGAGAAGTGGTTTCTAGGGGTGATGAGGAGCCAGGAGCCAGGCCTTGCCACTGCAGAGAGGGGTGTGGCATGCAGCAGACCAGATAGGGTGGTGAGAGGAGATGTCTGCTGGCAGGGTTTGCATGGTGAGTGGAGCTTGGGGACTGCATGGAGAAAAGAAGAGGAGACTGAAGGCTTCTGACAGTCTGAGGAGATTAGGTGGAATTGAGACCATCACAGAGTTGGAGACAAGAACAGAGAGAGTGGCTTCAGAGCAAGAGGCAATGCCCAGGAGTTGGCCAGAGAGGCGTGGGAGCACACAAAAGTAAGGACAGCAACTGAGATAAGGGGAGTGAGAGACAGAGTTATTAAAACAGAATGATTTGATTTATCCCAAGTAATTTATCCACCAAATTTCCCCCCTGAGATCTTGAAGGGACTGAAGTGGTTTCAAATGTTGTCGTTATTTAGAACAATTCAACAAAATGTTTGTTGGCTTGAAAAAAAAGGGAGGGGTAAGGGACAGAGGAAAGAAAGAAGGGAAAAATAAAAGCCTGGATGGTCTGGTTTGGCACATTTAAGTTTTATTGCTGTATTGGGATGGATCAAGAAAAAAAAAATTACTCTTTCTATTCTCTGAGCAGGAGTTTCGCTCACAAAGCTGCTTCTGATGTGAATGCTTACCCAAGCTCAGATGCTGTCTCCCTGAGCATTGAAACATGAAATGACAAAAAATCAAGTACTTGTGCTAGTGAAACCCCATGGAGGAAGCGATTGTGCACCGGGACCTCTCAACGCAGAGACAAGTTCATCACAAAATTCAGCCGTGTCTTCATGGAGACTTTTCTCCTTGCAGCTCTAGAGATTGGGCTTGGAGCTGCTGGGCACACAAAGCATTCTAAAAGCAAATAGAAAGGCAAAGATGCTGCCCTGAGGGAGTGACAGTTTAACTCAAACCAAAGCAGAGTGAAAATGTTGCCTGCATGGTATTAAAAAACAGAAGGTAGACCATTTTATTTGGAAAGCCAAGGTTTCCACTGAATTATTTGGGTTTTCTTCTGTGCATGCATGCCTTCTGGAGCCATTTTTCTCTTCTGCTTAAAAGAAAATGGGTCTCGCTCCTTCTCCCAGTAACGTTGGACCCTTTCTGTAAGGTTCAATCATAGGTGACAGGAGAGTAGAGGCCTCTAAGGTACTGTGTTCCGGTTTTATCTTGTGAAAATAAAAAGGCAGGTGGAGGGGACACTACCAAAGCATTACTTGAAGTGAAAGAAACTCTTCTACATGTGCAGAAGCAGTATTATTACTCTTTAAAAAATCTGAGGGAAGAAAAGAAGGATAAATGCTTTCTTGAAGCCACTGTGTCTGCAGCTGTTGGAGAAGTTTCCATCACAGCACTTACATAAGAGTTGTGTCTTTCAAAACATGGGATAATTCAGCCATAGGAACACAAAGTCCAGGAAAAGAGGATCCTTATTTCCACCTTTCTTGACGTTAGCTGTTCTATTTTAATTTACTTCTGTGCTTAAGGTGGGCAGCAGTTTGGGGATGCTTCATTCAGCTCCAAGAACTATGAATAAGCACAGCATCTCCCGTGCTAGAGAGCATTTTGGAGGTGGAGATGCTGATGAGTCATCATCCAGTCAGCCACAGTGGAAACAGGAGATAGAAAGAAGATGAGTTATGAGTTTCTTACCACTGCTTTTATGTTGGACTGTGTAATAGAACTGAGTATCTGCTACTAGATTTGGTCGATCTGGTCTCAGTATAGGATGAAGCATGGCAAAATGTGGTAGTGGTACTTTACTGATGTCCCTTTGTGGAGTCTCACTTGAAAATATTCAAATATGAATGTCCTTTGCAGATTTGCTGCCCTGTGGATGCCTGAGCTGTAATGAGGTGAACGCTACTGGAAAGCAGAGGTTTAATTAGCTGTGCTGTTTCAATTCTCTCCTAAAGTGCATTTCAAATCACACACTTAGTTGTGAGATCAGTCATCGATGCTGTGTTTGATGGTTACAGAAGTTGTGTGGTTTTCTTTATCTTTTTTTTTTTTTAATGAGGAGCCCCTGATCAGATGACTTCATTTTCAGAACGAAGCACAAAAGAATAGTAAATTGCAAGTGCTCTGTGAAATCTTAAAGGAGAGTATTATGAATAGCATGAAAGATGAAATGCGTGCTAGAATTTTGTGTCATGTTGGCTAATTATCCACTACCAGAAAGAAAAAGAAAGGCTAATTTGATTTATTAAAAGTTTTTTGATCATAACTTTTGGGTAGCTGTGCTTGGCAAACCAAACATTAGTGTGAGGACCATACCAGAGTTTTGGGAGTTTGGGTTATTTTCTGTAGTATTTGATCACAGCAGCGGTGGATAGAAAAGCAACCTTATGTGTTTCTCCAGGGCTTTGCTCCAAGCGAGTCACGAAGTTCTGAAGGGGTCAGTATGTAATGCAGCAGAACGATAAGAAGGGACATGGTTTTGCCAGGAGCCCTGCAAGACTCTGGATGTGCACACAAAGACATGGAGGAGCAAAACTCTAGAAAAGTTTAGAATCCATAAATCCCTTCTGGTGGAGCCCAGGAGTGAGAGCAGCGGCAGGAGCTGTGATGTGGAGAAACTCAGAGCATTGCAAGCATTGCACCTCTGCCACATAATGAATCACCTTCTGCGCTCTAGGAGCATCATCATTAGCTCCGTTACAGTGGGTCTTGGCCAATGAAGACTCGCAAGTCACACTTCTGCATGGAGCTCACTTTATCTTCATCAGGAGGTTGGAAGGTTGAGTCAGCCCTGCTGGGATTTGCACCAGTGGTTCCAGGAAGTCTGGGTATTTCAAACCTTAGGCTTAGACCTCTAATCATCCCCTTATCTAAACTGCCTAACATCTGAGTCTGCAAAATTGGGTTGGAAATCTCACACAAACACGCTTTCCCCAGCGGCATTTCTGTGTTTGTTTGCCAGTGGAGTCCAGGACTACAGAAGATCCAGCCTTGAAACCAAAGGTTTAATCGAAGTATTGCATGAAGGCCTGGTCCTGTCTTGATTGATGGCTTGCTTACCGTGTCCTCACAGCTGGAGAGATTCCCCCTTTGAGGCAGAAACCCAAAGTTAACACTCAGAGAGGCAAGTGTTGACCCTCTTGGGCCATAAGCGTAGAGCAACCCAGTTACGTTAAATTATTTCTACATCTGCTTGGATGGAAGGAGTTGATTGCTTGCTTGTAACTTAGAAAGAAGTCTCATCCTGAAAGCCCTACTGTTTAGTGCTTGCAGAAATGGTTCAAATTATGCAAAGGTGTTTTTTTTTAATGCATGAATTCAAAGACAAATGGTGTGAGGTCAGCCCAGCAAATCTGAATCCCTCCCCAGGTAAATTTTTCAACCTCACTTGGCCACAAAGCCTAAGGAGTTCAAAGATATTAAATTCTTGCAGGTTTTGTGAGAATAGCTGGTTGAATGGAGACGACAGACTAAATTAGCACCTCCGGTAGGAAAAAGCTGCAATGTTAATTCACTCTTTGTCACAGAGCAAAGCATCCTAAGTAGAGGCTGAGTCAAAGCACTTTCTGATGTCTCCTAGCTGTGGAAAAGCTCCAGCCAAAACTCTCACTTTATCTACCATCTCACTGTGCAGTGGCACCTTAAAAACCAAACAAACTGGCTTTATTTGTTCTCTGCTTCTCAGAGCTGCTTGCTTGTGAGGCATTTTCACTGATAACTTACGTCCATGTGGAAGTTCTTCTCTATCTTCCCTTTGGTCCTGTCGCTGAAGGAAAGGAGTATCCTGTGGCTCAGTACTACATTGAATGGGGTGATAGATCAGAAAGGAAAATTTCCAGGTTTTGTCCCCTAGTCAGGAAAGAGGACTATAAATAATTCCACACAAATCAATGCTTTGATATGTTTGGCTTCTTTCAGAGTATGTGTGAGCAGATGTGTGATAAATTTCTCGTTTTAACCGATGTTAGCAAATCTCCAGAGAAACTGGCTGCTGTTTGCTGCCCATCTCTATTAGTTAAACCAGATTCCTCTGTTCTGATTTATCAGATAGGGTGACTGATGATGTTTGTAAATGTAAATTTTAAGTTTCCTCAAATTCTAGAGTGTAAAGCCTCAAAATAGTCATTTTCTATAAACACTGTTGCTTGAAAAAGTCCTGCCACTCGAATATCTGGTGAAGATGAATGCACATTGCATGCAGAGTTGGCAAAGAGGCACCCATTTATATAAACATACAGTTACTATTCATGGAGATTTCTTTTATCATCTTTCCAGTTGTACAAACACGACGCCACCACCACCCCCGGCAATATTGCATTGTAAATTACCTTCCTTTTAAAAGCCCTCTCCTGTTAGTGCTTTTCATTCAGGAGATGGGAGACAGCCCTGGACTTGTCTTCAGATCAAATACAAGCTGCAGACTCTGGGTATTCACCTGAATTATATGAACCTCTGCACCATAGCTATTTACTTGTTATGATGCATTTCCTTCTCTTGATTAACTAAGCTCTGAAAAGGGACACCTGTTTCAGCATTGCCCCCTCAAGGCAGCCCTCTCTTTTGTAACATCTTTCATTCTCACCTTTTTCTCGCCTTACCTTCTCCGGGCTACTGCATGTTTTGTCTTATGTTTAAGATTCGTGTTAGACTCCTGAGGCAGGGACTGGGTTGTGGAAAGCCACCTATCGTGCAATGGATATGAGAACTGTTTAGGGACATGTAAGTGCTGCAGCCCATTTTGCACCCGAAGCCCCAAAGGTTCAGCTAGTGGCTATTTTTGATTAGTTTGCACAATGCCTCCTACCATGCTCCAAGGTCTGGGTGCCTCCAGTTTGTTATTAGCTTGACTGGTGTTCAGCATCCTCAGTAGGAGGCAGGTCTGGTCTCCAATAACATACTAAGGCACCCCTTAGCATTTTAAATATGTGCATCAAAACCTAATTTTAGCAAAAACTGAGCAGGACCATGATTTGCAGTTAAAATAAATACAAGATAATTTACTAGAATAGGCTATTGGAATCACAGCCTCCACAGGGTATTTCTCTCTGTTACACTATCCAAGTACTGAGGACTTTATTCCATAGTTTACTGTGTGACATCAGAAGTTCCTCTATGAATAGCTGTTGACTTGCACCTAGGAATGATTCTAGGGGGAAATGGAGAGCAGGAGCCCTAGGCTGATTCTTTCATCACAAGAGCCCGTTGAAACATTGGTGTTTCTCCACACCCTAGGCCAGAGCTGGCATCTCTGCAGCCTTCACCATGGCCATGCCCTGCAGTCCTCTCCACAGCAAAACCAGTGAAGAGATTCGTTGGGTGTTGGTGATGTCTGTTGCTGTATTCTGCTCTCAGGCCTCTCTTGCCCTTTGAAGATTCCCCATTGTTTAGGCTATTAACATACTTTCGAGTGGATGTTTATCTTTTTGGAAACTTTTATGGCAGGCACATTGCTGGAAAAAACCCTGAGAAGCTCTCTGCAAGAAAGCAGTACCGGAGCCTTTTGCTGAGCGTAATACAGCTCTGAGCAGCTCTTCCCTTTATTTGATCAGCTTCTAATACCTAACAGTTCTGTGAGTAAACATTTATAGATCAAATCAAAAGCTTGCAAGAGGAAGCACTCTCGATAGATTAGAAGCTAAACTGATCTAAATTAGAACAGATGCAGAGATAACCTTGCCTGGCTAAAAAGCATATACTATCGGTTGCATGCAGATAATTAAATGAATTAGCCCTTTTCTATTGAACAACTGATATGCAATTGATAAACTTAATTAATAATTAACTTTTTAATTAAATATCAATTTAAAACAAGTGTGGTAATATGCCACTTGCATTTAATTTTGCTGCCTTTTCTTCATTAAAGAACTATCATTAGGGTTACAGGTATCTGTTTAAGATGTCTCTCTGCGCTGCACAAGGAAGAAATGTGTCCGCTGGGCATTTGCCAGTGAAGAGATGGTGATAAACAGCAGCCACCAGAGACAAAGCCAGCATCCAACTTCAGAGTCAGAAGGAACCACAGAGATAATGGCACATCCCTGGCCGTGGCTTTCATAGCAGCAGAAGGCTTGCCTTGGTTTATGCCCTTGCATGCTCTTAGAAGAGGCAGTAATGGGCAGAGAAGAGCTGAGCCCTTCTCGTGACAATGGGCAGAAGGTTCTCCGCAGCTTTGTGAATGAAGTGTCTGGATGAAGCCAACTATGAACACCCAGGCCTCTATTGAGGGGAGAGAGACCCATCAGTTATTGCCTTGTTTCTGCAAAATGGTCCTGAATAAGTGAGGGAAAGAGGCCACCTTTTTGCATGCCCCTCTCACATGATGCCTTAGCGCAATTCCTATTAGTGCTAATGGGGTAATTGGCTCCCCTCGATGTGAATTCCCTATAATGCATCTGTGTAACCTGATTTGAGAGTGTAAATCCCATTAGCCTGAACGGCGATCTTCTCTGCCTCCAATTTACCCATTTGATCCTGCGGGCACTAACAGCCGATCTCGTCTGCCTTTGAAAGCAGTAAATAGGCATCTGACTTCCGCTAAATGGTGTTTGCAGACTGGCATGACTGTGTCACACCTCCACCGTGGTGCCCTTCTCACAGTATCACAGTATCAGAGTATCATTAGGGTTGGAAGAGACCTCACAGATCATCAAGTCGAGTCCTCTGTGAGTCTGCCCTCGCAAACATCTCTGCAAGGGGGATATTGCTGCAGGACTGATGGGGAGTGACTGCTTTTCATCTGGCTCCCCGGGGCAGCACCAGCTCTTGGCCACATTTGGCGGCTCTGCGGCAGCATCCATGCAGCATGGCACAGCAGTGGTGGGCATGTGAGGCTCCTGAGTGATTTGGATGCTTTAAAGGAGTGCATGTAGTAAGGTGCTGTGGTGCTGGAATCGTAGCAACCACTTAGACCACTGCCTGCCACTCATGTTAGAAACTGGACATTTGGAGCTGATGAATAAACACACTGTAGTAAGGTAGCCGAAGGCTTCATGGCTGCAGTCTTTGCCATCCACCAACTACTGAGTCCAGGCCTCATCCTAACTGTGCTCATTTATTTTTTCTGTCTTTAAAAAATTACCTACAGAGCTCAGCTGTGATTTATCTACCCAAATATAACACCAGAGACTTGAAGCAAACGACTCCTGCATAGTCCTGCCACTTGGGGAGGGTACCTTCCACCTACCTAGTAAGCACAAGGAGCAAAAAAATATGCAGAAGGCAGGAAACAGAGTTTGCAAAGTGGGGGGAAAATGGTGAAAGGTTGTAAGAAAGGTTTCCACCCACCCTGTGCCTGCTAGTTACAAGAAGAAATATTTGAGCACCTCACTGAAGATGTAAGAAAAATCTTTCCATTGCAGTGGAGGATCTGAATGAAGATTAAGAATTGTGGTTGTTGGGGGTTTTTTTCCTGTTAATGTCTTGATTTGTTTCCAGATGAAATAAGTGGGATAGAGGATAAGCCAATGGGGTCTTGACTGTCTTGCAACGTGGGGCTTGAAGCCAATTGGGAATAACTCCTTAGAAGGTACCATCATGGACATGGCACCAGACACCTATCCGGTAGGAATGCACCACTGATGAAAGGATTATTTCTTTTCCTGCTCTGCCTCATAAGAGGATATTCTCGCTTCTCCATATGTGAAGGGAAGATGGGTCCCTCCCGTGGGGAATGTTACTGCTGGCCACCACTTCCTTTCTGAAAGCCCCATTTGAAAAGGAGGAAATAGTTGGTGGAGGAAGTTCCTGAAAAGGAATCTTTCAAATCCTTATTTTTGCCAGTTGTTTCTTTTTTTTTTTTTTTTAACCTTCCAGGGGACACCCAATACGCTGCAAATAATTGGTGTGGCTGCCTCAAGTGATGGAAAAACTGCAGAAAACTGCAAAGGGTGTGACAGCAAGAAACCCAGCTTCTTCTCCCTTTATTGTACAATATTTATCATCAACCCGTTTTGTATATTTTGCTTTCTTTTGTGTAATCTTATCATCGCTGGGGTTGAAAACGATGTAATTTTTGCTCCTTTGAGTAGTTGCCAAAAAAGCACTTACGTCGGAGTATTAGTGTATCATTTGGCTAGCACATCACATAATGGTTTTTTTACAGCAAGTATTTAACCGTGTTTTCATCCTGTGGGAAAGAATGATGGGTCTGTTTTGTAAAAATAAGACCTTGTGGCAATGTGGACATGCAAGAGATAGAAACATAATGCGACAAATTAGTTTCAACACACAGAAATGAAATAGTCCAGGCTCCATATACATTCGTTGGTGCTGGTTTCTCTCTCTCTCTCTCTGTCTTTTGTGTCTCTGCTTTTCTCTTATTCTGAGATGTATTGTTGGATTTTATGGGAAAACTTTGCAAGCAGGAACTATCAGAATTCAGCGAGATGCCTACTTGGTTTGGGCACAGAAGATGATGTTATTCTTGTATGCATATATATGGTTTTGCCTATGCGTGCACACATACAGGTAAAAGGTAGTATCTGTGAGCACACATATAGGTAAAAGTAGTATCTGTGAGCACACATATAGGTAAAAGTAGTATCTGTGAGCACACATATAGGTAAAAGTAGTATCTGTGAGCACACATATAGGTAAAAGGTAGTATCTGTGAGCACACATATAGGTAAAAGTAGTATCTGTGAGCACACATATAGGTAAAAGTAGTATCTGTGAGCACACATATAGGTAAAAGTAGTATCTGTGAGCACACGTATAGGTAAAAGTAGTATCTGTGAGCACACGTATAGGTAAAAGTAGTATCTGTGAGCACATGTGCAAAAGCAGGAAAGTAGCTGTGGGTACCAGCAGATATGATCGAGTTCATCAGAGAGTGATTTCCCATTGGAATGGGCTGCCCAGGGAGGTGGTGGAGGCACCGTCCCTGGGGGTCTTCAAGAAAAGACTGGCTGAGGCACTTAGTGCCATGGTCTAGTTGATTGGATAGGGCAGGGTGATAGGTTGGACTGGATGATCTTGGAGGTCTCTTCCAACCTGGTTGATTCTATGATTCTATGATCCCTTTTGGGTACAAGCTCATGGTGTTATAGAGAGAAGCATATTAGCTTTATTGAAGACTGAAAAGATACTTTGCATTGGTCTAGCCTTGAGCTCTGTAGTAAAGGGTTGGACTTGATGATCTATGAGGTGTCTTCCAACCTTGGTGATGCTGTGATACTGTGATTTTAGCAACAGAAACAACATTATGAAGCAGGAGAAATCTGATCACTTCTCATTTCACCACAGAAAAGGAAGACCTGGAGCAAAAAAATAATTTGCCTTCAGGTGCTGCAGAAATAATCAAGCAGCTGACCATTGCAGTTTGAGATGACCCCATCAAATCCCTCCCAAACAGTGGTTAAGTGGATCTCCGTTACAACTTGAAACCCACTGTTACCTTAAAAACCATTTGTGTTTCTATTCACATCTCTTCACATTACAACCTGCCCCCAGTAACAGTTGCTCTCACCTCTACCAGGAGAAAAAAAAGTTATGAGCTGCTGTTCTAAAGGTCTCCCATTTCTAAACTTTATTCTTTTTATTAAAATGTCCCAGAGAGTTGTGACCCAGACTTCTTTTTTCTTTGTATGTAAAAATTCACCAGCATCCCTCTCGGCTTTTGCCAAGTGACTATAATCTGTTTGATGTTCAACCTCCGTCTCTCCAGCAGCCACTTACCCATTTGTGCAGTTACATGCACATTTGTATTTTGTCATGTCTGAATTCAGACCCAGAGTCTGGAGATGCCAAGTACGTGCCTAACTTCACTTATGTGAGAAGGAGCAGAATTGAGCATATGGCTACACAGTTCCTATGTAAAATAAAAAATGCCATTCAGCAAATTTATTAGGGCTTTGTAGTGAGTTATCATCAGTAGTTGCACTAAAGTACAGCTCAGAAAAAAGACATAGCAGAGACTTCATGATGGAATAGGCTTTTTGTGTGCCTTGTCTTTGCTAATTTAAAGCATTCAAAAAAAAATATCTATGAATTGTTCTCTGAAAGCCTTTCATCCTGAAAGGTGCTGGAAAAACCACACTCTTCACTGGTATTGGTGTGAATCAGGGTGCTCAAAGCATGCCCTTTGGATGTCAAGGTAGTGTTTGAATCAGGGGGTTTTATCATTAAAAAAAAAACCTGCTTAGGGAGGGGTTCTCCAGACTTCTGGCACTTCGGGACTATTCTGCTTTGAAAGACTGGAAAGCCCCTGTTGTACCACCATAAATGAATCATTAGAAGTATAAGATGAAAGAGGAGGGATGAAGACTATCTTATGTGTCTGAAGACCTACTAAGTAGCATATGTGAGCCATGGCTTGTAGGAGGACTGATGCACCCAATCTTTTCCTAACCAACCTTGCTCTAGGTGTGAGCAGAGCTTCACCTTTCTTGCACTTTAAGAAGAGTGATTAAAAGCAAAGGAGAGAAGGTGAGTCAGTAGTGACTAAAGACCATGCATAAATTCCTATCAAATGGCTGGGGTGAGATAAATAGCAGAAACATGAAACAGCCTGATTTTACTCTGAGCAACACTTTATCTTCACAGAGATGTCACCACTGTTATGTCATTTCCTCTCCAGATATGGCCACGGAAGAGAGAGAACTTCTGTAGTGGGGCAGCACAAGCAATTGTGATATTGTTCGTGGCTGCTTTGGGAGTGCCATCAGCTATTACAGAGCAAAGACTCAGGGCAGGAGATGTAACACAGGAAGAAGACCTAATACATGATCTCTGCAGTAGTGCAATCAAGTAAAGCTCACCAAAAATGATAGGTCAGGTAAGAGTTTCTCCAGGAGCTGTGTCCTGCCCAAAGGGTATAACCAGGCAGTTGGGTAGATAGCAACAAACCTGCAACACTGGATTTTTCTGAAGGGCTTGTGTTAACCCTGATAAAAATCTCACTGGTATTTGGGGCAAATGAATCCACTGGACACTTAGCCTGGCTCTCCCTATGCTCTTCTGTTATTATTCTGCCAACATCTGGGTGTATAGCCGTTCTTGCTCCAAATAAAATGCTCTGGTCTGGATATATTTAGTTACTATTTTTCAATATCTCTGCACAAGTAACTCTGTTCCCAGTGGGGCTGAGTCCTTCCTTTAAGGTACCCTGTCCTGTGCTGTGTCAGCCCTGCTTGTGCTGTCCTAAGCCCTATTCTTTGCCAAGCCCCCGTAATGTGGGCACCCTTCTCTGCCACTGGGCCAGACCCTGTGCAAGCCCCAAATGTCTGCAGCCCTAATACAGCAGTGGCCATCACCACAGGGCTGCCCACATCTGCAGCCTTCTGCATAAAAGGCTCCAGAATAGACATCTTGTGCATAAAGAGGGTTAAACAAAATTTAAGCTTCTAGAAGAAGCTCTGTTTAATTTTATTTCCCCATGCACACCTTGGAGAGGCACCCCCTTACCCCCACTGAATTCCTACTGATTTTGCAGGATCTTGGGAGATGGCAGGAGACAGAGGGCTGTGTGGAGCCGTGTGTTGCAGTCAGAGTTCAAAAAGGTGAGTCCCCCTGAGAAGGAAAGATTGGTTTTCATGTTGAATGCTGTCTCTTGTTTAAACTTAGGGATTTGAATGGCCCATTTCTCCTTTCTTCTTTTGCTAAATGTGTTTATCTTCATGTCTGAAATGTTTTGTGAACTCTGCTTTTCTGTCCCTCTAAAGGGTATCTTTTAGATAAGTTTTTGGGTTCTGCATTTTCCATCTCTAACTGCAGAAATGTAAGAGAAAGAAAGTGCATTTTCATAAAGCAGCCATCTGATGCAAAGTTACAGTAAATGTATTTGCTCTGCTTGTTCCTTCCTTATATTGATTTTCCATGAGTAGCCTGATGTATATGCACACACATAAATATGAGCATGAATATGACTGGCAACAGATAAAATAGGCTAATGGCAGAGAATGTTGAGGGGTGGGGGCCAGTTTTAGAACTCTTTATTTTTTCTGAGCATTTTTGACCACCTAAGAGAGTATAAACAAGAACCCAGCAGGTATGTGCCAGGGAAAGTATAGGCTGGATGTCAGGAGGAAGTTCTTCACAGAGAGAGTGTTTGGCATTGGAATGGGTTGCCCAGGGAGGTGGTGGAGGCACCATCCCTGGAAGTGTTCAAGAAAAGACTGGATGAGGCACTTGGTGCCGTGGTCTAGTTGACTGGATAGGGCTGGGGGATGGGTTGGACTGGATGATCTTGGAGGTCTCTTCCAACCTGGTTGATTCTATGATTCTATGTTCACTCAGAGCCAGAGGAAGGATTTAAGTTTCATTTTTCAGATGACAAATGCTGCAATGAGTGATGCAAGTAATGAAAATTAGTTGCAGAAAAATTAAAAGTGTATCCAAAACCACTGCAGATTCTTTATTTGCTGTTTGCAGGGAGAACTAATTTGATCCAAATGATTTGTCCAGTTGCTGAAGGAGCTAACAGGGTGTCTGGACTTGTGTACTACTTTGGTTGGAACTGAAGTGATGAGGAGTGCAATGCAGGAAAGCTGGCTGGGTGGTTGGGTTTTTTTCTTTTAGAAGGAAGCACCAAGATGCTATATTCAAACTCTTCCTGAAATTTGCAAACCAGCCTCACCAAACATAGGGCTGCACTCAGCAGCCAGCAAGGGAGAGTTGGTAAAGCACAGTGTGGCAAAGTGAGCTGCAGCCCAGCATTGGAGCTGTGCACAGCCTGTGGGAAGGTATTGAGAGAGCTTCTCGAGGTCCTCTCTGCTGCAATACAGCAAAACACTCTGGTATTTTTCCACCGTCAGGGGAAAAGTGCTTGGAAGGTTGTTGGAACTGTCCCTTTGGGGATGGCCATGGAGCTGCTGGTGCTCCACATGCTCTAGCCTCACTACCTGTGTTGATAAGAAAAGACTCTTCCAGTCTAAAAATAAGCAGCTGGTGTCTGTTGTCTGCTGATGGAAATGTGTGTCTGATATGTAATTTGAACTTGATTGCAAAGGCCTCATAACCTCTCCTGGAGCCAGTGCTGTTGTCCTAGAGCTAGGTCCCCTCTGCTTCAGTGTGCCCCAGCCTTGGTCTGAGTGTGCTCCAGCCTCCCACTCGCTACCCCAGGAGTTACAGAGCCGATGACTCATGGTGCATTATCCTGTTTGAACTCTTCTCCCATTGCCTTGCTACCAAAACCCATTTGTTTGGCAACTGCCAAAACTTGACACTGATGAGGATGAGCAAGGGAAAGGAGAGACCTGTTATTTTCCAAGGGTAAATCTTAACTGCAAAAGGTTGACGTTTGCTGCAGAGCCCTTTGGGAAAGCTGTCAATGTCTTGGGAAGCTGCTGTTATGAATGGAGCCAACTTTGGAGTTAATTTCTGGATCTTGTCTTCCTTATTTGGAAACAGTTGGATTTGAAACGCTTGACCATAAAATCACAAGGAATATTTTTTCCTTGCACAATGGCTTGTGTGTGATGGATGGGACCTTTCCCAGTCCAAACTTCAAATGTAGTAGTTTGCTTAGGAGAAAAGTGGTACTAATAGGGAGATGGGCCAATGAGTTTAGGTGTTGATCCCATCACCAAAATGTTGGTGCACAGTCCAGACTGTAGCCCCACTCAAGGGATTGGTTGAGGAAGGTTTCCATGCAGCTTGGATGAACTATGTCCATCTAAGTCCTACTTGGTTGCGTGGAAATCAGAGTGAATTTGGAATACGTAGTTGGAAAACCAGGTGCAGCGTTGATCCAATTTCCAATGCATCCAAGTAGCCAGATTGTAGAGAGGGGAGGTCTAACGGAAATGGGTTTGGCAGGCAACGAGAAGAGGCCCAGTTAAACTTCTTCAGTACCAAGAAACTCTCCTGGCCTTCTATATAGTTCAGAACCATCTTTCCAACTCAGAGACCCCCTTGGCTATGGGTTTTGTGTGTCACAAAGGCTGGCTCTGACAAACAGTTTTAGAATCACCATCTGTCAGCTTTTCCTTCAGGGATCCCCATTTACAATAGCTTGTATCCAGGCCATGTGCAAATCCCACTGGGCTGAAACTTGGCCCTGTGCAAGGTTGGCCTGGATGCAATTAGCAAACACAAAATTTATTCAATTTTGTTTGGCCAAAAATATAAGATTCTTTTGTTTGCAGATGCTGAAGTTTAGATGCCTTTCCAAACTTATCAAGGACAAGGGAACCACTTTGGAGAACGTAACGCCCAACCCCAAAGCCATCCTAGAATTCAAACTGAACTGGAAACCTACACACCAAATAGTTCCTGAAGCTTATAAATGGAGTCCCTTTATTTATTTTTTTTTTCTGATTAATTTTTGCTGCTGTCTCTGAACTTCATTGCTTTGGGCTCTAGAAAGAAACACTGAACTATCAGAAGAAAACCAGGATTTGTGGCATCTAGGGAGGTCCAGAGGGAAGTATCTGAAATCTCCTGGGAATTTTTCAATTCCTGGAGATTTGGAGAAATGTCTGACTCAAATCCCAGAGTTTAGAGATTAGAACTGTCATGGGAGAGTGTATAAATTGCTTTAGTCTGGGATCTGACTGGAATCTTGTAAGATCAGGATCTGTTTCTCTTGATTGTCCATCCAGGCTCTCCATCTTTTAGGTCTTATCTGCCAGATTCAAGCATGGTAAACCTCATGGTGCCTAATTCATCTGTCTCACAAAGATGGAGGGCCAAGTCAATCCTGCATTCACATCTTTGTTTCCCAGTTCCCACAAAAGTGCCAGACCACTTTATTTATTCCCCTCCTCCATGCAGGTATTCTCTGATTATAAACCAGAATTTGTATCTAAGATGTGTTTTTTCTTCAAGTACTTTTAACCCCTACATACTCCACCTACTTATTCCTGGACAAGGGAGCTTGCAATACTTCTGCTTGAGCTATGAGGTGGGATGAGAAGCTGAAGGAGAGGTCCTCTGCAACAAGCAGACTTGTGACAAACAGCTAATGAGGTGAAGAGGAATCAGAACAGTGTTAAATACTTGCACATAAACATCCCCCAGATTGCATTACTCTCAGGGAGGTAATACTGGAGGATTTTGTAAGCCTTTATTAGTTAAAGGGAAGCTGCCCTGGACGTGTCTGAAGCAAACACTCTGAGTTCCTGAGGATGTTTGGCCACCTCTTCTCCATACCTCCCCAACCTCCCTGCTGTTGGAGGATGGTGAGCAGATCAGGTGTGATAAACCCACCCAGAGCCCTCCACTGCAGCTGGGCCCGTTGTTATCAGAGTAGTTAGTATGCTGGGGTTGTGCAGTTCCTCTGCCATCTTCATTCACCTTAGAAATGTGGAGTTTGAATGGTTTATCTCTATTAATCACCAGCTCAAAAAGCTTTGTGCACCAAGGGCCGCAGATAATTAACTTCACTATACTGCTTGTCTTATCAGTATCAACCTCTTGTCCTCCTGTGAAATAGTTAAAACCATCAGCCCCTTTTTACTTTTCCATTTAACTCTAATGCTTTAACACTGATGTTCTAAATGGCACAGTGATTCAGACTTATTAGACAAACCTTTCTTTTTGCATCTCTTATAATTTTTGATAATTGGCCATGTAAGTTTCTAAGGGGCTCAACAGCTTTTCATGCCACTATACTAGTAATTAAAGGTTTCTCACAGCCTTTCAGATTTCTCTTTACTTTCTTTTCTTTGATAACTATAATTTGCTGTTTAATTGGGATGGGGGGAGGAAGTGGTAGTAGCAATAGACTGACTACGTAGGAAAAGGTTTTGTCTAACAGAAATCTGTAGTTTTTAAACAAGCCTTCATTGTTTCTCTGGTTTTGTCCCTTCTCTTGCTGGAGCTCCCCTCCCTCTCTCACTGTTAAATGTTGTAACCATCCAGTGAGAGAAAAAGGAGAGGCAGGACAGGGAAGTGAGACATGTGGTAGAGCCAGAATGGTGGTGGGGACTCTGTTCCTCATGATGCCTCTTGGTTTAGCCCTTTGCTTTGCTAATGCTCCCATCTCCAGTACTCATTTCCCCCTGGAAGTCCCAACTCTGTTGGGGATGGTGGCAAAACACTGCACTGCCTGGATGTGCCAAGGTGGGGAGAGTAGGTCTGAAGGAGGCTGTTTGTGCATCCAACATGCCCAGCAGCACTCTCCTTAAGCAACCTTTGGGCTCTGGGGCTAAGTGGTACTGGTTGACATGATCCTACAAGTGTTTGCCCTCATGAGTTGACATTGTGCTTGCTAGAAAACATTTTCCAGTGTGGTTTCCTGCAGATGCCCTCCCCAGTGGACTTTGACACCAGCAGCCCTCAGTGCTGTTGTTGCAGCTCCCTATGGGTTCCTCTCAATGGTCCCAGTAGCTACTGTCTCTTGACTTGTGATGCTGACAAGAGGGCAGCCTTCCTATGGTGCTGTTGGAGTTTTAGCCTTTCACACCCACGTGCCTGTTCGTTTTGAAGCAGCTTTTCCTTCTGGAGATTTTCTTTGTCCCATTCCTTTGTCGCCTAAGACTGTATCCTACCCTCCCTGCTTGCAGGAGGTGTATATGGGTGTTGGCACACCTGATGCTGATGTTCTCCAGAAGCATTTCTCCATTTTGTCTCACCCACAAGCCACACATCCCAGAAAGTTTTTTCTCTCTCTCTCTCTCCTACTTGAATTACTTTAATTTTCCCTTCCCCTCCCCCCCCCCCGCCTTTCTTTTATTTTCTTTTTTTTCCCATGTTCTCCAGTTCCTACACCAACATCTTTTGTCTCTTGTCTTTAAATCCATTCACTCTTCCTGTGGGACATATGCTAATGTAAACTTCTTAACTCCAGCTGCTGGAGTCAGGTGATGGGGAGCTGTGGCTCTCCTTCAAAACAAAACATCTATGCAGTTGAGCAGAGAAGGATGGAAGTGTCACCCCAGTGCTCTGAAATCATTATACAGAGAAAAACCTTCAACACTATGCTTTTAAGACTTGTGAATTTTACAGCACCTTTTTGATGTTGGGAGGAGGTGGGAGCAAGGAAGAGAGAAGAGTTGATCCAAAGTTTTTGACTGTTGGATATGGGCAATGTGGTGTGTTCCTCCAGTCAGTGCACAGCGACCACTTCTTATCACTGTGCATACTGAATTGCAAACCAAGTTCATGCAGAAGTCATTCAGTTATTTTTTTGAGTGAAGAATTCACACAACCTATGATCTCTTCCAGGATTATTCTCCAACAGGATAGGAGGAAGAAAAAGACTAGTGGTGCCTCTGTTGTGAATAATTCATCCCATCCTACTAGTGTGGGTGCTAGCTTAGCTCCCACTAGGGTTGGGTAGGAGTGTGAGGTGCCTCCCGTATCTCTGTTAGCTGCTGGGGGTTAATAGGGGCACTCAACACACACAAGCACACTCTAAACAGGGTCAGAGGGCAGCCAGCACATTGTGACCTCGAATTTGACATCTTTTACTCATTTCATGTGAGGTGACCCTATTTCTCTGTGGCCAACTGCCTTGCCCGGTGCCTGTGCCTGGAGTGCATGGTGCTGCAGGAGCCTGGACAGTCCACTCTGAGCACTGGGGACAGTAATGACCCCCTGCACAGATGCACTCCTTGCCCTTATGTTCCGGACCTTGAGTTGCTACCCAGTATCACAAGGGGAAATAAAAAGTGACAGTGGCTGTTGAATGACTGACCCCTGCCCCTCTGCCACCTTAAATAGGACAGTTCAAAGATTCTCAGCACTAGATAATTTGTATTTTAACCCACGAGGTCCTGGTGCTGTGTTGCAGTGTGACAAATCCTTCCAGCTCACCACGGGGTCCTGGCAGCACCGGGGCTGCTGGAGCAAGTGTCCAGACCCTGGTTATCCTCATATCACAGTATCACAGTATCATCAGGGTTGGAAGAGACCTCTATCCATCCCATCCAGGGATTTGTTTTCAGTAACTGTAATGTGAATGGCATTAAGATCTCCTCTTGAGCTCCAACCAGCATCCCCAGGAGTTCTCACTGATGCTTCAGTTTTCTTCTCTGCCTCTGAGACAAGGCTTTGAGGGCAATTCCCTTATCTCTGCTTGTTTTGTTTTGGTAACTTATGCAGCAGAGTGTCTGGAGGTGTCTGTCCTCTTTCCTCCTTTCCAGCTGTCTCTCTCCTTCCACCACTTTGTCACTCTCAGTTGCTTGTTGGTCTCTCTGATTTCCTCCTCTTTCTCCTTAGTTGGTCTATTCATCATCTTTCCTCGGTAGTCCACACTCCTTTCTCTTCCACTTCTCTGTCTCTTGTTTCTCCCGTTTCTCTTTCTGGTTTTTCCCCCCTAGTGTCGGAACTTCTTTCTTTGATTCCCTCCCTCCACCTCCCACCCTTTATAGTGCTGTTATCTGTGATTTTGGCAAAGAGCACATTTATTGGGGAGGAATATCCCCATGGCAACGCAGCAGATGGTGACTTTTGATTAGCTTGGCTTCTTTTTTTTTTCCCCCCGACTGCCAAATCACAATCCGTCTTTGAAATTAAATCAGGCTGTGATAGCATCAGTTGTTCTGGAGAGGGGACGAGAGAGAAACAAGACTGAAGTATTACAGCAGGAGCCAGGATGTAATGCAAATTTGTGTTTTTTAACCCCAGCAATAAAAACCCCTGTTGGTTCCGGGAGCAAGAGGAACCTCAAGAGAGGGAATAATAAAATATTTTTTTAAATAAGATTTTTAAAAAATAATGTTGTCCCCTCCACATGGACTCTTCAGTCCAACCACACTGGAGGCTGTGTCGCTGTAATACCGATGTCGCTCCTTGCAGAGCCACTTGGTGTTGCCAGGCTTCATTTTGCTGCTGCTTAAACACCTGTCACAACCAGGTTATCCTGTACCTGGTTAGTGGGGTTTGGATAACTCCCTCGGGGTAAACGAAGGCAAAACAACACCAAACAGCTGATGAACTGGGTTTATTGGTTTGGACCAGAGCAGGGGGAAATGAGAAGGAAAAGCAGTGGGGAAAATACATACCAAAGAGAAAGGATATCACCATTTCCCTGGCTTGAAAGCATAGAATTGTCACAGGGACAGTGCCAGGAGCTGTGTTGGAGGAGTGAGGCAGTACCATGGCATCATCTCTGGACCACAGGCAGCACTAAGCAGGGCTGTGCCACGTGGCTTTTCTCCAGGATGCAGGCAGCAGCAGGAACAGAGTGGCGTGGCACCAATGGTACAGGCTACCTGCTACAAAGCCCCACAGGAATGCATGGAACAGAGCAGGACAGTTTCTTCCAGCCCCCTGCTTCCCCAGGCTTTCCCCAAAGCCCCCCATTTCTCCATCACCCCTGTGTAGCAGGCAGCAGGAAGGGTGATGCCCCCAGAGCTGTGCAGAGAGCCATGTGCACACCCATCCTTTGGTAGCACTGTTTGAGACAACCAACACACTCAGGATCTCACAGCACCATTGAGAGGTTTCCTTGTGTCATGGGTGGTGGGAAGAGGCCAGGTTCCTAACTGAGCAATTAAACCAACTATTTATGTTTAGGGGTGCAGTTCCGAAGGTGGGAAGGAGAACATTAAGAAGCAGGAGGGAGAAAGGAATAGAAACAGCTCCTAGAAGGGATTGAAGGGAGGTGAGAGGAATTCAGGGTAAAGTGAGGAAATGGAGGAGCTGAAAAGGTTGGATGGCATCACTGAGCCAAGATACTGAGTGATCAAGGGCATGGGAAAGTGCAGAGCTGCCTGTAATGGCACCAGGGAGGTCTGTGCCGGGGGAAGGAAGGGCTCAAAGTTCTGCCAGCCACGAAGAGAAAGTTACAGGGCATAGCCCCATGGAAGATGGGAAAGCAGATATTGAAGTTTAACAGTGAAGAACTTTCTTGAATGCTTCAGAGTGGGTGGTATTCAAGTATCATGAGCTCCTTCGCCTCATGCTTTTTGGAGGGTGACCAAAGGTGAATGCATTTGAGTGCTAATCATAGCCAAAGATAAAGGAGGGCTTGAAAATGAAAGCTGCAGCAAGGTGATGACTTGTGACCCAGCAGTTTCATGGGAACTGACATGTCTCAGGCTTCGAGTGGGGGCTGCTATCTCAAAACATTAATGTTACCCACACAGGAGTTTAGAAAGCAATTGTCTGGTCTCAGCACTGTCTCTGTTGGCTGCAAGCTGTTAGCAGTCATGGCTAAAGGTGAATAAAGGGCCACATTCAGGTTTTGGGAGGTTCAGTTGAGATGGTGGACTTTCATCAGAAATTAAGTGCTCCAAGGGTTAATACTGTTTCCTATCTGTGGCTGCATCAGGTGTGTTTTCCAGTACTGTGGAGAGCAAACTCAGATGAGTACTTGGTATGCTTCATACAAGCCTTGAGATACTCAAACGCTGTCACTAGGATCTCATTTGCCTTTGCAAAGAGAGCAATTTTTTTGTAACATAGCCTACTAAAAGATAATCCTTCTGGAGCAGCTCTGGTCTTGTGTAGTATTCAAACCTGCACCTTTCTGCAAGATCTCTAAATGTATGGGATTGTCCTGCCCCTTATGGTAAAACAAATAACAGAGAAGCTCCCACTGTGTTTTCTGAAAAGCAGTCCCTGATTGCTTTCTCCTTAGGAACTGTGAGCCACCACCGTGTCTCTCTCACTGCTCTTTCAGTCAAGCCCATGCTTTTTCCTGCTCTGCTCCAAGGCACTCTGCAGGCTGTCTCAGGTTATTCCAGGATAAACTCTCTGGCCAATAGATAAAATTTTTGCTGCAGTTATTGTTACCTCTGTTGGAGATCTCAGTTCAGGAGTGTTTTGTGTATGCCGTGTGTTAGATCTGATGTTCTTTGAGGAGAAGATAAGATTTGGGTGCAAGGAATAAATCAGGCAGGGACACCACTGCGGTTTAATTGCCCAGAGATATTTCAGCTCCTGATTCTTCCTTGTGAGACACAAACATGAGGGAGACCTCCAGTCTGCAGGGGTTCATGTGTTGGTGGAAGGCATCAGAGAAGTGTTTCATGAGCACAGTGGGATCTGAACTCCTGTTTGAATATCAGATGGATAGTCATGAGGGTGTTCATTCTCTTTAGGTGATGGTCCTAGTTTAGACAAGACTCTGTGTCTTCTGGGTGCTGTTTCTCCCTGTTCTGGTAGGTTGCTACCTGGTTTCTTGCCCTAGGAACCTTGCCAGTGTCTGTCTGTCCCCAAATCTCTCTCTTCCTTGCTTGCATTACCCTTTGCCCTGCACCAAGTACCTTGCAGCTATGCTGTTCTCTTCCCTCGCACGCAGCACCCCAGGGCTGGTTGTCACCCTGTGAGCTTTTCTGTAGGAACCACACGCCGCACACCTGTGCGTTTGCTCTCCCCTCTGGTACCATTGTGCCCCAGCTGGTAACCTCTAATGGAGCGTGGGAGCTGCTGATAGACAAAAGCCAGGCTCACCCTGTGTCCTGCCCCTGCAGCTCGTCCCGTTAGCACAGCATGGGCACATGGAGCGGTCCCAGCACAGCAAGCGTGGCATCTGCAGCGCTGCGATCCAGTCCAGAGAGCAACACTAAACAAGCTGCCTGTGACACCACGGCACAGCACTCGAGCCTCTCCCGCTTGACACCACATCATAATATATTGATGCCATGACACCAGTGCTCAAAATAGAACCAGGACAATTTGATTTCCTGCAGATCTCAGAATGGGGTCATAAAAACGGAGACTGTTCTGGAGAAACGGGATAGGGTGGAAATGTTTGTAGTGACATCACAGCCGCTTCCATGCCAATGGCCTCCTACTGCTGCAAACATGTGATTGTGATTTTGCTGCACGCTCCATCAGAAAAGAGCCAGGCTGGCCAGGAAGGGAAAAAGAGGGAGGAGAAGGGACAGCAATACTCTGCTCTTGTATCTCAATTCAAATATCTGACAATAGCCTCACAGCCCAGCATGCCGGGTGATCAGGAGTGGGACCGTGGAGCTGAGACTGTTGCTGGATCAGTGGAGCTCAGGGTTTTTGGCAACTTGACTGCGGGCTGAGTAAAGACTTCTGATTTTACAGTGCATGGTCCTGATCTGCATTGGAGTGCTTTACTGGAGAGCTGGATGGTCTCATTGTGCTCACTCTTCCTCGCTGGTCCCGCTTATTTCTAACATCACTTTTCTTGGCAAGAAAAACTAACAGGCCTGAAATAGTCTGCAAAAGCCACTGCATAGCTGTTGTATTTTAGGAGTTCCTGTTACAGAGAAGAGCAGATCTCCCTGTTGGAGTTTCACCCACAAAGTAGGGAGCAACAGGGGGGGATTTAAGTAGCTAGGGGTAGAGGAAGAAACAAGGCAGAAAAGAGAGGAAAGAAACAGAAGTCAATCCAGAAAACAAAACTAGTTTGTGTCTGAGGACATTGCAGGATGAAATCTCAAGGGAGTTGCCCCACAAAAGGCACTGATGGCTGCAAAGCAAGGTCCTGCCCAAGAAACAGCCTGCAGAGATCAACACTAGCTGCGTCCAGTACATGTAACCTTGAGGGGCTTCGGAGCGGAGCATTATCTGTGGGGAGGATGGGAGAGCAAAGAGATCCAGCTAATGCAGCCATCTATCAGATTAGGCTGTCAAAAAACCAAACTGCTTCCATCACTGTCCAAGAAGTGACTCTCAGTGCCTGCTTAATGGGCTGGTGGTCCTGTTGTTGCTTCTCCAGGGAGAGGGGCCACTGCCACCACAGTGTGCAGCAGGCTGCGAGTTTAAAATCCTATTAGGCAGAGACTAACAGTTGCAAAAAGAAAGCAGGTATCCCCTAGTGGGGATTTAAAGATGTTTAGACGTAATTGGATTTTCCAAGCAGATGTCATTATTGTTAAACAGTTGCCCACTTGATATGTTCAAGTTGTTGGCTGTAATTGCTAAAATTAGCAGGTCTGCATAGAGCAAAGGTCAGGCGGTTAATATTGTGATTTAGTATTTTATGAAGTAATTCCAAATGCTTTTATGTATGTTTTTGTTTTTGCAGCTTAAGCCCACATTAAAGCAGTTGTGGGGTCTGCTAACAAAATAATGACTCAGACTCTTTATGCAGGCAGCTGACCAGGTTCAGTGGTGGTCCTCAAGCCGCCTTCACTCTCTGCTCTTCCCAGTGCCGCAGGCCAGCCAGGGCCACATGCATGGCTTCAATGCTGCAGTTAAATGGGAGGCTTTAAGCTGCACCCCAATGTAATGTGTTCAAGCAGAGATGGTGCTTGAAATGAGCCCGTCACGTCCATCAGTGGCTGGAAGTATAAGGGGCTGGTTTCTGTCGGTACCTGAGGAAAAAGGTTCTGCCACTTGTACCTGTGGGGCTTCTAAGTGGCTCAACCTCAGGCACAACTGTGTGCAAGTGATTTCAGCCATGGACATACCTTAAAGACATACCACTGACCAGGGAAGGCCCCAAAATACAGCTTTTTAGAGGGAAGCTATATTTTTGGAAGAGGAAGAGAGAGCTGGAACTGGGTAAAGTAAATGTTCCCTATGAGGAGAGGCTGAGGGAGCTGGGGCTGTTTAGCCTGAAAAAGAGGAGGCTCAGGGCTGACCTCATTGCTGTCTACAACTACCTAAAAGGAGGTTGCAGTCAGGTGGGATTGGTCTCTTCTCCCAGGCAACCAGCAATAGAACAAGGGGACACAGTCTCAAGTTGTGCCAGGGGAGGTCTAGGCTGGATGTTAGGAGGAAGTTCTTCACAGAGAGAGTGATTGGCATTGGAATAGGCTGCCCAGGGAGGTGGTGGAGTCACCGTCCCTGGAGGTGTTCAAGCAAAGCCTGGATGAGGCACTTAGTGCCATGGTCCAGTCGATTGGACAGGGCTGGGTGCTAGGTTGGACTGGATGATCTTGGAGGTCTCTTCCAACCTGGCTCATTCTGTGATTCCCAGGTTGTGCCATGGCTGAACACCTGATGCTGTTTCCTGTGGCACTGCAGCTGCTAAATAGCATGAGAAGAAGTTTTTAAAAACTTCTTGAAGGTGTCAGCATTTTATTGGCAGGCTCAGTGTTAGTCTGATCTTAGGCAAGAGTTTACTTCAAGGTCTGCTGAGCTTCATGTGCCATTCTCGGTAACAGAGACAGTCCATTTCTATGGGTGGTTTGGGCACACCTGACAGATTTGTGGCTGCTGAAGGAATGCAGAACTTTGCTAACACACTCTGACCTGCTCTTCCACCACCTTTATGGTTGTTTGTTATTTTTTTTTAATCTCAGATCTTTTGCTTGCAGGCAGCACTGCAAGGCGTTTCATGGCCTGAAGTGCACATGGAGATGTGGAAGGGAGTCTGCAGGTCCTGCAGGACTCAACACTTACTGGGTGAGCTGAATCCATTCCCAATCCATGTTCCCATATTGCTAACAGCAGGTTTTGGTACTTACAGCTGCCAGAGCTGCCCCAGGAGTATTGCTGCTGCAAGTGGCAATGGAAACACTCTGAGCAGGGATGGGAAAAGGAAGAGCTTGCTTTTAGATGCTGTCTTAGTTACTGATATAAGAGAAGGAAATACTGATCCAAGGTAGGACATGTTTAATATGTGTGTAGATCTGCAAATCTTAATCTCAGTCCAAGAAGTATTGAATATTCCATGAGAGATGGGACTGAAGCAAAGTTCTAGCCCTAACAAGCTGAAAAGGTTGATGAACTGGGAATTCAACTCTGATACAGATTTCAAAACATTGTTTTGCTCCAAGACCATTTCAGTTTCTGATCCAAAATGTGTGCTTTGGGGTTTTGTTGGATTGTTTGGGTTCTTTTCTTCAACTTCCTCCAAAGTAGCATAAGGTAAATTCAAGAAGCTATCTCACATGAACAGGGTATCTGCAAAGAGAGTATCAGCAGAAATATGTATTTGTGTTTCCTCTGACCACAGTATTTTTTTTTCTGTACCAGGCCCCCTAAGTCTTTGCAGTCCTCAGAATCCCAATGCCTGCAAACCTGCTGTTTGGTCCCTGGGCTGAGGTTTTCCCTGCTCCCACCGCTGCTGGCCTCCTTCCCTGAATCCAGCAGGCGCTTAGACTCCTACTTGCCCCTCCCAGTGCTGTGTCTTTTTCTTACTGTGAGAATGATTGCCAGGGACTTAACAGATACAGTTTTGGTCTGTTTTTCCAAACTGGGCATGGCACTGGTTGCTAAGGAAGGTGATTTAAGCTACCTTTTTCTTTTGAAAAGTTAAAAAAAAAAAGAATTTGATTAAGGGGTGGCAGCACTCTGACTGTTTTACCTTACTGCTTAGTGTTTGGAGTTCTGTACTAGTATCACTACCTCACAGTCGCCTTCAAAGCATGGGAGTCTGTTATTCCCATTTTACAGCAGAGGAAACAGATGCAAAGACCTGCCCAAACACAGGCAGCAATTGCAATCTGAATTAGAGTGAAAATGTCCCTGAAAGCTAGTTCCAGTCTCCAGGGAGACATCAGTGGGCAGGGCAAGCTGGGAAACTCAAGGGGATGTAGCGTGGGACAGAAAATAAGAGGCAAGTAAGATTTTAAATGCCTAAGGTGATCTGGCCAAGCAAGAAACAAGGCTTAGCAGCTCATGTCAGCACAGGGGAGGCCAAAAATGTGGGGAGTGCGTTCCTTAGCTCAGTAGAGGATGAAAGCATCATGCTGACAGGCTGTGCAAGAACTGCATTGTGAGCTGGCTCTTGCAGCTGTGAGCAGACAATAAGGATGGTAAAGCACCATCTAAGTCTCCATATCCAGCTTCACACAGAGAGAGAGAGATAAACTCAGTCCCTTGGAACCTATTTGTACATATTTGAACGTTGCTATTTTTATTTGAATGACTCCAAGAAGAAAAGGACCATAGAGTGTCCCAGTCCAAGATCCAAATTCACCTTCTCCCCACTCCCTTTCAACCCCAGAGCTACACAGTGCTCCCAGAATTTCTCATCATAGTTTACAAGACATCCTCAAGAAAGCCTCCTCCTCTTCTACACTCTGAGGAATGACATTTTCTTCCTTCCTTTGGTTTTTTCCTATGCTAGTCCCTCTCTTACAGACACTGTGTGACTCACTGAACTTCCCCCACCTTACTGCCTGTGTACAAAACCTTTTTTTCCCAATTATTATGTCTCTTATCATATACCAAAGATAGAATATTCTTTACTCAACCTCAGGGCTGTGTATGACAGTCACACAAGTCTTGATTCTTCCAGCTAGTAGATTTGTAGTAGATTGGTATTTCAGGCTTGTCATAGACCTCTCTAAGTTCTGCGTCAGCCAGTGAGTCTGCTCTTGCTATGGTAACCAATTTACTCTTTTGGGCAAATCAGCAAGGTTGCTTTCACATACATTTATTATACCTATGTAAGGAATAAGCACTGTGACCTTACACAGTGTTAGTGAAGTCCCACTCCTTAGCTTAGCTTAATTCCATATTGTACCTGTGAAGTATTTGTTCCCAGACATCAATAAGTCTGGACCATTTGTGACATGAACTTTGCATTTATTAATACTGCTCATAGTAGTTCACATCTGTTGAGCAATCTGTCTCACAGCTTGCAGTTCATGCTCATGCTACTGGGGGGCACTGTCATTTCAGGTGGTCTCTGCCATTTATTGTTGTGGACCTCAGCTGGCCATCTTCTGATTCCATTCTCTCCTGCCTGTTCTCAATGATTTTCTTGTTGGTGAACTTCTTGCCACTGATTTCTTCAGTAGAGGTTGACACTGATCTGACTCTGTGTGGCCCAGCTGTATCCTCAGCAAAGGAAGAGGTGGACTGCTTGCTGGGTCTGAATGAATTCTGTGGAGTGAATGGCTCCATAAAGTCAGCAGGCATCTGGAAGCTTCTCTCAATTCTCTGCCACCAGTTTCTACCATCGTTTCTCACATTGAAGTGGTCGTAGAGAAAACGTACATGAAGTTCCATCTCTTCAAAGACTTCATAGAACACATCGAAGGAATCAGAGCTCTCCTGAACAGACCTGTCGTAGTCCAGTCGTTTCTGAGGGTCAGACAAAATCTTGTATGCCTCAGCAATTTCTTTGAATTTCTTTTCAGCTTTCACCTGGTTGCTGGGATTCTTGTCAGGATGCCATTTGAGTGCCAGTTGGTGGTAGGATTTCTTAATGTCATCCTGCGAGGCACTCTTGTGTAGCCCAAGGACTTCATAGTAATCCCTCATCTCCAAGGATTGTTTGGAAGATGCCTGGCCTTGTACCTCTCTCCCTTCAAGGAGGTGAAGCCGAGGGCTGACCAGCGTGCAGAAACTCTGGGATGCCTAAGGATGCTGGGGTGGGTGACTGCTCAGTTCATCCCTTGATCTGCACTGTCTTTCTGCAGCACAAGGCCAGAGTGCTGCTTGGCTGTATGCTTCAAGCTTGTTGCTGACCTCTCCAGGTCTCCAGGGTGACAGCAACTGGCAGAGTTCCCCAGCAACAGCAGTTCTCCACAGTTCCAGAAGGTTCTAAAACAGCTCAGCTCCCAGCAGCTTCTCTGGGAGCAGTCCTCGACAGACTCTTCTCAGCTCATCTTCCCCTAGCAACTCATGCCTCTCCAGCCAATTTCCCAGTAGCTGTTTTTTTCTATCAGACCATTCTCTCTAGCACAGTTTTTGGGGATTGTTAATAAATTGGAGAAGGCTCAGTGAAGAGCCATAAAATGAGATTAAGGGTTTGAAAAATATGCTCTGGGGAGAGATACTTAGGGAAAGTGTCTTGGTATTAAGAGGAAGTTCAATGTCAGCCTCATCATAGTCTGTAAGGACCTAAATGGGACCAGGAATTCAGTGACACAGGGATCTTCAATCTCCCAGACAAAGCAGTGGGAAGATGGCATTAGCCAGATTTAAACTCAAAATGTCCCTCTTTATGAAGGCAATGAATCACTGGAATTTTCTCATGTGGCCATTTTTAAACCCAGAGTGGCCCTTTTCCCAAAGTCATGGTTAGGTGGCCATCGTGGTCGCCTCAGAATTTGTAGCCAAACCTAATACTTCCAGAAGAGCTAAACTCTCGTGTTAGTACCAAAACAAATGCCCAGGACAAAGCTCGTTGACAGCCTGAGCCTCTTTTCTAGGTGCTTTTTTTGGCTATCTGTCCCAAGCTACACACATGTACAGCAGAGGTGCCTCATGAACTTGACGCAGGCAACTTGAGCCTGAGGAGCTGAACTTTGAGGAAGCCAGTCTAGGGTTATCCTGCATCTGTTTCTGTTCCCTTTATTTGCCATTCCTATGGAAAATGCAGTATCCTCACAGGGAATCATTGCATGAAGAAGGTCTCCAAGGAAATACCAGTAAGGAGAACTCATCTGTCTGTATGACTGTGTCATAAACACCTACTAATGGCAGCATGTGATGCAGATCACTGCCCTCATTTCCATTATCCCACACTTTGGGACAGAGTCAAGAGCCAGCTAGACCAAAGAGCATATGTGCAACGTATGAGCTGGCTGCTGTCTTAACATACATCGTACGTGTGAGGTTGTGAATCCAAGAGGCAGCCGTGTCAGCCTGTAGAAAGCAACGTGACAGAGAAAGAGCTGATGTGTGTTGGGGGTGGGCTTTGTTTTGCTGGGTTTATCACTGGTTAGTGATGGCTCAGTACAATGGAGATACTTCTCATCTGCTTGTGGTAAAAGTTGATATAAGGCAAGTTATGCTGGTCTGGAGACTGGACCTGCAAGAAGTGCAAAGCAGTGAAGGAGCTCATGGTCCTGTGGGCTCACCTCATCAGGGAGATCTCAGCTTTCACCTTGTCCTGCACAGAGGAGGTCTTCTTAACTACAGGGTGATTATGCCTTGTGAATTTTGCTAGGTGTTGTTTGTGCTGTATCAATGGCAGAGGTTATTCTCAATCCAGCAGCAAGCTGCTCCTGCTGCCTGTTTGAACTCAGAGAGTTCTTTGTACTCTCAAAGCACTCTTCTGCATGGGAAGCAGAGTTAAGGCTTCATGGCTGACTCACACTATAATGCTTTGCTTGAAATCTTCACCAGTGGCACTCATGTATTTGGGCTAGTGATTTTTTAGGATTGTCCACCAGACTTGAAGGTGATCCAAGCTAACCACCCACAAGCCCCTGAAAGGTGCCAACAGCTTCTAGCCACTGTGGTCCAAATGCAAATGCTTGGCAGAAATTTCAAGAGTAATTACTGTTCCTATTCTCTGCTACAGAGAAGGGGAAATGGGATGTCAGAAAAGCCTGTTGGAGGAGCCCAGTCCACTTATCTACTGCAGGGAATAGGACTGTGCTCAGAAGGAAGGAGGTGACTCTTGCCTCTTGCTGTCTCTTTGCAAAGCGCCTCCTCCCTTACTCACTTTTGATGCTGAAAGCCCATCTCAGACTTGCTGGCGCACTGGATTGTCTGTCTTGAATTTAGTGCATCCTACCCATCTGAAGAGTAGGGAGTGTTTTTCTCCTGCCATCCCCAAAAGGGGGGATGCTCACTGCCTGTCTGTCTGCTGCCTGCAGCAAGCTTGGAGATTAGCAGCCGCTCTGGAGAGGCCACTGCTGTGTGCCAAAAGGGTCTGCAGGGAAAAAAAGAAAGGACTGAGGAGAGGCAGAGAGAAAGAGAAATTAGGAAGCAAGCACACATTGAGTAACTAGACTCAAACTAGTGTGGCAGCCCCATCCCTAGAAAACAAAGCTTTGAAATGAGAAATGTTTTTCGTATCTTAAATCTCAAGTACAAACAATAAAAACCAGCCCAGACTGTGTTCTTTGAAGAGAAAGTATGAGTGACCTGAACAGTGGTTATCAGCAGTGTCATTAAGATAAACCCTTAACATGATTTAAAGCATCCGAAACTGAAGGCAGCACTTTCAGATACTAACAAAATGGTCTGACATTGGGGATGAAAATCAATAGTAATCTGATGTCACTAAAAATACTCAGAAGTGTCCCGTGGCTGATGGAGGTGAGATTAGTGTAAATATTTGTATTCTAATCAGTGGCACGCGAGGGCTGGAGGCGGCCTTTCTGTCTATTTAATTAATGGAGTGGCTTTTTAAAAGGATCCTAATCATATGTGATTGTATCTGCTTATCACCATTTTTGCTAATTAGATGATATGGAGGCAGTCACTCTGCTAATTCCCTCATCCAAACAGCATATCCTGCACAGATAAAGTACAGTCTCTTTTTAATAAGAAACAATCATGAGACAGACTAACCTTAATGGTGCTTATTATCTGAGGATCTTTGGGATTTTCTCTCCTCCCCACCCCCTTCTTCCTTTTCCTTCATTCACTGCTTCAGTATACCAGATGGGTGTGGATGTCCCCGCCGTCTCCCATTTCAGGCACCTCCACGTCCAGCTTGCTTTGCTCCCTCCAAGCCAGACATCAAGTCTGAAAGGGCAGAGACTGCCAGGTCAGGATGGAAAACAAAGCACAAGGCACCAGGCAACAAAAGGTTCATAGATTTTCATTATCTAGACCACAGGTGACACCACACTCGCAGCCCTGATCCCTGACCTTGCTTTTGGCACTGTAACATGTCCTGGTCCAAAAAGAAGTAAGCATCTCTGAACCGTGAAAACTTTCTCTTAATAACAGTCATAATAATAATTTCCTTCTGTTTAAAAGTGGTCTGGGAGCAAAGGGAGTCTACGAGCGGTTTCTTGCCAGCCCTGTTGATCCTGTGACAGGGCCAGGTCCTTTTATCTAAACCAACATTAGTTGGAGACATTTGTTCCCAGTCCTTTGACTATCCAAACAAACATGAGTCGCACTTCGCTCCACCAGTCAAACTGTCAGTGGATTCTTCCCCTAAGGGTGGCCCCATCAGTCAGGAGGCTGCACACACCCCCTGAGCTGTGTTCCTGGGGAACACCGCCAGAGATGGGTACACTGGGGATTCTTCAAGGAGGGAGGAGCAGAGGGACCTGCCTGACTTCAGAAAATATTGAAAAACATGTAGAAAATTTGACCCAAAGAGTATCTTCTCACCTCTCAAAATATAAGGGCTACTCCTTAACAAAGAGAACTTGTCCTCAGTGAGTGTAGCTGCCACCTCAAGACTGCCTAGGTGGACCAGAAGAGAGAGGAGGTAGGTTCCTGATGTTTAATTTTGTGAGGTTAGGAGTTTTCATGGGTTTTTTGCAGCTGTGAATGTTGAGCAGAACAGGCTTAAAGGACAGATTCCCACCTCCACAGGCAAGAGGAAGGGTTGGTGTGTTCCACGCATTGATCCTGTGACTCAGGCTCAACACAGAGATCACACAGGAAATCGGGTGGCTCTGAGAAGTGCTAGTTGGGGACAAAGCTGAAGGAGGATCCAGAGTACTGGGTCTGTATCTGGGTTTTCTGAGCTTCAGGTTGCGCTTGAGGCTAAACTAAGGTTCGGGGAACTTCTGGGTAGTAGCATGAGGCAGGAACCTCACAAAAACCACCCCTTTTTTGAGATATGAAGTCGAGAGGAGGCCTGGTCCTATTTAGTAAGCCAGGGGAGCACTTGATTTTTTTTTTGTGTGTTTGATCATGTCCAGGGCAAGGCCTTGATCCATCTCAAAAAGCCCAAAAGGGTGCTGTAATTTGTGCCCATGGACTCTAGCCCAGTAGAATTCAGAATGCTTTGGCTTCATTGCTTGGGTCATCTCTATATGTTATCTATGTTATCCTCAGCCAGGCTTGACTACACTGAGGCCACATTCAGCAACACAGTCAGCCAGTCCTTCCACCCCTCCTCCTCTTTGACAAGGTCCCTGGCCTTCCTTCCACTCTGTGCTACGCACAGGAATTCAATGTTGACCACTTTCTCAGAGCGGTTTCCAGTTGCCATTTCCATGACCAAGGGCTCCAACTTGAAAAGAGGAGGGACTGCTGGGCCAAGGATTGCGCTGCAAGCCGTTGAGTCCTGGGGCTTAAAGAGGCCCTGCTTATCAGCAGAGCATGCTTATCTGGAGCCCGCCGCCGGTGTACCCGCTCCAGCCCCGTCGTGAGCTAACATGTTTTACCACCCAGCTGCAGGGAGCTGGGAGCGCGCGCGGTCAGATGGCACAGCTCGGCTGGTGCGTGGTAACTCGCGAAGCCGCAGCGACTTTATCACTTCACAACATCCATACATAGCCACAGCCTTGAATCTTCTCGGGGGAAGAAAGGATGATGAGTTACTGTCCTGGGATTTTCTCTCTGTCTCCAGTCAGTGGGAAGTGGTATGTGGAGCATTCATTTAATAAACCAGAGGGGGAAAGCTGTAGATCAGCTTCTCATTATTTCAGTGCTGGCTCACTCAGTCACTTGGGCTTGTGCCTGACAGTTCAGTGTGTTATTTGAGGCCACTCAAGCATTCTGCAGAAATGATGCCACCCTCTTCTGAAAGCATGGGGTTCGTCCAAGCAGGGAGGGCCTGCCTCTGTTAGTAGCTTATTGGTGCCAATTCCATCTCAATTTTAGGTCTCGGTTTGCAAAGGACGTGCCCAGTTTAGAGACTAGTTCCTGTTGAGAGCCACCATGCTAACAGCAGACCTTCTGGAGATGATTCTTCTGGTATGGACTTCCAAAGTAAAGCAACCATAGGTGGGTAAAAATGTACCCATGGGGCTGAGTTTATGGAAAGGGCTAGGAGATGAATCTCAAGTGGTGCAAAACTTCGGTGATGGTTCTAGTGATGTGCACACAGACTTGAAACACCTTGGTTAAAAGAAAGATTCCCATCACCTAGAAGGTGGGACAGATTGTAGAAGACTGTGTTTGTCCCCCAGTATTTGCCAGTGTCCAATAAGAGGGCCTGGGCAATCGAGGTAGCAGGTGGGGAACTGATCAATTACTGATGACTTTACTGGCAGTGGGAAACTGGAGAGCATACCTTGCAATGAATCCATCAGAAAACATGTTCTAGTCCTGCCCATGGATACCTCATACACAGAGCTGGAGAAAGTGAAAATTTCACATTGCCTCAGCAAAAGTTTAGTCCAAGTTTATTGCTGAGATTAAAAGATTGGGGGATATAAATTGTAAAGGGTGATGAGTGAAGAGCTCATAAATTCAGTATACAGCCCTATTCCAGAGAGCTTGTGTGAGGTGCAGCCATGCTGCCTTGGGCACACCCTTGCTCCCATTGCTCAAAACCACACTCTCCAAAGGGCCCTTCTGCCCTGTCCTGGTGCCCCAGATGCTGCATGTGTGTGTACACAGATGCTGGGAAATGCACATACATGCTGCCAGAGATGCACTGCTCTTTCTGTGCATGCCATAGTTTTGCTGCCTGGGTGCAGACATGGACACAGTGCCACTGCTTCAGCCCAGAAACCAGTGGCAGTGCTGGAATAGTAATTGCCCATATTTGAGTGCAGTGAGGGAGCAAGTGGAGATCTTGAAGATGATGTTACATCCCCTGGAAGGAGGGACAGCCCACCCTAGCTGGTGAGTCATTTGTATTTACCTGGTGTCCAAGTATCCTTGTTTGGTGCTTTTGAAGGAGCTCTGTAGTCTTACTCATGCTTTTGCGTGTGGGCAGCATGAACCACCTGGGTCAGTCAAAGCAGCATTGCCTCTGAGCTGTGGTGGAGACTGCCAGAGTGGGGATAATGGAGATTTTGACCTATGAGCAAATCCCTCCCCTAGATTGCTGCTTATCCTACTTGTGTCCCTCACTCTCTTGTGAGCAGAGGGCTGAGGAGTGCTTTTTGTGGGAGTGCTTAACGTGTGGGGCTGTTTCAGGGGTGAGTCGTAATGAGGCTTCTACAGCTGGGATGTGGCTCTGAGTTTGTCCAGGACAAAGTTCCTTAAAAAATTGCTTGGAAGTAAGCACATCTGGCATTATGTGATTTTTTTTTTTTCCTCTTTTTCTAGGAAGCTGGAGAGATGGAAACCAGCTTTCTCCTAGGATTGGTCCAGCCAGTGCCAAGGACTTTGCTTTTGGTCTGGGGGCCCTAACCAAAGCCAAAGCAAGTGTGCAGCATCCAGTGCTAACCTGCTGTCCTGCTGGGAGAAGAGCTTATGACGCTATCTGAACAAGGACAGCTGGGAACAAATCCTGGAGGGACACCAGAAAATGCAGTGGGATGCCTTTCTTCCCAGTCTAGTGGACCTTGCTCCAAGCATGCAGTAAGTGTGAAGGGGATGGGCTTAGGGGGGGGGGTTGCAGCAGACCTTGTGGCTCCTCATCCTTGCGCAAGTGCCTTGGGGTCATTGCTTGAGGCAGACTGTGCATTGCTTGGTTTGGGCTGAGCCACAGCCTGCTTTTCAGAAAACAAGAGTCCTGCAGGCCTCTGTGTACGGGCCCCAACTGTGATGGCATGTGTCAGTCAGCACTGAGTGCTCCTTTGAGCATCAAAGTTTGCTTCTGGAATCCAGCACAAGGGCTGATGGCAGCGTTTCCAAAAATGCACACAAACCTCTCTTGGCAAAGCCAAGTCCCTGAGCTCTTGCCACCATCTCTCCCAGAGTCCAGGCCTGGAGAAGGCAGGTTCAGCAGTGTTTCAGCTAGGAGGTGGCTGTGCACCACCAGTCCTTTGGCACCACACAGGAGCTGAGGATTGTGTTGAGCACAGCTGGAGTCCACTCTTTTTGCAGACTTCCTTTTACCAAATGGGTAATAGCAAAGGAGGAAACTGGTTTTGTCATTCATTTTCAATCACTGCAAAAAATCTGCTGATTTGGTTTTTGACTTGACTTGCAGTAAAGGTGTCACTGATGCCCCAAAAGCATGCATTGAATGTAGGGGCAGGTGTGCAGGCTGGGCACAGGAGGCTCAGGGTGCACACCCAGATGCAGTGGTCCTGTCTGAGAACCCTCAGGAACACGCTGCATGTATTGGCCACACCATGCTGCATTTTCCTGTCCTAATTGAAGTCTATTTTGCAGTGGTTTGGTCTAATGAGACCATCTTCATTTGGTCCCTCCACCCAGGCCCTCAATAACAAATTTCACTCAAAATGCTGACAGTCTTCAGCACCCTTGTTGTGCGACCCACCATAACTGCCATTTCCTGGGACTCGGTTCTGAAAGAGGAGCAGAGACAATGCTAAACAGACAAGAGCAGGTGAGAAGGAGATAAAGGAATAAAGGGGCGGAGGGGAAAGGGAAAGGAGGGAGGGCAGAAGGAGGAATGCAGAGGTATGTGGCTGCATGTTGTGCTGTGTTTAGGCATAAACAGGCAGGCTTATCGATATCCAGGGGTGAGCGTGTGCGCGGGGTAATATCTCCTGAAACAATAGGCACTGCTCGACTCGGGGAGTGCTGCTGGAGCCTCCCCCTCAGATGCTGCCGTGTTATCAGGTTGCAGCAGGCGTTCCCATCTAATCAGGGATCTGAGCCCCGTAAGCCGCACCCGGGGCTTTCAAAGCTTCTCTTGCAGCCCTCTTTTCCCTCTCCGAGGGGGAGGGCAAGCAGGGACAAAAGGGGCCAACTATCTCTGGAGATGGTACCTGGTGTATCTGGCTGTCCGGCCTCACACCTTAGTGAGGATGGAGGAGCTGCTCATGCCACCACACTTAGTGCAGACAGCAGCAGGGTGACCCTAAGGACCCGGCCAGCCCTTGCCTGGACGAGAGAACCCAGCCAGAGCCCCAGCAAAGCACCTGCTTTGTTCAGAGTGGGGCAAATCATGTCAGAAGGGTCCAACCCACCATTTCTCTCCCATCCACTGTCCTCTGGTGGACACGTGAGCCAGGGGCCTTTTCTCTTTCCTTGCCTTCTCTGATTTTAAGGAAGGCTCCAAGAGCAAAAAAAGGAGGTTATAAAATCTTCCTCCCCGCACTGCTACTCAACACCAAAACGCAGTGACCACTAATCTTACGTGGCTCATAACTGCCACTAGCTCTGGAACTAATTAATTCCACAGTGTGATGGCTGCCTGCCTTTTCCACCAAAATCAATAAAGGAAAGGCACATTTCCCCTTCTCTTCCCTCCCCTTCCCACACGACTTTGCACTGAGCAGTGGGGCAGAGGGGCAGTGAGGACTGGGCGTTGCGTTCCCAGGGCTCCCAGGGGGTCGTAGCGGGGAGCTGAGCGCGGGAGCCCAGCGCAAGGGGATTAACAAGGTGGAAGGAGAGACGCTGCAGCTTTTCCACAACAGGAGCAAGGATGCTCCCCTGGGACAGGTGGCGGTGGGAAAGCTTGATTGCCACATGCAGCCACGCCGCACTGTGCTCCTCCCCCCCTCAGTCTCTGCTCCCTGAAGACCCCCATGAATTGTCATTCCTTGCTGGTGTATCGGGGGAATCTGCTGTGTGGCTGTTGGAGCATTCTTTATTTGCATGGCTAATGAGCCCCTCCAGAAGGGGCTGCAAGGGAGAGGCAGGTGGGAATTTTGGCATTGCTTGCTTGCCAAGCGAGGGAAGAGGTGTGTGTTAATAAGGAGTCAGCGAGGAATTTAGGGAGGTGAATTTTACATTTTACAGGAGGAATCAGGGTGGGGTCTCATACAGTTTTAGGGCTCCTGGCCTTGGAGATTTAAAACCTTGGCCTGGGAGTGAAAGTGGTGAGCATGCTGGAGAGGGCTGTGGCACAGGACAGGAGGGTCTGAGCTGAGTATCAAGCACCACATGGTTTCCCAAAAAAATTCAGCAAGAACAAGACCACCTCTGCACTTATTTTTCCAGCTCAACTTCCAGGTGGAAATGAGAGCCAGATCTGGAGGAAATAAGTGATGGCTGGGCTTTGTGAGCATGTGGCTCTCTAAACCACCCTTATTGGAGAATGGGAGACAACTGTCCTCAGGCCAGAGTGCTGATACACCTGGCCAAGCTGGGTAAAGCCTCCTGAGCATTATTTCTGTAAATGCCTCCATTTGGTCTGTATCACTTGCTTTGATCTCTGTTGAAATGCCCTTCTATTAATAAATAACTCCATCTCCATTACACCATCTCCACAGCTCACGTTGGAAGAAACTGGGAATTTGGGTTTGGTTTTTATAGACATTAGAAATAGATTTTATCTTTATTTAGGGCTCTCTCTCCACCTTCTCAACCTTTACTCCATTGCACCAAGCACAGCAGTGGCTGGAGCAGAGGAATCAGGTCCCTAGGCTGAACTCAGCATGGTGAGAGGAAGGAAAACCTCTTCCTGGTTTTGGCCAGGGCAAAGGGGGCTTAAAAATGGTGGGTTCATGTGTTCCATAGCATGATGTAAAGGACTTAGGAAAAGGAGGGAGAAATTTTGAATGAAGAATACTTAAGAAGTGTACATTTTAAAGATTCATCTCCTAAGATTTTGGGTTTGGTTTGGGCTTTTTTTATCTTGGTTGTTTTGGGTTCTTTTCTTAGGGGCGTAGATAACTGGCTTGAGAAATACGTATAAGGAAGCCTCCCTGAATGCAGACATGATGCTGAGCCACTGCCTGAATTTGGGGAAGATTTTCTTTTTTTAAAACTGTGGGCTTCAAACATTCCCTGGAAAATATTTCAGTTTTGAAGTGCATGGGTTGGCTGTGATTGGGCAGGGAAGTCACAGAACATCATTTTTGTCCCTGGGTTGGATGGCAGCATGGTTTCTGGCAGGGAAATCAGTACATGTAAATTAAAATTGTGGTTTCCATGAATACTATCATATATGGATTGGAAGCTGATTTTCCAACAGCAGCCATGCCAGGAAAACTTGTGCTCTCCCACAGCCCCAGGCAGCAAACACGAGTGACACAAACATGGTGAGGGTGAGTTCATTTACAACTGTGACTATTCAAAAAGTATTTCTAAAATTTGCCTTCCCTGCTGTTCCTCCCCTGTCCCCCCTTCCTCCTCCCTTTCCAGCTATGCTGTGGTGAGCTAGGAGGTTTGGTATCCAGCCTTACGCAGCGGCTGGTGCTGGGCTGGCAGGGATAGGCTCCACGGCCGGCATGCACCTGGGCACAGGTAAGGCTCTGGCTGGGTGGGGACTGGATTCCTTCCCAGCCCCTCTCAGCAAACAGCTCCTGCCCTGGAGCCCTGCGTTCCTCTGCCCTTATCTCCCTGCACAAGGCAAAGCTATAAATGTTATTGGCCATGAAGTTATTCATCCCCTTCCAAGTTAGGTGTATGCAAAACAGGCTCTCCTGCTAGAAATGGGAGCCTTCTGACCATGCAGGAGGGCTAAAGATTATTTATTTTAAGAAAAGTCTCCCAGAAGTGCATTAACATAGAGTGACATTAATGGCACCAGATCTGTATAAACCTAATTCCATATGTTACCACAAGTAAATAACCACAGCTTTTTTTACAAGGTAAATGTACTCTTGCTCCAGGGATGGCTAAACAGAGGTGCAGAGCCGTGTGGCCTAGCTGGGCCATGCAGTTGGCAGGGGAGAGTATAAGTGAGAAGTGATATATGGGAACTCGAGTTGGGACACAGGTCCTGCTTTCAGCACAGGCACAACTCATCTCAACTCCTCTGGCACCAGGTGCTGCCCCTGTGGGGCTCTGCAGCCAGCCAGACTGGTTCATCCCAACTCCGGACAGACGTGGTAATGCTTCTACCAGAGCAGCATGCAGTGGTGGGAGCTCTCGGCAGAGATCAGACTTTCAAAGCTCAGAACACCCCACTGCCATCCTCTGGGAGCTCATAAAATTAATGCTGCCTCATACCTGTCGTTGTTTTAAACCCATTCTTTTCCTAGGAGTGGTTGGGCTTGAGAAGGGAAAGCAGTTTGGTTTTCTTTTGCTAGGTTTTTTTACTAACTAGGAGAATTCAGTGATGATATGCCAAGGGATGGGAGATGTTACATCTCTGACATCTGAAGCTGGAAGGAACTGTTCTTCCCATCCGTGGCTTTTCTCCTGTTTTATTAAGTCCATGTACAGGCTGTGTTTGCCTGTATCACCCATTTTCCCCACACACTGTCTGTTGGCAACTCAAACAAAGACTTTTGCCCCTCTTCAAGTCATTTGAGCCTGGAAACCTCTGGATGATCCAGGCAACAGTTTCCAATTGCTCCTTTCCATCCCCTTCCCTTCCCCTGCCATGGGGCAGCTCTCTGTGGAGGATGGCAGTGCTAGAGTAAAACGATGTGAGACAGGGCTTTTGGGGGAAGTGAATGGAAGACCTCAACCAGCTTCTGTCCTGCATTTCAACTTCTGCAGCCTGACATCAAACGTGTCACTGCAGCCTGAGCCCCCACAGGCCTGATGGAAGAGCAAAAAGAGAGGACTGGAGGCAGCAGATCCTAATCTTTATTAAATAAGAACAAAGCTTGTGCCGGCTAATGAGAAAAACAAACCGATGAAAGATCCAGCAAGCTCCTCAGAAGGGCACAAAGAAATTCTCTCTGAACAAGAGAAGGCTAAAAATACCCCTGAATATTTATTTTGCTGGCAGAGGCTTCACAGGCTCCAGATGTGATGCTGCCTCTTTGGGGATTGGCATTGCCATCACAGTGATTCTGAGGAGGGTTCTCCAAACTCTGCACGACACCCAGAGCTACGGCAGAACAGCCTCACAGCCAAGATACAAGAACATGAACTGACTCAGCGCCATGAGGTGATGGCTGGTCCCTCTGCATTTGTTTCTCTAGGGACAGTGGAGTGTTTTACTGGGTCACATCCTGCATCCTGTTTTGAGCCAATGTGTAGGAGCCAGAGATGCTGCATGGACTTCTCTGCAGTTTCATTTGCCTTCTCAGTGTGGATCCCTGTGCATGGAGTGCTGAGCTTGCTGCCACTAAGGCTTGCACCGATGCCGCATACACTCTGCATCACAATATCAGGGATAACTGTCAGAAATAAGGGAGGACTGGTGTGCTTATCCAGACTGAGCCCAAAGTGTTTTGCCAAAACATCACCATGACCTGCTGGGCTTCACCATCTTCAGGTCTCCTCTCGGCAGCAAGATGCAGCCTACATAGCCATCGCTGGCAAAGATCTGAGCGTTGTTCACAACCAAACCCAAATCCACCTGAAGCTGCTTGGATTGCACATGTAGCATAACAAACTCAAAGCACAGACTGTGCCAGAGTGAGGAGTGTTTTAGGAGGTCATGATCAGCCCTGGTGTGGGCTGTGGGCCCCAATGACTGAGCCCACCATACCACACATGAGTTTGCAGATATTCAGCCAACCATGCTGTTTGGCTCCTCCTGCCATTTCAGCGGGCCCCTGTGACCTCTGTCCAGCCCATCATCTGCAGAGATGGTTAGCAGAGGCAATGCTAGCCATGGCACTGGATCAGCCCACCCAGATGGAGTGGGCAGGAGCCTGCAGAGACTGATCAAAAATCACCTTCCAGCTTCACAACTGCCTCTCACTTTCCCATACGGGCTGAGCCCCAAACCTCAGCCTTGAGTGCCACTGAATTTGGCTGAAAATGTCCCTTTTAAAAGCAACAGCAATGCAGTGACAGGGCCTGCAGTTCCTCCTCCACCTCTGTTGACCATGAAACCTCAGCCTCTGCTCTTTTAATGTGCTGTGGCTGAACTTGCTGCCAGCAGGTCAAAGGGAACATAATTTACTCAGGCTTTGATGCATTTGATACAGCTTGAGGTGAAAAGGGAGAGGGGGAGGACAGGAGACAGAGGGGATAAGCTGTGGCAAGGAAGGAAGAAGGTTGCCTGTTTGTATATGAACTAGGTTAGTATGAAGATGATAGAGCTATTTTCTAGCCAAGAACGACTTAGTGATAACCAGAAGGGTTTTGACTGAACCAGGTGCTCCTTGTGCTCACATCCAGATTGGTGTGGTGTGTAGAAGGCAGTCTGAGCATTTGTCTGCAGGCCACTCTTTATCTCTCTCCAATTAGGACATTGGCAAGGGGAGGGGAGTGTTTGTATTCTGTATTGCCCGCAGTGTCCTTTTGCTGCTCTGGCAGGATCACGGGGCAGTCACAGTTCCCTCCCTGGCAGACAGCTCTCATCCTATTTGCATCCCCTTAACACCCTCCTTGCTAAGAGCCCCTTTACCAGAAGCCTCCCTGCCCATTTTCCTAATGGAAGGAGGTTGCAAGGCACAGAGCAGGTAAGCGAACTCACATGGTACCATAGGTAGCTTTTTAAGAGAACCCAGTGGTACTAACTGTCCAGCCCACAGGGCATGAGGAGCTCACAAACACCACAGACAGGCTGAAATCAGGAGTGCATGGTCCTTAACCTCACATTTCTTTTGGCTCTGGTTCTTCACACAAAGATGGTCCAGATTGTCTCACCAACCATATCCAAGCTACTGTTGTGCTAACCCCACGATGCTGTGACAACCCCACCCTCTACCCTTCTTACTTCTCTAGCAACCACCATCAGCCTTGGAGAAAGTCAGGGGCCATCACGTACCTCTTGATGTGTTTTTTTGTACAGCTACCTAAGCTGTCTCTTGGCTACAGACTTCAAGGCAGAAGTGAATTAAAAACAGGAGCCAGCAGCATTTTGCAGAGCCCCTCCTGATGGACTTGCTTTTGGGTCACATCAGCCACATAGCTGGACTGTGAACTCTTGGGCCAGGATCCTGGTGCTTTCAAACACAGGTCATTATTCCATTTTGCTTTTTTGGAGGGAGAGGCCAATAGAGGGAAATAGCAACATCCCTTGTGAGAACCTGGATATTTTATTTTCTAGCTTTTGTCTTGGCTGGCTGGTGTTTATACAGGAGCCAAGAGGCCGGGAGGAAGTGAAGCGATGTGGCTGCTGTGGTTTCAGTTCTCACTCCACCTCGCTACTGAGAAACTGGACCTGTGGTTTGGTTTGTGGCTGGGTGAGAAAAGGAAAACTCCTTGGATCTAATCCCTGCCGGGGATCTCACAGCCCTCCCTGCAGGAGCACTGGGAACACCGAAGGAGCTTGAGAAAGGAGAGAGAAAAGCCAGCCCCCCAGTAAGGCTGGCTCCAGCAGCTCCGGGTGCATTAATATTCGCTGCAGCGTGAGGGGTGTAAATTCAGCGCTATCTCCTCGCAGTTCGCCGCTGATGCCGTTCGTTTCACATAGATGTCACTACTGCCTTATGAGCGCTCCTCCGAGCCAGCCGCTTAAATGGACCCAGTGCATTATAGTAATGGAGTAACTGTATAAAAACAATGAAATCCAATCTCTTTAAACTGATTTGATGTCTGCCTGAACCACAACATTTCCTGCTAATGGCTTCCTTCATTTTGTAACCGTGATCTCCACCTGATCAGATTACAGCTGTTTTTAATTACAAAGCTAATAGAGTTTGTAGGCAGTGTCAGGCAGACAGCGCATGCCTGGGGTGGGCACAGGGGTGGGGGGGGAGCTGGTGGCGCTCTGAGTGACTCTGCTAACACACTCAGCCCGTCAAGCCAACTGTCAAAACACTGGGAGCAGGGGGAAGCCAGGAGGGACAGTGATATTTTTTGGCATGAAGCCAGCATGGCAGTCTCAGGGGTGGTGTGCGCGACAGCAGACAGCCACGGGTTGTGCTCCCACTTCGTGCTCAGGATGCCTTGTCACCAGACTGGGCAGCTGGTGATGCCCAGGAGATCAGTGGCATGTTTGGTGCTCCTGCAAGACAGGCGCCAGCATCACAGAAGGACAGAAAGAGCTTTTCTTGGAGATGAAGGGCAAAAAACCCCACCCATTTGGAAATGAAAAAGACCAGGATAGAGATGCTTGGTAGCATTTGGCTTCTGCAACTAGTGGGGCTGGAAAGACCACTGCATAACTGACAGTGGAAAAAGCCCTCCAGGTTGATGTCTTTCTTATGGGATAGTGCAGTCACCTGTGGGGTCTGAATCCTCCACCTCAGTCCAAGCAACAAAACACTGGGGACTGTCTCCACAGCTCAGCCCTGTCCCAAGTGGCCTTGTTTTGTCCATCAGTTCATTTGTGTACTGATTGTTCCATCCCTCTGGGTTAGAGGCATGGGAGGATGTGGCTACAGCAAGTGGCCCCCAGTTTGATTTTCTGGTGATGGGGATGTTCAAGACAGTGCTGAGTAGCTTATGCTGATGCTTAGGATGTTGAATTGGGTTGAAAAATTGCAGCTAAGAAATAGCAGCATCATCTTCTCACACCATCCTGCCCTGCCACGTGAACATCTTTTGTGGTCTGGTGGAGGTACTCTCATCTGCCAAAGCAAGTGGGATGGCTGAGTGGTGAGCAGCTGGGAAAAGGTTGAGAGCAGGTAGGAGGAGCACCCTGACTCAGTCAGGCGTCTGTAGGGTTGTCCCCAGGTGGTGTGACCAATGCCAGAGGTGCCCTGCTTGATTCATTCTGTTGTGGGGGATGCTTGACTCTTACTGCTGTAATGCCAGGGCTACACATGTCAGGTTATGCACCAGCCTTGTAAATGATTTAGGGCCCACATCAAGAATGCATCAATTATGTAACCTGGGACTTAATTATTTAGCTTGACAGGAATATCTCTCTTTAATGTCATTGTCTTCTTGGTCTCACTTTCACAACAGAGCCATGGATGCTTTGCTGGGGTGTGTCACTGCATGTTTCTTCCCCTTTCTAGTATTGTCCAAACTCATCTGTTTCTCCCTTCCCTTGGTAGATGGGGAAAACAAGACCCAGATGTTATTCTAGAGCAACATGAGGATCTGAGCCCATGCTGTGCTCTGCCCTTGAGTTGTGTTGGGCAGTGGACTCTGCCACTGATCCCAAATGAACAAATTTAGGAGGCTTTGAAGATGCTGTGAGCTGGGATGAATTCTGAAGTCCTTTATGCCACTTGGTTGCTCACCAGCAGCCAGAGAAGAGAAGTTCTTCAGCCCTTCCAGAAACTCACCGACAGCACTGAGGGTGCTGCCTGGGGACAACGGTACCTGCATGTCACATTGAAACCATCAGCATGTGCTATCATTCAGGTCAGTGCTTTGCTCCTCTCCTTCCCCCAACTCTTTTCTTCTCCATCCACCTCTTCCTTTATCTGAACTTTTAAACCCCATGTCTGGTACAGATTTTTACAGTAACTCAAGCCTCTGAGAATTGTTAATGCCGTGCTGTTTTCACAGCAACATTAATATGCACTGCAAAAAACGCTGAGTATCAAAAGTCACTCACTGCTGCTGGGAGGCTGCAGGTCATGGCAGCCATGGGAGAGCAGGAGGCGAGGACGTGGACATGCTCCAGGGGCACAGCTCAGGCAGGCGAGGCCCTCCAGTTGACAGGATTTCCTCTCTGCACCATCTCTTCACCATGTCTTGGTATGTCTTTAAACGTGTTTATTTTCCAGCCATTAAAAACTACCTTTGCCTAGAATAAATAAATGAGTCTAAGACCGGGAGCCCAGGATTTAAAAGCAGCCCTACAATAACAAAGCAGTGTGTGCGGATCAGTTGTCACCAGCAACCCTACAATAACAAAATAATACATGCAACCCCATGCAATGCTAAAACAACCACTGTGGGCAGGGGAGGGAGGAAATATATTTTTCCAGTGTCAAACTTAAGAAGACTTTGTTCTGCAGTTAAGTTGAGGGTCAGGAGGGGGATGTAAAGACCAAAACACCTTGAGTGGCGTGACTTTAATGTCACGCAGCCTGCAGGGTCTTTGGCCGTGCAGCAAACACTGCTTTGTTAGCACCGGGTTTAATAGCCTGGAAAAAGAAAAGAAAGAGAGGTTTTGTGATGAAACAGGAAGTTCCCTCAAATCTTGGAGCCTCTGAAGAATTGTCAAAGGAATGAGAAGCCCGTATGTTTGAGAAGACTCTGGGCTGTGGAGCCAGAGGGGGCAGGGGAACATGGGGAGAGAGGCACTGAGCACAAACCTCCAGCTCCACGCTGCTTTTTTTTTTGCATCTTTTCGTTGCTTAATGATTTTTTTTTCTGACACACACACATGCACTCTCTGAGGTTAGCAGGAGCTTCCTCAGAGCTAGAGCAAAGTCCAAGTCCTGCATCGGGCTGCTGCCAGCGCAGCTTTACCCACACCTTGCTGCAGAGTGGCAAGTGGAAGTAGCTCTGCAATCCAGGCTCTGCTAATGCCTGACACGCATCACCTTTTTTGAGGAAGTGCTTCTGGAGTTTGAAGAGGTCTGGTTAGCTGCCTTATTTATTTGTGCTGCTTGTATTTTGGGGGCATGGCACTTAGGCGTGGCTGCAGGAGCAGATGGGTAATGCCTCCCCCTCCCAGAGTGTCTGGTCAGCCAAGTCACCAAAGAAAATTCCTGCGTGACTTCTGACATGTTTCCTCATCATTTGAAATATGGTTAGAGGGAATCTGTTTGCCATAGAACTGATAGTGATGAAAGGCTGATCAAGGCTGAGTTTAAAGGCCTGTTAAATGCCTGTAAAGGGGACTGGATATTAGACCTGAGAGAGGCTTTCAGTTGAAGACATCAGGAGGATGCTCAGCCCTGGAGGAATGCCTGCATGTTTCATTTCTTTGCAAGCCCAAGGTTAGGGAGACAACTCTTTCTTCCTAGCAGCCAAAGGAAACATGATCTGCCCTTCCCCAGGCAAAAACTGTTGGTGATGAGTTGCCTTTTCTCCACGCAGGGTGTCCGTTCTAGTGCCCAGAAATGGCAAGACATGAGAATTGATGTGGCCGAGAGGGAGCACCCAGCTGCTCAGCAGAGAGGGTGAGTCTGGTGGAGGGGGAGTGGAGGAAGAGCCAAGAGACTGTCATAGCTCTGTGCTTTCCTCTGTGCTACTTGTACGCTTGGGACCAAATTTAGCCTGGCGTAACTCTGCTGAAGTCACCAGGGATTAATTTGGCCTCTGGTGGCTCCATTGTTTTCACTAAATGAGTCAGAAGAAGCAGCCTATTCTTATCTAAGCACAGTGGGATGGTGACAGTAGTGGCTTGGTGAGGCAGACCCCAAAAGCAGCATGACTAGGACCCAGGATCAGGGCTACTACAAGCTGAACAGGGCTGCAAGAGGAAATGTTTTGACATTTGGGTTATAGATGGAGGCAGGCTCAGCGTGGGCGCGCTAGCGGTGCTCACCGCTGCTGCAGGCGGAGGGGAAGGGGGCTGTCAGGTTCCCTGAATATTCAGCGGTGCCGTTTGGAGTTCCTCAAAACTTCGGCCACCGGAGAGGGAAGCTGTGGCCTTGGAAGGGGCATGCGGTGTCGAAGGGGACTTCACGCCGCTTCCCAGCCCAGTGAGAAAGGGAGCCCAGCCTAGAAACGTTCAAAATACACCAAGTGCATCCCTGGGCTGCTTCTGCAACTGCCAGAGGCTAGGTGTGGGAAAGGACGGATGGGAGAGAGCGAGGGCTGGCGCAAGGCTGGAGAAGATAACTTGGACTGCTGGCCCAAGGCAATGTGCCTGTTTGGTGTCTTGAATTCCCTCAAACTTCTGGGAAATTCAAGATGAGATGGGAAACTGTTTTTTCCAGCCCAGGTTAGGTGTGAGCTGTTTCCCAGGAGAGAAAAGTTTTTGCTGCATGGGTTGCAGAGCCCCCACCCACCCCCCCGCTTTGGCCAGCTGGAGGAGGGCAAATTGAGCAGGCAATGGAAAGAAAACTGTTCTGCCCTTCCCAAGTCTGCTGCTGTAGCCAGTCTCCGCATTTAATGCTGTGCCCACTGGGCAAATAATCACAAGGCTTCCATCTCTGAGATTGTCAACCTGGCACCTTTTGCTGTGGCTAAACACACTTTAAAGCGAGTACAAGGGCAGATCTTCTGAGGACAGTGCTAACAATAAATAGGAAGAGCCGGGAGAGCAGACCTGCAGCCTCACTGCTCCCAGTGCTCCTGCACCTCTGTGGTTCGAACAAGCTCATTCCCAGCGTCCGGGGACGGATAATAAGCAGAGCCACAGCAGCTATTCAGGAGGCTCTGACCCTGGCTAGGTAACTACATAATGAGCCTGTTTGAATTGCTCCGGTCCCTGCCAAAGGGGTGGGATCGGGGGATGCTTTTGTTTGCAATAATGAACCTGTAATTATGCTACATTTCTTGGTTTTAGCCACATTTTTTGTGTGCGTGTTGTTCTCTTTGTATTGACAGATTTATGGCCAGGATACTCTGCTGCACCAGCAGCCGTACGGCAGTGTGGAGACCGTCTGACTGTCGTCTTGGGGGGGTGTGGGGAGAGGGGGAGGAAGGTGTTTTTGCACTACCTCAGCCCCTGAAGGGTTAAAGAAACGCATTTAAATGATTACAAACGGCAGAGGTGCTGCCTTTTCTGAAAGCCACTGGTTTCAGCAAGGAAAGCCAAACCAAACCAAAAATCCTTTGAGCTCCAGCTGAAATTAAACAAACAAACAAACAAAAAAGTAGGGAACTATTAAACGGCATCAATAAATAAATAAATAACACACACCAGATTTCAACTCCGAGGCGCTCAATAAAATTAGACTTTGAAATGCAAGGATTAAGCAGGGTAGGTGACAAGGTAACTTTGTTAACAGGCTAATCTCTTGCCTTAACAGAGACAGGGGATTTACATGTGGCTGCACAAAACTGCTTTATGGTCTCTTTTTTTTTCCAGATGGAGAAGGTAGGAAGGGGACAAGATGAGATGGGGCAGAGTTGGATCTTTTAGAGGCGTTTATAACATGGGTTTGAACTGGGGGTGTGTGGTGTGGTGTGCTTTTGGGGTGTTTTGGTTTGGGTTTTGTTATTTATTTGTGAGGATTTACAGTACATCTGCATGGAAATAGGTTGCCAACAATCAGCTGTTTCCAAACAGTTCAGGTAGGGGATGATGAAGATGTCATAGGATGATGAATAACTGGGTAATAGCATTTGTGGTGTCATTTCTCCCTGAATGGTTTTATTTGCTATCTTATAAGAAGCCCACCAGCAGCACATGGGCTATTCCAAATGTTATGTCAAGACTTGTTTACTCTGACTCTTGAAAGAGAGAGGGGGGAAAAAGGCAGCGGGGGAGAAAGAAAGCTTTATGTCTTTAGTTATGTCTGTTACTAAAATGTGACAGCGGTGGGTAGATGAATCCAAAATGACAACTGGATTTCCTTGGGAGAGTGTGTACCATATTATGCCCACTTGACTTTACCCCTGGTCTGGCAACCCTTCCTCTGCATCAGACAGAGTGCTCCTCGCTTTGCAGTTTAGCCAGTGTGGATCTCCATGGTGAACCAGGGGAGAGGTAGGGGAGCAATCAGGAGTTCAAACCATTTCCATGTTTCTTTATTTCTGGATACAAATGATAATGAGAGAAACGTCTCTTCTTTCATTCTCTCCTCCTTAATGTTCATATGAAATTCAACAGAAAACAGCAGGCTGAACATGTTCTCTGTTTTAAAATAGATCTGGTGAAATTATTCACCATGTTGTATTTGTTGCAGCATTTTTTGGGGTATTTGTGCTGGCTTCAGTCAGAGGGACGGATTGTGGAAGGAAACTTAGTATCAAGTCCCCAGCCCATTTACAGATTGATGCATTGGGCCATTTCTGGATGAGACTGCAGTTTTCTCAGATGAGTGAAGGTGATCTCATCTATGAGGGCATGGGAATGAAGGTCCTTGTGAGGGAGGCTCTGCCACTGGGTCAGGGGAAAGTTGCTTTTCCCTTTGCTTTAGTGCTTGGATGGCAGGAGGGAAGGCAGTTTCATGCAGGAGGACTGTGAACCTCAGTTGAGTATGACTGTTTCAGTGTTTCCAAACCATCTTCTCTATTAATGCTGAAAAACAAAACAAACAATGACAAAAACCCCCACAACAAACAAACCATTTACACGGTCAGGCACTACCTCGCAGCCTGTGGACCTCAGCATTATGTCCATTCCTGCATTGCAAACTGCCTTTGCAGGAAACTGCCTGTAACAGCTTAGTGCATCTGCCCAAAACAACCGTGACCACCTTGCCCACGAACGTGTCAGCAGGTCATGGAGCCGACATGAGTACAGGCAGAGGTCAGAGCTGCAGTGGTGTGGCAGGAGGGGAGATGGGAAGACAGGACAGAGCTGTCAGACAGCACAGCAGGTCTATTTCCCCTGACTAGCCATCTGACTCTCCAAAGAAGATGCCCAGCTCTGGGCAGATCTGAGTGAAAATGACAGAAGTGCTGGTCCAAGCCCCAGCCACGACTTGGCCAGTGGGGGAACCTGGAGCATTCTGTTGAGACCACTCTGCCCCTCAACAGTGATAACCAGAGCACTCTGCACACAGTTTGCAGGTCACAATAAAACTCTTCCACTTGCTGCTGTTCAAGGGCTTGAGCTTACATGGTGCCAGGTGGGCTGCCATGTGCCAGGTCCTAGCAGGGCTCATCACAAGTGGATTGCTGACTGTGAGCACATTGAATGCATGAACGTAAGAGAAAGTGCTTATGCTAGATATCATTGACCTCAGCACTGGACTTTATCCACCGTTTGGGTGCTAAAATATATCCTAAGTGAGCAGCAGACGCATATTCTGTGCAGGAATCTGACCAATTGTTTCCCTTCTCTCTCTTGTCCTTATACCTTAAATCATTTTGACCTTTAATTGGCCCTAATTTGCCCACAGACAGCCCTGGGACCCTTCAACACATTTGCTTGTAATTGGGTCCCTTTGTTATTTTTCCAGAGAGCCACTGCTGGTTGTTTCTTTTTGAAAACACTGTGGCATGTCATTGAGAGCGGAGCCGCTTTTAAATTAGCCCTGCTGGGGGCCAGGAGAGCCCTGTGAAAAGCCCAGCAGAGAGAGACAGGGCTATCTAAACGCAATTATCATATCACTGCGAAAACGTGAAACCAGCCTGAGCCTAAGCAAACATCACACGCCCCTCGGCTGGAAAGTGTTGAATGCTTTGGTGGGAGGCCATGGAGGAGGTGATCCTGCCATCACACCTTTCAGCCACGAACCTCTCTCGCTGGGGATGTAACCTGGCCGTGTGTTTTCCTTAGCGATTTTATTTAAATTCCCTTTATTCCAGCATAGTGGTTTGTAAGCAATGGTTCTGGTACAGCTACGGGTCACTGCACTGCAGAGCAGGAATAAAGATCCAGAAGAGAAGCAGCCGCAGCACTGAGTGACTCTATTAGCAGACAGCACTCCCCCAGTTAAGGCCCTGTGTGTGCTATTAATCTGGCTGTGGCCACAGTTTGCCCCTAGCCCCGCTCGTAATGTCATCAAGATCTTAACTGTCCAAAGCTAAGTTAGAACATCAAGGGATAATACTGCAGCTAGATAGCATCTGCGCTGCCTCCTGCGCTAATGGACAGTTGTTCTGTAACTGAGTCTCCTGGCTCAGTTAGCCCTGCAGCGTGGAGACCTTGCTGCTTTAATATTTGCTCTGTGCAGACCTTAAAATCAAGTTAACTTACAGCCCTGTCAAGCCTCTGACCGTGGGTTGTTGTGCCAGTGGTCCTCTTGTCACCAGCTGAGATGGAAGCTGGTGCCCAAACAGCTGGGACCTGCAGCACGTCCTCTGAACTATTTTGGTACCGGATCTCAAGTAAGCTTACCTCCCGTGGCTTAAAGCATTCATGCAGCCAGCACCCATGGACTTCCACCGTCTTGGAACAGGTTAGCAAACTGCATCCCTTATCTGTGGCTGGGAAAAGCAAAGGCTGGATTCCTGCCCTGGGGAGTTTTGTACCAGGTCTGTCTGTGTGTGGCTCCGGCAAGGAAAAGACATTGGTCTCACCTGGCTGACTCTAGTGGTGGTCAATGATGATTGAAGAGAGCTTGCCATTCTGCAGATGTGGCAGTTTTGATGATGCCTCCTCTTCCTCAAGGCTGTGCACAGGCATGGCAACATGGTGATTGTAATGCACACATTTGGAAGGAAGACAAAGTCCTGCATCGCTAGCAGAGTGCTTAAATCATAGCTAAAGATAGAACATTAGAAACAGGCAGAGATCTCCACACACAAGTTCTCCATGGATATTTCTGAAACTGAGAGACTCTAAGCTGCAGCCTCTAATGGTCAAGGCACCTAATTAGAGTTGAAGCCAGGTGAAATTAGCTCAATAAAGTGAATCTTAATAGTTGGCATTGTAAATCTCCTACCATAATTTGGTATCACATAACTGGCTTTAACGTGCTAGGGGAAGAAATCCATCAAAGTGTTCTACTTTCCTTCCCTAGGTCAGATCCTTCTCTCCCAGAACCATGAAAAAGGGGTAGAATTCCTCTGCCCAAACCCTCACTAGTTGCAGCAGTTCACCTGAAGCTCTGAATTATTCTGGTACAGAAGAGTTCCTGGGTGTGACCAGAGGGAGGATTTCGGCCTAGAGTCCTACAACTGCAGCCAAGAAAAGTCCTTTTCTAAAGGTTATATGGAGCCCACAGGCTGGAGGCTGAGGTTTGGGATCCATGTGGTGCACCCAGGTGTGGGTAGGTCCTTCTTTGGAAGATGGGCTGGGCATAGGGATCAAAGTAGGGCTGGACACTCTGGGGTTTGCAAAACTGAAGGTAGGAAACATATTTTCGGTGGTCATCTTCAGCATCTGCATCTCTCTTCTGACTGAACTGTGCTTTCTTTTTCCTGTTTCTGTCCAGCTTACTTAGGATCCAAGGCTTTTTGTTTCTGCTAATGAGGTCCTAGTCACATGTGGGCTTTCACTGGAGTTCAGTAGTGGATCTCTGCCGCACAGCTGTACAAGAGGACAGAGCACACCCCAAAGCATTTAGTATCCTGGTAATGCTGGCCCCTGTAAGTGTGTTCAGACACATGATCCTTCCCCTGGAGCGCAGAGTGCCCGGGATTCTTGCATATGTAAATGTTTGTAGAGGCAGGGCTCTGTTTGTGTTGCCTATTTACTAACTTAAGTTTATGTTTAAGCTTCTGATGCTCAGTTTGATTTTTTTTTTTCCCTTTTAATTAATCTGCAACTTTAAGGAAAGATTTGGTTTGTTTTCTTTTGCCTTCTAAGCAGATGTCTGAAATGTTTCTTGTTAGTTCAGCATGTTGCTGTAGTAGATGCAAAGTCTGGCTCCAGTGGTTTGAGTTGGGATCTCTAATTCTCAGCAATGATGGAAGATGAGATATGTATTGCACAAAAACTTGTCAATCCACCACCGTTCCTGATGGTCTTTTGTCCCACTTACTGCTTTTAGGATATGCTTTCTCCATTTCATGAGAATGTTGGACCATTACATTGGTTGGTGCTTGGTGCTGAGTCAGAAAAGCGATCATCTGTCTCCTTTGAACAAGAGAAGCACAACAGTTCATGCCTGCATATGCCAGCTGCTTTTAGAGACCCAAAGCCTTTCTGAGGACTTGGACAAACCCAAAGCATCACATCCTGGCACAGGAAGATGTCCAAGTCATGGAAGCTCTCTGACAGCACCAGCTTGGTCTGATCCAGGTCAGTGAAAAAATGCCTCATCGCAGGTGATGTTGTGGGAGTTTGCTCCTGTTGTGCACTGCAGAAGGTACAGATCTTCAGGGCTGTCATTCCAGCACTGGAAAATTTCCCTTTCAGCAATTCTCCTGTTTATACAAAAAAAAAAAAAAAAAAAAAAAAAAAAAAAAAAAAAAAGAGGAGAGAGAGGGTAAGAAAAAAATCATTCTTCCAAAGTGGTCAGTGATGAATTTGGGAAACTTGAAGGGAGGGCAAGGAGCTGCAGCAGAGAGCGAAATCTGAGTGACTTCTCTGTGAGTGGCCAGGGAAGCTTTCGAAGCCATCACCCCACCACCCCCAGTGCTGCAGGAAGACCTTGGCAGGCAGAGGAGCTGCTGCCACTGCCGCTGCCTGCTCTTTTTGCTGTCAGATAAAGAGGAGGGACTCTCCTTTTGCAGCCCGTTCTGCTCACACAATGGGAGAGAGGGAGCAGCGCCAAAGTTACAAGTGTGAGCCCTTAATGCATCAGGTTGAACAATGGGCTTCGGAGGCGTCTGCCTTCTTGTGCCGAGCAGTACAGCTAGTTCTGGCTACCCAGTGCCATGGAAAAAAAACTCATTGTCCTGGCAAAATGCTCCCCAGAACGAAAACACCCTCCTCCTCCTTTCTTCAGCTTCCTAATGGGAGGCAAAATAACAAACTGGGCCCACAATTAAACAAACATGCCACTAACCAAGTAGAGCTCAAGTGTAACAGATGTTGTTGCTGTTGGACCAGGCTGGGGGCCGGGAGTGAGCCATGCTGGCTGGCTGTGCCTCCCACGACACTGGCCCTGAAAGGGTTGCTTTGCCACACCACAGCCTTCTCCTTACACCAGTCTTTCTTGCTCTTTCTCGGATGTGCCTTTTCCTTGCTCTCCTTCACCTCTCAGTGCACCCCTCCAGATCACCTCACCCAGCTCTCCCACTTCCTCCCAATTGCTGTGTCCATTGCTTCATCATTTTCAACTTTTAACACTCAAACCCACAGATTTGAGTTCATAAAAGCCTGCCAAATCCACTTGGATGTACTTTTTAGACCACTTTAATACAATATAACAGCTATTTTTCTCCTTTTCTTTTTTCTTGCTTGGATCCAGGGCAGGGACCAGCTCTGATCCCTCACCAGTACATAGTCTCTTTGAGAATGCTCAGTGTCACCTCTTAGTTCCTATAGACTTCCTGAGCTTGATGGTTGTAGTGGGGCTGGCTGTGGGGCTGCAGCTGGGCACATGTGAGACTTCCACCCCCAGAACTGCTGCCCTCCTTCTTGCCATTTCTTTAAATCGTTGACACTTTAGCAGCACAAGAAATTCAGTTCAAGAGAGGTGGCAGAAATGGCTACAGAGGGGAAATAAAAGGGAAACCATATTCTTTCCATGTTTGGCTGAATCCATCTTCTCTGGGGTTTCACAGCTCTGGTGCAGACCATGATGAGGCTTAAAGTCTCTAAATGCCAATCTGGCACTGACTGATGCTTCTGACAACCTGTGCACCACTGAGCTTTGCTTGGGTCTGCTCCTTCCAACTCCACATCAAAGGGACCAAAATAATTTGACACATCCCAGGGCTGGAGGCTGGCTGGCCTTTCTTGCTCCCCTGAAAAGCTGTGCCCTGGTCATACACTTGTGGAGGAAACAGAAGGACTCAGGGGTTCAGCAAGATCCCAGCAGCTCTGTGAGGTTGGGGAGAGTCTTCAGTTGTCTTTGAGTCATTCATTAGTGTAAAACCTTCCTCATTGTCACCAACACTGTGGTGAGGTGTTTTGAAGAGCAATGTAATGTGGAGCATGGGTGCCCACAAATCTTTTACTTGTCTTCTTTTTCTTGCTTGTCTTTCCAAGTGCAAAGTCCTGTGCAGTGGGGTTTTGCCTTGCCCCAGGTTGTCATAGCACCGTGATTTCGGCAGCTATTAATAGAAGCTTGAAGAAGTAAGAAAAGTTACTTCTCTTTCTTCTTCAAGTAGGAGAGCTGGAAGAAGTGAGAAGATCCCTGCAATCTCCCGAGTTGTCTCAGAACTGTGACTATGCCAGTCCTAAGGCACTCAGAGTCACAGCTTACCAGGCTGGAGCATTCCCCATCTACCATACTCGGCAATGATGTAGAAAAGGTAAGCAGGTCAAAATGAAGCCTCAGTTGGCTTACCCCATTTATTAGGTAAGATGGGCTGGATACCCAGGGTCACTGGCATTGTTAAGCCAACACTACCTCTCAGTGCTCCTCTTTGATAAAGAGCAAGCCAAATGCATGGTCATTATGGACCAGCTCTGCTGGTTCACCACTCCAGCAGTCAGAGCAAGTGCAGCACAGCCACCAGTAGCTCTAGCCAGTGCTCGCTCTCATGTGTTCCCAGATTGATAGTGCAGCACTGAGTGTTTCTGCTCCTGAGCAAACAACGAGGAGCACTTGGCAACAAAGCACTCCTCCTATCAAAATCCCCTTCCAGTTCAAAATGAAAACCAAGTCCAGGTGAACATCTGAGTACTCCAGAGCAGGGTGGTGCTGAAAGTAAATCACAGTAGTTCAAGATAAGCAACCACAGATCAGTGTATTTACCACCCAAGAGCTGGTTTCTTGTACTTTTGAACTATTCAGACAAAGCACCTCAGATGGAAAATTTGATCAAGGTATTGGGTTTGGCTTCCCTTTTCATAGCTGATCTACAAAATGTGTGCACATATCTGGCTGTGTGTTTGATAAATACAGCAGCAGTTTTAAGAGGTTGGCTCCATTAGAACAGTTGATGACACAAGTTTAAAAGACTTAAAATCACTATCTAGAGGTGGATGCAAAACCATCAGGCTTCCAAAAACACAGGAGAAATCCTGTCCTATGAAACACTGGTGCTTTGCTCAAAAAATCCAGCTCTTTTCTCACAGCCCTTCACTCTTCACCCCACCCACCCATCCTTCCTCTCATTTGAAACTCAAATTTACCTCTGTTCAATTCCTGCTCTGTTGCCCACAGCATCTTTTATTTTCACAGCAGCTTGGCAGTGCAGCTTTTCAGATAAGAGGTATACACCTTGTCATAGCAAGGTATCAGGGCTGTGGCTGCATGGCAGCATCCACTCTCTCATTGGCTTTGGGGCTCACTGGATCCCACGCTGGGCCTGCTCATGATGCTGAGCAGTGAAAAGAAAGTCACTTTCGATTGGGCTCATTTTACACCAGCTCAAAATGTTAAGGCAGTTCTTTAAAGGGTCAAATGAGAAAAGGAATGGAAAAAGAGAGCTCATGTAGGACAGCAGTGTTCAGTAGAGAAGTTGTCTAGGAATGCTGCAAGGCTGCTGCATCCAGCCCTGATTTTGCATATCTTGCATGAATGTTTGTCCTGGTTCTTGCTGAAGGCATTGACTTGAAATACTATTTAACAGCAGTGCTCTACTTAGTGCTAGCCCAGTAAAGATCTGACTTCTGTATTTTAAAGCCCATTTAACTGAGGCCTTCTGTAAGCAGGACTATTTTGCTAGAGCTAGGGAACTGGTGACACAAACAGTTGACAACACAAATAGCTACACTGGCAGGTTAGAAGAGTTGGCAATATCTGAATGGCAGCCATGGCCTCTGCTCATAGGGCTTGTGTTCTAGGCCTCTCACCAGCGTTGTCGCCCTTCTCTTGGGAGTTTCTTCCAACCTGGTTGATTCTATGATTCTGTGAAAGCAGCTGTGGATAGACACCTCTGCATGGAAATCAGCTGCAGATGCATTAGGATGCTTAACATAGGACTTCAGACACTGTTTCATCAGATCAAATGACAGGACAGTCCACAGCAAATGAAAACTGCCCTGAATGTCTGTTCATAAAACCAAAGGGACCTTTTTTGTGGAGACTTGAAAAGATTTGACTAACTCCCCAGCACTCTTTTTTCCCCCTTTTCTCCATCTAGTGCCTGCTTTAATTCCTATCCCAGATGAAAGCAGAAATGCCATGATACCACAAGAAGTTGTTGATCTCCATAGCTCTTTGGGCCAGGTAGAAGCAGAAATAAGTGGGGATTTCTTATGAATTATCCACCTATTTTCTAGATGCATGTTTGTGTGGTCTTGAGGGGGTTAGCCTCTTCTAGAGCAGCTACTGTGAGGCACCAGCAGCATTCCTGACTAATTTTGCTTTGATTTGGCACAACATCTCAGATCCCATGAGCTCTTGAGAAGCATAACCTCCACGCATTGCTTCAGGTGTAAGTGAGCATTTAAGGGAAAGAGACAGTAAAGTGAAGAGGAAATGCCCCATGTGACACAGGGCAAGGAATGAAGGCAGGGCTGAGCAGGACTGAAAGATGCTGCATGACAGCAATTCTCAACCATTGTAACAGCCCTCAGGAGAGCTGCTACGAACCACTTTGTAACAGCCCTGAGGGACCAGGGACAGAGCAAGGGAGATAACAGCGAGTTTTGTCACCCTCACGCTACCAAAACTCAGTATGACTTGGAAAGCAAAGAATCTGCTTTATTTTTCTTTCTGGGAAGTGGAGATCTATGGATGCCAGCTGATGAGGGCTTCTGACGGGAAGTGCAAGCCAGGAGCGTTACATAAACCTGTCGTCTGCTCACCCTTAATCCAGTGGTTGCTTTTTCTTTTAGAAGCTTCTCCTGTTCCTCCTGGACGGAGACATCTCTTTTGCAGAGCACTAGGGACGCCTTGCCATGCTCATGCAAGTCTGGGGGAGCCTTGTTCATTCCAGTGCCAATGTCAGAAGGAAAAAGGGCTCTTTTGCTGCAAGCAGACCAGCTCTGGAGGAGCCCTTTGCCCTCAGGCCACCGGTGACAAAGTGCCTGACATCCTTGTATGCCTGCAAGCATGCAGTGAGATCTCTCTGATGCAAAGCCCCTTTGGCTGTATGCTATTCTGTAAAGCAGCCTCCATGCTCTTTGCATTTCAGTCCCAGGCATCTACATCCAATCACCTGGGAATCTTATCGTTACTCAAATAAAGTCCCCTCTGCTCCATAATTACAGGGGCCAAACCAAAAACGGTCCTTAAACTGTGAGTCAGGGGATCAGGATGTTGCCCTAAGGTATCAAAACTTCCAGCAATAAAGGGGACATCATCGTTAGCCAACCCCCTTCAGGGGCTAGTATGTGGCAAGCACTGGAATGCACCACTTTTCTTCTTCTTGCTTGATATAATTACTTTCAGTGTTATTTAAAGCTCTGACTAATCACATGGCAATGGCCAGGTTTATAATGCAACAGTGTGTAGCCTGGAGCAAATTCTGACATAATTACTCTGTATAAATTCCCCCATTAGAAATGACACTGCGTTGGCATTGTGTACAAAGCAGCCATGGGCCAGTCAATTGGCTCTGTGAAAATCTGTCTGACAATTGTTTACCCTGTTGGTATCTTATTGACACTTCCTACCATGATGAAACTGTTACATGACAGCGACTGGGAGCCAAAGGCTGAACGAATCTCTCATTTCCTCTCCCTTGCTTCAAATGTGGTCATTTTCTTGCCTGGTTTTCTCCGGATGAGGGCTTGCTCAACTCTGATTGCTCCGAAATAGAAAGAGGAGCACATGGTTATGGTACAAAATCACAAAAGCCCATAGAAATCCTGGCTGAGGTTGCATCATTTCCCACAAGGAGACACTACTCCTCTAGGCCCCATCCCTGCTCTGCAGTGTGGTTATGGGCTGGTTTAGGGTTTGTTCCAACACGGCATTGCCTTGCACCATGGCTGGGCAGTGGGTGCATGCTGTTCTCCTGCTGCTTTTGGTACATGTCAAGACAGTAGCCAGGACATCACTTTGGGCTAGTTTGTCAGGCCCTGGCATGTTATGCTGCAAGATGATTGCATGACATGCTTGTTTTGCAGCACAGAGTCAGGACTGTGGTACTTTTGAATAGCCTCTTAGTTGGGAGGAGGATGAAACTCTTCGGGCTGTGGCCAACATTATTTGGGCAAGGGAAGATAAAATTGTAAGTAGTTTTGAAGCACTTATTCAGGGCAGAGCAAGGATTTTGTTCTTTTTGGTTACTGTCTTGTATAAGGATAGGGTGGGGGGGGGTGGAAACAAATGTTCCATAGTCTGAAGAAATCCAATGAGTGCAATGAATATTGGTCATGAAAACAAAAACTTGTGGAATGCTTCAAAGGCAGTTCTATCACCTCCTTGAGGAAGGCTCAGGAGAAACTGGAAGCATACCTTATACAACAGGCTTGCTAACTAAAGAATGGCAACTAACATGTGGTTCAGAGAATGGGACAGAGGGGTATGATTCCAGCCCCCCTCTAACCAAGAAGACCTGAGATAATGTGAAGTGTGGGGAATGGAATCTGAAGCCTCTTCAGATCTTCAGTTTCAAGCTGGCTCAGGGGACCATGAGGCCTCCAACACAGGCAAATTTAAGAGATCTTTGAGTTACAGCTGGGAAAGGAGAAGTTGAATATCTGTGTATTCCTTGCAGTATATTGTCTATACCAGTTACTTTCCAACCTTCCCAAAGACAGAATTTCTTAATCTCCCCATAGAATAGACTGTTCTTTAAAGGAAGTATTGTCATGCCCACGTGGAAATCTTTGGGGCTTTATGCAAAACAAGTAACATTGGTAGCATTTGTCCATTTTCCACCAGGTAAGAGCTGAACCTATTCACCCCCTCCTAAACCTGGAGCAATAACCAATGTCTTTTGTTTGTTTGCTTTCATCAGGAAAGCTGTGACCTGGGTGAGCCTCGCAGTCTCCTTCCTAACCAGTAAGTAATGCCCTTAAGACACAGATCGTTCATATTCAGATGCTGAAGCAAAGTGCTGAAATGCTCTTAGGTGTATGAGAACAGTGGTGTGGTCCCTTGCTTGTGTTCCCAAATCCCAGTGTCCCCACACTGAGCCGAGTCCCTGTGGGAATACAGTGTATTTTCTCAGTCCCATTAGCAGTACTGAGCAGTCCTCCCCTTCTCTAGAGTGCAAGTCCTTGTCTCAGCCAGAAGCAGCATGGAAGAAGTTAGCACTGCTGTTCCCTATGGCAAACCGAGCTGTGGCTAAAGGAGTATTTAGATACCCTGGGCTGCCAATTCAGAACTTCCCTAAAACCCAGCAGTAAAATTTTGCCTCTGATTCCTTTTTAGGACAAAAAAGGCTGTAGTATAAAGTCCCATTTTCTAGGCATTAAAAGTTTACAACCCACAACCATTAAAAACGGTATTCTGTGTCTAACTTAGCGTTTGGTCTTCAGGAACAGCTAGGAGGAAAAGAGAAGGTTCCCTGTTTGTTCTACAAAACAGGAAAGTGGTTGCTTTCTATAATGTAAATATGCATTAGAAAGCTCTTATAGGCTCGTGCTGGGGATTTGATGTTTTGAACTGACTACATTCCTTACATTTTTGTGTCACTGCCAAGAAAGCTAAATAAAATGGCTTTTTTAGTGTTTTCTCTAAGAATAGCCCTGCTTCTTTGTAAATATAGCAAAGGAATTGTTGATAATAATTCTTTGGGAGAATAACTGGTGTTATTGATGTTAAAAGTGGAAAGATTGCTGTTTCTGTCTCAGAAATACAGCTAACCACTTGGGCTGGGACTTCAGAAAGCCTGAGCATTCTTTAGCCAGTTACTGAGATTAGGTTGGTTTCATTCCTGTGCCAGAAGGTGTAGACTGGCGCTGAAAATCCAGTGGAAAAAAAAAACCCAAACAACCAAACAAAAAACACCCCAATATTTTAATTTTCTTTCAGAATATAAAACTGAATTTTTCCCTTCTTGTTTGCATTTCTAATTTTGCAGCTGGTTCTGCCTTTTGACAGCTTACCCTGAAAAGCTAGGGGTTAATCCATTCAGTCCGACTCAAACATGCACAATTAACACTTGGACACCCCTAAACCTCTGCAGTCTTAGGTGAAGTCCAGTCCTCCTGAGATGCCAGCAGGCAAAGGCTGTCATTCTCATCTAGAAGTTTTAAAAGCTGAGACAGATTTTAGACTACAAGACTCTGGCAGCAGCTGGTTTGATGCCCATCAGACCTTAGAAGTGTTGTGAAATGCCATATGCTAAACTAGTGGTAAAACGGCATGAGAATTTGAACCAACCTGTACCACACTCTGACTACTAAACATTGCTGCCATCTAGGATTACCAGAAAGTAGAATGCCCACAACCACCTACTCGTGTGTCACTTTCAGGAAAGCAAAAGGCTTCATTTTTTTTCTGGTAAGGTTGACTGAAAGCATCTGCCATGCCTGCAGTTGAGGCAAGCTCTCACAAAGGCTCTCTGTCCTTAACTAGACCTGCCCATCAGTAAAGCATGCAGAGATTTGGTGCCTGTTCAACCAGGCCTCCTCAGGGCTGGTAGTGCTTTTTAGGATGATTTTTCAGAGCAGAGACTCGGTGGGGACAGGCTGTAGCAGACACTGCCCAGATGCTGCCTTTTGTTTGTTCTGACTCGACTCCATCCTAGTTTCCTCACTTGCTCCCTGTCTCTGCCAGAAAAGGTGGTAACAGTTGCTTCTGATTCAGCCTTGCCAGTGTCATGCAGCAGTGTGCAGACCTCTGTCACATTTTCTCTCTTTTTTACATCCCAGGCTGAAACATCCCAGTCTTCAGTTGTTCTTCATAGAGATACAGTAGGGGGGAAAAAAGGATACTTTTGAGAAAAGAGTTAACCAGTCAGTCCTGTCATCACTTATTTTTTTTCCCCCTTCTATTGTCAGTTTAGTTACATAGTCTCCTTGTCAGTGAGATTTACACTGTGCTAGATGACATCTGAGCCCGAGCATCTTGGCATTTTGGAGCCAAAGGAATTATTCTGTTTCACCTTCAAACCTGCGCTTGTTCGTTTCATGGTTTTGCTGATATTCTGTATCCAGAACTATGACATTTAGAATGGCACCAAAATTCGTGGAGCCTTTCCATCGTGTCTATTAGTGACTTGTGAATTTGAGATGCATCACAGAACCTTAGAGGTTAGAAGAGACCTCGAGAGGTCATCGAGTCCAACCCTCCTACCTATCACCTGAGATAGTCCTCACAGGATTGCATCCGGGTGGGTTTCGGAAGTCTCCAGAGAAGGAGACTCCACAACTTCTCTGGGCAGCCTGTTCAGTATTCCATCATCCTCACTGCAAAGAAGTTTCTCCTCATGTTGATTAAGAAGGGTGAAAGACAGAGCACCCTATAAAATTTTCAAGATTAAAAAACTGAAGTAGCCTCCAAAGGTCCCCATATATATCGATTTAAAACAAAGAAACAGGAGCAAAAGAAAAACCTCAACACCCAAACTCGGTTTGTTTTTGTCAAGATTGGAAGGTGCCCCACAGGAGCAGGTCTGTGGCTTGGGGAATTCAGGATTCAGACTTTTTTCTCCTGTCATTTCTAGTGTACATATGGGATGTTGGCTACTCTGCTTATATTTCTGAATCTTAGGTTGGTGCTTCTCGTTCCAAAGTTGGGTTAAATCTCAAACAGGTAGGATCTTCTTCATATCCAAATAGCAGCCAGCTTACCAGCCTCACAGAATTTCAGTTCTAAATGGGGGGAGATATTAAAATTGATTGTCCCATGAGATTTCTGTCATTCAAAGCCAAATCCACGTGCTAAACGTCGTTTGTCTGTTCCTTTTACTGCTTGTTGGAAAACTCCGAGCTTTGTGATAAGGACCACACGGAGCACGATGAGAGAAGAACAGGTTAAACGTTGCAGATGTGCTCAAATCTGCGTTAGGGAGAGAACCCAATGGGAGAAATAGTCTGGGATCCAAGCCACTTTGTGACTTCTGTGTAACTGGAGAATTGAGTCATAACAGGATACAGAGCATCTGCGTCTTTGTCTGCCCGTGAGAGGCGGAGCTTCTTTTAAATTGCCTGGACCACAGGCCCCGAAAGATCTGGTACTAACTACAGGATAAAACAACTGTTGCCTCCCACTACCCCTCTATGCATCTAAGTAAGAAGGTTGTGAGTGAGGGCTGAGTTCCCAGAGTGGTTGCTGGGAGTACAGTGTGAGAGCGTGCGATGCTGTGCAGAAACATGGCTTAAGGTCAGACTCGGCTCTAAAGCTTCCCCAGAATCCCAAATCCTCTTTTTATATGAGTTTCACTCAAACACAAACAATTAAAGAATTTCATCTTCTCCTAGTATGGTGGGAAAGCCTGGATGCTTCTCTGGTCTCTAAACTTTATTAAATAGCCCCAGAGTGTTCCTTAGACGAGGGTCCTGCTTGGCTTCAGACAGCCCATATCTTTGCACTTGATGAGAATAAATTGGTCACTGATGCCAGTTGGCAGTGGGGAAGAAAAATAACACAGCCTGTTGCAAAAGAAGGGGGGGGGGGGGGGGGGGGAAAGGGTGGCTCTGAGCCTTGTATCTGCTCCTAGGATTGGTGTCATTTGACAACAGCTTCCATCAATAGCAGCTTTTCAGAGACCTCAGCTAGGCTGTTGCACATCTTCCATGTCTGCCTTCTTCTAGGTTTCCCTTTCTAAGGACAACACTCATGGCAGCTTTTGAGCTTAAGCATCTGCCTAGAGCACAGGGAGACATTTTTTTATATCTTTAATTTCGGAATTTGCCACATTAATAGGAGTGGTCTGGTGGAAGGTGGAGAAACTCTCCTCCCGGGGCTGGATTGCTCTGGACACCAGCAGCTCTCTCATCACCAGGGATTTGTCAATGCGTGCAGTATGCTAACATCCTGCCAGCTCACCTTTTGCAAGCTGAGTCAAAAGCATTAGTCCCACCAGTGCAAATAAGGTGTCTGCCACATGTCTGCTGGTTTCTCCCTGGTGCACTGAGGCAAAGCAGCCCTTCCTTGTCAGTCATTGACCAGAACTGTTGATTCTGGAACAACTGACTGTGCTGGTTGTAAAGGATGCCAAAACCTCTTAAAGTTGGGGGGCAAAGGTGTTTTCTTTTTAAATGAATTAAGCTGTAGAAGGAATTTCCCGAAGAGCTTGTTTGATATGTGGAGTAGCAGTTACTTTCCTCCTCCATCTCCAACTTCAACACTCAGAGTCACATCTAAGAGACCTTTAAGACACATTTCTTCCTTCCCAACTCACTGCATTTAGAGTTCCTCTGCATTTATTTCTAGACGGCTGATGAATGCTTTGAGTGAGTCCAACTTGAATTTGTTTGCTGGGTTAGTGAAATGGACTTAGTTTAGCCTGGGAAGAATATACTAGTTGCAGGCTTCATTTTCTATTGTAGTAGAACTTTCTGGCAGAACTGAGCTGGAGGAAGTTTGATCCAGTTTGGTTAAACTGTCTGGTCAAATGACAGCTGGTACCTGAATTGTTTGTTAGAGCCCAAGTCTTCTGCATCTCGCTTTATGTCCTGCTGTTTTCCTGAAAGCCACCCTTGCTCAATTTCACAGGCAATTCTGCCCTTCCCTTCCCCAACAGCAGGCTGAGAGGGCATTTTTGACCAGCTCCAGGGTCACCCAGACCCATCAAGACATGCTCTGCCTCTCCTGAAAAACGTAGCTGTGCAAAATGACAGCAGACCCCCAAAACTGCCTGTGCCCCAAGCTGCATGGACCTGCTGTATTGCTAAAAGCTGTCATGTGCTGTGCAATTGGAGCGTGACCTTGCAACACAGCAGTAATTTTGCAGACACGTAAGAGAGCAACCCCTGATAAGAGTGGCTTTTAAAAAACGAGTCTTACGGAGAGGAGTGGTAAACCCAGCTCTACCTGTACCTAAAGATGCAGCTAACACCTGGTGACACTGACAGGCGCTGGAGCTGTGAGCCTAACGCCCCTTGGCTCCTGTAGGAAACAGGACCTCTACCAGCATCTGTAAATAAATATCCCTCTGTGCCTTTACACACTTAATACCTTTGCAAACCTGGCTTCTTGCCTGTTTCCCATAGTCGGCTGCTACTTCTTAACTTCTGCACAGCAGCAGGAGCAAGGAGCTCAGCTGTAATCTGGGGCTACATTGTGCTAAGTGCTGTACGGGCACAGAACAAAAGACCTCTGACCACTTCCCAGCATCTAGCTCTTCTTGTTTTAAAAACAACCCTCTCTGCTTCTCTCTTCTTTTTACCCCCCTCTTTTCTCCCTTTTATTCATTGTTTTCTTACTTCCTTTATATTCCTAGTGCCTCCAAGCTAGAATTCCTTTGCTTCGTTCCTGAGTCAAGCCAAGCCAGACACATGGAAAGGACTTTTTACCTGTGTCCATCTTTTGTGCAAGGGGTAAGTGTGGCTGGAATGAAACTGCAAGGGTTGAAAAGAAAGGTGTGAGAGGTAGTGTTACACAACAAACTTAATACTTCAACATTTCCACTGGGATTAGGAAACAGAAGCATTGTTTGATACCAAAACAAAACTTTAGAGACCTTATTGTGGCCTTCCAGGATCTGAAGGGGGCCTACAGGAAAGCTGCTGAGGGACCTTTTAGGATGTCAGGTAGGGACAGAACTAAGGGGAATGGAGCAAAACTAGAAGTGGGTAGATTCAGATTAGATGTTAGGAAGTTCTTCACCTGGCCTTTAAGGCCAGGCTGGATGTGGCTCTGAGCAACCTGATCTAGTGTGAGGTACCCTTCACACTAGATGAAGGCTGGCAGAGTGGCTGGAACTAGATGATCTTGAGGTCCCTTCCAGCCTTGACAATTCTATGATTCTGTGACTTTCCTCTAGCTTTATGTCACAGAGCTTAGTTTCTTGTCTCTTGACCCTTAACTAAGTAAAACTTGTTGTATTAACGGTCAACTAGCCTCGAGTTCCAGCTCTGAGTAACAATTTGCATGTGCTCTTTGGTTACATAAATCTAAGCCACCATATTTTAGCAAAAGAGTTCTTGAGCTGGTGTTTCTTGTGAAATCCCAGTGGGAGAAGTGTGTTTTGATGGGTGCTTTGATGCATTTCACATTCACTTCAGGGCTCTGCAGTTCATGGCAGCTGGTTCTCTGATTATTTTATATTAAGGCCCAACTTCCAGTAACATCAATGGGAGCAGGATTTTAGCTCTAAAGCTATTATTAACTAATGCAGCACAACAATGCCTGGCTTTCGTTCTGTTTTGTTTTCTCCCAGGGTCAGAACGTGTGTGTATCCCATTAACTCTGTCCTCGCTGCTCTCAAGATGTTCCACACAAATGAATTTATTTTTTTTGTAAGAAAATATATTTTACTAGGCAGTTTTATGAGAGCTGACAAAATGCCTCGTAAATAACCCAGCAGGAAATATGGGGTAAATAAAATCTTTACAACTTTATCATAAACCTGAGAACTCTTTGGTTCCTTTTCGAATGGAATGAGCAAGGTATTTCATTAAAGGAAAAGACATGCTCTCTAAAGCCCAACAATTACAGGCACAATGCCTTTTTAACCTGCAATTTGGTCAAACAGGTTTGGTGGCAGTGGAAAATGTTAAAGGCCCTGTTTTGACACTTTGGGTCATGCTCCCCGCAGATCAGTTTGTGCTGCAGCTTCTCTACACAGCAGAGCTGGAGAACCGGTGTGTGCCTGACCTGCCCACGAGGTATCCAGGACGTCTAAGGAAACACTTATCTAAGGGAACATGCTTAGGACAGGCTGAGGTTTTCTGTTGCCTTCCTACGTGCCCTAGTAAGTGGGGGCTGTGGCTGGGCCCCTAGGTGCAAAGGGAGTGCGAACAAATGTGGTCCTCAGGTCTTCAGCACAAGCCTGAAATGTGGTCAAAGACCAAGAGTCTGAAACAGAAATGCTTGGAACAAGCCTCGGTTCTTGAACTTTGCGTGAAAGGGGAGTTCAGCTCTCAGCAGGAGGATCTTTGACGGGTGATATTTTGGTACTGTGGGAAGACGGGGTGGGGGGTGTCACTTCTAAGTAGCTTGCACTTGTAAAAATTCATATGGACATCCACGACTGTTTCCTTCTTAGAGTGAAACAGAAATTTGGCAAGATGCAACCTGTTCCTGGGTGCATAAGACGTGTGGAAACTACCTCTCAAATGAAGTGGTAAAGTGCTGTTGTTGTGTGCCCACTTGAGCTGATGAAGTACCACGGGAAAATATTAGGTAGGACTGTTAAGTCTTTGCCATTTCTCACAGTTCTATTTCTCTGATCCACCCTGTTCGTATCTCTGGGTTGACTGAAAACTGAGAGAGAACAGTCCGGGAAAGGCTGAGCTTCACAGAACGATTGGAGATGGTCAGATAAGCAGTGTTATCTTCCCTGCCTTGAAAGCAGAACTCTCAAACTCCTCGGAGAAAGACCAGGGTGGACTCCAACACCCAAACCTCACAGTCCTGGCAGCGCAGGTCGTACTGCGCAGTTATGGTCCCCACCCCTCCTCCAAGGCATCATTGCATAAAGACCACCACTCAGGGTGGTATGGGCCACACCTTCCCTTAGAGGCACTGTTACATTCCCCTGCTTTCCCTCCCAGGCCCTCCCTGCTACGTAGTCTTCCCCCACCTACTCACCACATCACCTAGGCTCCTCAGGACACCTACAGCAGCCTCCTACAGGAATGTCACATCAGGAAAGCATTCCAAACCTTTGTAGCTCTAATGCCACAAAACGAGGAGGGAAGAACAGCCCACGCAGCCATTCCAAAGCCCTTTTAATGTTGATTTGTTTGAAGGCCACCAGCCATGCTTTAGGAACAGTGCACCTACAGAGAGCTCCGCACCGACAGGTTCGCAATCCTGCAGCCTGGTCCTACCGATGCTGAGTACCGAGAGCCCCAGCTGACTTTGAAGCCGAGTCAGGGCGTCCCTGAGAGCTTTGGCTGTATAAGGGCTCCAGTCTCTGGCCCGTTGTCTAGAAAGCACTGTGTTAAATAGGAGAGACAAGTATTGCAGCCCTTTCCCGAAAGGAAATTCCATGTTGGCACCAGCAGCACATTAGTGTGGCAGAGCACAGTCCTGCCAGAGCAGGCTGGGCTGCGTGCAGGGCTCTGCCCTGCCTGGCAGCAGCTGATGGCGTGTCAAGAGAAACTGGCTTTCCGGTGGGACATGCTGCTCTAGTGAAAGCACAGATGTGAGCTATCTCTTCTGAATCCCTCCTATGATCCCCGCGCCCATGTTACCGCCTCCCTGCCTCTGCCCTCCCCTCAGGCCCCCACCCTGATGCAGAGGTTAAATAAAATATCATTTCCTTCTGATGTAGCCTTTGTCTTTGGCAATCAAAATGCCCTTCAGGCCTCTGTGGATTCAACTTTCCAGGTCAGGGTAGGACATGGGAAACCCCTTCCCAGGCATTTCACTGTAGATAATTCCGTGGCTGATTCATGAGATCATTCAAAGAGCTGCCTTCCGCTGTCACTGCTGCTTTCAGTGCTGATGCTTCTTGGCTTGGGCTCTGTCTTCTTTTCTCTGTTTCTGCCTGCAAAACCACCTCTCCTTCTAGTAAGATTTTGCAAACCATCTCCTGGGCATCTGGGAGATATAGGAGGGGTGCTCAGATGTTGGGGGGGGGGGGAAACGTGGCGGGGAGGGCACAAGTTAGGTGTACTGCAGCAAGCCTCCATGCAGAAGAGGAACAGACTGAGTCAGGAGTGCCAGCAAGCTCTGTCCAGACTCCAGGAGGGGCTGAGCTAGGCAAGCAGCAGTGCTCTTGCAATCCTGCTGCTCATGTTTAAGCCCCCGAGTGCCAAAGTGGACATAAGAAGCATGAGAGCTCCTGTTGTAATGCCTGCTATGCAGATAGAGCAAGAGACAGGGGAACGTGTGTGCCTGCATATCGACAGCAATGCTCAGCATCACCTCTGTGTCGTTCCTCAGCTTCAGGGGGCAAACCAAAACAATGGAATGTATTTTTATTTGTTATAACGCTTCTGTTCTCCCCCTCAGCACCTTCCGGGAGACTCCCTCTAGCATAACACTCAACAGAGATCATGCTGGTGAAAGAACCAGTGGTAAAAGAGGAAGACCTATGAATGGTAGCGTATTGACTGTATTTTATTATGGAGTGCTGTTATTTTAACCTCTCCTTCCTTGTGCAGTTTTACATACTCGAGTTGAAAGTCCAAAGTGGCAACAAGGAGATAGAGAGCACTGACTTCACCTTGCTTGTAATGCAGCACATAGGTTAAAAGAGAGGAAGCTCGAGGGTGTTTTGTGTAATTTGGGTGATCACCAGCCTAAGCAGGGTGAGCATGGAAGGAAAATCTCCTGTGCTGGTGTACCGTGCACTTTGCTTGCTGAGTTTGTCCATTTCTGACACAGTTTAATGTATGGCTGGGAGAAGATCATGCTGCTGTCCTCACTGTGTAGCAGGTACATAGCAGGATGCACTGTAGGTGAAAGCCTCTAAGATTGCAGGGCTTTCATCCACCTTCCTGTCTGATCAAAATTCTTCTGGTTCTGCCCCTTTCAGGGACACATATAGGTAGAAAATCATGCTAGTGAGAAGTTCCATGGATCATCTGCTGTTACTAAAATATATATATATATACATATTATATATATTATTTTTTATATATATCTTTTGACATGGCTTAGTTGCTCATATAACAGTCAGGTGAGTCCTAGGACTCAGCCCCAAGCATCTCCTCACTGTGTGTTCTTTGTAGGAGACCAGGTAGGGATGCAGGAAAAGGCAAGCATGAAGTAAAAGACAAGGTATGGGTTGTGTGTGTGCATCCACCTTACCACGGGGTTATCCATGGGTCAGAGGACCTCGTATCTTTGGTGGATGGAGTTGTAGGGAATTAACACACAGGAGTTTGGGCTGTGAGGCTGCTCCCTGGTTTTCCTTGCAGAAATAAGCCCTATGTGTCTGTCTACCTATTTGTTTATTTTTAATCAGCAATCTCCTAAATAATTATCTAAAGCATTTCAAAAAGCCAAGCTGTCAAGACACGAAAATCAGAGGGAGCCAGCAGGGAGGGGAAAGCGCCTGAAAGCCGGGAACAGAGAACAAATGGCCCCCGCCCCAGCAATGGTCCCAGCCCCCCATTCTCACCCTGCTAACATCCCTCCCTTTGGTAAACGGAGACAGGCAGGTTGGCACCTTGTCTCCTCGGACAAAAGAGCTGGCCCTTTGTTTCACTGTGTGACCCCCTGGCAGATGGGGGGTGGAGGGTGCCTGAGGGGTCTTGTTCAAGGAAAGCCTCCAGTATGCAAAGCGCGCCCACGGGCAGACAGGAGAGCCATGAGTTTCCTCCTGTGAAGCTGCTGGGCAAAAGAGTTTCTGTCTCCTGACTTTGAGAGAACATAAATAGGATATAGTTTTCTTAACCGAGCCTCTTGTTTTTAAAGGAACAGAGAGGGAAGCCTGGGATTTGGAGCCAAACTTTTTTTTTTTTCCTGGAAAGGGAAAGCCAAAGTCCTGATGGCAGGAATGTGTGTGTGTCTTAAATGTTTGAAATTCTTGCACAGAATTTCTTAGGAGGTGAGAAAGTCGCCCGCAGATCACTGAGATGCAAGTTTTGCAAACTCCCAACGCCTGCCAATCCCTGCTTCCAGGCCCAAGGGATTTACTGGCTTTTATTCTTGTCGCTGGGGCCTGTGTGTGGCAAACAGAGGAAATAGCCAAGCCAAGTCACAAGAATCCATCAGAAGCCCTTAGTCAATCAGTCCGTCACCCACTGGTGTGTTTTAGTCATGTCTTCTTCCAAGGCTATTGAACCACATATGCAGCCTCACCTTGGTGTTTGTGCTTTCTCCAGACTGCCACACCAAAAAAAAAAAACACAACCAAAAAAGCTGATAATAGTACTGTTTGCTTCAGGGAATGGGTTAGGCACTGCACGGGGAGACTCATGCTGTATTTCCTTGCACAGCTCTGCTGTGATGGCTCAGGTTTGCCCTTGCGGATGGGAAGTCTGTGCGAACGGACCTGTAGGGCTGGCGTGAAGATCTCAGACCAGCTGGTGGCAGAGACATGCCTGCATTGCTGTTGGCTTGATTTGTCCCCTTGTTTCATGATTTTCCTCCCCTGCTCTGACCTATTATTAACAGACCCACCTTCTACCTAGTGCTTCTGTTTCCCCTGATATATTTGTAAAAGGCCTCTTATTCTCCTTAATCCCTTTGGCTATAATTAACTCATTCTGCATTTTTGCTGCCCTTATCTTTTCCCTGCAAGCCTTAACTGACTGAATATTCTTGTTTGGTTGCCTCCCTGTTTTCCATTTCTACGAAAGGTTTCTTTTTAATCCTTAGATCTCTGAGCAGGCTTTGCACACTTATTTCTTGTGTTCTTTTTCTTTATTCACTCTTTCTCCTCTCCCGCCTTACTTACTGCATGGGTAAGGATCCCTGTGTGCCTTACACAAGGGTAGCTTTCAAGACCACCTCACATAGCACCTTACTTCCTCAATCTCTTAATTTCCTTCAATGCATTTTTTTCTTGCTTTGGCAGATGCAGATACTTTGGCACTGTTGAGTTTGTCCTTCACGTTTGGGAGATACCTACCTTTCAGGCAGCTTGTTTCTTTCTCTCGATACCTTTTGTTCTACAGAAAACATGGAAGGTAAAAAATTATAGGGGGGGAGGGGGTGTTGGTTTGGGTTGGGTTTTTTTTTGGCTTGGTTTGTTCTGGGTTTTTTGTGCAGGGTTTATTTTTAACCCAGAAAATTAAAAAGGGCTGAATTAGAAGGTCTTAGTGTTATTGATGAAAGTGGATCTTGGTTCTTGGTGCCAAAACTGTCTTTAGCGTTTGGATCTGGCGTTACTTCCCAACGGTACTCTCTGATAAATCTTTCCTTTTAGTCCTCTCATTCACCAGCTTTCCCACCCTTACTTTCACGTTGTGTGCCTTTCCCGTTATGGTTTTGAGCAGACTTTATTTTCTCTTGATGCGTTTTACCTCTCTTGTCAACAGCAATATCTCTGAGGGGAGTGTGCTCCTGCTACCGGGGCTTGGCTGGGAAATGAGATGTTACTTCACACTCAGAAGAACAAATCTGTGGCATGTGATGGGGATCCACTGTATTTACCTGAGAGGAAGGTGCCAAAGGCTAGGCTGACACTGTGTGGTTGTGAACTGGAGTGGTAAAAGCCCACAGGGGATGATGAAGTCCTATTCACCGTGGTAGTACTGAGGTAGCTTGTCCTGGCTGCCATTTCAGGCTGCAGGAGAGTGCTTGGCCACCCCCTCCTTCCTTGTCCTGCTGCTAACAGCCACCTCAGGAGCAAGGGAGAAAACTTTTATTGCTAACAAGGAGCTGTAAATACAAGTGGACCTCCAGTCATGCTTTATCTCTCCCTCCCGCAAACTCCACCCAGACAGCCCAAGGAGAGGCCACTGGGCCACAATTCAGTGGGTGGGGATGGGGATAAACAGCCCATTCTTGTCTCCCCATTATTATGGAAACAGAGGCTGAACGAAGCCCCCTGGGAAGAGATGCACAGGTGAACTTGTTCTGTGTGGTGTCAGCATCCAGGAATCTGCCAGAGAGGGTTGGGAGCACCTGGCTAAGACTCAGTCTTCTCTGTGAGAGGACAGGACTGCCTGAGCCCTGTGAGCACACCCTGGGAGAGGGCAACCATCCCACTATGGTTTGAAGAGCAGAGAAAGACAACTAAATTGTCTGTTCTTACCCCACCATCAGCTATTTTTGCCCTTCCCACCAGGTTCCCCCAGGCCTGGTACTCCATGAAAGCAAGAGCTGTGCTGCTTGGACACCAGGATGGCAGTTGGGAAGAAGTAGGTTTAGGAGTGGTGGCATGTGAGGTGCCTATGCCTTTCAGAGTCTCTACTGGAGCTGGCAGCTGGCTGCCCACTCTGCTCCATGCTCAGGACAAAGTGAGAGCAGCAGCATCTGGAGGTGGCTATGGCCATAGCCAGTTCACTGGCCTTGGCCCTTTGGCATCACTTTTTGAAGCAGCCATGGCCATTTTTTTGTCCTTCGCTCTCCTCTGCTTTCAGGCTCTGCCACCCCAGGGCTGCGGTTCAGCAGGGCAGAGGGGGGCAGGGAAGGAGGAAGAAGTGGAGGGCTGCTTTACAGAAAAGAGAAAAAAAAAGTGAAAAGCAGTCATTTGGGGCCTGGGCATGCTGGTGGTTTTGCTGCTTCCGTTGCCTGATCCACCTTTTCAGACACGCATGAGGAGGCTTCTGAGAAACAGCCCTGGGCCAGCCCTGGGCGCTTGGGCACAGCCATGCACACGCCTGCGTGCAAACCTCTGCCTTGCACACCAGGAAGGAGCCCTTGAGGTTAGGCTGCTCTCCAGCACACACTCACGCATGCACACCTACCATCCTTCTTCCACAAAAGAGGTTTCTTTCATTTCCTGCGAGAGGAGGAGGTGGGAGAGAGGGAACTTGAAGGCTGCAAATTCCTCAGCCACATATCTTGCCTCCCTCTCCTTTCCTCTGCTGCCTGCCAGCTCCACGTTCAGAGCCATGGCTCCTGCTTCCCATACAAATAGGCAAGGCTGAACAACTGGGCTTTTAAACCTTGCCCGACGTTTCTGTTGCTTTGTGGATTGTTGCCTTTTTTTTTCCTCCATAGCATTTGTGTGCTTTGCCTGTCAGAGCCACCTCGAGGCTGCTCTAGCTCTATAAGGCCGAGCTGCAGTTTAGCTGGTTAGGAGCACAAGCGTGCCTTGTGATGTGGTGGAAGCATTTTTTCCACTCAAGCTGTCCCCTTCTTGCCCCTAGCCAACCCCAGGAAGCTTGTCTCCATGCATATTGACAATTACCCTGTGCTAGAGCAAGGCTTTTCCAGACCCTGAGCAGTATACATGGCATTTCAAAGGGATTTTGCTGTCAAGCACCCAGTTTGTCACAAAAATGTGAGCTGGAGCCACTAAAGCAGCAGGTGGTACCCAGGTGTGTGTTAGGCTAATCCTCAGCTCTCCTAAGCCAGAGTTACTTTCCCTCACGAGTAACTAGGACAAGCACGGGAGAGGCAGAGAGTGGTTGTGTTTCACAGTTACTTGGTGGTTGCAGGCTCGCCTTTATTTTCTACAATGCTTCTCCGATGTCATCAACAGAGATATTCATGATAATGAGTAAGATCTTATTCTGCCCAGAGCTGTAGCAAAGCACCTTGCATCAGACACCCTAGGGTTCTCATGGATGTGAGATGGTTATTTCTTAGTCTGTTTGGAGCATCTCCATGCAGTGTTGTTGCTCAGTTAGAGCTGCTGCTGATGCAGGCAGGAGTCCAGCTAGTTCTGTTTCTTTGCGTGACACTGCAGACATAAACGAGTAGTATCAATCACAAACTGCGCCTGAGAGGCAAGTAGGCTTTATGTTCATCTAAACAGGGGAAATCCTGTGCACAGAGATTTCAGGACCCGGTGACTGGAGTGCTGAATGCATGGAGAGTCTGCTTTTGCAGAACATTTCCCAAGGCATCCAAGGACTCTCTCAAACCCACAAAGCCTGCCCTAAAACCACAGCTGCAACAAAAGAGGAAGAGTCCATAGCAGAACTCGGAGCATATTAAACCTTGCAAAACAGGTCTCTTTCCGTGTGGGGGTTATGTGTATAAATACATAAGCCTGTGTACACGAAGAGAGAGCTGGGTTTGTTCGGCAGCAGGGCTAAAAGTGAAAGCAGCCTGCATGAGTGCTGAGCAACGGCGGTGATTTCGTGCAGGACTGGCAGTGGCAGGGCTGGCTCAGGCAAAGGAATGATCCACAGTGATGACTTTGCAAGGGAAATGACCAGGCTTTGCAGGCCCTAGAGCAGCAGAAGTAAAGCCACAGAGGTAAATTCAACAACGATGGACATGTGAGAGTGAAATGTTGTAGAGAGCACCAAGACACTGCAGACAAACAGATCTCCAACTGGTGTAGGGGGTGCAGGCCACAGGGAGGGTCATTTCCGTGTGACAGTAAAGAAGAATGTAGGAAAAGAAAGTTAAAAGGATATGCTAAAATACAGTCGGCTGTTTAACATGCTGGTGCCATCGCTGTTATTCTCAGTCCTGACACATCTGAGTGCAGCCTCTGTTGAGTTTGGAGTTGTGCAGGCTCCCATGAAGGCAGTGCTCAAGCCTGACCCGAGTGAGACTCTACCTGAGGTGGCTGCATTCCTCTGCATTGAGTCAGGCTCAGGGTTAACTCTTTCAAGCATGCAAGGCCTTTGCTGAGTAAGTGTGAGTCCCTCTTGGACAGCTTTGCTAGAGCTGGAGTGATGCTGGCCAAAGGCATCTCACCAAAGAACAGAAATTCAAGAAGCTTGTGCATGTGAGTTGTTGCATCATTTGGACTAACCTCTGGCCCACAGTGCTGGTGGATGCTGTGTGAATGTGCCTATGGTATGGTTTGCAGTCAGAACTGTGCATTTTGGCTGCTGAGTGCATCCAGCTTCAAGTTCCTGTTCTTGGAATGTGACAATGGTCACGACCTGCACTAACACAAACTCATGGACTGCCACAACCCTATGCAAGGTGGATAAATCCTGCCCAGTTCACTGAGTGGGCAGAGACACTAAGCCTGTGAGTCAGGCAGATGCAGGGTCTGTTCTCAGGAGTCTATAACTCCTGGGAACATTGGACTTCCTTCTTGGATCACTTTAGAAAGCACAGAAGGAAATGCACTGGAGATCTCTGCTCCTATTTCAGTTCTCCTGAGCACAAGGTTTGCAGAAGGAAAGGTACTCCAAGCAGATAGCTACTCCACTGAGCAAGCCACAGCCCTTGTTTTCTAGTCATCTCACCCAGGCCAGGTTTGTGGTTGGAACTCCCTCACCTTCTTTAGCCCATACACTCAATCTTTCTTCCCAGGAAGTCAGAAAAGAGCTTCTGCAGCCCTCAAGATGGAATGGCTAAGAGGTACCTGAGATGATGGGTTACAGTACCATTTCCATTTCTGGGATTATGTGTGTCTTGCCTTACACTAGAGCAAAATACGCTTCCACATCCCCCAAAGTCAGTCTTATGTAGAAGTGATGGAGAGAGAGACAGTGAAGCAAACAGATAATGCAGTGGGAAAGCATTTCTATGCATCTTTCCTGATGAGAAGCATCGTCTCTGCTCTCATCACTTGCAGGACCAGCTGTGTTTTCCAGCAAGGTCAGACACAGCCATCACCCTCTTGGTTCCTCTCCCTTTCATTGTCCCCCTGGAGAACAGGAGTCCTGTTAAAAACCCTGCAAGTATCATTGAGAGCCAGCTCTATTATTCACCAGCCAGTGAAGCAAGACAGGCATACTCTCCCACAACCTAGGGATGCCCCTCTGATCTGTTACCAATGAGGCTATCTTTAATGGGATCAGAGCCTGCCCTTTTCCACATCCCACTGGGACAACACCTGCCCACCAGAGAACAAAGAGAAAACCTGTTGTGATGGGAAAAAAGAGAGAGTTCTCCCCAGAGAGGCAGTGAGGCTATTTGATTAAGAGCATCTTTCTCCCAGCCAGCTGGTTAGCTAGCAAAACAACCAAATAAACTTCATCTTTATGCAAGAGAGAAAACCTCTGTGAGCAAATGCCACAGGTCCAGCTGTACTCATCTATAAAAACCATGAGAATTCTGAGGAAATTATTACAGAAGAAGACTACAGGAGCAGAGGTAAAATATTCCTGCCTAAAACTACTATTTAAATATATTTTTAAAGGTAAATCTGGAGCTGCAAAGATAGCTAATGTGAAGCTTCATCTCTAACTTGTCCTACTCAAACGACCCAACAGTTCCCCATTGCTGTATGTTTCTCTCAAGCCCCACTTTTTGCAGAGGTGTGACGCCTCAGTAAGGCTGGTCTAATCCCAGCTGTGACTTGTGTATGAATGTCCTCTGGAGTTTGAGTGTCCCATGCGTGCACACCTGCTCAGGAGTGCCCTTTGTCTGTAGAACTCCCAGTCCTGAGGTAAGGAAGAAGGACAGGACCAACTAACCCACATGTCCTCAGCAGTGATACCAAGCTCCAGACTGTACTGCCTTTTCCTCTTGTCTGTTTCTCAAATCAGAGACTGTAGGCTTGGTTGCCGGTGCTTATCCCCTGAGCTGCCCAGGGCAAAACTACCGTATCAGCATAGGTGCAGGCTCCAAGGGCATCAGAAAAGAAGTTGTCTGTGAACCATGAGCCACTTTGTGGTATGTGGGCTCTTAGCCCTGTCCAGAGATGGGGTTGTTTAGCCTGAAGAAGAGGAGGCTCAGGGCAGAGCTCATTGCTGTCTGCAACTACCTGAAAGGAGGCTGTAGCCAGGTGGGGGTTGGTCTCTTCCCTCAGGCAACCAGCAACAGAACAAGGGGACACAGTTTCAAGTTGTGCCGGGGGAGGTCTAGGCTGGATGTTAGGAGGAAGTTCCTGCCAGAGAGAGTGATTTGCATTGGAATGGGCTGCCAGGGGAGGTAGTGGAGTCAGCATCCCTGGAAGTGTTCAAGAAAAGCCTGGATGAGGCACTCAGTGCCATGGTCTGGTTGACTGGCTAGGGCTGGGCGCTAGGTTGGACTGGATGATCTTGGAGTTGTCTTCCAACCTGGTTGATTCTATGATTCTGTGACTCAGGCATGGCTTGGATGTGTTTGTGCACCCTAGTTTCCTTGGCAATTTTGTGATGTTGGCAGAAGCGTAATTGTGAGCAAATCATTATTCCAGTGGATGCAGCACGTAGCAGAAAGTTCACCACCAGTAAGAGAGGATCTTCATATGACCTTCCTTTGAAAAAGGGGCATTGTTTTGAGTTGTTAAACAGCTGCTGTGTTCCACCCCAGTAATGGTTGCAGTTCAGTAGTGAATAATATGAGCCTTAGATCAACAGCCGGTAAAATAATTTGGGATCTTTCCTGGCAGGGGGAAGCAGGCGAGTTATTCTACAAAAAGAAATGGTTCTTCTCTCTGCCTAGGAAATGAAGTGCTCTCCTTTTCATCACCAAGCAGGCTGTCAGACAAAACCTCTTCCCGCCCTGTGTGCTGGAAGCTGCCCAACACCATTTGCAGCACTCCCTTACCATCCTCACCGTCTTGGGAAGCAAGAAGGAGCTTTGGGTTTGGATTCATGCACCTTCTTCAATTTCTCCTTCAACCCTTGTCTGCTTCTCCATCCCCTCTCCAGTCTTCTGAGAAATAACCCTCCCATCTGCTGTCCTGCACAGGCTCCAACGCCGCCTCCTTTCCTGAAGCAGCCGCGACATGACTGCGAGAGAAGCAGAAGCTTGCCTAAACCGCTCCCTGCTGCCGAACGCGGAGTGTCCGCTCGGTCCGCGCCGCGTCTGCTCCGCTGGGGCAGGACTGAAAAGCGCAGGGCCTTGGGTCTTGGCCTCCATCGGATGAACAATTTCCCGTTGAAGGTTACTCACTTCCTGTTTTCTGTATTTAGACAATCTGCGCCTATAGGGAGGCTTTGATTTGTTGTAAGCTTCAGCTGCTTTTAACGTTAAGTCGTGAGAGACCGAGGCAGAGGGAGGAGGGGAGAGGCCTGAAGAGGAATTAGAGCTGTTTGATGCCACGACTGTGCTCCCTCGCAGCATCCCAGTGGCCATTAGAGTGCGTGAAAGGAAGGTCAGGCTGGGCTGGCAGCACGGGAGCTGGGGAAGGGCTGCTCTGCGCTGGGCTGGGCGGTAGGCAGTGTGCCGCAGCCGGGAGCAGCCCGGTGATACGCTCCAGTGACTAATTTCTCCAGTGTGTCATTTTTGCCACAGCCAGCTGTATGGAGAGGCTAAGAGGAGTGCAACAGCTCCCCAGCGAAGGCAGGCAGGAGTCTGTAGCCTAGAGAGGAGAGTGCTGTGCCTATCAGCACACATCACACGCAGCCGTTTGTTAGAACTTGCCCAGAAGTCTGCTAGACTGGAGCAAGTGAACACTTGTACGCAGCTGATAGCAGAGGTCATGGCTTTTCTGTGCCTGTTTTGCCAGAGGAAACTGAGGCATGGAGTGCTGTAACTTTGCTTGCTATCAGAAAGTGAGTGTATGAGGGATTGGGGTAAATCCTGTCATCTGTATCATAGAATCAGTCAGGGTTGGAAGGGACCACAAGGATCCAACCCCCCTGCCATGCCCAGGGACACCCTACCCTAGATCAGGCTGGCCAGAGCCTCATCCAGCCTGGCCATAAACACCTTCAGGGATGTGACCTCAGTCACACAGTATGTCAGACAGCAGTCTGTGTGTGTCCTGAGATGTGCGTTATCATCACAGGATGTTAGGGGTTGGAAGGGACCTCCATAGACCATCAAGTCTCTGCCAGAGCAAGACCATAGAATCATGAGGAACATCTTCCCTGTGTCAGTGGGACTTAGACTTGAGAACAGGCATATACAGCCCACAGTGCCCGTGGGACCAGAGGTCACATGAATGGGTTGATTCTGTTTCTTTTTCGCCCATCTAATTGTCTTCTAACAGATTAACTCTCAAAATTGGGGTGGGTTTGCTTCAAGGTTTTACACTGGTTAAAAGTAAAAATAAATTTGAGTTGAAATGTAGCAGGAGGTGGTAAATTAACCTGAATTTTATAGCAAAATCCAGTAGAGATCAACAGGGATGCTCTGTAATCTGCTGCCAGAATGCCAGAGTGCGGGCGGGTGGGTGTGAATAGGGCAGGTGGGTGTGAATGAAAGAACCAGAGACTAAAAAAAAAGAAAGAAAGATAAAAAAACCCAGTCAACATAATGCTCCTGTGTCCCATGTAAAGAAATCTATCACATCTTCTCTTCCTGAGAGAGAGGAGCCAGGAGCTGTTCCAGAAGAAAAGTCAAGCTGCCCCAGCAACCCGCTGGGGAAAGCTCTGGTCTCCAGGAGAAACAAGGGTCCATGTTCATGCTTTGGCATTGACAAGCCTAGCTCCAGGTGATTTACATGTACTCTTGACCCTCCCGAGCCAGAAGCAACTTTCTTGCAGCCCAGAATACAGAACCATAGAGAGAAGCACAGGAGCAAGATACAGGTGGGTAGCTGTTTTCTCCCTGGTGTTGCTGCCTAGGCTGGGTTAAAGTTGTACTTCCCTGATTTAGTTTTTATAGACCAAACAGTAGCAGTTCCCTCACTCTGCAGTATGTTGGAGCCTTTCCCCGAAGGAGGGGTTAGTTCTCCATTGCGTTACTACCTGCTGGATATTTTTTGCTGCTGTTATATCCTACTCTAATGACTGCATTTGGTGCTCAGAAATGCAACTTAGTTCTTACTGCAAATGCAACGTAGTTCTTAGTCCAGCCTCTCTCATAGTTTTCCTCTGTTGTGACCCTCAACTTCCCAGCAGCACCTTGATGGGATAGGAGCCCTGGATTTAGGTTGAGCTCTGGATCTGACAAGGATTCATCAGAGTGAATCAGGATTGACTGCAAAGCTGGCACCCTGGAGAATTGCACCCAAAGCTGTTGAAGCAAATGGTGTCTCTGAAGTGGCACCATCCAGCTGCCCTGGTGCTGAGGTTTGATCTGTTAGATCCAGAGCAGCCTGGTTTGCACTCATATCACCATGCTTAAAGCACAGTCACTTAATCTCACTTAGAAATGTTTACTTGCAAGGACCAGATGGCCCAGGTAGTTGGGCTAAACAAAGCATTTTACTTCTAGGTCATGCATTCTAATCCAGTTCAGGTTGGTGATAAATTAATCTATTCACCTGATAGTGACTTTTGGCTTCGTTTTTGGTGCTTCTCAGGCTAGTTTCCAAGGTGAGATGCCATACTACAAAATCCACCTCTGTGCCCTGCCACAGTTGGTACTGGTTTGACTGTCTCTGTGGAGAAGCCAAGGTTCAAATGCTCTATGGCACCAGACTGTTTTCTTTTGCAGGCTGCAGGCAAGGGGAAGTTGTCCTGCGTCTGGCTGTGTCATGCCTGCTCTACAAACAGGCAGGATTTCAGTTTGCAAAGCTGCCGGTCCAGCCCCCTCCACCAACGTGAAATTCATTTAATAAAGGTGTGGGGGGGGGGGGGGGAAGAAGGGAGAAGAAAGAGGAAAATGTTTAATTGCAGTTGACATATAGGCACTCTCTGCTATGAACTTTACACACAATCACAGATAACAGCATCAAAATTAATGCCTGCTTCCCACTTGTCCTGCTATAAGCAATAAACGTTTGGCAAGTCAGTAAATAACAAAATTCTCATGTGGCCATCTACAGGTCACCAGGATACTTAAGAAGTTTGCGTTAATTATACCATGTTTGCCATCAAAGAGGAGATATTAACCCTTTCGAGTTGCTGCTGGAAAGCAGTGGAGTTATTTGTAGGTAACTGCAGGCTTCCCGCTGAAAGTACAACCTTAGCAAAATAAAAATGAAATGAAAATCAAAACAAAAACCAGGAGGGGTTGAGGCAAAGCCCTCGCTAGACATCATGGAAAATATGGAACATTTTGAGCTTTCCTTTTATTTATTTTGTATTTTGACATCAAACACTCCCTGTAACCTAATCTTCTCGGCTTTTGATGTGGCCGTGGAGACATGACAATTAAGCACGGCTTAAAACAATAATCCCAACAACGGGAACCAAAGGCAAGTAATGTCAGGGTTCTCCCCTCACAAAAATCCTGTCCCCCAGTGTTTGCTGGTAGTGAAAGGAACGTAAATCCCAGTTTGTTGCCTCGATATCTGCTCCGTGCTTACACTTTGGGTTGAACTTTACACACTTGCTCCATTTCCATTCCCGGCTGTTTGTTTTTCTTCCGCTATGCAAAATGTCTGGAGACAAATACGATACATGCGTTGCGTTGCAGAGCCATGGTTTGATCTTGCACAGATTAGTTGCCACCTGACAAACACGGGATTATTTGTTATCTGTGTTGCAGGAACTGCTGAAGATCCCACTTGGAAGAGGCGTGCTCCTCCAGGCGCTGGGGGCTACAGCACTACCCCTCCTGACGAGCTGATGGGTCACGGCCCTGATTCTGCCAGCAGATCAGACCAACCCCGGCGAGATGCCTGCAGAGAGGCAACACCAAGTTCTCATCACAGCCTGAACTGTGTGTAAGGTACAAACGAAGTAAAGAGCGTGATTACTCTGCATTATTTTAAAGCATAGAATCATGGAATCAACCAGGTTGGACGTTATTTATCCCGTTCTCTCTTCATCTCGACTATTCAAATGTGGCTATGTGGCGATGTGGAGAGAGAGTGGCTGAGTTCAGCCATAACCCCGTTTTCAACCTGTCTGAAAACGAACATGTTTCTTTTTAAATGAGGCTTGTATGGTATGCTATAAACTGCCTCTTTTTTTTTTAATGGGTGTTTGCACTAAGCCTCGCTAAACAAGTTAGAGAGATGATTAACTCGTCTGAAACGATGCGGGAAGGTCTTGTCCCGGTTGCAAGTGCTTTCTTCAGCACATCTAGAGCTGCCCTGACTCCCTCTCCCTCACCAGCAGGGCTTGCAAACGGGGATGGGGAGGAGGCTGCACGGTTAAAAGAGAAGCAGTAATAGAAAGGGATGGAATTTGCACACTGAAAAAGGAACTTGTTTTGGTTTGGGTTCTTTTTTTTTTTTTGGTCTTAATGAGTAAGGAGTTATCCCAAGTTAGTTTCCACAGAAATGAGACTCAAGCCCTGGGCGGTCAAAGGAGGAAACCCAAAGTTCGTGAGCAGTTTTCTTGAAAATATTGGTTTAGTAGCAGCAGTGCTCACCCCCACACATGGCAAGGTTTTTTTTCCAAGACTTGTCTTCATTTTATAAGACCCTGAGGTATTCTGGGGGTCAGAATCAACCATGCAATGGAAGCAGCCATAGAGATTTGGCCGTGGTAAGCACTGTCTCCGTCCTCGTATGCCAGCCCACACGTGCTCCCCACCTGTACCCACAGATGAACCCGTTCTTTCCAGGACAGTACTGAGCAACTCAGAGCTGGCCATCCCCCCTTGCTCCCTTCACACCACAGATGATGCCAAATGGTAAGAAACAGGTTTCCAGGTTGATGATGTCACCTGTTAGAGCAGGGTATAACCTACAGAGAGCTTTGCCTGGTCTAATACAGGCCCTGCCTTGAAACCCATTAGGCAGCTGGCTGCTTTTCCATGTTTACAGTGCTTTTAAAACTTGCTTTTAATTGCAAAGTATTTCTTCAGTTAAAGCAAACAAACAAACAAAACATCCATCCAACAACCACAAAAAAAACCCTAACAAACAAACAAAAAACAGCCCCTCCCCCCCAAAAAAAACCCACCACCAAAACAAACAAACAAAACACCCAACCCAAAGAAACAAAAACCCAAGCAGAGAAACTGCAGTTCATCATCTGCAACGTGGCTGCCACCTTAGATTTGAAACTGGTTTAGAAACTTTAGCACACTTAACTGCATGACCTCCTCACCCCAAAACAACACCAGAGAATGAGCTTTTGTACCTGTGCTTTTTAATACTAAATCATTCACCAACTACTTTTTTTTTGGTCCTAGCCTGGTAGGTTTTTGAAATATCAATAGAGTGTTCTGCATAAAGTTTAAGCTAATAGCCCTACTGGCAACAATGACCATGTAATTTTTTTCCTCTCTCCCTATTAAAAGCAGCCTTTATGACATGAAGCTGGGCACAGGCACTTTCACCAAAAAAAAAAGGTATTTTATTATTCTTAGCAATATTCACCTTGGAGGAATATGAGGAAAGCATACACTTTTTACAGACAATATATAAACATGTTGTACATAATTAACAATAACTTAGTTCACTAATCCAAAAATAAGCAAAATAAAAATTAAAATAAAAACAGAAAATACTGAAGATTCTTTTTTTTTTATGCTGATACAAGTACAAAATAATTTAAATCTCGACTGCCGTTGTCTATGCTGCAGTGACTGACAATATATTGCACTTTGTCAACTGTATCAATAATCCCTGTCTTCCACCTCACATCCCTTTCCCCACCACTCCCCCTGCCCAAAATCCTACAGAAATTTGAGTTGGGTACAAATAATGTACAACTGTACCATTGTAAAAGGTAAAAAATAAAAAGGACCCAATTTTTATTTTTTAATCTCTGTAGATTAAAAATTCTCCTACCCAATTTAAGCTTTCCATTCATTACCACTTCTTTACAAAGTGCACCTATATGCCTATGCAGACCAGAAAAAAAAAAAAAATAAGGAAGAAAGCAGGATTTTCATGGCTGCTTGGTTCTTAATTCATTATCAAATATTTGAATTATGTGTTTGGAAAAAGAATTAAACTTACATCCATTTTTATTTGTTTAATTGTTTGGTGTTGGGTTCATTTTGGTTTGGTTTGGTTTGGTTGTAAAGCAGGACTTTTGCAGTAAAGATAAACTGGCTTGATCCAATTAAAAAAAAAAAAAAGACAAAGAAAAAGGAAAGAAAATAAGAAGAAAAAAAGAAAAGGGGAAAAAAATAGGAAAAAAAAAAAAAGAAAACCCCCAAAACAACAATCAAAAAAGTGAAAAATGAAACCAAAATGAAATAAAAAAGCTTGTCACAGAGTTAAGCTTATGTGGTTTACATTATCAAACCCCTCTGCTCATGGGGGGGGGTATTTTCATCAGAAGTATAGCTAAATATGTACACTGTATGTTATACGGGAGCTTGTGTTCACGAGAGGCATCAGGCCATAACAATCAATAGAATACACTTCACATTGGCAATAGCTTTGTGCTCAGTCATTTACATACAATATGGTTTCATAATGGGAGATTTAGACTTTTTTTTTTCTCCTTTTCTTTTTCTTCTTCCCTATATAAAATACTGTATGGAAAGCAAACGTTCCCCTTAGGACGGTGCTTTCCCTTGTCTCATCAGCTGTCCCTGCATCTGGGATTTGACGGATGTGTGAAGCTCAAACTGATTGTCTCTCTCTTTCCCCTCTCCAGTGATTTCAACCTCATTTCTGCCTTTCCTCCCTGTGAAGTCCACCGGGGCCCTGGATGCCTGAGCCAGCACAGGCGCTAGTGGGCTGTGTGTGGACGTGGTGGCCACACTGCCCGTAAGTAAGCTGCCCAAGCAGCTAATCTGCATTTTTTAAGCAACAGCTGCCAACACAACAGAACAAAAATGCTTCAACCTCTTAAAGCCTGCGAATGGGATGCTCTTATGCCCTGTGATGGTTTTTGCTCTGCTGGAAGTTAGGCACAACAGTTTGGTAAAAGTTTGCTATCTCACCCCTTGCTAGTACAGGATTGCCTCCCTCAGCTTTATTCCCAACAGTTTGTCTCATCTTGTGGTCTCTTTTGAGGAATGGGGAGAGGGGCTGGTTTTTCATAAATAACTCGTTCATTTTGGGGAAAAGAATGAAAAAAGTTGTGTCAAAATCACCACCGTCTTGGGCACATTAAAAGTCCCCTATTTTAGCTGCAGGCTTGCTTCATTCCCCCTGCCCCGAGTATTTTCCCCTTCATAGTAGATATTTTGGTGTAGAAGGTAGATGAGGCTGATGCTAGGGGGCTGCCAAATATGTTTCCCCCACCGTCTCCCTCGTTTTGAAGGCAAGTTTTCTTACAGGCTAGCCATTGCAAATAACGGCATAAAAACATGCAGTCAGAGGGTTGAGGCTTTTTGTGGAAAATAAGAGCAAAATAAATATGAATTTGTGTCTGATTTCATTTTTAAAATTACATTTTTATAAAGATGTCCTTTTCTTTTTCTTTTTTTCTCTCCTTTTTTTTTCCCCCATCCCAAACAAAGTCCACGATAGAAATCCAGCATGTCTGGCTTCAAGGGAGCCGATTCCATCCTGGGAGGCTGCTTATATCTCTTTACAATATTCACAGTAATAACAAAGAGAGAAAGGAAAGCCAGTTCCGAGCCTTTTCCTTCAGCTTCTGCCACCTTTTGCTTCCTGCTGGATGGACCATTAAGTATCAAACAGGTGAGTTCATCTTTCTTATACCTGAGGGGGCAAAGTGCATTACAGGCACCACTACACATTTCTGCAGAAGACCCATCATTTGCAAGTCCAGCATTAAGAGTTAAACCAGATGGGAGCAACGATCTCTACATTCTCCTTTTGGCAGAATATTTCCTTACTTGGCTTCATCTTAGGCAAAGCCCCATGTTCTTTGGGTGGGCCTCTTGGTCATCATGCTTTATCCCATGGCTGTAACCATGCTGGATGGGTGTGGATGTCCAAATGAGATGCTGGAAGATGGGTGGATGGGGGTAGGTGTTGGTAGGATGTGTCCAGAGTGGCTGAAAGGTGGCAAATGCCCCATGGGTGCCATGTGACTAGCAAGGGCAGCAGCACTGAAGGGAGATGATTTCTCCTGCATGCACTTGGACAGTTCCTCAAAGCACTCAGAGCCTTTCTTGCTTTTCTTTGATTTGTTGGACATTTTCCTATTTCTGGTCTGGATTCCTTCCTTTTTCATGGTCAGAGGCCTGTTCACCTGCAATAAATGAGAAAAATCAGGCTCATGCAGACAAAATGACCTTATTGTGCAAAAACGAAAACATTTGGACAGCCCCCATGTGCTTTTCCTGGATGGAGACCTTTTTCTGGCCAAGAAAAAAAAAAAATGGTGTTTCTCTCTTCAGAATTTGTTTATGTTGATTTGTTTTATTAAACCACACACACACAAAAAAACCCTAGACGTGAAAAACAAATCGAACTGAATTTGGCAGCTGAAGAAGCTCTTTCCCGTAGGCTTACCCTCAGCCCTCATTCACTTCCTAATAAGAGAGATCAAACTAGAAGGCACATGTTGACCCAAAGTCAGTCCTAAGACATGAGCAATCTTGTACCATTAACCTCTGTTACTTAATAGTTTATAAGCTTCCAAGTGATTCCTGCTCAGAATTAATGTCTTTTAAAATATCTATAATCAAACAAAGCCTGAGAGATAGTTTTTAAAACATATTTAAAATCAATATGCCCCATCAGGATTCATTTTTGCACAGAGCCCCTTCCAAATGTCCTCTGTGTTTGTGGGGGGAACACACTTAGTTAAAAAGCACGCCGAGTTAAAACCCAAGTGTGGCAGCTCTGTTTTGCCCAAGCATTAGAAGCCAAGCTAATACATTGTAATGTCATTGAACTTAGCATCACTATGCTGACAAAGAATGGCTGCCACTTCCCAGGGGAACCTTAGAAACAAGGGAAGGAATAAAACAACAACCAAACCCCTGAAACCAATAAAAGCCTAGTGTACACCATGCAGTTAAGACATCAATCCCAGCTAGGCAAGCAGCGACAGATGAGACGAGTAAATACTCACATTGTGCAGTTTATAGTAGAGTCCACAGGCATTACAAACTGGGTCCCCGTTTGCATTACGTCGCCATAAGGTCGTGGTGGTTGTCTGACAGTTGGCACAACAAGTCCCTGCTCTCCTAGCCGCTGACTAACCAAAAGAAAAAGGAAATTTCAAATGTAAGCAGCAGCAGGAGGGAGATCATAAGAAAGGTCAGGTTGGACTCAATATTCAGGTTTGAGTACAGCTAGCTACCGAGATTTTACAGAGTATCGTGGCTGAGGAAACCTCCTGTCGGGTTTACATTTTGTAGCCCTTTTCGATTAAATTCAAGTGTTCTCTTTGGCAGACAGCACCCTGTGTGCAGGAGAAGTACGGAGGAAAACAATGTATCTCTAACTCAATGAGCAAAAAAATTGAGAGGGCGAAACATCATCTGATTTAGTCAGGTTTTGCTTTTGTAGGATTCTAGAATGCATAATGCAAATGCTGGCTTGTTTGGGTTTTTTTTAATTACCGATTTAGTTTGTGCCAAATGTTGGGAGTAGGTTTGAAAGAGGGAATGGTCCGAAAGAATGTGATTTTTACCCCTACTCGGCCTTCTAAAGATGGGCACAAAGGAAAACTAACTGCATTACTTAACTGGGTGCAGTATTTATCAGAGTCATCACTGAAAATTCAGTTTCCATTTACAAGTGAAAGGGAGAAAACAAAACTGGCTCCAACTTTCTTTAAATACTTAGCAAACCAAATTTCATGCCTTGCAGCAGTGATTCTGCTGACCAGACTGCTGCTTCTATCCGTACCCAGTTCATTGGCCGACAAGCCCCCAAATAACGACATAAAAAAAATGGAAGGGGAGTGCAAGGCAAACTACATAAAAATCCACCACCCTTTCCTAAAATTATTGTTCTGCTGAAACCAAGATGGGGCAAAAGAGAAACACTCAAACGTTCACCCACCTCCCAAAACAAGAACGGTAGAAAAGTAGAACGGCAGGCAGACAGTAATTTCTGGAGGGGCCCTTGTCTAGCAGACCCCACAATAATACTCCTTTGTGCAATTGTAGTATCCTATAATGAGTTATGGATGGACTAATTGCACCCCGTGTTTCGGGAAATAATTTTGTATTAGAAGAGAGCTTCTTCTCAATGTACTCAAAACACAGCCCATTCTGTGCAACTGGATTAGTGCTGAGGACTCAGTATTTTCTCTCCTTGAATTAGCAGAGTTTACTTTCTAATGCGTATCAATCGCAGTGATTTCCCCAGGGTCTGAATATTTTTGCATTTAGCAGCCAGGAGACATAGGATGAAGCAGCAGTGAAGCTCAGGTCAACATGCAGGGCAAGTCTCTGAGCAGAGTAGGGTCTGGAGTGGTGGGGCTCCCATTCAGAACTTTGTGCACCCCACTGCCTGCCGGCTCTGCCAGGCAGCTGATGCCGCTCAATGCACAGACTGACGCAGCTCCCGAAAGGGGTAGCACCAGTTCTCACTTGCGCCTGATGTATACCATGGCCCTCTAACTTTCCCAAAGCAAATGGATAGCTCAGCAGTGCCGGGCGAGAATCGGGCCCTCAGAAACTCCTGTCTCAGCCCCTTACCTGCTCGTGAGAACAGGCAAACAGAAGAAAGAAAGGGTGCCCCGTACTACAAGTATGCTCATGCAACCCAGACGCAATTAATGCCAGACGTCCTAACAGTGACATTATTAATATGATCACTTTGCATGCCATATGAACTAATTCCCAAAGATGTCCATCTCTTCTACCCCACAAACAAACAAAATAGAGAAAAGGGTGCACTAAACAAAGCTGTAAATCAATTAAAACATTAAAATAACTACACTGAAAAAAACCCACACCAAAACACTCTCTAACGTCCCCCAGACCCCTTGCAGGTAGCTAGGCACAAGTTCCCCAACACATTGGAAGGTGGAGACCCATGTTTGCATATTTGAGACGGCTTACTGGTATTCAGCTATGCTGCTTAACTCTATGGCCTGTCCCATTCAGACTAGAAAGCACTTGAGCCCGAGAGACGATAATGTTACACTGTTGTCTTAACGTTTTTCTATCTGTCAGTCACTTTTGAAGGCAAGTCATTAAGAAGCTTGCATAGTTGAAATTCTGACTCTGGACAGAAATGTTCTGTATCCAATCCCAGTGTTAGAGCAGCAATGCCAATTTTCTGGACTCCAAACCTCATTGAAACGCGCTAAGGGACATTGAATAGCTAAGGGACTTAGCTATCATAAATCATGAAGCTTAAAAATAAATGTTAAAAAAAATTAAAATACTTCATTATTCTTAGCATTTTACACATTATTTGTGGAGTAGAGTGTATTAGAAATTTCAAAACAGCAAGCATGACTGGCAAGGCTTGCCTATAGAAACTCTCTAAAGCTTTTAGAGTCAGGAAACAGATACACAAAGTTTCCTTATCTTTAACGTACAGATATCCGGATAGGAAACTACTACCAGGAGCTTAGAAAGGACATTTTTTTTTAATTACTCAAATGAAAATACAAAGTATAGGTGACTCCATGGAAAAATAATAAGGGTTTTTTTTTTTTTTTTTGTTCTGTTTTTTAATAAAAAAATAAAAGAAGCACTAAAAAAAAAAAAAAACAGTAGGGGATTGTCTGGGGAGGGAACCAATATTAATATTGCCTGAGAATATAAGAGTGAAAATTACTTCATGGCTTTTATACAAATAATTATTAAGTAGAGAGCAGTAGCTTTGGCTCATCTGATTTGTTTTCCTTTTTGGAGCTGGAACTTTTTTTTTAGTACATGGTGGAGGACATTCAAAACTCATAACCCTTTCACTCCCAGAATGTGCCCAAAACATCCCAAGAGGCCCAATGAATAAGGAATTAAATTAAAAGCTGTCATCTGAGGATAGACGGGGAGATGGATACTCGATATCCCACATGCATTGTGAGCGGCAGGGAGGCTCGGGGCAGAGGCGCGCTTGGCGGGCTCAGCGGCAGCGCGCACTGGCTTGTGCTGGGGATGTCGGGGGTCAGAAGGGGGATATCTGCCCCGAGGCATGGCAGTGACTTCGACGTGACTGACCGCCCATGTACAGTACAGCTCAGCTCCACACAGGGGAGCAGAGATGAGACACATTTAACTTGTGCCTGCGTGTGGTCCCTCTTTCCCTAACTTATATTCCCAAACCCAAGAGAAAGAGAGACACCTACCAGCCTTCGCTTGGGTTTAATGAGAGGTCGGTTTTGACCATTCATTTTGTGGTAGAGCCCGCAGGCGTTACACAGGTAATGCCCGGTGCCGTCTCTTCTCCAGAGAGGGGTAGCAGTTGCTCCACAGTTCACACACTCTCTGCCTTCTAAATGGAAACACGAAGAAACCGGATTTCTTTCTTTAAAAACAAATTCACAAAAGCTTTTTGCATTGTCCTTTAGGCATATTCCAGAAGTCAAAACAGTTCAAGCATAATCAGACAGCAGTGACATCTACAGCACATGCAGCAGCGTTTCGAGAGTGCCCAAACTCCAGCGAGTATTTTATGTCATGATCAGAAATAGGCAGCTCTCTCTGCAAGGTAAGAGTGACACTCTTATTGTGCTGGATGGAAGTTATCATTTCAGTAACGAGAACTCCCTTAATCTGCACTGAGCACTGCTCCCCTCCCACATGTATTGCACTCCCGAGGGTTAGAGCCCGTGTTCTCCTGCCACAAATACACATGTACACGTATCCACACGCACACCTGCAAATACACAAGGTGTTAAGTCAAAAGAAGAGGTTTTCTGGAATTCAATCTACGTGAAAGTACCTGGCTTTCTGTGCTTTCCTTTTTGTTGCAAATACTAGAGGATGAGAAAGCAAAGCTGAGCAGACAGAGAATGGATACAGAGTGTCAAAGGCTCAGTTATGATTTTTGTCCTAAAGGCAGAGAAACGCTGTTAAGGCTGATCTTTGAGAAAGTTCCATTTCACTCTGGGAATTACTGTTAAAACCCAGGCTTTTCTATTCTGCGATTTTCCAACAATACAGCTTGGGTTTGGTAGGGAGCAATTTATCTTATTACTGCTTCATTATTAGTTTTAGTAGCACAACATGGGAAACACGGCATTGTAGAGTGGCTGTATGAAAACCCAGCATGCAACTCCTAGATATGTGTTTCTGCCTCAGAAAGATCTCTGCTAAAAGTTCGTTTGCCTCTGATGGTTTGAGGGCAGGTCTGCTTAATATAGAATCTCTCTTAATATAGTTTATGCAAATCCTACAGTATTTAACTGGAGAGGAAATTCTTCTTGCTAATAACTGAAGCAGGCCATGTTGAGTTCAGCAGGGCTTGTGTCTCCTTTAATCTAGGGAGTGGGTGGCTTTTAAACAACACAGCCTAGAGTGAAAAATGAGGGGAGCACTGTGGTGATGCATTTGCAGCTTTTGTCCCTCCTAGGGCAGGAAGCTGCAGGAGTCGTGGTGTCGTGAGTCTTAGCCTTCCTACAAAAACAGAGTGGTCACGAACTTTCCCCAGTTCCTTACACAGGGGGCTGCCTCACAGAAAAAAAAAAAAAAAGAAAAGAGCTCCTTTCTTCCCTCCTCTAATAAAATTGTCGGCAACTACGGGATCAAAATTTAAAACTAAAATGCTCAAGCTGCCTTTAGTTACAGAGACCTGGATCTTTAATCTGTTTCCAAACTCGGAAAGCTCAAGCTGCCAATTGCTTTTACTTTCTGCTCCGTGTACTACTGAAAAATACATAATAAAATAACCATGTTTAAATAATGGCAGAGAGAGAATGTATTTTTTTTTTTTCCCTTAGAGAAGGCTGATGAGCCTGTAAAATAGCTGATATTTTTTGTGGCAAAAACTCACAGGAGATCACATTTCTAAATAATTGGCTGCGTTAAAAATAAATACATGTAGTGTGTTCAGAAACATGTGCAGTGATGGATAATGATTCACACACAAGCACATTCGCAGTCATTTGTTTTTAAAGGGCTATATAAATTCAGTGCCAATATACTGTGGCTCATCTCCTTCCATTGCTGAGGATTCTACTAACCAGGAACTAAACAAACTCCCTTAGTTCATGCATCTAGTTGTACACCGAGTGTGATTCTAGAGGGGTGTCAAAATTTTGCCCATCCCCTAGTTTCCTGATTTAGGACTGCACTTTTAGGAAGCAATGCAGGAGGGACTGTGAACAAGGGAACGCTCTGCAGTCAGTCGTTTGGAAGCAGAAAAACGTCTAGTTCAGGAAAAAAGCAAAACAACACAAACCCCAAACGCAGCAAACCATGGAGTGTATTCCAGTTAAAAGGCAGGCTGTCGTTAAATAGGACTGGACACCTTAGTCTTTCACACTGGTATGTAAACTATATTTGAACTTTTGCTCCTGCAGAGGTGAAGCAAGTAAGGCCCTCTGCGAGGCGAAACGGGCCGGCCGGCTGAGTTTCACTTTCATCCTGCACTGGGGCCTTGGTTTGTTAGTAATGACGAGACGTTGAAATTATAGACGCAAATATACCTATCACTAAGGAGTCCCCACTTGTGATCCGTGGAGCTCTGACAGCTTTAGGGGAGCAGGACCGGGCCTGAGCCCCTCAGCTGGCCGAGGTCAGCTTTTCTCCCAAGGAAACTTTTCTTTTCTCTTATAAATCTCTTTGTACATGCGATCTGCCAGCTCACATCGCGCCACTGCTCCTGCCCCTCGGCCCCATCTGAGTGCCCTGAGGCCAGCGCCTGGTGGCTCAGCAGTCACTGTGGATGTGTGCTGGCACTCGCAGAAGCCTGGCACAAGCTCCATCTCCTAGTTTAATACCCCAGAAAAGCAAGATCAAGCAGCACCTGCCCTTCTGTCTCCGAGGGAGCTGAGGCAAGCACCCAGCCTCGCAGCATCTTGCAACCTCACCCCTAAACCGCCAGTGAAGACCCCCAAGCAGGCATCCCCCCAGCCCTTCCATCCAGGGAGCAACGGGGTTCCAGCGCGGGCTGCAGCACTTACCCGAACAGGACCTGGCCTTGCTCCGCGGCTTGGGAGTGAAGCTGGACGCGGGGCCTCCCAGGAAGCTGCCGGGGTGAAAGAGGCTGCTGCTGTAGTCGTGAGCGGCTGGCACGTAGGAAGGGTAGGTGGGGATGGGGTGGTGTGTGGAGGGCTGGGCCCCCATGCTGGTGAGGCTGCTTCTGAGCGGGCTGGCACTCTCCATCTTCATCCCTTCTGACAGCGACACTTGGTACTTGATGCTGTCTTTGTCCTCCTGCCGGGCCCCGGTGGAGGACGAAGGAGAGGCAGCGCTGGTGGAGTTGGGGTCCGGGGACACCTCCTTGGGAGGGGTCGGGGGGAAGCCGAAGAGATGAGATCCGGAGTGCGAGGCAGGAGTTAGCGAAGACACAGAAGCGGTGCTGGACGTGCTGCTGCCGGGGTACACGGAGATGGCGCCCGGCGCCCCGGCTGCCGAAGGATGCAGAGGTGTCTTGGTGAAGGGGTTGACGGTCCAGGGGTTGTGGTGATGGGCAGACAGTGCCGCCTTGCTGCTATCCAGCCAAGGGATCCCGGGGCTATGTATAAGATGAGGCCGGCACATTTGACTCCCGGTCAGGCGAGCTGTAGGAACACAAGAGCGTTTGAGATCAGCGTAGGGTGGCTCAGCCTAGAGCGACTCTGGGAGGTACCCCAGCTCCCTGCCCAAGCAGCTCCTCAGCCGGAGGGGAGCCGGAGGGGAGCCAGGCACGGCGGGGGAGATTTCACAACCCGGAGAAGAGCAGCCAGGCTGGCGCAACAGCCCCTTCCCTATCCCTTCCAAGGGAGACAGCAGCCATCCCAGAGAGAAAGGCACCTTTTCCTCCCGCCCCACCCCTGGGATCCCTGGCATAAGCAGCAAACCCTTTTCTGCTCTGTCCTCCAAGACGCGGCAGTGTGCTCTCTCCAGCTCCTAAAAACACCCTCAAATAAAATCCATTGCTGATTTGAAACGGTTTGTATTTTGCATCCGGGAAGCAGCCGTGTCTGAAAAGTTTTAGCCTGTGCATACACTATTTCCCCTTCCTCTCTCACCTCCCCCCCGCCCTTTATTTCCCTTCCCTTCACCAGTCCTTGGTCATCTCTAGGGTTAAAATCCACCCGTGCCGCCCTTTCTATCCTGTTTTCTTAGATCTCCTTTCCCCCTGGCTCCAACACATCGAAGCGGCCCCCGAGTGAACCCCCTCGTCTCTGCCGGCCCTCACAGAGAGGCCCAGGGAGTACATACAGAGGCGGGCAGGGAAGGGGCCGGCTGTGCCAAGGAGGGCAGCGAGTGCTGATTTACCGTGTGCCTGGCTGTAGGAGACCCTGGCCCTGGCGTGGGCGGAATTGGCATAGTAGGGGTTGCCCTGGGAGTCCAGGTGGTTGAAGAAAACGTCGACTTCATCCGGAGGTAGGAGCTGCGCTGGTTCCATGTAGTTGTGAGCCAGTCCGGGGTGGTGACTCTCGGGATGCTGCCCGTTGAGCACGGCATGGTGGGCCATCCAGCGAGGCTGGTCCGTGGCCACCTCCATGGCCTCGGGCCTCCCCTCCCACCCACCCTCGGATCAGGAGCGAGCGACGCTCGGTGGGTGGGGAGGTGGTGGTGCTGCTCGGGGAGTAGCTTTTGGCGTTGCTGGTGACTCTTAGGAGATGAGGTGGCTTTTCTTAAAAGGAAAACTGCCGGGTGACTGGAGCGCTTCCTCGGAAGGATAGGGGAGGACTCTCGAAGTCAGCGTGTCCCTCTGTCAACAGGCGGGTGGCCGAGGCGGGTCCGGAAAGCGCCGGGGCAACACCTGTAGGGAGAGACGGGAGGGTTTAGCAACTCCGCTGCCCTGGGGTGAGCTGCCAGCCTGGCCGGCTCCTTTTCAGGCGGTGCATGGATGTGGAGGGGGAAACAGAGCCCCTCCCCCCTTTTAAAAATATCATCTCCCCCGAAGTCTTCGAGTTCTCGCCTTGCGCCCTCCCAGCTCATTGCCCCACAAAATAAACAGATCCCGTTTCAAACTCTTTACCCAAAAGGAAAAAAAAAACAGGGGGGGAAAAATGGCCAAAAGATGCTTTTTTTCTCCCCGCTCTCGCTACAAACGTCAACAGGAGTTTTTCCAGCTGGCTTCAAAAGCACAGTAAAAAAAAAAAAAAAAAGAAAGGAAGAACGGCAGATCCGATATAGCGTAGTACTAGTGAGAGCTCCGACTGACACAAAAGGAAAAGGAGGGGAGAAAGCGGGAGGAGGAGAGACAGAGAAGGCGAAGAGAGGTTAGAAGGGTGTTTAGCGAAAGCAACGAGTGTCCCAGGCAGCGACCACCCCCCCGCGCCCCACACTTACCCAGCACGGGAGGCTGGTGCCTCGGCAGGGTGGGTGGCGATGCACTGGAGGATGCGAGTACCGCAAAGGGGGGGGGGGGGGGGGGGGGGGAATTAAAAGCAAGGACGGAGAGGGGGGGTAAAGACAGCGGGGAGGAGGAAAGGAGGCTGATGGAGGGTGTTACTCAGATGGCAAAGCCGCTGCTCTGGCCGGCTCGGTCCCATCCCCGCGCATCCTATATGAGCGCTGGCGCCAGCTGGCCGCGGCGCCGCAGACGGGCCGGGGCGCGCAGGGCTGGCGGCCGGGCCAGCCAATCCCGCCTCCCCACACCGCCCCCAACCGCACCCCCGGCCCCAAACCGAGCCGGCCGGGGGGGGGGGGGGGGGAAGGGAGGGAGGGAGCGCGGCGCAGACCCCCTCCTCCGCCCCCTTCCCCCGCTCGCAGCATCCTCGCCCGGCAGCGCCGTAGGGGCTTTCCCTAACCCGGGCGCTGCACGCCCCTGCGGGGCGGAGACGGCAAAATAAGGGGGGAGGGAGGTGGGTGTCCAGTCGGGGTGTGCGGGGACGCTAGAATGAGGGGTGCCGGAGCGGGCGAGCGGGGACGGGGTGCGTGAAAGCCTAGGTGGTGTGGCTGGTTCCGTCAAGTGCTGGTCGACTGCGGAGCCACAGCTCCCAGAAGCTGAGGGGATGGAAACCAGCTCTGGGGAGATACCCTAACTTTCCCTCCATCAGGCACAGCATCACGCAGCCGGGAGAAACCCCAACGTGGTTGTTCCCATCACGTTAGATTGAAATAACTGTCTGAACCGGGAATAAAACAAACAACAACAAAATAACAACAAATACATGCGAAGCTCCACTCTAGCCGCGGGGAACGGCAAGACAAGAAAGGCCTGGGCTGCGGGGCAGGGACAGACCCAGAGCCCGGCTGCTCGGCCTCCAGCGCTCCGGGCGGGCGTGGGGCCCGACTCTAGTCTCCCCGATGGGGCTGCCCTGCTACAAACATGGCTTTTTTTTCCCCCTTTCTTCTTCTTCTTCTTCCTTTTTTTTTTTTTTTTTAATACATCCACACAAAAAAAAAGAGCCCCAGACCCCATGGGTTTTAATATTTACAATTATTCGTGCGCTCTGGGCCGGTAAGGAAGCACAGCCCGAATCAACAGGCGTTTTCTGCGAAGTTTGCGGCATGGCTAAGCTGTAGCTGGGGGTGCAGGCTGGGCTCTGCCACTCCCGAGGATGGGGCTAAACCTGCCCGCTTTGGGGGCAGAAAGCAGTAATAATGGGAAAGTTACAAGCAACTCCCCAGAGCGCGGCCGGGCACTGCTGCGGGTCCCGTTTCCTACGCGCTTCTCTCCCATTCCTCAGCCGAGGCTTTTGGGGCAAAAGGGAAGTCCTCATGGTGATTCCTTAAACCTCCAAGCTGGCCGCAGGGCTACGAAACCGCCCCTAGCCCAGGGAGAGAGGCTGCTATTGGAGAAAAAACGACCCCTCAGCCTGCCGGGCTCTGGCCGCGGCTCCAACCCGACGACTGCTGGGGAAATAGCCGCGGGAGCCGGACGGTGCTATGCGGCTATTCCTGGCCCCTCTGTAAGGATGGAGCAGGGGGGAGCGGGGCGACTCTGGGGATGCTGCTGCTGCCCCCCCAAGCCGCCCCACCGCCAGCGGGCAGCGCTGGGGGATGGGAGCAGGAGCCAGCCTCCCCCCGGCCCGGCCGCCCCAGTCACTACGACGCCGGGGCTCTGACGTCACCCGTCACTGCCAAATTCGCCAGGAAATGATTTTTTTTTTTAATAACAACAATAATACTAATGATGACGATAATAATAATAAAACTCCCTTTCCTCGCTGCGAAGCCCGTCTGCCCGTAGCGACACGAGACTCCTTCCTTAACTATTCTCCTACCGCCACCCGTTGTCCTTCCCCAAACCTCTCGCGAGGGTACTCCAGTGTAGCCCCCTGCGAGGGACCCGCAGTGCAGCCTGGTGGGGCGAGGAAGCGTGGGCTGGGGTCTCCAGAGGCTAGGGCAGGGGAAGCCAGCATTGCTCTCTCCCACTTTGGTCTGCCGGCCTCTACCCAAAACAGGGGCTGCCTAGCTCATCCTCACCCCTGGCCCTTTGCCCTCGGGGCTGCGCGGCGCCGGCACCGCGGGGGCCCTCGCCCCACCCCACCCCCTCTGCCGCAGCGGGGGTCGCAAGCGGCGAGCCGCGCGTCAGCTCCTCCGTCGGCTGCCGGGCGCGGAAGGGGCGGTGGAGTCGGCTTCTCCCGGGACGGGCTGGTTGGCTGGCCCGGGCAGGCCGAAGACAGCCGCTGGGCCGGGCTTGGCGAGAGAGGGGCTGGGGCTCAGCAGGATAAGTGCCCCCCGCGCTGCGGAGACACTGCCCGCCACAGAGCCTACCCGGGTGCCTTAGGACGGAGGTGCCAGAGAGGAAAGGGAAACAAAGCAAAAATAACAAAATAAAAAGGAAAGTTAAAAGGAAGGAAGAGAACCAAGAGAGCTTTCTGAAAATCCACCTTCTCCCTCCGAAACAGGTTTTTTTTTTAATGCACCAAAAGCCCACATCAAAACCACCGAAATATATCCCCCCCCCCCCCCCCCCCCCCATGCCGGATATTTATTTAATTGAAAGAAGAATGAGTATAAAATAAACACAGGAGTTTGCAGGTAGGACCCCACTGCGCTTCGCTTTGCCCACAGACCGGAGGCTGCCGGGGCACACGGTGCTCAGGGGTCCCTCCTGCTGCAGCTGAGCGGCGGCCAGGCCGGGATCGTCTCGGCCCCACCAACTCCCGGCGAAGTCCAGCGCCTCGCTACGTCCTTATTAATTATTACGGATGTTTTAATCATTGCCCGGCCGCCATCAGCTTGGAGATGGGAGGTTTGTTTTTTTTTTTGTTTGGTGGGGGGAGTGGGGTGGGCTGTTTGTTTTAGGCAGGTGATAAAATCGCAGTTAACGAGCTGATAATTCGTTCGTGTTTGTTTTAAAAGACAAATTGTAAAGATTAATCAGGCGGCTTGATTTATGGCGAGGCAGACCCCTGCTCTGCCCGGCCAGGACTCCCTGAAGTCCCCGTCTCGGGTTACCCGGGGGCCGGCCGGTGAAGCACAAACAAAAGGGGCTGGTGGGCAGCGGCTCCGGCCGCTCTGCCTCGAGTCGGGCCCCCGCCTGGCGCCCGCACTCTCCCAGGATAAGGCGTTCGGCCGCCCCCTCCCCGGGGTACTGGCACTGAGGCCGGCGCCTCTCCCCGCACCCAGCTCACGTTTTGTACTCACCCCCAAACACCCATTAAAACCCTTTGTAAGGTAAATGACCCCTCCAGCAAAGATGAACGATTTGTGCTGAGGGAGCGGTTTAATTCCCGCGGCTAAGACATGAGGTTTCCTAGCCAGCCGGCTGGCGGGACTTTATTTCCCTAGCTTGTCTTGTCCCCGCGTTTGCGTTTGGCGAACCGACTGCCGGCTCCGGTCTGGGCCGCTGAATGCCCCGGCGGCACGGCTGAGGTTTGTAATTGAATTAATTCACCCACCGGGAACGGCAGCAACCCGCGCTGGCTGCTGGAAGCCAACAGCTTAGCTCCGCTCCGCAGCCTGCTTCACACGGCTGGTTAAGCAGCTCTCCCCTCAATTTTCTGCCAAGCCTCCGGGGAGAGGGGCCGGCGAGGTCAGGACGCTGCTTGCTCGCCCACTCCGCTCCTTCCAACTCCCCATTTACCTCCTTTCCCCCCTTTCCTCCTTTTCCCCACTCCAGACACAACGGGCTCCGCGTATATTTACTTCATTCTATTATTGTATTTGCTTTTTTTTCCTTCTTTTTTAATAGGGGAGCTTCCCCAGATCTGGGAGCACAACTGGTTATTTTGATTTGATTGACAGGTGATGTCATATCGTTAAAGGAGGGGGAGAAACGACAACATGTTTTAGCAACAGTTAGTAGCGCTATGTGATGGAGTTGACACCTATGCCAGGGTAGAGCGAAGACAGAAAACAAATCCCCCCGGCCGTACACGCTGACGATTTATTTGCACGCCCGGGAAGGGGTTTTTGCTTTTTTCCCGATCCTAGGTGCTTAGCTCTCTGAAAATATGTACCTGCGCCACTGGGGCTGGACTGGGTGGGACGCGCAGCTCCCGGGGCACTTTGTTCCAGACATTCCCTCCCTGCGGTGCTCCTGGCGACTTCCCCAAGGAAGGCTTCCCCCCCTCTCTCCTGCCTCCCGGTGAACAGAGACCCTTGGGGTCGAGACCACCCGAGGCGGTCGCACAGCGTTTCCCCCGCTCCTCTACGCCCCGAGGTGCCGCCCGCGGCGGCCGCAGGGAGGGTAGAATAAACTCCGCGATAAGAAAAAGGGAGAGAAGCGCTGAGCCCAGCGTTGGGCCGACGGTGCCAGTGGGGCGAAGTGTGAGCCTCAGGGTGAGCCAAGGAAGGGAGGGGGCTGGGAGGGCCGTACCGCCCCGGCCCCCCACACCCCCCCCCCCCACCGCCTTCCACCCAACCCCGCCGGGGCCGCGGCAGGTAGAGGACCCACTAGCCGCAGCGAGCAGGTCCTCCGCCTCAGGTATATTTCCTAGGGTGTAATTTTTTTGGAAAGGGGAAGTTCTTGTTTTCTGCCTTTCTTTTTCTGTTTCCCTCCCTCTGGCCTTGTCTCCGTTTTGCTTTTCTTCTCCCCCGGCACCCCGTCCTGCGTTACTAACTCGTATTAGTGGCAGCTAATAGGGTTATAAAATGACACAGTTACCTCTTAACCACAAGACCTTATTTAAGCTGCATTAAGTGGGGGGGGGGGGGGGAAGAAAAGACAGCTCGGGGAATAAACCACTGAACGCTTTTTTTTTTTTTTTTTTTTGGTACATATTGCAGGAGCCTGGTAGCTGTTCCCCGTCCCACAAACGATTTTCGCGGCATGCGTCGCCCACCGTGGGAGCCCTCGATCCTAGCCTCCCTCACGGCTCCCTTCACCTGTGCTTTGTCCGCAATTTGCCCATTCTCCCTCGCCCCCGCGCAGCCCCGCAGCCGCTCGGCTCGTTAGGCTGCAAATAAAGGGGAGGAAAAGCCTCAAGTCGACCCCATCCCGCCCACAAATACGCCTTTTGTGCAAGTTCCCAAGGAAAAACGCGCGCGGGGGAGTCGGGGGATGTCGCACACGCACAGCTTTGCCCAGAGAAAGGTATAAACATTTTTTTCAGGCCCTGCCAGGACAGATTTCGTTCGCATGAGATCGCTCTATACTGATTTTTTTGTTTGTAGCGTTGGTTATTATTTTTTTCATTATTTCTTTCCTTTTTTTTTTTTTTTTTTTTTACCTTTGCAAGTTTGTTTCGGGGTCGGCTGTTAGAGAAGAGAGAAAAGAAGCCGATCCCCCAAGTTTGATTTATTTCCCTCAAGCAAAATTTCGCCGGGGAGGGACCGAACCGGCGCCGGCGAGTGGGGCTCGCCTCACGCCCTGTGCTGGCAGCGCCCGAGGTGTCTGTCCCATGTGGCCTCTGAGAGCCTCTGGGCAAGAACCAAGCAGAGGTTCGGACTTCCGAGGGGGGAAAAAGACCCACCATCAAAAAAAAACCAAACAACCCCAAACCCACAAATAAACAAACAAAAATACCCCACACAAATCCAGACTGCCTTTGATAAAGATGTTCCATGCTCTGAGGAATCCCCAAGACCGAAATCCGCACCCCACTTAGCTAAATCGCTTCTCATTGAAAGTGCCTCAGAACCAGGCAGGCTCCGCTTCCTGGCTGCTCCTACGTTTTGGGTTTGTTTGGTTTTTTTTTCCTCCTTGTCTTGCAGGCTCAACACTCCAAAGCAAAAGGAAGATAAAGAGGGGAACTTCGCACATTAAAAAAAAAAAAAGAAAAGAAAAGAAAAGAAACTTAAAAATAGGCAGAGGCGGGTGAAGGAGCCTGCGGAGAGGGAGCGGCGCGGTCCTCGATGTGGCTGGGTAATTTTAAATCATGCAAAGCCCCGTAAGCTGCCGCACGGGACTGGGACGGAGAGGACTCCCCGGCAGGCAGGTGCAGGGAAGCGGGGCCGGGCCCTGCCGCCTTCTAGAGCCAGAACAAACCTTCGCATCTCTTTTTCTTGCTTGCCTTTTTTTTTTTTTTTTTTTTTTTTAATGCCCAAATCTGCCAACAATGGGAGCCAGGAGATAGGATGTAGCTGTGGGGAGGGGGAGCGGCCCTCTACCCACCCCGTCTCCGGAAGGCTCCACAACTTTCCAAGATGGAGATTTAAATAATTACCTCGGTCACAATGGCAAAGGAAAAAAAAAAAAGAGAATACAGACACAAAAAAAGCCCCCAAACCACAACAAACCTCAGACCCAATGGCCGCTTCCCCGCGGGGTGCCGGTGAGAGTTGCGCCTCGGGCTCGGCCGAGCCGCGGGCAGAGCTAGCGGAGCATCCGCCGTCCTCGGGGCCGGCGAGAGCCGCACTGGGCTCAGCTCGCCACTGCCGTGGACGGGTGGGAGAATCCGGCGCGGGGGTTCTGTTGGGTCTGCGGGCAATTTTTTGGTATGTTTTAAAACCATGCCAGATTTGTCCCCAGAGAAAACTGTCCTGAGCGATGCGCTCCGGCAGCAGGACTTGTATTTCTGCGCTGCGGCGGCGAAGCCGCGGTGCCGATACGCACAGCCTCGGGGCCGCGCAGAGCAGCGCAGCAGCGTCCCCTTACCTTGCCTCTCGCCTGTCCACGATTTTCTTTCAGTTTTCCCGCCGGTGCCTGGAAAGTGCCGTTTCTCTTCAACCGCGAGGCCACGCCGCGGGCCAGGGAGGGGTCGCCGGCCGCGGGAGTCCCCCCGCCTGCCTGCTCCCGGAGTGGCGGCTCTGCCGCGGGCTGTGGGTGTGCGCAACCAGGCGGAAGGGTGCCCGAGGTGCGCGCTGCTGAAAACTGGCAGCAGTCTTCGTGTTGAACCCTTTTTTTTTTTTTCTTCTTCTGTCCCTTCCCTACTTCCCCCCTTCCCTTCCTCCCACCTCCCTCCCTCTCTTTTCCTCTCTCCCTTCTTTCCCTCCCCTTCTCTCTCACTCTCCTGCATTCAAGGATGGCACAGCGAGCCACTGTGTATTTATGTACATAATAAGGCAGCTCGTCCCCTCCACTTCATTTGCATCATTACAATATCTGTACAAGCACATCACATTGTCTGTTGCTTGCACCTTTTGTTACGGTTGCTGTCACAGTCTACGCGACTTGACTTTCATATTTTAAATGAATTGATATTACACCAACAACACGCACTCACATCACCGGCTCTGGGAAGCCGGGCTCGGGTGCTCTGGGTGCCACAGCCCCAACCTCTCCCGGCCACTCGCTTCTTCCACTGCATCCCGAGGAAGGTGGGGTGGGGGGGATCCGCTTTGTAGGATCGTATAAATTATTCCGATTGTTACTAATTTTGTTTCCACTCCACAGTGAAGGGAATGTTTGGGATTTTTTTTCTCCCCCCCCCCCCCCCCCTTTTTTTTTTAAGCCATTGACCAGCTTGGCTTTGTGTAACCCCGTGTTTCTGCTCCCCTCCCCCCCCTTCTCTTCCCAAACTTAGTCTTTCGGGGTATGCACCTGCACATAAGAGAGGCAGCGGAGAAGCTGGAAGAGGCGCAAGCGTATGTAAGGTGACGATTCGATGTTAGAGCTAGGAAGGAAGCGGTGAAGGACATATTTCTCAGACCACTGGGAAATCCAGCCAGGACGAATGGGTTCGGAACTGATTGTGCGTCCCAGCCCCGTCTCGGCACCCCTCACCTGCTGGGTATTCTTCTCCCCGTGCGTGTGTGTGTACGGAGCTGAGGGATCCCCTCGCCAAGCGCTCGGAGTTTACGGGAGGAGGGGGGCGGCGGGCACCGGGGCCGGTTGCGGGGGGCTGCGGTGGGCCGCCGGGTTCGCGATGAAGCGCTTAAGGGGCGATTCCTCGGGGAAACGATGGGGGGAGGAAGGAGTGGGGGTGGCGAGCGAGACCCCCCACTCGCGACTACGGGAAAACCATATTAACGGAAAGACAAAGGCCGGACAGTCCGGCGAGGGCCCTCCGGGAGAAGGGGAACGAAATACGGTTCGGGAAGGGAAGGAGAAAACTTTCGCGGGAGCGGAATTACCATCATAATGGAGGTAAAAATGTGAGCAGGGGAAAGGGGAGGGGGAATCCTATTCTACTGGCATTTTCTGTCTGTCTTTGTGATATGGTTCGGGGGAAAAAGGGTCCTTGATATGCGGCAGATAATTCTTATCAGCCTCACGCAGCCCATTTCCAAAGTAAGTGTTTTAATTACTCCTTCTGTACTACCCTTCATCCTTTGAGAAGAGATACATCGACAGGTTTATGCAAGGGAACAAAATACAAAAGAATGCTGTATTAAAATATATACATACACACACACATTTTTTCTCCCCTTGTGCCCAGGAAAAGGGAGACGCTGTCGCCAGCCGCACACTGGGGTCGCCCCTACACAGAACGACTCTAACACGAAGAACTGTCGCTCAGGCAGAAAAACTATGGGAAAATGAGTGTTTGAAGACTGCAGATTTTTTTCCAGGCGGGGACAGACGGATGTGCCCAGGCGGTTGCATGTAGGGGCTGAACCCGGCGGAGGCGCAGGTCTGCCCGCTGAGGCTTCCCTTGCTGCTGACCCTCAGCCGGCCGGGCTGTCCCGGGGCCAGAGCCAACCCCACAAGTGCCATCAGAGGCATTTGGGGTTGGAGCGGCACGGAGGTGTGTGATTTTTCCTTCATGCCGGCTAGAAGAGAAAGGTGTTTTCCTCTGCTGTTGAGTTTTCGCACTAAAGATGTCATTTGGAAGTCTGGGAGGAAGGGGGGACGGTGCTTCACTCACTTTCACGGTAACAACCATATTCTACATATTGAAAAATATGGTCGACAGTGTAGACAGTGGGGAAGGTTTTGGTTGGGGTTTTGGGTTTGGTGGGGTTTTTTTTGGTTCGATTTTTTTCACTCTAAAAAAAATAAGAAAAAATCCACCAACCTAACCTTTTCAATATTGATTAAAAAAAAAAAATAGGAGAGAGAGAGAGAATTTTAAAAGAGAAGAAGCAGCAGCAAAAGCAGGGGGAATATAGGCTCAGCAACTCTCCAGGTTCGCTTCCTTATTATTACTATCCAGGGGTAATTTTTCATCTCTGCTAGCTAATCTTTGTTCCTTGTGAAGATAATGAATAGCCCAATCCTTATCTCCTGGGCTCCTGGAGGCTGCTGGAGAATGGGGTTGAACAGGGTTGAAAATTGGTTCCAAAGTGCTGCTGAATAAATGGTGTTCCTTATCTCTCGCTTCCAGATTATCGGAACCCTTTCAAAACTCACACAACAAATACAGCCACCGCATCTAATGCATCATTTACCAGAGCAGATCTCCGCGTTTGATCGGCAGATAGGCAAAATCTATGTATTCCTTGCTGTACTTAGCATGCATGGATGTGGGGCTGTATGGATGCAGGGTGCCCCCAGGCCGGGTCTGGGACACCCCCGAGGCTCTTAGCATGTCTGTGCTGAGGTCTCTGTGGAGTGAGGGAGAGTATCCTCTGAGTGCCCCAAACCAGGGGCAGCGAAGTGGGGACAGAAAACCTTGCAAGGTGCTGCTACATGATGCACTTTGAAAATTTTATTTCCTCCACTGGTGGACTTTCAGGGAAAGGGAAAGAGGTTTTATCATCACCCTGGGCATCCCAGGCACCTGCTTGTACTACACTCAATCCTGCACCCACAACCAGAACCAGTTGCTGTTTTCAGGGGTGCTCAGAACCTGCTACCTCTGAAAACCACTTTTAGGTTCAGCAGTGCCCTAGTTCTGCCCCATCCTTTAGCAGTCTCAGAGCCAAGGGGGACCCCAGCCCATTTCCTCCCAAATCCTGACAGCCCTGTTATGGAGCCCAGCCAGTCCCCTGGGTCCTGGTTTCCAGCTGTCACAGTCAGTGCCAGGTGATCCTCCCACATTCCAGCCATGGGCAGAACAGGGCACATGGCGCAACCCAAATTTGGGGAGCAGCTGGTGAACCTGGGGGAGGAAAAAAAAATAAACTCCAAAGAAAAGGAGTCTTTTATTTTTCCTGGAGTTAGTGTGACATCTGGCCCTCCCACTCAGAGAAGTTTTCATTAAAACAAAACAAAACAAAACAAAACCAACAACCAAACAAAAAACTCTACCCAAACAAAAAAACAAAACTCAAAACAACAACAAGAAACAATCAAAGAAAAAATCCCAAACAAAAAACTTTTCATGATCTTTTTCTTTTCACTTTTCTTGTCCTTTTCTTTCTTTCTTATTCTCTATTTTGTTTGTGCTTGTTGGTTGGTTGGTTTGGGATTTTTTTCTGTTTCTTTTTTTTTTAATCCCCCCCCCTCCTAAATAGCTGCATAGCAGCAAATATTTCACAGCCCAGCTGTGTAGCCTCTGACTCTAGAGCAGGAGATCCTCCAGACCCAAGCTGGGAACAGATACCTCCTCAGTTCTCACTAGCATATTCTTCACCCAGCAGTGCCTGAGCCTGTGCCCAGGTACCAAATAAAGTGGCATTTTATTTTCTGTTGCTGCAGCAGACCCCATGTCTGGAGTGATGCCCTGTACCTCCAGCCCAGGGATGCAGTGAGATTCTGGGCTGGGGACAGAACATCCACAGTGTCCCAGTCCCTTCTGTCCACTCAGCAAGGCTCATCCCTCTCCTATCTGAAATGAGAAACTTCAGTGGGAAGTTGCAGGCAAGCAGCACCCCCGGCCAGCCTCTGCCTATGCTCAAGAGTTTTGCAAATGTTCAACTTGTACTAATTTTTTTTATGGCTGTATTCACAGTTGTTCCCTGTAAAAAATGCACCTGTGTTAGTTTATTAATAACCTAAACATTACGTATTAAAGACCTATGAGTGACACAAGATGACAAAAAGCTGTATTTTTCCAATATACACAAGCACACATTTAATAACCTTCTATTGCATCTCAGCTAGGCCTTCTCTCTGATGGTTCCCATGGCAACTGAGATAAAAAAGCAGCCATTTTCCATATCTCTATGAAAGTCTATTATATTGCAGGATTAGTTCATCTTCTGCTAAGGTCAAACACAAAGTCATACAACCTGAAATATTTAGAATCCATGTACATTCATTTTTTTATATGCCCTTTCATTTTCCACAAAAGACTGGGCTCCTCTGAGGTTTTATTCCCCAGAAAATGCTAAGCAAAGCAATAAAAAAAAATCATGATTAGCAGCTGATGAAAAGTTCAATTGTTTTGTTCCCCCTCCACCCCTGGATTTTTTTTTTTTCCTCCCTTGAAACACCCCCCCGCGCACACACACCCCCCCGCTATTGTTGGGCAGATAGCGCCTTCCTCATTTATCTCTATCAGCAGCCGTGATTGCGGCCGATGCCTGCCGCCTAATTGCGCTGGGAGCGATTCGCGAGCGGACGGCGTCACCTTCTGGCTGAGGCGGGTGGGACAGCGGCAGGACAGTGACAGGCCGGCGCGGGGTGGGGGACGCCCCTCGTTAGCATCCCCCCACCCACAAAAAAGGGACCGAGCCAGGCGAGGCGAGAGAAACAGCTCCGGGGGCAGCCCAGGGGCGAGCAGCCACGGGACTGAGCCGCTCAGCTCTCTGCACTGCTTCCCGAGCATCCACATCCAACTCGTACGGAGTCGTCAGCGTTTCCAGGGACTGCATCTGCTTGTCGATGGGGTGATTAAACATTGCGATGTCTCGGTGTGTGGAAATGAGGTGCCTGAACCTTTCACCCGTAAGTTTAGCTACCGCACGCTTGCAGCAACAACAACAAAAAGTGTTGAACGCATCTGAGTCGCTGCCGTGAGCCCTCCAGCGGGTCCTGCAGAGGGAAAGCAAAGCTCCTCTCTCTCTTTCTCTTTTCTTTTTTTTTATGAAGGAGTTGGCGACGTAATTCAGCTGGGCCTTGGTGGCACCTGCAGTAAAATAAAACCTGAGCAGCCTTCGGACAGTTTGAATGATGACAAACGTGCTACTGCTCGTGGCATGAAGAACTACGGTTCACTCTTTTTCCAAGGTCACTCCTGAACAATCAGGCGAGTGAATTTGTGCATGTGGCCATCCACACGTTCATGGGCATCTTCTGCAATGTGACATATATCCCAGTCCCTTTTATATGAAAAAAAAAAGAGGTCTGGAAATATGTGCAAAAGGAAAGAACCTCATAAGTGCCAAAGGGATTGAAGATCTACTTCTTTTCGTTCTTGTCCTCAACCCTCCATTCCCCGGGGGCCCCACAATGAACTCCTAGTGGCTCTAGCCTTGTTGTTGGAACAGTACAGGGTGGGTGAGGCAGGTGGTTAGCAGGTGTGGTGTATCTCTGGAGATGGCCTGCACCTGCTGTAGAGGGGTGGAGAGGGAGTGGGCAATAAAAGTCAGGGTAGCAATGCAATGTCTCAGCTCTTGGTTCCTCACTGCCTTGGATCCTCCCAGCCTGGGTAAGAAGAGAGGTGACACAGGGCATGTGCGCATGTGATGTTGCCAGATGTCAACAGGTACCTGAAGGTGATCTTAATAAGATGTTTGCAGGTAAGTGTTGAATAGCAATGGCCAGAGCCATGTCCACCTCTCAAAACTAGGCAGCAGCCTGTGCCCTCAGCAGCACAGACTCAGGTGAGTCCAGTCTGGGTGATTTCCAAAGTGTGTGTGTGTGGGCGGGTAACACCCAAACCATCACAGGTGGCAACATTTCTAGTCTCAGGGTTTGTACTAAAGGGAAGAAGCCTGAAAGCATGCCCAGAGATGGAAGCTTGAAAATGAGTATGTATAACATCACCAAAAGTAGGTGGTTTTCTGGTTTAAGTCTTGTGGTTTTTTTCTTTCCTTACTTCATCCCCACCATCCCAGGCAGCAGCTGACATGATGCTTACACCACATCTGGGGTCTGCAGCGCTGAGAAAGCCTCTAGAAAACTTGGAAGTAACTGTGTTCAGCCCAAAAGGGGCATTCCCCTGCCTAAAGGACTAGCACCCTCTTCTCTCCTAGCACTTGCTTGCTTGTGAAATCTGCCTGGCTGCCCCAGTGCTGGCAGCATGTGTGCTGCATAAGGGCTGTGATGAAGGTCACTGCAAGGACACCTGTCCTCAGCAAGTAGGGATATTTGTGTGGAGGTGCCCATCAGGGCTGCTGGGAATGCTGTGTAGCTGTGCTGGGTGACATTCAAACCCAACACAAAGGAAAAATGGGGGGGAAAAAGCAAATTCACTTTGGGCTACAAATACCTAGATTGTTTCTAGTGGATAACTACTGCTGGGGAAAGCCTGCAGCCATGTGGGGTAGCTGTCATGTGGCTTTTTGAAGGGGCAGGGTGACCACTTGTACCTGGGAGGAGTGGGCTCTGTCTGGCTTGGGGGGCTGGTGGTGTCATTGAAGCATTGATGTTGTCTGCTCCCTCTCCCTGGTGAGCCTGGGACCGTGTGGTTAGGGACTCAGGGCAGTGGTGAATGCCCCAGTTTGGCCCCCAGTTGTTTTTCTCTGTGACATCTGGTGCATCACTGCAAGTTCCCAGAAAGAGGCCCTGATGTCAGGGTAGGAAGAAAGAAGCTGACCTTGCTATTAAAAGGCAACAGAAATGGAAAAGTTTGAGGCTGTTTCTAGCAGACATCTCTGGAAAGAAAATCCCCTTGCTCTCCTCTATCAGGCCTTTGTGGGCAGCTTTTCTCTGCTAACTGTTCACTTGATACTGCACTGGAGATGCTTAATTTATCCTGGTTCCCACTGCTGTGTCTGAAAAGATCTGGTGGGGTTTGAGAAGGATTTATGTTCTGCTGATCCCTCATGACTTTGCATGTTCCTGGTCCTATAGAGCCCTGAGGTCTCAGATTAAAGATGCTTATCTTGAGTAGGAAGAGTCTGGGACCAGATCCTGCTCCAAGTCCAGAGCAATCCCACTGAATCCAGCCCAGCATTCCCAGCAGACCTCTTTTAAAGAAGGAATGTCTTGCAAATCTCCAATCCCCACTCTGAGCAGGGTCCCATGGCAGAAGGGAGCCTTGCTGTCACATGGCTGTTCCTTGTGGTGGAGAAGTGGAGTTAATGAGTTAATTACTGAGATTACTGAGAATAAGCCTTGCTTACAGCTTGAGATGAATGAATGTTTTAAGCCCTCTTGGCTTTTTGGCTGAGATCAAATGTGGCATCAGTTTAGCATCTGTGTCCTTTATCTGGGGAGTGGGAAGATGAACCTTTCTTGACACAGGGCCTGAACTTGATTTAAAAGGGCTCTCCTTCAGTTCCCCCACCCCCCCCCTCCGTGCTGTGTGATTCTGTGAGGTGATATGGCAGGGAGCAGGGGGTGCTTTGCCTGCCTGGAAGGAAAGGGGACGAGGACAAGGACAGCATAGGAGGATGTTCGGAGAATGGTGAGAGCAGTGCATGTGAAATGTGGCCGGGGGTGGACCTGTGTGCTTGCAGACAGCACAGGCATGGTGACAGCAGGCAGCCATCAAGATTGAGATGTACAGATAGTCCTTCCTGGCCACAGAGCCAGCAGCTCCCCTGGTTTGGTCTCCTCTGAGCTCTTACCCACGGAGCTGTGGCTGACAGCGTATCTTGGAAACCCCGAGCAATATATCTACTGCAAAGGCATAAATCATCCCAGGTGCCATGTCCCTGTGCTCCAGCATTCCTTCTGTGCCACAAGCTGCTGCTTCCACTTTGTCCTGGGAAGTGCAGGGCTGGGAGCAAGCTGTCAGTCCGCAGTCGCCCAGCGCGGGTGGCAGAGGGCGTTTGCTAGCGGCCACCGGAGCTAATGGTTTAAATGGTTAGTGCGAGGAGCACAGGCAGCTGCTGCTGACTTCAGCCACGGTGCCTGCAGAAACGCTGCCAGCAGCCACCTTGCTGTGCCCGTGGTGGGATGTATCAATGAAGCAGTTTCTGAAAGCTGTGGGCACAGAACGGGGACAGCCAAAGGCTTTCTGAATTCTGCCTTCACATGCCTTTTAGTGGTGTTTTCTTGAGATGGGATCACATGGCGGAGTCGCTGTCCCTGGGGCACTTCAAGGCAGGATTGGATGTGGCACTTGGTGCCATGGTCTAGCCTTGAGCTCTGTGGTAAAGGGTTGGACTTGATGATCTATGAGGTCTCTTCCAACCCTGATGATACTGTGACACTGTGTGATACTGTGATTTGTGGAACCTCTCTTCTCATCTGCCTTGGTTCTAGGGTGGGCTGTGGCTGTTACTTGCCCGTGGTAGTGGCTAGAAGCTGGGCAGTGAGGCTAGTGTGTTCCAGATGGGGAAGACAGCCCAGCACAGAGTGGGCTCTCCTATGGGGTTTCTGCATCTTCAGTGTGCTTAGTCTGTGCTGGACTGAAGGTATCAGCCTCACCTCTCTCACTGCTTTTTCTCTCGGTGTCTTGGTCAGTTTTTACAGTCATTAATGGTGACAAGCCCATGAGGTAAAGATCACCTAGTGACCTTGGTTTTGACATAACGGAGAGAGGAGATGGTATCTAATAGAGCCCAGGAGCCTTTCACCCCTCCAGGGGCCAGGTCTGGGGCTCATTTGAAAAAGTCAGCCTGGGCTGGCCCTGTTCATCCCTGCAAAGTAAACCTTATGCTTGTTGGAAGTGGGTTTTGATTGTTGAGCAGAGAAAATGAAACACAATCTGAGAGCAGGGCTGGATCTCGGCTCGCCCACTGTGCTCTGCTAAGTGGCACATGAATCATAGAACCAACCAGGTTGGAAGAGACCTCCAAGGTCGTCCAGTCCAACCTAGCACCCAGCCCTAGCCAATCAACCAGACCATGGCACCGAGTGCCTCATCCAAACTTTTTGTGAACACCTCCAGGGATGGTGACTCCACCACCTCCCTGGGCAGCCCATTCCAATGGCAATCACTCTCTGCCAACAACTTCCTCCTAACATCCAACCTACACTTCCCCCAATGCAACTCAAGACTGTGTCCCCTTGCACTCCTGGTCCTTGAAGGCTCTGCATAGCTGAGTAGCCTCTTTAAGTATTTCTCCAGCCTCACGTGGGGAGCTCTCAAGTCAGTGAGTGGATGTGAGACACATAGCTGGAGAGTTTCCATGAAGAGCCCCTCCCATTCAGAATCTAAGATAGGTGATGCTGGCAGGTAGAGCAGGTCCTGTTTGACTACTGTGGGCTCTTAAGAGCCAGTGGATCATCTGGTCAAGCCACTGCTGTGGACAGGATATTGCAGCAGGGGGTACTGGAGTTGGTCCACCAGCTGGTTCCTGTGCTGTGGGGATGTGCAATGCACACTGGCACAGTGTACACTGTGCTGAGTGTGTGACTCTGGACGCAGTATTTACTTAGGTGCTAAAGGTGAAATGAATCTGTGTTGTTTCCCTCTGGGCTGAATCTTTACCTGTTTCCCCAGCTGAAAGCCAACACTGCTTCTCTGGAGCATAGGAAGTTCCTTCTGGCACAGTGGCTGGATATTTCCTCAACTGAAAGAGAAAAGTTCTTTTGCCCCTCCACCCACTCCCTCTTACTCATCTTCCCACTCACTTTTGCCTTCATTTCCAAAGTCTGGTCGAGCTGCTGCTGCTCTGCACCTTTCTCTTGTTTTTCTCAGCTGCTCTAGAGGTTAATGGGTGGCTTGGGACAGAAACCAGCCCAGCTCACAGAAGCCATAGAGATGCTTCCTATGGTGCTGATAAAAGCAGTTTGTTGTTTTTTCCAGAAGCAATTTCCAGTGCAAAAGGCACCTTTCTATCAAGTCAGCTCAGCAATTACCGCAAATCCTGCTGGACTGTAATGGTACATAGGAAGCTGCTGGGCTGCTGCTCTTCCCCTGGATACACAGTGGGAACTACTGCACTGGGATCAGTAGGGCCACTAGGAGCATCCCTTGAGGCTGGACTTTTCTTCACCCATTGATCTCAACCTTTGCCTGCTGGGCTATTCTCAAGATGGCTAAACAAAGCCCGTCCTTCATTTGGAAACATGGTTGCTTTTTTTTTCCTGCCTAGTGGATGGTTTTCTTCATAAATTACTCCCCCCTCTCCCCCCACCAAATCAAGAGAGAAGAGAAGGGGAGGAAGGGAAACCCCCCAGCCCTTGTCTTGGTGGCTCGTCATGCCAGACTCTGTTATTAATGTTTTTCAGGCACCTCTCATACAGGGCTCCAACCTCCCTTTTAAAGCCCTGTCATGTTAAAAACTGACGTGTGTTGACTTTGGCCTGGGAGAAGCTGGGCCCTGGCTGTAGGTAGGAACTGCATATGTTTAGTCTGGCTTATGTTTTATTTTCCCCTTTCATCAAATTAGTTCAGCTGTTTTGGTGGTTTTATTTTTTTTTTATGTTGGTCTTTTTTTTTTCTGTAGGAAAGAAAAGGAAAAAAACTGTTTGACAATCTGAGGCTGTGAGTTAGAATTGCAGCATTGCATTGAAACAACAAAAAAATAGCTTACAAATGCAGGCTGTGGCAGGCTGGGGGGAGATGAGGCTACCAGAGCAGGGATGGGAAAAGCTCCTGCAAGTAAACATCATCTTCAAGGAGGTGGACAGAGATTCCTCCTGAAACTCCACAGCCCTAATTGTTTGATGCATTCCAGCTGGGGTAGTTGCATTAAGCTTTGCTAAAATTAGTGCTGTCTTGAACTGTTAGTTCAGCTGGCACAGCAGGTTTGCAGTGAGTACCTGAGTGCTCCACCCTAAAGCTCTGTCAGGGATGTGCTGCAAACCTGTAGAGTGAGCACCAGGCTGAACGGTGGCTGCAAAGCCAAACAAATCCTGCTTCTTGCCCACTAAGTGCCTGTCTGTTTCACTGGGATTGAAGTTAAGACCCAAACTGCATCCGTCAGGGATACTGCTGCCTGCAGGTGTGGAGCGGAGAGTTTTCACACACTGAGGGGAGCATGTCCAGCTCCTGCTGCCCCAGGATTTTACAGACACCTTAGTGGCTCACTCTGGGAGATAGCTACCACCACCCTGGTGCGTTTTCTCTGGGCTTCAGGGCTAAATGCACCTGAAATGTCAGTGAGGTTCATTTAACGTAAGAGGTCTCTCCAGCCCCAAGTCAGTGAGGACCAGGGAAGCACCATCTGCTGTTTTGGTGCCAAATGGAAAGAAAACCAGCTGAAACCTCAGGAAGTCACTAATGCACCCATGTTACCCTGCCTGTGCTGAGCCCAACCCTGCTCTGCCCAGGGCAGATGAGAGACACTGGCCTGAAGCTGGAAACAGCAAAAAGGAGAAAAACCCAGGTAGAGCTACCAAGAGGCTTTGTAGGGATAAAGGCCTCAGTTTCCACCACTTCAAGAGCATGACAGTGGCCTCTCCTCACGGCCACACCAGGGTTTCCCCTGCAGTGCTTGTGGACACAAGAGTAACGATGCTCAGCATCCGCTGCTTGCTTGCTTGATGCTATGCCCATGCCAAGCTGATGCCACTCTTGCAAGGAGTAACCCCCTGATGGCACCTAGACAGTGCAGGTGAAGCAGGAACAGGTAGAGAAGGATTCTTATTTGCCCTAAGGCATGTTCAGGACAACCTGTCTTTGCTTCCTGAATCCTCTCACAAGTGGGTGCTGGGTCATCATCTCTTCTTCTTGCAGTTCTTGTGCATCCTTTCTTTCTGCTTCTTGTGTTAATGTTTCTGTGCCCCCTCCCCCCTACCCAGCATGCCCACCAAGTGCAGTCTGTGCCATCTTGACAGCCCCAGGGCCGTGTTAGCCCTGCTTCTTTTGCCATATAGGTGGACAAGAACGGGCTCCATCCATGATGCTGTCTGCTTCACAGGTGTCATTGCAAGCCAGTGGGGCTGGAGGGTTCCTGCCTCCCTGGTGGACCCATAATGAAATAATTGCACCCAGGGAAGCGTGGAAAGGTTTGGCACTAAGACCTCTCAGCACAGCTACAATACCTTCCCAGAGGGTCCAACTGGGCAGCAAGCCCATACACGTGAAGACCAGGCCCCTCATGGGGGGAGCTGAAATGTTTTCTAACGGCTACTTTTGTAACATTAGAGAAATCAAAGCAAAACGTGTCAAAATTCCCATTAAGACACATTTAACTTCCCTTGTTTCAAGACAAAGTGTCTTTGCCTGCAGGCAGGTCTCGAGTTTGCCAGTGGGCCGTGGGAGACTATTGGATTACAGGCAGCACAGAGCCAGACTTTGCTCTCTTCTGAGTAAAGGCTTTTTCTAATCAGGATCAGTTTAATTCTGTTATCTGAATTATTAGCTTGGCTCTGCTTCTGGCCTGTGCAGGAAGGGGATGAGGAAAAGGAGCCTGTTGCTGGAGGAGAGGAGGTGAGTGGGGAGAGGGTTGGACCTCTGAAGGGCAGAGCCTTTTCCTGCGTGGGACCTGCTCTTTGCACTGCAAAAATGCTGCGTTCATGCTCTGGATGATGATGGATAGCAGGCATGAAGGTTTACAAAGGCTGTACAGCTACAGATGAAGCTTTGCCACGTGGCTCTGCCATAGATAAGCACCGACTTGATTTACTGGTGGGGAAACTGAGGCACAAAATAGGCACCCAGGATGCGGGGATGTTTCACTGGCAGCGCTGAGCTGTGCTTGCTTGCAGAGAAGTAAGATGAATCCATCATTAAATTGAGACTGCAAAATCCCTCCTTTCCTCCTGGAAAAAAACAGCATCTTTGCATCCTGTCTCGTGTGTCAGGAGAGGCTATTTGGGCCTCACCACATCCTTTCTTTGGAAAAGATACTTTTTCCCTTTTAAAGTTGTTTCTTCTATTTTTTTTTCCACTCAAGAACGAGAGTGGCTATGGAAATCTGAAGGTAGTGGTTTTCATCTTATTTCTCTGGCATACTCCCTTTTCTTAGGTCCAATCTGTGGTCCCCATTCCTGAGTGGATCCACATGCCTGCATTCCAGATATACTCAACCCTGCTGTTGTCAGCCCAGGTCCTCCAGGGTGCTCAGAGGGCACCAGGCAGAGCAGTAAGATGTACTAATTTGGTGGACATTGCTGATGGCATTCTAGGGAAAATGTGAAAAGGACTTAACAAGGTCAAGTGCAGGGTTCTACACTTTGGCCACAACAAGCCCAAGCAGTGCTAGAGACTGGGGACAGAGTGGCTGGAGAGCAGCCAGGAAGAAAGGGACCTGGGGGTGCTGGTAGAGAGTAGCTGAACGTGAGCCAGCAGTGTGCCCAGGTGGCCAGGCAAGCCTATGGCATCCTCGCCTGGATCAGGAGCAGTGTGGCCATCAGGACAAGGGAGGTTATTCTACCCCTGGACTCAGCACTGGTCAGGCCACACCTTGAGTGTCCAGTTCTGGGCCACTCAATTCAAGAGAGAGGTTGAGTGCTGGAACGTGTCCAGAGAAGGGTGATGAAGCTGGTGAGCGGCCTGGAGCACAGCCCTGTGAGGAGAGGCTGAGAGAGCTGGGGATGTGCAGCCTGCAGAAGAGGAGGCTCAGGGGTGACTTCGTTGCTGTCTACAACTATCTGAAGAGAGGCTGTAGTCAGGTAGGAGTCAGTCTTCTCCCAGGCAACCTGCAACAGAACAAAGGGATGACACAGTCTCAAGTTGTGCCAGGGGAGGTCTAGGCTGGATGTTAGGAGGAAGTTGTTGTCAGAGAGAGTGATTGGCATTGGAATGGGCTGCCTAGGGAGGTGGTGGAGTCACCATCCCTGGAGGTGTTCAAGCAAAGCCTGGATGAGGCACTTAGTGCCATGGTCTGGTTGATTGGACAGGGCTGGGTGCTAGATTGGACTGGATGATCTCGGAGGTGTCTTCCAATCTGGTTGATTCTATGACTTCTAGCATAGAAGTCTTGAGTGAAGTAGCTGGGCAATGCATCCTGAGCAGCTGGTGACTGAGGTTTGGGTTATCTGCACCTTGGAATGGGATGAAATCAGGCTGAATTGAGGCATCAAAACAAAGCTGGTACTTGATCCTGGGGGGAGCAATGAACTCTGCCTGTGTGTTCCCAGGTGGATCTTCAGAATGAGGGGAAAGCTGCCAGCATGAGAGGACAACCCCATTTATTTTACTTGTGCAACTCAGGGCTGAGGGGAGCCCTGCTGCAGCCCATGAGCTGGATTCCTATTTGTCCAGAGGTGGCATTGAGATAGCTAAGGTGAGAGGGCACAGGCACTGTGGGCAGGATTAAACAGGCCACCAAGGCACTGTTGGGGTGGTTGAGGCTTACAGGTGTATGCAAGGACTTGAGTGCATCCAAGGTAAGTTGAACAAACCCACAGGTGAAGGCAACCAGCATGAGGTGATGCTGGATCTGAGCTATTGTAGCAGTGCTGCAATGAAGACCATGCTTATAGAATAGCAGGAGATGCAGAAAGAGACAGAAATAAGGGCATGGGTGGGCATCTGGGGCCCCAGGACCTATTTGAGAAATTGCTTCCATGGGAGGGGAAGGCCTGCCAGGAGGTCAGGCAATTGCTGGCTTAGTTGGCAGGAGGGTGAGCAGTCCAGCAGCTGGGCTGGCTGTCGAGAACACCTGAAATGGGACCCCCTGGGAGGCATCACGTTTTCTTCTGGGCTGCTAACACCTGCCATGCAGCTGAAGCGTCAGCTTGCTGGGTTTTATAAGGTTTTCTTAACACCCAAGAAGAACGAGAGCCAAGGAAAAGAGTTGGATGGTCCATGAAGGATCTTCAGCCCAATAGATCTGGGGACAAAGGAGCTGCTTGTTCTGACTGGGCCAGCCCTGGGATGGGAGCAGGGAGATTCAGAACAAGGCAGAGAAGAGATCTGAGTCTGGCTCATCAGTGATGGGGGATCATTGACTAGACCCCTATTGGTTAGCAGGTAGGGATCCCACACATGGCAGAGTTCGGTGGCAAGGGGCTGGAGGTTAACATGACAGGGTTTGGTTTTGGCTTTGTTCCTTGCTGGCATAATCAATCCTCTGCAAGAGATGCTCTCCACTCAGTATTTCTGACGTTATCTCATCCATGCTGTCAAGTGCAGGATGAAAAAGTGTCCCAGAGCTTTAATTTTCAACCACTTAAGCCCTGAGCATTCTTGAAGCCTTGGCTCCATGCTTCACTCTGCACCCATGGCTCCTTGCTGATGAGTGGCTGTGGCACAGAAAATTCAGCCTGTGTTTTTGGTGCCCTGTCCCTGCAAGTTGCTCTTTTCTCTGTGGCCTGTTTTGATCTGTAGAGTCTTTTAGGTTCCCTGTGTCGGACATTATCTCTTTCCTCCTAAATCAGCAGCTGATGGTTGCATGTTTGAGTCCAGGAACACTGAGATCCCAGAGTCCTCTTCCTTTGGCCTCCTTAATCTGATGGAGTCAACACACTGTTCTTTCACTGAGCCCTATTTTTTTCCCAAAGAAGGTAACTTTGTGGGGACGCTGCTGTGGGGCATGCTAGTTTGCATTTGGGACTGTGCTGTGTATTGTAAGACCACTGAGGGTTGCAAGATGAGATGCCAATGTGTGGGTTGACGTTGAGAGTCAATGTTTTTTTGGGTCACTGCTGTGTGCATCTGCAATTGAGCTGCTAGAGCTGGTGTCCAGGATGTTTGAAGTATCAGCTGGGCCTCTTCAAACGTCATTGCCAACATCTTCCTGCCCAGTCTGCCACTTCACCAGCCTCCCTGGTGAAGAAGTGTTGAAATAGCCTGCAGCCAGCCCTCAGCAGTTACCCAGTGCCATCTCCATCACACTTCAGCATCACTTCTTCACCAGGGAGGTTGGTGTCACTTCAAGTCCTGTCTTGTAGCTACCCTTTGGTGAGCACAGGCTGCGTCTGCAGCTCTCATCTGAGCATTTCATGGCACACTGCCATGGGAGGAGATCTTCTCCCAGCTGCTGGGGGGTAGGCAAAGCTGTGAGCAAGCCCACTGGGCTACTGTGTCTCCAAAGCTGGCTGCTGCCAGCTTATCTCACCTCAGGGTGCCTCACCAAAATAGCTGCCATGGAAAGAGGTTTGTTGACTTTCTTCTTTTCCTTTTCTCTTTCTTTCTTTTTTTTTTTTCTTCCTGTGCTCAAACTTCCCCAGCCCTCTTCAGAAGGCTCTGGCATATCATCCTACAGATGTGGCATAGAAGCCTTGGTTGCAAAATATATCCGGCATGGCAGTTGGTAGTGTTGTGCAATCTCCATCAACTTACGGAAACCACTGTGAGATACTCTTAAAGAGAGACTCCGTTCCCATCCATCACTCCAGCCGCAGTCACGCGTCCTGCTGTCAGGCAGACGGGCACGGGCAGGCAGCACCCGGCCTGTAGGCATCAGGAGAACTTTCCTTTGCAGTGGATGCTCTTGTGTGTGGGCAAATGGTGTGTGAGCTCTTTCTGGAGCTCTTTGCTGGTTAGACCAGATCTGTTGCGTGGCCGCTCATGCCCTACCATTAAAGGTTCCTCTTCAGCATCTGCTGGTGATGCTGGTTTCTCACCAGGACTCAAAATCTGGGTCACTGTGGGTGGCCGTGCAAAGCTCAGCAGGAAAACGTGGCAGAGATTATAGTTGTAGTAGCTCTGAGAGGCCAGACATGAGATGTTCAGATCTCAGCACAGCAGACATGCCTGCAGGCTTCATGGGCCTAGGCTGTCCTCTCTGACAGTTGGTGCAGCATGCTCAGGCTAGTGTGGGTCAGCCTGTGCCCACCAGCAAGCATGTGTGAGGAGCTATGGAAAACAGAGACCCCACATGCCTCCCTTGTAGAAGGAGGATGTTGTGCAGGTCACAGGGTGCTGTAGGGACTCAAAGCCAGACAAGGGGAGTGGATTGTAGGCATCTGCAAGAACAAGAGCATCCACACTGTTCCTGCAAAGCTGGTAGGTGTTTTTCCTGCTGAAAGGGAACCCTGTGGATGAGTAACACCATATGTCACACAGGACTCTCTACAGGTACAGAGAGGCTCCTGGAAGCAGTGGCTGGGCTGACAGCTTATCCTACATCTTGGCTCTCTGGAGCTCTCACTAGTCACCCTTTCAAATAAACAGGGCCTTTGTGTAAGTGACCCCTTGCAGCCACATGACATTGGTTTTGCCACTGGTATTCGTTGCTGTCCTTAGGGCACCTTCCCTACCAACCCAAACAGCTGCAGAAGTCACTGCAGGGCACTGGGAGCAGGCACAGTGCTGGTGTGATCAGCCATCACTCACCCATCACTGATGAACCCTGCTTGGTGTGCCAGGCTCCTTATCACCACAGCTTTATTGCACCTTCTGGCCCAGCTCACCCTCTTCCCCCAAGCTGCCTCTTTCCCGTTTCACTCCCCACAGGCATATTAAATCCAGGAGGTCTGCCCAGGAGAAATTGCCACTGCTCCATTACCCTGCTGTCAGCATCTGCTGCGCTTGGGAGAATCAGGCTCCACATCAGAAAATAATAAAGGCGATATTATGAGCAGAGGGGAGAGGAGATTAAAAAACCTGTTTAAAGAGCCTTCTGATCCCCACACAGTTTATTGCACATCGTGACTTTGGGTTATTTCTGTTGTCACCAAAGTTTGACTTTTAATTTTCCTTTTGATTGCCAAGTGAGTGGTTTGTAATTTCCCTGTGGCTCTGAAGATTCAAAAAGGATGGGGTCTAAAGCACCTGTTGCTCCCTGTGTTGGTTTGTTACCCACCCCCCCACTTTGGAAATCACCCAGACTAGAGTCAGCTGGCTCTGGAAATTTGAATTAGGCTTATTATTTACAGCTGGCACAATACACAAGCAGATACTTACAGTACATACAGTTATGTACAGATTATGTAAAAGGTAATGCAGAAACACAACAGCCCTCCCAGAAACCTGAGTCCCCAGGAGGGGCTCCCAACTGTCTTTCCACCTTCTCCCACTCCTCTGAACCTTACCCCAGTCCCAAGGAAGAATGGAGGTTTGGCCAGGGGGTTAGGAAGCAAAGTGGATTAATCTGAGAGACAGCAGAGAGGCTAGAGAGAGAAATGCAGCCCAGAGGTCCCAATTAGAAGTGCCTTATCTATGTTTGGATTCTTGTTCTTATACCTCTCAGCAAGCCTATGAGTGAAGTAGACATCACTCTTTCACAGCCTGTAATCTAGTTTTTCTCACCAAAACGTTCTAGCTAGCTTCACACTAGCACAGTCCCCAAGATCAGCTGGTGATACTTTTTTCTGCTAGCTGATGTGCTAATTAAACCTTTTGTTTAGGCAGACCACACTCATGGCATGCACTGAGTCCAACCTCAAGGCTGAGCCAGATTCACAGTGCTAGTAACGGAGCTGCTTGGGGAGGGCTTTGCAGTCCCCATGCTGGATGAGTTCTTTTCTCCTTGGGATCTTGCTGTCACACTTGCATTTATCCAGGACTTCCTCTTTGTTTGTTTGTTTGTTTGTTTGTTTTAATGTGATTTACTTTCCAAGTTGTTTTGGTCAATTTTTACCCTTAATGCCTTTGGCTAATGAGCCTGCTGAATTTCAGAGTGGTTTTCATGCACTGGCACGTTTGTCTTGTGTGTTGGCAGCACTATAAAGGGAAGGTATTTAAGTCCTCAAGCCAAAAATGCTGTCTCCTTCACCTCCATGCCAAACACTGTATCTGTGATAGGATTTTTGTTGTTGTTGTAATTAGTGGGCAACTGCATACAAAAATCCCCTGAGATGCAGAAGAGGTGTTGGTACCACAGAGCTATCATGGCCTGATGCCACAGCAAGGGCTGAACAGGTGCTTGGCAGTCCTGGCCCTGGAGACTGTGTGGTGTCCAGCATGGACATGCGGCTGCTGCTGGCTGCCCTGCCTGGCTGCTGGCTTCCTAGAGAACCATGCCCATCTTTGTAACGATGGTTTTGTGTTACATCTCCCCATCCAAGGAATTCAAGGCTACTTAGGATGGCTTAATGAATTATATTGCAGTTCAGGTCCTTGTCAAGCCTGGAAAATTGCACCAATGTGAATCTGGGATGCATCATGTAGGTGACTCTGCAGCTCTGGGGCAGAGATTGCCTCGGCTGGCATGCCTGCAGGAGAGGATGGTTGATCTCGGAGATGTTGGCTGGAAGCAGCCCCTGGAGGACTCCGTACTAAGAGAACAAGACTTGACAGTTCTAGATGAGCTCATCTCTGGATTTTCTTGTCCTGCAAACCTCCAGGGATGGGAATCCTCACCCCAGTGGGGAGTTAGCCCACTGTTGCACTCTCCTCTTGCCGACAGCAAGAAGGAGCAGGTAGGGATGAGTGTGACTCTGCATGCAGCTCCTTCAGGCACAGCACTGGGACATGAGGATATGGCAAATGCTGTCAATGTGAAGACTGGCAAGCCATGACAAATGCAGTTCCTGGCTTGTGTATATGGCAGAGCTCCTGCATGCACCACTTCGATGCCTGATACTATGCCTGCATTGGAGGGAGTTACTGCCTGAGATGGAAGTGGAATCAGACCATGCTGCACATGCACTTGAAGTGAGCCAGAGGTAAACCCCCACTTTGGGACCTCCTGATTCATTTTGGTTTGCTGTTCCCTTTCCCCATCCTGTTCCCTGGCTATTAACATGCAGAGATCCCTGCCACCTTCTCAAGGCAAAGAGATTGCCTGACTTTGCTGGATATGAGACCAGGCCCAGTCCCTGCTTCTGTCCCACTGCTGTCCAAATGCCACTATGGCACATGACTGGCAGGAGGAGAGCAGAGTTCTATGTATTCTCTAGTGCATCTCTCTCCCTCCTAGTCCCAGGGGGGCAGGTTTGGAACTCTCCTACCAACAGGTTGTGCTGGCACCAAAGACTAACATTTAAAACAAATTAAATCATCCCTGTGTCTCTAAAGAAAACTCCAGGCTGAGCTTTCCCAAGTGGAGCACAGGGGACGGTTGCACTCCCGGCTTGCTGTTGAAAACATCCTGGTCAGATTTTTATCAGCACATGAACAGGAACAGCCTTGAAGAACTGTCTCTGAGGAGATTAGGTGGTTGCCTCCTCTTTATGTCGTGAGACACTCCTGCTCAGAAAGCTGAGGTGCACTTTAAGTGATGCTGATTCGGTGTCACATAGGGACCAGCATTCCTGGTGTCTTGTGGCAGAACCAAGAGGTTGCCATCTGGCCTGGGGAAGACCATTAGCTGTGGGGTGAAGTCCACAGTGTGGTCTAAGGGTGCAGTTGGCTCCTGCTCATGGGCTCAAGGAAGGGCTGGGAATGACCAGAAGGTGAGTGGGATGAGTTTACCCATCCTCAGAATGGGGTGAAAGGAGAAAGGATAGGGAAGTTCACAGTTGTCTTGCAGAGAGAAGACTGATGAAGGAGATGAAGCCTGAGCTGTGAAGAGGGGACCCTGCAAGGTACCAACAGGGAGATACCTCTGCTGCAGAGATGAGTTAAAGGTAAGACCAGGTATATGTAAGGGGAGCTGGGCTGGAAATGGTGATATTTGACCTGTTGTCGTTTTAAGCAGTTTTGAGGCTAAGGTGGGTGCTGAGAATATTACAGCATTCTTGGGGTGATGATCAGAGGTGGGAGAGGAACCTGCACAAGAGGAGGTGGATGTTGAAGAGAAAGAAACTGTTGGTCTAAACTGGGATGTATGTTCTGGGGGCTGGCCTGGGTGTAAGGCTTGAGGAATGGTGTGCTGAAGGCAAGGGGAGTGAAGAGCCATGCTCCCACTAGGCAATCAGTTCAGCTTTGCAAGTCCAGATTCTGCAGGGATGAGCCCTCTGCTTGGCTGCTGCTGCTGCAAATCAGATGGGAATAATCTAGATGATGTTCATGTAGATTACCTGCCCCAGACACCAAGCAGGATGAGTTGTCTTGCACATCTCATAACCTTAAGTGCTGACATCAACCTCCCACTGGCTAGGGCTTGTGCCATTCCTCCCCTTTGCCCTTGCTGTCCTTTTCATATCCCTATGGAAAGCAAACAAGCTCTGTGCTCCAGCAGCAGCATAAACTAGAGGGGAAAGGGGAGAGTGAGGCCGCGGTTCGCAGCCACTCTTTTCCACCTGGACACTGCTGGTGCCTGGGCTGGGAGCGCTGGGAAGCACTCAGGGTTTCCAGTAAAGCTGGGGCCGTTGAGGGGGGCAGGGATGGGAGCAGGAAGCGTGCAGCAAGCAGCAGGAAGCTGGCCGCCACGTCGCCCGGCATTCCTGTGCGCTGGAAACTCGAGTCACGCTTCCTGCGGTGTGCAGGGAGCGCCTCCGCCCCGAGCAGCGCCTGCGCCGGGCGGGATGCGGCCCCGGCCCCGCAGGGTCCCTGCTCTAGGGTTAGGAGCAAAGCGGTGCTCGGTGGCTTCAGTTCTCAGGGTGGGATGCGACCCATCAACTCACCTGAGGATGGTCCAGGCACAGGTCCAGCTGCGGTACCTCTAGTGATGAGTGTGCCCCATCGGGGGACACAATTGTGCAGAGTTGAGATGACAGCCGTGCTCTAGGTGACCCCGATGTGGGAACAAGCAGTGCCTCTACTGCAGTCAGTCTCAGGTGCAGCCCCATGCCACTGCTCCTCTCCTGCTTCAGGCTCATCCCAGCACCTCCCCATGTCACGCACACATACTGACCAGAGGGGTCCCTTCCCCGTATGCACCTCCACTCTGCATCTCCTGGGGTCCAGCCCTGAGGAAACCCCAGCGGCCATGTGTTAAGACAGTTAGCAATGGATCCATCCAGCATTATTTCTACCCCTCCACCCACATGTCACCCACAACAGGGCCATAGCCAAAGTGGGGCTTGTCACCATGTCCCCTTCAGCTGAGCTTTTGCCATTTCCTCCTGCTTGTCCTGCTGCCTGCAACTCATGCAGGGGGATGAGACTTTGGGCTCTCCTGTCAAAACCTCTTCACATACATGCTTTAGGTTCTTTTTTTAGTTAAGGTTCTTGTGCTTTACCTGGAAAAACCTGGCCTGATTAATACTGTGATGTTTACTTCCCCTCTACATCTCTTCAGATCTCCCTCATCTTATGCCTTGGTTCCATTAACCAATGTGCTGACCAGACAAACTCGGGCTCTGCACTGACCCAGCAGTGTGTCTCCAAGGGGGTCGTCAGTTTCGTTCTCCTGTGACAGCAGTGGTGAGTTCAATCCCCACAAGATACTAACGTCCAAGTTTACTCTTGCACCAGAAAGTCCATCCAGTGATCATGTCCTGGCTGCATTTCATCTGGCTCCTTACAGTCATGCAAAACCACTGCTGTCCTTGGTCGCAATGTTGCTGCTCTGCTGCCCTGTCCTTTCTTTCAGCGTGTGGATGAGGTTTCCCTCTCCAGGTGCTAGGAGGTGTTGATAGCAAAGCTGGATATTACTGGCAGTGTGAGCAGTGGGATGGCTGCGTGAGCCTTAGTTGCAGAGCTAGGTTGGTGCAGATGGCAGAAGGGAAAAGCAGATGGCTACAAGTGGTGAGAAAAGTCCCCCTGGGCAGCCTTTTGAATAGAAAGAGGGTTCTGGTGTTCCCATTTGAAGTTGACACATGCACTATAGCTTAGGGGTGCAGACTGCAGCAACTGAAGCCCTAAAGTTCACAGCAGGGGATAATGTTGTGTTCCTGACTGATGCTGCAAGGCCATTTCTGTGCATCCTCTATGCCCTGACAACTTATTTTCCTGTTATTTTTCACTCCAGTACTAGTCTAACCTGGTGAGTGGTGCAAGCCTCTTCTTCACAGGGTTTTTCCTGTGAAGCTCTGACATGGAGACCCTGCAAACCCATGGTGTTTTCTCCTTGGCAGTCTTCATAATGGGAGCATGAGTCTGCCAGCTTAAGCCTGGTTTACCAGCAACCTCTGCTGCCTTAGCTGCTTTTCACAATGCACTTGGGAGCAGACTGCTCTCTATTTGAAAGCCAAACTCTACCTGTGAGCTCCACTGAGTCCCTTGAGTACAGACCAGCCCACAGGCTTTGACAGCTCCTACGTAGCTTGCAGCAATTCCACACAAGTGTGGTCCCTGTGTCTCTCCCACCTCAGTCCAGCAGCAAGCTCTGCTTCCTAAAAAAAACCCCAAAACCAGAGCCTCACCACTGCCTTTCCTCTGGCCAATGCCCCACTGCTGAGAGGTCAGCCCTCTGCCAACTTGCCGCCGTAGGAAGCGGGAGCGCAGCTGGGGGCTGCGGTTTCCCGTGTGGCCACTTTCCCAGCTGAGATTTCAGGGCTGGAGTAATGAGTTCCCCAGGCCTCAGAGGAGAACGAGGTGAGGCCGGCAGGGTTTCCAGGGAAGGAAATCCCAGCACTTCACCAGCTCCACATAATCGTGGGCAGCAAGGAGCAGGAAGCACTTGTTAGGAAGGAGTGAGGAAATGGAGAGGCTGCCTCAACCCAAGCACACTTTTTAGGACCGGAAAGTGGGAGTAGGAGGGTGTAAAAGTGCTTTGAGCTTTCACAGAGGATTGCAAAGGGCAAGGGGTGAGGGGAGAGGGAACAAATACCGGCATGGTGCTTGAGAAGCGGGGAGCTGCTAATTAAATAAGAGCTGCTCGTCTCCATGCTTGTTAGGTTAACTCGGTGGGGATATGGCAAAAGCAAATTCCTCCCAGCAAGTGTAATTAGGGGGCCGGAATTCCTCCAGTTCCTTGTCCTCCCTGTGAATCCTGCTAAAGCCATCAGGTGAGGACATGAGGTGAGGGGGGGAACACACAAGTCCTGTGCAATCCCCCATCCCAGCATGGCAAGGATTTCACATCAAGGCTTGATGTTTTCCTCTAATTATTCCAGAGTGGAAAATACATGTTCAACAAAACAGGCTACCTCTCCAGGCTGGGTCACAGGGCTGCTTCCCCCAGGTCAACATGCTCATGTTGAAGGTGGAAAGAGGATTGGTCTGGGCAGGGCAGTGGCAACTCCTAGCCTACAGGATTTGGGAGGTGTCCTCACACAGCAGCCCTGGATGGTATTGCTAACCTGTCAGTCACCCACCCTGTCTTCCTCACCAAGGGGTGCATGGCTCTCACCCAGCACATCGCTGCGCTGGAACACTTTGGGCCTCAACTAGCACATTGTGGCATGTGTTGCTGTTTGTATCCTGTGCAGGTGAAGGATGATGCTCATGATGGGAAGCACATGAAGACGTCTCACCTAGTACTGGGGGGCACCAGGTACCTCTGGAAACATGGAGACAATGGGAGTTCCATTACATGGGTGGAGGGGGAAAGCCCAAGGCTGGCTGGAGGGGGATGAGGGTGAGCGGTTGGGAGAGGAAATGTCGGGGGAGGAGAAAGAGTGAGCCTGGGACCTTAAAGAGTAATTAGTCAAAGCTGAATTGTTTTTCCAAACTCTTAATGAAAACAAAGAATGGGGCATGGCCCAGATGGTGCCAGGGGATCAAATAAATGTCGCACTCAGGAAGCAGCTGCTACTGGGAATGTTTCCTGCCAGCCCTGCTGCTGCTCAAAGCCACTTTTATTATTTGTTGTTTTTCAGAACTGCAGCTGGGGTTTCCCTCCAGCTGTGTGGAAATATGCTTAAGGCTGGTCCACGTTGAGAGGCAAAGGGCCTGCTGGGGCTTACCCCTGGCCCGTGGCAGCCAGCAACCCCAGGGAATGCAACCTCCCTACCTGGTATCTGCAGCCACCCTTCTCCATCACCAGCCTTCTGATGGTGTGATCTTGTCCTCCAGCTCCCACTCAGTCTGGCCCAGCAGTATCTCTGGCTCTTACACTGTGTGTGGGGTGGCAGCTGAACAGAAGGGGACCGTGGTCTGTCCCCCATGCTGGCTCATCTAGTCCACCAGCAGCCTCTCTACTCCCTGTTTTTGGAAGTTAAGAGACCTGACTGTCTTGTGCATGCTTTTCTGTGCACATTATAGCCATAAAAGATCAGACTGTGCTAGTCTCACAGATTTTATGGCCTTATTAGTCAGCAGAGTCTCTTTGTGGGGATGCACTTTTGTGGAACAAGAGAGTTTGAAAGAGGCTTTGTAGGGCAGCTGCTGCCAGACAAATGTTCCTTGAAGATATCAGGATTGGTGCATTCATGTACAGTTGAGTATTTTATTGGGGGACCAAATGTAAGGGCTACCCAAATCCTTACTAAGGAACTGTGTGCTCAGCTTCTGGCCTTTGCTTTTTATGTCAAAACATAGTGTGATGGTACAGCCTGATCTCTAGAGGATCTCATCTTAGCAGGCTGCTCTGCTGCTCAGGGATAGAACTGCATCAGACAGCAGGTATGGGGACCCTGTGTGTTCCCATGGAGGGAAGGAACTGGGCTAAAGGAAGCAGCCTTGGAGCAGTTGGTACCAGCTAGGATGGTGCAGGAAATGCCTGTGTGCCTGAGGTTTGGCATCACAGCCCTGGTGCTGCAGTCTAGTGTTCTGAGAGGGCAGGACCCTCTCTATTGGGCCATGCCCCAGGAGTTTTGCTCCAGCCAAACTGTCGGCTACAGCCATTGTGGCCATTTGGAGATGCCCACTGGGGGTTTTGGGCTGGGTCAGGGTGGGGGGCTTTTTCCCGGCTGTGATGGCCAAAGCTTTGCCAACTCATGCTGGAGGCACCACTCCCCTGCCCGTCACAGCATGCCCTGGGGTTTGCACTTACGTCCTCAGAGCTGTTTGATCCAGTAAGATCGCAGCTGATCAAAGGGGCAGCTTACGAGAACAAAACACTGGGTGACTTCCTCCACTGGTGCCAGAGGCTGCCTCTCAGAGGCAAGATGCAAGAAGAGAAGAATTCTTTCAACTACTGACACTCTTGGCTCCTCAGTAGCTGCCTCTCTGGGACAGCCCTGGTGCACAGCCCAGGCAAGAGCCAAGTGATTTGGTTTCAAAACAAAACCAAACCTCCCAAACAAATAATATCTATAGGTGGTGATAGATCTCCTTGGGTTTCCATTTCTGTGCACATGTTTTAAAATGTGAATTCCTGCATTTCCAGGCTGCTGCTAGAAGCTTGGCTGCTGCAGTAAGCCAAAAGTAAAAGCTCCCAATTGTTCATCCTCAGAACAAGTGCAAAGTAAAAGCCTGATGAGCCCATTGGATCTGAGGTTTGCACATCAGCTGGGAAAGGCAGATGATGGCAATAGCAGAGGCACTTTCCAGCCAGCCATGACTGCCCCATTCCCTTTGGTCCCATGTTTCTTTCCATGAATGTTTTAGTTGTTAACATAGGATTTAATTATTTCTGCTTGAGCAGGGAAAGAAACAGACAGCTCATTATGGCTCTTCTGCAGCAATAAACATACAACTGTGACCACACATTGGCCTCTTGCCTGAGACACCAGCCTGAGAAGAAGCTTGTCCCAGGTAGGTGCTGCCAGACTGGATCTCAGCTGCAGTCTCCAATTTGATCCCAGCGCTAGGTGACTGTCCAAGGCTTCCTGACTCTCTTTTTTGCTTGTCTAGTGAACTGGGAGGTTTGGTGTTGACAGAAACCGTGCTGAGCATCATTTCTAGAAGCTGCAGCACCCTCTGGGATGGTGACAGTAACCTTGGTGGTCTCAGAAGTGGATAGGTATGGCTTTCTAGGAGTTACTGTGTAGGAGTGACCACCACTCCAAAAGGAGCTCAGGTAGACCTTCAGAGCAGCACTCCTGAGAGGGACTTTTCTGTGCTGGTTCATGTAAGTGCCAGAACACTCAACTGCTGAAAACCAAATTGGTTCCATTGCACAGGAGCGGGAGGAGATGGGCAGAGAATGGAAACTCACCAGGAGGTAGGAAGCATTAAAGAGGGCTGGGCAGAAGGGTGCTCCCCACCCACCCTTCTGCTCTGGAAAAAGCCCACTCCCCAGGTAAAGGAGGAAGCTGACAGTGATGATGTGCTCCAGATGTCACTATGCAATCAAGGAGGCTATTTATAGGTCACTAATTGATTAGGGCAGCCACATCAGGAGGAAATGACTTTCAGGAAAGTCTCAGTGTCCAGCTGGCTTAGGAGAAGTATCAGGGAGGGTAGAAAGCTCTGAAACTATCAAAATGCTTTAGGAAGAGGTGTTTCATGGGGATGGGGCCTAACTTGAGGTACAGCATACCTGCTGCTGATGGTTTGGGGAGCCCCTCAGTAGGTCAGAGGTGTCATTGATCTGGGAAGCTCCATGGAAATGCTGATGGCTGTACTCTGCACTGGAGTATGAGATGGAGCTTTTGACTTTGCCAGGGGGCTTTCTATCTCTATTGAGTTTCAGTTAGAGGCTTTGGTAAAAGCTGGTAAGCAGAACTGACAGCAGCTCAAAGAATATCTTAAATGCCAGTTGATATTCTCCTAGATGGAACAATTTTCTTCCTTGGCTTCTTGAATGAGATGTGTTCCCTCCAGCCAGGGGCTGACCTTGGTGTTGGCCATTGAGCTATTCAAATTAAAGCATCCCAGAGCAATTCCAGTTTTTCTTTACAGCCTGGAACATGTCAGGTTGATCTCAAGAAGGAGAAAAGCCAGAAAACTGGGCAAGGTCATGTGCCCATCACAGGGAAGAACCCCATTTCTGTCAGTCCTGATGTGGGATCCCAGCCTGCAGGAATGCAAACTATGGGGAGCCAGTTCTGGCCATGCTAGGGCTGCCCAAGGCAAGTGTGCTGAGCTGGTGTGAGCTGCAGGAATGCACTGTCTCCGAGTTTGCTCATTTGGAAATGGTGCTCTTTTCAACGGTTCTGTTATCAGATGGAGCATTTCCTTCATCAGTGTTAATATCCATGTAGTGAAACAATGAAAGGGCTTCCTATCAGTTCCAAATAGGACGTGAAAAGCTCTCAGCGTTAAGAGTAGAGGATGCTGGAATAGGGCAATGGGAAACGCCTGAGTCACTGAAATGCCTCTTTGATTCCATGAGGCTGATATGTTCAAAAAGGAAGAAGAAAAAAATAAAAAGAGAGAGCAGAGGTAGTTAATGATCTGCAGGACAGAGGACAGGAAGGGCCTGTGCTTGCAATGTGGACTCTGCAGAGGATGAGAGGCACAAGGGGTGCCTGAAAAGGACTTTGAAAAGTGGAGAGTGAGTCAGGGAACCGAGCACAGTGAGCTACCTACTTTGTTTTTGGAGCAGAGGGAGGCATGATGGAGAAAGCCTTCCCCATCTTAACCCTGCATCCTTCATCCTGCAACCTCTCGGCCATTGTGTGCCAGTGTTGCCCCACTTGCTTGAGCACTTCTGGGTCTGTGATCCTGGACCAGGTCAGCGTGGTGTAGGGCAAGGGAAGATGCCAGAGCAGTGCTCTCCAGCAAAAACTGAAAGGGGTGAACCAATGCTCTGTGTAGGTGTAGGACAGATCTTTTCTTTACGTCTCCCTTTCGAGCTGGCAGATCCAGGAGGGATGAATCACAGAATTGCTTCAGTGAAGCTGCTGAATGGGCATGGAGGGGATGTTCTGGGGATGCTGGGTGCACAGCCATCCTCCATCTACGTGCAAGAAAAGCCTGCAAGCTGCCCTTACAGCTTGTGGGATTTAGGCTGTCAATCCTGCTCAGCTCGGGGCTGATGAGCTGCAAAACGAGCTTCTAAATCGTTGTGACTTAATGGTCCTTCCACGCGCTGCAGACGTGGAGTAAGGGAAGGGGAAATCAGCTTTGCAAAGCATCCAAGGTCACCAGCTTGCAACAGAGAGGAGATGACCCTTTCCAGTGCTTCATGTCCCAGCTGGACGACGTGCTTGGCCGCTTGTGTGAAGCCGTGCTGGCAGGCAGGAGCGAGGGAATTGCTGAGATTGGGCAGCACCTGCTGTCCTGGGGCAGAAGAGCAGGATATCCCGAGCCTGCAGAAATCCCTGGCCTGGAGGGGAGCAGACAGCCAGGGTAGCGCAGTCACTGGCCACTCTTTTGCTGGAACCGAAGGTTTCCCTGCCCGTCCCTGCTGGCCAGGTGTGAATCTCAAGGCCATCGAACACAGACACAGGCTGTGACATGTGCTAGGTCAGGGGCCGTGAGCAGATTTGTTTTGGTTTGGGTTTTTTTGCTGTTGTAGGAAAACCTACAAATATTTTAGACATAATCTGTGTCTCTCTGTTTTGCCTGCAGGCAAACAGTCTACTGGGGAAAATGGCAACTGCTGTCTTTCGAGGGGAAATTTGTCAATGAAACGAGTTGGAAACAGAGAGGAGTCGAATCAGACTTGCTCCTTATGATGGTAAGAGCATTTGGCACTTGCAAACTCAGCGGACAGCAAACACGTCTGTGAGGGACAGGTTTCTCCCCACCTTAGGGGAGGAGGGGCCATGGAGGACTGTACCCAAAGGACAAGGCTGCAGGTTGGTAGAGCGGTAAACACCCCAAATCTCTACTCTCCTGGCCACATGGCTGCAGGCAGGAGGTGTGGTACAGCTTTTGTGAGAGCTGTGCAGGAGTCCTCATGAGCCTGCTCTCCAGGGCTCTGTCCTGTCCTCCACTTTGGCTCACCCAGGAGAGGAAGCTGTCTCCTTGCTTCCCTCACTCCATGGGGAGCCCTACCCCAGAGAGCCCAGGCTCCAGGTGATGCTCAGCACACATCATCCTGCTGTGGCTCCCATTCCCATGCAGTTCTGCCCTTTATAACAGGTGAGAGAAGAGGTGATGAAAAGCCAGGGGGAGATGTGCCAGGGCTGGAGGGAACCCAGCACCAGGAGTGAGGGCAGCTGGGGAAGGCTCATGCACAAAGGGCTGTCCTGTCTTCACACCTGCAGAGCAGCCAGAGTGCTGACAGGGGAGATAATGTCACTGACAGAGGCACATTGCTGGCAGATGGCAGCAAGGTGCTTCAAATAAAGGCAAACGACAAGGTGACAGGAGATGTACTTGGGCTTGAATGCACAGGGGAAGGTGGCTGCTATGGGTATGGTCTGGGGGTGCTGCTGGGGACCCTGCAGAGGGGACAGGGGGAGGTTGAGCAGTTGCCTTTCTTGGTCTCTCTGCAGTGCTCAAGCCTAGGCAGTAATTTGCTGTTTGTTGGGATGTCTTGGACAGGCTCTTCTCTACTACTGTGGGAAATAGGGGTGTGTACGAGCAGGGGTTGGAGCCAGGGTTTGGTTGAAGGCTTGGAAAGGCTTTCAGGAAAGGCTCCTCCATCTCCCTTTGCTTGGATAGTATACAGCAGAACCTAGCCCATCCATCCAGTCTTTCCAATAGTTTGCTGAAGGCATAAAATGGAGAGCACTGTGGGTTTTCCAGCTGCTTTTCCTGCTAGTCAGGTATGGCTGTGTTTGAAGCCATGGCCGAACTCTTCCCTTGGCTCTCTGCGTCTTGTCTAGGCAGTCTCAGAGTGAAGCTGGGGTCGTGTGAGAATGAGCATGGCTGAATCTAAGTAGGTATTCAGCAATGTTTTGGCCCCACTTCCCCTCTTCAATGTGTGTGAACACGAGACTGTGGTGGGCACCCATTAGTAGAAGGTGATAAGTCTGGATTTATCCAGCTTTTTCCTTACAGTGTGCACAGGAAGGCACTGCTTCTAATCCCAAAGTATTGATGTTGCCTCTGCTGGGAGAGAAGTAGCCCAGGGCGCTCTGAGGGTTCTCTTACATCCCAAGAGGACAGAAGCCTTCTAGAGCTGGGAGGTTCTTGCTCTGCGGGATTGCCTCTTCTCACCGGTACGCTGGGGTGATCCTTCCTGCCTGCTGTACATCTGTGCGCTCGCTTAGGCGCCTGTGGCGGGTGAACAGGCGTGCTAGAGAAGGAGGAGAGGAGGGCTGTGCCTTTGAAAGCGGCCAGTAGCTATAAGCAGCTTTAACGTGCCTTTGCACCGTCTGACGTCCCCGCTGCTGGAGCAGCCGAGCAGGTGCTGAGCCTCAGTACTCGGGGCAGCCGCCAGGGCCCAGCCACGGGCAAACGCGGGCAGATGGTGCCCTCCCGCGGCCCCGAGTCCGGGCTCGCCGTCCTGCTGGAGCGCGGCTCCGGCCGGGGACCCCGGGGCTTGGTTCAGTCCCAGACGAGGAGTCCCGATGTTTCTTCAGTTCTTTTAACTTGTTTGTGGGTTTGTTTTCCCTCCTCTGGCCTCTGCTCTTCCTTGGCTTCCCATCCGCTGCGCTCCCAGCGCTGTCTGGCAGCCAGGGCACAGCTGAGACACTGCGCAGGCACCGCGCAGCTGCCGCGCTCCTCGGCCAGCCCCTTCCCCAGTGCAGAGGAGGGGAGCTCCTGCATTCGCATCTCCCGGGGCCCCCCCACGGACCCTGAGACTGTCAGGCTCCCACTAAAGGGGTGGCAACAGACCCTTGTGTTTAGATTCAGGGTCTGGGAGGTTTAGGTTCAGGGATCTGCCTGCTCCAGGTGGACAGTGAAGGGGGCATGAAAGGCTGCGGTGAGCCCGAAGGGAGCCTGGGGGCTGGGCACCCTTAAAGCGGGCCCTGGTGCTTGGGCGTCCCTAATATGGCCAACACTGCACCCGTCCCAGGCACTGCTCATGACCCATTGCATCTCTTTCCTGTTCCAGCTGGGAAGGGCTGGGTCCCTGACAGCTTTCCTGTTTGTGTTACACCCCACTGATCCCCAGCAGCCTGTCCCTTGCAGGGTGGGGGGCGAGAGCAGCAGCGCTCCCTGGGATGCTCCTGTGGCATGACCCTGCTGCCCTCCCCCTGAGGACTGCTGCATCCCCTCACCTTCCTGCAGGACTGGGATGAAGGACTACACGGAAGGGGTAGAATCCAAACAGTGACCTGCAGGAGTCTTTCTCTTCCAGATGGATTTTGCTGTGACAAGAGTATGGGAGGTTGATGGGCTCCTGGAGCTCCTTCCAGCAAACTCTGCTGTTCCACCCACACTCGCACCAGGCCTGTGGTGAGAGATGCCTCCTGGAACTGTCAGGAGATGACAGCAGAGGACAGAGGCTCCCAGCCCTGCCCTGCAGATGGGCTGAGGTAGGGCTGTCTTCAAAGCAAAGATGGGTGCTCCCCAGCCTGCCAGGATTAGAAAGTGAAGGGCTGGCATTGTTTTCTCAGGACCAGAGTGGGTGGATACCGGGCAGGATTAGTCTGGCAAAGCTTCCCAGTGTGCTCAAAGGGGCACAATAGGACCTTAAAGAGAAGAAGCAGCACTGATGACAGGCCAGAAAAGCATCTCTCAGCAGCCTCTACCCCATGACACGGGTGGGATGTGCTCAGGGCAGGTGCTTTTGCTTTGTGGCCCCTTCTCTGCCAGCATACCCATCTCATATGCCCTGGAACCCCTCCAGCAGCACTGGGCCTGCATGCAAGCAAGCAGTGTGCAGGGGTCTCTGTGGCAAGGGCAGAGGTGATGGAGCTTGAGTGATCTCAATGCCTCTCTGAAGCTCAGCTGGGCAGCCAGTGCTCAGTGGCACCTACAGCCAGAGAACAGGTCCTCTGTGAGGATGAGTGGAGGGCCCAGGCCTCCTCAGGAGGCTGGGGGACAGGTGGAGTGGGTGAGACCCCATCGGTAGGGCCACAAGGAGGGTGTTGCCTGTGGGATCCTGCTCCACCAAGCACCAAGACAATGCCCTGAGCAGGTCTTGTGCAGGAGGCAGCCTGTACCCAAGCATGGGCTTTCCCAGACCTGCCCTCATGCTTGGTGCAGGCCTTCATGTGCCTGCTTAGTCATGTTTCTTTCTGTCAGGTTTTTCCTGAAGCCTCGGTCACCAGGGGCCAAGTTTAGCTGAGTAGAAACACGTACCTGAGCAGAGCTGTAGAGGTTGACAAACTGGTGCCAGGGACATTTACTAGAGTGCAAGGAGCTGCTGCATCAGTGAGCTGCAGTGATTGCTTGGGTTCCTTGCTGAAACCACAGCTTCGCCCAGCAGCACGCAGGACCAGCTTTTGTTTGCCTGTGATAACTTTCTAGCTCTGATAACTCAAGAAATGGTGGGGAACTTGAGTGTGTGCCATGACTGGCCTGGCCCAGTGCCTCCAGCATGGGTCACGCATGGCCTTGGCACCATCCTGTTCTGCAACAGCTTTACTCGCGTAGCAGGGCATAGCAGAGACAGATCTGTGCTGTGCCACGGGTGAACCTGAGCTGCCAGGAGAAGGCAGACAGCTACTGCAGTGCCTCTGCCTTGTCCACATCCTGCCACATGCTATCTGAAGTACTTGCAAACCAGGCTGAGAACTGAAGAGTCTCAATGCACCTCAGGCTTCTTACTTACCTGGCCTCAGGATGGCTGGCCTGGGGCAGAGAGGGCAGACCTGTTCTGGTCTGGCTTTGAGGAGGCAGTGGGAGCTGTCGTTGCCAGTGTGGTCTCACGGAGCAGCCGGAGCATCCGTTAGGCTGCGTGCGGCTGGTGTGCCGTGTTTGTGAAACCCACCGCACTTGCGGTTGACCAGAGCGCTGAAATAAGCCCGGCCGGAATTGGTGCACTGCTCTGTATCCTGATGTGGTGAGCAGCTCTGGCTGGCAAGGGTGGGGGCAGCCCCACTGGGGAGACTGGTGGCAGCAGGACTATGGGGGCTTGGCAGCACCAGCACGAGGACCACGCACAGGGCCCCGCCGGTGCCCGGAAAGCTCAGCCTGGCACTAACGGAACTGTGATAAAAATGAACGTGACCAGGACAGCAGCGTGGGGGAGATTAATGTCAGATTGGCAGAGGGGAGGAAGCTAAGGCGGACAGCACTCAAACAGATACTGGAGCACACCAGGGGAGTGAAGGGGGTAGATGCTTTTCACAGCATTGCTGCATCTGCAGATCTGCATCCCCCCCTACAGCATTTAAGGGGAGAGGAAGGCATGGAGGGCTTGCCTGAAGCATCTGCATCACCCTCACCAACCCCTGTCCCATGAATCCTTGCACCTCTAGAGGTGTAGGACCTGTACCTCAGCACCATACTGAACATTAGCATTAGCAACACTTGCCACCTGACACATTTGCTGCACCTCTCTTGTGGTTCCGTGCCCAGGCTGGGTTTGCTGGTGTTTCCTACCAGCAAAGCTTTGGTTGTGACAAGATTGCTCTTGGCTACCCCACAGGAACAAAGCTCCCCTAGTCACTGCTATCAGCTGCCCCAGCTGTGCTGCATTGCCAGAGAAGCCTGGTTGTTCAGTGTCTCTCACAGTGCCTGGTCCCTTGGCATCACCATGGCCTCTCCTGGACCTGAAGATTCTAGCAATGTAAGTACAAGAACCTCTTGGAGGCCTCCTTTCCCCTACCACTTTTGGTGACCCCAGTGGTGGTTTTCTCTCCAGGTCTCAGCTGTTCTGTCAGGCAGCACTCATGTCTGTCACACACTCTCTGCCACCTGAACGAGGCAACTCCTTTCCCTACCCAGCCTTCAGCACACACCTTCCCTCTCTGCCCTCTGCTGTGCCCTGAGCTCTTTGTAGGATTTTCCCAAGAGAGTGTCCAGCCCCTCAAAATCTGTCTCTGGCATCATCCCAAAGAAAAGTGTCACCAGTTTAGGTCAGAGGCAAGCAGGGCTTAAGTAGCCCCCGAAGCTGGGGTCCAGCAAGCCACGTCCACCCTGATCACACCGCCTGCCCCGCATGCTGAGTGAGCGGTTCGGCTCTGTGCTGACCCTGCTGAGGCAGCAGAGCACCTCAGAACCCCAGACCAGGGTGGGCAGAGCGGGGGAGCAAGGTTCCTCCTGCAGGAGGTGGCATGGTGGTCCCCGCGGCCAGCTGCGGATTGCCCCGGCGGCGCGGTGGCCCCAAGCGCGATCCTGCAGGGACACCTGGTGGCTGCCAGCCTGGCTGCGGCCCGGGGAGCCTCCGCGGGCGGCGCTGCAGCCGGGGGAGCAGCAGGCGGCAGGGTCCCGGGGCTGATGCCGCCGCCGGCGTGCAGCGCGGGGGATCGCCGCGTCGCAATGCTGGGTACGGCTGTGTGCGAACAGGGGCAGCCTCTAAGCAGCTGCAGCAGCTCTCCTGTCAGAAGAAGAACTAAAGACTTTTCTCTCCCCTGGGCTGGATGAGGGGTCGGGGAGAGGCATTCTCCATCTCAGCCCCTTTCGTGTTTAGTTTCCTTCTTCCCTGCTCGCAGGTCTGCAGGCGGTCTGGATGGATGGACGGGCAGCCTGAATGCACAGCGATTGTGCACCAAGTGTAAAGGCAATGCTTGCTTGTGGTTGTGAAGTTGGAGGTGGCCAGTGTGGGAGCAAAACGTTCCAGCCATAAACAGCAGTGATGGGTGACACAAGTCATAGTCTGTGAGTAGAGCTGCAAATCCTGTGGGAGCTGAGAGGCCCCACTGGGCTTGTTTCCTTACTGTGTTTGTAGGACAAATGGGGATGCTGAATGTAGGTGATGAAAATAGGAGCCCATTTGCAAGTCATTAGCAAAGAGTAAGGATGATAAATTTTGGCACTGCCCTCCAGCAGATTTGTTGCCATGCACAGACACCATGTGGCATGGATACCAGTGTTCCAAAGGCAGCAAAAGCTTTTGCTTGCTCTGCTTTTCCAATATGAGGGTATCCCAAGGCCTAAGTTACACCAAATTTTGCAGAGTTGGTCTGTGCCAGCAAAGGCAGGGGGCATTGCCTGTGAAGGAAGCAGTAGGATAGGGTGAGGAAGGAGGGCAGGCCGAATGCCACCCCAGCTTGCTGCCAATGGGATGTGTGTCCTCGACTTCTGCAGGATGAACTGGCTGCTGTCTGTGCTTTGTGCTTGCTACCTGCAGAGGCAATATTGGTTTCTCCTCCAGGGTGCTCTCAGGCCGTTGGTCAGTTTAAAGCAAGGTTTTTGCATCCACCTGCCTGTGGAGATCCACAGCCTTGATCAAAGCTGAGGGTCACTCACTCATTCATCTGGATGATGCTGAGTCCACCAGCTCCTGCAGCTCTGTCCTGCCAGGTACTTTTCAAACCAGCCAGTTGTTTTAATCTCTCAAATAGCAGCTCTGGCTGTCAGAGACTAATTTCTCCAGAACAGGGAGCTGTTACGACACTCAGTTTGACGCTCTGGTTCTATTGCTTTTTTTGTTTGTTTTTGCTTTAGTAACTGAGCAATTGACCTCTGTAATGCTGGTGCTCACTTGATCCTCCACACCTGAGCTCACACTTGTCCTTGTAAATGCTGCTAATTCACACCCTGTGAACTTGGCCTTTCAACACCACCTTCTCCAAATCCTCCTCCTCAGCTCGCTCTACATGCTTGCAGCTTGCACAGAAAGGTTACAGTAAAGGTGTGCTGGCATAAGCATCAGTCTACTGAGCAGCAGGGAAGTGTGGTCTTGGCTGCCTGGGCGCCTGCAGCAGTATGGAGTAGAGGTGTATTCCTGGTGGCTGACTTGGAGGAAATTTTACCTAGGGATTTTGGTGGGAAGTGGCCTGTGACCCTGAGCAGCTGGCTTTAGCTAAGGACACGAACCTGATTTTTAGGAGCAGCATCCCCTCGGAGATGACCCTGAACTCCTCATTGCCATTTCTTCCACCAGTCCCTTTTTCTCTTTGCATAGCAGGTTTACCCAAGAGGTGCCGAGCACCACCATCTCCATCCCCACTCTGAATCACTGTCATCGTGATGCTGCTTTGTGGGCAGTGAGCATAACAATTTCACCTTGGGAGGATATGTGGTCCAAGCCCAGCAAGCCCTGTTAGGAGCAGTGCGAGAGTAAGAGGTGCCCGGGGCCTTTTTCTTTGTGTTCCTGGCTGAGAGCAACAATTCATTCTAATGGTGAACTCCAGGGCAGAGCCTGACACAGACACTCAGTAGCCTCGTACAGCTAGAAAGGGGGAAGGATGAGGAGAGAGGACCGAGCTGTGTCCCCCAGCAGGTGGATGTGGTGGGACTGGGTCATCAGAGGCATGATGGCATGGAGGCAGCCAGCAGAGTCCACATGTCCAGGTCAGCATCTCCTTTCAGCGAGGAGGGATTTGATGTGGAGTGCAGTGTGACTCCTGTTTTAGCCGTGAGCTTGAGGTTTCTCTGCTGCTTACCTCTGTGCTCTTGGAGGCGTGAGGAGTGGAGCCCTGTCTTTTGAGTCTCATGCCGTGCCGAACTCAGAAGCGTGGGATACTCGCGGGTTGCTCTCCATTGCAGCTGATTTTCTCCAGCCTGAGGCTGTGGGGTTGAGGCAGCTGTGTCCCTGCTGGCCAAGCGATGCTCTGCATCTTGCAGCTGTGCCACGTGGGCAGCCACCATGCACAGCGCTCATGTCCCCCGGGGAGGACGATGCTTCCCACCACCTGTGAAGCCTTCAGCACTGCAGCAGATTCAGGCTAGGCATTACTCAGGGCCACGGTAATGGCACCTATGGGAGATGTTTCCAGAAGCTAGAGCCATCAAAACCAGGTCCTGCCCACCACAGCAGGTGAGGTCTATGTCAACCCTGTGGTGCTTCTCCAGCCATAATACACATGGCCACTGTCCTCAGAAGGGGGAGGCAGGCTCAAAGGTGCAACAAGGAGCCTGACACAAGATGGTGGCAAGGCTGGGTGAGGAGGACAGGGGTCTCAGCAGGCCCACTGTGGCCCCAGTGGGGTGGGCTGCCTTGACCATGCCTTGAGACCCTGGGGTGGCCCCAGAAGAGCTCCCTGAGCCCAGGGGACGTTTCCTGTTTGCTGCCCGTGCTGAAGCATCGTCCCTTCAACCGCCGTCAGTGCTCCGCTTCCGGCAGGGGCTCCCACCCGGAGCCCCCCTGCACTATCAGCTTGCCAGATGCCTTTTTCAGGATACTGTGGTAAAACTGTGCCGGGCAGGCGCTGTCATTTGGGGTTTTCTCTCGTGTCAGCCTCGAAGACAAATTGGATGAGGAGGAGCGAGAGAGGGGAAAGAAAAAAGACTACATTTAAACAACAACAACAACAAAAGAAGGAAAGAAAGATGCTGGCCGCCATCCTCACCCAAGGCTGGCCCAGGCATCAGCACGGCAATGGGTCCCCCAGGCGGTGGGGCCGCAGGCAGCTGGGGCCAGGGCAGGCTGGGTGGCCAGCATGGTGGGGTGGCCAGCATGGCAGTGTCGGCCTCTAGTGGCAGCGGAGGCGGTGAAGTGCCATGGTGGTAGTGTGGGCCCCATGACCTCCATGAGCACTATGGGGACCTTCTCCCACCTCTTCTGGCACTGCTGCCTACTGGAACGCGGTCCTCTTCCTTGTGCCACAGCCTGGTGGAATATGGCCTTCCTCTGGGACGTGCCCCACCCTGTGCTGGTGAAGGAATAGGAGCTGTGAGGGTGAGTAGGAGATACTCCAGTACCACTGGAAGTATGTGATACCTCATCTAGCATCATTTCAGGGTGACCCCAAACCAGCCAGGTGCCTCACAGGCCACTGGTCCAGAGCCATCAGATGGTGCTGAGTATCCACCAGACTGGGTAGACAGTGAGCTGGGCAGCACTACCAGGGCTGGAGGGAGACAAGTGATGAAAGAGCCTGTGGGGACGTCTGTCTGTGCAGCCATGCACAAGGTGGCTGCCAAGTCCACCATAGGAACTGGAGTACCCAAGGTGTTGCACCATGCTGCTGGGGATGGTCTGTGGACAGATGAAGAGAACAGACCATGGATGCTGTTTAATCTGAGAGCTTGCCAAAAAATGCCTGTGCTGGCATGAGATGTGTATAGGTGTGGACGTGGGTGTGTGCTGCCCAAGGCTGTGACTCAGTGATTACCATTACAGTGTGGCTGTTTGCATGCTGGCTGGGCTCCCTGTCAAGTGGCAGGGTCAGGTTGGCTGGAAGAGGCATTGATAAATCAGGAATGCTTCTGGATGTGCTTCCTCGGGGTGTATAGAGATGTGGAATGTTCCAGAGCTGGCCATAGACCGGCAGACTTTGCTCAGAGTTAAGCCAGTGGTTTAATTTGGTTAGATGAAAAGTGGTCGGTCCCCTTGGAACACAGTGGCATGAGAAAGGGAGACCGAGTCGATGATGAAGTAGTACTCCACTACTAGAAGTAGTAGTACCCTCCACTGCAGAGGATGAATGGAGGTTTGGCTGGGGCTAGAGGGTGTGGGTGGGAGTTACAACACACCTGACTATAAAACCCACACTTTTCTCTCCAGCTCCTGAGCTCACATATCCATTGGAGGATGGGTTGGTCCTCCTGGGCGGGTCTTCGGTGCCCCATAATTTCCCCTAGAGAACTGAAGAACTCAAAGAGGGAGAAGTTGTTTTCTGGCTGCCGAGGACCACCAGAAGAAGCTTTGGGCATGGGTAGCACACCGGTAAGAAGGGGTGTGGGGCAGCAGCGGGGAGCAGTGGGGAGGCAGCAGGGAGCTGCATGCTACCCTGTGCGAGGCAGGTGGCTGCTCTGGGCTGAGAACCTGAAATCATGGCTGCTTGCTTTCACTGGCAAATCTTGCATTTGTGTGGTTTCCTTTTCCTTCATACACATACTTTTCTTTCCTTCTTGCTTCATTTTGTTCCCTTTGCTGCAGAGGCAATTTTCAACCCTTCCAACCTTTTGATTCCAAACTCTGCACAGGAGTAAAACTAATCACAGAGTCCCAGTGGGGCTCAGCTTTAATTGTCCATGAGATGTTAATCTGCTGGAGGGTTTCAAGTACTGCTTTATCCAACCTTCCTTTTCCTTCTGCTGCTCCACAGTTCCCTAGACAGATATCTCCCCATTCCTCGCAGCCTAAACCAGGCTATATTTTGTGAACGAGATCACAAGTGAACTTCCTAGCCCATAAAAGCTTCTGTGCAGAGCAGCAAAGTCCAGTCCTTTCACAGCTCTAGCCCCTCTTGAATGCTGTTTTCAAGGGCAGCAGGAGGATGATGGGTGTCCTGTCTCCATCAGCTTGAGGTTCCCCCCCCGGTCACAGATCTCAGACAGAGGGGAAGAGGAACCCATGCCTGCATTCCTTGGTGACGGTGCATACATCCCTGCCCAGTGCTGGCTGTGATGCTTGGGAAACCTGCTGGTTTCAGCTCCTCAAGCCTGATGAGTGCCAAACTTGGAAGAAATCAGGGATATCCTTGGAAAGCAGCAGCTGGAATTCAGGGAGATCCCACAGCCAGCCAAAAATGGTGACAACAAGAACAGTCTTGGCCAAAGAGCTGTTGGATTGGCTCTGGTGGCAGTGGCCAGCACAGTGACACTAACTAAAGGCTGCAATAGCTGCAGAGGCAAAGCAAGTATAGCCTGAGGCACATTGAAGAAAATGAGCTCCCTGATGGATCTGCTGATGGAGACTCTTTAGGGTTGCCCTGCAGCAGCTCCATCCCAAGACATCTGTCCTTAGGAGGCACCTTGGGACAGACAGCTGGCAAGGAACATCTGCTTGTCACTGGTGTCCCCCACCCCATAAATTAGAGACTGCTCCCTTTAATTCATCACAGATAAATAATTACAACTCTAACTGATCCATTTGCAGCCATCAGGTGCTGCTGATTTGGCTCTCTCCCAGCTCCTGCAGACCCTGAGCTCCTGGTTAAGTGCTGTGTGTTTTCCTCCTCCTTTTCTAGTTTATCATCAGGAGAAAATTAGCAGGAACCCAGACATTGCTCTAGTTTCTAGGTCGCTCTGCTGCTGTGTGTTTGTTGAAAGGGTTCCCCGATTGTGTGACACTGAGAGCTGTTATGACAGGCTGCCCCTTTCAGGAGGCTTGGCAGGGAGGCTGTGTGTTTTGGGGTGTGGGATGCCTCCTCATTATGGTTCTCCAACAGTTCTGGGGACTGTTGGCACAGAGGAGCAAGTACAAAGGTTTGGGACAGCTCTGGTGTGTGTCTGTCTCCATCCTATTCATGACGCACTTTAAAACTGTTTAGGAGCCAGAGCCTGTCTCCTTGGGGGGTCCCTTGCCTTCCCCAAGGACCTGTGTTAATAAGCTCCAGAGCAATGATGTCCCTGGGCCACTCACCTTGTTTTGCTCTTTAGCTGAGCTGGCCCTGCAGGAGCAGCACTGGGGCAGACTGGGCTCAGGGTGCACGCTGTAGGAGCCTGCATCCACCTTGGGAAGGTGGCAGAAAGGAGGTGTGTGGAGAGAAGCAAAGCATCCCTCTTTGAGGCAGCTGGTTTATTCCTGGGCTCTGGAATTGGGACAGCTTTCCTAGGGGACTGGAGGCTTTTTTTTGCTGAGACTGCCTGCGTTCATCCTGCCTATTTATAGCTCCTGTCTTTGCAGCTGTGGTTTTCGTTAACAAGCAGAATCTGAAGCTGCCTAGCAGCCATAAGGACTGAGACGTGTGCTGATCCAGCAGACCCCCTTGGGATAGGGAGAGAAAGATGCAGAGATATACACCAACAACCCATGGGGCTCCACTGTGCCCTTGGGGGTCTGGGTTGTCTGTGAATCCAGGCCAGAGTGGGATTTTAGGAGAAAAGGGCAGCACTGCCTTTCTTCTGCCAGAGGGGAATGGAAAGTCAATGATGTTTCTGGGATCATCAGTTTGATCCTTCTTCTCCCCTGGACATACCTGTGTTGCTCTGGGTGCAAAAAGCATGCCTGTCTGGCTGTGAATGCCCTCAGTACCTCCCTGAGTGTGTGTTTTGGCCCACTGGGCTAACGATTTGACTTTTGCTGTCAGTCATTCCCACCCTGGTCAGGCAGGACTTGTGGTTTTGGGGTTCCCAACAGCACATGTGCAGAGAACAGATGCTTACCATGGATCTGGGCTTGCTCACCTTGCTGCAGGGTCAGGTTTGTGGGCATGGCAGATGATGTGGGCATCCAGGCTCAGCTAAACAGCAAAACACTCCTGACTAACAAACCCATTTTGGAGGCTGTATGGCCTGAGGAAAAGGACTTCCCTATCAATTGCATCTTCTGCAGGAGAAAGGCAACCCACAAGAGGATAAGGGCAACTTTTATCCAAGATAAAAGGGGCTAGTAACTGTCAGAAACTGTGTTAGTGCTGGAGTGTGTCCAGAGAAGGGCCACAAGGATGATCAGAGGTCTGGAGCACTTCTGTGCAGAGAGAGTTGGGACTGTTCAGTCTGGAGAAGGCTCTGAGGAGACCTTATTGTGGCCTTCCAGTATCTGAAGGGGGGCTGCAAGAAAGCTGTTGAGGGACTTTTTAGGATGTCAGGTAGTGGCAAGACTCAGGGAAATGGAACAAAACTAGAAGTGGGTAGATTCAGATTGGATGTTAGGAAGTTCCTCACCATGAGGGTGGTGAGACACAAGAACAGGTTGCCCAGGGAGCCCCATCCCTGAAAGTTTTTAAGGCCAGGCTCGATTTGGGACTGAGCAACCTGATCTAGTGTGAGATGTCACTGCCCATGGCAGGGGGAGCTGGAACTAGATGATCCTTGAGGTACTTTTCAGCCCTGACAATTCTGTGAGCCTATGATTCTACAAAAAACCTTGGCTATGTGGGTCCAGGACAGAGGAACAGGCAAGCTACTAGGTGGGCTGGAGAGTGTCCAACTGCTTTTATCTAGGGCACATGGCTTGCAGGTAACGCTAGCCTCACACAGTACCAGTGCAGGTACTGTGTGACACACCTCTGCTCCCCAGCTTAGCCACTTCTGGCACCAGCATCCTCATATACAGCCTCCAGCTCTTCTGCTGAGTGCACTGCCCTCAGGCAGCTGTGGATGCCCAGTGAAGAGGGCAGCACACTACTTAACCACCCCTGCCCTGCAGAAACATCCACCCACAGCTCAAGGCTTTAGTGAGAAAGACAGACACAGAGAGCACCCAAAGAGTGGAGTGGGCTTTGTGTCCCTCTGAGCCCCGCCCAGCCCTGGCACAACACAAAGGTGAGGCAGTGGTGGTTTTATTTCAAAGTAGAACAAAGGTATCTTTTATTCAATCTGGAGATGTCACATTCATATTTGCCACGAGCCTATCTGTGCTCAGACTGGCTGTTTGTGTGCGTTTAGTCAGAGTACAGTGACAGGGAAAACCGGAAGTAGGAGGTGGGAGACTCTTTAATAACCTGGCTGAGTCTCACCTCTGGTAATCACAGCCAAACAGCATGAGGTTGTGGTCCCTTGCACAGCGCACGTTGTTGAGCAGACAAGCTCTACACAAAAATCTAAACCCAAAATGTACTTTCAGACATCTCACATCAACTTTTTCCCTAATTTTGCTGGGAAGGAGTTTTGGCTCAAAGCTAATTCCCAGGCTTCGCATCTCCCCTCGAACCTTTCCCCTCCACGTGAACACTACACCACAGTTACAGCGCATCCAGGATGTTGTCGATTTTGGTGACCAGGTCCTGGCGCTTGTTGGAATGCATCTTCTCGTTCTCAATGTATGTGTCCTTCTTGAGCTTGCCAGCTACCAGCCGCTCAGCCTCAACTGAGGACTTCAGAACAAGCTCCTTCACTTGGCCGTCGAGTTTCTGAATCTCGCTTACCTTACAGGGTGAGGAAAAAAAAAGAGGACTATTAGAGGAGACCAAAAAACATCCCTACAGTGAAGCTGGAATAGAAGACCAAGTAAATCTGGAACGGAAGACATAGTGCTAAGTAGAAACATCTCCAGCCCCTGAGTATTGCCTCCTGAGACATTACCTCTCTCTGGCAACATGTTATGAGGAATATCTAATGAATGGATAATGAAGAAGTGCAGATAAAGAGAGTCCAAGGAGCCATACTGGCAGGAGACAGGTGCAATGACAGTTAACAGAGTGTTTAGTGACAGATTTTAAAAGCTTCAAGCTAAATCCAATGACGACAGCTGGAAGCTGTGTGCTGACAACCAATGTTAATGGCGTGTGAGAAGCAGGCCTGCAATGACAGAGCCACTCTCTAAGTTAAAAACAGATTAAGGAAGCTGGCTGTTGCTTGAATGTACCTTTGAGACTAAGGCATCCCTCACTTGGGGTTAAGTGGCTTTTCAGGTAAGAGCTGAAATACAGTAGAGGAAGAATAGGATAGTGAAGTTTGCACTCACTGTGCCATGGCTTTTGATATGGTACAGCAAAACATCCCCTGAGGAGCATCACGTTACCAAAATTCTCTCAGCACCCAATTTGTATGTACAAGAAAAGAAGAGATGCAAGAGGAGAAGATTTTGATTTGGCTGGTGTCAGTAGTCAAGTCAGAACTGATAATGGATTGATAGTTTCCATTTTTGCCTGTGTCACTGCCACAAGCTCAATGAGAAGCATCAGGATTGTGTCACAGAAGCTTTAATCTGTACTCATGCAGCTGTTTCAATGCCTGTTTAAGAAACAGCACAAGCAGCTGTTTACTAGCAGCACTTACAGGGCTGCATAACCAAGATTAGTGCAAAAAGAAAAAAACTGATCTTCACAGCCCCTGGCAGTGATCATGCCATTGTCAGAGGGAAAAGTAAATACACAGGCTGCAGAAACTAAACCCCAAATTAAGACTCGCCTAGAATACCTGTTAGTCAAGTACAGGAGACCTTAAAAAAAACAGATAAAATTAGTATTTCTTACTTTATCACATAAGTCAGAGCCTTCTGTCTTAAGTTTTGACTGTAGAGAGGCTATTTCATTTGTCAGGGCCTTGTGCTCTGTCTCCAAAGACTTTTTGCCACTGTTCAGGGTGGAGATGTCTCGGGACTGCTTGTATTTATTCACTGCTTCATCGAAGTGACGGTATAGCCCCAGCCTCTTGTTCACCAGAGTAAGCACTTGCTCTGTGATGCAGGCAACCTTCATCCTAGCTTCAGCGGCTGGATCCTGCAAGAGGACAAAAGGGAAGATCAAAGCAGTTCTGCTTGTGACCTGCATTAAGCCATGCATGCAATCTGCCATAAGACTGTTTACAAAAGCTAAGTCAACTGACAACAATTAAGCGAACAGTACAATTAGGGCAAGCTCAGTCTAGCTCACCAAACAGCAAAACTAAAGAGTGAAAACAGCACAGGAGAACTGCAGATAGCCCTTCTTCGCAGCAGGGATTCCTTTCTCTCCAGAAGGCAAAGCTCTACTCTTAGCACACCAGCCCAAACTCTGCAGGGGTATCAGTGTTCAGGTAGCATAAAAACAGGGCTCCTGTTTAAGCATCATTCAACTGGCAGTGAGAACTGTGGGTATGAAAAAACCCCAGCCATCAGCTCAGTAGGCCACTTGTGCTTCCACAAGGATCTTCACCTTTGTGATGGAGAAATCCAGCCTCACGTAGACAATCACAGTGAAGAACAAGATGTAAAAGGCTCCAACCACCAAGAGAGGCTCCTGCAGCATCAAGATTTTGTTGAAGGTGTAATGAACCTAGAAGAGAAGTTGGAAACACCAAGCAGTGACCCATGTTATTGTGGGAGAGAACTCCACCCCTCCGGCAGCAGCAGAATCAGACATGAAGCCCAGGAAGGATTTATTTCTGGAACCCAATATGGGTGTTTCGACTGCACTACTGAATTCAGAGGAGGCACAACTGCTCAGGCAAGCCATGCACAAAGGCCACACTTACCACAATGTCTTGGATGTGCTGCTCCACCAGGTTGTTCTTGTGTGCCACAATAACTGGGCGTCCAAAAGTGTCCAGGTATGTGTAGTGAAGCTCATCTGAAGCACGATTGATTTCATAGGGGCTGTCCACATGGATATTCCTGTGGATGAAACCAGACAGTCTTGTATGACTTCAAAGTGGTTGAGATGATGTCAACTAGGATTTGCCTGGCCAACCGTGGCCTCTAGCACAAGGCCAATTACACAGTTTAACCATCCTAAAACAAAGCAAAGCTGTGTTCCAAGCTTTCTTCCACATGCACACTCATGGTTTTGTTTCATTGTCCTCAGGCTATTAGAATATGCTGGAGAACTGCCACGGATCTGCAGTAAAACGGGCCAGGAGACACTTACTTGGCACCTTCTGGCAGGACAATCTTCACAGTCAGTGAGTCTGTAACTTGCTCATCAAACACATGGTCGACAAACCTCATTTTCAAGGCATACTGATCACCTAGGAGAGTGAAGACCAGAAGGTGGTTACAACTCCTCAGTGAACAGGAGGCTACCTTGAAGCTCAGCTCCTAACAAAGGCAAGAACAGAACTTGCACAGCTTCGTTGTGCAGCAGGGGGCACCAGCTCACCCAAGTATACGTTCAACAGAGGCCTACAAAAAGCTGCAGGAAGCACAGAAAAGCAGGTGGATTTGCATATTCTAGAAATCACAGCCAGCAACTGCTCTTGCAGTGTACTGCAGCTGCGAATTCTTTAGTGCACAGCAGCCACCTTTAAACTCAGAGGTTTCTTATCCTCCTATCCTGTGCCACCCACCAAGATTGTAGAGGTACTCGTAGCTTGGCAGGTTATAGCCAATGACGTAATGAGTTTTCCAACCCCCGAAAAGCGGGAAGCGGGGTCGGATCTCCATCTCCACGGAGTCATCCAGGACAAGGAGGTGGCTGGTAGAGATGTTCCCAATTTCATCTCGGTAATAGACATCCTGAGCAGCAGCTGGGAGAATGGTCTGTATGGAGAGAAGCAACAGTCAGTGCACAGGCCAGGAGTGATTTCCAGTGCAACTGGTGATGACCATGGTGGCTGTTAAGCATCGAGGAACTGCTCCCACGTGAGATGACAAAATGGCCATTCAGTTGCACTGACTGGTAAAATTGTGCTATTATAAGCAATCAGCCACAGAAGTGGCTGCCAGCACTAAAATCACTTGGCCTTTAAATGAATGTGCTTTCTCTAGCCCAGCTTCAAATACCCCAGAGAGCAAGGGATCTCATCATGCTCACCAGAACAGCAATTCCCTTTTCGCTCCAGCCTGCTGCCCTAGCTCACTGGCTTTACACTCAGCAAAATGAGATTTCTCTTTGGCTGCACCACCTTAGAGAATTACAACAATCAATCCTAGAAGCTTCAAGCAGCGAGAAAGGTTTTGGCTCAGATGAAAACACACACCACTTTTCACATCTGGCTAGCATTGCCACAGCTTTAACTCTTGTTGAGTGCTCTGTGAGCAAGGAATGAATGGGTGAGTTCCCAACAATACTGTTCAATGTGATGAGGACACAACAGAGAAGGCAACTCTGAAAATGAGAGGGTGGGGACAGAATGAATGACCCTTGCACAGTACAAAATGGAAAGCAATGCTGTCAGCACAGGGATTAAGGCTTTTAGAAGGTCCCTGAGATTAGAGATGGGAGTGTGGGAAAACAATGCATGCCCTGTTATGTGCAGTTGTTTAGTCAACACCTGCAATAAGGCATATTAGCTCTTCCTAGCTAGCATGAGCCTTCTTTGAAAATAAATCAGAGCTTTAATGTTCCCTTATTACTTAGCTGTAGTTACCACAGGAAAAGCAAAGGGAAATTATTTTTTCCTCCCTCCTGATCCCCTGCTGTAAGGAAGGGGAAAGCCATAGTAAAGGGGAAAAAAAAAAGAAGCTTAAAAAAAATGTGAACCTTAAAAGACTTGACAGAAGAGATGCCACTATCTGGCTGTCTTTGGTAGTCATATCTGGAGAAAGGCCCTTTTAGCACTGCTCCTGTGTGCTTTAAATCAACTGTCTCTTCAACTGCAATGTTCCCCCAGTGAGACACCTCGATGACTCTGGTCATGCTGGTGATGGTCAGGAATGGACTGTTATTTTCATAGTGTACCTTCAGTGTGTCCTAAGGTGAAAAAGAGAAACAATTAGAGCTGAAGAAGCAACCTACCCTCACAATTGTTTCCATCCCTCACACAAAAACCTCCCTGATAGATTCTGTAGAGGCAAAGCTGACTGCACAGGAAGGTTTAAGCCACCCCAGCCCAGTTCACACAGGGCACTGGTGCACTCATAGGTCGTACCATGCACACCTGGCAAAGTTAGAACAGCGAGGGGGCTAGAGGTGCAGTCATCTCCACTGCAAACACACCCTTTCCAGAACCGTGGTCTGCTTTGTGGACACTAACTGGTAGTGAGCAGTCACACTGTACTTCTTGTTGGAGCATAGGCTTGACCTACAAAAGTTTCTGCTTCCCACTCCCCAGCCCAAGACACAGCTGCCACGCTTGGATGACTGCTTTCCAGAGATGTCTACCTGGCTGTATGGAGGAATGTCCTTGAAGGGACCATACTCAATTGTGTCTTCAGTGCGGGCAGGGTTGCCCAGCTTGGTGTAACTTTCCACATTCCTAGAGGCCAATTTGACCCGGGTTGTTTGAGTCTTGGTCAAGTATGGGGAGTAGAAATAGTGATTTCCTTCAAAGACCACAAACTGCTTCTCGCTTTGGGTGATGTGGGTAGGGTAGGGCTGCAGGACATGAGTGAACACCATTTCAACAGACACACGGACTCTGGCTCCTGGGGCCAAAGGAGACGGCAGCTTCACAGAGAAGAATTTCCCACTGGAAGGAAGAATAGGTAAGTCATGTGAGATCTGCCCTGAGAAAGCAATTTGATTCAAGCCCTCCAACACCCCCAGTGGATGTGAAGATGGTGTATACATGTGTGATTTAGGCTAATACTTCATTTGCTCCTCCAAGGGGTGCAGAAGTCTTGTTCCAGAGGATGTGCTTACTCTGGACTGAGGAAGCAGGACAGAAGGCAGCACAGGGTGATCTGTGTGCAGGCACAACTACAGTCTTCGCTTCACAAAACAACTGGTTCTCGTTTTGGAGGGGAACATTGACATCTCCCTCTCCCCAGCTTTGCATTTATAGAGCCTGCTTCAGCAGGGCTTTTTCCATTCTTCTCCAGATGGCAATATTAATCTGGATCAGAAGAAGCACATGTCCAGTAGATGAATCACAAACATCTTAAGCACCTGTTCCCAAAAAGTCTTAGGTGTTCTCATCTATTTGCCAACAGGACCTAAGGAATGGCTGAAAATGCTTTGAACTGGGATTTTATGGAAAGGACTGAAACTTCACCAAAGCTGTAAGGAGGCACCAAACCAACCAAGGTAATGACAGAAGCGAATGGACTTCGAGCCACACCTGGGGGCCCAAAAGGAGGATCACATGAGGCCTCCAGACATGTCAGAAACCATGGTCTGCTTTGACACCTTCATTCCATTGCTACTGTCCTGAATGCCAGTAGCACTGTGGTTCTGATACTTTACAAGCAGCCTTTATTTTTCAGCTTCCACAGCTCAGAGAGCACCCAACCTGCCCAGTCTCACAGTGTGCAGACAATATCCCAAACTTGTCAGCACAGAGCCTCAGGCAAAATCATCCTCCTTTCCTCCTGCAGCAGGAACCAGCCCCTGCTGCGCCACAGCATGCAGCGCACCATGGTACTCCCTACATCATAGACTAAGAGCAGTGCTCTGGGGGGACAGCCAAAGAGCACTTAGTGTCTCTGTAATCACCACTGCCAATCATTTGAGACGTCAAAAGGGAGCAGTGCTATAACGCTACTCTCACCTGATGCCCCTTAATAACAGAATAGGGTGTTATTTAAGGCACTGAGTACAGAAGACTAAGCACAGCTGAGCCATTTTGGAGCAGCTGAAATGCATTTAAGTGAGAGGTTCTATCCCTTATAGAGCTCTCCCCTCACTCAGCTGGGGAGTTGCTTGTGAAGAAGCAGGTAGGATGTGCTGGGTTCAGTGCAAAGATCTCAATGCGTGTGTGCTATCTCCTAAGGACAAAGCACCCAAGAGAGGGGAATTACTTCTGCTGGGACTTTGTGTGAACTGTACTCTCTGGTTCTAGCACTGCAAGGATACAGCCTGAGGCAATCTTTTCAGGAACAAACGACTCTAGGGTAGCTCGATGTGTGGGAATGGCCTAACATTTCATCTCTGCTGGACTCCCATGCACAGCTCTAGATATCGACCTCAGAGGGTAATACTCACCTTTTGCCCTTAACCTTAGTCTCTCTTACTTCCAAGGTGTTCTCATCCTCTTCCTCACCTTTCACCTGCTCCAAAAGAAGACAGTTCAGTGTGCTGCTGTTTGAAATACTTAACGTGTTCAGGGCAGGCCGGGAGACTCTGGCTCGGCCAGGCAGCCCACAACCTCAGTGCAGATACTTCTGGGGTCTTAGAACCATAGAATCAGTCAGGGTTGGAAGGGACCACAAGGATGATCTAGTTCCAACTCCCCTGTCATGGACAGGGACACCTTGCACAAAGTCCCGCTGGGCAAAAGGCTGGGCCCCATCCCGGGGACTGCAGTAGCAGGGGACTCAAGAGCCGGGCTGCTCTACACCGGTAACGACGTTGATTCCGTTAGCGTGTCTCGCCTCCCGGACCTCGTTCACGCACCCCTCTTTGTTCCGCAATTCGACAGAAACCCCCCAGCTCCACTGTGTGCAAGGCAGCCGCAGGGGCGCACACGAGTGGCCAGGGAAGCCTCTCCCGGACCGCCACGCCAGCAGCCGGCGGAGCAGCGCGGAGGGGAGCGGCGGCGCTGTGCCTACGTGTCCCTGCGGGCAGTGAGGCGCCGGCAGCGCCCGGGCCGCGCCGCACCTGCCCCCCGCCGCCCCCCGCTCACCTGCACGCCCAGGTAGGCCAGGCGGGGCTCCAGGCCCGGCTCCAGCGCCAGCAGGAAGGAGGCGGCGGCTGTGCCTCCCGCCGCATTGGCGAGGCTGAGCTCGGCCGAGACCTTGGCTAGGTGTGTGCTGAGATCCACGGAGCGCCGCGCTTCCTCCAGCAGCAAGTCAGCGGTAGCCCCGGCGGCCGCCAGGCACAGGAGCAGGCGGCAGAGCAGCGGGCGGCACAGCAGCAGCCCCGCCATGGCCGACACACGCCGCACGGGGAGGGCACAAGATGGCGGCGCCCGAATGTATGGGGAGGGCACAAGATGGCGGCGCCCACAGGGGAGGAGGCTCACAATGGCGGCGCCCAGGGGCGCGTCAGGCGCCGCTCCCCGTGGCAGGGGCGGGGCGGCGGGGCCGGAGGGGAGCGGCGGGGGCGGGGCGGGCTCTCCGGAGCCCTGGGTCTGCCCCGGGTCGCCGCCTCCTTGCACTCGGTGCTGTCCGGTGGCGACGGCAAGCGGGGGTGTTCCCGCGGTGCGCCTTCTAAGCGCTCAGGGCTGACACTGGGTACGGCCAGCGCCGAAGGCAGGGCTCCGGTGCGCTGCTGCAGCCTTGCCGTGGGCAGCAGCGAGACTGAGAAGGAGGAGAAAAGCCCAGTTACAACAAGCGATCCGGAGCGCTCGGGCCATGCACAGGCGCTCTGTATCTCCAGCCGTCTGCGGGGAACAGTCCCGAAGGACAAACAAACCCCGGCAGCTTAGTCTCTTGGCCTGAGAGGGGCTCCGTGGGGACCGCGCCCCGGTCCCTGGCAGGCGAATGCGCCCCCACTTTGCGGAGGACAGCAGCCTGTGGGTTCTTCCATTTCTGTGTCTGCTCGGGTGGTTGCCAGAGGCGATTTGGGTGATCGTGTGGCCAGTGGGACCACGAGCCTCGGCCGTTGCCCTATGAGTGGGGGTGAACAGGGGGAAGCTGCTGGCGCGCTCGTTCGTCGCTCGCTGCTCTGCCGCCCGCTCGCCCGCCCGTCGCCTCAGCCGCCGCAGCCCGCAGCCGATGCCGCTTTGCAGCCCACGTGGAGTTTGCCACAGCACTTCTGTTGGATATTTTCCTGCCTGTGTGTTGGGCCACAGACATTGGGACTAGTGAGTATTCTCCATTCTTTGTTCAAGCTGCTAAAGGATTTTAATCAGCCTCACAAGCGGCGAATGAAGCCGCCGGACTCTAGCAGAGACACTGAAACCTTTCAAAATGCCATTGTGCACAGACCTTCTGTGACACAGCTCTGCCCGCCGCATCCAAGAACTGGTGTGGAGAGCTGTAGATAAGTTTGGGGGAGTTATTTTGGGTATGTTAATAAATAGTTCATAACTTTTAAATCTGCCTCTTTGCGTTTTACCCCAGACTCAGATTTCAACTGCTCCCGTTTACAACAGCATCACACAAAGCTTTTCGGTGTTCTCCTGATGGAGGAAACGGCTCTGACAGCGACAGCTCCGAGCGGTCCGCAGCGTGAAACCGGCGTGGGCTAGCGGCAGCAGGCGGCACTGGGGCTTATCGAGGGGCACCGCTCAGAGACGGAGTCCACTCTGTTGGATTGCTGCATTAACCATACAGACACTGGGACAGTTTGCCTCGCTGGCCTGGCACACGGATCGCTGTTGTGGGGTTTAATACAAGTAGATTTTAAGCCCAAGCCAAACCTTCTGCTGAAAAGCATTGATAATTTGCGGCTAAATGACCCCGGAGTGTAAGTGCCACAGGCAACCGAGGCAAAATAAGCAGCCCTGAACTAAGGGGCAAAGAGAGCTGCAAGGGAGGAAAATGTTAGCGGTTTAAGATGTGATTGGGGAGGAGGCAATTGACATTTTATTCCCAAACATCTCAAGCAGGTAGAAGCAAGGAACGAATGTTGTCTGCTGTGACTGCCAGCCCAGGGCGTTTGCCTGCCAGCCGGTTTAAGACGTGACTGGGGAAGAGGCGATTGACATTTTATTCCCAAACATCTAAAGCAGGTAGAAGCAAGGAACGAATGCTGTCTGCTGTGACTGCCAGAGCAGGGCGTTTGCCTGCCAGCCCCGTGGGACAACAGGCTTCTCGTGTTTGCATAACATGGTCCAGGACTCCACCTTTCTTTAAGATCCTAATGTGAGTCGTGTAGATAATTCTTTGAATTGTCTTGAAATTGCCAAGTATTGGAAGGGGATTTCCTAAACGTTGTGCATTTGGATCCGCAGTCAAATAGCCCCTTGGCAAAGGCTAAATACAATGGAATGTCTCCTGGTGTGTTATGTTCAAAACAGCATCACCTCTTAATTGGCTTTCCCTTTCTTCCCACACTGCCCCCTAATTCCTATCATGGAAATTTTCTTGGCAAATTACTTCAGTTTCCCTTTGATTTATGTAGGCACCAGACCTGTGAATCTGGCAGCTGGCCCTGCTAGCATATCCTAGCACAAGTGGGTAGCTTTGTCGCTATGCTTTGGGTGGCAGCAGGGCTATCTTCCAACAGCATAGCAGGAGATATTTGCAGGGGTGGGTGTCCACCTCCTCAGCCTAGTGTATCCAGCTAGGGAAATGTTCCAGGTCTCTCTGCTCTCCAGGAAAAGCATGTTTATCTTGGCTCTCTTCTTCAAAGTGCTGGGCTCTGGGGCCTTGGAACTGGGTAGGCAGGTTCAGGGAGAAACAACCATGAAACATGGAGGGCTGAGCGAAGCAGCCAGCTCTGATTTAATGCTAGCCAGCAGTGCTTGCATCTGGGGACTCCCTCCAGTTATCTAAGCTGGTTTTGCTGCAGAAAGCTCCTCTGCTAGAAGAGGCTGTCACTGTCCTTCCCTCAACCCCAGCCTCCGTGCCACAGGGGATAAAAGAACTCCAGGCTGCGTCTTTAATAACATGCACGGCTCCAGCCTTTATTTCCCCTCTCACTCTCAGGGCAATTTCTCCTGGCAAGGGGAGGGAAAGAAATAAATGTGTATAACCCTTGCGTGGGGATAATTGAGCTTCAGTCATTACATCCCAGGCCAAAGGTTGCTCTCTGATGAGTTCAGCCCAACGCCTGGATCTGAGCTTCCTGTCAAGTGCAAAAGTTTCAACATCTGACCCATCGTAGACCTTGGGAAGGTCTGAATCAGGCTGCTATATGCTAACCCTGTGTTCAGATCCAGTCCCAGTTCTGATAACTGAGTCATGCTGAGCCTGCACAGTGTTTGTTATGAGACCTCAGCCCTATCATGCAGCATAAATTTATCTTTGGGTTGAAAAGCAGCTGCCCTTTAGGCTTCTTGCTTCAAGGATGAGTCTGGCTTTGCCAGCCCTTCTCACTGCTGCTCTGCACATTTGCAGACCTTTGAGTTTGCGCCAAGCAGGTGCAGAGTGGTGCTTGGTTGTTGTTCCTTTGTGCACAGATTCAGTTAACAGATGGCATGGGCACAGCAGGGCCCCTGGCTGTGTGCACTGGTTATGATGGCTGGGATAGCTTGCAGAAAGCTCATGACCAGTGTTTGAGCTGGGAGAGACTGCTTTTGCAGGTGAGAAGTGCAGAAGCTCATGCCAGCTGCTGCCTTCTAATTGTTCCAGGCCATGGTACCTCCATATGGATCCAGCCATCCAGGTCTGGTGCCAAGCAGCAGCAAGAGCCAGGAGTCCAGAACCACTTAATTTTCTCCCTCTGTGATTTATTTTTGGTTATTTTTAGTTCTTCCATTGCGAGGAGTGTCGCCCTCCAGCAGTAATGCCCCAGAGAGCTGAGTCAGGAAGCAGCATGAGAGAGGTGACCAGACACTGCTGGCATCCAGGTACTGGCACAATGCCCTAGCTCCAGGTGACAGTGCTGTGGAGAGCCCATGTCACCCCCAGAGACACACCAAACAATGGGAGAGAAACAACTCTGGTGGAGCCAGTGCTGGCCCAGCCATCTACCAGGGCTGAGGGACAAGAACAACCTCATAAATGCCTCTAGCAGCAAAAGCCATGGACAGAACTGCACCCCAGGAAAAACCCTGTGCTATTTTGTTTTTACAGGGCTGATGCCAAGCACAGAGCTGTGTCATCTGTCAGAGCAATTTGTTCTCAAGGCAGGAAGGATAAGAAGTTACTTTCCTTAAGGAGCGGGTTGGCTGTGACCACAGGAGCCTGTATCAGCAGGGAACAGGATTTATCCCAGTATGAGCCTCATACCAACAGAGAGTTTGTGCCAGGAAGCAGGGACTATGATACAATGTGTTGCTCTCAGAGGAGCCCAGGTCAAGGACAGGAGATACTCCAACAGGGCTGTGTATGCATAGCTGAAGTCATCCTGGCAACACCCTTAGCTTGCAGATTTTAGTACACATCTTAACAGCAATCCTGAGTAAAACACATGCATGTAGCTGTTGTGATGGCTGAGATAAATCTTCATGCTTTGGGTTTTATTGGTCTTTCAGTGCTTAATCAGGTCCGTGTAAAATCACAGCAGCCTTCTGTTTGCCAGTGGGAGGCAGAGGGCACTTCTCTCTCTATATATATATATTGGATACCTGAGGTTTTACAGTTCTCAGCCATGAAAGCACAAGTATGACTTGAGTGAGTGATGGCAGAATTTACTTAGCTTTGCCAAGGCCCTCAAAAAGCACCTGAAAAAAAACCCACAAAACAAACAAACAAACAAACAAAAAAAAAAACCAAAAAAAAAAAAAAAAGGAAGAAAGAGATTCTTACAGTTTAGCTATTTTTTACAGTCTTGTTTTCTAACCAGTCAGCACAGCTCATGCCAAGCTACTGCCAAGCAAAACACATAATGATTCTTGCTTGGGGCTTGCCTGTGATTTCCTTGCAAGTGCTGGGCCTGGAGAGGTGCTAACCAGGGCTGAGCTCCTGCTCTTTGTTCAGCTACCCTGAAAACACGTTCTGCCTTTCCACATTTAACAGGGCACTGTCTGCTCAGGGGCTGCTTCTCTGGGATTTCTTCAGGTTCCATCAGGAACCCTCAGTAGGTTCCCCTTTACAATGTTCACCTTTCTTTAAAAGAATTTCTTCCTAGGTTAAAAAAAAAAAATCCCTTCCAACATCAGACCATGAAACTCACAAAAACTAACAGAGAAAACTGCACAGCAATTGTATGCTGTGGGAAGCACATAGGAAAACCTGCTGGAAGAAAATAGAAGCTGTGAGTCTTGTGAGGGGGTGAGACCAATGTGTGACAGGTGTTGCAATAGGGAGGAAAATCTGCAGCAAAGAGGACACTTTATCACTTTAAAAGGTACTTTTAACTGTTTTTAAAGCTTACTAGAAACATAAATGAAAAAGCCACAGACAGGCTCTGGTGGGCTGCTAATGAAAGAAATCTGCTACACGTGCGCAGCTAACGCGCAGAGCCTGAGCAAGGAATGGGTACATTGTCCTCTTGAGACCTGCTTTGGCATGGGTGGGTCTGGATTTTGTTACAGGATCAGAGCACGTCTAGGCAATTGTGTTAAACTGTGTCAGGTGCTTAGGTGGTGATCGGGACTGCCACTCAAGAGCAGACAGGGCTTAGATACACCACCTGCTTTGAACCAACCCCAAAGCGGCGTGTCCACGCCACACTGCAGTTTGAAAATGCTTGTGGCCGACTGGAGTCTGCAAAGCTAGAGGAGGTAAAAGGGGGACAAGGGTCTGTATTTTCATTTCAGAAGTCAAACGTTGCCTTGTAGAGATAACTAAAGGGGAAAGGAAGCTGCTGTCCTTCAAGGCTCCAGAGGAGGAGGCTGGAGGTCCTAGCCATGAGCAGAGAGAGGCGATGCTGGCAGTCCTCCGGCAGCGGCTTAATCTCAGCCTTTCACTGCCGCTCCTCCTGCCAGGGCCTGCCTGGCACGGAATCACACCTCTGCGAGTCGCTGTTTGCCTCAAGGCTGCAACCCCCCAGGGCCCAGCGGTGGAAGCAACAGCACCCTTGTTTGCCTGAAAAACACAGATACAAACGCCGTGAAAGAGCATCCAGTGGAAACCCACGTAGGAGCACGTAGAGTAAGTGTGCTGGGGTCCTGGCAGTTATCTTTCCGGCAGCGGTGCCAATTCTTGCCCAACCTGGGCTGGGAGATGGGGCGAGTTCGCTACTCTGAGGTGTCAAAATGCCTTGCTTGCCCCAGCCCCGCCGTGCCCCCTACCCCGCAGTGCCCTGCATCACCCACAGCCTGCTTCCTTCCTGCGGTGTCAGCACACCGCCGCCAGGGGGCACCTAGGCGCCCCGCAGCGAGCCAGAGCCGAGGGGGCGCAGCTGGCGCAGTAGGGAAGCGCAGCCCCCTGGCGAACGGCGAGCGCTACGCGGGCGGCGCAGCCCCCTGGCGAGCGGCGTGCGCTACGCGGGTAGCGCTATCCCCTGGCGAACGGCGTGCGCTACGCGGGTGGCGCTGTCCCCTGGCGAGCGGCGTACGCTACGCGGGTGGCGCTGTCCCCTGGCGAGCGGCGTGCGCTACGCGGGTGGCGCAGCCCCCTGGCGAGCGGCGTGCGCTACGCGGGTGGCGCAGCCCCCTGGCGAGCGGCGTGCGCTACGCGGGCGGCGCAGCCCCCTGGCGAACGGCGTACGCTACGCGGGTGGCGCAGCCCCCTGGCGAGCGGCGTGCGCTACGCGGGTGGCGCAGCCCCCTGGCGAGCGGCGTGCGCTACGCGGGCGGCGCGGCCCCCTGGCGAACGGCGTACGCTACGCGGGTAGCGTTGTCCCCTGGCGAGCGGCGTGCGCTACGCGGGCGGCGCAGCCCCCTGGCGAACGGCGTGCGCTACGCGGGTGGCGCAGCCCCCTGGCGAGCGGCGTGCGCTACGCGGGCGGCGCAGAGCCCGTCCGCTGCTCGGGGCCGGGGCCCGCCGCGGGGGAAAGCCCCGCCCGGCACCGCCGCCATAGCGCCGCCTTCCGCTGCCGGCTTGACCGGCCCGTCCTGCAGCCGTCACTAGTAAATGAAAGGGAAAGCGCAGTTTCTTTCTCGCAGGCTGCTGACATGAGCCCTCGATGGAGTTGCATCCCCGAGGTGTGTTTGATGGGCGTGAGCCTCCCAAATCTCGAGGGACACAGAGCACCTTGCGGAGGTCCGCTGCAGAGATCAGCGGTCTTCACTGCATCATCCCGAGGTCTTCGCTGCCCTGCCAAACTGCCAGGCTCTGGGGCGTTCAGTATGTCTCCTGAGGTTGCTGCAGGAGGTGGCACTTGCCCCGGGACAACCCCACCCGGGTTATAGAGAAGGGCTGTGCAGTAATGCAGGGCCTGGGTGCTCTGGACCCGTGCTGTGATTTAGTGCCCTGTCTTCAGATCAGTGGTAATGCATTTTCCGACAGACTTTTCAAGGTCCTGCAAATGCAGGGCTGGGAGCCACCTCAGAACAGCACAGTGCCAGGGCCACAATCCTGTGCTAGGTGTCAGTGAAGCCCAGCAAGGCTGCTGTCGGTACAGTAATTTCGTTTCCGTCTTTGTATGGAAACCTCTTTGCATACATCCTCTTTTTCAGCTTGCTTTTAGGAAGGAAAGCACTTGCTGGTATGTTTACCTTGGAAGCCTGTTGTTTAAATCCGGGTTTTAAAGCCTCAGTTTTGCAGGATTTGTCACAGACAGTGGGAAGTTGAGGATCCCACTAATAGCACCAAGAGGGGGTCATTTGCAGATTGGCAGCTCTTGCTGTGCCTTCTGTTTCCTCCAGAAGCCTCATGTTTGTGCAGTGCTTGCTGTGAGATAATGTAGATTTCTCATCAGGTTACTAAACTTTGGAATCTGCTGGCAGGGACGTCCCTGGATGGTGCACTGTGAAATACCAGCTGGGATTTACATTTCTCCTGCAAAGGCAGCCCCAGACAGGTTCAGTCAAGTCCACTGACCCAAGTCTAGCTGTTCAGGGACCTCAGGCATGCCTGTACATGGTGGTCCACAGTGAACCCTTCCCCAGAGAGAATCCCATCATGCCCTGACAGATAGCTGGTGGTGGTTCCTTCCCACCACAGGGTGATTGATGTGTGACCCCAAAAGACAGAACATTAACTCTCTGTGAACAGCATTGGTCTGCAGCAGTGAGGACAATCACTCTTTCCTGATAAGAAAAAAAAGGCAGTCAAGTGTGAAAAAAACAAGCTTAAGGATGAAAGATACTCTCTTCTTATTCACTTCTTTACTGGCAGGTCTCAGACTCCTCACACAGAGCTCTCCTGCCTGCCTGCTAAGAAGTGCCAGATACGGCGTTTGCGTTGCTTTTCCCCAAGTCACAGGTATTGCTCAGCACACCGATCCACTCCAGCAGAAAGGAAGGCAGGCAGTGGGGCACGCAACCCCAAACAGATCACACAGAAAGCAGCTAAAAGGCAGCGTTAGCCTCTGCCCTGTACTCCAGCAGGCCAGCCCAGGCTCTGATGTTGGAGTGGCCCCAGTACACAAAGCAATTTGCCAGCAGGCAGGAGTGCAGATGTTCCTTAGGCCAGCATTGTGCTGATGTAGATGGGATAATGCATCTTTTGTAGTGCTCTCAGGTTGGCTGAGGACTTCACTGAAGGAGACAAACCTAGAGATACTATCCATCTAAACAAAGTAAGAGATGCTGTTTTCTGTTTGCCAGAAATTCAGGCAGCAACATGGGGCCTAGAATAATCACAGTTTTAACACCCTCCTATAATCATTTCACTTTTAGACTATTTTTCTTTGCAGACCATACCTTCAATTTGGTGGCTCAGGGATTTGCAAACAGTGAGTCATAACTCCCTGGGGTCAAAAATGCAGCTGCTGAGGCACCAGGCTTTGAAAAGTGTTGTCCAAGATAAAAGCAAAGTAAACGTCACTGCCCACACACTCTTATCCTTCAAGGCTGAGTATCTTTGTCACCCTCTTCAAAAGCATGCACTCAAATTTATACAGGCTTCTTGTGGTTGCTATTGATACAGAATTTGCTTCTCCTTTTAGAGCAGACCAGAGGGGATTGCGAAAATCTGTGCCTTGAAAGAGCTGAGGCAGAGAGATCTGAATCTAATATGCAGCCCCCTGTGCTTGCAGGGGGGTGGCTGTGGGATGTGTCTGTGTCCTTCCCAAGGATGACCCAGAAGAACTCTCCAAGCCTCAGCAGGCAGGTCCTGGCCTTTTGATCCAGGGCCTGTAGATCCTGGAGAGCATGCATGCAGCCAGTTCCTACCTATGGAGTGTCATCTTGGGGACACTTCTTGGCACTGACTCATGCTAAGGAAGAAGTAAGTTGTGAGTCACTTGTTCCATAGTGTCTCACTCATAGTGGTCATATGGCAACAGGCTCCTGTCTCATATTCTTGGGTATAACAACAGCATGACACGGCCACCCTTGCCACAAAACACTTGGCTACAGAGCTCATGTGGCTGGCCCACCCCATCGTCCAATGCGCTGTGCAGAGAGGAGTGGTGGCACACAACCTGTAGGTCTGCAGAACATCCTGCCACTGCCAGCCCTCAGCATGTCCTGCCTGTCCCCATGGCTCCAAAGCTACTAGTGTCATGCCCCGTGAAAGCTCTCAGGCACACCAGGCCATCACTGCTTTGGCTTCAGAGCTCAGTAAGTAACAGCTTGCAGAACCTGCTGCTTTGGTAGTGCTGCTCTGACAGAACCCTGATTCCTGAAGAAAGGCCAGCTCTGCAGAGGCCTGTGCAGCTCTGCTCTGGCTCTGTGCACCTCTCTCTGTACCTATTTTTACATTCCTACGGTTTATAAAACCTTTCGGAAATGTCCGTGTTTAGAGGGACTCAGACCTGACAAAAGAACTGACTCACTCTGGCCTGAGGGAAGTTACTTCACTCCCTGGATCATCTTCTCCACTTGAGTACTGAGAACAATCACGTGGAATTACCCTCCAACGCCAACTGTAAAAAGTTAATTATCTGTTATTTAGCGCAGCTGTAGAAGTGGGAAGGTGCTGGTGTTGCTGGAGAACATCTTTAACTGGGGAGGCCAGCTGGGAGCCCTGCAGGGGACTTGGGTGATAGTCACCATTTGTGTGACAATCTCTTGGGATTAAGTCACAAATAGAATGTAGGTACCTCTGTGCTCCTGAGCCCAAGCTCAGGACCATCAAAACACCCCTTTGCTCCATGACACTTGAACTTTCCGTGGGCTTTGGTTTCCTGCAGTCCAGGCTCCAGGGGACACTGAATGAGTAAGTGCAAAGTTGTGTGGTGCCTGCGTTACACTGTGGCCCAGCAGTGTGTGGTTGTTTCTCCCTGCCTGTCTTGGAGAGCCAGCAGAGGCATTTGTCTGAGGGGATGTCCCCTGTGCTAAGCTTTTAGTACACAGTCTCTCCAGGATGCTGTGACTCAAAGGCAGAACGAGGGAGAGATATGGACTTTTGCATCTTGGGGAGCAGGCTGGCATCTAAGGAAAGGTGCCACCATTGCCACCTCTCGATATCAAAGGGATCACAACTCTGCAGTGGCTTTGTGACTCTTGCTGTTGAGCAAGGGGAAGCTGTTAAACAAGTCCAAAGCCATTTCTTTTAGGTGCTTGTGTGTCCTTTGTCTGATGGTGGGGATGTGGCAGTTAGGCTTCAGTGGCTGCATCTAGACTCTTTATCAATGCTTTGGTTTTTCAAGATGTTCAACCTCCAACAGCTGCATTTTATCAGTGAGTACAGATGCTGGTAATCTCTTGCACTATATGCAATGTCCTCTGCACCTCAGCAAAAGCTTGGGCTGGGGATGTGCCATGAGATAACATGATTGCAGTTGCTTCCTATGGTTGGTATCTGGTGATCAAGTCTTGTCCAGAGCTAGCTGTTTGCTTCCATATGTTACTGTTGTATGATTTGGGAACCATCTGAAGATTGCAAAGGTGAAAGCATTAGTAGATTACTGGAATGGTGTTTGTACTGCAGGCAGGGATTAGAGAAGAGGGTAGGTGAAAGACCAGGCTCTGCTCTTGCCAGGGGAAATGCAAATGTGGTCATGCAATAGCAGATTTCTAATGCCAGCAGAAGCAGGGTGAATCCACTTTAGACAACATAAATCAAAGAGCTGACAAAGCTTGGAGCATAAAAGCAAGATATTGTATGTTTACTGCACTTTAGTTCCCCTTTTTTAATGTTAGCATAATGATAATTTGAGGAAGCTGGTCTGGAAAGCCAGAGGTTATGTAAGGAGAGTGTTGTGTAGCTAGCTGAGAGAAGACAGCTTCACATAAGGATCTCTGGACAGCCAGTTTTCACTTCAGCAGTACAGCCAGTTTGGGCTGGTCCTAGATTTCTCTGGGCACAGAGACAAAGAAGGGTTCCAGGGCTGTGTTCAGTGCTGACAAGGAGGGACTGCAAGACTCTGGAGAGCTGAAATGTGATGTAAGAGTAGCAAAGGAATAACTAGCCTCTCCTTTAAACATCAGGAATGGCCAGAGGTGGGGGAGCTATGTGTCCATGAAAAAGGGTGAAAGGATTAGGCACTGTGGGGAATGCCAGGCATTCACAGCTAGTGTGAAGGATTTGTAGGCACTAAAGTGATGTGCTCTCTGGACCTCTCTGCAGGCTCTTCCAAACTCAGCAGCCAGCAGCTGGTTTTGTATCCCTCCTATTTCTGTTCACGCTGCCATCTTACTGGACTAAGAGAAAGGGAGCGTCCCTTTTGTTCCAAGGACAAAAGAAGAGGTGGTGTAAGACACCAGATGTTTTATTGTCTCTAATTGGATCAGAAAGATTAGCAAATAGAGATTAGGTGTCACAAAAGGAAGAAAATCAAGTCAAAGTTTACATCCTGGTTTCGAGGCATGAATTAATGAAAGTGAGGTTTCTGCACTGGTAAATGTCTTAAGATCTGTCGCTATAACCTTAGGGTTCTGCTCCACTTATGTGAAGGACCTTCAAAGGCAGGGAATGGATTTCTTCAGAGCAGTATTTGTGCTTGGGAATTATTTGCTCTGGGTTCCAAACTGAGCTATTTGTATGGGGTTTGTTGGGTTCTGACATTAAGAAAATAAGTGGTCAGATGAAGTATCACTTTGGGAGGGTACATGATGACCCAAGCTTTTATTTTCCTCCTGCTGCCCTTGCTTTCCCCATCAGCAGAAGGATGGGGCAAGCCAGGACATGTTTTAGGCCTATTAGCCTTCCACCACATAAGGTTATTCTCCATGTAACACAGGTATGTGATAGAGAGTGGCAGGATTGCTCTGTAGTGAAGCAAGAAAGAAGAAATTTCACCTGCCCTTTTTGATAGCTTTTCATATTGCATAAAAAGAAGGAAAAAAAGGAAGCTTTTAGAAGCTGAAGAACACCGTAACTCATCATTAATGTCTGCCTGTAACAGCCCACCATGTGGGTCTCCTGGTAAAAAGTGCTTTGCCCCACCAGCTGTTGATGTGCACATTGCTCACAACTGAGAAGATACTTTCCTCCCCACCCAAGAAATTATGTGTGTTTGGGAGGGTTTCCTCCATCATTTCACTAAGGAAAGCTTTTCCCCCTTTTTTTTCAAACCATGTTTTAACTGGTCCCAGATTCTTCTGCAGTTCTCTGCACCTAATGTGGCACCTTAAAAGCACTAAATAAAGTAGATGGAATCACAGAATTGTTTTGGTTGCAAAAGGCCTCTAAGATTATCAAGTCCAACCATCAGCCTGACACCACCATAGCCATTAAGCTGTGTCTTGATGTGCCATGCCTACATGTTTATTGAACACCTTCAAGGACAGTGACTCCTCCACCTCCCTGGGCAGCCTATGCCAGATGTCAGACTCCCCTCTCTTGTTAACAGTGATAAGGTACCACACTTGTAATGAACTTGCTGGCATTTTGTGAGGAAAGCCCAGCTGCCCTGGCTCACATTGACTTTCTCTTATTCTGCATTTCCACAACTTAAACAAGCACAAGGATCAGCAGCTGTGTCCTGCCTCATCTATTCCTGTTCTGCAAGGTATGCCCTGCATGAAGCCAGTCCAGTGCACTAAGCTGGCAGAAAAATTATCCATACTGTTTTGTTGCTGGTTATCATCAGATTTAGTGCTTCAGTAATTCAGGACAGCTTCAGCAGAGAGCAGGTGTACAGGAGAGAGTGTGACAGTGACTATCTGAAGTTGGCTTGGGCTGATCTGCCCTTTGGAGTGGTGGTGGCTCCTGCTGCAGGTAGAACACAGGCTTCTCTGGGTAACTGAGATGCCAAATTTGGCTCAGGCCCCTAGGCCACTGATGTTTGATTTTTTTAAAGTAGGACACTGTAAGGACACTCCACATGCTCTGCAGTAGGGACTCCTCAGAAGGGATTCAGGCCAGGCTTTGTCAGGTGACGCTTGCTGTGATGTGCTACCCTAACTCTACTGATCTCTAACTGCTTTGTGAGCATCAGTGAATCAAACCCTGCAGCATCTTTCTGAGGGAACCTTTCCAGCTGACAGACAGGGAAACTGTTATTACCCTACAGAGGAGGTGAGCAATTTGCTTAATGATATGTGGCAGATTTGTCTCTGGACAGAAGAGCAAAGGTCTTTCCACCTGCCAGTTCTGCGATGTCTCTGGTAAGTCAGTCCCTGTGACTTAAAGAGCTGGAAGCAATCTGCTGTATATTGCTCAGAAGCTATTTGCTTTTTAATAGTAGTAGAAAGTAGTTTTGTTCTTTTATCTCTTTAATTAGCTCAAAAAAATTGGTTCCTTCCTAGATTGCTTCAGTTTTTGCTCTCCAGAGTTCAAAGGTTAATGAAATCCACAGTAGCCATGTGACTTGGGTGAACCCAAGAGAATATTCAAGTAATTCCTGAATAAGAAAACTAACTTGCTGCCAACTTGCAGAGTAGAAAATAGAGATTTCTCTTCTAGCACCGGGATGGCTGTTATCCCATGGATTGAAGTGCCAGAGAGTTTACACAGTCCCATTTTCCTTGCCTATAGTATAGGTCTTGGAGCTGCTCATTGCCTGATTAATCACGACTGCACGTTAAATTGTCATATTTTATTCTTTCTTACTTAAAAATGCTGTTGCTATTTCTCTCCAAATCGCAGCTGCAAATAAAAAGATCAGAACCAACACACTTATGCCCTTGTGTCCTCATCGTTTACTTTTGAAACCGTAAGGTGGAAAAACGTCTCCAGCCCTTTCCTGTTCTGTCTAGACCTCGAGGGAGCTGCAGGCAGTGAGTGTCAGTCAGCAGCGCTGCTAGACACAGGGTGCTAGGAGGGCAGCAGCGTTGCTCGCCGCGGCGTTAGGTGCGGTGACAAGCCGCGCAAGCTGCGCCCTATCTGACACACGCCCGCTGCGCCTGTGTGGGCGTAGCCGCCTCAGTGGCACCACAAACAACATCTGGACTCGCTCTGCACGATGAGCTGCTCGGCCGGGCCTGTCTTCCCACTTACGCTCCCAGTGTCAGCGGGAGGCGGCCGGGCCCCTCGACCCGCGCTGCTCGACCCGGCAGCGGGCAGCCCGCGGCCCCGGGAGGCGACGCAGGTCTCCCCCCCGAACCCGCCGCCACCGCCACTGGCTGCCGGGCGCCGTGGTGACGTCAGGGGCAGCGGGCGGGCCCCGTGACCGGAGGTTGTCGGGGGGGAGGCGGAAGTGAAAGCGGGGAGGCGGCTGGGCCCATTAAAGCCGACCGAGGCGAGCGGGGGGGTGGCAGTGAGTCTCGGGCGGGCGCCGCGGCACACGCACCAGGTAAGCTCTTGTGGGGCCCTGGGCACCTCTTACTGCGGGCGGATCCTTCATGCCAGAGCCTGGGGTTGAGGGGTGCCAGTTCCGCCCTGGCTGCAGGATCCGCCGAGTGAGGGGCGCCAGTCGGGGCCACTCCCCGCGGCCTGGGTGAGGGGGGAGCGCCGGGGACAGCTCGGCGGAGGGGGGGACGGGGAGGCGCTGCATTTTTGCTTCCCAGGCGGGCTCACCCCTGGGGCCTAGTCTGCCGGAGACAGGCAGTGGTTGTCCGCCCCCGTGCCGGGGTCCGGCTGCCGGGTGCTGAGCTTCCTCGGGCCGCGGTGGGCCCAGCCCGTGGCCTCCCACGAAACAATAGAGCTGGGCCGCGAGGGTTTCCCCGGGAAAGGGCTTCTCCGCGCAGCACTGCAGGGAGGGGGACGCGCAGGCCTTCCCCGCGGTGCGCGTTTCTCGAGGCCTTTATTGGAGCCTCCTCGTCTGAGAGGCTTAAAGAGGCCCGAAGCGGTACCTCGCCGAGAGGAGAGCGTATTGTCTGTGACATGTGCTGCTGTAGCTGCTTCTCAAAGCGTGAAGGAGCTGTGGGGTACGTGGTGGTCTGTGTGCTGGCTTTTGGGAGACGCTGCACTGAGGTGGTGTAATGCTGCCCTGGGTGGTCGGTGCATATCGCTTTTAAGATGAGCAGGCTGCTGCGGGAACAATTAACGTGACAAAACAGGCAGCTGAAGAGACTGGCAGTTATTGCGAAAGTGGCTCTCGGCATGTGTAAAGCCTGAGTCAGTTCGGAGAAGTATTAGAGTGGATGCTGGAAGTGCGTTTGGCTGTGAGTGTATAATAAGGTAAATTGAACGATAAATGTTATTAGTCTTTGGGTGTATATATAGACTAATAAATATGGAAATACCTAATTGTTGTACTGAAGACAGCTACGCTATCTTCCCGGTAAATAGAGGGACCATTTTAGCAGTAAAAGCACTGTAAAAAGACTTATTTAGAAGTAAGATAGGGAACCTTAGCATGAAAATAAGTATATCTTACCCAGTTACCTTTCAAGGCAAAGCTCAGTTTTATCTCTGAAAATACTTGCTGATAGGCAGGTGTGTTGTTATATATATGTATGGGTTTTTTACACGTGAACATGACAAAACGAAGTCCTCTTGGCTGTAAGCAAGCAGTTCTTTTACAATTGCCAACATGGCAACTTCAAAACTTACGGCACTTGCCACTGGCAAGCCAGCTCTGACTTATGCTCTAGCACTCTGTGTGACAACTAGGGCTGGAGTAAGTGGAGAGTTCTCTTTTTAAGGGGAACGGTACACAAACAGTTATGCCATGGTGTTTGGCTGGCTGTGACTTGAAGGTTTATCATAGGCCATACTAGAAGTGTGGTAAAAGCTGCAGCTTTGCAGTGCATCCAGTGGAGTCAGGCTGTTGGAGTCAGTGTACCTTGTTCTCAGTAGCTGTATTTGAGGTTAAAGTGGGTGGAGTCATTTGAATATTCCTTGTTAAATAATCAGGACATCATTGCTGTACTTATTCAGGAAGAACAAGTATACTTGTCTCTTTTTTTCCCCCTCCCCCTTGTGACTTTGAACAGCTGACTGAACACATGACTTGTCTTCCATGAACTAATGAGTAGATCTGCCATGCCTGGCCTTAGCCCTCAGAATCCAAAGCAGCTCTAATAACTGTTACTCTCAAGTGCTGCACTCCCTTTTTTTTGTGTGCTATTATGTTAATGCTCTACTTCTCATGTAGAAAAGCTGTAAGATGGGGTTAATCTCACTCCTCAGTAAGGAAAGCTTTTAAAATCCAACAGCAGCTTCTTGCTCTCCTAACCTGCAATGTGAAGTGTAACTGTTAAGATGCAAGTCAGTAGCTACATGAAACTGTCTTGTTTCTTATGGTGTCATGCAGTGGTCTGTGTCCTCAAATGCCCTACTCATAGTTCAACATGGCACATTAAGTGTTGTACCTTAAAAGGCGAGGGTGGCATGTTAAGAATTAAACTGCAGTAGCTGCACTACAGGTATCTTTGCCCTCCTACCAAAGCCAGTCAACCTCTATGCAAAGTAGCAGCAGACAAGTTACAATATTGAGCTCTTAACTGAAAGTGGAAAGTGTACGAGCTTTGTAGACGCTCCTCTGAAATCACCTAAGGAAGATACCACTTGGTTTTGTTTACTACCCAAAATCAATGCCTGTAGGCAAGAGGGCTACCAGATTCAGTTTCTGCAGCACCTTTTTAAAGCTCCTGTTGTAAGACTTGTGTTGAAAGGTCATGTGAATTACCTGTTGGAGCAATCTCTAGCAATGCTTGTCCTTGAGGAAACATGACAGTTGCGATCAGACCATCTGTGCAAAACTATAAATAGCTTTGCCTCTAACATGTATGGGATTTTGGTCTGACTTTTCTGTGAAAATGAGACTGGTTTATGCAGAACTTAACACTTGACTGTAAACAAACATTCTTGTGTTTGATTAGGGTGCATTTTTAGATGCTGCATTGTGAGATGGGTGTCTGGCAGGTCCTGGTTTGGGAATAAGAGCTGTGGATTAGGGGAGTTGGGTATTTGCAGTCTCTGAAGCTCCTGATTTTGAGGCGAGTTCACAGATACTTAATAGTAGCTGTCCATAATTTTATATCTATTTCTTCAGGAGCTGAAGTAAACTGAGTATTTGATAAACAAATACACCACTCTCACCTTGTATGCTGCCAGTGTTCCCTAATGTCTTCTGGGCTTCTCTTTGACTGTGATCTGAACTGCTCTTAAGACTTTATCACTAGGGTCTGATGGACTCACGATCACCTCGCAGACCTGTAGGGCAGCTTAGAGCCTGCTGTCTTCATGGGAGGTAACTGGACTTGACTGGTCACTAGCATGCTTGCCTTGTGCTTGTGGGACAGCAGTCTACATCCTTCAGGTGCTGGAGTGCTTCATCTTTTCTTAGCATTGTTTTGGTAATTGCAGTTTAATTGCCTGATGAGTTGGACTTCAGTTGGCTTCCCCCTGCAGCTTCCTAAAATGTTCTCTTGTAATTGCTTTATAACACTGCCTTCAGACAGTTAAGTTGTGACAGTGGCTTGTGGAAGAGTCACTTTCTGCAGTGAGAATCCAAACGTGAGCTATGCATCTCAAAACTCAATTAGGTACAGGTAATTAATTGACAATATACCACTTTCAATTCTACAGTTAGCTGCTCTATTGAAGGTCATATTCCTCTTTAAATGCACCTTGAATAAAACTTCCAAATGAGTGCCCAAGGTCAGTGACTCCACATGTGTTCTTCAGAAATAGCAGGCAGTGAAGGGATACCCCTCTATCACATGGCTGCTCTCTAGCTTCCAGCGTGCTTGTTGCTTTTGTGCTCGGTCTGCAGGGATGCAGCGCTCAAACGCGGTGTGCTGCTGCATTTTCTGCTCGATGGAGATCTGCCGTGGTGATGTCATTGCTGCTGTTATCGCTGTTCCTGCGAGACTGCTTCTCCTTGATGCCGGCAACCAGCGCTCCGTCCGTGGGGGAAGCTGTGTTTAATACTGCTGTTGCTAGCTCATGGGCAGTGATAGGGAGTGAAGCAAGCTTCTCAAGGCCACTGGAGTGTGTTGATTTATAGCTGACCTCAAATAGCCTTGACTTCTCTTGCTAAGGATCCTGTTCTTGAGGCCATGGCTGTTTTCACAGGGCAGTGAAATCTCAGGAGGGGTGCACTGCCTTTGAGGTGGGATTGAAATGTAAACTTTTGGCACAGACTCCTCTTTGTTTAGCTTAAGGATACTTGATTTGGTGAGTGGTGTCTCTGCATGAGTACTTAATGTCATCTTAAGGTGTCTAACTGTATCTAACTGTGCTTTCATGTTTTCAAGCAGAAATTCCTAAATGAAACTGAATAGATCTTTATACTGTCAAAAAAGCCCCACACAAAAGGCCATCAGTATTTTCCTGTAGTCTGTCCTGTGTTGCTGCATGCTTTTAACTTTGGCCACTTTGAAGACGAGCCGGACTTGTGAAGCTGGGCAGCTGGAACTGCCTTCAGGGCTTGTGTGGCTGTAGTACTTTGACCTTGTTTGGTGGGGCTACCAGTTTATGTAATGGATCTGTGCAGAACCCTTGATCTCTCCAGCTGGGAAGTAGCATCCTCTTGAAAGTAAGCTGCTTGGTACCTGTCTCCAAGTAGACTGAGTCACTTGGTTATGCAGCAATCTCTTCTCTTCAGCTCCCAGATAGGGATAATGATATCTGAAGTCCAAACTGCCATTGTGATAAGCATCTCAAACATGAACAGTGAGATGATGACAATTGAGGTGTATCTAGACCTGATCTTCACTCCTCTGCCCCCAACCAGAAGATGCAGTTTACCAGTGCTGCTTGCATCACACCATGCAAGTGGCTTTAATGAGGTTTTTGGTCCCTTGTGGATCTTCACTGGGATAATGGCTGAGCTGATAAAGCTTTGATTCAGGGTCTGTGCAAGAGGTAATAGGGTATGAAGTATCATTCTGGAGCCAGGTCTCCACAGCAGAAATTCCCTGTTAGTGCCCTGTTAGGCACTGACTCAGCTGTCATGGCAAGTTATCTGTTGCACTCCTATCCTGGGACAGGTACTGAAATACTTGTCCTTCCTGCTCTGCACACTGCATTAGCATAGTAATATGTATTGAGTGTGTGTGGGATCAGAAGTTCTGCTTCACAGATCAAGGTTCTTAGATTGCAGCCTGACCCTAGAGGAAGCCTTCTCTGTAGAAGACTTGTTACTGAGAACAGGAGGACCTCCTGGAACATATGTAAGGTTTTACCATCACTGTTGGTATTGTACTTCTCCTTGTCTGGCAGTAGGATTTCCCATTAGTATTTGCCCTATCTCGTATCAAGCTTTTGGTGCTCAGAGACACAATGTTAATTTTCAAAGCAAAATCTCAGGTGTAAGCTCCGGGGTCCAGCAAGCATCTCAAGGGCCATTGTTTTTCACTTGAAGGTCTCGGCCTTGGTCAGTCTCATTGCAGTCTCTTGTTTCCTGCCCAGCCTCCAGGAACTGGTGGAAGCTAGCAGCCAGGAGCAGATAAACAAGGTTTGTTTGCCACCAACAAGGTCTAAAATCTGTGCTTTGCCTACCACTGCAAAGGTTATCTAACAGTACCTCTTTGTGTTTCTGAAACTGAAAGCATGAAAGGAGTGTGTGAAACCTTAAGAAGCTGTAGACAAAACTAGAAATTTATCTGACTACTTGAAAAATATTGTCAGATACAGTAAAGATCTAACAACTTGGCAAGTTAGCCACACCACTAAAGTCAGTAGTGTTTTGGATTGGTCAGCCTTATCTTCTGGACACAAAGATTAAAACCCAGCTGCCTGTAGCACAGCTTGATTTACTGGGGGAACTGTGTTCAGTGGGAGGGACTGGCATGAGATTTGGGCTGGGCTGTTGGTATTAATACAGGGGCTACTGAAACTGTTATTTGGCTCTACTCACTGGGTGACCGTGTGCCAAAAGGCAGGCAGACATGACTGTATAATTCAGGCTGTATGGGTACTGTAGCTATGTTCCAGTCAGTGGTTTCAGATTTGTCTTGCTTGATTTGAAAGGTCTCCACCAAGGAGACTGCTCTGGTTAGAGGCCTGGCAACATGGAAGCTATACTGGTATAGCTGAAATGCTTTGCGTAGGCAAGGCCCTTAGTCAAGACACATGGCTTGTTGCCTAGTGTCTCCCAGCAGCCAGCAATGTGCTCAACTCTCCTCCCACATCCTGAGATTGTCTCCCCCAGGGCAGAATAGGGGAAGTTCAGCTTGCTCTGATACAGGGGGAGGGGTGTTAAAGCAAGCGTGCCTGTTGTTGTAACAGCTTGATCCATGGGGAAAACCTGCTGGGAACACCCTGAAATCCCGTGAGATTTGCTAGGGAATTGATTCCTCTTGGGAGGTAGTGACGTGCCAGTACCGATCTTTGAATGACAATGTAACTTGAGCCTCCAAAAGAGCAGATGAAGATCTGTTGGTGACCTGTATATGTCTGTCTGTTCCTGGGAGAAAAGATATCCTGTGGTGTAAGGGCCCTTCAGCTGCTGGAGGAACTGGTGGACTGAAACTTCATGACTAGAAATGTCAGCTTCCAGTGAAGCTTCTGGGGTATGGCTTTCTGAAAGAACTGTCTTCCTATAACCTCAAGACTACCACTTGAGCAGCCCTGGCTTTCTGTCTAGGAATCCTGGTGATGTTACTATGTGGCATTAGCTCTAAAGGGGCCTTTCTACACACCTGTGTGGTGCACAGCTGCAGTCTCCAAATGCCTGCTGTGAAGATGATGATCATCATCCTGAGCTGGCTGATGAGCAAAGTGATCTTGTAGAGCATGACTGTCCAGCATTGCTGGTGGCACTCTCTGAACTCGCTTCATTTCCTCTGTCTCAGGGCAGTTGTCACCTGGAAGAGCTTATATGTTCTATTGTAATTTTAGGCTAAGCAGCAGTCTGAACAAAGTAATATTCCTGTAGACATGGTGAAATGACCTCCAGACTTTTCCCACTGCTCCTAAGCAAACTAGTGGTTTGACTAAGCATTCAGAGACACATCTGCCTTAGTACTGTAAGCAGATGCATTTCTGTGCTTGTTTTGTTCCTGCTTTCAAACTATTGTCAGATCAGCATGATTGCTCCTCAAGAGAAGGTGTCTGCTGTGATAGCTAAACTGGTAGAGATCAGATTCTAAGCTTTATACCTCTCTGGGGGTGGAGGATAGTCTTATGTAGTTTGGACTTTTCAAGGGTAGAGTCACAATTCATAGTGGCAACTTTAGAGCAAGGAACTTGTTCAGTTCCACATCTAGTACTTAAGCATTGTGCAGGCATATACCAGTTCTGATCTGGAGAAATGCTGAGAGGTGTAACAGGGTTGTGAATAAGTGAGGCTTGGACTGGAGAACTTGGCTTCAAGAATTCAGGCTTTGAGCCTGACTGATAATATGCATCAGTGCCTCTCAGGAATTCAGTGCTCTCCAGATCTCAGCGCTCACAGCCCAAACTGAGCTGCAGCTGAGCTGAGGCCTAACACAGGACAGACTTCTCATGTGCAAGTCCTGTGATGCTACTTCAGACATGGCTCCTACCACTGGGACTGCTTTTGCCTTCTTTGTGCCATCCAGACTCTCTGGCAAAGTGGCCATTGGCATATCTTCTCCCAAAGAGTTCTTTGAGCCCTTACCCACAGCATGTATGCTTCTTAGAACTTCTGATTAGGGATTCAGTGTCTAACTGAGGAAAACTAAATGTGACTGAAAGGAGCATCTTCCACAATGCCAACTCTGGAGCTTCCTCATTCACACAAAGAGCCTCTTCTACTCACAACTATTCCAAAGTTTTTGCTTTCTGCTTGGGTTTCCTACATGTTTTCCCAAGCTGCATCATTCTCTTACTTGAGTCTGAGCTGTTTTCAGAGCATGATCAGCAACAGGGTACAGCAGGTTGGTCTGGTGTCGTACCCATCTGGTGGCTAGCTCAGACCAGGTCACTTGGCTGTTAGCCCCATGTTTCATCAGTTTAGTAATCACACTACTGGCCAGTGGACCAAACCTGGAGCCACATGGCTGGGCTTCATCTGGCTAGTTCCTGAGCTTCACTTGATCCTAAAGCAGTTCTGCCAGTGTTGGGAGGCTACCAGTCCACCCTTGAAATGAGGTGGAAACTTACTGTAGACAGCTGTAGTCTGAGAAGTCTATTTCTATGTTATATGTGTACTAGCAAGCATCTAAAGCTCTAGACTGTTCTTCTAGAAGGTAAAGCTTTTGGCTTACCCTTCTCAGGTGGGGGCTGAAGATACTGAACAGCATTACCTACACCTGATAAACTGCAATATAATGCTTTGCACAAGGTATCAGAAATTAATTTATAGCTGAGGCTCCTAGCTCTCTGGAGGTAATGCCTGCCTTATAGGGCTGTCTGGGAAGAGCACCAACTGGATGGAAGCCTGCTCTTGGTGAAACTGCAGTAAGTAGCAGGCAGCCTGTCTGCTCCTCCTAGGAAGGGAACTGAGCTCTGCTTGAGCTCTTGGCTGACTGCCAGCAGGAGGGAATATGTTGGTTAGAACAGCAACATAAATGTGTGAGGAGGAAGGAGGTGGAAAGCAGTTTTGAGATGCTGCTGATATAGCAGTAGCTAGAGTGTAGCCTTCTGTAAGGCTGTTGGAGGAATGTCTTTCTACCTGCTTTTGGTATGGGCTTCACTTTGCTGCTCTGTAGTGCATCAATGAAGGCTGAAAACACCTCTAAACCATGTATGACTGTATGGATTGTAGGAGCCTGATGCCCTGAAAAGCCACCCATTTACAGAGTGCAGTTTCTGCAAGTTGTCAATCCCAGTGCCAAGATGCTTCTAATTTGCCTTTTTTAGGCACAATCTGTATTGCTCCCCCCAAACCCAAATGAGAGGTTTTTCTAAATGGGATCATTGAACCAGTTGGGAAAGCTGAGCTACTAGTAGAGCTGTCAAAAAGATTGAAGAGGGTTCTGTACTGCTTGTGCACTCCTTGTCAATGCAAGGCTCAACTTGCTGTTGAAACTTTATGTTCGTCTGTGGCAGTCCTCAGTGCAAGGATGCCAGGTGCTTGCTCTACTTGTAAAGCACTCAAGTGGTATAAGGAAAGGCTTTGTAGCAGTCAAAAAAAATCATAGGCTGGCTTATCTCTAGTTTCTTCATGAAAGGCAGCTTGACAACTCTTAAGCCATGTTCATATAATGGCAACAGCCTCTGCTGATTGTCTTCTGGTTAACTTTTTCCCAGCGGAAAGGACAGGGCTTCTGCTGTGCCTGTGGACTGTTGTCATCCTCGGGAGAATGCAGGTAAGAGCTCCTCAAGGTTAGTATTTTTTAGTGCCAGGTAGAGATTCATTTTGACTTGTCCAGGCTGTCAGTCTAGTCCTTAGCAGGACCTTCTTAGCAATGTCTGCATGACCAGGTAGTTGGAACCAGGGTGGTGGTGTTATGGTATCAGTAAGACTTGTTTGGCTTCACCTTGAGCTCCTACTGCAGTTAGAGATTGAGGCCTCCATATAGAGGTTGTCTGGACCACCTGGGTGCTCTGGAAGTGGGAACTGTGATTCTGGGCAACTAATAGCAATTGCAGACTGGCTACACTCTCTCAGGGTGAGGCCTTGGATTTTCAGAGTAATTGAATTGGAAGAAATTTGTCTGCTTAAAGCCTCACCTAAACTTGGCTTGATAATCATGGCAAGATACAGTGTGACCATGGGGCAAGTGACATATGCCAGTGTGACATGCTTGATCCTGTTAAAATGGGATAATCGTTCAGTGAGCACTGTACTTTGGTGGCTGAAGGTCTAAGCAGGCTGAACATGGTAGGGAACTTGCAGCTTCAGTTAAGGAACTAGTTCAGTCTGACTGAGCTGGTCCTGAATTGTTCTTCCAGCTTCATTTTCCTTGAAATGCAGAACCTTGGAAGGGGAGAATAAGAATAGCTCTTTGTAGTACAGAGATTTAATGCTTTGCAGCCTCCCCCATGTGAGAGAACAGCGAGCAGAGATGGTGTTTCTGTGTCAGAAATTTACTTAGCTGCATTTTGGGACACTTCTTGAATTTCAGGAGCAAAAGTTCTTCAAACGTTTGTGTGGATGTCTTCTGATGAGTATTGTCATTGTGGTGAGCCCACTGCAATGTGTGCTATCTCCTAATGCAGTTCTACGCTTTTGGTTGGGTGTGTTTGCTAAAGGTGGTATGACATAGTGGAGAAATGAATGCTTTGCTTACTAGCCACAGCACCTGGCACAGATCTGCAGTGCTTCACGTTTATCCCTTTCTGTGGAAAACCTACTTGTGTTGCCTCCTGGGACAGGAGAGAACTCAATGTTCATAAGTGCTGCAGCAAGTTGAGCTCTTCTGAGTGCACACTCGCCTACCACTTTGCGCCTTGTCGGCCTAGTGTTCAATATCCCTGGCAGAAGACAAGGCTGGAGATGCAGACCAACAGTCTTGCTTCAGCATTCAGCTGATTTCTGGCAGAAGCTGCAGATGGCAAGCTGGTAGATACAGGAGCAGATAACTCCAGCTCTAATATCCCAGTTCTAGCTTCTGCATAAACATACTTTGGTTATTGTTGAGGATTGCAATTTCAACTGTGGAACAGCAAAGTCAGAACAGTAATGACTGTTGCAGCAGCTTGTCAGCATGTTGAGAACTGGAGCAGATAGAGAGCTGTTGTCTTCTGTGGAGGTGAGTTTTCTGCCCCCCAAGGCTAAGTACCTTCATACCAAAATTGTCCCTGAGCAGCTTAACAGGGTGTTCTTACTGCAAGGCTTACATCTGTTAAAGGATAGGTGATCTAAGACATCTGGTGGGCTATCAACACAAGCTCCTACTGTTCTTTGCTTCTATGAACCTAATTAATATGAAAATGCCCACGTTGTGCCTTGACACACAAACATCTCTAAGGAATCCATAACCATCCATTTCTGCTTTGAGTTAAAGCAGCTGTCTTAATATAGCAGGAGGACAGTTGTAATGTACTCTGAAGCAACAACAGAAGCCTAATTAGATTTGGCATAGGCTTTATTTGTTCTTGCATCTGAGGAGCTGTAGTGCTATGGAGCTTAGGACACGTTTTGACTCTTCCTTTCTGATCAGCTAAGCCAGTCAGATGTTAGGGGTTCTCCCATGCTGCTCCAGCAGGCCAGCCTTACAGAGGCCATAAGTTCTGGGAGAGAGTGCTATACCAGGCTTAATCTCAACGTTGTTAATGGCTTGCTTAGAAATAGGCATTAAAAATTGAAGAGGAAGACTCCTCTCCTGCATCAGTGTAGTGGTTGCCATTCTTCTGGCACCAGTTAAGCCAAGAGGAATGATGCTGACTGATACTCTGATGGCTCCTAAGCAGGGCTGGCTTGCTGTGTTGGTAGACTGCGTTCTGAGCAATCATGCAGGTGACCTTGCTTCAAGACACTTCACACAGTGTAAAGCAGAACTGATGTCTTGGATCAAATCTTAACAGACAGGTTTTTCTTCATGGTATCTTTGAAAAAGGAAGTGTTTGTTCAGAAATGCTCCTGGGACTGGATATGAGCCCTATGAGCTTGAACACTGCCATCTTAAGGGCCAACCTGACTCTTACAGGATGCTGCTCTGGAGTAATTACACCAAGTGTCATAAAATGAGACAGGCTGCATCTATAGTGCATAACAGCCTTAGACCTGCATATCACTGACTCAGCACTATCACAGTTTTGGTCTCAGCTCAAGCAGAGCTTCCTCTTTGTCAGAGCATAGGGAAGCCCTGCACAGCCTGCATGTCAGCTCAGTCATTTAATGTTTCTTGCAGGTGTGACTGGAGAAATAATGTGAACAAACTGCTCCTTTTGTTATTCCAACCTCATTTCTCTCCACTCGAAGTATGTTCTTGGTCTCCTTTAGTTGACTCTGTACTAACAACATTCACTGGAAATAAGATCTACGTAGCATATATGTAGGCACTATTAGGCAGTAGTAAACCTCCTCAGTGCTGTGTAATGTGAGAAACAGCCTGTGACCTCATGCAGGTAAATCCTTGGGCACTCAATCTGGCCCAGGTTGGTTGGTTGCACCTCGTTCTCCTGACACAGCAAATGGCGTGCCATAATCGGGGTCAACTGAGCTATTTGGGTTTACTTGAGCTGCAATGTGGGGAAGCATGCTTTACTGTGAAAATCTTATGTTCTGTTTGCTTTTGGCTTAGTTTGAATGGAATCACCAAAATGCTTTGCATGGTGTTTAGGAGACTGTAGTAAGGCTAATTCCATGGGCTCTTCATGGAGCACTAGTGTGTGGCACTTGTTCTAACTCAGCTTGTGAAAAAACATTGTGGCTGGAAGCAAACATTGGAGGAGACGTCGTATCCTGTCCTGGGAGTGGTTTGATCCTTTGGGTCAATCTGTTGAGACTAAGGTTTCACTAGGACCAGTCAGACCTCTGCTTGGCAGAAATAGCTGCTTTAAAACTGGAGCTACCTTGGAGACCTGCTCAGCTACACAGAACGTGGTGAGAAAAGCAGGCAAAGGTGATGCTCTAGAGAGCAACTTGATGCTACGTAGAGGAGTTTCCTTATATGGGAATGCTTCAGGAAATCAAACACTTCTGTTTCCTTCAAGACGTGGAGATGTGGTCTCTTCTCCAAAGGCAGCATCTCTTCTTGTACTGAGCAAGGAATATTGGTCTGGTTATAGCTGTAATGGGAAGGTTAGGAGGACTCTACTCATCAACTGTCTGAGCTTCCAAATAGCATTGATCAAGCCTGGTGGAAGAGAGTGTGAAACTCTGGGCAGTGTCCACTGCTGACCCCTGCCAGGACTGGAGTTCCTTGTGGCGTCATAACCCAAACCAAATACCAAGCTGAGGCAGCTCCTTCAGTGCTATGGCTCATATCCGTTGCATCACCTGGACTGGCAGCTGAGTGTCTCACCTGACTGGTGTTCATGAATCAGTAATAGCCCTTCATGCTGATGGGGTAGCCTGTCAGCTATGACAAGAAGGCATTGTCAGCCCTTCACATGTCTGCAGGTGGCTGCTCAGCTGAGCTTCCAAGATAATGAGACTTGACAGAGCAGTTCCCCTCTCATCCTAGTGGGACTTGGGACTGTGTTGAATTTGGGTGGTAAACGTCCAGAGAGATTTAGTGTTGTAATTAAGGACTGCAAATCCTTCCTTGAACATGAGAATGCCAGCTTGTCCAAAGCTGCTTCAGGCAGTGGCAAGTGATACTGAAAACACAGAGGAAAATAGAAGCAGTATGTGCTGGGTTCTGGCAGTCACTTCAGGATGAGCTGTTTTCCTCTGTCTTGAGGAAAACAGGTGACTCACACTGGACCTGAACCTATGCAGATGTTTTCCATGACAGTTCAGTATACACAGCTGCCAAAGCTGCTTCAAAGCTCTGATTGCTTCTTGCTTCATCTGGGCTGATTGTGCTGCAGAAGTCTGGCTTGTAGCACATGCTTTGAAAACACAGGGTGTGCAGTTGTTCTGAGGGAACTTATGTGGTCTGTTGTCCTCGTGGCTACAGAGGAGACAAACTGTAGAATACAGAGCTGAGCAGGAGCAGAACTGAATGCTGGCATTGTTAACAATTTTTATCTGTCTGTATCTTGGCTAGTAAAGCTGGGCTGCCAGTTGGACAATTGAGCAATGCAGTCCAGCATAGACAGCTTTGGAAAGGAGAGGTGTTTACACTTGGAGAAAGTGGCCTGTGCAGGCTCACTGGCATCTGTTGACACCCATCTAAGGCAGGCATCAATGCTTTGGGTGGCCTGATACTGCTGTTCACTCAGCAGCCTTGAGTTGTTATCCTCTTAACTGTTTCCCCTCTGGATATATCACTAGATATGAGGTGGAGGAATTCCAGCAAGGGGTAGCAGTGAGTGCACCACCGCACTATGGTGGCTGTAGTAGTGGAATGAGACAGGTTGCAATTGTCTAGCAGCTTAGGTTGTTGCATATCCTAAGAAACAGGACTAAGCTACTTGGGAGACACATCCATGAGGTAGAATTGAAGGCCTCCCTTAGCTGTGAAGTTCATGAATTGCCCCTGAAGAGTAGGAGTTGTGTGTTCAGTGAGATGTAGCAAGATGGGAAGCACATCCCCATAATACATGAAACCTGTTGTCAAGGGTCTCTGAATGCAAGAAGCACATCTGTAACTATATTCTGGCTTCTTGCCATACGGAACCTGTGGAGCTCCTCAGGGAAAGCCAAGGCATCCTTGTGTTGTAGATTAAGTCAGTACTAAATCAGAACCTGATATGGTCGACCCTGAGCACCCAAGAATGCTTCCCTAGGGTGGGGAGAAGGGCCTCGCAGTAAGGGCATGCTCAACTGCTAACAGCAAGACTTGGTACTTGCCCTCACTGTGCTAAAGCACACCCAGAAGTGTTCTCAGGCCTGCTGCATCTGACCGCCTAGCCTCCTCACTAATTGGAGAGAGACCTGAGAGCAGGCAAGACTATATGGATCTCTGGAGCTCAGCTCTCACACTTGCTAATTGGGTGGATCATTAGTGGCCCATTTAGAGATACCTGCCTGCAAGGTGGACTAGTGTCATGGCAGGATGCAAGAGAACAAACAACTCATCTAACAGAGCAATAAGCTGAGTGTTCTGAAGTTCGTCACAGCCTTACTTGTCCCTCTACTGAAGATGAAGTGGCAGCACTTAGCTTCATATGCTCTCAGCAAAGCCAGAGTCTGTTTGCTGTGTAACAGCTGTTCAGCTGGCCTGTGTGGCTATGTTGTGACCACTTCAACTGCAGCATATCCTTGAGACTCAACATTTTCACTAGGGAAAGCTGTCACTTTCCAAGCTGAACTTGAGTGAGGAAGCCCTGTTTTGTTTTTTTTTCTCTTTAATACTTGAAGATACTGAACAACATAAAAATGCTTTCGTGGTGTTAGACACATCTCTGCTTACATCTCACTTAGTGCCACGTGTAAGAACTCACCTGTGTCAGGAGCTGATCTGCTGCACTGCATCTGGTAAAGCTGACAGAGATGGCTCAGGCTGGTGTACCCACACTGAAACAGGGTCCATAATGGACTTGGTGCTGTAAAGGACAAATGCCTGCCTCATCTACATGTTGATATCAAGTTGCTGAGTGGTATGACGTTGCCTTGCCTGTGAACTGGGCAAACACCTGGTTAGTGCTCAAGCGTAGCTTTGAACTGAAGGAATCTGGTTTCAGGAGGGCTGGGCCCTGCCCCTCGCTGGTTCCTTCCTGGGAGTCAGGTTTCTCAGACTCCACACTTGCCGCTTTCTGCGGGAGGAATGACATGCTAATAGTGTCTGATGGGATTGCTTTTCCTTTCTAGTGTAAAAGATGACTTCTAGGAAGAAAGTGTTGCTGAAAGTCATCATCCTTGGAGACTCTGGGTAAGTGGAGAAGTCTTTAAGCTGCCCATCTGCATCTGCCTGGAGCAGTACTCTTGACTAGTGGGAGCCTGGATATACTTTAAGAAACCATCAGTGCCTGGAAGAGAGATTTTTACAGTCCCAGGTAGCTGTGCTGCCTCACAGCTTTAAGAATTCTTCACCACCCTTTGCCCTGAATGTGTTCTCTCAGTTTAATGCAGCCCTGTCACACTAGTAAGCGGGGGGATATGCTGGGCAGACCACTCCAGGAGCAAACTGGATAGCCTTTCTGCAAGCAGGATGTGTGGTGATGAAATAAGCATTAGAATAATTAAAAAACAATATTTTGCAGTCTTAGGTGACTTCTTAACACTCTGCCTCTGACAGAGACATGGTTTGTACTGAGCCATCTGCTTAGCTTCTGACTCTCTGGCTGGAGCCTGTCCCTTGCAGTGAAAAGCTTTGCTCTGTGCTGTTGAAGTAGTTTGCTGGCTGTTACAGGTTCCTTGCTATGCAGGCTGTAACCTGACTCCCATGACACAAGCCTTATTTATACCTCAAGTGCCCAGTAAGCCGTTCATCAAGGAGTGCTTTTCAGCCATGGAACACATGTGAGCCTCTAAGCTGGTGCTTTGGGGAGCATCTCAATCTCTGGGTGCCTAGCAGAGTGTATGTAGCTGTTGCAAGCTGGGATTACCTCTTCTTCCACCACCACCTCCTGCAGAGGTTGGTTTCTGGTGGGCTTCTCTGGGGTGCTTCCTCTCTTACCACAATTGCCCTCATGATCATGATGTGATACCTGCTCGTTACCAGGAAGCAGATTACTCATGGGGAAATGGTTTCTCAAGACTTTAATCCTCCATATGCTTTGGTAGCTGATGCTCTTACTCAGCATGTTGCTTCAGCATCTACTGCTGTGAAAGCCCCTTCTTGCAGAGGTGGATATGTTCTCTGGTTGAACAGCCAGGAGGCTGTGGAGAAAGAGGACTCCATAGTGTTCGGTTCAGGGTGGTCAACACAAGCACTGTTGTAGAAACAGCCTACCTGGTCTTTTCCTGTCTCTCTGTACAGGGTAGGAAAGACATCGCTCATGAACCAGTATGTGAACAAGAAATTCAGTAACCAGTACAAGGCTACGATAGGCGCAGACTTCCTGACAAAAGAGGTTATGGTGGATGACAGGCTAGTGACAATGCAGGTAAGGAGTGACTCTGCTCCCTGCTGTGAGGGCTGCTTGCCTGCCAAGACCATGCTCCTGTGGCCATAGCTGCTGCAGTGTAGTCCAGAGCAGCACAGGAATCAGTGCACTGTGTGCAAATCTTGTTTGCACTGAACTGCTCTTGCCCATAAGTGCTGCTGGGTTTCTCTACAAACTTGAGTGGGCCAAACAAGTGAGGGCAGAGATCAGCTTGGGCTTAGTTGACTGCAGCTTTGACAGGCCCAGTTTCAAGAAAGAAAAAAAAGAAACTCACAGATAACACCAGAAAAAAAATATCTTAAAAATGCATTTCCCTACTGTGCAGGAACTGGAAAACGCTGTGAAGGGACTCCTTGGTCAGCTCAGCTACTTGTGCTGCCCTGAGTCCTGCACGGTGTTCCCTTGCCAGTCTGCTTAGGTCTCTGGTATCTGGAGCTTTCATCTCTTCATGGCTGGACTGACTGCAAGGCAGCAAAAGCCTTGCTGTAGCCATCAGAGGAGTGGTGGAAAGGTGCTGGTGCCCAAGTGTAGCCAAGCACTGCAGGCAGGTCACCTGCTGACCCTAATATTTAAATCCTGATTGCTCAGAACAAGGATATGTCCCTTGCTTATGCTGGACACCAAGGGTCAACTCTTTAGAGTGTCTGGCTCTAGTGACTACAGACATTCCCAAGCCTCAGGTGCTTCTCTCTGGGTGGCTGAGGGTTACAGGTGCCTAGTGGGGAGTATTGAAATGGATGCCCTACTTGTGGACTATTGGAGTAGAGCTGACTTACCTGCCCTGTCTTTTGCTCCAGATATGGGATACAGCAGGACAAGAACGATTTCAGTCTCTGGGAGTTGCCTTCTACAGGGGAGCAGACTGCTGTGTGCTGGTGTTTGATGTCACGGCCCCCAACACATTCAAAACCCTAGACAGCTGGAGGGACGAATTCCTCATTCAGGCCAGTCCAAGGGATCCTGAGAACTTTCCTTTTGTTGTGCTGGGAAACAAGATTGACCTAGAAAACAGACAAGTGAGTACTGGGACTTGACTACACTTAAGAAATCGTTGGAGTGGGAAACCTTGTAAGAACAGGGGAGGGTTATCTGAGAAACAGGAGTGGGAGGTGCCTGAATGTGGCTCAGCTGTTCTGTGCCACTGGGGAAGAGTTTCTCCTGCCCCTGTTCACAGCGTGCTCCTGCCCACTGGTGGAAGGATTGCAGCAGCTTCCCAAGTTAGATGCAAGAAGAGAAGCTGATTCTCCTCCCTCAGAGTTGCTGAAGAACACCTGTGGGACCAAGTCCTTGCTCTGTAGTGCCTGAGCAGTCTGTGTCCTGTGGTTTCATATTCCTTAGATATGGTCTTCCTTGCTCTGGGGCTGAGTGTATCCAGTGGTGGTGAGCAGTTTCCTGTGCTATGTAGTAAGGCTGTAGGTTTCAGGTCAGAACTGTCTTGACTCAGGTTGGATATGAGGGGTCTCTGGTCTTGTCCTCAGAATAAAGTCATCTTTCTGCATAGCTGAGGGTGGTGCTTTCTGTCTACCCAGGTCACCACAAAACGAGCACAAGCCTGGTGCTACAGTAAAAACAACATCCCCTACTTTGAAACCAGTGCCAAGGAGGCCATTAATGTGGAACAAGCTTTCCAGACGATTGCACGAAATGCACTTAAACAGGTAGGGCTTGGGCCAGTGCCTGACTGCTGCTTGGCCTCCTGTGGGCAGCTTTGGGCTCTCCAACAGCCTTCACCAGCTGAGAATGGCTCCGTGCATGCTGGGAGCTGTCTGTAAAGCCATGACACTAACTCATCCCTTCTCTCCCACCAGGAAACCGAAGTGGAGCTTTACAACGAATTCCCTGAACCCATCAAACTAGACAAGAACGACCGAGTGAAGGCTTCTGCAGAGAGCTGCAGCTGCTGAGGGGAGAGGGAGGGGTTGAGCACAGTCCTTCACAAATGAATATCACACTTAGGCCTTCAAACACACAGCCCCTCTTCTGTGTTTAAAACGAAATTTAAAAGAAACTTCCATCTCCAGCTGCCAAAACCCACCCATCTCTCATGAGCAACTGAGAGTCCTGCACCTCAGAGCTCACATCCCTGCACCATCCACATCACACTTTTCATGGTAACAGACCTTTCTCTTAGCTTAAAATGGAAAGTCTTATGTATGTTTGGAACTGAATCTAATTCTGGGTGTCCAATGGAGAGAAACTGTTTACAGGTAATCTGTGTAACAAGTGACATACATTTTTAACTGTCTGGTGTTTTTTTCCCCTGTGAAGGCTGCAACTGGAAAGGCTGATTACCCATAGTTCATTGCAAGCTCAGCACTCAGTCCAACTAGGTTGAGTTTTGTATGTATCTCTGTTAATGCTTGTTACTTTTAACTAATCAGATCTTTTTACAGTATCCATGTATTACGTAATGCTTCTTTAGGAAAAATCTTATAGTACATGTTAATATATGCAACCAATTAAAAATGTATAAATTAGTGTAAAGTTCCTGAATTACATGTTCGAGTACTGAAACACAGATTGTGTAGAAAGTGAGGAGGACACTTGTGAACTGCAGCCTGCTAGCAGCACAGAGTCCAGAGAGAGGCAGTGTTCTGTACAGTAGAGATGAACTATGTAAGCCTTCTTGTTTTGAAGCCAGAAAAGAGGCTTCATCTTCTGGAAAATCTGTCTGGCTTCCTTGTATCTAAATTCTCAGATTTGCGTAACAGCATTGATATGCACACTGGATTATGGGATTTAAAATTAAACACAGCTATGAAAAGACCTCGTTTGTTCACCTCCCCTACTGCTTAACTCCTAACATCCTGGAGCGAGTGTGAGAAGGAGTCAGAGCTGAGGTGTCCTGGTGGCGTTTTTGTACTGTGGAAGGAGCTTCTCTCCTACCTGGGTTTGTGGTAGCTGTTTCTCATTGAATGACCTGGACTATGAATCTTCCCTTTCTCCCTACTGACTGCTAATCTGGATTTTTGGTATGGAAAAACCTGGCAATCTAGTCCCTTTCCTCTCTTTCTTCCTGGTATTTGTTCTTGCGTTTGTAGCTTGCTTAAATGGAGCCCTTCTACCTGTTTTTCCAGAGGTCTACATTCTAGTACGTAGGCTGAGCTCTTATGTAAAGAGACAAACATGATGCCAATAAACTTAACAAGAACAAACCTTGTTTACTCCTGTTTCTGACTCTCTTTTTTTTCCTTCACTAACATGCTTTCTTTCCTCTGCATATTCACCACTTTGGCAAGCCAGTAACTGCTAACTGAAGGATGCTTGTGCTTTCTCCTTACTATAAAGTTTATGCCTTCCGGACTGGTTTTCAAGGGTGGATTGAGCAGGCTCACCTGAAACTGCACTACCCCTCTGCTTCTCTTGAAGCTGTCTGCCAGGGCAGGAATGGTGCTGGATCTGAGTGTCTATGAGCATAGTCCTTCAGCCTGATCCTAGACACATGAAAGTCTTTCTGGAAGGGTGGAGAGGATGGCAGTGCTGTTAAAGCTCTTACTCCCCTCCTCTAGGAAGGGTTGGGGGAAAGAGCAGGCTTGGCCCTCTCCAGCTCACTAGTTAAATGCTTCAGTTGAAGGAGAATCAAGACTGGCCTTCAAGGTAAAGCCTTTAATTTCTAGATGCACTTGACAAGACTGAGCTCACTACTGTCTGCAGGAAGTTGGAAAATAAAGTCTGGAGAAATCAGCACAGTTATTTCAAGAGCCTTCTAAGAGTCTTTGTGCTCTCTATCCTATGTTATGGCTTTGTCTTACCATGCTGTTCTCTCACTTGACTGGGCTTTTGCTGTCCACATCAATTTCAAATAACTACTCTGCCTGCATCTTCTTGAAAGACTCAGACCTGTTCATCTCCATTTAAAGCACCTCTCTGCCCTTGTTCTAGTGCAATAGACCAATAACTAACATGTGATGTTTGAGGGGGAAAAGGGATGGTCTTAACTGTGGTGACCTGCTGCTTTGGGGTGCTGCAGCTGTGGATGAGTGCTGAATTTTCTCTCCCACTACATAATTTCTTAAATGTGTGTGTGGACAGATTTCACAACTTCTATACACACATAAATGGATATTATATATAGGAGTGGAAAAGCAGATCACAACCTCATACAGACAGATACCTCACATGCATGTTTTTGGGTGCCCAGGGGGAGGGGTGTGAATTGGCCTTTTTCCCCACCATTCTCTGCATCTGTGTTTTTCTCTCTCTTGGGGGTAGGAGGGGAAGAGAGAAAGAATGATTGAAAATACAGCCCCCCCCTCCCCACCAGTCGGTTACACATGTAAGGCAACAAATAAACTCTGTGTGCCAGGAGATACATTCTCCTGTATGTGTAGACATCTGTATGTGTCTATACATCTTGGTGTGAGAGAGCAGCTCTTGCTCACACTATGTACATTTGTCATCTATGGTGGTGTGTGCCTCTAAGTACAGAGGTGAGAACCTGAACACCTCTAATTATATATGTAATAATATATAGAATCGTAGAATCAACCAGGTTTGAAGAGACCTCCGAGATCATACAGTCCAACCCATCCCTGAGCCCTATCCAATGACCTAGACCATGGTACTAAGTGCCCCATCCAGTCTTTGCTTGAACATCTCCAGGAACGGCGACTCCACCACCTCCTTGGGCAGCCCATTCCAATGCCAATCACTCTCTCTGGCAACAACTTCCTCCTAACATCCAGCCTAGACCTGCCCTGGCACAACTTGAGACTGTGTCCCCTTGTTCTGTTGCTGGTTGCCTGGCAGAGGAGACCAGCCCTACCCAGCTACAACCTCCCTTTAGGTAGTTGTAGACAGCAATAAAGTTATATATATGAATATACAGAGCAAGTATTGTGTGTTCGTGTGATGAGTGCTCTCTCTTGGTGAATATACATAGGCAAGGACTGTGGTGAGTGAACAGATCACTGTCCTCTCTATATAATGAGTATGTATGCATACAGGAAGAGAGGTGTGTGTGCAAGACAATGACTATATATACACGTGTGTGTATACATGCCTATATACACAAGAGCATCTGTCCTTTTCTAAGCATGTGTGTGCACATATATTTAAACCACACACATATTTCTATACACATATAAATATACACACATATATATGTAGTGAGAAAAAGGTGTGAGTAGCTTGCATGCAACTGCAATGTATATACATGTGCATGTGAACAGTGCTTTCTTTAGCTCTATATATAATCATTGTGTGTGTGAACAGTCTCTCTGTGTATGTACATAAGCATCTATATGAGCATACCTATAATAAGGACTATTATGCATATAAGCACAGCTACGTGACTAAAAAGCCTTCATGCTCTCTCTTGTGCTCTCTCTCTGCATATATATGTATATGTATGCACAAATAGACAAAGACTGAGAGAGGAGGGGTGTGTAGGTGTGTGCAGACTATGAACAAGGCTCTCCAAGTATAAATGCCTCTGTGTGTGTGTGTGTGTGTACATATATATAAAGAGAATTATGTCTGTATGCATGTGGACAGTCTCTGCACATGCATACATGTATGTGTGCATATATATGTGCATATACATGTGTCTATATTTGTGTATGTATATAGACACATCAAGAAAAGTCTGTGTGACAATATATATGTATATTGTTGGGAGGGGGACACACACACAGAGAGCTCTTTCTTACCTCCCCCCAAGTGTCTATGTGTATAGCAAGAGAGAAGTGTGAGTGAACAGCTGTCTCTCATATACAAGTATGTCTATAAATATGTGTGTGGTTTATGTAAGAAGGGAACTGTGCTAGCAGCTCTATCTAAATATATGTAGGGATGTAAGTGTGTGTGTGAGAGAGAGTAGCCACTGTGGAGCACATAGAGCAAGAGAGGAGTGTTGTGTGTGAAAACATGTATGTGTACACATGGACAGAGAACAATGTGGGTTCTGTGTAAATGATACATGCTCTCTCTAGTTCTGTGTCATGTATAAAGAGCTGTGTATGTGAACGACCTCTGTGTATTCATATACATACCAAGGAAGAGTAGTGTGTGTAAGAATGGCTCTTGCTATCCCTGCTTGTGCCTATGCACACAGAGGGAATAGATTGAGTGATATATACACACATATATTTATGCACCTCAGAGATTATATGTGCTGGAGGGATATGTGTGTGTGGAGAGAGTGATGGCTGATGTGTGTGCATGAATCACTGTCACTTGTTTGTGTGCCTAAATATACAGATATAATCAAGGGAGAGAACGTGTGTGACCTCTCTTAATGTGTATATATTTATGTGGAGAGAGAGAGTGGTGTCCATGCACTGGTGTGTGACCAGCTCTCTAGCTAGTGATGAGGATATACAATTTTCTGTAGAGGGCCAAGTGTATGTGTTTGTGTGTGACAAGTGTGCAGTCTCCTCTCACTGGAGAGATGTATGTGCATATTGAGAAAGAGAAGTGTCTCTCTGTCTGAGAGAGCAGAGGTCTCCCCTCATACCAGTACCTATGTGCATATACGTGTGTGTAGTAAGAGACTACAGTTTGTGTTTGTACAGCTCACACCACTTTTATGTACATCCATATATATATATATATATATATACTGTGACAGAAGTCTCTGCATGTGACCATCACTCTATAGAGATACACATATAGATATATGTATATAATCACAAAATGCAGCAGGTTAGCAGGAACTCACAAAGGCCATCTTGTCCATCCTCCCTGCAGTGAGCAGGGACATCCCCAGCTGGATGGGTTGTTCAGGATCCCATCAAATTTGACATTGAATGTATCCAGAAATGAGGCCTGAACCACTTCTCTAGGCAAGCTGGTCCAATATTTTACCACTCATGCTGTGAAGAACTTCCTCCTAATGTTCAGCCTAAATCTACCCTGCTCTAGTTTAAGTCTACTGCCTCTTGTTCTATCACTACATGCCCTTCCCTCCCCAGCCTTAATGTAGGTCCCCTTCAGATACTGACATGCTGCTATAAGGCCTTCCTGGAGCCTTCTCTTCTCCAGGTTGATACCACTCATGAGAGAAGAGTGTGTGCATATAGTGAGGAGTTTATGTGCGTGTGCATATCTATGTACATACATATATAGGTATATATAACAATATGGAATTGTGTGTGAACAGCTGTGTCTCTTCCTGAGTATACAGATATGTGTATACATGTAGTGAGCAATTTACATGTATAGAGTGTATTTGTATAGGTACAGTATATTTGTGTATATAAGCAAGAGAAAGGAGTATTGTGTGCAGGAGACCAGCCCAGTGCATAGGGATACATGTATGTATATGGAAAGAAAAGGGGGTGTGTAAGCAGTGTGCTAACTACATATGCATCTAGAGAGAACTGTGTGAACAGTTTGTCTGCAGATATGTAAGTATAAATGTGTATTTATGCACATCTCTATAGAGACAGCACTTGTGTGTGTGTGTGTGTGAGAGAGAGAGGAAAAAAAATACCTACCTTGCTCATTCTTCACATACATATATGGAAACATACATCTCTGCACCCCAGAGATCATACATGTATATGGAGCAGGGAGGAAATGATAGAAAAATGTGTGTGTGAGAGAGAGAATAATGCTGCCTCTTTCTCTTAATTACATATGCATATCTATCTACACAGAGACAGCAAGAGAGAAGGATGTGTAAGCAGCTCTACACTCACTGTATGTAGCTGCAGATATGTATGTATACAGTGAAAGAGAATGCTGTGATTATCTTTTGTGTGTGAACAGGTAAGTATAAGATGTATGGATGCAGTTCTGTGTATCAAGGAGGGTGGGGCTGTATTGGACCAGGCTGCCCAGGGAAGTGGTGGAGTCGCTATCCCTGGAGGTATTTAAAAGATGTGGTGCTTAGGGACACAGTTTAGTGGCAGTGACTTAGCAGTAGTGGTGGGATTGTGGGCTTTAAGTGAGCAGTTTGCCTTGACAATCTCAAAGGTCTCTTGCAGCCTCAACAGTTCTTTGATTCTATATATGTGCATAGAGAGAGGTCCAGAGAGAAAAATGAACTCTGTGACTGTGAGACCAGGTCTCTTACACCCTTATCAGTCTGTATACATACATTGTGCATACATGTGTGTGTATATGTACTGAGACTGCTGCGTGTGTGCTTGAACATCATGTTCTTTCTCTCCTCTCCCATTTATATATATATATGTGCATACATACATACATATATATATATATATATATGAGATTAAATAGGCATATACAGCCACAGAACTGTTTGTAAGGCTCTTGAAGTCTCAGTTTATGCTATACATGCATATAACATGCTGAGACAGCAGTGATATATGTCCAAAAATATGCATGCATATGTGTGTGCATATATATATATATATATATATATATATATATATAAAGAGTAATCGTGTGAGAACAGGTCACTCTCTGTGTATGTGTACATGCAGAGTGCGTGAGAGAGAAAGAGCAGCATGTGTATGAGTACTCCTATGTGTGTGAGAGGGATGCATATGAACACCGCTTTGTGTCTGGAAGTATAGATGTGCATCTAGCGAGAGAATGTGTGCATGTCTTGGGGCTATTTCTGCCATTCTCCGCGTCTCTGAAAAGCACATGCAGAGAGACACACACAGAGACGCAGGCAGCCTCTCTCCATGTGTGTGGCTCCGCATCAACCTGTGCGTCCTGTTTCCTACCCTCTCTCAGGAGCGACGGGGGGGGGGGGGGAATTGGGGGAAGGGAGCCTTTGCCTGCCCCCCCCAGGTGTTCTGGGGGGAGTCTGTGTGCGTGTAAATCCCCTGGCTCGCCGCACGCCCTCACAGCCACACAGATAAGTGGGAGATCACTGCACCTCTCCATAGGGATTTTACTGAAATAAGTGTATGTCTGTACAACTCTTTTAAATGTACATACCTCGGTGCTTGTGTGCAAGTGTGCGCGGCTGCTGTGGGGGCGCAGAACTACTATAGGGAGGCTCTCTCCTGGCGGCGGGGGGGGGGGAGGGAGGGCAGGGAAGAGGGGGTGGGACAGGCCACTCTGCTGAGGGTATGTGTGTGTGACACGACCACGCAGAATTCGGCCCCGGTCAGGGCAGTGCCCACCCCCCGCCCCTCCCGCCCAGGGACTCCCACCACGGCGAGCAGCAGCCGCCAGTCCCCTCCGGCGCGGGAGATCCGGGCGAGGGAAATGGCGGAGAGGAGACGGGGGATGGGGAGAGGAGGAGGCAGGAGAGGTGGCGGAGATGTGCGGGCTCAACGCGGCGTGCGTGGGCTGGGGGCGGGGTGCGAAAGTGTGCGTGTGTGTGTGTGTGTGTGCGCGCACATTTGCGTGCGTGTGCATGGTGTGTTCGTGTACATGGTGTGTTCGTGTGCATGGGTAGGGGGTGTGTACGTGTGGGTGCCTGTGCCACCCAGCACACGCTCCCGAGCCCCAGCGGACACGCGTGTCTCGGCTGCGGTGTTAACCGCTCGCTCACGGCAGGGGCACATGAATCCCACTCCCAGGTACGGAGGGCAGAGAAGTCCCTTGCCCGAAGTGGGGGCGTCTTGCATATTTCCGTTGCGCACACACACCCCCCTCGCGAAGCCTCGTTTCTCTGGTGGGCTCTGTGGGGGTAGGCTTCATAGCACCACTGCTGTTCCTTCCCCTCAGCCCTTACAGAGCTACACCCTGCAGAGCGGCTGACACACATCCCACCACCCTAGGCCCCCCCGCGGCGCAGGGGACTCACGGAAAGCATTGATTCCCACAGCCCCTGCACCGTGCACTGGGTCTTCTCAGCGTCCCCCACCTCCAGCCCACCCACACCCACTGCGTTCTCCGTATTCTCCGCTGCGGAGTAATGCCCGGGTCCGGGAGGGGAGGAGGGGGAGTGCACATCGGACACGCAGGGCTCCCCACTAGAGGACCTCAACCGAATGGCTTGAGGGTAGAGGTCCGGGTGGAAGAGCGGCGCCCCAGTCACCGGGGCGGGGACCCCCGACCTCGATGCGGCATCTCCGCGCTGCTACCGGCGACCGCGGGAGGGCGTCGCCTGTGTTAGTTCCCTCCGGAGAACCCCAGTCCAGCGTCGCCGCCGCCGCCCCCCGCCGCCCGCTGCCTCCCCTCCCCTGCAGTGGCCCCTCTTGGGCAGCGGATGGCGGCGGCAGCGACGCGCGAGGGGGCCGCCGCTGGCCATTAGCCGCCGCCGCGCTGGGCGCCCCCCTCCTCGCTGCTGCCGCCGCGTCGGGCGCGTCCCCGAAATCGCGGCGGGGGGCGGCTGATAGGGCGCGACGAGGGGCGGCGGGGTGACGACGGGCTAGGGGCCGGCGGGGTGCAGGAGGCCGAAAGGGCGCAACGACGCGGGGGGGGCCAGCGGCGGCGCAGGAGCCCCGCGAATGGGCCCCAAGAAGCACAAGTTGGAGCTGGCGGCGGACCAGGCTGTTGTTGTTCTCAACGTGGTCCGCCCCGCGCCCATATAAGGGGCGGTGTCGGCGCCCGCCCCACCAGAGCGCGGCGGTGGCAGCGCGGAGCCGAGCGGAGAGGAGCTTGAGAGCAGTGCGCCCCGCCGGGCCTCGACCACGCTGCGGCTGCCTCTGTCCGCCCCCACCTCCTTGTTGTTGCCTGCACACCCTCGGCACCATGTCAGTAGAACTAGAAGAAGCAGATTTGCCTCTGACTGAAGCGGAGGAGGTGCCTCTCGCTCCGGAGAAGAAAGCAGCCGCTAAGAAAGCGAAAGGCGGCGGCTCCTCGTTGTCGCCGTCAAAGAAGAAGAAAAATAACAAGAAGAAAAATCAACCGGGTAAATATAGCCAGTTGGTGGTGGAGACAATCCGCAAACTGGGGGAGCGCAATGGCTCATCACTGGCCAAGATCTACAACGAGGCCAAAAAGGTGGCCTGGTTCGACCAGCAGAACGGCAGGACCTACCTGAAGTACTCCATCAAGGCGCTGGTGCAAAACGACACGCTGCTCCAGGTCAAGGGCACCGGCGCCAATGGTTCTTTTAAGCTCAACAGGAAGAAACTGGAAGGCGGTGGCGAGGGAGGCGCGGGCAGCAGCGCCCACAAGTCCCATAAGAAGGCCACGGCATCCACGTCCCGGAGGGCGGAGAAGAAGCCAGTGACCAAGAGTAAGAAGCCCGAGAAGAAATCTCACAAGAAAGGAGCCAGCGGCGCGGCGGCGAAAAAGGACAAGGGCAAAACCAAGAAGGCTACCAAGAAGGGAGCTGCGTCCCCCGGGGGCAAGAAGGTGAAGAAGTCTGCAAAGCCTAAGGCACTGAAAAGCAGGAAGGCATGAGAGCGGGGCACAGGGAGCCCCCCGCCGCCCCCCGGACTGTGGGCCCCGCGGCAAGGACTGCTCTGAGGACGGACCCCAGGGGACCCGCTTTGTCTTTGTGTTGCTGACTCGGCTACGCAGCCGCCGCCGTACGCGGTGAGCGGGGCTGCGGCTGTCCCAGCCCCCTTCCCCTTCTCCGACGCCTTATTTTTTTTCACCCCCAGCCTCCCCTCCCCCTTTCCCCGCAGCATACCTCCTCCCCCCCAGTCGCGCCCTTTTGTTTTCGGCCGTTCCCCGCCCCGCGTGTAGACGGTTCCCGATTCCCCCCCCCCCCTCCCCCGCCCCGTCTCTCCGGTGCTTTACAGAGGCTTTTTTTTTCCCGCCCGGTTTCCATAGCAGCCATTTTGCGGTGGCGGCGGCGCCCCCGCGGCCCCCAGCGCCACGTGGGCCGGCTCCCGCCGCCCGGGCCCGCCGCGCGCCCCCGCCCCGCCCCTCCCGCCGGGCGCCCCGTGCCTGATCCAGGCCGTTTCAAACGCCACGGCGCCCCCTATTGGCTCCCGCCGCCGCCATGGCAACGGCCGGTGCAGCGCCAATTGGCTGCCGCGGCGTCGGGCCGCGCTCGCAGCGCCCGCCCGTTGGCGGCGCCGCCCGCGGGGCCCCTCGGGCAGCCGGTTCAGGCGCCCCCGCGATGGCCTTTGCGGTTTTTTTTAATCGGTTTTGGGTGGGGGTTTCGTTTGGTTAATGTTTCTTTTCGGGGAGGGTGGGGTTGGTGTTAGTTTGTTATTTTCATTTATCGTCGTTTCAAATAAATTGTTACAAAACGTCGAGCTCTCGTCTGGTCCCTGCGGGCAGGGAGGAGAGGCGGGGCGGCAGCGGCCCCGGGGGAAGGGGGAGGGGCTATGCTGCGTTGGTCCCCGCGGAGGAGGGAGGGGGTCGCTGCCCGCCCAGATACTGATGCGTCTGAACGGACCGAAAGGACCGTACCCTGCCTCCGGCTTAAGCTGCGCCGCACCTGGCGAGAAAAGCAGGAGGAGAGACGACGGTTCCCCTGAGGTGGGGGCTGGGGCGTAGAGGGAAGGGATGTGGGGGTGCGGTGAAGGTGCACCACACCTTAGACCCCCCACCCTAGTCGGCATCTCAGTCCTCGCAGCAGCTGGGCTGGGGGGAGCTCTTTAGGGTGCGTCTTCCACCCTCATATATCTCACTTCAATCCCTCCTTGCCTGGAGCTTCTCCCCTGAGAATGACAGCGCAGAGAGCAGAGCCCGCGGAGCCATGGCAGTGCCTATTTATAGCTCACACTAGCGCCGTTGCATAAAACCCTCCCAGGGATCTGGGCCATCTTGTTCTGGCTGGCTGTAGGAGCTGGGACGAGGGAAACCCGCAGCACAAATTCACCACACCCCGACGACCCTCGGCTCGTTGCAGGGCTGCTAGAGAGGGAGGGGGAGTGAGCCTGACCCGCAGGTTTGCAGGCAAGGAGGGTGGGCTGAGGGGGAGATGCACCGTACCGCACCCTTTGGCTGCGGTATCCCCCCGGGCAGGGCAGCGCTGCCCTCAGAACAGTCCGTCTGTCTCCAAGTCACCAGCGACAGCTCCACACCAGGGTCCTGCTCGACTACTCCCCAGCCAGTGAGGGAGAGAAGAGGAAAAAGCAGGAGCATCACCTCAGGGTTGCTGTACCGAGAACATCAACGCGTTTACAGTGCGGGAGGAGCACGGCACGAACATGAAAGGCTCCCAGGAAGAGGGGACAGCGGGACAGAAGGTAGCAATGCCTGGAGACAGTCACAGCCCTGAGAAAACAGTCCACTTCCTTCACGGTCCCTCCTTGCACTGCTGCTTTATCCCTGGGCTCCTCAGAGCACAAGCAGGGTGAAAGGCAGCAAGCTTTACTCCCTCAAGAGAGAGGTCCAGTAGGTGAATTCATCCAGAGCAGCCAGCTCTGGAAGAGACCAGGGATGTTCTGCTGGAAGGCTGTGGTGTCCCTTTGGGTCTATACTGAGGACATGCAACTGTCAGGTCAGGCCAGCCACCATCCTGCTGCCCGTGCAAGCCCCATACCAAGCCTGAGTGCCTGCCAGCAATCGCGGGTACTAGGAAAGAATTGTGCATTTCAGCACCGACCTGCAGTTGTCTCTTTAGTCAACAGATGACACTGCAGGTTTTGGAGGCTTGGAGAATATGACACCACTAAAGTCTAGCTGGTTTTGAAGTCAGCAGCTGCCTGGAGCATAGAAGGCTACAGGCAGGGGGTCTCCCTGCTCCCCAGGAGGGGTGGTCAGACCCATCACATCTCAGCAAGGGCACAGCTCTGCCCTTAGCACTGACCTGGGAGGAAAATCACTTGACTGATACAGAGCATGACCTCAAAGGCAAACCAGTGGCCATCCTGCAAGCAGGCATGGGGCAGCTGAGGGCAGAGGGAAGTCTGGAAGGTGCCCCAATGTACCAGTCCAGATGCAGCCCTGAGGTCTTGGTGGGAGGAGCCGGCAGCATCTTGCTTCACAGGCTGAGACTGCCAGGAAACATGATTCCAAAGGATCCCTGAGTGAGCTCCCATAGTGCTGTCAGCCATGAGAGCCAAGCTCTACAAAGAAACCCAAGCCCCAAGGATGCCCAAGTGACTCATCTCACAAAGCAGACAGTAGCAGTCCCAGAGCTGAGGTACAGCTGCTACACTCTACTGCATACAGCAAGACACACAGCAACCTCCTCCAGCAGCTTTAGGTCCAGGTCTGTGCTTACATCACCTCCAGGTGCCAAGATCCCTACAGCTCCCCCTGCCCTCTCCTCGTAAGAAGTAAAGACCAACAGACACCCTTCCAAGCTTGACATGACCACTTGGCTCCACTCTGCCAAGTCCTTCACATTTTATGAGATCATCTGCTCTTGGTGCAACAAAACTTTGAGGAGGGCCAGGACCAGCAGCACCACTCCAAAAAGCCACAAGATGTAATTCTCGTGCTGCAGACTTGAAGGTGACAAAGCTCATTGCAACCCTCTAATAAAGACCAAGATTTCCACTCACCTGATCACGGCAGTGTTCAGCTGTGAAGTTTAGGAGAAAAGCACTTCATTATCACTTGATGAGCCCAACAGGATTTCCTTCCATCTGCCTTGCAACAGCCCACTTTCCCAGCTGGTCCATCACATGGCTGGCAGAGGAAGTTCAGAACCCAGCTGGGGTTCAGTATCAAGGGCACCATATGTGTCAACAGCTCCTACTTACACCTGCAAGCATCACCTCATGGGTCTGGGCAGAGCTACAAAACAGCTCAGGTAGCCACAGACCTACTCAGCCCCAGGTATGCAGTGCAGGAGTCCAACCTGTCCCTGGTTGCTGCCCCAAGGGCACCACCCCCACTGATCAATATTCCTGCCTTTAGTTTTGGACAGCACATTTGGGCTGTCAGGAGGGGACACGCTGCCCTACAGAGCAGCAGCTCCAGTCCTGACCTGCACATTCTGTTGCCCAGCACAGATGTCACCAGCACCCAACCCTGACCACATTGGGACCTAAGCTTCCCACAACCTTCTCTCCCCAAAGCTCCAGCAAGAAACAACTCTGGCATGTGCACCAGACACTAGCACAGCAAACTGGGAGTTGTTCAATAAAGGGAGAAGGTGTCAGAATAAGGCATTCCCATTCTCCTCCCTCCCCATCAGGACCAACATTTCCCATCTGACTTCTATTAGCCTATCTTTACCTACTGGTCTGCAAGGTCACCCAGAGGGTCCTGGGGCAGTCCATACAGTGAGGAAATAACCACCAGCACTGGGGGAGGGTCCTGGGTCTAGTCTCACTCCTCTTCTGCTGCTGCCATACCCAGCCTAGGTGCAGCTCAGGCTTCCTGGCACTAGTGATGGAGCAATCCAGTAACGTAGCATTGCCATAGGAGGGAGAAGAGCCAGAGGAGGATTTCATCTGCTCCTGGCATTAAAAATAAGGCTATTTATCCAAGCAAAGAGCAAGCAGGACCACTGCAAGGCCAGATCTGGTGTCTTAATACTCCTTCCCCACTTGGAGAAGACTGAGCCCACGCACCAAGCTGCCGCCAGAGAACCTGCTCCTGCAGACCACTGCCAGATTCAGTGGGTTTGGTGAGGTGATAAGACACAGCACACCCAACAGCATTCAACAGGGAACCAGTTTAATCAGACATCGGGTTTGCACCGTTCTTTGTCAGTATCACAAGTACTGCGTTTTTCTAAGAAATACAAAGCACTCAGGGGTTGTACAGAACACTGGTCCTGGAGGAAACAGGAGGGAGAGAGCACAACACTCGGGGTACAGACACATTGACTACCGTGCTGGGCAGCGGAACGGAAACTCCTCGTCCCCACCTCACCGGTGGTAAGTCACTTGACAGGAGGAAGAGAGATCTCAGGGGGTCCATGCCACAGCCACGGGGCCATGTCCTGCTGCCCCCACCCATCTGGGGTCAGGGCACCCCAGCGCACCCCTGTAAGCACAACACTAACAGAGACTCCGCTTCCACGATTCACAAAGCAGTGAAAAAAACCTCCATAAAGACCAGGCAACAATCAACTAGGTTCCTCTACTCCAGCTAATAATAAACTCAGAGCCAGGGTAAGTTACTTCATCCACAAGATTTAACAGCTGATCGAATAGGTTGAACACATGCCACGGACAGCACATAAACAGAAGCTGCCTTTCTTTTGTTTCAATTAAACACGTTACGAAGGTCTGTGGTCTGATTGCCCAGACACTGCCGCATGCACACGACCGTCAGCCGCCACAGAGCAGGCTGCTCAGGGCAGCACGGAAAGCTGTCACTGCATCAGCCATTCCGGGTGTCACGGGACAGCTCGCCTGCCCCCATGCTCACACCTTATCCATACAGCCATCGAATAAACACAGCACTAGCTAAGGGCAGGCTCGATACAGACTCTAGGGTGATTTTCAAAAAGAAATATTTATCCATGGAAGGTTACAGTTAACAGATAGCATCATCACTTTATTTCTCAGAACCAGAAAGTGTTGAGCAAACAAACAACAACAAAAAAAGGGACACGGCATGTCATTTCCAGAAGTGCAACCAAGGTACAGGGTAGCTCTCAGCAAGACGAAGGGCTGCAGCAGCCAGGAGAGGAGGGGAGCCGTAGCAGAAGATGGCAGCTCCCGCTCCCGCCTGACCTTGCGACACTCTAAGGGAATTCATCGCTGCAGCCTCCACCCCGCCCCGCTAGCGGGACCCATGGCATGTGGGACCACCAAGTCCCCCGGCATGCACCGAGCCAGGCAGCTGTAGGAAGGTAACTTCACAGGGAGGTAACCCAAAATAAGAGACCTTAAAATAAATAGGACCAGAGCTTCTTTACAGTAGGCGATGCACTAGCTTTACCATTAACAAAACTAACAGTCACTTCTTGCCAACGGAGAAACTTTTTCTCCTTTTCACATTTTCCAGCCCCCTGCCCTCCCCACTGCAGTGCAGTCAGGATGGCATTGCTGGGGGAAGGGAGTGCAGCAGCAGAAAGTCCCATCCTCAAGCCAGGATGAGCAGGGCCACCTGAGAGGACCCTACACAGCCCCAGGGCAAGTGGAGGAGAGAGGCAGTCACGGTGCCCACGTTCATCCCCACACCAGCCAAACAATCATCAGCAGCTACCAGCAGCTCTGCACCATGACCCAACCATACCGCTCCCGATGTCACCACCACCAGCTATGATCCAGATGCCTCCTCCAAAAACACTTCTTCCAGAGGGAAAAGGGACAGGACGTGGACATGGGCAGGGTCTGACCTCACCCATGCTCCCCAGAACCTCACCACAGCCTAGACCGGGGGGCTACAGGAGGGCTGACGGGGTGCTGCCAGAGCTCACCACCCAGCCCGGGCTGGAGGACAGGAAGGGGTACTTCATCCCAGTTGGAAGGAGAGGAGGGGTAGTGGTGAGGAGGGGGCCGGGAACAGGGAGTGGGGGAGCAGGGCTCACTTCTTGGAACTCTGTGTCTTCTTGGGGAGCAGCACGGCCTGGATGTTGGGCAGGACACCGCCCTGGGCGATGGTCACGCCGCCCAGCAGCTTGTTGAGCTCCTCGTCGTTGCGGATGGCGAGCTGCAGGTGCCGCGGGATGATGCGCGTCTTCTTGTTGTCGCGGGCCGCGTTGCCCGCCAGCTCCAGAATCTCAGCCGAGAGGTACTCCAGCACCGCCGCCAGGTACACCGGCGCCCCAGCGCCCACTCGCTCCGCGTAGTTGCCCTTCCGCAGCAGCCGGTGCACCCGGCCCACGGGGAACTGCAGCCCAGCCCGCGACGAGCGCGACTTGGCCTTGGCCCGCGCCTTGCCGCCGGACTTGCCCCGGCCCGACATGGCCGGCAGGCAGCGGCGCTTCGCCGCCGCCGCCTCTCGAGAAGCGCCGCGCACAGACGGTCCCGGCGCCTACAGAGAGACAAACGCCGTTACACCACACCGCACCGCCGGGCCGGAGTCCCGCCGCTCCCTGCCCGCCACTGCTCTTACCCGCAGCCGCCTCCGCTCCGCCCTGTGCGTCGTCCGCCGCCGCACTGCCGGGGCTAGCGCCGCCGCGCCGCGGATATGCCTGCCCGCCCCTCGGAGTGCCTCTTCCCATTGGCTACTACTGATGCCAGAGCGGCTGTGATTGGTCATCGCCTCGATTCCTGATTTGCATAGGGCTCTCAGCGCCCCGGCTCTGCCTCAAGGCTGCTGCCGAGGGCAGCGCCCGGCGGGGAGCGGCCCAGGTCGGCCCGTTGCTCCGACGGTCTTCCAGCTCACGATCCTGGCTGCAGTCAGCTCTTCCCCATACCCTTCGTGTCTGCGCCGAGACCAAGGGATGGCCGGAAGCCCCGTGCGTGTCCCGACAGCGCTGCTCCTCACCAGCCGCCCCTTCTGCCTTCCCGAAACCTCGGGCAGCGGGATGTCTCTAGGGGGAGGGTGCCAGGGCCTGCGGGCGCAGGGGATGCTCAAGGGTGGTGGGGAGTGGCACCTCGGTGGAGGTGACACCCGCCTCCGGAGAATTCCCACTCCCCTCCCCGGGCATCATGCGTCGGAGGGGAAAGTTGCTCCCAGGCCAGTTGTAGGGGCCAGGGCACCCTGGGTTGAGTGCAGTTATCTCCTCGTCAGGTAGGAGGAAGTGCTGCAAACAGTTTAAAGGTGGTGTATTTCAGTGATAACACCTCACTAAACCCCCGCAGCCTGGAGGTATGATCTGCACTCTTCATCTTTGCATCACCCTTGCTTCCCCATATGAAGGAAAATGTTCCCCAGAGCAGGAAAATGCATCCTCCACAGTAACTGGAGATTAGCTAGCACCCTTTGGAAAAGAGTCTCCGAGGCCCAGGCAGCTGAGCTGGAGGCATTATCCTGGAGAAGCAATGGCTGGGCAAGGAGAAAAACATTCCTTATGGCTTCTGTGAGGACAAGCATCAAGGTGACAAGCTCAGCACCTGCAGACCTATTTACAGTGCCAGGAGTTGCTAATGTGGCAACTCTCTTGCCTCAAGTCACTGTGAAAGCAACGAGGAGCCAGATAGCAATAGGCTTTCTATCTACAAATTCTAATACCATCCCAGCTTTACATGAACCAGGAGACCTTCTGGGCTTAGCCACCTCTGTGGCATGTGAGGGATTCAGAAGTGGATTTGGCTCTGAGAGCACTTGGGTCTCCCCAGGCGCCTGCCCTATGGCTCCCCTGTCCCATCCCAGGGATGAGTCCAGACTACAGCTGCCCTTGTAGGTCTCCAGGGAAAGATCCAAATTAAATCCCTGAGGAATATTTTCCACTGGCAAATGGAAATGCTCCAGCAACATGGCCCTGCTGATACTCTGAAAGCTCAGCCGTGGACAGAGAGGAGATATAAGATCTGCCTGTGGAACAGAAGCAGTGGGGCTGCAGTGGACAGGCACAGTCAGGCATACAGACAAGGGCACTGCACAGTCAACTAGTTAATCCCATTTATTGTTCCCAAACCAAATGAAATACTCCTTTCCAGCAAGAGCCACACAGTGCAAGGCTTTTGGTCTGTAACATCTGGCTGTTTATGAAATCCCTGACCTCAAAAACAACTGCCCTATGCTGTTCTGTAATGGCACTTTGGTTATCCGGGCTTTAACGAAACGACCTTTATGAACAAGGCAGAGCGCATCCCTCCACAGATCAAGAAAATCCTCTCTAAGACTTCAAATCCCATTAACAAAAAGATTGCACAAACAACGTGACCAAGACACCCTGTCCAACCCTGATACCCACAGGGAAACCCAAGCAAAGTTTGGTTCCTCCCAGACACTACTTAAACATCTCTGTTTAGGGGCCATGAATGAATGTGGCGATTCTGATGCAGAGCAGGACAGCTCTGGTAAATCTTCCCAGCCTGGGGTTTCCTCTGAGTATTTACTGCATGCTTCTCTGTACTGCAGCCACACTTTGAAGGCGAGAGTATTAAGAAGGGATTTAAACAGAATCAATATGGAATTACATAGAAAAGAAGTATCAGTTTAATACTGAATAAAGAGGGAAAAGAAAACAGGAGGAGACATGAACTATGAACACTATCAGAAGGTACTCCTACCCAGCAGACTGAGATGCTTCTCAGGGCTTTATCTTTGTTTGGCATGAGCGACTACCAGGGAGGGAGGCCATCAAGTTATATTAACTCCTGCCACCACAAGACAAAGCCTAAACCTTTAAAAAGAATCAGCAACCTTTAACAAAAGAGAATAACAGAGGCAACAACCTGGATCAATGCCTGAGAGGCCAGGAGAATCTCAACACCAGTCTGCAAAGCCTACCAAAGAACACATCACTCATTCTGCTTAGGAAATTCAGAGAAAAGGATGGCCAGCCATCCCAGCAGCTGCCTAAGTCTTGTGCTTCTTTGCAACTGGCTCTCCCTCCTTCCCCAGCCACTGCTGCAGGATACCTGCACTGGTTTTCTTGGGTGAAGGGCTGTGGATGAACTGACTTGTCCACTTGGGCAAATCATTTTCTTTCTTCTGAGGAGAGCCCTCCTGGGAGCTTTTTAACCAGCCCAGCATCACTTTGTTGCTTGAGGTAGTTCTAACCTCCTAGAGAGATAAAAGACAGTGAGACAGAAGTCAGATGCATGGTGAAAGCAGGACCAAAGCCTACTGTGAGAGATGGTACAGAGCAGGATGCAGGGGTTGGAGCAAAAGCTCTGCCTGTGATAGGGCACATCTGGGAGGTTTCCCAGGCTGCTGGAAACAGGCTTGTTCCAAGCCTGATTTCACATGGAATCTGTCTCATTTGGCAGAGAAATCCTGGCACGTGATGACAGTTTGTTTCTGAAAGCAGAGGGAAAAGAGGCTGTCTGGGGCTCTGCACTCCAGCATCATGCACAACCATACCCTGTAGATGCTGCCTGCTGCTTCCCCTTTTGCAGCCCACACTGTCCCTGCTTAGGGACACCGACACAGTCAAATTCTTCCCTGCTGAGCTGCCACCACCACTCACCTTCTTGTCTCCCAGTGTGATGGGTGCAAGACACTCAGGTGTGTTGTTGCGGATGCTGTTGACAAAGGTGGATACTGGGTGGAAAACTATATTCTCTGTGGGCTGGATGAGTTTAACTGCTTCTTGGGTTGGCACCTCAGCAAAGTCCAGCCATTTCCTGATAGCCTCATCCCCATCCAGGATGGCTGGCATCCTAGGGAACAAGGCAGTCAGAACAGAAGCCCAGCATGAATATAGCAAAGATGGGTAGCAAAAGCCAGTCCTGTAAGGTAGCAAGGAACCAGCAGATCAGGGGAAAACAAGGTAAAAACCCAGGCAGCAGGATACTCTTCTGCAAGGCAGAGCACATGTTTGCTTTGCCCAGGTAGCTGCTTTGCTGGAAGAGATAGAGGGGTTGACTGCCAGGCACTGGTCAGGGGAGAGCGATCCAACTTTGACTGCCACAGCACAAGGATGGTGATTCATGGAAAGGGCATCAGCCAGTGACCCCAGCATTTTCCTCCAAGGGCATCAGGAGCAGGCAGGGAGCCCTGCCTGCATACTGTCGAGAGTGGTGTTCAAAGGCTGTTTTCCTTCTTCATCCCTCCCCCTTGCAGCCCCCTTGCTCTCACTTGCCTGTGGTGGATGAAGCTCACATCCTTTGAGGCATCCACGGTGATGATGGTGTAAGTGTAAAGGACTTCTCCTCCCGCTGGTGGCTCCCAACAGTCAAAAATGCCAGCCATGGTGAGTAATCTCCATCCTTGCCATTCCTCATCTTCCTCCTTCCCTTCAGCCTGCAGGAGAGAGACCCCACCACTGTAGTCAGTGCCAGCCCATAGGCAGCCAAAACATCACACACTTGCCTGTGCCATAGCATGTCAGTGACTCAGATCTGGAATCAGGAACTGAACCAATCTGATGGCTTTTCAGGAGCCTTTCTATTAATTTGAGGTGATTCCAGAAGAAGTACCAAGAACCTCATCTTTCCATGTAAAAGTCCTATTCTGAACATCCCAGCCACCAGCTCAGCCAAAGGAAAGAGGTAGTGAAACTGCCAGCCCAGTCACCTGTGAGATGCGTTGCCCAGTCATGCAAACACCCGGCATGTGGGGAGCAGACAGCGTGACGGCAGGGATGCTGCAGCACTGATTACAGCCAGCGTGGGGACCACTGGCCGTGGAAGAATGCCAGAGTGCTGAGTCCACCACACAACAGAGTCCCACTGGCAAACAGAGACTCTCCAATGATGGGCACAGCTGGAAGGAAGGGAGCTTTTCCCAGGGCAGCTGGAGTGAGCAAGGCCACAAGGCAGGTTGTGAGTGTTCAGATACAGTGAGGGACTTCTTACCATAGTGTCCTTGGTCTGGGGGAAGTAAATGAAATATGGCTGCTTCCCCCCACTCTGCTGCTGCCACTCGTAGAAGCCATCTGCCAGGACCACACAGCGCTTGCCCTTGAGGAGAGCACTCTGGGGAGAGAAAACACAAGCAAGTGGTGAACAGCATGATGGGGGCTCCCAAGACCACCTGCTCCCTCTTGGGGCTCCCCTAAACTACCACCACCAGCACTGTGATGAAAGATGAGCTTCACCAGCAACAGCCTTTTCCATTCTTCTGTTTAAATGGAATCTGCCAACTCTGCAGTACAGGGATGTACTCCCTAGCACAGTACACAAAGATACTTGCTAGGGAGATTTTTCAGCTCTGCTTTTGCTAACTACAAGATCTCGCCAAGCTGGACACAAAGCCAGCAGCAACTCACTTTGTAGGAGGACTTCTCCAGCATGGTGTCACTGCGGCAGTTAGAGGTATTGAACTTCATCTTGGAAGGGTCATCCTTTTTGAACCAGGAGGGAATCAGGCCCCAGCGCATGTCCATGAGGACCCGCTCAGAGGAGTCAGCATCCTTTCAAACGAGACAGAGGAACACTTCAGGTCAGAGCCACTTTCCAGAGACTAGAAGCATCCTCACCACTCGAGAAAGGGGCTTCATGAAGCACTGCAGAAGTGGTTCCCTCCTGCAAGGTGGGGAAGATGATGGTGTCTTTGCCAAGAACTGAGTTTGGGCTCCTAGTCTTTCTTCTTCTTGCACACTCTTCTTTTCTGCAGGGATGCCACTCACAGGCTGTGCAGTTATACCCACTTTGCATATTCTTAATGGCTTTCCTGTAAGAATCGATCTTCAGCAGAAAGCACAAGAGTATTTTACAGCAGTAAGGAACTGTGTGCCTCAGTAAGACTCACCCAACAGCTCTCTGGAGGAATGAATGCAGTTGTTCTTCAATGGGAAGTGCCTGGACACACAGGCTCTTGAGTGAACCGCCACGCTGGGCTGATATCAAGATCCTCAGAGCTCCTCTTTTACAGTGCGTGTCTCACAGGGTATCAGCCTCACCTTCATTTTAATAACATGACTCCTGCTGACCTGGTTCACGCTTTCTCCCCATGCTTTGCATATTGCCTGCCTTTGGACAATGGAAAGGGCTTGTGGCTTTCACTTCTTCCCTAGCTCATTCTCACTTTCTGCCCGCAGCCGCCAGCCCTGAGCAGTGCGCAGCTGGAGGAAGTCAGGTCCCAGGGGACATGTGCTCCCAAAGAACTGCAGTAGACACATATATACATACAGACATATGTAGTAGATGTGTGTGTGTATATATATATATATATATATACACAAACACACAGACACATACGCCTATATATATATATGGATGTGTATGTGCCCAGTCTTTTGAAGCTAGAAACTCCTATAGATGAGCACACTGAATCTGTGTCCCTACAGCTGAACAGACGCACAAGCCTCACCTGTATCACGCTCCCAACTCCATAATCTTTTTAGCTGCTCTTGGGAGAACGCAAGATCTTAAGGCAGAAGAGTGCAAAGGATGTCCCACAGCATCCCCGGTGCTACCGAGGTACCCCAGCCCAGTGCCTGTATTAATACCAGCTGTGAAGTGCATCAGTCCTTTTCACTGCCCCATCAGCCAAGTGAGGAAGAGTGGAGGGAGCACAGATTGGGGTGTTCCAATTCAGTACACCCAGCTTCACCCCACCGAACATGAAAGAGCAGCAGTTCACTGGGCAGCCTTCTTATGTGGAAGCCAAAGGAGATGCACGAACAGCTGTAGGAGCTGCTCGGGTTGCTTGGGGAAGGTCTGCTGAGGCTCAATCAGGCGGGTAACGGTCACTGCAGGTGAATGGTTATTCTACAGCTCTGAAGTTGAGATTTTAAAAACTTGTTTTCATTTCTGCCTTCCCCTAGCAGAGTGACCCAGATGCCCTCAGCAGCGTTATGAAAAAAAAGTGTCTCAGGAAAGCAGAATAAACCCAGCATTTGTGAAAAAACTCTACCCCAATTAATCACTTCTGTATCGATTTCTGCAGAAAATACAACACCGCACTTGAAGCGCAGCACTGGTTCGCTGCCTTCCTTAGGAACACGTAAATGTTTAACAAGAAGAGACAGCTTTGGAATCACAGAACCTGACACATACACCGAGCCAGGAGGCGCCAAGCAAGCCGTTACCTCCCAGACTGGGTACCGCATCTCCCCGGGAGGCATAACCCCACTCCCACCGTTCAGGCAACGTCCGATCCAAGCCGCGGAGCTCACAGCAATTCTGCAGGCTCTTGCCCGGCAGCAATCAGTTGCCCAGGGCCAAAGGTCGCTGGCGGAGACAGGTAGTGGGCCCAGGGTTGCAACGGGACGGGCGGGAGGCACCTACCTGCTGAAGGTGCCGGCGGGAGAGCAACACCGGCCCGCTGGACTGCGGGCCCTTGTTGTACGAGGGCCGGTAGCTTTCTGCTCGGATCCACTCGGGCTGCCGCCGGTGGCCCCGCCGGTCGCGGTAGGCGCAGGCCCGGCGGAGGTTGTCGGCCCCGAGGGAACAGGCCGTGCGCCCGCACATCCCGCCAGCTCGGCGAACGCCGCGAGTGGACGCGGCCTCGCTAGCGCAGCGCTCTGCCCCGCCCCGGCGGGAGGCGGCTGCGGGCGGAGCGCAGCGGGAGCGGGGCGGCGGCAGGGGCGGGGCGGCAGCAGGCCCGGCCCCGCGCCGCGGAAGGGAGGTCGCTTCCCGAGAGACAGGCCAGGCCAAGTCACCAGCTGGTTTTATTGGAACGACAGGGACAGGGCACGGCTCCGCGCACGCTGACCCCGCCACGGAGACCGGCCAGCCGCTACGCACCGCTCAGCGCAGCCCAAAGCGCTTGGGCAAATGAGACCTTAAAATATCGCTACTGTACAGACAGAGCCCCCGGGACAGCCGCTCTGCAGAGAGCACAAAAGCCACAGTACTGAACCGGATCCCTATTCCGCTGCCAGAGAAGAAGCGTTGGCCACGGGGACTCGGCGCTGGGACAGTCCTGGGGCAGGTGGTTTATCCGACGGAGGCCATGATCACATCCACCGGGAGCTCCTCCCCACTGCGGGCAGTGACCTGCATTGTTACTGCGTCGGTCAGGACCAGACGAGACCGTACCAAGAGGTCATGGCCACCCCGAAACACACCTGAGAGGGAGAGCAGGAGGAAGGAGTGAGCACTGCCCTGAAAGTCTAAAAATGCACACAACTGCTTGGTATGGGCAGGGTTCTCACATGCTGCCTGGTAAACACTCAGCACTGTGCCGGGAGAGACCCTTGTGCAGCACATTTCTCATTCGTTATAATGTACCTGGGACTCATTACTGTAATAACAGTGTAAAACAAACTCCAGTTGCTAAGAGATCCACACACTCCGTCCGTGGCTGCCACTCATCCAAGAGCTCCAGTACACACCCGGTCTGCTGGGAAAGGGTGCTTTACTTTGGCCCCAAGGCTAGCTCCAAACCAGGATGTCACAGGTCACAAAGACAGCAAATTTAGCCTGGGCCTGATCCCAGCATCGCCCTGCCACAGCACCCCCTCTGATCCCAGCATCAGTTGCTCTTCACTTGCAGAGACAGAAACCACAGCAGGTGCAAGACCCTAAGTCCTACTTGTAGAGCAGTGGGCTCCATCAGAAACTCATGTCTTGATCTTCAACAGGCAACTCCATGCAAATCCCCACACAACTTCTCAAGCAGAGACCTCATCCCACGGCTCACCTGCCAGGTACAGCGTGTGGGAGTTCTTGTTATCTGGCACTTTGTCCGACCGCTCACAGGGCTGCAGCCCCAGGAACTTCACAATATTACTAACGGCCTCTGTTAAGATGAAAAAAATAAAACAGACCCCATGTCACAAATGTCTTCACAAGGACACATAAAGGGCACCTTAAGGTGACTCAAGCTCTCTCTTCACGTTAGGGCTCATGGTCCTTGTCCGGAGTGACTCATTGCATTGGTCAGTATTGTGCTTTGGGAGGCTATCAGGGAGGAAAAGGCCACACACAAAAAACCCTACCACCACACAGCAGTTCCATTAACTGGTGTAGCAAAGGTACAACAGTAAGGTGGTAAATGAGTCAGACAGTGGAGTAGGAGAGTACAGCTGGCTCCACATTTGCTGCACAGCCCCCAACAGCCTGTTGCTTCTCTGGGAACAGATGAAGGAGGAAGGAGACCTCTCGCCAGAGACACAGGTCTTCAGAAGCAATTTGAAAAGGCCTCAGGGAGGGTATTTCAAATCCCAGGGGGCTGTGTAAGGAAGCACAGAGATGGCCATAGGACAAGGACACCCTTCTAAGCCATCAAAATGAGTGATTTTTTTTTACAGGCTTCTCAGGAAAAATAAAAGGGCTGTTTAATACATGATGAAAGTAGAGAGGCCTTACACCACAAGCCTGCCCACTAACCTCATGTCTTTTGCTCTTTGCATCTTTTTTCACTGGTCTCAGAAAGGTTAAGTGGGAGCTCACAGATGAGCTATGGCCTGCAGGCTTGGGAGGGCAGAGTGTGAAAGAACAAAGCAAGAGCAAGGCAAAGTCTTGCCTCCTGCAATCCAGGTTGGTCTCCACAGGGCCCAGAATTCTCATTTGTTTTATTGAAACCTGAACTAGCTTGTTATCACAGTAAAAGTAGCTCTGCATTTAACAGCTGCAGTGGAAGAGCTTGTGAAGGGTTTTGCCCCATTAGCCTGTCTGTGAGAGATCTGTACTGAGCCAGACTGTGCCTCTGGCCTCTGTCTGCTGAAAGGTATGTTAATAGCTCTGCTGCACTGAGACAACTCCTTACCTTCAAGAGTTTTAAAGGCAGATAAAGTAAAGGTCTCTTCCTTTTCATACTCGTCACCCACTTCATCCCAAGCTGCTCCAAAGTTTGGCTTCAGAACTCGCTGGATGTGATCAGCCACTGTTACCTCCAGGTCTTCAAGCTGGTGGTAGAAGAGGTTAAAGTGAAACATGGTTGTTCTTAACCCTGCTTTCTTCAGAGTGAACTTCAAACTGTATTCCCTGAGATCAGGGAATGTAGAAGAAAGCCTCCACTTCCACTCATAGATAGATCAGAGCAAGCTCTGCCCCTTCTGATTTGCTGGAGAAAATACGACTTGGCTGAGCAGCTGCTAGGTCTGGGAAAGTCACTGCTCAAGTCATATCTGGCATTTTCAAAGCAAGTTCCTGTTCTGTGGACAGCCCTTGGCCTGACAGAGATCAAAGCACTGAACAAACATCCAAAACAGAGGCAAAAACAAAAGCTAAAAAATAGCTGCTTGTGCTCACACAGATGCAGCATTTATTTCCTTAGAAAGCACATAAGGCTGTATTTTGCCTTTCTGGTTTATTGTTTTGCAGGCTGGTAAAGTACAGTGGGACACTGTCAGATGCTTGCTATCATCTAATGCTGTGTGCCGGGTTAGCTGAGCTGCTGCCGTGACTACGTCTGTGCCAGGCAGAACTGGGCTTGTCCCTCCAGAGCATGCACTGAAGGGCAGCCCGTGCCAGAACCGGCTGGACAGCAGCCCACATTCATTTCAGCAGTCGCTGCAGGAAAGAAATCTCCTCTTGATTCTAGCTGAAACACATGGAAGAGTTTGTTTAAATATCACTCAAATGCTCTGGTGAGTGTGGGAAGGTTAACCTCGCACATTCCATTGAGAAAAACACTCCCTTTTCCTCCTGGGAGGATTCTGTGTCCCCAGTGACTCACTGCACAGCAGTGTCCCTAATCAGTTTTGAAGCAGTGACAGGCAATACATAGGAAGCAGCCTCTGGAGCTAACAGGGCAAGCAGAAGCTGTGTCACAACATCCCTTCCTCTCCAGAGGGTAAGCACCACCCTCTGTGAGACAGTCTCAGTTTCTAAGCAAGCACAAATTCAGTTTCTTTCTTTGTGCTAAAAAAGCCTGCCTAGAAATATCAAAGCCTGGAAAGGGGAGAGGTGCTTCTGTAACACCAGTGTAACCATGGAGAACACAAGATTTGGTTCAAGGGCCCTGTTTCCATTAACCTGACTGCTACCTGGAGGACATATTATGGCCTCCCAAAACACTGGTGTCTTGCAGAGTCAAGTACCTGACGGGAGAGCAACAAAGGGATACCCCAAACAAGACAAAACAAGCTCTGCAGACCCACATCTACATCCTGGGTCAAAACTCAAAGAGACAGCAAGAAACTACTCTTCACACAAAGCTGCCCTCACCAGCATCACCAGACTCATCACTGCATGTAGCGCAGCTTACAAAGCCCTTCAAAATGACAGCAGTTTTCATGATCGGGTACGCTCCCAGCTCCTTACCACATACTCATCCTCGTAACCTTCGTCATCAGTCTCACCCGTGTTCGGGTCACAGTCCTTGACAGTGAACTTCATCATGCAGCTGAAGGTACAGGCCACTGGAGGCGGGGAAGGCAAAGGCAAAGCTCACATTACCACCAGATCTGTGGTCCCCTGCAGCAGAAAGGGGCTGGGAGATTCAGGGTGGCTGGGTTTTCCTCATTGCTGTCAGCAGCATGGGCTTAGCCACTGACCTAGACAGGGTTCTCAGTTTCTGTCTCTCAAGGACAAGTTATTTCTTTGTAATATAATTATTACCTCTTTGTAATTGTTAGAGAAGAAAGTTAGTTAGGAGTAGTCAGCATGGATTTACCAAGAGGAAGTCATGCTTGACTACCTGATAGCATTCTGTGATGACATAACTGAATGGGTAGATTCAGGGAGACCAGTGGATGTGGTCTACTTTGACCTTTGCAGGCAAAAAAATCTTTTCTTGCCTTCCCTGGTGCTGCAGAGAAGCACCATTGACCTGGCCTTGCCCACAACTACTCTCCCGGGGTCGGCTGCAGTAATGCCTCCTTTCAACTCTGCATTGCTTCACCTGGCTCAAGGCAGTGCTGCTAACATTGGCCCTTGGGGAAGCCCACTGGGTGCAGAGGGTGAGGCAGGCAGGCTGGGTGGCACCGGTGGGTGCTGGCAGGCACGGGCTGACTGGGCTGCCCAGCATGTTGAATCAAGCTCTGCACACTATGGACTCAGCCTGCACACACCATAGGCTGGCAGCTGTTCCTCGGCTTCCCTTTATCTTCCCCTTCCTGCAGGCATCCGAGGGGAATCCACTCCCTCTGCTTTGCCAGCCCCTGCGCTTGCACCCTGATGGGTTTCTTCGGGTCCCTTCCAACCCCTAACATCCTGTGATCTTGTAATACTAAAGCTAGCAAACAGTGATAAAGACAGGCTCACGATGGCTGTTCAGGACTATAATCCTCAGATCAAGTGCTATTACTGATCAACCTCAAATTGTGCAGGGAATACCAACTAAGACATCCCGACAGTGCCTTGTGAAGAGGCAAGTTCCTTATCAAGGGGACCGTTTCATGCACCTCTGAGATGAAATCACCTTGCACTGCAACACAACAACTGATTAATGCCACTCAGCTGGGAGAGAAGGCAGTGACTCATCCACAAGAAGATGGCCACCGACAAGTGAACAGCAGCAACACACAAATGAGCAGTCCTAGAACACAAACCAGGGTGACCAAAGCACAGGCAAAGTCTGGTTCATATTCTGGACAGTGACAAATGAGGGAATGTTCTGTTCAAACAGAGATCCCTGAAATTCTGGCAGCTTGTCTGAAACAGCCCATTGCTACTTGCAGCATCTGAGCACTCCACAAGTGCCAGGCTCCACACATCTAACACAAAGGACAGGCTAAGGAACGTGCCAAAGTGCATGGGAGATAACTCAGCAGACAACTGAATGCTCATCTACCAGCTCTCATAGCCTGATTCCACAATGCTACAGCACAAAGGAACAAGGAGACAGCTCCCAAACAGCAAAGAGAAGTCATGTTCATCATCACTCTGCACTGCACCCACACACAGGCTATAAATACCTGGCTAGGATGCAAGGTAGAATGTATGGGGGCGAGCAATATGGTATGCTCAATTTGGGAGACATTAGCAAAACACAGAGGGCAAACTGTTTACCTGCTGTTGGATCCTCTTCAGATAGTGCCACCAGCGTGTAGCACGTACCCGGCTGGTTGTATACCAGGGTTTTGGCAGGTACATAGCCAATGACCTCATATCCCTCTGTTGGCTCCATCTGCACTGTGACATTCTCCAGGATCTGATCATTCAGGGTGTTCGTGCAGTCAAACTAAACAGGGAAAAGGAAAGCAGCACCAGCTTGAGGCTGCCCACTGTAGATCTAGCAACAGATTCTCTTCAGGCAGAGCAAGGGCCTGGTAACAACTTGTGAATCTCTGGCTCTTTGTGCACCTTGCTGCCAACTGGCCAGTCACAGGGGTTATGAGTTCCAGCTTAGTCGCAGAGCAACAGTGACTTAAACCAACAGATTTAAATATTTTAGAGGAGAAACTAAACCCCTGCAGGGGCCTCCAGTGCTCCAGCAAGCTTTTCAAGGAAACAACACTTAAAATGAACCAGCACAAACCAGCCCACAGCTACCCAGTGCCTGTCCTCTGCAACCCAGATTGGAGCAGAAATTCAGCTGGGTGGGGATGTGTCAGCCTCTGTCTGTTTCAGATCACCAGTTAATATAGAAGTTTTTTTCCACTAAATGTACTTTATCTTTTCTCCCTGGGTGGTTATTCTCAGGTTAACTCCTTGCTGTATGGAAATATGAGAACTGTGTTGTCTGTGTCTTCTCACTTGATACTACAAGACACTGTGCCCCACACCAGATGGAACAGAGTATCATTTGCACAGCTTTAACTAGGGGTAGCTTGGGCAAGTTTCAGCAGGTCTAAACTTGCTGGTCAGACTTTGTTCTAGCCGCAGTGACAAGCCACTTAACCTCACAGTAGATGGACAACAGAAGCAAAGATCAAGCCCTATAAGGACTGTGTAAGCAGTTTTAAGCTTTTGCGGAAGGAGTTGGCCGAGGACAAAACATCACTTGTGCAGGACTTGCTGTGCCTTGAACTCCCCAGAGTCCAGACAAAAAGGCTGGCACAACATCCCTCACATCTCATATGTGGCAGCCAGGTGGTACAGCCCCAGTCAAGGCAGAGAGAAAAGCACCTGTACTAAAACAAAGCATGTTTAGCAGATGGGCAAAACGAAATGTAGGGGAAGAGCTCTCCCCCACCACGTCCCTTTCTTGAGTATCCTTTCCAGCCTTTCAGATATGGTAGGCTTCACTCTTTCATGCCCAAACCGTATAGCTCCCCTTGCCAACTGCTCAGTGAGAACAGCCCCATCTAGTGCCTCTTTGATTTCTTTTGTCTGTGTGCATAAGCATTGTTCAAACACACAAGCTCCCTAATTATTTGTTTTCTAGGGCTCTGCTGCCCTGGGTGAGAAACCCAGGGCTCCTCATTGTAGTCATGTGCTTTTTCCTCACGGTGGAGCTTTTAACCAGTCAGGAGCTTACTTTCCAATCCTTTTTCAGCACCGCATGCTGTAGCTACCCACCTGGAACACCATGTGGTTGACAAACGTATGCTTGGTGCAACGAACCACATACTCTGTCTCCAGCTCTGTCAGGGCGACAGGCTCTGGGGAAGACTTGAAGAGTGGGCCCAGTCCACGAAACTCTGGGATTGCCCCCAATTGTTCTGAAACAGAGAACATGGAAACCATTGCCTTCCCCAACCCACAGGAAGGTGTTGGCAGCTTCAAAGTTGTTGCTGAAGCTGCCGCAGTAAGGAGTTATTCATCAAACATCCATAAACATTCACTACAGATTTTTAAAGGCAGAGTCATCCTTTAGCCACATCCACTGGAAGACAGAAAGAACAGAACTGCAGGCACCCCCAACCCCCAAAAGTGAAGAGCTGACAAAGTTGGAAGTTCATGTCACACTCTGAAAGTACATGGGTAAAAGGCAGAGGAGCTACAGCAGGCTCAGGGAGAGCTGCCTATATGGTTCTCAGACACAAGCACAGAAGAGGCCTTGCATCAGTTTACCCTGGAATATTTCTTGCCGTGTTGCTGCCACCTTTTCTGGCTGTTTGACAACAGCAACAGGGGCATTTTCTGCAAAAGAAAAAGAATACAAACACTAAAGGATTTGAAGGTGAAGATCAAGAAGTAACTAAATCAGAAAATAGCTCCATGTCTGGAGGGGAATTTGGCTGAGGAAAGGAAGTGAGCTCATTTCTCATCTTGCTATGGACTAGATACCCATATTTAGCTTCCTAAACATCTCTAGAACTGCAGCAGCTCCAGTGAGGTTTATCAACCATAACTATTATTAGAAGCTGGACTAAACCAAAACATCAGTGTGGGAGCAACCAGATTTGCTGGCTTTAGTCATTACAGAAGATGTAATCCCACAAAATTCAAATAGGATGGTGCTCAGCAATTCCTAGCAAGCCCAATGCAGCCTGTTGTCCGAGGGCTGGAACTGAGAGGGAATTACTTGCTGTTTGGACCAGTGTTCAGGAAACTGCTCCTCACCTGCTCTTTGCTCAATGATAGGAGCTGTTGCCAAAGGAACAGATTTCAAGTCAAAGGGTTTCTCGGAGGGCTCCAGGGTATACTGATGTAGAGCCTTCTCCAAGCCAGGTATGGACACTGTCAAACCTGGGGACAGAAGGGACAAGTCACTGAAAGCACAGGTAATGTCAGCTCTTTGTCACTCATTAAACCGGGACAGAGATGTAGACTTGTTGCAAGGACTTCCTGTATTACCATTCAGGATGTAGCCAGCATTGAGGGCTTTCTGCTTCTGCTCCAGGACATTCAGGTAGAAAGTTGCTCTGTCTCTTACTTCATTGTCATCGTCCATCACACACCTGAAAGCAGAAAACTTTGTTCAGTCCAAGACAGCAGAATCCACATGATGAATCCAGGTGGCTAAGCCACCTTACATGTCTAGAAAGAACATGCCATAGGAGACAAACAGCAAGGTACTAGTAATGGCATTAGAAAAAGCAAACATCTGCCACATTTGTCTTCTGTCTAATTTGTGGCACTGAATGCAGTGGTGATCCCATCATGGGACCCCTGCATTTTCTCAGATCTACCGCTAGAAGAGATCAGACATGCATGGGGATGTTAACAAGCTCTCAAGCAAAGAGGTTGGGAAACTCCTAGATAACACTCACCTCTTCAGTAACACCAAGATACTGGGTAACATCTCCTCATTCTGGGCTCCAAACTTGGCTAGAGCACTTACAGCACCTGTAGCACAAGTCATGAAAGCAGGATTAGAAAACAAAAGAAATGAGCTGAAGTTTTCTCCATTTCCTGGCCATGAAGAAATGCTGTCAGCGATGCTAGTGCTAGTACAAAGTACTACTGGGACTAGAAAGAGGCACATATATTTGTGGTGGGTCAGGAACTTTCTGCCCCACCTCCCAGTTGAAATTTACCAGACTAGCTCAGATGGCTTGGAAGTAAGATGAAGCTATATTTACAGCAAAGCCAAATTTACAAGCATGTATACACAATATGTTTGCAAGTATTTACAATTATATACAAATAACAAACACAGGAATCCAAACTCCCTCCCAGAGAAAGAAAACTGCCCCCAGAAGGGCTCAAAGCTACCCTCTCTTTCTCCCTCTACTTTCCCAGACAGAAACAAAGCAACCAGCAAAGCTTACACTGTTATGTGTTAGCCAAGATTAGTAGAAAAGATAGAGTGGAGTGAAGAGGAAGCAAATAGATCCAGCACCCCTGACCACAGTGGGACAAGCTGTTGACTTTTTAGCTTTTTATCCCTCTCAGCAAACCAATGAATGATATCTTTTCTTTTCACAGCCAATGATCAAATTTCTCTCGTTAAAATATTCCAGTTAGCCTCAAACCTTTTCTGTCCAGTTTCAGAGTCACTGCTTCTCCCTCTCTATCCCTCGGCTGCAAGCCACCTCTTCCATCAGTACTACTGCAGGATCTCTGCTGTGTGAAAAGACCTGCTCAGGACTAGAGTGACTCACAGCCCTCAAAATCCGAGTTGTTCATACACTGTCTTTCCTTGACATATCTCATGAGGCAGACAGCTTCCCCAGTCCATCCTTACCTGCCCGGACTTCCTCATGCTCCAGGACAACCCTGTTGTAGATGAAGCGAATGTATTTGGAGGGGTTGTTGGTTTTGGGTCCTTCCTGCCCCAACAGGTGGAGGATACGAGTGGCCAGCACCGTGAACTCACAGTCCTCGATGAATTCACAGAGGTGAGACAGGCCTGTCTCTTTGCTCTCCGAGTTCTCCTCAATGATGCTGATGATGCAGTCCACAATGGCTCGCTTGTATTCAAAGCCACCCTCAGGAGAAAAAGGGAAATGCTCATCTGGAAATCTCCAAGCATTTTAGAGACTCTGAAGTAGCCAGGCAGGAAATAATTTCCTTTGGCAAGCTCACTCGCATACTCTTAATCTATGTTTGAAAAGAGAGGGGCAGTAATGCTGCCCCCACTTTTGACCCTCTTTACACAGAGTGCAGCTAATACTCAAGCTCTCCTGCCATCTCCCTTCAGAATGGCTGCAGGGAAAAAAAAAAAGGCCTGAAAAGGCTAAAAGAAACCATCCTCCTGAAGGATTTATATCTCCTTCAAAATCCTCTGCTGCTAGATTTAGTGCATAAAAACAGCCATATGGGAAGAGAAAAAAAAAACAACAACTCTCTCCTCTTTAGCACCAGACATCCAAGGATGAATCACAAGAGAAATATATTAAGGACCACATCTGCCACAGCAGGACCCAGCAAATAGCCCCATTAGTGAGGGAAGACAGGCAATCAATACCACCCCAGGCACACCCCAGAACCTGCCACACTGGTAACGCTCTGTTATCTTCAGATATTATTTACTGTAGTCCTCAGCACACACCAGGGGATTTAACTGCACACTATCCTCTGCCAATTACATGCAGAGTGCTGGGCACTTAGGAGATCTTTCTGGAGCTATTTTGGATTGAAAAAAAAAAAAGCTTGAAAACAATGGTTTGAACTACAAAACCGCATTCAAAATGATACCATCCACCCACAGAAAACCTGGGGAAGGAGAATGGTCCATTTCTCACAGAAGCAAAATGAGATGCTCTGGTTTGCTCCCAGTCAGGCTGTAATGGGCAGAAAGCGATGTCCAAGCAAGCAGTGGTGCCAGCTGTGTTACAGGCATGTTAGTGCTTCTAGAAATGGCCTCAGCAAACCTCGGTAAAACTGTCTGCATGCAATTTATGTCTGACTGATTGCAGAGAATGGTTGTAGGTACTTGTGCTAGTTTGAAGCAGGCTAGAATGTTTTGGTGAGAAGAACTAGATTACAGGCTGTGGAAAGAAAACTGTGGTGATGTCTACTTTGCTCATAGGCTTGCTGAGATGTATAAAAACGTAAGTCAAAACATAGATAAGACACTCAGCACCACTCTTGCTTGGGCTGCTGGCTGAGCTGCATCTCTCTAACCTCACCCTCCATTTTGGGCTAATCCACTTTGCTTCCTAACCCCCTGGCCAAACCTCTATTCTTCCTTGGGACTGGGGTAAGGTTGAGAGGGGTAGGGGGAAGGTGAAGGGGTGGTTGAGAGCCCCTCCTGGGGACTCAGGTTTCTGGGAGGGGAGTTGTGTTTCTGTATTAGCTTTTTTACCTTGTATATTTCTGTACATATCTGTATATACTGTAAATATCTGCATGTATATTATGCCAGCTGTAAATATAAGCTTCATTCATATTTCCAGAGCCGGCTGAGTCTAGTTTGGGTGATTTCTGAAGTGTGGGGAGGCAGGGAACACCCAAACCATCACAGTACTCATGATCCCTTCACCACCACAGCACAGAGAGTAGAACAAAAGTGGGCCCCCGTCATCAATAAATAGGTTGTTATCAAATCTTTGTGTACAAGACAAAACTTCTTGGAATTTGCTGTCAAAGTACAAAAGGAAGCTGGTTCAAATGCAAAACACACATGGACTGCCAACAGATTTGCTGCTGCCTGCATTTGCTTTGAGAGCTAATAAAGCCCCAGAAAAATCAAAGAATGAAAACCACATTAAAAATATCCCTGGCAGCACTCATATCGTTATTGTGCACAGCTGGTCACCTCTGCCAGTTAGACTGCAAGCCTTTTAGAGAGACTCTTCTTGCACAGCAAGAGCTGGACTCCCAGTGGGACAGCTGTGCAGCCTGCAGTTCATGCATGCAAACAAGGAGCACAAAGTAGTTGCCTTGCAAACTTACCTCTTCCCGAAGCATAGTGAAGAGAAAGTTCATGAGGACAGTGTGTTTGCGAGGGTACTTCTGACACAGTGCATTGATGGCTTGCACCACTACAACCTAGAGGAAAAGAGGGGCAAGTGAAAAAGGATTCTGCCTTACAAAGCAGGAAAACATAGTTGAACTACATCAACTTTGTGCTGGTCTCTAGCCTAGAAATTATGGTTTTGCCTTTACTTATCCAACAAATGCAGTTCCAGGAGGTACAATCCTAAGAATTGGAAGAGATCAGTCTTTATGTACCAGCTGCAGCCTAGCAAAAGCCCAAACCCACTATAAAGAAATTCTCAAAGAGCATCTCCCCAGAAGACAGTATGTGACTATGGAGCTGGCTGCTGCATGATTGAGGCATGGCTTAGGTCAATAGCCTCAGACTTTTTGTCCCCCGTCCAAATACTCTGCAGCTCAGCTTCCTACTGGAAGCAGATCCATGCAGGTTTCAGAGAGCACACACAAACAGACAAAGACCAAGGGACTTCTTCAGGAGCTTGCATGTCCCTCTTCCTCCCACTTCCTTACTTTGAATTCATCTGAGATTTCTGACATGAAAGAGGAGATCTGCTTCATGAGCCGGTCAATGCTGCTTTCACTGCCGGTTTTCAGCAGTGTGGTGATGGCCAGGGTGGCTATGCTGCGATTGGAGTCCGTCACAAGGTTCTCCAGGTCTAGGTTGCAGGCAGTCACAGCAGATGGATGCTTCATGGCCACCTGGAACAGACATGAAAGAGTGGAAATCACTCAATAGATGCAAAAGGCCCAGCTAACAAAATCCACCAAGGATCCCACTCCTCCCTGTAAAAGTAAACACTACAAACTGTCCAAGAGGGTTAGCTCAGACAACTCATTCTATGAGGGTAGAGCTTTTTCTTCTTGCAGAACGCTATCTATTGATGGAAGAGAAGCAGCAGCAATAAACAATCTTTTACTACTTTTAATTCTCTCATACTTTTCCATACATTAAGAAAAGAAAGCTGTGAAGTCCCAGCTGAAATTCAGTGACCCCAATCTTTGCAGAACAGCTTTGTGGGCAGAAGGACAGCAGTCACCAGATGCTGCCATTTTATCTTTTAATTTTTATTTCCCCCCACCCAGTACTATTCTTGAATACTGTGCTCAGTTTTGGGCTCCCCCGTTTAAGAGGGACAGGGATCTGCTGGAGAGAGTCCAGGGCTATGAGGCTGATTAGAGGACTGGAGGGCATGGCTTATGAGGAGAGGCTGAGAGACTCAGGACTTTTTAGTCTGGAGAAGAGAAGACTGATGGCTGGCCAGAGGCAGGGGTACAGGCTCTGCTCACTTGCTTCCTGTGACAGGACAAGGAGCGATGGGTGCAAGTTGCAGCAAAAGAGATTATGCCTCAACATAAGGGGGAACCTCTTTACTGTAACAGTCACAGAGCACTGCAACAGACTCCCCAGGGAGGTTGTGGAGTCTCCTTCTACGGAGACTTTCAAGGCCTGTATGGATGTGTTCCTCTGTGATCTGTGTCAGATAGTTTTGTCCTGCTCTGGCAGGAGGTTGGACTGGATGATCTCCTTGGGTCCCTTCCAACCCCTAACATCCTGTGATCGATTATACAAGATCAAGTGAAAAGCTGAAGCAAAGATTGCCACAGAGCAGGCAAGAAACAACATCAAGGTTTGATCCCTGTTTTGCAAGGAACTCCTTCCCCAGAGGAAAACTCAGAAGGCAAAGCAGTAACACTTAAAACCAACTATACTCATGTAGAGACTATGAAAACGATTGCCTCTTTCTTTTTTTTCCTTCTGTAAAGTGTTCTTTGAGGTTTTATTCCACTCAGAAAGCCACGGGATGCAAGGCTGTAGCCCACGATAAAGGTTTACACAAAATCATCAGATAGTCTGCCCCCTTTTCTGAAGCTTGCACCTCCCTGCACACGAGAATTTATTACAGCCCCCCAGAGACTGGCTCCTACCTTGTTGAGGGTACGGACGGCTGCGTATCTCAGTGCTGCTTTTGGGGAACTGCAGAACAGCTGCAAAACTGCAAGGAGAGAAAAGCAACAAAGGCAGACATTTAGGCATCTATTGTTGAGAAGTGTTTCATACCTAAAGCAAGAGTTTCAATGAAGAGGCAGCTGCAAGCACAAGATAACTAGAAGCCTGCTTAAGAAGTAGCTGTGAATTTACCACCTTCCTCCCTCATTTTTGCCTCCTGCTGATAACTATCTCTTACCCATCTCCTTCTTTTTCCACAGAGCTGCTACCCTTTGCTCCTCTTGAAAGCAATTTTTATCACTTTTTCATCTTTTCTATTAAGTCAGTGTGAACTGCTCTCCATTTCCATTCAAACTCTGTGTCTTTCCCAGGGCTGGTTCATGATGGGCACCCTCTCAGTGCAGAGGTGTGACACACAGCCTCCCTTACTTGGCAGCAGTCTCTGCTCAAGAGAATGATTGGACTGGGCTGAGAAGGCAAGATTTCAACACTTGGACTTCCTGCACAGTTACACTCGGTCTAAAGCAGGGAGCTGTATCAGTGAGAATTCAGCCTTATTTCATCATAAAATAAAACCAAATCCTTCTGGTAACCCACACTTTAACACACTAGACAAATACCTTTACAGGAACGAAGCTATCCACACAAACCACAGGATGTCAGCAGCAGCATAAAGCAACAAAGCCTACGGTAGTATTACAAGCCTCAGGCTACACAAGGTCCTTGTTTCCTGGGGTGATCAGCCAGTGACAGCACTGCAGTCTCACAATCTCCTCGCCATTGCCGTGAGCCCACGCTCACCTGAGACAGCTGGAGCCAGCTCTTTAGCAGTGCAGTTGGGCAGGTTAACAATGGCAGAGGCAGCTTCATAGACTACCATCTCGTGCTTGTTCCTCAGGCAGCTCTCAATGAAATCGAATAGGGGGCTGTCACGGCTAAGGGACAGAAAAGACACAGGAATGAATTAAACCAAAGGTACTCACAGAAACAAAGAATCTGGCAGCAGAAATGGGCAATGGAAAGGTCAAAGCAGTCATAGATCTACTGTCCCCAGATTTTGCATTGGTTATTACACTATACTTTCACAATGGCTGAAAGATGCTCTGCCTTACAAGTACTCTCCCTCTGCCCTCACACCCTGACAGCTGACTGTGCACACAAGTCTTCTCTACCAGGAAGCTGCACTGCTAGCCAAATAATTACAGAGGACAGAGAAAACAAAACAGAATATCTCAATAAAAAACAGCTCTGCAAAACAGAGTATTCCAATTGCCCTCAGGAGATGGCAAGTGAGCCTTGAAGAGCAAATTCTTCCAGCAGGGCAAGGGAGCCCCCTCACCTGCCAGCCTCGTCCTCCAGCAGCTTGCTGGCTATTCGAATCATCATGCAGTAGGCAAATGGTGACTTGAGGCCATGGCGCGTGAACTTGCTGAGCATCTTGTTGACTGCCAGGCGGTCATTCTTCCGCACGTGGTAGAGCAAGCCCAGAGCATGGTACTGTGCAAGGAAAGAGACTGTTACAAACCTGTGGTGTGTTCTTTCTGCTTCTATCTCCTCTTCTCCCCAGAGGTGCTTGGCTGAACTGTAGCAGTTTGCTACACTCCAAGCTGCTGCCTGCTATTTCCTGTCTTGGCAGTGAGCTTCCTACCTGCACCATGATATTGTCACTGGAAGCTGCCTCCTGAGCCTCATTCACCCAGCGTTTAACCACATCATAACTGGTCTTCAGCAGGTGCTGGAGGGGAGAAAAAACACAGACAACTGTAAGAAGAATGGAGGAAGCTTTGGGGATCACAGCTCATGAGGGTGCTGGCAGCAGCAAGAGATTGGCCTGCAGAGACTCAGCCATGATGGCTGCAGCCTCAAGAGGTCGATGATATCCCACAAGCGCCAGCTCCTCAATTCACAAAGAGGGGAATAGCAACAATGAAACTCTGAAAGTTCCAAGATATTGAGTTCCACTGCCACTGCAGATGACTGCAGGAAGTACCTACCAGGGAGGACACCAGAGCAGAGCTGGATACACTTGGCACTTTGTCAACAATTGCTTGCTTCATGTAGCGCTCAATGGCCTGCAACATGGTACTCTGCAGGGAGAAGGAAACAACAGCTGATACAGAAAAGCCATTTGGAGTGTGAAAGGGGAGATGCAAAAGCATGAAAAGCAGAGTGGAAGGTGGGATGGGGAGAAATAGGGCAAACTAAAGACCTAGGGCTGCCCCAAGGGAAAAGCAGCACTTACATCAGTGATCTGACAGAGCGCTCTCACAGCAGGGCCTCGGTAATTGTCATCCTTCCCAGTCATATCTTTGGTTAAGCTGGTTGAAAACAAAGCATTCAGTGAGCCAGCAGCTTTCAGGTGCATGCATCATGCACAGAGAGCAGCAGGCAGCTGGCATGTTGAGCAGGCAACTCTCAGGGTGGAAAGGCAGAAGAAAAAGATCAGTGGTCAGGTTCCAAGCCCAGCAGCAGGCTGTACAGGCTCCTGCTCACCAAGTGAGGCTGCAGCCTATATACATATCCCTGAAGCATTTCCCTTCCTTACTGAACTCTCATTCCTGCCTTTCCCCAGAGTCCTAATCAGTGAGAGACCATCTATGAGGGAACAGGGTTCATCACCTAGGTCTGGGCCTTTCACTGAGATGATCAGCAATTCAGGAGTGACTCACAGAGGGAATTTTTTCCCCACTGAAGCCACATCCTGCACTGCTTCAGAAGCAGTAAATCCTTGTCTACCTGCTGAAAGCCTGGGTATTTATGCCAGAAATCTTCAAAAAGCTTCAAGGCATTCAGACAGGAAAGCAGGAGTTCATGAGACAGCCTTCTACAAAAGGGGAAAACCAGTAGCACTGCCCTACCTAGTAACCAAGAGACAACCCAGACACCCATGTGCATAAGAGGTGGGACACAGGCCATTCCCCATACCTCACTGGGAGTTCAGCGTCTGCATTTTAATAGCCCCTTTTAAAGGGAAAATCTTTCCCTATCCTCATCGTGCTTAGGGACTACAATTACCTCCAAGAGGCAGGACAGGCACTACTGGAGGACACATGAATCCAACAGCAAGGGAAAAAAACACCACTGACCTGCTCGTAACAATGATTACATCTTCTGCAATAGAAGACATCTCTTTGATAGTCAGGTAACACATCCTGCGAAGAGTTGGCTGACAAGGAAAGAGAAGCTAAACATCAGCTGAGAGGATCTCAGAGATAGAAAGGGATCTGTTTTCCCTGCTTCCATGATTTTACTGTGAAGATCAAGAACCTGACACCTTCAGAGAGCCCCTGTGCCTAAGTGTAAAAGATATACAAACCCCACAAGATCAACAAAACACCTCTTCTTGTGAAACACTCAGTCTTACAGTAAAGCTGCAGATTTAGCTGGATCTGCAATTTCGTTTTCATTTGTCATTCACAGGAACACAGAGGAAAGCTTGAAGTCATTAGCTGATGGCACCCTGATGCTTCAAAAGCAGGAAAGCAAATAATTTATATTCCTGAGTCTGGGGATTTCTACATTGGTCTCATGACTTTCAATGCCTTGTAGTTTTGGGGACAACTACTGCTGTGGGCCCGCACTAATTTCCTGGCATCCTCCAGGACACACAGTCCTTGATGCTCAGCAGGAAGCAGGCTCTTTTAATGCTAGACACAAAGTATTCCAGCTGATTACATGCTTGATCTGTGTCTAACACAATCACAAGTGTTAAACAGCAACTCAGAGGGAGGAATCCAGTATCTTAAGGGGGACTGCAGGAAGGATGGGGAGAGACTATTTACAAGGTCTTGTAATGACAGGGTGAAGGGTAATGGATTTAAACTGGCAGAGGGGGGATTGAAACTAGATGTTAGGAAGAAGTTCCAATAAGGGTGGTGAAACAGTGGCACAGGTTGCCCAGGGAGGTTGTAGATGCTCCCTCCCTGGAGGTGTTCAAGGCTAGGTTGGATGAGGCCTTGAGCAACCTGTTCTAGGGGAAGATGTCCCTGCCTAAGGCAGGGGTTGGAACTAGATGATCTTTGAGGTCCCTTTCAATCTAAACCATTCTATGATCTCTGTCCCAAAATGAGAGAATGCTTCAGCTAAGCTGCTACAAGGTCTGGAAAGGGCTAGGAAGCTGATCTCTCTTTCTCAACTTCCATGCCTCTCCTCCCAAACGTTTTTATCCTACTCTTCCCACTCAGATCACACAGTTCCAGGAAAGGTTGAAAAGATGATCGTATAAAATCACACACCTCCAGGCTGTAAAAGACACTGTGGACAACTTGTCCCAGTAAATAAATACAGCAGAGCACAACAAGCAGACTTACATCATTGGACTGAAACAGTTTGGTCATAGCAAAGAAGGATTCGGTAGCTTCCATGACACCAAGGTGCTCCCCCTAAGAGATGTTTGGAAAGAAGAAATTGCATTTGTCAGAACCAGACTTGGGCCAGATCTAAGTGTCTCTATACAGGTGTAGATTTTCTCTCCCTTACCTGGTTTATGAGATACAGGATCTTGGTGAGGATATGAGCACATTTTCGTGGATTTATAGGTGTCTCATTAAACACTCGTGCCTGGAAACAAAGCACAGACAAGGATGCTGACACCAACACTCCCTTTCATATGCTGTCCTCTCTGGTCTTGGTCACCAATATGAACATGCTGTGAGAGTGCTACAGCAAGATTCTTAATGGTTTGGGATCCTATTTCCTCTCAATTTCCGTTAAACACAGAACTCATTTGCAAGCTGGTCCTACAGTCTGGGATCAAAAATACAAGTGCAATTAAGGTACAAAGGCCAAATCCTCATCACGCCCTCATTCACCCACCCAACCTGACCTAGCTAAAACACTAGTCTTGAGACAGACATACTGAAGCTCTGTGAGGCTAAGGAGAACCACGACACTGGAAATACACATATAGCACTGAATCAAGTGCATCTGGGGATCCAGGAGTTTGCCTGCTGTTGAATAGTAAGGCATTTTTTTCAGAGCAAATTCATAGACTATTCTTTAACCACTCACACCCTAGTCATGAACTTTGCCATCTAAAAGACATTTGGGGTGTTCAAGGCCAATTTAGGGTGAGCTTTTCCCAAATCATTTTATTCATTTTATAGCTTTTTGTAGCCCATAGTCTTTAATTCACTACAACTTCTTTGCTTCTTCTTTTCAACAACAAAATAAAGACAAGTGCATTGCCCAATTTTTCTGAGCTAGCAAGACTGGAACAAACTCCTACAACCTTGCTGAAGTTCTCCAATGACCCTCTCTACAGATTGGGAGACTCCATTTAGAAAGGGGTATGCAAAGGAGACTGCCTGAGGAGTTACCTCCTGCAAGACTGCACTCTTCTCCAGGTGCTGGAATGGGTTGGAACCTCCACCTGCAAAACAGAGTAAAAGTCTTTCCAGGGAGAGTGCTGTGGGAAAGCAACTTTCTAATCATGTCCATACTTTTAAAACAGATTGATCATTTTGAGGTAACCTTTTTCACCAAACACCCAGATCTCCCTTTAAGTAATACTAATAGGATGTCTTCAGAGAAGTTAGAGAAGGCACAGTAGACAGGACATTCTTCACTTTGTCATACCCTCCAGAAGTAACCAGCCATGAGCCAAGGTAGAGTGATTAGCTGCTCCACTGTTATCCCCAAAGACCGATATCCAACCCTTGGTCTGAGAGTGTGCTGACAGTTAAATCATCAGTAAGAAATCCCTAGAAACAAAAGCTCAGACAGAGGTGCTGCTTGCCAGACTGGTAAGTCAGGACTACTCTATTCCATCCCTTATAAACCAATCAGGAATTCACTAGTGATGTATTTTGGCTCTATTGCTAATTAAGAGAGCAAGGCAACAGAGTAGAGAGTCTGGACACAGCCTAACTTTCATTGTTCCACTTAATAGAATAATTTATATTAAATAATTAAAAACCTCACCAATTAAGGATGATATAATCAGAGAGAAAAGCACTATCATTCTGCATGGTCTCCATTAGCTTTCCTCTTAAGCACTTGTGAGCTGCAGCTTTTCAAAAGCTGCATATTGATAAGCAGGTTTTAATTAGTACTGGTGTTCAGCCTGGCCCAGGGACAAAAAGCAGCCATTCCCAGCTCTCTTCCAGTGTTTAACAAGTCTAATCTGCTAGACAACACTGCTCCTCTGTCGGCTCTGGTTAGATTTGGGCTTGCAGCATCCTCCACTGGTGCCAGAAGCCTTTGCAAAAGCAAGCCTCACACTTGAAGGCAAACATTTGCACTCTGGCTCCTCCTCTGGCTCGGGAGAAGTTTGCAAATGAAGCAAGTGACTGAACAAACACAAGACACTTATGTGGGGTTGAGAAGAAAATTAGGGGTAAGAACAGAAACAATGTCTTTGGTATGAATATGAACCACTCCTAGCATAAGCATGTGAACGTGTTCCCACACCATGCACCTAGCAGCAGAATATTTCCCGTTGCCCAGCACATCTACACCACCTAAATCAATGACATCTACAACATCCAAACCAGCACTGCCTCTTCGTCCTTCCCAGCACTAAGGACCTTGAAATATATTATCCAGGAGGTCTCATGCCCCATCGCACCCTGTGTCAAAGTATTCTACCATCAGAGAAGCAGAAAGACAAAGGGAAGGCAGAGGCTGTGTACTCAGAAAGCTCCTAGTATCAGGTGACTAACAATTTGTACTGATGTGCACAGAAACCATCACTGACTGAGCCCAAAATAACATCTCAGAGTGCACTTCTGAGAGTCAGTGGGAGCAGCTCATCCAAGGCTACTAAACCCCCCAAGAAAAGCAAAGACACAGATGCCAATCAAGCAAACAGTCATCTCAACATAAAAAGACTGTTCTGTTTTCACCTGGAAAGAGCAAATTTAGGGATGACACACTCCAGCTTATACTGGGAATAACACCAGGAATGACAGACACTGAGGCTATACATTTGGGACACAGAATCATAGAACAGTTTAGGCTGGAAGGGAGCTCAAGGATCATCCAGTTCCAACCTCCTGCCATAGGCAGGGACAACTCCCACTAGAACAGGTTGCTCAAGGCCTCATCCAACCTGGCCTTGAACACCTCCAGAGAGAGTGTCCACAACCTCCCTGGCAACATGTTCCAGTGTCTCATCACCCTCACTGTAAAGAACCCTTTCCTAACACCTGGTTTGAATCTCCCCCCTGCTAGTTTAAACCCAATACCCCTTGTCCTGTCATTGCAATGTGCACACCCACAGCAGGAAGGCAGGAGCAGAAAATACTATGCATCTTCACTCGAGGTAGAAGTAATAGGATGAGAGGTAAACCTAACAGCAAAGTAAACATGTTGGAAAGCACACAAACAGCAGTGGAAGAAAGAAGAAGGAAGAGCTCTGTGAGCTCTTGGTACAAAAAGTCAACAAAAGTCAGCACTGCAATACAAGGAAGTGCATCTCCTGCCAGCCTTGGCCATAGGTAATGCCAGCACCTTGAAGTGTGTGACAGGTGTAAATAGCAGCCCTAAAAATTAATGTCAAGTGTAGTTCTCCTCCAGCAACTACCTCACTAAATTCTCCACTTATCAAGATGTCGCTGAAAGCTTTGGACAAGGGAAACAAGGGCAAAGCATTTAATGCACATCAGAATAAAAGGCAAGCACAGTTGCACAGAACAGCCACCAAGATTTACATTGAATCAATTCACTTCAGGATGCACTGATTTGTTATGCAGAACAAGCTGCATAGAGAGCTTCGCAGGAAGGTGAAAAAGATACCACAAGGCACAGCTATGAAAGTGAAGTCATAGCTACTCCTAATACACCTGAAGCACAGACCACACAAAGTATCAGCCACTTCCTTACTACTCGGGCCAAAAGATTGAAAAGATCAAGCAGTCAATTCGTGTTTCCTCATTGCTTTTAGCCTTTCAGATCCACTGAAAGTGGCAGTAATCTTGTTGGAAGGACAAACCATGTTTGTCAAAAAAAGTGACAGAAATTAGAAAATGGATTCTACCCTGCTTTTGCACCTGGCTTGGGAGTTGGGCAACTGAAAGCAGGGCTACTGTGCTCAATATTTAGCCTCACGCTTCACATCTGGCAGTGCAGCAGGTAACCTCAGTGTGCTGTGTCCGGCTGCAGCAGCGAGAACAGCAGCAGACTGCTCCAGAGCTTCCTCAGTGCTCCTGTTCACACCAGCCAGTCCCTGTGGCAAATCACGTACCGAGACGAGACTCTCAGCCCCCCTTCCCCACAAGAGGGGTCTCCCCTCACAGCTCCCTCAGGGATGTCCCTTCATAGCTCTCCCCTTCCCCACAAGAGGGGATGTCCCCTCACAGCTCCCTCAGGGATGTCCCTTCATAGCTCTCCCCTTCCCCACAAGAGGGGGAGTCCCCTCACAGCTCCCTCAGGGCTGTTCTTTAATCACTCACCCCTTCCCCACAGGAGGGGTCACTCTTCACAGCTCCCCCTTATTAACAAGAGAGGACTCCTCTCACAGCTTCCCTGCTACCCACAGGAGGGAGAGCCCCGGAGAGCCCCTCACAGCCCAGCTTCGCCCGGCTCCCCCCGCCTCCCCTTACCGGACTCCTCGTCCTTCTTATCGAACTTCTTCAGCATGGTGCTGCCGAGTGGCCCCTAGTAAGGCCTTTCACGCCCCGTGGCACTCCCGATCCCAGCGCCCGTCCCGGAGATGGTACGGCCACCCGCCCCTTCCTGCTGCCCGCCCCTTCCTGCCAGCCTGTCATCGCCGCCGCCCGGTCCCTGCGCAGGCGCGGCCCAGCCTCCGCGACGTGGCTCCCGGCGGCGGCCCGGGGCGCGGCCGCGGCGTGTGGCCATGACTGACAGCACGGGGGTGGACCCCGGTTGCGAAGGCTGCTATGTGATTGGCGGAGAGGCAGGGGCGGGGCTGGGAGCGCTGGGCTGGAAGGGTGCACTGGGGTAGGGGGCAATGGGCGCTGCTTACCGCTACCTCCCTCCCTCCTGCTAGTAGGGGGTAGCATCACCAGGGGCACGCTGGAGGAGGGATCCACAAGGGGCCCGGTTGGCGGGCACTGGGAGCCCTTGGGGGATACTAGGCAGGAGAGCACCCTGGGAGTGGTGGAAGAAGGGCAGGGTGGAGGGTCTAGGAGAGACATCAGGGCTAGAGCAAGGAATGGCACACTGGGACTAGGGGAGATTCTGGCTGGGGCTTTTTGCCCAGGCGCAAGGAAGGCAGGGAGGGAGACCTGAGACTGGCCCTTGTCACCTAGACTCTCTGTCTTGTAGTGTCCCTGCTATGATACAGTTTCTGTCTGCTCCAGTGCCCAGTGTCCTTGCTGCCATCCTATTTCTACCCTGCACCCACCAACCTCCAGGCCCAGCCCTGTGGTACCCACATACTGAAGCAGAATGTCCTGAGATCCAGCACTGTCTAGACATCACCTGAGCCCTGGGGTGTGTAGGGAAGGCAAAGGACCCAGTTATCCACCCCAACACCTCGCACCAGCCCACCCTAGTCCTAGCACATTCCTTTGGTGGGCACTGAAATATGCCCCTCCTACTGTGCTCAAAGTCACCTCGACTGCATCTGCCTGCCTCCTGAAGCCGGCACCTCCTCCGAGGCAAGGGGGCTGCACTCACCCTGTTGGAGGTAGTCCTCAAAGAACATGGCTGTGTCCCCCACTAGCTCCAGTGGCCTTCTCCAGGGCGTCCCTCAGCCTCTGCCTCAGCGGTGGCAGCCTGTACTTTGCACAGGGCGGCCACGCCGTGCTTCGCACCGCTCTTATCTCCGCAGCCTGCCGAAGACGGCAGCAAGAGCGGCGCAAAGCAGTGTGCCTGCTGGCCAGAGCTGCTGCAGGCACCTTGGGCTGGGGACAGCCCTGCTGCTTGAGCGGGGTTAAAGAACATGAAGTGGGAGTGTACAGGCCTGCAGAACTGGTACCCTTTTATTGTGCACCCCATCAGCCCCAGCTGTGAGGCTCAGCCGAGCTTTGCAGAACGTTTGGTGTGCTGCAGCTTCTCAGAGTGAGGCAACGGGTGGAAAATCTGCCTGACCAGGTGTAGACCCTTTGGAGACATCGCAGCAGTGGGTAAATAGGGAGTGAAGCAGGACACAAAAATCTTCCAGGTGCCTGGAGTTGGGATGCAGCTGTGCTCTGATGCTTCCCCTGCCCCCACCCCCCAATGAGGGCAAGCCCAGCTGTATCTTCTTTGGTGGTGTTGTGGTGCCTGTTATTAAACCAAACCCTCCTGAGACTCCTTGTGACTTGGAAGACGAGGTGCTGTGTCCACAGTCTCTTGTGGGCACACCAGTGCCAGTTTGTGCTCCTGTCTATCAGCAGCACTCAGCAGGCCTGCTGCCCTCTCCAGCCCCGTCCAAGAAGGTGTGCCCCAGCAGGGTGAGGTTTATTTCCTACGTCCAAGACGGGCCATCAGCTCAGCATTGGCAGCCGCCTTGGCCTGCAGCTCCTTCTCTCTTGCCAGGTCAAGCATGATTTTCAGTACCTGGGTAGGGACATCAAGTGACAGGGACACCTTTCTTGCCTTTTTTCTGGGAGCAGGTCTCTTGGCAGCTGGGCTGATTGGCCAGGACAATGCTCTTCTTGCTGACCCCCCTAGCAGCAGCAGGCTGGCTCTGTCCAGGTGTGACTCTTCCCCGGAGCCAGCGTCATTCCTCGTCATTTCAGGGAGATCCCTCAGCATCCTATTCGTGCTGCTGGTTTCCTGCCCTGTCAGCTTGCTTCCACCCGCAGCTCTAGGGGCCAGTGGGAGCCTCTCGTGGCTTGGCCCCTTCCAGGCTTTCACTGGCACTGCCAGGACCACCAGGCAGGTGAGCAGCATCCTGCAGTGCAGCGCAGCTAGGAGCACCTGCAGGAAGCACACACTGAGTATCACCCCTCCAATTGTGCTGTCATGACTCCAGGGCCCCTCAGCAGAGTGCCAGACTCGGAGCCCCCCTAGTCCCCACACCAGCTGGCTATGTCCAGCAATTGGAAGCTCGGCTATGGGAGACTGAAGCAGACGAGAGAAGATGGGTGTTCTCATTTCCCACAGCCCCTGGCCAGTTTCCCCACCTCCAGCCCTTTGTGACTTGAGGAAAGGGACATTCCTGCTTGGAGGAGGTGGCTGCCTGGGGGCCGCAGCTGTTCCTCAGCCCAGACCTGTCCTTTGACCAGGGAAGTGTGGCAGGCCCAGGCTTTCAGTGCAGGCTGCGGGGTTTTCCTCCACTCACATCTTCCCCAGGGGATACTGTCCCCTACGGGGCTGCTGGTCTCTCTGGGGCAAAAGCCACCCTAGCAGGAAGGACACATGTCACTTAGCCTAAAATACACAGCCAGTCAGTGGCTGTGGTGTGGCAAGAGCACGAGCTTGGCCATGTGCAGTGAGTTGTGCTGAGCCTCAGCATCTTCCTCTGCCCCGTGTCCCACCCTGGTCCCAGGCAGGTCCCCAGGCAATGCAGGGAGCTGTGCCACGGGGTGGGGTCAGAGCAGCTGCATGAGCACCACTGCACAAATGCTGCCCTATGGCTGCCTGTCCTCTGAATCAGTCAACCAGCAGGGTTTGCCCAGCTGGAAGGAAGACAGTGAAAGGCATCTAACCTCCTGTAACCCATTTCCAGGGTGAAATCCTCTGGAAAGTACTGGAGCAGGCAGCCAGATATAGTTTAACTCCCTGGGAAGCAGATAATGGAAAGCATCCAACACCCTGCAATGCATTTCCCAGATAAAAGCCCTCTGGAGAACACCCTCAAAGGGCACAGCCTCACCATTTTCAGCAGGTCGTTGTCCCTGTGATGTTCAGGCAATGCTCCTGGGATGTGGGCACCACGAGCTGGGGGTCTGCCCTACTCCCCAACAAGCCCTGGCTCTTATCCTGCCCTCAGCTCCACCTCTGAATCCACAAAGGGGGGTGATGGTGACATGTGGGAGGGGGTGATGTTATTAATACATTTTGCCTAATAGCAGATGAAATCATCCTGGGCTGTGGGTGTGCATGTGCCCCACCACAGTTCCATCAGCTATATTTGGAGGGGATTCCAGGAACCTGGGGTGTCTCACACAGGGCTAGGAGCCAGGGCATCTGGTGCTGGAGCCCTGACTGCTGGGGGTCTTGCCCACACCCTTGGGCACAGGGTGGCCTGTTCTGTCACTGGCAGTAGCAAGGACAGGAAATAATGCCAGCTCTGTTCCTTCTCCCAGGGACAGCCAGGATCTCACCCTTGACAGCCAAAATTAGCCAGCAGAACCGATTCAGCTAGTACATCATTCAGCCCCACGTGCTGACACGTCACAGCCTGGGTGGGGGGTCACAGCCTGGCTTGCATCAGCCAGGCACATACTGGGCACAGAGATGGGGCACTGGGGTCCCCGGGGTTTTGAGGAGGCACAGATGGTGCTGCTAGCAACAAGCAGCTGGAAAGGGCATCCCAGCCGTGATGGGAAGGGGGCACACCTGGCCCAAGAGCTACCCCCAAATGGTGCACCAGGCAGCGTGGCATGTCCCCGTGAGCACAGCTTTAATATCACACACCCCCCCGACGCTGGTACACATATACATTCGCTGTATACAGACATACACAGAAAGCAGGGCTGTGCATGGGTGCCACACAGCCCACCCAGCAGTCCACATGCCCCTGGGCCCTGACTCAGTAGAGACAATGTCTTCACTTGGACCTGGAGCTGGAGGGAGCTGCTGACCCCGGGAGTTGACATAACTTTTCACAAAGGCTGTGAGGGTGAGCGTAGGTAAGCAGGAACCTCCTCTAACATAGCACCATCCTCAGGGTTTCCTAGACAGGCTGGAGGCTGCAGGTGAGCCCCCCTGGATTAAAGATATATGTGCTGCTGGCAGGCATGTGAGATAAAGGGCAGAGCACAGAGAAAGCCTCAAGTCTCCCCATCAGGTCTTTGCCAAACCGTAGCAGCCACAAAATGGGAACTGGGCCCCAGTTGTGGTTAGGGTGAAATTTATTCAGATGGAGCTGTTTGCAGGATGGGGGTGAAGGATGCTGCGTATGGAGGCACTACCTTGTCCAGGAACACAGGCAGTGTGCCCCAGAGGAGAAAGGGAACAAGGGAGGGTTAGGGGCAGGGAAGGGTATGAGAATGTTCTATGAGGGGAGCCAACCCTGGCAAGTCCCAGCTCCACTTCTGGGCTGCCAGAGATGGGGCATGGGGCCAAACATCATCCCATTGCAACAAATAAGTTAAAAATCAAACTGGGAACAGCCCAGGAAAACTCCAGGTGGGAAAATGGATTAAGAGCCTTGGGGATAGTTTCCTGTTTGACATTTCACCTTAATGGGCAATAAAACTAATACGAAAGGAAAACCCCATGAGCAGCAAAAAGACATGTTAGAAATAGCACCAGGTTCCTTCTGGGGGCTGGTGGGCATGTGGCCTCTGACACTGCGGGCAGCCCAGCCCCGGCCAGGGCAACTGCTGGGCCGAGCTGCTGAGCAGCACTGCCTGCTGAGACACTGCCCATGCCTACACCTTTGGCTGCGCTCCCACCTTGCCACTGGCCGTGACATGGGCACCTGTGGAGAGAAGCGAGGTGGTGTGAGGGCAGAGGACCAGCATTGTCCCCCTGGCTCTGCACTGGCCAAGCCTGCAGCGCTGGGCGGAAATGCTGCTGGCATTGCTGGTGCCAGCGGCCATGCCTACCTGCCCCTGGGCGCTGCCCACAGCGCAGCTCACACTCCTCCTTGCTGTCGAAGCGGTTGAGGTTGCCCTGGCAGCCGCTGTAGACGAAGGGCCGGCACTCGGTGACTCTTTGGTTGTAGTACCACCGCAGTGTGTAGCGCTGGCAGTCCCCCTCGTCCAGTGGCAGGCCGCAGGGCTCAGCTGCAGGGGGCAAGCTGTGATGGTGAGGGCAGGCAGGAGCCAGCAGCCTGCCACTGGTGGGGGCAACCTAACCCCCTCGTCAGAGGAGAAACCTCATGAAAGGCATAGGCGGGGGAAGGCTCCCTGCTGAGCGCGGGCATGATTTGGCTGGAGGGAACATCTCTGTGCCATACCCAAGCGCTGGGAGCTGGGGCAGGAGATGCCCCTCTAGGCAAGCCCTCTCCCAGGAAAGACTGGAGATAGAGCTGGAAGAGAGGTGGGCACAGGGACACAACAGCTACAGCATCCCTTGGAAGGGTACTGAAGGGACACTCCACATACTGCTGCTGCCACCACCAGGCCTTCCCTGCTCTTCTGGGGCTTTTAGGATGCCCTCCTACAGCCCATGGCCCAGTAGTACAAGAAGCCTGCCATAAAGGCAGCAGGTCCTACCAGCCCAGCACACCACCCATCACTTCTGGTGAAGGCTTCAGTAGGGGTCCAGAGTGTGAGGTGTGCACAGCACTGTGATGGGGAACACACCACCCACCTGGGTGACAGAGGGCTGCAAATCTCAAATCCTCCCAGCCAGAGGGCACAGGGACCCACTGCCAGGTAGAGATGTGGAAATGTCACCCCAGCAAAGCCCAGGTAGCCCTGTGGCCACACCGAGTGGCTCCATCCTCTGCAAAGGAAGGTGCAGTGAAGCTCACCACCCATTGCAGGCTGCTCCAAGTGCTCCATCTCCAGACCCTCATCATAGTCCTCCTCCTCATCGTACTCACTGTCATAGTCTAGGTCATCGGTGTTAAGCATGACCTGCATGTCCTGTCCTGAGAGACAGCACTGGACGTGAGCAGCCTTTGCCTCCCGCACCACCCCCTCTGTCCTGCTGCCCCCAGCCACAGCCCCTGCCCACAGGCACACAGCACACCCCCATGGATGCTGCAAGCACACAGCTCACACTCGTGCACACACTCCCTGCTGCCCTCTGCTCTTCTCATTCTTTCGTTAACCCCCCTGGGACTGATGGATTATGCCTCAGTGTCTGAAAACTGAAGACAAGGACACAAATGTCTCCACATGCGGAGCAGGTGAAAAGGAGGAATGGGAACTGAAAGCATAGAGATGACACTTGACACTCACCCTCCTCTTCCTCAGCATGTGACAACTTCAGCACGGGGACTGCACTGCCAGTGGGGAAAGGATGAGCGGGGAAGAGCCCTGCAAGAAAGGACATAGCCAAGACGTGAGGGAGGAGGCAATGGGATCCAGGGCTTCATCCCATGCCTCCCATGTGGAAGCCATCTCTAGCAGGTGGGGAGCAGCCCAGCACTGCTGCAGCCTGCTGGGGTACGTGGCCAGGGATGAGGACCTCCTCTGCTGCACTGCAGATGAGGTCTGCCAGGGGTTCCCAAAGGTGGCACAAGCGGGAGGAGCTGCTGTCCAGTGAGATAGTGCCTACTGTGAGCCCAGCAGGATGGGATAGGGAACACAATCAGCATAGGGAGGGGAGAGGCACACATGCCCACGGGGCCAGATCTATATCCTCCAAGCTCTTCATCACCTGTCTGGCCATGCTGCTTCTCCTGGCGGACGATTCTTCCTCCTCCCTGGATAGAGGGGAGGCTACTCCTGGCCTGAGCCCCCCAGCCTCCTTGGAAAGAAAGCATCCACTTCATCTCAGTCCAGGCTTTGCCCCTGTCCCTCCAGCCCACCCTCCCTTCCAGCCATCCTGGGACCTGCAAGCCTGCCTGCCCCAGCTCCAGCAACCAGCCATGGACGTGCTGCAGTTCACATGGTCCCTACTTGATTGGCAGACCCTGCAAGCACCTAGACCCCATTAGCACCAACTCAAGTCAGCAGCTCTGGGGATCTCTCCTTCACCATCACTTCTGCATGCACCATCCCTTCTCCATGGGCACAGTTCTCATGCTGATGCTGGCCCTGACTGAGGGGTCCAGGAGCAATCCAGCTGCCTCCAGCCCACACAAACCAGCGGCACGCCTGGGTGCCTGGACCCCTTCAATGCCACACGCGCAGGGCAGGGTGGTAGGAAGGGAAAGCTGCAACCTGAGTGCTCACGTGAATCCAGACGCCGTGGGAAATGGCCTCCACAGGCTGCAGGAGAGAAGGGATAAGGGATCAGAGGCAGCAGGGCCAGACCCCCGGTCCCAGAGCTCCAGTAGGGAATGCTCACCACAGTGCTGGCTCATCTCCTGCCTGACAAAGGCACGGATCTCCTCCTCCTGCCAGGCATGAAGAGGGACGAAGGACCCAAAGTGCAACAGGAGACAGTGCAATTAGGAAGAAAAACCCTTTCCTCAGGCCCGTGTGCCAGAGCAGAGCCCGGAGATGAGGGAAGCTCCTCCCTCAGGATGGGATGGGACCAGGGCTCCATCGCACCCTGGTGACCTGAATGCTAGGAGCCTGTGCCAGCTCCTCCCAGATCCTTACCCTCATGCCCGGCTCCCCTTTCTCCCCACGGAACCCCTGGGTGCCAGGACTGCCCTAGGAACAAGCAGAGGGGAAGTGGGAGGCTGTCCTTGACTGGGGCTTGTCTACTCAGGGCCAGGCACCTGCTCACTCACCTGCTCTCCTCTCTCACCCGGAATGCCAGGCACACCGCGGGGCCCTGGCACCGACTGCCCAGGGGGGCCTCTCTCCCCCTACAAAGGATAAGTTCTTGTTATCTGGCTGGTGGCTCTGCAGCTCTCTGCTCACCTCAGGGCCATGGATGTACTGCTTTACCCAGCCCCTCACCCTGCAGACTTCTGGGGCAGGATGGAGCAGCTGAGCCCCAGAACAAGCAAGATCCCAAGCTCCGTTCCTTGGGCAGGGAGACACAAAGGAGGACCTCAAAGCCAGTGAGCAAAAAGTGCAGGGACAGAACTGGAACATGGCTCCTGATGCCACCAAATCTTTGTCCACTCCAGGGACAGGCCCATTTATGGTAAGGACTCACCTTCTGGCCCTGTATGCCCTCAGGACCTCGGGGGCCAACACTTCCTGGAGGTCCAGGGGGACCAGGAGCACCATCAATGCCCCGTGGACCAGGGCCACCTACAATGCCTGGGGCACCCTGCAGGAGAGTAGGAGAGCAAAGGGTCAGGTTAGGGGTGTTGGAGGCCCTTGCCCACAGCAGCCACCGTAAGTATTTTCCAGTCACACAGCTGGGCATCCCCAAAGCACCACCACTGATGCCTTCTTGTAGAGCAGACATTTGTTGCCACTTTTAGTTTAGCAACATCATTTAGAGCAGTGCTGTGTGGCTGTTCTGTGAGCAGAAGGCTCCAATGTGCTCTGAATTGAGGCTGGATGCTGGTAAAGGTGGTGCAATGCCTGCTCACCCGGTCTCCTTTCTCCCCCTGGTCTCCTTTGGCTCCCTGCTGCCCGTCGAATCCCCGGTCACCCTGCAAAGAGGAAGGAGCAGGCAGCAGGGGACAGGCAGCCAAAGGGCTTTAGTGCTAGCACAGCTTTTCCCGACACTGCCCTGACCTACCTTGGGTCCCATGAGCCCCTCCTTCCCGGGGATGCCCGGTGGTCCCGACAGACCCAGCTCTCCCTGGGGAACAAAGCAGATGTCTATCAGTCACCAGCTGCACATCCCCGACCCTCCTCCGCATCCACGTGGTGCTTACCGGCTCGCCTTTCCTCCCCGGCAGCCCTGCGCGCCCCGGGATCCCTGGCTCTCCCTACAGCAGGCAGGAGAGAGGCAGCGTGGTCAGTCCTGCCTTCCTCAGTGCTCACCCCAGAGCTACAGGCAGAGATGCCGTGCCCTGGCTGCAGGGCTGAGCTCTAGCCTCAGCCATCTCCCTGCCCCCGCAGGCTGGCAGAGGGGATCCAAGGGGCCGCGAGCCTCCAGGCACCATCAGGGCTCTGCAGCACCCAGTGGGCACCCACTCACCTTCTCGCCCTTGTCCCCATCGAGGCCACAGGCGCCTTTCATGCCCCGGTCACCCTGTGAGGACAAGGAGGGGAGTCAGAGCCCTGCCGAGCTGGCACAAGTGCTGGCCTGAAGAGCACTGGTGGGCAGAGGGACCGACTCACCTTGGGACCACGCATGCCCAGAGGTCCTACGTCCCCCTTCTCTCCTCGGGCTCCGGGGACCCCGTCACGGCCGGGCTGGCCCTGCGGAAGACACACAGTGTGAAGGGGATGCATTCCTGCCCCGTGGTGGAGTGGTACCGGTGGACTTGGCTCCTCACCGGCTCCCCAGGCTCTCCTGACACTCCAGCCTCTCCCTGCGGAAGGCAAAGGCATCAGTTAGGTCAAGCAAGGGGGATAATACCCCCAGCACGCCCCCAGCACCCCGCCAGTGGTAAGAGGTGTCCAGCTCTTTACCTTCTGCCCACCAGGGCCACGTGCCCCAGGGAAGCCTGTGGAGCCCTTCTCGCCTTGCTCACCCCTCACCCCCTGCAAACAGAAATGCAGATGGACACAGGACACGAGGGGGATGTCTGACTACAGCATGGCCATGGTGGTCTCCAAGCCCAGCTCTGACAACTCCCCTTGCCACGGTGTCAAATACTGTGCCACAGTGCCCACAAGCAACAACACGTGGGGTGCAGGGATGCCACCATGCCCAGGTCCCTCTGTCAACTGCCCCCTCTTCAACCCTCCATAGTCCCCAAACTCAGCAGATTCCAGCTCCACAGAACCCCCCCAGGCCCTGTACCTTCTCTCCAGGCATGCCTTGCTCCCCCTTGTCGCCCTTGTCCCCTTCCATGCCCTTCAGGCCACGCTCACCCTGCGGAGAAGGGAACACAGGAGGGAGTCAGGGGACAGGGAGATGTTCAGATGAACAGACTGGGTGGGGAGCACAGATGCCCCGGAGCAGGGACACGAGTCTGTAGAGTGGCCTAAGGACAGGACAGGACATGATGTGCTGTGTGAATGAGGGTCCTTCAGCTGCAGGAAGCACTGCCAGCTCTCCTGGCAGGCAGAGGTGTGTGAGGGGCTGTCCTGTGCCACTCAGGAGAGGGGATGCAGGATCAAACCTCTTGGGCTTCCTTATGCCAGAAGCAGGGCATGCAGGGCCCTGGGGAAGGGGATGCACAGCACAGCCCCTGCCCATCAGAGCAAAAGGGACAGTGCAGAGTGGGGCAGGCAGGGTCTCTTACCGGCTCTCCCTTGCTGCCTCGTGCTCCCGCAGGCCCCTCCACCACCACGGTATCGCCCTGCAACCAAAGATGGGGGGGGGTGTATGAGGAGGGGGGGCAGTGCTGCTGCCCTCCCTCCCACTGGGCCCTGCCCCCGGGACTCACCTTGTCTCCTTTGGGCCCTGGGGCCCCAACATCTCCCTAAGAGGAAGGGGAAATGGTGAGACACTGCAAGGTGCACAGCAGGGAGCAGGAAACACCTCCCTGAGCACCCGATCTCCAGGGACTCCAGCCTGTGGGGGTGCATTATTCACCCACCCTGGATCTCCAGCCTGCAGGGTCCCTTACCTTGTCCCCACGCTCCCCACGGTTCCCAGGCAAGCCCTGTGGGAGACAAGAATGGTGGTCAGGGAGGAGTCTGGCTGGGGGTGCAGCTGGGGGTGGGGGCTACTTACAGCTGGCCCTCGATCTCCTTCTCGTCCTGGGCGCCCATCTTCACCCTGCAAGAAAGGGTTGTGAGAAAGGACTCTGGGATGGGAGCCCCTGCAGTGTGCAGGTCCCTGTGTGGGGCCGGCACGGCGCTGGCTCCCTCTGCCCTTAGGGCAGGCATGCTGGAATTGTCCATTCCTGGTGGTAGAGGCAAGGGTGGCTGTGCTGAGGATGCAGAGGGAGTGTGTGGTACCTACCCGTGGCCCTGGGTCTCCACGCTCACCTCTGGCTCCAGGCAGCCCAGCCCCAGGGGCACCCTGCAAGGGTAAGGCAAGAGCTTACCCCTGTCCTTGTTGCCTACTGCTCCTCTCAGCCATGCCTTGTTGCTCCTATGCCAGGGGACATTCCACAGACCCACCACCACCCTAAGTGCCCCACACAGAGCAGGCTCCTATGTGCCATCATCCAGAGTGGTTTCAGTGTCCCTCATGGATGGCTGCAGTAGAGACACCCCTCAAAGGCATGACCCCCACATGCTTCCTGCTGTATTGCTGCCCCTATCCTACCTTGTCACCCTTCAGGCCAGAGGCCCCTTGTATGCCCTAAGGAAAAAGGAAAGGGATGAATGAACCACAGGAGGAAGGCAGTACCATGTGCTTCACAACCATCCCTGGGGCTCTCACAGTAGCTTCTGCCTTGTGCCAGAGCCCCTGGCAACTCCCAGCCTGAGAGGATAGGGTCGAGAGGTGCAGGGTAGGTTCCCATCACACTGTTCAAGCTGGTGAGAGAGCCAGGGCAGAGCCTGCACTGCCAGTGATGCTGTGGCACTGAAGCCCCTTACTCACAGCTGGCCCAGGGGGCCCTGCAGGTCCTGGTGGTCCAGAGGTGCCATCTCTCCCTGGAAAGCCAATCATCCCCTGGAAGAGAAACATTGTGAGCAGGCAGGGGCCATGGCTAAGAGCCAGTGGGATTTGCAAGAGAACAGTCTGGCACTGTCTGAGAGTCCAGAGCCACCCAGACCACAGAGGTTGAGCAGAGGTATAGCCTTTACCCTCTCTCCTGGGGCACCTGGTGGGCCAGGCTGCCCATTATCTCCTCTCAGGCCCGGCTGTCCTGGTGTCCCAGCAATGCCTGCTAAACCTGGAGGTCCAGGTGGTCCTGGCAAGCCAATGTCACCCTGCAGCAGAGAGTTAAAAGATGTGGCCCAGAGAAGCAGCCTTCAGGAGCATGCTTCTTCCATGTCTGGCTGAGCCAGGGCAGCACCTGGGCGTCAGGGGCACAGTGACAGCCAGGGTGACATGGATGGAAGCGGGGCTTACCTTCAAGCCTGGAGGCCCGTCCTGTCCTGGAGGTCCCTGCACACCGACACCTGGTGATCCCTGTGTGGTGGCAGAGCACACACTGTGTCCCCTGGCTGACGGACACAGGTTTGCTGAGGGCAATATGCCAGTCAGATTTGCCCCACAGGGCTGGGAAGCACCCCACTGCCTGGGACTCATAGACACTTACTTTCTCTCCTTTGGCTCCAGAGGACCCCTTGGCTCCCTGTGAAGACACCAAGCCACCAGCAAGGGCTGTGTGATGAGTGGCAGGGGCATAGGTCCCACTTGACAGCACCTGTTGCCCCCAGCACTAATGCCCTGGTCCTCCTACTCACATCTTCCCCAGGATCCCCTGGCTCTCCAAATCCTCCTGGCTCTCCCTGACAGGGAAAAAAAAGCAAAAATCGGGGTTGGGAGACAAGGTGAAAGGAGAATACCTGCAGCCAGACACCCTCCTGCCATGGGCAGGCGGCTGGAGAGCCCCATGGCTCCCTCCCCACCAGCCTCCCAGGGCAATGCTCACCTTCTCACCCTTGGGGCCGGGCAAGCCTCGCTCACCCTTGGAGCCCTAGCAGGAGGAGAGTAACGTTAGGGAAGCAGGGTGGCCACAGGGCTGGCTCACCCCCGAGAAGGTGGGGTGGTAGTGGCAGGAGGGATGAGGTTAATGAGGAGGGGACAAGGTTAGTGGGGCAAACTCACAGGTTCTCCCAGCAGCAGATCCTTCAGCAGTGCTGGCTCACCCTGCAGGGACACACAGGTGCTCAGGGGTGCCCACAGCAGGCACTAACACCCTGCAGACCCCTGCCTGCTCTGAGGACTTTGGCAGCACTCAGAGGTGGAGGTTGCCGTGCTTTATACCCTGTCTCCTTACCTTCTCACCTTTGGCACCAGGAGGGCCAGCAATGGCCTGGAGCACAGGGAAGAGAGGCCACAGGTGAGCAGAGCTGCATAGGAATGCTCCCTCTTATCCCAGTGTGGGAATGGTGGGGAAGTTCCCAGCAGCTCTGGACTTACCTGCCCTGGGGCTCCGACATCCCCTGGCTCTCCCTTGGGACCTGCAGGGCCTGAAGGTCCTGGCATACCCTGGCACAAGCAGCACAGCGCTCAGCCTCAGTAGCAGATACCCCAGGCTGAGCCCCATGGGGACCCTACTGGAACAGGATGGGGTGAGCAGCAACATACCATCTTTCCAGGCATCCCAGCCTCACCATCCTTCCCTGGCACACCATCCCTTCCTGGCACGCCGGGCTTCCCGCTCTCCCCCTGCAGGCAGTAAGAGAGGAGCTGGCACAGGGATCCTGCAGCCCTGCCTCCAGCAGCGCTGAGCACCCACACTGATGGCCACTGGGCAGGACAGGGATGACACACTCACCACTTGTCCTGGCAGCCCTGGGACACCCGGTGGACCCTACGAGAGAGGCATGAGTAGAAATCAAGCGGCAGCTGGGGCACCAGGAACAGTCAGAAAGCAGGTTGGAGAGGGCTGTGGATACCTACCCCTGGACCAGGGGGGCCGGTGGGGCCAGGCAGCCCCATGCTACCCTGGGGACCAGGCAAACCCTGCAGTGGGAAGAATCACATTAGAGAGGGAACAACTGGCACAGATGGGACCTAGGCTGCCCCTGAAGGAAGTGCATAGCAGCAGGGCTGGCCAGTTTTGATGGGGTGGGGTGGCTTTGAGTGCGGCAAGAGAGCGCTGGGGTGGGGGATGCAGGTGCTTACCCGGACACCAGAGCCAGGCTCCCCTGGCTCACCCTGTGAAGAGAATGACTGTGTCAGTCCCTCCATTCTGACCTACTGGCCACCATGGTCACAGCCACATCCCTGTGCTCACCATGGGACTGTTCCCTAGTGCTGCCTGGATCCAAGAGGAGACCCAGACTGAAATGTCCTTTCCTTCATCCCAAAATGTCCCCAGATGTGATCCTCCCACCAGTCCCCAAATCTGGCAAGTTACTGCTTTCCTCTGCCAGGTTGGATGTGGCAATGCTGATGCCATACCTTGGTCCCAGCTGGTCCCTGGGTCCCTGGTGGTCCAGTGCTGCCCTGCGAGGGACAAAGGGACGTTATATCAGGGTAGTGCTTGCTGATGGCACAGCTTAAAGAGGGGGCAGTGAGGCAGTGCAGTTTCAGCATTGCCACCCCACTCCTGCTCCCTGAGGGGGTTGTCATGCAAGTGGGATGTCAGCCAAGGCAAATGTCTCCTTTGCGTGACAGTCCCCCACATGTAACACAGGGTAGCTCCTTACTGGAGGTCCTGGAGGTCCTGGGTCTCCCTGGCTGCCCTAAGGAGAGGAAGAGATGGGGTCACTGCAGGGGTGGGTTTTTCCCACTGGGTGCATGGGCTGTCCCCCAAGAGGGAAGACCCAGGCAGTGCCAGTGGCTCTGGTAAGCATCTATACCAAGTGAGGACAAGCCTGGCCGGACTTTGGCAAGATGCCTGGGGTGAAACACCCATCAGGGCAGCAGGGTGGCCCCCATGGCTTCACCAGCACCCGTGGCTAGAAGCCCCCAGCTGCACGTTGAGCCAGCAGGGCACAGTGACGTTAGAGGGAGGACACAGACACCTACCGGGCGTCCCAGCACACCGGGGAAGCCTGGCAAGCCCTGCAAAGAACCACATCAGAGACGGGGGTCAGTGGGAACCTTCTACCTCAAAGCAGTCCTGCCTGCCCCCCCAGGGGATGATCCCCATTTCTGGTGTGTGGTACCCAACTCAGGGTGCCTATGGGGAGGGGAGCAGGGAGCCCCATAGAGCCCTGTGGGATCGGTGCTGGTGGGAAAGGGAGGTAAACAAGACATGAATGTTCCCATTGGTGTGGGCAGCAGCTAGTGTGGAACTGCAGGACCTGCCCCACATCCCAGCCTGCACCCCCCCACCGTGTCCCCACTCACCGGCTTCCCCTCGGGGCCAGCCAGCCCTCTCTCACCCGGGAGGCCCTGGAGCAAGAGACAGAGAAGAGGTTAGTGCCAGGCTGGGGTCTGGGACCAGCACAAGGTGGGGGGACTGTAGTACTCACTGGGGCACCATCCCTGCCCTTCTCTCCAGGCTCCCCTCGTTCTCCCCGTGAGCCACCATCGCCCTGCAGTGGGGACAGGACAGACACTGGGTCGTAGGACAGGCAGAGACCTTCCTGTTCCCCTCCAGGGCCTGAAAACACCCAAGGAGGGGTGCCCCCAGCAGTGACCCTGCCCAGGACTTTGCTCCGTCTGGCTGCCACACCGGCAGCAGGAGACTTACAACCGCAGACCTTATCTCCTTTGGGTCCCCTCTCGCCATCGGCTCCTGGCTCACCCTGTGCCAGGGAGAAAACAGATGCCATCAGCCCCCACCTGTCCCCTGAGGACACCTGCCCCACCACCATCCACAGCCTCAGCTCATCACATTGTCGCCCTTAGCTAACCTTCGCTCCCTTGAGTCCAGCAGGGCCACGCTCTCCTGGGAACCCCATCAGGCTGCCCTCTGCCACGTCTGCCTGTGGGCAGGGCATAATCAGGACTGCCACCCAGGGGACCATAGGAAGGTCCTCTGAGTGGCACAGCCCCCCCCAAGCCCCTGTGTTAGGGGACTGGATGTGATCATTCATCACGGGAAGTGCAGGCTGGCACCCCTTGGGGACAGTACCCAGTAGCAGCCATCACCTACCTTGGGCCCTGGGGGCCCAGGGGGACCAGGCAAGCCATCTCTGCCCTGGGGAGGGGAAAAAATAGGTTGAGCATCAAAAGGACAGCAGAGAACAGATCGTAGAACCTCAGACTAATAATAATGTTTTGTGTTGGAGGGGACCATTAAAGGTCACCTAATCCACCCAGCCCTCCAGCCAGCAGGGACATCTTCCACTAGAGCACCTTGCTCAGAGCCTCATCCAGCCTGACCTTGACCGTTTCCAGGCATCGTTTCTCTACCACTTCTCTGGGCAACCGGTGCCAGTGTTTGATCACCCTCAGTGTAAAAAATGCCTTGCTTGTACCTACTCTGAATCTTAACTAAAAGAGGGTAGACTTTGACTAGGGGAGGGTGAGAACTGCGCCCCGATCCCAGCTCACCTGTTCACCACGGTCACCCTTCTCGCCTCGGTCACCCTGGAAAAACAACACAGTGCCCATCACAGGGCTGTCCCCAAGCCCCTGGACCAGGTCACACCATGCCCCTGCACATACTCACTTTCTCACCAGGCCTGCCAGCCTCCCCAAGCTCCCCAGCACGGCCTGGCACCCCTGGGATGCCTGGCTTGCCAGGCTCCCCTGGCTGCCCGGGTGGCCCCTCAGGACCCCGCTCGCCCACAGCACGTCCCATAGGGCCCTGGGGGCCAGGGGCACCCAGTTCTCCTTTGTCACCTTTGGGTCCTCGCTCACCAGGAAAGCCTAAGGAGCCCTGCAAAACATAAAGCCATGCTTCCAGAGCCAGCCCTGTGCCAGGGACTGTCAGTCCTCCCCAAGCACCCCAGGGCTGAGCTGGCTGAACGTCCCCTCAGCCAACTGAAGCAGGGGGCCAGGGGAGAGTGAGGCAGCACGTCCGGGCATGGCATTGAGCCCAGCTCCACTCACCTCTCGACCTGGAGGGCCTCTCTCCCCCGGCTCTCCCCGGCTGCCCTTCTGGCCCCGCAGCCGTTCAGACAGTGGCACGAACGAGTCCGAGCTCCCATCATATGCACCCGTGAGCTCCTTCAGGGATGAAATCTAGGAGGGAGGAAAGAGCCACTGCTCAGAGGTCATGCTCCCCAGCCACACTGGCACTCTATGGCCCTGCCAAGCCATCCATTGTCACTTGGTTTTCCCAACATCTCCTGTATCTCTCCTCCCTCAGCTCAACAGCTGGAGACTACATACCTTGATGCCAAGTGCTTCCAGGCTACGTTCAATGTTCTGCAATAGAGATATCAAAAAGAAGTGAGTGTTGGCCTGCTTCCACCACGGGGGTTGTAGAGGGTTCTCCATACCCCAGGGCTGTCATCCAAGTCCAGCAGGTCAGGAGGGACTCACCACTGAAGTCCCAGGGTCTCCACGTGCTCCAGGGTTGCCAGGTCGCCCCTAGGTTTGCAGAGCAAGAGGGAATGAAAAGATGTACAGAGGTGCAGTAGATGAGCAGTACTGATACTTCCCTCAATAGGTTTCAGAGTTAACACTGCTAGTGCTACCTGGACCACCACCCTGAGGTGCTTGCAGCTCATCAGGCAGTGTGTCAGGTACTCACCGGCTCTCCTTGCAGTCCAGGCTCCCCTGGGTCCCCCTGAAACACAGAAAAGGCATCAAGAGATGCAGAGCCAAGCTGCCCAGTGCTGTCTCCAGCGTCAGGGTCCAGCCCTGCCAGCCTCAGGGCAAAAGGTCCCACCAAGGACTTGTCCCCTCTGGCACAGGGTTCCCTAGGCCTTTGCCTTAGAGGCTTCAGGGGCAGGAGCATACCTACCTTTGGTCCAGGCACCCCACGGACACCTGGCAAGCCCTGAAAGACACAGAGGTGACAACAGCACCCAACACCCTTGGACATGGGGCAGTGCCCCAAGAGAGGCATGGTCAGGGGTCCTGCCCACCCCACAGCAGCATGGGCTCTGGGGGCTGGGTAGAGCCATGGACTCAAGGAGTACGCACCTGGCCTGGGGGACCGACCTGCCCTGGGATGCCAGGGGGGCCAAGGGGCCCTGGCACACCTCTGTCCCCCTGCTCGCCTTTGGCACCACTGGGGCCCTACCAAGAAAGCTGTGTCACCCCCAGGACCTGGGTGCCCAGGTCTGTTTCTGGTGGGGGTATGTACCCAGCACTCCCATCATCATGCTCCTCACCTCTCTGCCAGGGGGTCCTGTGTCACCTTTGTCACCCTAGCCAGGAGAGAAAGAAGTTAGAGGGTTGCTGCCCCATCTAAATACCCCAAAATAATGTTCCTGAGCCCAGGCAGGGGGAAGCCAGCAGAGGTATGTAGATCATGCAGGCATCATACAGGGACCATGTGGGCACCATGCAAGCACCACCCAGGACTTGGCTATTTACCTTTCTGCCATCTTCTCCTGGTGTGCCATCTTCTCCCTGGGGACACAGGCAACACCCAACTCAACCGCTCTGGCATGGGCACCGTGTGGGATGAGGACAGGCAGCAGGGCTGTGGCTCAGGGCAGGGTTTTTTTGCCACATCCCCACCTCGCCTCTATGTTGTAGTGGGATCACTGACCCTCAGCACCCCCGAGCAAGCCTCAGTCAAGCCCACTGCCCCTACTCACATTCTTGCCGTTGAGGCCGGGTTTGCCATCATCGCCTGGTTTGCCCTGAGAGGAAGCAGCAGCAGTGAGAGAGCCCCACCCTGTGCTCCCCCCAGCACCAGCAGCTGGGATCCCCAGAGCTGGGCACAGGGTGAACCTCAACAGAACAACCTGCTGGCACTGGGTGCCGAGCACATGGGGTAGGCTGTGTCCCCAGGGTGCAGGACAGCTGGTACTCACCGGGATGCCAGGTGGTCCCACAGGGCCAATGGGGCCAGGCAGTCCCTGCTCCCCACGCAGCCCAGGCAGTCCCTGCAGGGAAAGGAGATGTGGGGAGCACAGGGTGGGGGGGAACACCAGCCTCCAGACTGTGACCAGGATGATGACAGCCTGCTGGGTACAGGGGGCAGTCCCCACCACACTGCCCCAGACCAGGAGCATGAGACAGGACCAGGACACTGGTCCCTTCAAGCATGGTGTCTCAGTGGGAGGCACAACCCAGACCTGCCCTCTCTGGAGGTACTTACATCTCGGCCAGGGTCCCCTTGCTTCCCCGGGTCCCCCTGCAGATAAGGAGGTGTTGAAGGCAGGGACATGGCTGGTCAGCCACAGTCCCCCCAGCAGCATCCCCAGTTTGGAGGAGAAGAGGTCCAGGGAGGTGGTTCACCCCCACCCTGTCGCCCCTTCATCCTGCAGCCCCCTGCTCTCTGCAGCCCCTCTACCCTGGGCCACACTCACCCGCAGCCCGGTGGGGCCTGGGTGCCCAGGTTTGCCTTCCAGCCCATTGCGGCCATCCAGCCCTGGTGGGCCACGGTCCCCCTGCAAGAGAACAGAAACAGAGAGCTGGAGCTATGGGAAAGGATGGTGGTGCTGCACGGCAGCCTCCAGCCCCCAGCCCCCTCACCTTCTCTCCTGGCAGTCCTCGGTCACCTGGGTCGCCCTGCGGGGGTGACAAAAGGAGTAAGCATTGTCCTCCCTGAACGGGAGCCAAGCAGGTCATGGACCCCTTGCTCAGCCTCTCGTGAGGAAGGGGGCAAGGGGGCACTCACCCGTGCACCAGGGGGCCCACGGGGGCCCTCCACACCCTGTAAGAGAAAAACAGACTCAGCAGTGGAGAATGGGGGGCAAGGAGGGCATCCTGGATGCTGACCCACCACCCCCTGCACACCAGGATCCCCAACTGTGCTACACAACATCATCCACCTTGCTGTCCCACTGCTCTCTCAGCAGAGACCTGGCACCTACCCTCTCTCCAGGCACACCAGGGGAGCCAGCATCGCCCCGGGCACCCTTTGCACCATCCTCACCAGGGTCCCCAGGGTCCCCCTGCCAAGGAAGGACATGGTGGTTAGAGGGTCCTGCTCTGTTGTCGGCATGAACACCTGTCATGAGGTGCCACGCTGGGCATCTCTGCTTGTTCTCTGTGCTTTAAGAGTGGGATAAGAGGCAAAGCTTTCAAAATAGAGCCACAAGCTGGGAAAAAAAAGGGTTGCTGGGCTCAGCAGAGCTTCCAGGTGGCCAGAGTTTGCAGAAGAAAGGCAAAGAGCACCGGCTGCTGAGCCAGGAGCCAGCTGAGTCACAGCTGGGGACCTCATCCAGCAGAGAGCACAGCCCGCGGCCAGAACTGCCCGAGCCGGCTCCCAGAAACAGAACACCGGCGTGTGGGGGACTGCTCTGGGACCCCTGCAGAGCTGGGGAGCCTCGAGTGTGCTGGCTCCTTGGAGGATCTCTGCCCTGCAGGGATCTCCTGCCCTGGCACCCTTCCCTCCGCCACGGGCAGAAGCATAAGCCCATGTGCCCCTGCTCCCGCATGGCTCAGGTGCGGTGTGCCAGCTCCACGTAACAGAGGCTGTTTTGGACAGGGAGAGCTTCGTGCACCAAGACTCCAGCACACAGACAGAGCCTCGTATGGGATGACATCCCATCACCAGCACTCCGGGGGATCCACTTGTTACCTTCTCACCCTTCTCCCCTGCTCCTCCGAGCCCTATGTCAGCCTGTGGGGCAGAGAAGGACTGTCAGAGCAAGAGACTGGCATCAGCCTATGGGCAGGGAGAGGTTTGGGGGCAGAGCTTACAGTTCGTCCTGGAGGTCCAGGAGGCCCCTGAAAGAAGGGAAAGGGAAGAGGGTTAAGAGGAGCTGGTGAGGCCTCAGGGAGAGAAGGGCTCACTCAGGGGAGGGGTTCAGGCACATGGCCTTGCATCACTCACCGGCTCCCCACGGTCGCCCTTGCTCCCTGGTGCTCCAGGGCTGCCCTGTGGGAGAGAGGGACAGGGTGAGGAGAGGAGGGAATGGGGGACTTAGGAGCTCATAGGGTGGAGGTACCCCTAGAGGAAGTGTGGGTGTGGGGAAATGGGGGTCTGGAGTGGTCAGTGCCCACAGGATGGTGGGTACACATCAGGTGGCACTTACATTCCTGCCTTCAAGACCTGGGTCCCCTGGGTCACCTTTCTCCCCAGGGGGACCACGGTAGCCAGGGAGGCCCTGGATGGAGGCAGAGGGAGGGTATGCATTAGTAGGAGCCACCCCAAGGCCACTGAGCATCTGACCTACACTAGGGTACCCACCAGCCCCAAACTTACCCGTGGGCCCCTGTCTCCAGGTTTGCCAGGCAGACCTGCTTCACCCTTTGGGGAGAGAGGAGGTGAATGGGGGCAGTAGGGAAGGAACCAGTGGTCCTGGGGGGTCCTTACTTACCGGAGTGCCTTCATCACCCTTCTCTCCATGCTCCCCCTGCAGTGCAGGTCAGCAGACACCAGTCAGGGGGAGAAAAGCACAAGTCACTGGCAACCCCCTGCTCCTCACGAGCCCCTCGGCTCTCTAGGGCCACGGTGCCCCATGGAGCCTGCTTCTCCCACCCCCTTGTTCCACACTACCTCCTTGCCACGCAGCCCAGTCTGTCCTGGGATGCCTGCTCGGCCTGGCTCGCCCTTCTCTCCTGGCTCCCCTGGGTCACCCTAGGCAGGGAGGGAAGGGGCAAGGCGTCAGAGAAGCGTTGGGAGGGCGCAGGGGCTGCCAGAGATCAAAGAGGCTCAGCATGGCACTCCCCACTCCTTGGAACAGTGCTGTGGCATGGCCTGCAGGGACAGCCCCTCCAGAGCCCAGCAGATGGACAGATGGATGGACAGGACAGGGGGCAATGCCTCCTGCAGAGACATTACCTTTGGGCCACTCCTGCCCGTGAGGCCAGCGATGCCCTGGTTGGTGGAGAGAATGTGTCACTGGGCACGGGGGTAGAGCTGAGCCGAAGAAGGGACCAGGGCCATGTGCTGGTGCCCCTAGGACAGGAGCCCTGCCAGGCCCTGGGGTGCATGCAGACTCACCCGATCACCCTGCTCGCCTTTGGGGCCAGCTGGTCCTGGGATGCTCAGACCAGGGGCACCCTAGATGTGAAAAGATGCAGCTTGGAGCTAGGGCACAGGCACCATGAGCCCAGAGGGGCTGTGCCCTTGTTCCTCCCATCTCCAGGCAGTACTCACACGGGCACCTTTATCTCCCATATCACCCTTGGGGCCAGGAGGTCCTTCTGGTCCTGGGAAGCCTCTGTCACCCTGGAGCAGACAAAATGGCATTACCAGCCCACTCAAACCACCCCCGTGTCCCCAACTGCAGGTGCAGACAGGCATCTGCTCAGGTCGATGCCCAGCTGTGCAGTCCTCCTCAGCCCATGATCATGCCCAGGAAGTGCCAGCACAGGGCTGGGGAGCACAGCCAAGGCAGGGTTACCTTCTCTCCTCCAACACCGGCCACACTGGGAGCCTAATAGAGAAGCAGAGACCATGCTGCATGCTGCCCACAGCTCCCTGTCCTGGGGCTGGGCTTGCCAGGCAGCATCACTTACTGGCTTGCCAGGTGGTCCTGGGTCGCCCTGCGGAGAGATGGATATCATTGCCAGTCCCTTCCCCAGGAGTTCCCTTTCACCCTGTTGGGGCCCCAGTTTGCCCTCACCTTCTCCCCTCGGGGCCCAGCTGGTCCTGGAGCTCCCTGTGGCAAGAGAAGAGATGGCAGGGGGTGGCAGTGCCTGGGGAGGCACACCTGGGACATGGCAGCCCCACCACTCCCAGGGTGCCAGGTCTACAGCACTGTGGCCACTGCCTCAACTCACCTCTCTGCCTGATGGTCCTGGGCGCCCTGGGACTCCTGCCTCACCCTAGAGTGGAGGAGGAAGAGGAAGATGTCAGGGGAATTCTCCCACCCTGTGCCAGGGCAGGGTAGGCATTACCCTGGCATGACAGCAGCCACCACAGCCCACCTACCTTCTGCCCCTCCGGGCCTGGCATGCCACGGTCCCCCTGCAGGAGGGAAGGGTTTCAGAAAGCCTTCCTTCATGCCATACTGTGTTCTGCCCCAAAATCCTTTGGGCCTTGGCACCAAAGCTCATCCAAAACTGCTGCATTCTGACAGTAACCCCTGGTCACAGCTACCACAGGGCCACCAGGCTCTGCCAGCACTGCCAGTTGGAACGGTCCTGCTCTGGTGCCATCTCACCTTCTCGCCCATATCTCCCAGGTCACCTGGTGCCCCACGGTCTCCCTGGCACAGGAGGAAGACAGAGTCAGCAGCAGCAAGACCCACAGGGGATGGCACATATCCCTCTGTGGCACCCAGACCTCTTTTCCCCCCACCAAGTGCAAGCCAAGAGCAGCCCTTTGGTCCCCACACCACTCACCTTCCTGCCCTGCTCCCCTGGTGGTCCCCGTGGGCCCTGCAAAGGGGGATGGAGAAGATGTGACCTCCAGCCTGGCAGGGCAAATGCCCAGGATGATGAGAGGAGGAGCCCTCTGGAGTGCCCCTGGGGCTCAGCTTTCCACCAGCCCTCTCCGAGAACTCACCCGGTCTCCTGGGTCCCCAGGGCGTCCAGGCAGCCCTGGGAAGCCTTCTGCTCCATCACCCTGCACGTTGAGAAGGTGACAGCCATGCTCATGAGACAGGGATGTCCACGAGATGGGAATAGGTATCTGCAGAGCAGTGGAGGGTCTGCCCTCAGCATGGACCATCCCCCTACTTCTTACCTTCTCTCCTTTGAGGCCAGGGGGTCCAGCAGGTCCTCGAGGCCCAGGGTCCCCAGGCAGGCCCTGCAAGAGAGCACAGCTCAGTCCCCATGACACAGCCCAGCTCCAGGGACATGTGACAATGGTGGCACTGCTCCCCTTGGCCATCCCCACTGACCCGGGGGTTGGACTCACCGGGAGGCCAGGCTCCCCTCGAGGTGCTGCCCCATCCACCAGTCCAGGGGGGCCCTGCAGAGACAGGGGTCAAGTCCTGTGTGATGGCTCCAGGAGGCTCAATCCATCCCAGTAGCCTGAGAGAACTGGAGTGCCCTCAGGTACCCATGGGGCCCTCTGTCCAAGAGGGCAGAGAAGCCAAGGAAATGCAGCCACTCACCCTTTCTCCTCGGTCACCTTTCTCTCCCTAGGAGGGAATAAAAAAAGCAAGTAAGGGCAGGTCTGGGCTCTTCCCATGTCCCCCTCCAACAGAACAGGGACATGTTGGGCAGCCCATCATCCATAGTATGCAGGCAGGTGCATACCATGCTCCTCTGCCCACACTGCCCAGCACCAGCTCCTGCACATGTATGTGTGTGCAGGCACAGCTGGTGGGGAACAGAGCCCACAAATGGGACCAACAGGAATGCGCCTGGGAGCAGCTTCGAGCTGCTGGCAGCTCCTCCATCTGACTGTCCACACATCCCCCCAGCTATCATCATGCAGCATCAGCAGGGATGTACCTTCACAAACTCTCCTGGAGGTCCTGGTGGCCCCATGGGTCCAAGTGGACCAGGGGGACCTGGATCACCAAATGGTCCCCTTGGGCCCGGGCTCCCGGGGGGGCCAGGGCTGCCCTGCAGAGAAGATGCTCCATTAGCTGGGGCTGTGGCATGGACCAGGGGTACTGGCAGGGATCCCTTGGCATCTCCACTGCCATCCCTACCACTGTTCCTGGCTCTCCTTTCCGGCCTGGCAGCCCCTGTCCTCCATCCCTGATCACACCAGGCTCCCCCTGAATGAGGAAAGGGAGGAAAAATCAGTGTCCACATCTGCCACATTGTGTTCCCAGTGCAGGATAGAGGCCAAACTCCCACAAGGCCAGCAGCCTATCAGGGAAACAGGGGGATCCTGGGGTCATCAAGACACCAAGTACCAGGAGATGACAGGGGCTGAGATGTGCCCATCAGGGTCCCATCACTCCCCAGGTAGTGCATGGGGCAGCCTTGTGCCCACTACCTACCGGCTCTCCTTTCTCCCCCTTCGGGCCAGAAAGCCCTGTTGGCCCCCGTGGGCCCTGGGAAGGAAAGAGGAGAATGAGAGGTGGGGTGAAGAGAGGAAGCAGGGCTGGGGAGGGATGGGGCCATGCTTACAGGATCTCCTCGGGGTCCAGGGATGCCTTGGGTGCCCTGGAAAACAACAGCTCAGGAAGTGAATGTGTGTCACTCCCAGGCAGGGAAGCAAAGACAGAATGGGATGAATGGGATGCCACAGGACGAGACACAACAGGGGCTCCAGCCACAGCAAGGACAGACAGGCCCTGCCCAGTACACTTGGCCTGGGACACAAAAAGGAGACAGCAAGGACCTTGCCAGATACAGAGACATCCTGGCACAGGGCAAGGGTAGGCAGAAATCTGCTCAGGGAGCAGGGTGATGGGAAGAGCACACCAAGAAGCAAACCCAAAGAACACCTCCACTCACTGGTTGGCCAGGTGATCCAGGATTCCCAGGGCGGCCAGGGCTTCCTGGTGTCCCATCAGCTCCAGGGAATCCCTGCAGAAGAGAGGAGCATCCTGGCACTGCCAGAACCCTGCCCCAGAGCCCCAGGCAGTGCTGGTCCCAGCACCAGGAACCCAGGATAGCTCTGTGGCAGAGCTGATTTCTAGGATGCCTTTTCTGTTCATACTGAGCTGGAGTATGAGGGAGCAGTGTGGGGCTGGACTGGGGCTCTCCAGGAGCATACCCCCTCCAGCATGGGCAAGCAAGAGAAGGAAGGGAAGAGAGGATCCATGCAGCCAGGTTATTGTGCCCCAGAGCACTGGGGTGCCTGGGTGAGAGGTCAAAGATACTCACCCTATCCCCCTTCTTGCCTGGACGCTCGATGGTATCTTCTGGCACAGTCCGTGGCCCCGGGGGTCCTGGAGGGCCAGGTGGCCCATGACGGCCCTGGAGGGACAGTGGAGAGGATGGGCTAGGTGTTGGCCAAGGGATGTTCCTGGTCCATGCTTGCAGCTGGACAGGTCCCTTGCCCCACACCCACCTACCAGCAGAATAAAGGGACAAGGGAACAGAAGGATCATGTCACTGCCTCCTGTCAGGGAGCTGCCCCCCATTACCCGCTAGTCAGGATATTACCGGCTCTCCAGGGAGGCCTGGTGGCCCTGCTCGTCCTTGTGGTCCCTACGGAGACAAAGCCAGCAATGAGCATCCCCTGTGGGATGGCATCAGAATGGCTTGGGGGATGCAGCCCCTCCGTGAGCCACCAGATGGGGGAGGACGACACCGAAGCACTCACTGCCTCACCGCGTTCTCCCTTCTCACCCTGAAAGAGGACAGAGGAAAGCGTTTTAGGGGCTGTATCTCCATGCTTGGCTCCCCGCTGCGCTGCTGCCATTGGCAAGCTGGGGGTGTCCCTGATCCATGCTGAGTCACTGTGGCACAGCATGGCATGGTACAGTATGGCATGGTGTGGGGATGCTCACCCTGGGGCACTGCACAGTGCAGGGCTTCGGCATTGGCTCTGGCTGGCAAAGCAAGAGAAGCCTTTGTGAACTCAGGGGTAGGAGAAGCTTTTGGTGCCCACAGAGCTGCTCCTCTTCCAAAACCCCCTAGGGCACCTTGGCCCCTTACCCTGGTGGAGATGATGGTGCAGAGGTCATCAGTGAGCTCTCCCTCCAGCTCTGCCAGGGTGCTGCCACCACGGTAGATGTACCGTGGGTCCTCGCCAGTGACCATGCGCCGGAGCTGCTCCTGGTCTGCCCCCTCCAAACTCACTGCTAGCACCTGGACCCCTGAACGAAGAGCACCCTCAGCACACTGCAGAAGTCCCTGAACACCCTACTGGGACCCTGTTCATCCTCACCTCCAGCTTTAACATCTCTGGCTGCAGTGATGGCATCGTCCCCTGAAGGGCCATCAGCCAGGACCACCAGCACCGCTGGCACATTGAGCCGGCGCCCTGCATTGGGGCTCAGCAGATAGGTCCTGGCAAAGGTTATGGCTGCTCCTGGGGAGGGAGAAAGAGAAAGAGGGTGGTCACTGGTGTCCCACCAGCCACTGCCCTGGCTGCCAGCACAGTCCCTCACCAATAGCATTGCCGCTGGGCTCCTCGTAGCGCATGGTACGGATCTGCTCCAGCACAGCAGGCAGGTCGCTGGAGCGGTTCAGGAATAGCCAGGGCAGGCTGCGGTAGCTGTATGTGGCCAGAGCCACCTGTGAATGTGCAGGGGAGCGGTGGGCACAACTGCTCACCCACACTCCCTGGCGTCCCTACTGATGTGGCAGCATCCTACCTGTGTGCCCTCAGGGCCCAGGCGCCCCAGGGAGGACACGGTGTTGGAAAGGAGGGTGCGGATGGCATCAGCGCCAGAGGAACTGTCACGGGTGCCGTGCACCAGGAAGACAATGTCACCACGGGCATCCCTGCAGACTGTGAGCACAGAAGGGGTGAAGTTGCCACAGGAGCAGAGACAAGCTCAGCCTGCAGTGTCCCCACAGTACCTGTGCGCTCGCTGACCGAGGTCTCGGCACCTGGCACGCTCCCCAGGAACGGGCGGAGGGTGAAGGTGTAGCTCTGGCCCAGGCGCAGCCCAGAAACCTGCTGGGAGCTAGCAGTACCAGGCACTGTCCTCCTCGTCTCCCCACCAGCTGCCACCCAGGAGACAGAGTTATGAGGATCAGTAAGACCCTACGGGGATGCTGCTCCCCATCCCAGGGTCACCAGCCTATCCCACCTGCGGGGGGGCTCCAAGAGAGGATGTAGCTGGAGGCACCAGGGACAGAGGTCCAGGCGAGTGTCACTGAGTCTCTCCGCACCTCTGTCACACGCAGGTTGGTAACACGGGCTGGGGCAGCTGCTGAGAAGGAAGAAAAGGTGTCCTGGCCCCCTGGGACAGCCCTCACTCTGCTCCTGGCCCTCCACCCATCACACTTCCCCAACCCAGGGCTTTGACCACCAAACCTTTTTGTATTCCTCAGCCCTACTCCAGGGCTCTGATGGCCCCATGCAGTCCCTTACCAGTGACAGCAGTAATGGTGGCTGGCTCACTCTGCCGGCTGCCAGCCAAGCTGCTGATGCTGATGTGATAGCGCCTGCCCGGCTCCAGCCCCCCCAGGTCATAGGTGCTGGTGGTGGCTGGGAGCTGCTGGCTGTGCTGAGGCCCTCCTGCACGGGAGGTGAAATGGGTGAGGAGATGCAGCTCCGGGGCTAGCAGGGATGCCAGGAAGGCAGCTGGCCATACTCACCCTCAGCCAGGCGCCAAACCAGGCGGTACCCAGCACTGCCAGCTGCAGGCACCCAGGCCAGGAGCAGACGGTGCTCAGAGGCCTCTGTCACACGGAAGCTTCTGACAGGGGGCAGCGGGGCTGCCTCCGCTGTGAAGCAGAGGGGCAGGTATTAGGGGCAGGGTTGCTCAGGGCCATCCCAGGGTGCTGCCTCCCGCTCCGGCACTCACGGGTAGTGACGATGATGGAGACAGGGTTGCCCTCCCGGTTGCCTATGAGAGCCGTCACCTTCACAGTGTAGGAGACACCGCCCTCCAGGTCAGGGATGTCAAAGGAGCTAGTGTGGCCAGGAACCCGACGGCTGCTCTCTGAGCCTCCTGCCAAAGACCAGAGTGTCAGCCCCTGACCTCACTGCCCTCACAGCCTGTCCCTGTCCTCGTCCCATGGTACCATCTGTACGGCTCCAGACCACGCGGTAGGCAGTGGCTCCTGGCACACCAACCCAGGTGACGCGGGCAATATTGCTCCTGGACTCTTGCACCTCCAGCTGGGACACCGTCCCCACCTGCTCAGGTGCTGCAAAACCAAGATGGTCACTATGGCCCCAGCTCACAGCAAGTGGCTCTAACCAGCACAGATGGGCACAGAGACACCTCACCAGTCTGCCCTGTGGTGGTGACAGGCCTGCTTTCACGGCCATCCACGATGGCTGAGACGCCAATGGTGTAGACGACGCCTGCGCGCAGCCCCTCGATGGTGAAAGCAGTGGGGTCAGCAGGGAGGAAGCGGGACTGCTCCAGGCCTAGGAGAGATAGTGGGGCTAGGAAGGGGCCAGGCATCACTGCCATGGCACCCTACGGTTCTCACACTTACCATCACTGCCTCGCCATGTCAGCAGGTAGCCTCCAGCACCTGGCGGCCCTCGCCAGGTGACTCGCAGCTGGCTGGGACTGGCCTCTGTCACTCGCAGCTCCGAGACACTGCCCACTGCTGGATACTCTGCACCACCCCACGTGGTGTCACCTCAGGGTGCCTAGAGGGGCCCTGTAGCCACCTCAGTTCCCAGAGGGCTTGTGAGGAAACAGAGGACCAACACATACCAGTGGGGGAGAAACACAGTACCGGGACTCCCGGTGCCAAATGCCAGCATGAACTTACTGAGGCGGATGGTGAGTGTGGCAGCACTGCCCTCTCGGCTGCCTGCCAGCGCCGAGACACGCACCACGTAGGTGATGCCCTCACGGAGGTCACTCAGCTCCAGCCCAGTCTGGCTGCCTGGGACACGCCTTGTCCTCTCTGTGCTGTCTGCCAGGAGCAGAGCAGTGACACACACTCAGCACCAGCTGACTGGCATCTCCTGAGTGCTACCTGTGCCCCTGCCCACAGACTCACCTTGGTTGTTGCGCACCACCACTTTGTACTCAGTGGCACCAGGGACACCAGTCCAGCCCAGCCGCACCCGCCTGCCTGACTCCTCAGTGAGCCGCAGGTTCGACACGGTACCCACGGGCACCTCCACACCTGCAAGCAGACATGCTGAGGTATGGCTGAAGCCACACAGCCTAGATGGCACAGCCCCCATCCTCGCCTTGGGTCACAGTCACAGAGCTGGGGCACTCTCGTGGCCAAAGGGGTCCCTGTGTTGAGCAATGCCACATTCTGTCTCAGTGGCTTGGGAGAGTGGGGCATGCTTCAGGGGACCACAGTGTTGCTCACCTGTCTGGAAGGTGGTAACAGGGGTGGCCACTTCCCTGCCATCATAGAGCGTGTAAAGGGTGATCCGGTACTCAGTGCCTGGCTGCAGCCCTGTCAACTGGTAGGTGTTGGCACTGCTAGGGAGTGACACTGTCCTGGGGGGCTCCAGTCCTGTGGGGATGGGAGAGTCACCACTGGCTGCCAGCACAACCGAGTCTGTGGAGGGGACCAGGCACCTCAAGCCCACCTGTGTCTCTCTTCCACTCCAGACGGTAGCCACGGGCATCACGGGCACCAGTCCAGATCACCTGGATGGATGTGGGGCCCAGGATGTTGGTCTGCAGCGTCTGCTCCACAGCTGCCTCTGTAAGAAGGACTTGTTGGCTGGGCTACCATATGCCACTCTGCTACCAGTCACTTACCCCAGCATATTCCCAGTCCTCTGCACAGAGCAGAAGCATTATGGTGTAGGTAATGGGAGCTGGTACCCCACCCCATCTTGCAGCAACAGCATCAGGAGCAGAGCTCGAGGCCAGCAATGGACTGGCATCACCCATACCCACCACCTACCTGTCCTCTGCCGTACTGTGGCTGTGGGGCCCTCCAGCTGTCCAAAAAGTGGGGTCACAGTCACTATGTAGTTGGTGTTGGGCTGCAGCCCCTCCAGTGGATGTGATGTCTTCCCAGCATCCAGATCCACCCTCTGCCTGTCCTGCCCTGCAAGAGCCAGCGCAGCAGTCCCTTGGGAGTCCAGGCAGTGGGTAACACCACCCCCAGCCCACCCTTCTTCCCTGGGGTAACCGGCACAAGGAGAGCAAGTTCTGGGAGAGGCATCTACCTGTGAGGGTCGCCCAGGAGAGCCGGTAGCCAGTGGCACCACCGACAGGCTGCCAGGCCAGCAGCATGCTCTGCGCCGAGACATTTTGGACAGCCAAGTGCTGCACACCCATCAGACGCCCTGAGGATGAGAGGTGTCTGTCACATCCCTCAGGCAAGAGTGAGGCAGGGAGCAGCTGGAAACCCATCTGGTCAGGGATGGGGAAAGCCTCTTTACCCCTACCCTGTGGGTGCCAAACTGCACTGAGGTCACCAAGTGCAGCTTACGTGCAGGTGGCTGCCTCAGAGCACCCCAGCTCTAGCAAACTGGAGCTCAGATGCTTTCATCTTAATGCCTTAAATACGTTCTGCTGGTTAAGGCTGCCTGGAGCAGCTGAAGCCAATATTTGATGCTTGTAAAGGTGGCCTCACCCCTAGCACTCCTTCACCCTTGTGGAAACAGAGCTTTCTTGCCACAGAGTATAGTACTTGAATGTACCAAAAAAATCAACAACTGTGCTCCTTTGATTGACATTTTTGTGTTACTTGGGGAAAGCTCCAGTGAAAACACTTCCATAAGGCTACGTAGGAGCTGGGAGAAAGATCATGCTGCATCCCTTCTGGAAGCACCTTGTGGGGCTCAGAGTGTGACCTGCATACCCATCCCCATCCCTGCCAGGCAGCTATGGGCCAGGCAGCCTCGTCTCCATGGGGCATGGTCACTGGTGGGGCTGGGAACTTACCCATGTGCCCAGCTCAAGCCAGGTCTGCTTACGTGTGCGGGCGGTGAGAGTAGCAGGGACAGCAGGCTGCTGCGTGTAGCGGGGTCGCAGTGTCACCACGTACTCAGTGTCGGGGCGCAGGTTGCTCAGCATGGCCGACTGCGTGTTGGCTCCCAGGCTTTTCTCCTCTCCCTGGGCTGCTCCTGAGGAGTAGGCAGAGGGGTGTAGGTGGGCATAAGAGCACAGCATGCACCGGGCCCAACAGTAAAGGGGCATCCATGGACCAGGACACTGCCCCAGGGATTCCAGGCAGTGCCAGGGGTGGGGAGAGGCTGAAACAGCAGCCAGGAAAGGGGTATTTGTAGGATGTCTGAAGCCAGGGAGGGGCTTCCCCATGCTGGCTCTAGTTCAGGGCTCAGCTGGGTTTGAGGTCTACCACTCACATCCCCCCACCTCAGTGATCATGGGGGCATGCATATACCTGAGCTCTCAACCCTGGGTAGGGACAGGCGTGGGGCCCCCAGCATTCATGCACACCCATACCCACGTTTCAAGCCCTATGCACTGGAGCCTCAGGGTGCAGGAACACACACGCCGCCTCCACGCCTCTGTGCACACACGTGCCCCACAGCCTGCCACAGGCACCAGCAGTGAAGGCAAGGCATGCACGCACCTGCAGCACGCTCAGCATCCACTTCTTGCGTCACTCTACGCATGTACCCTCCCATGAAACCCCCTGCTATGAGGGCTGTCCAAAAGCAGAACATCCAGATGGCATCCAGACAGGACCACACCCTCACAGGAACCATCCCCTCACCTTGCACGGCATAGCTGAGGCTGTAGCCTTGTGGAAGCTCAGGGCTGGGCTGCCAGGCCAGTCGCAGGAAGGTCGGTCCAGTCTCCACCACACGGAAATCCAGAACAGAGCTAGCACGGCTCTCTGGAGGCACAGGCAGCCCAGGATAAGCCTGCAGCCCCATAGGCACCCAGCTCCCATTCCCATCCCCACTGGGCATGGACACTCACGGGTCCGTGCTCGGCTGGACACTGACTCGCCAATGCTGTTGGCATACTGGGCAGTGACGGTGACCAGGTACTCTGTCCCTGCCCGCAGCCCCCGCAGCACAGTGCTCGTTTCCCGTGGTCCTAGGCTCACCTAGCCAAGGACAGTACATCCCCTTGGCATCCCCAGGCCACACTCGGGGCCGCCAGGGATCCCTGGGGACTCTGAGCAGGCACTCACCTCCTGTCTCTCTGCCACGATGGGCTGCCCCAGCCCTGTCAGCGGTACGTGCTGTACCCGGTAACCAGTGACAGGGCCACTGGCTGCCGTCCAGCGGATCCGCAGCTGGTCAAGGCCTCGCTCCAGGATCTCCAGGTTAGAAGGGCCACTGTGGCTTGGCCCATCTGCAGGGGAGCACAAGGGCCATTGGCTCTAGAGTGTATGGGGCAGGAGGGAGAGCTTGCCAGGGAGGCACAATCATATGCCTGCTGGGATGGTATGACCAGGATGGCATTTTGGGGTGGATAGGTATACTCAGGGTGAGCACAGCCTGGCATCCAGTATTATCGCACCTATAACCCACAAAGATGAGTGCCCATACCCAGGTGGTGCAGAGTGCCTCCAATGCTTGTGCACACCCTTCGTGTCATCAATGGCACCAGTGTCCCCAGCAGCTTGAAGTCACCAACATAGAAGAAGAAGGCATCAGTAGGCATAGAAGCCACACGCATCAGCTCCTTGTGGTCAGCATTCTTGATCCCTGGCAGGGATGGAGATGATGAGTGAGAGTGGGGACCCATCACCTGGAGGAAGTTCCCTATCACCCAGCACCAAAACCTCACTCACCCACAGCAAAGACCTTGATACCCTGTCTCTTCAGCTTTGCTGCTGCCCCCTCAGCATCATCCTGGGACTTGCCATCAGTGATGAGGATGCAGATCTGCAGGGCCAGGCAAGAGCCATAAGAACAAACCCAAGGCCTACAGACCCATCACATGTCTCACTAGTTGTCCCCAGGGCCACCACTCTGCATGTACCTGAGGGACCCCAGGCCGGAGCTGAGTGGGGCCGAAGAAGTTGTCAGCAACGTAGCGGAAACCGGCACCCGTCCGCGTGTTGCCACCCTTGTAGCTCAGCTGCTGGATGGCCCTCCGGACGCTTGTGCCATCGCTGTGCTGGGAGAAGGAGAACTCCACCCTGGGTAGCATAAGGTGATGTGTAACCTTCCAGTTCTGCCACCCTGCCACCCTGTAAGCTCCCTCCCTAGCGCTCACCGCGGCTCATCGCTGTACTGTGCCACAGCGAAGCGAACTGCCTTCTCCCCCACCACCTGCACAAAGGGCCCCACCAGGTCGTCCATGAAGGTGCGGATGGCACGGAAATTGTTTCTGCCAATGCTGGATGAACCGTCCACCAGGAAGGCGATGTCAGCCTCCAGCACATCCTTGCACACTGCTGTGGGGTGGTGACAGCGCTCAGGGCATGGAGTAGCACCCCAGCATGATGGTGCTGGGTCGCTCTTATCCGTCAGACTGTGTGCACCCAGTGTGCTTAGCACCCACCTTGGTTTCTCTTCTGTGCTGTGGCAGATGGGGGACCCAGGAGTGTGAGGAGCACAGCAAGGAGCAGGAGCCTACCACTCATCATGGGAACCTGGGGGAAAGGGCGATGCCACTGATGCCCCACATCAACCCCATGCCTCCAGAGACAGTGGTTATGGAGCTGCAGGGCTTGGGAGATCCCGGTATCATGCCATGTGAGACATCTGGTAGCCTCAGAAGGGTGCCAGTGCCTCCCTGGGCATCACTGCTGGCACCCCAATCCTGCTTTGGGTTAGAGCGGCAGGGCCACGCCCAGCTGTATTACCGCAGTTACTCCCCATGCCAGGGGAGCAGCCAGCAGCACCAGCACCCACTTGGCATGCCAGCTTTCTGAAAAGTCAGGTGAGCAGCGGCTGGCCTGTGCCCGGCCGGGCGGCAGCGGTGCCCCTGGCTGCCCGAACGCATGGCACAGGCGGTGCTGGGCGCTCAGGAGCACGGTCGCGTGCGTGCCCCGTGCCTGGCCACGTTCCAGCCCTCCCCGTTCAGCCTCGCCGGGCCTGGCCACGGCCCCGCTCGACGCCCTGTGCCTGGGGTGGCCGTGCCCCAGCTGCGGGAGGCTGCCAGCCCCGGCTGCAGGGTGTGCGCGGGCTCTGCCTCCACACGCCCTTCCCGCTGCCTCCCGCCTGTCTGCTCCGCGCCTCGGCACCGGCAGCAGCCCACCCGGCTGCTTCTGCCCACCAGTGCCGCTGCCTGCCGGGATTCCCCGCTGCCCCGGGAAGGGCGGCAAAAACAGAGCGCTCTAGGGCAGCGCGCCCGGAGTGCCCGCGATCCCGCACGCCTTGCCGCTTCCCACGCACACACGGCTGCGGGGGGCATCCGCTCTGACACCACTGCGATGGCCACGGCGGCTCCCGGCGCGGTTAATCCAAGAAGGTGCCATCCCGGCGGCTGCCCCGGCGTGGGAGGGCGAAGAGCACCCGTGGGTTCCCACCTGGGAAGCTCGGTCCTGCCCCGCAGCACCCCTCGTCTGCAGCAGCACCGTCTGCTACACCCCCCCGGCCACATGCACTCACCCACTGCCCCATGCGGGGCTGCCCCGAGCCGTGCTGCCCCGTGCCGTGCCGAGCCGAGCCGAGCCGGGCGCAGGCGGTGCCGGCGCGGAGCGGCCCCCGGCGCTCCCGCCCCTTTATTGAGGGCGGCCCGGAGCGCGGTTCCTGGGGCGGAGGAGGGGGGGAAGCGGGAGCGCCACGGCCCCCGCCCAGCCCGGCCCCCCAAAAAGGTTTTCCCATCTGGTGCCCGGGAAGAGCAAGAAAGTGGCTTTTCGGGCTGTTCAGCCACAAAGTGCCGCTCCTGGCTCCCTCCCGTTGGTTGCACGCCGGGCAGGGAGTGGAGGGCTCCGGGATGCAGATGGAGAAGAAGCAGATGGAGATTGGACCCTCAGGAATGGTTTCTGCTGGGAGCACCACAGAGAGCTCAGTACAGGGCTAAAAAGGCTCTGGTGAGGCTCAAGGCAGTTTTGCCTCCAGCATCTCCATCCACCACATCCCAGAAATGTGATGGGTGGCCCTGGAACATGCCAGTCAAGCTCTGGCCTCACACCTTGACCTGTCCAGGAGGAACATGTTCCCAGGGACCTCAGGGCACTGTCCGGCCCTGGGCAGAGCTAGACAGAGCTGCCACGGAGACCTGAGCCACCTCCAAGTCAGAGCCTGGCTCTGAGCACCAGTCTTGGGCAGAACAACAGTGGTGAAGAAGGGCTGCTCCCTATGCCAGCGCAGCTCCCACAGGACTGCAGGAGGGCCAGGTCTTGGCCAGGACCTTTCCTGCACCCACAAATCATGGCACCTGTTGTGTGGAACCCTCGCACCCATGGCTCAATTGGATTGCCCGTAGCTCACGGACTGTCCTGGAGCCAGACATAAACCACCCTTCTCTGCTCTGGACACCCTCTTCCAGCAGCCACCAGAGCAGACTGGTAGCCAAAACCTACCCCAGATCTGGAGAAACTTGCTGGAAAGCCACTGGTAGAGTGACTGCACTTGACAGAAGGAGGTAAAAGGGAAAAGATGTCCAGCAAGGTGGGCAGAGTTGCCATGCTGAACTGGTCTCATGCCCTGCCCACCCAGTAACAGGTGGGACTGTATCCTGGGGCTCCCCCTCAGCCTAGGGTGCAGCCCTGATCTTCACAATGCTCCTTACCCCTAGGGTCCCCCCAGGACCACACTGATCCTTGGGGCCCCATCTTCTTCCCTGCTGGTGCCTGTGCTCACTTGGGTCCAGCCCCAGTTCTTGGCCCCAGCATGTGCCTCATGCCACCTTTCCTCTTTCCCCCTGGTCGTCTTGCACACCCCTGTCCTCAGCACCCCACATACCTGTGCCCACCCACCCACCAGCCCAGGGGCTTCCCTCCAGTTCCTGGCAGGGTAGCAGTCAGGTCCAGGGACATCTCCCTGTAGGCAGCGAGAGGGGTGACAGTGAGGGTCCTTGGGACCCAAGGCCACCTCACAGCTGGGTGCCCGGGGCAGTGCCACCTGCCACTGAGCGAAGATGCTCCAGGGCAGGCTGCAGGCAACTTTCCCAGGCACACACTGTTCCCAAGCAGGGGAGGAGCGGCGATTCCCTGGCTCTTCTTAAAGGCGCAGCAAGCAGCCCATCCCCTCCTCTTCATTAGCCTTCCTCTCGATCGGCCCCAGTCCCGGCCCCACAACCTGGCTGGCCACATCCAAAGTTCAGTGTGGCCGTGGGCTTTCCCCTGCCCGCCTCAGCTCTGTGAGTTCAGCCGTGGGTCCAGCATCTCCAGGTCAGGACCATCCCCAAACCCTCCTCCCACCAGAGCTTGCTTAATGAAGGCAAGGCGGCCTGTCCCAATTAGACAAGGGGCTTCGTTAAATAGGGAGCGGAGGGGTCTGCCAAGGGCTCTGCGGTTGGCCCCAGGCCCAGAGCTGGCGGAGCAGCCCCACGCCGTGGTGTCAGCAACAGGGCACAGGCAGCCAGGGGTTACCCCGCCTAACAGGGGCAGCACTAGGGCAAGCTTTGCGCAGTGGGCACCGCAGGCAGAAGCGCTGGGGAAGCGATGCCTTGCAGCTGTGCCAGGAGCTCTGCCTGCCACCTCAGTGCCCAGGAATGTGACAAGCACCAGCGTGGGGTGGTCTTTAAACTCCACTCCCCCAGGGCACAGGAGCATCTTGACCGTCTTAACAGCAGCATCCCCTTTACATTAGCACTGGAGAGAAACATTCGGGGGTGCCGAGTCCCCAGAACTAGAGTGCCTCCTTCTCCAAGGAGTTTCCCAGCATCCTCCCACATACCAGGGCCCAGGAAGGAATCCACAGCCCCGGGGCACAGGACGGTACTGCAGAGGGAGAGCACCAGGTGGGAGTGACTCACAAGGCTGCCCTGTGCTGCTGCACGCCAGTCCATCCAAGAACATACCAAAAAGCTGCCTATCCTTTCCCAAGCCTGGCTGGCTGTCTGGCAGACAGGGTACCAGCCTTTATTCCCACAGCCTAGGTTTGAGGTTCCCCGTTTTGGGGTCGGCTTGGTCCCAAAACGCATTGACTCCTCTCCAGTGATCACAGGTTGCAGGGCTGATCCTAACTCCAGCCCCTCACCCCTGCCGCCCTTTTCATGCCAGCCCAGTCCACAAATGTTACTTGGCAGCTGGCCACACACACCTTGTGGCACAGCCTCTGCTGCTCCACTACTCTCAGATCATGAGAAGCCCCAGAGTATCTCCCCAGGTCACAACAGCCCTCTTCTCTGCAGGACTGCATGTATAAGCAAGCATCAGCTCCAAGCCTTGCAGGGGGTCACATCACCTCCAGAATGGGAGCCTCCCAGTCTGAGAGCAGGGAAGGCACTGGGCCTGAGGCTTTTCCTGCCCTCTGCTTGCCAAGCAGGCAGCCTCACTGCTGCCTTAGTGGGATACAAGAAGGAAATCTGGTTTTTTTTAGCCCCAGGTAAGGTTTCAGCTCTGCACTGAGCAGCAGGAAGGATGAGTCACACAGAACAGTGAGATGTGGCACCGTGAAATGTGTCCTGGGCTCCAGAGCCAGCTGTGGCCTGTGTGCCACTGATCCCACACCCCATCTTCTGCCCACGTTCTCCATATTCCACAGCTGCTGCCTTCATTGCTGATCTGATGCAGGATGGGATTCAGCACAACACTTACAGGGTTTGAGTTTCCTGGTCCTACTACAGTCCAGCAGCGCTCCCTACTGCAGTAGAGTGTGGGCATTCCCAGCTGGTGGGAATGGACAGGACAGGACCAGGATCTCTTAAACCTGAGGGCTTTCCATTGGAGGTGAACAGTGGATGGCTGGTGCTGAGGAGAGGAGGGGAGAAGGAGCTGGCCAGAGCCAGAGGGAGAACCTCGCCAGCTGAGGGACATGCTCCAGGAATGTCTCCTAGCACCAGGCACCACCAGCTGCTTGCTTCCAAGATCCTGGGAAGGAGACCCATGGATCCTTGCTGCTGTCACCAGCCAGCTTGGGGAGAACATCAGAGGGCCAGCATCATACTCATGATGTGGCCCTAGGGACTGCTTTGAAGCTCCCCAGCAAGCCTAGAGGTCACAAAGTAAGGCAGGGTGGGGAACTGGTAACCTCTTACCTGCTGCTGATTTGTCCTGAGTGGTTTGGAGTAAGAGATGACCATGCCAGCTTTCCAGGCTGTGCTTTCCAAAGGGAGCAGACAGCAAACTCCCAGCTCCTCTGTGACCAAGTGGACACCTCACAACAGTCCTCATCCTTCTGCTGTCCAAAAACACATCCCTGGAGGAAAAGGAAGCAAAGTAACATATCATGGGGGAGCTATGACTGGTGTGCTGGCCTCTGCCCAGTGGCTCTGAGGATACCAGAAGTGAGGAGGATGCTCTCAGCTGTGGGGAGCACAGTAGGTATGGGGGGCAGCTGCAGGGAAGGTCTAATGGTTGAAAGATGGTGGAACAAGTGGTCCTCTGCAGCCAGGCTAGAGCCCGGGGCTGAGACTGCTGTGCCCCCACACCAGGGCTCCCTGTGAGACAGATGTGTGCCCCAGCTTCTTCCACAGCTGATGCAGGATGGGAAGCTTTTACTGCCTGTAAACTGTTGTGTCTGGAGGCTGCTGCCGGCACGGCCACACACCAGTGTCTCACGAAGCTGCACTGGACTGCAGCCATGCCCTGCTGTCCTCACAGACAGGGCTCAGGGAGGGAACAGTGACACCATGGGGATGTAACCTCCTCCTTGTCTGAGTCAGGCAGAAGGCAGCCCTGGTCAGCTTGACTAGAGGGACCAGGCTGGCTCTCTGGGACAGCAAGGGAGTGGAAAGCCAGGCACCTCTGAGGCTCTGCCAAGGGCCAGTGGCGCTTGGCCACTGCACAGAGCCAGCATACCAGAAAGAAAAGGTGATGGTGGGGATGATGACAACGGGTTGAGGAGGAAGCAGCACTACTAAGGCTTGAGAGTTTCCAGTTAAGAGGCCACCTTCTTCAGCTGCATCCTATGGTTGGACTTTGGGTGATGCCATCAATGCCCAGAAACGCTGAGCAGTGGCTAGGGCTGTGCATCAGGGACACAGGGTGAAGTAGAGTGCAGGCAGCTGTGACCATGCTACATGTGACCAGCCATGCAGCCTGGCTGATCCCACAGGAATTCGGCTTCCCAACCGACTGAGGCATGAGCTGCTCCCCTTCACTCCTGGCCCCACAGCAGGGATCAGGCTCTGTAAAAGAAGCCTGTCTTGTCCTCAAGGCTGGAGATGCAGGAGCTGGGTGCAGCAAGGCTTACCCAGCACCTCTGCGTGGAGCCAGTGCTGCTTTTCTCATGCTGGTACCCCACGAAGTGCACACGCCCCGGAGCTGCTCCAGCCAGCCCAGCACATATTGTCGCAGGAGGGAAACTCCTGCCTCTTCCCAAGGGCAGACAAACTGCTTGCCCCGGAGCACAGAGGATTAAGGTTCTCCTGGCCCAGCCCTGGCAGTGGGGTGTGCAGGCAGCAGCAAGCAGTGCTTGAGGCACAGGCAGGCTCTGGGTGCCCAAAGGGGGACTCAGAGACCCATCAGGGTGCAAGCGCAGGGGCTGGCAAAGCAGAGGGAGTGGATTCCCCTCGGATGCCTGCAGGAAGGGGAAGATAAAGGGAAGCCGAGGAACAGCTGCCAGCCCGTGGCATGTGCAGGCTGGGTCCATAGTGTGCAGAGCTTGATTCAACATGCTGGGCAGCCCAGTCAGCCCGTGCCTGCCAGCACCCACCGGTGCCTCCCAGCCTGCCTGCCTCACCCTCTGCACCCAGTGGGGTTCCCCAAGGGCACTGCCCTGGGCCAGGTGAAGCAATGCAGAGTTGAAAGGTGGCATTCCTGCAGCTGACCCTGGGAGAGTAGCTGTGGGCAAGGCCAGGTCAATGGTGCTTCTCTGCAGCACCAGGGAAGGCAAGAAGAGAGTTTTACCTGCAAACGCCAAGATGCCGCATCTTTGGCTGCATCAAGCCCTCTCCAGCATTCCTCTGCGAGGGCACATGAGGCAGCTCAGCCACCACTGGGTGGTGGGGGTTGTCATCAGTGTCTGTTACTCTGCACCAAACTCAGCTTCCAAGGGCAGGGCAGGATGTGCACTGTGGCTCCAGGGAGCTAAAGTGGCACATAGGAGTCCAGTATCGCACTCAAAGACCTGACAGGAATACTCACCAGCACTGCAGGCAGGATGGTACCACCAGTCTCTGCTTCAAATCTGACCTCAGGGCCAGTAATCAGGGGCATCTGCAGGAGTCCTGAACACAAAGCCCAGCCCTGCAGAGCCATGGTGCATGCCAACAGCACAGCAGATCTTAATAGATGCGAGGACAAGCTGCCCACCAGCTCTCAAACCCCACAGCACCTCTGCACCCCATGAAAGGGGGATGAGCACTGTAAGGCTATTGCTTCCCCATCCTTCCTTCTTCCCTCCCAGGACAGGGAAACAGCATCTGCCTGGCTCCCTGCATGGCACCCAGGGCCACGAGGCCACTTACAGTCTAACCTGACCATGGGAGTCCCCATGGGCCCTGGAGACCTATGAGAGGAGACCCTGCGGGAGTGGGCAGCAGCGTGGCAAGGGGCGTCAGGGGGAGGAGTGCAGTGGCAGAGTCACACAATGACTGCTTGCCAGGCAGGGAGGAGGAACAGCAGGAAGGCAGCACGCGTGTGTGGGAAAATGCAGCCGTTCCTGGGATGCTACCAGCTGTGCTGCAAGAAGCTGCTCCGTGCAGGGGGTTCACACAGCATGGTGAAGCCAGGAGCTCCTCCCTCCAACAGCAACAGCAGATGCCTGCTCGATGCACTGGCTCAGGCAGATGTATTCCCAGGGGAGGAGCGTTGCCAAGAGTAATAGTTGTGAGTCTGAGGAGTTTGCCCTCAGGGGCCCCTATCCCAGGCTCAAAGCATGGAAGCCAGGACACACTGGTCTGCCATCCTAGGACCCTGCTGCCACACTAGGCCTTGCTGAAGATGGACATTGACTTCCTAAGAGATGCAAATAACAAGTCACCCCCAACTTGTGCACAAGACTCCCTGCTGCTGAGCCACAGAGGCACAGCCAGCACTGGCAAAGCAGCATGCCAGCCTGCACTCGACTTGCAAGAGGCAGCCACCCAGGAGCTGCCCAAGAGGGAGTTTGTCCACCTCAGTTCTCCAGACAGCTCTCCCACAGCCCCTCTGCCAGCAAAAGGCTGCCTACTGCTACTCTCTCAGTCGATCCTCCTCTCACTTCTCTGCTCTTACATCTGGGATGTGGCTCTGGCAGCTGGGACACCAAGGTGGTTGCTCAATGCTTCCTCTGCCTCTATTCAGGTGTTTCACAATCTGCACCAACACCCCCCAAAAACTACCTGCAGCTCTGTCTAAAGTTCTGGCAGGGCTCATGAAACAGCTCCCATCCTGCTCTTCACCAGGCTTGGCCACTCCTTTGCAAGGGGCACCCAATGCAGCCACGGGGAGCATCGCCCACACTCGAGGGGTGATGGGAGACGTGCGGGGGGGCGGCACCATGACCCAGCAGGCACCCACTGACATGTGCTTCATCGGGGAGGGAACAGCACAGCTTGCACCGAGGCACGGCAGGAGCCCTGCCTGGGACAAGCAGGGGCACGGAGGGGTGTAAGTACCACTGGAGAACTGAGGTCATTCTGCAGCCTCCCAAGAAGGGGCTTTTGGAAGTTTGGAGTGTTAGGCACAGGGATAGCAGCAGCTCCTTCAGCAGCAGGACACCATCATACCTTCCCCTGCACTGAATGGTTTACGCAGAGCCATGGTCCACAGCAAGGGTGATAAATGTTTGCTCATCAGTCTGCTGCAGTGTCAAGAAAGCTGGGGGCAGAGGGAGGTTAGCACTCAAGGGACAGAGGCTGCAGGAAGGGCTGGGAGCACATGTGGGGAGTGAAGGGGGGGGACGGGACATGCTTCAGAGGGATTCGAGCAGTTGACAAGACCAGACTTGTCCTCGCAGCTCGCCCCCACGAGGCTGTGCCACTGCTCCTTTAGCTCTTTGGCTGGGTGCCCGGCTCCAGAAGAAAAGAATAAAAAGGACGAAGCACCCGCCCTGTCCCGTCGGGTGAATTGCTGTCTGTCACCATGGGAACTCCTCCCTCCCCAGACCCCCCTCCAGGATTACTTCATATCTCCATCGAGCCGAACGGCCGCGTCACCAGGCTGGCACAGGGTGGAAGGACACGTACGTGTGGTGGTAGACACAAGACAGGATGCTGCAGGCTCCGGGAGAAGGCTGAACTGCGCAGGTCCTGCAGGGAATGGGGTACAGTCTGCACCCACATGGCACATTCCCTGAGGAACAACTACTGAGGGCTCTCAGAGCACCGTTTCCTTCCTGAACATACATCTCCAGCACCTCTGCACCCTGCCCTGTTGCCATCGAGGAGGGAAGAGTACAGGATACTTCCTGCCACCCACAGAATCCATGAGGACCTCATCTTCTCTGTCCTCCCCAGCAAAGCCAGGGCAAGGTCACCTGTGAGTCACCGCTGTGCGTGCAAGGGCAAAACGAGATACTTGCGTTCTAGTGTCACAGGGGCTCCTGCCAAGTGCTGCACATCTGGAACAGCTGTAAACAAAGCAGGGGAAGTAGGAGAGCAGAAAGCAGCCAGGGCCAGCAGGGACCTCCAGTTTTGCAGCAGTCCATCAAAGGAAGGGGAGGAAATATAGAACCAGCATTTGGGGCCCATGTGCCCATGGCTGAAGCATGCTCACTCATCATCTCTTCCAAAAGGCACACCCTGTGTGCCTTGGCACACCAGGGCATCCTTGTGCCAGCTGGGCAGAAGCTCGTTCCTAGAGCCACTGCACACCAAGCCTGCCCCACTTGCTGTGTCCATGGGCAATTATTGCTCCACAGATCCCTATCTGGAAAACACACCCCACAGGTTTCATCAGTATCACCAAGTCTTTTTCTCAGTTGGCACAAACACTGCTCAGGGGCAGTGTGGTCTGAATAGAGAGGTCACGGTTCTGATATACACAGCTCCGCACGATGCTAAGCTGTACCCAGAGCAGCTCAGAGTACAGTTTTCTGAAGCTGCCTTGCAACAAATCCTAAATCCCAAAGCAACACAACTTCAACTCCCTAGATGAAACACTCAAATAAGAAAGAAGCTATCCCCCTCCAGAAGAGTCAGCTCACTCTTCCCTAAATCAAACAAAAAGCTTAGCAGCACAGTCCCCTTAGAGAATTATCCAAGCACCTACCTGAATACAATTTACACACAAAGGAGAGGATAGCACACAGCACTGGAGTTGTCTGACAGAACACTTGGCTTAAGGACAGCACATGCGGCCAAGCAGCTTTGTTCTGCACACTGCACCCAGTGCCAACCCTCACATCCACAGCAGGGCAATGCAGCACCCAGAAGCCAATGCTCCACAGCACACTGCAGCCTCTTGGTGGAACTAGGAAGGTGGAGGCTCAGCAATGGATGCTGGCACCCTGGACAGAAGTACTGTCTCCAGAGAACGTGGTAGGTGATCCACCACAGGTGCTATACTCATCAACACCCTCTCTCCTGTTCTCACAGACCTGGGCTGGGACCTCCCCCAGCTGCCAGTCCCATCAGCCGAGTGCTAAGCCAGCAGCTCCATTTCCCATTCCTAGATGTCTCACCTGATAAATCTGGGCATGATCCTCCTCCAGGCACACTTCTGTTGGCTGTTCTGGGCATTTCTAGCAACGGGCAGTAAGTCTGAGTGCCAGCCTGGCAGCCCCACTACAAACCTCGGAGCCTAGGGAAAGATCACATATAAGGGGAAAGAGCTAGAAAGAAGAGGCTTGCATGGAAAAGTGAGAACCACTTACTCTCCCTGGACAGTGTGTGGGGTAAAGCAGCTTTTAATGAGGGTGTTCAGAGCTCAGACTCACCCCTACCAGACAAACCATTGAAGACAGCTGAGACAAAGGCAGGTCCTGCTGTTGTGCCCCACTCAATCTCATGTCTCTCAACAGACAGGGAGGGCTGTAGCTGGCAGTCAAGCCTGGATGGGTCCTTTGTTCCTTGCTTTTCCATGCAATGAGTTCACTAAAGCTTTAGATGAAGTTTCCTTTTCAGAATAGGAAATGAAGTTTCTGGATAGGCATCTGGATAGTGCCACTCACCATTCCTCTCTCCTGGTCTAGAAAAGGGCAAGGTTAAGAACAGGAGGCCTGGCCAGCACAAGCCTGTGATGCCAAGCGTCAGGTACTACCCTCACTCTAGCAGTCCTGCAGCCCTACTGGGCAACATTTCATCACAGGAAGAACTCAACCCTCTGAGCAGATCACACTATACAGGCACTGGCAAGGGGAAGAGGTTCCTGATCATAGCCATGCTGGTGCCTTGGTCATTCCCTGCACCAAGGGGACCAAGCAGCACAAGGCTCCAGCAACACAAGACACCAGCAGTGCTGCACTTCTGTCCTGTCCTCTAAACCCCACTCAGTTGTTTCTCCCATTTTTCACCATCCTTAGCAGGAGAGTGCTAGGGAAGCAGGCATGGAGGGAAGCAGGCATGGAGGGAAGCAGGCATGGAGGGAAGCAGGCTCTCCTCTCAAAAGCTCTCTGGTATCAAAGAGCAGCACAGCTCCAAGACTCTAATTTCTGTTAAAGCCTTTCTGCAGCTCCCTGCTCCCCTGAGGACAGGCTTGGCTCAGCACCTATGATTAGTATCAACTGTACTTTCCAGGGCAGGTAATTAGTTCAGGCGAGGCACCTACTGACAGTTGGTTGCTGTGGCCCCTCTCCTGGCAAGCACCCGAATCTCAAACAAGCAGCTCACATATCAAAGAGGCTGCCTCCTCCAAAAGCAGATCCACCCAGTACATCTGCCCTGGCCCCACGGCACCACACTAGGGGTACCAACAGCTTTTCCTGGTGGAGCTTAGGGAAACCTGGGGCACTCAGCGCAGGTCTCTAAGGAACCACTCCCCATTTTCATTGCTAGATCTTACATACTTGGAGTAACTTTGTATGGTGGGAACAAGCCACTGAAGTGCTGCACAGGTTGCGTTGCAGAGCCTTGTGCAGGGTGCACCTAACAATGCACAGTATCCTCCTTTCCAAATCCTCCTCTCTTCCAGCCAAGAGACAGAGTGCCAAGCTGTCAGGAAGGGAAAGCAATTGCCTAGAGGTAGGCGGAGAGCATGAGCTTCAAAGAGGGAACAACTTCACTGGGAGAGGATAAGACTGCACCATGCAGGAGAAGAGGGAGCAAAGGCCAATTCATACACCAGGCTAAATCTATCAGCAGAGCCTAATGGGACCCCAAGTAACCTTCCAAGTGAAGTAGCAAAATAAAACACTTAAGCCTTTGAAAACTAGACTGGTCAAAGAGCCTTGCTGAACAATCCTGTATTGTCTGAGGAGCCAGGAAACAGATTTATTAGGTCACCCAGGCCATCTCCAGTTTCAGTGAAATTGCCCAGTTCCAGGGATGGTTCCAACTCCCCCCTCTGGTACCACCACTGCCCTTCAATGGTCAGTGAAAACCGCAGGAAGGGGAGCAGAAAGGTCTAGTGACCGATTTCACTTTTTCAAGGTTCAGAAAGAACACTGAGGATCAATGTTCTATTGTGCCAGGCATTTCCCAGTTTAGGTTCCCCTGGACTGAGACTGCTGAGGTGGAGCAGAAGCACATCTGCACAGCTTCAACAGCAAGAGACCTGTCAACGAGATTAAAGCTTCAGTTCCTCTGACAACAAAGGATTCAGCTGCCAAATGCTCAACTGCACCAATTCCAGGTTATGGGTCCAGGTCCCTCACTGAGGCTCACAGCATGGCTGGCTTTGCCAAGAAGTAACACTCACTGCTCCTCAATGGGTTTCTCTTCCCTGCCTTTGAGATTTCCCAGTCTGGCTGTTTGTTGTTCACAAAGGAAAAGCAACACTGCAGAGCTGGTGAGACACCCATATTTCTGGAAGCATGACTCGCCCCAGCACCCAGATGTGACCAGTACTACAAGGCAGAGTGCCACTGGAACTGCAGCCAGAAGGTGCCAGCATCTTGGACACAGCTCAGCTTCAACTCCCAGCTGCTAGCAGGCACCCAACAGCACCCTGCATCCAATGCCACACAGCAGGGCACGGTTCCTAGTCCAGATCAGCACAGCATATCTTCTAACATTGCATAAACCAGCCATCCTTGCAGAGCTGCAGCTTCTTGGTCAGGAGAGAGCAGGTGTTAGTCCTTGTTGAAGTGCTGGAAGCACACTGCCTGGCACAGCCAGCCTGCTGCATTTGCAGAGAAACAGCCATTTGGAAAGCAGCAATTGCAGAGAGGTTTGAATCTGTGCCTAGTACAAAGCAGTGCAGTAGGACTTGGGGAATTGCTCAAGGAAGACAACCATTCCCCAGAAGATACCTCCAGAGAAGAAAACTTGAAGGAAATGCCAAAGCAGGGATGTACATCTCCTTTTCTATTTCTCACCAACTGCAAAACACTCACCTTGGGGGAACAAAATATAGAGCAACAGAAGACAAAAGAGGATTACAGTGTGATTGCAGCCACAAAAATCAAGAGACAATCATTTATTGGCTACACATAGCTTGGGGTGTTAAATGAGCTTGTTTAGTTTTTCAGCCCTCGGTGCACTTGTGACGAGCCAGAGCTTGTGGTGATGGCTAAACCCAAATTACATCAAGAACACTTAACAGTTTCAAACTTGCCTGCTGTATGCAATGAGTTCAGACACACCGACTCTCTCCTCAAGAATCCAGATTCAGCACAAATGATTCAGTGCACTGGATTAGTCTCAAGCGTAATGACTAACTCCTAGAAACTTTTACACTATTTTTAAATCCCACTTGTCAGGGCAGCACCTGGAAATTAAATGAGAATCCCAGGGAGATTTATCCCAGACAAAAACTAAACAGGAGTATCTCACAGCTTCCAAGGATAGCTGTGACAGGCTAGTGCCACCTGGTGGGGAGCTTTTCTACATCCTCCTTGCTCAGTTTCGTCCCTTCTGTTCCGTGTTCAGCTTCCCAAGGGAAGACCAACCAGACTAACACAAGGAAAAGCAGAATGGGTTGGATAGCTCTTTCAACTCTTCACACCTAAAGCTTACCTTCCAGGCTCCTCAGCTATTGCATAGCCAAGACTGACTGGATAGGAGGAGGCTCACCTGCAAGAGGAACACCAATATACAGCACACTCAACAAACTGCTCATTATTGAGCTGGTTTATAGCTAACTGGAAAGCTTAAAACATCCCTACACAGGCTCTGGGAAGATGTTTGCCTAGCAACAGCTCCAGCTCCTCATACCATCCTGACTCTTCTAGAGACATCTGTTTCAGCCATACAGAGGCAGCATCAGGCAAAGCCAGGCTGATCACCAGCTTCAGGAGGTGATGGGAACTCAGCCAACCATTTTTTGCTTATAACTGATTAGGGAGAGAGGGGCTGCACAAATCACCCCTACTGCAGAGTCAGCCACTCCAACACAAGGGTCACAAACAGCCAGGCCAGGGGCTGGAAAAGGAGCAACTCTCCATAGATTTATGTCCTTGACAAACACGAGAGCAGAGGTCACCTCAGATGAGGACCTTTTGGTCGTTAGTGCACAAACAGCACTGCTACAAGCCCAAGCTTGACCATGTTGCTGCCCACTCAGAAGGGCAAGGTGGGAATACCTAGAGCTACCTTGGCAGCCTTGTACCAGTGGAAAGACTTCCTTCAAACAGACCAAAGTCAAGACATCTGAAGCAGGACACTGTCATCTCAGGACAGAGGAGGTAGGGTTGCAGACATACAGACAAGATTCTAATATTAGCCTCAACAAATAAAGAGAGATCAGTTCAAGATCTCATCTATGTATATGACTCAACAAGAGACAGTTGACTCCCAGCAGAACCAGCTCCATGTAAGACATATTTATTTTTATACATTTAACACCAAGAAGAGAGACATTTTGATGGGACTCCTCTTGCCCCTCGTGCACAAGACATTCAGATCCAGAGGGAGCCTGTTACAGTCCACAGCTTCACTATTTCCAGCTCGCAGGACACGTCCTAGAAACGGACCCAGTACATGGCACTGCGGATTCGGTTGTAATCCAAGAGCTGTTCAATGGGACCTGAGAGAGAACAGAAGTTGGTCACTGGAGGCACAGTAGCTAAAATACCCACACGGTTTCCCATGGTCTTAAAGCATTTGGAGCAAACTGTGCTCATGAACCAGAGCAGCTAAGCACAGACCCAGGCAATCACAGCTCAAATCTGCATCAGGAAAACCAGCAGATCCCCCCCTCTTGACAGGGAAACAGTTACTTGTTTCCTCACAGTAAGTTGTCCTCTCACACTCCTGCATAATGCTCAGTACAGGTCCACACACAGGTATGAAACACAGGGAGACACACCAAAGCATGGAGTTTTGGCTAGTTCATTGCAACTTCCTGTTCAGAAATTGTCTCTCTTTTCCAAGCAGCTCCACTTTGAAGGCCAGAGGAAACAGCTGCATGGAGGAGGGGAATCCACCACACACAGGAAGGAGGCAGCAGAATGGAGCTGAGCTGCTCAGGCAGGTTTTCTGAGAGGAATTTGTCCTTGGCCAGACAGACATGTCAGAGCAGCACAAGAGAATCAAGTCCCTTCACTTCCCTTACATAAACCACCATGACCTCAGGGTAAGGACACCTGGCAGACACCACTGGGCCCACACCCAACCCATGGAACTCCCAATCTTAGTCATGGCTCCACAGCAAGTAGAGAGGTGGAAGGACATCCAGCAGGCCACTGCCACTGTCTCCATCACCTTGCAGGTCTGATCTCTCAGCAAATGTGGTGTGACACATCTCACATGCAAGGGAAAGAGGGCATCAGCAAAGGACCAGAGTGGTTAGGAGGCCAGAACAGACACATGAAAACTGCCTGCAGCTCATTTTGGCTCAGCTATTGACCCCTTGCTGGTTTTGGAGCTACTGTATACAAACTGCCACATGCTACTCACCAACTGCTGCAATTGCTGGGCACTTGTCGTAGATGTATTTACTGCAGACATCTCTCACCATTCTTGCATCAACAGCCTAATAAATATCAAGCAGTTAGTTAATGCCCACCCCAGCAGACAGCATTTCTCAAAGTTGGAGGTTACAGTTGCCATTACATATCAACACCATTTAAAAGGCAGTCAGGCTCTGGGGCCATGTGCAACACCTGCTCAGCTCCTGTCTCTGAGGATGGCTAATATTCCATACAGTACACTCTTCTCAGGATACAGAAGGCACTGCAGCCCAAAATCCAAAGCCTTCCAAGGCACTGTAGCACTAAAGCTAGATGCTGGCCACCTCTATGGAGCCTGCTGAACTAATTTCAAGTTGTTCTACTTATACACAGGCATATGGCCTTTTCCTGGGATGGACTGAGCCATCAGGGGACACAGGATATGCCAAGTCTATGCCAGAGATTCTAACATATTGCTATCAGTCAGTGAGTTGACTGCCCAGACTCTGGGTAGCCTAAGACAGAAGCAAGCCTCATGTTACTGCAGCAAGCTAAGGCCAGAAAATGCTGACACCAAACAGCCATACTTAAGATTCCCTAACCAAAACAACTGGATACATACAGCAATCCTGGCATCCCACTCCTCCAGGGGGATGCGGCGTCCGTAGTTTAAGAGATGGCTTCCGATATTCTCACACACTGGTGTAGTACCTGGATGTTGAAAGAGATCATGTGGTCAGCACAGCAGAAAGCCTTCCAGAACCACACAGCCTGACTGTCACCCAGAGCAGACAGAAGAAACTCTTTGTTAAACTGGTTTCTCATGAAGTTGTAGTTACCACTCTAAGCAGCTCCATCCGGAAGTAAGCAATACAAAGATTGCTTCATCCACCTCCAAAGTGCCATGGCCAAGACAGATCAGTTTGAGGGTCTCAGTTCTAACTTCATCAGGCAGTACGTTACTCTCAGCAACAGAGCAACTAAGTTTACAGCTAGCCTGGAGCACAGCAGGCTGGAGTCAGATAGTGTGGTAGGAGGAATGCATAGCAGAGGCAAGAAAGCTCTGCCTGGTGCCTGCCAGTACTACTGCAATACCTAGCTGAGCTCCTGCTCCCCAGCGGAGACAGTAAGAGGCAATTCTCTGAAAGCTGCACAGTGGTCAATCCATAAACCAGAACATACCATCCAGCTGAGCCACCAGAGCATTTCGGAGATAGTTCTTGGCTCTCTTCACCTCTGATTCTGTGGCACTAGTGCACAGACGCATCCTGGAGAGGAGATGGAAAGACCACTAAAGCTCTTAAAAATGTTTGTCTGGTCAGACAGAAAGTGAACTCCTCCCCAGGCCTAAGCTGTTATCAACACTGCTTGTCTTGTTGGCTTGAGATTCATTCTTGATTGCTGCAGAGCAGCTAAAGACTGGGGAGCACGGAGCAGCGGGAGGCAAGGGCTCAAGCTTAGAGGCAGGAGGTATCATCCAGCAGTTATGCACTGAGTTACAGTCACAAAGGTCTAAGCAGCTCTGCTGCTGGCTCTAGCTTGCCAGCTATCACAGGAGAAGGAAGGCAGGGCAGATACTCCCACGCATGGCAAGCAACTAAGGAAACTGATGCTGAGAGAACAAGACAGTTCCACAGAGCCTCTTTGGACTCCAGCTGCTAAATCCCTTCCCCCCTGCCAACTGCAAACGTTTCTGGGGCAAGGGCTAACTCCACATGCTTCAAACACAGTGCAGCTCGTCTCTGAATGTCAGACATAGCCTCAAACCATTACATACATACAGTAAGGCAGACAGAAGCCCCCCAAGCATTGGCACGACTCCAGAAGTGGGGCATTTATCAGACACGACACAACAGTGTAAAAGACTGGAAGTCTGCCTGGTTTTCTCGGGCTTAACAAGACAATGGAGATGCATCTTTTGGGCACCTGGGAAAGCCTTGTCTCCAAGGAATGATCTCACTTGTAGATGAAAAACCCCAAAGCCTCAGTACTAATACTTGGAAGCATGAACAAAAGACCTGGGGAACCCCAAAGGATTAAAATAGCTCCTCAAAATCCACATCCTAAGACATTTACAGAAACCACTCACTGGACCACTTAACCAGAATGCAAGGTACAAGAAGTTTATAAAGAGGCACATCTCTCTGAAGATTTAGTAGGCTCCTCCCACCAGCTTAGTCTCCACAAGAGCGTTAGATCTTCAACATGAATTTTTACTGAAGATGTACTTACCACTCCCCCTGAGCACAGTACATCATATCATCTATGGACAGAGGATCAGAAGCAAAATGGAACCCAAAGAGGCCAGTATCAGAGTAAGAGGTGTTGAATGTCTGGAAACTGTGGCAGAGGTTGTGCTCCACAGCAAGCGTAGCCAGCCTGCTGGACTGATTCTGAAAGTGAGGGGATACCATCAGCCATTCCAGTCTCACAGCCTCCTCAGTTCAAATTCTTTCCAACTGAGCTGTTTTCACACAGACCACAGACAAGACAGAGTGGAATACCTTACTGAAGAAATGCTTAGTTTAGACCCTTCATTTGGTCAACAGATGAGACTCACTGCGGGAAAGCCACAACAAATGGCCTGGGAGTCCATCCAGCAAAATCATTTCCATGTCCAGCTGCAGATGAGGAGCTGGTATGCAAGGAAAGGAAGTGCAAAGTCTCCCAGTACCAGGGGTTAACACAGTTAACCACCCTCACTGAGCAGTTAGTTCATGAGGGTAGGAATAAAGTTGCTGAGAATTCATCAGCTAAACCTCTTCTAAACATAGCAGAGAAGGCTCAGTTTGTCTGCCAGCATCACCTGTCCTGGATTAGCCTTGATTACTCTATTTTATTTTCCAGACTCCTAACCACTCTGCTGTTGGAAGCTAACCACAACAGTCTCCCATAAAGCACGTTCACCCAAGGTCTCCACAACACTTCACATTCAAAGGCTCCCAAGTTTTTCCCATCACACTCAAAAAAGTCTCTTACCTTACCACCTCCAAAAGTACGGTCGTAGCGTCCAATGATGGCATTAGCCACATTGAGGACAATGTTGTCTGGATTAGCCCATCCTGGCCCCTCCACAGCAAGAGCAACATGGGCAACAGGCAGAGCATCATCTCTGGCACGGATCTAGAAAATAACCAAGGAGCAGAGGGAAGAACTCCATGAACACTGCAGCTCTGTCTGCAGCCTGCTGCAATGCCAAGGGACAAAGTGGGGCGCCTGGGATTATCCCAGCTGAAGAGTCTCAGACTACTAAGCACAAACCAGCTGCTCAAATACACCACCATTGGCAACAACTGTGTCTTGTTCAGGACCAATACAGCTTTACCTCACTCCCTGTGAAGCGACAGCGTGAGAGGACAGGCACAGCATCCTCTTTGTACTTGAAAGGCACTCCACTGAAGTGCTGCTTAGCTGCATCTACCAGCTCTTTGTGAGAAACACCTGGCAAGAGGAAAGGGAAATTTGCAGCCTAAACCAGCTCAGTTAAACAAAATCAGCTGATTTTACATTACACATTGAGTGACAGGGGGTTGATCACCATGTTGAAAATACCCAGGCTTTCTAGAATCACAAGGACCTAGAACTTACCTCCAGCAGCTGCCAGGACCATACGAGGTGCCTTGAAGTGACTATCAACATAGGAAGCAATATCTGCTCGAGTCAGATGCCTAGAAGGAAGAGAGACCCATATATCAGCATCTGTGAGCAGGAGAGGTAAGAGCCTTAGGAGACAGAAGTTCACAGTGCAGAGACAGCAGTGATGCTGTCAATTCTTAGTTGCAATGTAACAATATTTTTTAAAAGCAAAACTGCACCATCTGCACTTTCCCTGTGCTCCAAACACAGAGAACTGGTGGCCAAGATGGAGAATTAAGGATAGACTTCAATTCATCCTGAGTTACTAGCATGCTAGCAGGTGTGCATGCTCAAGGCCATTGCTTTAATGAGCACTTCCAGCTCTTGACTTCTCTAATGGTGTCAAACTGGCAATTAATGGGACAATGTTCAAACCTAGGCCAACCTCAGATATCCCATGAGGGGGACTGTAAAGACTGTGTGCAGCATTACATTTTGACCAGCACTAACAGGGAGAACACAGGATACAAGGAGAAGCCCACAGGGTAGACCACCTCTGGTAGAGACTTGTTTCCTCATGCAGTCACCACTACTGAGAAGCAGCAGTCATGCACTCCAAGGACTGAACCCATCCACCCTGTTGCTCACTTGATGTTCTCTGTGGTCCCCTCGACAGTGCGGGCCAGTGCAGTCCCCTGGAAAGCTGTGGCGTGAAGGTAATCGAAGGTGACCTCGGTCAGGTTGCTGTCATTCTCCTTCAACTCCTGAAGGATGACGCCCCGTTCCTTCTCGATCTGAGACTCCTCCAGAGCACAGTTCTGCACAATGTCAGCCAGGAGCTCTACAACTGCAACACATTTCTTATGTTAGCAATCCTGCTGCCCAGCTGCTACCCAGGGCTGCTGAAAGAGGAAAAGACACAGGCAGCAAGGACACCACAACGAGCGAGCAACAAACCACGCCGGGGAGGAGATGCAGCAGAAATCAACTCCCACAGCACCAGGGATAGACAAGCCAGGGTAGCTTAGCGTGAAGCCTCCAAAGCTTGCCAAGCATCACTCCCAGCAGAAAGCAGGCAGCAACTGCAGAAGGTGAAGCACATCAGAAGTGTCCTATCGTTGTAGAAACATGCTTAACCCTTACACTTAACCCTTTGACTCAACCACCTACGGACAAAACTGGCCCCAGGTGGAGTCTGCTCATAGTAGTACAGAGCACAAGCAAGATCTGCAGCAGCTGCACTGAGGACGCCTAAGAGTAGGTATCAACAACCTCAGTTGGACTACTGACTCCCTCAGCACTCCCTCCCAGCAACACAGTGCAGCCTGAGAAGAGTTTTGCAAATCTAGGTTTAGGAACACATGAACTTGCAGTCTTTGAAGCACTATGTCACAAAAGTGCTCTCTTCAATTGCCAGTTAGACTCTCCAATTCACTGTTAGGCTGTTACTTTGTTCCCTGGTCTGCTGTTAGAGAGGCTGCTGGTGTCAGAGACGCACACACACTTGATTAACATGCAAATCAGACTTTGCCCACTGGCCATCCTACCTTTGGGCACATCCTTGGACAAGGCTTTTATGTAATAGGCAGTCTGCTCACGCGAGGTATACCCATTCAGGTGAGCACCCATGCTCTCCACCTCCTTCTCAAAGGCAGTGCCAGGACGGTTCTTTGTGCCCTGAAGGAAAACAAATAGACAGAATTATGAAATGAAAAAAAAAAATCCCTCTCAAGAAGAACTAAAGCAAGAAAAAGAACAACTAACATCTAAAGCAATAAAACCTGTCATATGAACCATAAAAGCCAGAAACAAGTGCAGAAAGCAACAAATTTAAAACTTGGCTTCTTTGCTCTGGGCAGTCAAGGTGTATGTTTAAAGATTTAAGAGACCTAGCAGAGAGGGAGATGACCTATGCTAAGACAACTCTGAAGATCACATCCATGGAAGAAAACCAAGAATAAGACTAAATCATGTTTTTATCTATGCAAGCAGCAATATTCAGAAGCAGACAGAAAAGATACACAAAACTACTTTTAATACAGAGGTCATCTCTTAAGGGGCAAGCCCTGCTACGTGTAGTTGCCTGTGATGGCACAGGCTGGACAGGGTCAGCAATACTCAGCCTCAGAGCTGTTCAGCAGACACATTACTAGAAAAGTAAGAACAGGTGCCTCTAAACTTTGCTGGTCTACTAAACAAAGGCCCAACAAACTGAAAACTAAGAAAACAAAACAGTTATGGAAAATCCAGCTTTGTGCTCTGCCTGCTAACCTGAAGCTTCACTTCATGCTTCACTATGAGGTGGCTAGGACAGCCAAGGATTGGAACCACAGCGTCAGAGACGCAGTGTCATTTATTACTGACAGTCTTTTTCCTTTAGAAAGGAAAACAGCAACTAGTAAGAGCTGCAGTAACCCATGCACACGTGTGAGTTGCCACACATTCAAGCAATGAGCACCATATAGACTAGGTACCTTCTGAGGTTTACCTTTATACTACACACACAGCCTCTGGGATTCAGATGACCTAATTTATGCTCTTAACAGCTACAGCCTCCGAAGGGAGAGCACAGCCCAGAAGTAGAATATTTAGAACAGCTCTCCATGCACTCCTGTGTCAGACCTAGCATATCTCCTCACCTTAAAGGCCAGATGTTCTAGGAAGTAACCAGCACCGTTGTTCTTCTCATTCTCATAGCGGCTCCCCACTGCGATCCACACCCCCACCTAACAGGAAACCACACACTTATCAGAAGAGAAAACAAACAGCACATTCAACCCTCATGTCACAAGTTTAATGGCAGGGACAAAACGTCTGCTTCACAGACACTGCACTAGCAGCAGCAAAATAAGAACAAGCACCATAAACTGCTCCCAGTACATGTTCTGGCATTTCATGTGGCAGCTTCACAAACTCTTCTGACAGTTTTGCCAAAGGTATATGTGCTGCTCACTCCTTACACAAAACGTGTAAGGCTAAGAACATCTGTGAGCATGGAAGCTTGACTACAGACTTATACAAAGCCAGGCCAGGCCTTCCACAACACTAATACCCCCCAGTTAACAGAGAAGTGATAGCGTCTCTGTCAAAACCTTCGGTTCAAACAGACGTTTGTCACTGCTGGAAGGTCAGCTACAGACCCTTAACTCATCTGCAACTCACTGTACATGTTGGCTGATTGGATTCCTCTGAAGCAACACGAAGACCATTGTCCAGAGTGGTGACCTGGGTCTCGGGGATATTCTGGAGTGTCTGGGCATAGGTGGCAGCGCCTCGGTTCCTTGTCAAAGTCATTAAAGCTGCCTAAAGAAAACGAGGCTATCGTGACCGCTGAGCAGCAGCGTTCCTCCACAGGGCACGGGCTGCCAGGCACGCAGCTGACCCGAGCTAGGCCAGACAAGCTGGTTCACGTCTATACCGAGGAGTTCCCGCTACACACTGCTCGTTACGCAGAGGGCTGGGAACTCTCGGCAATACCTGAGGTGTCCAACAGGCCGAAAACCCCTGGGAGGAAAAGGTGTCGCGAACCAGTCACAACCCAGTACGGGACGGAGGAGGGGAGGGGACAGCAGGCTACTGGCAAGCCCCGCAAGTGGTTAACGTCGCTGACCCCCGGTCGGCCCGCCCCGCTCCGGAGGTTGGGGGTTTCTATGGCGACCGCTGTCCACCCCGCTCCGCCCGCCGCATCCCCGTGACCTTCTCGACCTGCCGGCAGGATAGGCCCAGCAGCCGCACGGCAGCGCCGGACTTCCTGCTCCCCTGACCGGCCTCCCCCGAACCAATCTTCCTCTGCCCCCTCCGCCGGCCACGATAACTCACCGAGGGGCGAGGGCCCCGGAGCAGAGCCCGCCCAGCCACACAGCCAGCCCGGCACACAGAGGAAGCCGCCATCGTGTCCCCGGCACCGCCGCTGCCTGACCGCCCGGGCCCCGGCGCGCCTGCGCGGGAGGCGGGGCCGCGGGGTGCGGAGCATGCGCGGGAGGCGCGGTGGCTGTGGGACTGCGCATGCTCTTGAGGCGGAGCGGTGGGCGGTGCGTCCCACGCGTGCAGCGGCGCAGACTGCGGCGGCGCACCCTGGCGGCGGGAGGGCGCATAGGCGGCTGAGGGCAGGAGCTCCTGGCAGGCGGCAGCCCGACCCGAGCGGAGCGCGTCGAGGGCCAGAGTGATAGAGACCGGCTAGAGGCGGGGCGGTGGCGGGGGGCGTGCCAGGCTGCCGCAGGGGAGGTCAGGCTCGGGCCAATGCCCAGCAGTGCCAAGGTACAGCCAAGCGGCCCTGCCCGAGATCGCCTTTATTGAGGAAAGTGCCATAAAGTGACGCTTGAGAAACGTGTCACGGTTTAATTCACGATGCCAAACAGCTGCCGGGAGCGGACACCCCTTGGCTAGGTCCAGGGGTCCCTCTGCCACTCCTCTAACCATTGGCCGGCCCAGTGGGAGAGATTGTGCAGGGGCTGAGGCGAGGTGCGAGTGCGCCTCGGAATGCTGACCTGCAGCAGCTCGCAAGCTGGACAGAGCCCCAGCTCTCAGAGTCCAAAGGGGTGGGGGGACACAAGGTGCCCAGACCCCAGGGTGAGTGAGCTGGTGCCATCACAGTGGCAAGACCTTTCTCACCCACCCCGCTCCTCATGGAGATGTCCTCTTGCAGAGCTACATTTTGGTGCTGAGGTCCACCTAAGGGGGACAAACACAAAGGGATTAGATTGGCTTTCCCCCTCCGCCTTAGTGATTGAGAGGTCAGGTCCAGGGCAAGTCTGGGTGCTTACTGAGGGCAGGCGTTGCTCTCTGCTGCTGTGGACCACGGCGTCATGGACCGACGGGAAGAAGCAGTGCTTGGTGATGGTTGAGCTGAAGAAGTTGCCGCGCTCCAACTGGGCAAGGACAGACACTGTGTGGTGGGAGAAACACACAAAGCTATGGCACTCACCTGAGCCCCCCGCACCCCTTGCAGATCAGCCTCCCTCCTGCTGTGCTGCAGAGCGTACTGGGGCCACCACCAGAGCTCCAGCTGCCTGGCACGGGGCTGCAGGGCTCAGACGGGGTCCATGTAACGTCTGTCCCCTGGGGAAAACCCTGGGGATGGAGACATTATGGAGGGAGCATGGCCAGCAGCTGTGTTGCAAAGGGGTGGGCAGGCTCAGCAGAAGTGTTGATAGCTGTTTGGAAACTCCTCACCCGGGCAGCCAGCAATAAAGACATCCACTTCTATGTCATGGAAATCCCTGAAGATCTGTAAATGACACAAACCGTTTTGCCCAGGAAGAGCGGCAGGCAGCAGCCATCAGGCCACCCCGAAGAGGGCCCTGGGGATGCACTTGGTGAGGCTGCCGGCCTGCCTGCTCCTCCAGCCCCTTACATTCTTGAGGATCTTGATGGACACAGTGTCCACGAAGCTGACAGGGCTGAAGTCCAAGATGACGGCATGGAAGTCAGGCTGGGGCAGCCCCAGGCTGTGCAGGGTGGGTTCTGGGGGCGAGCTGTTCTCCGTGCTGCTCAGCTCGATCACTGCTACGCCTGGGCCATTCTGCACGTCCTAGGGGAGAGAAGGAGAATCAGTCTCGCTGCACAGGAGCTGGCAACACCCCTGGCTGGGCAGTGTCCCCTCCACAGGCTTGACCTGCCCCATAGCATGGTGGGGCTTAGTAAGGCTCTCAATGAGTGGCCCTGGGTGTGGGTGCCTTGCTTGCACCTTAACCTATCCCTGAGCTCTTCCCGGATCATCCAAGACTCAGCCCTCTTCCCAGGGATCTCCACTGCTGGGCTTGTTCACCGGCGCCAGGTCAGCCTTTGCTCTCACTCTTGATTCTGATTAACTCAACAAATGGCTAATGACTCACTGGCTCCACCACCTAATCACTAACGACCTCATTTTCCCACCCAGCCTTGGGTGTGACACCGTGGCCCAGCTCTGCTCAGGTGCCTCTTTTCACCCAGACTGAACCCAAAGCCCCACATGGGCCACTGAGCCCCACAGATGAAAGGGCAGGAGGGCCAGGGCCAGGCAGGAAGGCGGTGCAGGGGGGTGCTGGAAGGGTCTCCCACGGCAGGGAAGCACCTTTTTCCTCTTTGCCTTCTCTTTCTCTGCTTTCTTCTGTTGTTTCTTCAGCTTCTTGAGGGCCTTTTTCTTCTTCTCGATCAGGCGGTCCACATTCATGCCGCTCTGCGGAATAACAGCCCCGTGTCTCCAGGCACACCACTGCCAACTTAGTGCTGGCACCGATGACCTGGCAGCTCTCCTACCTTCTTCTTCAGGGCCTCAGCATACAGCTCCACGTTAGCAAAATAGACAGTGGAGGATGAGCGGAATATCTTCACACCAGGGACCTCCTGTGCCTAGGGACAGATGGGGAGGGTGCTACCCCTGGGATGGAGTGCCCTGCTCCCCTTCTCTCCCTCCAGATGCTCACTGTCCCCAGTGAACAGCATCTAGGAGTGCTTTGACCTGCTCCCACATTGCAGGCAGCTCTTCTCCCACCCCCTAGCGCTGTTACCATCTGGTATTCAGCCACATCTCTGTAGATGTCAGTGCCAGAGATCCGTCCCAGGATGGAGTAGTGAGGGCTGCAGGAAGCAGAGCAAGAGACTGAGGTCACCATGATCTTCCCCTGCCCTCAGGATGCAGCACTGAAGCTGGCCCCAGGATACTCACAGCTGGGTGCGGAAGATGACAGTTAGCAGCCCAAAAGCTACTGAGACTCCCAGGCCTATGTCCAAGTTCAGCAGAAGGGTGGCCACAAATGTCACAATCCAGACAAGCTGGAGGAGGAACATGGACAGCTGTGTCTCAGCCTCACTGCTGGCACCTGCAAGCCTCAAGGAGGGCAGAGATATCCTCTCCAGGGACAAGACCAAAGCCCCACAGCCAGTCAGCACCTTACCAGGTCCACACGGTTGGACTTCCAGAGTGTCTGGAGATCACTGAACTGCTTGAACATGCCTTTGAGGTTGACGATAATGATGGCAGACAAGATGGCCTAGGAGAAAAGCTATGAGAATACTGATGGCAAGTCTGAGGGAGGCCTTTGTGTATTCCTGTGCCACACCACCTTGGCATGGGAGTGGCACAGGGGTAGGACATGGCACAGAGGCTGTGGGACCAGATGTACCTTGGGCAGGTCTCGGAAGAGCTCCCCAATCTTCAGGATGGTTACTAGGATGACCAAGGATGCAATGACACCAGCGACCTGAGGTGAAGGAGGGCAGAAAGTGAGGAGTGAGCCCTACCACCACTCACTGTGCTCCTTGTCCCTGGTCAAGCCCTGTGAAGGGAAGTGGTGCTGCCCAGACCCACCTGGCTGTTGCCTCCTGTGCTCTCTTGCACCAGGCTCCGTGACATGGAGCAGCTGATGGCGAAACACTGGAAGAAGCCCCCTAGGAAGTTGCAGAAGCCCAGTGCAATCAGCTCCTGCAAGGACAGATGAGTGCTGGGGGAGCACCATGCCTTCCCCCATCAGCAAGAAGTACAAGTGTGATTTACACCCAGGGTAGGGGCCCTGAGTGTCGAAGCGTCACCTGGTTGCTGTCCACTTTGTAGCCATGCTTCAGGGCAAAGATCTTGCCCAGGGAGATGCAGATGGCATAGCCCACCACAGCAATGGCAAAGGCATTGCCCACCACTTGCCCAAAGTAGCTGACATTAGGGGCCACAGGTGCCTTCAACCTACAGCCAAGACAGGAAGACAGGGCTCCAACAGGGGTCCTGCGGACAGCATGATGCCCTGGTGCAGACAGCCTCACCACCCAGCCCTGCTGACCCGCTGGGGATGTTGCCAACCACAGAGATGCCAAACTTGTCGTTCAGGTTGACGCCATAGGATATGCCAGTGGAGACGATGATCTAGAGCAGGATGGCTGGAGTGAGGCAAGGCCTTCCTGTGCAGGTACCATGGTGGAAGAGGAGGGGATACCAAGGCACCCTGGCAGCATCCACCTCTCCCTACCCTGGAGGAGACAGGGACCGCCAAGTCTGTGCCCCCAGAGGGAGCTGGGCCAGCTTTGGGTACCGTGATAAGCTCGATGGGGATGGGCATGGGCAACTTCGCAGCAAACTTGTGGTTGAGCTCTTTCACTATGAGGATGGCCACCATGGCAATAATGGCTGTCACCAGTGTGCCCACATTGGTCTCTGGAAGCTTCTTGCAGATCTCAATGAGTGTCTAGAGGACCAGGAGGAGGGAACTAGGTCAGGAAAGCAGATGTCCCCTTGGCAGGCTTTGAGGTGTCTCTGTGTGCCCCACAGGTGAATGCCCAGGAGACCACAGGCAGCAGTGAGCCCTCACTCACCATGAACATTGAAAGTGGTCCTGACGGTTCACCCGCAGAGACCCCAAAGACATTCTTGAGTTGTGAGACAAGGACATGTACAGAGGCAGCAGTGGTGTAGCCGCGCACCAGTGGGTCTGAGAGGTAGGTTACCACGAAGCCAAACTGCAAGAGGCCCAGGATCACCTGGAAGGAGAGGTGGCTGAAATAACCCACAGCCTGTGGCCCTGGGGCACACATCTTTTTGTTCCCTGCCAAGCCAGGCTAGGCCCCCCTTACCTGGAAGATGCCTGTCAGGACAGTGATGGTGGCCACCAGCTCCACCCTGGCAGCATCCCGCTGTGCCTCATTGATTGTCACATTGCTGCCATTTACAAACTCCTGGAAGTTCTCACTGGGCAGCAGGGACTCTGTCAAGCTCCCAATCATGACAGAGATGACAGCAAAGGGGCCTGGGGACAGGGTAGGTGTGGGCACAGAGCCCAAGGTCAGCACCAGGTCCTCTTTGAGGTCCACAGGCTCAGATAGCACCCCCTGCTCTTCGTCTCTGGTTTGGCCAACCAGCTTCTTAGTGAGGCAAAGTAAAGGCAAAAAAAGTCCCTCTCAAGCATTGATGTGCAGTTCTGTGCTGCAGATTAAGGTTTGCCCATCTTATCCTTGATCCCTCCCCACCATCCCTATAGGAGTATGTGCTCACCCACAGAGTTGTGCCTGGATGTCCCGAAGAAGAAGTAGAGGAGGACAGGGTAAAAGGAGGAATAGAGACCGGTGACGGGTGGCAGCCCAGCCAGCAGCGCGTAGGCAAGCCCTGCACATGAAGGAACAGGAAGACACGTCACAGGGTGCCCCCAACCTGTGGGGATGTCATAGCAGCCTGAGTGTAGCATCACTCACCTTGGGGCAGGTGCATGATGCCCACGCTGAATCCTGAGGTGATGTCCCCCAGGAGCCAGTCCTTGACTGGGTAGCGAGGCAGCCAGCGCAGGAAGGGCAGGAACCGAAAGATCAGGGACTTAGCAGTGGAGGCTGAGCATCTGATGGGGAAAGAGCAGGAGCTGAGCACAGCTGCAGGGGGCTGGGGACATCACTGGGACGGATAGAGCCCCACTGGAAATAATGCATCCTGTGGGACCCCAGCTCCATCCACAGGATCCAGGCAGGAGAACAGAGTGGGGACAGGTGTTTGGGCTTGGAGGAAACAATCCCCAGGTCTGCACCATGTCTACCACAGGAATGGGGACAGGGACAGCCAGAGTCAAGCTCTTCATGGCAGTGGGATTAGGGTGCAGGATGCTTGTTAGGGTCCAGGCACATCCCCCTGACCAGCGCAGTCTTACCTGGTCTTACGGAGACAGCTGCACAGTGAGGGCTCTGGGGGGGGGTTCCGCTGTGCCACCTCCTCCAGGGCAGCCTCGCTCAGTACTTCATGGGGTGCCCGGTGTCTCAGCACCATCTCTTCTCTCATGGCTGCTTGTCCCTCTCACGCGCAAGTCCACTGCAAGGAGGCAAGGGCCAGCTCACCCACACGGCCATGCTCAAGGGCACTTGGCACCCTACCCACCCTGCAGCCCTTCTTCCACCCCAGCTTGCCCCTCAGAGCCGTCTCATTCCAGCTGGGTGTGCAGGACCATCCTTGAGGCCAGAGGTGAGCCAGATTTTGGAGTCCGAAGTGGTGGCAGCAGCTCATGGTGGAGAACAGCAGGCAGCTGGTGCGTGGGCAGGAAGGGAGTGGATGCCCCTGCAATCAGCTCTGCCTGTTCCTGCCCCACACCAGCCCCATCTGCCCCTCCTGGGTGCAGCTGCCCTGGTGGAGGACCTCCCTCTCCACCTGCCTATGTGGGACTTACCTCGGTGCCAACCACCCTCCTTCTCCTCCACGTACCACAGTGCAGCCAGGGCAGCAGGCCAGCACAGCTACCTAACAAAGCCTGGCCACCCCACAACCCTGTCTGCAGACTTTGTCCCTTTACACATGAGGGGACCAGGAATGTCAACCCCCAGCACGTGTCACAGGCTCACCATCTCTCAGCTGGTGCCCTCCCCAGCCCCCTGAACTGCAGAGTGAGAGCGAGTCCCTGGGCACATAAGAGCGAGGCTGGGCTAGAGTCTCTCCCTTCGTGAATCTTGGACAGTGGGAGGGATTGTGGCATCTTCACACTGATCTACAGCTTGGCCTTGCTTGGGGCTTGAGCTGAGAGCCGCTGCCACCCTGCTGGCCTTATGTGGCTGGTGGCTAAAGCTGGTCCCCAGAAGCTCACCCACCTGCAACTGGACCCACACGCCATTCACAAGGTACCCAGAGCTGTGCCAGCCCAACTCCCAGTGTTGCCTCCAGGTCTCCTACCTGTTGTGCCCAGGTTGGTCAGGTGCTGCCAGCCAAGTGTGCTCTCTGCTCCCTCCTATTTATTAATAGCAGCCTGTTATCTTTGAGACACCGCTCCCTACCTCTTGCCCTCCCTCCTGCCCTGCTGAGGAGCTGCCCACTTCCCAGTCCCACTGCCATGCAGCACCCTTCATGTTCCCCTAGTACCCTGCTGTGCTGAGTTCCTCAGCTCTGGCAGACCTAAGACTGTGGCCACTGTCCCCAGAGCTACCCCATCTTGGGGACTGTGCTGATCAGTCTCATCTCCTGGTCTGCTGCCCTGTTTTGGGCAGTGCCACAGCATCCATGCCAGGCACAGAGCTGCTGGGCACATCTTAGTGCCAACTCTCTACTAAGAGGTGCTCTGTGCTCACCTCTCCAGGGCACCGCTTGGGGTCTTGCCCTTACCCTCTTGGGCCCCCAGGGTTCCCATAGGTGTTCTCTCCCCACTCTATGTCCTGGAGCAGGATCTGTGCCTGTGGTAAGGAGGGTTTACCTGCAGCCGCTGGCCCAGGCATCCAGGGTATTCTCCACAGCCCCGGGGCCCCTGCTTACCTGCTGGAAAACGGTGCTCTGTGCCCTGTGGACTGTCCTGGTCCCCCACAGCACGCACAGACCCAGCCCTTATCTTGTTCCAAAGGTCCCTAGCGGGCACCAGATTTCTTCAGCGCTCATGACACCTTCCCGGCCTCCACCATGACCTGGTAATTGCCATTGGTTTTGGAGCATTTCTGAGTCACACTTTGCTTAGGGCCATGGGGACACAGCAGTAGAAATCCAGGCGCCCACGGGGTGGGCTGACTGGTGCCAGGCTGTGAACTGAAGCCAGTGGGCAGGTGAGGCAGGTACAGCTGCCCCCCACCAGAGCAGGGTCCCCACAGACCTCCAGCGGAGGCTGGCTGGAAGCTGATAAAGATCAGCTTCTCCTCGTCTCTGTCTCGGGTTCCTTTGTTCGCCTGGAGAACCTGGCTCGCCAGCAGATTAAGGACCCAACCACAGCCAAACCCTCAGGGCTACACTGAGGAATTCTGCTATGGGTTGCAAACCTCGCTGGCTCTCCACGGGAGCAGCTTTTGCACCTCAGAGCTTCTCCCTTTTAAAGCAGAACCTAAGGAGAGCTCACCTCACCTCCCTCCTTGGTGAGTACATATACATACACACACACAAAACTCCTGGGGGCCCCTGGGGAGGGCTTCCTTCTCCGAGTGAGTGTGCACATTTCGGTTCGTTTCACCAGTTGTGCAATAGGACGTTCCCAGCTGACACCCGAACCTGTAATTTGGGTGTACTGCAACTAAATCTGCTCTCCTTACAACAGGCAGTTTGCAGGGGCTGTTGCTGTCTGGTTTGTGGGTGCCTCCATGGCAACGGGGCAGGTGCCCTGGGCGGTGGGATGAGGCTGGTGAGTTACAGAGGAGAGGACATCCAGTGACTGGTTGCCACAGCTGCTGGGCACCCTGACTCTCCCTACGGTCAGCATGACCCAGGGCCCACCGCAGCCACATGCAGACCCCTCAGCTGCCTTTCAGCATCAGGGCTGAATGTGCTTCCCTCAGTCTTTTCCACAGCACATCCTCTTGCCCAGCAGTCTCGCTGTGGCACACCACGGCACACCAGTGCTGACACAAATTACCTACCTGCTGCCTCCCCATCATTTATCTGCTGACCTGGCACAGAAGTGAAGGCCAGCACAGGGCTCCTACATGGTAACAACTGATAACACCAGGTGCCATTTACTGCCTCCTTACTGCTGCTCTACCCTGTGCTGCTGCTTCCTGCACCCCAGCCTCCAGCCTCTGACGTGCACCTCAGGCTGGCTGCCTGTGGCTTCCCTTGGCTCCCTCAGACCCCTGCCAGCTCTCCCTGGCTCCTCACACCCAAGGCAGCCTTGGGAGGACTGTGGGGTGGGCCCACAGCTCCTGCTACTGCTAATGCCACTCCCCAAAAGCCTCCACCATGTGCCTGACACTCACCAGTGCTCAGGGTCTGCCCCAGAATGGGTCAAGGCTCAGGCCAGTGGTAAAGATGGAGCTTGTGAGGAACCAAAGGATGGTGACTGATAACAACTCTTGCTCAGAGTGCCATGGATCAATACTGCCCTTTGTTCGCCTGCTGTTTCCCTTCCAACAGCAAGAAAGGTAGGGACACAAGGCAGGAGGATCATATTTCTTCCTCCTTACACTTCCTTTTCCTTGCTGGCAGCCCAGATCCACCCTGCTGAGGTCACACTGCCTCTAACAGTGGATTTTCTCTCCTTGACCCCAGCCAGGCTACCCATCAGGACTGCTGGCTGCTGGACACAAATAGGACCTGTGACTAAGCACATCCACTGCAGCACTGCAGATCTGCCAGCTGGGACACAGAGCAGCACTGAAGCTGGCCCCACCTCTGGGTGAACTGGACTGGATACAGACAAATTCAAGCAACTGCAGCACCTGAAGCCACTTGGCCACCTCACTCCCAGATACAACTCCATTTCAGCCCAGGATCTGCCTGCCAGCTCCTGCGCAAGTGCCCTGGTAGCATCACCTCAAGCCCAGGTGCTGTGTCCACAGCCCCAGCCATGGATGCTGGGCACAAGGAGAGACAGCAGAGAGGACAGCACCACTTCATAGACTTTTATTTCCAAATCTGGCGCTTCCATGATACACTTTTACACAGCTGGTGGGGAAGGGGGTGGGGCACAGGCATCTCCCTGCTCCTTGGCCACAGAATTAGGAGATAGAGGGACAAAAAAAACCAAACCAAACAACCAAACCCTCAAGAAACAAACCCAAACCCAAGGAGGATGCTCCTCAGAGCCCAGGCCACAGCACTATAATCAGGAACCAAGCTGTAGACCGACTCATGCTTCCTGACTAGCCCAGCTCTGAGGGGACAGCCATCAGCTCTGCTGATCTCTTCTTTTTGGCACTTGCTCTCCATTTGGCACCAGCACAAAGAGCTCCTGTGCTCAGCTGGGCAGAAACACGGGCCCTACAGCGGGGCAGGGACAGACCCCAGGACTCCCATGGCAGTGCTGTACAGCTGAAGAGAAACATGTAAACAAGCTTGCTCCCAAAGGCAAAGACAGGCAGCATAGAGGCCCCAGGCTGCTCCTGACCTGTGTGCCAGGTCCCAAATGGCACAAAAACATGTCAGCAGAGCCTCCCCTCCTCATCCCTGGGAGAAGGGTGGCAGCCAGCACGCCTTGTTCAGGTTATGCCAGGGACCAGCAGCCCCACCAGGCCCATGGCACCCCTGTCACCCAGCCCTTCTGTTCCTTCCATGCTCTCCTGGGGGACGTAACACATCCCCCTTGGCCTTGGCCTTTTTGGAGGCCTGGAGGACAGTGGCACAAGTTCTCTCCTGTAAACATGTTGGGCTGGGATGCAGTAAAATGCTACAGCAGTGTGGTAGTAAGGCAGTAAAGGAGCTGTTGTGCAGCCCCAAGAGCACCACGGTGGCAGCTGAGCAGAGGCACCGTGCTCAGCAGGTGAAAGGGAGCATCCTGGCCCCCTGAGCAAATGCCCCTGGCCCAAGGCTGGGGCAGGCACAGATGAATGCCTGTCTCACAGCCAGTGGGAGCCCAGGGTCAGGCCCCTGCCTGAGCAGAGAAACCTTGAGGGTGGCCTGAATTTCCAGAGAGGGCAAAGTGCTGTTTATCTCAATCTCCTAAAATCTGGGCCACTCTGAGCTGAGATCCTCTGCCAGCCAGAGCATAGGGATGTGCATACGTATGCAGAGCCTGCAGGGAATCAGCTAGATACTTTTGTGGGCAATGCTGGACCCTGAGACTCAAGCCACATCACGTTCCTGTGGATGCTAATCCTCCACAGGGTGATTGCTGGCTCTGAGAACAGCCTAGCCTGGTGCTGAGCTGGGCTAGAGTCATCCAGCTCCTTGCCTGGACCCACAAACCACAGAGATTTGCTCTAGTTAAAGAGCAAAATGTGCAGTGGGTAGAAACACAGCGCTCCCAGAGTGGAGGAAACCAGCCCTCATAGGAGCATGACCTGGCACAGCACAGGATAAGGGCAAAGTTTGCTTCCCCCCCTAGTGGGTCCCTGCTGCTGGATTTTCTGCCCTGCTCCCTTGCACTCTCACTGGCTCGCAGACAGGGGTTAGCTCGAGTGAGGTCCCACGGGGAGGCAGAGCGGAGCCTGGCTGCGGCATGGGGGCTGAGGGACTCCAGGCAGGAAGACTGCACCGACACACGTGGAGCTGCACGGTGGGGGGGAGAGGGGCAGTGGGGCCAGCTCTCTCACAACGGGGACAGAGCAAACTGGTGCTGGTAGAGCTGGAAGGGCTGCCTGGCACTGCCGCTCCAGTCCACTGGGACTGTGGTCCTAAGGACTCCCAGGGAAGGCGGCAAAGGGCTGTTGGTGAAACAAATGCTCCAGGTCCTGGGAACAGACCATCCGTAAAAATAACCATAGAAATTTCTCTTCTCTGATTACAAAGATACAAAAAGGTAGAAAACCCTCCCCCGCCCCCTCCCCCCACCACATACCAGCGGCTCACAGAGGAAGAGCTCTGTGTCGACACCCTTGCCCAGGCAGGCTCCTGCCATGCTTGTCACACCAGGTGGGCAACAGGGAGCACTGTGGTAGCTGAGGGCCCAGAGGCTCCCAGCAGTGCGTGGTGTGGGCTGCTGGCCCCTCAGCTCTGAGGGCAGGGGGAAGCAGGGTTGGTTTGGAGCCTCTGAACACCATCAGTTCTGGCACCTGCCCCTTGCGGACACCAAACCTCAGCTGGCAGTGCCTGCCTAGGTGAAGGGCCCTGCTTCTTCGGTCTTCTCTCTTGTGGACAGCTTCAGCTACTCAGGAATGGCCCTCATTTCTTGTTGCTCTTCTTGGAAGAAAAGAAAAGAGTGTTAAGCCATAGCATCTCCCCTGGGATCCAGCTGCTTCCCAAAGCTATGCCAGATGGGCACGTGGTGGAAACCCATGCCTACGCCATGTCAGGATCAACATTTTCCAAGTCCCTAGGTTCAGGGAAGAGGAAAGGATGGAGGGAATGGGATGGGATGGCAGCAGTAACAGCAGAAAGCAGAGCTGGAGAGGAAGAAACGACAGACTGGGACAGAGTCCTTGGGGAGAAATGTCAGGGGCAGTAGGCAGGGATTAGGTAGGACTTGGGCCTCCTCTCCAGCCAGTCTGGCCCTCACACTCATCTGTTCATAGACACACTCAGCAGGTCAGCATGGCTGCACAAAGCATCGTTCCTGAGCCCCTACAGGCCACATGCATGGGCAGCCATCACTTCACAAAGCAGGCAGACTCAGATACACTTAGGTTTCTGCTTCTGCTGCACTGTAAACACCCAGAGCTGTCACACTGGAGGGCTCTCCCTGCCTGGTCACTATTCAGGACCAGGAGACACCTGCCACTCACCCTGGATATCCACCTTTACACAGCCCTCTCCCCTCAAACCTTCAGGAAGAAGCCAGGCAGGTGGACAATGCACCAGAGCAGCCGAACAAGGCCTAGCTAAGGAAGCAAAACTTACTCTGAGTCTGGCGACAGCTCCGAAATGCTGTGGGAGGTGGTGGAGTGAGGTGTTGAGCAGGTCTGCACAGCAGAGGGTGTGGCAGTGGTCTGAGGGCCTGAAGGTGTGCTGGAAGTTTGCACCGAGGACAGGACGGAGGAGTTAAAAGAAGCAAGGATGGAAGAAAGGATATCTAACTGTTCAGTAGAGGGATGTCGGCTAGGAATGGCCTCCAGGTTCTCTCTAGAAAGCTGTCTCCTTGACAGTGGCTCCAGGCTTTCCCTAGACAGCTGCCTCCTAGGGAGGCTTCCCAGGTTGTCCTGGGAGGGATGCCTGCTAGGCACTGTGTCCAGAGGCTCTCTGGAATTAGATCTTCTGGACAGAAAGTCCAGCTGCTCCCTTGAAGTTTGTCTAGCCAGTGCTAGCTGGTCCCTTGAAGGCTGTCTTCTAGAAAGCAAATCCAATTGTTCTCGAGAAGTGTCTCGGCTCGGCAGCATGTCTATTTGGTCTCTGGACACTTGCCTACTTGGCAGTGTGTTTAGCCACTCCCTTGAGACCTCCCTTACTGGCCCGTAGTCTAGCTGCTCTCTTGACCCAAATCTGCAGGGTAGAGTGTCAAGGTGGTCTCTGGAGCCCTGCCTTCGGGGCAGCGTGTTCCCATGATCTCTCCGACTGGACCTAGCAGCAAGTGGATCCAAGTTTTCCCTAGACCCGTGTCTGCTTGGGATAGTTTCCAGGTGTTCAGCGGACCCACGCCTGCTGGGAATGGTGTCCAGCTCCTCCCTGGACCCATGCCTACTGGGCACGGTTTCCAAGCACTCTCCTGAGTTGTGTCTGCTCAGCTGCTCCCGGGACATCTGTCTCCTCATCAGCATGTCAAGCTGCTCCCGCGACGAGTACCGGCTGGCTGGCTGCGACAGACTGCCTGTGCCAGAGTAGATGCGGCCGTAGGAGGCAGCGGGCACAGCCCTGTGACCCAGCGTGGAGGTCTTGTACCACGTCAGCTCATTGGTCATCCTGCCGACAGATGGCAGCCCTTGGAGAGTGGGAGGGTACTGCAGACGGTTCTTCAAGATCCCTGTGCCAAGCAGAAGGAGAAGTCAAATCTTTGTATAACAGTAAAAACAGCACAAAAGCTGGGGGGCAGAAGCCATACCTCCATGACAGCATGGATGTGTTGCTGAGCCTTCAGGGCTGCATCAACCTCAGACAGGCAAGGCCATCCTTGCCCGCTTATTTCAGGTCATTACCTTTTCTTTGCCGTTGAGTCTGGGTGAGGGAGTTCTCATCCCCACTGGTCAAGGCCAGGTCTGGCTGATTATTGTTGGCTGCATCCTTATTGATGTCAAATCCCAGCTTCCGCTCGGAACCCCACTTCTGCAAGGAGCAGGGGTGAACCTCGCACTCACCCAGAGCTGGCCAGTATGACGTGAGGTCATTGCCATCCCCATCTGGTGAAAGGCACAGCAAAACAGGCCCCAGAGAAGAAGGAGAGAATATTTCTGTGAGCAGCAGTTGCAGCCATTGGAAAACACAGCTCAGTCCTCAGGGACCGGAGCTCAGCCCTGCGCAAGGACTTGCCTTTGGGAGTGGTGTTGGTGGGGTTGGTGAGGAGGCGTTCGCTGTGTGCTGCCCGCTTGAACTGGCGCTGGAAGCGGCCCCGCAGGCGAACATTCTCCTCGCTCTCTGACGATGGGATGGAGAGGCTGCGCTCTTCATCCAGAGACAGGTCACTGTCTGAGTCTGAGTCCTGGTCTGCAGGGGCGGTGTGTGATGGGAAGGGAATTAGAATTGATGTGGAGAGGCTCCCAGTGGCAGGGCCAAGAAGGCAGACCACCCAGAGCTGACCAGCCTGCCTTACTCCTCACTGCCCTTCCCTCAGCTGCAGCCTGTGCCCACTTCTTGGCCCTATCACCAGGTGCCCATGAGAGAAGCCCAGTTCTGTCTCGCTGCACCTCCCCATAAAGCACCTGCAAATAGCCCTAGAGATCCCCTTTGTCTCCTTCCTCGAGGATGAGCAAACCCACCTCCTTCACTCTCTGCTCACCTGTTCTATGTTGCAGCCCTAGCTGCAGAGGTGGGCCCCGCCAGGCTCACTCCAGTGAGGTACTTGTCTGTGCCATGCTGGGGAGCCCAGCATTCCCAAGGACCTTGCAACAGCCCACACCTTCTCTCTTGCCTCCTCCATTTCTAACACCTTGGAGGCTGGCTATGCCCATTGCAAGCTGTCCAGGAGGAAGGGGTGCTAAGGAACACAGTTGCTGCTTTCCCTGAGGTGTGTTTGGAAGTCATAACTGAACGAGGGGGATGTAACCATACAGCCAGAGCCTGCACAGGGAAGGATTTCCTTGAGCCAGGGGGTAATTGGGGAAGCACGAGGTCAGCTCCAGACCCAGGTATGGGGCTGAGCCTTACCTCCCCCAGCATCGCGGTGGAACATGGCCACATCGATGTCCGTGGGGCCAGCATGAGCCAGCAGGCTGTGGTCTAGGGATGAGCCCTGACGTGCTGTCATGTTATCTCTGAAAGACAGGAAGCCTGAACAGTCACAGTGGCAGGACCCCCAGCTCTGCCCACTCCTGGCACCCTGGAGCCCTGTGGCACGCTCTACCTGAGGTAAGCTCGCTGGCTGGAGTGGGTGCGGGCAGAGCGCACGCTGCTGACTGACGAGATGGTGGAGGCTCCCAGGGTGATGCGGATGAGCCCACTCTCCTCAAACAGCGCCGTGTTGTTGTAGGCACTGGGGCCCTGCTGAGGTGAAGAGAGGGCATGTGCCCTGTGAAGGACACGGCACAGCAGCCCAGGGAATGGCCTTCCCACCCATGCCGCTCCCCACAGGGAAGAGAGGATGTCCCCATCAGCTCTGTCTTTGGCAAGCGGCCTGTCCCCAGACCCCAGGGCTGCTCCTGCCCTTGCCCACCTGTGTGCTCCTCGTGGCCTCCTCACTTTGCTCCTTCTTGCCAAGGCAGGCCATCTTCCAGGCCTCCTGCACCTCCTCATTCAGCACGCAGAAAAGCACCAGCACAGCCAGGCCCTGTGGAGAGAGATGCCATGAGAGAGAGCCTTTTGCTGCTGGCTGACCTGCTTTCCCACAGAGGCAGGGTTGACACAGTCCCTGGCTCCTTCAGAGCCCAGCATGTTGGTCCTGGTGGTTACCAGGACTGAGATGCACCAAAGAGTCCCCCAGCACCAATTGCTGCTAATCCCTGTGCTGGCCATGGACAAGGGAGGAAAGGGTGAAGTGTTGTCCTGGCTGTCAGAGGCCTCTACAGCAATGCCAGCCATGGTGGTGGCAGGAGGTCTGCGGTCATATTCGGGATGTCCAATGCCTCTGTTGTAGGCTTTGCTCTCTGAGAGCATGGAGGCCTCTTTCCTCCAAAGACAGTCCTTGCTGGCCCTTGGATGTCACCTCTGAATGCCTCACTGCAGGCACAGCAGTGAGGATTAGCAGGAGTCACTGTCACAGTGGTGGCAGTGGAAAGGACAAGAAGCCCAGTGCAATGCTAGGACCTCAGTACAGAGCACCTGCTTTCTGCAGATGGTGTGGGGAACACGGCGATGCTCTCCTGGGCTGACCTGTAACCTCCCCCAGCAGAGGCCAAGCAGTTACCTGGAGGCTGCAGAGGACAGTGTAGAGGTAGTGGAAAGCCAGGACACTGTTGTTGACAGCCAAGAGGCCAAAAAGCCAGGTAGTGCTAATAATTAGAAGCAGAACAAAGGAGCTCCGTAACGTCATGCTGGAGAGAGAGACAGACAGACAGGCACACAGACACACACCAAGAGTTCAGTTAGTGTCTATTGTTAATCTAGAGTCTAGTGCTCACAGACAGGGATCCAGAGGGGAGAGCACAATCCTGCCCAGCCTTCCCTGCTGCACCCAGCACTGCAGGCACACTCCTGCACAGTGGTTCAGCTCCCCCTGAGACTCCCAAGCCCTCTCTTCTGGATCACACATGGCAAACACAGGAGCCCAAACGACACAGGTCATTTGGAGCCAGAGAGTTGAGCCAAGCTCCAGAGCTGGCCCAGGAGGGAGTGGGAAACATCTCAGAAGCAGCATGCAGGAGAGGAAGAAGCGAGTGCTCAGAACTGACATTGGCAGTGTTGAATCCAAGCAGACACAAAAGGTGGCTATGTGGGCAGGCAGTGAAAGGACATGAGCTGGTGTGACAGCATGGAGATAGGGACACAGGAACAAGAGGAAAAGCCAAAGTTTAGGAAGGGTTAATGTCACTGGCAGGTGTGGGAGAGAAGAGTGGTTTCAAGGCTGACAATGATGCACAGAGAGGGATTCTGTGAAAGTGGAAGAGGGAGGATGGTCACTGAAAAGGCTAAAATCCATGAACCACAGGAGCTCTGCTGGGAGTTTGGCCACTAATACTCACAGAACCGATTTCTTCTTGGTCTCTTTTTGACTTGGGGAACAGGACATCTTGGCCACAAGCAGGAACATGACCCCATTCATCTGAAAGCATTGGCACTGATTAGAAACTGTGACGAAGGCCAGTTCTGACCTGACATCCCCAGAGCAGAGCATGGGCATACTCCAGGTCTGCCAGGCCCATGAAAATGTTCCCTCCTTTCCCCTTCACACCCAAGCTATGGCCTCCCCTAGGTTTGGCTGGAGCAAGAAGGGGCAGAGAGAAGGCCTCTGAGGAAGGAGAGTACAGAGAACAGGGCAGGCAGTGAGCAGCCACGGAAGGGAGGTGTGGAGAAGGGAAGCAGGAGAGGGCTGCAGGTGAAACAGGACAGGGTTTTACCACAATGACGACAGTAATGGGGCCTGCAAAGCACCAGACCAGCTTATCATGAATGGAAATCCAGCAGAAGTCAGGGTTCCCGTAGCCCTCAGGATCCAGGCCAACAGCCAGCCCTGCAGGAAGAAGAGAGGTCTGGTCCAGAGCCAGCAGCCTTGTCCATGTCCACCCCATGCTAGCACTGAAGGCAGTGAAAGGGCTCTCTTGCTGCTTTTGTCCCATGCTCAGGCTTCCCTGCCACAGCGGAAAGAGCCAGGGCTGCAAACCTCAGCATCAGGATCTTTCTCCAGGCACCCCTGACACAGCCCAGCCCAGCAGGCACTCACTGCTAGCAACAGGTCACCCAAGCACGCAGGCTTGGGAAACCAGAGGACCTTAACCACAAGCCCTGGGACAGCAGGAGCTCCATGCCCACTGAACAAGCCATGAGGAGAAGCTTAGGGAGTTACTTCTCCCCAGTAGGCAAGACAACAGCCATCTGACTGCCACTGCTCACTGCCAGCACCTACCCAGGGGCAACACCAGGGCATTGGGAAGGATGCCTGAAAACTGGCAGTTTTGGCATGGCTGTAGGACAAGCAGCTCTTACCAGTGATGATGGCAGGCACGCCCCAGCCGATGGCGTAGTAGAAACGCATGGCCCCAAAGTTGACATTGCGGACTTCAGTTTGCATGCGGTAGATGTGGAGGCCCTGGACGAAGAGCCAGGCAAAGGTGGAGAGGAAGAAGCAGTGGAGGAGGATGGCAATCACAGTGCAAAGAAACTGGGGAGACAAAAGCCACTCAAAGATGATCCCACTGGGCCATCATCCACACCTTGCCCCCACATCCACGGGTGTGCTTGTTCAAGCTCACAGACCTGATTCTCAGTGCGGTTGATACCCAGGAGAAAGAGCAGCTCGGAGAAGAAGAGGGTGACTGATATGTTGGAGTGGATGCCACGTGTGTTGGACTTCAGGCCTTTGAGGCAGGTCAGGAAGGAGAAGGTCAGCAGCAGAGCCACCAGGGAGAGAGACACCAAGGAATAGGTGACAACTGCCAATGTCTCCAGGTCACCTTCCAGTTGCTGCAGGAAACAGAGGTAAATAGCAGTGTTAGGAGGAGATCTGGAAAACCTGCTGAGCTCTCAAACACTACTTTTCTGCCTATGCCTGCTTATTTTGAGACCCAGTGGCTGACACCCTCCACCACTGCCACAGCCCACATGCTGAGGTTACCTCTCGATGCGAGCTGTCCATCAGAACCCCAAAGGTGCCAAACTGGGAGCACTGGCAGTGGACGTGCGTAGTGTTTCGGTACACAAGCTCACAGTCCCTGGCTGTCCAGAAGCCAGAGGGGTTGGTCCTGCAGCCACCAGAAAGCAGAGCACACTCATGAGAGAGGACAGATGAGAGTGGTGCATGGGGAAGGAACCGCAGACAAGAGGGGTGACTGGCAAGGCTTTTCTGCCAGCAGATACAACTGCACTCCTACAGCTGAAGTACTGGAGACAGAGCCCTGCAGGGATACTGCTGTGCTCTCCCAGCAGGAATGAACTTCCTGGGATAAGGTGGAAACCCAAACATCCCTGTGCTGCCCAGGCAAACAGCCTGTCACAGGAAGGGAGACTCAGGGAGCATGGCAGTGCCTGGGAAAGCAGCTCATAGAGAGTGCCCCAGCTGTGCTTGACTCACGGGTTAGAGTGGTTCCACTGGACACAGAGAGGTTTGCTCCTGTTGACAGTCTCCAGCAGGCTAAATTCCAGCACAAGAGGGGTATCCAGGGGGCCCCGCAGGAAGGTGTGATTGCTGAACACAGATACGCTCACAATGGGGGAATTCATCACAGGATTCTTGGGGAGCCTGCAAGGAGTGATGGAGTTAGCTCTACCATCATCATGCCTGGCAGCCACAGCTCTCTGCAGGCTTCCTGGATGTCCTGCACTGACATCTCAGAAGGAATAGCTCTGCCCAGCACACACCAAGGGGTTGAGAAACATGTGGCAGAGCAACACCAAGGTGAGGAGCAGACAAGGCACCACAGACAACCTGACTGGGAGCCAAACCCAAGTCATTACAGAGTCAGCAACTGCCAGAGGAAGCAGAGTCCAGCAGGCCTCTCTCCACTGGTGCTTGTGAAAAGCAAAGAGAAGGAGGAGGTACCTGACGCTGCGGCGATCCACCTGGTAGCGTGCAGGCAGCAGCCCCCCCAGGGTGCGGTACATGATGAGGATGATCACAGTGAGAGGAGGCTCAGGCTCTGGAAACGCCTTCCTTGGAGAGGAGTTCTCCACAGTGTAGTTCCCTTCAACCACAGACAGTGTTGGCACTGCTGTAGGAGCTGCTGAGGTACACAAAGAAATGGTGAGAACACAAAATACTGCTCTGAAGGCAACTTGTGAGGGCTTAGTGATGTGGTGGAGTCAGAAACTCTGAGCTCTCAAGGGTAACTTGTGGACCTCTGACAGAGATAGGTCGCAGGAGGGTACATGCAGACTAGATGATCTTTAAAGGTCCCTTCCAACCCAAATCATTCTATGATTCTGTATCTTCCCTGCCAGCCATGCCCACCCATGCTGTTCCCTGAGTGATGCTCACATGCTCACCTTCGGCTTTTGGGGGGCTAAGCACCGACAGCGGCAGCACAACGTGGGTGTGAGGGTCCCAGGCGGGCTGGCCGCGGAAGAGGCTGCTGTGGTAGCGAGGATAGCGCCGGCGGACGTGGGAGTGGTTCTCCATGCGATCAATGCTCAGCACTACAGAGAAGCAAGAGGGTGAAAAGTAGCTCTAGGATGACCACCTGGAGCGCAACTGTGCTCCAGGGCACCTCAAGTCTGAGCACAGGCTGATTGTAGATATATACTGTGGGTGGGCACAGCATGAGATCCCAGCATCTACAGTGCTCCTTCCCAGCCCAGATTCTTGCTCTGCCGTAGAGCAGGAATACTTCTGCCACTGAGGCAAGTGGCTTTTTGATTACAGAGTCAGGCTGCACTGGGTAACTGGAAGAAGGAGGCATACTCCTTTTTCCACTGGCTATTGGGAGTGTGTCTGTGGTTCCAAACAGGCATGGGACCAGGATGTCTCTCACAAACACCTCTCCAGGTTTGAAAGAGCCACCAAGGAGGTGAAGAGCCTGTTCAGCACCATTGCTGAGGAACAGTGAGATGAGAAGGAGATAAGGGGTGATAGAGCAGCGGCACTGCACCACCACCCAGTGCCTACTCACTGATGTTAGGGGTGATGACACCGACAGGGTTGAGGTAGGTAAGTTTCATGTTGCTGGCCAGGGTGCCTGAGTAGTCCCGCAGCTGCTCCATGAGGCTGGTGCTGCCGTGCTCGCTGTGTGGCAGCATGGCCCAGTGATCCCGGTTCTCTGGCGCCAGTACAGAGCTGCCTGCACGCAGCAGGTTCTGTATGGGAAAGATGTGGGTGCAAGGGTCAAGGAAGCAGAGTCTTTGGGTCCTGTCCTGACTACTCTCAAGGTGCAACATTGTGCTCTTTGCCCAGCTTGTTGCACCAGGGCTTGGGAAAGGGGGTTACTTTTGGCTACAGTGGGCCCCTACCGTCTGTGCTTAGCATGTAGTGTCCTACAGAGACATCTTCCCTGCGCCCTTGCCATGACAGAGTTGCAGGCAGCATTAAGACCTCTCATTACGTTCCCAGGCTGAGAAAATCCAACCCTCTGGCCTCTTCTCATCCACCCTGTGCTCCAGCCCCAGTCACCCAGGTGACCTCTACAGTTCTCGCTCCTGTGGGCCAATGTCTGTGTGGCACTGGCAAGCCCAATACTCCCTATGTGGTCTCACAACGTCACTGACCCCTATAAAGACCCATGCTCAAGGCGGCTGATGCAAAGAAGCAGCATCAGGAGCCATGCTGCACTGGCAAAGGTCTCACCTCATTGAAGTGGGCATCCTGCGTGGCCGTCAGGCCAAAGCCGCGCTGCTGGCTCTCGAAGGCCATGAGGCGGGACAGCAGGCGGAAGGTGATGTGCACATCGTTGCCGAAGTAGTGGTCCATGTGGTCTGTCACAGCCCGCAGCCGGTGGGCCAGTTTCTTGGCTTCAATTGTGTTCAGCTCCGTCTCGTTCCTCTCCAAGCCCTCCAGCTGCCAGCAGGGAGAAAGGAGGAGATGAAACAGTTAAGCCCCGATGGACACAGAGGTACTTTTGAAACCATGGTGTGCTAGTTTGAGCCTAGCTAGAATGTTCTGGTGAAAAGAATTAGACTACAGGCTGCGAGAAGGAAACAATGGTGATGTCTACTTCACTCATAGGCTTGCTGAGATGTATAAGAATAAGAACAAAAATATAGATAAGAGAGTCACTGGCTGGGCTTTGGGCTGAACTTCTCTCTCTGACCTAACCTGCTGCATTTGTGACTAATCCTCCTGCTTCCTAACTCCCCTGACAACCCTCCAGTCTTCCTTGGGCATCAATCAAGATCTGGGGTAAAAGAGGGAGTTGGGAGGAAGGTGGAAGGGTGGTCGAGAGCCCCTCCTGGGGACTCGGGTTTCTGGGAGGCGAGCTGTGTTCTGTATTACCTTTTACCTTGTCTATTTCTGTACATAACTGTATATACTGTAAATATCTGCTTGTATATTGAGCTAAGCTGTAAATACAAAGTTTCATTCAATTTCCAGAGCTGCTGAGTCTAGTCTGGGTGATTTTCCAAAGTGCAGGTGGGGGCAGGTAACACCCAAACCATCACACATGGCATAAGCCACAGACATTTGCAGTGGTGGTCACTAGAACACGGAGCATTTCTGACAAACAAACAGCCTCCAGCAATACAACAGATGTTGCACTGGGCAAGGCCCAGATAACCTGGTACCACACGTGGCAGAGGCCAAGGAGATGAAAAGACAGGGCAAGCATCTGGTGTTACTTCCCTGGAAAGTGTCCTGGCCTTGGTGGGATGCAAATGTTCAATAAACTTGTCTGGACACTTCAAAGGGATTTGCCACTGGAGGGTCTGGTGGCCACAGGTATCCCATGGGACAGACACCCTACGAGAATCAGACAATCCAGCCCTGCTCAGATTGTTTTCCTCTTACATACTGGGGAAGGACACAGGCCATTTCTCATAGGGACACCCAGATTAGATGATGCCAACTGAATTTCAGCTCAGATCATTACTTCCACAGTGTGGGTTTGGGGGCACAAGGTGAGAAAGAAAGGCGCTGAGCATTGTGGCAAAGCCCTCTCTTACTCTAGGTGCCCACATAGAGCACTCTGAAACCTGGCTGTGAGCCCTTGTTTATAAGGCTTCTGCCCCACCAGGGCTGCAGAGCTGAGAGGGGATTACCAGCATGGAGAGCTCCTTGAAGGCAGGTGAAGTGCAGTTGAAGAGATCTGGCTCAAGCCATCCCTTCTCCTCATCACAGTGTCTGACGGCTGCACCTAAATCCAGGAGGAAGGGCATATTTGAAATTCAGCACAGGACATGTGTCTTCCCTGCTGCATCCCCCCAGCAGGGACCCTCTGCACCAGCTAATCTCAAAGAGCAGCACTAGCAAGTGATAGGGAGGGCCTGTAACACCCTAGGGCCATCCTCCTGCTTTGCGTCACTGCAACCCACTCCACCCTTGTTCTGCATCATCTCCATAAGCTGCTGCCATCCCCTCCTCCCAGCAGCTGGGCTCCTGGGCTTCATCATACCAGGTGCCATCACACAGAATTGCAAAGATGAATAAGTGACTTGGCAGGGCTCAGGCTGGAGAAGCCCTTGGCTTCTGGTGGAGACATGTCTATGTTCTCAGGGCACATCTGTCCCCAAACGACTGAAGACCATGCATCTCTGGTTATCCCCAGACTGACAGCCTGGAACGCCTGCTGTGGTCTTGCCTCTCTCTGCAGGGCAAAGTTATCCCAAGAGAACACTACGCCTGCTGAAGGGCTGGCAAACCTATCCCAGAGACAAACCCTTGAAGTCAGGTGGGATAGAGGATGCCCCCATCCAGTAGCATAAGTCCAGTACACAATCCCTGGCTGAGCCCCAAGCACAGCAATGGAAGGGATCAGCTGTTCACCACTAGAAGCACTGCTAAAGCTGACACTGAGAGCAGCGTCCTGGGCCAGGAATATCACCACACATACTTCGAGCAAAAGGAACCTGGGCAACCTCAGTGTCCCCAGCAGGACTGTGGACTGGGTCCTCCTGGAGACAGCACAAGGGCACAGAAGCCTACACAGGTGCCTATGGTTGGGAGAAAGCAGCAGCGTGGCGAGAGCAAGGAGAGGGAGCCTGGAGCAGACTCCAGTTGCTGGCCAGAAAAGCCTCAGTGATTAGCGTGCCCCTTCCCACTATCTCCAGCTCCTTGTTGTCCTACTCAGTCACCTTTCTCTCAGCTGCAGAAGCACAGGGAGCAGCTGGGAGCAGAGAGAACAAAGAAACCTCCACTCTGCTGACCTTCCCTCAGCAGAGAAAGGGAACAGAGAACACTCAGCTACAGATCTGGGCAGGATCTGGCCCCCAGGTCTCTCTGCCTGCCTCTGCCAGCCAGAGGGAACAGGACCTTGTGCTGTACATGCCTATCAGTTCTTGCCCCCATCCTACTGCTCCCTGCTCAACAAGTTACTCCCTTCCCCCATCCCACAGCCATTCCTCCATGACTTCCCTGGCCTCATTACCCATTGCTCATCACCAGCTCTCTCCCTTCCCAGCCTAAGCAAGCAGGTAGCAGTCCAGGAGAGCCAACATTCATCCCAGCTGGGGAGCAGAGTGTGGACAGAGCATGGACCTGGCCAGAGCCAGCACTGCAGGCTCAGGACAGTGGGTGGCAGGGGCTGCATGCAACTGCAGCCAGGTTTGTGCTGGTTAGTGTGCTGGGAGCAGGGAAGAGCATGGAGGAGCAGTGAGGCCAGGCAAAGCATTGGAAAGACACTTGGCAGCTTCAGAAGCGGTGGGGAAAGTGCAGGGGTGTGCAGGGTACCAGGCAGGGAGCAAGGAGGGAAAGCCACATGGCACAGCCCTTACAGCACAGAGGGAAGGAGATGGGAACAACCTTACCTGCACCCCTCAAGCCTGAGCACGGAGGGCGAGAGAACCGGGGAGAGAAGCGACAACAGTTAGGAGCTGAACCTGCCTCCTCCTGGGGCGAATGGCTGGAGAAGGACAGGGTTTGTATTGTCCCCTGGGGCTTGTGCTGCCCCACAGTCCCAGAAACCCTGCTCGTGTCTTTGCCATCACTGCGGATGGCCTCCTCCAGCTCAAGATGTTGACTCCTATCTGAGACACTCACCTAAGGGCCTGCTGTGCCCTGCTCCCCTGGCAGCACACACCAACGACAGGGCGGTGGAGCTACAGGAAGGTGCAGCGGGCAGCGAGCTGCCATGCCAGGCCTAACCCCAGCCTCAAGCCTAACAATAAAGCATCAGGAAGGAGGAGAGGATTGAGGCTGAGGGATAAGCACAGCCTGAGGGCCAGGTGATGGGCCTAGGACCCCACAGCCTGTTCCCAGCTCCAGCCCCAGTCACCGCTGCTCTCTCTCAGGCTGGGGCATTTTGTCCTCTAACTTCCTTCTCCCAGCACTCACGCCCAGCTAAATGGGACTGGGACAGCACGAGAACAGAATGATATTGCTAGGACTGCTACAGCCTGCAGCAAGATGGCCAGGCTGCACCTTCCTCATCACATCTCCTACTCACCCAAGGAGCCTTTGGGACACAGCACAGCAGCTGAGAAGCCAAACTTGGTCTGGGGCCACCACACACCTGCCTTCAGGCTTTTGGGACAGCCATCATAGAGCACTGTGGAAACACACCCCCCACGAGGGGCCAGTCACAAGGGGAGGCCACCGAAGCCAAGCCCCACAGCACCAGCTCCTTTGTGTGCCCACACTCACCCTCACAGCCGCTGGGTGTCACCTCGGCAAAAGGGCTGTCGCAGCTATTGCACTGGCGCCCGATGACCCCAGGCCGGCAGTGGCACCGGCCTGACTCCCTGTCACAGGAGCGTGAGGTGGAGCCCACAGGATAGCAGTCGCAAGGCAGGCAGGTGTCACTGCCTTTGGGGCGGTAGTGGAAGTCCTGGGAGGACAAGGGGACAGCCATCAGACAGCCCGTCTGAACAGCAGCCAAGGCCAGGGTGCCTGGGGCAGAGAATGGTAGAGCCTCCTGACTTGCAAACACCCCTTCGTCAGCATGCTGGGGCAAGAGTGCTGAGCAGGGATCCAGCCCAGAACTGGGCACACAATGCAGGGCCTGTGCAGCTGCCAGGCCTTTGGAGGGGACAAGGAACAGCGTCAAAGACAAGCAGGGCTCCTGGCAAGCCATAGGCCACATTCCCATGGGTACACAGCTGCCCCTCACCTTGCAGTGGCACTGCCCATTGGTTTTATTGCAGTCAGGGTCAAAGCCTTTGTTCACATCACAGTTACAGGGCCCACAGGTGAGGTTCCCCCACCAGCCCTTCGGACACTGCTGGTCCATCCTAGAGAGAAATATGTCTGCTGTTACACCCACCAAATCCCCCAGGTCCTCTCCTCCTATCAGCCCAGCTGTTCAGCAGCTCCAATGAACCAAGTGGTACTGAGAGGTCCCTGGTCACAGAGCCAGGATGAGAGGGCAGCACAGAGCCAGGTATGGAGGGCACGCCCTGTCCCGTGTCCTGTGTCTCACCTGTGCTCGCAGTACTGCCCAAAGAGGTTTCCTCCACACTCACACACATAGCCCAGGGGTGAGCCTGGCTTGCGGCGACACACTGACTTGTTCTTGCAGGGGTTGAGGTGACACACGTCCACACAGTCCCCTCCATAGTACCCTGAGGTGTGAACAGAGAGCACGGTGAGCACCCCTGAGAAGTACCAGAGCACCAAGGAATGGATTCAGAGGGCTCAGGAAATTCTGCCTTTCACAAAAAATCAGTGAGTGTCTGGCAGGGATGTGACTTGCCCAAGAGACAGATAGGACAGCAGTCACAGGCCACGAGGGAATCATAGTGGGAGAAAGACAGATAGGCATGGGCAGTGCATGGATGGCAGAGCTCTGCAGACCCTACCTGCATGGCAGACACAGGAGTAGCTTTGCCACTCATCTTTGCAGATGCTGTTGGCCGGGCAGGGGCTGGAGGCACAAGGGCTTGGCACACTGCAGCCAGCCTCCACTCGCAGAGCATGGCTGGGCTTGGGCAGCATGGTTCCGGTGGCACTGTCTCCCAGTCGCACACCCTGCAAGGCAGGCAACAAATTCACAGTGAAGCTAAGACAGACACACGAGGTTCTTCTCGCCCTTCACGAACCCCAGGGGCAGTCACCTCCCATCACCCTAACTATATTGATTTATAGGTGCCCCACAGCACCTCAGAGCCTTGAATGCTCAGAAGGAGAGCATCTCCAGCAGGAAGGATGCTGTCTGCAGCTGCCAAGCCTGCTTTTCTACCCTTCCACATAACAGACCCACTGGAAAGAGAAGACTCAAAGCAATGGACTCACCTGTATGCAGCCCCTCAGCCCATTCTGCACCTCGCCAGAGGCCAAGACTCCTCCTACATGCAGATGTTTCACCTTCAAGCCATGCAATTCATTGCCAACAACAACTGTATCCTGCAGAAGGAAAGGGAGCAACATGGGAAAACTGGCATCAGCCCTGCCTCAGCCCAGCCTGAGTTTACCCCCACAGCATCCCCCACAGTTCCTGTCCTAGTGCTGGGGTCTCAAGCAGAACCTACCTGGTAGATCCCAAAGTCCAGGGTGAGGGTGATGACATAGCGTGAGTCTCGCCCGCTGCGGACGTCCCTCAGCTCCAGCTGCAGGTCATGCCATCTCCCATCGCTGAGTTGCAGCTGGTCCAGGAGGAGGCTGGTGCTGCGCCCAGACCCTCTGCTCACCATGAAGGACAGCAGGCCCCCAGTCAGCTGCAGACAGGAAACCAGAACTAGCAGCAGTGAGCAAAGGCCTAATCAATTCTGGCTGCCTCCAGTCTAACCTCCGAGCCCAAGGAGGGATAAACAGCCCTGCTAAACACCACAACCACTTTTTGCTTGGGATGGAGACAACATGGAGGACAGGGTCCTCCTGCTTCCCTGGGGCAGACAGCAGTAGAGACTGGGGCACAGTGCTGCAGCTGAGGCCCTACCTGGCAGAGCAGGGTGGTGTACTGGCCAGCGTGGGCCTGCAGAAGCACCCCGTCTGTCTGCCGTGTCCGGAACGCCAGCCCCAGGTACCAGGGCACTGAGATCTTCACATCTGTCTTGAAGTCCCAGGTTAGGACACTGTTGCCCTGGAAATAGTGGGCATGGTGCATGGCTGGAAAGGAAAGGCAAGTGAGGAGAAGGTATGGGCACTACATAGGGAGCAAGACATGCAGGCACAACAGAGTCAGTTCATCTCACATGGAGCCCTTGCTCGGCTTCCAAAATGACCACAGTGAGTCTTGCCCACGCCCACCCTGCCTGTGCCCAGAAGCACCAGCTCACTCACGGTGCCGGCAGTCTTTGCCACCGAAGCCGACGGGACAGAGGCAGGAGTAGGTTCCCCAGCTGACAGAGCAGGTGCCGCCATTCTTGCAGGGGCTGGAGTCACAGAACTTGTGCTTGGCATGGCAGCCTGGAAGTGCCAAAGTCACCCACATCAGTCTCGACCCGCTCCTCACCTTCTCTCAGCCCACATGGAGAGGCACGAATGCCCACCAGCCCTTTCCCTGGCTGCCAGCAGGGCAAGCCCAGCCATTCAATCTCTCCGCATAGACCCCGTCTGCTCAGGGGTGAGGGTCAAGGCTGTCACAGCTCCTTATGCCAAAAGAAAGACACTGTGAGGCTGGACTGACTACCTATCACCACCCAGACAGGCCAGCTCTACAGACTGCACATTTGGGTTCAGGGGACATGCTCAGAAGTGCCTAGGGTGGGGACTAGCTCATTTAAGATCTGGACGCCCTGTTCTCAGATGGAAAGTTGCTTAGTGCCAGTTATGCTGCCGTGACACTCTTACAGGCTGCTAGTGCAGCTGGATGAGCAGCAGAGGCAGTTCCCAGGGCAGGGGCTGACAGGAGCAGAGGCACTGGTACCTGCAGTAGTTCCATTGTTGGCTATGTAGGAGGCCAGGTCAATGCGTTTGCTGTCGATGTATAGGTCTCTCATGCATCCCACAAAGTCCCGGTGAGTGATGGGGAAGTTTTCCGGCAGATTGGGGACCCCTCCAAGGAGCAAGGGACCTGTGAGGTCCAGGGATCTACCAGGACAGAAGCCCAGGGCTTTAAAAGTCACAGCAATTTAAGGCTAGCCAGCTGGCTCCCCAGCACAAGGGGCTGGGAAGGAGAAATCCTCAGGAACTGATATGCAGCTAAGGCCCCAGAGGTGAAGGGCTAACCCTGCAGGGGACTCAAATGCCCTTTCCCCTCCCCACCAAAGGACTCACTTCTTTGAGCTGGTCTGCACACCCTCAGCAGCACAGGAGTAGTTCCCAATCTCGCTGCCAAACTGCAGGGCCACTGAGGCATCACATTCATCCACTGTCAAGACAGCCACTTTGTCCTTGGATGGACCCTGCACCACTCCCAAGGCACTGACCTTGGGCTGAAACCAAATGCAGGGTGTTAGTAACACACGTGCCCCCTGACTCAGGCACCAAAAGGCTCACACACCATCAAGGAAAAGGCCTGGGCATGGCTCAGGCACCACTGTGCTGCTGGAGGTGTGACTGAAGTAGAAGGGACATCTCCAGCCAAGCCCGGCAAGCGGTGCCAGAGATGGACATGGGCAAGGACACTACATGGAGTGCATTCCTGCAGCATACAAGTGTGGCCCTAGGGTCAATCTCCTCCTTTCACCTGGCTGTCTGCACTGCCCCCATCCTCAAAGGCTGAAAACCATCTCTATCTTTCCTCACAGCTTCCTCCCTCATGGAGTAGTGCCAGAGCTGCTCACTCACACCTCAAGGGAAATAGACCCACATGCCCTGAGGGGACAGCTGTGGCATACGCACCTTGTTGTAGTAGTGGAGCTGCAGTGTGTGCCATTGCCCATCACTCACCCCCCCTGGCAGGTACGGGCTCACCACCGTGCTCGACTCCCCTGTGGAGACAGAGATAATGGTATACTGAGGAAGGCTGAACAGACCTTGAATGTGCCCAATCCTGCAGACAACAAGCCTGTCATGATGCCGACAGCCTCATGATGGAATGGAGAAGGGCTTCAGCGGGACAGTCTCAGGACATCAGCCTCTGCTTGCTGAAGTCTTGCACAAGGAGCAGAGTCAGGGTGAATCACAGTTCTAGCACTGGCAGTCACCACTTCTCTGTCCAGGCTGACTGCCAGGATGTCCTGGTACCACCCATTTGCCTTGTCCCAGGGAGACCAGTGCAACCAAAGCAGTAGCAGGATGGCCACCAGCTGTTTTGTGCCAGTGAGCAGGGAGGACTGCCAGATCCAGGACAGGAGGGAAGCCCCAGCTGTTAACACGAGGGCACAGTCCTCCTGGCAGCTGATTCTGACACCCCTTGGGACAGGTAGTCTGGGAGCAGGACAGACACAGCAACAGCACAAGGCCTACCAAGGAGGGTCCTCCTCCTCCAGACTAGCTCATGGCAAGGCAGGAAGAGAAGGCTGTGGTAACACAAAAGGGCAGAAGAGCAGCAAAGATCCCAAAAAGGTTTCTCCTGATTTGTTCACAACCCCCCTGCTCCACTCGCACTCCTAAGCCAAGCAAGGGGCCTGAGACATGCATCCATCCCCTGATGCTCTACCCTGTTTCCCTCAGCATCATCTCCCTCCAGGGCAGCAGTCTGCTCTCCCCGCAGCTCCCACAGCACAAGTCCCACAGTGAGCAGGGCCAAGTCTACCTGTGGAGTACTTCAGCTGGACCTGTCCCTGGATGATCTCCACTGCCAGGAAGTCGTGCCTTTCGTTCAGGCGCCCATTGTAGAGCAGGAGGCCATTGGGCTCCACGGTGCTGAACCTGGGGCATGGGAAGAACCAGGAAGGCAGGATGTGCACAAGGAGCATGTGGAGATCCCTGCTCTCCTATGGCACACGTCAGCATTCCAGCACAGGGACAGGGTGAGACCTGGGCCTGGTCTGGGTACAAGTCCAGCTGAGAAGGGAATGAGACCTCGATCCAGCAGATGCTTTTGGAGCATGGAGTCCTGGCATGGAGGCAGAGACCTGACAGCAGGGAAGGGCATAAGCAAAGGAGACATGCCAGTGCATACACAAGAGTCCTTTGGCTAAAGGTGCCAGAGCAGCCCCATGGTGAGGCAAAGCTGGTAGCACAGGGGTCTGGAGAGCATCAGCGAGCCTCTGGACAGGCCTAGGGTGCACAAGAGCCACCGGAGCAGGCCAGTGAACCAGTGGGCACTGGCATCTGGTGGAGGAAGGAAGGAGAGAACTCACGATAGGGCAAGGGTGAGATGGAAGCGCTGGCGCAGGCCCCGGAACATGACGAAGGACCGTGGCGGGAAGGAGCGCGTGGACACCTCGCAGAAGGGCATCTCGAAGCCGCCGGCCGGGCACTGACAGTGGAAGCCACCGTCGGCACCGCTGGTGCAGGTGCCGCCGTTGCGGCACACGCCGGGCACGCAGCGCCCCGAGCGGCTGTCCACCTCGCAGTTCTCACCTGGGGGAAGCGAGACGCAAGGCTTGGGGCGTGCTCCCGCTGGGGGACAGGCACATGACAGCCACCCATCCACTTCTTGCCCTGGGAGTGCAGACCTCAACCCAGGGTTGGGGCAGGGCAGCCACGAGACAGGAGCTTCTGGGGTGGCTAGGGGCAGGCAAAGAATGTGACAACCCAAATGTCACCCAGGTGTCCCCACAGTAGTCAGCAAGTTAGCTATCACAGTCAGCCCTGCAGCCCAAATTGCTGGCTTGGGTGGGATACCAGGTCTGGCTGAAGAGGCAACTTTGGACACAGGATGGCATGAGAATGGGACAGGAGGGGACTGACCACATCTGGGCTGCAGTCCTAAGGTTGGAGAGGCGAGGACAAACCAGGAAAAGTCCTGGTAATGCTAAGAGTGCCTCCTTGGGCACTGCCACGACACAGGCCTGGGGTGGACATCACAGTCCAGGCTCCAGGGTGTGGTGACAGCCCAGTATCACTGAGCTCCCCTACCAATAGCTATGAAAGTCTCATCCACAGCACCAGAAGCCTCATAATCCTGCATGTAGGCTCTGACATAGGAACAAAAGACAAGTGGAAACCAACCAAATCAGGGGCATCAAATACTCTTGCACCTTGTAGCACCAGTAGTGAGGACACCGCAAGCTAGTTCAGCAGTACAGTGCATGAGATCTGGCCAGCCCCTTTTCCCTTGGTGTCCCCACAGCATGAAGGGAACCACTCAGCTGCAGTCCTACACCCCAGGCCCATTACTTGCTCTGTGGCATGCAAGGAGAAGGAGGAAATAGCACAAAGTGACAGGGAAATGAGCTCATTAACCCTTCTGCTAATGGCTGTTCATGCTTCAAATGCTGGGGGTTAATTACCACTGACTCCGCTTATCTCACCAGGAGCCACTGACAGCAGAGCAGCTCCAAGGCAGCCATCTGCTGCCACACTCCCTCCCAACAGGGAGGCCAAGGCAGGGGCTCCCTCTCCAGCAGCCACAGACCACCTTCTCTCACCCACAAGCTGCCAGTGGCCAGGCATGGGTCTCCATGGCTTATTGGATACTTATGGCAAGAAAATACTGTCTGGCTGAGCAATTCCCCCAGCAGCCAGAACCAGATCTGCCTGGGTTGGATCCTGCCTGGTGGAGCAGCTAGGCCCAGCCTTGCCTTCTGTTCTGGGTGGGTAGCAACTCACCCACCACATATGGGGCCAGCACGGACTCCACACCTCTGCCAGACTAGCTGAAACCAGCACTTTATATGGTCCCAGAGCTTATCACCTCATGGGCACGGGGTAGGGCTGAGAAGCCTCCTATGTCCCAGCCTGGCATGGTCCAGTTTGGTCTTCCTGCTGTGTGAAAAATGCTGGGAGGTGGTGGGCAGAGTCCCCAAGAGCCCTCCATGTCACCTCCCTACGAGACAGATTTCTATGGCAACCTCAGCCCTGCACATCCAGTGCCATGGAAACACGGAGAGCCGGGAGCAGAGCAAGACCTCTGTGGACAAACAGGAACTCCAACATCCCCAACCCCACTGGGAGAATCACCCTGCCAAGGTGACATCAACGCCAAGGCACCCACTCTTCTGTGCCCTCATCCCTCCATGGTCCCCAGCCCTGGGCACTCACCGCTGAAGTGCTGGCGGCACACACATGTGTATCCCCCCTCCTTGCGGGTGCAGATCCCACCGTTAAGGCAGGGGTTGGAGTAGCAGAGGTTGATCTCTGTTTCACAGTAGTCCCCGGTGAAGCCCTGCGGGCAGCGGCACCGCAGGCCGGTGATGGGGTGGATGGGCCGAAAGAGGGTGGAGGGGGAGGCGATGAAGGGAGCTGAGCTGTCGAATTTGAGGACAGAGATGCACTTCATGTAGTTCTGGCAGGGCTCCCGCAGGCAGACGTTGTCATCAAAGGGCAGCACCTCCAGCATGGAGGCGCCTGTCAGCGCCATGCGCTTCATGTACAGCTGCTCCTGCAGCTCCTCTGAGCTGAAGTAGCGCCCGCCCCGCGGTGCCAGGGCCGAGAAGCTGACATTGAGCACTGTACCGCCCACGTCTGTGTCATTCTGGATGTTGAAGATGAAGATGTCCTCCTTGGGCGTCGCCAGCACAGTGGCCACCCCCTCCAGGAAGGTGGACAGCAGTGGGGACAGGAAGCGTTCCTGCCACATGTTCTCCAGCCGTACCGTGATGCTGTTGGCCAGCATGTCCTCTGTGATGATGATCACTCGCAGGACACACTGGGCTGTCACACTGTGGATTCCATCTGCAGGAGGGGACAGGGACATGCTGCAAGTCTTTGCCTGCTGCTTAGAGGATCTACTCCTTCCCACTCTGAGGCAGAGCCCTGCACCCTAGTGTAACCCCGAAAAGGCCCAAGCCTTTGGTCAAGGAAGCTTGGAGCCACAGCCCCATGGGCTAACAGGGTGCCACCAGGGCTAGAAGGAAAGCAGTTGGTGTGGCTGCACTTTCTCTTTCCCTTCAGGCTCTCCACTGAGGTAACTCTCAGGTTTGTTCCCTGTCCTGAATCTCAGCAGCAAACTGAGCTCTCAGATGCTGGTGACAATCAGGCAGAAGGAAGTCTCAGCAAGAGGCTGGGCAAACACAGGAGTGATGACAGAGCCCAGGGTGTTTTGCTTCCCTGCTGTGTTCTGTCTGCCTCCCCCACGATGCCTTTCCCTGCACTCTCCTCCTGCCATTTCCTTCCTCTCTCCTCCAGGGTCTCCATAGCTTTCGTGCTGGTCTCCCCCTTTTTCACCATCTGCTCTGCATCTCTTCCTCCCTCAGCCAATTTCTGGTTTGTTTAATTCTCTTTAATCTTTATTTTGCTCAGAAACAAACTCCTTCACCCAGGAACACTGCACCACATAAGCCATCTCCCAGGTGTGAACACAGGAGCACACACACACTTGGACTGTGCCTGCCTGCTCTCTCCCAGGACTTGGCAGCCAGCTGCACCTCAACCCACATCAGACACACTAAGGAGCCAGCAGGCCCTTTGCTGGGGCCATTGCTCCTCCTCTCTTTGCTCAGGCAGAAGTCTGGGCAGTGATCAGTCACTAACTCTCCTTTCCATGAGACTCCAGACAGTGGCTTTGCCAGGAAGTATTCCAACAAAGCTGCCTGCCAATGTCCCCCTTGCTCAGGCCACTCCAGGCACCTCTGCTAGGAGTTTTGGACAGGACACCCAATGGGGAAAAGCCTGCCTGCTGCTCCAGGACACCTCCTGTCTTCCAGTCTTCCTCCTTTGGGCCCTCCACCCCCTAGCAGAGGATCTGGCAGGCAGAGCCAACCTTTCACATGATGAAACAAGGACCACACCAACTTCTGTGACCCCAGAAACACTCAGGGAAGCTGATAAAGAAACTCATTGCTCCTGGTGAAACGGGGCAATCCACGTCTCAGCCCACTGCCAGCACCCCAGTGCCAGTGCCCCACAGCCACCAGCAGCACACAGCTATCACCTACTGTTCCCACCTCCCAAAGATCTGAGAGCCCCAGACGTTCACACAGTGTATTACTGGTATTAGCACAGGAGAGCTGTGTGCTCACACTGTAATCTTTGCATTCTAATCTTCAGAGCAGGAGTGGGTCCACATCGTCAAAGGTGATCCTGTTCTCAGGCATGCGAAGGCACAGCTTCCCTGCCCATCCTGCCAAGCAGGACATAACCACCTGGCACATCTCTGGCACTCTGATGTGACCTGGGTGGCTGTTCAAATGGGCACCACTACCAGGACAGACTAAGTGGCTGGACTTGATGATGAGATCTCAGAGGTCCTTTCCAGCCTGGATCAGAGATCTTGATGGTTGGGCTCAATGACCTCAGAGGTCTTTTCCAAGCCAAATAATTCTATGGCCAGACCATTGCCATCAGGCAGCCCTGGCTAGCCAAGGCCACAAGCAAAATAAGCCTGGCATAGCCAGCCAGACCCAGCAACACTGCTTCATCTCCTGAAACTCAGTGCAAGGTGGCATCAGGGGCAGCAGGTAGCCCAGGACCCTGGTCAAGCCCCAGTCCTGATGAGGACCAGGAGTGTAAACACCAGCTCCCTGTCTGTTACTTGTTCCCCAGCTCCCAGCCTTATGTGCAAAGAAAGCTGCCTTCACTGTTCCTCTCTTCCCATGGCTGCTGCACTGCAAAGCCTTTTGATTTCCCTCAGCCCCGTTTGAAGTTCACAGCACAGGAGGATTTAAAGATTGAAATGCCTCCCTTTTCCCCCTCTCTCTTCTGCTCTTCAGAAGGTGAAGGCTTTCTGGCAACCCTGCAAATTCCAGTGCAAACACCAGCCTGGGTGCTGGGGCTGGTGCTCTGGAGATAAGGCTCACATCAGGCTGAGGGAGCAGTGATGCCAGTACAGTCACCCAAGAGCTAATCTCTTGGAGGAAGCTTCTGTCTGAAATCAAACTGCTCCCACTCCATATGGAAACAAGGTGAGAAGCCACCCCTCTAGGTAACACTGTGCCAGCTCTGACATGGAGGGCGCCATGAACAGTGGTTACCAAACAGCTCCATGCAGCACTTGGCTGGCTGTGTCAGGGAAGAAGACCTGCCTGGGCTCAGCACAAGGAATTGGCATTATCACCTGTGTTCCCCAAGGCACCTTTTCTCTGCAAGTGGCCCATGGGCTGCCAAGATCATCCAGCCCTAAGGAAGCAGGAATGAGGGGAAAGGCACAAGCCTGTCTCAGTTACTTTTGGTGTAAGATACTCCCCAAGTCATGAGCAGGCTGACATTCCTCCCCAGGGGACCACTTGGCGAGGCTATACTCCAAGAAGCCACTGCTTTGACATCAGCTCCCTTCCCAACAGGAAGCTGTGCTGTGTTCCCACTCCCTCTCCTTTCCCTTGGTCTTCTCAGTTTGCCACTCTGGCCAAGGCAAGTATGAGCCTGGTTCCAACCCAGCTGCCTCCCGCTCTCCTCTCTCTAGCTCATGGTTCACCTGGAAGCAGCTCTTGCTCTCCCTAAGGGCTGCCCAGCACCCAGCTGCAGACAGGCAGGCATCTGCTTTATTTATAGCTCTTACAGAGCCACAGAATGTTAGCGGCTGCAAGGGACCCCAAACAGTCACCGAGCCCAACCCTCCTGCCACAGCAGGTCTTTACTGATGCAATGTTGAGTCCTGGGGCACCAATGCCTGGGAGGTGGACTGCAAGGTGCCTGATGCCTTTGGCATTGCCCAGTCCATGGCATGAAAGCCCAAGTGCCCTTTTTTCCATTTCCTCACAGCAGCGCAGAGCCAGCTCTGGGCCCACAGGCCTCCTTGGTAAGCTTCCTTGTAACACCTCAGCATCACACACAGGGCTGTCTCCTCCCTCTGTTCTGTGCAAGGGGAAGCAGATGGTTAAGAGAATGACCTGCTGCAAATGGGTGGGGAAAAAAAAGCTACCAAAAGAAAGCTCAGTGCTGGCTGGAGGCGCTGACCCCCTTGGGAAGCATTTTAATCACAAATGCTCAGCCTTTCTGATTAAATCCTGTGGCTGGAGAGTTGGTGCCTGGTGAATATTCATACAACAAAGTGAGGAGCCCTGGAAACATGCCTACAGGGAAAAGAGCAGAGAGCAGGGACATGAGGGGCTCTAACCCCCATGCTAGGCAGCACCAGGTCATCATGTTTGCAGTTCCAAGACTGACAATTACCAGTTTCAAAAGCAGGAAAGGTATAGAAAGAACTCAGGCTGGAGAGCAGGATGGGCAGCAGACTTCTTCTGGGGAGCTCTAGTGTCAGTCTGGGAATGGAGCTCCAACACTACCTTGGAAACCTCTCAGGGGGAACAAGGCTGCTGATCATTTTCAATGGCCTCCTGAGTCAGCCAAGTTGAGACCCCATCTTTCCTGTCTTCTTGTGCTTCCAGAGGCTCTCAGGATCCCTGGGAAGCAACCCAGCCTGCCATGGAGCACAAGGCACGGGCAAGAGGCTTGGATAGCTAGCAGAGATCACTCTTCCCCTACAGCAAACATTTTGGCCTTCATCCTCTCAGGGACTGGGAAGAAGGCAGCTCAGCTCAAACAGTCTCTCTGATCCAGGAGGTGATGCACCTCTACCCCTCGCGTGGTGAGACCGGCTCAGAAATAGGTTTTGGTGCACCACCACCTGTCCTCTGAGCAGCAGACCCATCATCCGAGAGAGCAAAAGGCACTGCTCTGCCTGCACCACCCAAACATCTCCAAATGAAAAAGTTAGGAAAGGAGGTAGGTATGGGTAAGGTGAACATTTCTTATCAGAGTATGAATGTTACTATCCCAGCAGCTCTGAAGACAGGGACTAAAATATACCAAGAAGACTCCAAGACTGTTCCCCAAATGGGAACAAAAATCCAGTGAAACCAGTCTGGAATGGTTTAAAGTCAACAAGACACCAGTCTTCTACAGTGCCCCAATTCCACACTGTGCTGCTGGCCACTGGCACAGCCTCACCACCCAACTGTCTTGCATCCTCAGCAGCCGAGAGCAGTGTTTAGCAGCCATAGATGTCCATGCAAAGACAAGGAGATGGGGTCAGTTTTGAGGCTGTCAACCCACCTGGAAAGGCACTGTTTTGTGATGGCTCAAGTCCTCCCTGCTTCCTGCAAGGGGCTGAGCTGAGAACACACAGTTCACAGGCAGAGAGAAGGGCCCACTGCCCTGTGATTTAGGGGACCTAGCCTCTCTCAAAGGGACCATAAAGCACACAGGCGGGCAGGGACGCTGCTCCTTCCTCGGATTCTGACCATCTAGGAGCTATTGTTGCCTTACTGCAGGAGGAAGGAGCTCTGCCGGCGCTGCGCTGGGACAAACAATGCAGCCCGGTCTGAATGTCCTGGCCGCCAGCTCTGCCAATGTGCCCGCCCTCCTCCCGCACACAGCAACAGCATGGGGCCAGTAGGGCTGCCAGTTGGGCAGGGGGGTACGAACAATAAAGACCGAAAACCCAAATCAGACCTCAACAGCCAATGCCAAAGCCAACAAAAGGCCTTTTTCCCAGTGTCTTGCTTCCCTGCCCTGCTATGGCTCTTTGCCTTCCATCTTTCCTCCTTTGCAAGCACACCTCTCCCAGTTTCCCTTCCCACTGGAAGATGACGACATTCTAATTGCAAGGGCCCCCTTGCCGCGAGGCAGCTCGATGCAGGACTTGGGGATGTGATTGTCTGCTGCCTTTGTGCAGGGTTAAGTGCAAGAGGAGGCAGGGCTTGCATAAACACACTCGGGCAGAAGATGCAAAGGTCAGAACTAACCCCCACCTCCAGCAATGGGCATGTGTGCGCCTGCACCCACTCTCAGTCAGCCCCGTGGTTACAATTAACCCCCCAAAGAACCCAAATCCACGATGGGCTGGTGCCGGTCATGCAGAATTGCCTTGAGCAGGTCTCCTCTTAAAGCCCTCACTTTGTCATTTGAAAGGAATCCTATCCTCACTGAATAAGCCAGAGAGTGAAAGGGAGAGGATGAAAAGGCAGCTGATAGCTGAGGGTCAGAGAAGCATCACGATTTAACGAATCCCTGGGCACTCTCCTAATTCGGTGCCTGGCGTCTCCAAAAAAGGCTCTTGTCCTCCCTCTCTCAGAGCTGCTCCCTAGTTCAGCAATGGACAGATGCCTCCATTTCAGATCATGCATCCGCAGGCAAAGAAAGGCTGATGGTGAAGGCAAAGCTCAGGCAGTGGGGAGCTCCAAGTTCAGACCCTGCTTGCTCACAGATGAACCCATAGGTTCATCTTTGTCCTGCTCTTGGCTTGGCCAGAGGAGACTCCAACGCTCCCCAAAGTCAACCTGGCAGCTGCTGCTAGCATCTGCATTTGGATGCCCTGGCAACACACATGATGTCAGAGTTTTAAGCTCTGTGCTCTGAGGTTTGTCACAGTTGTGCCCTGCAGTGCTAAGTTGGCTGCAGAAAGGTGGTACCAGGTTTTAAAAGCCACACCAGAAAATGCAGGTGTCAGTAGGTGCCACAGCCAGATTATGGACTGAATCTGCAATGCTAACAACAGACAGGTTATCTTTAAGAGAGCTCCCTCCACACTGAGTTCAATTGCTCCCTCCTGAGCACAGCCAGGAAGTGCTCAGTCTCAGCAGGGAGAAGAGTCACCCAGGCTCGAGAGTGAAGCAGTGTGCCACCCCTCCTGGGCCAGCAGCTTGGCTACCCCAGGAACCAGATGCTTGCCTGGCCAGCACCCTACAGTGCACATCACAGCCTCGCTGGTGCCAGCCCCTCCAAAGGTGTCTCACCAGCAGCTACAAGCAATCCTCACATCTGAGTAACGATGCTTTGTTCTTGCAGCCCACCTCCAGCCTCAGCCCCCTTACAGTGCGTTCCCCAGCAGCATGCCCTCCACAGTCACCCCTCCCAAAGCCTTCCCTGAATGGAAGGGACTTTCAATACAAACATTGTTGCCGGTCCCCAACCTGCCACCCTGATGTAGAGTCCCCTGAAGGGGACTATGCCAAGCCCCCCAAAGATACTGCACTAAAGGTTTAATGATTTTCACACCCTACCTGTGACAGTCACCAGCATGGAGGCCACGAGTGGACGGTTGTTGTCTAGCTGACGGCTCAGCCTCAGCTCCCCGCTTGATTGATTCACAATCAACAAGTGCAGTTCATTTCCCCGCTCAAAGGTGTAGAAAAGCCGGTCAGACACATCTGGGTCATAAGCTGGGATCTTCCCTATGATCCCTGAAGGGAAGGTGTTAGACTTATTTGACACATAGTTATTGAAAAGGATCTGGAAGTTCTTGAGAACAGGGCTGTTGTCATTCTGGTCAATGAGTTTGATGTGGACTGTGGCTCTGCTGACCAGAGGGGCAGAGGTGGCCTGCACTACAATCACATACTCAGGTTTTGTCTCATAATCCAGGTCTATCAAGGCTGTGAGCTCTCCAGAAAAGATGTCCATCTGGAATATCTCAGGGATGTTGCCTTCCACAATTTGGTACATGATCTGGGCATTTGGTCCCTCATCCGGGTCGATGGCTGTGATTTGAGCCACAACAGAGCCCACAATGCTGTTCTCCTTTACCAAGACCTCAAACTCTTCAGCGGGAAAGACAGGGGCATTGTCATTCACGTCCTGAATGGTAACCTGGATATGGACAGGAGTTCTCTGAGGAGGGATTCCCCTGTCCACAGCATACGCAGTAAGCTCATAGACGGGAACGTTCTCACGGTCCAACCTGCGGACAGTGCGAATGATTCCCGAGGTGGGCTCTATGGTGAAGTCTCCATCCCCATCCTCCCCGTTCTGGAAGGTGTACTGCACTCGCCCATTGGTGTGGGCATCCCGGTCGGTGGCAGAGATCTGGAGCACGCTGGTGAAGGGAGGTGCATCCTCAGAGATGATGCCTTGGTAGTGAGGGCTGACAAACTGAGGGGCATTGTCATTAACATCATTCACCATGATTTCAACATAGGTGGTGTCCGCTTTCTGAGGGATCCCGTTGTCCTTTGCAGTGATAGCCAACGTGTATGTGACCTGGTCCTCATAATCCAGTTCTGCCTGAAGAGTGATGGCTCCAGAATCTGGATCAATGCGAAACTGAGGGACATTGTCTTCTAGGTAGTACGTGATGCGGGCATTTTCTCCTACGTCATCATCCGTGGCACTGATCACTACCACAGTGCTGCCCACGGGTCGGTCCTCATTGATGCTCACAGAGTAGTGGGCACTCTGGAACACAGGTCGGTGTGTGTTGGCATCAGTGATGTTGATGTGAACGTGGCAGTTGTCACGCAGGGTGCGATCAGAGGCTGTTACAGTGAGCACGTAGCGCCTCTCCTGCTTGTAGTCCAGTGGCAGAGACAGAGTGATGAGCCCCGTCCCGCCTTGTGTGCTGATGGAGAAGCGGTTGCGTGTGTTGCCTCCCGTGATCTGGTAGGTGATGGCACTGTTCACATCTCGGTCGATCGCTGTGACGCTGAGGACGCTGGTTCCCACTGCTGCATCCTCATTCAGGCGGATGAAATACTCCTTCTGGGTGAACTCGGGGCGGTTGTCATTGACATCCATGACAGTAATGGTAACGCTGGCAGAGGCAGATAAAGATGGGGAGCCATGGTCTCGAGCCTCTACCCCAAAAAAATAGTGCTCAACTGACTCCCTGTCCAAGGGTCCACTGACTGTGATCCAGCCTGTGGCACTATTCACTACAAAGGGTGTGTCAGCCAAGACCCCTGTCAGTTTGTATTCCAGGCGTGAGTTCTCTCCATAGTCTGCATCCACGGCCTGGATGTGGATGACGGAATGGCCCAGGGGAGCATTCTCCAGGACAGAGATTTGGAAAGGGGTGCTAACAAAAATGGGGGCATGGTCATTGATGTCCACTACCTGGATGCTGGCCATGCCAGTGTTGTTAGAGAGGGGAGGGCGCCCTGCATCCTGAGCCCGGATCCTCAGGGCATACTCCCGCTCCACTTCGAAATCCAGTGGGGCCACCACCTGTATCTCCCCAGTGATGCTGTCAATGGAGAACTGACCACGGCTGTTCCCGCTGATGATGTTGTAGTGAACCAACGCGTTGTTGTCCTTGTCCAGGTCTGTGGCAGTGACACGCAGGATCTCAGTGTGGGGCCGTATGTCCTCTCTCACCTGGACGATGTAGCGCTTCTCGCTGAACTGAGGGATGTTGTCATTCTCATCAAGGACTGTGATGTAGACCCTGACCGTGGCCGAGCGAGGCCCTGGCTCCCTTCCTTGGTCATTGGCCTCCACCACCAAGGAGTACCTCTCCATCTTCTCCCTGTCCACTGGCCCACTAGTGGTGATGAGGCCAGAGCGAGGGTCGATCTCAAAGACAGCGTGGGCAGCCCGCTCATTAATGAAGCGGTAGCGGATGTTGGCATTGGGTGGGGAGTCAACGTCAGTGGCCCGCAGCTGCAGAATGGGGTATCCCTCCTCCACGTTCTCCCGGATGGTCTCCCGGTACTCGCTCTGCTCGAAGACCGGGTCGTGGTCATTGCGGTCAGCCACGGCGATGGCCACCATGGTGGTGGCGGAGAGCCGGGGTGTGCCGTGGTCCGCGGCCGTCACACGGAAGTAGTGGAGGTCCATACTCTCGCGGTCGAGGGCCTGCGTGGTGGTGATAAGACCAGCCCGAGGGTCGATGCTGAAGAGCTCCAGCGAGCGGCTGTTCATCAGGGCGTCCATGGAGTACACCAGCCGCCCCGCCTCGCCCCCATCAGGGTCCTGCGCTGCCACCGTCACCACCGCCGTCCCCGCCGGCTGGTTCTCTGCCACCTCCGCCTGATAGTTGTACTGGGGGAACAGCGGGTGGCGGTTGGGGGCTGCGCGCCGGCCCCGGCGCCCCGGGGATGGAGACGGGAAGGGGAGCGGGCGCAGCGAGGCGGCGCGGGGCGGGCAGCGCGACGGGAACCGGCGGCGCGGCACCGCGGACAGACCCGGAGGCACCGCCGCCGGCCAGCACGGCACGGCGGCGGGGCAGCCTCTGCGAATCGGCGGCCCCCAGCCCAGCGGCGGCGACGCGGCAGCCCCCAGCCCGGGGGGTAACAAAGGGAGCAGCAGCAACGGCAGCACCAGCGGAGGTGGACCCCGGTGCTGGGGCCGGCGGTAGCAGCAGCGGCTCGGGGCGGCCACCGGCTTCTCCGCCGCCATGGTGCCTCGGCGGCCGCCGCCCGGCCCGGGCGCACGGCGGCTGGGCTCGGCACCGCCCCCGCCTAGCGGCGGCGATGGCCGCCCCCCGCCCCGCTGCGCCGCTGCTGCTACCGGGGCTGGCAGCGGCGGCGGCTCCGCCCGCAGCCCCAACATGGCTCCCGCCGCCCCGCCCCGTCCCGCCCCGCGCCCCCGCCTGCCCCGGCGCCGCCATCTTGGGGGAGGGCAGGTGGGCGCTGACCGCCTGCTCGTCAGCTGTGCGCCTCGCCGTGCCGCCCGCCGGAGCTCCGCTGGGGGGTGGGGGTGGGGAACGGGCACCGTGCAGGGACGTGTCACGGGAGGGTCGTGTCCTCTGGTGTCGCTGTGTCGAGTGGCCGCCGGCGTGTGCGGCTCACCTGCCCCGGGGCGCGGCGTGCCTGCCCCCAAAGTGAGCTTCTAGCCCTCGGGAGCTTCGCCCAGCTTCGCGGCAGGCACGGGCGCTGCCGGGCAGGACGTGTCCGCCTACGTCGCAGGGGCAGCGGGCGAGGTGCCGGCCGGCACAGCCTGCCTCCACCCCGGCTGCCCTTCAGGCACGCGTAGCCAGCGATGCCAGCTCCAGTCATGGCTGCCAGCAGTACAGCCCGGCCTCCCCTCGGCGCACCGGGGCGTCGGCAGGGCTTAGCTGCTGGGGTGCGGTGAGGAGGTGCACCCCAGGCAGCCTCTACTCATTGAATGATTTGGTTCGGAAGGAGCCTTCAGTGGTCCTGAGCTCACCACTCTGCAGTGCACAAAGACATCTTCAGCTGGCTCAAGTTACTACTCAAGTGTCACATCCAACTCGACCTTGAACTTTTCCATCTACCACATCTCTGGGTGACCTGTTCCTCTCTCATTGTAAAACCTGACTTCCTTAGGTTGAATCTAGATCTGCATTCTTAAAAGCATCACCCCTTGACCTGTCCCAACAGGACATGCTAAAAAGACTGTCCCCCATCTTTCATGTCACTCCCCTTTAAACTCTCCCCCAGAGCTTTTTCTTCTCCAGGCTGAGCCACCCCAGCTCTCAACCTTCCTTATGGGAGGAGTGTTCCAGCCTGCAGATCATTTTTTGTGGGCCCATTCCAACAGGTCCATGTCTTTCCCATGCAGAAGGCTCCAGAGCTGGACACAGCACTGCAATCTGAGTTTCACCAGAGCTGAGGGCAGGTCCCTCGACCTGCTGACCATGCTGCTTTGGATGCAGCTCAGGATGTGGGTGGCCTGGGCTGCAAACACACATTGCTGGCTCATATCCAGCTCTTTATCCTTCTTGCCTGGTGCCACAGGAACACCTGCCCGTGTCTCAGGGAGGGTATCTCAGAGCCTCCCAGCTAAAAGGCTTGCCATGTCAGGCAAGGGTCCCAGGCCTCATGCACACCTCTGCTTACAGCCACTGGCATTGCTATTGTGGCACTGCCAGTACAACAGGAGGCAAACACAGTCTTTGTGCCCCTGCTCTATCGTTGGGGCAGGGTGACTTCCCCAGGGATGGTTGTATTACTGCGTGTTTGAGAAGGGGCTTCCCTTTGTCCTGTGGCATGGAGAAGTCATGCTCTCACACACCTGCAGAAGCATCACAGCCACCCTTGGGCACTCAGGTGTGTGGCAGGGATTTAGCTGGCCTGCTCCTGTGCCCTGATGCAGACATCAGCCACCCCCACCCTCCAGCTGAGGCATCAGCATTGGGAATGAACTTTCAGGGCTTTCTTCCAGCGTCCATGAGAAAAACAAAACCCCACAGCACTTTTCCAAGGGAAATTCAGTTTGGGACTGTTGTATTGAGAAGGTTCATTAGCACATCAGCCTTGCAACTTAGCTGTTGGTTTGATCTCAATCAACTAATATCACAGCCTAATCCACTGAAGCTTGTAATAGGCTTAGGCATAACAGGGCTTTACGTCCTCATTAGCGTTTAGTGCGCCGCAGCAAGGGAAACATCCTTGGCTGCATCCTGTTGAAGAAGACAAGAGCCTGAGGCACAGTGGCTGGGGTGCATAAAAGGGAGGAAAGAGCCATGTTGAGGAGGAAAGCAGAGGAAATCGGCAGGTGGGGACGTTTAGGCTGGGGTAAGGAAGGGCTGAGAGTGCACAGGACACACCTGGCTCCAAGGGGACTGCAGCAGCACCTGTGCCGCTGTGCTGGGTGGGCAGTGGTTCAGAGTGGGTAGGCTGAGGAGCAGGGGGATCCCTGTGCCAACACCACCAGAGCCCCTTATGCAGCTCCTATGTAGCTCCCCAAAAGATTGTGGAATCATAGAATGCACTAGATTGGAAGGGACCTCTAGAGGTCATCTAGTCCAACCTCCCTGCTGTAAGCAGGGACATCCCCAGCTAGATCTGGTTGCTCAGAGCCTCATCAAGATAGACCTTGAACGTCTCCAGAGATGGGGCTTCCACCACCTTCCTAGGCAACCTGTCCCAGTGGTCCATCACCCTCATAGTAAAGAACCTCCTCCTAATGTCCAATCTATAAATCTATCTTTCTCCAGTTTAAAATCATTGCCTCTTGCCACTATAAAGTTTCCCTGGGGTGTTCTCTTGTCCAGGCTGAGCAACTCTAACTCAGCCTCTCTCTGTAGGAGAGGGGCTCAGACCCTCTGATCATTTTTGTGGCCCTGCTCTCTGGACTTGGTCCATCAGGCTCATGGCCATCTTGTGTTGAGGCTCTCAAAGCCAAAGTACTACAGGTGAGGTTTCACGAGAGCAGAATAAAGTGGCAGAGTCCTCTCTCTTGATCTGCTGGCCATGCTTCTTTTGACATCACCAAGGATGCCATTGGCTGCCTGGGCTGCAAGAGCACATTGCTGACTCAGGTCCAGCTTTTCATCCAGCAGTACCCCTGAGTCCTTTTCTGCAGCGCTCTATCATGTCCTCTCCAGTACTGATAATGGGGATTGTCTCAACCCGAGCACAGGACCTTGCACTTGGCCTTGTTGAACCTTGTGAAGTTTAATTGGGCCCACTCCTCCAGTTTGTCCAGGTCCCTCTGGATGACATCCCATCCCTCTGGCATATTGACAGCACCACTCGGTTTGGTGTCATCTGCAGACTTGCTGAGGATTCACTCAGTCCTGCTCCCTATAGTGTTGATGCAAATACTAAACAGCATCAGTCCTAATACAGACCCCCCCTAAGGGACACCACCTATCACCCCTTTCCATCTGGACATCAAGCCGTTGGCCACTACCCTCTGGATGTGACCATCCAGCCAATTCCCTGTCTATTGACCAGTCCACCCATGGAATCATGTCTCTGCAACTTTGAGAGGGTGATGCTGTCAGGGCAGGGGCAGCTGCATGAATTAAAAGCAGGATAGATTCACCCTGCAGATGGACTTCTCTGCTTCCTCAGCCCTTGCTCCCAGCACCACGGGAGCCACATGCACTCTGACTGTCCTGGGCACATGTACGTGCTCCCACCCCATGGGAAACCCAAGGAGGCTGCGCGAGGTCTTACAGTCCCTGGGCACAAATTCAAGTGGCTACTTTGGAGATGCACACTGCCTTGGACAGCGTAAGCCATCTGTGCAGCAAGGAGAAGGTCAGAGGACACAGCAGGTCTAGGGCCCTCAAGGGGGTCCAGCTGCCACTACCACAATGTTGCCCTCTGCACCAGCTGCAGATGGGGCCATGGCATCCCACATGCTGTTGCTGCAGTGCTGAAGCCTGGTGTCACCAGCACTTTGCCTCTGCTCGATGTCCCATGTTCCTGTGCTCCCCTGCTGACCACAGCCACCACCAGCTCTAGTTTGGATTCAGTTTCACTGCTGGTGACAGATGGTCACCTATCAGTTGTTGTCAGCGTAAATGAGTGGGCTGGAAGAGCACATGCTGCCCGCTGATCTGGGGGCTGACTGCAAGCAGGCTCCTGCTCCTGGGGGGCAAAATAAGAAATACAAGGCAAGATCTGCAACACAACCAGCCAGTCCCCAGAACCCTTGCACCATCCTCAGGGCTGGTGCCTCCCTTCCACCGCCATAAGACACACAGAAACCAAGACCTGGCCACCATCTGGGCAGAGCGGGTAGGGCTCATCTTTGCCCTGGAGCTTGGGCCAGGCACATAGCTCAGGATTACCACTGGAAATTCCAAGCAGGCCCTAAAGGAGTAGGTAGTGCAGCTGAGCATGTGCCAGTGTCCCAGAGAGAAGTTCCTGCATTGCTTACATAACACTGAGAGCCAGTGGGTGTGGACTTCCAAGCCTCCAGAGAAGCTGACATATTGGTTTATAAACTCTGTAAGTTTCCTAAGCATCAGTAACCTGTGATGATTTCACTTCTCAGCCACTAACAAGTGCTTCCAGCTTGGTTGGTCCAAGTCACAGGGCTATGGCCACGCTTGTATGGTGGCCTGGGGTGATTTATTTTCTTCCTTTCCAGGCCCTCTTGCACCCACTCAGTCCTCTCAGCAGCATTACACCAGTGCCAGAGCAACCCTGGGCCCCCTGCAGCTGTCCTGAGAAACCTCATCCAACAAAGGGCAGTGCAGTGGCCACGCAAGAGGAAGATGCCAGCTTCACACGAGCCCCTGCCGTCGCTGGTTGGATTATACCTGGCACCTCCTCGAGCTGGGATTTGCCACCAAGAAGCCAAATCAGGAGGGAGGTGAGGTTTAAAAAAGGTATGAAGGCTTTCGAGTTGATTTGTTCTAATTACCCAGCTGATAGCTCATGGGGGGAGGAGAAAATCGTCAGGGTATTACTGCCACAGAATAGTTGTAATTGAATCATTCTGGACAATAAAGCAGAGGCACAGGTCACAGGCAGCACAGCGCTGCTCCTGTGCTGGCCCCCAGCACCCCTCACCCCGCTCCGATACGAGGCAATGCCACCCTCACAGCAGCATGTTCTGTGCTTATCTGCGCCTGTCACCACGTTCGGAGCAGGGACACAGCGCAGGCTGGGGATAGTGAGTGTGCAGGCTGTGTTTTGATTCCTTGCCATCTCTAAACGGCCTTTCCTGGGCAGCAAAGTGCAGCTCTTCCCCAGGACCTCCCACATCAGGCTGCCCCTGGCCCTTGCAGCCCTGGCTGCAGTGACAGCACAGTGGCAGTGCAGAAGTGGTGACACTCACTGTGTAGCTGTGGTGTGAGCAGCCCCCAGTGATGGCAAGGTTCAGGATTGCTGAAGGGAGCTGCTGGTTCTGCCTGTTCAGGCTCAGCCCCGCCGGGACCTCGCTAGATTCCCATGGCAAGCAGGACGCTGTCACAAAGGGCTTTGCCCAGGACATGCTCCTGGTTAGCAGGCCCATGGGTTCTGAGCTTCGGCTGGCCTCTGGGCTTGCCCCGTTGTGGCACAGTGCCAGAGAAACATCCCACCACTGTAGTAAGGCACAACCCAACAAGCCCAAGCAGCACCCAGAGGCAAGCTGAAGCTAGATCAGGGCTCTGTGCAGCCACGTGCTGCAGGGAGCGAGGGGGCACAGGAGAGACGCTCCAGGATGGGCACCTCTGAGTGCTCACAGCCAGCACATACTGTAACTCTCCTCCAGAACGTGCAGCTTGACAAGGCAAGACCACAAGTCCAGACACCTGGGACACACTGGCCAAAGAGGCAGGAGCTAGGACACAGCCCCGGCCACATTTCTGCAGGCAGCTGTTTGATGCAGCCCCCACGTTTGAGGGGCAGGGGCACAGCCTGCATCTGGAACTTACACCCCTACTTGTGGCCAGGGCTGTAGCTCACTGTCCTGCTGGCTCCCCCGCACACAGCCAGTAGCAGAGACAAGCACCCCTGTTGCCGATTCAGTGCTTCACCAAGCAGCCACTGCTCTCCCACCACACCCACCCTCTGCCCCCCGAGACCCACCACAGCAGGACACGCGAGGCTGAGGTCTGAGAGCAGACATCCGCAGCCAAGCAGGGTTCATTAGCTCTCAACACAGACTGTTAAACCCCTGCGACACAGGCTCACTGCCTCCGCAGCTCTGCCGGCAGCCCGCTGAGGCTCATGTGCTTTGCAGGAAGTGAACTGCAGAATCCAGCTCTGCCAGACCCTTAATCCAGAGCAGCAATGCTGGGCAGTCTCACGGGGGTGACGGCTGTGCCCCTAGCAACGCCTGCTGCCCTCCACTGCTCCTCGTCTGCCAGCAACACAGTAGGAAAATAAAATGCGAGAAGCTGAATGTGGGCAAAGTACTGCACTGCTCCTGTTTGAAGATAGCACCCACAGCTTTGCCTTAGCAGGCAGCAGGCACCCAAGCTGCCCATGCTGCTTCGGTCCTCCTCTGGCAGGACAGGCAGGGCTACATCCACAGAAGTCCAGTTTAAGACATTTTATTCTTCTGCTTGTTACACTCAGTGTTTAAGAAAATACAGGATCCCTTTTGACATTCATACATTTTTACAGGGGAAAAATAGGTTTTTCTATGAGGGTGGTTATTAAGCTTGGCCATTCCCAGGCTAACTTCAGGAGGACCTTGCCCCTCCTTGGCTGCCAGGCTAACCTACTCTGTTCCCAAGCACCACCACCTCAGTGCCCAGAGTCCAGACCTGCAAAAGCAGAGCTCTTGTCATTACCTCAAGCTAAACAAAAAAACAACAAAAATAAAATACAGTGCTCAGTATTTCCAGTTCCACTTTCCAAAAGCTCCTGCAGCGGATACTGCAAAGGAAGAGCTGGGAACAGGGAGTGACCAGACTGTGCACACAAATATCTAAGAGACTCACGTTAGTGTGACTATCTGTTACAGGGAAGGAGGTTAATCCTGTTTCTAGAAACCTAGAGGAAATATAAATAAGGGTTCCCCACACTCGTGCATAGTCACAAACAGCTACTGGACACCAGGCTCACTCTGCCTCCAAGTGCTGCCACGTGGAGAGGCAGAGCAGCGAGGCAGAGCTACGATGAAGCTCAAGGCAAGAAATGCACACGCTTCACGAACAGAGCGCCCCTGCCCACACGCAGCGCCGCTGCTCAGGGCCCCGGGGCAGTGCTGCGAGAGGGGGCGAGTGGCAGCTTTCACCCGGCAGGACACATCTTTCTGCTGTGTCCAGGCCAAAGGCTTCCTAGGGGCAGCATCACTCACGTGGTCGTTACTGCTAGGCTGCCGTAGGAAATTCAGATTTAAACACCACTATAGAAAGCAGAGTGAAAAAAGCAGCTGCTGGCATAAGACCTCTATGACCCTAGGTGGGCTGCTACCCAGAGGCAAAGCAGAGGCCAGGAGGGAGCAAAAGGCTCACTAGACAAGGCGCTAGACAGCGAGCAGGCTACCTCCCCTCAGCAGGGCTGCAGCACATTGGCACTAGCAGCAGAAAACAAAACAGATGTTACAAAAGCTTCTTCCAAGCACCAGCAGACTCCACTTGGTCACTGCAGGGAGAGAGATGCACATGGAAAAAAGAAGTGATACTCTAAGGCCTTTCTCTTCAGGACCTCGGGACACCAACACAGCTAAGCACCCCCCACCTTGCCTGCCAAGTCCCTCGCAAGCTCTCTGCCCTTCCTTCCCACTAACACCAGCTGCCTAAATACCTCCTGCCCGAATCTTGCAGGCAAGCCACGTGCCAGCACCCACCCAGCTCTGACCTCCCCTGAGCACCAGGCCCCAGGGGCACCCCACACCCTTTCTGCTGCTGGCCTTTCTAAAGGGCTGGTGAATGCTGTCCCAGCCTTAGGCCTCGCATGGAGGGATATAAGGTATGAGCTGTACTGGAAGGAAATGGGGAGAAAGTGTCAACAAGAGATGCCATCAATCCAAGTGGTTCAAACTCCATCCAGTCCAAGCTGAGGGGTGGTTAGCTTGTACTGGGAGAGATTTCTGGGAACTCCTTATAAATCTCCAAGATGATCAGTTTGTCCATCTGGCACTGCTGGTCCTCCTCCTCCTCCCCCAGGATACGCTGCAAGATGCCCTGCAGGTCAGAAAGGCGGTGCTGGTGCTGCAGATAGGGTGTGGAGCGGATGATGGCGTGCATCAGAGACAGATACTCCATTCTCAGCTGCCAAGTGGGAGGGGAGACAAAACACAGAGCACAAGGCAAGGTTTAAAGTGAGATAAACAAGCACGCCAGCCTCCATTACAGCAAGAGTGCAGGAACAGCTGCTGCTGCTGCTGCACTAGCCAGGGAGTGACTCCAGAGGCACCTGCTTTTCCTTGAGGCTCATTGGCAGCTATGGAAATCTCTGCCTTCTCCACAGCAGTGCTGCTCTTCACTAGCACTCAAACACCCACAACTCTGTCTCTTACTAAAACACAGATATCTTTCCTACTTCTATGTCTCACAGAAGGTCCCCATTCCCAAGGGTCCCTGTACAGAAAGGTGCAGACCACTAGAAGCCTGGCAGATCTTTCTTCAATCATGCCTTGCTACTGCTGAGTGCCAGGGAGGAAAAATCCTTCCTTCCTCCTCAGCACCCAGAAGCATCAGGCTCCACTCCAGGACTCCATTCTTGCCTGCACCAGCACACTTCTTTAGGACTGTGCTCCCTTCCCCACTGCCTGTGGGTTACTGTGAGTACCTTGTCTCCCGGGGAGAGGTCAGCAATCTGCCGCACCAGGATGTCTATCAGGACCATCATGTCCGTGTGGTAGAAGATGCTTGCTGTATCCTTGCTGGCAAAGATGTCCTGCAGAAACTTCAGCACCGAGTGCGGTGGCTGAGGCTGATGCTTGAAGATACAAACTGGATCATCTAGGTGAGACAGAGAAACGTGATGAGCCACATGCCTCCCACTGCCCCCTTCCTCCATCTTCACTGCACATCCCTTTGTTAGACCCCACAGGCTTTGGAAAGGAGGCTCCCCTGGCCTTGGTCAGCTCCCTGCTTGTGGCTAGCTCTTCTGCCAGCAGACCTTAGTGTCTTGTGCAAAGCAGTGTGATGAGGATGGCAGCTCTGCAGGGTACCAAGCTGAGACCGAACTCATTACCGCTAATTGTTGTTTCTGTTTTGCCAACGATGCCAGGTGAGAGCTCATTAGCAAATCACTTCTCAGTGCCTCCCCTTTTTGCTCAACAACTACCACCAAATTTCTCCCCAGTTTACTGTTTGGTCCAATGATCCCTCTCAAAACCCCATCAGATCCTGTACCAGAAATGAGCTTTCACCACAGAGCCCAAGCTAGTACTGTCCCAGTAGCAAACAAAAAGAAACACTTCCAAGTTTAAATGAGCCACCATATCTTACTGTCTTCCAAAACACAACCCTGCAGAACCCAAGACAGGGGCCTCTGGGACACTGCAGCCCCCCCAGCAGTTGGCAGGAAGACAGGCAAAAGGAAATCATCTTCATTAGGTTGTGGCCTCCCTTTTAATTCCTCCAGCCCCTTGCAGTAAGGTGATTCCTGCAGGGAATCTGGCAGGGAAAGGGCTAAACAAAGGCTTTGGGAAGAGGCCAGACAGAAGAACACTGAGTGGCTGACTGCCCTCAAGCTGATACAGTGCAAAGACAGTGATTTGCAATCCAAACAAGACCTAAAGCCAGAATAAGATGAGCTGCAACCATCACAGGATGAGTTATTTACCAGCATGTCAACAAAATGAAACCTGGGCAGCAAAGCCCCTGTGCTCCAGACAATATTAGAAAGCACAATAGTGGCATGTGGCACAGACAGAAATACCTGGCACTGCTCTTCCTGCAGAGATCTCCAGCTTCCAGCAATATGCTCTGCAAAAGCTCTATGTGCAGAGTGGATTTCACTCTACGCCTGGAGCAAGTACAAAACTAACACTGCTGGTGATTCTGAAGTGGGAAGCTTCACTCTAAATAGTATTTTGGAAGGTGGATCTGTCCCCTGAGGCAGTTGATTGCCAGCACAGGCTGGGGTTTGTGTGCCAGTGCTGACAGAGCCTGTCCAAGGATAGAAGTGGCCCAGGACCAGCTTTCCTACCAGGTAAAAGCTTGTCTACATCAGAGCTGGCCATGCTGCAATACAAGGCTGAACTGACCTAGAGCATGAGGAAACGGCAGCCCAGAGGCCTCTCTTCCTAGGTGCCATCAGCATCATGCTATTCTTTGTGCAGCTCCATCCTCAGCAATGCAGCCAGTCACCCTCACACACTCACCAGGAAGCAGCAAATCCTGCCTGAGCTGACAGCTCCTCAGCTACCTACCTCCTCAATGCACCTCGCCCCTTAACAAGCACCAGGCTCATCTCCCCAAGTCACCATCAGCTGCACCCCCTGCCAGGCACATAACAGTGCCACACACACTCACCTCCCCTGTTCAGCAGCAGCAACAGCTTCTCTGTGAAAGTCTTGACGTTTGAGTGCTTGCTTATTGTGGTCATGATCACGCTGTGTTCTGGAACTAAGGAAGAGACCTGTTCAGCACATCCCTTTGTTTCCTGAAGGCCACGGTAATAAAACAAAATCAACAGTGGAGGACTCCTCTTTCACATCAGTGCTCTGGGGAGCCCTGGGGAACCATAGTCTGTCAGGGTTATGAAAAGTTTCAGCCCCTCAGAGCGGGTGGGCAGGGAGAAAGAAGGTGAAACAAATCCAGAAACAATGCACGAAGCACTTGGGACTTTGTGCTTTCTGTGCACAGCTGATTCACATGTGGGCTCCAGTCCTGCCAGCCAAGGACTGCTAAATACCTTGCAAAGGCTTTGTGTTGTTGAATAGTACCTCTGCTCACAACCCTCTGATGCCAGTGGCTCCACTGTCTGATATCTTCTTGCTTCATGTCAGTGGTGAGCCATTGGAATTTATTGCTTTGCAAGCTCTAATAAGAAGGGACAACCAGATCCCTGGAGCATGCCAGAAAGGAGAAGTTCTTCCTCTCGGCACTAAGCATGAGGCTGTGCGAAGATTTCTTCCAGGAAGCATCCCCTAGCCTGCTTTGAGGGTGGTTTGTTCTAACTAAAGTAAGTTCACCCTAGCAGACCTTATGCATGCATGTGTGCACACTCAGAAGCACCCAAAACCAGCACAGCATGGCTGTTTCTGTGGCACAGCATTGGCAACTCTGCAGTATTCCACAGGCTGCAAAGAAGCCTCAGCATCCTTTACATCGAAGGATGCCAATATAATAAGCTTTCAGCAGAGTTTTGGAACTAGTGCTGCACCACCAAATCGTATGACAGATGAATCTGGCAGAGGAATAAAAAATCCAACCCACTAATAAGCAATCTGAACATCATTTAACGTGTTCTTAGCATCAGAGAACAAGTCACTGCTCTGGGCTAGACCCTAGGTGGGCGGTAATCCCCTAGAAGCACACTGCCTGTCATGCATTATTGCCTAATTACTGCAGCCAGGAAGTATATGGGCAAGTGTGAGAGGGGCAATGAATGAAAGCAGCAGAGACACACTTAATCAGTCTCTGTGCAATCAGCTTTCACATGAAATTAGAAACTTTCATATAAATTTTAATGAAGCACAACTCAAAAGAACAGGTAAATTACTGGACACATCCTTGCTGCTTTATCCTCCCCTCTCTCCATGAAGCCAAGGATAAAGCCATGAAGCAGAACAAGAGGAAGTAATTAAAGACAACTGGAACAACAGGAGACTCTGGGTTAAGCAGTGGTCCTTCTAAGCAGGACCTGGAGCTAGTCTCCAATCTGCCAACACTTCAAAACTCACAGGCATTAAGAGGGCCCCCTTCTGTAGGGGCCATACATGCTGTCTGTTCTTCAGAAGCTGAGCAGTGACTCAGGGCAATCAGTTGAGAGTGCAGCTCAAGCCAATGCTGAACAGTCTGCTGCCAATACCCTAGCACTGACTGAGCTTCAAGAGCTGCAGACAGGCAAACATAAGGTTTGTCAAGACCTGCAGAAGGCAGAGGACTGACTTCCTAGGCTGGTATTGAGAATTGCCTGCTGAAGCATTTTGTCTCCCCAGCCAGATATGCCTATAAGTTAACTCCACTCATGATCTGAACAAGAGGATTGAGAGCACCTTCAGTAAATCTGCAGATGATGCTAAGCTGGGAGGGAGTGTTGATCTGCTTGAGGGTAGGGATGCTCTACGGAGGGACCTGGACCGGCCAGATCGATGGGCCAAGGCCAGTTGTATGACATTCAACAAGGCCAAGTGCCAGGTTCCACACTTCAGTCATAACAACTCCATGCAACACAGGGGGAAGAGTGGCTGGAAAGCTGCCCACTAGAGAAAGACCTAGCAGTGTTGATGAACAGGCAGCCAAGAAGGCCAGCAGCATCCTGGCCTCTATCCTGAATAGTGTGACTAGCAGGACCAGTGAAATGATTGTCCTCCTGTACTGGTGAGGCTGTACCTCGAGTACTGTGTGCAGTTTTAGGGCCCTCACTACAAGACAGACATTGAGGTGCTGCAGCAGGTCTAGAGATGTGCAATAAAGCTGGTGAAGGGTCTAGAGAACAAATCTTATGAGGAGCAGCTGAGGACGCTGGAATTGTTTAGTCTGGAGAAAGGGAAGACTTTATTGGTCTCTACAACTACCTTAAAAGAGGTTATAAGGTTGTCAGTTGTTGGTCTCTTCTCCCTAATACTATGTGACAGGACAACAAGAAATGCCCTGAAGTTACACCAGGGGAGGTTTAGACTGGGTATTACAAGAAACTGAAAAGAAACTGAAAGGGTTATCAAACACTGGAACAGGCTCCTCAGGGAGAAGGCTGAATCCCCATCCCTGGAGACATTTAAAAGATGCAGAGATGAGGTGCTAAGGGACATGGTTTAGCACCAGACTTGGTAGGGTTAGATAATGGTTGGACTCAATGATCTTAAAAGATCTTTTCCAATAAAATGATTCTATGATTTCCAAGTGCAGCCCCAGCAACAGGCAGTGTGGAAATATAGAGAGAAATCCACTGGGCTGCTACAACTCAGAGGGTCAGTTGGTTGACACAGCCTCTCAGACCTTGTCACGCTTGAGGGTTATGCACAATATTTAACACAGTGTACTGCAAAAGACCTGGGGAGCCAGAGAGACTATCACAGTCCTACAAAGACCCGGTAAGATTCTCTTTCTCTCTCTCTCTCTCTCCATTCTTCACACCCTTACTCCAGACCACTGAAATCCTGCCAAGGTAGAGCAGAGCAGCGCCCAACTGACCTGGAATGTGGAGATTGAAAGCCAGAAGGACGTTGACGAATAAGTCAGGCAGCTGATCAGTGGTGTCTGAGGGCAGCCCATCCTCAATCACATCCAGTAGGAACTGCACAAACTGAGAGTTGAGATGTTCTGCACAAGGAGAAAGAGGGCATTTACAGCACAGTGAAAATAAACCACACAACAAGGGACCATGCAAGCCACTTCTCTGTGCTTTTATGCCTAAAAAACATTGGTGGAGCACCAGTGTCAACCTCCAGGGAATGAACAACCCTGCAAGTGGGTTAGAGAGACCACTGAAGTGTCTTTGTGCAGCAGGCAAGTGGCTCACAGAACTATCCAACATGCAAGGCAATACTGAAAGTTGGTCACAGGATCACAGGATGTTAGGGGTTGGAAGGGACCCAAGGAGATCATCTAGTCCAACCCCCCTGCCAGAGCAGGACAACACTACCTAACAGATCACAGAGGAACACATCCAGACAGGCCTTGAAAGTCTCCAGAGAAGGAGACTCCACAACCTCTCTGGTCCCCTGCTGGCATTTTTTTTGAGTAAATAAACCACCAAATCCTGCTGTAGCTGTTGATGCAGCATTACTGCTGCCAATGAAGGCTTCAGGTAGGAAAGTATTTGTATTCTTGACCACAAGTTTAATCCATCCATTTAAAAGAGAGCCATCACCCAGATCATCAGTAACAACACATTTTTCAATTTAGCCATTAGCAAAGCAGAGGAGCTCATGCAAATAAGTCCACCTGCAAGAAATAATTGCCAGTGTGACATGAGGAGAGGAAAGCAGGAGGTGTGGAAACTCATTCCAAACTGCACCAGCTTAAATCTTGTATGTGTGTACTAGGGTGATAAGGTGAAAATACTAAGGAGAAGCTTACAAAAATCTCTACTGCATTCCAAGAGAAAATGAACCCAGAGTCTCCTGAATACAGGTAACACAGCGTGGCCTGAGGAAGAAACTTTCTGGCTAAAGGTTGGAGGAAAGGACAGCAAATAAAACAGGCAGATCTGGCACAATGTTTGAAATTCCCAATTGACTGCAACACCCATAATCTTCTCTGCTTTCCCTAGAAGCTTAAAATGCACAGGGCTGCACCATCCTGTTAGAAGGAAGATCAGCAAGAGGCCATAACATGCATCTGACAGCTTTAGTAGGTGTTCGTGGTCCGATCTGGGCTCTCAGCCTCATTAACAGACATAACATCTCTGAAGCAAGTAAGAGATGGATGCTTCCACGCAGAGCAGAGCTGAAGCAAGTATTGCTTAGTCACAGTGATGGACAAACCCAGCTCTTGTGCAGCATGACATCAGTCTTCTGCTGCTCTAACCCAGGTCTGTGCTGCTCTCTCTGGAAATCTGCCATCATGTCCCAGGTTGGCAGCCAGACTATTGATGAAGAGCAGACCTTACTCTTGCCCTGCTCATCTGGACTGTCCCCACGTTGGGGACACCTTTCCCCACCAGGAAAGGTCTCTTCCTTGTTGTGTCTGCTAGCATGCTGCAGATGTCTCACCATCAGCCCTGCTGATCTACCAAGCCGTGCACATAGCTGCTCTTACCATAGTGATGGTATGGCAGGGGCTCCCCCATGGAGAACATCATGGCCAGCACCAGGGCAGAGTAGCACATCTTTTGATGATCTGCAAGATAAAGGTCCTGCTATTAGCTCTTCTGAGGATGTGAAACAGTGTTCCCCAGCTGCAACTAGGAAGTCACACCTTTAATACAGATATTTAACACTGGTTAGGACTGCTCCTTGCTCCCTACTCACTGAGATGTTTTTCCCCCTGTTTAAGCACATCCCATGCCTTCTATACCATACACTACCAAAGCAACTTAAACAAGAAGAATTCTTGTTTGTTTTTTTTTTTTTTTTTTAAAAGTCCTTTACTTAAAAGAATCTGGGAAAGCTAATCAAATAACTAAAAACCTCCCCTGCACAGACCCAGGACACATCCCATAGTTATGTAATTACTGAACCCAGAAAAAGCATCCATCTGGCCACCGTGAAATACTGCCTGTTCCAACCAACACCACCTCCAGACAGCTATGCTGCTTGTTACCATCCCTTCACTGCTCTACTTTTGCTACTTCAGCTCTGCCTGGAGGTATAAGAGGTCTCTGGGGAGACCAGATCACTGCTCATGACTTTGGCTGTGCATCTGCCCACCTCCCAGACAGGCCACAGATGTCTGCAGCATTAATACATCCCACAACCTGCTAGTCCAACACAATTTCCACTGGCAGTAGCTATGCTCCACAAAACCACAGCCAGTGCCTTTCCTGAATTTCAATTAATGGATACACCTCAACACATATTTGCTGAATAGAAGAAAATAATCATGGAATAGGATCTGTGTCATCATCAAATTCAGCCTCTGCCCAGTTCAGCAAGTGTGAAGATGACAGGGAAAGGAACATTATCTTTATCAAGTAGGTTCCCATACGTACTGGCTAAACAAAGTTCAGCTACATCTGCCAGAAAGCAGCTGGTGAGCTTGTCACAAGTTGCATTCATAAAACAAAACAACAACAAACCCAAACAAACAAAAAACTACCAACCAAACCAACCAAACAAATCAAGCCCCCAAAACTACTTTTCATTAGAAAAGAAAAAAGTCCCCTTCGGTGCATGATGCTTCTCCCACAGAACTGTGTCACAGCATGTGCTGGTTCTGCTATCCCCTCCAAACTCTTTCTAAGACACAATCTCTAAGCACCTGCAGCCTGCAGCTTTGTTTGGAGTGCACAGCCTGATGCCTTCACTGCCACTCCATACTGCTGGACTTGGCCAAAGGACTTGCAACACTTGGCAGCTCTCAAATTTACTATTAGCAGAGGGGAAAAAATGCTAGCATATCATTCCAGCCTCATGCCCCTGGAAAGTCAGCTCTGTGTGCAAAGCCTCTGCAGACAAAGGGCATGCAGACTATACCAAAGCTCAACGAGATGCCTGAGTTTGCAAACAGCAAATACTCTGAGTGAAAAAAACAGATCGTTTGGGGTTTAAGCAGAGATACTATAGCATTAACAAGATTAAGAGTTTGTAAGAGAGCACTCTAGACCATATGGCAGCAAAGGAAAGCTGGAAGCTGCTGTTTACTCTTGGTAAACAGAGAGGGAGGATATTCAATGACTTAAATATAATTCATACTTATGTAAGAAGCTCTCAGCTATAAGGTGTCAGTGATGCCAAAGCTCACTGTGGCAGAAGACCAAACTGTTCACCACATGATTTCTTCCTTCTTTCCTCTGCAGTGTCAGGAGTTGTGTACCAGAGGCAGGATACTGCAGTAGGCAGCCACAGGGACCTGCTGTTGCCACGTTCCTAGTAAGGATTAAATGAACAAAACATTTTCTCTTCACGTCAGGAATGATGAAATGATGATGTGAGAACCAGGAGCCAACAATAAGCATGTGGCTGTAGCTAATATGGAGGAAGAGATCAGAGATAGGTAGAGGACAGTTTTACATGTCCTTGGCCCATCTGCCATTAACTGATGTCCATTCCTCTGAGTTGACAGCAAACTTCACTACTAGGTGGCTAATCTTATATTTGTCTAAGGACACCAAATCAAAGGAGACTGAAACCAGGCAGAAAACTCAACCTGGGGCAAATCCAGATTTACCCAGTGCACTCAGTCAGCACTGACCACAAGTTTTTGGAGTGTCCCAGCTGCAGGAAGACTCATCCAAGACACTCCATGCTAGAGAACAGAGTAATTGCCAGGCAAGGCACAGGTTTTTGTTGGTTTTCTTTGTTTTCCCCTTCCACAGCAGCATCAGTGGCTGCAAGAAAGTGGACAGCATTAATACAACTCTGCTGAAGCAGAAGGACTGTGTTCATGACAGACTGACAAGCATCACTCAAGTGGCCATGAAGGGCAGAAGAAATGCAGCTGTTTGCTCACCAACCTGCAGTGCCAAAGACTGCTGAGACACTGGTAAGAAAGCTGCCATTGTTTATGGAAGCTATTTCTCAGAAGCCCTCAAAGACCTTGCTTCAAACCTCTAAACAGCAGTGCAAAACCTAGGCACTGGAAGCAGACACAACTGTCTACAGCTGAAATGAAAAGAGCCCAAGAGCTGACTTGCATACACACTGGGCTGCAACGAGGGAGAAAGTCATGCTTACAGACTGGATTATCCCTGTTTGTTTTCTTTGGAATTGTTCTGGCTAATTCTGCCTCACTCTGGCTTATTATAAGCTCTTCTAACACTGATAGATGTGCAGGCCAGCCGTAGCAGAGAGAAGTGGTTGTCCAGAAGCAGTAAGACTCAAACATCTGGCAGAAGAACTGGCTAGCAGCCAACAGGCCTGCACCAGCTCCAAGGTAAAGTGCCTTCTCATCAAAAGCACCCAGCATCCAAGCACAGAGCTTCTGCCTCTGCTGCTCATCAGTAACAAGCTGGGAGGGATCTCACAGAGCTGCAGCCAGTTCAACACTCCCCAGCTGCTTAGTGCTGGCACAGATTGTGGTGGTTCCTGCCATCCACAGAAGGGATTAGCTATTCCACAGTATGTCACAGATCTGCTGCTGTTCTCTGGCTTTGGTACCAAAATAAGCTCAAGCCATTCTAGGATTCAAGGTCATGTTTTCACATGAGGCACTGCTTGCCACTTGCTGGCAGGACATGGAGCAGTAAACACCAGAAAGGCAGGAGGGAACTAGTAATGCCCTAAACCACTTCTGAAGGACAGTTTCAGGTCAAAAATGGTTACTTTTCTGCAGCTCTGCTGTGAAAGTCAAGGACTGGATGCTGCATGTGTTTGCCATGATCTTAGCACAAGGAAGGTAGCAGAGGAACAGAACATGGATTTGGGAGGCTCCTGTAACCAAAAGAGATCAATTGGCAAGGGCAGAGCAGTTTTTCATACTTTGACTGTACTGCTCATGCATTACAGCAAGGAGGAAAAAAACCTCACACCTTGAGGCCAAGCTTGGGAAAGAAGAGATGCTGCAGAGCTGCAGGGTGGCAGGTCAAAGGACATAGCAGAGCCACTCTCCACCGACATCCACTGCAATGCTTTTCAGGTCCCCAAAGCAGAGCCAGCACTTGCTGGGAGATAGGCTTGCTTCAAGCAGAAGTGCTACATGGAGATAGCAAAGGTGTGCAGGAGTCATCTCGATCAGAGCTTGATGCTTCATCATATCAAGAGGCTGTTGGCAGTGCTATCTAGGATGATACAGCTCCTGGCAAAATGCCCTGGGCAGCAATGCTGTAACCAAGGAAGGAGTATGTGGGTGACCAGCCCACCCTGCCTGCACAGAGGCATCTTGGGGAACAGAGCAGGAGACGGAAGCCTGTTAAGGCACGGTGCACAAGATGCTCAACTGGAGACAATCTCTATGAATCAGTGATGCATGCATGTCAAAGTTCAATTTTTGGCAGCACAAAATGGTGAGTAATGTCACCATAGAAGCACAGCCAGTGTGACCCAAGTATTTCTTGCTTCATGGGCTGTAAAACCTCAGCCTAGAGAGGCAGCATCTCATGCATAACCAGATAAACACCAACAGTGTGATAAATTCACTGCACAGAACTGATAAGGAGCAGCAGCACAAGAAGAAAGGGCAGCCAAAACAGGCAGAATGACCTCAGTCCTGCACCACAGCACTGGTGCTTTGCCCTGCCCTGAGCTGAAACATGACTGATTTTTCCAGCACTCCCTACATTTAAAATGCCTGAACTTCAAAGCATCTAAGCAAAGACAATCATGAAGCCTCCTGTTTGATTTTCTCTCTCATGCCCCTTTCTGGACACCAGTTTAGCCCCATATTAGTCCTGGCCACCACACAGTCAGACTGGCACTTTGTGGAGGAATGCTGTGGACAGAGACACTCATTATGCACATCCCAAGTGGCCATCTTGGAACATTTACTTGGCTCACAAAAATAGATGTGATTGTCCCTGCTCTGCACAGACTTGTCAATCCCTACACAGTCTCACCACCAAATTATACTTCTCCACAGCCCCATGACACCTACAGCAAACCAAGAGGCTGCAGACTGCAATCCAGGCAGCAAGGCCCTGTACTCTGGGACTGTTCTGATCTGATCCACATGGTCACTCAACAGCTACTTCAACTGTAGGCCATGATTAGCACAAATGATGGACTTTTCAATGTCCCTTTAAGGGAAAGAGTAGTTTATGTCACTGCCAGCACTGTTGGCCAACTGGATGGGGGAAGTAGGGCTATGACACTAACTTGGAGAGGACCACGACTGCAACATTGTTATCAGCACTATCGTCTCCCTTGGTGCAGTGGTGGAGAGGAAATTCCTTGAATCAGCACACACCTCATTCACCACCAGGAAACACCACAAAGACCTGATGAGGACAGCTGAGAAAAACTGTCTACAAGAAGCTGCAGAGATCTGCCTTGAGATCTGCAGGTGTCTCTTGTTGGCATCATGAAACAAAGCTGGAACAACTCAAAATCATGGAATCACAGAATCATAGAATCAACCAGGTTGGAAGAGACCTCCAGGATCATCCAGTCCAACCTAGCACCCAGCCAGAGGTGGGTGTTCAGTCAACTAGACCGTGGCACTAAGTGGCTCATCCAGTCTTTTCTTGCTTTATGACATCTGCAAGAAGTGCTGCAGGTCCTTAATGGCTTGTTCAAGAGCTTCCAAGTCTTGCATTGTTGGACTGAAACATCCCCTCCTGTGCATTCTCCACTCAGAGCTGTAGCAGCCTGAATAACTTCAAAAGCAACACCACTGTCTTCAGAGCATGGGCACGTGGAGCAGTCAGACAATGAGAAGCCAGCAGTGCTGCTGTGGAGAGACACACTCCCAGGGAGCTGGGTATGGCAGCTCTGGCTCACCTTGCGTGTGAGTCTGCATGTCCCGGGCCAGCTCCATGGGCAGCACAGAGTTTACGAGTGTTGAGATGACTGCAGCATCCAAGTTGCACATGGCTCCAAAGCACTTCAGCAGCTGCAGCCGTAAGGGCACCCTGTGTTCCTGCAAAACCAATTCAATACATGAAACCATGCCCTAGGTGAGGCCTTACTCTAAGGCACAGACAGAACTGGCCAAAAGTTCCCACTACTGGGGAGCCGCCGACTCTCCCCAGGTGACAGTGAACCCAGAAGCTCTACTAGCTTGCAGCAGCAGCACAGGACTTGCTTTACAATGTCTTTCACAACTGGGCTGGCTAGAGGCTGCTGGCATATGTAGTCAGAGGGCATGTGGCAGCCAGAGCTCAGATCTGAAATGCTCCATTGCATCCACTAAACATGATCCACCTCAAAAAGCTATACCCATCCCCAGGAAAAAGAGATTTAGTCTGCTGGCCTGCCAGGATTCTCTGAACACAGCTCTGAAGGAGGTCTCCTGACAACATAGCATTTGCAAACCCTTTTCAGCATGCGGTGGTTAATGAACAGAATGGGAGCAGCTCCTGCATTGTGAAGCTCTCAGGTTTGTTCTGAGAGCTTAACCAGAAAGTTTTGGGACATGCAGAGATTCCAGTAATGATGATCCTCAACCTGCAGCACCCACACAGAAGCTCTAGCACCTGGGTAACCTTCAGACTCCAGCCTCAGCAAAGAATTCCAGGGTTCAGAGAACAGAAGTGAGCCAAGCCCTGGCAGCGAGCACAACATAAGCCAAGACAGGAAACTTAACTGCACTCTGCACCTGATCAGGCTTCCTTGAAACGCTGGTCAGACAAGAGCAGGCAGTGAAAGCCAGCAAGTGCCTTCCCAGATAGGCTACAGCTTCCTGATGCTGAGCTTTGGGTTCTTACACAGAAGTGCCAAAAGAAAGCTAAATACCACAAAGCTTGATGTGCTGTAGCTGGGGACTTAGGGACAAGATGGGGACAAGTTGCCAACCCCACAGAGTCCTACAAGAGCACGTTTCAGGAAGGAGAGGGGGAAAGCAACACCACACAGGCATTGAAGGCAAAACTTCCCTTTCTTGTTCTGAATACTGATTTCCTTCCTCACTCCCAAGGCTGCTACTCACAACCTACTTTCCTAAGCAAAGCTATTTACTAATGCACAGGAGTGCATTGATTAAAAGAGGAGCAGTTACAGCCTGTCAGCTTTCCCAAGGCACCCTTGAAAACCCTCTCTCTGGATATTAGCAATGCCAGTTCTGTCCCTCAATGGAGCTAACAAAAGCAGCAAGCTTTACCCTTCACAGTGCAAGCTACTGCTTCCAAGCCTGCAGTATCCTCTGCTCCTTCACGCAGCTTGAAGCACAGCACTGACACCAGTCAGCATTCAGAAGGGATGTGCTCCAACTCCTTCTAGTTCACAGAATTGCCCTATCCAGGAGGAATCTCTCACATATATTCATGGTAGCAACCCTGCTCTTTTGCATCTTCAGGGAAAGCTCAGAAAGATTTGATGTGTTCTGCCACCTTACCATCTGATAATACGCCACAAGGGACAGGACAGATTCAAACTCGTTCTTCTTGCACATTTTCTTGCAAACTTCTGGGTCTGCATCTGTCTGGAAGCAGGAATGAACATGTCAGACCAGTAGCACATCAGAGCAACAAGGTGCCTGCTGCAGGGACCTCAAGGTGGGGTGGCCAGCTGCTTTCAGATCTCAGTAGCCCCAGCCCAGCCATCTCACAAAGAAATCAAAAGCAGAGAACAAAAGCAGCTCAAGAATGGTCACCCTGAAGATTCTGCAAAGGGCATTCTTGAGAAGTGTCTCTGCCATACAGCATGTCTTGGGCTGAAAACAACTCAAAAACACATGACCTGAGCAGCACCTTGAGGAGTGCACAGTGCAGTTACACAGGGCAGTTCCAGCACTGTTCTCACCCAGAGAAGTGTTGTGCATCTCCTCCCATCCCTAGACAATGAGGAAAGGGTTGCACAAAATCCCACTCTGCTTTGCCCTGCAGGCCCACAGCAAGGCAGTGCAGGCATTACGTTGAGTGACAGACACTGGTGTTTATTACACAGAAAACCCAGCTTGTCAGAGCAGGCATGTTCTGCTTTTGACAGAGAAAACCCCACACTGGCACCCATAACACAGACCACACCACTGCACTGAGTGGCAGCTCTCATATCATCATACCTGGACAGTAATGCCTGCTGCTGCTCACTATGGGCATGTACCTCTCCTCTATGCACAGATGCAGTGAGATACAGAAGAAGTAACTTTGAAGACACTTAAAGACATTTTCAAGACAACCAAGGAGGTTTCCTTATATTTAGTGGCCCTCACCCCACAGGTACTTCTGAGCAAGATGTTTTAAATGTTTGTATGGCCTGAGATGTGCAACAACACTCACAGCCAAGTTTTAGGTTTGCCACAGGATGACAGGTTTTAGTTCTGGAGATGAGGGGTTATACTCTTCTGTGACAGGTAAATAGCACAGCTACCAAGAAGAATGGTTCTATAGCTGTTTTCCAAGCAGCTTTGCAGGATGGAGTGTAAAGCAGCTGAAGAGCACCGCAGACACAAAGGCAGGGCAGCAAAAGGGGTGCACAAGAAGCCTATACCTTCTGAAACAGCAGATCCAACAACAGCAGAGAGGTGGAGGAGGTCAGAAAAGAAGGAACTTCACTGAGACTGCTCTGTCTATAAAGAGAGAAATTTACTCACCAGGATGCGAAGCAGCTCCTCCAGGTAGCAGCAGATGACATTCTCATCCTCATAGAGTGCCCAGCTGCGCTGCTGAGCATCATCCTTGTGCCTGGCCAGATCTGTGAAGATCACCTCCAGCCTCTGCTCGTCGTGGCAGATCTGTCCTGAGGGCAGCCCCGCGCTCAGATTCTGCACGATAGCAAAACCAGCGGTTAGTGAGCCCCTGACAGTTAGCTGTTGCTTGGGTGCCTGTTTCCTCCAATCTTTGTCTCAGGACTGACAGTTGGCCTCATTCAGTCAAGAGCTAGCAGCAAAAAGACAGCAAGTTTAAGGCATGTTACTTCAGCTCTCATACTTCTGGGACCTCTTCCTACCTCCTTTCCTTTGTACCAGGCCACAGATAGAATGAATCAAAATTGTGCCAGAACTGCAGCATGGGCAGAAAGTCTTTAAACCCAAGCTGCTACCATCCTACTGGAGCATTAGCCATCTTCCAAGGATGATGAAGAACCCAAGAAGCTAACATCCCTTTCCCTTACTGCCTTGGTAACCTAGGGCTGACCCAGGCAAAGCAATGCTGAGAAAGTCACACAAATCTGTGCCTCAGCCTCTCCTAGCTGACATAATTGCAAGCTCTTAGCATACATGCATACCACTAACTTCTCCACTTCCCTTCACAGCAAACCAGAGGGTGTTTGCAGACCACTGTCAGCCTGTCCTGAGGAGGGCACTGCCCACATCCTGAAAGAGAGTAACTTAGGGCAAGAAGCCAACTCAGATGACTACAGCTCTCTGCACATTTCAGCACACTCAAAGGAAAGTCCAAAATGCTTGGCCAGTGTTCTACACTGTGCGAGCTAAACCTTCATTTATCCTACCCAGAGGACAGCCAAACACACTGCAGCTCTCAGAAAAGCAGTTCAGTGTGCCAAGAGCATGAGGCAACCCTACTTTGGTGAACCCAAAGGTGCTCTAATACCTCCCAACAAAACAAGTCAAGCACCAGTTTCCTTCTGGGTGCAGGCATCAGGAGCCCTTTAAAGGGCTCACTGCAGACTTTGAAAATCATGCTGAGAGTGGAAAAAAATAAAGCAGCCTGTACAGGCCAGGACTGCTGCCAGGCAGCAGCTGAGCACAGCTTCAGGCTCACTTCCAGTAAAACAGATGTGTCCCACAACACAAAACCACCACACTGCAAAACTACCTCCAGGAAGGAAAAACTTCCTTCACTGTGCCCTTCCTCCAGCTCAGAAAGTCAGATTTTCCTTTCATCTTTGATTTGTGAGCAAACACTTGCACAGTACTCTACATGCCAAATGCTCCATACTGAGCGTGCCACCTCCTGCAGCAAGGATGGGAACCAATTCATCTCGGCCTGCTTTGGTTCCGCTTTATTCCAAAGAGCAGAACTCAACCACTGATCAGAGCAGCTCTGAAGCTTGTAGCTATGATGCAGACTAACTCAGCAAAGCTTTGGTTTTGCTTTATTCCAAAGAGCAACCACCGATCAGAGCAGCTCTGAAGCTTGTAGCTACAATGCAGACCAAGTCAGCAAAGCTTCCTGCACATCCTCCTTTCTCCAACTGCTGTCATCTGCATTCCCACCACTTCTGCCTCATACATAACCCTTGTCACAAGGGCTTTGCTCTTTAGTTGTCCATGCTACACTATTCCTCTCCTATGAGAAAGGGAAAGGAGAAGTCAGGCAGCAGTTAACCTTCCCCAGCAGCTGCTGTGGTTTGCAATTTAGGATAACCTTCTAGGACTCATGTATATAAACTACCTGGTTTCTAGAATGCAGGACAGTGAGGTGGGACCAGCACACAGAACTGGGCTGATGACAGGTGATGAGCCCAAGCACCATGAAGAGAGGTAAACACTAATCTGCAGAAGAACTTAAATTATATACACAAGGGTTTAGCAGCAGTGACAACAAGCAGCAGATGATCACCAAGGCAGAAGAGAACACTGCTGAAAAATCCAAACAGGAAAACCCTCTCACTGAGACCAAGCCCCCAGATTTTGTATGAAGCTGCCCTGCAGCACGCAGTGACAAGCCATTATCATTCACTACCAAATGCCTGCTACCAGCCAGGGCACCCTGCAACTCCACAGTGTCTTCTGGAAACCTGGAGAAGGCTTAGTCCTGTCCTGGCACAGTTCCTTCCAACAGGCAGGCTGTGTGGCCAAGGGCAGTAAGCCTTTAAAGCAGATTTTCACATACAAGCAGAGCAGAACAATTTTGTAGGCAGACAGGAGCATGATGGAAAAGTGTCTAGAGAAGGGCCACGAGGATGATCAGAGGGCTGAAGCACCTCTTCTGTGAAGACAGACTGAGAGAGTTGGGGTTGTTCAGTCCAGAGAAGAGAAGGCTCTGAGGAGACCTTATTGTGGCCTTCCAGTATCTGAAGGGGGCTACAGGAAAGCTGGTGAGGGACTTCCTAGGATGTCAGGCAGTGATAGGGCTAGGGGAAATGGAACAAAACTAGAAGTGGGTAGATTCACATCAGATGTTAGGAAGAAATTCTTCACTATGAGGAACAGGCTGCCCAGGAAGGTGGTGAAAGCCCCATCCCTGGAGGTCTTTAAGGCCAGGCTGGATGGGGCTCTGAGCAACCTGATCTAGTGTGAGGTGTCCCTGCCCATGGCAGGGGGGCTGGAACTAGATGATCCTTTAAGTCCCTTCCAGCCCTGACAATTCTGTGATCCTCTGATTTTGTGTCAGTGGTGATGTCACAGCAGCACACCCATGGCAGGAGCAGCACCCTTCCTGCACAGCTTCCACCCTCCAGCCCTTTCTGGGAAAGCCACTCCAGGTTTCCCAGGAATGTCTCATCTGCTTTAGTGTCTGCTTTATTACAAACAGTATTGTTGTTAGTTTATGTCAGAGTAGCTGGGGTGTGAATTAAAAGGACTTCAGTGCAGTGCTTTAATTGCCTAAGAAAGTATTTTTATTGTCACTTCCCCTGATGTATTTTTTGCCAAGCAGAAAATGAGGGAAGGAGTATGTTGGTTAACACCATGAGCTCTTGAAATGTTGGAAAGCTGGGGAGGGCCTAGCAGAAAACCAGGTAACCATCTGTGAGAGAGGATGGCAGCTCAGGAGCTGAGCACAAACACGAGAGAAGCTCCCAGCGAACGGTGATTTATCGCAAGTAAACACGTTAGTTCAGAGACTTGCTTGGTCTTATCCTCTCCTTCCCTCTTTGGGAGGGACCTACAACACTGTAGTGTCACCTGCCTGTCTTTGTGTATCCCAGCTGCTTGGGACCAGGTTCACCAATTGTATAGCTTACTCATATCCTCCATGCCAGAGCAGTGCAGGGCTGGTCCTACCTCGGTCCACTGCTAGAACATCTTTTTGGATGATCATTTTAATGAGTACTCATTTTAATGATCACTCTCTTCAGCCTCTTACCACTAATCTGCTTCCTCCAATCCTTCTATATGCAGCTTTTACGACTCCATTGAGCATCAAGCTCCTAATGGATTTGGATGAGATCAATCCATTAACAAGCTCTTCAACCTGCCTGGTGTAACTACACTGTGCACTGTCTTTACGCACTCTCAGCACCATTCTCAGCCCACCCACCAGGGCCCGAGCTCTGTTTATTAAACATCTTGGCAGCTACTTCAGCCTGCAGTCTCATCATATGGTCATTTCCAGGAATCTGCTGAGGAGTCCATAAGCAGGGGGAGGTTTCAGTATTTCTAACAATGCCACTTTGCATTATCTCACTGCTTCCACAGTTCCCTCCCCCCAGCCCAGCAGAACCAACTGCTGCAGGGACTTTGTACCTCCTGAGCAGTCCAAAACCATTGTGGGAATCTCATTGTACCCACACTGCTCAGAGGTGGTCAGGGTTGCCATGTAAGCTCAGTTGCTGTTCTGCTGAGCTCTCCATCCTCCTCTCTCATACCTGCTGGAGAAGAGGAAGCTCAAGGGAGACCTTATTGCTGTCTACAACTACCTGAAGGGACATTGTAGCCAGGTGGGGGTTGGCCTCTTCTCCCAGGCAACCAGCAACAGAACAAGAGGACACAGTCTCAAGCTGTGCCAGGGCAGCTTCAGGCTGGATGTTAAGAAGTTGTTCTTCATGGAAGAAGTGATTGGCACTAGAATGGGCTGCCCAGGGAGGTGGTGGAGCCACCATCCCTGGAGGTGTTTAAAAGGAGACTAGATGTGGCACTTAGTGCCATGGTTTAGTTAATTAGAAGGTGTTGGGTGACAGGTTGGATTCGAGCTCAAAAGTCTTTTCCAACCTGATTCATTCTGTGATTCCTTCCCCATCACCACATCAGCAAGCATGGTGGATCACCAGTGCCTTGGGTACACACATCTACCAGCACTTTCCCTCCAGATGAGTCCAGATCTGTCTCGAGTATACCATGTAGCAGGTTTCTAAACACCTTTTCAGGAGGCTACTCTGGAATTCTCCTCCCCTCTGGGAGACAAACTGTTCCCACTACAGTGCCATCCATAAACCCCAGGCCTGTTAACACTGCTCTCAACACTGTTAGGCTCCTCGGCAGCCACTAACAGCAGCAGCTGAAACACAGTGCAAGAGACTTCAGCCGAGCGAGCTGAGTTCTCCAGGACAGGCCTTTCACATGCATTCCTTCAGCAGCAGCAGGTCTGCTCCCAGATGAGCACCCCAGGGACACAGCCAGCTTCATGGGGCAGGTGGCCTCTGCAATGCCTGCAGTGTCATGAAAGAGGAGCACCTGACTGACAAACACTGTGTTAGCTGTGCTTCAGCTAGGTCTCTGCAGCCTTTGCTTTTCAGGTGTCCTGGTCATCTGCAGCTCAGTGCACATTTGCTCCACAGATGCACCCAGCAGCAGCTCTTTCTGCATGAGCACAGCCCATCTACAGTTGAAGTGAGAGAGATGCATGTTAACACTCTGGCACAGGCCTTCACAAAGGCTCCCCTAGCAATCAGTGAGCAAAGGACTTGGCTGAGCTCTAATGCATTCCTCCCACCCTACAGATTGACTTTTGTTACAGTATTTCAGTAAGGAGGAGCCTTATGCAGGCAAGCCAACAGCGCAGCCAAACGACTCAGCCTTGAAAGCAATCACTCTGCTGACCTTCCCATTGTTCCCAGCAAGCAGAGGAACAAAGCTCCTGCAGGGAAAAGCTGAGCTCCGGAGCAGTATTTCTATCTTGTCAAAAGCAAGTCTCCTTTAAGCAAAGCTGAGGCAATGAATGAATAGGAACTACGAGCGAGAGGCAGCTCACAAGGACTCAGAGAAAGGGCAGAGAGCTTGGCCACATCAGCCTCAAGGGCTGTCAAGGCCTGCTGGGGACAACAGACGGCTGCTAGACACTGGTGATGGGCAGCCGGGAGCAAGTCACAGCCCAGCACCACACGCAAAACCCTCTCCAGAAGCACATTATCTTCCACACCATCTTCCAAGGTCCTCCACTTCCAACACACCCAAGAGCTGTTTGACCCCATCCAGCAGCTGGGGCTAAGCTGTAAGCCCGCTGAATTACACACCTCTGCCAGCAGTTTTTAGGCAGAGTGCTGAGTCACAACACAGCAGTGATAATTTAGTAAAAAGCAGGTGTAGCTACCTTGTGTATTAAGCAAATTTGCTTGCCTCAGACTCAGTTTAATAAATCCTCAAACCAGCCTTCCCAGAGAAAAATCTCTGTGGTACTGCCCTCTGCTCTTGGATGGGATCTAATTCACCAGAGCTGAAGGCAATCACATATCACCAATACATACTAATCAAACTACTTCCCATGAAAGTCAGCTCCAGCTTAGATGGTCTCACTGCAGCAATGCCTTTGAAAACAGGTTTCATTTCCCTTTGCACATCTTAACCAGTCACCATCCAACAGGAACTGGCTTAAGGACAAAAACAGGAGCAATGTGCAAGGCTGGGGCAAATCCTGACACAGAGAAGCCAATTCAGCACATTTTCTCTGAAGAGCAGGCTCCCCTCTAGCAGTATGGTACTTCTGAAGCACCCTTCCTAAAACATGAGCACCTCAGCACCTTCCTCATCTTTGCTGTTCTCCCAATGTAGTTTTATGTTAACTCCCCAAAAGCAGCAGCTTCTCCCAGCAGAAGGGTTTTTTGTTCTCTTGAAAAAGATCTGCCTGAGCAGACTCCATGCTGTAGGAGCAGCAAGGTAAATAAGAGAGAAGTGCCACTGCAATTCAACCTTCAGGAGGCACTGGGGATAGCTGCAAGGTAATGGATTCTAGAACTGATGTAGTGAACCAGTGATGTGACTTCAAATTAAGTCTGGAGTAGGCATAGACAGGAGAGAACTAATTAAAGAATATGATACAAAGGGTTGAAGCAGGTGTGATAAATACAAGGAGCAGACCAAAGCTTTTAATCAAAGCTGATCTCTCCGTTTTAGCAGGTGGAAGACAAACCTTGAAAAGATGCAAAAGAAGAATTGACCACATTTGCATGGATCAGACTGTGGAAGGGTTTCAAAAGTCACAAATGAAAGGAAAAAAAAACCCTTAAGGTAGAACTGATGGCTCAGCAACAATTCTACACAACTCCCCCCCAAGATCTTGGAATGATTTTGTCTGACGAACCATACCAAAATCAACAATATGCTTTGCACCATTAAACTGCACTAACGAAGCTACAGCAGCACAGCCACCCACACGATTGCCCTTCCAGCTGTTACAGCTGGTCTTCTGCACCAGGGGAACAACCTCGTCCCTGGACAGGCACCTATGTACCAGCAGAGCCACATCCTCTCCCTGGGACACCGAGGAAACACACCACACCTTCACACCTCAACACTGTGCAAGCCCACCCAGGCTCTCCTGAAAGCAAGACTGCTCAGGATAGGTGTGATGAGGTGTTAAGAGATGGGACAGGACTTCCTGCTGTTTCCATACAGAACTGGGTGGTGGATGTCCTAGGCAGCAGATACTGTATCCTGCCCTGGTGGGGCCGCATCTGGAGTACTGTGCCCAGTTCTGGGCACCCCGGTTCAAGGACACAGAACTGCTTCAGAGCAGAGCTGCTGAGATGATTAGGGGAATGAAACATCTCTTCTGCGAGGAGAGCCTGAGGGAGATGAGGCTCTTTAGCTTGGAGAAGAGGAGTCTGAGTGGGACATCTTATTAATGTTTAGAAATATGTGAAAGGTGAGTGCCAGGAGGCTGGAGCCAGGCTCTGCTTGGTGATGCCCTATGACAGGACAAGGGCCAATGCATGGAATTTGAGGCATAAGAAGTTTCATGTAAACATGAGGAGGAATTTTTTCACTGTGAGGGTGACAGAACACTGGAACAGGCTGCCCAGGGGTGTTGTGGAGCCTCCCTCTCTGGAGATATTCAAAACCCACCTGGATGCATTCTTGTGTGATCTGGTATAGGTGATCCTGCTCTGGCAGGGAGGTTGGACTGGATGAGCTTTCAAGGTGCCTTCCAGCCTCTAACATTCTGTGATCACTTACAAGAAGATTCACCAACACCAGAATTTCCTCCCACTTTGTTCAAGTTTGTCTGTGGCAATGACCAAGAAACTCAAGTTTTCAAATCCCCTCTGCAGAGAGCTGTCACTAAATGAACCTTGCGAAATTAGGTTTATGGCATCCTGAGAACAGGTACTAAAGATAAAAATATTAAAATCTTGTCCAAGGTCCAAATACCAGAAAATGGAAGTTCTCAGTGTGTGAGTCAGAGGCAGAGCATTTGCTTGAAACAGCTATTTTTTTGCTGAATCTGGATTGCACGTTGACAGAGGATTGTTACTGAAGGAGGAAGCAATTAACTGTTGGGTTACAGCCACAAATGGAGACTCGATGATTGCTTAGAGGACCTTCTATTCAGTGCACACAGTTAACCAGATTATGATTTGATCTAAAATTTGAATGCCATTAGCTTTCCATATTCAGACACCTCTGAACAGTTCATTATAATCTTGCCATTAGCAATGGAACTCCAATCTTAGATGTTTATATGAAACACTCCTTGGGGCTGTATTTAGCGAGTGGGAGCTGAAATTTATTATCCCTCCAACTAAAGCTCAGGGTTGCTCAGGTGCACTTCATTTCAATGACTGCTGCAAGACACATCCTTTCATTTCCCCCTTTGCTTGTCTGCAGCAGAGGAAAGTCTTTTTGGCATAAGGTTTATTTGGAACATGTTCAAGATAATGCTCTTTCTCCAGTGGCTGAAGAACCACACTTCCATGATGTTTAAAAAGCAGCAGGGTTGAGGTGTGCATTGTGGAGTAGTAGAGAGGTTCCCAGTTACAGAAAACTAGTTTTCATCACTTTGATGAAAGACCAGGCAAGACATCAAGAAGTTCTGGGGGCTCCATCATCAGAGACAAGAATCCATGCATGCATAGGCTTGCTGAAGCTACACAGCATATGTGCAGCACCACAGAAGAAAACAAACTTTGACAATTACTGTATTTTATAGAAGGTTTCTAATCAGAAGCACTTAGTGCCAGGGACCCATTTTCCTCATCTTCTATTTGCCACATTCTTAACAGAAAATACTTTGTAACAAAGTCAGCTATCCTTTCTTTCTCTGATTTTATGCCTCCAAAATCAAGTGGTAATAACTCACATCAGAGGTTTCTCAGTGCACAACAAACCCTGCTGCATCCATTCCCACCCTGCTTTGTCACCAGTGCTGTCCCTGGGACCTGTAACCTCCTGCCTGATGTGTTCATGTGGTTCCATTCACTGCCATCCACCTCATCACACTCTCTCTGAGCCACAGTGTTCTTTGACACACTCACCTCTCCACCAGTCTACCAGTGCTTCCCAACACCAAAAGCCCTCTCATCTGGTTTTAGCTCTCACCCCTAGCTCCAAACTCAAGGCTATGCTATATAATCTGCAGCTCATCTGGGGAAACATTCATCTGTTTGCCATTTCCCTGCTGCTGTCAGGACTTGGATCTGGTTTAGACCCTTGGTCCCCCTGGCCAGACATTTACCCCCATATAGCACTACTCCCCTTTCCTTTAGGATCAAACTGTGCTCCTCCATCCCAAACACTAGGCCAGCTCCACACCTTCTGCCTGATGCTAGGAGGTGGTTTGCAGCAGCCACCCCAGCCCAGCCCCACATGTTACCTTACTCTCCACCACAGAGATGAGAATCTGCTCCATGATGCTGCTGGTTGCTGGAACGGAGGTCTGGATGTGGCCAATGACCACGCCGATGGCCACGCGGGACAGCTCGTAGCTGAGATGGGTGTTCCTGCGCACCAGCTCGATCAGTTCAGCACCTATCGTCTTGGGCACGGATGCCACCAGGCCACTGGGCTCTGGTGGCACTGGCTCTACCACAGTTGCCTTCTTATCCTCTAGGCAGAGGTTGTTGAAGGCATCCAGGCCTGCCGGAGGGTTTGGGGCAGCTTTCTTCACCTGAGAAGTCTTCTCCCCATCCACAGTGTGGGACCTCTGGGTCCCTCCTTCAGCTGGTGGTGCCGGGGCAGCCCTCTTGGTCTGAGGAGATTTGCTAGCCCCGTCCTTCGAGGAAGTCCCATAGCGGGAGTGGGTCACTGAGCCAGTGTCCAAGTTGCGCGTTATGGTGGTGTGGACGCTGCGGCTCGGGACAGGGGGTGGGGTGTTGGCAGGACTGGAGGTGGCTGTCGGGAGAGCGGTCTCTGATGCAGAAGAAGCAGTGTACAAGGTATCCAAGGATGTTGTGCTCATGGAGGAGGCACTAGAAGCTGACCCAGTGATAATTTCAACAGCGTCTGAAAGGGAACAATTAAAAAAGCCTTAGCAACAGCATCAAAGGAATAAAGGAAAAAACAAATTGCTACAGCACAGCCCATTAAAAGGCTCATTGTGCATGCCACCAGAGCAGTTTAACTCCTCTTCCTGCCTCACTTATCTCAAAGCCAAATTGTACCAGTTCTCTCTGGAGCATTTCTGCACAATCACCTCTTTAAAAAGGGGAAAACTACTCTATTGAGATGAATACCCTTCAAAGGGCTTAGTGTTTTACGGAAGGGAGGAAACAGGATTAAGGGACAGAAAAGTCTTTTTCTCTTGGCTTAGCAAGGGTCTTTCTCTGTGTTCAGGATCTAAGCCCTCACTTTTGAACGATGGTGCCCAAGAACTGCAAGACACCAAAGGCTTGACGTGCCAGCCCACGCCTTCCTCTTGCACACACCTCACTGAGTGCACAGGACCGTGAGCACCAGCGGTGGAGGAAACATTTGGCTGACAACACCTCTAGTGTCTCCCTTTCAGCACTCTCCAACGTTTGATCACGAGCCCTGCATCCCCGGTAGCATTCACCACTTGCACAAGCCTCCACATTATCTGCTTTGCTGTGTTTCTCCCTTCCACACCCACCTCTGGTTTTGACTAGCTCTATGCAGTGGTAGCTGTCCCACCTTCCAAAGAAAAAAAAATCCACTACAAGCAAAATGATGAGAAGATTTTTCATTCCTTTAATTTACTCTAATACATAGTTGTGGTAAATCCTGTCCTTTAGTTTCTAGGGGGCAAAAGTGTATCTGAGTCCTTCTCTAACTATGACAACAACTATTTGGGCAATCGTGGTGATGTTAGTGCTGGAAGAACAGCACAGCCTGTGGGGGAGCCCACCTCACAGGAAAGGCAGTGTCCCCCACACCAAAGGATGGGTCAGTGAGATGGACACCAAGACAAGCAGAAGCTAGGCATAAAAACAGGACCCTGCCCTCCCACAGGGGTTCAGCATCCCTCTTTCTTCCTCCTCCTCCTCACAGAGGAGCATTCATGAATCATAGCTCCCACCATGCTTCATTAAATCAAGTTAATGTGTTGAAGAAAACTGACCTTTGTGAACTCCCACTACCAGAGTGAAAAACGGCTCAACACCATTAAGTACCATTAAGAAAGCTGGTGCCCAAGTTTCAATTAGCTGCCTGCAAGTCAACAGTTCTGTCCTGCTCCTTACAAGGGGACATGAGTGGGCTTGAGACAGACTGTGTCACTAACAGCCTAATTGTCACAGCACGGGAGAGCACTTGGGAAGCTGACAGCAGCTCAGCAAGATGACCATTGCCAGTGCCAAAACAGACAGGCTGAAGATGAGAAGCTCCTGCCCTAGCCTCATCTGTGGTCTTGCTATGAAGTGCTCCTGACTAGCTGCTCCCCTGCCTGTGGGTGCCACATAGGCAGCTGTGTCCCTAGTATTATTACTGCTCCTTTCAGGCAGCAGCCACTGATTTTATAGAAATCCCACCTGAATGCTGCACAAAGAAAACATCCAACAGACTGTGAGCCAAAAGCAAGACTTGAGCCTGTCTCAAAAGCACTACCAGTGAGCTCCCCCTGGTGAACTACCATACTCTACTGGCAGGGAAAACTCCCTCTGCCTTTCTGGGAGATGGCCAGGACGTCTGTGGGAGAAAAACACCCGCAAGGATCTTAATTCACTGACACCTGAACAGCCACATGGGCAGGCAGTGAATGTGCTCCTCGGAGAGCCCCATGTTTCTCAGGTACACCAGTACCAGTGAACTGAGACGATGCTGTACCTGGTACCCATCCACAAATGCTAGGCTGGCCAGATCCTTCCAGCTCAGAGTGGGCTTGAAGGAGCACTGGCCAGCAGCTCACGATCATTAGCATTAAAATCTACAGAAATTTAGCACTTATGCAAGGATGCTCTTTAAAGCACAAATCAAAAGGATGCTCTTTGAAGCACAAATCGAAAGCCCCTGGGCACCACGGCTGCCCCACTGCCCCGTGCCCGTCTCATGCCCAGGTTTGTCCTTACTTTTAACAGGAGCAGCAATCTGTGGGCTCTTGCGTTTCTCGGGAGGAGGCGGGGTGATGGGAGCAGCACGCCGGGCCTGTGCTGGGATCTGTGAGGAAAGATTTCAGAGCAATCAAAGCAGGTTGGCAATAAAGACATTCTCTGTTATGAAACCTTCTTTCTCGTGTGTGTGTGTAGATTTGTCCTTACATCTCTCTCATCATTCAGGGAAGATTTCTCAGGAGGACAGATATTAATAGGCAGCTTCCTAGAACAACAAAGCAGGACTCAAGCGGGCTTCATCCCCTCCCTGTGACAGGCAAAGCAGCCCTTGTTTAATTGCTGTGTTCAGCAGCACACAGCACATATGTCGTGTAGACCTGTCAAGCATTTACTCCTCCTTTATTCCAAATGTGATCCCACACACTCACCATGACTCCACATTACTCTCAATAGCTCCACAGAGGCTGCAAACAGAGCGTGTATTTAGACGCTGTTCTGGAGAGATCCATTACATCAGCTACAAATACCCTGCAGAAAGACAAAGCCAAGGACTGGAAACATGTAAATGCCTTTTCCATGCTTTCAGAGCTATTTCTGCTCACGCAGGGAAAAGGCAGGGCCAGACCCTCTGTGCAGTTCTATGCTACCTACAGCAAGACCTGCTGGGAGAAGTTTTTGTCAGGGAGCTGCATTAACTCTCTGCATTTAGGGCTTCTCCTGTAAGTCTCCTCTCCTAGGAAACGCCAAGCTGGCAGCATGTGAGCCAGATTCCCACACTCACCTTTTCCTGTCAGACTCCAACAACATGATCGCTGACATCATTTTCACCCAGAATTACTGCAGTGAGGTGTGACCGCAGGGTTAAGCTCTGATCAGCAGGACGCTGCTGATCACAGCAGCCAATCTAGGTAGGGGCACATTGCATCAATACTCTAATCCTCACATCCCAGCAGCTCAAGGCCAGGCGAGTGGTTTGGGGTCTCTTAGGACTTCTGTGTGATTCAGAGCCTTCTGCATGAAACGTGCTTCTGTTTTTATGGGATATTGCAATTGTTGCCTGCAGTAAAAGCACCCATGGCAGCGTGAAAAAGGAGATGATGGTCTGAATGTGACCATTAGCCCAGGCTGAAGCCAGCTGGAATCTACAGTAACAGTCAGGCCATCACACAATGTCAATTTCCCACGTTTGCTTAGCCCTGAATGAGAAGTTTTTCTGTGACCTGTCAGTGCTGAACAACCACACAGGGCATAGAGCACTGCCAGTCCCCACAGTCAAAACTGAGGCAGGCCCCTCAGAGGTCTCTATCATAAGCAGCTCATAACAATGGTGAAAAATGTACCTTTTCCTCCTCTAGTTTCAGGGAGGGAAGAAACCTCCTCTGAAATGGGAGCAAAATTATTCCTGTTGTTACAGTGTTAAGGCTATGCCAGATTTTCCAGAGAAAATTCCAGTCTAGAGGATAAACAGTTCTAGGAAACAGACACAGAATAATGTAAGATAAGTTTATCTCCTTCCACTGGACTGCTGAATATCCTATATTTTTCAGCACAAGTGTGTTTTTCTCTCTCTGGCTGCCTTCTGCTTTGCTTCCAGCTTCTCTGCTCTGCCTGTGACCTTGCATGCTGCCTGCCTGATCTTCTTGTCTGGTTTTGCAAAGGCACAGGGCAGAGAAGAGACAGTGTGCTGGCTGTAATACAGCCCTCTAGGTCTTTGTGTCCAGGATGGTGTGAGTCTGTACAGTGGAGGAAGAGAGAGCTGGAAATGTTGTACAAGGTGGTTTTGTGCAGTTGTTGAACTCGAAATATATTCTGCTTATGTTTATTGACTTTTATACTTAGTCTACTTTTGTCAACAGAATTTCATTTAAGTTCCAAAATTCTGATTAAGTGTGGTAAATTTACTCCAGAGGGTAAATTACCAATTTGAGGGGGGAAAACCCACACCACAACACCTGTAGATAAGAGGCCTTCAGGAGCTAGTTCAAATGTTGAAGACTCGATGCCAAAAGATGACAATACAGTGCCCACAGCCCTTGTCTGCACTCTACCAGCCAAGTGAAGACAAAACAGTTTGTATGGCTTGCAAAGACTTTTTAGAAGGGATCTCCTGGCCTCTTTCTCCCACCCAGCACCTAATACAGCCAACCTTTTATTGTATCACATAACAAGTCTTTAAAAGTGCCTTCAGCGGGTGGATTAGCACCAGGTACTGCTGCAGACTCCCAGCCTGAGCTCTTCTGCTCTTGTCAATCCACCCTGCATTGTTCTCCGAGTAAAATGTTACATGATACCTGCATACAGCTTCAGAATGATCCACGTTAATCCAAAAGAGAGACTGCACAGCTGAGAGAGGCCAAACAGATCAGGAGGGGTCTCTGCATGGTGCGATTGGAAGGCTGGTCCCAAATCTGGAAAGCTCAGCTGTGCTAAGAGCAGAGCCCTCTCCACAGAGCAATGGAGCTACAGCACGAGTCAGAGCTGCTTGGCGTGGCACGGCCACACTTACCAAAGCAGTGGGATTTAGCAGACAGGCAGGCTCAGAGCTCAGAGCAGCTGCATGACATTATTTGGAGACAGCTAGGGCTGGGTCATTCCAGAGTATTCCCACAGCTTCATTATCTCTTCCAAATTTACCATGCAAGTTTAACACAGCTATTACAGGCTAGTGCTTGAATTAATGGCTGAAGAGCTAATGTTAGCTCAGAGCCCTGCCAGTCTCGTTTAGATGGCCACTCACCACAGTCCAAGTAGCAAAGAACGTGAAGCATCGCATAAATTTCTCCATGCTGGTGTCTGCCCAAGCTGTGAGCTGCCACACAGTCAGGAGTTGCAAGGAGTAACTGATGGCCATCCCTTCCCTCCACCCTATATCCCAGCGGCTGTGTAGGGCCAGGAGGAGGATATAGAATACCAAACATCCTCCAAGGAAAGGGGAGAAAACATCTTCTGCCCAGCTGTGGGGAAGGCGACCATGAAGGAGGCCCTGCAGCTCAGATCCTTTATGTCTAGAAGGGAGAAGAAGAGGGACTTTACAAAGGGTCTTGAGAGAAGTGGCTACACACGTGCTGAAAGCCTCCCCTTCAGCAGGCCTCTACAAGGAGCTGTGAACTTCCCCAAATCCACAGATCTTACACATGTGCTTCCTCTCCTCCATTTTACAGCAACTGCTAGCAGAGGCTGTGTTCCCTGCACTGCTTAGGACTGACTCAACCACGACACTCCCAGCTTTCTGGCTGGGCAGGCAGAGACTCCTGGGAATAATGCTATTATAGTAGGATCCTTTAAAAACACAACAACGAACCAACAGGCGCCCACCCACACCTCCTTTAGGCAAACTGCCAGGCCAGGTACACTGGTATGCAGCAGAGGCTTCTGGAGACAAGCATCACAAACCTATCGAGCACACACAAATACAGCAGATGATGACTAAAATGCTCTTCAGAGAACTCCCTCCTCCTTTCACAGCTGGTAGCTAACTGCCCCAGCTTCCTACCTTTTGCACTACAGAGGAGCAGAAGAGAGGCTCAGCATGGGTGAAATCACTGGGTATTTCAGCCAGATCAGCTCTGGGAGCAAAGCCACCAACTGGAAATTTGCTCCTCAAATTTTGCTTAAGTTTTCAGATGCAAACATTGAATGCACATGAAAACTGCAAGCACTGAAAAGCATGTCTCAGGACCTCTGCTTCTCTGGAGCTAATGAGAAAGTCTGGATTTCAGCAGGTCTCTTAGGCAGCTGCATAGCCAGTGGAAGAAAGCAATACTGCTTCCTCCATTTTGTACTTCAAAGCACATAGGAAATCCCTCAGCTCGGCTGAGGGATCTCAAGGAGCCCTTTCAGACTAGGGCTAAGCTGGAAACTCTTTGACTGCATCCTCAGTGCCACCAGACAGAAACAGCTCTTTGTCAGCCAAGGAATATGTCTTGTTCCTTTTTGGCAAGTGACCAAACCACAAAGCAGATACAGACAGGGAATCAGCAGGCAGAATGGGCCATAAGGTGCTCCATTCACTTAGCTCATAATGCAAGGGGCTTGAGAAGGGAGCCAGTTTGGCTGCCCAGAAAAGAAAACGAACACCAAGGAATAAAATGGAGTTTGTAGGGATTGCCACGTTCTGCATGAGCCAGAGCTACCTCTCATCTCTGCAGACTCGCAGTTCTTCAAGTGTAAAACAAGCCTCATCTGCTAGGAATGACAGCACATCAGTACTTCATAAACACTGCCTCCAAACACCCAGAGAGAGGAAGAAAAACTACAGTGCACATGTTCATCTCTAGGAGAAAACACAATCCCTGTGCTCATCCTTGCTTGGCTGTACCTACACAGTGTAATCAGCCACATCATTCACCTCCAACAACTGCTGCATCAGTCCCAGGCTACCTCTCTCGAGTATCACTGGCGCCACACAGTAGCCTTGGAACCATTCACCGACGAGGTAAAAAAATCTGCTCTAATCACACTTCCTGCAATTTATCTTTAATTCATCATGACAAGGAACATTCAGACACAGCAGGATCTTTGATTTTTTTTTTTTTGTTGTTGGTTGGTTGTTTTGAGCAGTAAAAATAGGCAGCTGCAGTAGATAAAGTGTTTAAAAACCAAAGATCTTCTTGTGCAGCTTTAACGAGGAGAAAACAAAGCAGTGTTGAGCCCTTGGAGGGAGTTCTGCTGCTCAGATCAAAACTGTTTCAAAGTGTTCTCTGGGGAGCTTGCAGCCCTTCAAAAAAAATGTCAAGAGACAGTCACACAATAGAGAGTGGATCTCATGTGATGCCATAAAACCATGGACCCTTGAGGATCCCAAAAAGCACCACAAGTGGAAATGGCAGAGGGACTGTTCACAGTATCACAGTATCATCAGGGTTGGAAGAGACCTCACAGATCATCAAGTCCAACCCTTTACCACAGAGCTCAAGGCTAGACCATGGCACCAAGTGCCACGTCCAACCTTGCCTTGAACAGCCCCAGGGACGGCGACTCCACCACCTCCCCGGGCAGCCCATTCCAGTGTCCAGTGTTCTGGACTCCCTGCACAGAGATGCCATCAATTTACACTGCTGTAGCCCACAAGCAGTACAAGCACCTCACTTGTGGCTTTGGCACCAAAGGCATTTTAACAAAGCAGGACAGGTGACGTCATAGGAACCTAGAAAGTGTCCATCCACTGTTACCTGATAGAGACCTTCATCCTCCTCTTCAAACTCGGTGTTTGGAAGACTGTGGTGCCGCTCGTACCCTGTCCGGCACACCCCATTGGGCTGCCGTGCCACGTCCAGATGGTGATCGCTGGAGGACTGCGTCATCACCATGCCCTGGGGGGTGGGGGAGTGACTTTTGCGGGACACGGTCTCCTTGCGGTGATGGATCAGTTTTCTGCAACAGAATGACAGCGTCGGGAGCGGCACAGCGACAGACAGGGAGCGGCCGCGCCACAACAGTCAGATGATCTGAAACGATTTACTGCGCTTGGGCCCTGCACACCAGAATGGGCTACATTACTCTGAACACCAACTCCAGTTTCATTAACAACTAAGGCAGCACTTCAGGGGGAGGAAGGAAGAGGCTTTTGCAAGAGCCCATGATTTATTCATCAGTTCGTTGGAGAAAAATGCCTCTTCCTCGGGGGAGAGTCACATATTGCATTGCAAGCTTCAGAAATTGCCTGCACTTTAGAAGTGCTGTTGAAGGGAGATTAAACCAGCCTGCCTTAGCACCGAGTGCGAGGTGACAAACAAAAATTCTTCTCACAGGCAATTATTTGAGAACATAGTAAGGACCTGTGCCACATGCCGACAACTTCTGGCTGGTAGAGAGGGGAAAATGCATCCAGAAAGGTTTTGGATTTCTCCTCCAAGCCTGCAAGACAACTTAGAGCTTCCTCTTCACTAGATGCAGAAGGATAGTGGGGAAAGACCGAAGCACTGCTCTTCTGGAAGCAGCTCACAAGAAGGAGCAGCATCAGCTACCAGCTCAAACGCTGGGAAGCTCTCTGACCGCATCAGCACTTTGCAGCACAGGGACTCAAATCAAAGACATCCAACTTGGCCCCCAAGAATAGAAAGGACACGAACATCACACACTGACCGCTGCCCATCTGCCAGCCCTCCCAGATGCCTGTTGTACTTACTGGAGGACATCTCTCTGCTCCAGGTTGTACTTTCCCCCATTCTTCATTGCCGCGTTGTGCACAGCCTCGATGGCTCGGTCAATAGACTGGAGAACCACATCTTGCTCCAGCACCTGAGAAATGAAACATCCCACACATTACTGCTCTGCTTCCACTGCACTTGTGCACCAGAGCTCAGGGCAGGATGGACCACAGTACAGCAAACCTCCGGAGTGAACAGCTCCCAGATCAGAACCCCACCTCAGAACCATCTCTCTTTTCCTTCCTTCTTTCCTCCAGAGGAAACATGTCTGGAGCTGTGCTTCACACTGAGCCTGACCATTCAAGCTTTGCGGTTAGAAAAGAAAGTCACTGTTGTAAGCACCAAAATCCAACAGGGGCAAAGCTTCAGGACAACACAGCAACCTTGAATATTCAGCCTGCTGCAAGGAGCTTTTGAGATCCCACTACAAAGCTGAGCTTATTCCAAACTCAATTATTGCTGCCCTACTGTGGAGCAAATACACAGCTGTGAATATTACAAAGGCAAAATCTGAGGCCCTTTGGGGTCCACTGGCTCTGGGTTTGCTTTTTTGCTGGCTTTTTTCATGATGGTTTTTGTACTTGTAACTTGAAGTGCCTCCACCCAAACTGTCATAGCAACATTTATTCCTCCCGCCAGCTAGTTTAGTACTCGTTATTGCAGCTGAAATAAACACTGGCCTTGAAACAAGAAGTGCCAAAGATGACAGTCACTGGGCTTACCCAAGAGGCTGGGAGAGCTGTAGTAAGGTAGCACAGGAAGGTAAAGAAGGTTTCCCACATTTGGCACATTCTAGGCTTTATCAACAGTTGGCATGCCTTCAGAAGAAAAGACCTCTGTAGAGCTAAGGCTGAAGGCAAAGGACACTCTGCTGAGTCTTTGCTCTGGATCTAGCAGCCACACAGGTCTCCCATGAATGGCCAGTGGTGCCTGCACCATCCATTCAGGAGCACCACTGGGGGCCTCAGCCCATGCACACAGGGGAGGAGGGGAGCGCTTGGACTCCAGCGCTCACTGCAGCTCTTCAAAAACTAAAACTCCCTTCATCTTCACTGGCTTTGCCCCTCGCTCCCTGCATCAGAACAACCATTTATCCAGCCAAGGAACGGCTGGAATCTCATCAAGGATGCACCTTAATTGGCCTTCGGGGGCTGCAGAGCAGCAGAAGGCAAGCCCTCCCTGCCGGGGCCTGAAGTATCTGCCTCCATAGCCCTGGCATGCAGTTTTCTGATAACATGCTATGTATTATTTATATCCTGATTAATTGCTAAACCAAATGTGAATTAACAGCTACTGCAGACTGAGGGGAAAAAAACCCCACACCTCCAAACAAGGTGGAGATGTGAGGCCCCCTCTGCAACACTCAGCTTTGAAAAACAAAAAGCGTAAGAAGATTCTTCTGTTGGTTTCCTTTCCCAAGAAACAGAGATATGGAAGCAAACAACTGGGAAAAACTTGAAAATAAACCCGGGTGTGTTAAAATACACCTACCACACAAAACCAACACTCAGAACCCAGCTTTGGGATGAAGCCTCCAAGGTGCCCCATACGGCCTGGGGAACATCTCACCAACTGTAACTGCAGCTCTAAGTAAGGAAATGGAGCAAGGTGCATTTGTACACGTGTAAGGGAACGTTAGAAGGCAAGGCAAGGCACTCCAGAGAGTGCATCTCATTTTCTGAGATGGGAAAATCACAGCAAGCTGCGTGCTTTCTCTGGGAAAGGGCAGCAGTGCAGAAGTCTGCAGCACTGCTGTCCCTAGAGCAATGGCAGTGCTGCTCTAAGCACTGGAGATCCCTGCCCTTTGCACAGCCCACCCGCCCTCACATTGCTCCCAGGTTAGCTCCCATCCCAAAATTCAACACAGCTTTTGCTACAGCCTCGAAATACCCACCACGGCACACTCCCCAGCTGCCCACTTGAAGCCCCTCCACATTCACCACCACCTCAAATACCATCTCTTCTACAAGACACACTCCTTCGCACTGTCTCCTCTCCCTGTCCCCAGCCAGGCTTTCACACACATGGGTGCCCACCCCTTCTAAGTCTGTTCTGCCCAGAAAAGGTCACGTTAGGGTGTGCTGAATCGTACTGAACAGCTCAGCCTATCCACCCTCACCCAGAGGGCATGTCCACATCGTTCACAGCCCACAGCAATCCACGGGCTGGAGCTGCTACAAACTGTGCAGTGCCATTTGCAATGGAGAGGGCATTTCTTTTCTGCTGAAACACAGCATTTTCACACTAATGCAGCAGCACTTCCAGCTGCTGTGCTCTTTCCTTTGTTTCTGCTCCCCAACCCTCCATTAGCAGGGCACTGTCAAAAGAGCTGGAATAAAAAAAAAGCAGCATTAACTTGCCACTTGCACTTCATGACATTGTTGATGCTGCTCATAAATCATCTCCTCGTCTCTTGCTTAGCTGGGCTGGTCAGAGAGCAGGATCTTCAGCACATAGGCTGCCTCACATTCAGGGTTTGTAGGACACCCAGTGCTGGGGATCCCCTGCACTACAGTCATTAACTTAAAGATCAGAAATCTGTATTCCTGGTTAAATTACATGATTAGAAGGATCATGCTCCTCAGATTAAGCAGAATGGATCTGCTTGTTTGAAGAAGATAGACATAAAAGGCACATTGCAGTTCAAAGGAGCATGGGTTACATGGGGGCAAAAGTCAAGTTTGCCAATGTCTTCCCTACAAATTCCTTCTCCCTTGGACTCAAGGAATTACCTGCTCACAGCAATTCAGGATAATACACGTCCCTGACCATTCTTGCCATGCCACATAAGAGGACCAGTCACCTCACAGCACTGGCAGGGGATTCCTGTTTGTGCCCAGCACCTGCTGCTGGGGGGATGCTCACAGCCAGTACCCAGGCAGCAGAGATCCTGAGCAGTACAGCCAGGCAGCACATGTCCATGCCTTCCTACACCCTTGCTGGCAATCCTGACCAGCAAGAGAGGGCTCACAGACTGGCAACAAGGTAATGGAGCAGAGCCCTGGAGCTGAGGCAGGAGAGGCTGGTGCTCAGTCTGCTCTCACTAGCGCTGTGCTAGCCCTGCACTGCTAGGACGCTGCCCCTGCCCCTACGCATGCTTCAGGATACTAGGATGAAATCCTGCTCACTGCAGGCTAAGCCAAGGCTCACACAGAAGCAGGGGAGGGCATGAAAAGGGCATTGTTGTACCATGTGCTGTCAGAAGAGACATACCTAGTAAAGCCCAGGAATTCAGCTGAATTTACAGAAGCTGTGCTGCTATCTGCATGGATGGGGGTTGGCAGAGCCCTGAGAAACCACTGCAGCACACTAGATGTTAACTAAATTCTTTACCAGGTACCAGCTCATCAGTGGCACAGCCACAGTGTCTCCAGAAGGGCAGAGAAAGCAGCAGAGACAGGGCAGTGACAGTGGTGGAAGGTACTGATCATGTGTCTCTTGGTCAGTACAGGGTGGCACAGCTACCAGGCTGCAGCCCAGAGGCGACAATAGGACCCCATCTTCTGCACAAGGTACTGTGACGACAGAGGAGTATTGCACTGAGGTGTTGATGCACATGGCATCACACCCCAGAAAGGACTGGCTGCCACCCACTCCTATCAGATATTTTTGGTTTAATCAAACATTGCAGCAGAGAAACACTGGGCTCTATAAACAGACTGTCACGACCAGCTTGGCTACACCATGAGGCAGGGGAAGAGCAGAGCAGTGATCCTTGACGATCACGGATTAGACTGGCTGACAGGGTGCCACATCAGAGAACTGGGGCACTGCCAGGACCCCGCAGGCAAGCTGACCTGCAGGAATAAGTTACAGCTCAATTAGAGGCATGAATATCAGCCAGGAAAAAAATTCTTCCTTCATAGGCCAGAGTAGGAGAATCACAGAAGCATCAATAAATCATTACTTCCTCTCTCCTTGCTAATAACACGAGCAAACAAAAGGTTTCCCCAGAGCCCACTGCCAATTTCCTCTTGCCCCTGTTCACAGGAGGGGGGCTTCCACCTGACAGGCACAGAATCAGACGTCAGCATTAACGTGAGGTGTTGTGTGTGCCTTCCTCTCCCAAGGCAAAGCCAAGCTTTAAAGAAGCATCCCTCTAAGGATGTTTCACGAGTACCTAAGCACGGCCAACAAAGGGCATGGCCATGCGCAGGCAGGAATGCATCCACGCCCACAGCTCGCATGGCTCTCATCTTCACTGCCCCAAGAGCGGTCTCCTCAAAAGGCAGACATGCACAGGACGTGTAGCACACCTCTGCCTCCCCACTTACAGACTGATGACAGACCCGAGTGTTTCAGAAAACACTGTTGGTGTCCTCACTGCACAGGCTGTGTGACCTCCCCTCCTGCCCTCCCAGAACTACTGAAAATGTCTCTCTCCTTCCTCTTTGAGTCCTTGCACATGTACTGCTGGCACTGTTTAAATGAACTGGCACAGAAGAACTTGCTCAACGGTCTAGAATAATCATACCTTTGAGAAAAGCATTTTCTAGACAAACAGGCTGACAGCTGCATCAGTGCAGGCAGACTGAGCCACTCGGCATGTCCGAGACTCCCACACTTAGGAAAGTGGCCCATTAACGTGTGGTAGGCTGTTCTTTGCCTCTGCAGGGGGCTGATCCAAGAAAACATGGCTTTATTTTTCCTCCTGCCTCCCTAGTTTTTAGTGATCAAATGTGTTTGCTCTTCCACACAGGGAGGAATCGGTGCCTTCATTCCTGCCCCTGCTTTTGCAGCCAGAGAGATGTCCAGGCAGGGCTGCTGATTTTCAGCCTTACGGCATTGCTCTGTCTCCCACACCACCACAACAAAGGACAGACAAAGTTTTGTCTGCAGCGACAGCTCAGTTTTCACACAGCTGCACTGGCACGGACCACTGCTGAAATTAGGATATTTATCCCACTAGCGTGCACAGGCACAGGCTGGTTCTTGGTTACCCAAGTCAGAGACCAATGCCACCTCTTAGGTCACATGCCACTCATTCACAGGCACCGCCGGGCTGCCTGTGGGCTGTATTCCTTCCAGATGTAAATGATCACGGCAGCAGTTTATGAAAATCAGCTTGCCTTTGTGCACAGCAGAGTGATGTGCTAGGTGTAAGTTCCCCTTTCTAAACCACACGGCTCGAGCAAACGGGCTGAGTTTTGGGTTGGTTTTTTTTTGCACTGCTGTGGGAAATTCAACTCCTTTCTCTACCCCTTTTTTGCAGCCCCAATCAGAAATGCAGTCCCCGGGCTGTTGGCTAAGAGACGTGCATTAGCTTATTCTTGTCAGCACGGAGATGCTGTGCCTGGCGGCGCAGAAAAACGCACAATAGAAACACAAGTGAAATAAAGGCCAACTGTCCTGGTTACTGAGCAAACACGGTGAGAAAGCATCCAAACAAACCTGCAGCATCACCTACTCGCTAGCGAGCAAACAAAGAGGTGGCTGAGCTCTTCTGACAAAGAGGCAGCTCAGAAACAGAAGTGAATTCCTGCTGATGGGCTGTAGTGGGGGTTTTCCATCGAGTGCTGGCAGCAGCCGCCCGAGCAAGCAGCCTGCACAGAGGAGAACGAAGAGAAAGCATAACTGGGGAAAAGGCTGGAGTCGTGCAAATCATGCCAAAGCAAAGGCCACAGTTCCCGACAGAGACACACTAACCAGGGGCAGTACAGGCACGAGTGGCATTCAGATTAACCAGAACCCTGAAGGCAGCAGAGGGATGCACAGCAACCAAACTTCAGCTGATTTCTCTCCCTGGAGCAGGCAGCTGCAGAGTGAAAGACAAGCCGAGGATCAACAGAATGCATGCAAGCCACCACTGCACACTTGTACTTCCCAAAGTGGAAATGCTTCATCCTGGGTCTCCAGCCACGCTCAGACCTCGTTTACTGGCCACAGTGGTCAGAACTGGCCATTGATTCCTTCTCCTCTTAATTCTGCACCCTCCAGTAAACAGAACACATCTCTCAAGCCAAAACACTCTAAGAGGACAAAAGCAGAGACAGAAGTTTTCAAAACAAAGCATTCAGGACATACTTACATATCTTGCTCTTCTCTGCTGCCTTAATTCTGGCTGCTCTGGATCCTTCAGCCTGTTCCAGGTGAACACACCCCACAGCTGCCCCTCTCATTAGGATTAAGTGTTTACTATCCTTTTGGCACACAATTGTGAAGCCAAATCAATATCAGACACGACCAAAACTGCATCTGTGTAAGGCAAGCATGTTTCTCTTTATATAGGCACACAAAAACTATGCATACACACATATATATTAGAGCTACCATCTATGCTGAAAAAGAAAACTGCAGAGAGCCCTTTGCTGAAAGCTCAGGACTATGACCCAGGATGTATTGAGGTAGAAGGAAAGATGATGCAATGAGATGCTAGCAGTTATTCTAGAACTTCTGACATATCAGCATCCAACGTTGCAGAAAAAGCCTGAGAGAAGGGGTTGTGTCAGTCTTTGCACAATCCTCAGTTTGGTAGCCCAAAAAACCCCACCAGAGATACCCATCTGAGATTCAGTACAGCTCCTGGCTCACTCACACACAATTAACACAGGTGCCTAAGAAAGCCCTTGTATTAAGTAGGATCAAAAATGCCACTAATTTTAATTTCCCCACAGTGCTGGGTAGACTACAAGGTGCTAGTATCAGCTTATCTTTCTTTGACTGACTTGGCAAAAGCAAGGATGTAGGCTGAAGACCCAGCTGCAAAAACGCTCTGTGTTAATCAGGCTTGCCAAGCATTACCAAGACGAGAGGCAAGGACAGAGCCCAGAGGAAGAAACAGGTCTGGGAAACTGTGCAAGTTCTGGCTCCTCTTCTGGCATTCAAAAAGGGAGGTCTGGTTTTCCCAAAAAAAAAAAAAAAACAATTTCTGTGGCAGAAATTTAATCAAAATTTGGGAAAAGTGAGAGTCAGGATCAAGACATTCAAATTTCTGTCACTTCCAAACAACCTCACTCTGTTCCCACTCACCTCCATCCTGGAGTACATTTCTGGCATGTGAAGATGGAGTAATAAAGTGTCTAGGGGTCAAGCAGGAAAGTCTACCAACTAAGTTGGGAATTCAACTGATGCACAAAGACAGATGAAAGAGAAGTGCTTGTATGCACATGTTAACCAAAACAGACTTTCCTCCTGCGTGCCACAGACTGGCAGTGTTCTAACAGCATGCAGCTACATGTTTGAGAAAGAGGTAATCACTCGTGAGTCATCTTGCAAGGCAATTTGTGATTTATCAGCTTTTCTTTCAAAATCCTCCCTCTCCTGTGACCAACCTTCTGGCAATGGACTGAAGGTGGCAAATTACAGCTACAGTGCTCTTTGGGCCTATTTACCACCTTGCCCAGACCCAAACCAGCTCACAAATTGTAAATCATCTCTTAATGGCTTAACAGGAAAGGGGAGACTGGAAAAGAAAATCTGCCTGCCATCCTGACCCCAGGGAACATGGGAAAGCAGACTAGGCAGTGGGCACAGGCACACAGACCAGAAACACCAATCAGGCACAAAGGAGATGTGGCAGGAAGGGTGGACAGGTCACCACCCAAGGGAGCACAGAGCTTGCTGGCATGGGCATGAATGATTCAAGTCTGCCACGCAGAGAACAAGTGCCGCTTTCCAGTATCTGCTATGTGGACAGCCATATGTACTGTATTAAAGCCACTAATGAGGGAAAAGAGCTTCCATCCTCAGGTGGGGAACACAGGGAAGTCATCAGCTGGTTTTATTCCTGGACAGACATAAATTGCACAAAACTGTAAATCGGACAAAGCTTCAGGATCCTTCTAGCAGCATGGAGATCAGAGCTGCCATGCCCAACATAGCTGCTGCTCCTTCCTGCAAAGCTGAAAACCTGCCCTGTATTACCATCAGCAAACCTGAGAGAGGCCTTAGGAAGCTCTCCCCAAAGAAGAATCAGAAGGATCAAAGGCAGCCTGCTTGCTGCAAGATCAGTTAACAGTCTGACTAGAAAATAATTTTCTTATGTCCTGGACTCTGCATGCAGAGTAAACACTGCCTCTTCTGCTGTAAAGGGATGCAGCTCACCCTGTACACTCCAACATAAGAGAGCCAGCAGGGCAGGATCAGAAACCACATTAGTTCATACCCAAAACCTAGTATCTTCCTCTGTAATAAGCATTTCTCTTCTTCAAGTAACTTGTGCATCCTTCCTGAAAACACAGCTTGTCACAGTGATGTGAACAGATCATACCTGCAACCTACTCTGAAATAAAATGACCCCAAACCACCACATGGAAAACCCTTCATATTCATTACCAGAACAGCTCCAAGCAAGTTCTCTGCTCAAAGAGAACAACTCCAGATTCCCACAGAGCAAAGCTCATTCCAAGGTGGAGGGATCACATACAAACAGTCCTTTTACCATCATCCCCTCACACAGCTCCCATGCCTATCAGGTAGACCAAGATCCTTAAAGACTGCTCTTGCTAATGATGTTTCAGGACAGGGACCCTAGAGAGCAAGCACACTTCAAGTTTCTCCAAACCAGGCGCACCTGAAAAAGTTCATTTCTCACCATTGTGCTAGTTTGAAGCAAGCTAGAATGTTTTGGTAACAGAACTAGATAACGGGCAGTGGAATTAAAAACATGGTGTCAACTTCTCTCACAGTTACGCTGAGAACTCTGGGAAGAAGAAAGACTTTTTCTCCATTTTTGTTCTCACTCTTGCTTTGGCCTTAGACCTGGTCACATCTCATTAACCCTGCTCCTACTAACCCTGCTCCCTAACCTCTTGGCTGCACCTCTTTTCTTCCTGAGAACTGGGGTAAGGTTGAGAGGGCCGGGGGGAGGTGTTGGGGTGGTTTGAGAGCCCCTCCTGGGGACTCAGGTTTCTGGGAGGGGAGTTGTGCTTTTGTATTGTTTATCCTTTGTATATTTCTGTATATAATTGTATATAACTGTATATATTGTAAATAGCTGCTTGTAAATTCTGCTAGCTGTAAATAAATTGCTTCATCTATATTCCCAGGGTCCGTCTGAGTTAGCTGGGGCAAATTCAAAAGTGTGGGGTGGCGGGGTAACCCCCAAACCATCACATTTTTAATTGGCTTTCCCAACGTGGGGCTAGAGATTTTTCAGTGAGTGGAAATTAGCTCTGGGAATTAAGATGAAGCTAATCAAGCAGCTATTGTATTTGGTTGGTGCATTGCTCTGGTCTGGTTTTGTTTACTTGGCATTTAATTGGATAAAAGCTCAAATTGTTGCTTATTTCATTGATCTGGCTTATAATAAGGCTAAAGCTAAGGTTTCAGATATGTTCTGGAGCTGGGGTGATTTTATTCTTGGTTATGCTGGTTTTAATATCTCTGAGAATATTACCAAGGACATTACAGGAGCTCTGGTCAATAATGTGACAATCAATGGAAATTCTGCTTTGAATATGGCTCTAATGAGAGTTATTCAGCCTAAGACAGGAATTCCAACTGTTTGCTTAGGTACATGCTCTTGTAAAACTGTTTTTCTTCTCACAATTTTTAATATTTGCCTCATGATTTTGATATTCATATTAATTTTGGCATTATTGGTGAAAAATTCAAAACCAGCTTCTGTAAGAGCTAGGAAGAATTCTGTGTCTCAGAAGCAGTCTCTTTCACAGCAAAACAAGGGAACACAGTTATCGGCTTCCCCCTTGCCAGCCTCTGCCCCTCCTTCTCCAAGTGCTGGGAATACTGCCAGTGTTCCTGCCAATAACGTAAACAATGATAAGGATAACCAAAACAAGCCACAGAGTTTAGCAGGAGCCTCAGGAGGACAGGCAGGTACCCAAAATCAGAATGTTCCTAGCAAAAATGAAAACACCTCAGGGTTGGCAGGCATCCCAGGAGGACAGGCAAACAATCCTACTAGTGCTAATAACACTAGCCCAGTCAGTCCAAATCCTAATGACACCAGCTCAGCCAATTTGAAACCCCAGCCAGCAGACCAGAACCAAAATCCTCCTGTTAAAAGCAAGGCAGATTTGAACTCACAAGCTCCAGGTCAGACCCCCAGTAATTCAAATGTTCCAGGTCAGACCCCTAAGGATTCAAACCCTCCAAGTCAGACTCCTAAAGATTCAAATCCTCCAGCAGACACATCCAAGTCTGTTGCTGCTCAGGCCCTTCTGGCACCTGCTAAGGCAAAAGCTAAGACAAAGAGTGGTTCGCAGGAGGATGTAAGACAGGGGACCTCTGGTGATCAGCAGCAAGAGGAGGAAGAGGAGGCAGTTAGTCTGCGAGACCTTGTAGATGTGCTGAGACAACAATACTCAAGTGAGAGGAGCACTGTGAGGTTAGCTGCCAAGAGAGAGGATGGTTCCCATGAGTTTAGGAATGCTATGAGGAAGATTGTGTTAGGCCCGGCACCACCAGAACAACAGGAAGAAGAGGAGGAAGATGACATCCAAGGCTCAAAGGATCCACTCAAAGAGGTCAGGGAAGTTAGGAAGGAATACTCAAGGGAATCAGGTGAGCCAATCCTAAGCTGGCTAGTGAGATGCCGTGGCATTGGTGCTAATGCTCTGCAGGTAGGAGACAAGTCTGCCAAGCAGCTGGGACCACTCACTAAGGAGAGTGGAGTGGACAAACACCTAGCAAGTCCTCTTGGTAGGGTTAGCTTGTGGACACGCCTTCTGTTGGCTGTGGCTATGAGATATCCTTCCCGAGATGATTTGCCATGGGCTGCCAAGAAGTGGAACACCGTTGAGCAGGGAATTAAGCTTCTGAAGGAGTTTGCTGTGAAGGAAGTGCTTTATGGAGATCATGGTACTCATGAGCCTGACGATATTCCTTTGGGAACAGGTCTCATGAAGAAGTTGATTAAGCTTGCTCCTTCATCCTATGCTAACATCTTGGCCAGTAAGTTTCTAGCAAGGAGTGATAATGGAAGATCTTTCACTGTTGGTGAATTCACTGACCAGCTCAGGCAGATAGAGGATAGCTTGTCACATTCTGGCCTAGTCTCTGCCATACAAACTATGACCACAGAAATTAAAGATACCATGAAAGAACTGAAGGAGGATCTCAAAAACATTACCAATCTGGTAAAGGATACCATTCCTGCATCATCTGAATGGGTGAATGTTTCTGCAGTCAGGAACAGACGCCCACCTCCTGCAAGGCAATTCCAGCCCAGGAGGAGACAAATTCCACCCAGACAGCAGCAATCACGTGCGTCACTGTGGATACTTCTGCGTGACACATACGGTGAGAACATGAACAAATGGGATGGTAAACCTACTTCAGCTCTTTCAAAGAGGGTCAGGGATCTGCAGAGTGGCAGAAACAGAGGCAGCAATGCCAGGAAAGTAGCTGTCACTTCTTCAGCTCCCGAGAGCAACTGCAATTGTTCCAACAGTTGCAGTTCCTCTCGCAACAATACCAATCACTGTGTACACCCCACATGCCATGTTCAGCATTAGGGGTGCCCTGCCTCCAGCCAGGAGGAGGAAAGGGATAGTGGAGAGAACCGAATCTATTGGAATGTATTCATTAGGTGGCCTGGCAGTTCAAGAGTTTGGAAATACAGGGCTTTAGTTGACACAGGTGCTCAGTGTACTTTATTGCCATCAAATTGCAAAGGGACAGAGTCTATTTCTATCTTTGGAATCACTGGTGGATCTCAAGAGTTAACTAAGATACAGGCTGAAATCAGTTTAACTGGTAAAGAGTGGAAGACACATACTATTGTAACTGGTCCTGATGCGCCTTGCATTCTGGGAATTGACTTTTTGAGACAAGGTTGTTTCAAAGATCCTAAGGGTCATAAATGGGCTTTTGGAATAGCATCTGTAGAGATTGAGGATGATAAATTGAAATTGTCTGTTAGACCTGAACTTTCTAATGAATCTGCAGTTGTGGGACATCATGACATTGAGGACCTGGAAGTGCCAATTGCAACTCAAACTGTTCATCATAGGCAGTACAGAACTAACCGTGACTCTTTGTTGCCCATTCATCAGCTGATTCGTCAATTGGAGAGTCAGGCTGTCATTGAGAAAGCTCATTCACCTTTCAACAGTCCCATCTGGCCTGTGCGCAAACCTACGGGCGACTGGAGACTCACAGTTGACTTTCGTGCCCTCAACGAGGTGACGCCACCCATGAGCGCAGCTGTGCCGGACATGCTGGAACTCCAGTACGAGCTGGAATCGAAGGAGGCTAAATGGTATGCAACCATAGACATTGCTAATGCTTTCTTCTCTATTCCCATAGCAAAGGAGTGCAGGCCTCAGTTTGCATTCACCTGGAGAGGAATCCAGTACCAGTTCAATCGTTTGCCTCAGGGGTGGAAACACAGCTCAACCATCTGTCACTCAGTCATCCACAATGCACTGGAGAAAGGTAAAGCTCCAGAGCACATCCAGTACATCGACGACATCATTGTGTGGGGCCAAACTGCTGAGGAAGTCTTTGAGAAAGGTAACAAAATCATTGACATTCTGTTGCAAGCAGGTTTTGCCATTAAGAGAGACAAGGTCAAAGGACCTGCCAAAGAAATTCAGTTTCTGGGAGTGCGGTGGCAGGATGGTCGCCGTTACATTCCTCAGGATGTGATCAACAAAGTCTCCACCATGGCAGTTCCCACCAGTAAGAAGGACACACTTTCTTTCCTTGGTGTGGTGGGATTTTGGAGACTACACATTCCTGGTTTCAGTCAGATTGTCAAACCTCTGCATGATGTGACTCGTAAGAGAAACAATTTCGAGTGGGGACCTGAACAACAAGCAGCCTTTGATCAGATCAAGCGAGAAGTAGTCCATGCAGTGGGCCTGGGACCTGTAAGATCTGGTCCGGACATTAAAAACATTCTGTACACGGCTGCCAGTGACAATGGTCCAACTTGGAGTCTTTGGCAGAGAGCTCCAAAGGAGACACGTGGTCGTCCTCTTGGTTTCTGGGGACGTTGTTACAGAGGTTCAGAGACAAATTACACTGCAACTGAGAAAGAGATTCTAGCAGCCTATGAGGGAGTGAAAGCAGCTTCTGAAGTGATTGGAACTGAGTCACAGTTGCTTTTAGCTCCTAGACTGCCAGTTCTTAACTGGATGTTCAAAGGTAAAGGTTCATCACCACATCATGCCACAGATGCAACCTGGTCTAAATGGATGGCTTTGATAACCCAACGAGCACGAATGGGTAATCTTGACCGACCTGGTCTGGTGGAGGTGATCACCAACTGGCCGGAAGGCACAGACTGTTCCAAACCTCCAGAGGAGAAAATAACTCGTGCTGAGGAAGCTCCTCCCTATGGTGATCTCTCTGATCAGGAAAAGAACTATGCTTTGTTCACAGATGGTTCCTGTCGTCTTGTTGGGAACAAGCGAATATGGAAGTCAGCAGTTTGGAGTCCAACCAGGAGAGTTACCGAAACGAAAGACGGAGAAGGAGAATCCAGTCAGTTCGCTGAGGTAAAAGCTGTTCAACTTGCTCTTGATGTGGCTGAACGTGAGAATTGGCCTATCCTTTACCTCTACACCGACTCGTGGATGGTAGCCAATGCTCTATGGGGTTGGCTAAAGGACTGGAAGAAGAATGGTTGGCAGAGGAAAGGAAAGCCTATTTGGTGTGCTGATCTATGGCAGGACATTGATGCACGGCTGGAGAAAATTCCAGTGAAGGTGCGGCACGTAGATGCACACATGCCTAAGAGCAGAGCCACTGAGGAACATCAACATAACCAAAAGGCAGACCAAGCTGCTAAGATTGCTCAAGTTGATACCAACTCTGAACTTGACATCGACCTTGACTGGAAACACCGAGGTGAGCTGTTCTTAGCTCGGTGGGCCCATGATTCATCTGGACATCAAGGCAGAGATGGAACATACCGATGGGCTCGTGATAGGTCAATTGACTTGTCCATGGACGCTATCACCCAAGTCATCTATGACTGTGACATTTGTGCTGCTATTAAGCAGGCTAAGCGAATCAAGCCCTTATGGTATGGTGAGAGATGGTCAAAGTATAAGTATGGTGAAGCCTGGCAGATTGACTACATCACTTTACCTCGATCTCGTTCTGGCAAGCAGTATGTGCTGACGATGGTAGAAGCCAGCACTGGATGGTTGGAGACCTATCCAGTTCCACATGCTACTGCACGTAACACCATTGTTGGTTTGGAGAGACAGATCTTGTGGAGACATGGAACTCCAGAGAGAATTGAGTCAGACAATGGTACTCATTTCAAGAACAATCTTGTAAAAAACTGGGCCAAAGAGCATGGTATTGAATGGATCTATCACATACCCTACTATGCACCAGCTTCAGGGAAGATTGAACGCTACAATGGTTTGCTGAAAACCACCCTAAAAGCCATGGGGGGTGGAACTCTGAAAAACTGGGACAAACATTTAGCAGAAGCTACCTGGTTGGTAAATAGTAGAGGTTCAGTAAATAGAGCAGGACCTGCACAATCAGATTTGGTCCAAACAGTAGACGGTGATAAAGTTCCTGTTGTACATGAGAAGAATCTGTTAGGGAAAACTGTTTGGGTATTTTCTCCTTCGGGCGAAGGGAAACCTGTCCGAGGGGTGGTTTCTGCTGAAGGTCCTGGTCATACATACTGGGTAATGCAGGAGAATGGTGAAATCCAGTGTATTCCACAGAGAAATTTAACTTTAGCTGAGAGAGTTTAAATTCAAGCTGTTAGGAGTTTTCTGTTCTAGGTAACATCGGCGCCCAACACTGAGAGAATCTACGATAGAATCTACAGTACGTGAGCACGAACCCAACATCACCTGGGAGTCCCTGTTCTGAGCTTTTGAATCACCTACATCTGATTGAAGTGTGAACTGAACTTGTATATATTGTTTTATTGTAAATATTGGTTTAGATTAGATTGGATAATTCTCAGCGATACTCTGAGCGAAGTAGACAAGGGGTGGATTGTGCTAGTTTGAAGCAAGCTAGAATGTTTTGGTAACAGAACTAGATAACGGGCAGTGGAATTAAAAACATGGTGTCAACTTCTCTCACAGTTACGCTGAGAACTCTGGGAAGAAGAAAGACTTTTTCTCCATTTTTGTTCTCACTCTTGCTTTGGCCTTAGACCTGGTCACATCTCATTAACCCTGCTCCTACTAACCCTGCTCCCTAACCTCTTGGCTGCACCTCTTTTCTTCCTGAGAACTGGGGTAAGGTTGAGAGGGCCGGGGGGAGGTGTTGGGGTGGTTTGAGAGCCCCTCCTGGGGACTCAGGTTTCTGGGAGGGGAGTTGTGCTTTTGTATTGTTTATCCTTTGTATATTTCTGTATATAATTGTATATAACTGTATATATTGTAAATAGCTGCTTGTAAATTCTGCTAGCTGTAAATAAATTGCTTCATCTATATTCCCAGGGTCCGTCTGAGTTAGCTGGGGCAAATTCAAAAGTGTGGGGTGGCGGGGTAACCCCCAAACCATCACAACCAGCAAGCTCCCACTCTGCCCAGGTCACAGGCATTTAAATATCAGGACTAGGAAACCCCAGGATATCCAACCAGCTCCTGCCCAACCTCTTCAGCATGTACTGACCATCTCCCACCAGTACAGAGGAAAAACAGCTCCCTGGTGCTGCTGGGCAAGTACTTCAAACAAGTCTTCCACCCTGACAGTCTTCCAGGCCCAGCAGCCTTTATGACTTTAACCTGAGCACAAAATACTCACTAAGGAAAGTAAACAAGAAGTATGACTGCTGGGCAACCAGTAAAAGATAACCCTCAAAGGCTCATTTTCATTCTTTCAGGTGGGCTTTTGTAAAGCTAAGGCAAGAAGGCATACCTCCTCCAGAAAGCAAGCAGACATCTGCCTTGCTCCCCACCATGGGTTTTGGTAGCTGTGATTTTCCTTATGTTCAGAGAAGCATTAGGAACAGAGGAGACTGCTCAGGCTTTTAGCTTATTAGTGCTACAGACAAGTTAGAAGAAGTTAGGTGTGCCAGCTAAATATAGCAAAGCCACTTGAAGTCTGCTGAGGGTGCAGGTGCAGGGCAGCAAAGGAGGGGGTACCTTGTCAAAGGGGCCAAAACACTCCACACAGGCTGCACTGTCAAGAAGTGAGTCATACAAATTTGCCATAGATAAAATACCCAAGTATACCAATGTGCTTGCTAGCTGAGAGCTGCTCCTGCAAGCGTGTTTATTTCTGGTCAAGTGGACCTTTATGCTGAAGCAATCAGCACCCAGACACTCATCAAATCCAGGGAGTCACTGCAGTTGAGCTTATGGGGACAATGATAAAGCCAATGCTAACCCATGCCCCAAACTAAACAAAGACTTAGAGCATCTATAAGTCTATAGCAGTGCTATAGTGCTAGAGCAGTGTGTTACAACTGTTAGATGTGGGATCATAAAGACAGAGCATAAGCCAAAAAAAACACCCAGAAAATTGTGAATTAAAAACCCTGCATCCTCCCAAGTTGCTTTTTGACTGGCAGACAGTGGGAATGCACAGCACAGTTTTTCTGTGCTGCAAAACTTAGTCAGACTGACAGTTTCCACTGACCTACAAAAGTACCTTGAGAACTGCAAGTTTAGCTATGTTTTATCAGGGGAATGAGGCTAACTTGCTGTTATCACCAGATTCATTCCAAGAACAAATTCTTGGGTTTGTTTAGTGGGCTTTTTTACTTCAAGAAAAGATTAAAGGGTTCAAGTGGATTTGCTGACATTTCAACCTTAAGGAAGTAAGAGGTGGGTCACGGAAGAAAAGTAATTCATTAGTGCCCCACACTTATCTGCAGGGGGAAAAAGCTTACTGCTTTAGCTGCAAGTTATAATCCCATCTCCTTTCACAGCTTGGAGTGGCATAGGCTCCCCAAAACACACAAATGGGAACAGGAGAGAAATATCCTCTCAGGACATTGTGCTACAGACAGCAGAACAGCCATAATCCTGTTTTCCTCACTTCCTGAGGCAGTGAACAAAACAGCTGCGTTTATTGGACTGTCCACTTCTCACACATAAAACTTTCACCCAACTTGTGTCTTACCACAGCATCAATCTCTTGCACCTACCACTTCAAATGCCACATTCACCCATGTCTGTATCTACCTCGCTAGGCAGCATCAGTGACAGTGAATTGTGTTTCAGGAAATCTTCACAGATCACCTCCAGTGAGACAAATCCCATGGGAAAGGAGACAGCTCATCTGCACTTCACCCAGCTGGTGGCCCCTCTGCAGAAGAGATCCACAGTAAGACCCCTCTGGTGCACAAAGCCACCACAGGACAGACTAAGGTGGAGGAAACTGCCTGACAGCAAGGAAGGGGCTACAGTAAATCTGAAGCTGTGTGCTTTGCACAACCCATGTCTCTCACCCCTACCCTTCTCCCCAAAACTCAAGTCAAGGCTGATCATTCTTTGCTGCTCACAACTCCCCATAGCTCAGCTACAAGAGGCTTGGGTGGTCCTCCACATCTGAAGAGTTCCAAGAGACCAAGCATTGCCAACAGTGATTTTGTTGGGAGAAGATTTTTGCTCATCAATTAATAATATATTTAACAGGTTAAAAAGATTTCAAAGTGACCAAAGCTTGATATAATGTTGAGATGTTAAGCTTCTGAATGAGAGCTCAGGAGTACAGCCAGTTCACATGTTTTCATGCACATAAAAGTCTCAGGTGCCAGTCCATATTGCTGGGCAATGCTTTTGTGGGAGACAGAGACTACAGACAGGATGATGCCTTCCAAAATCAGATGCTGAGGGGGTTTCTTCCCATCCCTGATGTAAAGAAATGTATGGTACAGGTCCCTTGATGGTAACTGTACAAATTAATTCAATGACAATGCCTCCTGTCATCCAGCCCACGGAAAACAGACACATGAAATCAGTCCAAAGAACAAATGAAAGGGGAAGTATTTTTCAGTTTATGTCAACAGAGGTGACTGTGGGGCAGACAGAAACTACAGGAAATCAAACCCAGCACTTCAAGGGACATTGTTCTGGATGTCAAATGGAGAAAGTACTCAGCTACAAACACATTGATTCAGCCAGGCTCAGGGAAATTCCTCAGCTTCTGCACTAAGTACCACCTGCAATAGGTAATAATTTTTTGTGATTACCACTCTTAGTTGAGATACTGAAAACTATTTCCTTCACAGGAAGAGAAATGTGGGCTTCTCTAATCCTTGACTTTCTCCACAAACATTCCTCAGGGACAGCCAAACCCAGTTATGAAGGAAAAGAGACCACAGACCTGCCCTGTGGCATGTCATTTAGGTGCAATTTATGACCCATGCATTGAACACTTGGTGTTCAAACCTGGATATTCCCCCTGCAATCAGACATCTTTTCCTCAGAAGGAAAGGGAAAAAGCACCCTGGAAAGCAACAGAATTCACTGAGTTTACCCAAAGAGGAATTTTCACCACATCATACTGAGAATTCACGGAGGTTTGCATTTGTCTGCTCAGTTGGGAGCTTCAAGTTGATCTCTTTGGGCAGCCATCTGCTTTTTCCAGGAGCTGCCACAGTTCTCAGTACAAAAACCACAGCACACAGACACTACACTGAACTCAACTGACAGAAAGCCCTTCACCCTGAAAACCTGTCCACCACCATTTCCATCTTCCACATGCAAGTGGGTAAAAGTCACCTGTGTGGTTCATCAAGGTTTCCTTCCCAGGGGAGGATGCAGCTCAAAGGCTGAGCTCAGCCTCTCACACAGTGACTCCAAGGGCAATGGAGCCATGGCAGGCAGCAGGAACACTGGAAGATAATACCCAAATGACATTAGCAGCTGTGGAGTTATCGTCCTAGGCACAAACACTGTAGACAAGCATTCAAAATCCTTTCATGAAGACATGATCCCTGCTTCCAGGTGATTCCCTCCTTCTTGTGAGCAGGTGCCTATTTTTGCAGCTCTTGCTTCATCTTTTTCCTCTAAGTACAAGTTCTTTGCAGCTCCAAATTCCAACTCACAGGAAAAGTACAATTTGCTAACCTCCAATAGTGCTGGCATCCAATCCTCTCTGCCACAGCACAGGGACCAAACCACCTCTTGTGTCCCATTTGGGACCCCCTTCCTCATCAGACTGCACAGCAGTCAGCACACACAGCCTCAGCAAAGGCAACAGCAAGCCAGAGCAGCAGTATTGCCAGCTCAGATGGACAAGCATCCCTCTCCAGTGGACCTACAGCAGCTTTCACCACTCTTCACCAAGCACTATCTGGTGCAGGCAGCAAGTAGCACAGGTAGCTCTGCCCCAGCTCCCTCAGCAAGGCACCAGGATCATGACATCAGAAAGAGATCAGACATGAGAAACTGGGGCAGGTCTGCGAGAGCCTGTGAACTGGGCTGATCTCCCAGTCCAACAGCAAATGCTTCCACCCTGTGCAGCCCTTACAAGTCCACACACAAATGTGCTTCTTCAGTGAAATAAACTGAGCCAATTCTTACTGCCAGGGCTAAGAAGAAAGCCTCAATGCAAGGTTTTGTCACTGGAAGAAATGCAGTGCAGATGCATTTTAATTACAGAAAATCTCTGCACAGAGAGCTCTGTTAGAACCTGTGGCTTCTAAGATTTGGTTATAGCACTGCCCATGAAGGGAATCAGCATCTGCGAAGTCTAATTCTCTTGCAGACTATCTAATGCCATAGCTGCATGCTATGGCTGCTTGTACTTTCTTCCTCATAAGCCTCTTGTGGAATTAATCCTTTTTCCAGAGCCCAGACCGACAGCTCATATGCTGAATACATAATCCTGGCTGGGAATGACACAGTTTAAATTCTTCATGAGGGAGTGAAGCAGAGATGCTCTTAAAAATTCTGTTTGTTTTTACATACATCTGAGCTATACAAGGGAAGGAAAAGAGGAGACTGCTTCTGTTTCAGAACTAGAGTTCTCCTAACAACAACCTCAACAGACAGGTTCAGCTGTTTCCCATGTTTCAGCCACTGACAGATGTAAACACCCATTTTACACCACGGGATTTGACCTGCCTCATGGGTATTAATATGCTCCAGACCTTGCAAGGGATCTTCCTAGGTCAGCCAGCAACTGTGACATAACCTGCTTTTGTGAAAGCCTTTCCTAAGCTGCCCTGAGCACGCAGGTTATTTTTCTCTGGCAATGAGGAGGACACTTCACATTATTTTCCCATCATCACTAACACAAGCATGTTTTTCTCCAAGGATGAGAAACACAAATTCTTTACTGCCTTGCATCTTCTGTACTTCATACAGAGCGACACTCACAATAAAAACCCAAACAACACACCAGCCGAGCAAAAAACCCAAAGCAAAATGAAACAAAACACCCAGCCAAACAAAACCACTTTCCAGCAACTTTCTCACTTATTGGTTTCTGTACAGATCTCTCCTGCTCTGTTATTTTTCTACAGCAAGCTCACTTCTTGGAATGCTGAAAATCCTGGTGGGAAACACAAGAGTGGCACAATACAGGCACAGAGCAGGTGCAGCTTGGCAAGCCCAGGGATGTTCAAACATCATATTCAAAGACATCTGCCAATCCTCTTCAGGCCAAGCTGTTAGTGCCCTGTTCAAGGTGAGGATAGCATGAGACTGATCTTCTGAAGTTTCAGAAGATGGTGATGGCTGAAGGCGAGACACCTTTCAGCAGAGCTGCTGCACAGTACATTGGCCAGCTTGACTTGATGTTAGCACTGTTGTGTCAGAAAGATGTACCCACACTGCTAGGGGGTCAGCAACTTAACTTTCCCACGGACTGAGAGCAATGTTGATTAGCTTAAGATTACATCAACTAAATGTCAATGAGAAATTCAGCTGAGCCACAACCCTCCCATGGGGCCTCTCCCCCATATTTTCACTTAAGGGCAGTGGAATGAGGTCTGGCAAAGAAAGACACTTGCATGGACTCCCATAGTGAGCTGGTGACAGGTTTGAACAGATTCCAGATTCCTACATAGAATCAACCAGGTTGGAAGATACCTCCAAGATCATCCAGTCCAACCTATCACCCAGCCCTACCCAGTCAACCAGACCATGGTACTAAGTGCCTCAGCCAGTCTTTTCTTGAAGACCTCCAGGGATGGTGCCTCCACCACCTCCCTGGGCAGCCCATTCCCATTGGTCAATCCCTCTCTCTGTGAAGAACTTCCTCCTAACATCCAGCCTATGCTTTCCCTGGCACAACTTGAGACTGTGTCCCCTTGTTCTATTGCTGGTTGCCTGGCAGAAGAGGCCACCCCCACCTGGCTACAGTGTCCCTTCAGGTAGTTGTAGACAGCAATGAGGTCACCCCTAAGCCTCCTCTTCTCCAGGCTAAACAACCCCAGCTCCCTCAGCCTCTCCTCATAGGGTTTGTGTTTCAGGCCTTTCACCAGCTTTGTTGCCCTTCTCTGGACACATTCCAGCACTTAAACATCTCTCTTGAATTGAGGGGCCCAGAACTGGTCACAGAAGCACCTTACTCAGCAAATATACACAGGTCACTTACTACAGAAGGCTCTTCTCCTGCAAGGAGAGCAAGAGCAATCTGCACTTGCTGTTCTCCAGCGCCAGCATCTCACCAGCCATTTTCAACAGCTCAGAAACTGTTCAAACTCCTAGCTCAAGCCTGGCAGTTCTTCCCTTTGCAACAAGAAGTTGATCACCTTCCATATGTGAAAGAGAGAAGGGAGTGTAGCCATCTTCTGATGAAAAGCATTCAAAACCCACACAGCAGGAAGCCAAAGGGCAGGGGTGGGTAAAAAAAAAAAGCACAAATTTGATCAGCAAAGTTGCAAGCTGCCAGCTGGTGTGCATTTGTGCACCACAGTGAAATGCTCACAGCAAGACCTGCTCTAGAAAGCAGAGGTGCAAATGACCTGGCAAGTACTACCAACTCGTGGAGAAGCTGGATGTCAGACTGTGTCTATCAGTTCCAAGCAAGTGTCTCTCCTGCCTAGCAGGAGCTTCTTTCCAGTCTGCCCCCCTCACCTTGCCCTTCTTCTAAGGTGAACAGAACCACAGCCACATTACTCTAGAGCACACATGGGCTCTAAGACATCTCCCTGCTGCTTGCTTGGCCGAGACAGCCTTTGTGGTGTTCAGCCCTGAAACAGGCTTATCATTTGCAACCCAAAGCAAACACCCTGGGATCATCCATGTGTCCAGCACTACCACTGCAGCTGCTCTGCAGCCGCAGGAACACGAAGCCCAGGTTGCCAATTATCGCTCCTACATGGACATCCAGGTCACCCAGGCAAATTTCATCTGCTATCAGAAGGCCTAATTACTTTTAATCAGAGGAAAAGTGAAAAGAACACATCTTTCACAGGTGAGCAAAAACAGAGGCTAAAGACCATTAGGGTTTTCTAGTATAATAATTCTGAAGTGTGAGAGACGGAGAACTTCTGGCTAAAATGTCAAGTCTGTAGCTACAGTAATTAGAAATTGCTACAGTTCTCTCGACTCAAGGATAAAACTTAGTCTCGAAGCATTAGCAGCTCTGACATGACTGAATCTGTTACTGTGGCACCCAGAGAAAAATGCCTCATTCTTTCAGATTCTTGCATGTGTGGAGAAACACAACTTCAGCTGCAAAGTGCTACCAGCTGCTTATTCTCCAAAATAAAACTGTATTTTTAGCCTCAGCGCTTACTCAGGATGTGTGTGAGTACTGCGATTAAGCTCTCCTGCTCATTGAAAGCTCCATCAAATCTGCTGCAGAGGACAAGTAACAATGCAGGCTTCAGTGCAGGAGGTGATCCATGTGACAGTCTGCATGATCATCACCTTCTGTTCAGGAACAACAAGAGGAACTCTGCCAGGGGTCTGCCGGACCGAGTTTGAATTGGATTCTGTGTAGATGGAGGGAGAAACTCTGGCAGCAAAGTGCAATTGCCAAAGCTCAGTTTCCAGAGAGCGGGGATTTGCTATCAGAACATCTAATCATTTGATTGGCACCACACAAGCAACTCCATGCTCCACAACCATCATCATCTCCATGCTAGCGTGAAAGGTTTGACAGCACCTGAGCTACCGCAGCTCACTGCTTCCCCAGCAGCCCTCCGCTGGCATGTGCTGCTCCAGCACTGAACCAACGCATTGGCTATCCAGGCAGAAAAGCAACCAGATTAGAAACAAAGACAGTGAAATGAATTATTAAGAATGGAGCCAACAAGGGCAGAGGCAGTGCCAGGGAGGGCTGGACCATGGGGCCAGGTGTAGGATGTGGGATTGGGCTCAAAGAGCTGTCAGGAGCTGCCAGACACATGCTCTGAGCCCTGGCATGCCTCAGTCTGCAAGGCAAGGCAGCTCCCACACTGCACAGCACGCTCCAATCCTGAACCCTTATCAAAGTTACAACGTGAACCAGGACACGGGAATTTCCTGCAAGCAGAGCTCAAAATCCACTCCTTCACAGAAACCTCTCTCCTCTTTGCAGCCTGGGAGATGAAACAATGCTGGCAGCTACCAGGACACTACCTGTACCCTGGCTCTGCGCATTTGATCATGCTGGAGAATTTTTTTGTTGCTAGGTTGCACAAAGCAGTCATTTTATTTTTATCACATGCCTGTTTATTCGTGTAGATATTCTTGTTTATTCTTGCAGATATGGCAAACAGCAATCCAAGGCATGCTCAAAATGCTTGTTATACTCTCAGATGGGTCCATTTTCTCTCAGCAAGCAGTCCAAAGCTTCTTGGCCATCATCATATACGCCTTCACACCCAGCCAGCCTCCTTACTCCTCCAGAGGTGCAACATGAAAGCATGACCAACCAGAGGCTTCAGCTCAGCAGAGAATCTAAAGCCACACTGCACACGATTCTTCACTTATTCCAATTCAATTTTAAGTAATCTGGAAAAGGCTATTAATAATAATTTTAAAGCTACTTCCTAACAGCTAGAGCCAAGCACCTAACTTGCAGTAGCCAACATGCTAAACCATTCCCACTTCACCAGGAAACGTTCTCCTGCAAGGCAGCATTTATTTTTGCATGCTTGACATTTGGCAATACCACATTTCACGACTGCTATTCCCCGCTCTGGTGTGCAATATTAACACTTGAACTGATGGGGAGTACAGCCTGGATCAGCACAGACAAGAAATGAGGCAAGACCAGTCCTGGTGCCTGGTGAAGGCAAAAGCTGAAGCAAACTGCTGCTCCCATATGTAGGTCTCACAGCTGGAAGCAGACCACTGGAACCAGCCTGTGCTTTGTGGGGTGATAAGCCTTCATAGAAGGCCAAGTGCCACCCATAGCTCAGCATCCTCAAAGACAGCAGTTCACATCGCACTCCTTGTGTTGTTGTGGTAGAGCCTGAAGCCTTCAGCCAAACCTGGACTATCTCCAGGCTCCTGTTATGAAATGACATGTTTCCTCACTGCAGCAACCTAGAGGCTATTTCACCTAAAGGAGAGACCTTTACTGTTCACCAGACATGGTACTTGTCCTTTCCTGATGCCAACTGAACCTAAGGAAGCTTTCTAAACTCTTACTGCTTTGAAAGGCCTGCCTTCTGCATTGACTGCGACTTCAGAGGACACCCTAAGCTCCAGTTTAACCTCTGTATTTTCCTGCCACATCGCTTAAACATCAGCACACAGCCGGAGACAAAAGACCAACCTCATGCCGACGGGCACCTCTCCATTCCATCAGAAGCCACAGCACTCATGCAGACAGCCTCGCTGCAGCAGGATTTGCCTGGCATTAGATATGAGCATTTGTCTCTTGCTCCACCAATAGCTGGAGGCAATTATCCTACGTGCTGCTACTGGCTGGCGCAGCACTGGGTACACGTTTTCACTTGTCTTAGCAGCAGCACCTGTCAGGCTCTGAGCTCATTATGGCTTTGCTCCGTTCCACCATGCCTGCCAGCGCCACAGCTCGGATCTCTGCCGTGGGCGTGTGGAGCTGGGGTTCAGCCGCCTGCAAGGCCACTGTGTTGGCAAGCAGCTCAAAACCTGCCCCCCTTCAGCAGCACATGGCTCAATTCCCCCATGGCACTGTTTGAAGGCCTCTCTGTCTATACCCAGCATGGCACTCAACTTGATGTGACTCTTAATAACCCACAACAGATCTAAAAGAGAACTACAAACGAGTAAAATTAGCAGGCAAGACAGATGAAGTTGGGCATTTGTAATTGACCCAAATTAACTGCATATCATCTGCACCTTCTGGTGCCCTGGCTTGGCCCTAGTTTGTTTGTTAGAGGTATTACATGTTTCTTAGAAGGGTTTGTTGTGGGGTTTTTCCATCCCCCCCCCCTACCCCACAACTAACCCTCTTTTAATAGCAACATTGAGTCACAAGGATTTCAGTACAGAATTCTGCTGCATTTACAGCAAGACACTAGCCAAGAATAAGCTTTAAATGATAAACAGGGTGGGGTTTTTTTCCCCTTCTAGAGAGACCATATCCATGACAGCTGAGCAAAAGAACCTGAAAATTAAGAGGTGGGACGAAACCTATCGCTCCTAATAGCAGAGCAGCAACAGCAGCCCAAGCCTCTCTTGTGAGCATCCTCTCAGCAGCCTGCTGCGAGGAGCTTTCAGATTTGCTGCTGCTGGCTGCAACTGTTGTGCAACCTATTGCTCACCTGGAACCTGGCTGCTCTAGCAAAGTCGAAGGCTTACTTTTACAATGGTGACTCCTGTTGGCCATTCCCTCTCCCTGCTAAGCACACTAACGCTAATCATTAGCTGTGGTTTTCTCTGTTATGACTGACGCAGCACTAATTGCTTCCCAAATGGCTGTTACCAACTAATCTCAGTGCCCTTATTAAATCAAAACTGGGTGACAAATTGTTTGCACACTCATCCTGGACATTCGGTAAAGAGTCTCAAACAAGCTTTCAGTGAGCAGATGCCTTCTGTGAATAAAAGAAGGTTCTGACTTCAGATCAGCAATTTGGAGCTGGCAGGATGCAGCACCAGAAAGAAAGTCAGGGACACAGAGCACTACTGCAGCTGCGGAACAGCAAACTGGCTCCCACTGCCTCATGCATCCTCAGGCAAGTTCTAGCGCTGGAAACTTAGTGGCAAAAAAAAAGATGAAGGGGTGAAAGGATGGCTCTTCTGTTTCCTGCTACCAGACCCAAGGGTATTTGTCAAAGTTACATCTGAACTAGAAGAAAGTGCTCACTTAAGTTACCAGCAATGCTGCTTAAACATTACTGCATCGCTAACAGACTGTCAGGAGTCAGCCTGGAAAGCTGTAACAAAATACACCCTCAGAAATGAATGTGAAGTCATCGAAGAAATGCTTTCCCTGGAAGATTTCGAAACTAATACAGCAAGGTGGAGAGCTACAGGAAAACTGCTCCAGAAGGCAGCCTGGGAGAAGGCTCCTACACCCGCAGCAGGGAGAAGACGTCATGTCACACCAGCAAATGAAGTAGGGTACTGCAGAGAGAAAACTCACGAGCAGCAGCCTGGAGCAATGCCACCAAGGGGGTTTAAAATCTAGTAGTTTAATAAGGTCTTTGCTCTGTAACTAAATAGCTCCTGTAAATAGCTTAAGGGCTTACTGATATACAAGATGTCCCCTCCTGTCAGGCCAAGCCACAGAGGAGCCCCAGCCTCACAAGTGGGCCAGCTCCTGATCCAAGCATGTAGCAGAGAGACCTGGCACCGCCCCAACACACACACTCTCCAGGTAACACTTGTCTCGGTGAAGCGTTCTGCAAAGCACACACCCACGCTTACTTACAGGATGAATTACCACTAATCAGAAATTCAATGGCATCTGAAGGAGCCTCAGCAGCACACTGAAGTAAAGGGGTTTGTCACCATTTTCAGCCAGACATTAAAAGATCCATTTGCACCACGCAGGTGCATTTGTGTGCAGTTACCTGTTCACTGATGCAAAGAGTTTTCGGCATGCAGCTTCCACAGCTATGCCCTGAAACCCAGAAGTATAAAACTTCCATGAATTAATCTTATATGAAGGCCTATTTCAGAAGCCATCTTGTATCTCTGAGCCCTGCAATGAACAAGCCATAAGCAATCCCCTTCCTATGATACCTGCGTGGGCAAAGGGCTCACACCTGCAGCTGCCAGACATGCCCTCCCTTCTCTGACCCCAGCTACAGCCTGCTCAGACCTTCTGCATTATCTCAAACTTGCCTGTAACTACTAGCATCACAGGCAGCTGCTGTGGCTTCCCCCAGCCCCCAAGACAGTACATATCTGCTAGGGATGTCATGGTGTGTTGGCGGAAAGAGGAGGTGATCCTCTTTGCTGCTCTCTTGGTGCTGGGGTGCCATGCAAATGGAAACTTCACGGCTGAACAGCTGGCACAGGGATAGGCACACAAACACTGCTTATTTATGCCAACCAGGACTGCTAATTAAGAGATTTCAGGGTTATCTAGCAACTATGCATGCTCCTGAGAGAGAAGATTCCCCCATCACCATCTCCCCAGATCATCAACCAGACCAGCCCTTTGGCCCCTTAGCTTCTAACCTCTCAGTCATCACCCGAAGGACCCTTACCTAGCCCATTTTCTCTGGACAAAACTGAGCTCCTTGGACCTTGCTCTTCAAATATGTCACCAACAGAAGATGTCCCCTGCTTCCCTTTAAGCTCCCGATTCTCATCGCGGAAAGAATACGATGCCCCAGAAGGTTCTTGTGTGCTGAAGTCCCCTGCAGTGGGTAACATCCATAAGAACCACAGACGTCCACTTCTCCCAGAGGTACCAAAGAAGGGACTGGGGCGGGGACGATGCCCCCAAAGCAGCGCGCAGGGTCGCTCCATAGCGCCCAAGTGCTCCTTCACCCCTCGTCCCAGCACAAGCCCAGGCCGGGTCCGGTCTTAGCAGGAAAGCCCCAAGCTGCCCCACGACGCCGCTGCCCGCCCCACGGCCCCGCCACCCGCTCGTAAGGAGCAGAAGAGCGAGCTGTCTGACCCCGGGCCGCCCAGCCCCCGTCGGAGCACAGCACAGCCGGCACAGCCGCCTGCCCACCAGCCCGCAGCCGCCCGGCCCACCTGCAGCCGCTGGAGGTAGGAGGCCGGCGCGTAGCCTGTCTCGCCGGAGCCGGCGCGGGTGACAAGCCACCAGTGCTGGTTACTGCGCTCCAACAGCAGGAACGTCTCGCCAGCGGCAAAGGGCAGCGAGTTGGGCTCGGCCGAACGGAAACTGTACAGAGCCCGGTACATGGCGGCGACGACACCGACCCTCCCAACAGCCTGCGCCGGTTCGGCTCGGCCCGGCTCGGCTCGGCACGCCCCTCTCGGGGCCACGCCCCCGACGTCACCGCCACACCACGCCCCCGCGGATCGTTGTGCAGCAGTGCCCCCTGGCGGCGCGGCGGCGGCGCTACCACCGCCTCTGGCCGCAGCGGCAGGGTGGCCCCGTCCCCCGCCGCGCCCGGCGCTCCGGAGCCGCACGACAGGGGGCAGCAGCGGCTCGCGGAGCTCAGCCGGGCAGCAGCAGCCGGGCGGGGCGGGGCGGGGGGGACAGGGCCCGGGGTGCAGCGCGGGAACCCTTGTTCGGCGCTGGGGTCGTTCTGCAGCGGCCTGTTGCAGACGAAGATACCGAACAGCAGCGCTCCTAACGCTGACCCGCGCAACACCCAGCCAGGCGCATCACCTCCACACCACAAACTCCTCTCTGCCCAGCTGGGTACCCCCGAAGAAGCCCCCTCCTCTGGGGATCCCTTATTTCACCAACCAGTGCTCTTAAGTCCCCAAAGTCCCCATGTGCCAGGGGCCCCAGGCACCAAATTCTGCTCCGAGCACATGGCAGCCTTCTCCTCTGGACGGTAGGGGCAACCCTTTCCCCTTGTGGAGAATGGACACAAAACCGGGGCACAGTCAAAGCAGGCATCTGGCCCCACACCATGCCCCATGGCAGGCACAATGACCTAGCATGGAGCAGTGGGGACACAGATGCACTGTACATCAGGCCAGGAGATGTACATCCTCTCCTTGGAGAGGACGCAGCCCCCCCAGCCCTGTGCATCTCTATACTTTGACACCCCACTGCAGGAGAGCAACCCTTTGGGACACCATCCTAAGCAGTTCAAGCCCCTTTTTGAGCCTTCTCAGACATCAGCAGCTTTCTTCAGGCTCCCGCTGCCCTTCCCAGAGGTCCAAGCCCCTTCTGTTGCCTCAGGTGGAGTGTGGTAGCCCTGCAGAGCATCACCCCCTGCCTCTGCCCCGGCCAGGACCTTCTCCGTGTTGGCTTAGGTACAAAAGTTTTCCTCCTGGCAAAGCCAGCACTGACAGCCCAGCACAGGGCTGACAGCAAGAAGGCCTGGTGGGGGGGTTCTACTTACCTCACCCCAGTGGGAGTGTTACACAGGATCCCGCAACAGAGCCCACTGCAAAGACAACCCTCACCCATCCTGCCAACCTCTGCAATCCTGCCAGGATGCAAGGATGGAGGGATGCAGAAATTAAATGGTCCACAGACCTCTGCTTCCAGTGACGATGGAATTTAATTAATCCAGAAGCCATCAGCAACCAAATCCAGCTGATGCTTATAGAATAAGAGCCTGGCTTGTAGCAGCCAAGGCCCCCACTCACTCACAGCACAGAGCCCCTGTTTTTCCCAGCACTGCCAACGAGGTAATTCTGGCAGAGCCAAGGCATGATCAGGTGGGAAAGGCAACAGGGTGCTTTAAATGGGAGCTGTGGGATTCATCTGGGGCTGAATTATTCAGGAGCATTCTGGGGTCTGGGCTTTGTGTCTGGTCACAGTCCTTTCCAGATGTCCAGTGGAGCACATTGTGATGGCAGCAAGGGATGGGTAGCCAGGGAGCAGCACTGTGGAAGGGCAAACCTTCCGTCTTGAGGGGTTACTACTCTTGATAGTTTGTGGATCCAGTGTGGCTGGAACTCTCCCTCCTGCCCAGGTCCTGTCCATGGCACCCCAGTCTGCCCCAGTTTCAGCTGCGGTGTGTGCATTGTCTCAGGGTCTGCTCGCAGCTATGTCCCTGCTCCAGGTGAGCTCCAGCCACTCTCTGGCATGGGCCCAGCCCCTGTTTGAACTGGGATAATGGTGCTTTATTTCCATGAAGCCTGCAGCACAGGCTGTGCTGGAAGGTGAAGGCAGCCAAGGGGGACACAAGCACCCACCTCTCACACACCTAGCAGCAGTATCCCAGCCTCTCCCTCTGCTCTGCATGCTGTATGGCATGCTGGCTTTTCCAGACAGTGGCTGGGAAGTGGCTAGGATTTCCTCTGCAAAGACTTGGGTAAACCCTCCTGCACCTGGGTACAGTGCACCAGAGGCAAAGAGCCTGTGAAGGCACTGGGAGCCTAGGGTGGATTCGTGCTGCTGAGGAATCAGTTCCAAATTGCAATTGATTTATCTTGGACAGGGAGGGGCAACGAGCAAGGATTTCTCTGCGTCATTTGTGGGTAACTTCTAAAGCCGAACTTGAGACCTCAGATAATAACACCTGCATTCCTTGCCCTCAGAGCTGTGGGGACCAGGATCGTGACAAAAGGCTCAGCACGTGCATGGCAACCTCCATTGAAGCACCAGCAGCCCCATAGGCTCCCTTTCCTCCGGGGCTGCAGAGGAAAAGCATTGCACAACAGCATTCATATGATTGAAACACGAACTTGCCAGCTCCATGTACACTTACATAATTCAGCACCGCCTGCTCGTCAACACGTTGCAAAACGGCAGCAGGATCAATCCTTCTACTTTTAGGTATACAAATATTATTGTACTCCCACTGGCCCTCTCTCGGTGAAAGTCATATGGGGTGGGGAGGCACTGAGGGGACCCAGGGCACATGGCTATAGGGACAGCAGCATCAATGGGTCCTGCAGAGAATAGGGGTGTCCATCACTGGGACAAGGAGACATCGGCATGCCCTTATTTCCCAATGTTCTGGCACAGCTCTCCTTCCTGGAAAACCTCATTAAAAAGATGCAGATAAGACTTCCCAACAGGATGCCTAGAGAGTGCCCACCTTCCAGCCTCAGCTTTGCCATCCTTCTGACCCGAGCACAGTAACCTGGGGAGGAGACAGTGACCTGCCTGTATTGCAGGCAGGAGGGGCAGTCCTGTCTCATTCCTGCAATCACATAGCACAACTGGTGGGGGTGGGAGCAGCCCCAGCCCCTCTGCAGGCTGTGCCAAGTCCCCTCATCTGCTCCAGAGATGCTGTCAGCATCTTCCACAGCTCTGCTGGAAGCTGGTTTGGCCGCCTCCTCTCAGGACGGAGGTTTGCAGGTGGGAGAACTGCCAAGGCTGCCATGGGCCAGAGGCACCTCTGCAGCAGAGCCGGGAGGGCAAGCCGCTCGAGGCAGGGGGCTGCATTCTGCCTGCTCGCCCATGGCTTGGCCAGCTCAGACCAGAGCACACATGGCAACTGTGCATGGGGCTGGGTGGCTGTGCCGTGGTGGCTGCACTCAGGACACATGCGTGTCTCTGTACTCAAGCAAGATGTGGAGCTGAGCTCTTACACAGGAGCCACGGACAGGTTTGGGCAGCTCTGTGCCATGTGTACAACCCTAAGCAAGCTGGAGTGGCTGGAGGGCAGGAGTGGAGCCCTGTGTCTGGATCGCACGGGGCATGCACTGGCATCACTCGCAGCAGATTTCACCCCTCCAAACATACCTCTTTCCTTAGGGCAGCAGCCCCCAAACCGGCACTGCCTGCCAGCAGCTGGGAAGGGTGCTTTGCCAGCAGGAACAAGCTTTGCCAGCAGGAGTAAGCCCTGGCACCGCCTCTTGCCGTGGAGGCGTCACTCCGCTCCGAGCCCAGAAACACTCGCGGGGGGCTGCTCCGCCGCGGGCCGCTCCGCTGCTGGCCGCCGCCCTGCGGAACGCGATGGGCGCAGGAGCTGCTGCCGCCGCGGCGGCGGAGCGCGCGTGGGCAGCCGCGAGCCTCCCTCCGCCCCGCCCGCTCACGGGCCCGGCGGCCTGCGCCGCGCCTTGCGCAACGCCTGCTGGAGCAGGGCCGCTGCGGGCCCGGGCCCCTCCCGCGGCCGGCAGGAAGGAGCGGCCAGGCCCTGCCGGCAGCTGCGTTTCCTGGAAATGAAGAAGACAGAAGGTCGGGAGAGTTGAGGGATGGGGGGGGCTGCGGGGAGGATTGTAGGTTGCAAGGCGTGCAGCACGCAGCCCAGCCGCTCCCGCAGCTCTGCTTTGGGAAAACAAGCTCTAGGGCTTCGTGCAGTGACACGCTGTTCTCGTTAAGCTCTCTGCTCGCAGCCTGCCCTGATCATCGCCTTGCCCACCCGCACGGGCTGTCCGCCAGCGCCGGCCCCTCCCGGCTCCCCGGGGCTGCAGCCCCGTGCCGTAGGAACAGCTGTTTCAGGGGAGCGCTGCGGGGTGCACCGCGGTGCGCAGAACCGCGCCTCGGGCTCCTCATGCCGCCCTTCCGACCGCTGCGCTGCCGGGGCAAAGGAGGCACAGGCTCTCCAGTTCGTGTCTCTAACCAAGCCAACGCTGCATTGCCCAGTTTCACCCCTCACATTCACACATCCTTCCCCTGCGCTCTGTCGGGGGTGGCTCCGTGCTGGTGTACTCCAGCTGGCCAAACGGCAGCATGGGACCCTTGGCACCCTGTGCTGAATGGACATGCACATGGGATGGACAGATGCCCAGCCCCACTATGGCATCATCATAGTGGCTTAAAACTAGCTCTATCATTTTATTGGTATTTAGTTACACAAACTTGACCCCACCAGCACTAGAAAAAGCAAAAGCATGGCTGTTTGGCCACACATGGCACCAGCTGTCCCCAGGACAGTGGGTGCCACAGAGCTGCAAAGACACAGACTGGAGCCACCATATCTTCATCAAAGCCTAATGCAGCCCCTGTGCCTTACTGGAGCCTCAACACTTTGCAGCCATAGGGTGAGCAGTACACATCACTCTCCCTTGGGCAGGGGCCACAGGGCTTGATACTGGAATCCTGCCCTGCAGAGATGCTACTGCCCAGCCACGAGGAAATATCTTGTTCCATAGAAGCCATGTGTACCCCTTCCCTCTGGCAGGGATTCAGCTCAGGGGAAAAAAAATCTAGCACCTACTGAAGAGACAGCACAGGATGTGGCCAGTGCAGGGAGAGAAGTGTCCTCTTCTCCAGGGGCCATGGCCTGTCTCTTGCCCTGTGCAGCCTCAATGTCAAAGCAGAGCTCAATTCAACAGAGAAGCCAGTGCCAGCTCCAGGAGTGTGTTTCATCTCTGGCCAGCTGACCCATGGCAATTCCCAACAGCCCCTCCAGTTTTGGGCTAGAAGTGACCTGTTTGTACAATATGATCTCCTTATAAGCCTCGAACCACCTGAAGCAGCATCATACAGGGGAGGTCATGGGGAAGCACAGCTGGGGGCCACATGCTGCTACTCTCTCAGCCCCTGCAAAGCCCTGGGTACAGGGTCAGCCTTGGCACACTGCAGCCACCCTGGGCGATGCCTTTGCCAGGGGTGGGCTGGCAGGAAAAGGTGGATCCTTTCAAGCATCAGGAAGCCGCCAGGGAGGAGACCAGACACGGGGGAGCCATGAGGAACAAGGACGTGCACTCAGCATCGTCCTCCCTGGAGCAGAGGCTGTAGCACCGCAGCACAGGGTGCCCCTGCAGCAGCTCAGTGCTCCCCACTACAGACCAGAATGCCAGCCTAACTGTCCCTGCTCAGTGTTCTGCCAGCACAGCCACTGAAGGCAGGGAACTCACTGCCCAGCTGTGGGAAACCAACACTCAAGAGTAGATGCAGCGAGGGCAGAGGCAATCCTGGAGCAGAAAGCACTTTCTGCAGAAGCACCAGTCCATACAGTACCGACACCCTGGAGCTTGCTACAGGTTTTCTCTCACAAGGGCAGAGAGGTCAGGTTGCTTTGTCATCATTCAACTGCCAGCCACAACCAGGAAGGACATTAATTTAGTGCCACCTGCCAGCAGCAGCCCAACACTGACAGAGAAAAAAGGGGAACAGAAAAGCCATGGAGTCCCTTTCTCCAGCAGTACTGCTTCTCTGCTGTTATTCACTCTGTCCTTTGTCTTGACCCAGCAGACGGGTGGCCTGCAGGCACCATGGCAATCACACTCTCACCAGACCCATAGCATGCTCATCTCAGTCCCGTCCCCCAGCAAGCCCAAGCACAAAGGTGACAAGTGGCATCGCCACTTGCCCACAAGGGCTGCAAAGCCCCACTCCCTCCCCTGTGTGTCCCTGGCCAGCACTTACACAATTGCCTTTCCACAAACACAAGGAACAGCTCCAAGGGATTTGTGCAGAACACCATGGAAGGAAAACAAATATGCTCTTGAACTTGCAAGATAATGTGTCATTCAGAGGGACTTGCCATCTGGGTCACCCCTTCTTTAACCCTTGAAGGACACAGTCTGCTTAGATCATACAGCTGAGGGAGACTTTTCCTCTTAACATTTTGCTTTTCAAGCAACTAATAAAAAAGATCCTCCTGGTCCCCGCTCCCATCCTCACACTACTGCAAGCCCAGGAAGCTCCCAGCCACTTTGTTGCTTTGCAGCACTGGCACAGCCTCTGTTAATCCTCAGACAATACTGGCAGAAGGATTGTAGCAGCACAGGCCAGGACCTGCAGGGGACAGGTTTGCCATCCTGCAGCAGCACTGACTCCAGGTGGGGCTTTGTTATTGCAGCCCCAGCTGCTCCAGGTCTGGCTGCTGATACTGCACTGGTCTGTGAGCAGACCTAGACCCAAGGTTGTGCCACTGGCAGCATTGAGAAGGCACCTCCCTGCCTGCACCCTGGACCCTATCCGCAAGCAGCAAAACAAAGAGGACTTGTTCTGCAGGCAGCTTGCATGAGAGCAAATGCAATTGTTCTCAGGGGATTGTATGAATTCCCTCCAGAGTTCCTACATAACACAAGTGCATTGTAGTCTCAAAGTAGCAGGGATAAAGTCCTCTAAAGTCAAACAGTCTATCAGATGAGTCTGCACGGGCAGGCTTATTCTTAGGCAGCACCAGTGACAGGTGTCTGCCAAGGGGCTCGTCCTCGGCTCATTAGCCGAGGGCACTGCATCCTTCCTGGGAGAAGGGGAGAAAAGAAATCACCTTGCAGCCATGCCCCTCTCCCTGTGCCAGGCACTCTGACTCACACCTCTAGCACATCTGGGGACAGTGGCAGAAAGTGTCCCTGGTTGACGCCCAAGACATTTTGCAATTGGAAGTGCCAAGAAACAGCTCCATCCTGCCCAACATTTTACAGCCAGTGACTGGAGTAGCTTAGGGGCAGCTCAGGGAGGAGTCACCATCCACACTCAGCACCAGAGACTCACAAAGCAGCAACAAATGGCCAGTTAAGGACTCAAGAGGCCTACTTCATGGGGAAAGCCCACAAATGCAGGCATAGTGAGTGGTCTGTGAGATTTTACAGCACTTGTTCAATACTGGCACCAGTTTGTGCCTGAACACTGTAGAACAACCCAAAAAACAACCACAAGCTAATGTAAGAGCAAAGGTGAAAAAAACATCTCTTCAGAAAGTACCAAAGAGCACAGAACAGCCACCAGACTTTGATCAGAACTTGATAGCAACAGCCAGGAAATACAAAACTAAAAGCTACAGGGCTGATGGAAAAGGATGGCTGATCTTCAGTCTTTCCTTCACAACCCACCTCTCCTTTGCTAGGCACACAAGGATGGGACAGAGGGATGATGACAACATCACTTGCCTCCCCAAACTCTTCATTTCTACATAAACTTGAGGCTTTATCCTGGGCAACTATGACAAGCAACATTGCCATGCTTACCTCAGCACTTCTTTTGCACAATCACAATGACTTTCAAGCTTCATGGAGTAAGTAATTTATCTAAAACTGGTTAGGTAAACAGTGTCCCTCTTGAAAGAGCCTCCAGTGGTTTGAAGTTACTCCCTCTGTTTCAGTTATTCACTCTTCTCTCCTTTCCGACATTTCCTTTCTGCCCATTTGTCCCAAGAAAGATTTTAAGGTGCTGAAGGATACCTTTCAGGCTCCACAGCTCTCCCCTAGTTACTGCCACTGCAGCTAGTTCTGTAGATTAAAAAACATCAGTAGCTCTCTAGAAATGGGTTACATAGTACACGATCTAGTTTACTACAAGATCCTGAAACAGGAAATTGGTTTAGAAAACAGGAGATTAAGAGATTTTAGTAAGCTCTCACTTATCAGTATGATCATTGTGGCTAGAAGGCACCTCTGGAGGTCTCTCATTTAGTCCCCTGCAGGCCTCATTGCCTCAGCCTCTCCTCAAAGGGCAGGTGCTCCGGGACCTGCCAGCACAGTGGCTCTCTGTTGAACTTGCTCAACACTCTCAACAGGAAAGCCAGAACCAAAGTGCTACTCCACAGCGTCCCAAGACAGAGAAGCCTTGCTCTTTATACACTGCTTTTGCACTACAGCACCAGAAAGTTCCGAGTGCCATCTCTCTGTCACGAGTAATAACAGAAGCATCACTTACAATGAACAAAAAGAGTTTTATTGGAACGTATACACACAGGGATAACAGAGGTATCCAAGTAATCAAATATGGAATGTTTAAGAAAGTTAAAATAAATAAGGATACCAAGATTTGCCAGTGCTAGGTCCAGCACCAATGTAAGTAAATGCCCTCCGAACAAGTTTGACTCTGACGGGACCATCCCTCCAGAGCCTGTAAAGATTCCTACCACCAGAAAGTGGCCAATAATTTTGGAATACAAAGAGTCACAATAGTGCTTTCTGCCCACGTGCAGCCACACTGTTTATTCACTACTTTCGTCTCTTATTTCTTTAATAATATCTATTAAATTCTGAAGTCCAAAAACATAACCCGTGTCTTGGCCCTCATGCACCACACTGTCTTCTCCATAGTACTTGCAGGTTGTGTGGGCAAAGTCTATCATACGGACATCAACAGTGCTTGCAGTTGGTTTGTAGGCATATGCTCCAGCTGACTCATCTGAAGATTCCTCTGAAAGGTCCTCTAAGTCCTCTGGATCCGAATCGACAGAAACTTCCTGTCTTTCTTTCCCGTCATAAATGATCAGCAAGGAGCTCGAATAGAAGCGGTAAGACTCCTGTTTCTCTAGGACAGACTTGAGTTCAGTCAGTTTTTTAATAACAGATTCAAAGAGTTCCCTGCGCAGGTATTTGCCATTGTGGAAGAATTGGTAAAGTGCTTCTTTAAATCCTTGGACTGAGAGTTTTCTTCCATGGTATTTATTCATGAACATTAACTGGCCAGTGCCTGCCTGGTAGACCTGTATATATGAACAAAAGACAAGAGAAAAGGAATAAAGCCACTTGCGAAGCCACTTAAAACCTTCAGGGGAAAAAAAAATAGGACACACTACAGAAAGCTTTTATAAAGGTGATGTAAGACTCACTTAAATTGCTCTTGCATAGTTACAATTGTTAACAAGAGATCTAGCAGTGTCTATGGAGCAAATGGAAAATTCCTTCAGTTTGGATTTCCACTAGGAATGTAAGAATGAGTCTCAGTGAGATTAGGAAAACTGCATCCAAGATCTCCAAAGCTACAATCTGCAGTACAGCCATTCGCTCAGCTCCTGGCCTGCCTCTGCTCACAAGCATACCAGCTGATTTCCAGAATGCTGGACACTAAGTGACAGTAAACACTCCTACAAAACCAAGGTGTGCTCCACAATCCCCTGTATTTATCAAGCCAGAGGTACTCCTTCATGAAGATTCTTTCCTATTGGTCTACACACCACACAGTTTAGTAACACCTAAACATCTGGGTCATGCAAGAATTGCAGGTGCCTCCAAAGTTCCTCCTTGTATTCCAGCACAGGTCTGTACTGGCAGGTGAACAGTGAGCAGGCCCAACTCATTTCTAATCTAGCACACTGTGGCTAGAAATGCAGCCCCCACACTTCCCTTCCTGCCTTCTGCTTTTCCCCGAAGTTAAACAGTGAGCTGAACACCAAACATGCCAACAATCATACCGTGGAACAAGTCCTAGCAAACACTGCTGGCATTCCTGGAATCTATTGGATGGGAGGAAAGGCTTCAGAAAAGCCTTAAAAACAAACAAGCTGTTTCCCATTTGTCACTCTAGGAATGCAGAAACATGTAAACAAAACACTCAGGTGAAAGTCCATGCAACTGTATCTCCTTATTTGACCACAACTCTTATCACATTCACCAAACCACTTCTTGTCTGCACTTTGCAATGAGCCTACTTTAAGTAGTGAAAGATCTGTGCCTTTTCAGGGCCTGCAAGACAGAACTGATTGCTTCTTCATACTCCAGCAAATATCCACATTTTATTCAACATGCTTTTACTGGCAGACCTCCCTTTGAACTGTTTCCTATGCTAGGCCAAAATTTGATTCAATTAGCAATTTACGGCACAGTTTTAATTTGCTGCTAGTGTGCAGACTATTTTTATGCTCAAAGAACACCTTCACTGATGCAGAGCACATGCAGTAGGTTGCTTCTGCAGACGCTGCCTGCTTCAACTAATAAGCAATACCCAAAAGCCTCAATCCTCTCCCTGAAGCAAACAAAGCACAGAATTTCAAGAAGCAATATGTAACCTAAATCCCCCCAGTAAAAGAAATCAGTGCAAGTCTGACATAAGTCTTCCTCTCACCTGCATGCCACAAACTCTGACTCCAATGACAGCTGATGTGCTCTGCTGACACTTGCGGATCTGATTAGCCTTCTTCTCTTCCGAAGCATCATCTCCATGCTGTCGGGTTCCCATCTTAAGGTCCAACACACACGGTACTTCATATCGAGATGTTAGGTTTTCCAGCAAAATGAATTCTGACTCGTTAAGGAACAATCCTCACAACGGGGCACAGAGGTTTTAAAGCCATTGTCACAGATTTTACAGTGTCACAGTCTTAACTTCAAGCATACTCAAAGCATGCCCAGTGTATCTTAGTCTATGCAAAACTACAGCTACATAAACCTGGCATAAAGCAGAATAGGTATCTAGTTCACTGCTTTCATTGGTCTCTAGACAGGGCAGGTGAATTTCCACATTAAGTGAAAAAATAAAAGAACCCAAGTCACATAGAAATATAACCTAGCAGCAGACTTGGAATTACCAAGTAAGGGATTTTTTAGGGCTGGGAAATGAAGATTGTGTGTGCTTCAATTACCATTCAAAAACTGAGAAGCATTTTCACACCAGCTCTGAAAGACAAGTTAAAAAGCACTTCAAATCACCTTTAGCAAGTGCTCCTGAGATATCATACACTTCTAACTTAAGTAACTTAATAATCCTCTACAGTAAGATGCTGAGGATACCAGCCATTAAATGCCACTGATCCACAACTTGTAGGTTTGAATTAAGTTACATGAATTTCCCAGCCTAGCTACTTTATTACATGCTGTAAATACCTGTGTCCTAGAAAGCGCTACCAATCCCTTCCAAGACACCGAATAGATCATGGCTTTAATGTCTCCCTGGATTGCACTTAAGCCTGGTCTGTACTCTTATCTGGTATCTTCAAGAAATAAAAACCAGAGCACTACTTGTTCTGTTAGGGTGTATTTTTATGAAAGGATACTATATTGATTACGGTGTTTTGCGTTTTCCTTCATCCGCTGCAACTGTTGCTGGTGACATTTCATGCTCCAAGGATTATGGTGTTTAAACTGTGAACTGACATTTCCTTTTTTCTCTACAGTATAATACAAGACTTCTGATTTCTTCAACCACTCAAATTCTTCTTCCAATTTGTGACTAGAAAAAAAGAGCAACGCAGTGAATAGAGGTCAAGTAGAAGAACAAGCACTTTAAAGAGTTGTCAGTGGATTTAACTTTACAAACTACTTTGCCCACCTTCACTAAGAGCCAGCATAAGCTTTACTTTGCTTAGTGCTCAAGTTGCCCATCAGTAATATTCCAACCTTTATAAAGCCACCTCCTTATTAAAGTGAACTGGCATATAGCCAAGTACATTATGAAACACAGTAATTCTGCTTATACATTCTTTACCTGTGTGAATAACTTCTATGGAAGTCATGCAAGCAGCAGCAATATGCTCTAACATTTATCCTTTGCTAAGGTCACTGTTTTCTTGCACAGTACATCACAGCTCAAAGTGGGCACAATTAACATAAATGAACAAGGGGAGTATATGTCTCTAAAGGGTATAAAGCAGGATTCCTACAACAGTATGTGAGGTTTTTGGGTTTGGCTTGTTTTGTTAAGTGTTTGGGTGGGGTTTTTTTAAGCTTCAAAAATAACATTGGGAAACCTTTTTCAACTGACCACAGGGGAAAAAAACAAACAAACCAACATAACAAACTAACACAACCCAACCAAAACAAACCAAAGGAAAAGAAAGAAATGACTCAACAGGCTACTGGGCTGAGCACATACTAATTTCACTATTGAACCTGTCTGCACTAAACATGTCAGGAAAAGCAAATGAATCAAGAGAAGAAAAGAAAATTAAAGTTCAGAACTCTGGAAAATTCTTTGGATCCTAATTTGACAGGATAAAATGTTATGCTTCAGCATTCTGCATTCTAGGTGCAGCTAGCAAACATACCTTTTAATTTTTTCCTCTTTCCTGTGCTGTCGGACCCACTCCTTAGATATCTTCTCATTTTCTAACAACATTGTCTTTTTATTAGTCCATCGCAACAGCTTGCTTTTGGGTTCACAGTCAGCATTATCTAAGGTTTCTAAGTTGTCATGGTCCCCATTTAATGGATATGCTATTAGACATAAATTTCCATCTTCATCCTCTTCAAAGCTCACCGACACGACACCTGAAGGAAGAAAGGACACAAACAGTTATGAACCGCTGAAGAGACAAGCAAGCCTTAGAGAATGCATGATATTACACTAAGAATATAGCAACTTTTATTTTTTTCTCTTACCCTGGTCCTTAGTTTCTATCTTGCCACAGGCCAAAACTCATCTGCCAACCTAACAAATATCAAAAGAGCTAGACAAAAATGACACCTCGCAAGAGACAGTTCATCATATTGACAAACATTGATACAAAAGGTTCTTTTCTTTCTCTGATGCAGTCAAGTAAGAAACAAATAATAACAGGAGACAATTTCAATTAATAAAAGCTTTTATTAATTTAAAAAACCTATCTGGTCTGACTCTAAGTGAGATGTAAAACATCTGTTAACATCTTGAAGTGAAAAGTGACCTGCATACAAAAAACCCTCAACTTTAAGTTTTGCATGACAGCAAAAAGAAAAAACTTATCCACACAAGATTTGGTTAATAGATCCCCAGGGGAAAAGATCTGCATGTAGAGCAAAACAAGAGAAGTGTCACATTACAACAGAAACTAATCCAAAAGCTTTCACTTTCAATCACCACGTTTAATTATACATTTTCTTCTCCTTATTGGAATATAGTTTATTGATACTGGTTATTCAGCAACCTTGTGAAGTAAGCAACAAAAATATGATACAAAACAAATCTGTGTGGTACAGAAGTATGGTGAAGTTTGAAAGCATTTTTTTCATCCTCTCCTCAAGAGTCTCTAGAGCACTGTGTTGTGTTTTAAGTGTGTTAGCAGAGCACTCTGACACAGATGGGCTCAGTACTACCTTAGCAAGTTTCATGGTTAATGAAGAAACCATAACAATTGTCTGAACTGGTTTTAGTTTTATTTTGTAGTCCTCTCTCTTTATTCTCAAATCAGTTTGCACAGTTCTTGCAGCCCATCACTAGGCCAGAGGGGAGAGGTCTCGGCGAGAGTTTGGTACTTCTGAGCTGGGCAGGCGGCTCCGAGACCTACAGTACCTGGGGCAGGGTGTGCAGAAGCTCTGACTGACAGTCCTGCTGCCACAAAGGATAGGACAACAGGAAAAAAGGGGGGAGACAGCTAGAAAATGGCCTTTGGCTTTATCCTGGAAAAAATAACAGAGACTGACGAAATGAAGCCCTTTACCCCTAATCCCTCCCCACACTCCCCAGAAAGCCAGGTACACTAATACAATTGTTCTATTACAATTTCAGAAGCATCATTCAAAAAAAAATCATTTTTTCTTCCAGTCCAACAGAACTCACAGACAGACATGTCAAAGTCTCTTTAAGCATGCAGTGAGTAGTGACTCTGAAATATCTCCTCTGAAGTCTTCTGCCAATTTCACAAACATTAAGCATAACTTCATCACCCTTATGGTAGTTAAAATCAACATACTCTAAAAAGCAACTCCATTTAAAAAAGGTGCTTCAGACAGATTTATTAATCACCAGGGAGCAGATGATGGAATAGCAAAGAGAAAGAAGTGTGTTGCTGTTAACTAGCGCAATTCTTCAGAGAAATGAAATTTCCACTCCTACATAACATCTGAGTCAACCTCATCTTGGCTACTTGATCCTTGCCTACCTAAATGCCACGAATTTTCATTTCCTTAATGGCAGAAACACCATGGCAAATATTCAACCAGACACCTTACTGATATGTTTACTGTGATCAAAATGAGAGCCAGACAAGAAACCAAAGAACAAGAGACCACAACTAAGCTTGCACAAAACACTGTCAGTCAATCTTACCGAATTCTTGTAAGCAGACATTAAACAAGTGGCAAAAAAATATTTAGAGATTAAAGAGAAAAAGGCAGCAGAAAACTACTGAAAGCATTCACAAGCTGTCAGCTACTTACCTGTGCCTAAGGGAGATACATGGGCTATCACCAGCAGAGCTGCTCTACTCTAATGCTGTTAGTCAGCCCAAACATCAACTTGGCAAGCATTTCCACCCTGCATCTCCACAGCCTGCCTCAGACAACATCAAAATACATGAAAAGAAAACCCCAAAATCTCTTCCACACTGAAGAGATTTCAGAGATAACAGAGAGCATGGCACACTTGCATTTACAGAAAGAACAACCCCATTCTAAGTTTTGGTAACTTACCCTCATATTGTGGAGTGAATTTACGCATTTCTGTTGGGAGCGTCTCATAGAACTGGTGTTCTCTCTGAATAAGGGGCTTACAGATGGTCTTGTCGTTAAACCGGAGGACACAGGAGTGTCCTCCAACCTGATGAACAAAAGGCTCGAGCAGGACTCCCTTGGAATAGTGCTCCACTTCCATAGCTCCAAATGCTGGGCTCATCCTTGTAGCACATTAGACAGAAGGCGGCGACAGTGGTGAAGCAGTTCAGAGCCGCAAGCCTCCGAGATATGAGGGTGTTTACGTCGGTTCAGAAGTCTGTTAAAAAGACAAGAGAGCGCCGGGCCGTCAGTCTCGCCGCACGCGGGCGCCTGGGTGAGCAAGGTCGAGCGCTGGCGCTGCCCGCAAAGCGCACGGAGGCCGCGGCGAGCCGCGGGAGGCGGGGCGGAGCGGAGCAACCACTACCCGCTCCACTGCGCGGCCGACTGCGGCTCCGCGCCGGGCGCCGCCAAACACCTCGGCCACGCCACGCCCCCCCCGCCCGCAGCCAATGGGAGCCCCGGCGGGGCGGGACTCAGCGCCACGCGCTCGCTCCGCCCAGGCACGCGTGCGCACGGGCAGCGCCGCGAAGGGGCAGGCAGAAGGGGAACTGGCGGCTGCGGAGGCACCGCAGGCTGCTCCGCATGGGCTGCTTTTCCTAATTAAAAACTATCGAGGATAAGCCCCGGCGAGCTACACCAAACGCCTTCCAGCGTCCGTCCCAGAGCCAAATGCACTAGCGTTCCCAGAGATCCCGCCCTGGCTGAAGGCGAACAGCACATCCCGGGCCAGTCCCAGAAATTCCCAATTAACGCCGCGTTTACAACTGCTGCCTTCAGACAAGGCAAGCAACCACAGAAAACTGCCGATGATCAGGCTGGACACTTATTTCACTGGTTTACTCATGACGACGTGTCAGGTGAAGTGTGTCACAGACGCTAACTTTTCAAATGAAATGACAACGCTAATAAGCCACTTGCCACGAACTGATTTTTGCGTGAGCAGAAGGCAAAGTGGGCGCTGTTCCATCAGCATCCATCCAAAAGATCTGCTGCTGCACCCCTGTGACTACACAGGCGGCCTCCAGTTTCACACAGCTTACACTTCAATATGTAGTCAAAGGAGCAAAGCTGAAGAAGGACACATGACTGTCTTGGTCTCTACCTTCCAGCAAATTTTTAAGTTCAGTCGCTCTAATTTTAGACCCGAGCTTTAATGATTAACTTTTTGCAGCTAAAAAGAACCTCGTACTTATTTTGCCTGAAGATCATTACACGGACAATAATGCACCTAATACAAAGAGACTACAAAGTGTTCCAGGTCACAGGTCTATTTTTATTTGTCCTCCTTAGATATTTAACAGCTTTACATTAACTGGAAAAGCACAGACCTACGGGCTTAGGGCAGAACTACAGCCACCTACAGCATGCCCTGTACCTAAGGGCATTAATTGAATTAAACAACTAAACTGCTTAGAAAACAACAGATCGATCCACTGAACTCCAGCTCCTGGAATGTTTACCACACCTCAGGAATAACAGATCAATAGTTTACTCACTACACACCAGTTAGCTTTTAAAATTAAAAAAAAAACAACCACCACCAAAAAACACACACACAACAAAACCAACAAAACCCCAGAACAAACACAGACGATTAATACAGAAAACAAAACTCAGGCCACCTCAGCTAGAGTATGTAGAATCTAATCTGGAATAGTATTTCCCAGAAACACCACTCTCTTCTGAGAGTCCACTTATATTTTAAGACTAGAACAAAGTTAATAAACTTGTTATCTCTATTTGTACTACTTTCTTATGCTTTCCCTAATACAGCTACTGCATGCCCAAGAGAAGTTTCTCATCTACTTCAATGTCAACAACTCAACAACTTGGAGCCACACAGGTACAAGCATCTCAAGTTCCGCTGAAGACACAAGCAAGTTCCAAAAACCTCTTTTAACAACAGTCAAGCTGATCGCTACTGTGGCAGCCAGGCAGGTGGACAGGCACACATCTCAGCCTGACCTCAAACATCAGGATGTTCAACCCACCACTGCAGCTCCAGTAGTCAGAAGGTGGCACTGTCAGTGCTCTACAGCCACTTATTTGCTTGATGACTTCCCACAGAACCACCTACTCCATTCAAGGCCACACTGCTCTTCACCTCAGATTCAAAGCTGGGTTACCAGCAGATGTTTAACATACTTCAACCCTTCAGCAAACACACACTTAGCAAGACACATCAGTTCCTGATTAAGTTGCGACTGAGCGTTGTTTCCACTTTCTATCAGAGAAATTTTAAGTATCAGTATGTTTGTATAATGCATCAGTGACTTTAGAAGTCTCAAGAATTTTCATCATGACTTCCTAGAATCAACACCAACTCTGGTGTTCTGGCATCTCAAAAGAGTGAGAGTTTTCACTTGGGGGCACCTATATAAAAGATCCAGTGGTGACAATACTCTAGAAGAGGCACTTTTAGCAGCATCACAGCACATCAACATTATAAGAGTCACTCTTTCCAAGATAGCATTACCATTCTGTGGCTGCCTTTCTAATTATCCATGATGTAGACACTGATTAGCAGCTGCAGCAGTTCAAACTATGCAAGTACCCTGCAAATATCCCTTAACCTCAAACACCTATGTGGACCGGGTCCTATGGCATTGGAGCAAAACTGCATCAGGAGTTCAGTCTGTGCTATAGAAATGACTCTGTAGCAAAAGCACCTTCAACATGAACAATGTATAACAGCTTATTAAACCAACACATCTTTAGCAAGCTGATTAGCTTGTTTGCTTTCACAGATGCCAGTGGTCCAGCCAATACTTGCACATGAAGCACCACACTGACTTGATAATGGAACTGCAAGGCACAGAACTACACAACACTACTCGTGCTACTTCACTCTTTCTGGGAAAATTAAGATCTGGCAGCATGTCACACAGTGTAACTTCCCATTCAAGCAGTAACAAAGCAAGTATTTTATTGCTCTAATATTGTAAAAATATAATTTATTAAATATTTAGGCAGGCTTGGTCTTTTTTGAGCAGAAGACACAAGAAACACAGTTACACACAGTGCATCCCATCTGTGTGACAAGGCAAATGTGCATCTGCCACAGGGAGAAATTCAAACAAGTTGTGTTTGCTGTCCCTGTGTTAAGTTCTCCTCCTGCTTTTATCTTCCAAAGCCTCAGTGTAACTCCCACATGTTCTGCTTTTATGAGACTTTCCTGGCAACATGCCTCTGCTGAAGAAGCTGTATTAATACAGCTATGCAGCAGAAAGCTACATGCAAAGGGACTGCAGAACAGTGTCAGCAAGAAGTTCCTTGCTGTACGGCCTTTAAACTCACTTGTGCAATTTACTGCCTTCTTATAAACTTATAATGCAGGTATGATTTGAACAGAGCAACAGGCAACAGCAAGCCCTCACAATCCTGTAATTAACTTAGATTTTAATGAATCCAGAGGTTTGAGTTCTCGCTTTGAACAACTGATGTATTTTAGCCTTTCAAAATAAGAAGCACTGTTTACCCAGTAAATTAATTTTGTTTTCATCCAATAAGTGTCATCTCCCTTGCAAACAATTTATGAGTAGTATCTTTTTTCTGCTGCATGCTTTAACTTTACCACTACAATCAATTAGGATTTGTTTGTCAGTTTGGCTCTACTTAACACTGGGAATCTCGCCACTTGGATTAATGACAGGACCTGGAGCACAACTGTAACGCCCATCAGAAAAGTTATGCACTGATTCACTTATAAATACTTTACTTCCATAACAATCTCATCAGGATGTCAAACTGGTGGTACATCCTTAGAAATCCTAAGACTAACAGCTTCAAGTGGCATTGATGCTGACCAGCATAAACACAATACAGTTCTTTACTGCCTTTCCTCTGATTCTACACCCAGTTTGTTTTCAATGCTCCCTGGGCAAGAAAGAGCCTAGAACAGCTGGTTTTAGGCAAATTTCCCAGATACTAAAAACAAGCTCAGTGTACCCTGCCCTCTTCCTATGTTTTCTCAGTGCCTTTGGCAAAGATCTTTTGTTCAAAGGACACTTAAGCCAAAAAAAGCAGACGTACTATTTATTCCTCCACATGTAAAGTATTTTAAGAGAAAAATCTGACATAACTTGAAGAAAGTAAATAAAACCTCATCTAGACACAGTAACAATAACTTGAGCAATGTCATTCTTACAGTCAGCAGCAAAAGATGTTTAAAACCCAAATCTGAAAAAAACAGAAGTGACATATACAGACATCTCATTCTCATTCATATGTGGCAATGACCCCTGGCAAGGTATCACAATGAGCTCATCTTTTCAGACCTTTAATATTGATCTCAGGTGAAGCCATTCTTTGGAATGTAATTCATGCCATTAGATTCTTGACTTCCCATATGTAATTGCATTAACCTTCTCTGGAGAGCACAGCTCTCAATTAAGCAGCACCTCTTTCCTTCACAACCATTTTTAGAAACAGCTCTTCCCAAAACTCTGTAATAGCAGAATTACTCATGGAGAGCTGCCTTTGTAACCATTCTGCTAAAACTTGAGTCTCAAGTGCATGCTTTTTCCTTTGTGTGGTCAGTACCTGAACCTTCAAATAGCCAGAAGTCAGCTTTACAGTGACAGAAATAGCAGACAGCAAAGCTTTCTACCCTTCCTCAGTTCACTGGGTAGTTCAAAGAGAAAGCTAATGTCCATCTACTGCAGCACACTATAAGCCCACCTAACCATGCAGAGCTAAGCCCTTTCTTTAGCTTCCAAGGAAATGGAGGAATGGCACAGTCAGCCAACAGGAAGAAATTTTTAAAAGGCTATCAGTGACCTATTAGACATGCCAAAGAGAAAGCTGCTTCAGTGTGAAGATTGCTCAGGAGGAAATGATTATCAGCTGAGGAAGGACACAGGAATTGCAAGTATCAATGTGTTAAGCATATGGTATGGTTGCAAGAGTCCATCACCTGTTTCATGAACAAAACTGAAGTCATTACATTCTGTCAAAAAGAACAATCATTCATGACTGAAGTGGAATAAATATGCTTTCCACTACCAGCATCTTAATACTTTACAAATAGCAAAGTATATTACTTGAATTAAGAAGACAAAGTACAAAATGGAAGATACAACATCAGAATATCAAAAACATTAAATACATTAAACCTGCTCAGGCTCAGAGTTCTTGCACAATTTGTGATTCTTTTTAATGAAGCCCAATGCCATTCCTCTACATATAAGACTATTTTATTCACAAGTTCATCCAGTTTATCATTAGTGAGGAATTCCTTCTAGCATTCACTTCACTTGTGCTTAGCTCGTGGATTAAATTTACTCTGGTGTGTTCTGCTCCAGAAGTTCTTAAGCATAGCATACAGATACTCAAATCCTCTAGTGTCTAATTAGCTGCCTTAGAACAGTATTGGAAACACAAAATTACATTTTAAAGATCAGCTGCACAGACATTTGCAAGCAAACCCTGCACAACAGATGTTCTTCATTCTTACCAGTAAGAATACCTCTGCATTCATTTATCACAAGCTATTTGCATTACATTTTATTTGCGTTACTTGGCACACAGAGGACAATTTTTTGTTTACATTAGTGATGTTAATGTACTGAAGATAAATGTTTTTCTTTAAGATTAGTTACCACAATAAACATTTGCTCTGCGTAATCCTGCGAAGTTTAAGGCTGTTCCTAAGGCCAAGATTCCTAGCTTCAAGGATGTGTTATACCTCCAAACACAAGTCCCACAGTAGAATGCTTTTGAAGTCTTTTGTATCTCAGATCACACTGTAAGTAATTTTAAGTAATAAAAGCTATGGCTTCTAGCTTTTAGCTGTTTTTTTTTTAATCTTATTAAGGTAGCAATGCAAAGCCTTGCATGACAGCATGCTTGTAAGAGTCCTATGATTCTGGGAAAAGCCTTAAGTTTTGCAGGATTACAGAGAGCAAATGTTTATTATGGTAACTAATCTTAAGGAAAAAATTATCTCCGATACATTAACATCACCAATGTAAACAAAAAGTTGTCCCCCAAACACAAGAAATGCAAATTTAATACAGCAGACATAAGACCTTCCAGCATCAGAGTGGGAAGAGGGGCTGGCCCACAGCATCAAGCAGAGATCACTTTATGAAGATGATGTCACACAGGCAAGCATATTGCTCTTCAGTTGTTTCATTTTCTGTTCTCCCTAAATGTAAAAAAATAGGAGAGAAGGCAGCAACATGCTGGGCTATCAATTTCTGTGCAAGTAAAGGTTACTCAGGCACTTCTGAAGCAAATCAATCAATTTATCAATCACAAAGTTATCTCCATATGACTTACACTCAAGAGATGAGTAAGCACGAGGTTTATAAAAATAGTCATCAGGAACACTGGCAAATCCAAGAACAAAATACCAACTTCTCTGCACCCACATATTGAGATGACGTGTGCATTTTCTCTCCAGCCAGAAATACTTCTGCTATAACCTTCACTGGTAAATCTTCAATGAAGGTGATGGGAGTCAGGCATTATAGTTACAAGTATCATAACCACCTACAAACACAAAAAGCCAAAGAAGAGCAAATTCTTCCTGCTGAATGTAGAGGTGAACCAATAAAAGAAACTACCTGCTTGTTAAAATTGCTGACACAATGTAATTTTGCCTTTTACTAAAGGGATGGTGACTGCAACACCAAATTGGAAAAAGGAAAAACCTTTGGATAAAACCAGAAAACAAAACAAACAACTATCCTTTCATCAATTTGATTCATAACTTCAAAAACACTTAAGAAATACAAAAATTTTAGTCAATTTGGAACTGCAGAAAAGCTTCCTGAAATGCCCTACATTCTTCTGAGGACCTCACATCAGGTATTTCACACCTCAAAGTACCAGTCCTCTGGACTTTCCCCTCTCTACTGAAAGGAGGAAAGATAGTCCAACACTGGCCACAATGGCAAAAGACGCAAGACTCTGTTCTGCTGTGAACTTCACAACACTTTAAGCTTGGTAGCAAAAACCTTTCATATCTGCAAAGGACGTTGTCTAGACTACAGAAAGACACTGCACTGAGATACTGAAAAAATGTATGGAAAAATGCACTCTTTCAGCACAATATTTTTTTTTTTGCCGGGCAACATGATTATGCTATCTCCTTTTACTCTCTAAACATACTTCTAATTTTGTCTTCCTTTAAATATAACCCAAACAGCTACTACCAGAAATTAACTCTGCCACACAGGTCAGGACACATTTACATCTTAAATTTAACATCATGGCTGCAAAACTGCCTCTTGCAGCAAACCCCAAAAAGGTTTTGATATACAACTGTAGAAATTAAGAATTATGGAATATTAAGCATAATAAGAGAGCAAACTATCCGAAGTTACATAATGTTCTGTTATTGTTCATCATGCACAAGCATTATCCTTATCTTCCTAAAACCAGCTCTACCATTACCAGGGGGAACCCAGTTTCCCAATCCTTTTGTCTGGAAAAGCAAAGCACATAACCAAGGCAGTCCCCAAGAGCTTCTAGCTCTTTCTTAACAGAAGCATGCACAGCAACTACAACTTCTTAAACCCTCACAAGGAGTTTGCATGCTCAGTAGAACTATTGTTTCAATATCCCAAAAGCAAGAGCTTCCAGCTTTTTCTACACCCTTTGAAATCTGTTGAGGTTAACAATTACCAAACTCTGGAGAAATGCCAGAACTTAGGTACCTCTCAAGTAAAGCTATTTTATATCCCTAGAACAAAAATAAGACCAAGTTACAGGTTACTAAGCATATTCAGCCAGAAAGGAGCATGCAGTTCTGACCCATGCAGATTTTCCAGGGATTGTGTAATTTAAGATCCTGCTTCTTTTTTCTACTAAAAAAATCCACGGAAACTTAAGAAACCTGAACCACAAAACCTAAGCTACTTAAACTTCCTATTTAGAAACTGATCCATCTTAAAACAGTTATCTGGCACCAGTGGCTCAAACCACTACTTGCTATAAAAAGACAAGACTGTCCTTTGTCGTGGAGAAACCAAAGTAGCATTCAGCCTTTAATCTTCTGAAAAAATGACAGCAAGAGCCGAATTGTGTGGATGAAATGCACATTAAAGTGTTACTCAAGATATGAAAAACAAACAAAAAACCGCCACAGAAATCCAGGTTATGTCTTTCCATTACCACGAATTTAGCAGTCTGAGAACTGTATTTCTAGCCACCCAATAAAACAACATGGTATTGTTGTGACTGGCCCTTGAGGTGTGACCCATTTGCCTTAAGCTGCTCAAGAAGACAACTGTCAAGTCCTGTTCAAAGGTCACACTCAGCTAACTACACAAAGATTTTCTCTGTCTGTATTCCCTTCAGAAATCTGTAATACTTTTTCTAAGTAAATAATATTGGCTCACACAACAAGGCTGTTAAATTTAAGCACAGATGCTCAAATCTCACTATCCAGCCTAGCTTCTTGAACAAGAATTTCCAGAGAAACATAAAGCAAAGATCATCTCTAAGTAAAACATTACAAGAAGAACGGTGCCCAAAACACAGAGCTACATATTTCATGCATCCCATTTATGTGTATTTTAATCTATGCCATAAGCACACATCACATGAGGTTTTTAACCATTTTCTACAAAACCAGAATAAAGCAGCCCAGAATACAGTCAGACCTGAAATGACCACCCACATTTTTAACTATAATTTTTGCAGTGTAGGTGCCAAGATTTTACTTCTGATTATCATGACAGATGAGCTGTTTTAGAGCAAGACCTCCAATTTCATTACACACATTTGACATCTCTTTGAAAACTGTATTTGCTTAAAAACATTATGAATTACTGAAAATATCCCAAATCAAGTAACAACCCATACTTGCATAGAAATTATGATCTCTACAAATTTTCTGCCTAGAAAGAATTATGAAATAACTTGGTCTTAGACTTTGACCGTGCAGCTCCTCCTGGGATGCCCAGGCAGTTATAGAAGTTCAAATCCCAAAAACACAAAGTAATTTTACTTTGCTTCTTGCTGAACTGCAGCAGACTGGACATGAGAAGTAAGGACAGGAGAGGAGTCTTCCAAGATAGAGTTTGATGTGGGACATCATAAACGTTTCCCTTGTTAAATGTAACTCATTTCAAGCACAGTTTCTCCCTACCATGGGCTGCACAAGTACATTTGCATGGTACTTCAAAAAAACTCTATTAAAAATAAATTATTCACGTATTTCATGGCTCATCTTCCAATGATCTCATTGTACACTATCTGGAGCCAATTACAGGCTCACTGTAATAATCACTGTCAAAGAATGAATTTATAATCTCATACTGTTTACATCTTCAAACAGTAGTACAAAGCCACACGAAAAAACATTCTCTATTTCAGCAGTCTACAAAACGAATGCCTGCACTGCTCTCATCCCTCGGCAGGCTGCAACACATTTAATGATGCAAAAACTAGCTAGCTTTACTATCAAGTTAGTGAGACAACTTTAGTTTACCTTGAACAGATTCCTAGTTACAATGCTAGTTATATCAGTAGAAACAGTTTCACCCACCAATTAACCTATCACCAGTTGACTCACTCTTGTAAAAGAGAACACCTTACCGACATCAAGATGATGACTATCACATCAGCAGTTTCACTTCTGGTCTTTGTTAACAAGGAACTACATTAACCTAATTGATGACATCATTAAAAAAAATTATTGTTTTTTAAATAATCAATTGTCATCACATTGCCCCACATATCCAAAACACAAGGCAAATAAATGTTGGGGTTTTTTTTTTTGCTTTCCAGAAAAGAGAGGGATGAAAAAAAGAACAGAACAAAACATTTAAAGAAAAAAAGGTCATCTTAAATAAGTATGAAATTAGGCAGCACTCAATTCCTGATGAAGTTTCAAGCACTGTAGAAAATTTCTGCATTACAGCACTGCACAGCAGTTTGGGTACACTCAAAGTCCCCAGTGTTTCAAGAAAATAAAATCAGTATTTTTTGCTGTGGTCATTCTAGTAGATTCCAGCCAATTCCCAAACCCCTGCTTCTTCTAAGTGTGATTTCCTGAGGAAAAATTAGTAAATAATCCTATGTTCTGTCTTTAAGCTTGCTCACTATAAATCTCAACCACCTGCAGCATCATCAATCAGTTTCTGCAAGTAATCAAATTATTTTTTCCAGTTCCTGCTAACTTTTTGGATGTTAAGAGCAGTACAGAAGACAGGAACCATAAAGAGGCAGTACAGCTGAAAGGTTATGGTAAGAATTTGGTACTTACATGTTCTGTTTGAGCTACAAACTGGCTGACGAGCTCATACACAGCTCCAAAGCAGCCACTGCTTACGCTCTCTCTTGCCCAACCATTCATCATGGCAGAAGCACAGTTTGTCTTCAGCAGCAGTCAAAACCATTTTATGAGGAAGCCCTCATTTTTCCAGTAAAACAATGCAAAACCGGGCACTAACTGCTTCCTGTTACCTCCAACAGACAACCCTCCACATGAACCAGCAATCCAGACAGAAGCATCACAGCCTAATATCTGATAATCAGCAATGAGCACCTTCTGTACTACAACAAAGACTATCATTACATAGCCCATCTTTGAGACAGTCAGTACTTCAAAGACGTAGTGCTACACAAACAAAGAAGATGCAGATGATGTCACCTTCTAAACACAATCCATGTTAGAACTTCGTTTCAACAAATGATCTTTCTTCCAATCTTCCAGACTTTGCAGAAGAAGAAATCTCTACTTACAACACATGATATTATGTCAGATTTTTAGCAAGAGGGAAAGAAGAATTGTTTTGAAAGAAAACAGTCATTATCAAAGCCCCCAAAATAACACTTTGATATATTTCTAACAAAAGCTATAGAAATGCACACCTGCTGTTATACCTTAAAACTATAAAATGCACTCTCTTAATATTTGAAAACTATCCCTACATTGTTTTAAAGATATAATAACCTTGGGCAAGACAGAAATCCAGACAGAAAGAATTAGAGAGAGGAAAAATCCTTTCCCTGCAATGGAAAATTTTCATCTCTTCAAGCAAGGCAGAGAGATGCTCAGCCGGACCTGCGTTGCCTGGAGACCAGCTGCAGCTTCTTGCCAACAGGGACGAGCTAAGCATCAGCAAATTCAACAACTGATAAATGGATGAACTGAATTAAAGGCAGCAAGTTTTTTCCACACACCAGTGTGAAAAAAAACGGATAGCTTTCAGATAATGGTTCTGAGCCCATGCTCACTAGACACACAAGTTATTTTTAGTGTAAAACCTCAGCCTAATTAAGCTTCAGACTCTACTGCACTTAGCTTTTACCTCCATACTTTCAGCAGTAGACTGTGTTTCAGTCAAGATGTTTAGTGCCAACTCAATTTCATTTGATGAAATATTTAAATTTTTGGAGTATGTTCCTACCCATTAAACAGGTTCTGTTTTTAAGCACTGGCGCAGAAATATTAAGGAAGCCAATGAACTACATCAAAAAGGAAGAGGCTACAGCTCATTTTAGGATTAAAAATCACATTAAATCATTCTTCATCTCAAAAACCTGCCTCTGCCCCTTCCTACCTGAAGCCAGCAAGACAACACCAGAAACATTACTAAGGAGAGACTTGTTTTGCCTATTTCAGACCTGGAACTGCTCTCAATGCCAGGCTGACACCAACTTGGCTGCTGGACCTGACTTCTCAGAGAAACACCTCATGTGTCTTCCAATTTCCAAACACCTTCAGAAAAGAATCATGAAAAGTAAATGACATTTAATCCTTGTGACTTCAGAATTTCTCCAGACCTTATCTAATTCAGTTCAGTGGAAGTATTCAGATAGTAAAGAAGCAAACGTTTTAAAGTGAGTTCCATTTAATTCATCCCTTTAGATAAAAGACCCTTGTGGAATTTATGTCACCAGCCAAGCAGGTCTTCCACCATCAATGTGATAGCATACACTTCCCTGCCTACATCTATTCCTAAATCAAAAGGGCAAACACTTGTTTCACTAGCACCACAGCTGAGACTGAGATATCCTTAAGGCAAGGATAACACCCATCCCACACCCTTAAAAACAACAACCAAACCAAAGTATCCTCCTGTAGTCCTCAGCTGATCAGAGATTGATTAAAGTGCCACCATACCAATGACTTAGCTGGAAATGTATGCATTTTTTTGTTGTTTTGGGGGGTGTTGTGATGGTTTGGGTGTTCCCCGCCCCCCCACATTTTAAAAATCACCTAGACTAGACTCAGCTGTCTTTGGCTACTGCCCCTTCACCTTCCCCTCACCCATCTCAACCTTAACCCAGTCCCAAGGAAGAATAGAGGTTCAGCCAAGGGGTTAGGAAGCAAAGTGGAGGGTGAGGTTAGAGAGTAAGATGCAGCTCAGCCAGCAGCCCCAGTGAGAGTGGTTATCTATGATTTTATTTCTTGTTCCTATACATCTCAGCAGGGCTACGAGGGAAGTAGACATCACCATTGTTTTCCTTTCACAACCTGTAATCTAGTTCTTCTCACCAAAATATTCTAGCTAGCTTCAATCTAGCACAGGTGTGTGTGTGATTGTAGTGTTGGGGTTTTTGTTTTGTTCTCCAAAATCACATGCCTGACAAGTCTGAGGTCTTCCTTGCAAACACCTGGTAGGGAAAGAATTTCAAAGAGCACAAAGACCAGCATTCATATGACTGGCCACTACCCATTCTTCCAGCTCCTTCCCAAGATACCATAACTCATGGCTATGACACTTCTAACCCACCTTTTCTCAAAAAGAAACAGCAACCTAAGGATTACATTACTTGTATGACCAAAGTACTACAGGCAGGACAACAACAGGCTATTAACTTCAGAAGTGTATAAACAGCAGAGGCAGAAAAGGTAGGAAAACAACTTTTCAATTAAATGAATTAACATACATTTAAGAAAAGCTACCTGACGAAGTTTAAAATCTGAGTTTTGAAAAACAAGTACATATAAAGGGCAGTAAACCTTTCCTGAGATCCTTCCTTTAACTAGGAGACACTTCTGAGCACTTCTGATGACTCCTTTCTGAAGAAATTTTCCTGAATTCTGGCAGTTAAATCGTCAGGTTCTTCCTCATTTAGTAATACATTTTGATGACAAAAAAAAATTAAGCTGGAAGATGCTCAACAGGCCAAATGTAAACAAGTCAATCAATCCATTATAAAAATAGACCTATTTGTATGTGGACACATGTGTCTATAAACTCAGCTTCTGGTCCTTAATGTTAAACACTGAAATTATTGACATTAATTTCAACTTAAAGACGATTTCCCATTTTACACATACTACCTCATGTAAGTGTAGTTACAAGCAAAGATGAAAATTCTTAATACATTTAAAAGCCAAAAGAATTCTGACCTTGTTATTCTCAAGTGTCCAATCTGAACTGTTCTACTCTTTTTTCACTGTTAGCATGCTAAATGATGACCGGTAACATCCCATCAGACTGAAAAAAACAAACATCAGTTTTAATGTTCCAGAACTAAATATCAAAACAAAACTCTCATTACAGCATTTGATGCAGAACTGTCCCTTTATAGGCTCAAATCCAAAAAAAACCCCATGGGCACCGGATGCATTTATGAAATACCCGAGTATACAGGACGCATGAGGCACTGGGTCAAGAAAAAAAAAGGCTAGAAGCAGAGGCAATTCAATTTCAGCACATATCGGGAGAGATGTCAGTGTTAAGCACGCGTGCTTTCCACAGTGCAATTAAGGCCAAGGGCATCTGAGGGTGTAACTAGTTGCTATTCTATCAACAATGATTATCATTTTCGTAAGTTGAATGACGGTTTCCAGAGCCTCGACCGTGCTTTTGTTGAGCCTGAGGGCCTCAAGCCACGTTACAAGACCTGTGATGCTTAAACCAGCCTGTAACGAGACATCACCCAATATCTCCGTTTCACAGTGAGAAAGAGCAGTCGTGAGCAGCACGTCCAGTTATGCAACACATCCCCAAGCAATAGCCGTCAAACCTGCAGCAAGTCCATCGCGCAAGCAAAACGAAAAACCAGCGCCTTATGACTCAAGCAGACGAGAACTGCTGAGTAACGCCACGGAGCGACAACCTGCTCCGGGGTCACTTAGCTACGTAACACGGCACAGCCGCGGACCCCCCGCGCTGAGCCAGGGACAAAGCTGCCGAGAAGTCCCCCGCCCCGGTAAGCCCCACCGCCGCCCTGCACAGCTCCACGGAGAGGGCAAAGCTTGGCAGAAAGCGGAACGCAGCGTGCGAATGAGGATGCCTCGGGAACGCTGCCGTCCCTGCTCCCCGCCCCATCCCGGGCCAAACCCACATCCCCCAGGACCGATGCTTGGCCAGAGCCTGGCTTCCTCTTTCCCGAGAGGAAGCCTGGGCAATGCCCCTCCCTCTGCCGCCGCCCTACGTCGGAGGCTGCCACCGAGCATCCTCAGCGGAAAGCTGGGCAGCGGCTCCCCTCTGCCTGGCCAGGCACCGGCCTCTCACGGCGGGTGGAGCTAGGACCTGCAGAAGCACGGCCCCGCCGTGCTTAAAACGCAAGCGGCAGCCCCCGATCAGGAGACCCCCCCCCGCCCCCTTCAGAACCGACCTCCCCGGCGTGGGGAGGTGGTGGCTGTCGGTTCGCAGAGAGCCCGCGGTGCCCAGCGAGCCGGCCGGCAGGCCCGGGACAGCTGCGGAACGAGCCCGTTACCTGCTATCAGCGCAGCGCCGGTCTGCAGCTTGGCTTCTTTTGTTCCTCAGAAGTCAAAATGGCGGCGCGGAGCCGGTCCTCCCCCACCCCGGCATGCTCCGCCCCCCGCCCGCCTGCCCATTGGCTCGCTCTGCACCTCGGCGCGCTGATTGGGCGGCCGCCAGCGCCGCTGTTGCTAGGGTGAGCGGAGGCGAACCAAGGTGCTGCAGACCTGTGCCGCGCTTGGCCTCGTATAGCCTCCGCGTTCTGGTGTGCAGCTCGGCTTGGCTGCTCACCCCTTCCACGGGAGCCTCGAGGAGGTCCGGGGGGTGGCCAGCTTGCTCCATAGACTGTGCTTGGGAAACAGGACTGCGGGGAGAAGCATACACTCTGTGGCTCCCAGTCTAGGCACTAAACCTGCCTAGGATATAAAAGGCACACAGAAGACATGGGCTTCTGCTTTGTGAGGCACACAAAGGGCATGGTCTTTGCCTTTGTGAGGTGCATGTGTTTGCCCGAGCAGAGTGGACCCTGCCACGCGTGTCCTCAAGCTTCAAACTGCAACCTAAGCACCCTCAGCCCGATGCACGGCAGGTTGGGTTCTTCCTTCCTGTGACCTGAGCAGCGTTTCGAGTTACACCTCTTTGACTTGCCAGGCTGCAGCAACCACACTTTAACGCTCCTCCGTGCCTGCTCGAAAACAGCTTATCTCTGTTTCTGTACAGTCTGTGCCCTTGGTTTCCATGTGACTGCCACTCCAGGGCCCCTTTGGCCGTGTGCCCTGCCAAAGAGGTACACGAAGAGCATCTGTCTCGTCTTTGAAGCACGGGAGGCTCCCGGAGGGCCACATGCTTGAGTTCACCTATTAGTTCTGCATTTCGCTACCACCAAATATCTCATCGAGGCATACACGGCCCAAAGTCCTGGCAGCTCCCCCTGCCCAGCTTTACCCTGAATGACTTCCCAGGGCCTGTGGGCTGGTGATTTAAATGCCATTGCAATTGTCATGGTTTGCATGCAAGCCCACAGATGTGCCAGTAACAACAGAGCCACCATCATTCTAAGGAGAAAGACTGAATAATGAGATTAATGCAGTTTAAATTACTAAGCAACAGTCTCTCTGGCAATGAACTTAATAATGCTCTGCAATCTATTTAATCACACTAATGAGACAAAACTCCACTTAGATACAGATTACTCTGCATTTCATTTAAATAAAGGTCAGAGAGCTAAAAGCCACACAAGCCACCACAATTCCGCTGCACAACACACCCAGCAAAAGGCATTTTTTGTTTCCAGAAGGGACTCAGCCCCTCTGGCCATGGGCTGCTGAGGCAGTGCTGAGTACACAGAGCATCTCCCTCAAACCTCCCACCTCTGCTCCATGACTGCACACCCCTGCGTGGGCCCAGGGCTTACTAGGCTCAGGGATGGCTCCTTGGCTTGGAGAGGTGAGCATCAGTTCACCAAAGAGACTTGGAGAGCGAGAGATCTCCGATTTCTCCTTGTTCTAAAGTACAAACACACATACAGTCTTGTGTAAGAAGCAATTATATCCCCTGGTTTTCACTGCTTAAAATGTGCCTCTCTTGTCCATCAGGCTGATTGTTGAAGCCAAGCAGGGCTGCCTGTTGAGAGACATTTATCTGTCTGGCGCCGTCATGATTATCTTAATTTCAAAATCTGGTTTTGTGTGTGTTTCTCACCATTTAAAACTGGTGACTTCCCTTGGATATTTAAAGATCTTTCAAATTTAAATCTGTGCCTCTTTGGGCTGAAACTGGTCATGAGAGAGAGCAGGTCTGTAATTTACTCAAGAGACTTGATGGTTATAGCTGGGTATTACCCACACAGGGTACTAGTTTTGAACTCCGTTTGCAATCCCAGAGCTGGTCCGGGGCTCATGCCTGATTTATGTTCCCCAGCCACAGAGAGCAGGGAACTGAGGTACCACCACCCCATGGGACCCTTCCCCAGTGGGTGGCTGCACAATCCCTCCAGAGGCTGGGAATAATCCCACAGGTTCACAGCAGCATTTCATTTCCTCAAACCTTTTTCCTTGCTGTTCTTTTCATCCCTCTTAATTATTGAGGGAGCAATTCCAGGCTACAGGAGTCACTCAGCCATCTTCTACCTCCTCCAAGATCAATTTCTCTGGTGCAGTTCATATCTGTAATGAGACATCAGCATTGTGCTAGGCTTGGCAAGCCTTTCATTCCCTCACTGCCCTTGCCCTCACATGGCTTATGGTCACGTTGACTTCCAGCCCCAATTTGCACCGACTTTAGGAGGAGCCTCCAGCTAGCCACGCTCCCAGACATGCAAGCAAGGCTAATCTTTCGGCTGCCTGGCACTCCAGCTGACCCTGCACTACTTCCTGAGGACATTTGACCCTGAGCAGTGGCCTGAGGCTGCTGAATATAAGACGCTTAGTTCCAGGAGTCACTACAATAGCAAAGCTCCTGAACCCTCCTCCTCCTCCTCACAAGACAAAGGAGATGGAGCATTCAGGCTGATGAGGATCTGCTCACGTAGGCAGTCAGAAAGGTGCCTGGTTTTCCCACTGCCAAAAGTATTCACAAAACAAATAGGCAGTTAACATCCGCTTTCAGAAACACCCTTCCTTGTGTGCATTGCATAGCCACGTTATAGGGTGGGGGGGGTGGGGGGGGTGTCTACACACTCACATCTTTCAAGTGCCAGCCTGACAGCTTAAAGGAACGAGCACTTCCCACTATTTACAGAACTGCTGCACTACAGGAGAGCAGCAGAGCAAACTTCTTTGTCTTGGGCTATGTCAAACCCACGATCCAGAGGAAATTAAACACCCTTAAGATGGTCAAGTTCATGGATATTCGTTTTTGTATCTCCCCTGTTCAGAATCTAAGAACTGTTCTTTTTACAGGGAGCAGAGAACATTTATGGAAGTGCCTTATTCAGTATTATTCTTGCTGTGACGAGGGTGGCAAAAAATTCATTTAAATGAAAACTGAGGCCCTGAGTCAAGAAAAAAAAATGTAACCCCCAAAATCCAGCCACTTCCTACCAAATCAACCCCACAGAGTTTTCTAACTGCGTAATTCCCAGCCATAATCTTAATCCTGTGCTCTGTCTGCACGCTGTGGTCTGTGCCATTTTCCCCATGCCTGTGGTAGTTCAAATTAATGCACATGGTTCTAGTTATTATTTACTTGCAAAACATTTCATCAGACAATGTCTCTGATTCAGGACTCAAAATGCCAGGCCACTAAAGGAGGACAGCACTTAATTTAATGAAGTAAGAGGGAAATGTCATGCTTTAAAGATGTCTTGCATGGAAATAGATTCCATGCTGTATCCTCAATCCTCTCAGAGTCAAAAACAATAATTATGAGAACAGAGCTGGAAGAAGAAGGATAATGATGGGTTGTTTTGTGTAGGGCAGCAGCAAAGCCAGCTGCCTGAGCCCCACAGTTCAGCCACCCACTGGGCAGGCCTGTCCCCTGCCAGGCACTTTATACTACTCCTGAGCAATTATGAATTGATGGATGAGTCAGAGAAATAAAACACAACCGGACTTTGTTTACTGGGATGGAAGCTTAGCTCTGGCATTTCTCAAGAGCTGCAGAGATGGAGAGCTGACAGTTGCTACTTGGCAAGCCAGGGCACAAGGATCACAGGTGAAGGATCTGTGCTTTCATGTGAAAGGCTTAATAATAGAAAGATTTTTCTGCACCCAAAGTTCCTTTTAACCGATCTGACCAGACCTGGGAATCACGAGCAATGACACCTGTAACTTAGAATCATAGCATCGGTCAGGGTTGGAAGGGACCACAAGGATCATCTAGTTCCAACCCCCCTGCCATGAGCAGGGACATGCTACCCTAGATCAGGCTGGCCAGAGCCTCATCCAGCCTGGCCTTAAACACCTCCAGGGATGGGCCCTCAACTACCTCCCTGGGCAACCCACTCCAGGCTCTCACCACTCTCATGGTGAAGAATTTCCTCCTCACGTCCAGTCTGAAACTTGAGGTTTAAGATTTAATTTGTTACCTGTGCTTCAGGCAAGTGGGGAGAGCACACATGATCCACAGTGTGCTGACAATGGAGATGGTGGCAGTGCCCAGCCAGGCAGGCTGCTTACCTGCTGGGAAAGGGCTGAATGCCTTGGCCAGCCTGGCCACATTTGCTGGGTTTCTGCAAAAGCCCTGAATCGTCTGCGTGTGCTCACGTCTTGCTGCAGTCAGCTCTGTTGCCCAGGGAAAATGAAAGACGGCAGTTTAGAAAGAGGGCAGCAACAAAGATCTGCCTCCAAGCCAGCAACACATTCAAATGATTCTCTGGTTCACCCTGGGGTGATCTTCAGCCTCTGAAAAGAGCGAGGACTCTTACCATACCCAGTCCTGCGGGTCCCAAGTGAGCTTCCCCAACCCTAGAAAGCCTCATTTGCCCACTTGGCTATACTGAGCCTGGAGCCCGTGTCCATGGGCTGCTAGGAGAGATCCTGCTTGGCCTCCCAATAACAGAACACCAGTTACTGCTGTGTCCCTTCACATTCCTGCCTTCATTAGTCCTGTCTGCTAAGGCTGTAACTCTTGTGCAGGGCTCTCTTTCCTAGTGAGCTGCTGCCATAGCAGAATTTGTGCGTTACTGCAGGGTACAACAAACACTTGCCAAAAACCACATGAAAATAACAATAGATAGATAGCAAGTGCCAAAGGTTAGGAGAGACAGAGGATTTTTTTCCTTACAATCTTTTCTAAGTTTTCCTGAGGGGTAAGGCAAAGCCTTTAAATATACAGGCAGGACCTCACCTCCCGGTGAGCACCAACAATCCTAGTAGTACACAACCATGGCTGCCTTGGCACGGTGGCATCACTCACACATACTTTTCCAGGTGTTCTGGGAGAGTGTGCTGGGAATCTCTTGGTGGGGTGTGTATTTGGGGCAGCTCTCAGCCCTGCTGCAGACTTTGCAGCCAGAGTGAACATCCAAATCCACATGGCAGTTCTGCCATGCTCTGTGGGCAAACATCTCCCCGCAGCTGAAGCTGGGAAGAACTGGCAGGTTCAGTTTCCTCTTATGCTCTTAGGCTGTGGCACCTCAGTTGCCCAGCATCTGCCCTCTTGCAGCTTCACAGTCTGTTTCTCCTACTTCTGAGCCTCCTTCAGGCACTCGTTGGTGAATAAATTCCCTTGCTCCTTTTCCCACCCCGCAGGGCTGCACAGTGGCACAAGAGCCATTCTAGCAGGCTGGAATAATTATGTTTGTCATGGTGGTGCTTAGGGCCAGGCTGCCATGTCTGGGGTGGCACTTTCCACTCCAGGCTTTGCCCCAAGACCCTCAATCCTTGTTGGTTCACCCAGACCTCATAATGAAGCAGCTTCTCTGCCTACCCCAGGGCAATGCTCTGCCCTCCATACAGCCAGAGTTTTGTGGCTTTGCCTTCAGGAAAACAGCCCCAACTCTCCAGCATGCAAAGAGGAGCACGACTCGGAGCTGAAACTCCTCTGCAGAACCTTCTGGGAGCTCCTCAAGCCGGGTGATACTGGGGTTTGGCTGGCATCCCACGGGCACACGCCCTGCCACACCCACCTGCCTGGCACTGCCAAAACGTCTCTGGTACTGCTCAGTGCAGCAGGGAGTATTTAGGGCAGGGAAAAGCCAGTTCAGATAAAAATACCAATCAAAGTAAGTCAGCTTGTCCTTCAGCTGCGTTCAACCTGCCACCCCCAGACTTCGATTTCCATTTTCCCTTTTGCGGCTGCTTTGCCCAGCCTGGTCCTGTCCAGATACACACCACAAACCCTGCTCCTGCTGCATTTCTGTGGGCTCAGGGCCAGTCCCAACATAGCCTTTAGGAGGCATTTGTTGGTGAAAGGTCAGAAACTTTGGCTTGGCAGCTGCAGACATCCTTCATCAGGGCCTCCTGGGTGAAGGACTGGTTATAGTAAACTTCTCGTTTGTTGAAACTTAATGCTTGCAAGAATTTGCAGCAGTAAGTCAAATGCTGGCAAAAATAGCAACTGGAAGGGGACTGCCTTTCACACATCATAGGGTGCCTCTTGTGCAGGAAGGAAAGGGCTTGTGATGCTTCATTCACCATCGTCTATCTCGCTGCAGATGGCCAGGCGCTGCGCTCCCTGCTTCCTCACGGAACGTCTCCAGCTTGCGACAGCACAGACTCAGCGGCACTCTGCCCCCCCGCCTGCAGCGACCGAACAGCCACCGGCTTGTGCTGCAGATGGTCCCCTGGGGCTATGGCCGTGCAGGGAAGCTCAGCCTCCTGTGATGAGAGACAAGAAAGAACAGGCCCAGCCTTTGCAGGTTTTGTAGGTATTTCTTGGAGGCCTTCCTGAGCAGATTGTTCCACTCAGTAGCAGACAAAACACCAGAAAATGCTGTCACTTGTGCATCCGTGGCAGGGACTTGCACCATCCTGCCCACCACCTGACTGTAGTTTTCCTCACCAGCTCTCCATGGCTAAGGGTGCGAACAAGAAGACTCACACGAGTCAGGAAGCAATGCTCTCTCTCAGCTGTGATGAACCTGCTCCATCAGGTCTCCAGGTCTAGGGAGCCAGCAGTGGCAAATGAGTCTGGCCTATTGCCCTTGGAGCACCAATGCTGAGGGCAGTACTAAGTGATAGACTGAATCAGCATTGACTTGGAGTGTTGTTTTTTGTGAACTCAGCCTTCCCATCTATCCCTTTCCTGCAGTTTCTCATGCTGCTTCAGGAACTCTTCCTTGGGCTATTTTTAGTTCCAGATTACATCACTGCCAGCTTCTGCTGCTTTGAAACAGGCACTGGCTGCAAACACCCAGTCATCAGCAACTGTGAGCTGCAGGGCTGTAAGGACAGGATCTTTATCACTTGGCCAGCAAACAATCAGGCTGCACCTGCCAGCTGCAGCTTCGTTTGGGAGAGCAAACAAGGAGCACCTTGATTTTACTGTTGCCTGACAGGGAGGAGTGGGCCCAGCCACGAGAGCCCCACACTTCCCCCATGACTGGGGATGCTTTCCAGCAGCGCTACCATTGCCTGGCTGTGCAACACCAAGCAAGTTAATTAGTCCTTTGTGCTCCTCCTCTTTCCAATGGCAGGCTTTATGCTGACCTACTTCTTACACAGAAATTTGCAAAGGGCTTCGATGTCCATGAAGAGCAAGTGACACCAAAAACACTAATTATGCTGGCTGTTCTCAGGCCCCAGACCACGTGCAGAGCTGAAACAGCAGTAAGCCAAAGCAGAACATCACAGCTCTGGAGCAAGTCAGAGACTGCTGTTCCTGCTGGGAGGTCACAAGTTCTGGATCTTCCTTTTGGGCAAGGGCAGCTCACGTGCTGATGGTCCACGTGGAAGGCTGGCTCAGGCTGTGAACTGCCCCGTGGCAAAGAGGAAGGTTCTTCTTGCTGCATCTCTTTCCAAAGATGCTGTGCGTCGGACACATGGTTCTGGCAGCCCCTGCGTAGAGAGCTTCAGGCAGCTAGCACAAGTCCAGCTGTGCAGCCCCAGGGCAGCAAGGAGAGGCAGTCCATCTCTGAAGGGAGCTCTCGGCATGCCTGGCATACCTGTGAGGCTGCAAATGCTCCATGTGCCTCACTAGGCTCAATGACACTGTCACTGTGAAGTTTTAACCTCTCTCTTTCCCACTTCACTATCTCTGAGCCTCTCTGGTAGAGGGGCTACAGAAATCTGTGAGGAGCCATCAGCAGAAATGAGGCAATAGGTGATGTAAGCTAGCTGAGCACCATCAGCCTGTGGCACTTCAGCCCCCACAGCTTGAACCCTCTATCCTTCCCCTGAATCCCAGCCAAAATCCCTCTCCCAAAAGACTCTGCAGAGAACAAGAGCCGGAGCTCTAAGGAGGAAATTCTGAGTTAAATTCCTTCCTCCCAAGTCATTTGCAGAAGGGAACAGCCTGTGCTCCCAGCACAGCCATGACGTCTTGCTGGCCTCCTGCCACTCCTCGGCTGCCTGCTCTCCCCGCCCGGCAGTGGGAGAGTTTGGCCGATGGAGGACTGTGCAGTGTATTCCTCATGCCTCTGCCTGGGGAAGGGCTGGCGGGGGGGACACCGCTGGAGGCACAGGGCAAACACCTCGCCAAAAAAGCCCTGCATCCCCTGGAGGGGAGAGGGTGCGAAAGGTCACTGGAGAGCTGCAAAGTTGCCCTCCATCCTCCAAGGGAAAAGCAGTAACAGAGTTGTGCTGCAGATTATACATAGCCCAGTGCAAAGCGATTATTTGTGAGGGCTCAATAACCAAACCCAGGATTAAGCAGCAGGACCAAAGCCTCATCTGGTGCAAACAGCTGCAGCTGTGTGGAGACCATGAGCCCCATCCTAATTCATTCTCGGTTCTCCAGGAGGAATAATGAAACAGTTAAAGCAGCCCAAGGAAGCTGTCTGTTTTGTTTGCATCGAGATGCTTAGAAAGTAAACACGGGGTGAGGCTAGGCCTGCCAGCAGCTGTCACTGACCTCAAAGATGTTGTGAGCTGATCCAAAGTAGGGCAGGCTCGAAAGCAGAGTGGGCGCAGCAGCCGTGCTAGAGAGGGGAGAAATGTGAGCTCTGTCTGGCACAGAGTGAAGGCTTCTGTCCCCCCTTGCTAAGCCAAACCTGTCAGCAGGATCAGAGCTGGTGAAGCTATCTGAAAAAAACATTCCTGAGCATTGTCATTCATCTCAGAGATGAGGCAAACAGTGCCCTGATCTGGGCAATCTGTGCAGGGATTATTAAATCCAACCGTATCTGGGCCAAGGTTAATGAAAGAGCCTGCAAAATCCTCCTGGCCACAGCATTTTGGTTCCCTCATCAGAGGCAGCTTGGCACCGTGCTGAAGCGGGGGCATGAGGCCAGCGCTGAGTACACGTGCGTGGACCGCGAAGAGCTGACCAGGGCTCACGCTGGGCTTCCCATCCTCACAGGCGTTTCAACAGGCACACTTCGTGCTTGCTTGTGAGTCCCTCAGAGCACCTCTGTTGACAGCTGTCAGGGGTTGTAGTTATCTGCTACCGCTGTCACCCTGTGGGCACATGCCTTGTGCTGCTCAGTGAGAGCAGCAGCCTCCTCAGAGCAGCTCCAGCCCTGCTCACCCTGTCTGTTGCCTTCAGGACAGAGCTCATGTCACTCTGCTATGGCCAGTGCAGGAGAGCCACATCTGACTGCCCTTGCAAGCAGAGCTAAACTGCTTTCAGACGGTGTGCAGGTACTCAGTCCAGAAGAGTTTTCCTTACTCACTTACAGAGTCCTCAATCCTGCTTCTCTACTTGTACACCTTCAGGATGGCCTCACTGTTTTGGGCTCTTTTCCCCCTTTATTTTAGTTGAATGAAGAAGCTCTTCAAGGAGCAAGTTGTGGCTCTTCCATTTTTCTTTCCTTTCTTGTTTCCAAGAGCTTTGGAAATGGAGAACTGAGGGCATCACAGTGTGAGCTTACACATCCCTGCCCTGACAGGCTCCTTACTGCTGAAGGAGTCTCAGCTCTTATATTGAAACCATTAAGTCTCTGACCTTCAATGCAAAATAAAACTAGAGAACACAGCATGATGGTAGTTAGGAAAATGAGGTTTTTCTGCATCCACCAGCTTAAGGTTTCCCAGATCCTGCTGCCTAAATCTACCACAAAACACAGCCTCTCCAGTCCCAGCCTCCTCCCCAGGGCTCTCACCAGGGTGCTCCCCATTCAGTGCCAGCTTCTTAATAAACACTGGTTGTGCTTGTCATATTTCCCTTGGACTGGCTTGTGATGCCAGTCTTGCTGGCAAGTGACCAATTCTCTATTCACTGAGTCATGCAAATTCATCAGAAAACTCCACTCCAGATCCATGGAGACAGACTCCCTAAAGTGCCAGAGAAGGCTGAGTGCGGCAGTGACCAGTGAGCTGCAGATGCAGCCTCGTGCAAGAGATTTGGCTTCAGCCATGTGTCTGCCAGCCCATACCCCATCTCTTATCTCTTCCAACAACCACCCTTCAATAAGGCACAGTTATCTGTTTACTTAAGAGCAAGAGTAATTAAACCACCCAAATGGTGACTGAGGAATGTGAGAGTTGCAATAGTCCCTATTATGTAGTGGATACATTTAATGGAGCTCATTGTTCTTCCTGGCCTTAAAAACCTGGCAGTGCACCCCGGCACCTTCACCCACTGTGGACTGGCACCAGAAACACGCCGAAAACTGGTATCCCTCAAGGGCAGCATTGGGAAGCAAGGCCAGCTGGGTCCACGCAGGGTGTGGCAAAGCCGCCGGCTTGCAAACGTTTCTGTGCAACGTAGCAATCAATCAGTGCACAAGATTTCCCAGCCCAGCAGATCAACACAGTGCTTTGAATGCTGTAAATATTTGACTTTCATTTGCAATTTACCTTACCTGCCTTCAGCTGGGAGTAATTTCCAAGTACATCACTGACATCACTGCACCTTAGGGATAGGAGCTGCATCACCAGCCCCTGAATGTCTAATTCTGCAGAGGCTGCTGACCCAGCAAACACCTCTGGCACTGCAGAGCTCGTGGTCAGGGCCATCTCAGTCTCTCCCAGGATTGTCAATGTCCATAACTTCCCAGAACTGGATTCTGGTGGAGGAAGCTGAAGGTCCCCATCAGCCCTGCTGACTGACTGGCATCCACACAGGGCGGTGGGTACTGCTAGTGCCTTCATCCTGTTCCCCACCTCACAGCCATGCTGGGGATATTTCTGTCACTGGGACACTGGTTGTGTCGCCGAGCTGCATTTCAGGAGAGACTCATGTGGCAGACACAGCAGCCACCACCTGTGTTTACCCATTCTCCTCTTGTGCTGGCACGCACATGATTACAGCTTTCAGTTTCATGCTCCCACCTATTTATATCAAATGCCTTTGAGCAATGTGCCACCACCTCTCGGCAGTGTTGCTGTGCCAGGCTGCCCTGCCCGGCACCTTCTTGTCAGAGATGGCTACAGGGTGACTCAGTCACACCCTGAGAGCACTTACACTGGGAATAAAGCTCTGTGATGGTCTTCCTGCCATCTTTGTCACAGGCCACACTCAGGAAACATGTTGGATCCTGCTGAGATGCATATGAAGCACAGGATGCCAAATGGCTGCATCATCTCTGTCTCCAAGGACAGGGACCTGCTACCCTACCCAGCCACTCACAGCTGCTGCAGAGCAAGTTCAGAACCTGGACATTTCTACTCTGCAGCCCCAGGACAGCAGGAGCTGGTCAGCAGGGGCCTGGCACATGGCAGCAGGATTTTGGGGTCAGTGCTTGGAGCAGGTGAGCAGCAGAAGGGGATACTGTGGTGAGATTCAGCCAGAAGCACCCACAGAGCTATTGCCATCCAAATAAAAGGAGGAGGTAGTCCCAGCCCAGCCCCCCCAGCCATGCCAAAGTGTTACGCATCCCTGCCGGAAGGCTATCTGCTCACGTCACGCCTGGCTGAGAACCGTCACAGCTGGGCACAAGCAACCAGGAGCAGGCTCTATTTATAGTCCCATATAATAAGCTACATCTGAGAGAAGATGAAAGGGAAGAAGATGAGTCAACAGGGCAAACAGTGCTGAAATTTCCCGCTAGCAGGGCAGTTGGTTCATGTAAAGAGACACATTACCAGGGGAGCTCCTCCCAGCAGCATTACTTCCAGTAGGTATAGGCTGACAGCCATGTCCTAGGCAGGACACATCCACCTCTTGTGAAGGCAGCCTTTGGTGCACCCCTGGAGAGAGAGTCTGGGGCTGCCAGCCATGCAAGGGCTAGGCAGACTCAGCTGCTGAGTTATGGCCCTTTAGCTTCATCCTGCTCATCAGCTCTGGGCTTTCTTTTTCCCTTGCACACTCCATGACGTTAGCAATGGTCCTATGGGGATTCTCCATGTCCTTGCTCAGCCAACAAGGGCTCATAATGCCTGAAGGTTCATCTCTGCCCCAAACACAGCATAATCAGAGAAAAGCAGCCCAGATCTCAGCCTGTAAACCAGCCCATGTGCTCTTGTGCAGGGAGGGTTAACCATCAGTGAGAGTCTCCACAGCCACAGTCCTGGGGACCACCAGGTCCCTCTGGCCAGCTCTGCAAGCAGGTAGCCCCTACCCAGTGGCTCATGCAGCCAGTGGTTCATGAGGGGCTATTTTTAGCCTTCTTATTCAGCCTTTCATTCCAAAGCAACCCACAGGAAACATTTCCATTTTATCATGAAAGCAACTCTGCTGCAAAAATAAATTGTAAGGACATCAAAGCACTAAACTAAAGAGAGAAAAGAAAACCTTCCTAATGCCAGGGACCAGGGAGAGCAGAGGGGTGGCCTCACTGCCTCTCAGTAGGTTGGGCACAAGCAACCTCCTAAAGCTCTTTCAGAACAAAACAACAATGCAGCAAACCAGAAAAGCAAACTGAAATAAGAGAGGAGAGCTGCAGTGGTGAGCAGACACATGGGTGATGAGCCCTCACAAGGCAGCTGGCTCTTCTCCATCTGGGCTGGGCCTTCCCCAGCCACCTACATCAGGCTTTCACTGCATCCTGTCACTCCCAGGGTACAGGCTCTGGGTCCCCAATAGCTAATGAGGCTGTGGGACACCCTCAATAGTGTCCCCAAAACTCCCTAGCACCAGCCCTTGGCTCTCAGCTCCTTTCCAGGCCATAAAGAAGCTGCTGTCGTTAATCTGATCCATCCCAGTACGTTTGTTAACCCCTAGCATTGAGAGTGCAATGTTTCTAAGTTGCAAAATTTGCCATGGACGTGCTGGGAACAGGCATGGGCTGTGGCCAGTACTTCCATCCCACTGCTGTGCCAGCCAGCAGCACACACTCCTTCTCTTGCCTGGCAAGACTGCACCCTGAGCATGGGGTGATGCAAAGGTCACCCCAACCTTCATACAATGCCCTCACCTTAAACCAGAATGATGGAAGATGTGCTGGAGACCCTCTATGCTCCTTCCCCACCCCTGAGACCCCAAGGAGAAGCTTCTGCAGCACAGAGAGCTATACCAACCCATGCCAAGAGTGGAGCGGGCAGCAAAGGAGTCCCCACTGCCCTCATAATGGCTTCATGGAGCACAGCCTTTAAATGAGGGCAGGCAGGGCAGGACAGCAAGGAGGCTGACCTCCATTTGACATCACTGCCAGGTGAAACTCAAACCTCAGTAAATGGTGTCTGTTACCTAATTAATAGATTATAATATGCCCGAGGAAATGAACCTTTCCCAGCCCAGCAGTGAGGACTCTTGCAGAGGGGAGGAGGCAACAGCCCTTGTGCCCACGCTAGGATTCACTTGTGCACACAGAACCTGCTCCTGCCCTGCTGGGCTGGGTTCCACTGTGCTGCTATCAGTGATTCAAAGCCTTCAGTCCTCTGCAGAAACCCCTCGGGGTTCAGAGAGGAGCAAGGCACAGAGCAGCACTTTTCCCCTGCCTGGGCTTGCATGGGGGCCACCACTGCCCATCTCTTGGGGCACAGCTGAGGGGACAAACAAAACCGGCCCTCAGCTGCCAGTATGCTGGGGAGAAGCCACAGAGAAGTCAGCTCCTTGGGATGGTGACGCACGGAGCAAAACCCAAAGCCTCTTCCCCCACAACCACACGTGTTGGGAACTGAGCAGGCTGCAGGGACCACCTAACCGTGGTTTACGAGGCTTCCCCATGCGCTGATGCCATGGAAGGCAGCAGTGTCCTGCACGGAGAAGGTGACCTCAGCGGGTGTGCCATCAGCTCCCTGCTGGGCAGCTCAGCGGGGATCAGGCTGTGCTCTTTCCCCAAGAAATGGCTTGAGTCAAACGCCTAACGATTTTCCAGGAAAAAGCCTGGAAAAGCACAGCCATCTGACGCTGGAGCCCCACGGTCCTCTGTCCCGGGCAGGGCTGAGCCACACCACCCTGGCAGCAACTCTGGATTACGCCAGCTCTTGCTCCAGTGGCAGCCACAGCCCACCCCGCAGGATGCATCACTGTTCCTCTAGCCTGCCAAGCAGCCCTGGCCCGGGCTGTGCTCCCCCATGCCCCACACTGAGGGGCTTTCCTCAGAGTCTCTAGGAGCAATCATTTCCCCAGCTGCTGCCACCAGCTCTTTGCCAGCCATGGATATTAGGAAAAAGTTCTTTGCTGAAAGAGCAGTGAGGCACTGGAACAGGCTGCCCAGGGAGGCTGTGAAGCTGCCATCCCTGGAGGTGTCCAAAATCGTGCAGACATGGCACCTTGGGACGTGGTTTAATGGCCATAGTGGTGTCAGGTCATCAGCTGGGCTCAATGATCTTAAAGGTCTTTTCCAACCAAAACAATTCTACAATCCTGTGAAGCTGTGGCTTCTAGTACAAGCCCAGGCATGGCCAACTGCTGTGACCACCCAGGAGATGCAATGTATCCTCTCAGGGATGCTCACAGCTTTGTCATCCCCTAGGGGTCTGTGCTGTCCACCTCTGCACCATGACACTGGCATGTAAAAGGACTTGCCAAGGCTGTGTCTGAAACAGCAGCTACATTTATCAGGCCTCCTGCCACAGCAAGGAGCTGCACCATGGTCCAGTTCCATGCCATCTCAGGAGCTCCTGGGGGCTGCACACCCAATGGGGAGCAGCAGAGCCCATACCCTGCAAAACCAGTCCATGTGGTCAAATGTCTGTCACAGCTGCATGTCACCATGGGTCCCCTCTGCCCACCTGCAGCCTGTCATGCAGGGCGGGGGCAGCAGGGAAGCCCCCATGTGAGGTGCTGTCACTTTCACAGGAGGAATATAGGTTTAGTGCTGGTGATTTAGATAGAACTTGTCAGTGGAAGGGATCTGGGGACAATCTCAGTAGCATCAGGTGGGGAACATGACCCATGAGTATACATTATTGGCAAATGGGGATGTGGAACAATCCAAGGAAGCACTCTGCTCTGATGGTGAGCTGCTCCCAAGGCTAGGGCCCAGCCAGAGATCATCACCAAAGTGCTGATGGGATCCCTGGGGGTGGCTGCAGGCTCTCCAGCACAGCCCCACTACTGGCAGGGCAGGAAGGAGTGCCTGGCAGGCAGCACTTGCTGCAGGTAAGTGCCCTGCTTGAAGACACAATAGCACAGCAATTCGTGTAGCCCCCTGGCCACCTTGCCAGCCCAGCAGCCCCCTCTGCCACATCCCCTCACCATCCCCTATCCCTTACCTGGTAGCTGCCTCCAGCTGCAGTTACACCACGACACAGCTTTCAAAGGTCTCTCCAAGAGCACAGCCAGCTTCCTCACTGGGGTATTCTTGTTCATGGGGGGGTTGGGTTTGTTTTTCAAGAAGTACTGCCAATTTACCTGGGTGGGAAGGGAATGCTGCATTACTCTGGCTCCTTCTCTCTCTCTCACTGCATCACAGCTGGCATCCCACAACTCTCTGCTCCTGTTAGCAATTAACTGCACTTGTTGGAAGGTCTCTCCTCAGCTCAGTTTTTAAAGAAATACCCTTAGGGTGCAATTAGAGATGACATCAGCCTACATTCAACCCTGGTGAAGAAGTCAGGGTGGCACTGACAACTTTCAGAGCAGCCTGTTTGGTTCAGCCTTGCAAAATGTCTTGCTCCATGGTGAGATGGGTGAGGTGATGCTGCACCTCAACTGGCACCACCTGCACAGCTCTCCTGGAGCCCTCCCTTTTAGGATCACACCAAAGGGAATCTGCTCTTGGTTTAGTCTCTTTGCACTAAACACATTTGCTATCTGGTTATTTTAAGAAGCTGGCATGGACAGATGCACACAAGGTTTCTTTGGAGTGCCAGCTGTCCTGGGAGCCAGCCTGTCCTGTCATTAGCAGAAGTGCAGAATTCAGGGGTCACATCCTCTCCAACACAGTGCAGAAGCTTTCATTCAGTGTTTTGCAGCATTGAGGAGGCCCTCAGCTCTTAGGGGGGTTGATACTGAGGGTGTTTTCCAGGTGTCCCATCCCCAGAGCATATGGACACCTGCTGTAATAGGTTGACTTTCAGCCTAGGAGAGCCTGTGCTGGTCCCATGGCAGGTATGAATGTCACACACATGAACCCCCTGCTACCTGCTGCCTAAACACATCACCACACTCATAAAAGCAGTTGGGTTTCTTACCTAGCTCCCTGCAGTCAGACCTCCCCACACAGCAGGTGCCAGCAGCACAGTGAGGCCTTTCAGTAGACACACAGTGACACTCAGCTTCAAACGGAGGTGATGATTTCTGCCACCTCACCTGACAGTGTGGTGAGCTGCAGCCATCTCTGCTTCAGCTCAGCTCCCTGCTCTGCATCACAGAATGGCATTTCCCAGCTTGGTGCTTCTTGCACTGGCTGCCTGGGGCACACAGAGGAGCTGCAGTGGGAACACAGACAAAGAGAACATCCTGCAGCAGCAGTGCCTGGACCTCTCCCCATGGTGCCTCACTGACACATCAGGGGTACCACCACCTCACACTCTCCTGAAGATTTTGCAAGGTGGTCCCCAGGCTGCACCACCACTAACAAGGATGCTGAAGCCTGTTTCCATGCTGGGACACTAGCAGCCACTTAGGGTCTCATGAAAGATGGCGTGGTGGGAAGTAACACTTCACCTCCTGCAATCCTGGCCATACACATGAACTCCTGGGGGGCTTCATGTCTCATGAAATGGCCTGTTTGTGTGTGTATCTGCCCACTCTGCTTGAGATGCAGTCTGGGAGAGCGAATGGGCCATTGCAGAAGTAGACCTCACCCACACGAGCACCCCAGTCCTGCCCTGCACACCTGTGGACACAGGCTGGCCTTGGCTGCTGGCACAGGGCTCAGCACAGGGTAATGTTATCATTTATTGCCAGAGCTTAAGCACAGTGGGTGTGCCTCCTCCCGCTGCCCCGGACTTCACCTCACCTTCCCTGCCCTTCCCAGCTCCTCCAGGTCAAGCTGCCCGGCGTTGCTGGCTCTATTTTAGCTCGAGAGATCAGTTGTCTCCCTGTCAGAGGCTCATGTTTTCATTCAACTCCCTTTCAGCTTCCCAAATTAGCACAAACAGGCTCCTGTTCTGTTTGCCTTGGAAGAAGATGCATTGCCATGAATTATTTTTGATTCAAGTAAACCAAGCCTCTACTTGGCTTTTTTTTCCCCAGCTCGTTTTTGATGGTGGCTAATTTCAGTGTTCAGAGAAGCGAGTGTGAGGTCTCTGGCCAGTGCCCAGCGAGGCACTGGAAACACCCTGGGCTCCCTGCCTTGCCACTGCTGCAAAGCCAGCACAGGCCCAGCCCTGCTGCAATGGGCTGCTTATGTTCCTGAGCCCTGAAACAGTCCCAGGCTGGGGGCTCGCTCTCACAGCAGCACCCAGAGCACTGGTTTCCAAACCTGGTAGTAGGTGGCACAGTGGATGCTGTGGTACCAGGCTGTTCTGTCACTCCTTCCCTCCTGCTGCCTGTGTCTGTTGATACTAGAACAAGGGCCAGGCCTCCCCCTGGCACGCTGCAGGTCTTGGCATCATTTTCCTCCACCCAGCATGCCACTGGCAAGGTTTCCCAGTCTGGAGCAGCTGGGCTGAACACAGGCGGGCGGGCATGCAGCTGCCACTGCTACCAGGCATCCTCCAGCCAGGCCAGAGAAAATGCACCAGCTTGGCATTGCTCCATGGTGATAAGGATGAGGGCAGGTGGTTATGCTGTGAGGGGGCAGCAGCCCATTCCCAGCACATGGGCGGAGTTGTGAAAGCAAGGATTTGTCCCAGTGCTGCTGTTCCCAGCAGCTGAGCCAAGGGATTAATAGGTGCAGCAATTCCTCCTTAACCTGCTGGAGCAGTGCAGGTTCCCATTCCCACTGCCCAGCCCCCTTCTTCACCCACTCAGTGCCACTCTTACCTCAGAAGGAGGGTTTCTTTCACTGCCTCTGTCCCAAAGCTTCCTCTGCATTTGCAGCTGGGAGGAGAAACACCTCCTGGGGTAGGGGGTGGGTACAGGGGAGCAGCCAAACCTGGGGTGGAGTTAGGGGGTACTGGCAGTCTGCCCTTGGCTATTGAGTGGCACCACAGAGGCTGCAGCACAGCATGGCACACCAGCACCAGGTGAGGGTCCATGCAGACTGAAACCAGGCAAAAGGCCTGCAGCAGCACCTCAGGCCAGGGTCCTGCAGCCCAAACGGTGCCAGGGGATTTTCGGGTGATGAGTTGTACAAGGCTTCATGTCAGCAAGGGTGCATGAAGGCAGTGTTGACTCAGTGCTCACCCCAGACTATTTTTAGCACTTGTTTTGCAATGGAACAGAAGCTCCTTGCCTATCTGCACGTGGTTACCTTGGGGGTGCAGCCCTTCCCAGCACAGCAAGCCCCTCAGCCCTGCAATGGGGGCAAAGCAGTAACTTTGCAGGCTGGCACAGAGAGCCCCTGCAGCAGGGCCAGGTGCCTTGGGGGGCAATGACCCCACTGAGCCCCCACTCCCTGCAACGCAATCCTCCAGCCCCCACTGATAGCCCTTTCCACCATTGATCCACCTAGACACACAGAGAGCTATTTATAGCTGAGGCTGATGTTGATTTGGATCAAGTGGAAGATAACAAGGATATGTTTACACTTACCTCTCAGCCTGTGGAGGAAAATAGGCTTTGCTGGCTCAGGCAGGCTCTGTTCAACCTGTCAGTGCACAGCCAGGTTCTGGAACAAGTGACTCCCATGATGGAGATGGTGGAGGGATGCACCTCACATGCACTGAGAGCACAGCAGATGCAGCAGGACAAGCCCTGACATGCCAGCTGCCATTGTGCCATCCTGCCTGACCAGAGCGTCCACTCCTGTGCCCACTGCTTGGGGGAGTGGTGGCACAGGGAGCTCACAGCTCCAGATTCACAGGTCTCAGAGCCCATCCTGACCCCATCCCCTGAGCTCCTCTGTCCTATGGAAGGGTGGGTGGGTACCTGTGGCACCCTGTTCCTCCCAACACAGTTGTGCCCTCACTGGGCATCAGTGCATCTTGCATCGCGGGAAGGAGGTTTCAAATCAAAAGCTCCAGCTTGGCAACATCCAACTGCCAAAAGAGTTGCTTTAATGATTATGTTGTGAGTGTTTGTGTTTGCTGTGATGAGCAGCATCTAAAAATATCAAACACACTAACTCACCCTGTAATGAGATGTTTGGCAGGGGGAGCTACCACAGAAAACAAACCAGTGAAGCTGAGAGGCTTTTCCCATTGGGAAAACATGTGGAACTGCCATTCACTCCTCCAAAACAGTCAAATTAATCCATGGCTTTTGAGAGGAAGATCATTTACCTCATGGCTGCGTTTCCCCTTCACTTCAGCTCCATGCATGAACTCTGGAGGCATGGGATCCTGGTAGGACAGGATCTGGTAGAGGTGTGAAGATGCCCCAGGTCAGGCCAGGTATGCCCAAACTCATCTCACATGGCCCTAGCACCTGCACTGCACTAATAGCCACTGTTTTCTGTTAGGTTTTATTTAATTTCTGGTTATACAGAGATGATGATGTGGCTGGGTTTGGCCACATCTAAGGAAATCCCTAAGGGGATTTCAGCAGCAGCTGCCTTGGGCAAGTGACTTATCCTGTAAGCTGCCAGCCCCACAGCCAAGAGAGAGTAAAGCAGTGAGCAGCTGTGAGTGAAGTTTTCAAGAGGGAATTTCTGGGCAATCTTTACGTTAAGCTGTGCTGGTCAGTCCAGCCTGTGGCAGACACATCTCTTCACAAGTGCTTGGACAGGTTTTAATGACCACAATTTGACTATGCTGAAGGCAGCACTGGCAGGGCTGCAGCAGGGGTGGGCATCCGGTGCCAGCTCTTGGGTGTCCATGTCTCTGGCATGGCTGTGGGTAGACCAGCACAGACCCTGGAATTACCTTGGGGCAGATTACTGGGGGATATGGGGATCCTTAAGGGTGGGAGGTGGCACAGATCCTGGAAATCGGGAGCTGGCTCCTGCTGGCAACAGAGCAGCAGGGATCACTCCAATCACAGTAATGTTCCTAGGAGAGTAGCATCTATCCCCAGTGACTAAATCTTAGACAAACCTCTTTGCTCTTTGTGTCTGGGAAGGGAACTGGGAGGCCTTGCTCCCACCCACCTTTGTCCCTCCAGGCGTTGGGGGCCAGAACAACAGCCGTGGCCCCAGCGTGGGGAGAGGTGTGAGCGTGATAAGAGCAAGTTTCGGTCACAACCATGCCGTGGAGGCATGCAGAGGTCACATTGTGTCCCTCATGTTTGGGATATGAGGGCACATCCCAGGAGAGCTGATGGATGTGGCTCAGCTTTTGATTTATAGCAGCTCTTATCAAGGAAGCTTTCTGTGCTGTTTGTGATGGGGGGGAAAGCAGCCAACGACCTTTTCAGTGACAGGAGTGACCCACAGCTCTGCTGCTGACACACACAGTTTTAAACACACAGCCTTGCCTGGGCACAGTGCCTGACAGCCCTTGGTGGCCTTTTGAGCACCAGTCTCCCTCGGTCAACAGGGCAAGATGTTGGCCTCTCTCCTCCTGTGCCTGGCACAGGATAGCACTAGGAAAGCTGGAGCCGACCCTGAGCTGCTCTTTTGGCAGGGATTTCACTCACTCAATTAAAGGCAAACCCACCCAGAGCAGTGTCCCAGGGCTGTGGCACAGTCAAGTGATAAAGTGCTTGGTTTCTAAGCATTTCCAGCGTGAGGGCATGGTGACTGAGCTCCTGGGGGCCATGGTGACTGAGCTCCTGGGGGCCATGGGGATGAGAGAAAGTAGTTTGAAAAAGCAGAGAGATATTTGCAGGTGGCTGCTGCTTGTCTCACATGACTCTCTGCTCCCATCCCCACCCTGAATACTTCTCGTGAGTGGACTGCCTTTTGCTGGTGGACCACTGGTGTGGCATGGGAGTGGGAGGAGAGCATTCCTCCTCCACAGCACCCACCCAAAAGCAAGAGGCCATGAGAACCATCAGGCCTATCCCACAGACCTTCATCACCAACCATGCACAGCTGCTCCCTGCAGCTGGCCTTTATGCCACCAGCTCTCAGTGCCCCAGCAAAAGGAGATGAGGAGTGGGCTGATTTGCACCCCAGTGCTATAAGAGTACCCAAGTCTGGGGACCGTACATGCGTCAACAGCACCATGAGCAGCAGTGCTTCATCCTGCAAGAGCTGGGATGCCAGTGGGGACAAAGCTGCTGTCAGGAACCTTTCCAGATTTTTTTCTATACACTGCCTCTGTCCTGCTGAAACCCAGCATGTACACCACACGCCTCACACTCAGGTCTCCACCCTGGTCTTTGCACCTTTACACTGCCTTTTCCCACCACATATTCTGGGCAGCTGCACCCAGGGATGCTTAATGCTCAGGGCCACCAACTTTCCTGTCCCCTTGCATGCTCAGGCACACACTGTGGCCCCTGCACCCCCCCAAACCTGCTCCAGGAACTACAAGTAGAAACACAGCAAGGTCAAGGGTATGCACTGCCAAAAAACATGAAATCAATTAATAATTAAATATGGGTCTTGCTAGGAGAGACTGGTTAGAGTACGCAGTTCTGTGCCTTATTGCTGGCCCCAGCTGCACCCTAGAGTCACCCAGGAGAGGACCGAGCTGAAACTGGGGAACAGAAGAGTAGCAAAGGGACTGATCTGGAGCAACAAGGAGATCGCATCTCAGCCCTGCCCATGGAGGAGCCTAAAGCCCCACGGGCTGAGCTCACCTGGGGCTCACAAGTGGGAGGAGTTCAGCCATCCCCTACCCCCAGCACAAGTTGGTCTGGGGTGGGAGCCTTGGTAGCCAAAGCCCAGGGCCCCTACACAGGCAGGGCATGGATGGGCTGGCTTATACCCAGGGCAGAACTGTTACATAAAGGCAGGAACACATGTGGGCTGCCAGGTGAGACCATAAATAGTGTTTGTGCCAGAACACTAACTCCAGAGCCAGCAGGACAGGGGAGCCATGCTTGGGGGAAGCCAGGCCCAGGCAGGTGAAGGCAGTGGTGTAGGCACAGGAGCCCCCAGGGCAGGATACAGCATTCGGGATAGACCAGGCAAAGTTTGTACTCCCTCTCAGCCTGTGCTATTTAAATCTCTGTCTTGTGAAAGCAAGACCCAAACCAAGCAAATAAATGTTATCTGGAAACACAAAAGCCCTGACAAATCTCCCGAAAATTCCCGTGGGCAGCACGGTGGTTGCACAACGGGAAGAGGCTGTTGGTCCCACTCGCTCTGCGCCGGCACTGCGCAAGCCTCCGCCCGGGGCTGCGGGCTCCGGCGCCGGCTCAAACGCAGCTGAACACAGCGGCAGGCCAGTCGGACAGGCAAGGTTTCCAGGTAACCCGTGGCCAGGTGCACCTCGAATTCAGCGATCAAGCACTGCAGGGATGTTTGCTGGAGCCTTCCTGACCGTGCCACTCTGGTTGGGTAGATGGGAAATGCTGGCAGGGGAGCACGGACTACAGACGCCAGGAGGAAGGTGCAGCACAGGCTCTGCTGAGCTGTGTGGCACGGGAGACCTGGCATCACTTCCCCAGGGGTACAGGGGGCTTGATCTCGCACACATTGCCCCCTTCTCCTCCAGCCTCCCTGTGCAAGGGGCTGCATGCACTGCCATTACTCCTGGCAATGTCCCTGCCCAGCGCCCCCTGCTTTTTTCGCTTTACATCCCCTGCATTATCACAGAATCACAGAAACATCCAGGTTGGAAAAGACCCTCAGGATCACCAAGCCCAACCTATAACCCTACTGTACAAGAACCGTATCCCTAAGCACCACATCCAAACGACCCCTGAACACATCCAGCGTTGGTGGCTCAAGCTGCTCCCTGGGCAGCTCCCCCACCCTGAGCCAACACTAACAGCTTTCCCGATCTGTTTTCCAGGAGCATGGAGGGGCAAATCAGGCTCTTGAAAAACAAGTTAATGATTTAACTCCTTTCAAGGGTGACCTGCCCTTAAACTTCAACGTCTGGACATCTTATGGAGTGAGACAGTTTGACCCTGAGAGCACCATTCTCCAAACACAAGACAGGAATGCTGGGCTTTGCCCCTGAACTGGTGACACACAGGTTAGGGATGCATGGAGCACTCCGCTCCCATAGGAGAAGCAGCCAGACCTTGCCCAGGCATCAGCCCAAAACAAGGAGCAGGACGCCGGCGAGGTGCTAGGCTGCGCTGGATGCGGTTTGGAACTGGAGGGGTGCAGCATGAGGACTTCCCTCTGCTCCCCCTGGGGTGCTGCAGTCTCTCCATGTTAGTCACTTGCTGCCACCTGGTGCCACTTCACCACAGTGCTGGGGATCTGGGATGTTGAAACTGGTGATGACATACGTGTCGAGGATGGGGACCTCATGGGCATAAAGCAGATGATGTCCCCATCCTTGACACCAGTGGTCCCTCCCAACCAGCCCCACTTCTCCAGAGGGCAACCTTCACCTGGTTCTCCAAACAGGCCAGCGACCTCTCTCCTGCCTGCGGGGTCAAAGCCGGGATTTCAAATATTTCCTAACCTCTCAGGCATCACTGAGGGTTATTTCCCCTAAGGCTGTTCCAGCCATCAAACCTGGAGGTGGTCCCCATAGCGTTCCAGAACAGGCTGGAATCGGGGATAAAGCACAAGCACCTAGAAACCAGCAAGGTGTTAGATAAGAAGTATGACTCACATCACTCCAGATCAATAGACCCCCAAGGCAAAGAGAGAGCAGCAGGGATTCTATTCCTTTAGCAGGGCTTTTGTCAAGCAAGACTTTGTAACTCTTACTGGAAAAATAAGGAAACTCAAGACCAACTGAACCTGCAAGCTGGCTGCAAAACATGCAGCAAATTTTTTCTCACTTGTTACCAATGGCTCCCTGTGGAAGTGGAAGAAGACACGCTGTTCTCCACAGCTCCATCACTGGCTCACAGCTCACTAATTGAGCTGAAGGACAGGGTGCTTAATGAATACACAGCTGAGCCTGTCCCAAGGGGTACACTGGAGAGCTGGGGTAGGATCCAGATGATCTTGACAAACGGACAAAAAGAAGCAGGAGGGGAGAAAGGAGGATGCAATTCTAGAAAGACCAACAACACAGGATTCTGCTCTCAGGCACAAATAATCAGTGTGCAAAGGTAGACTAGAGAGCAAGACTGCAGGACAAGGTGACTCACAGGCTGCACAATGTCAGTTAGGGTGGTTGGAGGGGTGGTTGTTATTGTTACAATCTATTTATTTTAAACCCAAACTGACAGGATGTTTGCCCTTAACACACTCATGAAGCAAGATACTTGCTGTTTGAAGCCAAAGTCTGAGCCCACAGTTTGCCCAGCTGCCTGCATTACCCCTCCAGATAGAGGAGCAGCACATGGCAGAGCCTTCAGGGTTTTATTCTGGACACAGCAAGTCTGCAAACATGCAAGAGGGCACTGCAGGAGTTATGAACATGTGTTCAATGAGAATGGTAGAAGTAGTAAGCTTAAATTTCAACAGACATTCAGGATACTCGTTAGGACACCCTATGAGCCTGGTACCTCCCAGGTAGCTGGAGTGGGATGCCCAAGACTGATGGGATGATTTGGGGCTGATGCAGAAGGGATGGCCTGGATGACCTCTCAAGGTTTCTCCCAGTCCTACATTACTGCCATCCCATGAAAAGACTGCAGAGCAGCACAAGCAGCTCTTTCAGGGCACAGACAGACTCTGCCTGGGCACCTGAGCTCTCCTGGGCTTCCCCAGCCCTTGGGTAGCAAAGGCAGAGGCCACTGAGAGCTTGTGTGAAGCCTCATCTGCACCTGTGCTTGCCTTATGCCTTGCAAGGACTTCGTTTTACCTATCCAAGGAATGCAGGTGAGCTGCACTGAAGCGGTGCAGATCCTGGGCTGGGGGAATGACCTGCACATCCCTTTGCAGGGAAGCAAAAATCCCTGTGCTGTTACCAGAAACCTGCCAGCTCACCCAGTGCACCTGTCCAGCTTTTCCCGGAACGCAGCAAAACAAATAAAACCAACAGAGCAGCACACCAGGGCTGTGCGTGGGCTCCGCTCTGCTCAGCAAAACAAGTTTCTGGGAGAGAGTGGGGTTAAAAAAAAGCAAGCGGTGAGCTGCCACTGTCTCTGCCGGGCACCTGCCTTCGGGCAGCAGCCGGAGCCCTTCTCAGAGCACCCCAGGCACAGCCCATTGCTGGACAGGTGAAAGAAGCAGTTTTAAAAGGCTGAAGACAAAGGTTTTCTGTACGAAAGGAATGTCTCAGCCTGCGGGTGAGGCGCAGCAGACAGGCAGCGCTGTTGGGCAGGGAATGGCAGGGAAAAGCCACCAGTGCTAGTTCAGTGAATGATCCCAAACTGCCCCCAGGAGGCTGGCGCTTGGAAAAGGGCCTCCCAGAGGGAAAACCAACCAAAACCCAAACACTCACCAGATTCTCTCTGTTTTCACTGTGTTTGCCACAGGTCTCAGCCAAAGGATCCAAGCCCAAGACCCTTGTCACAGCATCGGAAAGCCACAGGCTGTAGGAGTGTGTGCCTCCATCGTGTCCTGAGATGCAGAGACATGGGTAGGGGACTGTGATGCCTCCTCTCACACCGAACGAGAGGGGCTGTGCCCCAAGGTGTTCCCATCCAGGTTTCTGTGGGAAAACCAGCTTGTGTCTAAGAGGATTGTGAAACACATTGAGTCAGGAGAAGGTTCAGCTGGGCAAGAAGGTTCTCCTGGGGTGAGCGGCACCCATGGCAGCACCTGAACCACAGTGCCAGACCCCCCTAGACATCATTCTGACAGAGGATGTGCTGGTGAACATCCCTCCTCAAGGCTGCAGATGCTGTTATTCTCCTTTTCTTGAAAAATAGGAGAAAGATATTTCTCCACTGCAGACAGACATCTGGCTGCAGTTGTGTGGAGCAGGACCCAGCCAAGATTTCCCTGGATGCCTATATTTCAAGGACACAACATTTTCCCCTGCAACAGCAGCTGGGCACATATTGAGTGCCCAGGAGCTGCTCCCACCAACTCTGTCCTTTCTACTCCTGCAGACATCCCAGGAGAAGGTGACAGGCACCAGCACAGGCCTAGATGCTGAGCAGCAAAACAACTTGCTTGGAGGTATCATTAGCAATTAGCAAGCCAGCCTGTTGTTTTCCAGAGCCTGCTTCCAGGACACAATGAATCGACCTTGGCAAGACCTGCAATAACCAGGGGTCAAATCCTTACCTAGCTTTTCTATGAGCCTCTACCTCCATGAGCCTTCCTGTAGGAACAGAAGACAGTGACTTGAATGAGTAATTTGTGACACAAACTTTGTTTCATCAGAGTATTTGCACAACTGCTGTTTGCATACCTGTTCACAATAAACTGACTTTTCCAGTCTTTCTCAAAGAGGTCTGCAATATTGGAATGGGTGTACACTCAGCTAAATATTTACAAATACATTTTCTATTTGCAAGGTTGTATCACAAACAGATTAATGATTAATCTATAACACAATCCAGGGAGGATACAGAAAATAATCTCACTGACCCAAAGTGAGCTGAATCCAGAGCCCAGTGTGCAAGAAATGTAGTGCAGATTAACAGTTGAACACAGAGTCATTTCAAGGCTCACTGTACCTAAGGCTGAACCCTAATTTTGGCTGATTGAGCCCATCATTCTTACATTACAAGCATTAAGCAATATTCTTGCTTGTAAAAATATTTATTGTTGCTGAGGCCGTGGAACAGAAAACTGGGTCAGAAGTTACAGGTCTGCAAAGAACTCTGGGTCAAATTCCTTAGCTGTTCTGTGGGAAAGTGTCCTGGGTTGTAACAAAAATATTTGGAATCCAATGAGGTCCCTCCCTCCTGCCATGCCAGGATGCTCTGGCTGCGTGCAGGTTCCCAGTGCCTAGTTTGCTGTGACCAGAATCCGCTGATGGTTCCACTTGTGGTTCTCTCAGCTCTGCCCAAAGGATGCCCAAACCCACCAGGAAAAGTAGGACTCTCTGCCTGTTGTCAAATGCTGTGTACAGCCCAGGGAGGCTGGGAAGTGGCTGGAGGCTCAATGCCAAGGGAGCAGCAGCTGAAAGCGTAGCAGTAGCCCTTCTTCCTCAAAGAAAAAATACTGCACAGTGGACTCCTTAAATCACTATCTTTTAATAGCCATATAAATCCGTTGTGTACAGCAATCAGTGGCATATGAGGAACCATACAGATACCCAACAAGAAATTCTGGCTTTGACCACATAAAACTATCACCTCTTTTTTTTCCTTCTTAAATCAACTCCTGTAGTAGAAACAATAACAGAGCAATTAACAGCGAAGTTCTAATTTTCTAAAAGAACAATGTTTCTTCTCTTAAAAAGAGCAGAGAAGCTGATGGGAAGTTTCAGATAGCTGTACAGATTGGGGTTCCTCAAAGAGATGGCGAGAAGACAGTTGGCAGCACCGCGAGCGTGCACACCCAGTCTGCGGGTGGGCCCTAGCAGCACCTGGCGTGAGCCCCTGAGGAGAGCTGGGGGTGACCAAGGGGTGACAGCTGCCTGCTGCTCTGCCTCCGAGGGGACTACATATCACCTTGCCCTCCAGCAGCCACGGTCCTGTAGAGACAGGACCAGCTCTCTGCCCCTGGGACCTGTGGCAGGGGCCTGCATCTGGGGAGGTGCAGGACCCATCCCCATCCATCGCCCTGCAGGCTGCAAAGCGTAGCTCATCTGCATTGCCTGTTTCCAGCGATAATTTCATTTGGTCGGGAGTTACAACCATTGAGAGCACACACAAGCACACTGTACCTTTCCATGCCACCGCCCAGCACCTTGCGGGTGAGCTGTCCCCTTCCTGACTGCCCAGCCAGCCCAGGAGCCCTGGCCCCCCGCCCTGGTAACATACACAGCCTGCTCCCCACTTCATGCCTGGTTTCAGTGGTGTCGGCGTTTGCAGAATTCACAGAATTCAGTATCATCTCCATCAGTGTGTTCAGCAGTGTACGTGGTAGAAGAGTTCACCCGAGTTTGCTGACTCCGACCCTGCCCACAGGCTTATTGCTGACTTGGGCTCAGGAACCGAATCTCTCCGGGCAGTTTCCGTCCCTCTGGATCTCTCTGGGCAGTTTCCTTCCCTCTGGATGACAGAACAATGTCGACGCTGCTGTCTGCACCCGCAGTTCTCACTTGCTACGTTCAACCTCAGGGGGAGCCATCCCCCAGGCAAGGCGGGCTGTGCCACACATGCCCTGCCTGCCCTGGGCAACATTAAGGCAATACACATACACAGGAGCTGTTTGGGGATTAAAACAACCCACTCAAAGTGTAAACATTTTTGCACGCACAGTCATTGACTTCCACGCATGAAGATTTCCGCAGTTTTCTGCATACATCACGAGTTAAGGAGCTACACAAAGAGCACTGGAGCAGACACCTGGAGCACTGGGGGTCTCTTACAGCACGGCAGCATGCAACGCGGTGGACTCTAAGTAGTAGAAATATTCTAAGTCAGTCCAGGATTCTTCCTCCTTCCTACACCTCTTATATAGCTTAGGTAAATGTCATTAACAATTACATGCCGGTAACTCGGGTACGATGGGCGGCTGCATAAGGAGCTTCAGGGCACGGCATGGCTAGCGCTGGGTGATTTCAGCTCGTTTGCACTTTATCTCTAAGTAGAAAAGGGAGAGATTCTGCTTCCATTCCTCTATCTATGGAGGTTGCTCAATGACCCCTAGGTCGCTGTGCCAGTGGTGCTATAGGTTTAGGTATCAGTGATTCTGCCTTCCTCAGGGACTTTGGCACATTCACCCCGATTCATACAAGATCCCTGAGAACGTATCAAAGCTGCAGTACTTTACAATTGAAAAGACTTGGCGTGGGTGCTCAGCTCCTCGCTACACTCACGCCTGCTTCTTGTTGTTGTCCATGCTGTGAAGCAGTGCAAAGAACTCTAGGATGAGATTGGCTGTCTTGCGAGGCCGCTCCACCACCACGGAGTGCCCACAGTTCTCCAGGATGTACACGTGGCAGTCTGGGATAGCGCTTGCTAAAACACTGGCACCAGAGACATCCAGGACCTGGGTGGCAGCAGAAGAAACAGTCACTCCCACGGGAATGGCAAGGTTTTGGTGGCCCCATTGGAGTTGCTTTTGCAAGTCTAGTTGAGATGCTGAGCGGGAATGTAGATATAGTCCTTGTGATGTCAGCCCCACTTCATGGTACCTGTGCTTGGGGACAGCGAGGCTGCTGGCCTCAGCATGCAACAGGGAACTCTCTTGGATGCATTTTGGCTGCCAGCACAGTACAAAGAGGTCACTGCAAACAAACGCTTGCAGCTTTACATTTACAATGCCCTTTGCACACCTGCAGCTTGCCTCCTTCCCCTCCCTCTGTAACAAGTCCCTAACTGCCTGCCCACGAGCAGCCAGTTGCCAGGACAACTCCCTTTGCTGGCACTTTATTCCTCTTCCCATGCCACCTGCCATGGTGCTGGCATCTGCCCCCTCACCCTCCTCAGTGCCAGCTCTGCTCTCTTCTCCCTCTGGCTAGCACCTTGCTGCCCATTACCCCATTGAACCCCCATATCCAAACCCACCAGGGCCAAGGACACATGTGTGCCAGCTCCCCTCAGAGCAGCACACATCTCAGAAGCACAGCCCATGATATGCCCCGGTGGGTGGACATGGGCAGAGATGGAGACATGGTCCCACAGGGGAGGTGGAGCGGGTCACCTACCTGGTCCTGCTTTCCCCAGATGACCTGTGTCGGTGCTTTGATCTTGCTCATGTTCTCATGCAGAGAGTGCCTGGACTTTTCATCCACAATTTCTAAAAACACTAGTGGGGCCAAGAAAACAGTCAGTCCCACAGGCAGGATGCCTCATCTTCCCTCCTTGCAGGAATCTCTGTGGGCCAGCCTTGTTAGTGTCCCCTTGCTGGGAAACCCAGGCAGGGGTGACAGGCAGAGTCCTGGCAGGCTACCCTTGCAAAGGCTGAGTCCTGCATTGCCACCAAGCCCCTCTATTCACAGACATTAATACTAATTAACTCAGCTGGGAGGATGAAAGCAAAGCAGCAACCCCAATCCCATGAGGGTAGCAACAGGTTGCTAACAGTGACCCCAGAGCATCCCCAAATTGTTAGTGATGGGGCCCATTCCTACCCTCAGCAAGGTAGCAGGAGGGTGCAGGGGACAGATGGCAACAAGGGCCCAGGGTCAGTCTGTCCCCATGCCCACAGGGGTCCAGCTGGAAAGCCTGGAGAGAGGGGAGTAGCTGCACACTTACATTTCCGGTAAAAATCATTGTGTGGGATGCGAACATCGACCAGACCCTGGAGGATCTGCAGAGAGAGCAGAGGAGAGCTGCTGGAGGGCACCTGCACTCTGCACACGGTTAGCACACCCGGGAATGCCCGCAGGCATGACAGGGAGCTGGCACTGCTGTCCCTGCCACCCAGATGTGCCCCGCACAGATTTGCCCCAGCAGAAGGTCCTTCCTAAGCATGTCTGCTGTCGCAATTGTGCTTAAGTGAGGTGTGTTTGTCAATAGGCATTTCTGTCTTTTATGATGCAACCCCAAATTTTGCCTCAGGCCAGCTACCCATGGCTAGCAGGCTGCCTTAGTCATGGCTATGCTTTTATTCCTTCTTTTATTCCTTTGCCAAAAAAAGAAAGAAAAAAAAGTGGTGGTTTGGGTTTTTGTTTTGTCTTTTTTTTTAACTCTCCAATCTACTGGTCCCAGACTTCCTAAGGAAAAACCACTTAATGGCCAGCCTCTGGCCAAGTTTCTCTGCCCTAACAATGAGACAATTAACATTTCCGTGGCTTTTGCTTCAAAAGCAACAAACAATCCCCCTCCCTGCAGGACAAGAGCTGCCTTAGTTAGTTAATGCTTCCTGCCAGCCAGACTTTCTAAAAAGCCCTTTGACATCCCAGCCCACTGACAAAGACCTCAAGAGAGGAGGAATTTCTGTGGGGCTGTTGGAGGGCAGTGGAAAAAGTGTGACTTAAAGGACCTGCCCGGGTCATGGCGGAATGGCAGCACCAGTTCTGCTCCCAGCATCACCTCACAGATGCTGCCATGCAGACTTGAGGAGAAGCAAACCTGCCTTGCTCCTCCCGCCTCAAGCCCCCCTCTTCTGACTGCTGCAGCCAGCCCAGGCTCCTCACCTGCTGTGGCACCTTGAAGCGAACATAGGAGCAAAGCTTCAGCATATCTGCCATCTCTTCAGGCGTGGAGGGAATTAAGGGGATCTTGTCAATGCCTTCAGACTCTTGCAGCTCCCGGAGCTGCTTAATAAACTTGCTGTCAGTGGTACTCGGCAGGCCTGGGTCAAACAAGGAGGGTGGCACAAATTGAAACTCAGATGAGACCCCTAAAGCCTTCAGCAACAGAGCATCACTGTCCTGACCTCCATCATGCCTGCTTCTGGCCTTTCACTGGCTCAATCATTTAAAAAGAGGGGAAGAATAAAATCTATACATACAGCAACCCTAATACGTGCCCAGATGTGTTGCAGCCTCCTCCCTGTTACAGAGCTCGATACTACCAAGCTCTATGGGTTGGCACAACAGGAGGTGTATTCCCTGCAGGCAGGCATGAACGCTTCGGTAAAAACTCTGGTGTTCATTTTTAGGTGGATGGTGGACGTGTTAATGCCTGTGCCCAGCCTCCTGCCACAGAGTACCAGACAGAAAATTTCAGAAGTCCCATGCTGGAAAAATCCCCCAGCAGTTCAACTCCAAACATCTCTGCAGTCCCACACAGAGGTTTCACATCCAGAAACACCCAGAGAGTTGGCTAATCCCTCTTCCGTAGAGGAGGGGCATCCTGCCACCCCCAGAGCCTGGTAGCTAGGTAACCTCATGCTTTGCTTCATTACTTATTGCTTATCTGGGAGCTGCCTTCCTTTGTGTGGGAGGATGAAGGAGCTGCTAGAACTATGATGCGGCAAAGCCCTTCCCAACAGAGAAGCTCTCTGCCAAGCTCCCTGTTCCTCCTGCAGTGTGTCACGCCTAGGCTTCCCCAAGCCCACTGGCCAACGGGACAATGAGGATGCACGGGTGTTGTATGGCCACAGCCATCTCACTGACTTGCATTTGGCTTTAAAATATTCTTCCCACTTGGAGCACCCAAGCATGGGAGAAGCAAGCTCACTGCTCCCAGAGCCCCAGCCCTCCAGCATGCTCGGCCCCTTGAGCAGCCAGACTGGGGAGACTTTTTCCATTGCTGCCTGGATTTCCCTTCCAGACTGAGAGGCTATGGCATGCCATGTAAAAGAGGTGCCACCCCCATTTTTCTCCAGAATCAGACTAGTCCCAGCTCTAACCATAGCACGACAAGCAAACTCGAAAGCCTGGAGAAGAGCAGTCAGGACAAGATTGTGATTTCCACCATGCCCTGCACACCTGTGCTGCTAGCTCAAAATGCCTTGCACTAGAAGCCTCTTTGGCCTGCGGCATTGCTCTGGGCTTTAGCACCAGCTCCTATTTGCCCACTCCCCATCTCTTCTCCCCTGCATTGCCTACCTGCAGGACAGATAAGGGTCAGGCTACAAATGTCTTCTGGGTACTGAGCAGCATAGACGCCAGCAACATTTCCCCCCATGGAAGTGCCAACCAGATGAAAGGGCCTTCTGTTCAGCTTGATGCACTCCACAAACTGGCAGGGGAGCAGAAGGAGCGTTGTTAGAGGAGAGGAAGCAATGTTGTGGAGTCATTAGAGAAATTCAAGTCAAAAGCTTGAGGTCAGTGGCTCTGACTGCCTGGGAAGGGAGGGAGCAGGGCCACCCAGTGCAGGGCTCATGTGCTTAGTATCCATCATGTTCCTACATCACTCACATCCCTGCATCCCCCTGCATCAGCGATGCAAGACTGGAGCTTTACCTGATGTATCCTCTTAGCCTGCCCATTAATGGAGTAATCATCCAAGGCTGAGCGGGTTGTACCCTCATGCCCAGGCATGTCAACACACACCAAGTGCAGGTTCTTTGGCAGGAACTGCAGAAACAAATCAGAGTTGGTTATAGCACTGAGAAACTGCTGTGAATCCCAGGGATGGAAACTGGTGGCTGTGGCTGTAAGCACAAGGCTTACTCTCCTAGCAGCCCCTGGTTACTCTTGCATCAGAACAAGACAGCTCATGTTTGAGGGATGACATGATGAGAAATGCTGGGCAAGATTAATTTCCCATGGAGGAGGCAGCTACATACTGCTCTTTCCCTGCTGCTCTGCATGACACAGGTATGAAAGGGATCCAACGAGCAGTAAGCACAGAAGGACACTTCTAGCATGTTAGAGCGATTACATCCCATGTGTGCAACCGCTAGGTCCCCACACTGCTCTCAGGCCTAGGGTTGGCAGCTCTCACTAATAACATGACAGAAACAGATTCCCACCTTGACTATAGCCAGCCACATGTCTTTGTGGGCTGAGAACCCGTGTAACATCAGGACGGACGGGCGGTACCCAGGCCTCCCTCGATAGGAATAACAGAACTGATAGTCATCGTAGTTCGCGTATCTGACCTGCATACCCAAGGCTCGGCGCCAGTACCTGCAAGCAAGATGGAAACCACACCAGAGAGTGAGGCAAGGCCAGGGCCCAGCAGCAGTATAGACCAGGTGTCAAGTCCAAACTCAACCACAGACTTGTTAGTTTGCTGCAGCACAGCAGTGCTGTCATGGCCCTAACTGCAACTAACTCTAAACATCTGGGCCCCGGAGCAGGCTCTATGCTTACAAGTGGTCTCCTGCAGGTGGGTCCCAAGCAAAACAACCACATCTTCTGAGAGCACCACAGAATCCATTCCTCATGTACAAACTAGATGATCTTAAAAAAATTATACATACAAAGCAGCAGAGTGGACCATCCTGACACAGGGGAGTCAAAACACCCCAGAAGATACTGAGATAATCCCAGGGGAACCTGGGCAGCTCCTCTGACTACAGAGGCAGACAGGTCCTGCAGCACACGCCTGCAGCCTGCTCGAGGAGGATGCAGTGAAACTGCTGGCCAGAGGGGACCTGGGCAGAGATTATCGGTGACACTTTGGACACATGATGTGTACGTGCAGTCCAAGCCTGAGGAGCAAGCGTGCTTTCTCTGCATTTCCCCTATGCTCAAGTTTCTCTTGTTTGGAAAACTCCTGAGCTACTCCTGATGGCCAAGGTAATGGCAAATACTTCTATACACCATATCAGAATTTATTTGAGACACAAGAGCAAGGTCACTTGCACTGCTAGGCTGTCCTAGCTCTCTGCCCACTCAAGCTTATGCATAGTGCAATCCTCTTTTAGCATAATCCCTTTTTAGAGGGAGTTAGTGGGACTTAAGCGGCATCTCAGCTCTGTGCTGGTCCTACAAGGAGAGGTGAATTTCTCCCTGAATAAGTGTCTTAAGAGTCCTCGCCTCAAAGGCACCGGTGTAAACTACCAATGGGGCAAGTTGATAACATTTTTAGCAACTGATCCTGATGGATCAATTCAGCAGAAGGCAAAATAATCTGTGCAAAGCTGAACTGATCCCTTGCAAGGTGTTAACACGCTTAGTGGCAGTGGCTAAACTGATTAACCCCTGGCAGCAGAGCAGCAGGGCAGGAAGAGCAGGCAGGCTCTGGGGCTGGGGTCAGCAGGGCAGCCCTGGATGTCACATGTGGCAGTGAGAGCATTAGTGGCAGGGAAGGGAGCGGGGCCACAGGAGCCCAGCATGACCCTTGGCAGCAGTGGCTGAGGACACACAGACCAGTAAGTGTGGAAGAGGAGAGGGACAGTGAGTGGTGGGAGAAAGGAGAAGGGCCCTCAGGGATTTCTCAGGGAGCTCCCTAGAGCAGTACCATGACACTGGAGCTTCATGGGCTGAAAAGGGGTGGGCAGCACAGCGCACTGCCTGCTCCCTCTCCTGCCTCTGCTTATGGGGAAACACAACAACTCTGACCCCATAAGAGCCAGCTCCGAAAGAAGCAAATAAGAAAGGAAGAGTAAAGGACAAAACCACTCTTCTTGCCCACTGTCCCTAAGAGAAGAGGTGCTTATGGAACAAAGAGTTACTCCTGAAAGATGCCAATGCTGCCACAAATGCTGGAAGAGAGAGACCTCGTAAGTTCATAGATGAGAACAATTACCTTGCAAAAGAAACAGCCCTGCTGATTTCTGCTCACATGCTCCCTCCCTCAGCTGAACAAAGCCAGACCTACCCACAGTGCATTTTCAATCAGCCCCTAACTTACAACTCTATAGGACAAAGGAGCAAGGTCTTCTCTATCTCCCTCTCAACCTGGCTCCTCAAAGCTCCCAGCATCAGCACCTGTTTTACCACTTCTGCCTCTGGGGCACCCCTGCCTGAAGACTTCACCCTGACCATACTTGCTCTGTTCTAGTATGGTGAGCATTTCTTTAGCGATCCTCTGAACCTGAACCCGTCAGAGTCCTCCCTGGGTTCCACCAGCCACTTGTATGTCCAAAGGAAAAAAACCCTTTGACTGACAAATGTGGTACTGGCTGGACCTGCCCCAGGCAGCAGCCAAGACTTCCCTGGAGTAGGAGGCTGTCTATTGCCCACTCTCCTTTGCAAAGCAATGTCTGGCCTCACAGCTGCCCACCAATGCAGAAGGAGATGAAATTCTCCCATGCGTTGATCCAAGCCACTGGGATTTCATCCCATCCTCTCTCCTCACTCAGCTCTCAGATGCTGTGATGAAAAGGTTACTAATAAATGTGCCATTAGAAACAGGATTTGTCGTGGTGGTGCATCTGAGTGCCGGAAGGGCTAATGTTTTGCTCTCACAGGAGATCACTTTGATTTGGAAACATCCCGTGAGCAAGACTGCAGGATCCACCATCTGTCAGCAGCGTGTAAGGGCAGGCTGCCGTGCTGCCTGCTGCTGATGGGACCTGCCCTGGCTTCTGCGGAGGGTGTTATTCTAGCTCTCTCCTGCAACAAACCCCCACAGGAAGTGCTTAGCACTACTTTCAGGGACAGAGGAGGACTACCCCCCGGTATTGGAAAGGATGAGTACAAACGGTAAGGAAAAGCATCTCCACATCTTCTCTGATGCCCCAGCCCAGAAGAGAGGGGGAGAATGAGAAAATCCTCATCCATCATTACTAGCAAGATAAAAGTTCCTGCCTGCTGAGCAGGCTGTTAACCAGGAGGGAAGTCAGGAGAGCTGCGGCAGAGCCAAGGACAACCCATCCCGATGGCTGCACTGACGAAGCAGGTCACCAGCCTGACAGGCTGAGAGATGGGCAGCAATGGCAATGCTTTCCCCAGCCACAGCCCCATCTTTCAGGGAAACAACCCAGAAACACAGAGAGACATTCTGCAGCCCAGATGAGGCTGCCCCACAAGATCTAAGTCTCAGCAGCAGAAAGGTTGTAAGAAAATGCCATTTTCTTCTCTCAGGGATGCTTAAAGCTACACACAGCCAGCATGCCCATGGGAAACCCCACCTCACCTGCTCCTGTTGCCATACTAGACAGGAACACCCACCTCTGTTCTTGCTGCCTGTTGGCAGCTTACACACCTCCATGTGTGCCAGGGTGCAGCACCCTGATGAGGACCAGCAATAATTCCACCTTGCACTGATATGAGAGTAGCCAGACCAATAGACTCACCAGTAGTAGATGCGGATGAGTGCTGAGGGCCAGAGGAGGAAGGATGCCACAAAGGCCAGGATGGGGATGGCCAGGGTGCCACCGGCAATGACAAACATGTTCAGTACATCCAGATCCATGCTGCTCTTCACCACCCAGCCTCACCTGTGCACATTTAGGGAACAATCAGAGGTTAAACACCAAAACCCAATGGTGTAGTTGACGCTAAATAAGATCTCTGCTGCCAGGGAGCATGGATCTGTGACAGGGAAGGAATATGCTCAGTAGCAAAGTGTCTTTCAGTTTTAAAACTACTTTTTTTTTTTTCTTCTAGCTCCTTAATGGATCTGTTAATTGCACTGTTATCCTCTCAGACGAGCATATCTCAAACGGGCAACGAGCCTCCTTGACAGGCACAGACCATGACCAGGGTGGATGGGTGCGACTGGCCCCTGAGGCACTTTAGAACAGGAGGGAGGCACAACCCTGCTTCCATCTCAGCCGAGATGGGTGCAGGCAGGGCTGCCTTAAGGCAGGCTTCACGTTGCTTTTTGGAGGCAGGTCCAGCTCCGGCTCCCCTCCCCCTGCCCGATCCCAAATCCCCAGTACACAATCACTGACCTAGAATTGATGGCTTGAGCTCGGCTCTCATTACTGCTCCGCACAGGCACCAACTAATCAAGGGAGCAGAGCCTATTAATGGGCTTGGGAACTGACGAGAACAACCTGGCAGGGAGATCTTTGAGGACTAGCCCTTATCTGAGGCGAATTCATCTCCTCCCTCGCACCCTTACTCCTGTCCCACGGCCGTTTTGCACTTGCTCTCAATCACAGGTCCCCATCCCGACTCCCTTCACACAAATCTCAGGGGTGGCAGGTGGAGGACACAGGGTGCAAAGGCGAGCTCCCACACAACGGCACGTTCATCCCTGGACTCATCCCACCACAGGCAGCTGGGATATATTTTTCTCATTAAGAGGTTAAGCCCTGTCGCACACACATCTCCTCCAAGTCTGCCTGCTAACCAACTTACGTCTCGCCCTTTCCTCCGCACTCTCCCTTTTGTCACACATTTATGAAACGAAACATCCTCAACGCCTGCTCTCCCACCAGCCATCCTGCCCCATCACCACCACCGCGTTTCTCCATGACAGGGAAGGCAGATTCATTTCTGCCTCTCGCAAGACTCAAGGCGGTATGTGGTATGTTTTCTGTTGTGCCATGAAGCAAGAACAGAGCTGCTGCAGTCACAGCCTCTCGCTCCCTGACGCTGTCACACTGGATCACATCAAACCCCCCCCCACCTTATGCATGACCAAGAAAAAAAAACGTTTACAGCACTTGTGAAGCCACAGCCAGGTTTCTCCATCCTCCCCCACGGGAAGCAGGAACACTGAAATGTGAGCAATACTGTAAATATTTTCACCAGGCATCTCCTTAACACTGCTAAACCTCGCTTACCCTCTTCAAGCCTCAACATCACGCCGTTATTCGTTTAATTAACATTTTGTAGAAACCTTTGATGCCTGCACGGCTTGTTCTTAGATAAACACTTCGCAACAGAAAAACCTCCTACGTGAAAGCGCGTCTGCAGAGAAGCCCACCCGAAAGCACTCGCTGCCTTTCGTTACGCCACTAAAACAGGGGAGAAATTAAGCACAGAAAATTGCCATCATTCCCACCGGCGACCCGTAACGAGAGAAGGTTGCAGCTGGAAGAACGGCCAGGAAAAGCGCCGGGCAGTGGGAGCCGCTGAGCTCCTCAGCACGGGGTCACCGCCCCCGCCGCTCTTGGAAAGCCAAACAAGAAGGGGAAAGCCTTTTAAAAGCCCAGCTTACTTTGCAGAGATCCCCTCCTCCTCTCGGGCACAGGTCCTGCTCGCTGTGGGTAGCAGCGGCAGCAGAAAACACTGTCAGAAGGGGGAAGAAAGGGGGGGAAAAAGTTAAAATCTCACTATCGCTTTCTCTCTTCCTTTCGGACTCCGGTAGCCAGGCGAGATTGCGAGTTTGGGGTATTTAAGCCACCGGCTTCCCTTGAGAGCCCTGATCTTCACTTCTCAAGCAACCTTTCACCCCTTTATGTAAATACAGTCTTTTGTACAGTAAAGCCGAAGAGGGCACTGATTCCAAGCAGGAACAAAGTGCAAGCTGCCATCAGACAGGAAGCAAAAGCAGCGAAGAGTTGATGACAGCAACCTCTGCTGCAGCAGGGCTGTGTGGCACCCAGTGAAACTGCGCTCATGGCTGTCCTTCAGGTGATTACAGCTATTAGAACAAAGCCAGCTAAGCTGCTTCACATCCCCTTCCTCTTTGTCTTAAATGTAATTTTCCAGGCGCTCTCAGCGAGCCCCAAGCCTTCCTTATGCAAGTCTGGCTGAAGTGCAGCACAGTCACAGGAAATAACTGGAGAGGCAGGAAAACGCTGGTCTGAACTCACCGGCAGCTTTTGGCAGTGGAAATTCAAGCTGGAGACACAGTTGGAGCACCAAAGCCCCCTGCATAAGCACCGGGGGCCGCTTCAAGACAGAAAACCCGTGAGAGATGCCCTTTGCTGCGGCTGCAGGGGCAGGGGCACCCGGGGAGCGCCTCGGCAGGGCCATGGCAGCTGCTGCTCACCACGTGAGCCCCGGCACCCAATGCTGGCCCTGCGCACCCGGCAAGCCCCGCTCGGGGCCCCTGTCAGCCGTCGGTGCCTGGGGGAAGGATGCTCAGGGAGCCCCGCAGATGTCGAGCTTCCTTCTGCACGGGCAGAACGTCGCCTCGTGTTGCCATGGCAACCCTCGATGGAGGCAACGGTAAGGAAAACTATGGCAGGCCCAGCTCAGCAGAGTTGGAGGCTGAGACCATCACCCCAGTCCTCAGCACTGTAAAGTCACCCCTGCCCCCCGCAGCATGTGGGGGACACTGTCTCCCCACAGCCACACAGGAGCACGTGCAGTGCCAACCCTCTGCAATGGTGCTTTGCCCAGGGGAGGATCACCCTCTGTGCAGCACCCGTACCAGGGATGGGAGAGGGCAGCGTTGCCCCAGGCCCTGGTACGGTCTTTTGCTACTAGCTAGAGAAACATCATGGTCTTAGAAATAAAAGCAAGCTCCCTGGTAACAGCTGTAAGACTTCAGGACACAGCTCATCCATCACTTTGAGGTACTCTGTGACAGTCACAGCAAACACCTCAAGCATTGCTACTGCTTCTTGGAAAGATCTCCAAGTACCTCATAAATTAACTCACAAACATCAGTTAGGCAAGTCTGATAAATGCCAACTGATCACAGCAGTGATAGGGGCAGGCTGTACACACAGCAGGGTATGGGATACCAAACCAGAAGCACTGACCCCCACGTGGGCAGCCCAGCTGCAGGCACTAACCACCACAGGTCCTGCATCCTGTCTGAGAGGATCCCCACTCAAACAAGCCACTCCAGGTAATGGGATAGACCTCAAATAGATGCTAAGGGGAAGCTTCATGTCTCCACTTGTCTCCTTCTTCCTTTCCTGTGTCAAATACAAGCAGGGCATCACCACCTGCCAGCAGAGAGGCCAGGGGGCAGGAGGAGGCTGTGTGTTGCTACAGAGGACAAACACATTGATGACAGTCCTCAGGGCCACCAGCCAAAAGGAAAACAGGTTACTGTGAGCAAGAGTTGAATCTGCAGCAGTACTTTTTCTCTTTCAAGCTCTGTGGATCATACCAGAGAGGCTGGAGAAGATCCAGTGGTGCAACTCAGGTGTATCTATCAATTTTTCCCAGGCCCCATGTACGATGCAGCAGCAGCACACCCCAGTGTGTGGGATCAAAAATCTGCATTTAGCTAAAAAGAAAAAAAAGGCAAACCAAACCCACAAAAAAAACCCAATTCCACCATTGTGAAAGCAGCTCAGCTTGTTACCCAGGGAGACAGGAGGCTCTTGGCCAGGATCAGCGTCTCTTGCAGAGCCACTCTCTGACAGGCTGAAAGCTGCCAGGGGGTGCTCAGAGAGGCATGTGAGAGGCTGTGGCACAAAAGCTTCCAGAGGGCAGAGTGGATTGGTTGGGAAGGGGAGAGCAGCAGCTAAAACGCTGGATAGCCGGGTACAAGGCCAGGGAGGCTTTGCACAGTGCAGAAACCATCCTTGTGCACTCACTGACCAGAGGTGCCAAAATTCAAGCACAAGGGTTGTATCAGGCTGTGCTCATCCAGGCTGGGATACAAAACCAGGGCTGCTGCCTGTGCTCAGTGTTTCGGTTACCCTGTGCCCAAAGCAGCCCATGTGTGGCCAACAACAGATCTAAAAGCTCCGAGCAGCTGAAAGCTAAGCAGCACATTTAGGCATGTTGTAATTTGTTTGGAGGAGCTGAAGAGGAAACATTGACTAATATTAAGGTCCCACTGCAGAAACAGGGGGCTTTGATAGGCCTCAGCAGATAATATGGAGCCCCCCAAAACCCCAACACACACCACTATGTAGGAAAAAAACCCAAAACATGCAAGTAAGACACGACCCTTGGCATCCACAATGGCCAGAAAAACAGTGCTGAACATAAACCACAACGTAACTAGTGTCACAAATCCTCAATGGTATATTTTACAGCACGACCAGTCACAAAGAAGTTATAATTTAAGATCTATTAAAGGTCTCTGTCCACCAGCCAGCCAGCTGGCTGTCTTAATCCAGCCTCCTGAGGGCCGGGAGTAGGAAATGTGCCCTTTCACCTTCATTTATTTATAGAGGCAGAAATGAGATCATTATTTCATCGGCGTCCTTCCACAAAACGTGCATCTCTGATCCATTTGTATCTGTGCAACACAGCTCACAAACGTGAGCCGGAGAGTCAGGGCTGACCCCGACCCCGCTGCTGCACTTGGGGCTTGGGAGCACACAGGGATGAGCTGTCAGTGCCTCTGCCTGCCAGCCAGCCTGGGGACAAGGTGTGTGACAAGCAGGATCGGAGCAGCTGTGCTGCCCGCCAGCGGCTGGTTTATCGATTCATAAGGTGCCCGTCCTCCTTCCGGACCCCGTCGCCATCCCCATGGTGCCGCACACGCACGCAGCGGAGGACGCACGGCACATCTGAAGTCACGAGTGCGCCCGGGCTCAGCCCTCTCCTGGAGAGGGATAGGAAAGAGGAGGGGAGGGATGGGGCAGGGGTGCAAGGGGCATGTCCAGATCCCTTCTCCCAGCACACATCCCCCACGCGAGAATTGTCCTCCAGCAAAATGATGTCCTCCAAAGAGCAGCAGCCGAGGTGCAGTGCCACTCTCAAACCCTTTGTGCTCTGTTTCCTGATTGTTTAATTATTTTGGCGGGGGGGGGGGTCGGGGCGGATTCTAAGGCAAATTAACTACATTTTAATGAACATATATATATATATAAAATATTTCTTGCATTTTGACTTTGCTCCTTGTCTCCTGCCCACTGTTCCCTCCCCCCCACCCCAGCGATGCCAGCGTTAGGACCGGGATGGATGGAGTAGGGGGAGGCAGACGCCAGAACAGCGTCCGGGACTGCCCCACCGGTTCCCCCCGGTCCTGACATTTCTACCATCAGCCCCGCATCCCTCCCTCCGCCTCTCACCGTGCCGATCCGAAGCGGGCCGGGCCGCAATGGCAGCGCTGAGCGGCGGAACGCGGCGGCTCCGTGGCGCCCGCCCTCCCTTCCTCCCTCCGCGCCGGTGCCGGTTGCAGCTCCGCGGGGGCGCAGCGGAGCGCAGCGGCGAGGCGGGGATGCGGCGGGGCCGTGCGGGGGTTGGAGGGAGGTGGAGGGGATACAACTGGCGTGAAAGGGGGATGCAATGGGGGAAAGAAGGGACATGCAACGGGGTGCAAGGTGGGGGACGCCATAGGGCTGCAGTGGGGGCGCGTAAGGCAGGTACAAAGGGAGTGTAACAGGAATGCCGAGGAGGAATGTAATAAGGCTTTCATGGAGGTGGGTACAAGAGGGGTACACTGAGTTGCAAGCAGGGTATACAGCGAAGCATCAACAGGGGAATGTCATGGTACTTCAGTGGGTGCAAGGGAAGGATGCAATAGAGCTGCAGTGGGGTGCCAAGGGCAGGTAACAAGGGTGTAGCTGCGGGACGTAACAGGGTGCCCGTGAGTTGAAAGGTAGGCACGGCGACACTACAATAGGGGAGATGCAAAGAGACTGCCATGCCGACAAGACAGGGTTACAACAAGGGTGCAGAGGGACACAAAGAGAGTGTGAGGTGTACACAATAGGGTGAGAGTGGGCTGCAATGAGGCTGCAACACAGGTACAAGGAGGGTACAGTAGAGGTGCAAGAGGAGTGCAAGGCAATCATAGTGATACAGTGGGAATGCAGTATCACTCCAACTGAGGCTGCAAGGGGCAGTGCAAGATGAATGCGAGATGCAATGCAGCAGTTCAAGAGGCAACGCAATAGGAAGTGTGTGTGGGAATACAACAGAGTGCAAGGGGAGACATGACAGGAGTGCAGAGGGGTACAGTGGGAATGCAATGCAGCTACAACAGGGATGCAATGGGCCGTGCAGAGGAGACACAGCAAGGATATAAGGGAGATGCAATAAGGCTATAGAAGTTGTACAATGAGATTGCCATGGGCATACAAGAGGGATAAAAAACAGAATGTGATAAGGCTGCTACAGGATCACAGCAAGGAGATACAGTGGGGGATACAAGAGCGATAAGTTACAAGGATGTAAAGAGGATGTGATGCAACTGCTATAGCACTACAAACGGGAACAGAGCTCCGCACCCCACACAGATCTCAGAGACCTTTCACACCAGGCCCAGGAGCAAGCTTGGGCATGGGGGATGTCTGTCCCCTTCCCAGGTTCCTGTGGTCAGAGATCACAGGGCTCCGCTACATTTCCCACGGCAAAGGCACAAAGGATGAAATCAGAGCATTCCACTGATGCTTTTACACCTGAAATAGATTTTCTGCCTCTTGCCATTTAGGTTACAAGCCTGTTATCCCTATCTCCCTAACAGATGACATTGTTTGCTCTCAGGAGCTGCATTTCAACCTGCATTTAAAACCTACCCATAATTTTCTTCAAGCTGCCACCCAAATTGTTTTGCTCTAAGCAAATTTACTTCCATTCCCCCGGGGTCACATTTCAGCTTGGTATGTACTTTCGAGATAAGACCCAAAATATGAGAAAACTTAATTAGATCAGAAATGAGATCATTTCCTGAGTAAATGCAAGCAAACTGGGTCAAATCCTCACCACACCTGTGCATTGATAAAGGATGTCCTTTCGGTCTGACAGGCTGGGAGAACTAGTGTAAAGGGCATTCCATGTCAGAGTTTACTACAAGAACCAAACTCCTTTGATAACAGGAGCTGTTAGAAGAGATTTCAAAGTGAAATTGAGGTTTCTAGGTGGCCTGTTGCAGGCAAGGCACAGCTTTGTGCATGGTTTTTTTTAGGTTTTGTTTGAAGAGCTTCCCAGTCAAGCAAGGATAAGCAAAGAGGAGCTTCCACTCTGGTGACCTCAGCAGACACGGGAGGTATTGCACAAGCCTTTCAATGTTGTTTGCAGTCAAGCTTGTTTGTTCAACTTTCTCGTGCGTGGCCTCAGGCTCCCACGGGACATGTGCAGGGCAGTGCTGACTCACACCAGGGATGGATCACCCACTGGGTAGTTATTTCAGGCCACTTGGTGAGAACACCTCTGGACATAGTCATAGCAAATGATAGCTCTTAAAATAGAGAGGCTGAAGCAGGGACTTGTGGTGGCTTTGTGTCAAAACATGGCATGAGCTAAGTGGGGAACTCGCTCTCGCAATCTCAGCAAGCGGCCACAGGGAAGAGTCATCAAGTGGTTCTTTTGGTGGGGAAGGAGTGATCTTCAGAGCTCTTCTAAGCCAGCCACCGCTGGAATGAGGCCACAGTTTCAACAGCTCACAGTCCCATTGAGGTGGTTGGTGGCACAATAATGACTTTGCTGGGCAGGGACCAAGGCTGCTCCTTGATCCCATTGCTGCAGACGAAACTTTGGGCTCTCTGAGTCGCACAGGGGACCATGGGGGAACACAGAGCACAGCCAGGTTCCCTGTCCTCACAGAAAGCAGATGAGCCTGAGGCTAGAGGGGAAGCTCCATCAGTTCCTACCTATACCTCCTTCAGGACATTGCAAAGCCATTTTGGGGGTGGTTTCAATGTGGCAAGCTCAAATAAAGGCCAGTACCTGCACTGACTTGCCCCTTGTGTCTCAATTCTCTCATCCCACAGACACAACTTGTCACACAACTGTGGCATTTAGCAAGGACAGTCACCCCCAAGTCACAGTAAAAGAAAAACAAAAGTAACCAGAGTTAGCTGTCCTATGACCTCAGAGAAGAGGCAACAAGACTTTGACATGAACACTGTTTTCCATAGGAAGGTGGAAGCATTGACTAGATTCAGGTGAGAGAGTTTCTGCCTCCTTCAGCTGATGAACAGCATTGCTCCACCAGATTAAAGGCTTCCATGTTATTTTCTGCTGCTGGGTAAGGAGTCCCCAGGGAGCACAGCAAGGTTGTTTGCAGCCATAACAAGTGACAGCAGAGTGCTTTGGCAAACTGAATCATCTTCCCAGGGTGACTTGTACCATCTGTTTCCACTTACACAGTGCCAGCCCTGTGGAACAATGCTGTGACTAATCCCCAGGGGGCCATGGGCATGGAAGAGCAGCAGGACAGTCAGGTGCCCCAGGAACCTAGTGTGGCACCACAGCCCACCTATGTGGCCTATCATGGAGGAACATCTTGCCTTGCCCTGAGCAAAGGGCAACTTTAATGACATACTGCAGACAAAAGTCACCCCCCAGGGTGGGGATAAGAGCTTGGCTCACCCCAGTTTGCTGACATCAGCTCCCAGTGAGCTCAGGGATAAATAATGCCTTTGGGAACTGCTCTGGGCAGGAGCCTGCCACTTGTGGCTCCATTGCACAACTTAGGACAAATGCAACAACAAACGCTCCTGACATTTAAAACATTGCAAAGCAAACCCTGATTGCCTGTTAACAGCTTTAAATAATACTTTCTTAACCCTGCTCAAAGTTAATACAATTATCACACACCTTTGAATCACATCTTTAACTGCCAGCAATAAGGGTGCACTTATTGTCACAAACCTCTCCTTATTTGGTGGCTGCAGTGTCTTTATGGGGAGTAATTCCAAAGTCTTGTCTAATCATCCTGCGTCAAACCCTTCATTTCAGATCATCATGTCCTCTCCTGCATCTCAGCTAGGTGGCCTTGTTCAAGACTGAAAACACAATCAAGCATTTTTCCTTGGACTGCTTCAGCAGGCAGGCTTTCACTCTCTAAACCACTGCTTGGACAACACTGCTGTAAGGCAAAAGCAAACCCTATCAGAGTCCTGTACCAGCAAAGAAATTACGTCCTGACAGGAACTTATTAAGTAGACCTCGTGCCTTCCAGAAGTATAATGATGAAGCACCAAAGAAGACTCTATTGATTCAAAGCATCTCATGTAACTTGCATGCCAGCCTCAGTTATACCAAATTTCCAGCGGGTCATGCCAGGGTGTTTGTCATTTGTTTGACACCAAAGCTACTTCCCAAATGACCATATTAGGTCTGCACTTCAGTGATACAGAATGACCCCAGTGCTTTGCTATTTATTAACTTGAAATTCCAGGAGACTGATAAAATACTCTGCCTGATAGTTGTGATAAGGTCACTAAGAGCCCAAAGGTCATTTTATTTGCCCAAAGGAATCTGCTTTTACTGTAACCTTGGTGCTCTTCTGGCTTCTCCCACAAATCTGCCCTCATCAGAGGAGGGTGACAGAGCTGTTGTTTGGGTAAAAATTAAGGAATGCCCAACAGGTTAAAGCCTGGTACATGGGAAGAGGAGTACATGGGCCCCTTGTCCAGTAAACAGAGCTGTGATAGCACCTGGGGAGTGCCATCCTGGAGGTGCTGATCCCTGCACCACCCACTAGCACCCCAACACCACCCTCTGCCCACACTGCCAGTGCTTCCCCAGAGCCATGTGCTTCCCTTTGGGTACTTCCATCCCCGAACAGGCTTCCTCTGCCAGAGCAGAAGGGGATGTGGTCTTGCCTTTGGTCTCTCCCTGCAGCCCTCCCAGAGAGGCTGAGGAAGTATCAGAGATCCTCTCAGTCCATCTCTGCCAGCAAAAACAAAGCTGTGGGTGCCTCATGAGGCAATCACACGCAGCTGGAAGTGGCTGTGCCTGAGTGGAGAGGAGGAATCCCCATGCTACTGCCAGACTCTCACACCCTCACTGTCCCACAGGGATCCTTAGCAGGCATATGATATGGAGTCACTTCATTCAACCCCCAGTACCTTTCAGAGAGTGGAAAGTTGATGGAAGGCTGCTCCAGAGGTGGCAAAATACCGGGCACAGCCTAGCTCAGGCTGTCAGCAAAGATGGGCTGAGGATCCATCAGGAGGAGCAGGCAGGGCCTGGCAGCACCCGTTCCCTGCTCTGAGCTCTTGCCCAAGTCGGTTCCAGCAGCCTCATCCTCTGCCTGTTTTCTCCCAGAAGCAGAGAGAGGCTGAGGAGGAGCTTTATTAGCTAATGCCCTGCAGATGGTGATTAGCTGCAGGGTGGTGTCTCTCACTCAGCATCTCTCAGTGCAGGGGTAAAACCCCAACTCAGGGTGGCTTTACCCCCAGCTTCACTTTTCTTGTTGAAGACCAAGACAGCCTTGAACCAGCAGAGTTTGTGAACCTGCACTGAGTGGCTTTCATGGCCTGCTAAGGAGCAAAGAGTATCTGCACAGAAAGTGCTGTAAACAAAAAGATAAACGGTGCAGACAGGAGCTTGAGCTCTCTGTGTCCCCACCCCGCAGGTCACCTCCCTGCTGCCTGTCCCTGTGCAGGGTGGCTCTGCTGGTCCTGCTGATAACACCTGGGTTGGAGGGGAAAGGGGAAGCTGATAAGCAAGCAGTCCTGGGGACAAACACGGCACGGAGGTCTCTGCAGTTCAGGGTTAAAGCCCTCCCAGCACCACACAAACATTTGCTTTTTGACGCCAGGGAAGCCTAAGTGAGCATGGCTTTCAAGGGTTTTGGTGACTCTGACCTCAAGGCTGCAGCTGCTATCAGAAGCCCTTGGCTCACACTGCACTTTTAGCAAGGCCATGAAGGAGTGACCCTGCAGCTGTCACTTTCCCACCCTCTGTCAGTCTTCTCCACAGCCTGTCCTGCCAAGGCTGGCTTACTAGAGTCAGCAAAGCGAGCTCAGTAGAACCCCTGTTCTTGTGGAGGGTCTCACACTTGCTCCCCAAGTCGCTGCCTGTATTAGCAAGGACCAGGCCCACATAACAGCACATCCCTCACTAACACCATCTGCTCCAAATTCCTGTTTAGCCAAATTGGATTTGTGGTGCCTGTCCCCACATTTGCAGCACCCACCTTGGAGAGCCACAGCAGCTTCCTCAACAAGACTGGGATCTCACAGCAGTCGTGCTGCATTTTTGGGAGCCCCCCTCATGCACTGCACTTTGTGCCAGCGTCGTCTGACCCTGTTTAAATGATTTAGACAAGGTCAGCAGTCATGCATTGGTGCTTCTGCCTCTGGAGATGCAGAGGTGGCCACGTAGGCAGGACAGCAAGGTGCAAGCAGGCTGTGTGGCTGTTCTCAGGACTAGAAGAGTGAATGTTAAAGCACCTTGCAAGCATTGGGAGAAAATTCCAAGGCACTTGATGACCCATTTAGCCTGAGTTCTTGTTACAGCTCCTGCCACTGGACTCCATCAGAGGGCTGACCAATGCATCTCCAGAAAAGGGCTGGCACATGATGAAGAGAGGGCAGTGGCATGGTTTCTCTGCACAAGCCACCCCAGCTGCAGCATCCTCTCTTGTCCTTCTTGACCAAAGTCCTGTGTTCCCTTCTGCCGCATGGCACAGGCCAAACCCATGTGCATGCACCTTGGGTCACCAGCCTGAGACTGCAAGGATGGGGACACCTGTCTGGAAGTCTTGGCAGTAACGCTGAAATCATCTCATACATTCCCTTGGCTGCACTGGGGTGGCTGAGCTACCAGGCCCTGCCAGCTGTGGGCTGTCCCACAGCTCTGGGCAAAGGGAGGAGCAGGTAAGAGCACATGGCCTGTGAGGATGGATGGTTCATTGTCTTCTCATGGCATGACATTCCAACCACAGTAAAAGCAGAACAAAACATGGATGTACTCAAACCCTCTGTTTCCAGAGTGATCCACCACTGTAGCTTCTGCTGCCCACCAGTACCCTCCAGAAAACCCTCTCTCCCCACTGCTTCTCCCCAGATCCTTTCACCATCCATCTCCTAGATTTGGCCTCTCGCCTGGGGTTGCCAAGGCAGCTTGTTCCTGGCCTGGCACTGCCTGGAGAGATCTTGCCTGGTGCCCAATATGGCAGATATCCCACAGTGAGTGTCTCTCTGTGAGGAGGAACACTGGAGTCTGGTGGAGAAGCTGTTTCCCCAGCATGGGGAAGTTGGTGCAAGGAGCTGGTTTTCCCCCAAGGCAGAGAAGTTTGAAGTCTCCACAATGCTTTGCACTGGGAGCTGGAAGTTAAGGAGGAAATGGAGATTCCTGTTCATGTTTGTGATTGACACAGCTGACTGCTCAGTCTGGCCTCCCGACCGGCCGCAGAGGGACGGATGCACAAACACACACACGCACGCATGCATATTTATAGGCACGCTCAGAGCAACTCATTTTATCCAAGTCTCTGAAGATGCTGCTTTTCATCTTGCTTTCACTGTTCAGTTTCAGCCCATCTCTGAGCCTAAAAATCTGCTCCTTCAATGTGAGGTCTTTTGGAGAAACCAAAATAGCCAGACCTGAAGTCATCGATGCCGTGGTTAAGGTATGTTCGCTTGCCTAGATCAGAGACTGAGCTGTCTGAGGATTTCTTAGATGCTTTGTCTTGCACTTTACTGATTTTTCCACAGTTGAATTGCAAATGGGAAAAAAAAAAAAAAAAAGGAAAAAAAAGAGTTAACATTTTAAATGATTTTATCCTCTTAAAGTCAGCCTGTGGTTAAGGAGGATGTCTGGTGTTATTTTAGCCTGCGTGGGAATGTAACTGAGGCAATGTTTGTTGCGTCCCTTGGAAATGGAGTTAGGAAAAGAGGAAACCCTCTGTGCACTGTCAGAAGAGTTTTCACTTGGAATCCACACAGCTTGGTTTTGCCATAAATTATTTACCTGGCCTATGTGGTAATTGTTCTGAAATATGCTTGCCTGATTAGATGTATTCTCAGGGCAGCAGAATATCACATCCGAGGGTAGGAGGAAACCAAACAGCCTGGTGAGTGGTTTATGTAAGCAAACCCTCACCATCAGCCTTCCTCTGCTGCAACTCCAAAGAACTCAGCTTTTTGGAAGAATGATGTTTTGGCCATCAGGCTGTTGTGAGTCCCCTCCGAGGTGCCACAGTAGGAGAGGACCCAGTGCTCGGTGTTAGCAGGATGGCTGCCTGTGCCAAACAGCAGCAGAGAGGAATGCCACCGTTTAGTTGGTCTTGAATCTTTTCCCTGCAAACAGCTGGAGAAGAGGGACTTGCCAGGCTTTGCACTTCTGAACTATTCCTCCCCTCTTGTCAGCAATATATACTTTGTAGGCAAAATAAGAATGTTTACAAGTCTCAGGGGGCAAAAAGGGGCCCTAAGAATATCACCCCCAAATTTTGAAGAAAAGCAAAACTGGGGGCAGAAGGAAGCCACTGCCAGGCTGCAGGGTGAGCTGGGCTTTCCCTTGGGGAATCCCACTGCCAGCAGGGGCAGCCTGACTCAGGCTGGAGCAACCTCCCCCCTCCCTCCAGCACCTTCTCAGTGGTGCTTCAGCCCTGGAGTGCCAGGGCTCCATTTACAAACTGAGTCACTTTGAGCTCCCCAGGCTGTTTCAGAGGGGTCCATCACAAAGGACTGGGACAGGCAAATGCTGACAGCACATGCAGCCTGTGGAAGATAGGGCATAGCTATAGGGCCCCAGGAAAGAAAGAGGAAAACAATTGCAGAGGGTTGAGAAGGAAGTTCTTCACCATGAGAGTGGTGAGAGCTTGGAATGAGCTGCTCAGGGAGGTGGTTGAGGTCCCATCCCTGGAGGTGTTTAGGGCCAGACTGGATGAGGCTGTGGGCAGCCTGATCTAGGGTAGGGTGTCCCTGCCCATGGCAGGAGGGTTGGAACTAGATGATCTCCATGGTCCCTTCCAACCCTGGCTCATTCTATGATTCTATGGTAACAGACCCTGACTGTCTGCTCTTGATGCTTCCCAAATCCATCCGGGCACCAAGTGAGTAGAGATGCTTGTTTGCAGCACTGATCTGAAGCAGAGAAGAAAACTTAAGCGGCAAGGGGGAGACAGAAGTGTGACTGAGCGTGGGGTGGGGGGCCTGGGAGACAGCACTCCAAAGTGGTGGGGGGAGAGTAAGCTCACAGTAGCAGCTCCTGCTCCCCTTCCCTTTCATGCTTCCTCCTCAGGGGCAGGAACAGGTTTTAATATACTCAAAACTACTCTGCTCTGAGTTCCCTTTCCCAGTTCCCTGAAGGTGGTGAGGCAGTTCTGAAAGTGAAAGGGCTTTGCTCCAGCTGCTTCCCCACCTCCCATGGCTCCAGACTGGGTGCTGTTTCTTCCACAGAAGACTTCCCTTGCACTAGTAACCACTTTTTTCCTAACCTTTTCCTAATTCTTGTGAGTCCCAATTCACATGAAAACCTGCTTCTGCTCCTTCCTCTTGCAGATCATTTCTCGCTGTGACATTGTGTTGCTGATGGAAATAAAAGAGAGCAAGAACCGTGTTTGTCCTCTCCTGGTGCAGCAGCTCACCAGGTAGGGTGACCACAGGCAAGTGGGCAAATATAGTGGAAGATGCTTGTCCAGAGCCTGTGCTCTGCTCAGCACTGCCTCACCATGGCAAAAGCTCCAAATTCTGTCCCATCCTTCAAGGAAGGACAAGGCCCTGGCAGCTTTGCTGAAGGCCAGGAGCAAAGCCAGGCCTTATATCAAAACAACTGAGTTAGATTAAGTTTGTTAAAGAAAACCAGATTATGCCAGATCCCGTGGCCGGATCATGCCACGGGAGGTTTAGGTTGAATGTTAAGATCTTTGAGATCTCTTCCAAGCCAAACAAGACTATGATTAGGATAAATTTCTTCACTGAAAGGCTTGCAAAGCCCTGGAACAGGTTGCCCAGGAAAGTGACTGAATCATCATCCCTGGAGGTATTTAAAAGAAGTGTAGGTGTGGTGCTTAGGGCCATGGTTTAGCAACAGACTTATTAGGTTAACAGATGGATATGATGAGCTTCAAGGTCTTTTCCAGCCTAAAGGATTCTATGGTTGTACCACAGGCCTTTGCCTGGCAGTGCACTGCAGCAGTGCAGCTGCTTTTCTGCAGGGTTGGGAATTGCTTTAGACTGGGCACTGCTTGCCTGGACCAATGGTCCAGAGGAAAGAGCAGTGTAGTCCTGGCTGAGAGAGATGCAGCTGATGGAGGGACAGAAGCTGCAGTAAGCTGGGAGAAGGTAGAATGGAATGCCCAGCAATGGGGCACAGGTCCAGACTATAGCTCTTGAGTTGGGACTACTGTCTTTACCATCTGCTTCTGACATCAGGCAGGCAGTGTCTCATCCTTTGACACAGGTGAAATTATCTCCTTCTCAGCCCCTTGCAAATGCAGAACTAAAATCAGGAACACTGATTTCCTTCCAGTCAGCTGAAGGGGGCCAAGGAAGAATACAGATGTGTGGTCAGTGAGAGGCTGGGAAGGAAGAGCTACAAGGAGCAGTACGCCTTCATCTACAAGTAAGTGAGCTCCCCTTGTCCCTGAGCCCTTAGCCCTGCCCTCCTGTACTGCAGCCCCATAGAGATGTGCTGCACATGGTGATGGCTTTGCTTCAAGAGGCGCAAACTGAGTGGGCAGGATGGGCTGTGCCTGGATGTGGGGATCACACCAGGAGCAGCCACAAGCCTGGTTCTATCTGTTCTGGAACATAGCCTGGGGTCCAGGTCAAAGGACTGAGTTAGCATTAGATAGATCCTAGCAAGCCCTAAGCATGATGTCCTCCATTCTGTTTATTCTGCTGCAGGCAACATATAGTATCAGTGAAACAAACCTACCAGTACCATGACACCCAGCCTGGGGATGAGGATGCTTTCTCCAGAGAGCCCTTCACTGTCTGGTTCCAGTCTCCAAAAACTGGTGAGATGTTTCAGAAGTTGTTCTCCCACTGGCAAGGCTCACAGATCGAGATGATGCTAGCTGGATTCAAGCATGTAGCAGCAGAAAGAGCTGCATCCTGACCCCGTGCTGCATTTCCTCACAAGAGCAGTACATGCTTTTGAGGCTGCTGCCCCTGGCATGGCTGCAGCTCAGCGCATGCTTCAGTCCCAGGGAAACGTCTGCTGCTGCCACGGGTGGTGGTTTGGCAGATGCCCTGGCATGACTGCAGAGGCAGCTGTTGCCAAGCATGTCAGAGCAGGGCTCACTGTGCCCTCACACAGCACCACACCATGTCACAGCCTTGGCAATGTGCAGTGGCATAGCAGTCACCTCTGATCCACAGCCAAAACAGAAGCTGTTTCTTCTCCAGAAGAACCTTCTTCCTTCCAAGCCAGCCTCTGTTACTTCGTGATTCCGCGTGTGCTTAACAATCACATCCCTCCCTGCTCTTTTGCCTTGTTTTTAAGCTGTCAAAGAGTTTGCTATAATCCCTCTGCACACCACACCAGAGACAGCAGTACGGGAGATTGATGAGCTCTATGATGTGTATTTAGACGTAAAACAGCGCTGGAAAACGGAGGTTAGTTGCTACATCTACGTTACTGACAGCAATCTCAGTACTGAGTCACACTGTTCCCTACCCGCAGACTGACAACTTTAAAAGCATTGACAACGAGCCCTGGACTTTTAATATCCCTTTGATGTATTTTCTTTGAGTTATCCACATTTTAATCAGTAAACTTGATCCCTCAATAGAGCTGTTTAATCAGTATGTGCCCAGCACAAAGAAGCAGCCCTGCTGCACTCAATGGGCACTTGCTGTTTGAGCTCTAATGGCTATTTGCAGCATCTGTTGACCCTAAAAGTCCTTGCCAGTTTTCTTCTGAAGAGCTGACCTTGTGGTTACTTCTTAAAATCTGCCTGCCTTCCAGAACTTCATCTTCATGGGGGATTTTAATGCTGGATGTAGCTATGTTCCCCAAAAGCAGTGGAAGAACATCCGGATGAGGACTTTCCCTAATTTCATCTGGCTGATAGGTGACAAAACCGACACGACGGTGAAGAGAAGCACAAGCTGCCCATATGACAGGTAACGAGGTCACTGCCAAAGTATTCGCTGGGCTTGACTCTGACAGAAGCAAAAGGTGTTACTGACACCTCCAGCAGATGTGCATGAGACCCTCAAAGGTAAAAGGAGGAGACGTGAGGTCTGAAGACTCCTATTCAGGAGCACGAATCACTTTGCAGGCTGGTGGGAAAATGGTTGAGGAGAAAGAGCAAGGTTCCATGCAAGAGCCAGCTGTTGCAGTGGCTTAGGTGGAGATGAATGACAGGCAATTACGCAGCACTTCTCATCTGCAAAGGGCCCTGCAGACATCCAGGCGCTGCTGCCTCCCTCCCTCCTCCCTGCTGTTTTTCACTCTTGCATCTGTAATTTGGCTTAACCAGTGCAGAGGCTGGTTCTGCTTAGGAGCTAGGACACCTCACCTTCCTTGGCACGTGGTGAGTCCTGCAGACACCTGCAGCTGCCTCAGCAGGGACAATAAATACCTCAGTTTATTGGAGCCCAGAATAAGTCAAAACTTGAACTTCCTGCAGAACAAGTTTCTGGATCAAAGCAGGACTCCACTGAGCCTCAAGTCATAGAATCACAGAATTGGTTTTGTTGGAAAAGACCTCCAAGTTCATCAAGTCCAACTGTCATGGCCATTAAACCATGTCCCAAAGTGCCATGTCTTGACAGTTTTTCAACACCTCCAGCAATGGTGACTCCACAACCTCCCTGGGCAGTCTGTTCCAGTGCCTGACCACTCCTTCCATAAAGAAAATTTTTCCTAATATCCAATCTAAACTCCCCCTGCTGCAACTTGAGGCCATTTCCTCTAGTCCTATCACTTGATACTAGGGAGAAGAAACCAACATCCACCACATTACAACCTCCTTTTAGGTAGCTGTAGAAATGATTGGTGTCCTATGATTTTTGCACCCAAACTATGGCTCTGAACTTCGCAGCACTGTTGGGGTGGATTTAGATACAAGTCATTTGATGCTGGCTACCAAGGCTTGGTATTTAGGTGTCTCACTGATGAGGGAAGCAAACAGCCAGGTTCAGCAGAAAGCAAACGTTAGCACCTCTGAATAGACAACCTATTGGCAAGGACAAACCACACACAGCTGTGATTCCATCAAGGCTACCTCTCTGGCCACCAGCTTAGTGCAGAACGGCTGCTGGTGTTCAACACTCCTTAACAGCATCTCGCTCCCTTGCTCCTTGCAGGATTGTGGTCAGTGGGGAGAAGCTCATACATGCCATTGTGCCACACTCTGTCAACGTCTTTGATTTCCAGAAGGAGTTTCGGATGACTGAGGAGCAGGTAGGCACAGCATGATTTCTAGCAGTGGGGTAAAGGCCAACACAGGGGCACGAAGCCAGTGGTATCCAGGCAGTTTTGAACAAGTTCTTAGCCATAAAACCATCACAGCCTCCCAAAGTGATGCAATGCTCACATTGCACCTCCCCACTGCAGCAGTGAAACCCCTTGGGGCAGGGTTTAGTAAGAGCGTGGGTGGCAGGCTCCCAACCCCTCTGTGCTCTTGTCTTGCAGGCCCTGGGAGTAAGTGACCACTTCCCAGTGGAGTTTGAGTTAAAACCAAAAGGTGGCTTCTTCAGTTGGCTGAAATCGAAGTTTTCAAGGAAGAGGAGGACAAGAAGGGGCCGCCACACGAGCTCATGAGCCTGCCAAGTCCTCTCACGCCTTGTGCAGGTGCCAGTGCACTTGGTAGAAGAGTGGTGTACATATCCTCACAGCAAGTGCAATACTTAGTGGGAAAAAGAACCCAAATATTTGGTTAATATTCAAATATTTTGGGAAGAAGGTAAATTAAGCCTTCAGATTATTCTTCTCATTGTATGTAAAAAACTAAATCAGCTACAAGCATATTACTGTACTTACAGTACTGGCCATGAACCTAAAGAGCTGCCAAAAGACCTGTGTGCTTTATCTGTAATACCCAAAGGGCACAGATCTCCATGTGCTCACTCCAGCTCTGGAGCTTTGCCTTTCTTCCTTTAGGGCACAAGGACTAAAGGGGCCCTTCTGTGTGGTGCATGTGGATGCTTCAGAGACACAAGGCTGTGTCTGCTAGCTTGAAAAGTAAAACATTGCTGAACTTTGAGTATTTACTCAGTGTGGGTTTGAAACTGCTCACAGCATTGAGAGCTTGGGGAAAGACAGAAAAGGACAGGCAGTGAGAACCATTTTCTGCACTAACTCATCCAGAAGCAGCAGGAAGACAGCACTGGTGTCTCCCAGCCCTGCCTGCAAACTTCAGGTGAGAAGTCCTGTGGGTCCCAGGTGACTGTGCCATCAACACATCATAAAAATTGACATCAAAATCTGATTTCAGCATCCTGATATAGAAATGAGCTTCATCTCCACCCAGCCCATCCCTCAACCCCCCACCATGGCAGCCTAGAACTCTCCAATGAACCAGACTTCAGTGGTGATTATTTAACTTAGTGATGTAGCAGTCTGTTTTCTCAGCTCAGCCCACAGGCAGTATGTAGTGCAAACCAAACCCTGTCACACAGATGGCATCTGAGAAGTGGGAAAATCCAACTGTTGGTAGAGGCAAATACTCATCTTCCCTTCATCCACACCCCCCAGGCTGTCTGCTGATGCGGCAGGGAGAGCTAGCAAACGAGAGGGTTGCTAAGGGAGGAAAACAGTTTGGCCTTTGCAAAACTCACTATCGAGGGGAAAGCATTTGCAGAAATGCACCTCAGCAGGGTACACACAGGGCAGACAACAAATCCACCAAGTTTCAGTAGCAATTTATCTTGAATCAATCCAGCACTTTGTAAACTCCCTCAGTTAGACTCCACTCAAGGAAAAAGCTCAATTTAAAACAAACGTTTACATTGCTTGACAGCAGAATTGTTCCTGTGAAGGCTAAAATCAGTCTTAGTCTCTGGCCTCATGCCTTTGTCCTCTGTAAGTCCCTTCACGTTCTTGGCTTTCAGAAAGAAGCAGTGCACAAAGGAATAAACCACACTTCAGGAAAGCAATAGTGGGTACATTCATTCATGAAAAGTATGTAATGATGACTAAGATCTTACTAAAAACCTTTGTCCTTATTTGTGACATCAAATATAAACCTTTACCCAGCACCTGAAGATAAGAGACACGGCCAGAGAGTAGCTGCTGCAGCCTCAGGTGTGATGTTAGTGGCTGTTTGTCTGGAGATGCTATTGCAGAGGCTGAGCGTTTGATCAGCAGACAGACACCTTAATACAAGGTGATGCTCTACCGTGGAGAGCTGGGACACACAGCAGGCTGACAGCTTCTGCACTCAGTTCATCGTGTTTGACAGAGGCCAGGAGGTGTCCAAAGCTCACACAGTCAGCACAGTCAGTCTACAGATAATTCTGTGTATGTCCCTTGCGTTCACTAGACACTATTGTAAGTACATGCTGAAGTGTATAACAGGTTGTGTCATCACCAGATTTACTCCATCAAGGGATCATCACTCACCTATCCCAGCTGCAAAGGGGCTTTAAAGTTGCTCCAGTCTGCAGGAGCCTCAATAGCTAGAACAGAGTTTCTTTTTTGATGAATAAGGTTTCTTGAGCTTTATTGATGATCAAACAGAAATTTTACACTGGGAGTCTGAACTGGCCTAGAGAGAATTTGTCTCATGCAAGCCAGGTCTCAGTTCATGGCTAGGAGAGAAACAAAGAAGCTCTTCAGAAGCTGAAAAATCTGGTGACAACACAGAGCAGATGGGATTTAGTTGAACATAAAATTCTATGACTCCTCAGTGCCCCAGGTTTGGGTCTTTGTGAAGCCAATGCATGATGCTGGAGGCACCATCACTTTCTGCAAATCTGAGGTTTCCACTGCCCCACAGAGTCTCCTCCCATTCCCAGCCCCACAGGAGGTCCCTTTGCCCAGGATGGAGTCAGGGCCGTCCCTTGCTCTTCAAAAGCTCACATGAATATGCTGTTTTCTGCCCTGGGGTGGGGGAGTCCCTTGGCAGAAAACTCCCAAGAACCCACCACAGCAGCCCAAGACAGGACTGTTATTTCTCCATAGCCTTCATCATCTCCACTGCCCAGGTTTGTCTATCTTGGACTTATCCAAATATGGCTCAGACTCTCTTCCTGGCCTTGATGCTGCTCTCCACTAACACATGGAGGTCTCAATACCCCTCTGCCTGTGTCACATGACAAGAGACCCATTGACCCTGGGCAGAGCTCTGCATACCCTTTGCCTCCTTTTAGGCACAGGCAACAATAAGGACAGGTGAGCTGATATAAAATTCCTCAGGGATCTACCTGGCTTGTTTGATCAGGTCCGTATATTTCCAAAACCAGAGGGATGGAGCACGCATAGTGACTGAGCATACAGCATTAGTATCATATCACAGTATCACAGTATCATCAGGGTTGGAAGAGACCTCACAGATCATCGAGTCCAACCCTTTACCACAGAGCTCAAGGCTAGACCATGGCACCAAGTGCCACGTCCAATCCTGCCTTGAACAGCCCCAGGGACGGCGACTCCACCACCTCCCCGGGCAGCCCATTCCAGTGTCCAATGACTCTCTCAGTGAAGAACTTTCTCCTCACCTCCAGCCTAAATCTCCCCTGGCGCAGCCTGAGGCTGTGTCCTCTTGTTCTGGCGCTGGCCACCTGAGAGAAGACAGCAACCTCCCCCTGGCCACAACCACCCCTCAGGTAGTTGTAGACAGCAATAAGGTCACCCCTGAGCCTCCTCTTCTCCAGGCTAAACAATTCCAGCTCCCTCAGCCTCTCCTCGTAGGGCTGTGCTCAAGGCCTCTCCCCAGCCTCGTTGCCCTTCTCTGGACATGCTCAAGCATCTCAACGTCCCTTTTAAACTGGGGAGCCCAGAACAGAAAGTCATATATAAACCATCATCAAGCAAACATGTTGGAATGTGCTCTAACAGACTGCACAGAAGGGCAGAGGTCAGCAGGATCACGGGCTGTCTCCTCCCTGCATCACAGCAAGTGTCCCCAGCTCTTAATCCATTTTGCACATCAGTACCCATGTGCGGCACAGCCTCCCTTAGCTGAGCTTATATCCAGATCTGCTTTCCTGAAAGCTTGACTGTACATGAATGCACACAGACATGAGGAGCCTGAACACCCTCCAAAGCTCTTGCTGCTTCCCCACCACGTGGGTGATGGGCGAACAGCAGCAGATGCCAAAGCACCACCGATGGTGTTTGCACTGGGACTTATGTGCAGCCTGGGCCTGGACATACACATGTACATGCATGCAGATGTACAGCCACATACAGAAGTGCAGCAAGCAGCTCAGCTGCAGCCCTGTACTATCACACAGCAGGGCTGGCAGCACTGGTAGTAACATCAAAGGCAGAAAAATCAAAGAGCTTACCAGCATGAGGCTGCTGAAACTGACTGGTCCAAATCAGGCTGCTTCACAGCTCCCTCAGCACCTGGAGGAATCATAAAGAGCAGCTTTGTGCTCCAGACTGGACTTGGCTACTCACTGATGGGGCAGATGCTTCAGAGAAGTACCAAGAGCAGAGCAGGGACTCCCTGGGCAAAGCTCACATGGCACCCACAGGGTATTTGTTTTCAAAGTCCTTCCAGCACAGTGCTAGTGCTCAGTGGTCTCTGGTGGGGCTCTTCTTTGCGGAGCAAGCCAAGCAGACAGGAAACAAATGGTGAAGACAGCAGTCATCAGAGAATCACAGCATGGCAGGGCTTGGAAAGGGGGTCTGAAGACCATCTAGTCCAACTTCCCTGCCAACACAAGTGCATGAGAACACATTCAGGTGGGTTTTGGAAGTCTGCAGAGAAGGACACCTCACAGCCTCTCTTAGCAGCCTTTTTCAGTGCTCCATCGCCCTTAAAATAATTGCAAGTGAAACCTCCTGTGTTCTGCTTTGCACCTGTTGCCCCTTGTCCAATCAGTGGGCACCACTGAGAAGAGCCCAGCCCCATCCTCATGCCTCCCACTCTAGATACTGACATGCATTTATAAGATGCCCTCTTCTCCAGGCTAGAGAGTCCCAGTTCTCTCAGCCTCTTCTCCTAAGGGGAGGCTCCAGGCCCCTAATCACCTTCTTTGCTCTTTTACCACAGCTGCTGAAGTAGTTCCTTGTCCCTCTTGAACTGGGGAGCCCAGAACTGGGCACAGTACTCCAGATGAGGTCTCACCAGGGCGGAGTAGAGGGGTAGGAGAACCTCTCTCCACCTGGTGGCCGCACTCCTCTTCGTGCACCCTAGGATGCAGTTTTCTCCGCGGCCATAAGGGCTCATTGCCGCCTTTTCTCTGCCTTTGTTTTAAAAAAGAGAACAATGTGAACATTCTTCGGGGGTTTCGATTTCCACCCGCAGGGCAGCCCCCGCCAGCCGCTCGCCCGGGACAAGGCAGGTTTCTCCCCGGCAGCGCCGCCGGGACGCGGAGCCGTGCGCAGGTTAGCGTTATCAGGGCGCCCTCTGGTGGCAGCTCTGTAATTGGCGGTGCGTGGGGACCCGCACAGCCCAGCACAGCCTGCAAGCCCGGCGGTGGCAAGCAACGACGCTGTCACCCTTGGCTGGGAGCTCAGGGATCTTCAGTCCCCTCTTTAGCTCTATACGGATCTTCCCATGTCCTTGACTAAAGCTAGCCGGAGCTGACCCCAAAGTGTCTCTTGGTCTTGCTGTGTCTGTAAATGAGTTTTGCAACAAGGTGGCGACACACTGCTTGTCTCCAAGCCTGTTTGTTCGTTGTCCACAGCTATTTAACTAGGAAACACACTGTGATGACCTTCACAAGCCTGCCCTGCTTGCAGGGAGCAGCCTCTAGAACCAAGTGCTGACAGGTCAAAGGGCATGTCCACCCAGGGCACTCCTTGATGTCCCTTAATGTATTATCTGCAACAAGAGCATCAGGGAAGATGGTTTAATCCAGATGCAATTACAGCCCTGCAGCCTGCACAGCCCTTTGAGATGTCCTTCAGTGTCTCCGTTTCTGCCATTTGATGGTCTGAATTTGTTTTGGGGAGTGATGTGGGGGTGCTCTGGGACCAGAGCCACCAGCCCCTCTCTACCGTACTTGTGTGCAGCAGATGCCAACAAGCCCCTTCTGTGGTGCGTGTGGACACTGCAGTTTGGGTCAGGGGTTCTTTCTGCAATGCCCAGGACTGGGTTTAGCTCACATCCCTCTCCACCATCCTAAAGGTTAAGTGGCACGACCTCTACACCCTCATCTGCTATAGAAGTGCAAGCACCCTTTTGAAGTAGTCTGCTTCCACAGCCAGTGTGAAAACCAAGGTTAAAAACTTCTAAATGTCATGCTTCAGCTGTCAGTACTTGCAGGGTGTCTTCTGTTAGTCAGGAGACAGATTTACAGGAATTAATTCCCATACTGGCAAAGGAATCAGGAAGCTTTCCTGAAAAGCTCTGCAAATGCTGGCATTTGAAGACATGACCTCTTTCTGTGCGTCCCAGCTGGGAGGAGGGCCTGACCCTGGCCAGTTTTAGGGAAGGCAGACACAAAATCCACACCTTCCCCCACCCCCCAGAAACCCCTAAATCCCTAGCAGGACATCAGTGTCAGAAATACATACCCTCCAGCAAAGCCAGCTCCTCCATGGGGCTCAGAGGGTTCACAGGCTTCCAGCTAAGCGTGGATGTAAATATTTGTAGTACCAAGGTCATGCAGAAAGGCAGTTTATCACAGGAAAGAGCTGTCAAGCATACCTCTGGGTCCTACTAAATCATATTTTGCCTATAATTTGGTGCTTAGCTTTTTTTTTTTTTAACCACATATATTAACCATTCATTCATGTTACATAAAGAATGTGCTTTAAATCCTTGTCAAATTAATAGTGACACGAACTGTAAATCCAGCCTGACTTAGTGACAATGTTTTTACTGGGAGAGCAATATAAAATCAGAACCATGAAAATTACCTCTGAAAGTCTGAGAAATTCTGAAAATCCATTTAAAAGCATTTTCTCAGGAGGCCCTGCAGAAGGAGAAAAGCTGGCAACAGGGCTGTTTTGATAACCTTCTGCAAGAGGGACCTGCTGAATATTAACCATCACTGCAGGCTGCGGAGAAAAAAAATTGCTGTGGCACATCCTGCTGCTTCCTTGCCAGCTCAAGTGGAGCTGTGAAGATGTGGCACCTCGCAGTGTGATGGGGATGGGAATATTTCCAAGTAACACAGGGAAAAATACTATTTGAAATAAACATTTGCTTACAGGAGTTGGGGAATGTGATGTTGGCAGAAAGCAGGTCCAGGTGGGTTTGCTTCCAGCTTGCAGCAATACAGTGGAGGTGCATGCTCCAGTGGCACACTCTGCACTGTAGCACTGGCCATAAAACCTCAGAATCACAGAATTAACCAGGTTGGAAAAGACCTCTGAGATCATCAAGTCCAACCTGTCACCTGCTAATTAACTAAACCGTGGCATTAAGTGCCTCATCCAGCCTCCTTTTAAATATCTGCAGGGATGATGACTCCACCACCACCTCCCTGGGCAGCCTATTCCAATGACCTCAGCCACTGCTGTCTCCTAGTCTAGATGCAGACAGGAGAAGTATAAAATAAAGAGGAAACTAAAAAAAAGAAGGATCCTGCAAGCCAGCTGGCACAGAACAGAGCATAAACACCTGAGGATGCTGACAGCAGCTCTGCTAGACCCATCCCCTGTGTGCCAGTGAGTCCAGAACCATGCCTGACCTGGCAGGGTCCACAATGGGCAACCAGTTCCATTTGGCCTGTGGGAGGAAACAGCACAGTCAGCTGTCACGATAACAAATGCTTTGGAAAGAGTCTTCCTGCAAGAAGGGACTGCTGTGTGAGAAAGCATTGTGCCCTTCCCTGAATAAGTTCCATGCAACTCCATCCCAGTTTCTGTCAAGTGACACCAGTTTAGATGTAACCACTTTGGACAGGCTTTTAAATGTGATTAATGTGTAGTTTGCTTCCTTTTTTTCTGGTGTAAGAAAGGTTCATTGTCTGTTCTGCAAGTACATTTCAATGTGGGGTTAGCAAAAACCCTGCAAATAAAGCAGTTTGGCATTTTTTTTTCCTTCTCCTTTTTCTGTTTTTTTGGGTTTTTTTTTTTTGTTTTTTTGTTTTTTTGTTTTTTTGTTAATTCACTTAAGAAGTTGAAAGTGAGTAGAGAAAAAAGCAGATTCTGGACTGGAAATGTCACAATCTTACATTCCACAGGCAACTTGAGGGAAAATTAAATCTAGGGTTTGCATAATCTGAGCAAAGCCAGAGTCCTGCTAAGCAACAGCCCTGCCACTTGCATTGCCACTCACAGCCATCAGAGCAGCTCAAGAGCTTTTTAGTGGGTGAAGGAAGATCTACTTTGTCCCAAGTGTTCTTCACAGACCCAGGCCTTGCATGGGTTGGAGGCTCACTGCTGCAGACGCTTCCCATAGGGAGGATTGCAGTCTTCCTGGAGCTCAGGTTAGGGACATCACCATGAGAGAGGTGGATCTGCCACTTAGCTCAGGTCTGGTGAGACCTCACCTGGAGTACTGCATCCAGCTCTGACACCACAAAGATGTGGACCTGATGGAGAGGGTCCAAAGGAGACCCACAAAGATCACTTAGAGGCTGGAACACCTCTTCTATGAGAGGCTGAAGAATCTGGAGTTGGTCAGCCTGGAGAAGCAAAGGCTCTAGGAAGATCTAATAGCAGCCTTCCAGTACCTGAAGGGGGCCTACAAGAAGACTGGAAAGGGATTGCTTACAGAGGCCTGCAGTGATACAATGAAGGGTAATTATTTGAAGTTAGAGAAGAATAGCTTTAGATTCGATGTTAGGAACAAGCTCTTTAGCATGAGGGTGCTGGAACACTGGAACAGGTTGTCTAGGGAGGTAGTTGAGACCCCATTCCTGGTGATGCTCAAGGTCAAGGCTCAACAAGGCTCTGAAGGACCTGTTCTAGTGAAGGATGTCCCTGCTGACTACAGTGGTGTCAAGACTAGGTGACCTCCAAAGATTCCTTCCAACCTAAACCACTCTATGGCTCCAAGGGAGAATCGCCCAGCTGTTGCAGGAGGTAACCAGGTCTGTCAGCTTCACAGACAACTCCCATTAATTTCAGGCACTGTGACTAGACCAAGACCCTAAGAAGAACAGCCAAGAAGCCAGACACGAGCAAGGTTTCTGGGCAATAGCAGTTACACAGGTGTGAGGCTCTCGAGGCTTATTTAACCCAACAGCTGTATCCAGGCTTTTTGTTTTGTTTAATTTAAGAAACATTAAATGGGAGGCTCAGGCTGACGTAGCACAAAGCCAATGAAACAGCTTACTATAAACATGAGATAATCTGATCAACCTGGGGCAGGAAAGTCCTTGGCAGCCACTGTGTGTCAAGTTTCAGTGGGAGCTGTGTTTGAGAAAACATCTGCTGGTTTCCATGGCTGCATGCTGGAGCTGGCCAGCCTCAGGTACAGTGCCCAGAACCACCTTCTGCAAACAATCCCTGAGAGCCAGAAGGAGCTGGTAGGTGCCACCAGCAGTGGCCCAGGATCATACGCATAACCTTACCACCACCACCTCTGAGGAGATGCTGTTTCCTGGCTCCCCTGCTTCAGGAATCAGGTCTCTGTAGGGCAATACTGGCATTTATGCCACAGTTTAAACTTTTGCCAGACCTTAAAGGAAACTGGTTTAGAGACAAAAGATGGATGGGACATGCTCCAGTTTTTCATGTTTACCTGCACAGCTCATGGGCCAGGGGTTATCTGGTCTGCCTGAAACTGCTGCATGCCATAGGTTTAGTCTGAACTTCACTGACTACATATGAAAAGAATCCACTGTTGGTTTTAACATGCACAGTTTAATGAAGCAAACACTTCTATTTAATAAGTTATAAGATACAATTTTACAATCCTGCATTTTATTCCAGTTTATTTTGTTTTTACTTCCTAGTTTACAATGTAGTGAGCATTTCACATTAAGGCACAAAAAATAAAAGCACAGTTAAAAAAAAACACCCCAACCTGCCTTTATTTCCTCAATGACTGTGCTGGAGAGTAGTGCATCCACATGATAACTACAGAATGGTAAGCGAGAACTTATCCCTAGGGACATTTCAACAGGTTTCCAACAAATCCTACCATCTCCTAATCACAGAGTTAAAGCTCATTCGGAGAATTTACTCTAGCCCAGCAGCTGACAGCAACTCAGATACGCACTTAGGAAGTAGCATGGAGTAATCCTGGACAAACAAGCTATAATGGAAGTTTTTACTTCCTGACCCTCGGCATGAAGTGGATTTCAGGAGAGATGAGCATGCTTCAGGCATCCTTGGACTGAGACACAATAAAATGACTTGCACTGAAGAAGGGTTTGTTGATTGGTGTTACTATTACTGGTAAATCTGCACATCCCACCCACCCTCCCTCCCATCCCATACCTGACTACAGGTGTGAGACCGCATACCCAGGCTGGCTTCTTTGCACTATCTCAGCTTCTCACCTGGCCTGCAGCCCACAGATCTTCTCAATACACTACTGTGCTCTAACCTGCACCAATTTTGGGTCACAGAGGCAAGAGCTACAGCTGGCTTGGCAAGTTTAGAAGCTTTAACTCAGCCAAACCAAAATTTGTTCTTAAAAAAAAAAAAAAATCAAAAGCAAAAGAATGTGGGGAATTACCTGTGGAGTTACAGAAATCTCACCAGAATCCCAAGCTAATTAAAAAAACACATTGCTAGCATCATGGCCAAAAAGCTACCTGTCTAGATTTACAAAGCATTAACATAGCAAGGTTGTAAGCTCCCAAGAAGTCATTTTCAGTCTGCTTTTGGTTTGCTATAAAAGACAAACTTTTCCTAAATGTAAGCCATTAGCAAAGCATGTTTAGAAAGGTTTTAAATTTGAGTGGTAAAGCCACTTTTGGTAGCTTTTTAAGTGTTAAAACCGATCAAGTATACCAAGGCACCTATTAGAGTACCAGTTTTACCTCATTTCTTTACAGAAAAGAATTTGAACTGGGGACAGCCCAAGTCATATTCCATAACTAAAACATAAAGTCTCCAGGCAAAATCAGTAGTTAAGATGCCCAATTAAAGACAAATTGCAGTTTTTAATCAACATCTGGATTCTTTAACATCCACAAGGGAACTTAGTGTCTCGTTATCCACATGATTCTCCAAACATCAACAGTGACCCAGACAGTACTGCACAGGTACAATTTGAGGAGGGCATTAAATAGATTGGCATTAGGTTGATAAGTGGGATAGATGTGAAATGCTTGTAAAAAAACAAAGTTACAGAGTTTACTTCTGACTGCATTGAAATGTGAGCTGTGTGTATCTAGATACTGCATTTTACAACAGGGCTGCACCCAGCACAACTCCACCTCTGAACCGCCAGCGCAAAGGTCGACTCCGACGCTCGCTCTGGTTAAGGAACGGTGACATGGAAGGGACTCCCAGGGATGTGCTCATCACCCCATTTCACTGCCAGGACATAGTCACCCCTCTCCTTGACCACATATGTCACGTTGTACTGGTGGCTGCCCAGATGCTTGATGGATACCTCTTCGCATGGTATTGTAGGCCCATGGACACCAACCAACAGCATATTTGAACCTACAGTGAAGTAAGAGACTGTTAGCTGAAATGAACAAGCGTGGCCATCCCATAATGTATCAGCTCCAGAACACAAGGATTTTGTTCAGTTCAGAGTGGTTGTCTGAGGTATGGCTAAGCTCATTTGGTGTAAGTAATAATTCTATTTAAAAAAATGCCTTCAGCCTCACAGAGGCAAAGGTTCATTTGCACACTTTGCCTGGCTGCTCTTGTCTAACTAGAGCAATGAAGACACTAACGCTGCTCATGAAACCAAGCAGCCACTGTCTCATCAAAACACTCACAAGTTAATAGCAGAGACCAGTAAACATAACTGGCCTGTAATCCACCCGCCACAAACCTCCCAGATGAGGCTGATGAGTGCTTAAGGCTTACAGGAACACATTGTATTACATGTTACAATGATCTTAAGCCATTTTTGTGATGCTGCAACCTGTTTGTTCTTGTGCCATAACCCTGTGGTTTATTTCAGGTGCACCAAGCTCAGATGAAGCCATTAGGAAAAGAACTGGCATCTTTGCAGCCTCCACATTAGCACTGATTTGAAGTTTTTCATTAGAATCAGATCATCACCTCAAGCTTAGATCTTTAACATTGCAAGTTGGTTTAGGACAAAAACGTCTAGCCAAACCACCTTCACACCCAGCTGGTTCCTGTGCCCATACCTGCTTTGCTGCAGTCTACAGAGAAGGAGCTTTTCTGACCCACAAAAGCCTTTGAGAGTCCTGCTCCCCGGGAAACCACTTTGCTAGCATCCGAGGCAGACTTGGGAATGGCACTATAGCAAGTTTCAGTTGATGACCTTGTCACAGACTCTACCAGGATGGACGAAGTTTCACTGGCGCTGCCTGGGCTAACCAGTCGCTGCCCTGGAAACAAAAAAGAGATCTCTGACACTCAGATTCACCCCATCTGAAAGGCATTTACAAGGAGGTTTTGAAACAATTCTAATGAACAGCATGCATTCTGCATCCAAAATGCATTTTTTGGAGAGGAGCAATTTCCTTCTTGGGCTTTTAAGATGACATCTTCCAGCAATGCTGGCAACAATCCCACCCCAGAGCTCTTGAGTGGCTGAAGGACCACAGGAACTTCAGGATTCATTAAGCAAAGCTGGCTGTTTAAGAAGAGTTAATTGTGCTCCAATCACCAAGTACCAAAACGACTGAAGGTGGCAGAAAAGCAGGTGCAATTTCGCAGTGACACATTTTGAAAGCAGAGCATGTCCCAGCCCAGGGGAGTGCAGTCCCTGCCATCTGCTCCCAAGAACACCACCACACCACAGGCACCAAGAGTGGGCTCACTAGCTCAGGGGCAGCAGCAGAGATGAACTCCAGGCTGTGCTTAAATACAGCACTGAGGAGAGAAAGAGCTTCCTGAGCTACTTCTCCTCACATCTAGAAGCCTTGCACACAAATGGACCTTCTGTTAGGTTATATGTGCGCTAAAGAGAGAGCAGGAAGGGCAGCACTCGTGCTACAGGTCACCAGGTTTCAGGGGACAAACAGGCAAGTTACATTTCCTTACAGCAAATAACCCTAGTGCTAGGTCAGGATTTACTACTTCTCTATAAAGCTGTTGTAAGACCCTCCACTGAGTCAAGCAGGTAAGCTTTGTGACTAATGCTCTTGTAGCTTCTTCTAAGAGCCCTCATCTAGGCTTAGAAGATGATGGGTAGAAATGTGTCTCTCACTTCTCATGTCTAATCCTGAATGCTCTACTGTCTCACAGGAACATTTACTCCAATGACACCAACTGCTTCAGGCACACTGAAAATACTGGTTAGCTTTTTACCTGTAACCTTTGCCTTGAAGGGGCTGCCCTCTATGTGGTTAGGTCCACCATATTTAATTCCAATTAAATAGTTTCCTGGAGCCATGGGTGTGTACATGACTTTGTAACCTTCTGGCGTTTCCTGGCAGTCCATTTTCACCTTTGATGGCCCTTCAATTGTAACAGAGAGGGTACCTGGACCAGCCTTGGTCGTGTTAATGAAAAACTCCGACTGCAGCCCTAGAAAGATGTAGCACAGTGAGACACGCTCTTCCTCACACCCCCTGTTACAACAGCAGCTCGTTGGGAGGAATGGGGAATTTGTTTCAGGAGGAGGCTGCAGGCAGGGAAGGACAGCATGCCCCTTCCAAGCATTCTCACACAGGCCAACCCCAGTTGAGGGCTCTGCACCTTGGCAGCCACGTCACCAGCACCCCGCTCCCTCTAATCACCTCCTGTGACTGTAAGGTGTGTGGGGAAAGGGTCTTGTGACCTCTTTAGGACCAAAATTTTGGCACCAGAAGGCTAGCTTAGAGAGAAAACTCTTAAAAGAGCAGCCTTTCAAGGGCATCAGAGCCTGTGCTGACACAGCCTCCTGCATGGCTAAACTTGGAGCCATCTCACTGCCTGTACTGTAAAATCAGCAGTGAAGAGCCTACAAGAAACCAAGAGGTGAGGCACAGAAGGTCTCCTAGAGGAGAAGGGTGTTTGAACTGCTCAGCAACTACACCCCAAGCAGTTTGTGGAAACAAAAGCTTGTTTAATTACTGCATCGAGCTATCACAGCTGTATTACTGCTGCTAATACTAAGCCAATGACACAACATTACCAACACAGGAAAAGAATTAAAGCTTTCAGTCCCCAAACAATTCGGTGTCAAAATCTGGCTTAAAACATTTATGATATTTGGGCTGTGGAATAAAAAGTGCTTGAACTCAATCAAAACCAGTCATGGGAAAGTTTACTAGAGCTGCAACTGAAGCATGCAGGCACAGTGATAAACTAGGGAGAAGTTTCTAGCCTCTCCACACAAGAGGCTGCTGTGTCGCAATGCTGGAAGAACTCAGCTCCCGCAGAGGATTGTATCATCCAGTGCTTGAGCAGTAAATCTCACTGGCAGCGCTGGCCTGGGAGGTAACGGAGGCAGCCTGCAATATGCATCGCTCAACCAGAGGAAATTTCATTTCCAAAGCCAGCAAGCCTCACAGTTTCTCACCGAGGACTTCTCGCTCCAGTCACTGCTTTTCCCCTGTGCCCCAAATGAAGGCTCGCATTGTTGGAGGCTGCAGACGTGCGCCCCTCCTGGGGGGAACTTTCAGGTGCTCAGCCACCGGCAATTGAAACCTCCACACTAGACCATTGTTCAGAAACGCTGCTCAGTAGCTCCCAGGGCACTGAGCTTTTGGCAGGAGCCAGGACTCAACAAGGGGGCACAGTAACTTTGCTGAAGTTAAACAGTCTATTTATACAAACCCCAACCCCAAACACCTTTATAGATGGAGAAAAATTCCCTGTCCCTGATGCATCAGTGGCTAGTATTAACGAGTGCTTTTGTTTCCACCAATTAAAGCAGCACAGCCTGCAGTATCTTTATTTTATATCATATGTCCACATGTTTCCAAAACCAACTGCTTGGTTTCTCCAGAACAGCAGAAGCTTTGACTAACTGCAGTAGCTTTGACTAACTGCAGTATTTATATTTTCAAGGAGAAGAAGGGAAAAAAAATGAATGAAATGAAATCCTCAGAAGACAGCAGTAAATAGGACAAGGGGAACTAACTACAACCTTCCCTATCAAAAGGGAAGATAAAATCTAACAAATTAAAAGTCAGGTTTATTCTGTTATTCACCGGTGTGTGAAGTACATATCTTGGAATATTTTTATACTTTCTTACTAGGACCATAAATCATCTACATGAAAAATAAACAGAACAAACCCTAAACCCTGCAGTCTTGTGTTGAGAACTACTCATTTAATTAACAGGAGTATGCAAGCTAAACAAGGCTCCTTCAGCTAGACCACCAACTCAGTATCTCCATTCGCAGATGCCTCCAGCTTTAGCACACACTGTGTTCAGGTGTGGAAAAGAGCCAGAGCATCTCTGGAGCTCTGAGGGATCATTAGTACGGAGCTAAACTAACTGGCAGAGCTGTCCCCCAGCTGCTAACCAGTTCAAGCGAACTTGTGCTGCAGTTATTGTTTTACAGAGGTTTTAAGTTTAAGGCTCAGTATAGCTTGCAGTCTCACTAACTGGTTATAAGCCTCAGAAACACGTGAGGAAGCAAAATTAGCTTGCGTTCAGGTCAGCAAAGAGTGTGGGTTAGTTTAGCTGCCTTAGCAGGCAAGGTCATGAGAAAAGAGGCCTAGGAGCAGCTCGTGTCCCTCAAAGCCAGAGCGCAGGCAGGTTTCTACGGGAGCTGTAGAAGGGTTACCTGTGGTACCGCTCTCCAGGCCGGAGCCGTACGCCGTGACGAGCGCGGGGTTGCCTGCCTGCCCAGGCTCACCCACGCGCACTTTGAAGGGGCTGCCCACCACGTGGCTCCCGTTGAACTTGACGTCGATGGAGTGGATGCCGTTCTCGTGGGGAATGAACCGCACGGCGTACTTGTCTGCAAGAGAGAAGGGGCTTTGCTGTGTTAGGGACAACAAGGCAGCAGCAGTCCAGCGCAGCACGGGCCTGGCTACCAACCCAAGCGAGGCTTCTGCAACACTTCAACAGATTTTGGTGCCAGTGCAAGCAAACTCAGCTACACGAGCTGCTAAGCTCGCCTGTGAGTAGGAAAACACTGCCTTTATCGCAAGAGGTGTCAGGGGTGGCATTTTCACCTTGTCTACTAGACCTGATCTCAGCTGTCATCTAGTCTGCAGAGTGAGTTTTAAGGCCGTTTGCCTCACACGTGCACCAAACATGACAGCTTAATCACAGCCCAACCTGTCAGCGATTGTGGGTGTAGAGCAGAGAAGAAAAGCAGCTGGTAAGAGCAAGGCAAAGCTTACCAGCAGGCCAAGCATGCTGCTCTGACACCAGACACCACACCTTCGTTTAGTCAAGTCACTTAAATACCAGCAAATTGTTAACATGTTTGATGGCATGTTAACCCAGAGGAGAGACTGATCTTCCCCAGCTGGACAGCTGCTGTCTGCCCATAGCTCAGATCATAACTCACTCAAAAAGCCACAAAAGCTCGTTGCTGACACAAGCGTCGAGCTTTCTGCGGTGTTTGCTTACACTCTGTTTCCACATCTTGTATGAAGGCATGGATGCAAGTTACAAATAAACTATTAGTCAAAGATGGAAGCACAGCTTCGAAAGAATAAAACTTATCCTGGTTAAACTCAAAAGAAATATGATGTGGTCGTTATGACGAGTATCTCATTTCTATGATTAGAATATTCCAATGAGCCTTAAACCAGCACACTGTACCTCCACTGGCAAGTATCTGTATCCTACACAAGTTAAGGTTCAGTCATTTCCTGCATAATGCTGGGAAAGCGTGGACTTTACTCTGACCAAACAACACTTGACACCAAGAATTGACTCCCCAAGCAAGGTGCTTGTCCCTTGGGTATATTGGCAACAAGCCAAAGGGACTAACAGCCTCGCTATGGGGCAGCAAGAATAACTTGTAGGTCACCCAGTTTGTTTTGACCAACATAAAGCCATGCTCACCTGGCTCCAGCTCAGACACGTGGCACTCCTCTACAGCTCCGGAGGGGCTGTGGACTTTAGCATCAATCTTGCCCTTTGCCCCATTCAGCCTTATAGCAAAGGATGCTGGCTGATTAACTTTTAATCCAGACTCCTGAGAATGCAACAGTCAGATTATCAAACTTAAAACTTCTCATTTCAGACATCACAAGATCTGTGGGAAATAACCGCTTCAGCACAACTTTTAGATTTCAACCAGAGGCATAAAGCTGTGGCTTGCATCAACTCTCAAATGAGAAGCTCTCTTCCTCCCAAGGAATGGATGATTTAGGAGTCACCTGTGTTGCCTAAGATGATTTTTTTTTCCTAGTAACAGATAATTTTTGGAAGCCAGATGACTGTCAAATAAGGCAGAGGCAGATCACTGAGATCAGCCTCCAGTACTCAGGCACTTGATTTAAAGGATGTTTAAGATACAACTCTGTTTTCAGCCTGTTCATTCTAAACTTATTCAGGGGAAAAGCCTCTGATAATCTAGTTGTCCGAAACAGTACCATGCATGTTTGTATTTGTCACAAGAGGCTGCATTTAGGATGCCACCCACAGATGTCTTGACAGGTGAAAGCAATTTAAAGCACAAAACCAGACATTGCCATGCTGTCTGTCAGGACATCAGGGGAATGCAAGGCAGCTCTGCACCCAGGCTGCAATGGTCTTTTAGCAGAGAAGTCCATGCAGCTACCCAGCAGTAACATTTCACATTGAACATACTTTACCTGAGTTTGTTTTCAACTAAATCCTGAAGAGGGAAATAAATGCAATTGAGTAGAACTGAGGTACAATGTATAAAGCAAGTCCCTGATGCAGGTTTAGCAGAGGCTGATGCATGCTGTGCTCCATTACCAAATACTCAGCTTTATCTACCTCTTCAGGACTTAATTGAAGTGAGTATTCCTGTCAAAGAGTCTTTAAATGAAACACAAGAGAAACATCAATACCACAGTGACTAATTAACGCCCTTGTAACTCCTGGTTAGAAGAGGTAGTATTGGATAAGGCTGTCACAATTAATTTACACAGTCAAGGTGGAAAAGCCTTGTAGCACAAGCCAACTCCTAAGGACCACAGCTAAAATATATCCAAAAGAGAGCCTCAACTGAGGAACTAACTGCTTACCATCACTTGATGAGTACTGAGGTATAGTATATTTAGACACAGATTCTCAGTCTCACATCCAAGTTGCTGGCTTTGGAGATTTAAGTAGGGCCTTTATATGTTACTTGAACGTAATGCACATAACCACACACACAAAAATTATATGGTGAGGTTAACAGATGAGCCCAGAGCTGTGATTCACTGAGATGTGCTACTGTTTGTGAATCATCTGAACTGCAACTGCGTGGTTCTGTGCCATCAGCCAGAGCAAATCTGCACTGTGACTGCACAGCAAGGCCCTCTCCATCTGTTCACATGAAGCTCCAGCAAGGCTGCAGCAACATCCCAGCCACACAGCCCTATGCTTCCTTGCCCACGGAAATCCAGCTCTTCAGTCCACAAGCCAACCAAGTAACTCAGTACCAGGCAAAATCTCTGGTGGTCCAAATTCATGTTTCATTTCTCCTTGGCCTTCCTCTAGCTAACTGGGTGCAAAGCAAGTTTTAGCTCCTCCAATGCTACTTCTAGGGCCTCTTACTCTTAATTCTCAAATGTTAACACTTGTAACACTCAGCTAAACGATCTGCCTTCAAATTCTGGCTAGCCAGAGCTACCATTATTGGCCCAAGTTACTAAGTGGTCAGCTGCCACAAACCTCTCCCTGGCTGCAAGCTGAGCTTGAAAATAAGCACCAACCAAGGCAAGGCTATTGCCAAGAAGAAAGGACAACCATTTTCATCTGAGAACAAGGACGAAATCAGTCTGTGTGGCAAGTTCTGGAGATGTTTCCTTATGTCTCACCTGAAGGCTAGTGACAGTGAGCCTGCGAGCATCATCAGAGGGGGCAATGACAGGAACCAGGTAAGGGCTTTCAGGAATGTGTTCATCATTGAACTTTATGGACACCTCATAGTTGCCTGCAGGGAGAAAAGAAGCAATAAGTGTTCTTAGTTCCTTCAAAAGTGGCATTCAGTTATTTCAGTGTGATCTGGTGGTAATGGTACATACCTGGCTCTTGAACTATGTACGATACACCACAAGATCCGTCTTTGTGGTCCTCAAAGGCAATTTCTGCTTTACTTGGACCCTCTACAGCAATAGACAGTCCTCCTGCTCCAGCTTCCCGGGTCCATATACTGAACTCAGCTGTTGAAGCACACAAGAGCACACAAGAATAACTCTGCTGCTGCTGGGTTGCAGCTTCTCCTTAATAGACTGTGCAGCATCCCGTTCTTGTGTATGAGAAATGGTACCTGTCTCACGATCCTGGGTGCTAACACTCAGGATTTTCTTCAAGATGCTCCAATTAGCTTTGAATTAGGCCATCATCCCTGTGTAACACACCTTATAACCTTGGGCACATCCTATGAGAGCAGTCAGTTTTCAAAAGCTGGATTTCCAGACCTCTCTATCTGTGTGAGCAACAGCATTAGTTCTGCACATTTCTCCACTGATTAACCCTGGCTTGGGATGACCTCACAGTGCTACACCAAGCTCTGCTCAAACTCTCAGTCTAACAGAAACCCAAGCACTTGTGCTGCAGAGCAGTGCACAACAAGCACTGGAGCCTAGCAAGAGCAGAGGACTCACCTGGAACACCTGTCTCTCCACGTTCCAGCCCTGGGCCTCCAGCTCTCACTTTATGGGCTCCACCCTCTCCCAGCGGCCCCACGGTGAACTGGAAGGGGCTGCCTGGCACTGGCTGCCCTCTGTATTTGACATCCACAGTGTGGACCCCCATTTCTTGTGGTACAAAGCGGACACAGTAGGTGTTTTTGTCAGCTTCGACAATTTCAGCATCAAAGTTTCTTCCAGATGGGCTCGTTACCTGGGCTGTCATATCTCCACAATCAATTTCTAACAAGGAGACAATGAAAAAGCAGATTAGAAAGTGAGGAAGAGGTTTGGTATTTTGTGTTCAGAAGCAGGACCTGATCTCAGGTGATTACACAGTCCGAACAACAGAAGAGGCACATAGGTGCCAGTTTGTATGCTCAGCTAGAAGTGTGCTGCCAAACAGGAAGCCTGTGGAGCTGCAGATCACTAGGTGCTATGGAAGCAGATGAAGAGGCTGGATAAGTGCAGCCAGCTAGGACTGGCCTATGTGACTCACATTTGCCAGACAGCAGTACAAACACTTAACAGCCAACATGATGCTCTTAAAGCCCTAGAGACAGGGTGAGCTGTGCAGCTTATTCTCCAGTCTGCTGTACACAGACTAGATGAAGGCCTCCACAGTGTTTATTTCTTCATATGTTGTGCTCATTTTTAATCACTTAAGAGACCACACCACAAGTGTTTCTTCCCTAAACTTAGGATGAACATATCTTAACAACACCGAAGTTTATTTCCACTGCTTCCAGTACACTATGCAAATTATGGTTGTGGGGATGAGGACCTTGCTTACCTGGAATTTTTAGGTTCAGATCACATATGCTTCCTACAGTGGCAACAGATGGAGCCCTTCTTGTTCGCGTGATGCTCTCCTTAACTCTTCCTTCACCACTTATCTTCACAGTAAATGGGCTGCCTGTAAACATCACAGCAAGTCAGTCCTCTGCCCCTTATGCACTGCATCAAGGGGAGGAATGAAAACCTCCTCTGTCCTGTAGTGTAGCACAGTACAAGTTTTAGAGCCATCAGACAGATATACAACCACATAACCAGAGCACAAGTTTGCAGCTTGTGGAAGATAGAAGTATGGTGTCCTTGCCTCTTTGGGACTTGCAGTCTGAGCCAAATCACACAGACACCTGCAGGTTTAGCATGCTGACCAGCTAGGTAAGAATTTTGTGATACTAACCAAAAAGATGCCTAACAATTCTGCTTACCTGGAATATGTTCATCTGCAAATTTAGTGGACACAATGTACACTCCAGGTACAGTTGGGAAGTAGGACACTTTGCAAGTACCATCTTCTAGGTCTTCAGTTTGGATATCTACCTTGCTGGGTCCTTCAACTGCCAGTGAGATGCCACCATAACCTACAACACAGCCCAGTTAGCACTACTGAAATCTGAGGCTACTATAAATTTGACATAAAAGTAGTCCAAAGCTGTGGCAGTAGCCAGGAAGTAGTTACATATCCTAATGTGCAGTCGCATGATGCCCTAATGATATTTTTGGAGCCCTAATCAGCTCATTAAAACTCCTTTACCCCTTTTATTTCATTACTGTTGAACAGTTAGTTTCAAAGACTATGGCCAAGGCTCCACATTAAACCAACAGAAAAACATACTCATTTCTATCATGCTGTACACAATGACACTAGAATCAGCACCATCAAATGAAAGAACAGCTTCATCAGTGGTTGTACAGTGCTGTACAGTGCACTCAGTGGCTGTAACAGAAGACAGTCATGACAACACAAAGCATTTGAGAAGTTAACAGCATTGTCTGTAGTCACTAACTGACAATGACAACTGTGCATGCTTAATAAGCTATTTGCATTGGCTGCTTTGTGGCTTGTGACCTGCTGGTCACAGGCTGAGGGAGATATGCATCTTAATGGGAACCTGCTCTCACAGCATCTCACACTCCCTTTGTGATGGAACCAACCTGCATCTCTTGTATCTACAATGAAGTCACACATTTCAAAGGTTCGTCCTTCCACCAAGCCACGTCCAAAAACTCTGGCTCTCCTGGCATCTCCTATCTCAGACTGGACCACCATGATTGTTACAGGGCTGTTTGGTACATGGCTCCCATTTTTCTTGATGCTAACCACATGCTCTCCTACTTCCCGTGGAATGAATGAGATGCCTACAAAGCAGAGAAACATGACAAACTTACTCACTTTTGATACATGTTATACTTGATTTAAATGCCTTAATTACACCAAGAATTTAAATACTGAAAGAGAATTCTACATGTTAAATGTAACTCTCAAATAGGCCACAAAAGCATATACATAAGCTGACAAAAGGCACTTCAATCACAACCTGGCATGCCACAAGGACACTAATGCAAGAGGTCACATTCTTCATGCTCTTCTGTCTTTGGCCAAGGATACCAAAAGCCATCATTTGCCTGGTTTGACAACACTCTTCTGGGAAGGAGTGCAGGAGTTAGTTTTTCAAACAGCAAAACAAAGCTGATTAGGGCTACTACACTACTGTCAGACCTTACCTATGTGGTTATTGGGTAGTCTCTTCAGAAGACAAGGCTCATCACGACCTGATGGGGCTTTAATGCTGGCTGTTAGGAGACTGAGATCAGTTTCGTTGATGTCCAACAAGAAGTCAGCAGCAGAACCAAGCTTTATCTGGGACCGTCTTCTGTTATCATCTGAATATATAAAGAGGAATGAATCAGAAAAAATACCACGAGGTTAAGGGCAGAGCAAGTCAGAGGACTCCATGTTCCTGGCACAAACCAGGTCTCTTAAGCTATTAGAATTTAGCTCTCATTATGAAGTACTGCCAGAAGTCTAAGCTTTATACCTGTGATCTTGGCTGTGAATGGACTGCCTGGAATGTGTTTGTCATTGTACTTGACCAAGATGCTGTAGTTTCCAGGTAGAGTAGGCAGGTAGGTGACTGTGCATGTCCCATCTTTGTTGTCAATGCAACTGATCTCTGCTTTTGAGGGTCCTTCAATAGCCAAGTCCAGCCCACCTAGTAATCAAGAACAGCACTTTGTAAATCTTAGAATCATAGAATCAACCAGGTTGGAAGAGACCTCCAAGATCATCCAGTCCAACCTAGCACCCAGCTCTATCCAATCAACTAGACCATGGCACTAAGTGCCTCATCCAGTCTTTTCTTGAACACCTCCCAGGTTTATTTTTAATTAGGCAAATGACTTGCACCCTGTACCACAGGGTACACCTACTACTGAAGAGGTAATAAACCAATTTTTACTGCAAGTAGCAGTCTGATAGTTTTACCATGCCAGAAATTCATAGTGGAACTGACAAATGCAAACTAATGCTGATGCACATCACACTTCCAAGACATTCCTAGCTCAGGGCAGGATGGAGTTAAAGAACAGGCTTACCCTCTCCCGCATCTTCTGTGACAATGGTGAAAGTTGCTGGTTTATTTGCAACCCCATAAATGAGGCCAGGTCCATAAGCTGACACACTGCCACTGTTTGGATAATTCACATAGAACTGCAGAGGGCTCTCTAAAGCAAAACAAATAAGAGAAGCAGTTTTAAGCATCAGTGGCCTGGACTACAAGAACAAAATGGACAACAAGCTCCTCCAACCCAACGGGATCCCATTGTTATGCTTATTGACAGCCAAGTTCTTCAATAGCTTTGTCACTAGGTATTTGAAGAATTTTTATGTGACTATAAGGCACTTACACTGATTAAGCCTCCTCTTTCTTCTTCAAAAGATACTTCGTCACAATTTGTTCCCCTTTCAGTCATGACAAAGTCAGCATCACTCAAATTACCAGATACAAGCTTCAATGCTATTGTAAAGGGTCTTATGCATTATAGGTTTATTTTTAGCACATTAAATCAGAACATAACTCAAAAGCAGCCTTTCAGTTCAGGCACAGAACATGAATTTTGGTAGCTGAAAATTAGGAACTAGCACAGCACACTATCTGACTCAGTGAACCTGTACTAGCAAATGTGAAGGGTATCCAAAATATGTATTTGTCAGCCTCAGATTAGCTAAGCTGGTGCACAAGAACAAAAAGAACAGTAACCAACTGCCAGTAATGGTTCCCAAAATAAGGCACAGACAGCTCGAGTCCAAAGCTAGATTTTGCAGCTGAGACCAGAGCAAGTTTGATTCACAACAGCCTTCAAGAAGGCAGCATTACAGCACACCATCCCTCTGCCCAGGTGCAGGGTAATGGTCTCACTGAAGCACTGTATCTGACCATTTGGCACTTAGGGAGGTGCTACATCCATACAAGTTCTGGAGGTACTGAAATCACACCACACATTGCGCTCCCTACTTCAGCCGAAGCTATCCCACACCTTACACCAGCAGGATCAGCAGCCCAGTGATGAAGGTTCTGTCTTATGTCTATGCATCCTTCTACAGATCTGTCCATTTCTGCTCCAGCCCCACACAGCCACCACACTTAGAGAACCTTGGGGCAGCCACAGCTTCCAGGCAAGGCAGAGCTTTGGCTGGGGAGCTGCAGGAGCTGGTGAAGTAAGGACAAAGTACAGACGAGAAAGGGAATGAAAGGCAGTGGTTTCTGTTTGTTAAGCAGCAATCAGGAAGAAAGAAAAATTACAGCATGATGTGCATGTGTATTTTATTTTGTTGCAATGAGATGGAAAGAGTAACTATAGTGTTCTAGCCACTTAGTCCTCCCCACAGATCAGAGATTTCATGCCAAGGCAGTTTTAAAAATAAGCATGTACTGTAACCACTAGTTTTGTGGAGCACCATGGTAGTAAATTTCAACTTGAAAAAGATGGCAGCTTGAAAATTGCACATCTCTTCTTCATAACAGGAGGCCACAAAAGCCAGATCCCAAAACCAAAAATCCATTTTAAGCCTGGCTGGTACTATTAAACCACAATGCAAGTTCACTCACTCCTTTGCTTTAGTTTCTCTCTGGACTGCTCACAGATAAACTGCTGCTAAAAGGAAAGGCATCCTAGGAAGCTATCCCTGCAGTATATATGACTACACTTAACAGAGAGCAGAAGCATCAGCAGGGCACTGCATTCAGATTTGTGTCACCCACTTTGTCAGACTCACCTGGGATGTGCTTTCCCATGTATTTTATATGCATCTCATGCAGCCCGACCTCAGTAGGAGCATATCTCACTGTCACTGTGCCATCTTTGTTATCCACAATATCAGGCGTGTCCGTCTTTCCCGAGGGCATGTGCACTTCACCTACAAGAAGCCGTGGTAAGAGTTACAGGAGCAGCTGCCTGCTTCCCCCCTCCCACCCACAAGGAACTGTCTAGCCATTTCCATTTCAAACGAGCATTTGAAACTGTCGAATTCTCTACCCACAGGCACAAATAGGAGACTAATGGGAACACTAACCAGACATGTTTTCTGCTTAAGCTACAAGAGTACAAGGCAGCAGTAGACATCTGGCAAACAGTCCTGCGACCTCACAAACTCTACAGGAAGGAGAGTTTGCTTCAGCCATTGAAATTGCCACAGCAAGCCCCAGGAAAAGCACCTCATTGCAAGACAACCCCTCTCCTGCAGCTCTTCTGAAAAGGAAAGACTGACCCTTCTGCTGGGACAGATCAGGACTTGGGGTGGGATTGCTGAGCTAGAGAACAAGAAGGAACACTGCCTTTATGTGCAGGAGCTTAGTGCAACTAGGATGTTGCTGGGGTGACACTCCCAGCTTCCAGACCTGTGGAAGGAAGAGTCACCTGCTTTGGAGAAGGTATGCAATAGGAATGCATGATTAGACTGTTCTGCAACACCTGGACAGTATAAACAATGGAATTTATCAAGGATACATGTATCTGCCCAAAAGTTATTAAGTAGCAACACATCCTACAGTGCAGTAGCTCACAGCCTGAGGACCCAGCAGCACTAAGAATCCCCTCACTTAACTCAAACCATCGGCAGGGCGTATCCTACTCATCCTCGGCAGATGCCACTTCATGTGAAATTAAACAACTAAGTTGCTAGCAGGATACAATCCTCCCACACACACACTGTGGTCTAGACCACCCAGACTGTTAGCTGCAAACAGACAAACACGCTAACAAAAAGCAAAGCCTCCCCAAAAGGCCACACATACTCCAGGTACCTGTTATTTCTCCTTTCCTTACAGCAAACGGGATAACCATATCAAAGGGCCTGAATCCCATGCCATTCATGTCTCCAACTGGGACATAAGCTTCTTCTGTGACCTAAAGGAAGCAAAACATTGGGACACTTCAAAACAGATGTTAGACCCAAAAGAGCACTGTGCAACGCCAGTGTGAGCAGAAGCAGAAGAGAGCGGGTGGTGATTATCGCAGCCAGCCACAGGACTGGGCTCAACCAGAGCAGCATCTGGCCAAGCTCTCCTCGGTAACACCACCACACCGCAGAGCAGAGTGAATCACACACGGCGTGAATGGAAGACATGCTGGAAAAAAGGCAAGAGATAAAAACAGAACACAAAGGGGTGGAAGACAACGTAGCGCACACAAGACCCAGAGTGGCTCCACCGGAAAGGATTTAGTTGCTTAAGGCCTGGAAGAGAAAGTGATTTTTGAATGGGGCAGAGTGGTTGCAACACAAAATGGACGAGAGGAATGGATTTCACAATGCGAGTATGGACTCAAGACACTGTGTGTTTGACTGAGAAGCAGCGATGCGCTCGGGTTGCTTTTGCCAGCAGCAGACATTGCAGAAGTAGAAGCTGTAGGTGGAACGATCCTCTTCACGTTTAAATGAGGGTTTATTTGAAGACTCCCTTCAAGTAGCAAAGTAAAACAAAGGTCTGGATCCCAAGAACAATTGATCAAACAGAAAGAATGAACACAGTGACCAGAGCAATTCAAGCAGTTCCAAGAAGCAGGCTGTCATCTGAAATGGAACACAGATGGGGGGAAAACAGCTGAAAAATGTAAAAATTGTGTACCCAAGGGCGGAATCCGGGGGGAGAGGTGCCCACTGGCTCCTGCGACCGCACGGCGGCATCATCTGCATCTACAGCCTGGGCAGGGGTAAAGGCAGGTTAGGTGGTGTTCTGGCACAGAGGCACTCCCAACCGTCACAGTACAGAACACATCGCCTCCTTCCAGCTACTCAACACCTTCCTCCCATCACACAGCCCTCCCAGTCCTCTCACCATCACACAGACATGGATTCAACCAAGAAAGCTGCAAAACTGTCTGTATAAACAGGCATTGGACACAAAGGGAAGCCACCAAAAACCCATCAAAGGGAGAAAACCAAAACATGCTGTTGTTGGGAGCTTGGGAGGGAAGCTGGAAAGCAGTGCCCAAACACTGGTGGAATTGAATTTCAGAGTTACTTTTCATGGGACAGTTGTATGGAACAAACTGAAAGGTTTAAACTTAAGATGAAAGTCCCCAGGCAGTGTGCAACACAGTGTTCAAACTGGTAGGCTGCGGAGCCTGTTGCCGTGGGAAGGCTGCTCCCAGCTCATGCCCTTGGGTGAATGACCCAGCCCACGTCCAGTCATAGCTGCAAAGCTATTCTTCTGATTCATAGCTGGGGTAGCGTCGTCAAGACACCAAATGTGTTTTCCCCTGGCGCAGCCTCCCTTCCCACCAGGCATGCCAAGAGGATGACTTGCAAATTCCCATCTCCCCCACTTAGCCCAACAAGAGCAACCAGGGCTGACACTCTCTCACACAGCTCAACCGACCTCAGCCACCCCCTAGCTTGTCCTGTCCCTCTACATGACTGCAAACCACCTTAACAAAATAACCCACTGGAAACATGTGTAGAAAGACTCCACTAAGAAAACCAGTGAGGAAACAGGAATACTGCTGCTGCACTGTTCTCCAGCCCCAGCTGAGACATTCAAGTCAAACATCTACTGCATCAGTCAGCTGTGAAGTGGGAATTTTGGCTGTCGAGAAGCAGGCTTCCTAACCTCAAGAGACATTTCCTGTGGTGAGCTTTGAGCAGCAACCAAGAAAGTTGATTTCCTCATGAAAAATCTTCAGAGGCATTGGCAGTGCCAGGGTGGCAGGTAGGAAAAGCCAGTGTACCTGGCTCCAAGAAGTCACAGGTATATTCCAACCAGACTCAGCACAGGTATGGCCAAGTGGTTTCACAGACCAAGATACACCAGTGGCCACCTCACCAGAGACTACAAGACCAAGATTTGACCAGCTCTGTTGGCAAAACTTCATATGAAAGGCTTCCATGAGCCCCGAGAGGCAACTTGTCTGCTCCTCAGGGAGGATGGACTTTTGTTTGTTTTCTAAACCTGGACATGCTGAAGTACTTCACATTGAATGTAAATCAGGAGGAGGAGGGGGTTCAGCTATAACAGTTTAGCACTTGCAAATCAGCCTCCTCCCCTGGGATCTGTCAGAAGACCATTCCTTATTTCAGGGTTAACGTTACAAACGGTGAGAGATGGATGGACAAGTGGGAGCAGCGTATCTGACTGCAGCTGAAGTAATTAGTCATAGAGGCTGATTGCAACCACCCTTATATCATTAAGAAAAAGAACTAATGGTCAGGAAATGAGAAGTTCAGAGAAGCCAAGTCTTCATCCTCTGATGGCTTCTACCCCTCCTCACTTAACTGTGCTGCCTGCCCAAAATAAGGTCTGCAAGCAACAAGGATTCGTTAGCTCCTGCTAGTTTAGTAAATGCCTAAACAAACATTGACACAAAGCGTTAACCTATCGCTAACTAAAATGTGGCAATGAGTGGGAGGTATTTGCAGAGCAGAGCTGGCTTACCATGACAGTGAAAGGACTGTTGGGAATGTCCACCCCACCGAAGCGGACATAAATCACGTAGGTTCCTGGCTTGGCGGCGGTGTAGAAGATATCGTAAGTCCCGTCCTCGTTTTCAACAACATCTGCTTCAGCCTCTGTCCCATCTGGCGTCAGGACCGTGCACGTCACTTTTCCCTTCCCTGCTGATTTGGCATCTACCACGAAGCCAACCTCCTCACCAGTCTTCACAGTGGGTGCAATTCCAGGACCTACAAGGCAATTTTCATTACAGAAGGCATTAAGAGCACAGTTTTCCCAGGCAGGCTGCCCACAAGGTGCCTGGGAAGCCCAGCAACAAAATGCCAGTCCCAGGGGCCCAGAGACACAATTCTGGGAGCAGATGTACAATAAGGGACATCTGCATCCGTAGTGTTGGTCAGCACAGTGGTATGCAAGAGCTGGCCATCAGCTTTCCCTCTCTGCAATCAGAAAGGCTGAATGAGAACAGAGAGGGGAAAAGAGCTAAGTTTGAAGCAAGCAATGCCTCAGCCCATACTCCTTTAGCAGAACTGAAGGCACTACCTTCCGCCTTGGCTACTGACTGTGCTTTAACACAAACCTCCTTGTGCAAGTACCTATGAAAGGACACAGTAGCAGCCACAGCTGCTTCCTCCTACATTTCCCACACCCCATTTCCACCACTCTGCCACACCTCAAAAATTGTGAAACAATGCCCAAATTGTAGCAATTTGATCCATCCCAAAGAACGCTCTGTTTAAATGAGAGCTATTAAGTCGTACTTGAAGTACACATTCAATGCCCTTGCTTTTGAGCAGCACTTGTTACCAGGTAAATGGCTCATTTTTGAGTGGCAATGAACCTCCTTTTTTAATAGCTTGACAGTATTCCAGCTTCTACTCCTATAGCAATTATATTTCAGCTATACAGCACAGTCAGGCACTTCTTGGAATAGAGAAATTTAAGCTGGCACCTGACAATAATCTCCACCACAGTTATTTTATTAGTCAATGACTTGAGTTACTCGGAAGAGTATCAGATTCAGCCGTTAAAACCCTTTCTAAACAGATTCTGAAGCAAAGGGGACACTGCCGCTCTGTTTTCCATTGTGTCAGGAATATATTTCTGTTTAAGCAGGCTTGAAAGCAATCAGGTGCTGAAAAGGCAGGCGAGCACGGTGCCTAAATAATCTCACAGGTCTACATCCACAGACTGTTTCCCTGTCCAGTCTAGTCTTGCCTAATTGATTTATTTTAAAATCACAAGATTTAATATTCAGTGGCATTCTTGTAACTAGTTCCCGCCAGTTCTGCTGCCTGCCACAGCCTCTGACTGAATAGGTGCTGGCATTGTGCCATGGTGGCCATCCGAAGCCATCACCCATGGCAATCACCTTTGCTGAGAACCAGTAAGGGTTGAGGCTGCAGGTGTGCTCCTATAGCAACAAATTTTAAGTCCCTCTCCCTACACCAAGGCACTGGTTTTTCAGGTAATGATATTTGAGTTATTGTAGTAACATCTCATCTTTAGGTTCTCTCCATCCACACAGACCTTCCCAAAGTCTATTCAGACCCTGGCCAGCAAGACAAGTAGCAGAATCTTTCACCAGTAACACCCAACCTGAACAGGCTTTGCCCATGTAGAAACACACAGGCAGCTATTTACATCGTCATAATCAATTCTGTGCTTGGATGGAAAGAAAACCCTCTTGCAACACTCACAGTGCAATTTGCATGATGCAGCAAATGTAGGCTGATGCATTTTTTTAATAGCAATCTCACTGCAGTTCTCAGGAGGAGTTACCTAGGCCAAAGGAAGGATTAGATTCCAGTTCTGACTGTTTGTAACCACCCAGGCAGCATGAAAGATTTTGCTAGAGACTGCAAGAAAGATTCCTCCTTTATCTCTAAGAAAATCCCCTGGGTAAGACCTGCGAGATTACACTTCTCCAGAGTCTGGTATAGTCATAACATTGACTGTACCATACTCAGAAGTCAGCTTTACACCAAGTACAAACAGCAACAAAGGAGCCAACATTCACCTGTGGCCAAACACTTGCTGGCATCCCCAGCTGGAGAAGCCCGGATCCGATAGGGGGAGGACGGGATATCATCTCCACCATACTTGACACCAATCGTATAGCGGCCGGTTTTGTCGGGAACATAGGTGACTGTGTAAGTGCCATCCTTGTTGTCATGAATGTCCACTCTCTTGGGTTTGCCCTCCTGGTCCTGAGGAATGAAAACGAGAAGATTTAGGCACTGTTGAGTTCATTACAAATGTCTTGAGCAAGGCAACAAATCCATTGCTCATAATCATATTTAGTCAGTCTCAGACAGACACAGAACTGCAGCCTTTTGAGGTTTAAATATATTTCACTCAGGAGCTAGTGCCAGGAATAGACTTTTGGGAGCAAGAAGGTACCAGACCAGTCTAAAACAATCAAGGCAATCATTAATTACCCTTAATTTGTAAAATGCAGCCAGCCATTTAAATGAACTCTATATTTATTTTAAGAGGTTTTAGACTTCATTGTCTTATTGATCCTGCTCTGGCAGGGGGGTTGGACTCAATCTATTTGGGTCCCTGCCAACCCCTAACACCCTGTGATGCCAGAAAACAAAGAACACTTCCAGTCCCTACAGTGCAGATCAGGAGCCAGACTGTGCAGCTCTGTCTTGATGGCAGTTCTGACTAAGATCAGCACTATCCATACAGCTACCCCCAGCCTCAGTTTTCAGTATTACTTATCAGCTGCAAAGCATGAATCACTTCAGGAAGTCTTACAGGCCTGCTTACAGGGAACTGCATGCTGACTCCATTCTGTACCTTACACCTTAACCCTGCCTGAGGTACAATAAAAGCTGCAAAGGACTTCAGATTATAGGCAGAACACTAAAGAACTTACTTCTTTCAGGAAAGCTCGTGAAACATTTGACATTCAACAGCTCGCTCAGAACAAGAAGCAAACTAATACTGTGAGGAGGATCAGCTACAAACTACCATCAATGCAAGATTAGTGGAATTAGATCTTTGAAGCCATGGCCAGGTTGGCAGCTCTGATTATCATTTTAGATCCTTTAAGGGCACACTTGCCTGCCAGAATAAGGCCAACTGCTTTGCTGCATGTGAGCAGATCATAGGACATGAGGGGAGCAAAAATGCAGAAGGACAAGTACGACCAGCCATGCCACAACCTAGGCATGCCAGAGCTGAGAAATGTGCTTTATGGCCTGCTAACCAGAGACCTTCTTCCTGAGGCCACAGAGTCAAGGCACCAAGAATTTCAGGAACAGCCAAACAAAAGCATTCCTCTAGTACCTCCTTAAGCAGCTTATGACTTCTGGCAACCTTGAGGGAGATTTCTTTGTTACGTTATCATTGTGCAACACTCAGTGTGGATCTTATCTCATGGCCTTGCTGAACTACACTGCTAAAAGGCTGTCTCCATTTCAAATTCCAGTATTTTGATCATCTTACATAAAAGCTATCTAATTTTGGGCACTTAGAGAGTGTAAGGTTGGGCAAATACAGCACAGGTGATGACTTTGCAGACAGAAGTCCCAGAAAAGCCCCACAAATGCAGAGCACAAGACTCTCCTGTACCAGAGTTTAAGGTCCAGCCCAGTTTCCAGACCACTGAGCATGTCAATACAGCTATGGACACTTCTGATAGGGCACACTCATGTCCACCCAGAACAAGGTGTTTCCCCTCTTGGTTGGTGTTGTAGTTACTTACAGTAATCTGCACAGCCAGGAGCCCCTGCCCTGCATCCTTAGCATCCACAGCAAACTCCACAGGTAGGCTGGCTGGGATGCCATAGGAACTGAGACCTGGTCCACTCGCCGTCACTTTACTCGCATCATACGTAGGAAGCACCTTCACCTTGAAGGGACTTAAAGGGAAATCAGTTATTGCACCTTCCTCCTACCTCAGTGGCTGACAGTCACTGCAGTACATGCTGAGGTGTGGACACACCACCTCTACAGCATCTCTGTTGTAGGTGCAGCAGACTCAGACTACCACTGAACCCTGAAGTCATGCAAAGAGCTGCAGTGGTTCAGCAGAAAGGATCAGAGCTAGTGCTCAGAGTTTGTGCAGAGGAGAGATCAATCAGGTCACTAAATCTGCAGTTCATCTATCCTCATCTTCATCACTTACCTGCGAGGAATCTCTTCATCAGCATATTTGACAGAGATCATATAGGGTCCCTCCTGAGTAGGGGTGTAGACTACTGTGTGGGTGCCATCTCCATTGTTGACTATGTCAACAGGCTCCACAACTCCTAAAAAGGCAAGAGAATATCTTCTCAGCTGCACTATTAGAACTCAGTTTCTCAGCAGCTGTCTGCTGCACAAAGCTGCAGCATGCACAGTTCACACATAGTTTGCAACAGGCTAAATTTCAAGTTCATTGTTTTGAATGAAGGCAAAGAGTGATCAGTTTCCCTTGTTTTGCACTGAAAAGCCATCAACTTTATATATTAGTTATCCACTGCTCTTTGGACTCACATCTTCCTGGGGTGAACAGCTTCACATGACAACACTGGAGAAGAATCTGCCTTTGTACAGCCTAGGTCAAGAGCAATTGCTCAAAACACACTGAAGATTCTTTGAGAAAGAAAATGAGTAATGGTGATCATTGTCTGAACTGCCACCGACAAGATTACATACTGTTACTGGGATTTACTGCACAGCACTGAGCCCTAAAGCCAGCTGGCATGTAGCATTCACCAACCGAGCCTTTCACAATCAGGTGTTTGGAAAGGCAGGCTCACTGCCTAGGCAGGAGAACCCTGCAAGCTGCCAAAGCTCTGACAGCAAGATCAATTATTTCCATTTGCATTAAGCTAAATCTACAGCAGATTACATGATCAACACACAAAGCAGTCCACAATCACAAATTGGCTCTAAAACACAAGGTAGATTAGCAGAAAAGCAAGCACAGAAGACATGTACAGTTGCCATGCAAAGGCTGAAAACAACACGGCTGGTTCCCATTCCCTCCTTCAGATGATTCTGGCTGTTGATAACTGGATTTCCAAGAGCAAAGATTGCCAAGCAGTTGGTAGTGCAAACCTGTCTCAGTGTCCCCCCTTGGATCACCTTTAAAGAACTCCGAAATGGCTTTGAATGGGGAGCGCCATCCCTGCGAGTCCGTCTGATCCGCTAAAATTAAAGAAGGGTTACCTGAAGGGCACCTGCACCAGCAGGACCTGACACTCAGCTGAAGCACCAGTCCTTGCCTCCTAGCAAGGCCAGACTTGCAGTCAAAAGGTGCTTGCTGCCAAAATACTGTGCTACTGAGACACAGCTTCCTAGGTTAATACAAATACCATTAGCACTATGACTCGAGGGCCTTGCTGTTCTCTAGGGACTGCTGAAGGGTTTTACCGCATTTCAGACTCCTGCAACCCAGGTAACCACTCGTGTGAGACTTTAGATTCACTTATTGTTCACTGGTGATGGTTACTCATGTCACTCCTCATAGCTCTGAAGATCAGCATACAGCCAAAGACACTGGCCAAAGCAACACTATCTAGGACACAACCCTTCTCCTTTTACAGCATGACACAGAGGACAGCTGTCAAGATGCACATGCCATATGGACAGGAACAGAGGAAAAGGCTCATTCAAGTGGTATTACCACTCTGAAAGCAGAACCATGAGAACCATCTTACTCATCCAAATGCAGAGATGGGAGCACAGCTGGATGGATTACTTTGGTTCTTACCTCTGGGTCCTGACACCACCACCTCGAGGGGTGCTACTCCTGCTTTGCTGGTGTCTACAGTGAAGGACTGTGGGATCTTGGCGCGAACAGCTGTTCCTAGACCCGGTCCTACTATTTTCACCTTGCTGGGATCCACAACATCCTTCACCGGAACCTTGAAAGGACTGCCTGGAAGTTAACACAGCAAATGTTAAACACTGTAGTGAACACTTAAAGAAAACCAAAAGGTCTTTTTCTTGGGCTCTCATATTACTGTCCCTCAATCTCAGGCAGGAATGACAGCCCCACTAGTTTGCTTCTCAAATAGACAGAAATGTAATGCTGATGCTTCTACATCACTGCCTACTCAGTGATTCCAGTTGTGATCAGTTTCTCACACCTCAGGAAAAAAAGCATGAAGGAAATTCAAGTGCAAATGAATCATCACAGAGACACTTGTTTCCTTTGCATTTTACCAAGTTCAGCACGCTGATAAATCAAATGAGACCAACAGGAAAATATCAGCTCACTCACAATGTGTAGGAAAGAATACCCAGTGTGACAGCAAGTAAGAACCCCAACATTGCAGAATGTACCTGGCATATAGAAGCATTTAATTCTTATTTTAACCATGAAGTGATGGCTGTCATATGTACCTGGCTCCTACTTCACTTCAGCTTCACACCCAGTGAAAATGAATACACAGGTAAAGGTCTGATTTAGCAAATGTCCACTGCGCTTTCTGCGGTGACCAAAACTTGCAGTGTTTAATACAATCCCCATGATAGGATCACCCATCAGACCATGTTACTGGAGAAGTCTTGAAGGCATCCACATACCAAAGGGCTATTTTCTTGACCTAACGTGTCATGTACCACTTACACATAAACCACTTATTTGTCAAGGGCTAGAGTCCCTTTTTCTGGCCCACCCATCTGTACCAACTCTTTTGTTCCCCTCTGTGGGTGCTACAGTCCTAACAAGGCTCCTCCACATCCTCACAGAAACTACTTCAGAAACAAGAAGAGACTGCAGCCCTTCCTCAAAACTACCACATTACAGCACAAAGCATTTTGCACTTCCCTGCAGGATATGAGGAACAAATGCCACCACTGTTTCTGTGTGAATTCCCTGGAAAAGCAGACAGGCATAACCTCAACTTTGTCCTCACACAAGTGAAATGCAGCCAAGGCATCAATTTCTTAGCTCAATATCTTCCCTCTTCTGAAAGCCACTGAACAAGAGCACTTACCAGGAACATGCTCTCCCCCATATGTGATGTTAACATCGTAGTCTCCTGGAACATAAGGAACATACTCGGCACTACAGCTCCCATCCTTGTTATCTTTACAGCTAATTTTAGACTCTGAAGGTCCTTCAACAGTTATTCCAAGGCCACCAATTCCTGCCCCTCTGCAAGACATAAACCACACATTGTTAGAATTATTTGCTGCTAACAGCAGCTTTGTTGTCTTCCCATGCTCTGGCTGCATTTTCATCCTTACAGAAATAGCAGGAACTTCTGATGTCCAGCTTTCAGTCTGCTCTGGCATTCAAAGCCAGTCAGCATAATCTCACTTGTTTCTTCCTCAAATACTGTCCTCAATCATTACCAATCTCTACAGAGCCAAGTCTTCAGCAAGGCATGAGGTAGCACACAGTGATCTGGAGAACACAGCTTGGCTTTCTAGTTTTTAGCAATACTTTATTAACTTTATAAGTATTTGTGCTAGGTTTAGCATGCTGCATCACATGACCCACCCCTCCCTCAGATGCCTCCCTACAGATGAAATAGGCCCAGTTACCTGGTGACAACTGAAAACGCATTTGGCTGATTTGTGAAAGCTTCCTTGAGTCCAGGTCCTTGTGCTTTCACACGTGATGGATGGCAGCCCTCTGTCACGTTCACTCTGAAGGGACTGTTCGGCACAGGTACACCATCATACGTTACACTGACTGTGTGTGGACCTGTTAGGAAGAGAAAAACACGACTGAAATTCCTTAAATATTCTTATCACTTACCATGACTTCCACAAGATGATACAGACTTAAATATCAGTATACAGGTAAGAGCTTCCTCCAGCATTTCACAAGACTTCACTAGTTTCTAACCAAGATGCCATCTACACATTGTTTTTCTGCAGCCAAGTTACCAGCGAAGTCAGTTCAGGCTAAAATACAGCTACTTCCCACAGAACTACCTCCTCTGCTGTCAAAAATCTTGCTAAGATGCCAACAAGTTACTGGCAGACCTCAGCAGTTTGCCAAATAAAGTGTCAGAGCAGCTGCCTGCTCTCTGTTTTCCCTTCTCGAATGAAAAAAGGCAGACAAAAGCCCCAGAGGTTACCCTTTTCAAAGGGCGTGTACTCCACTGAATAGGTTCCATCGGCATTGTCTTGGATGAGACAGTCAGCAGGGGAGCCAGACGGGCTTGTGACCTGCGTCCTGATGTGGTCACCACCAGTCTTTGTTAGAGGTCGAGCATCCACAGTGAATTCAGCCGTAGCTTCTCGGAAGACATCTGCAGGATACATTTTGAAGAGTCACTTCAAGAACCGCAAGTATTTCCGACGACAAAATGTTTTGTTAACCCTCAGGATAAACAACTCATTCGGGAACACAGCGAAACACCCCTCTTCGAGGGTCACCATGGGAACATGCACAGCTACTACAGCTTCAAGTGCTCAGAATACAGGACCACAAGTTCTACAAGCTCTGATAACAACAGTTGCACCCACCTTTCCCTTCCACTCCTGGCCCAAACACTTTAACTCTGCTTGTGTCCACAGCTGGATCCACCTTGACCCGGGCTGGAAATTTAGGCACTTGTTCTCCTCCATATCTCATCTTGATCGTGTACATGCCAGCTGAGAGCGGCACATAGGTCACCACGTAAGTCCCATCTTTGTTATCATCAATCTGGATCTCAGCTTTGGAACCAGCGTCCGACACCATGTCCACCCGCAGGTCCCCAGGACCTGCTTCTGAGCAGTCGACGTTCAGCAGCCCTGCCTCACCCACTTTACCGCGTTCCAGACCTGGGCCTGTGGCAATGACTTTAGAGACATCAAATGGCATCTCTATGTCTGCCTTAAATGGTGAACCAGGAATGTGAACTTCTTCAAAGAGGATGTTTACAAAATACTCTCCAGGCTTTGTAGGGAGGTAGGAGACAGAGCAAGTTCCATCGCCGTTGTCTGAGCATTCAATTTTAGCTTCACATGGACCTTCTACTGTCAAACCCAAACCTCCAGTTCCTGCCCCTTTGGTATCTATTGTGAATTGGGCTGGTTTTCCAACAAGGCCCCCTCGAAGACCCGGACCATGAGCTTTTACCTAGAAGAGAATATGCAGTTGAGATAAACTCATTTTTTCATGTTATTGCCAGCACAGACCACCTAGTTAGACTTGTTTGTATGTGGAACTCTATTTACAAGCTCTTAAAAATACACATAAAGCAGTGTCTCCTTAGCTGCCCCTCTTGCTTTTACTGGAAACCTGGCATCTCTCCTCCAAAGAGATTTCCAGGCAGAGATATTCATACCCTCATCATGGCTGTTTATATATAGCCATGGGATATAAGGAGAAATATTCAAATTTTTGCTTATTACATAAGTACTTATTACATAAGTTTTCCCCTGAAATCTATTTCTTTAGACAGAAGCATCTCAATGAACATAGTCAACATGTTCATGAGGCCAACATCTATTACATTAGGAGCAATGCCTGTATTTGCTGCAGGCTGTTTGCAGTATTCTTAGTTCAGTATTACAGAAATTACTTCCATGAGTTGTGAAGTTTGCAGAAGGAACAACTCAGCACTCTGAATAAGGTTGCTCCTACATTTCTGGGTCTGGTTTGACCAAAACAGAGCCAAGCCTCATGCAGTAGCTCACAATTCAGCTTTCAGCCATCAGTAATTGTTACAGCTTTAAACCATTTGCTCACCTTAGAAGGGTCTGGAGGTAGCGTGGCCTCCACAGTAAAGGGGCTTCCTGGGATTGGGTTGCCATCATAACTCACATCCACCACATACAATCCTTCTTCCCTTGGGATGTACTTTGCAGTGCTGCACTCCTTACCCAGAACAGGTTCCACCAGACATGGCACAGCTTTCCTCATAGGACTGGCAATATTAACATCCAGTTTACCCTGCCCACCAGCTCCTTTGGTGTCAATTACAAACTCCTGATCCTTCCCTACTTCGACTCCTGAAAAAGACAAAAACTCATATTACTATATCAAGTACTCAACATCAGACAGTGCTCCAAGAAATATCTCATGCACATGCCACCAAGGGAGCAAGCACCAAAGCAGCCCTGCCTGGTTTGCATCCCTCTGCATGCAGAAAAGCATTTAAATCTGCAAATCAGTAGGGAAAAAAAGCCACCAAGTGCTTTGGTTAGAGCTGCAAGGCCACAGCACTAAACAAGCCTGTAAGACATGGCATGACAGTATGAAAGGCAATTAAGTTTCACAGCCCTAAGCTCTCTCACTTCTAGAAAGCTGTTCCTCTTGAAGACTTTGTTAAGTCAGAGTCGTCAAGCTATACCATTGGATCTGTTTGATGCCCAAGCATAGCACATTAAAAAGGTTGTTCTGGCCACTTCTGTTCCAGCAGGACATGTCAGCTATCACCCAGATTCAGGAGACATTTCAGAGGCAGGCTATGGGGGCTTCCAGCCCAAAGGTACTTACTGTTTTCAAGTCCATTAAGTTTAACTTTGCTTAGGTCCAGCGGAGCAGCAACACCCACAGTGAAAGGGCTTTTAGGGATAGGATCACCACCGTAAGTTACCGAAACCTTCATCGGACCCTAGACGGAGAATTCACAAGTTAGCTCAGCTCCTCGCTGCATGTGGACATACTAACATCCAAGCAGTGCATAACCATTTCACCTAATCCATTTTAGCTGACCATAGACAAACTTAATAGTTTATGGACTCTGAAGCTCTCATCTCACAGCATGGTTTGTATTTAATGCAGGAAGAGAGAAAAAGACAGTTCTTGCCAACATTTAATTAAGACTATATTCAAGTTGCCTGGCAAAACCTCCAGCTCAGGTTGGCTCCCACCCTCCCAGTGCTCAGACCCGACAGCTGAATGTCCCAGTGCTCCAGACCAGGTATCCCCTTCCACTGCATGAAGAGGCCAGGCCAAAGCCAAACCTGCAAAGGGGCCATATTATTACAGCATCTGAAATACCAAGGTTTTAAACTCCACAAGTCAGAAAGATTAATACCCTTGTGTATTTTGGCTGTAACACTGCACAGCCATGGCAAGCTCCAGCCCACAATGTGTGCTTTTATTCTATCCTACTACAGTCCATGTTTTAGCTATATTTGCTATTTGCTTACTTTTCATTCTTGGCCAGCTCAGCTCCCAAGTGAAATAATCATGGATGTTTCACACCAGCTAGTGAATAGCTTCCATGATTATTCTTGGTTGTTTTTAGAAAACACACACACGGGTAGCTGTAGCAACACCATGAGATAGATAAGGCTGAGTAAACAGCACTAAACCAAGGCTCCTCTGCTGCTGACGTGGTCCCTCAGGAATTTAACTACCTAGTCTGTCCTCCCCCTGCTCTCAGGTCCAGAGTTTCATTCGTAAACAGCTGCATATGAAGCAGAGAAAGACAAGGTCCACAAAGGACCTGCATGCTCACAGACTGGAAGGACCATAAGACTACTCTAATTACTGCACAGTCTATTTTAATCTCTAACAATTGTTCTCCTGCCATTGCTATGTGGGAGTATCTCCTCCAAGTCTACAGCTCCGCTGTGACTCAAGGTACTCCTCCAGATGGGAGACTTAGTTTGATGGGAAATCTAGTTTGGGTGTCCTGGCTCGTTTCACCACTGCTTTTCAGCGAAACAGCAATCTGGTACTACTCACACACATACATACAGAGTTCAGATGACTTTGAACCCGCATACCAACCCTGGCTGAACAAGCCAAAGCTTCTCCAAACAGGCATGCCAGCCACATCCTGAGATCATGCATCTGCTTTATCCAAAAACAAACACTAGCTCTACAGTGCTTCCAAGAATGCTAATCCACTGTCCTCAGATAATTAATGCTGCAGTTATTCATATCAATCCATTTTTGTGTAGCTATGTTCAAGGAAGTTAGTGTAGATGACCAAGTAGCTTGTGTTTGTCCGGCAGCAGAACACTGATCTCAACACTACAGCACCTACATCTTCAGAAATGCATGAGATCCATGCACTCTGGCATTAATGGCCTTTACTAACACACAAACACTGCATGAGGGAAGACACCTCTAGCTATTAAAAAGCTGAAAGCGGAAGACAATAATGGTACTGCTATTGCATCTGTGAATCAAAACAGGTCAGACTGAACCTTCTCCTAATACAAGGGAAAACATCAAATACAGACAAATACTTCAATACATTTAATCTGCAGCCCAGCTTCCCTCTTCAGCAACAACTTGTTTGCTCTTCTCCTGGGGAGCTGGCTACACCATCACCCAAATATTGTGCTTTTTGTCCCTGCTCTGGTGTGCATTGCAGCTCCTTTGACAACAGCAGCTTGCCAAGAGGTAGTAGGCTACTGATCCACTTTTGCAGGACTGTGGTAGCCCACAGCAGCTGGTGCAGTAGCCAGCTCTATTTCAGACTCCCAAGGAGGACTGCCATCTTCCCTTTGAGTGATGTCACGTTGCAGAATGACAACATGAGCTATATGCTACTGCTTCACTCTCTCACTTGTTTCCAGAGAAGAAAGAAGTGACAAGCTATCAACTACACCAGAAAACTATATTACTGCTTTCCAATCCCAACTGTCCTGTAGGCTTCAGAGATCCAGGGGAACAGGACACTCTAGTAAGGTCTATCCGCTCATTCCTTTGTGCATGGGTATGAAAGATGGAGATGACAGTTACATGGCAGCATGACCTGTTCACTCTCATTCCTACAGGGGTTGCACCTACCTGCTGTACTGGAGTGTATCTAACAGTGTGGGAATAGTCATAGTTGTCAATGATATCCAGATCTGCCACTGCCTCTCCCGGCACGGGGCTGCTGAACTGCACATCCAGCGGTGCTTTTCCAGCTCCCTTGGTGAACACAGTGAAGTGTGTTGGCTTGCCATTTTCCACACCTGAATTAAAACATGAGTTCTAATTTATGCTGAGCTTGTACACAAACTCTTCCCACAAAGTATGCAGTATCTACAGCCCAGTCAAGCAAAATGCCAAAGGAACAGGGTTGTTCCCAAACATCAGGCATCCCCGATTCCTGCTGTATTCAGGACTCCATTGATGCATCCCAGCAATGCTCAGCCAGGGAATGGCCACCCTGCAACAGCCCCTTACAGTCCACACCATCTCAACCCAGCTCTCACCAGTTTTGTTCAGCCCAGGTCCTTCAGCTTTCACTTTGCTGGCATCATGTGAGGGGTCCACTTTAACTCTGAATGGGCTGGTAGGAATTTCCTGTAACAGAAGCAAAGCTCTAAACATAACCTGCCAAAACTACATCACTAGCCAAATCTACAGAGTCACTTTAAGATAACACTTCTTCATCTCCAGCATCATCTTGAGTACATTTGACCCCACTTAAACATTCTGATACTAACCACTAAGGCAAAGCAAAGCCTAGGACAAACTTAAGAGCTGGACAGTCTGCAGAGTCCTCTGCACCATCTTTTGTTTTTTAAAGGAAATTTTTTTCCATGTTCCTTGGAGAAGCACTTAGGTTTTCTATCCTTTAGAAAGCAGCTTTGCCCTATCACTCAGACCACAATCATCATGCCAACCTAACACATCACATGCTTGAACTTTACTGTTTCCAGCCAACTACTCCCGCTTGTGTACCTTCCAAGTACTTACAGAAGTGTTTTCATAACAGTGACCAGACAAAGCACGTGTGAGCTGAGATGGAAGCAGCCTCATAAACTGTCACAGCCAGTGGTGAACTGGCACACGCTCGGTGATCAGAGAGCAGACTAAAACCATCAGGCTGTAAAAGAAAGGTTACAAACCTCTCCTGCAAAAAGCACTTTAATAGTGTAGCGCCCAGCAGCAGGTGGTGCGTACTTCACTGTGAACGTATCGTTGGCGTTGTGGATGATGTTGAAATCTATGTCTTCTTCCTCGTCGCTGACTACACGTGCATCACACTTAATTCCAACGCTGACATCACCTAGGAGAAGCAGATGGAGGCTTTGCTATTGGACGGTACAGGCACTGCTAGCCAGACCACCAGCATGTTCCCATTTCCAGCAGTTGTTCAATTCATCATGTTAACTGATGTAACAGATCACATTCACTGCACTGTTCTTCTTCCCAAAGGTTTTCCACAAAACAAGGAAAGCCAGCACGAAACAGCACATAACCCCCCCCAGTCTCTTGCATGACCTGACATTCTGATACTACAGTAGCCCAGCCTGCCTTTACCTTCTCCTGCATCTGTGCAGTCAACAGTGAAGTGTGTGGGCTCATTTGCTTTCAGGCCAGTTCTCTCCACACCAGGTCCAAAAACTTTCACTTTCTGAGGATGACTCCCTTGACCTATAAGGACCTACAGATTCACAGAAGTCAGTATCATACGTGTCCTGCATAAGATCAGTCAAGTCAGAGCACTGCTTGGAGAGAGGCTACAGCAAAACACTAAGAGTGAATTGCCCTGATTCCCCAAGGCTGTAGCTGGACTGAAAGGAGACCTCCAACAGAGAAGAGCTTGTCAAAACAAAGCTTTTTTCAAGTGGATAAGATTCCTAAAATATTGGAGAGAGTAGGACACATCTCCTTGAAGTTCACAGATGGGTTTTACCACGCTAATTGCAATGACAAGTAGTTCTGAGCATGAATGTTCTACTTGGCTAGAATCAGTAACATCCATCTCCGTACTTACCCTAAATGGGCTATTAGGCACATTGGCTCCTCCCCAGACAACAGAAATGGTATGTTTGATTGGTTTAACTGGCACATAGGAACAGGCAAACACACCATCAGGCTTGCTCTTGATCTGGATATCGATAGGGTTTCCTTCTGCATCCTAAAAAAGCAGCAACACAAGCAAAAGGTTCAGGTACTTCAGAGATGTTGGTGTAGTCTGCACACTCCAGTGCAGTTCCAAAACATGTGGTTGGTTCTTTTCCAGAACTGCAGCTCAGAAATACTGAAGGCATGTCCAAATTATACTCTTATAAAAAAGTGTTCCGCATCCAATGCTTGCTCATTCCCAATGCCATCCCACAACACATATTTTAACAAGATCTCCTGAAATTCACAGGCTCACAGACACTTTGGGAGCTTCCAAATAACAATTCTAGGAAATTACAGTTTGCTGAGCTGAAAAGACTCCAAGTCAAAAAGCAAAGCCTTGCTATTTCGTTTGCCAGGGAGAAGTCACCTTGCACTGAGTTGGGTTTGCTGCCTGACTGCATTACACAGACCAAAGCACAGAGCTCTGGGAGAATTACACATGCCCAGAATGGGTGTGCAAGTGCACAGAAATACTTAAGGCATTTTTTCAACAGCACTAAAGCCCTTTTGCTGCAGTTTCACATAGCTGCCTTTGGCCTTTTACCTGTGCATACATCTTCAGAGGTGCTTTGCCAGCATCCTTAGTTTCAACTGTGAACTCAGCAGGATTGTTCACTATACAGCCAGTCCCCTCCAAGCCTGGGCCATAAGCCTTCACCTAAATAAAAAACAACCCCACCACACCAAAAGTTTCAGCTTGCAGTTCAAAGAGACAAATAAAACTAAGCAATTAATTTCTAAAGACCTTCCCCTCCCCACAAAACCCAAGTAGTACAGGATACAAGTAGAGGCTAGTGCTGAAGTTGAGAATTTGGATTAATTCAGCAGGCTTTCATTACATTAAATAAAAACCACAACAGTGTTATTAGAAAAAGCTGAGTAATACCTGGCTGGAGCATGGTAAATTCAGAGCTTTAAGTAAGGGCAGCTAAAGGGTCAAGCTGCCTTCAGAAACATCTTTACTGTAGTCACAAAGATGTGTTATGCCATGAGTGAACTTTTATGCACCACCTTATCTGGGTTGAAGTCTCCTGAAGCTGGTCGGATGAAGGCCATGTAAGGACTGTCTTTTATGTCCTCATCGTCACACATGATGTGCACAGCATATTCACCGGGCTCTTTGGGCCAATACTTCACATCACATGAGCCATCATTCTTGTCATCACACTCAATTTTAGCCTGAGAAGGGCCTTCTATTGCAAAGCCTGGAAAATGAACAAGTAGGTTCCTCATGTTTGGTTTGCAGCATCTGTTAATTCAACATCACTTCCCTAAACTGCTTTATATTAGCCCTAGCCACATGTTCAGCAATATAGGAGATAATGTATCACTCTCTTCCAGATCTCATCCCACCAAAGCACAGATTAACACTCTCCCTCACACACATTCATGTCCCTAGAACTTGCCTTTCATAGTCTAAGCTTGTGTATAGACCAAAACACCTTCTAGACATGTTTTTTTTTTTCACTCCAAGGAAAATAGTCTCTCACGAGTTTCTTGCTAGCACTGCAACACAAATACTTCAAGCAAACTAAGTAACGTACCAAGAGAGCCAACTTCTGTGCCAATGGACTCCACTACAAAGTCAGCTGATTTGCCCACAATCCCCTCATGCAGTCCTGGCCCCCAGGCTCGCACTTTCTGGGGACCTGCTTCATGCCCCACTTGAACTTCGAAGGGGCTACAAGAAAAAAAGTAAAAGCACAGGATTAGAAATGAGGACAACTACAGCACCCATGTTTTTTCCCAGGCATTTTAATGAGGCTTTACATTGGATTTCCCAAATTAATAGATTCTATTATGCAGTGGCACAGTGCCCAGCAGACTGCCTTTCTAGTAGAGAGGTCATCCAACCCATCACATGCATAAGTCTTGCACCACAAATCCTGAGTGTCAAATACTTGGCTTGCACCACTTGCTGTAGCCCTGAACACTACAATAAAGACCCCTTCAAAAACACACAGTAAATTCCAATCTACATGATCCATCAAGTTTTACTGTTCTGTACTCATCATTTTGGGTTTAGCAAGACTGATGTGAATCACTCCCCAAAGCTTTCCTAATGTAAGCAGCTGCAGCCCTAAAACAGGCTGTAGATAAATTGACACAGCAAATGGCTGCCACTAACTTCGAACCCACAGAGCTTCTTCAAAGGTCAGCACCGCTTTAAAAGTCCACCAACCACCCAATGCACCAAAGAGCACAGAAACTCAGAAAAAAGGCAAGCTACAGCTAACTCACCTTTTTGGGATGTTGTGCCCTCCCCATGTAATCGTGACAACGTACTTCCCCGGGGTTGCTGGGTAGTATTCAAATGCATATACACCATCCATAAAGCCTTTTTGTTTCACCAGCTCCTCCAAGCCCTCTGTTGAAAGATCAGCATGCTATTAAACTTCCATCCTGCTTTCAATTACTCAGGCAAGTTCATGTTTTCTCATATTTATTTTAGCTTGCAAGAATAAATTTCTTCTACCAGGAAAAAAAAAAAAGGTGAGGTTATAAGGGAAGTCAGTTCTAGCTGCCCTCTAGGACAAAGACAGCAAACACTTCCAGAAGAAATACAGTAGAAAGTATTTTCAGTTACCAGACTTAATGGGTTCCCTTGTGTTTTATTTTTCTTAGTCTGCAGTATGATGCATGTCATATGTTCAAACAAAAAAGCTTAACGTTTGTCAGACTTTGCAACCACAAGTATGCAGGGAATGCCTACTTTTCATTTTCTTCAAGATGAAGAATTTTGGGAGAAAAGCTTAATACGCTAAAATTTACATCGATAGGTCTGTTGCCTTTCCCCCCCACCAAGGCATTAAGCCAGACAGTCAGAGCAGTGTGCCTGTGGAGGAGGTGAAGGCAATACAATGCACCTTTTAATACCGTCTCAGTCAGGGGGAGGTGATCGGCTCTCAAGTCCCACACAAGCACAGCAGCTCTCCAGAGCAGCAGCACAGCCACTGCTGCTGGCAAACTTAGGAGCCTGCTGCACAAGCCAGTGCCTGCTGGCACTCCCACCACCCCAGTCTGCCACTGTCCAGGCAAAGGGCCACATCCAGGGCTCAGGATACAAGACCTTGGGACAGATCCTAGCAGAAGGTCTCTCTACAGCTTCCCTTGACCCTCTCTTCCCCCGTTTATGTGCACAAATTCTGCACAAGACGTTCAGAGTGTTTCTCTGAGCCATGCTCATCTCTGAGAGCAGGATTTCCATCCTGCCAGAGACCTTAAAGCACAACTTGCTCTGCCAGATCAGATGAAGATGCAATGCAAACCCATAATGCTTGGAGGCCAAGACAGGCAGACACGTGGATTTTCTCAGTTTTGCTGACTGATGTACCTTAAAATGGAGAGACATAAATCCAGGTATAATTTTACCCAGCCCTGCAGATCAAAACCTTGTCACTAGACACAAAGTAGCAGAAAATCCTTCTGAAGTTTGCCTTTTTACAGCAGTACAGAACCCATCAGCTCCACCAGGCAACCATCTTATTATCGCTCTTCAGTCCTAGTCTGCTTCCCCATTTCTCCCGAACACATCCACACATGGATCTGCCAAACACTTACTTGGTCCCTTTATAGTCACCCCGAGATCTCCACTGCCCGCGGCTCTGGTGTCCACCTTGAAGTCAGCTGTTTCCCTTATGCGGACACCCTTGGGCTGCAGGCCCCTACCGGTGGCACGGCAGGCATTTGGATTGCAGGCTGCAAGGCAATTTCAGGCATCAGTACAGACTTTGATTCCCCACACGCTTGTAGCTCATCCAGGCTGCAACAACCTTCGGTTTAATGTTGACTCAGGCCAACCTCAGCTTAGCTTTCTGCACAAGTTTTAACGTTATGGCATTCGGGTAGGCAAGACAGGAATCTGCCTGGCCACTATGTCCCATGGCTTTTGGGCAACAGCACTGACAGCTGACCCCTGCAATGACTTTTTTTTTGAAGTAAACACTGAGGCCCTGTTGCTTTCCCATTTGATGCTGGATTTCAACATAAGACTTTTACACTGCTATCACAAACACATATTCACCGTGCTAGGCACAATCTCCTAGATGCCTTTCACACTGAGAGGCACACTGCAGCACGAGGTGAAGTTTGCTCTTGCAGATAAGCTCCAATGAACTATCACTGTGCTCTTCTTTCAGAAGTGCATGTCTGGAAGGACTGCTAGTAGCAAAGTTGATTTCTACTTTTCTGAAGAAGCTGATGTCATGTCAAAACTCCCTGCTTGCCACAGGTCACACTTTCAGAAGCCATCAAGCCCTCTGCAGACTAAAGCTGCCACAGTTGGGGCAGTAGGTTAGATACGGCTGAGCTCAAGCTTACGCTTGACCTGTTTACTCCAAGGTCTTCTCCAGGCCTGTAGAGTGTCTACATAAGTAAGTACCATGTGCTGATGAGCAGTCTTCATGACACAGTCTCAGCTATCATGTGCTATTCAGCTGGAAAGACCTGAAGGGTTTGAAGAGACTTACAAATAATCACAGCTTCCCAGCAGTGTACACCCAACATGCATGTCCCTGAATCACGCCGTGCTTACAGCGGGAGCACAGGTCTGCCAAGTTGCTCATTAAGTATTCACTTGCTTCAAGAGCTTACAAGCGCTACCCTCACCCTGCAGCAGCCAACATTGCTCCATGTTCTGCACTGGATGGTGTAAGCAAAGATCACATGCCATCTGCTAACCCTGCAAACTTGGTGGGAGCATACAAATGTGGAGTGGCAACAGCTCACAGAGTTCTTACACAACTGAGCAGGCAGCTTGTGGTTAAGGCAGTTTCACTCACTGGGTCACACTGCTTCAGCTCACTTGTAACTTTCTTCCCCAGCCCCCAAAAAATCAAAACCCTTTTGGCCAAGACAAGCTGTAGGCTAGAAGCTTAAAAGAAAAGCAAAACACAACAGAGCACCCTGCACACCTCTTACCAACTATGAAGCCATTAGCAGTGAAGTCCAAAATTCCACAAATGTAGGGTAGCTCAGGAGAGATGAGCAGAGATCTAAAAGCATAGGAGCACGTAAGGATGGAACAGAAAGCAAGTTAGGTGTCAGTTAAGGAGGAAAACAGTAAATAAAGTCATTTGAGGAACAGAGGTGGGAAACAGCAAGACACAGCATAGCTGCATAAAATACTTCCAAAAATACAAAGGGCAGCTTATTCAGAGGTCTAGGCAGAAAGGAAACTCTAGCCACAAAAGCTGTTAGATAGCGCTGGTTTACGCTGTGAATACCCAGGTGACCCACTGAATCAGGTCCAAGATGTGGAAAAGGTTTAGAGAATGTCCAAGGCAAGTCAAGCATATTCTGTGATCACAACCAAGAACAAAAGTGGCCATGTATATTTAGATGCAGTTTGAAGATGCATACCCTCTCCAACAAGAATAGTGCAAGGAGTTTTGGGAATTGCCTCCCCAGCAAAAGTCACTTTGACAACGTGAGGACCAGCCTGAACAGGTTTGTATGTGCAACGGTAGACTTGGTTGCCTTTGTCTTCTATTACAACTTCAGCAAGGCTTCTCCCCTGAGGATCTTCCACTTCCACGTTCACGTCACCCACACCAGCACCTGCAAAGGAAACAAGCACAGCTGAGCCTTGGCTTCCTCACAGCAAGATGCTCTGCTTTTAGGATCACAGCCAGCACTCCAGCCTCAGCCAGCCACCCTCTGTTACCATTTTCAGGCACAGCCTAAATATTTGGCGTCTGCTGACAGCAACTGGATGTTCAAATGGGGAAGGGGAAAACCAGAACAGTGGCATCTCCATAAATACAAACTGACAGGTCTGAGCAGCCCCTGCCACAGCTCCACAGCAGTACTCTAGCAGTGAATATCCATACACGCATCCTGCTTACCCTCTTGCTAGCACCTTGTGCCACCTCTATCACATACTCCACCACAACTTCACTCACCAGTTCAATCTCTCAAGCTTCAAAGCAGCTTAGATTAAGAGCTCAGACAACATGCACAAGGATCCTTATCTGTCAGACTGCATGGATTCACTTTTGTTCAGGCACCTGCTTCTCTCACACTGTATTCAACTCCTCACATAATAACAGTTTTCCAGACACTTTCAGAGGCTGGACATGTCTTTACATGATTCAGACCCCTCCCACTTAGAAGCTGAACATAACACTTCCCCTCATTATAATTAATTTTAATTTTATTGCCAAGCACCCTCAAGCAGAAGGCAATCCAGAATATGCTACTCAGCATATTTTGGTGTTTAAATGCTTCATGTAACCTCCCTAACTAGTTCACATTGTTCTAAATGAATTAACAGCTGTACCATCTTATTGACTAATTCCCCTAGGCTACAGCATTGGCCTAATAGCAGGCAACGAGTCATATGATGAGGATACCCTAATGAAGATAGTGGCCCTGTAATAATTGAGATAGAGGTTAAAACCAGTTTGTCATTGAAGTATGTACTCAAGGTAACACCGTGGCAAATTTTCTTGTAAAGCTAAAGGCAGAACATATTAAGCATTCACAGTTTACACAGGGTTCATCCTTCAGAGGTGGGCATTTCACATTCCTGTTTAGAATTACCTGGTGCCAGGCAGGAGCCTGTTTGCTGTCATTCAGCAAGTTCATGGGAAATATCTGGGTATTGCTTGGTACCTTCCTGCTCCAGCTCAGCTTCACACTTCCAAGGTTTCATACACAGCTGAAGCCTCTGTAACAGCCTGGATATTATTTCACCTCTGAACTTGATGGGGCTGCAAGCCCTTGCCCACTTTTCAGTTTGTTTATTTTGTTTGAGGAAGCTGCAGGATTTCAGCACTCATTCATCTTGCTTACCTGCTGTGTAGAGGTCAAAGTAGGTAGGCTTGTTGGCGATGTTCCCTGTAGCCTCTAGTCCTGGGCCCTTCGCTGTTACCTTGCTTGCATCTCCCTGGGCTTTGTCAACATTCACTTCAAATGGGCTCTTTGAGATGTGCTGCCCAGCAAACAGGACTGAAACCTGGAGACAAAAAGCATCAGGTCTGATCCACAAGGAAGTAGCAGCACTCAGTGACAGCACCACATAACCAAGCATGAAGTCAAACACCTGCATTCCCAGCACAGAGTTTGCCTTAGAGATGAGAGGCCAACCATCTCACAGCCTTCATCCTATCCATACAACATAAGTGCTGGCCACTTCCTTAAAGTGCTGCTGATCAGAGACAGCCACACCAGTGGAGATGTCTGAATGAATGTGCCCAGAAGAGGCAGATCACCATCTGGTAATGAAATGGCAGCAGAAGCTGTCATCATCCTGTCAGGCTGGTCGTGGTGAGACAAGCAGTAGAATTCACCCTTTGTAAACCTGCTTCTGCAGGCATCTGGGGACAGACTTGGGTGGGAAACCTTCTCTGCAAAACCCTGCAGTGCACAACAGCACCAGCAAAGACATGCATTACAGGAAAAAATGGTACTTCCCTCTGTTCAATGACACATAAAACTGGCTTAATGAGCTGCAAGAAGCAGCTCCAAATGAGAGGAGAGCCCGCTGCAACACCTGATGCCAAAACACCTATGCACTCTCCCAGCACACATGCCCTTTCCCTGAAAGAGGCAGCTCAATAGCCCAGATAGAAAATTAAGGCCACAACCGGTTTCCACTTCTTCAACATGCCGAGAGAGGCAGCAGCCAACAGGTAGCACTAAGGAGCTCACATGAACCAGTAGAGCAGCATGTTTGACAAGAGAATTCTCCTTATTGATGCACAGCTTACCTTGTGAGGTCCAGTAACCCTTGGCACATACTGGACTGAGTAGGTCTTGTTTTTATCACTGGATGGTGTTATATTTGCCTAGGAGAGAAAAAACATCCATTGTTGAGCTGTGCCTACACACATCAGCCTAAGACTTCTCTGGGCAGCACTTGATCCTGCAAACTATTTCCAGAGTCAGCTACGTCAGAGACGTGGCTGTGGAAGCAGCGATCCTTACTACCTCCTCTTCTCACGTGGAAAAAATCCCATTGGTTTTACCTTTACACAAGGCAAAGTAAGCTACCTTCTCCTCACCCCAGGCATTTCTCTTGCTGTTAACAGCTCTACTAAGGCAGACCAAAACTGAGACATTAAGTCCAACATACAGCTGTATTTTTCTGGAATGTAACATGATCAAGTGGAGTGCTTGGATGAGAAGTTTCTATAAACATTAAACCCAGCATTTTAACTCAAAATTATTTATGGCATCTAAATAGCTGCTTTAGCCATTCTTCCAGAATGAGTAAGGACAGACAGTGATTTAGTGAAGTGTGTTATCTAAAAGCATGTCAGAATGTACTTGGCCAAACTAAAGCACTGCAACTACTGGATGTGGGAGCTGCGTTGCTTAGTTGCAGATAATGATATTTTTTCAAGTTCATCCAATAAAGCAATTATGAGCAAAAGCTTGAGGCTTGCACTTTTGATGGATGGTATTTTGCAACTTGTTTTTAGATCACTTATTTGTTAAGGCCTTCACTGTGAAAGATGAAAGTTACTGCAAAACCTTCATTGTTCAGACCAGCTTGACTGGTTTATTCTGCATGACCCCACACTACTATTCTAGACAATATTTTTATCATACATACCTCCTCTCTGTTTCCTTCTGGATCTTCTATGAAGACCATCAAGTCTCCCTGCCCAGCACTGATGGTGTCTACTGTGAAGATGGCAGGCTGCTTCACCATGTTCCCATGCGGCTCAATCCCTATGAGAGAGATGAACAGCAGCACATAAATTGTTGCTACAAAACATGTTGCTGGTAGTTCCAAAGCTACCCACAAGCTGTCCAATCTGTCCTCCCATACAAGACCGCACACCAATTTCCTCAAGCCATCTCATGACACTTCCTTCAGCAGCTGCCCAGAGCATCATGCTCACAGTAACCCTTCCCCTTCCAAGACAAGCATTTTCAAAAGATTTAACCAATCATTTGCACTCAACTCACCTCAGCATCTCTGGCCAAGTCTAGAACCCAGCTGCCATCTGGTTTCAGGTGAAAGTAAGCTACCTTGTTTGCCTGAGCAACATAATGAGGGTCACCTCTACAGCTGGAGAACACCTAGACAAGGCTGACAGCAGGTAGGGTATCGTGCACCAGTTGTGTGAAGCAGAACAGCTACTAAACATCTAAATGCTGCAACAGGCCTGCACTGCAGTAAGTGCAACCAGGGAAACAGGAAAAAAATTCTAGGAAGCCTTCTGATAAAAACATTACCCTAGAGCCAAGAGCAAAAGACTGTAAGGCAGCTCTTACCTAATAGTGCTCCATTTTACTCCATTTCAAGCACTCAGCTGTGCAGACACTGCTCAGATTTAGTTTGCTTTGAAAGCTGCTCAAGCATCTTTGCCAGAGCGAACACTGCACAGACAGCATGCAGGAACTTCTTTAAACCAAGAAAACTCTGCAGTTCTATGCCATTTCCACTTGTCATAATTTTCCTTATTCCTCAGCACACAGCCTGATACAGCATGCATTTCCCAGCAGAGTTTCACCATCTCCCTGCAAGTAGCCCCAGGTCACAACACCTGTCATGGTGGTGTCAGACTCAGTGGGTGGAAGAACTTCCCAGAGCTGCTGGTTCCAGACTAGTCCAAACGTATAGACCCTTCCATCCACAGCAATTATTCCTCAGCTTATTCATAAAACTGTGGGTATTACTGGTCCATAGCACAATTAGTGGAAAGTGCAATGTCTGATAGATTATAAAGGAAGTGGTTGTGAACAACAGAATTCCTGAACTTGTTTATCTTCAGAACACAATAACTTGAGAGCAACGCAAGGAAGACAATGTTTTTACTAGGAAATCTGAGCATTCTGATAAGGTGTTAACAGTTGACATATTCATTCTTTCAAGCTAAGCCCTAGATTATCAGCCAGTTTAAACAGCTATGAATTCGCTCTGCCTATCTTCAGTTCACCACACAAGAATCAGGACATGGTATTTGAGTCAAGTATCATTCCTCCTGCAAACACAATGAGGAGGATTTCTTATGCTTGGAAGACAGCCTCAGACAGGACAGTGTTAGTCACAGCACTTCCTCAGCCTATGTTTCATCTTCCAGATTTTACTCTCCTCTCAGATATCTGCTTTGGCTGGGTAAGTGAGAACCGTGTCAGTGACAATCTGCATGATCCTCTCTAACACCTCTGCAGGCTCCCTTCACATGATGTCTGGACTCAGACAATAAAGAAGTAGATAAGCACAGCATTCAAGGTGTGAGCTACAACCAAGATTCACACCACAAAGCTATGAATAACTTACTGTGGTATATGGATAAAAAACAACAAAGCTAAGACTGACCAACTTCACACTTGACAGCCACCTTTTTCTGGAAGCATGATCCCTTATTTATTTGTCCAAAAGAACCTGCTCAGCTTGGCAGTGAGCCCCTTGCTGCTGGAGTCACGTTAGCAGTCAGAATTGTGTCTTACATTTAGTGACTATTTTGGCAACTAATTTTACGGGAGAAAAGGAAAAAACTAAATGAATCTTTTCAGAGGAGTCACTCACTTTGTATTTTCCCTTACAATGTCTCCAGAGCACCACATGCACAGAAACTGACAACAAAATAATTCCATTTCTTGAAAGAATAAGAATACAAGTAAAGCCAGAGTTGTCAGACTGAGGCAGGTTGCTCAGTCACTTATACAGTAAGGTGAGTATAGGTAGTCTGTACATTTGGGATGTCACTAATGAGTCTGTGTATTACTGTTCTCTGTGGAAGGTGACAATGAAAGACATAATCTCAAGTAGAGAGAAGTGTTAAACCTACTTCTGACTCTAACAACTGCTCATCAGTGCAGAGATACTGTCCAAGTCTATTCATTCCACTAGCTGTGTTTCAATGGAAAAAACAAGTTGAAAAAAACACTCTCAAGATAAACAGAAAAATAAAGTTTTGTTTCTTTCCATTACAGTCTTCTATACTCAATTCTGAATCTCACAAATTCTAAAAGCTTGCCCCAGATCCAAAAACAAAGATGGAATGGTGATCAAGCTGTAATGCAGAAGTGATGTCTCGCTACACATCAACTATATTAAAATGTTATTCATTTAGTTGTGATTTCCAACTTAACCTAGAGTAGAAGCACATCAGATGTTGCAAGAATTATCCATTTAAAGGTAAATTTAAAATCTCCAGTTGGATAAACATCTATGGACAAATTCCTCCCAATCAGCAAACAGAGCCTTTGAAACAAAAGCTTAGCACTATTTAAAGTTTGAAGGGTTATCAACCCACCTTTGTGCCTACACAAAGAAAGTACTCACACCTAACAGACCAACTCAAAAAAAACCTTACTGAGAATTAGCTGACCTCAATACACACCTCACACCAGGCCTGCCTCTACAGGGACTCTGCCCAAAGAGACAAGCAAATGTAAGGAGGCTTCCTGTCTTTTAAAGGAGTGCTTTATCACAAGCAGCATTCCCTGCTAGATCAACTACTAGGCCCTCAGCAGTAATATTGGTAGCTTAAAATTTCACACTAAGATTGCTTTAGCCCCATATCATGCTTATTCCAACTGTGGACTGTAAAGCTGGCAGCTTGCAGAACAGGTTCAGAGACCTTGGAGAACTTACATGTTAGAACTAGGAGTGTCTTTTGGACGATATCCACGTATTTCTGAAACTAGGCACCACACCAAGAGTATACAAGTGAAACTTTGAAGTCAGTTACAGTAGGTCTGGAGTTCAATACAAGCAAAAACCCCACCCAGCTTTCTACAGAGTTAAATACTCTGTGCAGCATTAAGCACACCAAGTCCTTACCTCTGCCATAAGCCCTTGCTTTCTTTGGATTCAGTTTGGGTTTTAAAGGAGCTCCTGGTTTCAGCTTGGCTTTGGGGAATTGGGACAGGTAAGTCATTACAGAGTGCTCATCCACATCAGGGTGAATAATTTCTTCAGGGGTAATAACCTGAAAGACAGCACAATTAAGTACATTGTATCAGTGCTTAGTTACTGCTTATCGACACAGAAACACAGTTATAACCTAGTCCTGCATTTCAAAACTCCCACAGGCTAATGAGATTTCTTACATCCATTTTCCCTTTGGTACACAAAATATGACTTATTACCTCATGTCAAAAAAAAACATCAAGCAGTTCATTACAGTCCAGATATGGTTTGGAGGCTTTTTGTGCCTTGGTTAGAAGGGGCTCTCATGAGACCGTGACAAACTAAACAGAGGCAAGGCCTGACAACAGTAGCTACATTCCCCACAAAAAGCAAGACAAGGACAGCTGAAAGAATTAGTAATTCATAACCCTTTGTGTGACAGCTCTGAGCTGTAGTGCTTGCAAAGTGAAACTCATGACCAGTCTCCTGTGCTCCCACAACACCGGCTGCTGTAACAGCTTCAGAGACTTTGGCAATTCTGTTCAACTTGGTCAGCGTGAAAACAAACCAGTTTGCAAAGACATTGTTCATTGTTCTGTGTTTGAAAGTCATATTTGCAGGTGATTTCCTAAGCCAGTGAGTTTTTCTTCTGTGGAATTCACCACAGCAAAATAAACACACTCCACAGACTAACAGAGCAAATAGCTCTACACATGCATGTATTCCCCTAACCTACATGCTGTCTTCAAAGACACCTACACAACATCTTACAACCAGAGCTCTGAAATGTAATCCTGCATTCCACTACAATTTGTCCTCTCCCAGGAAATTTCATGAATAATCTATAACTTCTCCAATTGTACAAGCAATTTCACCTGCTTTCCTCAATCTAAAATCAAACGAGTTGTAGCACAAAGCCAACTGTCAGCGGGCAGCCTGCACAGCCTTACCTGCGGCACACCCAGCCAGTCATCTGCCTGCTGCATGGCCTCCCGAGCATTGTCAACAGGCTTCTTTGGGTCCCAGGTCTCCCAGTCAGGGCACAGGCCTGCAAGTACATTTCAGTTAGGTGTTACCTCCAAAGGAGCTTCCATAGCTGAAGAAGCTGAGTACAAATCCCACAGCCACTTGTATTATACTACTACATAAAAAAAGACATGCAGAGCTTTGCAGAAGTAACCAAAATGAGATGAGCATGTGCTGCTCAGTGAAAGGCTTCCGTGACAACCAGCATCAACACAGACCCTTATGGCACAGACAGAAGCATCTAGTACAGAAAAACTCTCACCCATCTCACTTGCCAACAACATAGAAGTGTAGCTTACCAGTCGGCCACATAACTTCACTGTTTTAGATCTAAGCTGGGCAAGAAACCCTCCAAATCCTGTACCAATACACATAAGCACCCTTTACATCTCACTGGCTCTCCAGCACCACATTTGGAAAAGAAGATTTCAACTGCCTGCCATAGCACCCCAGATTGCATTAGATGAACACCTGCAATTGCCCCAGCAAGGCTGTTTCACAAGGTGGTGAGGAAACTGTGCCTTTTCCACACTTCATCACAATACTTGCCACAAATAGCACAGCCTCAGGTTGCTAAACACTGAAGTTTCAGGTAGTGTGCGGTTTCTGGTGGTTCCGTGCTCCCTCTGCAATCCTATTTCAAGAGAACACTTGAAGCCTCCTGCTGCACCCTGAAGTTGAAAGGTTGTTGGCACTTGCTGTGGGAACAAGTCTTTCTTGCAGTCAGGAGCCAGCATTTGTGCCTTTGTCCCTTGCACCCAATACAAAGCTAGACGTGGCGCCTCCAATAATGCAAGCACACATTCTGCTCTGGGCCAGTATTTCTCTTGGCCAAGTTGTTTACAGCTTGCTGCTACCCACAACTGGCCTCTTCAGACTGGAGTTTTCTTGAAAGCCTCATTCTCGTATCCAGCTCAGCAGTGAAAATTTCCTCCCATAGAGGCAGCAGAGCAGTCACAAGAACAGAAAGCATGGGAAACACTTAATCATCAGAGCTAAAGACGTACCTGGAGCACAGCTGTCAACAAGAGCCCCCAGTGCTTTGCCATCCTGCCAGTTTTGATTGAAGTTTGTGATTGGCAAGTAGGGAATTTTGTTCTGGATCCATCCCAGCAGCCTTTGTTTAGGGGTCTGCTTCTTTGCATCATCATCACCTTCATCCTCCCACACTGGCATGGAAATGGAGTAGTGGAGGATAAGGGTCCATATCAGGCCAAGGATCAACTTCAAGTTTCCATCAACTATGGCTTTACTATCTGGAAGACAAAGGAAAGACAATTGGTAATTCTCACCCTAAAGGAAAGAGGCTTGTTCTGAAAATATTGTGTCCTCTCACATTTAGGTAGGCAAGGTCAGGAGAAGCAGCCTAGGTCACTGCAGGCACTTGCTCAGCCAGACACCTTTCTTCATGCCTTGCATTAGGAAAAGAGGAGTCCAAGGACCCAGCGCTTTCCAGTTGTCTTGAAAGCTCAGTGCTATTCAAGGGTGGGGTGACTTGCCCTTGAAGCTTGACATTAAGCTCAGGAGAGGTAACAGTTCAAGACCTCTCATGTTTTGCATTTGGATAGTTAAATGCCACCTTGTAGTTTTAATTGCATTTCTATCTTTTGAAAGAAGCCAAACATTACATAGTGGAGTTCACAAGAGCAACACTCCAACAAGTGTCCAAAACATCTCAGGATGTACCTGAAAGCACCATTTATGAAACTGCATACACATATCAGAAAGTGCCTCCACATTAAACACCCCCTGCATTAAAAACAGCAGCAAGAAAAAAGTACTGTATGATTAAATCCAGCAAAGTCAAGAGTTCAGAATTAGACATGATCCGAGTACTAACAGCAGAGCTGGAAGCAGAGGTCTATCAGGTATCCTTTCCACCATCACACTGCTGACTGCACAACAAGTCACCCCTTCGTGATACAAATTCAGAGTTGGAAGAAAAGGGAAGTCAGCTCTGGCTTTTCCACGTCACATTCTAGCTTAGCCTAAGTTTATCACCACAGAGGCCACATCACATCTCTACTTTAAGCCATACCAGGCAGATAAGCTTAAGGCTGCTGGGTGTAAGATTAGATCATTGTAAAAAGCTGTCTGAAGGGGCAGGACATTTTTCCTGCATCAGTTTGACCTTATGAAGTGATCTGTACAGTTTTATGAATACTCTTGCAATTCCCTTCAGTTTCAATGAGTCACAGACTTGAAGCACTTCCTTTGAGCTCGTAGTTGCTACTGGGATTGCATTACGCTTGTAACAGCTCTATTTGTCCAGGCTAACCCAAATAAGGCTCTCCTCCAACATTTTGTATGTCCTCAGCCTGACTGATGCTTTCATTCACAGCAGCACATTACAGTAAGGCATTTTTCTGGTTTTTCTTCCATTTCAGTGAAAACCATTACAGAAGCTCCAAGTGCCCTGGATGCTTTTGTTCTCCAGCTCCCAGAACTGATGCTGGAGTAAAGACAACTGCAGTGTTATGAAGTCACTTTCATCCTACCAGAATAACTATACAGGGCTCCTCTACTAGCTAGGAAAGGAAAAGTGTTCAGTACTCGGATTGTGTTATCCAGTTCAAGTTTGGAGTGTTAAATCCCCCAGGCTGAGCCTCACCATGCCCAACATCCATGGGGCACACCTTACTTGCTCCTCTTCAGCTCCTCTTCAGCTACAGAGACCACAGCAGCAACAGAATACCTTGTTATCAATACAAAAAGATCTCCTGACTTTCAAAAGAAATGATTACACAGAATAGCAACCAAGAACAGTAAGCACCAGGGTGCTCCCTTTAACCCAATGCTGAGGCAAAGTGGTTAATATTTACATGGTTTCACAATAGAGCAGTATGTCCCGAACAGATAATATTGTAACTTCAGACCTTGCGTGGCCACGTTTGGCCTTTCTGGACAGTTAACATCTGCTTCCTATTCAGACCTGTACTGACATTTTAAGTATCACTTTTGACTAATCTTAAAGGATTATGACATTAAATAAGTGTCTGCCACTTGACTGCTCACTGCTGATGTCACACCCAGTCTGAGACAGGCAACATATAGCTATGAGATGATGAAGCCTTGCTAGGTTTTAATTAGAGGTTCCAAGGTAAAAGCCTGAATCACGTAAGTAGCATGTCTCCTAGCAACCACTAAACAGTTTCTGCTGTTACACATTTCCCCTCTCTTACCAGTTCAATTGCAAACTGCTCAGCCAAGGGAAGAGGCTCCCTTGCAACCTATGATGGAAAGCTTTCTTGAAAGAAGTCTTATCAGAGTAGGAAGAGCAGACACATTTTATGTAAGAGGGAGGCAGAAACATCTGGCTGGCAGGCTCACCACAGCATCTGAGCTCTGCAAACTGGCATTAAGTGCTACAGTGTGCAAAACTCAGACTACCAGTGCAACCCCCCACTGCCCACCTGCTCCCCATGCCTGCATCCCCACTATAGGAACATCTCCTTACACTGCTCATCATCACATCCCTCCAAGCTTCAGCTTGGAGCATTTTTATCACCAGCATTTTTACCAGAATACACATAGCAGCTGATTTAGCATGCCACAAGTAAACTTGTTTCAGAAAGCCACCTAGCATTCACAGGGAAAACAGGCAGCCAGGACAGAAGCACCTCAAACACACTACTACATGCAGGTTACTCCATATAAAAAAAGGACTCATTTCATATTTACAGCACAGTGTTTATATGAGGGTGCACTGCAGTCACTGCAGCAACCAGCCCACATGCTCCATTTCCTCCAGCACCCCATCCCCATCTCCGAGGGCACAGCTGTTCTCTGACCTAGGGAAAAGGCAGTCATACACAAGACAGCTTCACATCAAGACCAAGACTATCCAGTCTCATCAGCTTTGTCCAGAGAGGCCAGGCATGGGGCCAATGCTCTGATGACAGGAAAAGGTCACCGCAGGAACGGGACAGCTCTTCCTCTGCAGGGCTGGTGCCATCCCCACAACTGTATTCTGTTAGCAAAGTTAACAAGCTCTTCTAGCTTCCCGGCTTCCTGACAGGCATAGGGATCTCATGATGTAATTTTTTCCAAGCCTGCTTGTAGAAGGGCTTGTCTGCTTTCATTTGGAGTGGGGTGGAGGAAGTGAGAACTCCTCCTGAGGCAGGACAGGAGACCGTATCAGCACTCAGTAGTGCCATTCACATGTCCTTAACGCAAGCACTCCAATCCTGGCTACAGGAAATCCCACCAGCATCTCAATCCTGGCTCATCATGTCACCATACTAAAGGACCCTCCACGTTCAAGAAGAAAGCAAAGTATAGTTCAAAGCACACTTAGCTTCCAAGCACTGGTGTCAAGCTTGGCTCCCACCCAAGCATTCAGTCTCTCCAGAAAAGCCTCTGCTTTAGTGCTGCCTTTTCAATTAAATGACTAAAAAGAGTGAATTCTCTCAGGCACAATGCAAGCAGCGCCAAGGAAGACAAGCAACCATTACTTGCACAAGGAACACACAGAAAACCCTGAAAGCCTCTTACAAGAACCAAATTTTCAGGCATCCTCCACCAGCTCCAAGTGCACACTGTCAATCTAATACTGCTAAGATTTTGGAATAGTGACAAAACTGTGTTTCTAATGACACTTAAGCACCAACAATCATTACTGCAGGTGCTGCTATGTACCCCAGCTCAACCAGCTTTCCACTGGATCCTCCTCATTCCCTGGTCTGCTTCAAGACACGTGCTCTGACTAATCCAGGCTGGAAAATGGGTTATATGATCTTGCAGCACTGCTTTCTTAGTATGAACATTACTTTTAGGCATTTTAACTATTCACACAACCTATGCTTTGAAGCTTTACAGAGCCTTTCAAGCTACAAGTCTTAATCCTTCTTCCAGCGCTCCCTGTAAATTTACAACAGATATGATCACTTGTGGTCAGTGCTTCCACCTCACAAGGATGCACCTCCAGCACTGGCAGCAGCTTTTGGTTTTCAGCTTTGACAAATTAGGTAGATGGGAAGAAAATGTCTGCTTTCAGCTGGAATGACAAACATATTTACTCCACAGCAGCAGCAGCATTTCTGCAGACTAAAGGAGCCATCTCCATGCAGAGGAAGGCTGATCTGAGCTGTCCTGCTCTTGTAGGAAGTGAGCTGTCACATCTCATCCGCCAAGATAATTTAGTAGGGTCGAACAAATTCTTCACAGCACCCCTGCAGACAGCTTTAATCTAGCCTTTTTTGGAGAAAGTGTGGTCATCTGCGTAATTTCCTTTATTCATACTACAATGCTTGTGTTAACAGATGCAGTTACACATATCCTTAAGTATACCCTCTCACTAGTTCACTGTACCTGGTAGGAAATACATGCTTTGGAGATGAGAGCTCTGCACAGCTAAGTCATGCACCAGCAGCAGAGCAGGAGACCTGCTGGCAACCACCAGACTTTGTATTTTCAATAAATGATAGAATGGTAGGGGCTGGAAGTGACATCTGCAGATCACCTAGTCCAACCCTCCTGGTAACACAGGTACACTTCAATCAGGTTGCACGAGAATGCATCCAAACAGGTCTTGGAAGCCTACAGAGAAGAAGATTCCACAGCCTCTGACCAGCCTGTTCTAGTGCTCTATCACTCTCAAAGTAAAGAAGTTTTTTTTCCTTGAGTTCAAATGAAAAGAACACATTTGTATGGAGAGTCCAGGCACAAAGCATGAATCCACAGAGGGGGCACAACAGGATCTCTCACCAGACCCACAACAGTACTTAGGACTTGAGCTCAGCTGAAAACAGACAACCAGCTTCCGTGCCATCGAGAACAGTCAAAGGCTAAGCAGTTTTGGAGGCTCTGGTGTGTTCTGTGTTTTCTCTTCACCAGAACTCAGAGGCTTTGGTCTGTTACATGCAAGTCCTGCTGACTTACAGCAGACTCCAAATTTATCAGCGCTGTTAGATGACCACTTGAAGACTATCTGCACAATTATTGTGTGTCCAGAATCAGCAAGAAGCTGAAACGCTCAAGTCTGGCTCAAACAAGAATCTTCACTCTCATGTACACTGTTCAATGTACATTTTAAATTCAGTTACTCCACCTGCTTTCTTCCTCTAAAAGTACCCAACAGCAACTCAATGTTGACAAAAGAGCAACTGCCATGAATTCAGATGCAGCCCTCAGGAGCAGACAGATGCTGTCTGTGGGGAGAGACTGCTGTCAGCCTCTCCTGGTGTTAGGATGCAGCTCAACAAGACCTGCATGCTGACTGATGGGGAAAACCTGCTAGCAAAACTTAAGCTGCCCTGCAGAATCAACACCACCACTGACAAGCAAGCATTTACTCTTCTGTAAAAAGAAAATGGCTATATATAGCCTACAATACTAAGTTTTATGCAGGACTACCCTGCTTCTTAGTCACCTATTAGGATTTAAGTGGCTGCTTGGAAGGGTGAAGAGGAAAACAGGCTGAACCAGAGCTTACTTGCTTCCCCCATCACACCTCCAAGTCTAGATTGTAATCCTTACATTTTTATTACCCTATTAGCTAAATGGCAATTGGCCAAAAATATGGCTTATGGCAATTCTATAGGCTGTCTGTCTTGAAAAGGAACCAAGTTTTAAGTGCTCAAGCCGATTTATAATTGTTGTTCTACAGTAAATATTAATATGGTATGTTACTCTTGGACTGTTAGTATCACACTCCTTATAGCAAAGCCATGCAAGTGCCTAGAGCTCAGCCAGCAACATGACTTGCCTAAGCCAGTGCTGTGACCATCAAGACATATGTATCATTTTTACAGCCTGGGCCACACAAAAAACTTCCCAACTCAGCTACTATGTGGAAAACCACCAATGCTGTAGAACTGGGTCCTCTTTTTGCACTTGCAGTTGCCCTAGAAGCAAGCACCAAAACTGAAATGTGTCATTGATCTGAAGCTTGTAAATTCATCTACTTGAGCAGAGATCCATGAAATCTACCTGGAGTGTTGTGCCATAACCAGCAGCATGGCAAGATCCAACTTCTTGCTGGCTTTTTAAACAGAGCTGACTTCAGGCCTTGAAGGCACAATATCCATGACTAAGCAAATTCAGCATCTTTTGCCTTTTGTTTTAGGCATCCTCCAAGCTGTAAGATTATTTATCATTACTCGATTTCAAGAGCTAGTGCTGCAAGTGAAATTCCTGTGACTTCAGACTGGGAAAATCAGATGGACAAGTGGAGTAGTTCTGAAAAATGTGTAGTGTACACCTTCTATTTCTGCCAGCTCTCTACTGGAAGAAGCACTGTTTCCAGAGGGGACAGGGGGGAAATAAATGCAAAAGATCTTGCAGACAAGGAGTCCACTCAATCATCTGCCCAAAAATATTTCCTAGTTGTAATATGGAAAACTTCAGGCGTATTCTGAGGAAAAAGTCTTTTCCACAAGGGCTGTCACTTACTGGAACAGAAGCCCAGAGAGCCCACAAGCTTTCCATCTTCTAAGGCACTGAAATTAAACCTGATCAGGTTGGGTCTGCTCCAAGTGCACAGTTTGACCTATATGACCTTCAGCAGATCTCTGCAATGCTAAGTTACTCTACAATTACAATCAACCTTGTGAGTAGTTCCTTTTGCCCATGTGCAAGCCTACTTTGCATTCAGATTAAACACAACTATTATCCAAATTGTGGCAAAGCTCCTTGAACTCTGCCCTACAGCAGAGCTGCAACTCATTTTGTCCCGGACAATTAGTGGAAGCGAGATAAGCTGCCACAGCAGACAGCTTCCTTACTAAATCGAGCTACCAATACAGACTTGTACAAAGTCTCGTGAAACAACTGAAGAACCGAAAAAAGCAATTTTGAGGAGTTTCTTTTCTAAAAAGCACTTCCCTGCCTGAGGCTACAGTCAACACTGCCTGTTTAGTCTGAGCAGTCATCTCAGAAGTTTTAGTCTTCACATATGGAAATCGTGGCACAAGCAGCACTGACCTCTGCATCCGCTTCTCCAAAGTGCCCACCCTCTCCAGCCTTATCCCCGTTTACAATTTCGGTTTATGCATTATATGGAGGAAGAATGCAAAATGCATAGTCCTTAATACAGCAAAGGAGTGGTCTCAACAGCCCTTACTCTCTATTCCCAGCCATTGAAGGAACTTTGTGTAACACAAAGTTCATCTTGGTTATGGATCATTTATGTAGAGACTGGAGGAATTTTAAATCCTGGTGCATTCCTGAGTACTTTCCCACCTCTAATTATTTTCACCTATTGTTAAACAGCTAGAGCAACTGGAGAACAGAAAATTTAAGCTCTCATTAGGGCTTAATCTGCTCCAGCCGTGAAAACTCCACACTGAACCATACTCTTCCAAAGCCCTGCTCTGCATGCATGCCAAACAGAAGCATTCAGTTGAGAGAGAGCTGAGCAAGCAAGTTGTCTAAGGAAATTCTTCGGTGGAGCATTCAGTGTGTTCACAGGTTTACCGTGCCTGCTAAAGATATTAGCGACATCCTCTGTAGGGATATGTCTTCAAATCAATTATATGAGTTCCCCCATGCTTTGAGAACATACTGCAACCATTCTGCCAGTGACCTTTAGAGCCCAGGTGCACCTCGCAGTATCTCAGGGCTCAGCATATCGCTCAACATCTGGCCACGTGCAGCTGGCACACCTCGAAGCACAGGCTGTGCTTACTGTGCAGAGCTGGCACCGAGGCAGCTAAGCTCCAGGCAGTTCCATGGATTCCTAACTGTGACCTGTTGGCACCGAACAGCAGCACTGCATCTCTGCTCCTCAACAGTCTTTGCAGCTGATGCTGTGACCCATTAGAGAGCCAATCCTCAGCATCCAGCTCACCTGAATACCAGCAGACTCCCAGTTTAGCTCCTGCACCCTGGCAAGACATAGCCAGTGGTCAGCTTCACTGATGAGCCTCAGGGCATTCCTGAGGAATTTTATCTTCAGGAATTGTAAGAAATACACCATGTACACAGCAGATCCACTAAGCTTTGACCAGGTGGGTTTTTCACTGCAGGGTTGTAAGGACAGTAACTGAGTGCTGAACGGGGCATTGACAGGAAAAAAACCCACACAACCCTGGATTGGGGATGTTGAGGGTTTTTCTGCAAGGTTACAGAAATGTCTATGCTTACCAGGGCATCTGGTTATAAAAACAGTAAATTTATTTTGTGAAACTCATCTTAGGATTTGAGAAATTAAACACTACAGTTCAAAGGTTTTCAATTCAGATCAGAGGACTTCAGGCCATTACTGCATTCACCACCCTGTGCCTTCAACTAGTGCATGTTGGGCCTCTGGAAAGGATCCCTCATGAGATGGAGCAGGCAACTGTAAGTTCAAATCCAATTCTTTCAATGTAGATTTGGCAAGAAAAAAAAACAAACTAACACAAAAGAGACTTTTTATTCTTTTCTGCATTAAAAAGAATCAAAACAGTTAAGTTCACAGGATTGACATAGAGATTAAAATAGCCCCACTCAACTTCTTAATGGGCATCCAGAGACCACTGGTGTCTCAAAAACAGAGAACAAAGACATAAGATGATGCAAGATTAAGCCGGCAGTAAAACAGCAACAGCAACCAGCTCAGCTTGTCCAAGAGAAACTCAAAACACCCATGGGGGGTGGAAGAACTCAAGAATTTCAAAATCAGGAATTGTTAGGGTGGGTGGGGAAAAAAAAGTCCAAATGCGGGTGGCTTATGACCACATTCCTTAATATTTTCCCTTGGAAGCCTAAGGTTACTGTTGTTTGAGGAGCCACACGCCGAGTTATGGATATGAGAAGGTGAATGTGTTGATCTGATGCTCAGGAAAAGTCCCAGGCAGCTGTTGGTGCACACCCAGCTCCTGCCATGAGCGCTTCTCGGGAGCATTTCCACCACAAGCACGGCTCCGCGCTGCGGGGATGCGATTAGCAGCAAGCAGGGATGCAAAGCGCGGAACAAGCGGTGCCACTCACAGCAGCTATTCCAGACGCAGCCACTGGCTGCCGAGCAGGTCCCCGCTCACAGCTGCAGGGCCGCGGCGCGGGTTCCCAGCCAGGCCGCGTACAGGAATGCTGCGCTAATTGTTTGAGATCCTTTTCAGGGAAAGAAGAAAAAACCTCTGAGCGTCCAGCCTTTGTGCAGCAGCAGTTTCCATGAGCGCCGCTTTGTTCGCAGCAAGCGAGCGCCTGGCCAGCCCGGCAGGGCAGCTTGCCACCGTGCCACTGCCGCGCTCCGACCCCCACGCCCCGGCTGCGCTCCTTCACCCGCACGGCCGCGGGCCGGGAGGCATCAAACTCCTCCACTCTCCTAAACCTCCGTGCCCCACCTGCGGCTCCTCATGGTCTGCCGGCGGAGGAGCAGGCTCCAGCCGTCCTCTGAGCACTCGAGGCCTGCCGCGGTACGCCGCTGTCCGTGGCACCACTGCCAACGCTGCCCCGACAATGGGCCCAGTGAGCGCAGCCCCCATGGCGCCCAGCAGTGCGCATTCCCCACTGCTGAGCTCATCCCACCGCCCCTCTGGTGCCGGCCCTGGCCAGGACATCCTGGCCACTGCTTGCCTCTGCCGGGGCGGCAGGAGCGCCCCACGCTGCTGCTGAATGAGGCCGAAGCTCAGCGCTCTCGACAGCAGTGTTCTGCATTTTGAGGGTGTAACGAGGAGGAGCTGTGCGGCAAGGGCAGGAACAGGCTCACAGCCCCTTGGTGCCTCACCATGCAAAGGCAGCCCGAGTCCAGTTGGAATATTCCTGCTCCCCACCAATCCGGGGTGAAAGTAGCCCCCTCTTCTCCAGGAGGACATGGCTGGCAGCACCCCAAAAAGCAGTTGCACTGACTGTGGGCTTGGTAAAGGGTCCGGAGGCAGTGTGGGATCAGGCTGGGGGAAGGGCTGCAGGATGGCACCCACACTACCACTTACTCCCACTATCTGGGGTCTTTGGCCAGAGCAGGGAAGCACCAGGAAATCATGGGGACATGGTGGAAGCTGCCCGAGTGCTGATTAATCATTAGGAAATGACTTGAAGGAAAGTCCCTGCGGTGGGGAGTGAACATTCCAGAAAGTGGATTTCTGTTACATGGTGGAGGGAGGGGCAGGAAGAAAGAACTCCTCCTGCCTTTGCCATGCTTTGCTGAGAAACCGTTGGCTTGGCTTTTGAAACCAAGTCACACAAACCGCACCTCTCTCCTCTGAGCATGAGACAGAAGCAAAACTGGAACTCTGCTCCTCAAGGGTCACTACATTTACTGCCACAGCACTGCAAAGCTAAGCCCTCCCACCACAGTGGGCTGCTACACCTGAGTCAGCAGCACCACCACCACCCAACTGAGAGAACAAGTTCCACCCAAAGGCGTTAAAATCTTGGTAAAATGACAAACTGCCTAACTGTAGCAAGAAATACTTGTCTAGGAGCTGATAAACTGAAGGTTACTTCATGCGTGCAGGCAAAGCAAAACGCACCTCCTCACAACACATGCTGACACAACAAGCAAGCCAAGCTTTGATCAGCAAAGCTGAACAGATAAAAATGCAAGAGTCATATTTCTGCAAGTGTAACAAAAAAAAAAGCTGTCTATGAAAGCATGAGAGTGCTGCAGCCATCTCCATGGATTAAACCAATCCTACATTTCATCAAAGCAGTTCAGGTTCCATCAAGGTTAAAACCCTGGGTAGATCTTGCAAAGATCTCCCAGGGGCTGGCAGAGGCACTGAGTGACAAGGCATTAGCACTGTGTTGTAACTTACACTATTGAAAAGACCTTTCTAAGCTTTAGTGCAGGGGGCCAACAAGAAGATCCATCCTTATACACCAGCGTGTACTTGAGAGAGAAAAGGTGCAAGAGGTACATCTGCAAAAAGCAGCCTCAGAAAAGCCAAAGAGCAACAAGTAACCCAGAGGCTTCCAGACACCAGAGTGACCTCTGCGTTACTAAAGAGTGTGTTTACTCACACTGGGGGGTAGGTCAAGATAGTTTTAAGAAACAGCATGTAAAGTCATGCCGAGATAAATGAGCCCATTCAGATAGGGCTGTCTAACATCTTCTGTGCAGCAGACGCCAGGCACAAAAGCTGCGATGGATGGAGCTTCTGAAGCCAAAACCAACACATTGGAAATTATCAGAAGTGATTACTCTTTGGGGAAATCCTTGGCCACAACATACAACATGATTCAATTTTTCCATCTAAAACTAGACTGGTGATTCACTGTGCACAAGGCTGTTTGAAGGAAATCCCCATTCATGAAGCCCTGCACAACTCAACCCATCTCCAACTCCACACTGTAGCACCAAAGAGCTCAGAACTGGAACATACTTTGTGGTCCAGGGTTGGCAACACATCAGAAAATACCCTGCCAGTCACTTTAGAGATGAAAAAGGTTTGTGGTTTGTCTCAGTTTTGATACTCTCCGATTCTGAGCCCCTAACAGCACAGCATCACTTAAGTTTGTTCTGAAATATTTTAGCACAGATGCCTTTCTGAAGATGCTCTGCTTTGATGACAAAGTTATCCCAAAATTCATCTGTCCTCCCATTTCCCAGAGAAGCAGAAGGAAAGGTAAGCAATCTAATCTGTCTCCAACATCTGAGCCATTTCAGCAATTCATTTTGATATTCAGACATAAGTACGCACTGTTAACAAACATACCACCCCAAAAGTGGCCCTAAACCCACACACACACTGACACCAGAACACATCTTGCCACAGCGCTGCAATTCAGTGCTGCCATGATGGTGTAAACTGCCTGAAACCAGCTGTAGCCCTGCCTCTGAGCTCTGGCCACTGCCATGGCATTGCCATGCAATTGCCCATCAGGAGGTGATGGCACACCTGCACAAGGCAGACTGCTTTCTGCAGCCACGGACCAGGTGGAGAAGCTCGGGGCAGCTGCACAGTCACTCCGAATACATACATCCACTGCACACCCCTGCAGTTCTGCAAGCACTGTTGCTTTCCCATGACCACTGTGAAGATGCCTTACAGTTGTGCATAAGATGCATAATCTTCACGAGCATTCACACAGGGATACCTAGTCTCCCTCTCCACTGGAAACCATCACCATTCCCATCCAAGAAGGTTGATTTTTCAAATGTCAGTCTCTAAATTAAAAAATGTTCAGTGTTGTGCAGCTGCTTCTTGAAGGAAGCAGATTTTGCCTCCTAGAAAAAGCAGAGAAGTGGTTTGAACATATTTTTGTACATTTGTGCAACAGTAAACATGCTTCCATCTGCAGAGAGCAGGAGGCTCACCCCGGCACAGCTGAGATTTCAACCCTGTGTGCTCCACATCCCCCACAGGACAGTGCTGTGTTTATACTGTTTCAGTTACAAGCCGCCAACATAAGGAATAGAGGCTTGGCCTGAGGCCCAGGTAATTCATCTGACAGTGGCAGCCACTATGAGACAGAACTTTTTTGAGAGGAGCTTTCATGAGCAAAAGAGTGGTGGTGGTGAATCTGCAGAGGCACAGTCTGCACGGGTGGTCTCCAAGCACCTTAAAGAGCACCATATGGGATCACTGGTACAGCTTGATCACATATTAGCCACAGCTGTCTGACACTTGTGCAGACCATTACCCGGCTCTGCCCCCTGCGAAGTTTTACTTCAGATGTGAATTATGCATCCCTCTGTGCAGCCTAAGGGACCCTCTCCTGCTCACACCAGCTCCTGCAGATTGGCTGGCCCCAGTCCCTGAAACTGCTAAGGGGTCATCATCCTGCTCTTGCCTCCAAAGGCTGCTCTTCACAAGAGGCAAGAGCATCTCGGCTCATCTGACATGATCAACCTAATCCAACTTTGTCAGGAGCTACTTGGCAGTAACAGGTTCTGGCTGCCAACAGCACTTTCAAGCTAGCCAACACTCGGAAGGATACCATCTTTCCTCTCCAGAAAGTGGACTTCAAATCTTCCAACTGAAGGCTCATACCACTCTTGCCAAACTTCACAAGCTCGCAGCTCTCTCCCTCGTCTTCATGGAAAACCTTCCACCAAACATAACGCCTGAGCAGGGTGCAAGCAATTACCCAAATCCTCACCAGCTGCAAGATCTCACTTTTAATCTGCAGCCTGACATTGTTCACATTTGCAAGCCTATTACATTTTGTATATTTAGCACAAAAAAAAGAGCATTGCTTCTAGAAGCAATTTTGTTACAGCTGGGACAGTTGCAGTAACACTGCCAGCTCCACTGCTCTGCCTGATCTCACATACCCCTTCCAGTTACTCACCTGGTTAGGTACAGCATTAGGCCACCTCATTAGTAACACCTTCTCCATTTCACCATGAAAAATGTTCAATGACCTCCACCCAGACAGAACAACAGCTCCTCAGGTGTTTGTCCTACTCCTAGATGAAGACTGAGCTGCTCCACTCAGCCTTCCTTTGAGGTTGAACATTCTTAATGTCCAAGTACTACTTCAGAAGCATGATCTGCTTTTCTTAGAGGTAGAGTATGACATACCCTACAGCTTGTTAAAGCCTATGCTTAACCAATAAAGCTGGTTAATCAAAATATTTAATCTTCTTCTGCCTTAAGCAGTGTCTTCAACCGATAGTTGCAGCACTGCATATGAAATAGTTCGTTCTTCTGCCTTGCAATTAAAATCTTTTAAAGATACATAATTTTCTTCAGTTGTTCACTATATCAGAAGCACCATTTATTTATTTTTAATCACTGAACTCAGAGCTAGGCTACAGAACCACGGCAAAATTTGAAGTACATTTATCAGAGTTGGGTTTTATGTCACTAAATCCAGGGGGCTTTCCTGGTTGAGTCAGGTTCTTCAGAAGAGCTTTCCACCTGGGAAATTCCAAACATCTCTGCGATTTCCAAGGCTTGAACTAGCAGCTCCTCACAGGAGTCTGCTGCTCCTTGTGTTCTCACAGCAGAGCAAACCACCTGGGAGCTGAGCCTTGCAGTCCAGCTTCAAAGGGTTACCTTCCAGAAAGCAGTACATTGGGATACACTTCAGCGAGGATCCCAGCAGCAATGTGGTTAATTCTCTGAGACAAGCCTTTGCAATATCCTTGTCCAGGATTCCCACATCCTCCTATCTCTGTAACTGCAAACGTCTGCAAGTCATTAGCACACCCAGCAGCCACTAATCATCTAGTGGGACAGCATCGAGGGCAAGGCTGAGCTAACCCCACTTTACAGTGGCAGCAGGCTGAGTGCAATTAGTGCTTCTATATTCTTATATTTGGGGGAAGAATATCTCAAACTGTTCTAACTTTTTGGATGCAAACAATATCTGACTACCTGCAAGCTGCACCTTCTTCTGCAGAGCTCTGAAGAGCCTGGAGCATGGTGCAGTCCAGGGCCACAGGGGTCTGCAAGCACTACTCAGCAGCCTGATTTCGTGGCTACTCAAACAGACATCTCACATGGTCTTTGGCAACTTGATTGAGCTGGCAACCCTGGCCATTGGCTGACTACTCAGGACAGGTCAGGGAAGTACTACTAGTACAGGATCAGGTTCATCAACATGCAGCCATCTTTTGCCAGCAAGGGTCTTCTGTGACAGCAGCTGTACTGGTTTTGTGGTAAGAGTTACCCTCCACTCTTTAGCCATTCATACTTGATGCAGCAATTTAGTTGTCTACCACACATGATGCACCCTCCTTCAGGAGTGTCAGCTCACTTCAGCCACCACTGTTTAGCACAGGCTACATAACCACAAAGCACTAGGGCAGTACCACTACGGAGGGTCCTGGGGTCCCACTTTAAAAGCATTGTCTTTGTCTTGATGTCTGACACCTGCAGTGTCAAGCACTGCTTAGCTCAGGCTGTGGCATTAGAAGTCACCATTCTTTCAAGAGCCACCACATTTTCCCTGCAGTCACCAGCCTGGTTTTCTACTTACCCCATCATCAGCAATTTTACCACAAATCTAAAAGAGCTAGCACCAGAAGAAACACTTTTCAGAAACAAATAAAGCTGTTCATTTGACTTTTAATTAGAAAATTGATCTTGTTCAAGCAGTTACATAAGCTATCAGATATTTGCATGCAGCCACACTGGTAGTCAACAGCCAGAACAAAGCTGAAACTACACAATCAGCATCCTAAGTCTTCCCACAGCCTGTGTGTTAAGTCTGCTCAGACACCAACTCTTCCCCCACAGAGGAATTTGATAACAAGACATCTGAGCAAGTCACAACTCCTCAAAACCACAGTGACTACCAATGACTCTAGAAAACAGCAGCTCTGCAAGAGCATCCAGGTATTGGAACAGGCTCAAAGGTGCCTGGGCTTCAAATTATTTAGGAGACCAATAAGCAGCATTACTCTGAGACTTGCTTAGAAAAGCAATTGACTAACTAGCCATAAAGGTGAAGTAACACTTCTTACACAATCAAGATGACAGTTTGACACCAACTTTTAGCAAGCCAGAGTTCCCTATTCTGTAGGGAGTCTCAGAAATAGTCATGTTAATCCAAGATTTGTCTCAGACCGTGACAGATACCCACCCAGGATGATGCAGCCAAGACAAATGCAGGACCTTGCAGACACCACCAGCTCGGGCACTTAGCTTCTGTGGTGCCAGGCAAGAAGGACCTGCTACTGCCACTCACCTTATAAAAGGAGGACCTACACAAAGGTAAAACTCATATTCAAGACATTTTAGCCTTGAAACCTAAACAAGCTCTGAGAACTGACTTGTCAGTATTTGCTTGTAGGAAGTCCACTGAAACCATGCTGCAAGGTTGTTAAAAAGGGGAATGTAAACCAGTCAATTATACCAATTAAAGGAAGCACAGATAGAGCACATTAGTATCTAGCCAAGGGGAATAGTATTTCCTCTCTTGTGTTTGAATAACCTTCAGATGCACATACGATGGGTGTTTGCTCAGAGCAGCTCCATACACTGTGCCCTCTGCTGCAGGGCCCCAGAGGAGATCTTTCAGAGCTTGTTTACACAGCATGGCTCACCAGTTGCCACCTACAGCTCATTTTAGGACCACCAACCATGACAGTGCCCTTTAATATAGGCTCCGAAACACAGACACATACATTGTCTTCTCACAAGAGCGGCTGCAGTCTAATCAAAACCAGTAGGCAGCCACAACCACCCAGGGTAGCCTCAAACAGCCATGGGCTGAGAGCCAAGGAGGAGAACCAGCCGCCAGCGTCCCACCCTGAGGTCAGGCTGGAGCAGCCCCCAGGTCCAGACGTGTTTGCAGCACCTAAGCAAGGCACAGGAGTTGGTGTTTCAGAGCAGCATCTAATAGCTCAACCCAGAGCTCACCTTGCAAGCAGACAGTTCGGAGTGACCTCAAATCTCAGCACAAGAAGCTGGTGGGAACACATCAGCTGTGGGCTATCAGGAAAGATGGCTCCACTGCTTGCAATTACAACAGAGCAGTGCAAGACTGCCTGCGGCCAGCGTGCTTGCAGAAGATGCCAAAAGCCTCCCTGACAGCACGGGAAGACCCAAGAGCTGCTCACAGCCTCAGTGCAACACCTATGCCACGAGGCAGCGCCTGCCGGCATGCTCCTGGGCAGTGCTGGGAAGTGCTGCTGTGACAGTCTTTGCCCAGTTTTTCCCCTTGCTGCAAGCAAGCTGTCTGGATATCAGTGTAGCAGTCTGTGCCCACCTCACCCTCAGAAGACCCAGAGTTTAGGTGCTGCACTACCACACAGCTTCACTAGCTCATGCTGGAGCAATCACTGCTCCGACAAATAAATGCCTCATGATTTACAGCATGCCCTGAAGCAAGAGAGAAGGAGCCACAATCCATGATGTCATTGCAGTCCACAGCCAGTGTTGTGCTCTCACTGGGCAACACTGGCAGGAGAGTTAGCAGCAGCTTGCATTAGGTGAAAACAGATTGTCCCTTTGCAAGAGAAAGCCCATCCTGGATGCTCAAAGCACTGCCACTACCAACTTAGGAGCCTGATCAGTAGAACTCGTTACATTTCAGTGACTTAGTGAAAAGCAACTCTGAAGTAGCTGCTGAATTAATATTTTAAAATTAGAGACTGCCTCCAGTATTTACTGGATCCTTCCTATTAGATTAGCAGTCTATTTCTGCAAGTTGTAAGGAGCAGCAGAGGAGCAGCACCTATCTGACTCAGAGGAACATCCCCAGCAGCAAACAGACAGCACGGATGTGTATGTGGACACTCTTCTCAGACAGTTTATTTGGCTACTTCTTTCCAAGGGCAGTATCTGCAGATGGTCGAAAACACTTCAGCCTATCACTCCAGGGGAGACAGAGATCAGCTGTTCCATCCTCTATCCACCCCCAGGTAGCTCCAGGGCAGTGTCTGCTTTGTTACTCAGCACAAGGGAGGACATGCAAGGCAACTCTTGCTTCTCCAGGAACTTGGGCAAAGCTTCCTTTGGCTGTTTGAAGTGGCCTAGCTCGTTTTCACTAACACAAGAAAAATCCAGTTTATTCTTGATGTGGCTGTGAGCACTACAGTTGCCATGCACCAGCACACTAGGAACTAGGCATGGCACACATCTCACTAGGGATGTTAGACTTCCACTGTTCACAGCAGAACAACAACTATGCAATGAATTGCGATCCCTCAGCTGAGCTCAGCAAACCCAAAGCTCACTGATGTACCCAAACATTACAGGGACACCTCCAAAATGCTAAGTTAGTTGCAGGGGGAACAGAAAGCTAAAGGGGGCTCACAGCCAGGTCACAGACCACGTCAGAGAGCAGAGAACCATCTGGATATGGCACAACATTCACTCACAGCAAGGCTTTCAAGTATAGGAAGTAGAACTTATCTTCTAATTATGATGTGGAAGAAACTAAGATTTACCTCCTAATGATGACCTAGAAGAAACTGTCTTCCCTATTAGATTACAGGGCACTAGTCTTCCCTCAGGAGGAACACAAACAGGCAAGCTGCAGAACTTTTTGCCTTGTGGGGAAAAAAAAAAAAAGAATAATTTGCATCAAGTTCCCAGGAGCAAGACCTAGATTAATGTAATGAAACTCCAGTCTAAGGCAACAAGCAGAGATGCTTAGCCCATTGAAGAGATAACCTCAGAGCTGGGTTGACTCAACTCTGAACCCAAGGTCAGGTTGAATCCCAGGAAGAACAAGGGTAACTTCACTCACCCCACCCATGCAGCAGTTAGGAGAGTGGGTAGCTACCTCTGCCACACACTAGCAGTACAGCTGAAAAGCAAGAAACAGCACAGGTTTCAGACAGTATTTCCATGAAAAATGCTACACTTATTTACCCAAAGAAAAAAGGTCCACATCTGCTTCCCCCAACATTAGCATTAATTTAGCCTGCACAAACTAACCCTTGCAAGCAATGCCACACCACGAAGGCTGAGCCAAAGATTGCTCAGATCTCTTTACAAGAATGGGCAGTGCCTTCCCTTAGTCCTTTCTACATATAATTTACTTTGGATTCTTCGCCCAACAGTGAACACTCAGCTACACAGCATTTCATTCCTCCAGAACAGACACAATTGGAATACCTAATTCTGGGGTTTTTTGCCAGGTTCAAGGAGACTGCAGCAACGCATCCTCATCCCCTTCCACCCATCCCACACATCCATCACTACCTTGGTGCATCTGCATCAAGATGACCTCCTTCCCATAAGTGGATGCTCTCTCTGGAACAGGAGCCACAGTACTACTGAAATGTACACACAAAAAGCAAGACATTTTCAAAGGAACCTACAGAAAGCCTGCACACCTCATCAAGAACCAGTATCAGGCTTGATGCTTTATAAGCAGCAACCACTTGGACAAACTCTCCAGACCAAGCAGTAAGAGCCAGACCACGGGTTGCCTAGCTTCTCACACATTCATTATTGTAATAACAGGTCAAGGACTGTATTTGTGAGCTGGGTACCATGCCAGGCATCAAAGGAAGACAGGTCCATCAGGAAGCCCATCTGATGCTGGAGCCAGAGACCTGGTGAGTGTCACAGTACAACAGAGGTCTGTACACATCAGCATTGCCTGCAACACACCGTTTTGCTCTGGTGTGCTTGCTTAGTGGGCTTTTGTTCAGATCCCAAACTGCACATGGCAGTCTGTTTCGGAGGGGCAGAGCAAAACCAGGATTACTCTGCAGCTTGGGAGATTGAGAGATCATTGTTTTACTTTCCATCGCTTGGAGCAGACAGTGAACAATACTGGCAACACAGAAGTATGGCCACACACAAGGCTAAGCATGTTCTTAGATTACAGTTGTAGGTTAGGGAAAGAGTTATCCTGACCCATTTAAACAGCCCCATGTAAGTCAATACAGGACGTGGCATTAGAATATGCAGCAGTTAAGACTTCAGGCCTCCTTGAATAGCTGGCAGGGCGTTCAGTGCCTTAAATGAAAAAGCTGTTTAGCACATTAGTCTAACAGGGCTCAAGTAATTCTGTTGAAGTTTGATCACTTTACAAGTTTCCGTTCATATGTAAAAGAATGCAGTAACAGCCTGTGTAAGCTACCTTGAAGTTTCCTGTAACTTGGAGCAAACAGCTCACGCAAAGCTACTTTCTTTCCACCAGCAGTGCAACTATTGAAACAGAAGGTACTGAGGAGACCAGCCACCCTCAGAAACCAAAGTCACCCCCAGTCTCCAGCAGTAAGGCTCACTGCTGGTCTATCAAAAACAATTTTCGAGGGAAAGGATTAAATGTCACATTTCCAAGAAGCACAAACCTGCTTCCAAGACACGCTGGCCATTTTCCAGAAAAAAAAGCCTCCAGGGAAGTCACAGGCAAGTGGCAGACAAAATGCAAGTGTATTTTGACTACCTCCTTATGATGTGTTAATAGCACCTGGAGCGAGACAGACAGAGACCCTAAGTGTATACAGGCTGAAAACATATTTTTCTTTTTTCACTTTTCAAACACCTAGCTCTAGGCATTACAGGACATTCACCAAGTTTTGAAAGGACCTATTCTCCTCTCAACATTTAAGATTCACTTTATCTTTCTTCCATGAGTGGGCCTAGGGAAGAAAGCTGGCTTTCCAACATTTTCCTACAATGAGATTTCAAAAGGTACTCAATTGACATACAGGTCATGGTATTTTCATCTTTAGAGCATGCTGGAGGCCTGCATTACAGACTACAGTGCATGCAAGTACTCATCACAATCCCACTTGATACACAGGTTAGGCTTGGTAAGAGAAAAACAGCCCTTCCAGAAGTACTCCTGCAGTTGAGACATCCCAAGACCACCGAGGTCTCTATAAGGCAAATACCAATAGACCACGTTTATACACTCATCACCTTATCTATCTCTCTTGACAAAGTTCAACCTCCTCCAGGAACTGCAGTGGAACTCAGGACCAGCACAAAGACAAGCCTGAAAACCAACCACGCCACTGCAGCTGAAGCAGGCACCAGATCCCAGTGACACCCTGCAAGTGGGAGGCAAGCCAGATCAGCTCCCTTATCTGGTGAGAGTGCAACCAGGCAAAGAGAAACTACACGTTTTCCAGTTCAATCAATCTGACTGCTGCAGTCTAAGATTGCAGTTACGCCAAACAATCCAGCCACTCAGCACCCATCCTGCCTCTGCCAGCAAGGCAGGGCCACTAAGTGAGCAGTGGCCACAAGGACACTGCCAACAGGCACCAAACAGCACCACAGCACGCACACCTAGGACCTGCTAGCTGCAAGCTTGGGTCCAACTTGGCAGCCCAAAACCACCTGCCAAGTTTCAAATACTGAACTCCTGTTTCTCAGCTTAAACAGTTGGCTTCTGTTGCCTGGTATCAGAGTTTCTAAGGGCAACCTCAGCGTCAAATTAGCTTCAACCGCTCTTCTCTGCCACTTGCTATGGCTTTTACCAAGGCTTCTGTACAAAGTAATCTGCAGAGTCAATCAGCTCCTTCAGCCAAGAGCAAAGCCCTTGTGTTCTGCATTCCTGGCATCCTACTCCCTGGTGCCTGTCACACCACAGCCACTCAGCACCCAGGAATCTGAAATTATCTTCAGTCTAGCAGTCAATGAAAAAGCCAGACTTAACACTTGTTAACACGTGAGCAGCACTGCAGCTGAGCTGAAGACTCCATATTCAAGTCACCTTCCCTCACAGCAGCTTTTCCAGAGCTTTCAACCCCATCTTTGCTGAATGGCACAAAGCATCTATGTGCTCTATAACTGTTTTTACAGTAGACCACACATGTTGTCACATCTGCACTGAAGGAGCCTTACACATAGAAGAAAAGCATCTTGAAACTACCAAACTGTGAGCAGAGACTGAACAAGGAGCAGCAGCAGTCGTCCATCCAGAAAAGGCTGTGGTCAAGCAGTATAAATTTAATGGATGCTTCTCTGTATATTCAGGCTTATTTTAAATGGAGAAAACCTGAATGCCAAAAGCTTGCTACTGAAAGTTTAAAAGTGTTGTTGTAGTAAAGCAGCAGTAGCTGAGCCATAATACACGGCTTCCAAAACATTCCTGGAAGTTAAATAATAACTGGAACAGGCAGTACATCCACTTAGCAGAGGTCTGATGGCATTATTAATGCCAGAAATCCAGCAGCCACAGCTGTCAGATCTTATAGCTGATCTAGCTCAGAGCTGGCCCCAGACACACCAGGCCCTGAAGACCAACCTGGTCGTGAAAGTTCTCTATCTAAAAGCCTTTAGTGGTTCATGACACCAGACTCCATAATGGCCTTACTTTTATTCAGTAACACAAGAGACAAGACTGAAGTCTAGATACAAAAACAAAGCCCCAGGTTCTGCAGAACCTCTGGGGACATCCTCTCTCAGACAGATAGCAGCAAGAGTCTGTGGGCACTTGCAAGAAGGAGGTTGTGGACTTTAGCCCCTTCAAGTGGAGCACTGCAAAGCTTACTTGGGACATTTTTTGGAAAGCAAGTTCAGGATGTTTTTTACAGGAGTGGCTCAGTTTATCCAGGACAGTAGGGCTCTTGTGCCTCAAAGGCACTAGCACCGTAGCCATTCAGTTCTCCCAGAGCTTCATGTTTTCTAAGTTTTGGAGTTTGGGGCTGTTCTGGTTTTGTTTGGGGGGTTGGTTTTTTTTTTAAGCACACAGCAGTTAAGCTGCAAAACAGTTAGCCAGGTCTGAAATTATTATGGCCACCCCACAGCTCTATCTAATCCCATCAGAGAGCTGCGCTGCTCTAGTAGCATTTCTAGACAGGAAGTCACTGGAAACGAAGCCTAACCAAACAACCATCATCTCCCAAACCCACAACTCTCGAGAAGTCCCACAGACAAATAGGAAGGCAACACTTTTCTAGAGGAAACAGCACAACAGGAAAGGAGCACTGGCCTCCTATTAGTGTTGCGACTGGCAAGGAACTATTCCAGTGGTTGCAAAGGAAAACTGAGCTCAGATCTTAACAAAAGCAAGCTCAGCCCTAGAGTCAGCAGCTGCAACTCGAACCCCACTGTGTGCAAAGAGAATGCATCTCTGGTAAATAATTAGCACCAGCTTCACTCTCAGCTGAAAGTTCAATAGCTGCTTTCCTCGAGAGAAAAAAACCAAAACAGCCATTGGGGACCCGACAGTCCCTTTTTGTCCAAAACCGCTTGTACACGTTGGTAGTGAGCAACAACAGCATACCCCCATCTACTCCACCCAGCCGCAGGTTTCCCCAGAGGGCCAGGTCTCTTCCAAACTGGAAAAGTTTGTATTTTCTCACTATTGCAGCTAGAAGCCTCCGAAGGGGAACAGCTTTCACCGTAGCCAAGAGTTTTGAGGAACTAAGCAGAGCCGCACTCACCCAAATTCAGCTGTGCAACTTTACCGAGGCCAGAGTCATCAAGAAGCAGTAATTAGAGTTATCTGGCAAAGAGCTAGAAAACGCATTCGCATTCCTTCCCACAGATCTCTCAGGCATTCAAATTACTGCTTCACAGACTTCGCTGCAGCCACACCTGAGCTATTCCCAAAACGGTCACCACACACATTCCTGAGAGATCATCAGCAATTCGACACACTTGCCAAAAGCTTTCATCTCATGAGCAGCCCACTAGTTACCTAGCCATTGCACCCTCCAGTATGGCAATGGACACCCAATCCTTGCGCCAGCCAGAGCAAACACTCTCTCAAGGCACCTATCTCCTGGGGTTAACAGAGGTCTTCATACCTCTTCCACCACAGCAAAAAGAAGAAAGTGCAATCCCACTTAAAAGCTGCAAATATACTGGCATCACCTACCAGGCTCTAGCGAGCAAGAAAAGTCTCCCCAAGCTCCTCTACCACCTACAGCACCACATATCTGCCCACAACTCACTCCACGACAGCCTGGCTCCAGCACCTTGCCAGAACCCAGGCATCCCCAGCTAGCACTGTCCCGGCTGCACCTCCAGATGTGGCCGTCGAAGGAGTCAGCGCCTGGGGAAATGGGCTGCACAGGGGCGGTACGTACCTCGGCACTGGGCTTCTGCAGGAAAAGACCTGAAACCAGAGCCTCGCCTCTTTTACAGCGGCAAGAGAAACTCAGGACTGGAGAGCACCCCAGCCCTGGCAGCCTCACGGCACATACAGCCTTGGACTAATGCTAAGCTGCGCCTCTTTAGACCAGCTGAGGGGATGCCGAAGCTCGCGATTCTGGGGGGTCGGGCCGGCAGCACCCCGCGGCTGCCCAGCGCCCCCAGCTCAGCCATGCTCTGCGACTGGCGAAGAAATACAGAAGAAAACCACGACAAAACGCAACAAACCGAGAAAGCAAGCAACCACCCTCTGTGTAGATGCACTCACCGATAGAGACCAGCTTGATGCTCTCCCGCTCCAGGAACTCGAGGGCCACCGAGACGTTCTCCAGCTGCATCTGGCGGAAGGTGGGCCGCTGGTGGTACTTGCGGTACATGCGCTTCTGGCTGAGCACCTCCAGGAGGGCGATGAGGCGCAGCCCATCGCTCAGGTCGTGCTGCAGGTTGCCGATGCGCTTGTTGACGCAGCGCAGGTGCTCGTTGCACCAGCGGGTGAAGGTGTTCTGTTGGATCCGCTTCCAAGGCGCGTCCTCCGCCAGGTCCTTCTCGGTGGCCGGCATCTCGCCGTCAGGATCCGTCGCTCTGCGCCCGCCCTGGCCCCGCGCCTGCGTGCTCATGGCGCGGCCCCGCTCCGCCTCCTTCTCTCCGCCTCCTCCTCGATCCGCTCCGCCCGCGCCCCGCCCGGCCGCGCCCGCTCGCCTGAGGGGAGGGAGCGTGGAGTTAAGCAGCGTCTCTGCTGCTGTGCTTGGTGCTGCTGCTGGTGCCGCCGCCCCCGTTGCCTCGTCCCGCCCGCTCCGCGCTGCTCCTCTGCTCCCCAGCTCTGTGCGGGCCCCGCGCCTCCGCCCGGCCTTTATCCGCGGGGAGCGGCACGCCCTCAGCCTCATCAGCCTCCAGCGCCCCGCGTACCGGCCGGCGGGGGGAGGCGTGCGCGGGGGCCGGGTTGGACAGGGAGTGTCCCGGCTTTTCCCTGCTCCGGGGGCCCCCGCTGGACCGACTCTCACCTGCCCGTGGCGTCGGGCGCCCTCCGGCAGCCGCCCCTCGGCACTGCTGCAGTCCGACTGCGCTGGCCCCGCGCCATGGGATGGGGGCAGCGGGGCAGGGGCTAGAGCGCAAGCGGCACTGGCGCTGCTCCGCTGCAGGGACCGGAGCGCAGCCCTGAGGCACCAGTGCGGACAGGAGCGCAGCTTACCTGGCGCTAGATCATGGCAGGAATGCCAGCCCCCTTCCACCACAGACCACCGAAACCCACAGTACAAATAGGAGTACAGCCGCAGCTCCACTTGAGACCTGCAACAAGCTGCCCAGGGAAGTGGTGGAGTCCTCAACCCGGGAGTTATTTAAAAGATGTGTCGGTGGGGTGCTTAGCGACATGGTTAGGAGCAGGTGTCCATCTACTGGAGGGTAGGAGAGCCCTGCAGAGGGACCTTGACAGTCTGGATGGCTGGGCAGAGGCCGATGGGATGAGATTTGTGATTCTGTGGTTTACGGGTGGGTTTGGCAGCGCTAGGTTAATGGCTACACACACTGTTCTTTTCCAACCTGAATAATTCTATGAAAGGCAAGACACCCGCCAGGTAGTGGCGTGTAGAAAACACAGCCGTGGGTGCACAGCGCAGCACTGGGGCCTGCACAAAGAGGACTCGTGTGCAGGACCCAGCAGAGACAGCCTCGGCTGGGAGGGATTGGTTTCTGCACGTCTGTAGAACAGTGCAGCCATCAGGAACACTGTGCAAAGTACAGCCTGGCTCCGCGGAGTTGCGCTCGTACAAGATGAAGTATGCTGCTGAGGGATAGCACCCTCCGTGCTGATACACAGAACTTTATCAATCATTTTAAGAAAATAGAAGCCTCGAAAAGCAATCAAGTAAGGCTGGAATCCAACCCCCCGCTCCCCCCCCCCCTCCCCCGCTTTGTGACTGATTTCCTGGCATGCCACTCCCAGCCGACATACAAGACTGTGACTTACCGCTGACTCATTTGATGACAATAAGAGTCAACAGAACTATGCGATCTGCAGTTGCTACAGACTGACTTTATGCGGGTTGCTGAGACGTCTCATGACGTTTACGGGGTCAATGAAAGCTGTACTGAGGTGTCCCTGCATGTCCCTGCCCACCTCTCACCTTCCCCTTTAGGGCTGGCTCCAAGCACACTTACTGTCTTGGCTCTGCTGCCAGGATCCGTTCCACCAATTTCAAGCGACGTGTCCGTGTGCAAACTTATTTACATCAAGGCTGCCACACTGAAAGTCGCAGGAGTCTGTCAGAGATAACAAATCAAATTCAAACACAGTCAGTAAAATCTAGTTGAAATAAATGACCATAGCTGCTCTTCCCTGGAATTAAAATCCAGATTTCCAATTACTTTCTTTCAAGGGTTTTATTCCAGTGCCTTTACTAAGCCATGGCACTGTGATTCTCTGCAGTGACCTAACAGCTCCTTTCTCAACACTATGTAAATTCTATTAAATAAATTTGTTTGCAATAAAATAAGAAAGAATCAAAGATGAAGGTGAGGTAAAGTGGGGTTTATGCCTAAACTTCCATTGTTCCCCAAGTAGCATCACATCCTGTTTTAAAACTATCAAAGAAATCAGAGATCAGTTTTAATGCACTGAAATTAAGAGGTGCATCTCATGCCATAGCAGCCACTGTCCTTTCCTCAAATTATTGAGTCAAGCAGCAAGAATAAAAACTGGCTCTAACTGGAGGTGGTGGGGGGGTGGTGTTTATTTACAGAGCGAGCAGGTGACAGGGTATGCAGGTATCATGGCCAGGGTGGGTTGCACCTCTGCCAGCAGCTCTCTGCCATCATCATGGGCTGGTCCAGCCCAGGGGAAAGAAGGCTGAAAACATGGGACTACGTCTTTCTTTCAAGGGCTTTCTCCCATCATCCTATACTTCATTTTTTAATAGATGCTAATTGCTTATTGACTTTGGCTTGGGCTGGGACTCCTTAGCAACACACATCCGGATTAGGTGATTGCTTATAGCACTTTCATTTCAGTTCCTTTCCACTCCCGCACCTAGGAATGCACACTCTCTTTAACACTGCTTTGTGCCCACACTACACTGAAAGCTGAAGCTTCAGCTGTTTTGATTTTTTTATCCCTGTAACAAAGTATGTGAATAAAAGATGAACAGGACAAGGGCAGAATCAGTTTCAGGACCTTACTTTTTAACTTATACACTTAGTTAAAATTTTCAAGAAAAGTAATTTTTTCCATAGATCCAGCAAAGAACATTTTCATCCTGACAACATATTGTGCAACTAATTGACTAAAGACAGTGGTATCTTTGAGTGGTTTCACGCTACTCTATCCATTCATCCATCCATCTCACCCACCAGAAGCACTGAGGCACTGAAATAGATGTGAAGCACCCACTGAACACAGTTAGGAGTGTTGCTCCTTGGCATTGCACAAAGTTGGTGGGATGCTGGTGGTCTAGATGCAACAAGCCCATATCACAGCTGCTTTTCCCTGCACATTGCAGGGCTTTTCAGTAGAATTTGGCCTCTTGCATCCTGATTGCCTTCATGATTATTGAGAAACAAAGACTGCTTTATGGGAAGAGAATAAAAAAAGCAAAACAATTCCTGCTCTGAGGAAGAGATCTGGTTTCTTTCCTTCCTTTCTTCCGCCTTCCCACTCATAGATGACCCTCACAGCCATACTCTGAGCAACATTTCTGGTTGACAGGCGGCAGAGTTGGGCAACCCCTGCTTGCACCCCATTGCCTGTATGAGTGAGTTCAGGAGAAGCACCATGTTTGGAGCTGCCTGGCCACAGGTGTGGCTCCTGACTGTGGCAGTGACCCCTGCACCAGGCAGCTCCTCTGGCATCAGTGCCTTCTACTCCTCCGTTGATGAGAGAGTCATCTGTACTGCTCAGTGATTAATTCTTCTGGAGGTGATGTTTGGCCTGAAAACCTGGGTTTCCTTTGAAATGAACTTGGAAGACATTTTAAACAAAGTGAACACAAGTTTCAAGTTTCGTTTGGAGGCAGAGAAGTAAAAATAAGCTAACCCATGAATCTGTCCTTGCTGGAATACTGTCTTGGTACTGTATATTATTACAAATTAGCTAATATGTGCCTCGCAGAAAGACCTTACGTGTATATTTGTACAGGTAGATGTTTGTGTGGACATATGGATACATGCACAGAGGGAGGGAGATTTCAACACCATGCTCTGAGGCAGATACTTTTTAATTTTAATTTGTGCTGTATGATGAGGAACTTTCCATCCCAGCTCTTTCTTTGCTCCCTAGATGCAGATATAAGGAAGGAAGAACACTGTCATTGCTTTTTTCTGTTCTCTTTACAAAAACACAATGTTGAATATTTTCCACTGTTTTAAAAATACTCTTCCTCCCTCTTTATGATCACTACAAGGCTGGACTTAAAAAGACCCTTGTTTATGCAGCAGCAGAGGTCTGCCACTGCCACATGCTTACTGTTTTGTCACCAAAACCACTCAGAATATTGTGTATTAGGAAATGCAGCCTTGGGATAAGTTGTAATGCCATTCAGTGTCTCTATTTTTAGCAAAAAGACACTGAAGAATGTCTCTCAAACCAGCATATGGTATTTGGCTCTGTGAATTTACAGAGTTACTTTGTAGGCAAGAAACTGAAAAACAGGAGCATACTTCAAACTGTAAAGGTGAATAAAAATTGTCCAGACTTTACATGTCTTCTGCTGGGATCAGCAATAATCCTTAATGGATAATAGATTACCACATCTCTGGGGGCCCTGGAAGCATACCATGGGGTTCTGCAGTGGACATCTGCCATTAGTTTTTTGGAGCACCCTAACAGCAGGAAGAAATAGCAGCTCTGACCACTGGCTGTTTAATTCAGGAAAAGTCTGTTTAAGCCTAGCTTGCAAAAACAGAAGGGTGTGGGGAGCAGCAGCACAGGCCCTCGCTGACATCAGTGGACAGGCACCACATGATGGGGTGACTAATGAAGTCTGAGGTCTGCTTCAGGGTAATTGGCTTTATCATGATCACATGTGATGATATGTTCTTGGATTCCTCCAAATCATGGGCTATTTATGAGAGATCCCAACCATTTGGGATGCTGTACATGCTCTCTGCTTGATGCAACAGCTTGCTTTGATCATAAAAGGACAAGGATCAGAATTAATATGAAAAGTTAACCCAACATCTCCACAGTTTGCTCAGAGCAGGAATAAGCTATGGCTGGGCATTCAGGGATAAGTCCTCACAGGTAGAAGGGGTTTTGACATATCGTGGTTCAGTTGTCACCTCTCCGAGTGCCAATGCAAACAGGAACATCATCTCTTAAAAGATTTCAGTGGTGCTGCATGAGAAGCACTTATCCCACACTACGACTAACCCCACACAAATTACCTTGAAGATGCATCACATCTCAGCAGAAACGTGTGGTGAAAAGCCAGCAAAATGCTTCTATCCTTTCCAAAAGCTTCTGTCAAAACCACAGCACCCAGAAGTTTTGTAGCCTGTGGCTGTCAAAGCTTGGGAGTTGTCAGGGCAATGGCTTGGAAAAGAAATAACTGGGCCATAGGCTATAGCAGCTGGGTAGCTTTAGAAATTTAGTAAGAGATTTTAAATATTTATACGTTTTTGGCACATAATAGCCTTATCCAAACACAGGACAGCATTGTGCATTGCAACAAAAGCCATGCACAACAAATGCTGTAACATAAACGATCACGCATTCGAAAGACTTTGCAGATCCTAATCCTCACAGTGCCACGGGGAGACTCATCTGCTAATCCAACACTCAGCCAGCAGCATTAGAGAACGAGAAGCTGAGGCTCAGAGTAGTTAAAGGTTTGTTTTTTCAGAAGCCACAGACACCATAACTCAATGGGATTTCATGACTAAGTGACCATAAATGGCCTTGCAGCCAGCAGTACTGATCCTGGCTGGGCAATCACAACCAGGTCCCCCAGAGCAGCACCCAGCCTCCTGCGTCAAAGTTTTCCAAACACACTGTGCATTTTCTTCACCTAGTGCTCTATTTACCGGGTTTTTAAGACAATAGAAGTGTTTCTTCTTGATTGATGAAGTAGTCATTAAGCCTCTCCTTTCGTTACCATGATCTCCACCAACTGAAGTAAACCCAAGACAAGTCATTCAAGTCAAAGCATGAATTAAACGGATTGCGTCATGGATCACGTTTTCCTTATTCAGCAGCTCTATGGAAGGCAAAGAAGTTCTGCATTATACAAATATTGGCTAAGACATTTGAAACAACTTGTTCTGAGGTTTTCCATCTTCTTTTTTCTTCAATTTCTGTTATCCAGGGAAGATAGCAACACAAGGCAGCAGCAGTTCAGTCCAAATCAGACAGAGAGATGTCTTTAAGCAATGAAATCTCTAGAAACATGCTGAAAAATATAAGACTTTTCCTGGAATTCGTAGTGAAGTTTATCATTCAGAAGCCTGTTTAAGCAACAGTTGCTTGTAGTAGCAGTTGTGCCTGGGGCATTTTCCTCATCTTTCTAGGTCTATAAGAATATGAAGTCTTGTTGCATTATGTATGTGTGTGTATATATATATGTCTTGCTGCATTATAGATGTATCCAGAAGCTGAAACTGGTGCCAGAAGCAGCCATCCATCTGGCAGATGTGGTGCCTTGCCAGAACTTAAAGTGCTGCTCTTACTTTGGATCCCAGAGAGACCCACAGCTGGAATTCAAAGCTCTGGTTTTGACACAGGCTCTAAACAGCCCAAGAGCAAGGCTGCTTGTGCTTGTGCTATCCTGTGGCAGTTGGAATCAGGAGAGACAAACAAACTAGAATCCATTTAACACATACTGGAAGAGCAAGAACAGAGCATTCACTAGGAGTGGGTGTCATGCAGGAGTTCACTTTGGTTTTCTCAAAAGTACCCTCATTGCTGGTTCCTATGGAAATGCTGCAAAGTCCAAGTCTTTTTCTAGGTTCATCTACTTTTCTGATTGATAAATTGCTGCAAGGTGTTTAATTTTGCTTCTGAATTGTGAGGATAGTTTAAAGTAAGGAAATGAATGCTCAGTCATGGATAGGCATCTCTTTGCCAAATCCAAATAGAAGTTGTGTTGGTACCTGAGGACAATGCCTGGCAGAGCAAACACCCCTACAGCCTGCTCCCAGCCAGAACCTCTGTTGAGCACCAGGAATGCAGCGATAGTTGCGCTGTGGGTGTCCCAGCAAAACACAGCTTAGCCAAATAAATGTGACTTGACATATCAAACATGGAGTTGAAAAATAATGTGAAATAGCAACTCATTTTTAAAATAACTCAGGATCTGATTTCATGACCTGGGGAGTCAGATCCTATACAAAACCACACAATGCTCCAGTGTGCAGCTAATCACAGCTTCCTGCCCCTATCAGATACCACAGGCACGGTCCTCAGACGGCTTTTTCTGTGCATACTTCCAGCTTTACCTACTGCTTGTGTTTGCATTCGGAGTACCTGGGGCTCTCTTCCTAACACAGTAAACCCATTTTGCTCAGGGTTTGAGCGTCTCTTCTTGTGCTTCTGCTCTGTCAGTTGGATTTGGCAGGACTGATGGTGTCAGATTGGAATAAAACATCTCCCAGAGCTTGTGGACTGCACAGAATTCCAGGTGTCTCCTGGTCACTCTTCGGGAGTTGTCTTAACCTGAGGCACAGACAAATAGTTGTGCTTGGCTGCCTCTCTGCATCTTTGACTTCAGGCAGCTGGATGAAGCATAGGAAGGAGTGCTTTCCAGGGGAACAGTGTCTATTTTTTAAACAAACCAAAGCTGTTCTATGTGACATAAACAAAACTGTTGACCTACGTGCAGCCAAAGGGGGAGGTCATTCATCTCTCCTGGCGCACGCCCCAGGATGCAGCAGTCACACAGAGGCGAATGCCAGTGCACAGGGTGAGTAAAACCACACACGCACAGCCCAGCTATTTCAGAAGGAAGGCAGGATGCTGCCCAGTGCTCACATCTACTGTCCCTATTATGTGTTGTCAGGGTGGTGAATAATCAACCAAAAGACCTCTTCAAGTGGATCTGCTTTCTGCAAATGGCTGAAGTCATTCTCCATTCCTTTTTTTTTTTTAAACATTTCTCACAAAAATATCCCCAGACAAAAATCTTGCATAAGAAGCCTTAAGCCTACTGACTCATTTTGAAAGCTACTTTATTAGCCCCTATGTGGGCTGATAAGCCTTGGCAGGCGCATAAGAAGACAAGGGCAGTACATTGTTCTGCTGCCTCAGCCCAGTGCAGTGCTGGCAGCCTGCTCTTGATCCAGCCAAGCAATTAGAGAATCTAACTTCCTCCATAAATGGTTGTATGTGCAAGGTCATATATTTGAGGGTGTTTCTCTGCTCAAAAGGGAACCAACCTTTTCAAACACTTCGCAGAACCAGAAGGAATGACAGAGGTCTCCCTGGGCAGCAACACGTCAATATGGGTGAGAACTAGGAATAACAAAGGGTAGAAGACCAGCACCTCGACCTGGCCAGCAGTCACTAGCCTCAAGCCAATGTTTCCTTCTGCATCGCCCTTGTTAGTCAATTCTGCTGTTAACTGCAGTACAGCAATGTCCTGTGGCTGAGCTCTGCCCAGCAACACCCTGCAAGAAGGAAAGGCGGAGGCGAGTCCAAGGGTGGAAGAAGCACCAGCAGGGAGAAAAGGGCAGGGTGTTGCCAGTGTCCCAGAAAATAATGGGAGACACCACCCCAGGGGTGGGTGGAAGCAAAGGCGGCAGCTGGGCAGACCTTGGGCTGTGCATGCTGGCACAGCCCCCAGCAGGAACTGGGAGGCTGGGTGTTCAGGGGTGGTTCTACAGAGCCAGCCCAGAGGAACCAGAGCCCCCAGGCAGGAGAAAAGCTGAACATATCATCCACTCCCACAGCACAATCTGTGTCTTACCTATTCCAAGGAGCTTTTCTTTTCAAGATTTGCCTGTGCAGACCCGTACTCTGCTCTGGCTTTGCCCTTGCCTTGCAGAGCAAACCCTGCAATTCCCATCTTCCTTCTCGACTTCCTGCTCATCTCACAACTGTGATGCCTACATTTTGTGAAGCAGCTACAAAACGAGCAGCTGGGAAGAAAAAATAAAAGAGCAATAAAAGGTGTGCTACTGAGAAAAGATGGCATCGGATGGCAGAACTAACTGGGCAGCTAGCACCTTTTATTCTTTGTGTTCCTGACAGAGATCTGAAGTGTGAGATGAAGTCAAGAACAAACCCAGCCACACACTGTCTGATTGAAAAGGACCAAAAAGTAAATATAGATCCTTTTCCATCAAAGAACAGTCTATTGCAAAGGACAATTCAGCCACAGTGCAGTGGTTGGCACCACACTTTGTATCAGCCATCTGGTACAGTGCTCCCAGCAAGGAACCTTGCCTTTATAAGCCATATACATTGTGGATTCCCTAGAGGTTAAAACACCAGTGGAGAGGTTGGTATGACACAGAATGGGACAAAAGAAGCCCTACCAAGCCCAGTCCTGCTAATTAGAGTGATCAAGAGCAAAATGTAACATGGGAACAGGGTTGGGGTATGGCTTGAGACCCTTTTTTGAGGGTGGTCACTGTGCCTTAGGCCCAGTTGCCCCATTGCTGCAGTTGCATTGCTAGAGAAGAGAGAAGGATGAGTGAGAGAGAGAGAAAACAGCTTCAGGTAAATGGTTTTATCTTTACAGCCATGTTATAATATGGATTGCAGCAGGATGGAGGCGACTCTGCTGGAGCCAGTCATGCTACAAGGGAGCCCCACCAGTGCCTGGACAGGACTGCAGGAGCCTTGCCAAGCTCTAGGTTATCACCACTGCCCTCTCAGAGGCTCTGCCTGCTTTCATGGGCACAGCACAACAGCTGCCCAGGCACCTTTGAGGGCCCTTGTTTGCCTTTGGCCTCTCTGACGGTTGAGACTGGAGTGGTAGGTGGCAGCACTCCCGTGGGGACCAGAACCACCTGCACCACCATTTTCTAACACATGCCAGCAGGGCCAAGTGTACCCAGGAGAAGTCCCCTCCCTTCTCCTGCCTTCTGCTCAGCAATGGTTTTCTGGAGATATAGCTCCCTTTTTTCTGAACTTGTATTTACATTTTTTCCTCCATTCTGTGTGGACTTTGGTCCTTTTGGCAACAGCCATCGCTGACACCAGCACCTGGTATGACTGTGTCTAAAAGTGTCAGGCCAAGCAGGACACATGCCAGCACACCTGTGTTATCCACATCACCCTGGGAGCAGAAGCTGGGAAGACTCTGCAGTGAGAGTGTTCGCTCCTGTGGTAAGTGCACAAACCTGGCTGTTGGCACACTGGTGCTGCTGGTGCCCAGCTGGCACAGACACGGAGGTGCAGCTGCAGCCTGCGAGCTGGGTACAGACAGAGGAGCTGTGCCCTGCCCAGTGATGGGCTGGTTTGCTTACACAGGAGTCTGTTCTATGATTCCTCCCGCTCCTTCAACAGCCTCAGCACTGGTGTGCCTGGCCACAGGCAAACTGGGGAGGCAGTGGCCCACTACCTTTTCTGCAGTCCTCAGAGTAGCAGCAGATTTTCTTTCTGGAAAGCAAAAATCCTCTCTCAGATTCCTTGACAGCAGCAAGTTTCAAGCAGCAAAGCAAGCAAGTGTAATGAAGTGGTTGCACACTGGTGAACTGTAACTGGAAAACCACTTTGTCATTTGTACCCCAGGCTAGAAGGATCAAGGCAAGAAAGCAGAGGCTACTGAAGTTGGTTCCCTTCCTGGCAAACCCCAACCCCTCTGACAGCTCTTAGAAACACTAATTAGAACAAAGTTCAGTTGACTGCTGGCCTCGGACGATGAAGAGATACAGTAAATAACAAAAGGGATACAGGGATACTGCCCCAGAGGGCTTTGAAGAGGGTCCTTCGACCCATGGCTGCACAAAAGCCTGTAAGCAATCTGAGAGACAGAGCTGAAGCCACTCGCCACAGTTCCTCTGTGTGTGCACAGCTGGGTGGGACACGGTATGACAATAGCCACCAGGAGAAGTGTCCCGTGCCCGACTGAGCCTGCAGATGCCAGGTGAGCTGGGGACTGGTGGTGTCCCAGGGCTTGAAAGGTACCCCCACAACAAAGCTGTTGGGAAGGGACAGCCCCGCATCTAGGGAGGGGCCACTACCACTGCCAGCCTCACGGCTGCTCCATCATCACAGGGCCCTAGCTAACAGCAAACCTGCCTTTACAGCTCCTCTCTGCGCTTGGCCACCGGCCAGTTCTCCAGCACAGGACAAACCCCAGCACAAGCTGATAGCTCATCTGATGAAAATCCTCATGGACTGACAGCAGGCAAACTACCCAGCACGGGCGAAGGGTTCGCTCCGTCTCCATGAGCTTGAGAACCAGAGCGGCTGGGTGGGAGGCAGGGAAGGGGATGTGCTGCCCCTGCCGAGGCCTGGGAATATCTCCTAATGCTGCAGGAATGCGGTTATGTCATGGCGAGTCCCCCACACGCCCTGCCACTGCCTCCCAGCCATCCGCCAGCCGAAACCGCCGGTGAGCATTGTTCCTGCTGAAATGGAGGCACAAACTTCTGCTGGCAGGGCTCCTGGCTGCGAAAACTTGCAAGACAAAGCAATCGCTTGCTGTGACAAAGTTACTCCAGCCTTTCCCATGGTACCTGTCCCATCTGTGAGAGCGGCGGGCAGGAGGAGAGGGAAAAGGTTTTAAACAGCTTTGCATTTTCCTTACGTGGCTGAGCACTACCAGGGGGCAATATTTCCGACTCTGCGTGAATCCTTCCCACTGAACTGACCGGGCATGAGGCAGCCAGGGGAGGGGAAAGCATGCCCGTGACAAGAGCAGCTGGAGCACACTCCTGCTGAGCTGCTCTTTCTGAAGATTCGTATTTCTTTATCCATCTGAGGAGCTTTATCATTGCAGAAAGAACATGTGACTTTTATGAGTGATATTACAAATTAGATTCTCAAATTGTTTGCAGCAGTACAAGACATGTAGCAGTCATCAAAGTTCATAGAAAGTACCAAGTGCTCCAGCACTGCAGAGCTTCTCCTCGTGCAACAGAAACAAAGCAAAGTCATCCCTGACACGTTTAGAAGTCTGACCCTGAGACACTGTTCATCACCTCTCCGCTGTGGCCATACAATCACTCATCCTGCCCTTGTGCACAGCAGTGGAATGAGCCGGGAGCTGAACCGGCACAAACCCAGCAACAAACATGAATCTAAAAACAAATAACTCATTATTTCCATTCACTTCATTTAATTTGGGCTCAGGCAGAAATTCTCTTTGTCCAAAAGTCCAAAATATGTCACGTATTAGGAGCTAAAGAGTCCAACCCAATGAATGAGTCATCACCCAGTGGATGAAATCCCATATCTTCATGGCTGCTCATAAATAAGACAAGCTCAACTTTATAGTAAGTCATAAGTAAACAATGAGCTATATGAAAATAAGAATCATCTGTGTTAGAACTGCACGGGCACAGTGCCCATGCAGAAATGAGAAGCGAATGTGATACCATCGCTGTTTGGCTCCGGAGGCTGAATTTGGGGCTGACGCTCTTAGCAGGGGTTTCGTTGCGTAGCAGGGCGGTCGGACATCCAGCCCGCTGCAGATGCCTGTTTGCAATAAACAACACATTATCCCGACCATTAGCGCCGCGAACGCAGCCTCAGATCCTGACCTGCCCGCTTTCGGAAACAATCGTCTGCCGTCTCCTCACTACAGCCCAGCGTCTCCAGGCGGTGCTCCTGTGCTCTCACAGCCCCCTCCGGCACCAGCACTCCCTCCTGGGCTGGATGAGGCAGCAGCAAGGAGCTGCTCCTTCACCTCACATTGAACATCGGTGCACCGCATCCCTGTAATCGCTGCCCTGAGTGCTGGGCTGGATTCACGGGACTGGCCGGGCCGGGGTTTTCGGGGAGTGGATGGGTTTGTTAACAGCAGCCTGAACCAGCGTTGTGAGAGAAGACAGGAAATAGCAGAGAGGATTGATCAGCCTCTGCCTCGCTATAAAATTAGCAGCTCACAAAATTGGGCATTGAAATAACTGGACGCCTGCTGGCGTGGTGGAAGGGCTGGGCGAGAGAAGATGCACTCCCGGCACAGGGAAAGATCGGCACCAAAAGGACCATCAGCAGTGGCAGCAGCTGAAGCCACTTCCAAGTCTGAGCACAAGTGGGCCCCAAGCAGGGTCTCCAGTGGGCCTCAGGGAGGATCTCCCTGGCCACAAGCAGCTCACGGAGCTGCAGACAGTGTTGCAGGGGAATTTGCTCCAATAAAAGCAGCTTTCTGCTCATGAGGAAGAAAAGTCAAACACTTTAGGAAATTAATATTTTTATCTCCCTACCTCTCATATCCTATTTGTGTTCAGGTGCAGGTGGGGTACTCATCCTTAGAGCATTTCAGGAAGCAGATCCTTGGGTTTGAGGGAAAAACAGGCAGTGCCTGGTCATTGCTGAAGAAAAAGTGCCAAGTGGTTGACCACCTCAGGGGATTTTCAGTTTTCATTAGTGTGGCACCATGCAGGACATCATTAGTGGCAGAGACCCTTAGAGATGCTATTGCCTGAAGAAAGTGCTCTGGGAGTAGATGCTCAACAGAGAAGCAGCCTTTGAAGACTTCCAAGTCTACATGGGCATGGTGGTGCACTCAATGGTGGAGATGTCCTGCTGCTCCCTCACCCTAACCTTCTCTTTTCTCAGCAGCTGTCTGGCTATAGGAAAGAGAGTGAGAGACCAAGCAGCTTTTCCCTGAGAGAGCAAAGATCCAGCATCAACCAAAACACACAAGGACACAGATTGCCTGTGACTGACCCTGCAGAGCAGGAGCTGGGGCAGATCAAGCTGTCCATTCTACAGTAATGGGTCTGAATACAGCAGGGGATGCAGCAGAAAAATGGAAATCCAGAAGATGCCCAAGCCTGGTTGCAGGCACTCAGTCCACCCCAGGGGATGCAACATCTCATGCTGGAGGATGGGACCTGGCTCACTCCCTCTCCCTAGGACACTTCCACCACTTTGAACTGCAATTCCCTAAAAACACTGGGAAATGTGGAGCCCTCTTAGGACTCCACAGATAATTTTCAGGTTCTCTCAAGGGATCCCCAAAATGCTCCTGCAGCTCCCTGGCTTCCTGGTGGACCTCAGCCCAAGTGATTCCAGCAGTTGGAGCAGGCTGGGCAGCACTGCAACCCCAGTGCAGGCTCTTCCCACCAAGGATACCCTGAATGGCAAAACCGTTTTATTTTCTCCACACCATTACAGCTGCAACAACAAAAAGTGGAGATAAAATCCAAGCAGAGATGTAACAGCACAAGCCCAAGATGCTACTTTCTGTGCAAGCAGAGGTCCCCCACAAATGTTCTCTTTTTAATGTCAGAAAACGACTGTACCTTGTTAACAAAGTTCTGCAAATTGGTGACTGATTTCCGTGGAGGAAAGAATGTAAAAGCTTGCATTGGCACAATGTTGCTTCTAATCGAGTGATCTTCCCCAGTCTCCAGAACAAATGGAACTTCGTATTTTCCATATGTAGCCATCTTTGTCACCCAAAGCACTTTGTATCCAATAAAAATACCAGCTTTCATTAGAGAGCCGGGGGGGGGGAGGAAAAGAAGACCAAGAACCTTCTGGTGCGCAGTTTTCCTGGCACTGCACATCTCTGGTTCCTTCACTCAACATGTTTAGAATTAAATCACCAAACCTTAACTCACCCTCTAATGATCTGTTTGTTTCCAGGTTCGTATTCCCACAATATGTTTGCTGACAGCAGTTGGGCTGCTTGACAAAAGACAAGGAGTTTTTCCCAACGATGTATATTCGCTCGTTCTGGTGCATTACAGGGACAGGGCGCAGGCTGTATGAGCTGTCACCAGCAACGTGACTGTAAGGCCTGGTGTAATTTATTTAGTACAAGCTAAATGTTTATACTAAGCGTTCTTTGTTCTGAACATTATCACTTCAGCGTTCAGCTTTTTACAAAGAGAGCTGTGAGAAAGGTTGAGCTCTGTTTTGAGAAGATTTTTAAATATAGCATCGCTGGGAGTTGGAGCCAAAGCCCTCAGGCATACAGTTCTCAGGAGGAGGATGGTAAAAACCTGCTCCCTTCAGTTTTAGACACTTGAAAATTGTTCTCTTCGAGTTATGTGTTAGAACAGAGGAAAACCAAAGCAACTCTTGAAAGGGTACATGGTTTCGAAACAAACCCAAAACGTTAGAACCCAGGTAATGCTGAATGCAGTATTGTGACATTAATGCACCTTATTCTTCTCTCCCACCCTTAAAATAATGCTTCCAAGTTCGTGTCCATTTCACTAAACACTTTCATCTCAACAGAAACAAAACACACTGGGGTGAAATCTGGTCCCACCAGTCTGTCCGCTGCCTCTCTCACCTGCCCATTGATGGATGGGGCCAGGAAGGTGTTCCCACACACAGTCAAACTCAATGCAGCAGTGACAAGCATCTGTCATGTCATAAACTGGAGGCACACAAACACAAAGCAAAGCTAAGCCTGCAATATCTGAATAGCTCCGGATGTGATCTCTTTTGAAAGTAAAATTCACCTCCTGTTTTCTGAGCCTAGTGCAAGCTTCTTTGTCAGAAGAATGCTGGACTTTGATAGTGGCACAGAACCAGGATTTTATCAGTTGGAGTAGACCTCCAAGATCATTGAGTCCAACCACCGAGCTGATGCCATTGTACATGAATGCTCTCACCCTATACAAACATACTGGGAAGCTGCATCCAGGTGTGGTATTTGCCACTCAGCAGAGCCAACAACAAAACAGAGAGCAGCTATGGCATGGGAAACCCACCTTGTAGTGAAGGGCTTTGGGAACTCAGTCTGCTGCTGAGATCAAGGCCAGGCGTGGTCCCAGGCTGCAGCACCTACACAGGGAAGAGCAATGTTAGAGGCCAGGGGTTCTGCCTTCCCAGAGGGAAAAGGACTCCCTGGCAGAAAGCTGCAGTTAAGCAGCCATGCATGAGGCAAATACGTTTTCAAATGAGCAATTTGACCTTATGAACAATTAACTGCACCCTTATTCACCCATTACAGTAGATCCTCCATCTCTCATATGGAAAAAAGAATGTCAGATGTTTCTCACAGGCCATTTAAATAGGAACTATTTAAAGTGGGTATCCCACCAGTTATATTGTAATGCATCACTGATCCCACAGTCCCTGCTTTCCTGGGGATAATTTGTCCCATGACCAGCAATCTCAAGTTTTACTCCTAGAAGGAATTAATATCTTACTACTACTACTACTAGAATTAGTTTTGCATATTGAAAGATATTTTAGACACAACAAATTAAATACCTCCAGGTTTCTCTGAAGAAAGGAAATAATTTCTCCAGACTGCCCTTTGCTCCCTGGTGAGATGCCAGCTCAGAAGACTGCACTGTCCTGTGGCAATGCAAGAGTGTGTTTCCCTGGGGTGTGAAGCTGACCCTCCCTTGTTACAGACACCAGCTTTATGGCACAGATATTGTGCTGTTTTTACAAGGAATTTAATGAACAGGCTTTCAGCTGCAAAAATACAGGCTGAGATGAGGAAGGCAAATGATGTTTTGTCTTGTGATGGCACGTTCACATAGTTACATTTATTTCTCTCATTAACGTATGGGTATCCCCTTCTGATTAACAAGCCTTATTTAATTCTAATGGGCTTTTTTATGGTATTGAAAATTTTGGAGGAAAACAAACAAAAAAAATCCCATTGTTCTCTGCATGTTTGTTTTCACTACAACTGCTAAGAGGAAAAGCCCTTTACAAAAACAGGATACAGCAGACTCCTCTGCACTGCAGCCCTGCGCACCCCCGCGCGCTCGCACACTCTGGGCACGGTTGCAGTGGTAATTGAGAGTCCATAGAAAGTCATAAGTAAATCAGAAACATCAATGGGAGTTTTATTATCCACTTGAATGGGAGTAGCATCAAGTCCCTGATGAATAAACCCCACTGGCCTGGGCAGGTTCTTGCTTCCCTTAGGTGCATTACCAACTGCCTGCAGGCACTTCAGTTACAGGCACCCCACCATTGCTGTGAGATGCTGAGCCAATGAGATGCAAGTCAAAAGCAGCAGCATCTAGTATCCCTTTCTAGCTTGTCCTAAGAGGCAAAACACCAGGGCTCATCTGATATCATCTACACCAAATGCTGCCTGGCCCTAGAAGATGCCCCCACATCCTCCACTGGCCTTGCTGAGCAGCCTTGGGCCATCTCTGGGGTGCCCTCAGCAGCAAGGTTCCCTGCTGGATTTCTACTAATGACTTTCCAGAGCTCCTCTCTCAACATATCCCATGGCATCCTTTCCCCCACTCAGATTATTGCTTCCCCTGATTGATTCTCAGCTGGTCAGTGGAGGGGTCCCTGGCTGTGACAGCAAACCCTGGGAAAGCCACTGGGGCCAAGACAGGAGGACTCACAGGCTGTACTCCCTGCAAAGCACCATCCTACAGGTTGTTAAGAAAATAACAAGAATTGCTGTTTCCTTTCCCTCCACACATTAGCATTTGGAAGAGTTCATGCTTTCAAAGAATAACACTGACTAGTTCTCCATGATAGAGAGAGTAAATCAAAAGCAGTTACCAGAAGACCTGCATTTCTGTAATTGGGAACCTCATCTTTGGCCAGAAAGTACCTTGTGGGAATCAGTTTGTAATGACTGGAGACCAGTAAAGAGCAATTTGAGCTTTTCTGACTCTGAAACACAGTGATTGCAATTCCATTCGCCTGCTCAGAAACTACTGCTTAGCAGCAATGTGCCTGGCAACCTCCTGCAGACACCACCGCAAGATTATTTCAACTTAACTAAAAAAGGGGAAGAAGAAGATAAAAAAAGCCTCATGTTGTAGGGAAATACACCTTCTGGTTCCTTTCTAAGGAAAAAATATGTAACGTGATAAGGGCTGGGGCAAGAGAAATGCTACACTACTTCGGTTTTCATTTTATAGGGGTGCAATTCTATCTGTTTTCCTTTGAACTGAGTGCAATCCTTGTTTTTCCATCAGAAACAATCACGACTTTTGATTCAGTCTTGACATCTGAACCAGAGGAATTATCTCTATGATGTAAAATCATTACATTTTATACAGCAAACTATATGAAAAACGTCTATGCAAATCCTTAGATAAGACTACACCACTTTGTTCCCACAAAATAAGCACCCATCTCGCTGCCACTACGTCCCTGAACCACTGTGTGTTTGCTTGTCATGCAATAAAATGAAGAGCCAAGGCAGACCTAACACAAGCTATACCTCACATTACTTAGAAGCAGACAACGATGTTTCAGCTCAAGCTAAAAAAAAAACCAACGACCGTTTCTACCAGAAAGACCTTTCATTGTTTAGAAAGTGTAAAATGACATCCCATGTTCTCTGTGTTTATTGGTACACAGCTGCCCATCATCAGAAAACAGGATTAAAGAATATGACGATCACTCCTTCCTCGTCAGGGTGAAATAAATCCGCAACATCCTTTCTTGCTGCATGCAGGGAGTTCAATTACAAACCCTTGCAGTTCCCAAAGCCTCAGGATCTGCCGGCTGTGCATCCCAAAGGCAAGAAATCACACTTCCCCAGGCGCTCTTTGACAAGCTGGCTCCGAGCAGTCCCTTTTTCAAAAGCAGATCAGAGACAACCCTCCCATTGCTCCCTCCAACCCATGGACTGTCACACCCTGTCATTGCCCTCCAGCCCCGGCTCCGGGAGTCCCACTGAAGCCAAGGGCAGGTCCCAGAGGATGCCCAGCCGCAGCACCCCTTGCACCTACCAGACGCTGTTCCCCACCAGCCGATGGATGAAAACTGCCGGGCTTGGGCTAGGGGAGCTGCTGCTGTCCCAGCAGCGGGAGGTCACCAGGCTGCTGGTTTGATCTTCAGTTCATTTTCCATCTGAGAAGTTTAACTCCTTCATGCCCGGAAAGCGAAGCATCGGCAGGGCTGGCTGTGCTGCAGCACTCGCTCCTTGCTGGAGACGCCGGGCACACCCTTGTGCCAGGCTGCCGAAAACAAGGGAAAACACCTGTGTGAGAGCAGGACCAGGGCGGGCTAGCGTGGGGCGTTTTGCTCTGAGACTTGGGGATGATTTGGTTGCAGAAAAGCCCACAGTAAGATACTCCTCTTAACAACTTACACCCACCAAGCTCCATTTCAAAGCCTCCTATATTCCTGTGCATTCCTGCAGCTGCCAAATCCCTGACGAGGACCCCAGAGGCTTACACTTGGGAATGGAAGGGGCAAAACTTCACCAGTGTTTTTTTGGCTTTCTCACCAAGGCAGGAGATGGAGAGAAGAAACCCAGATCTGCAGGGGTGCATTGAGAGGTGGCCCTAAACCATCCCAGCCCCAGATCTTCTGCCAGAAACCCCCAACCAGATCCAGGCTGGGCACACACCTCCCTCCTTGCTTTGATCAGAGAGAGGTTCCCAGGGACAGGAATGGGGTTGCGTGGTCTAGCATGATAAAAGAGCATTTTCTTGTGCAAGAGCAGAGAGAAAAAGATGCCTCTTCTTGGTCCTCACAGCCCACTGGAGGTCTAGCTCCCTGTGCACCAGCACCAACCTCTCTGCACATGCTAGCATGTGTGCAATGCATAGGACGGGGTAGAGCTGGCCCCTAGGAAGTTGAAGTACAGCTATTTCCAGCTAGATGCATACAACAGTTACACGATGATGTCAGCCCTGACCTCCATGTTCCTCTTGCACTTCTGTGCTGTACAGCTGTTGAACAATGAGAACACTTCTGCATTTCAAGGCACTGCTTCCAGTGCTTATCCCCTGGCGCAGGCTCATTCTTACCTTTAGCTAGTACATATGTCCTGTGCAGACTGTTCAGGGTTAGCAGATGGGAATTTCTAGGCTCCTGCCCTCCAGAAAACTAAGGTAAATGTGGTCCTGGCAAAAGCTTCTTCAAACACCACTTGTTAAGCATGAAATCATGGGTCAGTATGGAGCCTTGCTCTTGAAGCTGCTGTCACACAGAGGCTGCTCTCTAACCTGGCAGTGTGGCAGGCACTTCCCAGTCTTCTTGGCAGGAGAATGTGCCAGTGGGCAGGCTGTGAGTAGTTACAAGGAGGGTCACACATAACAAGGACAAGAGCACTTCAGGGGGCCAGAAATAAAGCAGAAGGGTCAAGACTTAGTAGAAGTTTTCTCATAGACTAAAACATGCCCTGGGGTGCTGCAGTGTCCCATGGGCACAGTGGCACTCGCTCTGCTGAGCCCAGCTCCTGCCCACCCCTGATTACCCTCCACATCCTTTCCAGTGCAACCCATGCAGCCACAGGAGTCTGTAAAAGTCTTCATCACTGGTAATGAAGCACTCAAAGCAAACAACAAGCACAAAAGGCTCCCGCAGCTCCTGCAACCAGCACATCCCACCCTGTACACTGCGCCCTGCATCTAGGCTTCATTTATGAGATCCCCAGGAGCACTGGCACAACTCCCTTCAGCACCCAGGCACCCCAAGTTACACAGATGGTGATTTTAGGCCCGGTAACTGGAGATTCGATGAAAGAGAAGCCTGAGGGAGGGCGAGGTGCCCCTTTGTCTCCAGAGCAGGAGGCTCAGCAGTGCTGTAACTCCAGGTGACACACAGCACCCTCGGGCCTTCACCACTGATGCATGAGATGACAGCCAACACCTAATCCCCACGCAGACACTGTTACCGAAGGGCTACAGCAGCTTTTCATTCATCCACAAAATCAGCCTCACCGTGTGACTCGATTTAAAAGTCAGCATTTCAGATGTTTTTTTTTCAAACCTTGCTCTGGAGGGAGGGCAGCTTCGGGCCCTTTAATTTCAAGCATGAAAAATATAATTACAGATAATGATGCCTCTTGCAGCAGCGCAAGCAAGAAATCTTTCTGTGTTTCCTGGCTGGTCTCTGTGTCCTGGAGTAAAGGAGGGTTTCTGCTTCCATTACAAAACATATTTGTATTTCAGCCTGAAAGACTTCTCATCTGGGAGCTCTCTAGTGGCCAGCAGTCTCTCCTGCATCTGGTCTTACTTAGCCAGCAATTTTTCTTCTGCGTTGCCTGGGGGCCAAAAGTCCTCCCCGAAAGGCGAAACAGGGGTTAAAACTGCGCGGAGAACAAAAGTCTGTTACAACAAGGTTGGTTTGTTTTTTATTGCAGCCCAGGGAAATTACTTTTAAAATACACACACATAATATTAGCGGCAATAATAAACTTTTTAAGAAGTGCACTGTAAAAGTAACGATGTTGCAGGCGGGAGCCAGCGTTGCAAGCCCATCTGTAGGGAGATCGCGTCAGACACAGGGCTTGTGTTTCCACTTGGTGCGGTGTGAAAGCGAACGCGCTGCCGAGCGCCCCTGCCTTCGGAGTGCTGCCCCAGCGCTCGTACGCAGAAAGCTTTGCTTTCACGGAAAGAGAAAACTCGACTTGGTTCGGGTTTTTTTTTTTTCGTTTACAGACTTCTCAGCTTGTATCAAACCCCACGCTTCTCGCACTGGGTTCTGATGCCGTGAGGCTGAAGGCTCCTGTCATGCTTTAATTATCCTAGCGCCACATTCTAGGACTCGAAGAGCCAACACGGGACCTGTCCCAGCAGCTGTCTCGCAGTGTGACACTGCAAACATCAAGGCTCACTTCACGGATACCAACTTTTCATCTTTCCCGGTGGTTAAGTGAGGGACGGAAATGCCAGCGGCCAGCGAAGGTGTCGGAGTGGGCAGCAAGGAGCCGTGCCACGTACGGGCACAAGGCAGCTCCAGTGCCTGCGCTATCCTGGCCTCGGGCCTCGCTGATGTTAATTAAGGAGTTGCGCTAAATGACGGTGACTTAGCAGCTGAAAATAGAGACGTTGGGTTACCCCCATGTGCACCTCTTGTAAGCAAGGTCTCCTGTCTTCCACCTCCTCACATGGAGGACCCTGCTGGCTGCAAGCATTCAGAGGGAGAGTTCAAAGAGGAGCTGTGCCAGCTGCTGGCGGACCTTGCACAGGTTACACTAGGTCCAAGCACAGTGTATGTCACTTTCGCTTATAGTTACCGGCTCTTGATAGTGTTTTCCACGTGGAGGGAAAGCTCCAGGGGACTGACTGTTCCAGTCTGCAGAAAGATGCCATCAGCTGGGGTACAGAGACAGGCGGAGCAGTGGGGATCTGGCAGCATGCACACTCTAAAGCTAGTCTGATATGTCCCCATCATCATAAAAAGCATAAATGATAAGACTAGAACAATGAACTCTAAACCTAATTTCTCCTCCCAAGTTTACAAATGAAAGAGAAACATCTGGAGTTACCCAGTTTGAGAACTCACTTCCTTGTTAATCAGGAGCACTCTGACTATTGCTCAGTCTCTGTTTTCAGGTGTTGCCTTCTCACAGAAATGACCATCTAAAGCATTCCTCTTTCTGTTAAAAATACACCACTTAATTTGGAAAGAGATAATGATTTTTTTTCCTTTGTATTATGGCCCTTTTTCGTTCTCTTTTTTTTTTTTTAAGGGGGGAAGAAGGCTTTTTCTAAACTTAGAGAAAGCCTTCTCAGAAGGGGTGGGGATTATGAAATATTTCTAGAGATGCAGTTTTCTTTGATTTCAAAAGAATTCGCTTCAAGAGTAGAAAATAATCCCAGTGAGAGAGCAGTAACAGAGAACCAGGTTCTTCCTAAGCCTCCTAGGGCTTTTCAAGTTGGTCTGAAAACCTCGTTGTTAATCAAAATAATTGCATGTGAACTGATCAGGAAATCCTGAAACATTCAGAATGAAAACTTGTCATTACGAATTCACCATCAGGGCTAAAACCCAGATTATCTCTGTCAAAAGCTGTGGGAAAGTTTGCTGTGTAGCAGTAGGGGCAGAAATAAATATTTGCCCAATGGCTTTTGTTTATCCTAAAAACACATATCCATGTGCAGCACTTCAATTAAAACGCTATTTTCTTTTCCCCAATGTGCACATCATTTGAACTGCACATGTGAGGAGCTCTTAAAGCATCTCTCCCAGGAGGCAGGGCGATGGCTCGACGCCAGCGCGTTACTCAGGCAGTTACATCACAGCGGGGCAGGTTGGCCTGCTTTGAATTTGAAGTCTCATTTCTTGGGCCTCACCTCTGGGTCCATTTAAACACAGCTGACCCCTTGCTGCAGTTTGAAGTGATTTAAAGCAGAGGCACAGAGTGCCAATGAACGCATACCTGGGCACGTGTTGTTATTTTTGCTGATAACACCATGACCTCCTGGCACACACAGGCGAGAGTGTTGTTCGCTGGGGAGTGGGCACAGGGTGAAAGGGCTTGGATGCTGACAAGGTCTATTTCACCAGGACAACATAGAGACTCCCCAGATTGCAGTATTTTAGCCATTTAAGACATTATATGTTCTCTTGAGGAAGTGGTGCTGGGGATGACCGAGTTGGCGGGAGAGCTTGACCCAACACTGGGACTAGAGGCAGAGATGACTTCTGCAACTAGTACCAGGGAACATCACTGGCACCCAGTTATGCCAAGATATCCAGCACCATGAGGCTGCCCCATACTGGCCCTCACCAGCCCAACTACCACCACTGCTGCCAGCTCCTCACCCGTGGATCCCCATCCCTACTAATGGGGTCCCTGGGAGCTTCTTCTCAGGGGCTCAGCATGCTCACAATTTCAAATCAAATGACTGCTCAAGCAACAGCTCAACTTGGTTATGGGACAAGTAACTGAAGCATATATTTTGACACACAACCGTCGATGGCCATGTGGTAGTCACAAGCCCCTCCTGTACAGACTCCAAGAACAAAGTCCACTGCGCTGACCACTGCTTCCACAGGGACACGCTGAGAGTGATGGATGCAAAAGGTCTCCAGTTGGAGCTCTCTTTTTGCACAGCTGTTTGCAAGGTCAGAGGTGCACTTTGCTTTGAAAATAAGATCCGTATTTATAAACACATAATTTAAAAATGTAGATTTAAAAGGAAATCAGAAAAAATAAAAGGAAAAAAACTCACCCCAGTGTTCCAATCCTCCTGGTCTGTTCCCCTGTGGCAGCAACATCCAAACAGGTGAACAGAAGTAAAAAACAAGGGCTAAGAGAAGAATGAATGGTTGCCACATTTAAAAACATCTGCTGGAAGTGACCACAGCAGAAGACAGTTCAGAACATTCTGGATAATACATAGATGATGCTCCCATAACCCACTGCTCTCTTGAGGGGGCTGGGGACCTCTGGGACTTCACCCCAGGACCCCACTGGAACATCCATTGATCCCACTGGCATCACATGAAAGTGCAATATTTCTCTGTATCATCTCAAAATCTCCTCTTGCTTGAAACGATTCACAGCTAAACAAAGTGTGGCTTATTTTGTGTGGGTGCAGCAAGTCTTGGCTTTGCCTTTTCAGGAGATTGGGGTTTTGGTGCTTGTCCCACTCCGGCCATTGGAAACATCACCACAGGCTTCAGATGGCAAGCAGACGCTGCCCTACGTGCTTATCTGTTCAGCTGATAGTTTTCAGTTTCCCAGTGCTCATCATAACAGTAGATTGACCAGGGCTGAGCATTGCTGGAAGTTGAGTGGGACATGCAGCAGCTTTTTGTTGTTGTACAGGGAGGCAATGATGCCAGCTGGGATGCCCCTAGCCTTTCAGCTCTGGACCTGCCCTTGGGGCTTCTCTTTCCCTAGCCAGGAGGCAGCACTGCATATGTAGCACATGTTTTAGCAAAGAAAAATGCTGGCATTTTCCTCCCACCCTTCCTCCTGGTCTTTGCAGCCCAGTGAAGGGCTGGCTCACCCCAAGGTGGATGGGACTGACCAGGCTCATGACAGTGCATGATTTTGCACATAAGCACCACCATTTTTGTACAAGGAGGACAAATGGCTTGGCATGAGCTCTGTTTCCAAGTAAGAAGGGGTGGCAGTGACAGGGTGGTTCCCAGCTTGGTTGAATTCCATTTCTGACACATTTCTTCAGGATGTAGCAGTGAAGTTTTGTAAAACCACGGAAGCAGACATATCTTGTGTGCATCTCCTCACAAGACAATCACTTCTGGTGTCAGGCACCAAGAGCACTCCCAGCCACCAACCTCGCTGTGCTGCAGCACCTCGCTGTCATCACAAGCTGCTGCTGTGGTTGGTGACCTATCAAAGCCAACTGGCTGCTCTGAGCAGCTCTTTATGCCTGCGTGTACACAGATACAAGCCTGTCCCTGCAGAACAGGCAGAGGAGCGACACTGCTAGCAGCAGCAGGCGCCTTTCCCCCATTCCTTGGGAGAAATGGAGAGACCCAAATGGGGTCAAGGACACCCTAAGAGCAGGAACAGAAACGAAGAGAGCTGTGCTGGGAGGCGAAGAGGCCAAGGAGCAGGATTACAGATGAATACCATGTGCAGTGCAATTAATCTAGATTAGTTTCTATTTTATAGCGTTAACAGCCCGCAGTCCCAGCATGTGGTGCTCCGGTCCTACGGGTTCCCAGCCCTCGCAGGGCTGGGCCGGAGCGCCGGGCGCTGGGAGCGCTCCAAGCGCAGCGTCAGCGCGCAGGAAGCAGCGGCGGTGACTCACCGGCTGAAAGCTTGCTTGGAGACTAATGAACTAATACCCGGCACTCTGGCCCTTTCCACGGTCCCCCTTCCATTAATCTTCTGTTTAAAAAGCACAGCAGTGGCTCAAGGGGGAAATTCCCACAGAGCAGAAGGATTTGGGCCGGCAGCCCCCCTGCGCCGACCTCCTTGGCAGCTCTCGCAGAGCCAAACGTCCGACTCCTGTGACCCCGCAGCCATGGAGCCGCTGGGATTTATGGCGCTTCCTCTCGCCTGCCCTTGGAGACTTAAGTCTCCTCCACCATATGCTGCGTCAGGGGGAGTTGGGCTGCAGTCTGTGTCTCGGAGACGAAAAGCAGAACCAGGGTCTTGCCTTGGTGTCAGGCAGTTCACAGCATCTTTGCTCTCATGAAAGATTCACCTTGGCGCTTTTCGGCAGCTTCCACCTTCTGCAGTAGCAAGTTGCCTATCCGAAGTGCTTATAGCCATTCCCGCTGCCTTCCAGCCTCTGCCCTGCCCCACCCAGACTGGAGATTCACTTCTGCTTTCCCTAGGTTACAAGCAGCCACATACTGTGCCATTGCCGACGTGTACTGCCTCTCAAGGGCCATTGTGCCTGCGGCAACAGCAGAGCTTCTCCAGCCTCCAAAAAGCCACTCACGTACAGTTAAGAATTGTTTCCTAAAGCTCCCCGGACACGCGAGCTGCACAGTGCCACAAGCAGCAGGAAAAGCTGAGATCTTGGAGACAGGCTCTACTGGTGAGCAATGGGTGACAGAGTTTGATCTGTCCTTCCCTTTTGATCCAGGACAAACTGCATTTCACATCATATCTTCACGTGGAGAGCTCCTAAAGCATTCCAGGGATGGCAGACACCTGCAACTACAGTCCTTGCCCCAGAGGCTTTGCAATCAGACAACCAGTGTCAGGAGGGACTAGGGCCCCAGTTACCACACAGCTACTTTACTTCATCCTTTGACTTTATTTTATATTCATTTTTCTTCGATATAATAGAATACAACTTATTTTACATAATGTACACAAACTATATCACAATGCTTTACAGAGCAAAGCATGAATTACATAGGAAAAACTGGGAGAAAAACAATGAGTTCCTCTGCACTGCCAAGCCCCCCATTTTCTCCCTACTTGGTGACCTCCCAGGACACCCTCTACCCACTGGAAACTCCCACCTGAGCAACAACTGGGCCCAAGGTGAACTCAGTCCATCACCAATGCTCCAGATCAGGAGCAGGGCCAGAGCCCTGCTGCTCCCAGCCTCTCCTCACTGCCCAGTCCTGTGGCCAGTGGAGCACTTGTCCCGTTCTACTTCCCTCTGTTTTACCACCTTTTTGTCACAAAACAGAAGGCATCTCTCTTTCTTTTCAGCAACACATTCCCAAAGGCATTACTGCAAAGTCAGGGCAAAAAGCCCACCTTGCTCTTTTCTCTGAGGATGAGCTATTTCTTTGCACAGCACATAGGTGGCCCCAGATAAACCCCTGGGCTTGGCAATGCTGCCTTTCTGAAAGCAGCACATCCTTCACAGCTTCACAGCAACACTGGCAGAGCCAGGGTAGGACATGGACCCATGGACCTGCCTCCTCTGACAGTCTCTTTTTGTAGCTGCCTTATGAACCCAGCTAGGAAAAGCACTCACAGCCACCACTCCTGCTATTATGGGATATTGTAAGTGATGCTAGATTGACGTCTGTCTGTAAGACTTAGCAATGAGAGCACCAAGAAGGAGAGGAGGGAAGGTTTGGGAGGTTGGGAGAGAAGCAGGGTGGTGAACAACAAGAGCTGCCGAGAGTTGGGGGTCACAGACACAAAACAGAGAGATTAGAAGGACAGACAGAGGGAGGGAGACTGACCTTACTGCCAGAAGAACCGTTTTCAGATGGAACTTGAGTGTGTTCCCTGGAGGAATCCTGAACAAAACACACCTTCACCTTTGCAAAGACACACACGCACCTAGCAACAGAAGGAAGGCACCAGCTAGGGCTTCCCTACTGCCTGCCTTACTGAGGAGATGCCACTGTGAACTAGGCCACTGTTTTAACAAATACTTCTCATGAGTAATAAGAATAATAAACCACCCATTTACTATTCTCTAACCTAATGGAATAAATGTATAAATTCACAGCAACTGTACAACAGTGTCAGATCCAGAATCTTCCCCAAATATGGAAAGATCAGGATCTCTTCCTGAAAGAGCAAAATGGAACACACCCATGGCAGAACTGATGGCAAAGGGCAGAACAAGAGCAAAGGCAGGCGTGCAGGAATAAGCTTCTGTACAATACTTAAATTAGAAACATAGGTTAAATATACATTTGATGGGTAGGAAAAAATTGGTTAGTGGACAAGAAACCAGAGAGTTTTTCCTAACTTCAGAGTCTACTTCCTCCCCTAATCCCTTTCATTCCAGTTCTACATCAGTGAATCAGACTTCAACTGAAAATCTTTGCAGCAGGAGAATTAGCCAAATGCTTGCATTATATATTGCTTATAAAAATCTATTTCCCTTTCTTAATAGCTAACTTTCCAACTGGGAAAAGAGTTTGAGGCCCATATGCTTTCTGAGTTTGTAGAAAGAGAAGTTTTTCTCTCATGCATCCCATCTCTCATAAGCTGGAAAAGATACAGCCTTACACATCAAATTCTTTTCCAGAACACACTCAGCAGGATATTTGCTTAACCAGGAGGAATTCTCTAGCTCTAAACCATTCTTGAATGATCTCTTAATTTCTGACCATGCTTCCTGTAGTCTTTGAAACCACTTAAAGTACAATGGGTCTCTGCTGTTCAGTAGCCTAGGAATTCCTCCTGACCAGGACCTGGAGCATTTGCTGTAGCTCTCCTGGGCCCAGCAGCCAAGGTGTGAACCTACCTTGGCTGACTTGCAAGGTCATTCCAGCAGAAAAAGTCATCTCAGACCCTACCCACGTAACTGCACTTAGCAAGAAAGCCCCAAAGCAACCAAGCCAAAAATTCCCACATCTCTCTCAACTTTATAATATACTTTTATAGTCTCTTGAGCACAGAATCACAGAATTTTAGAGAGTGGAAGGGACCTCAAAAGATCATCTAGTCCAACCCCCCCTGCCAGAGCAGGATGACCTATACCAGGAATGCATCCAGGCATGTTTTAAATATCAGCAGAAAAGAAGACTTCCTCAGCCCCCTGGGCAGTCTGTTCCAGTGTTCTGTCACCTTCACAAGGAAAAGCTTTACCTCATGTTTACATGGAACTTCCTATGCCTCAACTTCCACCCACTGCCCCATGCCCTGTCACTGGGCATCACTGAGCAGAGCCTGGCTTCAGTCTCTTGGCACTCACCCTTCACATATTTATAAACACTGATGAGGCCACCCCTCAGTCTCTTCTCCAAGCTAAAGAGCCCCAGCTCCCTCAGGCTCTCCTCGTAAGGAAGAAGTTCCACTCCTTTAATCATCATTGTGGCACTGCACTGGACTCTCTCAAGCAGCTTGCTGTCCTGCTGGGACTGAGGGGCCCAGAACTGGACACAATGTTTGAGATGTGGTCTCACCAGTGCAGAGCAGAGAAGCAGGAGAACCTCTCTCAACCTATTAACCACAGCCCTTCTAATACATCCCAAAATGGCATTGAGCTTCTTGGCCACAAGAGCACACTGCTGGCTTATGGTCAACCTTCCATGCACTAGGACCCCCAGGGTCTTTCCCCCTTCACTGCTCTCCAGCAGGTCAGTCCCAATCTGTGGGATTGTTCTTTCCCAGGTGCAAGAGTACACTTGCCCTGGTTGAACTTCATTCAGTTTCTCCCTGTCCAGCTCTCCAGCCTAAGTCTCACTGAATGGCAGCACAGCCTTCCAGTGTGTTAGCCACTCCACCCAGTCTGATGTCAGCACATTCTTTGCCCTCATTCAGGTCGTTGATTGAATATATTGAATAGTACTGGCCCCAGTACTGGCTCATTGAGTACACACAAATTAAGCCTGCACCATGGCCTCATGAACAAACTGAGTGCACTTCCAGATTAGATGTGGTCACATTTGCCATGGTAGGTGAACTACAACTTCCAATGTTTGCAAGAACAGACTAAGACCTGGGGGACAGCAGTGGGTCTTGCTCAAATGATGTTGCTTTATAATCAATGGAGATACATCAGCTTTTTTCTCTACTTGAAGTTTGGCCATGAGGCACAACTGATAAAGACAGTAATTGTAATCTCAAATACTACACCAGCAAAGGGTTTATGTAATAACTACTGGGTAGTCCATGCAAAGCTTCTCTTCCAAAAGTGGCTATGACTAGGATTAAGAAAAACCCCACAAAACACTTAAAGCCAAAGCTGGGTTTTGTAACTGTGTTATGGTCCCACTTTCTTTGTCAGCTGTGCCTTATGAACAGCAAGCGCTTCTCAGACCATGAAAAGGAGGTTGTATCTTCTCTGCAAGCAAGCAGAAGACCATCACACTAAACTAACAATAGAAGCTTTGCCTGTGGAAAATATTACCATTTAAGTTTCCATACTGGTGGCATAACTGGAATATCTAAGTAATTGCATGAGAGTTTTCTTGGACTAGTTTTAAGATTACTGCATAAAAGGAAATGCTTTGAAGGTCTGGCAAAAATGAGAACTGGAACTGGTGGCTTTATATCCTGCTGGGCCTTTCAAGGGCCACAGGCATATATATTTACAGCAGCAATTAGGTCAAACTTTTCTGTAGTTCTCAAGAAAGGTTTCTAGATTTCCTGAGAATTCTTCTTTAATGAGAGACAAAAAGGAGGCAGCTCTCCCTGTTTTGCTCCTGGCCTTACATGGTGCTCTGCAAATACACAAGGTTGGCTCAAGGAGCACACATAGTCCAAGGACCATTCCTACAAAGCTGCATATGCTAACAAACCTGGAAGCATTGTGGACCTGAAGGGAGCTCGCTGCTGCACTCTGTGTGCACACAAAGCCACCTGCCTGCCCTCTCCACCTTGTAGGCATGCTCCAGCCGTGGGGAAGACATCCTGCAGACCTTACCCAGTGAGTTTCTTTGAATCTCTGCCTAGGGTCTTAGGTTCTTGCAGAAACATGGGGCCATCACAACACCTTCCAACTATCCTGGTGCAGATGACACTATCAGCTTTTGCTGTGCACAGGATCAATTCCTACCTGCCAAGTCCTGCTGTCTCCACAAAACAGTTAAGACACACACAGCAAACTTGATGCACAAGTTATTTGGGTGAGTAAACAACAATTAGAGCACAAGACACAAAAAGAATTAAAAAGCAGAGAGTCTAGTATGGCACCAGTCATAGCTTAGAATATTCTTCTGCTTTCTCTCTTGCTTCATTTGGATTGGTACTTATTAAATAGAATCTTTTTCACCTTGTTAATGAAAACATTACACAGTTCTGTTGAAAGGAAGTAGATTGAGTTGTAATATAATTTCCTAGGATTTAATGCTATGGCATTCTAAGTCACATTGATTCCTATTCTAGATGTGCAGAAGTGTGTTGAGTGTTGAAGGCCACAGAGCATCCTGCTAAACAGCCCTTCTTCAGAAAGTGCTGTAAGGTTGATAAGGACCACTGAAACAGTCCGGAAAACAGAGCATATCCTAAGGCAGTGATGCTTCAAACATGTGCTGGAGCCCATAAAAATAAGTTAAAGGCTGTGTTGACAGACAGGATGAAGGGAAAATCTGTTTCTGGGATTAGTAGCTACAAAAGGTCTTCCAGAGTCTGGAGTAATCACAGGATGAGATTTCCAGATGGCTAACCAGGATTTTCATAAGACCAGGGAAGAAACATGTATCCCCAAAGTTGCCAGGCACAGCAAATCTTCTAGATAAATGGTATCTCAAGGTAGTACTCCTGAGAATCATCACATAAAGGTGGCACCAAAACACTTCCTTGACGGGCAAGCTTCTCATCCTGGAAGCAGAAGGAGTTCAAATTGCTTCTTGCCTTACATGTGAGCCAAGATACCAGCCCATAGACCTCAGCAGACTCAGAGAATCACAGAAACATCCAGGTTAGAAAAGACCCTCAGGATCACCAAGTCCAATCTATAACCCTACTCTACAAGATTCACCTTAAACCATATCCCTAAGCACCACATCTGAACAACTCTTAAACACATGCAGCGTTGATGACTCAAGCACCTCCCTGGGCAGCCCATTCCAGTGCCTGACCTCTCTCTCTATGAAAAACTTCTTTCTAATGTCCAGTCTAAACCTACCCAGCCTCAGCTTGTTTTGTCTGCAGTTACCTGTGCTCACTGCAATGGAGGAGCACACTGAGCTCCTGGGAAGGATTCATCTGAGGCACTGTGAAAGGAGAGACAATCCTGGACCCAGTGAGATGGCGTGCTTGGGAGATGCACCAAAACATCTCACTTCAGCCCCTGTGCCTCAAAATAAGGTATGAAATACCGCTGAGGAGTTACTCATTTCACACAGACTGGAAAAGAAAGATCTTCAGATGTGGTCTTCCCCAGATTTTAGTATGAGACTCAGCATCAGAACAAGCAAAACTCGACAAGAGTCACAGAAAGCAAGTTGGTGCCCCCCTGCAAACCATCTTGGCAGCAACAGAGCCCTTCACAGGACCAGATGCCAGGGTGATGGGTTAGTCTAAGAATGCTTTCCCAGCTCCTGCTGACAGCTTGGCAGTGCTGCAAGTGGCAACGGGAAAAGGCAACAACCAGATTAGAGAAACCAGCAATCTAACCCAAAAGTTTACTGGGACAGCTCTGGCTTAAAGCTGGTGAGAAGTGACAACAGCCACACCACAAGAAGTGTCTGGGAAGCACTGTTCTGCCCCTGGAATAATGCAACATTTGTCTTCTTCACTGCAGACAGAGTTGTGAGAGAACTGCAGGTACGCAGACTTAGACACACTGGAGGACATTAGGGTCTTTGTTAACAGCACCCAGCAAAGCCTTGTGCTGAAGACAGAAGGGCCCAAGGATGGGTCACAGGGGGTGTCTAAGCTTCAGGAAGTGAGAAAGGTAAAGGCAGGAGCTTAAGAATGAGTGAGCCTTGCTCCAGGGTCTCTTGGCTGTGTTTTGCCCGGGAGCACTCTGACACTGTCTGTACATGTGGCACGAAATAACCTTAGAAAACAAACTCGCTGGGATTAAAAACTTACTAATGCTTCCACTCTTCCTAAACAAAGCAACCAACCCAAACAACTTTTGGTCTCCTGTCCTTGTGTGACTAGCACAGATGAAGTCGCTTACTGACAGCAAGAAGAGGCACACTGAAACCACATCACTGCACAAAGGCAGGTGCTAGGAGATGGGGAGCCTGTCTGCTTTCCCCAAGGCAACTCGCTACAGGACCAAGCCTTTTCACTAACTATGGCACAGAAAAACCAGGTGAGGATTTTCTCTCTTCAGCAGGCAGATCAGTGTGCAACTCCCACTGAGGTGGTGCCTGCCAGTCTACAGCTTTCCCCTTTGGAGCAAGTATCTCCCATTCACGTACAAAACAGATTTAAGAACCCAGCCAAACCAGCGCTCCTGGCTGCTGACAGGATGCCTTTAGAAGCTGAATGACAAGCCCTAGAGCAGATGTTCACCCTTGGCAACAGCTACAGCCACACTGTGCCGTATCATTTTGCTCTCCCAGTTCTGGCCAAAAAAGATGTGTTATGTAGAAAAGACTGAACTTAAACGTGGTGATATTCTTTTCAGGAGACTACAGCAAACTTCTCCAGTAGGAAACCAAGTGCTTTACTGGCAGCCCATCAGTGCCCTGAACACCACCACTCTGAATGACTAACACACTGAATCCCAGAAATGAGACTGCAGTTACTGTTACTTTATGGTTCAGGCATCACTGACAAAAGGCTCTTAGAGGTGTGCAAAAGCAGATTTCTGGAAGAGGACAAAGGAGCTGCCTGTGCTTCACCCAGCAGCCCCCAGCAAGCTGCAAGCACCAGTTTTCACACAGTGTAAAACAAAAACAGAAGTAACTTTTGCTAATAAGTTACAGCCTGCAGTGGAGGAAAGTTAGATTCAGAGAGCTGGTTTGGCTCAGGACAGTGTCTTTCTGACAAATGCACACTTGAAGATGATTCACATATGTTTCATAAGGACCCTGTTGCTAAAATTTGCTCTTCTGTAAGTATTTAAAGTTCCTGTTCCACAATAAAAGATGATGTCATGACTTACATTATTAAAGGTAATGGTGCTCAGATCAAATCTAGGAAACCAGTCTCTTCCCTCTTAAAGTTTAGTAACTGCATTAACTGTCTTACCAGGTTGGAGAGCGTACGAACTCCCTAGGGTTCTGGGGTATAAATAGAAACACAAGGATATAAGAAAAGGTGCAAAAGTGACCCACACCACGTCCTAAACACATATTCCTTCTGCTCTTAAAAAACTGGCTAAGTTAGAAGTGACGTAGTTCTCATTGCTCTCACTCTGTCCATACCAGGGAGATTAAACTTCCACACAGGAGAGCTGCAGCTGAACAATATTGCCATTATACTAAGCACAAATAGCTTCTGCTTGAACACCGAGCATGCACATGGCCTCCCCTCTCCCCCCCACCTTACATTTTATGACATTTTGGACAGTCAGAGAAAACTCTCCTTCCACATGTTCAAGATGTTAAGATTTCAGACTCCTTGCAGCGGGCAAATAAAGTCATCTTCTTTGAAATGCCACAGCACTGAGCACACACACAGCACTTAAACAGTAATGCATGAACTGATCTCTGCCACTGCTGAGAACTGCAGGGATCCCGTAGCAGGTCTTGTTCCTGTCATGTCTGCAGATGCTCTGTTAAGGACTCCAGGGACATAGAGCAATTACTAGGGTTTGTTTCTGCTTTCCAGGAGCAGTTCTGTTTAGGAGAGAATAGAAAGGGGTTATTTTCACCTTACAGTTTGGACTTAGAGGGTTTGAACTGAATTTTTCTTCCCACAGATACACTGTCGTTAACAACCAAGTATTCTAGCATCTTTTAAGGAGGGATTCCTTCAGAGCAGCACACACCATCCCAAGGGCTAAGGAGGGGGAAGAGCAGCACCCACTTAGCAGCACTGCAGGAGACAAGCAATCGGCAGGCCCTGCTGCATTCAGCCCACACATCGAGGGACCCCACAAGGGTTTTTCCTTTTCTTTTGGTGGGCTTCGTTGAGTCTGCTATACTTGACATCTGCTTCTGGTAAAATTAACAAACTTTCTTGTTTTCTTTAGCATTAAATATAGATTAAACCAGAATGTGAACTGCAGTGTCTGGCTCTGTGGGGCTGTAAGAAGTATCTATGTGAAGCATTTTCCACTGGCATGTATATAGAATCAAACATTTAAGAGAAGATAATTTTTTCCATATATATTATGTGCATTATTATATACAAGAGATAATTAGACAAAACAAAACTAGAACAAAGATACTTTGAAGTTTCAAAAGCATCTTTGTCTGTCTTAGCCATAGGGATGGCTTAAGCATGAGGCAATGAATGAGGTGACCAATGCACCAAAGACATCCCATTCGTAAGACACCGTTTAGCCAAAGCAATATTAAGACTATGCAGAGGACATGCTGACACCAACATCATTCTTCCTACAGCAAAGGAGGTCCACAGATCTTACCTTCTGATGTAGTCAACCACAGGTCCACCCTTCACAGTGACCTACACAAGTTCTGGCACTTTGACTAGCAGAGCTGCTGTTACCAAGGGCTGTGCTCACTCCTGCGATGGCACTGTGCCATCACAGCAGCATACACATCTGTGCTCTGCCAGGTGATCTCACCTCACAGTGTTTCCTGCAACAGTGATTGCTTCCTGCAGACCTTAGAGACTAGAAGGATGTCTCTAATGGAACCCTCTGGATGTAACTGGCATCTACTGTCTTTATTGTTCACCTGCTTAATGCTGCCAGCAAAGCTCCATGACATCTCCGTGTTGTTGCAAAGAGCTTGAGAAGTCTTCTGTGCCCAGGGGGATGGAAACCCACAGGTCCAGCTCTCACGTGGTGGAATGTGCTGGCCTCACACAGGCCACAGGAAACTGTGGGTCAGAGCAGACCCATGGGTCAAAGCCAGGAAAGGGAAAAGAATGGAGCAAGGCTTCCCCTGAAGTTCAGGCATAGGGCAGGAAGGCAGATATGGTCTCTAAGGCCCCGCTCTTGCACAGCACATCAAAGAGCAACTCACTACATCCAAAACCAGCCATGGTCAGCTGCTCCCTGCGCAGGACATCTGGTGGCTAGAGGCTATTCTCCACCATATTGGCTGCAGAGAAAGGCAGCAGTCAGGAACAGGCTCTCCCAAGGTCTGAAGAGTGCTTTTCTCCTCTAAAATAAACCTCAGAAACACCCCCTGCCTTCCCAGATACATTCACTTCGCCCTTTCCTTCCTGACACCCCTCCCATGCTTCTCCTTTGCCTGGTGTGGGAACTTTCCCCAGAAGAGTTTTACCCTCATTTCCTGCCTCTCAAGACACCTGGAACTTCCTCCTGCAAGCCCCTGCCACCCCTCACAGTGACATGGGCCAGGCCACACTTCCCAGGGCAGCAGCTTATTGTCTATGAAACCAAAACAAGCACAGGTACAGCACAGGACTGCTGGGGAGACACATTTAGAGACAATGCAATTACAGCTACAAGGGCTTCACCATACTGAAGATGACAAGGAATTTACTTCAGGAGAAACAGCCTGACATTTGAGGAATAACAGGAGCAGCAACTACCAGCAAGGACTCCCTCTGGAAAGCTGGAGAAGGGTTTTCCATCACGAAAGACGTGATGAATTGTATTTGGAACCTGTGTTTTGACATCTCAAGCAGTTAGTTGAACCTTCTTGCTAAAGAGTCAGTTTTGCAGGCAGTAAGCAAAGCAACGCAGAAACAAAAGGGAAAAAAAATCCTTTCCACCCAAGTGGAAATCCTTGTCACCTAAGTGACAGCTTAAGTTACCAGGAGGCAGCAAATATCCTTGGGGAGGCTTTTTAAACTCCCCTTTGCAAACTGGGAGGTGCTTCAGCAGAGATCTGTGCGTATCACAAGTGCCACACATCTCAGCTGTGACTGAGCTTCACACCAACCTTCCAATAGCCTGGATTTTCACAGCTTAAAACAGATTCACCTGAACCCATCCCAGTGGCAGGTCTCGCCCTGCTTAGAGACTGTGCAGGTGAGTTGAGTTTTATGCAGTGCACTCCTACACTAACTTGCTTCTTCTACAGGATCACAGGATATTAGGGGGTGGAAGGGACCCGAGGGGATCAAATCCAATCCCCCTGCCAGAGCAAGGCCACACAATCTAGTACAGATCACAGAGGAATGCATCCAGACAAGCCTTAAACGTCTCCAGGGGAGGAGACTCCACAACCTCTCGGGGAAGCCTGTTCCAGTGCTCTGTGACCCTTAAAGTTCTCCCTTATGTTGAGGAAGAACCTCTTATGCTGCAACTTAGACCCACTGCTCCTTGTCCTATCCCAGGGAGCAAGTGAGCAGAGCCTGTCCCCCCACTCCTGACCAGCCTTCAGATGTTTACAGGCATTTATTAAATGTCCTCTCAGTCTTCTTTTCTCCAGACTAAAAAGCCCCAGGTCCCTCAGCCTCTCCTAAGGCATGCCCTACAGTCCCCTAATCATCCCTGTAGCTCTCCACTGGACCCTCTCCAGCAGATCCCTGTCCCTCTTAAACTGGGGAGCCCAAAACTGAACAGAGTATTCAAGATGAGGTCTCAGCACAGCAGATGGGAAGGAGAATCTCCCTGGATCTGCTGGACACACTCTTCTTAATACATCCCAAGATCCCACTGGCCTTCTTGCCCATAAGGGCACATTGCTGTCCCAGAGTTAACTTGTTATCCCCCAGCACTCCCACTTGTGTCCACTTGATGCACACATCCATGCAAACACGCAGTTCAGCTGGCTCCCTGAACTTGTGCTTGTGAAACAGACACTTGCTCTAAATGCTGGACTCCAGCAGAAAGCCAGCCCCGCTCTGCAGACCACAGCACACCGAGATGCAAGAGCAAGAAAACACTCCTCACCTGTGGGCAAATGCTCAAAGCACAACATATGGGCATAGCTGACGATGGGGTTCAGTTCTCCCACGCTGGACACTTTTACACCCAGGTGCAATCACATTTAATGAAATTGACACCAGATTACACTTCTCCAATACCACCAGAACCCACATCACAGCAAATCTCTTGGTCTGTGTAACTGCAGAGATCACTACAGCTAGAAGTTGGATGTAAGCAAGACCTCTGTGTCTGTCTGAGTCTGTAGGCAGCTGCCACTCGATGATGGGGCAGTAACAGCTACAACCAAGGGAAGTGGTCCACTTGACTCTAAGACCTCCATAAACATAAAGCTGAGCTTGAATTTCCTTTGAACAGATAAGCTACTTGCGTACAAGTTTGGACAGGTACAGATCTCACATTTCAAGGCTCATCTTTTTATCTCTTATCAGCTTCACCAATCGGAACTAGAAAGAGTGAAGTGGTGGTGCCCTTAATGCTAACAGGATGTGACTCTACTCTGAGTCATCATCCTTCTCCTCAGCTGAAGATAGTTCCCCACACCTGGATCACTGGACACCTAGGGTAATACCCATCAATACAAACAGACTGCATTTCAAGCTTGCTCTTCAGAGGCTGCAGGAAGCAACCTTCCTATCAGGCAACTATAACTTGGTGCTTTCACAGTACCTCCAGAACCAAAAGAACTGAAAACCTTCACTATGTGTTGAAAATCTCAAAACACAGCAGTTTCCTGATCCAGCAGGATCTAGCCAAAGCCCTGCTTCCAGTCCACAAAAGTGAAAACCCAAACAGCTGCAGAATGACAAAACACCTAATTATCGGTCTTCATTTTAGAATAAACAAAACTTACCATGTTTTAGTCATCTCCAGTGACATTTATTTCAATGGGAACTGGAAACCATTTACATTAAATGAACGCCACTGTTACAGAGTCCGTGTGCACTGAGAGTAGAACTGAGATGCCTCAGTTGAGAAACAGCTCTGCCAGCACAGTAGTCTCATCTTCCTTCTTGATGCACATGACATCAAAAGCTTCACTGATGAATTTCCTTGCCCATCTAAGGGCAGTCGGTAGCAGAGATGTGAGGCAGACCCACATTCCAAGCAGATGCAACATCCGACACATCTAACAGAGCAATTAAGTTCCCACCAGAATTACTCATTCTGCTGGAATTACTCCAATATTTGTTCTGTAATTACTGGAGGAAGCACCAGTTTGAGGCAAGTATTTTTTAGCACTCTCTCTAGATTTAAAACAAGAAACACCATGTAAGTCACTGTTTTGCTGTTTTACTAAGTCTCCTCCTGAGCAGGGGCATGGATGTGCCATGGAAGCCCTCCCTCACTCCAAAAGCAGCCTTTCACATAGAGTAATAACAAGGGAGCTGTTAATAATTTGTTATGGGCTGAAACGTAATTAAGGAATGTATAAACATCATAAACATGCTGCAGGTGCACCATGGCAGCAACTACAAACTTACTGTTTAAACAGGTGGATGGGAGCCCTTAAGGTCTGAAAATATTTGAAAGTAAGGAAGAATTACAATTCTGGGAAGTCTGCAGAGGAAGGACATAGTTGCTGCAACACGAAGCACAGAGACACCTGGGCAACCCAAATCTGTGAGTGCAATCAAAGAAACCAGCCAAGTTGCTGCAGGCTACATTTTCACTTATGTGCCACTACAACAATTACAAAATGGAAAACACTGAGCAACAACTGCCTGTGACAGTGCCCTGCTACGGCTGGAACACAGACAAGTTCTGCAAGGAAGAAACCTGCCAATCAGCTGTGCCTGTTACACACACAAGAGAAAACCCAAACACCTTTAATATTGTGTGCATCATGAGTCTGTGACACTGAACCTTTAAAAATGAGCAAATCTTAATCACCACTTTCACCTACAGCATTGCTCATACGTAAACTAATTCAGAGTTTGTCTCCTTGGCCTAAGCAAGAGTGCTCTGCACTGGTATTTGGGAGAAATCGTTACCCAGGCTCTTACAGCAAGCCTTACAACAGCCTGGAGTGGGACCATGCTTAAAGTACACTCTGAGGTGCATCCAAACCACACGGCAAACAGGGAGGAGAATTCCTTTCCTCAAACTGCTCATATTTGCTGAAAACTACACAGTGACTCAGATGTCCTTCTCCTGAGTCAGCACTGAAGCAGAGCTCTATCTGACTTTCAAAGCAGGTTAAATACCGTAGGACTGTTTGTTTTCTTAAGGGATGATCTCTGAATGATAGCCTGAGGGTGTCTGGTCACAAAGACATGTAACCCTTGCACAAACTAAGGTTGCACTCACATCCTGTGTGCCAGCCCATCTGCACCTGGGTTTGCAGGCAGAGCTGTCAGAGCACTGTTCTAGCACATTACTCAAGGTAGAAAGGTCACAAAGCTGTGAACCTCACTCGTACGAAGTAAACAGGTAAACAGAGTCCAATTTAAAGCTAAGTTTTAATTGATTTCCTTAACTATAACTTCTCCTCTATTGCAAAAAAAGCAGAGTACAGTAGGTTATTGGGAAGTTGTGAAGTGCTGCAATTTGGAGTCAGGCTGAATGAAAGACTATGTACAATACAACTCAGCTTTCTGTCGTGTTGTAAATTTATTCTTGTAATATTTACCATTTATGCATCCCAAGAGACATATTGCATATTTGGAACATTTAAAAGTAAGAGCCACTGTATTATTCAAGATAAGTAGATCTGTCACACAGAATTGATGACACACCCAATGAAAGTATTTCCCAGAGCGAGAATTCCTTACAAGAAATCTAAATAGAATAAACTTCATAACTGATCCAGCACAAAAAAAAAACCAACAGTAAAGCCATTCCATACTGAAGGCAGTACTTAACCACAGAGTATGTGTGTGGTGTTTCTAACACAAATCAATTTCCTAACGGAGGGTACTGAAAGAAATAGCAGCTAGCTTTTGGATAAGCTTTATTCCAATAGAACAGAATGAATGGATCACTTCACCCTTTTTTCTCAAGTTACTGATGGATACGATCAGGTGAAAAAAAAAAAGAAGTTACTTTTGGTTTAGATTTGTTCATCTTTGTCAGACAGGACGAGAGGATATGCTTGGAAGCACATCTGCATTTCCAAATCATCACCTGACACAACAATTACATCTCCGCACTAACATCTCCATTCCCAGAGTTGAGAATGGTTCAAGCGAGAGCCTCGGTTACAGCTCCCATCTCAGGGTTGCTAAATGCACGTAATCATGACCTCTGTCACCGCATGCAAGCGCAAACTCAGCACAGCAATGTACACAGACACATGCACGCCCCCCGCACTGCACTACAGCTGTTACATTGCCAGCACTGGGAATAATGCTGAGCCAATCAAGTACCCTGCAGAAGTTAAACAGAGTCGCATGAATAACTCAGAAGTGCCTTACAGAAGGAAGCAGCAGTAACAGGCAACACCAGGATGGGGCTGAGGAAAGGGTATAAATGCGGCTCTGTGGCACGCGAAGATGTAAGCGAATCACAGAGCAATCTATGGGAAGCAATGGGTACAAACTGAAGAATGCAGCACAGTTCCTGCCTGTCAAAGCACTTGAGAACTGAAATCCCACTTTGTCATTTGTTTTTTAAGTTTATTGGTGTTAAGTCCTAACTTCTGTAAATCATTTGACATTCCAAAGAAAGCGATCACTACACTACTATAACTAATAATCCAGATTAAAAACCAAAGCCAGACATAAAGGAAGCAATTATTTCATGAATGTTTTACCTGTTGTCCTGCAGGAATCTGCTCCCAGCTCACTACCACTCAACAGTGTATGAGCAACAGAGAAGCTTCAGCAGTCATTCCTGTTAAAATCTGAAAGGGCAAAAAGCCAAACCCATTGAAGTGCTGAACACTAACGGGAACACATCGTTGCCTTGCACTGCTTGCCTGCAGCGGTTTTGACCTGACAATACTGCAAAGCCAGGTACTAAATGGCTGGCGTGATGCAAGGAACGCACGGATTTGATTTACAAGATGAAAACCCAGAATCTGGAAGTCAGTGAATCCCCCCCCCAAAAAAAAAGGTTCTGGTAGACAGTCAAACAGGAATACCAGAGCAGAATATATAAAGCTTATTATCCATTTATATACTGTTAGTAAGGTAGTTACTGTAAGGACATGTTCTGCTCTGGCATCTGCTCTGCCAAAAAAAGAAAGACAAACTTCAGAAAACTCAGTTGAAAGAGCTGACAATAGAAAGAGAGATGAAGGAAAAAAATAAAATCAAGACATTCCATTTATTCCCTTCAAGTCAGATTGGAAAGTCTTTGTCATGTTATGTCAAATCCCTGCGTTAGGACAATAGTTGTAGTGGCAGAACGTGCTCCAAGAGAGATACACTGAAATTCAATGGTTGGGAGCCACAGCAAGATGAACTCTAACACAGGGTTGGGAGTTCATTTTGTTGGGTTCCTTTGAGAGAACAGCAGTTGCTCGAGTAACTTACCTACAGAGGTGACCAATTCTTTTTCTGAAGATCTTAAAGCAAGAATCCTTTTTTCCCCCCTGAATTCACTTGGTGACACTTTGTGATATCCGGTAAAGCAATCAGATAGGAATGACCTCTGCCTTTACCAATGAATGAGGATCTGAGCCTTTGATGGCCCTTACCACTGACATTTTTGTTTAATTGCTGATATGCCTTCCACTCCTGGAAGCCCATAGTCAAGTACTACAGCACTCACTGCTTTTAAAGCAGAAGCAGGTGCAAAACCCCCTCTTAGCAGAAGAGCTTGGCTCTGTGGGCAAACCCTTCCTCACTAATTTGACTAAACTGGCACAAACTAGATAGCCAGGAAGACAGGAAGAACAGGGAGATCCATATTGCAGCCCAAATCCCTACCACAGGAGAAAGGAAGAAATTCTATGTCCAGAAGCACATGTTTGGAGGCACTGGGATGAGTAAATCAGCTGGACTGGGGGGAATTCAATGCAGCTGTTCTGGAAGCAATAACCCTTCAAACAGATACAGAGGTATAAAAGTGCGAGACAGAGCATATGGCTTCTAATTCTTTCACATGATCAATTGCTAAATTAATGGAGACTAAAATCTGGAGACAGTTGCTAATGAAATACAATTGGTGGATGAAAAGACAGAGAGAGAAAAGGGCCCTGGTGGAAACCAGCCAGCCCCAGCTGCAGAGTTAGTGCAAACTATAGTGGCTTCCCAAAAGCCGTTGCAGTGACCTGGTGTTTTAAAGCACTCAGATGCTGCTGGTGGAATGAATCTTGGCAGTGGCTTTGTCATGGAAAAGATTCAAGCTGAAGAAATGATTCTTGCAAGTGGTAGAACCCTACACATTAAGGCAGGAGACATTCAAAATTCAAAGCACACTGATAATCTGAACAGGTAACACACTTCAGAAGGCTTGATTAGAAAAATAGCTTAGGAATATACGCCAAAAAATACGGACAGAGGTGACTGATTACCTTTGCTCCTGCCATCACTCTACTAATACACTAAGCCTCACTAAGACCTTTTACAAGGAAACACTGCAATATGTTGTGCAGGCTCACAATTCTCCAGTTAGCACCAAAAAAAAAAAATCCAGAGATACTGCAAGAAGGATCAGGCCAAGACTCTGGCAGAAGGCATTTAATTCACCTACAAGGATCAGGTAAGCTACACTGTGTTTTTTTATATATTGAATAATTATCTTTTTAATTAAGAGTCCTCCTGTTGTAGTCTCAAATTCATCAGAACTCTTCTACTTTTTTAAAGGTACCTCAGTCAGGGTACCAGGAGAAAACTGAAGTGTTCAAATGTTTTATGATACTGAAACTTCCAAACTGAACTAGCAGCTGATTCAGACCAATTTTTCTAGTATGAGGAATGTTTTTAAAACCTCAACCTTCACTGAAAGCTTAGAGCTTATTTCACAAGTGTCTCAGATATTTGTGAAAAGTTGCTCTTGCTACACTGACTCCAAGGCTCAGCTAATCAAGCCTCACAACTAAAAATGACCCAAATCTGAATATGAAAGAGCACACACATTTACCACAAACAAATGCAATGACAAAAAAAGTTTATGCATAGAGTACTTGTGAAATAACTAACTCCCCACTCGCTGCTTTAGTATCAAAGCACTCAAGAACAGCAGCTTCCCAGTTACCAATCCTTCTCCAGGGATTCTCACAAGAGAGTGAAGTGTGCATTTGAGCTCATTCCTGATCATTTTGAACATGCAAATATCAAGAACTCCTGGAGGGGTACTGCATTAGGGAACCACGGGTATACTTGTATGCACAGCCCCCATGCAATGTGTACTGTGCACCTGTGTATACAATGTAACTATGCACACATGCACATCATTACGTTAGAAATCTTTCTCCTTTAGTACAACCACATAGGGTCTCAAGCCTCATCTGTCTGATGTTCTAAAGATTTCTGAACATACAACATTCGCCCTTAATACAAGAGGAAACTCAGGTCACAGGCAGCATTGCTCAGTATGGGACACCGACTAGCAGTGCAGGCCTGCCCTGAGGTTGTCCCAGGGACCTTGGCACCTTTCCTGCTGCCAGCCAGGTGAGACTGCTGCTCCACCAGGCTCCACTCCACCTCCTCGCACCATGTCTACATGCTACCAGCACGGAGGAAGACACAGAATCCACTGGCAAAGAAACAGTAGCTGAATGAGAGGTGAATAGGGAGTTCAGGATGCTGAAGCAGCAGCATGAGGTTCCCTTCCCCTAGAAAGGTCTTCTACTACTGAACCCTATCTGCAGCCACTGCTCCTCCAATCTCACAATCCCTGCCACAGGCACGATCCACCCTTCAGTCCTGAACACTTATTTCCCCACCATCACAATTTCCCAAGGATCCCAAGCCTTCCATTGCTCTCTCTACTCCCTTCCTCCCTGCCGAAATACACTGACAGGAGAGAGATCAGCTAAACAAAAACTTAAAACCAGTGCAAATGTGAAATATAAGATAAAAAAAAAAAGTCTTTTGCTATTACTGGACATGCTGCAGACACTGTGCCTAGTAACTGTGGCAATATCTAGCGCAAAAGAAACTTAGCATGAATCTTGTTTTCAAATGACATTCAACTCAAACATGCATAGGGAGAGTAAAGTTATTTTATTAAATCATGCACATCACATGTGTTAGTGCAAATAGTTTAATCTGTACTCCAGAAATTCTATTGTATTTTTATATCTTTACAAAATAGATTTAAAACAATTATTTACTTTAAAAAAATGTAATTCTGAAGTTAAGCATTTCAGAACAATATTTGCAATAACCTATATACAAGAGGTACTAAGTACCACTGGCATACGAGTGTTCTGTGGTTGGATGGCTTCCTGCAACTGAAAAGGATGAAATGAATGAACTTAATGACATTATTTATTTTCTATAAGTCACTTGTGGACTATTTTTTCCCAACTAATTATCCTCCCATTAGCAAACCCCATGTAACTTAAGACAGAACCTTTAAAAGATAACGACCCTTAGAACCTCACAAACAAAATTATATGCTAAATTTCTATTTAAATATTTCAACTATCTGTCGATTGCCATAACATTCTTTAAAGCCAATTGAATTGTTAAGACTACCTCCCTATTTCAAAGTTTCCTTTAGCAGAGCCATTTTACTTGACCATTCTTTAGCATCTTATTTAAGTCTTCAATAAACTTTTTGGACAGAACTGTTGAGCTGAACAAGACAACTACAGTCTACATTTAATTCAGCACTAACTACAGTGATTCCCACCACAAGTCAGCAAATAGCAAGTTAATAGTACTTAGATAAGGAAAATAAACTTTGTAATGGGGACCACTGCATCATACAGCCACGTGATGTGGATGCACAAGATGTTACTACCAAATTAAAACCATCACCTGACACAACTTCCATCAGGTGTATGACTCCAATTTTGCAGTATCTGACGTATCTTGGATTCTTTAATCACAGATGTACTGTAGCAGTTCTCTTAACAAAGTTACGTCAACAAAAGCTTATCTAAAGAGCCTCTCCAGCTCAAGTCAAGAAGTATCAAATGACTGAAAAAATAGATTGATACATGTGATATGTGAGGAAGTATTCATACTTTTAAAGAATGGATCTCTTTAAATATATGAAATTTAATAAATTACATTCAAACTAAAGTTACCGTAAGTTGAATCACCGCACTACGTCCATCAAATGACCCAATACTTGCTCCCAGAAATACCTTAGCTCACTCAAGAACACACACATGCTTACACTCACACACGCACACACTAAATACCTTAGGCTGCTCTTTACCATCAATATCTCTATCTCTTTAAGGCTGCATATGAATTGTGTTTATTCCCAGAAATCATTAATAAAGCAACCCTTATCAAAGACAAATATGCTTCCTTCAAAAGGCGTGATAAGAGAAGTTTTTGTAAGTCTTGTTCCCAACAGCTCAGTGACTAACAGCAAGTAAAATGATATACAAGTTTTTGGAAGAAAAAAAAGACTAGAAAGAAAGTGTACTGAAAGGCACTGAGCACACTGCATCTGTTTGCCAAGGATCTGCAAGGTTACTTGGCTTGGGTGTCCAATCAGAAATATGTTTTCCTTTTAAATCTGGCAATCAGACTCTAAAGTATGTGTCCACAACCCTAGCCATTATAAATAATTTGGTACCAAGAAGCCTACTTTAGGCCATCATTATAGTATTCAGAATCCCAACATACTAATTTAAAACTTGCATGAAATTGTAAGCAAAAGTATTGCTCACAGTACGATGAATCACAATTTTATTCCCTCTTTATAGACAGATACATTTTATACAGTTTAAAGCAAATGACCCTACTGCTGTTCTCACGCAGAGCTGTGCTGTATTAAGAGGTAAAAAGGAAGATAATTAATCTGTTTTCCCTCAGTATATGAATGTTGCCAGCTTCTAAAGGGAGGACGGTGTATGGATTCAACAACAGTTCTCATGGAGAAGCTCTGGTTAGGCCTGGGTACAGCACCACGGCTGTTACAGCAACCAAAGCTGCCATCACAGGCATCCAAGGCCATTGTCTCTGTGTGGAGAGAAAAAAAAAATCAATATCATATTTGTTCTAATTCATACTAACCAGTTCACCCCGTGGTTCCTGAAAGTCTTGAGTACCTGTTGATAGGCATCACTACAACATTACCCACGAGCCCTACTGCAGGCTAGCCCTGACATAGAGCATCACAGTAAACCGTGGTTCTCTAGCAAAGGGCACTCCACAACTCTTCACGGCTGAGCATCATCAGGAGAACTTTTGGCAGTGCCGTATTTCCAGCTTCATTACTGTATGCACCTCAAAGAAATCTGCTATTAGATGTGAGGGCTTAAGATGTTTAAAACATCACTTGTGCCAAGTAATTGCTACACACAGATTTAGGCAGCACTGACATCTTTAACTTAGCTTTTCAATGTTTAAATGCAGCTCTATGAAGTTAGTTTGTAGCAGATCCTAACATTGTCTCTAATAGACTGTCCCAACATTCCATGACAACAACGGCATTTTAGGAGGAGGACACACTGAGAGACGTTAGAGGAAATGCAAGCTGAGAGTTGAGAATACAAACCAACCACCTATTTCTCATCTTGTCTTGTTTTTTTCCATCTTCTTCATATCAACAGTAAGAAAAATTGAAGTTTAGAGCCAGAGAGGAATTTCTTAGTCCATAAATAGGAACAAAAGTTTGTTGATATCTGTTATTATTTAGAGGCAAACTCTTCATTTTTCATAGTTAATTAAGCAATTAAGTTTTCTTACAAGCCCTGGCATCACAGCATTGTGCAAAAGGTAGCCCACTGGCTCAAGACAAACTGAAACCAAGTTAGATGGGGCACATTCAGGACCAGTTAGAACAACAGCCATTGTTAGGATTAAGGAAATCACACAGATGTTAAATGATTAGTTGATCGCTCACCTTGTCAGTATTAACGGAATGGCATATTAAAATGAAGGGTTTGCTTCAGGTGAAGGAATACCTGTGAGCATTTCACCATGCACTATTTTATACAGAAATGGCACGAACAGGTGAGAGGGACAAACATACATTGACTGAACAGTAGTGCTTGTACCTTTCGCTACCACAATGGGCCGTAACACCAATACAGGAAAGCCAGGATTAGGCCGATGAATACGGCTGGGACGGGTTGTAATATGGAAGGCTAAAGAAGGGAAGGGATATTAAAAATCACTTTGTGCTATAAATCAATCAGGTAACGATGATTTAGAGAGGGGAAAATAAGTCAGTGAGTTTTGTTTTAATTGAAATGTATTAAAGACGTCTAACACAATGCACTATTATCTCGTGTGGTATACAAAGTTAGTACACCGTTCTACTCAAATGAACAGGGATGTCTAAAAATCAAGGGAAGTAAGCAGAAAATGTTCTAAGAAACCTCTTGTCACAACTTGGAATTTAGCACTTACAAACAAAACTGATGGCCTGTATTTAGTGTTATAGTTGGTTTTAATTTTTCTACATAATGGAGAATCCCATCTGGATTTCTTAAGGTATCAAGGTTCACACCAGATACTGAATTTTTCATCTATTACTACTTAGCCTTTCCCACTCTCCATCACCAGCCACCAGGAAAAGCCATCTTTTTCCTCCCTTAGTGAATCAATTGCAACTACGTCCACAGGCAAACCCAGTAGTTGAGACATTTCTATGAAATAATAAGATGACTGCACAATCAACACTAAGGCATTTTAATTCATGTGTACTTCCCAGCTTTAGAGATACCACAAGGATCAGCATCTCCAGCAGGTCTGCAGAACAAACACAATGCTGAAAGTCTATCAAATGCTGCAGCTGGGCTAAATTACCAGCTGGCCAGCATGCAGGCTCCTTCGCTTAGAAGCTTCTACACATTTTCTCAGCTATGTTCAATTAACAGTAAACTGCTTGACATTGTGGATGGACAGCCTCTGTCCTTAGTATGATAAATTAAAAGCAAAAATGGACTGAAATTCTTTTTCAGCTGTCCTTAGAAGATATCTGCTTTCTCTGTATTGTAGCCTATATATTTGTGCACACACAGACACACAGAGGTTAAGTTCAAACCATGCTAAATACTGCGAGAAACGTTTTGTGCAGAAGCCACCTTGATTTTATCCAGTCAAATAAAAAAACCCAAGCATTTGAAGAGTTTCCAAAAGACTGTGATTCATAAATAAAAATCTCATCCCGTTATCCATTTGTAGCAGTTAATCACAGACCCTCCAATATGGTTCAAAACACAGGAATCTTAGAAAGAACTCTATTTTTTGCCATACAACTCAAATTTGGTTTAATCAAGGCAAATATTTTAATAGAAAAACTATGTGTAATGATTGAAGTAATTTTCATGCAAGATTATTTTTGTGTCATTGGTGCCACGAATCAGAGTGCCACCTTCCCACAGAAAGCACGTTGGTAGGAATAATCACAGCAGTGTTCAAAAAAAGCATCAGAAGTCAACCAGAGCAGCCAAGGTTCTCAAACCAGTCACAAAAATAAATCTAACAGAAAAAGTGCATCAGGAAATCATCAGTGACTACAAGCATGCAAGCACATGTAGTACACCACACCGCTAAGCGTTCCAGGACACAACACTAATAAGAAAGTAATGTTTAAATTATATCCCAAATGGAGTCTTGTCTTCTCTAGAGTTGTTTGTACACTGAAAAAATGTCATGGTTTTTGTTTGGCTTTGGTTGGGTGGTTGTTTTTTTTTTGCTGTTTAAGTTAAATGTATTCATGACTATTGCATGTTGACAAATGAAACAGATGATACATTTCTTCCACCGCAGAATGTTAAATTGCCTCCAAACAAATTCTAAGCCTCAACAATATATAACAGATCTCCTTATTGTTGAGGAGCATATCACTAGGTGATTCATGAAAAATGTGCATCTCATAGAATCTGGATGCAAACTCAGATACAGAGGAGTCACAGAAAGGAACAAATCCCACAGTGACTTGCATTGCTCTGTGGGCCACTGTCCTCGGAAATGAAGTAACATTTTATCACTCCAGCATAAGGGGACAATGGTACGTGAAATATTTGACCTTGGAACTCGGCCCAGCACCCATGATGCTTCAAATAACCCACAAGATAGATGCCTTCTACAGTACTGACTGTGACTAATCCTTCCTAAACAGCAAGGTTGTCCTGAATGGCCTTATATGGCTGGATGCTCCTGATCTCCAAGTTTCAACTGTAATAGCTAACTCCTCCTCTGGAAGCAGATTGTGGCAGTTGCTGTGGATCCTGAACTCATTCCAATACTCACCTTGAACTGTTCCTAAAGTTCCCTTTAGCTTGCAAGCTTTTCCACTTTCAAGAGCTCCAACTCCCTTGGAAGTAGCTCTTCCCTCCACTATCCTCTTTTTTTCATTGATCGTTTTAAGTCTTGGGTTAATATTTTTAACCAAACAGAAAATTTCACCTTGACAATTATTTATTCAGTGTCATCTCTTCTATTACAATGGGTTTTTTTCCTGGTTGTTTCTGACTACTTTAACTCAGTGTTATCTGAGCACTGGAGGAGAATTCTAAACAGGAAGCAGGTTTCAACAGAATTAAAACATCATATTCATGAAAACATGGCTGAAAAAAAGTGGAAAGGGCTTTTAAGTTCTTTAAATCTTTGACAGGTTCAAGGATTACGTTCAGTAATTGGCTATTTTACAAACTTTGGGTATCTAGCAGCCAGTCAGTTTTAAAGGATGGCACCTGTAAAACTTTCCTCACAGTCAGAAAGAGTTTTCCAAAAGGCCATTACAGAGCATCCATTATTCTCCTATTTTGTAATGTCCACACTACAGTTGTTCACCCTGTACTGATCATAGAGGCAGTACAGGAAGACTATTAATAAAGCCAGTCATACCAGGGTCAAGATGAGGCTATCGCCACCTCATAACATTTGGAGGATTTCAGAAGTCTTGAGTAGAAAAAAAAGCTGTCAAGAGCTGTGAACTCAGTTCTAATGATATAACCTCTTAAATTCATTGCAACAGAAGAGAATGTATTTTCATTAGGGAATAGAAAGGACAGTTGAAGTGCACTGTTCAAAGCATGAACTGATCAGGTAAAATCACCGTTAAGAAGCATGAACCAGAGTAATAACAGAGCATCCACTGTAACAAATGATAATAAAATAAAAGCATCCTAAAAAGGATTGCTTAACTCATTTGGATAAAGGTTTCTCAAATTTACATATATCATTTTCTGATATTAAATAGTTTTATGTAGCTCTGGCTCATTAGCATTTAAGACAGAAGTTTTCAGGAGAGCAGATATCTAAGGCCACATTTAAAACAGTCAGACAACCGTAAATCGAATTTGCATGCATATTGTAACAGGTTTAAGATGCACAAATTTACACAGGCAGTACCAGAGTGGAACTTTCTATGTAACACAGCACACAGCTTCTCATGGTTGTTTTTTAATTCATTTGTGTGTTAAAGTCTGTCCTTTTCTATTTGACACTGACATAGTCCCTCAGTCAGCAGAACTGTCAGTATCATAACCTGACTCCCCCATGCATTTTGTACAAACTTACATTGTTTCCTTTTTCTTGTAGCAGCTTCAGGTTTTCTTGACACTGTTTGAGCTCTTCTGTGAGCGACTGGTTTTGTTGTTCAGCCATCTCATACTTCGCCTTCAGCTCTGAGAGCACAGTCTGTGTTCTTTCATACTAAAGACAAAGAGAAAACAGTCTGCAGACTCCTGGACATCCAACACATGCTTACATTTGCCCAGTGCACAGTTTGCTTTCCTGTTGTCTGCCCGGATGAACTTGCCCTGGATCAGTACACTCTTTTGAAAAGCAGAGTAGAAAAAACTTAGTTTAATTTTTTTTTCTAAATGAAGGTTTTTTTTCCCTGACTTTCAAGGGCTAAGAGCACTAACAACAAGAAACATGAAGTAAATGCAAGGCCCTAGTTCAACTCTCATACCATAAAGTTACTCATTATCATGTTGGAAATTACTGTAAAACCTATGAAGACATGACAAGAAATGGGAACAAGGAGTCTGTTATGTTTAAATAGTGTCTTGCATCTAAGCTTAGCTTAAATACCTACACCAAGCAGGAGCAAAAACCAACACACTACATGAAGCAAAACCTTTTCCCTCTGAGCTAACTCAAATGTAAGAGTAAGGCATTAAAAAACCATTCTGCCTTACTACAGTCATGTCATAATCCTCCACAGTGTGGGTCAGCACAAGCCATACTGGGTAAGTGTGTCAAGTTCCTGCACTGTGAGCAGGTTCTCCATGTTTAAATTCACATTAGTTTTTTTCTATAGATCACAAGCTGACTAGTAGTCCTCATGAAAGGGACTAATAAGGACAGAATCAATGACTTTCAGTACTGGTATTTACAATGAACGTAAGAGATCTGGCATCTTGAGAAACACACCTGATTACAAACCCACAGACTCTGTTTTTCATATTCTGAAAGTGGGCCATGGATGAATTAATCACAAAGCAAAGCACAGGACAGGATCATAAAATAAACTTAAAAGCAGGGAATGGCAAAAAATTCACTTGAAATCCTCATAAAAACAAGTCATTGTTGGAGACTGTGGCCTTCTTGCAGACAGTATTTTGAGGTAAGGCAGACAAAATTCATGGTCAAAAAGCCAGCTTTTCCTTAATGCTTGCTGATCACATTCAGCAGCCTAGCAATCCAGTAAATTGAAAGGAGGTCTTTGTGAAAAATGGGTATTCTCACTGTCAAACAAGAGTTCAACTAAGAAGATCAGATTGAACTAAAAGAAAAAAATAACTAAGAAAATAATTTTGACTCATAACTGCTAATGAAACTCTGTACCACCACGTTCAGGAAGACTCTGAATAAGGGTTTACCTACCTGAACAGCTTGTAAGTAACTTCACTAGGGCATTGCACAAAAAGTAAACTTTAGGAAGCTTCCAAAACACATGCAAGTCATTTTACCCAAAATACTCTGACATTTCATCTCTAGCTTCTATATTGTTAGCTACCATAAAAGCACTTGAAACATTTTAGTATGTCCAGAGAAGGGTGACAAAGCTGGTGAAAGGCCTGGAACACAAACCCTATGAGGAGAGGTTGAGGGAGCTGGGGTTGTTTAGCCTAGAGAAGAGAAGGCTCAGGGCTGACCTCATTGCTGTCTACAACTACCTGAAGGGAGGTTATAGCCAGGTGGGGGTTGGTCTCTTCTCCCAGGCAACCAGCAACAGAAGAAGGGGACACAGTCTCAAGTTGTGCCAGGGGAGGTATAAACTGATATTAGGAGGAAGTTCTTCCCAGAGAGAGTGATTGGCATTGGCATGGGCTGCCCAGGGAGGTGGTGGAGTCACCGTCCCTGGAGATGTTCAAGAAAAGCCTGGATGAGGCACTTAGTGCCATGGTCTGGTTGACTGCATAAGGCTGGGTGCTAGGTTGGACTGGATGAGCTTGGAGGTCTCTTCCAATTTGGCTGATTCTATGACTCTAATACTCATGCTACATTACTAGAAATTTCAGATTCTTCATTCTATTTTAAAAATTCAAGTTATTTGGCATTATATTATTTCCAAGCAGAAATGTTTGTTACCTCTTTCTGAAAATCTTTTGCTTGACTCTCAGCTTCACTGAGTTGACTTTTTAGACTATCTGCATCCCGTTGATGCTTTTCTCTCAAAGACCCCATCTGACTTTCAAGTTCCTTTCGAGACAGTTCCAGAACACTTATATTGCTGGTTAGTGCCAAACTCTGTTTCTGAGAGCTGAAAAACAACATCCAATTGCTTCATTAGGTTTGCTAAATTTAAACAAAACAGAGAAATTTTTAAAAAAGCATTTTCAATTCTCCAAAGATTAGTTTTATTTAGTAAGGAAATATCAGCTTAGAGCAACCATAGAACTACAGACTGTCACTGTCTCCCTACACACAGCACTGACAGAAAAGACAGGCCTCAATCTTGCTTTTGACCAGATGCATGCAGCTTAGTGTGTATAATTAAAGAAAGTAAATAATTATCTAAGCACGGTGGTAAAATTCAGATCTTCAATAAAACAAAGCTGCTGTCCCGCATTTAATTTGCAAATTAAATACCAATATCTGAAACTGAACAGCAGTATAATAATGGCAGATGAAGGAGTAAGAGAAATGACTTCCAGACAGAAGATTTAGATAGTCATTAGCAATACCATGTGCTCAAACAGCAACAATATAAGAGAATACAAACACTCTTGCACTCTAAAATCCTTCTCAAAACCTAGTATGGCACTTGAGATAAAAAGATGTGCATGTTTCTATGAAGCAAAGCATGATCTAAAATACTCTCTCTATACATGATTGCTATTCATAATGTGACAGGCTTCTGCTTCTGTGAGACTCCATACTATCCGAGAATCATTTCCCAACTCTGAATGCTGAGAACATTTTAGCCTAGGAAATGTATGTCATTTTTTAATCTTTTAAGTAAAAGAATAATGTCTAAATAACTCTGCAACATATGCTTCCAAGTCACTAAAAGCAGTGAAATAACTCAAGTTACCTTCTCACAGTATACCATTACTCATAAGTAATAAAGAAGCACTTGCAGAGTAGAGCATGAAAAAAACCAGCCTGGAGTAACAATTTGGCATGATAGCAAGCATTCAGCCCAATACTGTCATACAAATAAAATTTCAATACATTCATCAGACACTCAGCACTTTTTGGGAAGAAAAAAAAAACCCAAAGCAAACCAAAACCCTCCCTTTTCAGCTACTCTAATGCTTTGCCAGACAAATCCACCATGCCCTTACCTAGAAAGCTCCTTCTCTTGTCGCTGAAGTTCAGATGCAAGTGAAGTATTTTCCTTCCTTAGTGTAACACATTCTGCTTCCAGAGCACTCCACTCTGCTTTCAACTTTTCAAGTTCACCTGTAATTAATGAAATTTAATTTAACTGAGTAAAATCATTCCATCACTGCTTCAAACAGCTAGGAAATGGAAGAAAAACTGGTACTGCTCATAGATTTCAAATACATTCGGTTGAATTCTCTCACATGCACCTATAAAACATTGCAACATCTTCCACTGTTATGAGGTTTGTGAGTCGTTAAACAAGCCACTGCTTGCCCTTTTTTTTAATGCACACTCTATTTCTAAAGCAGAAAGGAAGAGAAAATAGTCTGCTTGTGGGTCTACTCCACTATTTTAGAAACAATGTCAGAAAACTGTATTTGAAGAAAGCAAGTTCCTAGACTTGAAAACAACAAGCAGCTACCATGTCTGTCCCACAAGCAACAGAACGTTTAAAGAAATAACTAAAGGGCGAAAGTCACATCTTTGAAATTGATCAGCCTGGTAAAAAAGACATAAATATCAGTATTACACTTCTTAGTAATGCCACAACAGAGACTGGAGTCTGAAGTAGAAAAAAGTTTCTCCAAGAACTTTACAAAGATCAACTCATTCTGAATTTGAAGTGCATTTTACATGTCAGTTTCTCTGTAGCATGAACAAAAGTTTCAACAAGAGCTTTCAGCCTGTTAGCAGATTCTCCAAGACCTGAGGTTACAGACCTGCAGTAGGAGCTCTCACAGCCCTCACAGGTGAATTATAGGTAAAGTGAAATGCAAATGAACGATTCTAAAGGAAGCTTTGTGCTGGCTCTGCACAACATGTTGGTATGTTTCTAGGTCATGTGTCCAGATCAAATTTTGAGCTGGTATCGACAATTTTATTAAGCCATAAAATCCAGTTATTTGTCTTGACTGAAGCTTTGCTAGAAAAAATGAAAGGTCAGAAGGTACCTATTTAGAGGTTTAAATTATAGAGAAGTTAGACAAATCCCCTTGGAAATCGGTGGCAGTACCAATCCCTCAAACAGCACAAGTCTTACACCTTTTCTACGAGGAATTATACTGAGTTGACTCTTGACATCAAAGCGTATATAAGCTAATTTAGGCACAACTGGCAATTACTATTTAATGAAGCACACCTAAAAAGCTTTTGTACACAAGCCTTGATAGATAAACATGCAGACAAAGAAAATTACTATAGAGAGAGACAGAAAAATTGTGACTTGGATAACTGACATTCATCAGCTTGAGAAGGATGCTGCTGTTAGTGCTGGCCTGTAACATCCTTTCAAATGAGTACCTTTCAAGCGAGTAGCCTCTTCCTTATGCTGATCCTCACACTGCTGGCAGCGGAGCTGAAAACTGGCTTGCAGACTGATAATCTCTTTTTCATAATCTGAGGCATCTTTCCGCCACCGTTCAAGTTCCGCTTGCACTGTCCGCAGCTCGCTTTGCAGTGCGGAAATGTCGACATCTCTCTCTGATGCTGTCTTTTCTGCTACTTGTTGAAGTGACAAGATTTCATTTTGAGCACTGACTAATTCATTTCGAGTGCTTGAGATTTCATTCTCCTTTTCCTCACGAAGATTCTCGATATCTTCCTGTAACTTCCGCAGCTGAGCTGGAAAGCACACGTTCATGTTAACGTGAAAAAACCACTTCTACAGAACATATAAACCACTTTGCTCAACAAAGCTTTCTATGGGCTGGGATGGGGGTGATGCTAAAGCAACTCTCCAAAATCTGAAACTAAGGATTAGATTCAACTCATTGTAAGCAAAACATTATAGAATGAGAAGACTGTGAGGTCCAGGGACAAGAGTGAAAATCAGAGAAGCTTTCTTGCAATCCAAAAAGCTGCAAAGCTAAAGTGGAAATGTTTTTCTGTTCAGGAGTTGGCCTGTGATGTCTACAAATGTTTGTGGCACAGAGTTTAATTTCTACTCCAGTATCAACATGCACTAAGGAAATAAAAATTGCCTCTCCTCAAAAACGATTTTTCAAAGGGCAAGACTGATCCTGAGTTCAAAGGGACAGCTTCAGCTTACTGTATAAGCAGTCACACAGAACCACAGAACCAACCAGGTTGGAAGAGACCTCTAAGATCATCCAGTCCAACCTATCCCCCAGCCCTATCCAGTCAACTAGATCATGGCACTAAACGCCTCATCCAGTCTTTTCTTGAACATCTCCAGGGATGGTGCCTCCACCACACATATAAAAGGAAAAAGAAATTCTAAAGTAAAGAAAACTTGCACTGAGAAAAAACGCCCACAAAGTTCTTACTATCGTTTGAAAACAAAGTTTAAGATACTGTAGAGGGTCAGAAACACATTTATAGTTTTGTTTCAGAAGCAAAAGGCAGAAAGAGGACAATGGCAGGAAAGGAAGATAACCAAGGCTGAGTAACCTTCCTAAATTACTTGTTCATTTTTGTTCTCTCAGTCATTAGAGAAGATGAGACAGAGAATGTGAGCGACTTTTGCCATAAGCTGATAGAGCAAAAAAGCTGCTCAAGGGAGACTTCCACTTCCAAGACTATAGTTGGATGCTTTTCAGCAGCTACACATAATGTAGGCAGGATTCACATACAGGTACAATCTAGAAATTTTGCTGTTAGTTGATACACAGTGAAGAGGAAAAACACAATCTCTTTTTTCACCCTTCTCTAAACAGGCTCCAGCAAGACATTTAGCTCATCAGATAAACTAAAGAATTCCACACAGTGGAAGAAAAAGACAACATAGGAAGAAAAATCAGATAATTACTATATATTGTAGAACAGAAGAATTATTATAGACAACAGTAAGTTGGATTTCACAGCAACTCTAAGATGAAACAGTCTATATGTTCCATAACAGACATTTGCAGCATGAGTTTTTAAAAGCATGTGAACAACATGAGGCTTACTACCATCTCCTTTGTTTGGCAACAGTTTCTACAGGTTCATGCTAACAGAATGGCTAGTTACAACTTGTTACCTGTTAAAATTTCCCTTTTCATGTATCCTTACATTAGAAGCCATAAACCAATCTACCAAAACCAAATGTTACCATAATACCAAGAACAGTAACTTGATAATACAGCAAGTGCCCATTAATGAGCCAACTCCCTATCTTTTCAAGCAAGATCTCCCAATATTGTTTTCTTCATCAAGCCAAGCTACATTTCTGCTTCTCAGAAATGGCAATGTGTGAAAAAAATCTGTTAGGTTTTTAACTTCTGTCTGCATTACTTCTGAAGAATCCTTGCTTAAAATATTCAGGCATGAAAACAAGCATGGCATGGACTGAAAATTCAAACATATTCAAGCATTTCTAAAGTTCAGTAGAGCTGCAGAAACAACTTAAGAGGAAAATAACTACCAGCAATATTAGAATGGTTTGTTTCTAAAGCACTGGATATAATAGGAGAGGCCAATTAGTAAAAAAGCTTCCACTACATCTTTTATGTAAGCCATTACCTCATCCAAATTGAATGCTTCACTTATTTTTTTTTTAAAAGCAATAACAAGTAACTTGAATTTCCTTGCTTTATTTATCTGTTCATCTAAAGAATTTCACACCTAGAGACAGGATCTCAGTTATTTCTGTGTTATTCTATGACAAACATATAAAGTCACGCAGTACTGATTGGCCTAAAATGTTGATTTAGTGAAAGCACCTCAAGAAATGTTACCACATGAAGTTAAAGGGATTTTTTTTCTCCACTACTATTCTCAGAGGTTGCCAAGAGAGAATCTTGACAACCTTTCCCAAGTTGTAAAATACATCACACCCTAAAAGTCTGGGAAGCAGCAAACACATAATAAAAATCAGAACACTGTGAACTACTGTGGATAGAGAAGAGGAAACATCAGGCAAGACCTAACTTTGGGGTGAAGAAAAGTCAGTAATGAATTGACATGAGGTACCCTGCAGTTAAGTTTGGCTCCATCAAGCTTCTACTTTAAGTCTTCTTTTTTCCCCTCTCAAAAAAGAATCAGTATCTACTCAGAAATAACTATCAAATTCTCATTTCTACATTTTTTTACTTAGAGAATTTTCATTATTAGGAGGATAAGATTCAAAGTTAAATTGCTCCTCTTGCTCTGAAAGTTATTATGCAAACTCTTTCTTAAAGGAACAAGGGCAGAGAACATGAAAATTCTTTGTCAACATTCATATAAAATAGTGTAACAGGTATCTTCAGTGTAACTGGTATGTGACAGTACTACACAACAAACTACTGCCCACAAGGTAATTTGCTAAAGTTACTTTCGTCTCCTAAGAAAGTGAAGACTGTCAGTCTGTCTTCCTGTCTGCTTATTTGCCTTGCAACCATTTTTGGGTCCAGACCAAATCATATGCTGACGAGGACTCCAAGGTATCAAGCTCCTATAAGTTTCATAACAATCCATGTCTGAAGGGATGTTCAAACTAATGCTTGCTTTAAGGAAGTCATAATATAACCCTTCCTGGTCACACGGCTAGACAGCCTCTTGACCAATGAGCCCAGGCTGACAAGTTAACATGATGCAGAACAGGTGACACAGGAAGTTATGCAAGTCTGCTACTATTACTCAGGGCTGAAAAAAAAGTCTTCTAGTGTCTGCTAAATGATACTTCTTGCATCTTCTAAATTATTAAAATCATAGGTATTGATAGGAAACATTTCACAGTAAAGTTCAAAGATATGGTAAAAGATAGCAGATTTAAAACATACACTCAATTAACATTTCCTTAATTACTGTTCATGATTCCTTGGAAATAGCCAAAGCTATATATTCTCAAGAAGAGTGGGATGAAAAAAAATTTCCTACCTTGCAGAACATTTATTTGCTTGTTGGACTCTTCAACTTGAGCTCGATAAGCTTTTCTCTCTTCTTCCAATAGAGCTATAAATGAAAGTGAAAATGTGTCCAGAAGTTTGTTAGTAAGAAGTATTTCAGCTGTGCAATTAATTTTAGTCACAGCTTCCTCTTAACTGAAAAGATTAAAACAAAGCTAGTAACTGTGTAAGTAGTTTAATAAAATGTTAATATTAAGATATTATTAATATCTATTATTGTGGTAGTATTATTTGGAAATTAATAATCTGTTGCCTGACCCAAAACTTCCATCTGTGCTAAACGCAAACTGGTAGGGGAAGAGAAAAAAAAGCAGCTGTAAATATACCCAATAAAAAACACTGAACAATATGCAGTTAAACTGGACTACACTATTTCCTGTCAGAAACAATCCACAGTTTTACTGAGGATAATGACACAACTACATATCTGATAAGATAATTTAAACAAAGAACTACAATGAATACAATAAATTATGTGCATTATCTGACTGCAATAGAGAACAGGATCTTAAAAATGAAATCTGTGGAGTTTAAGTATGTATTTTCTGGTTTGTCTCAAATCAAAGGATAGAGCTCATTGGACTGCATACAGTGTTCAGAAAATCAGAAAGTGTTTCTGACTTTCTGTGCAGATGTGAATGCTATGAAAGAAAATTATCAAACAGGCAAAAAAATGAACCCTTTTACGACTACCTGATGAATACAATTTTAATGGATAGGCTACACAACCAAGTTGATCTGGGTCTCACCTTGAAGTTCAAAGCATTTTTGTTTACTTGTCCTAGCTAGCTCTTGGGCTTCAATCAACTCCTTGTGCAGCTGCTGAATTTCTTGTTTAGCCTCAGTCTCTGATTGTGCACCCTGGAATTCATCTGATAAAAGAACATTTTCTTTAAACCATACATTTGTACAACAGTTTAATTTGCACTGATGTGATGACTGGTGATTTTTTAATTCAAATCATCTTAAGTTAGTTCAACTCAAAATTAGATCAGGTAAGTACTAGAAGAAATTATTAATATAATTTTAAAAGGAAGAAAACATACACAAACCTCAAAATGTTCATTATATATAGCATGCAACATAAAACAACAACCCAGCAAACAGGAAGACTAAACCACCAGATAGATTGGCAAAGGTAACTGCATTGACAACAGCGAAGGAAGCACAAAACACCCCTTGACTTGGTTTACAACTTAGCTGTTTTTAAACGGAAGCTACTCTAACCCTCTCTTCTAGCCTGCACTTGTCAGCAATGACCTGTGTCCCATCTCCCAAGCCCACCCCCTCCCCAGCTCTGCTCCTAGCAGCACGTACCAGCCCTGGCAGGCAGCATAGCAGCAAATACACAGCCTCAGCCTGTCCTGAGCCTGGCTAATACCAGTCAGCTGCAGGAGATTAAGCAAAGAGTTGCTATGAACAGGTTTGCTACTGCGCAAGGGTTGGCTTCCCCCTCCCTCCGTGGAACATAACTACAAGGAGAGGGAGAAGAGAAGGAGAATTTTCTAAACCAAAATTAGAAACACAGGCTCAAGCAAAGCCTGCTCTCCTTATTTCATTCAGCTTCCTACTGAATACTAAGCTACATTTTGCCCTTTTCCCCCCTCACCATCTAAACATAATAGGTATATCTTTAAGACAATGAGATCCCTACACCTGTTATTTAAACCCTAAAGAAAAACACTGCCTCTTCCCCACAAAGTTTTGTACTAGCTAAAACACATATTAAATACTTCTCAGGCCCGTAGGAAATGATCTGCAGTTGCAGAAATAAGTATGTAATAAATAGCAGTGTCCTCTAACGTGCACACACTGGAAACTAGATGCAGTAAAGAAGAGGAAGCCAACGCTCTTGCCTACAGGCATTTGCAATGCCAGGAACTGGATCCAGGAAACTCTCATTCACTAAGTTTTCTTTATGTAGTGCCTGTGCAGAAACAGATCTGTCAGTAGCCACAAACAGCACTACCAAACCCTATAAGCAGAGGACTAAAACTTTCTGTAAAGCCTGTTAGGTCAGAAAGGTAAGAGGGAAATGAGTGAAGAAAGTCCAGCTGAGCATCGCAGGAGAGGGACAACTAAAAGGCCAACTGGTTAATAAACCTCTACCACTGTAGACCACATGGATTTACAATAAAGGCACAGTGCTCAGAATAAAACCCCCCAAAGGCAAGTTACTTTGGTTGCCTGGACCTTTCAAGTAGTAAGAAAACCCAAAACTTGTTTAGATCATCATCGTATTTTTGACACTGATACTTATCTGCATGTCACCAACTATAAATTTAGTTTTCTTCATTAAAGCAAATTGTTTATCAAATCATGCTGAAGTATGCACACTGTATCCCCGTCAGAAGAGAGGCTGGTTTTCCTGTTCTCACAATAATTAACTGGTGGGAGGAAGTAGTGCTGAAGGCACACAAGTGCTTTTAGACATTCAGAACAAAATTATGAGAGCAGAAAGAACAGAGAGGACTACATATTTCATCCAAATGCTTTCTTTTATACTTTATTAGAGTTCTAAACCCAAGTTGCTCTTTACTGAGTGTTTTTTGTTCTTGGCCTTTCATGGATAAGATTTGGGGCAATTAAGACTTCCAACACTCCTTAATGAGACCATTCAGAAGAAACTGATCAGGAAGTTGACAAATTACGTTCAAATCACGGCTGGAGAAGAAGCAGTGTCCCAAATCCAACAATGGACACCCTAAACGAACTTTTTTGGGGACAATGTTTTCCAATCAATGAAAGCACACATCATAAAAGATAACAGTGCTTCAAAAGAGATGAGGAACTCAACTTATGGGACAACAAAATCAGTTTAACAAAGGCACAATCCTGCTCAATTCCAATAGGAGAATTTCCATATATCTGACATGCTTCAGTAACTCAGAAATGTAAGTACAAGAAAATAATGGCTTTTCAATCTTAACCAAACTGAAAACTTACTTATCTCTCCTAGTTCTAAGTGAACAATTAGTGCTAAGACTCCAGTTTTGGAAAGAAAACATTATTGAGTAGAATTGCTCTATTTATATATAACAAAACTACTAAACTATTACCAGGCTCAAAATTCCTTAGCTACAGAATCAAATTCATGTCACAAAAAAAACATTTGAGAAAAAATTTTTAAAGGCTGCAATTAGAAAAAGTACTTGAGCAATTTCCAGAAGTATTCAGCATTGGACTAACTGTTCTCAGAGAAGTCTTAAGGAACTCTATCATTAATTACATCAAGGTGCCAAAATCAGAAAATTTTAAATACAACAGTTTGAAAACTCTTATCTATTCTAGCTCAGTTTGTAATGTTACAAGAAACACACTCAATTAACATGCACATACACACATAAGGAAGTCTCCCTTAGTGTCAACTCTATTTGAAGACTTGAAACTGTTAAAAGAAGTTAGCATCATCTGTACAAATCATTCCCTAAGCACACCAAAATGTCTTCTCCAATCTGGCTCAAGATATCACAGGTCTGTTTGCAAAAAAAGGACCACTTCCAAATCACTGAAGAATGTGAGAAGGAGTATTCTCTAATTTTAGGGTCTATAAAACATCAATAAAACCAAAACAGAGCCCAGGTGAAATTATTATTTACAAACATTAATATCTTAATAGAGCTCTGCTTATGGGTTTGCCTTTATGCTTTTGTTTTGGAGACAAAGGTGATCTAGAACCACAGATAGGCTGTGGTCTTCACTGATGCCTTATTTGCATGTGCCTGGCCTGTGGCAGTAACTTCAGGAGCACAGTGGTATTTATTTAGAAGTAGTTCACTTCCAGAATTTTGCAGGAATTCTCCAAGTTATTCAGATGAGTATTTTCACAGCACTCAGGTGAAATTAGGCAATTAAAATGCCAAGTCTTCTGCTTTGTAAGATCCACATAAAGTAAACTGTATCACATACCTACAATAAAGTATCTGACTACTGCAACACAGAACTATTGTTAATTTTCATATTTCTTATGTAAACTACCACTATTAAGCAAAGTCTCAGCAGAAAACTCTTTTATAAGGATTCCACAGATTGCTCTTGTAGTTACTATGAAATAAAGAAGCTGGTAAGAACATGATTACTAACCTCACAATGACATTTATTGCTTCTTTCCATCTGTTTAATATTTACCTGTTCCTAATTTTGCAGTAAGTAGCAACAAACACCCTGTCTAAATAGACCTATCCAGGGAAATGTCATTAATGGCTAATAAAGTCATTTAGCTCATGAGAAAAAATGTGCACTTCTGTGACAGCTTTTCCCCTTCCCCTTCTGACTCGTAGAAAGTTGAAAAAATCCTGAAACGTGCTCAAATTTTATGGAAAACACACAGCAGTTAAAGCTCATAACTTTCTTCTTCCATTTATTTGTTTTGCAAATTCCAACAGTTAAACAAAAAGGAACTTTGCCTTTTTCAGCAGCCATTTCTGCATTCCAAACAGCTGCCAGATTAGAAATGTTCTCACTTCTCAATTATATGACTGCATAACCAATCTACTCAGAAATCTTTTTGAGGCAAATGAGATCCTTTTTAGGGCAAAGTCAGATGCATGAATTACCTCACTGAAAAAACCTCAAACAAAACGGAGAGTTTATAGGGTCTTTATAAAAGTTACAAGGGCAAATGATTCATTGTGCAGTTATTTTTTAATGGTTTCATGAGAGCAAAGTAGGAATGCCCATAAATAGCCTCAAGAGAAAGAATTACTCCAATTACTTTAGTTAACAACAACATGCAATTCCATAGCAAAGTGGTCTATGCAAATAAGTTTTTTTCCCTACTTATTCCTAAGTTCAGTAATGGTTATGGTTTAAATGTTCAACTGAGTAAAGACAGCTGAAGCAATAAAAATATTCACAGTAGCAAAAGACTGCTTTCATGTTGCTACAGAAAACTGGATATTGGCCCTTTAAGAGTTCAATTAACTCTCTCTGCCAGTTTGATATAACCTGGACAGAGAGGGTGTAACTACACCTGACCTTTGCCATGACACAGGTCTCTTTAATCCCAGAAGCAGCCTGCTTACAGCAGCCTTGCCATGGTCTTGGGCTTACAAACCTTTCTAACAGAAGACTTCAATTCATATAAGGAGAGTTAAGGAATCAGTGGAGTTCAGCCTGAGAGCTTTCACAGACTGGTTTTAATTCATCTGCAGGAGATCACTAATTAATCTGACCAATTAAGAGTAGTCTTCAGTTTGCTATCTTAAAACTAAGAATTAGAATTAAATTAATTTGGTTTCTCTACTGAAGTGTCTACATACAAAGGGTTATTCTGGCTGGGAATTCCCTGCATGTGTCAGCACTTGGAAGAAACAAACTCCTTCATGGGTATCCTATTTTGAACTTCAGAAGTTCTGATACTTAATGACCATCACACTTTACAATTAAAACTTCTTTTCACATAGAACTTTCTGCCAACTCCATAACTACTATAATGACTGTGAACAACATTACCAGATTCTAGCTTCTAACATAGGAAGTCGCTGAATATACTCGTTATTAATCACAGACATTAGAGAAGAAGCCAAATGAAACATTCTCAGTATCTCTAATATTTCTTTTTAAACTGCTCTGCTGAACTACTATCCACTGGAAAATCCCAAGCTCACTTACAGTTTTCTTGTTTGGAAACATATTTAACATAGGCAGTTTCTGAAAGTCTTGGCATAACGCTAGAGAAGTGTGAAAATGACAGAAGCAATGCTCTTTTGCAGGTCTCCTAAATGACACTGTAGTTTCCTGTCTTTCTGAACCAAGATTTGTCACATCATTTTTTATGTGTGACCCTAGACTAAACCATCAACCTACAGATCTTGTCAAATGTCTAAATATACAGAAAGCACAGAATTTATTTTCAATACACTAAATGTAACAGATAATCAATATCCCACAAAACTTTTCAGCTCATTAACATGTAAATATTAGCTTACTAATCAAGCTTTAAGTACATGTCTTTATTGTAAAAAGAATTAATTTTATAGCTATGAAACTCAAAGCTAAGTCTCAGTAGCTATTCTAAGTACTTACAACACAAAACTTAAATCTTGATTGTGTTAACCAGGAAAAATAACCCAAACATTTTCATTTTAATCCATCAGGTGCAAATCAACAGGAGTACTTCTGAGAACTCATGAAAACCACCCAAGTAAAATATGGCAAAGCTTAAAACATGTCAGTGATTGAAGACTCTCCTCACAGCTACCTCTAACTTAAGTGTATGCTGAAACTATTTTTCAATTTCACTTGAAGTTACACCATGTAAATTCCTACAGTAGTGCTGGTGGGTGCAGAAGCTATCTTTATGCACAAAGTATTTCTATACCGAGGCTCAGAAGTATTCTTTTAAATCTCATCACCCAAAAGAATCATTAGTGATACTTAAATGCAACTTTTCCATACTACCAAAAAGAAAAGATTTTAGTTTCAGCACATACTGGCTAAAAGACAGGTAGGCAAAAAAGATACAGATATACACACCCACACAAGCTACTCATCTAATGTTGTAAAAATAAATTTGTTTACCTTTTAGAAGAGCTACTTTAGCAATAGGTTCATTTAGCTCTTGGTCATCCATTTGGGCATCTGAAAAACAAATCCCCACATCTTTCAGACAGCAGGCAGACTGCAGACAGTTTTCATAGAAGTGCTAAGTGAAGAGAAGCTTTGACATTGTTCTCACTTTGCAGCAGCTGATTATGAAGTAATGAAATAGACAACACTGCTGTTGGCTTGTATCTGGACAGTACACACCTTCTCCTCTCATAAAAAACACTCTTCATCAAATGACTTGACTCAAATTACAGAAACCTGTTAAACACTCACCTGTAGTGTCGTCGCTGCTTTTTTCCTTGCTTGGACTAAGAGTGTCTGACAAATCAGATTCTTTGACCCTTGCTTGATTCTCTGTTAAGAGAGCAGGAAAAACAACTGCCATCAGGAAATGCTTTGTTCAGCTTCTTGACCATGATTTCTGTTACACACCTATTTAACTACTGATAAATATTAATAGAAAACAACTTGAAGAAACACTTAAGATTCCATCTCTTCATAAATCTGGGCTACAGTGCATACAGCATCACTGACAGCATTTATCCAGCCTAGCATCAAACATGGGATTCGACTGTCTCATGCACAGCTTGAACTTTTATTAAAGCTGTATTCCTGCCAGCTGGAACTCTGTGCAAAAGCTGATTCAACCAGGGAACAAATAAGAAAAGAAAACCAGAACAATGCAGATACTGTAACGAGTCAGAAAGAAACTGCTGTGAACAATAGTATTTTGGACAAATAAAATAACAACAACAAGTCTTGCACATACAATACTGCTAAAAGAGAAGTGTGTTATGAACCAGAAAAGTATCATAAAAATATCTATTAATACACTAATGCTGATAAAATATGACTTGAATTGAAAATTCTGAGAGGGCAGCCTACCATTTCCACCAAAACCAGCAACATGAAATACCTGTTCAGGCACAATCCACCATATTACATGCAGCCTAGTGGAACCACACATTTGGGTTTGGGGGCTGGGTGAGGGTTTTAGCATTTTTTTTTACTTATTTGGAATTTACTTTGGGGTTTTCTTCTATGTTTGCTTGGGGACTTTTGTTGGGTTTGTCAGTTTTTTGGGGGGTTTTGTTGCTTTTCTTCTTTTCAGTTTTTATATCAATTCGAGATTTTTACTGAAGACCAGATGTATTCAAAAGGTGAGGGGACTTACTACACTAATGCATGGTTTTCCCACACAGAATTATCCCTGACTCAGTTTAAATACTTTATGAGGCTGTAATTTTTAGAAGTAATTTATTGTGATAGGTCCATGAGAGAAAGGCACACCATTTCTCAATGTGGACAAAACCAGTAGCATGTCAGAGAGCAACCCACACAGCTAAGTAAGCATTATGAAGGCTTTTTTTGGCTTTCACTGCAGCATCACTGCCCACTGATTAGTAGAAGCTTCCTCTGAGTCTCAAGTTTCAGCCAGAAATATGTATAGCATAATCTAAAAATGCATCATTGCAATATTCCCAGTATTCTGACTTCAATTCTATCACACATGCAGAGAAGCACAGTGAACAAACAATTTCTTCACACATAGATGCTGTAGATGCAAACAACTATGATGAGGCAAGAAGAAGTGGAGAAACAAATAAGGGTGTTAGAGCAACAGGGTTAGCAAACAGGCAAAAAGCAAAGTAGTAACTAGAAAGCTTGTGGGCATTGCATTTTTCAAGCAACAAGAGAACTAAGAGCACCAAAAATGGAAGTGGAAACTGAAGACAATCTGTGGACCCACACAGGGAAATGAGCAAGATTGTAAAACACAGACAAATTAATAATAATTAAAAAAAAAATCCCACACAACACACCCCACACACAAACCCACCCTTTTTCTTCATCTAACATCTATTTTTCTCTGCTAGAATAACATCCACTTGTACATAAAACAGAAGGTGACAAGCACAAAACAAACATGCTGATCAAGAGGCAGACTCTTCCTATCCTGAAGTGACTGAAATCACTGGGGTTGAAGAAAGGGACATCACCTGTACCCCTCAAGCATATTAAGGGTTTGGACCTGGCAGTTATTTCAAATATATCTACCATGCCTTCAACAGACTTCAAAGCTCATGAGAGGAATAGTTATACACTTGATATTTGGAAGCATTTCTTGGCTAAAACTAAAAGGACACTTGCCTATTTTTAAGAATAAAGCTCTAACTAAAGATATTAGCATACAAAGTATTTTACATGTATCACAGAGAACCAAGCCCACAAGACTGTCATTAAAACTGTAACAATCAACAAGGCAAGCAACATATTCTTTTTAAAATATTAAGAAAAGCAAATCCCCAAAGCCTCACCCATGTCGGTCATACTAGTGGCCAATCCAGAAGCACTGAGCTGAGCAGCGTGTGGCTCCAGCTACCTTTACCATATCTGGTCATACATGGAAACACAGCTTTCCTGCTCTGTGTGAAATGGGAGGAACAGTGCAAGTTCCAACCGCTCAATTAATTCTCTCTCCCCCCACCCCCCTCTCATACTCCCCACCCACTCGCTCTAGCTTCTTCCCCTTCTATCCTCCTCCTCCCCCTGAAAAAAGGAACAAGATTAGGCACCAGAGGAAAGATGCATCAGTGTCTACAACAGAAAAAGCAGAAGTCAAAAAAAGAAATTATGTAGAAACTTACTTCCTATTCTGGAACCAGAGTCATAAGCACAAAACTGTACTAGATTATTTCACAGCAGTTGTTGCTATTTTCCATAATAAAACTGAGCTGAATAAATATAGCCAAAATGATGAAGTATATTGAAATGTGTTGACACCATAGTTACTTGATGAGTTAGAATGTATTAACAGACACCAAAAATAGCTCACTGCTTTGCAGGCTAACTGGCATGCAAGTGTTACGTTACAGTTATTGTATGCATTCTTCTGCCAAATATGGCATGTTGTCTATAGGTTATGCACCTACAGAAACAACTTAGAGGTGCAAATTCATACATTAAGGTAAGAGAAGTTAAATTGTAACGTCTTTAGAATACCAGAACTTTTAACTATGTTAACAACAGAGCAACACTTTCCAGATAGAGCATACAGAAAGGAGTTAGTAGGTCTAGACACTAATAAAAAAGCTACAGAAGTGGAATCAGGCTGCAGTCCAAACAATCCTACATTATTAGACACATAGGAAATACTCATCTACACACTTTGCAGCATTCCTGATTGTTCTACTGCAAGATAAGGATAACTGCTCCTCAACAAGAGAAATCTCTTCTAACTATCTCCTTGCCTAGTCTTCTACTTGTTTTACACATAAAAGAGTTAGATGCACTGACATATTTTACTTGTCAAAGGCACATGTAAGAGGTTAAAGTTATGAGTGTGCAAGTATGAAAAAACATCAAAATGCACCTTTTTTGAGAAGTTACAATGAGGTAAAATTTAATTTCTCTTTAGTCTTATAATAAAACCAAAACCTGTTTGAAATTCATGCAGGCAGTTAAGGTGTAATTCTATTTACAACAGTTACTCTATCTTAGGTTCCTTTAAAATGCACAGTTTTTTCAAATGCACATTCATGTTAATCACGTTCATTCAGGCAAAACTGAGACCTGTATTTCATGCAGTTGATCTTAAAACCCTGCTTCCTTTAAACCTTTTCACTTTTTTACCCTGCAATAGTATTTGGAGCAAAGTTCAGTAAATAATATACCTCTTCTTCATTGATTTTTTTTTTTGGTAAGTGAATATTGAACAAAACTGAAACTGCTACATTAAAGACAGAGCATGCACTGAAGGAACAGAAAAAAAACATGCTTCAAAAACAGTTATAAAAATCCAGAAGTCTAACCTTTCAAAAGCTTTGTTTCTTCCACTTTGGTTAGATGTCCTTCATCTATGATCTTGTCTGCCAAACAAAATAAGTGTTACCGTCCAAGCTCGAATTAAGCAAGCTTTTCCCTGCACACATCTACGTAGACTACATTCCATGACCAAATTAAAAGCTGATAATATTACTTCCTACTCAGAGTTGAACAAAAACTTTATTCTGGCATGGAATAATGAAACAGAGCACACAAGCCCACTGGAATTTTGTGACAAAGTGCATAATTATTTCTTCTGCCATTTATTAATGCTTCTGTTCAACAATGGGAAGTTAGGAAAATTAAAGTTTTATAAACTCTTAAAAAAAAACCTCTAACTGGGAACAAAAATTTATTAATACATTTCTGAAGTTATTAAAAGAAACAAAAAAAAAAAAAAAGAGAGCTGGTTGCCTGAAACAGATATCCACTCAATACAGCAGAAACCTAGAAACATTCCCCGGTGCAACAGCAACTAAGAATCCACCTCCACATCACAACTGCTTTAGCAGTGCCTATGCAAGGTACACAGAAATGGCATTTCTTAGTTTGAACTGTCAGAATTCCACACAAACTTGCAGAAAAGTTTCTCATGCATGACTCAGGTTTAGAACAGTTGAGTTTACATATAGCATTGACAAGGAAGTCTGTTCATGTGTGTCAGGTGCATAAAAACCTAACAGAATTTCAGACTAGATTGCTAACTTCATCCGAACTCCAGCTAGCACATGAAGGCAAGCAGTAAGACCAAGGGAATAACAGGTTTGGATTAATCAAAGACACTAAAAGAACTACTGAACCAGAAATCAGTGAATTTCTTTTACAGAGGTTTCATTATGTCTAATTCTTTAGGAACTGGCCAGAGATGCCAACATGCAAATTTATCAAGGGTCACATATTTCACAGACCACATCATCAGTTCCTACACCATGTATCTTCCAATTTAGACAACAGTGAAAGTTATTACCGCGCACTGAAACCCCAGGCTTGAAACTGCCTCTGCCTCCACTCTGTGCTCTCCCAGCTGCATCCCTGACAATCAGGCAGGGACCTGAGCTTGTTGGGTTACCTCATGTGCTACTGAAGGGTAACCAAGCCATAGAAGCCTGAATGAACAGCACACACAGGAGAGTTCAAGAGGGGAATGACTGAGCACTTTTTAAACTTTTAAATTAAGTTAATTAGCATTTCCAGCTTCAAGTAGCTCTGAAGTCCTGCTACTGCTCTCATGGCACGTTGCTGGAACCATGATCATGCCGGAACCAAGTAAGGGCACAGGCAGGACAAGATTTGCAGACAGATATTTTTCAGCCCTAGATTGATGACAAACTTCAACCGCAAATCCTCTAAGGTCTGAAGAGCAGTTTGCATGATTAAAAGTTTATTCTGTCCCCTTTCTTCTTCCAGAGCCAGACAAATCAACCTAAAAGAGGTATTTCCTCCACCTACTTTTCTCTACAAGTACTGTGCATTCCTGTAACACTTTGCAAACACCACCTCAGAAGTACAGTGAACAGCACTGGATTTTCAAGTCTCAAGCAATCGTAGATTACTCATCATCCAAGTTCAGAACAGTTTCAAGTTCATCAGAGCTGGAGACAGTCACTTTGCCTAGACCAAGGAAGGCACTGGAGGGAATCAAGTTACTGCAGCCACAAGTGAAGAATTACTGAGTGCTATTATAAGCCCTCTTCTGTTTAACAAAAAAATAAAAGAACTAGAAGGAAGTCTCCAAATGTGATTACTCCAGGACTCAGATGAGCCTGGAAAGGAGGTAGGAAAGAAGACAGCAAGAAATCAGCCGAGGAATCCTGCCCATATGTCTGAAAAAATTAGCTGAATGCAAAAACCATACACTCAAAGCAGCTATCTGAAGGGGTAACACCTCATCTGTGCTGGGATGTTAGCTTAAAATAAGCTTCTATAATGTGTTTACAGATGAAAACTTATCATTACAAAATGATGGATCTTGGAGTTCTCACAATTCAGCTACTGTTAACACCAGAATAAGTCTGACATAATACAAAGCAAGCAGTCTTCTTGACCCAGATGTTTTTCCAAACTTATGCCTTTGCAGCAGCTCTTTATAATTTTAAGAATTCTCAATTCCTAACTAAAAAAAGCCTGCAGACTTAAATTGTTCTCTTTTCCATGGTGGCTTACTGCTTTCCAGTGTTCATTAGGAATGTGCCATGTGTATGCGTACAAAAGCTTTCTCCTTGACACTATTTCTTTAGCAAAGAACTCGCTCAGCAACAGAAGGCTCCTTACCCAGTGACCCAAAGCTTGTGCAGCCAGTGTTTTTGCTTGGTGGCTGACCTTTCTCTTAACTTGCACAACACAAGTAAGCATTCTTTGTTCTAAGAATGCTAGAATTAGTGTATTTCACAGCCAACAAATTATGGTTTATTCCATCACGTCTGTGTATATTTAGGTAATGAACAGGAAACTGGAGGTCAGTGCTGATGAACTATATAGAATCTATTTAGCACTGTTACCCAGTGACTGAAAATGGCAGAATCCAGGCACCAATAACAAAGTAAAAGCAGGTGTACCTATATCCTTAAAACTTGCTTTTTTAAATTTCTCTGCGTCTTTTCACAAAGATTTTATTTTTATCAACCCACATTTGTCCTGAATCAAGATGTACATTTTCAGCTAACAAAAACAGGAACTAGGGCAAGGATCCTAGCTTTAATTGCTGGCACAAACTATGTTTACCTTTCATGCTATCCAGTCACTACTTAACAGAAAGCAAAGAGCTACTATTTTTTTTGATTGAAGCAATCTACTTTGAAGGTAACCTCTCAGTTTTCCTTTAAGAACAGTCTATGCTACATTCTGATGATGCTTTTGAAGCTTGCTTTTAGGTTTTAAGGCATTTCCTATCTTTACAATTTAAGAATTCCCTTTCAGGTTTACGTTGCCTATCATTATGTGTAATACAATAGTTGAGATCTGTTAACATTACTGTGACTACTTAAGATAGCTCAAGTAATTTTTTTAAAATCAAATTAGACTTGAGATCAGTCTTGAAGACAAATAAAATGAAACCCATCTCTCAACACACAAAATTCAAATCATATGAAAAAAGTGACACTGAGAAGCTACAACTTCATTTGCTACCAGCAGATCATTAATTTATGGACAAGTTCAAGAGAGCCATTCAATCCATCCCAAAGCTACTCCCTTTTGGATAGATAAAAGAAAATAAATAACAAACTTACTAAAAAAAAAAAAAAAGACTTGCATTTAAAATCATAAATGCAAAAATCACAAAACTAAGAAAAATTAAGGACACAAATAAAGAAGAGGTATACTGGAGTGAAAGACAGAAGTTAGCAAGGCACCAGGTCTCTTTTCTCTATACATCATGACTGGTTTTGGTGAAATTTCATATCATGTATCAATCAGAAAGAAGCACCATGATTTTTTTCTGTGAATGTCACTGGTTTTCAACAGCAGGCACTAAAAACAACATTGTGAAATGAGCAACAAGTGAGCTGCATGTAATGATCAGCAAGTAAGAGACTTCCCAGATCATTGCAAGCAAGCTTTCTACAGCTCTTGTAGATCATGACAGGTTACTGGATGATACTGTGCACCATATTCTGCCTAAAATGTAAGTAGTATCTTGGATTTTACCCAAGTAACACATTCTGGCTGCACTGCAACTCAGATTTTAGTCTCCTGCTGATTCTTTCCCTATCAGAAAACTCTAAGTTCAGTATTTTAAGAGGTCTAGATGCTCTTTATTACTACACACCTTTGATTGCCTAATATCTCTGTAGTAACTCTTTGCACAAAATACTGAATTGTTTAACCATCCAATTTTCTCTCTAGTGCTCTCTTACACAGTCCACTTCCTTGAATCAAGCTGGTTTTCTTTAATTCTCTGCTTGTGCTTTCCCAGTTTAAGTGCTTTATTCCCAGAATTATGGAAATATGCACTTTCCTCATGGTACCAGCACAAGTCAGAACCCTCTCTTCTAGACAACCTAGACAATGTGACCATAACTTTTCAAAAGCACAGAGCTTCTTAGTACTACTGGCATCTGCTAGTATCACAATGCCACAATTCTATGCTTAGAAAATGCTTGCTAATACAGAAATATTAAACAGTAGTGACAATTTCTGGTTTTCATCCACCTTTTCTGGGTTTTTTTTTGTTGTTTTTAAAGCAAATGTGATGAACACTCTTGTACTCACTCTGACATTCTATGAACTGATGAATAAAAGTGCAGTCCCCTCCACTCTTTGTAAGAAAGTGCTCTAGTAAAGAAAGAAACACTTAAGTTCACATCTTCTTATCATTCTCAAAGTGATGCAACAAAAAAATTGAATGGTATTAACAATACTTGTGTAGTTACAGCGAAGTTTTGAAATCTGAATTTGTATGCAAGCACACAAGACAAAATTGAAAAGATGTCCGAGAAGTATCAGAAAATAGATTACACTTTTCAACTCATCAGAAGTACTTCAACAGCATTTTCAAAGGGTACTTTTAAATCCTACCATCTAATAGCAGTTCTTAATCATAATAAAAGCTCCTTAACACAAGGTTAAAAAAGTCAACAAAACAAAAGCAACCCTTTCTCAACACAATTTAGTAAGAAACAGTCATTGGAAGTCCACATATTCTGCATTTGGCATTTGCTGTACTGCTCTTTCAGGTTAGGGGGTTTCAAATGCCTTCCACTGAATTTCCATTAACAACTTCAAGCTTTTTGCCAAAAAATCAAAATAAATGTGATTCTTAAATCACAACAAGTTTAGAAAACATAAAATGATAACATGACTGAAACATGCAACTCTATAGCACTGCTGCCTCTAGATTCTGCAGTTAATTAGTTCATAATCAGACATGGATAATTACAAATAGTAAATACAAAAAATGAAGAATAAGAAACGTATTTAACCACTACATATTACCATGGGTTTTTACTAGCTAAAAGGCCATTTACTAAGTTTGTCTTAATCTTCATGTTAATTCTTACATCAAATGCACTCTTGAAATTAAAAACATTTCTTTTTGAAGTGTTGCTAAATATCTCCCTTTACTTTTTACACAGAATTTCACTGTGCAGAGATAGCAAATTTTAAAGGACAGTTTGACAGTAGAGATCCCAAAACTCTCAGCTTGACTCTCAGGTTTTCCCAAAGTTCAATGTGTCCTTACTCAGTTCCCAAATCCACTGGGATCTCCACAAGTAAGAAGGTGCTAATATTTCCTTTCAGAAGAATCTCAAAAATCTTCTGACCTCAAGAACTCAGCAATCTGGAAGGCAGCCTTTTAGTACACAAACCTACAAAAAGTATTACATTCTAACAAAAAAAGTTCAATTAATTTCTGTTAACAGAAGCTTAGCTGTTAAGATCCAACATGTAATACTAAGCTTCACAATATTGCAAAGTTACTCTAAACTGTATTTTTTTTTCCTAGTCCACAGACAGGGCTTTTTGAAGACAGCACTATGGCCACAACATTTATTTTCCACATTTAAACTTGTTTTTGTTTTTCCTTTTTACATGATCCGCTAAATGCCTGTTGACAAAGTTCCCTTATCTTTAAGATCTTCATCTAAATTATGGCTTGGAAAACTGAACTATAAAAGCCAAGTGTGATACAACTCTCTGAGACACACACCAATTAATGAAATAACTCATCCCTAGCCTTCATCAGTGGCATCAAGTCTCAGCAAGTTAATTCTCCTGTACCAGAATTTCCAATATGCAGTGCCAGAAAACAAATGCCTAACCATTACCATCTCAACACACCGTGTTACAAAAAGCCTCTTGAAAGGCTGTAACCTGAGTTCTAAGTTCCTCTGCTCAGAGTACTGTTCTTTGTTATGGACAGTTACAGAGAAAAAAGGCAAAAAGTCTTTATTCTTGCAACTGCTACATCGTATGCCTATAAACATGCCTTAAGGACTTGACCTGAAGTTTCGAGAGGGACCTAAAAGAAGTCTTAAAAAGCATACTGCTTACATGGTTTTACCATTTTCCTCCGACAAGAGAAGCCAGGCAAAAGGTATGTATACTTTTACAGGCAAATAGAGAAACTTTTTCTATGTACCTTAAAGGTTGCTTAGTATGCACAAAGAATTTCTGGCTGCTGTCTCTTGAATTGTGAAGTCTTTTGCTCATGCAGAATACCTATGACTTCTTCCCAGCTACAGAATCTGTATCATAAACCCCAAGTTCTCAGCTTTTTTAAAATAATGCAAGACTATTCAGAAAAAAAAACCCACAGTAACTGCCTCCTGCTGCTTTAAAGAGAACAAAATCCAAGACCTGGCAGAGAAAATTACTGCCCATCTGTTGTTATCCAAGGGCTAAAGGACAGGAAGATGAAGAAAGGCACAGACTGTTATGGAGAACACAGGCCAGCAAGCTGTGAAACACCAGAGAAATGTGGATGGAGCCAGGATAGCAGAGATGTAGAAGAATGTGGTACAAGAGAATCATGAAAAAGTATAATAAAATAGAGAATTAATAAAATAGCATGGTGGATGCATGACAGCAAGGTGACAGACTGTATAAACACACAGAAGGACAACTTGAATGAGCACTTCTGTTATCTATATTCATATAGATAAATTAAGTGGCCAAGTGCTTTCTAAAACTCCCAGGTTTAAGCACAAGTTCTACTGTTACTTATAGAATGGAGGAATCTATTTTCCTGCAGCTGTGCAGGTGACATTTAGACTCTTGTGCAATCAGAAATAACTGAAAGCGATTGCTGCTTCAGCTTTAAGAAGTGACTAGCAGTGGTACAATCATATTTCTTCTAATCACATCATAATTAATTCAATTTTTAAATGTATTAACCAATTTTTAGATCCATATTGATAAAAGGTAGCAATATTAAAAACCTAATGAGATATTCCTACTATCAGTATTTCAACAGTGGGTTTTTAAGGAAAAAAAGCATATTTAGTGTGAGGTTATCAACTATTTCTTTAGAAAACAATACATATTTACACTCAAAGCTTGAAAGTTCTCACTTAAAGTTTTAATTTATGTCTAGGATACTTTTGTTCATAGCATTGGATGCCTTTCTAATGTCTTTCAAAGTCTTTTTGTGGCTTACATAAATAGAACAAAGATTCACAATCAATATGTAGTACCTCAGTTTTGCTTTTTGAAGAAGTTATTTTGTGAGGTGAAAGACTTAAAAGAAAAATTAAAACCAAATTAATTTCTTAATCATTCTATCAAACATTAAGAGTATTACCAACCTAAAATTAAGCATCAGCAAGACAGATCAATCTACTTGAAAATGAAGCACAGCAGCGTAGAGATCTAAGAACAGACTTTAAGTCTGCTGCTTGCTAATCTTGGCATTCACCACACTTAGGCACTAAGTGCTTAAGACGTTAAGGGATAACCAGCACTTAGATTAAGGTGAGGGTTTTGTACAGCTCCTGTCAGTGTTTAAAAGACCTCTCCTCCTGCTCCACATAAAAATACATGTGAGGTGATGCCATGATTACCTTGGTTTTGCTATAACATCTCCCTAGTTAAGAAGCATTTCATCTATGCTTAAAAAAAAGAAGGTAACTGGCTAAGATGTAGAGCATAGAATCACAGAATTTTATTGTGAAACCTTTTAAGTGTACTTTATTTTAAATATTTAACTAATTTGTCTTCAAAAGAACAAAAAAAATAATTCATCACTCAGTTCAATCTTTATTCATTCTGCCTTTAAAGGCACTCCTGAGTAAAAAGTTAGTTTTTGCTATTTATCCATTTTATAAACTTACTTTTTTATACTTCAGACTTGAGGGGAAAAAACGTTTTGCTGACTTAACTACCATACCAAATTTATTAGAAAAATGGTGGATATCTGTGTAGTAAAGAACAACAAAAATTGAGAGAGGAAAAGAATCAATGAGTTTTCCACTTCCTTATGCCACAACCCTGACATCACTCAGTAGGCTCCTACTATTCCCAGTGCGAGCCCATCAGAAATGAGCAAAAGACCAAGAAGTCCAAGTTGGTTTGATCCATTTTACAGAACTTTAAGACATCTAAACTGAAAATTCAAGCAAAAAGTGCTCGTCAGGGAAGGGGACAAATTCAGTTCCATTTTTTGAAGAGAATGCTATTCCATTTAAAAGTTTACAGACCATCTTGATTTTGTTCAACTTCAAACATCAGCCATAAGACAAAAGGTAGCCTGAAGATACACTACCTTTCTCTGTGCTCCCATTTATTTTAGGTATGAAGTCGTCAACTTGTATGCCTAGGATTAAGAAAGGGTATTATTTCTGAAGCCAAGCAAAATGTTTGGGGTTTCATTTCTTTATAAACACAGCATTGTGAAATGCATCAGGGCATTCATTCTACCTCCTCCTAAGCATCTAATCAAACACAATGCATAATGTAATGTGCTTTCCTGCAATAAAGATCATCAGGTTTCTGTTTGTTCAAACAACAGGTTACTATCATTCACAATCGCCATCTATTACATATGTAATATTTTAAATCCATATCTATATGCACGCGTGTGTGTGTAAAAACCTGCAAAGTCATGCAGTTGAGAGGACACAAAGAGAGCTCTAAACCCAGCAATGACCAAAAAGTCTGCACAGTCACAACAGCAGCGCCCTCTACTGGCATTCAATTCTGTCGTGGTTGATAGGTGATACCAAGAAGAAACTAGTGCTGAGAGAAGCGCTGAACGTGACTCTTTGTCAGACACCTAGACTACAAGATGATTATTAAAAAAAGTCATTGAACAGAAAATCTGGAAACCAGCTTGAAAGAAGAAACTGATCACACCTACCTAAGCTGTTGTGTTCTTTAAGAGTTTTCTCTTGAAGGTGTTCTAACCGTACTGTAAACAGAAGTCCAAGAAAAAGGTATTTCACAGATAAAAAGAAAAACAAATAATCAAAGTTTCTTCCCCACTAGTGACTAACCTTGTAAAGCAGTTAGGCGCTCATTGGTGAAGTCATTATCAGCCTGCAAGGCTTCTATTTTTGCTTGAAGCTCTTGCTCTCTCTCTTCCATTTCATCTATTTTATGCTGCAATTCCTTTTTCTCTGTCAGTCCTTTCTGTTGGATTTCCTCTTGTCTTCCTTCTGCTACCTGTTCAAAAGCAATTAAATGAATCATGCAATAAATCAGAATTAACATGCTACGGAACAGACTTCCCCAGGTTTGGAGTTTAGTTTCTTTTAGTAACTAAATACACATAAGTAACTCTGCCCATCAGATGAAGAAAACAGAAGCAATACAAAAAAAATTTATACTGTTATTTCTATATTAATTTCATTTCAAGGACAGTAACAGAGAAAAAAATTCAAAACACCTTAACTAACTTTTCATATGAGGAACATAAATGTTACACAAACAGTCCAAGAACCCAAGTACTAAGAAAGACTGCAAGTCTCCCAGCATTTCATTTCAATTGAAACCCAGGGGTCTTCCTGAACTAAATGAACATAGCAAATATCAACTTGATTGAAAGCCACATCTTGCTGAATTTCATTATATCTCAAAGACACTCCTCTCTCAAAGCTCAGTAATGAGTTTCAATATTGATCCTTCTGTGTATACACATTATCATCAGTGCTCATAATTAGGAAACCAATTGCCTTAGGATCAGCAATTTAATGTATTATTTAGGAAAGAAAAATAGTCTTTTAAGTCCTACATCAACACCTCAGAATCTAAGCTCAAATTCCAGTATTTAAGACAAATAGAACTGTCTCAGGTCTACAAAAACTACTACCTTCCACAACTATTTATCTAGATTGAAGAACCTCTGGAAAGAGGTTTTCTCATATGATTTTCTTCTCAAGCATCAAATATCTTTAAGTGTTAATATACTTTGATGTTTAGTTTAATTAAAAAAATTATAACACAGTCCACCTACTATTAGGTGGTAGTCTAGTTATGTTTGTAACGGCATGCAGAGGCAATATTAAACACAGATTTACTCCTATTTGCAGTTCTCATTCCCATTAACTGTAAGATGTTTAGGTTAGACATTACTTTGCTATTTAAAAAGCAGCTGAATATAAAGTTTTCTACCATACGTGACTTTGTATTAATATATATTAGTACACCAAAAACACAGTAACTCTGGAAGTGAACAAATTAACTGATGACATAAATTGAAAGCTCATGTGAAAGACAATATGCATCTTGTTTTCATTAACCTGATTTTTAAAAGGCTAATTTATAATCAAGCAATCAAAATTTAATAAAGCCCTACTTATTTGTACCACCCATTATAGCACTGTCGTAAGGCAGATGACGTTCTGCCATTACCTTTAGCTTGTCAGAAAGATCTTTAATTTCATTTACAGCTCCATTGTACTTATTAGCTAATTCTCTTAGTTCTTCCTGAGTCCGCTCGTTCATTTCTTTCAGGTGAGTACATTCATCTTCTGTATTACTTAAACTCCGCTGGAAACAGAATTATTATGAAAAAGAGATTAATAATCTAACATTGGAGCTAATCTGTTTTTTTTAAACAAAACACATACCCAATCATATTTAACTGCTTTGTTCCTAATCATTAAGGACAAAAACAGATCATGTTCTGTCAAAAACAATCTATACAATTTTTTTTTAAGGTTGTACTTAAAGAACAGATTATGTGATGTGGTGATTTGGCCCTGACTGGGGGCCAAATGCCCCCCTCCAGTGCTGCTCTATCATTCCCCTTCTGACACAGACACGGGAGAAGGGAAAATACAACAAAAGGCCTGTAATGTGATAGAAGCAATTTTAATAATGCAAAGCAAAAGCAAAGGCCATACACAGTAGCAAAAGCAAACAAAGATTGTATTCTCTACCTCCCATCAAGTCAGAAGGTGTTTTCTTCACTTAAAGTATTGTGCATACTACAAGCAATGAACCAGTAACAGGAGTTATAACCATTTCAGCATTTCCAGAACATTAGATATGAAACGTCAATACCTCCACTTCAGACAATTTCCTGACCACTTCAATTTTCTCCTGAAGGACCCGCCTCAGGGACTCTTTGGCTGTTGTCTCATAATTGTGTTTGTCTTCTTGTAATGCTATAAGCTCCTTTCGTATACTGTCTTCTGTTTGATTCTGTATTTGTAAGACAATTCAGATACAAAACCAGAATGCAGATCAGTGTTTTGTTGTTCTATTCCAAAACATTTAGCAATTTCTGATAGATGGGAAAATGTTATGGCCATACCATAAGAAAAATGTTATGGCCATACCATCAAAGACACAGTTGGGTGTAAACCACTCATTTTTCGCAGTGTTATCTATGACAGCACATATTCAATGACCAGCTTTGATCACAGGAAAACAATGAGGGATTTTTGGACACTGCTAAGACAGTGTCAAGCCTAGGAAACCTACAACCTGACAAACCAGAAACCCATGAAGTGACATCTCAAAGACCTCACACAGGACCTGCCAAAAAGTTCTTAAAAAGCAGGTAGCTGAAAGGAAACGAAAATACAAATTTAAGGTAAGCTGAAGGTGGTCTACACAACAATCAAGATAGGGCATATTTGTTACTCTGAATATATCAGGCAGCACATGTATATAATGTATTCTTTTCACTTCCCTACTTGGAAAGAATCATCCATAGGAAACAAAAACCAGAATGGCTGCTTCTCATACATGACAGAAATTCTTTTTCTGCATTTTATTACATACATATTTACATGCATATGCAAAAGAAGGGCTAAAAAATGCCAAGAAACAACTCTTTAACCAGATCTAAAATAATTCCATTAAATACAGAAGAGCTCTACAGTTTTCATGCTATTCAACTACCAAAACTGTAGAGGCTCATTTCACAAAGTTTAGTCCAATTGCTTTCCCACAAGTGGCTGATTTCACAGAATCATAGAAACATTCTGTTCAGAAAAGACACTCAGGATTATCAAGTCCAACCATTATCCCTACTCTACAAAGTTCACCCCTAAGCCATATCCCTAAGCACCACAAAACCACTTGGAAAAAGCTGTCTTTCTGCATCTGTAGCATTCAGCTTTAAGTGCATACTTACCTTTGAACATGCCTGTAACTGATTGCCCATAACCTCTAATCTTGATAGCAGCCTGTCTTCATCTATTAAAGCCTGGCAGAAAAGAAGCATTATCTTAGTATTAATATGTGCTTTGTGTAGTATCAGTACAGTTGTGCTTTAAAGACTACTTCGAACTGGTACATACTCATTAAATTTATTAATCGTTACCTTTTATGCAATTTAAGAGAATTGCCATAAGCTTTTTTTTTCTGCTACTTTTCCTCCCTCATTGTTTGTAAATTAATAGCTAAATTTTTTATGCCACTGCCTATTTCAGCCCATAAAGCAAAAGGATGCCTGCAGATACCTGCCAACTAGTATCTGAAGCCTCCTGTGTGACAGCAAGTAGTCGCTGAAGGGTTGCCAGCTTCTGCTCCAACATTTGTTCCCGATGTAAGGCTTCCTGTGAAAAGAAGAGAATACCAGTTCAGCTAGAACTCTCAGTAAAACAGAAGCAACACAAGAAATCCCAAAAGAAGAAAATGTCAGGAGAAAACATTGTCACATACTCCAAACTATAACAAGCTCATCCCATTTTTTTCCACCTGGATTTATCTGGATCTGAATTTTTCCATTCAGTGATGTGGATATTTTAACATGTTATTCTATTTAAACTCCTAAAAGCTTAATTCTTCATGTGTATGCTACACATGCTGAAGAGAAATTGTAACAAGTTATTCTTCCCAGGACTCAAAACCACTTTGACTTCTGAAAATTATTCCAGTAATAAAACTAAAACCCAAAAGGCAGTTTGGCAACTCCCATGCAACGAGCTGTACATCACCAAATCAGGCCACAGAAATAAAAATGCCAAGCAAGAAATACTCCTTTTTTTCTGACAGTAAGACACAAGAGCATCATCATTAACAATTGCAGGACACAGAATGAACAGATTGGTCAGCAAGTATGTATTTAGCCTCCCAAGAAAGACCATCTCCCTGAGCTGCTTCCTGCTATGTCAGCAAATAGATAGAAATGTAGTGCCTGTCTCAAAACCCTCACCATTGACTGCCATTACCAAACACAAACAGGCAAAAGTCAATCAGTGGAGCTACACATAAATCAAACCTAGATAATTTACCAGCAAGACTGTTTTCCACAAAGTTCATTTTGCAGATCTTTCTAAAGAGTTAATTTATATGCATTAGCATACACATTAATACATTGCCATTTTGCAGTGTAGCCCTTTTGTGACACAACATCTTAGGGGGAAAAAAATTACAAATCACACTTATTAAAGTGACAGAGGAGCAGACACTGAAAAGCTGGCAATGCCAGTGAGGGAGAATAGCTGCCAGCCAGCCCTGGCCTACTCCTTTGTACCTCCCAATAGATACACAGGCAGAAACATTCACACCACCAGAACATATTCCCAGAAGCAAAGTAGTTTTTGACATGTGAAATGACATCTTGTTTTGCCTTTCTTTTGTTCTATGTCCCTGGGGGTCTTCAAGAAAAGATAGAATGAGGCACTTAGTGCCATGGTCTAGTTGATTGGTTAGGGCTGGGTGATAGGTTGGACTGGATGATCTTGGAGGTCTCTTCCAACCTGGTTGATTCTATGATTCTATGACATCTGCAATACATGCACACAGTAAATCCACAGCAACGGGTGACAGAAATACTGTGAGGAAAACTGAAGACAGTGAGGAAGGAGAGTAGAAAGACCAAGCAAAGCAGGTATAGAGTACTCAAGGACATTTTATTTAATAAAACAGGCAGCCCCCATGATTCTTTTAAAAAAGTGGTAATTTATACTGCTCTTGCAAAGCCCCAGAAGTTTACATAGGGAACTATACTACGTCCACTTACAAATGCTTTGCATTATTTCACTATAGAAAAGGCAGTTAAAAGTTTATTATGGTCCAATTTATGAAGTGCCAGCCAAACAGAGAAAGAGATATTAAGATCTGTGTTTTGAACAAAGAGCAAGTATTTACCCATACAAAATGCTGTGAAGAGAACACCTACCTGTAGGTATTGTGAAAGCTGAAACAATTCCTGAGAATACATACTGGGAGTGTTAGCAGCAACCTGAAAAATGAGAATTTCAGAATCAAAATTGGTTTGGAGTTTTCATTCAACTCAAATAATGCAAAATTCATCATTTAAATCTAGTCACGAAGGTAAATGGAAGATTATCTGACAGTGGCATCTTCAATCATTTATTGTTCTGCCACTCTTTATTCTTTATCATGGAACTTCACAACTCTGGACTGAGGTCCCCAGAGGTTAAGAATGTCTTTACAAGTCCTTGAACGACCTTTTGTTTCAGTTGAGATTAAACTAACAAAAAAGAAACAACGTGCACAAAGGTGAAGCCATTCAGCTCATGGACAAACAAAAAACCAGGGGCTTCCAAAATGAATAATGAAGAGCTCTATGGCATCATCACACATTTACTGTTGCCCTATCAGCCACCATCCTCCTCACACTGCTTTGCAAGTCCCTGTTCCATGTTTGGGGAGTATGTTACTTTTAATTGCAACTGCAACTCTTGGGGACTTGGGGGGAAGAGCTGGGATTGTTTTGTGGGGCTTTTCCAGGATAATAATTTCTTTACTAATTCTTGGAGATTCTAAAGCTGTTTTTTTTTTTTTTCTTTTAGACAGCTATACACTTGCAGCCCATCCTCAGAATTTCTGCCCAAGCTACAAATGCTGTTTTGATACCTCAGCTGAAATGTAAACTTCTTAGGCCACTCATTCCACAAGTAAGTTTCCTTAGTTTCTCTAAACCCTGTTTTTCACCTTTGCCATTTGCAATTCTGATTCAAACCTACTTACACTAATCTTTTTTACTGGTTAGAGAGACCACCAACCCCTAATTCCTTCTCTTGAGGATGTATCTATTAACACTTTTCTGCAAGTCCCTACATTGTCAAAACTGACTAAACTGAGATGCTACTGACTGACTCTGCAGTAAGCAACTCTGGCTATACAACAGGAGTAGAGAGATCTGGTGTCTTCTAGGACATGGAATCTTCTAGAACGTGCCAGACCACTTTCTAATCTGTGCAGTGCAGCATGTCCTCCAGGTAAAACAAGATACAATGACAAAAGACCTTATCTAAACACCAAATCATGAGCCACACAGGTTTCACAAGCATCCAATTATGCAGTACTCAAGTGCTGCTAGTCAATCTGTAATTTAACCACAGAAACGTAACTATCTGCACATCAATGGTTTTTTCCAAGCCCATGTTTCAGGTGCCACACTGTATGACACCAAACTACCTTACCATATATACTGCAGTATCCACTCTAAGTGTCACTCAAAATATTCAAGCAGGTAAAAAGAGGCATAAAATGTATCTGGAGTTTACTTTTTCTCCTTCTTTGTAACAAGTCAGAAAACAGTACATAGCTGATAAAATGAACACATTACTGAATTACCTTGTCAACAGGACTTGGTAATGGAGCATGGATAACACTAGGAAAAAAAGAATTTCAAGTGAACATCAAGCACAGAAAAGCAGTTAACTCAAAAATCCAGGAGATGTCTACTACTGCACACTGAATCACAATACTTGGTAGTTTTAAAGTTTATTTTTCAGATGAAAATGAAGAGCTAACATGCAAACCCAGCTAACACTATCTTCAGTGACATTTTTGGAGTCACAGAAGCACTTCCAAATCACAAATGCAAGGTCTACTCTAAAAAGATCTCTTTGCTAAGTTTTATTTCAGGAGTTGTACAGTATTTGATTCCTGTAAAACTCACTTAAGATTGAAACCAATTTACATGCCCAAAACAATAAATAGGAAAAGATAATGGATACACTACTCATGAATTCAAAGTAACTGAACAAAACAGTATTTGGTAGATACAGAATTTTATATGCTTTCACTACATCAAATATTATACTTCCATAATTTCATCAGACTAAAAATTTAACACTATACATTTCTTCTATGCCTTATTACAATATGCAATTACATGGAAAAAATCCCATAATACTTTATTTTCAGTCTTCTCAGAAGCAAATATACCTTAGACTTCAGGCAGATATTTCTCAATAATGATAATAAAAATACTCAAATAATCTGCTCAAAACATACAATGAAAGATGATTAAAATAATACCATCATATGTAATTGGCACTCGTGTACTGTAACCGAATGTACTACTCTTTACAATTTTATTCAGCACAGAAAACCCTTTCGACATTCATCTGAGTTTCCAAATACTATTCCATCCAACATATTGCCTCAAGTGAGGCAAAACTTCCCTTGTGACACCATAGGGACATGTTACTATATATCTGAAGAATACAGGCAGTGTTATGTGTACACACACTGAGACACTATTAATTTCACTTTGGTAGAGTCTATGTGCATTTAAGAAGAGCAAAAAATATAATCCCAGATAAAAATAAAGGGAAGAATTCACTCATTTGCTTATTTCCTATATTCCTCTGTTTGTAATACCCACTCCAGTACACTAAACCACTGCCAGTTAGCAAAGGCCCTCTTGATAAGAACTTCATTCTTGTATAGAACATTTTTATTCTTTTACAGTTGTCTTAATTTCTAGAAGTGACAAGTAAATGAGATTTCCTTCTCAATGCCTGCAGAAGAATCATGTTCTGTTACTTTCTCCACACAATCACGGGAGAAGAAACTGTTCCTATGGTGATGTTAAACATCATATCCCTCAAATCCTCATTATATAGTAGTTTAATTTTGCCAAGCATGAACAGATACTTATTCTTACTCTGATCGTAATCGAGCTTCCATTCCATCTGGAAGAAACAGTTTGATTGTGGAGACTATACATCCGTGGGTAACTGAAAAGAGACAAACACTAACTCATCATCCTTCGTTACTATTTAATTATAAATTCAATGGTTAATGTTATAGTAACCAAGCAAGCTACCCTAAGAAACTCTGAGGCAGGTAAACAAGAGGCAGCATTCATGCTTTCAAGCACCAGTGCTCCGGAGACAGGAAACTTTATCATTAGAGACCTGACAAGGTTGCATACTTGGTTCTGGCTGTAAAGTATTTCCAGTTCAAATTCTTCCACATGCAGCAATATCTGCAAGTAATCTTTACTGAAGTCATTTCAAAAAGTTACCTGCATGTTTTGATCACACAATGGGGGAAAAAAAGAATGCATCTTACCTGTACGTGGAAGTATAAAGAAAAATAATAAGCTACCATTTTGACAGGACTCCTGTAGGTATCTAGGAGAGACTTAAAAGGCAACACGCTTGTGTTGCCAGAGATTCACAACAAGTGCTTGGCAAGTTCCAAGTGTTGAAATTTACAAACACAAGGATCAAAAAGGGAAAGCAGAGCCTCTCGAGCACTATGAGTAGGATCCTTCAAAACAGTACAGCTCTATTTTTCTACACTCAGTACTGATCCCTAGACAACTGGTTTCTCATTTCAGAAGGAGAAAGCTCACTTCTCCAGGGCCAAATTCAAATTTCTTTGAACTCAAGAAAGATCCTAAGGGGGAAAAAAATGTAAATGCAATATTCAACTCTTACATTAAGTTCAACTGTAACTTCCAAAACATTTACAGAGATAGCATTTACAGTGACATGACAATCAATCAAATTGCATTTGGTTTGGTTGGGTTTTTTGTTTACTTGTTTGCTTTCTTGTATGGTTCCATGCATTGGAATTAAAAATCCCTTCCCATTACATGGAAAGAAAGATAGGTGTTGTTCCCCAGACGTTACTGTAAGCTACACACAAATAGGTATATGGTGATCTATCACCTACCATTACACCTCAAGTACCCATACCAACATACAGATAGCTGCTCTACTTTCACAGTTATTAATATCAGCAAAACAGTTAATCTGGCTTTGAAAAAAAAGAGGCAATGGGTGTTTTAGGACATGGGTAGTACTCCAGGGAAATGAGACAGGTCTTTGAAGAGAATCTAAAAATACAGCAGAAATCATCCCACTAAACACCGTTGTTCTTAACCTTTATTCAGTGCTAAAAGCTAATGCTTTGGAGAACTATTCTTCTGGCTACAGCACCTTGTTTTTTCACACTGACCTACTAAAGTATTATACCTATATGCCAAAAAACAGCCAGGACTTCATTCTCAAAATAGATTATCCCATGGGGTGTGGGGGGGGTCTTTTTTCGGCTTTAAAATCTTAGGTCCCCAAAATTCACAAAGAAGTTTTGGGGTTTGTTTGTAATTAATCAATTATCAGCTGCAGCATGTAATACTCACACAGCTTTCATAAGTAACAATCTTTCCTTTAAGCCATAAAGAAGAAATCAGTGATTTAAAAATGAAAGTGCTGAGGTATTTGAAATTAAACACCAACAGCTTTACCTTTGGGTCATGTCAGGTAGACCTGCTGTAAGGTTATATAATTCTGAAGTTCTGCCATCAATGCTCAGCCTAAAATAAATCTCCTAGAAGCCACACGAGCTTTATTTTTGTCAAGAATATACTACATGATAGGGATTTAGCAGAGAGTCTCAAAAAAGACTGATTGTGAAAAGGTACTAAACACTCTGAGATAGATTCAGAGAATAATTTTGAAAACCTACTCCACTGCCTATCCTTCAGCATCCACTACTTTACAACTGGAAGAATAATGCAAAAGCCCAAGGGCACGGGAAAACAGCACAGAAAACCTGACTCCAGTGAAAAGAGGACAGGACAGCACTAACTGGGCACTTGCATCCTGTATTATTCCTTTTGGGGAATAAAGCAGTGAAGCAAACCCTGGTCGCCAAACGGGGCTGAAAAACGCTCCTCTGGCTAAGCTGTGCTCCCTGCCCGCCCCAGGCCCCTGCTACACACTCACCTCCGGGAGCGGAGAACGCGGCACGGCGGCAGCGCTAGCGGAGCTCGGCCCGCAGCGGTCGGCAGCGCCGCCAGAGGGCGCCCCAAGCCACCGCTGCCGGCTGGGCAGCGCCACCGGGCAAGACCCCGGGCCCGACCTGCTGCCGGTCGCCGCCTGTTGCCCGCCCTACTGCACAAGCTCGCATCCTCAACTGCTGCTCCGCCAGACCTCCGTCACAGGCGTGCTGCTGCCTCATTCTGGAACACCTCGCCACGAAACACCACTGAGAGCTGCCCTGAGCCCTGAGAGAGGGTTTATGCCGCAAAGGAGCACAAAAACGCTCAAAATCTTTGCTTCACAGAGACAACGTGAGCGAAGCTCACTTTCATTTTCACTTATTTGTGTGACAGCAATAGGCAAGGCAACAATCAGAATAGCACCAAGAAATCTCCTCTTGCTGCCGTTTAGGAGCATCAGGAGCACGAGCTGGGTCTCCTCCTCTGCACAGACCTTTTCAAACAGCACATCAGAGAGAAGCTGGGGGAAAAAAGTATGCAGGAACTGTATTTGAACAAAAAAAATAGACCTTATTTGAGCCTGCTACTCAACTCTGCACATCAGGGGGTCACCTCCAACTAACCTGAGGAGCAGTCTGTCACTGGCTGGGAAATTTCAGAAGTGCTAAAAGAACATAAACCACACCACCGCAGGCAAAGCAGGGTAAGATGATTAATAGATAAGCACTGCACGAAGGAGAGGGAAATGAGTGGGCCTGTGTGCTTGTTAGCAATGCAACAAGTAGACAAATAAGGAAGCGGGAGGTTTGGAAACATTTCCTTGTGGCCCTGTTAATGACTGGAGCTCAGCAGCAGAAAGCAGAGCAATCACTGCTCCTGTAAGATATGCCAGAAGAAAATCACGTACTAAACATGCCACTATTTTAATGAACCAAATCAAGACCTTATTTGCAAGTTCTAATGCACCAAATCAAGATTGCATTTGCAAGGAAATTACTTAGCAAGACACAGCCTGAACAATAAAAAGATGGTATTCTAGCAATATTTACACAATTCAGAATTTACATGGGCAGGTAAACTCTGCCTATCTTGCCATTACCTTGTAATTACGCAGAAAAATGCTGAAACGTCTTGCGCAAGGAAGGCATTATGTAAATACCAGAATGCAAAAGGGGTTTAAAGGAAATCACTAATTTAAAATCTACTTTCATGTCTGTTCCATTACTAGATTAAATCAATAGTAACATCTAAAGCCACTGAAATCAACTGGTGCAAAAAAATCTGTTTATATGCATTCCAATTGCATTCATGGGTAAACACTTAAACTGTGAGGCAGGTGCTTCATGCCCCAGCAGGATGATACAATCTTCATTCATTGCTTGGGGGAGCACAGAGAGGTAGGAAAGCAAATTTGTATGCTCTTCCTCATTAGCTATCTCAACACATTCATGAGTAACATGAGTACAGCTCTTCTGTTCAAAGCAAGAGTAAAAGGAAAGCTGCAAAACCTGATCACTCATTACACAAGTGCCAGGTGGCTGGGATCATGTTCTGTAAAGCTAATATAAAACCCCTTGGAAGAACTAGTACTGGTACAAATTCCTGACAAAAGCTTGCTTACAATGAATTTTCCACGAACTTCCACACAACCTAATTGCAAATAATTGCTGAGAAAAGCAAGTGAACTCCAATTCATACATAACCTAATTGCAAATAATTGCTGAGAAAAGCAAGTGAACTCCAATTCATAGCCCAGCGAAAAAAAACCAAAAAGGTCTACATACACATGAAGTGGAGTTTCTTTTAGCCAGGACAGCATCTCAAACTAATAGTCCCAAATGGAAGGTGCATTTTTCATTTATTCCACATTTACTGCTAGTAGTCATAAATACTTGCAAACACTTAACATGAAGGAACATTTGAAGTAACTACCAGACAATTCCAACTAGACATCTGGGCCTTACATTTTTGAGCAGAGTTAAACAATGTGAGAGACCTTTACTACAATGAATCACTCAAAACCACTACAGCTCCAGAAGCTCTCCATCACAGAATGCTTACCCATCACCATTGCCTAACAGTGGTTTTTTTACTTTCCTCTCAAACTTCAGACTTCTAGAATGATAGACTACCTGGCTACAAATGGACAGAATTCATAGGTAACAGATGGAGCAGGCCACATCTTTTGTTTTGTTCACTTAAAGCCCTTTACAAATTCTACTGTTGTACTATAGCTTGGCTTGAGGGCATTTAGTTTCAGTTTCAGGAGTGTTGGTAGAGGTTAAGAATTTTACCATTAGCATTTAAATTTACTATTATTCTTCTATTTCATTATTTCCTAATATACCCCTCTGAGGTAAAGCTCTATGAAGATCAGAACAGTAAAGTGAAAGAGCAGTGATGGCAGCACTGACATTTTATTGACAAATCTGTGTGTTACTGCAGTAGGCCTCCACACTTGCAGTAAGCAAGACCTATTAGATAGCTTTAAAATGTTTTGCAATATTGATTACAACTCAATGACTCCCAAACACACCAATCTTCAGAAAGAGGAAAAAAGCTTCCAAAACACTGTAATAAATGCAAAGGAAAAGAAAAAATGCAAAGGAGAAGAAACTGAGGTTGCATTTTTATTAATATATATACAGCTATTACCAAATACAATATCTCCTGAGCACACATTCTGGAAAGAGAAGAGCAAGAAAACCAAAGCAAACAAAAATCCCATCACTTCATTATTCAGCTAGCAACATTCTTCTATTCTCATTTTAAAGTACCTGCAGAAATCAGAATCAGTAGGAGTCATAAAGTAGCTATCTCCACAAGAATTAGCCTGTTTCAAGCTTAGACTGAGTATCAGTTTTATATTTCTGCCACATTATTATCTGAAACTTCAGGGTTCAGAGGCTTTAAAGAACAGCAGTTAATAAACTAATTAAAACAAAATAACCTCCAAAACAAACCAAACCAAATCAAACAAAAAACCCCCAACACAACACTACACATATGTCTATGCTGCACTTTAAAAATAGCTGTAAGTCAACTGAAGCAATGCAATAGCTAAACATGTGGTCCCTGCTGAGCCTCCTTTTCTGGATCTGCATTTTCACTATATGCACTGGCACCCACACATCTACAGAAGAGAGGTGGGCTGTAGAAGCAACCTAGTTAAATCTAGCTGGGTAAGAGGAAGGGAATAGTCTGTTTACAACCAGATCAGTCTCCTGATCCAGTTTACTGTGTGGTCATAGGACTCACTTGCCAGCACAAAGGAGAAACAACAACAAAATACCCACACTATTTTCTTACAACAGGAATACTACTTACTCTTAATGACCAGATTGTAATACAACGTTCTAAATAAATATGCTTTGAAAAAAAAGAGATCCATACCCTTACCTTTCCGCGTGTTCTCTGTCACATCTACACCAAACTGGATGATGTCACCCGACATAATTTCACATGGTGGGCTTTCCTCAGATCCTCTACTCAGTCTCTGACTATTAATGAAGGTACCATTACTACTTTTAGTGTCTTGAAGATAGAACTGTAGAAACAAACAAAAAGAATAATAAAGTCTCTTGAAAAGATCAAAACAACTATGAGTAAACATAAGCTACATTAAGTTGTATTTGCTAAAAAATATATATATATAGCTTGACCTCTCAGTGTAGAAGAGGACAAGTGTATCAAATTGTTATGGCTCTCATTAGCATGTGACATTTTCACATTATCAAGAAATAAGTGTCCTTGATTTTAGTTAGCATATGATTGAATTAATATTACACATACACTATGAAAATAATTGCCCATACCTAACCTCTTGCCTACATGGAAAGGATCACATGCTGTTAGCAACACCACCTTTTGCCACACATTTAAGAAGTTTTATTTATGTTGGCCAACACAAAATTTCCCTCTGCTCATACATTTAGAGTATCAGCATTTCATGATGGAAACATGTTGTAGAAAAGAACAGCAGAGAGAGGACAAGGAAAAACTTTGGCAGGAGACAGAATTTAGGAATTGTAATGCAAAATCACAGTGCAATTAGGGAGAAAAAAAAATAGGATGCTTTCACCTCTCAGTGATACTAGCTCAAGTTATTAAGTTAATCTCAAGACTGCCACATCATCTAGTGGCTTTGTAAATATCTATTTGTGGAATTACCGAATCTGAAACTGCTTATGACACAAGACTTCATGTCAAAACTGGTGCATCTGAGAAAAGGCTATAATTGAGTCACCTGGCAGAAGACTAGACCTGATCAAGCCTGCAAGAGGCATGAAAAAGAGGACTGGAATGTTACTAACCAGTCAGGTGTAACTACTGAAATGAGTCACTTTTGGTCATTCAAGATGACAATTGTTATTACAGGAACTCGATGGGAAGGCAGAAATCCCTGGCTTCCTGTCATGAAGTACCAAAGCAAACATAGGGCTGGGGAAGAGATGTTGCCTCCATAGAAATGGATACACTCCCATGTTTTTGCTATAAAAGCAGTCAACTTCTTTTTTCAGTGTCCCATGCAAAATTAACCATGCTTTTATTTGCCTCTATTATCACACTCCTCAAAAACATGGTATGTGGTTCAAAATCATAGCATCAAGGGAAACAGTGTGTTTAAAAATGAAACAAGAGACCAGTACTAGTGCTCTTCAGATCTCAATACTTGAAAATTACACCAAGCAGATGTGTCTCTAACATGCTTGTCCTGAGAGCTTAAATATCATTGCACCCAGAACATGGGACTCAACACACTAAGCAAAGGGAATACCAGCATAGGAAAGCCCTGCTAGGTGTATACAGTAACAGAATGGAAAGCAGCACACAAAAGAATTATTTATTCTTCCCAACAGACATACTTTCCACTGTCAAGTATAATAAAATTATATCAGTCCTGTGTTCATAAAGAGGGTAACTACAAAAGTGGATCCAAGAAAATATGGCTGCATTTACTGCATTAACAATCAGACCCACTCTGCTCCAAGTAATTTATAAATACAGAGTAGTTAATAACATGTAAGAGCATATAATATAGCTCTGATAACAATTATAAGTTTAAAAGCCAATCAAATTAAATTAGCAAGCTAATAACTCATCTGAAAGTAGTGAAGCCTCTGATGTCAGTGCAGAGAATTGTTTTTAACTTCCTGTTTGTTTTCATTAGCCTTCTGCTCCATTTGAAAAACCTTCTGTTACGAAATAGTGAGTCACAAGCAGGAGGAACAAACAGGCTTGTGCTAATTTGTTTTCTCCACCCTTTTCTTCCCTATGCATAATATCTGCCTTTTATGTCTCCATTTTTAACATTAATAACTGCCCCTTGTAAGCACACTTCTGCAGAATCTGCAGACAGGTCACAGATGAGACAGCGCAAGGAAATACAGGAGGGTGAACATGTGAGAGGACACGCAACGGAGTATCAGCAACATAAAGCTTAGGAAATACCTGCAGACACAAGATCCAAACTGGAAAAAAAATATCAAGACTCCCACAAACAAATGGCCACTGAACACACACATTATGTTTAATATTAGAGAACCTATGTCCATTAAAGTGCATCCTACAGAATTTAATGATGTACATTTTTAACAAGTGATGCTCTTTAAGTCTGTACAAACAAGGATGAAAACACTCTTCTTCCTGCATCTAGTAAAGAAATAAGGAATACCAGCAACAAGTTAATAAGCCAGCGTCCAAGGAGAAATGGACTGACTTCAAGACTCCATAAAAAGGATTCTGCTATCTTGACCTAACACCTCCTTGGGAACCCACAGAGCCTTTCACACAGGAAATGCAAATGTTACTGCTGTACCCATTTTCAATAGTTCAAATGATCTTTGTCAAAGGTCAATCCCTCTGCCACTTTTTTTATCATTACTAAAAATTATCTTCAGAACAGAAAAAGCAAGCACAAGCCCTAAAACAAACACCTGTGTAGTTAACTAGTATTAGTAATTAATTAGTATTTATTAGCATACTGGTATTTAATATACTGCCAATGATGCAGTATCCTTGGCCAGTTCTCCAATTCTCAGCACTTTTTGTGCAGTAGCTATGATGTAATACAGTGCCTTCTGTGAAACCAGCATCGCTTGTTCTTTCGGCTTCCCAAAGCAAACTAACAAACTTCAGCAGCAGTGCCAGCTTAAAGAGTAACTACAGATCTTTCCCTTCCCCGGTGCTCATTGCCGAGTTGCACCACCTCTTTAGATGTACTGGCTCAGGCATTTGTTTAGCTACAGCAAACCAGTTTTGAAAGCTGACTCAATTTATCAGAAGGTGCTTAAGCCAGTACTGTCAGGAAAAGGGGCAGCAATTGTACTTGTTTTTATCATTCACACCTCTCTTCAGATCATACTGAAATCTCAGCCCTTTGTGTCTCATGTTAACAACTTGTCCAAGTTAAAGCAGAGCTGGCAGTTCATGCACATCCAAGAAAACTCAGCTTTTAAGAACTGTTAAAAAATTACATGTTTATGTATGGTTGAAGTGGTAGTTTCTCTTCTTTAAGGTAACATGCAACTATTTAAGAAACTTACTCTCCAGTATAACACCTTTTCAGGTAGACAGATAAATTCTAATGCACAATTCTTCCTTAGTAGTTTATGTTCTCATGACTGTTGGCATCATTTATATACCATTAATAAACTCTAATAAGTGCAGACATCCCACCATTCTGCTTCCACAGAAAGATGGAGATCCTGAAGTAAAACTTGCAGTACACTCAAACCTCTCCAGTAGAGTCCAACCTCTTTGGAAACTGCATTGAAGAAGATTTTTTAAATTGCAAACTTTTCTTTCCATGCTTTGCAACAAATTCTGTATTGATTTTACAAATTTAGTATTTATCATATTTCAAGTTACTATTCAATTTTGAAAACTAATCATAAGTACCTCTTCTGTTCTGACCTGGGGTATATGAAAAACCTCTTTCCATTTATGTTCCCTTGCTTTCCAGGTCAGTGACTCAGTAGAGTACCAACAACTTCCTAAATCATACTCCACATTTAATTTTCAGGTAGCCAGACACCACTACTGTTCCTCCCTCTCCCCATAACTAACTCTTAATATTTTCTAATTAGTGAAATAGAAGAATTCTTCTTCCTTAGATATTCTTGCACATACAATATAAGGATCTTAGCTAATATTAGGAAGTTGCAAAATTGGTATGCTCCCTAAGGACAGGTTTTAACTGCCTATGAAATGTACTACTTTCTTCAAACAAAAGCAAGCAACAACAAAAACCATCCTGCCTAAGGATTACTACTGTAACACATTCCAAGAAGTAGGCTGAAAAGAATTCCTTATTTAGCCTGACAAGTGAGAAAGCCATGAAGTGTTTTGTTCCCCAAGCCATATGCAGTCCTAGCATACAGTGAGATGCTTCTGAAGGACCTCAGAGAAGACGAAAGGCTCAGAAAAATCTTGAAAAGGAATAAATCACCAATATGCTAAATCACCTGGATTTAATTACAGTAAGACACACTGGTAGAACAAACACTGATGTGTTGTTTTTACACCTGATTATAAAGTTTTGCTTTTAGGCACTGCATTTTTTCCATCTTTCTGATATGCAACATTTCTCTCAATACACTACAGTACTTCACTGAGGATCAAACTAGAATTTTAACATGCAGTTCTAGAATTAGCCTAAAGTGTAGATAAAGATATCAAAAATGAACTTTTAATAGTCTTGCTAATTTTTTATTTGATCTGAGAAAGTTAAAAAGTTCATCTCTAAGTAAAAGCAGTACTTAACAATCACACCTTCAAAAGACAAAGACATCAGAGATCTCCCTTTGTTACATGGCAAAAGTGAAGATGGAGAGCGAGTGTTCCAAGCACAGCACAACGATGTAAAGAGTTAAGCCCCTTTTAAGTTCTTAGACATTTAAACTGTGTTTTTTCAAAACCTCTCATGTACTGAATAACCCAAGTACAATACAGTGAACAGAAGAACCTCAAGTTTCTTTCAGAGTCAGACTGTTCCAGTACTGTAGTAAGGCGGTAAATCAAGAATGATGATCAACACAGGCTCAGGTAACATTTGCTATCACTAAGTATAGCCATCCTTTTCCATTTTAAGAGCACATTACTGCTACTCCATCTAAGACAGCTTGAAACTGCAGTTCAGGATAATTACATTGAGAATTACAGTGAGAATAATGACTGGGCAACTGAGACAGTTTGTCCACAGAGATGTGAGATTCACTCCATTGAAGAGGAGAAAATTATACACCTAAAAATGTGGACACAGACCACAGCATATAATGAAACAAACTTCAGCCTTACTCCACTGCTGAATTAACAATTAAGTAAAAAATAAGTACCAAAATATTACCTTCGACAGAAAAATCCATCACTAAAGCATTTTATTCATTCAATACATTTTCACTACCAAGACAACTACCATACAAAGAAAATTCCAGTTTAAGACCTCCTACTTCTCTATTCTTTTCCTCAGCTCTGACCTCCCATGTGATGGAAGTACACTCAACTCCCATGTGCTTCAGAGCCTTCTTAGGCTTCAAGGCATTAGTTTCAACCAAGTATTTCAGTTAGTCAAATTCTGAACTGTAGCCACTATCAAGTCAGCAGCTTCATTTCTGGCGTGTTTAAAGCCACAAAGGGGCAGCAAGGCTGGCATTGAGAGCACCTAAGACACAAAGCCCTGCAGTTTGATGACATTCTTCTACTAATGTTACAAATAATGTAATTGAACGTTAAGCAATTAATGGTGCCATTAAAAATGCACCCCCCGAGTACTAGAGCTAAAACACAAATGCAGCAAGTAAATTGGGATCTAAAAATTGGAATACTTGCCCTAGAGTAATACTTCGATTCAAAAATCCAACTGAGTAGTAGTACAACTGTTTGTCTACTTGCTTCACACCGAGTATCCTACTGGGAAGCAATGTACATTGGATTTGTAGGATGTAAATCGCGCAAAGATTTCAGAACACCACAAAATTGGGTCAATATGGCCCACGTTTATTACAATGCAGCCAGAAAGCTTCTTCTCCCACACAATTAAAGATCACTTTATCTTCCTTCAAGTGCAAACACTCTTTTCTCATTTTAAGAGCAGCACTTTTGCTAGCAGCAGAGTACATTGTGTGAACCATACTGAATTCCAGGTCAGACATTTGGCTGTAAGATAAATAAGTTCAAATGCTAAATTATCTCCAGATCCCACTGAGTTCGTCGTTCTAGTCTGCTTAGACACAACCTAAATTCCTTTCCCTCTCACTTGCCTAACTCCACCCACCTATCAAGGAACTGGAAGTATTTGTCTCCATAAGCAAGCATAATTCAAAGGGCGGGGTACAGCAAGCAAAATTGCTTTCCTCTCTAGTTTTGTATTTCTCAAACACATGGATCTAATAGCTCTTCTTACTGAACTCCAGTTCCTTCAACTTAGAAATACAACTAGGGCACTAACTTTGGAAGTTTTAGCAAATCCTTTTAAAAAATACTCCAGCTACCTGAGGCAAGTACACACTGTAAATGCAGCTGTGTAGGAAGGGATTTTCTAGGCAGATTGAAGAGTCTGAGGGAGAGGCTGCTGACTACTCAGGGACCATAAATATTGCATGCCCCCAGAGAGAAGCATTACTTCCTAGTAGCTTTCAGTAACTTCTCTGAAAAATAATTAACTTATGCACTCTTTCTATCCACTAAAGAATATTTAAATACCAAGCAAACCAAAAAAACATATACATGAAAAAATAATTAACTTAGATACAACACTGGACCAAAAATATTCACCCCAAGTTTTCAACTGAACATGTACACCTAATGCAAATTCAGCTACTCCCAGGAATTCAGTGCTCTCCTTCCAAACCTGTCAGTAGCTGCAAGGCCAGCAGGGAGAGGACAGCAGGCAATATGCTCTTTTGCTGACCCAGTTGTTCCGTGTCTGTTTACACCTTGAAGTTTTGTTGACTGTACTGCCAGGACAACCCTGCTGGCTGCTCATACCTGTTGTCAAGCAAAATAAACTATGGCAGTAAAAGCAGTTTTGTGCCAGCATAACTGAGGCTGAGTATAAACAGTGCTCAGCCTTTTCTGGATGTATCTGATCTGCTGTAAACTATTAATATCTCTGCTGCCTACCCTGTCCTGAAAGTTCAAGAGCTTTGAAGCTCACTATAAGCCCTGTCATTCAGCTTAAGTTTTGTCTGAGCTAAGACAGCAGACTTTTCCTGAGAAGGACAGGGGCTATTGACAGGAAAGGTAAGACTAGGTAGATTACTGGGGAGGAGAAACCACCTTAGGTGGAAGGGCTATGTCAAGCACCAAGAGCTACTAACAGCTTAAATGGCTCAGAACTTAAATTTGCTTACAACCTTGAGTTGCTCTAGTGTGTTCCTCGGTAGCAAAATGTCACCTTCCTCAACAAAGCAGAGCAAACATTTCAGGTGTGTTGTACCTACAAACGCTTTGACACTGACCTTCCTTTTAACATAGGACATTGTGATGTTGATTTTAACTGGTGAGTTCTACAGAGAGTCACACCTCTCAGAATTTTCAATTATGGAATATTAAAAGCATTCACAACAAGATGAAAGCATGTTTGCAGTGTTAATACCATGTCCTACCTGATGGGCACATTAGGCAAAAGCATTTACTTCCTAAGTCATTATACAAACCTCACATTTGCTAGCTGTAACTCAACTTACTGGTCTGGAAATTAAAAGCTCAGGACTCAAGGTTACTATTAGTCAATAGATAAATACTACTCTTCACTACTTTCTCTAATGTGTATTATGTAGATAACTGAAATTCATGAACAATATATCAGACATAAAAAGGATTCTTTACATTTGTATAAATGGTCATTATTAACAAGCTTCTACAGAGATTAAGCAATACTTACAAATTAAGTCAGTTTCAGAACTAGCTATATGGATCTTAGAGTCTAAATGTTTTGGGTTATTATAAAATAACATTCTCAAGCAACATAGTTGCCTTTTACCAAGTAACTCGTATTGAAGAGTTTGACAGAAGATGGCTAGAAGTTTAAGTTAGAGAACCTTAAGTTACAGAACCTCAAGCTATATCACAATCTAAATGCTCTGGCTTAAAACAAAAGGAAAATCTCATGCTGACAATTTAAGCAAAAGGATGAGAGCATGAAGCTCTCTACCACTTGTTTCCAAAGGTTTGCTATAATTATGTATTGCCACCCTCAACTTCAAGCCATAGACCTACACGTATTTCAGAATCACTACACCATTTAATACTGATATCTTCAGCTCTTATGTGGTAATGGACAAAACCAATGAGGTCGCTGAGCCCATCATCATCCTAGTTATCTGCTCCATCCCCATTACAGAAACCAGCAAAGTTGTCCCACAGCAGAGAGATTAATAACTCAGCATGGTTTCAGTTTGCTTAATTTGGTTGGTATGTAACAATGACCTGAGCTAAAAAATGGCAATGCTTTAGACACTTGTTCCTAAGCCACATACACTTCCCACAGCAGCAGCATTGTTCAAGATAACCATAAAGAGCAGGCTGTATTTACAGGGCTAGCCATCTGACTTCTGTCAACTCCTGCATGTCAGAATCCTAAGGCCTTAAAGTACTTATCTCAATCAGAACTTGGAGTTTTCTGTATTTGGATATATCTGTCTGAGGTTGGAGTAAATGAAGGAGATGATGACCACCTGCATAGCCTTGGCTTTCACAAAATATCAGTAAACAAAATGCAGTCCAGAAATACAGTTCCCAGATCCCCCAACATCCCAGTGATTAGTAGAAAAAAAGTGTACAAACATCACTAATCTACCTCCAGATCTCTTCAATTTACTTTAGCTACTAAAAAGAACTATCAACAGTCCAAGCATCTGGAGCAACAAAAACTGTAGAAAAAATACTGTAGTATTACAGTGATAGTAATTCACAAAGAAAAAAAATCCTCCAAACAAAATGATCATCACAGAATACCAGTATTAAAATAGCTTCCTGATCAATGTGTTTACTCTTAAGTTGTGCACTCATGCAAGAAGTTGCACAAAACATGCCCACTGTGGGTATTTCTAGGGGCTGGGCACTTTTTGCGTGTGTGTTTTTTTGTGTTTTGCGTCTTTTTGCGTGTGTTATGTTTTGGTTTTTAATTAAAAAACCCAAACACACAAACTCCAACAAAACTCCAAACAACTAGAACCAAGAAATGTGAATTGAAACACCATCAGAAAGATCACAGAATCAGTCAGGGTTAGAAGAGACCACAAGGATCACCAAGTTCCACCCCCCATACCCTAGATCAGGAGATGGTTCACATTACTAATCTACTTGCCCTCCTCTTGCAGGACAGTAACCTCACAAACTATTGTTTCCTAGAAACAAGCATTTGTAACCTAGCTTGACAGTTGTATAGTTAACTCCTCCCAATAACCACATTCTGGAATTGCAAAATGCAGAAAAACGCCCAGTCACAGAAGAACAAGTCCTGACCATTCTCTATCATGCAGTAACACCTCATTCCTGAAAATTCTGTAAGAAATACACTCATGTTGAAGATTTATGCTGATGGATGTGGCTTGAAGCAATCCTAAGCACTGTACATTCATTCCTTTGACTGAACAAAGTTTTCTGTGGTAAACAAAAGGTGTGGAATAAAGTAGTTCAAACACGTAAAAGTTATTCGTGGGTGTTGAGCTAACCATAGATTATTCAAATCATCTAGAAATACATTCACGGTCAAGGGGAGCAGGATGACAAGACACTCCCTAAAAAAACTCCAGATAAAATGTTTTACCACAAAATATGTAGACATCATACAAAAATAGATGTCTTTTCACATCAATGTCACTAGTTTTGATGCAAAAAGCTATTTTTGAAGAGTCCTAATTTACAAGTAATTTTGGTTTATATATAGTTGACTGACTCGCTACAGTGAGACATCTATCACTATAGTTACTAATTACTACTCATTTATTTTTTGTTCTCACAGTTCACACTAAGTCCTGAAAACCAATCTTCTGCACAAATGCTGGATTGTTTCAAGGCAACTAAAGGAAAGATTTCATATTTATTCTAATACAGTTTGGCTCTTCACATACTTAAAGGAAATTTTGAAGCATGGGATAAGTCACAAGACAGGCTGAGGACATTAACAGTCTCAAAAAGAGATGCAACTCTGTTCTAAATATGGACAAAGCAGGAAAGATTCCTACCAAAAAATCCCCAACATTTAAAATCCCCAACTCTGTATTAGCTACATACAATTGTCTTGAAGAACACAGAATTATTTCACTTTTCAGCCCATACAGAAATTCTAAAGAATAATTTAAATTGTGTGTGAAACTCTTAACCTGAAGATGCCAGGAGATTTTTAAAGTATATTGCTGATTAAAGTGGTAAGGTTAAACACCTTAACAACAGTGCACAATCAATGGAAAAAAATCCAGAGATGTTGTTATTCACACATGGTCCTTCAGATGTCCAAACTGAGTCAAAACACACAAAAGCAATCTGATGAAGAGACTTATTTTCTATTGCTGCTGTCACAGATGACAATATCTAACACAAGACACAGAGACTTGGAAAAAACTTCCCTGTTGCATTTAAGAAAACCAATTGATTCATAAAAACTAGACAAGAGGGTTTCTAGGAGGGTATTGCTCTTGTTGCAAAGTTTTCTGCACTATACATTAAGGGAGCTGGTAATGCAAGACATTTTTACGTTATGTATCATGTAGTACTGTTATCCCAGTGATTGCTTTGTATAATTAATACCAACTGCTATCACTACATCAAACATTCACCCTGGGGAAAGCATATGGACAAGGTGACTTTCTGAGGTTTTGCTTGCTGTTACTGTGTTCTGTCTAGTAATTCATTACGGAGTATGCTGCATGGCTTTAAAACACAGAAACAAAATGTTTAATAGGCTATTACCCAGAAATTCTGACTCCTTCAGAATTATCACTTCATTGCCAAAACATTCATCAGTGCTGATGTCCTTGAGTATTTTCCTCAAAAATCAGACTGAAAGCTGAATACCATAGTTAGCTGTAATAAATTCAATGAGAGCTTGTCAATATGACATATTCAAACTCTGCAATCACCTGAGTAAACATTACCTTTACATGTACAAAGTCCCAAAGGCTGGATTTGTAGGACACATGTATCTAGATAAAATACAGAATGATGAGTTACACAAAGAGCAGTTTCCCACACAGAACTCCAGTTTCTTTCCAAATGTTCCTAATGTTTGCAACTTATCATTGCAATTCACTCACACTTTCAAGTAGCAAAAGCACCTGTACTAATGCTCTGCACTGGGGAAAAACAGTAAGACTACTCAGAGATCTACAATTTTTATTCTTAAATTCATGTGCAGGAAACAGTTAAATTTGATAGTTATGTTCTTTAGCCAACTTGTTGAAGTGTAAGATCAAAATAAAATACAGTCTTTGACAACTGCAATGAAAAAGCCATGACATAAAAAGGGAGATTTGTCATGTTTGGACATTGTTTTGCCCTGATTTAAGACCAGAGGTAAGGCTTAAGTCTCTCGTGGTGTTTAAATTTTAAGAGACCAACCTTATCAAAATTTTGCCTTAAAACCACAAAATCAAAGCTCTACAGCACCTACTGAAAGACTAAATTGCTTCAGCGGTAAAACACTGGAGCAATAGGCAGAACTGACAGAGAAAGCAGCAGACCAAGGAAATAAAAATTTGTTTAAAAAGGAAATCTGTAAATACCATCATGATCAGGCACAATACTTAGAACCAGAAACACATCACTAACACGATCCATTGCCTCTGCCTCCTAAAAAAATTCTTGAAATAACAAAGTAACTGATTTGCAAAAAGCAACTGAAATGGAAACATTCCCAAAGAAATCTGCATTATTAAACTTCTATCTGCAAACAATTACATTCCCCATCTGCAAGCATATTGGAGAAAAACCACAGCAGAAGCCAAGATTACCAGATATTCCACCACATGAAGAGCCAGAACAGAAGATCTACTTATATGAAAGCAAAAAGTACGAGGCAGCTCTTAAGTTTCAGGCAACTCCAACTCTCAACCATAATCCCAGACATTTCAAAGCAGATGGAGTACTGCACAGGTTGCTTAACACACAGCTAGGTTCTCCTATTAGTTAATCATTACATCAAACCTCCTCTACTTGCAAAGAACCATCTCTTCAAGTGTTCACTTTTCAGCTGTGTAGTTTCAACAACTGCTCCCTTTATTCTGTTTCAACCTTTCCTCATTTCCACTCCTTCCACATAATGTACTGTGTTTACCTACTATCATTAATTCCCTAGCACTGCTGGTTTATGACACAGAAAACTCTCAGTGATCACACATTCAGATAAAGGGGGGAAAAAACCCAACAGAACACACAAAAAACCCAGCACCCAGCCACATCAGATTTCACAAACCCCTCCAAATGCAACAGTGGCTTGGTATCATCACAATAATACTACATAAAAACAAATATCCTGGGTTTTGGTTTTTTTTGAGCAGCTCTTTCCCTTTCAGCAAGGGCAATATTCCATTTGAAAGGACTTCTCTAAAGTGAGTACAGTGGAGAGGGTTCTAAGGCATCTGCAGCAGGCCCTCCTCTGCATAAAGATTTCTTGCTTTCTGACAGCTATTGCTCCTGAATTATTAAGAGGTGACAGCTGTCACAAGGAAAATAGTGCTCAGCACTTCTGAGTTAAAATGACCATACTGAAGATGAGCTTAGTGTGATAGTGACAAAAAATTCAACACAACCAGTAAAGATGCTAAGTATGTACAAGTTCTAACTCAAAAGAATTGCCCGAGTACAAATGACACTGTACTAATTTTAATCATGCCAAACTAAATATTTTAACAGGTCCAAACCACAAATACTATGAAAGAAATAGTGGAGTGAGAGACCACCTCACACCTCCTCATACTGAAAACAAGGGGTCACCAGAGCAATTTGTCCCTCTGTGTTTTTCTGACGACTTCTCTGCATCAAGTAAGGATAATAATGTTTCTTACAAACTAAATGTGATTTTCATTCTGTGTTTTGAACTTCAGCATTCCATACAGAGAGCAAATGCAATTAACTGGAAACCAAACACTGCCAGAGAAGGGTGCGGCTCCATCCAAAGACGGAAAATTCATTTCCAGCACAGAGGAGAAATTTGACAATTGCAAGTTTAATATTTGTACTGAAGGCACTGCCAAGCCATACCTCCAACAGAGTGAGAGTGAAAATAGTCTGGGGGGAGGCTGTATTTATTTGCAACTCATCCCTGGGTCAAAACTTTTGAAGTAAATAATAACCAAATGGCAGTATTAATGAACAAGAGCAGATTATTCTGGTGGTCCTCTGAGACCAACAATTAAGTTTGGGTTTGTTTTGTTGTTGTTTTTTTAATCTTAAGAATATAAACACTTATAGCATGCATCTGAATACTAAGATTGGTCTGCCAGCAATGTGAGAGATGGTAACTACTGGAATTGGCTTTTCACAGATGATTTCAGAGCACAGTCAGCTATTTCTTTAGCAGTGCCCTACTGGCTTCAGAACCAGGAGCAGGTGCTGCAGCCTTCTCACTGGTTCAGAATGTCAGAACAATCCCAGCAGGCTGAGAGGAATGGGCAGAGTGCAGATAACATGTTCAAGGATATGGTAATTACAGGTTCAAACAGTGACTCACACTCAGACTGGTCTTAGTTGAGGGCAAAATTCACATGGGTGGTACTATGGTTTTACAGATTAAAAAGTTTGCTAATGTGGCAAAACTTGCCAGGGTAATATCAGTGCAGTACAGCTCCCTACACAGGCAAAAGTATTTTGATGTCCTAGCATATCCACAACTCTACTAGGTATGTTATACTGGTAACATCATGCTCATGTATTTTATTCTACAGATAAGTTAAAAAAAACCAAACAACAACAACAAAACCAACCCAAAGCCACAAAACAAAAACACCTGACCCAAAGCAACTTGAATACCTTTTAATATCTCTGATATTAAAGTATTTAGAATGCAAGCTAAGTTCCTAAGACAAGTCTGCAGGAGCAGGACAATTGCTAAGTACTGCTGGCAATCTCACCCCCCTTTCAGCTGCAGAGCCTGATAAAACAGATGTCCACACCTCTCAAAAATACATTATTTAGCCTTGCAAATTTTTTGTACCAAACATGTTTATTTTCTTCTCAGAGGGAACACTTTTCAAAGTACAAAAAACCCTCACAAACCTTCTTCTAACATTACCAGTTCTAGACTGCCAGTCTAAGAAGACATATCCTCCTTAGATGTTTTCATTTTTTGAACAGCCATCAAGTAATTTTCCAAAATGCAGATCCTTCCAGGTTAAAAATCCAGAGATTTCAGGCCACACCGTCCAACTGACAAACACTATACAACACTCTTCCTACCAAGATGATATCCACTTATAACTTGTCATAGTTATAAGCAGGGAAATTACGTTGCTCCTACTGTGACACCAAATCACTTAGGTCATTCTTTGTACTTCAGTATAATCATCAGGAAAGCGGTTTCCATTCTTCTCTCACTGCTCCTTTTTTTTTTTTTAAGGTAGTTAGGACAAGCTTGATATTTTTTATATCAATGTAATTTCATTTTCAAGAAGATATGAGAGGGAGAGATGACAGAATTACAGACAGTTTCAATCCTGAAAAGCATATGCAAAATTATGGAATGATGACTAGTCCCTCTGACTACCAAGCCTTTCCATGCAGCTATCTATTCAGGGATCTTAGCGTGCTCAAGTTTGAAAGGCAGTACACTGTTCACCTAGGAAGGAAGAGTCATCAAGTGATTCTTCCAATTAACTCAGTTGTGATGCTTTGAACTAGACAAAAAGGGGGTAGTTTTAGAGGAAATAGCAAGTTTTAAGTGTAACAGAGGTGGACTTCACTTTATAAAATATTCACTCACCTGCAAGTTGAATCTAGAACCTCAGCAAAATGTTAAATGCCTCTATACTCTTCATATGCAGAAGCTAAAGGCACATCCATGAATATTGCAACCAGCACACCAATCAGGCATCAATCATAATCGCATAAAAATAGAGTGAAAACTTAAATTGTATAATAAATCTAGATGGGGGGGTGGGGGAATCAGTGTTTCATAACTATGGGTGGTGTTCCCTGGTATCAAATTTTGTACGGCACATTATGTTTGCTTCGTACAACCCTACCATTACTTAGTTATGAAAGGAGCTTTTCCACAGACCAGTGAACACAGTGCTGCTGTGAAAACCCAACACGCCTTATCGCTCCCCAATAAGAACCCCTGAACCCCTTTCGGAAGCAAATGCCTTCTTTTCTCACTATTGAAGTCGCAACCACTAGAGGGCAACCTAATAATACGTTGGTTAAGCAAAGCAATCCCATCCAGGAGTGCAGATAAGAAACCAAGGTTGAAGACTGTTATGTAACAAAGGCAGCATTTTTTTACTACTGACATTTCCATTAATTACAGCACATATACTGGGGGTTCTCTCAACAGTTCCATTTTAACAGTCGAAAGCCTCAAATACAAGTGACATCATCCACATCAACAACTCTTACTACTTCACAGGTTTTAAAATAACTTCAGTGTTCCTGCTGCTGAAATTATGGAAGTTACTGAAATCCTACTAAAAATACGCCACCATGCGTGTAAATCAGAATGCTGCCAAAGCCTTTGCAGATGAAAATAGAGAAACTGAACTTTCTAGTCAATGGTGGGTCAGAAATTTGCTATATGTAGCAAAAGAACTGAAATTAACATGCCTTTCCCCCACCAATGTCTACTCAGCAGTTCCAAAATATTGATGTGGTGAGAACAGTAAGGCTTTTTCTTTAAAGGGTAGCATATTCTTGAACTGCATTCTTGTCACTTAACATACCAAGTGCTGCTACAATTCATTATCTAGGCTGTAAAAAGAATAGAGAAAGTCCAGAAACCAAAGCAAACCAGAGGAACGAGTCATTTAGTAAAAGAACAAAAACAAACGGCAGAAGGATACGCACTGGTAACTCGACTAAAGAACATTTAGAGTTTTATTTCAAACTCTACAGTCTCAACAGAAGAAAGCTCAGCAAACCTGCTTTCTCCAGTCACCAGAAATGATAACATTTATTAACAACAGCAAGGCACAAGTACTGAGCATCAAAACAGTTTCATCTATGCTGTGGAAAAACAAAATCTCTACTGGCTATCACCAAAACAGATGAACTCTCAAATTAAGTTCACATTGAATTCAGACTGCACTCCTAGTACAAACACAGCCTTCCCACAAAAAACACGGTTGTGATTAAGTAATAAGTTTTGACATACCAAGTGGTTCGTCATCCAGTATTAAATTTAATATGGATATAGACAAGCCTATACTTTAATTAAAGAAAAATCAGTGAAGCTTCTATGCTGCCTATAATTAGTTTAATATTAATATGAAGTTTTAATAAACTTTAATTGGGATTAGATACTATCCACAGCTGGTTTCAAAGGAAAATAGGTTGGGCCAGCAGGAATTAGCAGTAAAAGAGCAAAATGGTTAAATACAAATTCAAGAGGAACATGTTTGTGCCTCCATGGCTTCTTTCTTCTAAACTTTTTTTTTAAACAGTTTTCTTCTACAGACAAATATTATAGTGAGGTCTTAGGCAAATACCAGACATATCAAATCCTACAGATGATGCAAGCTGACAGAGAGCTTCATTAGGTTATGACAGCTTTATGTAACTTCAACCCTGCCCTTAACAACAAAAAACATCCCCCCCCAAAAAACAAACAAAACCCAAGAACAAAACACCCACAAGTAATTTTGTTGCAATTTTGTGACATTTTTGTCAGAATAATGTTTAAGAGGTGTTTACCACTCAAAACCAGGAAAAAAGTCTCCAAATTCTTCCCATCCAATCATAAAACAATTAAGATATTACTATAATGAAAACATAATATGAATCATAAAAGGCACTGGGTCGGAAGGGACCACTAGAGATTATCTAGTCCAACACCCCTGCTGTAAGCCAGGGTGTAACCCAACTGCAGCTGGTTGCTCAGAGCCCCATCAAGTCTTACCTTGAATGTCCCCAGGGGTGGGGCCTCCACCACCTCCCTGGGCAACCTGCTCCAATGTTCTGCCACCCTCATAGTACAGAACTTCATAAAGTTCTATCTAAATCTGCCATTCTCTAGTTTAAAACCATGTCTTCTTATCCTAGTGTTACATGCACTTGTACACAGTCCCTCCCCAGCTTTCTTGTAGCCCCCCTTCAGGAACTGGAAGGCCACTTGAAGGTCTCCCAGGAGGCTTCCCTTCTCCATGCTGAACAACCACAACTCCCTCCTGTCTTCATGGAAGAGAGGCTCCAATCCTCTGATCATTTTTGTTGCACTCTTCTGGACCTGCTCTATCAGGTTCATGTCTTTCTTGTGTTGAGGGCCTCTGAGCTGGAGACAGATGTGGTCTCACCAGAGCAGAGCGGCAGTCACCTCTATCTGCTGGCCATGCTTCTTTTGATGTAACCGAGGATGCCATTGACCTTCTGAGTTGCAAGTGCACATGGCTGAGGCACGTCCATCTTTTTGGCCCCCAGTACCCCCCCAGTCTCCTCATCTATTGTTACTAGCTTGCTGTTCTTGCTCACTGGGTGGCAGGGATACACAGATGCTTTCTTCAACCTCCCCTTTCTGGTCAACATACCTGTAGAAGCCCTTCTTGTTATTCCTCACATCCCCTGCCAAGTTCAGCTTCAGTCACACCCCGGGTTTCCTGACCTCATCTCTAAGCAACAAGACAGTATCCCTACACTCTTCCCAACACACATGTCCCTGCTTGAACTGCCCGCTCAGTTCCTTCCTGCCTTCTAGGCTGACCAGCAAGTCTCAACTCAGCCATGTTGCTCTCTTCCCTTCCTTGTATCATTTGACATGAAATTTATATATAGATCAGTAACAGCTCTCCTGATAAGATTATACACAAATCCATGAGAATATCCAGCTGAAGCTACATAATCTGGCAAATAAGGCTAACAAGAGTAAGACTCTCTTACATCAAAGCACTTTTTCACACTGCTTCTGTTAGTAGGTAGGAATCAGCACACCATGGACATCAGGAAAAAAAAGGGAACTAAGTCCTTCTCCTACTTGATCTTAAAATTACATCCTTCTTCTGTTGCCACGTGACAGTAGCCAGTAGGTTCTGAACAAGCGGCTGTATTTGAGGTACTCTCAAATGAGAGAGTCTGCAACTGTTCACAGAAAGTAATATACACACCTCAGCCTTCATCTCATGGCTTTACTGGATAGCATGTTCCTCAGCACCACTCGTCATCTCCCACCTAAGTTCTCAGGAAGTGCCAGTAGTCAGCTCTCTGATTTCTTCTCTAAGTATTTCAATTATTTTTCACCCAAACAAGTTTATTCTTTAGTACCAGGCCTAGGCTATAGAGCAGTTAACACTTCATAGTGCACCCAGCTGCAGGAAAGACACACCATGCAGCGCACACAGCTGTTTTACTCTCCCAAACATGTACTCTAAAACTTGCACCACAGATTCCTCCCCCTTTTATATGTCCTGATTTCTTTCAGGGAAAAAAATAAACACAACTAAACATGTGTAAGAATTGAGTGTAGACTGGTTCCCTCCCACCATGCAACTACGACATGTGTGAAGCACATAACCAACTAGAGGCACGTCACAGAACATCATGTACTATAGTTTCAACCTCCAGCAGAAGGTACTCTAAAAACAAAGGGGTGCTACATTTCTAAACAAACACAAGTAGGTAATATAACTTAGGACAATCAAACTGTTTTTTTCCACACTATTTGTTTTTTCTTTGGCTTGCTTTTCTGTCTCTTACAATTAGGCACATGTTAAAAAAATAAACATTCTGTTAACCAAGGTCCCTGATTTATGTTCTCAAACTGCACTTTTCACACTCAATCCAAAGCCGGACAACTTGAGCAGTTTACCTACCCAATCACTGCATAAACCAGCTTAAAGACTCAGTAGCTGAGTGTTTTTAGGCTTCCAATACCATCCACTCAACCAGCATGAAGGAGAACTAACGCAAAGCACAACACATGATCATCAACAACCACCTAACCCCATTTGCCTTCTGTGTTTCTCAAGAGTTCTAACCTCAGTATTTCTTAATAGGTGCATCAGGAACGTTGTTTTCTTTGCTTCCCTTTGAAAGGTTTAGCTTGAACATTTAAACATCAGAAACAAACTAGTAAACAAAAATGCACAAACCACATAAATAGCTCAGAGCAATGAAGGAGAAGGAAAATTTCACAGCTCGCACAGATTATTCTGAAAGAAAAACGGTAGGCACTTCAAACCAACTGAATTTACACCTTTCTTCCAATTCCTTAATCAAATTGCATAAAATGCTTGACAAATATTCTTAGAATTTCATGAAGTCCCCCAGGATTTTATTAGTCACACATACAAGAACCATTGTGCAAATAATGAATTCTGTTTTCACTCACTACTTTCAGAGTAAACTACAATCACCTACACAAAGCAAGTCACTCAAGAATGATGTCCTGTAAGTTACAACAGACATATTCTTGCACTGGGCCTTAGGATAAAGTGCAACAGGTTTCTTTTTTGACAGTTGGACTATAATAGTTATAAAACTTTGCTCAAAACCAACTATCTCCTTTGATTCTTTCATTCTTACAGCTTTACCAACCATGCATGATTTACTGACATTTTGCTCTGCAACCCAGGAGCAGGTCCACACTGAGTCAGTCAGCTGGAACCTCAATACCACTTACGGAATTAACTACTGTTGTTTATCTTCTCTCTGATTGATATATAGCATAACTTAAATGGAAAATTTCGTGTATATTAATCCCTAAACCATTCACAGAAAAAAAAAAAAACAAAAAAAAAACAACAAACCAACCAACTCTGACAGAAATAAAAATTGAACCTCAAAACAACCACACAAGAAGAAATACACCAACTTGATCCAACCCAGCAACAGATTTAATAAAGAACTTCTAAGACTGCACATTCTGGAAAGCATATAATTGCTTTTCAAGCAATAGGTAATCATCCTTACATTATATTAAGAACCACTCCACAAATATCTAATTTATCACTTAAGTGACCCCATTTTTGCTACTCCCACTATAGCAGAATTTTTATTTTTCATTCACTGCAGGTAGTGTATAATGGAAAAGTTCAAACTGGTAGCAGATGAAGATCATAACTTAATGTGACCATCTCAATTACCTTTTAAAGAAAACTAATAGAACTTCTGTCAACTGCAAACCAAACTGCATTAGCAGATTTCTTCATGAAGCAACAGCTTCAAAACCACATTAAGTAACAAAAACTAATTGAACTGTGATAGAACCATGGAAGTGAATGTAAGTGGTTCCATGTTGCTATTTAAAACATAAATCAAAAGCACTGCAGCAAATTCTAACATCTAATGCTCTCATCAGCAAGTCACCCAGGAAACCTTATAGGAAAACAAACATCAAACTGTTTAAAAGCAGGTTAAGCAGTAAACAATAAGTGTCTCAAATACAGCAGAGAAACAACATACTCCTTACTAGGAAGAGTCTTATACAAAGAGATTGAACTATTTTTCCCTAAAATCTGTCACAGAAACTGACCTGTGTTCCAACTACGAGTAGTTCAATGAAAAACATCTGTCTGATCTAGAAACACTTATTTTGCTATAAATGGAACTCATTACAACCATCATTTCTGTATTGCTACACAATGATGGCTCATTTTAATGTTAAGAATATTGTGAAAGAACTCCTTGAGCTGAGAGAAATACACATTTTTCAAAACAAAATGTCCACACAGCAAACTTTAGAGTACATTTTCAACAGAAGTGGCTTTACCTGAAATGGTACTGCTGACCTTTATGGCAACAACACAGAAAGCTGATCTTCAAGCACCGATGCTTAATAGTACAAGTAAATTTGAAAAGAAGAAGTGGTAATACATGTTTCCTGTTGGTCTTTTTTTTTCTCCCCAAGAGCAACTTGCAATTTCAAGTGTGTAATTGTGGCTTCAATTGTTGTTGTTTCGCTATTCCCTTTTGCATCATCTCACTCACTTATAACAGTCATTTTGTCCCTATCCCATCCATTGCATTTCCAATGTTATCAAACTTCATAGGCTGCTGAGAATCTCTTTCTTTGCAGGAACAGATATTCCTAAGTGGCAGGTGGCTGCTAGAGCACAAGCGACTTTCAGGAACATAGCTCTAGAGACTCCAGTGCTCCTCACAGTGCTCAAAAAAAGAAAGCAGAGAAGGCAGCTACTTATGAAAGCTGTTCAAGAATTAGCATGTGGAAGATAGGATGTATGAAGGATGCAGAAGGGCTCCATCTGACACTTAAGAACCAGTAGGGAAAAATTCTGTGCCCTGACACTCTTTTCCGCCACAGATCTGTTCTTATTTCAGTAGAAAATATAAAGGGAAAGTTCAATTCCACAACCCAAAATAGTGCATTTTCTGATGGCAATACATACACACTAGAAATGAAAGGAAGTTGCTATCCAAAAATTCACAAAGATACCCACTGCTACATAGGCTTCAGGTCTCAAGCAGATTAGATAAATGGAACTAGAAACACTGTGTTCTGATGTTGTGGTTTATCATGCTTTTTTGCTGCCTCCTCCATTTCACTCTTCCTGTTAACTTAGATTATTGACCTAACACTAGCAAGAGCATCTTGTCCTAAAAAAAAAAAAAAAAGCTTTATCACCCACATTTTCAGAAATGAGAAATTTCAGTGACCTTGGATTTTTAAAAGGTTTTCACTGGACAAGTTCACGGGATCTGATTTCTTAGTTTTAGCTTTGTCACAGGAACTGGAAAACACAGAGGAACACAGAAATCAATATTGAAGAGGTTATCTTCTGAATTGGAACAAAATGCTATAAAAGAGCAAAACTGGAAACTAACAAACAATTCCTCTCTGAATCGCAGTACTGAGTTTTGCTGGAAGTAACAAAGGTTCCATATTCTACCACAGTTCTCATAACAGTTCCTTACTAGCATTGTGGGAAGATGCAAAACACACAAGCTTCCAGCTATGGGGCACTGTCAACAAGTATACCCATGTGTAATATTTTAATAGGTCAAAAAAAAAAAGAAGTTAGTATTTTTAAAAGAACAGACAGCTGTGTCTATTTTCCAGAACCTGAAGCTGTAATACTTGCAAACAACAAACAAGCATTTAAATTAGAATGCTTTCAAAACTTGTATGTTTGGCTTAATATACCATTAGCAAGTTAAAGAAATGTTAATTGTTATAATGAAGACATTTAAGTTATAACACCTTTCCTCTGCCTCAAGTGTAGACAGATATCTCAGTGTTGTAAACTTTAAACTGCACTTCAACTTACTTCGCCACTGCTGATTATGCAAAACAAATATTCAAGAGGTTCCTTCCATCATAATTCTTCTTCCTACAAGGTCATACAGTTTCCTAAAGGCTGTTTTATCCAAGTAGATAAACTTTCTTCTCCCTCTTTTAAGATGCCAGCAAACAAAGCTGATACTTCAAAGGCTAAATTTAAAAAAGTATGCCCTAGTACAGCTAAAACTCTTCCAATCACTCAAAAAGACAATGCACCAGGGAAATAAGGAGCTCATCTCCACCAGCTTAAGTCCATGTAGCATACACATAAAATAAAAAAACTCAAATTTGCTGAAGAGTTGAAAAAGGCCCCCAGCCCTACTCATGGACACCAGTAAAAGAAGCTGTGCTCATGGCCAGCTGTATGAGCAAATGAAGTCTTCCCTTCCAATGAAATGGGACATTTCATCAAGAGTTATAAAAAGCACAAACAGTGAGCAGCTCTACTGCAATCAGAAGTTTTGTTAATAACTGCTCTAAAATTTGAATTAGTGCAATGAAATTAAAGACTATGAAAGGAAGAACAATGAAGAGGAAAGAAAATTGGAAGGTAAGTAGCAAGTTGGACTCCTCTATCCACTGTAGTATATCCTGCTTTACAGAAAGGAACCTCCAAAAGGCTCGGAAATGGTAAGAGCAAAGACTGAATTGGACCATTTTCCAGATTTGACTCAAGACGCTCACTAAAATGTTTTCTAAAGTCTTAGCAATTACAAAGCCACTGGTAATATTAAAACTGCAAAAACCTGGCCCCTTCTTATGTTCTATAATTTGTTTTGTTGGTGTGTTCATTTCACCACATTTTTCTCTCATTTCAGACTGCAGAATTTAACAAAATTTTCAGACTGAAGAGAGTATTCCTAGAAAGTTGATTTGTCTCCTTTTTTTGCAATCTATATTGGCTTCTTACTCATGTTTCCACTTTCTTACCCATTGTACATATAAATTATATATATATATAAGTGACAGGCTTGTACAACAAGCTTAAACTATAAATCAAAGAGTAAAAGTTACAGATCTCAAACCTAGCCATCAAGATGCTTTAATATTAGTTTATAAAATTTACACCCTTCTCTACAATTCATCCAGTGACACCTATTCCAGGAAGGGTCAGCATAAAGCCATCTGGGAGAGGGAAGAAAAAAACTGAGCACATTTTCATTTGATCAGCCAGGGGAAAACTTAATAAAGCCACACACCTACACATGAAATTTTTAAATGGCAGGCCCATCTACACCAGACTGTGAGGCAGTCAAAATCCCAGAACTGGATGACCCAAAGAACCCGTAAGAATATAATCTAGGTGTCCCAGAGTAGCTCAAAGAGAGCAGGACTGCTGTGCTGGTGCAACATTTTGCCAAACTAACTCTTCTGAAGTCCACTTCTGGAACATGGCATCAGAATAAGTCAACTCGCAGCTACAATGTAGATGTGCATTAAATTCAGCAGGAGGTAATGTTCTCCAATAGTTTGCATTTATAGGCCCACACTGACTTCTCTACCTAAGGGACCATGTGCACAGATTTCAAAACAAGAGTTTTGAAAGTTGTCCGTGTGTCAATGCAATACATTTGTTCAAGCACAAAACTCAACAAAAAAAACCCCATTTTTCCTGCCATTTAGATGAAAGCTAAAAGTTATGCGAGCACAACAAACGTTTAACTTTATAATGAACAGTCAGGTTAATACATTTAACTCAAAATTGGGATGACACCATGGGTAAAGAGCATTCAAATGGGCTGAGAATATCCACATGCCTTTCTGTGTTACAGGAAATATTAATAGCAGTCTATCTGTTCCTCTTTTAATTACGTAGGAAGGCTTCTGCTCATAAGCCAAATCACTGGCCTCCAACGTCACAAACATATTTATACACCTGCTTATACAGCAAAGTAGGTAGTTTTACCTCATGTCAACTAGTTACAGAAAGAAAACCCAAATATGCCCTTTCTATGACAAGCTGGGATTCCTGGCTTCCTCTTATGACTGATGAAATATGCAGTCTATAAAAATTCCACAAAGAGGAGGACTGAGGGGGAAGGGAAGAAAAAGAAAATTTCCCTTTGAATTCTTAAAAAGGAAGTAGTGGTTGAGAGATATTAGTGAAAGTGTTGTATTATTTCCACCCTCATGGAATTAGGGGTAGAATGATGAACACCCATATCTCCTGAATGTAGTTCTTTTCCTCCATGTAATATTAAAATTATTTCTATCTAATGCTAATTTTACCCACTATAAAATAAATACACCAGGTACAACACTGAACTATACATATATACAGACTGAAAGCTCAGCACATAGGAAACAATGGCAATCCAAGCTAGTCTACCTAGCAAACATGCCTGACCCTGTTCTCAGAAATGCATTTGTCAGCAGCAATTAATTTCATATCCAAAATTTTATCTGAAGCACAAGCAACCTAAACTCAGACCTGCTGTTGCACAGAAGACAGGACTAAAAGACCTCAAGAGGTCCAGATCAACCTAACATCCTCTGATGGGACATCCATGTCGTAACAATTGGCTATCGTAACTTTCCATCCTAACTACACAGTTACAGTTCAGAAATCTACAGAAACAAAAAGAACTTTGCCAGCTCAGGAAAGCTGGCTTCTACCCTATATGGTTAAGCATTACATCTCAAGATAAGTAGCTGAAAAATAGAAATCAATGCGGGGTCATCAGAATCTGCTCTGAAGGAAGGGTTTAAACAACCAAAACAAACCTCTTCCAGAACACTAACAGCATTGTATCAGACAAAGTTTTGGAAAAATCTGTGTTTAAACTTAATCTTGCTTAAAATCCAGAAAAGGAACAACTCTGAAAAGTGCCAGTTAGGAGTAAAAACTGCCATATCAGGTAAGACTAAAGGTATATGCAGATCACAGCAGTAACAAATGCCTGCAAAAGATTCTGCTGTACATTATTTGTCTTACAACAGAACTTGCTCTTCCTTTAATTTGAAATAACCTTTCTAAAGGAAGAAATGGAAATGCACATTACTCAGTATGCCGTTAGAAGCATCCATAACTCTTGTAACTTAAGCTCTAGCATTCATTTTTTTAGGGATGAACTATTACTATTACAATTGTCATTATGAGAATACACAGCATTAATAACTTGTTTATATTTTCAATAGTCTCTTAATACAAGAGCAAAAGGTCACTTGTTTGTTCTTATATAGCTTCCATATATACACATACCCCCTACAACAAATGTCTCCTAGTCTTTCTGGCAGTAAATATTTTCAACGCATTTGAATCTTCACATGAAAAACAAGACACGTTCCAATTGGGAACAAGTTTAGTTTAACAGTAGTATATTATTGCCAATATTTTTGTTATTTCCTGCAAGTTCTCACTATTTTATGCTACTAGAACTAGATCATTGATTCTTCAGTCTTTTCAGTGGTTGGGTACTGTTACCTCATAATCTAAAAAGGTTTAACAGTAGCAAATATTTTCTTCCAGTATGTACCATTAGTTCAACTATCAATACTGAAATGTTCTGTAGCTCTGCAATGACAATTCCTCATGCCTTGAACTACCCTTGACTAATTGCAGTACTTTTTAATATTTACTTTTTATAATTTTACAAAAGATTAAAAAGAATTTTTAAACAGCAGAACTGCTGCTATTATTTTCTGTGGTTTTCCACTCAAGTACAGTATTACTACAGAATCATGCACTTTCCTAAGTCTTCTGGAAGTTCATCATTTATTTATACTTTCTTAAGACTGAAATAAACACTTAAGACATTGCTCAATCACATACATGTGTGTCTGGTACAGTGTAACACAGAAATTTTATCCGATTAAGTGTCTGGCTCCAGCACAAAGATTTTCTTTTTTAAAAAGGAAATGGTTCTGGGCATTTGGCAGACATGTCTGCCTTCTTGCAGGGTCTTGAGATGGTACAGTTCAATCCATCTCTCTGCCTAAGGTTCACACATCTAAAGTAGACTAAAAAAACACCTGTCTCTCTTCAACGAAAATGCGACAATGCTCTTATGCCTTCTTCCAGTAATTCTGCTACAAGCAGAAATGTTTCTGAAAGACAGACAAGTTGTGAACACTAATGCATTGTCACAAAAAGGTTTAACAAAATGCACAGATCTTAGGTAATTCAAATTCAGAGCAAGAAACATTAACAGGAAGCAATTATCGATGTAATTCAAAAGGAAGTCCAGAGACAGCAAGCCATCGTATAATTTAGCAGCAACAGCCTATAAAATCGCTAGCTTTAGGGACGGAGACAAAATTATTCCTTTCCTTTCACTTGCAAGGTTCATAAATAATAATAATAATTTTCACTTTAGATTATCTATTAAAAAGAAGCAACAAAACCCAAAACAGAACAAATCAGCTGTTCATTTGTCTACACATTTTGCAGGTTTCCAGCTAGATGGGATTCAACTCCACACAAAGTAATACACTGACACAGTTAGACACTACTAACCCACATGGCCCTCCACAGCATACATGAATTCAGTTACTTCAATTAGACAAATAAGCAACGAAAACTATTCAAGTTCAGGAAGAAAAATGAGAGGATCAAGCCACACCACGAGTATTTCTCCAGTGCAATGTAAATCCACCTGCAAATGATCAATGGACTGTTGCAACTAATATGAAAAAGTCAAAGCAAAAAAGACTTTCAAATGCATTAGGGAATCAATTTTTAGATTTATAAGCACGGGCCCAGGAACAAACCCAAACTAGGCCACTGCAGACCTAAGAAAACACATTTACTGGCCTCCATTACTGCTAAGTAACTTGGATTCATTTGAGGTTTGTAAAAATTCATTGCAAATACAAAAGGGATTTTTGTTTATTTTTAAAATCACATCAATGTGTTGGTGTTCCTGGCTCAGGATAGATGCATCATGACTGCAGTGGATCAGCTCCAAGAATTACAGTATTAGCTTTGCAGCTCTGCAGGGAAATCCTTGTCAGCAGTAACTTACATCTCCTATAAATGGCCATCAGCACTCCTACACATTCTAAAAGTATGGTGAAGTTTGCCGAAACTGAAAGCTCCCTAGCCCGTATCACTCTTAGAATCATATCAGCATAAAAGTGAATAGGCCATTGAAGGTGACAAGCATTTAACATAAAAATGTTAACAGATGTATGTAAGCACTGGCTCAGATCACTCAGTGCATCTAAACACTGAAATCCCATCATAGTGCATTATAGCAGGTGCAAAGTCAGTCTTCAAGAGAACTTGGAGTAAACATTCAATGTTCAGAAGATAAAGTATCTCCTCTACAGACACTACAAACTGCAAGCAACAGCAACACCAAAGGACAGAAAAACAAAACATTTGTTAAGCTTTCAAAAACAACAATCACAACAGAATGCTGGTAAGATGTAAGAAGAAAAGCATGTAACAGATGTAGCATCTACTTTCTTTCATGATCAATATACTTTCATCCCCAGTACAAGACAGCAAGAGGAGAGTGTCTAATCTTTCAACTCCCATTTAAATGGTTTAAATTGTTTAATTGTTAACAATTTCTTCCATTGGTGGTCCAACCAATGCAGTATCCTAGACACTGTCTAACAAGCACAAGGAATTCTTACTTTCTAAGTAGAGGACTTGACATTTGCCCTTGTTCTGATTCCAGAGGTTCATTCAACAAGGTCAAGTCCCTATGGATAGCAACCTTGCCCTTGAGTACATACACTTGTTTCCACCACATCAAAACCCAGATTTGGTGCCATCTTCAAACTTGACTAGCGTATACTTCACGATGTCCTTCAGGTCACTGACAAAAATGTTCAACAGGACAGATCACAATAGAAACTCCTGCAGTGTTTTGTTCATTACCAGCATCCAAGTAGCACACTGCCTCCTAAGCACTGAGCTTGGTCCTCAGAACAGTTTTACTTTACCCATATAGTTGTTCATACATCCATACTGGAGTGCCCTAACTTCCAAGGCCATTGTGGCAAACAGTCATAAGCCCTGCTAAAGGCAAGGTAAAAGACCATGCACTGTTCTTCCTTGCCCACAGATCTAGTTATTTTATCATACATGGCCATCAGACACGATTCGGCAGGGGTAAATCCATAATGACCATTACTAAATCACCTTCTCCTGCATGTGCCTAGAAATGTGTTCCCAAACATGTTCCATTATTTTCCAGGGGACTCAAACAGCCTCTAACTCCCTGGTTGCATCTCTGGGATTGTTGGTTTGGGGGCTGTTTATTGTCCAAAGTTCTTTGGTTTTGTTTTGGTGTTTTCCTGGAGTTGTGGGGTTTTCTGGGTGTGTTGGCAGCAGGGTTGGTTTGTTTTCTTTAAACAAAGTGCCACCTGCAGTAAGTGTCCTGCAACATTTTTATCTCAGTTTTAAGCCTAGAAGCCATACAGCACTGCCTTAATAAATGTAATTTGGTGTCCTGTGAAATTGTTTGGCTTTCAATTCACTAGCTAGCATTTTTGTAACCAAGGCACTATGAATCTGCTCAACTCAACTCACACTTTGAATTAAATGAAAACAGTATTATTAGCTGCCACTCTAACACAGCAACTCATCTACACTTATTTTCCCACCCAGGTTGTTAAAAATGACCAGTTATTTAGAGTCCTTTTGTTATAAGAAAATACTTTATTTCTCACAGTTTCGCAGTGCCTTTGGTAAACTGTGGCAATGGATTCTTCAGAAAAAGTCCTTGCAATAGCTACTCACAACAATCTAAGGCACTGAATAATTTCCATTTTTGAAAGCCTACATATCTGTTGGAAACTCCAGGTTTACAACTAAAAGCTTCCACCACATCTGCCAGAAGCTTTCAGCGTGGGAGAAATCACATAGAAATTCTCAAGGGTTTTCAACTTGCTTATTTTTAAACACAAAATAAAAACAAACATTTTGGGGGGGGCTGTGTATGGGAGCGAAAGAGGAGTGGTAGTATTAAGACAATTTCAAGTAAGCACTTCTTACAGTTTCTGACCATATGCAGTGGTAGAATCTGAACAAATATATTTTGATTTTATGCACTATAGCCCACTTTTTCCTTTTGCTTTGATTCACACTTTTTGGAACACTCCATGCTCAGCACAACATCCACTTCCTACATATTTAGTGACTCATTTTTTCAGGCATCTCTTAAAAAGATTAACTTGCAATTACTCCAAAGAAATAAATAAAAATCAGTTCTAGGCATCATCTTCTAATGTTATTGATGTATGAAGAATCCACAAGGAGATATTACAATGTTTCCACAAACCAAATCAAAAGGAGCTGTTGCAGTGGTTATCTGCAAGAGACAGCTTACTTACTATGCTAAAAATATTTGTAAAGCAAATCCGACTTTAAATATCTGCTTTTAATTGTTGTTTACTGGTAATCTTCAAGACTCATCCTACTCTTATCCTTAATAATACTGGTGTTACATACACATTATCTCCTTTGGGCATGTAACTTTTTCCATGCATAATTAAGGAGCCTTTATACAAAGTAACATTGATATCTTCAACTGAAGTAACAGGTCATCCCCAGCTTGGTCTATTTATGTGACATACTTCAGCTGAAGACTACCTCTGTCTCAGGAAAAAAACCCAATACATACATATACACACTATATATTACAGTTTCCTCAGCACTGCTTACAGATGCTCCCTCTCTTTGGTTTCCACCCAACTTTACAGATAATGCTAACACAATTGTTTACAGACTATGTAGTAAACAGGATCACTCAAATGATTCACTAAAACAAAAGAAATAAAACTTCAAGAAAATAAAATTTGTTAGAGTATAACTGAAAGGCAGCTCAAGAGGCAGCAAAGAGACTGGACTAAGTGGAAATGTCAGGAACTGGTATTACCCACACCCACAAATTATGAAACTGCAACCTCAGGCCACTCATGAGGTATTTTGAATTATTTGGTGGTTTCTCTCTCTTGCTAAATTAACATTTCAAGGTCCGTCACCTTTCATAAATCCCAGAGCTGATAAAAGTCCCATATATAAGTTTCTAAAAAACTTTTACAAGTAGCTTGGCAAAAATAATTTATGTAGGTTTAAATATAGGTCATTGATGGGATAATGACCTATTCCTAAACAAGACATAGTTACTAGAAGATAATACATATTCCATCATGCAAATATTGTGGCATAGTTTTCATTTTTCTTCACACTTCTGAAGAATTATGTGGTGCTTTCGTTTTTTTTCAATTCAAAATCAAGACTATCAACATCACCTACATGCCTTTTCACAATAACATCTTGTATCTGCTATCTCTGATGATGATTTTTCCCCTCTCCTTCACCTATCTCACAATTTTCTGTACAGGTACACAAACAGAGAAAAACCTGACAGTATTGCCAAGAAACAAACACAGAATCCAAAACTCTCCATACTGCTGTATCAATGCTTTAAACCTTTTAGAGCACCACAGTATTCCACATGCAACATTTACAGCAACCTATTTCTACACACTATCTTAAACCCACTCTTTAGTTGATCACTCTAGCTGCTAGCCCAGTTACCCACCTGAGCAATTCTCATCAAAACCTCTATCAAATCTTCACATGATAGTAACTCAAGAACTATCACATGTAATCCAATTATTTAATACTACCAAGTTGCTATTTAGACCAGTTAGGTAAAATGACTAAGCATATAATTTTTTATCTGTATCAGAAAGGCTAAGACTAACAAAAAAAAACCCAACTAACACTCTTCTAAGATTAACTGTTATTTATCAAACTTGTTGGACACCCAATGCTTTGCCAAATTAGTAATCTTTAATGTGGCTAAACTATTTGTAACCATAAAAGACCACATGGTGGTCTTAAATTTTTTTAAGAGAATGTAGATTAAAAACTGTATGCACAGAACAGGACAGTAACATGGATCATAATTCTTTGTTGAGTCAAACAAGAAAGCTTTTAAAAAAAAGCTTAAATCAAAAATACTCATGCACTTTGGTTTTCTCAAGTGTCCAAGGACGTACATCATGTAAGCAGAGGCAAAACAACACGCTTAATTAAACACTACCACAGATAGCAGTTTGCACAATTAAGTGCACGTAACTTAAAAGCAATGCCATAACCCAGCCTTAAGAAATTAAGCGCTTGTCTTGTCCCATCATGCCCAGGTATTGCATAACATTAGAGTGCTAACAATGGAAGGTTTAAGAACTTTTGACTGTATTGTACTGTTCCTCATGCTGTGTCACTCCACTAAAAAAACCTGCATTAATTCCAAACCACAATATTCACAAATTCAAGAGCTACCCTGACCACATTTCATAGTGTAATAACATGAAAAGTATGCTGTGAAGCGGAAAAGAAAGCTGATTTAGAGCATATGAATTTTCAGGGTATGACATCAATATATTTTAAATATACATAAACACAGTACTAAGGAACTGAAATCTGCACTTTGTTAATTTGCTGGATATTCGAAATTAACTTGACATCAAGTAAAATAAAACTTTACTTGTCCCAGTTCAATCCCTAGTGGACAAAATATGCACTACAGAACTCTTTAAGTGAAGTTTAAGGGAATTAGCCTTTGGAGAAGAGCAGTTATGACATCACAGCATATATTTTTGAATAATTTTCACTGTCAGTGAGAAATTACCTTGCATTCCCTTTTTCACACTCCTGCTCCCACTAAGAAATCCTCTATAATATTTTAAAAGGGCAAGTAGGAAGTTTCAAATCTTTTTTTTATTGCACTCCTCATACTTGGATAAAATAATTTCTCAACTTCTGAAATTATCAGTCACAGAAGCTGTTTTATGTATTTTAACAAGAAGCTTTTGCCTAGTAAAAAAATATCAATTTACCTGAAGTGTAATCATTTCAACTAAACACAAACCTTACTCCTTTCACACAAAACCATATTACAGCAAAACCAAAGTGATCTGCAATCTACAAGGATAGCAGATCACACAACCACCATGCAATTCACTGCTTTTAACTTAAAAAAAAAGAACAAAACAAAACAAACAACCTTACCTTGCCTGTCTTGTGATCAAACCACACAAGAGCGTGGTTCCTGGACAGCACCTTACAGTCAAAAGTTGCATTATTCTGAGCCGGCCGGCAGCGAGCCACTGAGCGGCCGATTTTGACAGGCTCGTCCAGGTAGACATGACGCTCCTGAAACGGATGAGAGTTCGGGCGGCAAGTGAAGATGGCCAAGGCTGAAGGCATCGAGGACAGATTGGAGTCGTCACAGCAACCAGAGATGAAGAGATGCTCTTCTGATGCAGACTGTCCTCCACAATTTTTAACCCAAACTTCCACAGTAGCTTTATATTAAAGCTGGACAAACATTATGAGAGGCCTAGCAAATCATTGTTTCAGTGTGTAAACTAATTCTGGCAATAATCCAGTGAAAAAGCCCCATTATGTCTTTTAATATTGTCAGTGGCCCAGAAGAAGTCTAAAATGTACAACTTTCAATCCATCCTCCTCTGAACGAGTAAAAACAAGCATCTGATTCCTTCAAAGAGTAGCAAATGCTCTTTGAAAGAAGGCTAGAATGTGTTATATCCAAGTAGATGAGTCATACACATACTTTTGTTTGTAACCTCAACTGCTTGCTTTCTCCCTCCCTTCCGTAAACAACACTGACCAAATTTCTGACCAATGCAACATGGAAGCAAGGAAAGGTTTAGGGAAGGAGGACGAAGAATGAACGTCCTTTCTCAAAGCACACAGATCAGGAGGCAGAAAGTAAATACAAAGCCCTCACTCCAGGAGACAGATCTAGTCACTTCAAATGGCAACCCCCATTTCACCATCTTCGTGTATTTCAACAAAAGCAGAATAAAGAGTCCTCGGTTTAGGACAGGGTATGAGAGCTATACTATTTTCCTCCCCTACACCAGAACTGATCTACAGCTTCAGGTAGCCACTCAGATAAAGAACTTGATAAGGCATGGAGAGGGCTTCAAACTCTCTCGGGGACAAATCAACGCGTGGAAAGGGTCCTTCGGGGACGGCCTACGCGGTGCAATGACAGGTTGCTCTCAGGCGGTGCCCACGATGGCTCTGGCTGGTAGCAACAGACAAGCGTCTCTCCGCTGCGAGTCCGCTGGCGGCGGGTCGGTGGCGGGCGGGCAGGAGTGCGGGGGCCGGCGGAGGAGGCAGGCGAGCAGGGGGCTGCTCCAGGAAGTCTCCGTCAGAAGCCCCCGGCGCAAGCAACGGCGGGCCAGGAGAGGTGAGGCGTCCCCTCCGTCCCGCTCAACCCCTCCTCAAGCGGCTGCGCATGAGGAGGGCCCGCTCCTCAGCCCCCCGCGCTCTCCGCCCGCCGACCTCGGCTCCGCTGGCCCCGCGGCCGGCCCTGAGGCGGCGGGAGAGGCCTGGCGACCGGGCCCGGACGCCTCCGGCTTAGTAGCTCTGCCTCTCAGGCAGCCGCCGACCAGAAAAACTTTCCTCCGACCTGCAGAGCCGAAAACAAACCGAGTCAGACGCGTTCCTCGCGCAGCGCGGCCCCACACCTCCACCCTGGCCTAACACTGCCCGGCCCCGAGGGAGACATGGGGCGCACCAGACTCCGCTCCTTGCCTTACCTTCAGCGCAGCTGCCGCCATAGTGACTGGAAACCTACCCGGTGTAGCAGCCGCGGCGCTGCCGGGGAGGGGCGGGGGTCGGGGGGGAGGGCAGGCAGAGGGAGGAGCCGTCCTCAGCTGGGCCTGACCAAACGCAAAGCTCGGCGGCCGCCTCCTGCCTCCGCACAGGCGGCTGCGCAAACGCGAGAGCGGAGTTTGGGCCTGCGCGCTGCGCTCCGTGAAGCTGCGGCGGGGCCGACGCTCCGCTCCGCCCCGCCCCGCCCCGCGGCTGCTGCCGCCCTCTTCCGGGTGTGCGGTGGGGCGAAAGAGAGGCGTGTTAGTGTGGGGAGACGGTGCTGGGGAGAGGAGGTGGGCCGAGCTGTGAGGATTCGGGCTGCTGGGGAGGGGAGGGGGGGCAAGCGCTCTCTTGTGAAGCTGGCGAAGGGGGAGGAGGGCTGCCGTGGAAGGGTACATTTTGGTAGGTGGGAGCGGAGGCAGGTCTCTGAGGCGAGTGAGCCCCGGGGCTGGTGCCATCTCTTTTCCCTCTCCTGTTCTTTTCAGCTCTGCCCTGGGGAGGCGAAGAGAGGGAAAGAGAAAGGGACTTGTCTGCTGGTAAGGAGAGAAGCCCTCAGTAGAAACTGGGGTTAGACGTCATCAACAGAGGTCTCATGAGAGCGTACAGGAGTCTCCTTGGTCTCCTACTGTAGCAATGCTTTTGTCGCTTTGTCATCCCCGAATGAAAAATTTGAAAGTGGCAGTGTCGTTTGACGTGTGTTGGGACAGGAGAAATGCTGGCTGTACGTTGTCGTCTGATTACTGGTTAGCGGCTGGAGCCGCAGGGGGAGCCCTTGAAGTGATAAAGGCGGGCACACGGCAGTGACAGGGAAGGGTCAGGGCGGGACAGAGGTGAGGTCACACTGGTGCACTGTTTTCCCGAAGTGGGTCTTGGACCATCATTCAAGGTCATATTTATCTCCACTTTTTTATGAGTCAAGGAATGGCGGTTATCTTTTCAAGGTCATACAGTAAGGCCAGTGCCCAACATGTCTCAGTGGTACAAATTCATTTTTAAGTCCGTCATTCCCTACAAAGCAAACAAGTGGAGGTTGTTTGATATAAGATGGATGTTGGGAGTCATGCCAACACTATAATTACCCTGTGACAAGGTGTTAGGATTAGGGTTATGGGAAGGTTTTGTGATGCTGGAAAGGCCAGATAGCCATGGAGAAGAGAAATGGAACTGGTCCAGGCAGTGTAGCCAGCAGTGTATGAGGGAAAGAAGCAGCAGCTGAGGTAAGGCAGCACATGGTTGTGTTAGTGCTTACAGTAAAGTCTCAGGACTGTCTTCATTTTTCCCCCTTTTTTGATTGCACTGTGTGGTTTGGGAGAAGTGTGATTTATTCCAGCCTAGTTTTCTTCAGTTGTGAAATGAGAAAAAGACAGCAAACCCAGGCTGTAATGCCTGTGTTTGAAGCAAAGGATTCAAATCCAAGATGAGAGACAAGTCTGATGTTTTAAGACAAAAGGCTATCATACGAGAGCTTTAGGACTGTGTGTCTGTAGTTTCCCGTTCCCCCCACAGGAAAACCCTGGAAATATCAGACACACCATTTAATGGCTTTTATTGCTGTACTGTTGTGATAAACGTTTCTAATTTACTTGTTTTTTAAGTAAATGGAAATGGAGTATGGCCATTGCTTCTAGGACACGAAGTGCCATGAGTAATCAAAAGAGGCTATAAAAACAGGAGACATGAGAACTAGATTTAAGGCCATCACTAGCTAGATTGGAGGGAAGGACTTGTGGAAATAATTGAGTGCACTTTAGAATTGCAAAGGCATGAAAAGTGGGAACAAGGGGCACTACAGGTGTTGAAAAGAATATTTATGAGATTTCTTTTTTTATGTGTGCATGTTTAACGGAGAAAAGAATCTGAAAGTAAAAAAGAATCATTGCTATCTAGAAAACCTAAGAATTAAATAGAAAAGATAAACTGTGCAGTGGATGTCTTTTTCCAATATTCTAGGTGGTTGTAATATTTAGATATTATTTTTGTTAAATGTCTATCATTGTTTGTACAGTATCATTCTGAAGTCATTCTGTGACCAGTAGAAATACTTCAAGTATCCATGTCCTTTAAACTGTAGGCTACTGCCAGATAATAGTATCCTGAACCTTTCTCTGTTCCCTGGAGAAATTTGATTTTGACAGCCCTATGGGGGAAGGAATGATACATGCCAGGTGCTTTTCTAATACCTTTTTGGCACAGCTGCCAAGTGGTTCACGTAACAACAGACTTCTACCTACTTTTTAACAAGGGCATTAATTTGTGCCTTCCTTTTCTGCAGAAGCATAAGCAGCTTTCAGAAAACTTGCATGGGTTGTCTCTCAGATTTACTCTCTATGTCGAACTGCCTGATGAGTATGAAAGCAAAATGGTTGCGTTCTGAAATGAGGATAGAATTACTGTGTGGGTGTTTTTTCTGAGGTGTTTGATATTTACCAAAACCTGCCCATTCTAGAACTATGGAAAACAACAGGTGGATGAAGACAGCTTGTCATAAAATGCTCATCCACAGCACTGTGCTCAGCAGCAGTAAGGAGAGTGTGCGAGCTCAGACTTGCTTTCTGTGAACCACTGTTCACCACACAACAGAAAGAGGCAGTGAACTTTGGCAGCCATGTTAGGTAAGGGCAGCAGGATGCCACTTAGGTGGCCATCCTTGTTCTGGGCAGGAAGGCCACAAAGATGTTGTGACAGCCATCATAGCTGAGGGCAGAAACAGCCTGCTGTATCGCCATCTTGGATAAGGGAAATGGAAACGGCGATTGTCACGCTGAAGAGCTGCTGTCTGATCACGGCGCAGTGCAGCAGAGGTAGAGATGTGCATACCTGCCAAACATCTGGGTCTGTGTCAAAGTGCAGGAGAGATTCTTAGGTCGTAATGACCTGTTGAAAAAGCAGATCTTTTGCAGAAGGAAGTCTGTTGTCAGTTTTAACCCAACTAATTAACTAGAGCAGAAAAACGCTGACCATCACTACAGGCAACTCAGTGCTGGGTTTCTGAGTATTGTGCAATGATGATCTTAAAGGCTACCAAAATATTGTACATCAGGTGATGATGGTCAGTGGAGAGGTGTTGCGAACCACTTCACTAGTGGGAGATCGTGACTCCAGAGAGATCTGGAATGAATGAGGCATGCTATATAGCAAAAGTTCAATTTCTAGTATCAAAAATTAAGATGCAAATTGGTAATGAAAACGGAATAGATGAGTAGGGAAAAAAATTGGAGATGCACAGTTTTCTGCTGAGTTCTCATCAACAATTTACAGAATCAGTTTTGCATTGATTTTCAATAATGCAACAAATGCTATATATAACTGCAGTCTTTTAAGCCATACCAAATTTTATGGCAGTCAAGGGACAGAACAATGCAGAAACATGGAGCAAAGGTGTAATGATTATTTGAATCTTAATGTATCTTTTGCAAAACAAACTTGCCCCAGAACTAGCTTCTGAGACACTCAGAATTAAGTTGGACTATCAGAAAGGAACTCTTAGCTGAGCAATAGTTTCGCTTTCCCAGAGTTGTAGATATGTCAGTTTGAACATTAACACTGCAAAAATGTAGTTCACAGCAATCACTTGATGTTGAATAGAGGAGTGGGGATGAGCTAGCAGTATGACTTGACAGACTGACTAGCTCAGGCCAACTGCTGAGCTATAGTTGTTTTTGAGATGGAGTGAGACAGGAAAAGTAATTTTTTTTCTGAGTAGGAAAAGTGATGATCTCACTAAGTTAAACAAGAGGTGACAAGATTACTGCCACTCGTGATTCTACAGTATATTGAAATACTCTGATAGCAATTATTTGTAAAATTCACAGTGTTCTGTACACACATGGTAGGTACCAACAGAGTAAGTGGTGTGGTTGCAGGATATGTCAAGACAGTGCCAATCCCATTTGAATTTTTGGATACCTGTTTATTTTGGAACTTGCCATATACACACATCCTACAACCGCACTGTACTCTAGAAGTGTGTTCCTCCCTTTGCTGGTATATCTGAGAAATAAATGGAGCAAGGTCATGTCCTCAGACTGGTAGTTGCTACCAGGAAAACAAGCAAACACCCCAAACAAAAATGACAACACCACCACACATGTATTGGCTAGTAGGTTATTTGCTGGTTCCATGATCACATTGAAAAAGAGCCAAATTACTGTAGATAAATGAAGTTGACAGGTAACACTAAGTCTGTAAACATTTAAGAGCTGATTTCCACTTCAGTTTTAACAATGAACTGCTCTACACAGCATTCAAACCACTGCATGTAAACTACTTTGGTGTGTATATGTCTGACAACTGAATACCTGCCAAAAATTTATTAGAACTTTGCTCCCTATTACTCTTATTGGAAAGCTTCATTGAAAACCATATTTCTGCAATGATCACAAAATTTATTCTAATTATCAGCCCAAATTTATTAAAGAGTGGTCGCAGTATTGAGGGGTTTTTTTAGCACTTCTTCAGTTTCATACTTTCTGTTCCTGATCTTTTAACTCTAACTGATTGTATAAAGAAGGATCACATGATCTTTTTATTTTTCAGCATTAATCTTGGAGGAATAAGCAACTCAATTGGTTTAATCCTCTTCTGTCAGGAAGATTTTCCATTTATCTCATTTTCAGTCAGGCCCTTCCCTGCTCCTATTTTGTAGTTTGCACTAGGCTAATTAAAAAAAAACTCATACTCAGTATAAAAATTAGTATCTTAATAACATAATAGACAATTCTATTAACATAATGTACATAGCACATATTGAATATGCTGTTCACCTTCTGTAATAGATGCACATTTTCATACAATTCTAAGTCTGTTCTATATATATCATATCTTTATATAATATGTGGTGTGTATATGAAGTATAATATGCATACTGCTATATACCCAAATTTACATATTTATTGACATCAACTAAGTTGTTATATATGTCATTTTCAGTACTTTTTAGTACTTTAGAATATGGTCATCATGTAACGAGCTCTTAGTTGCTCTTGCAAATGCTTCATGTTTTGTGTGGCTGTCTGAAAAAATAAGGAAAAGTTGTTGGGTTTGGTTTGTGGTTTTTTTTTTTTTTAATATGGTATTTCTGGTGTTTAAGTGTATTTATTAGACCAAATTTAATCTTCAAATGCAAAGAAAGTATTGCTTTAAACTGAAATCTCAAGGTGAAGGTTGGAGGGGGATGGGTGAGATGAGAAGATGTTTACCCAATTCTCTGATGCCACTGAGTGCATAAGAGTGGTCTGCCCAGTCACTGTTACTGAAGCTGATGGAAATTTGCCAGCCAGGACACAGCACATCTGCTGCTACCTGATATAAAATATCCCACTCAGAGGAGTGGGCTAGAAGGGTAGAGATAGCAGCTGTAGGAGAAAGATAGAGGGTGGGAGAAAGGAAGACAGGCTCAAATGCTGTACTGTTTTGGCTCTTCAGAATCCAGCTATCCCACATAGTTTTGTACTCATTTTTATTCCAGCAACTGCCATCACAGGGAAAACTTCTTTTAGAAGACACTCTCATCTGGACCCTGACAGATATTTGTAGTAACAGACTGCTGACTTTCTGCAAACTAAAACTGAGGTCATAGAGCTTTCTAAGGGCAAATTCCACGCATAGAGCCCTACTGTTTTATGAGACTGCACTGCAATTTGCAGCAAAGCATTCTCAGTTAATAGATTCCCAGCTCTGAAGCCTGTACTTTGCCCTGCACCCATTGGCTTCCTCAAGGGGAAAGCAGTCGATCTCAGTTGTTAGGAACGTCACAATACTTGAAATAAATGAAGAAATAGTTTTATTCTTAAACAACTGACATCCTTTCTAAGACAAGGAAGATAATCACATTTTACCAAACCTTGAATATCTTTGAAGGGTCTAGGTGAAAATCTTCCTAGTGATTGGGAGTATCTCCAGTAGGTGAGAATCCTCTCAGTCATGACTTCTTCAAAATCATGTCTATTCTGTAAGTATTTTCCTGCCAAAAGATTTTCTGTTAAGCATCAAGTGGAATTAAGGGTTATTGTTTAACAAAATAAGGGGAGAGTGTCATCCTTACCAACTACTTGATTCTTTTTATTTTGCATGTGTATATCTATTTTTTTTTTGACTACATAAAACCTTAAAAATAGCAGCAAAAACGAGAAAGGGATGCATGGTAATAATAAAGTTTTGTTCTGCCTGTGATAGTAAGAATGTAAACAAGGAGAAGTATAAAAATATAAATAAGGAAAGGCTTGTAAGAACCCATGAGATTATATCTTTCTTTTTTTAATCGACTGATAAAGGTTTTTGGCCAAGCCTTGTTTCATCTCTTAAATGGAAGCAGCTATGAAATGCCATTGCAGAATCATTGCTCTGAGTTGAATCTGATGAAGCTCAGGTTTAACCATGTCTTACTGTATATAGTAATCATCTACGGAACTTGAGTGTTAACTGTTGGAAATATTTGTGAATCTTACGTGGCCGTAGTTACGTGAAGTAACCACAGACAGCAGGAATCTTCCTGTGCAGCCACTCCCAATGCAGGCTGCAATAACCCCATTTGTATCTTAGTTTGTATCTAGGAACCACTTTGACACTAATGGTTTATGAAGACTAAAGGCTGTTATATCTTAAATTATTGCGGGGATAATTATGTGTATTTTAATTCTGAGCTTCATGTACCGCTTTAGGAAACTGCTATAATGATCAAAGCATGCTTTTAATTTCTGTCAGTCTGTTTTTGATAAACAAATGTTGTTAATGGATGTCAGGAAGCAGTACAGCTAGAGAGTTGTAAATTGTGTATTGAGTGTATGTAGATGTGGTGTCTTGATTTTCGTGTTTGCAACTTCTACTGATAGAACACAGCATGTCATAATTCAGGCAGCTAGCCTGTTTGCTGGTGCTACAGTTGAAGCTGTTTAACCAAAAGTCCGGTGCCAATAACTAAATAGTAAAGGGTTACAGGTCAGGAGCGTGTGATCTTGTTTTGTTTAATAAAGTAGCTGTTTAGCACTGTCAACTCCACAGAATGCTTTCTACTGAAATGTAAATAGGACATGAACTGTGCTAAAAGAGTATGTGAAAGCTCTTGCATTATTAAATAAAGAGTTTCATTTTTGGCTGAGGCACTAAAACGAGCTTTAAGAGTGCTTTCACTTTTATTATTCCCATTTACCGAGCAGTGTAAAGCCTGTGGGATATTTCTGTGTGACTCCTGGAAGATGCTTAGCGTTGCGTAGGACGTGATGCAGACATGCCTATTAAGTGCTTAGCAATAACCTTAGCCCCACTCAGGTGCTGTTCTCTGATGTGCCAAGCAGGAGAAGACGACTACGAATCTTTTCGTATGGTTCGCTGCCTGCAGAAGGTCCCCACACCAGCACCCTGCCGAAGCGCTAGCGACGTGGGTAGCCTCCTCTCCAGGGCAAGGCTGCTCCGTCTCAGTTTTGTCATAGAGCAGCGTGTCCGTGCTCACGGCGAGCTGCAGAACTCGAGCCGTGGCTCCTCGGGAGTTCTGGCCCGGAGCAGGGTCGGCGGCAGGGGGCGGTGTTCTGCGGCTCGACCTGCGCTATGGCCATGGGCCGGGAGGGGGCGCCAGGTCGCTGCTCCCCCCCTCTTGCCCATGGTAATGGTTTGGGCTCCGCGGCGCTGGCCGCCCCTGTCCTCTTGAACTCTCCTGCGTCAGGCGGCTCCGGTCTCCGCGGCAACGAGGGTGCCGGAGGCGGTGCGCCGGGAGTCACGTGACCCCCGCGGCGGCAGGGCCGGGGCCGGCTCGGCGGCGGGCCGGTAGCGCCATGTCGCTGCGGGAGCCAAATCCGGGCGGCGCCGTCGAAGTCGGAGGGGATGCGGCGGTGGCGCTGGCGGAGCTGGATGGTCCGGACCCGTGCTTGTCTCTCTTGCCCTGGGACCGTTTCTCGGCCTGGCTGCACTGCGTGTGTGTGGTGGGCTTTGACTTGGAGCTGGGCCAGGCCGTGGAGGTACGTGAGGCGGCGGGAGCGCGGTGGACGCCCGGCTTCGGCGATGGGCTTGTGGGGAGCAGGCCTTTGTGGCCGGCAGCTCTGCGGCAGGGCCCCGCCGGAATCGGGCACTTCCTCTGGGGCTGGCGTTGCACAGCAGCAGGGGAAGCTCGGCGATGTTGTGAGGGAAATGTGGTTGTGCAAAATCCCAAGGCGCGGCGCGGGGACCAAGCTTCGGCGGAGGGCGGGAGGGAGCGTACGGTGGGAGAGCGGCGACAGCTGTCACCGAGCGTCAGGTGAGTCCAGTAAGCAGCTGTGTTTGTGGTGCTGGCCGCCACGGCCTTGTGCCGCTGGGAGCAGTTTTCATCTCGTGCCAAGATCTGCAGAAAGGACGCTCTAAGCTTGGTTTGCTTGCCTATAGCTGTAATGCCCAGCACATTTCATGTCAGCGACTTTAAAGTATGCTAGCGATGTGAATGCAAATAGTCTTCGTAATGAACGGTTTGCTCCCCATCACAGAGGTATGCAGATAAATTATCTTAAATGTTTGAAGCACTTTCCTTGCACCATTAAATGAATGTCAGGCTGTGACAATGCCTTAGTGGTGCTGCCACAAACCACAGGGGTTTTAACTCCCTCCTGAGCTTTGCCATTTTGTATAGCAGACATCTATGAAATTGCATGTGGAACTGCACGAAGGAGCTGGTTGGGCTGAAAAATAAACTGGGAAGAAAATTTGCCATTTGCATCATTTTTGCTCTATTCACCGTGTCCTTGCAGCAAACACTGTGCAGGAGAAATTGTCTCTTTTCTTTCTTTGTGAGCTGGGATTTTGTTAAAGTAGTCATAAATGTATGCGGACTGGCTTAAAAGTCAGGCTAGCTGTTACAGTATTTCCATACATCATTGATAGGCGTTGTTGGCTGCAAGAGAACTGCAAATAAAAAACCAACATACTGTGCTAATTACTTAGGTTACATTTACTTCATGTTAGAAGGTAAATAAAAAACACACTGTGCTAATTACTTAGGTTACATTTACTTCATGTTAGAAGGTAAATAAAAAAACAACACACTGTGCTAATTACTTAGGTTACATTTACTTCATGTTAGAAGGTAAATAAAAAACCAACATACTGTGCTAATTACTTAGGTTACATTTACTTCATGTTAGAAGGTAAATAAAAAACCAACATACTGTGCTAATTACTTAGGTTACATTTACTTCATGTTAGAAGGTAAATAAAAAAACAACATACTGTGCTAATTACTTAGGTTACATTTACTTCATGTTAGAAGGTAAATAAAAAAACAACACACTGTGCTAATTACTTAAGTTACATTTACTTCATGTTAGAAGGTAAATAAAAAAACAACACACTGTGCTAATTACTTAGGTTACATTTACTTCATGTTAGAAGGTACTGTTAGCAGCAAAGATAAGCATCGCGTTATAATCTCTGACTTAAGCAGATAATGTGCTTGGTGGCTAAGTGGAGAGAGTTAGCCTCTGTCCTGTCTCCAAACAACCCTGTTAACCATCCCTTCCATTGTAGTTGATTTGGCTCACAAAATGAAAGTGAAAATACCTGTGTAACTAAGGCTTGATTTTTTTCACTTAAGTTACTGCAGGAAGAGTAATTAACTTTTAGCTTCAATTTGAATTTTGGGAAGCTACACCCACTAGTGAGGGAAAAGGAGTACGAATTCTAGTCTAGTCTGTACTCAAGTCATCTCCATCATTCAGCTGCTGAACAAGTTGCCTTTGAGTGTGTTCCTTAGCGTTAAGACAGCATAGGAAATGTTCAGAGATTAAAAAAAGCTGATGATAGGTTTACTATAGGCAGTAAGCAGGTATTCCAGTCACATGTCTACTTTTAGCTTTAGTAATAGTATGTTGCATGGCTGGATATCATTAGATGAGAGGCTGAGGGGAAAAAAGTTAATTTGAGAGCTTATGGCCCAGGGACAAGTGACCTGCCAGTGAATATACTTTTTGTTTTTCTATAGAGTAGGTTAGCATTATGCTTTCAGGAGATTTACTTGCTTATGTTCTCTGAAACAAGATTAAATTAGATAACTGTTAATGGTATGATAATACAGGGAGTCCAGACTAAATTAGTGTTCCAGCATTGAACTTTGTTCTTGGTGAAGTTCCCCTCAGTGAACGCCTTAACCTTCTTTGAAACATAACCTTAGAATTCATGATTGATTTATTTTGCGTACTCAGTTCAATAATTTCGAGTAGCTGTCTAGCTGAAATTTAAGTGTCTTGACTTCATCTTCTTTCCTGTATGTTCATGTCTCATTTACTTGCGCAGTTAGTGGTTCTGTACATCCAAGGTACTTTAAGTGATGGTACTTTGGTATCTTACATTGTATTGCATTGTGTTTTTTATTTCTGCATTGTAAAAATACATTAAATTCACTACCTTTTTGTGTGTGTGTGTAAGGCCATAGCATTTTGAGTATGTTCCTGGAGATTTCACAGTTCTCAGCGCTCATTTGGAGCAAATGCTTATCTTCCAAGAGTACTATTAATAGAGAGGGAATTGTGTGATTGAATTTTGATTACTCCTACTGTTGGTTGCAATAAATTTTGGACAAAAACGTGTTGTTGGCTTTCTGTGGGACCATGTACTACATTTTGTATGTACAAGATACATTTTAAAGGGTATAGTCTTGCTCTTCTTTGAGACCTGTTGCACCAAAAATCTGAAGTGTTTTTGGTTTGGTTTTGTTAATGTATCTATATGGTCCTCAGCTGGGATCTAAAATACTTTGGAAAGATGAATGATGAAGTTAGTTTAAAAGCATGTGAAAAATAAAAACTGATTAATGGCTTACCCTTGACAGTAGCCTAAGGCTAAGCAGTATTTGAAGTCTGTATTGTAAAAATAGTGAATAGAAGCTAACTGCTTATATCCAGTGTATTTTCAAATAAAGTTAGTTTATGTTTGTTTTTTTTTATTTCTTGTAGGTAATATATCCTCCACATACAAAACTCACAGATAAAGAGGTAAGTTATGGTTGCTACATAAGTATATGATTTGGATTTAGTTTAGTAATTTCAGGAACTCTAGTGACACTTTTCTTTTTCCCCCCCTTTTAGAAAACAAATATTTGCTATTTGTCTTTTCCAGATTCTAATTCAGGTAAGTGCTTCCTTCACTTTGTGGTTCATCTCTTGTTAGACTGAAGTATGTTTAAAAAGTCGAGAGTATATATTGATGGGGTATTGCAATACACAAAAGTTGCAAATAAGGTTAAATGAAAACTAGTTGTCTGTGTTGCAGTAAGGTCTGTAAGTGAAATATCAGGAGTGTGAATGTAGAAAAGCTTCCAAATGAGACACATGCAGAGGTTTCAGAATATTTTGCAAGTAAAGAACAAACACCTTAATTTCACTTTTTAACAAAATAATGTCAGTGTAGGAAGGAGTGTAGGCACAGAGTTGGAAGCAAATGGAAGAGATGTGGAACTCTTCTCATAAAGGACTAAATGTGTGTTTCCTAAATTCCTAACAGTGAAACTGGCTTTTAAATTCAAAAGCATTTAAGAAGAACAGTTGTGAAGGGAAAACCTAGGCTATCTTGCATCCTCTCTATTTTTATTGTTTCTGTTCCTGTGTGTGGTCCTACTTGCTAAATTCTTTAAGCTTCTGATGTCCTACTGCCAAAGGGAAATTGGAAGCATGTGGCTAATGACCTGGACCACTTGCAAAAAGATCTGGCAGAACTACAGACACTTTCTTTCACATATATTTCTTTACAAAAGTCAAAACCTGTAGCAACAGACTTGTCCCTATGTAGTAACAGACTCCTAACCTGTGCTTTTGGTTGCTGTGCAACATACAAGGAGAGATGTAGACGTGTGTTTTTCATATACGTGTGAACTTTTTCTTATGTGATTTTGCAAAATCTTGGCTAACTTTTCTCCCTTGTCCTAATGTCATCAAAATTAAGATATTTTCTCTGATCGTGATATATTGTAAGAATGAACTTGCTTTAGTTACCTGTTTGAATGTCATGGTTATCCTATCATACAGTACTTTGCTACTTTTGGTTTTTTTCTTGGTATGTTGTGAGTTTCCTGTTGCAACTTCAAGGGGTCTTAAGACTCAGACATGAACGCTTTGAATGTTCTGGTATAATTCCACACTGCCAGCTGCACAGCCATTGACTTCAGCTAAGGGTTTGGGCTCTCTGTGGTTGCTGGAGCAATAGATGTGTGACTGAAAGAGAAGATGATGAAGTGGAGTTTTAAGTCTGGAGAACAGTAATCCAGAAAATGGAGCTTTGCCCACCTGCATAGGCAGCACTGGCCAGTATAAGAAAGGACAGCTGCGAGGAGTCAAGATGTTGTGACTGCATGATTTTTTCCCTTGAGTTCTTTATGGAGAAGCAAGTGACTTTTGACAGTCAGAAATTCACTGCTTAACAGTAGCTGTAAGTTTAACAGTAATTGTCTGTTTATAGTCAGTTTCATGAACATTTACATCTGTTCACATAAGCAGATAGTCTGCTTATCACAGGTTAACAATGCTCAACTGATTATCTTTCAGTTGGTTGTGATCATGTTAACAGTACTGCATTCCATGTTTTTTTACAGGTTTGCTAGAATGAGTACTGTAGCTGCTTGTTGTTCAGATTCTAGCAGTGCCCCTTATCACAGTGCGTTCTGTTCAGCTTACGTAGCTGAACAGCATACATACTTGAATTAAGTTTTCTTTTGAGCTTCATGTCTTTTAACAGTAAACATCAGTAAAGGTGAGAACACAGCTGTGAGAGTACCAGTGATGCAAGACCTGATACTACAGTTCTCATGTTCCACCTGGAGAAAGCTTCTGGCTTATCTGATACAAACTTAGCCCAAATCTGCTAGGGAATATTAGTGAGATGTAGTATTCAGTTTCATTCATTTTTCTGCATTTAGTTCTGTGGCTTTTAAAGATACCAAGTCCTAGGCCTGCACATGGAGCTGTAAGAGTCATCTCTAATAACACTCCCGTTTGACTTATGTACAAGCTGGTGTCAAGAAGAGGCTAAGTGCAGTCATCAACAGAGGAATGATATGTGGTCAATATGATAAGAACTCAACAGGCAGATAAGTAAACTGGGGAAGGACAGTAGGAGCACAGCCATCAGCAGAGCTTCTTTAAGGACCTGACAGCATAACAAACTCATTGTGAGGTACAGTGATGTTTTTCTTGTTGTAGGTAAGATACTTATTGTTGCCAAAGATGCTAAGTTGTTCACTTCAAAAATATAAATGGTCACAGTAGCAGGGCACAATACCAATGCAAGATAAATAAACCACAATTATTATACTTTTGTTGTTGTAAGCAAGTCCTCATGTTAAACAACACTCAGGCTCAGAATACTCTCTTGTTTATCTCTTCCCTTCACTTAGGTTGTCTTGGGGACACACAGTTTTGTTTTAGATTTCGACGATCTCCTGGAAGGAAAGTCTCTTTGTGTTGTTTTCTGGACCAATTGGATAGAGATCTACCAGTTTACTTAAAGGTTTGAAATGGGAAAAAAAATTAAATTCTTCTGGGTAATGTTAATTTATGGACCTTCATGCTTAGTCCTTGAAAAATGACATCTCTCAAATGGTTAGCCTCAAAGACAAAGCTCAGCAAGCTTTTTTTGTATCGTGTCATTGTCAGACAGTGCTGGTGAATGGTGCCGTGGCCAGTCACTAGTGGTGTCCCTCAGGGATCAGTGCTGGGCCTGATCCTGTCCAATATCTTTATTGATTATATGGATGAGTCCAGCAACAGAACGAGGGGACACAGTCTCAAGTTGTGCCAGGGGAGGTATAAGCTGGATGTGAGGAGGAAGTTTTTCACAAAAAGGCTGATTTGCCATTGGAATGGGCTGCCCAGGTTGGTTGTGGAGTCACCATCCCTGGAGGTGTTCAAGAAAGGCCTGGATGAGACACTTGGTACCATGGTCTAGTTGATTGGATAGGTCTGGGTGATAGGTTGGACTGGATGAGCTTGGAGGTCTCTTCCAACTTGGTTGATCCAATGATTCTATCATAATAATTAATAATTAGTTTTGTCAACTTTTCATTGCTATGGATTTTGGACTGCAAGGAGACAAGACTTTTTTTATTGTCTAGAAAGCTGTCTATCATATTGTAAAAAACATTACTTTTTAAAAAACTTGAAGTGCTTTATAACTTAATAAAGTTGAGATATCTCTTTCTGTTTCCACAGTTAGCTAAAAAAGGTGGCCAAAAAGTTGCTCTCAGCATGCCCTCATGGAAAACTGAGGCCGTTAACTATGTTAGTGGGAGTCTGAGTCTCAGACTCAATTTAGATCTGTATATGTGACAAACACTTGAAGTCCTGTTTGTAGGAAAGACAAAGCTGATGTTTTGTCTCTGAAATATGAGACCATGCTTCCTTAATATTCCAGGAATCTTTTAGAAAATGAATAGATTGAAAGATTAGTTTTTATCTTTTCAAGTCAGACCTTTAAGGTTTTTTTGACTGTTCATATCTTTGTAATACTACTTGGCAAAGTTAGGAGTGTTGATTTATTTCTCAGGAAGTTACTTCTATTTTTGCTTTCATGGTGTGTCAGGAAAGCACAGCTGTTTCCACAAACTGATGTTTTCTCCTTGGAGTATTTATTAAAAAAACAAAACAAACAAACCAAAACAATAACCAGAGTCATCTTTCTAGTTTATTCTATTTACTAACTTTGGAGCTTGCAGGGAAATAAGCTTTTAAAATGTGCATTGATTGCTGAAGGACAGTATGAGGTGTTGTACTGACTTCTTTCCTTTCTTTTGCAGAAAGATCCAGCATATTACTATGGTTATGTGTATTTCAGACAGGTTCGGGACAAATCATTGAAGAGAGGCTATTTTCAGAAGGTAATTTAAATTCTTTTAGCAAAACACTAAGAGATAAATTAATTGCTTTTCAGTGACCTTAGAAAAGCAGGAAGAATATCTTGCTCTCTTAAAAATACTGCACTGTTTTTTGTGTATGCTTAAAAATCAAAAAGTTAGGGACTTTTGGGAATTGTTTGTTTGCAGTTGCCATAATCACATCTGTGGTTGACTTGCATATGTGAGGAAAACCACAGTTGATGTTCTCTGCAGATGACCAGTAGAACTGCAACAGAACTGAGGAAAAAAGTTACCATTAAGTTACGTATTTGTTTTCTTACTCTTTATTCCAGTCATTGGTCCTCATCAGCAAGCTACCTTATGTCCATCTCTTCCACACTATGCTCAAGCAAATAGCACCAGAATACTTTGAGAAAAGCGAAGCTTTCCTGGAAGCAGGTAGTGGTACTGTTATGTTGTTCTGGAAGAACTTGTGTAGTATCATGTACTTCTTTTAAAGAAATAACGGCACAGTCACATTCTAGCTTGTGTGTCTGTCTCCTTGCAGGGTTGAAAGTTCAGCCTGCTGGTTTGATTCCTGTGTCATTGAACAGAGCTAACATAATTTTGGATTCCCCCGTGGGAGACTTGATGCTCTCCTCTGAAAAACATATCAGGTTTTGTTGGATGTTTCAGGACCAGTTGTTCAGCACTAGTAACTGGTGGCCATCCTTAGTTCACACTCTTCACAGATTTGGTCATTTTGGGGCATTCTGACAAGTTTGCTTAAATATCCTCAAAAGGGAATATTTTTTTTTTCCCACAGGGGAAAAAGCAAAAGATCAGGACTGATAACAGGTGCCTTGGCTTTACTGTAGAGGTGTGAGCCAAAGAGGTCCAATAAGAAAGAGATTTCCTCTTTGCCTAGAGGTGCTGGGTACTGAGTCTGGCCTATACAACACTTGTGTCTTTGTGCTTTCACTGAGCAGCAGTTTGTGGAACTCATTCTTGATGAAGGAATTGTGGTTTTTAGTCACTTCACAGTTAAGCAGAGTTTTTTGACTGGTGGTGTTGTGAACAAAATAAGCTCTGCAGAAAAGACTAGAATTATTTATCATCATATTTTTTTATAACAGAATGCTGAGAAACTTTCTCGCCAAGCTACAAAGCTCTCTGTTCCCTTCACGATTTGTTTCTGTTTTACAGCAGCTATTGTACATAAATGTATGTGGTCTTTTCAGAGCTTCTTCATATCTGTTCTCATGGTTTCTTATGTAACATTTCATAAACTCAATTTGAGTCTAGTTACTACCAAAAAATGGAGGACAAGGAAACTGATTTCTTGAAATGAAAACCTATATGGTTTTAATGAAATCATACATTAAGAATGTCAAAAAGGCTGTAAAACTTCTTTCAAGTTTAGAGTAATTAAGAGGTGAGTAGAACTTCTGCAAGCTTTTGGCACTGATTTAAAATTGCAGTGTGCACAAAGGTGACTACAATATCTTGGGTTAAAGCATATGTAAACTAGTTAAACTAGTTATAAATTATACTACTTTTTTTTTCCTTCTAAGTTTGTAGTGATGTTGATCGTTGGCCACCACCAGTTCCAGGGAAAATACTGCACTTGCCTATCATGGGCATTATAATTAAGGTAAATTCTCCTGTGCTTATTTTACTCTAAGGGTGTGTTCCCCTCCATTGACTGTGTAAATGCTCACTGTATCCTGCCTTGTTTTCAGTGTCTCATACTTCAGAACAGGAATAGATACATAAAACACTCGGAATGAGGGTCTGGGAGATCTTGATTAGGCTTTTTCATTTGAGGGGAGGAGGCAAGCATCTTTTATGGTGCATAGGTTAACACATAATAAGCAATGTTTAATACAGTTATTAATTGCAGTGTCTGTATTATCCTTCTGGAGAATGCATTCTATGAGACTGTAATGCTAATTATTTTTGTTAAGTGACACATTAAGTAAAAATACTGAGAATTTATTTCCAGTCAAGCAGATTAAATATATTGATGAAAATAATTCTTATTCCTGAAGTTTGACTGTTTTGGCCTGCACACCAGAAATTTATTTCTGTTGATATTTTTTAATGAAAGTGAAATACTTGAGTAAAGCTATTAAAGAATTTGTAGCTAGTGGGGTGGGGGAACTGTATGTGTGCACATAGATGCATGGAGATTATTTGATGACTGAGAAGTGGGCCTCAGAGTCATAGCATCTTCATATGATGCACTTAAATGGACTTGATAGATCCAGAGGTGCATTCTTAGCAGATACTCTCAAGTTTATGACTGGATACATGTATTTCACCAGAGAGGAAGGAGAAGTGTCTGAAGCTGCTCTAAAAACAAAAATTTAATAAAGCAGTGTTCTGTATTCTGGGTAATAATGATGAAAGCTGAATATGTCATTTTGGGGTATTGCCCACACTTATCAGTAATGCTTACCTGTGAGTGTTGGAATGGGTTTACTCAGTGTAGGAATGCAGTAGGTACTGTCCTCTGTGATACTGTCACTGTTTAGTTGTGGGGTGGTTTTCCCACTGCATGAGTAGTCAGCTTTAATTTCTGCATATAAATTACATGCATTTGTGCTCACAAGCTTCAAGTATGATTAAATTTGTAGTACTCAAAACAGAGATAAAAACTCTGAGGCCAGAAAAGTAGAATTATGTTGTTCAGTCTGTTTGGTTTCTGCCTTATACCCACCAGGATGTCTCATGTTTTAGGAGAAGATATTTTCTCAAATTACTTTCTAACACCTTAAAACCCTGTAACTTCTTCTGATTGTTCTGTCCGACACTTAAACATATTTTTACTGAAGTTAGTGTAACACTTATAAGTAATGTTATTAACAATGATTTTTTAACTGAGGTATTATTTGGATCTTCCATTATTCAGTTTGCAATGCAGTGTGACACAGTATTGTATATTGACTCCCTGTAGCAATCATCTGTAGTCTTCAGATATGTGTTCATTGATATTGGATGTAATTTCTATAGAGTAAGTTAAGCATCATGCTGTAGTACAACTTCTTTGAATATTATATCTGGTCTGTAAGTTGGCATTTTAACTTTCTGCTGAATTTGATACAAAGGAAAAATCTTTTTCTTTCACAGCTGCAGATTCCAACATATCGTGACAAGCCTGGAACAGCACCAGTAGTACAGGATGTGCATCAGGTAGAAATCAGAGAGTTCTACTGAATATCCCCAAGAAAAAGCTAAATGCCTGCTTTCATTCTTTTACTTAAAACTTGTTCCTAGAAGATTGGTAGCAAATCCTTGATATACTTTGATAATAATGAAATCTACAACCTTTGGAACTTTGAGTGGAAGTGTCTGGAGTTGGATTCTTCATAGAAAAGGTATTCTAACCCAGTTACACCTGATTCAGAAAGTCCAGCTCCTGGACGAGGATAGTTGGCTGACAAAATTACTGAATTTGAACCTTCATTTACTCAGTGAAACTATATTAAACTAGTTTTTTTGATGGATTAAAACCAAATTAAAAATCTTGAACTATTGAAGACAGATATACATATCTGTGCTTTGATGTGCTGCATGACTATTTAAAACAGCTTCAGTATTTTATATCTGTTCTGAACTGAAAGTCTCATGGCTATAAGTGGTGCGTGTGTTGGGTTGGGGAAATCTTGCCTTGAATACAGGAAGGGAACTTCCCTCTTCAAGATGATGTAGTGCATACTGCAGTAGCACAGTAGTGGTAAAAAGATAGGGTTTATACTATTTACCATCTGTAAGCATTTAAGGGAAACTATTTCATTTAATACCTAGGTGTTCTGATGACTAAAAAACAAGCATTGCGATGTCTTTTAGGCAGATGCTCAGATCTCCATGCCTCTACCGACTGTTCATGAAGTAAATCTTTTCAGGTAGGAGTTTAGACTCATATATTCCTAGTTGTGAATTCCCACAAGTCAAAGATTTGTGACAGTTCCATAAGATATCTCATAGCTTGTGTGCTAACATTTGTCAGTATTGGTTTTAATATTCTTTTTCTGTAAAGATGGCTAAAGAACAATTTTGGCAACATGTGAGCTCAAAGTGCAATAAATAAGTTCATTGAATGTTCCATTTACAAAAGTATTTTATATTTGTAACTGAGTATTAAATGCTACTGCAGACTTTTTTTTATCCAGTTCTTAAATATATATTTCCTCTGGTTATGTTAAGTGTAATTCAAGTGCCTTAATCTGGTTTTAGGTGCTTCTGTCCAGTCTTCTTTCATGTCCAGATGCTTTGGGAACTGGTACTCCTAGGAGAACCACTTGTCGTGATGGCACCATCACCATCAGAGTCTTCAGAAACTGTGTTGGCACTTGTTAGGTAAGTGTAGTGGACATTCCTAACTAATAACTGAGTTGTTGTAGATTGTAGTTATGCACAATGTAATTTCACTGGAATCTGTCAAAGCATGACAAATTTTACATTTGCTTGTGTCTGTCATGGCATTTGCACTGCATATAGGCAGTGAGTTTACCCTCTTTTTGCCTTGCAGTTGCATTTCACCACTGAAGTACTGCAGTGATTTCAGGCCGTACTTCACCATACATGACAGTGAGTTCAAAGAATATACAACTCGCACACAAGCACCGTGAGTAAATCAAACTTTGTTGTGAAGATGTTGCTCAAAGCCATTCCTAACCATAAATTTGTTATAGTATATGCCTTAACTAGCCTTAATTCCTGTTATTAGAGAATTACCTTTAGAGTACTTGTAAGATTTATCTTAGAGTGCTATACTTAGCTGGTTTAAGTTTTCATTTCCATTAGATACGATAAAAGCTATGAATCCGTGTTGTAAATAAAACTATGTTTGAGCTTTATAGCATACTTGTGTATGAAGTAAATAGAACTGCAACTATAAAAGCAAGAAAAACTCTGCTTTTCCATAAGATCTTGCCTGTGCATCTTGGGAAATTGTTACACAACTGTTTCATTTTTAAGCAATTACTGAACACAGTGACCTGTATGAATGTTGAATTCATACAGCTGTTTTATATAGTTTATCCAGTTGATGTCTTAGTTGAGACAGGAATTTAAATATCTCTTCACTAAATTTCTTAGAAAAAATGTTGTAAATAATTAATAAACTAAGGTTCTTTTTTGTGTGTCAGTTTACAAAACCAGATTTGTTTCAAAATGCTCTAAGAATTATTTCCCCCTTTTTCTTTTCTTTCTTTTAAATCCTATGCCTATTGTGCAAGCAAACACCTCCAGTATTTCCTATTACAAGTTACTTAAGTGCAGCTTGTTCTGTGAGTGGAGAGCATGTGTTAGGTTCACTGGTCTTTTATTAATATGTTTTTCTGGTATCTGAACAGACAGTGGTTGTTGTGTTGGGATTTTTTTTGTTCTGTTTTGCTGTCTTTTTTTTTTCTCTGAATGGAAGTATTGCCAGAGATACAGCAGTGGAAAAACATACAAACATAGGCACTGCATTTTGGATTGTATTCCATGGGAATGGTTGTGCAGTATGTAATTTAGCGTCTAAAAATAATTTGAGGAAGAATTTGGTTAAACTTGAGTAGTCCCTGTTTAAAAACTGCTTCTGCTCCTCTGTAGCAAACTGGAAGGTTTGTTCAGTACATACACTGGTATTTGAAACAGAGCTGTAAGTGCTCCAGCTTCCTTACAGAAAACCAGAAAAGAAAAACAAAATAGGGTTTTAGAGCAGTGGCTCAAGGAAGAATGCAGATAATGCATTCTATGTATTTCATTAACTTCAGCAAATGAGGGTAGCAAGGCAGTGGTTTTCATCTTGATGTTTTGGTTTATTATGCCTTCTCTGAAATTATTTCAGTATTTTTTTAAATCAGTATTGGTTCTGGTCAATATGATGGATTAAGGCTACTGAAAGTGACCAAGTATCTTACCAAGCCCTGCTATTATACCACCAGTAAAAAGTGAGCTATAATTTCATTATATTAGTGCTACAAATCCAAATTCTGCAGACCTATACCACAGCAGCAGTCCCTCTCACAGCCTCTTGTTCTCTGGGTGTGTCCCTGTGCATCGTTAAAGTCAGATTCAAAGCACAGAGAAGACAGGAACGTCTGACAGGCTGTGAGCTTAGGCACGACGCTATTAAGGTGTATGTACTTCATCAGTTGTTAACTGATTATAACCATGAACAGTAAAGTTTTGTAAAGTAAGTAGGCTAAGTGTCTCTTTATTAATCATGTCATCTAAGCTGTAGCTCTACTGAGAGGTCAGATATAAATAGCAGTCACATTGAAAGGAAAACATTCAAGTACCAACAGCTTGTTATAATCAAACCTTGAAAAGCAGCAAAGTTGGATTCTTGCTTATTAAAAATAAAAGATAATTGAAAATCAGATGATAACTTATTCTCATCATTGTAAATGGGCAGAATTCAGTCCAGAGTTTAAGCAGATGGTGTCACTTAAATTCCAAACAGCAGTGCAGAATAAAAGATACATCTGTCCTGATACTTTTTAAGACTTAAAAACATTTAAAAACATACAAGGTGCTTATGTACAATTTAAAATGCAACTCTTAAATACAATGGGGAATAATTTCAAGCTGAGTTGAAGTTTTTTGTATTAATCTGTTACTATTGTATTTTAAACATTATTGCTATTTTTCTAGACCATCTGTCATTCTAGGAGTGACAAATCCTTTTTTTGCTAAAACACTTCAGCATTGGCCTCACATTATCCGAATCGGAGATATTAAACTTCCAGGTAATGTACAAATATGTTCTACAGTCATGCACAGCAAGTCTGACCTTATGCTTATTTATTTACAAACATATGTGATTTAGTTAAACTACTTCAGTTCAATACTTATCAAATCCTTACGGATATAAATCCATCAAGGGCCTTCTGATGGGAGAAGGATATACTTGAAAAACAGAACAAAAAACTTCATTCAGCCTATGAAAAAGGAGGCTTGGATTGATTTTCTTACTCCATGGCTGTTGTTTTAATTCCTTTTGTACAGATTTTCTTTTGGTCAAAGTTCTAAACATTTGTTCTGAAAGTGTTTACCCTAAGAGGAACAACGAAAGATGGCTGCTTTGATTCAGAGAATCGTCATTCTGACTTGATTGTTTGTTTGTTTGTTTTCAACAAAGAACCCATATATAAAGTGAAACGCCTGTGTGTTGTTATTCATATGTTAACTGGGTGTTTTTTGATAGATACTTGGATGATTGTCAGTGTCTCTAATGCTGCTTTAAAATATTAAGTAGTCTTAATAAGAATACCCATTTCTTAAAATGAGAGTAATTATAGCACATCAACTGCAGCATCTAGTAAGAGTTGAAGATTGCAAGGAAGCTGGCTTTAAATGTTTTCACAGGTGAAGTTCCAAAGCAGGTGAAAGTGAAAAAACTGAAGAACCTAAAAACTTTGGACTCCAAACCAGGTAATGCATTGCTTCAAAGTGAAATTATCAGTATTCTAATTTTTAAACTAATTTTTTTCCTTTGGCTTATATGCTGGGTTTTTTTCTCTAGGTGTTTATACCTCTTACAAGCCATACTTGAACAAGGATGAAGAAATTGTTAAACAGTTACAAAAGGTAATACTGCAAGTCTCTTCCTTCTGGTAACTGTTTTGTGTACAGCCATATCATGCTTTTAGTTAAGGCTAAGCTTTGCGTAACTGAAAACTGGATTCCAATTCCTTTATGATTCAGTTCATAACTGACTAGAATGTATCCTTCTTGTAGAATAAGGACTGCAGCCTTGTTAGAAGTTTCTTTATGCTAACTTCTTGAGTTGTGCCATTTGTGTTGTTAATCATTTAGAGAATAGCAGTGATTGATGAGTTCATCTGCTTTGGGTTTTCCACCCTCTACCGTTCCCCTATGGCCTCTTTGATCTGGAAATCTCATGCAGGAGGTGTGTAAGAATCAGACCTTCCAAACTTTAACTGATTTGCACAAATTTTTTAACAGATTTTTATCTCTTTTAAATTCTTGACATGGGAATTAAAAATCAGCATTTGAAGGGATGAGTATCTGTGCAAAGGGACTGAATGCTATTGCTTTTGTTTCATGGTTCAGGCTAGGACATGCAATGTGTAAGCTTATGGCAAATGAATGAATGCAGAATAAATGGTATAAATACTCCTTTAAAAAACCCACCACAACTACTTACCTGTTTTGGGGTAACAGACTTACTGTTGTATTTAACTTCTTTTTTTTCAAGGGCATCCAAAAGAAGCGTCCTATGGAAGCGCAGAGCGTGATCCTGCGGCGGTACTTCTTGGAATTGACAGAAAGTTTCATTATTCCATTAGTGAGTACTTAGACTAACAAAATTTTCACACATGTCATACAAAGAAGGATTTTTTTGGTCCTAGCCGAAGTCCAGTAACTATCCAGTACCTAGCAGTGTAACACTGGCTTCAGGTACTGTTCAACATCTTGATTAGTGATCTGGATAAAAGGGCAGTGTGTAGCCTCAGCAAATTTGGAGGAAACCTCTAAGCTCATCCAGTCCAACCCTTAACCCAGCACTGAAATGTCAATGTTAAACCATGTCCCTAAGCACCAGGTCCACAGGCTGCTGAAACACCTCCATGAATGGCCTTGGACAGACCATTCCAATATTTGAGAGCCCTCTCTGTGAAGAAATATTTCCTAATATCCAGCCTAGACCTCCCTTGGTGCAGCTCAAGACCATTTCCTCTAGTCCTATTGCTTGGCACCAAGGAGAAGAGGCTGCGTCCGTGTTGCTGCAACGTTCCCTTCAGGCTGGTGTAGAGAACAATTAGGTATCCCCTCAGCCTTCTTCAGAGTGAACAACCCCATCCTAGGCTTAGAGACATCAGGTAGTACAGTCATTTGTGTACAAACACTTAGAAAATGTTTATAGCAACTTCTGTTTATGTGTACATGTGTGATCTGGAAAGGCAGAGCCACTTCCTGGTGTCAGACTTGGAGCTTTAGCAGTGGCCTTGCTGAGAAATGTTCCCATTACTCATCCATTAGCCCCCTGAGACTCTAACCATGCCTTTGCCAAGCATTGCTACTGCAGAGGTGCCCACAGCTGACAGAGGATTTTGTAACTGTATTTCACTTTTGTATGAGAGACTGAAAATCACTTCTTAGTACTTGACACAGACTGGGATTGCGGGTTTGGAATCACCCATGAGGTGAAGGTACCTGTAAACTGCCACCAGAGAAAAGGGAGGTTATTTACTAGTGTCTGGAGTTCAGAATATATACATTCCATGTATATGGTTGCTTCTTGGCCTCCTTCCCCTGAACGTTCTTGAATCTTGTTGACATAAAATTCCATAGCTGGGAAATACAAATGGTGTTAGATACGTTCCTTATGCTCTCATGTGGTAAATATGTATGACCTCACCCTGTATCAATACAGGAGAAAATGCTGCGGTCACAAGTGATAAGTAAACATAGACGTGGACTGTGTATCTTTAGTACTACCTACGCAAACAACCTTTCTTTCTCCTTGCCCTAGGAGCGTTATGTGGCAAGCCTGATGCCTCTGCAAAAATGCATATCACCATGGAAGGTAAGGAAATAAAATCCAGATGAGTTGGAAATTGGTATTAAGTAGTTACGTGAGCAAATGGCCAGCAGGGGAAGGAAAGTGATTCTGCCCCTCTACCACCCACAGCACTGTGTCCTGCTCTGGAGACCTCAGCAGAAGAGACAAATGGACCTGTTTGAGTGGGTCCAGAGGAGCCACAAAAATTACCTGAAACACTTGTGCTGTGAGGCCAGGCTGGGACAATTGGGGTTGCAGCCTGGAAAAGAGAAGGGAGACGTTTATTGTGGCCTTTCAATATTTAAAGGGGGCCTATAAGAAAGATAGGTACAGTTTTTGTAGCATGGCCTGTTGTGACAGAACAAAGTGTGATGGTTTTAAACTAGAAAAGGGGAGATTTAGACTCGAAAAGAAGATTTCTTTTTTGCTATAAGGGTGGTAAAACCCTGACACAGGTTTCCCCAAGAGATGATAGGTGTCCCATCCCTGGAAGCACTCAAGGTCAGGTTGGACAGGGCACTGAGTAATCCAGTGTAGTTAAAGATGTCTGTGCTTATTGCAGGTGTTTTGGTCTAGATGAAATTTACTGTCTAGCCCAAAGCATTCTGTGATTCTAATTGTTTTTTTCTTGCCTTAGAGCCCACCACAACTGAGGCAGTTTAGCCAAGATGACTTCATGAAGACATTGGAAAAAGCAGGGCCACAGCTCACATCAGGTTTAAAAGGAGACTGGATAGGACTTTACAGGTCATTTCTTTCATCAGGATAATAAATATATATAAATGATGACAGATTAATAATATTGAGCACTCTTCTCTTGAATAAAGTTATTATCATTATTGATTTGGATTAGATGTACTTTTAGAATATATCCTTAAACAGGAATCGGTAGTGCTTAGTACTCTTGCTTAAGTCTGTACACTGTAACCTCATAATAGTTTCTGTAAGATACTACTAACCCTACAGGACTCTCTATACCAGTAATGTTTATGATTTTATTTCTCCTTCTAACTTGATTCCTCCTTTCCATCAAACACAAAGATAAAAGTAAGGATATTTCAAATTAAGCCTTGGAATGTTTTTCCTCACAAAATTCCTAACCCTCTCTGGCTTTCAGACACCTTTTATTGGCTTCATTTCCTCAATCCTTGTCTTGGTGAATAGAAGCACCTGTTACAGTCCACTTCAAAATATTACAGTCTTTTGAAAGTAGAGAAAGGGTCCTAATGTCTCCATCAATCTCAACCATGTTGAACTGGATGATCTTGGAGGTCTCTTCCAACCTGGTTGATTCTGTGATTCTAAGACAGCGTTACCACAATTTCTGGTTAAAATGTAAGGTGTGTTTTGCTTTGGTGTTTTACCAGGCATTTTTTGAAATCACCAAACTTTGATGGTTGGTTTAGAAGCCGTCAGAAAGAAATGACACAGAAGTTGGAGGCCCTTCATTTAGAAGCACTCTGTAATGAGGTTAGAAAAATGTGTGCTTATATTTTTCATCCTGTAATTAAAAAAACCCCTCTTTCTCAAGTCTGTTCTGCTTCTGCTGTTTTCGTTGGTTGAATGTAAAAATGTTGATGATTTTGTCATGTCTAGTAAAACATCATTTTGCCACTTAGTTCTGCAAGTTATAACTAACATGGCAGAAGAGAACAACGTGAAATACCCTTCACTTTTTAATAATAACTGTCATTATTTTAAAATGTATGTTCAGTGCTTTTTCAGTTTATTGTGTATTTTGAAACTGGTTCTACCTCTTCCCTGTTTCCCTTACTTGATTATGTTCTTTTGTACAGCTTTCCTGCTTGGCATTTCATTTGGCAAGATGTTTTCAGTTGTGATATAGTTTATAGCTTTGAAGGTATAAATTCAGTGAGTACTATAGAAAATGGACAACTAATTAGATACAGACAGTAAATAAGCCTACAAGTGGTCCACAGTAATTTGAAGCTAAGATGTGAAGTCTGTTTATTGATATATAACAAAATGCCACATCTTAATGTTGTAAGATCCATTATTTACTTAAGATGTCAAAGTAGGTATCAGTATAATTTGAGGCATAACAACTGCTAAAGAAAGGTGTCACAGCAGGAGAAGAAATTGTACAACTAATGAGGGAATAGAAAGAAAGAAAGAGAAGTCAACACCATAGCTTTGAAACAAGCAATAATTGTGCTGGTTATTTTTAGAAAGCTATTGATTTTTATCCCCTGCGTTATCAATCCCCAAACAGCGTATTGTGGCAAGCCAAACAGATTGTTCAAATAGAGCAGCCCAAATAATTTCCAGGGCAATAGCTATGTTGTTTCTACCACCTAGAATCTATCCAAATAGATAGATTACTGCAAATAAAAGAAAATGTGTGACAACTTTATTTTTTATTCTGCTTTTTCTTTCAATCCAGGTGTTAACATCTTTCTATACATCAGCAAATGTCTTTAGCAGGTGAATAAAGGGATAGAGGAACAGAAGTTCTGTAAGAATTTCCCTGCTTACTACAGAGGGGGTTGGACTAGATGACCTTCAGAGGTCCCTTCCAACCCAGAACACTCTTAAGAAAATTCACTTAATGAGTATATTAGTTACCCTCTATGATAGAATCACAGAATGGACCAGATTGGAAGAGACCTCTAAGATCATCCAGTCCAACCTATCACCCAGCCCTATCCAATTGACTAGATGAATGCCCTAGAAGCCGCCTGGCACTATTCTAATACTTCATTGTGCTGGCAGATCTGATTTGGTAAACCTTCACTGACATTTTGCATTGTACATGCCCTTTTCGATACTAAGCCTGTGTAGCATGATTTTATTTTGTTTTAAATTTGCTTGTATTGCATTTGTGTGATAGTAGCCTGTTAGGCTATGTCTTGGGCAAACCAATTAAAGCAGATTTTGAAGTTCACAGCAGAGACAGTGCATAGGTAAAATGAGTTCAGTAAATGCCAGAAGGAGAAGGCCCATTCAGAAACAGTAATCAGTATTTCAATGCTTTTATTCCTTCAGAACTTGGTTTTCTGGAGTCAGAAGCATACTGAGGTGGAAACGGTGGATCTCATCTTAAAGTTAAAGAATAAACTGGTAAGTAAATTAATTGAACATGGCTCGAATTTGCATGTCTTACCTAGATAACCCTTATATCTAGTTGTGTTGATGGGTACTTAAAATACTGCTCAAGATCTAGGTAGCTCAAGAAATCAGTTGCTTAGGATTTTAAAACAAAAATGGCTCATTTCAGCCATGACTGAAAAGTTAGCTTCTCAGCATGGTGCAACTGTTTTGGAAGCATTGATCTTGGATGTTTTTAAAACTCCTTGGAAATTTGTGACTGATCTGAATGGGAGCAGGGCTCAGTGGTTTGAGAAGAAAGAAAACTGTCTAAGCTCATGCTGTTGCGTGGTTGCTGAAAAAACCTGCTGTCATGCAAATTCCTACTCGGCACATGAGAAATCGGTTTTCCAGATTTGCTCATATTTCACTTTATGTCATAACTTAAACTTTCAGTTTTAGTAGAAATTGTATTTTATTGTTTCTGTACAGTTGCAGGCTGACAGAGAACATCTTCCTGTAAAAACTGACACGCTGAAAAAGCTGGAGATGCACATCAGTGATATTATACAAGCACTTCCAGATGACTTGCAGGACATCTTGCTCAAAACAGGCACAACATGATTTCTACTGGGCTTTTTGCACAGAAAACAAAAGGCAAGAACAGTTTCACGGAAGACAATGACTTGAGTTCCGAACACAGCTGTAAATATTATTTTAACAACACTACAAATGGACTGTACTAATTGTATAGCCACTATAGCATTTTCACTGTTTTTTTTCACTTAAATACCAATGCAACTAAAGGAGTTCCTATATCTAATAACGTCTGAAATAAGTGCTCTTAAAGAAAATTCTGTGGGTGTGTGAAAGTATACCACAGTATTGGACCACGGTGCAGTGCTGGCATTGCAGAATGTTTTCCGATTGGTGCTGCTATACCCAATCCTGTTAACTCAGGGGTAAGCAATACTCATCTCATACTGTTCTGTTGATGTACACAGTTGCTTTTCCTTCCTTCTAGTTCTCAACTAGTGGTTAAGTCCAAGTAGGATATTCTGTGACTTGGTCAAAATATATTATAGTTGAGGCATTTTACTAGTAAACCTTAGTTTTCAAAGCTGTTTCAGGGATAGCTGGAACAGTCAGATCCATTCTTTACTTTGTTCCTTTCTCCTTCTTGCCATCTTTCCAAAACGTATTCATTTAGCATCTTTCAAAACAAGAAGGCAGCTGACAAACATTTCCTGAAGGGAAGTCTCTTTCATACCATGTCAGTTAATTAGGGTGCTCTTATTCGCATGCCTTAAATTATAAAATAATTGTATAAGAACTGTTGGTTTTAATTGATGACATGCAGGATTTAAAGTGGATCTCTAGCATAAATGTAAGCATGCAATATCCATCACGGAAAATAAACACAGTTGCATTCTAAGAAGGTTTTCAAAACAGTGATTTCAGCAGGGTTAGCTGACATACAGTCTGTTTCAGTTGGTGATCATAGCAGTCACCTTCTGTTATAATTTCTTCTCTAACTTTTAAAGATCATACTCATAGGATGTTGAAGGAGGTAGTGGGCTAGAGGCAGAAACTCTTGACTGCAGCTGAAAAAAGCCTATGGAAGGGTCAAACTGGGGCAAGAAAGGATTGTAGCATGAAATTATCCTCACTATATGCATATAGCAGACATGCATAAGGAGTAATTTTCTCTCGCATATTAAGCAATGCGAATGTGATATTAGTATCAGTTGTATTTAAGAACTCAGCTGCTCTATGTGCAGTGACATACCTTGACCAGTTCATATAGAATAAACTATGGCATACACATTTATATGATGAGAGGATCACAGTTTCAGAAAAAAAATTTGCTGTGCTTGGATAGAGTTTGCAAGAACTTAACAACATAATCCTGCTATAAGAATATGCTTTTGTATGATAAATATTTCATACCATCTTTCTAAGAGTGTCTTATTTAGATATCAAGTGTCACGGGGTATTTTTTATGAAAATAATGTATTTTAATACCGTTATGGTTTGTATACAGCTGCTCATGACCAAAAGCTTAATGTATACTTTATTACTGAAACTACACCACTTCAGCATTAATGTCTAACTTGCAAATTTATTTCTTACTTTGCACACCCTGATGAATAGCATTTCTAATAAAAAAATTACTCAGTGGCCATTCTTGTACCAAATTATCTTACATGATTAACCTGGAGCACTGTGTAGTTTCTTGGAATCATGTAAACTGGTAACAACTCTGGTAACTATCACATGACTGCAAATGTGTATTTTTTTAAAAGAAAATAAAGGGAATGTTTTGTTTTTTTTTTTCATTCTGGAAGTTATTGTGACTTAGATTGGTGGGATTTGTTTGTTTTTCCTATCTACTGTGTAAGCAGAGGTGTTCAGCACCTTGTAGCTGCTTAGTCTGACTTGGTGAAGCTGTACCCCGTGGGTACTTTGATCATGATGTTTTGTGGTTGTAATAGAACTGCAGGACCCTCAGGAAAGCAACATTTAATCTGATGTTTAGTCTCTTCTGTATACCTCTGAGAGGCTCTCGAGAAACATGATAGTGGGAAGAACGCTGCAACCAGAGCTCCATTAGCTTTTCTTCAGTGGCTCTGATACAGTTGTGTTCAAGAAAAAAGCTCTAGGCGAGTGCAGAAACCTCCTTATTTTAGTAACTTTGCCTCACTCACTGCTCATTCTACTTTCAGAAAAATAAACACATATTGGATGGCAAAAGTCTCTAAGTGCAGGAAGAAATAGCTGAGAGGTGAGAAAGGATCCCAGAAAAAAGGTTAACAGCTGTTAAGTAAAGCAATGCTAAAGATCCTGGACTGTGTGATCAGGAAAAGTTAAGACTGTCTCTATTACTGCTAACAAGAGAGCAGACTGAACGTGCCTAAGCATTGGGATTCTCAAATGTCTTTTAAGCAACCTCAACCTAAGGCTAAGAACAGAAAAATGAGTTCAAGTGCGCTTGAATACGATAAAGGTGCAGCTCGTCTTTCAACATCCGTGGTTTGAAGGGAGGAGAATGAATTGGAAGTGTGCAGTAATAGTTTTGTATGGCTATGCAGAGCAACTATTGATCTTAACGTTCGTCAGCAGCACTGATCTTGCACCAATCTGGATTACTGTGATGGAGGGTTTTGGTTTCATTTCTATGTAGCTGACTCGGTGGATACTGAAGTGTAGCTGGGGGCTTCGTTCCACCCTGAAACCCCTACTTCTCTGTTGCTGTGTGCTGTCGTTAAGCAGGAAAGCCTGTCGGCTGTCAGGCTTTATCCTAAGCACAGCGAGAGCATAGGCTACACTGGGGTGAGGAGGTGAGGCCTCAGCGCGCCTGCCCCGGGGAGAGGTTCCTTGGCCCCGCCGGGCGGTTCTAGGATCCGGCTCTGCGTCTGCGCCTCGGCCCGAGGACTTGCCCGCAGCGTGGACTGCATTTCCCGGCCTGGCGCGCCGGGGGCGGTGGAAGCTGCGGTGGGACTCCATCCTCCGTCGTGCACCGGCAGCAGCCGTTGGGGCTAGTGAGGCGCGGGGCGGGCGCAGCGCTCGCTGGGAGCAGTAGTCCCGTCCGCCGTTGGGTGCCCGGGCCGCGGGGCGGAGGGCGGTTCCGTGGCCGGGGGGATGTGGCGAGAGTGACGCGATTTTGTCCGCGTTGGAGCCGGCGGCCGTGGCGAGCGTGACGTGGCAGAGAAGGAGCGAGCTGGGCGCTCCGGTACAGAGTTGCCGCTGCCGCCCGCACCTGTATAAGTCGGTGCGGCGGGGCGCGGGCCGCACTCGGCAGCCAGGCGCCTGTGTCGCGGAGGGATCCTGCAGCGCCGAGAGAAGCCGGGCCGCGCTTTGCCGCTCTCCGTTCTCGCCGCGCTGCTCTCGGTGCCTGCGCCGCCATGGGCCTCACCATTTCCTCGCTGTTTTCACGCCTCTTCGGCAAGAAGCAGATGCGCATCCTCATGGGTAAGGGTCGACAACAGTGCCCTTCCACCACTCGACCAGGGCCCGCTCGGCGGAGTCCTGGAGCCACAGCCTTCGCTCCCTACCCGGCCGCGAACGACGCCGGGCTCGTCTGCCGGCTCTCTTAGGCGCGTTCCGCTGGCTATGAGGAAGGGGAGGCTTTGCCTTTAGCTAGCCCTTTTCTGGGGTACGGGATATTTCTAGGTACCCTTCGTTTTGGGATTGTGGGGTCACTAGAAAGTGAACGAGCGGAGGGAAGAGAAGTAGGGGTGGAGGGAGGAAGGTGGGGATCAGGGATGTGTCTGCCCTTTTTCTTTGCCGTGTTCTCGTTTTTCTCTCGTTCCTGTCTCGCTCACCCGTACTCCTTCCGAAGTCCCCTTGTCGTGGGTCAAAGTTGATCGAGAGAGAGGGAGCCCAGCTTTCTCTGGGCTTCCCTGCGGAACATGCGAAACCCTGGCCCGTCTTTCACCTGCGTTTCCGCTTGGTTTGTGCGTGAGCAAGCAGGTAACACAGAGATCGAATTGCAGTAGGTGAAGCCGGTGCCCGTCGTTTGGGGAACGTTTGTTGGTCGAGTAGGGTGTGGGGCGCCGGGCGAGGTGTTGCTCCGCGCTGCCGGGACGGTTGCGCTCGGCCCGGAGACGCTGCTTCTTGCCCGAGCGGTGGTATTCTTCGAGCAGGGGGTGACAAATCCTGATGTGTTCAACCCTTAGAGCTTAAGAAATTGCCGTGTATTGAAGCAATCTCAGTAATTGTGCTGTCTGCATCCCTGACTCTTGTGAAAGGCCGTTTCGCTACAGCATCTGTGTACTTGAGTTCTCCTGTACTTCGTCTGCAAAGCCACAGAACCATGTTATAGGTTGCTCTTGCGGTGCTTGTTTAGCTTTATCTGAGTCTGTCCCAAATTATTTATTTGGAATTAGATTGTAGTTGTCTTGTCCCGGAACGTGTAAGAGGTGAAGCCAGCAGATCTTGAAGTTTCTCACTTGAAGACTGTGGTTCAAAAGGCAAAAGCAAGTCTGTTTGCTTGTCGTGTCAATATAGACCGCAGTGGGACTGGCTCCTAGCAGAAAATTCTTGGCATAATGCTCCTTTGTAATGCTGCCTGTGTATGCAGGGTAGATGCATTAATGCCACTTCTTGCTTCCTTCTTTTACCATGTCCCCATACGTTTTGTAATGACAGAGTTCTTACTTGTATGCCCAATCGTTTGTGTTGTATATTTACATGTAATGTATTGGTGAAGTTAATTTTTCAGAGAGAGGTGTTTATGGAGAAATACTGAAGGGGAAGATATTAAATGCATGAGTTGATAATAGATTATTAATTTAGAATTCAAACTTCCCTTTCACAGCTTGCTTCACCTATGGAATTCAACATTAAGTAGAATTAATTTAGCTCTTAAACCAGACTTTTCTTATGGAGTTCTGCAGAATTTGATTATTGCTCATCAGGTACTGTTACCAACAGTAAACAGGACGCCTTGTCTTTTATATCCTCAGACTACCTTGGTTAGTGAGTAATGTGATATGGTCAGAGAGGTGGTGTTCCCAGTGACAGGCTAACATGCTTGAGATTTAGAAACACAGGAGGAGAGTGTGTATAAGAGGTTCTTAAGAGGAATAAGGGCTTAGAGCCACAATGGTTTTAACAGCAGCTGATAGCATTGTAGGTGTTTTTTCTCCGGCCGAAGGAAGAGGATGTTTGACTCAGTTGAAAGATAAATGGTTACAATGGTCTGTGCTTTCCCATCTGTACTTCATTGTTAGTTTACTGCTTTGTGGTACAACTGCTGACTGTCACACCTTGCATCAACGTTCTTACATACTGGTTCTGTCAGTGGGGTCGTGGAATCAGAGTGAAAAATAGAGAATCAGAAATTTGCGTTACTTGTGGATTTAAGTTTTAGGTTTTGACTGTCAGAGTTAAATCAACTTAAACTTTATGACATGGAAACAGCTCATAGAGTTACATGTAGTGTTCCAGTGCTAAAGTAAATGTATTTACTCTTGGACTTACACTTCTAGTGGCTTAAAGCAACAACTGTGGTTGGGTGCTCTTGAAATGTCATGTTCTGAAAGGGATGGTAAAGGGTGAATTGAAGAGAGAAGTATGAATAGAGGCTATACTTTTGATGGCTGTTGCCTGTTTCAGTTTCATGTTTACAGTTTGCCTAAAAGAGGCTGTTTTTGCAAGCAGCGTCACTGTGACCTGGAGAAGCTGCCTTCCTTCAGTTAAAAAGGATTCTGCCTGCCTCAGTGCAAAGTCCAACAGTTTAATTATAATTGTGGATAACAGTGGCTTTAAACAAATTTCCTGGGGTTTGTGCTTGCAAAGTTAGTGCAGACTTCTGCCAGTGCCATTGAGCTGTTTGGTCCTGGTATGAAAGTAGTAGCGCAGACATCTGTGGCAATAACTTCTTAAACTAAGCAAATAGTTCAATTTTTTAAAACTATTTTATAATTTCCATATTCTATGGAATCTGAATCATATTTTCAAACGGTTTTGATATCTTGTGTATATTACTTGAAACAGAAGGAACTGTATCTCTGCACTGCTGCAGGATGTATATTTTGGTGTTTACATCTCTGTGGTCTTCTGAAAGAGACCCAACACTTGGACAACAGCAAACTCAAAACTGTTACATCTGGGGAGTTTCTTACCCCTCAAGGTGCTCGGATTGTTTTTCATGACATGAACATGTAAAACTTTTTTAATTATTAGTGTCTTTAACACACATTGACAGTACCAAAGAGACTGCATTGGCACGTGTAATCCTATTTGCAGTATCAGAACACAGGACAGTTATAATGTTTTTTTTTCCTAGGACAGCACTTTTTGTCTTTAGAAGGAGGACACTTCTAAAAAGTGTGGTTTCGTTCTCAGCAATTAGGCAGTTTTGAATTTAGCAGTTACTGGCTTAGGCAGTGGTTTTGTTTTGTTTGTTTTTCTCCCCTCCTGTGTAAGCAGAGCTGTTCAGCAGCCTATAGAGGCTTAACTCTTAGGTGACCAAAAATACCTGGTGTGATGGAGTGGATTTGTAGTTTGATTTATGCATTATGGTGTAAATAATAAAGCTTCAGTGCCCTCAAGAAAACACATGTCAGGGACTGGCTTCCAAGCAAAACTTAACCAGTTTTCAGTCTGTTTCTTGTACATATCTGACAGGCTCTTGAGAAATGTGGTAGTGGGAAGTAGACTGCAAGCAAAGCTCCATTCAGGGTTCTTTAGGGGAGCTGGTATCAGTTTAAATCCCTGAACTACCTTGACGTTTAAACAGAGTTAGAATCAGTTTCAAAAGAAACAGGGGAAAAATATGACTGTGTTGTTTTATGTTTTCATCAGAAACTTATAATGCTTTTAATAATGGTGACTGCAAAGGACCTCAGCATACCAGCTGCAAGCCTAGGCAGAATGCAGACACTGAAACAGGAGTCATCTGTCATCATTGCCAGTTTTTGATCTTTTCCTGTATCCTTGCAGTTTTTACAATGAGCCTGCACATTTTCACTACAGATGCTTCAGCCATTTGTAGTGTCACAGTGGAGAAATTGTATCACCTGCAGAAAGTAATTGCCAACTTGGTGAGCTGGAATTTTCCCACCCCTGGTTTTATTTTCTTTTTAACTTGATGTGTTTGAAATACAGGTGAAGACTCATATATTTGAGGTTTGAAGGCTAAAGGACAGTGAGGAAACCTTGTTTTAGCAAGTTTGCCTCTCTCCTCATCTGACTTTCAAAAAAATACATCACATATACACACATTCATTGTTAGGACCAAGATGGGAAAAAGTCCTGAAGTGAAAGGGGAAGTCATCTGAGTGATTTAGGAAAGGCCCTAGAAAAGAGGTAGCAGCTGTTCAGTAAAGTAATGCTAAAGGGCCTGGACTTCATCATCAGAAGACTGCCTCTGTTACTGTTAACGGGAGAGTAAACTGAACATGCCTAAGCTTTGTGACTTTCAAAGATAAGGCTGAGAACAGAAACATGAGTTCAAGTGCACTGGAATATGATAAAGGTGCAGCTCGTCTTTTAACATCCGTGGTTTGAAGGGAGGAGAATGAATTGGAAGTGTGTAGTTAGTAATAGTTTTGTATGGTTACAGATGGCAACCACTGATCTTAATGTTGAAATACAGACAATGGACAATCACACAGTAAATGTTTGTTAGATTGTTTTCAAACTATTGAAGTCATGAAAAGTATCTGTGAATGACCTAGCTGTACAAGAATGCCAGCTTAGAGGTCTGAAAGATAACTTGTTTAGTAGAGTCCTTGAATTATTTTGTAGTACACTTTGCAATCTTTATGTTATTCTGAACTAAAAATCTGGTTTAAGTAATTTAACATGTAATGAAAGAACAGCCTCAATTGAGTCTTAGTCACTGTGTAGCCTCCTGTTAGGATCTAATGTAGGACTGTCTGTTTATCAAGACCACTAAACATATTTTTCTTCAATGGAGGCTTCTGTTCAAAAAAAACACTAGCTCTTGTGTACTGATAAAATAATTATCATAGAGAGACTGTAACTTCCTTCAAAATGTCTGGGGCTTTTGCTTGAATCAGTTCTCTGCGATAGGGAGCTCAGTCACACAAGTGCGAAGTACAGCTCCTTATGTATTGCCTCATATAGTTCCCACACTACTATGGGCTTTTGTCTGTAAGCGTGAAGGAAGCTGTTACAGCTGGTTATGAAATCAAACTCCTCACAGAAGATGGCAAGTTTTTAATAAACCATAGCTTGCTTCAGTTTTATTCCCGTATTACTGCCATGTATTTGCCTGCAGCTTTCTGGCAAGGAGCTCTAGGCGTGCTGTGTTGGTGCAAAGATTATCACACTGCTTTGCCTTTGCTTTGCAGCATCTGGGATGCTGAAGAGGGTGCAGGTCATGGAAACAGTGTAAGAAAAGGTTCTTGCGCTAATCCGGGTTACAGTGATGGAGTGAGTGTTTCAGTTTTTCTCTGTGGCTATTGAAGTGTATCTGGGGCTTTGTTTCACCCTGAAACCCCTACTTCTCTGTTGCTGTGTGCTGTCGTTAAGCAGGAAAGCCTGTCGGCTGTCAGGCTTTATCCTAAGCACGGCGAGAGCATAGGCTACACTGGGGTGAGGAGGTGAGGCCTCAGCGCGCCTGCCCCGGGGAGAGGTTCCTTGGCCCCGCCGGGCGGTTCTAGGATCCGGCTCTGCGTCTGCGCCTCGGCCCGAGGACTTGCCCGCAGCGTGGACTGCATTTCCCGGCCTGGCGCGCCGGGGGCGGTGGAAGCTGCGGTGGGACTCCATCCTCCGTCGTGCACCGGCAGCAGCCGTTGGGGCTAGTGAGGCGCGGGGCGGGCGCAGCGCTCGCTGGGAGCAGTAGTCCCGTCCGCCGTTGGGTGCCCGGGCCGCGGGGCGGAGGGCGGTTCCGTGGCCGGGGGGATGTGGCGAGAGTGACGCGATTTTGTCCGCGTTGGAGCCGGCGGCCGTGGCGAGCGTGACGTGGCAGAGAAGGAGCGAGCTGGGCGCTCCGGTACAGAGTTGCCGCTGCCGCCCGCACCTGTATAAGTCGGTGCGGCGGGGCGCGGGCCGCACTCGGCAGCCAGGCGCCTGTGTCGCGGAGGGATCCTGCAGCGCCGAGAGAAGCCGGGCCGCGCTTTGCCGCTCTCCGTTCTCGCCGCGCTGCTCTCGGTGCCTGCGCCGCCATGGGCCTCACCATTTCCTCGCTGTTTTCACGCCTCTTCGGCAAGAAGCAGATGCGCATCCTCATGGGTAAGGGTCGACAACAGTGCCCTTCCACCACTCGACCAGGGCCCACTCCGCGGAGTCCTGGAGCCACAGCCTTCGCTCCCTACCCGGCCGCGAACAACGCCGGGCCCGCCCGCCCATTCGCTTCCTCACCGAGTCGTCCGTGTAGCGATAAGGAGTAGGGACCGGTAGGAGCGGGTCTCGAGCTCGAGGCTCCCTATTTCCCAGCACCGTTCAGGGATGCGGGGAGCGGTAGCTATTTCCGTACCCTTCCCTGCGGGCTTGCGGGATCGCTGGGGAGTGAAAGGGTGGAGGGAGTGGCTGGGGATCGGTGATGTGTCAGCCCTTCCTCTTCCTCTGCCGTGTTCTCCTTTCTTCTCTCTTGTTCGTGTTGTGTGCCATCCCCAGTCTTCTTGTCGTGGGTCGCGCCAATGGTTCATCGAGAGAGACAGAGCCCAGCTTTCTTTGGGCTTCCCAGCGGGACGTGCGAGACCCTAGCCCGTCTTGCACCTGCGTGTCCGCTTGCGTTGAGCCAGAGCAGAAGGTAGCCGAAGATCAAATTGAAGTTGGCGAAGCTGGTGTCCATCGATTAGGGAACGTTTTTTGTCCGAGTAGGGGGTTGCTTTCCTGGGGCGACGAGCGAGGTTTGTGCCGCGCTGCCAGGACCGTTGCCCTCGACCCGGAGACGCTGTTCCTTGCCCGAGCAGGGTGTGACAAATCCTGATGTGTTCAACCCCTAGAGCTTAAGAAACTGCCGTGAATTGACCCAATTTCAGTAATTGTGCTGTCTGCGTCCCTGACTCTTGTGAAAGGCCGCACTTGATTTCTCCTCTACTTCGTGTACAAAGCCACAAAAGCCCGTTGTTTAGCTTGATTGGAGTCTGTCCCAAAGTACTAGACTGTAGTTTTGTCCAGTTAGGTATAAGAGGTGAAGCCATCATATCTTGAAGTTTGTCCCTTGATGACTGTGGTCCAAAAGGCAAAAGCAAGTGTATTTGCTTGTCATGTCAGTATAGAGTGAGCCTTCTGCAAGGAGCCAGTGAGACTGGCTCCTTGCAGAAAATTCTTGGCATAATACTCATTCATAATGCTGCCTGTGTATGCAGGGCAGATGCATTAATGCCACTTTTTATTTCCTTCTTTTACCATGTCCCCCATACATTTTGTAATGTCAGAGTTCTTAGAACAGAATCATAGAATCAGCTAGGTTGGAAGACACCTCCAAGATCATCTAGTCCAACCTATCACCCAGCCCTGTCCAATCAACTAGACCATGGCAGTAAGTGCCTCATCCAGTCTTGTCTCAAACACCTCCAGGGACGGCGCCTCCACCACCTCCCTGGGCACCCTGTTCCAATGGCAAACCACTCTCTGTGGAAAAACTTCCTCCTAACATCCAGCCTATACCTCCCCTGGCATGCTCAGTCATTTGTGTTGTATATTTACTTGTGATGTACTGGTGAAGTTAATTTTCAAAGAGGGGTGTCTATGGAGAAATACTGAAGGGGAAGGTATTAAATGCATGAGTGGATAATAGATTATTAATTTATAATTCAGACTTCCTTTCACAGCTTTGTTCTGCAGAATTCATGATAAAGTAAAATTTATTCTGTGTAGATAAAGCCTTCTTTGGTTGCTTATTGTAATAAATCTTGAGTTTCATTGTTTTAAAACATGCATATAATACGGTGTGGTTTAAAAGTAGCAGGTTGTAGTTCTTATCGTGAACTAAATAAAATTTTCTGGTTTTCCTAGTTGGTTTGGATGCTGCTGGTAAGACGACAATTCTTTATAAACTGAAACTAGGAGAAATTGTCACCACAATTCCCACTATTGGTAAGAACCAATTTTCTTGTCTTATTTTTTGTTACTGTAAGTTTGTGCTGTAGAGAGTAGCTTCTAAAAACTGTAGGGATTTGGTATCTTTGCTGTTATTATAAGAAGGAACTGGTATTGCCAGAACATGACTCTTTCAGACCAAAGATGCATCTGGACCAGAATCCTCTCTCTAAAAGTGGCTTAGGAGAACAGGAGCCAATTAAGGTGCAGTGCTTCTCCTGAACACATGAGCCACTAGGAGTCTGAACAAAAGATTTATTGAACCATAGGTGTTCTTGGTTTTAAGTGGTTTTTGGGTTTTTTTTGGTTGTTAGGCTCCTTTTCCCTTCCTTGTCTCAGTTTTATTCTTATCTAGCAATTAAGTTTTGGTAAGCCATTTTGTATATATTTGAGAGAAGCATAACTATCTTGGTCATGGTTAGAATTACATTTTAACACTAGTATTGTTTCCAATTCTTAACTCTTGTAGGCTTTAACGTGGAAACGGTGGAATATAAAAACATCTGTTTCACAGTGTGGGATGTTGGTGGTCAAGATAAAATTAGACCTCTTTGGAGGCACTATTTCCAAAACACACAGGTAAGAGTTCTGAGATGGTGAATAGTTAAAGACTTAGTTTGTAAAGTCTTATTATGTACCTCTGTGATGTAAACCAAAGTTATCTTCTGTCCCTTCTTTTCAGAAAGGCTTTTCACTGCTTCCTGCAAGTTTAGTTCTAAGAGGTACTAAAATTCTATTTTAGCTGAAGCAAGTTTATTGCCCTTAAGGCTTGTAGTCTGACAAGAATGGTGTCCTCTAGGATCTACCAACGTGCTCTAACGCGCCAGAACAAACGATTTGTTTGTGAGGAAACTCTTTAGCTTTGCTGTGGCTGTGCTTTTCTCTTTTTGAACTGGCATTGTCCCATACATAAAAAAATGTTACTGTTTAAACATGCTTTTACACAGTCTTTTTTAATAGTCACCCTTAACAATACACAGCTTTTACTGTGCAATATCCCTGTATGTAGTACAGTGAGTATCTAAAAATATTGTGAAAGATCCTTGTTACTGATTGATAGTGTCAGCTTCGTATTGATGTGACTGCTCTCAGTTTGGTGACAGGGAAGTGATTCTTTCCTTCAGTTCAAAAGTAGTATTAGCAAGTTCACAAGTTTATTAGTATGAGGAACCTTTGGGAGTAGGGTTGTTGGGCTTCTCTCTACATTGAATATAGAATTGTTTCCAGGAACTTTGACATAGCATAATGCATATGATAAGTGCAAAGAAATGGAGACGTCTGGATTGGAAAAAAAGGAGCTAGCAAAGTACTCTTGTCAATAGAGTAATATTTAATTTCAGTTCTGTATTCAGGTCTACTAAATAAGAAAGATGCTTTGCTTAAATACAATGATGAAATATATACACAATATACTCTTAAAATCTCAGCTTAAAAAACCTAATAGGTAGGACACCTGAATAACAGTGGTACTTTTAGAAATACCATTCAGTATAAAATAGATTAAACTCCAGTCTTACTTTAAAGATGTGGGGTTTTTTCAATGAAAAATTAGATAGTGAAGCACTTGCCATTCCTTTGCATTTAACATCGTACAAGGAGTGAAAAAGGAGAGGCAGTTATTTAGCTGCTGAAATTTTGCTGATCAACTTTTTTTTTTCTGTAGTGATGCATATGAGACTATTTTGTAAACCAGTATTTGTGCATTTTAACTTCTTTGATTTAGAAGGCCTAGCTTTATTTTGCAGCTGAAACTTAGGATGTAGCTCGACAAGACATCTTGTATTGCTTAAACAGAAATTTCTATTGAAACTGCTTACCAAACAGAGAGGACGATCACAGTATTCCATAGCAAGGATTTTTGGGGTTTAAAGTAGTACTGCTTGTTTACCTTGGTTTTTCAGAAATGCTCAACTTATTACAGGGCCTCATTTTTGTGGTAGACAGCAATGACAGAGAAAGAATTGCAGAAGCAGCATCAGTGTTGCAGAAAATGGTAAGTATTGATAATTGCAGTTGTTCTGTTGTATTTTTTGATGCTGGTTTGCTTCCCTAAGAGATGGAGGATTTTAAAATTCCATCCATTTTTTAACTGAGTGAAGAGTACACTTCTCTAAGCTGTCAGCCATGAGCTTCTCTAGCAGAATGCTGTTGGAGATAGTGTCGAAGACTTCGGCAGAATCCAGGTAGACAAAATCCACAGCTTTCCATCATCCACCAGGCAAGTCGCCTTGTAGCAGAAGGAGATGAGGTTGATCAAGCAGGAACTACTGCTCTTCATGAACCTATACTGGCTGGGCCTGACCCCCTGTTTGTCTTGCATGTTCCCTGTGAGTGTGCTCAGAATGAACCATTCCATAATCTTTCCTGGCACCGAGGTCGGGCTGACAGGCCTGTAGTTCCCTGGATCTTTCTTCTGGCCTTTCTTGTAGATGGGTGTCATGTTGGCAAGTCTCCAGTCATCTGGGACCTGCTCTGTTAATTAGGACTGCTGGTAGATCACAGAACTTGTAGAGGTTAGAAGTGACCTCCAGAGATCATTGAGTCCACTCCCCTGCCATGGCAGGGTCACCTAGGGTAGTTTGCACAGGAATGCATCCAGGTGGGTTTTGACAGACTCCAGAGGAAGCGACTCCACAACCTCTCTGGGCAGCCTGTTCCAGTGCTCTGTCACCCTCACTGTAAAGAAGTTTCTCCTCAAGTTGAGGTGAAACCATCTATGTTCCAATTCGCTGCTGACCACTAAAAAGAGATTGGCCCCATCCACTTGACACCCACCCCTCAGATATTTGTATGCATTGATTACATGTCCTCTCAAGTTTTCTCTTCTGCAGACTAAACAGCCCCAGGTTTATCAGTCTCTCTTTGTAGGGCAGATGGGCTGAACTCTTTCCAGCAGGAGAGATGATGGGAGAACAGCTTGGCAAGCTCCTCTGCTGTCTCCCTCATCACTCTTTATGGGATCAAATGCAATCTACCTGCCTTACACAGGTTCTTCTGGGTACTAGTAAAATTTCACATAGTGCTTATGTGTGACTTCAGGAGCAAGAATGAAAATGTTGATAACCCTTAAATTAGTATTTAAGTTTCTTCGGTGCTTGTTGAAGTAATCGAAGTTCTTAATTGAGCTAATTTAATAATCATCAGCATTTGTTCTGTTAGCTTGAAGAGGATGAGCTGCAAGATGCAGTGCTGCTTCTGTTCGCAAACAAACAAGACCTGCCAAATGCCATGGCAATCAGTGAAATGACAGATAAACTAGGTCTTCAGGCTTTGCGTAGCAGAACTGTAAGTAATAAACTTTGCTTGCTGGACTCTTATCTTCCTTTTATTATTATCAGAAACAAATTTTTCCTTTACAAGACCAAGAAGTTTTTGCCTCATTGTGTAGAAAGATGCACACACCTGGAATTAAACTTTCTGGTGCGTAATTTAAGGTCCTCGTTCAAAGTGCAAACTAATGTGTAGAAGGTGCTTTAGTGGTGTGTTAGTTTAGATATTTCTGTGTCCATTTCTTGAAGAGCAGTCTTTCAAAAGCAAGAAGCTAACAAGTTTAAGTTCTGTCTTTTATTTCTTAATGTTCTAAAAGTGGTGTAGTATTTGGTAGGCCAAACCAGAGTTTCTGGGTCATGTCTGAACCCCACATGCTTCATATATATTTTCCAAAACTCTTAAGCAGCCCCTGTTCAACATTTGCTCTGCTTACAGCACAACCCGGTGTTATAAGAACACTCTTTGAGGATGTCTGGATGTCACATGCTGTGATAAATTAGCTTGTATTTTGCCAGTATTTAATTGTTGTTTCTGTTCTGCTTTAACAGTGGTATGTCCAGGCTACCTGTGCTACACAAGGAACTGGTCTGTACGAGGGACTTGACTGGCTGTCAAATGAACTCTCAAAACGTTAATTCATACTGGAAGACTCTTTCACCAGGGACACATTTGATATAAATGGTCTAGGCTTGCTACAACAAAATTAGTTTGCATCTTGGTTATTACAGTATCTGGAACTGATATTTGGGCAGGATATTACAGCGTTTCAACTTCTGTTGCCAATTATTGTTTACCAAGCTACATGTTGCGAAGGTAGCAATATACTTGGGTAAATATCTCCTGAACTTGGAAAAAGTGTATCCTCTGATTTTATTTTTTTTCTATTCCACTTGTTAGCCTAAATGCCTGAATGTAGTTATTGTGACATCTTGAAGATCTGTTTTCACTATTCTTTTGAGCCCAAATAAGTTAATGATTTAATTTTTTTCCTCCCTGCTACTTTTAGTTTAATGATGCCATTTCATTCCTCAGACAGTCTGCTGATGTAAAAATGTAGCATTCCGAATGTATTTATTTCTCTCCCTTGCCAAAACGAATTCTTAATACTGCTTATTCCAGCCAAGGAAATGCTCTTAAAACACTATGTGAATCTACTGCACTGAGGAACGTTTTATTAATCTTTGGGTTCTGTCAGCCCAACTTGCCTTTGCGTGAATTGGATTTGATGGGTAGATAGTTCTGTGCTGGTTGCAAAGAGCTCATGTTGAGGTTGTTTTTAATGTTCAGCAGATTGTCTTCCTTTATATTGTATCTTTTTTTTATGTTGCATGTTGCTTTTTGGTCTCAGCCTGACTATTTTGGCCCAATGTATGATAGTTCTGCTGGAGTTTTACTGTTTGTTGGTGAACATATCTTCTTTAAGAAATTTTGGAAAATTCATCAGACTCAATGGATTAGTTTCTTCATAACTCACTTGGAATTATTCCTAATAAAATGATAAAAGGTATACTTCTTTGTACATTCTTCTTGATCCCTCACATAGTTGAATTGCAGGTTATCACTTCATTCTGTTTGTATTTACTGAGCTTTCCTGGAGCTCTGTAGAGTGGGATCTGAAAGTGAGCAGCAAAGTTGTATACAGTGCTCCAGATCAGCTGTCATCAAGGGTTAACGCTCTTAAGTGCCTTGGAGGTTATAAATCTGAAATTCCTTTCAGTATGTTCAGATGAGAGAATACTGCCAGTTACAGAAATTGTAATAAAACTACTAGGAACTGCCTGAAAAGCACCTATGTTGTGTCTGCAATTCAAGACCAACATGGGATCTAGCAGAAGGGATTGCCAATTCTGTTAGTGGCTAGCTGGGAAATGAGCTTGAACACTTGTACAGGGTTTTAGTCAACCCTCATAGAGCAGATTTTTGGGGGCATCTGTGTGGCTGCGACTGTCTGCTTTCATATTTCTACCTCCTTGCATGTCTGTAGTTCAAAAGACCTAAATTAATGCATTTTGAGGCTGCTGCTAATGAGTATTTTAAATATTTTTCTATTGCCTGTCTGTAGTAATTATGCAAATATGGCTGAAATATTTTAATCTAGTGACTGTGTCTTTAGGAGCCTAAAGCATGATTTCAGTTTGAGGCTAAGCTCCTGCCTTATTTGCAGTCCAGGTCCTGTTGTCCTTGCTACAAGAAAACCCAGTGACAAGGTGTGGTGAACTCAGTTTAGATGAAGAGCACCTTTCAAGGCAGCTTCTGCTTTAACTGAGATTTACGTTTCAAGGAAGTACAATTACTGTTAACACAGATAACCAGAGAAAATTCTAGAGCTTTTGAATGCAGTCATTAACTGTCTTCAGTATATAGCAGAAGCCCAGCAGACAGTGTAAGGTGTTGAGGGTTTTGCCCACACCCTTAATGAATCGCTGATTACATATTAACCAAAACTGATCTGTCCATGCATCGGATCAGTGGCTATTAATACTCGTATTCCAAGTAACGTCGTTTCTTGAGATAAAAGGATTATCTTGTTCAGAAAAGGCAGCTTGTCTGCAATACAGTTCTGTTGGTAGTTCTTACATCTTGTGAAGAAACAGTGTTTCTGACAAATGAAATGTAACGTCCTCTCCCAGGGAAGAAGTTAGACGTAGACTTTAAATAAAAACAACCAACCAACCAAAATCACTCACATACTTGGAAACAAATTAGGCCTATTGTCCTGAAGGAAAGATTGTTTGGCAGAGATAGTGATTGCATTGTTAAAAAATTTTAAATGCTTTTAAGTAATTTTCATGTTTAGGTGAGCTCTGTTTAGCCACTGTGCTTTTGAGCTACACCATGGGTATCAAATTTGTATTTCAGAAACCCACTGTGCTTGGCTTTATGTACCAATAGGTTGTAATTCTACTATAAAATGGCTTTTCAAGTCAGAAAGTAGTGAAGATGGTGAGCTTTAAGAGTGATTGAGTCTGTGTAAAGGGTTAGGGCTACAGCTTAAACTGAAGTGTAGTAAGACAAAGTCAATGAAGTTCAGGCATGTAATTCAGTAGTCACTAGTGTTAATCAAAGCATAGGGAGAAATTGAAGCAAGTATTACTATCTTCCTGTAAACACATAATACCAGACTTGATCTCTGTTACTTAAATGATACTTGCCTCAGTACTCTAAGGTTTCATCCTGAAAGCCATGGAAAAGGCACTTCATGGGCTGTGGAATAATGCCACTGCTGACAGAAATCAACTTTCACTTAAGTTACTGAATTATCATCAATTCTGAAATACGTTCTACTTTTTAAGGTATGCTATAGATTATATGTTCTTGATTCTAAGCAGGATTCTCTTGGGTGGGTACATGTGCTTAGGAAGCTGCTTCGTATTCAGATAACAAACATGACACTTCATTATGCATATTCTGGCAGGCTGTTGCTGCAAGTTGAAATCTTGCTTTTTCTTTGAAGTTAGTGCTACTTCAGTAACTAGTGCTTGTCAGTGCAAGAACAACCTTAGTTCTGATGTTTTATTTTAATTATTATTATTATATTGCCTTATCTCTTTCAGTACCCAGATGATATGTCATGTTGAAAGCTCTATCTATTAATAAGGTTACTTGTCAATAAATTAATAGAATTGCTTTTGTTGGAAAACACAGTTTAAGATGATCAAGTTCAACGCTTAGCTGCCTCTGCTACACCTCGCAGAACAGGCTGCCCAGGGAGGTGGTGGAGTCACCAGCCCTGGAAGAATTTTAAAGACTGTAGATGTGGTACTTAGTGGCATGGCTCAGTGGTGACTTGGCAGTTTAACAGTTGGTAATATTCAAGGTCTTTTCCAACCTAAACAACTTAAGGATTCTGCTACGGCAAGAGACTAGACCAAGACCCATCAGCAATATGCTACTTAAAAATGAATGGCTATTTGTAGTAGCGCACAAACAGTTTAGCCCATCTCAGCTTTAACATGCACTGCCACCACAAGGCTAGAGAAGTGAGTTGTTGCACAAGTATAGGGTACATGTCTTTTTTCAACATGAGCAGACTTGTTATGGTAAAGATGCCAGGAACTAAAAAAAGGCTAAGTGACAGAAAACTTAAATGGGAACTTTATTAGGTGAAAGAATGAAATCTAGTGAAACCATTTTCAAATGCATTTTGTTTCATAGAGATTTAGGATGCAGGGAAAGGAGATTGTTAACGCAATTTCAAGCCACCTGTGAACTGGATAAAACACATTTCCCCAAATCCCAATTATCTTCTACAACAGATGGAAGATTGGACTATTTCTAAACAAAAAAAAAATCTAGACAAGAACACTATTAAAGATTCAGTTCTTGTCTGGAGGCAGGAAAGGAACAATGTAGAACTGTGGTAAAGGCTTGTAAGTCACTTGTGTTTCGTCTTAAAGACTGAGGCACAGATAGCTAATGCACTAGATGAACTATGCTGTATCTCCTTGCCTGAAAACAAGCTGCCTTTCAGCAGAGATGGTTATGCTAAACTTTAGTACTTCTTTTGCTGCCAGTGATTATAAACAGTAGGGGGAACATAGATACAGTCAGATTTTACCAGGTGCTGAAGTTAAACTCCTTACTCATACCAAGTTGGCACACAAAATGCCTGCACATCAGTTATAGCCTTGAATTTAACAAGGTTTATTGTTGACCGAGAGTATTCACCAGTATCGAAAGAACATCTTTTCAGGAGGCAGTAGGTACATGATTCATGCCACTTAGTGAAAAATTGGGTCACAGTAAATGAGCAACACAATTTCTGCATTTGCATTTTAAAAAAATTGTCCTAACAGTAATTACAGTGAGGCTGAATCAACTAATTTGTTTTCAAGTTGTGTGTTTGGGTTTGAATTAAGCAGGGTTCTGTAGAATTTTACAAATGAGATTAATATATCCTTTTTAGCTGAAGACTTCTTAATCCTTTAAAAACACCAATAAAAAGGTACACAATAAACCAAATTTTCAAAATCCCGTCTTAAAAAAAAAATTATTTACTAGTGTATAAAAAGGGAAACTTGTAATGCAGACACCTGAACTGTGTGACAGTATTCAGTAGAACTATTAAACAACTTTTCAATAACTGTTCCAACTTTCTGTTTAGCACACAAGCCACTAACCTCTGTTCCCCAGCAGTAAATTATAGTTCTTATTCCAAACCCCACAAAAGTACCACGCCGGAGCTGATCTATTTCCATTTTAAGTCACATATTAGTGCTATATGATCAGAAGGATGTGAAACACTTGGCAAAGCCTGATGGGTTGTTACTTCTTCATGACTTGGCAGTGGAATGACCTGTTCAACTTCCAGAGCATTCTTGTCAATGAAAATGTAGTCCAGACATCCATGAAACCCACCAACATAGTTTGTATAAGCAGGTTCTCCACAAGCACTTAGCAGTTCGAAAGGATGGCTTAGAAGCATATTGCACCTTTCTTCTTCACCATTTGAGATCCAGTCTTCATGATCTTCAGCAATGCCACCACTGCTAATGAAACTGTAAGTCCCAGATGAAGGTGTACTATTGAAATCTCCACAGAATATTATTGGTACACTTGGATACAAGTCACATGCTACGTGCCTGATGTGAGACAAGGATATAGCGATTTGGATGAGACGGATGTTCCCACCTAAGAATATAAAAACATACTTCAAATACTTGACACCAGCAAAAAAAGGCATTCTCCAAGATGCTCCTTCAAGCATGTATCATGTACAGATCTGAAATGACAATCTTAAATTTTCTGTGCACTATGACTTAGAATCATTTTCATTAAAAAGATAACTTGGAAGTGTGTGCCAGTTTACATTTTAGAGAGGCAGACAAGGTTTTAATTTAAACTTGCATATGCAAGAACTCTGAACCTTGAATGCTTGTATTACCACAGCTTTCCATATCATAGCAACCATCCCACTAATGTTCCTAGAAGGACTAGAACCAAAAGGAAGCTACAGAATCTTTTTAGAAAAGATGGTTCTCCTTCTGGTTTCCCTCCTGATAGTACCCCTATATAACTCAGGTGCAACACAATTGCAAACATAACGTGCAATTAGAACAAAAACTCATGAGTAGCCCAGTTCTGTCTGGTCAGCTGCAATAGAAAGGGGAGAAGTGTTTACCTGGGGCTCAGTGAGGAGTTATGGATAACGTCGATGTCACTTCATAAAGACATTAAATACGAGAATTGATTATGTCAAGGAGCTAAGTCATGCAGAGTGCTGCTAGAACCATTCCAGAGTGTGACAGAACTGGAAATCATTTTGTGTTGTGAATGTACATCTGATGTATTATGTACTGCCCCCTTCCTGGGCATCTTTCAGCTATATTCTACAGACTCTCAGGCAGGCTGGAACAATCTTAAAGAAAACAAACACACCTACCAGCCTAGCTTGGTTCATCAGACAAGACACAAGGCAGGAAACCCCCAGTTCAGGATTAAAAGGTTATATATAGCTGCAAAAGCATAGGGGAAAATCGACACTCCCTAGAAAGGCTAAAAACCTTTACAAACCTAGTTATCCTACATACAGGAACACAAGAAAATTACCTTTTGGGTGCCAGTATAGGTGGGTATTAGCTACACAAATCTTCCTGGAAGGATCAGCTGTAGACTGAAGAACTGAAACCTTTAAGAGAAAAAACAATCTTTGGTAAGCCTTCAATAGAGGCTTACCTCTAAGCCTTACCTAAGCAACAGACAGCCTATGCCTTAACAGCAATCCAGTTCAAAGAATCTGATGCTTGTAGCAGTACAACTCCAGTATATAAGATCCGGGTATTTGCCAATACATTATGGCTACACCCAGGTATTTGACCAACGTTCTTTTTTCCTAATGTGTTTGGGTTAGCTGTTATTTTTTCCTTCATTCCACTTTTTCTCATATGATGTTGCTAATGCCATACCATTCTTAACTAGATGCGTTTTCTGTTCTGCAACAGAATTGGAATAGTCCGAGTTTAGCAAGCAAACTGCAACACTGCATAGCTCTTAAATTCCATGTATATTTAGAGATGGATTCAGTTACCGAGGAAAGCTGTGAGCAGGAAGCTTTTACTAATGAGTGTTTCTGAAATTCCTGACACTGATTTCTGTCTTACAAACTTGTTCGTACAGAGCAGCTCTGCTGGCACATCCACTGCCATCAACTAATTCACAAACCTGACAACGTTAGTCCTCTCCCAAATGGCAGTTTCTGAAGTGGTATTAGTAAAACAAGGTAATTTAATCACTTTCATTTAGAACTGACTTACAAGATTTAAGTTTTATGAACAACATATTCTGACATATGAACGTAAGTAGTGAAAAACTTGGCAGGCAATAGCGCCAACCTGGCATCAATACCTGACCCAGAAACTCAACAACTGTCACCATCTTGCCTTTTTTATCAGTTCCGGTAATTCCACATACCAAATTCAGTGAGGTCTCAATGGTTTGTTGTTGTTCCTAAGGTGCTCTTCTGCTCTACCCATTACCCTGGCTAACAGAGAACACAGCGCGACTCTGTACTTCACATTGTTAATCCCTCACCTTCCTTTCCTATGGTTTGAAGCTCAACAAACCTAATTTGGCTGCACTTGCCTTGCCTGGAGATAGCAGGAGGAGGAAAGGGGAAAGAGAATGAATGTACGCAAAAGCTCGTACCTGCAGCACAGATGATCTCTGCAACACCTTCTCCTGCACGACGGGGTACTTGGCCAGCTTATCACACAACTCCTTTTGCAGTGGGTCCGAAAGCAGGGCTTCACTAAAAGCTATGTCATGCTGGGTAAGGAGACTGAACTTGTCCCTGCGGTAGAAAGTGGCCAGGCCTTCGTGCTGCTTCTCCTTCATCTTAAAGAGCCCTTCGAGTCCAAAAGCATCTAGGGCTGGGGCCAAGCTGTCCACGAAGACAGACTTATCCACTTCTTGCAAGCAGATGAGGTCGGCGCTGTAGCCCGCCAGCTCCTTCTTCAGGAGGTTCTGCCGGTAGTCGCGCTCCAGGGCGTAAGGCGCGCAGTAGGGATAGAGCACGGTGCGGGAGAATTCTGTCTGAGCGTAGGTGTCGGCCAAGATGTTGTAAGAGACGGTGCGAATGGAGCCTTCGTCGCAGACCTTCTTGGTGTAGAGGTGCCGGGAGTCGAAGGTGCAGGCGCCGGGGCCTGCCTCCACAGGGCCGCTGCTCTCCACCTCGCGGGGCAGCCCATAGCGCTGCGTTCCATCCCCAGGAGTGCACTGCAGCTTCAGCCGCAGCCCCACCAGCGCACTGGAAGGCGTGAAGACGCGCTCGGCGGACATCTCCACCCAGGTCGGGCCATCACCGCTCGCCGCGGGCCTCCCGCCGGCCGCGGGACGCTGCTCATGGTACCAGCGGAAGAGGCAGTGCTGTGGTGTAGCGAACTCTGCGCTCACTTTGGGGCACACGGGGAAGCCCGCCAGGAGCGATCGCGGCAACTGGAGCTCTGTGAGCGCCGGCGGGTTGCGTTCCACGCGGTACTGCGCCTCCCCAATCTGCAGCACGGCACCGTCCTGCCAGGCCGCTGAGTTCGGTATCTCCTCGGCTACCTCTTCCCCGTCGCGGGAAAAGAGTCGCACGGCCGGCACCACCGCCGTAGCTTCCCCCGCCGGGCCGTCCTCCGCCCGCGCTTTCTTATTCTTCTTCCCCACCTTAGTGCGGCCCTTGGCAGCGTTGGTGGCGATGCGTGCCAGCGCCCGACCCAGCGGTTCCGCTTGATCCCGCTGCAGATGCTTGGCACTGCCGTCGGGAAGCACGAACCGCAGACTCAGCTTGGGCTCAGACGGCATGCACCGCACCACGGCCCGCTCCATGGCGACGGGCAGCCGGCCGCCACCGGCGAACACAGCAGCGGCTGAGCCGCAGAGGCTCTTGAGGGCGGAGCGCAGCCTGCGCCACATGGAGACAGAGCTGCAGCGTGCCCGCTTCCCAGAGGCGCGGCCGGAAGCGACGAAACGCGCGCCGCGGCGGGGCCGGGTGGAGCGACCCTCACGTCACTGAGCGCGCCTGCGGAAGGGGGCGAGCGCTAATGCCGTGCGTAACGGCAGCCCCAGCGGCGGTTGTTCGCTGTCTGGGTGCTGCTGGCCTTTTTCTTCAGCCGCTTACCCGCCTGTCTGGACAGGTAGTTGGGCTTCTTTCTGCAGCAGTGAAACGTTGAATCTTCAAGAAAAGTTTCATGTCTGCTAGTCGAGCGGCTGTCTGAAAAAGGGGTAATGTGCAGATGGGTGCAAACTGATGATGGTTAAATCTTCCTGATACTAAGGGCTTGTTTTGTGTTTGTGAGGAAACACTTAATCTCTGTATTAAAACTCGAAGCTGGGCTGTGAAAATGTGCTAGCCAGGTGCCCAGGACTTCAAAAATATCCCAAATTCTCTCCAGCTGTTAGTGGGCACTGGGCTCTGCCTACACAGGTACAAAACTAGGATTACAAAGTCTCTTTGTCAAATGTGGGCAAGGGGAGTTTCTTTAGATTCCGTATTACAATCGTGCGAAATAGTGCAGGTTAGTAACAGTTATTTGATGTGTTAAGGTAGTCTAATTTCTTAATCATTCTTGCTGTGGTCTGGAGCAAGAAGGTTGTCTGCCTTCTGCAGGCCCCAAGATGGAGCAAAGAGGCTGACATGCTGTAGTAAGTCCTGTGACAGAATGGGAGTTTCAAGTTTTTCTGAGGTTCTGCTATAGGGTTTTTTTGTTTGTTTTTGTTTTTTAATCACAAGACTGTCATTAGTCTGGTACTGTTCTAAGTGTGAAAACACCCCACCTTTTCTATGAATAAAAAGGCCTTCAATGAACACTGAGTTTTGGGCTGGTGAGCCCTGTTCAAGCAGGAGGAACCTAAGCAGGCACACCTGCCTTTCAAAAGCTGTGTTTCAAAGCACAGTCGGTGCGGCAGGCAGGAGGGTCGTGGTTATGGGTCTAGCGGTGAGGCTTTGTATGTCAGCCATTGGGTAGCAGGGCGAGGACCTTGCTTGGTGAGTGTAAGTGCAGCGGTCTTAGATGTGCTCTGCTGAGGTGGTCGTAAAGCTGCGGTGCGTTTCTGGTGTGTGTAAAAGATGCCAGGGAAGGTAGACAGCGCTGGAGCTGTGGGTGGGCCTGCCTGTCACGGAGAACCTTCCAGAACGCGCCTTCTCCTGACGTTAGACACCGTCTGGGCGCCGGACCCTGTTTTCCGTTCCTCGGCCCTTCCGCTGCCAGCCGCCCGCCCTCGGCGCCGTGGCAACCGTTTTGTTGTCTTGAGCCACTGCCGAGCCGCCTTCCCGCGGCTGTCTCGCCTGGCGCCCCCGGGGACGGGACCCCCGGAGAGGTGAGGGCAGCCTGCTCGGGGGGTGCGGCCCTCAGCGGAGTTAGGCCGCAGGGTGGGTGCTGCTCTTCTCTCAGCGGTGGGGCAGTATTCCCGGGCCCGCCTGGGCGCGCCCAGCCCTAGCAGACCTTGGCAGGTTTCCGCGCCTTTCCGCTGACCGTTATTTCTTTCGGTGCCTTTGCAAGCACGCGTTTTAATGTTCAGTTATTAAAACGTGCCACTGACGGGGAGGGGGAAGCTTGGGCTTTCCACTCCGTTGAGAACCTGCTGAATTGCAGTTGAGTTCCGTGCATTGTGTTTCTAAGGGAACCCTACCGTCAGTCTGTCTGGATAGCCACGTTCGGCCACAAGCAGGACAAGCCGGTATAGAAGGCTTTTGTTGGTGTTTTTTGTTTGTGGTGGGTTTTTGATTGTTTGGGGTTGTGGTGGTAGTGGTGGTGTTGTTTCCCCTGAGTTTGTGCAGGACAATTATTAAACTTGTATTGCCAGGTGTTTTTTAGCTGTGGTTAGTCAGTTACCTGCTTTGCAAAGTCACTGAGGTCTCAGTCTAGAATTCTTACTTCAAACTCACACTTAACTCTACTTTTCTGTTGCCCAGTCCCAACTACGGTCATAACCCAAGCTCTTAGCTCTGCCTTGAATCCCATGTCAACCACACCAAATTACAGTCCTTGTTTTCACTGTGATTCTGCATCTCCATTCTAGAATTAAGCCACATCCCCCTTAGCCACATTGATACTTTGCATCCTTCAATTTAGTAACCTCAATTTAACCTTTGCTCAGTTCAGCTATGCTTCTCATGGTACACACCTTGGCATACTCTAGGTGCATATACAGAGCTCACATTCGCTGCATCTTAAAAAAAAAAGTGAAGCATTTGTTGTAGTAGCTCAGGTAAACATTTGCAGTCAGTCAGCTATAATGTAATTGTGCTCTACTGTCTTAAGTACATAAAACACTAGAGTCTGTTGATGTGAGTATATGTTTATGCAAGACAGAGTTCTCAGACAGCCTGTGATGTTCGCCATGTGGCTTTAAGCATTTTTCAATTGATTCTGAATGGTCTCCAATTTTTGCACTGCTTTTTACAATATTGTAATTCAAGTTCTTAACATTTATGTGTACCTTTCAACAACTGTTTTGCATGAAGAAACATTAATTATTGGGTTGTTTTGTTTTTAGAAACATGAAGAATAGAATGCCCTTTTTCTATAAACACCTTTGTGATAGTTCCATGCGCTCAACCTTTCTTTAACAGTGATACAGTGCACAAAGAAAAATTTTATCACAATTTTGTGCCCATGTATTTGCTGTTGTGGTGAAGCTGTAAGTCTGTGTTCATGCCATTATGGTTTTTGTTTTCCTTGAGAGACTGCCTCTCTGCCTCAGTAGAATTCTAGAATTGCATACTTGAAAATTTTATGCAGCCTGGTTTGGGGCATTTTTTTTCCCTTGGAACTTTAGAGGCCACTCTTGTCTGTCACTGAAGGAGTAGGTTGTCATCTGCTGGAGCCCTATCAGAATGGAAGATGTGCCTAGTATACGGGTAGTCTGGTGCAGTCTGTCAGGGCATTAATAGGCTGCTTTTCTGATGTCTTATTTGCTGTGTACAGCTGGTAGATTAGCACTACAAAGAGATCTGTGACAGAACTTTACTTTAATGCAACATACTAACCTTGAGTTAGTAGAACTGTACCAGTACACTTTGTACACACTTTCTATTGAACTTTGCAGTTTTAACACAAATCAGTATTTTTATGTTTTCCAAAGGTAAATTTTAATAATGCCTAAATTGTGAGAGTCCTTTATGCTACCTCATTTGATATCTTAGGTACGTTCAACTTAATATATGTGTCTATTAAACTGGATTACTTGTACTCTGGAACCTTGTTTTTGTTACTGGTTTTAGATGGCACATGCCAATGGAGCACCTCACAGTAAAAAGGCTTCCCCCCCATGGGTCCTTCCTCCCATTGTTTTACCTTCATCAGTCTTATCTGATCTGACACCAGCACAGAAGAAGCTATTGAAATACCGAAGATGCAATGAACGTCAGAAAAGGCTTAATCAGTTGCTGTGAGTTTCATGGAATTCCAGAAATGTTGACATTCAAATGGGGAAAAAAAAGCACATTTGGCATCTGAAAAATAGTGGTGTTACTTAACTAATTCCTACGCAATTGTTGTTCCACTTCAGTGGCTGAATTTCTAAGTGGCCGAGTATTAAAAGGTTGATTTTTCTCGAAAGACACTTTTGTGTGTTGACTTCAGGAGGAGGGTGTCTTGACAGGAGCACATGGATGATTGAGTGAGCTGAATCAAGAGGAGAGGTTGAGGGAGCTGGGCCTGTTTAGCCTGGAGAAGAGGAGGCTCAGGGGTGATCTTATTACTGTCTACAAATACCTGAAAGGGCATTGTAGCCAGATGGGGGGTGGCCTCTTCTCCCAGGTAACCAGCAATAGAACAAGGGGACACAGTCTCAAGTTGTGCCAGGGTAGGTATAGGCTGGATATTAGGAAGAAGTTCTTCACAGAGAGAGTGGTTTCCCATTGGAATGGGCTGCCCAGGGAGGTGGTGGAGGCACCGTCCCTAGAGGTCTTCAAGAAAAGACTGGATGAGGCACTTAGTGCCATGGTCTAGTTGATTGGATAGGTCTGGGTGCTAGGTTGGACTGGATGATCTTGGAGGTCTCTTCCAACCTGGTTGATTCTATGATTCTATGTGCATATTCTGACTATGGTAAAGACAAAGGTGGTTCTTTATATATATGGTTCTTATAAAAGAAGGCAGAGTATGCAGAGGAAGGTTTTCCATATAGTGATCAAAGATTGGAAAACATGAAAAACCAGGTTGCATCAATTATAATAGCATTTTTACATCTGATCTGTAGTTTTTCTGCTCTTCTGATGCTATGTTTTCCTTTAGAGCTGATCGAGCTTTAAAAGCCTATCGCATCACTATGAATAAAAGAAAACAGAGAGATCCTGCACCTCCCATCCCAGAACTGCCTCCCACTGTGAGAAAGTATTTCTTTAATCTTTTAACTGTTGCCCGGGACATTTGTGTCTCTTACTTCTTAGTACTTATCTAAACATACTTAGTTCAATTCTTAAAAATACAGAGATGTATTTTTATGCTCAAGTGGTCCTGTTTGCATTGATACTTATGTTTCTACAGAATTAAATCTTTAGGAATAGTATTTGATACATTTTGTATTTCTGGTTATTTTTTGTGTGTGTTTCATGCTTTTAATACATCAAGATTTACTTTTCCTTTTTATGCAGATGATCAGTGAGGAAGCACAAATACGAGTGAGTTAAATACTTTTTCCACCTTCTCAGAGTAGAAGAGGGAGTGGTCTTTTCAAGGGGTTGGGCAAGTTATACGTAATTAATGGTGGCTAGACAAGAAAAGCTTTCATTAGTCTTGTTGGAGAAAAATGGACTAGGAAGCAAAACAGGGAATGTGTCCAGTTCTATGCCCTGCAGTTGGAGACAGACCAGCAACTACTTGAGAAAGTCTGTTGGAGGGCCTTGTGCAGAGAGGCTGAGACACCTGGAGTTCTTTAGCCTAGAAAAGTGATCAGAAAACAAAAAGACTGAGAGTAGATCTTATTAATGCATATAGATATCTAAAGGGTGGAGGTCATGAGGGTGGGATTGGGCTCTTCTTGGTGGTGCCTGATGAGAGGACAAGGTACATTGGGTACAATCTAGGTTATTGGATGTTCCACCTCAACATCAGGAAAAACTTCTTAAGTTTGAGGGTGACAGAGCAATGAAGCAGGCCATCTAGAGAGGCGGTGGAGTCTCCTTCAGAAGCTTTCCGAACATAGCTGGGTGTGTTTTTGTGCAACCTAAAGCAGACATATCTGCAGTAGCAGGAAAGTTGCACTAGGTGATCTCCAGGCATCCCTTCCAACCATTCTGTGATTTTAGGAGTCTGTTCTTCTGGTCCAATGGAAACTTTATGTCCATCATCAATTTAAGCTGTGATCTAAGTCTTAGAGATCATTAATTTAAAAAAAAATTGTAAAGAACTGCAAGATTTTTTCAGTTGAGGTCATGGATTGTACTTTAATCTGTACAAAAAGCACAGAGTGTTCACCTGATTTGAAGAATATGTACAAATCCCACAGTTTGTGTGTAACTTTTAAAACAAGACTTTATCTCTGAGAGCCACTTGAAATTCAAATTATCATTGAAATATTAAGTAGCTAAAGGTATCCATCTGCTTTTCCTAGCTGATGTGACGTAAACTCATTTTGAAGACTGCAGAGATTCAGATCTCTTGTTTTGATTAATAACAAAGGTGTCACTCAAAAACATACCTGTCTTTTGACCAGAAGTCCTCCTATTTTCACATGCTTTTTGCCAGATGAGTGTTTGTCCAAAGAATGATGGCAGGAATCTTGTATTATCTGTCATAAATTTCATTAGAGAACCAGGGAGAATACTGTGCTAAGAAGTACAATGTTTTGTATTTTACCAATCATAGAGCAGCTTTTGGTGTACTAACCAGTGAATACTGAAGAAATCAGATTGTCATCTGCCCTTGAGTGGAAGAAATGGTGAACAAAGAGACTTCATTGTCAAGGCTAATGTAGAAATATTGACAATATTGTCCTTTCAGGAAAATTATCTCTTTATGAAGAAATGTGTGCTAAAGAGGCCACTGGTTCCCATTCCACAGCAGTGGCTAACATCTATGCTCACAATGGTGCCACAGTCGCTTATGGAAGGCAGAGAACTATTAGTTCAAAAACTTAGAGAAGAGGTAATGGAAGATTATGAAAAGAGCATGAGAAGATTTAATGGTAAGTAGTAGTGTAGTATATCTATATTGTCAGCTCTTCCAGATTCTTACTTTGAAAATATTTTTTCCAGATTGTTCTTTCATCCAGGAGTGCTATTTTTTATTACCACTGATTTTTTTTCTGCCTCATCAAATGTGTACTGACTGTAACATTTAAGGCAAAACTTGCTTGTTTTTATCTGGACTACTAAAATGTTAACTTGTTTCTACTAAAGAAAGTAGAAGCATTTTTAAATATCAGTCTTTCTTTTCTTTGATTTTCAGCAGGTTTTTAAAAGCCATTTATCCACTGGCACATTTGTAAGGCTTCAGATACTGCTTTCTGTGCATGAGGAAGCTCACAATAAACATTTGCAAAAATAGTTAGCTGTTGTCCTCTATTAATGCACCCCACTCTCACAAGCGCCCCCCCCCCCCCACCAAATGGTAGGGGAAGCAATACACAAAAAAAACCTCAACTAGCAAGTTTACTGAGGTAATAGAACAGATGCACAATTACCTTAGCCTGTTTGCAGAAAACGTGCAGCAAAAGTGCAGAAGCAGCAGCCGAAGCCAGCATTAACAATGGTTCCCCCTACCCGAGTACAAAGAGGCCAGCCCAGCAGAAAAGACTGACACCCCAGAACTGGTTGCTGCTTCTGGTTTCCTGAAGAGAAAGCCTCTCATGTTACGATCTGAACTTAAAGCCCTGTGATATGTTACTTCAGCCAGTACTTTTCATTTTGAAGCTGGCATGACAGCAGCATGGAGTTGAATATCATCAGCAGATTCAACTCAACAGCTGGTTTCTAGGATCACTCATGCTATTCACTTCACTTTTTAAGCTTTTTGAAAGGAGTCATGAACTGGAATTTTGAAAGAGTATTCCCTTGAAGTCACACATTAATGTGTTTTTTATTTACGTCGATAGTATTTGAAACTGAGCTGAATTTTGTGAATATTTAGGGGGATAGCACATACTTGAAAAAGGGCTGGCTAAAAAATACAGAATTTATTATTGGACTGACTTCTTTGTAGTGTCATCAGTGGGATAATCAGTTTAAGGGGAACAGGGATCTGATTGAGAAAGTCCTGTGCAGGGCCACAAGGATGATTAGAGGACTGAAACACAGCCTTATGCCAAAAGGCTGAGGAACCTGGGACGTTTTAGTCTGGAGAAGAGACTGAGAGGGAAATTAATAAATGTTTATAAATATCTGAGGGCTGGGTGTCAGGAGGTGGGGGACAGACTCTTCTTACTTGCCCCCTAGGATAGGACAAGGAACAATGGATATAAGCTGCAGCACAGGAGGTTCCACCTCAACACAAAGGGGAACTTCTTTACTGTAAGGGTCACAGAGCATGGGAACAGGCTCCCAGAGGGGTTGTGGAGTGTCCTTCTCTGGAGACTTTAAAGGCCTGTCTGGATGTGTTCCTCTGTGATCTGTGCTAGATTGTGTGGTCCTGCTCTGGCAGGGAGTTGGACTTGATGATCTCTTTGATTCTCTTCCAACCTCTAACATCCTGTGATTATTTCTCCATAGTTATAGTAAACATAATTACCATAAATACTTGACCCACAAGGATCTTTGAGTCCAACTCCCTGTGCTACCAAAATCTAAATCCTATGACTAAGAATTCCTTGAGCTCTGACATGTTTGGTGCTCTGACGGCTTCACTGGGGAGCCTGGTCCAGTGACAAACTACCTTCTAGGTGAAGAAATTACTTGAAGTACTTAATTCTATGAACACTAGTCTGTCTGAAAATCTTCATGAATGGAGCACAAAATTGGAATTAACCCACCTAAATCTGGGTAGATCTTTAGCAGAAGCTGTGATTTTGAGATACATTTGAGAGAATGTGTTTTTATACAGTTACCTTTCCACCCTGCTATATGCTCAGTGCAACCTAGAGAAAGACTGAGGACATAGAGTGCCTGTTGAATGTGGCTGAATATTCCTCTAATGTATATGTTTTTAATTTCTTTCCTAGTTCGATCTGTTCTTAAAAAGCCAGACGTGAAAGGACTTGAAGATGAAGGGGAGGCACCTTTGCCTGTGTTGCCTCTGTGAGTGGTTTGAGTCAGCGAATTACCTACTGGCGAAACACACTCATTGCATGAATGTAATTCTCGTTTTGCTGTAGTGACAGAGTTGTGGCACAACATTAATTCTCCCATTGCTTAAGAAATTTTCCTGTCTGTGGAGGATGTTACATTTGAATGCTGTATGAAGTTTTAACACTGTCAGTGTTTTATTACTGTCATTATAGTTACACGGAGTAGTAGTGGTTGATCAGAGTAACTTTCTGGCTTCCACTGCATCATATTCAGGATGTAGGTATGGCACTTACTTATTAGTGTTAAGGATTAAGCTTTTTAATACTGCTGTTTATTGAAGTATTGCTTGAGCTCTTCACTTCTATATGTTTTGGTTGTTGGTTTGATTGTTTTTTCCAGAGGTCTAGATTTCTCTAGCCCATGGCATAAAAATTTTCATCATGCAAAAAAGAAAATCCTTTCAAAATTGCACATTGTCCAACCCACAATGAGAACTCTGCGGGATTTCAGTTATGAAGCATTCTCTTCCTTCCTTTTAGTGGATTTCTCAAGTTTCAGGTAAAGCCTGTTTTGGTCAATTATTAACCTGTGTTGGTATTTAAAGCTGTTAAAGAAGAGTTAGTTAAACTCCCTATGAGAAATACTAGAATTTATATAATATATTTCTTCCATGTGTCATTTAATGTTCATTGAGTCAATTACTTTATAATATGATGCATTTAACTTGTCTCTGTTATCCATTAATATCAATGCTTAAATTGCTGGAAGTATCAGCCTTTTCAGTGTATGTTTTGCCTTTAATTCTGTAAAGGTCTCATTATTTATTTATCTTAATGCCTTGATTCTCATAGATGTCTGACTGAAGCAGCATTTGAAAAACACTTGCTGGTTTTCATCAGTTCAATTTTTAATCTTGGAACTTTTTGGTTTTGTAATTTTCAAAAGGATAAAAATGTCAGTATCTTTTTCATTTTTTTTCTGAGGTTTAGGGTATTTTTTTCCTTATTTAAGCCTACAGAAGTGATGCTTAAGTTCCCTCTGTGCTTTCTGCTGAAAAAGAATAGGTTTGTAATACGGTGTTTATCAGTGTTACTTTACTCCAAAGGTTGGTTTTTTGTTTGTTTTTTTAGCTTGAAAGGACCAATTGATTGTGATTCTTTGGTGGCTGATGTCTCTTTAAGCTGTTCTAAAGCAGAAGAGAAGATACTGAATACATGGTATCAAAGAGTTTTAGGTCTCTTTTCTCAGAAGGCATTGACTTCATTGACAAAGTTGCATCACGTTGACTCTTTTTATAACTCTGTGGCTGTGCTTATGTCTAATCAGGTAAAATGTTTCTGTGATAACTGAAATTTAGGGAACTTGAATCAGTCAGTAGGTTAGATGATAGGGGATTGTCAGGGGTTAGGTTATATAGTCATTGCTCACCAGCTGTTGCCTATCATCCAGTAAAGTATTCATGGTGTTAAATATTTCAAACTCCCCTCTTAAAATAAATACATGGTCCTGTGTATTTTTTTTAATTCTAGTCTCTTAAATACAGAAAATTTCATGATTCTACCAACTAGAATGCAATTAGCTTGAAGAAGTAAGTGTCTCAGTCTTCTCAGGACCTTTCCTATCTCCAATCTTGGCACTGTACTTGCATGTAGTATATTAGCAAAATGAAGAAAACGTGGTCTCTCTCCCTTGAAAGCAAATGTAGCTAAAAAAATAAAAAAATTTGGCAAAATCCATGGGCTTTATTGAAAAGTTTATTTCTTCATTAATTCACATTCTGTATGGACTGGGACTAATACTCTTTGACATCATTAGAAAAACTGGCACCACTTCAATTATCCATGAAGCAGGCCAAAAACACTAAAATGAATGGAAATCCCAGCTCACTGAATGGCATTGAAGGAGGAAGGGGATTTGATGTTTCACCTAACAGGTGATATATATTTTTTTCCTAGCTGAAAGACTTATTGACAAGAACAGTTGAAGCTTTTGTGAAGCTTTTTGACTCTGAAGACAGAAAATGTTTACCTTTATTTACTATGACATTGATTCTTGAGGAAAATGGCATGGAGTTTTATCCAAGCTTCCAAGAGCTGGAAGAAGCAATTCTGTCTGTAGTAGATCGTATAGGACAGACTCTCCAGGTGTGCTTTTGTCTTTATTTAAATATGTAACTGCTGAGTTGTTCAATGCACGAAAGTATCAGTAATATAGAACTCTGACTGTTGTGGAAACGGGCAGCGGAATTCAACCTGACATATTTTCCATAAGCATTCTGGAAGTCACATCATGAATCTTTATGCAGCAGAATTCCAGACTCTGAAGCTCATTTTATTATTCTCTCATTCTTAAGAAATAGGTACACCTGCTACTTATAGTTTCAGTTAGCAAATCTCCAGGTATGGCTACAAGTTAATTGTCTGCTTCTTTATTAGATACAAGTCAGGCTTGAAAACTAACAGGTAATCTTTATTTTCTCCTTGGATATGTAAATAACCACATTCTAATTTATTTATTTATTTATTAGTTACATTGAACTGTGAACTAACATTTTGCATAGAAATGTAATTAGCAAGTTAGTTATATATGTGATGATTTACCATAATTAAGATCTTCAGAGGAAGACGCGGAAAATTAGAGTTGCTGTTCCTTGTCTTTGTAAGAAGAGAAGCCTCAAATCTGTAACAACTGCTATGTATGATTTGTAAATATTTATCTCTTGGAAACCGTTCTGTAAAGACAGTCTTTCTGGGGGCTTTAGATGTATCCCTGTGGACTGAGCATAGGCCTTTAATTATAGGTGACAGTGCTTTCAGAGAAGTGTTTGGGTTTAGTTTTGTGTTTGCACACGTGACAGAATTTAGTTTTGTGTAAGATTGGATAATTATTTTTTGTCTGTTTTATGTTTCCTGTTTAACTTTTTGAATCGGGAAGAATTGTTCTAGATGTGTATGAAGCACCTGGCCTTGGTCATAATTAAAGCCTTGTGCTTTTCTGGCACAGAGTATTATGCAGATTGCAACTACTATTCAGATAATGTATCTTTGTATTACTTTTAAACATTTAAGTAACCAGAACTTGCACTTCTACTAGAACATCCCAACGGTACGTTCTTGGCTAACGGAAGGGACTACAACCCTGGACACTGAACTTCCTAGTCACACTATAGTATGGGCCACATCTGCACTAAGGAAGTCCATCAGGGACAACTTAAAAGGTCCAAAGGCATATTTTGAAAATTATGGTGAGTGGCAGAACAGTGTTTAAATAACTCTGTTATTTGTTTGAAATAAGTAACTTACTGTACAACTTATGTGTGATAATAATATGAATATAATTGAATTGTAGTTGAAAGATATGGCTGGCTTGTGGATGGAGCTGCAGAAACCCAGGTAGAAAGATTTGAAGTAGAAGAACACAGTTTTGATGAATATACTGCTGTAAGTTTTTAATTCTACATTTTAGATATGATTTTTACTCTACCCACAGCAATAAAAAGGGAACAGAGGATAGCAGGTGCTTAGCCTTTAGCTAAAAATCATGTTCACTAGCTAGTAGTCTAAAACATAAATATATTTGCCCAAAAAAAGTCTGTTGTAAATAGAAAAAAACCACCATTATTTATGTTATTCTATGTGTAATGCTTACTCATGTAGCCAAGTACCTGAAGTCAAAAATGTAATCTTTTTCTGAAGTTTATAGATGAATTCTTCACTCACAAGAAGGAAATCTTGAGTTTACCAGAGGCAGCTCATTTTCCTATGATCTGTTTGAATTGTGAGGACACAAAGCAAGGTTTGGCTAGTAAGGCAGACACCTTTGCAGAAAGACTCATGGACAAAATAGTGGCCAATTACAGACAGGAAAATGAGAAGTAAGTAGAATTTTCTGCTTGTGATTGCTACATGTGTTAAATGCATTGGACAAACACGTAGAAGAAATGCAAATATACCACACTCAAGCATTCCCCCTTGTTAAATTTCATCCTGGTAATCAGATCCCAAATGACTCAGTCTACCTAAATGCCTCTGCAAGGCACTCTGTCCCTCAAGAAAGTCAACAGCACTGCCCAGTTTGGCATCATTGGCAAACCTGTTAATGGCACACTGAGCTCCTGCATCCAAATAACTGGTCAATGTATTAAACAGAACTGGACTCAGAACTGAGCCTTGGGGAAGAGCGCTGGTAACAAGTTGCCAGCCAGGTGTAACCTCATTCACTGCAATCCTGTTTGGCTCTGTGCTTCAGCCTATTCTTCCTGCTTATTTTGCAGCTGGACAATTTGTCTGAGGGACAGTATCAAAAGGGCACTAAAAGGCACTAAAATCCACTTAAGCTACATCCACCACCTTTCTGTCACTAAGCAAATGACCTTATCATAGAAGGATGTCAGTTAAGCAGGGAGTTAATTTGCAAGTATGAATTAAATCACGATTGAGGTCATATTGTTTGGTTAACTTGAATAATTATAGTCAATTTTGTAGCGATTCCACACTCCCCAAATTAAGAAATTATTTGCTAAGGCAATGTTTGCGTGTATGCTAATGATGTTGTACTTAAGTTTGGGTATTTACCATAAGTAACTACAATGTTTATTGTATATGAATTCTCCAAAATCCAAAAGAATCAATTACTGCAAGTTAATATTCTCTGTCCTAACTTTGCCTTATTCCCTATTTAAATTCATAATGTAATGGTATTAGTGCATGGATTGTACTTGAAGAACTAATTTTGACTTTTAATTTCATTAAAACTAAGCTTGAATCCTGTCAAATGAAAATTTGAAATGTAAATGTTTTGTGTAAAATATATCTATAGGATATGCAGGGAATTTGAAGCAATTAAGGAACGTGCGTTAAAAATTCCTGAGACAACAGAAGAAATGATAGAAACAATACTTTACATAAAGAATGTCAAAACCAAAGGTATCCAGGACCTGTTGTTAAGGATCAAGGTAAATGACTCCTTTAATTCTGCATCTTTTACCAAACATACTCACTTAGACAAATAGAGAATTCATTCTGGGGCGTGGAGATGTTTGTCTGATCATGCTGCACGGATGAGTAAACTGTACTCCCAGTGTTACTTCAACCAGAAGTGGACCTTAAGTTCATTCTTTGCCAAAACCTTATTCCTTGTTCCCATGTGTTCTACCTGTTAGAAATGCAGCTTTTAATAAATCATAGAAGACAACTTATTGTTTGTACCTAGATACTTACTTCAGGATTGCTTAAAAAGCTGTTTATGAAAATATAACACGCACATGTAAAGAGAATTTTGTGTGTGAAAACAATTGTGATGTTGAGCACAAAGGATGCAGAATGTAAATGGTGTTAGCAGTGGTACTTCGTGTGCACTCAAATCTATGCAAGGTGTGAGTCGGTCTAATATGTTACTGGATAAGAAACTCTTTGCTATATGTTGTATAATAGGTATGTAAGCAATGTTGTGGTAATAGAGTCTGTCAATATAACACATTTATTCTGCAGAACTTATGACTTTTATATCTTAAATAATAGTAGTATTTTACATGTTGATATACAGGCCACTGGAGTCATACTTAAGAGAAGTAAGCTTACAAACAGGGCAGGGATTTGAATAAATTTTTATGTATATTTTGAACCTTAATATTCAGTTGACTGGATTAACTCTGAGTTCAGAAGTCTGTGAAATGTAGATTTCTATATTATCTTCATAGATAATGCTATCCTACCCTATATTTTAACAGATCTATGATGATTAAAGTTGTGTGAAATCTCTTTTATAGGAGTCATGTCGACAAATGAATTACTTCGTAGATGGTTTTTCATTTACTCCTGAAGACATTGCCCAGAATACAGCAGTCATATTATGGCCAAAGAATATTAAAGCTATTTTTGATGAGCATGATGATGTAAGAGTGTTTTCTTTTTTTATGGTCTATTATGGCTTGTTAGACTTTCCACTTTACTTGAGCTGTTTACTCAGCAGGCTAAATATATCTACACACATAACGTGAACTATGCACAATTAGACTTGCATAAATAACATTTCCAGGTTTTTATATCAACAGAAGGCTTGAGTAGAGTGTTTCCATCACTTTCAGCTAAAACCTTCAGCAAATCTTACCTTAATTTGTTTGCAGTCAGTAATAGGTCATTCATAGGAGGGTAAAAATTAGAGCTGTATTGTGCTGGAGCTTGAGATCCAGATTAGTTTTATATGGAGTTTTTATAAGTCCACATATTTGCATTTTATACTCTCAGATGTGTGTCCATTCTTATTCTATTGCAGTAGAAGAAAACTACTTCCTCTTTTGGAGATGTTCTCTTGATCTGCTTGACAATTTTTGCATAGCAATAGGTGTCCTTGTCATAGGAGATCTCCTCTACCTTGACTGATTTCTTGTTGGGTACCTCAAAGTAACCTTTGTGTGCAACGCCTGTGCTCCAGAGTGGTCTTTTATTCTGGCATTTCTGCCTTTTACAGCTGTAGATACATGTGAGGTAGCACATAGCACTGGCTTGCAGCAGTTGTAGGTGTCCTTTTCTGGTAATACATCACCGAATCCCAAAGATTATAATTATTATTTGTCTAGTGTTTTCTTTTGTTTGATTGCTGGAGGAGGCCTTTAAGGCAACGCTAGATGGAGGTTGTATAAGCTTAACTGGGACATACAGAAAGCAACCCCTGGAGAAATGTCAATTATTGTGAGGCTAATAACTTATTTGTATGATTTTCTTTTTGCTAACATTTAATGTAGATGATACTCTGTATGTTATTCATTGAAAGGACTTAAACCACTTCTGCATTATTGTTTTTTTTTTCTTAAAAATAATTATTTTCTAGCTGATTGAACAGTCTAAATATAAAAGAGATGAAGAACTGCAACATAAATATGAGAAACTGATGGTGGAATTAGATGAGCTGAATCGTTCTGTGACAGACTATGAAGGATATTCAAAACTGGACTGCATGCAGCAGGTCTGATTAACATGCAGTATAAAATGTTTAGAGATGGTTTGTGTGCGGTGTACGTAGGGGTCATGGAAGAAACTTAGAATTAAAAACACTCACTATTTTAACAATTGTGAACTAAAACATTTATTGTCCCTTCACCACAGTGAACAAACTGATAAAATGAACCCTTCTTCTTCCCCCTGTTTCTATGACATGAGCAATAATATTTGACAGAAAGTTTACTATAATATTGTGCAGAATTTAGCTGGTAGATAATACTGAGATATTACGAATGTGGGAAGGGAGGGTTTTTTTCTGTGGGTTTGTGTTTTTGGTTTTTTGACTCATGGAATTCTGGCCCTGGTGACATTATTTTCAAATTACTTTAGTGGGATGAGAATTTCCATCTCTGGTTTTGCTATCTGGAGGAACTAAAGGAAAAAATAACAGGTTACAATTGTGATTGATTGGTTGGTTAATTGATGAATTTCTAAAAGTTCAATTTTCTGTTAATAAAGAACAGACTACTGGCTCTAAGTCTTGGCAAATTTCCAGAACTACTTTATCATCACCAGAACATGTCTTGCACTGTAGTTGGAGGATTTCACAATTGTGCTTAGTAACTTTGATTAATTAAAAACAAAACACAAATCCTAAGCTAATAAATCCCAGTTGCCTTTGTGATATATCAGATGCATAAAAATACCTATGCCTGCCTTCTAGAACAGTGAATTTTAAAGCTCTGATGTTTTGAAAATGGTTTTATAGTCTTGAGTTCAGTAGTGATAAAAGTTTATTTTTCTTACTGTTCTGCATTTTTCACAGTCATTGCACTCAAGGATGAGTTTTAAACTCATGTTTCCTAAATTATAAAAATGCATAGGTTTATTATGTTTTGGTATCTTATTGTGATAGCTGCTCAGAGCATAATTTAGTTATTACTCAAGGCACACAATTATTTGATTTCAGTATGTGGCTATACTGAGGGCATTACAGCAACGCATACAGAAGGCTGAAGAAACAGTAGCTCTGATTAATAGAGAAGAGACTTTGCTCAAAAGACAACTGAGTGACTTCCCACTCCTCAGCAAGTTAAAAGCTGATATTGAACCATATCAGAAACTCTTCAGTGTTATACTGAAATGGCAACGAGCAGAAAAAAGGTAATTCAGCACTTCGAGCAGGGAGAGCAGGAAAAGTGCTTATGCTTGTTTTCTTTTCATGTCAGATATAGGTTGTGTGTTTGTGTTTTTACAAAAATTCGTTATTAGCTTTGCAAGTATAACTGCAATATAGTAGTAATATAACTTACAGATATGGGTTGTTACTCTAATTCAGCTAGAAAAAAAAGAGTCAAATGTTATTTTGTAAAGGAGAATATTGCATACTGCATTCTAACTGTGTTAGTCATGCTGATGAAGTCCATAAGACAAACCCTCTGAAAGAAGTGTATAAGCAAGAAAAAGAATGGTTAGTTATGAGCCGTTTTGTATAGCAGAAAATTAAGAAATTCTATTAGAAAGGTCACAATCTGTGTGTTATGAAAACCATTTTCCACTTAATGACTGTCCAAAACGTCATGTGGATATGCTCAATGGATGTTGCTCTCTTGTGGCCTGATCTTGCCATGAGGACTGTGGTATGTCTTGGCCTAAATGAAGTGAGGTGATTTGCCAGTTCCTTTGCTCTTTGGAAGTTAGAAAGTGCTATAACTAGAAACTATGGATTTGTTGAAAATACAAAGGCATAGTATGTTTTGATGTCATGTGTTGCCCTCTATCCAGAGCTTAGCTTCAATATTTCTCGATCTGTGTTAGTTACTTGCCTTCAGTATGTGACTGACATGAAAGGATTATGCAAATACAGTGTGGATGAATCTCCTTCAGTTGTTGAATTTGCATAAAATGACAGTAATTAGAAATAAGAGTTTGATTGTAATATAAATAACTGTTAATCTACATCTTGTTTCTGTTGCTAATAAGTGTTAATTGTTGACTGTGTTTTTTATTCAGTTTTCTGACTTGGTGTTTTTTCTCAGATGGATGGATGGTACCTTTATAGAACTAAATGGGGAAAGTATAGAAGCTGAGATTGATGAGTTTCTAAGAGAGATAACTAAATTCTCAAGGCTCTTCCAACAAAAGAAGAAAATTCAACAGGAGCAGAAAAGTAGATCACGGTGCAAAACCATAGGAGAGAAGACAGAAGAAGCAAAGGCAAATCCAACTCTTACAATGTGTTCTTCAGTTCTGGAGCAGATCAAAGACTTCAAGGTAAGGGAAGTTGAAGGATATTAGGATTTGGTGCTCAATTCGGCACACAGTGAGGGTAGATGATGCAGTGTCCTGTACTAAGTTCCTGTTAAAACATAGTGCAAGCTCTGAATCACCATTGCCAGATTGCAGTGTCCCATTGTAATAAAATTGCTTTGTAGGTTTGTTAATGTGAATTGTTGAGTGGAGACGTAAAAGGGAAATTTAATTTTTGGTTGCAGAGAAATATTTAAGGATGTGCTTGGGAATTCTGAAATGAGACTATATGTTAGGTGAATAGAAGCCCTACTTAATATAGCTGAAAAATTCTCCCTTTTTTCTGCTAAAACTGCACTTAACAGTTGTATTCCTTACTCAATAATTTACTGCAGTTATTTAGAAGTGGAATGGATAAATGAATGTATCTTCAGAAAATATTTTCATGTCATCAGCTCCTGTAGGAGAATTTTTAGTGCACATCAGAGATGATAAAACAAATAAGAAATACAACAAAAGAAATAATGCAATGACAATTTTTACTTTAAAATTCTTTTTCCTCAATTAGGAGAACATTCCAACTATAACTATTTTATGCAATCCTGGCATAAAAACTCACCATTGGCAGCAGATGTCAACTATAGTAGGATATGATTTAACACCATACTCTGAAACTACTCTGAGAAAAATTTTAAAGCAGAATCTAGGCCCTTATATGGAGAGGCTTGAAGCTATAAGTGTAGGAGCAAGCAAGGTAAGAATTGAAATTTGATAGTGACAAACATCATGTGTCTTAGTGACAGCTTTTATGACTGACTAGAATTTTTTTGTCTTTGCCCTTATGCAACAGAAGAGATTTGATGACTTTGATCCGTTAGATGATAACTGAGTGTGTAAACATTTGTATCCTATGTAATGTGATTAATATGAGTAGATTGCTTTTGTACACTAGAAAATGATATATTAATAAGAATTACAGGCTGTTAGAGGTTGGAAGGAACCTCCAGAGATCAAGTTTGATTCCTCCCCCTCCCAAAAAAACAGTATCACCCAGGGTAGTCCAAACGGGTTTGCATCCAGACAACCTTTGAAAGTCCAGAGGAGACTCCACAACCTCTCTGAGTAGTTTGTTCCAGTGCTCCGTCACCCTTACTGTAAAGAAGATTGTCCTCATGTTGAGCTCAAAGCTTCTATGTTCAAGTTTGTATCCTTGGCTCCTTGTCTTATTACTGTGCATCAACGAAAAGAGATTGGCTCCATCCACTTGACACCCACTCCTCAGATATTTATGGACATTGATTAAATCCCCTCTCAGTCTCTCCATTCTAAACAGCCCCAGGTCTCAGTCTCTCTTCATGGGAGAGATGCTCAAGTCCCCTAATCATCCTCACAGCTCTCTATTGGACTGCTTCCAGCAGATCCTTGTCTCTCTGCAATTGTGAAGCTCAAAACTGGACACGGTATTCTAGGTGCGATCTCCTCCCTCAACCTGCTGGACATGCTTTTCTTCTAAGTAGAGCTTTGAAGAGGGCAAAGTCAGCCCTCTTAAAGTCCAGGGTTGAAATTTTACTTACCACTCTGCTTTTGTGTCTAGTGATATTAACCTGTAACATGTGGTCACTGCAGCCAAGATTACCCCCAGCCTTAATGTCTACAACCAGTCATTCTTTGTTAATACAAGGTCCAGCATCATGCTTCTTGTTGGTTGTTCAGCACCTGCAGTGCCACAATAATGGGACGGGGCAATGACTTAATGCAAGCCAAAAATCCACATTATTAGAAAAGTAGGCAGGTATATGTTCTCTCAGAAGGGCTAGTGTGTTAATCATTGATTGGTTAAAGTTACAGTAAGAAAGTTAGTAACTACTCTATGATTGGCAAACATGCTCTGTTCAAGCAAAAGGCGTTGTTTCTTCTTTCTTGATTATTTCCGTGCTCTTTGGTATGTGCTGTTATGTGACTATCCGAGCAGTCCTAACTGCAGGATCCTGTTTATCTTTCTCTTCTGAGGTCTAACTGACCTAGATATTTTCTGCTCAAGGTCTATGCTCTATTTCTTTCGTCTCGAGCAACTGTTCCTTGCTAACAAACCCTTCCCCTATTCCTACACTCCATCAGAAAGCTGTCATCAGTGCACTGCAGGAGCCTTTTGGACTGTTTATGCTTGGCTGTGTGATCTTTCCAACTAATATCAGAGTGAATCAAGTCACCCATGAGCACCAGGCTAATTGATCATGAGGCTACTTCCAGCTGCCTGGAGAAGGCCTCATTGACAACTTCTCCCTGGTTTGGTGGCCTACAGTAAATTTACATAACCATCACTCATGTTTGCGTGTCCCTTGAGTCTTCCTCATAAGCTTTCAATGCTTTTGCCATCTTCCCCTGGGTTAGGCTTAATGCATTCTAGGTGCTTACATGGAGAGCAATTCCACCACGTTACCTTGTCAGTCTGTCCTTCTTGAAAAGTATGTAGTCATCCATTACCACATCTCAGTCATGCAAGCTGTCCCACCATGTCTCTGTAATCACCATGAGATCATAATCCTGTGACTGCACCCATATTTCTTGTTTATTTTGCTTATTTCCCATGCTTCTTGCATTGGTATACAGACACTTCAGAGACTTAGAGGAGCACTGTTACCATTGGGTAGCACATAATCCACCATCCCCTACAGCCCCTGGGACAGCAGTAGAGCTGGTACATCACGTCACAAATATCCTGTGCTTGTCTTCAGTGAGCCTGTTTTTTAACCTCTTCCCCCTTTGAAATTAAAGATTTAACAATCCTACTTCAATTTATGCTGTTAGAGCAAAATCGCTTTTGCATCAAGATGAACTTGTACATGAAATCAGCACATTGGAAAAAAATAGTGCTGTGACTAAAATGCTTTTTGTTTCTAAACTGTAGGAATTTTCCTTAGAGAAAGCAATGCATGTCATGCAGGAAAGCTGGGCCTCTGTCTCCTTCAATACATCTGTGTATCGTGATAGTGGCATTCATATTCTGTCTGCAGTGGATGAGATTCAAGCTCTTCTTGATGACCAGATTATAAAAACTCAGACAATGAGGGGATCACCTTTCATTAAAGCATTTGACCAAGAAATCAGGGTATGAGGAGTACTTTTTAAACTATTGTTATTTGCAGGATAACTGTAGTACAGGAGTGTGCTAGTTGTATTACAGCTGTATTGTGTCACTAATTAATGGATCACTCTCATTAATTTTTCAGCAAGATTCCTCTGAGTTCATGTAAGACCTACTTAGATTACTTCTCTATTGGAATTCCCTCTTCTATTCAGATTGAAGTGCAACCAAAACAACATGATTATTTTTTTACATGTTTTACTAAATCCCTATTTCTCTTAGTGCCTTTAACCTTGCTTCTTAACCATAAAGTTATTGAGTGACTGTGTTTTGGAAACTTACATACCCTTAAATATTTTTCTTTTATATTGTTTACTGCTAGATATGTTTATTTTCTCCTTTGAAAAGAGAGTACCTCAGCGACTGCCTTGTATTTACTCTCTCTAACAATCTTTGTTTGGAAACATTAAGGTAACATTCTTTAACTCTTTGTGAAGGAATGGGAAAATCGCTTAATTCGAACTCAGGAGATCATTGATGAATGGCTGAAAGTGCAAGCACAGTGGCTTTATTTGGAACCCATTTTGTCTTCTGAGGATATAATGCAACAGGTGCCAGAAAAGGGGCGCCTCTTTCAGACTGTGGATAGACACTGGAGAGATATTATGAAGTTCTGTGTTGAAGACCCAAAGGTATAGAAAGTTGACAGTACTGAACAAGAAATAATATCTTCTCTTCATCTTTGTCAAAGCTTTTATTTTCAGATTATATGTACAGTTAACTACTCCATCACTTCCCTAGGCTTTCTAAGAACAGAGCAATATTGTGCATTATTTGAATAACTTCTACTGTTTGAAGTACTTTATTTAGTATCTTACAGTTTTCATGTGTTTGCTCTTACAGGTTCTTGTTGTGACTTCCATGATAGGGTTACTGGAGAAGCTTCAGAATTGTAATGACCTTCTTGACAGAATCATGAAGGGGCTTAATGCTTATCTTGAGAAAAAACGTCTGTTCTTTCCACGGTATGATGTTTTGCCTGTTTAGAAAACAAAGGTTCTGAATGTTTATTTTTCTCTGAGTAAGATCAGCCTTTAAAGTGGTCTGACAATGCAGATGACTTTTTTATATATGAATTTTCTTTCTTAGCTTCTTTTTCCTGTCTAATGACGAAATGGTGGAGATCTTGTCAGAGACTAAGGATCCTTGCAAAGTTCAGCCTCACTTGAAGAAGTGTTTTGAAGGCATTGCTAAACTACATTTCCTTCCAAATTTGGATATTAAAGCAATGTATAGTTCTGAAGGCGAGCGTGTAGAGCTGATTTCAACCATTTCTACTTCTGAAGCTCAAGGTGCAGTAGAGAAGTGGTTAATTCAAGTAGAAGATACTATGCTGAAGACAATACGTGATGTCATTTTGAGATCAAGAATGGTATGGGGTTTGTAGTAATTGAATAGTTGTAGCACAAATAGATCCTTCTTTATTTTAAGGCTGTCTCTTAGCTTCCAGGAGGGGCTCTCAACCACTCTTCCACCTTCATTCCACCCCTCAACCTTACCCTATATTTTGCCTTATGTTTAAGGTGGTATGGAGGGTCAGCCAGGGGGGTTAGGAAGCAGATGGATTAATCACACAGACGGCAGGTTAGATGAGAGAGAGAGAGAGAACTTCAGCCCAAAAGCCCAGGCAGCGATTGTGTTGTCTATGTTTATGTTCTTGTTCTTACACATCTCAGCAAACTTATGAGTGAAGTAGACATCACCATTGTTTTCACAGCCTGTAATCTAATTCTTCTCACCAAAACATGCTAGCTAGTTTCAAACTAGCACAGTGTTACATAATAAAATATATGCACAGACATGTGCATATGTGTCTGTGTACTCTAACCATTTCAGGCATACATGGAGACTGAGAGAAACAGATGGGTTCTGGAGTGGCCTGGACAAGTAGTACTGTGTGTGTCTCAGATGTTCTGGACAAGTGAAGTGCATGAAGTTCTTTGCAATAGACCAGAGGTACTTTATAATCTTTTAAAAACTGTTTGTTAATTCAGTTAGTTTATTTCACCTGAACAAATGTTTGTCTACAATCAGAATCAAATTTGAAAAAGGATAAACATATGAGGTAGATATACACGAATTTATGTATAGAGATTTATACCTCGGATTCAGGTACCTGAATAATCTTGTTTAGAGTAAATACATGAAAAATTAGCTTTGCATAAGTCCTTAACTGTGAATGAGAGAGAAACCAATGCTTCTTTACATTGCAGTTTAAAAGCATGGGTTAATAAGCAATCTCCAGAAAGATAGGTAGCCAATGTGAAGAAGTTTGAAGCACTTCAAACTGTTATATAACTTCATAATTAACTTCTTGTCTCTTAGGGTTTAAAGGATTATTATGATAAACTTCAGCTTCAACTTAATGATATTGTAGAGCTGGTAAGAGGAAAACTCTCAAAGCAAACAAGGACCACACTGGGTGCATTGGTTACTGTTGATGTACATGCTAGAGATGTCATCATGGAAATGATTGAAAGTGGTAATTATCTTTTTAAAATGTTTCTCTTTGCATGAGTTTTAATTAAATATAGGCAACCATCTGGTTTGGCTGTGTAAACAAACCATCACAGTATGAAGATATGTATGCATTTATTAATGTTGATGCTCCCATGCGATTTCAAAGCTATTTTAACCTAATAGAAAATCCAGTTACCTAAAATACCTGTTGTGATTGCTTTCAATTCTGTGTTTATCAGGTGTGCAAAGCGAGACAGACTTTCAGTGGCTTGCACAACTACGCTATTATTGGGAACTGGAGAACGTTCATGTCCGCATCATTAATTACAATGTCAAATATGCTTATGAGTACCTTGGGAACTCACCGCGCCTCGTCATTACACCTCTTACAGACAGGTGTTACCGCACCTTGGTATGACCTTCCACCACTGCCACTACATACTGTATTTACTGCAGTATAGTGGTTTTTACACTTGTCATAACAGACACACGTTTGGGCTTTGCAGTTCCTATTAGACTCTGGTATTTCCATTTAAAGATGGAAAAGAGTAGCAAGCAAGTAATGGCATCAGATTTAATGTGAAAGATCTATCTCAGGAAGAACTGAAAAAAATGAGTCTAATCAAGTTTAAGTATCAAATTGTGATTGTGTTGATGATAAAACTAAACTCTCTCTAAGGGTCAAAATTCAGTGTTCTTGTATATATTTCTTAGCTGTAAGTGATTTTCAGATTATTTTTCAATTATTGTAACTGTACCCTTTTATATTAAATAAGTGACTATATGAAACTAATGCTATTTAACATTTTTGGTCAGAGTAATTTCATATGAATGAAGTACTAATAATTTCCATAAATTATTTCTCTTTCATAGATTGGAGCCTTTTATTTAAATCTTGGTGGTGCCCCCGAGGGTCCAGCAGGGACAGGTAAGACAGAGACCACCAAAGATTTGGCTAAAGCTCTTGCTGTTCAGTGTGTTGTCTTCAACTGCTCTGATGGTCTGGATTACCTGGCAATGGGAAAGGTAAATAAGAAAATAAATGTATTTTGTATATTTTCCACATTGAAAATTATAGGATTCCTACTTCAAAGAGACAGTTAAATACTTCTTGGACACTTTATACTGGTCTCCACATAAGTTTAATTTTCTGTGTTTTATAAAACCCTATTAAGTTGATGATGTAAACAAGAAATCAGTATCTTTGCAGAATCAGTATCTTTTGATTTAGCTTTCTTTAGAACCAAGAAAGGACTTTGTTCTTCAGTACTTCACCGATCTCTGCTCTAAATAGACTTAAAATAGTATTACAATTTTGTCTTTCATGTGATTAAACTTGCCGTATGACACTCATAATGTCTTTTCAATCTTGTAAGAGTCTGTTAGCAATATTATTGATGTCTTTCTTCATCTGTAGTTTTTCAAGGGTTTGGCTTCATCAGGTGCATGGGCATGTTTTGATGAATTCAATCGCATTGAGCTGGAAGTGCTGTCTGTTGTGGCACAGCAGATCCTTTGCATCCAGAGAGCCATACAGCTAAGGCTAGAAACGTTTATTTTTGAAGGAACTGAACTGAAGCTTAACCCCAACTGTTTTGTAGCTATTACCATGAATCCAGGCTATGCAGGACGTTCTGAACTTCCAGATAATCTGAAGGTAAGCTAATAAAATGACTACATGATTCTGTTTGAGAAGGAATTAAAACACAAAAAAATGAGGGACATGTGTGTTGATGCTGTTAATTCAGACTGTACCGCTGGGAATGTAAACATATTTGTTACACAGTGGACACATACTGAAGCAATGGCAAGTGTTGGGGCTGTGAGCAGATTTGGATGGGGTTGAAAAATACTTTCTTGAAAGTATTTTTACTTTGCATTTATCACAGTCTTATTTTAAAGAGGCTCTTAATCCATGTGAAGGATTTTCTTAGATTAGCTGCTTAAATAAAAGTCTTGAGGTGATTGTTTTTACTAGATTAGTCGTTTTGCTGTGGAGACTTAGCTTGAGCAAAGTAGTCTTGGAGCCTTTTGGAGCACCATCTGCTCCTTAAGACTCACTGTGGCACAAAGGTACTGGGCCAGAGCAAGTTGCCTCAGTGGCAACAACACTGTGAGTGCCAACTTAAAGCACTTAATGTAGCATGAAGTGTATACCAACTGCAGATCACTCAAAGAGAGGAAGTGTGTTCTTTCACCTGCCATGTACAAACACCTTTCTTTGCTTACTGCTGTGTTGTATCTATCAGTGTAAGATGCAAAATGCATTCTTGAAATAGTCATGAGAGGGAGGCTCTGGAAGAGACAGCGTCTTTTCTGCACTGATTTGAGGAGAATTGATGGTGGTTAGCTTCCTAGAAAGTCATAAGCTGCAAGCATTGATCATTCTTCTATTTCATTGGCCTTTACGTGTTCTGCAGTCCACCACTTTCCAGAGTAACTGCTTTAAATGATCCAGAGCTTTCCTCATCATACTAAGCTGTTCTTAATTTAAAATGCCATTATTTTTTTCAGTTAGAAATGCTCTTATGGGATGCATACTGATTCCTCACCTGTAAAGCTCTGAATTACTTCCTGGTCCTTGATTCATTATTTGAAGATATTTCTTTGGGTATCTATTTCAGGTTCTTTTCCGAACAGTAGCCATGATGGTTCCTAACTACGCTCTGATAGCAGAAATTTCACTCTATTCATGTGGATTTTTGAATGCTAAATCACTGTCAGTGAAGATAGTGATGACCTACAGGCTTTGTTCAGAACAGCTCTCCTCTCAGTATCACTATGACTATGGTATGCGAGCAGTTAAAGCTGTGTTAGTGGCTGCTGGGAATTTAAAACTAAAATTTCCCACAGAAGATGAAGATAAATTGGTGAGTTCCTGAGGGAATAATTCTTAAGAAATTTTACAGCTGCATGCGTTTCTGAGTTCTGAAGACAGCTCCACTACAACTTGTCACATCACTGACAAGTTTGTGAAAGGAAGATAATGAAATGCATGCTGCACTTCCAGTGCTATGCAATCCAGTGATTGCACAGTTGTGTTCAACTGCTTGTTAAAGGCACCATTTAATATTTATTACATATTAGATTATTATAGAACCAGAGAATCAGGATTGGAAGGGACCACAAGAATCATCTAGTTCCAACACCCCTGCCATGGGCCACAGCCTTATCCAACCTGTCCTTAAACATGTCCCCTCAACCACCTTCCTGGGCACCCCATTCCAGGCTCTCACCACTCTCATGCTGAACAACTTCCTCCTCATGTCCAGGCTGAATCTCTCCACCCCCAGCTTTGCTCCATCCCCACCATGTCCTGTCACTACCTGATAGTCTAAAAAGTCCCTCCCCAGCTTTTCTGTAGGCCCCCTTCATATACTGAAAGGCCACAATAAGGTCACCTTGGAGCCTCCTCTTTTCCAGACTGAACAGCCCTAACTCTTGCCGTCTGTCCTCATAGCACAGATGCTCCAGCCCTCTGATCATCCTTGTGGCTTTTCTCTGGACACTCCAGCATGGCCACATCCCTTTTGTAATAGGGGCTCCAGAACTGAATGCAGTACTCCAGGTGGGGTCTCACCAGAGTGGAGTAGAGGGGGAGAATCACCTGCCTTGACCTGCTGGCCACACTTCTCTTGATGCAGCCCAGGCTCTGGTTGGCCTTCCGGGCTGCAAGTGCACACTGCTGGCTCACGTTGAGCTTCTCGTACACCAGCACCCCCAAGTCCCTCTCCTCAGGCCTGCTCTCCAGCCACTCACTGCCCAGCCTGGATTTGTTCTCAGGGTTTCCTCAACCCAGATGCAGGACCTTGCACTTGGTCTTGTTGAACCTCGTAAGGTTGTCTTGTAATTAAAATTGCTAAAAGCTTATTCTGTGTTTTTAATAAGAATATAAAATGTATATTTATTTTATCTAGCTTCTTAGATCAATTAAGGAGGTGAACGAGCCCAAATTTTTGGCACATGATATACCTCTGTTCATGAGTATAACAAGTGATTTATTTCCTGGAATCAAGCTTCCTGATGCAGACTACAGTGTGAGTACTCCTGTAACTTTTCCTTGCAAGGTGTTTTGTGGTGTTTTGTTTTAACCAAGTGTCATCAATACAGTAATTTTGTGAGGTTACTGCAAATTATGTAAAAATGCTTAATGTTTGCAATGAAAATTTATACCAAAGAAAGTTCTTGTATCTGTTCTGAACGTGATTGACATCAGAGTTTCCTTACGTGCAGAAGGGTTGTGTAAAGCAGCCTACAGATCAGAAATTGACTTGCAGGTTTGCCAAATTTTAGAGTATTTTACTGAATTATTTTGTAATTTTTGGACACAATTAAGTGAGATTAAGGTCTGTGTTTGTATTTTCTTCTGTTTATAGCAACCGTTAAAACATTACTCCTTTGTATAGGAGGATGGGTTGGAAAATGAGCATGCTGGAAAAGAAAAAAAAATGCATTAACTTCTTCAAAAATTTCCAGTAAATACTAGAGTCTTGTAAAAATTTGTTGTTACAAAGCACATTGTTGATTTCAAGATAAAAGTATCAGTTAATCTTCCAGCTCATGAAGTACTGAATTGATGTTTTGCTTGTGTTCTTGTTTGTTTTATTGTTTTTTTATTACTCTAGGAAAGTTGGCTATATTCTGATGAATACTATTTCAGTTATTAATTCATTTGAAATCCTTATTAATGAGCATAAACTGTTCTACTGTAGTTCAAAATAGTGGTTTAAGTCACAGCATGATCTGTTAAATTGTTGTATGGTCTGTTTTGATTTTAGGATTTCCTGGAATGTGCCACTGAATGTTGCATTAGACATAATGTCCAACCTGTAAAAGCCTTCATAGAGAAAATGATACAGACCTATGAAATGATGATTGTTAGACATGGGTGAGATTTTCATTATTGTTTCATGAGCAGTAGTTGTTGTGATTTTAGCTTATACCATAGTGGTTATTCATATCAAATATAAAAGGTCTTAAGATGAGCAAAATGATTCATTTTGTATGCTTTTACGTGTTCCAAAATTCTTGTGAATGTATATGTCTGGGGTATTGGACTGCAATTGACAATCAGAAGTAGCCTCACTTGTATAATGATTTTTTCATGTGGATATCAGTCTGATGAAGACATAGGATTGTACTAGTTATTCTGTATTAAAATGCTGGTTATCAGATCTCTGCTGTTTTATTCCTAGCTTTTGTTACTGAAACAGCACCTGTGTGGAGAAAACGTACAGAATATTACATTAGCTGTATGATTGTTAATATTCAGCTCCATAACTAATACTTTCAGTGAGATGCTATTATAGTCACATCCCTCTGCTGAGTGACTAAAATGTTATTTTGAAATGCCGGCAAAGATAGTTTGATTTCTTCATTTTCCTCTCTGTGTATGTCATGCATGTTCTGCTGTTGGTGCTCTTCCTGAACTTTGTCATAAATACTGCCTAGAGTGAAAAGAAATAAGAAAGGAACCTTTGATGGAGTAAATAAATGCGTTAGTGTGATGGTAAATCCATGTGTTAGAGGACAGATTATATATAGTGGCCGTGCAATCAGATTTGCATATACAAAGAAACTCCTTTTTCTTAAACGATGATTTGTATGTGCAAAGCAAATTTACTCACTCTGCTCTTTGAAAATTAGGTGAAAATGAGCTTTAAGCATATGAATGATGCTATTAGGCTTCCTGTGGTGTATAGAAATCTATAAACTGCAACTCAAATGTATTAATAGATAGGGGGTTTGTGTTTGTTTTTTCTTTTTCTCCAATCTAACAGCTTTATGCTGGTAGGGGAATCTTTTTCTGGGAAGACCAAAGTTCTACATGTGTTGGCAGATACACTGTCTCTTATGAATGAACGTGGTTATGGTGAAGAAAAGAAAGTCATTTTTAGAACTGTGAATCCAAAGTCAATCACTATGGGTCAGCTCTTTGGGCAGTTTGATTTGGTATCCCATAAGGTAATGTTTTTTTGTTACTGGGTTTTGGTTTGGTGTGTTTGGGGTTTTTTTAGTAGTGTATAGTAATTGCTCACTTTTATCTGTTTCTGCTGTGGCTTTCATGTGGTTTGTGTAAGTGCGCTTGTTTTAAGTATGTTAACTCATGGTGTCATTTTAACAAATACTTCTGTGCCTTGTTTTAAATTGCAGTAAAATTGCAGTACTGAAATGCAGTACAAAGTGTGTATGCAGTTATGTAGGTTTAAATATGGAAAAAAAAAAGCCAATATCATTCTGAGGGTCACTGTCCTAATAGAGTTGCATGCGTGCTAGGAAATCATGCCAAACTCAACTGTATTAATTTCTTTGTCACTTCCTAACCAGTATAATCAATGTAATAAAAAAAAACTATCTAGAAAATCTTATAAATTCATGAGTCCCCAAGTATGAAACTTAGGTTTGGAAAGGAAACAATTGGAAGATGTGAATGTGAAATTGTGAAACTTATGGTGACTGTAGGGAGAAATGCAAGAAGCACCTCTGAATTTCTGTGAATGGATTTACCACTCTCTGTTTACTGCCATGTTTTTTAAGTGGATCAAAACCTACTGTTTTAAAATTTACTGATGTTGCATGACCCTCAGAGAAACTGCAAAGTTACGTTCTATTGTCTGCAGAAGAGAATAATGAAAAGAGAGGAATCTCGAAAAGGACATGGAAGTTTTTTCTGTGCCTTGCGGTTTCAATTGATTTAAGTGCAAAATGTTCACTCCTGCGTTCTGCCCTCTAGTGGACAGATGGTGTCATTGCTAATACTTTCCGAGAATTTGCTTTGACCGGGACGCCTGACCGCAAATGGATTATCTTTGATGGCCCAATTGATACGCTGTGGATAGAAAGCATGAACACAGCTCTGGATGACAACAAAAAGGTATCAGCCAGTTGAATTAAATGTCTAAATAAAATAATGTGACACGTTGAAAATATTTTTCTACATTAAAAAATCCACAAATGCCAACAGCTGTGTCTGGTGTTTGAAAAAAAGCAATCACAAGGTGGCTTTGGTAACAAGTTGGAAGCTCTTTGATTTGTTGTGGGATTTTTTGTTGTTGCTTTGAGGTTCCCCCCTACTCCTTTTTTTTTATTACTTTTTTTGGGGTATGTCTGGATGTTTTACGTTATTTTTATTGATATTACAGTCATCAAATCAACTCATTGCTGTAAGACATTAAATATATAGTATAAATATATAGTTTTCTGTCATGTCATGTTCTAGGATTGTGAGAGAAAGAACTGAAATTTAAAGCATTACGTTTAAAACTGTAGGATTTACAGTAAAGATTTTACAACTTGCACTAATTTAGACACTTGAAGACAACCTCAAGACATGAAGGGTTGTACTTTTGAAATTAAGTTGTAACCTTGCAACACTTTTGACAATAAGGCTTGACATCTCAAAGTGAAAACAAAAAATAGAGAGAACATTTTAAGCTTAATGTCTGGATGGCAGTGTGTCAAAATACTCAAACTGGACTTTAATTTCAGCAAGTAGGAATGATGCATCTCCAACTGTAATGCTTCAGTATTAACAATAGCAGCAAATATCATTTCTCCTTTGTGCTTTATGTCTTGTCCTTATCCTGTCATACACAAGATTGGGAGTTGCCTGTAATCAACCTATTGATAGGAGTACTATGAGCTAAGTGAAGCTAAAGCATGGAAAAAAATATTTTTTGCTTCAAGTTATTGACCATTGTATGTAGTTAACTTTGCCTGCAGTTACATTTGTTTTTGCTGATTTTCATGTAGAACTGTCCTGTGATAGGAAGTGTAATTTATAACTAATTATTTTTTCTGATCTTGCTGCTGCTTCTTCCTCCTCCTCCTCCTCCTTTTCCTCCTCCTCCTCCTCTTCATCCTCTTATTATTATTGTCACTATTATCATTATTATCACTATTGTCATTATTATGATTACTGTTATTATTATCATTATAGCTTTGTCTGATGAGTGGGGAAATCATCCAGATGTCCATTCAGATGAATCTTATTTTCGAAACCAGGGATCTTTCCCAGGCATCAGTAAGTTTTCCATTTACTGAAAATCTAAACCAAAACAAAGTTCAGTGTATTAAATGTATAATAAAATGAGTCTACAATTTTTTCCTTAGCCTGCTACAGTGAGTCGTTGTGGCATGATTTATTTGGAACCTTCTCAACTAGGCTGGAGGCCACTGGTTACTTCTTGGTTGAATAAACTGCCTGAACCTCTTAACTTAGAGGGGGGGCATCGAGATCTTCTGCAGGGACTTTTTGATTGGTTAATACCACCAGCATTAACACTCTGTCAGAAACAGTGCAAGGTACTTTTTTCCTTTGTTTTCTGTTATCCATTGTAGGGAGGGACTTCTCACTTATGACAAGCATAGTTAGAGCTAATACAGAACATCCACCAAGGCAACCCATGTGTCAGGTTCAGAAAGTAAAAATGAGAGTAGTTAGGTAAGACTAGTAAGGTAATTATAGTCTTCAGTTTGTCCTTTTAAAAAATAAAGTAAGTATTTAGAGCACAGTGAAAAGTCTTCCCAGAAGAATTTCATACTTCTTCTTTTTTTTCTGTTAGAGATTTGTTGAAGTGGGAAGCCCTTTGTTAGGGGGAAGGGACATGTATTTCCTTGCGAACTCCGTGGTACAGTGCTTAGACTTTTGCCTCTTTTCGGCTGTAATTACTTCCATGGGAGTATCCATTTTAAGCTGTATGATTGTAGTGGTCATGTGGTGACTGTGAACATGGTTAAGAAGCTAGAAGTCTTGGTGTTTCAAATAGACAGAGGACTAATGGTCTGTCACATGAAGGTCAGTGTAAACCTTGCCTTGAAGTAGTTGTTCATAACTGGCTAATTCTGTTAGTATTTTAGCTCCAAAAGATAAAGTGAACACACTAAGTATAATACCTATCCTTTTGTATCTCTTAGGAACTGGTACCTACAAGCAATACTAATGTTGTAGTAGCTCTTACACGGCTCTTTGAAATGTTGATTTGTCAGAGGATCCAAGAAGATCCCACCAATAGAAACATCCGTGCATGGATTATGGTTGGTTTTTTTAACCTGTAGAAAATTGTGTATCTGTTTCTGCATATGCTTGTCTTCAAAAATAATTGTACTAGTAAAAACAATCTGGGATAAGAGACTGATACTATGATACTGTGATACATGTGAAACAGTTTCACTACCTCCTTACTCTCTCCCCACAAGCTTTGGAGATGCCCAGATGAGACACAAGTCTTAAAAGTTACAAGTATAGTTATATATGTTAACTATTTTCCCAATTAACTGGGATAAATAGTGTTTCTCTTTAATGTGCTTTCTAACTAAGCAAGTACAACTTAAAGGAAATAAATATGCGTGTAGCATTGAGTTTTTGAGTTGTTTGAGCAAGATTTCCTTGTAAAGAGTGTTTTCTGAGAGCTATATTAGTTAGGTGCTCTGTCTGACCTCGTATGACTGTGCTGATGAGAATATAAAAGTACTTTGTCATATGCCATGATGTTTTAGTCAGTGGCCTTCATGTTTTTGTCATATATATATATATACACATACATGCTTGAATAAAGAGTTTTGTTTGCTCTGTCTTTAGATTTCTAAATCTCTTTAGGCCAGTGCTGTTCGAGGGTAACTTGTAACACCTATCTGCTTAACAGTGTTTTTCAGAGTTCTGTCCATAACTCAGACTGTGCAACATTCATGTAGTATGTCAACTTTTTACACTTTTCATCCTTCTAGGGTTGCTTTGCTTTTGCCACAATCTGGTCCATTGGTGGAATGTGCAATAGTGACAGCAGAATAATTTTTGATCATTTCTTGAGGGAAACTTTGGCTGGAAAATCTGAACTAAATCCTGTACCAATGAGTGTGGGAAAATGGGAGTGTCCCTTTATGGAGAAAGGCTTGGTCTATGACTACCTGTTTGAGGTATGATCGATTGCTCCTGCATTTACTGGAGTCTGTGTTACAGTCTGCATAGGAGGAAAATATAGGCAGATGGATTTTTTTTTAATTGTACAAAGCTTGTTGGATGTTGTGGAGTGTTGGTGTTGGATTAAATCTCACAATGCATTTGTTTCTCCTTTTTGCATACTAATGTGCTGACAAAAATAGTTTTTTGCTAATACTGAGATGCATATATCTTATATTTATGATGTTGCCACATTATAGTTACTCTGTAGATAAGGTGACAGACTTTAAATCTGGTTTTGTATTATAGGAAAGGTGTGGAGAGTCTAGAAGGAAAACAAGGTACTGAGTCTGTAGTTATATTACAGTTTTGTTCATGGTATCCATTGTAAATAGTAGATTATAATTATACATGATTATAATATATAGATATATAATTATTGACTGGATAAGGCTGGGTGATGAGTTGGACTGGATGATCTTGGAGGTCTCTTGGAGAGGCTGAGGGAGCTGGGGTTGTTTATTCTGGAGAAGAAGAGGCTCAGGGGTGACCTCATTGCTGTCTACAACTACCTGAACGGAGGCTGTAGCCAGATGGGGGTTGGTCTTTTCTCCCCCACAACCAGGAACAGAACAAGGGGACACAGTCTCAAGTTGTGCCTCTTTTCTGCAGTTGCTTCTCCCCAAAACAGAGAGAGGAAGAGCAGAAGAACATGTCTGGGCAAGCCAGTATATGTATAAGCCTATCTTGGCCTATTCAGGCCTACCATGACAAATAGTGTGAGGTAAACCAAAGTAAATATGTGAGCTTCTGAAAATTAGTTATTCTCGTTTTTCAAAAGTGAAATAGTAGAGAAAAGCTTCCCCATGTATAGAAGCTACACCAAACTATTTTATATCTCTATTTCTTCCTAGCTGAAAGGTAGAGGAAGTTGGGTTCATTGGAATGAACGTATTAAAAATATTAATTACAGTGATACAAATGTGAAGATTCAAGACATTATAGTCCCAACCATTGATACAGTCCGGTATACCTATTTGATAGAGCTGTTCATTACCCATGGCAAGTAAGTCACCTCACTTGGTTGCAGATTTCTGAAATACATGTCATAGGCAAAAATACCACTGATTTTTTTTTTTTTTTAATTGACTCCATTGTTTTTATCAAGTCCTTAAAGTTTGTTTGGCCTGTTAAAATAGACCTTTACTACAGACAGTACAATTTGTTACTTAAAGTCTGGCTTTAATTTTTTTATGAAGCCTTACTATAATCCAGTTCAGTATGCTTGTTCTGATGATGTTAGTGTGATAGCCCCAAGAGTTTTTGGACCTTCTTTCTTTTGTAATGAAATTTATATGGGTTTTTTGTTGTTTCTTTGCTTGGTCCTATCAAATTCAGTTATATTAACTATGGCCAGATGATCTAGGAGAATGAAGTGCAGTCCAGTCTCAGGTTAAATTTAAAGACTGAAAGTTTTATGAAAGATAAACTACTGCAAGACTAATCAGGAGAAATTTAGTGCCCATGTATGTTCATACATTCTCCAGAGCAAGTAGAATGAGGGAATAAATAATGTCTCTTATCTTTGCCCCATTTGTCTTGGTGGTGGGAGCAATTATGAGAGGATTATGTTAAATGTTAAATTTCAGTTTCTTCTTAAGTCATGTAGTGTTCCTAGAGGTAGAACAAGCAGCGCAGGTTAGTGAAACCTCTGACTTGTAATTGTAGTTAGTTCATAATTTGATTCTGCAATTGCTATGCTTTCTTTCTTTGTGGAGACCACTGCTTTTAGTGGGGCCAACAGGTACTGGGAAATCTGTGTACATCAAGGACAAGTTAATGAACAACTTGGAAAAGGACAGATATTTTCCCTTCTTCATTAATTTTTCAGCTCGGACCAGTGCCAATCAGACCCAGGTTAGTAGAATAAATAATCTATGTTACATAAAGATAGCATATGTGAATTTTTAATCTGTGCTTTGCATCTTCTATAATGTCTGCATTATAGAACATTATTATGGCCAGGCTGGACAAGAGGCGCAAAGGAATCTTTGGCCCTCCAATGGGAAAGAAGTGCATTATTTTTGTAGATGATATGAATATGCCTGCTTTGGAGAAGTATGGTGCACAGCCTCCTATAGAACTCTTAAGACAGTTCCTTGACCATGGATTTTGGTAAGTATTTGAAATAAAAGTGAATTTTCTTTGTTGCTCATTTCCTGTTACTTTTTTAGAGAGCATTGTAAATGTTAAGGTAACTTTGATTTATATAAAATGATATTGTTTCAAGTAGAAACAACTTCTCTGTTGTTCTTTAAGTGGCTTTTCAGTTTAGGAAATTGATGATCAGGTTGGGTTTAGTATATGTAAATATGCAAGTATACGTATACTTGTATATGTAAATAAAATCATTCTTTCACACCAAGATGGTTTTAAGGTCTGCATCTATCCTTGTTTTGATTTTACTGGTGAATCTCCTTACTTCTTTCCTTCTCTTCCTCCTTAGAGGAATTTGATATTACTGGTAGTAGGCTTGAAGGAAAATAAGCTATAAGGCCTTGGCTTGCCTGCTTTTGAGGTTGTTGACTCTGCTTAGACTGGAAGATGGAATGACATGGTTTCCTGAGGACCCTTCCAGCCTGATATATTCTCTAATTCCAAGCACTTCTCAATTACTGATACTTTCTGACTCCACACTTAAATATCTGTTGCTCTTGAATAGTGATCTTGCTACGTTATGATTTTAGTTATTCAAAATTTCATGTCAGTTGTTTTTGTAACCATTTGAAATCATCTTTCAAATTAGCATGATTAACAGCTGCATGGTTATAAGACTGGTTATGATTGGGGTCTTGGTATTATTGTTGTTGTTACACTGTGGAGATTTTTAAACTAAAAAATGTATTATGTAATATATTTTCAAGTACATACAGTCTGCATGTAGAGAGTACTCTGTAGTATAGATGCATTTACGCTATAACAATTGTGTTATATTGCTAACTGTGGCATGGCAATTTCTTTCCAAGGTATGATTTGAAGGACACATCTAAAATTATACTTGTTGACGTACAGTTACTTGCTGCTATGGGACCCCCAGGTGGTGGGAGAAATCCTGTTACTCCTCGTTTTTTGAGACACTTCAGCATTTGCACTGTCAATCCTTTTAGTGATGAAACAGTGATCCGCATCTTCTCTACTGTAGTAGCTTTCTATCTGAGGACTAGTGAGTTTCCTGCTGAGTTCTTCACAGTTGGAAATCAAATTGTCACTGCAACTTTAGAGGTAAGAGGCAAATACCTCAGTGGAAGTTTCCTTCCGTTTGTTCAGCAAAGTTCCACTGGCTCAATAATAATGAAGTTGTCAGGGTTTCTAGATATTTTGTTTCTCTTCCTATGTTTGCATAAGTCTGTGGATATGCAAAGAAATAGGTAATTTTCTATATTTTCAGTTCTTCAAATTTATCTTTCAAGTTTTCACCTGAAGGAGAAGATGATATTATTAAAGAAAATCAAGAAACCCAAGTGCTGCTCCTGGCTACACAGCAGATTTCATTGCACTTTGCCACAATTGCTTTTGCCATTTGGTTAGTTCCAGAACCGCATGAGGTGCATCTAATGTGTTTAGAGGACTTTGAGATCTGTAGATGTTTATTAAGAGATATTAAGTTTGAAATGTTTTTTATTTGGTAAATACTCTTTTAAAATATATTTAGGATTTTATTAATATAATAGTTGTTACTCATTTATTTTGTTCTCTTTTGTTGTTACTATCTTAAGGTGTATAAAAAAGCCATCAAAAATCTTTTGCCCACGCCAAGCAAATCTCATTATACATTCAACCTGTGTGACTTCTCACGTGTTATCCATGGTTGCTTGCTCATTAAGAGGATATCAGTTGAAAGCAAACATGTCATGATTCGGCTGTTTGTGCATGAGGTATTCCGTGTCTTCTATGACCGTCTAGTAGAAGACAAAGATAGAGCCTGGTTGTTCAATTTAATGAAGGAAATTGTGAAAGAACATTTTAAAGAACCATTTGATTCAGTTTTTTCACACCTGAAGCAAGGGGGCACATCTGTGAGTACCACATTTCATCTGTTGCAAAGCAATTTTTTTTTATTTATGAATTTTGGATGTGTTTGGAAGGGTTTAACTGTTGAATGTAGACATCCTTTCAGAAAAATATTAAATTTAAAATGTGGGCAAGTTTATTACTTGTACATTTAAAAAATAAATTCTGTGTATGTGATAGTGAAAGAAAACTGGCCTCTTAGTTAAAAAATGTGCAACATTTAGCAAAAAACATCCAGATATTTAAATTATTCAACTTAATGTTTTGTTAAGCTTCTAGATGTCTGCATGTAGAAATAAAGCATCCAGTTAATCCATACGTCAGCAGAGCAACTTTACAGAGAAAAAAATCTGTCACATATTTTCTTGGAGATGTAGCAGCACATGCTCAGTCTTTGGGCAAGGAATGGGAGATAACAGAAACAGCCAGAGTAATTTGTGAACCACTACCACAAAAGTAAATGGGGTCTGTGTTTTAGTACTGTGCCTGGAAGGAGAAATATAAGTATTAAATTCTTAAATGGAATCCCAGAGATCTGATTTACAGGATGAAGAAACATTCCCTTTTAAAATGATATTGAAAATTGTAAAATGTACACCCTATGCATTTGGTGTAATCTGAAGGCCATGATTATGAGTTTGTTAATGGCTCTTTGAGCCAATTGAGTTCCAAGAGGAAATGATGTAGTATATGGTTTAATAAGAAAAATAGAGAAATTTGAGCTGAGTGTTGCCTGTGGGTCAAAATATTTCATAGCATTTCTTCTTGTGTATTTATCTAAGTTCTCCTTTGTTGTGTTCTAAAATTCCACTGAGGAATATGTTCATTGAATATCAAATTTGACTTCATAATTTGTCGAATGTTTACAACAGGTAACGGAAGAAAACATGAGAAATTTGTTTTTTGGTGACTACATGGTTCCAGAACTTGAGGGAGATGAAAGACTTTATATTGAAATTCCAAGCGTTCAGCTCTTCAGTGGTGTTGTGGAGCAGTGTCTGAATGAATATAATCAAACTCACAAAACACCAATGAACCTGGTAGTTTTCAGGTACATTATTAAGAGCTCTAAGCAGTAGTTGGTAATTCAATATATTCAGTTTTGTGGACCGTGTTTTTTATATGTGAAGGTGGATGTCAGGTTTGCCTGCAGGTATAGCTGTATGTCTACTCTGTTGTTATGCTGCACAGCCGTGCCCCACTTTGGGGCATGTACCCAGCCTGGTGCTGCAGCTAATCCTTTGACAGTTTAGACTGGATAGGCAACTGTTATCTGAAAGTTTAGACTCTGCAGGCAGCTTGTAATCAGGCGTAGTTACAACTGAGAGGTTAGGAGGAGGTCACAACTCCTTTTCTCTGTTGCTTGACATTTCTGACTCTTCATGTTGGCCAGTGAAAACTGAGATGCAGATACATCTTTAAGGAGATTAGGGTTAGTTTAAGCCCATAACATAACAGATTATTTTGGTCTAAATTATTTTGACAAGCTGGATTTGTGAGTATCTGTATATCCAACTATGCTGGGAGTTTGACAAAGATAGCAGCCTCTGATGAGAGGCCACCTCCTGGATGTAAAAGTGTTATTCCATTTACCTCACTGAACAGCAGCCAGGAAAGTATGTCAGAATGTAGCCTTGGAATCCAGTCTCATGAATAACATCAAGATTTGACTCCTTTATTTTTTTAAGCAATGCAAATAAACAGGAATTTGATTATTTTGTCTTAAAGTGCTTTAATTATTTTTTTTTGAGACCTCTTTTAACTGCTATTGAGTTTGCTTTAATTACCTCATGCCATCTCATGTAGACCTTGCTGCATATTCCAAGATAAACTATGCTGTGTTTTCACAATAGACAGGACTCTCAATAATGTGCAGATAAAAGTTTCTGAAGATGGTATTCCGATATCTATTTCACATGTAAGTTACAAAATGCTCTCAGAGGCAGAGGGAAGAAAGAGGTTAGTTGATATAAGTATTTTTTTCCCAATTGTTCTTTTAAAAAGTGTTTAATCTGTTATACTTCGAGAAAGTCAAGACTGCTAATAGTGCTATGATTAAGCAGAGAATTTATGTTGGTTTTCTTCAACACTTCTACCCATATAGTGCTTCTGTTCTCCATGTTTCCAATTCCTTTTGGCAGCTTTGAGTTACTTATAGTTTAGCTTAGCTATTGACAAATACAAGAGAGGAGTTGTCAGTTCTGTTTGATTTTGTCATGCAAGCCCTGTCTCTTTCTTCCTCTTCCCTACCACTCCGTTGTGACTCCTGAAGTTTATTTTGGAGATGCCATTTCTGTCCATGTTTCACAGCTGTGTAGTTGCACAGTTGTGTTTCTGTCATGGTAATCAGCACATCCCAAATACAGGTATGCGTTGGAGCATTTGTCTCGTATAAGCCGTGTTCTGAAGCAGCCTGGAGGTAACGCGTTGTTGGTTGGAGTGGGAGGAAGCGGACGTCAGTCTTTGACTCGTCTAGCAGCATTCATGGCAAAGATGTCTGTTTTCCAACCAGAGGTTTCTGGCACCTATGGTACAAATGAGTGGAGAGAAGATCTGAAAGTGAGTAGTAATAACCTGTCTACACTTTGACATAGTTTTAAGGAAGGATGTTTTGGAATGTACAATAATTTAATTGCCTTGTATTTTTAGAGTCTGCTGAAGAATGCAGGTGCAAAAGGCTTGAAAACTGTCTTTATAATAACAGATGCACAAATTAAAGAAGAAAGCTTTTTAGAAGATATTGACAGTCTCCTCAACACTGGGGAGGTACCCAATCTTTTTGCAGCAGATGAGAAACAAGAAATTATAGAGGTATCTTGAGAAATTCTCTTCACCTGTCTTTTAAGCTGTTTTGTCAGTTTAGGTTACTAATAAATTACCTAGATATGCCTCTAGTTGCCATTGAAAGTGACTTTCTCATTCAGACACAAGTGTTCTTGCTTTGAGATAGCCATATCCCTTAATAAATGTTACTGTGTTATTTTTCCTTGCATGGAAGTTAGTGACCATTTTGATACCTGTATTTCATGTACTTGGCAAAGAACTCAGACTACAGTTCTAATCATCTTTATTACTATTTCATTCACACCAGGTATTATAATAGCAAGATAATGTGATTCTTAAATTTTTTACAGTGGTATTAACATACTCAGTTAGAGTATGCTAGAATGTTGTAGATATCCATAATATGCCAACTGGAGTAAAGTTGGCATTCACTCATTTAACTCTATTCTGTCAAAATATTTCCAATGTTAATCTATTGCTACGAAAGTAGTATTTGTCATTTATTTTAATTGCAGAATTATGTAAAGTATATTATGTGGAGTATGTATTGGTAGAAGAATAATTTGAGTTTAGGAGTTGGTAGTCAGTGTTTCATGGATTGTTAAATAATTGAGGATAGTAACATTTTTCAGTTACTCTTTAATTTCAGCTCTAGAGATTTGTCCTTGTTTTGAGAGACTACTTGGTTTTGTAAATGAATATGTTTTGATCCTTGAAATGTAAATCCTTCTCTCCAGTTAGGTAAATATAGCATATTTTAGTGTAATAGTAAAGCTAAAAAAGGTGGTTAGAATCACAGAATCAACCAGGTTGGAAGAGACCTCCAAGATCATCCAGTCCAACCTGTCACCCAGCCCTAGCCAGTCAACTAGACCATGACACTCAGTGCCTCATCCAGTCTTTTCTTGAACACCTCCAGTTAGTAAGTTAATGTCTTAATGTTTAGAGGACTTGTATGAGGCTTAAAGCAGAGCTGATGAGAAAAATACTTGGTGTTGTGATAGTGGTTTTGCATAAAAGGGTAGTAATTTGCCTCATCTCTTTTTCATAAATCTTTGAATGACTGAAGATTGGTTGTAGTTAAGCCTGATAGTTGTATCTATCATTAGAAAACGACAGGATTTTATTTTTGCAAGCAGCTAGCAATGAAATTTGACTTTTTAGAATGTACCTTAACCCTCAGTCTCATAGTTATGTGTGTTATCCATCTGCAATTCATCTTGGGATGGGTAATCAGGTTTTTTGTTCTGACATGTTCACAGTTGCGCAAAGCAGCAGATGATCATTTCTAGAATGAGTTGTCAGACCCAGACAAATATAATCCTGTTCTCAGGTGGTATATACTGCTTGTTCTCATTTCTAGGTTATTCTACATGTTTCATTTTTTTTTTTTTAAATCATGCTTCTGCTGTCATTAGCAGGGTTGCTATAGAATTTCAGAAGTGCTGAATGAGAAATGATGTAACTGTTTTTACTGATATATTATTTCTAAGGGTGTTCGTGCAGTAGCTCAGGCTGGCAATAAGCATGAGAAACTCAGTCCTTTGGCCTTGTTTGCATTTTTTGTGAATCGCTGCAAAGAAAATCTCCACATTGTGGTAGCTTTCAGCCCTATTGGAGATGCTTTCCGCAATCGTCTGAGACAGTTTCCCTCGCTCATCAAGTGCTGTACTATTGACTGGTTCCAGGTATAGGAAAATGTTTATATCGTTTCCTCAATAAACTACTTCCATTTTCTATCAGTCTTCATTTTCTCAGCCTTTTCTTGTCTTCTGTAGGGAATAGTCCATATTTTTCAACATGTTAAATTTCGTAGGCATTTTTGGTGACATTTTGAGAGCTCTTTGGTATGACATCTCAGTATTTCTACAACTGTATAAACCTAAATTTTCTTACAACAAATTCTGTGTCTGAAGTAGTGAATAGTCTGTTTATATTAATTTGTTGTTTCATCCAGTATGTGTATATTTTGAAGAACTACAGAAACCATTTCAGTGTGATCATAAAATGGTCCTAATTTCTGCCTGCAGATCTTGGTGTCATTGGATTGACTACCAAATACAAGTCCTGTTCTTTATCAGTAGGTTTTTTTACAGTGGAATAATTACCTTGGAAAGTTACTGTAGTTGACAATCCATGATGTAGTTGGTGTGGCTCTCAATAAAGTAAAATTTGCTCTATAGCTTGGTCTGGTGCTGTCATACGTTTTTTCTGATAAAGGATGAGATAGGCACAGGAAGGTTTGTATAGAATGGCAATGTGTAACTTTTAACTGAAAGATCATCCAGGAGTTGCCAGAAGAGTTTGCTGCCTGATCTAACGCTTGTATCAGTTCATTGTTTTTGTGACATAGTTTTATCTAATATGTCTCGTTCCTATGTTGCTTTTAAAAGTATGAAGTCTGCCAACAGCTGAATTTTAAAAACACATCTCTCTTCGCTTCTCCCTCAGCCATGGCCTGAAGATGCCCTTGAACATGTGGCCAATAAATTCCTGGAAACACTTCAGCTCACAGACAATGAACGTCAGGAAATTGTGCCTATTTGTAAATACTTTCATACTTCAGTGATGTCACTGTCTGGAAGGTCAGTAGTAGAAACATTAAGAAGGATAGGACTATGCTGTTGAAAGGAGTAAATTGAGCAAAAGAGGACTCAAAAGCAGACCATTTAGAAGTAAGAAACAACAAAATAGTAGACTGAATTTCATTACTACTGATTTCTGTCTTTGAAGTTAACGTATGCTATCTACCTGCAGGAAAATACTGCACAAAATTGTTTACTGCTGTTATTTGTCAGATAGTTACGTAACATCTCAAACAATAATTCAGCTAAAAAAAAAAAAGATAAAACTTTAAGTTGCCTTTTTTTTTTTTTTAATAGGTTCTTGCAAAGTTTGGGACGCCATAATTATGTCACTCCTACTTCTTATCTGGAGCTTATTGCTGCTTTTCAGAAACTTCTTACTCAAAAACGAGATGCAGTAATGGAAGCCAAGAAGAAATATGTGAATGGACTAGATAAACTGGCTTTTGCTGAATCACAAGTGAGTTAGGACAAAAATGGAACTGCAAATTAGAAGTGTTTGGTAAAAGCAGGTCTTTTCCTAGAGAAGTCAGTCAAAAACAATAGCTCTGGTTTTGTTCAGCCTGAGCTTGCCTTCTTCACTAGAATTGTAAGAAATTAGTTTTGCCTTTTCTATGATCATAAATAGTTGTGCTTGAGGCCACAGACATCTAAGCACATATTGCTATGCAGAGTGTCAACAGATCTTTCCTAAGGGGTTAACAGGATGAACATAGTTCTTACAACTAGTAGTTGTACATGTGAGGTAAAATAACTTTTGATCTGAAGCTGGTTGTTATTTCTTTCTATGAATAAATTAGCCATTTGCTCAACTAAATTGTTGTTAGTACTGATGAATTCTGTCCAATTCTTCTGCATATTTATAGGTTGGTGAGATGAAACAAGAACTAGTTCAGCTGCAGCCCAAACTGGAACAGGCTAAGTTGGATAATGCAAGTATGATGAAGGTAAACTTGTACAAATTCAGCTTTGTGTTTTCTAGTGTAAGCATGTGTTTACCTGAGATCTATAATTTCACCTCCATAATAATTAACTTTGCATAAGAATTCTTAATCATACCATATGCTACTTCTTCAGTATTCCAGCTGATTGTGGACAAATTGTAAAGAATATGCCTGTATAAGGTTGCTTATAAGTAACTTTCTGAATGCAAGAGCTGCGTTAAGGTTCTTGAGCTCAATTTTTGTCTACTGCCATTTGCAATAATATGAAACTTGTCACTGTTTATGCTTAGAGCCTTAGTACTGGAAGAAAATTCCATTATTTTTGTGAGATACAGACTGGATATACAGTCCTTGCTTAAGCTCCATGCTGAAGGATGTTAGAGGAACTTTCATGCTGGATTTCTCAAGATCTTCTCCAAACATTATGAAACCAATGAACAGCTCTTCAGTGTACAAAACAAACATAACCATTTTGCAGTCTGTCTTTGCATGTACAGGGATTACACACTTGGATTTTTAAAAGATCCTAACAAAAAGAAAAAAATCAGTGGGAATTTAGTGGGGTATAGGAACCGATCTCGCAGGTGTTTAAAGTTCTGGCTTAAAAAATACACTTACCAAATACACTACTGTTGCATAACAAAGGAGTGACATTTCCTTGACACTTATATGTACTTGCTTCTGATCTGTGTTTTTACAGATACAGTGATATCTTTTCAACCTACTTTTACAAACCTAATAAAACACAATGCTGCTATGTAGAACTGTAAGGGGAGGACTTCAGTGAAGATTTGAGTTGTCATTGAAAAGAAATTAAATTTCAGCAGTCAATGTTATAGATTATGCAGTTCTGAAAACTCACCATAGTGATTTTTTTTTGTTACAGACTGATGCACAAACATGAAGAGTTTGTCTGCTGAACTTCAAACATATTTTAAATAGTTTTTATTGACAATGATCTGATGTTAATTTTCTCTTTATATTTTACAGTCTTCCATAGGTGCTGTACTAAGTAATTTCAGTTTATTTGGTCATTCATTGCTTAGTAGGAGGCTCACTCCTATGTTTTTCTTTAGACTATAGAAATAGAGTCTGCAGAAGTAGAACAAAAAAGAAAAACTGTGAAAGTAGATGAAGAAATTGCTACAGAAAAAGCTGAAGCAGCTCAGACACTGAAAAACGAGTGTGAGAGTGACTTGGCAGAGGCAATTCCAGCCCTAGAGGCAGCACTTGATGCTCTTGACACGTTGAAGGCAAGCATTTGAAAAAGTTATTTAGCATGATGAAAAACTAAAATCCTCTTCTGTTTATTTGACAAAGAATGCACTAAGAGATGTGTTAAATTTTCTAGTTTGGGCAAGAGAGACAGCTTATCCAGCCATTGTTCAGTATGCTGCCTCTTAATGTCCTCAGAATACTAAGGGGGAAAACTACTTGTGGGAAAAGTAACTCACAGATGAAGATACCAGCAATGGTATCAGGTGAATTTCCTCTTTAGCTAAGTTAATGCTGATCACCAGTGTGTTTATGTGGCACTTGTTTATGGCTAAGCATTATCTGGATTGAGTCTTTGGTTTGGAGGTTTGGGTGTTTTCATGACTTACATGTGATCTGAAAGTACTATGGCTGAAAAGATCCCACAGGAATTTAGTAAGGTAGGAAGTACTTTAGTAAGAGTTACAAAGTATATAAGATGTTAGATAATACTTGTGGAAGTGTATAAAAACAATTCTGATGTGGACTTTTTAAACATGATTTTGCTTAATCGTTAATTTGCAATTGTTAGCATTTATTTCATGTTTATTTGCTTTGCACGAGATGCAGTGATGATTGTTAACTGTCCTGCTCATGCTATATCATCCCTTCTGAAAGTCCTCTATGATTATGCTCATTAGCAATGATATTATAATTTCTTTTTCTTTCCATTATTTCATTTGTCTTAGTGGTGAGACAGGTACAGCATTTGTCATAATTGTTCATCATGTGATTTTTATTTTAGCATTCTGATATATCGATTATGAAATCAATGAAAAATCCTCCATCTGGTGTCAAACTTGTCATGGCTGCTGTCTGTGTCATGAAAGGCATAAAACCCCAAAAAATTGCAGATTGTGCAGGGACTAGAGGCAAGGTAAGATGACAGACAATAGTTTCAAATAAACACAAAAGTGATTTTCTCAACACAGAGCACTTGTTCAGTGAACAAGATAGCCCAATGTCCACTGAAGTAAACAAATGCTTACAGCCTCCAGCCATTATTTTAGTGAGAACTTCCAGAATTGTAGATTTTTCTAAGTTTGTAATGTGCAAAGAGAACACTTTTAATTTGCTTGAGTTGTGTAACATTTAACTCCTCACTGAGTTTGTGCTCAGCTTTTAGCTTTAGCTATGGTTATGAGGAAATACTTGATCTGATAAACTTTGCCCGTTACTGATTTCTTGAAGACATACAAGGTCACTGGTATTCAATGTGTACAAGTTTTAATTTAGAGAGATTTGTCAGGTTCTTATTTGTGTGTTTGTTTAAAAGCTTGAAAAGTTATTTCATAATGTGTTTTGTAGGTTTTGGATTACTGGACTCCAAGCATGAAACTCCTTGGCGATATGAATTTCTTAAAGGATTTGAAAGTGTATGACAAGGACAATATTCCAGTAAGACTTCTGTCTGTTTTTTTTGCTGATATTTACCCTGGAGAGACTTTCTTGAAGGGAAAAAAACCATACTGTATCAGAGGCCTCATTTGTGCCAAATTAGTCAACTTCTGTTAACAACCAAGGATCTTACAAGATGGTAGGGCATCTCTGTGAGATGAGTATGGTCACATCAGGTGATTCATGCTGTTTCTAGGGTGAGTCTTCTAAGTGGTGTTTCAGAAGGTTCCCTTTGGGAATCTGTAAAGCTTTTGTAAAAGCCTGTTTTCTATTTGAATGAACTGTCCTGTGTACAAATGTTTCTAACTTTATGTGCAGTGTCTCATCAAAAGGCAAAACCAACACCGTTAAGAAATTCTATCAAGTTAAATAGTCTCTTCTGTCTCTTATTCTGTGTCCAAAAGTGGCCCTCAACAAGCACCTTGGAAGGAACAGGAGCGGTATATATGATGATTTCTCCAGGTACTCTTCCAGCCTATGGTACTTAAGATGAGACTGTAAGAGTATTTGAAGAAATAATTTCAAAGCTAGTGACTTAAAATTAATCTCTTTTCTACAATTTCTGAAGTCCCCTTGAGACCATCTAAACTTTCTGCATCTACAAGATTTTTTTTTACAAAACATTCCAGGAGTCTAAGCAGTATAAAAAGCTGCCTCCTTTTGTTTCCTCTGAACCTGGGTCATTTTGGCCTCATTTAATGTGTTCTACTTTGGAGTTTGGTAGGGTTTTTTTGTGGAACCAGGGCACATGTTATCCCAGTCCGACCTTTTTATGCCGTTTTTTTGCTAGTTTTTCTAAAGCAGTTGCTCTGGCATTATAAAGTTCTTTCTATTTTTAAGTAACTGCTCACATTGATGCTCTTCTGTTTCAAATTGTATTATTTGGTTACATGAATGCTGACCTACTGGGTAATATTTGAAGTGTAAAATACATAAAATAAATGTAAAAATGTATTAGCTATATAATTTGGTTTAAAATATGACTGTCTCCCCTGGGGTTTACTATCTGGAAGTTACTCTTGTCATTTGCCCAGTTCAGTGAGAGGTAAATGTGTTTTGCCCTTCATAAAACTGATCCCCAAAAGAAGGCACATACCATGTGCCTGCAGTGTAATTGTTTTAGATTTTATTCTTACATTACTAGAAATAGATTTTTATAGTGATCCTCTACAGCTGTGTCTTGAGAAAAGATAGCAAATAGTGAAATAAGTGTGTTTTGAAGAAGAGACAGTGCATTAAGGGTTCTATATAACTCTAATGCTCTTAGCACTCAGGTAGCAGGAATTGTAATAAAGGCTAAGGATAGAATTAGGATGAAAACAAGAAAAGACCACAAAGCTTGGTAGGAAAATGAAAAGGACCAAATGAGCATTATTGTCTATCGCAGTTAGCACTGAGTTTTTCTTTCTTGCTTCACGAGGTAGAGAAATGCCAATCAGTCAGCATAATTTTAAGCTGTCAGCGAGACGACTTTGATGAGCTATCATGTTTTTGTTATCCAGGCAGCTGTCATGCAGAAGATTCGGACTGAATACTTGACTAATCCTGAGTTTGATCCACAAAAGGTGGCTAAGACTTCCTCAGCAGCAGAGGGTTTATGTAAATGGATTATGGCAATGGAGATGTATGACAGAGTTTCAAAGGTGCGTTTTTGATCCTAAAATCTTTTCTTTGCTTGGTACACACACTCAAAGCATTGTATTAAATAATAAAGTTACCAAAATACGTTCTAAGAATTTGCATTTTGGTTGTAATTGAACAGATTGTTGCACCCAAGAAAGATCGTCTGAGGGAGGCACAGCAGTCCTTAGCAGAGACACTGACGCTCTTGAATCAGAAGAGAGAAGAACTTGCAGCAGTTGAAAATCGTTTGGCTGATTTGGAACGAACCTTCAGAGAGAAAACTGAAGAAAAGGCTCGCTTAGAATTCCAGGTTGATCAGTGTGCTAAAGAGCTAGAACGAGCAGAGAAGTTGATTGGAGGCCTTGGTGGAGAGAAATCAAGGTCAGGTTAAAGTTCTGATGTCAGATACAATAACTATTGTAGAAACAGACTTTGTGCTTCAGCTCTGTGAGCCTTTAATGCTGTAACTCTGGCTGAGGGCTGCACTGCTTAGGAGTGTAATATTCTGGCCCTTGAAAGATTCCTTATTGGTTGTAATGTAAAAATATGGGCAACAAACTTGGAAGAATCATGGAGAAAGTCTTTAAAAGGAGAATAAAATATGTGACTGTAGTGCCCTTATTCTCTGCTTGAAGTTAAGATCAACAACAACAAAAACATTGATTTTTATAATTGATGTGGAGATTTCAGCACTTTTTTTGGGGTTCTATTGTTCTTCTGGTGTCTTCTTGTTCTAGATGGAGCAATGCTGCAAATGATCTCCAGGACATATATGATAATTTGACAGGAGATGTTCTGATATCAGCTGGTGTGATAGCATATCTGGGAGCTTTTACTGCTGAGTTTCGAGAAGAATGTACCAAGGATTGGAGTAAACTGTGCAAGGTTGGAAGATTATATTAGCATTTAAATATCTATTTGCTTTTATTTGAACCATTGCAGAATACTTCAAAACTCTCTGGTTTGTTTAGCCTAGTAAAACTCATTAAGATCAATGGGATGAATTCTGCTGATCTAGTATTCTGTAAATTTTAATTACAGCAGTAAATTTACTCTAGACTTAGAGTAGAAAGGAAATAGGAAGTTATAATTGATCTTAGGGGACTGGAAGGCATGTCTGATGAGGAGAGACTAAGGGACCTGGGACTTTTTAGTCTGGAGAAGACTGAGAGGGGATTTAATAAACGTTTATAAATATCTGAGGGCTGCTCAGGAGAAGTGAGACAGGTTTCTCTCACTTGCTTCCTGTGATAGGACAAGGAGCAATGGGTGTAAGTTGCAGCAAAAGAGGTTCCACCCCAGTACAAAGGGAACTTCTTTACTGTAAGGGTCCCAGAGCACTGGAACAGACTCTCCAGAGAGATTGTGGAGTCTCCTTCTCTGGAGACTTTCAAGGCCTGTGTGGATGCATTCCTCTGTGATCTGTGCTAGATAGTGTGGTCCTGCTCTGGTAGGGGGGTTGGACTTGATCTCCTTGGGTCCCTTCGAACCCCTAATATCCTGTAATCCTGTGACATTGTAAGGCTTGATGATTACTTAAAATCTCATATTTCTCTCTATTTTGCCTTTAAGTGAAAGAACCAACTTGTGTTAAAAAATACCTATAACTCACACTGGCACATATTTGTTAATTAAATGGTTGGTTATGCTGTTTGCAAAGGGACAGTTCCAACATACTAAGGCCATAATTCACATGTGAAGTGCTTGGAAGTCACTGATTGAGACTGTGACCCTAAACAGTAAAAAAATCAACACTGGATCACTGCATTGAGTTAAGGGAAGGTGTAGTCACTGGATGATTTCCAACTGCATGTGTCTTTTTTAAGGTAGTGCATTGTCATAACTTCATGTAACATTGAGAATATGCAAAAAACAGGAAAAAGTCCACCAGTGTGGGTAGCTATTTATTTTTCCCAGGATTTTTAGTTCTACTTGGCCTGTTTCAAACTTTTAAAAGGACCTTTTTATTATTAGTTTGAACTGAAATTAATAAAAGAGGTAGAGAAACAATGAATAAAGATAAATACAATTCTCTTTTTATCTTTTTCTTTTTTTCCAGGAGAAAAATATCCCTTGTTCTGAGAATTTCTCTTTGAGTAAGACTCTTGGTGACCCAATAAAAATAAGAGCCTGGACTATTGCTGGTTTACCATGTGACATGTTTTCTATAGACAATGGGATCATTGTTGACAATTCAAGGCGTTGGTAGGTGATAAGGAAGTGTAATATTAAGATCCAAGGTAGTTTTCACTACTTAAGAAAATAAAACCAAACCGCCCAAACACCCAACCACCCCAGGAAAAAAAAAGACTAAATCAAGTCAAGCCAAAGCAAACCAAAAAAGCATAACTAAATATTGGGAGAAAATGTAGCTTCTGTAGAGACAAGGTAGTCAAAGTGAGGAGTGAGTTTTTAATATTTTAATCACTTTTAATTAATGTTTTTTAAAGTTGCAAGCACTGAGGAAACTGTCTTGTATCTTCTAGGCCATTGATGATAGATCCTCAAGGTCAAGCGAATAAATGGATCAAGAATTTTGAGAAGAACAATCGCCTGAATGTTGTTAAGATTGGTGACTCAGCTTACATGACAACTGTGCAGAATTGCATTCAGTTTGGAACTCCACTTCTGCTAGAAAACGCTGGAGAAGAACTAGATCCATCACTTGAACCTCTGCTGCTCAAACAGACTTTTAAACAAGGTACAACAAATTTAATTCGGAACCCTGAAGTAGATATCATTAATGTTCATTTTGCAGTCTGTGTTACTAGCTGATGTTATTCTTATTACTCTCTTATTTGCTGCTGCCTGAGGTAAGAAGAGTGGAATTCCACAACAGCCTGAAGTTCTAATTTATTTTTCAAATAATATCATAGAATCAACCAGGTTGGAAGAGACCTCCAAGATCATCCAGTCCAACCTAGCACCCAGCCCTATCCGATCAGCTAGACCATGGCAGTAAATGCTTCATCCAGTCTTTGCTTTAACACTTGCAGGGACAGCAACTCCACCATCTCCCTGGGCAGCCCATGTTACAGTGGTTTTGTGTGAAAGCCTTCATTATTTTACTGTAGGAGGCTGAACTGCACTCTGCAAAGGGAAGATTGTCAATGAAATTGGTTTGCTTGTTCATTTCCTTGTTTTAATCTGATACTACCATTGCTAATTTTTCCCCAAATCAGGAAAGCTTGTGAAGGCATTCATCCTAAGCCACAATTTTCCTCTGTTGCTGTGAAACTTGCTAAGTATATACAAAATTGTTTATCAACATTTCTTTCTTTTCCTCAAAAAACAGTGAGAAAAACGCAGAGAAGCACAGTAATTCCTTGAGTCTCCACTGCCATTTCCAGTGTTGGAAATGCACATGGGAAGCACAGTAGCAATTGAACTGATTTGATTTCTTCTTCACAGAAAGAAATGTGGCCTTGCTGAAGACTCTGAGAATTTTTCAGAGTATTAGATGTATTTATTTACTCATTTATTTATTCCCTCATTACTTTGCAAGAAATTTGTCACTGACATTAGTTTTTCTTCAGTGAGAAAAGTAATATTTTTTTCTTCAAGTAATTGACACAGATAATTTTTTTTACATCTCTTTTTAGGAGGCATGGACTATATCAGACTTGGTGAGACCATTATTGAATATTCCAATGATTTCAAGTTGTTTATTACCACAAAACTGAGAAATCCACATTACATGCCCGAAATAGCTACAAAAGTTTCTTTACTCAATTTTACGATAACACCAGAGGGGCTTGAAGACCAATTGCTAGGCATTGTTGTAGCAAAAGAGAGGTAAGTTTCTCTTCATAGCAAGTAGACATTAACATGTCATATAGCATAACTACAAGAAAATGAGAGGTGAATCTATTGTAAACCAAAAGGAGCAATGTGGTGTAAATGTCTCTAACAGCTTGTTTTGAAAGGCTGTTTTTCTTGTTTTCATATCTGAAAAGGTTCTTTAGGAAGTAGATTGTCGTTTTTACTAAGGAGTGAGTTTCCACGTGTTAATTAAAATAGCAGGTATCAAGTAAGTGTTTTCATGGCAATTTTCTCATGACATATTCCTGGAATGGTGGAAAACTCTGTAAATATGATTATTCTTTGAAGTTTTAGTAGCTCTTGTAATTTTTGCAATGTACCTAGGTGCCACACAGTGTTGCAGAGTTTTGAGTATTCACCTTCAATTTCATATTAAATAAATGCTTAGTACCTCTGATACAGATTATGGATCTTATCTGAGCCCTCACTCAGAGGAGTACTGTCTGACTTGTGTGGAAATGTCAGTGCAGTTGGGCTACAGTTTCCTAACAAAGTGTTAACAGTAAGTTTATTCTGCATATCAGGCATCAGGGATATAAATGAGTTAAACAAGGACACAGACATTTACAAGATGCTAAAATGTTAAAATCTAGACTATCATTTCCAAATATTGAACTTAAATTATGCCAAGAAATGTATGCTCAGAATTATAAATATATGCTGGACAGTAGCAACCTCTTGGCACTGAAGAGAATATTCACAAGCAGTTACTGTAGGAAGAGAGAGTCATCTTCGTGAACGTCCTTTATGGTCAGTGGAAGGTTTGCGCGTTGACTGGTTTTATTGTTTTTCTATGTTAGACCAGAATTAGAAAAGGAAAGAAATACTCTCATCCTTCAGTCTGCAGCCAATAAAAAGCATCTAAAAGAACTTGAGGGGAAAATTTTAGAAACTTTACGTTCATCTGAGGGGAATATTCTGCAAGATGAGACTGCTATAAATGTCCTGGATTCTGCTAAAATTATGGCTGATGAGATCACAAAAAAACAGCAGGTAGGGATTGTATAACTGTCTTCTCTTCAGCAATACACAGAAATAAAAGGTTAGCATTTGCAGCTAACAGGACTGTGGATTAGGTACAAAATGTAAGGAGGAAATTGTGCTTGTGCAGTGTGAAGAGAAATGAAATTGTATGTGTTCTAGGATCTTCACTGATGACTTTACTTGTGTTTTAAAGAATGCATAGCTGTAAGGACTGAGTGAAAAGTAGTAAATTCTGAAATTGAGGTAACGTGTTGGGATAAAGGGAGAAACTGTGTTTTTAAACTACAAAATTATTCAGGGAGATACTTATCTGGGTGCCTAGTGTTAAGTGTACAAGGTTATATCCTTTTGTTATACTTCATGCATAAAACAACGATTGCAGTCAGTGAGAGCTAATAACACTGATAAGAGAATAAACACTTCTAAAGAACTTTTAATACAAGAGACTTAACAGAAATCACATATTGTTTTCTTCATGCTGTTGTTGGCATTACTACTATCTGTTAATGACAGTCGTATGTAATCTTAGAATTTGTCTGATAGGTTTTGCAAAGTTTGACTTTTGAAGTGTTGTTTCGTATGTAGTTGGTTTATGGTAGAATAAGCAGAGCCTAAGTACATAAGCAGCCTGAGATCAGTATTTTTTTTAATATCACAGGTACAGATTGATACATTTGATGATAACTGACACACTGAAACTGTCATATCTTCTTTGTCCTTTGTTTTGACTCTTGCATCCTATAGCATAGACAAATAGATCAGACAAATAGATATGGCAGGACAGGTGCTTGTTTTACCTGATGTGTAGTCACTAGATGTGGTCATTGCGTTTTCTGGAACATAAAAATCAGCTTACCTGTATGTTATAAGGTCCTGTGTAGAATTATTTTAATATTATTAAGAAATTATATTTTGTACATGGAATATTGAAAACTTTTTCTCATCCACCACAACTAATATTTAGGTTGCAGAGAAAACAGAACTTAAAATAGCTGAGTCTCGAGAAGGCTACCGACCTGTTGCAAAGCTTTCTTCGGTGCTGTTCTTTAGTATTGCAGACTTGGCAAACATTGATCCCATGTACCAGTACTCTCTTAGTTGGTTTGTCAGTCTCTTCATCAAATCTATTCATGACAGGTAAATACAGTGGGTTTGGTGTTAAGAACACAATTTCTGTTCTCTTCTTCTAAGCACTCAATACTGAAACCATTTACCTTTTATATCTCCTTAAAGACTTGGGAATGTGGTTTAGGGTGAACCATGTAGAGTAGGATTATTGTTTGAACTTGGTCATCCTGAGGGTCTTTTCCAATATGAATGTTTCTCTGATTCTGTGAAACAAAATATGATTTGTTAATGAAGAAAATGCTCTTTGTCACAAGTGTTTGAGCAAATCATTAACTGTAAACATGTGCTTCATTTAAGTATTTGTAACAACATGACTTAGAGAAAGAGTGAATTTGGGGGCAATGGGCATGTAAGTCCCTTGTGGAGCATGTGGGTCTGATACAATTTCTCCACGACCCTGAATAAATGTATACTCCTTAACTGATTGCCTAAGTTATTATATTTGAAGTCTCAATGTCTCACTTCTTTTCTTTTTAGTTACAAATCTGACATTTTTGAGAAGCGACTTCAATATCTAAGTGACCACTTTGTGTACCAGCTGTACTGCAATGTGTGTCGTTCACTGTTTGAAAAGGACAAGCTGCTCTTCTCGTTTTTGCTCTGCTGTAATCTACTCATGTAAGCCCATTTCTGGGACATGTCTTAACACAAACTCATTGTTTTCTTGTATTGAAAAAGGGTCTTGACAAGATAAGGTGTACTTGTGCATATTGGTAGCACAGCCTTCAGAATAACATCATAAATGTTTGGGGAGTTTCTAATACAGTATTTATGTGTGCATGGATCACTAATTGTATATCATCTTTGGCCATATTATGGAAAGAATGTTCCTATGCTTATAAAAATTAATTTTGTCACTGTTAAATCTTTGTCTCCCTGTAAAGGACCTGGCTTGTGCTACGTATCATCCTATATCGAGAACATTTGTTATTATTTAAGAAAGTGGAATCTAAGACAGCAATGTGCCTTCCCAGCAGCTTCTATTTTGTCTCTGTTTTTCATGTTGTCTCTTCTTACTCTTGACATCATGAGATATCTTAGTTGCAGTCAGTATCACAGTATCATCAGGGTTGGAAGAGACCTCACAGATCATCAAGTCCAACCCTTTACCACAGTCTTCTCTTTTTCACTGGCTTTTTAGTTTACTCTTGGTGAGATTTTGTGGTTTTCTGAAAAAGAAGTTCTAAATGGCATAATGGCAATCATAATGTGTGTAATTATTTAGTTATGGTCTGTACACATCTGCATATTGACCATTCTTCCTTAGCCAGTTTATAAGGCTATTCTAGGCCCAGGGTATGAAGCCTTTAAAAATCAGGATTAATTACACTTTCAAGAAACAAGCAAACAGATATGTACCTTTTGCTTCTTGAAAACTTTACTGGCGTCTTAATCAGTGATTTTTACCATGACATTTATTTAACTGTATAGAATACTGAGATCCAATCTCAGCTGTTCATGCAGATGAAGTATTACTTAATGGCAATGAAGTGTAATTAATTTTAAATAGCTCTTTTTATATGTAAAGTTGTGCGTTAATAATTGAGTATTGCCCTTTTTTTTTTCTTAAATATAGGGCTGAAAATGAAATAGACCACCAAGAGTTTATGTTTTTACTAACTGGGGGTGTGGGTCTCAAGAATAAATACAAAAATCCAGATCCGTCTTGGCTACCAGATAAGAGCTGGGATGAATTATGCCGTGCAAGTGAAATCCCAGCTTTGAAGGGACTGAGGTATGGTAAAATATTAGTATGAATTAGCCTTAATTGTTTTCTACTACAGCATGTGTAACTTACTGAAAGCAATGTTTCCTGTACATTTTTCAACCCAGTGCCAGATTGGCAAGATGCTAAGACCAGCCCCTTTCTTCGTCACTAGGTTGTCAGTCAGTTAGCTGATTATAATATTATTTATTTAGTTTCCTAAATTGTTTGGTGTGTTCCCTGAGGAAACTTTTCATTTGGAATGTCTCCGTAGTAGAGGAACAGTGTTTCAAGGGGGCCAAAGGAATTGTTTGCAGCAAAATTCCAGTGCTGGGGGGGGGATTTTTCAGGTAAAATCTAATCTGAAGTCACAACTTCACCCTGAATTCAAGTACAATCTGAAGCTAAATTCAGAAGCCAGGGGGACTGTACAAGTCTTGCATATAAATAGCTGACAGAACCTGACTATTTGGAGGATTTGACTCTGACTGCAGTAACACTGCTCTATTGGAAGAAATTGTTTGTGTCTGGTTTGTGTTTCTCCACCTTTAGAGTTATAGTAGCAATGTGGACAATGATCCAGCCTTTAAATACTCTCGGAGTTGTCCCATTGCAGAGGAGGACATACTCTGCATGTTGCATGAAGGGGAAAAAAACCTGACTTTTCTCTGGTTAAATTTCTTGATCATTTTCTTCATTCAGAAAGTTTTCCTGCAGAAAATTTACCTAGACCTATGAAGTTCTGAGCAATGCTGGCTAGAGGAATAGGCAGATTTTACCAGCTTAGAACCTATCAGGTGAATAAGAGTGGGATATGGCTGCAACAGCATAGTGGGAGAAGATTTTTCACTCTTTAGCATGGAGAAGCTCAACTGCAGAATTCTTTGTAGGTGTGGAGTGGCTTGTATGACAGTACAGTGTAACTGTCTTTTTAATAAACATCAAAATCCAGATTCCAGGCATTTGTATTAATTGTAAGTTCCCTTTTTCTCTAGGAGTCACATCTCTGAAAATATAAGTGAATGGCAAAAACTTTATGACAGCAAAGAGCCACAAAGTTTTCCATTACCAGAACAATTGAATAATACATTAAATGAGCTACAGAAGATGATAATTCTTCGGTGCTTAAGACCAGACAAGGTAAGATGGTCTCCCATCGAGCATTTTTATACTATTCCATGTTTTGTAGCACAGTTTGCACCCAGTGTTAAAATATCTAATCTGTTCTCCATTGTATTCTACTAATAAATACTATTCTTATTTTTCATTTGAGCAGTACAAACATCACAAGCATCATCTGACATCTTTAGTCTGGCATCATTCTAGTTTTCTTCATATACTTGTACACACTTAGTCTGCTGTTGCACCCAGGATACCAAAGAGCAGGATATCTTTTCCTGAACAAGTGCACCAAGTATCCAGTACCATATACTTTAATCCAGAGGCTCTCAAGGCAAAGAGAAATCAATTGTGTTTATTTTAACAGTCAAGGCAATCTTTTAATACATCCTGCCTTCAGTCTTTTTTGGTATGTGCTTGAGGAAAAAGCTGTGTTAAAGTACATGTTGCAATTGCTCCTTGGAGGTGAAACCTTTGCTTCTGAGGCATTTTCAAAGGCTAGTCTCAGATCTGTGCAAAGCAGAGAGGTGTCTGTAGGCTCTGGAATGTAACAAAAAAATAGTACCTAAAAGATGCTGTCAAACATGCAGTTATGATTAATTCATGTTAATGGTTTGTATTTGATTTCTTTACCAGATCGGTCCAGCTGTAAGAACATTTGTAAGAACCAAACTGGGGAAGAAGTTTGTAGAGCCACCATCTTTTGATCTAACAAAAAGTTACTTCGATTCAAATTCTACCATCCCTTTAGTATTTGTATTGTCTCCAGGAGCAGATCCCATGTCTAGTAAGTGTACACAAAAAGAGAGAACAAATGCAGTGTAGTACAGATTTTCTGAAATTACCTTTCAGTACACAACAAGGATCATTTTGCAGTGTTTGCAAGTAGATTGAACACATCTTGTCACACTGGTAACATTCTATCCTCCCTAAAAATGGGAATGGTACTTGAAACTAAATGAATTTTACAATGCACATCAAAGCTGTATTCATCTAGCTGTATGCACATCATTGTAGTGAGAAAGAAATAAACATTTTTTTTTCCTGATGTAACTTCTTTTTAACTGAGAAATACTAAAATCCTGCGTTTTTCTGTTTAAGGCCTCCTGAAATTTGCAAATGTCAAAGAGATGACTGGAAGTAAGTTTCAGTCCATCTCATTAGGACAAGGACAAGGACCGATAGCTACAAAAATGATTGAAAAAGGAATGGAAGAAGGAACCTGGGTTTGTTTACAAAACTGCCACTTAGCTGTCTCTTGGATGCCAGTGCTGGAGAAAATATGTGAAGAGTTTACCATTGAAAAATGTCATCCAGACTTCAGACTTTGGCTTACAAGTTACCCTTCACCAGAGGTAGGTGTATTGTCAAATATTCTGTACTGGGGGAAAGGAAAACTTAATGGCATTTTTTGAAATATTCATGCACCTAAATGAGTTGCTGATATGGAACTTTCCTGAAATAAAATGAGGCTGTTGAAGAGAATTAAGGAGGGACATTTAAACAGTAATTATGAATATTGCAATACCAATTTTCTTTGATAATTTTTTGGATAGTCTGCTGTGTGAGATTTTTTTATGCTGATGAATGGAACTGCTTTCTGCCAGCATATATAATTAAGAGTGCTTTATGCTATGCCATCACCAAGGTTTTGTTTCACATAAAATTATGTATAAAGTTTTTGAATGCCAAGAAAGTATTTTAAAATACAGATTGTTTACAGCAAGATCTTACTTGGTGCCTTGGGGAGGCGGGTGTTAAACTATTTATGTAATGTTATTCAGTTGCATCATAGTAGTAGTAATAATAATAATAAGGTGGACAGATGAGTGAAGGCAAACCTTATGAAGTTCAGTATGGCCAAGTGCAGGGTCCTCCCTCTGGGTAGGAATAACGACAGGCACCAGTACATATTGGGCACTATCCTGCTGGAAAGCAGTTTCATCAACAAAGACCTTGTAGTCCTGGTGGACAGCAAGTTCTCCATGGGCCAGCAACATCCCTTGTGGCCAAGAGAACCAGTGGCATCCAGGGGTGCATCAGGCAAAGTGTGTCCGGCAAGTCTGTGGAGGTTATTCTCCCCCTCTACTCTCCCCTGCTGAGACCACACCTGGTATATTGTGTCCAGTTTTGAGCTCCCCAGTTTGAGAGACAGGGACCTGCTGGAAAGATTCCATCAGAGAGCCACAAGCATGACCGGGTGACTTGAGCATCTCCCCTACGAAGACAGACTAATTGTGATGAATTATGCAAAATTAATAATCTGTATTAATTTTGATAGCCAGGCAAAGTTTGTTAGTAACTTTGAAGACTGTTTATTAACATTAAACCTCACCAGAAAACTTATTCACAAGGTTTGAAATGTGTGGTTTGGAAATTTATGCACACAAGGAACAGGCAAAACTTGAACATATTTCTTAAAGTGGCAAAGCAGACATTATACTGGGAGAGAACATTCTTGCAGTTAATTATACTGCTTGTAGTTAATGATACTGCTTATCCACTAGATAGACACTGGATGCTCCTTTCTCATTATGGCAGAAGGCAATTAGTGAATTACTAGAGGCTTTAAGTGTTTACTTGCACAATATTATCAGACAGTACCCAAAGCATGTGGAGAGGTTGCTGTCAGTAGTCTCAAAGCCGTTAGAGGCTTTGGAGTTTCCCAGGCTCTTTTCTCAGGAAGCTGAGAGTCTATAGTGTAGTCTCTGACCTGGTTCCTCTTGATTCCCAATTCAGCAGAAGCCTTGCAGAGGGGCAGGCAGGATGCAGTGCAATGTGCAGTCTTGGCACAATGTTAGGCTGGCTATGCAGGCCAGTCGTGTGCGGGCATTTAGAGCCTGTTCCTGGTAAACTCGAGGCAGTGGAGTTTACAGGCAGTTCAGGATGTGATGAGGCAGCAGCAGCAACACACCGTACTACCTGCTCGTCCCTTTTTATCAGTACCAGCCTGAGACTAATGGACCTTTGGACTTAGATTAGCCAATCAGAATAGCACTTTGCCAAGCTTGACCATATTAGGTGAAGTCAGGCCTTTGGTTTTCCTTTCCTGCAGTTGCTTTCCCCAGCACAGAAGAAGGGGGAGCAGGGGAACATGTCTGGACAAGACAGAATCCTTAGACTCAGTGGCTTCAGGTTCTTTGTTCTCTTTCCTGGAGTTGTTTCTCCCCACAGCAGAAAGGAGGAGAGCAGAAAAACATGCCTGGGCAAGCCAGGACATGGATAAGCCCATTTTTGGCCTATCAGGCCTACCATGATACTGATAAACCTGGGGTTGTTTGGGCTGCAGAACAGAAAACTGAAAGGTGGTCTTATCAATATATACAAATACCTGTGGGGTGGGCGCCAAGTGAACGAGGCCAATCTCTTTTTGGTGGGCAGCAGCAATAAGACAAGGAGCAAAGGCTACAAATTGGAAAACAGAAGGTTTCACCTCAACATGAAGAGAAACTTCTTTACAGTGAGGGTCACAGAGAGCTGGACAGGCTGCCCAGGGAGGCTGTGGATTCTCTTTCTGTGGAGCCTTTCCAAACCCGCCTGGATGTAACTACCCAGGGTGATCCTGCCTTTGCAGAGGGGTGGAACTCGGTTTCTAGAGGTCCCTTCCAACCTCTAAAGCTCTGTGATTCTGTGAGTTTTAACAGTAGACTATCTGCTGCTCTTTACTTCTAGTTTCCAGTAACCATTCTGCAGAATGGAGTCAAGATGACAAGTGAGCCTCCTACTGGTCTTCGATTAAACCTACTGCAGTCATTTCTTTCTGATCCTGTTTCGGATCCTGCATTCTTTTCTGGATGCCCTGAAAATGAGCTGGTAATGTGCCTATCTCTCTGACAGTTTTATTACCTTTTTTTTTCTTTCTATTTGCTTTAAACTGTCTATAGATATACAGAATTCTGTCCAGTAAATTGTATAAACTAAAGATTTTACTGTGGTTTTGAATGCAGGTTCTGCAGTAGTAAAAGTGATTAGTTGAGAATTACCCTGCCAAGTAATTTCTCTTGGCAATATTTGAAATGGTTTCTTAGGCTTTATTAAATTGCATACACATTACACAGCTCTGAATGTTCACTAGTAGAACCTACCTATCATTACCAAGATGGAAAGCACTGAGAAGATCTTCTCTTGCTACCAGAACCCGTGTGTCTGACTGATAAGATCATCAGTACCTATGAAGGAAGTGAAAAAACAGTGGGATTGCTCAGAGATAAGAGTATGGTAATCAGTGTACATGGGTATGAGTGGGTGCATCTCAGGACTCATATTAAACATTACATCTGTATTTTATGTTTGTCTAATGAGCCTTAGAAGGAAATACCTGGTGTTACTTGAGTTCTTATGAAGTCACTTGTCCTTTACATGGAAGAAGAGAAAAATCTTGTGTAATGGTACTTGGGGAACTAGCTGAATGTGCTTTGCTTTGTGGCAACTGAGTCGTTGTCCCCAAGACAAATAACCACAATTAATTACACTTGATCATTGCCTGTTTCCTGTATTCGTACGCTAGGTGGAGAGCAGTTATGAAATGATGCATTCTTGCTGCAAGTTACAGACTACTATGAACTAGGCTAGTCAGCAGTCCTTTTTTGTTTTGTTTTTCTCAAAGGTATGGGAGAAACTGCTTTTTGGAGTTTGTTTTTTCCATGCTCTTGTTCAGGAGAGAAGGAAGTTTGGGCCTCTTGGTTGGAATATACCCTATGGATTTAATGAATCAGATTTGCAAATCAGTATCAGACAGCTGCAGGTAATAGCATCTGTTGCAGCTTTTAACTCTGATTTTCAAATGTTTATAGATTTTAATGAGTTCAGCTAAGCTACTGAGGCAAGTAATATGTAAGTAATAATAAGTAATACGTATCATATTACATGTATTTTCAAAAGTACCAATTAAATAAAACTTAACATTGTTCTTCGTGGGATTTACATTCATCCAGACATATGGAATATAATAAGCCTATGTAAAGATAATAAGAGTTAACATTTTTATACATGAGTTGACTGCTTTAAGTGACACCATGTCAGTGACAGCCACCTCTTCTGGTGGGTTTTGTGTTTAGTTGGAGGAAATCCTTTTTTACACATATGCTGTTAAAGAGAGCCTCAGACTGCTTGAATTCCAACACCCAGGGAGAAAACACCATAAACTGCAGTTGTGCATGAACTGGAGCTTCTAACCCTTTGGTCTGTAGATCACACCATTGTTCTGCAGATATATCAAGTTTAGATTTACCAATTTCTTCTGTTTCAGTTATTCATAAATGGGTATAGCCATGCTCCTTTTGAAGCTGTATCTTACCTGACTGGTGAGTGCAACTATGGAGGTCGAGTGACAGATGACTGGGACAGACGTTTACTGCTGACAGTGCTGGATGACTTCTATAATCCACATATAATTACAAATCCTCATTACAAATTTTCTCCAAGTGGCAACTATTATGCTCCACCAAAAGGCACATATGAGGACTATGTTGAGTTTATTAAGGTAAAAATTAGCAACCTGACTTTGAGCTGTTTTAATCATGATTAAGAACTAACCCTTAAAGGCTGCTCTGCATTCTGTAGCGCCTTAAACTGTGTGCTTGGCTCCTTCCTTAATATCTAGAATATTCGTAAGAGTGGGAGGCAGTCATGAGGAAATAGGAGGACCTAGCATAGATAATCAAGAATTCCTTGGAAATTAGTTTCTAAATGTGAGGTGATGGCTCAGTAATACTATCTGTAAATACTTGCTGATAAGGTCCTTATCTACCTTCAGCTGAAGTCACTGGGTATTTGTTCACCTAGCTTCTTCAAGAAGACTTTGGTCTAATTCCTAGCATGCTGCTCTCTGACATAAAGATGGGGTTTGTTTGTTTTGTCTTAGAGTCTTCCATTTAGTGAGCAGCCAGAGGTATTTGGTTTGCATGAAAATGCAGATATTTCGAAAGATCTTCAGCAAACAAAGATCCTCTTTGAATCTCTGCTTTTAACACAAGGAGGCAGCACTCAGGGAACTTCTGGAGGTGATGACAGCACTCTTTATCAAATTGCAGATGGTATTCTCAGCAAGGTATTGTATTGTTGCAGTGACTCCAATTTATCTTTTTACAAAGCAGAAGTGCTAAAACTGAAATTTTTAGTGCGAAACTGATTTCATGATGGAGGAAAAACCTCCGATGAGGAATTTAGTGCAATACATGAGTAACACCTTGTGTGGCTGTTTAAAAACCACAGCTATATTTTGTTGGAAAGAAGTTTTATTTTAAAAAAGGCAGGAGATACAAGACAGAAAACAGCAAATGCAGCTGGTGAGAACAGTTGGTTTCATGTGAACGAGCTTAAAATTAATAAAGCTAAAATGTATTTTTGACTTCATGATCTGAAAAAAATCAAGGTGGCTATAAACCCCATAAATGTTACTTAAAAAATCCACTTAATTTTTATGTGAATTAAACTTCTAAATATTGTGTTGATAGGACAGTCATCAGAAAGTTTAATGGTGTCCTTATCTGCAGTTTTCTGTGTCTGCATACTTATAGTGTGAAACTGATGAATTGGACTGATGAATGGACTGATTTCCAAATCCATTGTCATTTACAGCTTCCGAGTAATTTTGACATTGAAGGTTGCCTAAATAAATATCCAGTGAAATATGAAGAAAGTATGAACACTGTATTGGTGCAGGAAATGGAAAGATTTAACAAGTAAGACTGTTAGATTTTTATTAAATCTGAAATAATTCCAGTTACAGGAAGGTTTTTTTTCCTGTGAATCTTACACTGCAGCTCCTATGTTCTGTGATATATTTTATTTATTTTGTTCTCTTCTAATTGTCTGCAGTGATGGCTGCAGTGCAAGCCTTATGGGGAATCAGAATGCGGGATAGATGTCAGGAAAAACATGCTAGTGGTAAAATGAACTGAAAAAATACACGGTAGAAGAAGGGACTCGAAGGATACACTGGGAAAAAGGAATATGAATGATATTTTTTCATTTGTATTCATTTTTTTTCAGTTAATTTTCTTTTTCACCATCTTTGATTATATTTTATTTAATTGCTGTTTTATACTTCTAGGGTAGAAGGATGAGAGACTGTAATCAAGGCACTGTTCTAGTTTACAAAAGCTTTTCCTTGATGGTTTTATGTATTTCTGATGATGTCTCTAATGTCTCATATATTTGTGTTTTATACTTTCCCTTTTTTCCCCTGTCCTTTCCTGATGCCTTTTTTCCTGTACCTTATTTTCACAGTTATTCTTCTAGGATTATAAAGCTATAATCACTTTTCTTTTTCTCTTTGGGTCCCCAGGCTCTATTTTCCTTTCTAATTTTCTTTATCCTCTTCACCCCCTCCTCCATTTTTTTATTCTTTATCTTTTTCTGTCCTCCTCTACAGAATCCCAGAATGTGTCTGGTTGGATCATCCAGTCAACCTTCCTTTCTATTTGACTCTTCAGACTTAATTTTTAACCAGACTTTCAGAAATGCTCTTTGGCCTTAAGTTTCTAAGTTTTCTTTATTGCAGCCTCTACACACCTCTTTTAAACTGAGACTTTTTGCTTCATCTTGTGTGTGGTGAATACATTTGGAGTTCCAAGTTTATTGTCTTCTTAGGCAATGCAGAGTATATCAGAAATGAAATCGTTTATTCAACTGTTTCTAGTCTTAGATCAGAACAGATGCACAAATCCATGACTTTACAGATGTGGGTAGCTATACAGTTACAATTTCTGTAGATGGTTATTTCATCTGGTGGGTTTTTTTGTGTTTGTGGGTTTTTTCCCCTGGTGAGGATGTTGTGGTTTAGAAATCATTCACATGTGTGAGAATTTTGTTTTCTTTTTCAATTCTAGTTTAATCCAAACTATTCGCACCTCCCTTATTAACCTGGAGAAGGCCATTAAAGGACTGGTCGTTATGGATGCTGAACTGGAGGCTCTGTGTGGCAGTCTGCTGATTGGAAAAGTTCCTGAGAAATGGGCAAAACATTCCTACCCAAGTTTGAAGCCCTTGGGGAGTTATATTCAGGATCTTCTAGACAGGCTGAAATTTTTCCGGGTAATGTAGAAGAGGCATTATTACCGATTGTTTCACCTACTACTTTGTATCATCTATCCTTTATGTTAAAAGAGCATAGGGAAAGGAGTGGTAGACTTTGCTTACATTTTCTGAGTATAGTTATGTAGAAAATGATCAAACAGTATGGGATTTGTCTCTTGCTGATGGCTGAATGTGTCATTTTCCTTTTTGCAGGATTGGTATGAACTGGGGAAGCCCACAGTTTTTTGGCTGCCAGGATTCTATTTTACTCAAGCTTTCTTAACTGCAGCTATGCAGAACTATGCTAGGAAGCACAGGATCCCTATTGACCTTTTGGGATATGAATTTCAGGTAGAGAAAAATTATGAATGGTTGTTTTATTAATCTGAGTCTTGATGTTGCAGTGGGATGTAGTAAGTAAATCTTGATGGGAAGGTTGATTTTGCACTTAACTCACTGTAATTTGAAGACATACGTTCTTTGGCATGTTAAATAACATCTCCTAAAGATGTATATTAGAAGTATTGTTGGACCTAGGTCTCCACTTCAGAAAATAATCTATACAGCACATATTTCTCTGTGTGTTTAAAGCCTTTTTTTAATATACCCTACAATGAAGACAATTAACAAACACTCAGAAGTCTTGCCATCTTTGTAGTTTTCTGTGAAAGTAGTTCTGAAATGAAGATATTACTGTGTTATTTTTCTTTTGGATTATCAAAAAAAAATCCGTTTTGGCACAGTATCTTAAAAAGGAAACAGCTATTAAAGTTTGATAACAAAGACCACTTTACTCCTAGGTTATACCCCAGGATACTGCTGATACTGCACCAGAAGATGGTGTTTATATCCACGGATTATATTTAGATGGAGCTCGCTGGGACAGGACACAGTCAGTAACAAAGCATTTTGCTCTGGTTCTGAAAAGCTGTCTTAAGTGCCCAGACAAGATTTGTTTACATATTTGATATATTACATATTTTTGAAGTAACACACCAGATAAAGTACTTTTTTATGCAGGGAAAATGAGGGGGGAGAACCTAACAAACCAACAAAGAAGCTAACAACAAGTGAAAAACACGCATTAGACTCCTGTTTGGTTGATACCAAGCCACAGCTAATTACCTGATTGCTTCTTTTACCAGGGGAATGTTAGCTGAGCAGCATCCCAAATTGCTTTTTGATATGATGCCAATCATTTGGATAAAGCCAAGTGAGTATAATTTCTTCTAAGTGTGAGCTATTCAACAAGAAATTGCAGCGGTGGGTTCCTTTTTTTACAGAAGATTGATACTCATCCTACCAGTACCTAAATGGGCACAGAATTCATCTGGATCTGACATGTGACTTTCACTTTAAAAACTGGGCCAGCTGGCTTGACTCAGTGTTGCCTTGAGCAATAGGCCTGTTCTGCTCCCCAGGGATATTTGTAATGATGGATTAGATGAAAGGACTAGTTAAGCTATTTTAAAAAAAATATCTTTAGGTGCTGCTCAATCCATTTTTTCAACCAAAAGGTAATTTCTGTAGGAAGTACATGGTACTCAAATTCCTGGCTGTGCTCCAGCTGAGAACTTGTAACTGACTTACAGAGACCCGGTGTTCTACCTGAGCAAGGTTTGTGTAGGTTCCTTTTGGCTGCTATGCTAATTGTCTGGCATACTTAGTAAGATACTTTCCGTAACTCCTGTCTTCTTTCATCAGAAGCAGTAAGTCCCTGATTTCATGTGGTCATTTAAGCAGGGCTTTCTTCTGCAACTGTTGCAACAGAGATGTTATTAGCTTTTAGGCAGTCTTACAAAGTTTCCACTTGGTTTGCCTGTGCTTCCTCTTGAGATTGGATGACTCTCTTCAGATTTTAGTGTTTGCACAAGTTGCATTTAAGCAGTCAGGCAAAGAGTTCCTGACAAAGAGTTGTGTCCTTGGATCTCAGATGACTTGAATTACAGTTGGGTTCTGTGTCTCTGGACCAGATTTCTTGTGGAGCTGTTAAAAACTCGTGCATAAAGGATACTTTAACTATGTAGCTATTCACATTTTAAGGTGTCTTTGAGTGATTGCTAAACTGGTAGAACCACAGGAAGGTACCAAGTCCTGAAAACAGATTGCAGTTAATTTAGTTGTATTTAAAAACAAAACCAACCACAAAAGAAAACACAGTAAATACCACAGATGTTTTATTGTGTTAACTCACAAAATAATTTTGCATTTATAATTAACCTTTAAGGATGTGGCTGCAGATGCTTAATATGTTACATTAAGCTATATGTAGCTTGTGTTTCTGTCAATAGATGAATGTAATACATTATTTGTTGTTGGGTTTGTTTCTTTTAAAGCTGCAAAATCAGACATAAAGCAATCTAATGCCTACGTTTGCCCACTCTACAAAACAAGTGAGCGTAAAGGAATCTTATCTACTACTGGACATTCCACTAACTTTGTCATTGCTGTGACACTTGACACGGATAAACCAGTTCAACACTGGATCAAGCGTGGTGTCGCTTTGCTCTGCCAGCTGGATGACTAACTTTGGATGGTTTGGATGCACACTTCACAAGATGTTGTTTTTGTTGGCTCTCATTAAAAGAGAACATACGTATGATTCAATATGCTCCTTAATGTTTTGTCTCAAGTATATATTATTGTTAGCATCTTTACAATCTTTGAAAGATACAGAAAGGGTTTTAGTCTTTGGTATTATTTAATAATGTGAAAATATTGGGTTTATGTAGTATCAGTTGAGATAAGGACAATTTTACCACTCTGTTGCAGGGATATCAGATTACACAAACGGAAAATAAACAAAAAAACAGGAAAAAAGTTACCAGAGTACACAACAGACAAAACCACAAAAACTGCCACTATCACGTGTGAATGGAAACTGGAACAAAAGAGTGAACCCCAGCCCAGAGATGGGAAGAAACACACACACACAAAAAATGAGATGCGAAGCTTTACAAACTCCAGAATATATTATAAGTCAGATAATCCCCAGCCAACCCCTTCACTGTCATACAGTGTGCATGGCATGAGGATGGTGTGGAATATAGAATCCACTTGCTCTGTGCCACTGGAAGGGTAGCCCCATCCCACCATCCCCAGTCCCTCATGCCTCCTAGTGGGACTTGTCAACTTAAACCAATATAGCATTCTTCTTTGATCTCCTCTAGCAAAGACCTTAATTAAAACACAAACAAGGTCATATATCAAGATGAGACTATTTATTAAACAGAGAAAGAAAGGGAAAGAATGGAGGAAGATAGAGCAGATGAGATAATTACCACTTCATGGTCCTTTTTCAGTGGTGAGGATTGATGTTCCTGGGCTGCCATCTCCAGCCTGAGATGTCCCAGGTGATGTTTTTCCCCTTTCCCCTAGCCCATGCTGGCATAGCTCAGGGCTTTTATCCTGTTCCTGCTTCATTCGTTATACTTCCACTGGGCCCACACCTTTGTCACATTCCAGTGCATGTGTGACTTCCAGGGGTGACTTCCAGTGTGCTTGCAGGGGTTGGTGCTGAGTGGCCTCTGCACCTCTTTTCTACTGTTCACCACACTCCTTGGGCAGTTGCTGTCTCAGTAGGCAGAGATAACAGATAAGTCGTTCAGGATGATCTCATCTTTGTTGAGAGACTTCTTTATGTAATCATCACAATTTCACAGTGATTGATGTGTTCAAAAGAGGATTTTTTCACCTATTTCCACCTTGCTTTCAGACACCACCATCATAATTTCTTTGTAAGGATTCCTTCATAAAAAAGGGTAGGAGTAAGTTAAGAATACGAAAGTCTCATTCCGTCCTGCCATCACTATTGTAACTATGCATCTGTGTTCTTTATTTCCCTGCTTCTCATATGGTACAGCAGCATAAGTTTGCAGCATAGGTCTAGCTTTCTAAAGCTCTGCTTTTCCTTTTAAAGACTTCTTTTTATATTAATATGTGATTTGTGATTAAGGAATCAAAAACATGGAGTAATGTTTAATAGAGCACTTTTATTTGCTAGTTTATGTTTAGTTTTTATGCTGTCTTGCTCTTTTAAGTAAGCTCTTAATAGTAGCTTCAGTTTACTCCCTTAGGAAAGCACTAAAGAATATTCTTTCCCTCATGTAATAGTTATTACTTGTAGTTGTCAAATTCTCACTCCAGAAACTTCTAGAGAGTATTTTTTACAAATTAATTGATCTTTTAATTCCTTCTTTTGTTGACACCATTTGTCAGGTCAGATTATTAAACACAACTAACCTATATGAAAGAAACATGGAGAAAGTCCCAGAGTATCTTATGATCGGGTATTTATAGTGAGCTATTAATGGACATAGGCTCTACTGAGATCATTTTCAATCCTGAAAATGTCACTTCCAACTTAATAATCATTTCTTCAACGTGTTAGGTCTTCCCTCTTTCAGAAGGTGAGGAAAAGAATTTATTTTCTCAATTCATAGGAAAATGCATAGTCTTTTTACAAGAAACAAACAGTCTAGATCTAAACTGTTTATATAGTCATTGTACTGTAAGTATAACCAAATACTAACTGCTACTTGTCTGCATGTTTTCTGAATATATCTCTCTTTTTTGCTGTATGTGCAATTACAGAGCAGGGCCTTGCCATCACATGTTAGGTGGAAAATTAAATTATGCAGGTTTGCTATGAATTGCTGCTGGTCAACTCGAAAATGTTTCTAGAAATATTCCAAACTTTGTAAATGGCTTATTGACACTGACTTCATTTTGCCATGCTCATTAATTTCTCTATTTATTTATTTTGTTGGTTTCAGACTTGCTTTTAATTTTTATTTTACTTTGCCTCTTACTTTTGGTTAGTTGGCAGTGTTTGTTTTTTTTCAGGCCAACTCTCTTGAAAGACAGAAGTGGAAGTTTTGCTAAGGTAACAGATGAGGTGTTTGAAGCCAACAGAACATGTGTGTTTTTAACCTACAGCAGTGTGTAGCTAAATATACAAAAGAACCTTTTGACTACTATGCCTATAGCTGTGTAAATCTGCACACTGTAATGAATTGATTTGATAATTGAATAATTTTTCATTCTTTCTGTGTTATAACATTTAGACTTAACAATATCAATGAGATATATTTCTGTGGTCCAGTGTTTTTCTCACAGTCTTGAAAGCATACAAATATTTTTAATTTAACCTTTTTATTTTGGCAACTTTACTTAAAAATAACACTTTTTTTTGCTTCAAAAAACCTAAGCAACAAGAACAAACAAAAAAACACCAAAACCAAAGGCAAACAAAACCAAAAACAAAGCCAGAAAACCTCCCAACACCCCATTGTGATTACACCAGCATGTTTTGTTTCTGCCTATGGTTGGCTACATATTGCTGCAGTATGTTACAAAGATGCCTCAGAAGTATAAGAAAAAAACCCAGGCATCGATACAGAACTGTAAATGAATCTGTTCTAAATGGGTGTATATTATGTATATTAGGTTGTAAAGTTGATGTGTTTTCAAGCATGAAGTTTATTGTTTTGTTTGGAAGGCTCATGCACGTAGCAGCACAAGTCTAGAATACTTTCCTGACTACAGGAAATTACCCCAAAGATATCTTTGAATCAGTTTGAACAAAAAATACTATTTAAAAAAATGAAGTCTTTCACTTGCTCTTCAGTTTCAGGTCCTCTGTGAACAAACTGACAAAACATCCAGAGTCTTACTACACATCTGTTTTCCTACTAAGGAAATAATCAGAGCACAGCTGTGCTGATCTTTGTCTAAAAGATTTGAAGAATGGCTGTTTATCTGAAAAATAAATAATGATGATAAAAGCTAGCAGATGTTGAAATAGAATACCTTTCTTCTGTTTTAAATAGAAAACCTCTTCAAAATACTCAGGAGAAGGCTGGGCTTGCTATGGGGAAATTCTGTTTAATTTATTTCAAACTGTGTTTAATTTCTCTTGATACTTAGTGGTTGCTATTTCTCTTACTCTAGCTTTAGCCTGAAGATTTAATCTTGTGATTCAAAGCAGTATTCCCCTGCAAAAAGTGATCCAGATTGTGCTGATTTGCCATGTATAATTCTACATATGTGCTGGATAATGATTCTGATGATGAAATCTCTACCCAGCAAGCTATCCAAGAAAGCTTGCAAGATAGGTTTAAAACTGAAACAAGTGGCAGTGCAACAGAGGATGGAAGGTAAGGAGCTACTTATATTTTGGATGTTTTCTTGGCATTATTTTAAGTTTGTAGTAGCTTATTTTCCTTTGTGACTCTGTATGTAGTGTTGATCTGACCTCGTTTTAGTGATATGATCTTCTCTTATGCATACTGGAAACCACTTGTAGCTCACTTATTCTGAGCTCCTCCTGAGGAAGTGTACCCATTTCCTCAGTGAGGAGTAATGCATGAAACTTGCAGGTGACACTTTACATGAATATCTAAATGGATGCAAGGCTTTATAAAGAACATAAGTATGTGATGTAAAAATAGATAGGTATGGAAGCTTATCCTCATTTTAGTGTTTACTTGTTGGCCTTTGCATGAAAAATCCAGTATCTAGAGTGGCAGGGGGAGACCAATAAAAAAGGTGTTTTAATGTGTCAGACCCTATCAAACCTGAATAATTTATAGAAATTTAACATGCAGTCTAGACTGGGGTATTTAAATTAAGGTATGATTTTATGCTCAACTTCTTGTTGATTTTTTACTTCTCACTTGATTTTTGTTCTGTTTATGCAGTTTCCACTATGTGGCAAGTCAAGAACATGGAAAGATAATAGCAGCAATTCGGGCAGTTAAGTACAAATACACAGCACTCCCCCAGGAATCCCTTAGGTGTTGCATTGCTGAGCAGCACTTGTGTTTTGTGTGTTTGCCCACCTGATTTAACTCCACTTTTTTTTATGTTAAAGATCCAATAAGATTGTTAGTAAAAGCAGGAGAAACCAGATAGGTCTCATCTCTGTAAAATCAGCTTCATGTTACTTTCACCAACCAAAGTATTTTTTCCTCCAGTATCACTAGGACACCTGCTTTTGCATTAAACTTCCACACGCTGTTGTTACTGAGAAGATCATATGTGAAATATTTTAATCATACTGTTAGAAGTAACTCTTGTCAAGGAATAATTAAAACTGTTTTGTGAGTCAGTGCCAATCATTGTTCCATTCACATAAACCATCCTTTGATTAAAAATTGCTTTGACAAAGTAAGTTGTTTATTCCAGATGCACTAATGGGGTAAATGATATTCAATACGTTAGTTGCCTGAACTTTGTTTTATGCTGAGTAATGGGATATGTGTCTGTCTTAAAATACCATAGGCCAAAAAGAGACCTTGATGAAGTTGGTGGGGCACAGTTCTGCTTTTGAAGAAGCAGATCGGCGAGGCTGGCTTCCTCTGCATGAAGCTGCTGCACAGATAAATAAGAACATCCTTCAAGTCACTTTGAAAGGTTTGGAGTCCTTCAAGGTTTCCACCAAAAAAGTTACAGATTTGGGTGTGATGAATGAGCCAGCTTCAGATATGTTCTGCTTTTTTTGTATTTTAGCCTCCCCTGCCATTACATGGGAACAGACCACTTTAAAAGGGGAAACACCTCTCTTGGTGGCAGTAAGGAACTGCTTTGTAGACAATGTCAGCTTTCTCCTGCTCAATGGCTGCAATCCCAATGCTAAGAATGAAGAAGGAGATTCTGCTTTAGTTACAGGTGAGTACCTTGTTTCTTGGTGGAGAGCTGAGGGAAGGAGGTGATATTGCAGTTACATATTTTAGCTTTCAATTTGACACATGTGACTTAAATATCTAAAATAGTTTACTATAAGGAGCAAAAAATGTTAATCTCAGTATTGACTGTCAATTTCTGTCTGTTTTTAATCAGAAGGTATTGAGGCTGTGAATGAGGTGGCAATTCCAAGTTAGGGACTGTGACCACAACGTTCTTAGCATCGTTCATTAATTAAAGTATAATCCTTATTGGTCTACTAATATATGAGAAACAGAACTAGGAGATGCTAAAAATCCTTCCCCAAAGTCTGATCTAATGCAAGAATATCTGTCCAGATGCCTACTGTTTTCCATCCCTTGTTTGCAAAGAGTTTGAGGTATAGGTTGAACATAATCTTTTTCCTCAGAGAATCAAACAGTGTTCTTCATGAAGAGCAGTGTCCTCCTCTGCTTTCCTTGGCATCATTAATGCAGTGGTAGCCAGATAACCAGATTCTCCTGCTTCTTTGTTCTACTACTGCTCTTCATGTTTGCAAACACAAACTGTTCATGTTCTTTGATCATATATCTCATTGCATCAGCTTCATTTCTCCCAAAAATCATAGTAGTTGATTTTGTATGCATTATGTAGAGCATCAAACAGTGTTTGTCCCTAATCTGATATGGTTGAAAATAATTCAATTACAAAAAGTGAAGAAGCTGGCCAGGCCTAAATTCTTGGTTCATTTCTCTCTGATTTTTTTAACTGAAGGAGGTCCCACACCTAATATCACACTTTTCAATTTGATCGAGCACAAGAACTTGATTTGCAAGGGCTATATTTCACCAAGCTATTTCTGGAAAATGTTTTATGTTTGTATCATCTGCTGCCCTCGGTTTGGGTGGTGGTGCAGTTATTCACACTGAGTCTTAGCTAAAAAGCAAAGAAGGAAAGTGTGTTCTTTTTATCCAAGTTCTCAAGGAGCACTGTTGTTCTCTTGAAGAAACCTGTAAGTTTGCACATATGGGCAGGGTGATTTTTAGAAACTGTTGTTAAAGGGAGAGAAAAAAGGCTGCCAGCCATCTGTAGGACCTCCAGTCCATCCTTTGGAAGTTACTGAATCTTTTAGTCAGGGCCACCATCTTAGAAAAGTTGCAGAGGATTTCTGGATATTGTAGAATCAGTTGACTCCAGTAAAATGGTTCACTGTAGTAAAATGCACCATCATCCAAGAAGAGGATGTGTGGGATGTATCTACAGCAGCTTGATATAATCTGTGCTGTCAATGGTATTTCAAACACCTGTGGCATGTGAGGCTTCTCAGCTTGATCTCACTAGAGTGATGGCATTATTTGAAGATCAAAGAAGGAAGGAGGGAAAGCTCTTGCCTGTTCATTCCATCCACTGCAGTCAATGCAAATTACTCCTTTAAGGTCCTTATTGACTGCACAGATCAGGTTTAATAAGCTAAGAAGGTCTGTGACACAGTAAACTTTTTTCATGTTATGGCAACTGCTTAGAAAGATTAAATCTGACCACACCAAGTCTCTGTTTCTGGTCTCCATCTAGTGGCAAGGAAAGTTGCAATCTGCTGCACTACCAAACTCAGCAGGGAACAATGGAGAGAAAAATGAGATTACCATGAAATTATTCATTAGTATAGTTAATATTTTCCTGGAAGCAAAGAACACAACCTTTCAGTGTTGTGTGATGTTTCTCAGTACATAAATAGCGTTGTCAGGAACAACTGGAGCTTTCCTGGACTACCACATAACAGAAGTCAAAGTGCATAGAACAGCCTTGAGTAACACTCTGGGTGTGACTTCCCTTGTTCAGGCCCAGCTGGCAGCAAAGCTCCATGCAGAGACTCACAGAACTGCCCCCACTCCTACCTTCCAGTGGAATGGGAACAAGAATCAGGACAAAAAACACCAAAGCCCCATGGGTTGCAATAAAGAGAGTTGAATAGAACAATATAAAGAGATACTGTGACACACTTGTCTTTGTGGTGGAAAAAAGAGAGAGGAAAAGGAATTAAAAAGGAAGTGCCAAAACCACTTAATGCTATCCTAGCCGAACTCTGGACACTAATGATTCACCTACTGTCTTACAGCAATTAAACATGATTCGTATGAGATCGCCTCCTTGTTGATAAGTTCTGGTGCAAAAGTGAATTTGCAGTGTGTCCACAAGAGGACTGCATTACATGAGGCAGCCAGACTAGGCAGGAAGGATTTGGTGAACCTTCTTCTTCGTTCTGGAGCAGATCCTGACCCTCGCAGCGGATATGGGCTCACGCCCCTAGCACTGGCTGCGCAGGTTGGACATACGGAAATTATGGAGCTCTTACTACAAAGAGGTGAGACTTTATTATATAGGGTATTAACGGAAGAGAAAGCTAAAGGTGAGGGTCTGTCTTGCCAGTATGTAAATATATGATAGGTGATGTAAAGAAGACATGGCCAGATTCTTCTTTGTGGCACCCAGTAATGACATAAGAGACAATAGGCACTGACTGAAACATGGTAATTTCTGCCTGAACATGAGAAAAGACTTTTTTCTGTGAGTGTAGTTAAACACTGGAACAGGTTACTCAAAGAAGTTGTGGAATCTCCATCCTTGGAGATACTAAAAACCTGATGAGACACTTTCCTGGGCAACTTGCTGTAGCTGATCCTGCCTAAAGGTTGGACTTGATCTCCAGAGATCCTTTTCAACCTCAACTAATCAGTTCAGTTTTACGACTTAGTAGATTGAGTTAAGAACTTGTAGGTTCTGTGACAGTGCTCTTCAAGTAGAAATTCTAAGCCACATGTTAGTACTGAAGCGTTTTAAGCCCAAATGAGACAAAATTAATCCTCTTTGAAACAGAGAACATTATTCCTAAATGCAGAAGCAAAAGATTGTTCTCAGCTCAGCAGCAGGTAGAACTTGGTAGTGCTGAGATGAAAGAAAATGAACTGTTATATGTAACTCAGCATACAGCCTGGAGTATGGACAAATCCAAACATACAGTAAATAGAGTTTTAGAGGTTTCTTGCTTGGAGCAAACTGTAATAGTCACCAGTGAATGCACTGTAAAACTGCAAGCAAATCTGACACATTGCATTTTTGGATGGCATCTTAATGTATGTGAAGGGTTTTATTCCCAAATCATGTGAGTTGAGGTGCATCTAGAGAATTCCCAGTGTCTGATTTTAATGAAGAGATATATACATATGATTTGACTAAAACTGGTTATTGTGAAATACACCTTCAGAAACAGCAGCAGAAGTAACTTTCCTTACTAAAGAAAATTAAATGCTGTTGGCACCAAGAGGATTGTTTCCACATAATTGAGTAAAAGTCCAATCAAGAGCTTTATAGAAAATATAGTAATACTTTAGTGACCATTCATTGTTTTTAAATGTGGTATTATTTTCTTGTCTAGACAGGTTGCCATTGGGAAGGCCTGAAAAGACATTTATGATGGGGAGTTGTTTATGATGGATCAGCAATGCTAAAACTGGATTGTATGAACTCTTTTGATACTGGATGTTCTCATAGTAATATCTATCTGCTCATTGTAAAGTAGACCAGTTAAAATACATTGTGCTTAACACAGGAAACAACTGGTTGTATAAATAAGAATCAAAGCTCTTGCTTGCCCAGTTCTACCAGTAAGTCTTACTGTGTAATTATGTTCAAATCAACTTAGACATCTTGTTCCCAGGAATATATAAACACCTAAACTCAAGAGTCCCACATGAAGGTTTGTGCCCATAGTGGTTTTAGTTGGTGAAGAATGGAATTCACAGTATGTTGTCACTGGAGGCTTGGAGATTTTAATTACTGCTGGATATTTATAGTGACTACTGTGAAAATCTTTGATTCTTTCCAGGTGCAGATGTTCTTTCACAGGCAAGGGACTGTGCATCTGTGTTATTCGAAGCAGCAGGAGGAGGAAATCCAGATTCTCTCAGTCTTTTACTAGAATATGGGGCTGATGCCAACGTACCAAAGCACTCAGGTCATTTGCCAATCCACAGAGCTGCATATAGAGGACACTTTCTGTGAGTTAATGTATTTTAAAATAAAATAATGGTGGCACCAGAAAAACTTGCTCATTCTATGCCTTATTCAAATCAGGCTGCAAATCTGTAGTTCTGTGGAAAGAATTAGGTAGAACTATTTTTTACCAGGTAAATATGAATTTTCTGTGGCTGAATGTAAGAGACCAATCAGGATAAAATGATCATTTTAGGATGAACATACTAATTTCCCCATTTATCACAAATAATAACATTGTCCAGTCTGATGTTGAGGTTCTTGTGATGTCCTCACTCTCTTTGGTTATGTCCCATCTCCATTCCATCATAGGAAGGTAAACAAGCAATCTTGTAAAGACGTGAAGGCTACTGGAAGATATTTAAGCTGAAATCACAATTGGCAAAAAAACTTCAATATTAGGAGTACTGTGTTGTGGTTAAGAATCTGAGGATTCTTAATTTTTGTGTTAATGCTTTCTGTATAGTTATCAAATTGTATTTTAACTTGGAGGTGTTGTGTATATTAAGCGATATATGTGTTCATTAATTCCCTAATTCCTAGAGATTAAGTAATAACACTGTGCTTTTGACATTGAGGAAAAGCTTCTCTAGAGAAGGCAAGGATTGGGATTGTTCAGTAATAATAGGGTACTAGAATAGTGTTTTGTGTGTAGTAGTTGCCATATATATCAGTATCCATGGCTGGCTAACAGTGTACTCGTTAGTTGTTGAAGTCATGCAGAGATGAAGCATGCCACCAGGCTGATTTGGTAGACGACTGCATACAGTCATGATGAGTTGAAAGACAGAGCTAAATGAACTGGTATGTTTAAGATTCTGACATTTTCTTCCTTTAATTCTTCAGAGCCCTAAAAAATTTAGTTCCAGTTACTAATTTTGATGCCATTAAGGAAAGTGGGATAAGTCCAGTTCATTCAGCAGCAGCAGGAGCACATCCTCAGTGCCTTGAGTTTCTCCTCAGATCTGGATTTGATGCCAATTTCATGCTGGATCAGAGAGTTCGTAAAGGCTACGATGACCACCGGAAGTCAGCACTGTATTTTGCTGTTTCCAATGGGGATATCTGTTCAACAAGACTGCTGTTGAAAGCTGGAGCCCTGACAAACCAAGATCCCATCAACTGTCTCCAAATCGCCTTGAGAATGGGCAACTATGAGTTAGTGAGTCTTCTGCTCCGACATGGAGCTAATGTCAATTACTTCTGCAGAGTGAATACAACACATTTTCCATCAGCTCTGCAGTATGCTCTCAAAGATGAAGTGATGCTAAGAATGCTAATGAACTATGGGTATGATGTGCACCGCTGCTTCGATTGTCCTCAGGGAAACAGGTCACACTCCCAGTATGTGACTGATGGATGGACATCAACTGTAATCAAAGATACAATGGTAAGTGTATCAGATGGGTTCATTTGCTATTTTAGTACCAGTATCCTTCCCAAGACTATATGAAAATGTGTATTATGCAGTGTCAGAAAAAGAAGCTTTGAGACTGTAAGACAGTTTGCACATAAAGATAGGAAAAGGCTTTAAAGTAAGATACTGCCATGAGACCTGGTTCATGATAGCAACTGGCCATGAACAGTAGCTATAAATTGTGAAAACAGAGCCAATGATACACTTATGATCAGTACAGAATGGGGTGTCCAGCACAGTCACATCTGTGCTGTGAATGCATGGGTTTGATGGTCATCTTATACTGTACACTGTTGTAAGAATGTCCTGGAAAGCTGTTGTAAGGATGTTAAACATGCCCTGGAGCTGACATGATAAGAACTGAGCAGAAATTAACCACTCTGGAACAATATAAAGAGACATGTGTCAGTGTCCTTCTTTTGCAGTTTGCAGAGTACACCAGAACCTCATAAACCTTTCTTTTACCTGAAGATAAGGGGGTGTGGCCTGCACTGGTGGTTCCTCCTGTTTGGCACACTGGGACACAGGTCTAAATTTCACTCAGGGAGTGGTGGCACTTCTTTTTAAGCACTCAGTTACCAAATACAGAGGTGCTCAAGTTCATTTTTGGATCTAGTACAAAATACCAATGTTTCAGATATTCAGATTCTATTAGTGAGGTTTAATGCAAGCATGACAACCTGTAGCACTCTCCTGGTTGAGGCAGCTGACACTATTCCTGGTGTCCTGCTGAAGTTACTGAATTAGTCTTGTTCTGCAGAGGCCCAAGTACTTTACAGGAGCGTTTAATACTATCCTATTAAACATTCTGTTTCTGTCAGTTCTGTGAAGTGATCACCTTGTCATGGTTGAAGCATCTGTCTGGGAAGGTGGTGCGAGTAATGTTAGATTATGTCGACCATGTCAGCATCTGCTGGAAGCTAGAAGCAGTTCTCAAAGAGCAAGAACTCTGGGCAGACATCTGTGCGATTTTACGTAAGCATCTGATGTTTCTATTTGCAACGGCTGCTCTGGGGCTGAGGCCTTTCTTCTTGGTAGTACTTGAGTTTTTGTTTCCTTTACCTTAGACTGGTGCTTTCCTTCACCCTTGTTACCCAAAAGTTACTATTTAAAAATCAGTATATGTGGTATCCCAACTGAGTTTCTCATACAGGCATGATAGACAGGAACTGCACCGTATATGTAGAGCACAGGGGACCTTTATTTACAAGGTAGACAACACCATCCTCTTCAGGGGCAGAAAAGCTTTTCCCCCTGCCACAAGTTGATGAAAGATACTGAATAAATCAATTTTTGAGTAATTTCATTCTAGTCAAGATTAATTCTGTCTCTTTGCTTGTAGATAAATAGCGACTCAACATTATACCTTGAGTAGCTTATTCAAGTTTACAGAAAACAGGCATAGGTAATTTGGGGTTAAAGCATATTCCCTAAACTGTACTACTTAAACTTGCTTTAGCCTACTTTTAGCCAGCCTGACAGAACCACAGTATGTTTATTTAGCTGCTGGTGATTGTAAGTGAGAGTAGCATGAGATAGATCCTGACAGGCTCTGCTGCCCAGGGACAGCCACATTCCTTTTGTCAGTTCATTCATAGAATGAATATGCAGCAAAACTGGGAAGAAAAGCTTTTGAAAGGTAGCAGAGCGTTGGATACATACATCATCCACGATCTGGTAACTAATGCTAACCTTTCCTCCTCATTTCCAGGAAATCCTCGCTCTCTGAAGCATCTCTGTCGCCTGAAGATACGGGAATGCATGGGCCGGTTGCGTCTCCGTTGTCCTGTCTTCATGACCTTTCTTCCGCTGCCAAACCGCTTGAAAGACTACATCCTGTACAAGGAGTATGATCTTTATGGCCAAGGAAACTTTCCAGGAGCCTACCACCTCAGCTGTACGTAATTACTTCTCTATTTCGATGGGAATGTTGACACGGACGATTGTCTTGTGCAGCTGCTTTTTTCTTTTGGGGTTTTTATCTCCTGTGTGTTTTAAGGAATACCAGCACTTCCCCTTACCCCCTGGAGAAAATGGGGAGAATCCTAAAATGTAAGTATTGCTGATGCCACTGTCCATATCTACTGCAATATAAACTACCTGAAAGTTAGGGCAATAGTATTCTACATGCCAGTGTGAAACACTAAGTAATTGTATAGTGTAAGGCTGCAGCCCTGGTGTTACTGCAAAGCTAAAGGCTGTCGTAACAGGTGACTCGACCCCACTGCAGGTTTAAACTCAGAGTTTAGGTAAAGGTCAGGACTTAACTAAACGCAGGAGGGGCATAGTGCTTTTTTCTCTTATATTTCCTTTTCTTTCCCCAAAAAAGATGGCTTTGTGTCATGTCCTGCAGTGAAGTTCTGAAGAGCAGCCTAAGTGGATTTATTCTTTTCACCCAATTATGAAACCCTACATTCTAAGCAGTGAACTGGGATTAACAGCTACAGCAAGCTCTGCTTATCAAAGCAGCTGGTGTGAGATACCAGAGCTTCAACAGGGCACTATTTCTGAAAGATGTCAGTTATCTGTCTCATTCTCAGCTATTGCTGTTTTAGCTGGTATGTGGTTTGGTTACTCTCTCTGGTACAGTGCTGCCCAAAGCCATGTTGGCAGGTTTTGGAATTTCTCTTCATAGAGTTGGCGATTAAGCTCTTGGAGCTCTTGAACCTGTCAGCAGTCACAGCTGTCTTTGGCAGTCTTGCATACTACACCCAGTCCCACATCATGCCTGTTCTTTCCCACAGGGCTGAAGCTGTCAGTTCATGTTTCAGAGACAAAAAAAGTTTGTCAACACACTGGCATGAGTAGTATTTATTCCTTCATTATCAAGTAAGCATAGATTAATTTTTTTCTAGTTGTACATGCATCTTTATCACAGCAGTTACATAATTCAAAAGTCTGCTTTTCCCCAGAAAAATCTACAAACCTTATAAAATACAAATTTAACCATTATGTAGTTAGGACTCATTGCTTTGAACATGGTGTTTATCATGTAATGAGTGAATGGAACCTGTGAAGGTTATGTATCAGTACCCAGGTTGTGCTGGTATAGCCTCTGTACATGTGAATTCTGACCATTATCGTAACCACAGCTTTGTGGACTGCTAAACATTGTTGTGTGCAGTGAACAGCCAGCTGCCATGGTAAGGATGTTCTTCCAATGTTCAGTCTTTGATTGTTGCAAAAAAAGAAGTTATCAGCATTCCCAAGTACCAGAGCTTTGTCTGAAGTTACCTAGCTACCCTGATTACAGTTAAGAGAACTGAGATATACTTTAGCAACCCAAGGACAAAACTGCATCGTACAACTTTGTTTGATGGAAGGGTACACATCCTGTCACCAACAATGGTACTTCCTGGAAGTCAGTATTAAGAAAAATGCAGGAGATTTTTGCACCAGTACAAATCCCAGCAAGAAAGTTACTATAGTTGAAGATTTTACTTAATCTACAAAATGCTGACTGAAGCCCTGGCAGAATATGTTCACTATCCACATTTCCAACATGAAGACACAACAATCAATGTGGACTTAAGTTTGCCACTGGAAGTTTTCAATACAGCTATTCAGGAAAATGTTCAAGCCAGTCTCAAACATGAAAAAAATCACTTAGACATCACTAAAACAGGACCAATCCAGAACATCATCTTAAGAAGTTGACTACTGCACTCTATTATAAAAATTACTTGAAAGATTGTACAAAATCCTTGGCTTGCAATATAAACTTGATTAGGGATACGAGTGCATTCACAATAACACACTGACTTATTCTTGTCATGACAACTCAGATACCACTGTGGCAGGGAAAAAACATCAACTTACTGCTTGGTTATGAACAAAAAGCCCTGGAGACTAACTGACTTGCAAGAGATTTTGTAAAACAGCAACAGAAAGAGCAGAAAGTAGCAGCTCTAGCTGTTAAGACTAGACAGTATCTCTACTAAACTCACTAAGCAGAGGCAGGTTCTCTTTCTCTGTAAATATTATTTGTAATAACAAGAGACTATATTGTAGCAGTTTTCTCCATTGGCTTCTCCTGAATCATGTGCAACTTATTAATCATAATTTACCTTAAACAGAGCCAAATCTGTTTCTTTGTATCAGTGTACATAAATTATACCTTCATAAACAGTTTCAACTGTTTGGGGGTTTTCAGCCTAGGTTTACATCCACATTAAAGGTTAAATCTGACAGCACTGCAGAGGGACAATGTTCCTTAACTCTTAAACTTTACAGGTAGATAGATTCTGTCAAATTGTCCTGATACAATTTCCAATCTAATCAGATTAAGGAAGTATCAGACTATCAAATTCAAATTGGTTTACACTACTCATTTGTAACCTGTTATAAACAGATAAGTATTAAATTTTCCTGTGCTTTAAACTTGGAGACTCTATTAATGGCCACAAAGGTCTGCTAGGTGTTATCTCTAATGCAATAAAATGCACTTTATATGTTTTCATATTCATGCCATTACATACATAAAGAGTGTATGTAGCTCAAAACAACTGACAGCAACGCTTGTTTCATCTGCAGTGTGTAAATCTACGTAGTGTAGCAAACTTAGTATCCCTTTACCTCAGGGAAATGATGTGGCAGTAACAATGAGTTGCTATTAGCAGCCTAACAAGTTAGTCCTAAACAACACAGTCGATTGAGTATCTGTGTGAAGGCACCTGAAAATCATGTACTTCAAAGAGCATTTTCAGGGATGTCTGAAATAATAGCAGATACCCATGAAGCAAACTACAGCTTCAGCTGGAAGGGCTTGAAAAACCAGTAAAGACAATAGTAAATAACTAAAAAAGTTTAACTAGGAGACATAAATTACAGGAGAGGAAACCAAACAGTAATTTACTTAAAATAATAAAATGGTCAGGTGGTGAAATCCTATCATGGTAGTTCCCAGGAGAGCCTGAGGTGTTTAAATTGAAAGTCAATACTTGCAAGGAAAACACTGAGCACTTCATTTTTTTTTTCATTTAATAAAAATATTTTTTGGTGAAGTAGTTCAAACCCCATAGGAAAAATGGAACCAAGTGTTTTCTGATTCTGGGGAGGAATGCTATTTTTTTAACTTCAATTTAAGCAAAACACTTAATTGTTATTCCACTGATATCCTACTGCACCATTTCCATTTAATTTCCTATCTCTCAGATGCTTTTGTATCGTTTTGCTCACTTTACACCAGTGAAACTCTTCCTAAATAAGTATAATCCTTCCTTCACCCCTTACATTGCATTCATGCATACCAGTCTTGGTATTTTCTTCAAATGCTCTCTTCAGTCATTTCCCCTATTTTAGGTGGAGAATAATCCTACATAAATGAAACACACTTCAGTTCCTATGCTGTTTTTTTAACCCAGTCTGTTTAATGGCAAAGATGGAAAGCCCAGAAAGCAAATGGAATAATTTCAATCATCTATTGCTGCATCTGAAAAATCTCATATGATAGTAAATTCATCTGCCAACTTCATTCTCCCAGTTTCTTCTTTGTCTTTGCAGATGTATGTCTAAACTAGTAAGGGTAGGTTTCAGAAGCAGTTCCCTGTTCTGACATTTCTTCAAAACGGCTAATGCAAATCAGGCTATGCATCAGAAATACTTCTGATGAGATTGCTTATCTGTTAACTGCTTCCATTAGGAGACAGGGTTAGTGCAGCTCAATTGGTTAACACAGTCCTGCTCTGACAAGCTGGGGGACTATACTCTAGGAACTGGCGCCCAATAATTTTATATTCTTCCCATGCTGTTTCAAAATAACTTCATCTTCAGCATGTACTTACAGAAGACACATTAACCTTGAGCTATGCTCTCATATTATTTGACAGAAAACAGAAGTATCAGTGAGTAAAAACAAAGAGAAAGAAGTGTGAGCTGGAATGACTTTCAGAGACAAACAATGGCTGACATGCTACTATCTGTAAGCCTATGTTTAGGCACAAAAGGGGAAAAAATGAGATTGGCTGCCTATCTCTTTTTGTTGCTAAGAGTAAGGAGTCTCTAAGGATGACAGCTAGGAAAAGAAGACACTCTGAAATAAAAATGCCACTTTTTAGTAAAAAGCCTCAGAATTGTGTGGTCTGTGTGACAGTGACTTGGCCTGTCTAGGCAACAGCAAGAGCAGATAGTACTGCAGGTGACTGGCTACTCTGGGGATGAAAATCGTACTGCAACAGGAGCTGCTGACTAACACAAGAATTGATGGTGCAGGCTGTCTGCTCTCCAGCCTTCCTCTCCTCTAAGACAGCTGTACAGGGACCCCTTCTGAGGCTGTTCAAGTCCTTCCCCAGGCATCAGTAACACCAGCTGCCAAAGCTGCTCTAGCTCCTGCTGCAGGAGCAGCCTCCACCCAGCAGACTGCACAGTCCAGTCCCTCTGCTGCTCCTTTCTCTGCGACAGGAGCTGGATGCAGTGAGTTTCTGCAGAGAAATCCCTATCTCCAGCATAAAGGGCAGGAGGAGACTGGCTTCTTTAGCCAATGTAAGACCACACCTGGAGCAAAGCAGAAGATACTGATCCCCTCCATGCGCCTACAGACTTCTAAGAGGGAGGTCCTGAGATTGCTCAATTTATCAGCATTGAGCAGCTCCAACTATGAAGGGCTGGGCTATCGATCACCCAGTGACAGGGAGATACTCTGGAAATTGCTTCCATTCATGAACACCAGAAATGCCCTGCAATGAGCTGTAAAACACTAGTAACCGTTATTATATAACTTGAAGTATATTCCTCTCTCTCTACATTTCCTGTTATTTTCATGCCACTATTAGATATCTTCTGTTCCATTGGATTTTAGTATTTATAGTAATTAGTGCAAAAATAAATATTTCTCTTCAAACAAGTTTTCTCTTCTGGATCAAAAGGTGAATGCATATTTAGTACTATACAAAATAAATATATAGAGGGTATGGAACATGGAGTTCAGATTACAAGTTCTAAACAGACACTGCTTTGAAAATTGCTTTACAGGGTTGACACCATGATGGAGGATTAGCAAAGTCCCTTCAGAGCTACTAAATTGTGTTTGCAAAAGCAATTTCCATAGAGGACATAAGAAGCCTTGCCTCACGTTCAGTAAATGTGTAGCGTACTGGTGGCAAGGCAATTACAGATTCAGAAGATGTTTTCAGATGATGAAATTCAAAGATGTTCCTGCAACTCTAAATATGTTTTATAAAATGTCAACTCAGAGGCCTACAGCATTTTATTAGGTGTACTACAGGAAAGAGTCAAGAATGTGGCACTTGGGCTACAAGAATATATGTGTTTGTCATGTCATCTGGAAAAGAATGCCTTACCCATCTCTCAGTGCAGCAAAGTGCATCTGCTTCTCTTCAGCTCTTACCTAGGTCTGATAGTGTATTTTTTTTCTCCTATTGACAGAAATCTTTTGTCATTATATTCACCCAAAAATTAAGGACAGTATCATGGAGTGCAGTATTAAACAAAAAATAAGACCTTTCTGTCTACAAGTATTGCACATATCAGTGATGTTAATAAGGACTTTTCTTTCTAAATCTGGAAGTGGTTATGTGCAACAAGTTAGGTAAAGCCTAGTACTTTGGACATTGATGTCTGTTTCAGCAAGATGTTCTCCATACTACAGTGTCAAAAAACAAATTTAGTGTACTGCTGAAGTCCAATCAGAGTTAAATTTTGCTTCAAGAGCAGTCAGTTGTACAGAGAGGTTGGTGGAAAAAAAGAAAACAAAACATTTTTCTCCATCCTGCAGAGAAGCCTTGAGAAAATGTAATTTTTTTGAGAAACATGGTAGCATCAACATGCTTTATCTGGTATAGGAAGATAAATTCTACTGACATGAAAATGGAAATCACTTAAAAATCAGGGCATAATAGAGCCTACATATTGAAGTGATTTATGTAATACCACAGACCCCCCACCTGCACTTCATTTCTTGTAGGACTTGTGCCATTTCACCAGATAGATCCATGGTTCCAATTTTTATGAAGCAGGCAATCTTAAGCTTCAGATTCTCTCTTCTTCTTTCCGTCTTCTCCTAAATCACTGTCTTCTGACTGGCTACTGCTAAGGACTACAAATTGTCCTTCTCCGCTGCTCTGGTTCGATCTGCTGGAAGCGGCTATCAAACGGCTTTGCTCCTCTAGGTCCTAATATGAGAAGGGCAATTGAGAAACCAGAATAACAGTACTAACTTGAAAGCCATCTACAGTTGAAACAGGACACCATTAGTATTAAAAGGTAGTTTAGAAATTATAGTGTCAGTGGAGAGCTTCCTGTCCAGAAGAAATTAAAAGATTGAAGAGGGAACCACACCATTTACATTTCAGTATCTGGCATTATTAGAGCAGCTCACCCATTAACACACTTGTACTACAACCCACAAAGAAGAGAGATGAGAGCAGGTATCTTCAGCTACAACCTGCTCCCTGCACTGTGTAACTCTGGCCAGCAAATGAAGTTGTTTTGGGCCTGTGATAGTGTTCTTTCAAGCACTGCTCTGGGGTATTCCTATAAAGCACATGTCTTTATCTCCTCAGAAGAGCTCTTTCTAAAAACTACTGCACAAAATATACATGGGAAATACTTCTAACTGTTAAGTTCATCATGTTCTAAGAGCTTGTAGTGAAGGATATGATAGTGGAGTTTGAAGCACAAAACTGCTGAAGAAAGTAAGAAAAAAGGAGTATTAAGAAATAATGCTGAAATGTACCTTTTCAATTTGTTTTTGCTTATTTAGTTCTTTTTGTTGTTTCTCTTTGACTCTATCTATTTCTTTCTGCTTTTCTGATGCTTTTCGATCCTAAGGGGCAAAAATGTAAATAAAGTAAGTATCAACAGCCTGAAACTACTGACTAATGTGATTTTGCTCAAAACTGTTTTACCACAAGTTTGATAATTCTTCTTTTAAAGGTGTACTACATTTGTTAAAGGTAGCAAGCTGAATCCTGTCTTGAATATTGTTCTACAGGCGAGTGGTATGTCATTGTATCTCAGGTTTAAATTCTCGCAAACAAATCTCTTAAAAATACACCACAACACTATTACTGTATCTAAAAGCACGTTGCTTAATATCATCTGTTGCACATAGTAAATACACATACTCCCTTCCCTTCACAAGCAGCCCATCCAAAAAGCTTCTTACCAGTTCTGCGTGAAAAGCAATCTGTTTTGCCAGGCCAACTGAGTCACAAATCTAAACACAGAACAGAATGGAAATAATCAGGGATTCTCATAAGAATGCCTTTAAAATTAAGCCTGATGTGCAGGTCAGGTAGAATGGCATATTAAAGCACTGCAGCTACTTCAGATTATCACACTGTTTCCCGGTACATAAACAGAGTGCTCTCCCACAGAAATCCCTTAGCCTGAGTGGATCTCACGTCTTGGCATCTACCATGTATTCAAAACTGATACAAGCACAAGTGTTGCCAGTACCTTTTCCCCTTCGTTATTTGACTCAAAGATATAGCAGATGGAAGTTTGGTGGCTCTCGGCCTTCCCTCCTGAAGTTCTAAGCACAAATCCAAAAAGGCGCTTGTTCTCCTGGTGTGTGGCATACAGGACTACATTGGGCAAAGGAAACTGCCAAACGGAGCAGATACAGAGACATTAAAACTGCTTCCAAATACTTCCTACATGACGTTTCAATATTCTGCACATAGATTACTTCAATACTCTAAGTGAACAACCACATCTGAAGTTACAATCTGACCAAAAGTAATTGCTGAGCAGAAAAGTAGAAGACAAGGATTCAATTATTCATTAGACAGAATACCTTCTTAAACCACATTCCATATCAGAAAAAAGGGTAACATTTGCAGCGTGATTCTGTCATCTTTGTAAATGTCAGTATGCTCCTGTTTGAAGAGACAACTGCGCTTGAAGATACAAATTGCATTTGTGTCTAAGACATCAGTATCTAGTGTCAGGTAAAGGCACTATTTCTGCAGAATCTTTACTGCAGTTAGTTCAGCTCTCCTGAATTATGTAAGCAAGAAATGAAGTGGGGGAAAGTCCTAAAGAAACAAATGAGCAAACCCCACATCCACATAATTTCTTTAAGGAATAAGAATACAAAACAGTTTTTTTTGTGAGAGGTTGGACTTAGACATTTCAAATGTGTTTTGTTTGCTCAAAGACTAACCCATTAATACCTATCAAAGGTTAAGCTTTTAAATCCTTCAGTTTCAGCTGTTGTAAACTGATAGTGAAAGTTCTTCCTAACCTTTAATGTGCGCACTTAAGAGTACCAGACGTGCATGCAGTCGATGGATCTCACCTGTAAAGCTTACAGCTTTGAGGCAGTTTTGAACTTAGTATCACAAAGGTAAAAGAAGATTCAAAAGCCCACTGGACCTTTTGAAACCATTCCCCTTACACCTGATTTACTGGTGGGTTTCTGTTTGTTTTTACAGTTTGCATTAATCTCCTAACTTCAGTGGAAACGTGTCTGGAAATGTCAATGCTGTCGCTGTTTTCTGCTAACACAAAAGGTTTACACTGCTATTGATTTATCTTAAAATGTAAACGTTACTTACTCGTAGTCTTGTCACTTGTGTCTGTGGATCAATTAACCTAAAAATGTTTTTAAAAACAGATCAGAAAGTAAGTTTTAGTGGAGTGAAAGAAGATCATTCTGTCAATAAGTATCAGTTAGAAGGCAGGAAGCAAACTTACTTTAAGCAATCACAAGTGACTAACAAATGTGATTCTGTCATCCTGAACACGTTATGGATGGCACGAGCTGCCAGGATTTGACGCATCGTTTCATAAACAACATCTGGACTTTCGTCAGACTTCACCTCCATAGAGCCAAGAAATCTTACAATAAATAACTGATGGAGAACCGAATCTAAGACAAAGAATTGATTGGAAAAAAGTGAACTCCATGTTGGGTTTTCCATTCAAGATCAAAGACGGACTGCAGGTGAGAAAATTCCACACTTCTAATGACTTGGAAAGAAATTACTCATCCTTATGACACAGAGGAACAATTACTAGGCAGTAATCACAGGTTTTTTCACTTGGTTTAACAATGTGGCCGTTTGAGCTGATTCTCTAGCTCAGACATAGGGGAAAGGTGAACACTCCAGGAATAGGCCACATAATGGCAACAATGGATAAATTAATATAATTTCATTGGAGCATCAAGAGCTTAATGTCTAGAAGCACAGCTTGTTCTCCCCCTTCTCCTGCTGGCTTCTGCTGCTTCAGCTTCGCCTGTCTTCCCTGGCTGCTGTTGCTTCTGCTACTTCGCCGCCACTTGACCCCTCCTCCATCTCCCTTAAGGTTATTGTATTGTTTTGTTTTTTTCTTCCTTCTCTAGTTGTTATCTCTCTTTACATTGTTATACTATAAGAAATACAATTTCATCTTTCCCTGACTTTCAAAAAAGGGGTCTGTGTTGTGGTGAGTTTATTTTCTCCCCGGGGGAGGGATCTGCCCTAACCCAGGACAAACAAACAACGAAAGATGCAATGAATTATTTTAAAAACAGACTTTTAGACAGTTGCCTGATGTAATTCAACTTGTTTAATACCTTACTGATATAACTAAGTATTCTAAAACTGCTGTTAAATTAGAAAAAGCTTTGGCTGCAAATAGAAAATAATTGGGTTTTGTTTTACGTTATGGAAAATAAATTATTTTACCTTCTGTTTCAGATTTTGAGCCTCCAGATTCACCAAAAGGATTTGTGCGTCTATTAGAAAATGAGAACATTAAACCAGGAGTCAGATTACAAGAATCACTGCAATAGTTTCATGTTGCATGAAATAAGAACATCTAATGATTTCACAGACTTGTAATCTGGAGGAATAGTGTACAAAAATCATGAGGACAAGCAATTTAATCAGGAGTTAGACATACGTAGCTATATTCCAGGGCTCAAGTTATGGGAAAAATACTTGGCATTGTTGCTGCCATAGAAAGTTTTGCTTACAAAGTTGTTTGGTTTTTTTTTTTTTAAGTATCTGAATTAGGCCCAAGTCAAAACCTTGATTAGATACAGTATTAGGGGATGAAAGTTCACAGAACAGCTTCAGGAAGTAAACCCAAAAGCCAGTCCTTTCAGTACTCTGCAGGTGTGCCACACTTCTCATCGCTATCTCCATTTGTAGAATTACTGAAGAGAATTCACTGGGTTGTTCGAAGGCAGCTTTCTGAAAACATCACTGAGGTTTTACTCCTTGAGTGTCAAGAGAAATGTGGCTATTTCTGGCTCTCAGAGATGGAACTGCTATCAGGTACAACAAAAAGTGAAAATACTCTAGGCTTCCAAGTCCACCATTTACAAAATCAGTAAAGTAATGCTGAAAAGAATATGGGAAATAGGGAAACTTTATTTATAACTTAAGTTTAAAAAAAAACCACTTTCTCTTTGGGTAACTGCTGGCTGAAAAATTATTGTCTGAGTGTTCAATAAACTTCAAATTAGGTTTCATAGGGGACTAGTGAAAGTGTCACCTATCAAAAGTTTGTGTTCCAAAACCTAATTTCAGAATGAAGAGGAAAAAAATGGCTATCTCTTTTGTTCAGCTATACATCATACAGCCTGCCAGATTTATTAGTGGAATCCTTAAAAGATGTCTAGTTAAAATGTAATAAAACTGTTCCAGATGGAACTCTGAAGTCAAGATGGAGTTACAACAACGTTTATGTTGCAGGGACTCTGTAAAGATTCATCCCATGAAATGCTGTCCTAGGCAAATACATTAAAGGGAAATTCCTTCTGTTAATATATTTTCCTGCTCAAACTTTTCTTGTTATTTAAGATTAGCCTGAAACAGTGAATACAGAGTCTCTCAGGATGTCTCAAAAGGCAAAAATAAGAAATTCTATATCTATGTCATCAGTATCAGAAAGGCAGTGCAGTGTTTTTTCATTGTTGGGGTTTTTTAAATAATGAAGACTTCTAAAGTACCATGGTGCCTGTCTGTTCAAACACTGCACTTCTTTGTTGCCACTGATGGCAAACTGAAAATTCTAATTTCTGCTCTGAAAATTACAGTTTTCTACAATGGACTTATGACTGATGACGTGACTTCAGCTGAAGTATTATCTTTTCCACTTCCTAGAATACAGTTTGAGTCTATTTTAAATCAACATATTCTGAAGCATCTAGGGATCTAGCTGGCCAACTGATTGTTCTGCTATACCACATAACAAAAACTATCAAAAAATGTTCAAAAGAGATGAATATATATATATATATATAATTTTAACTCCTATGTATCTGTGAGGTGCAACTGAAAGTTGAAACAGTTTTCTAGAGGGCAGATGGATACAACAGGTTACTTTGACTGGTCATGTCCATCAGTTTTCAGCTTCTTGTTGTTAAGAACAGCTGAATCTGCAAATATGTTTTGTTACTATTTAAATTCTGTACATACAGTTCCAGAAATGCAATGTGGATTTACAGGTTTTATGATTATTTTTTAGTGGGAAGCTTACAAAAAAACCAAAACCAAAACAGAAGAGGAGAAGATGTTCTTCTATGTTGGGAAGAGGTCTTAGCCAATTTTAACTTGTCTGTATATGAATTTACTCTAGAAGCCTAGATCATTTTCACTCACCTTTCAGGTTAAGAAGAGTGTCATCATATGCCATCATCACCTGGAGGCAGGGCTACCAAATTTCTCTTGAGTTTCCAAGAGGAAAAAACCCAAGCTGCTGGGTGAGCAAGCAATAGGAAAGGAGAATACTTTGTGAAACCAAAAGATTAAAATGAATCAATAATAAAAGCATTAGCTGTTAAAGCAAGAAAATCTGCTGCTAAATAGAAAACTACACCCTGACACTACTGAATGTAATTAAGCCATTTTATTAGAATTCTTTTTAACAAGTAAAAAACTGTTTGGCTTCGCTGCCCATTGGGAGTTCTGTGCCTTGAGTCAGGGCAAAGGCAACGTTGTTTCAGAGCTGCAGCCTAAAGATGCTTTCCTTATTTAAGAACATGAACTTTAGGGTTTTTTTTTCCTTCTTTCTACATCTCCTACCTGCCTGATTGCCCTGAAGATTTTGCTTGACCAGGAAGATCTTCACTAACTGGAGATATTATGTCAAACTGTATTGGAGTGTCCGGGGCAACAAGTGAATCCAAGGAAAGTGCTGATAAAGCTGCTGATTCAGATCCCAGTGACCCTGTGCTGCTAGTACGAGCTGCAGGAGGACGAGATTGTCTAGAAAAAACAAAATGAAGATACCAGTTTCAGGTTGGTTGATAACAAATTAAACCATGAGAGACAAATACGATATTCCCAAGTTTGGATGTGAAACAAAACAAAAAACCACAATCCTGAAGATCAGGGTATAGTAAACAAAAATGGAGTCTATGTTCCTAGTCACATCTGAGTAAGTTAAAGTTACTACTTCCATTAGTAACTGCACCAGATTATATTAAATTTCATGTGTGATGATATATAGATGTTCAAACAATCTGAGGTCTGCTCCCCAGTGTTGGACACATTAAGAAAAAGCTCATGAAACAAACCAGATGCAAACAACAGAACTGTCCAGACAGCTGGAAATCTGGATTACTTCTTAACAATGGCTGCTAAACAATACTAAACAGGTGAGTTCAAGAAATTTTTCTCCAGCCTATGAAATACTTAGTTATGAGCATATAAGTTTCGTTGTTTGGAGTTTTTTTTTTCCTGAAACCTTATCCAGGGTTCTCTTTCTGGATGCACTCTTAAAATAACCTACAGCTCTTTAACTTACACAGCTGGCCGCATGCTCTCGTGTCTCTGCTGAAAGGAAGGAGATGGAGTAACAGCCTCCAGGGCTGACTGATTTACACGTGCAGCAATTTCCTGCAATACAGAGATGGAAAAGAATAACTGAAAACATTTTCTTCAAAATAAGCTCTAAGATTTTAGTTTTATTTTTATGCACTGACAGAAGTTAGATACTCAACCCTTTGGGAGATCTTAACATTCCTATCTTTTCACTGACACAGCTGCTGTACTTTTTTGCAACTCATTTCCTGAAGTTCACTTTCTCAATGTCAAGGTAAGCACTTACTTTATAACACTGCAAATGTTAATACAGGCCAGCCACAAAGAAAAGTCCCAATGATAAGTCTGGCAAAATAAGCAAACGTAGCCAGGAAGAAAAATCTCATTTGAGAAACACAATCCTCAATTACTAACTAAAAAACCATGAAGATTCAAAAGTCTGCACTTAAATGTTTCTGAAAAAAAACAAAATCAACTATCAAGTAAGGATGAGATACCAGTGTTATCTCAGCAAACAGAATATTTACAGGTGAGGAATTCCATTTTGATATTTTCTTGGAATCTTTAGTGTTTGGTGTGAGCGTGTGACTTGGAAAATGAGAATGATTAAAAAGCCACTTCTAAGTTTGCAGAGGGCACTGACACTGAGGTGTACATGGAAAGGAGCTGCACTACTTTATGCCAAGAGCAAACAACCTCAGCTGCACGTTCATCAGAGCATGTGCTTTAGGTAAGTGAGCTCTGCACCAGAAGTATTTTGTTTCTTATCTGCATAGTAAACTTAATACAAGTACCTGGCTGTCTACCTACAAAGTTATAGTTAAGCTCACAGAGATTCACATTCATGATTGTCAGTTCCCTCTAGCAGAGATTAAATGTATCCTCCTGAATATATGTCATATTAATTTGTAACAAAGTACCACAGACAAAATAAAAATCTAGGATCTTGAAGATGTCAAAAAGTTATACCAGTCACATGCTTTTAGTGTTTTCTATATAAGAGTTTAGATGGAGACAATGACCTCTATGCTTTCATACCATTGAAAGGTCATCTTTAGATATGCAGGAAGCACTTGGTGCCATTCTGTGCTATCCAATGAGATACAAATGATCTCTTTTTAATGTTGTGGATATCTGCATCTTTAGCATATCACTGATTACTACACATTTTAGTAAACTTACCTCTGGGTTTTCACTTAAATAGATCTGTTTAGAGATGTTGTTTATGGTACATATCCACTGAAAAAAGAAGAAAAATTACCTTTTCATAGTTCTTTTAACAAACTTGATTAAATAGCAACTGAGTTGACTCATTACATCATCTTTTCTGCTTTCATTGTAACTTCAGGGAGCTAAGCCAGTATTCTGCACACTCAGTTTGCCATTAAGTCCCCTCCTATCTGCATACTGCACTTTACTGTGTGGTATTTTAATTTAAAAAAAATCATTACACTAAAGGTGAGAAGCCAGCTTAAACCACAACCCCAAGGAATGAAAAAAACAAATCATGATTCTCTGCATTCCTTTATTCTGTGACTGCAGATGGTATCTTTTCCTCAAGACATAGAGATTCCACCTCCCTTTTGTGGAATTTGCACATCTCTTGCATCTGTAAGCTAGAATTTGTTTTCTCCCTGTGCTATGAAAACCATCTGCTCTCCTTGCTTTTCCACTTTTTTCTGAAGGAAAGAGCTAACTGGGTTATGATGCTGCTCCACAGAACCCCAGCTTGTTGTTAAAGAGTTGTCACCTGAGCTACAGGAAAAAGACAGCACAGCAGCCACAGCCCAAAGAATCACAAGTGTGGGTATCTAAGGGACAATGTTTCAGTTAGGCTATTATTGAGACAACCTCCAGAGAGCAAATGAATTGGGCCCAACGTGATACAGCCCAGCTCAATCCTTAGGAATAGCATAAAAGGTCATTTTATATCAATGTAACACTGAAGACTGGTGAGTACTTGGAAAGTCTTTCTTTATCCACTTGCTTATCCAAACATGTTTTCAATCAATGCTTTTAAAACTTTTCTTTCCCATGCTGTCCCTTATTGAAAAATCTGTACTGCATAACAATGCAGACATACCTTTTTAATCAACATATCCTTTATGTCACAACATCTGTTCCTTTATTTCTGACTGCATTCACAGACCATGAATGCAATGAATCTTATCAGCTTGACCCATCTGTGCAAGCCTTTGGGATGCTGTATAAAGCTGTCCAAATAGAACCTAAATTCAAGTAACTAGAACTTCTGTTATACCACTGCAAGTCTACAACATTAGGCTATTATTTGCAAAATATCTAGAGAAACTTTTTCTTTTCACTTCCCAAGAAACCCTATTCCTACTGCCTGGGTGCCTTTTTCCCTCATTTCCTTTCCTCATTGGTATTTGCTACAACATAGAAGTTTACTGACCCAGTATTTGAATACTGGCATTTCTCATTGGCATTCATCCATTGCAGGGGCAAGTAAGCCTGCATCACCAGACTTAGCAGTCCCAAAGCAAGTTATTTCACATTTCATGATTTGACTCTTTCCTGAGGTACAGACATTCCATCTCGTATCAAGGGGCAGAAATACAGTTTTTCCTCATTTCTCAATTTCCTGCTACCTGTATCCTAACCCAAAATGTCCTTCTTGTTTTCCATACCTGACAACAGGCAGGAAGAAAGGAAGTTAGGAAAGCATGAACATTACTGCTCTTTTGCTGTGGGCTTTTTCTTCCTGTTTGTTTTCTTTCTTCTATAATACTAAAAATTACTTGGTGGTTATCATAAATGCATCTTATTCTCTAAAGGCTAAACACAGTAATATTTTGTCAGTATTTCTGAAACCTGTCACCACCTAAAGAATGATCAATGAGCATCCCATCTATAGTTACGAGTGTATTCTTCCTGTGCAACAGAAAATCACTGGACTTGTTTGGACTCTCTGTAAGCTTACCTCTTCATAATCTTTCTTACTCTCTGCCTGTAAGATTGAAGACCTGAAAGAAGAGAATGAAAAAGACAATTTTGTCTATTTGAAATGCCTCACAAGTTCATTCAGATAGGAACCCCTATTTTCATGTTTGCACACTGCACAACACATTCAGACAGGCTGAAGGCTCTGTGCATGTACCAAGTTCAGTCGGTATCTGATTGTGGGGAAAATCTGTTTTCATTTCACATGAAAATAGATAAGGAACAAAATTCCAGTTGTATCCATGTAACTCTTCAGCAATCACAAAATGCTTAAGAGTTACAGGACTGTAACCTGATTATGGTAATTTTATTTTGAAACTACTCAACTGAATTATAGAGCTTATAAACAATCACTAGATATTACAAACTTTTAAAAAAGCATCACAGATTTTGTTTCTAGCCCCAAATCTACCAGGCTATATTATAGATAAAGGTAGGCTACCTTTCTTAATTAATGAGTCCAACATTACATACAGGAGGAATGCTTACTTTTTGCCATCAAAGGATGTAATCTGGAAACAGTAGCGTCTGTCTTCACAGTCCACAGCCATCACAGAACAATTGTCTATGTCCATGACAAGTCCTCCAGCTACATCACCTCTTGCCTGGCTCATCAGATTTCCACCTTGAGTGAAGTAAAATTGTCTCTCCCAGATGGAAGACACCAGTCCTGTCTTACTAGAAAGATAAAAAGAGCTTTCAGTGAGCAGACTAGGAGTTCTGGTGAGTTTGTTCCAAATAATTTTCAGCTATCTGGCATTTAAGAAAACTTTTTTCCCCCATGTTACAGTTTAATTAAGTCACTTTTTCACACTATATTTACTGCTAGACAAAGATCACCTAATACGGTAATTGATGTCACAGAAAAATGCATATGTTTTTTCAGTTTCAATGATCAGATTTTATGGTACTGCTTTACACAATATGCATATGCATACTATATGATCAATGTAACTGATAAGACCTCTGAACTCTGCACTTATATACTGTGTTAAGAATTATCTTAATCATGCTAAGATACCTCAAATTTCCAGGTATTTTGTACCACTCAACAAGAACTCTGTATTTTGCTTAAAGCACATTGAGATTTTGGTGGTTTGTTTTTTGCTTTGTTTTCCCCAGAAAACAAAAACCAGAAATCAGTAACACTTGCAATGTATCCTCCCTTTTTGATCAGGTATGTTCTTCGGTATTAGTTGCTGCGATTGTCTTCTACTACAAAAAAATGTTCCTCATTACTGTAGCTGTTGTACCACAAGTAACATATATGTTAAAAAACATCCCACTCCTTGGAGATTATTATATAAAATACAGAAAATACCGAAGTGTTATAACTTCATTTCAGTAACTACAAAGATCAGCTGCTAGTCTTTAACTAGAGTTACAGCTCCCTCCCGTGGACAGAAGGTCGCCTCATGAAATCAAGACGGGCATTCCAAGTGTGCTTTGGTTAACAGAGAATGTTTTGTCTAACAGTTCTCAAGCTTGCCATTTTAGTAACTTGAGTCCTAAAGCTTTAACAGATACTTATAGAACAACCCTTATAGCTGCAACCTATAGCTGCAGGATGAACGAAAGTGCTTAGCACCTGAATGATACTGTCAGTGTAACAATTACATTAATTCTAATTAAGCAAAGTCCAAAGAAATGGAATAGTTCCTTTATGCCTTACTCAGCTAAGAAGTGCAGCTAACTTCAAAAAATACATTGCACGTTCTTTCAGCCTTCTTTCCCCAAAATGAAATACTCTGGAATTTTTAAGTAACACCTCAGTCTTACTTTCTTGCATTGAGATAGCCAGCTTTCCGGGTTAGATTTCTATGAACAGGAAATTTTGTAGGATCAGGATCAGGCAGATACAGTGGATCACTAGCTACTTCCAAATCCTCTATAGTTTGCTGCATGTTTTCCACTTCACAATCCATTTCCCTGCGAACACTGAGGTAAACAATATGTTATTTACATGGCTAATTTATTAATAAATAGAAACAGAAGACATAATTGGCTTGATAACAGTTCAAAATTCAACAAAGCCAACTTACTTCTGTACACTTGTGCCAATATTGGTCAAAAATTCTTCCAATTGCTCAGTAAGATTTTCTGAACCCATTTTAAAAAAACTTATCTTTAAAAAAAAGAGAGAGGAGGAAAAGGGAAAATATAGTCATTAGTAAATGACAACAGCAGTGATGTGGCTTTGCTGACTATTTTATCTCAGAATGGCTGCCAGAGAAACACTTCAACTGTCTCCAGATTACCTTCTAAGAACGTGTAATGCCATGTGGACTTGCATGCATAAAGTTTTAACTGGCCACTGCCATTGGTGATCAAGTGGAAAAAGGTACCCAGCAATGAAAATGTTGGTAGTGAATTATATTTAGCTACCCAAGCTTTAAGATAAAATAGTTACAGCTTTTTATCTGCCACTCAGACTTTCCTAAAAGACTCTCCAGTGGAACTGAGGCTATGTCATGTTGAGATTCATATAGACTAGTGCCAGCTCATGATGGTTCACAGCAGCAGCACTGACAGCTACAGGGATGAGAGTGAGGTGTTTCTCACTCCATTTGCTTCCTTGGATTGCAAAAGAGATCATGCAGTGCATTTCACTGCATCAAACTTCAAGCAGTACTTTAATATCTTTCAGATCTACAACTTGGACAATCTTAAGTTACCTGAGCTTGCATGTATCCAAGTAAGGGTTCTAGCAGAGCGATTTTCTTTTTGTACTGAAGGCTATTTAATGCACAAAAATAATGCATCATGGTCTGATGCTGTTTTTTCCTTGAAGTGTATACATCTTCTGTAACTTCAGCCTTGATCTGAAGAGACACAGAGAAGGAAAGGAGGAAAAAGGAATATTTGAGATTTGGTATTCATCATATGCATTCTGAACATCTGTAGAGCCAACATGTTAAAAACACCACAATGGTGTTCTACCTTCTGTTATCAGCAATTGCATGTTTCAAAACTACAATGCCACTTCTGTAATCTATAGATGAGAGATACATGAAAAAAATAACACAGCATTCTTTTCTCCCTGGAAAGTGTGGTTATTTCTTTACAAAGATGAATATAGTATCACAGTCCTAATCTTAGAGCATTTCCAGTGTTACAAGACAGACAGTTAAGTGAGAAATCTGCTTTTCTGTCCTGAAGCAAACTCTGTTTCAGCAGTCTAAACCACCAAACTTCAGGTAGAATCTGCCATATATTGTCTTTCATTGTAAATATATATTAGATGAAAATGACTCCTTGTCTCCTCTAAAAATCTTTGTAGTAAGTGTTTTGCTTTACAAACCTTTTCATTTTCCCTTCTTTTTGATAACCGACTGTATCTGGTAATGGCAGCATCATGGTCTAGGCAAGCAAAAGAGAATTTATTATCATTTTGATAAATTCATGACTTGTGAAACAGAGCAGAAAACCTTTTTCACCGCTATGTGTTGCACAGCCAGATGAACACTAAATTCTGTAATACCAAAACCTTTAAGAATTGTTCTTGTGTATTTGTAATTCTTCACTGCCACAAGTATTTGGGCTAAAGGAAAAAAATCTAACCAGAAGCAAATATGGCCAAATTGTTACAAATTTCCTAAACATCTAATATTCTTCAAAGACAAAGAAACCTTCTGTAAGTAGAAACAACTTTCTATTCGCTTGCTTCTAAATCAGTGAAGCAACTTACATTGAGACCAGCAAAATCCTTACTTTAAGAGTATATTCTCTATAGGGATATAGTAAAGCTGGCTAACAAAAGTAACTTGAGGAAAGGGAAAAGAACTCTCAAACTAATTTTAGGGAGGCAAAATGCATATATTAATTCAGTCCTGACTATAAGAAGTGAGCTAGCACTTGACTATTTTTAGTAATTTTGGTAGCATAAGCCTATATGACTTAATGACTAGACACCTATTTTAAGTACTGGTGCTAGTTTGTCCTAACACTTCAGTACACAAAGCAGAGATTTACAAGTGAAACTGGGTGCCCATGTAGCAATGAAAATAATTACACCTTAATTACACATTTCAGTCCTTGCAAATATCTTCATTAGTTTTCTGAGTCAATCTACAACAATACTGTTATCTTGTAGTACCTATAACATTGAGTATTTTACACTTACCATTGCTTGCAATTTGGAAAACTTCTTTTAGAGTTAGTATCTCTACAAAACAACATATTACAATTGAAGTGAGTTGTTATTAGCATAACATTTATATATTAAGGTTTCTCATGCAATGTTTCTGAACAGTTGTAATTTTACACCTTGTACCATCCTGAGGTTCCAGCACAATCCACAAGCAAAATCTGCTCCTACTACGTAGCTGTTCAGCTCCCCAGAAGAGATACTGTGTTGTAACTAGGAGGAAATTCTTTCAAAAGATTTGCAAGACATTTTCAATACAAATGCATCACCTACAGTTCTGGTCTGAACTGGGGAAGTGGAAGCACAGGAGATGAGGAAGTATCAGTGGATCAAAGGAAAGGACCAAACACATTGTGACTCCTCCTACCTAAGGTCAGTTATGTTCCCAGCTTCAAAAAGCATAATCTATCTAATCCAGAATTGTACAGCAAATGATTGTCAAAGAAGCATTTTCTGAGATTCCCAAAGAGCAAGAAGCCTTATGGAAAAGCTGTAATTTGTATTTTGTTTTAAACTTAAAGCATTCATACATTGGATATAACCACTCTAAGATGTTTACTTCTAAGTTATTTTGGTTTTAATTCTTACAATTTATATTTGAAGGCCATTTGCCACAGCAGTCTGTTCACATCAGCATCTTAAGTAAAATCTCCCATACTTAGACATATGTACATACATTACTTTAGACCAAACAAAGTAAGATACAACTGTCACAAAAATAACAAGTTGGAAACATCTTATGTCTGTATGTAAGAAGCCACTTACACTACCAGAAGCGGTGAAGAGCAACCTTACTAGACCTTAGCAATGAAATACTACAACTTGGGCACCTAGCCTTTTGAGTTTAATCCAGCCATGATACTGATGCTGTGGCACTATAATATATACAAAGACTTCCTGACCATGCCAATTATCAGAAAATAATTCATTCCTAATGTCTACTGGCAATGCAAAATTTTGACCTTGAACAAAAGCCATAAGGTAAATAATAAATTGTTGAAACGGTGAAATACAGCCAAAATGGTGTTAGATTTTCAACTGCTAATACTCTGATGAATAGAAATAAGATGCATACTTTTAAGAGCTGATGAACAAGGTATTCTATTTAGTTAAACAAGCTATGGAAAAACATTTCTGTTACTGCTTTTGTTGATAAACCCAATACTTTTTCAAGCACTCTACCTTTTAGATCCCTTTCTTTAAACTGAGTAATGGGAAACATCATTGCATCTGCAAGTTGAGTTGAAAGTACTGCATGGCAAGAGCTAAGCTGTAAAAGACAAGAGAAAGAAGGAAATTGTAGTGAAGTGGTGCCAACATCAAATCAAAGCAGGTTGACATGAATATCACTCAAGGAAGATGACACGCACAACTCAAACATAATTTTGCAGAATGCTTTTTCTAGCAGCTATTTTTGTGGATTCCTGATCTCATTACCAGCTTTTTATAGAAGAGTTTAGTATTTGTCCCTGCTTTTCCAACTTTACGGCAAGTTACTGGACATCGTACATTCTGATAGCCAAGTCAGTTTATTTCTCCAGACTCCCTCCAGCTACATCACAGTCCATCTTTCCTGGGTAGCAGAAATAGAACAAATCTGTTCTTACTCCTAAAATACCACTAAGTAGTGTTGAAAGTAACAAGAAGGATCACAGAAATAATCCTGATTCAGATCTTTGTGGTGCCAAATTGTCTTTCGTAGGAGTCGGTCTCTGGTCTCTAATAGAGGCAGAGGGAAGCTCTGTCCAAAACCATACCCTCACAAAACCAAGACTCTGACTACCATTCTGTAATGGAGTTTGGTCTGTCTACACTAAGTTAGCTACCTTCTTTCTCAACAATTTTGCTGAATGAATTCTTTCTCTTCAGGTAACATAACTAAATATATGCTACAGTGTACAATTAAGTGTCACCCTATTGACAAATGTAAGCCACTTCTGTACCTGCCATCTTAAAAAAATGCTGGAAAAATTAAGCAAGTTAAAGTCTACACAAGACAACATTATCAAAAGGAGGTGAAACAAACACAAGTACTTACCTCATCTATGACTTTGGCAAATTGCTGTAGAGTAGAAGTCATAACTTCATCATCTCCCCCTAGTGGAAAACGCTACAAGAAAATAAAAGGAGGAATGTTGCTTAGAGGGCTTCCTGCCATTCACACATCTCAGTCATGCTTAGGAATCTATCAGGTGTTCCAATACTGTAAAATATTATACAGTTGAGCTACACTGGAGCACTTTTTTATTGTCCTGTGGTGAAAGAATATTTGTTGGAGGGACGTGATTAACCTCATTAGAAAAAAGAATAAACATATATGTATTAATTAACCTAATTTATTATTTTATAAATTAATTATTTTTCTAAATAAAAATGATCAGGAAACATGCAGACTTGAGAGCTATGAAGATTTTTATCCAAGTTTGCAAATTAAGCAATATTTGGTGTTGATCTTAAATTTCCAGCTCTTAAATTATGTGATTATGTGAAATTTTTTAACTAGCCAAGAAAGTTTAGTTCTGTCATGCCTTGATGAACTGAAATAGTCACAATTGAAAAAGAAATGATCCAGTTAAAATATCATTTGTGTATTTTTAAGCTCATCTCATGACTTGTGGAAAAGGCAATCTAAAGAAGACAAGTCAGAAAAAATAAAGGGTCCAATGCTAAGTTAATTCGTCTTTCAATTCACAGCAGTTACACATAAACCACTTGGAAATATGTAAGAAACCAACTAACTTCTTTATTAAAAATTTTGAGCACCTCCTCCCATCTTGTTAGGTCCCCACCTCCTCCTTAGCAATGTAACAAACTAATTTAAAGAGAGGTCCTTGGCATATAGTTCAATATTTGTAACTGCTAGTGAGTAGGAGCATCTTACTCTGTTTGGTTCTCCTAACCTAGTTATCTCCATTTTCATATTGCAAATACTGTGTTTTTGGTAGAAAATGGCAGAAACAGGGCAATTCACTAAAAAGCTGTGTCAGTTTAGTATTGTATCAACTGTCAAAATGAGGACAGGGAACGCCAGCTGTCCTAAAAAGAAACTACTTTTTGGGTTTAACCTGCATTTCAGAGAAAAGGTCCCAGCAGCAGACCTACAAACAGGAAACCCCTCATAGTGCAGGCCACCAGTGGAGAAAGTTATGGATTCCACAATCTGCAGAATTCAGAGATAGGATCATTCTCACAGTAAATTGTTGTTGTTAAATAGAGACTTCTATGCAGCCCTTTCTCTGTGACTAGTAAAATTAAAGCACTTAACAGTAAATACGTTTATAAAACAAGCCCAAAAACTACCCTAAGCAAGCACCAAAACACTGATCCAAAAGTATTTCACAACTTACTAATACTAATCATTTTAATAGGAACTTCATTCTACTTTAGTTGCAAAAGCTAATATGAAGACAGTAGATTCTTTTAGCAAAGAGTCAAGACACCAGATAGAGCAGTTCATTTTATCTGGGCCAAATCTAAATACGTCCTCCACTGTGCTCTAGGAGATAAAAGACTGCAAAAATACATAGTCCTGGCCACATGAAGACAACAGTAATGCACACAGTACCTGTTTTTCATATTCCTTCAGAAGCTTTGAAGTCAGATGAGTTGCAGCACTTAGTTCATTCTGATTTGAAAACAAAATAAAACCAACAACCACCAAGCTGGTTATATTTAAATTTAAATTACGTTTAAGAAGTCATACATTTGAAGAGAAAACCATTGCAGATATGAGCTTAAAATCTGACTGCCTATCTTCAGAAAACCTCAGCATCCTGCCCTTCTATTTTGCTAACATTTTTGATACTTAGAGGTAATCAGTGTTTACAAGTTCACATCCTGTACTCTGTGCACTAATTTCTGTATTTTTCATGCTATGCAGTGCATATTTGCATTTAATTATTTCAAATTAACTGCCCTAGTTACTGACTATTAGGAATTTGTTATCTCTACAGGAAAGAGCACAGTGAACCTCAGTACTAACTGGCTATGAACTGCTCTGCACTTGTACACAGTCAGGACCTAATTAGCAGATTTATCTTTCATGATGGAGCTAAAAAAGAAAGCACAGAAATTAAAAGCTAAATAGACAGTAAACTCAAACTACAGAGCAGTAAACCTACAACAAATATACCACTCATTACAGGAAAAACAACAGAAAAATAAAAATATGAAAAGCAAGAAAAAAAAAATCAGTAAAACTGTTAAACAGTTCAAGTTCAGGTAAAGCAAAAAATACAGCCATAAACTCAACTGTTCAGGAAAAAAAAAACACAGAAGAAATTCTGTCATTGACACAAATGCAGTTAAGGAAACATGAAAATATTGTCGGTAAAAAACTAATCCCCCATTTCGTACCTACTATTCTACACACTAAGATCATGACAGGAAAAGATTTCTAAAACACTCAGAAAATACAACAGAACAATGAGAACCAAAAATCTTTTTACTTGTCCTAAGAAATCCTGTTGCAAAACACATCTCAGCAATTCAGTCTTTATCTCTTCATAACATATGGAAACCAAATAATTTGATTCTTATTATATTTCATTTCCACATTTAAAGAATGTGGACATTAAAAAATCCCAAACTGCTTAAAATGAATTAAAAAAAGCAAGAGACATGAAACGTGGTTCAAAAGCTTTATAATGTGTTCAAGTATTACATTAACAGTACCTGTGCATCATATATTCTGTGCATGGCTTGAAATAGCTGATTGATGTAATTGGAAATTGCAGCAGCATCTTCTTCAAATACTCCCAGCAAAGAGCGGGTCTGTAGAAAGGAAACAGCCAAAACACAAACGTGTCAAGTTAGAGAAGCAGCATTTAAATGTACCTGGGTTTAAAAGTTAATAGCATTGTTTCAGGTGTCATTGCTGAAAAGCTTAGACAGCCTTCAACACTGTTTACAACAATGGTATCTGTTGCATGCCAGAGAACTTTAAAAGCATCCAAGCTCTGCCTCACTCCTACTGTCAAGCTCTCTCCAGGTTAAAACAAATACACTACTTCTGGAAAGGAGTGGACCAAAGGAGATGGATATGTGCACAAGAGAGTTGGAGCAGTGGACAACTACTAGACTCACTATGGTACATGCCTAAGGAAAAGGGTAAAGATGACTAGTATTAAACAGCATGCCACATATGTATTTTTTTCTGCAGTGAGATAAGAACGAAGGCTGAGGCTTTCTGTCCATCCTGCAAAAGTTTGCTGGTTGTGCTTGTATCTAAAATTCACCTGTGCAATAAGTCAATTCCGTTAACAAAAGGCTGAGCTATGTCAAAGGCTGTGAACAAAAGGGAACAGCACAGCCTACATTTTGTTGTTCTTGACACATTTCTTCCCTTCACCACTCCACAGGGAAAGGAAGTGAAAAGATCTGTCCTTTTGTCCTTACCCTAGCTTGTCAGTCAGTCAGCTTGATGACTATGCATCCTGCTGCATTGCTTGCATCACTGACAAATCCCAACCTCTCTATCACAGAAGAATGTTACTAGGGATTGTGCCAGAATCCTTGCTTAAGTCAAGGTAAATGACATCCACTGCTCTTCACTATGATGAAATTACTGACTCTGGATAAGAAGGCAAGCAGGTTGCTCAGGTACAATTTGCCCTTAAGCTTAAATATGATGCTGACTCAGTGTTCTTGCATCCTTTTTGCACTTGGAAGCAATGTTGCTCCTTATTGTGAGAATACTGAATAGATTCCTTCCACCAAGACAAAAATCAAAAGCAGAAAGAGCATAGAATATACCTATAGTTCCATACAGGTTTCATTTGGTTTTCCTCATCTAAAATATCAGTTAAAATGCTTTGATGTAAAAACTGGAGTATCACTTGCAAGACTCATAAAACCAACCCTTTAGTAACATTTTGACAAGAGGACCATGCTTTGGTTTTAGGATTACATTAAAATTAACATCCAGACAGGAAACTGAGAGGATCCTAAGTACATGACCCAAATTATATTTGTTAAAAACTTGAAATGAGAAATTCTTTTTGGCTAAACAACTGTAGTTTCCTCAAAGATGAAAGGAAGGAACTTATAGGACCTGGGAAAAGAATGCAAGATTGACACAAGAAGTCTGGACATCAAGAAAACCTCTCTGATGACAGTAGTGATTGCACTGCAATCATATGAATTGTGGTCACTTCATTATTAGTTCTTGCTATGTCAAAGACTTGTACTGAAATTACTTAGACTCTAGTCCATCTCCCCTTGATGCATGGAGGTCTTCATCAGTTGCTTTTCTGATTTTCTGCTTTTAATTATAACCACAGAGTACACATTAAACCTACACAAAGTACATTATTTGATCATTCCTCTGACATGAAATTCTTTTAGTTGACTCCAGTTAGATGCCTGGCTGTCTCAAAAATATTAGCATGCATATAAAGCCCACAAAATAGAAAAAGATAAAAAACATAACCAAAAAGCATTATGAACAAAATAAATCACTTTAATGGTGATGCTAGTTTTATGCAACAAGTGGAAAAACGGGTTTGAGGAAGACAGAGGTGAACTGAAATATTTGCCAGGTGTGGCAACATGTGTCATCCTAATAGCTGTGACTCCTGTGAAGGAGTGCACACATGAAAGAATGCAAAAGGAAACACTACACAGTGCTGTAACACTGAATTATGTAGTCATGACCCTTAAACCCGAACATAAATAAACATGAATTTACAATTTGAAAGGAGTATCATATAAGTTTTCTAGATTATGCTTACACTTTAAAACTGAAAAGTGTAGAATAAAAGCATTTATATGGTTTATTGCAAAAATGTAATTTACTGATATTCAGACTCCAGTCTGACATTGTATTATACTGATGGAAAGAAAATAACCTGAAACCATACATAAATTATGGCAGACTATAGCTTAGCAAAAAATTAGAGGAATTGCCTACTCATGTTTCTAGTACCACTTTGCATCATTTTGCATGTTCTTTAATATACTTTCATCCCATGTATATGAGCAGGGACGCCACAAACTACCAGTGATAAGCTGCACAAAGACACCATCCAGTTAAAAGTCAGTGAAGTAACTGTTAATCATTTTATGTCATAAGATGTCTGGTGGTGTAAGTGACACATGACAGAGCCTGTATTATCCAGTCTCTTGGCTTTTTTATTGTGCAATGCTTCGGGAATGCAAATAACTGAGCAGAAACTCTTGCTAAATATATATATGTATAAACACTGAGTATGTGTGTAATGTATGTTCTAAGTTAATAATTAAATTCCACTGCTTTGCATAGCAAAAAAGACAATGTAAACTTGGCATTTGGTTTACATCTAAAAACACAGTGGTTATATTTTTATCCTGCCACGAGAGGAAATTAATGGGTCTTGCTATTTTAGAAAAGCATTTCCATCTCTCAGATGGAGAGTAAGTTTAAAATGATGTTTACATATCTAAAGTTAGTGTCTGAAACATGGCTACCCCCTGTTGGCTTTTCAAAGTCGTCTCTCCACTTGATGTATATTTGTTACAGTGGTTGTCACTTCAGGGGTTAAATTCTCTATTTAGCAAGTGAAACTCTGTTCCTGTGGTGGAGGAATCAAAGCTATCAATGCATAAGCTGTTACAGTATAGGAAGCTTTTCTCTTCTATATACATAGTGCAAGTGCAACAAAACAAGGACCATAATTCAAAAGGCTGCATTAAAAGAAAGCATATTGTAAACTTTTTTTTTCCCCACATCTAGGGAGAGCAAAGTACTTGCTGATGATGCTGCTGCCAGCAAGAGAAACCAGTGCAAATGAATAAAGTACTTCCTACTTAATAGCAACATGAAAGCCGTATCAGTGCAACGTGTGGCATCACTGACAAAGGTCAAGCCGCAGAAATGGAAGATACCAGAGCAATTAAAGGCCTCTCGGCACCATGCGCTTCCCACCTACTCACTGCATTAACGACCGCCACGATAGTCTCATCCAATAACTCCTTTTCATCTATATCTATTAAACCTTAATGCGACTTTAATAAAAGACAAAGATAAGAAAAATCATCTTGCTAAGTGAAAAAGGGTTTTGTGGACACGAGGTTTCCAAAATAAATCACGTATGTAAAGGCGGGTTGGGGAAGTAAGATAGTCAGTGCAAGCTATTACCCTGACGCCCGACGCTGAAGCAGTGTCTCTGGAAAATCGTTATCGAGCTCGCTGCCTTAAGAACAGCTGATGAGCCTGCAGGACGGCCGAGAGGAAGCGGTGATGCAAATGGGAAGGCGCCGCGAAGACGGGCGCGACACCTGGCAGGGAGCACAGCCGAAGTTGACAGCCCAAAGCCCTGATTCCCAGCCCAAGATCCGCCACTCCGCCGGGGCGAGAAGTGTCGCGAAGCACCTGGCGATGTACCTCCCGGTGCTGGGGAGGGTTTGCCACCGAGGCTCTCCCAAAGTCTGTACGGCGAACACGGGAAGGGGCGAGCGAGAGGGGAGCGGCGCTAGGCCCGGCGCCCACGGGCTGGGCCCGATCTGGCCCCGACCCATGGGGCTGCCTCTTGTCTGTCTTACCTGGGGGCTGTCTTCCAGCGTCTCCTCGATTGGGAGCTTGTCGATGCCGGGCATGGCGGGCGCCGGGGTTGCTCTTCGCCGTTGCAGGTCCGGCACCCACCGCAGGTCCAGCTGCGCGGACCCCTCCCCTTCTCCCCAGTCACAACACGGGCGCCCCCGCCCCGCTTCACGCCGGATATCCCGCCCCTTTCCGCCGCTGCCCGCTTTGGCCTTTCCATTGGTGCTTCTCCCCCGCCTGCCCGGGTTGCAATTGGTGCGCGGGCCTGTCGCTTGCCCCGCCGGGGCGCGTGGGGCCGCTGGCGCTGAGGGACGCCTCGCGCCCCGCTGTCGGCGCTGCGCAGTTGGCGCTTCCCTTGCCTTGCCTTTCGCCGGCGCTCTGCGCCCGCCTGGGGGGCTCCCTCAGAGGGAGACTGCAGCGCTCCGTGACCCCCGGCTCCCTCTTTCTCCTCGGTAAAATGAGGAGTAGAGAAGAGGAGTCTTTTGGCGGTCAGATGGCTCCCGTCTCTCGGGAGAAAGCCCTGTCACCCGCCGTGTCGGCCGCCCCCGGTTAGGGGAGGTGAGTGGGGAGCCGAGACAGACGCTTCCAAGCTGAGGAGTCTGTCGAGCGATGCCGAGGAAGAGATAGTGGTTGTCAAGTGAAGTTGCTGAGGAAAAGCAAAGGTTTTTTGTTTAGGTTGTTTTATTGTTTTGTCGGGTTTAATTTGTTCTGTTACTATTTTTGCGTTTGTAGTGAGTGCTCTGTACTACAAATCAGTTTGTCCATTTGCCGCCCCTCCTTCTGGCTGCTGCTGTCTCCTCTGAAGAGACAGACCATTATCTGGAAGGCAAAACACGAGTGAGGCTAATGCTCTTGTGTCCCTGTCGTGATGGAAGCATCGTTGCTCTCTTTCAATGTTATTGGGAGTATCGCTTCTGAGCAGTCTCTTTTTGTCCTTGTCATGTCTTTCTCCACTGTCCGCCAGGGCTTTTATCATAAAAGTGATTCTGTCCTTGGCCACTTAGGAGGCTGCATAAAAGTCTCAATTATAAACCAAAACCAAACCCATATTGCACATAATACTTGAGAAGTGGCTCAACTCTGAAATTGCTTGATACTTAATTTCTGCATTTCAATAGATGATTGGTAACTTGAGGTTTATTGGTTTTGACCCAAGCTGTAATAATAATGTATAGAGAGACTGTTCCCTTGCTGGTTTTGCCTTTTTGAGGCCAAGTGAATTTGGTATGTAACTAGAGAAGGAAGTGCACAAAGCAGTCTTGCATAGCAAATGATTAATTATCATGCAGTCTTGCTATGGAGACTTTGTGTTGTATTGGATCATGTTTTAACTTTAAAAGCAGATAAAGGACAATGCTGGTAGTAAACTGCAAAGAGCTAAAGATTTTTGAAGTAGAGAGCTTTTTGTTTGGTGATTTGGTTTTGTTTTGTAGAGAGCACTGAGGAAATGTCCAAGTTATAATTTGGTTCAGTCAGCTGGTGATTCACCTGACTGAGGCATGTCACACCACTTCTATCTTTCCTTGTCATATGAGGGTAATAATATAGGTTATCTGACAAAGTATTTTAAAGACTGAGTCTTCTGTCTGTCATGGTTATGTGACAGAATGCTAGCAGTGATCCATGACCTATGTATTGCATTGCTTTCTAGTTCTGAGACCTGATAAGTTGTGACTAAGTTTTACAAGGGCCTTCTGGAAGAAAATCATTCTGTTATGTACTGTAAGATATCTTCCCCTATGTTTAATATGAAGGAAAATGTACTTTGGTGTCTCAGCTGACACACAGCATAAAAATGTGTCTTGTTTCTGTTGATCTAAGTGATTCAATTTAATGATTAAGTTTGGTTTAATAGCAAGAGAGAGGCTTTTCCTAATAATTGTGTTATGTACCAGGCCTTCTTTGAACTAGTAGTTAGCTTTTTTAACTAGATATGTTATGTTGAACCATTCTGTAAGATATTATTAGTTTTGTTCTTTTTGTGTATGTCTTTACAATTGTTACAAGGCATAAAAAAATTTTGAGATATGAATTTGGCAGCAACAGATAAGATTCAGTGGCAATCAAGTGAAGAATCTCTCTGAACCCCTTAATAAGTATGGTTTTAGAGTTGCATTTTCGGCATCATAGTTTTTTTGTGTGTGGATTTGTGTGTATGTTGTTGGCTTTGTGGGGTTGTGTGGTTTTCTTTTTTATTATTCCTGCAGAACACTTACCAAGAGGCCTTAAAAACGTGGGGAACTAACACATGGCACTGTAGAAGCAGGGTGTGCTAGTTTGAAGCTAGCTAGAATGTTTTGGTGAGAAGAGCTGGATTATAGGCTGTGAAAGGGAAACAATGGTGATGTCTCTTTCAGTCATAGGCTTGATGAGATGTATAAGAGCAAGAATCCAAACACAGATAAGAGAGATGCTCTCTGTCCAGGCTGTGGGATGCATTTCTCTCTCTAACCTAACCTGCAGTCTCTCTCATTAATCCACCTGCTTCCTAACCCCCCTGGCTGACCCTCCATTCTTCCTTGGGCACAAGGCAACATAAGGTAGAGAGGGGTGGGAGAAGGTGGAAGAGCAGTTGGGAGCCCTTCCTGGGGACTCAGGTGTCTGGGAGGGGAGTTGTGTTTCTGTATTACCTTTTAACTTGTCTATTTCTGTACATAACTGTATATACTGTAAATATCTGCTTGTATATTGTGCTAAGCTGTAAATATAAAACTTTATTTAATGTCCAGAGCTGCTGAGTCTAGTCTGGGTGATTTTACAAAGTGCGTGTGGGGTAACATCCAAACCATCACACAGGGATAAGAGCAGCTGATGGCTTTTTAGAGGATTCCAGATATGTCCCCTAATGGAGAGGACTTTTTGCCTCTGAGAGAGGGTGGAAGTAGCTGTTTGGGTAAGGCAGCTTTTATTTGCATGTTATTCAGTGTTTAGCGCACAGCGACTCAGACTTCTACTAGTGATATCCTTGCATTCACCTTGGGTTTATCTGTATTCACTTACTTTCCTTGGGTCAAATTGACTTTTATTTCAACCAAGAAGTAGCTAACTGCTCCAAGTCTTGTTCTGTGACATTTCATCATAAGAGTTTTGAGATATTGTTGCCTTAGAGAACCCTTTTGCATTTTGAAGTTGACTTTTAATTCAGCCTTAGCTGTTCATGTTCAAATCATGTTTGAAAAGGAGCTATGTGCAGCAGAATATCTGATGTGGTTAAATACTCATGCAGTGGATTATATATACTCTTTATACATTTTTAAAAATATTGCATGGGCTGTTGTGGAAAGTGCCCTGGCTGTGGAGTTGCAGTGGATGGGAACAGCAAAGGTAGCAGCAGTAAGCATTAGAGTTTTGGACCAAAGCCACCAAGAGCTCTTGGTGTGGTCCCTTGAGCTGGTATAATCTGTCCTTGGAGGCTTCACATTTCTAAAGAACAAGAGATTCATCTACTAATCAGATGAACTCTCTTGTCCCTGGGCAAAAAAACAGTGGTGCAAAATTTGAAAAGGAGATTAGTTTGCTGCCTCATCAAGTCTGTGATGCTGTAAGAGGATTGGATTTGCATATCCAAAGAGCAGTGATTTCTCTTATTATTAATTACTTAGGATTTTAAACAGTGTTTGTTGTGTTGCTTTAACTCCCCATATAACAGCATTTCACTAAAATCCTGTGGGTAGTTTTGTATAGCTTGTAAGGGAAGTGTTGAGCTTTTTTAATGGGCCAAAATAATCTAATACATTTTTTGAGTGAGGGCTCAAGGTTCGTTTACACTTTCAGTGGGAGCTGCTGAAAATTTGATCAGGTTCTTTACTCTCAAGTATTCTTGGATCTAAAACTCTTAAGTTTGCCGGCCTGTGGAAAATATACTTTCATTCTTGTTTCTTACAGAAAGGTTTATTGACTGTTTATTTTGGTAACAGCTTTCTTCGACAGTTAAGCAAGCTGCTTTTCCAAAGACATATAATGACATTTGAGTGCTAGACCTTCAGCCAGACTTTCTGATAGATTTAGCTCTAGTATTTGTTGGCTTAGAATCATAGAATGGTTTGAGTTGGAAAGGCCTTTTAAAGACCATCGAGCTCCAAATTTCCTTCGGGGCATTTTTCACTGGATGAGGTTGCTGAAAGCCCCATTCAACCTGACCTTGATGTATGCGGGGAGATAACAGAACTTTAGTGTAACGCGGATTTCTTATCTTTAGAATTCCTCTTTTCTTATGAAATTTTTATAAGCAGTTATATGGAGCTGCATTGGGATTATCCAGACCTCTTAGGTATTTGGTGTTTCAGTTTCACTGCATTTCTCAGAAATTGGGGAGCACAGTGTCAATACCTGCCTTGAAACCTTCTGGTCTGGTTATTTCCTCTTCCTATATGCAGCTGTGAAGTCTGTTTCAAAACACGAGTGTCGCTATGTTCCAGTGACTGAATTGCAGTCTCCATGTCTGGTTCAATGCAACGCTGAGCAAAACCTTATGTTAACAGAAAGACGTTCTTTAATCTGACAACGCTGCTGAGGGAACCGAGCAGCCAGGCTGGCTGAGCCACCAGGTGGCAGCATTTGGTGAGCTGCTAACTTGCGTCCCGGGGAAGAGTAACTGAGCTTGGCCTACTTGGTGAAAATTCCTTTTGAGCCACCAGGGTCTCTTTTCCTCTAAGTCACGAAAAAACTCCGAAAGCATGAGTGTTTCCAATTGGGAGTTAAAAGCAGACTGCCCTGAAGAAGATTCTCAGAGAGACCAAAAACCAACTGTATTTTCTTGGTTAACTTGAGCTGAGGGGGAATAAGTGCCTCTCATGTGTGTCTCTTGCCAGCACGTATCCCTGTCTGTTTATTGATGGCTCTTGAAAGCTTCCCGGAGAGAGCACCTATTAAGGTATTTAGCACTTTGCGACTTGAAATATGTGGTAATCTGAGCCTGAGTGGTGTGGCTTAGGTTCATTTCATTCATACTCATGCAGGAGAAGGGAAACACGTATTTTCTCAAATCTGTTTTGTATGACTGTATTACTGGGTTTTGATTTTTTAAAAGTTCTTAATTAGTAAGCTGTATTTGGAAACTAGCTGTTTAATAATACTAAACAATGGTTATAATATAAATATACTACCTGTGAGTTTCTGGACTCCAGAGGCTATTTTTCAGTGGTCATGCTTTTCACCTCTTAAGGACACACGAATCAGTAAGCAGCTCCAAGCTGAGTAAAGAAGTGGTCTAGTTTTATTTCCAACTTAAGGTGTTTTGTGGGAGTTTTCATGTTATTTTTTTAAGAAGTGGTGTTCCACATGGAGACTATAGAGGCAGAAAACTGATCTACCTAATCTCTGCTATATAAGAGGCTTTGCATTATCTCTTCAGTAACCTCTGGACTTGGTCTGCAGTCTGAATATTCAAAATAACTGCCTGCAGTCAAGAAAATTAATCCTATTGCTTCAAGGTGGTAGGTTGTGAGGCCCTTGATTAACTGCTGGCCAAATATCCCAGCCAGCAGTGGTTTCTTACATAGATACTTAAAATTTTTTTTGGTATGTCTGCACTTGGTGGTTGCTGAGACTGTTAAGGGATGGTTGGACCTTAGCTTGCCAGTGCTCATTGCAGTTGTACAGATGTTATTTCAGGATTCATTGGTATGTGCTGGTGTGGTGTGATTTGTAAGATCACTTCTGGAATTGTCAAACTGTAGTTTGACAGCAATCTCATTGCACAATGCAAAGTGAGTTCAGCAAGTCAACATTCTTCAGCTGAACAGATTTCTGATAAAAAGTCTGTAGAATCTCCCTTAGCAGAGTATTGACAATTCTAAACTCTGACATTTCCTTAACAGTTTTTCATGCGTCTGTGTATTCCTGAAGATTTGTCTTGTGGTATTTACAAATGTACAGAAAATCGAAGCAGTGGTGCTGCTTATTTACTTAATCTTAATTGTTAGCCATATGAACATGACTGAACACACAAAGTGGCAAACCAAGGAAAAAGGGGGCAGATTTTTTTCATCCCAAAGCACAGAGTGCTATGTGCTCTGAATTAAAAGTTTTCTTTAAAGGGTTAACTTTTGCATACTGAAATTAAAATCTTGGTTTTGCCTGTTGTACAATAAAACATTGTCCAAAATAAGAAAAGAATGTGTGTAGACAGATGATCCTGAACCAAAACCGTGTTTTGAACATGTGACATGTAAACTGCAGCGTGACTGACAGAAAAGCTTGTATATAATCATGACATAGTCAATATTTTCTTTAGAGTGAGTGCAATCAGAATTCTGTTTTCAAACTCAGAACCTCGTTGGAAAGCTTCTACCACATGCCTGCCCATTACTCATGATTTTGAGTGTTTGCATAAATGTCTACTAGTTATATACCTACAAGAAGGAAGGACTATCTAGTAGTGAACTGAAGTTTTTAAACAAGTTTGAGTGTACTGCTTCTGCTACTTTAAATTTTCTTTTTCTGCTGTAAAGAATGATCCAGAAATTTTACATACCATATGCTTCAAAAAAAGCTGCAACAAAGTTATTTTAATAAGAAAAATGAATGCATGAATTATTTAAAATAGTTGGTTCAACTCTTCCTGTTAACTAATCCAGACACTTGGAAGGCAATTACACTGAGCTTTGACAACATTGCCAACCCACTGCACAGTGCCTAATGCCAAAAGCTATTGTTGTTTTATTGACCACGTTCACCATTACATATGCATATGAAAAAACAGAGGCATTTTCATCGGGATTACCCTAATAGCATTAAGAGATTATTTTTAAAATTTCCTTGGAAGGAAATTCACTTAAATGAGATTACTTATTACTTGACTGGTTTCCTATCATGCTGCTATGTTTAGGTAAGTGGAGTCCATTAGAGTATAAAGTTTGTTTTTTTTTTTTCAAAAACCTGATTTTATACATTACTGATTTCAAATAAAAGACAAGTACTATATTTGTGCACAGCTGCTTTTGAGAAAGTTAAGTCGATGTTCTGGTTAGGAGAGATAACACTTTTTGTCCCTCTTGGTGGCCCCCCTAGTGTCACCATTAGTTGCTAATTACTTGCAAACAAATAAACAATTAACTCCTCGTGCCTCTTGGTGGGAGAGTTTTCATTGACATGCTAAAACTTTCTAATAAAAGATTTTAATTAATGACGTTGCAAACCCAGCCCACTTGTCAGCAGAGCTATAAGGAAGACTTGTGGAGAAATTCAAGTACAATATAGGTGCTATGCTGGCGGAAGGTGAAAGCATGGCAAGTGCATCTCTGTGTGCTGCTAATATATCAGCCTCTCCCAGTCTTCGGAAAATATCTGGTTTTGTAGAAAACAAAACCACACAGTGTTCGTTTTCCATCGAAAGTATTTTGGGACTGGAGCACAAAAAAGATGGCATTCCATCTGTGAAACCTCACCGACCTTGGATGGATGCGTGCACCGACGTAGGTAAGTAGGCAGTCTGATTTGTAACCTCAGAAGATTATATTCCTTTCATGCTTCTACTGAGAGTAAACTGAAGCTCTTGTTTGCTTGTTTTTTCTAGTTTTAGGTGATGACAGTCATCCCCATCTGCAAATCCCTGTTATTTGCTATGAAAATGCATTATTTCATGCTAACAGTAATCCAGTGCAAGAGGAAAAAGTTTTGAAATGTGAAAAATACTTTTCAGTGACTGAAAGGCTTTCTTTCAAACGAGAGCTGAGCTGGTACAGGGGTAGAAGACCAAGAACTGCATTCAGTAGAAACCAGGTGGGGATTTTCTCTGTATTTCCTAAGTGAGCAATAATGTATTTTATTAAAATGTTAGTAGAAGCCTATAACAGCTGACTAATTTGGTGTGATATACCTCTGCAGAGAGAAATGTAATCAGGAACTAGTGTAAATTAACAGTAAGGTTGCTGATTTCATCAGACCTGTGTTTATGCGCAAATACTGCTCCAAAGACTACTTTTGAACAAATCAAACTATTTTCATATTTGTTTTATCTTATTACTGCTATGAAAGTAGTGATAATTATGCCACAAGTGTACTTTGTTCTCCTCAGATTGAAGTCTTGGAAGATGTTTTTAAGATGAACTCCTACCCTGGCATTGATGTTAGAGAAGAGCTAGCTCGCAGATTAGATTTAGATGAAGACAGGATCCAGGTAATGGAAAAATTACTTAACTTTTGGATAATTCTATCTACATGTACTCACTGGTTATATAAATAAGTAGTTTGACAGCAGTAGCAATAATGTTAATAATCTCCATTAAAATCACTGTACGTTTATCCATGTGGTATGATTTCAGTGATTTGTGAAATGGAAGCCACTGACTGACTTCTGAAATCTTAAGCCATCTTCTGTGGTGCTACAGTACTTCTGTGATATCCACTCTGTTAATCTGTAGTTATTGTGTGCAGAACTTGATACCTGCTTCCATGTCTTAAAATCAAGTTTCTCTTATGTTTGTTACCATATTTTAAAAACAAATTTGAAACAAACAGTGAAATAATTTGTATGAATGTGTAAGTATCTTGTGATTTTGCAAATGGATCATACATGGATTAAACCAGTGTTTGAGCTGATGCCTTCATCTGGAAAAAAAGCAAAATTGACCTGAGAATTTCAATCACTGATTTCCAGGCACACCACTGTGATATGAAGCATACCATAAATATTAGATTTTGGCTGTCACCTCAGTATTTATTAAATTTTTGATGCGAGCACTGTACTGCAGTTGATGGGAAGCTTAATGCTGCAATCAGTTAAGCATCTAGAAGAATAACAAACATTTTAAGAGGTGTGTGAATTTCACATGCTCTGGATCTTCCGGAGTCTGATTTGCTGTCACTGCAGTTAGTATTAGTTCTTACATTAATTACAGTGGAGTTGGTCCTCACTTTCCAGTTAAGATTGGGAGCATTATTTTCTTCACCTGTGGTGTGAAAATTATTGCAGGTAGCTGCATGCTATCCTCTGCAGATTTTCAGTTTGTACTGAGCTTCCAAACTATTGTCATAGCACAAAATGCTTTTAAGGGTGTGTGAGTATTTTGAGGTTTCCAAGTTGATTCTGCTTGCAGTGCTGTGTTTCTGAAAACTATACCTTTGATTTCCATTTTAGATCTGGTTCCAGAATCGTCGTGCAAAGCTGAAAAGATCACACCGCGAATCTCAGTTTCTAATGGTGAAAAGTACTTTCACCTCCAGCCTGCTAGAGTAGAAAAAAGGATGGTTTCCTCTTGCACTAATTCAATAGAACATGAAGAATTACTGAAATTTTCATAACTTGTATTAAGTGATTATGTACTCATTGTGATTTTAACCTCAGATTGGAATGTTGAGCATAATTTTCATTCAAATAAACTGTAAATACTGAGGTATGATTATAATCTACTTATGGTGGAAGCATATTAACTTTTCCTGTGTATTTTAATGTATTTTCAGGGGGAAAAATATTTTTGCAGTTTAAAAAACCCAGACCTTTGGGTGCATAAGATTTTTCAGGTAACATGATTTACTGCTGCTTAACTGAAGGCATCAAAACTTCATTGTTATTTAAAAAAAAAGTATTTCTAAAGTATGAAATACACAATATGCAAACCAGGTTTTGCTGCCTGAAGCAGATAGTGTTACACTGCAATTTAAATAGCTTATTGATGGAGTGTAGTAGTTTACATGATGAATATGAGTTTTAGAAAAAGGTGTCTCAAATGAAAGGGTTCAACTTACAGTTCAGACTGGGTGGAAGAAGGAGATAATTACAATATCTTTATCATAATACTTTAGGATGTTTGCCTATTTGATACTTCAGTACTTGGATTTTTCCTCTCTCATCAATAGGTGTTCAGTAAGTTATGGAAGTTGCCCTATCATCTTCTAATGACAGAATGCACCACCCCACTTGATCAAATCAATTGGAAACAGACCCAATTCAGTCCATTGCTATTATTTTTATTATCTTGAATTAATTATTGCCAAACATTACATGAAAGTTAATTGTCCTCATATTTGATATTCAGCTGGAAGTCAATATGCAGGAGGAGAGCCTTACAAAGAAAACCCCACAACTCTTCGCCGCCACTATGCAGGAAAGTGTAAGCATTCATTTACACTGTTCCTTGTTCAGCAGAGCTTTAAATACTCCCTTAAGTGCTCATGTCCTTCAATGAGACTTCAGCCTGTGATTCCTGCTAGAGATAGATTTGCATATATATCCTATTTTAGTGTGGAAGAAAAAAGAACTTTTATCCAATATTAAAATGTGAACTTCATGCTTTGTTGGATTCAGGAAATGACATTACTAACTGGACTACTGTCGTATCAAAAATACTTAAATTAATAAAGTAATTTGAATGGAGCCAAATCCATTAGAAATAGATTTTAGAGAAATTGGATTCTCAGTTCAGATCTGGGTAAGGTTAAGAGAAAAACAATACCGGGAAAGTGTGCATTTTGTTTGGTTGGTTGGTTTTTTCCTCACCTCAACATTTATATTGCCCATAGTTCAACCTTGCTGCAAGTAATTTGAAACTATTGTCTGCTTACAGATTCAACTAATCTGCGCGGATTGATGCCTAAAACCCTTACTCTTTCATCTAGCAAATACTTAAATACACCTAATGTCCCTTATAATGGAACTTGTCTCAAGTGACTTAGTCTGACAAAACAATTTAAGTGAAGGAGTAGAACAGTAGCAGAATAATAATAGCACCAGCTCTGGTATCCAGGTCTCAGTTCGGCAATGTTTCCAGAAGGGTGATTGGTGTAAAGTACTAGGAGGGTCATATATAGCGCTGAGGAGCAAACACTTCAATAGCATTATTGCTTTATTTTCTGCATCTTGATGTAGCTTGTTCTTCCTTAAGTCAATGCCTCATCAGGAGAACCTCTGCTTTTACGTTTATACCTACTTAGACCAGTAGGGCTTTACATTTTGGCCATCGCTTTCTCAAATGCAGCTGAATTTTATTCCATGAAAACAAATGTTAGTGTAGGCTTCACAGTGTTTTATAATCTTGTGCTTCCTGATCCCATGCAGCTTTGGCAATAGACGTCATACACTGTTACCTGCCTCGGCACAGCCGGCCGAAGTGGCAATAGCAAATGAGACTATGTCAGCAGAGGGCACTATGCGTATTGAACTTTGTCCTGCTCCGGCTTCGCAGACTTTGCCTTGCAATGTTTCTGTTTGTCTGTCAACCCTTCAGAACTGTGGAGAGTCTCAACTTTCTTGGTTCCTATTACAACTCAAGATTTCTGAAGGTGCAGCCTCTTTTTCTTCCAGCCACATTGTCTTGGCTCCAGTGATCATTTCACCCTGTCATAAACTGATGACTTTATTAGGATGGTGAAAACTGGCTCTAGCAAAAAAAAAATCTGGTAAAACTGGTAGGCGCTCCCGATATTGGCGAGGTGTTAAGTAAGCCATCAACAGCTACCATTTCGGCTAGGGGTCAGGTTGATAATGGGCTTTTGCCATTGACTAAAGTAATGGCACTTAAACATTCTAGTAGTGCTTTTCTGAGATAGATCCGGTGTTCCTATGACCTTTATCGGGCTGTTGTGCTGTATTGATACTTGCTTTAAATTGATGTTCTTAATTATCTCTTTTTTTTCTAACTACAAACTTCACTAATGCCCCATGCTAGCAAAAGAAACCCCAGAAAACCCCAAAAAAACCAAAACCAAACACCCCAAAAGCCAACAGACAATCTTGCCATAAAAAAAAACAAACAACCCTATGCTCATGCCTTAAAAATATATTCAAATGCATTTATAACGAAGACCCAATGTTTCCAAAGTCTCATTATAATATTATTACTTGCAGCATATATGAATCGTAGTTTGATACTTAGTCTTTAAATTATCAATGTTAGTATCAATAGCCTAAGTTTAGGACAGCATTCATTGAATTGCCATTTACAGCTTTGAATTAGCAGTTATTTAAAGTATCGAGTCTGCTATTACAAATTGTAAGGCAGCTACCTGCAAACTGTTCTGTGTTTCCTGCTGTGCATGAATATGTCTACATTTTTTTCTAGTTGCTCAAAGTATTATATTGAAAATACTTCTAAAACAATAAAATCTTTTAATAGATTGGTGTAAGGAGATTAGCTCTGTGTTTATAACACTATTAAAAGTGTGGATTTAAAAATCATCTAGCATTTATTTGACTGGATTTAACAAAAGACTTGCATGAAAGTAGCATAAAATAATTTGCAAACACCTTCAGTTTAACCCAATGTGAAATGAAGATAATTTTAAACAGGTGACTAGTTCTCAAGGTTAACTAGTAATCATAAAGCTTTTGGGAAATTTACTGTGAGTTTTTTTCCCTAAAATTATCTTATTTTTCCTATCAGGAGTTGGATCAATGCATTTTGTTCCTTCATTTTAAACTACTTAAGATTACATAACTGGATGCGAACTGTGAGGAACTTTATTTTCAAAAGCAATTTTGAACAGTGCCAATTGTCCTAAATTATTTCATGTCCTTATCCTTTGCGTCATGGATTCGTCTTGATTCGAAATTCTATTTCGTTGCTCATATAATGATTTGATACTGGAACTGTAAAAGGTGGTAATAATTATTATGTAAGGAGGAGCTGGGTTGTTTAGCATCTTGGAGGCTGAAGGATCCCACCTGATTGCATTACAAAGGAAGTTCATGTGGTCACAGTGAGCAAACCACGATTGTCAGGGAGAGGAATGCAGGGCAGCCGAAGAGCCATCAGTTCTAGATTCATTTATGAGGGAATAGTCTCTCGTCACTTGCATGACATAAGGAGGAAAGAATTAAAAAATCTGGAAGGCTACTGTTTCTATTTTGGGGACACCAGAAGCTGGTATGGGCCAGCAGTGTTTTTTCAGACAAAATTAAAAGAATCTCGGCAAGTATGAGGTGTTGTGGTAGCACAGCACAGTATTAGTATTACAGTTTTGCTTTCTTAGATTGCCTAGGAAAGTAGAAAATCAATCCTGTTGTAAGGATCTGTATGTGTGGCCTGTGAATATGACGGGGCGGGGGGGGGGGGGAAAGATTTGTTCTTCTTGCACAGTCCTAAAGCAGGTTTCCCCCTGCCGCTGTCATGACTGGAGAATCCAGTGAGTTCAGACTATCACTTTTCCGTTCATGGAAAGTTATATACATCATTAGTCCTGTTATTAATTACTGAAAAATCTGGGGAATTTGTCATTCTCAAATTACCTAAGTAAGCATGTGTTTCAAATCCATTGTCATCTTGTGACCTTTGAAGGAAAAAACTCCGAACAACAAATGTGTAACCTTGCAGTGATTTACTGATTAGACCTTGGCTTTCTCTAATCCTTTCCTCTTTTAGCACTGATTTTTTTTTTTTTTTTTTTTTTTAATTTTACCAGTCTGTGCCATATTGCTGCTTCTAAAGTGATAGGTGCTCATCCTCAGTTTACAGATTCTGGGACAGTCTTTTGTCTATATACAACTGAATTATTTTATGTGTTAAATTAAAACGACTCTATTAACTTTTAATGGACGATTTCACATCCTTGTAATTTAGTCTTTTATTGCATCCATCACACTCAAAACATCCTGAGATTCAGTTTCTGTGAGTGATGCCATAAAGAAATTAAGATGATAGATCAAGTACTTTACATCAAATATTACTTGCTATGTATTAACTGCATCTTAAACACTTTGGGTTTTCATATTGAATCAGACTTCGATCCATCGATCTTTAAACCGTGGTTAGCAGCTTCCACGGCCATAAAAATGCTGGGCTGCTTTTGCCCTCTAGTGGCGACAGTTTGTAGTTACAGTCGTGCTTGTCGAATGAAATCTGCAGTCCCGAGTTGGCCAGCAGATGTCTACCTATTTTAATTGTTGTACAGACTTTGTGACCAAATTCATACTGTGTATACGTGCAAGTGCTTGACGTCGGTCCTGATTCTCAAAAGCTCTGAGTAGTCAATATTGAGCTGAATCTACTGAAAATTAGTGGGTGCTTAATATTTTTGATAGTCTGGACATTTATTAATAATTAGCTATTAGCTTAAGAATTACGTTTTGGACAGATAACCTTTTTAATTCTTGCTTTTAAATTAGCTTAGGCTGCTTTAATGAGGACATGTTTATAAGACTGTCAACATCATTTAGAGTAGCAGAATCCTTTTACATTCCAGAAAGCATTTGACAAAGTGGCCAATAATTCCAAAAATCCACTACTTAGTGTTAAAGTTGATGTTGTACCAGAATTCACTCTTACTACTACAGTTCTTCTCTGATGGTAAACGCAGCATTGAAGACATGAAGGTTTGCCATGTGGAAACATTGCCACCAGACTTTTAATTCATCATTGTTCTTTCACATGAGAAGGATAAGAAATTCATAGAACAGTTTGGGCTGGAAGGGACCTTGAAGGTCATGTAGTTCCAACCCCTCTGGCATTGTCAGAGACAGCCTCCAATAGACCAGACTGCTCATGGCCTCATCCAGGCTGACCTTGAACACCTCCAGAGAAGGGACATCCATGCCTCTGGGTGACCTGTTCCAATGTTTCACCTCCCTTACTGTAAAGAATTTCTAATGTCTGGTCTAAATCTACTCTCCTCAAGCTTCAATCCATCCTGTCTCATCCTATCACTACAAGTCCTTGTAAAAAAATCCTTTCTCTGCTTTCTCGTATGTTCCTTTCAGGTACTGAAAAGTCTCCCTGCAGCCTTCTCCAGGCTAAACAGCTGCAACTCTCATAAGCTGTCCCCTTAGGAGAGGTGCTCCAGCCCTCTGATCATACGCTGCATTTCTTAACAGCTTGTCCTGTCTTTTGAAGTGTTAAAAAAAAACCCGTAGTATCCACTTCAGTTTCTGATTGACATATTTCGAAGTTACTGGATGAGTATCTTGATATGAAGCATACAGTGAAATGCAATTCTCTCACCTCAGAACTGGGACAGCATCTTACTGTATTTTACAGGACGTGGCTCTGGCAATATAATTGCAAATTGCTCTAATTCATTTCGACAGAGCAAGGAAGTCACAGAGAAGCGTTCTATTGAAGCACTAGCATTGCCCTTAGAATGCCGTTGGCTATGGTCAGATATGTGGAAAACCCCCTTTCTTGCAGACATTCTTACTCCAATGAGAAAACTGATCCTATCTTTCCCTTCTTTCATCTGTATTACAAAATGCACTTTAGTAAAAGTGGTATTTTCTAATAATCTAATCATTATTTGTTTCTAGTCTACTGTAAATTATTCTATTATCACGAATCAATTTTCTATTTAAGTATTAACAAATCTTGTTAATTGCATTTGATCAGTCTTATCTGCATATTTCTTTTCTTTCAGATAATAAGCAGCTAACTCAGTCTTGATACCTGATTGCCTCCAATTGTTGTTTAAAAGAAAGGAACTTTTGTTTAGCCCAATCCTGTAGAATTACTGTGGATTCTTTTATTAATCTGCTATAAAATGTTTTTTACTTTCTTCTCTGAAGTATTATGCATCTGTCATACACACAATTTCCATATGCTTCCAGCCTTCACATTTTCTTTTGCTTGTGTGTTTCCTTTAGTGGGTGTAGAATGAGGTGCTATTGATAAAGTGCTTTCCAATCCTCTTTGGTCATGGTTAGGCAATAATAAGCTTTATTTATTTATTAAAATTCTTCCAGTCAGGTTCCTGTTGCCAGTGTATCTATGCATTTTAATTACAAAACTCTTCAAAACGTTTTCTTTACCCTTAATTACCCTTAGCTTTTGGCCTCAAATAACAAATGATGTCATCCTGAAGTGCTTGAGCAAATAGCTCTCCCTCAGTTAAATGGCATAAATGGGAAAGGGTTTAAGGCAGGTAATGCTCAGTCAGGGGTCCCTTAGTGTGCTAGGATTAGTTTTGCAGGCATTGCCACAGAATGCTGATGGATTTCAGAACAGACTGCCAAATCATGTTCGAGCTGTGTGTGTCGCCCCCCTTCCCTGTATTTTCCTGGGACAGGAAAATGACGGGCTGGGTGGATGGATGGATGGTAAGTATGGTGCTGTAATAAGAAAGGGTTGAGATGAGAAGTAAACCTGAGAAACTTTTATAAAAAACATTAACGTTTCTGGTGTTTATTCAGACTGCAGTGTGGGGTCATGGATTTGCATTTTTAATAGTTGATTGAGCTGAAATGCCTACACTGCAGAGAAACAATGCTTTAAAATGAAATGTTAAGAATTATTCAATTATTGCTAAAGAATAAAACATGCATAGCTTGGAGGATGTGGTTGCTGGTTCAAAATATATCTAGTTCAAGAGAATTTTTATTGAAAAATGACTCTTCCATGCAATTTTTTAATTTTCTTTGCATCACAAATCTACTTTTATCTGAAAGTGCAGTTTCACATTACACCTAATCCAGTGTAACAGGAGGCTGCCGCTGAAAGATGTGGTCCTGCCCTACTCTTTCTTAGAAACAACAGGTGGCCACAGAGTCAATTCAGCATGCTTTTGGAGCCGAGAGGAAGGAGTGTATTTGGTAGCATATCAGTAAGCTGAATCGTCTCCAGAAATGAAGCTGTCTGTTCTTTTGTGATCTCTGTATGAGTAAGCAGATGCAAAACTAAACAGAAATACAGAGTTGACACTTGACTGCAAACAGGCTCTGTCAGCAGGACAAGCTGGCCTGTATGCAGTATAGAGAACTTTGAGGTATGAGGAGTGGTAATATTATATGAAGACTTGCATCCATGGATCACTGAAAAATTATTTTGATGGTGATCAGAAGTAATTTTCGTATAATGGCTGTCTGGTTTATTTCAATCAGTTCCTTTTCACCTTAACTTAATCTTAGATCTGATGCTAACTTGAGCCTTTAGGAATATAGGACTGAAACTTCCTTGGTCATTAAGTGTAATTTCCTGTAGAAGACATTAAGTCATCCAGAAAGGTCACAAGATGAGTCACTCTCTTCTCTCTGAACTCTACAGGCTTCAAAACATCCCCAAATACCTGAAGAGAGACTTGAGAGTTATTACAAGAAATTTCAAAGATGACTGTGTCATAAAAAGTGAGCAGGAGACAAATATTACTGCCTGTACGCTACAAGGGGCTCTGTAAGGACTGGCTTGTTGAGCATTAAGGGCTAGATGCTAAAGTTTGATACTGCAAAGCATCTGGATATAGAAGTGGTGGCTGCTAGTGTCAAAGCGGAATTCATGCATCTAATTCCACTTTCAAGTCCCATCTGGACACAGCAGCAGCTACTCCGAAAGTGCCAATAAATGTTTGGCCACAGCAGGAGGCAGTGGGCTGCCGGGACAGCATGCTGTGCTCTTTGCCACTTGTCAGGTAGAAACAGCCAGTTAGATGGAATTCTTCTAGAGAATGAATGTGGGCTCTATAGCCCACACTACTGCAAGCACCCACTAGAAATACTTGGATGACTTTAGGAAGGAGAGTGTGTGCCTATAGAAAAGAGCTAATTAAACCCAAACCCTACTATCCCCATTTTTTCCCCTACCTTATTAGGATGCAGAGTCTTTGATGATTCCAAATCTAATTATTGGTTTAGCTTGGAGCATGTGTGCAAGACATAAAAGCAGGCATCTTTATGACTCTGTGCTTAAGTTTCCCCTTCTATAAAATGTGACTAATGATGCACATTTCATTTCAGAACTCCACGTTTTTCAGGTAATTTTGGCACTTTTCTCAAAGCCACGTGATTTAAAAGTTGCCTTGGACAAGGTAACTGTTCATAACAATAGTCTTGATTCAAATTTGAATGTTATGGTTTGGGGTCACTGTCATAGTAGCTGATCATCTTTCACTTGAGCTTAGCCAGACATTTTGAAACTATGGCATGGTGCAGTATGTAAGATTCCATCAGAGTAGTATTTTTGGGACTCTTGACACTGGTGGGAATGTTCATGACCTTGTTGAAAGTGACCATTTCTAATTTTGTTCTTAAGGTTTGATACTGAAAGATCTTTCTTAATCCTTTTTGTACTACATGGTAATTGCATAAGTAAAACTGTCCTCATCTAAGTGGGGATGCTTCAGTGTAAGTGGCTATTTTCCAAAGATCTGGTTTTCTACTTTCCAATATCTGCCAGATCAAGTTCCAGAAGACCCAGACCCTTGCTTTGGGGGTTTTCTGTTCTGGGATCTTGTTTGTGCTTTTATGGAGAGCAGGGTGATACTTGGTGATTCCTGTTAGAGGTTTCCGAAGTGCTGCTGATTTTTTGCGTTCTATCTACTTGGTGTTGATATCCACAGTTGTGGCCGTCTGACTAAGACGGATACTTCTACAAGCATGATATGTACTTTCTGGCCCAAAAGTGATCTTTGTAATCAAGGTCAGTCTCTCTTGGGAGAAATTTCAGTGCTAGAAATAGGCAGTATGAGTGAAGTGTACCACATTCAAATCTCAGAAGTTTTTGCTAGGCAGTAAACATTAGGTAGAACATTTTTACCCATATCATCACAACTTATGTAATAAAAAGTTTTAATGTGAACCACTGAGTTCTCACCCTCCCCTCCATCTGGAAACAGCTGCTCAGAAAGGAGCAGGGAAAAAAACAAGCTTTTTTAGCTTTAAGCAAGAAGGTAGAATGGCAACCAAAGCCAGCTGTAGAATACATGATATTGATACCCATGACTTTTGGATATTATGTGTTCTATACTATTTGGAAATGAGACTGTTGTAAAAAGGACAAAAGAGCCTAAAGAAGAGCCACTTTTGCCCTTACATTAGCTAGCAGCATTTTGGAGCATCTAGCTAAAAATGTTAACTACACTTTTCCACAAAAGATTCCAGGGGAAATTACTTTAAATGGTTACAAACCAAGGAAATACTTCTGTGTTCAGTTAATTCATGTCAGTGAGGTGGACATGGTGGCAGTATGGAGAGAACTTTTTTTCAGATGTGTCATTTTGTTATTAGCTTAAGCTTTTGGGAAGGGACCATCAAAGATCAAAGTTTCTTTTGTCAGATGGCATTTTGGTGCTAATAAGTTTAATGTCTTATTACTAAGATTGATAATTCAATGTCAGTTATTCTGCTACCTAGGAAATCTTGCGGTTCATTCTGTGCTGTTTATCTGGAAATCATTGTAAGCTAATGCATCACTAGCACAGATAATGCTAGTTCTCCTCTTAGTTCTCTCTTAATTTCAGCTTCTCCAGCAATCTAGATCTGTATTAGCGGAAAACCCCAAATACATTTGCTCACAGTTCAGAAGACCTGTTTGCAGTTTGCAGATGAGTGCTCAACGGGAGTCATAGGTGGCTATGGGCAGAGACATTGTGCTGTAAATAGATAGCATGCTTGCCTTCCTTGCTTTACCCATGATATTGTATTGCTTTATGTCTTTTGTAATGCACGAAAACATAGAAGGACTAGTTAATTACAGTTTTTATATCACCTGACTGGACTTTAAAAAAAGGCTTTCAAGCCTGTTTTTCCACTTCTGAGTAATGCAAGGAGAAAGTAAAGCACTACTATCCCAAGTGCACGATATACAATGAATAAACATCTGCTAACCCTCAGTTCCGTTCTGGGATCTACTTGACCATAGAAAACATCTTAGCATCAAATGGTGAAATTCTACCTACAGAAGGAGCACTTTTAATGTTCATTTTCTCAGAGTTCCAGCCTGCAGGGAAAATGTAGATCATAAGTAAGCTTCATTTGTTCCCCGAGCACTAAATGGACTATGGCCTAATCTCCCATTTGTGCTAAAAACAGGTTAATGGCAAGAATCTAATTTCTGTTCATGTCACAATGCAGGGCTGTGGCCATCCTCAAGTCACAAACTTGTTTTCAAAGGTGATTGTGAGTGCAAAGGGCTATGATTCATCAGCTTAAGCAGTTTAAGGGTTTGATTGTATTATTTTTGCCAAGAGCCATAAAGGATGGAGAACTATACCATGAGTTTAAAACCAGTGCTAGTCTAAAAATTGACAGGTGGTCATGCTTACTTTCAACTGATTGGCTTAGTGGTGGTTTTGCACACTATTTTAGTACAAACCATCACATCTTTTGTAATACTGACGGGTTTCCCTGTTCCTCTGGGACTATGCTGCTGTTTAGTAGTAATTGTAACAGCATGTACGAAAATCCAAATTTTTAAAAATAACTTAAGTGTTGTGTTACGAGGCCCTCAGCTCTCTCAAAAGCTGAAGTCAGGACTGCGGCCAGATGGTGGGACCTAATGGTCCTCTAAGATTATTTCCAAGCTAAAACACACTTTATTTCTGTGCCTTGGAAGAGCCTTGGACTCCTACAGCATTTTGAGAATTTCAGGCGAAAGACTTCTCATTGCTGTGATTCTGATCTTCTGAGGTGATTTATTTTAATGAAAAATGTGGGGTTTTTTGGTTAAAGCATGTAGTGCCCAACTTTACTATAGAGACTCCAGTTGAAAAAGCTGATTTACTGCTGTATGGAACTTCCGTTGCTTTTTCTGCAATTGGAATTCTCTGATAGTATGTTACCCAGCTTGTTGTTCTTAATGTTTCACGCATCACTCTAACGGAGAAGATTCTTGGGCTGTGCTCCTTATCTTGCTAAGTACTGAAGTTACAGTATCACAGTATCACAGTATCACCAAGGTTGGAAGAGACCTCACAGATCATCAAGTCCAACCCTTTACCACAGTGCCCAAGGCTAGACCATGGCACCAAGTGCCACATCCAACCTTGCCTTGAACTGCCCCAGGGACGACGACTCCACCACCTCCCCAGGCAGCCCATTCCAGTGCCCAATGACTCTCTCAGTGAAGAACTTTCTCCTCACCTCGAGCCGAAATTTCCCCTGGCGCAGCCTGAGGCTGTGTCCTCTTGTTCTGGAGCTGGCCACCTGAGAGAAGAGAGCAACCTCCTCCTGGCCACAACCACCCTTCAGGTAGTTGTAGACAGCAATAAGGTCACCCCTGAGCCTCCTCTTCTCCAGGCTAAACAACCCCAGCTCCCTAAGCCTCTCTTCGTAGGGCTGTGCTCAAGGCCTCTCCCCAGCCTCGTCGCCCTTCTCTGGACACGCTCAAGCATCTCAGTGTCCTTCCTAAACTGGGGGGCCCAGAACTGAACGCAGTACTCGAGGTGTGGTCTGACCAGTGCAGAGTACAGGGGCAGAATGACCTCCCTGCTCCTGCTGACCACACCATTCCTGATGCAGGCCAGGATGCCACTGGCTCTCTTGGCCACCTGGGCACACTGCTGGCTCAGTTGTGCCTCTGTTCCATGGAGATCAACCCTCGCAGTGCGGTGGGACCTACGGCTTCCACCTCGAAAGGCGGGGGAGGGGGAGAAAGCTAAAATTCATAGGTGCCACCTCTGCGGGGTAGTAAACTGATCAGCAGTAGGGTCTGGCACAGTGTCAAGAACGGCACAGGCCGAACCCGGTTATTTTTCGGGCAAGTGCAGAGCTCGGATATGGACGCTGCTGGGGAAAGGTACACAGGTGCGGAGGGGCACCAACCCCTACTACCACTGGCCATTCTTAGCCAGGGCTGGAGGGAGGGGGCAGCGCAGACCCCTGCTAGGGCCTGTGACGGCGGGGCGGGGGCGAGCCCTGCGCCGGGGCCCGGCCAAGGAGGAGCCCCCCGCCCCCGGGCCGGCGGCGCGCATGCACACAGCGGCAGCCGCGGCAGCTCTCTGCCGCTGGTTGCCTGCGCTGGCCGCTCTGTGCGGCTGTTGCTGCAGACCATGGCACCTGGGCTGGGGCTCGGCTCCCTTCTTCTAGCATTCCTCGCTTGTTTCGGCAGCCTCCAGCTCGCAGAGACCGCTGGAGCAGCCGGCGGCAGGCGCGGGTCAGCGGCTGATGGCTGCGGAGGGAGGGTGAGTAGAGGTGCGCGGGCAGGCGCGCCCGTGGAGCTGGGCTCGGTGAAGCGCTGAGTGGGTGGGGACGCGCGGAGACTTGAGAATCCTCTAACTTCGGCTGTCGGGCACTGTACTGTAGGCGGTCGTGTGGGCATTGCAGGTGGCATGGGCACTTCCCTGCTGCGCTGGGAGGCTGCGGGCTGCAGGGTTTGGCAACTAACACAGCTCCGCCCGGGCTCTGAGACATCTGGTGGGTGATAGCGGCCGGGGCAGAGGGAAGGCATTTCCCGGGCAGGGACCCGTACTACGCCTCGCCTGGGGCGGGGAGGCGGATTGTAACCAGCGAGTGTGAAGAAGTCACTCCACAGGTCTTTCACCGGCAGCCATCCCGTTCTTTAAGTCGACCTGTGCTGCGAAAAGGATAAAAGCCATCACTTGGGCTTTGTTATTTTAATGATTCGAGGCCGGCTTGGGGTCTTAGCTTCAGGCCTGATCATTATACAGAGGATGTAGGAAATTTACGGGAGGGGGAAGGGGGGAGGAAGGTGATAAACGTTTTATTATTGCGCTTTGCCTTTTGTTCCAGTTTCTGGTGTTTTGCTGTCAGACTTTTCTTGATTGCTTTTCCTTTGTTGATGTTTTAAAATAACTTTTGAGTTGTGCGTCTGGTTCTGGTGTGGGGTTTTTTTTTTTCGTTTCTACTGATGCCTGGTTACAAACGTAGTTGAAGCGTGGTGATCCAGGAACAGTGGAGGGAACACAACTGACTTTCATTGCTTTTCCTCTTTGTTTGACTGTCACTAAGGATTTTCTTGGCTTCAGATCAGATCCTTTGAGAACGTTACTGCAACACACAGTTCAGAAGTTTGTAGGGCATAGTTTAGACAGGCGAAAACACTGGAAAATGTGTAAGAGTGCTGGAAAACAGACTTCGAACCCTGATAAATCTTAAGACCTCAGTTTGTGGTGGATGGAACTTTTGAAGGATTAGACTCTCTTTCTTAGAACTTTTTAACTGAGAATTAGGAATAAAATGTTTTGGCTCAGTGTGTCCATTGTATGTTTCACCAGTCAGAGGCATAATACTCCACAGGCTCATGACAACCTCTGCGTGTATTTCCGTCAAGTTTTCTGTCAACTATTCAGTAAACTGTCACTGTCCTAAGTCGTAATGTTTGATTAGTGCTTTTTGGCATTTATAGAAGTATGCAGATTCAGTTTGTAATTGGCGTGGCTTTGTTTATGTAGTTAATGCCAAATAGTGTGTTACAATATAAATCTTAAAGTAGAATTATTTTGTCTGGCTTTTAGATTAGCCAGACAAATTAAACTCTTTACAATTAGCAGAAAATTGCCTTTATTGCTCACAACAATTGTCTGATTTTAGCCTATCAGATATTTGTGCTAGTTTCTGCTTTTGTTTTATTTCCATCTTCAAGGTCAGACTTCCCTAACCCCATTGATAGATATCTTGTCTAATTGTTATAGTTTTGTAGTCTTACTTTGCAATGCCAAAATACCATTGTCTATGTAATCTGGGCAGGACAACATTTATTAATGATGCTACCCATTGTCTCAGTTATGTGGTATGTCTCTTGGTCTGCATGTAAGTTTTGAGTAGATTTGACATACTATTAAATGACTGATGGCCCCTCTAACACATTGTCTGCTCTGGAGCAGGGCTGCCTTTGAAGTAGTACCCTGTAGGAAGTAGAGAGACTATTTGCTCTATTAAAATTCCACGGTATTTCCTCTGTTTAACCACAGGCCACTTCCCCTCTGCCACTCTAAACACTGCAGGGACACTGACTGATTGAAAAGACACAAGCCTCGAAGTAATTGTAGCCTATTCAAATAGATACTCTGATTGCAGGTTATTTTCAATAGTATCTAATTCATGTATGTTAAGAGCATGAATAAATCTTAGCATTCTTTATAGAGGAAATAAAAATGTCTACATTTCATTAAATGAAGCATTTGAATTGAGGTAATTCTCAACAACACAAATAATTTAGCAAAAGAGTAGACTTTTGATAGTAGTTTAGTCTAGGGAGACATCAAATGTAGATAGCTGGGTATTGGTTTGTACATTTAGATGCACAGACACTAGATATTTTCCTCTGCTAAAACTGAGAATGTGTGGTGTGCTTCCTACACCTGTTTAACCTTATTGTTTTGAGTGTTGAATTTGAAAATGTGTGTTTCATCTTGGTATATTTGTACAAGTAATACTCATTTTCCTTTCTCTACAAAATACAGGTTTAAGTTCCCTCAATATTTTGTGGCAGTAAAAGCATACCTTGACGAGTGCATGTTACTGGGCTGTGTTTAAAAGAATGTGATGAGGAAGTACTTGATATTTTGGTTCACAGCTCATTCTTAATAGCTAATATTTTTAAAACCTGAAATATTTAGATATATTTTTTTTCTTTAATAACTTATACTGAAAATAGATGTCTGTATTAATGGCTTTCTCTAGTTATACTTCAGCATTTACCTTGGAAGTTCACTAATAGTGGTCTTACAAGTCCTTTACAGCCTGAGTGATTCTGTAGTTCTGTGATACGTCTGCAGTAGGAAAGCAGGACAATTATCTTAACATTATTGTTGCTAAGAATTACTGGGTTAAGAATTTTAGAATTTGGATTAGCTTTGCTAAGTCTAGGACTTCTTTCAGTGATACTTAACTGAAATTTTAATATATTCCTACTCTTAATGTTTTTTTCAGACTAAGCTAGAACGTTTGCTTAAAGCAGAATAGTATTGCCAAGTAGCTTTCCATATGGATGGGTTTACTACATCATATGCATACTTCTATTCAGAAAAAAATACACCAGGGAAGGGCTCCTTTTAATCTGGAATAAGTATGTCCACACGGGGAGCTATTCTGGAAAAGTAGTCTGGATTTTTTTTCATCCTACAAACCAGTCATGAAGTATACAGAGGGGACATGCTTGAGGTCTGATGATGATTTGAATACATTTCAGATTCATTTATTCGGTGTTAAACACTTGAGCAACTTTACTGTCAAGTTGTTTTGTAGAGTCTAATGGGACTGCACACATGAGTAATTTTTTTCATATGTTTAATTCCTCTGAAGTTCCTTGCACTGAACTGTGTTCAGTATAAGGCTTAAATTTAATGAGACTGTATGATGAGAAAGAATAAATAAAACACTATTCATCAAACCTCCTTTTTCCTTCCTCCACCCTTGTTAGCAGAGAGTTGTACCTTCCTTAGCACGTCTGAGAAGCTTTGCTTAGCAGAGCTAGGAGTCTGTTCCCACACGTTCTTCCCTGAAACGCTCCTCGTGTTGTCTTCTATGCTCCTTATTTAAGGAACTTTCTATTTCCTTTTCTCTTTCGTAGCAGAGACTCCAAAGATTGCTGTTTCCTAGCACTGCACTATCAGGAGCTCTGCCTCTCTCATTACTCTTTAGGCTCATGCTATTACGTCTCTACCTTTATCTCCTCAAGCATCCCTCCCACGCACACCCATTCTTTTCTACAGCTGGGATTTTTCTTAGTACAGAGCTAAATCATACTAAAATAAATTTCTCAACTAAATATATGTCTTGGGAACGTCATTTAAGAGGAAAAATACTCTGTACAATTGTAAGAAATAATTTACCAGAGTTCAACTTTCTCCCTTTATTTCTTATTATTTTTAACCAGTTACACTTTTTTCCTGTTGCAGAGTATTTAAAAAATTTAAAGGGTATTCAGCAGAAAACAGACCTAAGAAGCAGCATGGTGGAAGGTGTTAATGTTTACCATCAGGGGGTTCTTTAATCTATAACAGTTCCAGAGCTGGTTAAAAGCTCTGCAGACCAGATGCCAGCAGTTCTGTATCCTCCGTTTTTTCCCCTGAATGTTTAGAATACATAGATTTCTGTCCACTGGCCTATAGAATGATGTGATAGCAGTTTAGAATTGATTAGGTGTGTCATTTAAAGCTTGGTGTGTTTCTCTGCTCAGATATAATGCAGGGCTTTGCAAGCGTGGTTGATCATGCAGGTAGGCATCTGTAGTACTTTTGTGTAGTTTAGAATTTGGCTTCAGGGTCACTCCAGGTTTGTTTGTGTTTCTTTGTTTCATTTATCAGGTGATGTAGCAGAGAATTTGACCCTTTTTTTATTCCAGGGTCAAAAAGTGTTGATGACAGTCTGCCTATTTGATTTTATAATGCGCCAAATATGTTAGTGTTCAGATAAGCAGATAAATGTTTCCTCAGGAAGCATGAGATTGTACAGTTTAAATTCTGTGTTTTCAGAATGAGCATTTGAATACACAACCTAGAGAACAAAATTATGGAGACATAACCTTGTTTCATGTAGTTGAGACCTACTGTCAGTATAGACAGCAAAAAAGATGTATTTCTGTGTATATTTATGTGAAATTTGGCAATGTAACTATGATGCTACTTCTCAAGATGTTCACTTAAGGTCTCTACAGCTAAAATCTCTTAAGACTGTTACAGATATGATTAATTTCCTCTCCAGATCACATCACTTAATTTAGATCTTGAAGTCCACTCCCTGCATTACTTCTCCCCCTAAATATGCTTTTGAGTGAGTATTAGTGTAGGAGCTACTGTATCAGAGTTGTTAAAATCCTGAGACACTTAAGAACAAGTTGTACTTTAATAAATTAGATACTTTATAGTTTGCTTGTGAAAAGATGTTAAGCGATCCTAATTAGACAATGCTAGCTTTTCTTTAGTTAATCATTTGGTAATGTTACTATAACATGGATGTTACTTAATTAAAGCTGCAACGTTTAAGAGGTGTTTAATAAGGACAAGCTGTCTTTTCCAACAGAGCAGTCTAAAGATGAGGAAACAAAGCTTTGATGTGAATTTGCCTGCTTAAATTCTGCTCAAAGGCTGAGTTTTACCCATAAATGTAGCCTGTTTTTTAGAAGTAAACAAGCCAAGAGGAGTGTGAAGTGTTACTGGAGAACTCTTAAGCTTGAATTTTTACTTTAAAAGTAAAAATATATTTCATTTTTACAATATATTGCTATTGCTTTGATTTTATGTAACTGCTGCCAGTATAATCAAGTGTATTTGAAATGCATTTTTTGGTCTGAAACTTGAGGTTATTGCTGATGTATATATACCATGTATGCACAGATACATCACATCTAGAAAAAACACATGAAAGTTACAACAAATACATGATGTTAGTTTGTTAGATCCTTCTCCATGTATGAATTATGAGAAAATATTTTATGACAGTGCAAGTTACTAAATATTGAATAAGGAACTAGGGGCTAGAAGAGTAGGTACCCAGTACTTGATTTTAGTTTATGGTAATATGAGGCTTCAGGATCAAAATTTATGTGTGAATTTAAAAAAGAAAATTATCTGTTTATTCATGTAGTGTTTTACAACTGATACATGTTCCAGCTATTTGTCTTCTGTCTCTCAATAGAATCACCCATTTTGGTACCCAAAAATCCTACATGATTGTCTCATGAAGACTTTAACCAGATTCATACTTACTAATGTCGTGAATACAGGCTTATGCTAATGATTGCTAGACTAATTTATTAACATACAAACGTATTTTATCACTTTGATTACTCAGAGTCACTTTGATTACTCAGAAATTCTGCCAGCCAAGCCAGGATATAGGTATTTCAGTGTTCTTGAACTGATTTTGATTAATAATTTGTCCTTTCAACACCTAGAGATTATGGATTTTGAGAAAGTGGACCAGAGAAGACACTCTTCAAATGGGTGTACTGGTATAAAACAAGCAGATATAAGTTTTGGAAGTGAGTCAAGTTGTGTAGGCAATAAATATTAAGGAACAGCAGGATGCACAATTAATAAATCTTAGTTACTGAGCTTCACTGACTGTCCTGTTTCTCTGGGTCTATGTATATCTAGTCTTGTGTCTTAGAAATAGCTTTGTTTGCCACCAAAACTCAAGAATCCATCAGTTTCTGTTTCTAATAAATATACACATTCATAATGCTATATTTTATGAAGTTCATAAATATTTTATAGCTGCAGATTCTTAAGTGGTTTTGATTTTACTACATCAGCAATGTTTTTACTTACCTGTCTTGAAACCACTTTGAACACAGTCTTTCTTGGTTGGCCATGTGTGCAGATAAAGGTCTGAGGTTTGTTTCTGAAAAGGTTTGGAGTAACTGACTTAACAGTGAAGAAGAATCTGATTGTTTCAGTATTTGAGGTTTTGCTAAGTCTTCTAGTAACAGCTTTCAGTGAGTCCTCTCTTGCCATGCTTTCTGCCACCAGCACACGGAAGGCAAGCAGATACCTGGTGTGTTAGCCCCTCTGTTCATGGGGCCTTTTCTGTTGACTACTGTCAGTCAAATGCACCTCTAAGGTACTGTCCACATGCAGTTTTGTGACTGAAGAGTAGCAGTAGGCCTTTGATTAATTCATAGTGTGAAGAATGTGATTCTGAGGAAGCAAACTTACTGTGACCTACAGTACCTCAGAGAAACTCATGGAAGTCTGTTTAGCCAGGAGCCCATCTAGTAGAACCAGCACTAAAAAGTGAAACATTTATGTCAAGGCAAGTCAGAGCAGCTGCCAGTCCAACAGTAACTGTAAGTCATACCTGTACAAAGTTTGACTGAATTCTCATCCCTACTCCAAATACAGTCTTAATCTTCCCAGCAGAGCAGAGCTGGAGGCAGAAGTGTGAAGTGAGGGAGTCGGCACCAGAGAAGCTCACAATGGTAGTAACAGAACAAGATGAGGCACAGCTGAGGATTCTGGAATAAGTTTTAGAACAAGTCCTCTGGACAGTTCAACTAGAGCATGTTCAAAGGACAAATTTCAGCTATTTCAAGAAAATGAAACCAAAATCAACCAAGCGAAACCACCACCACCAGCAAAACCCAACTCCTAAATATCGCAAAGTAAAATACCCAATGAACTTCTAGAGCTCACCAAGGAAGCCTCACAGAAGCAGGTTCCAGAAAACAACAAGAAAAACTGCAGAACAGCAAGAGGGTTTTGTTGTTAAGAATAACTTCTAAAAATACAATACAGACATTAGCACACGAAGCCACATGTACAGGTCACATAATTTTTCTAGTCCTGTCACCTCTTATCACTGTATGGAGATACTCCAGGAACATGAGTGGATTCAAATGTGCAGGTAGGGATTGGTTTTCTAAGAGTCTGACCTGATCATTAAAACTAATTAAAACTTGAACGAGAGGTTTAGCAAGCATTGGCACATGTTCTGGGAGCTATTTTGTTCTTTGGATTTCTATCTCACTTGAAAGCTATTACAGTGTTCTATCACTCTTGGCTTTGAAGAATTGTTCCATACATCCTGGCTTATTACTCCTTGTGCTGATAATGGTACAAGAATCCAATGGGTATTCCAGAACACTGCCTCTTAGTGTTCCGTTCTTGGTGAATCATTCAGTTAGCAAAGGGATAGTGAAAGGAATCTCATTCTGTGACTAGGAACTGTTTGCATCCTCATTTGATATCCTGTAGATTTGGTCCTTTGCTCTTATTCAGCAAGGCGTTAAATCTGTGTTTCGGGCATGCCATTCATGCTGCATATTCTAATGTACCGAAAAAAATGTGAGAGGTAGCTTTGTCCTAGGAGATTTCATGCTAGATCAGGTATCATTTCTCTTCTTGCAGCCCTGAAAGCATAAACTGAAACTCATGATCTGGTTATTTCAACTGAATTAGAGTTGTGTGTCCATGACTGATCTGAATAGAATTTGTACCACTTGGTGATCTAAGATGATTACCTCGGTGTTGACAGATGCACCTCCTCGTTGGCAGCATGGAGTGTCCAAGCCAGCAATCTTTGAGTCAGTACCTGCAAATGCTGTGCAGAGCATAACCTGTCACAGTAATGCAGAGCTCATTGGAATGTCTTCCAAGGAAGGGCTGTTGAAATGCGATGTTCTGCTTCCTGTAACCTTTGTGTTCTGAGTGTAACTTTGTAAGTACAAGCTCCTTCTGGTTGACTGAAACTGTAAGGTACAAATGAGCATGCAGAGTTCAAAGGGCTCCACCCACACCTGTCTGTCAGCCCATCATTTCAGATGAATGGTGAGTGTTATGCTAACAACTTGACAACATCAATTTCAGGTGGAGGAGATGATAGGCAGGCCTGCAGTTTGCTGGGTACTGCACATTTTGTGCTTAAGTGTTTCCAAGTAATTGATTTCTATTGTTCTATCTACATGGTTCTCTTTTGTCAGAAAATTGTATGTAGTACCCGTTTCTGTGCTAATATGGCAATGATGGTAGTTCTCGTGGTTGGTGGGCAGGTTTGGATTTTAATTTCTGACCTTCCCACTGTTCTTCACTCTTATATCAGTGGGAGGGACTAGATATTTCTGATCTTACTTCTGACCACATTCAAATCCAACCAAGCAATCAGTGACTTCTCTGACTTTTTTTGTATACGGCTGTGGGAAAATTCCTGGTTGGCTGGCTATGAATTAATGAAAATCCTTAGAATGCTTCACTAATGATAGCTCCTGTGGCTTTAAAAATGCTATTCCCTTTTTTAATTTGAGGAAGGTCACAGAGGTTTACAGAAACTAAGAAAAGAAAACTCAACATCTGGTTGTGCTCTGTTGATGACTGCTTTTGTGTGAAGAAAAGTTATGGCGTGTCCTCTGCATCAAACGCATTCAAGGTGATCCTTTCTAAGAACTCTGCAAGAATGCTTTTCACTCAAACTGGGTTTTCTAATTAATTTTGCTTTGTATTTTCCAATGCAGGATCTTGGTCTTCCATGGGAGTCTCAAACTCATAGCACTGTCACTTCAAATACACCCTACCTTTATAAAATAAACTTGTTTTCTGGAGTTTTATATTTGTAAGTATATACAAATAAGGAAAAAAAAGTCTTTGTTTCTACAGCCTTTTAAAGCTGTAGAACTCCAAGATGAATCTAGGCTATTTTGTTAGATTCCAAGATTCATGAAAGGAAATTTGCATATTCACAGTGAAGTTGAGTTTCATCTATTTACACACAAAGTTCCAAACAGTAATCTGGTTTCTAAGTTTCCCTGCTTTATTGTTTTAATGTTATGAGTTTAAAAGTTTTTTTAATAATGGAGGTTAAAATGGCATATGAATTTAGCTTAGCTAGTGGGAAGGCTAGCTAGTGAGAATATTTAAGTCCAAACAGTAAACTGAAATTGTTCAAACTAGAAGCTATAAGCTGCTCAGTTAAACATATGTATTTCAGGTGAGACTGGCCTGGAATCAGGAAGCATAAAAATTTTTTACAGCTTTGAGGCTTTTAATGGTCACATTATCTTTATACAGTGATTTAAGCAAACAATATACAGGCCTCTGTCATCTGCTTGTGGAAATAAGACCCCAGTCTCTTTTCCTTTTAAACATAGAATACTGAGGGTTTTGTTGAGTGGATTGGTTTCTGTTGTTTCTTGGAGGGTTTGTTTAAAGAGCTGAAACTTTGCCTGTTCAAGTAACTGACTAAACTTCTGACTTCTGTCTTGAGGGGATTTTATCTTTTATGCTTCTGATGAGCTAGCACTGAGCATCTATGACTGGCTTCAGTGCAAAAGGCAGGGGCTTTGCACACTTAAAGCAGGCTTATCTGGCTGCTGCTCTGTGGGTGTGGGAATATTACTGCCTGTTGGACTAGGAGGCAAGTTCAGAGTGTGCAGGAACATCTGATGTGTGAGAGTTTCTCAGCACAGGGCAGTGCTGCAGACAGAAAGACTGACTTAGAGCCAGTGAGCTGAGTACCAGAAGCAGGACAGCTGTGTTAGCGGGGAATCATACTCATGTTTATGGCTGACACAAAGCAGAACTGTTTGCTGGCTTGGAGATTTTTGATGCTTAGACTTGTGTTGCACAGGTGTGTTCTGGGACAATCCATATAAGTGCATTGCCAGGTAGTACACTGTAAGTTACATCTTCGTTTGTCACACTGTAATAAGATCTTTTACAAATGGGATACCTGTTTCTTAGGGATAGATACTCTTTACTATACCAGGATAGCTTTAGGTACAGCTACCCAGACACTGAGGAATTCTGGCCCTACTCTGTTTTGAGTTGTTCAGGTGCCAGTGTGTATCTTGTGTCAAAGCCCTTGTAAGCCTATGTGCACTGTTTCATATTCCTCTCTCTCTAGAGGGATCAGTGTATCTCCCTGTTTGGGCTTGTCCCTAACTATAGGCAGTAGTAGCAAAATAAGGATGGAAGGAAGTTGGAAGTAGTGAGTTGTGCAATATTCTTAGAGCATAAAGACTGCTCTGCCTGGATGGGCTTTAAAGACAGTGCAGGAGGGGGTTGTTGCTGAATCGCAAACCTTTTTTAGCAAAGTGTCAAGCTTGTGTTGGGCTTCCCCTTGAAGGCTTAGAGATTTGGGGTATAAGCAGGTCATTTAGGCTTCACTCTCTAAGGGTGAGCAGATCCTTAGAAGCATGGAGTGGGATTGTGTGAAAGAATGTAGTGCCCAAACTCCTGTTAACTTTCTGTGGCATTTGTTCTTGTCTGGCTCAAGGTGTAGTTTTGTATGGTTTATGTTGACTTAGCAGTGAAGCTTATTAGTGAAATTTCCACTCCCGCTTGCTTCGTCTCACTATAGTGTTGCTGTTTGCCTATCCCTCTCCCTGCCTGTTTTAATGCACCTGTTTGTGAATTGCAATGTAATTCACATCATAAAAACACGATGATTGGAAAGTGTCCTCTCCCCACAACTGGAATTCTTTCAGTGACATGGATAAAACATGGTCCTCATGCAGTTATGTGAAGTGGTGAGCTCTGGCGTGAAGGAAGAGCCAAAGACTGGACAGGGGAGCCAGGAAATCCCTCATCTAATTTTGTGATTAAGTCAATGTTCTGTGTAACTGTTTGGACACTTTCTAAATATCCATCCTCAATGTCTGCTAATTTAGTTACCTTTACAAAAGTATCTCATCAAAAGGTTTGACATTAGTATACAGAGCATGCATGAAACACCAAATTATGCAAGATTTGGCATGTGAACATGTTTTCAACAGTGTTTTTTTTCACAAGCAAGACGATGATAATGTTTCAGAAATCACTTCAGCATCTGTTGAAATGCAGCCAGCTCTGTGGTGGGATACGGAGTGCACTGTAACGCTATACAACCCTTCCTGCCAGGAAATGAAGAGCAATGTATTCATTTGTAACCTGTGGGGGAGACTTCACTACACAGCCTGTAGTATGTGAATGGAATTTGGGCAAAAAGCAACTACAATTACAGAATCACCCACTAGGTCTTGCATAGTTCCGTTTCTTACCTTGCTTTGAACGCAGCCTCTCCTGTTAGTACAGTGTCTATGGGCAAATTTGTGTAGTTATGAAGTATGGTTAAAGGTTATTCCCCACTCTAAAGACATTTGATTGTATTTCCCACATCACAATTTTATCCAAGGCCTCCTGATGCTTCTTCATAAGGCATGTAGTAGGAGCCCCAGGAAAAGAAAGGGCCAGATGTATAGACTAAGCTTTTGTTATAAAAGAATATCTAATATTTTGTTCTTTCTGTTGTATAATACAAAATATTTAAAACATTCTATGATTTGGCTGAGATGCTTTTCTAAGTATTAGTAACATGATTTATCCCACAGCAGTTACAGCTTTGCTTTGTTGTTTATATTTTTCAGCAAAGTGTGTTGGTTGTGTGTAATAAGCATCTCCACCTTAGTTGGCCTTCTGACAGGGGCAGTAGGTTAAAAATAAGCCACAAAGAAAGTTAGGGTAAGATTCAAAGAGACAAAACAAACACCTAACTCAGCCTGACTCATAACAGGTGAAAAGTTGTTATTTCATGCTTCTTCAGAACATCAATGGAAACAAAACCTTTATCTTTTATTCATTAGTTAGGAATAATGCAAGTTGGGATAGCTTAGGTTTCTCCATATAGTTGCACTTGTAAGAATAATTCCCCAATCATGCCATTCCCTTTTGGGGTCCTCTTTCAACAAGGACCACTAGCCGTGAAATGTCATGCAGAGATTTGAAAATGGGACATTCAACTCACTACAGAATGAGCTGCAGGGGCAGAATTTTCTTTTCATTACGTTCTGGCAGTAAATGTAGGAGTCAAAGCCACAAAATAAGTGATAGAAAAATGGCTGGTATTACCTAGCAAAGCTGATGGGTGTGGGTGACTGTTGTTCAGTGTAGCCATGTTACATTTGGTACATATATTTTTGATTCTATTTTGTTAATATTCCATTCAATCACAGAAGTTAACATTATGTAAACTCCAGCAGTTTATTTACATGCTTCTGTGTGTAAAGTTGATTTGTAGTTACAGGTATGATTCCCCCCCTCTCCCCACTCAGCATGGTTAAGTTGTGTTGCAGCAGAGGAACTAATCGTTTCCATGTTTGTTTTTTACAGTCACATCCTAGTAGTATTCCTGTTGTAAACAAACAAAGGAAACATGCTGTCTTTGGATTTACTTCTCAATTTGTTATAGCAACGTAATTCTATTTTAATAGAGATGAAGGCTTGAACTGAAAAGGATTTATATTGTGTACTGTATTTATCTTCCTGCTCAGTGTTTTAGGATTTGATGTTTACATATTCAGTTTAACTTTGATAAAATGAAGGCAGGCAAAAGTTTGAGAGACATTACAGGTTCAGTTTAACTTTTTAATCTGTGCATAAGGTCTTAGAATTTGTGTGGCAGTTCTGTGTTTTCAGATAAGATGACTGCGAGAAGTGAATTTGTTCGTGGTAATGACTCTTTGTATAGAGACTATTTTGATAGAACTGATTGTTTCCTACAGAAAAAGATCCTGTAATGTGACTGTCTCTTAAAGAAAGAGGTTAAAATATTGTTGTAGATGGTTTTTCAAGGATTTCTAAATTCAGGAGGATTTTTTTCATGATATGATCAAAGCTGCATAACCTGTGGCTCTGTTTTTGTTACACATGCTGATGGTCTGTGGATAACATTACATTTTTTCAGCATGAAACCGAACACTTCAAATCCCTAAAGCAGTCTCAAATTTATGGTTAATAAAAGAATTTATTGTACTGGATGTCATCTGTTATATCACTCTAGGAACAGAAACTGGCAGTGAATGGACAGGAAATATTTCCATTTCAAATCACTTCAGTCTTATGGTCTAGAGTGAGGGTGTCTGATTTCAGAAAAATCACTGTGAACATCCATGCAATAGAAGTATTTTATTTAAGAGTATATAATCTTTTTTTTCAAATACTTCTTTCTGCTTTGTAGTATTTTATGTAAAGATACTGCTTGCTGATATCTCATACTTGATGTATTGTAGTATTGATCCCTTAAACTTTTCATTGCAGAAGGAATACTAATGTATTTCAGATAAATATCTGTACATGCCAAGTGCACAGTGATCTGGCGACTCACTGTACAGTGGCCAAACTGTTTTGAAGTCTCACATCATTCTGACTGGTTGGTTTTTAAGAGTGTGAACTTGCAGGTGATGATTAGGTTTATCCGGCAAAATGGATTTATCAAAGTTCTCTCCTTTTCCAATGTATTATGAAGTGTGAGGTGCAGGGACTGTGACTTATTAATGGAAACTTCAAGCAGTCAGATGGAAGTTTGTCTGTATTCTTTATGTGTTAAGTAGTATTTGAACAGCTCTGTATTTATAAGTACTTAAAGCCTTTAAAACAACTCTGCATTTTAAATGGATATTTTTTTCTAGGAGACATTGTAACTGGGGGAAAAAGTTTTAACACTTTTATCTCTATGTACTAACATGCTGAAATACTCCCATTTTTCATTTTCATACTGTTGTACATTAATATATGATTATAAAAGTTTGGAATCAGTTGTGCATTTCCTTATTTTGAAAGAGCAGAGGCAGAAATCTCAATTTCTTTTTTACAGCTACTGTACAAGACCAAATAATTTTTTTTTTTAGAAGCTGGGTGTTATTTTGAGGAAAATTCTGTGCAAAGAGCAGATGAGAAGAAACCAGTTCCATGTAGTGGCCATGTGAACGCAAAATCTGATACTTTTGAGTCCTTGGTTTCAGCTAATTATTATGCTTTGTGTAGTGTAGAGGTGGAAGTAAGAAGTAATTCATGGTAATGTTCAAAAGGGAACAATAAAGTTCTTGTATGACTACTTTCCTTTGGGAGTGTGTAAATTTTCAAGTGACGTGGGTGTGTTTGCAAAGATATAAATAAGGTATGGTTTTGTTTGTTATTTTACAGAACACAGATAAGCAGTGAATAGTGTGTCTGATGCCTTGAGGATCTAGGCTGGAGTTATAAAGTTGATCAGATTAAGCAGAAATTAAACAGGGGTCTGATAATGCTGACTGTATGTATTTGTTTTCTGCCCAATCATGATAAAATAATTACAGAAAACTAACCTTACTTCTAAACCAAGATAAAAGTTAATATGGCCTGTCACTAGAATCATAGCCAATGATTGTTTTATCTAACTTGACACCATGTTTCTCCTAGATTTTAATTCAGTGTCTTGAGCATCACTTTGTGGAAAGCTTAGTTTACACTGTGAATGTAAAGTTCGTTTATCCTTGAATGTTTTACATGCCTACTTTGTGAGGGTTTCCCCCCCCCCCAAAGCATCAGCAGTTTATAATTTAGGTTTGAAGTTGTCAAATTTGTATCAGCAGTTACCCTGACTATACTCTTGTAATAACTTAACCTTACACCTTATTACTAACCAAAACGGCTCAATCAAATGATCCACCAATTGCAATATGGAGAAGTGTGCATCTCTTTTATTTTTAAGGTCAAGCCTTAGCTTCTGTATGTCGGCTCTGCATTTAATAAGTTATTTAGGGGTATGGGATTTTTTTTCTGGTTTGTGTTCCTACACAGGTGAAAAACAAGCCCTAATAAGGTCAAGACACAGTACATGGGCAGCTGGGAAAAGTTCTATTATCTGAGATGTAGAGAAAAAGTATAATTATGTAAATATAAAGCACTCCCCCTTGAAATAAAGAAAAAAAAAAGGTGGATTTGTTGTAAAACTTGTTAGTTACCATGATCCTGGTGGTCCTCTACAACCATAGCAATTTATGGGGATTAGATGTTGTGCTGAGGGATTTGGTTTAGTCAGTGACTTGTCAGTGTGAAACTAACAGTTGGACTTGATGATCTTGGAGGTCTTTTCCAGTCTAAGAAATTCTGTGATTCGATGAATATATCAGCAAAGGGCATGAGTTGAAATCTGCATTATGCTGAGTGCTTGGTGTCTGTATGGACACCGTATAATCAGAAGTCTGTGCTCTGAATACTTGGCTATCTGAAATTCTTTCATGTACAAATGGAGGAAAGGAAACTGGTACCCCAATTTGTAGGTAAGAGGTCAAGACGTAGAAGGTATTAAATTATTTCCTCAGAGTTGTCAGTATAGGGCATTGATAAACAGGAGATGAACCTGTGTTTCCCTGAGTCTCTGAGCAGGGAGAAATCATGAGATAATTCTTCTGGACAATGCTCTGTGCAAATGCTGCTTGTGTGTGTTCTGTTGATTCTTTTAATGGTCAGTGCTTCAAGTCCAAGACTTCTCACAGATAGTCAGGTGAGAAGGAAAGTGAGATTGAGATTCTTTCTTCCACCTTAAGACTTTGGGGTTGTCACTCTTCTCCCTATGCATATGAACAACACCACAGGGACATGCTGATCTGTGACTAGACATTTTAAAGTATGTCATGGTGGCAATCAGTTACAGCCTCTTGCATCCTGGCACCTACCCTGACTCTACCTCTTGGTTGCTTTTATGCTAGAAATGCTATATTAGATACTAAGTTTGCTAATTTTCTTTTCTCATAAACAGCTTGTGTGTTTGAGAGACTGATCTAAAATGAATTTATTTTGATTTCTGGCACTTTTAGAGAGGTAGGTGAAATAACAGTTCAGGATACCCTCTCTTCAGATTCCTTCCAGTTGTAAGGACTTAGTGTGCTATGAGTCCGGGTGTTGCTGGTGCAGCTTGTGTGGAAACCAGAGGAAATTCTTTAGAGCAGCGTAGCAATGGTATTTTTCCTGAGGCTAATTGCATTTTGTACCATTCCTGCATCTTGTCAGAGTAGGCCATCAGAGAGTAGACCTATATGCCAAGCCCACATTTTTACATCAGGCATTTGATTTTAGAGTTTCTATTATTTTCCCCATGATGTGGTTTCCTGTTACTGTTTACTACAGAGTTTGGAAATACAGTATTTGAAACAAAGATGCTCTGATTAAAATATTACATTCTAGGAGCTTGGAAAGAGCAAGCCTTCATTAAAAAGATTTAGAATGAAGTACCACAGAAGCTTATATAGTAGATAAGCAAATAACATCAATGGAGTAATTTAAAGCTCAAGCTAGTTGTGATGCAGGTTGTGTCAGTGTTTTAGCAGATGCCACAGTTATTGACAAGTAGTGCATTTATTAGTATGAAAAAGGCAGTTATGAGCTAGCTAGAATGGGTAACTTTTGCTTTGGCATACTTTCAAAAGCACTTAATAAGAAATACCCAGGAAAATTACATCTCTTAAACGGTTTTACTTGTTCAAGTGTATTATAAAGTGTGATATCCAGAGGATGTGACTTTTATTAGTGGAAACTGAATGGAGTCAGACTGGAGTTTCAATACTATTTCAAACATTAAACCAATTAAAAAGAATTGTATACAGGTTCCCTTTTTCAGTAGTTAAAAACTTCCTGAGGCATGATAGCACATAATGCCTGAAGAGTTTGCCAGTACAGCTATACCTAAACCACATACATTTCTTTGATTATTTAAATCTTCTTTTTCTCCCTCCCCAATAAGTATTAGCAGTACTTCTTACTTTTCAAATCCAAGTACTGAAGAGAGATGGGCATACAGGAATTTTTGAGTCTGTTCTCTCTTCTCTCCATCTTTTTTTTTAATTGTGAGAAAACTTAATCTTCATGGCAGAAGATGGTTGAATAGCATAGTTAGGGAGGAAATAGATGGATTTGCAGAGTCTAAAGAGTAAAATACTAGGAGAATAAAGTCAGCTTTGATGATCAGGTGAATTCTGAGGTAAACTTTCTTCGAGATTGGCAGTTATCAGAAACATTCTCGAGAATAGATGTTCAGAAAACTATTTTGGACAGTTTTACTGTATTGTGTTAAGATTCCTGGAGATAATTACCATTTGGTGGAGTTTTTTCTGCTTAAGTGGTTGTGAGGAAGTTCCAGTTTGCAGAGAGAGAGGCTGGTATAGTTGGAATATTTGGCTTCTTTTTCTTCCAAGTGTCTTTCAGCTGGACCAGAAGTGTTTCTGCAGCTTTGTATATATAGATTTCTGACACATTCCAAATGGAGGCTTTTTGGCTGTACTCCACAGAGGGAGTAACCAAAAGTGTATAAATTCCCTAGCAGCTGAAACTTTAAATCTTCAGCCACCAAATGTATCTGCCTGTGTCTCTGAAGTCCATGTGGCTCGTCAGTAGATAGTAAGCACTGGACCTTCTAATCTTCTCTGCTGGTTCTACCACAGCTTAAGTAGTAATAGCAGTTTTCATCTTCTCTGTGGACCAGGGCTAGATGGGGGCTTTAACATAAATTTATTTGTTAAAAGCACCACATTTAGCAGTAAAAATCTCTGCATGTCTGTCTTGAGGTGGGAGTAACAATGCATAGCAGTGAGAGAACCAGAGCCCATACCTTTAACACGGTTAGAAGGAAGGGCAGCATAACAGAGACTTGTTTCTAGCTCTGCAGGAAGCCAGCTTATGCAGCTTGTCCATTAACTTTGTGAAAGGAAGAAAGGGAGGAATAGTTGATTGCTTCATAGGGCCAGATTAATAAGGAAAGGTAATTAATTTTATTAGCATAGTTGATATACAAGAACTTTTACTTCTAGCCAAAAAGCATTGTTAGACATAGTGTTTGACATAATGGTCCCTTCATTTTCACTGGTTTGGGATATTTCCCCATCCATGTAAAAAAAGTCTGATACAGTCATTAAGGCAGTCTGTTCTGAAACTATAGCAGTTTGCTTCTCACCTTTGATGGGGGAGATTGTGTAACATGGCTGTATATGGAATGAATGCGGTGCTTTTTGGTGTGTTCTACCCCTCAAGATGTTGAATTCAATGCAGACAGTAAATTTGTGGTGCTACTGAGTAGATGCCTATAACATTTCAAGTCCTAACTTCTCATTGTCTAGGCAACTTTAAGTTATGTAGCTCACAAGGATGATAACTTTGGAAATGGATGCTTGTATCATTTTAAAGAAAGTTGTTTTTCTACTTCATATCCTGCAAACCCCAAGAATTGTGTGAGAAATAAAAAAAATACTCTGCTGGGGGAGTGGTGAAAGTTTATTTGAAGCAGGAACATGAGATTTTGGCAAGCAAATAATTGATCGTTCCTGGAATTGAACCATACTGCTTGCAAATTCTCAGTTTTGGAATCTTATGGATGAGTACAGTTGTTGTGGTTTCAAATCCCTAAGAACAGGGTTTTATGTCCAAAATAATTGCATTACTTCAAAGGGAGGGATTAAGATGGAGCAGTCCCAAATCCTATCTACTTTAAAAGTTTTATGAGTTCTGTGGCACTCTAATCAGTAAAGTGGAGACCAAAACTTAGGTCTATTTGTATGCTGGTTCAAGACAACCAATGTGCATTAGTTTTCTTCACAGTCAGGAGCTCCTGTGGGGAAAAAAGAAAGAGTGTGTGTGTGTGTATGTATAATAATTTCCCTAATTGTGCCTGTATATTTTACTCATGCACAGAAGAATGAAACCTAAATTTTAAAGACCATAGATATCACATGTTACAACTCAAAGAATTTCAGTGACTGTCAGGTAATACAGGAGAAGGAGCAAGGCTGGGGGAAGACATGATGTGAATAGACACCAAACAAAATAGATGTGCTATGTCAATTTTTTCACATTCCAGCCTGTATGTGATGTTCTGCTTTAAAGATTTCCTTGCTAGCAGCTGTTCTTATAATTTTCAAGAGTTACAAAATGGGTAAACTCATCCTGTGGTGCAGATGGGGCATCTGCAGTCTGCTTGCTCTAAGTGTTTGCAGTGGTTGTAACCAACAATGCAATATGTTTCGGATTAGAGTTTTTTAGGTAGAATTGTTATGAATGAAACAGTTAACCCACTTTTGACAGCACTGCCCCTCAGAATTGCTAGGGGTTTTGTGTGTGCACTTCAACATGATATTTGAAAAGCAGAAAAGCAAAAAAACCCACTCTGAGGTAGTCATAATTGCTTAAAACTGAACCTACAAAGTAAGTTTCAGTTGCTTTTATAGGTTTTCTGTTTATTTGGATGAAACCTGGGATGAAACAAAGCTGGTGCTAGGAGTTTTCAATTTGTAAGGTAAGAATCTGGCAGCAGAACATGAACCATTTATGATTCTGGAAATAAATTCCTTTAGTTGTTCTCCATGTGCCATTGCATATACTCAGATTTAAACGAAAAGGATTTCTTTTTTTGCATCTGGCTAGCTTCAAAATACTTAAAGGTTTGCTGCTTCTCCTAAATCAATATGTACATGAAATATTGCAAAATAACATTCGTAGCTCTGAGGTATTGTTCTTCTTTGCTTTCCTTTTTCCCTGGTGATCTCTCCTCTGAAAGTCACATCATTTCTTAATATGATAAGCAAAAGAAATGGATGAATGTATCCATCTACTATATACATGTGAATATAAATGATATGTATCAGTTTCATTTATACTTAAGTCACCTCTTGAAAACTTTTTGTGACTGTCTTCTAACTCTCTTTGAACATCTTTGGGAGAGAAAATTTATGCCCCCCAGCTTGTGGCTCTGCATGTTTGTGCTTTAAGTGGAGAGTCAAATGAACCAAATGAATGAGAATACATTGTTTAATCATTTTGCAGACAGGTTAGTTTAGAAGTGTTTGGGCCTAAGTTAAGATTCAGTGCTTATGCAGTTCTTCTTCTACGTGTGGCAGACCTTAGACAAGCCAAGACAGGTTTATTGAAGTTGTGGCTAATTTCCCACCACAATAAGAAATATCTAAGTCGAATAATTAGCTATCTTGTTAATTTCATAGTATTGCTGTGTTGTGTGATGAGCAGTAAGCATGCATTAACAGGCTTCGTTAATTTATCCTCCATTATTTCAGATTTGAATTAGCCTATCTGTTGTTTACAGTACAGTTCAGTGATTCTCAAGCTGATTTTTTCTGGGTCCTTCTGAAAACCACTTTACCATTTGCACTCCCCTTCCTTTGCAGTAACAGTCACCATTCGTGCACCTGTCTTGGCATTGCTTTTCCTCCCCCTCCCTTCCCCAGACACCTCATCTTTTCTCTCAGCTCTCCTGCCAGGGGTCATATCCCACAGTTAAGGGAATGCTGATTTAACTGCAGACTTTTGGCTTTTGTCCAAATATCCTTAGACTAGCACATTTCAGTAATGCTTGTGGGAAATGTGCATTGTTTGAAAATATTTCTTCTGTTGGTTTTCTGGGGACTTTTTTTGTTTGGTTTGGGTTTTGTTTTATTTTTAGAAAGCATTCAGTTTAACAAACATTAGTCACACAACAAAGTTTGGAAACAAAAATGAAGTGTGACAGGGCAAAACTATAGAAAACTTCTTAGGCAAACTTCCAGATTGCTTGAGAGAAGTAAGAGCTGGTATCCTTGTTCTGTGATCCTTTGCTCTATTGAATTCCTGGGCTTGACTCAGAGATTTAGGAGTTTCACGGTAGGCAGCAGACAGTATAGATTAAACTTTGCTTCTATTGTTGTTAAATCATGGCTTTAAGAACTGTCTGTTCCTTAAAGTAAACCATCTGACATACATTCAGTGAACAGCTGCATGGAGCACCACTGCAAACTGGAGAGTCAAGCTGTAAATACAGCTTCCTTACAATGATCTATATGTGTGTGTGTATATATATATATATGTATTTTTTACACATCAGTCTGATAGAGAGGTAAGGAAAGGTAACCTTCCACACTGCCTTTTCTAAATGGAAACTAAAACAGCTGGGAATGAGGTTCGTGAGAAGGCATTTCTGCTGGGGATGGGTTTAGTTTGCTTTGCATTGTTTTGTTTTTTAGATAGGCTATACTGCAATTACTGAATTTCAGTCTGCATGTTTTGACCCAGAAATCTGAGAAGATGAAGCTAACTGACATGTATGTGTGTAGCTTTAGGGCTTACCTTACCTTCTGACAGGATTTAACTCAGCGGCTGTTGAGTTCAATATCCTTTCATGATAGGAGGAACTTGAGAAAACCATATCTAGTTGAAACAGCAGAAACGCTTTGTCTGAACAAGTTCAATTACCTGTGTGGGGAGGCAGCCATAAAACCATGGACAATGTCTTGATTTTGTGGAAAAAGATTTTATGATTACAAAAAGTGAAGGCAATTCTTATCCAAATGAAGTATGAATTCCTTATGTTTGATTTAGGAAAATCAGTATTACATGTTACTCTTAAAATTCTACTGCCCAGATTTTTACATAAATTTGTGTGGTGGCTTGGTTTGGGTTTTTTGTTGTTGTTGTTTGGTTGGTTCTGTCATTTCTTTACCCTGTATTTGGATGATAATTTGCAGCATCCTGACTATCTCTATGTTCCTGGGTTTGTGTCTTTTATTTCTTAAAGAGTTTTGACTCTTGGTGAAGTTAGCACCCTTTTTATAAAAGGCTGGTATGGATGCTTCATAATGTTTGTTCCAAGTCACAGGGCTTAAACTGGGATAAAAAGATCTGTTCTGGGAGATGGAGAAGGAATATGCTAAATGTGAACACACCTGACAATGGTTAAACAAAGGAAAGTGTAATTGTGCCTGTCTTGGGTCAGCTGGCATCTACTCTCTGGAAGGCTGAGGTACACTGAGAAAGTCAAAGCACTACATGTATATGTTCACATAAAATGAGGATTCTTAGGGTTCAGAGAAAGAGCCTCATTGATCTGCCAGTCAGCGTAATACCTTGTCTGAAGGGGACAGTTGTGTCAAAGCTATGTGCCAAGATCTAAAGAGTGACCATTGAATCTTCACAAGTAACATGGAAGCGAAATTTGGATCCTTGAACATGACAGGCTCTTCTTGACGAGGATGTCTTAGGGAAGAACCAACCATCTAGTCAACTTGCCTAACAACAGGATAATCAGGGTTTGGATCGATCGTGAAGTTCTTTCATGCTCGGAAATTGTTTTCTTTCTCCCTCAATGCCTAGTTTGTAAAGAAATAAAAGCAATGCTTTAACTTTCATGTGTCTCAGCTGTGATGCTCCAGAGGCGCATTCAGCTCCTCTGTGGCTAAACTTGGGTGTAGTGGCTGTAAAGATAGAGCAGTGAAGCAGTAAATAACTAACAACAATGAATCAAACAGTATCTGGTAATTTCTTGTCAGTCTTTAGGTTCTTTCCATAAGAAGAAACACAAAAGATGCCAACATTTATTACAAGAAGTTTGACCAAGTGTTTTGAAGACTCTAGGTCCTTGTTTCAAGTGTGCAATAGACACAAAGAAGCCTATTTCTCCTTTAATTCACTTCTATTAAAACTAACTTCTCCAGTCTTGCTAGGACATTTAAAATATGTTAGTTTCACATAATTTGTGCATACATAGAGGAATATATACATGAGTGTATAAAGGAAAATTTGAACGAAAGGTGTGGATGACATTGTCAGTTACAGCAGGGATACAGTAGTAACAGTACAAACCCACCCATCTGGGGTTTCGAATTCATTTTGCAGTCAATGGAGTACACACAAGTTATAAAACAAACATAAGTGTGTGTTTTGGTCCATTCTGTAGGAAGCAGTCCAAAATGCAGGCATATCAACAGTACAGATAAACTTTTTGCTGTTTACTGTAGAAATAGAAAATATATTAGCTTGGTTGAAAGCATCAAGAAAGCTTCAAAATGAAAGAGCAGATGTCAAATAGAAAGCTTTTAGTTTACTGAGCGATGAGTATGATAAACATTGATTATTCATCTCGATGTTAGAGTTCAAAAACAATTGTCCCTTCAGTTTGCCTCTTGGGAGCGTGAAATTGGGACCATGTGTGCGTTGATTAACAACATACAAAAGATGAATCATGATTACTGTTTTGGTCTGGTGCACAAGGCTATGCTTGAGGGGTAGTGATTTCCTACCTCCTTTACCAGATCTCTGTAATTAGTGCTAGCATCTATCTCTGTTCCTAGTATTGATGTTAAAGTGACTGCCTGACAGTGCCTATTCATGTGCATTGCCTTTATTGAATGAAAGAGTGTTTGCCTAACAGACATTGAATGCTGGAGCCTATTTCAGTATTGTTTGTAAAAATGTCTATTGGTAGGACAATTCTGCAGTGACCAGTGGCATCTTTGGCAGGAATAGTCAAATACAAAAAAATAGATGTCACTTTCAAATCTGAAACATTATATGTTCTAGATTAAAAGGAAGAAGGAGAAGTTCCACAATAAAAATCTTTTTGTTGTATTTAATTTATGCCTCAGAAGACAGACATTAGTTAAATTTAACTTTTCTTAGAGGCACAATTTGTTCCTGTGGTTAAAATTTCATATAAGCTTTAGTTCTGGAAATGTAATCTTAACTTGATTCCTCTAGAACATAGTAATGGGTTGAAAGAGTTTTCATAACTGCATTTCATGAATAACTTGTTAACATAAATGAAGGGAAAGTATTAGAAAAATACAAGAGAAAGTACCGGTCATAAACAAAAGTACAAGTGAACTTCATGTGAGAGTCTTTGACACTTAGGCATTCTTCAAAGATGAATATTTAAACACAATTAAATTCTTGCATATGCCTTGAACATCCAAATGAGTGTTCATTCTTCAGGAGGTGATGTGCATTATTGTTACTCAGAACCACACTAATTTAAGGTATCTTAGGATCCAGAATGTCCAAATTGTTCATGTGGGTTGAGGAACAGATCCAACGTTGATCTTTGTAATTTGAGATATGTGAAATGAAATTAATTACGGCTTGCTTGCCCAATATGAGTGCAAGATGTGGACCTTAGATGATTATGTTTTCTGTGGACTTCTGTGCTTAGAGCTCCTATCATGTGAGATTTGATGTTGTTATGAACAACACCCTGCTCACTTTACTTTTTTTTTGATTAACAAGATTATTTGTAATTTAATCTGTGAGCATTTCAACTTTGATTATCTGTTTAAAGATCAGTTGTCTACAGATCTTTGTTAATGTGTTTTGGCTGTTTTCTTTCCTATATCTTCTGTCTCACACAGTGTGGAACTGTGTGGACCAAAGGGATTTTATAGACAAGGCTGCAGGCAATGGAGACTTGCTTTCTAGTAAAGTTCAGAATAAATTAAAAGCTGCATGTAAATTCAACAAATGTCAGTGGTTAATTAACTGAGAATGCAGAGCCCTAAGGCCATACCGTCAGTATTTGTAGTTTCAAGTAAGATGCTCTAAACAACTTGTCTTAGCTGTAAGCAATTTAAATATCACAATTACTTTATGGCTTAAATACCCCGGAATGCTTCCTGGAAGAATGTATTTTTAAACTCACAGCAGGAAGTACTGGGAGGATTAACATCAAAGTTTTACTTGACCAAATTGTCTGAGTAGCTTAATTGTCATATAAGTAAAAACATATATCTAGTTCAGCTCTTTCAGCTGATGCTAATTCTCTCCCGAGTTACTGCAGCCTTTCTGCATCTTTTATGCACTTGGTAGCAAAGTTCTACAACCATTAAATATCAAGTGCTGCTTAAGTTCAGCAGACTTTGTCTTATGTTATCTTTACTTTTTGCATCTACTTGATTAGTGATTGTAGTATTACTGATTTATACTTCTGTTGTTAAGTATTTTGTGATGTCACTGTAACTCCAGTAGAAATGTGATGGAAGATGCAGTAAAAAGCATTGCTATATTGTGTATAATTTAAAATCTGGAATATATAAGATCTTGTGTGAAGGAGTCGAATACTTGTGCTAGTTTTATGTGAGCCATGGTGAAATTTATGTCTCAAAACTTGAGCTGTAGGACATAAAAGGATAGATGGATAACAATTTGATGGTTTATCTGCTTTTATTTATAGATACAATAAGTCAATAGTTATTTCTACATTTTTTTTTGCATATTTTGTGTTAAACACATAATGTCTTTGTTTTGCTGTAGTATTAAGTTAAAGGAGACTTTTATATAGCTTAAGAGAGAAAATGAGTCTGGATAGAACAGGTATTAATAGAAAAGTTATCATGCCTTCCTGTTTCAGGAAACATTTTTTTGCTAACAGCTTTGTTAATGCCAAACTAAATTGAAATTAATCAAATGAAAAGTCACCTAAGAGGAAACTTCTAACAGTACTATCAAGATCATTTGCTTTCATCCCTTATATAGTCTTTCACAGATTTGGGGTGGTGGTGGTGGTGTTTGTTTTAAGGTAACTTAGGCCTTGTTTTTGTTTCTAAACACCTAAGTGAGGAGCAACCAATGTTTACACCTGACTGCAACAACATACAATGACTGTTGGGAGTCCTTTTGTACTATTAAGTTCTCTCCTTTGCTTTTTAGCTGTAAACCCTGTTATAATTCCATGTAAATGGGTAGGGTTTTTTTCCTGTTTGGCTTTTCTTGTGTTTGCTTTGGTGGTGGTGCTTTGGTTTGGTTTGTTTTTGGGGTGGAGTTTTTTTGTGGAAGTATTTTTTTCAAGATAATGGTAAATATTATGTTATTTGCCTTTTAGGGAATGTTGTTACTCTATAACAATCAATGTTAGGGTTTTCAGCTTTGTGCCTAGTAAGGATGAGGGCGGCGAACCCGTCTGCGATTCAAAACCAATTTCAATGCTTTCTAAGTGTGAAGTTTTGCTTTCTCTGACATACAAAGTTATTTTGTCCTAAGTATAGGACAGACTGGTGTCTGTACCACCTTGCCTATATGTCAGGACTCCTCCCTGGAAGAGCAATGGATTTGTTTTCTGGTTGGTCCTCTGTTTCTGGGACACTCAACAAGGATGGCAAGGTCCATTTTAATAGTAGAAAAGGGTGTCTGATGGCAGCGTAATGGATTTCTGCAATATGCACTTCTACTGGAAAAATTGCTGGATGCAATCATCTGAATTACTGCAGTTGGAAATCCAATGTTTCATTTGTTCTTTTCTCTTGGTCGTTTTTGGCCAATAATCAACTGGAGGATCAAAATTTAAATTCTCCATCTGTGTTATTCTCTAATTAAACTCATCTCGGCAACAATTTCTTTGAAATATTTGCAAACCATGGCAAAATGATTGGGGCCTTTCACATTAAATACAACAGAAAAGTAAACTATAAACTGCTAAAGTCTCAAAGCACATGGATATGTACATTCCACAAGAATAGCAGGCACCAAAACATAAATTGGATACAAATCTGTGAAAAATATTAAATGAAGGATAGATGTTGGCACATATGTAGACACCAGACACTGATAATGTCCCACTAGTAAGAGTTCCTCCTATATAGAGTTCAACCAGGCCATAGGTTTTGTGTACTGGCTTATTTTACCTCACCTTAGATTAAGCTTTGATTTTTGTGTAGTTCTTGTGAGTATTGAATAGTATTAGAGTTATGAGAAAACGGCATCTGGATTATAGATGAATTCTGAGTGTGCTGAACATTAGGTGGGTTAGTTTGCCCAATGTCCAAATAGGTTATGTAGAGTCCTTCAGGCACCTATTAATGAGATGAGTGTCCAGGAGGTGATGAGTGCCCTTCAATCAGTTCTACTGTTTTGCTTCTACCTTCAATTTCTTTCCTGGAAATTACCATCATCAAGAAAATAAGGCCAAATTGTTATGGCCACAGTCCATAGCAGTGACACTCCTCCTCTGTTTGAAGTTTTGATCCTCTTTGAATGACTCAGTTGACTCAAGCTGAATTTCTTTATTCTCTTGTGTCATGGTAGGCCTGTACATGTCCTGGCTTGCGCTGACATGTTCTTCTGCTCTCCCTCCTTCTGCTATGGGGAGAAGCAACAGGGGGACAGACAAGTAAGAACCTGGAGCCACTAAGTTTAGGTACTCTGGCTTGCCCAGACTTGTCTTGGTCCTGCGGTAAATAAGGTACACATGCTTAGCTTGTGCCTGCCTTGTGCAAGGCCTATGTTTTTCCCAGATTTGGGTTAACCAAGCCCATGGCTTAACCTAATAGGGTCAAGATTGAATAACTGCCATTCTAATTGGCTATTCTGTGTCCAAAGGCCCATCAGTCTCAGGCTGTATTGGTAAAAAGAGCTGAGCAGGTAACACAGTGTGCTCTGTCGTTGTATTCATGCCTGCTGCTGCCTGCTGCCGTTGCTCAATGCATTATTGTATCCTGAACTGCCTGTAAACTGCCTGCCTTGAGTTTACCAGGAACAGGCTCTAAATGCCTCCCCAAGATCCACCTGCATAGTCAGTGTGACACTGTGCTAAGGCTGTGCATTGCAAGACATACTGCCTACACCTGAAAGTCTCCTGCCAAGATGGGAAATCCTGGACACACAGATTGTCCAGAGATATCAGGACCAGCTCAGAGATTGTCTGTCTGCCCCAGCAGCTTGTGAAGCCTAGGGAAAATCAGAAGCCTGTGTGGCTGACAAGACAGTAACAGCATTCCCTGGAAGTGTTTGGGTACTGTTTGAAGCTGTAGCTAGCCCAGTAAGCCAGGAGATAATTTTTGTGACTAAATACTTAAAGTGTAATTCACCATTGCCTTCTGCTGTAAGCAGAGAGGAGCTCCTTGAGGCCCTCTAGTGGACAAGCAGTATATTGACCACAAGAACCTTCTCTTCCAGTTCAACTAATGTTTATCTAGTTTTGCTAGTGATTTCTAGCTCCTCTGGTTACTCCTTTGTGTGATGTTTCCATGACCGTGCAAAGAACAGATTATTACCCATTAGTGGTTGGGGAGGTGAGACTCCTGAATATTGAAAATGCACAAGCAATATTAATTTTCAGAAATCATATCTCACATCAGTTAATTACCTCTCCATTACAGCCTGTATTGTATTTTCTCTGGAGTACACCATTTGATTTGTCATTAAACCTTGACAGACCTTTTTATGGGTGTGACTAATGGAAATAGTGCAAGTTGAGGCCATCTTGTAACTTAGTTTCAAAAATATGCTTCTATGGCTCACATCCACTTGGCAAGTCATACAGTTTAAGTCACAATTCCACGTTGTGATGTAAATATTATATTCATACTTCAGTTTCTCTTTGTTTTCACTTTTTTGAGTATTACATTTGGAAAATTGGGGACTAGTGAGTGCATGCAGGTAGACACAGTCTGTTCTGCGTTGTCTTTGTTGAGACTGATAGATGATGGAGAAGGGGAAAAAAACATGAGTTCTAACATTTTCCAACAACCTGTTTACAAAATGAAAGTCTATATAAGTTGAAAGTAGCTTGCTTTATTAATTTTATTTTCTTGATGTATCTTTACAGGGGCTGTCATCAGTCACCAAGAGCAATGGACTATTCAATATCACCTTTAAATATGACAGTAAGTTGAAAATTTGCATTGTAGTCATACCAATCAAGGGTTTCATCACACTTGTCTCTTAAAAATGGCTTTAAGAATAGCATGAGCTATAGAGATGGGTTTCTGCTGGTTCTGATAGCTCTTCTCCTTCTGTGTTTCATGGATAATTGAACAAATGGAACAATTTGTAGTACTTTCATGTCACCATTATAATAGTGATGGACGAAACAGCAACAGAAGGATATGTGGACATCAGAGTAGCTGAAGTCATTTATTGCTACAGCAGCAGTCTTTTTATATGCCACTCTACAAGTTGTGGAATACAATGATTGGATAACAAATTGTTTTTAACATTCTTATTGGATAACAGTGAGGTGCTGGCTGTCTTGGCACAGACTACTTCCAGTTCTTTGTTCTAAATTTGCTATGCTTCTATGCAAATGGTACTAAGGGTGAACATACCAGTTTACTGTGTTTTTAACCTTAATCTTCCTGTGCCAATGGTACCTAGGAATGCAATCTAGCTGACTCCCTCCCTCGTTTTCTGCACTTTCACTGTCAGATTTTGCTGGAAAATTACAGAGAATGGTTTCACTCTGAAAGAATGTAGTCATCGAAAGGTTCACTACATGCTGAGTCACAGGGAAGGGTCATTTCAAGCTTTATCTTTTCTCTGATGGATAATTTAGCTGGAAACAGTGTAAAGACTGTCTGAAGGTAGAAAATATGTAGTTGAAAATACTGAAGATGGGTAACTTCATTTATTCTGCTTGAAGTAGATGGAACTTTATTTTTTTTTTTAGCTACAGTGCTGAAGGCCCAGGTTAGTGGAAGACTGCTGTCTGCATTTTCAGTGAACACACTGGTTTTAGTGCTGTAGCAGATACCTGTTTTGTAGCTAGACTAAGAAGAAAGTGATCTCAAGCTTAAAAACAGTAATAAGGATGTGCAGCAATAATACTTCAAACATTTTCATTGTCTAATGTCTGTATCTTCTTGGTTTAGTAGTTTAAAAGTTTTTTATCATCTCTGTTGTTGAGTCAGTAAAGTATGACTGTTGACTACACTGGGAATTTATCTTCATTTGGGCAGTTGGTAGCCATCATCAGTGTAAATTCAGTGTACCATCAAGAGAGGATCCTAGTTTGCAGCAGTCATGTTTGTATTAATAGCAGTATAAGTCCCAGGTTGGTTTCTTGCCTGCCTGAAGAAACTGCCTCAGATGCTCAATGTGGGTAAGATTTCGTCATTGAGAGCACTTACCTGGAAACCTCACCTGTGGCCGTTTGAGCTAGATTTCTGTCTCAGACATAGTGGAGAGGTGAACGTTCTGGGGATGGGCCATATAATGGCATCAATGGATAAGTTAATGTAATTCCATTGGAGCATCAAGAGCTTTATGTCTAGAAGCACAGCTTGTACCTTCCCCCTTGCTGCTTCTGCCGCTTCAGCTGCACCCACTGCTATCTTCTGTGCTAGTTTGAAGCAAGCTGGAATGTTTTGGTAAAAGAACTAGATAACGGTAAAAGAACTAGATAGCAATGTCATGGTGGCTCTGGGGTAGAGTGCTTGCCTGCCGTGCAAAAGGTCCCAAGTTCGGTTCCTGTCTAGACTCTGTGGCGTTGTTTTGGTTATCCTTATCATTGTTTACGTTATTGGCGGGAACATTGGCTGTGTTCCCAGCACTTGGAGAAGGAGGGGCAGAGGCTGGCAAGGGGGAAGCCGATAACTGTGTTCCCTTGTTTTGCAGTGAAAGAGACTGCTTCTGAGACACAGAATTTTTCCTAGCCCTTACAGAAACTGGTTTTGAATTTTTCACCAATAATGCCAAAATTAATATGAATATTAAAATCATAAGAGCCAGATTACTGCAGACCAAACCCGTGACAATCTCTTTTCTGTAAAAATCCTTGCATGGACTTGGCATTTCAGTTTGGGGCTGGATGACCCTCATGAGAGCAGTAGATAAAGCAGCATTTTGACTGATCGTCACATTATTGACAAAAACTCTTGTAATATCACTAGTAATATTCTCAGTGACACTAAAACCAGCATAACCAAGAATGAAATCACCCCAGCTCCAGAACATGTTTGAAACCTTAGCTTTAGCCTTCTTAAAAACTACATGAAGCAAGAAATAACCAATTTGATCTTTGATCCAATTGTACACAAAAAACCAGAAAACAGGCCACACAGCAATCCCCACCAAGTACAATAGCTGCTTGATTAGCTTCATCTTAATTCCCAGAGCTAATTTCCACTCACTGAAATATCTAGCCCCACGTTGGGCGCCAATTAAAAATGTGATGGTTTGGGGGTTACCCCGCCCCTCCCACACTTTTGTATTTGCCCCAGCTAACTCAGACGGCCTCTGGGAATATAGATGAAGCAATTTATTTACAGCTAGCAGAATTTACAAGCAGCTATTTACAATATATACAGTTATATACAGTTATATACAAAGGATAAACAATACAAAAGCACAACTCCCCTCCCAGAAACCTGAGTCCCCAGGAGGGGCTCTCAAACCACCCCAACACCTCCCCCCGTCCCTCTCAACCTTACCCCAGTTCTCAGGAAGAAAAGAGGTGCAGCCAAGAGGTTAGGGAGCAGGGTTAGTAGGAGCAGGGTTAATGAGATGTGACCAGGTCTAAGGCAAAAGCAAGAGTGAGAGACAAAATGGAGAATGTTTTTTTCTTCTTCCCAGGGTTCTCAGCGTGACTGTGAGAGAAGTAGACACAATTGTTTTTCATTTCACTGCCCGTTATCTAGTTCTTTTACCAAAACATTCCAGCTTGCTTCAAACTAGCACATCTTCCCTTGCTGCTGTTTTGGCCGCTGCTGCTTTTGCTGCTTCGCTGCTGCTTGACCCCTTCCCCATCTTCATTAAGGTTATTATATTTCTCTAGTAGTTTGTTTCTCCTTATGCTGTTCTATTTAAACTATAAGAAAAACGATTTAATTTTTTTGTGACTTTGCAAAAAAAATCCATGTTGTAGTGAGTTTATTCTACCTGGGAAGGGATCCACCCTAACCAGGGACATCACTGTAGTGCTTTTGTTTCATTCTGATCTCCTTTTTGTTTCTCTGTAGTGTTTTCTGAATTTTCAGTCCTTCACTGAAATTTTTTAAATCTTATGTATTGTTAATGTTTAAATGAGCAAAATTTAAGTATGTCAGCTTGTACAAGAGGTCAGTGGTCCCAACAGAAGAGCTATGAATTTTTCATCTACATAAAAAGAGAAGAGTATCAGTCAGAACAAAAGTCCCCACATTAAGACAATGGAGTATAAGTCCCAGTGTCTGTCATGTTTTTGTCATTTGTTGTGGCACTAGAAACTGTGTAACTAATGACAAGTGTTAGGTCAGAATTCTGCTGGCACTAGGTGCTTCCTGGAGAAAGGAGTTACTGGAGTTCTACAGTATTAGGAAGAGAGCTCACTGGTAGCAAGGCTAAAGAGTTTGTGTAATGTGGAAATAAATACTTCCTGTGAATAAGAGTTTGGCTTGTTGGCTGTGGTTTAAGGGCTCTTATTTTGCCATGCAGCAACTCCAGCAAACTGTGTTTTATGTTCTTAAGTTAGTTGGCTAGGTTATTTATTCAGGTGGAAACCAAATGTTTGTATGTTTACTTGTATTCACATTAAAAAAATGGTTTCCTCCAAATTGCAGTTTTTCCCTGCTGTTCTCTTCCCAAGTCTGTTGTTCCTGGAAAAAGAAAAATAAGCGACTTGCAGTCATTTGTGCTGCATTCCATTTTGGCAAATTGTCATTTGACCATAAAATTTTAATCACCAGGATCCAAAATGTTGGGCTTGCAATTTATTAGATCCAGACATAACAAAAAGCTGTGAGTTCAAACTTTCCATTGGAAGAGATACTTTCTTCTCATATGAGGAAATTCTTTCTGTCATGGAGTTCACTCATAGCAGAAGACTTCTACAAGCAGCAGAGTAAGGACTAGCTGCCCAGCTTTTGTAGAAGGCAGTGTTCACAGAAACATTCAGGTTGGAAAAGGCACTCAGGATCACCAACTCCAACTGATAACCTTACTCTGCAAGGTTCACCCTAAACCATAGCCTCAAGCAGCACATCCAGATGACATTTAAACACATCCAGGATCGGTGACTCAACCACCTCCTTGGGCAGCCCATTTCAGTGGCTGAACAATGTGTTATACAAACTGTTCTTTTATTTGTATAGCAGTTACATAAAAGACTCCTGACCATTGCTATTCATAGTAAAAAGCCATTTTCTAAAACTGCTTTTCAATGAATCATTTTGCTCTGCTTACCTCTCAGATCACATCTATGCATTAACTTGGAATTTTCTCTACTGGCTTTTCATAGGGCTCTATTTTTCATGTTTAGTTTCTACAAACTCTGCATAGACAAATGCATAACAAAGAGAGTATCTCATCTGTTTAGATTTAACCCTCAGTCAACAATATATAGAGTCTACTGGTGTCACCTTTTCCTGAGTTTTGTTGGTTTCACTGGTTCAAAAGCAAAATGTTTGTGCATGCACTTTTTTCTGTGCTTCAGAACTATGGAATTCTCTCTCCCCTACTTCTCATCTTGCCACAAAGTATGGACCTAAACACTGTAAGGCTTTAAAGTAATCCTAGTTGGGGATTATTTGTTTTCTCATTTGCAATGCATAAAGACATGGTCAAGTTCAACAGAGAAGTCAAGAAGGTTTTTCTTGTATTGCGTTTTCCTAACAAAAGCTGAAAGCTGTCACTTTAAGTAATATGCTGTATTTTGTGAGGGTATCAAGACAAAACCAGTTCCAGCCGGATCATGGCAGGAAAATGGTCTGCAGGGGTGTGGCTACTGAATGGATGACAGATGAGATGGATTTTGGCATTAGGTTCTTTGTGGTCAGGATCAACAGAATTGTGGTTAAAAAGCACTTCTTGAACACCAGTTCTAAGGCTTCATGTTCCTCATTGTTCTCATACATGCCTGATCATTGACCAACATTCTCTTGCTGTAAGCACTGCACATGCACAAAATTAGCGACACTCTTCATATTCTTTTGAGTAATTAGGGAGGAAGAACTGTTCTCTTTTCCAAGTCTCAGCACGTGGCATTTTTACTCTTGCAATGGGACAGGCTACACTGGTATTGTATTATAAACTCATTGTTTCCTTTGGAGTCTTGTGAAATAAAGTTCTGCAATGGGCAGAAGTGGTTGTGATCAGTTATTTTAGTCTGGAGAAGAGAAGGCTGAGTGGGGGTTTAATACATGTTTATAAATATATGAGGGCTGGATGTCAAGAAGGAAGGGACAGGCTCTTCTCACTTGTACCCTGTGATAGAACAAGGAGCAATGGATATAAACTACAACACAGGAAGTCCCACCTCAACATGAGGAAAACTTCTTTAAGGGTCATGGAGCACTGCAACAGGCTCCCCCAGAGGGGTTGTGGAGTTTTCTTCTCTGGAGCCTTTAAGACCTGTCCGGATGTGTTCCTGTGAGGCCTGCACTACATTATATGGTCCTGCTGTGCCAGGGGGGTTGGACTTCTGTTGATCTCTGGGGGTCCCTTCCAATCTTTTAACATGCTGTGATCCTGTGATTTGTAAAGTTTTGTGGTTTTCAGTGTCCTCAGAAAAGCTTCATCTAAATTTGCATACAGTACTTATGCACATACACTTTTATTTTGCTTAATCTTGAAGAGATGTTAGGATATTAATGTAATGCTTTACATGGGAGGATCATGGGTCATATGAACTGGTTGTTTGCCTACATCTTTTAAGGTTTGATGCTGTTGGCAGGTGATGATTTCCTTGCTCTCATACAGCAGAAGAAGGTCAACAAGAAAGCTTTACTTAAAGCATTTATTTCTCCACATTTTAGACTGCACACCTTACCTGAATTCCATGGGAAAGCACATGATTGGAGATGTGCAGAATATAACTATCAGCCAGTATGCCTGTTCCGAGCAGGTTGCAGTGATGATACTTTGGGCAGCAAATGCTATTGGTGAGTATTAGAGGGAAATGGATTCACTCATTCATCATGCCTTAGGGAATAAGTTCTTGCTGATTGTTACTAACTAAAACAACTAAATTATGCTTGGGATGATAGAAGCAGAAGAAGGTTAAGAAGGAAACTTTTAACAGATTTGCAGAGTTGCTATTTTTACTAACTCAAGAACCACTTCAACCCAGGATGCTTTCTGCTGCCATTTGCTGCTGTTTACTATTCCAGTTTGCATCTATTTTTCCTGCTCTGCAGAACTGTGTAGTTTCATTCCCTGCCTCAAGACATGAGTGCATTTCAGTGACACTGATGGAATTTAATTGCTGTTATATTTGAAGATTCTTTAGGATGCAAATGGTCTTACAGGTGGAAAACCTTGTTTAATCATAGCTGTTGTGATGGTTTGGGGGTTACCTCACCCCTCCCACACTTTTGAATTTGCCCCAGCTAACTCAGACAGACCCTGGGAATATAGATGAAGCAATTTATTTACAGCTAGCAGAATTTACAAGCAGCTATTTACAATATATACAGTTATATACAATTATATACAGAAATATACAAAGGATAAACAATACAAAAGCACAACTCCCCTCCCAGAAACCTAAGTCCCCAGGAGGGGCTTTTAAACCACCCCAACACCTCCCCCCGGCCCTCTTAACCTTACCCCAGTTCTCAGGAAGAAGAGAGGTGCAGCCAAGAGGTTAGGGAGCAAGGTTAGTAGGAGCAGGGTTAATGAGATGTGACCAGGTCTAAGGCAAAAGCAAGAGTGAGAAAACAAAATGGAGAAAAAGTCTTTCTTCTTCTCAGAGTTCTCAGCGTGACTGTGAGAGAAGTTGACATCAATTGTTTTCATTTCACTGCCTGTTATCTAGTTCTTCTACCAAAACATTCCAGCTTGCTTCAAACTAGCACAGCTGTGCCAAGTTCAGTGTGCTTCCTTGTCACTAAGAATATTCCTTAGTCATTTAAATGCCAATGGAAGTATCCTCTGCCCACTAGAGCAGTAGTCTCAGAAGTGAGGGATGTGCAAGATTATCCATGGGGGCATGTGGAGATTTCAGAACTTCTATTTATGTGTGCTTGATATCTTAAAAAGAAAAGCTAATCTTCATTAGTATTTAATATATGGATTGACACTGGCACCTTTACTCTGCCTCTCTGTCAGGTGTTCATATTTCATGTGTGGTATGTGAGGTAATCCTGAAAGAAGAGTGAGTGTTCTGCCATGTGGAAGGCTTACAGTGATGCCCTCACTCTGTCATTTACTTTCAGCGTGTTGTGATGTATTGCAGTATAGGTGTGCAGTAAATTAATACAAATTCAGGTTTTTTTAGTCACTAGTATTTAATAAATGGAGGAATGTCCTTGAATGTTTTCAAGAATGTGAAGTAACTTAGTATAAACTCTTTTTTTTTTGGTCACTACTATCTAATAAATAGAGGAGTTTCCTTCTTGAATGTGTTTTGTGCTTCTTTTAAGCACAAAGGTACTTTTCTGTATCAATGAAATAGAATTAAGCACTACACAGTTTCCAAGATTAAAATAGAAATCTGTTTTCTTGTTCTTTTTCTCATATAGCAGAGTCTAAGCTTGTTACTTCATGGTTCATATTGCCTCAAAACCCTTTTATATGAGAAGCACTGCCTTGATTTTAAAACAAAAAGGGGGAACTGTGGGAATGCCAAGTGAAGAAGGATAATAACAGGTGGATACTGACCTTCGCTCCCACCAGCTGCTGGCCACCTTATCTCAGAAAGGATAGAGAGTGGACATCTTGTTAATGGAAAAACAAGGTGGTGTTTATGCAGAGGACTGGGTTGTCCTTGCCTAATTATGATAATGTGTAGGTGTGTGCTCTGTGCTCAAAGACTGTATAATGAGAGTCAGAACAATCAGTAATGAGTCTCTGGCATAATTCACAACAAATTGGTCTGGAGTCCATGTGGCATTGCTTTTGATCACACTGATCTGTGAGGGCCTTGACCACATCTCCTGTGGCAGCAAACAGGGAGTTGCAACACTCAGGTAACGTGGAGACTGGACTCTTTCATGGTCTTCATGTAAGCACAAACAGTGCTTTTGTTCAGTGGGATATTAAGCACACATTGGGCAGCTCGTTCTTCTACAACATTGTAAGAGGTCAAAAAGCCCCACAAACCTATGAGGATTTGGAACAAGTTGTACATGTGGGATTTTCTTCTTTTTTAATTGGCAAGCATAGCATAAACTAGAAAGACTCCATTTTTATTTACATAGAACTTAGCTTACAAATACTGTGCCAGTGTCTTTGGTAAGTATGTAGTCTGCCATATTTAGTGCTGTTGCAAAGATGTAATTAGATGGAGTAATGATAGTTGTCCTTGAACAAGTATGCAGTGACTATGGAACCTGAGCCACAGAGCTATCGCAGGGTAACACTGGCGTTCTCCTGTGACATTTGCATTGTTGTGACTCACTTCATATGACTAATGAAGTAATCCATGACAGCATCACAAAGAAATGTGAAGACACTGTAGTGAGAGTTGTATTAGTGTAACTTGTGTGGTTCCGGTCTCAGTTACAAAAAACTGGAAGTGTTCACGCACTGGAATAAATTTCATTTCACTTAAGGCAATTTTCTGTTACCCCATACTATGCTAGAACTAAAGAAACTGTAACCACCACTATCACTTCAATCTCACACATGATAGGAAGATGTTATGAAGGAGTATTCCTGCGATTTGCTAGCACGATGTTCTATTTCATTGCTAATAATGGAAATAGGAAGTTACTATGAAGTATTCCAGGATCAGATGAAGGTAATGATAACTTAGATTACAGGAACAATTTGGTAAGCCCCAGCTGAGATATGGGCCCCTCTGCTCTAAGCATTACACAACTATGTAGCAATTGCAGCCTTTGCCAAGGGCTGAATGCTAAATAGGCAAGATAGCAAATTCAAGAACTGACATTCAACAACAGATATTATATCACAAATGTATTTCATATGAATGATACAATTTCTTTATAAAGACAAATAAAATACACATACAAATGACATAAAATACCATTGAGCATTTTGAAATACTGGTTTTGTGTTTAAATGCTCTGCTGTTTGCAGGGATTGAATACCTGAAAGGATTTCGAGTAATACTCGAGGAGTTAAAGTCAGAGGGAAGACAATGCCAGCAGATGGTTTTAAAAGATCCAAAGCAGCTCAGCCCCAGTTTTAAACGAACAGTGAGTACTTGGTTTCAAGACAAGTTGTCTTGTTGCTTAATTGCCTGAGTAGTCTGGAAAGTGTTTGTATGCTGTGTATAAATGTAAATATGTCATTAAATATATTTTATCAGATGTAGGTTGCTTCTTACAAGTAGTCTTCTTTAAACTAATGGTTGTCATTGTTCAAGACAGATCTAACCCCTTTCTACAGAAGCATTCTACAAGTGGGAAATTGTCATTCAGGTGACTGGTGTACACTTGCACATGGATGGTAGTCCACATGAAACTCTCCACTGAAATTCCTCATGTCAGTGTGTAATGGAGGGGTAGAAAAAGGACTCTTCACATATTAAGTTCTCCTTATGTTTGCAGGCTTGTTTTGAAAGATAGTTTCAGTTATAAGAGTTGATTTTAAAATGTGTTGCAATTCTATCCTTTTTTTAGGGAATGGAATCCCAGCCCTTTGTGAATCTGAAGTTTGAAACAGATTACTTCATAAAAATTGTTCCTTTTCCTTCCCTTAAAAATGAAAGCAATTATCACCCTTTCTTCTTCAGAACTAGACGTGAGTATTGCATACACTGCAGTATTTCATAGCATCTCTTCACCAATGGGTCCCTTCCTCTCTGGTGTCTTAGTTTTCCCAACAAAAGAATGTGGTAAATGGTGATGTTAAATGAGTCTAGGTTAAAATAGTTACTGATGTAGTCTTTGGAGGAAGGTTGTGGTGTAAAGAATTTGGATGCCACAGATAAATCTATAGTGTGTAATGATGTGCATGAGGCAACAACCAGAAAAGAAATCTCAGGTGGGCCTGAAGTAATACCAGGTTTGCCTACAGTAGAATTGCCCTCATAGTTCTCAGGAACATGTGACTTCTGAATGTGATTTTTTCCTTCTCTGGACATTATGAAGATGCTTGGGTTGTCTTTGATTTTGAGATCACAGTTTGTCTTTATAACAATGCACAGCGACCTTATTTACTCTTTAGTAAATGTATCTAAGGCTTGTTTCAACTTCACCTGCTCCGATACGCCTGATGCTGTCCTGTTTGCCTCACTAAGGAATACCATTTTAAAATGTATGGACTGGGGTTTCAGTTACAAAGATGAGAAGGGACTTGAAATCATAACAAAGAATCTAAGCTTGCAAAATAAATTTATTCCATGCATGTTATAGAGTAGGAAATAAATAGAAGCATTACCTTCAAATCAATGAACTGTTTTCTTTTGCCCTAATTGTTTTCTGAGTAAATACCAATTTGATACTGTATCTTAATTATTATTTTTTCATGTGCATTTGTAGCATGTGAATATTTACTACAACCAGAAAACCTTGTCTGCAAACCTTGTAAGTAAATAAATACACCTTCTGTGTATTTGTCGTAGAAAAAGTAACTCTACTTGACAAGTATTTTTGTTTTTCAATTAACAAATATCTCCCCTGACAGACTGGAAGCCAAGGAGTCTGAATGTTACTCAACAGGGTTTCAACATGCAAGTGTCTTTTGATCATGCACCTCACAACTTCGGGTTTAAATATTACTTTCTTCACTACAAACTTAAGCATGAAGGGTCGTTTAAGCAAAAGACCTGTAAACAGGTATGTCACTGAGATTTACAACTCCTAAAAGCACAAAGCCAACATTAGGTTGTCTAACTTTTTATAGACACTTAAAGTTTACTACATGGAATCATAGAATCAGTCAGGGTTGGAAGGGACTACAAGGATCATCTAGTTCCAACCCCCCTGCCGTAAGCAGGGACATCCTACCCTACATCAGGCTGGCCAGAGCCCCATCCAGCCTGGCCTTAAACACTCCAAGAATGGGGCCTCAACCACCTCCCAGGGCAACCCATTCCAGGCTCTCACCACTCTCATGATGAAAAACTTCCTCCTCACATCCAGTCTGAATCTCCCCACCTCCAGCTTCGCTACATTCCCCTTAGTCCTGTCACTCCCTGATAGCCGAAAAAGTCCATCCCCAACTTTTTTTAGGCCCCCTTCATGTACTGGAAGACCACAATAATGCCTGCTCTTGCCCAGACTGTACAGCTCAAACTCTTTCAGTCTGTCCTCATAGCAGAGCTGCTCCAGCCTTCTGATCATCCTTGTGGCCCTTCTCTGGACACACTCCAGCATCTCCACATCTCTCTTGTAATAGGGGCTCCAGAACTGGATGTAGTACTCCAGATAGGGTCTCACCAGAGTGGAGTAGAGGGAGAGAATCACCTGCTGGCCACGCTTCTCTTGATGCAGCCCAGGATCTGGTTGGCTTTCTGGGCTGCAAGTGCACACTGCTGCTCATGTTGAGCTTCTCATTCACCAGCACCACCAAGTCTCTCCTCAGGGCTGCCAGGTTTAAGAATACAGTATGGAGCACTATCAGTTCTTCAATTTGGAAACTATTTAGCACTAGTTACATAAATAATAATAGTCTTCTGATAATACTCATCAATCAAAACCAGGCTGAGACCTTCATTGGAGCAGTATTAGCAAATGGGAAGAGACTGTTCTCTCTCATGAAGATTTTGCAACTAATTAGTAGTTCAGACTAGAATTTTGTTTTGATTGCTATGCATATTATTTCCTACATTTGTATTTCATCTTTACACTACATTTGGCTACTTAAAATATTGCCCACCTGAGATGGTATCACAAGATAACTCTAGTTCTAGTACATGTGATTAGACTCTGTGATTTGTACAGCTCAATGCTTCAGTCTTACGGGAGCTACAATTTACAGTGTTTTTATCTTTCATTAGTATTCAATGGCTAGTTCATTGGCAGTGATCAAACTTTCATCCTGAGTCTCTGAAAGCTGGGGACCTTCAGGGCATAATGTAGAGTTTGTGTGTTAAACAAAATTTTAAGATTTGTTTTCTTCCCCTGACAGTTACTCATTTTAGTTCTGCAGGCAAAGGATTGTTTTCCTTACCTATTTGAATGGAGAGTCTTAGTTTTGCTGGCATAAGGTGTCTTAGTATAGGAGGACACTGCATTTCCAAGGCAGGGCAAATGTATTTTTCATCAGCTTTTAAAAGTGTGTGAATGACTTGCTAAGTATCCTCTTTTTTTGACGTAGGAGCAAAACACAGATACTACAAGTTGCATTCTTCAGAATGTATCTCCAGGGGATTATATAATTGAGGTAAGACTTACAAATAGGCATTTGTACAACAGTTTAAACAAGTATGGTGATGGAGTAAAGTATTTCAAGCCACAGTGGTGTAATTGAACTTCAGATGTTTGTACTGAATTACCTTGGGGAAGTGAAGGATTGGGAAAGTTAAGGACAGATTGTTCTTGCCATTTCCCTAGCTCTGTTTCCCGAAGTGTATAGCAGTATCATCTGTGCTTTCGGTTGCAGCTGTGGCCTGCCTAATTCTTGGACTTCACCTTTATTGGGATTCTGTAGTTCGATCAATTCTTACTAAAAAGCTTTGTGTTTCTCTTGATGGTGACAGTATGTAAACTCTGAAAGTTAATATTGCAATATTAAAACATGTAAATATTAAAACAAAGACAAATGGTTTCATTAATTGCTAGGTTGTTGTGCTCCTTGATCTTAACTTATTCAACAGTAAACTTTTCTCACGTTTGGTCGTTGAAGCTGTTGTAGTTGTTCACATATTACAGAAATTAAGTCCAAGTAAATTTCTGCAAAATAAAATTCAGCTTTTACTTTTCAAAGCTGGTTGATGACACCAATACAACAAGGAAAACGATGCACTATGCACTAAAACCAGGTATGAATTTTGGGTTTTTAAGTAGTATACAGCATTTACTGTATTTATTTCCAACATCGTTGAAAGTGAATAAAAAGAGGGTGTATCACCTTTGGAGAAAGGGGAGGTATCCTGGGAAGAGTTCAAGGATATTGCTAGGTTTTGTAGGAAAAAAAACAGAAGCAAAAAAGCCCATTTAGAACTTAGGCTGGCTACTGCAGGTAAAGAGAATAAAAATGTTTCTATATCTATATTAGTGGCAAAAGAAGGGGCAAGGACAACCTCCACTCTTTATTAATTGGAGAGGGGAATATAGTTACAAAAGATGAGGAAAAGGCAGAGGTACTTAACACCTTTGTCTCAATCTTCAGTAGTGGGACAGGTTGCTTCCAGGACAACTGGCATCCTGAGCTGACAGATGCAGTCAGAGACCAGTGCAGTCCCTCTGTGGTCCAGGAGGAAGCAGTAAGGGACCTGCTGAGCCGCTTGGATCCTCACAAGTCCATGGGACCAGATGGGATCTATCCTGGGGTGCTGAGAGAGCTGGCAGATGAGCTGGCCAAGCTGCTCTCCATGATTTATAAACAATGCTGTCTCACTGGAGACTGCCAGTGTGATGCCCATCCACAAGAAGAGTTGTAAGGAGGAACCAGGAAATTCCGGACCTGTCAGCCTGACCTCAGTGCCAGGCAAGGTCATGGAACAGGTCATCTTGAGTGCCATCACAAAGCACCTACAGGATAGCAAAGGGATCAGGTCCAGCCAGCATGGGTTTGGGAAAGGCAAGTCCTGCCTGACCAACCTGATCTGGTTTTATGATCAGGTTACCCACCTGGTGAACATGGGGAAGGCTGTGGATGTAGTCTACTTGGACTTCAGCAAAGCCTTTGACACTGTCTGCCACAGAAGCTCCTGTTGAAGCTGGCAGCTTGTGGTTTGGACAGATTTACTCTGATATGGGTCAAGAACTGTCTGGAGGGCTTGGCCCAGAGAGTGGTGGTGAATGGTGCCACATCCAGTTGGCAGCCACTCTCCAGCAGTGTCCCCAGGGATCAGTGCTGGGCCCGATCCTGTTCAATATCTTTATTGGTGATCTGGCCCAGGGGCTTGAGTCCATCATCAGTAAGTTTGCAGATGACACCAAGCTAGGAGCAGAGACAACCATTTAAAATGGAGCAGAACATGATGTTTGATTCTCCTGCATGTTCGAGAATTACCTGATAATAGTGTACTGCAGCTTTACATTCCCATTGTGAAGATAGGATTAGGTAATTGTAATGTAGTTTATTTGCATGTGGCTAATTGTGCTTTATTTTTCAAGTGCATTCTCCGTGGGCTGGGCCGATCAGAGCTATTGCCATTACAGTCCCCTTAGTTGTCATTTCAGCTTTTGCAACGCTTTTCACAGTGATGTGTCGCAAGAAACAGCAAGGTAAGAGGGTTTATTTAATACAGATTTCCTCTCAAAGATGTACTTTGGCAACCAAAGAAGTCTTAAGCGGTAGATTTATTCCATAATAACCTTTATCTGAGGAGCTTGCCTTCTTTTCTGCTTCTGTCTCCTTCCCCACAGCTTTTTCATGTGTTGAAACTTAATCAGTGCTTGATGGTAGTTTATTGCCATAGAAAGTATTGGGTCGCAAATCAAGGCTTTAAGAGTAGAATGGAGAAGACAAAATGGGTGTTGAGAAATACTTCAAGTTTCGGATTTCTTTTTTACTGTGAAAGTACTCCATGACCACAGAAAGCACAGACAGATCTGGAAATTGACATAATTTAAACATTCCCATGTTTGGTTCAGAAATGTCTCATCCATGTTTATTTTAAACTATCAAAAAGAAACTAAAGCCATGTGACACCAATACAGCTCTCAGCACTGTATGCACTACTACCTGTATCTCTTAGTCTTCATTTGCTCACTTTTCCTGGAAGCTACCTTTACACTATTTCCTAAGCCACCTTCCTAAAGTTACTTGAAGACTGACTTACAGGTGTTTCTCTAAATCAGACTTCATCCAGTTCTGCTGACTTTTCTTACCTCGGCGTCCAGGGGCTGGCAAGACACATTTGCCACATTAAGATATTGAAAATCCATTGCAATTTCTTGCAGAATCTCAAGGATCATGCAATTTCACAAATATGGAAAAAGAGATTACTTCCCCAAACCTTACATATCTGTGTTATCCATCTGAATTTTGGCACTGAGGTATACTGCAAGTGCTATGTACCATCTGGCTTAAATTCCTTTACCTTCTGGTCTGCTGCTCCTATCCCTTTGCTCAGAGCTAGCACAGTTTCAACAGAAAACCCAGACAAATCACTAAGGATTTGTCTACAGAGAGAGTTGTTCCAGAATAGTTATTCCTGCTGGGTTGTTCTAAATTGAATCCCTAGATAGATCTTTGCATTTTTTGCAATGCTCATGTGTTCCAAATTGGCCTAATCAACTGTAGAACCAGATTGAATGAGTCTGCCATAAGAACAGACTCTTATGTTCCATCATAAAAGCATCTATACAAGGAGTGAAACACCGATAGCTATTTCTAACCCTAATCATACCTTAATTCATATTAATGTCAAATTAATGTGCCTCTGGTGTGGATGTGTGTGTCTGTAGATAGAGACATATACACAGATGAGAGACGTACTGTACAATATTCTGAAGGGATCTCTGTTCCTGGAGTGCAGTATTCTTGGCTTTTGGGGTATGTTAAACAAGAGTCTGTTGTGCAGGAAGCTCTTGATGCTGATACATCATCTTTAAGACTTACAATGCTTGAACAGGGAGATGAAGATGGTTGTTGTAGCTGGGCAGAGGTGAAACAATCTCATTCTATTTATAGAATCAACGTTATCTTTTGTTGAGTTTTACAGTAAAACCTGTATTTTTCACTTTTGCAGTGTGTTCCATATGTTGCAATTTACAAGCTGGATAAATGCAGTGTGTGCATCTTCCCTTTTTCCACCTGGAAATAATTAACCTTTGGAAAAAGCCTACAAAAGGTCTACAAAACAAACCCAACCATTATAGTGTGAACTCTCTTTCTCTCTTCCCATTTAGAAAATATATATTCCCATCTAGATGAAGAGAGCTCAGAATCTTCAGCATATGCTGCAGGTGTCCATGTGGAAAGACTTCATCCCCGACCAAAAGTGTTCATCTGCTATTCCAGTAAAGACTGCCAGAAACACATTAACGTCATCCAGTGCTTCGCATATTTTCTTCAGGACTTCTGTGGCTGTGAGGTAAACTCCACATTTCTTCTGTAAAGAGTTCTCTTAATTGAAGCAGCACTGCCAAAATTTATAATATGTGCTTGAAAATGAGGTATTTCAATTTCTCTTTTCCACAAAGGTATCTTTGGAGTGTTTTTCTGAATATTTGCTGTCTAAATCTACTTAAGAAAAGGAAGCAGATCATAACCCGTGTAAAGAAAACCAGAGAAGTGGAAAATGTGTGCTTCATTTATTTGAGGACTTTCTCAGCTGTGTTTAGCTTGCTTCATAGCATCTGCTTTTTCTCTTTAGTAGATCTTGCATCTTGATAGTTGGCAGCCACAGAGGTATTGGTGTCTGCCTAATATATATAGTTCAATATTCTTAAAGCACATTTTATATTGTACTTTTAAAGTAGTTGAAGCAATCAGAATTCCTACTCAGGAAACAAAACCTGTGTAGTTTAGATTAATTGTTGGCATTATATATTAATTTGTATTTATTTTTCTTTTATTTACTTCCCCTCTATTGCACCATCACTTCTATCCATGAATGCTGTAAAACCAGAATGTCTTTCTACGTTTTGTTTTGAAGCTGAGAAGGACATTCAGAATGTTACTTTGAGTGACTGGACTTAGAATCTCGGGCTAATTTCTAAAGTATAATCGATGGATTGTCACTTTGACTTTTCAAAAGCAAAAAGGCAAGTCTATTTTTACTGCCTTTTAATCCTGCCACCGTGATTTTAAGTGAGGCCTGGACCTGTACGTTCATCTCTACAGCTGCTCTGACCTCTGGTGGCCACACAGAGTAAGACAGACGATGCCCTGCGTGTTTGGGGATGTTTACTCTTTGTTCGTGGCTTTCAAATCGTTCCAGTGAGGTGATTTCTAACAAACTTATTTGAAATCCCTTCTTAGAGATGGACTTTAGCCCTGCTACACCATACCTCTTTGGTACTAATTATGTTCATATTTAGATATGCTAATTTTTGGCATCAGACTTAATATGCAAACCCTGACAAATTGATATGGATTTTCAACACATTCACAATATTAAGAACACAAATATGCAATAGCTCAATTGTGTGAGGCAGGCACAATACATTGTTCATCATAGATTGTTAGTTAATATTTACTTGCCTAATCAAATTAGATACTTACCTGGTCCAGATGCATCTTTTTATTCTGTGATAAATGTTGCTATGAACCAAATCCATTGTGGTTTTATTTTTTAAAGAACCACCCAGTTTACATTCAGCTACTCAACTTGGTTCTGTTACTTGTTGATTCTATAAATTTGTATGTAACATAGGTATAATGAAGTATGTTACTTCAAGCATCAAAATCAATTTCTGTAGTAGCTGACATTCTTGGCTACAGAGGTTTTGCCCTTTATTATTACTCTCTTTTTCCAAAGAGAGAGAAATCAGAGATATAAAGGTTTTCCTTTTCACCCAAGCAATTCCCCCACTCTGTAGCCCCCTGAAGTATTCAGCCCAGAAGCAGGGTTGAGTGAATGTGAGGCCTTGCTTGTTTTGGTGAGTAACTACTGATCTAGTTAGTATCTTTCACTGATTTCAGTTTGTCCACTATTAATGCTATGTTACCTACTGCTTCTCTCTTAAAATAGCTTGCATTTGCATCAGGCAAAAGCTATAAACTCATCATAAATTCTCAGCCATGGTATAAATGCTAGCTGACTCATTGAGTGCAACTGATTAACTTTTTATTAGCAAATGTATCTAAGGATGGATATCCAGCAGAATGTTATTTTCTTTTCCAGGTGGCTCTAGATTTGTGGGAAGATCTGAAAATCTGTAAGGAAGATCAGAAGGAGTGGCTTGTTAAAAAAATAAACGAGTCCCAGTTCATCATCATCGTGTGTTCCAAGGGAATGAAATACTTTGTTGAAAAAAGGAACTGGAAACACCGAGGAGTAACCAAAGATGCAGGAAAAGGAGAACTCTTTCTGTTTGCTGTGTTGACTGTTGCAGAGAAGCTTCGTCAAGCAAAGCAGAATTCAGATGACCTCTGCAAGTTCATTGCAGTCTACTTCGATTACTCCTGTGAAGGAGATATCCCTGGTATCCTGGATCTAAGTACAAAATACAAACTCATGGACAACCTCCCTCAGCTGTATTCACATTTACACTCTAGAGATCCTAGTGCACAGGATTCAGAGGTGTTTCCTGTTAACATTAGTAAAAGGAATTATTTCAGGAGCAAATCCGGGAGGTCTCTTTATGTTGCTATTTGCAACATGCATCAGTTCATTGATCAGGAACCAGACTGGTTTGAGAAACAGTTTATTCCTTTCCCTCCACCTTCTTTACATTACTCAGAGCCTGTCATGGAAAAATTTGATTCAGGCTTGGTTTTAAATGACTTAGTGAATAAGCAGGCGATGGATGGCAATTTTTACCTGAAAACAGATGTAAATATTATTGCTGCAGGAAATTCAGACTCTCACTGTATAATTCAGCACTTAAACCTTGGAGAAGATATAGAAACTCAGGACATTCAAGGTGGTGGCAGCTCTGTTCTTCAGCCATTGTTGCATGTTGTTAAAACTTCAAATCTTAAAGATATGCCTCGAGATTCTGGAATCTATGATTCATCTGTTCCTTCATCTGAATTATCTTTACCTTTAATGGAAGGACTATTGGCAGACCAAATTGAAACATCTTCCATTACAGGAAGTGTTTCTTCATCTTCTGGTTTAGGTAAGACATAGCAGTGTTTGAGAAAATTGTATTTTGGTTGTTGTGAGCATATTTCTGCCATCTCAAAATACTTAAGGTAATGTGTGAGGAGCCACAGAGAAGGCTGCAGAGAAAGGTAAGCCTTGTATAAAGGTGGTTACAAAGATAGATTCCAGTAACTAGAAAAAATACTCTGTTCCTTAAGTTATGAGTGGGATATTTCCAAGGACTCCTTGGCAGCTGAGATACTCAGCTGACAGCTGTGTGGTTTAATCAAGAGGGTGATAGGGTGAAGCATTCTTAGACAACAGACATAAATCTAAAACTGACATCCTGTTTTGCTCCAGCACACACTAGGACCTTTAGGGGTATAGTCTGTACTGTGGATTACTCAAGTTTTAGAATGACATTAGGTTCTCATCAGAGAAGGAGCTAGGGAGATGGGGAATGAGCAGCAGAGGCATTTAAACAAAGGCAATTTCCAAAATAGATATCCATCTTAGACACCTACAGGTCAAAGGTGTAAATATTGCCTCAGGCTATTTTAAAAGCTGATCTGACTTTCCTAGTGACAGTACATTGAACTGGTATCACAACTACATCAGTGTGTGGTGTTCTAGCAGTTGTATTCATTCAGAAAGCTGCTGTTTGCTGAGATTTCCTTTAAGCGAGTTCTTCAGGGGCATCTCACATTTTGGTGGTGGCATATTGTTTTGCTTTCTTGAGGATTGGCAGTGAACTGAACTGTTAGACTTTCTTTTGGCTAAATTATTTTTTAATGATTCTGATAATTCATAAACTAATATTTGATGCCAGATTTATCATGTGAAGAGAGAATACAGAAATTAACTTACAGACACAGAATTTATATGTATAGGCCAGAGAAGACAAAATAGCTAAGACCTGAAAAATTTTCAGGTTGAAAAAAAATACAGATCTGCTGATTTAACTATGTAGGTTACAAATACTCTGTTACTGTTTCAAAAATTATAGTCTCTTAATTTCCTGACATCTTCTACAATAGCTTTTTCTTGCATGTGTAGGGAAAAAAAATAAAGATGATACCTGTAAAGGTTCTGATGTTGGATGAAAGTAGGATGCTAATTGAAAATTGAGGACTTCTCTGTAAGAATGCTTTACTAGTATCCCTCTCCTGATTCAGGCACGGAGCTGTCAGCTGGCCATCCCAGCTGCCAAGGAAGAGAGAAGCAGTTCTTTCCAGTAATTAATTCTCAAGTCACATACCTACTTGTTACCACGTTTCAGCTGTAGGGGTCAAACATTGTAGCACCAGCTACAGAGTTAGATCTTAACACTGATGTTCCAGCATCTTCAGAAACTGCAGTAACTTCTGCCTTTCTCATTTGTTTTGGACATGTCCCAGTCCAAAAGCACCACCGTGACCACAGTCAACTCATAGTCAAACCTCCCCTCACCCAAACCACAAACCTAACTAGGTACAAGGTACAAAGGAAACAGTATCTATAACTGAGCACTGTTAGAGTGCAACCCGGTAACATCTTTTTACTGTCTCAAACATGCGAAATATGTAGCCCCAATATTTATGTGCCTGATAATGAGAGGAGTAGATAAAAAGTTTTAGCTTTTAGTCTTGTTCTAATTGTTGGACATGTCCAAATTGTTATCCTGAACACACAGTTTCATTTCTGTTCTGGTTCCCTATGTTGTTATTAATTACTTGGTCAGAACAGAAGTGAATAGCTCTGTCATTATGTATCTCAAGGCAGATCTTTCATTTCTTGTTTAAAAGACAGTTGGATGTTTTGAATGAAAGTAATAAATCACATAATTTGTGATACTTTACACCTCTCAGTGCAGTTCACATGCAGACTACTGATCTGCAAAGGAAAGATTTGCAGAGAGATTGTCATATTGGACATCATCAACTGAAGTTTGAACCAGTTTAATTTTGAGGAAGCACCAACAAGCAGCCCTTTACTAGGTCCATTCACTAGTAAGATCTTTTCCAAGAAGCTGTGCTATGGAAGAAAAGTTGTATTAATTTTTTAGCTAAGGAGTTACTAAGCATGGTAGTTGAGCCTTATGAATGTAAGGCATTATGATCCAGAGGATTTCAGCAAGTTTTCTTTGCATTGTTTCTAAAATGTCAAAGAAATACAAAAACAAGGTTTCAGTTAACCAACCTCACTTTTTTTTTTTCTTTTATAGGGGAAGAAGAACCTCCTGTAATCGCCACCACAAAGTTCTTAATGCCTGGAATATGTAAAGCAGAACTTCACTGCCATATCCATGCTGATGAATTGCAGGCAATTGCTCCTTTATAATAAGTTACACCATTGTTATGCATTGCCACTTTATCAGTAGCCTCTGTTGGTGCTTTAACTACCATAGTCTCTCAGCACTAAATCCACTTGACGGAATAAATACTCCCTGAAGAAGATCTGTTATTCCTAAGGGATTTTTTTTTATGGCCACTGAACTTCAATCTGTTGCTCTTCATGTGAAGTCATTGCTGAGATGAAAAATGCAACATGGAAAGATAGATGAGAATACATTTCCAAGTCATTCCTATTGCTAATTTAAGTGTCATGATGTTACATTGTTTACAGATGCCATAACCAAAACTGACTTTTTCTTTTGTTGTTTTGTTAGAAATAGTCTTACAACTGGAGATAAAATAGCTTGGAACATTAACTTGGGAAACTTTGTAGTCCAGCCTCTAGTTTTAAGTGCTGACATACTTGATAGCAGGAGTGTTGTAGTGAATGACAGCAAGATTTTTTTTCAGAAGCAAGATAAAAATGCCAAAGGTGAGATCAGGAGATTCTCTTTCATAAGAAATAGTTTTATTTTAGAAATGTTTGAGCTCCTTTTCTCAGTCTTTCCCAAATATTAATGTGCCTCTATTTAATTACAAATAAGCACATATCTCCCTCTTACATATGATTCTTCTGTCTCTTCTTCACAGTCCGGCTGTGATGATTTACAAATGGTACCATCCTGACTTGGAAGTACCATTTTTATAATAAACAAAAGTATACATCCTGCATGTGCTGAGTGATACCATGGAAACTAAGTTTCCTATTTTCTTACTGGAAGGGCTAATAGAGAGAACAGTTTGAGGAGAGAGGGGAACAAAGACCACATTTGATTGTTATAGACATGGTTCTGGGTTTGCTCAGCCATGAGATGAGTATGTCTTATGGGGGATTTCATGTTAAGGGCATGCTACTACAAACTCACCTGGGGCAAAGCAAGTGAAGACAAGCAATTAACAGGCAGGAATACTTTTTTGCTTTGTATTGAGCCAATCAGTAAACAGAACACTATGAGTTACTTTGCAGGTCACACTGCTTAGTGATTAAGATAGTATAATATTACTAGTGTTATTAACATGAACTGCTGAAACTATGACTGGACATGTTTGTCTAAAGACACAGAGGATGCATGTCTTGTCTTCTGCAGTGACCAGGTAGGTCTACTGTCATCCAGAATCATCTTGCTCTTTCCATGGAGCAATTTCTTAAAAGTAAAACCCATCTGTGTAAGTGTAGTTCTAGGCACTGTTATAACAAGCATGGTAACAGCAAGTGGTAAGGGACACCTTTTCAGTGTGCTTTTGCTAATTTTGCTTATGGAGTTGGATTCTGTCTCTTGGAATCCATCTTAACATTATGCTAACAGGAGGTTACTTTAGGAATACACCAGAGGAGAACTCCAACACCTTGAGCATTTTCTCAGTTTTGAGAGGTGAGAACCAGACATTGCTAATTGTTATACTTTGTTATCTGTTTTAATAGCATGAGATAGAACTATTAAACCAGTGGTGATTTTGGCTATTAGTAGCATTAAAGCTCCAGCAGTTTTACTGTGTCAGTTTATATTTAATCATTTGAATTTCCAAACAAGAGACTCTTGAACTTGTTGCCACACATGGAGTAAGAATGTGCTGTAATAGTTGTTTTAACATAACCATTGATGTCAAAGCTCCTGCTTGCTTTGCAACTGTAATATGGAATTCTGTTTATGTGTTTGATTTGGAGGTCTGTGTAGCATTCCATACTCTTCCTGTTTTCTGAATTTGAAAGAACGCTAACTGGAAAACCTCAAACTTGCAATACCTGGGGAAGTTTTAGGTAGTTTTACGTACTTAGTGAGTCATCTGCACCTTCAATTATGTGTTTGTGCTTTGGGTTTTTTTATTCTGTGCCTTGGGCTGTACTGAAAGTGAAATTCCTCATCTTTTCCCATTCTTTGAAGTTGAGAAATATCTGGGTCAAACTAGGCAGAATAATACAGAGATAATGCTCGCCCACTAAATCCAGCCATGAAGCTTCTTGATAGAGTGCAGTCCTTGTCACTTTGCCAGAAGAGGAGTTTGGATTGATAAGACAGAGAAGTTACAAAATTTGTGCGCTGAAGAGCTGCTGTGCATGGAAATGGCAAAGCTGCAAAACAGGAGAAGGCTGCAGTTTCTTAGCTGGTGATGGTAGTGCTGCTTTCCCCTGTGGGAAGATCAGGCTGACATACTGCTGTTTTACACTAGACTAAAGACTGGAATGATTCTCTGGTTCCAATCAATTTTTTAGCAGAAGTGCTGTTACTTGTGAAATTAAGTTTTCACTTTTGAGCTCTAAGAAAGCTCAGTTCTGAAAATGAATGAAAGCAGCTGCACAAAGAATGGCTCACATCAATGGTTTTTAGTTCTTCAAAAGTTGCTGTACAATCCTGCAAATAATAATCTTGTAGGTCCAAAAAGTCTATGCAGATATCAATCAAATCTGTTGGGAAGGAGGGGAGTAAAGAGTTCCTTCATTCCTTCTTAGCATAAGGTGGAAACAACATATTATATGGCCTTAGAAGAATTGAAAATTTGGAGTAGGATGACAAGCCCACACTTAAAACTGAGAAACAAAATGGAGAGAGGTTAATACTTAATCTGATTTAGCATAGGTTTTTTTAACAAAGTCACAGTGCTTAAAAAGATAGAAAAATATTGTATATATTGAGATGCTGGAAAGACATAGTACTGAACTTGAAAGACTTCTCTAATGAGAGTAACAGCAAAAATACTTGGGAAAAAATATTTTACAAACAGGTGTGTTAATAGACATATTAGAGGTTAGCTTACTACTATGTTCAAGCATTACTTAAACAGAATGTTAATGGTGAAAGGATTCCTTTGCTTTGTACTAGACTGAAGTGTGTGGACACCGTTTGGATGTTTTAAAATGTATTTTCTGGGAGGATGGGAAAAACATTGGAAAGCTGAAGGTTCAAATGTGGTGTTGTGATTTTGAGTGAGAAGTATAATTGTTGCCATAATTTGTACCCGTGTATAAACACATCAGCCGTTGAAAACAGAATGCAGCTGACATTTGCAGAAATGATATTTTTTTTTAATGGTACTATAATTTAGAAGTTAAATATCAAAATAAAAGAGTTTTTGTTCATTTTCTTTCATTGGAGCTTTTTGTAGTAATGTCAGACAACTTGAGAATCCAACTTGTTTTATCAAAACCTCCCACCTTTTAATGCAGTTATGCACGCCACACAAATAACCAGACTAGCTGCTATTCGTAATCTACATCTGGAAGCGAGTCATGTTTTGATGAGTGTTTAAGAGTCATGCAACGGCATGGAACTTGAATTTTTCTAAAGTTTCTGTATTGAAGAGACTGAATCTGATTTAACTTCTTTTTTTTTTTTTTTTTAATAAAACTGCCTTAATATGATTTTATTTAATTATTTTTCTTACATCCTCCTTGAAGGTCTTCTAGCACATGGTTCTGCACGTGAAGTGAAACCTATTCACACCAACCACAGAACTGTAATAACCTAGATTGGATTGATTTTGTCAAAGATGATATGATAACTAGCTAAGATTTGCATGACTTCTGTTTTCATCCAAGTGGATTTAAAACTGCTATTCCACTCAATGAGCCCTGCAAACTGTCATTTCAAGAGTAAGTGTTGAAACCACTCATATTCCTTATGTTGCTCAGGTAAACCAAGGTTTTTATGATGGACTTCTGATCTGGAATGATCAAACTGAGAATGCTATAAAAAAAATCTGCAATGAGTCTGTAAAAGTCGTTATTAATGAAGACTTGGAACTGCTCACTTAGATGGTTTGCATATGCAGAACCTATGTTGGATTTACAGGGTGATGTTGGTATATCTTCTTTGGGCATCTATCCCATAGTTCCTAATTCTTCTGCCAGGTAAATCAGAAACATTCTGAGGGATCACTAAGCACAAGAATAGTTCTATTAATAATTTAAAAGGGAATCTTATAAATTACTTCTCTGTGTCAGAACTGGACTTCTTTGAGATACGGCATCCATTTGTATATTCTGCAGTCCTAATTGCTGGGCTTTGCCTTGGAGCCCTGTACATGAAGGACCCTGCGGTCACAAGATAATGAAAAGGTGTTGCTCTAGTTCTTATACCTTCAGTTTAAAACATGAGAACCTGCAGGGTGCTTTCCTGATGTTTGAGAACTGCTAGCCAAAATTATTCCACTTTGAGGATGTGCAAAGATATGTATTGCTATGAGGATGTGCATATGGATAATACATCTTGAAAAAGTTACGAAAGTAAGCTCTCATTTTTCTTTTGTCTTTCATGCAAATACTGTGGATACAGACACCTCCACCCCCGCCCCGGCTCCAGTTCTACCAGAAAAAAACCCATCCAAAAAAGCCTCAAACAAATCAAAGACCACAAAACCAACCAAAAAACAACAAAAGCCCCTCGTGAACCCCCCATAACAAAGAAGCCAAAAGCCACATAACCACCACTGTTTTGTAAGTTACAATAAGGAAGGTGCACTGCACACAATATGTGCATTCAAACTATATCTGGTCAGTCATGAATTACTTCTAAAAGGTCAGAAGTTTGAGGCTGTTCTATAGACCATCTCAAGGAATTTTTCCTCTTATCTGCTATAAATCATTTTATTTTACATGCTATCATCTGTTACTGTTTCCCAGACTCTTAAAACCCAGAAGAGCCAATTTTTTATCTTTTACAACAGGATACAGATTCATTCTTTATTCTCTTAGAACTGATTTAATAAAGTCTGATTTACCTGATGTTCATTTTTATAGGCAGATGCACTGGTGACAGTGATTTCATATGTTTTGCTGTCCATGAAAAAAGTAGAGCTCAGTCACATTGTCATATTGGTCACAAAAAGTAGAGGAGAAGGAGATGTTCTTTTCTCTGGGTCAGGTCATCACCTTGATGACCAGAACTTGCAGTGCTTACCCCCTACCTACCTCAGTGTTAAAAGCTCAGTTCTTGGCAATTTTGGTATTTTACTCTGATGCAGATACTTTGGGAAAGCTGAGAGTTTGGGCGTGGGGGAGAGAGGGAGTTACATGGAATCATTTTCGTAAAATTATCAATAGAAAACTATTATAATAGTAAACAGCAGTACAAGAAGAAATTAACATCTGGAGAGTTTTCTGCAATTAATAAAACCAGTTAAGTATTAATGGATAGGGAGCTGTGAAATGCAAGGCTGATTTGCTGCAGAAATCAAATTACCTTTTTTCCACACTGTTGGTAGGTTCACAGGCCTCGAGAACAGATAGAAGGTTGAACTGGCATGAATGAGTGTACGGAATGCCATCCTGTTGGGCTGCTGATTTAGCTGGAATTCTAACTATTTGCTTGCTATTGGTGTGCAAAAGGATCTACTTGGAGAGAGGCAGTTTTGTTGATTACATAAGTCAGGTAAATTTATTTCATAACAGTCTACAGAGTTGGTATTTTTTTTCTGCAGAGGGCAAGCATGCAGCTGTGGTTCCATGTAACTGAAAATGTTGTGACACCTGCGTGCTCCCTGTGCTAATTGTGTAATAACATTTTGACTGTAAATCACATCATATTCTTCACAGAACTTGCTCTGAATTTATATAATAGCTAACCATGTTTGTAATGAGATTTTACCCAAAGAAGGTTTTTTTGCTGTTTATAATAATAATATAATTTCATTTGGAATATAACATTTCTTATAAATAGATGTGGAACCTGAGATTATACCAAGGGCCATGGGAGACTGGTGCAGGTTTTTTTCCCATATCCAAGTAAAGCAACCTTCGGAGGCTACACTCTGCTTTTCTATTAGAATGTAGGTTATTGCAAATAACTGCTGCCCAAGAGTTAACCTTTGACAGTACAATAAAAATACAGATCAAAACTAAAACCAGAAGTCATCTCTTCATGGCTGAGAAAAAATTCAAAGGATTAAACCTGTCAAAAACTTGATGCTTAGCACTGGGAAAGGGATAAGGAAACACTTAAGGAATGGACTTGTCTTATTTTTTTTATGTAGTTGCCAAACTAAACTGTGTTTTAAAGAAAGATGTTTTCAGAGGAGTTTTTACATCAAGGAAATGGGCTTCTGGTGTATTTTCACTGCAGCTAGCTAATGCCTGGTGAAAGTAACCTACAGTGCAGGTTGCAGAACAACAATCACAGTATAGAAGTCTTTTCCAGTAACATTTTCTAAGTCTTTTATGAATGCTGTGGCCACACCCTTTTTAGTAATGCTTTGTTTCTCAGATGATTCAACTAATTTCAGTGGGTCTGATTATGAAATCAGATACAGTGTGAGTGTGAGATACATCAGAGGAGTAGTTTGGTGTGTCACTTGTCATTTTTTCCTTACAAGAGCACATTGGGTATTATAAAGGCAAAAAGTTAGGTGTTGTTATCCTTATTTTATATGAGAAATGAATATGAAATAGATTCACTTGGAAACAGAACTGAGGCTGGTGTCAGCTGAAGACAGAGCATGCGATTAATGTCTTAGTCTTGAGCCATAATGGTGCTTTCAACAGTCTGTACACAGAGTATTTGGTGGAGATATTATTAATATTGCATCTTTTGCTATTTTGCAATAGCCTGCTTGATAGCACAATCAGCAAGGCAGTGGTTTAGGCACCAGACAAGTTCTGTGGCCCCATCCCAACAGGTAATCTACTGACTGAACATGGTGGGAAACAGGGTGGCACAGCAAGAACTTCAAGAGAGAGAAGCAGCAGATTTAAGGCAGACGCTGAACAATGTGCAATATCCCACAGAGATCTCTGAAGTGTGAGTAACTTTAGGGCAGCCTTCTGTGCAGGGCACTGCTTCAGCCCGATAGCACTCCTTGCTTTGCTTGCTGTGTATCCAGTTTGCAAGAATGACTCCTTCATAATTTTGATGAAAACCAGGAGTGATTTCATTGCTGTCAGTTACATCATAGTTATTTCAAAATAATTAAAACTGAGGCTTGAATTAGATCTGCTTGTCTTTAGCAACATCTAGGGGCTGTACCTATAAAAGTCATTAGTCATCAACAGAAAGGAAACAGTCTACTCTTTATTGTAGCTTTTGCAAACATGTCAAGGTGTGATGTAGGTGTTCAGAAGAAAACCACCATCTCGTTGCAGAATAGTTGGACAGTGCTCAGCTGTTGAGGGTGGAGTGAGAATAATAGTTACAGAGAAGCAGGGGAACATTCTTATTTCTAAATTTTACCCTCTTTGCTTAGATTGCCATCAGACCTGAGAAGTAGAGGTACTTTATTTGAATATTTCTGCTTTTTTCCTTAAGTTGTCATGATAAAAAACATTTTTTTAAAAGTATAACTGTCAAATACCACTTCTAAGCTAATGTAATACATCTAACATTAGCTTTCTGTATTTTGCATACTAAGGAAAATGTCATGCTCATTAAGATTTAAAAGTTCTGAACAAGTTGTGTTATGTAGTTTTATAAATCAGTAATTACTGAAATACATTAAATCTCCTTGGGCAACGTTTGTAGTTGACGTAGTTGAGCAGATTCCAGTTTGTTATACAATTATAGAATTTACATCAACAAATTGGTCGTTCCCAGTGTAAGTGGAAATTTTGAGTAGACATAAAATGGACTAAAAGTTAAAGGTCTCTCTACAGAGCATCTCTTCCCACTTCCTGATAATGAATGCCAAATTCGGCTTCAAAACAAGGGTCTAAAACCGTCACTTTTTCCTTTGCAGGCATGGTATGTCTTCGGTAAAAAATGGACGGGCACTTTCTATTGCAGCTCTGCTTTTGCAGCAGGCACCACTTCATTGGCACTACCAAAGCAGGAGGTGGGATGTTTGTTTTCTGGTTCTCTTGAGAGAGGCCATGGGTAAAGGCTCACCATTTCAGGAATCCATCAGAAATTATCAGACCTGAGCCCTCTCAAGGATTTCTCCATTATGCTAATTATATCAATCCTGTTGGGAGCCCAGCCTTTGTCCATAACAGAGTTCATTAAAACATATAATCCCTGTGTAGCTGGCTTTGCCACTTGTAACATGCAAGTCCCCTTATACCTGTCTTAATGTATGTGAATTGCTGCCTGAGGAACAGAAAAAAAAAGTACTTGTAAAACTGCTATGGTATCTTCCTGTGTATTTTTCAGGCCATCTAGTTTAAAATTAAGCAGTTTCTTTAAACGTGACTTCAATTTTTACTTTTGATTGCAGAGTGTTTCCATACTGTATAAAGTGGAGTTCAGAGATGAGTATCCCAAAGCGAAGAGCTTCAAGGGAATCGAAGACCATTACTTAAAAAGAAAAAAGGTCTAATGTCCATATGTCTATGCCCCATTTTTAGCCTCAGCAAAGATTAAACCTCACTTCAAAATGTTAGGCTTTCCACTTCAAACCTAAAGGTAGTTGAAAAACACAATTAGTCTAATTTTAAATATTTTTGGTATCTCTGGGCTGTATTTTTGTGCTGCAGAATGTGGTGAGGTACTTTAATCTTCTATTTCTTTTTTTCCATTGGCTGTTTCTTGTTGTCAGTATGGCAACTGGAAAATACTTGCCACCTCCGCTTTGTTTTCATTTACATTTGCATTTACAGTGCATACAACTGTTAGCATTTATCATCATACTGTACTAGTGGCTGTAGACTTCTGTTTAGCAGCCACTATACAGACAGGCACCAGAAAGACAGTCCTTCGTCTAAAGAGCTGTCGTTTACTTGCTTCTGTCTTCAGAGCCTTCTTTTCCTTTTGTGAGCTGTGGGGCTTCCCCCTTCCTTACCCGCCCAGACAGAAATTCATTCTCGTTGTCCTCTGCACATTGGTGGCCACTGCTTTCCTCAAGTTGTTGACCTTAGGGGACCTACTTGTTAATCCCTTTTGAGATTCTTGGATTGGCCATCGTCTTGTTGGTTTGGTTTGTGGTGGTGTTTTTGTTGCGTTTTCCTTCTTCACCGCCCCGGACCCTACCAAAGTCCGTGGCGCGGTCCGAGGAAAGGGGGCTGCTTGCCTGTGCCTTACCTCTGGCTTTTCTCGGAGCCCGGACTCTCCATCCGGGAGGCGGAGGGCTCAGGGTGAAAGCCGGTGAGGTGAGAAAAGGACACGGCCCCTCCGGCCAGCGCAGCGGCCCCACGTCCCCGCGGTGGGTATGTCAGAGAGGAGCGGAAGGGAAGGGCGCACAGCTGCGGCCGATGAGAGCTGGGAGAGACCCTGGGCGCGGGACGGGGAGCGGCGGGCGGTCCGCGGTGCTGTGGGACGGGCCTCGAGGGCTCCGCGGGGCGGGTTCCAGAGCGCGGTGGGGGCCGGCGCACAGACACGGCTCCACCTTCCGCCTCCCCTGACAGCTGCCGGGCCAGCCCTGGAACCCCCTGTGTGCTCTGCGCTCTTGCCGCCTGTTGCTAACGGCTCCCCTGCGCAGCCCCTGCGCCCTTTCTCGCCCCCGCTGCCGGCTGTGGCCGGGTCCTCGCTGGGGAGGCAGCTCTACGAGCCGCATGCCGGGAGCCAAAGAAGAGCAAGAGGGTGCAAGGTAAAGAGTTTCTGGGTTCTGCTTGGGGCCGAGCGGGGGGCCGGTTGCCTGTCAGAGGTGGAGGCGTTCGGCTTCTTCATGGCACCTGGAGACGGTGAGGCTTAACGGGCACGGAGAAGGGCGGCGGTGGCGGGGCTGACCATAAAGGTTGCATTGTGCCTTTGAGGCGACTCGCCGCCTGTTACGAGATTCCGTACGGAGCGCCCCGGCGTTTCAGGAACTGCTGCCTGTCAGCTGCTGGTGGGTCTGTGTAGAGGGAACGTACCCTTCTCTTCGTACATTTCCATATGCTGTCGCTGCCCTTGTCGCCCCGCGCTAGCGATGCCCAGATACCTCTCACCGTCGGAGCTTTCTGCCGCCAAGAGCAGTCTAACGTAAGCCGGAGGGGGTCGGGCGGGACCCGCTTACTGAAGCACCTCCGCGCTTCGCTCGTGCCCGGCGGCCCTCTGAGGGGCCCTGAGGGGGCCGGGGCGCCAGGGGCCAGGCGGCGGCTGGAGGCGGCGGGCGCTGGGCCTGTTTCCTCTCGGGGCTGCGCAGCCAGTTTGATTTAGTTATTTTTGAAAGAACATATTTATTTAGTGACACAAATCTTAAGATTTAGCCATAAATCTCACACACGTGTCAGTTCAGAGAGGAAACCTCGCGAAGGACAGGCCGAAGTCCCAGGTGCTTTTTCCCTCCTTTGAAAAACGAAGTTGTTATTACAAATATTTTATTCTCCCAGCTGCTTGTTTGGCTTGGCGAGTAGGAGAGTGGCTCCGCTGGTCTCCGGTTTTCAGCCCTGCCCTCCACTCAGTACAGCCTCCACCTTGAGGGAGGAGGAGGTTTGTTGGCGAAAGGAAAGTGAACAAAACAAACAGGGATCGTAATTGCTTGCACTTGTGGAGTCAGCCCCGGCGAGCTCTGCACAGGCTGTGAATTGGCCCGGCTCGGGTCATTGCTCGAGTTGCAGTGGTTAATGTTAGCGAAAGCCCGTGGAGGTGACAGCGTTGTGAGGTGATTGGTGGCTGGCTCCGGGGCAGTGCTGGTATTTTACCTCTCATCTTAGCGACGTGGCTGGCGGTGACCAGAATTTGCGATTAACTAGGGAACCTTTTACATTAATGAAAGAAAGCCAGCTTCTGTGGTTGGCGTCTAACTATTGTGGTGTATTGGTTTGGGGTTTTTTTTGTTTGTTTGTTTTGTTTCCTAGGACAGTTCTTAAATGTTGTTAATATATTAATGTTCACTTACATATTTTCTGTATATGCATATATAGTTAGTGATATCCTGTAGTACCTTGCGCGAAAGGGCAATGAAAAGTCTTTCATCCTTAGTTGTTACAGAATCATTTTGGTAAATACACCCAGCTCTAACCTGCACAGTGGTTTGCCAAGTGCAGCATGTTGTGAGTTGAATGCTGTATCTCTGCAGAATTTGATTTCAGAGTAGAAGCCATGGGAACTGGAAACATTTGGAGTAAAAGTATTTATTGTAGAATAATAGCTCTTGCAGAACAGAATGTAGGTAGGAGAGAGTGAACAACAGAGCTGTCTCAGCGTATATGTAGTAATGGAGTGCATGTTTGGTTTGTCATTGTGGTGGATTTAGCCCTTCCTAGCTAAGATTTTTATACCTGTGACTTGCTACTTGTTTTCAATAAATATTTATGATTCGTTTTCAGTGAACAAAATACCATATTGTTTCAAACAGAAATCCCTTTTGATTTCCCGTCAGAATGTGTGCCTATCAGTGAGCAATGTGAAGGCCTTGTGACTCATGAAGACATTGTAACAGACAGAGTCATGCCCTGCACATTTTCTCAGACCTCTGCTCTGTTTTGAATAGTGCACTTCTTCTCAGGACTGCTTTTGTGTAGACAGTTGTTCTGGCACAGTTCCAAGATGTGGGAGCCTTGTGCATGCAGGATTTGGAGGTGTATTGTGTGGAGCTGCATCCAGCAAGTGGCCTGTGAGACTGTGTCCTTAAACAAAAATCTGTTGTGTTTTGTTCATGAATTGAAATGGGCGATACCTGAATTTACTTGGGAGTTTATATGCAATGCCTTAATGCTGACTCGTGTTACTTGTTTCCATCTTAAATCTTCTGCTTCAGGAGGTGCTTAAGAAATTTATCTTGACCTCTTAAATGCTATTTGTACTACTAGTATTTTATTTGCATAATTTATATTTTTTAGGTATTTTAACAATTTTATGTTTTGATGAAACACCTTTTCTGAGTGTTTTTTTGTCGAAGTAGCTGCATGCTGCTACAAATTTTTTAATAGGTGTAAATAGGTGTATTTAGAATATTTTTTGAGTGCTTCATATGTGTGTATTACATTGCAGATCCCTCACAGTTGTGTGCATGTTGAGAAGTAATTTGTTAAGAGTTAGCATTTGCTTCCTGTGTAATGTGTAGGGAAACTGTCAAATTATGTGCTTAGCAGAAGACTAAAAGACTTGGCATGCTATGCATCATGCTAATTTATTTTGTTTAACTTCAGTCTGTTAATGTTTGATTTACCCAATCCATTCATGTTATTTATTTATTTCTAAAGTATGAGGGGGTGGGTAACACCCAAACCATCACAAGGATGTAAATGTTGCAAGGTCAGGTAGGTTTTACAGATACATAGGTAAATTTAGTGCTTCATACATGAATTCTAATCTGCAGTTTGGAAAAAGCCTGAGTAGAGCAGCACTGCATTGTGGTAAAAGGTAGAAACATGAAAATACTTGAGCTTGTTGGTCAAATAAAAGTCTTGGAATGATAATGTTTGCATTTGTAGTTACTGGCCAGAAAAAAAAAGTTATCTCCATGTATCTGATATTTTCCAAGTGCTATAGAACTCCCTTTTTTTAAACCAAATTGTGCCTCTCAGCTTATAAGAGCATGCTGCAGATTTCAGTTGTCCAAGTAATACAAAATCTGGAGTAGACAAATGGCAGTGGTCTTGCACAAGTCTCTAAGAACTCATAGAACTACTATAGTGTAGTAGGTGAGTCACTGGGAAATGAAAGAGTCAGTAAATACATTCCAGTAAACTGTTACTAACAAGCTCCTCTTGCTTTGCTTCTGAGTATTAGCTGCAAAGTAACTATTACAAAATAAAGGAATTTAGTGTATATCTGTGGTGACTTCCATTCCTGAATGTAACATCGAAGATGTGAAAACAAAGAAGAAGAGTTTTCCTGTCAGGTGTCAACCAGGGTTGTGCACAGAGTGATACACTGTGAACTATGGAAATGTGAGCAGCGATTAACCTGCAGGTGCTCAACACCATACAGAATCCAGCTGGTTAGCATGTTAGTAGTGGGTCAGGCTGTTAATAACTAAATGCAAGAGCACATGTACCTGCCTATTTGTTCTTCCTAATCACATGCTCAATGAGCACTGTAAGGATGTCGTATCTGAGTTGGTACCATAGCCATGTGAGTAGTAATGTGTCTTATGTAGACTGCTCCTGAGCATGGTGCTTGGAGGCATGGACAGTAGTGAAATCCAGCAGCCCCTTCTCAAAACATTGTTTGCACTAGACATAAAACAGAAGTTTTATGTTCTTTGCAATGAAATAATAATTTGTTGTGCTTCTCTTGTTAAAGAGCATTATATATACAGAGTGGGCGGGTAGTGTTATGTGACTAGAAAGGTGCCCTCTACTGTTACTTGCTTTATTATTTATTCATTTTCCCCTCCCTCCTTATCTGTAGGATTAATTACCCTCACAATCATGTAGATCCCCTCAAAACTCTGCAGGGCTAGTCAATGTGTGGTACAACTTGTATTCAGAAAGATTTACTGCCTTTTACATCATTGAAGCTTGCAGATACATGGGAAGTTGGCAGGTGTTATCTAGACTTGTATGGTTTCTGTAGAGCCAGAACAGCTATGCTGCATTTAAGTTCTTAAACATTTCAATTGTTGAATGTAGAACTGTAATTAGTTAATTTTAAACATTTCAGTGTCTTTCCAAAACAAATGTTTTTTGATTCTAACTAGGAGAAGAGCATGTCCATTATACTGTGCTGTAGCAGTAATCCTACTGATTATATTTTATATATGGCATATTATTTTCTTGGAAGGTTCTGTTTGGACCCTCCCCTTTGTCTTGTAGGCAACAACCATCTGTTTGAACAATGCATGTTTTGGAGATGGCTGACTGCCTCTGTTTGTATGTGGCCTTAACTGATATATGGGGATAGCAGGTGGTTAGGAGGAGTTAGAGGCATGTGTGAATTGTCATACAGCACTTAGGGCCACCACATTTGTATTGACACAGGCTATGATGAGTGTATCTCAAACTTGGTATCCTACATGAATATGAGCTTTGAAATACTTTGTCCACAGAAGAGCTGCTGTCAAAATTGTATTTAATTGATTCTCCACCATTTCCCTCCCCAAGACATTAATTATTTCAAGAAAGCTTTTTTACAGTGTGAAGAGATGATCTTGCAAACTTTCCTGTGTAGATTTGGGTTCTGACTGTGCTCAGCAATTGTAGGTGAAAAGACTGAAAAGATGATAATTTTAGGACAATGCACTCCTTTGTCTGCCATTCAAATCTATTAAATAACCATGAAAAATAAATGCAAAATCAACTGGGCAGACTTCAGTGACTCAATAAGATGTAGCAATCCCGAATGAAGTAATGATGATTATTAAGACAGGAGGCAAAAAGGGTGTTAATTTTAATGTTAAGGAGAAAATACGCCACCCATGCAGATAAAATTTTGAACCCGCTGCCATCCCTTGGCAGTGATGTTTCTTAAAAAGAGTTGTGTTTGCTTCAGTTGTTGTAGTATTTCTTTTGGTTTTCATTTGTTCTTAAGGTGTTTCTTTTGAGAGTAAACCTTGTCATCATGAGGAAGGCAGGAATGTGTTGAGAAGAATAAAATAAAGGGTAGTGGTCACTTCTATTTTGCACTGGGCATGCATTTTTATAAGTCTGTTATTAGTATGAAAAAGTGCTAATTTCATAGAACTCTTTTGTTTTAATGACCTATCCCTCACATCATTTAATCTTTGTATACCTTTTTGCAGAAATAGCACAGTAGTTATTTCTGGAAATAGTTCTCTTTATAATCTAGATTTAATAAAATCATAGTTAAAATCTTTGTCATTGTTACAACTGTTGAATAACATCTTAGTACTTGCTTTCAAATTCAGAAGTTTGAGGATGTTAGAGTTAAATTAAACTCAGAAGTTTCTAGCTGTGTGAGTCACTAGATTTGGAACACAAATACTCAATCTTTGGAAAGAACCTCTCGACTTTGTTTTGCTGCATAGTGTCAACTGCAAAACACAGTACAGTATGTTTAAGTTAAAAGTAGTTGTATTTACATTTGAAATAATAGTTCATGAAAAAAATCATACAACTTTTGGCATCTTTTTGCTTGTTAAACTGCCTGAAGTCAGCACTAGGTCTGTAGTAGAAGCAGTAGAAGCATATCATTGTATTGCTATGTATTGTTTGCTGACTTGGTTGAAAAGAAATAAAAACTTGGAGAGGGAGAAAAGGATAGAGAAGTGGCCAGTGCTGGAGAATTCTTCTTGCAATCTGATAGACTGGAGAGGTTCTTTTGTTTGCTGTCTGGTGCTGGAGCCAGATATGTGAAATAGGAACATCTGGATCTTTTAGTCTGGAGAGAAATGGATTTGTCTCAAAATGACATAAGTCATTATAACATCAGTGAAAAATAAATTCCTCAATATCTATTTATGTTTAATAGAATACAGTATTTAGTGTTCTCTGTGGTTTGTTGAAAAAGTGTATTTTATTGGGTGTGTGCTTTTCTGCTTTTTAGAGCTTGTTTAAAATATTTTGTTCAAGTCTTTGCTAATGGTTCATAATGTTAGATTTTATCCTAATCAGATAAGAGAGGTTAAGTTGTGTGATATTACTAAGACAAAGAGTACTGAAACACTGAATTACTTTTGTTTTTCAATTGGTGCGACAATCAACTGGCATCCCTAAAAGATGGAACAAACAAAGCTCACAAACATTTCCTGTTTTTTCTTGCACTGCTGTAGTTCCCAAGCTGAAACCACTGAAAGACTCCTGATAACTAAAAGGCTTCTGATAAGTTTGCAGACTGGACAGTGCATATGTCCTTGCTCTTCTGTCCTTTGTCGCAGTTATGTACAGTATTGTGTAAGATGCTGATACACAGTAGAGACGAAATGGCAATCTGAACTTCTTCATAACTCTTGTTTTTCACAGCAAGGACCATCTCAGGAGAATCTGTGTTTGTATGTAGGGAATAAAACATGTACCAAATTGTGGTTTCTCTGATGCCCATGTCTTTCTATGCAAACATTTTTAAGTGGTTCTGAGAGATGTCCAAGTTGCAGCCACGCAATCTCTTCAAAGCTGGTAGACACTTCCATATGCTTTCATGAAGGTGATGTGAATTGTGATATAACATGTTGTCTTCCTTTTCTTCTGGTATTTTCTATGGGAAAAAAATTAAGTCTTAGCTAACTTAAAAGGACTAGTACTGCTGTGAACAGTACTAGACTCTGTTTCTCCAGCAACAAACGATATTCCATGTCAGCTTGGTATGAATTTGCATTTATGTATGTATTGTCTTTTCTCTTTTAATCTAGTTTGTACTAAGAATAAATGCAACATTCATAGCATTTCAAAAAGAAACATTGTCTCTTATGTATGGCTGGACAGACTGTCTCACTATCTATAGCAAGTGTGTATGTGTGAGAGGGAGCCAAACTTGATACTTGCTGTGAGACAGAAAAAATATATTATTTTAAAGCTGCTTCTCTATCATCTTTGAGATTTCTAATGGAATCACCAAATATGGAGTTAAAAGCTATCTACAGAGCCTGTGGTCCTTCAAATACCTTTGTATATATATTTGTGTAAAGTACCTACAGAAAACTTACCTGCACTCTAAAAAATGCTGGAGATTACTATCTTGCCTCTAGGTCAGGAATAGGAACCTTTTTGAAAATATGTATTTTAAAAGGTCCTTTTAAACCTCATTCTTTAGTGCATCAGTTGCATTTTTAGAGACTTGAAGAAAGTCTTGAATGGTATGCTACATATTCATTGAGGTCAAAACTTACCTGAAATAACCAGTGTATGTATGAAAAAAAAATTTGTGGTATGCTAGGCTTGGGTTGAAGTGATTATGCAATGTGAAATTTCTCAGCACTGCCTTCTACTTGGAGTTACAGTCAGGAGAAATATTCTTCAAGAGCTTCTTGAGTTTTCACTCTGCCTTTACTGAAGTATGCTTCAGTGGTATAAAGGTGTTTTGCAACTATAGTATCTGAAAACCTCCGAAAAACAGTTTATGCGAAAGATTGGTTTTGGTGTTTGTTGTTACACACTGAAATAATGAAATTTGATTTAGCTTGTTGAAGGGCAGATTTAAACTCTGTTTGCCTAAGGCGGTTGCTGGTTAGAAGCTGAGTGCTATGAAGATGTGAGATACTAAATGCTTGCTTGCTGCCTGTGGAAATACAAGATTTCAGAAAACAATACAGGATAAAATGTGTTTGTTCAGTGGCAACTATGGACTTTTGTGCAGCTAGTAAGGAAATGGAAAATTGGCTCTTTGAAATGAAAGATCTTATGGTGCGTGCTTGCTAATTAGTAATCTGTTGTTCAGGGTTTTGAGCATAAAGCCTTCTGCTTGACAGAATGATAGTGTGTAACACCCTTAATTTTTTTTTCCTTCTCTGTACTAGATGCACATTACTAGTTGCCTTCTTTTTATTATAAGGAATAATAATTTTTGCACTGAGTCATCCTGGGGTTTGGTAAAGCTTTTTTTTCCACAGTTCTCTTATCAACAAAGTATAAGAAGTCACTATTTCAGCAGTGCACCTGGCAACATGTTTTATCAGAAGATATTGGTTATTTTTATTTGAACTGTAGTGAACAGCTGTTGAATGCTACATTATTTTTTAACTACCACTATTGTGCACATCTTGTCTAGAGATGCAAAGGAGGAGTGGAGGGAAAGGCAAAAAAATTTTTGGCCTGAGGATCAAAGTGTATCTGTACTTCATAATATGAGAAAGAGGCGGGGGGGGGGGGGGGGGGGGGGGGGGGGGGGGGGAAGGAGGAAAAGCTTTATGTAGGGTATCATGATTTTTAAAAGATAGGCTCATACTTACCCCATTCTGCTAAGTGTAAATCAGAGGCTGGTTTCATTCCATAGACTGTTGTGGCTTCAGCACTTGAATTTTCTCCTTTTTTTTTTTGTCTTTTGGTGTTCTGTGCAGGTGTTTGAAGGCTTGATTGCCATGCTGTACTTTATCCTTTCTCCCCTCCTTAATTTTTGTCTGTTTTAAGGTCAATTGCAGAACTTCAACAATTAAATCTAGATGAATAAAATACACTTAAATACAGCAAACATTTTAGTTCTCAAGCCAGAGAGTTCTCAGCCATTATGTAGTGTAAGAGGATTCTCTAAGGCAGGTGAACTGATAATACATAAGATATTAGATGTTGATGATTTTATTTGAAGCATAAAAAATAGTTTCTTTGTGGAGATAACTTAGGAGAACTCTGGGATGCATGCTTCCTTCTGGATGCTCAAGTATCAAGCAGTCTGTACTCAGTTATCAGAGACTTAAGTATGTTATAATTTTGACATCTCTTCAAAACCAGCGAAGATGTTTCCTCAAGGTTGTTCCTTCAGTAAAATAGTGACAGTAGTGTTAAATATAGTTGCTATTAAATTTTTTTTACATTGTTTTCCCATGTTTTTCTTTTGAAATTCTCTTTTGCCCATTTCCTCCTCTTACAGCACATCATGATCTCTATGACAACACCTTATTGAAGTGTATATTCCTCATCTGGAACAGTCAAGGCTCAGTGTACAAACAGAGAATGAGGAACAGAATATATCTGAAGCAGTCTCTTAAATTAACATTCATTGACTCATCTTGGCATCAGGCTTGAAGTTATTAAGAGAGATGATAGATTTATTTTCCTTCTTCAAGTTTGATCATGTATAGTGCCTATGCCATAAAGTTCAAGTCCAAACAAGAGTTGGCTGGTGATGTATGAAGGGGCACCTGTGAATAGCTTGTATTTCTGAACATTGTTCCTTTGCTGCTTGAATTGCATTTAATTTCCTAAGATGCTATAACTGGAGGCTAATTTCTGGAGATAGTTTTAGTATTCTGGCTAAATAAATGCTAAGCCAGTTTATTACAAACAATTTCACTTTGCCAGTTTTAGGTTTAGTTTTGTGTGATTTGAAGATAAATAAATTACTTTTGGAGAGCATAAGCCTTAATATAACTTCTTCTTCTACAGTAGGATGATTTAGTTTTGTTTTATGCCTACTGAAGAAGTTTAGGTTCACTAGAAAGGCTTCCTCAAAATATTCCAATGCTTTAAAATAAAGATATCTCCTTCTACATCTTAAAAAATAGAGAAGTTTTTATTTTAGGGATATTTATTCTGAAGAAGGAGTCTAAGGTTATGGTGTAGCACAGTGAGTCAGAGTAGAATTTAAAGGCTGAGAATTTTTAATGGAAATTTCTTTTAAGTAAGAGAAGCAGTGGCAGTATTTGATTCCATGGCTTTAGAAGGTGTAGATGGATACCACTCACCATTTGTCTTCGGTATTTTGACAAGGCCATAAAACTTGCTGATCCTCACATTGCTGACTACTTAATTACCTGTTGCTTTTGGTAAAGAGTGAACTAGGACCTGTGTAGACCTGTTGCCAGGAACGGGGTGACAAAAAAGTACACCTGATGATTTTCCAGAAGTTGGTGTGACTCACTGCTGTCCAGCCTCTGAAGTCTGAGTGAAGAAAAGTTTTAACTTGGCCTCTTAGGAAGTTGCTTCCTGAAAGAGGGGAACTTTGCAGAAGATAGTTAATTATGAGCTCTTGCACTGTTGCTTCAAAATACATTGAAGAACAAGTCTCCTCTTCCTATACTACTAAAAACTAGAGAAGGAAGTGATAATTTAACTTTCAACACCTTATGCTGTTAGAGCCACTTCTAGAATTAGCGGAGGGGTTTTTTTTGGATAGGTTTGGTGGCCTTTTTTTTTTTTACTTATGATTTTTTCCAAGTGATCAAACTTCAGAATTGGCAATAAATTTCAGGCACTAATCCAAAAAAGAGGTCAGATGGCTAACAGTTTCTATTCCTGCCCTTACAGAGGTGGGACTCTTCCTTTCAGAGTAGTTTTACTTATCCTTAAAACAAGATTTTGAGAAACAAATATTCTCAGAAACAAACTGATTTTTTTTTTTTATCCCTTCATATTATGGGTTGGGCTGTGTTGCTACTCCTGGATGGATGGAATTTTGGAATGGCCATTTCATTTTGTCTTCAAAGTACTTGTTTTATGAAGAAATTAATGTTGACATTGTGGATCTTGTAACCAAAAATTAATAGTGTTTCATGGAGAAACATATTTGCTTTATCTGGAGACTTAATTTGTTCTTACCATGCAAGTTATTTACTAGAAGCACCTTTGGGCCATATAGATGTAAGGCGTAACTGGAGAATTGCTGTTGCCAGCACTTGGACGTGTCTGTGCTCTTCTTGAGAGTGTCTTCAGCCATGAATGGTTGTCTTCTGTTAATGAGCAACATGTGATCTTGAGTTATTAAAATAGACCAGAAAGCTTCTGTAAATCTTTACATTCCAGAAACGGATATTTTCTCCCCAGTGTTGTGTGGATCGTTCTATGACAACTCGAGCTGTGACTGCTGCTCTGAATTAACCTAACTGACATTATGCATAGCCCCACATGCAGGCTTGCTGACATCAACTCTTTTGGCACATACTCAGAGGAGTAAACAAAAGACAATCAGTGTTGAGTTTGGCATAACTAGCAAGTCCACAAAACTGCCAAGTCTTTCACAATATAGTCATCCAATTAATCGTATTGATTTAGGACATTTACTTAAGGGAGTAAAAAATACTGTATTGGGTCTTAAAAGTTCTTCTGTTAAAGTTTTTTGTGTTCTAGTGAACTACTAAATACACTCCTTACTTACAATGCATTTTTCATGTTTTTTGATCTTGTTGTTCTTTTGTAGAACAAAAATGAATTCTGAAAGCTCAGCACTTGCTGTGAGTAGTAGCCCTGCTATAGTAAACCAATGTGCCAGAGGAGGAATGGGAGAAGAAAAAGTTTGGTAAGATTTACTTCTAATTTTCTAAGAGTTTAGTAGACAGCACTATTGGGAGGTGTAGTTTTGAGTAAAATAATTATTTGGTATAAAAATTTGCATTAATTTTGCATTGTTTAACAACAGAGAAGGAAAAGGAACATTATATTTTATTTCAGTTTAGAGCTTTTAGCAGATGACCATGGGACAGGCTGTCATGGGGGTGAGTGATGGGCAATGGAAAAACTGCAGTTCAACAGTGCACCAGTTGTACTCGAGGAATCTTTCACATATGGCAAATGTCTTAATCTCCCAGTGGTGTTGCTATTACTAGTAACCTGGAGTATTTTGCAGGCTTCTGGTCTCCTGGGACTTGTGCCCTGGGAGAAATTAGAAAGTCAGTGGTTTCTACTTGTCATTTGTCATTTTAAAAAGGGTAATCTATATGGGAGCAAACAAAAATGCATGATGTTCCATGGTAGATGTGGACAAATGCTTACACTTTGGGGCAGTTTTTGGATGAAAATTGCCGCTGACCATGCAAGGACTTTCTTTGGAGTTTTCATGAAGGAAACAGAGTGTTGAAAGGGCATTGAGACTATTTCATCTGTGTTAATGGCAGTTGTTCACTAGGGTTTTAGCTATGATTTTCTTACATTGTTTATTTACCATGTAGTAAACAATTAAATAAACTCATGACAGGCAACGTGGCATCCATATGGACAAAAATCTAACATATATTGGTTTTGTGGGTTGAGAAATATTCTTGACAAACTAAATAATTCAAGAAATAGTAGCAGATGTATTCATCTTGTATTCATGAATACTTTCCAAGAAATCACATAGAACCTTTTTGTTTTAGTTTGCATGTAGGCTTAAATTAAGAGCATTGTAATACCAGGAAAATACTTTCTTTTTAAATATCTTCCAGTATTGTATTCATAGAACATCCTCAAGGCTAGAAACAAAATCTTTGAATGAAGAAGCTGGTTGAGGAAGACTTGTGAGCTTCTCTTCTGACTTCCAGATATAGTGATGAGTGGGGAACAGTCACATACTGTTCCTTTGATGGTGACTTTTTTTCTGCTTTGTTTTTTTTTTTACTCCTGCTTGTGGTATTGAGCAATATAATTTCATTTTCTGCATGGCATTTCTTTGTGATGATTCATGGCAATTCTTAGTAATGTTTGCTAATACTAGTGAGAGATTGCAATTAATGTTATCAAGTATCATGAATAAATGGTAGGCTTTGTTACAAATGTGGAATTGACCTTGGGGGAAGATGATGGGAAACAGCGGAATTTATTTGTCTACTAGTTTGCAGTTTACCTTTGGTCATGTCTATTTTGCTCTTCCCCTCCCCCAAACTTTGTCTGTTTTGTTTTTTTTTTTTATTATTTTTAAATGCTAATCTACAATATCTTTGAGTGTACATTGTTACAGCTGCTAATGTTTTTAATCGTTGCCTTCCTGCAATTCTTCATTAAATTAGTCAGAGGTTAGAACAGAGATTGTCGTCTTCTTCAGGAATTTAAAAAATATTTTTATTTAATATGCTAGGATACTTAGGAGTTCTAATTGGGAGATAAACCAAATTAATTGTTTTCAAACATAGTAAAATTACCATGGGATTTTAGGTTTGGTAAATATCCACATGCTCATCTGCAGGAGCAGTCTCACTCTCACAAGTCCTTCTCTTTATCTCTGTCTGTGCTAGGCCAAGTTGTTTGGTGTGTCACTGAATTTTAGGATTAGTTTAATGCAATTTATGAAACATTTAGAAATATTTGTGCAGCCACTGGATGATTTCCAATGACTGGTTGTGTACTCACTGCTGTGAAGTGCAGTTGTTGTGTACCTCACTCAGTAAAATCATGATGTACGTGTGTCCAGGTGATAACTGTAAATTGTGTTGTCTTGTCCCATTTTGTTTGGGGTTTGCTTGGGATCTCTTGTAGACCTTGTTTATAAAACAGAAGTCATGTCTTAATGAGCACCAGTGAGTATATTATAGGTCACCCACTGTATGATAGCCTGTTTCAGGTAAAGTTGCAGTAGATACTTTGGGTATATTGTCAGGGTTGGTTTGTTTGTTTGGGGTTTCGTGGCCTTTTTTTATATCGGGGATAGAATAGAGGATGAAGTGTAAAATGGAAATAAAGAATATTTCACTAAATTGTATTCTCCACTTTTACAGAAGATGATATTGTAACTTTATAGAGGAGAGAGATTGCTAACATTACAGTACTAACTAGTTAGAATTTGTAGGTTTAAGGAAAGACATGCAAGAGGGAAGAATTCTTAATTTCTGTCTCTCCAAAATGCTAATGGGACTTGGAAATTCTGTGGTTTACCTACTTTGCCAATTGTGATGAGGACATCTGAATCTTTGTCTGCTTTTCTTTTGTAGAGCTAATACCAGAAAAGAATATAATCTGGTAGGATATGGGAAAAGATGTAAAAATCCCACCCAAAATGCAAGAAATTTAGCTAAGTTCTCAAAACTCAAACTTAGGTCTGTGTTGTCGCCAGTGACATTGTATAGGAGCTTATAAATTCTGCAATTCTGTTCCGTCAGAGTTTGGTATCTGCATAGTTCGCTACTGCTGGAAGATAAAGTTAATTGAATTCTCAAGCTTTGCAATGCTTCACTTGCTTTGTTTTCTCCCCAACATACACAATCAAGATTACTGCAGAAAAAAAAGAGCAGCAGTCAGTACTAGTGTAGAAGTGTGATGACTAGAGGGCACTAGAGCAGAGTTCATGTGGGAACCAAACGAAACTGTTCTTGCTAAGTGGGAATAGTGGGAAATGGAACTCATGTGAATCAATGTTCTGACCATTCACTGTCTGAGCTAGTATGGAACAGTGCTTGAACAAGTAAAGGCTTGAGAGCCTTGAAATTCTAGAAGCTACCGATTTGGCAGATTCTCAGTTTCTTAATGTTGAAAATTGCAAGAAAAGAACTATAGATAAGGAAGTATGTGGGAACTGTGTCAATTGATCTGTGCTTGCTGTGAAAGGAGCTGGCTGGCGTATTGCTTTTCAAAACAAATGTGCAGGGAAATTGGCAGTTTTCCAGTTTGTATTCTTGTGTGTAGGTTTGTCATGTGCTTGCTTTAGGCTGGATGAAAAGTTGCTAGTCGCTTCTAGTCACTGACCTGGTGAAAAAAACAGAAGTCTTCTTGGTTTTGGTCTCTTTATGGAGGTTATGGTTTCAAGTCTTCACTGAAGCCTTATGCATGGCTTAGTGCTTGGCTATTTGTTTCCCTAGGCAAGGGATGTGGTATATTGTGGAGCATAATAGGAACGACTTTTACTGTTGTTGTCCTTTTTCTTTCTTTTTATTTTTTTAATATCACAGCCTTAGAAATGTGAATGAGACCATTGTAAACAGACACAGGAAGTAATTAATCGAGACATACCAGATTTTTTAATCGGGAAAACACTCAGGAACAAGGCTGCACAAAAGTCTGGATTTTATAGGGAAGCTAATTCAAAACACTTTAGCCTCTCAACTGCCTGTTCCTATTTTCACCATTACTTGCTACCACCTCAGTTATGCCAGTACTGTATTGAGCCATTCTGTGAATTAGATTAAAATAATTTTAGTTAAAATGGCTTTCCCCAGGAGAGAGTAATTCTTATTTCAATAATGTTATGTGTAATCAGCCCTACAAATATTTGTTCAGTACAACTTAGAGGGTGAAAAACTGCATTAAGTGTGGGCTAGGGCACACTGACCAAGGAAACCCCAGGGCTCAGTACTGGAACCAGTTCTCATTAATGTCTTCATCCATGAACTGGAGAGAGGACTTGGTGCACCCTCAATAAGTTTGCAGGTGGCACTAAGCCAGGAGGGAATGTTCATCTGCTTGAGCATAAGAAGGCTATGTAGAGTGATCTAGACAAGCTAGATCAGTGGGCTGAGACCAGTCGTATGACATTAAACAAGGCCAAGTGCCAGGTCCTGCAGTTGGGTCACAACAATGCCACACAAAGCTCCAAGCATGATGAAGAGTGGCTGGAAAGCTTCCCAGTAGAGAAAGACCTGGAGGTGTTGATTGACAGCCAGCTGAATATGAGCCAGTGTCTGCCCATGTGGCCAAGGCAGCCAACAGCATCCTGACGTGTATCAGGAGCAGTGAGACCAATAATAGTAGGGAAGTGATTGTTCCCCTGTACATGGCACTAATGAGGTCATACCTAGAGTACTGTGCTCATTTTTGGGGTGCTTACTACAAGAAAGACATGGAGTTGCTGTAGCAGGTCCAGAGAAGGGCAACAAAGCTGAGGAAGGGTCTGAAGAAATGAGGACCAGCTGAGGGAACTAGGGTTCGTCAGTCTGGAGAAAGACTGAGGGGAGAGCTTCTTGGTTTCTACAAGTACCTGAAAGGAGGTTGTAGCTGGGTAGATGTTGGTTACTTTTCACCAGTAACAAGTGAAAGGACAAGAGGAAATGGTCCAAAGTTGCACTAGAGGAGATGTAGATTAGAAGAAATTTTTTTTCATTGAAAAGATTCTTGAGCTGTGAAACAGCCTCCTCTGGGAGGTGCTTAAAACCTCATCCCTGGAGATGTTTCGAAGGTGTGAAGATGTGATGCTAGAGGACTTAGCACCTCAATTTGTAGAGTTGAGTAATTGCGCTAGTTTGAAGCAGGCTAGAATGTTTTGGTGACAAGAACTAGATTACAGGCTGTGGAAAGAAAACTGTGGTGATGTCTACTTCACTCATAGGCTTGCTGAGATGTATAGGAACAAGAAATAAAAACATAGATAACCACTCTCACTTGGGCTGCTGGCTGAGCTGCATCTCTCTAATCTCACAGGGGTAAGATTGAGAGGGGTAGGGGGAAGGTGAAGGGCCAGTTGAGAGCCCCTCCTGGGGACTCAGGTTTCTGGGAGGGGAGTTACGTTTCCGTATTACCTTTTTACCTTGTATATTTCTGTATATACTGTAAATATCTGCATGTATATTGTTCCAGCTGTAAATATAAGCTTCATTCATATTTCCAGAGCTGGCTGAGTCTAGTCTGGGTGATTTCTAAAGTGGGGGGGAGGGGAACACCCAAACCATCACAGTAATAGTTAGGCTTGACCTTAAAGGTCTTTCCCAGCTGAAACAGTTGTGTGAGTCTATGAATACTTGAAGGTTTTGACTGTTTTACTAGGACTTCTTTGCAAAAATGAGTGGGGTTTGTCCTAAAATGGCTAAATACAGTTAGAAATAACGTAAGGAATGGTAATCTCAAATAAATTGACCAGATTTCATACTTACCTTCTTTAGTAATTAGTCTTGTATTAAAAAACATGAGCTGTATGAATAACACATTATTTTTCTTCTCATTTTTTTCTGCTGTTTCATAACTAGATGCAGTGTCTGGCATGTTTTTTTTTTCAAAGAACTTCAGAGGTAACCATTACTATTTTCAATGATTGGAAAAAGATTTCTGGCTTCCAAAATATGTGGCCAGGAGAGCCAGTGGCATTGTGGCCTGTATCAGATGTAGTGTGGCCATCTGGACAAGGGAGGTTATTCTTCCCCTGTATTCAGCACTGGTCAGGCTACACCTTGAGTACTGTGTCCAGTTCTGGGCCCCTCATTTCAAGAGAGATGTTGAGGTACTGGAATGTATTCAGAGAAGGGTGACAAAGCTGGTGAGGGGCCTGCAGCACAGCCCTGTGGGGAGGGGCTGAGGGAGCTGGTCTGTTTAGCCTGGAGAAGAGGATGCTCAGGGGAGACCTTATTGCTATCTACAACTACTTGAAGGGAGGCCATAGCCAGGTGGGGGTCAACCCCTTCTGCTAGGTAATCAGCAACAGAACAAGGGGACACAGACTCAAGTTGTGGCAGAGGAGGTATAGACTGAATATTAGGAGGAAATTCTTCCCAGAGAGAGTGATTGGCATTGGAATGGGCTGCCTGGTGGTGGAGTCACCATCCCTGGAGGTGTTTGAAAGGAGACTGGACGAGGCACTTAGTGCCATAGTTTAGTTAATTAGAAGGATTAAGTGATACATTGGATTTGATGATCCTAGAGATCTTACGATCTGGTTGATTCTGTGATCTGTGATTTTGGAGGTCTCATGCAACCTGATTGATTCTGTGTTTCTGTGTAGCTCTCTGATCGTAGTAGGGGAAGTAAGCTCATGTACTGAGAGCACTGACTTGAGTAGAGCAATATGAAGCTATAAGAATGTGCTCTGCTGGCCTGTATCACAAGAACGATATTCTATTACTACTTTAAAGGTGTTTTTTTCCCTTAGAATTTAATCCCTCTTGTATCCAGTATGTCACTGCAAGTAAAGTTAAAATGGATACAGTGATGGTAGAGAGTTTCTTTAACATTGTGAACACTACACATTTCTTTGGATTTTGCTGGGACTAATTAACTTTTGAGTAAACTATTAGAGCAAGAGTAGAGCTTTAAAACTTTCAGTGAACGAGTTACTGAAGACACTGATTTTGTTAGCCTGCTTCTAACAGCACATTAGGAGGGTGGCCTTGTTCTGTGTTACAGGTGATGGGAGAAAAAAAGAAACGGGGAAGAAAGAGGAAAAGAAATAAAAATACTGGGCAGAACAGTCAAGAAATGTAGATTTCCATTGAAAACAAACAAGTGTGCAGGGCAGAAGGTGGGGGGATGCCTCAGAGTGCCCTAAATGTTTGTTTGCTGCAATTTTAAGACTTTCCAGGAAACAAATTAGGTGTTTTTATAATATTTATCTTACATATCTATTGCAATACAGTCCTTGCAGTCCATAATGGTTATGCATACCATGGCTGAGCTCTGATGTCAGTTGTGAAGCACCTTCTTACTTTTGTAGTTCTAGGCTATTAACAGCTGTTGCTGAGCTAAAGCTATTTTTAGCCAGTCACTTACTGACCCACAAGGCTTACAGTTACACAGTTAGCTTTTGGTGTGTTTTTATTTAGTACAGGAAAATGTTTCTACAGTGACCTTCTGCCCAGTGACTGCATATCAGATCACCCCCTTAACATATGGGTTATGTTCATATCTGTTGGTTATTGTTTTATCTAAGCTTTAAATTTTGGAAATTCTTAAAATGAGTTGCTCTGGGGTGTGTGGTTGTTTAGTTGTATGTTGGTTTGTTTGTTTTATTTGGATGTTTGGTTTGTGGTTTTTTGTAGGGTTTTTTTTGTTTGTTTAATCTGCTATTTAAAAAGTAGAAATCTGTATTTTCATGGTGAGGTGATATGTAGATACCACATGGTAGGTACTTAGCTTAATGCATGTGTTTTTAATCACACAACCCTTCTTCCTTAATGAGGATGAGAATAGGGTTGCTAGATTGCTGCATACTGTAGCTCAAAGACAGACAAGTATTCAAACTGACTTCTCACTTGTGTGGGAAGTAAGGTTTCGTGACATAAATCATCATAATTCTCCTGCAGCTTTTGCCAGCTGCTAACTGATGAAGGAAGAGTTATATGTCTGGGATTAGAGTGAGAAGAGAAACAAGTTTAACCACTTTCCCTGTTTCTCCCTTGTCCTTGTTCAATCAGTAGAAATGAGTCATCCTGAAGAACTGAATTAAAATGGCTCTAGTCAAGTGCAGTTTAACTGCAGATGTTTGTGATTACAGAAGGCACAAACACGTTTGGAGAATACAAGGTTACAGTGTTTGCAAAAAGGAAGTCCCATCAATTGCAGATTAACACTTTAGATAACTAGATAAAGTTGATCTTATTTGCAAGAGGCCTCAAATTATTGCACACAGGAAATGCTCTTCTTGGAAAGCTGAATAATAGTCAGGTTAGTTAGCATAAACTCACAATTATGAGAGGCTCTTTTAATGAAGTTCATAAATATTTGCAAAACAGATATTAAAAATCAAAAACCAAACCAAAACACCACCTTTATCTTACTAGTTTATTTAACATACTCATCTGCCCTTAAAAAAGAGTAGTAGCACTGAAAATTGTTATAAAGGAATGGTGTGTATTGGGATTTTTAACCTGAGAGCCAGTTTTTTAAAGGAGGTGGATGAAGATCCAAGAGAGCAACTTAGAACCTGGAGGGGATGACTCATACCAGCTTCTGTAGCACACCCATAAACAACGAGAGATGAGAATGTGCTGAAATAGTTAAAGCAAGAGCAGTTGCCAACTGCTGACTTGTCTCATACACACATGAAATGAGCTTTGTAACTGAAGAAAATGTGCCCCAGAGGCAAATACAAGTTTAAACACATGTTTAATCATCATGTCTTATGAAACTGGGTATGGATTACATTTCCTGGATGGGATTAAAAAAAAATCCTGATTGCTGTCTAAAGAAAGAAAAGGGTTCAGTTTACGTGTGCAGCCCGAATCTCAATCCCACAAGATGGCAGGCTTGATCCGAAGTTCAGAAAGACTGTTGTGTCAGTCTGACAGAGGAGCAAGTTGCTCTGGGTATTGAACTCACTGCTGTGCCTTTGGTTTGTGGTTATTCTCCTTTCCCTTTCCCACCCTGCCCGTTTCTTTACTTGGGGGCTGCACAACAAGCTCTGGGCAGAGATGAGAGTCCCTAGATTCCTAGATAAAGGTGTCTTTAGGTCACACTTCAAATAATTCATATTAGTATTACATCTCTGGAGACTTCTGTTATGTGCTTGATGATGTCTGTGTATTCTACCTGCCTTTTCACTATTCTGTGTGTCTCTTATTATAGCTATTAGTGTAGGGAGTTAGAACAAGCATTTCTGAAATACCTAATTGAGTCCAATTTGACGTCAAGAAGTTTTTATCCCAGTAAAAGGTAACACTTTCTTTAGGCTGCTCTCAGTGGTATTTTGTTTATGAATGTGTCTTAGTGAACAGGCTGGTGCCATGGCTTTTGTACTCTGACGTACAGGTAAATGGAATGTTCACAGACAGTATATAGGGGGAGCAAAATACATTTCGTTTTTAAAGAGCTGGAGAATGTTTAAAAAAAAACAAAACAAAAGGTAACACATTTTTATTTTAGTTACTTTGATGTGGGAAAGGAGTATAAAAATGTATCAGTCCACCGGTCTTTGAAAGTGTCTTTTTCTTTTCTTCCTGACAGGGCATATTGTTGAAATCCAGAAAAGATATTTAATTAAACTAAATGTAGCTTTGAACTTTCTGTGGCTGTCGTTATTTTGTCTAGAACAGTAATCACTGGCACGAGAAGCCAAATCTGTTCAGCTTGACCTAAAGATCCAAGTTTTCTCGTTTTGGCTTGTTAAGATTTGTTATTTTTACCTCTTTTTTTCCCTTCTGTGGATGGGAGATGTGCATGCTAGCAGGGTGGTCAATAACACAGACATGGTGATTGGGCTTTTGGATCACCAATGTAAATAACTAATGTAGAATGAGGCCTCAGCTTCTCTAACTGACATATTGGTAATTTACAAGTTCAAGTGATGATTGTAGCAGATGAGAACTTCGGTGCAATCTTGTAAACATAGAATAAATGCATTTGCATAGTTTAGAACAAGGATGGAATGTGTCTTGTCTTTAGGGGTTTGTTTGCTGTAGAGCCTCATCTTCTTATTCAGCTATATTGCATCTTGCTATGTTTTGTTCCCCTTCTTTACAACTTCATTAAAAAACCACAGAAATTGCAGAAATGATAAAAAAAAACTATTTGCAAAATGTGAAGCATGTGAACAAGCAAAGGAGAGGAAAACATTTCTTTTGCTCTTTTATAGTCTATTACAATAGTGGTAAAAATAACTCATGACAATAGCAAATAGTGATAAGAGAATTGTAATGGTTTTGAGTTGACTTAATTGCCTTTATTTCTGTTTCTCTACCAAAACCATTAACTCTAGCTAAGTGAAATATACAGTTATATGATACTTGAATCATAAACAATATGCATTTAATATATTCAGGAAATCTTGTATGATGTAGCAGCAGAACGTCTAGATATGAGTCACTGGGCTACTCATTACCAGCATCCCCCAAAATCATCCCTCAAGCTGCACCATTGTTTTTGCACATTGGTGTATTTTATGTGCATACTGTGCACTGGTAGGAAAAATGCTCTAAAGATCTCCTTCAGATGGGTTTGATCTTTATCTGCTGTATATAGTGTTATATACATCCTGAGCAGGGATGTCTTGAGCAAGTTAACAGCGGAACAGGGAGAGGTTTTCCTATTTCTGTTTAGAGAGGCTGCAGGGTATGACATTAAACAGATGATTCTGGTAGTACTTATGGAGAAGTTCATATGAAGTTGACTTGCTTCTTTAGTGTAATTTTTTTACTGCTGATTAGTACCATCTCCATTACCTATTATCAATGCATGAGCAACAATTAGCCCTCCAGGGACCCTTACTCATTGTGTGCAGCTGCTTGCCACATCGGTTAACTCTGCCAGTGTGTTTCAAAACACATAATTTCCATAATAGCTAAAATTCTCCAGAACTTCATAGCAGTTGTGTATCCTGCAGACTTCGTTATAAATATATTGTCACTGTCACCTTTTTGACCATGGACATTTTCTGTTGAGTCTTTTACTGGAGTGGAAAAAGGTGTCTGCAGGGGTAAAAGCTGATATTAATTTACTTGCCATAATCTTTTCAGGTATTTGGAGACTTTTTGGTTTGTTTGGGTTTTTTATCATTTGTACCCTAGAATCAGTGTAATATTTTGGGATTTGATTTTAAGCAATATCTGTCTGGAGGCCTCTAACAAAATCTTCTTTGCTTGGTTAACAAGAGTTCATATTCTCCTTTGGTTGGTACCTTTTACCTTTCACTGTTCAATAGAGGCACCTGTGTTCAGTGGAGCATGCCAGGATTTGTTGCATTCCATTGTAGGTGTTTTAGGCTAATTTAGAAAAAGCAGCAACTCTTAAACCCCCTGAACAACTTCAGTGTTAAACAAACAAAGTTCTGAAAGTAAACTGCAATAAAATGGGTATGTAAATACATATAAAGTGTAGAGTAATATAAACTTCTGTGTAGCCCTTTGAAACATCTTGATTTTCTGTGTGGGAATACATGCACGTGCCTGTTTGAAATGGGTCTGCAACAAATAAAACAAAATGCTAAGGCAAAAAAGAAAATGCCAGTGACTTACCATTGCCAACCATCTGTTTCCTGTATGCTTACTCTGCTTCTCTTTCAGAGATTCTTGTCCGTGTTCAGGATTCCTTTTCACTAAGACTCCAGTATCTGTTCCTATAAACACTGTCACTATTTTATACACATGTTCAACATGCAGTGCAGTTTTGCTTCTGGTGAATAGCCTAACACTAATAACAAGACAGAAATGTTTTTTCTCACCAAATAATATATGGTTACATATTTTTAGTTAATTCTCTGACTGTAGAGGGAGCTGGTGATTAGTTTTCAAGGAAAACAAACAGTGTTTCTAGGGGAACATTTAAACATTGTAGTATTTGAAAACAAAAGGTCAGAAATGAAAGACTGATTTTCAACTTGGTCTTTCCTTTTAGGGAAGAGGAGGCAGGCTAGAGATTGTGTGAATTGGTTAAATTAACTGCATTTTTCGGTGGGTCCTGCAAATTTCTGTAGATAGTATTGTAAGAAAGGATAATTTGAACATAGAAGTGTTTTCAGTTTGCAAGATGAAAACATTTGGTCACCTGCAGATGTCTCAGGAAAGACAGCGTTTCTGTCCTGAGGTGCCATTACATTGCTTTAAAACTGCACAGGGAAATCCCCCAGCTACATCTGTAGATTGGTTTTCTTCTGATGAGGAAAAGAAAGCCTGGGCTAATAGTAATAGCTCCTATTAAGGACATAATTCAGTAAGAATATGCAATTAAAACAAGTATGCTGTAAAGTATTGAAAATACCTCTAAATGTTTCAGACTATCCACTTACATTGGTTAGTATTAAGACCACATTTTTGGCTTTTTTTTTTCTGACCTGAAGCTTCAATACCATTGTAAGAAGGATAAATTAAAATTCAGAAAAATTAACCTGATCTATCAGCAGGTATGTAGATACTCTGCTTCCTTCTCTGTTGTCTTCTATGTCATGTTTTGTAGTCAGTGGTGAAGACCAGGAGCTAACCATATTTTGTTAACTGTCCAGTTCCTTATGCCTCCATTTAAAAAAGTGAGTGGAATTACTGTTCTACTTCTGAGTGTGTACAAGATTTTGTTTCAAAGACTCTAATTGTTGTATGTGACAGGATTTTACTTATTTTGTTAGTTTAAAAGACACTCATTTTAGTAAATGGAACATACTGTTACAGTTTTATTGCTGAAATTTTGTTAGATACGTTCACATCCAAAACTTTATATTGCTGTTCTGCAATGCACAACTTTAAAGAGCAGAGAAGTTTTAACTGGGCATGCTTAGGCAGGTTTCCTTCACTTTTCTATCTGTGGTTTTGCTAACAAATCTCTAAGTGAAGTTGTAGTAAGTCAGCTACAGGGAAAGTGATAAGCTTTTATTGTGCCTTTCTGTGTAACTTTCCTTCTGTCCCATCCATCAAATTTCTTAAAAGTCTTTTTGGGGTTTTCTTCCCTCAGATATGCTCCATTTTCTGAAATAATGACTGGGCAAGGGAACTCTCATCTTTCTCTCCTGTGCTGCGATGACATGAGAGTGCTCCATAACAAATCAGAAAATAGTGGGGAATGTCCACCAAACTCAATACTAACAAAGGAGGAGGCAGGAAGAGAAATTAGGATTTAGGAAGCTAAATTAGTTTGTCAGTAGACATTGACATTTATTTACTAAACCTGCTGATTTATGATTCTTGAGATAGCTGAATGACAGTAAACGCTTCCAGCTTTGGCTTTGCAATATGTCAGAGTATGATCTGGTAAAATTTACCCAAGAATCCAGTTAATCAGTGGTGGTGCCTGTTGTATAGCATCTTTCTCATCAATTCTTGTAAGACACAAAGCTATCTCGTCTTTGTTGGACATCATATAGTTAATACAGAGATTAAATCATAGCTCATTTTCGTAGTCTTTCCTTTCTGTGATTAAAATTTATTTATCCCTCTTCATGTTTCTTATTTAATCTGCAACTCCTGTGGTGGAAGCCAGCATTTTTCTGGTCATGTGTTCTGTATATGAGTAGTTAATTGTTTCTTTTGCATTTTGTTCCACCAGAGGTTTGACATGAATCGTGAACTTTTATTCTGGTTTGTGTTAATTATATTTGGAAGACGTTTAAAATGTATTTTAGATATACATATATATTCAGCATTTACAGCTTGATTTAGGGAGGAAAAAAGGGAAGAGGGGAACTGAAAGGGAAGGTTCTCATGTGTATTACAACGAGCTCCATAGTTACACCCATCTGTTCAGAATTTTTTCATCTTCTATTTACTATATTAGAAGAATTGTGAGGAAACTGAACGTCTTTTGTTGTAGCATACTGCCAAGATTTTGTATGTCAATGAGAGAGCCTGCGATAATTCACAGAAAGATCATAGAGCACAGGGACAGCAAGGTTACAGCATCACAGGTCTCTGTTTTGTGCAGCAGAGGGCTGCATGTACCAACAGACTGTGAATAGATGGTTAGTGGTTTGGCTTTTTGGGAGGACTGCTGAGGGACTACGTGAGGTAATTTCATGTATATTTTTTTTAAAGTCATTTGAGGTCTTAGACTTCTCTCGATAATGTTTGTCCTTTGTTTTGAAGGACTTATAAGACTTGCTGTCTTGGTAGTTTTTCAATATCTCTATGAAGGAATTGAAAGGGTAAATTTTTCTAGCACCTGAACCATTTTTTCTTTTCCTCTTTGGAGGTTATACCTGTATGGTTTTGCTCGTAGTGTATGCTTCGTATGCTGTGCATGTGAGACTAGATGTTTTTGACTGGCAGTGTCTGTAAGTGTGCTTTGCATAGTTTTCTCCTGTCAATCTGAGGTCTCTTTTACAGCTTCTAAATAGCTTATTTACAACAAGACAGCTCTGAAATGTCCCCTTATTCTATACACTGCAGTTTACAAAACCCGTAGATGGTAAGTCTGGTCAGAAACAGGATATTGGTACCTTGTATTCCCCTATTAATGCGGCAACTTGAAGCAGCTGGCTCTGCCCTCCATGAGGAGTGCTGTCTGTGAATGCTAATGTTGTTTGGTTTTTTTTTCTAATTAACAGTACAGGCAGGATGTAGTCATGTTTTTCTCCTGTCATGATCTTGCCTCAAGCCTCTTAACAACTGAATTTTACCTACAGAAACACGTAATTGTCACAAAGGATATGAAGGAAGATTGCTAAAAGACTCCAGAACTGGCAAAAACTTGTTTTGGATTCTTAATCTCTGGTGACCTTATTAAAGAAAGTATTATTTCCTTGCACATTTCAGCTTTTTAAATCAGTGGTTAAAATGTTAGGGGCTTTGCCCAGCAAGAAATCCATGACTATCTCTTTTGCCAAGTTATGGGTTGTCTCAGAAACTGAGCCATCATGAGACCACAGCTGACCTAGGGTTTTGTATCTGCTGATCTACTGGGTGAATGAATGAGAGCATAGTTACTAGTGTGGTCAAACAGGCAGCAGTATTTCTTCTGAGTAAATCGCTGACCCTTTTCCTCAACCTAATGTATGAGTTTAGAAATTGCTCAGGTACTAAAAATTTTGGTGCTACAAAGGAAAGTGTGGGATCGGTATGGCTGTCTTTTGTCCTGCTTTCTTACAAACATCATGAAATGTAAATTTTGACAAAGCACATGAAATCTCTTGGTTGCCAGTGCTAACTTGTAGGAAAATGAGATCAGTTAGTCAACGTACCCCTATTTATTGCAAAGTCAAATACTTAGATTTTCTGTTTCTTTATACATTAACTTCATGCACTTTGAGTTTTCTGTAAGGAAGGAGAGGTTTTTGTGTGGAGCTGTAGTAAATGTGTCAAAACACCCACTTGGGTGTGTGTTACTGCCTATGAGATGTTATAATCTGTTGTGCGAAGATTTATGCTCCTGATGTCAGAGCATCAGCTTACAATAAATGTCTCCTACAGTAATTTAATGCATTAATACCATCTAGCAATCAGTTAACTATATTATGCATGACAGTATGAATTTGTGTTTGCTGAGGCTTTTGCTCACAGTAGAACTCGTTCATTTTTACTAGTTTACTGCAACCCTATTTACATTCTATTAGAGCAAAGATGTAATTGCAGCTTAGAGACAGCTGCAAGATACTGTAATGCTTCTTTTCTGCACCTCTCTTTCACAGTGTAGTCAAGTACTGTGGTTTAGGTGTAATTTTTTTCTATTGTTAGTCAGTTTTAAAGTTTTCTCTTGAGAACAGCCACCTTATTTGATGAACTTGGGTAGAATCATTGTGCTGTGTTATAGCAGATCCCTTCCCTAGTAAATTCACTACAACTCAGAATTTTGCAAGTTGGAGAAAAAAATTGTATTTAAACATAACAGTATAAGAAGAATGAACTACTACAGAAATACAAGAACCTTAAGGAAGACAGGGAAGGGGTCAAGTCACAGCAAAGCAGCAGCCAAAACATTGGTGGGGGAAGATAGCAGCAGGCACAGCAGAAGCAGCAACAGGAAGATACAAGTTGTGCTTTCAGACATAAGCTTTTGATGCTCCAATGAAATTATATTAATTTATCCATTGTTGCCATTTTGTGGCCTATCCCTAGAACGTTCACTTCTCTACTAAGAGGCTCTAGTACTCTTCCACTTCTAAGTTTCTCTGTTCCCCATTTTTTTTATGTCTGACCTAGAAATCCAGCTCAAACAGCCACAGTTGTTGCACTTCTTTTCCCCTGAAAATCATCATAATGAATAATCAATTCATTATGATAATCCAGAGAATTCACTTTACATCGATCTGGAACAGATTGCTCAGGGAGGTGATGGAAGCCCTGTCCATGGAGGTCTTTAAGGCCAGGTTGAGTAGGGCTCTAAGCAATCTGATCTAATGTAAAGTGTCCTTGCCCATGGCAGGAGGGTTTGAACTGGATGATCCCTGAGGTCCTTTGCACAAAAAAGTTATCACAAATTTTGAGTTTAAACAACCAACCAAAACCCCCTCTCCCCAACTTTTATCTTTCACTGTAGGACGTAAGGGGGAATGGTAGCTGGAAGTTATGAAATCGCTTACTTTGCTTTTCAAGCTACCTAGAAAAGTCATTTTTACAGAAAGATGTGCATGTGTGGTTTAAAGAAAGCCTAGTTTCCTCAGGAAATGGCATATGACTGTGCTATCTGTGTCTTGCCAGTAACTTTTCAACCCATTGCCCAGTTTAGTTTTTGAAAAGATATAAAAAATATCAGAGCAAATAAATTCTGTTTTTATGTAGTTGTGTTTGGGTGGAAGTGAGAGACCTGATTTAATACCACAGTCATGAGGAAGGATGCCAGAATGTAGCCATTATATATTTTTCTGAGGATCTTACCAGCAGATGAGCTGCTCTGCTCTGAGCTAACCACAGCCTTTGCATGGCAAGAGTGTAAGAGAGGCCACGAGAGACAGTGTGCTGAGATACAGGATGAACCACAGGGCCTGCTCCACAGGAAACCAATCTTCATTAGCTGTGCCCCTTGTAGAGTCTGTTGGGGTGAATGTGTGGGAGCTAAGAGGTGGTGTCTGCTTCCAGCGAGATGATGCCTCTGCTGATATCATGTGTACTGGGTGCTATACCTCTGTTCTTTACATTCTGATCCATATCAGTAAGTCATGTGCTGTACACAGGACGTGGCTGCTGCTTCACTTAATTTTGGTGCTACCTTATTCTCTCAGGAGTGAGAAATTGGTTCATTATCATTAGTCTTTACCCTTAACAAAGAGCCCATACTGAGCATCAGACTGGCTAGGTTTAGCTCTCTATGTTCTTCATTACTGTGCCACTGTTTCCAAGCAATTGACTAATCACATTACTACACACCTATTGTTTCTCAGTTCAAAGTTGTCAAGGTTGGAGATCTATCTAGAGGGCTACTAGTCAAATAGCACTATCAATAAATGTTGCAGTATCATTGAATTGCTTAATGCAAGAGGTGCCCCTACTAGACCTCAGTCAGCAACTGAGCACCCTGCAGCTGCTTGCTCATTTCTCCTCCCCACCTGTAGTGGGATAGGGAAGACCATCAGACAAGAAAAAGTGGAACTCAGGTGTTGTTAAATAATCGGAATAAAACGTAGTAACTGGAATGGAAAGAAAAAAAAATTATAACCCCCAAGAAACACAAGAAGGCAATTGCTCAACGCCCACAAATGCTTAGCCAGTCCCTGAGCAGTGATTCACTTCCTCCCAACCAACTCTCCCCAGTTTATCTATTAAGTATGATGTTCTGTGTTATGGAAATTCCCCTTTGCTAGTTGGTCATGTCACCTGTCCTGTCTGTACTCCCTCCTAGCTTCTTATGCATCTCTTTCTGGCACAGTATGGGAAACTGAAATGCCCTTGACTGAGGATAATCACTACTTAGCAGCAATTAAAACATCAGCATATCAGCAACATGATTCTCCTATTAAATCCAAATAAAACAGCACTGTTCCAGCTAGAAGGCTGAAAATTATCTCTATCCCAGCCCAAACCAGGACAGGAGAGCATTGGATGAAGTCAATTCTTCTCATATCAGTTTTTCATGGAACAGCTTTTTTGATGCATTTAGAAATGAAAGGTGCTATACCAAAAGCAAGATGTAATTTTATTGATCAGGAGATACAGTGTGAGAGACTGGAAAATATTCAACAGCTTGGCTAAGGAAACATGTTTCACATACTCAGAAAAAGTAGGACCTTTGTGTACCCATCAGTGTGGCTACTAACAGTAGTTCTGATATCTGTTACCTTAAAGGAAACAGTAAATAACTTTGCTTCATCATTGATTAAACCAACATCTGTTTAATTTCTTTCCTCGTGGTTTATGACTCTCTTCAGCTGCTGTAGTTAGTAGGAATATTGTCCTTGTGTTCTAGTGCTTTCTCTATTCAGGTTGAAGAAGTCTGTTCACTTGGCTTTGTAATTAGTAAGCCGTTCAGTCTTTATCATGAAATACTGCAGAGTATGTCTGTTTCAAAAACCTATTATACCTCTTGGATACCCAAATACATTTGCTGTCAGCAGGATTAAGAGCAAAGGTAAGCATATCCTAATTTGAAGGGATGGCATTAAAAAAGTTCCAGAGGAAAAATCATAGTGGTGAATGTCTTGAAAAAAATCAAAACCTGGTGAAAATACAAAATGAAACAGTGTGCAATTCTGCAACTGTTAACATTTACCAATATAACAAAATCAAATAGCTTATGAGTCTAAACCACTAGGTTTCTGCATGTCTGAGTCTTCTGCCATATCTTATGAAGTTGTTGCAAATCATGGAATAATTTCATGGAGAAAGAAAGAATATTGTACTAGCTTATATGTGATAAGAATGTCATATGTCAATATATGCAAGGGCAAATAGCCACAAAATGTTTATTTCTTTGAAAGCAAATAATCTCTGGCAAACTTAGGTTAAATATTTTTTTGATATAAGTTACTGGATATTCTTTATGGTTTCAAAAATAACTGTGGAAAAACTATGAAGTTTCATATACAGCTAAAAATAGTGTGGTTAGTGTATTTATAATTGAAGAGACTAGAAAATAGAACTTGTGAATGGCAGAAGAAGAGACAAGTGAACATTTTCTTCCTTGAGTTGATTTTTTTTCCAAATAGAGCTTTAATGACACAATAGTTTCAACAGGTTTTACTTCATTGCATTCAGGGGTTTCTATAGTAATTACTATGGCAACACTGATGCAGAAAATGTTCCCACAGGAACCCAGCTGTGAATAATAACTAACAACTGAAAACATTTTTCTTCTGCATCTCAGGTTAAATATCCCTTTAGAAATGATGTAAGCAGTGAATGTGTGGGCTTTTTTGCTTCCTTAATAGGAAGTCATTCTACTATATAAAAATCCAGGTATTATGAAGGGAGTGTTTGGTTTGAGACTATATACAACCATTGACCATATTGCTACAGTATCATCCCTGAGACCAATGAAGAGTATTCAAAACTTTTGATGTAAAATACTATGCAGGCTTATGCAGGCTTCAAATTTAAATATTGCCAAGAAACTATCAGTGCCAAGTACGTCGTGCAAGGTCTTCTGTTCAGAAATTACAACCTAGCTTTTAGTAACAGTGCTACTCGTTACATAAATGGGTTTACATAATTCTTGACCACCTTCCGACCTCTCTGTGAGATGCAGATGAAGATTACAAATGTCATGTGGTAGAAGAGGTCAGTGTTTGTTGACTTCACTGTCTATTTATAAATTGCCTTCAAATACTCTTCTGATTTTTTTGTAGAAATAAATCAGTGTTTGTATTAAACAGAATATCCTGATGTCAGAAGATGCAATACTGACTGAAACTGTTTGTTTTTAAAGCTAGCTCTCCTTGTACATGTAAACTGGCCTTTGTGCATGCAGTTGCCTTATTTTTTATTTATTTCACTTTCATTCAGAACAAAGGGGAAACCAATCTGGTGTTTATGATACGAACAAACTTCTAAACTTGAAAGCATCTTAGGGCTTGATTTGGCAGCTTTATTGTCAGGGTGTAAGACAAAATTCTTGTAGCGCTCAGGGCACTTATGGCCACAATGAAAAGTCCTGATGAGTTAAGTCAAAAGGACTAATTCTTTTCAGAATTTACAAAAACTATGTTACAGTTAAATAACAGAATTGTGAAGATTGCTTTATTAAATGAGGAGAAAAGAGTTTTCTAAGTATAGAGGACTTATAGTTGCTGTTACAGTTATTTTTTTTGCAGCTTAATAGGAATTACTGTGCAGGTAGTGATTTCATTCAGTTCATCTTTGTTTCTATTTGTTTTATTTTGATTTCTGCAGTGTACAATCCACTAATAATATGAATGAAACTTCTGCAATTGAAAATGCATTTTTCGATCTAACTGTTGTGGAGTTTGCCTTTATGACTCGTATCCATATATCACTTTTGCTTTAAACTTTGATTCAGGGCCTCTTGTAGTTCACTTCAGTGCATATAACATAAATGAGTAAAAAAGTGAAACATACTGTCAGCTTATTGAAGAGAACTGCTTATATTGGGTACATGACTACTAGAAAATGTTTGCTTGTCTACAGATGTTTCAGCTGTATCTTAAATATTTTGTTCAGTGTAGTTGTATTTATTGTACCTATTGATCTTTGCAATCTAACAAACTGGGAGTGTTTCCCAGGTTTCATATTTCCCTGAAAGAAAAAGGTGTTTTGCTGAGTTTAAAAAAAGCATCCAAAGAAAAATAAATAAAATAATCCTGAGTTGTCATACTTGAAATTTCCCAGTAAAAATCTCTAGAAGTGTGGAAAGATGCTTTGAAACAAGCTGAAGCTTTTCCTTCAGACCTGATTTGAATATTGAAACTCATTCCTATTAAAGGTTTTGTAATTGAAAAAATTAATTAATTCCTGACTTCTTTCACTTCCTAATACTCTATTGTTTGTTTAACTGACAATGTTTAAGCTATGGTATAAGTTTCATCGCCCATGTTTCAGTTATGCCACAGTAAAATGCTTGTGTCTTTAACAGAGTCCCTAACCTTGGGTTAGATTTCTATATCTGAGTTACTGAAGTACATTTGAAAATGTTACTAGATGGAGTTTGCCAGGACAGCCTGCAATCCTTCAGGCATGGCAGAGGGCAGAACTAGTACAGATGTGAAATTAGGTGGTATAATTTGACGACTTTGAGAAGGTGGATACTGCACACTGAAGCTAAGTCATTGGCATTACATAAGCTTGGAGAAGTGTAGTTTATTAGTTCTACTGGTGAAGAGGTCTGTTACTATGTCAAGATGTTCTGGTCTGTCTGCACTGAAATGACAGGAGTGTTTTTTGGCACTCAGTGTAAAACACTTGTTCATGCATGAATAATCTGTCTCAGTGAAACAGTATTCTGAAAATTTCAATCCTCTGTAACCGATCCCATTTAGTAAGAGGAAGTTTCTGTCCTTGACAGACTGGCTTAGTGTCATATCTTTGAGAACAAGGTATGAATATGTCATACAGAACTAGTTAAGAGGTGTGCAGTTTTTCACTTTTCAGCAGAGAAGTGTCTAATCAGTCATAGGACTCAAAATGATCTTATTTAACATTTTTGTTACAAACCTACCTTTTTGGCCTTTCCAGGTGAAATAGCAGGCTCAATGCAGAAAAAAATAAAGTTACAAATAAAGAGGTAAGGAAATAGCAGTACAGGAGTTTTAATATCTTGGGTTGGATTGACTTGTCCCTCAGTGTTACTTTTGAATAGTATTGCCCTCTTTATTCAGTCCTTATCTTTCTAAATCCCTGTTAGTGAGCCGTGGTTTCACAGGAATTCATGTTTACATTAAGAAAGAGAGACAGAGGATATGAATCCAAACAAAGTATTTTCAGAAAACACCCGTTTCCATTATCAAGAACATGATGTGATGGTACTTGAATGATCATTTTGAGGCTGTTAGGTAGTTTAGAGGCTGGTAGTACAAGCTAACTGAAAATGCTGTTTGGTTGAATTTGATGACCTGATAATAAATCTCTTGTCTGCTTTTTCTGGGTGAATGTTTGTCTTGATACTGTAAGCAGTATGTACCAGACCTTGACTAAACAAAGTGGATTTCCCAGCCTTCGGCTCTCAATAAGATCTTTTATTTTGAAAACAGAAAGAAAAAGACTTAATTCTGTTTCCTTCAGCATGAGTATTGTGAGGTTTTTGTGCAGCAGCTTGCCTTTTCTGATGCTGTCATGATGGGGGCCATTTAAGGGTTACTACTGGATTTTTTTTTTCCTCATAGACTCTTATCTCAATTGCTGAATAGAGGGGTGGAGATGAGCAAACATTTATTTTTAATGAAGACTTGTCCCCTTTGTAAAGAATTCAGCATGTGTCTGTCAATACAATACTGGGATAAGGTAGTGCCTGAGAATTAATGAACATTATTGTCATTTCTCCTTGGTATTATTGAAAAAAAAGAGGAATATTTTTAGGCTGTACATTTGAAAGTGAGCCAGTGAATAATCTTTCTAATCTTAGCTTTTACAGTATCCAGGAAATGGTGATACTTTATTGTAGAAACATAATGCAGGAGTATCTTCTCGTCCTTCCAGCATTAATGCAGCTTTGTCAAACAGCAGAAGTGCCTGCATCCCCCTGTTAGCCAGTGACAAGGAGGATGCTTTACAGTGGTGTATATTAGATATAATTTATTGCATTACCTTGCAGTATTTACAGATGAAGAAATAAGTAATATTTAATGATTCAAATTAAACTTGTATTTCTCTAGAGGATGAAATGTTACATCATTAGGAATATCTGATTTTTAGATCAAAATGTAGCACTTTACTTGGCCTTTAGATTTTTTTCTCCTCTTCCATAAAATCAGTATTTTTTACTGAAAACTAATCAAGTGCAAAAATGAAAAAAAGGCATTTTGTAGCTTCTTTTGGGTTTTATTAGTGATGGGATATTTTGTGGTGCTGTGCATGGATTCATAATATAAATAAACCTGTTCTGAAGAAAGCATGGGAAAAGAGTAGGTGTGGAACAGCTTACTAGTACATGAACCTGCTGCAGTGATGCAGGCTTTCATCTGTGTGTATCCGGATTCACAAGGGCTGGTTTTCTTTCTTAATGTGTTTATGACACATAGTTCATTACAGTAGGACAGTAAAAAATGATGTTAGTGTTCAGGAAGTCAGCCGAGGTAGTAAAAGTCAGTCATCTGTTTTTTGTTTGGGGCATATTTTTGTTTTTCTCAAGGTAGTAAGTGTTCAGCCTTGCTCATCTAAGAACTTTTCCATCCCTGTACCCTCACCCCAGTTGTAGAATTAGAGAATGTTTCAGAGTGGAAAGGATCTCAAAGATAATCTAGTTTGAATCCCCCTTCCATGGGCAGGGACATGGGTAGCTAAGTGTGCTTAATAACAAACCACCATAAATAGTTGATTAATGTCGTTATGCTTTGGGACAGATAATGCACCCAAATAACTCTAATAGGCACTTTAAAACACTTGCTGCATGCTCTGCTTTTCATGTTACTTTCACTTACCTATTGTAGTTATATAACTAACCTACAGCAGAGTAAAAGTTGCACAGAAAAGCACCATTGATGTATTCTGGGAGACATGGTAATTTGGTGTCTAAACACTGTACAGGTAATGTGCATTACAATGTATTTAATATGCAATATTCTGATTCTCTTCTGGTACAGTTCCCACTGATGCTGAGTTGGAAAGACTAAGAAATCAGTCTAACTTTTGGATAGTGGAAGACTAAATTGAAAACTATTAATGAGGTCTTGTTTTGTTACTTGCGGTGTAGTTGAGAACCGTCACTTAGATTTTACTTCATTTTGATTTAGGGGTGCGTTTAGCTGCAGAGGGCTGGTTTAGAATGTTACCCATAAACAGTTTATGAATATATTTAGCCAAGACTGTTTCTAGTTATGGGAGCAGTGAGGTTTCTAAAACAGTCTTTCACTAAGACAGTAGATCAGTACTTTTGCAGTTGTGGTGTCCAAGTAAATTTGACAGAAGCTATATGAAATAGTTGATTGTAATGAGAAATTATACTTGATGTATTTCATGTGTTCCAGACTGAAGCTTTGAATACCTCTGACAAAACAGAGTTTAGGCAATTGCCAGGCCAGATGAATAAAAGTGAAAGATTCTGAAGAAATTATTTAAGGTAGTTTAATGCTTCAGCCAGAATTCTGCTCATTAGAAGAGCAACTAAACACACTGGGTGAAAAAAACAGTTTGTGAAGAATTTCTTTATACCCTGCAACAGATCAGTTCAGTAAGTCATGAAGTCATGAACATACAGTGACTTTTCCCTGCTTTTTCAATCATCTCCCTTTGGTAAATCTGGCCTGTTTTATTAGCCTGCTGTGATTAAAGTTCTTTTTAATACCATTGTAGTGTTTTTAAGGAAAGGTGATAGCGTACCTTTGTGAGCAATAAGAGAGGTTCATCCTCACCAAAATGAAGTAATGTTCTTGACTGGTAAGATAAGGAGGGAGGATACTTATTGTGAAAACTGTCAAAATGGAGAATTGATATTGTCTGCTCTCAATAAAGACTGACTGTTGTGTAGTCTGGGATGCTTTAAGTGAATGGGAAAATTTTAGATTGATAACAAATGGTTAGTCATCAGACTTCTTCTAGCAGATGGCCTTGATTTTAGTGCAGATATATTGCTTATTGCAGAGTTCCTAGTTCTTGTTATGGAATGATTGTAAGGGAAGATTTTTTTTTTAATAAAGATTTTATTTCCCTTGTAACTGTTGTCTAAACTACCACAAATTCTGCTATATTAAGGTTGAAATGTCGTTTGTTTGCTCTATATACAGCTTAATTAAAATAGAACTAGTGTAATTCTTAATAAACTGGGAAAATAAATGCTTGAACAGCATGAAAATACCAAAGGGAAAACTGGAAATGAAAGCTTAAACATGAGGTTGTTCTGAGAAGTGGCTAAAGAGCACAGCTCTAGAAAGCTCACAATAGTGTCTGGAAAACCTGAGCCTGGTTCTAGTGTGGTATCATCTGTGAATAAAAAGGATGCAAAGCACTGTTAGGACAATGGTTGTTTATGTACTTTGCTCCCGTTTATATAGTTTTTCTTATTTCGTAATGCAGTTACAGTTCCATTGAGGCTTTGGGGTTAGAAATTCAGTTCTGTAATGTTTTCACTTGGAGAATTTATTAGTAGGACAGCCATTGATGCTAAAGACTGTGTTATATACTGCCTTGTGCTTTTCAGTGACATCATCGTTGTTGTCTAATATTGATAATCATTCTGGCTGGCCTGCCAGTAGAGAAGAAAAATGAGATGACTTAACTTTCAACTTTTGGTGTTATAAAAATGACTTGGTTGTCATTATTACAGTTTATTATTTGCATTCTGTTGGTATCTGAAAATGTCTATTGTGACCATGGCTCTATGATGTATTTCAATGCACAAAAGAAGAAACATGTCCATACATCAAATATTTTACACCAAAATGGAGGAGATAGAAAAAAAGAGAAAACTGCTTCTGTTCAGACTCTACAAAAAGCAAAATGTGGCATAGTATGTTGGAGTCTTTGGGAACTGTAAGCAGCAGGAACCAATTCCCAGATCTTGTATGTCTTAGTCCAATGTTTTAACTACATAACATCTGTCTGGCTATTGTTGGTTGGTGAGATTTGACAGACAACCATTTCACTTGCTATTTTTTAACCAGTTTTTTTTAATTCCTGTTACTATTTGTGATTGCTTCTGTAATCTGTATAATTGCATGGTTGGAGCTGCAGTGTGCTCAGCACTTAGGTCCTGCTGCCAAACTGTGGGTTTGGTCAACTTCAACAGTCAGGCTTTGATCTGACTTCATGTGTCAAATCTCAGAAGTGTTTGCCTACCTTTGTTAAGTAATTTAAGATCTTACTGGTGAAAAGGACTAATTGGGAGTGAAGCAGAGAATGTTATGGTTACTTTTCAGAAATAATTGTTCAGTGATAATTACAGAGTAGGAGAAAGGTTTTGGAAGGAGTAAAAACAGAGGTCAGCTTGTAGTTGTTATCATCACACGAGGAGTGGCTACCTTGCTTTACAGTGATGCTTTGCATGGCTTCACTGTTGGGATTAAAGACTCTAGTGTCCCCGTCTAGTACAGCTGGCAGACTGCACCATCTTGCATCATATAACATAATTGTGGCTTCAAAGACCTGCAGTGTTCAGGTCAAGGTTGTCTGTGCCTGTTGAAAGTCAGTAGGAGTGTAAGTTGTGAGACATCAAGTCATAGTATCTTGAAGGCTTGTAAGGCTGCCATGTCCCTTAGCTCTCAATCTGAGTTGAAACATTTAACTAAACTGAAGAAAGAAACCTGTCAGAAGTACAGCCAAGGAAATCTAAGGTTCTGGAAGCCTTTGTTTTTTACTTCTCTCCCTCTGTTGTCACTCTGTTACTGATATGGAAAATTTCACAGCTGGAGATGTAAACACTTTCATTGTTTCATCTTGCAGGCCAAAACAACAGCAACAGAACAACTTTTCCTTGTTTCCTTCTACCAAGGGCTGGAATTTCAGAGGGGTAAGTTTGGTATTGTTTTCTTTTCATTCTGTTGTTAAAATGTGATCTGCATGGACTAAAATCATGGCAAAGGAAGGAGAAAATGGAACTTCTAATTTTGTGACCTCCTAAAATGCTTTTTTGAAAACCTCAGTTTTGGTGTGGTGTTTGGGGCTTTTTTGAGATTTGTTGACTTAATGTGAGAGGTGAGGGAGAGAATGTAATTCTATTACAATACAAAGTGAATCAAGCATCTGAAAGGAGATAGGAATAGGTAGTATTAGAGATGGATAGAGAAATTTGAGTGCTGTAACCAAGACAGATGAGCACTGGAAAAGAGCTAAGTCTCTGTTGATATTTCTATTGTGTCAGCATCAACTTTATTCTGACCTAACCTCAACCTAAAACCTCAAAGTAAGATAAGAAGGGCCCAGATGCTCAATGTTTACCAAAGGAAACTCCTCTGTACTTCTCTTTTCCTCTCCTTACTCCATTTTCTATTAGCAGAATCTTTTTCTATGTTGAGCAATACTTGTGAGCCACGTTTAATTCTCAGAATGGGGATTTCAGTGTCAAGGTGGTATAATTTATATATTTCTAGAAATGCTGTCATTTTAACATAATGGTAGCAGTTACTTCTGGAAGTTTGGGCAGTGTTTAGGTAGCACTGGGAAAAAATTACTGAGCAGTGCAAATTTGTCAACTTTTTGCTGCTCCTGCACTCATACATGAGGCAGCAGGTTAATTTGCATCTTTGAAGAGATTGTGTACTCAGCTGCCCAGCAAATGGACTGTTTTAGAAGGACTTTATTTATAGAGAGACTTAAAATTTCAGAGGAAGAAACACAGAAGCTGTGGAGACAAGAATACTGCAAGCTGGAGGGGCAATGTAGTAGGAAAAGCAGAACGCAGGAAATAAGATTGTGCATGTACTTAAAGTAGAGAAGGAGTAAAGAAAGGGATGATACTGGACATAGGACTGGAGAGGGGAACAGAAGAAAGCTGCACTCGGAAAGAGTCAGGGTGGGGAAAGCAAAAAGCAAAGATGAGAGACAGAAGACAGGGCTGAAGTACAGAAAATAGAGGAAAGCTTGTGAGTGGAAGCATGGAATGGAGGCAGAAGTCTCCTATGAAATGGTACAGATTTACATTTCAGCCTTAGCAAATACTGAGTCTCAGAAGATGATGATGTCATGTAGACAGGGAGCAATTCATGGCCAAGGCTGGGTAAAGAGAAGCATGAGCATCTGATGGGATGAAGCAGTTCAGAGGCAGATGAAAAATGTATGTAAAGAACAGCACAGAGACTGTTTTTAATCCCATTTTTGCTCTCTTGTGTGGTTACCATTACCTGTTGTGATGGTTTGGGTGTTACCTGCCCCCACACACACTTTGGAAATCACCCAGACTAGACTCAGTGGCTCTGGAAATTGAGTGAAGCTTTATATTTACAGCTTAGCACAATATACAAGCAGATATTTACAATTTATACAGTTTTATACAGAAATATACAAGGTAAAAGGTAATAAAGAAACACAACTCCCCTCCCAGAAACCTGAGTCCCTGGGGGGGGCTCTCAACTGCCCTTCCACCTTTCTCCCACCCCTCTCCCTTACCCTGGATCTTGCCTTATGCCCAAGGAAGATTGGAGAGTTGGCCGGGGGGGTTAGGAAGCAGGTGGATTAATCAGAGAGACGGCAGGTTAGGTTAGAGAGAGAAATGCATCCCACATGTTTACACTCTTGTTCTTATCCATCTCAGCAAGCCTATGAGTGAAGCAGACATCACCATTGTTTCTCTTTCACAGCCTGTAATCTAATTCTTCTCACCAAAACATTCTAGCTAGCTTCAAACTAGCACACCTGTCTTATTTCTTGTCTCATTGTCTCCATGCCACACTTCCCTTAAAACCTTGATACAGATGGAAGGCTTTCTTAGCACCACTGTTTTGTACTTCTGCATAAGACAGCTGTTCAGTATGCTGGTCCTAGTGTCTATGGAAATAATGTGTCATGTTGCCATGTAGGGCGAGAAACAGTTCTTCTTTAATAAAGCATCTCATTAAATGAGGATTGCATTTATACAGCCATGCATGTGCAGATGCCAGAATTAAAGCTTCTATGGTTGCTCCTAGTTATGATACAGTTTTGAGTTACACATTTGTGTGCTTTTTTTTTTCTGTAGTAGGAGTAGTCAGGCCTATTTATAAGAAAATTCTGAATTCACAGAGACTAAGAATCTCTCCTGACAGTTTCAGATTTCAGTTTATCTGTTTCCCCTCCTGCTCACTTAAAATCACCCTCTTTCTGGTCTTGCCAGTGGGATAATTTTCTAAAGTTAGTTATGGCAGTAGTGGGCTTTGTGTTACTGAAAGGGTGTTACCTGCCCCCGCCACACACACTTTGGAAATCACCCAGACTAGACTCAGCCAGCTTTGGAAATCTGAATGAAGCTTATATTTTTTTTATCTATACTCTTGTTCTTGTACATCTCAGCAAGCCTATGAGTGAGGCAGACATCACCATTGTTTCCCTTTCATGGCCTGTAATCTAGTTCTTCTCACCAAAACATTCTAGCTAGCTTCAAACTAGCACAGGGTTCTAGGCATAACCAAAGAGGATGCTGGGTTTGTCTTTGCTTGTTGATATTTCTCTCTACTGTTCCAACAAGAGCTAGCATAATTTCCTGCATGTTTTAAACAAACATTTGAACCATTCTGATGGCTTTTCTGCTTCCCTCTGTTCCAACCCCCCCACCTTCCCAATTTGGCTGAAGAACTGTAGTGCTAAAAATAAGTAATGAAATCTAAAGCAACATTTTCTCCTTGAAATAGTTTGAGACATGTTTGGAGTGCAGCTGCCTGAAGATTGAAGATAATTTTCTGCAACCGTTTCCCCCTTTTTAGTTCCCTTTTTAGTTTTGCAAAAGCATTCAACTAACCAAGCTGCAGACGTGGTCACCTGTGAGAAAGGTTGATATGATTGATGACATGAAAATATGCTAAACATGCTGAAGGAAAATTTTAGATATTCAGATTGTTTCTTTGCTAGTTTTGCTGCAAATGTTTTCCGGGGAGAAAAGTGTCTTGTGTGCCAATACGAAGAATCCACATTTTTCCAACAACAGTATTATGAAACAGTTACTGCAGGCTGGCAGACTTCAAGTATTCCCTTCAGGGTGCATGAATCTGAAAAACATAGAAGCTGAGAAAGAAGTTTGTTCCCAGTTTTAACTTGATTACATACTGTCACACAAAGCACATCTTTACCCCTCTTGGTTTCAGACTGGTTTGACCTAATGTCTGTATCCGCTGATACTCAGTTTCTTAAGCAATGATGTTACATTACCTGTAACAGACGTTAAAAGTAGTATCTAACAGGCTTTAATTTATGCTTCTTGAAGCAAAATTACACATTAATGTCTCTAGATCAAGTCTTAAATACCATTATCTCATACTGTGATCATTATGATTTTTAAACACAGGTTCTCATATACATAAAAAAGCACACATGGCTTTCTGCTATTTTAATATACTTGTATGTTGTATGCACAATTTAAATAGCTTCCTCTGTGAAGGGGAAAAACTTTGCCTAATTGACTGTATAGCTCTGAGCAGAATAATAATACCTATTACTATTTAACAGTCAGAAATTAGTTTCCTCACATGCTGTAGAGAGACATTTCCACGAGGGGGAAGTTCTGCTGGCTTTGCAGCTCTCCCATCTCTGTCCTGGTACTGTTTCCCTCTGCAGAGTCCTTCTGTTTCTTCTTACCTGCAGCAGCAGGTTAAAAAGATATTAGGTGGGTGCTTTATTCCTGACATGTCTCATCCCTGTTTCATTTGGAAAAGACGTGGTACAAAATCCATATTCTTTTTTTCCTCCTTTCTCACAGATGATGTATTTCTGAGCTTTAGTTACTCCTTCAGATATTTTCTTCTTTCTTCTTATAGTATGTTGCAAGCTCTTCTATCTCACAATTTAATTTCCTCAGCCATTTTTCTGTTTTACTGTTTTTGTACAGACTTGGCTTTTACACCACCCTTGTGGAGGTGCTGCTGTGCCTCTGTCCAGCACTGATCTTTTTGGGGCCAGAATGTCTCTGATAATTGACTATACAAGTGGTACAAGAAGAAATTCTGTACATCTTTATGCTTTAATATATTAGGAGGTGGATGCTGTAAACACAGAGTCTGTATAATGTGCTTAGTAGAAAATGAGCTTTCCAGCAGCCTGGCAGTTCTTTCTTAGGAGTCTTGCAGAACCAGGGAGAAATTTCTTCAGAGTACTGAAAGTATTGATATAGGAGGCACCAGAAGCTTTAAAAACTCCCTTCCGTGATATGCAGTTTGTAGTTCAGGAGCCTAGGGCTTAAAAGACTAAATGCTTGTAGCAAGTAGACACTGTGGATGCTGATTTTGATTTTTATAAGAGTTGGTTTTGAAGTTTTCTGTCGGCAGGGTTTTAAAGGGTTTAGCTTAATATTGGTTTTGTTTTTGAACAAACCATTGGAACTGTTGTTGATTAGTCAGAAGACTAATTTCTCTCGGAACAGCAAGGTTTACGTTGGCAAACAAGTAGAGATGCTATCAGAAATTCATTGTGTGGTATTTGCGTAACTGGATAGCAGTCAGTTCCATCTGGAGTTCCAAAACACACATAGTGTTGTATGCTTAATGTATACATTGAATTTAGAAAGCAATTCAGAGTGACTGGTTGGTTAAATTGGAAGAATTCAGGAATGTACTAGTCCATACTGATGCTCTGACTCAGCATGCTTTAATTACCATGGCAAGTTCTATACATAGGTTAGTTATATCATGTCAGAATGTTTTATTTGACATTCCAGCAAAACTTGGTTTATTTATGTGTTAGTTCTTATGTCCATGATAAGTGTCTGTATCTTTTTGCAGGACCAGTGAGTAGTATAAATTACAAGGATGTCTGCATACAGTAATGCTGCAAAATAGTAGTAGTAGTAGTACTGTGAATATGCTGCAAAAGCTCTGTGTTGAGAAATGAGTTCTAAAGGAGGAGGTGGCAGCCTGGACTTTAGACTGCATCAGGTTTCTAGTAGTTTGGGACTTGGACAATAAAACCTGTGCATGTTTTCACAGAATCACACATGTTAGCAGTTGGAAGTGACCTCAAAAGATCATCTAGTCCAGACCCGCTGCCAAGGCAGGATCACTTAGAATAGGCCACACAGGAATGCATACAGGCAGGTTTGGAAAGTCTTCACTGAAGGAGACTCCACAACCTTTCTGGGCAGCCCGTTCCAGTCTTGTTCTCGCAGTCAAAAAGTATTTCCTTACATTTAGGTGGAACCTCCTGTGCTCCAGCTTGCATTCACTGCCCTTTATCCTATCATTGAACATCACTGAGAAGTTCCTAGCTCCGTCCTCCCTGTCATGCCTTTATGAACATTAATGAGGTCACCGCCTCAGCTTCCTCTTCTGCAAGCTAGAGAGACCCATGTCCCTCAGCCTTTCCTCATAAAGGAGGTATTTCCGTCCCTTAATCATTGTGGCTCTGCGATGCAGTATTCCAAGTAGTTCACTGTCCTTCTTGAATTGAGGGACCCAGAACTGGACACAGTATTCCAGATGCTATTACTATTATGAGCTATTACTACTTGTGCTATCTCCTGAGTCCTGTAATGCTTAGGAGTTTGTTTTGTTTTTTTTTCCCCCATTAACTCAGTTCAATATCTTTTCACAGTTTTTACATCTGAAGTTATCTATGACTTAAGTATGTAGCCATTAAATCTGTCTGATTACCTGGTTTATAGAGCTACTTTCAAGTTAGTTATATAAAATACACTTTTGATTATGTGTTTCTTGGGGCAAGAATTTTGAGGCGTGCATATGGACCACTTGGCTACTGCATTCTTGAAATGAATAGACTTTTATATTTGCAAGACATCTCCATCATTACTTATATTGTAAGGGGTAGGTACTCTGTTTATTAAAGCTCAACTGTTCAGTTAATATTTTGAATATTTCTGATAATGAAATTACTGTGATATATTCCAGTTGGATGGATTTCTTATTATTTTATGTTATCTTTTCACAGAATAGATACTTTACTGAAAAATACTTTATGTAGTCCTTCTGTTAACATTGCAGGGCTTTATTATATGGGTCTTTATAAGTGCTCTGTAACAAGTTTATTTTTGTTCTGGGTGTGGTTTGTTATTTATAGTAGAAATATTCTGTATGTGCTATAAACCCATCATGCCAGCTATTTTGCACATGCAAACAATACTAAGCTGGAAGCAACATGTGATAAAGTAGATAGGTCCAATTGTCATTCTCTTAGACTAAGTTTGATGTTCTGTTATATAGCAGATTTCCTGTCTTTAATCATAGATTGGGTGTTACCTTGTACTCCTGCTGTCATTTACTGTTGTTTTCTTTGTTCAGGAGCAGATGAACTTGACCCTTGTTCAATTAAACCAAACACTGCCCATTTCTTTGTATTTGTTTCCCTTCACCCCACCGGTGGTTGATCTTTGGGAACACATGATGTGGAATTACTATTTCCTATGACTTGGTTTCAGAAACAAGTAATGCTTAACAAGGTGATGCTGTTGCCCAGCCGAATTTGATGCCAGCTGGCCTGAAAAAAAAAACCAAACAACATTTAGAAACATTTTTGAACCATAGATCAGAATGTTATTGATGCTGTACTATTTCAGTTTAGCAGCTTTATTTTAAAATGGCCAGTGGACATAAATGGTTGTATGCATGGACTTGAATTGCTTTCTTGTTTGTTTTTATGTCATGATGCTTGCAGTCAGTCTTGCTATTTACAACCTGTTACAAAGATATGTTATTGGCATCACCCTTTTCTTGCTTACCAGATTGTTTTGATGGTCTGTTGTCTAATGTCCTACTGCTCATTCTGTAGAAACTCACCGTTCAGTCTTCATTCAATAGTAAAATGCACATAAAAAAATATTAGTTACACTGATTTTGTTAAAACAGTTGTACACTGGTGCAGTCTCTAGCTTGTGGTTAGTTGTAAAGGTTTTCAGTGTGAGTGACATTTAGCATTCTTAAAACAGTTATAATGCACAATGAGAAAATGGCTGCAGTCTGTACTAGCAGGCTCCTCACTGAATCTGGAAAGCTTATTTCTTTTCAAGTTTTTAGTGGTTTACAGCCTTAGATATTCTCAAAAGTAGTAATGTAAATTTCAACAATCACTGTATCCTCTCAGACACTTTGAGTCCAAAGCTGATGAATGACCAGGGTCATAAAATGATGTTGTACCAGTCTTAAGAAGATGACATTGCATGCTCTTTTCACGTAATTGTTACTTAAATCTTAAACAAAGAAGTCTTCCTGGAATACTGGTAGGAACTTAAAAGTCTAGCATAACTAATCTAAACCCAAGAATGGACTGTCTTGCAAAGATATAGAAAATATTTTTAAAAGGCAGCACTTTGAGTCCAACAGTAACCCAATCACCAAGACTGCTAAACTGTGTTACGAGGCACTACGTGCTTGTTGAATGCCTCTGGGGATGGTGACTCGACCACTTCCTTGGGCAGCCTCTTGCAATTATTTCACCGCTTTATCAGTGAAAAAATATTTTCTAATATCTAGTCTAAATCTCATCTGGCACAACGTAAGCCTAGTTCCTCTTGTCCTATTACTAGTTAACTGGGAGAAGGGACCAACACCTGCCTTTGTACAGCCTCCTTTCATGTAGTTGTAGAGAGCAATATGTCTCTTCTCCAGACTAAACAACTCCATCTCCCTCATCTGTTCCTCTTACCACATGCCCTCCAAATCTCTCGCTGGCCTTGCTGTTCTTCACACACACTCCAGGACCTCAGTGTCTTTCCTATATTGTGGTACCCAGATCTGAACAAAGTGCTCAACCTGTAGCCTCGCCAGGGCTAAGTATAGCACCACAATCACTTCCATGCTCCTGCTGGGCACACTGGTTTTGATATAGGCCAGGATGCTATTGACCTTCTTGGCCATCTGGGCACACTGCTGATTCATGTTCAGCTGGTTCTCTGTGAGCACCCCCATATTCTTTTCCACTGAGCTGCTTTCTGGCCACTCTTTCCCAAGCCTATAGCATTACTTGCGGTTGTTGTGACCAAAAGTGCTGGACCCAGCTCTTGATTTTGTTAACTCTCGTTCTGTTGACCTCTGTCCATCCATTTAACCTATGCAGATTTCTCTGCAGTGCGCTCAAGCAGATCAACACTTGTGCTCAATTTAGTCTTATCTGCAAACTTGCAGACTGAAACTGGCATATTTGAATCATATGCAGATATAAATTTTCATATAATGTGTGGGAAACAGTGTTTTGATAACTTGCAGATAAGCACCTCATAAAACTTTGCTTGTTCTTACCTTGAAGTAATACAACTTAATATGGTGGGAAAAAGAGACAATTAACTGAGTATATATTAAAAAAAAAAGTGTTATTAGCAAGTTGTTCTCTCAGTTGTTCTTGTCCAAAGAAAGACTTGATGTGGCAGTATAAGAGCTCTCAAGGTAGCACTGTGTTTTGCAGTTCGGTTTGTGAATTCAGAACCTAGTACTGTTTACTGACTTCAAATCCTGAGTCACGTTGATGGCCAGCATGTATGTGTTCAGGGAGTGCTTGCAGGAGAAGAGCTGCAGTTTTGAAATTTCACCTGGGCTGGGAACTGTTATGTCATTAAGGTAACAACAGTCTTACCTGAAGACAGCAATCACTTTGAGTGCTTTCCTGATGCTTAAGATAAATAGCTTTCCAAACTCCAGTAAAATGAAGCTTCATTTGGTTTCATAGGATGCAGTTACTAAAGGCTTGCTTAGTGAGATTGGTGGAAAATCAGCAAAAATGGAATTTATTTCATCATTTGCATTGGAACAAGGATAAAATGCAGTTTTGGACTTCCTTGGTGTCTTCATGTGGAAAATTTGGGCCCTGTGCCAAGGTCATCTTTGGCCCTTGATTCTTGGCTCATTCTAAAATATTCTGTGTTGACTTCTTCCCATTATGCCTCTGCTGATTCAAGAACTTCTGCTTTGCAGATCCCTTAATTTCTGAATACTGAAAGTTTTTTGTGAGCTAAAGGGATGTTTACATGCTGGATGGGTGGGCAGAGGCCAGTAGGATGAGATTTAACAAGGCCAAGTGCAAGGTTCTACACTTCAGCTATAACAACTCCAAGCAGCACTGCAAGCTGGGGACAGAGTGGCTGGAGAGCAGCCAGGCAGAAAGAGACCTGGAGGTACTGGTAGATAGTAGCTGAACATGAGCCAGCAGTGTGCCCAGGGGGCCAAGAGAGCCAATGGCATCCTGGCCTGGATCAGGAATAGTGTGGCCAGTAGGACAAGGGAGATTATTCTTCCCCTGTACTCAACACTGTTCAGGCCACACCTTGAGTACTGTATCCAGTTCTGGGCCTCTCAGTTCAAGAGAGATGTTGAGATACTGGAATGTGTCCAGAGAAGGGCGACAAAGCTGGTGAGGGGCCTGGAGCACAGCCTTATGAGGAGAGGCTGAGGACACTGGGGTTGTTTAGCCTGGTGAAGAGGAGGTTCAGAGGTGACCTCATTGCTGTCTACATCTACCTGAAGGGAGGTTGTAGCCAGGTAGAGGTTGGTCTCTTCTGCCAGACAACCAGCAACTGAACAAGGGGACACAGTCTTAAGTTGCGTTGGAGAGATATAGGTTACATATTGGAAGGTATAGGTTGCATATTAGGAGGAATTTCTTCACAGGGAGAGTGATTGCCATTGGAATGGGCTGCCCAGGGAGGTGGTGGAGCTGCTGTCTCTGGAGGTGTTCAAGAAAAGCCTGGATGAGGCACTTAATGCCATGGTCTAGTTGATTGGCTAGGGCTGGGTGCTAGGTTGGACTGGATGATCTTGGAAGTCTCTTCCACCCTGGTTGATTCTAAGTTTCTCCCAGTGTCTGCCAGCTGTTTTGTTTTGTGTTCTTGGGCATCTACACTTGGAGGTAGCTGCCTGCCTTTGAGTTTAAAGCCCTCTGCTGCTCTTTAAGACTGAGAATTGCACAGGTGGGAGATGGACCGTGTTTCAGTTACTGAGTCTCAATATCCCCAAAGACCTACCTGTTAGTTTACAGACATATTAATGGTATCTTTCCCACACTAGTGCCACTCACATCTTAGCACTTAGACACTTTTGTCTGTGTGAAATATTACTCAGAACACGATATGAAGAAAATGCACAGCAGAGAACCAGGACAATGCATTATCACTTTGAGACTTCTAGTACACTGCATGACAGGAAGCGAGAGCGAACTGTGTGGCTGCATGGGGAGGAGTTCCTGCTGAAAAGTGAAGGAGACGCATAAGGGCTCCTTTGTAGCAGACTTTTCACTGTCACGCTGAATATTGAGAAACCTCCTAAACTCTGAGTAAAATACTAAGTACCCCATGGTGTGGTGTTGCTTTTTTGTCCATCATCAGGTAAGTGTAAATTTGAGATTGTGCTAACTTTCTACTGTGTGCGCGAAATGATAGTAAGCTGAAATTGCACAGATACTGCTTCCTAGTGTGCCAAGATTTAAAATAGGGTATTAGTGGAAGCAAAATGTTGCTTAGAAGAAATGTTTCCTTCTGCAAGTAAAGCAGTTCACTAGAAATTCAGATAATATATTCTGATACTGCTGTTGGGCTTGATAATAGTTTCTTTTTCTCTGTGTGTTGGTTGTTTATGTGTATTGGTGGGTTTATGTTTTTGGGCTTGCTTTTTTAACATACATTTGTAAACATCTCTCTCTGTATCCTGTGAGAATGAGGATTTTGGCTGATGTTAGGGTTTAAATGGGCTGTATGCATACGTCTACCCATTGTCAAAGTGAAAGCTGTAACAGATCCTCTTTATGGTGTATTTACAGTGCTGGATGATTCTGCTCTGCAAAAGTCTATGTGAAATCACCTGGAAAAAGCATTGCTGTTTTGGAGATTGTGTTTTTGGAAAGATATGGGCAGAAAAGTAGCAAGATTGCTAATAACTGTAGAAAATACAGCATATAGAGAAAGAGAGAAAGTTTAAGAGAGTTAGCATGTGGTGTTGTCTGAGAAAAACCCACAACAAACCAAAAATCCCAACATAAAACTCAAACTTGGTACTGAGGTACAAGTACACATTTGACTCTGCGTGTGACCAATTACCACTTGGTAATTGTTCTCCTATGGTACTAGTTCTCTGTGTTTGTCAAGGAATAAGTGGGCTTATTTCACAGCAAGGGAGATTCCAGTTAAATGTTGGTGGAAGAAACACTTCCTGATTGGTAATGTTGGTTAAGAAGTAGAACAGAGTATAGAATTATAAAATCCATCATTTCAGACTCTTCAGCATAATTTAGGAAGAGCTGAATTATATACCTGTTTTACAGTTGCAATGGTTAGCATTTAAAACTTGATTTTTCCTAATGATTTATTTAGGATTTGGGCTGTTAATAATATGTGAATAAGACTTGTACATTAGCCACAAATGCATAAATGTGCGTAAAGGTTGGTAGCATCCTTATATTTGCTGGAAAATTAGACAGCTTCCTCTTATTTAAGAAGCAAAATTACTTTGAAATATTTGCATATATGTTGAATAAAAATTTACTTGGAAGTTCTTAGAAACATGTGATAAAGGTGGGGACCTGTAGTGTGACTCAAGCAAATGAGGAACATGTTCAAGGGCCTATATGCTTCTGAATTTCCTGTGGAGAGTTTAGCTGAGGTATACTGAAGCTGAAGACTAGATTGTTAATTCATCTTTTTGTTTAGTTGGTTGTGTTTTTCCTCTTTTTTTAATGTTCCCTGTGACAATTTTCAATAGTGAGAGACATGGTCTGTGATAAACTTACTTTACAGAGTGTTCTTAAGATGTTATCTGTGATGCTTTATGCAGTTCTGACTTAAATTGTCGAAGCAATGCAAATTGTCATTGCAACAAGCTCAGAATGTTTATTAAGACTTTCAGAGAAATGAGGTATTTGACTGGAGAAAATGAATTTAATAGGTGTTATATATCTGAATTCTCAGGTTTTATTAACTAGCTTAGAAATGGGACTGGTGATTACTGACTGCCATACTGTTGAAGTGATGTAGTAGTTCTGGATTTACCATGCATATTTGCTCTGGGTTTCTGTTTTGGATATCACTCAGTTGAAATTGTATAGCAGAATAAATGAAATAAATACCACTCTTTTCATGGAACACCAGGGAGGTGCAAGTTCCTGAAGTAGAATCACACAGATTGTTTCATGTGTACTAATATTACTGGGTTTACTTGGAAATATTTTACATTGGGTGCAAATTATGTCTCCTATTCTAAATGTTTTGTCCAAATTGATTTAAGTCTTCATCTCTGTCAGTCTTGTTTGAAACTGGGCAACAAATGGAACAAAAATAATTCAAGAATCAAAAGTCACAAGGTTATCAACCAGTATGTCATGAGCCTTGCTTTCTGAGAAATGAAGTGTTGGTCTGTGTGTTTATATATATTGAAACCAAATACAGCAACCTGCAGTTTTAGTTAAAGTGGTTTTATTTTGCTCTGACCAATGTGTTCCAGTTGATGTCCCTGCTCATTGCAGGGAGGGTTGGACTAGATGACTTTTAAAAGGTCCCTTCAACTCAAACTGTTCTGTGATTCTGTTTTTTTCTGAAAAAAAATCCATTTTGGATGCAGGCATTTTATCTGTCCTATGTGACACTGAAGATGAGTGCCTTGCTACGCTCAGATGGAAAGCCATGTGCAGGAACCTACCTGTAGGTTAATGGTACAGCAGCATAATGATACTGGATGCAGGAGACTGTCAGAGAGCAGACTAGCAGCAGAGCAAAATAAGGCATTACTGCGGATTATGCAGGCCAGTTGAATGCCATGAGGAGACCTAGTTTATAGAAATTGTTTAGTTCTGCTGTATGTGGTTCCACTGCTGTGCACATCAACAATCCAAGCTTACATTTACAATGAGAAGCTCCTTTGGATTCCTGAAAATCTTAATACTCCTCAAACAATAACTCCCCCCATAACCATTAAAAAAAAAAGGCAATAAGTGTAAATCGAATAATCTTGCTTTTCAAATGAAACAATGCTACTGCAGTTTTGTTTTTTTCAAGGGTAAAAGGTCTTACCTTAGTTATACTTACACAGATGTAGCAGTTTTGGAATCAGAAGTGATGGTTGACAGCTGTGATTAAATGATCAGCTGCAGCCAGAAAAAGGTTGTTGCTGTCCAGTCAGAGGAAGCCTCCTTCATGCCTTCAAGTACACAAAACCTTTAGAACTTTAAAATAGCTCAACTTTGATCATTCTTGCTTTTACAACTAGACCTGTAATAAACTTGCTGAATGCCAGTGTATGTGGCCTGGAACTGCAACTTCTTCACATTAGCTTAGTAAAGGAGTCTAGGGATTATTTGCATCCTGACTGATTAAATTACTTGGTGGCACAAAGAACTGCATCTGATATCTGGAGAGTGTTTGAGGAGAGCATAAGAATCTAAATAATGTGTAGAGTCTTAAATTGCATCTTCATTTTATTTATATGCTAAGTGAAGTTAGAATCATTAGATATTCATTGTGTTAATTTAAAGCACGATTTATGTAGCAAAGTTCAAATTCTGACATTAGAGACTACTGTTCACTCAGGTAAAAAAGAACTCACATAGAAGGAAAAAAATATGAAACTTATTTGAATTTGTTTCAGACTTTATAGTAAAGTTTCAGCATATCTGTCTGCTAGATTTCAGTGACTGATACTCTCCTCCATCTTCTGAAAAGGGGAAGGAAGAAGGTTAAATAAAGATAGAATAAATACCAGTCCTCAAACAAAGCTCTGCTGATCCTTGTCCTTACAGCATCCCGTACATGCACACCCATTTCCTGTTGTTAATGTTAAACACATTGAATATAACTTTCATTTCATTGTTCACTTCAGTGTTCGTTTTATAGTACATCGACCGGAAAATCTCCAATCCATCACAATGAGCACTGTAGAAATAAAGTTGGTTCTCTGTGTTCAGAGAAAGGTGAAAAGAAGCTGCCATTTTGTCTGGCAGAGATCTGAGTGGCTCCTCGGGAGTGCTTAGATAGCTTCAGTGACAATGTCTTATGCGTTAGAGTTGATCTTGCCTCCATTTCAGAGCCTGCTGCTGGATTGTAAGATACTTAGAGCAGAATCTGGTGCTTTTTTTTCATTTGGTGTGGGTTTGTGTCTTGTGGGGTGGTGGGGTTTTGTTGTTTGTTTGTTATAATGTGTTTGTTTAGTTTGGGACATCAAGAAGGAGCTAGTTATTTTACTGACACCAAAGAGCTTCCAGCTGACCACATGCAGATTGGGAAACAGAATCACCAAAGCTTTGTACGAGATGTAGTGCAAACTGTGCCATGGAGTCATTCCTGACTCTTTCTGTCTCAAAATGAATAAAAATTGTTATGACACTTGTGAGGGGAAAAAAAAACAAATTTGTCATCTTTGGTATTCTGAGCAGTAGAGGGCACTGAAAAGATCTATGGAAAGCAGTTATATTATGAAACTAAGGAATTTTTGGTTCTCTTTGTCAGTGTAACATAAAGAACTGTGATACTGGAATGCAGAGTAACAAGTTCTGTTATATTTTTTTAAGTTCTGTATTATGTCTGAAGTTATAGTCCAAAATAGCACTTACGCTGTATCATTCAGCTGGGGGGGGAGGGGAAAGGCACTGTAAAAACTTGCTTTAAGATGCTATTGTCTTCCTATGCCTTCAAGCTCCTAGAACTGTTAGTGGTATGGCCACTAACATAAGACAAGGGTGCTGGCATGAATGTGGAGTGGTAGTTAAAATGGAAACAGGACTGACTTTAGAAGGTGGCAAAAATTTAATCTTTCTGGAATACTTTAAACTTGAGCAAGTTATCACCTGTTTGTGAAATTGCAGCTGGTTGGCTCTGAAAAAAGTAGGAGGAGCACTGTATTCAACAGGAAATTCAGGTGTTTCTGGATGGTTATTGTGGACAGAGGTGCTTATACAGTTAATATGGCATGATCTCCCTTTGGACAGATGTCTGCCTCTAACTGTGCAATGTATCAGACCAAAGTTATTTTGTTGGTATCTGTGCCATTATTTTGTCTTTGCAAATTCCATGTCAGTGCAGTGCTGGTGTGATTCGGTGGAAAATGGCTCATCTGATGTGAAGCTTATTTTAGTTTCATGAGAAATTAAATAGGTTTCTTTTAAGTTTTGAAATGAGTCTGTGTCTGAGAAGATTTAAAAGTATTATGTGCCTATGAAATACATTGTCCCAAACTATTGACAATCTGTTGCAGACACATTTTAAGCAGTTAGAATTGATAGATGATTTAATAGAAGTCAGCAGTTCTTCTGAAAAGCATTTCCTTCCCTGTCACAGGAAGGGTTTTTTTATATCAGACTATTTTGGTACATTTTTGCTCTTCATCTCCCATGTGGAAAAATATGATATTGATAACTAAAACCCTGTGATGGAGACAGGATGTTAATCCAGCCTTCCTATAACAATGTCTTACTGCTCTAATTCCTTTAATTAAATCACTCTTTAATATATAATTGGATATTTTACTTTCTCATCTCCTGTGAGAGAATTATTCAGAACAGCTCTTTCTTGCAATGTTAATACCAGGAAGTGTTCTGTTTCTATAACTGTGGATGTAATCACAGCCTTTTAGGTAACCAGGATCAAAATTGTGGATCTTGATTCAGACTTGATATGCACCGTGGTCTGGGGACACATTTTTTGGTTTTGTGTGTGTTTTTCTTTTCTATTTTAAAAAATTAATTTATTTAAAAAAAAAAACCTTTTTATTTCAAGAGGTGCAAAAAAGAGCCCAACTGTGATAGAAAATGTTTGTCAGTCTAGAGGTGCACATTCTGATTCATCCACTCATAGATGTGATCAGTTGGACAATACAGGCACATTTATCTTCTAAAGAGATACTTGCTGTTAGTGTACTTTTTTCACACAAACATATACAGCTTTAATAAACATCTGTATTTATTGTGCAGGAAGGGAAAATTGTCAGGGCATTATAATGTTTTTTTCCCACCAATAACTTAATTATGTCTTCTGTCCCTTGGCATGGTTGCAGTTAAATGTTCTGCAGTTTTCTGTAAGACTCTGCCTGGGTATACTTGTGGACTTACTAGTGCATGCCCCATAAATATGGCACACTCAGCACGGGCTTTCCTTCTCCCTCTTGTGTATACTCCCTTCTCAAAGCCTTATAGCACTAAAAAAAACTCTGAAGTTTTATTACAATTGGTGATCACTACACCCACAGAAAATAGCAAGAAATATTAACAAGAACTAGAGATACTTCATGTGCAAGGTAATAAAATGGAATTAAGAAATTAGTCCTTCCTCCCTAGAGCTCTGCTGGGCGAGTATAAGTGTCACAGTGAATAAAGATTTACACCTTGTGGATGTTGGCTTAACATAGACCTGTGTGACAAAATGAACTGCTATGAAAAATACTGTTATAGAGTATGATGCAGCTCAGATTTGTTTGGTATGTCTGTTATTTAAACAATATGTGCAACAGATGATTGAACCTCTTGAGCACTGCTTACCTAAATCTTTCACCAAGTTCATTTTTTTATTAATATGGCACTTATCTGATTTCAGTATTTGAGCTCTAATTTCATCCACAACTTTGCAGCAAAGTTTATTCCACTATGGATATGTATGATCCATGCAATGCTTAATCACAGTATTTGTCTAGGTTCATGCTACAACTATTGCACTGTGATTCTAAGATCTTTTGTGAAAGGAATTCACCCAGAACTGTTGAGATCAGAATGAAGTGAAGTTTGTATTACTTGATGTGCCATGTGATTTTAAACATAAAATAGAGAGTAACAGTTGAGGAGTAATTTTCTGTGATGTGGGAGATTCAGAGGTCAGCTGCATTGTGCTATGGCAGCCAATACAGGACTTGTAACTCCTTTGGGTAAAAGGATCCTCATAAAGAGCAGAGATTAAGTTAATGAGCACCTTATGCTCCCTGCACAATATCTACTGCAATCTTTGCCTTTAATCCACTTACTATGGCCAAATAAATTTATCTGGTAGCTCAATTATTGGATTTTTTTTTAAACCATGATATTCTCCCCCCCAGTACAACACTAGCAACCCTTGGAACTCTTAAAAAATTCAAACCATTAATTTTTGTCTGCAGTGATTGATGATATTTAGTGATTTCTATATGAAATTACTCATCTTGCAAGTCTGTCTGCAACACACTTACAGAGGACATTTGCAATATAATACTTGCAAACTTCCAAGTAACAAGAACAGTGTCATATACATGTTGTTAGGTGGATTTATTTTTTTCTCTGTTACTTTTCAGTAAGCAGAAGAGTTAAAATAGCAAGGAGTGATCCTTTGGTTAGCAAGGGGTCTGCTTTTTGGAGGCTGTTCCAGACTCATTGTGATGGTTTGGGGGTTACCCCACCCCCCCACACTTTTGTATTTGCCCCAGCTAACTCAGACGGACCCTGGGAATATAGATGAAGCAATTTATTTACAGCTAGCAGAATTTACAAGCAGCTATTTACAATATATACAGTTATATACAATTATATACAGAAATATACAAAGGATAAACAATACAAAAGCACAACTCCCCTCCCAGAAACCTAAGTCCCCAGGAGGGGCTCTCAAACCACCCCAACACCTCCCCCCGGCCCCTCTCAACCTTACCCCAGTTCTCAGGAAGAAAAGAGGTGCAGCCAAGAGGTTAGGGAGCAGGGTTAGTAGGAGCAGGGTTAATGAGATGTGACCAGGTCTAAGGCAAAAGCAAGAGTGAGAGACAAAATGGAGAATGTTTTCTTCTTCTTCCCAGAGTTCTCAGCGTGACTGTGAGAGAAGTAGACACAATTGTTTTTCATTTCACTGCCCGTTATCTAGTTCTTTTACCAAAACATTCCAGCTTGCTTCAAACTAGCACAATCCACCCCTTGTCTACTTCGCTCAGAGTATTGCTGAGAATTATCCAATCTAATCTAAACCAATATTTACACCAAAACAATATATACAAGTTCAGTTCACACTTCAATCAGATGTAGGTGATTCAAAAGCTCAGAACAGGGACTCCCAGGTGACATTGGGTTCGTGCTCACATACTGTAGATTTTTCTCAGTGTTGGGCGCCGATGTTACCTAGAACAGAAAACTCCTAACAACTTATGCTACACACTCTGAATTTAAGCTCTCTCAGCTAAAGTTAAATTTCTCTGTGGAATACACTGGATTTCACCATTCTCCTGCATTACCCAGTATGTATGACCAGAACCTTCAGCAGAAACCACCCCTCGGACAGGTTTCCCTTCGCCCGAAGGAGAAAATACCCAAACAGTTTTCCCTAACAGATTCTTCTCACGTACAACAGGAACTTTATCACCGTCTACTGTTTGGACCAAATCTGATTGTGCAGGTCCTGCTCTGTTTACTGAACCTCTACTATTTACCAACCAAGTAGCTTCTGCTAAATGTTTGTCCCAGTTTTTCAGAGTTCCACCCCCCATGGCTTTTAGGGTGGTTTTCAGCAAACCATTGTAGCGCTCAATCTTCCCTGAAGCTGGTGCATAGTAGGGTATGTGATAGATCCATTCAATACCATGCTCTTTGGCCCAGTTTTTCACAAGATTGTTCTTGAAATGAGTACCATTGTCTGACTCAATTCTCTCTGGAGTTCCATGTCTCCACAAGATCTGTCTCTCCAAACCAACAATGGTGTTACGTGCAGTAGCATGTGGAACTGGATAGGTTTCCAACCATCCAGTGCTGGCTTCTACCATCGTTAGCACATACTGCTTGCCAGAACGAGATCGAGGTAAAGTGATGTAGTCAATCTGCCAGGCTTCACCATACTTGTACTTTGACCATCTCTCACCATACCATAAGGGCTTGATTCGCTTAGCCTGCTTAATAGCAGCACAAATGTCACAGTCATAGATGACTTGGGTGATAGCATCCATGGACAAGTCAATTGACCTATCACGAGCCCATCGGTATGTTCCATCTCTGCCTTGATGTCCAGATGAGTCATGGGCCCACCGAGCTAAAAACAACTCACCTCGATGTTTCCAATCAAGGTCAATGTCAAGTTCAGAGTTGGTATCAGCTTGAGCAATCTTAGCAGCTTGATCTGCCTTCTGATTATGTTGATGTTCCTCAGTTGCTCTGCTCTTAGGCATGTGTGCATCTACGTGCCGCACCTTCACTGGAGTTCTCTCCAGCCGTGCATCAATGTCCTGCCATAGATCAGCACACCAAATAGGCTTTCCTTTCCTCTGCCAACCATTCTTCTTCCAGTCCTTCAGCCAACCCCATAGAGCATTGGCTACCATCCACGAGTCGGTGTAGAGGTAAAGGATAGGCCAATTCTCACGTTCAGCCACATCAAGAGCAAGTTGAACAGCTTTTACCTCAGCGAACTGACTGGATTCTCCTTCGCCATCTTTCGTTTCGGTAACTCTCCTGGTTGGACTCCAAACTGCTGACTTCCATATTCGCTTGTTCCCAACAAGACGACAGGAACCGTCTGTGAACAAAGCATAGTTCTTTTCCTCATCAGAGAGATCACCATAGGGAGGAGCTTCCTCAGCACGAGTTATTTTCTCCTCCGGAGGTTTGGAACAGTCTGTGCCTTCCGGCCAGTTGGTGATCACCTCCACCAAACCAGGTCGGTCAAGATTACCCATTCGTGCTCGTTGGGTTATCAAAGCCATCCATTTAGACCAGGTTGCATCTGTGGCATGATGTGGTGATGAACCTTTGCCCTTGAACATCCAGTTAAGAACTGGCAGTCTAGGAGCTAAAAGCAATTGTGACTCAGTTCCAATCACTTCAGAAGCTGCTTTCACTCCCTCATAGGCTGCTAGAATCTCTTTCTCAGTTGCAGTGTAGTTTGTCTCTGAACCTCTGTAACAACGTCCCCAGAAACCAAGTGGACGACCACGTGTCTCATTTGGAGCTCTCTGCCAGAGACTCCAAGTTGGACCATTGTCACTGGCAGCCGTGTACAGAATGTTTTTAATGTCCGGACCAGATCTCACAGGACCCAAGCCCACTGCATGGACTACTTCTCGCTTGATCTGATCAAAGGCTGCTTGTTGTTCAGGTCCCCACTCGAAATTGTTTCTCTTACGAGTCACATCATGCAGAGGTTTGACAATCTGACTGAAACCAGGAATGTGTAGTCTCCAAAATCCCACCACACCAAGAAAAGAAAGTGTGTCCTTCTTACTGGTGGGAACTGCCATGGTAGAGACTTTGTTGATCACATCCTGAGGAATGTAACGGCGACCATCCTGCCACCGCACTCCCAGAAACTGAATTTCTCTGGCAGGTCCTTTGACCTTGTCTCTCTTAATGGCAAAACCTGCTTGCAACAGAATGTCAATGATTTTGTTACCTTTCTCGAAGACTTCCTCAGCAGTTTGGCCCCACACAATGATGTCGTCGATGTACTGGATGTGCTCTGGAGCTTTACCTTTCTCCAGTGCATTGTGGATGACTGAGTGACAGATGGTTGAGCTGTGTTTCCACCCCTGAGGCAAACGATTGAACTGGTACTGGATTCCTCTCCAGGTGAATGCAAACTGAGGCCTGCACTCCTTTGCTATGGGAATAGAGAAGAAAGCATTAGCAATGTCTATGGTTGCATACCATTTAGCCTCCTTCGATTCCAGTTCATACTGGAGCTCCAGCATGTCTGGCACAGCTGCGCTCATGGGTGGCGTCACCTCGTTGAGGGCACGAAAGTCAACTGTCAGTCTCCAGTCGCCCGTAGGTTTACGCACAGGCCAGATGGGACTGTTGAAAGGTGAATGAGCTTTCTCGATGACAGCCTGACTCTCCAATTGACGAATCAGCTGATGAATGGGCAACAAAGAGTCACGGTTAGTTCTGTACTGCCTATGATGAACAGTTTGAGTTGCAATTGGCACTTCCAGGTCCTCTATGTCATGATGTCCCACAACTGCAGATTCATCAGAAAGTTCAGGTCTAACAGACAATTTCAATTTATCATCCTCAATCTCTACAGATGCTATTCCAAAAGCCCATTTATGACCCTTAGGATCTTTGAAACAACCTTGTCTCAAAAAGTCAATTCCCAAAATGCAAGGCGCATCAGGACCAGTTACAATAGTATGTGTCTTCCACTCTTTACCAGTTAAACTGATCTCAGCCTGTATCTTAGTTAACTCTTGAGATCCACCAGTGATTCCAAAGATAGAAATGGACTCTGTCCCTTTGCAATTTGATGGCAATAAAGTACATTGAGCACCTGTGTCAACTAAAGCCCTGTATTTCCGAACTCTTGAACTGCCAGGCCACCTAATGAATACATTCCAATAGATTCGGTTCTCTCCACTATCCCTTTCCTCCTCCTGGCTGGAGGCAGGGCACCCCTAATGCTGAACATGGCATGTAGGGTGTACACAGTGATTAGTGTTGTTGCGAGAGAAATTGCAACTGTTGGAACAATTGCAGTTGCTCTCAGGAGCTGAAGAAGTGACAGCTACTTTTCTGGCATTGCTGCCTCTGTTTCTGCCACTCTGCAGATCCCTGACTCTCTTTGAAAGAGCTGAAGTAGGTTTACCATCCCATTTGTTCATGTTCTCCCCGTATGTGTCACGCAGAAGTATCCACAGTGACGCACGTGATTGCTGCTGTCTAGGTGGAATTTGTCTCCTCCTGGGCTGGAATTGCCTTGCAGGAGGTGGGCGTCTGTTCCTGACTGCAGAAACATGCACCCATTCAGATGATGCAGGAACGGTATCCTTTACCAGATTGGTAATGTTTTTGAGATCCTCCTTCAGTTCTTTCATGGTATCTTTAATCTCTGTGGTCATAGTTTGTATGGCAGAGACTAGGCCAGAATGTGACAAGCTGTCCTCAATCTGCCTGAGCTGATCAGTGAATTCACCAACAGTGAAAGACCTTCCATTATCACTCCTTGCTAGAAATTTACTGGCCAAGATGTTAGCATAGGATGAAGGAGCAAGCTTAATCAGCTTCTTCATGAGACCTGTTCCCAAAGGAATATCGTCAGGCTCATGAGTACCATGATCTCCATAAAGCACTTCCTTCACAGCAAACTCCTTCAGAAGCTTAATTCCCTGCTCAACGGTGTTCCACTTCTTGGCAGCCCATGGCAAATCATCTCGGGAAGGATATCTCATAGCCACAGCCAACAGAAGGCGTGTCCACAAGCTAACCCTACCAAGAGGACTTGCTAGGTGTTTGTCCACTCCACTCTCCTTAGTGAGTGGTCCCAGCTGCTTGGCAGACTTGTCTCCTACCTGCAGAGCATTAGCACCAATGCCACGGCATCTCACTAGCCAGCTTAGGATTGGCTCACCTGATTCCCTTGTGTATTCCTTCCTAACTTCCCTGACCTCTCTGAGTGGATCCTTGGAGCCTTGGATGTCATCTTCCTCCTCCTCTTCCTGTTGTTCTGGTGGTGCCGGGCCTAACACAATCTTCCTCATAGCATTCCTAAACTCATTGGAACCATCCTCTCTCCTGGCAGCTAACCTCACAGCACTCCTCTCACTTGAGTATCGTTGTCTCAGCACATCTACAAGGTCTCGCAGACTAACTGCCTCCTCTTCCTCCTCTTGCTGCTGATCACCAGATGTCCCCTGTCTTACATCCTCCTGCGAACCACTCTTTATTTTAGCTTTTGCCTTAGCAGGTGCTAGAAGGGCCTGAGCAGCAACAGACTTGGATGTGTCTGCTGGAGGATTTGAATCCTTAGGAGTCTGACTTGGAGCATTTGAATTATTGGAGGTCTGACTTGGAGCATTTGTATCCTTAGGGGTCTGAACTGGAGCTTGTGAGTTCAAATCTGCCTTGCTTTTAACAGGAGGATTTTGGTTCTGGTCTGCTGGCTTGGGGTTTGAATTGGCTGAGCTGGTGTTATTAGGATTTGGACTGACTGGGCTAGCATTACCAGCACTAGTAGTAGTATTAGCATTAGTGGGATTATTTGCCTGTCCTCCTGGGATGCCTGCCAACCCTGACGTGTTTTGATTGTTGCTAGGAACATTCTGATTTTGGGTACCTGCCTGTCCTCCTGAGGCTCCTACCGAATTCTGCCCGTTTTTGTTTTTGTTTTTGTTATCATTGTTTACGTTAGCGGTGGGAACATTGGCTGTGTTCCCAGCACTTGGAGAAGGAGGGGCAGAGGCTGGCAAGGGGGAAGCCGATAACTGTGTTCCCTTGTTTTGCTGTGAAAGAGACTGCTTCTGAGACACAGAATTTTTCCTAGCTCTTACAGAAACTGGTTTTGAATTTTTCACCAATAATGCCAAAATTAATATGAATATTAAAATCATGAGGCAAATATTAAAAATTGTGAGAAGAAAAACAGTTTTACACGAGCATGTACCTATGCAAACAGTTGGAATTCCTGTCTTAGGCTGAATAACTCTCATTAGAGCCATATTTAAAGCAGAATTTCCATTGATTGTCACATTATTGACCAGAGCTCCTGTAATATCCTTGGTAATATTCTCAGAGATATTAAAACCAGCATAACCAAGAATAAAATCACCCCAGCTCCAGAACATATCTGAAAGCTTAACTTTAGCCTTCTTAAAAACTACATGAAGCAAGAAATAACCAATTTGATCTTTGATCCAGTTGTACACAAAAAACCAGAAAACAGGCCACACAGCAATCCCCACCAAGTACAATAGCTGCTTGATTAGCTTCATCTTAATTCCCAGAGCTAATTTCCACTCACTGAAATATCTAGCCCCACGTTGGGAAAGCCAATTAAAAATGTGATGGTTTGGGGGTTACCCCACCCCCCCACACTTTTGTATTTGCCCCAGCTAACTCAGACGGACCCTGGGAATATAGATGAAGCAATTTATTTACAGCTAGCAGAATTTACAAGCAGCTATTTACAATATATACAGTTATATACAATTATATACAGAAATATACAAAGGATAAACAATACAAAAGCACAACTCCCCTCCCAGAAACCTAAGTCCCCAGGAGGGGCTCTCAAACCACCCCAACACCTCCCCCCGGCCCCTCTCAACCTTACCCCAGTTCTCAGGAAGAAAAGAGGTGCAGCCAAGAGGTTAGGGAGCAGGGTTAGTAGGAGCAGGGTTAATGAGATGTGACCAGGTCTAAGGCAAAAGCAAGAGTGAGAGACAAAATGGAGAATGTTTTCTTCTTCTTCCCAGAGTTCTCAGCGTGACTGTGAGAGAAGTAGACACAATTGTTTTTCATTTCACTGCCCGTTATCTAGTTCTTTTACCAAAACATTCCAGCTTGCTTCAAACTAGCACACTCATTCATTATATAAATACTTTTCTTACTATTTACCTGTCTTTTCAACCCTTTTGGTGTGTACATCACAGTTGATACAGATGTGTTCCTCATGAGTGTATGGGGATTTAGTTATAGAACCAAAGAAGCTGCCTCTGAACAAGATACAAACAGTATTTATTGCTGTCTGTATGTTGTGCTGTGTTTCATCATGAGGTTCAACAAGACTAAGTGCAGGGTCCTGCATCTGGGTCAAGGCAATCTCAAGCACAAATACAGGCTGGACAGTTACTGGCTGGAGAGCAACCCTGAGGAGAGGGACTTGAGGGTGCTGGTGGAGGAGAAGCTCAACAGGAGCCAGCAGTGTGCACTTGCAGCCCCAAAAACCAACAAGATCCTGGGCTGCATCAGAAATGTGGCCAGAAGGTCGAGGGAGGTGATCCTTGCCCTCTGTTCCGCTCTGCTGAGACCGCATCTGGTGTACTGTGTCCAGTTCTGGAGCCCCCATTACAAGAAGGATGTGGCCGTGCTGGAGCGTGTCCAGAGAAGGGACACAAGGATGATCAGAGGGCTGGAGCAGCTCTGCTATGAGGACAGACTGAAAGAGTTGGGGCTGTTCAGTCTGGAGAAGAGGAAGCTCTGAGGTGACCTTCTTGTGGCCTTTCAGTATCTGAAGGGAGCCTAGAAAAAGGCTGGGGAGGGACTTTTTAGGCTCTCAGATAGTGACAGGACTAGGGGAGCAAAGCTGGAGGTGGGGAGATTCAGACTGGATATAAGGAGGAAGTTTTTCATCATGAGAGTGGTGAGAGCCTGGAATGGGTTGCCCAGGGAGGTGCTTGAGGCCCCATCCCTGGAGGTGTTTAAGGCCAGGCTGATGTAGGGCAGGGTGTCCCTGCATATGGCAGGGAGGTTGGAACTGGATGATCCTTGTGGTCCCTTCCGCCCCTGACTGATTCTCTAATTCTAAGTCTCGCCTTGGGAACTTGTCCTCACAGACACTGCTTTGTTCATGATGCCACTGTGTTTTGGACCTGTGTACTGACTCTACGTGCAGTAGTGAAAAGCCTACTTGTTGTGTAACTTGTCTTCTACAGTAACAGGAGGTCCTGTCTCACTTAGGACCTTTAATTCTGTAGCCTTGCTAGCACTCTTACGCTTTGTATCATGTATGTAAGGAGAAGGGCAAACATAATGCCCATCTTCAAGAAGGGCAAAAAGGATGACTCTGGGAACTGCAGACCAGTTAGTCTCATCTCTGTGCCTGGCAAGATCATGGAGCACATCCTCCTGAAGGCTCTGCTAAGGCAAATGGAAAACAAAGCAGAGGGGATTGGTGGTAACCACCAATGGCTCCACCAAGGGCAATTTTTATGATGAAGTCATAGCAACAGTGAACAAGAGAGAAAGACAATGGACATCACCTATCTGGACCTGAGTAAGGGATTTGACTCTGTCCCACATGACATCCTGGCAACCACACTGGAAAAACACAGTCTCAATGGGTGGACCTCTTGCTGGATAAGGAATTGGCTGAATGGTTGCATGCACAGAGTAGTGATCAATGGCATAATGTCCACCTGGAGACCAGTGACAAGTGGCATCCCTCAGGGGTCAGTGCTGGGACCAGTACTCTTTAACATCTTTGTCAATGACATAGGCAGAGGAATCAAGTGCAGCCTCAGCAAGTTTGCAGATGACACCAAGATGCATGGCACAGTCAACTTGCTAGAGAGCAGGGATGTCATCCAGAGGGACCTGGACAGGCTGGAGAGGTGTGCCCAGGCCAACCTCATGACATTCAACAAGGCCAAGTGTAAGGTGCTGCACCTGGGTCAGTGCAATCCCAAGCACAAATACAGGCTAGGTGGTGAATGGCTGAGAGCAGCCCTGAGGAAAAGGACTTGGGGGTCTGTGGTGATGAAAAGCTCAACGGGAGCCAGCAGTGTGCACATGCAGCCCAGACAGCAGCCACGTCCTGGGTTGAATCAAGAGCAGCAGGGCAAGGGGAGGGATTCTCTCACTTTGCTCTCGTCAGACCCCACCTGGAGTACTGTGTACAGTTCTGTAGCCCCCAATACAAGAAGGACATTGAACTGTTGGAGCAAGTCCAAAGGAGGACCACAAAGATGATCAGAGGGCTGGAGCACTTCTGCTATGAGGACATGCTACAGGACTTGGGGCTCTTTGGCCTGGAGAAGGCTTTGAGGAGACCTTATAGTAGCCTTCCAGTATCTGAAGAAGATGTACAGGAAGGCAGGGGAAGGACTATTTACAAGGTCTTGTAATGACAGGACAGGGGTAAATGGTTTAAACTGGAAGAGGGGAGGTTCAAACTAGATGGTAGGAAAGGGCTCTTTCCAGTGAGGGTGGTGAGACACTGGAATAGGTTGCCGAGGGAGGCTGTGGATGCTCCCTCCCTGGAGATGTTGAAGGCCAGGTTGGATGAGGCCTTGAGCAACCTGTTCTAGTGGGAGGTGTCCCTGCCTATGGCGGGGGTTGTAACTGGATGATCTTTGAGATCCCTTCCAACCTAAACCATTCTGTGATTCTATGTAATTTATACTTTCAATCCACTTTCATTTGTATTGGAAATGCCACATTTTGTCTTAATCTGTGACCATGTTATTTAACCAAGGAACTACCTATTTCTTGTGTAGTCATTTGTCACACTCTTAACAATGAAGTTATTTATATCCCATTATAGAAAACATTTGTTAGTGTTCAAAAATGTATAGTATTTAGTTTTTTTAAACATTTGACCTCTAACCAAGCACCTAACTTATTTAGGTTTTTTTTGAGTTAGCTTTTATTCTAATGTTTTGCAGAATATTATTATGTGTGAATGGTTCTCTCTAGTTGACAGTGGAAGACAACACAGCTGGATAAATAAAGATCATGTATTCTGTGACTTCTCTTGTTTCTGGACTTTTTCTGGTCTGGTTGAAAATGTAGAGCTCTGTTAAATAATGTTTCATACTTCTTCTTTGAAAGGCACGAAGATTAATTTTGTGGTGAACCTGTGAAATGAAATGAGTGAGGGCTTGCTATTTTCCACCCCAAAATCTGAATGTAGACCAGATTGCAGTCAGCAATGTGGATATTGAAATTCAAATATAAGCTAATCCAAAAGTCTGCTTATAGGGTTTTGACACAAAGTATGAATTTCTCCTCACGGTCTCATTAGTTACAACATTTCATATCAAGTACAGTTCACAATCTACAATAATTACTTATAATTTTAGTTAGGAATAGGTCCAGAAACCTAGCTCTCTTTGAGCAGAAAAAGGAACAACGTTTAATGTACCAATGTGCTACTAAGTAGCTTTTCAGCTTGTGAAAACAGTTTTTATTCATGTGCATGATGATTATAATGGTGATGTGAGAAAATAGTTAACTATATATGCACATGTATTTGTGCATAACTTCATTATATATGTTTCAAAGTCAAGGTAGTGGTAGTTGGTGCTGTTCATAAAAACTGAGCTGTTCTTTTATTTTTATTTTACAGAAAAAAAGAAAACAGAGTACTCAAGATGAAGACACAATCAGTATCTGCAGCCTGGACACAAGTGTGAGTAGTTTAATTTTCCTTTTTGCCTTCTCTCTCGAACTCCTCAAAATAAAATATGGCTATTATGGGTACTGAGAAAGAAACCTGTTCATCTTTTCAGCTTCATTGTTTTCATATATAGCAGCTTTCTGCTTATTATTAAAAAGTGATTTTGATATATTGCTGCTTTTTGTTGTTCTATAGTAAAAAGTTTAAAGAGAGAAATAAACTGTGAGAATGACAGTTTATTGTGAAGCAGTGAACCTCTTAGTAGTAAATAACAAAGCTTAGAACCAGACCTTTTATCCCATTGCATGTCTATATGAGAAATTTGGTTTATGTCAATGATTAATGCTGGTGGTGTAAACTTGAGCAATGTGATATTAATACAGCTGTGAGACCTATGTGAGTCCTTGCTGAAGTGATGTACACATTACGTACACCTGTGCTTTGCTGTCACACCTTTCAGATATGAAAACATCAGGGAAGTGTTTTGTTTGCAGTCATCTGTTGAACCAGTTTTCCCTTTCTGTAGACCTCTGGTGTAGTGCAGACAGAAAAAAGTCAAAGCATACAAGCCACTTGCTTTAGCAGTTATTTGTTACAGGTGTCAAACCTCATGCTGTGGTTTCTGTAACGATCAGATTTTAATTCAGTTTTTGAAGTTTACCTGTGCTTTGAAGAAGCAATTACATTTAAAGGTTCATCTGCCTGGATGCCTGCAAATGTAAGCTCTTGTGGGCCCTTCAAGTAGAATCAAGCAGTGTTTCAGAGATCATAAACTCACAGTAGCCTGACCTTGTCTGCTAGCTAATACTTTAATGTTAGTTAATCACATTAAACCTTACACTGGGCCCAACTTCAAAGGAGTTGTTATTCCTTTAAAGGAATTTTAAAGGAATTGTTCTTAAGGGAAAGGTTCAAAATTACTGGCTATTTATTGTGGACAGATGCTTATCTTTTTAGAAGCCTGATTCTGATCCAGGATGGGAAATGCTGGATTTTAGCTATTTTCATGTTTCTATAAAGATTATGTATTTTGTTATTGCATAAACTAAATAACTATGCAGAATTCTTCAGTGTGGAAGACATAGAAATTACTTAGGTGTTTTGGCTGACAGCTAAAGATTTAAATGCTGCTTTAAAAGTACAGGTTTTGTTAATAGGTGAATTTTTAGAAAAGTGCAATCTATCTAATGTGACCTTACTTCTGAACTTAAGTAGGTGATTTACCTGTTACACATTTTTCTGTTACCAGAAGGTAGTGATTATCTTAGACTTCAGGGCCAGACAGAATATGCTGTGTCTTGCATCTTTGAAACAAACTCCGACCCAAACTCTTCCACACAAATTAGACCACTCCAGCATGTGCTACTGTGATGTCATCACTGGTAGTAGCTGATGTTAAGGCTAGTTTGGCTCTGGCTGTGACAGAAGGCTTCAATTGTCAGGGTGTCTTTGGGAGGGAAAGTGTCTTTAGTTTGGCACATCAGCCTGCCAAGTAACCTCACAACAATGCCCTCAGGTGTTTTAGCTTTAGGTAATGGTTCAAGTGTACCCATCAAAACTTGGTGCTGTTGACATTAAAACAAGTTGAGCAGGAAAAATAACACATTTTCTAGTGACTTGTTTTCTTGCCAATTAGATTATAATCACCCTGGGAAAGAGGGACTGTCACATTTGTGAACCTTCTGGACATGGCAAATAAACTTTTGGATTTTTCTTTCACATCATATTTTGTTGATGGACAGTGATAGTGCTGAAAATGCAATGCATATGATTGAATAGCTGCTCCTTAAGTCCCAGGTGTCTCATGTCATTAAGAGCTTTTACAGTCTTCTAACTGGATTGTGCAATGTTGTAGCATGAAAGGGGTAGTTGGACTCCAGCAGTCCATGGCTGAATACTTGTAGAAATATTTTGTCTGTGTGAAGAAGAGCAAGACATGCTGGAAGATGATATTTGTACTGGGGAGAGATGTGCTTTTTGTCATGTGCTCTTAGAGGGGAGCTGTGACTGGCATTCCAAACAACTGGAGATTTGGTTACAGGGCAGAGAGTTGGTTGTCTTTTGTTCTCATGTTTGTAAAGGTAAATTTCAAAGCAAAGGCAAGTTCCAGAAAGAATGGATTCATACCTTACAGAAACACATTGTGGTGGTAGCATGCAAAATCACTTTTCCTTACTGTTGTGCTCTCCACTATGTGTATATAAGGGAACTTATACCCCAAAAAACGGAGAGAAGGGGAAGAGAAATACTCAAAATAATTGAAAGTTTGCAACAGGTTCCATATGAGTAAATATTGTGAAACTGATATAAACTGAAGTCAAATAATCTGGGAAAAAATAGCAGGTGATTAGTTCTATGAAATCTGAAGGTTATTCATTCTCTTGTGATCAAAGGCACAAAATTAAACTCTTTGTAGAGATTCATAGCAAAGGGATACTTTCTCACCTAGCATGCAGTTGTAGAATTTTGTAAGAGAGTGTTCTGGTTACTAGAGGTTTGCAAGAGTTCAAAAAGCAGATTGGACAAATCCATGGAAGAAAAATCCATTGGATCAAGAGAAACCAGCCTTCTGAAGAAATGCCTTAACTTGTAGTTTCCTCTCCAGACTCCAGAAGTACACATGTGTATCACTAGATTCTGCTTTCACACACTTTCTTCAGTAGCTGTTTGGTTTTTTTTTACTAATTTTTGGCTTTAGAGATCCATCCTTAGCCTGAGTCGTGGCCATTCTGACATGACTTTAATTTGCCTAATACACTACCTTTTTCTTTTTCTTCTAAGCAAGAGCAGTTTCGGAACGAGGTAGTGATTTCTGTACACTTGGTTGGAGCCTGATTAAAATAAATGTTCAGGTTCTTTTGTCCAGCAGCTATTTTATGTCTTTGAAAAGATGTGCCAAATTGCTTAGGTATGTATCTTCAGTGAAAGCATTTCTTTTCCAGGGCAGTGCCTAAGAATATCAAACTTTGAATGCGTGTGTTCCCTGTTATGAATTTATGTTTTAACAGGGATAATAATATATTATTAAATTCTTGCAGATAAAAAAATCTCCCATCATCCATAATAAAATTGACTGAGCATAATAAAATAGAGTATATAACAAATAAGTGTATTGCTTTCCTGAGCACCATACGTCCTGGTTTACTTCATTTGGTGAATGATTCTTGTTCAGTTCTGCCAGCTCACTCAGCTGCTGATGTAAGGAAGTGCTGTGAGTTGTATGCCATGATCACCGCTCCACTGGCTTCACCTCAGGAATATGCCTCTTGTTCTGTACTTGCCAGTGGAAAGACCTGGCCATCTTTCCAACTTCTGTAAAGGCATCTGTTCACTGCCTTTGTCCAGGAGAGGGTGAAAGATGGTAAAGAAAGAGTGTATTAGCTATTTACAGACCAGATTGCTTCATACCTTGAAAAGCAACTTATACATGGGTCTCCTGCCAGTCTTAAATTATCATGTGTCTGCAATCTTTTTGTGCAAATACATTTCAATGTTTTTTTGTTTTTTTTTTTTAATGGCTGACTATTGCTAGACACACCTGTCTTTTCCAGGGGAATCAGTCATAAAGACAGAATTTCCTTTATCAGGAAATGCACGTTGAAGCTTTGCTGACTAAGGAGAGCTGGTAGCCTAAGCATGTTAAATGATCTTTGTATTTGTGTAGTGATCTGGACTGTTATTGCTGCTTCAAGAGTTGATAAACTGGCTTACTAAACTGACTGGTTGGTGTTGGCTCATTTTATTGCCAGCTTAAATAAGTGAATTTGTAAATCCCCTCAATGTCAAATAATTTATAATAACTGGTGACAGATGTGGCCAGCAGACTGTGAGGGCTGAGTGCATGAATATACGAGACCATTGCAGTCTATATTTAAAGGAAGATGAACATACCTGGTGTGCTTTTGTTTGTCTTGGCCTCCACTAGAAGGTTTAACTTGTGTTCAATCTAAAAAGTTATTTAAACCTATAGTGTGTTTCATATTTGTGGTCTTAAAATGGTGATATATTCTAGATTTGCAGATACATACTGCTTTCCAGGCATTATGTAATGAACATGACTTGAATAAACTTCAGATTGTATACAAGTCCCTTTAGAGCTTGGAGGGACAGATAAGCTAAGACAATTTTAAAGCTCATAGAGGGTCAAGTACATATTTTTTCATTTACCCTCCCCAAGACCTCTATTGCTTTCTATATTCCTTGTTGTGTCTCCTCACTGAATTCTGAGTTGCTTCTAGGTTTTTTTCTGCCTGTGCTTTCACCTGTTGTTGCTGCTGCCATTTTTATTCTGAAATGTGCATCTTCAGCCTATGCAACATTTGTTGAGTCAAGTGGAGTGCTGGGGGAGTGTGAAGGTTTGTGCTTTTCAGGTAGCAAATTCTTCAGTGATGTTCTCCACCTTTCTTGGAAACACAGTATTCAGTAAGCTTCTGTAGGCCAAGTGTTCTTTGGGGATGTGGGCATTGCCCAGGGAGGTGGTGGATGCTCCCTCCATGGAGGTGTTGAAGGCCAGGTTGGATGAGGCCTTGAGTGAGAGGTGTCCCTGCCAGTGGTGGGCAGTTGGAACTGGATGATCTTTGAGGTCCCTTCCAACCTAGACCATTCTGTGATTCTGAGCTGCTAAATACAATGTTGCACTGAGCCAAGTGGTAATGAATGTGGTTACCTGGAGAAATTTTAGTTAGAGCACTCAGCAAAGTAATAAAAGCAATGCATTTTTCATAGCTGTTGCAAATGGGATAACTGCAAAGTAGCTGGAAATCTTGTAACAGCAATAGGTGATACCATGTGCCTTAAGAGTCTCAACTCTGTGAAATCATGAGTAGTTGAGAAGGTGCTCATAGCAAAAATCTGGTGAAATCTAATACAAAACATTCCATTTTTGTAATAAAATTAAACTTATTTAAGCTAAGCCCTGTTCAGAAGAGGAAACAGTACATTCTGTACTGGAGAGGTCTGGCTGCTCATCTGTCTGCTTGGAAGTTAATAAAATAGACTCCAATATAAAATACAAACAAAAAGTTACCCAGACTTAAGCCATATTTGCATGCGCTATATCAGAATTGATTAACTTTCATTGCTTTTAGTACTGAGTGATTTTTTTTGTTATGTATTTGAGTGTCAGTATAACTGAAACGTTCTTTGACCTAATTAAACTTAATTATCAACTCAATAATATTTGATTGCCAAGGTATGGCGAGCTAGCTTCAAAAAGCTTAGAGAGGATTACTTTACATCAGCTAATCAGAGTTGAGATAATTAAAACATATATTGTATCTTGGTCGTCTTCTTTCTGTGCACTCTGGTCTATTGCATGTTGATAGTAGAAAAGACCTTCAGCTTGCCCAGAAAGATGTATACAATGTGTTTGAATTATGTATGACTTCTTAATGCTGCTCTATCATATAGGTGGTCAGTGCTCCATCTGGATTCAGACTTCATTATAAAGTGATTTTTCCTAATCCATTATTAATCCATCATGTGATAGTTAAAGACTAGGCACTGTCTGCTGCTGATATTATTTGGAATGTGTAATGTCATTTATTTTAAGGCAATGTTTTTGTTCTCTTGCTATTTCTCATTAAAAAGGCCTACAAGTGCTCTAATGGAAAATTACATAAGCTGCTGGTTGTGCTGCATTCCTGTTTCCTGTGAATTCTGGAGTTTTTGCAGAGCTCCTGTGTAGTGTTACAGGTACTCTTTATTGGAACAGCTTCTCACGATTTGGCGAGTTGTTCCAGAAACTCTCACAGATTCTGGTGAAGGTAGCAAGTGTGTGATGAAGATGGGCATCTTCAGGGCATATCTGTCTATACAAATATGCCAAATCATTTGGAAATATGGACCAAACTGCCTTAAAAAGAGTACCTGTACAGCTGGGGTTTAAGAAAATGGTCTCTTGTATTAATTCACCCAGTCTCTAGAAATTAAAGCTGGTCTGTGGGTATCTTAAAAGAAGTGCAGTTGTTAGAACTTAACTTTTTTTCAATATTTAACTCAAACTGTAATAATATCTTACTGTTACTCACTAATATATTTTTCTGCTCTTGCTTTTCTTTTTGATAGTCCTCCATAATGGAAAATGTCAAGTGAAGTTTAAATTCAGGTCAAATTACATTTTGGCTATAGAATCAGGCTTGACATATGCTTATTTCCAACACTGCAAAATTGGGAATGTTTGTAGACAGAAATCAGCTAGATTTTATTGGTGGCTATGAAGTTGGATATCCATTAAGCTTGATGAGGATTTGTAGTTACATTGTTACAATGAAATCAAATCAAGAAACAAGAGTTATTGTAGTTCAGTTTATTTTCAGGTCAAAATGAAAAGTGATACGAGTTCTATAGTGATAAACATTGTATAATCCAATCTATTTTTTTAAATTAAATTTTATACATCATCACTGGTAACTGTATTTTTTTATTGGATCTATAATAGGGAGTATGCAGGCAGAATTCATAAGAAAAATGATGACTCTGTGTAAGCAATATAGTGTGTGTGCCATTTAGAGAGCTGAGCTTTCCCAAGTTATGTTATACATTTGATTAAACCAGTCTAATAATTATTCCATTGATGAGGGGAAGGATGGACCATTCATCTCCAGATCGTAACTGCTGGGAGTGTTTGACATAGTCCAGTACTTACTGAACTCTGCAGTGAAAGTCAGGTCAAAACTTCATTGTGTTAGCATGGCTTGTATTTTAAAGTCCATGAATTTATGTAATGCTAGCTACACTTTGGATATGCCTCTGGAAGTGAGTGACCACAACAGGAAATTAAGTTTGTACATAAACGCACTGGTATGCTGCTGGAAGATCATAGGGTTAGGATAGGCCTCATGAGGCCATTTATCCCATCCATCTTTCTTGGTTGAATTTAATTATAATGAAGTTATTAGTTGCTGATATTTCTGCAAGATTTTTTTAGAAGCCTCTGCTGTATCTGCAGGCAGTCCAGTCTAGAGTTTGTTTCTGTTGCTAAGAATTTCCTAGTCACAAACTGGTTTAAGACACTGCCTTATACCATACATGATACTTCAGATCAATGTAAGACTATAAAATATACTGGATATGGATAGTGTCCTATACTACACTTAGCACTGTAGCCAGAATCTACTAATAAGATTACAAAGTGATTTCAGATGATGCCTTTTGCTTTACTAGAGTTCAAGGTTGTCATTTTAATGAAGAAAAAAACAACAATAGTTGATTTGTTTTGTTTAGGTAAACCAGAGCAGGTGGTATTGGCTTCAGCAAATGAGAAATTCAGGTAATATTGTCAGTATGTTGGCTTGACTGTCAACTATTAGGTCGTGTGTGCCTGTATCTTCTGAAGAAACCTGTTACACTACATTGCTTGATACAGTTTTGGTTTGTTTGGGTTTTTTTTTAATCTGGCTGCATTTTAGCAGGAAAATCATTATCAACCAACTTCCTGAGCAAGAATTCAGCAACAAGAAAAATGAAGGTGGTCCTCATAACTGTAAATCTTACCAGTATTTTTTTCAGTAGCATTGCAGAAAAAATTGCTCACTTTCTGCTTTGGCCAATGAGAGTAGGTGGGGGGAAAAAAGGAAACGAAAGGATATCTTCACATGGATACTTGAGGTTCTGCGGTCCACCTTGCTTGTATTCATTTCAGCATGAGCCTTAATTTTCTATGTAACCTTCAGTGCAGCATCTGAATCCTGTTGATCAAATTATTTGCAAAATACAAAACAATTATGCTTACTTGTTTTCCTAGGTTACTTTGACCAAAATGCAACAATTTGTGGAGGTATATTGTGCACTGCTAATGCCAATGACTGCAACTGGAAGAGGTATATACTAGTGCAGGCTCTTTTCCAAGGTGACTTCAGTGCAGAGTAGTGTAGGAAGATATAAGCAGGTGAATCTTAAAGTTTATCAAAAGAGAGAAGTGTAACATTATGTTTCATAGAAGTTTTACTGATTTTTCTCTGGGGACATCTTTCAGTGCCATGGTAATCTCTAGATTATCATCTCTGCATAGCAGTGATTTCCCAGTTCATTTGATAGCCCTCAGGTGTCCTTGTCTCTTGGGGAAAAACATTTTTTTAATGACTTCTACCATTCCATTATTCCTGTAGCCATGCAATCTGGACAGCTGAAGGATATCTGCTTACAGCTGCTGACTCACTTTGTTATGCAACTGCACCCTGTTTCCTATGCTACGCTGTGAAAAGCAGCAAGGAGAGGGAAATGTCCCCAGGAAATAGACACCAAACAAGAGTGTGGAAGTGCTCTAAAAGCATTTTACAAAAACAAACAAACCCAAACCCCCAAAACACTCACAGGTTTGTAAATGTGTTTCTCCACACAGTATTAGTAGCTCTACTGATGAACAAAAATACAGAAAATAAAGAATTAGAACTCTCAGAGCAGTGTGCCTGGTGATCGAGCTACAAGCACTGACATACAGGAGGCTAAGCAAGATAATTTTTGATCTACAGGCAATGAGCCTGTACTGCACATGGCAGTACAAGACTCTGCAAGTCTGCCTTAGAAAAGTAAGCTGATAATTTTCAAGCTCATTCTGAGCATTGGACCACTGTAAAATCATCCTGCCTGTATGAGGGCAGAACATATCCAGTGGTTACTTCTGAGATCTTTACAGTTGTTGGAACATGTTCATTTAGATAACTACAAACATTAGTAGAAAATAGACTATTTCTGCTGTGGTTCATACATGAAGTCTTCACTCAGTTCTAGATGTGCAGGATCAGATCCAAATCTGCTGAATGGATTGCTTCGTTTACTTGCCTTTATTTTACCTGCTAACTTGGTCATTAATTGAATCTAAAGGTCTAGCCTTTTAATTGCTCTTTTAATTCTTAAGGCAATGGCTGTATAACAACTTAGCTGATATTTTTCACCACTATTCTAAGAAACCAAGGATTTGACTGCGTCTTAGGAAATGCTGCAACTTTCAGCTGATATTTTTGTGCACAGAATGTATTATTTAAGCTGTGTATTTCTGCTTTGTACTGGTGAGAGAGGTTGCCCTTTGAGTTCTGTTTGCCCCTAAGAGCTTAATCCCTTCATGGAGGACGGATTTGCTTGATTTACCTCAGTAATCTGCCTTCTTTAGTGACCATTTTATAGAGTTGGAAACTCAAGTACAATCTTTGTTCAGTTCTCATTCCCAAAACGCAAGCAGTTTAACTCCTGCAGGTATTCCTTTTGCACTACAAAGAGCTGTGTGCAATTTTTGGGTTTTCAAAGATGCTTACCTAGCAAGGACTGCCATACATCTGCACAGGATTGCCAGTGGTGCTGAAACACTTGATCTCCAAATTTCGCTGTAGGTAAAATAATACAAGTGAATATCTGCTGTTGTGTGCAGCAGTTTTAACTCACTGTGAGAATATAATTCACTTTTGATTTCCTAAAAATAACAATATTCCACTAGTCTGTTCTGTCCTTAGCAGATTGATTAAAAACACTTAGTGATTTTTTGCGCATTTCCTGTTTTGTTTTGAGACTTTTACCTTCCAAACTACCTCAGCATGCTTTACTGTGAAAGAAATTGAATTTTGTCATCCTTATGTGTTTAGAACAACTTGATTTTAATGATATAATGATGTTTTAATCAGCTGCAATCCTTACAGCATAAGTGACTTAACTTGCCTACTTGGTAAGGGAGAATAAAGCATTAAGTTGGTGCTTTGAATCTAAAGTTCCTTCTATACCAGCTGCATATTACTGAAAAGTTGAGGCAGTTGATAATATTTTACTTTACTATTACATGGATAAATAATTGATTTTTTAAAGGCTTTTAGGAGTGCAGATTCCATAAACCCAGAATGTGTTTGTACTGGTGTGTAGGTAAGCTGGTAATTACAAGGAGAATCCATAGCATTGCTAGAACTACAGTTTACCCATTTCAGCCAAGTAATTTATCCATTTAAGCCAAATGTTCTATATTTAGCATTTTGCTTTTCTGTGTTATAAATTAGTTCTCCAATGAAAAGTGAAAACTGGCCATGTGTTATTTGGCCTTTTTTGACTATACCATCTTTCAAAAGAGCCCATTCACTTACCTTAGTTTTGAATTATGGAACATGCAAATGAGAATGTATGATAGTTGAGGCTTAAATATATAACCTTGGTGAAGTGTTTTGTTGTTCTTCATGTAGCTATTACTCTTCTGTAAGCATTAGTGAAGAGCTTTGAAATGAAACTAATTGCAGACTTCCAAAAGTGTGATAATTAATGAAACAAATGGAAGCCCTTTGCTGGAGGGAGAGAAGCTGGCAGTAAATTTATTCTTCCTGTGAAGTTAATGGAATTTCTTCCAGAAACCTTTGATTTCAGCCAAAGAATAGGGACCTTGATTGTGTGAAAATAGTAACAAAGACAAGTTGGAAGTTTTAATAGGCATATGTTCTTATTTATTCCTTACCTGATTTAGATGCCAACAACTCTGATACAAAGATATTTGTATTTTTGTCTAATGTGTACCTATTGTTGGGTCTAAAAAGTGGTCAGAGATGTCTGCATGCCAGGATGTAAACAGGACGGAACTTCAGAAGAGGCAGACTGTGCAACTGGATTTATCATGAGAGCATGACCATTCTTTGAGAATGTGCACTATTGCTTGTTTTATCTATTAACTGTTTACTAATTGACCAGTATATTTCTGGAAGTATTTTTAGGGAGTGTAGAGTAGTTGGATGAAGTTTTTCTTACCTGTTTTATGAAAGCTCCATAGTTGCTTCTTAAGTCAAATGAGTCAATTCTAAGACATGAAGCCAAGACTTGTCTGAGCATTGGTGTGTTGGTATATATGTTGTATACATTATTCATTGTACATATTTGTTATTTCTGGAAGATTTGTTTTCATATTCTGTTGTTTTTTGCTGACATCTGAAGGCTGCTAATTTGTGCTTCTTTTATGACATTCTTTTGTGCCATCACTTCTTAAAATAGCACTGTGACTTCCTGCGCACTGTGTGAAATTTGCTCTGAATTCAAGAAGTTTGTGTCTTCTGATGTTTGAAGACATTTTTGCTTTCAGAGTAGAATCTCTTGCCAGGATAAGCAGCTTTTTATACCCTTTTCTTGCTCATATAGAACTTTTAACAGTTTCTAGGTAATGAGCTTCCTGCCTATGTCCATGTGGAACAGGCCAAAGGGCTGATGTGGAGGCTAGGTTTGTGCCTATCTGGAGCGACAAGATTATTGGTGGTTATGGCACACAGGTCTCTTGGACTTGATCTATCACTCATTCTGTAGCTTGGTTTCACTGGTTAAAAAAAGCTAACGAGCTTATTTTTCCTTAGTGATACTAAGATAACATACTAATCAAATTTACAAAATGATGTTTTTCATGCAGGCTTTAAAATCATCATGTTAAATGGGCATTTTGTTTAGGTTTACAGTAGTTCCAAAATATATTAACTGGCTAAAGAGCCCTCTAAGAATAACATGACCTTTCATTTCCATTCCTGGAGCTGTTCACAGCAGGATTGGACATGGCACTTGGTGCCATGGTCTGGCCTTGAGCTCTGTGGTGACATGTTGGACTTGATGATCTATGAGGTCTCTTCCAACCTTGGTGATACTGTGACACTGTGGTCATACAAAATTCCTTCACTTTGTATTTTTAAGCTCAGTTGTTTGGTTTTGTTGTTTGGTTCTGTGGGGTTTTCATTTGTTTGGGCTTTTTTCTGAGTGTGATGGTTTGGGTGTTCCCTGCCTCCCCACACTTTAGAAATCACCCAGACTAGACTCAGCCAGCTCTGGAAATATGAATGAAGCTTATATTTACAGCTAGCACAATATACAAGCAGATATTTACAGTATATACAGTTATATACAGAGATATACAAGGTAAAAAAGGTAATACAGAAACACAACTCCACTCCCAGAAACCTGAGTCCCCAGGAGGGGCTCTCAACCACCCCTTCACCTTCCCCTTACCCCAGTCCCAAGGAAGAGTAGAGGTTGGGCCAGAGGTTAGAAAGCAAAGTGGATTAGTCCAAAATGGAAGGTTAGGTTAGAGAGATGCAGCTCAGCCAGCAGCCTGAGCGAGAGTGAATGCTGAGTGTGAGAGTGGTTATCTAATGTTTTTTATTTCTTGTTCCTATACTTCTCAGCAAGACTGTAAGCGAAATAGACATCACCACTGTTTTCCTTTTACAGCCTCTAATCTGGTTCTTCTCACCAAAACACTCTAGCTAGCTTCAAACTAGCACAACGAGGAGGTGAGAGAAGGGGAAGGCCAATAAAATAGGACACCACCTGCGTCTTGGATCATGAATGGAATTACATGCATAACTGGCAGCTTTTGCCTAACTCCTTAGAAAGTTAAGATGATGTGCCTCAGGGAAAATAATTTTCCTCATGGCTTCTTGGAAGGGAGACGTTTTTGTTATTGGTTTTTTTCTGTTTGAGGCTAGGAAGAACAAATGTTCCCTTCCATTAATGAGATGTCTTGTTGGCAGTGTTTTTTTTTAGCAGTAGTATTGCCATACTGTGACTTTTATTGTTGTCATCTGTCTTACACTGGCAAGAAAAATAGTCTCAACATATTAATATTTTTTCCTCCATTGGTTATCCAGCAAGAGATACATCATTGCTTATATTGGCTCACATTTGTTGCCTTTAGTGCTTTTTGAAAATAACTTCCTTTTTGTGGTGTTGACTCTTTGAAGTAGGCTAAAAAAGCTCTACAAATAGATATGCATGAGGACACATTAAGCAGACCACAAGGTTTTAAATATACAAGTACTGGATGCATTTAATGGTTAAACCTCTCATTCTCTAGTCTCCTCTCAGTGACCTTAGTTTAAACAGCAAAGAATTGGTGCATTCAGCAGCAATTTTTTTTCTTTTCAGTCTGATGCATGAGGTCATTCTAAAATGAAAACCTAAATGCAAATGAGAGAGGAAGGAGTGACAGAGCCTTTATAAAACAGTTCCTGTGGTATGTGTAGGTACTGCTGCACAAGTGATGAAGCTATGCCATATTTTATTGCAGCTTGAGAAAATTCTTATTTCTTAAAAGGAACTAAAAAAAATGAGTTAAAATATCCCATTGGGTAAAGAAACTCTTTCATGGTTATAGATGTATTCTTTTACAATCTGGTGTCACTTAACAACCAAAATAATTGGGTGGTTTTTCAGTCTGTACTCCTTCAAAGATTGTTCTCTATACTGCAACAGCTAAGCATTTGGCTTCATCCCTCATGAGCTCCTTGAACACTAAGAACTGATCAAGAAGAAAGGTTAGAGAAATGGCATTCCTATCATGAGTCGGTGAGTACACGAAGCTGACGGCATTCCTGACCCTGGCTTTCCAGCTGAATTAGTAGTTGAAATGTTGATTCTGTCTACTGAGAAGTTCCAACTGAGACTGTTTGTAACAGCCACATAGAATCTCATGACTTTATTTAAGATAATTCTATGACCAAAAAGACTAAAAATGTCAAAGGCTATTGTTTATTAGGTAGGAGAACTATTTTTGCTTTGCCTGTTTGTTCAGGTAATAGCTTTGTGGCTGGGAGACACAAATGGTAAAAAAGTGTGCTAGAGACACTGACATCTATTTGTTAATTTAACTTTACTGTTTTACTTTTCCACATTGAAGAAAGCAGCAATGTTTTTTTCTATACTGCCTGCCATGTTTAATTTTATGCTGCATTCAAGAATGTGCTGGTTCCACTTCATTAATTAATTCCAGGATGCCAATTACAGGAGGCAGCTGAAATATGAACCTATTCTTGAAGTTGACACATTCCCTCCCCCCTAGTCAGGTGTGATATGTTAAAGCTATCTGTGACTCAGTTGAACAGGAAGAAGTAACACTTAGAGATTTAATTAAGACAAGGTGTCTTTAAAGTTTCTTTCCCCATCCCCCTCATCCTCCAGTTATTTCCTGATACATTTTTGGGGCCAACTTTAGCAAGTTTAGGAAGGAACAAGTTTAAAAAACAGATGCATGCTTCCTGAAAATGACCATTAAAACCTTCCACCCAGCTTCATAAACAAGACTTAATCCTCATCCTATAAGAACTGAATGCAGTAGAAAAGAACCTAGTCTTAGATATTGGAATTTATTTATATATGGAAAAATACCTAACAAAATTATCAGAATCTTATCAACTGTAAGCGAATATGTTGTCTCACAGGAGAGTTTCTTTAGTGTTCTTGCCTTTCTTCACTGGTGAATACTAACAGGGGAATTGAGTGTAATTTGATTTTAAAAAAAAGTGCCATGGTAACTCTTCAAGTATTCTGCTGGTATTGGCCACTTCAAAAAGACAACTATTATTAATTACTGCAGTAAGAAGGTCTAAAACAGTAGTCCTGAGATTCTGGATGGCAGACAGAACTGTCTCTGTGATCGCCTTAATGTTTGTTGTGACTGCATGAGATTTAGGAAAAAAAAGCCTAATGACAAGCCTGAAGTTGTTGGTAAGCCCAACACCTGCTCATTATTGTTGCCCATTATCCCTAAAGTTTGGGGAATGACAGTGTAAAATTGGCATAGCTTTTATTCCCAAAGAATAAAACCTGATCTAGTGTGAGGTGCCCCTGCCCATGATCCTTGAGGCCCCTTCTGGCCCTGACAATTCTATGATTCTTACTCTGGAGCCCACCTGCTAGCAGAATGTACTTGCACATATATCTGCATAGGGGTATATCATGGTCAAAAAATAAGACTGGATTTATACTGTGCACTTTTCTAAGGTTAGAGCATGAGAAATGTTGTGTTTCTGATGTAATTTTTCAGCATGGTATTTGGCAAGTTGCATGTGAAGTCCTAACGAAAGCTGCTCATCTCTGAACACCAGAGATGGAATCAGGATGGATTGATCAGGGTTAAAGATTTCTCTCTTCTACTTTTCTCTTTTTGCCAGATAAATGTCTCTTTGCAGTTGTTTGTTCATTGAGTTTCTTTCTGTTACCATTATTTTGAGAAACTGACAGTATCTCACTCAAAACTGCTTCTCATAGTCTGGATACAAATGTAAACATTGGCAGGCAATGACTAAAATTAAAACCTCAAACACTGCAAGTAAACCAACCTCTCTGCCACCTCCTGAGGTATTGCATCTTGAGGGATCTGAGTTGTAAGCATTTTAGCTATACTGTAGATACCTAAATGTACAATTAAAAGGGAGGAAAAACAGTGCTAGTAGGGTAGGTAGCAGTGGTGGAACAAGTGTACTGCTGCAAGGCGGTGCTGTGCCTTACATAAGATCTGTTGCCATGGTTATTGTGTCTTTCCCATATGTGCAAGTAATATCAGACAGATGATTTAGTTTCATAGAGATCAGGCAGGCTGCTCATGTTCAAAAAAGTCTTTATAGCTTCTTATTTCAGCTGCTTGGCTTATTCATGTGATGTGGTTAATACATCCTGCAATGACACATTTTAATGCACATCTGCTGTTAGATAGCACGTACTAAAACAAATGAAACTTCCTAAGCTAGCAAAATAGATAGTTTTTTTCTGTGGTAAATCTGCAGTCATTTTGGCAAGACAAATATCCTTTATTTTAATAGAAATACCAGATCCTGAGGAAGCAATTATGAACAGAAGCAGGTAGTCTCTAAATATTTGTAGAAAAACAAAGCCATCACATTCCAGAGAACAGTATACAATAACTTACCTGTTTTTCTATTTCAGATAGGAAGTGCATTCCAACCTTTATTAGACAGCTCTGTTTTTATAAAGCAGTCCTTTCAGCCTTTCAGTTTTGATTCAGCAGTGCAAGGGCTGGACATGTTATAGGATTTAAACACTTAGGTTTTCTCTTTGTGGATTATCATTGCAGCTCCCTCAGATCATCTTGAATATCCAGTCTGTGCTCTCCTCTGTCAGGTGGGATGGAGTAGTGATTTCAAGGAGAGCTTGCAGAGCACACTGAGAACACCTGTAGGAGACAGTATGCTTGAAGTATAACATAAAGATTATCTTTTTTTCTTTTAATCTATTGCAATATGTTTGTAAGCCAGCACTTTGTTCACTCTTGTGTTTTCTCCTAATTGTTTGGTACTTATGTAATTAATGAGAAGCATAATCCATCTGGAATAAGATCAGTATATAGGCACTGGAATGTATCATGCTTCCAGTCAGTAATTATTACTGTAACTCAGAATTGCAGCCTTCTATCCTGCAGCCTGGAGAAAAAGCTTGTGGTTTTTCTTCTGTTGCACCTTTTACTTACCCTTTTCTCTTTCAACTTTTACATGTAACGGAATATTTTTGCTTTAACCTATGGATGGTCATAAGATTTTTTTTTTCCTAAGAAGAATTCAGCTCATTGCTAAGTCAGTAATATGGCTTCCATTGATACCTTCTCTCATATCTGTACTTCTAAATCAGCTTGGCTTGCTGGTACTCAAATGACAATGTCTACAACTACCTGAGGGGTGGTTGTGGCCAGGAGGAGGTTGCTCTCTTCTCTCAGGTGGCCAGCGCCAGAACAAGAGGACACAGCCTCAGGCTGTGCCATGGGAGATTTAGGCTTGAGGTGAGGAGAAAGTTCTTCACTGAGAGAGTCATTGGACACTGGAATGGGCTGCCCGGGGAGGTGGTGGAGTCGCCGTCCCTGGGGCTGTTCAAGGCAAGATTGGACGTGGCACTTGGTGCCATGGTCTAGCCTTGAGCTCTGTGGTAAAGGGTTGGACTTGATGATCTGTGAGGTCTCTTCCAACCCTGATGATACTATGATAATAAATATAGCCAGTGCAATGTTTTACTGATATGAGTGAGCTATAGCCTGCTTGGAGGAGCTCTCTTTGATTGCAGTGGGTCCAGGGATTCTCTTCCATGTTTTGCACCTCTATTTAAGTCTACAAGATGTAACAAAACAATTTTTTTAAAAATCTGTTTTGGGCACAAAAATACCTTGTTTATGCTGTTCTTCGAGGTAACAAAACCCCAGTTATTTGTTAAAGAGCTTGAAGGTCATTTTAACTATAGCAAATTTAGTTACTGAGAAGTCTTATGTGATTTTACTCTTTTCTGTAGGACTCATACGTGGACTCAAAGTTTTAGAATAAAAGAATGAAATAAGAGTTTCTGGGAGGAATTTTTGTTATTACTAGTCAAGATCAGGGGCATCTCAAGCTGCTGCTTTTCTGCAAGACCAAAGATGCAGTTAAGTCAAGTCTCTGGGAATCTCAGTGTGCAGTATTGTGTATAGCTTGCTAGTGGGATATGAGAGGTATATAGCCTTCAAAAGAAAAAATATTCAACCCGTTGGTTACAGAAGATGTTACCACATGTAAAATCAAGATACAATATTTAATGTAACATTAAAATGCCCTCTCTTCTAAAATTCTTCTGTGTTCTTGAATGATACCAGATACACTTGAGAAATAGGTCTAATGTTTATATATAACTTTGATATTATTTCCATGTCACAGTTTGTTTCTGGACTTTTTCTATTTACACAGCTACAATTTTCCTTTAAGGTCATGTTGTATTGTATTTTAATTACAGCAGCAACCGTTGTTTTCTGGCTTTAACAAAACCACTTTAGCCTTGCAGGTATATAACCAAATGTTACCACAAAAAACATTTTCCTATGTGATTGCTTTGATCATACTGCTGCTCTTTCCATTGCTCTAACGACTTCTATTTTGCATCAAACAGAAACTACAAAGGCTTCTGAAAGGATGGATTAATTATTTATCCCAATCCCACAAATCTTTCTGCCATTGAAGTAGTTTGCTCTCATCCCTGTCTAGTCTAAAATGGCAGCTTTCATCCTTAACTTGAATTAACAAAAAAACAACAACAAAATTAAATTGTTGTGCTTTTATTTGCCCTTATACCTCCCCATGTTTTCAGAATTGCTATCCCTAGAAGTTACATGATGGTCAGAACAAACTTGACAACTGCTTATCATTTTGGTCTCTGAAATAAGTGCTTGGTATTAAAAGTTTATGGCTACTTCATGTTGTTCCAAAGTCTCTTATGTTAATACTTGACTATTTACTAGGGTCTTAAGGAGAAAGTCTGTTCATGTTTTAGGAGAGATTTGAAGATACAGTATTTGACATCCATGTAATTTAAGACCAAATTCAATTACATAATGAAATCTGAATCCTTGCTAAAACATATGAATATATCATCTTGGTTCTGTGATCAGTCAATTACTACATTTTCCAGATGCAAAAATTACTATTAAATTGTAGTTACCATTCTTGAACAGAGGAAGAAGTTTCCTTTTTTTATGTTTCAATTAAAACTTTAGTTAGAGTAACTTCTGTACCACATGGGATTACTTCATTATATTTACACTCAGGAATATAGTTATGCTGTTACATTTTATTTTGTTACTACTGAAGTAAAACATTCTTGATTCTCCGATTCTTGATCATGGAGTCTGAACAAAGAAGTTGTTGATGTCTGTTTGAAGAAGTTATGTTCCATTTCAACTGTCTCAAAGATTAGTCTCACTGTAGCTAATGTCACATTATCCTTGAGATCCTTCATCTGGAATACTGTTCATACTGACAGCAAGTTGTTTCTATCATTTGTTAATGCATTTTCATTTATTACAAGGACATTTATTTTTTAAGTTATACCATTCCCCCCTCCTTTATAAGGAGTGGATGTGGATACGAGAAAGATGATATAATTCTTAAGTGTTCACTGTTGTCTGATGTTTTTGTACAGTATGTCATAGCACATGGGAATTGAACATGTCTAAAAAGGTTCATGTACCACGATAGTGGAATATTGCAATTTGCATAATAGCTGTGATAATTTGCATTGGAAGGCATTATGTGATCTGATAAACTGTATTCAGGGCCAGATGTGGGGGCTTTCTGCCCTGGGCTATCAGTGAGCACTGCAGTGTCAAATAAGGCATTTTGTGTTTGAGATTTCTTTACTTCAGCTCAGATATTAGACTGTTCTTAATAGCCTCACTGTTTGGCTTGATTATTATCACTCTTTACCAGGAATACCCTGAAACCTGTGTCAGATAATTTGAAGTTGCTTACCTTCAGGTCTAGAAGCAGTACTGGCATCTCCTTGGTGATGATGTAGAAAAGGGTACACCATGCTCAGGAGAATATGAAGTCAGTCTCAACATTTCTGTTCTAAATAGTTATTCAAGAAGCACAGATGTCCTCTTAATTTCATGATAATTCAAAATGGCAAAAATAACAGATTTGATGAGTAACAGTGCACAGTTGTTATGGAAATTAATAGGTGGATCTGCTTTTTAAAATAAATAAAGCATCTGATCCAAAACTTTAATCCAAAAACCCAATGATATTCTTTGGGTATGACTTCATGAAGAAAAACTGAAGCCGAGCTAATAGTTCATAGTTTTATGGAGGAGAAATATTAGCCTTTTCCCTGTCCTGTCCTTGTTTATACTTGTGCTCTTTTCCACCATTTACCTTCAGTGACTTCTGGTGCTTTTCCTGTGGCAAAAAAATACTTACTTGGCTTACAAAACTAGCAGAAAAGAAATTTGGCACAAGAAAATACTTTTATGGGTTTTGATGGCTTACCTGTATGGTGAGGTGAGTGCTGCAGTTGGTATAAGACTGCACAGAGAGAGAGGGGGTACAGTGCCAGTGAAAGAGCATGAAAAGGAGGAGGAGGAATGGGAGCACAAGAAAGGGAAACGAAGTTTTTACTTCAACAAGTGGCAAATTGTTAATTCATTTTCATTAATATTTTTATTAATTCAAATAATTTCTTGGGATTAGGGCAAGGTATACTGAGGGATAAGTGTAGGAAATGGTGTAAAACACCACAGTGAAATGGTTTGAAATTCATACAACTAGGTAAATAAATGAATAGGAAAAGAAAAGCCAACGTCTGTTGGGTTTTGGTTCATTTTTTGTTTGGTTTATTTGGCTGGATTCTTTCTGTTCTTTTTGGTTTGGGTTGTGTGTGTTTTCTGTTTGGTTGTTTAGGATTTTGGTTTTTTGTTTTATTTTGGTGGGGTTTTTTGTTGTTTGTTTTCTGACCTGAATAAGTACCCATGTCACCTGGAAAGCTCCTCCACTGTTGTTTGCTTTGGTGTTCTTGTTTTTGTTTTTTGTTCCTCTCCCTCCCCATTATGTAATTTGGTCTAATGACCTATATTAATCCCAAATTTTGCTTCCCATATTGCAGTTGGAGGGGATGTTTGGAAGAATAAGTTGAGTAACATCTGGCCAGTTTTACAGGTGAGATCAGTTATGAAGTGGGGAAAAAATCCTACTACTTCTTAATAGAGTAGCATTTCTTTCTTGCTCATAACTAAGCATACAGAAAAAAGACTACAAAACACTATCCTCTCTGAGGATAAATATGAAGTTACTCAAGTAATATAAATGTTCTTATAATAAAATTTAATCAAACCAGAAAATAACTACTGTCATGTCTTGGTAAGCACTTAACATTAGAGACAATAGTTGCTTTAAAAGAAATTTGTTACTTAATTGTGCAGTCAGAAGAAGCTCTGGGAGAAATCCCTGCTCCCACAGTGCTTATAATTTAAAGAAAATTATTTTAATTACATTTAATCTTATTTAAACATCATATAAGTGGGTCCAGTAATTTCCTTTCCCTAGACTAGCACTCTCAGTATAGTTTTGGGAAAGGATGCTGCACTTGGGTTATCGTGTCACCATTTACAGAACTTGACTGGCTGTTTAAAAATCTACGTTGGTAAGTTCTTCCCACCTCCTCCTTTCTGTTTTCTCCAGGGAATTATACTTAGACAAGCTCAACCAACTTCTTTGTAACTGGTGAAGTGTCACTTTACCCAGCCTTGCCACACCTTGAGCGTTCCCTCACAACAAACCACCATGGTTCTTCATTACTTTGCACTGTTGGATGTGGTAAAGGGACGGAGACGCATTAATCCTCCCTCATTTTTGTAGGCAGGGCATCATTAGTCTTGATCTACAGATCACTCACCATAACAGTTTTTATATGTGAATCTGAGACAGCTTTAAAAATGACATCTTCCTAAAGGAAGCTCATGAAAGGAGTGCCTCTGCCTCGGTGCAAATGCAATTCTTAGCATCCTTTAGCTACAGAGTACTTTCTGCAGGAATGGATTTACTGAAATGAAAACAATGAAACACAAAACACCTTGGCAGATGGTTTCATCCAAAGGGGTAGAGCAGAAGGAGAAATTCTCATAATACAAATCACAAGAGAATAGTAATTAAGTAATTAAAAACAGAAATGATCAGACTGAATTGCTGCAACCAAGACTAAGCTGCTGCTTAGGCATCACAGTTAAATGTGGACAAAAACCAAGCCAAGGGCTGTTTACTTTGGGTAGGCAGGAAAAACAGAAGCAGGCAGGCTAACAGATACTCAAGGTCCTTTATTTCTTGGCATACTAATGTTTTTCCAAAAATTCATTGTTTGGTTGTAATTTTTTTTTTTATCACTTTAGCAAAATGTATTTTGACTTCTAATGGAAAAGCAGTCACATTAAGATGCCAAGAGGTAATTGAGATCTGGTTACAGACTTTTCAAAACATTTCAATATAATCACAGATTCTGTGTTTCTGCCCAAAGGCAGTTAAAATGTGTTGGCAAAGATCATGTTAAAACAAAACTCAAGCAAAACAATAAAAATACTAACTCAGGTCTTTGAACAACCTATTTGTGGGTTTTCTTCCTTAGGCAGAGTTCAACTTTAATTGATGATTTTCTATTCCACTGAACTCCTTAAAACCTGTTACTTCAGTAGTTAAGATAGTTCTCTCTATTGGGTTTTCCTTATTTAAATGTTTAGATTAAATGTTTCAGTTCCTTTTGCTCCTACTTAGCATAATAACTTCTTAACTATTTTTAACAAGTTTTTTGTTTGTATTCTTTGGCCATTGTATTTCTGATCCTTTGAGAAACCTTTAATCAGCTCCATTTTAACTTTAAAATCATTCTGATGAAAGCTGTATGTATCCCAAAGATGAGCATAAGCTGCAAAGGAATTCTAGTCACATACGAAGATATTTTTAAGGTTCAAACCCAAAATATTTCAAAGGATTTGGCCACGGAGGCAGATGCTTTTGCAATAATTACTTCAGAATTAGTTTTTGAATGTGTGAGGAAAAGTGACTAAAGGCTTTGGCATGAACAAGACAGTCACAGAAGAACTCTGTCACTGAGCTTCCATCTTGAACCAGGTCAGCAGTGGTGGGCACCTTTCTTAAGCAGAACTTTTCCAGCGTAACCAAATATCTGTTGGGGGAAATAAGTAAGCTAAGTAACTGTCAGATTGAAGTATGCCTTTGGCCTATGTGAATTAAACAACCAAGCTAAAACAAACTCACAAAAAACCTGTTCCAGAAATGGCAAAAACTGATGCAGCAGTATACTGTACAATCTAATCACAATTATTGTGTTTTCCTAACAATTTGTTTCATTTTTGAAAGTAGCTTGAAATTCGCATCTGTTTGTGTAGATTTGTAGTCTAAGCATGGCTTTTTTCATAAGTGGACTCACTGGCTCCACTCTTAAAAGATTCCAGAGTGGTATCACTGAAACCTTTGTTTCTCTGCTGTGTAACTGGAATTCTCTAAGGGACCTTTTCAGTCAACAGTTTAGAGACTGCCATTTGGCTCTGCTTGGGCATGCGTGCACATACACATAATGCAGTCACTATTGATGAGCACTCACTATGCAGTCTAAATTAATGTAGAAACGAAATGTAAATGGAAATTAGCACTGGCTTTGTAAGATCATTCAGAATGGACTCCAAGTATTGTATTTGATACTTAAGAGACTCTCTACCATAACTCAACTGACATGGTTTCAATTATGAATGCACAAAACATTCTACACACATTTTCAGCTCTTTGGAAGAGAAAATAGTTTGAAATTTGTGCCATTGTGTTGCTCCATCAGATAATGTGATATTTACAAAGTTAGGTGTAAACTTCAGTTCAAAAACTGTATTTACACTCTCCTGTAAAAGAACAGCAACAAACGTCTGAAGAGTCTGATGAATCTTGGTTTAGATGTTCTTTGACATTCATTCATGTTCTTGCATTGTAGATACAAGATGCTTTGAAACTTACTGATATGAAGGTCTTGCCTGTTTTCAAGAATCATATTTCTCTTAAGGCAGATTTTTCTCCTGTTTCTCAAAAATGCTTAGTCAAGCTGAAGGACAGTGGCCTGGTTAATGGAGAAATGACAGAATCCCTCTTTTGACATTTTTTGTGTATATAAACCAAAGTTTACTATTCCAGTCTCCAAACTGGTACACTCTTGTCCCATGTGAAGTCCTCTTTATGCTGTGAAGCATGTTACAGGATTAGAATGCTTTGAGGACAAGCCCCAAAGGCATTTTATCTGACTGATTTAAGTGAAGCTGAAATCAAGACTTCTTGGGCTTACATGGTTACAGAGCAGCTGCAGCATTCTCAGGAGGTTCTTGACCAATTTATACAACTTGTGTGTATTGGTGTTTTGATGTGCTTGCACTGTGGGAAACCATCCAATGTTATCAGGTGCTCAGGGGTATGTCCAGACTTGCAAAAATGAATGCATGCTTACATGAATGAAATAATTGTTCATTGGTTCAGAAATCCTCAGGTAAGGCAAATAGTCTCTCAATAAAATGCTACACACTTTTCATATTGTTTTGAAATAGGAAGCTGCAGCAAAGATTAATCCAATACTAAGCCTGCACTGATGGTCAGCAGTAGATGCTTGGGAAACAGTACAAACCAGAACTTGCCTGTCATGCTGTTTCCCTAAAAGCTCTGTCCCAGTAGTGAAGAACTTGTCTGAGAAGCTTTCTTAGCAACATCATACTGTGACTAATGTTTCCATTGTATGTAACACAAAAATCATACATAATGTGAAGAATAAGCTCCTTTTTCTTTGCTCTGCATCTGCAACCGTCTGTTTTCATCTGATGCATTCTTTTTCCCTCTTTATGTGAATGCAATGAAAAAAAATAATTCCCTATTTATTTTCTCTGTCACATATTTGTAGATCTTTATCACACCAGCTCTGATTTATCACTTTGCTTAAATGTCCTATAAAAGTGTTCTGCACAGTAGGCAACAGGATAGCCTCTCTGTCTCTATTGCAGGTGCTCCTAAAAAAAAAACCCTAGGAGGAGTGTGAGAGCCATTGTGTGTTTGGGATGTCGGTGACATCCAAGGAAAGTGTGCAAATGAGGACTGTGTCTGCCATTTGACTAAGCTTATTCTAAGGACATCACTATTTAATTAACCTCCAGGGAAATAGACGTTTGTAAAGCAACTTCCATGAAACAATCTACCTTTAACACCAGTTCATTCTTTCAAACCCTGTTAAGTTATTCTTGGTTGTGCTTCTTCGCTTTGGCTGAAAATATCCTCCCCTGTCCTCCTCCTACCGTCCAGCTTCCTACTAAGTTTCCTTTTCCTTGTCTCCCATGTATTCTTTTTGACAGATTGATCCTGTATTGCAGACTGGGCCCCTAACACTTCCTCTGTCTTTTCAGGAAATTTTCACTACCTTTGTCCTAAGGTAGACATCAAATACACTTTGTGCTGAAATGCTCTGTGTGCTGTGTTAGGCAAAGGTGTTTTTCTTCTTTCTTGGCTTGTTACAATGAGGAATGCAAGCAAAGGAGCTCTTTGACTAAACAATAGCAACAAAAATGGAACTTGGAAAACAGAAGGAGCGTACTCCTGCTTGCCAGGCAGGAAAAAACAACACTCTGGGTGAACAAAACAAAAAAAAAAAAAATGGGGGGGAGCAGAAAAGAATGAGAGTGATGCTCTGTGTTGTGGCAGCATAACCAGGAAATTATTCTTCCCCTGTACTCAGCACTGCTCAGGCCACACCTTGAGTACTGTGTCCAGTTCTGGACTCCTCAATTCAAGAGCGATGTTAAGATACTGGAACGTGCCCAGACAAGGGTGACAAAGATGGGGAGGGGCCTGGGGCACAGCCCTGTGAGGAGAGGCTGAGGGAGCTGGGGGTGTGCAGCCTGCAGAAGAGGAGGCTCAGGGGTGACCTCGTTGCTGTGTACATCTACCTGAAGGGAGGTTGTAGCCAGGTGGGGGTCAGTCTCTTCTGCCAGGCAACCAGCAACAGAACAAGGGGCCACCGTCTCAAGTTGTGCTCGGGGAGGTATATGCTGGATGTTAGGTGGAAGTTGTTCACAGGGGAGTGATTTCTCATTGGAGTGGGCTGCCCAGGGAGGTTGTGGAGTCGTCCCTGGACATGTTCAAGAAAAGCCTGGATGAGGCACTTAATGCCATGATCTATTTGATTGGATAGGGTTGGGTGATAGGTTGGACTGGATGATTTTGGAGGTCTCTTCCAACCTGGTTGAGTCTGTTTGTGTGATGATACTGTGTTCCCTCTCTGATTAGCAGGAGTACTCAATGTAGGTGCCACGGCCGCCCATAGCACTGCAAGGTTTTTTGGGACGAGACGGCCCTGCAGCTGGGGCTGCTGTGATCTGCCAGGAAACCCTCTCTGCTTGGTGTCTGCAAAGCGTGCCGGTGCCGGCCTCGCCCTGCCGGCTGCTGTGCACGCTGTGGCTGTGGCTGTGGCTGTGCCTGGCCCGGAGGGGAGGGCAACCGCAGCAGCGGGGCGGTGCCTGGGGCGGTCCCCACTCTCTGCTCATTCCCGCGGGGTCGCGGCCCCGCCCCACGCCCGCCTGCTCGGGGCGGGTCTGGTGGAGGCATCACCGTGGGGCTGCTCGCTTGGTGTCTGCAGCCGCATTCGAGCGCAGGTTCTTCGGTAGGTCAGGTCATGAGCTCCGGAGCCTAAGGCGCAACATCTCAGCTGCAGAGTTGCCGAAGGCCAGGAAAGGAGATTCAGTTTTGTCTTCGCGTTTTTTGCTTGGACAGAATTAGCGGTGACCCCCGAAACCGCTCCGCCGGCAGCCACCATGGTGGCCAAGGATTATCCTTTTTACCTGTCCGTTAAGAGGGCAAACTGTGCCTTTGACGTGCCCGCTGTGACCAGCCCAGCTAAAGAGACAGAGGTACTTAATCTATAGGTTACACGTTTGCGAGTTGATTTGTCTTTATACTGCTTTCTGTATTGCTTTGTGGAAAAGTACTGTGCCTTGAGAAGAGGCTCCTGTGATAGATACCTGGCTTGTTAAGGCATCCTTTACTGCCTGCACTCTAGGCGTTGAACCTTATTTCGAGTGAGGAATAATGAATTTTGTTATCTCTAAGGAATTAATCTTTTAAGTAGCCAATTGCTTTAGATATGTCGTTTAAAGTAATTTATGTGCATTTTATTCTAGGGATAACAATTACATACAAATTGTTAAACTTATGCAAAAGCTGGGAGTGAGTCTGGAAAATAGTGTCTTAAGCATGCTCTGTTTGTCCTTCATTGGTGGTTAACCAAGAAATTAATCAGAGAATACCTGAAAATTCTTCCCTATCATCAGGTTGACTGTTTTTCATAAGCATGAAATCCTTTCAAGTAACATTAAAAATGTTATTCATTCACTGAAATACAATGTACTTATTTGCACAATTCTCATACATGGTGGAAACTTTCAGTAACAGATGATGACTTCAATATTTGATTCTTTAGGTTAATGTTGCAGTGTGTGCTTGTTTGGACAGAAAACTCTGATCTTAAGGATTCTGTCTGGTAGCGCTGGAGGAAGGGGAAAAATTCTGTCTGCAAGTTTTTATCACTGAAATGCATAGCTTCTTCATTAGTCTTGTTTGCTGAGTAACTTGAAGACAATTTACTAAACCAAGTACATTTAATACAACTACATCAAAGATTAATTAACTCCAGTAGTTGAATAGATCAAGTAACTTAAGCCAAGTGATCCTATGTAGTCAGGATGCTTAAGCTAAGAACTAAGAAGATGCTGCACTCTTGCTTTTCATAAAAGAAAGGATTTTACATTAAAGGATTAAATTACTGAATCTAACATAAGTGGATTTTTTCTTAAACTTAGTGTTTTTGAAGAACAACACTGTGAATGTGTATGTCTCTATGTATGGGTGGAAAACACAGGTTGTTAAGTGTCAAGTGGTTCTCATAAGGGTGCTTGTTTTACTAACTATTGCTATTGAAGAAGTATATTTTTTAGCCTTCAGTGTATGGAAGTTTTTTTGTGAATAGGTCTGTCATATCTGAAGAGTTGAAGCATTTGCTCCTCTAGAATTAGGAAGGGCAGCTGGATTATAGTCAAATTTCAAAGAAAAAGCCCCAGTAGAAGCTGAGAGGATGAGAAAGTATCTCAGAACAGCTCTGGACAATCAAAATTGCAATGTGCAAACAGTTGCTTTGGGTTTAGAATATTTCAGTTAGTGTTTTATGTTAATAAGCACCATATAATTTCAGGCAGCTTTCCAAGAGTATGATGGACTTCCATCATTCTGAAAAATAAACCGTGTGAACATTGTTTGTCTTAGGAGGGTATGAAAAGACCACCTACCACTCCAAAAATTTGGTTAAAGAAGCTGAAACTACGCTTTGTGAAAGCCGTTATAATGATAGGTATATGGAACTTGTCTCTCTGAAGTCTGTCGTCATGGGGCAGGGGGTGAAATCCACCGGTTTTCTCAAGCCCGAATGTTAAGCTTTCTTTTTTTTTCACCATTGAGTCTTTGCAGGACTAAATAAAGCTCTTGAGCACCTTCTACCACAGTTTGGTGTTACTGCACTGGAAGGCTGGCTTCTTGCTTGGGTTATGAATTTCTGGCAGACATCTTAGACCCCTAGGTATAAGTGGGGGTTGCATTCCACAACCTGTCTTTTGTCAGCTTTTGGCATCCTCACTGTTTTGATGTGCAGGAGGTCTAGACTGGCTCATGCTCAGAACTGTGTTTAATTCAGCAGGGAGAGTGCAGGAAACTAACCCTGGAGGGCAACCCCCAGGCTTCTGTGCCATGGCACATCATTACCTTAAGAACCAGGCACAGGACTAGAGAGAGAAGGGCCAAAAGATTATGAGATAAAGCTGCAAGTCATGAGTTTTCTTAGATCTTCAGAAATGTTAGTGTTTCATTTTAAATGAAAGTTGCAGTTTTTATGTATTTCAGGTTAAGTTCATGTGCAGTGTAACTGCAGTGAGCTGTATGTGGAAACTTGTCACCCCTGACTTGGAATTGCTGATGTGCTCTGCTTAATGGCAATTTGAGACAAACAGCTTGCCTTTATTTTTCCATTCAGTAACTCACCGAATGATGTCTGCCTGTTAATTGGCAGTCCAGCTTCTTAGGCAGTTTGTTCCAGTACAGAGAAGGTTTTTCTTAGTCTGTACAAGGAGTTTCTAATGGGAGGTAAAGGAGAATTTAATCATCTCTACATTAGTTATCTAGGTTTTTCAGAGTTTCTTTTGCTTCTGTTTATTCATCTCAGTGTGAGGTTTTTATGTTTATTGACCTTAATTTCCTAGCTTTTGGTTGATACGTTGATTTCTAGGTACTGCATATGAATGAGTGATCAGTCAAGATAGCTGAATGCAACTTGCTCTTATGCTGCTGACACTTCAGTGATTCTGTCTTGCACTTGGCAAATGGAATCTGAGGTCTTAAGGGTGGTAACTAATGAGGGCAGCCTATTTGAGGCAAAGAGCTAGCCTTTGATGAACTCATGGTGTGCTAGCATGTTGTAAACTTCAGATGATGTTCTTCAACTGACAGTTTTCTTCAACCCTGTGTCTCTATGGCTTTTCATTGCACCCCAACTCTCGTTTCAGGTCCTCTTCTTTACAGCACTGTGATTAAAGCTAACTGTTTCTGCATTTTGCTTTATTTGGTTTCTGGGTTTTGTGGATGCTGGCAGAGGAAGAATAACAAATCTCTTCCTGCTCCAAACTGAGAGTACAGGTGGAGGATGGAAACTTAACGAACTTGAAGGAAAGTTGTATCACTGATGCACACAATTTATTGGATGATCAAGTTACCTTTATGCATCAGTTTAACTTGCTTAGTAAGTTATTCTTGCAATGCTGGCAGTTTTACTAGTGGGATGACTCTCCCAGGTTTTAGGATGGATTTGTGTGGATGATTACAGTTATCTTTTGTGGGAGACTAAACTAGCTGTACTTAGAACTGCTTTAGTTACCTTTTTGTTGTTCTTGACCATCAGCCCCAACTCTAGAAGAGTGAGTGTTCTAGAATTTTCCATTCAGAATATCTCATAGAATCATAGTCTCAACCAGGTTGGATGAGACCTCCAAGATCATCCAGTAAAACCTATCACCCAGCCCTATCCAATCAGCTAGACCATGGCACTAAGTGCCTCAATCCAGTCTTCTTGAACACCTTCAGGGATGCTGACTCCACCACCTCCCTGGGCAGCCCATTCCAATGCCAATCACTCTCTCTGTGAAGAATGTCCACCTAACATCCAGCCTATACATCCCCCAGCACAACTTGAGACTGTGTCTCCTCATTCTGTTGCTGGTTGCCTGGGAGAACAGACTGACCCCCCACTTGGCTACAGCTTCCCTTTAGGTAGTTGTAGACAGCAGTGAGGTCACCCCTGAGCCTCCTCCAGGCTGCGCACCCCCAGCTCCCTCAGCCTCTCCTCACAGGGCCATGCTCCAGGGCTCTCACCGGCTTTGTTGCCCTTCTCTGGACATGCTCCAGCACCTCAACATCTCTCTTGAATTGAGAAGCCCAGAACTGGACACAGTACTCAAGGTGTGGCCTGACCAGTGCTGAGTACAGGGGAAGAATAACCTCCCTTGTCCTACTGGCCACGTTGATCCAGGCCAGGATGCCATTGGCTCTCCTGGGCAGACTGCTGGCTCATGTTCAGCTACTATCTACCAGTACCTCCAGGTCTCTTTCTGTCTGGCTGCTCTCCAGCCACTCTGTCCCCAGCCTGTAGTGCTGCCTGGGGGTTGCTGTGGCCAAAGTGTAGAATCTTGCACTTAGCCTTGTTAAATCTCATCTCATTGGCCTCTGCCCACCCATCCAGCCTGCCAGGGTCCCTCTGCAGGGCTCTCCTATCCTCCAACAGATCAACACCTGCTCCTAGCTTGCATCTGAGATACTACAAAGCAGAGGCAAATTCTCTTCTGCTTCAGGAATTAAAACAACTAGTCTTTATTAGTGTCAATAACAATTGAGAATGCTTTTTTACTTCAGAAAAGTTTGAGACTATGCTGTACCATAGGTTGGGTTTTGGTTTTTTTAATTTTAACTTTTGTGGTTTGTTTTTTTTTTCCTGTGGAAGGTTAAATACTGATAACATCCTGTGGAACAGAGCTTGTATGTTGTTTTTTTTCTATTAAACTCCAGGGTTTGGGGACATTTAATAGGACTGTTTAATCTTAAGCCAATTTAACTAGTAGCAGACTAATAAAAATAATAATGTTGGGATTCCTGCCATGACAAATGTTGACTTGCCCTTAGAAAGTTGACTGAAAACTAATAACCTTTAATGTATAGGAGTGTGGAATCTGAAACAGAGCAGTTCTGGTTTAGTTTCTGGCACAGCTTGTGGATTAGGTTTGATACAAAGGTTACTGTACTGTTTCACTTTATAGTGTCATCCATTTATTAAATGTTAATTTTTTAAAGACTACTTGAAGTGAAAACATTTTGCACTAATGAATGCTCCCATACCATGAAATTAATGCTTTGGCTATCTATTTGGCTTGGTTCACAGATTGAAAATATATCAAAAGGGGAAAAAATCCAGGCATATTTCTTAATAAAGGGTCAGTAAAACCAACAGCCCCAATCCAGTGTTACCACTGCAATTATCTCAGAACTTGTTGGATGTTTTTAATACTCGTTGTCAATTTACTCTGTTTTCTGTGTGTCTTGAGAGGTTACTTTGCTTTTGAAGGTAAAGTGTAATATTCTAAAATGCTAAATTCTTGAGTTCTTGGACTAGTTTTCACCTAGCACTTATTTTCCAAGTTGCCCTAAGAATCTCTGAAACGCCTTTTGTTTGATTTATTTTTAAATGCAATCAGAAAAATCAACACAATGTGGCCACAATAGTCCTGCACACAGGCTGAAGACACAAGTGTAATGACCCCTCAGGGAAATATTTTCCCCTGTTTGTCAAATTGAGCAGCAGTTCTCTAACATGGAGACTGTTGAGATTGCTGATAAGAGATGGGTGAGTGGGATGGAAAAACAATCATACCAGCGGTGAACATACATTTGCTTTTGCTATGCACTGGGAGGAAATCAGTGGCTAAGCTGGTCACAAGCACAGAGTGAAAGAATGTTTAAATGAGGTGCTGAAGCAAATTAAGACCTTTTATATAGCACCTAGGCTACTACTCAGTGCTCTTCAGTATGTGCTATCCAGGTCATTGGGTTTGCTGTTCTTAGGGCAATATAGAGGGAGCTTGACCTAGATCTTCTTGTTTCCTTTCTTTCTGTTTGTTGAAAAACTAAAACCAATCGTTTTTTCCATCGAAGTGCATGGCCTTATTGAATGAAAATGTATAGAAAACTCATCCATGTTATCAAGTAGATTTAACTCACTCTGCTTTGGAATATAGGAAAACTCCATTCTTTACATGTACTAGTAAGACTTGTTTTATTTTGTGGATGAAGAACACAAGAAGTGTTAACTTCTTCCCCTAAGTAGTTTCCTCTGAAAGCTTTCATATCGGTAGTGTGTTACTGGATACAATACATCAAATTATTAGGTGCATATTTCACTAATGAAGAAATAAAAATGAAATCAACTTAGCTGTCAGTACACTGCAACTAATCTAAAAACAGCTCTTCAAAGGATCTTCTGCTTTAATGTGTGTCTCTGGCTTTTGAATGCTTACGTGTCCCAAGAGCGGGTGTTGTATGCTAAGATGCAGGCTTTTAAATGGTAATCCATATATTAGAGCCAAAAATAATGACACAAAGGTTATTTTTTTTGCCAAGATGCTGTCATTTTCAAGTGACAGCATCACAGTTCCAAAAAAACAACACCCCATTCAATTATGCAGGGCTAAAAGACCTGAATTTTACTGAAGAGGAAGTTGGCAGAAGTTTTTTGGAAGACTGGCTTCCTGGTGGTGCTATAGCAGAAGCTGCTTGCTGTACACGTTTCACAGCTATCTAACAGCAGAACACTATTTTCTTGAGTGTTATACATTAAAAGCTAAAGCTTTCCTTTCTTAGTCATTAGTCTAAACTGTTTGGCTCGAGTTTCATATTTAGAACACACTAGATACAATTGTACATACAGACAGACACAGGATCTACAGAATAAATGGCATGAAGAAGCAGTCCGGAGTAGTGTCCTTCGTTCCAAATTAGCAGAGCGGCAAGGCATGGCATCTCTGAAACTTCTTAGCTGATAGTTTCCTGTCTTACATTAGTGATAATTAGTGATTATGGCATTGCAATTAATATTTCTTCCTGTGAATTCCCCACAAAAGTATGTGACAAAAATACACTCTCAGAAGGACATGGTTGTTTGAAATGTCTACTGTCTGCTTTCCAGAACCATCCAGATTTTGGACATTTAACAGTTTGATCGCGGTTTCAGGAGTCCTTTGTGAGGCTGCATATATACGTGATATTTCCAGCCTTAATATTTTGCTCTCTAAATCCAAATGTTACCGAAGTCATCTGGAGTTCAAATATACAGCTCCCCCCAAAAGCCATCTGCTCTTTGTTCTAGCCTAGTCAGGTATTAATTTGACTTCACTTGACTGCTGAGCCTTTGAAGTTCCTGCACTCATGTTTCCCTCAACTTTATTTAGCCTTATATCAAATTTAAAGCCCTGTCAGATTAACATTACTTGTTCACATATTCCAGCTCCACATTTTGGAAACTCTGCCAAACTGTGGAGTCTGGATCTTTTGTTTTCTGACTTCCCATATTGTTTTGGCAAGCCTTCGTGACTCTGAAAATGCGATTTAACATTTAGTATATTAAAGCTCTGAAATTGTTGGGGGTTGGTTTGTTTGTTTGTTTTTAATACCAGTGACAATTTAAAAAGGTCAGGCCAAACATTGTAAAATCTGGTTGTTGTTTTTTTTTGTGTCATAACTTGACCCAGCTCCCAGTCTGGACCGGTGATGGCTCTTGCAAGTGCATCCTGCCACTAAGTCCTATCTCTCAATCCTGTCTGCTTTTGAGTTCCTTTAACTGAGGTAGGGGAGCAGGCAGAAAGGAAGACTGAAGCCCACAGGTAGGTTTGATTCTTCTAAGCACACTCAGAAGTACAAACCTGGAATCTGATGTTCGTTCTACCTGGACAGTATGCCCTTGTTGGAGCTTATTCATGCTGTACAGACACCTGAATCACACAGTACTGCATTGCCATGTGTTTAGATTCCTACCTTAAAATACTTTTTATGATTGCAGGACCCTTGGCTGACTGAATTTTTTTTTTTCTAGTACATGTGTCCATTATTTTACTAATTTTTCACTTGAAATTCTTAACTGCAAGCAGTGTATTCTTTTTAAAATAGAGATTAATACAATTGGAGAGGCTTGGGAAGTAGCATCCTAATCTTATTGGACTTATGGGAAAATACAGATTCCAGTCCCTGTCTCTTTTTTTATTTGTTTTTTAATGTCCTTGATTGTGGAGTATTCCCCTGTCCAGAATACAGGTCTCAGTAGTTCGTTCACTTTTTCCATGGTGCTAGTATGGAGAGGTGACACAGCTCGAGAATGAGGGCGCATGATGCAAGGGGAGGTGGAAGCAGAAGGGATGTAGAGAATACACCAGAAATACTGATTGAGTGTCTAACAGTGTCAGTATTGCTCTATCACTATATCTGCATTGCATAGCCAAATCCTCACCTGTGCAGACGTTATTGTTCCACAGTGAAAGGGGTGACTCTGTGCTGCTTGCTCTTGTTAGACTTCTCTGACAGAGATGACACCTGGAACAACTGATGTTTGATGAGTTTTTGTTTCCAGCTAGTTGCCAAACCACTACCAGACAGTTTCCAGTGCAGAGTGAAAATCATGTTGGAAGTATTCAGCAAGCTTTCTTAATAATAAAGAACTTCAGATTGACAAGTTTTACTTTCAGAAGTCAGTGGTCATGTCATGAAGTCTCAGACTTCTGAAATTACCTTAAATGATTGAAGGGAATTCTGTAATTGGAGTGAACCCTGTAATAATGCTAGTTGCTTAATAAGACTGGATTCCTAATTTGCAATACATCTTTACCTCGTTTGAGTTCTGCTGTATGTGGGTTTTTTTTCCGTGTAGGATCAGAGTGTGAGAGTGCATGAGGAGTTGGAGATGGGGTGCTGACCTAGAGGCGTAGGCGTACCCTCAGAGCCCATTGCCTGGCTTTTGACTACGGAGGGAAGTGCTGCCCTCTGGTGGCCTACAGAGGGAAGTTCTGGGAGAGCCGACTAGGCTTTGATGGTAGCTGAAACCGCCTTTAGGGTTCCTTGTCTTTAGCGTCAGTTTCTGTTTCGAGAAAGGTGTTCTTTTTTCCTTATGTTCATCAGGAACATGATTAAGAATTCTACTGCCTCGGTGGCTTTCTCGCTGAAATGGGTGGGAAAGTTTTGAAGGGCTGAGGGGGCTTAGCTGTGTTGCCCTTGGAACACGGCATCCTTGGCTAGGAGATAGCACAGGTTTCAGAGATCCTTTGGGCTGACATGAAAAAGGGGAGGCTTTTTCCCCACTTACTCTACAGAAGAAAGTTGATTTCTAGTCTTTATATTCAGGTTGATTTTTCTCCAAGGTTATTTGATGCTGTGCATCAATTTTCATAGCTGCTTGAGGTTTTATGTGCCCCACAGGGCAGAACAAACTAGGTCCTGGTCTGAGTGCTTAGCCTGCAGGCATTGGGTAGGAATTAATAAACTTCAAGTGCAGACACACACGTAGTATTTGGAAGTATTCAAAGAAGGATAAAACTGGCTTTTACTGTTCCATACTTAAAAGACCAGTCAGGAATTTTCATTCATTTTGCAATGCACTTAGGTCCTGCAGAGATGCAGTCACAATCAAATGTAGTTTTGTAATTTAATTTTGTTGTCAGTAGTCTCCTCAGAAAATTTTCCAAGGGCTTCTGGGCTTAGTTTTGTTGGAAGTTATGATGGAAAAATTGCAATATTGTGAATAGATCACAATGTGTAAAAAAGGTCTATAAAACTGTGGAGAAGAGATAACTTTCAGAAAGCAGGATAAGGTTTTGATGTTGCATAGATCAAATTTGTGCTTTTTTTGCTCGAGTTTTGTCTTTCAATCAGAGAATGTACACGTAGCAGCAAAGTTGTAAAGATAATAGAAAGGATAGGGCAGTAAAGAAGGAGGCATCATTTGTGTTAATCCTAATCACCCTCTCCCTGTCTTCTGCAAAGTCTAAACAGTCTTAATTTCCAGATTTTTATTTGAGATGTGATTAATGCCTAAGCAGGCTTTGCTGCTAAGGTAGAGCTGCTAGCAAAAACTGTAATGCTGACATAGCTCTGCCACTCTGTCTGGGACTTCGTGTCCTTTTACTGCAGTGCAGCACAATTCATAACAAGCAGGCTCTGCCATGGGATATGATCTGTGCACCAGGACTGCCATTCTAAATAATTGTAGAAAAGAAACAGCTGGTGGCTGAGCCACCAGTTAGGAAAAATTGCAGTGGGTTCACAAGACTTGTCTCCTTTTTGAGGGGGGTGAGGAAAGGAGGTGGGGATGGTGATGCTGTAGATAAGTATGCTAATGGTGCTGCAGTGACGCAGAAAATTCAGTCCTTCAAAAACCTGTGTCAAAGACATGGTTGCTGAAAAGGAAGAAATATGAATAGCAGTGCACCGATGAAGATAAGAATGTAACTTGATTTATGCTGCTGAAATCTTTAATGCTAGGCTTGATGTGTGATGGAATACATTATTTTTACTAGAGGGTTAAACACTTTGTCCCTCATCTCAGCCAGCATTTATGGATTACCAGGTCTACCTGCTGAGAAGTAAATTAAATGTGTAGCTGTTTCTCACCTTGCTGTTCTCTTGCTGTTCTGATGGAAGAGAGGCTTTTTTTTTTTGCTGGTGAAATAGAGGATGATTGTCGCTGCTGAGATTTGTTATTTTTTGGTATCAGGAAAGATGGCACATCTGCATTTTTTCCTTAAGGATTTGGACTTATGAACAAAAGGACAATAGGCATGCTTCATTTTCTTAAAGCTGCATCTAGGAAACTGGAGGCATAAAAAACCTACACAAAGTTCGTAAGCATGGCTGAAAAAAGAAAGATGAACTGCTTTAGGATGTCCTTGAAATATGATGTTGGATGGGTTTTTTAACTTCACTTGGAAGGTTTGGCTCTTTTTCTGTCAAAAGTTGCCTTTTGCATGTGCTGTTCAAGATCCATTAAATGTCAGATGGAGGTTAGGAAGCCAAGGGTAACTGTTCTATTTTTATGTATTTATAAATCGCTTTTTTTGTTGTCTTATCACTTCTGTTAACATTTTTTTTCAATCTGCAGGACAATTGGCATATTATATTGAAGAGGTTGGTAGGAGTATGTATGAAAATTCCCCACACATAATTTGCAGTATTTGTGGTAGATTTTTTTTCTTAATTTACCTATTTGATGCAAAAATTAAATATATGTAAACACGTTTTTAATGTGCTTGCCTGCACATATAAGTGCTTCAATTGGAACGTGCACTCAAAGGACAGCTATAGTTGGAAATTTGTCTAGTTTATATTTTCTGGAATAATATGTGTTTAACTGAATGGAGTCACGTGTTGACAGTGCCAGAGGCAAAGACACAAATGGAATTGCTTTTATTTGAAAGTATTCATTTCAATGACAAGGTTATCCTAACATTTATTAGCAGCAATGCACTGCTGAAAATGTCTTAAGAATGAGTTAATATAATGACATTATTGTCTTCCCTTATCTTCCTCCCTTCCCCTTTTCCCAACCATGCCAGCTTCTCCATCATCACTTTTTTCATCTCTTTCCAGGATCTGCGTGTACCAGCCAAGAGTAATCTGTCATTGTCAGTGTTTAGAACTGCTCTTAGTTATTTACTACCCTAATTATATTCCAGGTGTACAAACTTGCTTTTTATAAATGCTCTCTTAGGAAAGCTGTTAGCCATGTTTATCCAATTATGCTCACACTCTCTGTGTTTTTTCCCTTTCCCTTGTCTTCCCCTCCCTGCTCCAGGAGCCCAGTAACAAACGGGTCAAGCCTCTTTCCAGAGTCACATCACTAGCCAGTCTCATTCCTCCTGTTCGAGCCACTCCGTTGAAGCGGTTCAGCCAGACGCTTCAGGTAATGGCCGTGGATGCAGGGCTGCTCTGAGCTGCATCTCTGGAAGGGGCATGCATACACGGTTGTGATTTCTTCTAGGGTTAGCATGGAGATGTGAGCTGCACATATATACATGCACATAACTTCCCAGACAAGGCTAGGCATCTTAAGGCTACAGCTGCTCAACTTAAACTCAGTACTCTCACCACAGGAAACGCCACTTCTCTGTCTAGATAATTAATGGCTTTTAATTACTAGTAAGAAAATTACTGCAACTGTGGCATATATCCCTAAAGGACTATGGTTGCTTTTTAGAGTTTTTCGTGACATTGTCTATTAATTTTCATTGCTTTCTTTGAAAATGTGCTTTTTGGCATAGTTACTTATACAGGACTGCAGAATTTTCCTCTGTATCCTGAACTTCGATTTGCCTAAACAAAACAGTAACAGTTGGGGGAAAAAAAAAAAGCCTTTTACCAAAGCTGCTGCTGAAAATTAATAAAGGCAAACAAATTTTAAATGCAATTCAGAAATTATGTGATTTTGTAGTAGCATTTTTTTATATTATAGATTAGCTGTATGATATTTAGCATACTTAAAGACTAGTAGAACCTTAGTTTATAAAGTATTTGTGCCTACAGACCTAGAGACTGTGAAGCATTTGGGTGCTGAGCTCCTGGTGGCTATCACGAGTGGCAAACAGTTGTGGCTCTGGTTTATAAAACTGGACTGTTTCCTCTTCAAAAGAGTTAATGTAAGAAGGCTTATGTAAGAACTAAAGAAAATTATTTAACAAGCCTCATTCCTTTGATGAGCAGAAATGTAAAAATATATTGAATATGTTAAAAATAGTACTTAATAAAAATTACCTTAATTAGAGCATTACTGAATCTACCTGTTAATCTCAAAGAGGAGAGAAAAAAAAACCCAACATTTTAGAGCAGAAGTCTTATGACAAATGAAAAGTCATAGGAAAGAACCTTGTTTTTTCTCTAGTTTAATTTACCTAGAAAATAGATATTACAGACTTTCTTTAAGATTGGTTTTCCTATGTTCAGCTCCTATGGTTTTGAGAGTGCAGACATCTGCATAAAAAAAAAGCCATGTGTGTCAGGTTGGGGGAAAGGCAAAATGGCTGAACTCCCCTTGGTCTGGGTTTGATCCAGAAGGTGTATTGTAGCGTGACTAGAGCAGAGATGCCTGTATTCCCTGGGGCATATAAATCTGCGTGTAGTCTGCCTCCAGGAAAAAATTGGCCCAACTCTGAAAGAACTACATTAGTTCCAGTCGTGAGGAGTGTGGAACGTGAATTAATTTTTGGCTAAGTGTCATCTGAGCACAGCACTTCCCTCTTCGCAGCCTTAGACAGCTGTTGTCCTCATTTCAGAACCTATGTTACTGTTCTGGAGTGAATGCCTTTGAGACTGGGATGTCCAGCTCAGTACTGTACTTAATATAAAGTTTGATTTAGACTGTGAAAGAAACTGTAACTTCATATATGTATCTTTCTGAGCTGAGAGCTACGTATACAAGGGGCAAATTTCCACAGAACTAGGAGATAAAAGCAGTGGCTTTGTTGCAAGTGCTGCTGTTGCAAGCATTTCAGTCTTGCTTTGTTTATAGTGATTATAAGAATGCATTTTAATTTACTGTCTGCTGCTAAGCAGATTGAGCAGTGATGTTATTCATACCATTACCTCTAAATAACTGTGCTTGAAGGAACCTCAGTGAGAAATCACCCTGTGTGTTCTCCAAATCCTAGGTCTGAATCCTTTTCTAAGTGATGAATGCTGGTGATGTCACTCAAGCTGCCTTGATAGCTGGTTGTAAATTGACTTCTTATCTGATTTTGTCAGCAACAATAGAACAGGGCGGAAAAAAGACTGACCTTGTGCTCGGGTACCCTGTTTGGAATTATTTAGAGACATTCTAGGGAGCATGTATAGCTTTTTTTATTTTATTATGTGTTGACATAGCTGTCACTGTGCCTTGTGGAACAGTATAAAGTGGGATGTATTTTTTTCACAGTATAGTAACTATAAAAAGAAAAAAGTGTTTGTTTCTTACTTAATTTAACATTGAAGAGACATAAAAGTTTATTTCAGTCAAACCCCATGTTTCTTCTTGCATTGCTGCTAGATGTTCTGTGGCTGTAAAATGAAGAGAATTGCTAGGATCACAGCATCCAAAACAAAACAAAGCCAACTGAGCATCCTTCCAAAAAGACCACTCTGACAGCATTAATAAAAGGAGTTAGAAAATTCTAAGTTTCCCTTATGGCATTTCAAACAAATCTTCTTATATATTCTTTCTGAATGGAAGATACATGTAAGGGGTGGGGGGGAAGTTTTATTGTGCAACTTATACATACAACTTCTACTTTACATTAGCGGAACTTCTGGACATGAGTTAAAGAGAAACATCTCTGTCTGAGATCTGTGTAGTGTCTTTTAAGAAATATTCTTAGCAGCTTCTCATGCTTGGCATATTTTATTGCTTATAGAGGTATATGGGGGTTGTGTCTTAATTTTATTACAAATTTTCACATCACTGTCAATACTTTTCCACAAGGATTCCAAGTAACAAAACACAAAGTTTTTCGAGCTTGCTTTCTGGTTTTGACTATTTGTAGTCATTCTGTTTCTGTCACATAGAGCACTGTAGACTGACTAATGCTGTTAGCCTCATCTCCTGACAGCCTATATATCTGCAGGATACCAAATACTAAGCAGGTACTCTTTTTGTCCACCTAGAAACTCACTTTATTTTCATAGCTGTATTTTCAATCTGCATAAAGCTAGACTAATGATTATAATCTGCTTGTTTCTGCTTGGTCTTATTCACAGCTGTGCAGTTCAGCTGAATAGCTGAAAATAAGACCAGAATAAGAACTCCAGCTGATGCTGAAGAGAGAAATTAAAGTCTGGCCAGCTTCTTCTGCAACCTCAGCTTTCACTAGTGTGTCTTCAATTTAAGTATGGAGTCTAAATTATTTTTATCTATCTTAGGAGACCAAAACTTTCTAAAAATCCTTAAGAAGATAACACTCTTTAATGTCCGAGTGCTAGGACTGTGATCCATAGAGCGCTTTTCCCAGTACGTGGAGCTGTTTGCTTTACTGCAGCTGAAATGAAGATTTGTTGATTGCATGAATTAACATCAGTGGCACATAGATTCTGCACAGTGGCAGTCTTGTAACAGCCAGTGAAAGCTACTGTGGCAAACAAAATGGAGGGTTGTGGCTGGATTCTTGCTCAGCTCCTTTAGTTTCTGGAATTATATGAAACTTCTAATAATCCCAGATGGGCATAATTTCTGCCCAGTGTGCTCAACATGTTTTTTAAGGAGGCTATAAACTAGAAAAATAATTTTAAAAGTCTGGAAATGTAGAAATGCTCTTTGGACAATTCATAGGATTCCATCACATGACTTTTTTTCCTCACTTCATGTCTGATGTATTTGAGAAATATAATGAATGCTTATCTGTGTCCAGGTAGCAAAGATCTCAGAATGGTTTGGATTGGAAGGTGCATTAAAAATCATCTAGCTGCAAACTTTTGCCATGGGCAAGGACACCTTCCATTAAACCAGGTTGCTCAAGACCTCATCCAACCTGGCCTTGAACACCTCCAGGGAACAGGCATCCACAGCGTCCCTGGGCAGCCTGTTCCAGTGTTTCACCACCCTCACTGTAAAGAATTTCTTTCTAATATCCAGTCTAAATCTCTCCTCTTCTGCCTTGTCCTATCACTACAGGCCCTTGTAAAAATCCTTCCCCATCTTTTTTTTAGGTCCCCTTTGGGTACCAGAAGGCTGCGCTATGTTCTCCTTAGAGCCTTCTCTTCTCCAGGCTGAACAGCCCCAGCTCTCACAGCCTGTCCCCATAGAGGAGGTGTTCCCAGCCCTCTGATCATCTTTGTGGCCCTCCTCTGGACCCACTCCAGCAGTTTGATGTCACTCTTATGCTGGGGGCAGAACTGGATACAGTACCTGCAGCTCGGGTCTCACAAGAGCAGAGTAGAGGGGGAGAATCACCTCCCTCGTCCTGCTGTTCACACTTCTCATTATACAGCCCAGGATATAGTTGGCTTTTGGGGCTGCAAGATGGTAAGCAAGCAAGCAGAATTTTGGGCCATTCGGTTTTCTTTTGAGTCTCTTAACCTTTTTGTACTCCTTTTGCCCCTAGTATCAAGTGTTCATATGCAGCATAAAGAAACATTGCTATCAGTGAATGTGAAAGCTTTTTTCCCCTCAAATCACTGAAATCGCTGTGTGTGTTTCAGTTTGCTGGTATAGATGCATGCCATTTTACAACATGATATATGACCTTTTGTTAAAAGGTTCAAGATCAAGGTCTTTACTTTAAAAGTCAGTCTCTCTAGTGCTTTTCATTATAAGTACTTTCTTAGTCCAACGTGAAACATTCCTTTAATGAAACACACTCACAAACAAAGGAGCTGTTTTCTGGAGGATGCATAGGGGAATGCATGGGAAGGGGCATTCCACCTGAGGGCATGGAATGACTTTTCTGCTTGGCTGCATTCTCATGGTTGGTGATTTGTGGATGCAACACACCTGCCATTTTCCTCTAATCTTTTCATTTGCATGTGGGAATAATGAGTTCCATGATTCATCATAATAACAAGTGTAAATTCAGCATGTAATTTCATGTGTGTTTCTCTATCTTCTTAACTCTTGAAGGAAGACTAGCACCTGACTTGCAAAATTTTGGAAGGTTGGTATACAAACGTGTGTTTATGTTTAGGGGCTTTGTCAGTTTCTAGTAGGGCTCAAAGTAGCACCTGTTAAAAGGCACAGTTTTCATTTTTGTAGTGTCTTCTGATGTTCTAAAAACATATTGTGTTCATAACCACTGTCTGCATTCCATCGGCTCCTCAGAAAAGAATTCCAAGTCTGCTATTTTGTATGTGCTGATATAAACCTGGAAATAAAGGGAATGTGTTTTGTTTCAAATATCCTTACCGCAATTGGAAGATGGTTGTTATGTAAAGCAGGTTTTAAACAACAACAAAACCAGAGTATTTCGACAATGTGAAATAGTTGAGGTATTTCTGAAGCAGGGTCTCAGAAAGAAGGCTCTAATTTTAATGAAGCAAGAAGGAATCTTTTCCAAAAGCACAGTAAGGCATAGAGTCCCATCTTTAGCCTGAACTCTTATTTTTAAGAGTCTACAGGTTTTGAAGGACAGTCTCACTTCATGAACCCTCTTTCTGTCCAACTGAGACAACATTTTTTTTCTTAAACCATTAGTATATGTTTGCAATGCATGCTTTCTTCTGATATCCTCAGGGTGGGACTTGTTTCTCGGTACAGACATGTTTGAACAATCTCACCCACCAAAAATAAACAAAAGCCAACAATTCTGTTGACTTCCAGTTCATACACAAGTTGAGTTGATCTACCAGGTCTTGCTGTCCTAACTTTCCAGTGTTTCTGTTTAACAACTGAATCTTTCTTTCAAAATGAACAAAAAAGAGGTATTCATACTATTTTTGTCACTAAAATTTGCATATTTTTTTTTTTTAGTATTAGTGATCTAATGAGGCAGATGTGTGATGCATGAATAATGTCTGTTTACTGAAGTGAAACTTTGTACTTGATCAGTTACATTAGCTCAGTGTGTTGGACCATTCTGCCATGATCCCTGTAGTTCATTCTTGTTGCATGGTATATGAATGCTTTGTATTGCTTTAAATATTTTGAGGACATGGACATACTTTCCTGCTGGAATGGAAGTGCTGCCTTTCCATAAAGTTCTATTAAAGTCATTTCTCTTCCATTCCCAGTACTAAATACTGCCATGAAGCTTACAGTAAAATCCAATTAGATAACATTTGTTTGCTGCACAGAAATATCTATACATATATAGAGATAAATTGCTTAGAAAACAACTGCACAATGTGAAGCTGATCTAACAATGAGAACTGTTCTTCTATCTCTTTCTAGCGTTCCATCAGTTTCCGCAGTGACAGTCGCCCAGATTTGGTCAGTGCACGACCGTGGTCTCGAAATATCCCCCCTGCTAACACAAAGAGGAGAGACAGCAAACTGTGGAGCGAGACCTTTGATGTTTGTGTCAATCACATGCTTACATCTAAAGAAATCAAGCGTCAAGAGGTATACATATATATATATATTTAATATTTTTACCATAAATTTCATGTTCAAAAGCCATCATTAAAGCATGGAGTTCAGGAATGCTGGTAGGCATTAGGATAGCGCTGAAAACTTATCTGAAATTAAACAGGTCATCATCTCCACTAGAAGAAGAATTGCATCCCTGATCTTTATAATTCACAGAATCACGGAACCAGCCAGGTTGGAAAAGGCCTCTAGGATCACCGAGTCCAACCTATCACCTAACCCTTCTAATTAAATAACCATGGTACTAAATGCCTATGAAGAATTTCTTCTTAATGTCCAGCCTAAACCTGCCCTGGCACAGCTTGAGACTGTGTGCGCTTGTTCTGTCACTGGGTGCATGGGTGAAGACACCAACCCCATCTGGCTACAACCTCCTTTCAGGTAGTTGTAGACAGAAATGAGGTCTCCCCTGAGCCTCCTCCAGGCTGAACACTCCTAGCTCCCTCAGCCTCTCCTCACAGAGCTGTGCTCCAGCCCCCTCTCTAGCCTGGTGCCCTTCTGTGGACATGTTCAAGCACCTCAATATCTTTCTTAAATTGAGAGGCCCAGAACTGGACACAGTACTCAAAGTCTAATTTGAAATTTCAGTAGTTCCACTGAGTCACTAACACAGAAGAACTATCCCAACCTCCAATTCAAGTTATGCTATGTTAGATGACTATATTCTTTTTTAAATTCAAGTCATATTTCCTTGACAGATGTAAAGTTACTAAGATACACTGCTGTGATTTGCTGCATGTGTGTACAGGTTTCTGTAGTGATGATTAATGTTTTTGTGTTCCATTTTACTGCTCTAGTAATGGTGAGCATGCTGCTTCAGCAAGTGGCACATATGCACAGAAATGCACAGTCATTTCCACAGGCATGGAAATGAGTGTCTGTGAGGAATCAGTGCTAGAAAGATGAAGATATTCCACAGCATGTGTTGTACATGACAGATCCAAAATCATTCATGTTACACCAATGGCAGAGCTCCCATGGAATTGGGACTTCTCGTTTTTTTCCTAATCAATTTCTAGTAGCATTAGCCAAGTTTATTACAGTCTCTTTCAGAATACTTTAGGGACTGTCACAAATCAAACAACAGGAATGTCAAGCATTTATTGTGCATTTATTATTGTTTCTTAGGAAATAACTTGTAAAATTGAGAACTTCAAAGGGAGCTTATTGAAAAAGAAACATTTACATAGTCTGATAGTCACTACTGTCTTGAGGACCTGTCATAGACCCCAAATAAATGAGCTGCATTCCAGGAAGTTTTGCAGGAAGGCACTGCTTTATATTGGTTCCTACACTACATGCTTCAGGAGTATCTGCACTCCATGCAAGCACTGTCAGTAACTCACACCACGATAAGCCCTCTGTGAATGCATAGTGTCAGGCTAGGAGAATCTGTGGTAGCTGAAATGTGCTTCCATGAGTTAAGCAGGTTGAAAGCCTTGAGTGTAAAGTCAGTAATTCAAAGTGGCCAAAGTGGTGTGAACTTTTGCTGTAGTGCAATTCAGAATGAAATCATGCACTAAGTAAATACAGAGGTGTTTTGACAAATCAGTGTTTTAGGGTGGTGACTACCTTCGATCTGCCAGCCTTGAAGTCTCAAATCTGTTCCAGGAGAGGTAACTAACAGCAAAGTGGAGCTTAGCCTTTGCAACAGTGAACTGATATTGAGATCCAAATTCTCACTACCAAAGAAATGTTTGAAAGAAACACTATCTTTTACTTACTAGGCCACTTGGAAGTTTTACCACTCCATGTGTTAAAATGAAACAGCAATCTCCTGTACACATATTAGAGCCGAGCCAAAGTGTCACTCTGAAGATAGCTCCCCCATCTGGAAATGAGCCTGTTTGAAAAACCTGGGTTCTGCAGAGAACTACCGCTGCATGGTATTAAGAGAGCTGTTAAGAATATACCATCAGTTCAAGCTGAATATAGATTAAATAAAAAATTATTTTCTAATATTCACTTATTTCTTTACAGGCTATCTTTGAACTTTCCCAAGGAGAAGAAGACTTGATAGAGGATCTGAAGTTAGCAAAAAAGGTGGTTGATGTTGGGTTCTGTTCTAATAAAAACCACAACAAACAGTATTCATTGGTTCATACCACATTAAAAACAGTCCTTGCTTTTTGTAATTGCTAAGACAGTAAGAGGGGGAAGAAAATCAAACCCAAAACATATTTCTGTTTTCCCACTTTCTCTGAAACACTTTGTGCTGCTTTTTAAAAGATATTAAATTGATAGTATGGTATGGAAATTTAAAATTTTCTTAGCATTTGGTCTGCTTTTACTTATAGGACACTTGAAATGCTATCAAATTTTTCAGCTACTGATGATACATTAATTACAAACCTCTCCTTTATTCTTTCCAGGCTTATCATGATCCAATGCTTAAACTTTCCATAATGACAGAGCAGGAGTTGAACCAAATTTTTGGAACATTGGATTCTCTAATTCCTCTGCATGAAGGTAGACCTCAAATAGTTCTTGATTGCATTGCTATTGCACTTAGATTCATAGTAATCTGATTCATTAAGTGATATTTCTCTTCTCTTTTTAAATCATGATCAGATCTTCTTAGGCGACTTCAAGAAATCAGGAAGCCTGATGGATCAACAGAACACGTTGGCCATATCCTCGTGGATTGGGTAAGGCAGACTTTTTAATCAGCTGCGAGACTTTAGCTTAGAGCCACCACATAGATTTTATGAGACAATTCCCTTTCTGTATCTAATGTAATATGTAAAAAATAGTTTTAAGTAATAAAATTTAGCAGGACAAAAAAAGGGTTTGAACTTCTTAGAGGATTAAACTATAACATGTTTAGCAGCTTTGTGTGGTCTGTTGTTACCAAGAGAAATGTGATTGCTACTTGTACATAATGCAAATAATGATAAGCTTGTAGGTGTAAAAAAATTACCTGTTTCCTTGACAGAAAATCATTTTGAACATAATTGTTTTCTGCTATATTTGGACATCAGTGAACTTCTTGTGGTCCAAATACGTTCAAGCTCAGTTTCCTCTGAAGAGTTTACATATAAGTGTTAATATAGCAGGGTTTGTAAATGGATATATTGTTCTAATCAATATACAAGCTGGGTTTTTTGAGCTTTAAGGCATAGTTCTGTCATCTTAGTCTGATCAAGGTTCTTGAGAGCAATATATAAGTTTGACTGCAGTAATGTGCTTACCTAAAAACGGTCAAGTCTGGGGAGTACTCATTCCTAGACCTTTATTCCTATTTGTGATTAAAATCAGACTTCTCTGTTCAATTATTGCCTGTATTAAGTAGTGCTCAGTCTTAAGTTACAGATGTTTTTACTGCATTGGAGTAATACTGGAGATCTCCAGGACCTGAGAGTTAAGCAAGTGCTTCTAAATTATTTAAGTGATAAACAAGGTGGTTTAGCCTTGTAAACTTCATATTGGAAACGCTGTCATCAATGAATCTCCAGATTCTCAGCTTAAGTTTTGACACTGAATCACTTAGAACTTTTAGTGTAGCAAACTGCTTTGTTTCAGATGCAGGCTAATCTATTTCTTTCCTCAGCTTCCATGCCTAAACTCCTATGATAGCTACTGCAGCAATCAAGTAGCAGCCAAAGCTTTGCTGGATCACAAGAAGCAAGATCACAGAGTGCAAGATTTCCTCCAGCGCTGCCTGGAGTCTCCTTTTAGTCGCAAACTGGACCTTTGGAATTTCCTTGACATCCCACGAAGCCGTTTGGTTAAATATCCATTACTGCTTAGAGAAATTTTGAGACACACACCAAATGATCATCCAGATCAACAGCACCTTGAAGAAGCTGTGAGTCACTGCTGGGTTTGGACATTTTAGGGGATTATAGCCCTTATTAATGAATTAAGAAACACTACATAATATATGGAAATATATATATATATACACACACATATGCATACATATATATTTTATATATATATAAATGCAAACAGCCAAAAGTAATACCTGAAATACCTATCCTCACTCCTGCAATTAAATCCTATTTCAGTAGCAAACTGAAAAGAGGGAAAAGGGGGACAGGAGGTGTTTTCTACAGCTGTTATTTGATCCTTAGCAATTTTAAATTTACCTTTCAATGTCTTTTCTCATTCCAGTATAAGTTATGTGGAGATTTCTTTTCAGGTTTTAGATCAATTAGATAAGTTTTATTCCCTGGCTTGAGGCCTTACATAACTTCCAAGTCCCAATTAATACTCAACATTCCTGCAGATGATAAAATTTCCCTTCATTCTGGTTTTTATTTGAGAATGTTAGTGTTTTGGGCTGGAGTTCAGGGAAATAAAACCTAATTTAAATACATATTTTTAAAGCATGTTATTTCTCCTGTGTCAGGTACTCGCACACTTCAGCTAATAAACATACATCTCTCACTATAATTCTTACATCTTTTAATCTTAATTATGCCCATTTTGGAAACAAATACCAGGTTTTAAGCCACTGTTAGAAACCATGATAAAACCAAATGCAAGTGTCTTACACACTATTGTCTGCTTAATTTTGTTGCTCTTATAGTCTAGACTGCAAGAAATTAAAATATGCTGTGAATGAAAATTATTTACTTGTAGCTACAATTCAGATTATTAGGAGATAGTTCTGAATATTAGATTGTCTAATTAAAGTTCATCTGTTTCACTGTTTTTCTGTAGATAAATATAATTCAGGGCATAGTGGCTGAAATCAACATAAAAACTGGTGAATCTGAATGCCAGTATTACAAAGAGAGACTTATTTATCTTGAAGAAGGCCAAAGGGATTCATTGATTGATAATTCACGTGTTGTGTGTTGTCATGGTGAACTGAAGAACAACAGGGGAGTGGTAAGGAATAAATATTTTATGATAAAGAGCTTCTACATTTTGCATGACAGCTAAAAGAGCTATGAATATAAATCTATAAATATCACCTCCTCATACCTAGAAAAGTTGATAAATATTATCTATTGTTCATCTTCTTTGTTATCAGTCACATACCTATAAATGGAGGTAATAAGCTTATGGGTGTCTCTGTCTCTTAAGAGGATGCAACAATATTCTGGCTAAGTAGTCAGTCTTATACATTTCAATAAAATCTGTGTATTTCTAGTCTTGGGGCCATGGTAGAAATGTCTACAATGACACACAAAAGGTGCTAACAGATTTCAAATTTACCAAAAACTGCAGTTATTAAGGATATTTTATGTGATTATTTGTGTATGTCCAAGTTTATTTATTGACCAGGTAAATTTGTTATTTGATACCATGAATTCCTGTCGCCAGGAGACTGCAGGATTGATAAGTGGCTAAGATGAGCTTTCTGTTTTCAAAATAACACACCTCAAGCATGTAGATCTCAGTAGGGATATTAATATAAGAGTAACCAGTTATTCTTCCAAGGCTAAGTAGAAACAACAGGAAATTTTGAGTGGACAAAACATGAAGAGAGATAGTTTTCTTATTAACTGAGCTTGTGAAATATTTAAAAGCAGCAAAGAAGGCAAGATTCTAGTCAGTGTGGTGGTGTTAGTTTATAGGCTGGACTTGATGGTCTCAGAGTTCTATTTCAGCTTCAATAGTTCTGTGATGCGTTTTTTGTCATTGGGAGTGCTTCTGTGTAGCATGTTTATGCTGAGATGGAAAGATGGATGCTATATTCTGGTTCACTTGATAAGGATCAGGTAGTCAGTTAATATATAGCAAACACAAGGAAAGTGGCTATTCTCATCTTTCTAATGAACGTTGTGATAATTATATCCTCATGTTATCAGTCTTCTTTTCAGACCTGCTGTTACAGAGTGTTTGTGCTTGCAATGGACCAGAGATGTCACTGTTGAAAGGAGCAAGATCCTTAACTGCTGAAAATACAACATTAGAGCAGAGTTCTAAAAGAAAATGTGCTTAATGATGTTCTAATAAAGGAATGATGCTTTATTGTGTTTTTAACAGAAACTGCATGTCTTCCTCTTTGAAGAAGTGTTGGTGATTACTCGAGCTATCACCCATAACGAGCAGCTCTGCTACCAGCTGTACCGGCAGCCAATTCCTGTGAAGGAGCTTGTCCTAGAGGACTTGCAAGATGGGGAGGTGCGGTTGGGTGGCTCCATACGTGGTGCCTTCAGCAACAATGAAAGAAGTATGACTGCTTTTTTTATTGCTCTTATAGGATCATTCATACCTTCAGACACCTGCCAATAAGACATCTATCAGAGTGTTTTCTGTGAAATTCACATTATGAATATTCAGCAGCTTGATTTTGATTTCAAACTGGTTTATGTTGTAACTTGCCTCTTTTGGATCATTTCTCCAAATTCACTATATTGAGATTTCTCTACACATCTTCTGTATTGAATTGAGAAGGGGAAAATATGTAGAACACAGTGGCAAAATCAGACAATTATAAGCACAGGTGTATTCTGAAGTCTTAAGTCTTAGCTGTTATGACTTTCCTTGTATTATGGACACAGTTGTTATTTCACAACTGGGTCTTTCAGCTGTCAGATAATTAATGTAGTGCTCAGCATTAAGTCTGCAGCTATTCATGGTAATGTCCTTCTAAGTAAGTATATTATAAAGATGCTTGTTTCTGTTTCAAAGGTCCTGTGAATCTCACTTAGCCTGTGGAATCTTAGAGGGTTTTCTGTATATATTTGCTTCTGTAGTGAAGGGAATGGAAGTGATGAGAGAATTTCCAGCTGACACATGATGCAGTATTCAGTGGAGGTTCTGGAACTCTTCTTTGCAGAGAAGTAGAAGGAGAGGTGCTGAGTGTGGAAGAAGCCTTAATCCTGCTGATTGACCAAGACCTTTATGGGTGGTTTATGCATGGCAGAACCCAAAATTGTGTAATCCTGCAATAAGGATTTATTAGACGTGCTTGTGGTATTCCATATTCTTACCCCACAAACCAAAGCTGCAGGACAACACCATAAATCACAGATTTTGCAGGTTCCTTTATTATAATGTACTTATGTAGTATGAAATCTATTTATCCAAAGCATTCAGTGTTTTAATATGTACTGTTTCTTTCAGTTAAAAACTTCTTTAGAGTCAGCTTCAAAAGCGGACCTCAAAGCCAGACTCACTCACTCCAAGCCAATGACTCCTTCAACAAACAACAGTGGCTTAACTGTATTCGCCAGGCCAAAGAAAAAGTCACATGTGCAGGCAAAGCTGGCATGCTGAACTCAGAGGCACATTTTCTTCTGTCACCAAATGGAAGCAGAGTACCCCAGGGAGAAGCCATGCTCGAGCAAATGGACCAGTCAGACTGTGATTCAGACTGTAGTATGGACACCAGCGAGATCAGCATGGACTGTGAACGTATGGAACAGACAAACTCTTCTGAAAATGAAAAGCAGATAGAAACCAATGTTTGATGAAAACTCAACAGGTCATGGAAGAAAAGCTGTCTCTTACCTGTACAGTATTTGCATTCCATACGTGGAAACATTTGGAGAAGCACTTTTAAAATATGATTTGGTGACAATGTCCATGCAGTCCTCCTTGTATTTGTACCTTTGAGTGTAGTACTGTAATTGCCAATCTGTATAAGCTGGAATCTCTTGCAACTCATGTCCTGTGATTTATGTTCCATAAACAGCTAAGGTGGATGAAAGAGGTACTTCACCAGTTATTCTCAGTGTCCTGCTGTAAACAGAATCTCTAAACTACTGTTTATATATGCATTACATAAAGAATCTTTTCACGATTTTTAAAGTACTTTATTTGCTCTCTGATGGGGCAGCTGAAGATGTGGATTTAATATGGAGTTTCACTATGGGTATCAGTAAGTTTTCATAAAGGCACAGAAGGTAAAGGTATTTCCTTGTGGAAAATAAATAGAAAATAATCTTGCAACAGAGGCCCATGTGAGCAGTGACTCTTTAGGGATTATTTTCCAAAAGGAAGCACTAGCCTGAGATCCAGCAGCTGAACTTAGTAAATCCTGCTCAGTTAAAGCAGTCAGAATAATTTTGTGGTTTATTTATCAAAGTGTGCAATGCTAAAAGTAATCCACTGAAAAAAATCAAGCAACCAAACCTCTACAGCCAGCACTGAATGAAATGAAATGCTGAGAATACTGGGTATTTGTAAATAAGCTGGTAGTGTGCTTTCAGTGCCATATATATATAAAGATATATATTATCTCAAACAGGACAAGAATGGAAAAAAGCTTTTGCTTGTGAATAGGCCCTCTTCAGCGTTTTGCACTCCACTGACCTCCACTGTTGGTTTTAAATACCACTAAACTAACGTTAGAACATTGAATTTTCTGTAAATGTCTGTTTACAGTTACATGTAGTTGGTTTTTAAACTGATGATTTTTTATATATGGTGCTCTACAGATACCCTATGGGATTATGTAGAGGAAGTTAAACAAAAAGGGAATTGCTTTTCCTTTAGGATGTTATCACATCCTTTATATTTTTCTCAAGTTTTGTTTTTTAAGTTTTTGTTGCATTTAATTTCATGATGTAATTGGGAATATTACTGTGTTTTCTGGTGGCTTATTTAATCTTATTATGATGAGAAGCAGATGAGTCACTTAAATGCAGTCTAAAACACTCAGTTCAGCATCCTGTTACTTTTCAGGAATCCCTAGGTAATACTTTATTTCTTAATACAAGAAACAATGCCAGTGCTGTGTGGCGAGCTATGAAGATTACATATTAATAAATGGAAATTATCTGTGATGTTACACAAGATTGCCTGTGCAAAGTACTTGTAATAACAAAAGTGGAAAATCTGCTAAGTTATTGCCAAAAACAGTCTTGTGTTCTACAGGTTTACAGAACTATGTCAGGTGTCTTACACACACACATATATATATATATATATGCTGATGCACATAGAGAAGTCTGTGTGACAAGATGATAAACAATATAACCCAAGGTATTTCTATTTTTGAAAAACGTTGTCACTTTTACCCTACAGAACATAATTCTGTATTTATAGGTTTTCTGCTTGTTTGTTTGGTTTTTTTAAAGTCAATTTTCTTTTCTGTTTCAGGCTTTGTAATTTATTTCAACTGCTTCATTTTTATAGCTGAATGACTATGCCAGTGAAGACAAGCGAAAAGAAAACTGCAGTAAGAAAGGCTTAGGAAGGCATATTAAGATGAACCATTTTCATAAAACCTGTTCAGCAGCATGTCTAAAAAGAGCACAGATCATGTAAAGTCTTCAGGTAGAGAAGAAAGAATGAATGAATGTGTGTGTTCACCCCCTTTTTTTTTTTTTAGTAATAGCCTTAAGCTTTTCTGGAAGCATTTCAAATAAATTACATTAAACCATTTTGATTTTTATTTGGCTTGGTTGTTTATGCAAGACTACAGAAGGACTTTAATGGTGCACACAGAGAGGCTAAGCCCGTAGCAAACACTTCTGTTTTGATGCTGGTGGAAGTGTTACGTATTTGAATAATGTATATGGAACAGATTTGAATTTAAGGTATATGGAACAGAAAAATAACATTCTGGCATCGGTTGCTGTCTTCTGATCAACACTGAGATGACGAATTTTGCATGTAAAAAGCCACCAACCAAGCAGCAGTGAGTCCCAAATAGCAAGCAAGTTTACAATTGTTTACTATTGTTTAGCAGCCCACTTAACATCTTGCTCAGCACACTGCAGTGCAAGTGTTTCAGTTTTACTTTGTAGTTGGCATGCACTTAATTACTGATTTAATCTTATCAAATTGATCTAAAAGTTGCATTGTTGTGTGTTGTGTGTTTTCTTTTACTCAAATCCTAAGGCATAAGTCTTCCAGTTTAAGAATACTAACACCATTCAGCATTTCATTACCCTGCTTTGGTCCTAGCACTTCGAAATCCCACTGCTTTTGAAAGAATGACTTTGGATTGCAGCTGGGCAGGTAAGAGTGGAGGAGAATGAGCATGAACAGTGTTTTACCCACAACAATGGGTAAAATGTAAAATGATGAATTAAAAATGAAAAGTAATATAAGTAAGTATGTCCAAGTGATCACTACTGTTAATAATCCTAGTGTCAGCAGACTGGAGTCTGAGAAGCTACAACAGTGAACTGCTGTGCATGCCGCAGCTATGCAGCACACATGGACCTCTGCCTCATTCTCATGCAGAGACTTGCTTCTGATTTCTCAGGTCACGCACCACTGCATACATAGTGCTTCCGTGAACGAGACAGGTCAAAGCTGTGTCATTTTTACACTGGAAGTTTATGGGATCTGAGGTCATCGTGGTCTCAGATGGAAGCATAGTGCCATGGCAAGAAGATGAATGACCACAGAGGTGGAGTGTGTAAAAGCAAAAGGCAGTGAAGAGCCTGCGAAGATCACCATGAGAGGACGGCAACCTGTCTGCTCTGTTATTCCTGTTGAGAACAGAGTAGTCTTGGCTTGCTTCTGGAAAGATCCGATGAGCCAGAAGTAATAAAGGTAAAAACACAGAATGTCTTAACTGAGAAAGAAAGGTAAGGAGAGAGAACGCTCTTGGAAATCTTTGGACAATGTGATTTTTCTGAGACTAGAAAAGAAAATGTATCTGTCTGTGGTCTTTGGTCCCAAGATTTGGTCTGCAGCACTGAAAATGCAAGGCTTGAAGGTCTGTCTCCTGGAACACAGAGGTCCACTATGAGACACCAGGAGCAGTTAGTTTAAGTCTGAAGCTCAGTACCAGGAAATAAGTTGTCAGAATCTGAATAAAGCATAAGGCCAATGGTGAACTCCAAGGTAGAGTGATGAGTCCTATTCAGCATCACTCACCTGAATGAACCAGGGTGGCTGTCACAGGAATGTCTCTGTAATAGTGGGAATTAGGTTTCTGGAGGTTTCATAGAAATGCTAGAATTTGAAGGGTGCATCAGAACTTTTAGATATCAGTTTAATGTCTTGCTCTTTTTGGCAATGTTGATGTTTTATGGTGACACTGTGACAATCAGCAGTCTTGATTCTCAGGATCTCGTAAAGCCAGAAATGGAGTTCTACTTATATGGAAGAAGGGTTGTTTCCTTTGACTAGGGGGTTCCAGACCCAGAATGGACAATTCTTCATAGTTCATGCTCACTCACAAATACTGTGTCATCTCTTCTACAGGTTGGTGCTGCCATCTACTGGAAATAACTGGATTTTTAGAGATCATTAGATGGCATTAAATTTTACGCATTGTAAGATATTATATGTATTAACAATTACAAAATTAAAGTAAGGCTTTCACTAAATTTGTTAGAAAAAAGTACTAATTTTTTGCTACTAGTCTCTGGCTTTACAGAGACAAGTTCATTCTACACCCTTAGTTTATCTCAACGTCTCCTATGACAGCTGTATTTTCTGCATGACTGGTACATGATACCAAAGCTCTTTGTGTTACTGTGTAACTTAAGTTTTGTCTGAATTTTTTGAATGTACCTCTTTTTTTTTGCATGGTCTTTAAAGTAAGTTTAATACTGCAGTTACTCTGTTTTTGATCTACTGGCACATAAAATTTAGTCAGCACAAAATTCACACTTAAACATTTGAAGAAGATGCTTTGTATCACTAATTTCTGGGCAGTAAGATAGTAGTTTCTAATTACTTAAAATTGTCAGTGTGCTCAGAATAAATAGCATTTTGTGTTTCTAAATTTGCTTTTCCCAAAAGCAACATTTGGAGCATGCACTCAAGTTTGTTCCTTGAGCATAAAACCTTATGTAATCCTGCCTTATAAATGTCTTTTATCCTGTGGCTATTTATCTGATCTAAATCTTTATTACTTATGTATTACATACAATCTGATTTCAGAATCAAAGGAATCTGCAGCTGCTTTGTACTTGGGTAGGAAACCACATGATGCAAGCCAGGGAGTCATGATTGATGCTTGGCAAATAGCAGAAACCACAGACAGGAGAGTAAGGTGACAGATTTCATAACCTTTTTTTACTGTGGACCATCCAAGTGATGTTTTCACTGAACCTCTGTTTTTGTGAACTATGATTCTTGCTACCTATTTTAAGTCTATTAGGAATTAAGATTTATAGTGGTACAGTGATTATCACTTGTCAACTGTTATATCACTTGTTAAGTAATACTTAGCAATTTTCATAATGACCTCTTCCAGGCTTATGTTAGTTAATACATTAAACAGCTTTGTGCAACGGCAAAGAAGTAGCTTTTCAAAACAGGTGGTACGAAAACTTCTTTGGACTGTTTGGTAAATAGGCAGGACTTTGTACATCTTCTGCATTTGTAATGATACATCCTTGTGGTGTTCACATTTCTCATTACTGAACACAGCTAAATACATTGTAAAGAACCTTTAGCATATTTTCCTGTATTTGCTGTGAAAGAAAATGGCAGCAAGCGTGCTTGTCACAGTTAGAAGGTAATTTTAGTAGACAGTAGTTTCCCACCCTATTGACTTTTTGGTAGTTGTTTCTTAAGTGCTTGTAGAGTTGGTTGGAATGGCTCTATAATTGATTCATGCATAATGGCTCCATTCCAGAATTAGTGGAATAAAGTGAAGATAGGCAATTTTGAATCAATATTTTTTCTGAAGTGTTTGAAATCTTAGCATCATACAGTTATGCACTGTCTGCAAATGGGTTCTTATCCAATGTGAACAGTATGGCAGCAGAGCTATGATAATTCAAACAACTAAGGGAATAAATTTCTCGTGTGTATGTGTGTGTGTATATGTATCCTGCCCCAGTTAGGAGGAATCCCGGGTGCGGGAATATCCCACTCTGGAGGAATCCCAGATGTGGGAGGTTCGGATTCTCAGGCACAGAATTAAGGCACATTGGCTAGCTTTATTGCTTTCACACGACATACACGAGGATAGAGGTGAAGAGGGGGGAAAGAGGAAGGGAGGCAAGAGAGGGAAAGAGGAAGAGAGGCAGGGGAGAAAAGAGAAAGAAAAGAAAGAAATAGTCCCATGCAGAAAGAAGAAAGGTCACCCTGGAGTCATTTGGTGCCCTGGAAGTCCAGTTGAAGAGAGTGCGTGGGGAATGTTCCATCTGCAGATCAGAGCTTCTCTTCTTTTACCTCGCTGCCTCGTTGAATAGGCATGTATTTCTGAGAATCACTTAGCTTTTTCCAGGAGTGATTTGCTTAGCACTGTCCAGTTGTGTTGGGCATGCTCAGTGTGGTGAGGGGTTTCCAGAGTTGAGCTCCCCTTGTCCAGCCAGTTTCTCTGAAATGATCACCGTTGTTGATAAACCAGGAGCTGCTGGACTGTGGTTGGGTCAGAATCAGCATCAACTTGTCACAACAGGAAGCCTTTACCTCCTATGTGGGATAGGAGACAGGAGCTCAGTTTCCAGGTTTTCCAGACCAAAAGAATGGTGGTCTTTCAGTCCCTGCAAGCTGAGCAGTCAGGCAGGTTGTCCCATGGTAGCATGCACAAGCTCACGCTGCATTCCCTGGCTGCTTTCTCGTCCAGTTGTTGCATACTGGGGAGCTCCTGGGGATCAGAGCTCATGCAGGAGGGGATTTTCGGGACAGTGAGTACAAACAGGATGCTTGCTTAGCATTTCTCAGAAATTTAGCTCAAAACTAGTGTTTTCTGAGATGCTGGGACATGTTATCTCAGTCTCTGACATATACAGACAGGCACACATGTTAAAATTGTATTTTCCTAAGGCAAACAGTCAGCTCTACTACATCTAATCATACTAACTGAATGGCTACTGGAAAACCTCATTTCCTTTTGAAAATTCTTTCACCCTATCCAAAAGAATAGATTGTTTATTCAGTAATTCTTTTGGAATGAGAATAGACTACATATGGTCCACTTGATGTGCTGGAGGGATGCCATCCAGAGGGATGTGGACGGGCTTGAGAGGTGGGCCCAAACCAGCATTATGAGGTTCAACACAAGCCATGTGCAAGATCTTGCACCTGGGTTGGAGCCATCCTAAGTACAAATATAGGCCAGGCAAGGAGTGGCTCAAGATCAGTCTCAAAGCAAAGGATTTGGGGGTGTCAGTTGATGAAAAACTCAGCAGGGAGCTGGCAAGGTGCACTTGCAGCCCAGAGGGCCAACTGTGTCCTGTGCTGCATCAAAAGAAGTGTGACCAGCAGGACAAGGGAGGTGATTATCTCCCTCTTGTGAGACCCCCCACCTGGAGTACTGCATCCAGTTCTTGTGCCTCCAGCATAAAAGGGACATCCAAACTGCTGGAGCAGGTCCAAGAGGAGGGCTACGAATACGGTTAGAGGGCTGCAGCATCTCCAGTATGGGGACACACTGAGAGAGCTGGGGCTGTTCATCCTGGAGGGAAAAAAAAAGCTTCAGGGAGACCTTATAGCAGCTTTCCATTACTTAAGGGGGGCCTACAATAAAGCCAGGATGGGACTTTCTACAAGGACTTGTAGTGATAGGATGAGGGGTAAAGGATTGCAACTTGAGGAAGGTGGATTTAGACAGGATATTGGGAAGGCATATTTTAGAGTAAGGATGGTGAGACAGGCTGCCTAGCAGGGTTGTAAATGTACCCTCCCTGGAGGTGTTCAAGGCTGGGTTGGATGAGACCTTAAGCAATCAGGTCTAGTGGAAAGTGTCCCCACTCATGGCAGAGAGGTTGGAACTAGATGATTTCCATGGTCTTTTCCAACTCTGAACTATTCACTAGTTCTATGAATGTGGTTGGAAGGATCTATGCCAAACAAATGTGAACCCATTCCCAGAAGAAATTTGTTTTATGGAACTTTAAAATTCCATTTAAAGAAATCTACAGTGTCCTCAGAAAATGTCTTTTTCTACTTCTATTGCTAGACACTTTCCCCTAACATTTAACTTAAATCTCCTTTGATACAATTTAAACTTCTTTCTAGTCACCAAGGATATAAAAAAATACTTCTTCCTCTGCAACAACTTTTTCCATGTTTGATAACTGCTATTATTTCACCTCTCCCTTCTAGAAAAAACTATGAAATTCCTGCAGTCTTTCATATGCTTTAGATTTATGCAGCACAGAAGAATCATTAGACATGTTCCTACAAGTTACAGCAAGGAATAGTATATGTGAAATGAGAGTGAGGACACCAGCTTAGCTCTGTGCTATTACTGCTTATTCGTGAATGAAGGCAAGCCAGATACAATCAAATCCAAACACTGATCAACTGAACTAGTTGTATATTGAGAACGTAGCCTGGAAGTCATCTTAACAGCTTTGCCAATTCAAACTTAATAGAACAGGTTGGCATGTTTGGAGATGTACTGTGCATTGGCACAGAAGAACCTTAGGCTGCTACTGCCATTTTTTTTTTCTTTTATATGGAAATTCTATTTGAATTAGGTAAAGCACAGCAAAATTACTCTAATAGATCAACTCATCTGTAATGCTGTCTTTACCACCACAGAGTCCTCACACAGGCAAGACATCAAATTCTCAGGGTTATCCATAGGCTGAACGCTGCATTTGTGGGACTGTTACCTCTGGATAATTGAACACCATGTTTCTGCAATTAGATAAATGTTTGGTGTTATGGTTCTGTAATTTATGTAAATTATCTTTATAGATACTAATTACCCTATTTAAACTTGGCTGGCTACCCAAGGACTTCTGAGAAGAAACTAATAATTATTAGCTTATCTTCGCACCCTGAAGGCTACTGTTAGCACGAGACCATTTCTGACTTGGTAGGTTACTTATAGTTTCTGATTTTTAGGTAATCTCAAAAGAGTCAGTAAAATAAAATGCTAGGTTAAAATAGTTGTCACTTGCATAAGAAAAGCTCTGCATGTGAGCTTGCTGGCTGCTCTCAAGATGGCAATTCAAATAGCTTTAGTTATCGGGATTTAAGGTAACTAAGTTTTTTTCTAATTAAAAAATAGCAGTCAAAAAACATTAGTAAACTACAGGTTTCAGATGCCAAGAGTAATTTACTACACAGCTTACATAAGTTCTAGAAAGGAACTAACCTAAAACGTATTTCACTCACCATTTGAGAGCTCTCAATGTTGAGGAGCTACCTCAGGCAGCCTCCTGACTCAGAGTCCCAGATTGCAGACCCACTACTCTGAGGAGGATTGACTCAATTTGTCCTCTGGTGTAACTCCATTTAGGGTCTAATTGAATTTGATCTATGGTCAAAAATAGAGTCATGCCAATCTTCACTGATTGAGGGTGTTAGCTTTCAACTGAGATGTGGATCTAACAATGGCCAGTTGAGTAGCAACCAAATTCACAGTATCACAGTATCGTCAAGGTTGGAAGAGACCTCACAGATCATCAAGTCCAACCCTTTACCACAGAGCTCAAGGCCAGACCATGGCACCAAGTGCCACGTCCAATCTTGCCTTGAACAGCCCCAGGGACGGCGACTCCACCACCTCCCCGGGCAGCCCATTCCAGTGCCCAATGACTCTCTCAGGGAAGAACTTTCTCCTCACCTCCAGCCTAAATTTCCCCTGGCGCAGCCTGAGGCTGTGTCCTCTCGTTCTGGTGCTGGCCACCTGAGAGAAGAGAGCAACCTCCTCCTGGCCACAACCACCCCTCAGGTAGTTGTAGACAGCAATGAGGTCACCCCTGAGCCTCCTCTTCTCCAGGCTAACCAATCCCAGCTCCCTCAGCCTCTCCTCGTAGGGCCTGTGCTCAAGGCCTCTCACCAGCCTCGTTGCCCTTCTCTGGACACGCTCCAGCAATTCAGTAGGTGCTGGGTTTACTCCAAGTTAGTGGATGTCAACCAGAACAAGCAGTGTCAGCAGATGTTTCTGTATTTTCACCAGAGTTAGTGAATCTTATGGTCTGGTCTGTCAGGGCAAGTTCAATTGCCACATAGTAACTAATGAATATGTGCACTTGTTCAACAACTACAGCACTACTACGCTTTAAACAAACAAATGGTAGGCTTTTAATGTTTTCCTAGTTACTCGTAAAACTAAACATCTGGTGCTTTTATTTCCTAGGCACTGCAAGAACAGGTTGTTTTGAGCAGCACTTTCCAATTTACTGGATTCTGTGGATCTGACAAAGTAAGGTTAGTCTTTGCTTTAGTTTTCACATATTCACACCTTTCCTTTAGCAGAAGTTGTAAGTTTTGCAGCAAGGGGTGGAAGAGGTGAATAAATGTTAACCTTCTGATTGGATACTGGCCTCCAATATTGGTGGAGGATGAACAACATGAGGTAACAACACTTAAAGTACTGCAGAGGAATCCAACAAATGTTATCTGAGAATACCTAACAGCTGTGTAGATGTAATGAACTTTCATTGTTTGTTGTTTTGAAATACCAGTTATTTGCATTATATCTGAAGCCTTGTTTTTCCTTAAAAGCTGATTTATAGCCACAGTAACAAGGGTTAAAAGCACTACCCTTACAATTATTTTGATTCATATACAGAACAGACTGAACAATGACTGTGTGATAGAAAAGTAATTTAAGTTAGCACCTTTGCACATTAGGTCCATAAATACAGTACTGTTTTCTTCGTAGGTAAATCTTCTTACAGCTTCACATAGTTACTCAGCTCCAGCACTGAAAGGAAAGAATATGTTGTACATGAACATCCCAGCATACTCCTTCATAAGTTTCCTTGGAAAATCTGCTAGAAAAATAGTTTCTGACTTAACTTCAGTAGGACCAAAAGCATTCGTAGCATTTAATTTCACTGCCACTGAAAGATGTTACTCTTTGGTATATAGAAAAAGCCCTGATTCCACTCTCTTCAGTTGATGTGTTAATTCTTTATCCTACTGATGAGACATTGTAGTTAGGTTACTCTTGAAAAAGGTCGAGTAGTTTGCTCCTTGCACATGTAGGGTTTTTTCCCGTGTTGAAGCTTACTTGCAATTTGTAGTTTTACAGGCCATGGAACAAATAGTTATTGTCATTTACATACCCTTACTATAGAAACTGTCATGCCATGATCTCACATGCCCTTGATTAAACAGAAGAGGATTACATTCAGTGAAGTTACAGAATTGAACACAGAAGTCTTTGGAATAATGGCATTTCCTTTGCAGTTTAAGATTGGCCCCAAAAGTGTAACAAACCATATTGTGACTGTTTTAAACAGATTAAGAACTATTCTCTCTTATACTCCTTATACAGTAATTCTCAATTAATTTGACTTAGTCCTTAGACTAAAGACATGTTAACCCCAAGACGGGAAAGCTTTGTCAGTGTTTGTACACCTCCCACCCCAAAGAAAGGAACGAGGTGGGGGGGGGCAGAAAGGTTATTTGGTGCTGTTGTTATCCTTCATAAGACTAATGAAGAATTCCACTAAAGCATGTGGAAGATTTTTGCTTTCCCTTGATGGTTATTTTTATTCAAAATGCAACAGTAACATTTTTAGTTTTGTCCAGGGCTGCGTTTTGTTTCTGAGAGTTTGCCGAGACAACTTACTCCGTGGCTCGGCTACCTCACAGGGGAGCCAGAGTTCCCTGTGCAGCTGCTTTGTGCCTGCCCAGTCGGCTTCTTGCGACTGGTCTTTGGTAACGGGACCGGACTGCTCGCGGGAGGTTCATGCCTAGACAAGGGTGAGTTTGCTAAGCACGGTCCCAGTGTGCCCATTCGGGCACCGGGTAAGCTAGCTGCAGATGGCAGCATGCGGCGCTATCTTGAAATGAAACGCTCTGTCCCCTGTGTCCCCGCGGCGCTGCCTGTTACCGGGCCCGCTCTTGACCCCTGCCAGCAGAACGGGAAGCGTGAGCTCAGTGGCGGCTTCTCTAAACAGAAGCGGCGACTGACACCGGGACCTGCCCAGTCCAGCGCTCCCCTCGGTCGCTTCGGGGCGTCGCTTTGGGACGCCCTCCAGCTACAGAGGAAAGAGCTGCCTCTTCTCGCGCACAACCTTGGTAGGAGGGAAGCGGGAAGGGAGCGAGCTGCCTCTTTCGCTTCATCCTGGGAGTCTGCGAACGGAGGCACCCTTCTCATGAGTTACAGACAGCCCGGAGCTTCGCTCCGCCCGGCAGCAGTGGGGCTGCCACCATTTTACACACGCCTGGGCAGCGAAGCCGCCTCCGCACCAGCGCGACAGCCCCGCTCCTTCGAGCGCGGGGAGCCACCTCCCGCCCCTGACTTAAAACCTCTGCCGCGAGTGGATTGGCTAAAGCGGGCTGCCTCTAGCCCCGCCCCCTTCCTGCGCGTGCGGCCGCCATGTTAGAGCGCCGGGCCGGGGCGGAGGGGCTGCCGTAGAGCAAGCGGTAACGGCAGTAGGGGGTGCATAACGCAAGGGGTCGTTCGGTGGGGGAGAAAGAGAAGTTGGAGCACGTCGTGCTCTTTTCTCGGCGATAGGAGCGAATGGTGGATGCTGTGATCCCTAGTGGTGACGAGATGGAGCCGGAGCAGCATCAGCGGACGGAGAAGAGCAGCGCGGGCCTCCTCGGTGTGGAGAGTAATAGAACAGAAGCCGCTGAGGACACCACACAATATGGCGGACGCGCTGAGAGCGGTAGCACTGGGGAGGCGCTGCTGCTGGGTGCTGCTGCTGCAAAGGACAAGGTCCCCCCAAACCTCAGCATCACTAGCAGCAGCCAGCGCAGGAGCAGCATCTCAACGGCAAATGAACAGCAGCAGCAGCTGCCCAGCGGTGTGTTGGGGGGGCCTCGCCCTCTCCCTAAGCCCCCAGAAGACGTGCCTGTTAAGAGGAACTTTCAGATTCCCAGGAAGAGCAGAGAAAAGAAAGGTTGTTCCTTCCGTTTCCCTTCCTTCTCTCCCTCCCGTGTCCATCTTGTTCATTAGGCAGGCTCTTCAAGCACCTCACACATCTGCATGCAAAATCCTGCGGGTGTGGAGGAGGCTGTGGCATGGCTCGAACTACCGACGTTGATGGGGATAAGATTTTTGTTAAGTGTCAGGCTTTTACATTCTTTCCTCTCTTTACCTTTCTCTCTTTATCGTTTTTATTTTATCACGAGGAGAAAGAAAAAACGAACAACAAAACTCGAATTTCCCACTGTTACTTTAAAAGGACAGAAAAGCTGGATGCGATCAGGGTAGGCTTGCGTCTTGATCCTCGCTCTGCTTCTGGAGATGCAGTCGCATGCAGAGAAGATGGTTCTCTGGAACACGGACGTGCAGAGAAGAATGTTCACTTTTCTCTTCCCCTCTGACCTCTGCAGGAGAGGGGTATAATCCTGTGCTGGGTAGATAAGCAAACGCTGAGCATAGCTGTTCTTCATCGATGATATACAGAAGATTATTCTTATCTTGTGAAAGGTCTTTGCAGGAAGGAAATGAGAGTCCCACATTCACGTGCCTCATCTTGGAAGCATTCCTTTTGCAAGCGTCCAGGGTTTCTTTTTTGTTTTGTTTTCGAGTAACTCATCCTTTAAAAGCCTCTGGCATTTCTTTCTTTTAGTGAGACTCCATTGGCTTCTGCCTATCTTTGATTTTCTCCTTGAAACTTATTTCTGCTCTTGACCTTTTGAAAAATTAGGTTAGTAGCTTAGTTGATAATGCAAAAAGTAAGTGTTCGCATACAGCCTTATGGCTCTTCAGAGAAGAGTCTAACATCTAACTTCTTGAAATGTAAGGAAGAGATAAAGGTAGGTTCATTTCATTATCCAGTCTTCTTTGTTCCTCCTTCCATTTTTGACAGTGATGTCTTTTTTTTTTCTTCCCTTTTGCCACCCTGCAGAGGGGGCATACAAGTCTGGCAGAGATTCGTTGTAAAAAGGACTGGGTTGGTTTGCCAGAAAAAAAGAATTATTATTCATCTGACAAAAATGTCAATGAAACATGGTGACTCTTACACTTCCATCTGTCAGATGCAGGCATGGTTATATTTGAATACCTTTAAAGTGCAGACGTTTGAAGTTCCTCTAGCATTTGGTTCCAATGTGAATGAAAATCTGCAAAATATGTTTTTGCGTCATATGAATTCATCATTTGCTTGTGCAGAACCATCGGCAGTGTATAAAAGTTTTACAATAATGAAGTTCAAACATCAGGATGCTGTGGCTGCTAGAGTAGAAGGGAAAAGCCATTCTCACCCTACTTCTGAAATCCTCTTGCAAATGTCAAGTTTGTTTGGTGCATTCTCAAAGGCATGTTTAGTCCCTCTTTCAGCTTGCGGGAAGCTGCTTGGGCATTTTAAATTTTACTGTCAATAGTTTCCAAAATTCTCAGACCTTTCTCCATTCTTCCTGCGTTGGTGGCAGGTTTACAGTTGCTTGTGGTTGGTGCTTGTTGGTCTGGCACCATGTGATACCATAACATGAAGCACTGTGAGAACCTGTCCTAGGCAAAAGTAGCACAAGTGGGCTAGCATAGAAGTGGCTGATGTAGTCTTTGACGCCAACCAACTTGCTGTTTGAGTTGGAATTGTCATTTGAGAAACGATACAATTATGTTTTGGAGCTAAGCTAGAAGATTAGCAGTGCACTGATTGTGTGACATGCCAGCATATGCTTGCAGCATGCTTAGGACCAGAACTCGAATACAGCTTGTCAAACTACAAAATAATCATAGTATTACTTCTTCTCTTCAAAACAGCTGTCTTGGCAAGAAGCAATATATGTGCAGGCACTTTCCAGCCTTCCTTGTACTAGAGTTGTGTTAGTTCTGCTTTTTAAATCTTCGCTTTAGTCATGAACAAGTTGTCTGGAGAGATACTTGCTGACTTGACTGCACAGATTAGTCTGTCATGTCCAAACTGTAAAATATGTATCAGGTCAATTTGTTACTTGAATGGAGGTATTTTATAAATAATTTTTTATCTCTTCTTAAGCCCAGAGAGGTGTTTTGGGAGAAACTTTTTGTTGTGAAGCAATTAAATTACCAGATGAAAATGTAAGGGGAAAATCCTAGGTTTAGCTTCTTATTTAGGCTTTCTGAAATTTTATCTACCTCCATTTGGAGACTAAGGAGGGACTGAAAAACAACAAAACCCTTGTATATCTGGAGGAAATGTACTTAAAACTAATTGTGGTTGGTTATCACTTCTTTTTTCTTCATAGTGGAAGAATCCAAGAAACAAAACAGAAAGGTTGGCTGTTAGGGTTGTTTTTTGTTTGGGGTTTTGTGGTTTTTTTGTTGGTTTGGGTTTTTGAGTTTAGTTTTGGTTTTTAAGGTGTGCATGCATTTGTTTTCCTACTTTCAACTGTCTTGAAACAAGTTTCTGTTCTCTTGGTACATCCCATTTAGCAATGATGTTATACTCCCTGAGTAGCTTAGCTCTTTGTTCTGTTTTTTAAAGTTTCAGTACTAGAGCCTGTTGTCGTGGCCTCTTGTCGTTTAGTTGTCACATATTCTCAGGTTCTGAGTCCACCTGAAACTTCCTAAGATCTCTTTTTCAATAGGGTGAGGGACAGATTTTCAAGACACAGCACTGGAAGTGCATTTTTTAACTTGCTGAAGAAATTTGAGTAGTTCCAACAAATGCGCTCAAGTCTCATCCGTTCACTGAAGGAAATGTTCATTGACTGAGGTTGGACATTTTTTTTCGGTAGCCTACAATGTTAGGAGATCACTGCACTTGTTCAGGCTGAGTGGTAGCAAAATATCTTGGTTCTATCTAGGCAGGTCTTAGTAATACTTGCCTAGTGGTCTAGGTTGTCCCTTTTCCACTTAGCAGTATGTGAGGGTTCATTTTGCCTTGTCCTCTTTCTTCTGATTTTTCATATCTTTGATAGAGATGCATATCTGCTGTTTGGTGCTTGGTACTTCTACAGTGGGATTTCATGAAGCAATCCTTGACCTTCATAACTGTGTATACCTTTTGAGGGCACAAGGCTTTTTTTCAGAAAAAAAAATCACAGAAGGAGCAATGTTCTTGTTCATTACCAGATTTTGGTCTTCATTTGTTACACCTTAAAGAAAATTATGCTTCTCAGTGGAGTTTTATAGCAGCAGCATTTGTTTGCGAAGAGTGGTAGCATTCTGCCAATTTACCTGATAATAAAAGACAGATTTTACTTATCTTCACTTAGAAGTTGGTTCAGAATTCCATGAAGAGAATTTCTCTGCCATCTTATTCACACTGTGACTTAAAAATCCCCAAACAACCAAAACAAGCTACCTCCAAAATGGGTTTTCTCAAGTTGGTGCGTCAGACAGCAAGGAAATAAAGCCTCTAGTGAATTACATGTGCCCAAGCTTCCAGTCTAATATCCATCCCTAAACTAGGTACTGTTACCTGAACTGAATTTCCACCTTAAAATATATCTGTAGGTTCCAGTACACTGAGTAGAAACTGACAAAACTGATGTCCATTTGCTTACTTGCTCAGAACAAGCCAGCAAAACCCATAGTGATTTACCTGGGTGTGTTGGAAGAGTACTGAGGGTATTCTTATATAAATCACTGCTTGGTTCCACGAGTCAATAAAGGTGCAGCATACCCACATCAGATTTGTGCAGTGACCCTGACAAATACATGTGCACAGTACTGGTCTTTGAAGTGGTGTAGGACTACAGATAATAATCTCATCCTTAGTCCATGAATGTGGGGCTTGGTTGTTGCTCTAGGAGGTCTAGTTCAGTACTTTGTATTGTAATTTTTTTCTTAATTGTAAGATCCTTTAAGTGCAGTGGAGGCTCTTCTATAGTGACCTTGACCTTTTACTAAATACCCTTTGGCACCAGTGCTCACATCAGGAATTGAAACATTTGTGCTTTGCTTCTTAGCTCAACATGTAATGTTTTGATTTTTTACTAAGAACCTGAATCATGCAGTGCCTCTAATTCTGGAATAATTGGAAGTGGATTTAAGCCTGTCATGAAATATGTGATGAGTGTTTGAGGAGTCATACTTGAAGAAGGAAAAAAAGCCAACAGCTTTACACCTTACACTCTTAACAACGTTGCTGATTATTGTACAAAACAATTTACCTGAAATTCAAAACTAAGTGTCTTCACTTTTTTTGCTTTATGATTACAGTGCTGTCTTGCAGCCACTCTTCCAGATATCCCATGCTCAATCCATCATTTGGTAACAGAAATAGAATGCAGAGGATACAGAATTAGGCTACCCCCAAAGGAGAAATGCTTAGTGAGTGCTGTCTGGTCCTCAAACCAGGTGTGCATTGTCAGCTAGTACTGTATTTAAAAAAATGACAGACAAACAGTAGGTTTTGGTTATAAAACTTGGAGTTTATTAAGAATCTTCAAAACATAAATAGTGTATGACTTTGGTAAGGATTAGACATTAAAGAAATTTCAGTCATGATCCTTTTTTCTTAGTGGATGACATGTGATCATGAAGCCAGTTCCTTTGTACTCAAGTGTGAAGTAAACTAAGGTCAGATTTTGTATTGTGGACAGTGCACATCAAAGAAATTACATTGCTGTGAAGTTTTTTGGATTATGAAGCATTTTCTTACTAGACAGTGGATATAAATTCTTGTTCTTACACTGATATGATCACTTAGGTGGAAACAGTCTTGCTTTCTCATTCTGTATATTCTAAAGTGGGAATCTCAATAGTTACTTCCATGACCAAGCACTTTAAAATACTTGAGTTTTGATTTATCTTTACTACAAAGGAAGCAACAGCCTTTGTAGCTTCAGTGGTACACTTAGATGGTGTGTTTGGGGTATACAATTGGTGAAGTATAAGAAAATGTATATATATTTATATAATATTTACATATCATTTTCTATAACGTTTGTTGAATAAGTAATAGTGTGGTTCTACAATAGTAACAAAGCATGCTTTCAATCCTCTGCTAAGAAATTAAAACCAACAAACCACAACCCACAGCAGTCTTAAGTCTGTAATTTGCTGTGTTCTGTAATTGACAGCATTAGGTAGAGCTTTCCCTAAATCTGTTGATAACTAGTTGTATAGTGGTTTATGCAGATTCTCCCTAACTGAAGGCTATAGTATTGAATATATTCTATAGTAGCTTGTATGAGTCTTCCTGTCTGATGAAGAACAGGGGAACTTGCTTCTTCTTGGACAACTTTAATCTCAGTTCACTTATGACAGCTTCCCACAAATCAAAAAATGGGAATGTAGTTGACAGTGTTTGAATGGATGACAGGATCCTTGAGCCAGTAATAAGCCTTTTCCTAGATTTGCATCTGGGAAGTAGCAAGATGTTTTATATGGTTTGTGTCACTCTTTTGAGCTGGTCTTGCAGAGTTTTCTGCATGCCTAGGCTCATAAATAAGCTTGGTTTGGCTGTGGATGTGTTTCTGTGCAGTGGTGTATGTGATCTTCTGCTTTAACTGGTCATTTTAGATTAAAGAGGAGCCTATGCAAAAGTCATCCGCTCATGTGAAACTCATGCACATGCAACACTGGAGGTTAAGAACTCTTGTAAGAAATAGATAAGAGGGGTCTGGGAGATGGACTGGGCCAGGAGGTACTTTTCCAGTGTGTCTGTATGGTAGGCTTGTTTTATATTTTACTAATAAGTGTTTGTCTCTTAGTACGAGTTTGTTAAGTCTTAGTGGTATTAAGTTCAGAATATCATTCCCTTCCAATTATCTTTCCTCCCATATTGCTGTCAGCCTTTAAAGAATGAGGGCATTACTGAAAAAAGATGTTATGTAAGAATAGTTTCTTAATCCCTTTTGTAACTTCCACTCTGAAACTAGTAGTTGTTGCTTCAGGTTGGTGGTGTTGCTTTGTAAAGTGAGTGTGTAAATGCAGTTTTTACTAGCTAAAGTAGGTTGTTTTTCATTTAGGACATTGCATTAACCTCAATAGAAGTAAATATTTCCTGCAAACGAGGAAAACATGATTTTCTAAATCTAGTTCCATATTGGAATATACACTCCAAGGAGATAATTAAATTTCATTTGCTGTTAGAGTAATGGTAGGTTGTCTATTATGTGAGGCTGGTACTGCTGTAATTCATTCCTAACTACTGTGTCTTCTAGCGATTCCAGGTGGTGGTGTTCCAGCCATTTGTTACAAAAGGAGCAAAAAGCAGTCTCAGAAATATCTGCTGGGAATATTTACTGTCTGAAGTTTTCCAATACCTCAAAAATAGCACACTTTCTGTGAGTTCCCTGAGGAGCTCAGACCACTGTTTTTACTCAACTACAATAGCCCCAGGAGTATTCTTTTCCCAGACAATTCTCAGAGTGTGTGCTTGTGTTCTCTGGTGGCTCACTGTTAGGTTGGTTGTCTGACAACTTGTTGCTCTCAGTACTCAAACACAAACAATGAAGCTTGGGGAGAGGCACGGTTCAGTGCATGAACTTAAGCAAATGTTTGCCCAGATGATAAAATTGTACAACAAATTAAGGGCTTTCCTTTCAAAGCAGTTATTGTATGGAATAAGACTATAAAGCATGAGCATAGGCAGTGTGAGTTTTGATGACCAGAGTTTATTGGACACCTTAAGACAGTAATGAATTTATTAATATTTAGCCCAATTGCCATAAGCAAACAAAACCCCCTCTAGCAGTTCTTATGAGATGCTAATTAAGAAGCTGTTGTTGAAGTTTTTATTTGAACAATTTGTTCCTAGCTGTTAATTAAAAGATATAATTAGTTTAAAGTCTTGGAAGTTAATTATAGTGTTTTGCAGTGCATATCAGATGTTTTCAAAGAGTAAATTCAGATCTGAGGTACCTCGCTTACAAACTGGAGAGAGGCAGCAGTTCAAGAGTAATATTTAAGAAACATAAAGAAACATGTTTTTTTAAAATTCTAGACAACTAAAACTATCTAGTTTAAATTGCATCTTCTGCAAATATTTTAGGTGTACTGGATGAGGCCTTGAGTGACCTGTTCGAGTGGGAGGTGTGCCTGCCTATTGCAGGGGATTGGAACTGGATGATGTTTGAGGTCTCTTCCAACCTAAACCACTCTATGATTCATGAACCATTTGTTTTTTCCCATGAACTATGAATGACCTGGAGAATTTGTTTGTTTTTTTTTTCCAGATGTGTTTTGGAGCTTATTTTATTTCTTCTCTTCTTTAGGACTTTTTCAGCCATTAGCTGTAGGCTCTCGAGAATTTGAGGATATTGTGAAGATTCTACATTCGTCTTACTTGGAACCAAATTCAGTGTCCCATTTTAATTACAAGAAAGCCAGCTTAGTTCATAATCTACTGTTGGAAAAGGAAGTGAGTATATGTGTGGTTTCTCTTTATGAATATGTTAAAAGTCAAGTGGCATTTAATATTTTTTTCTGAGTCTAGAGACAAATACCTGGAGATTATTTTCTATGTGTGTGCTTGATACTTAGCTGCAAACTGGCCACAAAAAGGATCAGGAGGTTAGAACACCTCTGTATGAAGATAGGCTGTAACTGAGCTGGAGTCGTTCAGCATGTGTCTGATAACTTATGTGGTGTCTTAAAACACCTACCTGAAGGGAGGATGTAGCTAGGTGGGGGTTGGTCTCTTCTGCCAGGCAACCAGCAACAGAACAAGGGGACACAGTCTCAAGTTGTGCCAGGGAAGGTATAGGCTGGATCTTAGGAGGAAGTTCTTCACAGAGTGATTTGCCATTGGAATGGGCTGCCCAGGGAGGTGGTGGGGTTGGCTGTCCCTGGAGGTGTTCAAGAAAAGACTGGATGAGGCAGTTAGTGCCATGTCCAGTCGATTGGGTAGAGCTGGGTGCTAGGTTGGACTGGGTGATCTTGGAGGTCTCTTCTAACCTGGTTGATTCTGTGTTTGACACTTGAAAGAGACAGTAGTCATCTACATGCGTTAAGAACTCTTTGTAATAACAGTTCACAGAAAAACGCAGAGAGCTGAAATTTGAGGGTCGCCTAGAGAAAGAACTTTCTGAAAACTATGCATTTCTGATGGTTGATCGACTTCAGGTGAGAAAACACTGCTCTTTAGAAAATGCTTTTTCTTCTTATTCAGTTAAGAACTTGTTTTGGTTTTTAGCTGAGGAAACACTCAGCTTATTGACTTTTTAATGTTTCAGTTATTTTTTCATAATTTGCCACTGGAAGGGGCCATGACATGGGAAGGATACACAATATTATGTCATTGTTTAAATACTTTATTCTCTGCTATTGAAGGTGCTCCTTTCACATGTCTCTATGAAGTGTCTTCTCTAGTTTAGGCTCTCTTTTGTAAATTAAATGATAGATTTTGCTGGATGGCATGTGGACTTTTTGTTGATTTTGTGTGTTTGGATTTTTGGAGGTGGGATTGTGGCTGGGTTTTTTGGTGTTTTCTGTTTGTTTGCATTTTGGGATTTTTTTTTTGCATCAAGAAGAGGTTACCTTATGGAAAAGGTAACTGTAACATTAGAAAATGTACCTTTTGTGTTTCTTCTTACTTTGTATGTTTTTAACAAAAGCAACAAAGTGAATTTCTGTACTTTTTCTGCTATTGCAGAGCCAGGATTTCTCAAGTATTTAGTAATTTGACAGATTTACTTCTGCATTGTGTACTAAACAAAAGTAATGTTCATAGAAATGCATTTAAGCAGGCTGCTTTTGTAAGATAGGAGTGCATCAGTGTAACTGCTTCATTCTGTGTGTTTGACTGGAACAGTTTCAACAGTTCAGACTAGTTTTGCCTCTGAATAGTTTTATTTGTAAGGGATTTTAGAAGATTTGTTTGTGTGGGGTTTGAAAATTTTGGGGTTTGTTTCATTTGGTTTGTTGGGGTTTTTGTTTTTGGGTGGTTTTTTTTTTTGTTGTTGTTGTTGTTTTGTTGTTGTTTTGTTGTTAGCTCAATCAAAATTCTCTGTTCTCAGTGTTTGTTCTGTTCATATTCTGGTTTTCCTGATAGACTTCCTTTAAAAAATGTCTGTTCTTTTCAGATCCAAAACATATGTGAAAAGGGACTGCAGGTGGGCCACTCCAAAATGTCAATTCTTGGCAGCCCTTCCATGGGTAACTATCCTTTGATTCTGTGTGCTGGTATTATTCAGTATGAGTTGGCAGGCTATGTGTTGCAGTTGTGTAAATGTTCAGTCTTTTTTGTATTATCAATTGCAGGAGCATCACAGCTAGGTATTTTTAGCAAAGTATGTCAACATCAGAATGTTATTTCTTAACTCTGTTTCTGACTAGTTCATTTAAATTCTTTTCCTGAAGAGAAGACCCAGTTCTCACTTTTGGCTGAAGCCAAAGCTATCTATTATGTTTTCTCAGTAAAACAGTGAGGCCAAAGAAGTAATTCAGTCTATGGCTTTGTGCTTTCTTGTGTTTGTATATAACCTATACGCATGTGTGTGCACTCAGAAATGCCTAAAGGTAATAGTAGCTCAGCTTAGTCTTGGTGTAAATAGAACTAAAGCTCTTGAATCCACAAATCCAAGGAGAGCATCAGAGGCTTGGAAGAGTCACTAGGTGTGAAGAGATTTGAAAGTGCAAGATGCAAAGTTCCTTTTGCAAAACTTCTCAAATAGAAAATGAATAAATAATTTTGTAAGACTAACATGCTATGGAATGTTAAAAACAGAACAGATAGAAGGTGGAAAGAACAAAGTTTTATGGGTGTAGAATTTTTTACTGGTTTAGCTGGTAAAGCTTCTGGAGCGGTTTATCAAAACAGTTAAATACAGACTTGGAATGAGAAGAACCTAAGCAAAATGAATACTTTTCTGAATTACATGAGTTTACTTACAGTTGTTTGATCTGAGGTTAGTCAGTTTGACCAAGAAATGACAGTGTGTGAGTCCTTAAAATCTATGCAATTATTGCTGACATGTTGAAAAGCAAGAAATTATTTTACTTTTCCATTTGAGTGACAGTTAATGATTCCAGAAAATGCTAATGTTTTCCTGCCTTATTTCTCAATTATACCATCACTGTTTATCTTCACATTGTGCAGTGGAACACTGTACAGCTGTTTCAGAAAGCAGTATCTGTATAACCTTCAGGCAGGGCTTGTCGTCTTGGTTGCAACACTGTCAGTAGCATGGGAGTACTCTTTCAAACTGAGCTTGTGTCTGTATTTTACTTTCATGACTTGTTGTGCAAGTAAAGACTTACTCTACTCTTCTGACATTACAAGTTATGAGCATGCTATAATGCTGACCATACTCCAGAAAAATTGTGGAATCTTTATTGCTTTTGTACATTGAGCTTTAATCCCATGTAATGCTTCTTAAACTTCTAATAATGTTTTAATATTCAGCATATTGTGTTGGGTTTTTTCTTAAACTCTCTCTCAGGTGTATATATCTCCAGATATGCTGATCTGTTGCAGCCTAATCCTCTAGAAGCTGGAGCAACTGGAGATGTAATTGTTTTTAAAATAATAAAGGTAGGTTTATTCTGCTTATTTTTGAAGGTTTATATTGCCTACTGATAACTTAATTTGTCCAACCTCCATTTACACAATTATTTGCTTACAGAGACATTAGAAGTCTACCAATTTTAAAGCCTGTGTGGACACTGAGCCTAAGTAAATCAGAATAGATTTTTATGAGAGGCAAAAATGTCTTGTTTTCTTTGCAAGTATGAAAATAATGTACTTCTGTAATGACTTCTAATAGCCTGTTTTCCCTGCTCTTGAGGGAAAGAATTTATTATGCTTACAATTCTCCTTTACAGGGAAAAATGAAAAGCATATATGACCACATCGGTATGAAGGCAATGGAATCGACAGGAAAGACGGCATTAGATCCAACACCGAAGCACGAATGCCATGTGTCAAAGAATGCAAATAAAGTAACCTCCTTGTTGGCTTATCGAGCCTATGAACTTACTCAGGTACATGGATGTTGAACATGTGCTAACTACATACAGAAAAATTTCATTAACAGAACTTTGGAAATGATGAAGATGAAATCATTGAAGCTATTAGAATACCAAGTATGGTCTGTAAAGCTGCAATCTGGTCTAATGTTACACAGCAGCCCACAGATGCCCGCATTAGAAGTAGCAGAAAAGCTTGTCAGCCTCTCCTTTTTTCCTTATATATACCTGGACCTGATGGGGAGGTGTTCTTCAAATTAAGATATAGCTGGAGTAGGAAACAGCTAGGGTATGTACACAGGGACTGGAATGGACTGGAATGTAGGCCAGGGAGGAGAGGTGATAATGTGTGGAGTTTGAAGTGTAAAAGTAGAATTGGCTAGTAGGTGTTAAGTGAATCTGTTAAGAAGGGCAGCATTGTCTAGGAAAGAACCACTTTTTTTTTTTTCCTTCTTTTTTTTTTCTTAGGTTTGTGGTGTTGTGGGGTGTTTGTTTTTTCCTGCTTTTTGGATTTCAAACAAACTTTCCATGTCTATTTAGAAATATTTTATATTTTCTAAGCTGTTCCTGTGAAACAGGGTACACCTTTCAGTGAACAAAGGTCATGGATCGTTAGTATATTTGCAAAGTACAGTTTAGCAACTCTCTAATTTAACTTTGTGTTCAATTGTTTTTCCAGTACTATTTTTATGAATATGGCTTTGATGACATAAGGCGAAGACCAAGACATGTTTGTCCTTATGCTGTTGTTTTATTTACTTACAAAGATGAAATGATGCATGTACCAAGATTCCTATCTCCGTCCAGGTAAGATAGGAAATGAGTTCGGGAAAGACTGCATGCTGCATGAAGAATTCATAGCTGTTGGAGGTAGTTTAGAACTGATCTAGCTGAATATTGCTGAAATGTGTGGATGTGTCACAGAAGTCTAGCCTGATACTCCTAATATAAAAGCAAGAGGTGACAAAATTGGTTTATGTAGCTTGTTGGCCTCTGTAGGAAGCAGTTTAGCTGCTTTTTTTCCACCTCACCTTCTGCCTACGTGTAATCCATGTATAAAATGAGGCTTGGTGGTTGCTTTTTTTCAACCAAAGAAAATTTGCAGACGAAAACATTCACAGCATTATCTTGCTTGGTGTTCTAGAAAAATACTCTATATTCTTTGTCGTTAACTGTCTGATTAGATATTATCTCCACATGCAACATGACAACATCATTGAAGAGTTCAGTGACGGAGACAATACGATACGTATGCTGATAGGAAGTCATCCAGATGTAGGGATTGTACTACATAGTGCTAAAATAGTTATCAAGCTATCTAAAGTAGCACAAGATGCTGCAGCAGTCACAGCTTGAGGTTAGAGAGTGAATTGTCAGTGCTGCTATTTTGTCAGACTGATAAAATATCCTTAATGTAAAATTGAGTAGCCAGAAGTTTGTCTCAACCTAGTAATTCTGTCATTTTTTTTTCCAGATCAAACAGCTTCAACACAGATAGGAGTACAGGTAAAAATCAATTGAAAATTGCTACTTCTATGATACAGATATGGAAAGGTTTGGACTTTTTTGTCTATGTAGTTTTCTCTTTGAGAAGTTTAGTTATACTGACTGTATACCTGAGTTTTGTCCTGTACAGTACTGATTGCAGACATGTCTTCCTGATGCTGCATGATGAAAGAGATACCTTAATGTGCACCTATCCCCAAAACAAACCAGAACTCAACAAAATCAAGTCTTCCCCCCTCCTTTCTACTTGCAGCGTAGTAAGATCTTAACTTCTTTTCCTGTATCTCCTGTTCAGTGGCATTTTAAATAATATGATCCTCAGTGCTGCTTTCCTTTTGAGCCTTAATTAAGCAAAATATTAATATGAAAATGTTTGACAGTCAAGGTAAGGAAAGGTGTTGGCATCAAGGGTGTGCTTGTATCAGACAAGTAGAGGTAACATACCAATCTCCCTTACTCTGTTCAGAACAGGTCAAAATTAGATAGGGTTGTGAACACTCTTTATTATCTTTTAACTTACTATTTTACATACTCTTGTCTGGTATTAATACAAAACTTCTGCTGAATTGGCTTCAGAGATTCAATACCCTCTTTTCTGCCCTACCTGCCAAGTGTTTTCATTTCATCTTCGTTTCTTCATACTACTATAGAAAAGTCTAACTATACGTTATGGAGAGGACAGCTTTGGAGCAAAGGCAAACTCTTGTGCCATATTTCCATGAGATCAGCAGTACGTCGATTCCTTCCGTGCAAGCTGTGAGTATAATCATTTGATTCCAAGTGTTGCTGGTAGAAGTTTTTCTCAAAAGAAACTGTTGAATCTTGGATGTGTTCAGGTGAAAATCTGAAATACGTATTTATTGATTAGATCCTTTCAGTTTGTCAGACTAGTCTCTTGGGTCATGTGTGTCTAAAGCTTCTTGTAGTTCATAAAGAGGTCTTTATTTTATTCTTGGTTTGGTTTTTTTGTTTGTGTTGTTTTTTGTTTTCTTTTTATATCCTTCCCCTCGCCCTTCCATCTCTAGTCCTGAGAAGCTTGAGATTGAAAAAGTTGCGAGCATTGAGCAATTGAAGGAAAAATTTTCTCCAGCATTATTCTCTAAAGAAAATTACATAGGAGCCCAAGATGGTAAGTAATTCTAGCTTAATATTTTTAAATTCAGAATTAAAAAAAACCCAAATGTTCTGAACTACATATTTGTTTCTTTTTTTGTTGTTCTTTTTCTGCCCTTGTATTATGTCAGTGTTCAAGAATGGCATGTACGGTAGCCTTTTTGAAGTTGTGGAGAAGTCGCGTTCTGGTAGTCACTTGGAGGGCTTACTTCAAAAACTAGAGAAAGAGAAACTTGTGAGTGCACAGATTTGACTATTCCTGGTTCAAATAATAATGTTGCTAACTAGTAATTGTGGTCTGGTGCAAGATCCATGATCTCCCTGGAGTCCCTTGTCTGGCATATGCTTAAGTATTGTATCAGGGTCCTACTGTGCTCCTGATGGAATTGAGCTTACAGACAGCAAGAGTATCTGTGTCTGTCCGAGCAGATGTCTGTTTGATAGTACACTTCTTTTGCTTGAAAACAGGTTCTTGTGAAACTGCTTCTGGACAGAGGATTTCTTTTTCTTCTTTCTTCTTGGCAAATGACGACTCCCTATGGTATGTATATTCTGGGGGTTTTGGGTTCAAGTTGGTTTTTGTTTGTTGTTGGTTTGCGTTTTTTGGGGAGGAGGTGCGTTTTTTGAGTACCAGATTGACTTTGGAAACATAGTGGTGTTTTTCTCAGCTGATTTTTATTTTCTTGGACTGTAGAACACCAAACTGGACAACCCCCCATGCTGCAGGCATTGTTTCTGTTTCGAGAATCTAGAGACATCACCATCCAAAGTAAGTTTGTTCACCAATGAGTGTTGTGAGTGTGCCTGTTTATAGTATGTGGAAGACTTTGTAGAGTTGTAACGTGTCAGTGTAAACTAGGAATAACAGTTCCCATTGGCTATGGTGATGGGGTTCAAAAAGTATTTCTCCATAAAAGTAATTATCACACTACATATTTTAGGTTTCTCTGTTCATATTTGAGAAGGTAAAACTGTTCAAATGTCTTGATTGTATATTCTAGTAGAACTGAGAATCACTATTGTAAGAGATCTCTGCATTAGTAATAACACTGCACTTCAGAGGTTTAGGGGCTTTCTTTAACCATCAAAAACATCATAGACAAAACATCTGAAGTCTTCAATGTACTTGTATTTTTTTTTTGGCATTGTGATGCACACAAGAACTGAGCAAATGAGCAAAGAACACAGTCATACAACTAGGTAACAAAACATAACTGAAAGTACTTGATTGTAGTAGAACTTTAATGCTTTGGGATCCAACTTCAAACTTAATCTTCTGCAACTGAAATTTGTAGTAACTAGCATCAGCAGCTCATTCCAGCTATCATACTTCTACAAAGAAGTTCTTGCCCTAACTCTTGGCATTTTCCTAGATTCTTATGTCTGTATTTTTTATTTCAGTAAACCCCTTATGTTGTTCTTAGTAAAGTAACAAATGTGCAAATTCAATCAGTTACAGATTAGCTAAGAGGAGATACGATATTTATTGTGTGTGCATGCCAGTCCTTCAGTATACTCTGATTCCTGCTGCTGTGACAGTTCAAAGAGTTACGAGGTGCTGGTTCTCTTGAGCTCGAAATTCAGCACTAATGATACAACCTAGAGCTTCCTTGAGCTGCTGTTTCAAGGATATAGTAAAAGGATCCAGTAGCTTCCCAAGACAGAAGCATCCCGCTGTTGGCATGCACTCCTATTGTATCTCTTCATTTGAGTGAGTTTTGTATGGCTTTGCAAGAGGAATGGAAAAAAAATATGCGAGTTTCTGATGGGTTACTAAGCCAATTATCTTGATATAGTCCAGTGAGCATAGAAGCAGCACAATGAATGCATAGAGACTGTGAAGGCAGGGGTAATGATTCCCATCTTTCCTCTAGGGAGCTGTTGGCCATGTTCTTAGTAAAGCTTAGTAAGCCTTTGAAGTGGCCTTCTGGAAGGGTCATTAAGGTAGTTTAAACTGGAAATATGTGTATCCAGGACAGAAGTTGTCACAAAACTATGAAAACAAGCAGTTCATCATGACCTTGAGTAGGCTGAGTTTTAAGCAGGCTTTAAAGCTAGTTACTGCACACAAAACTTTACTTTCCTGGCTTTTGGGTTATTTCTCCACAGTCTCTCCAAATTGTGTTTCACCAAATACATACGATACAGAATGTTTCTTAGTCATCATTTATTTATAGCCTCATGATTTGATTTTAATTGTGAATTCCCTTTTCTCCTATGGCAGCACACAAAAATGTTCCATTTGGAACACAGAAAAATTCAACTCGCATGGTTTTGCACGAAAATCAGGAAATCATTCCAGAATTCACAAAGTTTATTGAGGCTCTACATTTTGCTTTATTCCAGTCTCGTAAAGACTGTACTGCAAATGTTAATGCTGTTGTGGAGAAGTATATAAAAGAATATTTGAAAAGATGCAGTAGTGGCTCTGGAAAACACAGACAATTTGTATTATATCAGTATGCATCATGGTTGGATGACAAAAAATTTCTTCATGCTGCTCCAAAAGATAAATCTCATATTGACAGCCACTTGCAAAACTATATTTTTGGTTGTGAGGCATATCAAATACCTGTTTCTAGAGCTAAGGAATTGATGGAGGGATATCGGAAAATGCAACAGTTCGGTCCCATCTCAGATTATGAAGTCACAGAAGACCCTGATTTTGCCATCACAAAAAGTGGGAAAAGAATCCATGCAAAATACGAAGCCACTGCTGCCAAGCAAAAACTGCCTCATTCTGGAGATTATGATCATGACAGACTCAAAGAACTTATTAACTTAATCCAGTGTAGGAAAAAAAATGTAGGTGGAGATTCTGATTCTGAAGACCCTAGAAATAAAAGTGGTTTGAAAAGGAAACTAGAAGAACAGTCTGAAAATTTGCGGAAATACTTAAAAATCAGTGAATCTTCAGAGAACAGTTGTCAGTATGAAGGTAAGAAAGAGTTTCTTTGGAGTTCCTCTTTAAACGTTGTAATTCAAAGCATACTTAACATTTAATCTCTACACGTTAAATATATTTGCATACTGTGGGTATTTTAATGCATGCTGGTTCATTTCGACATTGGCCTGAGATGTTTTATGTAGGTTGCCTCTTTCTGGGAGAGGTGTCATGGAGGCTGCTTTTGTTCTGCCTCTTGAGAGTGAAGGCACATTTCCAAGGGTTTGCTTTGCTGTGGAACTGTCCAAAGACTCCTAGAGAGTACTAAGCAGACTTGATACTGTAATATGTATTGTAGTTTGACTTGATTGTTACTGTAATTTTTATGGCTCCAATACTGTCTATAGTAAATTAAGATTGGAGGAGAGAATTAAACTTCTAAACAGGAGCAGAGTTAAGTTTTGAAATAGCCAGTAATATCCCAGTGTAGTGGGACAGAGGAAACAATAGTATTAAGTTTGAATTATTCTGTGCATTAAATTGTCATCATCTAAACCAAATATCACTGATATTATCTGATACTTAAGCTGTGCCAGAAAAATGCCTCTATTTGTTGTTTCCCTGTTTTCTCTGGGGGAGACGATTAGCTTTAGAAACTGCCCTTTTATACATGACTACTTGTTAAAAATATTTTTTTTTTAAAGTGTATGAGTTCTGTATGATTTGATGCTAAAGAGTAAGACTGTGGGAATGTGGCTGGTATTTGGGGAGGTCTGGTTTTGTTTTTATCTCAAAACTTAGTAATGGATTACTTTTCCCCTCCTCTCCCTACACTAAGGGGGCAGAACTTCAGATTCGCCACACACTGTTTTCTCAGTTAATGCTGGTCTTGGTGGACGTGATACTGACTTGAGACAGCAAGATGTATCTGACCCTGCTGTTACTGACACCCATGGGCTCATTAAACTGCTTTTAGAAACGCTAGCTAGTGCAGGACACTGGGATTCATCGCTGGCACAGTCTGTAAATCAAGTTTTAGGATTAAGCACTGATGAAATTGAAGAGGATACAAGACAAAAATGCGAATATGAATCCATTCCAGCACAGAACAAAGATGATCATGAGCTTCCTAATACTGCTCAGGCTGAGAATGTTCACTTTAAGGACCCACAGAGTCCAGCACTACTGGAAACTGATGCAGTGTGTTTATCCTACCCTGTCGATGTTGATCTGCGTCTTCCAGCTAATGAAGCAGGCTTTGAACAGATGCTGCATTTAAAAGTAAGTGATGCTGCCATTTCCAACTTTGACTTGCTTGAAGACAAAATTGCCAATATGTTGGTGAACTGAGCTGTGTTCTTACTGTCATCTATTTAGAATGTAAAAGCTTAATAGCTATCATGAAACAAGTTTTGAGTTGAGAGTTTTTGTTGTCTTTTAGGAAGCAAGCACTGGAAGTGTAAGTAGTTTTGAAGACTACAGTCCATGTCCTAGCACACCTATAGAACATGTTTACCGCAGGCAACATTCCAATTCAAACAATAGAGAAGTTGGAATGCACTGGAAACTTATCCCAATTACAGGTAAGACTCTTTAAGTTAAGTACTTCTGGTTTTTCTATAGAACTCTGGTGGTATAAAGGGACTGTGAGTTGATAATGTCACTTTGGAAAAGGGATCCTGTTAGTGGCAGTTATTTTCCTCTTAGGTCTGGATAGACATGATCAAATTAGGGACTGAATATGACTTTTTTAACTGTCTACAAAGCCAACTGCATTCCAAAAGAACACCTTCAGAAGCCACTCCTTGAGTACTGTGTCCAGTTCTGGGCTCCTCAGTTCAAGAGAGATGTTGAGATAATGGAACATGTCCAGAGAGGGGTCATGAGGCTGAGGGAGCTGGGGTTGTTTAGGCTGGAGAAGAGGAGGCTCACAGGTGACTCATTTTGCTGTCTACAACTACCTGAAGGGAGGTTGTAGCCAGGTGGGGGTTGCTCTCTTCTCCCAGGCAACCAGCAACAGAACAAGGGGACATAGTCTCAAGTTGTATTGGGGGAGGTACAGGCTGGATGTTAGGAGGAAGTTCTTCACAGAGAGAGTGATTGGCTTTGGAATGGGCTGCCCAGGGAGGTGGTGGAGTTGTTGTCCCTGGAGATGTTCAAGAAAAGACTGGATGAGGCACTTAATGCCATGGTCTAGTTGATTGGCTAGGGCTGGGTGCTAGGTTGGACTGGATGATCTTGGAAATCTCTTCCAACCTATTCTATGATTTTGATTATTAGTTCTGTTCCAGAAGTCTGGTTTCCTGCTTACAACTGTATGAGCTTTAGCAATTGTACAACACTCAAAACAACAACAAAAAAACCCCACACCCCAAGTTAAAACTCCTTTGGTGTATTTGTGGAACAGATAAGATACTGAAATACCTCTCTGAGTCTGAAATATCAATAATTACTATAAGACTTAAATCCTGCCTTTTAAGCAAGAAAATTAAGTTCTTGATTTGAGATCACACATGCAGCTTGCAGTCTGATTCCACAGGGTAGGGTGTGGATAAAAAGAGCCTGTTGAAATTCTAAGGATTGACCTATTTGTAAATTAAAGCTGTTGAATAATATGTCACTCTGCTTGATTTCTAATTATTTTATTTGTAATTAAGTCAATTCCTGTTATGCTTCATTAAATGTTATCTCTGGGAGTATTACTTGTGTTCTGCTTTTTGAGCAGACTTTGACTTTTTAGTGTTCTTCCACCTTAGGAGTTACTAAATTTTCTGTGCTTCTGTACCTCAGGAGGCAGTAACATTTGAGTCTTTGGATTCAAGTTGGATTTGGCAGGAGGAGTCACAACAATCAGGCTATTTTAAAACTGTGTTGTGGAGATGTTAGTTTATCAGTTGTGTATGGCTTTCAAACACAAAATGACAATGATTAACTCTTCCTATATAGGTCTGAAATCACCAGAAGAACCACTGGTGTATTTACCACCAAAGGATGCCTTTCCTAATGACCCTCGCGTAATAAGTAGACAGAGAAGTTCTGATTATCAGTTCCCATACTCTCCATTTTCAGACATACAGAGGGGGACAGCAGAAGATGGACTTTATACAAGACAAGTGGAAGAACTTGAAGATGAGTGTGCAATAGCAGATCACCCTTTGTCAACTAAGCATTCTATTAGTGCAGTAATAGAGACCACACTATTAGAAGAATACAATCTCTTTACAAGAAAGATCCAAGAAATTTTGCAGCAGAATAATATTGCATACGTTAGTGGCATGTCCACACCAGTCCTCTCTGCCCGAGAGAGGATAATGAGACTTTCCGAGTACATCTGTTTACAGGTATCAGATGTGCCTGTCCAAGAATACATAGAGACACTGAGTGAAAAGTTGACCAGTGTTATTTTGTCCTCTTCGTGCCTTAGGCATACTCCACCAGTTTATTCCAGTCCTGAATCAGCAGAAGTGGTCAGTGGTGCTGCACTGAATCCTCCGCTCGAGACACTGCCTGTTTGCAGGGAATCTGACACAGTATTGTGCCCAGAGCCATGTAGTAATAACATGGTGAAAGAGGTGGACTCTAATGAGCAGTGTTCATCAAGCTTACCCTTAGCAAAGGAGGAACTAGGTCATGTGAATACTAAACCAGAGGATGTAGTGACATCTGATCAGACATCTTCCAGCAATGATCTGATGGAACCACCAGAAAAGACACAGAAGTCCCCAGAGAACTTAAACATTTCAACCTACCCAGCCTTTTCTAATGTTATAAGCCAGTTAAAACCTGAAGTGGTCAACAGCTTGTTTGAAATTATCAAAGATGTACAGAAAAACACAGTGAAATTTTACATTCTTGAAGAGAAGAAAAGCATTCTCTGCAAGGAAATCAAGGTATGTTCCAGTTCAACATCTCTATAGCATTAAAATACAGTGTATTTTCAAATCAGAATGGGTAAAATTGAGCTTGCAAATAAAAGGTAGCCTGAAACTTGTTTCAAAAAAGGTTGAATTGTGAAAGTAGGCTGTCCTGTCCTGTTCCTTGTTTGAACTCCTGAGAGTCTTGCTTATATTTAGCTTTTACTTAAGTCTTTTTCTAACAGTAGGAAAGCAGAACAGGTTCTAGTTTGGTTCTTTGTGAAGATACTGCTAGGGGGTACTCTTAAGGAAAAAAGGTAACAAGGGCAAAAATCTGATACCTTACTGGTTTAGACTAAATATGTGAAAAGTCAATGTGTGCAGTTGCAGGGTTCTTTACTTTCCTTCCAGTGAATAGTACAAGCAACTTCTGGGGTTACTGTCTGACCTTTTTAAAATGTGCAAGATGAAGGTGAGATAACAATTTCTGGCCCTACTTAAAAACTTGTGCAGTTTTGACAGGCAGTTCATACAATTGTAGAATGGTCTGGGTTCCAAAGGACCTTAAAAGATCACCTAGGTCCAACCTAGTTCCAAGGCTGAACTTATTTCTGTGTTGCTGCTTCCTTCTGATTAATGTATTGGAAAGAGAAGGAAACAAGTTCCTCTGAGACTCATTTGAGGGAAAACTTACTTGAGGTGAAGATTGTTTTGGCTGAACTATCTATTCACTTTTTCTTTGTATCTTGTCTTTCTGTGGTGTTAGGAATATCTTACAAAGCTAGGCAATACAGAATGTCATCCGGAACAGTTCCTTAAAAGAAGAGCTGATACGGATAAGTTGTTGATCATTATCCAAAATGAAGACATCGCCAACCTCATCCATAAGGTATTTCACATAAATAAATGCATACTATAGACAACTTTTCTTAAAACACAGTGCAATGAGCTCATTTTGAGCAAGGCTTCTTTCTCCTGAAAATACTACATTTGAACAATGTCCTGTGGTTAGCTGCTGTTTGAGGAAACATTTAGTCTTGTTCTGTCACATACCCCAAACTTCTCCCACCTAGAAATGTGTTAATGGTTTTTTAATCTTAGCAATTGTAAAGCTGTGCAGAGGGCTGTGCAGTTCTGTTCTGTCTCTGGGTCTGTGATGTTTTAATGGCAAATGAAGGCAGCTGTAGGAAGACCTTGGGTGAATTATGAACCTACACTGGACAGAAAGTAAAATTACTCCCAAGTGCTCAACTCCATTGTCTTGTTCCAGTATTGTTTCTGAGAAGGCATCTCCCAAGGCATGAGAACAAATTGTGATTCTTTGAAATTGTGTTTTGAAGTCTGATATTTGGTACTGATGAGTAGATTCTGCAGTTCCTGGGGTTTGGGTTTTTGGGTTTTTTTTGTATGATCTTTAGTACGCATCTCTGATTTATAAAATATTTTAAACAGATTCCTGGGTTAGTAACTTTGAAGAGGCTTTCTTGTGTCAACTTTGCGGGTGTCGATAGCTTGGATGATGTGAAAAATCACACTTACAACGATTTGTTTGTGTCTGGTGGCTTCATTGTGTCAGATGAATCTGTCCTTAATCCGGAGTCCACCACTACAGGTAAGTGTGATGCTTTCTGAAGCTTGAAAAGAGACAAATAAACACTAACTAACATTTGGCAATACAAGAAAGATTCTGTGCTTAACCACAGTGAAGAGTCAAAACTTCTAATTTTCAAGTTATCTTCATATTTTTTGAGCATTTCAGCTTATTCTGTCTTTCTTACCTCAGTGGCCTTCTTGGAGGACCTGTTACTGGGAACTTTGGAAATCTTGTCTTTCTACATTTATGTTAGAATGTGGTGTTATGTATATGGAACCTCTTACTCTTTACTCCTGAATCCGTAAACACGCTAGGAAAAATCATTGTGAGCTTATTTTTCCCCTTTTTACTAGCACTTGAATAGTTGAGTTAATGCCATTAACTACTTACAAAACTGTTGGAAGGTATTTTAGCAAGGTAGAGCACCTATGACCAAATTCAGCTTTTACGTAAGCAGATAACCACTGCCAAAAAGCAGCTCAGTTTTGCACTGCTGTTCTTGGCAAATCTGCCAGTAAGAAAACCTAAGGTACAAGGTTAATGTTCATAGTTGTGTAACTACAGTGAAAGTGGAAAGCAGCTTTATGGATATACTAAAGGTGTTTGTTCAGTTTGCATTCCACAAAATTTAACTTCTGTTTGCTATCTCTGAAACAGATAAACTGAAACAGTTCTTAAAGTTTCTGGAGGCTCTCAATACCCCAGATGGAAAATGGCAGTGGAAAGTGCACTGCAAAATACAAAAAAAACTTAAAGAGCTGGGGAGGTAAGTAGTAGTGTTCTTCAAATACCAGTTGTTAAAATACTTCAGCTTTAATTATGCTCTCCAACACATGTAAGTGGAATGTTTGACTTCATTTTAATGTTTAGACTGGCCTTACATCAAGGATCTTTCTAACAGTGCACCTTTTCCCCCATTACAGAATGAATGCCAATGCCTTGAATCTGCTGACCCTTCTGAACACCTATCAAAAGAAGCACCTGGTTGAGATTCTGTCTTACCACAACTGTGATTCTCAAACTCGAAATGCTCCAGAATTAGACTGTCTTATCAGGCTTCAGGTTCAGAACATCCAACAGAGACATGCAGTCTTCTTAACAGGTGAAAACAAAGTTTATGGATGCTTGTCTCGTTCTTTTGCCAATAGGTACAAAACAGTAATGCAAAATCTCCTTTTATGTGTTTAGAAAAGCAACTCAAAACACTTTCAGATTATGTGGATAATGGCATAGTGGTGGCTACTGTTGATGACTTCATGAAGAATTTTAAAGGTCTTGTTGGAGATCACAACTCGATTACTGACAAGAGCAGCCTGTCTCTTCGTGATGCTCACAGAAGACAATCAGGTAATGTTAAACACAGTTATGCTTTCTCTACCCAATTTGAGGGCTGGGGTGGGGATCCTTCTTTGTGCCTTCACCCTTCTCAACGATCATCACAGATGGCAAGGAAAACCCAACTCTCAAGCTGTTCTTTTTCTGTTTTAAATGATGGGGGACAAGCAGCTGGGATGGAGCATCAAGTGGGATACAGAATCAGAGGCTGACATGTTATTTGAGAAGGTAGATTTGAGCTGGAGTGGTGCAGGATAAGGATAAACAATGATTCCTCTTAGAAACTTGTAGCAGGAGGACTGAGATGTCAGTAGTTGTGTTGGTTGAACTGTCTGATCAAGTATCCACCCACTGTATAACTTTAGATGCTGCTTTGACATTAACCCCTTTGAAGCTGGGAGTTGGGATTTCCCAACACTAAACATGAACACAGTGCGCAGAAGCTTTTAGCACCGGAATAAATGGACACACACACACAGTGGGTTTAAGTGTGTATGTCGAGTAAGTGAACAAGAGTGGCAGAAGACCAAGACTTAAGTGATACTGGACTTACAGACCTGAAGCATAAGGCTCCGTGAGTAGTGTATAGCTTCTCTAACAAAGTCTGTATGTAAACAGAATAGGACTTTCTCTTTCTTTTTAAATGTAGTTCATGTAGGAAACAAAAAGGAAGAGGAGGACATGTCTCTGGATTCAGGGGATGAAACATCACAAATAGAAATCTACAATGATGCTTCTGAGTATGGTAGTCATTTGGAAGCTTTGCAGACAGAGGCCAAAGGCTCTCACGGAGTAGACACAAAAGAGAGCTGCTTATCAGTTACGGAGTTTCCTCCTGAAGTACAAATTGGTTTGATGGAAAAGACTTCTAAAATTGACTTGAAGGAGATACAACCAATTAATCCAGCTTCTACAACGTGCTCTGCTGAAGGAGAAAATCACAACTCGGTTGATCAGACTCCTTTCAATAACTTCCAAGTTTATAATAGACAATTAAATGTGTCCCATCAATTCAGTCACTTTAATGTACTCACTCATCAGACCTTCCTGGGAACAACATACCCAATTGCTTCCGTGAGTCAAAACCAAGTAGGAGGCAATTATTTTCTATCTGCTTACAGTCGGAGCACAGATACAGAGAAGTCATCATCACCTGGTGGCTGGGATGTAAACTCTGATTCTTCCAGGCCATATTCAAACCAGAAATAAACTCCTAACTCTCTTTTTGTAAGTAGCTGTGGAGTTTTCTGTTTCTAAAATGGTAGATTAAGAATTTCTATTTTATTCTGGAACAAAATGTTTCTTTATCTCAAATGCTTTTTTGTCTTATTTAAATCCTAATGGCCTGTACCTGTTAGAAGCATCTGAAAATTGAAGAAGAAATATATTTTTTTTAACATTTACTGTACTTGAATTATCTTGTTTGTTGGCACTTTTAAGTTCCTACATTTGTATATGACCTGTAACTGGGCTTCAGTTTGAGGTCTGTTTTAATGTAAAACTGAATGTTTGCCTAAAATACGTGAAAGGGTGAGGGGTTTTTCAAACGTAAGAGTATCCAAATCACTTTTCTTTACATAAATATTAAAACTTCTGTATTTATTTGACACAAGTTTTCTACAAATGTTTTTACACAGTTCTAAGGCAGTGTAGTTGTTTTAATGACTATATACTGGATCTTGGCTAAATACCTCAGAGTAACCAATGGTGCAGTTCCATTACAAAAATAAACTCTTAATGCACAAGGGACTTGCTAACATCTTGCACTGTCTGTGAGTTTCATGTTGCTTTCCAGGTTATGTGGGAAACATACCTTAGCTTTGTCTCACGTGTAGCAGTTACCTGCCTCTGCCACTTTGAAACTCTAGGCTTACTACAGCACCAGCAGCGTGACCTACAGCATTTATCCAGCTCTTGTAATTACTGTAACGAGAGAAGGACAAACCTGGCTTCCATGACTCTGGTAGTTCAGTTTGCATTAGAGAAACCTCAGTCCTCCCCCACTTCAGCATAACCGTGAGTGGTGCTTTCTTTTCATTTTTTCAGCTAGTGTGGTCATTGCTACAGAGTTTGATCTCCATTTTTAGCTCACAGCTGCTGACTTACAAACTTTTTTTTCCCCAGTACTTCTTACTTGTTTCATTTTGTACATGACCATCTGACTCAGGCTTCTGGAAGACAGCAGCTGATAGTGCATAGCTGTGGAGTCTCAAGACTACCCTTGCTCCGCTGTTGCTGGGTTTGCATAGATTTTTGACTCAAGTTTAAAGTTGTCCAAAGTTGGCTCTGTGAGGACTTTTTCTTGTTTACAATTTGACCAAAGTTGTCCAAAGTTACATTTGTGGGTTTTTTTCCTGTTTACAGTGCTCTTATGTCAGATATATGGTTTAGTATCAGCTAAGTGTTAGAAACTACATGACTCCAACCTCTCAAAATCAGTTGGGCCAAATACTGTTTAAAGAAGGGTGACTTTTCCAAACCAAACCCACATCCCTTTCCCTGAAGTTGAATGTTGTTCCTCCTGTTAACAGCTGTCTATTTGTTTAAAGCAGTACTGGAGTAGCACAGCAGTTGTGCAAGCCCCAAAACAAGGCAAATAAATATTTTTGTTTTCACAAAGCGAACTCCCTTGTGTCAGTAAACTTCACTGGCTTTGGTGAAGAATTTTTCTACCTCTACCACCAAGTGCAGATTCTCACCTACTGCATGACTTGTCAGGAGAGGAAGGAGTGCACCTCACTGCTGTAAGACACCTTCAGTGTCAGGTTATGTCTAAAACCTGCTGCTGTTGGGAGGAGTCTCACTTTGGAGGTCCTATGGCACTGATCACATCACTAAAAAGCTGATGTGAATTCAGGTTATGCGTCTCCTACACAGATCTAAAAGAGAAACAGTTTACTCCTGATTATTTCATCTTTTGAAGACTAAAATTCATAGTTCTGACTGGAAGCGTTGCATACTGACCAGTTCCAACCTTGGTTATAGGAAAATGTCCTTCAACAGGCTCTGCTGCCTTCGGCCCTGTTCTAAATCATAGAATCATTAAGGTTAGAGAAGACCTTTAAGATCTACCACCGCTACCATGACCACTGAACTATATGTTGAGAAACACCACATCTGTGCACTTCTTGAATACCACCAGGGAAGGCTCCTGATCCTTCAACCAGTTGCCTCTGTGCCTTGATGTCCTTTTCAGTTGCTTTTGCACTTCAGTACTCAAGCTCATCGCTTCCAACCTGTCTGACCAGTAACGGGTAACAGTCAGATGGATCTGATCAGAGGGCCCTACCTGACCAGGGGCTTCCTAACAGCATCTCTGACCCAGGCCCCAGAAAGGCAGCAGAAGATGGATCTGATCAGCATATGGGGCCCTCTGTTCCACTCAGGAGGGATTCACCTACAGCAATTGCTCTCTTCTTTTTCTCTTAACAAAAAGTAGTCCTAATGTACCTAAGTTTATTGTCTAAGCTTAAAAGCTGTCCAAAGCATTAAGAATGAGCAGTTTCATGCAGTTAAACATACCAGCAAAGGCTACCCCAGCCATCCACCATACATCTTCATCTTTTTACTTCTCCGAGTACATGCACTGAGTTCTACCAAACCCCACATCACGTTTTCATCCTCTGTTTTGGTGGCTCATATCAAATGGATGTGTGTCTTCAGATAGCACAGAAACCATTCTCAGCAGCCACACCATCATTAGTTTAATGTATGCTCAATATGAAAGGCAACATGACCCTGTAATCTTAGCAAAATTGCATAATTTAGATGTTTCATAAAAAAGGACAGAGGTGGTTTGTAATTAATTGGAGTAGCAAACAAAGTGCTGTGCATTTGCATTTTAAAACCTGAAAACATTCAGGTGTACCTCAAAATGGTGAAATAAACTTCCCTTCTTGAGCTACAGCAGGAATTACAGCAGTTTCCAACTCCTTCTGCTTCTGTAGGAGGGCCTGAAATCAGGAGAAAATAACAATGAATGGTCTTTCTCCCTCAGACATCCTGAGCTAATGCAGTGTCACTGTTTCATATTTTAAAGCAATCAACTTGTTAAGCCTCAACACTTTCTAAAGATGGCCTATATTTAAAAATCTGCAACCCAATGTGATACAGTCAGTAGAGATGGAACTCAGCGTTTCCCGTCTTCTGCCAAAGACCGAAGTGGAGGCCAGCTCAGTGTCCAAAGATGACTGTGCAGAGGGAAAATGACTCTTCCATTGTGTTAAATTTAATGTGCTTACTCTCTGCTTTGTCACTACATTTGTGGCATTCTAGTGTATTCTTGTATGAAGCCAACCCCAAAACCTTGATGGGTACCAGCTATTAACAAAAGTCATACTCAAAGGGGAGCGTTAACCTCCTCCTCAGTTTCACCATGGTCAAAATCATTCCGGCAAACCTGTATATGTAATCACTACCAGTAACTACTACAAGTAGAAGAGCATATACAAACACAGATTTTTCTCCCAGGAGCACTATTAAATGAAACCTCGTCATTTGGCTGACTGACAAATCCTGACTTTTACTCAGTAATGCCCAGCTGTCTTGGAAGGATAAGTGTTCACACTCCACATCTGCAAATACAGCATATTTCCAGGACTAACATGACTACCCCCTCACTAACTGCACCAACCACACTGCTCTGCTATGAGTGGCCTACCCATCAAATGTAGAAGTGAAAATTCATTAACAAGCATTCTAGTGCTTTATTAAAATAGTATTTTTTTCCCTTTGAAATATTCTTCATCTAGGCAACCATAACTATCAAATCCTGGAGACTAAACAAAGCCATTCCACTTTTGGTTTCAAGTTTTCTGTGGTACACTCTTGTTTCATAGCTAACCTAAAGCCTGCAGAGTTCCACAGTCTGTGCTAAGGACAATCTAAAGGTGGCAGTAATGCATGAAAAGTGAAATTTCTAAGAGGGAATGAAATAGAGGACAAGGTCCAAAACTTAATCATATATGATGCAGAAATAAAGCCTAATGCTTGTAGCTATGTAATTGTTTGCAGTCTTCACTTTGCCTTCAGTAGATGTATATATATACAAGCACGTATATAGTGTTTATCTAGTGAGTTTGTGCTTACCTGGCGTAATTCTGACAATCCTTTTAGAATTGCTTCTTGTCTTGCTCTGCTTTTAACTACGTCTGGATTCAGAAGAGGATCTCTAATGTGATCAGAGCTAAAAATCTGGCGTGGCACTTGGCAAGCGTCTAGAAGTGAGTGAATATCAAATCAGTTAACAATACTCTTTTTTTTTTCTGTATTTAATTTCAAAGTAGTGCATTTTCACAGCTTGTGAAAATCAGGCTTTAGTTGCCATCAGATTCTGACTACTGTTTGAAGTCGAACAACATTTTGATTCCTAACCCCAAATGTGTATCAGCTAATACCAGAGAAGTATAATTGTACCTCATTAAAGGTATAAAGAGACAGGAAAAAAAGGTAACAAAATGTTTGGGGAGTTAGGGTTTTTTTCCCTGGCTTTTGTTTTTTAAATAGAGTACCATTTACAGAGGCTTTCCTTACAGTGCTGGGACACACCTGGTTGACTGCAAAATTCAGGAATACCAAACTCAATATATGGTAGGACTTGGAACTAAATCACTGCAACATACTGTAAAATCTCTTCTACATGACAAGACATTGCAGTACCATTGAGCTGTGGATACTCTGGGTCATGTGTTGAAGGTCTAGTCACTGGTGCATCTGGATCAAGGTAATATACTTCTTTTGTCCGAACATACGGAATAAACTGTGAAGATGGAGGGCTTCCAGCTTCTGGAACAGGAGGAGGGGAGCTGCTCTGCTGTGTATCTCTCTTGATGTTTTTCTCTCTTCTACTGTTGTTATGTGCCAGGAAATTAGAAGCACACGTCTGTTTTTGTTGTACTTGGTGTAATCTGTTCTTGATCGCTGGAACAGGTGGCGATTCAGATCTGCATGAAACAATGTCAGTTAACCCCCCCCCCAGATGATACCTAAGAAACGCAATTAGTTTTCTTCAGAGAATCCCTAGTGGACTGGACTTTTGCTCCTTTACTCAGCTTTTACAGCTGCAGTTTGTTTGATCTTGTGTATTTTTAACAGGAGGTAGTTAGATGCATCTAAACCCTTTCAATAAAGATTAAAATCAGGAAAGCAAAGCATGCATACCTCACTATTCATGTACTTAAACACTTCATTAATGCCAAGTACTGACGTACCTTTCTTCATTCAGGTGATTCTTATGTAACTGTTCTTCCTAGGAGAAAACCAAGAAAGTCAAAAGTAAAATAAAAAGCTCCATGTTTTTTATATTAGAAGCTTTCATTTTTCAGGACAAGTTTGTTCTGAAATCCCAAAATGACTGTTTGACTTGGGTTCAGGAGAAGGATATTTATCAAAGACTTGCATTAAAAAGTCTAGTAGTGTCTACATACCAAATTAAACAAATTACAGGAGGACTTGCTCTGATTTGCTATACCTTGGACAGCTCTAAACACTATCAAAAATACAGTGACCTTGGAAAGCTGCATTTATAAACCTGAAAAGTTCAGCCCAAGATTATGACTATTGAAGGAAAGGTTGGTTGTTCATGTTTCCAGACACAGTCAGTAGAAGTTTCCTATTTTAAATGGCAAATGCTACCACATCTGATGCTGCTTATGGTTATCAGGCAATGCTTACTTAAAAATCTACTTAAAATTCATTGTCCTGTTTCTCAGGTACAAAAGTCATGAAAAATTACAGTTCAGTAATGTAATCACCAAACACAAATTTACCATTAACCTCCAATAAAGCCACAAACTCATTTAACCAATGAATATATACATCTCTAAAGATGGTTGTGAACCATTATGCATTCTCACATACAGGTTTTTTTAATGCCCACAGCTTCTAAACCACATGTAAGCAGCCACAGTAAACAAATGGTTAAACAGAGCCGAGGTGGTCACCTTTCCTACACCAGACAGTGTGAGAAAGTGAAGTGTTTATGTATGCATACATGTATACAGACACACAGAGAGCAAGCAAGGGAGAGAAGGCATGAGGGTATTTGATGGTATTTTCTTTAAATGAAAATTGCTTTGTTTTGTTTTTCCCAGGCATGAGCTATACCAGCACATGCTTACTGCAAATGGAGAAGAAATTACTCCAGTAAGAAGGATGCGTTTCTATGACAACAAAGTTCATCCTTGGTAATCTACATTCTTTGTGGAAAAGTGTTTCCTTGGACATGTATTACTGTAACTCAGCTATCATTGCACCAGAATGATGACAAAAAAGAGCAAGTCATTCTATCTGGTGCAATGCTTTCAACTGAGCTCCCTGTTTACATAATGAAACAATGACAATACAGGAAAGAGTCAACAGTGGAAGAGTTAAGTAAAAGTGAATGTTAAGTCACAAAATCTGAATGTATTCTTCTGATCACAATGAAGGTAAGAATGCTGTAAAACCATCCTTTACACAAGGACAACACCAGGAAAATTCTCAGTGCTTGTACTGCATAACTGAATTCTCACCCAGGCAGAACAGCATGGAACAAGTCTCAAAAATGCACTCCATTGTTGTTAAGAGTTACCTTTCTGACTCTGTGCCTCTTGTTCTTCATATTTTTGTCTTCGTGAGGTGAAGGAGACCTGTCTGAATAACCACTCCTTCTTAGGCAGAGATTGCCAGGGGTATTTCTTTCCACCAACTGAAGCAACTCCATTTGTCTTCTTACTTTGTTTTCTTCCCTTTGTTTTTGTAGCTGTTTAGGGTATCTTTCTGATGCTGGAATGTATCTTTTCCCAGGCCTGTTTATGTTCCAGTCAGGTCTTTTGCTGTATTTTTCTGAGGGTTTCATTTGTCTTTCTTTTCTTGCATATTGTTCATACATATCACTGTAAATGCCATCAGTCTCTTTTCCTGAGATTTTATTTTTATCTCTATACTCCATTTCTTTCTGGTACTTTTTGCTATTAGAGGTTTCTTTATATTCTATGGGAATATCAGGTGATGTGCAGCACACAGGTCTTTCCTCAGCTGACTCAAGGTATCCTGAAGTATTAAAGTCATCTTAAAAAAGAAAGAAATATTACACTTTGCTCCAGGTCTAAAGCTATTTAAATTATTTGCTTGACTTTTGTATGTGCATCAATCTACCATTACTGATTTTAATTTAAAAAATGGTTGTTACAGTTTTGTAATGGCTTTGGCTTTTTGTTTTATGTGGCAGATAGGACCAAGAAAAGCAAACCCAATAGGGAGGAAAAAACAAAGATTGGAGAACAAAATCAAGTCAATGTAAAGCAAGACTTATGTAAAATTAAACTAATTTATGTTTTTAAAATGTAAAATTCTGTTTCTGACACAGTAGCCAAGGGTAAAGCGCAAACTACAGCATCTGCTTAGATCTTCAGCATGCCAATGGCTTGGTCACACAGTCACAGCACTACTACTTTCCTAATCCTTGTCTTGCAGTGGAAGTGTTTTGTTCAAATTTTATATTAATAATAAATCCAGCTTCTTTCTTTGCAAGATGCATACACAAAACCAGTATTGAAACTCTCCAAATTTGCAGTAAAATTTTTGCCAGCACTCTCAAAACCAAAAATATGAACTGTTGCTTAGGCAAACAGAACTAAAATTGAGCCTTCACTTCACAAATGATAAGCTTGTACCTTTCATTTAGAAATGCAGTGACTGTAAGTTTCCAATCAATCTGTTCTCTCACACCTCATCTGCTGCACTAATAAATGCAGACTGAGTCTGAGCCAGGTTTTGTAATGGTGTGATACAAAATCCAAGATGAAGTTTGGAAAGTATTCTGCTGAGATGCACCTGCAGTTCTGCCTGGGTATTTTAGCAAGATATAAGCTTTTCCAAACATTTTAATGTAAACTCTCATTTTCTAAGGACTGCATGTTTCTAATTCCAGAGTTACTGACACTATTTCTGCTCTTATTTTTGAGGATTTATTAGGAACCCAACCCTGCTCAGTACCAAATCATGTTACATAAAACTGTGAATGCTGACAGCAAAGATTACTATGAACACATTTAAATGCCTGAACGCATTTAGTCCTACGTGCCCTGCGACCATAACTTCAAGCCAGCACAATACTTCAGACTGTGTGGGCTGGATCTGCAACTGCTAAGTAAAAGGTATATAGATATATCATTTACTTAGAAGAATACAGTGCAATATTCTAATACAGCAACATGCCTGTGTCTGTCCAAGTATGTTTATCTACTTTTACTGCATTCTGTAAGACAGTGATTTGCTTCAGTTTCACAAGTACACTGTTCTACTGTCTTCCTTGAGGTACCTCAGAGGAATTAAATTCAAGGGCTACATACCTGTCTGTACAGCAGTGTCTTTCCGAGGAGATGTCTGCTGCTCAGTGTAATTCATCTTAATGTCATCAGAAAAGTTGTGGCTTTGATGTAATGTGCCAGTATTACAGTTTTCTAATTCTCTACCACCTAAAATGAAGTGAAACTGATCAATTTAGTAATGTATTTTCCATTTAAACCATGCTATCAAGTTATCATAGAATGCCTTAGGTTGGAAGGGAACTTAAAGATCTTCTACTCCAACCTCTCAGCCATAGGCAGGGACTCCTCTCATCTAGACTCAGCTGCTCAAGGCCTCATCCGACCTGGCCTTGAACACCCACGGGAAGGAGGCATCCACAGCCTCCCTGGGCAGCCTATTCCAGAGTCTTGCCACCCTTGTACTGGAGAACTTCCTCCTAAGATCCAGTCTAACCTTGTTCTCCCTCAGCTTAAAAGCAATCCCTCTTGTCCTATCACTAGACATCCTTATGGGAAGTCCCTCTCCACCCTTCCCGTAGGATCCCTTCAGCTATTGGAAGGCAGCCATAAGGTTCCGCTGGAGTCCTCTCTTCTCTAGGCTGAACAACCCCAGCGTCCTTAAGCCTATCCTCACAAGAGAGGTGTTCCATCTCTTGGATCGTCTTTGTGGCTCTCCTCTGGACTGGCCCCAGCAGCTCTGTGTCCTCTTAGTTCAAACAGTGATGGAAGAAGCCATTAAGTATCTTACTGGGGAAACAAGTTTTCACGCTACTGAGGTTTAGAACTCTGAGCAAGACTGAGAACTATGGTTTAAATTCCTTTTTCACTGGAAGTCTGAATATTCCCTATGCATTGCTGATAATATTTTTGTACTTTTCCTTTGATATAATACAGTATTTGAAGCTTACTAAACTACAATTTTATCCATAATTAACACTGAGATTTGTTTGTGAAGCAAAGGAGCAATTTCTGACCCGAAGGCAGACAGGAAAAGAAAAAAAAAACCACAAAGCAAAGCAAAATTTATGAAGAGCTTGCACACAAACACTAAGACAATAGGCAAACTGAATGCCAAAAGGACTTGTACTTGCCACCACCAAGGTTCCTCTGAAGTTTCGAAGTGTCATGTCCCTTCTGAGCCAAGTCTTGAATGCGCTGCTCTTGTTTTAACCTCTGTGCTAATTCTTGGGCTTTCTGCATTGTCTGATAGAGTTCATTGGTTTTTAGAGTCACGAGTTCCTTTAAAAAATATATATGACCACTTATTTTGAGAATAAAATTAATAGGATTATCCTCAAGGCTTACATATATTCTCACTTGGGACAAAGCTTTCAGATCATTTTCATTTTCAAAGTGATAATGCCACACCATTTGGAAGGTGAAAAACCAGAAGCATTTTCCTCAAGAACCAGTATGGTTACAGACTATGGGCACTGAAGGGAATGCAAACCTCACCTCCTTTTGTTTTTGTTTCAGGAGATCTTCTGCAAACTGCTTCCGCATTTGCTCTTGTTCTCGTGCTAGGCGCTGCTCTTCCTCTTGTTCTTCCCATTTTCTCTGCTCTTCCTCCAGTTGTTTCTTCTTCCGCTTTTCTTCTACCTGAGCCATTATTGCTTTCTAATAGTATCAGGCAAACAAGGAGCATTAAAAGATATAACATGAAGGTGTTATAAGCTATTTATCCATATACTTGATGTACATGTATAAAAATTGTATTTGGACACAGAAAATCAAGATAATTTCTTTCAAACTCTTTTACACTTTGTTTCTTTTAAATTTCTCACATGCTGCTCTCCTTTATTTTGGGGAGGGGATCGAGGGGAGTTGTCCAACAATACTCAGAAAGAGAGAGAAGGAACTTTGCATGTTTTAAAAAATGTTTTTACTTGTAAAGAATTGGTGGTCTGATTATTGTTGCCTTAGATACTCTAGGCTAGTGTTTTGATCTAGAAGAGTATCAGTTTGACCAGAAGAAGCTAACACTAGGACTTCTTTACCCTGTGCTAGGCTCATCATGCAGATACACTTTCAGTTAGAGTGCCATGGAAGCAAAAAAGGAGATCAATATGTAAAGAATCGTGGAATGGGTATGTATAAACATCAGTCTTCCTGGTGACAGTGGAGACTGAAATAAAATGCACACAAACCTACTAGAGCTCTAAAAGACTTCACTGTAAGCTTTTTGAGGCAAGAATTCAGTTACAGAAATGCAGTCATCCATGCACAGGTATTAAATGAAAACCGTACAGTCTAACTGAGCAAAGTACCAGTAAACAACTCTAAAGCTGAAACTCAAGTGCCTCACTGGGTTCTGTTATTAAATGTTATTCTTTATTTATGAGACAACAGTACCTTTCATCCTTTCAACCTTAAAACAAAAGTATACCTGATGTTCTAATTGTTTCTGCCGCCGCCTGTCTCTCTCTTCAATCTGTGCAGGATCTAGCAGAGCTGTCATCGAACGGAGGAAACTATGAACAAAGAAACACGTAAATGTTTTTAATCATTAGAAAATAACATTAAAGCATTTCTTGATTAGAAATATTAAAAAATATACAATGGGATGGCCTCAACATGAAAACATTAATTAACAAATTTGAAATCAATTTTATTAGTTAATAAAACAAGGTTATTTGCAGTAAATTTTAGTAATGAAGAGTGGAAGCTTCTGTGAAACAACAGCTATTTCTGGGCAGGGAAAACAAAGCCAAATGATTAATATCCAAAGATGTGATTTAAAGAATCTTATTCCATTAAAAATAAAATAATAATAACCTGAGCAAATGTCAGAAAGGTACTGGCTGGAAGGTGATTCTCTGTACAAAGCTCACTCACCTGACTTTCTGACTCTGTTCCAAAGCACTCTTGTTAGCAGTTTTCTCTGTGTTTCCCACCTTTAGGAGTGTGAGGCTGTCTAAGGCTGTACGTGAAAAAGGGTGAACAAAAGCAGTCGGCTCCCTAGGGTCAGGTGACGGGGAAAGACTTTCAGACTGCTTTCTGTGCGTTCCATTTAAGAGCTGTTGTGCATTAAGGTGGCTCTTGAAAGAATCAAAATGCATTGCCCATCTGTCATGCTCTTCAGCCTAAATAAATATGAAGCAACAGAAACAAACAAACAAAAGGAGAATGTTCACTTACACTGCTTCTATAAAGTAAGGTTAGCAAAACAGTACAGGTTTTGTACAACAGGAACATTTGAAAAGCCCTGTCATGGAGCTAACAATAGTTAATTTTTTAACTGGGAAAACAAGTGTCCCTGACACTTTAAATGCAAGTCATGTCAGAAAGTATACTGCTGGTCCATATACTTGGTTAACAAAAACCTACTGCTACTACATTACCAGAAAAAAATCCCAAAAACTATAAAGTGGGGAAAAAATTAACATGGTTTCAGGCTATGTGCTGGTTTTTTTTCAGTTTATATTACTCTTCCTTATTTTTTTCTAACAGCACTGCAAACTGCTTGATTAGGAAGTCAGTCCCATATCCACTCTGCCACGCTCTCCTCCTGCTGTGTAAAAGTCTCTCCAGTTATATGAGCAAGTGGTGTCTTTTACATTGTTCTATACCTCCTGTTTCCCTTTAATTCTGCTACCATCCAGAATTAAATGTGCTCTGGACAGAGACACTAATCTTTACCTTAGTATTTTCACCTAAACAGACCTATTATAAAATAAGCCTTCTTTCAAAATCTCTTCTACCCACAGCAGCCACCACTGCTGTACCTAAGAGTTTTGTAGAGGAGACATATTGGGTTTAAGTCTCTCTTTGGCATCAGCCTGTCTTACCTTCTTGGCTCAGTGGTGGCAGTTGGGACATTTCAAGATATCACTAGTAAAACTTTGTTTTTGCTATAGGTAGAGAGAAACTTTTCCCTGGTGGATAAAAGAATTGTTTCCCTGTAGTGACTGGAAATTGGCTGCCTCAAAACTTTCATTGTGCAGGAATAAACCTAGCATAATCAAATCATCTCTCTGAGAGTCCTTTCCTTAAAATCAATCCCCTTGTGTCAGAAGTTTCACAGCTGTTTAAAAAAAAAAAAAAGGAAAACCATAGCCCAAATAATAAGAATCTGAATTATTCTTCCTACTGTTCCCTGAGTTTTGTTCCCTTTGAATATTCTGTGATGTATAAGCAGATCAGATAATTGGAAAATCTGCTTTATTCTTAGCAAGCCTGTGGTGCAATATGCTGAAGGGTTAAGAGTATAACACAAGACCTGAAGAACAGATGTTGAAGAAAACTGCATTAAGTGCAACTTAACTTCCTTTCAAAAGAGGGTCGAAGTGAGATTGTTGCCAGGCTGAGGTTACTCCCTGATGACTGCAACTATCCTGCTCTGGCAGGAGAGCTGGACTAGATGATCTTTCGGTCCCTTGCAGCTCCCTATATTCTGTGATCTCCCACACCACACCTATCCAAATAGAAACAAGGCAGCTAACAAAGCTCGTGAACTTTTCACGGATGTGTTCCCTTCACAAAGCTCAATTTACAGACGAAATTTGATCCTTCCAACAACTCAGGAATGGAAAATACTTGTGGTCTAAGTATGTAACAAAGAGGTCTTCTGGAGGGTGGCTAGGGAAGCTCTGTTTTAGTATTACAAACTGTGGAATAATTTCTGTCTAGGAATTGTGTAATAGCTGTAAAAGCTTCACTTTGGAGTAAAAACTGTATCCTTGCAATCCAGAAGCCTCCAGACTATGAACATTTGTATCAAGTTTTGGAACATGAGAGTCTTATTCACTAATAATACAGAACATCCTGTGGTATGAGTACATGTGGAAATCTGGATTCTAGCAGTAGCACAATCTCACTGCATGCTTTTTTTTCAAAAGACATAGGGTCTTTGGAATGATGTACAGTACTGGTCTGTACAAAAGCCCAGAGTATTCCACTCACTTTCAATTCAGTACTAGTGGAAATAGTAACACATAAAGAAAAAAAATCAGTTTCTATGTGGAGAATCCCAAAGGACACATTGAGCAAATTGGTGAATGCGGATAGCATCAGAAGTGTTTTCAGGTACTCCACCTTATTCTCCGTTAAGCCCTCTGGAGCTGGGGAGTGGTCAAAAAACCTGAGCCTCAAGTGCCCCTGGCCCCTCCTAGAGTGAGGACCCCCTCCAGATGAAAGTTATTCCACTCCCACATCCTGTCTGCAGCCTTATATAAGAGGCAGATGAGAGTCCTCTTCTCTTTCTGCTTCCTGCCTTCACCTAAGCAACAACTCCCTTGCTGCTGCTGTTCCTGCCTAACCGTGTGGTCAACCAGCTACCTCCTGCAGTTCATCTGCCTCCGGAGAACTCACTGCTGTCTAATCTGGTTTTGTATAGTTATCTGTATCTGCTCCCTTCCCTTATACCTCTATAAACCCCCTTTACCTTAAATACCTTTTATTTTTTGTTGAAGTTACCTTTTTAGCTTCCAAATTGGTGCAAGGCTGTTATTTGGGTGTTTTACTCCTTTCACTCTTTCTACCTGTATTTTTATTCTGTTGGGCTTTTGGACTCAGGGAAGCTTTAACTAGAACACACCTGCAAAGCAATTATACTTACCACAGTTTCCTTCTAGCTCCAGCATAAGAGGTGTAGGTCTGGAAAAACTCAAGTGTAAAAAAGCTAAGGCTTTTGTTCTCAGTTTTCTTTGAAGAAGGGTTTGCAAAATGTTTCATAGAGTGTCTGCATGTAAAAATATTATTTCTAAAACCAGATCTGGACTCTACTGTGATACATTCTCATTGCCTACACTTTTCCTTTTTCCTCCACCTCTTCTCCTCCTATCCTACAAACTTACAGTGAAACCCCAAACATGCTGCAGGTAATTATCTCCTTGTTGCTACTTCATTAGATCTACAATTTCCTTTTATATTTCTTAGAATAAAAATGCAGAGAAAATTTTCTTTTACTCCAAAGAAGTTCCTCTGAGCCACAGATACCTTTGATGAATTAAGTTTGTCCTCCATTTTTCGTAACTTAGCTTCTTCCTTCTGTTTATCCAACTCTTCAAGCCACTTCTGCTGCTGCTCATGCTTCAAAGCACTAAAAGGTCGTTCTTGTGACACAGCTTCCTGAAATAATAGAACTGTTAGTCTCTCAGACAGAAAATTCAGTAACTCATCTGGCCACATTGTAAAGATTGTATTGATAATGAGGATTGTTCTTACCAAGGTGCACCTGACCTCGTTGAACCTCATGAGGGATCTAAGTTTGTAACTCTAGCAATTATCTCACTGCTCTATGAAAATGTTATTTTGATTCTCAGAAAGACACTATCTAGGTCAGTCTTTTAATACTCTCCTAACTTGAACCATCAGCCTCTCACTCCAAAAAGCTTTACTTGCATGTACCATGAGGGGTGGTTTAGCCTGGAGAAGAGAAGGCTCTGTACTTAAAGCATTTTTACTGACGGTTTTCCTCAGTACCAGTAATTGGCTCAGGTGGAAATGCTGTCTGCAAATGAAGTGACCACTTTAAGCCTTAATTTAGCTCAGCTGTTTAATTTGTACTAAACAGCCTTTTACATAAAATAGATTGTACTTCTAGAAGCAGCTTTTCACACAATTATGTAGACTGAAGCAAATTCTTAGAGTAGTCACTTTTCTAGGAATGCTGAATATGGCATAAGAGAAGTAACTTTTGTTTTAATAACAGATAGCAGGTCCACTGCCAACTTCTGTTTAACAACAATCAGGTTCACTGGAGAAGTGATCTCACCTGACCATATTTCTCTGCCACAGCACTTTCAGGATGACAGCTGACTTTTTGAAAGACAGGTTGAAGTCAAATTGCTATGCTCATTATTATGAAAGCAAGCAAATATATGAGAGATCATGAACAACATAAATAATAACCATGTATTGCCAGTTTAAGACTCTCTCCAAGCAGAACCAGAAAAGATTTATGCCTTTTTGTTAGGAATCAACATAGAAGGACAGGAATGGGTTGTTCACACTACAAAAATCTTAATTTGTGAAGCTATACCTTGGAGGAATAGGCAAGTGTGAAACAAGAGTTGCAGCAATTCATGCCATGAATCAGCTTAAAGTGGTCACTGATGGGATTCTACAGGATTTATAAGGGAAAGAAAAATCTTATATGAACTCAAAGTCAAATTGTTGTGGAAAAGTGCTGTGGAAACTGTGCTTTTGTGCTTATTGATAGCCTTACCTTATCTGGGTCAGCTGCTTCCACTTCCTCTTTGTGAATTTTATTATTGCCAAGTTTTGCACAGAAATAATGTCCTTCTCCCTTTGAAGCTTCTTTCAATTTCTTCTTGAGTGCTACCTGTTCATCTTCAAATAAACAAACTCTAGTAAGAGGTCTTAATACAGACACGTAGTAATTAAAAACAAAACCAAGCAAACAAAACCCTGAAGAAAGCAGCAATACAGATCTATCCTGTAATTCTGTTTGTAAACTAACTCACCACTGTCTGACCAGTCTAAATGTGACTTTGCTCCGAAGAGGATAGCAGCTGGGCCCCTGCCCACAGATGTGGAAATAAGTGGGACATCCCTCTGAGAAGACTTAACAGTGAACGATAACCAAGTAGATAAATTGTCTCTGTTTTCTTACACCAGTCTTGGACTGCTGTAATGTTATTAAAACAAATGTAAGCTACTGAGAGTGCAGATCAAGCCCTGAAACCAGATGGCCAAGCTGAAAAGACAACAGTCCTACATGTGAATTAAAAAAAAACCTCTTTGTTTACCACTATTCCTGTGGTAAACATTTTTATTTTCTACAGATATTCCCCTTGTTGGTGAGAAGGCAGGACTGCAAATTGTTTCAAGTTCAAATTGCAGATTAATAGCTTCAGTCATATTGGCATATTAGGGTGACACTTTCAAAAAGCAAAAATATTTGTTAATGATAATGACCATAAACTATTGACAGAAAGTGACAAAATCAGTGGCAAGTAACTACTAGTATATAAAGCATAATATATTTATTTGAGATACTTGGTTAAGAACGTTTTTTGCAGGAATTTATAAATAAACTTTGCATACAATGTTGAAAGTCAATAATCTTAATCTCTACTAAACCTGTTTTCCTATTTGTAGCAACTGAATTGATATAAGTAAATATCAAGAAGCACATGGAATGCAAAGTTTCTTGGCATCTTGACTGTAATAAATCAGTAAAAAAAAAATCTGTATAAGTACCTAATTCCTTCTTCCATTGGATCTTTCTAAATTCTAATAAGGCTTTCTCTCCTTCTCTTTCACCCAAGGTACTGAACATGTCAGCAGGTCTCCAGGAATCCTTTCTAGAATGGAAGAGAAAAAATGTTTTTAATTAAAAGACCATCTCTTCACTTTAAAGGTAACTTCTTATTTACTATGTATAGGAGTTTTTACTGTAATTAAGAACTGCAGTATGAATCTTTATTGGACATACAATTGCTGTAGATAGCAACACAAATCTACATACATAACTTTGTGTCCTGGCTGTGGAGATGTTTCTTGTTTCCTGCTTGAATCTGAGTTAGCTTCATCTGGCACAAATGAAACTTCACAAGCTTCTTGAATCAATTCTGTCTTTTCCTCTGATGTTTCATTAGCAGCTGTGGTAGAATGTAAATATATTTATTAATTTTAAAAACTTTCTTCAGCACTAAGGAAATACTTTGCAAACAGAATAAACCTGTGAATACTTCACTACTTAGGAAAAGTGTTGTCAGCCCTGCTTGTATTTGTATAGTTAATGCACATGAGTTACAAGTTCACAGGGTATTTTTAGGATGAAAGACTTACAATAAATACTTGGCTAAAAGATCAGCTTTTGGGACTATACTTAAATTGTTTTATATCTGGTGGCATGTTTGTAACATCTAACAGTAACAGGCAGTACCACACCTCTAATAGCAGTGCTTTGTCTGAGACTATTAAACCTAAAAGTAACATCTCTGCAGTCTGCAAATAAATTACAAACTGGGAGTTAAGCTTTCACATGTTGTTCTGGTTCTATGAAACTAACTTATTCAACTATCACTATCTTACCTGTTTCTTCTTGCTTTTCCTTATGAGTGTCGGAGATGCTCCCAGTTCCTTCTTTCAGTGTCATTAAGATCTGCTGAAGCTGTTCTTGTGTTAAACACACAAAGCTTCCTAGGTCATCAGCTGATGCCCGTGAGTTTTCAGGCTTTTGTTTACTTTTTTTAATGTTAGGATACTCTGAATCAGGATATCTGTCTGTGCTATGTCTTTGGAAAATCAAAGAGTGATCTTTAGTTGTGGCTTCATGTGAGGAGTATTTAGTGACTTGCAGTTTTTCACCTTTTGTCATTGATAAGCTTGATTCACTCCTTGGTTTTAAGTTTTCCTGCTTGATACAAGTATTCTGTGCTGACCTCAGAACATGCCCAGCATACTTCATTCTCAATGCCTGTTTAGGTGCTCTGGCTTTATTACCCATCTGTTAAAGCAGTAAGAGTTCACCATATATTAAATGAGGAAAAAATCTACAGGCATAATAAACTAAAGCAACAAGTAAAAAATAGTAATTTCTCTCATCTATTATATCAGTAGAAACTAACTCAGCATAAATTAATGAACTAGTCTCACAAGTACTAAGAATACCTTGGAAGAGAACACAACACTAAATTGAAGTACTTAAAAATGACAGTGTGAAAAGTAACTTTAGCATCCCATTTAAAAGAGTTACATTAATCCTGTTTCTGAAGCCTGCCTTCAAACAGATACATGTTTTCACTATATAGCCAGTGTTACTTCATTCTTGATTTTTCCATTCTGTACTAATGTTTTATCCTTTTCAAGATTCTTGATGTATACTTGCATCGATGTCCTTTTGTACTGACATCTTTTCCTGCTTTTCTTTCATTCTGCAACTGACTGCATTGTCTCAGAGTTGATTTAGATAATTCCCTGTGCTGCTGTAACTTAGCAAAATAAACTAAAGCGTTTTGCAAATGTAAAAGCAGTCATAGAACTTCTATCCTTTTTAACAGCTACTATAACTTCAGAAACCACAGAATCACATTTCATAAATGTAATGGATTACAAGTATTTAGGCAGCTCAAATGCATTCTCAAATCTGTCTCAACAAATTAATTTATTACTTTGTGTGCTCTAACAAAAAAAGTAATTTTTCCACTTACCTTCATTGCAGGCTTTGATTTATCTTTTGGGAAACAAACATAAACATATGAGAGACGCATTAAAAAATATCCTCCTGAAAAACAGTCTTGAGAAATTAGTAACCCATTGTGTTAATCTGATTTTTATAAGGCAGAAGGGGAAAGCAACCTCTTGTAATATCTGCCTCAGTTAGGTGACTACTTTTAAATTTCAGTAGACACACTTAAAAGCTATGTTGGAAAAAAAGATAAAATATATTCCAGGAACTATTTCCAGTTTTACGTAGATGTAATAAAATTATTGTGCTGGTCTAATCCTTCCCTGCTGTTCATTCTGTTTCCCAGAGAGCCCTGTAGTTGTGGCTTATTGTTAATTGCTTATATTGCCTTTTAGTTTACTTTGTGTCATATTCTTCCAGGACAGTCCCTGCATCCAAATCCATTTTGCTACATGCTGTTATCCATCTTCATAGCTGACAGCTTAAAGAAACAATATATGCACAATCACGCTATCAATTGTTGTTCTCCCTATCTATGCCCTGAAACACTTTTCAGTCTTTCAACCTAAGTCCTAGAGGGTGCATAGAGGCGTAATGGTCTCAAAAGTAATGTGAAGTACTACTTTTTTAATGTCATACTTACTAATAAAGACTAGTATATTGATAGAGGGAATGTGGTTCTCAACACAACAAATCCTTTACCTATGGCTAATGGAAATGGGGAAGAAAACAGTAGGGATTTCAGTGTAATATGTCTGTTGGAAACAAGGCTTTTTTAGCTGTACTATGCAGTTGCTGCTCTGACAGTGGTTATTGCACATTCTGCACTGGTAGCACATATGCCTTTGTGTTAATGATTGAAGACATGGGAAAACACTACCTGTTCTTGAACTCTGCAGAACCACATTATTAAAAGTTCCTGACATAGATGAACAATTTAAAACTTGGGTAAGTAAGAGTTATAGAAATTATCAACTTATGCCAGTCAATATGTAATAAAATTAATTTTTATGAAAGGAGAGGCAAGCTGTAATGGATCATGACTATTTGCCAGTTGTTCACTATTCAGAAATTCATTATCAAGGTGGTAAGAGGACTTCTAAATAACACAAATATTTTTCCTTATCTGTTGATAAAGTTGTGTTTCATGTTGTTTGGGTCTCAGGTTTAGCTTAAAGAAGCTTTAAAGATTATTGGAGATGAATTGTTAAAAAATACCAGAAGCAGCTAAAATTAGCCTTGGCTTTCCATCCAGAACTTCAGTTTCAAGCTTCAGTCCATCACTGCAAAATGAGAGAAGAAGGAAATCTGAAATATGAAGTAATTTGATGCTGGTAAGACTTTTACATTATTAACAAGGACAACTACACTTAATTATAACACTATTTTTTACTGTTGGTCCATATGCTCTTTCATGCCCCAAGCTTCCTGCATTTTTGAGACTTTAATGCAAAGAAATCAACAAGTCTGGCAGAGGGTCTGTTTTTATTATTGCTGTTGAGAAATGTGCATTTCTGTGTTACAAAATAAGTTTTCAAGCTCAAAGTGCCACTCTTGTTACATGCAGCAGTGGGCCTGTCTCAAGGATTCAATAACCCAATATAAACTGTGTGCTACAAAAACCGGTAAGCACATCTCCCTGAATGCCAGTGCTGATAACTAAGAGGAGCTGTACTCTAAGAATAGTCATTAATTGCGCTTCCATGCAAAACGGTTCACATTTTGAAGTGTAACAAACGTTATGGTAGGGGTTTAAAACAAGTTGACAGTGTTTAGGCGTATGACTGTAAAAGTACCCAAACGCTCTTCGTTCTCCCACTTGCTAATTTGAGAAAACTGACTATAATTTATGTTCACAATTACCCTTATCTTCAATCTGTGTTCATGTAAGAATGCGTTTAAAACGTCGAGCACCTCTAAATGGCGCACGAAACCTCGTGCACACGGCAGCACAGAAGTGCCTGAAGCTGTAACTCAAGAGGTACAGGCAGCATATGGCAGCTAACCGCAGCCCAGCATCGACGCTTTGTGGTGGCAGGAAGCGGTGGGGGCTGTGAGCCTACAGGAGGGGTTAGGGTTCTGCTGCGGTCACCTGTGCGCCGTTCCCCGCCGCTCCTTGCCGGCACGCTACTCCTGAGCACTGCTGAAACGCAGCGCTTTAGAATACCTCACTCACCTACACCTCTTCCCAGACCCCTTCTGAAGGCCCTCCCAAGGGAAGGGTCTCGGCCCCTCGGCTCTATCCCGGAGACGGCTCCCGAGACCAGCGCGGAGGCATTAAGTGCGCTGGTGCCGGCGGGCTGCGGGGCTCCCCCCAGGGCGGCAGCACCCGCGCGCCGCGCACAGTGGCTTCCCGGGCCGTGAGGGGCTCGAGGGTCTTACGTCCCCAGAGAGGGCTGAGACAGAGCCGACAGGAGCGGCTTTCGCGGCTAGCCCGGTAAGTCCCTTCCTTCTCCCCTTCTTCCTTACCCCAGGTTCATGGCGGTGCCCGGCTGAGATGTAGACTGAGCAGACGCACGGAAGCAGCTGCACCGCCAGCGCTCCCTGTCTCTGTGTACCGCGGTTGCCGGCCTCGCACAAGGAGCCGGGAGCCGATAGGCTTCCCGCGGAGTTTCGGCTTTGCCAATGGGCTCCTTGCACACTGCGGAGTCCTCCGCAGTGAGGCGTTGTGGGGGATCGAGTCCTGTCCTGGGGGATTTCGCTCAAATACCGCCGCTGCTGCCAGCGGCCTCGCTGCGGGTGCAAAGCAATTACCAGAGGATTATCCCGGCGCTCAGCGGCTGCAGAGGGAGGAGGGGAGGCACGGAGGGCGGGGAGAGGAGACGGGTGCGCGGCCCGGGCTGGGGGAAGGGCGGGAGCTCTGCTCTGCCTGTGGGGTGATCACTTTCCGCTCCCTCGGAGGACGGCTATTGCTCGCTCGTCTTTTTTTGTTTCTCTCATTCTCGTAATTTTCTCTCTCTCTTTCTCTCTCTCTTTTTTTTTTTTTCTTCTTTAGAGTGGTTTTTTTCCTTGGTGGTTTTGTTTGGGGTTTTTTGTGGGTTTATTTTGGTTGTTTTCAGGGTGGTTTTGACAAAGCAAACAAGATAGGGAAGAAAGATGTGCAGCTGGCAATGGGGAAGGAATGTCTTGGTGGTGGCAGGCGGCCGGGCTGCTCAAGCCGGTGAGGGGCTTTACTGCCCGATGGGTGTCCTGGTGCTGTCCGGGGAGCGACGGCCTCGGAATCTCGTCCGGAGGGGGAGAGCTGGGAACCCACGAGTAGCCGAGGAGGAGAAGACTCGTGTGGGACAGCTTGCCGGGCCGCAGCGCTCCGGTGTCTGGGCCGTTGCGGCTGGTGTAGAGAGTGAGGAGTACTGGCTCCTCGAAGGGCGTTTTTCATAAGTTCTGATTTCTTCAACGAGTGGTTCTGCTCAGTGGGCTCTTTGGGGCTTGTTTTGTTTTGGCTACTAAAGCGTTTTGGGGGTTGTTTTTTGCGACGCTGCAGTCCTGTTGAACTTCGAGATCCATCCATTTGCGATCTTCACTGCGGTTTAGGAAATGAATATTAAGCACCACCCAGTCTGCCGTGTGTAGGTACAGCTTCTTGAATAACGGGACATGTAAACATGCAAATGAAATGAATCTGCACTTTGTTGTAGTTTTAAGAAAACAACATCGACTTAATGTAAGGAGGATTTGGCTGTGTTAAAGGGTATAGTTGGATTCAATTAAATGCTTCAGAGCCTGTTAGATCTTTTACTATTCAAGATGAGGTTTAAGCGCACACTTAAAGCCAAATGATTACTGAAATCCTTCATTTTAAATGACGTTAGGACCTGAAGACTTGTCTGGAGTGGTGTTGCTCTGCAAGTAGTTCATTTTGTCTGGCTAAAATGTACCATATATACTGGGGTGGATCCTGTAGCCGTTACACTTGAATGCAAGTTTTGCTCTTTTGAGACTGTAAAGAAAACAAAAGCAGTAATAGAGAAATAGACGATGAGGCTGAGGTTAGTGTCTACACAAAATCTGTGCTGACATACTATCTAAATTACTTCGTCTTTATGTAAAGAATGTGTCTGTCTTCAGACGAAATCATGTCCTTTGGAATACTGCTTCACAGCTGTTACATAGTATTTACTGATTGATACACCAGCTGACGAATCTGAAACTTCAGAGACTAGAGGGAGAGAGAAGGAAACCTGGAGTTGTTTTCAGTAATGCACATGAAGTCCTGTGAAACACAGAACACACAAGGTAAGTTGGTGATGACTGCTGCTATTTTTGGCTACCTTGTATCAGTGTTTCTGAACCTCCCTGGAATGTCGTCAAGTATAACCCCTGAACATTAATTTGTCTAGCTGATAAATGGTAGGATCATCATTAGGTCCAGGAATGAAAATTTGATACAAGTTAGGCAAAAGAACACATGCTTGTCAAAGTCCATTGAACAGTGCTTTCCCACAACAACACTGAAATTGGGTTTTTATACATCAGGAAGGGCATTGTTTAATTTAGATTAAAACATTTCAAACAAGTGCTACGTCTCCTTGACTACTGCCCAAGAATATCAGTTTTTGTAGTGTTTCATGCAGCAACATTTATTACTGGCCTGGTCCCAGAAAGGGTGTTTTAATCTTCTCCCTTTTAATTAATTCAATTAATACTTGTTTGTTTAAATTTAATAGACTATTTTGTGTTTTCCCAGAAATTTAAATTAGTGTTCATTTGTCTGACCTTTTGAACTACATATTTTAATTTGGTTTCTCTTCTTTAATGGAGCACCTCTTGGCACTCATAATCCATTCTAATTTAACAGTGCTTTTACATATCAATTAACTTATGCCCTGTTTAGTTCCCTAAAAACACTCTAAGGTGTTAAAAACCCTACTCTATTTTTTTCCCACCATCCTGTTTCTCCCAAAACTTAACTCATTGACATGTTGCATTACTATAGAGAGATTGAATCCTAATTTCCTGTAGATAGTCACCTTTTTGGAGGTTGTAGTACCCACAATCTCTCAATCTATTGCAGTTGTTGTAAGTGGCTCCTCACTTTCATGAATCTCACATGTCTGATTTCATCCCAACTGTATGCAACTTCTGTATCTGGTCACAGTGTGATAAGAGCTACAAGAGAATGTTGGTTTATAATGAACAGGTCGTGACTAGATGCTCAGTTTTCATTGGCAATTTCATTCCCATTTACTGATCTAATTTTTTTTCTGGCCTGGTTATGGCCAAGCAAGAGAAATGGAGAATGGACACTAAATTATTTTTTCACAGTTTTAAGGTTTATATTTCACCCTCTGCTTTACAATGTAAATCCCAAATAAACTGATTTCTATTATACTTGCAGAATTTCAAATATACAAGCCAGACCTGCTTCCTGATTTATTTTGAGACAGCAGGTGGCAATGTCGTTTCAAGCATGTCTCTAATAGTTGAACTTTGTCATACGGACTCTAAACTGATGTTTTCCCTCTCCCTTTAACTGAGACACAGTTTCAAAAGAAGATCCTATGTAATGTTTATGCATTGTGAGAAGGACTGTATCAAAGTATTTATCAAAGCCGCAGAGGTACTGTGTCCCACAGCAGGACAGTTCCTATCTCATACTGTGAGTACACTGTGCTCTAATGCTGATAGCTCATATTTATACAGTCTAGCTACCCTGTAACATATATATTTACAGGCTTTCTTAAACAAGCATGGAAATCTTTCCAGTGTGTATGCTATAATTTAAAATGTTTCCTGAAGAACCAACAAAGGAGTCTGAATACAAATCCTGCTGTGGTACACATTTTTTTTTCAATACTTTTTTTCCCACCCACCTTTCACTATTTGATACATTTTAAAATTTCTATTTTATTTGGAGAATTTTAAGAGATTGCATCAGGAAGTAAAATTCCAGTCTAAAGTTGTGGTTTTATTTTTCCCCTCTATCTTTTCACTAGATATGAAATAAATTATCTCCTCTGATGTATATGTATTTTTTTAAATAGGTAACTATGGGATCTGTGTATTGTTGTTAGGCTTTTTTGTGTTTTGGACTAGATTAGACACACATTCCAAACTCTCTGCTAATGATGTATCTATTAATGACATTCTCTCTCATTGTATAGACTATATTTTAATTTGCCATGCTTCCATATTATGAATAACTTTTGTAATTTTATTTACTCATTCTTATCTGCATACTTCATGTGAATATTGGAATCCAACCTAATGGCCATGATAGGAGCTGATGTGAAATATTGGAATAAAGATTGTTTCCTATTATCACTTGTCCAAAAATATTATTTTAAATGCATATTTTTAAAGGAGAATAGAGGAGAGAATATTTGTTTCTGTACAGCAAGGAGTGTTGGAATACTTGCAAGAAAAAAGTTAGCAGGCTGTATTTAATTTCCTGATGAATTAATCACTAGTGTTCTTAAGTCCTTGACAGCATTCCAGAGGGCTGAATAAAAATGCTTTCATGCTATGTGCATCTCTCTTAAGGATCATGAAACACTATATGAACTACTTCAATCACTCATTAATTAAATTTTCTAATGGCCCATATAAGAAAGATAAGAGGATGAGATTTCAGTGGGAGGTAGGTGTTATGAGAGTCCCACCAGGTCTATCTTGATCTCAAGACACATAAATTCCTTTAACATCTGTTTTTAAGTGACTTAAGAGAACAAGTCCCATTGATTTTTTTTTTTTCTTTTGCATTGCTTAAGTACTCATGAAAAGCTCACTCAGCATTGTTATGCTTATTTTATAGGTGGATATATGGATTGGCACAGTGATTAAGTTCAACATTGTTCATGATAGCTTATGGAAACTAGGACAATGGGATTTTGGCCTGGGATTGGGTTTACAAATGCATTTACAGTACAAATGGATCTGAGAGGGTCACCCAAGAGCACATTTCTTTGGGACTTGCGTATGGAATGTAGGCAGAGCTGTATTTGGCATTGCTGTTGCATGTAGTGTTGAATATACTGCAGTTATGATTTGAACCCATTAATACTTGGATTTTATCTTTGTGTTTGGAGAAGGGATTAGCAAACCTTTTTCCACTAACGTAGCATTCACAGGAAGTGTACCCTCCAATGACAGACAGAAATCAGCATTTGTCCTCTTAATACTTGTGTGCAGTTTCTTTGGGATATTCATCTATTGCAGATAGAGTAAAGTAAATCAGGAATGTCTTTAACATGTGTTTAATTTTTCTTAATGAAATTTAGTGGTTCAAACTGAAGAGAAGCTTTATGCAAATGCTCTACATGTGAGTAGTGAAACAAAGATGACTGCTGAAGAACTGCAGCCACTAGAACATGAAGCTGTCTTACTGGACAAGTTCAAATTCACACTGAGTTTTCATTCTTCAGAAGTGAAATGGGAAACCTAAACAATTTTGCCCTTGCTTTCAATACATTTGTAGGGAACATAAATGAAACTTTTAAGACTTGTTTTCTTGATTGCTTCATTAAAAAGCAGAAGGATGAAGAGTAACTTTCAACTTTATGTAATCAAATGCCAGCATGAGATGGTGTTAATCTTTAGCTGGCATACTTGACAATTAATGAAATGAACACATGAACTGTATGCTAAATAAGCTAACTGTTGAAATCAAATGCAGACCTTCAAGAAAAGCAGATACTTTTTTGCCACTCCAGCTGATATAGGACTGCATGTTCTGTTTTCAAATGAGTAGTCAAAACAGGAGCTTAAGTCATGTCCATAACTTAGAATTTACATCTGATAGATTACTACACGCTGAGATTTTAAACAGAGTATTTCTAAAATATATTTCTGTGTAAAGGAGGAGTGTGGTTCCTGAAACTTGTCTTTGTGGTCAAGAAATGTGCAGATCATGTGTACCATAGTCTTGTTCTCAGGGTGGTGCATTACACATTTCCTCCCTTCGTATTTATGAATTTAATAGTTATGTTTGAGATTGTGTTAGTAGGCATTGTCTTTGTCTAACTTGATACCTTGCAGTGACTGTTATATGGAATATTGGTACTTTTATATTCTGAAATGTGCACAGTTTACACCACCAAGCATTAAATAAAGAATGCAAGGGAAGTATATTCTTACGGCATATGCATTACTGAACAACATTAAAGTGGGAATACAAACTTGGGAGTAAGCCACCCAAATTTATGTAAATCGAAGCCTACACTACTCGTTTCCGTATGTAATCTTCGACTCTGTCAGTTTGATTGTGTTGCAGCCAAATTCCTGTGTGGCTCAAGTGGCTGTTGCTCTGGTGGAGTTGCACTGTATCAAAACAACAGTGAATATTACTTTCTTATTGAGACAAACTCTTGAATTAGCATATTGAGCTTTATAACATTTGCCTTAAGTATTTGTGAAGTATTTCTATATTTAGCAATTTCATGCACACTTATGAATATTATTAACCTTTGTATGCACCACTCTCTGTGGGAATTGTTCAAAGATTATATACTTAACCAAATATTCCAGTAGCCTTTTTTGGCAGAATCATTTTTCTGAAGTGAGCCTTCCCTCAGAAAGGAATGTACTTGCTGCATGTTTGTTGTTGGCACAGAGCTAAACAGGGTTCTCATCGCAGTCATTTTTAGTCCTGTTTTTTCACATGACCATCTTGTTTTAAAACCTAAATCCATCACAAAACTTATTTCAACATTTATGTGACTAAAAATATATATATATATATATATATATAATTGGTACAAACAACTAGACCATACAACATAGTAAGGTTATCAAGCAAAGAATGCATTGTTCTAATGACTTCAGTGGCTGCAGATTTTTTTTACAGGTTTTCTTACTAGCAAAGAAATAAAATCTCATGATACTATATCCTAATACACAGTGATTGTCACAAAAGAGTTGAGTCACATTTCTTACAAATGCATTCCCTATCAAATGCTGAGGGAAGACTAAAGCTTGCATCAGAGTAACAGTACTTCCTGATAATGAGATTAAAATGTTAATTACATAATGCTAATATGTAGCATTGAGTTTGGAATTAAAAAAAAAAAAAGAAATTACTTATGTCAGCCAATTAAATGAGGCCAAAAATGGGGGGAAAAAAAAAGAAAAAGTTTTATAGTGTTATTGTAAACTATATAAAGAGGCAAGATTACTACTTAACATTTCTGTCCTGTCAGGAAAGCATCTCCTGCAAAATAGTTACAAATGAGCTTCCTCTCAAGGTTTGACTGAAATGCATTATGCAGAAATCTGACAACTGTTCAGTACAATTTGTAAGCTGCAGAGAACTCAAAATAGTCTTCAATGTCTAGGCAGAAATTCACTGAACAGCAGGGAATTTAAGTAGGTTCTCTGCATTTTATTAGCCCATGTCATGCTCAAGACATGCCAAATATCGCAGGATTATCCTTTGACAGGCAGAAGATTTTGTTCGAAGTTAATTAGCCTGATACTTATTCTAATATTTTCCATTTCCCCCTTTAAGAAAATCCAATAGCCTGACCAATATATTATTTCTCTTGAAGGAGACTTCTTTTGGATACAGAGTGTTTGCACTGATGTATTCCTCAACTTCATGCATAGTAACCATCCCATATGAACTGACCAGGTTCTGCCACATAGGAGAAGCATTTTATGTAATATAAACAATATCCTCAGCAGATGTAAAGTGTCTGATGTAATGACCACAGAAACTGCCCTCACAATAAATCAATCAGTATGGACTTGAACATACACTAATGAAAACTAAATTAAAAAAAGAGCAAGAAATAGTGGAAAATAATTAATACAGTAATTAGTTTATAAATTGTTTATTTATACTTGTTATCAAATATGCTTATCATAAAGTGAAGAAAAAATGTAGTAAATTGAACAGTAATAAAGTAAAACTATATTTTACTTTAAAAAATTAAGAAAGCTTCTTAAACCTGAAATAAACAGGCAAAAAGAGTGGAGAAAAGGGAGAAAGTGAAATCATTTGTGTACCAAAAATGGATTAAGCCACTAAATATTTCTGAGCAAGCACTCAAATGAGATGCTATGAAGATAACTTTCTCCCCTTCTTTATATTTCTTTTAAATACATATACTTTTAAAGTGCAACTTATCTTGAAAAGAAAATGTCCTTCAGTTGTTAAAAATCCCTAAGATAACTCCAACTATATCAGTTAATTAAGGAATGTTTGTCAGGGCCTGGACAAATCATCATGCAGAGAAAGCATTGAAGCAAACCAGCTGCAGAAATACAGAAGGAAAGCATAGCTTTAACAAATGAATGCCAGTAATTTTATTTCCTTCACTTTGTATTATATTTGTCTTCTTAGGAAAAGATTTGGTCAGAATTGGAACCATTCTGTTTTATAGCACACAGATGAAAGGACTATTCAAAAGAAGCCACAATGGAAAGAAAAAGTTCATGTTGCAATGGGTTACACCTGAAAAGTGAAAGGTATGTTCTGAGCTTCTGCAGGTTCCATTTTTTAAAACAATTTTTCAGGAATTGTAAAGTAAGCTTGATACTGACTTTCATAGCTGCCTCAAAGTGAGGGAGGATATGAAGGTGCTTATTTCTTTACAGGAAATACATGGAGCTCTAGACTATAAGAAAAACAATATAATAAAAATCAGCATCTTGACTAGCAGCATTAAGTTAGAAATTGGGTGACTCTGAGAAATCAGCTGTGGAGGATATGTTTGTCCTTTTCCTTGCCATTTTCTATAGTTCCTGTAATTGTTTGCAGAATTCTGCTGGGGCAAGTAGAATTGTGTGGGGTTTTTTTTTCCAAAAATCTGTTAACATTGCAGGTTATATATGATAATGAAAAATAACACAAATGTTCCCAAATGGAAAGCCTTATTACACTTTTTGCCTTCGGGATTTCACAGTTGTAGTTGTGGTTTGCAATAGATGAAAGTTTGTAGATTTCTGTGGATTTGTAAATTCTGTCCTAGCAGCTCCATTTCCAGAATTTCCTAGAGTTTCTTTCATATTTTGTACAGTACTTTGTAAAACTTTGGCTGACTAAATGGTGCATTAAAAAGTTAACCAAAGCAGTAGTAGATTCAGCTCTGATCCAAATAAATAATTGCAGAAATTGATGTGGTTGAAAAGACATCTGAATGGTTTCAGATGAAACTGAAACTATGGTGAACTACACTCAATCCCACCCCCTACCCCAGGATATTCCTTTTGAACAGCCAAATGAACTTTATTGAGAAAAGGGGATAAAAATGTTGGGGTACAGCTTTCAAAGGTGTTCTGCGCTTCAAATTAAAATGTACTTATATTACTACCACAAGAGGAGGCTGAACTTGTAATGAGAGGCATCACAACAAATCATTAGATTGCATACAGTATGTAGCTCAAGTCAGTCTAGTCTTTCTCCTGCAACAATTCTTATGTACTACTACAATGCAGAAGTGTTACTGTATTATATTCTGGAAGGATGACTATGAGCCAGTAGTGTGCTCTTGTGGCCAAGTAGGTCAACACCATTCTGGGATCTATTAGAAGGGATGTGGTTAGTAGGTTAAGTGAGGTTCTCCTCCTTCTCTAGTCTGCACTAGTGAGGCTGCATCTCAAATATTGTGTCCAGTTCTGGGCCCCTCTGTTCAAAAAGGACAAGGAACTTCTTGAGAGGGTCCAGCACAGAGCCACAAATGTGAAGGGAGCAGAACATCTTCCTTACAAGGAGAGACTGAGCAAGCTGGAGCTCTTTAGACTGGAGAAGAGGAGACTAAGAGGTAACCTCATTGATGTTCATAAATATGTAAAAGGTGAGTGCCAAAATGATGGAGTCAGGCTCTGCTCAGTGAAAGGACAAGGGGGAATGGGTGGAATTTGAGGCATAGGGAGTTGTGTGTAAACATGAGGAAAAGTTTGTTCACTGTGAGGGTGACAGAACACTGGAACAGGCTGCCCAGGGAGGTTGTGGAGTCTCCTCTGGAGATATTCAAAACCCATCTGGATGTGTTCCTGTGTGACCCAGTGTGTGTGATCCTGCTCTGGCAGTGGAGGTTGGACTAGATGATTTTTTGAGGTTCCTCCCCAACCCCTAACATTCTGTGATTCTGTGAACAAATGAAATCTTCCACCAGTTATTCCAGTATCTGCAGGAAATTGCTTCATACTTCTGCAAATCTTTACAGGTAATAAAAACTTGTCAGTTTCTGAAATGGTGTTCTATAATATTATGTCATATCTTATGGCTTAATTGAGTGTGCTTTAACAATGTGATAATTCAGAAGTACACATTATTGGATTATAGTAAGAATGAGCCAAATTTTGTAACTTTTGTGCAGACTAAATAGAAAATAACTTGGGTTTAATGGGATTCTTGCCAAACCAAAGGAAGTTTCTAAGCAGTATCAGTACAGTTGCAAAAAAAAAAAAAAAAGAGGCTGCAACATTGATAGAGTCATGACTATTTCTGGTTTTAAGTGATTAAAAATATTTTCCTTGACATTGTATATGATTATTCTTGGCCAAGTGTGTGTGCTTTTTGTCTTGCATTTAGGGAGTAAATATATAGAACTAGATAGATGGTATGCTACTACTATACTGTCAGAAGTGCCCATAGAATGTGCAAAAGTAGTCTGTGAAACAGTCAGGAGCTCAAACACATTAATTGCTGTTCCTGAATAATTGAGGTGTAACCTTTTAACCTCTCTACTTCCTTCTTTCAGTTGCAAAATAAGCCATTCGGTATGATTTTTCTTCAAATATGTTATACTTCAAGTGGCATCTCACTTTCAGAGCATGTACATGGGTCTTGTTTCAGTAACACAGAAAAATGCATTTTCCTCTCATCTTTATGGCTACATGACATTGTGCAACATGAGTTGTGGAAAATTGTAAGAGGTGAGGGTTGGGTTGTTTTTTTTTTTTTCTCCAAGGAAAATAAGTCCTTTTGTTCAGTCCTGAGGGGAAGCAAAATACTGAAAATAATAGTACCAGAAAGGCTACAAGGTTCTTTGTGTGTATAATATAAAATATTTCATAAATTATTTAACCAGCATCTTGAAGTAGTGGAGTTTTGCACGAAAGCTATTTGGAAATGGATTCCTTATCCAGACTTTTCTGTGCACATATCACCTCTGATAGCTACTGTACAGAAGAGGTCAACACCTGTTGTCTGTATGTCTTTTTTCACTTCCATTTCTTTTGCTAAAAAAAAATTAAAACATTTATTTACCATGTTTTCTTCTTTCATGCTAAGGAGCATGCCAAGAGCCCTTAGATTTCATAGATCCATAGAACGTTTTGGGTTGAAAGGGATCTTACAGATCTTCTAGTTCCAACCCCCTTGGCATTGGCAGTAGCACCTTCCATTAGACCAGGGTGCTCAAAGACTCATCAAATCTGGCCTTGAACACCTCCAGAGAAGGGGCATCCATGACTTCCTTGGATCATTGTTCCAGTGTCTCCCCAATGAATAACCTTTCTATACTTGCAAATTTTGAATAGGCTAAGTAACATCACCATAGAATTAAATGTTAAGGCCCCTTGAAAGGTTACAAATATTATAAATCACTTATGCATTTGAATCTTGGTTTGGTGAATGAAAAGATGATGTCTATGACACTTAGAACAAAAGGAGAAAAATAGGAACAGTGGGACTGTTGGCTAAGGGCTGAAGCTGCTGATTTATGTGAGCTCCAAGCTCAAAAACTATTTTATGAGTGCTTCAGAAACAGATATTTTTAACTTGAGTATGATAGGGATTGTGGCAGTGAAGACTTTCTATTCCCTCCTTCCATCTGTCTTCTACATCCATCTGTCATACTTTATCCCTGTTTAGACTGAAAATATTCTGGATTTGTGGCAGCGTTTGTATTTATAAACCAAACAGCCAATAGGCTGAATGCGACAGAAGCTGAGAGGCCTACTGATACAATCACTTGGCAAGAGGTCCCCTGCTACAAGTACTATGCCATTTTTGTGGTTGGAGTTGCTAAATTCCAGCATCTAATGCTTGTCACACTGCTAAGGAAAAAACACAGGTGCACTCTACTGTCATGAGGACGCATCACTCCTGAATGACAACAGGTCACCCAAAAGATGTCTGGAAACAGCTGGTATCTGAGTGAATAGAATGATAATAATTCCTACAATAGAAGACTCAGGCCAATCAGCAAATAGATTCCTTTTTCTTCTCAGCAGATGATGTTACTCTACATACAGGCTCTACAGTATTTGCTGGGTCTTTTATTTGTTACTAACTGAATATGTACAGAATGACAAAACAGGGAAAAGAATCAGCTCTCAGTTCAATTATTTTTCCAGTAGCACCTTGAATATTAGCACAGACATCAGATAAGAACAATGGCTTTAATACTCTGAGACAGGCTCTTCAACTACATACTTAAGGATTTTTTTACTAAAATTACACTAATATTAAATTTAAATTTAAAATTGTTATTCCAGTATACTGTTAATGTATCCAGAAATGTTCCTCTTCCTTAGATAGGTATTTAACATAAACAGTAATTTAGATATATACTTACTCAATTTATGACTCATTAACAGGTTGGAAATATAAATAAATAAATAGGGAAGTGTAAATACATTTTAGAAGTGTACTTTATTCATAAAAAGAATATGCTTCTGTCAGTGTAGCAGCAGAGGGCAACACGGTCATTACATGAATCTGCAGTCTGAAATTGCATCTCTTTTTTTTTTTTTTTTTAATTAGTATTCTGGTTTCTAGTATTTGAACTTTCAACTAGAAAGATTGTAGCCTGGTACTATTAGACAAAAGAAGCTTCCTCATACAACTAAACCAGCATTTTTTACTGTGGTGATAGAAAGTCTTTGCTGTGTTAAAATATTCAATGGAGATCTTATACCTTCACTCATTCTATTCTTTCCTGTGTGTCAATACAAGTGTTTCATGCTGTCACATGTGGAGCTGTACTGAGAGCTGATCTGACTGAAAATTTTTCATAGGCAAAGAAAAGGGAAGAGAAATGGGGGAGTGATTTTCAGTGGATCGCTTCCGTGATTTTCATTGTATAACCACACAAATAGCTATGTTGTCATAATGGAAAAAATGCAGAGCCATATATGAATTGGGAGATCATTGAGTAGATGAATAGCAAGGAATGCTAAGCCTGGCATTGCTCCTGAAGTAATACATATTACATTATGTCCTTATTTCTGTCATTGTGGCTGAGATTTATTTTTTCCTGATACCTGGCAGAGCAAAGATCACCTAACGCTAGTTCCGAGAGACCAAGAAGACACTGCATCAAAACTCGATCTGCAGCATTACATGAAGATGCAGTTCCTCAAAAGAAGTAGCTCCTGTCCTGTTTATCCTGTTGTCAGATGAGAGAAGACTATGTTAGGAGCAGTAAGAAAATATAAAAACTAAACTACATATTTATAATCTATTTTTTTATAGCTTCTCTTCTAAATCAGCAGAAAATGAATGTTTCTCATGAAAAGAGGAGACAAAATGTTGAGAGATCCAGTATTTTAAATTAATTAATCTTTACTTTATGTTTTTGTAATAACAAATAACACTTGTAGTGCCAGAATAGGTAGAAACAGTGAATCTAGTTTGTGAGCACAGGAGGTATGCCCTGGAGATATTGGAACACTTTGCATTTTAGTATAAGAATAGCAATCTACCCTAAATTCCATTAAAAACTGACTGCCAGAGGTAGGTATAGGGTATTAAAAGTGCTGATCATTTTGGCAATTCAAATAATAAAAAGTTCTTCATCAGTAACTCAGTAGCTTGCACTTGTTCTTCCAGTGTCTGTTTTATATCCACAACCATAATTCCATTGCAATATGCTGGTGTTTTTCTTCTGCAGTAATTGGAGGTTTTGTTTATAATACTTAATTTTAGTCTTTCCTACACTTCTGTCATCCATTCATTTATTTTTTTCCTGTTCTACTCGCATGCATCTTAATAATTTCTATGCCTCTGAAAGTATTCTACTTTCCAAGCTGATGTGCAAAAAGCATCTGTAAGATGCATGCTCTTTAATAAGGATGGGTTTAATGACCACAGCTTAAATTTCAAATAGCAACACGCAGATCTTAACTATCGTCTGGTCTATAGAATACGTGATTTCAGAACACTGCAGTTCAAGCTTCAGTAGCATGCAGGATGTGTCTTTTAATAACTTGGTGTAGGAAAGCCACAGTACTCCAACTGTCTGCTTTATGCTGAACTCTCTGAAGCAGCCAATTTTGTCATCCAGAACGTGGCTGCCACACATGCTGGGTGCTGATTGCAAGTATTATCTTAAGATAATCACTTTTCAATATTAAAGAAAATTACGCTTCTTTTAAAGTAATTCTTTAGTGCTTTATACCCCTGCTGGCTTCATCACACCAGGAGGTAACTGACAAACAGCATCATTTGGTTTCAGGGCTGCCTTTGCTGCTGCATTGTGTTTATCAAACAAATTGGGAGGAAGAAGAGGGCTGTGAGAAATCAACAACCTGCAGCTTCTCAAGAAGAAAAGAATGTAGCTTGACAACATAAAGCAAACCTGTACTAGAATGCAACCAGAGTGCTTCATGGAGCAATGTTTGAAACAAAGATCATAGCCTTTGGACACCCTTTGGTCCTACACAGGTGGGATCCTGTCAAGAGTGTCACCAGAATCTCTGCCATCTGGCATTTTTTCTTAAGTATATTATATGAAAGCTCAATAATGAGTGTGCTAAACATGCAGTGTTGGAGATCTTGAAGATCTAGTGATTTTATGTTTAAACAAGCTGAGCTCATGTTGCATTCCTGAGTACCTGCTGCTGTGCTGGACTAAATCCTTTTTAAGCCTGATCTTCTTCCTTCACTTCTATTCCTTATAATACATTGTGGATCACCATAATTTCTGCTCTATAACAAGAGCACTGAATGAAGAGCTTATTTTGCTCAGCTAGTGTAATTGTAAATGGTTACAAATGAAATAATTGTAAAATAAAAAAAAACTTTAATTTTCTCTTTTATTTTTCTTTCTCTTTAGAGACAACAAAGTAGTTCTGATGAGATTCTCTTATTTCTAAATGAACCCTTCTGTCTGCCAAGCACAGGCCATAGTGCTATTTAGGATCCTAAAACTGCAACTCAACACCAAAAACATGAATCCTATTAGCTGCATGAAAGAAGCAGGCAAAATATTTCCAGCGAGATAAGCTTTGTGCAGAAAGGTAATACATTTGCTTAGACTGGTTGCTGTAGCTGCAAAATATTTCTACTCATTTTCAAATGTACTCCTCTTCACAGCTGTCTGGGCAAGGTATTAAAAAAAAAATGAATGCAGGAGATAAAAATACATTTTGGAAAATCCAAGGTACATTTAAATAAGGAGGAGAGAAATTTAAGTACATATAAATAAGCAGAGGAAACGTTATTAAAAATACTGCTGTTGTAAATATTACTTCCTGTTTTATTCCAGCATCTCTCTGCTTCCTCCATTCATATTAAAAATGGTTATACACATTTCTCTCACGACACTAGTAGCACAGTCTGCTCAGGGATCAAGAAATCATGCTCTGTATTGTAGTCTGATCTTTTATGGTTTACAAAAATCTTTAATTGAGCTATGCTTCAGTGGTTAATGCATTTATCCTTCCCTTCACAGTGGCTGCTGCTGCTGTAACATATGGTTTGCCTGTCTGCCTTTTGCTATACGTATTTGCTTTCCAATTGCCCTGAAGATTTCAGCATAAATTCAGTGCATGGTGAAGTACATTATCCCAATGTGAAAAATCTTGTCATTTATAGTTTACAGTTCACTTGTATGTAGATGTTTTGCATCCTGGAGGAAAATGGAAATGACTTCTACTTGTGAGATTTTCCATTGCTTTTTTCCCCCTTACTTTCTCTACCTCTGATAAATGTGTAGAAATTTTTTGTAGCTGTTTCTTCCTCTAGCTAGTAATGTCACTACAGAATTTTACCAGTATTTCTATTTGTTTCTCTCACCTGGATTTTTTGGGAGTTTGGAAGCTGCCTCTCAGCATTTTTAAATGGATTCAGCATAGATGATGGTTTTCTCCTGCCTCTTTTCACATCTGCCAAAAGAATACTGTGCTACTCATTGTGAATGGACTGGGAAGAGTGTATGTGTTCTTTCATCCTTAAACGAGAGGGAAGGATAGAGCAACAGCTGCTAATAGGCTTCATTTTCGCTTCCTATCTTTTGAGATTTCTGTCATTTTTCAGTACCTTCAGATAAGTTTTCTTCCTAAGATTAAGTCTCAGTGATAAAGAAGAAAAAGTATGTGGAAATTAAAGTTACCATGGTATACTTAATCCATAACCAGAATTGTCTGGAAATAATATTTTTAGTTATTTCCACTAAGTTTTAAAGTTCGACATTTTCCTGGGTTTTAATTTATTTTTTAAATTTAAATCCTCCAATAGAGACAAACAGTGAGAAAGCTCACAAAAATAGAGGGACTTTTCATAAGGATATCTAGCAATAGGACAAGATGGAATGTTATTAAGCTGAGGCAGAACAGGAAGAAGGCTGCCCCGGGAGGTTGTGGGTGTCTTCTCCCTGGGGGTGTTCAAGGCCAGGCTGGATGAAGGCTTGAGCAGCTGCATTTAGTTGAGAAGAGTCCCTGCCCAGGGCAGGTTGGAGTAGATGATCTTTAGGGTTGCTTCCAATCTAAGCCATTCTATGATATATACAGATTTTTTCCCTCTAAAACAGTACTTTATCAGGTGAGGACAACAACAAGAAAAAATCCTTGAATTTGCAAGAACTATGTTGTGAGAGCCACCATCTCCCTTACTGCACAGTCACACTTCAGTCATACTCATGCTTGCAAATTGCATATGCTGAGATCTGCAGTCCACTAGAAACAGAAGTGCCAGACTGACAAGGAGGAATTCCTGCACATTAGCAGCCATTTTGTACCTATTTGTAGGGAAATGTTATATAATGCCAATCTAACAATTAGAAAACGTTTCTCCCTCTCTATTTTAATTTGTAAGCCCTCTCCTTTCTCTCTCTCTCTTTTTACTTCTCTACAGTTTAAAGAAACAAGTAGTCCTTGGTTCAATTTAACGTAGACCTCCATTATTTTTATGTACATAAATTCTTATGTTCCAATACGTGGTTGTGTTTCTGTTGCTGAAGTCACAAACTGCTTAGTTTGAAAGACAGTCATCAAACTGTGCTAGTGGAATTGGAGCAACAAAGAAAGCAGAAACTCTTAAAAAACACAACACCAGGTTGTGACAGGACAAGAGGCAATCGACTTAAACTGGAACACAGGAGGTTCCATGTAAACATAAGGAAAAAAATGCTTTACTTTGAAAGTGGCAGAGCCCTGGAACAGGTTGCCCAGAGAGGTTGTGGAGTGTCTTGTCTCTGAAAGCATCCAAAACCTGCCCGGACATGGATGTGTTCCAGTGTGATTTACTCTAGGTGATCCTGGTCTAGCAGGAATGTTGGAATAGATGATCTTCACAGGTTCCTTTCAGTCCCTACCATTCCTTGATTAACTGATCTGTGAAGGAGGTCTCTATTTCCTGCAACTGAAAAATTGAGAGATCAAATGCCTCATGCTGATTGTGGTAAGTGAAAGGTTTAGTACGTAGATTTACTGCACAGGAATAAGGCAGGCATTTAAAACCTTTACCTTTACTGAAAAGGCGATTGGACTTTGGCTCAGAAGTGTGTAAACTGATTAAAAAGAAATGAAACAACATCTGAGAGTTTACTAGTTGGTGCTCACTTGGCAGCTCTAGTACAGTCACTGAGTACAGTCACATGTACAATAATGTCATGTTTCCAGAAAACAGATTCAACCAGGTAAATAAAGGACTATCAATAAAATGATTGGTCTTAAAATATTAAATCTAACTGGAATTTGAATTTTTCTAAGAAATATCTAGAATTCCCTGAAATATATTGTACAGCTGATATAAGCACCTATTAGTAGCTCCACTTAGAGACGTGGTAGCTGAAGAACTTATGTGAGATGGGTAGTTTACTATTAAATAATTCTGCTATTTTCACTGTGTTTGTAACAATGTAATTAACAGCACATGCCAGAGTAGCTTTATTTCTGCCCTGACTAGATTAGCAGTGCAGTACATAACTAATTGCTTAAATTATGCAATTATAGAAACAAATATAGTTTATATAGTTTCATTGTTTGTTTTTACATACTACCACATTATAATGAATTCCACAGTAGCATATTGTGTTTTCATGTGTATCCAGGTAACATTTTTCCTTCTTCTGTAAGTCATGTGTCACTGTTAGATTAAAAATAGATGAATTGTACTAATGATTTTGAAAAACAAGACAGCAAACTTTGATTGGTGATGTGTCATGAGGAAAGTAAATTAACATTTGGTGGAAACTATTTTATTAATCCACTTGACAGATATCTGTAGGTGGATATTTGAACTGGTAAGGAGTAAAGCGAGGAGTCCTACAAGTTACTGATTGTCAGATGTGACACCTCCATGGACTAGACAAATAGGACCCAATTCTGAAACCAACAGAAAACTTACATTGTTTCAATTGTTTTGTTTGTTTGGAGTTTTTAGTTTGTTGCAGGTCAAGTGCTTGCTCCTCTCTGTCTCTTTCTCGCGCTCTCTTTCGCTTTCCCTTTTCCTCCCTGTCTCTTTCTTTCTCTCTCTTTCTCTCCCTTCCCCTCCCCGTCTTTCCTCCACCCCTTCCTCCACCCCCCCCCCCCCCCCCCCCCTTTCCCTTTCCTTCTCTCTTTCTTTCATTTTGTCTTTTCTTCTGGAGCAATTGGTGTGCTCTGTGTAAATAGTTTTCACGCACAATTCCATTAATTGACTTCTTTTCAGATTTTATCAGTTTGAAAGAACTTGCACTACAAAAATAACTTGCAGAGTTGATCCCTGCTGGGGATCAGAGAGTAGTATGAATAAAGAGCACCATCATCCACCATTACTTTCTTTTCAAGAAAATAAATACATCCCTTAAACAATTTGTTTGAATATTATATTAACAATTTATCTCAGTAATATTTGTAATAGTGAGTTTTACCGGATGATTATAACTAATACTGGGAGTGCTTGTGAATGCCATAAACAGCTACATTTTTATCATCAATGTCACAGTTATTTGCTTTGTACTGCAGCACAGAGCAAAAGAATTACTGATTCTGTTTCTTGATAACAGTCTAATGTAGCATTATCTTATATATTTCTGGGTTTTACCACAGAATTGGCTGACCTGCATGATCATCATATTTCTGCTTCAGTAGCTCCTAAGTTTCTAATAATTTTCATGTCTTTGTATTGTTTCTATTTGTGCTGTGTTTTTGCAAGAAAGTAATTCAGTTTTTCATGCATTAATACCAGAAGTATTTTTTTACAATTAATTTGTAGCTGCTAAATTTTTAATTAAAAGTAGACTGCTATTTTGCATTCTTCACTTGGCTTTTGTAAGAGAAAATGAAAGCTAAAAGCAACTCTGCCACTAGGGAAGCACAATGGAATATATCAGGGCTAAGTTCAATGGAATAAAACTGAAATGCATTTTCTTTAGATTTTGAAGCACATACCTGCAGTTGCTTGCTCGTGGTTATGCAGCAGCAGTGGCTGAGCTCCATGTCTACTTTTATTTCTGTATTTGAAAAATGAAGCACTGAGCAGCATACATATAAGAAAATAATACAAAATAAGAAAGGGAGCTAGCTGCAGCTACAGTGTTATTACCACAGGTAAGAAGAGAAGAGCTGGTAAGGATAAAAGGAGGCACATGAACAGAAGACAATCAGTAACATTATCTAATGTTATTCTGAATTATTTATAGTTAGAATAACTAATCAGAAAAATTGCAATAAAAGCATGTTTTATACTTTCCCGTTTCCAAAATCAGCATAGCATAGTCTGAGGAAGATAGCAGACTTTAAAATCTGTATTTCGTGTGCATTTTAATTGTGTAGAGCTTAATTTACTCTGAATGCAATGAAGAATGTTGTCATTAATTTCAGTGGGGTTTTCTTAACTCCTGATAATACAAGTAGAAAGAACTACAAATGTGTTGCATTTTTGAGGTAGGAAGCAAATAAACTATTTCAGAAAACAAATAAAAGCATGACATTTCTAATATAAGTTCTGGGTTATGTTTTATAAGACTACTTTCCTCTAGCAGCTGGCTAAAAGATATGTCTTTTAGTTAATGCACTGGAACCTCTTAAAACTGCCAGTTTACTCACCTGATCTAACTTTCTCATCTTAGGCTTTATGGCACCGACCCGCATCATGACACCAGAGACAGCACAGATGTTCCTGTGATTAGATAAAATGAGAATTTTCATCATCTGAAGAAGTCAATCTTAAGTCATACTATTGTTATTATCCTACCCTTGGGATTTTGATTTCAGCATTGTCTTGAACGTAAGGAATGAATATTATGGAAGGGTTTGGATTATGTGACCCTGAGGTTGTTTGCATTGATGTTGTTTCTACTAATACAGTAAGCAGATTAGCTGTAAAACTCTGATTATTTTTCCCCTTTATGTGAACTGCACATTTTCCTAGCTACTCATTTTGAATATTATTTGGCAAAATATACTTAAAAAAAAGAAGCTCTACAGCAAATGGTGTTCTCCATAGTGGGTATATTCTGTTCTTTGACACTAGTCATACTGACAGTCCCCATGTAGATAGTCCACTGCTCCAAGATGGTGTATGATTACTTCTGTTACAAAATTTATTGACTGATAGCAAGCTTGGTTCATTGCAATATTGTTGCAGCCTTATGGTAACTTGATGGTGTCTTCCCACAATGAGTTTTCCTTGGAAAGTAGATTCTTAGTCAGATGGTACTTTTCTGGAGTGATCCTGGCTTTAGCAGGCTATCACAAGGCCAATAACTTTTGCCAGTGAATGAGTCACAAAAAAAGATAAAGCAGAACCTGATGTTCCTGTCTTTTGACATAGACAGGGATGTGTGATATGTTGTTCAAAAAACTGTCAGCAGCTGACACCACTTGGAACAAGTTTTGTCATTAACAGTACTGAGACAGGACTGTAAGGTATTCTTATTGCCCACCAAATCTAAATAAAGCACTAAACTTCTGAAAATGGACACTTATTGTGCTTTCAAGCATTCAGTGTAGTGACCTACATTTTATAGTATTTATCAATGTTCTTACAGTTGCAGACTGTAACTCTTCAAGGCTATGTACTGTTTGCTTTTTAGATCAAGTGGAATTATTGGTATACAAAACCACTTCCCTTGTTGTCAGTTTCTTCAGGAACAGATGTTCTCTGTCCATAATTTCCATGGTTTTGTAACTATTTTAACAGAAATGTCTTCAAGCAAATATGCAGGTTTGAAAAGCAACTGAAGTTTGCATTTTAATTGTAGTTTATTCCATTGCTTTGAATTTGGAAAAATACTTGTTCCATATTGTAACTAAAGCTGAAGTAGACAGGTATTCTAAGAGTCAAATCATAAATGGTTTGGGTTGGAAGGGGCCTCCAAAGGTCATCTACTCCAACCCTCCTGCAGTGAGCAGGGACATTTTCCATTAGATTAGGTTCCTTTGTGCCATGTCGAGCCTGACCTTGAATATCCTCAGGGATGGAGCCACAACCACCTCCCTGAGTGACCTGCTCCAGTGTTCACCACCCTCATAGTAAAGAACTTGTTCCTAACATCCAACTGAAATCTACTCTTCCATAATTTCAGTACATTGCTCCTTGTCCTATCACTACAGTCTCTCTCCAGTCTTTTTGTTAGGCTCCCTTCAGGTACTGGAAGGTCACTGTTGGGTCTCCTTAGAGTCTTCTCCAGGCTGTACAACCCCAGCTCTCTCAGCCAGTCTCCACAGGGGAGGTGTTCTAGCCCTGTGATCATCTTAGTGGCCCTTCTCTGGGCCAGCTCCACCAGGTTCATGTCCTTCCTGGTGGAGGTCTCCAGAGCTGGATGCAGAACTCCAGGTAAGGTCCTACCTGTCTTAAGAGCTGGCTATGCTTCTTTTGATGCAGCCCAGAATGCAGTTTGCCTCCTGGGCTGCAAATGCATATTGTTGGCTCATGTCCAGTGTATTCTACCACTGTTTTGAATATTTGCATCTCTAAAGAGATATTCACAACAGCAAACTGTTTCAACTGGCTTTGGGTTAATTCAGATACAGCAACCAAGGGATCATGCTCTAAGGTCCCTTCCAAACTAAGCCTCTATATGATTCTATGTTCCAAATAAAAACTGTTCTCATCAATAATGTTTAATAGTGGCACATAGAGGTGTGTATGTGGGCAAGAGGAACAAAATACAGGTTACAGTAAAATGATGGAGCTGAAGTGCTTCTTAAACACATTGTTACAGCAATGAGTTTAAGAAAAAGTGGATAAAATACAGTCATGAAATTATGTGTAGGATAAGGTATGAAAATGCTTTGAAGCTAAAGACTGAGAATGATCAGGTATAGTTGTATCAAGACCAAGTAAACTGGAAAAAAAATAGGGGGGGAGGGAAATAGAGGAGGAATAAAACCTCAGTTCTCAGGATGATAAGTCAGAGTTGTTTATAGAACTTTTCCTCATTGCCTCTAATACAAAACTCAATAAATAAAATCTCATGAGTCATTTTTATTGTCGTTTGCAATTTTCTGATGAAAAAGGATTTCAGGCTTCACATAGCAGCTAATTTCCTGCCTTCCCCTCCTCCCCTACTATTTTTGTGAAACACGAATATGAGTATTTTCTAAATTACTTTTACACCTAAGCCAAAACACAGATTTAGATTTTTGTGTGTCTGTGTTTGTATATACATATAGCAATGAATTTTAGATACCATGTTCATAAGCACTTGGCTTTGAACATTTTTTGGCCTTTGGTGGACAGGGACAAGAAAACAATTTTGCCTCTGCAGTTTTACGCAGACATGAGTGTATTTTTAGGCTACTGTACAATGAGTAACACATTTTCCTTTCCGACGTTTACTGGGTGGGGACTGGACTGGAACCTATGGATTTGCAGTGAATGGTCAGAGACGAAGGCTCTGAGAAATCCACGGGATGCAGTACGTGCGCTGCTGCTGCCAGCGCTCCCCGCCTGCTGCCAGAGCCTGCTGCTGCCCCCGGCGGCAGGCCGCTCGGCGCTGATCTAGCCCTAGCTCCTCGGGAATGCTGGGAATGTTGAGTCAGGGACTGGCAACCTAGACAGCCAGGCTCGCAGCTGACTGAGGGAGACTCGCTGAGGGACAGAAAGACGAGGGACAGGAGCACACGAGCCTCCCCCGACTGCAGCAGGTTCCCTCTTTTCCTCCCCTCGTAGGGGCTCGATTGCTCCAGCTCTCCCTGCTGCCGCCTTCCTCCGCGCGAATGAGATGTCAGCTAAACGTGATGTTGTAAAATCCATGTGAGGACGGGAAGACAGATGCAATGATTTGAAAGGTGAGAAGCTTAAACTAGAATATGGCTGTAATGGATGAATGCAAATTTATTATGATTAAGAGAATGGCTATATATTGCTTTGTACAACTGTCTGGTAGCTGAAGCTGTAAATGAATTTGCAGAACAGGCATTTTATATCGCTTTAGAAATACATTATAATAAATGGGACCAAGTGCACAGCTTATTCTGGTAACAGAGTGCCTCTCCCTACAGAATCGTCAACCAGAAACCTCTCTTGCAATTTCTATTAAAAGCAGCCCTAAGAGCATGTTTTTGTGCCCAGTGTTTAAAAATATTCTTGTTGTAGATGAAGTTTTCTAAAATAGAATTGATGAGCTTTAGCAGTTCTTAGCTTTATACCTAATTACTGGGTAATGTTTGCTGTTTGAAAAATCGTGTCAGGAAAAAGGTGAGAGATTTTTGCTCCCTTCTAGTGGCTGGCAAATAGAGACCAGGAGCTAAAAGGATATTATTTGCCAGTTATATAATTAATGAATACTTACTAGGATCCCTAATTTATGATGCTGTGTGATTTATTTTTTTTTTAACATTATTTAAAAGATCATTTTAGGTTGGACAGTATGATAAAATGCACATATTCAGTAAAGATGCATATATATTTTGCTGAGAACTAGACAGTAATGTGATGGAGAAGGAATATACATATATATTTGTATGAGTATGTGATTGATTTCTAGGCGGCTACCTGCTAAGCCTTGTGATGGATGGGAATCTACTCCCTAAGCAGCGAATTGATATTTCCCTTTTGATGGACACACCAAGCAACCACTTGCGTTAGCAGATACAAGCTCGCTGCAAATAAGCAGGGCCAATAAGTGCAGTCAAGAGGAGGGCAAATCCTACTTGTCAGCGTTAGTTTTCTTGTTGGCTTTTAAAATCAGTGGTTTCCCTTAACTGGTTGTTTGTTTAGGATTTGTTTTTATTTCCGATGCCTGCCTCCCCATCCGCTATCTGCGTGTCCGGGGCGTCCACCTCGTATGCAACCCCTTCCCGGCAGATCCACCGATCCCCGGTCTTTCTCCGCGCCCCTCTCTCTGCAAGGGCGGGGAAGGGGGAAAAGTGCCCCCCTCTACCAAGTCGCTTTGCCACCACCGCCACTCCATTTCCCTGTGGCGAAGTCGCGGACGGAAAAGATCCTATGTCTCATGCCTGGCCCTACCGCCACCAGCCTCCCTGCCGCCCTGCTCTGAGGGAAGATGCTGTTACCGCCCTCCTCCCGCCTTGGGAAATCGCAGAACTCCCCAGCGTTGATTCAGGTGCTCTTTACAGGGCGCGGGGAGAAACCTCGGCCGTGCGGTCAGTGGTTTTCCAGCCCCAGGGGCAGGGGAGATTTGGAAGTGTCCTCCCAGACTCAATTCTCGTGCGGAGTGAGGAAGCCCGACAACCTTCCTGGCCCAGTTCCCTTCACGGATGGTTGTGTCAGAACGGCGCGTCCAGACCCCACTTCGTGCCTCTACAGGGAGGGACCCCTAAAACCATCCCTCAAAGGCAGGGGAATTTCTGGGAATTCTCCTGGTAGGGCTCTCCTCGCCCGCTCCATCAGTGCCACCGCTGCCCTGGCGACAAGCACGGCCGTACCTCCCTGAGGGCCGGCGCTCGCGGCCGCAGCAGCTGCGCGAGGAGCCGCGCGGGCCCGGCCAGCCCTGGCGATCCTCACTGCGGGCGGGAGAGCAGCGGCTCCGCCGGCCCCGCCCCTCCCTGGCGGGCGGGGCGGGAACGCCCTGGCTCGGTGTGGCGACCGGAGGGCGGGGGCTGGCGCGTGCCGCTCGCGGCGGCGGGGTCCGGTCCTGCTGTCGCTGTGCTCCTCGAGGGCTCGCGCGAGTGTGTCGGCGTGAGGCCCCCACAGCAGCCGTGTGCGCTCCGTGCCCGCAGGTGCCTGCCGGGCCCTTTGCCCTCTTGCGTTGCTGCTGGCTGGTGTTTTCCTTCACCTGCTCGATGGAAGGACGGAGGCTCTTCTAGCTCCTGCGCTTTCGCCATCTCATCTGCTTGAGCGGTGACAGCGTTGAAAGGTGTGTGAAAACAGCACACTTGCACGTCTTTTCAGTGTTCTAAAACAAACGTTTCCATTGCTGTTATTTTTGTTTGAAAGTAATTTGACTTTTCCTCAAGGAAACTGTGCGCAAAGGTGTGACTTTCTGTCCTGTAAGTAAAAGGAGCACAATTTCTGTTTCTAGAGGAGTAATGAGGTAAGGGCGGGCCGTGAGATTGTGTGGCCTCTCAGCTCAGGCTGAAACCAGCTGTTTGAAGTACGGAGGAACTCTATGCTGTATCTCCTGTAAATTCACCCACGGTGGACTGGATCTTCCAGTTAAGAACTGAGAGGTTTCCTGTTTGCTGTTTGTGTTGTGCTAGTTCATTTGTAGCGTGTCTTCATATACACATTTTATCATCACTAAACGTTTAAATGAAAGTGTAAGGAGATAGTAAGGGCATAGTATTTTCCTAGTGAAAGAGAATGCAAGTATATGGGCTGTCCTCATCGTTCTCTCAGAAATGCCATTTGAGAGAGCAAATAGTGAAAATATTAACTCCAGAAAACAGTTGGACTAAGTAATTTTGCAAGGTAGTGCTGAGGATTGAAAGGTTGCTTGTGCGTTGGAGAAAGTGTGTTTAGAGAGCTTTGGAGGAGACTTGGCTGCCGGTATCTTTTAGTAGCTCCTATTTTAATCCTGCTCAGTTGGTTGAGTACCTAGGCTGATCGGTTGTTTTCCTGAATATGAAAAATGATACCATCTGATTTTGCTTCCTCACTCTAGCATTGAGATCGTGCACTTTGGGTTTCTAGTTGTGTGGAGTTTTTCTTCCATGAAGATGGATTTATGAGTAGAAAGTGTCTTCTGTCTTGAACTAAAATGCATCCTGTTTTCCAGTAGTTAGAGGATTCAGTTACTGAAATGGTTTCCCTCCTTTCAGAGCATGAAAGAAGAAGTTAGCATGCAGGGGCATCTTCTGTTCTTCCCCACGTTACTGTGCAAAACAGAGCCCCTTCCCTTAGAAATTGTTTCAAGTCTTCCTTAGTACTGACCTCCTTTTACCTTCTGTAATTTAGTGTTTTGATCTGTGAGGTCTCTTCCAACCCTGATGATACTGTGATACTGTTTGACTACCTTGTATTCATTATACTGATGTAGTGAAGCTGCAGTTGGAAGAGACCCATCTTACCACTGTTGTGTTCTATGTGTGGTGCTTCAACTCTTTTAACCTACTGATGGTCAAATTCTGATGAATGTATAAGGTGTAATTATCAATGCCAGTTATCACTGCTATTTCTTGCCTGCTTTGAATGCTGTAGAAGGGTGTCAAAGGAAGGAGTGGCCCACATTCTTAGCAGCCAAATACCAAGTAAGCACATTCAGCTATTTTTGAATGCCAAACGTACCTGATATCTAGAGAATTAGCTATTCAGCGTGCATTTTTTGTAAAAGAATGCTTGAGGTGATTTTTCTTGCTGTAGAAAGATGATTCTTGCAGACTTCTGAAGGATGACTAACAGAAAAAGAGTGGGTTGTTCACCCCTCAAAGAAGGTGAGGCAACCAGCCTGTGTGTTGCTTCCAAAGACAACATATGTTCTTCCACCTGTGTCTCTTATGGTATTTATTACATTTTTATCCACTATGATGCATTTGTTACCGTCTCAATTTTATTTAGGTTGTGAGATGCCTGGGGTATATGTGGAGATGATTAGTCAGATCCACATAGGAAATATTACCATGATACTGAAATCTTGGTGGTTTGTCTTTTTATTTTTTTTAATGTGGCTGCTCTTTTATTTGTGATTAGATTTGTTTTCTCCAGTTTTAGGATTGATTGAAAATATTTTTGTGATGTTTCATGTTTTGAGTCCTCTTACATGTACTTAGCAATAACAAGGTTTCCTCATCTTACTTCTTTAATAGCCTGTGTTTTTGACAAAGTCCTGGCAAAGGGCAAGAGCTACTTTTAAGCAAAGTAAGATTAAAATTTATTTTTGAGCAAGGCAAAGCTCAGAAACAAACTGGGTACTGTTGCTTCTGGGCTACGCTCAGAAGAAAATGCCAAGGCAGATCAACAGAAGCATCAATTGAATCTTTTTGTGGAGCACTTGATTTTTAATTTGCTACATAGTGTATTTTATAAAAATACTCCAATCTTTTTGAGATAAATGCTGATGGCTTTATGGTTTATTACTGCCTGTATGCAAAGGGTAACAGAAAAAAAAGTAGAAAATTATTTCTTTGGAGAATGATTTTGCATGATTCTTGGGGTCCAAGAAAGTGTGTAAGCATAGATAGTCAATGTTTGTGTTAAGAAAGTATAACTGTCTGGTTTAATTAACATTGGTAGTGCAGTATTTGAGTTGTATTGTTATTTTCCTGGATGTTGCTTTCCTGGATGCTGATTTTAGGGAGTTCTTAGGATTAAACTAGCTATGTTAGCTTTTGCAATGCCCAGCTGTTGGATATCATAAATATCCAGATTTTGTTTTGAAGTAGATTTAATGATTAGGAACACGAAACTAATCTCTTTTCAGAGAATGTGTAAGGTGCTGAGCACCAACAAAGTATAGAACAGGAGAAAAGATGTTTCAGCACTCTTCCGGGTAAGACTCCGTTACTGTAACACTATTTTTGTCCCCAGAAACCTGGAATTCTTTCACAATGTGGGAAGTGTAGACTTAGAGATGGACATTTAATATGTCTGGAAAGTTGTATAGCACTGTAGTTTCTTTACTTTATAATGAAACTTCTGAGGGAGATCTGTAGTGTTGCAATTTCTGTTTGTTTTGTTTTTTAGGATGGCAGATGGAATGTGGCTAACAACTTGAGTTGTATCTCAGTGTTTCAAATTGTGATAGGATGTGTGGGAACCTTTGGTATGTTGGATGTTTGGTGAAGCCTAAGCTTTTCAGAGAGGGTTTTAAGATTAGATTTTTGAAAGGAGATACCAGCTTTCCAGACTATCTTCTAGGCTATCTTAGAAACCCACTGTTGCAGACTGGTTAACGTGTGAGTTCATTAATGACCCATGTGCTTTTCATTTAGCTGAAGTATCCCACTTTCAGCAAATGCTGTCTTTTTTAAGCATCTCACTGCTTGTCATGCCTATTAACCTATCTCTTTAACCTAAGTTACAGTGCAGACGTAGGATCTAGGAGCTAAATTCTACAGAAATGATAAATTATGAGAGAGATATTTTAGAGTTAAATCACTTAAAAAAATGTGTGGGAAATGCCATGGAATGGTGAAAGGAATAAAAAAAAAATCACTGAAAGGTAAATGTTAAGATGGATACCTGTGAAAATGACTGTATTTACTGGAATAACTGGAGTTAAGGTAGGAAGTCTCTAAAGAAAGCAATGTCTGTAATGATCGCCTAGCTGAATATAGCATGCAATTTATTTCAAAGGAAGTGAAGGAAATGTGTAATGAAAGACTCTGCTATTCACAAATTTAGTCCAACAGTTCATGTATTTCACAAAGCATTGATAATAGGTGGGATGGTTTCCCTCCAAGTAAATAGCTCTCATCACTTGAGATGAATGCTAACTTACTGGCCATACTGTCCTACTGACTTTGAGTGGCTCACAGAACATGCTTTTGTGACTGCATTCCAATTTTGAATGTCTGTTACTTTGTTCCAATTTCAAATAGAGGTTTCCTGTGTCCATGCTAATGGCTACACTATTTGGCACCCATTTTGATAGTCTTACTGTAAAAATAGCAAATTGAATGGGCTTGGAGATCACAGCACTTGAATTCTTAGAAACTGACTTTATCAAATATGAGTTGAATCCTGTTGGAGATTGTGCTGATGCTTCTTCAGTTTTTGGTATTGCTATGTAAGCAGTTTTCATGGTGGGTAAAAATAATTCACAGATAATATGATAAGATCCCTATTTCCTTATTTCTGTGGTATCTGCAATGTCTGAATTGTTCTGTGTTTCTGTGACAATATGGACTTTGACTTCAAGAGTTTTCTGTAGTGTTGTTGAAATACAGCTCTTATCATTTGAGGTTCTTTGAAAAATTCAGATTAGTGGACAAAGATTAAATGGTAAAGCACTTTTTTTTTTTTTTACTAATGTCAAATAGCAGTGCAAGAAGTGTGTACTCTCCAGGTGCTTCTTTGGAAGACAGCTTGCTGTGTAAAGCATACTTCTTTCTGATGGCTTAGTGTTGGCGGTCATGATGTATCTTGGATTTTTAAATATTTTTTTTTCACAGACATCATTTGAAGTCTGCTCAGACAATTTGTTTTTCCTTAAGAAGAGGAGTTACAATAGTGTCTCTCATCAGTGTCAAATGTTCATGTCAGGTGCCTGTAAGGACTTACAAGTTGCACATGATTATGCTCAACTGAGATGTCAGCACAAAGGTGGCAGATTGGGTTGTGCTATGAAGTTGTTAATAACCAAGTGTTTGGGGAACTTCAACTTTTTTTTCTCCTTTCCAATAAGTAATTCCAGAAGTGGAATGCCTTCTATTGATTCCAGAGTGCTGATTCTATGCTAACTTGAAAGGTAGTTTACTGAATCACTTGCATCACTTCTGGAGTTTTAAGTCCCTTGAACAGCTTTGATCTAATGTGATGGAGGCAGAGCCAGTTTCTTTTTTTCATCATGATCCTGAACATGTGCATGCCCTTATATCCTAGTGAAAAGAACAGAGAGGAGAGATGTTATGCATGTTTTTATGTCTTATGGCTTCAAAAACTGCTGAATGCACAAATGTGTGCTTTTCATTCTACAAATTGAGTATGTATATTACTACCCTTGAATCCAAGAAATGTACAGTGTATAGTGTGTGGTTTGGCTTTTTGAATTGTAAATGTTCCATTATTGAAGTATTCTAAGAAAATGACAAAGTTACACAAGTAGTCTGAACAGCTGGTCCTATGGTGACTGTTCTGTTCCATTCTTATAAGAACAGGAGCTTTATAGCAAAACAATAAAATAGAGCTTTATCCTGCAGATATATACCCTTCTGTTTAATAACATTCATGTGAATGGCTTAAGTGAATTCAGTTGAAAATAGTCAATCGTGTAGAAGTTTCTCTAAGATAGATTGGGAGTTTTACATGCAATTTAAAATGAGAAGTATTACATTAATGTAAATGACAGAATATTCCTAGGATACTTAATGGGGAAGTAGAGAAATTTACAGAGCTAGTTTAAAATTCAGTCAATTTCCCTTTACATTATTTTCCATTCTCAGCTTGTATTCCTAAAACAAACAATTTCAGTCTGGAGTGTGTGTTTAGTATACGTATGTGTTATCAGGTAAACAGCCTTTTGTTTCAAAGACTGTTGCTATGATTTTTGACAGTATAGCTGTTTGCAATTGTGTGGGCCTGCATAACAAGTTTTTTCTGGTGTTCTACCTTTTTAACCTTGTTTGAAAAGTGTGATTTTTTTTTTTTTTGGCATTATCAACACATTCCTGATGCATCAGAAGTGCGACTTTTCCTGTTACAGATACAATCTGTAAGGAAATACTTGGTTCCTATCATCATATTTTTATTCAGTCATTCCTGAGTATTTAATTGACTATATTCTGCCTTTTATTGTTAGTATCTTATAATCTTACTTGCTGTTACGTACAGCAAGGGGAAATACAGATAATAGGTGTCACACAGAACATTCAGAAAAGTTTTTAGTTTGAAGCAATGTCTTAAGTATAAACATGCATTTAAAAACATTAAACCCATATTTTTATAAATTAATCTTTTCAAGATCAAAAATGGTCTTTTCAGTACCTGAAGTCTAAGAGCTTTCTGCAAGATCTAAAGCATCACAACAGTTTTCCATATTGATTCCTCATCTTCAATTTCTTGGGTTCAATCGGAACTGCAATTCAGTGTCATTAGCATTCATAGAAATTAAAGAGTTAATAATTTTTAATTAGATCCTCACTTCCCTCAAATTAGATTGATAAATTTTGATCATAATTGGCTTTGCTAAGGGCTCAGTTTTCTTTGCTTACAGAAAAGGCAGGAGGAGCATGAACTGATATGAAAAATTAACAATATGAAGTTGCAGTTGTGGATCAACTTCCTTGCTTGACATTTTTATTGTGTGCAGTTCAGATGCTGCATCAGCAAGGCAAATGAGATCGCAAGTAAGAAAAAGAAGCTTGGCTATTTAATTGTTCAAATAGATACATTATTTGTTACTTGAATTATTTTTTTTTTCCCTTTACTACTTCATTTACTTTTAGAAAGTAATCAAAACAATGGAAATTCAAGACGAATTATGTCCTTGTTTGATTATTTAGGTATGTTTATAATAAACTATATTATATGTAATATATACTATATTATACCACATTATATTATATGATAGTGTATTATATATATGGTATATTATATATTTTACCATATATGTATAATATTGCTGGAAACAAACTTTTTTTTTAATATATCTATAAGTATCTCTTTGGTCCCTCTTGAAGTTACAGGTGCTTTGTAAGGAAGCTTTAAAAATGAAGCTTTTGTAGTTGTCAAGTTGAAGTAGGAACAAACATATTGGTTATAAAAGGGAATAAAGGGTCCATTTGTTGTTATTTCTGTTATTTAGGTATTTTTAATGGCAAGTCTAGTTTTCTGGTTTTCTAAAGAACTCTCAAGTTTTCTTAGATGGTGCTTATTTTTAAGCTCTAAGTTCTCAGTTGAAATAGATACTTCAGTCTGTTTCAGTGTTTCTGTAAATGATTAAATAGCATTCAAGGTAGGTAAAGCTTGGCAAAAACAAATCAAAATTCTCCTTATTGGATGTAATTTTTAGGTAATCCTGAAGAACAGTATTTACTCTTACGTTTTATTATGTTTCCCCAAAGGAGACTAAGACATTTAATTCTATTGTAGTTTAATAATTATTAAACGAAAAATACTGTTTTTCTGTATTTCTAAGGCTAACCAAGTGCCTTAGAATAATCTTCTGTAAAAGACCGCAGTTTGTAAATGCAGGTTTGCATTAACGAATGAGATTTCTTACTGAGAAAGAAATAAGAGCAAGTGATTAGCAACTGCAGGATGGAAGGCCTGGTGAATATAGACTAGGATACAGAGTTTAGCACATAAAAGATACCTGCGTTAGGAATTCTTTCTCTAGAAAGCGTTAGGAATTCTTTCTCTAGAAAGACAGCTTGCCAGTCCTTCGGAAGTACCCATGTATTCTGAGAAGGTCATTAAGGTGTAGGAAAGTTGAGAAGACTGAAGGAAAAAAAAGAGCTCCAGGCGGCGTTTTAGAGTGTGTGTGTTTCTATCCCCTATTACTTGTGATTCACACCACCCGCCCCCTCCACCCCCCATCAGAAATTGGATCTTAATGTTAAGAGTTGAAGAGAGAGCAGATGGCTGGCAAGACTGTGACACAGTGCTTTCAGGCTTGTGAACTGTGATCAATTTAAACAGGTATCTTACCCTGCTGCTTTGGAACTCTTAACAGCACTGTTAATGCTGGTGCTTAATACTTTAAAGGATGATGCTCAACATCTCAGCTTCTGGTAATTGCCTGTTAAATCAAAGTGAACTTGAATAGTGGTCTGTAGTCTGCGTTGGAAGATAATTTGTTGTGCAGGCTGTGCTTGGTTATGCTTGCCCAGAATTGACAGATACGCGTCCTGATACCTTTTTACAATAAAGATACAGTGCGTTCTCTGACAAAACCAATGACAATTAGAAGTGATGATTCTGCTTGGCTATAGAAGGGCGTTTTCTCTCTCTTCATTTTTGTTCAGGTCCTTAGCATTTGACACAACCCAAGAAAAATAAATCTTAAATTTCTCACTGCCCTTACGCATCTCAGAAACCCCAGGGATTCTTTCTTTTGCCACATGCAGGAATGCAAGACAGACCTGTTGTTGTGAAAGTGTTACAGTTAAAACATAAACAATGTAGTGTTTCAACAGAGAAACCTAATAAAAGTTACACAGTAAAGGAGGTGTCAGTTGATGAAGTTGAAATATTACTTTTATTTAAAGACCATTTCTACTTAATATTATGCTTTAAAAGTTTAAGGTATCATGTCTTTTACATTGTAATAAAAAAATCTGCATTAAAAAAATAAACCTCTAATGAATACTAACCTTATTTTAAAACTATGACATGGGAATAAAAGAGTATTGGTATCTCTTCACTTGAGGGTAACATAATTTGCAGTTCCATTAGAACTGCCTGTTTTTTGCAAATTTTTTGATACTGCATTTTGAACAATTATTTCCATTGTTGGAGTTTGCTGATTGCATGGTAAGTATTAATTGCTGTCACTGCACCTGACAACATCAGAATGCCTGACTGTATTGTCCCTTTATGTCATTAGATATATATTTAGCAGCTGTTCCTACTTTCTTCTTTGCATAGTATTTCTTTTGTATGAACTGAAAATGAGAAGCAGGCAGGTGCGATCAACTATTCCTGTGAAGTGATAAATGCCAGTGCTTTCTTATAGCATTGAGGGGAGTTCAGGGGCATCACCAACTTGCAAGATCATGACAGACTTAGAAACTAACTCTACACAACACTGTGCACTATTTTTTATAACTAACTGCAAGAGAAAGTAGATAATATTTGTTGACAAGTGAAAAGTGATCTATTGTGTGGATTGTTGTAAAACAGACTTTTGTTAGAAATGGAGATTCAGGACAGTAAGGAAATAGCAATGTGGCTTTTAATGTATATTGTATGTTTTATTTTGCAAATTTCTAAGGAACAGTAGAGCAGTAGGAAGAAATGGGTGATTTTCTTATGATTGAAAAATGAGAGGGAGGAGTAAGGAATTTGATAAGCCTGATAACAGAACACTTTATCCCAAACAAAAACAGTTCAGGTCCTGTACTAATTCCATGTGGACTCACATTTTTGCCTTTTTAAAAAAACTTTATTTAAATGAGACATGCTGTGCTGCTCAGATTAATGAGGATAACAAGCATACTGCATGATAGATTTTAGTTCTCTAGTTTGCACCAGCGTGCTAGTTTTTTGCCTTTTGCGTGTGCATGTTTTAATTGCCACAGGTTATAAGAAACATGACAATACAATAATCTCTTCTCTGAGAATATTTTCAACAACTGTAAAAAGATTAAAAAACCAAGGTAAAACAACGGAGTGTGTGAGAAATATTTCTGCCTCTTGTTCATGACTTCAAATACTTTTCGGTACTAAGAAAGTATTTACATTCTTTTATTTTAATAAATACTGTTTGCCAGGACATGTGTTTTCCTATGAATCTCCTTCCATTTGTGGCATCTCAAAATATAAGGAAGATGACTACTGGTGGAGAATATAGGAACATTGTCTTCTACATCATGTCCTATTTCTTTTCTTCTGTTTTATTGCCTTTTCTTTTCCTAGGGAGCTATATGGTACTGAACAATTTTAGACTGTTTGGAAGCCATTGAGAATTTTAAAAACCAGATTGATAATTTCTGTACTTGCCTGTCACTATTACTTGGGGAAGATAGCTGTAAGAAAGGCGGTTCCCTTAAAGCTTTTGGTAGTATTACAAATATTTGAGCTCTTAGCTGAATGTTAATATTGGCAAGTAGTTGTGCAAAGCTATTAAGTATTTGGCTAATGTCCAGACTTCCTGCTGATTAGGTGTTTCTGGGTAGAGACACAGAAATTCTAAATCAGCCTTATGCTTTCTAAGCATTTTTTTTCTTCTTTCACCCCCTTCCCCCCCCCCCCCCCCGTTCTGTATTCTCTGCACACGGCCTCTACCCCCTCATCTGTATTTTGGTGGCTGTTTGGGCCCCACTATGTCTTCCTGTTAAGATGGTGTAAATGATCAGCATGTGAGATACAGTGACACAAAGTCAGAAAGTAGCTCCATAATCAAATACTGGTTATCAATTGATAAGAAGGAAATGGTAGCACTCATCATTATGAAACTAATAGTGTACCCTAGCCAGGGAGGAAAAAAAAAAAAAAACCCAAACCAGCAAACCCCAAATCCCCAAAACACAGAAGGAAGAAATCAAGTCTCTTTATCCTTCACTAAAAGTCTTTCACTGCTTATTAGTATGAAGCGTGATTGCTCTATAGTAAGATGATGCTTCCAATTTAGTAGTCAGTAAGCTTCCTGGCTACAATATTTGATCATATTGTTGTCTGTCATGGGATTATTTCATGAGGAAGGGTTTTCCACCTTTTGCTGGCTCTGACCCTGTGTCTAGTTACTGATTTTTTTTTCTACTTTTTAATGTGTTTTCCAGCATAGTGCAAATTGATTTTTTTTTTTATTACAAAATTGTTAGATCTGCAGTGGAATTAACTGCACTCTGTGCATGTTAGTGAAACCTGTAATGCAAAACTGGTGAGAACTCTGCATATACTGTGACTACATGCAGAGACGGTAGCAAAGTTCGAAGTGTTACCTACTTTTAATGGTTTGGAAAATGTGATCTGAGTCTGCAGTGCTGCTTGGGCCCAAAGATTTTGGAAGAGAGAGATAGAACATAACACATTGTGGTTTTGCTGAATGGAATGTAGGAGGAATTTAATCGTTTCATTAACTTTTATTCAAACACCACATGTTTTTGTCTGGCAAGATCTAGTTTCCATTTTTCTCTGAACTGTTATGATGGACACAATGCAGAAAATTCTCACTTGCTTTGAACTTAGTAGCAGTGATTTGTTTGAATAGCTTAACAGAATTCACTGGGTGGGGTTGTTTGTGATTTTTGGGTTTTTTTTTTTTTTGAGAGAAGGGTAAGAGTATGTATTCAGTGAAAATCAGAAATGATGGGGTTCTGTGAATACAGTTTTACAAGAAAACTGTGTAATTATGTAAAATGTAGAAGTAATACATTTCGAAAGTAATTTGAGTTTGATAGACCTTCCATTAGCATCATATTAGAATCTGCTTTCAAGTCTCTCTCACAGTTAAAAGTCAAATAAAATGCAATGTCTAAGCCTTCGCTGATGTGGATAATGTGAACCCATGATGTTATTGTCTGCAGAGTGCAGGTGATGAGATGAGGCAGATATGTGGAAAATAGGCTAAGGCCAAGTTGAAACAGCCATCAGGAAATATTTTAGTATGAAATAGACTATTTGCTGTGATTTTCAAGGCTGATGAGAGCATGGCAGAGAAAGAATCATCTTGCATCCTCCACACCCACACCCTTTCCCCTCCCTGAATGCATGTTTAAATTTATTTATCTCTTACATAGTTTTGTTTGCAGTGTGATTAACATTAAAATTATAATGGTTAGTTTTAAACCCATACATTATTAGATTATAAAATATTTTTTAAAGTAATGAAATATTGAGACAAGTAGACGACCATCTGTTTTTTTTTGTGTGCTATTAAGCTGATTTGGGTTTCAAACCTCAAAATAACCTTTTATGGGAAATGCGTGCAGTAGATCTGCAATCTACCCCAGACCAGACTGAATCTGGGTGATTTTTTTACCTCAAATTTTAGAGAGAGATAATCTTTATGGATTGTGTTTCAGCTCTTTTGTGCTGGCCACTGTGATACCTATAGCTTGGCTTCTATAAAGTAGGGCAAGTTTGTCTCTCTAGTTGTGGGCATAATGTTCTTATCTCTACAGTTCTTCCCCAATAATGTGTGAGATCCTTGTGCTTCCTCCTGATTACATTTATCTTCCTCTCTCCTTGCACCACAATACATAAGGATTATGCTGTAGTTAGCAAAACCAAAAATTGGGTGAAAACCGATTTAGAGTAATAATTCCCATGTCCCTCTGTCGTGTTCTGCCTTCCCCCCTGCCCTGCAAATTAAGACAGAATAAGAAAAAGGAATTTAGTTTTCAGCTGGAATCATCTTTATCTGACCTGCCCACTCTTGAGTTCAACTAAAGAGCTCTGTGTCAACAAGAAAGATGGGAAGATGGGAGGAGGCATCTTCTCTTTTCTCTAGACAGTAGATGATGATCTGTGTGGCAATCGTTGAGGCCCTGAGGCTGATACTACTTCTTTATGTCTCCAACTCCTGATGTGTTGAGACACACAGTAAATCTTGAAGCTAGGAAGGCTCCATGTATAAGCAGTGAAGAGTAGAAAATTCTGTAGGTGCCTTTCTCCTGTCTTCTATAAAGCAATGGTATATGGCTTCTAACGTGCCTGAGACACTTCAGTCATAAGGAAAGCATGAAGTTTATCCTTTAGATGTATATATTTCCAAAAGGTAACTTTCACGTGCTTTTCTTTTTCCCAGGTGTTCACAAGAAAGTCAAGTCTTTGTAATTAAGGCCATAGGAGGCAATGAATTGCAAATGAAAGTAGAGATAAACTGTAAGAGTATCTTTAAATCAGGATTTTCAGCTTTTGTGCAATGAGCTATCCTTAGTAGGCTATGAAATTAAGAAAACCAAGCATGTAATCATTGTGCTTGCGCACCCTACATGGAAGTCTCCATCCTGATTGGAATATTTTTAGGGGTAAAATAATACTTGAAAGTGCTGTGAAGATGATAACATTTATTTGGTGGTGTACATCCCTTTTCCTGTTGCTCTCACAATTTTCAGAGGCACATGAAAGTTACAATGTTAAATCAATGTGTGAACTTGAATAGTAAAGAACTCCAGACAGAAGTTAACTTCCCTTTGGATGAGAGGTAGTGATTCCCGTTTTCAGTAGGGCTCAATGGTAAGCAAGATAAGTGTTCTCTGCTTTGAAATGAGAGTATCTCAAAACTCACACAAGAAAAGAAGAGACCAGACCTAATGTCCCGCTTTTATCTGGGGTGGCATCTGAGTCCCGGCAGTTCAGCTACAATATACGGGTTTTCTCCTCCTCCTAACCCCCTCCCACTTTGAGTGGGCGAGGAGGAGAGGAGGTGGGAAAGCCGAAATGTCAATTGAGATAATGATGATTTACTATTGCAGGGATATCAGATTACACAAAGGAAAAAAACAAAAAAAACCGAAAGAACCCCCCCCAGAACGGAACAGGAGAAAAGGTAGCAGCGCACCCAGCAGATGAAACCGCGAAAACCGCCGCCGTGTGCGAACTGAAGCTGCCCCAGAAGGGGAAACCCCATGCCGGAGATGGGAGAAACATACAAATAGGAACTTTACAAACTATAGAGTATATTACAAATCACGGAAACCCCGACCGGCCTCTTTCCTGTCATGGAGTGAGCATGGTGTAGAATATACTATCCACTTGGCTCTGTGCCACTTGTGCCACTGCAAGAGCTGGGTAGCCCTATCCCCCCAACCCCCTTCCCTCATCCCCCCTGCTGGGGTCAGTCGGCTTCAACCAATACAGTAAACTCTAGATGGCAAAGCAAATACTTAAATATACATATCAGAGGCTGGGAAAAAAAATAAAGAATAAGTAGGCTATTAAGTGACTCAAAAGAAGAAACATAAATGACCAGCTTAAATTTATGTTTGTGTTAACAATCTTAGTTTTTCACCGGGCCACATCCTGCTGTCATCGCCCCTCCACCTCCCACAAGAATTGTATCGGAAGAAGACAGTTGCTTTTGTGCAGGGTCTGCCATGATCCAGTGGAAGTAAAATAATCTCTTGTGAGAACCTCTTGGAAGGAGCTACAGAACTTCTTCTGGAAACTAGAAATATAAAAGCATGGATTTCTCAGTGCATTGAATGATGTTATTTGTCCAGAGAATAGCTGGGACATGAGAATTAGGATAAGCAGTTGCATTGCCTTTAGTCACCATGATGAGATAGAGGTTTTTATTAATCAATGCATTGAAGTTGAGATGGCAGAAAATCTGTAACAGGTGTTTGCTTGTTTCTTTGGTTTTTTTTTTGTTGTTGAACAAGCCGTGGATCATCTCTTGAATGCTAGGTGACAACTGAAAAGGGGGGCATGTTTGTTAATACTCATGATAAAATATCAAAATTTGAAAATGCAAATCAACAAGTTACATCACATGCTTTTTTTCATCTGTGTGCCTTAGGGCAGAGTTCTGAAAAATGTGAGATTTTTCAGGGCTTGAGAAGCTGGGTCAGGCTTTTGTTTCAGAATTAAAAATATTATTTTTGAGTTCTGTGATCCTGAAGTAGAAAAGAGCTGCTACAGCATCTTCTTGTATCAGTGTCTTCCTAAATAGTTAAACTACATTTTGTCATCAAAATAGGTATCTGTGCTTTGTGTTACGCATAGCCAACTGTTTTTACATGGCAAAAAGCAGCAATGTTTTATGACAGAATTACTGGTCTCTTTAAAATAGTTTGTATGAAACACTGTTATGTTAGCTTGTTTGATCCGTTTTGCCAAGGGCGGTGTTTGTGTTGAAATGAATTACTTTTAATGGAGTAGTCTGGGCACAGCACGAAGAGTTTAGTGACCTGCGAAATGAACCCCAAAACTCGTGCAGAATTATGAAGTAGGTATATTTTATTACAGTGCTGGGTACAGGCAGGATGGCTTCATCAATCCTGCACGCTTCATGCTGGCACAAGCCACAGTTTATGTCACAAGAGAATGCGTATTCATAATAAGAGGTAGGGTTATTACAATTATTTCTTGGAGCTCATTAACATAGATATTTTCCCATTCTCTGCCCCAATTCCAACCCTGGTGGTCTGAATGGTTATCTGCAATGAACATCCCACACAGTCTTCCCAGGGTCTTTCTCATCTCTGGTCAGCAGACCCTTGTTTGTTGCTGGTGTCAGGATAGTCCTGCTTCTCCTTTATCTCCTTCCTGCTTTCCTCAGTCACTGCAGGCCTGGGTCTTTACAAGGTTGCGTATCACAGATCTCCAACGAGTAGCTGCAGACACTTCTACAGTAGCCCTTGTTTAGGTTTGGATATTATCAACTGATTACTATAAACAAACATCTCTACAAAGTTTGGTATTTTATGGTTTGTCACAGATATCCTCAAAATGAGCATCTGGTCTAAGAGACCTTTTAACCAGCATTTCTTGATTTTTATTCTATCATTAGTGTTTCCAAATTATCAGTGTTGAATAAATAGCACATTGTTATATTTTTGCCCAGCACCCATAGTGACCTTGTCATCAACACTTCAGTGTAGTGTAGTGCCATGCCTTCCACTTCTAAATCTTGTGATTCTTGACACAAGACTCTTAGGGTAAGAGGTGAAAATTCAAAAGAATGGCCCCTGTTGGTTAATAGTAGTTGAAACAAACTGAACAAGTTAGAATATATTGGCTAATGTGAATACTGCATACTGGTAATTCAGATGAAACAAAAATACGTTAGATTGTGCTGGCTAATAAACTTATTGAAAATGTAGCCTGCACTAAAGAGTTCTTGGAAATCAGGCAAGCCATGTGATACCTTGAATACCTTGAAACAATCAGGCTTGTTTTAAAAAAAAATCATTGGACCTACCTGATCCTGTAGTGCTGCTGTATGTTTATATTTGTGTTATGGCGAGTTAAATGTGCTTGAAACTTGGTAGGTCTATAATGATAGTATTGGAGAATTTAAAATCAACATTAGTCCTGTCTGTTAAATTAAATAAATTACAAAGATAGCTATGTTCAAGTAATAATGTGGTATCCATAAGAAAAAAATAAAGCTATAGTTCAGAAATATTTATTTTCTACATGAAAACCTACACCATTGTCATATGGTCTTTTCCTGAGAAGCTTATTATTAGCAAATAATATCAAGGTAGTACTTCCCTGAACAAGTAATACTATCTTGGAATTGTTTGAAGGAGATAATCACTTGAATTTGCTTCATTTCGTTGTTCATTTTTCTTACTACATTATGTTTTTACTGGTTCCAGCTGAAAATTAGAATCTCTGTTTCCTTCATTGTTTCTCTATCCATAAACCTGTTTATTGAATATTATTAAAGAATTTATAGAATGGATGAATTGCTACTTTTATACTGTCTTTTGGAAATGTACTATCTTAGTTTGGGTTTTGATTTGGTTTGTTTTTCCCTTTAAGTCAAGTCCTCCCTAATTTAAGTGCCTTCACATATTAGCGAAGATATGTTTTTGGGTCCATGTTTATTGCAACATAAAGTTTGTTAATCTAAGTCAAAATACTGTGCTGTTTTCTAGGAGGATATTTGATTAATTTGAATGTGCTTTTTTAACTAGTCATTCTAAATACAAAGTGTGTAGTATATTTTGGTTTTCAATTAATTACTCTAGGCAGTGGTTTGCTTTGTTTTTTGATACATACTGGTTACTTGTATACCTATTTTCCAAGATGATAATTTGCTTAGTTTTATGTTATCTTTTTTTTTTCAGGTCTCTGACTTTGAAGGAAAAACAGGTTTTTTGCATACTGGAAGAATGCAGTGAAACTGCCAATATTTCTAGCTGGAATTATAAATTTAATATTCAACTTTAGTGTTCCTAATTTCTTACTAAATAGTACCTCAAAGTAGAAGAAAAAATGTATGGAAGTGCAAGAACAATCAGCAACTTAGAAGGAAGTCCCTCCAGGTCTCCTCGTTTGCCAAGATCTCCTCGCCTGGGCCACAGGCGAACAAGTAGTGGAGGAGGAACTGGTAAGACACTATCAATGGAGAACATCCAGTCCCTTAATGCAGCCTATGCAACTTCCGGACCAATGTATCTGAGTGACCACGAAGGTGTAGCTTCTACTACTTTCCCAAAGGGCACAATGACTCTTGGAAGGGCTACAAATCGAGCTATGTATGGTGGTCGAGTCACAGCTATGGGAAGCAGTCCTAATATTGCTTCAGCTGGACTGTCGCACACAGATGTCCTTTCTTACACTGATCAGCATGGAGGTCTGACCACATCTTCACATCATCATCACCATCAAGTTCCTTCTATGCTGAGACAAGTTAGAGATAGTACCATGTTGGATCTGCAAGCTCAGCTTAAGGAACTACAGAGGGAGAATGATCTTCTCAGAAAAGAACTTGACATAAAGGACAGCAAGCTGGGATCCTCCATGAATAGCATCAAAACTTTCTGGAGCCCTGAGCTAAAGAAAGAAAGAGTATTGAGGAAAGAAGAAGCAGCCAGAATGTCAGTTCTTAAAGAACAAATGAGAGTTTCTCATGAAGAAAATCAGGTAAGTAAATCCAAAAGTTTCTTTCTGATGACTTACAGATCAAGCACATGATGTTTTGATTATGATATGGTATCCTGTACTGGAACAACTCTGATGTTTACAACAAGAATTCTGTCTCTTGACCTGTCTGCCTCTGGCTGCTAAGCAGTAGGAGAGCACATGAGTAAGAATCTGAATGATGGTTATAATTTTCACCATGCAACATTCTTTCACGGTATAGCTGAAGAGAATGATTTTTTTGTCACTACCCTTTTCTTATGTTTGAGGTGTTCTCTAGTGTTTTTTCGTAGCAACAGTATAAATATACTTAGAAACCTGTTCTGAAGAGGTAAATGAGCCACCTTTGTAAATGTGTAAGCATGTAGAGGCACATTTTATATGAACTGTATGGAGATTTAGCTGCCCCTTTTTTTTAGAGTTAAAAGAATGTATGATATTAAATCCTCGTATGCAGTCTTTTGTAATAATACTTTAAAAATGAAGTTCCATTTTCAGCAATGTTTCAGAGACCCAAGTGTTACAAAAAGAGCATCCTGTAAATATGTATTTCAAGTACTTCTAGTCACAGCATAAAGTTTATTTCTTAAAGATTGAAGTATTTTGTTAGGGATGAATAAAGCTGTAAGGTCAAGCTCTGAGACACTACACTGTTTCACAGAGCTATACAAAACAGTGGCACAGAACAGATAAAAAAATTCTCATGTTGGCATCTCCATGCACTTTTTGGCTGCTGATCTTATTTTAAAGCTGCTCCTTTTTAGACCATCTGTCAACTTTCCCCAGACAGAAACACAATCCTGTGTTTCTCTCACTTCCAGATTCTCAATCTAAACTTCTTTGCTGGCAGGCAGCAGCAACTAAGATTTATAATTTATTTCCAGGCTTGTGGTGATCAGTGCTTCACACCAAACTTTCCACCTCTTGGGCATGTCATGACCCTAAATATCTGTGCAACTAACAAGGCTAATACCATTTACTTTAGTGGGAAACAGAATGGGTCTTGGTAGGGAATTCAGTCAATTTATTATTTTCTCCTATAACTAACTGTAGCTGGACAAACAATAATAGCTGCTGAATATTTATAGTAGTTACATTAGGATATTGTTAGAACCAATATTATAAGAAAAACATGTTTGATGGAGATTCTGCTTTTCAGAAGCTTTACTGTTTAGACATTCTTATGGTAATAGTTGTTCCCACCTTAGCAGTTTGAGGAATATTCTAATACTCTGGTTTGATAGCCTTTCTTTCAGAAATGTCACATTCATTTCTTGTATTGGCATTTGGAATCTGAATCTGCTATTTAGAGACTTTGTCATCTGCCGAAGTGACTATACCTTTTTTTCCTCCTAAAAGGTATTTCCACATTGCAAGGGCAAAGTAAGTTAGTAACTCTGTTATTGAGTCCTCCCATTCTTACTTAAACTTCATGGAAGCTATCTTTGTACTTTTTGCAAGTGCTCTTATTTTCTTTTAAGCATAAACCTAAAAAGACAAAACTAATCTATATTATCCTTTGTATTTAACATGAATCCTTACTTTATAATAACATAAAGACTGAGTAGGCTGGTATTCCATTGCTAACCATGTCTGAAATTCATAGAGTAGGCCTACTATCCAGTGCTGTCTCCATTGACTACTCCTTATGATCCAGCTACACTTTCTCTGTGGTTAACTCTCAGTGGACTTTGCTTTAAATTAAGCCATTTGCTTTTAGACCTTATGTAAAATTCTAGTGTCCACATCCTCTTATGACAGTGAATGCCACAGCTTAACATGCCATGTGAAGAACGACTGCTTATCATTTTGTTTTGCAGTAAACTTTGGCTGCTTTTGCTAGGATTTCCTGTTCCTTGTACTGGAAGAAATAGTTCATAGTTGACGTCTGGTGCTGGTCTCACTGGCCTGTGTTTTTATACGGCACCATCATCATCTCTCTCCCTCAATTCTTTGTCAGACAAGAGAGTTTTAGCACATGTGGTAGTTCTTCCATGAAACTGTGAGCTTTGTTTGGTTCTTCTAATTTTTTCCCCAATTTTTTGGCTTATGTATTTCATAACACAGTTATAAAATGGGTTATGCATTTATATGGTAGTGTTTGTCGCTTTATTCTGTATATCTCTCCCAACAATGCTCAGTTAATTTGTGCTCTCTGGCTTTATTTTTAACAACTACTGTGTACTGAGCTAATATTTTAATGGAAATATTTGTCATAGCTGAAGAGTCTCACCAGTGGTTACAGTTTAGATCTCAGCTTGTTAATGATGCAGGGAGGATTATTTTCACTTGTGTATAGCTTCACATTTATCTCCCTGAATTTCATCAGCCAGCCCGTGTGTAGCTGTTTAATCTTATAAAATCCTTCTTTGCAGTTGGCTTTTGTCTTTACTGCCCTGAATAACATAATGTAATGAAGAAAATTAGTCATCTTACTGTTCACCCTGTTCTCTGGGTTGCTTAGAATATGTCAGAAGGTGCAAAGCCCAGCCACAGGTTCCAGAGAAGCTCCACAGGGGACCTTGGCTTGGTTTTATGACTTGGCCATGTGTTTCTGCTATTTCCTCTCACATAAATATTTGATTATGAATGAAAGGACTGTCTCTTATCTAATTGCTGCTCAGTTCTCTTGTAAGCATTTGGAGAGGAGCATTTCTAAGGAGTGGCTTTGGAAGTTCAAGCTGGCTTTGTCAGCCAGTTTGTCAATCTTATCCATGTGGTTATTGAGTCTTTCAAAGAACTCATTTTGCTTCAAAATTATAGCTTTTTGATAATTTTAAGACAAACAGAATTCATATGATCTCTCACATCTGTGCTAAAAATCAGTAGATCTGTCCTTGTGTGTCTGAAGGTTCCTGGCTTATAAAACTTAGTTTCTTAAAACTCTTTTCAGACTGGCTGATATTGGTGAAGTTGACTCTAAATTGGGGTCCTTTAGCTTCACAGCCAACTTTGAGAACTCACAGGAGACTGAAGAAAGGGATTTGGTGTTTTTATGGCAGCTTTGGAAAGCAATTGTAAGAAGAAAGAAAATAGCTTCTAAACTCTATTACTTTTATTAAAAAAAAAAGTATTTCTAACATAAGAATAGAGGAGAAAAACAAAACAAAAAAACAACACTAAACCATATCCCTATGGTTGGATTTGATGATCTTGGAGATCTTTTCCAACCTTAATAATTCATGGTGAAGTTGGAAACATGTTTAGTAGCATTTGGTAGGCATTTGTCACATGTCTGAGTGTCTTATCAGTGTTTGGAATGATAGATGTTGATTATACACCCAGATAATGTCAACTTGTGAGGGTTTAAAAACATGCTGAAAATAGATTTTTTTATTGAAGATTACTTTACTTTTGAAATACATGTCTTTAGCACCTCCTTTTCATTGGACACTGGAATGGGCTGCCTGGGGAGGTGGTGGAGTTGCCGTCGCTGGGGCTGTTCAAGGCAAGATTGGACGTGGCACTTGGTGCCATGATCTAGCCTTGAGCTCTGTGGTAAAGGGTTGGACTTGATGATCTGTGAGGTCTCTTCCAATCCTAATAATACTGTGATACTGTGATATTGCAACCTGGAGTCAGTTGTTGTGTCTTTCTATTCTTCGTGATGTTTTCTCGTAGCTTGTTTGTTATTCTGTATATGAATGACTTATATACATAGAGGAAGGCAATACTCTACACGGTTTTAACTAAAGTAATTCTTCACCTTGGAGTTACTCATTTGCAGTGTCTCAGTTGGAGATTCTTCTTTTCTCTAGGTGCATAGTTATTCTCTATCATCTTGCTCGAATGTGTTATACATAAGAGTTGATACAGAAGGTTTCAGTGGAGAGCAAAAGGCTGTAGTGTGGAAAGCACTGGAAGGACAGAAGAAACTATTCCACAGTTTGTTCTTAGGATTGTTGCCTGTCTGTCAAAAAGAGAGAGATCTAGCTTATCCAGTTAGAGTAGCTGGTTCTAAGACAATGTATTCATGCTGGTTGGTTGACATGTTGCTTTTAGTACATTATGATAACTGAATTAGATTTACTGTGACATATTCAATTTAAGCTGAAAACTCAACTGCACAAAATAATGCCCCCTTCCCTACCTACATTGGTATAAATATTGGAATTAATATTATATAAATAATATGAAAGTAATCACAGTGTGTAAGGAACAGTGGTTCTCTTTCATTTGTGATATGTTGCTTGTAGAAAACTAGGTAATTTTAATTTGTTTAATGTGTTCTTTGAAAACATTTTATACATTTTGATCTTCTGCAGTATCAGGCCAGGAGCTAAACTTCAAAAGGAGTTTGCTTCTGATTAATGAGATGAAGAGAAAGGATAAAAAGGACAGTGAACAATTCGCCTGGGAGACTTTTAAAGACAAAATTTTCCTTGAAATAATTTTTATATATCTGTAGCATTTAGATTAACTCACAGATGTTACAATTAGCAGGATAGAGCTGATAAAATAATCAGTAGGTAAGAGTATTCATGTCCATAAATTCAGAATTGTGAGTCACTACTCCATGTTATTTTACAAGCTCTTTATTTTACTTTGATTCATAACAGGTATCTAAGTATAAAAGTAAAGTAAAATACACTAAGAAATGTTCTGAAATGATGTTTTCCTTCTTTGTGTTAAACTATGTTCCTAGTAAAACCTCAGACTAATATATACATTCTTAAAACAATCAAAACCCCAAGAAAATGGAACAACAAAACAAAGCAAAAAAGCAGACAACCTCCCTCAAACAAACAAAACACAAAAAAACAAGTCAAACTTACCCTATACTTATTTTGCTTTCTCATGCATTGTACATCATACAAAGTACACTCAATTAATCATCTTTCTGTCTTGTAAAAGAGAAGTCAGTAAGCAAGAGTTATAATTTAATTTGCTGTAACATTGCTAATTTACCTGGAAATTAGTTAGTGGAGTTAAAAAAGAAGGCAATTTAAAATTATAGCTTTATAAGTATATGCATCATATGTAGTTGGAAAAGATTATGCATTAATGTAGTCAATAATAAAATGTATGAAGTGGCTCACTGTTTTCAGTGAGCTTCTTCATGCAGTGAAGTGGTTTCCATGGAGGGGATCCACTCTGCTCCTGCACCACATTGCTCAGTGTCCTCTAATTGCAAGTCAAAGGAAATTGAGTATCTGTTATCTCCTAACTGTCCGCTTCTGACACTATTGGTCATCTTTTTCTGTGATGCTTTGTTTATGCCCACTGAATTTCTGGAGTGGAATATGCAGAGAGTTGCCAGCAACTGGGTATCCAGTTTGAATTCCAGGCCGTCTGTTTTCTTCCTCAAGGTGCTCTTGAGTGTAGATTTGATTGAGGGAAAGGTGTCTCTCCATTGTTCCTTGTTGTGTGTATCGAAAAATACCTTTCAGTCTGTCTCACTGTCTCTGTGTAAATATGTGCAACACTCCAAGTTTTGAAGCTGTTTGTGAGTATTCATGAAGTACATAGTTACCTACAAAAAAGGTAAAGCCAGTAACCTGAGAAATGGAAATGTTCCGTTCATATTTTACTGTGCTTCCTGAGGTATATTATCACATTAATAAAATAATTTATTAAGACTAAGAAAAAAAAAAGTACCTGATGCTTTTTAACCTAAATGCATATCAATGTTTAGTCAAATGGAATATGATTAAACAGTGAAGCTTAAGGTATTTTAAAGCCAGTAGTTCCAGCATATTTGTTCATTTTGGTTTTTGTTTTTCACTGTGTTGTTGTTTCTTGCTTTCTTCATCTTATGAAAGTACTTTTGTTTTAAGAGATGCATGCTTATTTATTGATTTTAACTTTTTTTGGATGTTTTCACTGTTTTCTTCATTTAAATTCATGTACATTGATGGCAATTTAGGTAAGTGCAAAATATTTCTTTATACTTTTAAAAAATAGATTGAGTGCTTTAGCATTTAGATGTATAGAATAGATTAAACATTCATTACAGAGCTGAATTTAATTATCTGTAGATGAATGCAAAATAGAACAATTACATCAATAAGATTTTTTTTAAATTTGAAAATAAATCCAGTTCTGTCAAATGAGAAAAGGGTAAAAGAGCAGGACTCTTCTTTGGAGAAATGACAGTTCATAGGAAGTGTGAAACAGGACAAATAAGCCATGCCAGAAAGGTGTGTGTTGACTTTGTTCTGCTGTTACTGGTGATAAGGGAAGGCTCTGTGGTGAGAAGTGCAAAGGCTTCAGGAGGTGGTTGTGGTAGTGTAGATACCCAAGGTGATTTTGAAAAAGCAATAACCCAGATGTGTTTAAGACTACTTTTTATCTTCTTTTTCTTCCCACCCCCTCCATGGGATTTTTAGAGCTGAAGAAGCTTGGTAAGTACTGAGGTAGAAAAAAAAAAGGGGAGAGTGTTGCTGAAAGTGTGCAAAAACGTTTTTAGTTGTGACTGAAATTTATAGGTGTTACTCTGATTTAAATAATAAACACACATTATATGATAGGAACTAATAGTTTAAACTGTATTATATAATATGTTCATAGGCATTTGAAAAGCACAACAACGAGTTGCATCCTTTTGTGCATTTTTGAGATTTAAGTGAGGTAAACAGATTTTGTGTGCTGTTCCACACAATATGTGAAAAGATAAGGAGCATGAAGTGTGTGTAGTCATTAGAATATGCTGTGTAGAAGTGCCAGCTGAAGGAGTGCTTGAGCCACACCTCAAGAATGGCAGCTGCTACTTGTTGCTGCTACTTGTCTTAAATTAGGGGTCAGTCCAATGCAGCAGGGTACCTGGTACCTTGCTACTTGGTTCCATTCTGCTGTCAGAATGACATAAGAAGATGAGGGAAGAGGTAATTGTATATAAACCATTTTGAGTTTTGTTAGAACTGAAAGGTACTGGATACATCACATACACAGAAAGCTGTTTGATAGCACAAGAACTTCTAAAGCAAGGTTTACAAAGCATAAGTAGTGTCTCTTGAAGAAGTTAACTAAACAATTTCTTGTATAGAGTTTGTGACAGGTGTCATAGGTAAAATATCATTATTCTTGGTGAAATTGTTTTCCTCTGATTGTGAGGGAGCCTGCAGTTTATTGAGGGTTTGGGTTTTTTTTTAAATGCTTTTGTCTCTGTTAGCTGCTGTAACTGTGTTTTCTTCCTGTCTTTAAACCTCAAGGATTTATAGTTGATCTAGAAGAAAAAAAAAATGCTGGAAATGACACTTTAGAATTTTTTGTTATATGAAGTGGGAGAGAGAAAAGGTAGGATGTACTGAAAAAATAAAAGAGTAATTCCCTTCTCATTATACACTTTCTTTTGTTTTTACCATTTCAGACATTTTCACTCATTTTGGTCCTTTAATACTGAATTTTCTGCAAGTTGTCCCTGCTTTACCAGGCAGTTAATAAGGCCATATTCTATTACTTTGTGTGATGGTTTGGGTGTACCTCGCCCCCCCCCACTTTAGAAGGTATGCAGACTAGTCTCAGCTGGCTCTGGGAATATAAATGAAGCTATTTATTTACAGCTAGCACAATATAGAAGCAGATATTTACAGTATATATGCAGTTATATACAGAAATATACAAGGTAAAAGTAATCTAGAAGCACAAATCCCCTCCCAGAAACCTGAGTCCCCAGGAGGGGCTCTCAACCACCCCTGCACCTTCCCCCTGCCCTTCTCAACCTTACCCCAGTCCTGAGGAAGAATGGAGGTTCAGCCAAGAGGTTAAGAAGCAAAGGTGAGCAGAAGGTGAGGTTAGGGAGAAGCAGCTCAGTCAGCAGCCAGAGCGAGAGTGCCACAAAATGGCGAGAGTGTTATCTAATGTTTTGCTTTCTTCTTCAGCAAGACTCTGAGGGGAGCAGACATCACCACTGTTTTCCTTTCATAGCCTATGATCTAGTTCTTCTCACCAAAACATTCTAGCCTGCTTCAAACTAGCGCACTTTGCAGTAGGAAACTCCATTCTCTAGGCCATTTCTGGAAAACACAACCTTTTGGGGTGTGCTGTAAAGCATTATTTTGAATGTTTTTGTATGTTTATGTGAGTTCAAGATAAACTTGCATGACACTTCCTAAACTTTTTTCATGTTCCTGAGTTCAGAAGATGTGTTTTAGATTGTTGTGTTAGGGTGAGGGTAATGTCACAATAGTACTGATTCAATGTTCTTCTAAATTTCTGTGTGTCTGGGAGTCATGGTTGTAATTGTTATGCAGGGCCATATTCTGACCCTACCTGTTCTGTTCAGAGTGTGTAGCATTCCTGAGTTAAGAAGTGTGAGTTTCCCTAGTGCCAGAGAGTCAGCTGTAAAAGTTATTTGCTAGGTGTAGACTTCATTGCTAGAATGTGTCAGTTGAGTAGCAAAGAAACTAGCATTTAGAAGCCCTTGGTATCTTTTACAGGGAATTGGATTGCCTATAGCAGAAGCAAATAACACTTTTTGAATTTAGTACTTTTAGAATATTTAGCCTGAGGGTTGAGGAAATTGCATTTACTTTCTGAATTTCCTTAAGCATCTGCCACAATATAGTTATTGCTCTTGCTCTTGGTGTTTGATGATGATATACAAAGCTAACAAAATATATCTGGAGAGGCAGTAGATTTCATGTGAAGTGCTTTTTGAACCTTGAAGGGAAAGGAATAAATGATATTTTTGCCACAAGGAAAATCCTTAGGCAAATCAAGGTAAATATTTTGGTGTTAGAGACGCAGAACACTGAGGTCTTAAGATAATATCTATTAAATTTCCATCTATAAATACGTGAGCATGAGGTCTCCACCACAACACATTTCTGTAAGAGAAATGCAAAGACTAGCAGAAACTAGAAATAAAGCTTAACACACATTGAGATGAAGCTTCAGAGGAACACCAAGCCCTGAAACAAGGTCTGCTTTTTGCTCAGACTCAAGTTTTCCCTTTAATTGGCTACAGCAAATTAATTGAACAGAGCACAATTCTCACTGCAGAAACTGTGTCTGAATTGAAAGAACACAGAGGCAGGGAGTTGTGGTTTAAAAATTAAATACTCCCTATGTATATTGCTTAAAATTTAATTTAAAATTATGTAGATATATAGCTCTGGTTTGTAGTTGGAAAATCAGTAAGAATAGTCCTGTTACTGTTAACTTCTCTGTGATTTTTAACTCCAGGGAGTTGACAGTTACTGATAAAATGTAATGTTAACTAATTCAGTGAAGAAATACCTAAACATCCTGCAGGATACAGTAGAAGATGGGAGATGAAATAGTGGGTTGTTATTTAAGTCTGGCTATACTAAAGCATTAAGCAAAATGTTTCAAACCAAACTTGAAAAACACTGAAATTGGTAGATCTGTGATCAAAGCCAACTGGTTTGTTGAAGTATATATGTAATTATAGGTTTGCATAAACCCAACACATTCTGAATATCCCAATGTATGTTTTGCATTCAATGCTCATATTAAATTCTATCTCCATGTCAAAAGTTCCTACCGTTCCTGAAGGGAAGTTCCTACAACTACCTGAAGAGACATTGTAGCCAGGTGGGGGATGGCCTCTTCTCCCAGGCAACCAGCAATAGAACAAGGGGACACAGTCTCAAGTTGTGCCGGGGTAGGTCTAGGCTGGATATTAGGAGGAAGTTCTTCACAGAGAGAGTGATTTCCCATTGGAATGGGCTGCCCAGGGAGGTGGTGGAGGCACCGTCCCTGGGGGTCTTCAAGAAAAGCCTGGATGAGGCACTTAGTGCCATGGTCTAGTTGACTGGATAGGTCTGTGTGATTGGACTGGATGATCTTGGAGGTCTCCTCCAACCTGGTTGATTCTATGATTCTGAATGAAAAAAGCTGTCTCTCTTTAAATTTTGAGGGAAACCAGAATTCTTCCCATGTCACTCTGAAAATGCACCTGCTTGTCAGTACAGCTCTCTGGAATATGGAGCGTACATTTCCCTTGTCAAAACTAAAATAAAAGCTTGTACTGAGTTTAAGATAAATACATGTAGGTACACATTATATTGTCTCACTTGTTTTGATATATATTGTAAAACCCCAAATGAACCCACAACCCTTTTATATTTCTGGACATGATTAATACTGACATGAAAATGACAGTATACCATTGGAGTGATATTACAGTATTCTGGAAATCTGAAGTTCTTCCTGTAAATTTTGTGTTCAGAAAGACATTGTGTCTTCTATGCTGGTATCATTTTTACTAGTAAGCTTCTGATGCTGAAGAGAAGTTTGACATATATTTAAATCATTGGTTAATGGCAGCTGTATAGATGACCATCAGTCTTTTGTGGGCATTCTTAATTTCTATTTATTTTATGTTGTTATGATTTTAGTAGGTGTATTATTCTACTTATAACATGCTTATAGCTTGGTTAGATTGAAATGTGAAAAGGAATGAGCTGCATAATTCATAACTCTGAATAAACTAGCACATTGCTTACACTAGAGAGAGGTTTTTAGCTCCAGATTGCTTTGTGGAGTTAAGGAAGGGAGGAGAGAACTGTAGCATAGAAAGCATAAAAGTTGTTTAAGAAGGCAAACCCAGGCATTCTTCCTCCTATTTAGACAGTTCATCCCCTGAAGAGGGAGAGCTGTCAGAATCAGAATTTGAGCAATTAGACAAGAATAATCATTGTAAGCTCTTCCACCTGAATACACCACATTATTCTGATTTCAGGACTGCAAAAGGAACAAGCAGTGGCAGTCTGGAAAAGTCCAACAAAAATATTTCTAAATATTTTAGAGATTGTTTGGTTTTCTTAAGTACATTTAAAAAAAGTATAAAAAATAAACCATGAATTGAAACCACAAGTCATAAAGATTCTGTGTTAAATAGGTGAGGTATTACCCTTTTTAGAACACAGATCTTAATAGCAGTGCTTCCCCATGTAGAGAAGTGGTGTCATCAATGGCAAAACATAGAAAACAATGTAGAAAAGATTTTGAAAAGTTACAAGAAAACAAAATTATCTTCAGTAATATATGTTTCTGTGCTTGTTTCAAGTATAAAGTCTCTTTCTATAACGTCACAGTCATCTCAGAAGGCAGCTGTAATTCAAATCAGTGGGCAACTGTGTTTGAAAACCTATGGTTCCAAAGTCTTCCTAGATGCTCATTTCCCAGATGCTTCCAAATGAGTAATTCTGTTTCCAAATATGTGAGGTAAAATCTGTTTTTGAAATAACTTGGGATACTACATATTAAAAAAAAAACCCTTTGGCTTAATATTTATTATTTTGTGGCAAATTGTGTTACACAGTGTTGAGTTTTTAATATTTCAGGTATTTTTAGTACGTGTTAATTAAAAAAAAACCCAAACAAACAAAAAGCCAAACAAAACCAACAGCAGAACACACAAAATCCAGTAAAAAAGGTAGTTTGGAAATGAGGAGTTATCCTTGCATTATACCAAATTGTTCCAACTTCTATTATTATTCTTTTCAGGTTTGTTTCCTCTCTGCCTTTCTTTTTCCTCTTAATCTTCTTCCTCTGTGTTTGCCTCAGGTTTTAGAGCGTAGCATTCTTGTCTAGTTTGCATTGTTTATTTCAAGGTTCTTTTTTCAGTCCTCCTGTGGGTGCTATAATTGAAAATTTTTGATGCTTAGCATTGCATAAATTCCTTTTTGAAGGAGGTTTGATGATGTGCAGAATTTCCACCTCTATGTTCTGATGGAAGTTTACTCTTAATAGCTTTCAAAGCATTCTTTTAACCTTTTGGACACCAATAATGAATGGCTGATTCAGCTTGTAGAGTTTTGTTTAGAGAATGTTTCACTTCAGTTTCATTTATTTAAAATGCTCATCCTTGCGGGTTATGACTGCATTTACTCAGTGGTTCAATACCCAAACCTAAAAAAAACTATGCACTTTGACAAATGCATTAATGTCCTCTGACTTTTGCCATCTTGTTCCTTTTCTTTGGATCTTAGTGTGAGAGTTCACAGAGGGCATGCAAAATCACCTCATTTTTCTGCCAACCAGCAATCTTGCACATTCTTCTCCTTCCCAATAGCTGTCGTTAGAATTTGTGTGTCAGCATAATACTCGAGTTGTTTCCCAAGTCAGTTTTCAGCTGGCTGACTCCCTGGCTGCACACATCCAGCTGTGTGCTGGTGTAGGACCGAGTGGCCAAGAGTAGGAGATGAAAGTGGGATCTCGAAGTCTGGCATTAGCTTGGATTCTTCTCCTAAGCCTCTCTGCTACTGAGGCTAGATTGCCTTTGGCACTTAATAAATTTCTTGGAAGAAAGCTTCAGTATCTGTACTGTCCTGCAATTTTTCCTTCAGGCATGTTTCAGTGGGTACTGAGAAGAGTATTGAGACTGCTTGAGGTATTTCATACTTGCACATGTGCATTGTGAGAAAATGGTGAATACTGCTGCTCTTGTGACTGCAGTGTATGACACAATTTGCCATTGAATTACATTCTCTTTGGCAGATCAGTAGTGCATTTTAGCTCTGATACTGTGTTTGGTCTTTGCCCTGAACACTTAATTTTCAAATGTCATAGAATCAACCAGGTCGGAAGATACCTCCAAGATCATCCAGTCCAACCTTCACCCGGCTCTATCCAGTCATCTAGACCATGGCACTAAGTGCCTCATCCAGTCTTTTCTTGAACACCTCCAGGGATGGTGACTCCACCACCTCCCTGGGCAGCCCATTCCAATGCCAATCACTCTCTCTGTGTCCTTAATTTTTATTTTATTTTTTCAATTCTATCGTGATACAATCTGAAGGGCTGGGTTTTTTAGTATCTTGAGATCAGTTCTACTACCATGGGAATGTTTGGGTGGCTTTCCATTTTTTTTCTTTTCTTTTTAATCCTGCCTTAATAGTGTCTACAACAAATTTAATTCTTTCAGTTTTAAAGGCTTATTTTCCCTCTTATGTTTTTTTCTTAAAACTAAGTAATCATCTGTTTTTAATAATTATTGTTAACAGATGAGGAATTCTAATATGTGCACAAATAACCATTTTTAATGGAAGAAATCTAGTAAATAAATTTTGTTATGAAGTATGTATCCTCTTCTTTCCTTTTACTGCTTACTTAATTTTTACCAGATGGTAGAAAATTCTGGAAAACACATAGCAAGATATGCTGCTGTTCTTGTTTTTAATTCAGAAAAGGCTACTGGGAGGATTATGTGTGATCAAGAGTGAGTCAATTTGTATAAACTCCTTATTTATACCATTTACACATCTTACACATTCCCCTTCCCGTTGCGCTGTTCAGCTATGACTATGTGTTTTCATTGAATTCTAAATTTGAAGACAGCAATGTCTTGAGGCAGTAATTCCACTACTCACCTATTTTTCCACAGTGACAAGCTCAGGCATTTAAACACCAAAAGAATAGTTGTGTTTCCTCTTCTTTGATGCTTTGAATAGTGTCGTCATTAAAAGCAATGTTTCATTCTGTTTCATTGTGCGGGAGAAAAGCTGTACTAGGCATCAGTCACATCTGAGAGGATAAAAAGCTTAGGTGTGAGGAACCATGAAAGAAGGTAACATTTGCAGTTCTCCAGAGATTTGTCCTTCTGTTTTCTGGTATAAGTGTGCTCTGTAAGTACCCAGAGTGGAGGGCCATACTGCGGGAGCAATTCAAGTGAAACAAACAATCACTTGGGAACTTGGTTGTAAACATAAGGGAAGACTTTGTAAATCTTTCAAAGCCATTATAATGAGCAAAACAATTGGTAAACTATTGTTCAGACTTAACAGTGAAACTTTTTCTGTTGGCAAGCTGTCATTTAATCTAAGTGAATTTACACTGCCTCCTTTACATTTTAGGAAAGAGGAATGTCTGTTTTCTGAGAATCTGTAACAAGTCTTCCTTCTGAGTCAGAGTGTTCAAGTTGTTTAACTTCCTACTTATAGCATGGATTTTCAGATATGCACAGATTATTTGAGTGCTGAAATCAGACTTCACTTTTTAAAATTTAGACTTTAGATGTGAAGCATGAAAACTCAAAATCAGTAAAGTAGTCTCTTTCTGAGATGAAGAAGTATTTGAGCATGAATCTTGCATTTCTTCTTGCATTCCTATAGAAGAATAGGGAAGGTGGATATCCTTGTGCCACCTGGAGGGGCAAGCAGTGAACTTCAAATTAATACTTTTGCAGCTGTTAGATACCTAAAAGCCGTGTGCAGCGTACCATTAAAAAGAAAGTCTTCATTCAGACTGGTTAACTAATAGACTGTTTTATAAAGCTACTTCCTTTTGCTTTTCTTTTACATTTTAGCTAGAATTTGATTGATTTTAGGCAAATATGCATTGGAACCCTGCTAGGTAAAACACTGGGCTGCCCGGGGAGGTGGTGGAGTCGCCGTCCCTGGGGCTGTTCAAGGCAAGATTGGACGTGGCACTTGGTGCCATGATCTAGCCTTGAGCTCTGTGGTAAAGGGTTGGACTTGATGATCTGTGAGGTCTCTTCCAACCCTGATGATACTGTGATACTGGATAAATTACAACTTCAGGTTGTCAGAGGACTTCCTATGATACCAAATTTGAATGAAGCTTTATTTAAAATAAACTATTGCTTTATTTTCCATTTCAAAACATACTGAAAAACTTGCTTAATCTTCCATGAATTCATGTAAATGAAAGAAGAAAAAAAGATGAGAATTCAGGAAAAGCCATCGGTGACTGACAGATTACACAATAATGCTCAACAGTTGAAGTATGACAGATGAATATCAATGAATATTTTTCTGAGGGAAAAACTAACAAAACACTATTTAAAAAATAACCCTCAGCCTCAAACAAAATAAAAAGGAATCTCTTTATTTTTCTTTCCTAGATGACAGGTCTCAGTTGCTTACCTGTCAAGTAACACTTTAAATAACTAGAATTCCAGTCAACTTTGAAAGAGCAAAGTTTTAGCTCTCAACTCATTGTTGGGTAACAACAGGAAGGAAGCCATCATCAGCTTTATACTTGGCTACACAAGTCTCACAATGCAGATCAAAAAGCACACAAAGCCAACAAAAAGCAGGGTTCAGAGTAGAAATCTCAACTGATCTTAAAAACAGACCAGAAGAGTTAAATAATTTATAAAAATGAAATAAAAAATTCTGTTCATTGTAGTCTATTAATTGGCACAGCAGTGAGATACTGTGTGTGTAAGAAGAAGATACAATGAAAATCTGTTACACACATCAAAATGCTAATCTCCTTAGGTACAAAAGACCTCTGGTAACACCTAAGGGGGTTGCTATAATGGCCTCGTTTTTACCTCTCAGAATGTATGTATCAAAGACTAACGTTTTGGTCTATTCAGTACAGAAGCTTTGATCCCACTTTTGGTAAATGCCCTTAACAGAAGAGATGGACTCTCCTTTACTCTCTTTTTCTAATATCTCTGACCTGGAGGTACTGCAGAATACCTGTAGTAAGGCTACCATTCACATACCTTATGGCTAAAATGTCCAAGTTGAATTTTACTCTTCATCACGTTGTTTTTAACAGGACACTGAAAATTTTACAGAAATAAATTGCAGTGATAACAACACACAGAATAGATGTCATTGGTAGCTATTATGTTCTGACAATTTGAATAGAGTTTTATGCCCTTACTAAAAATGAGACTCTGTATAAATTTAAAAAAAGGTGGGGAAAAGTAATTCTTTAACTGAATTCTGTGACCTCAAAAAAGCCTGTGAAGTAGTTTCTGTTGCCTTCACAGTGCTACATAACGCAGCTACAGAACAGCATCAAAAGGTAATAGATCAGACTCTTTCTTAGTTCTGATTAAATGCACAGTCCTGCCAACTTGAATTCATTTGGAGAAATACAACACCTCAAAAATAATAACCATGAGATTCATAAAATCTAAAAGCAGAGTTTGCAGGTACTTAGCAAAAAGAATTCCTCTTCTTGCATTGAATCACCTTGGCTGTATTCTGATAGTCCTGATTTTTTGCTGTAAGCAGTGTAAATTTTTCTAGAATAAGCTTACATCACCAAATCATCCAGCTACCATCTATTGAACTCCTACAAATCTAGGAAATTCTTGGAGTTACAGTAGTACCAATCCTACTAGCTGATATTAACAGGTACTTTGTAATATATTTCAGAGATTAGATTCTTTTTTAATTTATTTGATTTCAGAGTTGAGCTCTTCTAACTATCATGCTAAACACCGAATGAACTTCAAAATCACTTAGCACATTGGGGTATTCGCATCTGATTACAACCTGGCCCTTAAATAAGTGAGCCTCTCCTAATATTATTTCAGTAAAAATGACAGTAAAAATCTCTTGCATATATGAAACTGGGAGGCACATATTGTACAAGTTATTTTACCCATAAAAGGAGTCATGTGAGTATTTAAGAAATCACTGTGACAGAGCATAAAATCAAGACAGAACAAAGAGTGTTATTATGATGACACTAGTTAATGTCTTTCTAATCTACTATTTCAATACAGATGAAATTTCTAAAAAGAGGGCTAAACTCTATAGCAATAATTCCAGTCTCTTTTCCATAGAGCTTCCTGGAAGCTCTAGTGCTCCAGATAGAAAATGGTGGAGCTTTCCTATTTTTTGACAGGTGGAAGGTATCCTGAAGATTTCACGGATAATTGCTATATTCATCTTCAGATACTCCCTGAGACTCTAGCAATTTCCACAGAAACCCACTTTAATACAAACCAACATTTCTATAAGAGCTAGGAAATTAGCTAAAAGAACTGTCACAAACATCCTTTTCAAGAGATCATCTCATAAAGCAGTGATGGATACAGGCCTATGACTGTCTAGTGCAGGTACTCCACTAGCATTACTGGGAATAGCTTCAGTCTTAATCTGGACTATTCAAATGCTGTGAGTATATAGCACAATCCTGTTGCTGATACCTCAGGATTTAATTTTTTTTCTTTTTGTTCTTTTTTTTTTTCCTGTTTTGATTTGACTTTGTGGGTTGTTGTTTTTTTTAACATAGTGGAGTTAAAAATCCATGGAAGTGTAGAGAAGGATTTTGACAGACTCACAGACTCAAGAGATGGCAAAGATGCAGCCATCACTGCATCTCTTTTAAAAATGTAAAATTAATCAATTAATGACTTCCTGTACAAGCATCCAGTTGCTGGCTTCTTTGTTTTCCTTTTCCCTAAGGAAAACCAAAAGGATACAGACCCCTCAGTTTCTTATTTAAGATAATCTTTAAATGACTTAGAGCAGAAGTGAAAAAGCTAGTTCATTTCCTCACAATCTATGTTGGCTTGTCACTGTTTGTTTGTTTGTTTGTTTTATTTTAATGTACTTGCCCCAGTGCTTGAAACACATCTAAGTTATTCTGCCAAGTTTCAGTTTAAATTGGTTAGACAAATTAGCTCAATTAAGTTGTGATGTAATGATAAAGATACTTATTGCAAGATTTGAAACAGAAATTGCAGGTTGTTGTTTTTTTTAAGACAGAAGACTAAGTTTCCAATCTTTCAATATATTCATCAACTCCTCTTAAGATAGAAACCTGCCACAACCAGGGTTTCAGCTACTTGAACACCGTGAGACTACAGGAAAAACAAGGGACAAAGGGATCAGATCCTTACATATGATCCATTATTTCCATTACAACCCTAAGACTTTCAATCCACACGTCTTCATGTAAGTAAAACCAAAAGAATTTTAAACACATCATGCAGCTGAATTTCACTTAAATACTGCCAATGAGTGAAACTTTTATAAGAAAAGATAAACTATGTAGCCACTTTTAAGTCCAGTGTTCAACAAAATACCATCTTTCCCTTCATAGAAAAAACAAATGTTCTTCCGCACTAAGGAGTCAGATTGCACAAAGTACCCTTTTTATTTTCTTTTTAATTCCAGGTAGGAGTTAAGAAAATGTATTTAAAATAAATATGCTCTATATTTCAGGTAATTCCCACAAGTAGAAATGAAGGGCAATATTTATTCCCATTATCTACTCTATGCTATGGCAATGTAATTAAAGACTGCAGAAACAGTAGAGAAATATTAGCAAATCTATGCACTTTTTAGTGCATAATATCCATCCATATAAGCTTCTTAAACCCCATTATTTGTCTAGCACTACCTCTATGGCCTGGGATACATGTACATTTGGCCACAAATTCTGTACTAGAAGCATGTCCTTCTTGTTTGAATAATATTTATTACGGCTCTTTAGGGCATTTGAGGCCCATGTGAGGCCATTTCCCAACTGCCAAAAAATGTACAGAAAAAAAGTGATGGGAAAAAAAATCAAATGTCATCTGTAATTGCAAGACAGTAAACACTCTGCTCAGGCATAAAGATGGTTGCTCTGAATACAAAATAAAATTTGAGGCTTTGCTCAACCCTTGCCCAAAGAAAAAAAAACCCTGTTTTTTAAATGATTAATACCTTTATTCTTGCATGCCTTGTGGTTTTATGATAGAAAACAAATGCACAGTAACATATGGTATGTCTGTTTCATATTTTCCCTTTCTGCTGTCATGCTATTTCTCTCAACATTCAGTAGCACACTTCTGTTGGCTCATAATTATTTTTAAGCTGCATGTGAAACACAGCCTACCATCCTTCCAAGAACTTGATATTCCTCCCTTTCTCTTCACGCCGTTTAATAGTAAAATATTGTTAGCAAAACCTAAATTAAGACAAGAGAGACCAGGAGTAATATTATCATATACTTCAGGCTCCTTCATTTCCAGAACTTTGTTTCATACAAACACTCCTACACTCTAATTCACAGGGCAAGTGGTGCAATCAAAAGAAGATGACACCAACAGAAAAAATAGCTACAACTCATTTAAGCAAACCCTAATACTTGTTCAGATCTGTACAAAGACATGCTCTCCAGCTGTACAGGCAGCTTCAGGCACAAAAAACATGCTATAATGTCTGTGAGGTAAAAAGCATGGCAAGTGAGCTGTCAGAAAACACTGGGAACAGAAGGGTAAGGAACTGGAAGCAGAAAAATACTAACTGGTAAAAGGCATATGAGGATGGATGGTAGATAGATATCACCCATAGGGTGGACCTACAGGTAGATGCTCACTGAGTAACAATGAAGCTGTTTGGAAATTAGATGGCCATTGTGGAAAAGAGTTTGTCCTAGTAAGAAGTGTACAAAGCTACATCTGGGGAAGGTAGATGGGAGCTGAGACAGAGCAAGTTTGAACACAAAAGTAATGGAGTGACACATTTTTAATTGTTTTTTTTTTTTTTTTACACCTGCATTCACCCAGAAGAGCCTAAGCAAAAAAGCATACACAGAGGAACCAGCAAATCATTTTTTGTGAATCTGACACTGAAATTTGATGATGCTGTCATTGCATCAAAACTGCAGCAATAAGTGTAACCAAAAAACAACCCCTTAACTTACAAAAAATATTTTTTTCTCTGGTCTGTCCAAGAAAATCTAAATGGTTCTCAGCTGCTGTCTTTTCCTATGGCCTTTATAGCGCACTGCAGAATGGGGCACTGATTGTCAAGGCTGACACTACCCCTTTGTTAGATAAATAAACATTCCATAAAAATACTACAGCACTATTGTTGAAATGCCAACTTTAATTGCATTACTTCAGCCCTTTCCATTTCTTCATAAAGCAGATGGTAGTTTGCTGGAAAGTGAAGGGCTGAAGATAGTTAGGTTTGGCACACTGAAAATTGGCACCGGAAGCTGAAAATGTTCCCTTTCAATTTTATCACAAAGATGGATCTATGAATTTGAGAATATTCTATGAAGAAGAAGCTAAAGGAGCATTTAACTCTCCACTCCACTTTTTTTCCCTGGCTTCTTCTTTGGCCAATACATTATTGAATGTGTTTTACAGCATGCTGTAAATACTAGCAATTACTAAACAACCCTCTTTCTAATTTCTGAGGCGCTCCTAGCGTTTCTTGCCTGTTCTTGTTCCATAATTATTAAAATAAGTGCATTCTAATAAAAAATTATACATATGCAAATTTAAAAAAGCCAACATCTTATCAGGCAAGGATTTTTAAGTACCCAGTGAGAGACTGCAGTATTATTTGCAGGAGGAAAGAGGTTTTTTTGCCGTTCACTGATGCAGCTAATACAACACTGATGTGACAACATATACTTTATATTTTGATAGAAATAAAACACATGGCTTTCAGTAGACTATTTTATGAATTGGACTGTTGACAAAGATTAAGCTTTCCAGATATGCCATTGGCACTGCACAAAAATGAAATATTAAAGCAGTTTCCCATATGCTAGAACACAAAAATATCACTACACTTCCTATGCTGTATTTGTTTTATGTGTAAAGAAACAGAGCAGGAGGTTTTATATCTTTAAAGAGAGAACACAAAGTTTTGCAAAATGGTTTCTGCAGGATGATTCAGAATATTGATAGAAAGGAAAGTAATTAAAAAAAACTTTTAAAGAGAGAACTATAAACAAACCCTCTCATAAATATTTGAGTTTTGTACAGATAATTTTCAAAAGAGGTTTGATTTTTTTTTTTAATTGACAAAATTATCAACAAATGAACAAGGTACTCCTAGTAAGTAACATACAATCAGTGGACATCTTTGTTTTTCCTGGTCACTACACTCTACATCTGCATGACTGTAAAATGTTCAGTGCTATAGGCTACATATTGCATCACTTTTTGAAAACTTAAGTTTTACTTTAGGATGATGGCATTTGGCAAGACATTAAAAGATTTTCATGACACAAACTCAGTAGCTAAAATCTTGAGATCTGCTTCCAGTTTCTCTAGTCATTTTTCACAATCTCTTTTCAAAGCAGTAAGTGCAGTCTTGTACAAATTAATATAAAAAATAATGTTCTTTTCTATCTCAAGAAAACGTATAGCAAAATACATTGCATATGCAAACAGTGGCATCATATAAGCAGCGCTCATTCCAGTTCAAGGAATGAAAAGTGAAGTCCTTCATATGCTCCTGCTTTCTTACTGTGTTTGGTATCATGAGGTGCTGGAATGTGTCCAGAGAAGGGCAACAAGGCTGGTGAAAGGCCTGGAACACAAACACTAAGAGGAGAGACTGAGGGAGCTGGGGGTGTTTAGCCTGGAGAAAAGGAGGCTCAGAGGTGACCTCACTGCTATCAGCAACTACCTGAAGGGAGGTTGTAGCCAGGTAGGGGTTAATCTCTTCTCTCAGACAACCAGCAATAGAACAAGGGGACACAGTCTCAAGTTGTGCCAGGGTGTATAGGAAGTATAGGCTGGATGTTAGGAGGAAGTTGTTGGCAGAGAGAGTGATTGGCATTGGAAGGGACTGCCCAGGGAGGTGGTGGAGGCACCATCCCTGGGGGTGTTCAAGAAAAGACTGGATGAGGCACTTAGTGCCATGGTCTAGTTGACTGGATAGGACTGGGTGGTAGGCTGGACTGGATGATCTTGGAGGTCTTTTCCAACCTGGTTGATTCTGTGAGTATGTTCACATTACTGGTATATTGAGAAGGTACCTTATTATCTGCTGATAGATTGGTGCTTTTATTTCTTTTTACCAAGTTACAAGCAGCAGTTATAAAAGGTGTTTAGAAATTACCAAAAAAATCATGTTCACAAAATTTCAGCTCACTCTCATTTTTAATAGAATATTTGTAGCTTCATTAATATTTTTATGCCACAGACCTCATCTCTCAATGTGCTTTCATTGAGTACTGACAGACATGTTTTTTCTCACACGTATATGTATTTATGTCACCATAATCAGTGCCCAGTAAGAATGCTGCAAGTAGTCCCAGGGCATAGTAAATTCAGGTATGGGCACGCATATAGGCAGTACTGCTAATGAAACAATTCCATTGCTTCAATAACATTTTAGAAAGAAATGTCTCTATAATCACATTATAATAATTTTAAAAGTAAGGAAACTGTTCAAAATGATAACTTAAAAAAATTCTGATGAGTCATATGCTGCCAATTTTTGTAGTAAGATATTGCTTCTTTTTGCCATGGCTCTACAGTATCTCAAAATGAGACAGGCAAAATCCAGTCCTTGTACTGAAACCACCCTTACAAATGACAGAAGCTCTCAGCTGACCTTCAGCTGCTGGCAAGATGCCAGCCTCGACACACTTCAGTAATACAGCAATGTCAGCAGCTGTACGCTCTGGGCTCTAACCCACCATGCACAGTGCCTTTGCCAACACGGTGACTCTCAGCAAGGAGCTACACCAGCAAAAGCAGCCAAGCATGCATGTGCTTCAGCAGCAGGGCAAAGCTGGCGGCTGAAAGGCGATAAAAGTTTGGGGGATAAAATTTCTTAGTGGTAGACATGACCTCACCCAATAGAAACTAGTTGGGACTGTGGGACTTGACCCATCAAATACACACCTTTCTCCACCTAATAAAATGTCTGAATGAATATTCTAACATTAATAGTTAGAAGTCAGTCATGTATTTTTAAAAACTAAACCATTAATATTATGTAAAAAGAAACTTTAGTATGCAAGATATGAAGCTAAATTTGCAGAAATATTCCCTATTTCATATTATAGAAGAAATTACTCCAGGGATTAATTTATGTTGATATTCACAACCTTTTTTTTTTTTTTTTAACACAGTCATTAAATTCTTTTCTGTGAATCACTGTTCTCATCTGGGTTAAAGCAATTAAGCACTCAAGACAGAACAGTAGCTATGCTAGTGCTAATTATTTTTCCCCTCAGGTGAGCCTAGAGTTTGCTTGTGTTTCCAGCACATCTGAGGCTGACAATCAAGATAACTACAGTTTCTTGTCAGCTTTCTGAAGGTACAAAATAGGTGTTTTGGATCAAGTTTCTTTTCATCTATGTGTGCCCTCACTGGCTTTTCCCTGCACCAGGACTGGGGTCATGTGTGCTGTTACATTTACTTGTAACCAGTATTTTGTCTAACAAACTGCAGTGCTTCCTGTATAATGCACAACATTAAAATGTCATTAAGAACATAATTTTAACAATTTGAGTTGATCTCTTCAGGACTCTGAATACTTAACTGATTTGCTGAAAGACAGATTTGGTAAAATCCAATAATACAAGAAAGAAATGGCCTGTATATATGGCACTTAAGAAAACAACTAAGAGCTAAGGGAAATCTCCTTGAGTTTGTACCAAGTCCTGAAAGAGTAGTTCTGGCTGTTTCAGTATGCCAGCTACATTTTTCTTTCCTTAAAATGTCTTCTTTGTGCCACTGACAAAACACTAACAGTAGATTTTGTTAATTTTACCTTTTCTTTTTTAATACAGCTTGTTGAATGTGTTACTATTCCAGCTTCAGCCAAGAGGCAGGTCAAGAAATTCCTGTTTCAAACACAGGGGAATAAAATTTGCTCTCACTATGAATTTTGGATGGTTTTGCTTGGGGATTTTTATAAACAACATTACAGTTGCTCTTCAGAAATAGTTTTAATGTTTTCCAGTTATGTTACTGATGAATGTGCTATGTATAAACACAGATGACTTCTTTTTCTCACATTGCTTTAAGTTTGCTAGGTTTATTTTTACTGTATATGAAACCAAATAAAAAAGCCCAAACCACCCAAATTGCTGGTTTCCCCAGTAAAGGAAGCAGTAGTCAGTCTTCAAACTGCTTTTGTGTGAAAAGATATTTTTAGCCTCACAAAGAAAGATCCAGGAATTGCCAAAGGCTGCCAACCATCTAATGGAAGCACAGAGCGTTAGATATCTAAGAGTCAAAGTGGCCAGTGTAAAACTCAGTTTCAATGAACAAACATCTGAAAAGGGCTTCCATATTCTTAGGATATTGTGAGAAGTGTCAGAAGATATATCTTACTATTTTGGTCATTTCATTGCAACTAATAATATGTTACTCATACTTTATTAATATACATGGTTCAACTTACAAAACACTCACCATGAAAAGGAATAGATATCCAATATTCCAGATATCTATAGCACCTATTCCAGACCTTTTGTGTGTTTATTTATTGTTATTAATGGAATGCTATATTAGCTATGGTCAGCTGTAACTAAAAAGTTAGTCAAAGACCAATAGGCTTCATCAGATTAAGAGTGAAAAATTTTGAAGTACTCTATATCAACAATGAACTAATTCTATGATGATGTTTATTAATAAATGATAGTGTTAAAGGAAAAAGGGAGATACCTAAATGTCACTAGAAGAAATACAGTAAATCCGTCATTGTGCAACCACAAAAGCAAATTCCATAGGTGCAGAAAGAACATAACCAGAGCAAACATGGCTAAACAACTGCAGAAGAACGGAGTTACTTAACAACTAAGATTCTAACACAAAAGAATGAAAGAACAAGTACTTTGAAAAATGTTTGGTGCCTAAAAATTAGAGAAACATTTGGATTGTTGTGCTCACCTGAATTCCTTTGTAAGTTTTGTTTTCTTTCAAGCATCTTATAGATAACCTTTGTATGTTTTGCAAATATTTCATTTTAGAGAAGTTCTTTTCACAAGCAAAGTGATTTAAATATTATATTTCATTTTAAAGAAGTTCTATTCACAAGCAAGGTGATTAATTTTGGTTTTTTTTTTTTAGTATTAAGTATGTTTTATTCTTTATTGCTGTAAAAATCAGGAAGAAGATTCAAAAAGAAAGCCAGCATAACTTGAGTGTGATTCACATTATAACATGCACCAAGATGCAACTACACATCATGTATTAAGTGTTGCCAAGGAATTTAGATACACCATATGTGTACTATTGAATATTTGGAGGTTTAAGTAACTGAAGGTATAAATAAACTGGTTTTCAAACACAGGCAATGCTAAATTAAATTAGCAGACTATAAACAGCTTTCTAAAAGCAAAAAATCAAAGAGAATGAAATGTTTCCTGAAACCCATACTTTGTCATTTGGTTCAACAGCAGAAAGAGCATGAAACTGTTTGAACAGCAGCCTAAATAGTAATGCATGTTTTAAGGGCATTAAATACTTTTTTTCATAGGCTCTTTAGCTATTCTATGAAAAGGCAAGTCTGATAATGATCAAAGTCATTAAAAGTCAAATTTGTGATTAATATTGATTGCATTTTCCAGTTGTTAATTGCTTTACCAGCTATTCATTATGCAGTCAATGCAAATTTACTTAGTGCTTCTGTGAACAGACATTTTAATAACTGTCATTCTGTTGTGTTAAATTTTTGCAAGGTAGTGTACTTTCATCTTTTTACCACAAGTTCTTTTTCAGGTCGATTTCTTGTCCTCAGTTAAGAGAAACCTCTTGGCCCAAATTTCTGATGGGAGAGCAATCTACTCATTCAACCTTAAGGGGGTTTTAATTAAAATTTAAAACTAACTAAAATCTAAATCAGCTCTTGAGGTTGCAGGAAAATTAACCTATTTTCCTATTCTGTGCTCTTTGCACAAAGGGAAAGGAGCAGTTCTAAGTCTGTTCTAAGTCAGCCTGGTTAGATTTAAACAATAACTTGAAAAAGTAGCAGACAAATTACCCATCAATATATTCATTGTCTGGAAGGCTAGAAGAAGACAGATGACATCTAGGGTAAAATTAATATTTAGACTATAGCTCAGATGCCAAATTGGGCATATTATCTATGTAATACAGATATTTAAATAATAGCCAGACTTCCTTACCAATTCCAGACTGATCCTGTGATTCTGATTAATGTTATCCCTCAACAGAATCTTCTTCCCTATGTACATCCCACTCCTCATGGCAGAAATGGTTGGGCTGTTAGTCTCTGTTTTTCCTCTGCTGGACAGCATCAATGGCCAGCACTTTTACTAATTTTATTACTGCTTCAGAATTGCCATTAAAGATCATTAAAATAAAGAAATTTTAAAATAGATTGGGTTAACTACCAAGTGCACAGAGTTAGCAGCTGGTACTGATAGACACTGAATGGGTGGCTCACCATATATCTCTCAGTTTCACTTTGAAGGCAATCACTCTAAATAAAAAATTCTCTAGATTATCAGATACAGCTGAAAAAAATGGACCTCAAATTATCTGTGTGTAGTCAGATACACCAGGAAAAGTATTTCTTGTATTCCTTTAGGCACAGTCACCGTTCTTGTGTTCTACTGATAGGAAACCTCTTGGTTTATGTTTTGGTAATCAACTATGAAGAGTTAAAGTTTGAACTTTAAAATACAGGATAATATTAGTAAAAGATCACTTGGAATATTTATTTAGTTAAATTTGTAATAGTCTTTAAAGGACAGATTTGAGTTGAGTTTTGCTGATATTTAATCATGAAATCCCTTACAGCACAGCAAAGATTCATGCAACTCAAATAGTGGAAATTGCAGTCTAAGCTGATGTAAAGCTGATGTGGTATTTCACACTAGAAAAAGAGAAAACTGAAGCCTTAGTTACTAAAGCATAAAATTACTTTTCTGTGATTGTTGAAGGCAGATTAACTGACTTGATGCTAGGGATCCATGTTCAAAAATAATGCAGGAATGAAATTCATGTGTTTAGAAGCTATGAAAGCTTTGACAATAGGGTTTTGGAACTCAAGATGTACACTAAATTCAACAGACTAAAAGAAACAAAAAATGCATGTTTGTTCAGGGAGTATTTCCAGATGCTCATATGTGGCAGAGCATGAACTTCTTTAGCTGCTATACAGAGGTTTTTTCTCTGGAATTAGCCACCATGATTTTCAGAAATACAAACATCTTCTAAACCATTTGTTTCTTAAATACTTAGTACAGCACAGCTAAATTATTTTTAAAGCTTTGTGTACAAAGAACTGAAACATTCCACTTTCAATAGAAAACATTACTAAGGTCTTGTAGTTTGCTACATCGCTCAGGTTTTGCCCAGCTTTAAAGGAAAATGTCAACTGAAATAGATTAGCACTACAGAAACCTGCAAGACTGTTCAGAATAACTTAACTCTTGGCTTGGATAGTATTGAACTTGAAGAGTTAGATGCTGGAGCAAAGGAGACCTCAAGAAAATAATAGAAAATGGGAGGATATTAAAAGAAGAAAACTACATCATCTGAACCTGCAGGCAGATCAGGAAAACTGCTTCACATGCAAGAATTATCAATTTGAAATGCAGAGTTCAGCAATGTAGTTGTGCACAAACATAGTTTAAAAATAGAAGTGTTGCAAATGTGTGGGTGTATGCTTGTTCTGTGTAGCACTTACCACAAACTGCTCTATTTTTCAGAAGATCTGGCAGTTTGGTAAATGAGACTGTGAACTGCAGAAGCATGTCCAATCACCTACATTTGCACACTGTTATGAATTATAATCCATTGGTTCTGCAGCAACCTGATCACAGCAAATTATTTTGAATAATCCATAGCCTTTACTGTATTAATCAAAATGCTTCGTTTGAATTACAGACATAGAATAGAATTATGTCACCTGTGTGGACTGTATTTCAGACCTCTCACTGATCTTAATAGGAGAATAGAGTGATTGTAACCATAAATAACAGGAGGTGCCGTTGAATGGTAACATCTTCTGGGCATATACATCTGTCTGTTTCAGTCTTTCATCCTGATTCTCTCAACCAAAGATTCTGTCTCCAAATCAAGAGGAAAAAGTGCCAGAAGTACATCTCTCTGTGCAACTATTTAGCTTATGGTGTAGCTAAATAAATTGTTAGCAAACTTAGAGCAGATACTCCTGTTCACAGGCAGATTGTGTTAATTCACTTCATAAAAGCTCTTCAAACAGTAAAACATTTCAGTCTTTCAGTAAGAGCTGCTGCTATCAAATATATTATTAAAATTGAGAGTAACAAGAAGATTGGCTACAGGATATTTCAGGAGACAATACATTCGGGTTTAATAAAGGTTACATTTTGTTAGGGAAAGTATAAATGTTAAGGCATCACATCTGGTAGGGATTATTCTGATCTTTATAGACAAAGCTTCTTTTAAGTGAGTACCAGTTATCTTAGAATGCACCAGATTCAGAATACCACAATTGTGCAATCTGTGTGCATTCACATAGAGGCACTTCAGCTGGGCTGGCTGTGTCATCTTCTTAAGCAAATCCCCCTTGATTCCTTTGGGGTGTAACTACTGAGTTTGAATTTAAGAAGTTGTACCTTGTTCAGGGGTCAACAAGGTTGTCAACAGTATTGTTGTATTTAAAATCAAAAGACCAAAAATGCTTCCTTTTCCTGTAACATTTAAATAAGCATTTTTTGATGCCTCTTTCTTATTTAGTGTAAATTTAGATTTTTCTGCTTCCCAATGAGGAGTAAGAGCCAGCAAAGCCCATCAGTGTTCTGAACAGTATAGTTAGCCAAGACTATTGCAAATACTTGCATTATTTGTGCTAAAAAAGAAAAAAAGAATGCTGGCTGGTGCAAATGTGCTGTGTTTGGGTAATGTTTGAAACTAGCTACAGTGTATTAATTTTATATTGAATAGTTTTATCAGATGCTTGCCATGAATCAGACTTCAAGACCAGAAAAAAACCCATATCTCTGCCTCAATAATACACAGCCTTCTGGCATTTTGTCTCATACAATGGAATCTTATCACAATGAAACTGCAGGCATGCTTTCTTTTGTGGATAGGTATATAGTTATTAAACTTTTGTGATGAGGATAACTTTCAACACAATTTACTTTTGAACAAAGTTTTAAAAATTAATTTAATATAGGAGAATAAACCAGTGAAGGTGCAGAATAATTCTGGCTGGCATTGCTTGATTATTATGATTTAAACTCTTGATTAACTGAACTTAACTGAATAGAGGTTTCCAACATGAATAGAGGTTCCCAACTTCTTGTCAGAAATTATCAGCATGTTGATCTGAATTTAGGAACTCTTGCGTTTTCTTTTTAGATATTTTCAGGGAAAAAGGTGATTAAAGATTCTACAGAACAAAATATTAATGTAAAGTCTATTTGGTTACAGAAGCAATTAAATGGATAATTTTTCTTTTCTAAAATGTCTGGAACCATTTTCTTTTTGATTCTGTTTAGTGATAGTTAAAAATAAATGATCCAGCTGGCAGAAGACTTTTCACTTGGCAGATAGACAGTTGGTATTACTCTCCAAGGAGGTCAGGGTATTTTGCATTTCATCATTCCTGGAATTTATCTTCTGTGGTCCAGCTTGGTCAAACCTCCTGAGACACTGGAAGGAAAAAAAAACCCAAAGATCTTTCCTCCCTCCCCCCACCCAATACTTCTCATGATAAACAGCACAGTCACAGAGGAATAATTGCTTTGAAACATAAGTTGTTTATAAAATTATTTTCTTTGCCACCTTTACTTTCTATAAAGAGGACAAAGGTTGTGCTAGTTTGAAGCTAGCTAGAATATTTTGGTGAGAACTAGATTACAGGCTGTGAAAGGGAAACAGTGGTGATGTCTACTTCACTTATAGGTTTGCTGAGAGGTATAAGAGCTAGAATCCAAACATAGGTAAGGTTGTCACTCTCTGTCCGGGCTGTGGGCTGCATTTTTTCTCTCTCTAACCTCACCTGATTAATCCATCTGCTTCCTAACCCCCCTGGCCGACCCTCCATTTTTCCTTGGGCACAAGGCAATGTCTGGGGTAAGAGAGAGAGAGAGAGGGATGGGAGAGGGTGTAAGGATGGTTGGGAGCGCCTCCTGGGGACTCTGTATTACCTTTCACCTTCTATATTTCTGTATATAACTGTATATACTGTAAATATCTGCCTGTATATTGTGCTAAGCTGTGAATATAAAGCTTCGTTCAATTTCCAGAGCTGTCTGGGTGATTTCTAAGGGGGGGGGGTGGGAAGGGCCAGGTAGGTAACACCCAAACCATCACAAAGATCTAAAGAATTAAAGAACTTTAAGCCCAGACTACAGTGTTGTGAACTTGATGTGGGTGTGAAAGCCACCAAAAAAATACTTGTTCTTGAGAGGGTTGTTTTTTCTTTCTCTTCACAACTGAAAAGAACCATCATAGCCCTACAGTAATAGCATCTCTTGTTACCCTTTCTGAAGGGATTTTTTGACCAGTGGTCTGTGTGGAATCCTACCATTTTATCTCAGAAATAACTTTGAGTTTCTCCCATGTAAATGCAAATAATCTGAATAGATGACACTGTAAGGTACAGAGGGCTTCTAAGATTTGAGTGAACTGCAGAGATAAAAAATAAACAGACTTAAGCAGATAACTATTTGCATTTTACTGCAGCTGACAAGATTTTCATAAGTGTGAGTACAAGAAAAAGTTTGTTTGTTTGTTTTAATGAATGGACAGCTACTATCTTTTAAAGTAATTGATTAAGAAAAAAAGGAGTGCCTGAAATTTTCTAGAATTTGCTTTGTCGAGAAGTATTCATTATGATGAACAGTTTTGGAATGCAGAGGAAAATGGAATGGTTATTTATATCATCATACCCAGATATTTGATTTTTGTGTAATATGAATAGCACTTACTGAAGATTTCTGTAAGCTCTGTTTATCAAAGGAAAAAGTATTCTCTCTAAAATCTATAATGTGTTTTACTAAGGTTTTTGGGAGAGTGCTATCCTAAGGTACGCTTTTCTTTAAAGGCTTTTTTCATGTTCCCAACCTTTCAGAGTACAAATGGCCTAGACTTTTTTGCTCATAGTAGACAAAATTCAATATCTAGGACTGAACTGGGAATACTAAAGAGATCACTGTGACAGATGAATTGTAATAGCTTCTGAAGTTATTTTAGTAAGAATGCAGTTTGGGGGTGGGGGGGTAACCCAGAGAGTACCTTTGATGTGGCTTGAATAGATTGGATGTGTTTGGGGTTTTTTTGTTAGAAATGATGCCAAGTGATTCATTATGAAACAGGCCTTTGAGCTACAGCTCTTTGGTTCACTGTTGCAAACATCAATGAGGTCACTATGTCATGTTTGTGAGTAAAATTACAGATGTACAAATGTAATATTTCTTGTCATCTTGGGATTGACTTTTTTGATGGAATAAGGTAAATCAATGGTAATACAGTGGAATTAAAGCAAGAACGTGATGGTTTAAGTCTTGACAAAAAGCCAGTGTTCTACTGACCACCTCTGCACTCTTATGTGGTCATTTAACATCTCTGTCAGACATGAAATTGCTCATATGAAAAAAATGAAGCCTGCAATGCAGTTTTCACTGCCATCATTCTGCAAGCATATCTATTACAGATAAAAGATAGTGTAATGCCTTTAAGCTCCATTTTCTTCTTCACTGCTAGGACTTCTCATCTCTCTTTCCTGAACTTCATGATCACATTTTTTGAAGCCTATTCCTTTTCTTCCTGGTGTCTTTGAACATGGCCATTCTTGTTTTCATACCTCTACCTCATTCACTGACAGTTTCCATACCACTAAGTAGAATCATTCCTGAAAAAAAGGTCTTCATTTTTTTTTCCCTTTGCTGTAGAAGTAACTTCTAATAGATGTGCATAGGATGGTTTCCTATTGTTACTGCCAACTTTACCTTCCCCCTGTGGAATAAATTGGAAATAAGCACGTTAGCCCACTTGCTGGTTTCACTTGATCTCCAGGCTGCAGTTAAAATTGTCTGTTTTGAAGCACAAAAGAATAGTGTTATGTTTAATGTTGGCTTCTCTGTGCATCTCTAATATAATGTGTGAACTGACTGCAATAATACCATTTCGTTAGCTATCTCCTCTATTGCATTTCATATTTTAAACCTAGGGACTGCTTCCTTGGGCTAATAGAGTTCAGACTGTGAGAGACTTAGATAATATTTACAGAATTAAGCAAGCTTTTTTCTATTTCTCAATTAGAAAACAAATGCAATTTTATTAAGAAATATTAATTGTAATACATTTAATGACTTAAGATGCAGACTTTTTTATAGTGACTGATAAAAGTTTTGACCTACTGTAGATTGTGTCATCTTCAAGAACTTCTTAGGTTTGGGGCTTTTTGATCCTCTGAGTAGCATGAAAATGTAATCCAGAGAATTCTAGTGCAGATTTCTAGTGCACTAGGAGTATCTACATTATTGTATGCCTGCTTGAATGTGGCATAAATGCATTTACTTGTTTATGGGTTGGGTGAGAAGGCATACAGGATATTGTGGGAGCTGTAGCATGTGGCATAGTGGAGAGCAATTCCCCTGTGTTTAATCTGTTGTTGCTACTAGTGATCTCATCTCTACAGCATTAGAAGGTATGAGAGCAGGACTTCTTCCATTTCCTAGTGCGAGTAGATGGCTCTAAATTAGAGAACCATAATTAAACTTTTTATTACTTTAGGCAGTGATGCAGGTAGTTTCAGTTATTATTTTTTAATTTAATCAATGCATATAAAACTGTTCTAGAACAGTGGAATACACTATTTCTGTTGCTAGAATGTGGTGTGAAAGTATGCCCTCATAGACTGGTGATTATCTTATTAGAGAAGGAATGTGAAATGGAGGGCTTGGAATCAGCATTTCTGGATTTGATGAGAGAACAGTAAGGACTGCTGAGACTGATAGCTGTGCTAAGAGGAGACATTATAAAGACAGTCTGGAATGTGGGAACTAGACTAATGAATCATTGCTTTTCACACTTTCCCTTTAGTGACAGTGCTCTTTTGATCCTGACATATAGGGTTTGAGGGGGGATGTGGGAGGTGTGGGGAGTGGGCAGGGGAGTACTTGTGATTTCAGCTGAGTTCCAACTACTTTGCACTTAAGGCTCACCAAACAGCAGCCAGATCAGGAACAGAATGAAGCTGTATGTCATTTTGCCTTTATGTAGAATGTATGTCCCATGACAATTATATAGAAATTAATATACTTTTGATTATTTTGATTAATATTTTTGATAGTGTCTTCAGATTACCACATTATGGTGTAAGCAATTTGTGCTGGGAAAAGAAGCATGTTTTTTCTTAGAGTGCTCCTGAAATTCTCTTGTGGAGTCTGAATGATGTCTGACATCAAAATGAGTATTTAGAAATTATTAAGTGTTGTAAGAACATGAATGAAGCAATCAGCCTTGGTAATCTGAGAGGTTAACTGCCGCGATGTGTGTTACAAATTTGCTAGCTCATTTTTAGCTTTTTCTGTGAGTCAGGATAGAAATCAATCATTGTGAAACAAAGCTTGAAACACTGGAGTCCTTCAAAAGAAGAGAACAATTTATTTTCCTTGGAAACATTTTGTATGTGCACACCTGTGCCACTAAGTACACTGACAGCGTAGTCTTCAAACACATGTATGGAAGAAACATGAAAACACAACAAAGATCATGAAGCTTTCTGTTTAAAAGAAATGTTCTTTAATGAAAGTTGGCAGATTAGCTGCTTTCAGTCATACAGTTTAGTTCACTTCATCTTAGAAGTGCAATAGATGTGTAGCACAGCAAAGAAGATTGTGTTTCTCTGGTGTTTGTTGCTTGATGTTTTGCTCTCAGCCTAATGATCTCAGTGGAGTTTCCTCCTCTCTGAAGGTTATATTCTGAATAAAAGGCTTGGGTTTAATTCCCGAACAGGGATATTGTTACATGTGCACATTGATTCACATCAAAGCAGTGACAATGCATCCCATTGCTTTGGGCTTTGGTCAAGTGGACTTAGTGCTATTTTTTTAAAATCCTGATAGTGTGTTGCTTTGTCCACCAGACTGTGGAAGACCTTCTAGGCACACAGAGATGCATTATGCAGTGTGTTGTCTGACAGAGCTGACACTTTTTGTACCTTGAAGTAGCTTTAAATTTAGCTCTATGTTTTATGTTACAATGTAGCTTATTCTACTTCTTTTTGTTTTATTTGTCTATTTATTTTTACTAGTCGTAGTATCTGTATGTATACTTGGGAAAGTAAGAACCTTCTTACCCACAATAATGCAGATGTTCAAAATTTTGCTGCTGCAGGAGTTCTAGTGAAGATACAACATTATCTGCTAGAAGTTAGGCTTCAGGGAGAGCTGCAATTGGAAAATGTGTTGAACAAAGTAAACCAGAGTGAGAGCTTGTTACAAGTGTGTAGGAAAATCTAGAGATAATATATACTATGAAAGAGGGGGGGGATTCAAGGTATATTCAAGCAAAACAGAAAGCTGTAAATCCAGTTCATGTGGTTGATATGCTTCGTCTCTCATGCGCTGCTCAAGAACAGCAACATAAAATGGTCCCATTATAGAGATGCATCTGAGCATGAATTAAAAAGTAGAAAGATATAAGGTTGTGTAACTTCTTAAAATGTTGAAAGAGCCCATACATATTATTAAGTTACTGACAGAAGCTGTCATTAGCTGAGCAGGATGCATGGAGTGTTTTGTTAGCAACAGAAGTATTGATTTTTATGCTTTCATCTCCTTTCCTGCAGCATAGAACAACTCCTCTCTAGTCATATAGTGCAGAAACTGGGGTTTAAGGAAAGATATGTTGAAGATCTGATCACAAATCTGTACTTAAACTGCAATGAGTTTGCATTATATAGCCATATTGCCAACAGATGTGTAAGGATGTGATTTGGAGAAAAAAAATCAACAAGAGACCCTAGAAACTAACTAAGCCTTTTGCACTCCCTAGGTGGCTCTGAAATATCTTAGGCACCCCACAGATCTTATGGTGGTTTTTATCTACAATGTAGGGTGGTTGAAAGGAAATCAGGAGTAGTGGTGTGCTTGTGGAACTTGAATTGCTTTTTGTGGCTATAAGGCTTGGAGAACAGAACAGATCCTGAAATAGTGTTACCTTTTTTTGCCTTAATCATTGCTTTGTTCTCTGTCCAGTTGAAAATGGTTGCAGAACATTAATAACTTCTTTCTTAATAGCTGTATAAATGGAGTAGTCTTGCAGCTTGGGAAATAAGGGAAAAGTATGATGAAGTAATATGTTGGCAGAAAAGCAGATAGTGCTAACAATTTGAAAATCTGCACTGTAGAATGCAGTTGTCCCCAGGTGACCCTCAGTACCTGTTTATTTAATTGAAGTTGGCAACAAAAGGCTCCCTGGAGGTTTCTGGGCACTTCATGAGTTTGAACCACTACTAAATAGTCAACCAGCATATGGAGGCTCTGCTATTTCAGCACTCTAGTAATTGAGATTATGCTATGTACTTGAGGGGACAAAACCCACCAAGATACAAGGAAATGAAAGGGTTGAGGAAAGAAATCATAGCTGTGAAGAATCTTCAGGTAAAGTTGGAAGGTTTACTGCTCCCCTATACTGCTTTAATAGTGGATCTGTAGTCTTAGCTGAGAAATTTCTTCCTATGTGGATTAGTTTTCAAACCATACCATTAGTTTTGATACTTTTTTCCTTATCAAAACATATGACATTTTTTTGTAGTCATGTTTAAAGTAAGTCAGTAGTGCATAAAACTTAAAATCCTGAAAACTACCTATTTAAAAGTTACATTTGAGTATTTTGTGCAGTACTGAGGGTTGAATGGTGATTTTTTTTTTCTATGTAGCTGTTCTATATGTGTATTTTTTTGCTAAGAATGCAGGCTGTCTTTGTTTTGATGGGCAAGTACAAACCATTTCACCTGAGTGTTAGTGTTTGCTGAGCACTGACTGACCAGTGTTAGTGTAATAAAGAGCATTATGTAATCCCTGTTTTAGAAATACTGTGATCCTCTGTCAGAACTTGGAAGAAACAGACAAGGTTGACTTAATTTGTTGAGTGTTAAGTGCAAGTCAAGCATTACTGAGTTTTGAAAAACTCTTATGAGGAGAAAAACCCCCTAACATACCTTTTTGTTGTTGTTGTTATTTTTTTGGAGGGGTGGGGGTGAAGAATAGCTATTAAGGATTTTTAAATGTAGCAGCTAAAGCAAAGTTCCAGACTGGGTGTTTTGCAACTGGATTTTAAGTTCAGTTGTGTCTCATGGTTGTTTTTTTTTTTGAGTTTGTTTGTTTTTTAATGATTGTCCTTTATAAGACAATACAGTTTCGGACTCAGGGGTGGATTTTCAGCTTTTATAGGTGTGTGTATTATACACTGAGGATATACATGTGTGTGGTGTGCTTTGTGTCTCTGTGTGTGTGTCCTCCCATGATGTTGAATTACGACGTAATAAGTACAGTCTCTCTTAAGAAAAGACATAGTTTAGGCTGTTAATTCTATTTTTCCATACTTAAAACTTGTAATTCTAACCACAGTTTTTCATTTGTGGCTTTTGAGCTTGTTAATATTCTGCAGGCCGTGGATTTAGCGCCACCTGGTGGGATAAACTCATAACTGCAGATTTGTTAGTGACTACTGGATTTGTATAGGCTACTCTTATTAAATCTGAGAATAAATATAGCTCTAACAAAGTCTATTGTGAAACCAAAGTCTTCCAACTTATGAAAGTTAATTTTTTTTTAACTGGATAGAGCTTTCCAGTTCAAAATGTTGTCGCTTTAAGCTTTTCTGTTTCCTGCTGATCTACACTTCTTCCATAACTCAGGATAAAATATCTTTCCAGATGGTTGTCTTGCCTTGTGACACGTAATTTTTCTCTGTTAGATCTAACTGAACACTGTTTTGATTTGAGCTGCTAAAATAGCTATATTTTTTTTCTATTTGTAGCAGAATACAAAATTCTAACACTCCTTTTCAAATTGCTTCAATAGGAAATGATTGTGTACTATGGTTAATCAACTCACAGTACTATTCCTAGTAAAGAAAAAAAAAGGAAGCTGAAGAGTGCTTTATTCTGCATTTTGCCTGATTAATATATAGCAGGGAGAGGTTGAAATTTAAACTTGATTTATCTCTTTTTTGTTTCTGGCTTACTAAAAGCCATGCTTGTCTTTTTTTTTTTTTTTTTTTTTTTTTCCTAGTGGCTGCATTAAAAGAATATAGTTAGAGTGTTTAAAAATCACAAAATCACAGAAGGAGGGGGGGTTGGAAGGGACCTCTTGAGATCGTTTAGTCCAATGCTCCTGCCAGAGCAAGTTCATCTAGAGCAGGTGGCACAAGATGGCATCTAGGTGAGTTTTGCATGACTCCAGAGTTGGAGACTCCACCACCTCTCTGGGCAGTTTGTTCCAGGGCTCCAGCACCCTCAGTGTAAAGAAGTTTAGGTGAAACTTCTTGTGTTCAAGTTTGTGCCAGTTACCTCTTGCCCTGTCACTGGACACTACTTGAAGAAGACTTGTCCCATCCTACTAGCACTCACTCTTTAGGTTTTTATAAGCACTGATGAGACCTCTCTCAGTCTTCTCTTCTCTGGGCTAAACCCACCAACTCCCTCAGCCTTTTTTCATGAGACAGATGTTCTAGTCCCCTAATCATCTTTGTAACCCTCTTCTGTACCCTCTCAGGCAGTTTCTTATCCTTCTTGAACTGGGGAGCCTAGAACTAGGCACAGTATTTCAGATGAGGCCTCAGGGGCAGAGTGGAGGAGGAGGAGGAGGAGAGCATGAGCACAGAAACAGGAATAGAGCTCAACTTGCTATGACAAATGCAAATCTTAATTAATATACATTCTTGCTTTGCAAATAAATATTCCCAGTATATATACTTTTGGCTCTCATTTCTGGGCCTGCTATGATCATTGAGATTACCCAGCACAGAAAACACTGCCTATGCTGGAGAAAGATTGTGGAAGAAAGGAGGAAAGGATTAGAGGGAGAGGCATTTCAGACATGCAGCTAGTTTTTTCTATGCCCAACTACTCCAAATGAGTAAACAAATGTCAGTGTGTTAGAGGTGGTTATGTGGTACTGTAAATATCTACTATGAGGAAATAGTATTTGACAGAATGACATACTGTGTCTGTGATAGTAAGCCTACTTAGGGCAAATGACAAAGCAAAGAAGATAAATGAAGAATGACATCTCTCAGCCCACAGCAAACCAATCTTTACAATCTTAGTTGGTTTCCACCAAAATATTTGTGAGATGACCCAGAGAAACTGACTGAATGCTAATGAAGTTTGAGAGTTCAGATTAAACATAGTGTCTCCATTACGAAATGCAGATTTAAGTGTGTGTGGGACAAGATTCCTTATTCACTTGCAAAGCATTGTATTAAGAGCAAGCTTAGGGGAATGATAGAGCAGCTTGATGGGCATCCACCAAAGTCCTTTTTGGTGCCCAAGATAATGGCAGTTTCATGCTATAGAAGCTATAGTAGTTATTAAGTATCAGGGTCCTGTGTGGGTCATAGTTTGCTGTCTATGCTGCTTGTCACAGCTTATTTGCTGAGTTTGAAAATGTGTTAATATGAACAATGTCTGTATGCTTCACCTAGGCATTGATGGCTTTGCTGTGCTGGAGGAACTATTTTGTGGGGAAGAGGAGGGACCTTGGGAACATGCTGGACAATGGCTCTGTGATATACCCAGGCATTGTTTGCCTTGCTGTCTTTTGGAGAGCATAAAGGAATGCATCTCACTCTTCCTACCTGGGAACAGTGTGGATGGTTTTATTGTACAGGTTCTCGAGGTCACTGCTTACCCTTATATGAGCTGTTTAACACTGCTGTTTAGCACATTATACTGCTGTTAGCATATTATGTGGTTTGTGGAGTCTGATGTTGTCCTGGTATAAGAGATGACAGCTTTTGGGTGAAGCAATACTGAAATGTTCCCTGAGACAACTGGTCTCTGGGTGTCAAGGTATGTGGAATGATTTGGGCAGGTTTTCGTGGCAGTTATCACCTAAGATCACCTCCCTTTATCCTGGGGAGGGAGCTTCTGGTCTGGCACTTCAAGGGTCAGACAATGAATGCTCTGGCCAGGAACAGGAATAGAAAATCTCTGCCTTCAATCAGGAGGAGGAAATGGATGATTTGCTGTACTGGACTGTGGCAATTCAGTAGCCTGACACAGCAGACACGTAGAAGTAGAAGGCTTTGGTAGACACTAGCACACAGTGTATGCTGGTGTCATCAGGATATAGGCACAGAGAACCTGTCTGGATCTCTAGAGTGAGAGAGAGGTGGCAAGAATTGTCTGTGTTGGAGACTAAGGTGAGTTTAACAAGGGACAAAGTGGGAAAAGCACTCCATTGTGATTAACCCAGAGGCCCCTTGTATCCTTGGCATAGGCTGCCTCAGAAAAGGGTAGCTTCAAGCACCTAGAGAGGTACAGATAAGCTTCAGTGTAGTCACTGTGAACACAGAAGATCAAACAGGTGTTTAGTCTGCCTGCCCTCTAGGTGTATGTGGGATTGCTGTGAGTTGAAGAACAGTATGCACCAGTTGCTACCAGGATGATGCACTGGCAGCAGTATTTCACAAACCGAGATTCCCTAGCTCCCATCCATGAGCTGATTCATCAGTTGGAGAGCCAAGGAGTGATCAGCAAGATTGACTCACATGTTAATATTCCCATATGGCCAGTGCAAAAGGCTGATGGAGGGGGGAAACAAACAGTAGACTGTTGTGGCCTGAATGGAATTGTTTCTTAGTGCTGCTGTATATTTAGGAAGGAAATTATCTAAGACCATACTCACAATCCTTCAGCAGCTCTGGTGCCTAACTTTGAGTGATTCCTGTCTGAGGAATTAGCTTGTTAGATTATCACTACATTACAGAAACATTACATTACAGAAAGCTACCAGCAAATTCTATGTGAATGGATCTCTATTTCAAAATCTGTCACTTGATGATAGCGTAAGATCACTACATGCCACAAAATCCTTCATATTGGCTTTCCCAGTCAAGACAGTTCTGGCTGTAATTTCTGTTTTTGTTGACCTTGCATGAGGTTTGTCACTTTGGCCCATGTTGCTGCTAGCAGGAATTTTTATACATGACAGCAGACTGGACTATCCAGCATATTCTTTGCTTTTGGTGCCAGGGTGGTGGTGGAAAGTACCATGCGTATTTCCGTAGATGAACTAACAATTTCATCAGTGAGTCTCCTTGTGATTTTGTTTTCCTGCACTGTTCACTATATATCTGAGGCTTTGGTATACTCTGAATGTACTCTGGCCCAAGGAATACTGTGGCAGGAGGGTTGTCTGCAGGCAGTTCCACTGGGAATAGCCACAGATTAGAGGAACTTCTTCCTTTCATAGTTATTTTTCTTAGGTTTATGAGGTAAGTTTTGAAAATATGAACTATACTTAATTCAGAGAAAGAGTAAAGGAACCTTCTTTGCCGTTTTATGGGTTGCTTCTTGGAGTCAGACTGTAGAGAAGGAATAAAAAATTTTCAAGACAGCTATTTATTACCAAGAAGTTATCATGGAAGTATTGCTAGTCAATTGCTTTATTTTTAATAGAAATTATGAGAAATATGATAGATCTTACTTGTAAAAAAAAATACTCATAAAGTTCTATGTCTGTGTAACGGCAGCAGTGTGACAGATATTCACAGCCCTCCCACATTCCTCCCCCTCTGCAATTAATTATGCAGTTTCTTTCCACCCTCACAACATTTGTTCATTCCTTTACTTAGCTAGCTACAGATACAAAAATACTTTGCCAGCACAACTCTAAATCTAGTCCATCACGCTCAAGGAGAGTTCTAAGTCTTGAACATGTACAAAAATGGCAGAGTAGCAGTAGTCTGTCACAGTTGAGGCTGTTAGTTTTAACATAATTTCTGAGAAGCAGTCACAACTATTGTACTTAGTGACAAATATGGTTATGGGTAGAACCTAGGAACTGCATGCTTAGGTCGTTGTGGGACAGAAAAGGAAGTTATCTGGTTTGTCTTAGCCAGAACAGCCATTAGAGTTCTGATGTTAAGCCAACAGTTTTGGCTTTTACAATGTCCATTTGGAAGGGCTGTGTGTTAGCAACGTGTTTGTTGAGTTTGCCTTGATTTTGTCTTACAATATTTTTAATATTTTAGGAATTAGTTTCCCTTTGTTTAGCTGAAGTCTTAAAGACATAGGCATTTGGTGTGCAGAGGTTGCTCAGTTTTGGGAAAACAAAGATTTTTGAATAGCTTTTAGCATTGACTAATAAATATTGTCTAACTTAACATTAGGAGGAGGTGTATTAAATTGTTATTCAGATCACAGAAAGCAATTCTTTTAACTGATTCGAGGTTCCTGGTAGTTGCTGAATCTTGCAGTTGCTTAGTAGTGCAAGAACTTTGGAATGCAAAGGATTTTGTTTGCTGTGTTAATACAAAGTAAATTTTTATATGAGTGGTATTTCAGCCAGCCATTTTTTTCAATAATGTGTAAATATGAGCTTCATTCTTAAAGTATATGCCCCAGGACTGAAGCTCTGTCTGATACCTTATGTAGAAACCAATTTGAAAATTAATTAAAAGGGAAAAATCTTTGTATAACATTGAATGAAATGTTGTTTGACCAAAATGGAGCATTCCACTTAGAAAAAATTTAACTCCATTTAAAAAGCACAATTAAAAATATTATGAAAACATTTAAAAGCCTAAATTTATAGTTTGGAAACAAAAAACCCCAAATATTTCTTTTTTGAGCTTTTGAGAGGTGCTGTTTGCCAAACTTGATGCAAGTTTATGATAGTTAAAATTGGTGCAAATTATTTTTCCATAATTGCTCATCTGAAAATTTTCAACAATCTTTTACCAAGACTTCCTTCTGTAATAGGAGTCAGAAAATAGTCTGGGTTGGAAGGGTCGTGTAAAGTTCATCTAGTCCATCCCCCTGCAATGAGCATGGATATTTTCAACTAGATCAGGCTGCTCAGAGCCCTGCCTAACCTGACCTTATATATGTGATGCAAAGGTAAGGTAAGAGAACACAGTAAATCTGTATTCTCTAACCCAAGATGCCATTTGGTTTGGAATCTTCTCACAACTGCCTTATTGTTTGGTTAAGGTTATCTACAGAAGTTATAGTCCTATGACTTAACACAATGAAAAAGCATTTAGAAAGAAGTGGGTTTGATTCTGTTTACCTTGCAGCATCTGCCTTTGTTCTTGCCGTCTTTGTTAATTCACTTGTTCATGATCATCACCAAACATAATTTCTCTATTATTAAAAAATGTGATTTAGATTTATAGTCTGCATTTCTGTGCTAAGACTGTCCAGCTTGGGGTCATAAACACTCAGTGTATCAGTAGATTTAAAGTGGGACATTTGCTATGTCTGTAGGAGTTTGAAAGTTATTGGGAGTTTTTAGGTTTATCTAAATAAGTAAAAGGATGATGAGGTTAAGGAAAGGTAAGAACATTAAATAAAAGCAGAGCTGTAAGTGACTAGTATGCATCTGCATGCTGTTGATTGTGTGCTTAGTAATATAGAAATATTAAAAATATTGACATCTAGACACTTATTAAACCAGTGTAGTTAAGAACAGATTTCAAATATCTGACTACACAGAATTCTGCCACTGGCAATATTTTTCCCCATTTGAAGTAGCTGATGAAAGATATGATTTCAGAAGGTTATTTTCTGAAGATTTTACATTTTTCATTTTGTTTAAATTATGGTTACATAGTAACAGCTTTTGATGTAATTTTGCTAAACATGGAGGTGATATCAAATGAAATTATGTTTTGTTGTTTGTTTGGGATTTGATTTTTGTTTGCTTGTTTTTTTGTGTGTTTGTTTTTAGAATGTGCAGTTGCAGAATGTCCATTGATGCAAGAAAGTCTGGTGCCATGCATTTAAGTCCCCTAATTCCTGCAATTAAATGTCTTATGGTACAGAATGTGTGACTATTTGAGAAGTAATATTTCTATAAAATCAATATGCTGTGTATAAAGGGGGAAAATAACAAGAGAAACAAATAATCAGATAAAAGTGTAACCTCAAATGAGCATCATAAACCACAATAGTTTAGGATCATAATATCTGTTCCAGCCCTAACATAGGCAAAATGCATTTTGATTTTGATTTGTGTTGAATAGAGTGCAACTGAGGAAGACCCTTGTACTCAGGTGGAATCAAATATTTTAGGACAAGTTACTGTGTTTTGAAAACTAAGGAAAGAACAGTAAGATACAGCAATGCTGTTATGGGAATGATTACTTCTAATACATTTTTCTTCATCACATCTATTGAGTAAAGTCTGTCTATAGTTTAGGTTTATATATTTGAGTACTGTGAAGCTGTTGTTGCCTTTCTGTATAACTCAATGATTTTTTTTTCTGTTGAAGGTACTTTTTGTTGAATTCAGTTCTTTCTGTTGAATCTCCTTTGCTTGCATCTGATCTTTGTTTATGTTGATTTTGCTTCACTTTTTCATTTACCATGCTGTTCAGTTTTTGGATGCCAGGAGAACAAAGGTTTGTTCACTATTTGCAGTCAATTTATTTTTCAAAATTCAGTATTGCTTATTGTGGTTTTTTTTTGTTTGCTTGTTAGAGATACAGTAATCCTGTTTACTAAAGATGTTCATAGCTTTAGTTGCCAAAATAAAAAGCCAAAACCTGCTAGCCCCAACTCGGCCCCTCCCCAGAGCCCTCTTCAATTATAGTGAGTGCTTTGATTGACTTCATAAACAAAAATACTGTTGAGCACCGTGAAGGGTACCAGTCTATGAAGTAATTTAGAAAACATGGAATACTGAGTCTTTCACTTTGTAGGTGCATATTGACTGTACTAATGGATGTGTCACTGCCTAGTTTGAGTTTGTTGGTTTGCCTTTCTTTACTTTTTATTTTATCTGTAGCTGACACTATTTTGTGTGTATGTGTCTTTTTTTTTCCCTCCTTTTTTTTCTTAGAAGCACTTGAAAGATACCATTGCAGATACTGCCACATACATTTGCTATTTTCTAAGGTCATTTAATTTCATTACTGATTTCTAATGATTTTTTTGTAACAGCATATAACAAAAGTTTAATCAAAGATTGATCTTCCATTCAGATCCTAACCTATTTTCTTCTTGCATTCTTTTTCCTTTGTTTCAGCATCTGCAGATGACAATCCAGGCGCTTCAGGATGAGCTTAGAACCCAGAGAGACCTTAACCATCTTCTTCAGCAAGAAAGTGGAAACCGAGGAGCTGAGCATTTTACCATTGAGCTCACAGAGGAGAATTTTCGAAGACTTCAAGCAGAACATGATAGACAAGCTAAAGAGCTCTTCCTGTTGAGAAAAACACTAGAAGAAATGGAGCTTAGGATTGAAACACAAAAGCAAACGTTAAATGCCAGGGATGAATCGATAAAAAAGCTTCTGGAAATGTTGCAAAGTAAAGGTTTGCCATCCAAAGGAATGGAAGATGACAATGAGAGAACTCGAAGGATGGCAGAGGCTGAATCTCAGGTTAATCATTTAGAAGTGATTTTAGATCAGAAGGAGAAGGAAAACATGCATCTGAGAGAGGTAATGAAAATCTCATTTATTTAAAAGATATTGTTAAAGTGCTTGTTGCAGTTTTAGAAATATAGAAACCAGATGCTCTGTTTCTGCTCTAGTTTTTTTTTTCATTTAAAAGATAAGATGTTTGTTTTATATCTGTGATAAATACACAACAGGCCTAGATAACATTTGAAAGCCAGTATAAGAAATTATGAAGGAAAAGTAGTTGTGTTTGAGGCTTATTGATTCTCATGTTGTTGCTTTGTGTGGTTACTGAATTTTTTGCATTTGGATAAGCTGGTGCTTGGAAATGGAAGATGAGAAGTACTGAAGAGGAAAGTAGCACCTTCTGCTGCTATGAACTAAACAGATATGAGTGTGTGCTACTTCTGTGTTTGATACTTTTAACCCTTGTGGTTGAAATTATTGTTTAAAAATGTTTTCCCTTCCATGTAAACAAAGGCTTCTGCCTGTGTGCAGTTCTAATGTGTATTCACGTGTGGTACCCTATATTTTTAGGTAAGTATACCACATAATATTGCTGCATTAAAAAAATGAGAGTGATGGCTGCACTGTACATTAAGCAATCCATCATTTGATCCCAGTTTGATCCCACTCTCAACTAGCTGTCCGTATGACTTGTGAGTGTGTTTTTGGGACTGAATTTGGGATGACTGAATTAGTACTATACAAAGAAAATCTGGCCTGGTGTCAAGCCTCTGTGTGTTCCAGCAGTCCAGCTTGAATAGTGTTGAGCAAAAAGGACGATGTCAGTCTTCCTCACAAAGACTCTGTTGCTTCCTGCTGAGAAGGATGCACATTACAAGAAGCTCATGTATGAGCTACTCCCATAACGGGAATCAGGATAGACGGGTTTGTTCCCTTCGAAACTCAGCAACAGCACAGTCTGATTGAACTGCCTGTCTGGTAAAAGCACCAATTTGCCTGGCAGATCAAAGCATGAATAAAATGAGTACAAGAGCATAGAAAACTCTTATTTGCTCTTGTGTATCACTAGTTGTATGAATGCTAGAGGTTAGCAGCTATTTACATCTACAGAACGGTGCCAAAAGATTTTCTTTGCTATGGACTAATTCTTTCATATTGATCTTATGGCTACTTTAGTAGGTGTGTTTTTTGCTGCCTTCCCCCCCCCCCCCTTCTTTTCCGCAGTCTTCTCTAACCTAGAACATGTTCTGAGGACTCAATGGTATCTGATGCCCATCTGAAGCGTGGAAACTGGAAAATTTGCAAGGCGCAATGATACATTTCAGTGCAGTTTTCTTGTGGAGCCTGAACCTTTTCACAGAATTTTAATTATAAAGTGATAGCTCATTAATGGAAGTCTGAAAGTTAGTGGATCCTGATAGGAGTTGTACAGTGGTGTAGGGTAGTGAGAGAAATAGAGCTTGAAAAGTAGATAAAATATAAGCTTCAAAGTAAGGTCCTTGGGCATCCAATTTATTGATTAGTGCAAGGAAAGCTGAAATGAGATCATATTGCTAATTATAGACTGAGCATTTTTCTCCTGTACTTATACTGAATTAGTTTTATGTTTCAGAGTTTCCCCTGGGACTGTCCTCAGGGGGCAGGAAAAGAAGTATTTCTCCCTCAGTTTATTTAAGAAAATAGACATTGTCTTTCTTCTGGTGTACTGCAAGTACAGAGTGAGTTTTACTGGAGTTTCTGCTCATGATGTGCGGTTATGCCTTAGTAGTTGGTCAAAGGTTTAAAAATAGACTAAGTTGTCTGCCTGGAATTTGTCCCTGTTATATTGTCAGCAACTGTCTAGTGATTTGAAGAGTTTGGCTAACAATTTCCTTGTTGTTATAAATTCAAGGCTCTGGGAGAAGCCTGTCTCCAGCTCTCTTCCTGTGGCACATGGTGTTTAGCCTTTTGCTATCTTGCTGTTGGAAGGAAGTTGTCTGTACACTTTGACCGAGTATCAGATATTCTGGCTTGTTTTCTTCTATTTGTTAAAATTCCAAATGGATCAACATTTGATCTTTGTGTGTGGCTTGATAAGTCCTTGTTGTTCTGCAGGACTTGTTTGAATTATCGTCACTGCATAATTTTTATCCTGCACAACACAGTTTTTCAACATGAAAAAAACAGGGATTAATGCTTAAATCTTCTGTGATAGTCACCTCAATGGAGAGATATATTTAATTTTATTTTTTAACTCTATTTTGTATGATTTCATCCCCTGTAAATGGCCTTGCACAGTTATTGAAACTGTTTTGTTGTTAGTTTTGTGTTTCTTTCTTTGTTTCTTCTTTCTTTTATTTTTTTTCCTGAGAATGCTTTTTAAGTAAATTGGAACTGGGATACATTTTTTATGACATTCACAAATTTTTCAGTGTTCACTCAAGTTACATTATTTTTTTCCATATCTTTTAACAAAATATTTGTTATTCTAGAACTTAATCTAAAATATTCTGCTTCTCTATTTTTACAGGTTGGAGTATAGAGCTCATACGTTGAGTATGTTTCTGAGAAACAAGTACATTGGCAGATGTAGGATACTGCTTAATCAAATTCTGACCACTTGTTTCTGATTTTAGTTAGTTTTGCTATATGACTTTTCTGCCAGTGAACTTGAAATGAGTTAAGGGAGATAAAATTCTGTGTGGCAGCAAATTAACTTGTTCAATTAACAGAATTTTCTAGTGGGTCAGTTTGCCCTTACAATGGTAGATTCTGCTGTAATTTCCAGTGGAAAGAGTGCTATCTATGGAAAAAAAAAAGCCAGATATGATGGAAATGAGGTTGACAGTAGAAAAAAGTAACTGAAGCCTACTGATTTTCTACAGCCTCAACACTACTTTAAAATGCTTATATAATACAACTTCTCATATACAATGATGTTGGTATTTAGTTTAAAAATACTTTCAATCAGAAGGTTTTCAGTTCTTGAAATCTAATTGTGTAACATCCTGTTACCTTTACAGTCCTAGCTGAAGAAATGCCAAAGATATATTTTGCTGAGCATTTGAATGTATTTTCTTCCATTGCAATCATTTATTTTTCCCTATGCTCTGCATTTCTTAGGTCTTTGAAACATGACCAGAACTGAAATATGTCTTCTGTTCCTTCATAGTCTTTTAGATTTCTCATAGTGGTGAAATAGGAAGCTCATGGACAAGAAGCAGTAGAAAATGATTTTGTTATTAATAATCACTGGTGGGTGCAATTTTGACCAAAACTGAGAACTGAACTACACTGCTGTGAGAGAAACAGAGGCAACTTGTTGTGAAACATTGGCAACTCATGTCTCCAGTGGCTCTCAGTTCTGTGGCCCTGAGCTGTACTCTGTCCTAGTAACGATCACGCTAGGAACTGAATAATAAAGGATGTGTTCTTTGCTGTTCCAGGGACGATTCTATTGAGCTAGTAAGTTGTTCAACGTTTACTTAACTAGGTAGAGATAAATAACATTCTTGTTGCCCTTCAATCTCTGCCACTTTGTCAATTCTGAAATGTTTCTTACATTATTTTTCTGCCCATTTCACATAAGCACGCAGCACCTAAATGCCATGAAGATCACTAAATGTACATTCTTGGCAGAAAACAGAAGATGCCTGCTTGAAAGTTCTTAATTTGGTCATCACATGTCTCTTTTGGAATTTTAAACAAACATTTGTTTCTATAACTTTGGGAGAACTGTAGGTAATATGGTGATTTTATCACGTGGAAATCTAGCACAGATGTTTGGTATTACTTTTTTTAAACATAGTGGCCACACATTATTTACCCTAAGTACCATTAAGTATTTTTTTATTATTGCTATTAAAAACTTGCCTTAGGCAAAGTCCCACTAAATCTCTAGTAAAGTCAAATGTAAAAATCCCAGCATGTATTTTATGATATATACATACATGTATATTACACATGCCCTCTCTATATAACATACAATTTCACTAAAGCAGAATCAGAGGCCATATAGGCTTTTATATATACAGTTTAACTCTTATCTTGCATGTATTCTTAAAACAGTGTTGTTGCACATGGTTTAAAGCTACAGCTTTTTTATATTTAGTAGAAAGAACACCACCACAGCTTCTTTATTATAATTTAAAGTGTACTTCTAAACTTCCAAGTTTGTTTTTTTTTAACTTGCTCTATCTTTGAACTCAGCTTGGTCAAATAATGAAGGCTGCTGATAGGATTTGAACTGCCATCATGAATTAGTTATTGCATGTTTTTAAAGTTATTAATGGAGCAAAGTTCCTTCTTCCACTGTGAATAGAACAGATGCCTTACAGACTTTTGGTGTTTACTGTAAATGCCTCACACTGGAGCCAGTAGTAATTTACTAAGGAAATGCTTTATCGACACCAAACCTTTCTTCCCCAAAGTTAGTTATATAGATTAACAACCATTCTAGATTGAACCTCTTTATTGGGTTCATTAGTGCCTCTTCCATTTTATTTCTCCTGGCTCAGTTCAAAACATTAATCTTATCAGTTGCTCTAATGACAATTACTTTCTATCAAAATCTCAATAGTAATTTATGTTTTTAAGGTGACCCCTTAAGTATAGAGACAGACTTTGCAATGTTGGCAGTCAGTCCAGACATGAGAAAGTGGACAGAACCTGACTGTGCTCTAGAGAATAATTACTACTTCTAACATTCTGAGTTTGTTATACTCCATCATTTTTGCCAGAGTGCTTGGTTGCAGTAGTTTTTATAAGTCCACATGGGGGATTAGAAAGCTTTGTTAATTTAGAAATCAGTTTATTTAAAGAGAGGATTGTTCTCCATGACAACGCCACCAGTAGTTTGTAATCTAGAATATGAGAAAACTGTCAGTTTCAAGCCAGTATGTCACAGAGTAGCAACTCCAGAAGTAAGTTTAGGAAAAGAGAGAATTCATGACCAAGCTGTGGTGTTTTTTTTAATGTTTCAATATGTGGAGATGATAAATGTCAACCCCGCCAGCATTCCTGGAAAGTGCATCCTTTGGAAGGTAATCTGGGAACTATCTTAAATTGCTGTAAAAGCTAGTGTTGCCCTCAGATGTGGAAATGCTGTCTTTGCAGGGCTGTTTGCTCAGTTCACAGTTACAGCTTTCAGGCTGGATGTAAGCATTTGAGAGATTAGCCAATAAGGAAACACAAAAATAATGTCATAGATTTTGTTTCATTTTATTGTCTCCCTATTATCTGTTGACGTATTCTGTAAAGGTGCTGCTACTGATTGTGTGGCAATAACTTTGTTTCTCTAGAATGTAACCAGTCATCTTGTTCTTGTTCATATGAATGACAACAGCTTATGTATGTAGCTCTCAGCTCTGGTATGTTGAGAGATAAATTTGTGGGCAAGAGAGGAGTTGGTTACCCTTGAATTCCTATGTACACTTTCCTGTTTCAGACTGTCTTGAGTGCAAGAAGATGTTTCTAGAGAGTAGTTAAGCCTAGGAATAGGTTGCCTGGAGCTGCTGAGCAACTTCATTGGATGGAGGAGATGCGACATACAGATAATGAATTAGACAGAATTTAGGCTCACAGAACAGTTTATCATGCTTAGAAGTGCATTTGAAAGCTATTTGGTCATATTATGTGCTATCTTCATAATTCATTTTGCAATTATTTTCATTTAGTAATTCTAATCCCTTGGATAAGACTTTTCTTAGGAGAGTCATAAGAAAAGAAGAAAACTTGTCAGAAAGAATGTGGAAATTTGCTGCTCCTAACAAAAGTGGTACTACTCTGAGGGTGATTAGGCTGAGAGCGACATCTCCTTAGTTGCTCCGCACAATGTAACACCTAGGCAGTCTGTCTGAGAGAAGCTGTTTCACTTGATCCATTCAAGGAGAAGTCATGTTCCTACCCCTACCCTTTTAGAGCTTAAACTCCTGAAAATATATGTATATAATGAGCAGTGCTATGTTGTTCATATAAAATATAATGAAATTAAATAACAGAGGGGACAAGAAACATTGCTGAAAGTTAAAAAAAAATCAGAAATCAAAACAAAGCACCAAATTATTTTAGATATAGTTTTATTGTGTTATAAATAATGATTACATCTTGCATCTTACTGGGGTCTGCTATGTCAAATTTGAGGAAATACTTCACAGAACAGCATGGATGTGGCTTTTATAACTGAAGTTCTGGAACTAAACATAACAAAAATACTGATCCATTCACTGGTCTGTGTTGCCTATAATATCTGCATGCCTCACAGGGTATTTTAAAGAAATTATCTCTCAGTGTCTTAGTATAAAATTCCTCCTCTGTAGATAAAGAAAATGAAGGTAAGCCAGCAAACTGCCCAAGTCTCAGAAAATCAGTAATGAAACAGGGAAGGACCTGCATGAGTTCCATGTGTATTTCCTGGCCCCTCAACCATTTCAGTCCACTATGCAAATAGAACTTCAGTAGTTGAAAAATGAGTGCCTTTATTCAAATATTTGAATTTAAGATAGAAGACTGTATTTGAATCTGATAGCATAGTAAACAAATTGTGTTTAAAGCATGAGATACTAGAAACTGCTGTAAGCAACTACAGTCAAATCATCTTAAAGAGAAGACAGCTGGAAATGGAAAGGCTTAGCAAAAGAGTAGTGCTGATAGTTGTGTGAAGAGTAGGCTCTGGATAAGAGGGCTTTCAGTTTTTAATTTAAGATCAGCTGAATGCTTGGAGTGGAAGTGTTGTCATTAGATGTGACATCTCCAGTACAAGCAGTGCTCCTTGCAAGCACGCTGTTTCAAGCCAAGGAGATCTGAAGAGTTTGTTCAATTACCTTTTCTACCAAGTGCAGAGCAGCCAATATTTTGAGTATTTTGAAATGTCAAGGGGATAGGTTCAATTCCAGGTGTGGCCAAGAGTGCACATCCTTAACACCTGATAACTTTCTATTGAAGTACAAGCTTTATCTTGAGGGAAAGATCTAATATTCTGAAATACTACCGCTTTCTGTTTTCCTCCTATTATTTCGAAGTCTTTCAAAGTCTTCTAACATCATGCCAGCTTATTTTCTAGTAAAAGAAATGTAGATCTGATTACATAGTGTTAGTGCAGGTTCTAAGCTAGTCTTTATATATCAAATAATAAAGAAGTGGTGAATGGGTGTGTTTCAGGTTGAAATCAAATTAATTAAGGCTTTGGTCAAGTGGGTTCTTATTGCATGCTAAATTGTTAAATCACATTCCTCTAATCTTCTGCTTGCACTGGACACATGCAAACGTGTCCCACATTTGCTTCTCCTGTCTGCATTTTATACTGACTGAATCTAGAAGGTTTCTTCAGTTTCCTTTGGGGCAGTAGTCACTGGACAAAGTTTAAATCCAATATTGTATCATTAGTCCAGTGTAAGGTACTATTAATTAATGATGGCAGATGCTGTCTTCCTAAAATATTATAAACATTACAAAGAATTTAAAACAATACTCGTAGGCAAGTGCTAGAGTAACAGGTTCATGCTAGGTGGATTTACTGCAAGTTAAAATTAGTGTCCTTCAGCCAGTGGGCATAAGGAATTAGAAGCATGTTTTTAAATTCCACATATATTGTTTTGTAACAACACCCTAGAAGGGAAATCTGTATGAAAAATGATTCTGTCATCCATTTAAGTAAAGGCTGCTACTGCTTTTTTTTATAACTGTGCTTTCTCACTGTATGAATATTTCCAGAAGAATATTGGAAGAAGAGGCTGAGAACAATAATCTCAGTGATTGCTGAAGTTGCTGTAAACTGGCATCTCTTTTACTTACTGCCTCTTGCATCATCTCACAAGAAAAACTTGGAATTTTAGAGGAAAACAAAGATTTGTAAAATAGTAAGTTGAAGAACACTCACTGTCCCAAATCTTTTATACCTGTATAGCTCTAAGGTGAGTGTAAAATTAGCCCTGTTATTTTCAGGGCTAGTCTTTTAAATTATAAGCTAAACCTGCTATTTCCAGAACATTCTATGTTTAGCTATGTTGAGATTCCTTTGTCTTAGGAATCATATAACCCTTACCTGGACTAAACTCCCAGGTATTGTACTGTTATGAGCTTGACTTCAAGCGAAATGAAACAGGCTCTTTGTGCACACATTTTTTTCCTTAGTGTGGATGTAATGAATACAGAGAAGAAAATGTGTTTTGTCATCTCTAAAAGCCCCCAGACTGCCCTGCCTCCCAAGTCCTCTAAGAAGGAAACACAGCTTTTAATTTGCTGAGCCTTTTCCTTGTACAAGTGTGGCATGGCTTCTGCCTATGTATGTGCATGGCCTAAATGTAATCAAAGTGGAATTGTATTCTAGGCAGTAGAATACAGCTCATGTAAACTCTTCCTAAAATTTCACCTGAAACTCAGTTTGATGAAGCAAGAGTATAGTGTTAGATTAAGTCACCTAATTAAACAAGATTTCTGATTTAGTGAATAGATGTACATTTCTTGCTGACCCCTTTATTTAGAAGGAACATACAGCTTTTGATCTAGTCAAATTAGAATTTAATTAATCACTAGTTAGCTGTTCATATCCTAATTTCATACATGTATTCATTGGTTTGTGACATAATCTGGATTGCAGGTAATTTTTTTCTGTTGACATCTTGAGCCTTATGGTCCAACATGGTTATAGAGCTCTCAATATATTTATTTGCAATTGTGAAATTCGATAATGAGTATAAATATGTCTTACCTCACTATAGCAAATATATGTCAACTATATTAGTGAGTCAAATGACATCAATGGGATTCATTGAGTGAGTTAAGAATAGAAGGAATGAAAGAATTGATGATTCCAGATGTTGTTATTGCTTGGTAACTGCTTGGTTACAATGGTTGGAAAGAATTTCAGTGTAACTTTTCTGTAAATAGAGCTGATTTCACCTGCTCAGCTTATCTCTGTTTAGCAACAAGTAATGTAAACATAATCCTATGTAAAAGTATTTCATCTGCTCTTCAGATTATTTTCTTCTCCCTAAAACATAAAGCTTAGCAAATAAAAATGCACCCAGGCTTTTTAGAGCCATAAATGCATACTGGATGTACGTAGAATAGTGTCTGGTTCTGTGTTCTTGTGACTGCTGTTTCTAAGATTAAGGCAGTTAGGTGATGCTGTTATGTGTATCTGTAGGGTTTGAGCCCTTGCCTGTTCCTTCCATGTTCATACAAAAGAGTATTATTCCTACCGGTCTTTTAATAATACCTTATAGTTCTTGTTGACAGAAATGAAGTGAGAAAGAGAAATTATGTGTGATCCAGAGAAGTGTGAATCAGAGATATTTCCTTAATTACTGAAAGGAGTGCATGTGCCATACCCTATTATAGACTGTAGTGAATTATTGATCTTTTTTGGGAACGTAGAAAGGCAAAACTCTAGTATTCCTACTCTGTAGATGCAGGAGGTATAGAAAGTATATGCAGCATGTTCTTTATTACTCTCTTTTACACAGTTTACTTGAATTTAATCTTTTTAAATACACAGTTTACATGCTTTCCTAGACACGGTACTGGAAGTATAGTCCAACTTCCACTGCTACAGTTCAGAAGGAGAAAAGTAGTCTAATAATTGTCATGGAGAAAAATACTTATTCAACTTAACTGCTGTACTTGATAATTGTAAACAGATTCTTAGTGGTGCATCACAGTTCTGGCTACTGTATTTCTCCATTAACAAAATTCTTACACTGCTGCTGCTCTGCTATACTGGCAGTCTGATTCCTGAGTCACTTCAAGCAAGCATTTCTTGTCAAAGTCTTCCAAGTGGAGTTAGTAAAGGGACGTCTTTCTAAAGTGAATTTGCTTCACACACTGTTCTTAAAATCTGCATGTGCAGAATGCATTATTTTCATCTGTTACTAGATAATTAATAGCTATATGTATATTTCTCTATTCACACTGCTTTTATGAGCTTTGGCTCTTGACACATTTATTTCCCTGGATATAAATTTATTTACAAAAATATGTGGATTTTAAGTTTTAGATTTGTAGCGATGGACATAATAAAAGCAATGCGTTGTTTTTTTTCACTCTTTATTTGACTCAAAATTAAACTTTGGAAAAAGTATTCCCTTAACACATGATCTTTACAAGGAGGACTTGAGAAATTCCAATTCGTGATATATTTTCTGCAAGTTCCTAAACATAGTGAGTTAATTATATTTCTGCTTTTTCATTATCATCTGAATTTTTACAAGGTTTATTAACTAAAGAAGTGGTCTTAAATGCTGAGCAAGAATCAGTGTATTGTTCACCAGACATTTTAAAGCATTGGGGGGGGGAAGTTTTTATTAATTTGTGCCTTTATTTGCCACATAACTTTGTGAAGATTGATGATATTTTAAAATCGAAGCTTAACTGAGTTCAGATATCTCTTCTTTAAGTGAAATTTCTTAATTGCAGATGTCTATAATTCATAAAAATGAGTGTGTACTGCAGAATTACTTTTGACAAGAAACAATAGTTTGGTAATGAAGTAAAGCTTTTTCTATGGCAGTCAAATGCAGAATAAGTCATGTTTCAAATGGCCTGATTATGGTTGTTTTTAAAGTGATGTGCATGATGCTTCTTCATCAGTTGTTGACAACATTTCCCACTTGCAGGGGAGCTAATGTGCCATACTTCAAAAAAGGAGTGCTTGTACCAATGAAAAAGAAAACTTTTTGATTTTTTTTTCCGCCATACTTCCAAAGCCTTTTCCAGTTCTATAAGGTCATAGATCTGTCTGATGTAGAAGAGGGTTTAGTAATTTTTATTATGTTGAATGAACAAATAAGCAATGACATGTTACACAGCAGTTCATATTAACATTTCTATTAGAAATAAGCTATTATGATTAAGCTATTCCTTTGCATCAGTATTCTCATGGAAAGAAGCATTTTATGTTTTCCTGAAAGAATTGTGCTATGAAAACTGGAGACATGGAGAAATGGTATTTTCTGTTTTCACGTGTCTTCTTGTCAAGGGCAGAAGAGTAATGGTAAAAAGCCACAATAATAGATGAAGAGTAGGGTGTACTTGTCTGATTTTCTTGCTTTTCAAAGTTCTTTCCTTTTAAAGTTAGCAATGGGTTTATCATCTGCTGTCAATAGCTTTGCAATTAATACTTTATGCTTCACTTTTTCTGTTACCTTTTTTTTCTTTTAGTGATTCTGCTTTTGTATCTTTCTTTCAAGGTGCCTGTGTAAACTATTGATCAGACTCCAATTGCATAGTTTGTTAAAAAACAAAGATGGAAGAAAGTGTCTCCTAAATAGTTCTAATGCTGGTATTTTGAAATACAGTGGGAGCATGATAGACTTTATGAAGACCTCAATACAGCTGTGCACATGCTTGTGTGAATAGTCCCAGAGAGCACTGTATGAAATGGCACAGCATGGGGAACAATATTAATTAAAAGATCTAATCTCTTCTCTCTGTATATAACAAACCAGTTCCCACACAGGGAGATTTGTAATGAGAACCGACGAAAGTTTGCAATATACTTTATAACAAACGCTGTGTATTTCCTCAGCATGTTCCTAAACACTCCTCTGTTTGCTTACACCTGATTTTGTTTCCTCTGGAACAGTCAGACTTCTGCAGATGTGCATTTTCAGGGGTATGCAATGTGGGGTTTGTGAAGATACAGACTTCCAGATATGTAAAACTAATTCAGGATTGGAGGACATAGACATTCAAATTGTCCTTGTCACTTGAGTGTCTTATGATTTGCTGAGGCCTCTGTAGAATCATAAAATGCATTGGGTTGGAAGGGACCTTTAAAGGTCATCTAGTCCATCACCCCTGCAGTAAGCAGGGACATCCCCAACTAGATCAGGTTGTTCAGGGCCCCATCTAGCCAGACCTTAAGGTGAGATAGAATCATAGAATGAATCATTGAATCATAGAATCATAGAATGGTTTAGACTGGAAGATACCTCAAAGATTATCTAGTTCTAACCCCCCACCAGAGGCAGGGACACCTTGCACTAGAACAGGTCACTCAAGGCCTCATCCAGCCTGGCCTTGAACACTTCCAGGGAGGGAGCATCCACAACCTCCCTGGGCAACCTGTTCCAGTGTTTCATCACCCTCATTACCCCTCATCCTGTCATTACAAGACCTTGTAAACAGTCCCTCCCCAGCCCTCCTGTAGCCCCCCTTCAGATACTGAAAGGCTACTATAAGATCTCCTCGAAGCCTTCTATTTTCTAGGCTGAAGAGCCCCAACTCTCGTAGCCTGTCCTCACAGCAGAGCTGCTGCAGCCCTCTGATCATCTTTGTAGTCCTCCTCTGGACTTGCTCCAACAGTTCCATGTCCTTCTTGTGTTGGGGGCTCCAGAACTGTACACAGTAACTCCAGGTGAGGTCTGACAAGAGCAGAGTAAAGGGGGAGAATCCTCTCCCTTGCCCTACTGGCCACGCTGCTCTTGTTGCAATCCAGGACACGGTTGCTGTCTGGGCTGCACATGCACACTGCCAGCTCATGTTGAGCTTTTCATCAACCCCTACCCCAAGTCCTTTTCCTCAGGGGTGCTCTCCAGCCATTCACCACCCAACATGTATTTGTGCTTGGGATTGGGCCCACTCAGGTGCAGGACCTTACGCTTGACCTTGTTAAATGTCATGAGGTTGGCCTGGGCACACCTCTTCAGCCTGTCCAGGTCCCTCTGGATAGCATCTCTTCCCTCTGGCAAGTTGACTGTGCCATACAGCTTGGTGTCATCTGCAAACTTGCTGAGGGTGCACTCGGCTCCTCTGTCTGTGTGTCTGACTAAGATGTTAAAGAGCACTGGTCCCAGCACTGACCTGTGAGGCATGCCACTTGTCACTGGTCTCTAGGTGGGCATTGTGCCCTCAATCACAACTCTCTGCATGTGACCATCGAGCCAATTCTTTATCCAGCGAGTGGTCTACTGAGATCTGCAGCAGGAGTAGTCTGTAGACATGAGAAACTTTGTCATTCTGCAGTTTAACATCTCAAAAAATAAGAGGGTGGGTGGATGGGGTGGGGAGAAGGGAGTAGGAGGCTTGACTAAGTGCTTAAGCATCCTCTGGTTTGTAGCGCTGAGTTCCGAGCGTTGATGTGAAGGCTGCAGCGTTTCTGTGGCCACTAGATGGCAGCCGTGATTGAGGATTGGCTCCTGGCTTTCCCGGATCGCCTGCTCGTTCTTTGGCATCGCGCATTTACTATGCTAGAATGAAGAGGAGGACTACCTTTAGGCTGAGGGATCTGGAACGTTTTAGTGTGGAGAAGAGAAGACCAAGAGGGGATTTAATAAATGCTTATAAATATCTGAGGGCTGGTCAGGAGAAGTGGAACAGATTCTTCCCACTTGCTCCCTGTGATAGGACAAGGAGTAATGGGTCTAAGTTGCTCCACCTCTACACAGGGGGGAACTTCTTTACTGTAAGGGTCACAGAGCACTGGAACAGGCTCTCCAGGGAGGTCATGGAGTCTCCTTCTTTAGAGACTTTCAAGGCCTGTCTGGATGTGTTCTTCTGTGATCTGTGCTGGATGGTGTGGTCCTGCTCTGGCAGGGGGGTTGGACTCAGTGGTCTCCTTGGGTCCCTTCCAACCCCTGACATCCTGTCATCCTGTGATTTAAAATTTGTGGAAAGACAGTTTTGCAGAGCAGGTTACAAGCTGACTCCAGTTGAGAGTCAAAGAGGCTATGAAGTGTACTGCAGCTTTCTAACGAAAATGTGAAATCAGGAATTCAGTCTGCAGATACCAGTGGAATTTGGTCCTGATGTGTTGGTCAAGGTTTGTAAGTTACTTGAATAAAAACAAACAAAAAACCCACAAAAAACTAAAAGAGAAATTTAAGAGCTCATTTTCCTCTCTTGAATGGATTGCAATTTCACCATAATATGTGCTCTCATACCCAGCTGTGCTCTCATACTGATGCTATGTGACTGGGACCTGGAAGGTGGTTGGCGAAGAATATCTCAAGTTATTCTGATGTGACCTGATGCATTTCAATGTAGACTTGTAATACTTAGCTTACTCTGAAGGTTTTCTTGCCTTTGTTATGGCATGGTGTTGTATAACCATAGTGAAGAAGCCAAAGGCACCACATGTATGGCTGCCTTCACATCACATAGTTTATGATAGTTCAGTATTTTCCTGTTGACATTTTCACAAGTGATTGAGGAAATGTCAGACAGATAACACCCAATATACTGACTCCTCTGTTGTTGTCTTAGCTGTTATCAAAATGGATATTTAACTGATGAAGAATTACAGTATCCCAGGGAATGCCCATGATGATAATTCCTTAAGGTGTAGCATTCATTCTTTGCCTCATATGGAAGATGCTAGTGGAGATTTTTATAGCTTGAACAAATAACGTAATGGTGAAGAAAAAAAATACTGATTTTGATCCATGCCATAATCAACTTTTTCTTTTGTAGAGCTCTCTCAGGAGAGCTTTCTCACAAAGGGAGTAGAATCTGTATTCTGTTTCAAAGTGTACCATCATAGCATTGGAGGAAGGGTTTTTATTGCAGATGTATTACTGTTCCAAACAAAAAAAAGTCGTTCTGTTTCAGAGCATTGATGGACTGAACACCTGCACATTTCAGTCAGAAGAATCAGTTTCTTCTCAATTATTCCTGACTTGCTTAGACAGAGTATTTTTCAGCTCTCATCTTGAAAAAGGCATATTTTCACATAAGAAGTACATCTGGCAGACAAAAGATTTTCTGCTGATAACCAATCTCAGAAACCATTATCAATATAATGTTACCCTTCAGCCTCTCAACAACATTGTGAGTGTTTACAGAGGTCTTGGCAGTGCTTACATCCCATCTGCATCATGAAGGCACAGGATGAGTGGTCAGAAAAAAGGAAATCTTACCAAAAGATTTGGAACAGATAAACTTACTCCCTCTTGTGCATGTTTCTTATCTTAAAAAAAGAAGAATTTTAACACCAGCTGGGATGATAAAATGTATCAAAACAATAGTGGACTTCAGGATGGTAAGACAGAGCTTCTGGAAGAATTCCAAATCAAGACTGCTTTGATAATTTCTTTCCATGGAGCCCTTCAGCAGGAGGGGTTTCTTGTCTGTCATGTGTAGTTGAAAACCTGGTGCCATATGTAAACTTGTTGTTGAATTTATTAGCCTTTTTTTTCCTCAATCATTTGCATTCCAATGAAGTCTAAAACCAATGGTTTAAATCTCCAGGAAATGTGGATGCATTTTATGTCTGAAGGAAAAAAAAAAAAACCCAAAGAATAGAAAATTGTAAAAATCCTTTCTCTCCTTTATTCCTTTTGGAAACTAATTATGAGTACATTGTTACTAAGGTGAGTATTCCCAGTGTATGCATTTATAGTTGTTGAACTTCACAGGGCTCTTAGATCCAATTTAGCATTGTGTAGCTTTAAATAATTAAAAATCTTAGGTATTTCCTACAAGTATTTCCTTAGGTATTACCTAATCTCTTCCTGCTGGAACCATTGGGCAATATGGCAGTGATAAACTCTGTAAAGAAGGGGAAGTAGGCTGAGTAATTGTGAATGCTGGCAACCAGGGTCTGGGACTGGAACATACATCATCATGTTGGGATATTTGTGAAATGCTTACCAGTTATTTAAAACATACTGACAGCCTTAGCAGAAGGGAAGCAAAAGAACTAACTTGATATATTTAATTTGCCAGTTGCAAATTGCAAATTCATTGTGAGCAAGTATATCAAAGAGTTCTTGTGTCTATGGCTGGTGAGACATCTCTGAGGGATGGTTTTCTGAGTCAGTGGTCAGGTTTATTAATACCTGCATTCCTATCTTTGCAATTATTGTGGCCAGAGCAGCAGTTCAGCAAGCATCTCCTACATTGATGTGTCATTTGGATTTCCATAGCTGGCTATAGAGGCCACGTTCACTCAACTCTTAAATCAGATCCCTGTCTCTGCAGGAGAGTTCCTTTCTATACCTCTGTTCTCTTAAGTAGCATGCTCTTTGGATAGTTATTTACCAAACAAATGCAAAATCTATGCTATTGTAAGAGCATGAAGGAATTTACAAAGAGAATATGCTATTCCAGTGTGGGTTTTTGTGCTCTTTTGCCATTGTAACAACTAAATTTATTTAACTATGTTCTCTGCAGGTAAAAATTATGTATTGCAAACATGGCAGTCATTAATGTTTCTAGTTCTTCAACAGACTGCTGCACCTGCAGGTTGCAGTGGCTCAGATTCATGAAAGAGCTGCAAGAATTCTTCTTCCCCAAGAATACTTCTCCTTTTGCAGATCTGAGTTTAATATTCCTGCTCTAATGTATTTGAGGTCCTTTGTCTCCCACCCCTTTTGCACTTGGAAGTGTAATTACTTTAGCAATAGTATCAGCCAGTATCAGGATGACACAACTGAGGCTTCTCTGTGAGACTCTTTTGCCCAACTTTGGTAGTCTACTGTATTTCATCATGAGATGATCCTGATGAAGTTATACTCAAAACTTTGACCCAGGATAGTTTTAGAGTATCACATTTAGTCAGATTATATGATAACATGTATCCCATTTGTGCTAGGTTGAGCCGTTTGAGACACATTCACATTGTGTAGAAATTACATGGCACTTGGCTATTAGAAGAAGCTTTATATTTAAAGATGAGTGCCCTCCTTCCCTGAACTGTTACTTCTATTGGGAGACTAAGAAAATTTGGCTAAGGCTTTACTATGAATTACCTGTCTCTGAACACATTCAGCACTTCTTTTGTCCAGAGGAGTGACATGCTGCTTGAGATTCACTTACAGGGAAGCTCTCACAAGGACAAACTGAAGAAATTTACCAGCTTGTCTGCCCTCTGGATTTTGAGATGCCTTGACACTTTATTGTACTTTTTTGCCATCCCCACCATTTCTCCCTCCCTCCTGTCTCTTCCATTTTCATCTATACTTGGAGCAGCAGGTAATGCCTTATATACTATGATGGTAGCTAGGATGCATGTCCAGAATAAGTAGCAGCTGTCATAGCTGCTGCAGCTGTATAAAACACAAGTAACTTTGTCTGGCTATCACACCTGTCTGACTACACAGCACTTCAGTTATTTCCCATCTTCCAATCCAAAGTCAATTTTTTGGGAATGATGGATGCATAACTAATAGTACAAAAATGAACAGCACCCTCAGAATCAAAGTAATCTACAGAACAGGGACCTGAGTTTGTCTTTTCAGAGTGGATTTCCTGGCTCTAGAAATACTTATAATTCCTTTTTTCTCCCTGTCTTCTAGGTGTGAAAAGTGCTAGCTTAAGTTTCAAAATGTAGCTATATATTTTTGAGGTTGATAAATCCCTTTCTCCATCAAAGAAAAATGAATATTTTCAGCTCATGAAAATATAAGGCTTCCATTTGCTGCTGCCATTTAATATTTCTGTACATTCATGGTTCTGTCACTGTAGTTTTAAGTAAATGCAGTAAAATTAAATGCAAAATCTGATACATATTAACTTTGTCTATTTGTCTTGCATGATGATTTACATAATATTTGCTTTTCTGCATACTTCACAATTTGCTAATGTTTCTGTTATCCTTAAGCTGAAATTCAGCAATAGCTAATAGACTAAAGGCTGTGACAGATACTAGGTTACAAGAGATAAACCTTTTCACTAATAATTTAAAATACTGGTAGAGATAACTTATTTCATAAGTTTCTGTTAAATAAACTTCTGATGCAAGAAGTCTGCTTTTTGTGCAAACCTTGATGTTTTTGGGTTATTTAATACATTTAATCCATAGTAGAAGAGTCTTGAGTCAAGCTTCAGACCTGTCATTCTGAAGTGTGGTTGGGAGTCTGGTAATTCACTTGTTACAGTCATTGTATGCATGACCTGCAGCTTTTTAACTCACCTGTTAAATGGAACATAGACATAGAGGTCTGGATATTTTCATTTTATGTTCATTTACATTTAGTTTCACAACCTCCAATAAGAACCTGTGCATATGTGTCTATTTTAACTTTTGGTCTTTGTCAGAAGTGTATTAGCTGGGAGTTTAAGGCAGCATCAGGGTTCCATCATGTTTCGTCTCTACAGTAGGGTGTGAGTAGATTTTCTCTGAAGTGCTTTATGTAAGTATATGTAACTACTTTAATTTTATCACAATTAGTGTAATATATAACAGTTCTAAGGTGTTTAGTAATTTAGGTACTTTCAGAACAGTAGCAAACAATTACTATTGGTAGAATTTCTGTTCAGGAGCACACAGAAACTGCTTAAAAACTGAAAAAGAAGGAAACCCAGGTTTGTTTTACGTGGAACATTTGCTATTGAAGTAAATACAAGTATGGCTAAAGCACTGATATTCTTACTGTGTTAGAGAATTTTGTGATGCAGAAATAGCAAGATGTTTTCCACATATTAAGTGTGCAGTCTCTCACAGTGGCTTTGCAGCTGAATAGTTGTTATCAGATACTAACTAATGTTTATGTATATCATTTTATATAAAGTGATATTCGTGGTGTTAAGGGATCTGTAAAAATGTTTTGGGTGATGATTTGTATTAGTTTTTCAGCATTATAGGGATACTGTGTCAAATGCCATATAAAAATGATGGAATTTGTCTAAAGCCAAATGATCATTTAAAGATATTCTTATGTTTTTTTCCTCCTCCATGTAATGTAAATTCAAACTCACATTTACTCTCTCTGTAAGAGTTCTTTCTAATAATTCTGAAAGGATGGTAACAAAAAAGTAAGACCTACACTCCTGTCATGTGCTTTTCTGTGCTTGTTTACAAATGTAAACCTAACTTTTCTTTGGTGATGCAGTAAAATTTAAATGAATGGCAGAAAGAAGACAGTGGAGTTTTATAGGGTTTCATTGCTGGAAGGTAGAGATTTTTTGCTCTATACCTGTTTTGTTTTTAAAAATAAAATCAGTGTCTGTATTTTGCACTAATTCTGCCTTATGCAGATGTCAAAATTCTGCCTTTTTTTTAAGATGTCAAAATTCTGCCTTCCTGATTCTTGGTGTAACAAAAATAGACTAAAAAATGACACTTACTGTGAAGGGTGGGCAATATATACATAAAGCATGTTGAAACTGTGTGTACTCCTATAGAATACTATGAGGCTGTGGAGATATACTTAGGAGAACATTTTTTCCAACTCTTTCTTGAGGGAAAAATCTTTCAAAATCTAGGAAAAGGAAGTACCTATAAAGGTCTTAATTACACTCTCAGCTGTATTAAATTGGTGATATTAAATGAATTCATGCACTCTGGTATCTGAATCAAGTAATCTATGATGGGGTTGTTTCACTGTGATGACAGAATTGCTAAAGATTATTAACAGTGTAAAATAAGAGATATTTCGTATTTCTCTTTGCTAGCAAGTTTCAGAAAGACATAAAATTTAGAACTTGTCACACTTGCCTGTCCTGGAAAAACAGCACAATAAAAAAAAAGAGGAAATAGACCTGTAAAAGAAAAATCTTTTGGGTCTTGGAATCTCTTGAATCGCTTCTTGGAATCTTTAGAAAAGAAACAGAGTTAATGACTGACCTTGGGGAAAGGAGTGAAAATAATGAGATGTCATTAACTTTTCATAATTGCCAAAACTATAGGTGATAACTGGGAGCAATTTATTGTTCTATCTCGAACACACCCCTCCAAAGCATTTTTTTTTTAGATGCCAGAAAAGCAAAAAATGACTGTGCTTACATATGAATCTTGTCTAGTTTAGTGCACTGGGAAATCAATTGTAATTGCTGTGGGATATTTTCCATTTGGTTGTTCATGTGTTGTGTTTGTTCTTTCTTTCTCTCTTTTTTTTTTTTTCTTTAATGAGCAAGTTGTTCTATGATATTTCAATGGAAAAAAGTCTGTCTAGCATGTTTCAAGGGTTATAATAAAATAGCACTGAAGTCAGTGACAATTTTAAGTTCTATTTTAGTAACACATGGTCTGTAACAGTGCAAGCTATGTTTTTTTTTTATTTATCTTTGTTTCAGCAGACCATTTGCTCAGGTACTGCTGTGTAATAATGAAAAGGAAAGACAGAAGTAGAGGAAAGGCAAAACTATCTAAAGGTAGCAGGAGGGTCTTGTACTGTGGCTTAGATAGTGGCATGTGAAAAATACAACTTTGTCACTGACTTGTAGGCTGTTGACATTAGCATAATAAGAAAACATAAGAACAACAGCCTCAAAGAGCTAAGTAGTTGTCAGTGAGGGTGTTTTGGGGAACCTGTGCTAGTTGCTACTGTTTTCTTTTGTCTACTATTAAAAAAAAAAAGTGGTTAATTAAATATGTACATTGATGTTGAAGGAAAATACAATGTGCTCAAAAGCTTTAAAAGAATTTTCAGTTGTGTGTGCAATTTAATCAGAGAAATTTTCAGAGAATCATAGAATAGCTCAAGTTTGAAGTGACCTATAGGGATGGAGTCCAACTCCCTGCTCCTTGTAGAGCAACCTAATATTAAGCCAAATTACTAAGAATGTATGATCCACACTGACAGGCTTAGCACCATGACAGCTTTTCTGGGGAGCCTATTCCAGTGATCAACTCTTTCAGTGAAAAACCTTTACCAATTCGAAATTCCTCTGATGCTTCTTCATACTGAGAAATTATGAAGCATAAAACCTGTTTTTCTGTAGAACCTCTAATGTCTTTGTCTTTACAGAGTATATACTGCATTTCTGCAAGACAGAACTCTTGATCAGTTGTGTAGTAAATCAGTGGTAGTGAGGGTTTGTGGCATAACTTCTGTGTCATTTGCTTTAGTAACTGGAAGAATGGGTAATGAATGAAGTAGGAAAAGTAAATAGTGATATTATGGATTAAAGGTGTTATACGTGACTTAAGATGTGATAGTTATGGATATTTCCTGCTGGCACTGCCACTGTGTTTCTCCTTACTACTGGCCCAGTTGTTTCAGACCCAGCTTTTGCAAATGTCTACTTACCTGTTTCTGATTTTCTTAGTTACCATCCTTCTAATCCTAAGAATGGGGTGAATGCTAAGTGTTTAGAATTGCAGGTGAAGTCACTGGAAATCACAAATGATATATGGGGGAAAAAATAAATCAATCATCAGTGAGTGGGACATGTCATGCTTTGTGTAGTATGAACAGCTCAGAAATAAGAATGCTGTTAAGTCACGTTAGGAATCTGGGGAGAGTATTGCTCTGAAATAGCTGCATAAATAGCGGAGAATAAATATGTAACTTTGCAGAATAAAATTAAAAACATAACAGTAATTTGAACTTTAGTTAAATGAGAAAACTTTTAAGGGCTTGTTAACACAGGAGCTGTTTTCCCTTATGTTTTTGAGAGAGAAATAAAAGGATCAAAACTCTGAAGGCTGCAGTCTTTAATAAGTTTAAGACATGTTGTGGTGGGGATGGATAATGTGATGGTTTAAAAGAACTGTTTCTGTACCCCCTTAGCCTGTAGTATTGCTCTTTCATAATTCTATTACTACAATACATTATTTGGTTCATGCACGCCATGTTTAGTCAATAAACAAACATCCAGAGCACGTGGAAAGTTTGTTTTCCAGAGGTTTTGGAAAGATCTAATTAGATGAGATAATGTAGTGTTACGGTGATGCAAAAGCTAAAGTACATTCACATGTAATCTGAGCACTACCCAGACTGCTTTCTGTTAAATATTTTCTGTTGGAAATCACTTGCATTAAAAATGCAGCAGTGTGCTCTATTGAAGGAGAACCTTTTGAATGATGCTGTTACGATTTTACTTAACAAAGTCTTGAAAAGATTGAATTTCATAACTTAGAATGTTCAAGACTGTTTTGCTTTCATGGAGTATTACCAACGCAGTGATCTGAGAAGCTGGGGAGATGTACTTGTTTCTTTGACTAGGCTCTGGTGGTATTTCATGATATTTGTAACTTAGTAGGATATGATCTTTAGTTTCTTTATAGTTAATCTTGCAGGACACTGAGTAAAATATCAGAAATTAGTTTTAGAAAATAAAGGCATCACAAGAGATGTTCAGGACCTAGAGTTTTGAAGCCCTTTTGTAGTGAACTTTATTCATGTTTAAGTACGGCATTTCTGTTTAGATAATGTACATCTGGAAAAACATAAGGAAAAATTGTCTTTCTGATACTTCAGCATACTACTACATTTTTAGTCTTCAAAACTCATTTTCTGTTGTAAAATAAATTTTATAGTGTTGATGTTGTTAAAAAAAAGAAGAGGAACAATACTGAGATTCAGAGCTCTTTTCTATACCTAGGAAAGGGAACCGTCATAGGAAGTGAAATTTTAAAGCACATTCAGTTCTGTTTTCTTAGCAAAACAAACCTCATTAACTTGATCATTTCTCATTTTCTGAAGCAGACACTGATTAATTAAAAAGAACCCCATAAATTGGTACTTATTCTGTATATAGGGATTGTTCTGTATGCATACATCTGCAGATGGGGAGAACATCAGGGTGTAGCAGAAGAACTAAAAAGGGTCCTTCAGGGTGGCCCACTTCGGTGACTGCAGGGTACTGGTCATGACTGCACCACAGAAGTCCTACAAGCCTTTCTGTGGTAAGTTTGCTCTAGTGAATGAATTTTTTGTCAGTTATATTTGTATTTATGTTTGTGATCACATAACTAACAATTTGTGCATGTATCTTGCAATCATTTTTTCCCTCTAATTTTCAGTTAAGTTTGTTTTTATCATTATATTTCAGTTTCTCTGTTTATCTTTTATTTTAAGGAGTCAGATAATGATATAAGCTACAAATCAGTTTAGGGGTCTTTTTCCTTTTCCTGTCTTGCAGGTAACTTATCATCTGGTAGGAAATGCATTGCATGAGAGAAGAGTCAGAAAATGAAATGATGATCCCAGCTTATTGGTGCAGGTAATGATGCTGTTCCTTGGCTTTCTTCCTTTTTGATGTAAGAACATTTTAGTAATTGTATCTTAGAATGTTGCATTGATATATATTAATGAAACAAATTACAGATTCACAAACCTAAAGGCTTTGTGTAAAAAATTAAATTAGCATTGTACTACTCTTTCTCTTAGATCACCCTTGTGATGAGATCATCCACTACCACAACTTTCCTCCAAGAAAATGTGGACGATTAGAGGATCAGAAGAAGCCTGTAAAAAAACAAAGGATTATGTTGCACTCATTTTTTTTTTTTAGAAGTATTTCCCTCAATTGTAAACTGTCTAGGAAAGAACAATGCTATCATCCAAAACTGCCATAAAATTAAGATCTCACAATAAAAGCATATCAAACAGTTATTCTAAAGTATGTTTTTGTTACAAATGCAAAGAAAGTTTGGCGTGAATTTGTTCATAAAATCGTGCACTTCCAAAACCCTGCTCACAGAGACATGGTGTGGAGCACCTGAACAATGAAAGTGACAAGTGTGCATAAGAGACCTATCTTCTAAAGACATTTTATTGTTGGTGTTTTCTACTAAATGAAAATATCACAGCGGCTTCCGTTCGATTACCTCTGAATGTAGTGAAGCTAAGGTAACATACCTCATAGTACTTTTTTTCCATTCTATAATGCTTAACAGACTTAAGTATTTCATCTGCGATGACTTTGCTGCAGAATGATGTCATTGATTAGTATTATGCTTGACTTATGCTGATGTAAATAAGGAAGGAGTCAAACCTTTGATTCACAAGGACCTACTGACTGCTGAAGTTCAGCCTTGAAACTCAGTCTTTTTTGAATAATGGCACACAGCAGTATCCCAATAGAAAGTGAATAATGTATGTAAAGGGAGCTTTTAGCATGCTGAGACACTGACTATGGACCTGTTACTGAAGAGATTTCTGTTAGGTAGGAATTGATGCCAGGAATGTTTGACATTTGTGGGATAAGTCCATCAATTGGCAGGATACACGAAGAAGTGATTTTGGAAATGGAGGTTATGTGGCAAGATATAGAGGCCTAGAAAATCTGCTAGACTCTACTGGGAGAGTCCATAGAGAGCTGTAAATAACTGGATAGCATTTAACTGCGAGCAATGGAGTCAGTAAACTATGAAATAAGTTGTTTCTGTACTGTGTCAACAGAGTTATGCAGTTGGCAAATTTCCACCAGGTAACTTTTTATGCTGTCTAGGTTTCAGTTACTCTACCTGGTTTCTTTCTTGTTTGTACAGTTAGCCTATATCTTACAGTTTTTAACCCCTAAACTATTTATAATTGCTCATTTTGCATTATCTTGTCTCAAAATATCTTTATGTACAAGCCTTGTTATCTGATGTCAGCAGAGCTTGGGTAATTGTTAGCAGTCTACTGCTACATTTAAATCAAGGAAAATCTTTGAAGTCATAGAGTTGCTAGGTAAGTTCCTATTTTTTTGTTGGGGGATGGTCATAGTACATATTTTATTATCACTGTGACCTTCTAAATGCACAGTAAGTAGCTAATTAAAAACATGGAGCGTATATTAATGCATTTTATATCTGGACAGAAGATTTGACATGTTCAATCAATAGTATGCACTTAAACCAGTGACAGAAGTATAAGAGTTAGGCTCCCTGATGATTTACAGAAGGCCTAGACCAAATTCTTCACAGGGAGGTTTGGGAAGGCATAGAAAGTAAACGATCATGTTTGAAAGGATTGTTAGGACTGACCTTGTCTAAACTCATAAAAACTTAAGTAGTAGATATAAAATAAATGTGAAATGAACATCTCAGGCAGTATTAAGAAAAAGAAGAGTTATAAGAAATGAAGCTGAGAGAGCTAAGTCAGGTTGCTATGTTTCTGCTGTAGTGTGAGGGTAGAGTGAAAAATGAAAGAATATTCAGTGTGAATTGTGGAATACCTAAAGAGAAGTGTCAGCATTTACAGATGGTTAACTCCAAATAGAGAAGTGTCCAAATCAAAGTGAGTGGATTGAAGGACAAATAAAGCATAAATATATTCAAGTGAGGAGTGATTCACTGTTGCAGTCTCAGAGCATAGAACTTTTCTCTTAACATGATAATCAATGAATCTCAATGTCCATGTTCTAGTAAGTGAGCTTAGGACTAAATGCTGAAATAAAATTAATTAATGCCCTAAAATGTAGTGGCCTAGGATAGGGGAGAGTTGGAAACAAATAATGTAAAGCAAATGTTGAGTGAAATTTTACTCCATCTGTGTTGTAGTTTTCGTTCGTTTAGCACCTTTTGCTCAGTTCTTTCTAAGATCTGTATGAATACATTACTAATAGAGTCAGGGAGATGTTTTGCATTTCAAAACCAATTTGGAAATAAGAGGCAGAGGAAGAGTGGTTCTCCATAGTCACACATATCGTGAGTAATCGTAGAGTGTGAGTCAGCGCACGGACTGAGGGTCGCTCTCTTTGCAATTCTCAATTTTAGGTCATAGAATCTTAGAAAAAGATTTCATTTGGCATATGCTTATCTACACATTTTTGTCATGCTGATTTATCAACAGTGCATGGACTCTGCAGTGCTGATGCCTTTACTACCTGACAATTAAGTAGAGATTATTTTTTGAAAATTTGGATTTGCTTTTCCTGTTGTGGCTTGGGATTCTCAGCGACAGATTGTGTTTTCCAGATTGCTCTTTGTAAGTCAAGCTGTAGAAATACAAATCTCCATAGTAACACTGTAGATTCTGATGCTAATCTGTGCTTTTACAAACTTGCTTCACAAAGTGAAGATGATTTCACAGGGGTATAAAAACAGTCTTTGTCATGTACTTACAATGTAGAAATAAGGTCAGCAATTTCTTTGGCCATTTCCAGTACCATGCATTATATATCCTTTCCCTAGTTTTAGCTAGTAGTTGTGTAGCATTTGTTTAAGACAAATGTTGTAGAAACAGCTAATGGGCTATATGTAAGTTGTCTGTCAGTGTCTGATATGGTAGTTTTTGAGTGGCACTTACAGCACTGTGCAATCATTAGACATCATTGTATCTGTGTTGAATGTCTGTACTGAACTACTGCCACACCTTAAAATGAGAAGTTGATCTAGTGCATGATCAAAATGCTGTTGGCATGACATACAGTTTATGAATGGAAAATGCCTGTGTGTTTGATGATGAAATTGATGCATTTGGTCATACTAGTAGTGGGCTGAAATTTTTTTTTAGAAGATGGTAACAGTATGCAGAAAGCTATAACTGTCCATGAAGAAGAAAGGAAGAGGCCATAGGTGGAATAAATTCTTCTGGTTTCCCACATAGTGTTGCAAGTTTGCCACTTTTCCACATAATACACATTTTTAATCAATAATAACTGACACTCTGATACTCATGTATATATTTAAGTTTATGTGAGACTTATTTAGGTGTATGAAAGTCCATTTAGTTTTCTATTCAATAGTACTGTAGATCAATATGTGCAAGTCTTGCAAGGTGAAAGATGCGTAGTAACTTGTGGGGAAAATAATTTCCAATCGTGTTGTGGCTAGATCTAGTCAATCTTACACGGTGGCTTGATACTCAGAAATGCTTTTTTAATTATTTATAGATCTTAATTTAATTGTACTGGAAGTCCAGAGTAAAAAAAGTCGACGTTGAAAGTTTTAATGGGTATAACCCATCTGCTTTTTATATATTCCTAGTTCAGCTGTGGGACTGAGATCTCATGAATATGCATGTACAGTCAACTGATGAACAGAAACAAATAAATAAGGAACAGACCATTTAATAAGCTATAGGTTGCTGAAAGTCTGTTCTACTTGAGAGGCCATCTTAATTTCTGCATGGTTTTAAAGCTTTTTATAAATTTGTAGATTATTTACTTATTTATTTATTTGGTTGTGAAAATTTTAGTAGAGACAATTGCCAGAACATATCTCCTGTGTGAACCACCCTAGGTGATCCTGCCTTGGCAGGGAGGTTGGACTCAATGATCTCTGAAGGTCCCTTCCAACCTCAAGTTCTGTGATTCTACCTTGGAAGAAAATTAATCTTGACCTTTGGATGACCTGGTAGAAAATGACTGTTGTCTGCAGTGACAGATTTATAGCTTTCTGTTTGTGATGCGGAAGTATCTTTTCTCAGTCCAGCGTCAGCAAAAGGTCGAAGCTGGTGTAGAAGCTAGGATAAGGACTTCACTGATGTGTACATGCAGTTGCTACTTTTTTCCAGTAGTTTGCAATTATAATATAGAAGCGTTTGACAACTAAGTTTATTGTGGTCTTCTCATTTGCATAGACACCACCTGGGAAAAGTTGTTCAAAAAAGCGTTATTTCACTGTGTTCTAATATTTATTTTTACCTTAAAATTATTTGTACTTAGGTGGTGGTGCTGTTCTTGCAGTCATTTTGACATCTTTATGATACTGATTTTTCACAGTAGAATCATTTATGTTTTGCTTTTTTTTTCCCCTTCTTTTTTTTAAGACTATACTTTGCTTGAAAGTGCTTTCAGACCAATTTACTCCAGGTCTCAATCTGTTAAAGCTAATTGCACAATACTGGACTACATTGTTGTGATTCTTTGCAGCCAAATATTGTACATATTAGGAATTTGGATATTTAGGCAAAAACTCTTCAGTAGCAAGAGTAATAAAACATACTAGTTTTTGCAGATGGTGCTCCCAAATGATTTTTTTGCAGGTAGTTGTAAAAAGAGATGTAGTTCTAATAGATGTGAGGGCTTTATTAAACCACAGAACTCCACTTAAAATTTCACTTTAGGTACTGCAGAAGATATGCAGAACTTTTTAGGCAGTGGTCGAACCATAATCCAAGGAGTTGGTAGCATATTTTCTGTACATACTGAATTTGCTGTGGGTTGGGTAAGTTAAAATCCAAATGCAGTGCACAAGCAATAGTAGGCGGACAGACAGGGCTGAGGGTCTCACTGGTTTTTGTTAAGTGTTCCTGGAGTACATAAAGGCAGGTAAAGACTGTTAAAAATGAAATGTTACTAAGCTATAAGGGAGAGAAAGGTAATGAGACCATTTAGATGCATCAGTACAGGGACCTCATTGTAAATCATGAAATACGGCAAGCCCAAGTGAAATCAGTCTTTTCACTCTAGCTTGTTCAGGTAATGGGGACAGAGCAGGCAGCTGTCTTGCTGGTAATCTGCCTGCCCTTGTTTGTGCTGAGAAATTGTGAATTGTGTGCTTTAAACAAGAAAGCCTCCCGATCTTCTCAGCTCTGTAAGGAAGGGTTTACAATGTCAAGTCGCTCTGTTCTTGTAACAATGATTTTTGCCTCTGTCCCTCCTTGAAAAGGAGTATTTTGTTTGCTTGCTCAGCTCCATTTTGCTCCCCAAAGTATGACAGGAACAAGGAGGTGACTGGAAATTCTCAAAAGAGAGGAGAGAAATGGCAAGGAAGAGAAAGTTTCTGCTTCTAAAGTGTGAGCTGAAGTTGCTGTGGTACCTCCGGACTGAATGAGGAATATTCAGCTGGATGGTAACTACAGATGCTGATAAGTAGTTCTCTGTACTGGCAGCAAGCAAGTAGCTTTTGTAGATTCCAGTAGTGTTTGCTTTACTCCAGTGTGCTGATATTCAATCAACTCTGTTTTACAGCATTCCAATCTAACTGTATTCCTGTAGTGATGCATTCTCTTCTGCAGAATGTAAGTTTCAGAGTGAAACGAGTGTTCTGCATTCTCAAATGTTTAGCTACTACTCCCTACTTTATGCTGAGAGACTGACTTGGTGTATCTCAACTGATGGGTAGATCTGCACTGAATTGGAGTAGTTTCTTGCAGATTAAAAAAAAAAAAAGTTCATTATTAAATAACATTTTTTATAGTAGGTGTGGAGGGGGTGGGGCTATGGGGTGGTGAACTTCTGGCAAGCATAAAATTAAAGTTTTGTTTTTTAAAAAAAGATATTCTTTCTTTAAGAGTTGCATCATTTGAAGATCAAAGGCAATGGAAAATGAAAGATTTTTCAAATATATTTTCTCTAATATTTCATGTAACACTTTGAAAAACTGTGATTGTTTTAGGCTCTTAAAAGTCTCAAAAATAGTTTAATAAAAATGTTACAGTGCTGCCTGCAAACTTTTCCTAAAGCAAAACAAAGCAAAACACCCACCCTGTAAAAATTGCCAGCACTCAAGCTGTATAAAAAATTGTGGATCTCTTACCCAGCATTGTTACTACTTGAGTCCCCCTCTCATAAATTTTGCATAATTTAACAGCTGTACAGAATTTCTGTTAATCAGTGATCCTTTTTACTGCTGTTGTACATACAAATACACACACTTTTAAATTTCAAAACAACATTACATTGCACACTCAGATTGTGTGTAGTGCAACCACCTAGTCAAAGAATACTAATGTTTATTTAAAAGCCCATCGTTTTCTGTGGAGACAGAATATGGTGCTTAGGCACTATTTGTGTGTTAATGTAATCTTACAGTCCAATATGTTTATCTGCACCTGCATTAACTACTTGGCAGTGTAGGGATGAAAGTTGTCTTAATATCTCTGAAAGATAATTTTATTAATTGAGAACTTTGGCATTGTGTTATATAACAACGTATTAAGTTTATGATTATATCAGAGTTTTTAATCTACCAGGATCTCCAAGAACTTCTCCATAGGGGCTATACTCAAGCCATTTGTCCATCATCCATTCTGTATAGATACTGAGGATTCCCCTGACCCAGCTGCAAGACTTTACATTTGATCTTGTTGAACTTACTGAGTTTTCAGCTGCACCACTTGGCTTGGAGTCATCTTCTGAGGGTGCACTCAACCCACTGTCTGTTATTGATCAAGATATTAAATAGTATTGGTCCCAATACAGACTGCTGAGACCACCACAAATGCCACAAAGCTTTGTTTGCATTAAAAAAAAATGGCCATGCTGAAGAGCCAAAGTGTGCACACATTTGAATTCTTATTAGCTCTGGTTCTTGTTGGCTTTGCTGACTATGGCCTGCTGTTTAAATACTAAATAGCCTAAGCCAGCAATAACTTAAAGTAAATGTTAAGTAAGTCCCACCCATATTTAGAGAAGCAGTTCTGGGAGAATTAGGGAATTCAGAAGCAAGCACATAAATTATTTTAGTTAGTGTTTTTACTAAGGAGGAAAGAGACAATAAGGGATGCATTATAAAGGCTGGGAGGATAATGACAAAGCAGCATATCCATTAATAACAAGTAATTAGTAGAAACAAGAAACTGTTCTTTCAAAGTTGAAAAGGTTCCATGCTTATCAATTTGAAGCATTACTGCAACATGGGAGAGGTATCACATACAGAATGCTAACATTTTCCTTGTTGGCTCAGGCTGTTGACAGGATTGATGTCTTACAAATGCCAAGTTTATAAAAGTGATTTCTGTGGAAAAAAAAAGTGAATGGCCTGTTTGAAGTCCAGTCTCAATACCAGCTCATGCATTCTTCAGTAAATTCAGAGGATCTGTCCAGCAAATGTGTGAAAGGTGTAGTACTTCTGATTCTGAGCAGTAGAATTTGACTCTCTCTTTGGCAGTGTTATTTTGGTTCCATTTAAGAAGTAATTGTTTAAATTGTTTTTTTTTCCTCATGCATTCAATCTGAAGAGGAGCAGAGATGCTGAGTAGAGATTAAAGATATCGCTGGATGCATGCATAGGTGGCGAAAGCACTAAAATGGATATTATTCCTTGTTTGCTTCTCTAGAACAAAACTCTTACATTCAGTTTAAGGAAACTAAGAGAGTGGTAGTTATTTGCATATGAAAATAATTACTGGAAAATTCTGTTTTCCTTCACTTAAATGAATTCCCCATAGAAACAGCACAAGCACAATATACTTGCACTGCTTGTAACATCCTTACAGGACTGCACAATGCTTTAAAATATTTGTTTGTTTGGGTTTTATTTATGAAGACTGAAGCTGGCACACATCAGCATCTCCTCTGCGTGTTCTGAATCTTAGGACTGTATTTGATAATCTTTGCTGTGATTTTACCCTTGTTTGCTTTTCTTTTATGCTTCTGATGGCGGGAGCAAGGGAAGTCTACTCAGTTATGCCCTAAGGTGGAATTCCTCCACAGTACTCTTTGGTTAGTGTTGAGTTACACTTACTGTAAAACTCATGTGATATTTCTTTATTTTCAAACTTATTAATTTCTTAGTGTGTTCAAAATTCTAAAGAGGAAGGAAGGAGTAAACATTTTGGAAGGTGGAAATAAATATTTGAAATGATGGGTTTGTTTTATAAGGATTTTTAAGCACTATGGATCACAAAGTATTCATTTGATTGGATAGGGTGGGGTGATAGGTTGGACTGGATGATCTTGGAGGTCTCTTCCAACCTGGTTGATTCTATGATTATGATAAGGTTTTTACATTATTAGAAGCTGAAGATGTGAATAAAAAAAAAAAAAAAGTCTTAAACCCCCCTACATACAAATGTCTAAAAATCTTCTTTAAAGAACCCCAAATACAAATGCCTGAAATAGTTTATAACTCCCAGCTACATTTCATTCATCCATCCTAATGTAAATCAAGTGCCTCTTTCAGTGCAGCTGAATTATTAGTAAATGTCTATTTTAGGCACATAGTTTAAAAAAAAAAAGCCAAACTTTTCTGTGTAATTGCAAAGCTTCCTATGAGCTGCAAAGAAAGCTTTTTTTTAGACAAAATCTTGCCAGAACATAGGCATTCTGCAAAAGTTTAAGCAGCAGTTGGAACCTTTATTTTCTTATCTTAATCGACTATTCTGGGAAAAAAAAAGCTTCTTTTACATACATTCACTCTGGAAAAAATAAAGCCTTCTTTTATGTGCATTCACTCAAGAATTTTGTTCTGGGTTTTAAAATGAAATTAGAATGAGGAAAAGAGAGAAAACTATTTATCAGATTTCTTTCTCTGAAGGTATTTCTGAAGCAATAACTTTCCCTTTCAGAGAATTAATATTGGTAAGAGGAAAAAAAAGATTAATGATAGTGGGGGAAAAAAATCCTCAAGATGTTTTGTTTCTTCTACATTGAAAAGAAATAGATTTTCAAGAATTCTGGTGAAAGAGAGTTTCAGTAGCTCCTTTCAGAACATTTTGTGTGCTCTCAATTAGAAACTGAAGCGTCCCACATGCATTTCGAGCTCCATACACAAATCGCCTTTTCACTTGAAACTTTGTGGTGTTGTTGTGTGGTCTCTTGCCAGAGGACACTCTTCCAGTATGACAGCATCCATGGTTGCTTAAGGTGTTTTTGACATGCAAGTAAAAGAAAAACTGAATTTCTTTTCCTTATAGTCTGTCTTCAGGCATCTTGGTAAAGCATATCACAAGCTCTTCTATTACGCATGAATTCAGAAAGTGAAGGTATGATCTTTGTCAAGAAATATTTTGGCTAGTGATTCAATGCAATGGTTTTAATCTGGTGTAAAAACTTGCTCTTCTTTTCTCCTATCCTTCACGTCCTCAAGTTTTCTCATGTAGGCCAGGAGTGGCGCCCGTTGTTCTTTTAAGAGTAACAATGAAGCAAATTGGATTATTGCTGGGCTTGTCTGTGGTGATGTGGTCTTAGGTTTACACTTTGGTGTTGAGATGGAATTAGGCATGGATATGAGCATTTTGCTAAACTGTGAAGAGTTGATAAATTTAAGTACACCTAATTCAGCAAAGAAGCTCTTTAGTACTAGAACTTGCATAGTTATCAGCTCTTTCTTTAGTACAGAACTGCATAGCTATCAGCTCTTTCTTTAGTACAGAACTGCATAGCTATCAGCTCTTTCTTTAGTACAGAACTGCATAGCTGTCAGTTCTTTATAGTTTCCTGTGTTTTTTTCAGTCCATATTCAAATGGCCACATTTTCATTTCTTCAAACTATAAAATTCATTGAGATTTTACAAAATGTATTTAACAGGTTCTCACGGAGTTCACATAGCTATGGTAGTGGGTTTTTCAAAGATGTCAATAGCAATGTGATTTTTGGAATCCCTCCTAATAATAGGGCTTTTATTCCTACACACTGGAGCCAGACATGGAAATTTTCAATGTTGTCAGTTTATGGTTTCCAGAAAGATAAAGAAGTTTGATCAGAATTCCTTAAGTATACTTTAAACTAAATTACTATGAGACTGTTTTGGCTGGGCGTAGATGGAAAAGATTAGAGAACAGGAAAGGGAAGAGAAGTTTATATGTTAATAATAAATTAATTCCTACATCTTTTTTTTTTTTTCCAGTGTCCTAGTTAAAGAGAGTTTGATCAGTCTAACAGTATTTTTGGCTGAAGAGGCACTACTGTTTAGACACTTTATCAAAGTAATTGATTGAAATATTCATGTAGTGCTGATTTCAATTTTAAAGTTCAGACAGGCTGATCATGTAAGACCAATACCAAGGCTTTCTTTTCCAGGAGAATGGAAGCAGTCTGCTTTGAGGTGTTTGAGAGAACTAGCAGTTCCTGTGCTATGGCTTGCTGTGATTTACAGATTTGTATGTTTTCCCTAGGAATACAAGAAGCTAGATTTACCGACACAGTGGTTTCTCAGGCCTGTTTTTACAATGCTTTAAGTATAGTTTCTGCCACCTTTAATTACCTGCCTTTCTTCTTTTACTGTTGGGCTTTCATTTTGTTCCTTTTTTTTAAAAAAAAGTTATTTGTTATATTAATTTTTATTATTTTTGATGTCTTTGTTTCTATTATGTCTTTACTTTTTAAATAGATTTGTGTTGATTTTTACAAATCCTTCTGCTTTATGATTCCATTTCCCTTCTATTCTTTAATCAGTAGGAGCTTACTTTGGCAATTTCATGATACTCTCCCTAAATTGCCTGTTTTTCAGAAAAAAAGTCCTCTTTCTAGAACTGTCTGTTATGTTCTTTTAGGCGGTTTTATCTAAATAGAAAGTAAGACCTTGAACTGAATTAACAGCATTAGTTTAGCCTTTTATTGCAGAGTTTCAGCTCAGACTCATCTAATCAGAACAACACACTGATGACTTAGGACCTATAATAAAATGCATCAGAAACAAAGGGAGGATCAGTTTGCAACACCCTAGCTTTCCTACAGCCAAGTGATGAAGTGTCTTATAATAAAGTTGGGATAAAAAGGTGGTTTTGTTTTGTATTTTAATTAGTATTACCTTCAGGCTATGGTATGTAGTGTGGATTTTGAATAGCAGTCAATAATGATACCTTGCAAGGAATTTTTATCAGTTTCTGAACAAAAGAACGTGACTCATCTTCCACCATAATATTAGAAAGCATAGAATAGAAATTGTCTCCTCTTGAGAGACAGTTTTGATTTTTAAATTAGCAGTAAAACTGTGTGCTGAAGTTATATTTGAGGCCAACAGAAGATGCTAGTCTAATATCCCAAGTACATGTGGAAGGAGAAAGCAGCCACCTTTGGTTTAAGACTCATTTTGGTCTAGAAGCAAAGACTAACAGAGTAAATTTAATGTGAAGAAAAAGATCTGGTTAACTGTCGATTTTGGGGGGTGTGTGGGGTGTATTAATCACCCTGACAACTAAGCATCATCGTGAAATCCCGAGTGTAGGCATCTAGTTATGTAGAATTATAATGAATTTGTACATGCAAAGCGGTTGCTCTGAGCCAGTTGCAGTGATACAGATGTCATATAGGGAATATAATGAAAGTGTACTTTCATAAATGGGTACATCTCAGAGGGATTATTAGTACGGACAGTGATGGTTTCAGAGATCATGGCATAAGTACTTTATCATGAATATAAGTATGAAAAGTTCTGTTCAGTACATGTCAGGTTATATGAAACTATCCCTGATGGTTTTTGGTTGATTTTTTTTTTTTAAATTTCATTTTTTAAATTATGCTCCCTGAGCTTTTTATTAAAAGAAATTAAAAAGACAAAGCGGCATCATTCCAAAATGATGTAATGGATAAAAATCTGGTTTCCTTAGGCTATGAGAGCTTCATGAAATGTTCTGAATCCTTCTTGGTTAGCGGTTCAGACAAATTTGAAACCCTCCAGATGACTTCAGATAGTAAAACAACCACTATTAAGGTATCGTGCACATGAAGTGGTAGTGTCCTTGAATCAGTACCCCAGAAGTATACGCCTGAATCAAGTACCCCAAAAGAAAAAAATGCATACATAGAACAACATAAATTCAAGAACTGAGCCTTGTGGGAGTCTCCAAACATTTGCATCTGATTGGAAGAAAATCCACAGAAAATAATAAAGTGGGAGTCATTTTCTGATCTTCTCCAGAATCCTAAAGTCTGCTTCGTTTTACCATCAGGGATAGAGAAGAAAAGCTTTTAAGTCAGCCAGCATCAGATTGATTCATAAAGCAAACAGGAAAAGTATTATGAGGCAAGGCTTCATGCTATGATAGACATCTAGGAATACTCATCTTTGGCAGTCTATTCATCTTTGGCTAAGGGGGTGGAAACTCTGGTTTGTCTCCCTGGGTAATGTGTGGAATCCTGTTTATATTCCAACTCAGTTTATGTGGCCTTGGGGAGCAAAGTCTGGTCTTAGAATTAGCTGTAATTTTTGCTGATCAGATAGTGGTATGGCTGGCCAGCTATTTTTCCATGGCTTTTGCAGGAGAAGTGTATGACAAATCTATGGCATACTTTTATTTTTTCAAACATTTGTGTAGTGAAGATACTTGTTTTATCTGAGACAAACAGCTGGTTGTGATTTAGAGATTCCCTGTATAGGTAATTTGCAAAGAGTTCTTTCTTTTTGTAATGTGGAGAATTAGTGGTACAGGAAAAAAGGGAAAAGGACCATTCAGATACACTGTTGTCATAAATGCCCAGTGCAAAATTAGTTCACTGGCATGGTATATTAGAATATATTTTAAGTATACACACATAGATCTGCAATATTATTTAATGTAATAAAGCATGCAGATCTACTTAGCTTTAGGTACACATTTGAGCACTTGCACCTAAACTGCCTCCTGTGGGTAGTGCTGTAGTTTATCAGTGTATCAACAGGCAATTTCAGGTCAGAGTCTAAACTGTTATTTATCTAACCATTGTGTTTTTGTGTGTGCCTTCTGTAGAAAGCAGGCTGGGCAAAACAGAATAGGCAAGACAGAGCATACCCAACTCCTTCATCTTTATATTGCTCTGGTTCCTAAGAGTAGTCATTGGCTAAAGCATCATTAGTTATGGTACAGAGAAAGGAAAACTGCCCATGAGCCTGAATGTCTGCAAACTAAGATGAAAAAAGAGAGGAGACTGGGAAATGAGATAAAACTGGTATGATCTAAATTATCTTAATTTATTAACAATTTGATAATAACTTGGCTATTTAACTGTAATCCTACATATCAGAAGTACTGATCTGTTTCTGCATAGATAAACTTATGTGTAACCTATGGACAACTTCTCTTATTTAAACCCAAAATGCATGCCAAACCTGGCAGTTTCAGTATGGCTGTCTTGATTTTATGTCCTGTCATGTATTACTTTTCAAGTTAAGTAATCTTTATTCAGTTAAATGGAGCACTCTTGACTAATTTGTCTCTTTCAATTTATTTCAATATATTTGGCCACACAATTTTTGGAAGGTATTTCATAAAGATGTTTATTATCAATAGATTTTAATTTAATGATGTACCCTAAATCTCTCCTCTTACTTAGTCTTTGAAGAGTGATTAGTTGTCAAAATCACCAATAAGCAATGTGCTTGTTGCTAAATAGAGCCAGAAACTGATTAATTACTTGTGATAAAATAAAAAAACCCCACCAAAACCAAAAGTCTTTTGAGCTTGTGGGTTATAAATTAGGCAAGACTCAGAAATATGCTAGGATAAACTGAGGGGGGTTAGAATACTAAATGTACACAATCCATAATTGATTATTTTTTGCTTGTTAGTATATTAGTTGATTGTTGAGTTGTACATTGTTTGCTTCACCCGAGAAAAGGGGATTTGAAAGGTGGGAATACAGCTAATTAGGGCCCATGGTGTTAGGTGTTTGTGATCCTCCTTCCTTAAATTTGTGAGGAGGAGCTGAGAGAGCTGTAATCTGGAAGACACAGTAGGGTTCCAGAGTAAACTAATGTTTTGTGGTGATCATGCCTAGCTTTTCAACTACCAGGTATAAACATAGCTTTCGTGGTCATAAAGTTAATGCAAGTGTGTATGAAGAGCACTGGAGTAGAAAGAACAGTGAAAGGCAGGCATCTACCATGGAAGTCTTCTACTTTAGAGGGGTACAACTCTAGGCTAAAACCAGGATTATATCTGTCCTGTTTCGGTTTTGTTTTCTAATGAACTCTTCGGATGGTTTGTGGAAGGGGAATGAACATCTCCAAATTCTTAAATGATGATGCTTCATTTTAGCTTTACATTGTTCTGTGTAGATAAGTGATGTTTCTTACTGAGCTGTCTCACGCCAAGACACAAATCCTGTGTTGTGCAAGAGACTGAGTGCTGCTGTCTTCTAACTGTTCTTTAATAAAGACCAATATTCTGGTAACTGTACGTCTTAACTACTGCAATCTATTTTTCTTTTACCTGTGGATTAAGATGCATCAAAAATAGTATGAAAATGTGAAAACTGAAATTTAATTGCTACTGTAGAGGGTGCTGTGTCAACCCACTATGTAATTATTATCCTTAAAATGTCAAATTTAAATATAATGTCTCCAAATTGCTTATTTCAGACATCAGAGGAAAAACTAAGAAGAAAGTACGGTGAAAGCTTTTAAATGACTTAACAATGCTTGAATTAGTAACACAACTGAATTAATAGAGATTTGATGTTCAGGCAGGAACAGCAAGCAGCCTTGTATTTGGACTGAGGAATTACTTGCTGGTTTTGTCACCGTTGACATTAATTATTGATAGGGGTTTCAGAGAGAGCGCATGTGCTGTCAGAGTTGGCTGTAATATAAGATAGGGACTGCAGTGATGCTTAACAGGATTACAGAGAGGGAAGCACCTGTAGCATTTGGAGTTACATGCTTCTAATCATCAGACTTTTATCTTATTGTAATAAATTCGGGAGTGATTAAAATAATGGAAAGATGACTCATCAGGCTTATTTCTATCGTGTCCCTCCGCAGGAATTACATAGAAGAACCCAGCTTCAGCCTGAGCCAGCAAAGACGAAGGCTCTTCAAACAGTCATTGAAATGAAGGTATGGTTTTTTTACATTATTTTTGTAGCATGAACTCGTGTGCTGGGATGGAGTTAATTTTCCTCATAGCACCCAGTATAGTGCTAAGTTTAGAATTTGGGGCCAAACAGTGTTGATAACACACTGATGTTTTAGCTGTTGTTGAACAGTGCTTACAGCATCAAAGCTTTCTGCTTCTCACTCCTTAGACCACCCCACCAACTCCTCCACCCCCTTGTCCCTGCAGCAAGTAGGCTAGGTGTGGACAAGAGACTGGGAGAGGATGCAGTGGAGCAGCTGACCTGAATTGACCAAAGTGATATTCTGTACCACAGTGCCGCAGAATGTTGTGCTGAGCAATAAAACTGAGAGCAGGACTTTGGGAGTGACGGTGTTTGCCTTTCCAAGTAGCTGTTATGCACGATGAAGCCATGCTTACCTGGAAATTGCTGAGCAGCTGCCTGCTGATGGGACTGGGGAACAAATTCCATCATGTGCCTGGCTTTACCTGATAAATTTGCTTTATTTCGGCCCATGAGCTTTCTCCCTTTTGCCTTTTCAAGTCTCTCCCCTATCTCACTTAGCTACCTACCAGGATTAACACAGACACATTGATTTAAAATTTCACTATGAAATTGTTGAATTTTCCCCTTCACTTCTCAATTTATTTTGCTGTGAAAATAAGAAGAATAGGAATTTCTCTTTCCAGTCTGTTTTCTTAGTAAGACTTGATGAAAAAACATGAAGAGCAGCACTGCTGAATTAAGAGAACTGAGTATTGCTTTTTAAACCCACTCAGGAGGTGGGAGAGGTGTTTCAGGTGAGACATAGTAGACAAACAAGCAAACAGAAATTGTCCCAGGCTGGTATAGAATGTTTTTCTCCTTGATCTTCAAAACCAGCACTTTTGTTTGTGATTAGTTGGTCAACATTTTACGTCTAACCTAAAAATACATTCATTTAATGAGCAATGTGATGTGACAAAATGTGATAAAAAACCTCCTATTTTAGTCCTAAATATAGTGTCCTCTTTTTGATGTATAAAATTACTAGTGTTGTGGGTTTTTTTCTCACAATAACAAAAGATTAGAATAATCACTTAGAAAGTGAAAACCTGCTGTTTTAACATAATTCTATAGGTCTGGAATGTACATCTCTAAGAAACCTGACACAATTTGTGAGTTGGCATTGCTGCCTTAAATGCATTAATGATGGTCTTTCATTTTAGTCTTAAAGGGAAGTGCAAATTAAAGGCCTCGTTTTACCAGTGACTTCTGTTATGAGCAAATGAGTTCAGTATGTCTTAACATTGTGGTAAATACACAGTTAAGAACAGCAGTGTGTCTTCATATATAGAATATCTGCCTTTTAATAGATAATAATTAGTTTGGATTATGTGAGGACTAGAGAAGGTACATCAATTTCAGTATCCTGCCTTCTGATGTGCATTTGCCTTGAACCTTCCATGTTTATTCTAGCTCAGAAGTCTGTGTCATATTTGAAACGGGTGTTTTTTTGCAGTAACCTGTTACCCTGAGCGTATGGGAAAGCAAGCTAATGGCTGAGAAATTATTTCTTTCTGTTAGTACTCAGAATTCTACACGTTTTGGGATACAGATATAGTGTGTAGGATAATTTATAGCCTTCTATGTGGGTTATTAACAGTGTAAAAGTTGCGTTTCAAAGTAATTTCTCCTCCTGCACCAGAGCTCTGAAAACAATGGGGATGGTGGGGACGTGACACATGAATGACAGATGAGGACTGTTGTTGCAGCCACCCTGGCAGTGGCTATCCCTGAAGACAGTAATAGCCTCTCTGTTTGTCTCCCAGGAGAGCTGGGTGTGGTGCACTGTTCCTCTCTTTAAAAATGGGATCTTTGTGAGGAAGGCTTTGTCATGGGTGAGGCTGTAATCCTGTTGCCAGAGTGTTGTGATAGGGAGCTGCCTTTTGGCTCTGAGGCACACAGCTCTTTCTTCTCCTGTGAGCACACGCCCCTTTGGGGTTGCCCTGTCTAAAACAGGCCTAATACTGAAAAGAAAAGGGACAAATGCAAGATGTTGAAATCCACATGATTAAACGGCAGTTTTCATTACAAGTTCCAGCTTGGGAATGTTTTCAAGTAAATTTAAATTGTCTTAATCCAGACAGCATTTGTTTTGAAAAAAATGTGGAACATTTGTTTTGAATGATCAAGCATTGAAGCAATAATTTCCCTACAGTGTTGAGGGTAGGAGGAGGAGGGAGAGGATTACTCTGTAATATGGCAATCTGAGGCCATACACTCCCCCATGCAGAGGCTCCAAGCAGTGTAGATTTCTCTTTACTACACCCAACCCTTTCCACCCCCTCACCACATTGGCTTTTGTCTGAGTCCCCTCAGTGGCTCTGCCAAGAGGCAGCTTTCCCTCCTTACTAAATCCCTCTATTCTTTCCTGCAGTTTGCTCTTTTCTCTTGCCACTACTGAATGCTTTCTGTCCCTTTTCCTGGTCAGTTCTCTCTTTATCCAATGAGGTATAGTAATTTTTCTTACCTACCACCTCATATGTGATGTTTTTATTTAAAGTCCTAAACAGCTTTTCTTCTGGGCTGCCTTTCCTGCCCTGACATGCTCTTTGTTTCTCTCTGATAGCTTTGCAAGCATCTACTTGCCTTTTCCTGTAGCAGTTGAATTTTATGCAGAGCTGTTGTCTTCTTGAATTGTGTCTATCTTCTGTATTTTTATTTTAAAAAGAAAAGGGCAAAGAAAAAAAAAGACATTCACATCCCGTGTCCTGACTCTTGTTTCTGTTGCTTTCTTTATTCCTTTTCAGATATCTGTTGGCTCTTCAGATGTATTACATAGGCTTTTGTTTCTTAATTGTCTGGTTTTACTTCTTAGACATGTTTGCTTCCAGATGTCCCATGTCCCTTACATTCTTTAGTCTCTGTTCTCTTGACTGTGACAGACCTTCTCCAGAAGCTGTTCTTTCTTCTGGAAAGTAGTCACAGGACAGAAGGAGGACAAGATGCTTCCTTTTCCCATGTGCTCCCATTATTCTCTCAAGCTCCTATTATTTTTTGACCTTTAAAGGTTGCTTCCAACCCAAACAAGATCACGATTTTATGATGATGTTCTGATATTTCCAGGCTTACACCAATGATACTGCTCTAGAAAGGAAATCAGAAATGAAGTGCCTACACATATGGCATAGAGCTCATGTATTGAGCACCCTGAAATCCATGTAGTCTAAAACCAAGAATCATAACACCTTTAAAAATGGTAGGCTGTAGAATATATTTATATTTTTGGTTTACCTTACTTGCAGAGAGAGCCATCTTTATGCATTGATCCAGCTTTGATATTTCAGGTATGGGTTTGGTTCTCAAAATGCGTGTATGTGTGTTTGCAGTGCCACGTATCCTTATTAAGATTATTAAGATTGCATGAACTTTCATTTTCCCTTATCTTCCAAAATAAACCTGAATATTCTCTCTATTATATTGGCAAAGCTGAAAAAAGAATACAGTAAGAACAGCTGCGTGTGGTCTGTTGATGGCATGTGTGCATATGGGCATTTAAATGCAAGATTTATTAAACCTGAAGTCTCAGATATTTGCTTCTGATTTCTTGTTGAATGCCTCACAAGCAGGTTGGATTTTTTTTTTTTTTGTTGTTGTTAGACATATTTAAATTTATTAGGCATTTGAAATGATGTTGTAAGACAGACTGGAATGCTGTTTTATTTACAAATGTTTTGCCCTTCTCCCTTCCACTAAGTGTTCAGGAATTGCACTACTGCACTCTTGTCGTAAGGACTGGGTACATAAGATTCCTGAAACGTTATTGTGGAAACTTGTTCATCTAGTCGTTCTTCTTTCCACTGTGGAGTATTATTTCCTTCACCATCAGGACTCATACTAGTTGCTTCATGTTCCAAAAGAGATGGATTTCTACTAGGTCCAGCATAGAAATGGTCTTAACCTTTCTCACAGAGTATCTTCAACACTATTCTATTAAAGCAGATGAGGAAGTTGGTTTTGGTTACTGCTGGAGGGAGGGGATAGATTAGGGTGAGTACCCTGATCTCTATCACAAATCTTGCTATATTATCTTAGGTTATTAACAAATTTAGAGAGCCTGACTGTAAAAAAGTCTGCAAAATGTTGTATTGTTGTAGAACACAGAACATGTTTATTAGTATCATTTAAAATGAAGCTATTTCCTTAATATTGCTGGAAAGGAATAGACCTGTGTAGCTTTTTAGGGTGCTGCTCATGTGGGTCAGTCTTAGAGGTTTGAAGGAAACATTGCATCTGTTCCTATTTCAGTTTCTGAAAGATTGCCAGACCTTGTGCCACTACAGCAGGTTGAAAGTTTTCCAGCAGAACTTTTCTGTGGGAAAATGCTGATTCAGCTGAATCAGATGATTTTATGGGAATATGCCTGTTCTGTCAAAACTTTTAGTGAAAACAAGGCTACCTAACTTTCTGTCCATCCTGTAAGTCAACCAACCCAGCTCTTTCGGGGCAGTACACATTGGGTGCTCTGGGCTGTGTCTGTATGATCTCTGGCCTGCAAGGTTCCTCACTTTCTAGCAGTTGTACTGCTATGGAAACTTTTGGGTTTCCTGAGCAACCTACCAACCTGTCTGGTGTATTTGCAGACTGGCCAGCCCTATATTGTTCAGGCATAATGAAGCAGAACCACTCACTCCTGGAACAGCCTGTGAGTGAAGGTGATGTCTGGCTTCTCTTCTGTCTTGTCACCACTGATGTTTTTGGTAAATTATTCTGAAATAGATTTTAGTCTTCGGATTTTGTTAAATGTTTAGCTTTGTTCCAGGTAAGCAGATTTAATTCTTTTAGAGGTAGGTGCCATGAGCTGCTATCCCGAGCTAACCTAGGGCATCAGAGAAGGTCGCGCTAAGATTCAAAGTTTCCCCTGGAGTAAATAAAACAGCTGATGAGTTGGATTTATTAGAGCCAATGAAAACTTGTAAGTAATGGACCAGAGCAGAGGGAAAATGGGAAGAAAAAGGAGAGGAAAAAAAAACAAAGATGATGAGAGAGAGACGATACCACAAGTCTTTGGATCCAGTGATGTGTGCACAGGCATAGTCCAAGTCCTTTAGTGGCAGATGTACATCCCAGCAGGGTCTTCTGTACTAGATGCAGCACGTGCACCCTGAAAGGTGTGGTCCTTTTACAGCCTTTTGGCGGGGAAGGGGATGGGGAGGTGGGTTTCGGTCTATGCAACTCACAAAGGTAGGTGAGTCCTCCAGTGCAATGTCTGCCTTTGAACTTTCTGTGGTGCCCTTGCAGTGTTTTGAAAACAAGGGAAGGGAATTCCCACTAGAAATTATCTCTTTTCATTGTTAAAGCACTTGCCAGGCCAGCAACTGTCCTCCAGAGACAATGAGGGCGATCAGAGCTGTCTCCCTGTCTGTTGCCCCGGGAGGTGGTGGAAGCCCCATCCCTGGAGGTCTTTAATGCCAGGCTAGATGGGGATTTGAGCAACCTGATCTAGTGTTAGGCTGTCCCTGCCTTGGCAGGGGATTTGGAACTACATGATCCTTGAGATCTCTTCCAGCCCTGACGATTCTATGATTCTATAATTCTCTTCAGATCATGTATCTGACAGATTGTTTTGAGACAATAGAGTAATTGGGCTCTCACAATAGAAAAACTAGTTTTACACAGCTGTAATCATTCTAAGCAGAGGTTGATTAAATATAAACATTTCCTTGGAGAGTTCAAACTTGTGATAAAGTAGAAGTACAGAAAATGCTTCTGGAAGTTAAATTAGATATTTATCCTAAAGCTTAATTGTTGTTCAGTGATGTCTAAACTTTATCTTCTATCATGTGAACCTCTCCTTTATAAAAAATCCTTGTTCCAGACTTCACCATAATTTTCCCAGGGAACAAAGTGAGGCTCTCAAGCCTGTAGTTCCCTAGTTTGTTCTTTTAGTCTCCTCTGGAGGCTAAGTGCAGTGTTTGCCTGCCCCTAGTTGTCAAGGATCTCCCTTGGTTTCCAGCATTACTCAAAGCTGGTAGAGATGGGAGTTGCAAGAACATCAGGCAGCTGTCTCAGCAACCTTGGATGTATCCCGTTGCATGCTATGGGTTTGTATGGGTTGAGTTTTCACAAGCAAGCCCTGATTGAGTCCTCACTATCGATAATCCTCTTTACTGAAGCATTTCTGTTAAGCACAGAGGCCTGAGGGACCTTGTCATTGAACACTAAGGCAAATGCTTGTTTCCTGCATTGCTCGGATTGCTCTGGTTGTTGCAGGCAGTGTGGATAGTGTATTTCTTTGCTTATTTCTTTATCGAATGAACTATTATCTGACAGCTCACTTTTATAGACAGACTGTCTCTGTATCCCAAATATTTTTCATTAATTGAGAAATATGGGAATGCTCTTTGTGTTTCATCGTGTGACATTACTTTGGAGTGAAGCTGTGAAGTTCTAATGCTAATTTTGGTGAGCCTGTTTCAAACCGTATCCTTTTGCAGCTCCTGTAGTGTCAATTGCTGGGTTTGACTCACTAATGATAGAAAAGATATGGGCAAATAAGGTTTTGTTTGCATCACAAAAGAATAGTGTTATTACTTAGGATTAATACCGTTTGAAATGTGTTGTCCCACACCGGAACAGGATTGGCTGAGAACCAACGAGGGAGTTGGGGCTGCTTAGTCTGGAGAAGAGGAGGCTCTGAGGTGACCTTCTTGTGGCCTTTCAGTATCTGAAGGGGGCCTACAAAAAAGCTGGGCAAGGACTTTTCAGGATATCAGGGAGTGACAGGACTAGGGGGAATGGAGTGAAGCTGGAGGTGGGTAGGTTCAGGCTGGATGTGAGGAGGAAGTTCTTCACCATGAGAGTGGTGAGAGCCTGGATTGGGTTGCCCAGGGAGGTGGTTGAGGCCTCATCCCTGGAGGTGTTTGAGGCCAGGCTGGATGGGGCTGTGGCCAGCCTGCTCTAGGGTAGGGTGTCCCTGGCCATGGCAGGGGGGTTGGAACTAGATGATCCTTGTGGTCCCTTCCAGCCCTGACTGATTCTATGATTCTATGAAACGTGCTTTATTTCCTTGGTTGAAGGCACAGAGGATGTACAGACTGCTCTCCTCAGGCATTCTAGCCAGAAGTGGCTGTGTGCAGTGATACATATCCTGATCTCGCTCAGCTAATTCTTTGTTTAGGTGTTCTTCCTTGGCCTCAGTGAAACAAGACCACCAGCCTGACCTTTCTTTGTTTAGTGAGTGGTTGTTCCTTCACATTCTTGAACTGTTAGTCGATCTTCTCAGTCACAGTGTTTTCAGTTTCTCCGCGATTGCCTGCAAACAGGGCCCTAAAGGGCATTTCCTGATGAGTCATTTCGCAACACTCTTTTAAACAGAAGACTCTGTGAGAACTTTGGGCAATCGCTTTTTAAACCTTTCTGACTCGCACCAAAGAGATCTGAGTCAATTTCCAAATGATTTGCAGCAGCAACGACAACAACAAAATCACTCTGCGTTCAGTAGTATGTTGGTACGCCTGGCAGCCACTGGCTGTCATGTAGAATTATTTTAGTGGCTGTGGTTTTGTTTATTTTAGGACCCATAATAAAAAGTGCTAAATCCCCTCAGAGTGATGTGGCTGAGCTAGTGGAGCAAAAGTGTGAGACAACTTTGCTGCTCTTGAAAGAAGGCAGAATTCTATGGAAACAGGGAAACAGCCGGAGGCTGAGTTGCATGATGAAGTGGCCTATTGTCCTGCCTTCCTAGGCAAAAGCTTGTGTTGAAGAGTTTGGAAGAACAGTCAGGCTTAGATGGTTAGCAAAGCAGCGGGGTACATTATCATGTACACATGGAAGGGTGAGCATCTTCATTCACTCCTCATCTCTCATTTTGCAGGGATGAAGGTGGAATTTCAACCACGGTGTATCTCCACAGACTATGCAACAAAAGCTATCACTGCATATTCTTTTCTGGTGATGAAAGAGGTCTAATTCTGCATTTGTGACGTTTTCTAGTCTGTGGCAGTATATGCCATATGGAGAGGGACTGTTTACAAGGTCTTGTAATGACAGGATGAGGGGGAATGGAGTTAAACTGGAAGAAGGGAGATGTAAGCCAGATGTTAGGAGGCAATTCTTTACAGTGAGGGTGGTGAGACACTGGAACAGGTTGCCCAGAGAGGTTTTGGGTGCTCCCTCCTGGAGGTGCTCAAGGCCTGGTTGGATGAGGCCTTCAGCAACCTGTTCTAGTGGGAGGTGTCCCTGCCTATGGCAGGGACTTGGAACTAGCTGATCTTTGAGGCCCCTTCCAACCTAACCATTTAATGATTCTGTTTGTATCATGCATTTTTGTATCTTATTATGTGATATTCATACAGGTTCACTTGTACTTCTACAACACCTCAATAAACATTTAGTGTAATTTTCAATACTCTCTTTTTTTTTTTGAACATAGGATACAAAAATAGCTTCACTTGAGCGCAATATAAGAGATCTTGAAGATGAAATACAGATGCTAAAGACAAATGGAGTTCTGAATACAGAGGACAGAGAAGAAGAGATCAAACAAATAGAAGTTTACAAGAGTCACTCAAAGTTCATGAAAAATAAGGTACTGTTTATTAAAAAAATAGCATAATGCTGTTAAAATGAAGGAAATGCAAGTTCTAACTTGACCCTTTTCAACACAAGTGGTTCCCTGCATCCCCTCATTTGGTAAATATTTGCTATGCAATAATACAAAGTAGCAATGGAAGAGTAAACCGTTTTGGATAAATAATGTGTTTATGTTTTGATTTGGGAAGAGATTATTTCACCACTTCTGCAGAGGCTTCTACAATCCTAAGTCTATAGCATGCTCCCTTTTCCCTTTCTTATGAGTGGTGGTTTAGGGATAGCTTTTTAAATTAGTTTGTAATTTTGACTTGCTCCATTTCGGCAGAACTTCAGCTGTGCTTTTTTCCCCTGATTTTGACTGTAGTTTTACAGTAAGGACTGTTGTTCATGGATGATGCCAAGTTGTAATCTTGTAGTATTTTAAGGCTTGCAATTTGATGACTGTTTCTGCAGAGTACCCTTAATTTCAAATTATTGTACATAGCTAATTATGAGTTGACCACAGCAGACAGTAAATGTGTAGTGATGTAACAGTTTCCTGGTATCAGGCTCACAAAGCAGTATTCTTTGTTCATTACTTTAAAATATATCAGATGTGATGTCTACACTGATGTCCCAGCTCTGGTCTTTTTACCTCTTTTCATTTTGATGTGCTCAGCTGCTAAGCAAAGATGAACACTCCAAATAGTCTTTTTGTTGTTGGTGGGGGGGTGGGAGTGGGAGTGGGAGTGTGAATTCTATTTATTTTGTGATACTTTTATAATTTCCTTAAATTATGTAACAAATATATATAATATTGCAATTTATGCTCACTTATTTCCAGCCCTCTACATTGAATAAAATACAGGATTAGAGTACTCAATAAAAAGGAAAGAAAAAATGGATGGAAATTGAAGCTGATGCTCCCATTTTCATATATAAATATTTATTTAGGGTTTGGAAATAATGTTTTAAGAAATATTATTTGTAAGCTGTGTTAACATGAGGTGAAACAAGCCACAGTAGTCTGAAGTGGAAACTCTAAAGAAGAAAGGCAGCCATCATTTAACCATAATGCCAGAGTAAAATCTAGGTAAACAATTTTATTAATAATGTTTATTATGAAATCTGAATTTATTTTCAGAGTTTTTCTATCCTAGTTATTTGTTTGTGTTCTTGTTCTATTTAATATTTAGGGCAGGTTTATGTATGTGGAAGTTGTCTGTGTGTGGGAACTGAGATGGACTGATTTGCTTTTTCTGAATTGTGTTCTTGCAGCTCGGAAAAAACTGCTTGAGCAGGACTATTACCTCTCTAGAGGCTATGTAAGCAAAAACAGTAGGAGTAAATTGACTGCAGGCATAGTACATTGCCTACCGTTGTCTGTTGGTGCTAAAAATACTTAGCAGTGTAGTTGTTTAAGTAGGAAGTCTGCAGTATCAGGTAGATAAATACCATTGACATTCTTCTGGAGTTGGGCGAGCTGAGATCCAGAAGAATTATGCAGCTCCTTTATGGTCAGAGAATGAAATGGTGTCAGCACCTTTTGGAGAATCTGAGTTCTTTGATTTTTCTGTTTTCTTGTGTAAATTAGACCTTCATTATCTTTTTGACAAGATGCTTCTAATTTATCTGAATTCCACACTGAGCATACCAATAAGAACATTCACCACTGTGTGTAGTGTTGGATACTGAAGACTTTTCCATCTCTGTAGAGCTGTTGCTGTTGCCTAGTTTGGAAACTGTAGGATCTTGTTAAAACTATCACAGAAAATGCTGGTGTCTTGGGACGTTGGGACACATTTTTGTCTTTGGGTTGTGTGTCTGTTTGCTAAGTAAAAGATGGACATGTTCATGGCCATATGGAATTAATCCAGATTTATTAAAAAAACCCAAATTATGAAATTGAAAAAAGTAGCTCTTATGGGAAGTAGCTGAAGTTCCTAGTGCCATTATCATCAGGAAAATTATGTTGCCTATTGAAATGTTGTTAACTCAGTTCTAGTAATTTATAGCAAAACTCCTAGTACACCATAGAAAAGCCTAGTATTTTGTTAACAATCTTCTGAGGTTCTTAAGAGGAAGAGCTTTGGTATATTTCCGTGGCACAGAAAGCAGATGAATAAGACTATTAAACATGCCTTATTTTGTCACAATCTTCTGATCTTTGAGAAATGCCACATTCTGATGACATTTTGTCTGTTTTCTTTCACCAGTCTTTTTCTCCCACTTAAAATTGAGATTTGCAGCTGAAGATGCTTTTTTTTATCCTTCCTCTTAAGAACCTTTCAAGGTGGAAAAGTATTTTTTACTTGTCAATGAACAGATCTTATTATACCTGATCTGTTGAACCTGAAATTGTTGATAAATTCTGATAAGCAGAAGTATTGATTGATGGGCAGAGCAGAACAAAACTCTTCTCACAGTTAGCAGTCATAGGTGCCAGAAAGCTCTTAATACTTCACAGTTATTCTTGAAGTGTAACTTTGTTTAAATCTGTTCTTGATTTAAATAAATAGGAAGTTATTAAAGAGAGGCCAATACCGAATGTTATTTATTGTACACAAGTGGCAGGAAATCTTGGGAAATGTTCCTTTTCTTAAGTGTTTCTTAGTAATATTAACTTGTTTCAAATACATAGCCTTTAATTTTGACTTGCAAATGAATAGAGTTGTGCAAGTGAATACTTAGCTTTTTTTTTTTTCTTTCCTTGCCCACTTCATGAGGACTCCACTTGCTCAGGTTTTGAAGGGATAGAAGCTGCCATTGCTCACACAACACTGAAATTGTCAAAACAAATCATTAAGTTTTCATGACTAAAAGACCTACAGCTTCAAATGCCTTCATTATAGATATGAAGAAAATACATAGGATGATATGCATTTAAAAAAAATCATTTCTGCTTTGCAAGTTTTCCCTTTCTTTTCTAGGATCCATAATTTGGCTAGCAGCCAAATATTGAATGTGACACCGATGCCTTTTTCAGGTGTAAATTTGTGCTGTGGTGTTTAAGTAGTTCTTTGTGTTTTAGAATTCTGGTGCTATCAACAGGAATGAAGAAAATCTAGTGACAATTTAGTACAAATTCAGCAAATTACTGTTGAGTTTTGAGAATTAATTAGGCTCTAATAAGACACTCTACGTATAAGAACTTTTCACACTGTGTGAAGGAAGTGTGCAAATCCTATGTGATCCTGTAGAAGAAATGTACAGGAAAAGAACTACAGCATTTTGACCAATATAACATTTAGAAATTACAAATAGACTTGTAGTCCACTGTATGCAGCCACTTCAGTCCATTTGATTGCTACAGTTCTTCCTTTACTTAAATCCTTCACTTTAGAAAGTTAAATGCTTCACTTCAGAAAGCAGCTTTCCTTTGTCACAGAGGGTGATATCCTTAAGATGCATAACCTGTGAGGCTTCATTTAATGAAATTATTTACTTAAATATTTAGCTCATTGATTTTAATATGAAATATGCAAGGGAAGAGCTCTGATTGTTTTGGTTTGTTTTCTTCATCTCCCACTTACTGTATGTAATGTCATGTAAGATTTTGGTGTATGAAAGGGAAAAGGATAATGGCTTTCTGGAGGTGCCAGTATCAAAGAACTGAAATTATGGGAGGTGAGAGAATCGTAAATTGAGAAGAAAGACAAAGGAGCTATGGTTTTAGGAAAGGCAGCGAAGCAAGATCATATTGGGCAAAGCAGTGACAGGCAAATTACACATATGAAATGTGTGAGGGTGGTGGGAAGGTCAGAGTCAGAGGACAAACCTGGAGTTCTTTAGATCCTACAGCATTTACACCCAGGCTTATAGACTGATTTCATGGTAGTCTTTATAAAGTACAAAAATGGTTTAGCTTTTGTCTCACTGAATCTCACTGAATTGTGACTGTTGGTCTTCCACACCAGTTAAGATACTGCAACATGAAAATGTTTGCACACATCTACTGGAGACAGAAATTTATTTCATGCCCTGTAAATTTTTTTTTTGCACACTATTAGACAATGCAGATTTAATTGTTAAAAAAAATATATACCCAGGTCTTAAAATGTCTTTAAAAAAAAAAAGGCAGTTTGTAGTTATGCCTTTGGTATTTTTGACACTTGGGATTTTTTTTAATTGAAGTTTTATTACATTTTCATCATTAGACTTTAAGAAAAGGCCAGCCAAAAAAGCATAAATACTCAATACGTTTTTTGGGGGTGAGTTTTATTTTATTTCAGTAAAAAAATAATTTGAGGTCTCTTACCACACTTTTAAACTCCTAGCAATATGTAGGTCTTGCAGCCAGAACTTTATACTAAACAGATTCTGTTTCTAGAACACAGAGATCATCCCTGCAAGGAAAATGAAGCTCTCGTTTAGGTTCTGATTATTTCTCAGGGTGTAGGTTGTGTCATGGAAAAATCAGGAAGAGTTTCTAGGAGAGATTAAGTGTCTGTGATGTTCACATGGATCTCATATAAAGCATGTGATGTAATTCAGATTGGCTGCAGATCTACATTTTGTCTTTATATATTATAGACAGATTTTCCCATTCTTCATTGTGTACATGTTTTTGTCTCAGTTGCCGTACTTTCTTACATGCTCTGGCAAGAGATGGGAGAAGGTAGTTTGCTTTTAAGAGAATGTTTTCTTTTGCAGCTTCTTACCTGCAGTCTTTACCTTTTCTTGACATCTGATTTCTATATTTTTTCTTATTCTGATATTTTGAGATGGTGAAGGTGATTGCTTTTAGTGCTGGTACAGATTCTTGATTTTGATAGGGTAGCTCGGAAAAGACTAGCCGAGCACAGCAACCAGCTAGACAAGAGAAATAAGCAGTAAATATGTTGACATCCATATGGACTCTAGTTGGAATAAACATTTTTTAAATTCAAATTTTAAGAATACTCTCAAAATGCAAAATAAAAATACTTTGATCAGCAGTAAATGTTTCCAGTGACTGTACCATATAATATTCAATCTGTGAGAGATTTTAATATGTGGATCTTTAGGATGTGATTGAGTAGGGTCAGATTGTGGATACCTGCTTTTCTTTCTTTTCCCCTTCTCCTCTCCCTCCAGGCATTTTTGAATCACCTTTCATTTAACCCTTCTAAATTTCTTGCATCTTAAATTTCTGTTGGGCTGCATGTGATGGAAGAGATTGCAAAGAACTCTTCTTTGGTGGTTGTAGAATCGAAGCTTGAATCTTAAAGAAAAATATCTACAAGTTACAGTCAGCAAGACAGTTTTCCAAACACAAATGAAGTGTGGTTTCTCTGAGTTATGCAGATCCACTGAGGCATTTTATTTCAAATAATCCTCATGTCTGAACCCATCTGATGACCACTGTTAATACACAGAACTTTAAGAAGGGGTAGATACGTCACTTAATTCACCATCCTTTGTATTGTCCAGTGCTTTTTTCCAGATCCATATATTCTAAATCCACCACACTTCTGTTTTCTGTGGCTACTTTGTGCAAAAGGAGGTATAATCACAATTCCATGACATTTACTGATGAACCTTAAATCCACTTAAATTCAGAAGCTGTCTTAGTGGCTGCATTTCTGCTGTTTCCCCTAGGATATGCTTTTACAGTTTCACAGACCTTTCATTCTGTGGAATTTTTATAACATTTTCTCCAGACTTCTATTAAATTAATCTCTTTGGCTTGGCTTTTCTAATACCTGAGAGTTCCATATGAACTTCCAGGGAGTTAAAAAGGGAGCTGGGAGTGGTGGTCAGCAAGACATTTGCAATAAGAGTGAGGTTAAAAGTCTAGTGCCCAGTTTTCCTCACCTTACTGAGATGCCTGCTTTTCCTTATCAGGCTCCTAAAAATCTCCTGGATTCACACTGGCCAATGAAAAGGCACAAAAATCATACTGTTGGAAGAAAGAGCCTATTGGATTGAATTTATACATTTATGGACAGTAATTTTCCTATGCATTTTTGGTGTTCTGCCAGACTTGCCTCACACAAGATAAATTCCTTTGAACTTAAGTGAGGTCCATGGTGAATTTATAGGCCAAATCATTATGTATTATCTTTAAAACTTTCCTTTTAACTTCTGCAGCAGCAGGGCAATCATTGTTAAGACAGGACACATTAAATTACAGGAAACTCTTGAAGTTTTGAGTACCAAAGTCTGCTGAATCTTAACTTTATTCCAGAATTCACAGGTATCTCAATTTTTATATTGTGGTCATTCACATCTTTGAGATTGCAAATACACCTATGAATTGGAAATGAAATTAACGATCTATTTTTTCCCCCATTACAGATCGACCAACTGAAACAAGAACTCTCAAAGAAAGAATCAGAACTTCTTGCCTTACAAACTAAGCTTGAAACCCTTAGCAATCAAAATTCAGATTGCAAGCAACACATTGAAGTGCTTAAAGAGTCTCTTACTGCCAAAGAACAGAGAGCTGCCATACTTCAGACAGAGGTATTGTGTCTTCTAATCAGAAAATGTGGTAGAAATATTTTGTCAGTAGCATGTGTCAAGGTGGTTATGTGCTTGTTGCAAGTTTGTGTAGAAGGGAATTTGTTCAAGAATAGTGAAATAACTGAAAACCCTTTAAATGCCAATATATTTAATATATAATGTTTTTGGTAGTACACCTGCTCTCATTTTAGAGGTATTCTAGAAGCACCTGTGATTGCATTTTGAGAAATTGTTTGTGCCTAATTCTTATCAGCTTCAGTGGAAGAAGCCTGAGCATTAATGTTTTGATTGCTGTGCTTTCATTCATTGTTTTTGCATCTATTGGCTGATTGACTTTTCCTTTTGGTTGTTCTGGCCTTATGCTTCTATTCTTTGGTGCATTTCTCTTCTCAAGTGTGAAGCTACTGATGTATTTTAAAGGGATTTGTTGAAAGGTGCATGATACTAATCTTTGGTTGTATTTTCATGTAAAATCCATTTGTTTAAAAATATGAATATTTTCAGACTTTAAAAGAAGCCAGTGTATTAGTTCTGTAGGTATCCAGAAGGCTAGATTATAAAAATAAGGGTAATGGAATACAGTTGAGAGGGTTGTCATGTTTTATGAAATGTGTAAATCCAGTGGTAAAAATGTTGTCTCTTAGTTAATTTCCTGTGCATTTAAAACACTTAATGGGTTTGGATGACACAATACTAACTAGATTAAAAATAAAATGAAGAATTTTTAATGCATACCTCTTTGTCCAGGTTTCACTGGTATAGAAACCTAGGCCAGCTGCAGGCCATTAACAGCTTAGTCAGCCGGAGCAGCTGACCTGAGTTGGCTACAGGTGTGTCTCAGACAGTAAACGTCACACTCAGTATAAAAGGGAGAAGTTGCTTGCAAACAGTTTCTTGTTGGGCTTTGTGCTTCTCCTCGTCCTCCTCGCCATGCCTGGAGGGGCTTGCTTACCATTCTGCTCTCAAGGACTCCTTTGCTGTTTATTGTGGCTGCTGCACAAAAGAAACCAACCTAAATGTATCATTCTCACGGAAGCAGGGAGTAAGTATTTCTAGGATTCTGATTATTCCTCTATGCTGTATGACTTAAGTTGGGTATGTTACAAAGATAGAGATGGGATTTTTAGCATGTTTAAGAGGCTGGCTAGTATGTGTGTAATACAAAATAATTGTAACAGAGCAAAGGTAAGAATTCCAGTGATTTTGACAGACCTCAATTTAGCTATGGACTAGTAAAAATTACATATGTAAATCTTTTGCTGTGCAAATGTGTTTTGCAAGGTTTGTATTGCCTGTTGTACTGCTGGTGGTGGTTAGTTCTGTTGGCTCTCCACTAATTTGATTTCCCAGTTCTTGCATATTTAGTAGTTGGATAGTTCAGTGGATAAGGGATTGGCTGGATAATCTTATCCAGAGGGTAGTGGTCACTGGTTTGAAATCCAGAGGGAGGTCGGTGCAATGTGGTGTCTGTAAAGGGTTTGTAGTGGAACAAGTACTATTTTGTATTTTTATCATACACAGTGGGAGCAAGTGCCTCATCAGTGAGTTTGCAGGTGATACCAAACTGAGTGGTGCTGTTGCTATGCTAGAGGGACCTGGAGAGGTGGGCTCAGGTGAACATCATTAAGTTCAACAAGACCAGGTGCAGGGTCCTGCACCCGATTCACAGCAGTCCTTGTTACCAGGACAGGCTAGGGGAAGAGGTGATAGAAAGCAATCTTGAACAAAAGGACTTGGGAGCTCTTGTGGGTGAGAAGCTGGATGTGAGTCAGCTGGCCAGAAGGCTGATTGCAGCCTGGGCTGTCTACACATTAAAGTGGCAGAATTGTTCTATGGTGAGACCTTATCAGGTCCAGCTCTGGAGCCCTCAACACACAAAGGACATGGACCTGATCGAGTGGATCCAAAGGAGATGATCAGGGGTCCGGAACACCTATCCTACAAGGTCAGGCTGAGGGAGCTGGGGTTGTTCATCCTGGAGAAGAGAAGGCTCTGGGGAGACCTAATAGCAGTCTTCCAGTACTTGAAGTGGGCTACAAGATGACTTCAGAGGGACTGTTTACAAAGGCCTATAGTGATAACACAAGAGGCTGCAGGTTTAGATTAGAGTGAGTTTAGACTGGATGTTAGACACAAGTCCTTTACCACAAGAGTGGTGGAATCCTGGAACAGATTGCTGTGCTAGTTTGAGGCTAATTGAAATATTTTAATGAGAAAAATTAGATTATAGGCTTTGAGAAAAAAAAAAAACCAGTGGTGATGTCTACTCATAGGCTTGTTGACATGTATAAAAACAAGAACACAAAAATGGGGAGGTAGTTTGGGGCCTTATTGCTGGAGATATTCAAGGTCTGGCTCCACAAGGCTCTGGGTAACTTGATCTAGTTAGAGATGTGCCCACTCACTGCAGGGGGTTTGGACTAGATGACCTTTGAAGGTCCCTTCCAACCCAAATCATTCTTAGTATTTTATGATTTTATGGTTCATTTTGGGAGATGGTATATTTTGAGATGCATAAGAAGCAACATGAAGAAAACAAGTTCCACTTCCAATTATTCACTTGTATCGATATAGACACTATTTACAAGGGTTTACCAAATAATTTTGATCTAATAGCAAATTTAAAATGGGAGATAACTTCACTTGCCTCAACATTTCTCTTAATTCTGAAAAGATAACATTAGAGTAATGCACCTTTTACCTACGAGGCAGAGACTTTAAATAAACTATGTTAAGCATTAAATTATGTTTAGCAATTTACATGGTCTTAAAATACTTTAATAATATGCATATTTTGGTCCCTATTAATTGCCTTTTAAAAAATCAATTTAAGATACACTGAATGTTTTATTTCTTTCCTGTACATTATGAAGGAGATATAAGGCATCTCAAATCTGAGGAATAAGATCTTTTGTGTAGGTAGAATTAAGCACACTGTGTACTTAGTAGTTTGTCAACCCAGGACAAATGAGGAAAGAACAGTATTTTTGTTTGTTATTTTAAAACTTCACACTTGTAGTCATATCACAGGCTTTTCTAGGCTAAACAGTTACAGATTTCAGGCTTTTGTCATATGATAGATGTTCAAAATCTTTAATAAAGCCTTTAATCCTTCAATTGCTTTGTGACTGGTCCCCAGATGCTCTCCAGTATGTTGATGTCTCTGTTGTACTGAGGAGCCCAGAACTGGACACAATACCCCAGGTATAGTCTGACCAGTGATGAGTAGAGAGGAATTTGCATCCCTCAACCTGCTGGCAACACCTGTGTTAATGCAGCCCAGTATACTGTTGACCATGAGTGAGAACTTTTCTGCAAAGCTGCTCTCCATCTGGTGTATCCCAGCATATACAGGTGCAGGACTTCACTCAGTGTAAGCAGTTATATAATGGTTCCCAGTCTCTGTGGAATGTAGACTACTAGTGAGAGTCATTATGAGTGTATCTGTTTATTCAGTATTATAGCAGATACCACAAATAAGGACATGGATTTTTTTGGATGAGTATAGTTAATTTCCATCAAACAGTGTTAATTGAATTAGATGTTAGTGCCCAATGGCACTTTGTCACATGATGTGAGAAAATTTGAATCCAACAGTAAGTCTAGATGTAAATGCCATGTGCTTTTTGCGTGGCGTTTCTGTTGTCTCGGCGAGGCCAGTGTGGTTTTGTTTTGTTTTAGGTTTATTTGACTTAGAAAGCTATCATCCAAAATTTTTATCGACAGCTGAAACAAAAAATTATAGTCCTGTAAAGCAGTAACTATCACGGTGGCCAGAGCTGGGAGGTCTGAAAGCAGTTTATTGCTAGTAGGAAAAATATTCGGAACCGGTCCTTAGGAAGTTCACTACCTCTGCTACGTGCATTTCATTTTGTTCTATTTTCAAGGGTAGCAGTGCCAAACTATGTAAGCTTTTCCTACCTAATGTATATAGCATTTTTAAAATTATCTATCTATTAATGATAGGAAAACCTTAAGGTTAGATAAAAATGAGCCAGGGTCAGGCTGCTGCTGCAGCTACAGAACACTGACAATGACTGTGTGCTCCATAGTGAATTGTTAAACAGAAGAATGTTACACTTGCTGTGTTTTGAAAATATTCGTGAATGTGTTTTGGTTTTGTTTTATGAAGCCTTGTACAGTTACAGCAGAGGGAAGGAGCTTAAGCACCATAAATAACAATGATCACTCTGATGGCTTAAAAAGATGAGACTCTACCATTTGTATACTTCAAATAGGAACGTGCAAATATTGTCTCAAACTGTACCACCATATCAGCTAGGTAGCTCAGTGGGGGAAAAACCAACCATTTCACAATGGTTATAGGAACTTATTTAGTGTATCATCACTTTAGATAGCACACCTTCAAACTGGCAAGTGTTCTCTTTGAATGTTGATGAACTGTGAAATAAATACCTCTAAGTGTTTTAAATTGTGAGTATAGTCCTGTCAGTTGAAGATGGATTAGAAAAATAGGCGAAGTTTGGCATGTTCAGTGTAGATGTAGTAATATAGACAACCTCATAAAAATCAAGAGGGAAGGTGATTATAGTAGGTATTTATTGCAGTCTGGTTTTTCTTTTAAACAGATCTGTTTATAGAGGAGGGCTGTGAAATCACTGATTCTTGGCAGCTCTTAGTTTGCATAAAAAGCAAATAAAAGCAGACGACACAAAATACTTGGAAGAAAACTACAAATGCTTTATTTCTATTACAGCGTTGATAGTTGATATTGCTTGAAATGCAAACCTGCTTTTAATTGTACAATAATAATATAACTAAGTTATTTCACATTTTTCTCAGAGTTTCACTTGGAAATGAAATGTTCCTATTGTACTGTTTTTTCTTGTTTTAAATTGGACTGGGCCAGATACTTCAGTGTGGTCTCTGCTGGGCTGCCAGTGTATTGTTCTGGTAGAGCTGAGTTGCTGTGCGTGCAAAGGAAAAGATCACCCAAAGTGTAAACCACTGTTCTGAGGGCTTGTGTGCCATTTACTCTTTCTGTAACAACTGTTTGTTAACAACTTTCTTGACAGTGTGTTGCATATTTCAAATGACATTTATCTCGGGTGGAATTTGTCACCCATTTTGCTTTTATGTACAGTTTTTGTGTTTTGTGTGCCTTTCAAACAGTTCAGAAAGAGAGGAACATAGTGGAGAGGAAGTAAGTCTGAAGGCATAAACTGAAAGAACACCTAGATAAGTTCTGCTTAAATATAGAATTTTGCTACACTGTGAAGCAAAGGGGTTTTTTTTTTGTCTGTCTGTTGGAGGATTTCAAGGCCAAACTATTCAAAGGCACATCAAACATCATGATCTATCATTGTTCCCATGCTTTGAGTAGGATATCTAACTAGTGACCTTCTGAGATGCATGCCTACCTCAGTGACTGAGAGCTTCATCTGTAGTCCTACACATCACATATTTGAAAGATACTGTTCCAAAGATGAGAAAGATTTAATATTGATTAATTATTTTACTTATACCCTGCAACTGAATCAATTCTTAATGTTAGTTTTAAGTACTCTTGCTTTTGGGGGCATAATTGTTTTTATTTCATAAATAAAATGAAATGGAGCTGCCTCAAGGAAGAGTGACTGAAAGGGTGGAGAGTTCCCTTTGCAGTGTCTGTAGAAAGTGATGCACAGGGACAGAATCAATATAAAAAGAGGAAAGATGAAAGTACAAAGGTAAGACTGTATACTTGATGTGTAAAGACTTGATGCAAGTCGTTTGGGACAACTAGTTTAATGAATGTTAGAGTTATCTTACTGACAAAATGCTTTTCATTTTAATCTATTTTACTTAATTAAAGTGATAAATGCTTCCTCCCGGATCTTAATTTGCAGAAAATTACCTTGTTGCCATTTAAAACAATATTCAATTAGACAGCTTTAATGGGTCTTCAACTGTGCAAAATTTACTGTGAGAAGATAAATCAACATTTAATTGGGCTTGATTCTAGTGAATGGAAATGATTAGGAAAATATTATTACTGTTATCTCTCTTTTTTTGCCTTAACTGGAAATATTTGGAGAGGAACTTTGATAGGACTGCTTCAGAAATTGTTCATTGAATACTCTGTTACTTTTACTGTTATTAAATCTAAAGCTGCCCAGCTGTGACCCTAGCACATAGGCAATGTATGCAAAGAAAAAGCCACCTCAAAACAGTATTGAAATTTCACCAGGTAGAGTCAAAACCAGGGGGAACTCAAAGGATCTGTAATGTAATTAACATAATAACTGGTAGATGTACTCCTCCTAGTCTGTAACTGTTAATGATGTCTTGCAAATATTACTGTGATGATGAAGCATAAGGAGAAATTGCTGAAATAGTTTTGCATTTTTTTGAGTTTTGTGCTTAAGAGACAGCTGGAGAGAAAGTACTAGAGCTGTTTAAAGGAAGACTCAGATGGTCAAGGCCAGAAGCACTCTGGTCCTTATCAAGAACAGTATGGCTAGCATGAGTCGGAAAGTGATTATGCCCCTGTGCCTGGTGCTGGTAAAGCTGCACCTTGAATACTGTGCTCAGTTTTGGGCCCCTCACTGTAAGAAAGACACTGAGCTTCTGAAGCATGTCCAGAGAAGGGGAAACAAGCCAATTAAAGGTCTGGAAATCAAGTTTTACAAGGAGTGGCCAAAGAAAGTGGGATTGTTTAGTCTGGAAAAGAGGCTGAGGGAAGACTTATCTCTTAAAACTACTTGATAGGGGGTTGTGGTGAGGTGAGTGTTGGCCTCTTGTCCCAGGTAACTCGGGCTAGGATGCGAGGAAATGGCCTCAGGTTGTGTGCTGGGGAAGGTTTAGGTTGGATATAAGGGAAAAAGCTCTTCACTGAAAGAGTGGTCAAACATTTCAGCAGGCTTTCCAGGGAAGTGTTGGAGTCACTGTCCCTGGAGGTGTTAAAAAAATGTGTAGATGTGAAATTTTGGGCTGCAGTTTAGTGGGCATGGTGGTACTGGGCTAGTGGTTCCAGTTGATGGTCTTAGAGATTTTTTCCAACCTTAGTGATTCTGTGGTGTGAAGACATGAGTCGTTTGACTGCAGGGAGGTGTGGGTTATGGTTTGATGAATAAGCTGTGAATGACCTTAAGGCCAAAGACAAGAGGCTGTTGTGTCTTTAACAGTGAAATAGGGAAAGCCCAATGGTAGGTATTTCTTTCTTTGTATTATTTAACTTTTAGGGGAAATTTCTAGCTCTCGGCATCACAGGGGAAAATCAAAGTAAGAATCTAAGCTAGTGAAAGATCGCTGGTTTCACAGATGACCTACTAATACTTAGAGAAACCTCCAAATGAGGTCAGCTAAGGCAAACTGAAGTTATATAATGCTACCACTTGAGACATTAAATGTATAGTTTTGTAATACTCTCAATTTCTCTAGTACTTTCCATACTTAAAATCGAGTAACGCAGGCTGTGAGAATGTTTGAAAACTATGTGTGATTAGTTTGTAAGTACTTTTAACCTTTATCTCCTGCGAAAGAAGTAGCAGCTGCATTTTTCTCCTGAATAATTTGTGTCCTTGTTTGGTGTATTTTCAACTAGCTGGTGTGGTAGACTTAATGGAATTTCAGTTTTGTGTCTTCCATTTTTGTTTTCTGTTAGCGAGAGATACTTCTTCACTTTCTAAATTGGGTGAAATAGGGACCTAGATATGAATGTACTGTTTCATTTGGACAAGAGAAGAACATTGTATGTGTATAGCAAAAACTATTTGCTGAAGTAGGTTTTGTACTTCACAGCTCTACAGTGGCAAGTCACAACAGTTAAGTTGTGTAGCCTTAAGGCTTTAGTAAATAGAAATCCTTGTGGACTGTTGGCTGGCACAGACATGTGGGAACAATCATCTTAGTTTCCAGTTGTTGCAGGGAGGAATTGCAGTTGTGTACAATGACCCATGAGAATATTGATCAGACACTTAAAAAAACAGGTTGGCTTAACAACTACTGTGTATGGTAGCACCTAATTATATAAGCATATTAATGTCCTTGGAGCAAAAGTTTTTAAAGATAGATAGTTAATGAAAAGGCTGTGGGTTTTAAGTGACACAATGTTTTCAAAGGCAGGATGCTAATTAACATTTCCTGGACTTGAACTAGGTAAAAAGTGCTTGTATCAAGCTTGTAAAATCTTCTGTCCATGTTGAAAAATGTTCTTTTAAGATCTATAGTCATGTAAGTGCTTAATGATGTTAGTGAACTGTTCAATTGATTGACTGTAGTGCAGTTCTCAATCTGTTAGATTCTTTTCTTGTTATTATTTTGATATATATCATTATAACTTAAATCTGAACTCTTCAAACAAATCCTTTGCATTTCTGTTTCCTGTACAGGATCGTATCCCTTCCCCTGCTAGCATTACTAGAGTTATTCTTGCATGATAAAACTTGTAATGCAGTAATATTTATTGAAGAAGTAGGATTATCTGATGTTAAGTGACCTAATTCTGTATAATTGCCTTTGGTTATTGTCTGCTCTGTGAGATATACATAAGAAATGTTTTGAATTATAGCTCTCTACTTTTCTGTTGAATGTAGTCACTTTCACACAGAAGATTAATTTACTGCTATGATTCTTAATGTTCTTTTCCATATTTTTGCGGAGTTTGGAATGTAAAAAGTGGTGAGAATGCCAAAGTTTGCTGATGTTATAGACACCATGTTTTGTAGATTTCTTGCTCTTGTATGATCTTTTTTCCTGCCTGTTTCTTTTCCTCTAGCTGTAATTATTTAGACTCCTCATGCATCCTGGTGAATTTCCACTGCGTACTTTGTGACACAGATCTATTTCTTTGTTTTTGAAAGATTCTTGTTTAACAGCAGCTATGAACATTTTCAGTGTGATAGCATTTTTAGTTTAACAGAAGAAATTCTGCAGCAGTAGCACACTAAAAGAAATCATTTAGAAAAGCGTGGAAAAGTATTTTAAGAAGGCAAACAAATATTTCTGATGTATGTGAAGGAATAACATTTACAAGTGGGAAAAAAGGAGAGGAGGCTTTTGTCAAAGATATATAGTAGTTTGAAGCATAAATACAGTCTGGTGTTTTACAGAAGTGGTGGGAAATGAGTGAGAAAGGAGGACGGAACTGAGGAGAGGGATTGCAGAGAGTGTTAATTCTTACAGTTCTGGGATAGAAATGTCAGCATTGGCCTACAGAGCAGCTGAAACGTCTGAGCTGGATGTCTGCTCTGAAGAAAGGTATTTAAGTATTGTAGAAGTAGCCTCAAAATCCAGGAGTTAGATGTAGAGAGGCTTGAAAATGTTGGTACCTACTGTAAACTTGGATTGAGAATTAGATAAAAAGGTAGAATAAAATGACTAAAAGATTTTGTTTCTGTAGAAATTCATTGGCTGCCTATTGGAAGATCCTTATCTTCGAAAGGCAACCTTCAGTTCTGGTTTTTTGTAATATGTGGTGTTGACTTAAGAAAAACAAACAGAGAGCCCCAAAAACAAACCAAAAGGAAAATGTTACTGTTTTTTGAAATAGGCAAGCCCTATGTGAATATCTGAGAAGCTAATTGCCTTTGCTAGGTTTCCTACCTCTTTCAGTGGCAGTAAGTTTGATGTAAGCAAAGCACATATCAGATATTATTACCAGAGTTGGCTAAAGATTGGCTAAAACAACTCTGTAAATGCTGTATTTATGAAGACTCTTTTCTTTCTCATGTCCTATGGTTTTTGTCTTTCGAATTCTTCCTCAGGTCAAAGAAACATAACAGATGTTTCTTACCTTCAAACACAAGCTTCTTCTAGCTGACCTACATTGTGAGATCAGGCACCAGAGTGGTATTAGGGTAGGAAGAACTGAGGAGTGCATAATCATGTTCACCATGTGCTTATTTGCCCCTTTAAACTGTTTAAAGTATTGAAGTTTCAAGAAAAAATACTCTCAATTAGTTCTATTATATTTAGAATGTATCATTCTTTTTAACATCTTTATTGATGACCTTGATTCAGGCATAGAGTGTCATCAGTAAATTTGCAGATGGCACCAAGTTAGGTGGCAGTGTTGATTTTGGATGAGGGTAGAGAAGCTCTTCAGAGGGACTTGGATAGCCTAGATCAATGAGCTGACATTAATGGGATAATTTTCAACAGGGCAAAATGCCAGGTCCTGCACTTGGATCACAATGACTCCAAGCAAAACTACAGGCTTGGGGCAGTGTGGCTGGAGAGCTGCCTGCCAGAAAGGGATCTGGAGGCTGTAATAAACAGGCAGCTGAATATGAGCAAGCAGTGTGCCCAGGTGGCCTAGAAGGCCAGTAGCATCCTGGCTTATGTTAAAAATGCTGAGGCCAGCAGGAGTAGGGGCATGATTGTCTCATTGTACTCAGTTTTGGTGAGGCCATACTTAGAGCATTGTATTCAGTTTTGGGCTTTGCAATACAAGAGAGATGTAGAGGTACTGGAGCAGGTCCAGAGGAGGGTAATGAAGCTGGTGAAGGGCCTAGAGAGTACATCATATGAGGAGCAACTGAGGGAGCTGGGGCTGTTTAGATTCAAGAGGAGGAGGCTGAGGGGAGACCTCACTGCTGTCTACAACTATCTGAAGGGATGCTGTGGAGAGAAGCTGCTGCTGGTCTCTTCTCACAGGTAATTGGAGGTAGAACAAGGGGGAATGGCCTCAGGTTGAGACTGGGCAGGTTTAGATTGGACATTAGGAAAAAGTTTTCCACAGAGGGAGTGGTCAGACACTGGAATGAGCAGCCCAGGAAGGTGGTGTTACAGCAGTGCTATATCGATTTCTGGAACGTGTTGTGATATTTAGAAGTACAATAGCTGTCTTCCTAAAAAACCTCATTGAAATGAAAATTGGCATCTATTCTATCTGCACATTTATATATTTTTGCATAAATAATACTTTGCTATTTTTCAAGTATGTATACTGTTTGTGGTTGAATTTATAACATTTGTAGAAAGTTATTTCCTACTGTAAAATACTTACTATGTTTTTCTGTAGTGAATTTGGAGGAACATTGCAGTTGAAATAATCTTCCCTGAGGGTACAAGTGTTGTCTTACAGTTTAGGACAAATAATATTAAAAAAAAGAAAAAATCTGTTGAAATTTAGCACCAGTAACCAGAAGTTACTAAGATTCTTTTTCTTCGCATTTCTGCAGAAAATGATCATGACACTTGCTCGTAGTACACAAGTATGTTTGCAGATGACACTAAGCTAGGAGCAGGTGTTGATCCATTGGAGGGTAGAAGAGCCCTGAAGAGGGACCTTGACAAGCTGGATGGGTGGGCAGAGGCCAATGGGATGAGATTTAACAAGGCCAAGTGCAGGGTTCTGCACTTTGGACACAACAACCCCAAGTAGTGCTACAGGCTGGGGACAGAGTGACTGAAGAGCAGCCAGGAGGAAGGGACCTAGGGGTACTGGTAGATAGTAGCTGAACATGAGCCTGCAGTGTGCCCAGGTGGCTAGGAGAGCAAATGGCATCCTGGCCTGTATCAGGAACAGTGTGGCCAGTAGGACAAGGGAGGTTATTCTTCCCCTGTACTCAATGCTGGTCAGGCCACACCTTGAGTACTGCATCCAGTTCTGGGCCCCTCAATTCAAGAGAGTTGTTGAGATGCTGGAACATGTCCAGAGAAGGGCAATGAAGCTGGTGAGTGGCCTGGAAAACAAGCCCTGTGAGGAGAGGCTGAGGGAGCTGGGGTTGTTTAGCCTGGAGAAGAGGAGGCTCAGGGTAGACCTCGTTGCTGTCTACAACCACCTGAAGGGAGGCTGTAGCCAGGTGGGGGTTGGCCTCTTCTGCCAGGCAACCACCAACAGAACAAGGGGACACAATCTCAAGTTGTGCTGGGGGAAGTATAGGCTGGATGTTAGGTGGAAGTTCTTGCCAGAGAGAGTGATTGGCATTGGAATGGGCTGCCCAGGAAGGTGGTGGAGTTGTACACCATCCCTGGAGGTATTCAAGAAAATCCTGGATGAGGCACTTAGTGCTGTGGTCTAGTTGACTGACTAGGGCTGGGTGCTGGATTGGACTGGATGTTCTTGGAAGTCTCTTCCAACCTGGTTGATTATATGATAAGTTAACAGAAGTCATTTATCTTTTTTTTTTTTTGTTGTTTTTGGCAGTGGTTTGTATGGAAGATGGCTTACTACTAGATAGATTTGTATTGGAAGTTTGTCTTTAACCTTTTAGATACATAGCAGAATTGTGTAAGAATAAGCACAGAACTTTCATGGCAAGGAAACCATCTCCAGGAGAAAAAGTATGCAGATGTATTTGAGCTCCAGATTACACTTTGCTGTTCTTCATGTATTTCTGACATCTAAAACATAATATGGTGAGCAATTTTTAATGGGCACTAAACTGGATTTCTAACAGAGTGTGTATTTTCAGTCTTGGTACAGCTCTGCATTCTTTTCTGTCTGTGAATAGCTAGACTTACATTTCTCTGCTTTATATTAATGTTGGCCTTAATTCTCTGCAGTACCCTAGTCAAATCAATGTTATTTGAGTTGCAATAAAGTAATCTTTTAGTATCAATTTATGTAATTTTTGACACAGGTAAATTTCATTTTACACTTTTGGCCACAAGAAATTGAATTTTCTTCATTACAAGAGACAATTGCGGAGCTATTTCATTGTGGAGTTGCTTTGTCTTTCTACATAAGCTGAAAGAAGAAAAAAATTGCTTTCCCTTACTGAATAATTTGTGGGAGTGTTTTTTTAAGGCCAGCCTTATCTTTCCTGTAAATAAGGTTCTGCCTGCCCTTTCAATATAAGGATTGGTTTGCTTCTATGTTTACTTTGAAATGTTGCCAGAAATTTAGGGGAAGGGGAGGAGAAGTTTTCATTTATTTTATCCCCTTTTTGGATTTTATGCATGATTTCATAAATTTGTGGTAAATAAAATGGTACATATTTAATACAGCTTGTAGGTTTGTTTGCAACAGACTGGAAACAATTGAGAATAGTTTTCCTAAGCATAACCATAAACATAATGAAGTTTATCCTGCCAAGTGTCAGGCCACAAACACAGACACGTGTGGTCAACCTGTACTCCATTTCTAGGAAAAGTGGCACTGCACCAAAACCCAAAAAGTTTAAATCAGGCAGGAAATCTTTGTCAGACTTGACCAAGACTCGCATGTGTTGGTGACTCATGGTTGTTGCCCAGCCCTGCAGCTGTATTGGTTTGTGAGCCAAGTTCAGGCCTCTCTGCATTGAAATGCCAGTTGCCTCTGTTATGATTTTCTCTTCCAGCACGATTCTGTGTACTAGTGGTCTGGCAGAAACCTAGTTTAATTTTGTGTCATCTGCTGTTGTAAATTTTGAAGCAGTTTGTCACATAATCAGAGGATAAGCTTAAAGGACTTATTTTTTTCCTGGGAGAAGAATGCTTTCAGGAACTGTGAAAATACATGAGAATGTTCCTGTTCCATGTGTTTTTATAAATTGTTACTTTTCTGTGACTGAAATGAGCTTTCATCCCTCCTCTAATTACAAAGCTAAATAAAAAGGAATGATAGAAGTAGTGGGAGCAGGCACAAGTGATCTGGGAGGAACAGGGAGATTCCATCTGAGTATACAGGTATAGGTGTATTTTGAACCAGACTCATACAGGTCCCTTGGCCTTGCTCCAATAAGCTTAAAAGTGCTGGTGGTATTGTGTTTGTGATCTTTGGAAGACCGTGGCATGGGGGGAAGGTTTCTAAGGGCTGGAAGAAAGGGTATGTTGCCCTTATGTTTAAGAAAGTCTAGGAAAAGGAACTGGGTAAGTTTCATATTGATCTCCGGGAAGGTCATGATTAAGAAAGATTAATCCTGGTAACCATTTCTAAACATATGACAGACAAGAACGTGATTTGGAGTAGTTGGTATGGGTTTGTGAAAGGGAAATAGTGTTTGACCAACCTGATAATAAGACTTTACTGTTTTGGAGTATTTAGGGTTGCTCTGCAAGGTTGGGACTCTTAGGTTTATCAAACAGTACCATTTCTTAGGCTTTACTTGCTCAATACTCTACCTGGTCCCTAAATCTTGAGTGTCTATTCTGATTTATTCCAATTAATACTTGTTTTCAGCCTGTTTTGCATTTTAACTAATTCCATTTGCAAGCTAACTCAATATTTATTGTAATAAAGCAAAATATATTTAAAAGATGTGTAGTCAGAAGACTATTATGACACTGTGAACAGAAATAAAAAACATAGTTTAGTTACTAAAAACGAGATGATCCTTCTAGCAGTTGTTTCTCAAAGGTATTAGAACTAGGGTTAAAACAAGCACCTTCCTTTTTGTTGACATATTTCATAGCTAGCTTTGAGAGATCATCTTTGTTCAGTTTCATTGTGGAAAGGATGATTAAAGCACAATTACATAATAAATTCTTGTGAACAAAATCAGAATAGCTGTAATTCTCTGACTTTCTTTTATGCAGTGCATTTCACAGTCAACCTATGCAGACTAGCTGCTGCTTGCTTATCTCTTTGAATTTGGGGACATTCTCAAGGGTGGTTGGTCTGCAGGTACTTCGTTTTCCAGTGGGTGCTTCCTGGTGTGGTATGTTGTGTTAGCATTATCTGTTTTATGTGCTTTTAGTGCAGGAGGTATATGAGACTGACAAATTGAGGCTGAGCTTCAGGTGAACCGTAGAATCACTTGTGTGAGGCTTGTAGAGGTCCTTTGCCCGAGCAGCTCTTAATTAGGGCATATTATCAGGGCTGTGTCCAGTCAAGTTTTGGATGTATCAGGGATGGAGCTTCCATAAACTTTCTAGGCACCTGTTCTAGTAGTTAACCATCCTGTGGTAATAAATGTGGTTTTTTTATATGTTCCAGAGTTTGACTTAGTCTTCTTGCACCCTCCCACTAAGTAATTGGAGAGAGCAGTTAGATCTGTGTGGATTTTTCTTCAGGTTACAGAAACCTGGGGCTCAGCCCTTGCTAATGTGTTTTATGCCCCAGTCCCATAGCCATCCAGGCAGAGCATCAGTTGGACTCTCACCAGAATTTCAGTACCTGTCTCATTCTGGGAAAGTCCAAATTGAGCACAGAGCTCCAAGTATGATCTTCCATGTTTCAGAGACAGATTTCACAGCACCAAGGTAGGTGCTGCCTGTTCTAGTTAGTTGTCTTTGTTGTGTGGTGGTTTAGGTATTGTGAATAATTCTGTCATCTGATGCATAACAAGAAGAAGCATTTCTAGAACAAGAGTTCAGAGTCGCAACGTGTTATTCATCACAATAATTGTATTAGTCATACATAAGTCCAAGAATTAATATCCACTTACAGTTCTAAGATAAACAGTTTTATGAAAAGCTTTTGTCACTTGATGTGTTCTTCAACAGTTTAGTGTGTTAAAAGGGGGAGGGGGAGTGGGCAAAAAAGCATAGTAGTCCATCAGTAAAAAGAGAACTTCTCCTATTGAATAAAAACCTTTAGGTCAACCACATAGCAAAAATGTTTAGGAAAATCATTTCAGTGATTATAACTTTGCTGCACTGAGGCAGATGTAGTTTCTATGGTTTGAAGACCAGGCTATCTTTCCAACCTTGCTTATGTCAGTTGCAGTATTTTCTTCTGTATTTTGCTTGTTTGATTTTGTCAGAACAGTAAGCAAGTGGTTTGAGTGGCTGCTCAAAGAAGGTGAAGAGAAGCTGTAATGGTGATTTAAGTCAGTCTGATAGCACCTGCTGTTGCCTGCTTTCATCTCTTCATGAAGGAGAAAGTGATCCAGGAGATGGTTACATGGTTCTTTGCCTCACACTCCAATTATTTTACTGAACCCTGTAACCATCTCATAGAGATCAAGGATACAGGCATGGCTTACTTTTTGAAGTTAAGGGCCTCTCCTTATGTAATTGTTTTTGAACTGGCTGGGAAGTGTCAGGAGTCACCTGCGTGTGTGGATTGGTCACACGGAGAAGAAACTTAACAGAATTCAGATCTATTATGTTGGATTTTCCCTATCTGGGAGTTCATGCATGGCTATAATAGTTTTATAGGTCTAAAATGTAGTGGCAATAGTTTTTGCAAAAAGTTAAAATATAAACAATTATCATTTAAAATGTCAAATGCAGCAGCTGAGAGTGAACTCAGGGTGGCAGCCATGATGTGCCATATTGATAAATCTAAACAATGAATTCAAACCATACGTTATGAACTCAGTAATGCAGTCCAGTTTATTCACCGGAGGGATAACATTTCTGCATTTTGACTGCTAGAAGTTTACTTTGACTTGATGTCATGACACGTGCAAAAGGTGACATGTTCCTGTCTTGTGATAAATCACATTTGTGCTCAAGTGGCACTGTCCTCCTGGTTCTAGTCAGATGAGATATAAAAGTTTGATTTATAGTGTAAAACCTTAAGGACTCTTATTCCATAAGAACTATATTTCCTTTTAAAATAAGATGCAGAGAGAACAGTAAGGTACTAAAATCTAGGGAAGGGTGAGTAAGCTACTTGCTGTGGTAAAGCCTTAAAGTGAGTGTGAGAGCATTTTTAGACAAGTGATGAGAACCTCCTGGACATGATTGACTTAAATTAGCTTGATTGCTTTTTATCAATTGCAGCTGCACTCTTTAGCATAAAAATGCAAAACATCCAAAAATCATTTGCCTTGCAGTGTAGTACAAAGATGGTTTTAGTTAGTCTTTAAGATGTTTCAAATGTTTATTCGACACAGATTCTCTGAGAATGGATTCAGCCCATATCTAGTTACAGAGAATTAGTACAGATATTGTACACTTTGGGAAAATTAAGGAAAATATGCTGCCTTATGAATTACATATTTAAGATTTTGGGTTTTTTCCTTTTAACTGTGTTAGTAAGTTAAATAGTTCAAAGATATTTGTTATAGTGGCATAATCAGGCATCTGCTGTTTAAAAAGAGAAAGCCTAGAACTTTTTCTGTGATGTGCAATTGTCCTATTTGTGCTCTCAAATAGTAACATGGTTGAAAGAGAAATCTTGAAGTTACCTAAAAATAGAGGAGAAAATTGTAATGTTTAGGATTGCAGCCCAGTGTTGAAAACTTGACCAGGGAAAGGCTGCTACTGTTATTTAAAGGCTGTTCTGTATATTGTGTTTTGATATCTGATGTCCATTTGCCATATGAATTTCCTTTTTGTAGGACTATACTGCTTGCAAGATTCTGTCTCAAAGGTTTCTGGTTTTCATAGGCTTAATGATTTATACAGCATGTGACCTTGAGCCTGATTTCTATTCCTTGGATGCTTAATGTTGTCTTAATTCATAGCAAAAATATGACTGTATATAAAACTTGCATTATTTACTGTGATGAAATGTAAGCAGCAATTTTTCTTATGTCAAACAACAGATAATATTGATGACTGACGTTATCTTAAGTTAACCTTCTGTACATATTTACATCTTTTTTTCATATGGTGCCTTCATTGAGGTCAAAACCTATTAGTATTCCTTAGATTCATGTACTTGTACATATTCCTAGGATAATGATATCAGGTTAAGTCTTTAGACACCTTCATAGGCTTAAGATGTTAAAAATTGCAAAGTAGCTAATTAAGGGCTGGCTTAAGGGTACTGTTTCAGTGTTGGAATGCTTATTAAAGACAAACCCTAAAATATTTATATATGCATATATACAAAATGTAAAACTTGTACATATACAAAGAAATCACAAGAAAACATGGGGACTCCATTGCTGTGGAGAGATAGCTTACATTCCTAAGGTTCATTGCTAATGTTCAAAATCACATCTATACACATAACTCAGCAAATGAAGTTTTATTTATTCCTGTGTTAGGTTTTGCAGTCCAGTGCAGAGATGAATGAGGGTACAGGATTGTATTTCTTCTTGCATAAATAATAGAGAGGTTCTAGAAAGTTTCAGTTACAGGGGCACTTCATGGTATCTGCACAAGTTTACAGGCGGACTGGAGAGGTGTTGCCAGGAGTATAGTGTATTCAGGTAGAACAAGGCCTGACTTTCCTACCTTTAAATGAAAATTTCAGGAATGATAGGCCTAAATAGGATTTCTATCTCACTTTACAAAAAACAGGGGCCAACAAGCTAATGCAGTTAGGCATCCACACATATAGATCTACCTTAAGACTGTATTAGAAGAGCATATGTAATAAATTAAAGGGCAAGGGTTGGTTTTATTCTTTAACTGCAATCTCTTCACTTCAAAAAAGTTTCTGAGTACTTGGAAATTAATTCTCTAATGCATCATTTTAAGTTCTGAAAAGCTTATGTATTTCTTTAATTGAACTGCAAAATGCATGTCCCTGCGTCACTACATGCAATTACATAGGAAAGGCCAATAGGTGTTGTTTAAGACAGCTTGACAGCTGCAGAGAGACATATAAGCAGTTCTACAGCATGTCCTTTTAAACCTAGGTTGTTGGTTGTCTTTTTTCTTCTCTTTGAAATGGTATTGTGATACTTATATGCACTGATAAACAGAACTCATTTTGCATAGTATAGAATCCTATGTAGGTAATCTATGCTGAGCTTTACATCTTGTTTTGTGTTGTGTGTGCTGACATTGCTCTGTTTATTGAAAGTTATCTTTTTTTCCCAGTCTTGGAGAATACTGGAGGAAAGAGCAGAATTTCACCCATATGCAGAATAATCTGTGTCTGGAAAATGTTTATGATCAGAATGCTTTCCAGGAAAAGAAAAACAGATGAGGAATGATACTGACTTTATTTACTACTTATTTACTTTTAGATTTTTCTTTAAGGGCAGATTTATAAGGCTCTATGTTAATGTCAACTGTTAGAGACTGATGAATGAATTTTCATACTCAGGTTTCATTTCCAGAACTAGGAAATCTGCTTTCATATAGCAGCATCTTCTGCATTAAAATATTTATACACCTGTTTTTTAGGAGTAACATGTTTGTGTATGCATTCCTATATAGACATTAAGTATATATGACTAAAAAAGCATATACAGTAAATGTATATACTGCATAAGCTAAAAAAAAAATATTAAGAATTATTAAGGAGTATTTAAAAAGTTTCTTGCACATGTTCTCTAGTGTATTAGCAAAATCCTTTCTGTGGTCACTTGTGCCTTCATACTTGAGAGCAACCTCAGTGGAAGGGTTTATATCTTGGGAGATTCAAAATACTTTCAAATACAGAAGATTTCAACATGTCTTTGAAATATTTCTAGGATTGAAAGTATTCTATACTGGTATTCTAATTTGCTGAACAGTTGATGATTCATCCAAAGGTCCTGCTACAGCTGAACAATGTTACAGTTGCTGTTCTGATACTTTTTTCCCCCAAGTTGATTATTTGCAAAAATTAAGTAATTGTATGGTACACAGCTCAGCTACATAGATCTTTGAGTTTTGTATTGGAGTCCTTATTTTTGAGCAATTGTTTTCTGTTGCAGTCGTAATTTCTTCTTCTTACAATGTCAGGTCATACAAAAATGCTGCTTTGTTTGTTATTCCTTTGATTATTTCACTGAAGCAGTGATTTGTGCAGGTATCATCACATTAAGGCAATGTTGACAAACAGTTTTTAATGGTTGTTAAAAATCTTACTATTTATAGCTTTAAATATGTAATTATATTGCTAGTTATTTTCTCTTTTACCTGACTTTGAGCCTGCAAATTTTTGCTTTCTGACATTTGACTTAAATTTTCCCAAATCTTGCTTCTCCTCTTCGCTGCAAATTGAAGGAGTAGGTTTTATGCAAGTTGCATATATTACCCATTTTCATTGCTCTGGAAAGATGTCTTAAAGCCTGGAAAACTGAGATTATACCACACCACTAACAAGAATCATCATCAGCTGAGTTTGAAATGCCTGTTTATATCACTTAAAGCACTGAGAGCTTGCTACAGAAGCTTATCTTTTTGGGCTCTCATTGGTCAGCATTTGTTAGTGATTTTCCCCTGAGTTCAGATATTAGCCTTATAGTAAAAATAACTACCCTTAAAAACACTGGGATTAATACCACTTTTTTGCTCTTGATACGAGTCACACGCAAAGGAACTGAAGTTGTTCCCTAAATTAACCCACCACTTGCTGGAAGCAAAAGACTTTGCTGTAGGTAGAGTGCATTTTGGCTTGGCTTGAAGCTGCCTACCTATTAAAATAGTCTGTGAAAATAGTATGCAAATTTTGCTATTTAAGGAACTATTTATTTCTAATTATTATATCCTGAGTAGCTCAGAATGTTCTCACTGGGAGACCTCCATTTTTTAAAAATATTATTGATGTTTAGAAGATAAAGAGTTACCAAGAATGTACCTGACTACATGCCAGAGTAGTCCTTTTACAGTTCATTGATGGAACTTTTCAGTTCATATTAAAAAAAGCTTTTAGTATTATTTACTGATTATTCCTTGCATCAAGCATTTTAGAAGGCACAGTTCAAACATGAGTGTGGAAATAAATTCTCTCAAGGTAATCTGTTGTTATGTAACTGCTGGTAATTTAATTATCTAGTCTATGGGTTTTCTCTTCTTTCTTGTTGTAGTAATCTTGACTTCTAAATTCCATCAAATTTGTGTCTTTGGCCTGGTAGAACAAAGAATATGGAATTGGATATCACATTCAATTCTGTTTTGAAGTTGATTTGCCACTTCTCTGCTACAACATGTATATGCATTAATATTTAATATTTATGATAGAATGAGCCACTTAAGGTTTGTTTCACAGATTTTAATCTGTTTCTGTGGTTTGGATCCAGTACATGCAGTTTAGTTTGAGTTGAGGACAAGTGATGGAACTAAGCACACCTGTAACACTTAAGTAGTATTCCAGGTCCATGCCAAACATCTACTGTTGTATAGGAGATTATGGTACCTAGTTTGAGTGAGAGGACTCCCAGCTTTTGTATTTGGAAAACTGCAGAGGTGAATTTTTAATCAGAGACATTTCAAGTAGTTAAACTTATTCCATCTTGCAGCAGTTTGCAGAGAAGGCAACAATTTTGTCTCTGGAAGAATACGGGCAGGAGAGGTAAAAAGTCAAAATGGCATATTCTTTGAAGAAAAAATGGTGTTGTATTTGAAGTTTAGCTTACTATTTTAACTTTCTTCGTTGTTCACTGTGTTCTTATGAATAACTAACAAGTATTACCCAAGCTGTTTTGTGTTACTGTATGGGGCTGGCCATAGGTCCTCTAAGATATGCTTGTAGCCAAGCTGATTCCAGCTGGAGCTACCAATGTAGGAATGACTAATAAATAGGTGGGTGACATCAACAGGTGTTTCAGTCTCAGAACAGGGTGAATTGTAAGGTTGTCCTCCAAGATACATTTCACTCAAAACATGAAATTGAGGCAGAGATCAAGGCTACAGCTCACTTCTGAGAGCATAACACAGGCTCTCTAGCTCAGAGAAAGGGTTGCCTACAGATAACTCTTCTCTGAATAAGCTACAAATGTGATGTGCTTTTTGTACTCACACTCTATACCATGTCAATAGTATTATTTTCAATAATTGACTTATTTTTATCATGTATAAGGCAGTTCCTTAAATACATTGGCATAACTTGAAAAACCCCAGACATTTATGGCCTTTCACTTTCTATTAATCTATTACAGTGTAATATTTGAGTATTGCTAGAGACAGAAATTTCAGAAGTTAAAAGCTTCCAAGACTGATAGTTTTGTGAATTGGTTTTAAGTGTATTGAATTTATAACTATGCTTATGTTGCTAAATAATATTGACTCTGGAATGACTGGCTTCCTCTTGCAGTAATTCAAAAATATTATGACAGCTATAGTTATGTAGTGAGCATGAAATTCAGTGACATAAGCTCAATGAGGTAAGGTTAGTGTTGGTTTTATGTGCTAATATTTGAAGTCTTTGTTAATAAGCTGTTGTTCCCATGTGTTTTACAGAATTTGATGGAACTTTGTATTCTGATTTTTGGGCTATTTGCTTTAACTCATTTTAGTGGTAGGAGTAAGCTAAAATACAAATTTGAATAAACTGCTAGAAAATTTACTGCATTGCTAAGATATGCATGATCAGGACTCCTTGTGGCATTTAACTTTATACTAGGATGAGTTTCAAACTGCCGAAGGGAGCTACAGAATGGTTTGGGTTGGAAGGGACCTGCAGGGACACCACCTACTAGGCCAGGTTGCCAAAGGCCATGTTGAACCTGGCTTTGAAGGCTTCCAGGATTTGGAACCTCCACAACTTCTCTGGAAATCAGTGCCTCGCTACCCTCATGGTGAAGAATATCTTCCTAGTGACTAAAATCTAGCATCTTCCAGTTTATAGCCATTACTCATTGTCATCTCATTGCATGCCTTTGCAAAAAGGCCCCCTCCAGCTTTGCTACGGGGCCCCACTGGAAGGCTGCTATAAGGTCTTTCTGGAGCCGCTTCCTTTCCAGCCTGAACAACCCTGTCTCTCTCAACCTCTTCTCATCAGAGAGGTGCTTCAGCTCTTTGGTCAGATTTGATCTTCCTCTGGACCTGCTCCAACAGTTCCATGTAATTCTTTTGATGGGTACTCAAATCTGGGCACAGTACTGTAGGTGGGGTCTTGCAAGAGTGGAGTGGAGGGAGATAGTTGCCTCTCCTGAATTACTGACCATGCTTCTTTTGATGTAGCCCAGGATTTTCTTGTAATCCATCACCACCCTCAAGTCCTCCTCCTCAGAACTGCTGTCCATCCATTCTCCACCAGACTTGTCTTCATGCTTGGGATTTCCCTGAAACAGGTGCAGGACCTTGCAGTTAGCTTTGTTAAGCTTCATGAGATAGACTTGAGAGGTGGGCAGATGTCAGTCAAAATATCTCTGAATGACATCCCTTCCATCGAGTGAGTCAACTGCACCACGCAGCGTGGTGTTCTTGGCAAAGTTGCTGGGTGTGCACTTGATCCCACTGTCTGTATTGCCTATGGTTAAACAGCATTCATAACTTACCTACCAGCTAAAACCTTTTTTGGTGTAGTTTGACCTGACAGTGCTTTCTCTTTTTAAAAGCAGAATGGCCTTGAATATTGGAAAGAGATCAATGAAAGATAATTGAAGACTGATTACTTGAATTGGTGGCTGGTTAAGCTGTCAGGGAGGGAGGCTGGGGTCATTTTGGAGGTGAGATGGTACAAGTTTGTTTTCCTGATGAGGACAACCAATACTCTCCTGTGTTAATAATTCATGTGCTGCTTTCTGTCTGTTCCTCTGGACTACAATGTAAGCAACTGCTTTAAACTCCTCTCCTTTTGTTGATTTTAAAGTGGTGAAGTAGTTGAAAGACAGTACAATAGGCTATCCTTTAAAGAGTATAAAGCCTGTTAACAATCAGCTCTATAATAACATGTTGAACTAAAATGTAAACCAGAGCAACCTTAATACCAAGAATAATATGGGTGGGAATGTTGATGAAATAATGCTTGAAAGTGGAATTTTCCTCTAGAAGGGAAAAGCTAACTCACTCACTAATGGTTCAATTTGGAACAAGAATGTAGAGCATATTAACTGTATAAAATTAAAGGGTCTGCAGCTTCAGAGTGTAGCCAAGTTCTGCATATTCTGTCTTGGATTTTACATAGATCAGATGTTTTTGAAAGAAATGAGTGTATTATACTATGGATTACCAGGTAAAGCTATTGATATATATAGGAAAAAAAAAAAAGTCTATCACACTAGATTGAAAAATGTGGGGCAAATATGACAAGGGGATAGTTTGAATTTTGTTGTAGTTTAGAATAGTTGTGGGTGTTGGTTTTTTTTTAATAGCTCTGAAGTGGAGAGTACAGTTGGGAGCTTTAAGAAGCACTTGATATGTTTTCTATGCTTGCAACTCAGTTCTTGTATCTGCAAAAAGGCCTGCATTAGGATATGATCACTACATTCACTACTTCTGCAGAGAAAACTGGAATGATGACTGCTTTTGTAATGGTTTAGATCAGTTTTTGTGATCAAAACTTTGTATATCACTTTTCCTCACATACACAGAGATGAAAAAATGTGGGCATTAAGATTTTTAATAGAAATTTGGATTTTGGTTAAATGAAGTGATTCATCAAAGATGGCTGCATGATATGGTAAAAAACCAAACAGTGTCACCAAAAAGTGCCAACAGCCCTGTGGAGAATGAAGTGGTCACCAGGAGTGGTTATCAAACACAGTGGTAAATACTGAGTACAGTGTGTGCTGGTACAGAGGTGAGGTTAGGAGGGTGGTTGACAATGGGTTACAGTTTGCCTTCTCTGTTACCTGAGGTGTGACACCAGTGTTTGACTAGTAAATTGAGAATTAGTTGAAAAAAACTCCTAGGGCCAAATCTTTGCTTAAATGTATTTATTTGTGGTGGTAAAATAAACAACAGTGATACTCTGAAAATCAATAACAATGAAACACAATAGTGCTTCTTTCTGTTTCACTTCCTCATGCACTAAATCCACTTTCATGAATGATAGATGACATTTTATCTCTCTCTATATATATGTTAAACAGTCGTATGGAAGTTCAAGAAACAGACACCACTATTGGAGCTGATTATGAGTGGCAGGTGATGGCATGAGAATTAATAAACTTCAGCTTTGAATTTGGCAATTTTTGCCACTTACATGAAGTATAACCAAATTGTGAAGTTAGTGCAATATGTTTTCCAAAGTAAGTGATGGAGTTTATTGTATTAATTAGTTGCTGAGGAAAAAGACAAAATTTAACAGCAATGTACTTGGACAGTGGTCTTTGAAATTCTTTGTGTTAGCTATCAGATCTCCTTTTGCTTCATTTTTCTGGAAAATTATGGTATTCTTCATATTGCCAAGTTTTACTAGTAAATGTACCACCAAAGCTTGGGGAAAATAAGTCAAAGTCTTAAAAATTACATAGTGTTGAGTGAAAAGCCAAAGGAGGAGGTTTTGTGTACCAGAAATCCTTATCCTTTCAAATATAAAAATATATATCTGATGCTATAAAATGACCCATATTCAATTTATTTTCAGATGATATGTAAAAAAACCCATTGAAGTAAAATGAGGAGCAACAAAATGGCAGGCATTTCTCCTAATGTACTGGCTGGCTTCATTTGGAGTTCTTTGTTGTTTCATTATTTTGGGGAAATGTGATTTCACAGTACCTTTTTCAGGGAAGAGAGAATTTCTTATATGGGCAAATTAATTTTGGTTACAAATGCAGTAGTATATTTTACTTCTTGTCTTCCATGAGATGAGGAGCTGGTTTAACCACTTTGGTTTTGCACCACCTGGAGATTCATGTTTGACTTATGAGATGATGTCATATACTCTTAGCACCAGACATATACTATATAGTAAAAGGTCGCATATGGTTCAGGCTGAGGTACTTTTACATTCTCATAACACAACAGCAAAAGCCTTGGCTCGTGATTACTGGAGCCAGAAAGAAGAATTTGGGGAAGGAGAAAATGTCAGACACGAGTAATATTCTTGAAAACATTCACAATGTGTTCCTATGAGTAGAAAATAAACTTGTGCAGCTGATACCACTCACATTATGAGTTGCCTCTTAACTCTCCCAGACTGGCAGAAGCTCAGCATTCTGAAAACTCATGTAAATCACTGATTGCAGAATGGCTTCTTGCTGCATTTGTTGGTTTGGGGGACGATACACCTATTCTATACCTGGGCTTTATTATGTAGGTGAGTTTTTGAGCTGAAGGGCTCTGCTGTGTCAGTCTCAAGTTACCTGACCACAGGTTGAGGAGATGTAAGGAAGCAGAGATATCTTGACAGATGATTTTTTTTTCCCCCTTCTTCACAATATTGGTGTCAGGACACAATCTAATTTGACCTTCCATTCCTGGAAAACAAACAAAAGAAACCTTGATTGGACAAGGCTGGGTGATGAGTTGGACTGGATGATCCTGGAGGTCTCTTCCAACCTGGTTGATTCTATGATTCTAGGGAGGGATACCAGAGATAATTCTGCTTCCTGTAATTGGAAGGAGAAACAGAAAGCCATACTTTTATAAGTATGGCTCTTATAAGATTTTAGTCTGAGTTTTCACATAGACTTAGTTTTAATTGTAATGGTTGAAATGTCTGCACAAAGCAGGGGGAAAAGGCAGTATCAGATAAGGTATTGTCTTAGAATAGGAAAATATATGATTTGCAAGAGAGTTGTTTGAATTTCCATGATGCAGACTGAAAGGTGGAAAATACTATGTCAGTAACCCAAGTCATTAGTTTCTCATTATTTAGGAAAGATTTCCGTTTCATCAGGAAGGTGAAATCCTTTTAGAAGGAATTTCCTTGTAATTGTGTGAAACGCAGGTTCTGTCTAGAACAGCAGTCAGCATTTGCTTTGCTATGGTTCATTGGGAAAGGACAGTTTAACCTTCTAAGCATGACCTTGAATTTGCTGTGACTACTACAGAAGTGTCAGAGTCCCTGACAGAGAAAATGTAGTGTTAATAAAAATGTTAAAATGCTATCATGGAACTGAAAGAATTTGCCTAAGTGTCAGCTATTTACATGAAGGGACATGCAGTAACATTAACAAGAAACCAGTCTTGTTTCTGCTTATAGACTCCATGCAGACAACTCTGAAATAAAAGATGTCTGATACTTTGTTTCACAGTGGAGGTAATAACCTTGTGCTAACTTAAACGTTTTCTTGTAATGGCCTGAATGCTGACAAGTGGAAGGAAAGATGGAGATGGTGGCTTCGCTGTGGATTTCCACATGTATTTGTTTTTGCTATGAAAGAATCATTGTGTACCATCGCTTGGTTGAATTTGTGTCTTTGAAGGAATAGGAATAATGTACTAGCCATATTGTGAGCTGGTTAGTGATGAAAGGAAATGAAGAAAGGTTCAGAGTTGTGATGATCTTCAATAGCTATTTGGGGGCAGGAATGAAGTCTGAGAAACTGGAGTGGATAGGGCTTGGCTCTGCTTTCATACACAGGCTGTCACAGGCTTGGACTTCAGTGTCATTTACTCCTCCTCTCAACTCTTCGTGTGCTCCTGAGTTTTAATGCCTACAATCCCCAGACTTCAGTTGAATCTAGTGAGCTGTGATGACAGAGTGTGTGGGAAGAAATTCATGAAGAAGAGTGAGGATTGTCTGCTGGGCTCTTAGGGTGGAGACTGGAAGAAAAGGCTATTGACTGAGAAACTGCCTGGATCAGCCAAGCGGAACAGAACTGTATCTGCACGTGTGTAAGCTACTGTGTTATCCCAGCCACTAGGGAATGGTATCAGTGCTTGGTTTATCAGTGAGTCTAATCGCCCAACTCCCTTTGACTTCAAGTCTTAAGCTCCTGTGTAGTGGCAGTTGGAAAAAGACTTGCAGTGTTTGACTGTAGGGAGCTTTTTGGAGCTTCCACTGCAATGTTATGATGAGCTTCTCAGCTGCAGCTTAACGGCCCAACAGAGAATTTTGTGATTTGACTTAAGGGATTGCTTTCAGATAGGAAGCCAATAAGTGATTAAGTATATAGAAGATGTAACAATGTGTTTCAGATGAGGTCTTTTATGTTTGTTAAAAGAGGTCTGAAAGTTTGCTGCTGTTGTGATTTCTTTTTCCTAACTAAAAAAGTTGTCTTTGAATCTCTTACTGCACATTGCTTACAAACTACAAGATCCTATTGCTGTAATATTGTAAAAAACCAAACCCAAGTCTTAAAATAAATCTAGTGGAATATAAATCTGTTTTCCAGTGTATAAAAAAGCAATGAGCCATTTTAAGAGCAGGAAGAACATGCATTTTGTGATCCAATAGATCATCTAAATTGGTCCCAAACCAAGTTTTAAAATGACTTTGCAAAGACTCTTGCTTTGAATAAATCTAGCATTGCAAAACTCAGAATAGAAATAAAAATAAAGTAGATTTGCTGATTGTTTTGTCTTTTACTAATATTGAGTTTAGTCAATATGATTATTCTGACACTTTCAGTTACATAATGATAAAATATCATCCACCTGAGTTTTCATTATGAATAAACTATGAATTTCTATGTAAAGTAAACTTTAAGACCTCATTCTTAATTTTCAGACCTATATGGCTGAAATTTTGATTGGTGAATCAGACTTCCTGCAACAGTCTTGTAGATGGAGACTTATTCTAGATATTCACATCATACATTTTCAATCCAAACCTTGGCTTCTCAATGGTATCTCTTGAAGCCAAAATAAGCTTGTATGGGTCTACTTAACGTGAACACCTCATGGTTTCAGTGCTGCAGAAGAAAGCAGTATCTGAAAAATGGACTCTACTCAAGGAAACTTACCTTTACAGTAACAAGTTGGACTGCACTCTCTTTAGTTCTCTACTTCACGTGGTGTTAAAATGCCACTCTAATGGCTTGCAAACCTTGCAAAGGTTCTCCACGTGCCCATGCTGCTACCTCTGTGTGCTTTCTGATACACTGTGTATTGGTCTAGGTGGAGCAGCAGGGCAAATGTAGAAGTAGGTCTACACCAGTCATTTCAGTACTTCCTCTCCTAGACTCTGAGTTTTAATGTGTTAGCCTTTGGGAAAACTGAAATATTTCTCTAAGAATAAAATACTTCTGTGCACCAGGCTTGGGTTTGGGAGTTTGAGACAGCACAAGGAATGCAGAATTGAATCTGTAATGGTTAACACTAACAGTAGGTTTGCTTTGTTGACCTCTGTAGGATGTTTAAAATTGCTGACAAAATTTCATGGGTAAACTGTATTTTCAAGTACTAAGATTGCATACAGTTTCTGTACTGCTGGAAGGCCAGTGTTTTTTAATCAGATTTATTTTTTAGGGTTTCTAAAGGGGAAGAAAAAAGTTATGTAATGCAGAGCAATTTGGTGAAGTTCTTTATTAAAACATTTCTGCTTAGTAAAATCCTTGGAATAACCCTTATTTTAGTTGATGGATTTGTATTTACTACAGAAGAGTACTCTTCTGTTAAGAGACTTCTGTGACACATACTGGAGAAAAGGGAGGAACCTCTTTTTTTTCCCCCTACTTGCCATGAGTGTTAAATAATTCTGTTTCTAGATTACTGATCTATACTCCAATCTGTGTATCTATTATAGTGTCTGATGGCTCACTTAATACCTTTAATGGGCAAATTAAGTGTGTGATACAGAACACTCTTCTGTGTCATGTATTTAAATAGGTCAAGATCTTTTTCTGCTTTGTTGTTTTTGAGTCTTTTGTGCATATGTCAACTTAGATTTAATGCCAGTTCATGTCTTGTTTGTTCTCCTTTTTCTGTTGACACTTTGGTGCTTAAAATGCTTTCATTTTTTATTACATTTCAATAAGTAAAAGAAACTCCTAGTCCAAGATGAAGCTGGGAAATCTACATAGAAAATAAAATATGTTTCAGGTTACCAAAAAAAGGTAGTTATGAAAAGATAAAAAGGCTAATGACCTTTACTGGAACCTAAATATGTTTGATTTCCTTGCTGTAGGTTGATGCCTTGCGGTTGCGACTGGAAGAGAAAGAAACCTTCCTAAATAAAAAAACAAAACAACTTCAAGACCTCACAGAAGAAAAAGGAACCCTTGCTGGAGAGATTCGAGATATGAAAGACATGTTGGAAGTAAAAGAAAGAAAAATTAATGTCCTTCAGAAAAAGGTAAGATCACTGATGAAAGAGTATGTCATACAACTTCTGAAGCACATTTAAAGGAAATATATTATTATGGCATATGGCTTTTAATACATTAAAAAAATGCTAGGAGCAAGTGTGTAATAGACAAGTAGTTCTGTAATTTAAAGTAGATGTTTTCCATGGGATACTGTCTATAATATTGTATCTTAATTAAATTATATTAAAAAAAAACAAGGTGCTGCAGCTTTAACAAAATTATTTGAGTTAAATGAAAATCCTAAAAATTCTGACAAATTATACTTAAATAGGAGGGATTCCATTATCCTTGCTAACATTAATTATTTATTTTTCCATCTATAATGTAAATAAAATGTGTGCAACTGCTGAAAGATTATTTCTTCATGGAAAGACTGTTTTTGGGGGGAAGGGGAGAAGAGGAGTGAAGAAGGAACTCAAGTCAATTATCTGATTTTCCTGTGAACTAAAGACATCAAGAATGGAGACTGTCTCCAAGCAGCTTAATCTTATTTCTGATTTTCCACAAATTTAGCTAACTGCATTTACTGTCTTTGGAAGTTTGATTTAATTGTTATAATTTCCACCCGGAGGAACGGAGGTGGGGGGTGAATTTTGTGGAAAGAGAGCTTTGCAAGGCTTGTTCCTACAGGAGTATTTATTTACCATATCATTTTCCCTCACACTCACAGAAATGTTTGTTAGCAGGTATGTTCTGTGTATCATTATCCTATAAAGATGCACTTGAGAGCATATAGACAGATGGACCAAAAATTCCTGGCAAAGGATATATTGTAGTATTACTTCTTCCCTACTTTTACAGCTACTATTTACTATTATGTAGTCAATTCACGTTACTGTAGATTTCTTCCAGGATTCATACATCATTCACATGATCTAGCTGTGTTTCTGTCTGCAGTTGGTCAAATACAACTTATAAAAATCCAAGTCCTTATTTACCAAAACCTAAGAAGACTGTTTTTTTTCAGGCCCAGGAAATAAGGGGGCGCAGTCTCAAGTTGTGCTGGGGGAGGTCTAGGCTGGATGTTAGGAGGAAATGCTTCCCAGAGAGAGTGATTGGCATTGGAATGGGCTGCCCAGGGAGGTGGTGGAGTCGCTGTCCTTGGAGGTGTTCAAGTAAAGCCTGGATGAGGCACTTAGTGCCATGGTCTAGTTGATTGGACAGGGCTGGGTGCTAGGTTGAACTGGATGATCTTGGAGGTCTCTTCCAACTTGGTTGATTCTATTTCTTGCCTTCCTCCAGTTTTTGCTCATCTTCTCTTACTGACGTTTTGGCAACTTATTCCATTATTATTTTCACTTCAGGTGATGGCATCCAGGCATTTGTGTTGAGCATTTAGAGATAAATTCATCCGGTGAAAAGCAACAGGGCACATTTCATATGGCACTCAGGAGTTGCTGGGCTCTCTAGTGGATTGCCCTGCCTTTACAGACCTTTTGTGATATTGCCCTGGTTGCTATCTTGCTTTCATGTAAACACTTCTGAAAGTGAAGGAATTGCTTCCAGGTTTTATTCCTGAGTTATGAGTAGGCATTAGATTCTTCCAAATGTAATATTCTAACATATTTCTCCATTTTTCTCTTTTCTGTTCAGTGCCAAACTTTACATTTGTGCATTTTAATTTAAATTTGATATGAAAACTTATGAATAGCCAATTAATCTAGTGCCTTAGTGTATTGATGCAAGGCAGATGGTAACGTCTCTCCACTCAGACTGAAGTACTTCACTCATCCTAAAATAATATTTATTTTATTGGTCATTTTCAAGTAAGTGAAGAAGGAAGAATTTATATATAGTGCTTAAATATTTGTGTCAATCATAACTGAGACTCAGTAGGAAGGAATATGTAACCTGGAAAGCAGCAATTTCCCATGGTATATTCTTTCTCTTGTCTACATTCTTCTTATCTACCATGTTGGAAAATACAAGGAATACCCAAGCCAGAAAAACTCCCATTCACAGCTGAAGCAGTTTCTTCTCCGTTCTGGGTAACTGTTTTACTTGGAGGGTAGGACGAGTTCTGCGGAGTGCTCTCTACCAAAGGTGTGGAAGAAACAGAAACATTGGCAACAAAATGACTCCCACAGGATGACGTTGGAACACACACAAAGAAACATGTTGCAGAAAAAAGTAAAGGGCTAGACTGTGAACTAATGATGTATTGTCCTTCTATGCAGTGGTTTTGGAGCAATTTCTGATTGAATTGAAAAACCACCATGCTACTTGGTATAATTTGTGGGCTTAAGGGAGGCCCAGCACTGGAACAGTGTGCTTTTAGAGGATTTGGATCAGGGTAGATTGGCATAGAGTAATAATAAACTTATGTCAATGTCAGAGGTGCAATATTACTTAATATTTCTTTATTTTAGAATCTTTGGCACCACTGTTCCATTTTAGTGCCAGTAAAGTTGGGTATGCTGTTTTAATAGCCTTGTTTAACCTGGCAAAGCTAGGCTTACACCTCATATCTGTCAGTTTAGCATGCAGAGGGGCAAACCTCAGAAATCTTTATGTATTTCTTACCAGAATGTGCGAGTTCTATGAATATGGCCAGGTTTGAGTCTGAAAAGCAGAAGTGCTGAACTGGATATGGTTCTTTCCTGTCTTTTTTTTTGCCCCACAGTTTTTTCTTTTGTACAGCAACTATAGCTTTTGCATTTTGTCCTCTAGGAATCTCTAGTACAGTAAAATCCAGTTGCATACAGTGAAGTATGAGGCTTGGTGTTGAAAACAGTAGCTGTTAATACAAGAACAGTGTAGAAGATGTAGACCTGGATCATATTAGGACAACAGCTGGTGGAAATTCTTTTGTGGGGACTATTATACAAGAACACCATGTAAAGGGGGCTAATATAATATTCTACTTTGACTTGCAACATAACTTTTCATGTAAAATGTTACAGTTTCCATCTTTAATAGTTTAAGCTTTGTAATTGATGAAGTGTTACATGACTGAAGGCTTAACTTACCAGCTAATTAGCATTTGTAGGAAATGTCATAAAGTCTCAGTTCTCATGTAATAATTGGAATCTGTGCTAGGAGTGACTGGACTGTACACTTTAGGTGATATTGTCCAGTTTGCATTAATGTGTCATACAATTGTATGCATTACTGTTAGCTGTCTTCTGGATAAAAAAGAAAACTATGGTTAGGAACATACTTGTGTAAATGAGAGTTCTACTCTTGTGTTTAGAAACTTAGATCGGTGTTATTGATGTAGGAGTTCTGGCTGAGAACACCATGGCAGTGCAAATTTCTGAATCTAGAATGGTTCAGGAAGGTGTTAGGTTTGTGATTGGATTCGATGAATGTAAAGGTCCTTTTCAAATGAAAGAATTCTGTGATGCTCCTATTATTAACTAACACATTGTTAACTTTCTAAACATATCTACCTATGCAGAAAGGAGGCAATCAGTTGCTTGATGTAGAGTATGATGTATAATGTATCAGTGGGAGATGAACCACCACACATGGATATGTGTGGATCACACATTTGGAATTCTAAAGTTAACCCACAAGTGCAAATAATGCAAAGGATAATAGATCAAATTATGCTAGATAGTTTTGAGAGAGTTTTTTCACATACAGCTCAGATGATAACTGGTGTTCCAGGGTTATATGTAGTGACAGAAATCTTAAAAACAGTATGTCATTTGCCCAGTAGAGCTGAGCTTAATGAGATTTTTTTAGGTGACAGTTTCATGCTGCGATTGTGATACCACTGCAGGTGGAAGGGAGGATGACATTCAGCTCTGAAATGTCAATGCTAATTAACAAAGTTACCTTTAAGTAAGATCCTAAGTTTTATTCTTGCTGAGAAAGTAGACACTTTACACACTAGGAATTCTGAACTGTGTGAAGGCTAATCTTTTCTTTTCAATAGATTTGGAGGATATTTCATTTGAAGTGTGATAGAGGTAAAGTTTGTATAGTGTGACTGGGCAAAAGGCAAATGGAAGTTGTCACATTCAAAAGGTGCAGAACAAAGGAATTATTTAGGGATGACTACTTATAGATCCAAAAAAGAATGAAAGAGAATCATAATTGCTTAAAAGAAGAAATATATTTTCCTGTGAAGTAGCATTCCAAGAAATGTAACAGAATTAAGATAATGAGGAGTTGTTTTATAAATGTAATGGAGAATAATTTTACACTAGAGATGTATCCTGATGTCAGGATGGGTAGGATATTTTTTTGAGCTTTCAGCTGCTGACTCAGAAGAGAGCATGTATTTGTGTGATTCACAGCTCTTGGAACTGCATCTGAGTGGCAGCCTCTTTCCTGACTGTCTCAACATGCTTTTATACCTGCCAGCTGTCTACCACTGAAATCTTGACAACTCATTTAAATGACACAGAATCAGCTCTTTCAAAAAGCAGCCTATGGAACAAAGTTCTGTGCAGACCCAAAAGGCTTATATGTCTTATTTACATGCCAGTCTTTCCTGAAAGCTCTCACAAACTCTGTGCCCTAGGTGACTGTGATATGTAGGGAGGAATGAGATTGGGTGGTTTCTCACCTGTTCTGACTGACAGAAAAGAGGGGACTCACAGTAGTGCATTGGATCTGCCTCTCTGAATCAGCACCCACTCCTTTCTGTAAGTTGTATTCTGCAGTAGAATATATGTCTGTTAAAAGCATAGCTATAGCTTCAGAATATATAAGCAAGCAGGGAATATGTTGCCAAGTGTTCTTTATCTGAAGGAGCAGTTGTTTTATTCTGTATATTTTGTTACATAAGTGTGATGACACCAGTGTTGGTAGGGACACTTAACTCCTATCTTCTTCCTTCGGGAAATATAAGTTATCTTCAACATAATTGTTTGTGAGGCTGGGAAATGTGCATCCTGTCAGGCTAGTATATTTGGAGTTGTTATTTTACTATAGGAGCAACTGGTGATGCTGCTAGTCTAGGGTGTTATAAGTGAGTCTCAGACTTGTTCCATTTTGTTAAGCTTGCTTATGTGCAAAGTGCAGTGTTAAACTTTGAATCTAAATGAGTGGTATAGTTTGCATCATGGTAATAGAACACTATTTCAAATATGCACTTTACTGTGTTTTAAGTGTAGTTAATATCATACCAGGTTTTATTGGTGATCTGCACCATGGGTATTAGTAAATGGTACCAGGCATTTTCCTTTTCGATATATTTTAGTAAGAATTGCTAGGAAATTTCAAAGCATAGTTTTGTGAAAGGCTTCCTGTGAAAATAACTCGATCAACTTCTTAATTAGATGCAGTAAAATCCATGAGAAGACAATTTTAAAACTTGATTGATTCAGAAAGGATGCATTTTGTGTATGATTTTGAATCTATTTGGACTGAGAGATTAATGTTTGCCCTAGTCTGATGCATGAAATATTTAGCAAGATAAGGATTGAATAATTTATTAATGTGATAAACAATTCTGACCTAGTCCTGAAATAACAAAGTAGATTCCACTGCTCTTTTTCATCTGCTTTCTAGGATAGGCAGTTAGAGTTGATCTACAATTCGACCTAAAGTATATCCAAGTTTGTTATAACTGGAAGTAAAAAAAAAACTTATCCATATAAAAGTAGACTTATGCATTAGCAGTTGGTTTTTACCAGTTTTGTAGTATATTACATTTCTACTCTGTTGGCATAGAATCAAACACCTTAATTTCTGCATTGCTAGAGCTCCTTGATGTTGGCAGTCATGCTTTCCTGGTGGTATTCCATTGCTGTTCGTCTGACTGAGCAGTCTGTGACTAGAGACTCTAATGCCTTAGTAAATTGGATATTTTATCACTTTTGGAAAAGCATCACCCCTCACCTTTTTGAGTAGAGCTCTTAGTGGCTTTATAAAGGCATGCAGTTCAAAGACTTAAGAGTATGCATACAGATAAGTTTAATGGTAACAATAAATGAGAATTGTTATCTTCATACTTTTTCCTTCCTATTATTGTTACCAGATGTAGCCAGAGCTAGTGGTGCCAATTTGGTCAGATTGCTTTGATAATTTCCTTGTTGCCAAGTATTATGTATTTCTTGGTGGTAGAATCAGCAGTGGTATGTTCAAATACGAGTAGAATAAATCCGAATTTAGAGTGGAATCTGAATCTAATTGACTTCCTTCTAGTACACCTGACTTCAATTTTTAACGCCTAGCCAGGCACAGAGCTAAGATCAAAGTGAAATAAAGAGAGTGGAGCAAAGCGGTTCTTGGGAAGTAGAAAGAAAAATGGCATAACACTGCGTAATCTTTTATATATGAAAGAAATATTTGGTCTATTTGCTATTCACTTAGGAATAAATCTGCAGTAAATTTACTCAAGGTAATTATGCCAATGTAAACTTGTATTTATCTGGGAGAAAAATCAGGTCCACTATATTTATTGCCGAAGAGATGCCTTGATTTGACAGCGGAAATCTCCATTCATGTTTCTAGGTTTGTGCAGAGTCCTTTATTGCTCTGTGTTTAGCTGCATGCCAAAGTGACTGTACACCATGGGAGCATTTACACGTTGCTCTCTGTGGTGCCTACTTCTGATCTTCAGTGAGAGTGAGAAGCTGCTAAAGGGCTGTGTGACTTTGGACACTATTTGTCTTGCAACAGCTGCTCAATAGACAGGATTGAGAGCATCTAAAAGCACACTTTACATTTGAGTGAAATACCTGCTGTGACCTATCCCAAAATCTTAACTATGATTAAGTCTGGATTTTTATTGTGGCTGTCATGGGAGCCATAAATAGTTTGATTTGAATGTTTATTAAAAAAAAAAGACTTTTGAGAGTTTTGGTCTTTTTTACATGTCAGGAGGTGGATGTGATAGTAAGCAGCTGAACAAATGTGAAGAACTTCAAAGTATAGAATCTAGACTACATAGAAAGGTAATAGAAAACAGGAGTTTGCTAATTTGGTTGTGGAAGAGATCGTTTCTGTGAACTATCCATTGGATCCAGTCTTGTAGGTTGTATTAGATTTACAAAACATGATTTCTTGCATGCCATTTTACGTATTCAGCAATTTTCACTGTTCAGACTCTTAAGTTGTTAGGTTTTGTGTTGTCTCTGCCTTGAAATGTATGAATTGCAATGCCTTGGGTTGGTCCCATTTCAACTCTGAGTAAGAGGAAGACGGGCCACCTTATTGACAGCTGGCTACAGGTAGGGCAGCAAAATGAACCAAGTCACATGCATTGGCACGACAGGAGCGTTTCACCTCCTTTAGGTATACTGTAATGCTGACAGCAGCGTTTGATCACAAGCATGTTGTCTTCTTATTGACACCTATGCTACAATTCATGCTACAGAACATACTTCTCAGTAAAGCTAAATCTGTGGGTTGATGTGTGGTTTTTGAGTGGGGATCCAAGATGAGGGGACGATGGGCAGTAGTATGTTCTGCTGCAAAGCCTGTTTAAAAAGAAAACCCCTCCTGAAAACACAAAGCACAGAAAGGGAGGTTTTGCTTGGTTTAGTTAAGTTTTGGTATGCTATTTACAGAATACCTGATTAACACTCTTAGACTATCTGACTAACTTCTTATACTAATGCTAAAATAAAAGTTCTTTTGAGTATTAGGAAGTGATAGCTATACATGCTTAGTTATGAAATAAGCTCTTCGTGGTGTCTGATGCTTTTTTAGCATTGAGCTGGCCATCAGTCATTCAAGAAGTTGAGACCATTAGCAGTGTCTATCATGGAAGATGCTGGAAACGGAAGTGTTGTCGGAGTATTGTAATTGCACTGTTAAGCAACCCTGTAAATTCTATAAATTCTAAAATATTTTACAGTTAAAGTACATCTCCTTGAGGAGAAATTCTGACAGAAAACTAAGTTCTGTTATAAATCTAATGCTTGCAGAACTACAGAAATAAGGCAGTTACTTGGAGTAATGTATTTTGATACAGCCATCATCTCTAAAGGACTTCAAAGTATTTCTAACTGAAACCTCTTAACTCACCACTCTTCTAGAGGTTTTATCTAGTGTTTGTCAAACCCCACCATAGAGAGGGGCATACATTTCAGGTAGTAACAGAAATAAAAATGGGGAACAAGGGCTTAACACTATAGGAGAGACAGCTACATTTGCAGTTGCTGGAACTTCTCACTGGACTGTGTAACTCTTGCAGATAAACTTTTCAGTATCTGGCACAAAAAGCAAAGAAATATGCATCAGAGAGGAAAAAATATTTTGAAGATGCTCTCAGTTTTAATATAGTACAAGGTCAGTGTCATTGATACTATAATAGCAGATGATCTCCAAATGCATCTTGTAGGGTATTACGATGAATTTCCCCATAATTGTCAAAGGAACAATGAGTGTTCTTTATGGATCCTTTCACCAAGGCTTTTACAACAAATGAAAAACAATGAAGAAAGCCAAATGAATAAGGATAGCTACATCAATAAATCCCAAGCATCAATGACCTAATGAAAAACTGGGTTGGGGGAGAAGGATTTGTGTGTCATAGATGTGGTATATAATAATTTATTTCTGCTTTCTTCTAGTTGTTACTAGAATGAGACTGAGTTGTTAAGCATATCAATCTGCTGGGTTTTAGGATACAGAGGCACAGGAAATTCAGTGAAGGCTTTTTTGTTTTAAAAATAAAATGGAAGGACACTTTTGTAGCAAAAGCAAGAGAGCTACTTCAGATTGTTACTGCTTCTTACTCAGACATAGATATAAAAGCATTGCTGTGTTACCTTTGCTGTTATTGAAAATTTAAACTGTTCAGCAGATGTTGTTTAAAAACATCCAACTTGCTGAGTTTAACATTTCAGTTTAGGTTTAGCAATGCTTTGATAGTTTATACATAGGAAGACTGTCTGGCCTGCAGTAACTAATGGTGAAACTCAATACGTGCATTGTCTTTTGTGCAGCTATAGTGCGAATATTAAATTACATCTCAGAGTAACAAGAAACTTAGTTCTCTGATGAACAACATTTTGAACACTTCAACTCTTAATTGATATAAACCTGTGTACTTTGACCATATGTTAATTTAGAATGATTAAGAGAAGACATCTTTAAAAATAAAAGGGGTAGGGAGATGTTTTCCTTCTGTAAAGCTTTTCTTTCATGTACAGTTGTTACACTGAACCTTAATTATGAATACAGATGGCCTCTATAGGCAGGGAGCTCAAAGGAAAATTTCCAGTAGGAAGGACATTATTATTTCTGGTATTTCTGCCTAGCTGTTTAAGCTCCACTGCTATGAAGTTTTTCCTACTCTTTACCACTGGCACTTGGGAGAGGCTCATGTAAAATAGTACCACGTGAGATTGGATTCTCTGTTAGAAGCTCTTGAATGCAATTTCTAATGGCAGGATGCTCTTCTAGTGAAACTCAGCATACTTGTATTGAATTCATATAGTCATTATTTATCAGTTAGGTCTGTGACTTTCAGTTTTTGCTATCACAGATCTTTTTTTTTTCTTTAAATTTATCTTGCATTTTAATTCCACCCCCTCCCTCCTTCAAATTACCCCTTTATTTTGCACTTAGAGATTAACGGCATGTGAAGTTTGATATTCTTCTTCTGTTGGCTTTCATGAAGTATTATAGTCTTACTTTAGAATATTTAACAGGAAAAATGGGAAAAAAAGGAATATTTGAAATATCTGAAATAATTTCATAAGGTGGTAGGAAGAGAATGCAATTAGGGATTAAAGATGACAGAGCAGTTTCACAATGCTGTACTCACACGGATTTCCCCTTCAGATGTAAAATGATTCCTAAGTTCTATACAGCAAATTTATAACTTGGAGTTAAGAGAAGTACTCTTGTCTGAAAGTCAGACAGGTGTTAAACTATTAATACAAGGAGATGTGAAATTACTATTATAACAATTTACAACTGGAGCCATCTAACAAAATTACTTGTAGCATGCTGCTGTAAATAATAGGCTATTTACTACACTGATAATTGTGTATGGTCCTGTGGGATGGGGCGGCATTGAAATGTGCATTTATTTTGCCGTGCTCTAGAATCTTGCACCTTTTACAGCTTTCCATTAGAATCAAAACTATTGGAGTTGCTTGATTGAGAGATGTATTGAGTTTCAAATTCCAACCTTATAAAGCATGTTAATTATATCTTTAACTTTCTAGGAAAGGAAATAAAGATATTAATTTCTTTTCTATTTAAATAACCATCTTGAGTGAAACCCTAAACCATCAATAGAAATACATAGTGGTAGTGAAAACAAAATAGATATTCTACAAATATCACAATGCATGTGTACATAAATTAAAAGGATACAAAAACCAGACAATAAACCCTGAGAGACTACAGATGATCATGCAATTTACCTTGTGTTGGTTCTTTAACAGGATTGTTTGTGTAGTTGTACATGATATCTAAATGTAGTAGTGACTGCCTAGGCTAGAAATATTTTATTGCAAGGCATATTTCTGGACTGAATACGGAAAGAACAAACAGAGCAAGAATAAAAGTAAAAAAGATCCTTGAGATAATAATAAAATTACCTGCATTGTTTTAAGTTGATTGCACAAGTATGAAGAAGGGTAAATGGGCAACTACTGTTAAAGATAAGGAGGACTTGCTTAGAGTGAGAAGGCAGATTTTTATCTCAGGTACAGCCTTCTTCAAATAGAAACTGCACTTCAGTATTTCATGTAGGAAAGCAAGAAAATGTAAATGCAGGTGGAGAGGGGAAAAAAAAAAGTGTTAATGCCAAGAGGCTGAACAGAGTGATTAACACCAATTTCGGAGAGGATTTGCAGTGAGATGCGATAGTAAAAGTTGCCAATGTTTCTGTCCACAGAAAATAGTAGGTCGCAACCCAAAAGATGATAAAATCTCTCTAGATGGCTTTGCGGCATCCCATATGAAAAAAAACATGCTTGATTTTGGATATGTCATTGTCAGAACAATGGTGTAAATGTCAAAGTTAGGTAAAAAGACTAGTTAGAGACCTGACAGGCACAGCTGTCTCACTAAGACTGTTGGAGCTTAGTTTTTTATTCTGAAGTTACAAATATTACAAAAGTTGTTTTGGATGGTGTAGAACTTATAAAATGAGTAACATGAAATCAGGTCAACAAGGAGATAGGTGAAGTGATTGGATACCCTCAAATGGGAAAGGCAATTCAATTAACAGAAGCTTTTCAATGTTAGGTGTAATGAAGGTCACAGTCCAGGAAAAGACATTAAGAGTGTTGGAGTGTTCACTGCCCGGAAGCAGGATTTCAAGGATATTCTTACAGTGAATAAAACCACTATTTTCTTTTGGGATTAAGCCAGGCATCCTACCTTTCTGCATCCCAACTTGCTAAACCTCTTCACCTTGAAGTAATTTTGTAAAGTTTGGAAGCCTGTTGTCCAGAACTCTAGGTGGTAGCAATTTCCTACAATCAAACAGAAACCCTTTTTTTCTGGATGTATATTAATTTTGCTGTCTTAATAGTTTTCCTAAGTGTGTAAAATCATACCTTGGGATGAATTATGACAAATCATCACTTTGGGGTTTTTTTAGAAGCTCTTTTTACTCATTCACTGATTGCTTCTCTTTCACTGCTTTGTTTTAATTGATAACTACTTTTCATTATCAAGACTATATTTGTCTTTAGTAACTACATTGGCTTTAATAACACATTGTAAAATGAAGTCATTTTATTGAAAATGAGGTAATATGCTTTTTTAGCTCCTTTTTATTTTAATGATATTTTGGCTACCAAAACCTAAACCTGCCTTTAGAACTGATTAGTTGACAATTTGAAAGCTTATGTTATTTTTCTGGATTTATTTACATATTTTCCTCTTATACTTGTGTATTTTAAAACAATACACACAACATGCACATCTTGTGCTGCTTCCCATTTGTGTCACCTGCCATATTGATTTCTCTATGTTAAATGCTGTGGAAGACTTCCCATACTGCTATCTAACTGACTCTTTATTTTCTGTAGCTCTCAAAGTGCCTTTTACTTTATTTCCCTTGTAACTTCCCTTTTCAGTATTCCCTGTTGCCCAACAACTTACCTGTTGCTGCTTTTCTCACTGTCTAGTAACTGTTTTATGAGACCTGCTGTAATTTTTTAATCAGAGCAGAGGCACCTAAGTATTCCCAGTTGGTACTGACATAATAGGCATGACAAGACACAAACTAAAAATTGTATCACTGTTCATCTGAAATTATTTGTGTTAAATGTATTAGTATGCCATAGCAGCTTTTTTTCTACATGATACTTTACATTAGGATATATACACACTCCTCTGGCTTGCATATGATATTGTAACAATTTTCCATGTAAAATATTCCTGATACATTCTCACTTAAGCTAATATCCTATTTTATGTACCAAATAATACAGAACTGGTTATGAGACATAATCAGATGTCTTCAAAAATATAGGTGTGAGTTTTTATGGTTAACTTGGAGAGATAATACAGGTCATACTTTCAGGTGATCTCAATGTGTTCAGCAATCAGTCATTAGTCTAACATGTGAAATGTTAGAGATGCAGGAATTCCTACTGAACCAGTCCAGCTTGAAAATCTGGCACTAAATATATACAGACTATTGTAAGAATTATTAGCTTGAATGGTTGTCCACCTCTTCATTTGTCATATCTGGAATTATGTGTTAGTCTATTTTGTATTATTATATTTACTATCTCAAAAATACCTGCTGCATTTAGAAGTATATCTCAACAAATACATATGACAGCACAAACTTTTCAATGGATGTCTCACAAGGCTGTGAGTCCTGCTTAGAAGAGTCAAAGAGTCAAGCTGTGTTGTTCGGAGGATTTATTGGTCCCTGAAGAGAAGGAGACAGAGACTGAGTATTTCCAGATACACAAGTGGATATTATCAGCCCAGGCTTCTTTTGGCTAGCTTCCTGGTGAAGGTTAATTTTAGCATTAAGTTCCAGCTCTTTCTCAGCTGGAGTCTGGCAACAGAAGCCAGGCTTTCGGTCCAGGAGCTCCTTTCTGTGTGACAGCCTTCTCCTCTCTTGGCTCAGTTTGCCCACTGACCTGCTTTTATAGCCCTGTAAAAGTATCAGCTGACTTGAGGGCAAATCCCTTCCCTAAGCAGCCCTAGAGTAGTTTTATTCCCCTCTCTGCAGGAAAACTCAGCACACACGTTGTCCTTTTTAAATCTTGTTGATTCCTCTGAATCCTTCCTGTACCTGTACCTTTGAGTCTTGTATCATGAAACAAATCTCACAGTACGTAAAAATGGATGAAACGTTCCTGCAGTGATTGCATAATAAAACAGACAGACATGCTTGTTTTGGAAGAAGAAAAGAAGTTATTTATCACTGGTGATGCCCAGTTTCAGTCATGTTTGTTCCAACTTAGTGATGCAATAGGGTGCTCTCAGTTTCTACATTACATCAAAGAGAAGGTTGTGGTTTCTGGTTATGGAATAAAGAACTTCTTTTTTTTTCCTGTTGAAGTGCTGTTGTATGTCACTGCAGGTACCCACCAGAAATTGTGATGGCATGTACCCTGTACATGATACTTTTGTCTTTGTGATCACCAGTTCATAGGTTTCTTTTTTATCCTTTCCCCCCCCCCTCCTTTCTCAAGAGGAATGTATATTCTTTTTTCTTTAGATAAACATCTATTGGATTTTAATCTTTTAGTATTTTAATGATACTTTTTCTGCTTATGTGCTGTTTTATCTAAGATGTTACTAATTCTCAGTTGGTATGCCATGCCAACTGAACCATACAGTTGATATGATGACATGGGAAATGCTTGCACCCTATGTGAGTGCATCTTTGATGCACTGACATACTTGCTTTTCTTAGCCTGCTTAAGGAAAGTCTAATTACTGTGTAACATCTGTTCAGAAGCTTGATATCAATGTAAATTTCACATCTTCATTAATCATACCCTTTTTGTTGTCTGCAAATTTACAACCATGCTGTGGTGACTGTGCTGAGTGGGCTTTTAAATGGATGATACATAGAGTTAACATATCTGAGCTGCTCAGTAGCAACAATGTCTTCTAGACATCAAAAATTACCCCTCTCTTCCTTTATAAATTTACTACTTAGGATGGAGATTTCTGAAAAGCAAACCTGACAATGGGAGAAGGAAATCTAAGAAATGCATTTCCCTACAGAGTTCTGACATAGTATTTGCAATCAAAAATACAAGTTCTTCTGATTTAACTTTTCAGAATAACAAGTATTTGGACAAATTATGAGTAGTTGATAGAATCATTTCGGTTTAGAGGAACTGAAATCATTGAGTTCAACTGATAACATAGACTCTAATTTTTTATATTAATTCTTCACCTTATTTGTTTCTTCACTGTGGAAAAAAAGAGCCAAACCTGAAAGGCACATTGGAAATGAAATATCTAAATTCCTGTTAATGACTTGGAAAATACATCAAACTGCAGTTTGAGATAAATGTATGAAAGATATTGACAGAGAGCTTGCTGCCATTAATAATAGTTCAATTGTGAAGTGTAAGATCTGCAAGCAGAGGAATACCCTTTTCTGGTTATTCTGCTTTCTCCTCCTGGAAGCCTTGTAGGTGCCAGAGGGGAACTCAGCATGAAACACAAGAACTAGTAGAGTGATGGTGACAATTGTGGAAGTTTATTGATGACGTAGCTGCTTCTTGTGCTGTCATCTACTAGTTTTTCTCTTCATGGTTGTTAGACTTTCATATATCCATTTATTTTTTTTCTGGGAAGACTTGCCAAGTGTCTCTTGTTTAGAGATTGTGGTAATAATTTTTGGCAATAGAGGCATTTGATGACATGATGGAGCTGACTGTAATATTTTAAAATTCAGATTTCAACTTCAGCATTTAATTCTCTGTACTGTGGACTTGGTTTTGTTCTTCCAGAAATTGTGTATATCTTGATGTAGAAGTAAATTTAATTACAAGACCTGATTTTTCTGACTTGATTGTTATTAAGTATGTAATGTTGATCCTTCTAATCAGATCAAATTATAGCTGCCCTTTTGTGGTTGTGGCTGCTGCTGGTGTTTGTTGCTTACCTCTTCGTTGCTTTTTTTACCTCTCCCCTCCTGTCTTATTTCAGTCCTTAAAAATTTGCATCTCCAGTATCAGCATCTGTGTAAACTCCTGTTTTGTTTGTCTAGTTTATTCTCTGATTGGTTACTACTACAGCTTTAGTGTCCAAAAGTAAGAGCATATTTTTTCCATCCTAGTACTGTTTTCTGTATTCTGGACTTGGCACTTTCCCCCCTAATTTCCAACTTTCTCTTTTAGAGCCATGACATTATCTTTGCTGCTCATCTTGCATATCTATTGTTTCTCTTAATATCTTCAGATCTTTTGTCTTATTAAATTTCATAAAGAGTTAGCCATGCACACTATGTTGCTTATTTCTCTTGAAGAGTGCATGCAGTAGGTAATCTCTTGTGTCCTATTGACACTACTGTAGTTTTGCACATTCAGCTTCATAAATAGTTTCTTCTGAATGAAGGAAAATGAGCTATACTCTTTTCTGCATTATTTCATACCAGGTGCTAAGATAATCTCTCTTGCACTGGTTTGTTTCCTTTAACTTTTTACATGGGTGAACTTGCAGTATGTGTTTTAATGCTTTTATTTAGTATTTTGGTGGCAGTTTTGGCAGGCTAACAAAATATTAGAGATAAATGTGAGTCCTTAGCTTTCATAAAGTCTTGGAAAATCCTTTTTAATTGTATGCATTAACAAACACAAAGCAAGCACTCTCTAGCTTAGAATTTCAGCAGAATTCACTTGACTTTTGTTGTCTGTCAGATGATACACTTGGGTTACTTAACGTGTGAGTTACAAGGAATGGTGTAAATCTGTGGGCTTATAGGTTCTTTCTTAGTTCTTGGTTGATGGCTTTAATAGTGGATGATAATGGCATTTTGTGAGTACAGAGAAAGGTATGTCTTAGGTGAATTATTGGTTTATAATTTATTTTATGCAGAGTTGTTTTAAAATAATGTTATATATGTTAATAGAATCTATGTGATAGTGTCCCCCACTGAAATCATCTATACGAACCCTGCAAACTAGCATCCTCATGGCCAAAAGCACTTAATACTTTGTTCAGGACAAGTTCCCCTGTAAAGTTTGGTGAAGTAAAGAAAAAAGAGGAGGTCATTCTGTTGTATTAGATAAAATGAGCTCAACCACGTGGTTCTTAATAATGTAGATGTAGTGGGTAACAAGTACAGCTTTTGATGAGATGAGAATTATGAGCAACCAAAAAAGTAAGTTTTTAGACAGTGGTGTGAACCTGATTGACTGTGTAATCCTAAAAGAAAAAGCTCCCTGAGGTTGAAGAAGCAAAAATTGTATTGTATGGAAATGCTGTATCTTTGAAGGGGTCAGATATAAGAGTACTTGAGGAAAAATACTGTGTTTTTTTCTGATGGTCTGGTCTCTTTTTTTTTCTTAAAGGCTTGTCAAATAGAGTGAAATGCTGAAGGATTATCTTCTGTGCTTAGGTTATGAAAGTTGGGAAGGTAGCAAGAGGGTAATTACTAGCTCAGGCCACTTCTCTATTGCTCTTGCCATTAGATTAATGTGAGGGCTGACATCTGAAGCAGCATTTGCTTCATTAGCTCATTTGTGACAGTCACTGTGCAGCTGCACTTTGTGACTTCGAACGGTAGTCCTGAAGTAGGTTTGAGATATTCAGACAGGTCAGTCATCTTTTGTGAAAACCTTTCAGACTCATTGATTTGGGTACTTCTTTCTCCTCAGGCACACACTGTATCAGTGGTTGGAAATTCATATCCTGAAATGTTATGTAAAACTCATGCTGGGAGAAGTATAGGCTGGATGTTAGGAGGAAGTTCTTCACAGAGTGATTTGCCATTGGAATAGGCTGCCCAGGGAGGTGGTGGAGTCCCTGGAGGTGTTCAAGAAAGAACTGGCTGAAGCACTTAGTGCCATGGTCTAGTTGACTGGCTAGGGCTGGGTGCTAGGTTGGACTGGATGATCTTGGAGGTCTCTTCCAATCTGGTTGATTCTATGATTCTAACTTCATTTGTCTTATGTGTGTCTTTGAGCAGTTCAAATCTTGGTGATCATTCTCAGACTTTAAGTTATAGTGCTCATGTCAGACGAATACACTGTCTTTTTCATGTAATGGTGTTAACATTTTAAAGTGGAATGTAACAGTACTTGGGAAATTGAATATGTTGGTTTCGTGTGTTTTCTTAATAGCAAGATTACTTAACTTTCATTATTTACTAAAAAAAATGTATACTGAAGTTGTTTCAGTTTTGAACTACGTTATTGATCTACTTCAGTGGAGCAGATATGACCTGTGTTTTACTATGAAACACATCTCAAAGACTTCTGCCTAGAGAAATCGGAATAGAGCAAATCTAATTTTAGTTTAAAAAAAGGCAGTATTACAGAATGCTTGCCTGAGTTACTCAAAACTCAAATACACAACAGAGAGGAAAATAAGGGGAAGCTGTATTTATAGTTTCACTATCTAGGCCTAGGAAGTCTGTGATAAGTTCTCTTAAACTTCAGTGTGTATTTTTAAAGGCAAATTGTTATAAGCATGGAACGTTTTCTTGGATTATGTCATTTTCTTGCAAATTCTATAGTACAGTGCCTTAATTTTCATAATGAAAGTAATTTTCTTTTGAGGCCCTGGCTTACTGTAGAATTTTAAAGCCTGTCTGCAAGTGAGATTTATTTTAATCCCTTGAGTATTTAGGAAACATTCCTGAGAGCGTCACCAAAAAGTGACAAGATTAGCACTTGCAGTTTATTGACAGGAAAGCCTCCTAGGAAAGGCTTTTATCTGTAAAGGTATTGTTTTTCAAAAATGGCCTCGAGTATCCAGCTCTGGGACTATACATACTTTCTGAAAGACAAGGAGAGTGGAGCAGTTACCATACAGCTGATGGCACAGGGATGTAGCACTAAGATTTACATGTATATGTCATGACATGGTAACTAATTCTCTAGCAGATGAACAAAGAAGTGCATGAAGATTTAAAGTCTTAAAGAGTCCCTGTCATAAATTGAATTCATGCCTTCTCAAAATGTAAGTCATTACTCCACAAAAAAAATTGTATCCTTACACACATATGCCTGTACCCAAATATATGTAGGAGCATAACAAAAGTTTAGCGTAGCATTTCTTTCTGGGTTTAAAAAAATGAGAAAGAGCTAAATCATGTCATGTCCCAAGATTTTAACATGTGAGGCTGCTCCATCTCTTTCTCTTCTGTAATCTTTGAGTGAACATTTTATGATCAAATGGTCATAAAATCTTGTCTGCATTATCAGATCTCTACTAATCCCGTGCCCATTCCAACAAATGCTCTACAGTACTGATACTGCTTTCACATAGCCTGGTGTGGTCCTGTTCCCATCAAAGCACTTCTTTCAGATTCATATAGCACAAATAGAAGAATAATAAGGTCCTTTCCTTTTATTTCACCTACAGACTGTGCATTGAATGATCTATTTTAAAGCAGTTGTGATTCAATGGGGATGTTTTTGATTTGCTGCCTGTTCCCTGTACCTCTGAGGAAAGAATTTTGTAAATGCTGAATAATTTTAGAACATGTTTTCTTGGTTAAGAGTTGGATCATATTTTAAATTAGTTTTAAGAGGAAGGAAATCGTGTAAATGCTGTGGAATTCAGATAAGCACTATGCATAGGAAATAAGTACTTTAATTTAGGGTGCCTAGAATTGGTAGGTCAAGCTGACGATAACAAAGGACCAGATCTTAACTTTGTTTCAAAGAACATGTAATCAATATTCACTCTCCTGTGCTATTTCCTTTTCACTTGAGAATAGATTTTGGTGAAGCTGAAATGTGCAATTGCTTAAGTATTCCACAGGGTGTCATGATATAGTTGCTGGAATCATTAATACTTGGATGAAGGTAAAGAAACGTAGTGTGCAGTCTTCTGTGTGCCAGTTAATGTAATTTTAGATGTGACTAATACACATGCCATAAAATAAAAAAGTTCTTAACTCATTAACACGTGTATCTTATTTCTGTGTCTGTATAAAATATACACGAGAAGAAAAATATTACGAGAGGTCATTTACAAGAGTGAGCTATTCTGTGTCAGGTCTTCCTGAAAAAAAAAAGCTTTTAATATATACCTTAGAATTTTATAGTTTACAGAGCAAGTGGAATCTGTGGCTCATAGCAGTAATCTGACATACCAAACTATGTATGTAAAAGAAGTTTAAAAAGAAAAAAAAAAAGTACTGTACTGACTTGTCATACTGTTATAAAGAATCTCTAGCCAGAATGTGCTCCTCCAAATGCACTTTCAGGTTTCACTTCAATTTTCATTTAAGTTCTTTTTAAAATGTAAATGTATTTAAACACACTCTTTGCCATTCACATAGCTGTACTGTAGACTTTGGTTGATTTATATTTAGGATTTTTTTTTCCTACACATGTGTTGTGTAGTGGGAGGAGAATTTTTACCAAACTGTGTCCAGTGTTAATGTGTTTGTGGTGACAGATTTTTGCTTACGGAGACCATATATATGTGTGTGTATATATATATATATATTTTACACATCAGTTGACTTCTGTGGGGCTGCATATGCACTGAATTCAGCTTCTGGCTTGTGAAAGGGTCTTCAAATACAGTTTAACAGTAATTATGAAGGATTCTGCTTCTGTTAAAATCTGAGTTGTTTTAAATGGGAATGACATTGCCCATGAGAAAAATTGCATTGCATTATGAACTGAACAGCAAAGCTCTGTTCCTTTCAGTAGCAACAGAATGTGATACAATGCATGAAGTCACTGATGTATTGGAATCTCTGTAGATACTTACAATTTGTCTAATTATAACAGCATGTTTAAAACCAATTATGAAAAAAGTGCTGCCTTATGGATTTAGGTATATTTTGCTGTGTTACAGCTGCTTACAGAAATAGTAAGGGTATTTAATTTTATTGCTGCGGTCTTTTTCATACTGAGTGTTATAGAACTGATTTTGGGTTTATGACAGTGGTGTAATAGTGACACTGAGAATGTAGGATGAAGGTAGATTGATCCTTCTGACAGTTCATAAAATTGTGCACGTAAGACATAGCACAGGTTCTCTCTGCATTATGCCCAGGAGGTTATAGTGCCTTGCTGTCACAGAAGATGATTGCCATGACAGTCAGAAGCTGAATGCTTTTATTCAGGCATGCTTCCAAAATCCATATGGGCTTGTGGACAATTTGTTGTGCAAAACATTTCTGACTTAACAACTATAAATCGTGATCTGTTTAACAAATCACAGTGTCTACAGGCACCTTAGTGTGCCTAAATGCTTGCTAGAGGAAGAATCAGCTTGTTTAAAGCAATTTTAATAACCCAAAATAGTGAAATACCTTAAATATTCATGGAGATGGAAAAAGTGACTGGACATGGTGACCTTTTCATTGTTTGAGGGGTTTTTGAAAAATATAAACTTCTTGATCTCTGTCCAGGTGAGTTTCCTTCACAAGCAGAGGTTCTTTACAAGGGGTTTTCACAGATTATAATTTTTCTTCTTCGTCACTTTGCCTCTCTCTTTCTTTGTCCTTCTTACTGCAACTAGAAGAATCTAAAGGGGGAATGCCACACATACTTTGAATTACTGTACCTTAAACTAAAGTAATAACAGAAAATATTTAAATAATTAAATGCCTGAGTACATTGAGGAAGTGTACTGAAAGTGTACTACACAGGTACTATGTGTAGTGAGTATATATTTATTTGACTGTAGCACCCAAGTTCCTCTTTGAATGCTAAGACAAGCTCATGAACATTATAATCTGTTTTTGTTTTCAGATTGAAAATCTACAGGAGCAACTTAGGGACAAAGACAAACAGCTAACTAATCTAAAAGACAGAGTCAAGTCTTTGCAGACGGATTCTAGTAACACAGACACGGCACTAGCAACCTTAGAAGAAGCTCTATCAGAGAAGGTAATGTGTTCTTACAGCACAGCATTAGGTGGTGCTTTTGTGTGTTGAGTGTCCAGAAACTTTCTTCTTAAAGATTCTAGGCCTGGCACCTGTAATAAAGCCTATGAGCCCTGCCAGGAAAGCAGGTGGCTCTGGTAGCTTTGTTCTGATAACATGACCAAGGAGTGATTCCCAGCTGATGAACTGAAACAGGGCTCCAAGGTAAGGAAGGATGCCCATTTCATTTGGAATGAAGTAAATAGGCCAGGACATGGCAGTATTTTCCCTCAGTGGTTGTTCCCTGAAAGAACAAAAAAGCATAGACACCTGATATCAAGTAGAGTTTTAGGTATTTTTATGGCTTTGTGATCTTGATTATCCTTTTATCTGCTGAACAGTTGAACTGAGCAGCCAACAGCAAGTGACTGCACTGTTACTTTGACTTGCCACTACTATTACGAATTTCCCATGCTTAATTTAGGAGAGACTATATTTTGTAAGAAGAAAAATCTCAATTTTCACTTTCCCAAAGTGACTACAGAGATGGCTGAGAGTGTAAAAGTCTCTTAACCGTCATGCTACCCTTGTCATTGTAGAAAGCAGAGTGAATATCAGACTGAACTTGCTAGCTCTGTGCAACTGAGCATGAACTAGATTGTGAAAAGCCAAAGGGATCTTGTATCCCATTTCCTGCTTCAGCTGTATCTGCAGCACTTCACAGAAAATGCAGTTATGCAATACTTCATAGCTAGGGTAATTTGCTAAACTGCAGTCTGTCTTCAATTGTAATGTTATTTCTCTGTTAAAAATATTGAGTTAATGACAGTTTGCCAAGCCTCACAGCTGGTGTGGAGGTATTGAATAGATGATGTATAGGCATCTTGTCACTACCAGAAATACTTAAGTAGTATTGGGTTAAAACCTAACCCAAATTGATGATATTTTTTTAGCCAGCACCATTCTGAAGGCTGTTGAAATAAATGCCAACTAATATATGAATGCAAAACCTCTTACAGTTTTGAAGAAGTTTTGAATGTATCTGAAAACTTTCTATTAATGCCAGACATAAATGCATGAATTTTTTTTCATATCGTAGTGAGTATTTGCTCCAGAGGTTGTTTAAAAGTTGTGCAGTTGTTTGTTTGTCTATAACTTGAAATGTGACAACACTGAAAGTGCTGATGATAGAGAAATTCTTTGGCATTGCTGTAATAAAGGTTCAGATCTTGATTAATGATGCTAGTTTTATTGTTTTAGAAAATGTAGATAAACTTAAGTGCTCTGAAATGTTTTTTTTTGCAGTTGACCTCTCCATCATTTGGAGTTGCATGGATAAATATGAACAGTCATTTAAAAAAAGAGCAGTGTGATTGGAGTTTTTCCCAAGTGGCATAGATGAGAACTTATATCGGGCCCCTAAGGTTGAAATCTGCACAAAGTAGTCCCTTTGCTTACATACAGTCAGCTGTAACAGCATCTTTCCTGCAGTGCATATACATTACTCTGAGCTACAGATACAGTGAATTCTGTGGAATGCTGTCCTCTGCCACAGATTCCTGTCTGATGGAGGCAGTTTTGTCTTTTGAAGGCAATGCTTTTGAGAAGTGACAGGGAGCTGTGTTGCACTGTGGTTTCTGGTGACTTTTTCAATCACTTAGGGAGAGATGGTAACTTTGAAAAGTTAGGTGGCAGTAGCTGAAGGGAAGTACTCAATGTTAGTGATATGCTTATTGTTTTATGCTACTTTGCAAATGCAACTTTATTGATCGAAGGAAAAAATACACAGTTGTTCTTTTTAATAAATGAGCTTTCTATTGGGAAATGGTTTTACAGTTGAGATGATTAATGTGTTAGATAAAAGGGAGAAAAAGAACACTGCACAGCAGATTTAATATGAGATTTTGAGAAACAGAATACTTAATCTTTGAGCACTAGACACAATGAGAAGGGAGTTTACAATGTGAGAACATCTCTTCATGATTTTGATGGCATGTTGTATAGAGAAGTCATGCACAATTTCTTTTCCATTGGAAGTTTATTGAAGGTCCCACATTCAGGGGTAGTTTCCTAGTCTGAAATGTAGTCTCTGTGATGTGAGTGCACATTGAAAGAAGCCAGCAAGCATCAAAGTTCTAAACAAACTGTTACGTTTAGCTTTCCTGCACTTTCTGACAGCTGAATACATTGACTGTTTATTTGTGTCTCATTCCTACTTTAGTTTTCCAAGTCATCCTAGCTGCTCTCAGCAAGTCTCCTTCACTATTCCTGTCTGCAGTGGCAGACCTATAGACTTTATCAACTTTTTTCCATTGCAAATTCTGGTAGAAGTGACCAAATAGATTTTTGTACAAATGGGACAAAACAGCCACCCTTAGTGATAGTTTAAGTCCATCAATATGAATCATATCAGTGTATGGAAGCTGCTTTCACTCAAGAATAGCTGATTTGCATGCACAGACATATATTCATAGAGGTTACACCAGACTTACTTTGCAGCTACATGATCTTGTTTTATATTCTGAAATAAGGCATATTTTTTTGCTTTACCTTACTACCTTGTTAATTCAATAGCTTTTAGGATTCTCATTAGGTAAAAAAATGGAAATACTGCAAGGGCATCACAGAAAGCCCTTTTAAAATAGAAACCAAATATATCTATATCCATTTTGTTGTTAATTTCTGTGGGTTGAAAAAAATATTTAAACACAATTCTTATAGTATGAGTGAACTATGAAACTATTTTAACTTCTAAAACTCAAATGTTTGAGTAATTCTGTTGTTCCTGTGTCATTCTTGGAAACACTCATATTGATGTTTTGGCTTTGAATTACAGCATATAGCTCCTTATTCTTCATGAATATAGATTTATTGTTTTTTCCATGTATCTGTCTCCAGTTTTGTATTCAGGTAGCTTGGTAATGCTAAAAGAGAGATAGTTCTAGGCATCATAAAACAGCATCAATATTATCTGAAATCATGGAATTGTCAGGGTTGGAAGGGACCTCAAAGATAATCAAGTTCCAAAGCCCTTGTCATGGGTAGGGGCACTCTCCACTAGATCAGGTTGTCCCGAGCCACATTCAGCCAGGCCTTAAAAACCTGCAGGATGGGGCTTCAACCACCTCTTTGGGCAACCTGTTCCAGTGTCTCACTGCCCTTATGGTGAAGAACTTCCTACCATCTAATCTAAATCTCCCCTCTTTTGGCTTGGTTCAATTCCCCCTACTTGTGTCACTGCCCAACAACATAACAAGTCCCTTGTAGGCCCCCTTCAGATACTGGAAGGAGACAAATTTCTCACAATATTGCTGATAAAATTTGGTCTCTTCTCAGGAATCAGAAATGCATCAGAACCACCTTACTTCAGTACAAGTTAGAACTGAACTGAAAAAAAAAAAGGATTAGTTTGTTTCTTTGTCTGCCTATGTTTGGAGCCTCTCTTTAGCACTAAAAAGTCTTAGCAACGTTGTTTATTGCAATGTAACCTTCAAAAATAAGTTTGCTCCTGTTTAAAAAAAAAAAAAGGAGTTTGAAAACCAGAGTATGCAGAAGTGCTATCAGCTTCCTTGATGTTTTAACAAGAAACTTTTCAAAGAATATCTCAGCTCTTGGACAGGCCCAAAGCAGCTCAAGAGGTTGCTTTCATGAAGCTGATATTTATAAAGTTGGTCCTACTGTAGCAGCATACAGCAGATAAGCAGTTGAGTATGTCTGATAATAGAGCTATATGCTGTGGCAATTCAGTTCCTGCTTCTGTGATAAAGTGCAAATAGATTAGACCTGTGAGGTCCTAGATTAGTGCATAAGGAAAGCTCGCCAATGCAAATAAGACTGAAACAAGAATGCATTGTTGGGGTTCCTGCAAGTTAGCTGTTAATCCAGTAAAACGTGGTGTATTAGGGCCTCTAACACATTTTTGACATTTAGCTTTGTGCAGCTGACAGATAAATGAGTCTTCTTTTGTGATTAACTGAGGAAAAAAATTACACTGCTCGTTAATAAGATGAAACAGTGTTCTGTTTAATTTATTATAGAATAAAGTAAATCATTTAGGTAAATACATCTTCAGGAAGGAACTGATCTAAAACTCAATCTTGAGTATAACTAAGTGGATTCTGGATGGTTATTAACTACTCCATTTAATGGAGGCTGGCATTTCAGTGTTAATATTAAAGGATTAAGAATTTCTATTATTTCTTACTGGGGATACTCTTGAAGTTATTTAATATCCCATAGCATCCCCTTTCTCGCACAATTTATATGGAAAACCCCAGCTAATAGTAACATGGAAAAAACCAACCCAGTACACTTACAGTGTTGCTGTTGAAGGGCCTTCATTGACTCTTCCTACCTAAAATGCTACCAGTTTTGTGTCAAAGGGAGATTTTGCCATTGGGCTGAATGAAGCCAGAAGTTGTGTACACCTGCAGTGCATGGGGTCTCAGCATAGAAACAACTGATTCTGTCTTAGAAATAGTTTTTTATCACAAATAGCTTGATACCTCTAGTTTTCACCATATCTTTTTTCTGGTATGCTAAATGTAGTATCTCCTCAGTGTGCATTTCTTTCTGAATGAAATGAGTAGAGATATGAGCTTTATATGAGTAATCAACACTAATTTTTCTTGAGGATTCTTACAGTAACACTAACATGGTGATATCTATGTTTAGTTAGCTAGACTCTAAAAGGCAGTTCCTAATGTCAGAGGAATGCTTGATGGGAAATGCAAGTAGCACTTTGAAATACCAGCCCTTTTGAGAAGATCTTCTATAGGAACCAGGTAGCAAAAATTCTTGCTACAGTATTATTCAGCATAGTGCTGATTATTTTCCAATGTCTAAAAGACTCACAATACATTTATTTTAAAACTTAAATACAGCTACTTATTCTGTAAATGTATTTATCTATATTTTTTTAAAGAACTTTTATATTTGGTATTAATTGCAGTAATACATATAATTACACAACTCTCAATAGGATGCATTTAAAATTGGCAAAACAAATGATTTCAGCTGGCAGCCAATGTTTTATCACTAGAAAAAAAATAATCAAATGAACATAAATGTTTGAAGTGACTCTATAAGGAATATATTTGAAATATATCATGTTCTGCATTTGCACCTGGTTTCACATCCAGTAACAGAGCAATTGTATAGCAAACATCTATGATGATTATTATCTCACATCTGCTTTTGATACTTTATCTTAATAGCTCATACTGCATAATAAAATATGTTGCATCATAGGTTATGCAGTTTGCTGTATAAACATAATGCAAAAGTAAGCTAATGTTTAAACATTTAAAATAAAAAGGAGATGTAAATATTAAGGTTAAAATTAAAATGGAAATATACTTACACTGGCGTCTACAATAAGCAGCTTTGGGGATATTCTGAATAAGTAAAGATCAATATGAAAATACGAAAAGCTGTTATTTCTCTTTATTGAAGTTGGCACTTAAGTATTTTAGGCCAGTGTATAACCCAGTAAGTCTACTTGATTTAAGTCTGTCCAATTAGTAATTGAAAATAGTGAAATATTTTTCCAATTCATACAGAAACTGATCATCAGTTTTCTGATTTAGTCATGCAGATACTATGGCATCTAAGTGATAGCAGTCAGTAAATTGGGAGATCTTCAACAGATGCTTATTGAAACACAGATACATAGAAGCTGAGAATACAAAAGAACACATACAGAAAATGTCCCAATCTTCCAAAGCCAGTGTGTCCCACTTGCTTGTACGTGGTTCCTTTGCTGTGCAGCGTGAAAGGAGGAACAGATTATCCAGTCCAACTCAGCTGCTCAAAGCAGGGTCAACTAGAGCAGTTTGCTCAGGATCTTGTCCAGCTGGGATTTTAATATCTTGAAGGCTGGGGACTGCTGGGATGAAAATCAGTCTTGAGTTCAGGCTCTCTTTTTATGTATATACGTGTTGACAGTTGGATTTTTGCAAAATATGCCTTAAGCATTAAAAAGTACAAAAGCAAACTTCAGAAAATCCTTCAGGACTCGAAGGAACATCATATTTATTGTATGGAGAAAACGAATGAATGAGCAGGATGTCTCTTTAAAAGTGCTGTTACTACTTCAGTTCACTTATAAAAAGTTCATTATTTTTAGTTATAATGACAAAGTTTATTACAAATCTAAATGGCATGTGCAACTGCTGAAATGTTGATTGCATTGTAATGTTTGTTGAGATTCAATAGCAATAGCTGAGAGTATATTGATGTAGGCAAAAGTAAACTAGATCTATTAGTGTAGTGTCTATATATATATATGAGTGTGTGCATATCTATAACTCTATCTCCAGTGTGTTTATATATATGCAACAGTATAAGGAGTCATGGACATGAGAGAATTAGCATGAGATTTTTTTTCCTCTTTGTAACAGCATTGTCTCTCTGTCAGTTTTGTCCAGTTTTTTTAAACAGTACTTTAAGCACTGATCCCATTGTGAAACTCCCTCTTGGAGATTTCAAGCATGAAATACAAAAGGACTTAAATAAGATCTGTGAGCACGATAACAGTTCTACCTGAGCCACACAACTGGTGGTGTTGAACTTCATCAGTTGTAGTTTTGTCTTGTCTAGATTTGTTTCCTAAATGATGCTGTGTCCACTGTGCTTCTGATGACCGCTTCAAAATGTAGTAGTTTTGATACTCTGCTTAAACTGACCTATTCCCAATCCAAATGCAGTTCAGGTCATTATTTTATTCTCCTTGATTAGTATTTGCATCCTTTAAGTATAGGTAGAATGTGGTTTTGAAGAGTGTAATCAAAGCTTAACAAAACCACACTACTGTGTCTGCCTTTTTCATTTTACCCTTTGTATTCTACATTTCTTCCTTTTGAATTTATTACCCAGTCCCCAGCTTGTGACTTTCAGCAGTAACAAGGAGATGAGGAAAATACTTTAAAACATGGTTGAGTTTAAATGTGTGTGTAGAATTAATTAGATGGAGAAAAGATTCTTTTGGATGTCATAACTTGTCTGAGTGCACTTTTTTGTCTCTTGGACAATTAAAAAAAATCCACCTAAAATATAATGCATGTAAGATGTAAGCTGCTGATAATTAAGCAAGTGATTGATTTATAATTAGATCTTGAACATTGATAAAATTTTGCAGTCTCTGTAAAGGGTGCTGGCATTCAAATACATAACCATATTCAATAATACAGGAAATACTGTGAAAACTTTTCCATACCTATCACAAGACAAAACACATTTATGTCACTTTAGATATTTAATTAAGTTTCCATGCAATGTTACACTTCCGAAGTATTGAAAACCTTGATCTAATGCTTTTGAAATCAGGGCAAATCTTGCATTGACTTTAATACTGTTAACTCGAATATCCTCTGCTTTTAGAGGCTGTTTGTTTGTTTTTAAGTGCTACTTAATGTGAAGAAAATTTATCCTGTCTTTTCTTAAGATGATTCCCAACTTTTTAATTTTTGCAATTCTTTCCCTTGTTAGGAAAGAATAATAGAACGCTTGAAGGAGCAAAGGGAGCGAGATGACAGAGAAAGACTTGAAGAAATTGAATCCTATAAAAAAGAAAACAAAGACCTGAAGGAGAAAGTTAATGCTTTACAAGCTGAACTGACAGAAAAAGAGGTCAGTCTTTTTGGTAAAATCTATGTCTTCTGTCTCTGTTGTTATGATGAAAGGAAGTGCATTAGGATTACTCTAGTGAAATTCTGCCACTTCAGTGGTCAGCTTCTGAGCTGCTGTTTTCCTAAGCATTCTTCTTAGTCCTCACTTCAATACATAAAATACTGCTTCGGTTTTTGAATACTTGTGTGTCATTATCTCTACTTTTTCTTTTACACAAGCCTCTAGTAGGCTCAAATAGTCCATCATGGTTTCTGTTTTCATTTGTCAGAACAGTAGATTTCCAAGTACTTGTACCCCCAGAATATAATGTCAGCTTGTCTCTATTATGAATGTTTCCCTGTCTCACTGTATGCCAGCTCCTGTGGTTCTAATTTGTTGTATTCCCAAAATGGTGTCTTTTGCTATCAATGCTTATCTTTGTGTCAGCTCTTTTTGGGGAAGGGGAGGGGGAACAGCATCCAGGAAATTACTAAGTTGGCAATAAGTTAGCATCCTGTTGACTAGGAATTAACTTTTTACTCTTGATCATTTTTCAGTCTAGTTTAATCGATCTCAAAGAACATGCATCTTCATTGGCATCAGCAGGGCTGAAAAGAGACTCCAAACTTAAGTCTTTAGAAATAGCCATAGAACAAAAGAAAGAAGAGTGTAGTAAGTTGGAAGCACAGTTGAAAAAGGTAAGTTTCATTTTAAACAACCAACAACCAGATGAACAAAAATCAACATGCCACCCTCTCATTTTGAAAAGATGAGCTTGTGTACCCTTTTGGAGTAAGTCTATCTTATGCTGTTTGCTGATGCTTGCATTCTATACTGCTAACTTTTTCTTCAGAGGCATAGACCAAAATCACTAGTGAGTCTTAGAAATTACCTTGAATATCTCTATGATGGAGTTCTGAGAAACTCCTACTTAAAGAGTGGAACCAGGGCATTAGAGGGAAGGTAGAAGGACAGAAAGAAACTATCAGACTGGTAATTTGTATGTATATGAATTTATGCTGCTGTTAAAAGTAGATAGACGTTTTTGTAACATGGAAAAAAAAATCAAACCTCATCCATGAAATGCTACTCCTTAATGAAAAAAAATAAAACTCTGGAAGCCTTAGCTAATTTTCATTTTAACAGGCTTTTGGGGGCTTTGTTTGTGAATGCATAATAATGCATAATTTATCTCAGCTAGCAATTCAGTATTTCTATTCAGGAAGTAGGCACAGCAAGCATTTAAAGGAAAACATACAGATCTTATATTTTATAGCATGGCTTTATTTAAGTTGCATTAAAATAGCTTTTGTTTAAATAATTTGCAAGTTTGTTAATGCTTTTTCTACCATACATTGTTTGACCTTTTTTCTGTGTCATGTAGTAATGTCTGCTCTTGTTGTTTGAACACAAATCTCATGACATATTGGATGGGTTTAGACATTGTGTTTGCCTTCTGCAATTCATTTGTAAGTGTATGTCAAGCATTAAGTTTTTATATTGCTACCTAATGCTTCATTTTCTAGAAAAGAGGATTAATTTGTGCTATGAATGTTATCACTGCTATGATAATATTCTGACACTCCTTTTATCCAGGTGGAGTAGCATCCTGCTGTCTTTAGGCGTTGTTTCACTAGCCTTACTTGTGAAGAAGATACTGGAAAGTGTTAAGGATAACAGAGCATAAACCTTATACTTTATTTTTCTAATTCAGAATGAATATATGTAATTAAATACCTGTGATAAATGCTTAGTTGTGGAAAGGAAGGGACTCTTTTTAGAAATGAACGTATAGGAAAGCTTTTAATTGAAAGACAGCTACTTGAAATGTGTAATAGCTTATAAATGCTGTTGATATAAGAATTAAAATATCCAGAGAGAATGCCTATCTGGATGTCCTCATTTGTTAGAAAATGTCTTTGCACTTTGTTACAAAATATACTTCATGGCAATCTGAAAGACCTTACTTCTCTAATTAAAAAAAAATAGTTAAAAAAACCTCTAAAAGCACAGATCACTTAGAAAACCCCTGAAAATCTTGAAATCCTAAGTCAGTCTTTTATGACTGTACATATAAACACATCATACAGTCATGGAAAAATAAGGGCTTATTAAAGCCAGAGAGTGTCTGGGACATCTTCCATATAAAAGGGGAATATGTTCCCTGTGTATTAATACAAAGGATTATTAAATGAAAGCTGAAAATGTAATAGTTTTATTATATCATAAATACAGCATAAAGCCCCAATAGAAATTCACCCAACATTTGTAGGAGACCAGGTATTTCCACAATAAAATGTACTTACAGCCTTCTTTGTGGGCATGTTTGGGTCAAGAGAAACAGTGACTGTTAATGATAGTAGACTCCAAACAGTAATTTTAAATTCACATTTTCTCTAATAAAATACTTTATGTTCAAACCTGTAAATATCCTGTGTTAGAAGTAGTTGGTCCCCAGAAAACTACCTTGACCATATTTTCACTTCTTGGGAAACTAATTGAAGCAAAAATCTGGGTTGTTCCTGAATATGTCTCTAATAAAGTAGGAGGGAACATCAACATACCTCAGAGTAAATTAACCTGTGTGTCTCCTAAGTGTGCTTATGTATGAGCACTAACCTCTATGGAAGCTAGGAAGAATGAGCACATTTTGTTGTATTTTATTTTCTTCACAAAAGTGATTCCACAGGGCTCTTTGTTAGTTTGAGGAATATCACAGAATGTCAGGGGCTGAAAGGGACCTTGAAAGATCGTCTAGCCCAACTGCCTTGCCAGAGAAGAATTTGAATGCAGCTGGCATATTACTTCTCTTTCAAAATAAGTCGTATGGAAAGCAATTTTCATTACAGTATTATGAAATAGTTAAAATATTGATGTTTGTATTTCAACAAATAATACAAATAAGTATGAAGATAATGTTCTGTACACATTTGTTAGGAGTTAGTTTTCTCTCAGTACTTATTGTAATAGATACCATGACTGAAAGAGAATGTACAGAAGGGGCAAATCCAAACGATAGCTGGAAATTATTTTTTCAGTTTAAAGTCTTTCTTCCCTTGCTTCTTCTCCTTCCTGTTTGTTGAGAGAAGAATATTCAATTATTCACTAAATAAGCTTTTGATAGGATCTGTTTAGATCCAGTATTTTTCGGTATTACATGATCAGATTATTTGCATTTCAGCAGGAGAAAATGTGCTAATTCAAAGGCCGCAGTTGAAATTTCATACAGTAGGCATTTTGCAAACAGTAGTAAATAGGATATTTTAAAAGAGCAGTTACTCATGTGACTCTGCTGTGTTTCAGTGCACAAAATTGTGTGTAAAAATATAGACATGCTTATTCAGCTTCTTGTGACAATTACTATGAACTGAAATGAATAACATTTAAAAACCTAGAGGAACATGCAACAATTTTTTTTTTGCGGTGGGGCAAAATTACACAAAATTTTGTTGACTTACTTTGCACTGCTGCTAGTGAAAGAACAGCAGGAATTATCTAATAGGTAGCAAAATGCTTTATGTGTGTGTGTACATAATCTTATTATCCACTCTAGAATTTCCTCATTTTGTTGTTTTTCATTATCTTAAATTTACTTGCTTACTGACATATTTGCAGTTGCTAAAGTAATTTTTGCCAAGCTGTACTGTTCCAAAGTCATTCTACATAGAAAATTCAGTCTTGTGTTAAACAAAAGGAAAGTAATAAATTTAATGATACAATTTAATTAATCTTTTATTATTACTGTCTTTGAAGCTTTGGTGATAAATTGCAGCCTCAGCCAAAAGCACTTCTCGTGATTCATTGCTTGAGACCGGCACTTAATGTATCATCAAAAGTGGACACCTTTCTTTATTTCATGGGTTATTTAACTTGAGAAAGGGAAAGTAACACAAACCTTAAATTTCTTACTCCAGCTATTCTTTTTTAGGAGCCAAAGTCAACATTTACGTTTCCCCAGTGCCTCTCACTTTCACCAAGGAATGTTTAGAATCTTAAATTTCTACCTTTTTTTTTTTTGATGACAAGTTGTTCTGTGCAAATGCACTGGTTTTGTTGAGCTAATGCTGTTTTCCTGGATCTTTCCTTCTTTTCCTGTCTGCGCTTCACTCTCTTCCAACTTTGCAATGTAGCAAGCTGAACAGTTGTTCAATCAGATGTACAATCCAGTAAGTCCTTTAAAATGCCCGCTGTAACATAGGAAAGCATGAGGATCCATTACCTTACTGTGTTGTGCGCTTCCTCTGTGGAGCTTTGCAGAATACTTCTGATGCTCACTGTGCTATATTCATTACATCCCAGTAAATGAACTTTGTGGACTTCAAGGCCATTGTAAGAATATGTAATATATGTACACTGGTGCATACATTATTTCTGAGGAAACAAAGATCTTTGCCTTTAGGTCCTCAACTTCTCCAGTAGAAAAAGCATGCAGATGGTTTTATTTTTGTTGCTTTGCTTTACAGTTCCTCCTTTGCAGTACTTTATTTGATCCTTCAAACTTAAATAGCTTGTAACTTGTTCAGTTTATCTGAAGTAAGTTGATTACGTGAAGAGTATTGTCTAGGAAATGACTGGTACTATTTCCCAAAGGCTGAATGATTGGAATACTTCCAATCAGTTCTACTCTTAAAAGACTGTATACATTCAGCATACATACATTAAGAACATGGCAACATTGTAGTGGAGCAAATGCTGGAGTTGAAAATGGTCAGTGGAGAGGATCACATTTGAAAAAGCCAGACTATGTTACCTTGGCTTGTTCAGCATTGTTATTCTTGCCAGTGTCTGCTTAAACTGCAAAATATCAGCCATTCTGAGATGACTGTATTCCTTTCCCAGTTGGAGGAAGGGCAGTAACAAACATTCTCTTCAGAAAAGAATGTTTTTTCATTATTTTTGGCTGAAAGAGTTATATTTAATGTGCTGTGAGTATCCCAGGACAGAAAAAATGATGTAACTGTAATAGCAGTTTACAAGATCTAGTTTACATAGTAATCATAGTTGGAATTACTATGTAATTGAAATAGCATATATATAGAAGAACTGGTTTTGTAGGTCAATAGTGTGGTAATATACATTAAGGAAGGTATTGCCTTCACTGAAGTCAATTGGGATTTTGCCATTAATGTCAGTAGACCAGGATTCCATTTTTGGAGTCTTTTAAGTTTTGTAGCTTCTAACCATGTAATAGATATGATATGATTTATGTACAGGGAAAAGAAGTCACATAATGTGCAGTAATTATTTTAAAAGTTATTGGCTAGCTGTTCTAAATTGACTGTAAGTAGCATAGCCCGGTGATGTTTACCACCCAGCATGCTACTGGTCAAAGAGCTTTTCCCTTTGAATGATAAACTCCTATTTCTGTATCATCTTTGTGCTAGTTTCTGTTCATATCATTTGCACTTCTATTGTTCGTCTTTCCAAACTGGAGTCTTTTTTCTGTTACTCTTACTCTTGATTTTTCATAAATGCTTTCCAGTTATTTCAGTATTAGTTTTTCTGAGCTGTGGAATTAATTTGTTACTTTTGGGTCTATTTGCATAGGGTATTTTAAAACCAGTCAGTTCTATTTTTACTTGAAGTGCCTTTTAAATTGCTTAATTTTCAAAAGGACAGCCTGCTGGCAGTTCTGAAATAATGGGTGCAGGAACCTTTTCCTTTGGCACCAGGCAGCAATTGCAGTATATTCATGAGATGTGTTTTGTAAAATAAACTTTTCTTGCTCATCTTGTATATTCTTCTTATGTATCTAAGTACTAATTTAAGTAGCAATGATTCTTTTCTCTCTAAAACCACTTAAGATCTTGAAATGGACTGATGATTTGATTGAAGCCAATATCAGCATATTCTTTGAATTCCACAAAGCCAAAATTTCACCATTATTCTTTGGGCTGGAGTAAGAACAGTTACTTGAAACGTTTTTTTTTTTGCTACTGCAAACCATTATGATACTTCAATAGAACTTTTCTTTGCTGTTGTGTGTGGTGGGTTTTTTTTTGAGAATAGTAGTATTATAAAAAACCTAACCAACCAAAAACCAGACAGCAATCTAATGTCAAAATACTGGAGTTTTAATGTGCTTTTATTTACATATACCAGAGAAACATCAGTCAGTCTGTGTAGACCTCCTTTACTTCATGCGGGAATACAACATTATTTTTTGTGGCAGAAACTATTTTTTCTACATGTCACAGGCATTCACTCCAAGACCTTTATTGCTGAATTTAATGTTTTTTAAGTACAGCAATAGATAGAAGCATTGCTTCTTACACGCGTTTGAGCACCAAAGTGGATATGATACGGAAGGGGTACAAGTCCCCCATGTTCTATTGCAAATGATTTCAGAATGTATTCACATGTGTGAATTAGATGTGAACAGAATTTGGCACAGACTTCTTCAGTTTGAAAGGTGAATCTTCTGAAATACACTTCGAATTCTTGTACAAAATCAGGAGTTACATAATTGGTTTGGTACTAAAATGAAAATAAAATGGTATACTTAGTTTAGAGCTCAGGTGAACATTTTTCTGAATAATAAAGACTTATTTTTCCAAATGCTTCATCAGAGCAATGTCAGATTAAAATTTCAAATGCTTGCAGAATCCACACTAAGTTGCTTTGAACAGTTTCCAAAATAACAAAAAAACCTCTTGAATTTTAAGGAGACTACAAACATTTTATTTGTAGCTTATTATTGAATTTAATAAAATTTGAAGGATCTTACAAAGTAATTTCTTGCATGCAAGTTCTACTATTGCATTTATCTATTTTATTAAGTACTTGGTTGATTTCTGTGTATGTTTGTCTGAAGCTACAGAAATTAAACACTACATCCATCCATTTCTGTTATGCAGAATAATACATGCATGATTGTACCGTAAAATTTTAGTAGACTAAATATTCCTGTTGCATGTCTGTGCCACACTATTATGGTGTTTCTGTGTGAAATTTGTGGTTTACATAAGGAAATGCTACTGTACATCTGAAGTGTTTGTAGTAGTTAATAAGCAAATATCAGAACACATGGATAATGATGGTAAAAATTAGTGAAAATCGAGTGGTAGACTTATGTGCTACACTTTCTGAATTGTAAAAATAACATATAACATCAGTCACAAGGCCTATGGTGCAGAACATTGTAAACCAATTGTGCTCCTTTGAAACCAACCTGTTCTGCGCACACAGGCGTTATAATTTACAGAAATAGAGCAGCTACTTTGCTGCTGAGAGGTATGCTTGAGCCAGTCACTTTTATCCATAACAGCCACATAAAACTAGAATATATATTCTTCCCAAGAAAATAGAAGCAATGCAGCCCTGTGTCCCACAGCCAGCAAAAAAGCAAAAAAAAAAATCTGCCCTGTCTGGGTAGGAGTAGGGTCAATAACAGCTGAGATACCTTTCATCTCCTTTGAGCCTACTGTTTGGCCTCAAAAGTAAAGTTTCATGTGTCAGCAGATCACCTCTGATCTGAAAGTAACAATTAAAAAATAAGTCCCCAGTTCCAAACATAGCTTTTAAAGCCATAAAATACAACAGGGCTCTTATAAGTAGTCCTATGCCTTTATCACGGGGAAGGTCAGATGGATTGTGCTTTGCTCTCTTGTATATCAGCAGTGTTGATCTCAACATGAGGATTCCCTTCAAGGGACTGGCTGTGAGCTGGAGTACCACCTGCACGAAGCTCTTTAGCAAAAGCCTACATTCTTCCTCTCACTTTTTAACTTTTCCCTATTAAGGCAGTGCCTTTGTAGAAATCTAATGAATGGCAATATTAAAAAAAATTGTGTGGGAAGTGCTTGTAAAAGTAGAGGCAGCAATATTGGGACCTTTTCAAAAGGAAAAGTAGTCCTTTGGCACACACTTCCTCATTTTGAAGGGTGAATCTTTTGAAATGCAAAAAAGAAAAGTAGTCCCATACTTTGAACTGAATATTTGTATTGATTTCTGTGACATTATGGATATCTGGGCGGCTCTTCAAAGTCCTGTATAAGTTGTTAACCACATGGGATTTAATAATACCTTATAGGTTCCTCTTTATGTTGAAAACCATGGGAAAATACAGTGACCAAGTTTGTGCTACAGAATTTTCCAAAACCACATTCCACAGATGGGGAATGACAAGTGTACCACAGAAAGCAGAAGAATTGAAATGACTTTTGCACTTTGATTTCCTGAATGTGCTATTGAGAAAGGATTATAGGCCTAAATTGAATAATATAAATTATGTCTATTATTTCAGATGATGTTTTAATTATGAGCTGTGTGGTAGATAAATTATTCAGTACGTTTCTGAGACAGGTATAGTCTGTGAAGGGTGAAGATCAGGCACCTTTGCATTGATGGCACTGTATTCTTGCCCAATTACTTCCTTTTGTTGGGGAAGCCTGGTGTAGCAATGAAAGAAGGGGAAAAAAAAAAGAAGAAAAGCTAAGCTTTTTCTGTCTCTTCTTCATTGCTTCTCCTCTTGTTTAAATCTATGGTGCATGAGGGGAAAAAAGTTTAGGCTGAAGCTGAGAATTCCTGTGTGTGAAATGAAGAGGAGGCTGGTCAGAGGCAGGAAGGTGAATGTTTTGCTTGTTCATGAAATGATGGACGCAAGGCTAGTGAAAAAGTTGATTGCATGCCAATATAAATAGAAGGTCAGGAGAGGTGACAGTAATATGGAAGAGGGGTAGCTTCTAGAAGAGGAACTAGGAATTTCCCCTTAGGAGGGGAAATCTGAAGAGCAATAAGGAACAAGATGCTCTTTGCATTAGTTTCGTGGGATCTTAAAGGTGGGAGTTGAGTTTGATTTATGCTTTACTCTGCTCTTGTAAGACCCCACTTCAAATAATGTCTCCAGTTCTGCTGTTTCCATCATAAGGAGGACACAGAACTGTTGGAGTAAGTGCAGAGGAGGGCCACAGAGATGATCCAAGGGCTGGAACACCTCTGCTATGAGGATAGACTGAGAGAGCTTGGATTGTTCAGCCTAGAGAAGTCTAAGGTCTCAGGGGGACCTTATAGTTGCCTGCCAATACCTGAAGGGATCCTACAGGAAGGCTAGAGGGGGAGTGTCTAGAGATAGGACAAGGGGGAATGATTTTTATTATTTCTGAAAGAACACTTAGTGTTCATTCTGGAGAGATAGAACTCTGCCTAATATCTGAGAGCTGATGGAAAATCCAAGTGGTTTTGCAGATCAGAATTGATACTCGGTCTCTCACATAACTGGCCCTGACTGTTACAAGTTTCTAAATTGTTGAATTAAGTGTAAATTTCCTGACACAATTAACACTCAATATAAAATAAAGTTTATTATTGAAGATTTATGTGAAAAATAATCTATTGGTATCATCTCACCCTAACAGTAAAATTAAGATATGTGCTGCCTTGAAACAAGCTCTGTGTTAAGAAATTCCATTATCTGCATAGAAGTCAGGACTGGAGCCTGCCTGAAGGGCAAGACCAGTAGGATTAGTAGGTTTCTCAAGTCATTCCCTGGCTTGTTGTGGCAACTAAATATTTCTTCTGAGTAAAAGTCTCACAGAAGGATAAATAACACTTAAAATCTACTACCTTTTCCTTATTATCCTCATGCTTAAACGATATGTTACATGCAACCCCCTTGAGTTTCTGCACTAATAATTTCACTTTTTAATTGTTGCATTTATGATTTGGTTTTGACTTTTAACCATTGCAAAGAACATGAATCTTTTAGTATCTGTAGTTTCTTTTTTTCAAAACATGCTTCATTTTGATCAGCATTTCTTTCATTGCTTGCTTGCATTATCTGTTCCCTGAAATCAAGAAGGATAAGTAAGCCCACATCTTCTCTGCATAAGATAGTTGGAGGACCTTCATTTCTAAATATCCTGATTTTTCTATGGAATTCATGTACATGAAGAGAATGTTATCTGAATTTTCTATGTTTAATGTGCACTGCCTTAAACTACTTGTTTTTTCCTTGCCTGCTCTTTCAAGATGCCAATTAGGAATAATGGGAAGCAAGGGGTAGGCTAAGCATTGCAGTGCATTGTTGTTTCCATCTGTCTGTGATTATTCCAGCCAAAAGTTTAAAGTATTTGATGCCAGGTCATGCTCCTATTGAAGTTAATGGGGTTTTTGCCATTAGGTTTGATGGGAGTAAGACTGGGCTCTGCACTGTTGTTGTTGTATTCATTGCGTTCTTTCTTGTCTGTGAAACTGCCACCCATCCATGCATGTGTTTTGCCAGGTTTGTGCCTTTTTCACCAATGGTTTGTTCTTCTGATGTTTCAGGTTCAGTATTAATGATAAGTGAAAAAGGATTATTGGGTAAAATGTCTGCTGAGAGAACTTTTTGGCTTATTCATTTGTCTTTCAAAACTAATGTCTTCCTTTTAAATTCTTCATATCAATCTACGTTGAAAATATCTGGTGACACAGATTCAAATATGTATACTTATATCTCTGTGTGTGTATATATATAAGGACAAAATGTGTGTATACATGGGGGAAAATAATATGATCTATTAAAAAATTGTCTATATATTTGAAACACTTAAAAGCTTAATGTGAATTAAATGAACAAGGTGATTTAAAAAGATCACTTGAGTAAATCCCTTCACCCACCAGAATAATGACATTTGACAACAGTTTTAGGCTATGAGGCTATTTTGATTCCTTTTTCTCGTGCTGCTGTAGAAAGCATTGTCGTTGGACAGAAATACCCATAATCCTTTTTAATCAAAATTTGAACTCCAAGAGTGAAAAAAAAAGTAAAGCTCTTCAAGCAATACAAATTATTGTTGTCCTTATTTTTCCAAAATGTTGATTTTGAAGGCTCATGAGGCCGAAGAGGAGGCACGGATGAATCCAGAATTTGCAGACAGAATCAAACAGCTTGACAAGGAGGCATCATACTATAGAGAAGAATGTGGCAAAGCTCAGGCCGAGGTTGACAGACTTCTAGAAATACTCAAGGAAGTAGAAAATGAGAAGAATGACAAAGATAAGAAAATTGCTGAGTTAGAAAGGTAATTCTTGTGTTATTTGCCTTGTGTTGAGTAGCATTTTTAGTTACTTGATCTTTGCAGAACAGAGACTTTTGAGTAGAGTTTTTAACAGGCTATTGGTTATGTCTTGTGAAAGGTAATCAGAAATGAAGAAAAAGGCTACCTGAGAACTGTATCTCATGTCTGCTTATTCTGAAAGTAAAAGTTTTTCACTGTTTTTGGTAATCTCCCTAAAAGAAGCACAAATGCAAACATGCAATTTACAGTGGTAACAACCCTACCAGAAAAACCTTGTTGAGGAACAATCCTACCTTTCTACTAATTTGTAAGTCAAAACTGTCTCCATGCATCTTGCTTTCGAGTTAAGAGCATCACTAGTTCTCAGAGGTCCTAAAAAGTATTGGTGACCCTTTCTAACCTGTGTCATGATTATTTAATAATAATTTCACTATTTCTCAGTGTTTCTGTACTCTTTGTCCCGTTGAAATGACTTGACTTAATGGAGGCAGGTTTGGGGATCTGTTTGTCTTATGTCCTTCATAATTAAATGATTCTTACAGCCTTCTCTCAGATGGTGTGCTGCAGTTTGATTGATAAGCAATTTCTGTGGATCTGATTACTTTATACATTTCCTGTGCTCAGACACTCTTCTCTTAACATAAAATTCTTTCTTTTGTTAACTTTCCAAATATTTTATAAATTTGTTTTCTACTGTTCATGTAAGAAAATTGATTCATGGTTTTAGAGGACATGTGTAAGGGAGCTCAATTTTGTGATTATTTTTATAGTTCCACTCAAGGTATGGCACTGCTGTTCTATTAGGGAAATTTAATTACCTTAGATTGAGGAAAACAGCCAGCTTGGAGAGGAAAATGTGTAGAGGGTATTTACTGATGGTGGCTTATCAGCCTTCATAATTATCTATTGCCAAAACACCTTTCTCTGCAGACATTTGGCAAAGCCTTAATCATGGTAATAATGCAAGGAATATAGTTATCAATCAAAATGTCATGAAAACAGAGTCCTCAAATTTGAACCGAGTAAAGATAACTTATACTTGAAAAAGAACTGGGTGTTTGTGACAACTTCAATTAGAAGTTGCCTCTCTTACCATATCAGGAGGAGTTTAGAATACCTTAGGGTTTAATGTGGGAAGTAGATACCAGAGAAAACTAGCCATGAACGCTGTTTACCTTAGCACCATGGCTGACTTGTGCCTAAACTCTTCAAAATCCTGAAGCAGCATGTTGGAGAATGATAATTCAATTAGAGAATTTGTGTGGCTATTGAAGTGATGACTGTTCCTCCCATTGCTGCATGCACTGAAAGGGGCAATTACAGACCTAGTCTTAAAATACAGTGATCCTAAGTGTGACCAAACGGATGGAAACTGTCCGTATAGTCTTTACAGAATCAGTAACTGATATCCTCATAGGACTGTGAAACCACCTGAGTTATTGTGTGACACTAAATGCAGTAGTAGGCATGCTGTTCAAGAGGATAATCTTAAGAGATTTATTAAGTGACAGTCATGTACATGTTGAGTGCTTGAATAGTACAATGACAAGATTAAAAATGAACATGATGAAGCAGTGAAGGTTTTCATCTAAGTTTTTAGTAAATATTAATGTGGTTAAAATATTCTTAAGTATAGTTCTTATAGGTATTTTTATTTGAACTTGTAGTCATTTTTCCATAATCAATAATTCTCAAAGACTTGAGGAACTAAGGGACACGGGGATATTAGTATTACCTCATCAGAACATAATCTTTTGTTGTCTGAGAACCCTGTAGTTGGTCATGTAATGGACAGAGGTTTTTCCAATTTTTTTTTTAATTGATTTTGAAAATTCAATGCACTTCTAGTAAAACCTTGGGACACCAATTTCCAGTTTGTTATTGTTGATGCTGGTTCTGAAATAACTTTTCCAAAAGTAATTTGGTACCATTGAGTAGAAACAGCTTTTCTGAATGGGTTATACTGGACTTTGAATATGATGAAGCTATAGCTTTGCTATGAGCTTTTAAGTACCTCTCTAACGCTTACAGTAAGATATGTGGCTTGACCAGCTAAGTACAAAGTATGTTGCAAGTTAGGGGAATCATCATGCTCTAATTTGTTTGAATTCTATTAACTTTAATATAGTTTCTCACTTGATTTAAACTTATGCATAGCTTTCAGGATTAGTTCCAAGTTCCTATACACAGAGAATATATGTTAATTATTGTAAAGTAGGAAATGAAAGAAACAAACCACAAATTGTTCTTGATTTCGTCAACAGAAGTTGCTGCCTTTACTTGGTAATGGAATCTTAAATCTACTTCCCACCATGTGCATAAGATGCATAGACAGAAATTTGTTGACAAGTACAGTAAGGCTAGCAGTCTGGCAGTAATGGAATTGTGTAATAGGAAAATATTATTACAGAGTGGACTGACTATCCAGACTCGCCTTAAGTTTCTCTAAAATGTTATTTTCTCTCCTTTATTCTAAATCATTGGCCTGAAGATCTAAATCTGTACCTGTTTCACCTGTTCATATCCCTAGAGCGGGAACTTAGATGTTGAAATTACCCTTTCCTGGGAGGGTTAGGTGGAGTGTAAATTGCTGTGACGTTTTATGAAATGCTACTACTTTTTGTGGTTGTAATGACTACTTTATTGGCTCATTATTGAAGGGAAGAGGTGGAGCCAAAGCTCAGTTTACCCACTTAATGGGAACAAAGCATTGTGGAAATGACTGCAGCTTTAACAGAAGCATTTGAAAATGTTCTTTTCTTTTTTGTCTCACTGTTCTGCAGTTATAATATTCTCCAGGTTGCTGTTTTCTCTCCTTGCTTGTTCTCCTTTTTTCTTTCTTTGCTCAGAAATGGCATATCTACAAACTGTATCTATGGTTTCATAGAAAAATGAAGTCTCTTTCAGAATATACTTCTTGGTTAATAGCTTGTTGGGATCCATGTTTACTGCTATGCCACTGCAAGATGATTGTAGCAACAGAAATTCTTAGACTTTATAAATTCAAATTTATGAGAGTTTTGCAAGATATAGTATCTTCAAAATATGTATTATATTAACATAAATTCATTAGTAAAATGAAGTTTACTTGTACAAATCTGTTGGAAAAGTAAAAACTTCAATACAGAAGTTATCATTTACATATTAAAACAAGATGATGAATAATAATATACTACTGTTTCTCAAAGTATTGACCCAGTGTCAGATACTCAAGGGAGAAATATATGGTCTGTTAGATTTATAATTGTAGCTATTTGGCAGATAACATTAATAGTCCTGAGGAAGACTTCATATGAATTCTGATTCTTTTCATTTTAATGTGATTTTTCCTGCCTCAAACATCACACTTTTGAGTTGCATTAGTAATTCATTATTCATACCTACATTATGCCTTATGTATAAACCCAAGTTGGTCTGTTTCTTAAATTACTCCATATAAATGTATCTAATATATGTATATGTATTTTTATAGCTAATTATTGCTACAAGTTCTTCTCCTACGCTAAAGCTGTTTTTGATAACTTTCATTCCATCTTCCATAATTTATTTGTTTATAGGACAAGAGGTTAGAACTAAACATAGTGGAGCAGAGCATTCTTTCAGTACACTTAGCTTGATTTTTTTACTTTGTTTTTCTTGATAAATGTGATATGTGGTTTGGTGTGGGTTTTTTTTTGGTTCATATAATGTGAATGAAGATAATTTTAATGCTCTTATTAATGGTATTAGAATGAAAAGTATACTTATGAATTATGCTAAGGAGTTCAAACATGAAATTAAGTTACATGCAATACTACATGAGGCACGATTGTGAAGTTAGGACCAGTAAGGCAGCCTGCTGTAAACGAAGAATAATCGTTGATAGAGATTAGGAAGAGAAAGATTGGGTAAATTTCCTTATGGCAGTGTCATTACAGGTCCTCTAAGTAGTGAAGCAGACATCTAAATAATGAGGTGTGAGCCCTGATATGTCAGAAAAAATATCTGCAGTAAGGATAGGGAGATATTAATGTCATCAAGTGCTAGCAAAACTCAACGTGGAGCATTGCTGTACACTTCTCATCAGTCATACTTGAGAAGGTTGAATGGAAACTGGGAACAGGTGGAGAGAAGGCTGCTGGGATAATTGAAAGAATGAAGTGCTCTTGTCACAGGAGGAGTCTAAACAACAGTGGCTTTTTTGTCTTTGGCAAAATAAAAGCTTAGTAGGGATGCTTGTTCTTTATAAATACGTGGTTGGGTAAGCACTGCAGTGGAAGAGGAGTGACTTCTGTGGGAGACTATCAGGCACGTAGTACCATGGACGTAAATTATCCATTGAGAAGTTTAGACTGCAAAGAGAAAGAAAATGGTGAGAATGTAGTGTAGATTGCAAAATCTTGGCTGCTTTCTCCACTGGTATGCTGCATGGTTGTTTATTTGTTGGATTTAGTATAGATTCTCAAGCAAAGCTTAGAGCAATGTGCAAGTTCATTTTAAAGTACTATCTGTGAGACAAACCCAGTTATTGAACAAAACGTTGTGGGTCTTTTTTCTTATCCACTGATATGCACCAGTAACTTTTGGATAATAATACTGTAGATACACATTTAAGTTCTTAGTCTTAAGACTATAATTCATTCTGAATTGATTTGCGTCTGAAATCTGAAAATAAGTCCACAAAGCACTAGCAGTTTATTACATAAATGCCAAAACATCAAAACATGAATTAATTGCATTTTAAAGACCATGGCTTTTAGAAGATTGCCTTTTCATAAGTAAAAGAAAATCTGTCCACCAGTGACAGCTTTAAAGATTAGTCTACGTGGGTGTCAAGCAGTGATTCTTTCTGTCTTACCTAGCATGCCTTTTCAATCAAGTATTTAACAAGTGAGTTATCAATCATCAGTATTTTCAGTGATGAGGTCTTAGCATGGTTCTTCAGACTGAAGAAAAAAAAGTCACTGTCAGCATTGCCAAGGGCTGTATCTCAGGGATGGGAGGGAAGGGCAAAGCTGTCATTTGTGATTAGGTACATTGCTTTGTGAACTTCTAAATGGTATCTTTGAATAAGCTGCCAAATTGTTAAGCGGTTTGGCTTTTATTGGAAGAGTCGCAGAATGTGGGTCACCGAACCTATGCCAGTTCAATGAAAACCCAGACTTGGTGGGATATGATAAGATATTTGTGTGGCAGGAAACACCAACATTATCCACCTAACTTACTAGTTCTGTTTGCTGTATGTATATGTTTGGGTGGTTATAAATATGCATGGCTTTCCACAGTATACAAATGACAAGATGCCATTTTTTACTTTTAAATTTCTGTTCTTTTCAGTGCACAGCAAGGGTATACTGCTACAGAAGTTCAGAAATTTTGTTTTATTTCTCACTTCCCCTTCCCTTTCCTTTTTTTTTTTAATAAAAATCTGCTAATATAACATCTGCTTGTTATATTTTTAAAGAACTAATGTGTTCCTCCCTTTATTCTCTTTTGCTGTCTTCCTCCTTATCTGTTTTTCTCCAATTTGCTGCTTTCATCCCTACTTCAACCAGCTTGACTTCCAGGTTAGTATTTTCTGCTCACCTAATTAATTGCTCCTTCTGAAATGAAGGTTTTCAATGATGCTTCATTTATTTGTCCATTTCAGTTCCATATTAATAATTTCAGTTTGTCTCTTTTTTTATTTTGCTTGTCCCTATTGTGAAGTTTTTGGTCATTCAATTTCTAGATCAGAAACTTCACAGTAAATGAATACTTTTGCTGAAAGTGTGGAAGAAAAAATGTTTAGCAACAACATATTCAGTTAGTATGTTGTTTCTTGTAAAGATTTTTTTCCCCCTTCTTTCAGATATATTTTTATTGTCTGTGCTTGGGGAATTCAACAGGGCCAATAACATTTTGATAGATGACCCAACCCAGTAGGTAATGGATTGCCCAATATCACTAGTATAAAGATTTATACACAACATTGCAGACTTCTTCTTAATACTTTGCCATCACCCCTTTTACTGTTACTGCAAACATAATAGGATGAGTTGGAGTGGTTCAGCTTCTGGTTCAGAAACTTTTAGCTGTTTGTGGTGGCCAGATTCTGGACAAGCACATAACTGCAAGGGAGGTACGTGTATGTTTTATATGCTGTGTTTGTATGTAGCGTCATCTAGTCAGATTACTGTTTTTCTTCCTTCTGGATCATAGATTAGTTTAGCTAGTGTTTGTGCTTGTGCACTGGTTATGAGTAATCTTATCAGGTATTATCACGTCTCGTGGTGCTTGTTGACAGTAAAAATTGATCTAGTCAACTTTTTCTTTTCTCTTAGTAGGCCTTGATGTTAATTTCCTCCTCTCCTCTGCCCCCCCTTGCTTATGAGTGGTTGTGTAAGTTAGTGAAGTCTTAAAACATTTACTTGGTATTTTAGAAACTAATAACTTTATGTGCTTTGGACTCCAGGTTCATGTGCTGCTGCTTCTATCCATTCTTTTTTTTCCACCTCGTATCAGGTTTTTAAGACAGTTCTCTACTCTTAAGCACATCCCTTATTTATCAATTCTGGAATTAGAGATTGAAACCACACACAACTTTGTTTCCTGCACAGAAAGCTTTTCTTTAGGAGGTCTTTATCAAGGTATAAAATGTTTACTGAATTACAAAGAAGGGTGGTATACTGTAAAGACTTTCCAGGTGGATTTCAGCAACCAGAGACAGTACTGCACATGTAGTTCCAGGTAGCAGGTTACCACACAGCACATTTAAGTAGAATCAGGGCAAATGTCTGATTTGTCTTTCTAACATATTCGGATCAGTAGTTTTCAGAATTTCTGTGCTGATATACTTTGGGAGTTTGGGAGAGTTCTGGTATCTTAATCTCAAAACCAAGCACAGTTCACAGTTCAGATACATCAGAAGTTTCTGACACGGATGTCTTCAAACTGAATGACAGAAGACAGCTCGTGAAACGACTGACGGGACAAGGTTGTGGTGTGGGTTTTTTTTTTTTCCTGATGTGCTTTATTTAATGCACATCACAATTGCAAGTTACTTGCCAGCTGGAAAATTTTACTTCTGAAATTTAAGGCTTAGTGATTGCAATACTGAATCTGATGAACGCTTTATTGTCTGTCTGCTGCAAGCACGTTTTAGTATATTTGAATGGATAGTAATGACAAATGATTTTAAGAAAAAAAAGCACTTAATTTTCATATTCCTCTACCCCAGTTAATTAAATGCATTTATTCTGGAGTTGGTTGTGATAACATTGTCTGAATGTGACCACTCTGGTGTTTCTATCAGAATGTACTCAACACGGATCCAAAATCTGCCTAGCCAGAGAGAGCTTAAAGAAAGGTATTACCCTATAAGGTTGTCCTTATGGTTGATTTCACTGGAATTCAATTTTTGCTATGCAGAAACATTTGTTCAGCAGTTGGAGGTGCTGTTATGTTTTATTGACCTAAAAAAACAGCTGACCTTGTTGAAGCAAACTGTCCTCATAACCCTGCCAACTTCCATCCCTAGAGTCCTGAATAAGTTTTAGCATATGATTAGAGCTTATTGTGGGATTTCAGTTAAGTGTTAAGTTTTCACAGCTTGAATTGTCATTAAGATCAAAACTTAGTTCAAGAAACAGATCTATCAATTTCTTTAATTTCTGCCACTCAGTATGTTCTTAGCTGTCATTTGATTAATCCATCTTTACACGGGGTTGGAACGATTAGAAAAAATGCTGCATCGGCTTTATAACATGAGGGACTATTGATACAGAGAGCAAGCAAGAAAATGGAATACTTTGGTGTGACACCCCCACTCTCATACCTCCTGTAGGCATGTAATAAATGTACAATAACATTTATTGTTATTTACCTAGGTTACATTAGCTTGTACCATCCCCAGAATTTTCTGCCTGCAGATAGAGATGCGATTGATGTTTTTTCCATGTATAATATACTGACTAGTGCCAGATTTTTTTCCCACTAGCCTCTGATGTTGGCCTTCCTAATTGTTTCCATGGGAAGCTAGAGCTCAATGAGATGTGTATGCATGGTTGAACAGAGTTTTAAATTTAACTTAGAAGCCTTCCACAGTTTTGTCAAATGTCAGTTTGATGGTTCCAAGGGCAGAGTGATATGTTGTTCAAAGATAATTTCCCCGGAGAAATGGAGATAATGTACTAACGAAAACTGAGAGAATCTGTGATATACATTACTCTTCTGAGAGACTGGTTATTCTGAGTGAGAAACATAGTTGTCACATTGGATAACAGGCAGATTGTTGTCGTGTTTTTCTGTTTTAGTCTGCTGCACATGCAGAATCAACACTTCAACATTATGAACATTGTAACATGTAAATGTTTTGGAGGAGATGGAGATTTGAAAAGGGATTATTTAGGTTTTTCTGACTGCATGTGTGGGTTTCTGTATGTGTGCATTTACATTTAATTTTCTTTGAAAAATAGTAAAGTAGGAAGTTAATTACATGGAAATTCTACTTCCCTTTAAAAAAAGGCAACAAACAACATTACACAATAGAATTATAGTAATAACTAATAAAATGATAAAAATGATTTCCTGGCACAAAGTAATGCTCATTATTGCTCATTTCATCCCACTGACTCCTGACTTGAGCTGTTCAGTTCTATACTTTGCTCCTTCTCTTTGCTTCAAGGCACACAGGGGTTAAAACAGTAATTTCTGAGACAAGTAGAAATGAAAGGATATTTTCTAATACAAATAAGGAAGACTGCTTTCTACTTTTTCAGTTATGTGAATTTTTTGTTTTGTTTTGGAGTGTGAATATTCTGTGAAGTAAGTGGATATGCAACATAAACTGGATATGAGGAAGAAAGAGCTCTGTCTGAAGGAAAAACATGAACTTTGGGTTCGATCTGAGTTGACAATTCTGTGTTGGGAAAGAGAGAACATGAGGAGCTGTTACTCTGTGGTGACTAAATTCAAGGCAGTAATATTTCTTATGCTTCTCTAGATGTGCTGCTTCCACTAGTTTTTCCTCAGTGAGAGATACACAGATCATACTTATTTACCTTCTGAATGGGTGAATAAAGTAGCACTGCAGCACTCTCAGCCTAGTTGCTGCCTAGGTACAATGCCATCAGGATTCCCTGTGTACAGTGCAGGGGCATGTGAGTGAAGAATCATTCTGAGATAGCACAGCTCACCCTCAAAAAGCTGTGACTGAAAAGAGACAGGGGAACTAAATTTAGGAGTCAGGCTGTTGGTGGAACCACTTCTTCCACTTCCATTTTTTTGTTTCCATAATGCAGGAGCAACATGCCTGGACAGTGTGATCGGGACTGGATTGAAATTCTCTTGTCTGAATTTGTAATAAGTGGAAGTTAGTATGTCAAAACTAGAAATCTACAAAGTGTACCTGATTGATTTTGAGGCATGGAAAGGTTACTGCAAAAGCAAATAATTTTTTAATTGAATGACAATGGCTGAATAGCTCCTGAGAACTGCTAGGATGGGCTAGGAGTTGCAGTTGAAGCATTCGATTCATTTGCAAATGAAACGTGAAGCACAGCTGCAGAGCATAATAACTAGAGAGTCAGGAGTTTGGGGTTTTGGGATTTTGTTGGGTAGATTGGTTTGTTTAGGTGTTTTTGGTGTGCTTTGGCTGGTAGTTCTTGTTTTGATTTTGCTGGGCTGTTTTGGTTGTGTTGCTTTGTTTAAAAGGCAGGGAAAAAAGAAAAAAGCTTACCTAGGTAACAGCTGAGAAAAGGTCTGATGAAGCAGCAGTGGACTGCAACATTGGTTGCAAATATCAGGCAACTAACAATTTCTGGTTAGAGTTATTGCTAATGGGATCAAGTAATAAAATAGCTGAGCAAGCAATAGCCATACTAAATCAGATCAAATATTCTTCTCATCTGGTGTCCTGTCATCAACAGTATGGTTTTGGGCTTTTTGAAAAGGTTAACATCAGAAGAAAATGCAGAACAATCCTGGTTGTGTGAGAGAGATGTACGACAGATGAGTCTTGCGGTGTGGATTTCACACATGTTCCTATAAAGTGTCATCCAGTAAAAATGTGCTGAGGAAGACAGTAGTGCAGTGCACTGTGGTGGAGCTGAAGTGGCTGCTGTGCAGATATGTGTTGAAACAAAGTGATACGAACCGTGGCTCGAAGCAGGATTTCAGTAGGGCTTTTTCATTCCTGCATTATCCTCTCATGTGAATATTTCCAGCATCTCTTTGGGGCTTTGGAGTGAACTGTGTCAGACTGAATACTTCTTACAGATTTGGGAAAAATTCCCAGGTTGTGTGTTAGGTAAATCCTTGCTCCCATGATTTTAGTTTTGAAGTGAGAAATGTTTCAGAAAGTTCAGTGACACTTACTTTACTTCTGCTAGGTAGAGTTGTTGATTCTCTCATGCCAATGATATTTTTTTGTGGTCTTTTTTGATTAAAAAACTAGTTGTGACACTGAAGCACTGTCATAAATTGACCATTAATAAATCTTAAACTTTTTGAAATAATGACATGTAAAGCGGGGAAAAGAAGAAGAAAATTTTGGTGTTTTGTTTGGTTTTTTAGCATTTTTTTTTAAGCCTGGCATGGAACTAGAGTGAATTTTGCATTTAACTGGAGAATAAGAGATGCAAGAATAAATTTTTTAGAGATTATAAGAAGTTATTCTGTTTGGATGACTTTTTTTGTCTGTTATTTACACTGGTGATTTTGATTCTAGTCCTTTATATTGACAAGGAGAGAAGACAGAGTGTGCTTCTGGTGGAGTATGAATGTGACATGGAGTTTGCCATAGTCTTAGCTTCAAATGAATGTCAGAAATAAGACCAAGTGTTGTTCTTCAGTAAAATATGTTAATATTAACTTATCTGTGATAATATTCTCTGAGGTGTGTGGCTGAATAGTGGCCTTTATTGCAAGAAGATAAGATAAAATCAGATTGGTCAAAGTTAAGCAGAGAATATTACCTTCCTCCTAATTTTCTTGTCTAAAAGACAACAAAATTGTAGTTAATTGTCATAAGCTTATTTCATGAGAGGAAGGTCTCAGTGTCCCCTGTTAGCCCTTCTGGCAGCAGGGACAATCCAGCCTCAGGGTGTCATTATTTTCCTGTCTCTCTAAAAGGCATCCGCTCAAAGTTTTTTTTCCTCATTCCATATCATCATAGCTATCCTAAGGAAGCTTTTCTACAGTGACGTAAATAGGAGCAGCTCAGTTTTTTTTTTCAGTTGTAAGATCAGATAGCAGTGCTGTAAAAATGAAATTGTCAGGGGGTCACCCATAGGGTGGTAGGTTATCTGGTTACACAGTTCAGGAGTTTAAACAATTATAAAGGCAATTAGTTCAGGCAGTTGAAGTCTTGCCCCTGCTCTGTTTCAATGGAAAGCAGAGGGGAAATATTGTTCTATGGAGAAAAGAGTGAGAATAAGAGCTACTAGATTTTCTGCTTTGGGATACTGAGGGCAAGAAGGGCAAAGCTGAGACAGGACAGATAGGGTGTTTTTTTTTCTCCAAGATGGTAGTACTTGAGTCAGGCATGCAAAGAATCGCTTGGGATTTGGGAGTGAAATATTTCTTGAAAATGTGGCATATATCATAACAGACATAGTTTTTTTTTTTGTTGTTGTTTTCTTTTGGGTTTGTCTGAAAAATGGAGGATTTTTTTTCTTTATTTCCCACTTGTACTTCTGTGTTTTCATCTGTATTAATCTCTGAGATTTTTCTGTTTGTCAGATCTTCACATTAAAAGCAGAAAGATTCTCAAATAAAAAAAACCACCATAACAGCAGTAATGTTACTTTTTTAAATGGTGCTGTAGGATTGAAATGGAGAATGAACTGATTTATGCTAGTGCTATGCTTCAGTTTCAGGTGCATAAGAGCCATGTTCTCCTTAGGCAGACATGTATCTGGCTCTTTATATTCTTAGTAGATTGAGGGAGGTTTTCCTTCTCCTCTACTCTGCCCTGGTGAGGCCTCATCTGGAATATTGTGTCCGGTTCTGGGTCCCCCAGCTCAAGAAGGACAGGAAGCTGCTTGAGAGAGTCCGGTGCGGAGCCACAAAAATGATTAAGGAAGTTGAACATCTTCCTTATGAGAAGAGCCTGAGGGAGCTGGGGCTTGTTAGCTTGGAGAGGAGATGACTAAGGGTTGACCTCATCAGTGTTTACAAATATGTAAGGGGTGAGTGCTAGGAGGATGGAGCCAGCCTCTTCTCAGTGATCCCCAGTGACAGGACAAGGGGCAATGGGTGGAAGTTGAGGCATAGGAGGTTCCATGCAAACCTGAGGAGGAATTTTTTCACTGTGAAGGTGACAGAGCACTGGAACAGGCTGCCCAGGGAGGTTGTGGAGTCTCCCTCTCTGGAGATATTCAGGAACCATCTGAATGCGTTTCAGCGTGATCTGCTCTAGGCGATCCTGCTCTGGCAGTGGGCTGGACCAGATGATCTTTTGAGGTCCCTTCCAGCCCCTGACAGTCTATGATTCTATTAAGAGAACCAGACAGCTGGTAGCTCTGTACCTCTGTTTTTTCCATTTTTGCTTTATTAAAAGAAGGGTCAATCCCAATATGCCATCAAGGCAGAAAGAATGAAACTTAATTTGAAACACACCTCTGTTGAACTGTCAACTGTTGGTATCGAAAAATACTTCTTAGTGGTTGGGATGATAGCTTTTGGGCTTATATTTAAAGTATTCTTTAATTTTTTATCATCATGACAATTGTATTAGTTAATAAAAAGAAAACAAGAAAGGTTAAGAATAAGGTGAACTCCTAACTTTAAAAAGATGTTCTGGGTACTAATAATTCTTCAGGCTATGGAATCTGTATTAAAAGCAAAAAACAAACCAAGTTTTTTGTAAATGCAAGTGGCTGCACAGGGAGATAGTATTTATTTTTTATTATTAGCATAGCATATGGAGATCAGATTAGAGCCTTTAAAATAAACTAAACACTCAGAAACAAGAGTTTTCTAACAGAAAAAATAAGGTTGTTTGAGGTATGTTATGTTTTCTTTGTATAGAAATTTCAACCTGTCATGCATATAGGTTTTTCTGGTTGAGATAATACCTGTTTTCCCCAGACAAATCCATCTATGGATTGTAAATGAATAAGCAGTGTCCCTGCATATTTTTGTCAATAGCCCTCTTAACATCTTTTGTGATATTTACAGGTTGCTACTGTAACCCGTCTCTGTTTATTCAGGTTTATAGTTCAGTAGGGACAATCCATTTCTATTCCAGGAATACATCAGAAGCAGTACCTTCCATTGCCCATATCTTAATTACAATTTTATTTTAGGATTTCAGTGAAGTTGGATCTAAATTGAAGAGAATTTCTCTTATCCTTTGTTTTAGTCTTGACTAAATAAATGAAACAGAAACCTATGTGTACACCTTGAGACAGCGAGAGCTGAACTGAAATATTTCTGCTAGGTCTTACTGAAGTTATGTAGTGTAGAATGGATGTTCACATGGAGAGGATTTACAGGATCAGGTCATATGCATGACTTCTTACTGAGATCTAGAGTGCCCAATAAAGTGCTAGGATTTGTTTTGTCTCTCTCATGCACAAATTGTTTGCAGAGGGATGGACTACTTACCAAGGAATAAGATGACCTGTTAAAAAGGAACAAAAAACTATTCAAGTGGTGACACTGGTAATAATCTACCCAGGGCATGCCTGGTATAACAGGTGAAAATGTTTGATTATTGAAGTGTACTGGAAATGTACTTGTGAGACTTTTCAGTGTTATAGAAATTAGTTGCTTTGAAAAAAATAGTTGTATTTAATAAAACTATTTTCCTGAAAATATTCAGATTATAGAAAGTTTTTGTGGAAATGTCTTGGGGAGTACAGGTTTGTAGCATACTGGAATTATTTTTCTTGTTGGCTTTCATGCAGCTGCTCCCATTGTAGTGCTGTTTGGCGTGATGAAAATTATAATTTCCTTTAGAAAATGTTACAAATGGTACTCTTGGGAGTATTTTGCATGGCTCAGCTTTTTGGATGCTTTGGGGAGAAAAGCAAAGCCTTTTTGTTGTGGAGTAAAGGCTATACTAAGCCTGCAATGCTTGGATTTTGTCTGACATTACTTTTTGCCCAAGGTCGTTAACTACAGTTGGGAATTTACTGAAATAGTGTATTTCTGTAGTTATCAGGGATTAAAGGGTTGGAATTTAGACATCAGTTTGCACATTACTGTGAAATGAAATTGGAAGGATACACGCGTGTAGGAACGAAATAGTGTTTGTCTTTTTCCTTCACCTGTCTTGTTTGGGTCTATGCTGTTCTAAGTGTACCTAAATATTTAGCAGTTCTCCAGCACTACTGGAAATCAGAGCTTCTACGTCTGGTTCCTGTCATCTCAGTGACAGGATGAGGGGCAGTTGAGGCATAGGAGGTTCCATGCAAACCTGAGGAGGAATTTTTTCCACTGTGAGGGTGAGAGAGTACTGGAACAGGCTGACCAGGGAGGTTGTGAATTCTCCCTCTCTGGAGATATTCAAAAACCATCTGGATACGTTCCAGTGTGATCTGATGTAGGTGATGCTGCTCTGGCAAGATTCCTATGCTGATGATCCAAGGCCATTTATTTGAAGAAGTTGTTGGATGCTAAGTAAAACAGGTGTAGATGTTGCTGTGGTTTAGATGCCTGATTTTAAGTTTAATGCCCAGCTAAGGTTGAAATAAGGAGTTGTGGAGTGTTCTGTGTGTTGATAAAGACAAGAAAAGATTATCTCAGATGAGGAAGATTCAGGAAGATGAATGAGTAATTATGACTGTGCAAATTTTACTGGAATAGCATAGCTGCAGACTGCTGTTGTCTTGCAGTTCAGAGCAATGACTTGATCTAGGTAAAACAAATTACTAATCTCAGTTCAATGTACAGTAAGGTAGTTTCCAGAAAAGTATGTTACTTCATACAGTCTTTTTGTCTTCGTTAGGAATGGGAATGTCTGATAAATGGGAGTGTATAATAAATTTTAATTTAGAATTTGTTCTTATGTCTGCTGTTCTTGACCTATATTGACTTCTGCTACAATTGTCACTGTTGTGGCATGGGTGCTTGTGTCACCAAATGAGTTTGAAAATGCCCATGAAGCCTTTTATTTTGCTACTGTAGGATAAACCAAGTTCTTTTCTATTCTTTTCCTTTCTTTCTCTCTCTTTTTTTTTTTTTATCTATTCAAGATGTGCTTACATTCTACCTTGATTTTGAAGACATCATGGATCTGCTCTGAACTCTGTTTTGTCCATAGATGAATGTTAGATGTTTTATGATCAGTTATTGACTCACTACAGCCATAGGAACACAAAAGACAAAATATATTATCTGAAGAGGTGTCATTAACCAGCCATTTTAATATTTGGTCAATATTAAGCATCTGTATAAAGTTTTGTTATCTATCTTGCTTTTTAGACCGCTTTTTTCCTTAAATGCTCTGAGCTCAGAACATCATTTGTTTAAGCCAAGTGTGGTGTTGGCACCACTTCAGTGTGCTCTGGGCTTGGGTGCTTTAAGAACTGGTTGGAAGACTGGATTTCCAGTTATGTTAAGTTTGTAGAATTACAGAATGTTCTGCTGTGTTTATAATAACCAGGCTGAGATGACTGTAATGCCTAGCTTGGTTAAAGGATTTAGTTCCCTGTAAGATAGTAGATATCCAGCTTCAAAATGAATTACAGCAATGTGGAAAATGATAAAGCTACAGATTTCAGCTGCTTTGGGGCAGTGAGACTGTCAAACAAAGAATACTTTTGCATATATTTTAGTATCAGAAAATGATTAACTGTGATGGTAAGATCAGGTCTACTGCCTAGACTCCTGCAGCTTACATTTCAGATTTTGAAGACATGTAATGTTTTATTTATTTTCATAGAATCATAGAATCAGCCAGGTTGGAAGAGACCTCCAAGAACATCCAGTCCAACCTAGCACCCAGCCCTAGCCAGTCAACCAGACCATGGCACTAAGTGCGCCATCCAGCCTTTTCTTGAACACCCCCAGGGACGGTGCCTCCACCACCTCCCTGGGCAGCCCATTCCAATGCCAATCACTCTCTCTGCCAACAACTTCCTCCTAACATCCAGCCTAGACCTCCCCTGGCACAACTTGAGACTGTGTCCCCTTGTTCTGTTGCTGGTTGCCTGGGAGAAGAGGCCAACCGCCAGCTGGCTACAGCCTCCCTTCAGGTTGCTGTAGACAGCAATGAGGTCTGCCCTGAGCCTCCTCTTCTGCAGGCTGCACACCCCCAGCTCCCTCAGCCTCTCCTCACAGGGCTGTGCTCCAGGCCCCTCCCCAGCTTTGTCACCCTCCTGTGGACACCTTCTAGAACCCTCCACCTCTTGTGCCCTGAGTCGGCCTGAGGGTAGCCTTGAAACCAAACTGGCCTTGTAGAACCCTCCACCCCTTGTGCCCTGAGTCAGCCTGAGGGTAGCCTTGAAACCAAACTGGCCTTCTAGAACCTTCCACCCCTTGTGCCCTGAGTCAGCCTGAGGGTAGCCTTGAAACCAAACTGGCCTTCTAGAACCTTCCACCCCTTGTGCCCTGAGTCAGCCTGAGGGTAGCCTTGAAACCAAACTGGCCTTCTAGAACCTTCCACCCCTTGTGCCCTGAGTCAGCCTGAGGGTAGCCTTGAAACCAAACTGGCCTTCTAGAACCCTCCACCCCTTGTGCCCTGAGTCAGCCTGAGGGTAGCCTTGAAACCGCCATCCCCAGCTGGGGCCTCCAAGGTCTCAGAGGCCGCAATGACGCAGCTCAACTGCCTGTCTGCCATTTCCCTCACCAACCATGAGGTAAGAACGTGCGCTGTTCTGAGAGAGAAGGGAAGGGAAAAGAGGGGAGAGAGATCAGTCAGGCACTGCCTTTTCAGCTGTGATACAGGAAGGTGGAATAGACTAACAATATTACAATGTTCTGGGACAAGCAGGTGCACCCCCCTGGGACGGGCCTCTGTGGTTTTGCTCAGGGAGAGCTAGGATCCTTCAAACTGCCACACTACCCAGGGGCTGGTCCCAAATGCTGAAGCCAAACAAACCTGTGGGATTTCCAGGCAATAAGGTAGATTTTTCTTGGCTGAAAGGGTGCTCAATGACTGGAACGGGGTGCCCAGGAAGGTGGCAGAGGCCCTGTCCCTGGGGCATTTCAAAGAGGCAGAGATATACTGAGAGACACAGTTTAGCACCAGCCTCAGTCTAATGAATTTTGTGGTCTTTTAGCTTTAAATTGAAACAGCGTAGCAGAACACATGAAACTAATTTCCCATGATAAAGAATAATGTAGACTCAACTATGCATATCAGCATAGTTACCAGTAAACTATCTGGCTATTTTATATCCTATATGGTAATGCTGTGTGATAATTCATGCTGATTGTATACCGATCTCAAATATTTTTCTATTGCTTGTGCATGATTTTTACTTACCCTAATCTTCTATTTTATTCAAAAACGTTTTAGAACCAAAGCCACATGACAAAAAAGCCCAGAGGAAACATACTGGAAAAGCCATTCTGGGTCAAGGATTATATTTGACATATTTGCTGTGTAAGAAAAAAAAACACACACAAAACCAAACAGGGAATGGGTTCTTGCCTTTATTTCCTCTGTTTAACATTGCCTGTACCTTTAATACAGGCCTAAAAGCAAAATACTCAGCTAGGTGTTTTCACTGTAGCATTTTCTTTTCATTTCCATAGGCACTTAGGTAGTTGTGGAAGAAAGAGGGCCTATGACACAGCTTTCTTTGATTTCATCCTCTTCAAGATTTTGCATATCACAAGCACCAGATGTTTGCCTTTGCAGCTTTACTCTGTTCTACTTTTCAGTTTGGCGTTAGTCAGAAACTGAAATAGGAAGTAATGAAGGGTGATGAAAGACATAGTTAGCATTGGCATGAAACAGAACTTCTTACAGAGCTTAAATAGAAGAGAATTTATCATTTATTCAGTGTTGGGTTGGAAAGTATTTTATATTTTAACAGCATAACATCATATTACACCAGCAAAAATTCTGCCAAATACCACATTTATATACAAATTTGTAAAAGTGTTTTTTTTTTTTTTTAAATAATATTCATTTTGGTGTTATGGTGATTATGTCTGTGCTTACAGTTATGTAACATGCAAGAGACCTGATATTCGCATGGGGTTGTACAGAGCATCCAGCATATCTCGACTTAGACAAAGTGCATCACTCCCAAATTCCTGAGGAAATTTAATTAAAAAAAATAGAAAAATCAGTAGCTAACCCCCTTATGTTCTTTCAACTTCTTTCTAGGTCTTAAAGTGCAATTTCTGATTTATTTTTATTACTCTGTCAGTGTCATTTTGACAGAAGCAACCTTGCTGGTTCTAGTGCTTTCATATTGCCTGCTGACTGGCGGTTATCTGTGGTAGAGTAGTGCGTTTTCCAGAGAATTAACCTTTCTTAAATCACTGTGGTAAAGTACTGGTGATTTATACTATTGAAATAGTTATTTTTTCCTAGTCTTTGTGTAGTCTGTCTGTGTGTTTTTGTGTTTGCTGTTATTTTTTTTCCCCTCAACTGAACTTAATTTGGGGATCTAAACATGGTGCCAGAAATCCATCAAGAGGCAGTTGTAGTGCTGCATTTGTAGTCTCTCTTAGCTGGGGAAAGGGTGGTGTTTCTTAAGAGCATTGTTATTTTATTAAAGGTGTGTCTAAAGAGGAGAAAGCCTTAGATGTGTAGTTGATTAGAACTATCTCTGGGTGCTATGAAAAGTATTTGAGAATATTTAAAGAAGATACAGGCTAAGGTCTTCAAGTCTTTAGCACCACAAAATGCTAACTGCTGACCAGAGAGTTGATTCAGTGTGAAGCTCATCTTTTCATCTTCCATTCACTTTTTCATAATATAGGAAAGATTGGACTAAAAATAAATGTTGAAAGGATTAACACATTTTCTATGTTATTTCTAATATCAAAAACTGAAAACAAATGCTGTAATCAGATGATTAGTTAGCCTAATCTGTCTTTTTGTGCCTTAACAGGTTGGTGCACACTCTTAAATGCAGCTGCAGCATAAATCTCTTTCCAACAGAGGAATTCATGCTTGTTGTTTGTTTGTTTAAATACGAGTTTGACAGAGATTCTATAAAAAAGCAATAGTTTTCATTTGAATTTGTTGTGCTCACTTTTCTAGAGAAGTTAAAGTTACTTTTTAAGGGCTGATTAACCTACAAGCCTGTGTGTGAAGTGTCTTCTAACAGTTTTTCATACTCTGGCAACATTTATTGATTTGAGTTTCATCATTAGTTTTTTGTATAGACAAGTAGTGAAAAAAACAGTGATAGGTCAAAGAAACCATTGATAAGTATATAAAATAAATAAGAAATGACCTAGTTTCTTTAAAATCAGTGCAATACATGTGTTTTAGGAATTTTTTTTCCCTTAAAGTTCTAACTAAAGTTCAACAGAAGCATTGCCAGCGATCCTTTTGGGCATTGAATAATATTCTCTTCATTTGCTAAAATAGGATTAGCGAGTAGATCTCATTAGGAATTTGCACATGACTTAATTATTATATAGATAAAAGGGAGTGAATTCCTCAAAGTCAAATAAAGTTGGGAAAATAATATGTAAGAATCCAAGCAGGTAGAAAGCATTACTGCAAGGGTTTGGGGTTTTTTTTGGTTGTGTGGTGTGTTTTTGTGTTTCTTTTTTCCTTCAGAGCCTGTCAGGTAAAATGACCTTGCCATCTTTCTTCAAAGCATATATGCCATGTATCAGATTTAGGAAAGATTTGGGTGACTTAATGAATATAAAGGTAAACATTGAAAAAACTTAAGTGGATTTTTTTTGGCTTGCCTTAACAAAAGAAAATATATAATGGTGGTAAGGATTATTTAATTTTCATTGGAAGTCACTCATAAATTATTTGTTGATAAACCTTTTTGGAAAGGGGTCTCATTATTAAAAAAAAAGATAAAAATGTAATGTTTTTGTTACACATAAAGCTATTTGTGAAGGCATCTTTTATTTTTCCTGGCATATTTATGACCTGACCTTCTACCCCATCACACTTTAATCCTCAGAAACATTGAATTTATAGTCCGGGTTTTCAAAACCAGAATTTCACAGCATACATTAGTCATCACCTTCGCCTTCTGCTTTCTTTGAAATTAATATGACTTAAAGCACCCATTAAAATGGTTCCCAAACTCACAGAGTGTGTGTAAGGGTTGTTGGGTAATCTTGCTCTGTTACACAAATATTTTTTTCCCTGTGTAGTATTTAGAATGTGTGCAGGTATTTGTGAGCAAATAATGAAAAAAAAAAAAGATCTTGTAGCCTTGAATAATTGCTTTCTATTCTGTAATTTGATGATGCTAAAGCTGTTTTGATATACCACTGCAAAAAAAAAAAAAAAAAAAACCAAACCAAAAAAACAAACCAAGACAAAGTGACAAAGTTTGATTGCTTGCATCTGATATTTTTGTCTTGGAAAATCCTCTTCCTCTGTTGTAGTCACTAATGCATGTGTGTATACAATTCTTAGACATATGAAGGACCAAAACAAGAAGGTTGCTAATCTGAAGCACAATCAGCAAATGGAGAAAAAGAAGAATGCACAGTTGTTGGAAGAAGTTCGTAGACGAGAGGACAATATGACTGACAACTCTCAACATTTACACGTGAGTTTGTTTTTCAGTTATGTTTTAAAACCAGAAAAGTAAGTACATTTCTGATTCACTGTGTGCCTTTCAGGTTCTGTAGTTAATCTTTTCCCTCAAAGAGCTGATGGCTCTCTTCTTTCATTCCAGAGGATGCACTACTGACTTCACTTGCATCCATGAAACAGTTACTATTTAGGGTAAGGAAAGAACAATGCAGTTCTAAGCCCTCTCCTCACAATGGCTGTCTTTTTACTTATTTAAAAGCAAGTAGGTCATTATAGCTTTTCTTTGAGGTGAGTCAGAAAACATAAGGATAATTTTCCTTTCTGGATTCTGTGTCTGCACTGTTCACAGCATTATTTTCAGAACCCATAGTGAGAGTTTGGGCAGACTTGCTTTATTTGAATGATTAGTGCTGTAAAATACAATTTTTTAAAGATAATTCAATTGTATGAAAAAATTTCTGCCATATTTTCCCTCATGGAGATCGAATATGACAACATTTGAGACTTGTGATACTTCTCCTGTTTCTAGATGTAGCTCTTCCCACTAAATTCCACTGTCTGGAAGTGAAATTCTATATGACATTATCTGGTTGCATACTTAGATGTGATTTGATTCTGTTAACTCTGTACATGCATATGTAGTGGGTTAAAAGGATGAAGGTATATTGTCCAACAGAGTAATGGTTAATTTAGGATCCGTTTTGATGTTATGTACTTAGAAGTAGTGTAGAGGAGCACTGTAGACAGCTGTAGCCATCTCAGTTGGCAAATCTCTGTGGTTACTATACCAGCAACTTCTTTCTTACAATGGAAAGAAGGTTGCCCTCTGTCTCCTGTTCTTGTTTAAGATAGGTTTTGACCTTTCTTCTTAAAGAAACTACAGTCTGTAGTTACTGAGTTCAGGCATTGAGATTTGAAAGATGATTAGCTGATCTGGTTAAATGATAAACTACAGATTAGGGAATTTGTGTTAAAGGCCACAAAACCAGTTAAATGTATGACAAAATTAATTTTCTGTGATCTGACTGTGAAAAGCTCTGAAGGACTGATTGCTGTCAACAGCATCCATGTCTTCATACTTGTTGTTTATAGACAAGTGTAGTTTATAGTGCGAAATACCAGTTCTGCCTTGATCTGGTTAATAGAAGGGGTTTCTGGACAATTGCCAGTAGGTGGGATTTGACTTTCACATGCTTCATGTGGTACTGGATTTCTTATATGTTCCTATATGCAAAATGGAGAAATTAGCACCACACCTCTTCAGGCTTGCATTGGTAAAACTGAATGTCAGAATGAAGTTGAGGAGATGATGTAACACTACACAGATGCGTAAATAATACATGTACTGACTGTTTAACTTGATCATTACATGCATCACCTGCATGTGATGTAGTATTAAGACCTTGTGGAAATATTTGGTCTGACAGTGTAGTATATCAAAACCTCAGTGTTGAGCAGCTACTTGTAATTAGTGTGGTTTAGCAAAGAGAATATATTAGAGCCTTATTTTTGTCAGTGTTATTTTGGAAGTCTGTCAGTGCGATGTGATCGTTAGAGAATGGGCGTCATCCTAGAGTCTGGTGTAGCTGTTATGCTTTGAGCTTTCAAATCATATGATGAGAATGGTCTACTGAAGGGAAACAGCATGGTTCAATAGCCTGAATTTTTAAAGAAATCTGTAGTTTGGTGTGTAGCCCTTCTGTGCTGTTCACTTGCTATGAAGTGTTTACATGTTAAAAACAGTTTGAAAAACACTTAACTGAAAACTGTTATTTCACTGTTACTCTGCCTAAAAAAGTTAGTAATGTGTCTTGTGGTCCATCCTACACTTGCTGATCCAATGAGAAAGTGACAGTGACTGATAGCTGTTTCTGTCCATCAGTAGGTGCTTTGCATTCCCCAACTCTTCATCTGGTAGCTGTAAGAACAAAAGGAAGCAGCAAATATTGGTTGTCTGTGCTACTGGCCTGCTGGTACAGCTAATCCTGCCTTCTCTGGCAGTAGCAAAACAGGGAATCTGTTGCTTTCACCAGTCTGCTGCTAATTCAAAAGAAAATTAATTGGTATTTCAGTTAAATATTGGATTAAACATTTCAGCCATAGGAATCTGATCACCTTTTCTTGTTAGTGTTTATAATATCTTTTATGTTAAGTAGTGACAACCTATGTTTATAGACACAGTGCTTGCTTGTGTCTGTAGTGCTTGCTATACTTGTTGCATATGTGAATGACACATTAAGCTATTAGGGCAAAATGTGTTCTAAAATTCTCAGGCATGATGTAGTGATTGCAGTTGTTGGCTAGCTGTGCTAAACTGAAGAGCAATTAGACGAGTCAAATCCTTTGCTCCAGCCAAGTCTCAATCCCTTCTGCAGAAGTACTAGAAAAGATGTACTAACAAAGGTAGCAGAATCGACTGTGGACTAGTCTGGGAGTCACTGAGGGCGAACTGAAATAAGTTGCAGTGCGATCCATTTTGTGGCTGTCTAAAGGAGGGGCTGTAACTCTACCCAGTCAGCTGTCCTCTTTCTGGTAGGTTTGGAAGTCTGTGATTTCTTGGAAACTTCAATAGTAAGTAATAGTTTCTGAGGCTTGTAGCATCATGTGTATTCATGGCACTTCATCTCTTCAGATAGAAGCCTCTCAAAGCTGGTTCATATCCTAGCATCAATGATTGCAGGTCGGGTTTGAATTTCTGATGTCCCCATCTCACAGCACTCCAGGGCCACTGCTGTGATGGAGAGTGCCTTGGGATTTTTGGGGAGGGTGTTCACTTTGGTCTCCCTCAGCTATAATTCTGAGTGATGCCCCAGGTGTGGTGTTGGGGGGCTATTTGGATCACTGTAAAACTGGAAACATCAGGGAGCCAGACTTCAAATTAATTCTTGGGAATGAAGAATAGTTGTGAGGTTTTGAGCTTTTTCCTTCTGCAAATCAAGGGCAGACCTGTACAAATCTTTCCAGACATGATGGCCATATATTACATAAAGCATCCCAGCAGGAGAGCTGGCCCTTGAACACTTCGTCATGAAATTTTTTTGCAGTGGTGTATCTAACATGCCTTTATTTCTCTCTCTTTCTTTTGGCCTGTCTTAAAAAGATAAGCCTTTCTGAGTAATGCTGAGCTGAGAAATACACAGGTCTCATGTTATAAAGTTGTGTGTAATTCCTCACTTCTCTTTTCAGGGTTTTGAAATATGAGAGGTGTTTTATTTTCTGAGATGTGGGTTGTTTTTTTTTCCTTGATTCCTATATGGAACATGTTTGTTCCACTGACACCTCAATTGAATTGAGAAAGTAAACATTTGCATAACATTGCCAACTTGTGTGGGTTTGTTTTAGATTCTGATTTTCAAACCTGCAGTAATAACAGTCCTTTTTTGTAAGTAAACAATAAGAATGCATATGTAGTAATATTCCCATGTGTCTCAGAACATGACCTCAAAGAAAATTAAGTGAATGCCTCTGAGCATACTTTTCATATATGTGAAGTATTGATTTAATAGGTGAACTGAATCTTACGGAATCATATCTGTGTTAAGTCCAGAAATGCTGCTTTGTGGAAACTTCATGTAAACTGTTTAATGCACCTCTCTTGTCATGTGTGCAGAGATGACCCTGAAAGCAAAGTTAAAAAGTTTAATACCTCATTGTACTCGGATCTAGACCGATTAGATCTAGACTGGGTGTTTCTAACTCTCCTAATGTTTTAAATGCTTAGGTTATTTGTAAAAAATTCTTATGTGGCTTGTGTTAGATTTTTCACATAAAAGGAAAAAGGGTTTGAGTGAGAGAATGTGGAGTTATCGTTGAGTATGAAAATGATATGTACAGGTAGCTTCATCAATGCTCAAAGCCTGAAGTACTCTGATGTGGATTGTGTACAGGCATAAATACCTCTCTTGTTAAACAGAATCTAGTTTATCAGCTTTGGTTTGTCACTGAACATAGGCAAGAATTCTGGTTTCTCAGTGCCTGAAAAAAAATATGAGAAAATCCTATCAGAAGAGGAAAAAAAAAAGCGCAGTTAATACTACTGCTGTCTGATTCTTACCATGTGAATATCCATGCTATCTTCCCACTAAAAATAGTTCCCAAGAAATTTCACAGCTAGTCACCATGGATCCTTAAACTTGGATTGTTTTCTTTTTCATCTGGGCTTCAGTATATAATTTTAATCTCCGTGGTAGTTCTAGAAATACAGAACATAGTGAAGACATAGCACATTGCCCTATGTTATGTCTGTGTCTTTTAAAGTACCCTTTAAGCCATGCTTCTGTGTTATACCTGACATTCATTTACTCTGACTTTTAATGCTGTGTATTTCCTACTGCATTGTCTCAAACTCTGAAACTATAATGTTAATAAAAAGAGGAAGCTAGGGAATGAAGTCTTGGAAATAAAAATGAACAGAGCTGTGTAATCAGAGACAGAGGAAACAGTCATGACTTATGCAGACAGGCATTAGTGTATGCAGCTGACATAAGGCAGGAGAGAATTCATTGCATAAACACACAGCTTTGTATTTATTAGTGCTGAAATACGTATGCACTGAGAAAATTAAAGCTTTTAAAGGGGTTAAAATCATGAGTTACTGTGTTTAAAATGATTTCTACTCTAAGCATGCATCTGAAGGTGGACCTATGCCTCCCTAAGGTGGATCTATACCTCATTGAAAGGCTTTAATACTTACAAATGTTTAGATTCTTTGCCTTCAGAAGGCTAGTCATTTTGTAAGGGAAGATACAGAAAAGATTGGGATTTTTGTCTTTCACACCATTCCTCTTTGATTTCCACAATGTGCACGTGTGAAATGCATGCTGCAGCCTATCTCTGATGGGCAGAATTGCTCCCTACCTCTCATTTCACTTGCAGGCAGAGGATGAGGTGAAATAAGTGACTGCTCTTTAATATAACTTTCTCAATATTATGAACAATCAGAAAGCACAGATGACATATGAAGGACAGAAACTTGTGCAAATATGTATAGAGAACAGATTCACGCATTCACAGGTTGCCTTGAGTTGTAAGGGACCCTCAAGTGTCATCTTGTCCAACCACCCTGCAGTGGGAACTAGATCAGCCTAGTAAAATCATATTTTACCAAAACTTCTCTACAATTAAAGCAGAAGCTTAATGATACACCTTGAAGATTGTGATGATCCTGTGTTGTAGATGTCTGCCTTTAATATTGTGGCACATACAGAAATATTTTCAACAACAATCTCATTTCCAAAGTTGCAGACTAAATGTTTTTGACAGGATACATTATCTCAAGTTCTGTCTTTGAGTGGCTAAGGTGACGTCTTGTCCATTTAAGAAAATAAGTGTTCATGTACCTATCAGATGTTTTCAGCCATATAAATCAAGAGTTATGTGCTAGCAAATGAACAGAACATAGCAGAGAACATTACGCAGTTGTGTGCATAAGTTCATGGATACATCCTTTGGCATATCTCTGCTTTAATTATGGCTGGCTTTTGCCAGGATAGAATGTGCCCAGTAACTACAATCCAGTCTTCAGTAAGTTGTATAGCTTATATAAGGAATTCATACAGTTCATGGAATTTTTTTTCTTGAAGGGCAGGAATTGTGTTTTCTTAGAGCAGTCATTTTCATGTAGCTGAACAGACATATTTAATAGACATTCTGAAAAGGTAAGACTTACCACAACTGTGACACACTGATAACCAGTCTATAAAAAAGATACTTGAGCAGAGACTTGGGCAGTGAGCAATAAAATGAATAAGCCTGTGATGATGTAGTGCAATATATTAAAAAAAAGATTGCCAGTTTATAAATGCATGCTTAAAAAATCAGACATCAAACACGTGTAAGACTGTTGAAGGCGCAACTAGACTAATCTTCAGAAACCTAACTTGAGGTAAATATAAATACACTTTGTAAACATGAATGGATGCTTAGGAATTTTCGTTCCTGGGCCTGTGGAAGTTCCATGAGTTGTGGATAAATTCCATATGTGTTGCTGAAACGTGTGTTGAACTTCAGCCAGTAGTTTAAGATTATGTTGAAGAAACTATTTCTAAAAGGTTTCAGATGAAGAAAGGTATTTGACAGGCTACAGAGGGCAGGGAGGTTGATTGATAGGTCTGAGGATCAATACCAAAAGTGTTTTTTTTCTTTGGGGATTTACTTTGACATTTGTTTTCATTGTGCAGTGTAATCCCCAGAAGCCAAAACTACTCTTGTTATAAAATGTCCCTACAGACAATCCATGAAAATCTCACTTGAAGATCAGTTTCTGCTGTGGTCAGTCTCTTAAATATCTTTTTTTTTTCTTTTGGTTATAATTGGTGGATTGACAGAAGTGACTCAGTGCCCTGTGCTATATTGGGCTAACCAGCTGTAGTGTTAAAGCTTAGTGAGTAAAACATTTTCAGTATAACTGTTTTATGTTCTTGCATCCTTTCTTTTGTCTGCAGTATTTAGTTGTATGAGTAGGTATAAAAGAACATGAATTCTTAGATCTATTCTGATTTAGTAGTTTTGGATTTTTAAGTGAGAACACAGTCTTTTTAAATGTAATTATTAGTACAGCCTTTGGACTATTGCAGAGTCTCCTAGGGCACGCCATATCACAGTGACTCTTTGATCTTTCTCCATTCCTACAGTTAAGTCAAAAAAATCATGTTTTTCACTGTTAATCAAGGTAATGAAACTGACTTGTGTTATCCAAGAAGAAATTCTGGTCATTTTGCTTTGCAAACAAACTTAAATTTCTGTATTGCAATATTCAGCAATCTGTGAATTACAACTATTGACAAGTGTAAACACGTTATTAGTTGAAAAGGACATGTGCAGGAAGGCACTAGAAGAAAAAAATCATGTTGGAAGAAAGAAAACTGCAACAATAGGAAACAGGAAAAATTTTGTGATACACTTTTCCCCCCTTCCCCTCAATATTTATGTAATAACTCACACATGTGGGATTTCTGTAGTCTCCAGGGGGCAATTGCATTCAACATGCATCAAAAGAAATAGTTCAGTTAAACCAAGTCTCCCTACCCAGCAGTAATTACCATAGGTTTACACTGAGATATAGTTGCAAAAGGTGAGTCAGTAGGGCATCTGCAAATCAAGTCATATGTCAATCCTACATCAATAACCTCATTATAATGATGTTAGTGTTTCAGCACATGACTGTCCAATATAACATTCCACATACAGTTAATTTTTAACCTCTACATTGAGTTATAGCTTGTCTAATGTTTTACTAATGCATGTATTTAAACACTCTATATTACATAAATTATCAATGACAAACCCAACAATTTAGATTGAAATTCTGCAGAGTGAAATTGCAATAAAATGCCTGACCTGATTTGTGTAGCTGTCTTCAATATAAGATGAATATTGAAGTTTTAACCCTGTAATATAATGGCAGTTTGTTTTAGCGTTTCCAGTTTGGGCATTGCTCAACTTATGCTTTTTTAATTTCAATTTTCATGAATGAAAGCTGTTTTCCTATATATCAACCAGTAAAAAAAAAGCAACCATGTTCTATAAATACAACTAATCAGTTACATTCTATGCAAACTATATATATTATGTTGTATCTGTAGCATATATATTTGTAACTTTTTTCTTGTTGTTGAAAGCTTGATAGGCTGAAGGAAAATATAAAAAGGTGGGCACTCTGGTGGGCTGTGTCAGACTCAGATTTCTAGCTAGTTTCATAATTTGGTCTTGTATTTACCTCTTTCTAACCAGTGCTAGCTGTTGCTGCTGTTTGTCACTCTCCATAGATCATTTAGAATAGCATATAGGCCTGTTATTAATACATTTGGTCAGTAACAGAAGTTCTGCTTGAAGTAAGTCTAAGAAGAATTTTGGTTGCTTGCTAATACTCTAGATTTAGACCACTTCAGTCCTACTGCAAGTGTTCTGTAATAGCCTTATATAGTATTACTTACAGACCATCTCGTGTTACAGAATGGAAAGAAGAAAGGTGCTGAAGATGTTTCTTTACATCATCTTTTCTAGAATCCTCCTACTACAGGAAGTTTTAAAATTGTTTATTGGCAATGCATCCTTGCTTTTAGAAGCTTTCATGCAATACATTTCATTAGAAGATTTTTGGGCTCTCATCTCACTCTTACACTTCGCCAGTCCCTTTTAAAAAATTGTTTAAGTTTAGCTGGACAGAATTTAGCCAGAAAGAAATAGTGATAAAGGAAAAGAGACGGAGCTGAGAGTAAAGGATTTTCAAATCTCCAGGTGAGCTATTAGATCTTGGGATCTTGGGAAATATACTTCAATTCTAGTTTAAACAAATACTAGTAATTAGATTAAACTCAGAAAGAAACAGTTATTGGATGCCTACTGATATTTGCGGTCAGAGCAAAATGATTTTTTAGATACAGACCTCTTAACCACAGCAATACAAGACTAAATTGTTCATATTTCATAGAATCATAGGATCAATCAGGTTGGAAGAGACCTCCAAGATCATCCAGTCCAACCTAGCCCTAGCCAGTCAACTAGACCGTGGCACTAAGTGCCTCATCCAGTCTTGAACACCTCCAGGGATGGTGATTCCACCATCTCCCTGGGCAGCCCATTCCAGTGCCAATCATTCTCTCTGGCAAGAACTTGCGCCTAATATCCAGCTTATACTTCTCCCAGCTCAACTTGAGACTGTCCTCTTGTTCTGTTTCTGGTTGCCTGGGAGAAGAGACCAACCCCCACCTGGCTACAATGCCCCTTCAGGTAGTTGTAGACAGTAATAAGATCACCCCTGAGCCTCCTCTTCTCCAGGCTGCACACCCCCAGCTCCCTCAGCCTCTCCTCATAGGGTTTGTGTTCCAGGCCTTTCACCAGCTTTGTCACCCTTCTCTGGACATGCTCCAGCACCTCAACATCTCTCTTGAATTGAGGAGCCCAGAACTGGACACAGTACTCAAGGTGTGGCCTGACCAGTGTTGAGTACATGGGAAGAATAACCTCCCTTGTCCTACTGGCCACACTGTTCCTGATCCAGGCCAGGATGCCATTGGCTTTCTTGGCTACTTGGGGACACTGCTGGCTCATGTTCAGCTACTATCTACCAATACCCCCAGGTCCCGTTCTTCCTGGCTGCTCTCAGCCTCTCTGTCCCCAGCCTTACAAGTTACAGATAGTCCTTAACAAGCATTTCTTTGATCACAGAATCACAGGAACATTCAGGTTGGAAAAGACGTTCACGATCAAGCCCAACTGTTATCCCAGCGAAGTTCACCCTTAGACCACTTCCTCAGGCACCGCACCAGATCCTGTACTTCTGTTTTGTAGTTTTCCTTTTTTAATTTTCTCTCCTTGGGAAACAGTCTGTACATCTTTCCACATCTGAAAAAGACTCTTTCCCTAGAAATCCTAGAAATACTTTTGGGGAAAATGTGATATGTTATGAATATTATTGAAGTCCCAATGTTCTTATTAAATAAAAGCATTAGTACAATTGGAGGGTTTTTCTGTGACACTTTTGATAATTGTCAAGAGGGAAAAATGAACTTGAAATATTAGTTTGATGTGGATGAAGTATGAAAATCTTAACATTGAATCTTAAATACCAGAACTACGCACAGATGGCAATGGGGGGGTGGGAGGATCTCTAAACCATAAATTCTTTACATTTTTATGGCTATTTTGATGAGGTCAATTAGAAATGCTTGTAAATATTTATTTGTTAGGTGGGTGGAGTTTTATTCAGCAGTATTATTGGGTATCAGCCTGTCTTGTTTCTTTTTGCAGTGGCATCTTAGCAATGAAAGATGGGTTTTTACACCTGTTCTTTAACTGTCACGTGCTTTTGTCATACAGAGAACTACCACAGTTTATCCATCTAGAAGCCGAGACAAAGATAAAAGCCAAGTGTATGTGATTCCACTCCTCCTTTTTTTTTTTTTCACTTCAAAGGGATATTATAACAATGTGAACAGTGTGTCATGAGTGCTATAGTCCCTTCTTTTTGAAGAAAGAATTTTGTGTTTTCTTGCATATGAAGGGAATTCCTGGCTCTAGTAAAGTTGTTGGGAAATTTGCCACTGCCTTGTCAGACAAAGGTTTCTCACATAAAGAGAAAAACTATTTAAAAACCCTTCTACAGACAAAAAATAAAAGGTCATTGAGAAAGCAGATCTCAAGTATAAATGGAAAGAATCCTTTGTCATCCATCATTTACATCTGATTTGTTGATTGGAGTTGCAATTTGTGAGACAGTTTTTCCATGCTCAGATGTAAAGTTTGTCAAGCTTGAATATTCTGTCTGGGTGTTCTTTTATAAGAACATTTGGCTGCCAAGTCCTAGCAAATATAATTACTTCTCATAGTACAGGCAGTAGGTCACTAGAACACTGCTGTCTGGTTTTCATATCTTCAGCAAAAGGCTGATCATTCATATGTGCTGGTTTTGTTCATCTTGTGAAACTGATAAACACTAAAATAATTGGTGCTGTAATCAGGATAGCTAGTGTTTTAAACTTCTCTTCTGTGTCTTCTCTCTAAATGTGAAATAAGCATATCCCAAGAATCCTAGAAAGCTAGCATATAAAGCATCACCTTATAGCTTCCTACCTGGAGCCTTGCTGTGAATGTGCTCTTGGGATATCTGGATGAAGGTATCCTAAATCCATAATGGTAGGGTATGAGTTATTAGCTATCTTAGCTGTTTGATCACAGTATCACAGTATCACAGTATCACCAAGGTTGGAAGAGACCTCACAGATCATCAAGTCCAACCCTTTACCACAGTGCCCAAGGCTAGACCATGGCACCAAGTGCCACATCCAACCTTGCCTTGAACTGCCCCAGGGACGACGACTCCACCACCTCCCCAGGCAGCCCATTCCAGTGCCTAATGACTCTCTCAGTGAAGAACTTTCTCCTCACCTCGAGCCGAAATTTCCCCTGGCGCAGCCTGAGGCTGTGTCCTCTTGTTCTGGAGCTGGCCACCTGAGAGAAGAGAGCAACCTCCTCCTGGCCACAACCACCCCTCAGGTAGTTGTAGACAGCAATAAGGTCACCCCTGAGCCTCCTCTTCTCCAGGCTAAACAACCCCAGCTCCCTAAGCCTCTCCTCGTAGGGCTTGTGCTCAAGGCCTCTCACCAGCCTCGTCGCCCTTCTCTGGACACGCTCAAGCATCTCAGTGTCCTTCCTAAACTGGGGGGCCCAGAACTGAACGCAGTACTCGAGGTGTGGTCTGACCAGTGCAGAGTACAGGGGCAGAATGACCTCCCTGCTCCTGCTGACCACACCACTCCTGATACAAGCCAGGATGCCACTGGCTCTCTTGGCCACCTGGGCACACTGCTGGCTCATGTTCAGGCGGGTATCAATCAGTACCCCCAGATCCCTCTCTGTCTGGCTGCTCTCCAGCCACTCCGACCCCAGCCTGTATCTCTGCATGGGGTTGTTGTGGCCAAAGTGCAGCACCCTGCACTTTGAGCTATTGAACCCCATCCCATTGGCCTCTGCCCATCTGTGCAGGCGGTCAAGGTCCCGCTGCAGAGCCCTTCTGCCCTCCAGCTCAGTCACATCTGCCCCCAGCTTAGTGTCATCTGCAAACTTGCTGATGACTGACTCGATGCCCTCATCCAGATCATCTATGAAGATGTTAAAGAGGATGGGGCCCAGCACTGATCCCTGAGGGACACCACTAGTGACTGGCCGCCAGCTGGATGTGGCACCATTCACCACCACTCTCTGGGTCCGGCCCTCCAGCCAGTTCCTAACCCAGCACAGAGTGTTACCATCCAAGCCGCGGGTTGACAGCTTAGCCAGCAGTTTGCTGTGGGGGACAGTGTCAAAGGCCTTGCTGAAGTCCAGATAGACCACATCCACAGGCCTCCCCACATCCACCAAGCGGGTCACCTGATCATAGAAGGAGATCAGGTTAGAAAGGCAGGATCTGCCCTTCCTAAACCCATGCTGGCTGGACCTGAGATCTTTGCCATCCCTCAGGTGCGCAGTTATTGGCCCCAAGAGAACCTGCTCCATCAGTTTCCCTGGCACTGAGGTCAGGCTGACGGGTCTGTAGTTCCCAGGTTCCTCCATCCGACCCTTTTTGTGGATGGGGACCACGTTGGCCATTTTCCAGTCTCCTGGAACCTCTCCGGTGAGCCAGGACTGCTGGAAAATGATGGAGAGTGGCTTGGCCAGCTCAGCTGCCAGCTCTCTCAGCACCCTGGGATGGATCCCATCTGGTCCCATGGACTTGTGGGTGTCCAGATGGCTCAGCAGGTCCTGAACTAATTCCTCATGAATTTCCAGGGGAACACACTGCTCCCCGACCCCATCCCCCAGTTTAAGAGGCCATTTGCCTCCTCCTCCTCTCTCCTTACTGTTGAAAACTGAGGCAAAGAAGGCATTCAGGACCTCTGCCTTTGCTTCATCATCAGTTATAGTGTTCCCCTCCTGGTCCAGTAAGGAGTGGAGGGTCTTCTTGCCCTTCCTTTTAGCATTGATAAATTTATAAAAGTGTTTTTTGTTAAATTTCACGGAAGTGGCCAGCCTAAGTTCTAGCTGAGCCTTAGCCTCTCTAATTTTTCTCCTACATAGTCTGGCTACCTCCTTAAACACATCAGGAGAAGCCTTCCCCTCCTTCCAGAGGCGATACACCCTCTTTTTCTCCCCCACTTCCTTCAGGAGCTCTTTGCTCATCCAGGCTGGTCGCCTCCCCCTGCGGCTCATCTTTCGGCATGTGGGAACTGCCAGTTCCTGTGCCTTCAAGAGCTCCTGTTTAAAGTAAGTCCAACCATCCTGGACCCCTTTGTTCTCAAGAACTGCTGCCCAGGGGACATTGGAAATAAGTTCCTTGAGCAAATTGAAGTTTGCCCTCCTAAAGTCCAAGGTGTAGGTTTTGTTGAGGTGCCTCCCTACCTCCCTGTATATTGAAAACTCCACTAACTCGTGGTCGCTACACCCTAGGCAGCCTCCCACTATCACATCTCCTACCAGCCCTTCTCTGTTGGAGAGCAGCAGGTCAAGCTGAGCTTGACCCCTAGTAGGCTCGTTTAACAGTTGGGTCATGAAGCTGTCCTCCATGCACTCCAGAAATCTCCTGGACTGCCTCCTCTCTGCTGAATTAAGTGTAAGTGAATTTGTGACTTGTTGGTTTTCTGAGGTCCTCTATTCCAATTTTCAACTGCTAATGGCATTCTTTACATACCTCATTAAAACATGTGAAGTGCATCAGTGCATGTGGCTGCCACTGAGAATCCTCTCCACAGAGAAGTGACAGACAAGTCTCTGGGGAGCTGGTTGCTGGTTGCCTGGGAGAAGAGACCAACCTTTACCTGGCTACAGCCTCCCTTCTGGTAGTTGTGGACAGCAATGAGGTCAGCCCTGAGCCGCCTCTTCTCCAGGCTAAACACCCACAGCTCCCTCAGCCTCTCCTCGTAGGGCTTGTTTTCCAGGCCTCTCACCTTTCTCCAGTCTCAATCCTACTCTGATTACAGTGGGCAGGTCTTCCTTTTCCCACTCCCCACCTGTGTTTTCTGGAGCTTGGGTGGTACCACTGGAGATTTGCCAGTGAACACTGAGGCAAACTAGACATTGATCACCTTGGTCAACTCAAACGCAGCGTTGAATGCCTAAGGAATTTTGTTTTGGTCTATCTGTAGGTATTGACAATACATTCTCATTCTTTGTAATACGCTGCACCATCCTTGACAGACATCCCTTTCAGAGAAACTTTCAGCTTCTCTTTTTACTTAGTTGTAAATGAAGCTTTACAATTAATGAGCTAAAGCTGGGAAGCAAGCAAAATGCAGTGTAGTCAAAAATGGTATAGTAGTGGTGGCTACTGTTCGTGTTAACTGTGGATACTGCATATGGTGATTTAGTATTAAATATTAGCCTAGTCCCCTTAAATAAAATGAAACTGAAACCTGATGTAAAAGCTGGAGTCTGAGAGTGATGTTGTAGCAGCTGCCATTTTAACTGAACTACAGGAACAAAAAAATATATCTATTTAAACTTTAAAAAAAAAGGAAAAAAAAGATGGCAACTGCACAAAAATAAGGCAGTTGGCCAAAAAAAAATGAGTCAAAGGCATAAAAGCTTTACAGGCATTGTGAAGGCTATTTAGAGAAAGCTATGTTGACTCAGAAGAAATTGATGCCACCTATCAGAAACTTCTTTAGGAAGACCAAACAGAAACCAACATTGTTTAGCAGCAGGATAAAAGACAAATATCTTTAATACCCCTGAAATTTGTCATGTCAGGAAAAAAAAATAGAATCTCAAAACCTGGCAAGTGAAATGTAAAAATCACAAATAGGCAGACCATGAAATGAATGAAGTACAATGAGGATTAAGTCATGAAATGCATTCAAACTAGTAATTTTCCAATGAATCAGAAGGTGGAAGCCTGCCAGAGAATCTGTAGAGCCAAAGATAATCAAAACCTATAGACTGCTTCCAGAAAATAAGGTCATGAGGTCGAAAAAATAGTAAGAAATTTGTTTCTCCTCCATTCATAGAAGACCTTTTGGTAGTTTTTGCTTCTGTAACTTCCTTTTGTTGGCAAAGTACTGAAAGATTTATCTCAGAGTGAGGCAACAGTCAAAGAGATTACACACCAGTTAGCAAAATTAAAATCCCATTACCATAGAATCAGTGAATGGGAGGAGAATTCAGACTGAGCAGGACCTCAAAGGGACCATCATGTTCAATCTCTTGTTCAAAGCAGGGTGAAACTGTGGTCAGGCCAAGTTGCTGTTAGAACCAAGTAGTTTTCATACTAAACTTTAGGGAATTAGAGGTGATATATATGACTTTATAACTCTAGTGTATAAATGGCTTCACATTTCCCTTTTACTAGAGGACTGGAAGGTGGCTAATGTGATGTCTGTTTCTAAAAAGGGTTCCAGGTGAGTTTCAAGAAACTACCTCTATGTGTGACATCTGTATTAGATAAATCAAGAGAAATTGTTTCCTAAAAAAGGCAGAGTCAGTGGGCACATGGCTAAATACAGCATCTTGGTAGAGAGGCAAAGTGCTTTCCTTAAGTCATTCCTCATGAGTTCATGAGACATGGTATTTTTAAGAACCCCATAAGAATGTGTGTTGTGACTCTTCAATGTGTTTTAAAAGGCCTGGAAAAGAGAGTGAATAGTTAATGAAATTCAGCAGCATCCACTCCAAGACCAAGTTTCGTTTTCTTAATGTCTCCCTGCAAACTCACAGGAAGCTGCAGACTATTGAAAGACAAAACACAGAAGAATAAATTTTAGAAGAGAGAAAAGAAAAAAGGTGACTGTCACAGAATAAGAAGTCCATTAAATATGAAGCTATATAATCATGTTACTAAATGTAGTACTTATGGCAAAAAGCTTAAATATTACAGAGAAGACTGTAGTCAAAGAGCTTTTGCAGAACAGAAAGGGACATTTTTGGCAAACTCGGGTTGATTTATGATGGTGGGAGGAACTCTGTGGGTTTGCATGGTTTTGACCCTAAACCTGCAAAAATATGTTGGATTTGGCAAAGTTTTAGTGGGAGTTTTTGGCTTCCTTCAAGCCCAGAAGTCAAAGCAGCATTTGGAATATGAACCAAAGCCAAAAAATTGGTTTGGATGAACTGTGCATACCATAACAGCCAAGTGTCACACAACTCTAATTACCATAATGGTTTTCCTCTTTCTTTGTTTCTTGACACTTTTTTGCAGAGCTGCTTTTCTGCTTCTGAATTATTGATGTATCTAGTAAATCTTTCTACTGTATGTGCATAAGCAAATGGAAAAGGACAACTCCAAGTTTTTTGTCCCTGATTTTTGTTTTACAGCAGAATTTGAACAAAAGTCATGTAGCTACCATCTGAGATGAAGTGTCTTCATGTAAACTTTGGAAATTCTTTGTTTTGTCTCTCTGGTGGAAGTGATAACTTCAACTCCATCACGTGTTTCAGAATAATAATGACATAATTAAGACCCCAGAACACTGAACCATTTAAGAATGGGATATAGTTTGGTGTCTTTCTATTACTTATTAACAAGTATTTCTTAATTATCTGGTAATGTAAATACTTCTTTCCATGAAGACAGCTGTGCATGTACAGTAAATGGTGCATGTTCTGCATCTCATTTGGATCTCATGAAACTGTGGGATACGATATGTTCAAGCTGCTGCTCTGAGAAAGCGTCTCAAATCCATAGTCTTTGTATGCACATCAGACACTATACATATGGTAAATGATAAACATACCATATGGGATTTGGGAAGTTAAGACTATCAAATTCCTCTGCCATTATTTTTTTCTTACATTGTATGGTCAAATCAAAACCATATTATTCTTCGCATTATTAAGAGGTTATGTTTGTGGACTCATTTATAAGGTTACAAAACTGGTCACGTTTTAAGCTATCCTTTGGCCTAAAAATTTTCCTGGTTACAATCAGGTTGTCATTTAAAAGGGGGAAAAAAAGGTGTATGTCAAGTTTGCAGAAGTCCAGCCAATTTTTGAAATATAGAGTTCAGAAAACTTCACTTGTAACCTTAGCCAAATATTACAGCTCAAAAGAGTTTAAGGTTCATTCTGAGAACTCGCTTTTCCAGACTTTTATTGTATAGATCGTGATGATGTGATCTTGTGAGAACAGTTTCAGTCCTGACACTGTTATTACTATTTATGTGGCTTCATGATGGTTATTTTTTAATGCTGATTTTGTGGACTGAAATAACAATATCCTCAGGTGGACTGTCAAATATTTATATAAAAATTATAAATATAGTACCTTCTTCACTTTGTTGCACATGCAATTATGTTATTTTTACCCCAAAACTGAAGTTAGTTATGCTGTTGAAGAAATGTGAATTCTTCATTATGATCATAATGCATCTTTGAAGTGTATTATTAACAATTATTCTTCATTGAGAAAGTGGAAAAGCAATGACAGTAGGAACCTGTGAGCTCTAGGGGAGGGAGTAGAAAACAAAGCTTCTCAAGAAGTTTAAGTTAAGAAATGAGGAGAGGGAGGGAAAAAACCCAGATTTCCTTGCTGTGAATACTGCATAACCAACCTACTTTCTCTTTTCCTACTCATTTTGAAAGCGAGGACTGTATATCCTGAGTGCATTGGAATGCAGCTCTGTTACTGTGTCCCCTTCTCATGGTAAATCAATAACTGAAACAGATTAGGGACAAAGACACTTAACGTTCTACTTGCATCTCTGTGGCTGAGCTCTGTTGGTTGGCATAGAATTTTGCGACCCCCCCTTCTTTTCAGGGGGTGGAGCAGATCATGGTGGATTTTTGTCATAACTGGAAGCTGGAAGTACAGCTCCTTTGATATCTCTCTGTCAGGTTTTCTAAGTGAAGATTAGGTGTTGAGCAAAAGATCTGTGTGGAATTTGTAAGCAGTAGGGATATGGGTGGGTAGTTATTGTTACATATGCAGTAAGTTTCTTTCCATGGAGATGCTACAGGGTTTTTTCCTAGATGCATCATGCTGATGCTGAAGAATATGTAAAAAAAAAAACAACAAATGGCATTCTATCCTTATTTCATGTCCTTTTTATCATCCTGCTCTTCAGGAATAGGCAACCTTTTTGTAGTTATATACATATGTGCAAGGCTTCTGTACTCTTACACCGATGCATATGACAGTTTTTTCCCTACTAAACATCAGTGAAGCAACTCTGAAAACTCTATAGGAAAAGTCAGACACTTAAAACTGTAGTCTTGGGGGAAGTGGGATAAAAGTTTTTGAAGAGATGATAACTGCTAGAAGTAGACAGGTTTTCTATGAAATGTGAGGTTGTCAGCATACAGACTTCTAAATGTAATTATTTTTAACTTGCAGAGATACCTACAGCAGACACTGAAAATGAGTATTTCTTTGTGAAAACTCTAGCTAGGGTTGCTTGTGCTCTTAATCCTGTGCAGTGTGCTTAATGAAAGTTAGTAGCTGGATAGAAGACTCAAGAATGACATGAAAAGTCAAGATTGGCATTTCACACACCATGAACTGATCTCTTCATTTGAGGATGGGAGCATGTTGGATATAAGCTGTTCTTTTTCTCATTGTACTTGGTAGTTACAGGTGCACTCTTATGTTAGAAAGAAGGTAAAGATACAAATTTGTCTATAGGATGAGTGAGAGACTATGCCAGGGCTGAGTTCTTTAATCTTGCAACCTGTGCACCAGAAATTTTACAATGGAATACACAACCTTGAAAAATCAAAAGTGGACAGTAGAAGACAGGCTCTTGGGATTGTTTACCAAATAGAAAATGACTCTAGAGAGTCTGTGTGTGAATCTGCTTTAGCCACAGAGCTGGCATATTAAAAAATCTCATAAATTTGGGTGGTTCTTTTCCTATCTTAGAATCAACCAGGTTGGAAGAGACCTCCAAGATCATCCAGTCCAATCTATCACCCAGCCCTACCCAGTCAACTGTACCATGGCATGAAGTGCCCCATCCAGTCTTTTCTTGAACACCTCCAGGGATGGCAACTCCACCACCTCCCTGGGCAGCCCATTCCAATGGCCAGGGACTCAATTACCCCTATGTATCCTTATTGCAAAGCGCTGTTATCAGTTGTGTAGTAAAGCCCTATTGTAGGAACTTTATTTGACCTACATGTGGCTCAAGACTCTGGAAACACATTTTACATACTTATGATAAAAAAAAAAAACAAACCTGGCAAGTATAAATCTTTTAAAAAAGATTCAAAAACCCTGACTCAGACAAGGAAACTCTCATCACTGAAGAACCAAGAGTCTCCTAGCAAGTATCTCACTGATTTAATTTGCCTCCCAATATGCAGAACAGAAACAATAATGATTATTTTTATCTTGAGGACATGTTTGCAGGAAAAAGTATATGATGCCAAGCTGCAGTTAACTTTCAGAAGGAATGGAAGGCTTAGTATGACACGTGGGTGGAATCATCACTGCCGGATTTGAGAATTGTTTCATACTCTTTAAGAAAAAATGAATTAATATTTTAATAATTTTAGGGGATCAGTGGTTCCCAGAATCACCCCATGACTAAAAAGATGAACCATTTCTTTCTGTGGGACCATAGAAGTGATAGTAGCAGAAGGCAAAAGCTGAAAACATGAAAGGAACTGGAATCCCTGGTGAATGATGCTCTTTGAGAAAGTAACATGGGTGCAGGAGATAGTGCCCTTTCTCAGAGCTTTTAGAGGCATGAGTAATAAGTGCTTTAACTGCTGCACAAGTATATTGTCCACTTAGGATTTAAGCAGTAGAAGATTAATATAGTAAATTTGAGACCTCAGATTTATATCCTATTGCATGCTACCACTTCTATACTTCCTAAAACACTGTAGAGGTGTACAGTAATTTTAGAATATCTGAGACTGCAGGAAAAAGTGGAATGCTGGATGTTTTGAAGTCTGTGAAAGACAATTTTTATAGGGCTTCAAATTTATTTTTTAAGTCTGATGACTTCTGTACCTTCTGTACCTGAAGAACAACTTGAATGATTTTTCTCTTCTCCCCTTGTTTCTGTGCTTCAACAGCATGCCTTGAATGTGAAACAACTTTGTGATATAAGTCACTTATTTCTTGCAAAAGCTCAAGATAAACTCTAGTCATCAAGGTCCATAATCCAGCCAGCTGGTATCTTTCTTTCCAAGGAAAGAATCCAAAATGGCGTCTCAAATGACTTTGTTTCATGAGCCATCTGATTTGGGGTGCAGTGTCTTTGGAGACATATGGTTTCCTGAGATTTTCACAGGATTATTACACCTCAGTAAGTAATTATAAGTGTAATGATATGGCTTATATACATTTTAAATTCCAGTGTTGTCAAGGAAGAAATGTGCATGCATTAGTGTGACCCATTGTGATTTACAGCAGGGCACTTGTATCCACTTCACTGTATACTGGCGGACCGAGAGTATCTGTTGGTTCTTATCTATCTACTCACAGCTGTATTTAAGCAACTAATACACATTTCTATAAACAACTTGATTTATAGACAAAGTTGGCCACTGAGTAGTACAATTTTCCTGAAGGGCAGGAGACATGTCATTCTTTATTGGTTTAGTGTAGAGATCAAAATTCCACCACCTCTCCTGTGCCTTAGGGTGTTCAATATTAGCTCTTTTACTGTTCATCATGCTTACTGAGTTCTTTTCAATTCATAGTTTCTTTTGCCCTTTCCCAAATATTTATTTTCACAAAACAGGAAAGAGCTTATACTACTTCTGCTCTAGTTACTATTGTTAACTGATACACAGTCTTGAATCTAAGCAGAAACATAGGGGAATTTGGCTTATGTTTCACTTTCTATTTTGGAATCTTTAGCCAATTAAAAAATATTGTGGTGTTACCAAGAGTGCTTTCTTCACTCTGTGTAAAACAATGACTAAGAATTTTCATCCAGATTTGAATCTTTCTGCCTTTCAATAAGCACTTTTTACCCTGAGATAATTTTCCCCCATTTCAGTCTGGTTTCATGTAAGTTTATGTATTCCAATACTAATGCTCTGAGGCTGAATTAGTGTAACTGCTGTTACATACTGGAGTGGTTTTTAGGTCTTCCCCCAGAATGGACATTAGACTCCAAGCCATACACAAAAGTAGCTTTAACGAACATGTCTGCAGTTTTTATGACTGGTCTCTGCAGCTTGGGAACTAGTACTGTAATTCTGCATCACAGCTATTCTCTGTGGGGGTAGTCTTAGAATCATGAAGCATTCCTGTTTTCAAAGAAGGAATCATCAGCCTTGTGATGGTTTGGGTGTTACCTGCCCTCCCACACTTTGGAAAGCACCCAGACTAGACTCAGTGGCTCTGGAAATTAAATGAAGCTTTGTATTTACAGCTTAGCACAATATACACACAGATACTTACAATATATACAGTTATATACAAGTCAAAAGGTAATACAGAAACATAACACCCCTCCCAGAAACCTGAGTCCCCAGGAGGGGCTCCCAACCTCCCACCTTCTGCCCCTCTCTACCTTAGTGCAGACACTGCCTTGTGCTCAAGAAAGATGGGAGGGTCGGCCAGGGAGGTTAGGAAGCAGGTGGATTAATCAGAGAGATGGCAGGTTAGGTTAGAGAAATGCAGCCCACAGCCTGGACAGAGAGCGTTTGCCTTATCTATATTTACACTCTTGTTCTTATTCATCTCAGCAAGCCTATGAGTGAAGTAGACATCACCATGTTTCTCTTTCACAGCCTGTAATCTAGTTCTTCTCACCAAAACATTCTAGCTAGCTTCAAACTAGCACAAGCCTTAACATCATTCCTGTCCTTTCATGCAACTGAAATGCAGTCATGCAATGCAAGAACTAACATACTGGATTAGGTAAGACACACATCTACTTACTATTTTGTTCTGGTCAGAAGGCAATAACTTGGAAGTGGAACATTACAAGAACTAAGGAAAGAAAAAAATAAGAGAGTGAGAATGTTTTTTCTTGAGTATACTGTCTCAGATTCTATCGTTTTGTGGCCTTAGGGATCTTTGGAGCTGCAAATGGTGTATATATATCGTCATGTTTAGAAGCCATAGAACTTAGAATCAGTGAAGTGTTTAACATTTTTGGCGCTCATCTTGGGGCTGAGAATTACCCCAGATCTTCGATCTGCACAACTAAAAAATGTCATATTAAGAGTGCTTACTTTTATGTGGTTTTTAAGCCTGCTGCTTAGTAATGTCCTCAGGTGCTTGTAATTCTTCAGCTGTGAGAAATAGTGAACAATAGTTCCTAGTTCAGCTTCTCTACAGCATTCACGGTCTCGTGCTTCTTTTTCAATAGTGCATTTTCCAAGCTGAAAAATCCTGCTTGAAAATCTGCCTTTTCTCATTGTAGGTAGTTTTATGTTGTTTGTCTTAACTGGGAGAGCAGATTCATTTCAAATGAATTTTGGCTGATCTGAATGTTCTCTCTAGCAAGTCTTTTGTGCATTTTATGCTAGAAAATAAGACAAAATATTATAGGAGACAGGGCTGGGAGGTACACAAAGATATCTTCTACTGTATCTGTAATACTAAGTATCAATTATACCACTTATTTCTGAGAGAAGTTTTTTAGCTCGGTCTTAGTGACCCTTTTAGTAACCCTTGCTCAGGATTCATTGTCCACAGGTATTAAAAGATTTCACTAAAAACTTAGTCTCTACCTTTTTGTGGTTTCAGGCAGTTATTTTTTTGATTTTTTTTTTCCACACTGGATGGACATAATCAACTGGCATATCTTTTGATGGCCTCTATCTGAAAATGCACATCATATTCCTTAGTTTTCTCTCCTTGAAGTTGAAAGACCCTAATTCTTCTTATCATAGAGGTTATGTTTTCTAGTTTTCTTATTGTCCTTGTCGCTTTGCTTTGTAGTCTTTCACCTTTGTTCACATCTCTGGCTGGATAAAATTGGATCCACTTCTCCTGCTGAGATCTTGCCAGCGCCAAAGAAAACAGAAGGATTACTACTATATATACATTTTCTCATACTGTGTTTTTTGCAACAACATGACACTGTTGACTTGTCACCTTAGTGGCTTGATCTTTTTTTTTTTTGTTTCAGCAGAGAAAGACAACTTCTTAATCAGTTACTTCTCCTCCTGGATTTGTGCAGTTGATTAGCTTAGCTGAAGTCTATGACCTTGCTTTTCTCCCTATTAAATAGCATATTTTTTTTTCCAGTTTAGGTCTCAGATTTAGCAAGATATCTTAAAGTTATGGGTATATGTTGTGGTGGTGTTTTTGTTTGTCTCATACTAATGTTGTCTGGAAATGTGTAGTCTTAGTATTTAGGGTTACTAATAAAATCATTGAATATCATGGGACTCTGCAAAATCTGGCTAAAATATTTGTAGCCATTCTTTTAGTTCAGCAGTAAATTTTGGTGGCTCACTACAGCTTCCCAGTAGCTTGGCATCTGTATTATGTCATTTTCAATTAGACCATATTTTTCTTTAATTTGCTTATGTGAGTATCTTGAGATTTGTCACCAAATATGACTGCTAATTTTATCCCTCAATAAAGCCAGTTACTGTGTCAAAAGGTAAGATTTTATCCATTTGCCAAACTTCTTAGGAAGTCCATATTGACTCTTCTATGTGTTTACAAATAGTCTGACGCATGTTTATTGTTCCAATAAGTCTCAGAATCAAAGCTGACTTATCGGTAATTCTTGAGACTTCTTTTTTTTTTTAATTGAAATCAAAATCATATTTGTCATTCCCTAGGTGTTTTTAATTAGTCTCTATTTTTTTTTTTGTATCATAAGTCTTGCCCAAGAGTTCTCATAAGACATTTCTGTTTCCAACAGCACTGAGATTTTGCCAGCCTTTTTTATTCCTGGGGTAAAGCTCACTTTATCTAGCTAATATTAAAACACCCCAATGTTCTGTTACCTATTTACCCTCCTGTCCCCAACAGTGAGATTTTTCTGGTCCCTCCCTTAGTGCCAATTGTACTAGCTATTTGATGAACACTATCTTCATCTAAAGAAGAGGAGGCTCCAAGGTGACCTTATTGTGGCCTTCCAGTATCTGACTTCATTGCTGTCTACAACTGCTTGAAAGGAGGTTGTAGCCAGGTAGGGGTTGGTCTCTTCTCCCAGGCAACCAGCAATGGAACAAGGGGACACAGTGTCATGTTGTGCCAGGATACATCTAGGCTGGATGTTAGGAGGACGTTCTTGACAGAGAGAGTGATTTGCCATTGGAATAGGCTGCCCAGGGAGGTAGTGGAGTCACTGGATAAGGCAGTTGGTGCCATGGTCTAGTTGACTGGCTAGGGCTGGGTGCTAGGTTGGACTGGATGATCGTGGAGGTTTCTTCCAACCTGGTTGATTCTATGAAGGAGGCCTACAAAAAAGCTGTGGAGGGACTTTTCAGGATATCAGGTAGTGACAGGACTAGGGGGAATGGAGCAAAGCTGGAGATGGGGAGGAAGTCCTTCATTATGTGAATGTGAGGAGGCAGTTCTTCATTATGAGAGTGGTGAGACTCTGGAATGGGTTGTCCAGAGAGGTAGTTGAGGCCCCATCCCTGGAGGTGTTTAAAGCCAGGCTGGATGAAGCTCTGGCCAGCCTGATCTAGGGTAGGGTGTTCCTGCCCATGGCATGGGGATTGGAACTAGATGATCCTTGTGGTACCTTCCAACCCATACTGATTCTATGATTCTAAAGTGATGTGTAAGAGCATCAACCTTTTGTTGCTCTTGGTGATTTAATAAATTTACAGATGTGTCAAAGAGAGCAGGTTTAATAGAGTTAAGCCTCACTCAGTATATCTTTGGTAGTTTTATTTGTATGTGAGTTTCTTTTAAAAAGTTGCAAATGAAAAGGATAATGCTGTCTCATCTAGTGCAAAATGCTTGGATGCTAAAAGTCAATGTGACAGTGGAGAACACATTTCATAATTGTGATAGTTAAAAGATCCCAGTGGGATTTGATATCTACCAACAACCAGTAACTTTAGCACAGACAGATGGTAAAGGATGGGGGAAATACAGTTGTAGCCTCAGGCAGATACTCGACTCATGCAGCTGTTTCATGCATTCTGGCAACATGACTCAGTTAAAATCAAATAACATTCCTCATGCCAATATTTCTTACCTGCATATGAAACCAGTTGTCTTTCATTTTGTAAAAACATGATAATTCAAAGAGCATTAAAAAATGTACTGTTTCTCACACAGAATTTATATCTTGCAGCTGCACACTAATCCGAGTGAAATGGGGTAGAGTTTCACTTTATCAGCCAATCATAACTTTAAACTGTTTTTACAATTCATCGTACAGGTTTTAAAGCCAGATTTAAGTCTGTATATGAAAAATAGTCTACTTGATGTATGAAACCGTAGATTAGTCAATACGTATTTAAAGAAGTACTTCAGTAACAACAGAAGAATGACTTAAGATAGTTTACAGACTAAACCTGAATGATACACTTGGAATGCAAGTGTTGTGCCATCAGTACAGTTGTGACTGCGAGAGGACTATCTGAAAAATACAGTGTATTTGCTCAAGTAAACTCTCATCCTGGCACTCTTACACAGCTCTCATTTCTAGATGACTAGTCTATCCTATATTCTAACTGCTTGTTAGCTTTTTCATTTCTGAGAGCAGTTATGCACCAGGTGCATCTTTTGTGTCTGGGTAAGGCTACACTTGTTCATTATTGCCTTAGTTGAGAGTTGTGGAAGATGATGACCAAACAGTTAAGTTCCTGCTTGTGCCTGTGTGCCATATACGCTTACTAGGTGATTATCTTTGTCTTCCAAACACAACACTGAGAATTCAGTTGTGCCTCTGTATTGGGAAAGCTGAGTCTTGGTTCCTGTGCCCTATTTAATAATATCCTAGTGATTATTATAAACGAAAGGATTATTAATTCCTAGTATTAGTAGGACAGAAGCAAAATAATCACAAGCTGTATACTCAGCACTTCTTGTCATGTGCCAATGCTCAGGTGGTGGTTAATGCTTGAGTCTGGGGCACAGACTTGAGCCCAAATTGCATATCCCTCAGATTGTTGCACATTTCATCTGTTCTATGTGAAAATGTCAGGAGACTTGTAAGATGTTGATTTGCCCTTTTTTCCCTAGCTCAGAAGAATTTTTTTTTCCTGGGTCAAGATTATGTTTTAACAGGAATAAAAGGATTAGAAAAAACTTCTGTTGTCAATAATCTTAAAATGTATCTTTCACACCCGTATAATTTTAAACACATTTTTGGTTCTTCAGTTTTTTGGGTTTTGGTGGTGGTGGTTTGGTTGGGTTTTTTTTTTTTTTCATTCTGTACAGGCTCTGATAAATTTGTTTTAACATGCCAGAAGGGTTTTCTGCATTCTTACAGGGTTCTGGTACTTCAGGAATTAGTCATGTGGTTGTACAATATCAGTTACAGAAATGACTGCACAAGTCACTGTCCTGATCTCCACTTAGGCAATGCATTTAAATATGCTTGAACTTAGTTACACCCTTACATACTATTTTGCTAACAAACTCTTGAAAAGGCAGCTCCTAGGAATAAAAAGTTTTACACCTACTCAGTCCTTTAAAATTGTTTACTATACCAGATATGTTTTAATAGATGCCAAATCTGATATTTCAATTTTTTTTCTCTTGTCAAGCTGTTAAAAATATTACTATTCAGCATTTTTTGTCTGAACTACACCTTTCCTATTTCAGATTTGTTGTTTAGAAAGTAACTTCTTCTCTAACAGTATTTTCTGGGAAAAAAACCCCAAGAATGTTTAAACACCTTAAACAGGTTTTATGAGTTAACAATTCTACTACAATGATTCATCAGGCTACCTCTGGCTCCATGGATTTAAAGCTATCAGAGTTTACTGTTTTGTGAAAAATATGTTTTACTTTGTTTGGACATGCTTGTCATAAGTATCTCAGTATATCATTATCCTATAAAACCTCCCACTGGCAGCGTCTGGAAGGAAAATATATAGTATAAACTATAGAAGACCTAATGGCAGCTTCCTGCCAATGTTCATGCATGAGTCAACAGCATTCGTTTTTGAGTTTGCCTTTGTGAAAATATGTCACAGTCTAGTCTTTCATATGAAAGTTTTGTTTATCAGCCTAGTAGAACATATACTCACATCATCTACTTGCCTCTAGTTTTTTCCTTTTCGTTCCATGATATCTGTGTTTCTGGTCATACCACTGCTGAGTGCACACATAAATTACACACCTAAAACCACTCATCACTAGAAAATTTACTGCTTCTAATGTCTTTTTCATGAACAGTGGTGTTTATTTCTGAGTTGACTTCACTGGTAATGACTTAGCTTTGGTTCAGTTAGTTTTGCTTTTCCAAGACTCTCATTTAAATACTATAGTGTATATGGGACTGTGTGGCCTTTTAACCATAAGCCTCTGCTGGAAATATTAACATAGTTTTAGTTTATAAATGCAGCTCTTAGTAAAAGTAATAGTGGATTGCTATCTCTGTTGACTCTACTGCTTCTACTCTGCTGAAGCTAAGGGCACTATGTGGGATCACAATATATCCTCCTAATGTAGGATACAACTGGCATGCCTTTTTCTCTTTGATTCCCTATTTGGAGAAGGCTGGGGGTGGGGCACAGAGAAGGATTGCTGCCCTTTAAGATAAACTGCCTGAATCTTGATTCCTACATCCAGGAAATGTGTTACTTGGTGTGGGAAATCTTTTATCTTCTGAGTCTCTTTGGTAACTTAACTACTAACTCCACTTAATTAAAAGAGAGACGGATACTACAGATAGTCTTGGGAAAGTATGTTAGTTGTTTTTTAAATAAACCCTTCTTTAAAAATTCTATGCCAGTATTTTCATTTTTTGAATATGAAAAACTTGCTGCTTTTGTGTATTACAACAGCATAGAAAGTTGCTAGTTATTATTTTTATTATCATATGCTACTGTGCATTTGTGTTGAGGGCTACTCTTTTGTAATGACTAATTCACCCTTCTCTTGCCATGGAATGCTGTACAGCGTTACATGAAGTGCCATGAGATACACCTCAGATGAAACCATATTCATGATGCAGTACAGTAGGATATCAGTTAGTCAAACAATTTGTATGACACTAAATTTGTCTGAGTGACTCAGAGTTTGTATCAGGAGGTGTCAGTGTCAGATAGGAAGACATGTACAGCAGGGAAGTTTGGATAACCAAGATCATACTGTAAACATTTAGATTTTTTTGTTGACCAAATCCATTATGTATAGAAAGTGTACTCTGAAAGAGGTTTTCTATAAATGAAGGAATAAGATATGTAGCCTATTACTTAAATTTACCAAACAGTTCTTGTATTATAAACCATTGCTTTTGATCTTGTCATGAAGAGATTTTTAAGTGGCACCACCACAAAAATGACACCAGACTTATAAAGCTCTAATACTGAATAATTTATTTACTAATTATAAACTGTTTCTTAAAAGGAAAAAAAAGTAAACTCCTAAGTTTCAAGTGCCCAGCAATCTCTCTAGAGAAGAAAATACAAAAAAGCATATCCTATATGTATTTGCTCCACTGTTTTCTAATTTTTGTGTCTTTTGTCTTTGTTAGCCAAAGGAAAATGTACAGATAGGATTTAATTTAATTTTTTTTTACTAGCCTTGAAATTCTGTCCTCAGTAGGCCTTATACCAATGAATGTCAAGAAAAATCCATCTTTCAATAGGAAATGCATGCAGTTCTCTAAACTGCATTGCTTGAATGCATGAGAATTATTGAAAGCTCCTATGGAGATGGTGCTTTGTAGAGCTGTTTCCTATGGACTTCCTCTTGGAGAGGAGAAGGAATTTTGATGTCATTTGTGTGCATATATGTGTGCTCATTCAAGTGATTTTGATCACCAAGTGATTTTGAGCTCCAAGAAATGGGAGAAATTACATATTTGGCAATGGAAATTGGTGGTGTTCCAGGCAATATCAGATCTAAAAGTGCTAAATCCTTTAATAAATAAACCTTGATGGAGACTGAAATGTCTTGGCTTGATTTTAAAGGTGATATTATGAGGGACTTCTAGCTGTTGACTAGCCTCAAAGATAATTATCTGCACATTCCAGTCTCTTTCTGCCATCAGCAGTGCCTGAGGTCTAAATGAACAAATGTTATTTCCACCAAAAGTATGTTATATTTAGACTATTCTCATTCCCAAGCATAAGAAAACCTCATATTTGCATGTTACTGGAAATAGAGAATAAAATAATGAAGTAACTGTATCACCTGCTTCCTACATGGGAGTCGCAATTTCAGCCATTCTGTAGGCAGTTTTCTAAGTATAATATATCCTGTGACCACGGTGTTACACCATTGGTGTTACTGTTTTTGTTAGTCTGTGGATGAAGGTAAGTTTTAATTTGCTGAACATTTTGGAGGTGACATCTCTTAAAGCGCATAAATACGATGCTGCAGGTTTTGCTTGTAATATAGATCAGATGCTCAACAAATTTCATTTCTTGACTCCCATATGGGAGCTAATGCAAGAGATTCTACAGCCCATTGAAATAATATATATGCAGTTTAAGAATTAAGGAATCATATTTCTGTATCAAACACCTTGAAATGGATGGAAATTCCCCTTTTCCTTAAAAACTTAAGTCATAGTGTGTAGGCCAATTACTTGATACATGCCGAATCTAAGAACATTGTTTCACAAGCACACGTACAATAGCAGTTTGATTTTTTGGAAGGACTTAAGTGTTGGGTATAGCAGAGACTTCTGTAATAAAGTTTGTCTGTAGGACAAAAGCCTGTACAAAGGTGAGAAAGAAAGAATATATTTTTCTGTGTAAATAAGTATGTCTGTAAATGCACTCTAATATAGTTTTAATGTACCATCACTTGTGGGATTATGTGTTCCTTTGATGCAGTTTCTAGATCTTAAAAAAATACATAAAATATGCAATTTGACATAGACATAATAATCTCTGTCCTCTGAACCCAAAATTGTCTTTGGATGAGAGAGATTTAAGAGTAATAAAATATGTCCTAGTGAGAATTATTATACAGAATATGAACAGTGGCAAGGGTGTTAGTTTACATGAAAGGTCAAGCAGATCCAAAATACAGTTCTCATCAAGACCAGTTTAGGCCTCTCAGCTGGACTTTTTCTATACCCTGTCACTTAATGCCTGTATGTTTTGCCTTGAAATGAAGTGAATAATTTTGGCTTGTAGATCTGCATGTTTTCTGTTTACACACTCCTGCATTTTGCCTTCTGTCAAGAGGCTTGAAAGACTAAGAAGGAAAACAATTTTTTAGCTGAGGAGTAAAGGTCAACTTGTGTTAATTAAAGATTCTGTTATTGCCCTTTTGTTTCCTCATCTGGTGAGAAATAATGTTATTTTCTTCATCTGGGTATCCTCATTAAAACTTTTGTTGTTGTTGTTCAGTGATAATCATACAATGTAGTTGTGTTGCTTGGAAAAGAGCAAGTTCTCCTGTTCAGCATTGTTCTTTTTCCTAACAGTGCCCTGATTCATTCTTAAATGCTGCCATATTTCACAAAGAGATTGAGATGAATTTTTCAGGAGCTAGCCTGGGGTAAAAACTGTTATCAAATCTCTTTACTTTGTCTTGCTACCTTCTGATAACAATTGAGGAAAATGTTGCAGTTCCAATTTTTGTGATATCTTCCTGCTCTTGTCAGTGTTCTTTCCACCTGATTTTCTTCCATCTCAGTAATGATGCTTACAGTGAACCATTCCTGCAATTTCTTTTCTGCACTTTTGGTGTGTGTATAGTTCTGCACTCTCTCTTTGCAGCTTTGCTCTGTAGCATTGCAATTACATGTAAGGATCTGCTCAGCTGCTGCACAGTTTCCTCTTGAGCCTGTGTGCATCCAATCTTGTGGGCGTCTATGGGCCCTGTTGCTACCTTTTTGGCTTTTGCTAAGTGCTGGCAGTGCTGCTTCCAGAGGCTGTGCAATCACCCTCACATCTGGCTCCCTTTTCGCACAAGTAGCGTTTCCTGTGACTGTTGTTGAGTTCTGTTCTGCATCCTGCTCCTCCAGCACTGCTTCTTCCTCCCACAGGGAATTTCTCCCTGGTGTTGATTGGGGGAAGGCACTGTGATCTGGGACTGATTTATCCACTGAGTTTATTGCTGCGTACTAAGTGTGGGGATAGTTTCACAAACAGGGAGCTACTACTTGAGGAACATTTCTATTTAACTATCTCAGAGTTTGACTCACTGATTGTTAGCTGCCTTCATGGAAGAATTGCTGTTGACAAATTCTAGGTTGCTGTTTTTTCCTCTGTCACACAATCATTTCACATCTTAATAATTGTAATGTTTAGGTGTTATTTTGTTGTCTCCTTCAGGCTTCCTCTGACTGTATTATGGGTTGTCCTATCCTGAGCAGACTCACAAGCACTTCAGTTCTCTTCCTGTTGACTGATCTGTTCCTGAACTCACCTTCTAAAGCAGATATTTTTCTTCTTGTAAGAAATATTTCCTTCTTTTTTTCCCTCCCCCCCCCCCCCCCGAGAAGCACTAAAAGTTAGACAAAATATTTAATTCTGAGGCTTAGGTGCAGTTTATTTGACCCATAAAGGAGGATCCCATATTGCTAAACTCACACTACTTATGCTTGTACCCTGTCAGAAACAATTATCTTAGCCGTTTGTAGTCCTGCTCCATGTGTTCTCCTGTTGCAACCAGCAACAGAACGAAGGAACAGAGTCTCGAGTTGTGCCAGGGGAGGTATAGGCTGGATGTTAGGAGAAAGTTCTTGACAGAGTGATTTGCCATTGGAATGAGCTGCCCAGGGAGGTGGAGTCGCTGTTCCTGGAGGTGTTCAAGACTGGATGGGGCACTTAGTGCCATGGTCTAGTTGACTGGCTAGGGCTGGGTGCTAGGTTGGACTGGATGATCTTGGAGGTTCTCTTCCAACCTGGTTGAGTCTATGATTCTGTGTTTCACCTCTTGCTCTGGATAAACTTTAAGTGAGAATGTAACTGCCAACTGCTATACCAAATACAAATTTTTTTTATTAGACTCATAAATGGATGTGGCAGAGCTAGAACTTAGGTTTTTCATGTAGAGGAATACTATGACTGTTGTTAAGATTATTTATATAGCTCATGACGCATAATCTACGTTAGGTATTTGTTTTAGTTTTTAAGTGCATAGCGTGTTCATTGCACTGTGACTTTTATAGGTGTGCCAAACAACAACAACAAAAGACATAAAAATGCCATAGAATTAGAAAAATGGGAAAGACTATTTGCAGTAAGACATGAGCCTAGATACAGCTTCCTTGGGTATTCAGTACCCACTCAGTTAAAAGTCACCGTACTAAAGATGGTATCAAATTTCTTTGATGCAGGTATAACCTTGTTACCAGTTGAATGAATCTTTGTTTATCTTGCTCCTTACTAATATTATTTAGCTTTTAACAAAACTAGATGAGAAACTGTTTTCTGAGATTTCTTACATAAAATTATCCATGTATTTTGATACAATGACTTTTCACTTGAGTATATCTTACTTGCTGTTTCGTAATATATAAGCACGTTGTACTGCATGGAGAAACTCTTATGTACATAAACTACCTGCTCACAGTAAGACTTTACACATGTTGAATGAACCTCTGCTACTTTTGGAAACATTCTAGGGAGAGGCATTCCTGACTTAAGTAATATATATGGATTATGGATTTAAAGCAGTGGGTAAGTTGCTTTGTGCAGTGTAACCTAGCAAGTGTGCTAAGAATCAGCTTTTGGCAAGAAAACTCCCAATTTGCCCTCTCTCCCTGAAGCTGACCTGGAGGATGAAATAGTAGATGTGTGTATGATTCTAGGCATGCCTTCTCCAAAGATCAACATTTGTACACACTTTAGTCACCTTTTATACGCAGTGCTATTGACATTAACCAGAGAGGCCGGTCTGACAGCGCTGTACTTTAACACCAGTTAAAGAGTTGCTCTGCTCTACTTGCTTGGTTTATCTAAAAAGTCTCAACACTGAAATCACACAGCATAATTGTTTTCAGTCTATGAGAGTTCTCTTCCAGATACGATATCCTGTAGGACAAGTGAATGTCCTACTGAAATGAATGTATGTTCAATAGTTTATTCAAAGCTAATTCAAGTACATTTTTGGTTGTACTTCAATATTGAATTGAGCCTTATTGATATTTATAAATTATTTTTATGTGCTTTTATTTGCACAACTATACAACATCCATAATATTACTTGATTAGTTCTGTGTGGAGTCAAACAAATGTAAGTTACAGCAACATTGAAGCACTCAGCTACTTAAAACAATTACTAAATTGCTCAAATGAAGCTCAGTAGAAAAGGAGAGACAATTAATAAGATATGACAAGAAAAAAATCACTCCTCAAACTAAAATGTAAGAAAATATTGCTACTCTTTCTGTAAAGTAAAATTGCACAGTTGCTCAGGTGCTTGGTCTTGCTTCCACCAAAGAGCACATCTGGGTACCTTCTAGAGCTGAACAAGGTAGATGGTGAGTTAGGCCTTGTCAGCATGAGGTTTTGCCTTGAACAAAACACTTTTTGACTGATACTTGCAAGGCTTTGAACACTGTATTGTTAGTGACATGGTCTTAAGTTATTTTTCTTTAATTTAGATAGTATTGCAAAACCAGAATGTGATGCTAACTACTCTATCACATAACTGTATTTTGCTGCTAGTGAAAGAGCATTTATTTGGAGTCAAACATTCCAGTTGTGTCTTCCAAGAGTCTTATGCCATTCTGCTTTTCAGTTTTACAGGAGGTCTCCTTCACATTTTCACGCTGCCTAACAGCTGAAACTTCTTGAGAATATTATAACTGGAGACTTGTTGGGCTTCATAAAATGAAGTGTTTAAATAGATGATAGTGTAACTGGAAATGCAGCGCAAGCATTGTTTTTGTGTGTGTTTGAGAATAGTGTTTGTTTTCATATGTCTACAAGACAATAGATGGCAGTTGTTGGTGTTGCTTCTGGTACTTGCTGTGGTTTGGATTTTGAGGATTATTCTGTTCAACTGATTATTATCATTATTTTCCAAAATTATTTAATATTTTTTTCAGTTGTAGGTGAAATCTTTAGACTGATTGTAAGTCCAGATAATTAATGCAATAATTATATTGTTGTGCTCCCATATTTTATTGAAGTACTGAGATGTAGTATAAATTGATTTTCTGTCAGTATCAAGAAAGTTTGATCATTTCAATGCAATTCCCAGAACTGTCCTGCAAATCCTAAGTAACTTAATAGAGGCTGCTATGTTGTTAATCCTTCCACTTAGGATATGTATTTCCTTCATTCTATGGGAGTCTAGTAAATACTAGAGTATTTTTATGTAGAGCTAGATACACATCTCTGTCGTAATATCATGCCAGTTTAAATCCACATGACTAGCAGCCACTATGGGACAGCCAGCAATGAAGTACTGAAGAAACTAAAGCAGCTTTGCTCCTTCAATGTGGTCCCTATTGGTCTTGATGGGAAATACATCCTATACTTGTACCACATCTCTTTTTTTATCTGAATGAAACTAAACCTTATGTGTTATTACCATAGCACTTAGCAAGAGGATTAAAATATTTTAAATCCTACTTTATGTAATAGGGTAACCTCCATAAGCTTTCTGATTTCAAATTCAGCAGCATGGCATCTCATTCGGTAATTGTGCTATTGTGCTGTTGTGTTCCTATGGAGATGGTAAGGCATTTCATGAGGGGTGCTATTTCAGAGCTTCAGGTAATTTGTCTTGTACTACCACTGCATTGTGGTTGATATCATTGGGCTCTACTTGCTTAGTCTATTAAGATTTAAGGAAAAAACACAAACCCCACTAATTTGAAAATGAACTGCTGTCCTGGATTGTATAAATGTTCTACATAATTGTCTGTCAAATTCTTAGGGTGTTTATTTTATAGCTTATATGCAGTCTAGAATATAGTTATGCTTTTTTTCTTTGAGAATACCCAAAATAATGAGACACAACATATGTCTAATTTCTTCATTTGGCAAGGTTCGGGAGCTTCAGCCCCCATAACTGTACTGGTTTTGTTAAATCAGTTTCCTGGATTGAAAAGCTGTGATGAAAGAAGTCAAAGGTTGAGGTATTTGGCTGCAGTTGACAAATGAGATGGGAAGAGAGTGGAAGGGAGGGTAAAAAATACTTTATTTTCATGTGTTGCAAAGCTTTATATGACACTTGGCTACCCTGCTTTTGTGAAAAGCACCTTACTAATGAAACTGTTTAGGCAGTTGTACACTGTTAAAAAAAATCAATTAAACCCAGGGAGAAACAAGGTAATTAGAAAGCATAGTACAGGACAGTTTCGTCGATTTTAAGAGCAGTAAATCGGCACGTGTTGGGCCTCCTGTAGATCTGTCATTAGGCATGAAATAGATTGGCTCTCTGTGAATCTATCATCTGCTGGTGCTGGATCCTGGGATGCCTGGTACTCGTCCTTCACTAGGCAAAGCATAGGCAATCCATTAGAGTAAAGAGCTGAAGCCTCCAGCCTGTGAGTGAGAAGAGCTGGTAAGTGGATGTTTGTGTGTACAGCTCCAGGTTTCTCTCTGTTTTCCCTCATCTCTGTAAATGTGTTATCTATGTCCTTTTAGTCTGGTGACAGAATAAATTTGTAGGTAAGCCACAAAGAGTGACTTGAAATAACACCGTCTTTACCTTTTTGCAATCATGTTTCTTTATGGGGAAAAAAATCTAGTACAGTTTTAATTAAAATCATCTCAATAGAACTGGAAATAACTGAAATTTTTAGTGTGTACCTTGGCAAAACCAGCAACAACAAAAACCTGAAATCCATTTTTGTAGCAGATGGGAAAAAATTGACTCTGTGGATTTTTACACTGACTGACATCCTCTTATGAAACTGCAGTTGACATAAGCCTGTAATAGTTTGTTAAAATTGAAAAAGAAGTATTTACAGTGGTTTTTATTCTTGTATCAAAGTGAAGAATATATTAGTAGGATTTATTTTATGAACTTTATATAGTAAAGTGAAATAATTATCTGTATGTAGTAACACAAGATTAAGTTTTAAATTGAAGTAGGTATGAAGTTATTGTATAGCTACTGATACTTGAAAAAGCCATCTACGGAAATCCAAACCTCTTGTATTTATCACCAATATAGCTGCTAAAATGAAGTACCAGCCCTTTAAAGATAGATACACTAATAATACCAACCTCAGATGCTGGAAAGATGCCAGCTCTTGGTGATCCTGTAGAAATACATTGTACTTGAACTGAGAAAACATGCAATTGTGCCTGCCTCCACTAATTCTCACACACTGAAACAGTATTATGTTAGCATCAGTTGTGCTGAGCCAAATCCAATCTGGAATTAAGAATGCTCCAGGGCATTTTTATTAAACTGTCATTCATTTGAACTCTAACCTTCTTTAATTTGCAGAATCTGGTAACACAGATGTATTCTTCAGCCGTATTCGTTTCTTATCTTGGTGTAAAACACTGATGGTAGAAGTTGAAAATGTGAAGCTGCAGAATTAATAGAAAGTGTTCATTTAAAATAGCCTCAAAGCTAAGAAAGAACTGTAGAGTTTGCTGGATTTCTGTTGTTCTGAAATGTAAACTTTAGTCCTGGTTTTGATAACATCCTTGAGGTGCTGAAGTCAGGCACATGGGAAAACTGGCTTTTATTAGGAAATGTAAGGCAAAAATTGAGGTGATTGTCTCACAAAGGGGAAGAAAACCCAGTTAGTACTGTATTCAGGGTGCAGAGATTTACCAGCAAAAAACTTTGATACTCATTGATGTTCTCACAGTAAACTCTTTCAAAACATGAGTTCTTACTTTTAAATTCTGTCTGAAATGACAATGTCTGTGCTCAGCAGTAGTTAGACTGAGAGATGTAGTGGGGAAAGAATGAGATAGCTTGCAGGCACAATGCCTTGCTGGGCAGAGGGTCAGGGAGCCTGCAGGTGATAACTCTGTCCTGCCTCAGGTGCATCTGCAAGGCCAAGGCTGGCATTGGTCTGCTTCTTGCTGTGCTGGGGAGGGCCCCTTTGTCACGGTGCACACTAACAGTGCCTGGTCTGCTTAGCACTGGAAGGACTGGAAATGCTGCCAGGGTTTTAGGGCATGGTAGTGACCAAGAGCATTCACTTTTAGAAACTTTTGTAAGTAAGGATCTTAAAGCTTCAGGGAGAAAAATCATTGGATGAGACCTTAGAGGTAACAAATAGGATCATGAATGCAAACTTTGAGCCTTTGTACAACGGTAAGAGGATATTGATGTGTTATTTGGCCATTATTGAAATGATATTTCAATTGGCTACTCATCTCAGTATCTTGCAAGTGGAAAAACTAAGGAGCAACTGAAAGGTGGGACTATAACAGTGCTTTGGAGAGGAAAGGACTCCTAGATGCATACTATTCTCTAGGTGAAATATCCCTGAAGAAGCAAAGAAGTATCTGCCATAGATGAGAAATTAATATTTCTTACAGTTGGACTAAGAGGCGATAAAGCAACACTAACCTTTTTTTTCCCTCCCTTGTCATTTAAATTCCAACATCAATGGAGAGAACATGCTTATTTTAAGAGTTGGGTTTGGTTTACAATGCTTTTTTTTCTTAGACTTTTATATGTAGATACTATTTCCTTAAGTGTCTAAAGTCAACTTTCCATTGTATCTGCTACGGCTATATAATAAACATGCTAAGATGACTGTGTGCAGCTTTAGCATTCATATATGCACATTTTGTAGTAATTGATTAAAAAAATCCCCCAGTTTTTTCTACACAAGCCTACTAGTTGAATTCTGCTGTAGATGTTAGTGAGGCAGCTAACTACATAAATGTACAACTATGAACTTGAGTCACATTCAGAAAGTGAAGGCAGAACTTGCTGGCAAAGTGTAAATGAAAGTATAACTTTCAAGTTTACATGTGTGAATGATGTGGTTTGAAAAAGTTAGCATATTTAAATTTGTAAAGGTTTTTTTTCTCTCTTTTAAATTTTGGTCTCTTTTGTTGGATAATAGGAAGTATGTTATTGATATGCATTAACCAATCTGTGTACTAAATTCTGAACCTGTAGGAAAAGGAGTGCAATGATAATAAAGATACGGAAGTGCTACTGATACCTTTTCATGCACTCGTATTCCAAACAGATCTGCCAAGTGTGGAATGATGTGGTGAGGCAAGAGGCTGCATGAGCAAATAACTTTTCAGTCTTCCATCCTTATTACTGCTACCATGAATATATGTCCTAGCTAACAGAGGCTATTCATGAGTCTGATTCTGTGAATATAATCATTTAACTCTCACTGAAATTTTCTGCTGCCAGGCAGATGTCGTGTGCAGTCTTTGTTCTGTATTGTGTTCTTTAAATAATAGATCATATCATGCTCTTTTTTTAAACTTCTGAGTTATGTGTTCTGCAAAGATGAAGATGTTCTAAATTCCTGTAATAGGCAATTTATCTTAAATCTAGTTGACAATTACTAATGGTAGAGAAAGAATAGGATCATCCTAACTTTCCATTTCATACTTTCAGGGGTACAATTTTCATGAGGAAAATAACCCAGTTGTTATTAGAGAGAGATCAGACATTTGAAGTTCAGAATCATAGAACTGTTTGGGTTAGAAAGGACCTGTAGATTCAATGCAGTCAAAACCTCTGCTCCAAATAAGCATGACTCTCAAATTGAATCAAATTCTTCAGAAGTCACTGAGTCAAGATCTGAAAATACTCAAGGACTGGAGATTCTACTGCTTCCCTGGACACGCTGTTCTGCACAGAAGGGTGTGCAGTTTCATGGAAAATACATGGATTGTTATATTAAAATCTGTATTTTTAAAGATCCTATCTGTATGCAGCAGTGGCACAGATTAAGTTCTGTTGGCTCTGTTTTGTGTGAATGTTGTCTGTTACTTGGTGGATTCATGGAAACATTAGGGTTCTTTTTGCACTTAAAGACTACTTTAACTCATTTTATAAGTGAGTTACGGTGAGAATAGATTCAAACAACCATTTGTTTAAAATTCCATTTGTATGGCTGTTTTTTTATTAACATAGATTTAAGACTTACTTTTTGAATACTGAGCTTAAAAAGTTCTCTCTTTTAGGTAGAAGAGTTGATGAATGCTCTGGAAAAGACTAGACAAGAATTAGACTCTACCAAAGCCCGCCTTGCCTCAACACAGCAGTCTTTGGCTGAAAAAGAAGCACATCTGGCCAACCTGAGAATAGAGAGAAGAAAACAGCTTGAAGAAATTCTAGAAATGAAGTAAGCACATTGATTTCTCTAATTTATACAAAAAATCAAAATTACTGCTTTTTAAACCATAAAAGAAAGACTGTTTTTCAGTGGGTTTTATGATGTATATATTCAAGTTTGAGTCTAAGGGCACTGTAATAGTTTTAAGACAGTTGAATTCTTTTTAAAACAGAGAAATGCAAAAAATTTCATTTTAGAAGTACTCAAGTGACATGAGAAGAGTTTTTGGACTGCTGTCCTTTTGCTACATGCAAATAAAGTATTAGCACAGTGTAACTTCCATGGTAAATTGAGGGTCAAAGGCCTTATCTTTCAGCTAGAATTCTATGTTGGAGTTTCTGTTAGCAACAAATTCAAGGAATGGGTTTTTAACAGCTTTATGTGGGTGGTGCAAAGATTATAATATTGGTTAAAAAAACCTCACAAATCCAAAAACCAAATTGCATCACATTTTCACTAACTACATATATACAGAACGGAAAAGGAAGACAGACGCACAATTTAAACTGAAATTCCTACCCACAGTAAAGGTAGGTATCTGCAATTATGGGATGTTAAAGCTGTGATAGGATCTTTAAAACTGGTAGAAGAGTGAACCTGTTACAACTTGGCTGGACTGGTAAGTGTATAGTTAGCATTCAAAGAGAAAATTCACAGTTGTTATTTTGAAATGGTTTTGCTGAGGATGGTTAAAAAGAACACAAACCAAACCCAAAACACTTAAGCCACATGAGATTTCAGCTAAGTTGCTGTAGATATCTTTACATTTTAAAGGATGATCAACAATGAGAAAATTTTGGTTTAATAATATTATTGTAAATAAGACACAGGGAAAATGGAGGTCTATTGTTAATATAGTTCCATAAAGATATGTTTTAAGAATGGCTGCCACATAATGCAAGCATGGAAATACCATAATGGAAGCATCCATATTTCCAGTGAAATTGGGAGAGCTTCTGCCTTTGGCTTTCATGAGGTCTATATTGGTGCAGAGAAGTGGAAGTACATATGAATTGGAGTAGTATGTGATATTTCATTCCATAATAGATACTTTTAATTTTTAGTTTTCTGATTTTTTTTTACATACATATTGTTTCACCTATCTTAACTCAGATACTCAGTGCCAGTATATTTCATCCAGCATCTCTTTTCTGCACAGTGCTTGGGTCTGTTTGTCTGAGTGAATGTTTAGGTTTTGTCCTAATGGTAAGGTTTTAATTTTCTTTGCATCATAACTAGAAATTATTGAGCATTATATGGAAAAAAATCTTCAGCCTAGGAAGTGAGCTTGGCAAAAAGTGGTGAAGTTTGATTTTCTTTTCAGCTGTTCTGTTTGATGAATAAAGTCTGTGTGGAAGGTACTTGTGATGGAGGATGCAGTAGCAAAGGTTCAAGTTAGGAACAGTTTAGAATTTAGAATGAGATGAAAATGTACTCAAGTTTTAGCATCTACACTGTAAAAAAATAGTAACATTAAAATTGCAAATTAGCATATAAAAGCTACTAAATTCTAGTTTAATATTTGTAGCTTGATAGATTTTGGTGGTGTGGGTTTTTTTTTTTTTTTGGTAGACATTGGCATAGCTTCTTTTGTAAAATACTTCTTTCTTTTTCCCTTTCTTCCCTCTTTTTGTTTTTCCTATTGGATTCTTATTTCCTACTTTGTTAGCTGTATATATATATATTTTTTTTTCCTGCCATTATTATTTTTCTATCAAGCAATTTGCTTTTTTTTTTTCATTTTTAATTTGGAACCAACATAATTTGCAATTCTGTCTTCATAACAACTCCTCTAATCTGTCATAATAAAATACAATTAATTATTATGCATACTTCTTCCTACTTGGGCCACAGAGGGGTGCCTGATCTTCTACTAGGTAGCTTTCCAGGTTATCTATCCCTGTGTTGTTACCTGTAAAAGACTGATGCCCTCACTCATACACAAATTACTCCCCCTGAAATCTGTGACTCAGCTAATAAGTTAGAATTAGAACACATTGTCAATAGAAAAACATCTCTTTTATTACTATTCTAAATTTTATTTTACTTGAATTTCTGAGAAATATGTTGCAAGGCTGAGTTAATATTAAAGTTGGAATCACACAGCTGTTGCAGGAGATAAGAATTAGAGTTAATGAACAAAACAAAATACATAAAGTCCCAGCACTTTTATAGCTTTATATTACTGAACAGAACATATGTAATAATGACAGAAATTAACATGATTGTGTTTGTTTTTTTTTTAAACTAACTCTTAACAGCTTTGGTACTGAATGAAAGAGGCAAAAATAATCACTCGTTTTTTTTTTTTTTAATCTCTGTGTATAGGAAGCTAGAGAATCATAGAGTGGTTTAGGTTGGAAGGGACCTTCAAAGGTCATCTAGTCCAACCCTGCTGCAGTAAGCAGGGACATCCTCTACTAGATTGCATTGCTGAGAGCCTTGTTGAGCCTGACCTTGAATATGTCCTGAGATGAAATTAAAATCTTAACCATAGATTATTCTAACACACTGTACTAAACAGCATAAATTAATAGCTACATATGTATTAGTGTCTTTTAGAAATAATTCAGATGTTTTATTACACTAGTTCCACTTTTTAAATTGCTCTCTGAAATGTGTATGACCAAAAACCCCTTAGTATGTTCTGTTGTAGTGCAGCAGTTATAGTATATATGGCATTGCTTAATTTTTTTAATGAACAAGGTATTCTTAAAACCAGATTGCTGACGCTAGCTGAGACTAAGGCATCCACTGACAGAACAATGATTCTTTGCTGTAGTAATACAGTAGTGTCCCTTCGATCTGATAGTGTGATGGTTTGGGTGTTCCCCACCCCCCCACACTTTAGAAATCACCTAGACTAGACTCAGCCAGCTCTGGAAATATGAATGAAGCTTATTATTTACAGCTAGCACAATATAAGAGCAGATATTTTCAGTATATACAGTTGTATACAAGGTAAAAAGGTAATACAGAAACACAACTCTCCTCCCAGAAACCTGAGTCCCCAGGAGGGGCTCTCAACCACCCCTTCACCTTTCCTCTACCCCTCTCAATCTTACCCCAGTCCCAAGGAAGAACAGAGGTTCAGCCATGGGGGTTAGGAAGCAAAGTGGATTAGTCCAAAGTGGAGGGTGAGGTTAGAGAGATGCAGCTCAGCCAGCAGCCCAAGTGAGAGTGGTTATCTAATGTTTTAATTTCTTGTTCCTATACATCTCAGCAAGTCTGTGAGTGAAGTAGACATCACCATTGTTTTCCTTTCACAGCCTGTAATCTAGTTCTTCTCACCAAAACATTCTAGCCTGCTTCAAACTAGCACAGATAGTTAAGATAATTTATTAATTGGCAGCATTGACTATGACTTCTATTTGTAATTAAGTAATATTGAGTTCCTACAGGTTTTGGCTGCTACTGCCAGTTAAATAGGCATGAACTGTGTTTTTAAGAACATTCGTGATGATTTCCTATGCTTATATTATGTTCAAGTTCCAAATGTAACTCTGCATTCTGCACCCATCTGGTTGACATTGCCAAGATCCATCTTAATTTACTGGCTACAATCAGGTGTCAGTTTTAGATGACTTCAGTTGTTGTTCTGTGTTCTTCTATACATTGAGTTATTTAAGGATGTTTAGAATGAAAATGGGTAACAACTTAGTCTTTTCATTTCTGCTTGGTCTTTCTGAACTGGAAACTAGAGAAGCACCTTTCAAAGTAGAGTCAGTTTGCTGTAAGGAGATAAACATCAAGTTAGTCTTAATTTAATGCCAACACATTAAACAAAAAATAAAGAATCCCCAAGCATTGTTTGAAAAAGAGCTTGCATTTGCATGTTACTTTCTAAATGTGTGATTTATTTTTCTTTCCATATGTCTATTAAAAATATGACTATATTAGTTCTGGAGGAAATATTTTTGTTATGGTCATATTATTTTAGCAGTGCACACATAACTCATACTGACATTAATGGATGTTACGCATACACGTTAAGGGTAAAATGCAGCATGTGTTCATATCCATCATTTTGCCTAATTGTCATAGTGCTTTGTGCTCTTTCTATCTCTGAGCATTAGCAAATCCATGTACTGGTAGTATTTTAATAATGTTAGTATTTCTAAAAATTGTGGTTTATTGTCTATAGAAATAATTCAGTTGGCCCAAACTTAAAAATTGGTACTTAGAAATACACATCAAAGCTGCTGTTCCTAGATACTATTTTTGTTTTCTGAGTCTGCAAGAAAGAGCACAGCCTTCTGAAAACATTTTTTAGCCCTTCCCCCCAAGAAGCACTAAAAGTTACACAAAATATTTAATTCTGAGGCTTAAGTGCAGTTTGTTTGACCCATAAGAGAGGATCCCATATTGCTAAACTCACACTACTTATGCTTGTACCTTGTCAGAAACAATGAATTTAGATGTTTGTAGTCCTGCTCTATGTGTTCTCCAGTTGCAACCAGCAACAGAACAAGGGGACAGAGTCTCAAGTTGTGCCAGGGGAGGTATAGGTTGGATGTCAGGAAGAAGTTCTTGACAGAGAGAGTGATTTGCCATTGGAATGAGCTGCCCAGGGAGGTGTTGGAGTCACCATCCCTGGAGGTGTTCAAAAAAAAGACTGGATGGGACACTTAGTGCCATGGTCTAGTTGACTGGCTAGGGCTGGGTGCTAGGTTGGACTGGATGATCTTGGAGGTCTCTTCCGACCCGGTTGAGTCTATGATTCACAAGGGTTGAGTCTATGATTCACAAGGCTTGCCTGAAAAAGCTTATTCATTTTGTAATACAGAGAGCTTCAAAGTAGGAGAAGTTTCTGTGCTGTGGCAGAGGGGTTTTTTTGGATGCTTCAGAATTGCTATATAACTGTATAAATAGATGAATGAGCATTTATAGAGTGTTAAAATTGCTTTATATGTGAATGTGGAATCGATGTCTTTCCTTATGGAAAGTGGATTTTACTCTGAGATAGGTAATCTTTTTAGAAATAGGCAAATTTATTTTTCCTATGAAAGAGATGAAGTTTGACCTGGAGAGCTAGTAGTCAGAAAGGGAAATGGCTTATGAGAGAAAAGATGTGAAAATTAATACAACCTTTTTTGTTAGTTCAACTTCTAAATGATATGCAGGTAATCTTCAACTTTGAACCACTGAAGTTAAAAACAAAACAGAAAACCACAGCTGCACCAACCCACTCCAACATTTTGTTAGTAGAAGTTGGTGTTTTCTTGGTTAAAGGCCCTCAAATTATCTTTCTGCTTATTAATCCTCTGAAAGTCTGAACCTTATGTTTCAACTCGATCTGCTGATTCTTAATTTTCAAGATTCAACAGTTAATTACTATTTTCTTTAGCAGTCAACTCAGTACATTTAGTGCTCTGAAGTGTTCAGAGTACCCTGAATGAAGTTCTTGCCAAGAGTTTGAAGGCAATTTCCTTGCCTTTGATAGTTCATGCCATCACCTGTGTGTATTGCTGAATCAGTTTTGTTGGAAGTGACTTTTCCCTGAAATCTACTACAAATTCCAGAAGAATATATATTTTCCCTTATGTGGAATAAATCAGATTACTTCAGTAATGAAGCATTAAAGGTTTCCTAATAAAATAACCAGCTACTAGTCCTTCCATTCGATAACAAAAATAGAGAATTGCTGGGCTGTCCAAAAAAAAGTTATTTATAAATTAGTTTTTTGCAGTAAATTTTCTTGCAGTGACAGAATAGAATTAAACATCCCTTCCTTTGTTTAAGAATGTCCACCTTGCTCCCCTGCCCCCAACTGGAAATAATAAATGAATATTGCTTATCTCTGTTTTCCTCTGTGTTTACTTTATTCATTTAGCAGCACCTGTGTATAATCAAGGATGAAATATTTGTGGGAAGTAGGGGATAAAAAGTTTTTTTCCACCAAGGATTCAGTCCCATCAGCTGCTGCTCTTTGCAGAAGAGCTGAATGCATATTGTACTTTTACCTGCTGGGTTAGTAGATCAGCTCCTCAGCCAAGCAAGGAAAGGGCACTTGTATTTGCCACTAGATGCCAGTCTTGGGTGCAAGACCATGATCTGGGTCAGCTTGGTTCGACAAACGGAGGATGAGAAGCTATGCAGAGTAAGCAGGAAGCTTGTTTCGTTTCAGGGAAGAGAATGTGTCTGGGCCATTTATTTCTCATCTGGTCTGAGTGGTTCCTTTCTTCCTTCCTTTTAATAAAGGAAATTCACCTGTAGACAAGTATTTAAATGGCTTCAAGGGGACTTTTGTGGATGTTGCAGGGATGAAGAGAGACTGAATGGATTGCGGAAGTCAGGGATCACAGCCTAAGGGGACAAGACTGTGAGATGTAAAACTGGAGTGCAAGAGTTAGTAGGGAAGTCGAAATGCTTTATGAAGCATTAGTTTACCATTCACTTGATTTTCTGCAGACACATCCCTTTTTTTCCATCCATAAATTTTACTCCACTAGAAGATGGGGATTTTGCATCTGTGTAGCAGCTCAGTAGGAGCTGCAGTTCTGACAAGGGCTGTTGGACATCCAGAGAATCTAGATATGTTCCCGCATCTGGACGAATCAGTTTATGTCCCTGCCTTATATTCTCCTCTTACTATTTCCATCCATCACCATATCAAACCGGCAGTTAGGATGGGAAAGGGAGAGGAAGTCAACATGTTTTCCTTTATATATGTCCTAATTACTCCACCCCAAGAGGTTCTGTCAACCACAGAACAGTGGTTTCTTTCTCATTGCTGTGGGTACAGCTGTGGTCAAAAGTGCTTCTGAAATGTCTGAGTAGTAAATCCAGTGCATCTGGAACATTTCAGAGTAATTGTGTATGCAGTTCACCTGCTCAGTGAATATACAGGCCAGAAGCATGACACTCATTGACAGGAAAATCCCTGATGAAATCGTGGGGACTCTACTTGCTGTAGTCATGAAGTTAATTTCCTTTTTTGGGTTCTTCACGCAGCAGCAAAGAATAAGAAATTGACAGGGTGATACAAGGTTGAAACTAGTCTGTTTGCTTGGAACTCACTCTTTAGAGCCACTTAAAATGATAGCTTCATTGTAGACATTGTCTGTCTTCCATGTTACAGTTAGGTAGTGCTCCCTCCCCAGCTCCTTTCTTGTCAGAGAGGAAAGCAAGAAAGTACATTGCAAATAGGGTTTAGCTAAAAAGATAGGGGCAAAAATGCTTAGTTTATGTCTTTTTCAAAATACTAGGGTATCACAAAAAGAGCCAGCACCGACCCTGTGGATTGTTCTAGGCTGAGTTAGTAGTGGATACATGACATTAAAGGATGCTCTTTTTAAATGGAAATTGAAGCAAGTACACTAGAGTCAGATTTCAAGATCATTAATGAGTATTATCTTGAAAATAGGATCATTTAAATATATTTCTTTCTACTTTGTCAACTCTAATACAGCCCATATTTTAAGAGATAGCTATGATAATTTCTTTAGCATGAATTTGTTAACATATCCTTACTTACTGGGTTACAGTAGTGTATAAATAGCTATGGAGAAAAAAAAAATGTTCAGAAAGCAGTTTATTAAAAAAAGGGTTATTTTGCCTTGTTTCCACTGTGGTAATGTTATGCCATAAACATGTTCAGTGACGGATAGCAAGTTGATTGCTTCAAAAATTGTAGCATTTTGAATGTAGAACACTGGACTGTTTTTTAGCAACCTGTGGACTGCTTCCATTTAATTGTAGGATTCATGCTGAGAGTGCAGAGAGTCATATCCCAAGTTAAATACAAACAAAACAGCAGGATGTTGATACAACTGTGACTTCCATAGGAAGTAGTTAGAATGGTAATGTGGTCTCCTTCCAACTTGGGTGGAAAGTCTCTTGTGACTGCTTTTGCCCCACAGACCTGTAACACAGCATGCCTTGACTAACATTTTTGACACCAACTTGCAAACACCATAAAGATTAGAGAAACCCAAATGAAGGCTTTGTTCTCTGGAACAGAAGCTTTCTTTACTAAAATGAAGAGATGTTTTTCTTTTGTAAACAACGAAGGGGCACAAAGCAATAAAATGTTTCTCTGTATGAGAACAGAACAGCTGAACTGTTTACTTGGCAAAGCACTTCTTTTGTTTAAAGATAGAGGAGTGTCACCAAGTTCCTAGTCACTTCAGACTCTTATATGTTAAGACAAAAGAAACAGTATATTTTCATGTGACTTTAAGATATGTGATGGTTGAAATTTTGTCAGCATGCAAAGAAAGTGTGAATTTCCTGTCTTCATTTTATTCTTAAGATCGCAATTAGCTTTCAAACTACATTGTCACCTGCTATTGAAGGTTAGTAAGATCAATTTGGGCTTTCTCAAAAACATGATAGGAGAGACTTATTTTGCCTGGTTTTACATGGGTATTCAAACAAAGGAAGCAGGAGCTTCTCTGCCTGTGTTTCCTGTTCCATTTAGCCAGTGGGATAGTGCAGTAACATCCTTTTCAAAGTATTTTCCTCCCAGGAAGTCAATGTCGTTACTGAATGGCAGTAGCGCTTCTTATGTCACAGAAGCATTGTCTGAAGGCAAACCAGAAAGGCTTTGTATTGCAGGCAACATATATTATAGTTTTAAGTAAGCAAGCAATATGTTTTTTGATCTAAAAAATGGCTGTGGATTTTAACCAGCTAATTTTATTAATCTGTTTCCATGAATAACGTTCTCAAGAAACGATAGAAATGTAAGGTTTCTATGATCCATGTTATTTGAAGCATCTGCCAGGCAGAAAGGGACTTTGATGGTAGTTGCCACTGTATTCTAGTAGTGCCCTTCTGTTTCTGTTGTTGCCATTGTTCTCTACCCATCCAGGTACTTTTCCTCAGAAAAATAAGACAGTGCTCCAGCAAACATGTTATGCTTGAAATTCCACATAGTGGTTTTACTCCTCAAGTGTTTTCCCCAGGACTTGAATGGTGAGAGAGATCAAGGGAATTCTGCAGCTGCTTTATGATGGAGAGACTTAAAGACTCTTCACTCTGGGGAGGGGAAGGCAGGGGGAGTATGTGTTTGAAGTTTGCAGAATCTCAAAGGAAGGCATAAACTGAATGTAGAACTGTTGTTTGCCAGGTACCTCAGCATGAGGAATATCAGGCACTTGCTGAAGTTAATCAGTGATCAATTCAAAAGAGAAAGAAGTGCAGCTTTATGGAGAGGTTGATTGGTGACCTTCTGGAACTTACTTTCAGAAAGAAGGGCACGGTGGCCTCAGCTGTTTCAGAAAAGACTTAGACAAATTCATGGACAAGAGGTCCATAAATGACTACTTTATAATAATTTTTCTTGACCTATATTCCTAAAATTAATTTTCTCTCTGCAGTATTAACGCTTTCTTCCCACACTGCTTGCTTACACTGAAACACACATATTTAATAATGAGAGTATTTTTAAACCTTTTTTTTTCTTTGAGAACCAATTTTATTAAGTCAATTAATACACTCTGGAAAGACTTAATACCACACTTTCCATAACCTTTGCATTTTCTGTTGCCCTACAGTCTGTAGGTGGATTTACAAGGTGGTAGAAAAGACAAAATGATTGTGTTAAATTGCAGGTTATTAGAGTGGGATATGACAGTTATGCTATATTCTCTAGTGACTTCAGAGATAGATGGGATTAACAGTGCTTCAGGTTTACAGGTGTCCCAAGCTGCTGGAATGCTTTGAGATGTAGAATATTCCAGTCTTTTGTAATGCAAATGAACATTCAAAGAAACTATTGCAGTTGAACTAAAATTTTTTTCTGATTTTTAACTTATAGCTATGTCAGGGTTTCAAGTACCTCGATTTAATTAATGATCTTGATTCATAGCATTCTAAATTTATGTGAGGTGGAGCAGTGTTCGAAAGGGCCAGTGATGAGAAGGATGCTATATGAAAGTGGAAAGGGACTATGAGTTAGTATTCAATGAAACATGGATGTTGGCAAGCTGGAAAGGGTAGTACAAACCTGAAGAATGGTAATCCGGGACTGGAGAATTCCTAAGGAAAGATATATTTTGAAGTATGCTACTATTTTCTGAGGAAGCTTATTTAAGGTTAGCTTACTGTGGCATTTAACAATCTTAACTTTTTAGATTAAGAAGAAAAAGTTGGTATGTATGCTATGTAAGCACTAAACACTTTTGTTCTGCTCTTTATTGCACAACTTTTTTTTAATGTAAGAAAATATGAGCAGCAAAATCATTTTCCTAGAACAATATACTGCATTACTCTGTAATTACTAATTCTGACAAAGCTATACATAGTTTATTTTAAAACTACCTTAAAAGTGCTTTTATTAGCTAAAAAAATCAGTAATTATAAAAATGATAAAATAGGATGATATTTGTTTTGAAGTTCAGCTTGCATAGGAATGCAAAGACCTCCACCTCTGATAACATACTCAAAAGAACAAGTGGTTCAAAACACGTAAAGGAAGGAGTAGGAGGATGGAAGTAAAAAAAACCATGAAGAAGTTAGGCTTCTGTTTCATGGTTTTCTTTTAAAGCTGACTGAATTACACCCTTGTCTACTGAAACCCTCTTAGTGTAATTCCCATTGGCCTCCGTGACACCTAGGGTAGCGCTGATCAACTGCAGGCTCCCATATTCCTAACCTCAGCCAAATGTATATGATTCTAGCAGATGCTTCTGCATTTTAGACCTCAAAATATGATGGATCAGGTTTTTTCCATTTTACAGTGGCAAATCTTGCATACTTGAGACCCAGAACATGCAATTTGATGGTAAGGATTATGAGTTGAGGGTCTTCCCAGTGGGATAATGCTAATGGAAAACCAAAGGCACTTAAATGTTTGAATAATTTAAGCAAAACTTCTGGACTGTTGTTTAATATTGTGTAACAATGTAAAATGTGCTTAGAAATGCATATAATTATTAAAAGGTAAAGGTCTTATAAAGTGAGAACAGAACAGCGTCAGAAGCAATCAAACAGGAACATCTTAGTGGCAGCCAGAAATGGTTTTGTTAGCTTTCTCTGCCTTCCCGTTATTCTTTAGGTGCCATTAAGTAAATCTACTACAGACTCCTTCCTGTGTTTCCTCATTCCTACCCCTCCCTGTGCCCCCAGCAAAACAAGTGCTTCTCTGTGTGCTGTGGAAAAAGAAATCTAAGTTCCTATTGCTTTGTTTGCTCTGATTGGGTACTCTCATGTCTAATAAGATGCAAGATGACCTTGAAGCATTGCTTTCTCATGTCTGAGAACATTCATTAATGCTCTTCAATGTGCTTTCTCTCATGTTTTATAACGTGTGAGCTCCTGGGGTAGCCTTTCTACCTGTAATGACATAAGATTTAATCTTTTACCTGACACAATGACACCTGTTGGAATGTATGGTTGTAGAGGTCTATACCTCTATCTTGAAATCAAATAGTTTGTCTTTTAGGGAAAGAAACATACTATTAGCCTGTTTTAAATCCAAGAGAATCTCACACTACTTATACACTGACCTGTGTATAACTTAGCTAGTTAGAGTGTAAGCTTGACAAGACTGATCAATGCTCTCAGCATAGTGCCTGGCATTACAAGCTGTCATCCTTCGCTGGTCGTCAAGTCTTAACATAGTAAACAAGGGAATAATAAAGACATATCATGTTGTAACTCTCAACAATATCTAAGTAATGACTGTCTAAATACTGTAGTAGAAATAGAATCTTTCATATAAGAGGAAAAAGAAGAACTTTTTTCTGGTATATCAGTGAGAAAAGGAGGACAAGGGAGAATGTGGGACCCTTCCAGAAGGGAAATGGAGAGCTGGTGGCAAAGGATGTGGATAAAGCTGAGGTGCTCAATGACTTCATTGCCACAGTCTTCAATGGCAAGGGCTCCAACCACAATGCTCAAGTCCCAGAGGGGAAAAGTAAGGACTGTGAGAAGGAAGATCTGCCCACTATAATTGAAGATCGTGTTTGTGAGCACCTAAGGAATCTGAATGTGTGCAAGTCCATGGGGCCTGATGAGGTCCACCCACAGGTCCTGAGGGAACTGGCGGATGAAACTGCTGAACCACTGCACATCATATTTGAAAGGTCATGGCAGAGTGATGAAGATCTGTTGACTGGAGAAGGGCAAGCATAATAGCCATCTTCAAGAAGGGAAAAAAGGATGACCTCAGGAACTACAGACCAGTCAGTTTCACCTCTGTGCCTGGCAAGATCATGGAGCAAATCCTCCTGAAGGCTCTGCTAAGGCAAATGGAAAACAAAGCAGAGGTGATTGGTGGTAACCAGCAATGGCTTCACCTAGGGCAAATCATGCCTGACAAATTTAGTGGCTTTTTATAATGAAATTGCAGCAATAGTGGACAAGGGAAAGGCAACTGACATCATCTACGTGGACCTGAGTAAGGGATTTAGCTCTGTCCTACATGACATGCTGGTCACCAAACTGGACAAACGTGGACTTGATGGATGGAGCACTCACTGGATAAGGAATTGGCTGGATGGTTGCATGCAGAGAGTAGTGATCAATGGCACAATGTCCACCTGGAGACCAGTGACAAGTGGCATCCCTCAGGGGTCAGTGCTGGCACCAGTGCTGTTTAACATCTTTGTCACTGATGTGGACAGAGAAGCCAAGTGCACCCTCAGGAAGTTTGGAGATCACATTAAGCTGTGTGGTACAGTCAACTAGCTAGAGGGCAGGGATGTCATCCACAGGGACCTGGAAAGGCTGGAGAGGTGAGGCCAGGCCAACCTCATGATGTTCAACAAGGCCAAGTGTGAGGCCCTGCACCTGGGTCAGCACAATCCCAAGCACAGATACAGGCTGGGTAGTGAATGGCTGAGAGCAGGTCTGATGAAAAGGGTCTGGAGGTCTGGGTTGATGAAAAGCTCAATGTGAGCTGGCAGTGTGTATGTGCAGCCCAGACAGCAACTGTGTCCTGGATTGCATCAAGACAAGTGTGGCCAGCAGGGCAATGGAGAGGATTCTCCTCCTGCTCTTGTCAGACCCCACCTGGAGTACTGTGTACAGTTCTGGAGTCCCCAACACAAGAAGGCCATGGAGCTGTTAGAGCGAGTCCAGAGGAGGGCCACAAAGATGGTCAGAGGGCTGGAGCACCTCTGCTGTGAAGACAGACTATGAGAGCTGGAGCTCTTCAGCCTGGAGAAGAGAAGGCTTCAAGGAGATCTTGGAGTGGCCTTCCAGTATCTGAAGGGGACCTACAGGAAGGCTTGGGAGGGACTATTTACAAGGTCTTGTAATGACAAGACAAGGTAATGGGTTTAAACTGGCAAAGGGGAGATTCAAACTAGATGTTAGGAAAGGGTTCTTCATAAGGGTTATGAGACACTGGAACAAGTTGCCCAGGGAGGTTGTGGATGCTCCCTCCCTGGAGGTGTTCAAGGCCAGGCTAGATGAGGCTTTGGACAACTTGTTTTAGTGGGAGGTGTCCCTGTCTATGGCAGGGGGTAGGAACTGGATGATCTTTGAGATGCCTTCCAGCCTAGGCCATTCTCTGATTCAAAAATATGGCCTAGCATGCAATACTGTGCTACAGCACTGAATTTCTAATGAACATCTTTAAATGTTGTGCTGATGTTTAACAGAGACTGACAGATGTTGACTTACATGATTACGGTGGAAGTTAGGTTGAGCTCATCTCAGTTTTCTGTGATTGTGAACTAACTGGGCTACATCCACACTGTTGTGCAGTGTACCAGGGTATCTTAGCAAAGGAAAGCCTACCCTAAGAAGGTACATTATATAAAAGTCTGTGCTACATCTTACAGTCAATCTGTTTTGTAAAGGATAAACATCCCCTTAAAAGGACACCTTGGTTTGCTTCCCTTAGGGTGATGTGGCTTCAACTGAATAGGTAAACTTTTCAAGGTGAAAGAACAGCTTGGTGGCAGCACAAACTTATGCAAAATATTGTTTGTGGAAAGATACTTTTTTTCAGTCCTGGTGAGCAGGAATGTTGCATTTGTAGAGTAGTTTCAGTAATCTAAATAGGAGTACTGTGCTTATTATGTTGCAATGTAATATTTTAAAGTATATTGGGAATGCAGGTGAAAGATTTGGTACATTTTTTCCTTATATTTAATAGTGAATTTCTCAAAACCTATCCAGTTTTCATATTGTAAATATGTAGGCACTACGGGAGGATTTGCAACTTAGTGGCTTAGATTAGAGATGTAAATATACCTTTTTTTTTGTGGTTAATCTCTTCCTAATTTGTAGCCATACCTACCTCAAACATGTAGCTTATCTTTTTAACGTTCAACTACTCAAAATGAGAGCACACTAAATTAGCCTCTGAGAATCACGATACTGCTTCCCAATACTTGCATGCTTTGAAGTTTAGCTTATGTGGTTCTTGTCTTCGAGGTAGCAGGAAAAATGTAGATTGAGCTAAGAAAAACAGTCACTAAATGTGCTACATTTTCCTTCTGTTTTTCAACTCCCCTGAGCTTTATTTGTGGTTAGGAAAAAAGAGATAGGTACTGAGCAGAAAAAGCTGAAATTTGGTTTTATAGGACAGTATTGGTAGGTCATCTCTGTGCAACACAGAATCAAATCTATCCTAGATACTTTCAAATCTTTACATTGTGTGGATTGTGAATACAAGTTATTGAATGAATTCTAATTCCACTTAAGCCTACATCCATAATAATGTGATTTTCATATCCTGCCTTAGAGTTTTGGATCAAGTTCAGTCTGATCAGACTGTAAGACCTTATTGCATCAATCTGTTAGCAGTAGTGAGGGGACCTCATAGCAGTTACGTTCAGCTGTCTGCATGTTACAGCAAGATCTGTCCAAAGGACTGATGGGGAGGAGTGTTGCAGGTAATAGCAATAGAGATCTGAGCTCTAAAACCCCCTTGGTCTGAAAACTTAGCTCTATTTCAGGGATTTTACTATATTTGATCACTAATGACTATTTCTGTTGAGGTGGAGTATCTCATCTAGGTCTCCAGAAACTCAGTGTGATCTGGAAACATCAGGCAAGTAGCTTAGGTCTGTAGGGTTTAGAGCAGGAGCTGATGTTGGGACTAGTGTAAAAATCAGTAGCGGAAAAGTAGCTGTTATTACATAAGGCCTAAAAAATAGAAGCCCAAAAAGTGTGGTAGGTCATCATATGACATACAGCAACCTGATACTCTCCTAACGGTGAAAAATACTCTGACATTCATGACTTTTCAACTGTTGAAAAATATTCCAAGATTTTGGCATGCATGAAAAAAAAAAAACCTGAGAGCTTTCCAGTTTTGTGTTTGGTGCCCATTACCCTCCTCATGCACCTGGATTATTTTGTCAACAGCTGAAAGAAAAGCAGTGAAATTGAAACAGTCTTTTATGGTTTAGCAGCTGTGTACAGGTGTACACCCCAGCTGCTCACAACTGCCCCTCCCATTGGATCCCCTCTTAAAAAAGAATTGTACAGGGATCCAATCATCATTAAAAGTATTTTCACAGTAAAAAAGAATTGTAGAAGGATCCAATCATGATTGGAAGTATTTTCACAGTAAAGAAGAATTGTGCAAGGATCCAATCATGATTGAAAGTATTTTCACAGTTTTGTTAAGAAATAGCATATATTTTTTTTCTGCTCTTAGAGAGATCTCCCTTCAACACTGTGATGCTTTGTTTAGTATAACGTACGCCGTTGTTAGCATCCAGCCTAAAAATTCATCTAATTAACAGATGAATTTAGGAAATCCCTGCTGTAATTTGGCAACTGAGTGAATGGGGGATGTCAGTGTATGACAGGCAGCTTCCATTTAAGGCTAATGTAACTATTACCTCATTATAAGTGCAACTTTGCACTCTTCAAATAAAACCGTTACTGAGTGTAAAATGCGTACTTGAGAAAGGACTAGCTGAAGTTACTGGAAGTTAGCTTGGTGAACTTATGCTGCCTTTATTGGTACTGACTAGCTTTATAAATGTTTATCGTAATTATGTTTTATTGTGATTAAAAGGATTGCAGGTACTCTGCCGTTTCTGTAAGGTGAGCTGTTGGAGGGTTTTTTTCCCTTAAGGAGGGGGGTAGAGAACAAAAAATAGTTCAGCTCCAGGAGGAGGCCCCTCACGAGCCATATGAATCCACTTACATGTAAATTGCTTGTCTATATGAATTAAGGTGAAGGTTATGAAAGAACTGCATTTCTGTGTTTATTGTAGGATTTTTGACAGTCTCTTTCCTCTTTCAAGTAAATTTGGCTTAAGTCCACAGTCAGTACAGTTTTAAGTAAACTGCTCTTTTGTTACATTAACAAGGTTATAACATCACTGAGGCAGATTTCCAGCTGCACGAATTGAGGCTGAAGCATGCAGACTGCGAGGGGATAATTAAAACCTTAGGGTGGTGAGTTAAACTACCAACTAAAATTGGATAAAAGGCTAATTGTCCATAGCAACATAATACAGGTTTCTAAGTACCTGTGAAATATAGATAAGTATTCATGGACTCTTAATTCCTTTAAAAATTCTTAGGTTTGGGTCGTAACAAAAGTCAAGAGTAAGTAAATAGAAACCCAAAGAATTATTTCAGAAATATTTTTCTATTTTAGTTATTAGTTGAAAAGGAGAAATATTCTTCTAAGAAGACTTCAGTGGTTTTTCCTGACTGTCTTCACAACACAGGAAGCATTTTTCTGCAGGAAGTATGAACCTTGCTGTGTGATACAGTATATCAGAATGGACTGGTTGGTGCTTTGTCAAAATTTGTCATATCTCTTTTTCCTTCCTCCTTTTTTTCATTATTAAGAGTGGAGTTACATACCTTTGGTGACCTTGAAGAAGATGACATAGAGCCAGGCAAGATGATACATTACCATGAAGTTAAAAAAACAAAATGGGTTGTAATGGCAGCTTGTACTGAGCTAAATGAATTGCGAAGGGCCATTTGTTATTCATTAGGAGAAGCAGAGCAGATTACTGTTCTGCCTTCATAGGGAGCCTTTAAACTTAAGGTCATTTTACACTAGTACCCTTGTGGCATGGACAGCATTTAATACATTTTTAACAGCTTTTACATTCCCATGGTTTGCAGCAGTGCTGGTTGAATCATTTCTGTAATGAAGGTGTTTTAAAGTACTTTAGAGTTACTTTGGGGGGAAAAAACAAGGTTAAAAAAAGAAAAAAATAATTGGGTTGATGAAGTGACTTTATATACTAAAGAGCTAAGCATGCAGAACCTGTTGCTGTAACGTGTGCTGCTTCCCATTGCTGCAGAAGTACGACCCTGGGGAATGGTGGGGTTTGTGTGATTGTGTTTTGGGGGATTTTTTTTTGTTTGCTTTTGTTTTTTTTAATGTAGTGTTTGGTTTTGCTTGGTTGTCTTTTTCGTAGGTGAAACTACAGGTTTTTTTTTTTCACAGTTCCTTTGGGAAAAGAAGGTCTGAGGATAGAAATTTAAGAATTCAGCCCTTCCTCCCCCCACTTATTTCTGAGTTGCTCGGGATTCCTATGGAGAAAATGCAGCATTTTGGTGTATTCTGGGGAAAAGTGCATACTTATCTGTCTGTCATACCGTTGATGTGGGCATCTAAGGACTCCAACATAAAGTGAACTTGGAGTGAAGGATAGAATTTTGATGATAAGAATAAATTTTGATTATTTTAATACCTCTCAAGTGGTTCAGTGGTGCAGTGGAAAGTCAAAGCAGAAAAGTGGGTACCAATATGAAGCAATCTGAGAATAATTTTGTTCAAAAGTGATTAACAAGTATAAAATTCTATTGGCTTAGAGAATGATTTGTAACTAAAGAAAGCTGTAATAACCCCAGTTTAAAGAGGTAGCCATCTCACAAACTCAGATTCTATTGTAGATTGTAGTCTTTCATTTGCTCTCTCTTTTAATTATATTGTTGATATAGCTGTTAAAATCCGTATTGCAGTGACTTTATTTTTGTTTTGATGGGCTGTTTCAAGATGTTTGCAAAGAAGCTTAATTAAGAAAATGTTGATTTAAATGTATGATGATACTTCTCCCAGCAGTCAGTTTACCCCTAATTTATTTCTTGTTTACTAGATAACAGCATTCATTCAGTACTTCATTGCAGATGGCTTTTGCCAAGTTTTTTCTTCCACTAATTTTACTGTTCTGTGAGGCTAAATTTTAACAAAACACAAGTGGATCACAACCAGCATCGGAGAAAGAAAAAAGTGACTCAACCTTTGATGTCAGAAGTATCTTTTTCCCTGAGATTTTGAATAATACTTATTTTTAAAGTTGAAAGGCCAGGTAGCTAGAAAGCAGCAAGCTTTAAATAATAAATACAGTAGTTTGCTCTTGTTGCTCTTTGGCCTATATGTTTTTTTTTCAGTAAAGTTAGATTATTTTTTATATCATTTGCATTGGTGTTACTGACTTCTTCCCTAGTAGAAATAGTTCTCTTTTTTGCATTGGCTTCACGTAGTCATTTCTACTTTGTGAACTAAAGCTGTTTCCGTTGTAACTACTTTAGTCTTTCTACATTTTTTGAAGTTCTTTATACATGTAAAAACAGAGTAGTTGTGTCTGGTCAGAAACCAAACCCCTTTTATTTTAGAGTTCTGAGGGCAGTGGAAGGGCTGTTATCATCCCACGTCAAAGCAGTACCCTATGAAAGTCATAGCACCCCTACCTTCATTTGTTAAACTCACTAATGAGTACATTGTCAATTCTGTTACCTTGCAACCTTATTTTCATGTTTGTAAGCTCTTGGTGAGAAATTTAAACTGAAGCACATGCTACCAAGAGGAGAGTTTCAATATTTAGGCTGCCATAGTAATAAAATTATGTTTAGTAACCAAGACACTTCAATGTTCACTCTGTTAGCCCTTTAATGTAGGGCTGTGCTCTAAGTTAAGGATAGTGTTGTCTCTGGTTCTGAAGCTATTTCTGATGTAGTTCTGAGTCAAACACCTCCTTGGTTGCCATTGCTTGGGCATCTTGGAGTTTTTAGATAGATTTTGTGGCAACTTCAGTTGAGAAAATATGAGGTAGCCAGAAAAAAATCTGTGTCCCTCCAGAGTGTTCATTGCACTGTCTGATGTTAGGAAAGTTCCTCTGACAGTAGCATGTCAATTGAGGCTTAGAATATTTCCAGATGTTTACTCTGCCACTGGAAAGTGATACATTTAGTTAAGTATTTTTGGCTCAGGCAGGAGTTCCAGACTTTTAATTGGTTAAAAGCAAAACAAATCTCTTGAACAGAGACATGAAAGTTTGGTCTAAAAAATTCCTTTGAACGCTGATTATTGTTAGTGCTCAGACACTGTTACGTTTGCAAAATTGGAGCCTTGTAGCAGAAAGCTTGATCCAGCATAGAATCCTAGAATCAACCAGGTTGGGAGAGACCTCCAAGATCATCCAGTCCAACCTAGCACCCAGCCCCACCCAGTCAACTAGACCATGGCACTAAGTGCCTTATCCAGTCTTCAACACGTCCAGGGACGGTGACTCCATCACCAACCTGGGCAGCCCATTCATCTTCACATATGTAATTTTTCTCCTTTTGATAATAATTTTCCTGCCATCTGTGAGGCAGAAGATTTGAGTGTGCCTTCAATTGAAGGATCCATAATTGTTTTCTAGGTCTTCTTGTCAAGCAGTAATTGGAACATTCTGAAAGGCTTCTACATGAAGTCACTGATTTTTGGCATATAGAAAGGGATAGGCCTTAGTCAGTTTTATGCCTTAATACATGATTTGTGGTTTAATTTTACCTTTTTCTGATTTCCACAGTCTTGCAAAATTATGAGGAAAAAGTCTTCTTCAGTTACATTCCTTCAGGTGGCTAACCCTTAGAATAATAACAGTGACAGAATAACTGAGCACCAGATAAAAAAATCATGTTGAGAGCAAACATCCTGCCTCATTAAGGAAAGAACTGATTTCTGTACCAAGTGGTTCTTTTGACATTGATTTTTGTGCTTGAGTCACGTTTCTTAGATGGGAAAATAACAGAGGTACCATTTGTTTCAAGAACCATGTCTGTAGTATGTAGTGAATAAACAAATGGTCAATAAATACTGTTTGTTACATTAACATTTCAATATCAGACATTTTATTCCTACTAGTGGAAATAAAAATCTGATCTTCAACTAGATTGTAACTAGAATTTGGGTGCTGGATGAACAAAAGCTGACAGATTTCAGTGTTAAGAAACTTCTGGTTAAATGAAGTGAGCTGCAAGGAGCAGTACTCATGACTCAGTTGGGCAGAGACATATGTGCAGATGAATAATAAAAATTAATAGCAGGCACCCTTAAAGGGCTGGTTAATCTGCCAGTAGAGAGTCTGTGTCTTTTCTACCCACTAGTGCATCAGGTCATAAAAAATACAAATGAGTCCAATAGCAGCAAGAGCCTTAAGATCTGCATCCTCATTAGTGAAACTTCAGAGAAGCATTTCCTATAGCTCCATATCTTTTTCTACCTTTTAAGAAAGGTTGTTAGCAGGAATGTGTAGACTGAATTATTGGAGCAAGGGAGGGTGAGAGGGTAGGAAGTAGTCAAATTAATCTATGGAAGGAAAAGTTTCTCTTAGATTGCTTTGGCAGATGGAATACATAAGCATTTTAATGGTGAAAAAATATTAGTGTTTGATAAATGTTTTTTCTATGTCATGTATGGTTTGTATTTTTATTCATGTTATAGCCCAGTGAAAGCAGCAATGCTAGTAATCATCATCTATGCCATTCTCTTCTTTCTAAGCTATGAGAGGTCTGGTAGGAAGTTCTGTTTTGCATGGCTGGGGCCAACTTAAGAAAAAGTGATCCATGGTTGGACTTTCCTGATAGGATGTGAAATGTTCATTCACTCTAAGTTGTGAAGGCGTTGGAGGACAAACAGTTGCAAATCTGAGTTGGGAAAAACGCCCATTTCAGAAGCTGGAAATAGCAATATAGGTTAGAGCAAGCTGGGGAAAAAAATGAAAGTTCAACCTTAGAAAGATTCTGTTTCATGTACTTGTGGAAAATCTGAAATCAAGTGAGATGGACAGCTGGAAAAAGGTCACTGGTCAAAAGGTACTCTAGGGGTTGTTCAGTTGTAATGATAACTTGAGCCGATAAAGTTTGTGAAGGAAGTTTCAGTTCTCTAGAGTTCAGCATTCTACTACTGAAAAAACAGAGGCTGTAAACAACTCTGTTCTCTTTGTCTTCCTTCTGAAATTGCCCAGTGAAAGCTAGAAGCTTGCTACAAGTACTCTCTCACAATTTATCATCTCTTTGACCTTCTGTTTGGATATGCTGTCTAAAATATATCCATTACCTCAAAGTTACTTGTAGTCATCTGTTGGGGTTCTATGGCAAGCTACATGAACCACCTTTTTTTTTTTTTTTTTTTTTTTTTTTTTTTTTTTTAATTTGGAATAAAAAGCTTTCCATGCCAAACAATCAAAAAGCAGAATGTAAAGCTGTTTGCACGTGTTCAGTGTAGTGAAATTTATGCCTGGCTCTTTCCCTAATGCTACATAGAGATAATGAGGGTCTTAGTCCTGTACAGTGTAATTTTTCTCCAGTATTTCTGGGTAATCCAACTGTTAAAGCATTGTTGAAATTGATTTGGTGTTTCTTTCTTTCCTTTTCCTCTGCACATAGAGTTACACATTCCTGTATTTCTTTTAATGACCCATTTTATGCTTATCAGCAGCTCTTCCAAAGGCATTCATGTTTCTTTCCCAAGGCAATACACTCTGTCCCTTCACAAGTTCTTTGACTAAGTATTTATCCACACTCAGGTTTAAAAGAAAGCACCTCTGTGCATGAAAGGTCCAGATAACAACAGCAATACAGAGAAACGACGCAGATTCAAAGTCCTTACAGGGATGTACTGACTTGTAAACCTCTATGATTCACTTCAAAATTTTGTTTACTAAGTTTTGCAAGATCGTTGCCAGTTTGTCTGTGTCTGTCTGCACCTATAGAAGACATAAATGCGCATAGAGAGATTTTGTTTCTTTGTCACTGATATGAAAGATCCTTTAACCTCCTTCTGCTGTTTAGGGCTTCGTGCATATAAAAACCAATTATTGACCAGAGTGAGCCAAGAAAATCACATTATTTTAAAATGAAAGGTTTTCCATGTCAGGAATATTATTCATTAGCAATATTATTAATCTACCTATATTTATACTTGGACTATATTAAGTACTTCCTATAGGTCTGTAAATAGCGATTGATGTGCCAATTCCACACAGATAAAATGTCATGAGATTCTCAAGCTTTCCTCTCTCTAGGGAACCTCAGAGGCCAGAAAAACTGTTAGCTATTTAGAACAAGCATTAATGGTGTTTGTAGAATTACTGAAATTGTTCCTGTTTAAAGGATTAAAAGTATTTGTGTTTACTTACCTTCCTTCCCTACCCAACAAATATGTTACCTGCTCATTTCATACAGAGTTTGTTTGTGTTTGAAACAGTGGGGGTGGCCTGCACTTTCTCAGTCATCTGCCATATTTGCATAACCTTGCAGTGTTAATGGCTTCCATTCTGACAAATTGAACTGCTTTCCTATGTCTTTAATGGATTAAGCCCTCTTGGAGGATTTATGCTTTATTTTAATCTGTGAATAGTGTTTGTGAAGTGTAGTAAATAATACATTAATTTTTACTCTATTGACATTTGACTTTAAGCTAAAAAAAAAAAAAAAAGAATGCAGAACACTTAACTATATGTGGAGCAAACCAAGTATTTCATCTCTATAAAAGCAGAATCAGTAGTTCATCAGTGTTTAACAGAAGATAAAAAATGTTGCTATACTTCAATTACCATCAAATTTTGGGAAATATTTTGGCTGTGAGTATAGTCATACTTCAGAGGTTTTTATTACATTGTAGAAGGATTACAGGAATTAGGAGTTCTGTATAATGATCTTTAAAAAAATGCTTTACACAATGTACCCAAGGTATGGAAACCATAGGTTTGATACATGTGATGAGTTTCCTGACATCTACAATAATGTGCTGGGGTTGTGAATATGTGTAAACAGGTTAGAGGCAAAGTCTCTGAATTAAGAATGGATGTTAATGTTATAAATGCCTGGAAATGCCATGGCTTGCCACTGAGATAATCTAAAAATAGTAATCTATGGAAACTGCATGGTGCTGAATCTAAGGCAACATTACCTACCTATTTAGGAATCTTAATGATCACAATCACAGAATTCTTTAGATGGGAAAATACTTTCACGGTCATCAAGTCCAATCATTAGTTTCACACCGACAAGTCCTTGACTAAACCAAATCCCTCAGCACAACATCTAATCACTATGAATTGCCATGGTTGGAAAGGACCATCAGGATCATCCAGTCCAACCTTCATGCCAGCATCCTTAATCACTAGACCATAGCCTCAAGCACCACATTCACTCTTATTTAAGCACCTCTAGGGATGGTGACTCCACCTCCCTGGGCAGCCTGTTCCAGTGCCTGACCACCTGCTCAGTAAATAACTTCCTCCCAACATCCAATCTAAACCTCCCCTGATACAACTTGAGGCCATTTCCTCTTGTCCTATCATTAGTAATTTGGGAGAAGAGACTAGCTCCAGCCTCACTATGATCTTCTTTTAGGTAGTTGTAGAGAGTGATAAGGTCCCCTCTCAGCCTCCTCTTGATGATCAGTAATAGTTCTTTGAGCATCTGGTGTGGGAGAGAGGTAGTGCTTTTGCAGTTTTGGTAGATAAATAGAAGTATGTTTTTTTTCAAGTGAATTTCCTACTGGAGTCTTTTTTCAACATGAAAATTAGGCAGTACAGTAATTTCACACTACTTCAGGCTGTGCACCTGAAGCTTTGCAATGCAAATACACATCTCTGTTCATTGCATTGACATTGTTTAGATAGCTGAGATGTTTTTAACTCCATGAAGTACATATATAATGTATGTGATACTTGGATTGGAACTGCTTTGTAATGAAAAGCAGTTGGGTATTAATAGGTATCTATGGAATTATGATGTAGCATAACACAGCACTAGTACTGCAGTGTAGATACAGAGCAGTACGATTCTTCCTCCCAGCCCCTAAATCTTCTGCTCTGCAAAGTGAATGTAAGAAAGACACTTAGTTGAAGAAGCTAAAAACTTGTGTATTGACATTTGAGTGCTTCTCAACCTTGTTTTACCTGCTTATCTACATGATGAAAATTCAGTTGGCATGTAGTATAGCTTAGTTAGCATCTATGTAGTGTAGCTGAGTAGGTAGGAATTGAATTGTTCCTGGCTACCAAACCTTTATTCAGTTCAGCAGACCACACATATGCTGCACTATGATTATTTTTTTGTAACATGTCAGCTCTCTGGCAGTGTTCCTAAGTTCTATGTTCTGTATGCATGGGCTTATAAGCTAAATCATTTTTGTAAGCAAATATGAAAATTCTATTTCTTCCAAATAAGTCCTAGGCACGAGATCTCTCCACAGATTATAGAGTGAAACAATGCTGTTTGTGAGATATGACATAACAACAAAATATTAAACAGGAGCTTAATTCTCCCCATCCTACTTCGGGCCATGACAGTGGGCCTCCTACTGCGAAATACAATGATCTATTATGAAAATGACAGCCCCACCTAGGGAGACAACAGCCCAATTCAAAGAGGAGAGCCAAAAGTGCCTCCACTACCACCAGCAGCAATTGAGATCAGCTGGTGCACTAACAGTCCCTTGATATGAACATCTGGTGGCAGGACTTTCTCAGTGGAGGTCTGTTGACTGTGGAATTCTCTTACGCAGACACATACATGGTATAATAAACCAAAGTTTCTTTATCCTCAGGCTACAGTGGCTGTTTCCTTTCCCAGGCAGAAGCATTTGCTGATGGCTCCACTGGCATCTAGTACTGCATTACAAGATCTGTCCTTGAGAGATGTAGCCACTGATGCCAGGGTTGAGCTGCTCTGCAATGTCAATTAGTGTTCTAAACCAGCAGTCCACAACAAGTAGAGCCTTTGGGAAGTGCAGTGGTAGAAGCATTTCTTATTCTTCCATGGGAATCCACTGGTTTTGCATCTTCTCTTACTTTTACAGAAAGGTGAACACAGCTGGGAGTCAGAAACTATGCACTCTCCTGTTCTGCATCCTAGAGCCTTTGTTCAATTACTTGATTTCCCACCATCCATCTTTAATCTCCTGAAAATGCAGAAACTTAATCTTTGTTTTGCAACTGTAATTTTTGCAATGCTTTTCCCTAGCTTTATCACACCTGTAACTGTCTGAATTGAAGAAAACCTTTCAGAAACACCTTAGCATAACGTAAAAAATAACCAAGGTACTACAAGTAGTCAGGTTGCAGTGGTAAAGTGAAGAGAGTGTAGTTACAGCTTACATCTGTAGCCTTGTGTCGTGTCTCATGAAGGCGGGATAGGGAGGATTGCTGTTCTCCCAGATTACCTGTAAACACCACTTTTTTCCCTGATGTTTCTTACATATATGAAATCTAGAATGTTGATCATGTTTTAAGTATTATTATATGTATTTCAAATTGTGAGCTGCTAAATTACACATAACATGACTTAATTTAGGACACGCTTTATTGACAACTTGCTAGGAAATTAAGACCGCACAGTGGCAATAACATTGAGATATGCAAATCAAGAACAGAGCTGGGAAGGAGGGAATTAATAGGTATCCATAGAATTATGATGTAGCATAACACAGCACTAGTACTGCAGTGTAGATACAGAGCGGTACAATTCTTCCTCCCAGCCCCCAAATCCTCTGCTTTGCAAAGTAAATGTAAGAAAGACTCTTAGCTGAAGAAGCTCCAAGAAAGTGTATTGACATTTGAGTGCTTCTCAACCTTGTTTTACCTGCTTATCTACATGATGAAAATTCATTGTGAAGTGTCTGATGAGGAGATGCCACTACTTTTTAAAAGTTGCTGAAACTTTAAGTACAGTCTGAAATACTACAAAGCATTAGCTTTCACTGTGGGGAAGGAAAAGTTTAAGTGAGGAAAATTATAAATGTTTTTTATGCTGTCAGAGGGAAGTATTTTTAGTAGCTCAATGCTGTAAACTGTATAGTGCCTTAAGTTGTTTTTCAGTTTCTGTTCTCACTATGTTCATGTTAATATGATAGACAACTTGACATTGTGTGTTAGAATCAGCTTGTCTAAAGACTCGGGTAAAAAGCACAAGTAACTTTCCTATATCTCTCTCAGCTGCTTATGAATGGGAATGACAGAAGCCAGGCCCCCAATACGTTTACATACAGTGTCCCTGACCTGATTAAATTAAGACTTCTATTAATCTCACCAAGGAAGTTTAAAAAATAACCACCTTATTAATTATTCATGTACTTTTATGTTTAGTTTCTTTATTTTTATGTACTTTATGAAGCTAATTCTACACACATGCTTCTCAGTGAAAGATCAGTGCTAGTTTATGTAGAGGTAAACATGCTTTCATATGTTAGTGTATGGGGAAAGATGCCATTGACAGTACTACAGAATATGTTGTTGCTGTTTGTGGAAGATAAATATTTAAAAACTGGGAGAATTTCTTCCTACCATTCTTTAGTCTAACTGTCATTTAGGTAGTTTAAAATTTGATTTTGATTTAGATTTATTCTAGATTGAACTTCACTGCATGTTACTTTTAATATTTTTCACAGTGTGATTTGTTCTCAGTTCTGTGATTTTTGAACAAAAGAAACCAGATCAGAACAGGACAAAATTGAAGATGTTAAGTAGTGTGTAGAAGGACATTTATTTCTTACTTTATCTGACAGATTATGTTGGTTTGGGTATTTAAGATAATACTGTACTTCTGGAATAAAGATGTTCAGACTTAAAAAAAAGGATATAATTTTGGCTTATTAGTTTCTACTAATAACCTTTATTGAATATGTGCAAATAAAACAAAAATAAATGCCAATAGAAGAAGTCTAAAATATTATTGAAATCATATCAGCAAATTTAAGGAGTATCCACTCTTACATAAAATAAACACCAACCTTCACCACCTTCCCTCAGGCATAGTTAAGGAGTATTGGAATGTTGTTCCAAAATGGCACGTGTCTTTGCAGTCCTAATATCATCATTATCCAATAGATGCTATCCCACAAGTGGGAAAACAAAAATGTATTCCAGAGCCTTTTCTTCTCTCTACATGTGTGGTAAAAAATTTCCATGCACCACATGTCTCTTTGCTGTATCTATATGGTATCTGCCAAAATAAATATTTTATTCCATTTATTTTTAGTTGGTATTGCACAGGTCCTCCTAAGATTAAAACAGTCAAAGGTCACGTAAGTTGAGATGAACTCTAGTTTTAAAATAGTTGTTCAGCTCATAATTATGTGTATAGAGGTTTTTAGATATATACATACATATATATATAGATACACATACATACTTGATTAAAAGCTGAGGATGTTTTCTCAGCAGAGAAGCAAAACCATCATTATCTGATTGTACATGGAATCCAGTGGCTGCTAATCAAACCCAGGACTGCATCTGGTTAAACATACTTGGCATGGACTTGTTACAATTAGAGGTTTTGCCATGTCAAGGGAATCTTTCACTCAAAGCAGCGACCCATATTGTACTGAACAAACACATGAGTTTTTAATTGAGAACAATAGCTTAACAAACCACTTCCCAGGACCACTGAAAGAAAAATATGTGCCTGTGGCAATTCTGGCACTGAATTGTGTTTATTTGAATCTGTTTATTCTGAGCTGGGGTTCAATATACCAAGCAAATAAAAAAAAATTAAAGTCAACATGGAAAACAAAGTTGAAGTGAGAAAAATATAGTGTGCTGACATGTAATGCCAATCTGTGATTGAAATACTTGGATTTAGCAGATCTGTGTGCATGTGCTTGGTGCCTTCTGCTCTTTTGTAACTCTTAAACCTAAAGATCCACACTTAGATTTTTTTTCTTTGTTTGTTTAACAGCATATGAATTTCACAATGTAGAATCATAGAATCAGTCAGGGTTGGAAGGGACCACAAGGATCATCTAGTTCCAACCCCCCTGCCATGGGCAGGGACACTCTACCCTAGATCAATGCGTCTTGGTATGATGCTGCATGTATTGATGTAATAAAGTGAACACTGAATTTTATTCTACAGAATTTATTTGATATCTATATTTTACAATAGACCTTGATCGAAATTACTTTGTATTTGGGAATAGCAGGAAGAGGTAGCAAGAATGTACGGAACATTAAAGAACAAAATGCTTAGTTTGGGAAATTAGGTGTTGCATACACTAGTCAGGACCCAAAATTCCTAACCAGTGCATATGGTATTCTAAAAGCAGTACTATCTGAAGTTTGGGTGTATACCTGACAGTATAGTATAGAGCAAAGTAAATGACTGAAAGGAGCGGCAAACCCAGCAAAAAAAAGTTATTTATGTTAGTGGAATAAAGTTTAATGTATTTTAGTTCTGATCTCTGCTTTTCTAGAGCTTTCTCAGGATTCTGAAGTCACAGTTTAATAGTCATTTTTCAACCTGAGATTTCTAGAAGTGTTATCACATGGTGATTACATGGAGCTGTACATAAAGTTGGGCACTCAAGAATGTTTCTAGATTAGTAGAAACTTTCAGATTTTTTTTTTTGCTTTATCATCTTGACAATTGGTCTTGCACTCAGTATGGTGGTTCAGTTTATGACTTATGATTGGAATGAACCACCTTTGTACCAGCTACAGACATAAAGCTACAAGGAGGAAGCAGAGCAAAAGGGAAAATTGGCTTGGACTTCAAAAGGCATATGCTGTAGTCACTGTGGGCATAGTTCAGCTCAAGTATATAGCTTGGGAAATGGTTGGTGGAGCATTCAACATGTATTGTAAAATTGCTGTAGATGCTGCTGCAGACTATGTGGAAGGTTGAAAGGATGCCTGGTGAATCTGTCACAGTAAAGGAGCAGAATCTTGTAGGTGTGTTAAGTGTTTCCGAAGAATGGATGTATAGACAGTGGAGTACCTGTAGTTTGTGTGAACTACTGAATCTTGGAGATATTGTCCTTTGGAAGGTCTGCCAGTGAAGAGCTGATTGTGAGAGAGGTGCATAATCCAAAAGCTTGTCTTTGCAAGCAGAAGTTTGAGGCTGTTTTACTTGGAAGTGGTAGGGCATAATCTGTTGCAGTTCTTTACTGGACTTTTTTTGTTGGTAGTTATTAGCAGATCAATACGTAACAGCTACCGAGAGGGTGGTCAAACACTGAAACAGGCTTCTTAGAGGGATAGTTCATGCCTCAAGCCTGTCAGTGTTTAAGAGGCATTTGGACAACGGCCTTAATAACTACCGGTCAGCCCTGGTGTGGTCAAGCAGTTGGACTATATGATTATTGTAGATTTCTTCTAACTGAACAACTCAATTCTATTCCTACCATATTTTACAAGAATCACTTCTGTTCTCCTGAAAATAACTGAAAATTGGTAGAAACACTATTTTATAATCAGCTGATGGAAATGCAATTGTTCACACTTCAGCATTTTTGCACCATTGGACTCCGGCACTACACAGCTCTTACTGCATTTACAACTAGAGTATGTTTTGTTAAAACAAGGATAAAATATTCTTCCACTTAAGGAAATGTAGGCTGCTTTTTTTGCATCAATATGTGTGTATGTTTGGTTGTGTCTTGAAAATGAGGTTTTGTTCCATTTTAGTAGGATTATGTGACTTCTGTGGTATATGATTATTGTGCTGCTGCTGTTTACATTAGAATCTACTGCAAATAGTATTCCTTAAACTTTGTATTGGGTGATTGGCAATGAAAGTGCTTGAACTAGAGAGCGGGGTTTTTTTGCCCTCTGACCATGAGACCTCAGTAATATTGAAAGAGTAACCTAATAAGTAAATTACTTGACTGGGTGATTGAACTGACAGTGTTCTTGTTATATTCTTTTATGTAATACTGCTAATAAGATAATCTTGAAGCAAGAATTCGTTCAAGTAATATAAACTTTATGTTATCCTGCTGCTCGTATGCTATCATAGTGAATAACTACAGCTTAGAACCTTATTACTGATTTCCTGAAGACTTATTTCAGCACTGGGAATCTCCCTCTGGCTATAGCATAGTTTTTTTATTGCTCTTTTTTATACATTTGTCCCAGAATGAATTCCAACTTGTTGACAGCACAACCTTATGTTCACAGAGTAGTAGAACTGAATGATTATTGTGACAAAATGGAGTACAGTGATGCAGTGAATCTGTTTTTTTCTTTTTGTTGTTGTTGTTTTTTTTTTTTCTTTGTTTTTAGTAGTGGCTCAACTTAACCATGCTGGGCTTTATTTCCTTTGAATAGGGTGTGTTTTTGTGTTGGTCTGAAAATGTAATAATCAGTAAGTCTTATATTCAATTTTTGTACTGTGACCTCAGTGGATGGAATGAAAATGTCAAGTTTTCCATGATTGGTTTAACCCTCTTGCCTCCATTCAGAGACCTTGTTCTGGCTGCAGATGAGTCTGGTTATGAAGATCTCTCTTGTAGTTCAGTGTTTCTGTCCTGCTAGAGATGGCTGCTCTTTAATCTCCTCATACTTATGTTTGCTTCCCACCTTGCTTCTGTCAAAATGATTGAAAATATTTTTAATTCTTTAATAATGCTTGAGGATTTTTCTAAACCAGATAATTTTGATAGAAGCAGGCTTACAATTATATTTGTAGTTCCACTATGATACCTGAGGGGATATGGTTGATTCCTGATATGATACTTAAGGGAAGGCGTGTCATTCAGATTTAGAAAAGAATGAAGCTTCATTTTGCAGTCTTCAGTGCTGTGGCAAGTTAGGCTAGCACTGAAAACTTGTAATATGTATATTTGCAACTTGTAGATCTGTTTGTGCTTAGATGGATGCTTTAAATCAATTTTATGATTAGAGTAAAAAAAAAAGAGATCAGCTGAAAGTTCATCTTGTTTGCTGAGTACTGTATACTCTACCAATACAAAGTGAGGGCATCAGCAGTACAGATGGACTCAGCTTTTCCCTCTGTGTTGGAGAGTGGAGAATGGTTAGGATTGACAGGAGAAAGGATGCACACTACATAGGAGGTGAACTGGTTGTTTCCTTTAAGATTGTTTGCAGGAATGCTTTAAACCAAAGTGAATGTTAAAGTCTAGATGCTAAAAACCATTTTTGAGTGTGTTAGGTTCTTCTAAAAGTTTGTCGTAAGTCAAGAGCTGGAGAACTACTCTACTGAATATTGCAGTCTTCATAAGCAGTGTTATGAGGTGGTAGGAACCTCTTTTCACAAAGAACTTTAACATTTTGTGTTGGTCACGTACATGCTTATGTCTGATTTGTAGCAAATCAGGTAAAGGATACTGCTATGACATCACTTGTATTTTGTGTGACTTGGACTTGTTTTTACTGTAGTTTGTGTCTGCAAGCACAACTAGTGAACATGAAGCAAGCTTCCTTTTTCAAACACTCTTCAGTGCTCTTCACTACTCAAACCAGCTTGCTCTGATTGCTGATTGTTATAACACCTTTGCAGTGACTGGAGATAAAATAAAGATGTAGCTTAGGGAAATTATTTCTGTGCTGTAATCAGCATTACCCATTCTGAAAGATCTAGAGTGGCTTCTATAGTCTCGTGAAAAACGTTAGAAACATTTTTATCGTAGAATCAACTGGGTCAGAAGGTGCCTCCAAAAGTTGTCTAGTCTAACTGCCCTGCAGTGATCAGGGACATCCTGCATTAGATCAGATTGCCCAGACCCCTGCCGAGCCTGACCTTGAATATCTTCAAGGATCTGGCCTCAACCACCTCCCTGGGAAACCTGTTCCAGCGTTCCACTACCCTCATGATAAAGAACTTCCTCCTAATATCCAACGTAAATCTACTCTTCACTGATTTAAAACCAGTGCCCCTGGTCCTATCACTACAGGCCTTTGTAAACAATCCCTTTTTAGCCTTCTTTTCATCTACCCTAGTACAATATCTGAAAATCTCAGCAGAATGCCTCCCTATTCAGTAAACCTTTAGCACATACATTAGACAGTCCAACATTGTGATACTTAGACTCATCTGTTTGCTTAATTGTTTTGACATACTTTAAATCAGGACCTCATCCTGTAGTGTAGACACCTAATGTTTTCTTTTGCTTACTGCTGCTGGCATATGTGGAAGTGAATTAATTGTGCAAGTGGGTATTTTTTCAAACTTAACATAGGTGACTGTACTGTAAATTTTCCATGACTTGCTTGCTTGAAATGGGTATGCTAATTCTCCCCAGGCCATTAATCTTCATCTTATTCTATTAATAAATTCTACTGTATCAGTTTGCATCATAAGGAGATGAAAAAAAAGAGGATAGTATCATGGCCACTATGTTAGAAGTGTTGTTATTTCCATCTTGGCAGTTTGTGAGACAGTTATGTGATCATTGTGGATGTTTATTCATGTGAATTTTGAAATGCTAAAGACTGCTGAAGTGACAGTGGGCTGTACAGGAAGTCCTCCAAGTGGATATAATATTTAATATACAGCATATGACTAGTGCAATATGTATATTCAGCTTGGAAGATTCAATTTTAAATAGACACTTATTCCTTCTAAAATAACACCTAAGGTGTTAACATTTATGATTCCCATACTGTCAGTATTCTTTTGCAGAGCTGAGTATGATCAGAGAAAATAATGTGTAACTTTTAGCCTATTTAAGGAGTTTGTTTTGCAGGAGATACAGACAATTATGACATTGGTAGGCATTGTTCTCTAAATTACTTTGTATAATTCAAAAGAAGACACTAAATTGATATTTCCCCCCTATATTTTCACAAAAATATGTTGTCCTTTGTGTTTAAAATCTCTAACAAAAAGCGTTAGAATTATCTCTTTATGTGATTTTTCTGCTATCAGTAAATTATTCATTCTTCATCCTAAATGCCTGTAGATACAAAAAAAGCTTGTTAATGAAATCTAGGTTCTCTCTTTCCAGTATCTTAGATCTTATACGAAGAAAGTGTTTAGAGAGGCAGGTTCCTGAAGTGTAAGTGGTGCTGAGTACAGCATTAAACTCTGGTGCAAAATCTTTGATGATCCATTAAATTTATCTCATCTATCACTCAAACCTTAATAGCAGAATATGCTTTGTTATTGGAGTAATGAACTCTAGAGAGCTAATTTCTTTCTTCGTGAGTGATACAGAGTATTTTTCACTTTAACTTACAGTAAACCATCCCACAGTGCTGGTGACAAGAAAACAGTAGTCTTCCCAGATCCACAGGATATGACTTCCCTGTTTACTGTAACCCACTGACCTTGTTTCTTTTGGCATCATCAGAGAAGACCTGCTGGTTTTCAAGTAGTCGTTTCCTTGGTCCATCCGTATTCTCTTATCTTATGAACATGCAATAAGTAGGGAAGCACTTCCCTCTAGTTTTTACTGCAACTTTATCAAGGCAAGTTAGTTCAAACCTAAGTGAATCAGGGTACATTGCATTGATTCTTTATGCTTCAGTGAGTATCACCTTTTGTATCTGAGGTAAAATTATGTACCTAGTGTATTCAATTGTAAGGATATTTTTCTTTCATGGAATTTCTATTTCATAGTACACTAAATGTACTCATTTAGCAATGTACATTTTTCTCATACGCTCTCCTTTTAAAATGACAGCATGAAAGTCAGACGCTATGAAGTCAGTGGCACTTTTGGCTTTGATTAAATAAAACAGGCTATCACTAGCCATTTTGGCAGCATGATCACATGAGCTGAAATTAAAATGTTAAGGAAGAGTGCTTTCATCATATCAGTGGATGCCATCCTTGAAAACTGCAGATGGAGATGACCTTTATTTTTATTCAGATAGCATTGGTATCTCCTGGTGAGATTACAGTGCATGTCAATTGAGTAATATATGGTGACACATAAGGAAAAATTTCATTGTAGCTGTTATTTCAGTGTGCACAGATGAGCTGCTCTTTAGGCTGTTGAGAGGGGGTCATTCATCACGTCTTCTAATGGAAGTCATATGTTCTGGAAGTGTACTTTAGCTATTCCTATCTAGAGGAAATAAATATAAATTGAAGGGTACGGTTATCATTTGGAGATAACAGGATATAAAGGAGCTTTCAGTCATTCTGGAGGGAGTCATATGCTTTGCAGTAGTTCAGAGAATATGTTTTGTAGAGTCCTTTCAACTGTTTTTATTACATTTAATCTGATCTTGGCCATGGAAAAACCGAAAAAGGAATTGTTGTCCTGCTGATTTGTGTGCATTGCAGTCATTGATAAGTGTGCTTTATGCAGTCATTTAGCTGTGCATCATCATAAAGCAAATGACCGGGCAACATACAAAGCAGCTCTTGTGGAGGAAGAACATCTATGTGCATGCGTGTAATGTGCAACATTAAAGAATAATTTTTTTTTTTTTAAAAACAGACCAGTGCTATTTTTGGATGATCTTAAAGTGCTCCTTGCAGCCTAACTACAACAAAAAAAGAAAGCTAATTTGGTTTTCTTTATTATTATATGAAGGTATTGTCAAGTAATCGTTAGTAGGAAGCTTAACAAGGACTAAGACATAATGACATGTGAAGGTAGTTATTTAATCTTGGTGAAAAGTCTGAATATAATGCATATTTTAAAGTATTTTTTAATATTTTCTTGCCTTTTTGTAAGCCTGTGTTAATTTAAAAATGGTGAGTTTTCAGTCGAGAATATGTACTTATACCTCAATTAGTGATATATCGCAAACTGGGTAGTTAGATGACCTAGAATGTGAGACTTAACGGAACATAGCTGGAGGTTATGGTTAAACTCAGTTTTATTATAGCCATTTTATACACTGTTAGAATGATTTAATTAGCTAATAAGCAAAGGAAGTTATTTCAACCCTCATCTGTTAAGAGGTTGAAAGAATCAGATGGTCCATATGGCTGCATTTAAGCTTCCTGTTGTGTATTTTTTTTTCACAGTTCAGATATCTTCTTTGTATTAATCTGAGGGATCAAATAAGCCAGACATGCCTTAACTGGCACCAACAACAAAGACAAACGCCTTGTAGCTGTGAGACCTCATGAAAGCCAGACTTTGGTCTCTTTGACCTTTTTAATACCATTTACACGTCTATGGAGTCTATTAGTGACATTCTTCTTAAGGTGGAATTACTAACCTTTGAGTTTAGTATAAGCTGAGAATTGAAGATCATGTGTTTCATAGGACACAAAGTAGATGATGACAATAACATAGGTTTTATTGAATGCATGATGTTAATGAAATGTTTAAGTAAATAAATCAGTGTAGGATGTGTGGTTCCTTTGCTTTTTGAATTTTATTTCACTTAATCACTAAAACTAACTTACTATAATGGAGAAATAGCTCTATAAAGCAATCTTCCATTCAGGAAATTACTCATTACATGTAATTTTCATGTTCAAGAAGAGATTGAGGTCTCTCCCATAACAATACAAATAATGGGTTTACCACACAATCTGAAACCCAGCACATCTGGTAGTCTAAATAATCAGTTTTCAACTTAATAATAAGTTACTACATAAAATGGAACTGATAATGCCTGTAGATTTGCTATGTGAAGAGGAGGTTCCTGGAAATCTTTTCCCTGGAAGAACAAATAGTCTTTCAGATAGTTTATAGTTTGGCACACTACTAAAATTTGGTTGTCTAACTTTTGGAATAAATATTTATGAAGGCTGCCCTGCACAGTTTCATTGTGAATTAAGAAATATTGGCAGTTGAACTGATGTAAATCTCCATAGGACCAGAGACAAACATTTCTTTTGATCTTTGTCTTACTAAAGCCCTGTAAAAATGACCAGAACCTGATAGCATAGTCTTGTAGAGGCTGGTGTACTGAACATGTCTTGTAGGATACATTTGCTGAAAGGTGAATTACAGATACTGACCATATCACAGAAACTGGTCTGTACTTTGCAGTTTTTCAGTTAGGTTTTTTTTAAATGCTTTGCAGAAATAAATTTATTCCAAAGCAGCTGCAACAATTACTTCATTGGATAATTTATATGAACCATTTCACTTCAGCATGGTTTTTTTGGTTGTTCCCTTATAATATTTTAAAATATTATATAAAATTACAAAGCACATTTTGCTTTTCATACACATTTATTGATTAAAAAAGAAGCAGTGTGCTTTGTTGTAGTGTAATCTGCAGCTTTTCTTTATAATCTGTGTGAACTAGTCAAAAAGACTCTGCTTGGTAGTGAAGAAATCAGCATTTATTTTCTTTTCCAGCATTCTCTGACCTATTTGAGAAGTTTCTCTGTTTCTTGTAGTTGTATTAGGACCACAGATGACAGGCAGAAGAAGTCATGCTGTGTGTTTCCCACTCAAGTAGAAATAAAGTAAAGCTTCTGAGTCCTCTGTTACATTTTTGTATGCGAAAGCCATATCCTGTAACATCTACTGAACACTGTGCAGACAAATTTTGTTATCCAATCCTTGCCTATTGTCTCATTTATTAAGTTGTACTTCTGTGAACAAAGCCACGGGAATCCTTGCTTCCACTGACTGACATGTCTTAGTGATCTCGAGGGTAATCCTTAGTTGTAGCATTGCAATAATACAGGATGGAGGTCGAGTGGAGTGATGACTTGCAATTTTTCTGCAGCAGCAGGCCAGTGCAGGTATGCTGGAATGGAAAATGAGTGAAGTGCAAGCGAATTCAGCAGCGGTCACAACTAAAAATTATTGTAGTAAAAGAATCAGTGTGTAGCTGTATTTTACTTACCAAATGACCTTCCACATTTATAACTGTGTTATGATTTTTCAGTTTGTGCAGTGATGGGAGGAAAAGATTATTTCTTTCTTCCCCAAACAAGAATTTTTCAGTTTAATTAATTTCATTGCAGCAGAAAGAAAGGTAGTGCTTAGGTTTTCACAGTATCAGAGAAGTGATACTGACTTAACTGATCAGTTTTGCATGAATCCCCATCCTTCACGTACAATGAAAATGTTGTATCCCGTTGACTGGCAGTTGGTCTTTCCTTGTAGAGTTATTGCAGTAGTGTTCTGGAAAGAAAAAAGAAGTATAGCGTGATGGTTATTGGAGAATTAGGGAAACCTGTATCTCAGCCCTGTGCCTGTGGATTAAATGAAGTAAAAATGTTTAACCCTAATCCTTGAGTTACTCTTAATTGTTTTACTTCCCTGAAAGACATTTTTTTTTGCTTTATAAGCATTGAGTCTCAGTAAGGTTTTCCAAGCTTCTACTGCACTAAAGTATTGGGAAAGCAGTGAAATACTGAGATATTGAGTTCTGTTTCTGATACAAGGTGTCTATGGTCAGTACACATATTTAAATGTATTGGTTTGGGGTTTTTTACTTTTGTCACTTATCTGCACGTCTGTGTTGAGTTCTGTCTTTAACTTAAAAAGGCAATTTAGTCCCATTGTTGGAAACCTCTCTGCATTAGAAATCTGTCTATGTGTACAAACCTGCAGCCCCACCCAAATCCTTGAGAACAGATTGGATTTCCAGGGTTCTTTTCTAAAATTTGGATTGAAAAACCCCCACCATACTGTATTCAAAATATTCATCTCCTTCGTAGTTTAACACGGAGCTTCAACTGCAGTCTTAAGAACAGCAACAGATATTCAGGGTTGACATATGTACGGTTTAGGTCTGTAGTATATTGTGTCTTTCTAGGGGGAAGCATGAGGTTGTAATTAAGGTTTTACATTGTACTGTGTGGAAAGATTAATGCCTTCGTCTGTAATGTGTTTCTTCATCACTGGGAGACAGGGGAAGTTCTTAATAATGTTGACAAGCCTGTCTCTGAAAATATGCTCTTTGGGCACTGGCATGAAATTAAGTATTGTCCCATAATTTGTCATATCCTGTATTTTCCTTGTGAGTGATGCATTTATTCAGCTTTTTTTCTTTTAACATGGATTTTTTTATTGAGAAATTTGACACTAAAGAAAAGGAAGGTTAGTACTTCTTTTAATTCTTGTAACTGAAATTTATAACTGAATATGAATTTTATGATTGGGTAAGGGATGTGCTACAAGATGTTTTATCAGAAACTGCTCCCGGTTTCCTGAATCTCAGATGTTAAAAATGGAAAACCAGAAGTCAGGTAATTTTTTTCTCATGTGCTCCTATATTTATGATTGAAAAGATAAGTCATTTGATTTCCTTTGTAATCTTTGATACATAGCCTATGACTTTCCACGAAGACTGCCACATTGTCGTCACCAGTGCCAAATCTCTTATCCCCTAGAGAAGGCATTTACTCTGCAAGTTCCTGAACTGAACCGAACCATGACTTTTGACTGGGCAACAAAAAGTTGACCTGTTCAGGAGTGGTAGGCATTAGCTTAAATTCAGGAGATTGAGTGTAAAGTAGTAATTAAAAACAATCTTATCGTTCCACTCCAACTGCCCTTCTCCCTCTTGTTTGATTCCCACATATTTTTATTCCTTCACAAGCTCCACATACCTTAGGTGCTTCCTTTCTCTCTGCATGATGAATTTGTGTTATAGCCTCTGGAGATGAACATGTCTGTCATAAGGACATTTTTCAGCTGGGAGCAAAGGGAATTCCTTATGTTCTGCATTTGAATTCAGATATTCTTTCTTCTCAGCCTTGCAAAATGACAGGTTCTAGAGCATAAACCAGTTGTTTGGTGCACAGGTTTGAACGCTATGAATCAGATGACAAATATAATAACTATTATGTATTATTGATACATTTGTAGTGATGGCAATTGTTGTGAATATTATTCCATTTCTAATGGTGAAGATGATAAATGCTTCCATAAATATATTATGCTTTGAAGTTGACATTATATTTTCAACTGTTTTATTAATTATTTTCAACATTTTGCACTACTGGCAAGCAGAATTTATATGGCAGTATCCAGATGCCTGGGATAGCCAACAATAAGGGGTGAAAGTCTTTTGCTATCGTTATGAAATTGCATAAAGCTACATGTGTATCAACATAGCAGGGAGAGAAATGAGTACAAATAATTTTGCAGTACGTTTCTGTGTTTAATTACATACAGATTCAGACCAGTTGGTTTTTTTTCTTCCCAGACATGCCTATCATGGGAGAGATATCACTGTACTGGCTTAAAAAAAAAAAAAAAAGGTATAAGAAAGAAATTTCTCATGAGTTTTGCTGAATTAGTGACTTAACAATGCTTTAATATACCAGACCTCTCTCTGAGTAAGAAATATTGCAATAAGTTATAAACTTAGTTCAGCTCTGAATTATGCATTGTGTACTTAGGCTATGCTAGACCTATAGTATGTTTATCTGTTGACTTCCACTAAGATTTAGGGTCTATTTTGACCTAATAACTTGCTTTATTTTGTTTGACATATATTTTATGTCTTCCATGTGCATGGATACATAAGATACACAATCGTGGGTGAGGGTCTCAAGAGAAAGTGCAGCGCTATAAGTACGAGTAATAGTTGGAACATAAAAAATAACACATCCCTATTTCTGATGTCACTCTTTAACTAGTCTAGAAGCCTTAATAAATGGTAAGAAGCAGAAACTGAAGAATTGCCTCATTATGTCATATTTTCTGGCAAAATTCAGACCAAAACAGACAAAAAAAAAAGTTCTCATCGTATCCCACTGATACACAGCCATCATGTTTGTGCAGAAAAAATTCACAAAGTGTTCTGCTGATTTGCATCCTATACTGCACCTCACTAAAAACACTTTGTGCTTTTTAGTGTGGAAAAGTTGGTGGAAAAGTATTTTGAGTATGTGAAGTGCTCTTAAATTTAGCTGTGAATTTATGTTGCACTTGATATTAGAGGTTGTAAGAATATATATGATTCATGAAGTAAAGTCTTTTCAGATGTTAGGTCTTTAATGTTAAAGATTTAAGCTTATCTAATCTACTGTGTCTATGTATTTTGTCTACACATTTTGTGTGTCTTTTAGCTTTTCCACATTTGGCCTCCTTTTACTTTCTGGTTTATAAAGGAAGTTGGGGACAAACTGATGTTATTATGGACTCTCCTATTTCAGTGCACTGGTGAAGTTAATGGTTGCTTCCTTGGAGATGTATATAAAAAGATTAAATTAGAAAGAATTCTGAACTTTTAGTGGAGGAAGTGTAATCCTCTGCGTTTATTAAAGTTTTAAGCGAGGTGACAGGGCAATCCTTACCATTCTGTAAAAGAGGATAGAGGAGTAAACAAAAAGAAAGAAAATCTCAGAAACAAATGCAAACCAAGGAAGCAATCTGTCCAAAGGCAACTTTCAGTTCAGTGCAGCTCATAGAGAGAATTTGGGAACTTGTGTGGTCTTGCTTTTGTCCTTTCTGATATGGTGTGCCACTCCTGAAGTGCTAGCACTGGTGAGATTCTGTGGCGGGGAGCTGATTTTGAAGAGGCAGTGTGGGTATGCTTTGGCTGTTCAGTTTAGTTGAAAATCTGGCTGCTTTCCAGTCTTGCACCAAAGAGCCCCCCTGAAGAAAGGACTCTCCCTCTAAATATGGGATTGTAGGAGATCTGACTGGAGCTATTCAACTGGTTCCTTCCTTAAAGATGTATCAAAAAACAGGACCTGAAAACAGCCCAATGCATTTTGGTCAAGTGAATGCTATAAAGTGAATATCATAAAATACTTTATTTCATGGAATATATTTCATTCTGTACATAGTAGGCCTTCTGCTGTGAGGTAGGAATCTCCGTGTTAGCAACAAGATGACCATGAGTAATTGGTTATGTAGCTTGTTTGTTGTTTTTCCGTTGAGATGGATGGCATGATAGTAATTGACACCAATCTTCTTCTGTGAAAGTTTGGCATTAAGTGCACTTATGCAGGAGACCAACAGCAGTGATTTTTACAAATGCTAGCATAATTTTAATGAAAGGTTGTTAAGAAGGTTAGAAGGAGTGCAGCGTCAGAAACACTCTTATTAATGGAGTATGATCCTACTGTGCTATAGAGCAGTGCAAGTTTGAATCCTAGAAGCAGTTTAACTGCTGCAATACATCACTAGCTGAAAAAATTTAAGCATCTACAGGATGGCCAAGGGGTCAGGCCCAGCCAGCATGGGTTTAGGAAGGGCAGGTCCTGCCTGACCAACCTGATCTCCTTTTATGATCAGGTTACCCACCTGGTGAATGCAGGGAAGGCTGTGGATGTAGTCTACCTGGACTTCAGCAAAGCCTTTGACACCATCTGCCACAACCGGTTCCTGGCAAAGCTGGCAGCTTGTGGCTTGGACAGATTCACTCTGAAATAGGTCAAGAACTGGCTGGAGGGCCGGGCCCAGAGAGTGGTGGTGAATGGTGCCACATCCAGTTGGCAGACAGTCTCTAGCAGTGTTCCCCAGGGATCAGTGCTGGGCCCAGTCCTGTTCGATATCTTTATTGATGATCTGTATGAGGAGATTGAGTCCATCATCAGTAAGTTTGCAGATGACACCAATTTAGGAGCACCTGTTGATCTGTTGGAGGTCCAGTTCTGGGCTCCTCAATTCAAGAGAGATGTTGAGATACTGGAACGTGTCCAGAGAAGGGCAACAAAGCTGGTGAGGGGCCTGGAGCACAGCCCTGTGAGGAGAGGCTGAGGGAGCTGGGGGTGTGCAGCCTGGAGAAGAGGAGGCTCAGGCGTGACCTCATTGCTGTCTACATTTAAGCTTGTCAGGCCCTGTTATCTGGGATGCAGCACTGTGCTGATGTAGCAACAGTTACTTGGGAGTTAATGATATGTTTCAGGTTATGGCTGCATACATATGTATGTACTGTGTTACCACTAGTGGAGACCACATTTATGGATGTTCCCAAATAGGGGATGTAAACATTACTATTAATATAGGAAATGTTGCCTAATACAATTTGAGAATAAAAAGAAAAGTGTTTTTTTTATGATAATAGTAGAGGAAGCTTTGACAGTTTGAAGATGTTATACAAGTTGAAGCTGCCAGAACACAGACTGATATGCCATGTCTATTTTTTTAAGTAGCAAGGCCTTTTGCTAGATGAATAGAGACATTATTTGTTGCTGATATACATCAGTGCAGTAAGTGATAATAAATCCACATAGAAAAAGCAGCCACAAAATAATTTTGCTATTACACTTGGTGTCCTGGGCCAAATTAATCCCTGGGTTTTTTTTTCTCTGCTAGATCAGTAGAGCGACACTAGGGATTAATTTATCCTTTATAAAAACACCCATTCCTCATTTGTAACTCCCAAACCTATCACCTACTCTTGTATCAGAAAACAGCCAAACTTTGTGAATGTATGTATATGTATGCTGACTTTACATGCCTTTCAACAGAAGTCACCATAACATAGCCATTGTTCATTCTGTATATGCCAGATGTAGTAAAAAATAAAATGTTTGAGATAGAATTGTAAACAATGAAGAACTTTCACATTGGATACTCTTGGATCCCTTGAAGTCAGAATGCCTTAAATTGCAGTAAGTCCTACAGTATAGGTGTATGTGAAAGCCAGATATCCTAAGTTCTTTAAGATAAATATTTTGTAGTTGTATAATATGTTGTGTAGAGGTCTAGTATTACTGGGTTTGCTGGGGAGCATGCATTGATTTCTGATGGAAAGATAATGTCTACTAAGTAAAAGGTTTAGATTTTGAAGCATATACCACATATAAGGGTGAAAAAATTGCTATATAAATATTACATTTACTTAGTCTCCTTGTGGAGTGTTTTAGTCAGAATATTTTGGACTTAGGAGGAGTAAATGAATATTTATTTTGCTAAAAATCCCCATATTAAGTTGCATCATATCTTTATTTAATATATGTTTATCACTCAATTACTTTGAGATGAAAGTGTCATAACATCAATATAGTTAACTCTTGAAATGTGCCTAATGTGATTCTGAATTCGTAGAAGTGATACAAAAAGAGGAACTAGATTTAGATAATTGTGTTTGTATTTGCACAATTAAGCAACAAATCAGTACAATTCTCTAAAATAACTGTCAGAGATGGAGAACTTTTATGACTTGTTCTAGAAGCACGATCAGTGCTAGCATTTATGATTCATACCCCAGATCATCTATCATGAGCAAGTTCCCATGAGATCTGTTACTTGGTATAACAGAGATTCGTAAACCTGGGTAACCTTCTTTCCTCAGAAGTGGAAGTGTCTTTATTAATCAAACTCCTGTGAACACTCAGTAGAAAAGCTGAAAACAAGGTGCATCACCATCTTGAAACTCTGAGTTTCCAGCACTAGTGAACATGAGGAGAGGCTGAGGGAGCTGAGGTTGTTTAGCCTGGAGAAGAGGAGGCTCAGGGCTGACCTCATTGCTGTCTACAACTACCTGAAGGGAGGTTATAGCCAGGTGCGGGTTGGTCTCTTCTCCCAGACAGCCAGCAACAGAACAAGGGGACACAGTCTCAAATTGTGCCGGGGGAACTATAGGCTGGATGTTAGGAGGAAGTTCTTCACAGACAGAGTGATTAGCATTGGAATGGGCTGCCCAGGGAGTCACTGTCCCTGGAGGTGTTCAAGAAAAGACTGGATGAGGCGCTTAGTGCCATGGTCTAGGTGACTGGACAGAGCTGGTTGCTGGGTTGGACTGGATGATCTTGGAAGTCTCTTCCAACCTGATTGATTCTATGATATGATTCTATGAACAGTAGATGCTATTAGCGATATATTTGGTTTGCCACAGATGGGCTATTATTTCCTGGGTATTTTCTTTAGAAAGTCCAGTGCGTTTCTGACTGTATCTTTAGTCTCTTATATACTCTTTTCCTAATTTCCCTTTCAGTAACATTCCCAGAGTGATTTGTAGAGTCGCAGACAGAGGCAAGAAGCACATTTTTTTCTCATGCCTGGTATTCTAACAGTACTGGACATGTTAATGCTAGACTAGTTAGTACTTGGTGTGACAGTGTGAAACTGTATTCTGGGGAAGTTTATAAGAATCCTGAGATTAAAGATGTATGACAATTTTCAGTCATTGTGTCCGCAGGCACACAACAGCTCTCTTTTACTGTGCCTATTATGTTAACAATTCATCTTTCTCTGCAAGGCCTTCACTGCTTGCAGTTAACAAAGATTCATTACCTCAACTCTGGCATACCATGTCTGCACTGTAAGAGGTGGAGAGTTATTTTCCTGTTTTCATCATCTACCTTCAACTGTGCTTAATGCATTGGCCTGTTGACAATAATTGTTTCCTTTATAGCTTAGATTTCTTTTGCATCTGTAGGCAATGATATAAGAGCATGGAAGAAATATAAAACTCTATCATACAATGTCAAATTCTCCAGATATTGTTAACTTAAGTAGCAATATCACAGATGAGCAGCATGATACATCTTCTGTGGAAGTACTTTTATGAATGCAACATGGAGAGTATATTTGTGTTCTCCCAGGCAACCACCAATAGAACAAGGGGACACAGTCTCGAGTTGTGCTGGGGGAGGTGTAGGCTGGATGTTAGTAGGAAGTTCTTCACAGAGAGAGTGATTTGCCATTGGAATGGGCTGCCCAGGGAGGTGGTGGAGTTGGCTGTCCCTGGAGGTGTTCAAGAAAAGACTGGATGAGGCACTTAGTGCCATGGTTTAGTTGGGCGCTGGGTTGGACTGGATGATCTTGGAGGTCTCTTCCAACCTGGTTGATTCTATGAGTCTATGATTAATCACCACTGATGTGGAATATCCTGGCTCATGCAAGACATGCACTGCCACAGTGGAAGAAGATTTTCTTGTGGTATAGGAAGAGATTAGTAATGAAACTGCATCAAATGTTACTTTGGACAGAATAATTTCAAGATATGTACATGTACACACAAAGTAGATGAATATTAATGGAGAGTGATCTATGTCCTAAGTACCTTGAAGGAGTTCATTGACATTGTAAGTGCTTACTTTGCCAGTTAGTCACATCTGTGTTCTAAAAGCTGTAGATGAGTATTGGATGGTAATTCTGTAAATGAACATTCTTTCTTCATTTTATGCCACAGTTCATTACTACTTAGCATAATAGTCAATAATTTGTAAATAAATAATATCGAGGCAGTGAATTTTTGGATTTTTTTGTGACAGGGAAATATAGGATGCATGACTATCAGCACTGTAGGTCTTTTAAATTATGAAATAACCCCCCAAACTTCACTAATACTTAATTGGGAGAAAATTAAGATAGAAAACAATACTTTTTTTGTTAGTTCACATCCTTTTTTCATTTTCTGGCAGTGTTTTGCAAAGTTCAGCAGTCAAGCGTGACTTAAGAAACAGTAAAGTTCCCTTAGGGACACTTTGAGGATTAGAGACGTACTGTAGTAGAAAATGTAAACATGATAGAGCAAGAGCAAGGTCAAGCAGAGTGCTGTCTGTTAGCAGTAGATCTTAAAATTGATTCACTGCTTCTCTATAAATTATCTCCACAGAGAAATAATGATCTCTGACATACAAACTGGATGATTGCTCCTGCATGAAGCATTTGCATGAAGTAAAATTGCTTAATGAGAATAGAAAGATGGCACTTTCAAATAATCAGCTGTGTTATCCCAATCTAGAATTAATGGTCAGTGTAAAGGCTTGTTAGACTTAAAAACTATCAAGATGAAATGAATTAGTGTAAGCTAAAGAAGTTTCTAAATTTGCAGGATTATAGATTTATGTCGTGCTTTAAAGAAGGACTTATGGGGAAGCCCAGGTGAGGACTAGTGCAGTGTAATTGATCTAAGGTAGCAATAAATCCCAAACTCCTTGCACTCAACTTTGGCCACAACATAAAAAGCTACCATATAGTATTAATATAAAATTGATTTGCTTTAGTTATATTGATTTTTAGAGCAGTCAGGCATCCTCAATGTCAAATGGGTGTATTTATGACCTTAGCTTGGAACAATACTTCAGTTAGCATGTCCTCACATTTTTGAAACTGGTAGTGGGCCTGTCTCCTGTGAATGGCACGGATGAGTGGTTCTGATGGGTGCATTCTTATATGGGTCTGAATTACAAGACAGAAGTGTCTTATGTGCCTGCTGACATTGAGGTTTGCCACCAGAAGTGTTTTTCAATTTAATCTTTCATTTCCCCTATTATCTGTGCCTTATTTTTGCCTGATTCATTGGTTGTAAGCAAAAAGAATTTGATTCACTTTTATTGCTTGCTTAAGTAACAGGGTTTGGTATCTCCTGAAGTTACTTTTGCTGTATGCTTCAGTCTCGTTCCTTTGTGAGTAATTCCATCTGTTTGTTGTACATGTCAAATTGTTCAAACTGTTATTTCTAGATTGCTTTATGTAAGATTTATTTTTAAACTGGAAAATACAAATTCAGTGAGCCTGCCTCTATGTGGACCAGTGTTGACACCCTGTGGCTAAGCAGATCAAATCACAGAGGAGTATTTTGTAGCTATGTCCTATGGGATGTTTCTCAGTCTGTATCTACTGCTTGAATACAGTAGTGTCATAGCTGAACTATGTATTAACTGTTCAGTATGTTTCTGCTCTCATTTTCTCAAGGATATATGTGAAAGTAGTGCAACAATATATTGAGTAACAACTGAATTTTATGCCTACTTTTCCTTATTCTGGTTCAGTGCCTTTTAAATGCTTATATGTTAAAAAGAGCTTGTTGCTAAGTATACAAAAGCATTACATGGAGAAAATATTTCTAACCTATCATAAAATCAATATCCTATTTATTGGCCATTCCAAACAGTCAGGTTAAAAGTCTTTAAGTCTTACTGCTGTTGTGGACTTGGATTTTTTCTGATTTCTTTTGCTGTATAATTTGTTTTATATCTTGATGTGTATCTTGAAGTGCAGTCCTACACCCTTAAAACACAGTGATAGATTCAGAGTAACACCACTGAATACAGAGATTTTGATCACCTAGGAGTAAGGTGTACTTTAAGCACTTCTAAATAGGTACTAAATGTAATTTTTAAGATGCCACATTAAGATATAAAGCCTTATTATTATGTAATTGCCATGGTTCAGCTGTGTAGTGATGGCTTAAAAAATAATCATACCACTCAAAGTACTTTTTAATAATTCTTTAAGCTCCATAAGTGAATCCAGGGAATAAATTCAGAATAACTTCACCATTCATGAAGTTAAAGACTGATTTTTTTTCAGTACACTTAAGCGTGTTCATCAAACAGTCATGAATAGGAAATCATACTCTGTTAAGACACTTGGGTCCTCATAGCAGTGCCTCATTCACTATTTCACATTAAGAAGTGCAGTTTTCTGCACAGCAGAACATTTATTAATGCTTTCTCCCTTTCGCTTCTCCCTGTTCTTCTTTCTTCCCCCTGCTTCCATGCACTCCCACTTCCACAGAGGTCTCACACCAGGTCTCTTAATGCTGCCCAGTACATAGGAAGGGTGAAAGAAAATCTTTCAAGTAAGCAGGTGCCAAGCCATTTAAGACTTTGTAGCTCGAAACTAACATTTTTGGTTTCACCCAGTAGTTGGCAGACAGCCAGTGCAGGTCATGGAGTATTAGTGCTAAGATCTCTGTCTAAAATATACAACTTACTAAATGAATTCCTGCCCTTTGCATTAGCTCAGATCTCCTCTTGCATCACTGCTAGGATTGCTTCATGTTGAGCACATCACAGTAATTAGCCCAAGAGGACACTTTAAATTCTTACATTACTTTATACTCTACAGTGCCAGTCATCCCAACGTATGTGATATGTAACTCAGAACAGTTATGCTGCTACTTGTTGATTCATGACACGGCTTTGAACTGCTTTTTCCCTGTGACAGTACTGACTAGAACTAGAAGCCTGTCCTCCTTCCTTTATAAATCGTATGTCTGCTCTTTGTGGTCATTTTACTGATGATAGCTAACTTGTGTTATCTGTTAAGCATAATTACCGCATCTACTGTAATATCTATATTGATTTTTTTCCTTAGTAATTTAAAGCAATATAATTTATTTTCTTGGGTTAACAGAGGGGTTTTGTGATAGTGTATTTTTGGAAAGCAGCTAGTTGAGCTTTTCATTCTCCTTATCACTGTGGGTAATTCACTGCACCAGTTCTTGAGGTAAAGTTAATTTAATATGGTACATTTGATATTTCTCCTACTTTAACCTATAAGACTGGGTACAAAGCTGCTCCCATGTAGTGCTCCACGAGTCCCTGCCAACTCCCCAAACTATCCTCCCACTTTAACTAACACCATAGCCCAAAAGACTCTGTCATTTCAAATTTATGCAGCCCATGCAGCTTTCCCTGTACTGGAGATTTTTTTTTTCCTTATGATTTTGAAGGAGAACAGGTCTGCCTTGCTGGCTTCCCACCCTATCTCCCTTTAACCTCTCAAATGTCTTTGCCTAGTTTCAAGTTTCATTACGTATGCTTTGACCAGCTCTACTTGTTGCCGCTTTTAGACTTTCACATTCCAGTTATTAAAGTCACTTGGGAATAAAAGCTTGATGTGCTATAAATTTACTTTTCTTTTACAAGAAACAGAATATAGCTCTTTGGAAGTTAATCTATTGTCCCCATTTGTCTGATAACCTTTGGACTGTCTCTTTTTTTAGGAAAGTGAATGAAAACATATTTCAGTATTCTTGTAACAAAGTATTTTAGTGTAAGAAACCAAAGCATAGGGATTTACTGTGTTTTAATATATTCCTACAGGCAAGGGACTCTGAGACATAGCATTTAGAAATTTTTATACAAAGGACAACTCATTTAACCAAAACACAATGTGAGTTCTCTTTTAAACACCCCCTCCCCCCCTTTTATAATAAGAAAATGTATTTCTTTTAAGTGTGTTGTTCTTCATAATCCTCCATAAAACTTGAAAGTGTCACTCATTTAGATAATTGAAAACATATAATAAATTCAAGACATGTAGTTTTTAAATGTACTCAGTAGTTAACAACAGAAGATGGTTGGAAATAAAAAGATTTTTCCCAAGTCTTTTTTGCTTCTAATTATGCAGTAAGGAAAAAAGTCAACAAAGAAAAACAAAAAACATTTTACAGTTAGTGAGGTTAAAATATTCTCTTCTGTTTAGTCTTTCATCTTGAGTTTTGAGAAGATGAACTACCATGTTTATCATACTTATTTTGACCTTAACCTTTTTTTAATGAAAGAGACTTAAAATGTCCCAGCTGGCATGTCTCCCACTGTTGTGGATATAAAAAATGGAAAAAGAAAATGTTGAGTGGGTCTTCCTGTGCAGTAGTCCTAGCAGGATGAGTAAAATGTAATAATAATTTATTAGGCAAGGAGTCAGTAATGATATTATTTGGAGATGGAATTTGAGACAACTCTTGCCTCTATTTGTTATCAAACCTATGAAGAAACAGTTTAGAGGGAGGGAAAAAAAAAAGATAAAAATATATTAATATGAAGAACACCTTTAAAATACATTTATCTTTTAGCTTTAGTGTTTTTCATCAATAAATACAAGCAAAAAAATCTTAACACCCTTTGACTCAATACAAGGTTTAAAAATACATTTTATTTTAGCTTTATTTGTTTTCATCAATAAATACAAGCTGAAAAATCTTAACACCTTTTGACTCAGTGCAAGGTTTATATACCAGACCGTCAGGTTGGAACTAGGATAGTCCCTGTGAATTTAGTCGATTTAAGGAGCCTTCTATAAACCTCTGTTACCTCACCTGAATTACAGGTAAGAATTGGCTCTGAGAATATATTCCCATGCCAGTATCTAAAGGGCATCAGTTCACAAAAGTCAGCAGGTTCTACTTTGAAGCCAAAAGTATTGCAATACAGAGATTGTTTTCATTTTGTGTATTTGTTATTGTATTTTCACAAGTCTGTCTTGCATCAAATGTACAGGAGATGAGGTATATTTATCTTACAGTCCATATAAGATGTCTATATTGAATATTGTCTGAGCATCTTGCTTCAGATCACTTCCAGACAGATATGGGAACCGTTAAAGGCTGTCCAGATAGCTGCAGTACTTGGTGAGGGGTCTGAGATGGGTTTTATTCTTGTGAAATTGAATGATAAGCTTTTACTTTTTTGTCTATTGCTGCAGTTCTGGAAAAGTAAATAACACTTTTTGCATTGGAACAAAGGAAGAATGCTCTAGCATGTGAATATGGCTTAGAGAAATAAGGTTTTGGAACACGTGCTATCTGTGTATAAAACCTGTGTGTGTTGCTGATTATGTTATATGTGAAAGAGAATTTTGTTTAGGTAAAAAGTTCTGTTTTTTTGATAGTACTTGCAAGGGTGTCCTTCCAAAGTCTATTCAAGATTATTGGTGCTTTATTGAGAACATGACTGCTAATTAGCACACAGGAAAGCTTTTGAAGGTATATTACATCTTGACAAATACCTCACCTGGTGCATTGATTTAACATGTGTTTTGTGTGTTTGGAATGCCTGGGTAGTTCTAGTGGGTTATTAGTAGTATCAGTCCTTCAGTTGTTCATTTCTAATATCTCAGCTTTTCTGACTTTTCAGAACCAAAATAGCGGGAAAGATTGTAATATCTACTTGTTATAGGCCAATTGTGAAGTGTTGATAGAGTGAGATTAGCAAATTTGTGCTTTGTGAATGATCCAAAGTAGTTGCAGGCTTATATTCCAGAAAATTCTACTTTGTTAAAATGGCATCAAGTAGTATTATTTTTAATTAGTGTCTTCCACATAAGAAAAAAAAAAAATCAATGGATGTGATGTATTTATCTAGAAAGTGCAGACTGGAAAGCTGTCAATATCCTAGCAATTCAAGAAATTATCTGAAAGTATTACAGAATGTAGCATATTTCAGCATGAGATGTTCATTATCATAAAAGTAAATAAAATAATTTGTTTTTCTTTGTGGTGCTATTGCATTAAGGATGGATAATGATAACGTGATGCCTAACAACTTGATTATGGTGCCATTATGTAATGGTCAGTTTTCAGCACAGTTCTAGTGTTTCAATTTGCAAATTTTACATACAGAAAAAAAAAGTCAGTTTAACAAGCTGCAAACTTTTAAATACTTTAAATCTGCCAAATTACAGCCACTTATTTTTGCCTGACATTTTCAGCTTAGACCCACGTAGGGGCTGCCAAACTTGTTTCTTTTCATTACCTGTTCTATGTCTGGCTCGAAGTTTAGATTTTAGAAAATGGAAAAAAGCTGTTTGTGAAATCACAAGGCTCTTGAGCTCTTAGTTTCCTCTTAGTATCAGCGTTTATTTATTTAGGTTTGGGCTGGGTTTCAAAAGATTGAAATTGGAAACAGAGAAGGTGACTCTGAATACCATTTATCTGTATGTAAGCGAACATTCAATGTACATTTAATTTAAAAAATTGCTGTTTCCTACAAGAGGGAGATATTTTTCACATTGTTAAAACATTTTTAGAGGTCACTAGGTGGTCATGTCACCAGCAGGGAGTTTTTGTTTGGCAGGCTGCATTAGCAGTTAGTAACAAATGCCTCCCATGATTCTGTGTTCAAAAGGAGTTGCTTTGCAAGTAACAAATACTTACAACCTGAGAACTGAAGTATAAAAAGTAGTGACAGGGGAAAATGTTTGGGAATGTAAACCAGCATCTTTAGTGGCCAAATTGGGGTGTTTAGGGAGTTGAAAATTACATATCTACTTTGTACTTGAGCTTGGAGTTTACAGAAGCAATAATATTTTCACTACTGCAGTTGTGAGTCTCATCATATCTAGTTAGTAAAGAGCTGTAAATTTGCAGCTTACGGAAGTCCTTGGCTTGGGATGTAATGAACGTGTTTAATAATTGTCATCACTTCCTTCCTGCTTCTTTTAATTTTTGCTTCTTTATGTGGTATTTGCGTATTTTATGAATGCCTATAAATTCTGACTTTCGATTTTCTGCAGATTTTGCATGTTTTAAAATGTAAGAGTAAAGCTGAGTAACACCAAATAATGTGCTAAACACTTGGCCAAATTTATACTGTGGAAAAGCAGAAGCCATCCCTGAGATATTCTTTGTAATCTTTTAACATACTGTCTTTGGTTGAGATATGGTGTGTAAACATTTGCTAGTGAGAGTACAATAGAAACATTAGTATTTGGAAAGTAAGAGTACTGTGGATTGTAACAGTACTGAAAATAGCCCTTTTGTTATATATGTAATACAATTAATTTATGACCAGATGTTATTAGTAGCTGGAATAGCCTCCTCCCTCCCTCCCTCCCTCCCTCCCTATCTTTCCCCTTAGAGTTCAGTTTTTCCTGATGAATGTAATACAGAAATTCTGGTTATTCCAGAGTATAATCTAGGCCTATATCATCCCACCATGCAAAAGAAAATTGTGAAGGGCTCTAAAAGATGACAGTGCCCATGGTGATGCTAATCTGAAGCAACTGCTTGACTTTTTTACAACTGTTTTGATCCATAGCTAAGCTTTTACCTGTTTTATCACCAGAATTTCCACAATCCCTAGGCTTTATGCAGTCGAGTGCCTACGATAGGATGGTTTAATTGTTCACTTAAACTGACCATGTCCAAAGCAAGCCATTCTTTTTAGGAGAATGTCTGTTGGGCACATAGCCTGCCCAGATGCATTTTATTTGTGGTATGCCTTCTATGAAGAATCTGCAAGAGATGAACAAAGCTAGAACCAGGAAGAATCTGACCCATCAAGTCTTTTCCTTTGGCATTTCAAAATATTTATTTTTTTTCATTAAAAGAAGGCCTTGCACTTCTGAGAGGGAGCCTCTTGTCGATGGACAGTACTGAGATCTGTGTGTAAGCCCATCAACTCACCTCTGTACTTAACTTCCATGAGAAGGGAACTCTAGAATAAAAGATGGAAGAGAGATGCTGTGTCCGCTGATCCTGTGACCTTGTGAAAACCAGGCCTCCAGTGCAAGTGAGCTGCAGAATAATGTGCTTCAGCTGTGCAGTCTAGATGTAGCATTGGGAACCAAGAGTCTTCGACAAAAAAAGGTGCTTGGAAAGGCACATTAGTCCGATTAATACCACATGGTGACCTTATGAGGACTAGAGTCCTTGGAGTCCCTTTCAGAATTAGACCTGGACCACATCTAGCAGCTGGATTTTGTTTATGGGAGAGGCTTGCCGTGGTTTAGTTAGCTATTCTATTGCTTGTCTGCATTGCATAGGAAAAGAGCAGGCCTGAAATTCTTACTATCTTGATTTTATTGTACTCAAAAGACACGTTCTGATTTTTATTTTTTTTTTGGGGGGGAGGATTCCTGGCAGGAACAATATGAAACTTAATCTTTACCTCAAGCTCTGCTTGTACTAGATTAGCTCATGTATTACAGTGGTTAAGACTGGAGAAGATGCAGAGCAATGTTATCTGAAGTCTATGGGCCAGTGGTATATCAAGCAAGGAGCAAAGGACCTCTGTGTGTTGTGTGTGTTACTTGGTTGCTCCAAAGCCTGCCAGCAAGCTCTTATTTCCTGGATTTCCAGCATTCAAGGTCCAAAAAAAAAAAAAAAAAAAAAAAAAAAAATCACTAGCTAATAACATTGAATTTGATTGTAACCATTAATGGTTATTCTACCAGTTACAATAATGGGGGAAATAATGATTAGCAGTTCCTCTTTTTGTTATAATGAGAATGTATCTTATACACTGTACTGATTGCAGAGTAGAACAAGTTTCTCTGTTATATGAGTGTCTGAGACAGTGACTTGTTAGAAAACATAAGAAACTACTTGCTTTGGAAGTATTGTCAACACATGTGGAGTTCTGTTCCCATACACTACATAGTTTTACTTCTCTCTTACACAGTCTGCACTGATATGTTAAGCTCCCTGTTCTTCAGGTCTCTTGCCTAGTCTATTTGCTGTAAATACAAACAGGATGTGTCAGTCTTTATAAACATCATATGTGCTGCATTCCTCCCAAACGTAGCTATTAGTAATTGTTCATTGCAGAGTAACTGCCACTAATGTTCAGAAGCATGGAAGTAATTTGGAGAGAAATATACATTGTTCTTCTGTACTTAAATAATACGATTGAGTGCCTTAAGCATAAGCTTAAGCCAACCTTAACTACAGAATCATGAGCAATATTCATATAACACTGCTTTGAAGTTAGCAGAGAAGCCAAATGAACTGTGTTTTTGACAGACTTTTAGTACTTAATAGTAGTTACTAATATGTTAAATACGATATTTATTAGAATTTTGCATAGTTTTTAAAAATATATCAGTTTGTCATTAACCAAAACATTGATTTATATAGTTAAAGCAAAGGGGTTTGTAATGAATATCATAGTAGCCTGTGTATGTTTCTCTTTTCAGAGTAATTAAGGCAGACATGGATTAACTTTTTTCTTTTGTTTGATCTTCAATTGCAGGAAGGATAATATTGCATTGTCTCTTTCATTTTGGGCAAGCTTTTCTGTTATTTTATTGCTGAGGGGAATACTGTTCTAGCCAGTTAACATGGGTCTCATATGCTTTAAAGGAATTTCTGGAATACTGCAGATCTTTGTCATATTTTGGAAGTGTGAATTTATTTTTTCAGTCTTGGATAGTGCATTCAATAGCATAACTGTATGCAGAGTTGAGCTGTTTTAACTACTTCCCTTTTATATAACAGGGGAAGAAATCCTACACCAGCTTTTATATCTATGCTTCAGTTTGGCTAGTTCTGGCTTCTTTGAGCTGCTGAGGTGCTATTATTTCCTGCCACCTGTAGAGAATCCCTGCTCATTGCAGAAATTAGCAGCTGCCATTTAATTTCTCATATCAATGACACTCACTTATATTAGCATTCCTCATTCTAGTCGCAGCTCATCTTAAAATGAGCATCTTACCAAAAAATATTATTTGTATGAGTCACAAGGCCACCCGAGTAGCAGTTTAAGAGAGCATTTTCCATAGCAACTACTTCTTAGGCTCTTTCCATCACAATTCTTTCCAGATGTGCTGTAGATTCAGGTAATGTTCAAAATTCTACTTAGAAATATCTTTTTTTTTTTTTTTAAATAGACTTCAAAAAGTAATAAATCAACTGTGGAGATGCAGAGGCCTCAGAAAGTGTCTGTTATTTGATCATAAGCAAACTTTTTTGCTTGTTTGAATTGGCTTATTTTTTTCAAAAGCTTTATTTATTTGTTACACTTACAGTCTGTGCCTTAGATTTTGGAAGTAATTTATAGTGGGTATTCTGTTTTACTGTACCAGAGCCACTGTAGAAATGTAGCACTTTCTTAATTTAAATGTTCCTGCAAATATGCCTCTTGTAGGACTATCCCAGGGCAAACGTGATTGTGTGAATTTACTGTTTGAACTGCCCGAGTGTTTTCTAGTTTTCAGTGTTGAAGCTGCATTGCACTTTTTAAACTCAGGTTTAAATTTGATGTGATAAAATTTGTCATCACTATTGAATGTTGTTGGAAAAAGGAAATTGAAAGTTGAAATTATTTGCATTCTGCATGATGCTTCTATGCTGTCCTTTTATTTTTCCACTCTAATATTCTTTTAAACTATGACACTTTTGCCTGTGTTAAAATTCAAGTGTTCTATAATATCTTCACATCCTTTTTGCCAGAAAGTGTCATCCATCCTGATCTAAGCATAAGGGTTTCCAGAAATAATCAATGCTTATTTTAATTCTTTCAGTCTTTTCCAATTGTGTTTCTTTAATTGAATAATATACCCTCTGCTTTTATACTGTATTTGTAATGTCCAGTCCAGTTACTTTAACCTGGCTCTCAAATACTAAACCTTCTGTAGTTTTTGTTGACTTCTTCAAGATATCTCAATATGCTGTTTGCCCAGTAGATGGATCCAATCTCTTTCTGCTCTATGCCAGAAGGCAGTAGAGATTACAGAGGCATTAAAATATTTACTCACAAATTCTTATTATCAGTCGCCCTCCAGGGCTACGTCACAGCCTATACAAGTGTCCAGTCTTCAGGAACTCTGCCCATGGACTTTGAGGCTATGGGATTCTTCCAGCTTCAGGGGAAATTGCAGTCTCTGATCTTCTTCTCCTGGCTTCTTCTGGACACTCTTTCCAGGGATTCTTAGGCAGGACTTTCAGGTGAAGAGGCAGGATGCTGTACAGTGCCAGCATGGTGTCACTCTGGCCCCACAGGCTGATCGTGTGCTGACAATCCAGGATCTAGTCCTGGTCACTCGCAGCAGCGGAGCTTACTAGGCAGTGATAAGGCAGTGGGCGCACAATAGGGTGCGCACAGGAGACTAAGCTCCGTAAATAAAGGCAGGCAAGACAGGATCTAGTCCTGGTCACTCACCGCAGTGGCGTGCAGGTGTGCACAGCTGGCTGGGAGCCCATGAGAGACTCTGTCTCTGAGATAAAGGTAGGCATTAGGGTGAGCACTGTGTGTGAGTAGGCCGGCAGGCAGGCAAAAGCAGAAGAGCGAAAGGAAAGAGCAGGTGAGCCTAAGCAAGTTGGTTACCTGTGTACCTCTACTTACCAAATGTGGGGACGAGATTAATGGCCCTTTGGACACCAAAATGACCAATCAGCCTGGCAGTTAGCCAAAAGCCTGGACTTCGCAGACATGGGGTTAGCATGGGCCTAGCACCCGATGGGCCATAAGCTAGGCACATGGGCTTATACAACCATGCTACACAACCAGGGGCCCAGGGCAGGCCAGACTTTATGGCACCAGGTCTGTTGTGTTTCTTTGTGCTTGTTTATGTGTTTACCTCTGGTGTGGGCGGAAAAACATGTCCAGGCAAGACAAGGCATGTATAGGCCTGTTGGGCCTACGGTCCCTCCACGACAACCATAGATACCCTTTTCACCAGGGTTGTTTTTTTTTTTTTTTCAACAGATCTTATATTTTTCTAAGGTATAGCCACAAAAAGTTTGCAAAATGATATGTAGACAGTATTTTGAAAGTCAACCTTTCTTGGGAAAAGCATGCTCTGGACAAGGTGGCCCAGCACTCTGTCCAGCTGAATCTTAAGGGTGTTCAGTGCTGGGGACTCCGCTCCTTCCCTGGAGAGATTGTCCTGATGACTGATTATCTTTGTGAAAAAGTTTCCTCTTGTGTCTAACTGAAATCTCTCTCTCTCTTTTATCTGCATTGAAAAACTCAGCCTTAACTGTCTTCACTGTGAGTCAGTGTCTATTATCTTAGAGCTCTCTGGCTGTAGATAGGCCTGTTTTAAAGAATGCTGTCTTAGTGTGAAACAAAAGTTGAAGCAGTTAACCCACCAAGGAAGATCAATGAGCAAACATTGTTTTTATGCAAAGTTGAATCATATGATGGCTTTTATGCTGCTGGCAGTGCTTGTGAATGGCTTCATTAGCAGGGAGCTCATATAACTTAATAACATCATGTGGTAACCAATCTCTTTCATTACTGATCTTTTAAGATACTAATTAGAGAAGTATTTGCAAGCTGTTGTCTAATTCCTTCTCTTCCTTATAAAATATCTTGTGCCTCCTGTAGGCTTTCATTGTCTTACTGGCATTGTTCTGGTTTATAGTTACTATTTTCATGTGTAGCATTTTATTAAAACCAGTGTTTTTTTCACTGAGGCAAAGTGATGGAGACAAGATCTGCATAAATGTCCTCTGACATCATTCCTTCGCACATCTCTAGGTCTGTCTGTAGACATCCCACACCTAAAGAAATGGTAGCCTGTTAGTTTGAGAATAAATATCTGATTTATTTTTACTAAGATGCTTAACTATTTTTTTTCACTTTAACAGTTAATTACTTTAATAATTGGTTTTCTGCAGCTTGGTCATAAACACATATCCAGCAATTTCCAATGGAATGAAATCCACAGAAGTAATGTTTCTAGAACAGAGTATCTAAGTTTATTCTGTACCTAGCAAGACCTCATCAAGTAAATTTAACAAGATGATGTTTTTGTAAAAAATATTAAAACCCAGAGTCATTTGTAGACTTTTCTGTCTTTATCAAATTAAACTATGTAACACTTTAATGTATATGCATGGTCTAGCAATAAGTAATAGATGTTGTCTTGTTAGTACTGGCAATGATGATTTTGTCTTTGCAGATCTAAATGCTAATAATTAAAATATTAATCCTGGCAGCCTTTTTCATGGAGGGAGTATATGTTTAAAATTCTCAGTTTCTTAGTTTAAAGCTATACACACAGAATTTACTCTGACATATATTTGTGGCCAGTGGAAATTATATGACATGGTTTACATAATCTCTGTCTGACACCCTATTTAGTAAGTGAGCATTTAAACTATGCCCTCAGATCAGTTATCAAATATGAATTATGCACTGCTTAGAGTGTGCCTTTTGTTAATCCTATACAGGCAATTTTCATTCTTGAAATTGCCTTCTGAAAAGCTGTAACGCTCAAGATATTAATTCTAATGCATACTTACATTGATTTCCAAATGTTTCAAAGTGGAGCTAATTATTCCCTCTCCTATACTTTAATGTACAGTGTGATCTACATTGAATTTTATGCTTTGTGTTTAAAAATATATGTTATGCAAATGTAAGGTGATTGTAATTTTATGGAAATTAGAGGTGGACTTTAAGTTATTTCAAACCAACCTTTTTTCCTAAACTTCCAAAGGAAAGCCAATTTAATATCGGTTTGTGTTATCACTTTGCTCAAAGTTTGATCAGTTGTGTTGATCATCATTTATTAAAAACTCGTCCTTTAGCATAACCATCTAGTTTGTAAAAAAAATGAAACATGTTGTCAGTTCAAAATTAGGAACAGAATACAGTTATCAAAAATGTTTAGTGTTTTATCTCTGCATCTCAGTTTCATGTCATACAATAGTAACTTTTAGCAGTAACACTCTTCCAGGCTTAAACTGCCATTTGGTATAGAACTATATTCTAGAGATCAAACCATTCATCTTGAGAAGTACTTTTATCTTTGTGTTCTATAAACAGAAAAAGCAGTGTTGAAAGATAAGGAGGCTGGCAATGACTGATTACCTATAGTTTTTGTTCCTGTTTAACTTAGGTGGACCCTCTGCAGTGCCATGTTCTGCTGTAACACAATCCCATGCGTTCCAATGCCATTGTTCTTGTTTTCTGCATTCCATATTTCTGCACCAATTTGTGGTGTGGCATAAAACAGGCAGAGATATTTTAGCTAAGCATTGGTTGCATTCTCATGGAGAATCGTGCAAAGCCAAACAAACAATAGGAGTTAATTCTAGTAAAGAGCTGCAAAACACAGAAATCATTATACTCTTCTAACTTCTTCAGCTGAGTTTTGCAGCACTATGAATTCTTTTGTGTTGTTTTTTTTCCTCTGAGTTTCTCACAAAGTCTAAAGCTTATTGTATTTTAGTCATGTTTGAGCAATGCTGACCATTTGAATGAAATAATGAAATGATGATGCTGTGGTTAAGCATGATCTATGAAACTGTGATGCAATTGCTTTCACAGATGAGTATGTCTTTTCTAAGGGAGTCTGCTTTATTTATCTGTCATTTCTGAAACATAAATCACCAAGACATCAGAAGTGCAATGTTAGAGGGCTTGAAAAAGTTCAGAGATTTCAAGGGGTGGTTGAGTACCTACTTCTTACTTGAAAATTAGCCCCAAAAGGTGGGAGTGATATCCCATCTTTGCCTTTTAAAGTTTCTCTCAGAACTTATACCTTTATTCTGGATGATTTTTGTTTGCTGAACAGAAGACCTATATGCATGCTCCAAACCGCTGTTCAGAAGGTAAAACAGAAATACAACAATACATTTACTGAGGGATACGAGGAGATGTGTGGTTATGGGAATAATGGAACATAGAGAAGAAGCTCTTGGGAGGCAAACTAGAAAAAGAGGACAAATGGATAAGAAATCTGCTTTTTCATGAACCCCCTCTGGTTATTCAGAATCAAGTATTTTTTTTTTCTTTTTTTCCATTTACTTTAAAATGTCACATTAGGGACAATTGCTTCTTCCTGCGTCACCTAATGAAAAAATATATATAGAACAGGTGTAATGTAGAGGTCATTTCTTGACCATCTCACACAGTGTAAGCTTTGATATTTCCTCCTTGCACCTTCGTCCAGCACATGTATAGATCAAATGGTAAAATAAGGTTTGAAACTCAGATAATATGAGGAAAAGTGCCTGGTGGGGAGGACTGGGGTGTGAAAGAGTGGGGAACCCTTCATTTTCTTGCTTCATCATTAATGGAACAGACTTGTGTGCTTCTGGGTGTGTTTAGGCAGAGGAGCATCAGTAGTTCTCTATGCTTACTGTAAGGTCACCAGGCCAGTCTGAAGTACTATTTCATGCTGCTTTTCCTTCCGAGAGTATTTTAAAAGGAATTTTTATTTAGTAATGGTGCCAAATAGTTGTTCCTTCAGAAGAAGAAAGCTTTTGTAGAGCATATTTAGTCATGTAATTGGAGAGACAAATTTTTGGTTGACCTCAGGCATAGAATTTTTGTATTATTGCCTAAAAGCAATGGTGACCAAATTTACATATCTGTGTCCCACAGCTAGCTTAGGCATACAAATCTGCTGTTTCATTTGGACTTTAAATTTCATACTTGTGATCAGTCGATTTTATTGTTAAAGAAAAAGCTTTCAAATGCCAATAATATTCTGAAGTTTATTTTCCAAGATGCATGCACATCCATAATGGATTAATGACATGTTTTAACAAACCATTTATTTGCTTTAGGAGTGACAGAGAGAAGCTGTTTCAAACAGAATCTCTCAACACTGTCTGTCTCTAGTCACCTCCTACTGAACTTAAGGTTGAATACTGGGGGTCATAAGGGAAAGAAAACAGTAATTAAAGGGAAAAAGTTGATTGAGCTGTGTGTGTGGGGTGTGGTGTGTTTTTTTTGTTGGTTTTGTTTCTGTTCTTTAGTACAATTAGTATGTAAGAAGCTGGTTGAGTACTGTATATCATTTGTTCAAACATTTCTGACTTGATTTAAGCTTACTGGTAACTTTAAAATTTGTGTTTCTGTGTTTTGTGGAAAATGGCTTAAGTAGTAAAGGCAGTAAAAGTTTTGCTAGAAGATCTCGTTTCTATAAATCTTAATCTTGGAATTCTGTTAGATTACAGTTGGACCATTTCTAAGAACCTCCCAAAAAGTTGTCATGAGTTCTTCTATTAAAGCTCAGAGTATTATTCTTAGACTAACAGAGGTGGGGAGTAAAGCAGGAGTGTTTACAGAGTTCACTTCTAAATTGACTGTGATAAGTGGCAATGCAATGTATTATGATTAGAGGTTTCTGGAGACTCTTTAAGAAGGTTAACTGCAAGGCAGCTCTCAAAAGAAAGCATTTATCTTAGTGGTCATCCTTCAGTGTTTTATACTACTGAGATTTTTTTCGTGGGTGGCTAGAACCATTTTTTGTGTTTTATTAGCTGTATCTTGAATACCTCCTGCAAGCTGAATGACAGTTTAGGGTTATTAAATCTGTTCTTAGTGCATTTTTTTATCCATAGTTAATCTTGACTAAATATATGCTAGTGAACAACCCTTTTTTCTCAGTTGTTGCCCATATTTGTTAAAGAAATTATTCCATTTGACATTTGTTTAGGCTGCAGTTTGATAAAATACTGTATACAATATACTTTTTCAGTTTGGCATTCAACAGAGTCTTTCATTAATTTATTTCTTCTTGCATTATCTTATCTTCCCTTCCACTATGCTAAGGCTTCCTTTTCATATTAAGTGATTTTTTTTTACTCCAAGACAGATGCTTTCAGAAGTGCATACTCCCTGTCTGTACTGCTAGAGATCTATAAGATTGTGTTTTTCAGGTGTTAGTTTACATATATCGTTGAGTTTCTTTGGTATCATCTGCTTTCTGTAGTCCTGTGTATCATATTTTTCTTTAATTTAGTAGTTCTTTTACACTACTTCCATGAAGGTGTTTGAATTTTTGAATGACTTTTTACTTTTTGTTTGTCTAAAAGCTGTGTCTGTTACCAGGTTAACAGTTGATACATCCTCCAAGGAAAGGCATTTCCTTATTTCAGTGTCATGGAGGAACAGTCTGTTCAGTATAAAGTTGGTCTTAGCTGTAATTGCCGTCATGGAAAATTTTGCATAACATTGTATCAGCCTTTCTTACTATAGGTGTAGAAACTCAGATGTAAAAGGTCTTTTCTTATAGGCAGGCTAGCGAGCATGTGATGGAAGCAGACAAAATGTGACATTAACTCCAAAGACACAAAGTAAATCAGCTTTAAAACACAGAATCATTGAATAATTGACTTGCTGATAAGATCATGTCTTGGGGCAAGATGAACTATACCCAGGGAATTTTTAACAGACGTTTGCCTAAATTGTTCAAAAAGGCATCTGCTAGCAGTGGCCATCTTTCTTCAGCAACTTATTCTAGTACTCAAATGCAATTCATTCCTACCTGCTGTTATCATCAGACTTTGGCTATATAGTAGGAGGAAAAAATTGCAACTTCTCCTGAAATTTTTGCACATTACCTGTTCTGTGTGCTATGGATATGGAAAACCTGTTCTATTTCAGTTTGACATAGTATTTATATTCTTATTATTGCCATTCAAACTGCTTATTGTATGTTTTTTCCAATGTTGTGAGTTTTTTTGTTCCCTGAACAGCCTGCACATATTTTATGAAGAGCTATATCCAAACAATTCAGTGTTTCAGCTGATATCTCCCTAAGGTCATACAGATCAAAAGAACAACTTCACCTTACAATCTACTTATCTTTAGTACTTCGCGGTATAATATTTGCATATTCACAATGGATCATTAACAAAGTATTCCTCCTTAGTTTTCTAGACAACATCTTTGGTTCAGTGTGACATGTTTATTCCTATTTTCATGGTGCTTGAAGATCCTCCCAGCCTCAGGGCTCATTGGAATGTAAGAAGTAAATTTTCTGGTCCACCATGCATGTAGTTAATGAAAACATGAAGCAGATTAGAATACCAGGGTAGGTATAGGCTGGATATTAGGAAGAAGTTCTTCACAGAGAGAGTGATCTCCCATTGGAATGGGCTGCCCAGGGAGGTGGTGGAGGCACCGTCCCTGGGGGTCTTCAAGAAAAGACTGGATGAGGCACTTAGTGCCATGGTCTAGTTGATTGGTTAGGGCTGGGTGATAGGTTGGACTGGATGATCTTGGAGGTCTCTTCCAACCTGGTTGATTCTATGATTCTACTGAGTAATTTGAGGTGGAATACCCCTTGCCTAAATAAATTAATTCCTGGCTGTTAGGAAGGGGCTCTCCTGTTAGCTTTTGTTTTGTACTTTTGTATGAAGTGGCATTAAGTATATTAACATATTTGTGCAAGTTTCTTGGTGATTCGTGTTGAAATTATTAGTACCTTAAGCCCTGATCTCACAGCTACAAATGCATTCATCAAGACTGTGATAGTCACTGTCTTTGTGCCACAGATATTAGCTTGAGCGTGCTGTGCATTAGAATGCAATCAGGCTTTACCTGGAGAGAAGTTTGATTTAATGAGTTTTGCCTTTCCAGGGAAAGGTTCTCCCTCTTGTAATGGGAAACTGCATTACAGTGGAGAATATATAGGCTGAGAATCCCAGGAATTACTTTATGTCAAAGAAAAAAATACAGAATATTTTTAAGTGTGGAGCAAATGCTGTTAGATTTAGCATCTATTTTATTAATATGAGTGTTTACCTAATTTTACTGGGCACAGAGTGATTTTTCTTGGTGTTAAAAGTACTACTCTGTTACTTCTATAATGGATTAGTTTGCCAAAAAAGAGAGAAAAAACTATTAATAGCAAAAAGGATTGCTTTTAATAAATATTACTGTTAGAGAATGTCATTTAATTCACTGCTTTAATAAATAACTTTAAAATGTATTTTATTACTAGCATTTATTAAACAACAAGGAGACGTTTTGGCTGCAAATAGTGATAACATCTCTATAGAACTGTATTTGGATAGTATTTTTTTTTTCCTGACACAGTAGATAATTAGGGCTTACAAATTATGCTTACACTCTTAAGCATGTTATCTGGTGTATCAGACTGTGTGTTGTTCTTGGTGCCAGTTCAGGTCTTAATTTTCAAAAATTCTTGCACAGAAATGCATGGTGAGTTTCAGTTTCTAGTAGCAAAGCAGAAGTGTGTTACTCACCTGAGAGATTGAAGTGAAGACCTTGCCCCCTCTTTACATTTTTGAATGGTTTACTTCATGTTTGTGAGAAGTCATTATTGTCACCTGTTGGCTGGCATCTTAATCTTGTTGGTAGTGGTGAGGTAATCCAATTTCAAATGTTTCCTGCACAAATGGTGGTATTATTTTTTAATCAGCATCAGTGGGTATCTGAAATAAATACATTGCTTCTGTTCATTAGATTTGCTTCTTCCTTAGGAAACTTGAAGTACGTTGAAAGAGTATCACAGCAACTCTCACAAATGTGGGTAAACCAGTATGTGATATGTGAAAAATGAGATATGATAAAGTACAGGTCTGGATCTATCCCTACAGACTTCTTAAGATGATTCAGCAGGATGGGCAAAGTACTTTGTAATGTCTATCTCCTAGAAACTTTGTGGAGGAGCTGTAAATCTGGTAGCGTGCTGGGCCAAGCAGAAGTAAAGGAGGCCACTTTGGTTTCTTTTCTATGCCCTGTCACAATCTGCATCTTTATTTTGTACTCTAAAATAATTTTAGATGTTGGGTGTCTCTGTCTTTCTCCTGTATTGAAGCAGCTAATTGAAAGCAACCAACATGTGTCATTTAATAGAATATACAGTCCTACTCTGCTGAATTCTTGTTAACCCGGATGTCTGGTTAAATGCCACTGGATTATATATTTGAGGTTATAACTGTTCAGATTATGCATGATAATAGACAAAGATAATATGCCAACATACTCCAGGAGTATGTCTGTGCAGACAGATATAAGCTTGCTCTGCCCGTGCTGAGCAGGCTGTATGCAAGCCGATTCCAGAGTTCCAGTCTGGAAGCCATCAGTATGTTGTGTGGCACTATGCCCAAGCGAAAACACCATGTCTCTTAGATAAACGAGGTTTTAAAGCTTCTGAACTGAAGCTGATTCACATTCAGGCAGCTTCAAGAGTATTGGCAATGTGAGTTTGCATTCCATTGGCCATCTGTGTAGTTAACATTCATGGCTCCACATTGCTGTGGAAGGACTCTAGTAGAAACCCCCATCATTATATTCCTGTGCGATCATCTCTCAACAGTCATATGTTTAAGACTTCCCAACTCCACTTATGTTTACTCTAAGGAATGAAAAATATATTAAAGATCATTTTGGATGGCCAGTTCTAGCTTGTGTACATGCTATGGGTTTGATAAAATCTTAAAGCATCTTGGTGGAACTTTTTATAGAGTCATACAAGAGCAGCTATTTCACATCACTGTGAACCATTATTTCCTGAAAGTGTTTGGTATGAATTATTATTTCCTGGAATTAAGTGTTGACTATGTATTTTCCCAAGACAGGAGAGGTGGTAATCTGAATGGAACTCTGTAAGCTACAAGATAATGGAGGGTTAAAAAAAGACTTTATTAGCTTTTCCATGCAAGAATGTTGTCATAAATTCTGGTTGGCTTTGATAATCCTTCAACACCATCAAATGAGAAAAAATATACTAGAGTCTGAAAAATCTTGTGATTTTGGGGCTGCAAGATCCAGAATGCAAGATTAAAAATTGGAAAATATTCTGTGATGCAAATCACAGGAACGTTGTCAAAACTTCTCATCGACCTTTCTTTGCAACTTCTAATGCAGTCTGCTAGCACGTAAATATAGGGGAACTAACCTGATCTTCAATTTTGTAGAAGAGTGTTTTGTGCAATAAAATAGGGCTTTATGTAGAATCATAGAATCAACCAGGTTGGAAGAGACCTCCAAGATCATCCAGTCCAACCTAGCACCCAGCCCTATCCGTCATGTAGACTATGGCACTAAGTGCCTCATCCAGTCTTTTCTTGAACACAAATGCAATATACTGCTTATTTGGCTTTAAAGTCAAAGAATGGCTGCTGCTGTCAGTTTGTCAGAAAGTTTGTTATCTCTGCACAAAACCCCCATCTTCTAGTTAGGACATGCTTCTAAATGAGGAAAGTACAAACTTGTATGAAAAAGGTACTGTGGAGAAAAATCTGACATGTCATTATATGTTTGTGTTTGAGCCAGATGCTCAAAAGAGGGCATAAATTCTCTGTTTTGTGCAAGATGGGAGGAATTTGTTCAATGCAGTAGAAAATTACCTTTCTGCTATTGCAGTGCCTTAAAGTTTTAGGATTTTAATGAAAAATCTGATTAAATAAATACTGTATTTGAGCATAACACATGAAAGCATTGATGGTCTTTTACAAATTGCTACATAGCAAGCTTTATACATTCTTAGGAGGTATATGGAAGACAGTCTTGCTGTGCCTCGTTTTAATTTAGCATTAAGAATATATATCCCTCTGGTACATATGTTTTTTATTATTTAATACCCTTTATTTAGAATAATTAATAGCTTTCATTGAAATTAAGGCTATTTGAGACTTAGGGCATCCACTTTTAAACATAATTTTATTGTGATTAGAATGAAGAGGACAGAATAATAAATGAAACTGTTTAAGTGTATGAATAAAATGCAACTGTTTATGTAAAATTGATCCATGTCTCATAACTCTGAGAGTAAAATAAATGGATTGTTTTTCTTTGACTCCATCAGAAATATTGTCCTATAAATATTTATATTAATACATTACAATCTTTGAAATGAAAGTGGAATAGCTTTCTTGACATTTTTGCTGGCAAGCCAAGGACTATGAGAATTCCAAACTTCTAGCTCACCTTGACTGTGTGAAGTTCATGAGCCGTATTCGTACATTTATTAGCAGTTGGAGCCTAACATTAATTTATGATTCATTTATTCATGTTTATTTTTTAATGATTGATCTTATGTAGTTCTGGAAAAAGGCACAGGCCATAAGATATTCTGTTCTAAAGGCTATGAAATATTGTTTGCTTTTTCTTGGCTGATAAGTCATAATCTGTCATTGAATGCATTGCAGAAGATGAATAGATTTCTTGTATTTAGGAAAATAAGGGATGTTTTATGGGTTTGCCAGTGTGAAGCGCTTTAGAGTGTAAGAATGTCGTGGTAGGGGTTTTCTCTATTCCTCCCCTGTTAGGGGGAGGTGAGAGATTAATTTGAGGCGGTATTAATTTTTTATAAAATTATTTTATTAAAATTAATATTTACAAATTTGTACCACCCCCAACCACTATGAAATCTAGGTTAATTTGCAAGTTTATGAAAACAGCTTGGGATATATTTACAGGGATTGATTATTAAATGGAAATATCAAATTATCAACAACTATAGACAGAGAGAAATTCTCTTAGGCTTAATGCCTCTTAACAACTATACTGTCTGCTCAGCAAGGGCTGAAACTGTGTGTGCTCTTTGGGTAGATGTAACTTATATTACAAAGGAATTAAAGCTTGCTTAGATGTGTTGCTCTTAGGTATTAATCATTAATCATCCTCCTGAGATTGTCACAGCGTGTGCCCAGTATTTGGGGTCTTGGTAAAGGCTGGAGTCTGTCCTGGGTTGCAGGGGTATTAGGGTTCCCAGTCTCTGGGTTAAACAGGATTTCTCTAACCTTCTGTCCTGGGGTGAAGTGGTCTCTGCCTTGGAGCTGTTGCTTCTTGTGGATGCTGTGTCCAGGGATGATCAGCTGGCAGGATTTCCCCGGTGCAGGAGAAGGATCTGTCCATGCAGCTTCTAACACGGTCTCACAGCTAGCAGGCTGTGTTTGCAGGTTAGCGGACTATCTGGAAAGGGGTCTGTTGGGCCTGGATCTTTCTAGACTTACAGAACAGCTGATAAGCAGTATATGCTGGGCAAGCAGGGTCTGCTGGGCTTCAGGGAGATGAGCTCCGAAGATAAATGCAAGACAGTGAGCCAGTATGTATGGCTGCTCTTGAGCTTAAGCAGGGGGCTCTCGGCTCCCCATATATGTATGAAGTGCAGGCGTGCATGCGCTCTGCTTTTCAAAGGGCTCGCAGACAGCTTAACTGCACCTTGAGATCGATGCAAGAGGTCTCTGCCTCAGTAATGCTTGCAAGTGAGTAAGGCCTGATCCTGTGTCTAGGCCATGCAAGCAGGTCAGGGCAGCAGGGTGCTGCCATGTGGTTCAGAGCTGAGTCTAAATGCTCTGAATTTCTGAATGGTTTGAACCATCTGACCACGTGGTGCTGCTATGCACCCCTCCTTATAGGCTCTGGGCTGAGATTTGTGGCTTGTTTGGACATCTAAAGTGACCAATCAGTCTGGCAGTAAGCCAAACCTTAACCCAATAGGCAGTAGATGTTTGCCTGGATCCTCCCAGTAGGGGATTACCTGGGCGGACCCCAGGAGTACACAGGCTGGGCGTGTGTGGGTTACACAACCTGTTTACTGCCTCATGGGTCCTGGCAGAAAAGCATGTCCAGGCACGTAGAGGCATAGAGAGGCCTCAGTTTTGGGGCTGCTGCCACTCCACCAGAAAGAAACACTAAGATGCTGCAAAATCTGTGTTTCCAATATTGTTTTGTAAACATTTCCTTTGTCATATGTTCTTACAAAGTGTTTATGATGTGTCACTGCTAGCCTCAATGTAATTCTATATGTTTCTATGTGATGTAGGTTTCTGTTTGCTTTCTGGAAAGTGAGTGGTCAATATTCAAAAGGAAAAGATCCCTCATGCATAATTAGATCAAGGAATTTCTTTTCCAGACATTATTGTTTTTACTTCTAGAATTATAGTTTTGTAGTGACACAATAAATAATAATAAATCTACAGGAACATGAGGAAGATGTTCTGAGATTTTTGTCTCTAGGATGCCACTTGAACAGAACAATACAAAAATATGTTTAACCTGCATCACTATGCTTTTCATTGTTCAATTTATATGATTTGAATATTTTACCACATATGTATTGAAAAGATTATAGAATTTGGGAAAGTGAATTAAAACCAGTCAATGCCATTGTTTTTTTAAGGAAGGCATTTCACAAACATTGGTAGATATATTTTAGTAAAATGAGATAAATGCTTCATGAAATAATGAGAAATCTATAAAGGGAACTTTTTTGATGATCAGTGTATTTCATGATTTGATTAGACTTGACAATATTTGCTATTTAAAGAGTGTTCAGAAGGTAGTTCTACTGATTAGAAGAAATGCACAGTATAATACAGTAATGCATGTGTTAATGAGATCTATTTCTTTTTTTCTCAGGCAGGAAGCTTTACTTGCTGCAATTAGTGAAAAAGATGCAAACATTGCCTTGCTTGAACTGTCTGCTTCAAAGAAAAAGAAGACTCAAGAGGAAGTAATGGCACTTAAACGAGAGAAGGACAGATTAGTACATCAGCTGAAACAGCAGGTAAGGAGACATTTCTTTTCATACCTTCATTCATGGCAGTGGAAAGTTGCCATTCTTTTCATTTGTTCTTCCATTTGTGCTGTCGTATTCTCACCTCATATTGAAAGTCTTCAAGGCATGTGTAACATGTGACAGTGGTTAAGAAGTGTAAGTGGTGTTCAGTGTAAGTGTTTATTGCTTCTCAATGGTTGTTCAGTATTTAGCTGCATGTTTGCTTGGCTTACATGCAGATGATAAATCTAGCTTCCATCCTTTTTCCTTAGGTGAGACAGAGGAAAGCAGATACTTTTTCTATCCTTCTCTTCTGTTATTTGCCTATCTATTGTCAAATAATTGAGTTTTAAGAAGGCTTCAGGCTTTCTGAGACACTGTGATTATCCTTAAAATAAATTTTCAAATTAATAGAAGTTACACTGTCTTCAACCCTGTAAGCTCTTTGAGGTTTAATAAATAGAACTTGAGGTTTCAAAATAGTAGAACTCCATACATTGGATAAGAGAAAATTAAGGAGAACTTGCTGCTTTGCTAAGTTCCCAATAGCTCTACCTCACACATCTAAGCATTGTAGACTCTCCCTGCAGGTCTATAAAAATAGGAAACAGCCCCTGAGCATGAACTTGTCATCCACTTGTGATGCTGACTTTATTACAAATCTTACAGCCAAGTACTTGTGCTCCAGCCATGATGCATTCATGTCTCAGGTCAATCAGCTGGCCAGGAGACATTTCTACACTCTAAATAGGCAGATGTGCTTTATGCTTTTATAGTACTTTATCCTACAGCACTGCATTGGAGCAGATGATGTTACTTCCCATATTCTAGGGATTTTAGTGTTGGTTTTTTTTTTGTTTTGGTTTGCTTTGAAAAGAGGAAGCAATTATTTCCTGTTTTAGATTTCAACTTTTTTCACCCTTTTTATCTTTTATTATCGAGGAGTAAATTAATATATCATTTTGCTGTGTGCCGTGATACTTGTCACACTTATTTTTAAGTTGTATATCAGAGATTTGGGCAAACTCAGTGTTAGGGGTTTGTTTTGTTCTGTTGATGGGTTGTGGTTTTGATTTTGTGGTTTTTTTTTTTTTTATCCATTGAACCTTTTAGGTATTATTGAAAATTATTCATAACTTTCTTAAGACAGAGCAAAGGAACAGCAAATGGAGATTGCTAGTGAGGCTTTGTTTTGGATAACTTCATTGAGAATTGTAACCAAATACTTCAAATACCTCCATTATTTATAATGATAAAGATCTTCAGTGAAGCTATTTAACTAGATTAAATTGATGCTGAAATAATCTCCCTGTTAGACACAAAAAAAAAGAAAAAGAAAAAGATGGCACCAGTAACAGGAATGTGGTTTAGAAGGGTCACCACTTTATTACACTTAACAATTATCTGATAGTAGAGGTTGTAGAGAGAGATCATTGATGCTTCTTTAATCCCTCTGGGGAGAACTGCTGTCAACCCTCAAAGCTTTCACATGTGCATCCACCACAAAGGTTTGTTAGTGCTACTCTTCATGTATTTCTGATTCACTAGAACTTCAGAGTATACATGAAATGCCCAGGAATATGCTCTCTGAGGTGTAAGAAGGTTAACCACTATCTTCCTCTGTGAAATCATGTTGATGAAAGTAAACTTCCCAGAGTCAGAATGTTTTTTTCCTACAACAAATGTGAATAGTTCTTAATATTTCTGTGTGCGGGAGAGGGGCAATTACAGTCCTTTCACCTAACTCTAATAAGGCTGCTGAGGGTTGTAATTTAAGGAAAGGAGTTGCAGAGTTTTAATGGATGTACTTTATAACATTTATAGATACTTATCTAGCTGGAACATCAAAATGTTTGCTAATTCATCAAGTGCTCTTCAGAATGCTGTACAAGCACTGTGGTGGCTCCCACCGTGTGAGATCATTGTAGGCATCAAAAGCCTGCTTCATATTTAAAGAGACAGAGCACAGTATGTAGTAGATGTCTTACAGGTTCAGGAGGTCAATTCTATTAAACTCAGTGGAGGAACTCAATGTATGGAGGTTGCTCATAGAATTTTATTGTTATTGGATTAAGGCCAGAAAAACAGATTCTGTTGCTGTACTGTAATGTGTCACAGATTTGCACTCAGATTGAGTTGCCTAAATGCAAATGTAGCTACTTTTACCACAGACTTGCGCTGTGAAAACCTTCTCTAATCACTCTGGTAGACTCCTGAAGCATCCTGCTGTATTTTGTTTTTCAGCTGAAATCTTACTGGCTCCCCATAAGTTTCCTTAGATTGATTCAGAAGAATATTTGCATTGTGCCGCAGGCAATGAGCATAAAAAAATTCATGAAAGGAAGAAAAGTACCAAGAGCTTTTCAATATCTAGGAGTCACAGGCTATGATCTAAACAGCCACCTTTCTGGCAAAGATAAAACAAATACAGTGCACTTTCTGCGTAGGTGTGAATATTCATCTTAGTGTATCCATGCCATAAACCTGATGTTACTTCATGTCTCTTACTATTAATGTGGTTTGTCCTACAACAGTGAAGTCAGTTCTTGCTCAGTTTGGAGGCAAAGTATTTGCTTCCCAAATACATCCCCTCCCCTGACATCAAAAACCCCTACAACCTTTTCTTTTCAATTATTCATTTTGCTTTTTAAGTCATAAAATTTCAGTGTTTTCCACATCAACAAGTGTACTGATTTCCACTGCTCAGCTGTGTCCACACACTGACAAATGACATCCCAGCAGTACTGCAGACTACAATAGCATTAAACAAGAAATAAAATGTGTTCAAAAAAAGAAAGCTTCAAATGCAAATTTGAAACTTTTTAAACACTTCTTTACTGTAAAAATGCTCCTAGCACCAAATATGCAGTTGAACACTTTTTATACAGTTTTTCTATTACATTTTTTCTGGCCTTGGGGAATGTCAAACAGATTGTAAACTACCAAGACATTGATTATCATAGAATCAGCCAGGTTGGAAGAGACCTCCAAAATCATCCAGTCCAACCTAGCACCCAGCCCTAGCCAATCAACTAGACCATGGCACTAAGTGCCTCATCCTGTCTTTTATTGAACATCTCTCTGGGCAGCTCATTCCAATGGCAAATCACTCTGTCAATAACTTCCTCCTAACATCCAGCCTATACTTCCCCCAGCACAACTTGAGACTGTGTCCCATTGTTCTGTTGCTGGCTGTCTGGGAGAAGAGACCAACCCCCCCCAACCTGGTTGCAGCCTCCCTTCAGGTAGTTGTAGACAGTAATGAAATAATTTGTTACAATTCTTCATGCTGAAAAAGAAATTAGGTATATTGCCTTTGTAGGATAATAAGAACATATATGCTTTAAGTAGAACACCGGAGTATCAGTTTTATCTCATGTACTGACTTTTTGTCCTGGGTTAGGGTGGATCTCTCCCTGGCAGAGTAAACTCACTACAACATGGATTTTTGGCAAAGACAGGAAAAAAATGAGATTGTATTTCATATAATTTAAATATAACAGTACAAGGAGAATAGACTATTACAGAAATATAATAACCTTAAGGAAGATGATGGGGAAAGGGTAAAGTGGAGGCAAAGCAGCAAAAGCAGCAATGGGGGAAGATAGCAGCGGGTGCAGCAGCAGCAGCAGCAAGGGGAAGGTCCAAGCTATGCTTCCAGACATAAAGCTCTTGATGCTCCAGTGAAATTAGATTAACTTACCCATTGTTGCCATTATATGTCCTATCCCTACAATGTTCACCTCTCCAGTCATAGCTTCCACTTATAAGTTTTCCCATTCCAAATTTTTTTTTTCATGTCTGAGGTAGAAATCTAGCTCAAACAGCCACAGTCTACCCCTTTAATATAGTTCCCATTGGAGCATCAAGTCATTCCATCTATTTAGGGACAACACCAGTGTCATGGGTGGTAGTCATCCAGGCTTCAGGCATTTTCTCCAATTCGTGGTCATCCATCTTCTCATTTTTGTTTGTCTCGGGCATTGGCTAGATCAGAGGTTTCAGGAAACAGATATTTTCTTCAGTAAATGGGATGGAGCAGGACTCTAAATACTCACAAGGTTCATGCTTATGTAGGGTGGGTTCTTGGTGGGTTTTATGGGTGCCACAATCATCTGCAAAAGAACTCATAACAACTTGTATCTACATTCTCTCTGCTAACATCAAGTTCCTTTATGGAATACATTGTATTTCATCCTTATCATAGAATGATTTAGATTGGAAGGGACCTCAAAGATCATGCAGTTCCAACCCCCTGCCATAGGCAGGGACACCTCCCACTAGAACAAGTTGTTCAGGGCCTCATCTAGCCTGGCCTTGAACATGTCTGGGGAGGGAGCATCACCACCCTCACTGTAAAGAACTTCTTCTGGTTTAAATATCCCCGCTTCAAGTTTAAACCCATTACCCCTCATCCTGTCATTACAAGACCTTGTAAACAGTCCCTTCCCAGCCTTCCTGTAAGTCCCTTTCGGATACTGGAGGGCCACTATAAGGTCTCCTGGAAGCCTTCTCTTCTCCAGACTGAAAAGCCCCAACTCTTGTAGCCTGTCCTCACAGCAGAGGTCCTCCAGCCCTCTGATTGTCTTCGTGGCCCTCCTCTGGACTCACTCTAACAGTTCCATGTCCTTGTGTTGGGGACTCCAGAACTGCACACAGTACTCCAGGTGGGGTCTACCCCACCATATCTCAGTGATGCCAGTGACATCATAACCCTGTAGGCTTTCACGTATTTGTAATTCTTCCTGTTTGTTCCCCATGCTCCTTGTGTTAGTGTAGAGGCATTTCAGTTGTGCCTCTGTTGGAGCTGACTTGCTGACTGAATTTCCTTTACCCTGATCTTTGGGAACTCTTTTCTCAGTCTGTACTCCAATTCTAGGGTCAGTTCCCACCTGTGCATGCTCAGGCACCTCTGTAGCTATCAACCTATCTTTGTCCCTCATGTGATCACTACCACATGATGTTTTCCTGTTGGCAGCTGCTACCTGAAGGGGATCTGACTTATTTCTGCAAGATTTTGACTGCATTATTTTGTCCCCAGCATGCTTCCAGGCAGCAGGTTGAGAGCCCTTGCTAGTCTCCCATTGCTCCCACACTGGTGTGTCCTCCCACACCTTGCCACATGGAAGCCTGATGACTTTATCCCCTTCCCTCTTCACATCCCATTTAAAACCCCGTCAACTAGCCCTACCATCTCCTCCACAAAGACCCTCTTCCCCCTTCAAGAGAGGTGTCTCTTGTTTGATGTCAACAACTCTGGTGCTGTATAGATCATGCTGTTGTCAAAGAACCCAAATGTTTGGTGGTGACACCATGCATGGAGCCATGTATTAAAAGACCATATGTGGCTGCTTAATCCAATGTCTCTGCCATCACTAGCAATAATAGAGGAGAAGATTATTTGTGCCCCTGGGTCTTGCACCACTTGTCTCAAGGGCCTGAAGTATTTTTTGATTGTTCTGGGGTTAACAGACATTATTTCTTCTCCTCCTACATGGAAGATCAATATTGGGTACTAGTCCCTAGAGTATACCAGGGTAGGAATTTTCCTAGCAACATCCCTCACCTGAGCTCCAGGTAGGCAGCACACTTCCTTGTGAGAGGAGTCTGCCTGATATATTGGTCCCTCTGATCCTCTCAGAAGTTAATCCCCTACATCCATGCACCAAATACTGTATTTTGAGAGCTGCAGGTCTTTGCAGTGGGCTTAAAAAACCCAAAACTCTAAGAAATACAGTATTAAACAAAATCATCATGAGGTCTTGGCTGAGCAATTACATAATATTTATAATTACCCTGGCCAAGATTCTTTTTGAGAATTTCGAGACAGCTATTTTTAGAGAAATCTGTATAGTGATGCAATCCTTTGTGAAATAATTGTAGTCCATTTTTAGAACGTCTCAAGTGATTTTGGTTAGAGCAGAAGATATTGCTGTGTTAGTGATTAATTCTGAACTTGGATACTGTGAGAAAATTTCCCAGTTGCCTCTCTTCGTTTTTGGGATGTAGAGCCAAAAATGTAAGTAGAGTTGGCTGAAATGCAGTCTTCTGACTTCTTGAGAGCATTTTTATTTTTCTTCTCAAAACATGAAATTGGAAACCTTTCCAGTGTTCTTGAGACTGCAGGTGTACAGAATACTCTGGCCAGAGGCAAAGCTGGTGTTTGGCAGTCTTCTCTAGTCTATTAGTTTACTAGTGTATATTTCATCACATGAGCATATTGCTAATGAAACAAAAAGTGTGAGGGGAAAAATGAAGGCATATATAAAAATCTGTGAGCACCCTTCCTCAGCAAATCAACCATTTGCAGTGTTTTCTCCTGCATGTCATACAGAGAAGTATTTCTCACTGTGTGACATGTAACTATTTCAAAGAACTCTTTTAATAGCAAAGAAATAGAATGCAACTAAGGCAGTGTGTTGCATCACTTGTACTCTTCTAGTTAAGTATAAGAGCAATGCCATTAATGGGATATTATGGTGGCAACAACAAGCACTCAAGAATAACAAAGAGTTAAGAGTAATTCAGCTACATTGCATTGTGTTTTTTATCATACTGAAGGTGATTTTATTACTGTATAAGAACAGGATTGGAATTTGTTGTGTTTACAGTTGTTCTGGCAGCCCAAAACATTCCTTTGCAACACTGTGCATTAATTAGTTGCGTTTAAGCCACCTAATGTTTAACAAATGTGAAAACAAAAAGAGCCTTGATTTCCCCTTGGAATGGGCTGCCCAGGGAGGTGGTGGAGGCACGGTCCCTGGGGGTCTTCAAGAAAAGACTGGATGAGGCACTTAGTGCCATGGTCTAGTTGATTGGTTAGGGCTGGGTGCTAGGTTGGACTGGATGATCTTGGAGGTCTCTTCCAACCTGGCTGATTCTATGATATCTTAGGATATCTGTAAAGGAGTTATCACCTCTAGACCTGTGATCAGTAGCACTGTCCTTGGTTCCTAACTGCTGTTGCTTCTTTTTCTGATGTTGTCAAACTAAGTTAATGGCCCTGGCTTCTTTGAATTTCACAGGTGGCAATATTACAGGAGCACAGAATACTACAGTATTCCTTATTAGTAATGTTGTTATTTTTGCATACACAATTCAAATACTTTGGATTTGAGCCTGTAATTGTCAATTTTGCCAAGGACAAGCAGCTTAGATATAAACCCAGTGTGAATCTGATTAGTCTAGGGGTGAAAGAGCGTAATGTCACTTTTCCCTACAGCTTAACACAGCAGGCTCCATATGGCGCGTGGTAAGGAGAATGTGTTTGTGTAGTTAATGTCCTTTACCTGATCAAGTTAGTTAATTCAGAAGAAATGTTGTTGTGTTGTACTGAAAATGTTGGCAGTGCTCACACAAGGCTTTCACATATTCTCATTAACATTTGAAAATGTGTGTTGTAAAAGGACTCATAGCCTAGTCCAGAGCAAAGTCATAACTGGACATGGCATCACTTTTTCCACCTTATGGACTGAGGAATCCAAGTGCTTCCACATTTTTACACAAACATTTTCCAATGAGAGGAGTTGTTTCCTTGTAGCCTATACCAGTCAGCTCCTGAAGGCATCACAAGCATGATACATAAGTAATTTTGTGTTTGTAGTTGGTGATCCGCTTTAAAATCTGTTTCTGTTTGTTCTATGTTCAGAGTTTTTCATTCTTGAGAATTAACATCATATCTTAAGCATGGCCATTTCTAATGGCACCCTGTTTTGTTTTGCTGCTGATCATTTCAATAGCTATATTGAGGTGTTGGAATGTGTCCAGAGAAGTGCAACAATGCTGGTGAATGGCCTGGAACACAAACCCTATGAGGAGAGGCTGAGGGAGCTGGGGGTGTTTAGCCTGGAGAAGAGGAGGCTCAGGGGGAACTCATTGCTGTCTACAACTACCTGAAGGGAGGTTGTAGCCAGGTGGGGGTTGGTCTCTTCTCCCAGGCAACCAGCAATAGAACAAGGGGACACAGTCTCAAGTTGTGCTGGGGGAGGTACAGGCTGGATGTTAGGAGGAAGTTCTTGGCAGAGAGAGTGATTGGCATTGGAATGGGCTGCCCAGGGAGGTGGTGGAGTCACCATCCCTGGAGGTGTTCAAGAAAAGCCGGGATGAGGCACTTAGTGCTATGGTCTACTTGACTGGCTAGGGCTGGGTGCTAGGTTGGACTGGATGATCTTGGAGGTCTCTTCCAACCTGGTTGATTCTATGATTCTGTAGTTGTCATGATGCATTTTGTGCAACTCCACTGGGACTAAAAATCTTAAGTGGAAAAAGGCAGTAATTTAGCTATAAACTAGTATATGTATTAACAGTGGAAGTTTGTAATTTCTTATCTGGCTAGGTTGACGCATGGAAATGTGTGTTAAGGATCTCAGATAAGTGTAGTGAGTATCTCCACTCTATATGAGTGAACTTCCAAGCCAAAAAGTTGTTTGTGGGTTTGAATTTTTTTTTTCCTCTGTGAGACCTTTTTGAAACAAGTCCTTAGATTCTACTACAAACTGCCCCATGATAAGAATGCTAAATACAATTAGCACTTGGTCATAAGTATGGTGTGAAGTAGCCAGTTATTAAAACAGTATTGTAAAAATTTGGTGTCAAACTTTCATGCTTCTGTGATATTGGTTGAAATTTATACAATGCTACAATCTAGCATCAAAGACAAATTAATTATGTAATTATATTACATATATCTCTATTAAATCAAACCAAGATATGTCTCCGTTTTGATCTGTATTTCAAGATATGAGGAAATTTATGTTTTAGCAATTTTTATTGCATCTAGTGGCAGTAGTGTAGCAATTTCAACTTAGAGTGTGTTTTCACAGTATCAACAAGGTTGGAAAAGACCTCACAGATCATCAAGTCCAACCCTTTACCACAATTCTCAAGGCTAGACCATGGCACCAAGTGCCACGTCCAATCTTGCCTTGAACAGCCCCAGGGACGGCGACTCCACCACCTCCCCGGGCAGCCCATTCCAGTGTCCAATGACTCTCTCAGTGAAGAACTTTCTCCTCACCTCCAGCCTAAATTTCCCCTGATGTAGCTTGAGGCTGTGTCCTCTCATTCTGGTGCTGGCCACCTGAGAGAAGAGAGCAACCTCCCCCTGGCCACAACCACCTCTCAGGTAGTTGTAGACAACAATAAGGTCACCCCTGAGCCTTCTCTTCTCCAGGCTAAACAATCCCAGCTCCCTCAGCCTCTCCTCGTAGGGCCTGTGCTTGAGGCCTCTCACCAGCCTCGTCGCCCTTCTCTGGACACACTCAAGCATCTCAATGTCCTTCCTAAACTGGGGGGCCCAGAACTGAACACAGTACTCAAGGTGAGGTCTAACCAGTGCAGAGTACAGGGGCAAAATGACTTCCCTGCTCCTGCTGACCACACCATTCCTGATGCAGGCCAGGATGCCACTGGCTCTCTTGGCCACCTGGGCACACTGCCGGCTCGTGTTCAGGTGGGTATCAATCTGCACCCCCAGATCCCTCTCTGTCTGGCTGCTCTCCAGCCACTCTGACCCCAGCCTGTATCTCTGCATGGGGTTGTTGTGGCCAAAGTGCAGCACCCTGCACTTGGAGCTATTGAACCCCATCCCATTGGACTCTGCCCATCTGTCCAGGTGGTCAAGGTCCGGCTGCAGAGCCCTTCTGCCCTCCAACCCAGCCACATCTGCCCCCAGCTTAGTGTCATTTGCAAACTTGCTGATGACTGACTCGATGCCCTCATCCAGATCATCAATGAAGATGTTAAAGAGGATGGGGCCCCGCACTGATCCCTGAGGGACACCGCTAGTGACAGCTGCCAGCTGGATGTGGCACCATTCACCACCACTCTCTGGGCTTGGCCCTCTACCCAGTTCCTAACCCAGCACAGAATGTTGCCATCCAAGCCATGGGCTGACAGCCAGCAGTTTGCTGTGGGGGACAGTGTCAAAGGCCTTGCTGAAGTCCAGATAGACCACATCCACAGGCCTCCCCACATCCACCAAGCGGGTCACCTGATCATAGAAGGAGATCAGGTTGGAGAGGCAGGATCTGCCCTTCCTAAACCCATGCTGGCTGGACCTGAGCCCTTTGCCATCCCTCAGGTGCGCAGTTATTGCCCCCAAGATAACCTGCTCCATCAGTTTCCCTGGCACTGAGGTCAGGCTGACGGGTCTACAGTTCCCAGGTTCCTCCATCCGACCCTTCTTGTGGATGGGGACCACGTTGGCCATTTTCCAGTCTCCTGGGACCTCTCCGGTGAGCCAGGACTACTGGAAAATGATGGAGAGTGGCTTAGCCAACTCAGCTGCCAGCTCTCTCAGCACCCTGGGATGTATCCCATCTGGTTTTGTATATGATATGAATGAGAGAACTGGGCTTGGTAATGAAATTGCCAAAATTACAGCTGAAATGAGCTATTCAGACATGAAAAATGCTGAAAGAGAAGCAGTGCTGCGAACAAGAGATTTGCAGTTTCAGAGGTCTTGTGTAGCTATTGAGGTTTCTGATTCATGTTTGGATTTAAATAATTATTACTGGGAGTTATCTTTTTAATGAGTTATTTCCTGTTGTAAAGGAAGAAGGTGTGTGTGTTTGGGGGAACAGAGAGCCTTACCTTCTTATGTTGCTTGTCAGCATTTAGTACAACCTGGCCTGAGATGTCCTCAGGCAGCTGCTGTTTCAGAGCTTTAATCATGGTTTTTATCCCACTCCTTTGTGTCTATGTTCTTACATAGTTCTATGTAATTACCAAGTTTAGTGGTAAGACTTTGACAGATACTTTTAGCATGACTTTAGCCCATACATTAGTGAGAATGCTGTAGTATTCTATTTCCTGTGCTTCAAGCCCTACTTTTAATTCATGGAACTTAAAAACTACAAAATCACCACCTCTGCAGAGACTGAAGCTAACAGGTCAGATAGGCTGTTTTCAAATGGACATAACTTTGTTCACTTACAAGTGTCAGCAAAGCTGAAATTTCGCTGTGGTACTTTAGATAAGTGTCTGCCTGGTGCTTGGAACTGCTGCCTGTCTTGGTCTGCCAAGTGTCTAATATCCCAGCTGGTTTTGTGTGACTCTTATCCTTATGAAGTGAGAGGCTTGTTCTGAGCTCTAACTTCTTTTAGTCTGTCTGGCACATTTTGTAGGGTTGCATAGCAGCAGGTGTAATGGTTGTTAGTATCAGTTAAAGAGTATGCCAATTTAAAATGTGCTAAGATATATGTAAAACTTTTCTGCTCATGCTCAACACTGAATTATCACATCCAAGTCTTCGAAAAGCTCTGCACTGAGAGCTGCTTTCTATTGCTGCACTGCAATTTGAACAGCAATTGCTTTTGTGTTTAACTTGGGAGTAAGGTTGGATTTCATGAAATATTGAAAAATACTCAGTGCTGTTTCTTAGTCCCTATTCTCCTGCCTGTGAAACTGGGGAGGGCAGACAGGGCCTTGAGGACAAATGTTCTGCTTACATGCATGTTACAAATGATGCGATAAGATTTTAGCACAGAAGATCACACGAATGAACTTTAATATGTAACTAGATGTAGATGTGAAAAAAAGGAATTTTAAAGATACGAAAGCTTATAAAGTTTTACTTCATATGCAAGAGTCCTAGCCTTGATGGGGTGAAAAATAAAAAAGAGCTGAATGAGGAATAGCCAAACTTTTCTACAGTAAGCTATCATGCAGACTTTTAGTCTGTATGCATCATGTCTTTCACACTTTCTGAGACAAGTCATACACCGTAACAGGAAAAGAAAAACATGCTTATTAGTCCATTTGGGATTTTAATAGGGAAAAAATTAATTGTGTTCCTCAATGGAGGCAGGAAACTAAGGAGAAAAATCCACCTTAATATATAATTAAGTGGAAGAATATAAGAACACATTACATTGCAGGGATGTTATAAAAAGAAAATGCATAATTAAAGCACTCAGTATAACATAGCTCTACCCTGTAGTGATGCATTCCAACAGCCATACGTTTATGATTATGATAGTTATTTAGCATCTGGAGTTCCTAGTTAGCTACCACTCTGAAATGTTTTTTCCTATCTTTTGGTTAGTGATGACTGCTTGTGAACCTAGTCTTCAATGTTTTTCTGTTGTAATTTTCTTGATATCTAAAAGCTTACTGCAAAAGCAGCCAAAACGCCTGGATTGAATGTTGGCATACATTGCTAATGACTAAAGGCAAGATGATAATTTGTTTTGGAAATAATTATCATTGTCTTGCTATTATTATGCTGTTGGAATTGGCTTGAATAATTAGCATATAATTGTACAAGTTGTGGAACACCTTGAATTACATTGAATATCGAGGTCCACTAGCTCCAGTATTAGCAAGAGATCCTTCAGAGCAATGGCAAGTTTACAGATCCTTTGTCCTGTGAAAAAATGGCACCAGTCATTTTGCCAAAAACATAGTGGGCTGTATTTTAAAAGTTTGTCTCATTTAATCATGTGTTGATTCAAGAGGTCTGCTATCATTAGAAAGAATTGAGAGCAGTCATAGGAATAGGCTTTTAAACAATAGTAGCCTTAGAATTATCATTTCTTGCTAGGTAATTAGTGAAACAGTGCTCAAAAATCTCTAAGTATATTAAGAAGTTTAAGCAAAAGAATTTTCTGCTGAAACCTAGTGATTGAATCTTGTAGATCTCTTTTCTAGATGACAAATCATTTATGGAGGATGCATGTATCTTTAGTAAGCTTGAGATGCTTCAAGAGGGTGACACTAAGTAACAGTGATGTTGCTTCAAGATTGGAATTTGAACTTATTTTTGGTCTCAGAAAAATATTTGATGATGGACATAAATGGAAACTTGGTGAAGAGTTTAAAGAAAAAAAGAGGCAGTGAAGTTTATAGAGTTATAGTTGTACAGTCCTTGCATGGCATTTAATTTCCAGTATAGTCTATGATCACTTTGGTTTTAAAAGTTGCTGTAAGGCTTATTTAGAAACTAAACATTGCATGTTACCTTCTGAAATGCCTTTTGTAGCTGCTTTTCAAGGCTGTATTCCTCTGGTACACAAGCTTAACAGTCTACATTGTGGAATACTCTTTTTTTTTTAATGAACCAATATATTCTGTTTTCATGAAGTCTTTTTTTCATGAAAACTCTTACAGTCCTTTAACAGAGACTGAGTGACAAATGTGATTTCATAAACTTGAACAATATTTGAGACCAAGTACAGTATCTGTTGTCCAATATTCAATTAATTTTAACTTACCAAATAACAAGTCAGCTGTAAATTGTAAATTGTTTTGTGCAGCAGTAGAAATGATAAGAAATCTTTCACTTGTCTTCAGACAATAGCAGTGTTCAAAGATGGTGTAAAAACATAGTTCAGACATGAAAACAGATTTTATTTAGTGAGAGTAAGTAAAGAGCTGGTTTAATAGGCAAACTTTTTTTTTAACCCTCAGCTAATGCAATTCAGGCCTGAAGCACTGGATTCATACTGGAAATGCTTTGATTAGAGTCAGGTTAATTCCACTAAGTTTTTGCAAGTTCTGGATAAAGTTGGTGAACTATGCAGTCTTAGACATGCACATTTTAAGATATTTATCTTCTGGACTTCAGAGTTATAACAATTTTTATTTGTGTTTTCTTAGTAGGACAAAAAAAAACCCTCAGATTGAATAATCTGTTAGTAAAAGCAAGGCTAGAACTAAACATATGCCACATGAAAGTGTCAGATATTAGTTTTGTGGAAATATTAGTGTGATTATTTTCAACTGTTGAGAAATAGAAGAAAAAGCTCTAGATTTTTCAATTCCATGCTTTAATAATTAGACCACAGAGTGTCTCCTGGAGAGCTTCTAGGCTTTGTGTCTGCCTTTTTTCCATCTTATATAAGGAGAAATCCTACCTCGTTGAAAATGAATATTCTAGAAATATTACAAATTCCATTTAGTGAAGAGAGACTGAGAAGAAAATCCAAAGCAAATATCTATTGAACCATCTTACACCTATATCCCAGAGCAGCAGATCTTACGATTTTTCCTCATTTGAACCTCATTCATGAGAGTTTTGTTGTTAACTTCATCCAGATGACAGATCAAAGCATAGTTCCTTTTTGCCACCTTGCTAAAATATTTTTTAAAAGACCATTTTAATATTATGGTTTTACAGTTACAGATTGCTGTTAAGCTATTTAGTCTGTTGCCAGTCAAAGACTTTCATTTCACTTCAGTAGATCCTTACTTAAACCCAACAGAATTTTAGCAGGACAAAAAATAACTGTCAGTTTTCTTAGAGTGCTAGATCATAAATTCTTTGGTAAATGGGTTAAAAAAAATCAGTTACACATACCATTCATGACCTTGACAGCTTAGGAAACAGTGATATTGAGTGATCAAAGACAACTGTTTCAACCCCTAAGGGTTAATATACCTGTGTACCTAGATATAAGCTGCTTCTTATTTCTCTGTCACTTTTTAATTTCAAAATGGATGCTGCATTTATTGAATGTAGTCTACAAATTTAAAGCAAAAAGGTGTGAGGAAACTGTTTAGGCTAAAACTAATAAGGCTTACATAATCTGTAGTAGATACACTTAATTAATTGTATTTTATAAGGTAACATTTTTTTTTTCTTTCCTAGTATAAATCCAAATTATAACCTGCTTCCTTACAGGCATATTCACCAGGTAGTTTCAAAAAGAAGTGTTGGTATGATAATTCTATTTTCAGAGCTGTGGTTATATAAATTTTAAGAAACCCATTTTTTAGGAAAACTGTAGCAAAATTAATAGTTTTGAAAGGAAAGCATGGATACAATTTTGAAATATTTAATTCAGATCTTGAGTAATTTGTGCAGAGTAACCTATAATTCAGATCAGATACAGCACAGTTTAAATGGGTGAGCAGTCATCACTCTAATTTTGATGAACTGTACATTCCAAGACCAAGTTTCTTATCATCTGGAGAAGTCGCATTGCATAATCTGTTGTGCTTTCAGAATTGATATAAAAAAACATCTTGGCTGCTCTTGAATAGGAAACCTTTAGGATGTTGCAGGGAGTGATGGCATTTCCAAGTCAGTAGGTGCTGTTTTTCCCTCATAGTACTGAAGCAGAATCATAGAGTCAACCAGGTTGGAAGAGACCTCCAAGATCATCCAGTCCAACCTAGCACCCAGCCCTAGCCAGTCAAGTAGACCATAGCACTAAGTGCCTCATCCAGGCTTTTCTTGAACACCTCTAGGGACGGTGACTCCACCACCTCCCTGGGCAGCCCATTCCAATGCCAATCACTCTCTCTGCCAAGAACTTCCTCCTAACATCCAGCCTGTACCTCCCCCAGCACAACTTGAGACTGTGTCCCCTTGTTCTATTGCTGGTTGCCTGGGAGAAGAGACCAACCCCCACCTGGCTACAACCTCCCTTCAGGTAGTTGTAGACAGCAATGAGTTCCCCCTGAGCCTCCTCTTCTCCAGGCTAAACACCCCCAGCTCCCTCAGCCTTTCCTCATAGGGTTTGTGTTCCAGGCCTTTCACCAGCCTTGTCACCTTTCTCTGGACACATTGCAGCACCTCAACATCTCTCTTGAACTGAGGAGCCCAGAACATATTGTGCTTTCTATGTCCTGTGTCAAAGCTAAGGCTACCTGGAAAATACAGTTCAGTGTGGAAGTATAACACTCTGATAGTTGCAGAAAGAAAGACGAAAGAACTTCAAAATTGTATTCATTATTGTTGGGAAGAGTTAATAAATACAATGAAAAAACTTTTAAAATGATAGGTTGCAAAACATTTAGCATTATTTTAAGAAAGTAGTGGCAGTCCCATGTCATGTGGAAGTATGGATGATTTGATGATCACTTGAGTGGAGAACAAATTCTCAGTTCACATTTCTTATATATTCTGTTTCCAGAAAAGGCACACTGAAGGGAGCCTACTACAGGATTAACATTTCTTTGTGCACATTTTACTGCAGTCTGGCATTCAAAAGGAAGAAACATTAGAAGTGGTTTATTTATATTTCAGCACCAAATTAGAAAGATGACATCATTCATTTACAGTTCTTATCCCATGACAGGTCTAATCCCCAACACCTCATTACAGGGGACACTTTTAGGATTGCATATATCATCTTGTTTAACTTTTGCATTCTTTTATGGAATACAGTTGAAAGGTAGGAAATTTAAGGCTGTTCATTGATAAGAAAATAAACTAATAAAATGTTAGGAGCTTCCCCAAAGAGGCAGGGTATTACAGTGTTTACAGTAAGTGGATTATTATTTGTCTATTAATTCTCCATCCTTTCCATTCCATTTTCAAAAGGCCTTCCTCTTTTTGAATCTAAAGACAAACAGATCAACTATGATGATTCAGAGGGAGTTGACCCTTTGGCAAAATTGGTAGATATTCATAGCTGAAATTCATGCAGCTCTATGCTTCTATCTTTTTATCTGGGAAGGATAAAATGTAATTTTAACTGTGCAGAAAATGAGTATCAAAAAATATGAGTTGACACTACATAGTGCCAGTGCAATCCCTCTTCAAAGGAAGCCACCACTTGACCAGTTGAGGACATTTATTCTGCAACACAAAGAGAAGATGCTCTTTTAGTGCTGTGAAGATGCTCATAGTGGCTGAATTATGTGCACATATGATTTTTGGTGGTTCACAGAATCACAGAGCATCACAGAATTTCTTAGATTGGAAAAGACCTTTGAGATTGAGTCCAATCATTAGTTTCACACTGACAAGTCTTTGACTAAATCAAATCCCTCGGCACAACATCTATGTCGTCTTCTTGTGGATGCCTTAAGGTTTTTGGTATGGTTTACTTGTTTGTTTTCTAGCTAAACTGAGTACAGGTCAATTTTCTGTGGTCCTTCTAATGGATATCACATGAAGTGCTTGAGAAGCACTGTGATATTTAACCCCCCCCAAAAATTGCTAAAAAGATATGTCAGGATTTTCTGTGATCCCTGTGGTTCATAGTTTTTCTCGCATTAGATTTTGTTCTACTGAAATATTCCTATATGGGGCTTACTGAAACATTTAGAGTAATATATTCCAACATGTAATAGAATTGTTTCACTTTGCATCTTAAACAGACACAAAATAGAATGAAACTGATGGCAGATAACTATGATGATGACCATCATCACTACCACCACCATCACCACCACCACCATCACCGATCTCCTGGGAGGCCACAACACTCCAACCACAGACCCTCTCCAGATCAGGTTAGTCACCTCTTGTTTTCCACCTTATCATTTCACTATTTTGATATTTTAAGATTTAATAAGAAAGCAAATGTTGAGTTCTTAGAACTGAAACAAATAGCTCTGGTATATATTCTCATCCCTAAAGCAATTTAAACATTCTGGCTTGTTTGTCTGGTGTTTTACATGTTCCATCCCTATTCTCCTTTAGAGGTTTTGCAGCTGTTTTCAGCAATTCATAAGAGGATTTTTGATCGACTTTCAGTGAAGAAATATTAATTAAACAGTGATTAATAGTGTTTTCAGAAGGATGCAATTTTTTTTGGAGTACTGTTTTGTTGAAAGTAAATGGATTAACCATTGGTACTGAAAAACCCGTGTCTTTTGGGAACTTGTAAACCAGCCATTCTAAATGGCCTTTAAAAGTATCTTTCTGTGAAGATTTCAAATAACAGATATAGCTTAAAATCTGTAGTGATGTGTATAAAAATAGTAGTAACTATGTAACTTAGTTTTGTTTCTGATTACCAGAGATAAGTTGGCTGAGTTTATAAAAGAAGCCAAAATTGTCTCAAAATGACCATGAAATAAAAAAGGATTTGACTTTCTAGAAGGAATAGAATGAGAAAAACAGAATGAATGCAAAAGAGATGTGAAAAAAAGCCCAGATAACTCCAGTGCTACCACAGCCCAGACACTTGTTTCAACTCATTCAATGAACTTGAAGCTGTAATGAAAATCTGGGTGATCAAAGCAATGTAAGAGAGCTTTTCAATGCTCAATAGTAAGTTATTTAGGGAAGAGAATGAATAAAAAGCATAATGAAAGTCTGTGTCAAAACATCTTCAAGAACTTAAACGAATCCTTGTAGGCTTAACAAAGACAAACTTTTCTCATCTTTGCAAATAAAATGTGTGGGGATATACAAATAACTTTATTCCATAACTTTCTAGAGTCCAAAATAAATTATTAGCAATGAATCAATAGAAATCCATCAGTTCTTTCACTGTTCACTGTCAATAGCTTGATGTCTATACCAGACTGTGTGACATTATCTGTCTATCCATCTCAATATATATCAGATCACTTCAACCATTTCCTCTTTTCCTAATCATCAGCTGGTGGTTCCTGTCCTAGACCAGATAAACTATTTTTACATTACATTATTGAAAATACAATAATGTTTAGCACTATGTACTCACTTTATTCTTGCACTCTTTCCTAGATGACAGTTTTGGGTCACTCTCTAAAGCAGAATGCAGGACTGGATGGCTCTTACATAGCATATCCATTCTATATTTAGTCTGCCAGTATTTGTCAAGGACAAATTACATCAAACAAATCAAATTTCCTTTGATAGGGTAACTGTCTTTATGGCTAAAGGAGAAAGTGGTAACTGTAATATACTTTGAATTCATAAGGCCTTTAACACTATCCCCCTATTTGTAACATGCAAATAAATACATTGATTTGCAATGTAATTAATATGTGGTGTAAAATGCACCACAACAATAAACCCTGTAACTATGAGTAATAATTTAATTGTGAAATCACTGTGACCTAGGTGTGCAACTAAAACAAATAATATGCTACCGATATATCCTCATTGTCAGACAGGAGGGAGAGTTAGAACAGGGTTCTAAAGAGGTCTGTCCTTCTGTGGAGTATTTTTTAGAAATTACTTCAGCGACAGAGATACAAAAAGATATGAATATTGTTGGCAGCAAATGAAGCTGCAAGGAACTGCAGACACAGTAGGAGCAGTTAAGCTGCTCCATAAACTGGAATGGAAGTCTAGAATAAGCAATCAGAAATTCAGTAAAGACAAGTCCATTTACAAGGAAGATGTCACATGAATTGATGAGGCAATTGCATGGAAAAAGAAATCTGGATTGCACAATGAAATACCATTGCAGTGAAGTTGGATCTAATCTTGGGGTAGATGTAATACTAGAAAAGAAGCAGGAAGCAATTATCTGCTCTTTTGAGCACTTGTGAGACCTCATCTGAAAAGATGTATAACAGTTTTGGTCACCATGCTTTAAGACAGACAAATTATAAAGGCACAAAAGGAAAGGAACAAGAATGAAAGGAGTTTCAGAGAACATGACCTATGAGGAACGCTTAAAGAGCTGGGGCTGTTTAGTCTAGAAGTGCTAAAGGGGAGGCATAAGTCTTCCAATAAGTAAAATGTTGTAAAGAAGATGATGATCAATTGTGTTCCAGTGTGTACTGGAGAAAGTAGGAGTAGTAAATTTAATTTAAACAAGAGTAGCTGGCTTAGTTACTAAAAAAGAAAAGCAACATTTTCACTGTGAGTCTAATGAACCTGCACGTGGAAAGAAAATGTAGGCATTCTTTCATACAGATGTAATGGAAACTCCTTTGTTGGAGATTAAGAACAGATTAGATGAATATCTGTGGCATGAGATAATAGCTTTATTTCATCTTGTCTTGGTTATACTGGGCTTGGAGTAGGTGTTCTGCTGAAGTACTGCCATCCTTGCATTTCCACAAACTCTGAGCAATGGATTAGCACCTCGAATGTTTACTTGTAAAACCAGCAAACAGGCAAGCCATAGCACAATCCTTGCTGAAATAATCTTTGAGAACAGCACTGTCAATGCTCACAGGTGAATTCTGGCTGTTGCTTTACCTTACATTTTTCAGTTAGGGATTTAATTGGATTTTTTGCTTTCTATACTGTTTTATTTACCATTCTGTCCAGCATTGTTTTATACAGTAATTTGATTGCCATGTGCCATACAAACCTGTATTTCTCATCCTAGATACGTTGTTTTTGATGACTGTAATCCAACATACTGCTGCTAGTTTGAAACCATGGAATAAACTGTGGACTTGATGATCCTGAGGTTCTTTTCCAAACAGAATGTTTCTGGGAGCTGAGAAAACAATAAATTAACAAATCATCCAAGGGAATTTTTGATTTTGTAAGGAGACAAGTGGGGCAGTTTGTAGCCCTTTAATTTACTGAATGCTAGGAAGGAGTTTTAAAGGTTTTCTCATTAATTATGGAGAAAGATAGTTAAACATACAGCATTAATATTGAAACATTTCTCATTTTTTGAGGGTAATTCTGGATTTTCTAGCTTACATACTACATTTATATAGAGAGAAATACAAGTATAAGATACAGGACCATAAAAATATGTTCATGTGTATTTGAGTACATATTTATAAGAAAGAATTAGTAATTTCTCACTTCCTGATGTAAAACAGTGTATATGTGCTAGATGTATGCATGAGTTTGTAGCCCCTTTAAAGAGAAGGGTGTGCCACTGGTTGCCTGGAAGAAAGATAGACACACAGCCTGCTTGAAATATATGCCTATTTTGGGTGTGGTACCATTCAGTTCAGGTAGCGACGTTTTGGTTTGTTGTCTGTTACTCTATATCATGTGCTGTTATGGGCAGCATGTTGCAGCATGGCCTAGACTTCTCTGTTTAGGGAGAGGAGGATGTCGGCAATGTATTTTGTCCTTGTATGTCTGGACCTAAATCTGCAGAAGGTATAGGAGAACTTGACAAGCAATAGGAAGACTTTTTCCTCTGTCCATACATGTGGTCATGTTACAGTGAGTCATGGTGTGTTCCTTTTTAATGTTGGTGCATATGATTTTTATTTGATATATATAAATTTCTGGGGATTGAGTGCTGCCATGTCAGAAACATCATAATGCTAACCTACTAGTCTTAAAAGTAGAAATAATAACAATTTTACAGTGTTGCATTAAAAACTTATATTTATTCTCTTCAGTCTTGGCTTGAGAGTTGGAAGTCTTTCTTAAATTCCACCTGGAAACATTTTGGCAGTCAGTATATATCCTGGAGTGCGGGTGTAATATTCCTAGCATGAAAATGAGCTTAATAAGCATTCTCTACTAGCTTCAGTTTCCAAGGAGTTGTAATATGTAGCCCCTTGTAGAGTGCATTACAGTAATCTAATCTGGATTGTTGCATCCAACTTCTATTTGGAACAAAACCCCCCATGGCTAAATTAATTTAAACTTCCAGCTTTAGAAGCCATTTTGCCCCATAGCATAGCTGTCTTCACAAAGCCTCTTGCCCAGCTCTGCCTATCTTATTTCTCACCTCTATATACATAGTGGTTTTCCTTAGAAAACTTTTCCCTTAGCTTCAGTTGCTCACATCATCTTTCAGTTTCCTTCCTTATATAAAATGTTTTGAAGGAAGTTCCTATTGGCGTCATACAAGTGGCTGTGCGCGCTTGAAGCAGTAGCTGTTGAAAGTTGAATCAGCACATTTGTATTCCCTGCCTTACTATACTGTAGTCCTTTTCTTGTTCTTTTTCTTGAGCTTCTGGTGTCATAAGAGGCTGCAAAGTTACTGAGTGACAGAGAATTCTGTCTCGCTAACCATGTCTGGTCAAAGTGAGACAATCCCTTTAGTTTTCTAATCTCAGAAGTCTTTCTGCCCCTCAGTATTTATACCTGTTCTGAGTTTGATATTCTAGTCACCTTTATTCACCTAATTTCTGTACGCATTTTACATTCCATGGTGTCTCTGAAACACTCCTTAATTTGTTGGCAGATATGACAGATCTCTGACTCTAGGATGGTCTGCATATAACATTTCGTATCTTTTGCTATTGTTCTGGACTTCCATTTTCAGCTTCATGAGATCTTTTCAAAGGTCCTAAGTTCAGATTGCTGCTTATGGGGCTACACATTAAAAAACTGCACTTGATTATTTGAATGAAAGAATTTTTGGAGGTGATCTATTACATGTATGTGTCTAAGATATCCTTAAGTTAGTTTGATGACATTCTTAATAGGAAGTTATGCTATTTGAGAATGCATATGGAAGAACTTCATTCTGCATTCACATGATGGAAGACTGAAGGTATAACATTCAAATGATTTTCGCACTTTAAGACTTTAGTGCCAATCTTGATGACTGTAAGAACAATCAAATCCTCTTAGTTCCCATAGTACTGGAGACTTTGGAAGATATAAAATGTAAGGTGTTTCTCATCTTTTAAGTTTCCTGTATTTCCAAGCTGTAGTTAAATGAAAGTCGAACACTTGAACTCCATGATCACCAAGGCTGCAAATATATTCTAATTTTGTTTTATGATGAAAGATAATCCTTTCAATAAAGCAAATCTAATTCTAAGAGAAAATGTGAATATCATAGGGCATGCAATAAGGCTGGAGGAGCTGGCTGCTTTACAAAAAGTTGGCCCTATTCTTAGAAGCTGTAATTGAAGAGGGAATGTCACATGGTGTTGTAAGCGTGTAGCATGTCCTTTTACATCTTTTAATCCAGTCTGGCTGCATAGAGATTTTCCCTCCCATTTAAAACATTTTTGATGGCCTTTGTGCAAGGTAGTGGTGTTTAGAAGTAGTCTCAAACTTACTAAAAGTAAGTTTTACATTACTTTGAAACCTCTGCAGAGACCTAAAGGTAGTTTGAGGTTTCTGAAGTCTCCTACTTAAAGAAAAAGTCCTGCTTACTAGGACAAAGATGGGGGCAGTGTGCATCTATGAATCTGCCCTAACTACCACTCTTCAGTCAGAATGCTAGCTTTAAAGATCTAATAGTTGTGTTAGTATTAAATACATGCAGTTTTCAAAAGATTCTTTTTAAAGTATGCTACTAAACTCATTCCTCTGAGAAAATAAATGAATGCAATGATGCACAAAACTTGACAACAGTTTGGCTGTTGTGAAGGAGGAGGATGTCACAACAAAGTAACTTTTTAGAAGAAAAAAAAACCTGGTTATTGATTTGTAAAGTAGTATCTGGTCTTGGCAACAGGTCTTTGGTCATCAGCTGAAATGGCTGAATATCTTGGAGTTGCTGAAAGATGGTACTTGAGAAACCCTTAACAGTTCGGGTGGGAATTTGTTTGAGGGGGATGACTTTGAAATCAGAACCACAGGACAGTCAAACAGTGAATATTATTTTAGTGTCTGGATCCTGATCTACAAATCACTGTATTGATCCATATGTAATTTTAGGGGAAAGGAGGGCATGCTAGTCTGTGTATTTTGGCAGCCCTTGCTATTAGCACAATGCCTTATATTCTGTGGATGTGTTGGAAAATTGCCAACCTGACACTCCTGAATAGGCCTCAGGAATACTGAAACTAGGATTTGTCTTTAAAAAAAAAACCAAAACAAAACACCCCTCCAAGAAAACCCCACGAAGCAAACAAACAAACCTCCAAAATCGAAACAACAGAACCACACAAGTTAAAAGGAGGACAAACATAAACCAAGAGATTATTTTTGCTTATGGTAAAATTCTTCATATGTCTTTAGACAGTGAGTAGAAAGCTCAATCTGAGCACAAGCTTGGTGTCTGAAAAACTAAAATATCATGTTGGGGAATTTTCTGCAAGATCAGATCTTTGTATTTTAGTTGTTCAGGAAGGAAAAAAAAACAAAATAAGGGGAAAACCCAAAGCACCAGTGACATGGTAGTACATAAAGGAAGTTAAGTGATATAACCATTTAATGCAGTAAACTGGAATTATTGGCTCCCTGACCTAGATTTGTTTTAATATTCTGTATGTTTCTTTACCCTGTGTGTTTACACCTTGTATTTGGGCAGGTGTGAGCTTGCTCTTGTCTGTTCACTAAATATATGTGAACTTGTTCTGCTGGTGCTTCAAGCTTCAAGGAAGCAGGCAATTGCATTAGTGCAGTGCTGAGCCTGCACTAAGCTCATTGGAGTCACATGGATTTATTTAATTTAGGAATTTGGGCAGGGCAAGGTTTACTTGTTGGTACACTCAGTATAAACAATCTCAGGCATATCTACTGTAAATAACTAGTATTATGCTGACTTAATCGATGCTTTGAGATCTCAGGAGTGCAGCTAAAATTAGTCTTATAAACACTTTCACATTTGAAAGTATTTCCTCGGTTTTTTTTTTCCCCCTCTAATTCTTTGTTGTACATATTCTTTCTCTGTAACAAAAGAACTTGTGATTCATATCACATCCTGTTCAGACTTGTTGAAGAGAACAAAATAAAGTCCTATTTGTATCATGGTCATCATTAAAAAGCCAATTTTCCATAATTGTATGCAGTTATCATAGTGATACTGTTTGTATGAGACATGCCACTGAATGGCAAATACATCTTCTAATAAGGATGTAATTTCTGCCTAAGCACTTCTCAAAAGTCAGTAAGTGTTTATCATATGCTTATTTCAGTAGGTACAGAGATTTTTTTCCTGCCTTTGACATCTGTCTAGGTATTTCTGTCTCCTTTTGCCCTAAAACCAAAACTAAAATAGTCTTCCGCAGTGGCTTGCCCAGATTTTGATAGTATGCATAATTCTGAACCTAAAGTTGACATAGATTATGTTGTATTCATGATGGAACGAAAGAGTGAGCCTTTAAATTTGGAAGAGTCTGCTCTGAGTTGGACTTTATCTTTTGGGGTACTCTAGCTCTTGATTTTGGTGTTGTTTTACTGTTATAAACATTGCACTCTACACAAGGTTTCTCATTGCAAGTAAAAGCCAATAGAAGTTTCCAGTATTTGTTTGTGCTTTTGTTATTCCTACCTCTTAATTGTAATTATACTGTAGCCAGATGGTTTTTCATATACCTTTTAATTATATCTGTAATTTGACTGAGACCAGCTAAACTGGAGCTGCGTTAATAGTTATATGTAGAAAATAGGATTTGCTGTCTATATCTCCAAGAGATGGATTTTGTATATTGAAAAGTTATACCTCTCCTTTGCTTACAGAAATGAATTTATTTTATGTTTTGAGGTTTAATGAATGTGATATAAATGTATACATACTTCTCCGTGTGTATATTTATATATATCTATATTTATATGTTAGCTTTGCAGTCTTTTCCACATATGGAAGAATTTTTGAGATCATGTTTAGCTATAGAAACCTCTCCCCCTCACTTCCCTTGAATGTGTGTGTTAGAATATACAACACTTATATAGAGGTTTACATTTATCTTATATTTCCTACTAGAAAAATTAGCTGCCACCATCATAGTCTAAAATAGGTCTTTAGACCAGCCAAAAGTGCATTTCTGGGAGACAGTAACTTGATAACAAAAGTTGCATATCTGGTGCTGGTTACTTAAGTGAGATAACATGTCACAGGCTTTCGCTACAAAGGGGACTATAAATTTTTGCATTGCAAATCTGATTTCACGGACCACTTCTTGTGAGAAGCATTGAGTTTCCGCTTCATCTAGTGATAAAGCTTTTGAATGCACAAGTATCTGGTGAAACATCTTATTCATGTTAGTGCTAGACTGGGTGTTGCAAAGTGAGTGATCAGAAACAACCTTTCACTTGCCCCCATTGGCAGTATTTATGTTTTATTTGAACCTAACTATATACAAATAGAACAAATGATGAGATGGGTTTTATGGTCATTTTCATAATTAGGTGATGCATGGTTATTTGTGACCCCTTCTGTTATGGATAGGTTAGAAAATAGACCTGTGACATAAATCCATGTTGATGAAGCAGTCTTTAAGATTTATTCAACTTTTTGAGTATGCAGATGAAACACAAAGTAAAGACCTTCTAGAACTCTATGCACTGAAGCCTTAAATTAATCCACCATTAGTCTTTCCCCTTTCCAGTTACAGACTCAGTTTTCCAAACCATTCATGCCCAAAACTCTTCTGTAGTAAATTGTTCAGAGAGATGAGATTGGTAGTCAGATGTTTGCTCCTAGAAATTGAATAGCAGATAAAAGTCTTTCTAACCTCTGAAGGTTTCTGGTTTGCCTAATTTCATGACTTGAAAGAAGCAGAGGAAATTAATATTTGTAAGTGTAATTGTTTGCTGTAAGTAAGACAGTTTCACAGTCCAGAGCCAGTAGTTAGATGTTTAATGACCCATTAGTAGCCACAGATAATAAGGAGAGTAATGTAAATCAGTTATCAGTAAGTTAGTTCAAGAGATGATCAGGTTATCACTAGATTTATTTAACCCAAGACAAGATATTAATGTGTAGCATGCCAGCACATGAAAGGGAAATGTGATGAGCCTTGTCAGGAGGGGTCTTCTATTGTGGGAAGAGAGCCAGAAAAGCTTAACTCAAGTTTATAATTTTGCCTCTGTTGCAAAAGCTTTAGTTCAAAAGGAGATTAAGATTACTATTTTTATTTAAAGAATTGATTTTATTAAGTTATTTTTTGTGCCACAAAAGTGAAGGGACATGGCCTGTACTTAGCTTCACAGAAGTACTGTCTGGTTTTGAGTTGGTTTCACTATTTTCTTCAGGTAACCAAATTTTATACAGCAGCAGGACCTCATAGTAATGCAGAATTTTGCAGTCTTTGAGTACATCTGCTTTAGAGTTTTAGTTCTGATCAAGAGTAGAGCTTTGGACTAAAATTCCTGACCATCCATACTTGCTGTACTATAGTTTGTATCCAGAAGTGGTGTTGTGGGTGCACTGGTGATTCCTTTTTCATTAAATTAACAAAAAGCTACATTTCAGGAGGTCCCCTAACATGTTGAAATTACTGAAGTGAATTCAGCCTTGGAGATAGAGCAAAATAAACCCAGAACAATACATACATGCACCCCCATGCCCCCCAAGATAGGTGTATTCAGTACCAGTTGTATTGGTATAGATCTGTTGCTATTGCAACACAGTTCTAAGTATAGCTCCTTGCAACTAGTTCATGCTCACCTGTAGTCAAGCGTATGCTATATGCAGAATGGTTACAAACAGGCTTGTAACTTCTGGCATCTGATTATGGGGTTATTTTAGATATCCTTAACCATTTGCATAGACTGTGATTAATACTTTGTTTCTAATCTGCTGTATATTGTACCCTCTTGTACCTGAAAGGCAGTTTCAAATTTATAACTGACACTGATGAACCTTGAAGAATTGATGGTTCAGAAATGTTCCTGCCAAACTCATGTTGAGATACACCTCAGTAATAAACCAAACCCAAGCTTTTAACATCTGTGTATATCTTCTCCCAGGGAACCAGTGGCAGAATGAGAGGACATAGTCTCAAGATGCACCAGGGGAAGTTTAGGCTGGGTGTTAGGAAAATATTCTTTACAGAAAGAGTGATTGGTCATTGGAATGGGTTGCCCAGGGAGGTGATGGACTTGCTGTACCTGGAAGTGTTTAATAAAAGACTAGATGTGGCACTTAGTGCCATAGTTTAGTTGATTAGATGGTGTTAAGTAATGGATTGGACTTGCTGATCTCAGAGATCTTTTCCAACCTTGTTAATTCTGTGATTCTGTTTTCCAAGCAATTCCTGAGGTTCCCTATCTTGCTCCTTTGAAGATAGTTTTGAGATAAGGTTAGGTTTTGTGGCAATTGGACCAGAACAGTAAATCATATTCAGTAAGTAGCAGCACAGAAAAATGAAAGGGCTAGGAAAAGGATGAATTAATAAATGACAAGAGTACAAAGGCATAACAGAATTTCATAGTACTTGAGATTATAGCACTGTACTGTACCTAAATGAATGTCTCAGTTAAAGACTTAGGTGTCAGTCCTAAAATGCAAGGCATTCGATAACTTAAATGTTTTAAATGTATAGTAATTTTGTGTTCTAATTTAGCAATTCAAGTTACATTTCTTGAATTTGGTTGGTTTTTTTTTTTCCCCTTTCTGCATTTCTGTAGTTGAGATTTTGTTTTGCAGCTTTTGTCAGTGAATTGCTATTCTTGACCTTATAAACCAAGGAAAGATCCAAGTTTAAAAAGAAGTTAATGTACGCAAAAATTGTGTGATTATAATTTATTGTTTGAAAGAGCCATAGATTAATGATTCTCTAGGATACACACTCATATGAAAGCCTAACCATACTTCTGGAAGCCTCTTATCCAAGATTAATAAATTGCAAGCTATAATTGAGGTTTTATTTTATCTCACAGTGTGTCAAGAATGCAGAAATACATAATAAACTTCATTTGTTTCAGAACATTAATGAAGACTTTATTCTTTTATCCGTTTGCACCAAGGTACCAAACTTTAGCTTCCTGCTAGAATAGTTTACTCATGAAGCCAATGAGAATTGCAGTCCTGATTCTTACTTGCGTTTGTTGTTCCTTCTGTAATGTCTATAACACTAAGAATCATAGAATCCACCAGATTGGAAGAGACCTCCAAGATCATCCAGTCCAACCTAGCACCCAGCCCTATTCAGTCAACTGGACCATGGCACTGAATGCCTCATCCAGTCTTGAACACCTCTAGAGACAGTGACTCCACCACCTCCCTGCACAGCCTATTCCAGAATTTCCACCATGAAATATTCACTCCTTAAAATGTAACAGGCAGCAGAATGACAGGGATAGTTGTGGCTTTCTTCATAATTTTGATTCCACGCACTGGGAGGCGGCACTGGGAGGCTTGAAAACAACCTGTCCGTGTAATGGGAATAGTAAGCAATCACTGAGTTCTAATATTCCTTAAAGATCTTGTATCTATACATATTGGCTTCAGTTAAATTAAGCAATGTCAGCACATGAAATTATGGTTCTTTGATTTAATATTTTTTTCTTTTCTTTAAAGAAAAAGATAAATTATATTTTCCTATATCTGCTAGAGAGTTACTTTTCTTCTTTACTATCACCCAGCACCAAGTATTTTTACATCAGTGCACTGCCTAGCAGCAATAATTAAATTATTAAATAATAACATATTAAGTAATAAAGCCCATAATTCTGAAACCTTATTTTTGTAGGGATGCTAATTGAGCTCTGCTGAGGTTAGTGCAAGTCTATTTATCTTCTGTAAATATGTTGTGTGGAAATTCTGAGGTAGGTATAAATCAAGTCAAAATAGTATTTAGATACAAGTTTTTAAAGAAGGCAGTATGCTAAGACTAGTTTTGAGGCTCCTTCTGACGTTAAACATTTTAAATCAGTGGGGGTTTGTTTTTTCTTTTCAGTTTGTCAAAACAGATCACTGTTTAATTTTTATGAATGTGTTAATTACTAAAATTAGATAAGATGTAATGAACTCTTTGTGTACAGAATAGAATCAGGGCACAGATGTTCTCTCCAAAATAGAAGTGAGGTAAAAAGATGGAAGAGGATTTTTATTAACCACAGATTAGAAGGTGAAGTGGACTGTGATCATAATCTGGACTTGCCCACTGAATAACTTTGCCATTTAATCTGTCATTTAAAACAATATATATTCTGAATACTTTTAGCCATGTCTTTATAAAGTGTCTTAAGTTTCTATAAAATCCGCAGGTTGTCCAGAACTGAAAAATAAGCATTGTGTTTGAAGTGTAATCACATCCTATTGATCTCTATCTAGCCTTTTCCCACAAGAGAGAAGAACTGTGTCCTTCTCTGTATGTGTTAATTAATAGTGATCAAACAGTCTTTTCAGATATTCTGAGAACTGCTAGGTTATTTATTTTTTCAATAGTTTTATGGCTATTTCCTGCTCTGGTTATAGTCTTTCAAATATTCAGAAGAGTATAACATGAGCACCAGATTTGTAAGTGTTAATGTTCTTATGCTATGCAATTTGCAGAAGCAAGCTGTTTGATTTTTATTTCTCTGCTTGTGTTTGGCCTTGTAAATTTAACATCGCATGGCATATTTGTTTCCACCATGATCTCTGAAGCCCATTCTGATATAATCAATTTCAGGCGCTGTCCTCTGTCTTCTGTTGGCCCTGTACATTTTCAAATGATCACACTGTACACATGATTTCAGTCATACACATATGTGGCTGATAACAGTTATTTGACTAATTCCAAATATGTTTGCTTTTCCAAGCAATCTTTCTTAGACAAGTTTAGGGTGAGAAAAGATACCCTCAAGGTCCTCCTCCTTCTCCAGCAACGTGCATTCTGTCCAGAGCTAATTTTGCTGACACTGTCTTGTGACACATAATCAAATGTCTTACAGAAATCTCAGCATAATATTTCAAAGCACTTACCTTATCAAAAAGAGTATTTATATAATTGAAAAATATAGAAAGATATTTTGATGGGTACAGTAGTCAATAAATCTACATTGATTGACATGAACTCAACTCCAGCTTTTAATTTATTGCTTATCAAATATCAGGATCAGTGTCATACTGTATAGTCTGTAATTTCCCATAATGCCATTCAAAAATATTTGGCAAAATTTGATTTTTAAACTCCTCTAAAATTCTTGCCAAAAAGACATCAGACAAATAATTGAAGTAAAAATTAACATCTGCCTGTTTGAATAATTACAATGCAGTAAACTGCAAAACAGCTGTGTGTAGTTAAGACATTTCCAAATGACTCCTGAGTTGCCAATTTTGTTGAGTTTTGTTGTTTTTAAAGATATTACCAAAGATTAACCTAATGCATTCTGTTAGTGAAATAGGATCAAACTGCTTGGTGGAAAAGAAATCCTTCGGTCTTTCTTCAACCTTTACTCTGCCAGAAATCTTGTCAACGTCAAAGTCAGTTCAATTAGTGTTAGTAGGCTTGAATAAAAGTAGCTCCTGTAGAATTCAGAGGGAAGGGCTTGTATTTTCAGTGAGGCAAACCCAGCTCGTTGGAAGTTTTACATAATCTCTCCTTTTGTTTCAAAAGTAAATAAGAGTATTCCAGGCCTGAGTGTGTCTTTGTTTTGTGGTGTAGTTGTGCAGACCTTATAACTAAGATATGTTCCAAGTTAACTATAAAAAATCTACCCACGTTTCTTCTGTGTTAAATGATAGCTAAGTTTATAGTGGATTGTCAGATTTCTTTACTTAATTCAGCAACATGCAAGACATCTATCTTAACATCTGGTTTTTAATAACAGTTGACATCTGGGAGCTCTTTTTTGTTCCAAGAATGGACTAAGAACAGTAGTGATACTGGCAGTGTATATTTTCAGGCTAAAATTCCTGTCTGTTTCAATCATAATTAAATACCTTTCATTTTATTTAGGTTTTAAATTTAATTAAGTGCCAGCAATATGTTACACCAGCTAACTTTCAAAGTCTTGAAACTGTAGAATGTGATTTTTAAAAGTTTCTAAAATACTAATTGGTGAATTTTCAGGATATCTGAAATGATGTGGTTGTATTTTTATTTGAAGTGCTAAGTTAAATGAAAGAAAATTGTGCTGTGCACCTTGATCTAGAAGCAAAGCATTACATGAGTTTGGCACAGTGGAACTAGATATGGCTATAGATACACACTTAAACAACTGTATGTGCATAGGTAATGAATCATTATAAAAAACAAATGTAATCTTCAGTAAATGGATTCCAGAAAGAACATCTCACTCTCCATGTTTAGTTTTGCTTCTGTTTTCTTATTTTTAATTCAAGTTCAGAGTAAATCTAAAGAAAAACCTTCAGCTCTCAGCATGTCTACAGGAAAACAATACACAAATTAATGAAATTGTTATGATAGCCATTGTGGTATCTATCATTAAAACTCTAATTGATTAATAGTAATAGTGGAAATTGCAATAAAGGAGAGAAACTGTCTAATGTTATTCAAATTTGTAGCATTTAAGAATGGCTTAAAAGATGTTAAATGGGATAGAAAAATCAGCTTCCCAAAGGACAGATTTATTTTCTCCCTGCAGCAATTTTGTATCTTTTAACTTAACAGAATGTAAGACAATTTGATTGTAGTAATTAATTTGCTTACTTATAAGGCTGTCCACGTTGTTTTGAATTGTATGCAACTAAAAAAACAGATGATCTTTTAATACGTAATCCTCTAATGTACTTCCTACACACTGTTTTAACTGGGTGAGAAAAAATGTTTACATCAATGTTGGTTTTTTTGGTTGCTATAGATGCAAATTGCTTGTATAGGTAGGAGGAATTTCTTTAGTTTTCACTGGAATTTTTTTTAAAGTCTTTAACAACCAGGAAAATTCTGGCTTATATACACCAAAGTAACTAACCTTTTCTTCTTTCATAATTCTGGTTTATATACACCAAATTGACTAACCTTTTCTTCTTTCATTCCAATGTGAACGACTTCCCTGTGCATCTCCTAATGTCTGGCACACAGGATGATGAGGAGGGTATATGGGCATAGCCATTCCTGTAAACCAAAGTTCCAGTTTTGTTTTGAGGGGTAAGAAACTTTCTTCTCTATTTCTTTCAAATTGCAGTCTAATTGTTATTGTTTTATTTTAAATTACATGGAGCTGTGTGTTTCTTGTGAATTCTGTAAAAGGTGTTCTTATATGCAATGAATAATAAGAGAATATATCTGATGGTTTAATGATCTAGTGTTTCAATTTTCTTCATAGTCTGGTTTGGCTAAAGGTATAGGTAGGTACAGAACTTCAAAATAACTCTGTTTCTATCTGTTTGTATCTGTCTGAATGATTACCTTTTTTTCAGTAGCTAAATATTTCTTTAAACTAGAATTAATCTCCTCTATTGTCTTGAAAATATCTGTAAGAGAAATGTAATATCTTTACAAAATTACTATGAAAGTTTGATAGTGGGGAAAGTTTGCCAGAGATTAAGCATACATTTTCACTGGAATAGAAAACAGAATATGCATGATAAAAAATAAGACTATCTATTAAGCTGAAAAGTTTTAGTGAAATTTTAGAATGAGCAGCAGATGTTTAATAATTCAAAAATAATCTACTAGTATAATAGATGCTTGAAATAATATGATAGAGTAACATTCATGGAATAATTTGCTTGTGATATTTAAGAGTCCAAAGTGCAGTTTATTCTGTTTAAATCTCTTCCAAGTAGGAGGAAATGTTGTATTGTCACCATTTGTCAGTTATTGATCAGTACATACCCACTTATTTGGTGCATGCCTTTGAAGCTGTAGGTAGTTTATAGCCTGTGATAACTGTGGTCTCTACATTGCTTAGACCATCAGGCCTGGTAGTTTGCTCTCAGAAAATGTTGTCATGTCACTACTTCTTACTGAAACAGTTCTATTTACAAAAATGAAATTGTTCAGAGGAGCAAAATCTACTGGCATGACTTGAGATTAATGTTATTAAAGCTGCATTACTTTATTCGATATTGCTTTTGCTTCTGTCACCCCAAGTAAGCCCCGTATGATTTGGTAGGTGGTTGGTTTGTTTTTTTCCCCAGTAGACTTATAAGCTACATTACAAGTAAGTTGTTCTATTTGACAGGAATACAGTCTCAAAAATAATTGTTGGGATTACATTTACTGTTTAGAACAGCTGTGCCTTGCAAAGCATATTCTGGCATGGAGAAGTTTGTGATTGCACAATTGTAAAATAAAATATCAGACCTTGTCATACCATTAACATTTAAAAGAAAGCAACTTCAGTTTATCAGCCTGTAGTTATAATCCTTTTTTGGTTTATACTTTCTGATTCAGTTTTATATGTCATGCTTGTTCAGGTTGTATGTGTAGATAACCTCTCTGTTTATGGATGCACATGTTGCAGGTGGTAATAGTAGGAAAGGATGTGACTCATATTCTGACTTCTTTACGCTTTCTTCTTTCCTGAAAATGAGTGGCCTGAAGATAAATCTGGAATTGTTGGGTTTTTTTCACATAAACATGTAAAAAAAAACTTGTGGATTTTTTTTTTTAGTGTTGTATTTTAAGAAATTGGAAAAGTTCAGTTATCTGCAGCCACATGATATTTTAATATCAATTTATGGTGTTATTTAAAAGTAATGTGAGGTTTAGCTGTTTGTCAGCATCATTCTTCTGTTTGGGATGTGGAGGGCAGATCTTTGTTTATTTTCTGTACCCGTATATATTTCCAAGTTCAAAACAGGCATTCCTCTCTGGATCTTGTTCAAATGTCAACATAACTTATCTGATATTGGTATATGCCAGACCCTTGGCAAATAACTTGTTTGCTGTTTCTTTTCAAGGAAGTGCTGCTCAGGTAGTATAACAAATAGCTGGTAGCAGGCATTGCCTCTCTTCCTGAATAAGCTCATGAGCAGACCTGTCCTTGTAGGTAGAATAGCCATGAGTCTAGTGGAGTGAAAATTCATATCATAAACCTCCTTCTCTAGGGGAAAAATTAATTTAGATCCCAGACCTATAAACTGTTATAAAAATACAAAATTTTCTCCTATTCACTGTTAAGAGATGCTTGCACAAAGATATGCTTGCAAAGGATATACTTGGAATGTTATTTTTTCCCCTCTTTTGCACATATCTGAGAGCTAACAGCTTGATTTGGTTTTGTGAGTTTGCAGTCTTCACTCATTGATGGGTTACTCAAATGGAACTGACCTGCTTAGCTCTCATATTAAACCAGTTCTTGAGGAGTAAAAGTTGTGACATAAACTGCCTTTGAGGTCTTTATTCCTCCTTTCTGATATTTGAGCAGAGCTGCAATTAAAAATTACTTGGTTGTGAGATAACTCCGTAGTAATTTCTGCCACACAGACTAAAGCCCTGGATCTGTTAAGGAAATTAAAATTTTGGATAACTGGATTATTTCCTCTTTCTACACAGAATATATACTAAGAATCTGAAGTCTGGTATGGTTAAGTCTTGCAGACACTATCTTTGTGAAGTATGTGGGTTTATTTTATAGGTCTGTTGTTATAACTTGCTGTGTGATATTCCTGTGAAAATCTGCTTTTTGAAACTGTAGTTATGTATTGAAAGGAGTAGTGCCTGGATGCATGTGGCTCAAGACTGAGTGAATTTAATAGCTCAAACAGTTACTAATGAGGGTGGAATGAAGTGTCTTGAACATTGCATGACTGTTTAAAAGTGGCATGGTTGACTTGAATAGGGTGTTCAAGGAAGTGATTATGAGAAATCTATTTCTGTGGAGAGTTTTGAAGCTCTAGGTGTAAACTCGTCACTAGACAGTGCTCTGTCCTGTGTTCTTGGCAGTGCACATCAGAGGAGTCTGGATACTCTTCTTAAAGAGCCAAGGTTATAAAACTCCCTAAACAATTGTTCCACATCAGCAATGATAGGTGCAACAGTTCATGCCAGTTACCTTCATTGCACTGTGGCTGCAGGATTAGGCAGGATGATTCAACTCTTGTATGGTAGTAGTAGAGTTGGATGAGTGATTGAACTGCTTGGATTCCCAAAGAGACATTTGATTTAAGAAAAAGTTGTGTACAAAGTGTACAATAGTTTTAAAAATTGACCACCAACAGACTGAGAGAAAATGAATGTAATTTTTGTTACAGTAGTCTGAAATAAACTACCTGCTTTTGAACTAGAGTTTTTTTTCCTGCAAAACAGAAAGCCCTTGGGATACCAAAATGTTTGGCTTCTTAACTTGCTTTGTTTCAAGTCTATTTTTATCCTGATTCTGTAGTCTTCCTAAGATTGTTTTATGTACCATATGGATAGCCTCATACAATCAAAAGTTTTCCTGAGGACATGACGTAGTAGTCTGCCTAAGTAAGGATAGCACAAGCTGGTTTTCTACTTACCTTTAAAATGTAGTAAGTTAAAAATCAATCAAGTCCTTTTAAACTTTAGTGCTGATATACTTACTACACAAGAGTGACACAAAGTGATGCTGGAAACAGAGTGACAGAACAAGAATATGTTGCAAGGTTATGGAGAGCTAGGTGCCCACTAAGGAACAGTCAGAGGTGGCCAGCAAATTTGGTAGCACATGTAGCTTCACTGCTTGGGGCTTGTTAGAAACAGGATCTCTTCTCGGAGGAAAAAAAAAAGGAAAAAAAAGAATGATTATAAGTTTTAAGAATTAATTAATTAAAGAATTAATTAATTTAAGAATTAATTAAGAATTAATCCTACATAGCAGTCTGTCATGGGTAACTGAAGCCATGTGATTTGTGGCCCAGCTGATGTGTGCAGGTTGAATGCAAGTATTTTGATGTTTCCTTTTCCAGTTCCTGCCACTGAACTGCAGCAGACACTGGGAAAACTGTTGTCACAAGTTGTCCATGTGTGTCTGCAGTAGAAATCAACTCAAACCTATTTCTACATATTTTATTTGTATAACATTGTAGACTTTATTCTTTCTCAGATGTCAGGTAAATTAAATGTTTTAAAAGATGTATAGGAGTGCTTGTCTGAATTTATTGTCTCTCCTAGTCTTAGAACAGAGTTATCTTCACACTTGGAAACAAAGAGAGGCTGGAGCTTGTACTTGGCAGCAAGTGATGCCCTCTGATTGTGAAACCAGAGTCATAAATCTAGTCTGCTAAATTTAGAATTAGGATAAAAAAATCAAGTTGGTAATTTAAACATTTTGCTTAGTACACAGTGTGGAGGCAATTCTTCAGGAAGGGCAGTGTCATGCTGTAAAAGAGCCCTTCAAAGCAGAAATTGCCTACAAAAGGGGTGAAGGAATAAGGCTGCTTAACTGTTGCTTGGGCAGATAGTCAAGTTCACTTCTATCTGTTGGATGTGTTCTGTGTGTTTGAAGGCATGTGGAGGAGAAGGTTTTTTAAGAATGGAGTGGTGTCTGACTTTGCCTTTGTTGAGATGTGGTGGAGAGTTCTCTTTCGAGTTGTACTTACTAATAGCAGTTAAAGCATAATGAAATGTGGTCATCTTACTATATAAGGATATGTTTAAAGACATCAACTATTAGCTACTGTTCTGCCTTTTGTTGTCATTATTTCATGTGAAGATTTTTGTAAATAATTTATTTTTCTTTATGCTTGGATATTCTGTTTAGCCCATTTTAAAAAAGCCAAAAAACAAACCACGTTAATGTTGAACTTAGTAGCATGAGAAGCAATGAAAAAATAAAGAGCATGACTGCAGCATTAATTTTCTCACATAGAACTAGTTTTATGCATAAGTGGTTAAGTGGCTGTTGCTGCACTGGCTGGAGCCCAAGGAAACTTTAGCGAATTTTTAGATACGATTGTTGTTTTGCTACAACTTGATTTTTTCTAAACCAAAGGAGAGACTTCCTTAGCAATGTTTGTTTTGCAAACTAGGGATGGATTTGTGACTAGTCATCATTCCTGCTAGGATACTTTCATAGTTAATGGAAAATGTTTATAGTTCTTGCTTTAATTGGGAAATTTTATACTAGTTAAAAAATACTTTTTTTTTTTTTTCTAAAAGTTGGCCTTTCCAGGGCTAGATTTTTTGGATATTAATTGCCCATCATCAAAGAGAGAGGGTTTTCATTAAAAACACATAGTAGTTTATTTAGCTGTATATATTTTTAATTAAAAAAAAAAAACAACTGGAAATACATAAATTGCCTGATAAGCATGGAACTTACCCTGTTTCCTTTGGAATGGAAGCTCAGCAGAGAAGATTAGCATTGTTCTTTTGAAAATTAATAGATAAAATTCTTAAGTTTCTGCTGCAACACTTCTATAGCCTAATGCATTTGAGTTAAGGTCAGAAGTTGAAACATGAGGCCCAATGAAGTCAATGAAAGTCTTGTTATTTATTTCTGTTCCATTAAGTTTTCATTCAGAAGTTTCTGTCTTTTGATTTGTTTGTAGTCTTAGTACAAAAACATCTGTGCATGTATTCCCCAAAAGAGTTGTACAAACTAGATGTCTTTTGCTTCAGCAGGCATTTATCTTATCTTATCCATGGTATTTATGAGACACCAAATTACCCTCATGTCTAGCTATAGAATTTTATTGTATAAATTCAGTAGATTTTTGTCTGTCAGGTATTTTAGCTGCGTGAGTCAGACCATTCTGCCTGAACTTTGGCCTCAGCTTCTTCACTGCAGGTGCAGAAGGTGTGCAAACAATCTGAAAATGTAGGTGATGAATTGAACTTCAAAGCTTTTGGTGTAGTCAACCTAAAGACAACAATCACAGGGCCTACAATAATCAGTTGTGTTCTTTTATAATCTTCCGTTGTAAAAATAAGTAACACGGTAGAGCTATTTTTAAGACCACAGACAGCGAGAAAAGGCAGTATGTATTTTCAGAGCTAAATTTTGTTTCAAAATGTTATAATAGTAAACAGGAACATATTATCACTGACTTCACACCAAAAGTAGTAATCATCAAATATTCTAGATACAGCTTGACACCTGAGGCTAAACTAACGTCCTAGGAAAAGGAGCAAAAATATGCTTTAAATAGCATCTGTAGAGAGGTAAATTCAAAGTTGAATTGCATTTTGTTGGACTGCACTTTTATAAATATTCATTTATCATGTGAAATTACTATTATTTCTCATGAAAATTGTTTCTGAGTATGAGAGTATGTGAGTATGGGACTGGTTTTCTTGGAAGAGCTTGGTTGGTTTGGAAGCAGAAGTAGCATCTGGCTTAAAGACCTCAACAAAGGTCATATGAGCTAAACTGAATGTAAGATTTTACAGTACTAAACTATGAAGGAAACAGTCAATGTTGAGTAAGAATTACAAACTGCTCTAGTAAGTTTATTGAAAATACAAGAGAAAATGTCCAATGGAGTAGAGAAAACAATAGCTAATAAAAATTAGCCAGTATCTATTTTTGATAAAGGTAAACATATTTATTCTAATGACAATACTTTATACTGCTTTCCTTAGGGAAAAAAAAGAGGAAGAAAAGTCCCTGTGCTGACCTACTTAATATCAATGCAATACCAGTTGATGTTGCATATATTTTGGCTTCCTCAAGGAAAAGCTTTGATAGATGATGACTGCTATGGTAGATATCCAGTCCTACTAGCCACAAGGCCTGGAGCCAGTTCTGAGCCGTGTCACTGTCTCTTGCGCTTCATCTTATCCTGGCAGTGCATTATAATGCAGATTATCAGATCACATACATGTGGAAATTGAAATACTTCATCTGGGTGTGGTGGCTGCAGATGAAATGGAGCTGAGTGAGGTGTAGATGCAAAAGCTGTTTCAAGAGGTGTATACTGCTTGAGCAGCTGTTCTCTTTTTCTGCCAAATGCATTAGGCAGGGTTGAGTCAGAGCCTTGAATCAGTGGCCAAAGCATAGCAATTTATAAATAATTCTCTAAGAGAGCACAATACAGAAATCTAAGAAAAATATTTGTTCTTGTGATTTAATTACATTCAGTGTCAAGCATCTCAGGAACACTGCTTTGACAACACTGAGCTATTTATATACTTGCACTCTAGTTACAAATGTAAGGCAATCAGATCCAATTTGTAATGCAAATGTACTGGATTAGAAATAGTTAAGGAATGCCTGTTAATGTTCTTCTTATTAGGCATCTGTTTTGGCACCAACATTCTCATTTGTTCAAAAAAATCTTTTGTGCTAATTACCCATTTCAATAGACCACTAGGCAAAGAGCAACTTTGTTGTGATGGGATATCCCTGTGTTCCGCAAAAGAGCCTTGCTGCTTTGTTTTGCTTCAGTTTTGATCTTTGCTTTCTAAACAGTTCACTAGTGAAAATGTTTACAGATCTGTTTTCCAGAAGAGCAGTGACGATTTCACTGGCTCCCTCCTGAAGTGTTTCAGACTGTCTAGCTGGCCAGATCGTAAACTCTTTAGCTTGACTCTGAGCTATACCAAAGTGAGCCAAGCTAGCTAGCTAAGCAGTTCAGGTACTAGTTTTGTTTTAAACTATATCTTTTTAACTAAAATGAGCAAGCTGTTCCCTTGAATAGTGTTACTGGAAAATTTAAAGAAGTAATAGTTTTAGAAGGGAGAGAGATAAACATCTGGAATCTCTTTCAACAGTGTATCTGGATGTAGATAAGGATGTCTGTCCACAGCCATAGGCCATGGACAGCTGTGCCAGTTGATCGTGTTGTTACCACTACCCTTATGCGCTTATTACTATTTTTCTGCTAGAGATTGTTACCCTTTCCAGATCTGTTAACAGGAAAAATCATCCCAACAATCCCATACCAACTTCAAGCAAACTAAGCCAGGCTATCTCAAACAATGATGAATACCCATTCATGAGGCACACCTGTTTATCATTGCCTAACATGGATTAGAGAGCATTCTGATGTTTCTGACTCTATTGGAAACTCTGTGGTAACATCCAGCTGATAGTTAGTGAAGTGCAGCTAGTGGCAGTAACATCTTCAAGTGAAAAAGCTCAGTCTGGAAGAGGATTATGTCCATAAGTAAACCCAAAAAAGGCTCTTACTGAAATAACTTTGTCTTCGAAGGCTCTTGCACCAATTTAGGTAATCAAGTTATTCAAATAATTTAAATTAAAGCAGTGCAGTTTTCTTGTTTAATCAGTATCAGAACCTCTTTGTTCATTTTGCAGAGATATGTATTTTTACCAGATGCAAGCATGGAGATCAGCAATAAATAATATTTTCCATTTTATATAGGAGCTATAATTTTGGATATTAAATCTCTTAACTTCTAGGGAAAACAGTCCTTCAAAATGGTTTCTTTGGGGTTGGTTGATGGGGTGGGTTCTTTGTTTTTATTGGGTGTGGGTTCTTTGTTGGTTTATTTTTTTTGATGGATCTTGCAATAGGTCTTTGCTGGGCCAATTATATCAGTGATACAATTAATTTTGTCACACATGGTTCCAAGGACTTTGAAATGTTATAAATCACAAATAGAGCTAAAAGCTTTGCTCTTTGTAGCAGATCTCAAAGTCCATCTATAAGTGTTTATGAATGACCACTGCTCCCTTATGTGACTGAAGCCTAAATCTTTCCTTGCTGGAGCCATCAAAGCAGCAGAGTACAGTCACATTCTTTGTGTAGTCTTTTACGTCTTTTGACCTGGCTCTTGCATGTAAGCTTTTCATGAGGATTCATTTTAGTTCTGAGTATATGGATAGGGTCAAATGTAAGCACTGAGGTAAGTTTTTAATGATTTTGGAATTCTGTTAGCTGGGATGATTTTGATTAGGGCAGTTAGAGGCTTTAGGTCTGACTTGCAGTGGTTCTGTACCTCTATAGGAATTTATACCAGTGTAAGTAATAACAGATCCTAACATTTTGATTGAATTAAGTTGTGTTCAAGCCTTTTGTGTGGAAAATGCTCTTGAGATTGCCATTTCTTTTTTTTTTTTTTTTTTTTTTGTTATTTAATTGAATGATGTATCCCACCAGCATTAATTGTGGGGTAAAAAATAATAAAGGTGAAATGCATTACTCATTTTGTTAAATATTTTTATAGCAGTTCCTGATCCAGTGTTGGATTTGCCTTCAGTGTCACGCTACTGAAAGAATTTTTTTACCAACTATTTAGGGGGCCTACAGAAAAGCTGGGGAGGGACTTTTTAGGATATCAGGTAGTGGCAGGACTAGGAGGAATGGGGTGAAGGAAATGGGTAGGTTCAAACTGGAAGTGAGGAGGAAGTTCTTCACCATGAAAGTGGTGAGAGCCTGGAATGGGTTGCCAAGGGAAGTGGTTGAGGCCCCATTCCTGGAGGTGTTTAAGGCCAGGCTGGATGGGGCTCTAGCCAACCTGATCTAGGGTAGGGTGTCCCTCCCAATGGCAGGGAGATTGGAACTAGATGATTGTTGTGGTCCCTTCCAACCCTGACTGATTCTATGATTCTAAATGTTCTTCTCTGCCTTACTATATTTAAATCTGCGGTTAGATTTAATCAAAACCTAATTTCTTACCCACCCTAATACCTTCACTAATACTGTCTGCAAGGCTGACAAAATTGTAGAGATACTTACATATATCCTGCCACCTTTATTTGTATAATGTTTATGATTGACAGTGCATCCTTTCTACAAACTTCTAAAACCACTCAGAATCTTTGCTGAGCTTTTCCCCCACCATATTTCTTTGCCAAACTAGATTCAGCTTTTATTCTGTTCTTTACACAGTTGTCTTTTTTCTTCATTTGTAAATTGGCCTAGTTTCTATAGTCAGTGGCAGAATTTTCAATAAGAAACTGTCTTATTGTTAGCTGGGTTTTAACTGAAATGAACTATTTTACAACTGCAGTGTTGCATATCAGTTTACCTTGAGGCTTGTGAAGTCTTTAGAGTGTGTAATTAATAGGCAGAAAAATATTTAAAAATAAAATTACCATTCATTTTAAGAAAAAAATATGTTTGTTCAAAAAATAGCTCCTAGTAGTAATAGTTTTAGAACTGAACCTGGCAACAGAAAGAAAGCCTGCAACTGATTGCAAAAGAGAAGGACTCGTGCTCAGCTGATTCTTTCAGTTTGAGCTCTTTTACCTGTTTAAGTTCTCTAATATTAATTTAGAATAAATTAAGACTACTTGTTCAAATATTGCAGTGTTCATAGGACCTTGTCTTTTCATTTTGAAGGAAAGAGAAGTCTTAGTGTGAAATCTGCTGGAATTGTATATGAATCCTCAACAGAGACAGTTTTATTGCTTGAAGAAGGCTTGGGAAAGTTCTATCTGAAAATGATCCTTCAATATAAGAATCAGAAATAAAATAGCCTTCCTTGTAAAGCAGTGTAACTTCTAATATTGTATTTTAAAACAAGCTGAGTGAGAACCTTATTTACAGAAAAAAGATACTCAACAGAGAAAAAACATGAGCTCCCCAGATATATTTAACTTGCTGTTAGCAGCATGACAGAATGACTACTGCTAACTGTACTTTTACCAATGTACTCTGTTTTTCCTTGAGGATTGATAGGTTTAAATGTACTGATTCTCTCCTTGACTCTGTCTATCAAACTTTGATCTGATATTGAAGTGTTCAAAAGCTGCATGTGTTGCAGGATTTCAGCAAACTTGATCTTACAGGTTTAAGTTAAATATTGTTTCCATTTTGAAGTCTGTCATATGGGTGTACCACAAAGAGTGTTTGGTTTATAGCCCTGATGTCTTGGGTGGCGGTATGCAGTAAGTAACAGAATCCTTGGAATAAAGAAAAATCCTGAAATGAATCCCTCCAGCTATGGGCCAGTTGAGAGCTGGAGAGACAGAATGTAAAGTAAAACCTGTATGTCTCCCTTTGATCAAAGGACAGATTCCCTGCCACCACCCAGCAGGTGCTTAACACGTAAGTACATTCTCCCCTAAATGGACTGATAGGACAAAACTTAAGTGTCTCTTTAGCACTCATGAAGGAAATGTCAGGTAAAAACTGATGTTAGAAATATTTCCAGTGCTGTCTTTGTGCATTCACATTCATGAGGTTATGTGATCCAATGCCTCTAAGTTGCCACCAAACTCTCCTGGAACACAAAATTCTCTAAAGGAATTAGGAAGCAATTTAGGACACTGCATTTAAGTTTTCAGACAACAAGTTGTTTCGACAAGTGGAATGTTACATATCTTTCACTTGTGTATACTTTCTGTGTGGGGAGAAAATTGTTCATAGCTGCCCTGTAAATTTGGAGTATGGTGAAACAATGGTGTAGAGTGTGGTTGTGCATGGTTTTATACATAAAAGCCATTCAGAAACAAACTTGACCAGCTGGAAGATCTTTAAGACACAGAATGTTTTTACTTCAGAAGTAATGACAGTGGGTGATTCATTTTATTACCAGAAGTGTAGTACTGAGTTTACAAAACTTTATTTTCTCATGGTTTCATCTCGGGGGTTTTTTTTATTATGGGGAAAGTGTGTGTTTGTTGAAGAGGAGAAATGTAGCACAAGAAGCTACCACAGTTCTGTGACACTTACAGTAACATCAGTAAACTCTAGTGTTGTCCCACTGACATCTTTAAGGACAAAGTTTCACACAAGAACTTTTAGAATGGAGAGTGTGTCAGCTGTGCTGTTCTCGTTTTCATGACTGTGAGTTGCTTTCCAATACAAATCAGAATGTAATGACTGAAATCTAAATATAAACCTCCTCTACTGTTCCATACTCACCAGTAGGTGTCTTTTTCATAACCTACCTCACTTGGCATGTGTGTTAGAGCATAATCTTATGAAAAGTTGCATTCAAAATTAAATCAGCACAAATATTTTCATTTGAAAGATAATCAAGCCATCTCTCTCACTGAGCAGCATCTGCCATATCTGAGAATTCAGAGCAATGTGTTTCAGAAAATGGAAAGCAGTGAGCAATTAAGCAAGCTATTAACCTCATAATTTTATTAGGCAAGATTAAATGTAGGTATAAATATGACACAGTTTCTGCTAGGATTCTGGCACCAATAATGAATTAAAGCATGCATGCTGTTACCCAAGAACTCTGTTGGTGTTCTTGGTGTCACACACAAAGACGCATGGCCAGCTTCTAACCCAACATGAAATAAATAGATCTCAGCCAAAAGAGCTCCAAACATTCCAGAAATAAACTGTTGATGTGCTATTCTAGAAAATGAAGTCCCCAGATATATAAAAGCTGTACTGGAGATTGTCATTGTTACAGGACTGCACCATGATTGGTATAAATTGTGTGCTTTGCAGTTGTTGGTATAATGCAATCTTAGCAAGCTTCTTTATAAGGAAGTGTAAGATGAAAAGGCAGTAGTTGGAATATAAAGCCTTCAAAACTGCAGGTGGGGTGTTTGACAAATAGTTTAATGATGGAATGTCACTGGTTTAAAATCCTATTTACTTATTGTTCTTCTGTATTCATCCAGAAATGGCGGGTAGAATCTGCACAGTTTGCAAGAACCTAATATTCCATTGGCAAATGTTTCAAAGATTAATGATCACGTAGCTCCAACACTGGTGTTTTTGAGTGGTGGCAGGTGAATGAAGGTGTTGTAGCGTGAAAGAAAGTTGCTGAGATGCAGAAGAATTTGTTCTGTATATTTTAAGGCTTTTTTAGTACTAGAAAAGCTGCCTTCTTCTTCAGTGTCTGGTTTTGTGGTTTATGATTGGAGCGATTCTGTCTTTTGTGACATACTCTTCAAAGTCCTGTCATGATACAGCTTAACATAGCATCACCGAGTATCCTGATGTACAATCCTAACTGCCAATCACTTGGTACCTAAGCAGATAGGCACTATCCTGAATGTCCTCGGGGTAAATTCTTGTTTGCATTTCCTTTACAAAAAGCCTGCAGTTGTTATTACACCTGCTGGTGTTCGGTGTCACTGACCTCTCACCTAATGTACAATCAAGTGCTCCTTTTTAACAGGCGATCTGGCATTCAGCCCACTTAAATTAGGTTCATTTGTCATGTACTCCTATCTGCCAGCAAGCAAACTGGGGTAAAAGAGGTCAAAGCAGAGATTTTTCAAATGTAAATGTTTCCTGGAAGCTGCTGTTGAAACTTAGACCTGTCATTCAAAATGCATGTTACTGCCTGCCTTCTTTCTTAGCAAACTAATTGTCTTTTACAAGTGCTTGCTTTACTGAATGACTGTGCAATTGCTTTGTGTGAAGTTGTTGCATGCATATTTTGATTGCCAAATACGGTTGCAAGCAATAAATAAATCAGTGGTCTATATTAAAAGCTTATTTTGCCCAGATGCTGCTTTGAAATCCCGGATTAAAATGGAAAAAAAAATAGTTTAAAACCACTTAAAGGAAGTGGGATCATGCAGAAATCTGGTTTCATTTTACACTGTCTTGTTGCAGCCAGTGCTTTTGTATGTAGGATGTGCACAAATTTATAGTACAATAGGATATTAAATCTACAATTGACTAATCAAAAATTCTTTCATTTTGTCCTCCTTTAAGGATTCTTTTTGGAGGTAGACTTAATGAGGTGGGCGAACATATGAATAACACGCTGAGATGTTGATTCTGGTAGTAGATGGTGTTACTTATTTTAAAGCTCAGTGGTAATTAACTTCCTGAAGAGTTGTTTGGATTCTGTCAAACTGCAAAATATTTCAATGCCTCTAACACTGCTTTTCTAACATAGTGATCCTTGAAACAAGTATTACAGCAACAAACAACTATCCCCAGTAGCAGAGATGGGGCACGAGGAGGTGGTAGGAAATAATGCCTTTTTATTTTTAAGATAATGGTGAACTTTCCATTTTACCATTCTTATGAAGGAACTTGAAGTTCATCAAATAACTCTACATCTGCACTTGGGTCAAAAGTTAGAAATGTTGGCTAAATAATATGTTGTCTTCTGCTTTTTCATTTCAACCGTCAGTAAGGAAGGAAGATAGTTTTGGGTTGGTTGATATGTCCTTGGAAAGGAAGAGGTTGGTTTTGAAGTTGGGAATTGGCTTTCTGAGACTGCAGATTGACAAAAAGAGATTTCTGCAAACCTGTAATTGTTGTATATGATAAGAGGTAGAGAGAGACTTCCTAGCCCGTATGAATGCTTTCAGGCAGGTGAAAGTAGAAAGGTGCTGGAGAACCTGCTGGATAAGAGGAGGCTCAGGGGAGACTTCATTGCTGTCGACAACTACCTGAAAGGAGGTTGTAGCTGGGTGGAGTTGGGCCCTTCTCTCAGGCACCCAGTGACAGAACAAGAGGACACAGTCTCAAACTGTGCCAGGGCAGGTTTAGGCTGGACATTAGGAAGAAATTCTTCACGGAAAGAGTGATTGCCCATTGGAAGGGGCTGCTGGGGAGGTGGTGGAGTCACTATGCCTGGAGGTGTTTAAGAAGAGACTGGATAAGGCACTTAGTGCCATGGTTTTGTTAATTAGAAGGGTTAGGAGATAGGTTGGACTCGATGATCCTAGAGATCTTTTCCAACCTGGTTGATTCTGTGACTCTTACTAGCCCACAGAAGAACCTTCTGATGGGGTCTTTCCAGTGAGTGAAAAAATATGTATTAGTTCTCTTATTACAGCAAAGCAGAACCCAAACTCTTTCTGTAGAGAGACATAGTCACTATAGCACGGTGAGGTAAATTATCTTCACTCATCTACAGACTAGAGGGAAAAAAAAAGACTGGTTTAGATATAGCAGATGTCAAGTGGGCAGATTAAAGAAATCCCACTCCTAGTGTACAGTGATATTATCAAGGTATAAAAAAGATTGATTCAGCAGTTGAAGTCTTTAAACACCATGCTTCAAGATTTAAAATTCTTCTCCTACAATGGATTTATGCCTCTGCCCAGTGAATTTTATTAAGGAAGACATAATTCACATCCTCAGTATCTAAAGAACAGGTCAAATTTGAAGAAAAAAGCCCCAACAGACTATTAAACCAATATTGAAACAAGTGCTATTATTTCTTTCAGATGCTTTTATGTGCTTTTGAGAGCTAGTAATAGCATATGAGCAGTGAGAAAACTTTTCTTCATGGCTTTTTGTCAATTCTTGAGAAAGCCCTACTCCCTCAGAGAAGTCCAAACAGCTCTTTTGTTCTCCAGAGCTAATTGAAGCTACTCAGGAAAAGACATTTTATCTGATTTTCCTTCTTGTCAGATGTCTAGATTAAACAAAACAGATAAAAAGGCCACATTTAGTCTCCAATTGTAATTTTTCAAGGACTCACCCTTAGCAGATGGAGAATTCTGACTTACATAACAGCTTTATATACAGGTACAATGCTGTTAGATACAGAACGCAGAGTAAAATATATGATGAGGTTAGAGATTCCTGAAGTGCTGGACAAGTAATGAGTTCATAGTGCATATTATTTTATGCATTAAATAATATATCTCCTGTTACATTTCAGTTTTGAATTAGGGAAATAACTTTCCCCCCCCTGCAATTCTTGGTATTTTTCAAATCCTTCTAATTAGGAAAAAAACCAAAATAATGAAAGCAGAAAATTATGCATAGTCACTTTTAAGGAAGTTTTCACATTTATTACTAAATACATTGTTAGATTGAAGAAAACAAGAAACAAGAAGGTGGCAACCAACCAGTTTCCACGGAAGTTCTTCACAGAGAGAGTGATTTGCCATTGGCATGGGCTGCCCAGGGAGGTGGTGGAGTCACTGGTGTTCAAGAAGACTGGATGAGGCACTTAGTACCATGGTCTAGTTGACTGGCTAGGGCTGGGTGCTAGGTTAGACTGGATGATCTTGGAGGTCTCTTCCAATCTGGTTGATTCTATGATTCTGGAGCTAAGAAGGAATTGAGAAAGGTGCAGAACATTGTATGGAAAACAAAGTTTATAGCTTTTCCCTTTGAAGCTTTCAAGTATTCTCTGAATGCTTAAAATTTTGACATGCATTGGAACATCAGTTTTTGGAGTTGAAAGAATAAATGAGATGCTTCTTCATCTAGTGAACATGATATATTTGTTAATATACTGTTCTATTATCCTATCATCTTCAAGGAAGTCTAAATCTAAATTCCTTTGGCCAATTGGCTTCACTTTCCTGCCAGGGTCAGAGGATTGAGTAGTTGTGTCAAAGTTGGTGGTTTTTTTTTTTTTCTTCATCCTTATTTATGTGTAGTGACTGAAAGCTTTCAGAGTCCATCATTCCAGTCGCTTGTACCTGAACTGAACCCACATAAATGTAAGTCCATCTCACATTTACCCATCCCATTTAATTTGCATACTCAGCCATATGGTTTGTATCTTTTTTTGTATGCTTAGTCAAATAGTGTTTATTATTTTGGGAGACTACCTTGGACATTACCATCCTCGAAGAATCAGGGAAAGGAATGGGATATAAAGGACTTACTCAGGAATAATGTCTCCATTTGCTGTTAACCCACAGTTTAAGCAGAACATGTGTGTGTTGGTGTATGTGTTAGTGAATGTGTCTTTAACTAGCTGTGTGGTATGAAGGCCAATGCGATGAGGTAGAGTATGCCAGTTTTGCTTCCCATAGGATCTAGCTGTTCATATTGGCAGGAAGCTTTACTTACCAGAGTGGTTAGCAACTGGCAAAGTGAGCACATCCAGGTCTGAGGCATTCCTTACACACATTTCTTCATGAGAATTTCTTATGTTAACAGAGGTACAGTATGCAGTGTGCTTAATATTCTGTTTTATTTATCAAGGCAATGAAACAACTGTATGAGTAAGGTCAATATACAGTAAAAGTTATTTTAGGTTGAAGGTCAGCATGTTGGCCCTTGTGGTTTGTTATTTAAATCTTTAGAGATTTTCCATATTAGCAGCTCTTTCCTGGAAGCAATCGGAATGATGTGAAATCTTAGAACAATTTTCACTTCTTGTTTTCCCTGTCTTCCTTTTAGAGGAGAATGGCACTCATAATCCTAAAATGAGTTAATTTCTTAGTTATAAAGTTTACATAACTACTGAAGACTTTAATATTTTACATACATTAAAGAAAATATGTGAATATGTTTTTAAAAGCACACAGTTCTCATTCGTATATAAACTGAATGAAATTAGATCAATTGATTTTTTTTTTCTCATCTGCTGCAAGTGTAAAGCTACAGAAGGTCCTTGTTTAAAGTGCTCAAGGAATTCTCTCCTTTCTTCTAGGGATGTGATGTCTGGATGTACTGTCCTAGCTTTGAAGTGATCACTTTTCACTATTGCTTTTGATTTGGAACATTATTTCTATTGCAACTATAATGTTTTAAATCTTTTGACTTAGGGGAACACATTTCTCCAAATAATTAGTTGAACAATAAGGTTTCTATTAATTAAAAAGCCCTCACAGCATTCTTGTCATCTTAGCCAAAACAAGCCAAGCAAAACCCTTTCACCAAAGAGCAGTTTAAAGGTAGCAGAAAGAGTTGACTTTAAAAAGAAACCCTTTTTGTTAATATTGTTGTCAACATTAAGACACACTGCACTTTGTCTTAAAGGCTTTTGATGGGACAGTGATGTAATGTGTGAACATTACAACAGACTGGCTCTTGAAAGACCATCTCTGTGGTTATTTGAAAGAGATCAAGGTGCATCACCTGTAGAACAAGGCCTTGTTTTGGCTCACAGCTGTACTCCTGGAAAGGGAGTGCAAGACTATGAAAGAATCTTACTGCTAAATCCATCCTTTCACCTCACAAGCTTTCCTGTATGTGAAGTTTAACTGCAGATGAGTTATTTCCACAATAAGGCCCCTGTATTAGCAGTTTAAGGCTTGCTATGCATTCTGCCATCACTAGTTTCTCAGTAGGATGACAGCAGCTGTTCTTTGATTGAAACATGAGGAAAGATGTATTGAAGCCAGATAAGCATCACTGCTAAAGCAGCTTTACCTCCCAATTTGCTGGTCTCTTTAATATGGCTACTAATAAGGAATGCTGAAATTGAGCTTTGTACTTTATTTAAGTATAATCTTAGAAGATCTGTGTAAATGTAGCTAAAGACAGTTTTCTTTCTTTATGTCTTCTACTTGAGGAAAAAATGCACTTGTATCATTTTAGACTAAGTGACACAAAGGGGCTCATCTGACCCTTGATAGTAGTTCAGTAGGACTTCTTTCTTGCCATTCCTTATGATTATGATTTGCCTTTTTGGTGACTTATTAGTCTTTTTAAAAAATTATTATTATTTTAACTTGAAGTGATTTATGGTTGGACAGCAGTAGTTTCTTTTATCTTCATTTCCAAAGCTGCACTTGCAAGACTGCCTTCAGCAGCAGATTACTTCTCAAATACCTTAGTTCAGTTTTCACAGTTGCTGCCAAGTAGGCCTTCTGTCACAGACCACTTTATGCTTTGCGATACTTGCAATTAGCAATCACTTATGGCAAGTCTGCTGCAGCATTCTTCACAGTGAAAAGTAAACCTTACTGATCCAAAATGCTAATGAAGATATTAAAATGTACATGAAACTTTATTTTTAAATGCTGTGAAGAATAGTGGGCAAATAATATCTTGGTTAAATGATTCCAAGTGCTTTGGCAGATACTGAAGGATTTCAGAATTTAAGTAGGGCTAAAGAAATGCTCGTATCTGATTTCTTCTGGTCTTGTATAATTTTTGGTTGTGTACAACAGAGTATCAGCTCTAATATCTGCTTAAACCCAATGGCTGCCATTCAAATTCCATTAGGAATAAATGGGTCTTGTAAGGTGTATTTTCAAATAATACATGAGATGAGAAACTAATCTCCTGCCTTTTTAGTGACTTCAAAAAAATGTGTCATTGCTAAATTTTTGTGCGGACTGAACCAGTCTATTTTCAGTTGACCTCTGTACTAGGTTTGCCTGTGGTTCAGATTTAGTTCAAGAACTGCAAAAAAGACATGTTCAAAATAAAACCCCTTTACATTCAATTGCACTTGAGAGACAGAACAAATTAAACTTATTTTCAATAGGGTTTAGCTTGTCCCCTTGATGGACTATTTCTAATCTTCCCATTTTACATCTTTAAAGTAATGTGATCTTTAATTTTACAACACACTCAAGCATTTTCTTACATTTGCAGAAGGGAGGTTGTAGGCAGGTGGGAGTTGGTCTCTTCTCCCAGACAACCAGCAGTGGACACAGTCTCAAGTTGTGCCGGGGGAAGTATAGGCTGGATGTTAGTTGGAAGTTCTTGAGAGAGAGTGTGATTTCCATTGGAATGGGCTGCCCAGGGAGGTGGTGGAGTCATCATCCCTGGAGGTGTTCAAGAAAAGCCTGGCTGAGGCACTTAGTGCCGTGGTCTAGTTGACTGGGTGGGGCTGGGTGCTAGGTTGGACTGGATGATCTTGGAGGTCTCTTCCAACCTGCTTGAGTCTATGATTCTATGAAGCTGGCTTTAAAATCTTCATGAAGAGTGTGACGTCTCTATTGTTACAAGCATTGTCTGTTGCCTGTTGGTATACGTGTGGATGTTATCCCACATTTATTTCTCTCTCTCAGAATAATTAATTCATACACTGTCTGTAGTCTAACTTATGCTCAGGACTAAAACTTTGAACAAGACTTATTTGTTCTTAAAATAATAACCACCCAAATCATGCTGTATCTTACATAGGGCTCATTTTATGTTACAGGATTCATTTAAGCCACAGGAATTTACATAGGAGCTTCATGGGGAGCATATTAGTATGTTTAGAAAATATTTCTGAAATACAAATGTAATTAAAGTTTATTCAGAGATAAGAAGATAGTGTTTGACCACTAGTAGTATTTTTATGACAGAAATGCTGATAACGAGACTTTTAAAAAGCATGCACAAGTTTACCTATGTGAAGGTACTCATTAGCCACACAACAGGAAAAAGTACTACAGAGAAAACTAAGGTGAAAAATTCACATTCCAGGAAACATTAAAAAATAGAATGTTTCTTTCCCCCCTTCCTCCTGTCTCTGTCCATGCCCTGTGTTTGTTTTACACAAGGTAGATACAATTTGCCATTGGAATGGGCTGCCCAGGGAGGTGATGAAGTCGCCATATCTGAAGGTGTTCAGGGAAAGACTAGATGAGGCACTTAGTGCCATGATCTAGTTGATTGGATAGGGCTGGGTGATAGGCTGGACTGGATGATCTTGAAGGTCTCTTCCAACCTTGTTAATTCTGTGATGACTCAGTATAATAATAGTAAGGACTGTAATATTGCTGCTATTACTAATAGTAGTAGTAACAGCAGAAGCTTGTCTGCTCTAAATATGTTAGTTTCTACTAACATTTTGAACTAAGAATTTTTTGTGCTGCTGTGGTAGAGCACTTTGTTTTGAATATGAAACCAGTGTGACACTTTAAAGGAAAATACTTATTCTAGCTGCTTTCAAGCTGCTATGTGACTAGCTGCCATGAAGCAAATTACCAATCCGAAGGAATCATTCTAACCTAGGTTCTTTGTTCTGTTGCTTCCTGAGACTCACAGACCCTATTATCTTTAAAGGACTTTATAGTATGTAGAGACTCTAGGAGGAATTAAAAGAAGGGATGAATTGGAGCTCCCATAGTGGGAAAAATCTTGAGAAGTTTTTGGTGAAACACTGTGAAGTCATTCTAGGGAAGCAAAGAATTTACAGTACATGTAGAGCACATAACGAAATTTTGCTTCCTTTAAATTCTTCCACAATTTTAATGACTTAATTAGTGAAAAAGTTATAGTGCCAATTAGCCTAATGAAAAGCAATTAGAACATCTATGTTTGCAAAGAGAGAATTATCTGCCTTTGTCATTGTTTTTAAGGAGACAGACTCTAAAGTGTTTTGTCATTGCTGCTCTGACTGTATCATTTATCACTCTTCCTTTTCTCTTACGTATTAGGGAATGTAAACCCAGACATTTCTAGCCTCCTTGGTTTTCATTCAGTTTTTCAAAGTGGTAGTGACTATAACAGCTCTATCAGCCCCTCAAGAAGGCCAATTTAGGCTTTAGCAACTTGCCATAGACATACAAACGTTATTTATTTACCAGGCAGAGGAAAAGATGAGGCAGGTGCCCCTTTTGTTTTCTTAAACAAGAAGAAAATTTTCCCTAGATTGAATCCTCTGCAATAAGAAATTGTTCATTTTCAATTTTTTTAATTCAAATAATAATGATTATTCAAAGTGTTGAAAGGAGATTGCTAAGTTAAGTACACTGAATCCATTATAGGGCAGAAAACAGAATTCAGAGTGTTTAATTAAATTGTATTTATTTCTCAGTGGTTAAACTAAAACCTTTGTGTTTTCTTTGCCTACTTTAGTCTAAAAACCAATTCACATAATTAGTGTTAGCATTCAGACTCCATTTTAAGAAATGCCTGGTTTGTTTTCTAGTTTCAAACTTGAGCCAATATTAGAACTTAAAGTCGAAACTCCATTTTTAAATTTTATGTGTGTAGTTTTGACTCTACTGCTCAGTTTCAGTGTGTGCCCCTGCTTTGTTCCTAGATGTGATGCAAATCTTGAAAGGGTCTGTTTTCAAGTCCTGGTTGCATTTATAGCTGGTAGCATTTTCTAGTGGGACTTCAGTTCATGAGGGTAAAGTAATCCATCTCAATTTCTGCAAAACAGTTTGCAAAATTCCCACCTGATTTCTGAATCCAGCCCATCAACTGCATATTTGGATTGAAACCTGGTAATCATTTTGCCCTACTGTGAATTAGAAGAGTGACACCTCAGCTGGTCTCTGGTTTTTATTTTCTACACTGTAAGTAATAATGTTGTGGTTTGTTTTTTTTTTTTAATATGCTCAGTAGCATTGCTATCACATTCATTCACCTTTTCCCTGCCAAAAAATATTTGTGTATAAACTATGAAAATAAGAGTTAATGGAATCATAAAAGCATATGTTCAAGTTAGTAGGATCATCTATGATGTTTGTCTTTTAGCATAATTTTAAAGCAGTGTGGTGCTTCCTTTGAAACACAAATCAGTGATTTTTGATGATTTAACAAAGTGCACAGTATGGAGGGACTGATAAAAGACTTAGAAGCAGATGTGAGTCAGAATACAAGAAACCTTATGTATCATGCATAAGTTATTACAGGGACCCTTTGAAGAAAGTGATACACTGTTGATTTTAAAGGCTAGAAATAGCATCCTGCTGTATTTTGTACTTTTGGGAGTTCATGTAGCATCACAGACTGTGCAGACTGTGAACTGGTCCCTATTCTTAATGAATACCTAATACACCTTTAAGTGTTACCTGGACCCCCATTTCCCAGGTGGCCCCTGCCATGGGTAACTGCACAGTTTCAATAGGATCAGTCTTAATGAAGTAGAGCTGATATTTCAGTATGTTTCTTGAAGCAAAAAAAGATACTTTATTGTATGTTTTTTTATACTGCCTTAAATAATGACCACAGGAAGTTCACTCTAGGTGAAATGAATGAGAATAGTACTTTTTCCCCAGCATGTTAGTGTTTTCTAGCTTGTTCTTGAAACTGAAATGTAATTTCCAATGCTGATGCTCACAAATTGTGATTCTGTAATGCAGATGTCTTGACTATTCATAGACTTTCTCTCTACCTATTCCATTGGTCTAATTTTTATTCTAGATTTCAGTATGACATTGATTTAGATAATCTTCATGCCATATCGCATGGTTTATGGAGGTGAAACTGTGTGACACTACATAAACAATTTGTTATGAGATGTGGTGGCCAAACATTCAGGTGCACCTTAGTGCTGCTGCAGGGAGATTTGAGCTCCATGCTTATACATCTTCCACAGCCCTCTCCATGATAGGAAATCAGTGTAATATTTCCAAATTACTCAGGTCACAGCTGGGCTATCTCTATCATATGAGCAAACAGTCATGTCCCTCACTTCCACAGGTCTCATGTTGAGATTCCAATAAAGTGAAAGGGCTGGAGTGCCTAGCGGGATTGACGTGGAAAATCAAATATGGAGGGAAAACACTTCTTTTATGATACACAAAACCCATTGGTGTGGTCAACAGATGGAATGTAGCCAGATGCTCATTACAGCAATGCTATTGACATTGCTACAATTAAGTCAAAGAGTCACTGTTTCCACTGTAAACTCCTGTTTGCAAAACCTTATAAATTGGCAGTAAAAATTCACTTCAGGCAGAACCTTAACACACAAGGTCTCAGCCTTAAAGTATGGTTCACATACATTTAAAAACTGGTATGCCTTTCAGATTACATGGTAGCTCTAAACAGTTTTCCCATTCTTGTTCTAGTATTCTCATCACTCCTTGCACTCAGAAAAACCTTTGTGTCTGCTAGGTAGAATGATGGAATTTTCCATTCTAATTACAATTTTCCATAGTTGGTAGGAGTTTAATTTCTTATTTTACTATTGCATAAATAAGCTGTTAGCTTTGGAAAACTGGTTATCATCTTCTGAAACAGCATTTTTAATTCACAACACCACTTACATATTCATTTAACATAATTAAAATACAGCTTCATATAATGAAGCACCTTGGTTGAAAAGGATGCATTATAGTTTTTAGTCTATTTTTCTCAAACACCCTCCTCCCAATCTAAAACAAATTCATCCAGCTAATAAGGTATGTTATCCTTTGTCCCTGAACTAAGAGGGAAAAATTACCTTGGATTTCAACAGTAGCAGACCCAAGCTTTCAAAATACATGGGTGCATAACTCCATAATTACTTCTTATTTATAGAGTGCTGACAGTAGGCTCAGTGCTGTACAAACAAAGGAAGACATGGTCCCTGCCCCCTGGGGCTTGCAATCTGAAAACACAACAATTGAGGCACATAAAACATCAAGTGGTGATACAGTCCACAGTGTAACATTGACATGTTTGTTTTCTCATAAATAAATTGCTCTTTGGGGGTAGAGAGAAAAGGGGTAAATAATCATCTCCAATCTATTTTTTAAGAGGAGATTTAAAAGGATTTGTTTTCCTAGTACCCAGTCTTCCAAACTCCCCCAAAAATTGGACTATGAGAAAAAACAATCTATGTAAGGGCCTAGTAAACAATTATTGCAGAAAAAGTGCTTGCATTCCCTTCTGAAGGAGCAGAAATGCTACTACTGTATCTATGTTCCTCAACTACTGAAAACTTCTACTTTCTAGAATGTAACTGCGTCTTTATACATAGGCATAGCTGTGTAACTAGCCATGATTAGTACTCGGGACCGGACACTGTTCTTTTTGGTAGGAAAATGAGACTTGCATTGCCATATACAAAACCAGTGTGCTTTAGAGAGCAAATGCAGTGAAGCTGTCTAACTCAGGAATGACACTGGCCTAAGTGCTCTAAGTTAGGGTTCATTTCAGCAGCCCCCTGGGAAAAGAATAATATTTAATTCCATTACCTTCCAAACACTTTGCTGGTTATGTTAGCAGCAGACACCATGTCAGACTCATCATGTTCTAAAGGGCAAGTCTTTTTTTTTTTTTTTTTGTATAAGGAATTTTATTGTATTCAGATCAGCTCCAGTGCAAACATTAAAGTATGTCCAACTGGTGCTTTCTCCTAATTCCATCTCTTCTGGGCAGTGACTGCAATAGAGTGTGTCCTCTGTGTTGTCTTGCTGCCAAATTAAGTGAGGAAAAATGCTGAGAACTGGAAGAGAGTTTGCCACATTGCAACACTTAATTCCATTTAAAATGTTAATATGAATGTATTTGAAGCACTCCCCAGTTGTGTATATGACAAAATCCAGTCAAAACTTTGTAAGAGCTAAGTCCTGCAGCTAGTAAGCTCCAGAGTGCAAGTGCCTGAGACTACAGCTTTGCATTCTTCACATAAATTTCTTATGACCTATGGCTTTGTGGCTGGATACAGGTTTTAAATTAATCCAGCATTGATTATTTATCAGAATAGGTCAGTGACAAGGTGTTTTTGTTCTGTTTTGTTTTTAAATACTCTAAATAAACACACTGTTAACTTAGTAGGCTGGTGGTGGTTGTGTGTTGTGGGTTTGTTTGCTTGCTTGCTTGTTTGTTTTTAAGTGATAGATCAAGATTGGAAAGTGAGGAATTAGATCTGTCCTGACAGTGATCCTCTTTTGCATTTATTTATTTTTACTAACTTTCTTGCAACCGGTAAAATTAAATTAATGAATGGCAAGTGATGTTAATGTCAAAATACTGAATTCCATGTATAGGGTGTACAAAAGAATATATAGCAATTGACAATAAGCTTATTTGTTTGCTGCACTGTCCAGGTAATTTATGCCTTTCTAAAAAGTTATTTGAAGGAATATTCAGAGTCTAAAAGTAGTAAGTGTAATTCCTTCCATTGAGGCACCAGGAATAATGTTCCTGTCTTAACACATGGAAGAGGAACACACTTGTACAGCACAGATACCCACAACCTACCTGAAAATCATCTTGATAGAATAAAACAACCTCCAAGGGACACAGGAGCCTTGACTTTAATAGTCAACTTCTAGGTGACAGATATTTTAGGTAGGTGCTAATATGCTAATGCATTTTTAAATCCAATGCCAATTCAGATGGAAGTGTACTTAATACATTTAACTATTAAGATGTTTAATGCCTTTCTAGGTAAGGACAGCTGTTGTTAAGGATTAAACTGCAACTATACAAGATGTTTTACTAATGCCAAATGAAAAGCAATTGACTTAACTACCTGCAACAGGATACAAAAGTTTCTTACAGAACTCCCCTATTTGATCCTTGCTGGGGTTGGCTCAGTCAAAGGGAAAGGAGGAATCTTATCTTTTCTTTGATAAAAGGCTGCTGCAGATACCTTTCTGATATCCAGGAAATATCATGTCTAATGAATAGGCACTTTGTTACAGAAGTTCAACTTCTGGTTAGAAATAATTTTTCAAGTACTGTATACAAGAAATGACAACTGAAATCTATCCAAAGAAAGAATAGTCTGTGTGATTTATAGTCTGCAATGATGGGAAAACTTAGTTTTTGTTATGCTGAATCAGTAAAGACATTACAGGGTAAGTTTGTATTTGACCTTTATAGAGGTGAAATAGCAAAACTGTATGTTAGTGAACTGTTTAAAGGACGCAAAAAACCTCCACATTGGTTAAACATATTAGTATTCCAAACTCCTGGGATTATTTGTTTGTTTTAGCAATATATTCCTAAACCAGCATGAATATGCAGCAACTACAAATACTGCAATTGATCCCAGTGGATATAATTCTACAATTGCCTTCAGTTTGTCTGCCTTCCTGCTAAATGGAGACATCCTGTCTTTCTCTGACCCCTCTCCCTGTGCCTCCCAACTCTCAATCACAGCCATGCAGTTCTCATCTTTGGCCTTTTTTGGCATTACTATTCATTTGGCTAACTAGCAAGCTGGATAAACCCACAGACTGAACAAAGCAATAATTTATTTTTTCCTTGGTAAGGTTTATCATTCAGCCATATCTGCAAGCACAACATGAATATTAGTAATGGCAAAAAGACCATGCAGCCAGGAGTCAAGGAAAGGGCAGGAGCATCCTATGCAACAGCACCAACAGACTTATACGCGCTATCACAGATGATAAAAAGCCATACTTTCCATACAATGCTGTTCTATCTCTGATTTTTCATGCATCTTTGTTCTCTCCTGAGATACGTTTTTAGTTATGTCCTATGGCTATAAAATAATGAACTAAGATTCATGAGAGTGCCTTGCTCTCCTATGGAGTAGCTTTAAAACTAAAGAGTTTTGCAACTTAATTTGATTTCTGTTTTATGAAGCTAGGAAAATGGACAAGGCAGGAAGGTCTTCCTCTTTAGGTAACAGATTAAAGTTAATCACCATTGCATAATTACTATAACCAAATAGCCTTATAGCTGACCAACATTAAGTGAGCTACTATCATCTGATTCGTAATGGACTCAGTAGAAGTACTATATAGTTGGCTAGTACAATGTTAGTAACCTACATGGAGAAATCAAGGCAGAGAAGACAAGATTCTGGGTTACCCAATACAGAAAAGAGGTCTTTTCATAGGGTTCTTCTGACTGCTCTTATAAATTCATGTACAAAAGAGTATTGGCGTTGGTGGAGTCACCAGGAAGGTATGTGCTGAGTTCCTTTCACAGCAGTCCAATCTGATACAGAAAAAGGGCACTTAATGATCTCTAGATATGCAGGTAAATTTGATTCTAAACTTCTCTGTTCCTGACTGACTGCCACTGAATTAAAGCCTCCTCTATACTAGCCCCAAGTCTCCTGCTGAGAAGGATCATTTACATAGACCTTGTGATGCCAGCAAAGACCTTTCAGTTACATCTGGTGGTTGGTTTATTGTCATGTCCACAATGCCCCTGCTTCATACTTGCTTGTATGAAATGCAAATAGACAAACACATAAATTATTCTTATTTCTGTACTCCCCATTTATATCTTTCTGTATATTTCACTGACCATATACTCTGAGGCAGCAGAAAAAAACCTCAGTCCAAACAAGGGCCTGAATAACTTGATCTAGCTTCAAAGTGCACTGCTTCCAGCAGGAATGTCATCTTAAGTAAAAATCTATTAATGGTAAAATATAGTGGAAAATTTATTCAAATTACTTAAGTTGTATGTAAAATTTTGATTTAAGCCTGAAGTCTGTTGGGATGAGACCAAGTGTCATAGCAGTATTAAGCATTAGTCAAATCTAGCTCAGGATGTATATATTCCCTTTTGCCCACCAATGTACATACTTTACAAAGTTTTCTGTGCTGCCACTTGGTTGTGAAGTTCACCAAACATGAGGATGATTTATATAAAACTGCCTATTCTCTAAGAACACTTTTAAAAATACATTACTTTTTATGTATGCATGCCCTATTCAAGTACATTGCCTACAAGTTTCTTCTAGAGCTGCTTGCTGCACATGTATTTGTTAGCTTTTCCATTAAACTGACCTACTTATTTTCTGCATCACCACCTGAACCATGCCTACTAAAAAATGTCACTCCCATGTAACGTAATCCCAGCTAAAATTCACATGCAAGATGTAATCTCAGCAACCCACTTGGAATCATCTCTAAAATAAGTAAAAGCCTGCATTCTTCCAAGGGTATGAATCAGTATGATAAAATGTCTCAAGTGTCTAATCTGTTCATATGGGAAGCTGTCACTAGAACATTCAAGTTGTAAGATTAAACCATCTTTATAATTTGAGATTAGAAGGAATGATTTATTCAATTTACGAAACTTCTCTTAGACTCCCAGTCAAAACCTTTCTCTCACATTTTCGTGTTTGCATGGAAACTTCATCAATGAAAAATGCATTTTAAAAAAGTTCAAAATCAAGTTTTGCTCATAAATTCCTGTTTTGTTTTGCCTCTGAAAATCTACTTCCATTCAAATCCTTCCTCCAGAAGAAGTGCATAAGGTTTAACTACTAAAACAAGCTATTGAGTTCCAATTTATGAGAATTTTCTTTAACTTCTATATTTTTTTTTTTATTTTAAACAGTCATCTTTATGAATTCTTCATAGTGATCATATGTCCAAGTAATTATGGTAGTAATGCACAAAACATTCTATTTCCAATACAAGCTTCAGCTAAGGAATCCAAATATTAATTTCATAAATTAAGTGCAGGACAGTTAAGGTTCCACACTCTGTGTAGACTTATATGTACAACTCTCTCTCTGTAGAGTTGTGTATGTACAACTCTATATAAACTGATCACCTGGCCAATCATATCTTTAATCATTAGAAAGCAAATACTTCCAAGACAAATCTATCAACAGCACAAAGTAACTAAAAATATTTTTTCACCTTCTTTTGCAATTGGTTTATAACAAATTACTTTAGAAATTTTTTTTCCACTGACATTTTTCTCATTACTGTTCTTTAAAGCTTTCCTACTTCAAAAACTACCTCCTGGGTAGCAGAAATCTCTGCCTTATCTCCCTACAGGAATCAGTAGAGATTACCATTCTAAAATTAAGGGGAGACAAGCCCATGGCTTTAAAAAAGGGTTTCTAGACTAGGAAATAAATATAAGCTAATTCTGACAGCTTTCCTAATCGCTTGATAAATCATCTTCAGAGACAGTATTAGGGCATGTGACAGTAAGAGTACCTATTCACCTTGTAAACAATGTGTATTTGAATGAAGACACTTCAACCCATACCTCATTTTGTGTAAAATCAACAAAAGTTGAATAAAACTATCAAAGTGACTGAATAGTTTAGGCAAAAAAGTTAAAACATACTGACTGTGGCAAAAAATACAATGAAGGTTTTTAAGTGAGGCAGAGCATCAAGAAAATGGCTAAGTTAGAGATGAAATTAAAGATATCTACCTTCCTCAAAAATCATAGAATCATATAATGATTTGAGTTAGAAGGGACCTCCAAAATTCATCGAGTCCAACTCCCCAGAAGTGAGCTGGAACATTCTCCACTAGATAAGATTGCTAAGAACCCCATCAGGCCTGACCCTCAGTATCTCCAGGGATGGGGCCTCAACTGCCTCCCTGGGCAACTTGTTCCAGTGTTCCACCACCCTCGTGGTCAAGAACTTCCTCCTAACATCCAATCTAAATCTACTCTTTTTTCAAACCTTTTGCCCTAATGTTGTCACTATAGGTCTTTGCAAGCAGTCCTTCTCCAGCCATCATGTAGGTACTGCAAGGATGCTTATTGGATATTCCTGAAGCCTTCTCTTCTCCAGGCTCAACCCCAGCTCCCTCAGTTTGTCCTCTTATGAGAGGTATTCGAGCTCTTGGATCATCTTTGTGGCCCTACTCTGGACTCCACCAAGTCCATGTCCTTCCTGTGTTGAATGCTCCAGAGCTGGATGCAGTACTCCAGGTGAGGTCTTACTAGAGCAAACTGAAATGGCAGAATCATCTCTCTTGAGAGCTGGCCTTGCTTCTGTTGATGCAGCCCAGGATGCCATTTGCCTCCTAGACTGCAAGTGCACATTGTTGACTCATGTCCAGCTTCTCAACCAAAAGAGCTCCGAGGTCCTCAGACTCCTGCTTTCTGTCTCATCATCTCCTAGCCCATATTGATAATGAGGATTGTTCCAACTTTGGTGCAGGGCACTGCACTTGGTCTTGTTGAACTTCATGAGCTTAATCTGGGCCCACCTCTCCAGCCTGTCCATGTTCTTCAGCACTCAGCTTGGTGTCATCTGCAAACTTGCCAATGGTGCACTTGCTCCCACTGTCTTTAACATTGATAAAAATAATAAACAGTACTGGTCCCAGCAGGGACTCTTGAGAGATCCTTGTCATCAGTCATCATCTGGACTTCAAGCTATTGACCACTACCATCTGGACTGCAGGTCTCTAGTGGAAGGTATATAAAGCAGTGGCTGATGCAGAGTTCTGAAAGAAAAAGCAGAACTGGAATTCCAACAACCACATTTTAGTCTCATCTCAGATCTGCACAGACATGACAGTGGGAAAAGTGACTGCATTGCAGCCTTATTTTCCCCAGGTAGGCCAGTGTACAAATTTGTGGCATCATTGTAATCTCAGAACTAAATAATACTTGACTGAATTCCTGGTTAGTAGGAGATCAGTTTGAGTAATGAAAGCTTTTGTGCTGTAATACTAGTGCTAGAATTCGTTATCACTCTTGACTGTTTTCCAAGTCAAAGACACCCCCCCCCCCCCTCCAACTAAGGGAGTAAAAAATGCTTTTTTTCTGTCTGCTAATGTGCTTAACTAGCTTTCAGTGAAGTTGCACATCATGGTTCATTGCCCCCTGAATTTTTTTCAGGACCCAAAGTGACTGGTTTAGTGACTCGCAGTTAATGTATCAGTGCAGATCAGCAGCAGATAATTTAGTCTGATCTTGTTTGATTTTATAGGTCTCCTAAAAACTTTATTTCCACATAGCTAGCAGCTTAGCCAGCAGACATATGATTTCAAGCTGCTAAACTTCAAGGACTGCTGTAGAAGGGGCAAGAATGCATGGTGGAGGAAAAAAGGGTGGAATTAATGCTGGGAAAGAATTTGACTCTGGCTTATGCCCTGTTGCTCTTTGTTTTCAGACATGTCTATGATGAATGTTATACTTTTGTACATCTGTTTGTGGTACAGAAAGCCAGAAATAAGATTACTAAATTTTAATAAATAAAATATTTTCAGATGTATATTGCTCTTCATGTTCCTCTAATAGGAAAAGAGTGAGTTCTTTATGATTCTAACTATAACAACATCCACAGCTAAGGGATTCTTGAAGTTGTTATTTAGAAGTAATGCTTGTATAAATAAAGATGCAATTTTAAAACATTTAATTAATATAGAATTTTAATGGGACAGTTTTACCCTGCAGATAGCTGAGGTTTGAGGGTTTTAAGACTATGAAAATGTAAGTGAATGGATTAAAATGTGGTTCGGGGTTTGTCAGCTTTGAAATGAAAAACAAAAAAAAAATTAGGTTTATTTCATTTTACTTCATTCATAGAGTTAAAAAAGGTCATTTTTTAATGCTAATCCACTTTATTAAAATGGAATTCTGATATGGAAGTTAGTAGGCTATATGCTAACAAAGTTGCCCTCCATATACCACCATCCTTGGGAACCAATAGTTTTGAATTTTTTGTGAGGCATTAATTTTCTTAGCATTCCCATGGAACGAGATATACAGTATCTTTGAAAAAGAGCAGTCCAGGACCCCAAGGAAGAGAAAATACATTTGTATTCTTAAGAATAGTCCTTACGCTTAAAAAGAAGGCAGTGCACTTGCTGAGTTCAACACACATTGCAGACAAACATTTTCTGTCAGCAAACAAATCTGATTTTAAAAATCTTATATTTTAATTTTGTAGTTATATGTTAGCAGTTGTGACTGTTGCCTTTTCTTCCACTTAGTTGTTTGGTTTTTTAATCCTCTTAAACAAAGTATTTACATTTGGTTAAGTAAATAATAACAGGTGACCATTATTTTAGACAGGATTTAATGGTGAGTTAGAATCATAGAATCAAGCAGGTTGGAAGAGACCTCCAAGATCATCCAGTCCAACCTAGCACCCAGTCCTAGCCAATTAACTAGACCATGGCACTAAGTGCCTCATCCAGTCTTTTTTAGATCACCTCCAGGGATGGTGACTCCACCACCTCCCTGGGCAGCCTATTCCAATGGGAAATCACTCTCTCTGTGAAGAACTTTCTCCTAACTTCCAGCCTACATAGCAGGAATTTGCTATATGCAGAGTAGAAAATACTGTTAATACAGTTAATAGCCCAACTAACAGAAGAAAAAAAAAAAGTAAAAGGAAATGCTTTAAGGGCCCTCGTGGTACCCTGCAGCATTAAACACATGGCAGCCCATGGACTCAAAATAAATTCTTACCAGTTGAGTGTGATGTCACTGGTCAATTATTTCACCATGGTAGCAATACTGATAGTAATATCACACCTATGAAAGCTGGAATTCATCCAGCTGGGTTTGAAGGTGTGATATACAATCTATCAGTGTCAGTTGAAAAGTCAACTACTGCCTTTTACACCAAACTATAAAAGCAGCTTCTACCTTCATTGCTGAAGGTAAGGGGGCTGTTGAAACAGTCCATTCCTTTTAGGTAGTATGTTCTTCTGAGCAGCTTTTGGTTGCATTCTAATCACAATGAATATGTGCTGATAATTGCTGCTAATAAAGCGTTCTCTTTTTAATAAATGTATACTTCACAAAATAATTTGTAAGCAGGTGCTATTACATTTCTGATTTAAGAAACTGGGCCACAAAGGTGTTTTGAACAATTCATAGGTTATTTTGTGTTATCCATTTGTGTTGATCTGGTGTGTGACTAACTGGATCCTTAATGTCATTTTGAATGGAAATGTGTTCCAAAATTTTAAAAGTGAAATATATGTCTCAATTTATTAAGATAGCTTTTAATATATTTAATTAGCAATGCTCTCTGGCAATACTGTAGCTCAAAAGTTTATATATATATTTGAAAAAAATAAATCATAGAATCATAGAATTAGCCAGGTTGAAAGAGACCTCCAAGCTTAATATATTGATGTATCTTCAACATATTGATACAAATATACCTAAGGACAACAAAAAACCAAAACAAAAAACAACAAGCAAACAAAACAACAAATGCCACAACACTCCTGTGTGATCAGAATAAAAAAATCCTTGTACTCAGCACTGGTCAGGACATACCTTGAGTACTGTGTCCAGTTCTGGGACACTCAACTCAAGAGAGATGTTGAGATACTGCCAAATTTGGTGAATTTAGAAGAATCTTACTTGCCATGAGATCATTAGGTTTTAGCAACTAGAGTTCCATCTTATTGGCTCTATGGGTGAAGAGGATTTCCTTATTTAAAATTTGGGATGGTTCCCGTTGTGCCAGATCCAAAACTGAAGCTGAGAGATTGTCTCCCCTGTATGTTGTGTCATCTGTCGGTCTGAAGCTGTGCTTTGAAAGGTGAGAATAAGGTTCATACAGGTTAGAGACTGATGAAAAACCCTGGGGTGGGAGGAAAAAGAGTTTGGGATATCTCTCAGTGAAAAACAAAGTGTAAATCAGCTGCAGGGGGAAGGTAGTGCTGAGGTAGCTGTACAAATAGATGACAGTGGTTGGTCAGAAGACAAGGAGAAAAGTTGACACTGCTGAACTGTGAAGGAGTGGATGCGAGATGTGAATTGAAGGCTGTGGTAGAGGTCAGAGCACAGAACAGGAATCAGTGAATATGAAAGATGGAGGAGAAATTGGAACTGTCTGAGCAAAATCCCTGATGGTAGTACGTGAAGAAAATTCAGGGAGAGGAGGATAACTACGAGTAGACAAGTAAAGAGAATTCAGGGAGAGGAGGATAACTACAAGTAGACAAGTAAAGAGAACTCAGGGAGAGGAGGATAACTACGAGTAGACAAGTAAAGAGAATTCAGGGAGAGGAGGATAACTACAAGTAGACAAAGTAACAGCTGCCGATACTCAGGTGAATGAATGCAATGATGTTCTGATAAAGAATACTCTAAAAAGCCTGAATCGAAGAGTTTTATTTTGACAGTAGTGTTTGAACAACATTCAATTAACCAAGCTCGAAGATAAAATGTACCAAAAATGTTGGCTAGCTGGTCACGGGCAAGGGCCTGACATCCGTTCTGTGTACTGATTGAAGCAGGAGCTATGGGGAGAAACAAAACGTTTAGCAAGGTGCAAAATTCAAGATGAACAGTTCTGGAGGTGTTTACATATTGCTTATTCCAACTTGTAAAGTGATCATTTCGTACCACACAAATTTTTTCTGTCTGTGGAATACACATGAATTAGATTGTATGTGAGATAGACAAACTTCTATTGAGTCCTTATGTAAATTAAATGAAAAGATATAGCTATGTGTGCCTCGGCTTTAATCACCCTGTGTGGTTAACATTAAACTAGATGACAGACAGAAGGATCAGCTGCTCAGTATCTTTTTATCAGTAAAGTATCTGCTGCTTCATCACTGCAAGAGGTTCAGTATACAGCAAGAGATTTTCTAAATGGTAAAGGCTTTAATATGAATTTCAGTGATATATCTTCAGTATATGTACTTGTTTCAGTCATCAGTTATTTTGTAATCAATTATGTTATTCTGACAAAACACAGCTTCCTTGAGTGAGCCACATAGCCCCACAGCATTTATACTATGAGGCCTAAGTGTGTCAACATGGACAGGTAGTTCTGTTATTTATTTTATTTTTAGTCTGCAAGATAAAATCTTTAGCTTAAAAAAAGTTAAATAGTCTTAAAGACTGTTTAAAGACTTAAGAAATAGTCTTAAAGAGGCTCTCTTGTATAAAGAGAAAGAGTAACAAAGGAAACATCAAAAGCTGCGGATGATGTGCTTCAAATAAGCCTTGTTACGTATGACAGCTGTCTGTTTAGGATTTTCACATGAACAACAAGATGAACTAGAGTACTGCCAGAATATTTGACTTGTCCTGGTGGCAGTTCTTCGAGCAATACAAGTATGTAATTGAGCTAAATATGTAGAATTTGTTGTCCAAGAAGGCAAATTCCTTCCAACAGCAGTGTTTACCAAATAATAGTTGTCAGGCTCCACGATGGGGTTTTTATTTGTCAGGATCTGGTCAGTAAGTTAGTCCTTAGAGTAAACTTGAAATAGAATGAAATTCAAAATTACCATTTTGTGATGCCTTGCAAGCTATTTCATAACAATCTTGAAAGCATAATGGAGTCCTGTGCTCTAGGCAGAGAAGTCCCCTTCCTAAGACTGTCATACCACCTAGATTGTTACTTGGTTTTTAATAAGGAGGTTAGCATTCACCATAGTGTTAAAAAACCAAATCTTTATCAATGACTGAATATATCTCTGGAATTATAATTAGCAAATGAAAGAGTTGGGGTTGCTCACTCTGGAGAAGAGGAGGCTCCAAGGTGACCTTATTGTGGCCTTCCAGTAACTGAAGGGGGCATACAAAAAAGCTGGAGAAGGACTTTTCAGGATATCAGGGAGTGACAGGACTAGGGCCAATGGAGCAAAGCTGGAGATGAGTGGGTTCCAGGCTGGATGTGAGGAGGAAGTTGTTGAGCATGAGAGTGGTGAGAGCCTGGAATGGGTTGCCCAAGGAGGTGGTTGAGGCCCCATCCCTGGAGGTGTTTATGGTCAGGCTGGATGGGGCTGTGGCCAGCCTGATCTAGGGTAGGATGTTCCTGCCCATGGCAGGGGGGTTGGAACTAGATGATCCTTGTGGTCCCTTCCAACCCTGACTGATTCTATGATTCTAAATATCTCTGCCTTAACTTCAGCACAGGCTGAGAAATCCATAGAGTTCTCTTCACATTACTCTTGACATAGACTATGGATCACTTAATTACTAAGATAAGTCTGTGAGCCACTGTCTAAATCTTCCACTGTTGAAGACTGCAGTTGTTCTTGCCAGTATCATTCTTTACAAAGCCCTTTGCATGGATTAGGTCTGCATGAGCAATAGCTGACAGTTCACTGTGTGCATTACGACCTGGAAATACTGTTAAGAACAGTCAGTGAGGGGGGCAAAAGATCAGTGATGCCAAGTTTGAATTCTGTAGAAAGAACTAAATAATGATTTAATACTTTTTACTAGTTGTTTTTTAAATCTGAGTTTTCAAGTTGTTTTTCATTATTATTTTTTAAAGTTATTTTAAGGACTTAAACATAAAGATCTGTTTAAATAAAGAAGGCTTTTAGTGGGGGAATAAAAAAAACCCACCTAATACCACCGAAAAAAGCTTCAAAGCCAGCCTGTCAGGTTCTTTCTGGCAATGAAGCTCTCGCATTATCTTTTTTTATGTTAAAATCAGTTCAAGTCAGTGAAATTTCTTTAATGAACTTTAGGGCACATCTTCAAAGAAACCTGCAATTGAACCTGTGGAAAGGCCAATGCCTTTGAACTGTGGAAAAGAAGTTTATCCTAGATTAGCTTGATCTTTTAGTTTACTCTGCCTTCTAATCTAGTAACAAAGATCTAAGCTTAAAGAATACCCCTGAACTGCAGTGACAACCTAAAAGTAGTGTATTGTTATGGATAAATTCATTACTTCCCTTAGCTATTGGTATTTTAAATTGGTAAGTATAGCAAAGTTGTTTGGTTTTTTTGCTGTGAATGTGAACAGTTTGGGTCTCTCTAAGCACTAGATTTTCTTTATTTTTTTTAATACTACCTTATAAACAGAAAATTTTACTAAATTTTCACTTAATTTTCCAACATTTCACTCTACTTCCATTTAGGGCAGTCTTTCATCACTCAAATGTTGAACAATGTATCTTCAAATGTGAAAGAAATGACAAAATATGGAACAAATTATGGAGTGATGGAGAAAGGAAATGCAGGACTGTATGGAAATGAGTGTATTAATGCACAGACTCCAATGCACATTTTTAGTTTGAACTTCTGCTTTTAAATTTGACTGTAATATGATATAACATTTGCTTTGGTGAGAACTTGAGGAACTTTCAGTGCTAACAGTGTTCTTTTCTATAGAAATTCCTTTGGATTTTGTATTTTATACTCTTTCCAGGTTCCAATAAGAGAAACATAGAATTGATTTTTAATAGAAAAACAACACTTGGTGGTTTGCAGCTGGCAATCACAATGCCTCTACTGCTTCTTTTATTAAGTGGAACAGGTCAATTCGATATCAAAGCCGTTCCTTCTCTGCTCAAAGAGAAAATACAGGTCTAGCAATAGTTTCTTTCTTTGAATTGTTCTGTGAAATGTCTTTGAGTGACCATCTCATTTTGTGGAATTGAGTAGGACAAGAGTGGTTATCACTCAGCTGGCAGTGAAAAATACACCTTTTGTCTATAGCTGGCATTTTTTTGATGCCTGCTTTTAATTACATCTTGATAAGAAATAACACTGTGCAAAAAAAACACAACTTGTAGAAAGCCAGTTAAGCAGAAAATCTTGTTATTTATCAGATGAAAAAAAAATTTATATATATTTGAAGAGGGAAGTATAGAAGAGAAGAATACAAAATGTGATCAAAGGAATGGAGAATAATTGAAAATTGAAATGATATATTCGTCCAGCATTAAAAATTAAATCATGCTATATTCATCTGTGCTCTATTTTATTTGGAGATTAAATCCTTGACCTATTAAGTCAGTGCAGATTTCACCACTGCCGTGACTGGCACCACTTCACCTTTCATCTGTGAGTAGTTTCTGCTTTTTACTGTTATTTCAAAATGGTTTCCGTGCTTCTCTTCTCCCGCTCCATTTCCTAACAATTTGTAATCTTTTGCATCAAAAGGATAATTTTTCTGGGTATGTGCTGTATAGCTGAAATGAAGTACCACACAAACACTATCTGCCCTAATAGGCCAATTCCAGCAAAGCAGACATTTTGAATCCGGACTTTCTAAAGTTATTGAGGGCGTAGGATTTTGAATGCTTTTATCCTTTTATTGGTGAATGCACTAAAGTGCATGCAGACAGAGAATGTTAAAGTGGCAGTCAGATAAACTTGTTAAAGCAGTGGGAGTTTTTCCTTTCTTTCTGCGTGACTTTATCATCACAGTGAAGTTAAAAGGCAATTAGCCCTTCAGCTCTTTTCTGGCCAGTTTATTGGCATTTTACACACAACTGTTGAATAGACACTGCCATATTAAAAATTCCACTGAAGCTGGCCTGGGGATAATAGAGTCTAAACTTCAGGTTCCTTGAGAGGAACTATTGCCAAAAAGCTCAAATAAAATTATCTAAATACAGTGCCTATGCTGCATGTACTCAAAGTTGATGGAAAAATGTAGTAGTCTTGCTACATGCTGTGTTACATTTCCAGGGAAATATTTTTATAAAGAGTGTTTGATGAAAAAGTTTATTCCTATGGTAATAACAGGCTACCCACTGTGTTACTTAAGGCAATGAACACAGTGAGTAGGACTAGACATTTTAATCATAATAACAACAATTACACTTGCTTTGAATTTCTGCAATTTTCATCTGAGGTCATTAGAATACTTTTCAAACACGGATTACTTATTTCTTTCAGCAGATGAGAAGGTGGGGGAGAGTTTATTATGTCAAAGTTTTGACCAAGTTTAGTCCAAAATTTGTATTCCTTTCTGCTTTTGTTTTGTTTTGGTGTTTTTTTTTGTTTGTTTGTTTGTTTGCTTGGGTTTTGTTTTTTTGTGTGTGGTTGGTTTTTTTGTTTGGTTTTTTTTTTTTTAAGATTTATAAAGAAAATACTGAGGGTTTTTTGTTCCATTCGGTGTCAACAGAAAATGAAGCCTGTCCTTTGCAGTTCTTGTGCCCTAAAATGTTAAGAACCGTGAAAAGATTAGAATAGTTTTTCATTGGTGAGAAGAAAAAAATGCAGACGCAAAATGCTTAAGTTTAGTGTTGGAGAATAAATTGGAATTTTCAGAATATTTGAATTTTAATCTGCTCTTGCAAAAGAAAACCTGAGGTGTGATAGACTTGACTGAAGCTATTATTTGTCTCCATTGCTTCTCTGAATAAATTTATTTAATTAAATTGTGGGCTGATTCTATTTTACTGATGCTAGAACAGATAATGAGAAATCCATTGAGGTCTGTATGATTGAAAACCAGATGGTGAAAACAAAGAGTAGATCTGATATATTTAACCTGGCCATAAGCGTTGCTCAGGCTGCTCTGAGTCATATGTCACCCAACTGTGAAATCCACAGAAAGACTTGTCTTAAAAGTCCAGCTGATTTTTGGATGGGGTCTGTTTCAAAAGAGGGAGGAAAATCTGCTAGGTGTAAAGAATCAAAAGCCTTGTTTTCACTGGTTTTTGGTTTACATAACTGCTAAAGAGAGGACAGTCAGATTTTGGTCAGAGATTTGCACTCCAGTGTATCTTAACAGTAACAAAACGTTGAGGTATATTTTGTTTTAGCATACAACATGGATCAGTACAGGTTTATTTTAGATGCTGTATATCTGTGACTGTTAAGAGGTTGAACTTCGCTTCTGCTGCTGATAAGACATTAAAGGCGGACCTTTTGTCTTTTAATACCTGTTGCAATTCAACAAAATGGCTTCATGAAGTGGAATGTACAGTATCAGTCAAAAGTCTGGAAGTTAGGAGATGCTAGATTTAAAGTAGCTTATAATTTTCTAATTATTTGGGTTTGGTTTGGTGCATGTCACAATACTTTCAGATATATTTCCATTTACTGCCTTTTCTCTAGCACCTCTCTGCTTTTCAGTGCTTGCTATCTATTCTACTAAATAGATTCTTCACTTGCATATTAAATGAGATAGTGACTGTAGGAGAGGCATGCAATAATGTAATTGCCCAACTTACCCTTATCTTTTCTCTTGCTACAGATTTCTTATGTGCTAACAAGTTGTGTAGACCAAAATAGAGGTATTGTCTGAATTTGTTTGTTTCAGTCATGACCTGTCTCAGATGGGTAGAGTGTTTACAGTACCTTAGAGCAAAGAAAACATTGCCATTATGGTACCACAAGTACCATAATGGTCATCAGGGGACCAGGAGTGGTTCAGTTTTAGGCTATTTCTGACAGTTCTCTGGGCTGCCTAGGCAAAAGTAATTTTAACATCTGCAAAATGAAGGAACTAAAATGTACAATTCGATTTTACAGGGATGGGTCAAATATAAGTATGAAAGTATATCTGACTGTTTAAAAAATGAAAAAGAAGGTAAACTAAAAAGAACTTTACACAAGTAAGCCTAATGCATTATAGCAGATGACCAAGGCATCTGCAACAAAGTCTTTTGAAGCTGTGCCCAGTGTCTGCACCATCTTTTCCCACACAGATTGTAATGTTCTTTCCCTAGCACAAAGAAGATGCAGAAAGCAGTTTCTTAGTGTTCTAGTGATATCCAGATACGGTGATGAACAGCACAGAAAAGCTCGGGAAGCAAGCGGTAAAAGTTTCAGGGAGATGCATGCTCAGCAAAGGCAGCATTTTAAAGACTCTTGGTAGTATTGAAAGGCAACCAGACTCCTAAAGAGACATTTAAGCCTGAGAGCAGGATGACATGGACATCCTAGAGTGAAAAATGTGTGATCATTAGTTGGAAATAACCATAATTTACTGACACCAGGGGGCAGAATTAGGGTTGCAAATACAGCTCTAAACTGGTCATGTTCAAATGCAAACATATTCCTGCATTAAAGTAGTTGAATAGCAGAGAATTTGTGGCAATAATATTCTAAGATCATGGGAAAAAAGGTGTTTAAATACACTTCGAACAGAAGTGTCATTGATCATATATTAAAAATGTGAAATTAACTGTAAGCTATTTCTGGTTAATTTCAGCTAATGTCCAGCACATTGTTTTTGTGGATAAATTAATCCATCTTGCTAAAGGAAAAGCATCAAACAAATCCTCTCTTGAAAGTTAGACCTATTTTTGATTTTTGTCATCTTTTTATTCTTTTTTTTCTTTTATTTTTTCCCCCTGAACTGCAGAAAATACTGCAGATAACTGAAGCTTTTTATTTCCAACCTGACCTTCCGCGTTCTGAAACTAATTTGCCATACTGCTTCTCAAAGTCTGCTCAAGGACTTCCTTTAGCAGAATAATGTGGTTTTTATTAAGTACATCCTATAAGACCCAGGAGGATTGCATGCAAAGGAAATAAGATGGAGACACAAATGAATTTCCATCCTCCAGTCAGATATATGATATTGATGACCAGGATGTATATGAAGGATATTGCAAAGAAGACAAAGAAAGAAACTTAAAGCGAATGTCTGACAAATTGGCTGTCTTCATACGTGGAGAGGACAAGTGGTCTGTACAACTAAGTAGAAAAGATGTAGGCACCAAGCCAAATAGTTCTATAGTCAACAAGTCTCTTTGAATCACATGGTAATATGTAACCTCTCTTTTAAATAAGGCCGCACTTTAAATTACATCATCATGGAAGACTTAAAAGCCATGAAGTTTTAGATGAAAGCTGATAGTTTCTCTTAATTCCAAATGTTATTTTTCTGTGGTATGGATTTTATGTTTTTACCAGAATACTCTCTTGAAGTGGAACTTCCTTAGAAAAGTCTGTCCCTAGTTTTTAATTAAATGCACCAAATATTACTAATTGTGAGAATGGCAGCTTTCATTTCAAAGTCTGTCTCTTCTTTTACTTTACACTTTTCTGTAAGGTAACAAAATATGTTCACCTCTGGGTAATTTGATGGGAAAATGCATTGAAGTATCTTGAATGTACTATAGCTTCTAAAATTTCTGATGTTCTGGGTCTAGTGTGTTAGTGCATAGCTAAAAGTTGATTTCAGAGGATTTACAAGACACTTGGTCGATGAAGAAGATTCACACTCTGTATGTGACTCAGGGTAAATAAGTGAATGGACTTTAGAACTATCATTATTTTTCATTTCATCCTTCAACAACATGCAGAAATTGGATAATCAGAAATTCTAATATGATTTTCCTATTAATCTGTTTTAAACCATGAAATCTGATATTTTCACCATGACTAATCCATGAAATTTGTCAACTTTGTCTGTGATTTACACAAGCTCTATTTATAAAGAGAACTTGTTTGAGTCCTAAGGCATGGAATATTATTTCCCATCATGCTTTTAGGGTCGTTTTACTAATAAGTATAAACAAAATGTGCTCATTGATTATATTATTATTTCAAGATCAGGAGGTAAAACATGAGGAATGTTCAAGAGTATATTCCCCATAGCAGTGTATATGAGTTTTAAGCCATTAAGAAGAAAATAACCTATCATATCAGAGTTGGGAAGAATGGTTGTGATCATAAAGTTTACCTAAAATAATTGGATAACTTGCCTGTAGATTAAAAACATATGTGATACTTGTATGTCTTTATGCTGTAGGCTTTAGAATTAATTACTGCCAGCATAAACCAGACCAAACAAAAATAGATTTGCATCAGTTCATTGTAATAGGGGAAAAAAGCTTGAGTGACAGGATAATTCTATTTTGTGTTTGGGGGAAAATGTTCACATACTGGAGTGTGATTTATTATATATGGGGAAGAATGAAGAACCTTTATGTAAATGTAATAACATGCAAGTAATACCTTCAAAAGGAAAGGAAAAGAAAAGTCTCTGGTGTACAGAGAGTTAGTCTGCTCCAGCTGTCCTCTCTCACTTTCTAGGGGGAAGACATTTGGGGAAAGGCCAAGATGCAGATATTCACAAAGCATCCGATTTTTAGTTCAGCATAATGTCTTAATCAGCTTTTACAGAGCTACTCTGCTCTGTACCAAACATGCTATAAATGTGCAGTGCATCCGTACATGTAAATGAGTCACACTCCCTGTGGTGATGAGAACAAGATGACTACATATTTCAGTAACTACACAATGCTGCAGGTAATTGAAAAGCACCATTGTCTCAGCGTTTTTGAGCTGAGCAGGAGGCTAGAGTTAGAACTTCTAAATACTGTGGCTCTTTCTTCGTAGACATTAACATCACAAGTGAACAACTTGTGACAATATCCCTAAGCTGGAGCCTGCTGGCAAAAAAACTTCATCTTCTCTGAAATCCGGTCTTTCTCCAGAAGAAATGACCGAAGATCTATTTATGTGCCCATCAAATTATCAAAATACATCATCTGTCACGTTCCCAGAGCTCAGGAAACACAGCCTTCAGGTGTCTTTTGCAAATGTCATCGTGATCTTGTGTGGTTGCATAAGCCATGGCGGGGGAATGCTGTGCGTTTGTGCTTCCAGATGGCCTTTTTCTCACTATAGGTTTTGTTCTCAAAGGCTCAGCCACCTCTTAAACTCATTTCTGAATGAAAACAATCAACTGGATAATTGATAACTGGAGAAATAATAACCTTTAATCAAATGTCTGAATTTCCAAGAAGTATAAAGTCAGCCTTGATGAAGTGAAGCAAAATCAACTACTTACTGTCCCTCTTATGACAGTTAATATCAGTATCAAATAAAATGAGCAGATGGAGAGTTTAAGAAAAATGGGGGGAAATGTGAATGGGTAGGGAGGATGGCACATTTCTTCCTAGAAGCTGCAGTTTTTCTATGGAGCTATTGCTACATTGTACTGTAAGTGCCAAAGTGTTTACTGGATCAGAAAACAATTTGATTAATTCATGGGGGAAGATGAAAGAAATCTACCAGAGGCTATAAATGCTGACATAAAAGTGTAAGTTGTGAAGGGTGCTTAGGTTGAGAGACTGTACCAGGAGCAAGCGCTGAAGAATGGGTGCTGCAATGGCTGGACCTGTGGTGTGCAAGCGTTCTTTAGCTCTCTTGCAGGCCTCCTGCAGTTCCCACATGGCTTGGAAGTGTTCTCACAATAATCTAAGAGTCAAGGGAAAGCATAGCTTTTACTTGAAGCTGGAATCTTACTACAGCAATTAGTCCAAAATGGTATTTTGTGGAGTACAGGGAAGAGTTTGGAGAAGGCAGATGAATGTTTCCTGCATAATATTTTGCGCTTCTCTACCTAAAACCCAGTTGAATAATTTTTCTTCTAGTTGCTCAGAGGAGAAGGCAGAAAGTGGAATCTTAGTATTTTAGAAGATACTTTGAAAATAGTGTAAGTAAGATATTTAGAGTGAAGTGTGGTATTCTAAAATCCCATCTCATCAAATTTAGAAATTAAAATGATCTATCCATGCATCTGATTTTAGTAGCCCAGTATGTCCCTTTAAAAATGCACCTGTTTCCTTCAAAATCTGAAAAATCCTCTAATGCTACTCTAGAGTATGGAATGCATAAATAATCAATAGGGTAGCAGATTCTATTACTGATTTATTCTAGATATTGTAGTTAATTTGTACTATTAATTTTATGTATATTTAACCTAATATACACAGAATTGCACAGGATGCAACTGAGGCTATGTCAAACTACAAAAACTTTTGTCTTCATCCACTGTTTTTTCTGCATTTGGTGCTCTTAGAAATTATTGTCTTTATGTTATGAAAGATTTACATGATTATTATGACGTGCTCATGTAGGACAATGTGCTCTCCAATGTAAATTAGGTCTGCAGAATTTACCTTGAAGTTTGTTGAGTATAAAAGTTATACAGCAAGGCCTTTTCCTAATGCATGCATTTATCAGCTGAAATCTTGATTGTTTTGCCTGTATTGTGTCACTCATGTCTGGAAAGAACAACAACCTGCTGTTTGTGAAGCTGATCTCCTGCTGCTGTTTGGCCACTTGTAGGATTCTGTCCCAGTTCCTCTAATCCACCATTTCAAAAGCACCATATTTGGGCTCCTTCACACATTCCTTTGCTGCTCTATTTGGGATGCTCTGTGAGCTGAATAAGAATTTTAATGTTCTGTTCAAAACAGAAGGAACTTTTTTGTTACATTAGAGTGTAAGGAATAATCTCCTCCACTTCTCTGGACAGAATTTCCGCACATGCACTGTATTATTTTCCTTCAAACCGTTGTCCAGAAGTTTGGGGCACTATTTCAATACATTGGTCCCTCTGGGTAACATCCCTGCCCTCCAGCCTGTCTGCTGCACGCCACAGCTTGGTGTCGTCAGCAAACTTGCTGAGGGTGCACTCAGTGCCACTGTCTGTGTCACTGACAAAACCCAGGATATCAGAAAATGATCTGTTTTAAAGTAGAGCTAGGCTTATGCTTGCTTCATAAATAGTTCTTTGGTGAGTGGGATTTAGTTTTCTGAAAAATAAGAATGTGTTTGAATTGTGGTGCTGATTTTGCTCAGTGAAAAGAAAGAAGCTCCTTGAACACAATGTACTCCACAAGTCTCTGTTGCACAAGTGAAGAAGTTTTCAGTGCAGTATATAGAGCTTACCTAGATGTGTAAAGAGAGTAAAGCCTGGCAAATGTAGAATGTTTTTTAGAGCGTGTACCATTTTTGTTTTAGCTGTAGCTTTCTGCATTCCAGAGTTCTCCCGCAATGTGCTGGATTGTCATCAGCAGGAGCCACTGGTGACAGGAGCTAACAAGGACCTCCATCTCATGGATGGATTTAGGGATGCAAGTTGAAAGAGGAAAGGAGAACAGCTGTAGCAATTTGATAATGTATCAATTGTCACCAAATTTTGCAGCGAGGAATGGAACAGAGAATATAACAAAGAAAAAAGGGAAAGGAAAAAGATGAAACAGGGAGAGAGGAAGGCATGTATAGGAGGAAGCAAAGGAAACTGTGCTGAAGAAAAGAAGTCGGACAATAGCTTGCATTTGTTCACAAATGTGTCACATTTGTAATGATAGAAATGCATAGGAAAGACATTTAGATTTTTTTTTATCAATGGATTTATTTTATGTTATGCAAAATGAAAATATTTTTAAGTGATCCATCAATGCAATATCAGCTGAAGACTTTGGGTTCTGCTGCTCCTTTTCTGTTTGTACTTCAAAATTAATTGAAAGCCTCATTGTTTTGTTTAAACTGTGAAAGCTTCCAAGGTCAATGAGTGAGGTAATTGACCTGCCTGTTGTAGGACAAAAATATGTATGTTAAATTGCATAATTAGTTTTAATTACATAATTATGGTGTTTAATGTGTGGGGGTCAAGGGTTACTATTACATTTAGAACTCGTGGCAAGAAACATACACAAAAAAAGGCAACATAGTTTAATTCTGTGTTTCTGTGGGTTTTAAAAAAAGGGGTCCACTGTGATCTATCCTTGACCTTGGATATTTGATGATTATAGCAAATAATATATCGCTGGTTTGCTTTTTTGGAATCATAGAGACACCTTTGTAAATGACTAAGTGACTTTACCAAAGACTTCATTTAGGTTTAGAGTACGCGAAAGTTAATCAACAGTGGGAATTCAACTGACAGCAATTTAATCTGATTGGGTAAGGTAATTACATGATTACCAGGAGTGTTTATATATGGACAGGGATATTTTTATTGGAAAAAAACTAATTGCTTTCTTACTGAGAAGAGAAAAAAACAAACAAATTTGTTGTCACAGGTTAAGAGGACATCCTTCATTTCTTAAAATAGCTTCTTTTCATATTTTAGCAGTAAAATTAACTCATGATGCTTTGCAAATTGGCACTGGGATTATGTTATGAGTTCCTCTGTTCCCAGAGATAATACCATATTAACTGGGTTTTTTTAGGAAGATCCTGGCTTACAGAGCAGTTGTGTGATAGCCTAAAGATATCATGATGCTTGTAATTCATCTCTGTTACTATTTGTAAACACCGTTGCTTAAATACAGGTTGATTTCACCAAGCCTAAATCTAAATGTCCATTACACTAATGGATATTTCTGGGGAGAAGGCTGCTGTTTGTTTTTCTGTGATGGTAAAAATGACAGCACTATGTGTGCTATGTACAAGGTGGATGAAAGATGATGTTCCTAAATGTTAGACGAAAAAGTCTCACTTAGGTTCTCTGAATGGTCCTTTAGAAAAGGCTCTTCCAGTCTATTGACAGTGAAGGGGAGTGCTGGGAAATGAATCTTCATTAACAAACATTAACCTCTGTGTATACCTCCCTGAAGTGTGCTACAGGGTAGAATCCCATTTGGCTAATAAATAGTGCCTTGCTCCAAAGCCTGTTTAATTAATGGGCCAGTCTTGGGCTTGGCATTTTGTATGGATGTGTTAGATGACAAAAATAAAACCACCCAAGAAATTGAAATTTGCACAAATAACTGCAGATATCATCAGTAACTGTCAAACACATTCTGCCAATGGAAATGGGATAAACTGTCTAAAAGCTGACTTCTGAGGAATTGGAAAATTAGTGCATTAAATGCTCAGTTAGAAGTAAACAAATTTTTGAAATCAACTAAATAATTACTGGAAGAAGTTCTGTGATGCATTCCATGTTATAAGAAATATTTCTTTTCATTTTGCCATTTTTTTGCCTAAAGTAGTTGTTTAGCAAATGTTTAATAAATTTTCAATTGTTTTTCTAACCCAGATGATCCAGTCACTGTTGGAGGCACATAGCCACGGCAAAATCTCATGCTGTACATTGATCACCTGTCCAACCTTTGCCTAGAGTGTGATCCCCAGTTCCTTCAAGAGATCCATCTTTACCTGTCTACAAAGAAGAAGAGGAGGAGGGAGACATCTGGGATATTCAAAGTTTAACACCAGAGCAGGTTGAATCTCCATTTATACTATTCTCTCTGCGTGTTGTTACTGTTGACTTGGATGTTTGGCTGAAGGTATGTTTCGTTAATTATGCAGTATGCTCTCTAGTTTCACCGTCACTAAAACGTTTCTATTTCGATACCTTGCATACTGAAACTACACACACATCCTTCATAGTTCCATTGCATCACTGAATTCAAAGTCATTCTGCTGTTCAGGAGGTTAGCTAATACTGAGCATGACTGGCACTCTCTACCTTTCTCATGAGCATATGCTGACCACAAAGCCCAGAATGGCTCGTTTACAGCTGCTCAGTGTACTGTACTCATACCGTTACGTATTTATCACACGCAACTCAATCCAAGTCCTCAGCAAGTACACTCATTTTCCTTCACTTGCTTAGGGCAAATAAACTTGCTTATTACTCTTCCTCTTTCATTTCCAAGAGGACTTTGATATCTACAATATAGACAAAGTTCCTCTTACTGTCCTAAGGACTGCCTCTTTAGGAGTCTAGCACAGCCCACACACAATCCTGGAATATGTCCAACTTGTTCTTTGAGCAGAATGTGAACCTCTGACCTTCTGGGCCTCCGGCAAGAGTGCTGCCTACTGAGCCACCAATACCCAGGCCATCAATAAGTTTTAAATGCCAGTTGCAGACTTCACAGAGATAATGACTTCAGTGTGTAAAGGTTTTGTTGTGGAGGCTGCAGTCTCACATATGGCATGACAGAGTAAATATGCTAAAACCATAGAGAGCTGTTGCATAACTTGCCTTAATATAACAGTTTTTGTAATATGTTTTGAAGCATGGAATATTTTTTTAAAGGGACTCTCTTATTTAGGCTTAGGCCCAAAATGAAGCTATTATAAAAAGAATGTTTAGCAAAACCAGAAATATGTCCATGAAATTGTTGGTGTGGGAATTTCAGGGTAAACTTGCTTGGATTTAAAGAGACGCCTGCATGTCATTGCAGTGTTGTGCTAGGGAATGAGAATCAGCAAAGGAAAATACTACTTACTAAGTGAGAATCAGAAACTGAAACTGAGCACAATTAAGATATTAGAACTCTATTACAATTGTTATAATGTCCTGAAAGTCTTAACCACATCTTAAGAAAGATGAGATGAAAAAATAAATTCCAACTTAGTAATTCAAAGCAGCGTTATTGACACAGGTAAATAAATGCATTTGCATTTTGATATAATTTTAACCTTCTCTCAAGTAAGTTCTTGTAACTTTTATACCTCTAAAGCAAAATTAATGTGAAAGAGGTGTTGAGGTTTTGGCACATTTCACTTTTACTGATGTTTTCTGTTTAAAATGTATCGTTAAAACCATGCAAAAGACATGTTGATGTTTGTGAAATTGAAAATTATAACAGTGATTACACAGAATATTATTTATAGACAGATCAAGAAGGAAAACAAAGCCAGATTGAAGCTAGGACTTAGGTTATGGAGAGGCTGTTAGATAAATTGCGTGACTCTTCTATGGAGCAAAGGCCAAGAACCCGGGACTTCTTTTCCCAGCTGAGTGGCCAAATCACTAGGCTACAGACTCTTGCTCCCTCTTGTGTTCTTTCCCCGGCCCAGTGAATCTTGAATTATTTTCTGTAAAAGTATAAAGCTTCAGTAGGGTAGCTTTAATATATCCCTATCCTTGTCCCACAGTTTAACGCAGCCTGTAGCCTATTGATTAGAACATTATGCTCAAAGATATTGCTTTGAGCCCTAAACTGAAGAAGGAATTGGACCTGGGAATTTTGCTTCTGGAATGAGTACTCCTACTGCTAGGATAGGAGTGACTGCTGCTCGTGTACCATTTCAGGAAGAAACAGCACCTGAAGAATTTTGTAGGAAACCCACCTGGTTGGTGTTTATTAGGCTGGCTTAAGCTGGCTTTGAGAACACCTATTGGATCAAACTCCTCAGATCATCTCTGCAGGGGCTGGCTTTGTTTCTAGACCCCAGTCAGGGTTAGACATAAGCTTGCAGTGGTGTTCAGTACTGGCCAGGTAGGTAAATTCTGTCCATGTGTGTAGGTGCACCTCCTGTGTCTGGTGAAACTTACCATCAAAAAAGGTATTGTATTCAGATAATAGACATCTTCAGGATGAGACAGGGGCCTTGAGATTCATTATTTTGGGTGGAGGTACCTGAATTCTCCTCATATCTCATTTTGGATTCCCATATTTTTAAGCCCGTAATTAGTTTAGTTTAACAGCTCCTTTGAATATAGAACTGAGGGATTTTTCAAGCCCATTTTTAAAACATCAGTTAACTTTAAAATACTGTGTTACGATTAAACAAGCTGATATGAAGAATTTGTTGTTGAGAGGTGTGTTGGGAGACAAGAGCCAGGGTGTTAGGAAGCCCGAAAAGTGAAGTTGCTTTTGAGGCAGTTGTGTAGAACAGTGTATCTTAAATCTGAACTTAGGAAGAGTCAAGTAAATTAACTGCATTGCAGTTATAAAACACTGTTTGTCAAAAATTCTGACTTAATTCCTAGGCTATCATTTAACTTTTTTTCAATCTGCATGTTTTTATTAAGTCCTGCAGTGCAGGTCCTTACTCATGCAAATGCGTTTATCTGCCTCAGTGGAATTATTCTGGTAAGTCAATGTCTAATATCAACTATGATGACTCTGGTTTTCCTTTTAATAGAAATGCTAATTTTGAAAATGACATCTGTGACTTATTTTCAGTCTGAAGGGCTATAGTCAGTTTAAAATTAGAACTGTGGATTTCCTTGGCAGTTGTTTTATTATTGTTTCTACCTGTTTAAAACACTGGAGGATTCACGTGATTAATTACACGTTCTTTTTCTGGCAGTAGATGTATCACCTGGTTGGGTATCCAAATGTGAATTATTGCTGCTTTATAATATGGTAAATTGGCATTTGTGGAGGTGGGAATAGAAACTTATACTCATGACAGGCAGTCGGTTTTAAAGACATGTCTTTTTCTGCCTTGCTATTGTCTATTTTCATTGCAGTGAAGCTTTCTATATAGTAGGATAGCACTCAGCAGAAGTAGGAAGGATGTAATCTGTATGCTGGTCATTGCCTGAGTAGATTTATGTGCAGTTCATTTGGCAGCACTTACATTTCCACTTTTGCTGGCTTATAATCCGTCTTCAGAAGGGCTACCATTTGCACAATTTAACACTGTCTCTCATTTTGCAGTGAACAGCACTTTGTAAGTCAATATCATATGGATGATTAGGTGTTCATGGGAACCTACTGGTGAAGAGAACTCATTAGCACAGTGTTGACTCGATTGTTCTGGAGAAGTGGGTGTTAGTATGTTAAAGAGGATGCACAGGTTCCAGTGGTACAATTTTGGGGTAAATAGATAATAAACCCCCACTAACAACCCATATAGTGACAGAGAAAGATAGACAGGACTGAAAGAAAAATGGAAGAGGAAACTGAAAAGAGGAGTGGAGGAAATGGAAGCATTTCTACAAAAGGGAAAATTTTTAAAAGCATGAGTTAACAGAGTGGTAAACTTTGAAGGTAAGTAGAGGTCTTCAAGAATAAATGTTGTATAACTGGATAAATTATATTATGTGGTTCAAGTTGATTTGAATCAATGTAATTTGGGAAGCCCTACATAAAGCGATTATAATGATTAAAAGTTGTGAACAATAAGCATCTTGATAGAGGCAGATAATAGTCAACTGTAAGGCAAGGTATAGAAATGAAAAACAGATTTGTGATTCCAATCACACAAAATTGAGTATTTAATTTGGAAACAACCTATTTCATGATTACAGGTAGGAATGGTAAAAAGAAATCACAGTAAGGATGACTCCTATGTTAGTTAAAACTCAGATTAAAGCCTTATCCTCATTAGTTTAAAAACTGTCAACTGCATTGTCAAAAAAGAAGAAAAAAGTAATATGACTAGTGTTGTGTTTGCCTTTGATCAATTTTAAAGCTTTTTTTTTCATTTTATTGTGCATTTTGATACTTTTGTTGTGTATTAGAGATTTATTGATAACTTATAAGTGACAATGATTCCGCTGCCTTGAATCACTTGATATCTTGAAAGCAAAAAGATTGCATGGTCTGGTCTCACTGTCTCCTCTTGAGTGTTGCCTTAGAGGGAGAAAAAAAAAAAAAAAAAAAAAAAAAAAACCCAAAACTGTTTACAGAAGTCTGAAACTTATTTGCATTTGCCTTTGAAACGGGTAGGAAAATTTTCAACTTAACAGAGTTTTAGATAGAAATCATTGCTTATCAAACCTGAAACCTCCATCATATGAAAGGCAGTCTAAAGAAACTTTTGTTAAGAAGCTTTAATTTCAAATAGCAAATAACTAAGTTATTGAAAATGGAGCTGCTCAACGTGAAAACTTGAGAGAAATCTGCATTACAATACCCAAAGCCTAATAGTTAAGGCATTATCCATTACGACATGTGACTTTGGTTCAATTTCCTTTTCTGAATCCAGATGAATAGGGACTCAAACGCAGCTGAATATCTAATGCATCCAAGGCAACTGTCATTGCCACTGGACTATTGTGCATAATAGGTTGGGTATCTCTGCTTTTGTGGAAATTGTGAAAGGATTTGTCCTAATACTAACAAGCCATTCTGAAATCTCCAGAATTCTTATAGGCTAGGAAAGAACCTTATAAGCTAACCTTATTCATAACCCCCAGGCTCTGAAGCAATGACTGTAATAATCATTATTTTATATATTCATAGCACGCAACATTTATTAATCTGGACTTTAAATCTCAATCTCAGACTCCGTATAGAGTTGCCTTTCCATGCCTCTGGTTATTGCTGTCAGTTCACTCAGGTTTTTCTCTGTTTTTCTTGTATCTATAGTTTTAACAGTTCAATCAAATCTGCCCAGAAGTAGTACCTCAAATATAACAGCGATTAATTTAATGGCATTTTTCAATGTGGTTTTCTGTCTCTATTCTTGCACCTTGTGCTTTGGTATGACAAAGTGAACTCAGTGGCAGTCACTGTTGAAGATGCTTCTAGTTAAAATGTGCATCTACTGAATTAAAAAAAAAAAATATCCAAAACCTGTTATAAGTAGTTTGATTATGATTGGGACTTTGTTTTGAAGCACACAGTCAGTGATGGATCCCATGAAACTACAATAATCAGGGTTGTTCTCTACTCCATCAGTATAAAGGTATTCTTCTGAGATTACCAAAAGGGATCAGTTACCTTGGCAATGTGTCCACCAATATTTATTGTGTCTATTTCTTTACACAGGCTAACAAACATTCATCATGTGGGAATGTTGGTCATGATCAACTTGAGCTGAATTTAAATTGATGACCTAAAGGTTAAAGTCTCTGTATCCCATTACCTCTCCCTTGGGCTGTCAATCCCTTTACAACTGGGTTTAGCACAGTTTTCAGTTTGTCGGTGTTATTGGAGGAAGAACAGTCTTTAGAAGTGTTGATCTGACAAATACTATTGATGTCCTGTTGAGAAGAAGAAGAAGAGGAAGGGGGAAAAAAGAAAGTAAAAAGAAAGAAAAATAAAAGATTCCAATATGACTTTTGCAACTGGCAATACTTGATGCAGGAGATTCTGAGCAACTATTCAGATGCTGGACTAATAACTTAACCAGCCTGTTAGATAGCTTTAATCCAGTCATATGGGAACATAATACAGTGTAGCAGCCCAGTGAAACATGAAACTATGAGAACAGCTGAATAAATTTAAACACATTTTTGAACATTCTAACCTTTGTCATAAAAATCTGATAATATAGAAGAAAAACGAAAACACTTTCTTTTGGTTTTGTTATTCTGTCCAGTAGTTGAGAAGAGTTAATATTTCTTGTGGTTCCTGACTTTAAAGAAGCAGTGACAATTTCTAGCAGTACTTTTTGCCCCTTATGATGTCTATTCTTTCTCACTCATTAAGGAATGAATCTGGTTTCTGTTTTATTCTATATTGTATATACATCTCAGCCATAAATATTTAAACTAAGTAAATATAGAATCTTAAACATAGAATATGCTTTCATTTTAAATTGGTGGCTGTAAGGGGAGGTAAAAATGTTTAATTCAAAGACCAATGGTTCCTTTGGAAGTGGGGGGAAAAAAGTGTTTTCCCTAAAAATTGAATAGACTTATGCTTGCTGTAGGGCAGCAAACATTTTACAAGATTATACCTATATTGTTATATTTATATGTATAAAGTTCAGACTACAAAGGATCTATAGGAAAGGGTTTGCAGATACTCACTTCAAAAACACATGGCTAGTATTCAGCCCCTGTATCTGGGGCTAATTTAATTCCTCTTCTCCACTCAAAGTGCCTCACTCCTGCCTACAAATGCAGAACAGATTCCCTGGTAATTTTCTCTCTTGGAAGTACCGTCATTTTACTCCAGCTGGAAATAGCAAGAGATGGAAATATCTTTATGACTCTACTTAAAAACAAACACCAAACAACATAAAAGTAGGAATAATTTGATAGATAGTTCCTTAGCAAATTGGTGCAGAAAAATGCAGAAATATGAAGCATACTGAAAAGTGCAAACCAGACATTTTCTCCAGGAAAGTGTCTTTTTTTTTTCACAAACTGATTTTTGGAGGCAGTGTAATATGGTATATCTGGAGTACTTGGCTTTATTGCTAGTCCAAGCTGGTAATGGAAAGTCATGGTTTTAATTTGATCCATGCAAGTAAAGTTTAATACCTGTCAAGGTGTGCAGCAGGCCTAGATTCTATTCTTAAGAGACAATTAAGAGAGTTGTAAAAAGAAAGTTTTATTGAACCAAATATAAAGTAGACATTTGTACTCTGGAATATTATGGCTGGCTGACTCTCCTATGTATATTCCTCACTCTTCTTACATATATATTGTACAGTCTGAAATGTTGAGCAATGCTGAAGGCATCTTGAGGCAGCCCTTCTGAGGCTTTCTTGAAATAAGACAAGTTCTTTGTGGTGTTTCAAATTCTGTGGTTCAAACTGTAGTTTGTGCAGGTAGTTAATAGGTTGGACCAGCCCCTTTGGTAAAGCCTGGATCCTTTGGTGGGTAGTATATTGTTGAAACATAAAATAAGCTATGATTATATAAGGCATCTTCTATAAACAAAGCCAGTTTCACTTTGTGTTTGTAAGGCAAAATCAGACCAAACATCAAAACAAAAATGGAAAGTTGATGATATTTTATTATGCATTACAGAAACTTAATTGACCGATCAATATGAATCTCCTTTGTTGAGTTTCATGAGGTTGCTGAATTTTGAGATGATAAAAATCCACCTTATATTTTAATTTATTTTTATGTGTAGACCAGGTGCCTGAACTGGACCCAGTGGTAAAGAAGGCTTTATCTAGGTTTAGCATTACTTTTAATTTTCCATATGTTTTTCTACTGAAGAAGATATGACAGAACATAAGCTGGTTTCATCTCCATTCTTGTCAGAACAGGAGGGTACAGCATTATTTTCAACAAGATTCAATGACTATCATTGACTTTTTAATGTTAAACCTCTGATCATGGAAATTTGTGGCAAAGGCATTACTGGTTTGTAAAAGAAAGATTGGGATATGTTAACAATGCCCTCCATAACTATGCATGGTAAGAGTTTTTGATGTTGAGGGTTTTTTACATGGCTTGGTCTGGAGCTATCCTTTCAAGCTCTGCAGTGTTACAGTAATGAATCCTAAATTCAAAGGTGATTTCTTAAGAGAGTGTGGCTTTGTTCTCCTGTGCATGCTGACAGATACAGAGTCGACAAAACCTTTCTTTGGTCTTAAATCAATACTGTAATAAAAATGCAAATACTTGTGATGTTGGCACAGCTCCCATAGAAGCACTTTTCACATGCTGAGCTTTTTTCCCCCACTGATTGTCTCCACCAGCCCCACGAATTCAGACTGTGTTGGCACAGAGACCTCAACATGGAAAATCAAGACAGAAGGACAGTGTCCTCTCTTGTCTCTCTGTGCTTTTAGTTTCCATCTCTTCAAACTGTCCTGAAATTTTCCATTTCAGATATGTGGTTACTCTTAAGTACTTCCTTTTGCTAAATTTGTTCAGTGAATCTAGACCTCTGAGCTCCAAGTACCATTTTTATGTGAACATAAGCTCTTTTTTCTCTTTGTGGGCATCTCTGCTGTACAGAACGAAGTACAATCCCTTTGTCTGTAGTTGTAATATACTTCATTAGTTTCCAGAAGACAATAACTTGCTTTATTCTCATTTTATAAGGATTAATTATACTCAGAAAAAGTGCTCAAAGAGCAAACAGAAAAGGAAACCAGATGTTGCAGAGTTATTTAACCAGTGTTATTTGTGGACAAATATTTAAGTTATGTGAAGTAATTTTTTTGGTGGAACCTTTGGATGCTGGCTACTGAGTAAATATAACATCCAAAGTATATATATGAAATTATATTTTACCTGATAGTATCCTTCTTTTACCTGTCAGTTCCTTGGCAGCACATGTACAAAAGTATTAGATTCAAACAGGAGCGATCTCCAAGGTGTGTTGTGTATAGAGTCATAACTCATAAACAGGCTTTTGTTGCACAAGGCCAAGTTGCACATTTCCATCAGATTAATTTTGCTGTGCATTATTGAAATGATATAATGATAAATCTCTCTGCAAATTTGTTTTTCTTATAGATGCAGAATCTAAAATGGGGAATGCTTGCATCAAGCAAATGAATGAATCACCTGAACACCAATGTTTAAATGTGTTTCAGTGGGAGCAAGCTTCCCTTCTGGAAATGATGCCTTGCAAAACAGATGTGCAATTTCTCTTATAGGCAGTTAAAGGCATATTTAAAAGTTAGCATGTGTTCCTAAAACTGTTTTTGTTTTAACTATTTTTCATGTGATTTAGTACATGTAAGATTTGTAAGACACAGTCCTGAAGTACACAGGGTTCCTATCCTAGGCATTATAGGATAAATGAGAATATTAGTTTGTATTGCCCCTTTCATGTTACCTATATTCTTAACATCTCCCAAATCCTGACCTGTGGTATCTTTCCAAGTTTGACTTCCAGGTGTATTCTTGAACACTTAGAGCTTGTCTTCCCCCAGCCACTCCTGCCAGCAAGCCTAATGTCATTAACACAAATTATCTAAATGACAAATGTTGCAATATTCCAACTAGTGGTATCTCATCATGCCTCATATTCAGCTCTGGCTATCTGACTCAAGGAAGCACCTTACCCTTATTTTGATAGAAATGATCTTTCAACAGATTTCATCTAGCATTTCAATATATTGTTTCTTTTAGCCTTTAGTGGCTCTTCATTCTCTTATGTAGTCTTTCTGCTGTTGTCTCCTTTCCCTTTGCAATCTTTTCCAGTTGCAGTATTCCTTCCAGGATTTCACCTTCATTTGATGTAATTTTGAGACTATCTCCAGGCTTTCCCCCTCTTTCCTCATTAGATACCTGCAGGCTTTTCAAACTCTCTGTTTTACAAACTTAACCCCCCACTTTCTCTGCCTCCTACCTCTACAGCTTTTTCCTACTGTTCTCCAGTGGCACAGAAATTTTCTAACAGTTGTGTTATAGTAATTTTCACAGTTCTGTTCTGACCTTACAATTTCCAGTTAGTTGGTTTGTGCAAGTGCTCAGGCTGGTGAACTTTACACTGAACATAGAGGAATAGAAAGTATGTAGTTTATGTCATCAGAGATGATAATAATCAGTCCTTCTTTTCATAATACCATTTCCTGCTTATGGGAACCCATTGTTGCTGAGAGTTTATTGCAGAGACATCACTCTTAAAGGTACCTTCATCTTAAGAAGTTTGTGCATCTTTTTTATCATGTGCAAGAGTTGTTTGCTTTATGTAACTACTTCCCTTCTCTAAATGTTAACAAGCAGAAAGTGATGATAAATGTTAAATGCTTCTTGTAAAACTGTTAAGTCATCAGTTTCAAAACAGCACAATGTTGATGTTTTCATTAGATCCCAGCACCTAAGAATGTCCAGCTTTCATCACAACAGAGTTGTTTAGTTCCACATAAGTCTAGATACTCTGCCCTTGGGAGTTATCTTACTGTCACCTGCTCCTAAATTGAAAAGCATTTGTTCAACTAAAGGTATGGGGTGTTTTTTTGTTGTTTTACTTTTTTTTTCTTTAGCAGGTACCCTTGATGTAGGACAGAATCCATTCCATGTAAAATAAATCAAAGTCTGAGTTGCTAATAACTAACCTTTTCATTTAAATATATCCAGTTCTAGGTAATCAAAACCTGTTCCTTCCTGCCCTTATTCTCTCTTTCTCTAGTAACCAGATATTTGGATTTTTGGACAAACCATTCTCTTGGCTACATAGTGAGCTTTTAATTGGTAGCACTTTGTTGATGAATAAAAATGTAGTGCTAGGTAAACTTGGCAAGAGCATATTCTCAGTATAAAAGTCTAAAAACATTTGTCTTGAACAATGAAGGTAGAGCGAAGACACTAAATTATGTCCTTCAGTATAAACCACAATCAAAACCCTGAATGTTTTTCATCTCATGTAAACAATTAACAGAATCATTTTTACCCAGAATGTCAGAAAACCTTTAAAAATGTATAACATAAGTACAGCCTTGATTGAATTGGGTGTAAATAAGAACTGTTGTCACATTCACCTGGCTGTTTGGCTTAATCCAAACCACTTTTTTTTGTTTTTAATATTCCCCTCTTTATCTTCAAGATACACAGAGATGCAGGGCCAAATCAGATTTTGCCTGAAAGGAGTAAAGGAATGCATACATAAATGTGTTAGTACCTACCTGAAGCTTGTTATTTTTAATTCTGTAAAGCTTTTAAAAAGTAAAATGCTACTGAGAATATTAGCAAATAAGTTCTTACAGTAGGTATGGTTCTTCAGGATGAAAAAGGAGCATTAGGCAAATATTACAGGAGTAGGAGAAAAAAAACCCAGCAAACAGATATAGAAAGGAAGAAACAGATCTTAATGTGTTCTATATACGTTTTCCTAGTCCTTGTACAAAACCCATAACCCTGCAGAAAGCTCATGGATACCTGAGGTGTATTACATCTCTAAAAACCCTCAAAACAGGAAAGTAATTGAGGTTTTTAATAAATATCTGAGAATATCCCTTCCAGGAACCTATGGAAGAACAAAATGTGGCCTCTCACTGAAACCGTGCTCATCAGCTGATGGCAAGGTACTACACAGCACTCATGTTCTCCTCAGCTCCATTAACATTAAAACTTCCAGGCCCTGTCGCCCAAATCTGTCCTCTTTATTATATTTCTGGTATGTCATACACCACATTGCATCTAGCTTTGAATCTCCGTGGTATCTCTTGTATTTATGCATTCTGTTTGCAGAGCAGCTTGTGGCAGTCTAGTTTAGACTGCCCCATATAGAAAATGACTATTATAATCCTGGCCTCGTGGTCTGCACAGAGGAATTTCTTAAATATATGCCCTTTACTTATAAAACACATGTGAAAATTAGAGATACATGGAGAAAAATGCTGTTGTGCTGCGTTCTTTGCTTTCAGCAGAATGTTTCAGAGTCATTTAGGTCTCTTGATTTTTTTTCCAGTTACACAGCCCTCTTTTATTCTGTCCTATTGTTCTGATGGTGGTATATCCACTTAGCATTTTACTTTTCAAAAACAACCAGTAAGACTTTTTCCTGCTCTTCTTCCCTTAAAGATTTTTGCTTCTGACACTGTAAGTGCTTTATTTCTTTGCTTTAAAAGAAAAGAAGAAATATCTCTTTTGACATCACATGCTGTCCTACTCTAACAGGTCTGTGCTCTTACTGATGGCCTTTTGATGCAGCATCACACAACGAGACATTAGGCATCTCTTCCTGCTCTTAGAAAAATGTCAATTAGAGAGATGATGATTGAGGAAGACCTAATAGAGGTCTTAACTTGAAACTAAGATTTATCTTTTTGTCTTCCCTCTTGTTCAGATTGCAGATACAAAACTTAAAATGTCACAACGTGTGATCTACACAGCAAGCTGTGTGTCTACGCTAGCAATATCTATGCATTTGTCAGCCACAGCACAATGTACTACTCTGCAATTCTGGGATGAGGTGAAGAGCATTCTTGCTGCTATGAAACCATGTCTTCACGTTTTTAACATGAAGTATAAGGAAAAATCCTACTTAAAGATTTTTATTGTAGTCTCAAACCGTTATTCGCTACAGCACCACAAAGATGAGAGAGTAACAAAACAAAGCAAAGCCTGCTTCATTCCTAGTTCAAAATACTTATCAGATAATTAACAAATAAATATAACATGTTATTTTTTCTTTGTGCATAATGAATTTGTAAAAAGGAGGAGAAGCAGGATAAAAAGAATTAGTAATGCTAAAATGTGAGTGACATCTATTTCTGTTCACAGGATCACAGGATATTAGGGGTGGAAGGGACCCAAGGAGATCATTGAGTCCAACCCCCCTGCCAGAGCAGGACAGTACTATCTAACACAGATCACAGAGGAACACATCCAGACAGGCTTTGAAAGTCTCCGGAGAAGGAAACTCCACGACCTCTCTGGGGAGCCTGTTCCAGTGCTCTGTGACCCTTACAGTAAAGAAGTTCCCCCTTGTGTTGAGGCGGAACCTCTTTTGCTGCAACTTACACCCATTGCTCCTTGTCCTATCACAGGGAGCAAGTGAACAGAGCCTGTCCCCCCTTCCTGGCCAGCCTTCAGATACTTGTAAACATTTATCAAATCCCCTCTAACTCTTCTTTCCACCAGACTAAAAAGCCCCAGGTCCCTCAGCCTCTCCTCATAAGCCATGCCCTCCAGTCCCCTAATCATCTTCGTAGCCCTCCGCTGGACCCTCTCTAGTTAGTGCTATGGATCTTGCTTATGAAAGCAGCAGATCTCAGATGGTTATGTGCTAAGTAGTTTTATTTTCTTTCTGGTTTTTTTAAAAAGGAAGTCTCTGCTCTTCCCACTTAGGGACCAGGAGGTCATTGGATTATATAGTATATGCACACACATATATACACACACACACACAGAGACACATATATGTGTGTATGTATATATTTATGATCCTTACAATGTAAGAGAAGGGGTTTGAATATGTAAATAAGATCTGTCTGTTTGTGTGTGTACTAAACAGGAACGACTTGTGTTTGTGTGTTTGCATTTGTGTGCATATACACATGCTCGCTTCATGTATACATATGTCTTAAGCAAGATTAGACAACACTGCACAAAGAGCTAGCTAAACTTATTTCTAGGTTCAAATGCTGTTTACAGCCTCTAGGCAGTACTTAAACGTTGATAATAAATAGGAGGGGGAAAAAAAGTCTTCACTAGAATTGCTTATTTAGCAGAATTTTTCACATCAGTTTATTAATCCAGTAAATGTATTTCCAAAATAAATGGGAACTGAACAGGAAATAGCTGTCATGTCTGCTACCAGTTTGACCACTGTAAGTTTATTGACTTATGGTTTCCAGAAGCCTAAGCCAAAGCTTTCTCTGTATTGATTTGTGTGGGATATTTAGATTTCCTAGTATTTAATTACTTTTTTTTTCCTAGCTGGTGTTGTTTGTATTTAATTACTTTATTTGTTTGTTTGTTTATCTATATCTAGCTCTTCTGTTTTTGCTTTCTCTTATTTATGTTAAGTCAGAACTTCAGTATCTCTTTTTATCCTTCTATTGAGAGATTTACTGTTCCTGTGCAGAATATAAAGCATCCTTTTTCTGCATAGACACCCATATAATAATTTTTTTTTGTAAACACTGAAGCCTTCATCTTCTAAACAAGGTTTTACTCATCATGAGTGAAAAAGGAGTCCATTTTATATGATGATATCCTCCAACGTATATAAGGTTTTACATGAACCTGTAACAATAATCCAGGGATTGAATTAAGTAAGAATGAGATTTTAAAGTGGTCAGTAGAGTAATGGTTTCATCATTTAGTTAGACACTATCAGCAATGAAAAATGATTTAAAATTGTTGCTTAATATTCATAAATGATGCAGAGTGCTTGAAATGAATTTATTTGTATTAAATATTAAGTTTATAATCAGCCTATGTCTGTTTTAAGATTTGGGAGCAATACAAGTGTAGTAGTTGTTTTCCCTTTCAACCAGAAAAAAAGTATAAATTGAAGTTGGCTGAGGCTGCTAAATTGCTTAGTTATACTTAGTTAATTATTAAATCCATTCACAATATGACTTGGCAGTACACTAGTTAAAAACATTTCACATAAGCAGTCTCTAAAAAGTAGTATCTGGCAGCTTTAGATTTGTATTTAACAAGGAATGGATTACTGAAGCGTGGAAACAATGCCAGTCACAAAGCCATCTGAGGTCTTCCCTGCTTTTTGTGTCATTCATGAGAAAAACACTTTTCAGTTTACATTCTGTATTTCTGCTCTGTGCCTTCAGTCTGGAAAGAGAAGATCTGGAAATACCTAATGGCAAGTATTAAGTTTCTTGAAGCTAACAAAATAGTGGTTTAGTTTGTGATAAATCAATTAGTAATGATTCATATTATCTACATCCTATGAAACTTAGCATTAAGAGAATATCTAAACTGTAGAATACAGGAAATTAGCTGGTACATGGATTGCATTCTTTCATTCTGGGTAAAAGTGCACAGCATAAATATCAAAGCTCAGTCATGTACAACTTCCAATAAGCATGCTGTCAAATACAGTAATAGCTCTGCTATGCTATGTAAATCCGAGTTGCTGAACAGTTAGCAAACAGCTAAATGACATTCTTTTGAAAGCTTTTAACTTAGCACTACCACAGGGTAGGTTGTTAATAACAAAAACAGCTGCATAGACATTCTTGGATGCCATAATTAAACAGATAAATCTGCAGTGACATACAACTGTGATGAAGCGATCTCCTCAAGGATGAAGGTCCATGCTTAAAGGCTGCTTGAAAGTAAAAAAAGAACTATATTTTGGTGTAATGGTGTGTTAGAAAAAATATTTTCAAACAGAAAAATGGCTAATTTTCCCTAACTGAATTGTTTTACAGCAAAATCTGTGACCAGTGTTACTTCTGTCATTTGTAATCTGTGCACTCACAGCATATACACAAATATAGGAAGTTCTTACAGTACAAAATTTCCTGCTTATATATGACCTACTGTGATTCTTGCTGGGAAAAAAAAAAAAAAAAAACAAATTCTTAGTATTACAGCTTGAATAGAAGGATGGTATCTTTCCTTTTAGCTCTACAATTCAACTCTCATATATAAACATCTCTGAGAGAAGAACCAGGTCCAATATTAAATATTCTGTGTATTCCAGATAATTTTCAGATGTCAGCTGTACTTCCCACTTTCTATGCAACTGAGAATGCATTCATGCAAGCTGTATACTGTTTCCCCCTCTAATTAATATATGGTAATTTGCCTGAGTTTAGGTTTGGAAATTTTTTAGGGAGGTGGATGGGGGTAGAGAGGGGTTGTGTGCAATATATGCAAGTTTCAGTTCCTGCTGAATGTGCCAAACCCACTTTCCTTTAGAAGTGTTGAACTGCTGCCTGTAAATCAAAGGGTCAAGTCCATATCTTGTGTCCTTGAAGCTGTCCAGCTTCCTAATAGTGACTCTTAAATTGCTGAAATATGTTCTGATTTTGAATCCAGTTGGAAATTCCAGCAGCAGGTAAGACCTTGGACTAGTTCATTGATAAATGAGGTATGCAAAGACCAAGCGCAAGTTAATTTGAGATTAATTTAGTTACTGCCTACCAAAAGCCAATAGAAATGTTCCTTGTTGATTAGGATTACCCACAGTGAAGGTGAAGTTTTGACAATAAGGATGATTGCTTTAGCTTATAAGTTCAACCAGTGTTAATATCTGACTTTTTTTCTTTTTTCATTAGGAGCTTTCAGTGTTGTGAATGTAATTAAAAAATTATTGCAATATAGCAAAAGATGTGTTAGCATGACCTTATTTTAGCAGGTTGTTTAGATCATGAACCATACTGATGTGTTTTTTTTCCTATGTGATGTGTAAATCATATAGATAGGTAGAGGTGGACTTTCATTTTGACATTTTCTTGCTCTTCACTTAGAAATTGATGTTGCTTTTGGAGAGGTGTTTCTGAGAAATAATTGTTTTCAGTCCACATTTTGTTCTTGTCCTCTCTTGTGAGGGATCAATGTGGTCCATATTTGACAAATCTTCTTCATTTGGTGGCCATTACAAAATATTTTCACTATCTCCTTGTAATTATATGTTACAAATTAAGAAAGTAAATGCCTTTGGCTAGATGGAAATCTGTAGTTGGTCATCGTACATGCATAAATGCTATGATCTTGGTTCAGAGGGCCTGTGGAAATTTTGGCCTGAAGTAAGTTTCCAAAATCTGGTGAACTCTTTTCTTCTTCCAGATTAGAGGTTTCTCTCAGAGTGCAGGTTAACTTTGCATTTCTTTTTTCTCCAGTTCTACTACTGATGTATTTAAAACTTCACTTTGCATGAAAACAAAGCTTTTATAATTATTTCTTTTAAAAGAAAGCCTATAATTAAGATATGTGATTACAAATGTAGTAGTTTCAGAAGCATTCACCCTTCCAAAAGATTGTATTATACCAATTTCAGGAAGTCTAACATGCAAGGAAGGAGGAGTGCATCATTTCTAGTGCTGGCCCATGCTGGATGGAGCCAAGGCAGCACCCTGCTCTAAAGGGTCACACTTTGGCCACTTCCCTGCTGCTGACTGTGCAACAGGACCGCTTTCTTCCTTGTGCTCTGGTTCAGGTATGCAACTGACAGTTCTGTCTCTCAGATGTATTACCAGCAATACTGCAAATGTAGGATTGTTTCAGGCTGTTGTGTTCAGCACAATTGCTGCAACTATCTTTTGCTCATGGAGAGAATCAGGAAAATGCAAAGGTCTGTTTCCTTTGCTAGCAACCCTATTGCATGGTCTGTAGGCCATGCCCTCCTGACTGGCATCACAGCAGCACCTATGTCAAATATCTCATGGGAATGTCAGGATAACACCACTAGTGCAATAACAGAAAGCGAATCACTTAGTTTGCTTGTACTTTTGTGGGCTTGCTTTGTAATCAAGGTGTTATCTTCCTGTGGGTGTTAAAATACTTCTGGTATATCCTTGTATATACCTGGAGAGGTATATACAAGTACCACCATGACTCAAATCTCTGTGTGTGGGTAGCTTTCAGACTCTTGTAGAAAAGTGGCTGGGCATGCAGATAAATATCGGCTTCCTTTTTGTAGGATTTAATACATATTACTAGTTTGGGCTTTAGTATCCTGCAGAATATAAAAATTATCTTTATATGAGGTTAATTAGGAAAACTTTTGTTGAAAAATCTCTCTTTGTTTTGAAAGATGCAGTACTGTGTTCAAACTCAGATCAGATTTAGTGAACAGATGTGCACTTTTCTTTGAAGAAATGATTTTGATAAGTTCTAAACATGTTTGTTCTATATAAAAAGCCAATTACCATGAATTCACAGACAAGCACAGTGGGTTTTCTACCGCAGTGTTGAACCTGGTGTACACAAAACAAGATATACTTTTGCATTTTCTTTTCTTCTATAATATGTGTAAGTGTACTTCATGTTTGTATTAATTTACATACATTTTGTATACATATGGTCTGTCATTTAATTCTCCGCTGCGTCACTACACAAGAATGCCAAAGCTGATTCTAATTGTTCAGCAAACTAAAGGAATTTAGGGAGGTTGCCCAGAAATTCAACGTTACTTAAATAAAATACACATGTATTTTAAACCTTCTAACAGACACGTTCGGTGCCATAGCCCCTTTACTAATATTAAAATAAGACTTATCAGCATAAGGTTGTGCTGCTGGAGCCAAATCCTGGGATCAGCGTCCAGTCCACGAGCCTGCAATCAGTTACACTTATGTTGAACTTCATGCACATTTGTCATTCTTTTGAAATCAGCAGGATTATTCATCTCCATAAGACATGTGTGGAACTGATTCCATGAGTAGATCCTCTTTTTTTTATTGGCTTTGTTGTGAATCTGAGAACAGGAAGAGGAAAATCTGCATTAGGACCACAGAATGTAGTTCTTAGGGATCATATTGGAGAGACGGTTTTGGTACTCGCGCTGCTGGTAGTCACTGAAGCAAAAAGATGACCGCCATGGTCAGTGTTGGAAGGTGGTTCTAAGAGGTGAAAGAAGTTATGGAGAACAAGAAAGAGAGCAGAAAGGTATTCCATTGGTTCCCTAGCAGAGCTGAAACTGTTGAGGTCCTGTGAAAAATCCCAAGCATACCATGAAGCGATGGGAATGGTAGGAAAACAGTAAAATAAGTGTAGAAGGAAAGATTAAACAGTTCTTTTATTTTGAAATTATTAACATCTGGATCTACTAAATGTTTTGGTGCTGAGGTTTTGTGGGCTGTTTAGTTTGAACCTGCAGAAGGATATTTTTTGATGCATCCTAAGTGGCAATGCTAATATAATCTATGAAATGTTTTGTTTTCACTGGACACCACTTTTTTATGTCACTCCTGGAAGGGAGACTTGCAGTTCACAGTGTCGTGTGCAGTAGTTGTAGAACCTTTCACCATCAGTGCCAGCATTAACAACAGAATTTCAAATGTATGTGTAAGTATGATATTAATAATCTTCTTTTGGTTCTCAAGAAATTTCTTATTTGGCAAATTTCAGATTGAGTCTTTTAATAACACCATCTCTGCCCTCCCTTCACTGCCCAAATAGAAGACTGAGAGCAGCTATGAGGAGATTTAAGACAGGCTAAATGAAATCTTGTTGCATTGGTTGAATGTAACTGCTGCAGGTAATTAATGCCTTTCGTTTTGAAGAATGATTTCAAGCACTCGAGGGAATCTGGAACGATATTTTACTTTTTATTCCAGCCAGTAATGTAGAAAGGAAATGAAATAAGACTAATTTTATTTTCCATTTTTGCTGTTTCTCTTCTCTCTCTGTTCTTTCTCTTGTTGAAAAACTATTGTCATTTATCTCATTGAAACACAGAATTACTGCCCCCAGACTTTCAGTGAACCACAGCTGTTGACCTTTTTTGTTAAAAGCTTCGAATACAAAGCCTCATTGGGAACATTTGCAGCCTGTGGACCATGACAGTGCTGTAGACTTCTCTCCTGTCCTGACAGAAGTGAGTGCCAGAGACTCTGCTCACATAGTGACTGCATTATTTTCTGGCAATTGTGGTAAAGATTTCTTGCTTTTGGTTTTTCTGCCTCCTCTCAAGTGTCCAGACATCCTTCGAGCCTATTATACCACCTTCTGAATGCTATAGCTTTGTCCCTTAGGCTACATAATCTGTTGTTTAAAATGTTTACCAGTGCTGTACAGATATTAAATTAGGCAATGCAGCTTAATGTGGAATGTGTGGATACTTGAAGCTGAATTTAAAAGACATCTTGATTTCCTTGCTGTGTAATAGTATATTACAGTGAGTGGGAAAGAAAGTTAAAAATTAAACTTTTCTAGTTTAGGAAGTTGCAATTTTCAGTGAACTTATGAATATTAAAATAAAGACAGAATGCTAAGTATATGAAAAACTCAAACTGTCTTCACTTGAAATATTCCATAAACTCTTTCATTTTTCCAGGTGATTAAATTAAGCACTTTTCAGTAGTGCACACCAGCTGCTGAGTCTGTAAGTAAAACAAGTGCTTTCCCAAAGCACATGCTGGATATTTCATTCTTACAGCACTTTATTTTGACAGGTAATCTTTACTCTTCTGCATATGGAGTAAAAATTCAAAGGATAAGTAAAAAATACAGGCAAAATGTGATGTGGTTCACAGTTTCTGTGAATTTAAATAGAGACATATTTTTAACTGATGAATACTAGGACATATAAAGCTCCATTTCTAAATATATAGTCTATATGTAGTGTGAATTCTGAAGTTTGGACCTAGTGTCTGTCTTCTCTGTACAATTGACATTTCTCCAGTCCTTCTCATGTGAGTATATGAGGAAAGCATAAAGAGTGGTAGTGGAAGGAAATTCTGCTTTTTTTTCTTAGGCTAATTTTCTCTGTGAAACTTGATCTGGCTTAGTTACATTTATGAGATTTCTCAAGTAGAGTAGGAGCAACGTGATGCAAATACAAAAGTCATACATTTTCAATACAATTCTTTACACTGCAACTTATATATATAAAAACCCAAATCATTTCATAACTGAGCTTTCTAAGCATTAGCATAATTGTAAGCATACTCTTATTCTATGTAGTCTTTTCCCTTAGAGCATAAACAGGTACAGGCTTTTTTTGGTATCCACAGTCAAGTCCACTTAGAGGTGCAAGGAGCAGAAATTGTACTTGCAATTCAACTGGTATTTTGGAATTATACTGGCAGAAGAGAGGCTGCCTTTCAGAGAACTGTTTTCTATTCACTTTCCCCTCCTGTCCACCCTCCCCCCCCCCCCCCCCCCCCCCCCCCCCTTTTCTGTAATAGGACAATATACTTCTTTCAGCTGAACCATGAAGTTCTCGAATATCCTGAAAATCAAAATCAGGATTAATGCTTGAAATGTATACACCTATCACAAGGAAAAAAAAAGTCAACCTCTGTGCTAAGTGTGACCCACAGAGCTCTGGCTTCTGGTCTCTCCAGATCCCAGAAATCAATATCAGACCCTTGAGTGGCACCCTGGTTAAGCAGGAAGGCTGTTTGTCTCCTCTGCTTTAGGTAAAACTGAAGAACTATAGTAGCATCCAAAAGACAATATAACAAAAAGGCTGAAGAGCAGCACAAGCATTGCTCATTTGTAGACTAAATGACTTCTGAATGTCCCTTCCATCCCAAACCATTCTATAATTCCTGTGATTGATTACATGGTTTAAACCCATCACACCCAGTAACCTTTTCTTCTAAATAAGCATCAATATTACTGTAAGATCTTAGTGTTGAAACGTCTACAAAGAATATCTGTTTTCAAATTATATGTTGTATTTTCTACTGGAGTTGTTAGCAGTGTATGGGAAGCAGATCAGGATGCACCTCAAAATGCAGTGCTGAAGAAGTGTGATGTAAAAAGAGAGCAAGAAAACTACAGTAATGTCTCAGACTAATCTGATCAAAGCACTTCAACTGAGTCAGCTATATGGCAGTTTGAGTCAGATAGATATGTTTGAGGAGAACAGCTATGCTGTTTTCTATCAAATCCATATAATTTTCCTAATTTAATTGCTCTTATAAAAGAGAGATACAAAATTTCCCTTTGTTTTGGTAGTTGATGTAGTACATCTATTTTACTTTCAGAATAATTACATGGAGAACAGCACAAAAGCCATTATATCAGAGAAATAAAATGCTGATTGTATATATTAATTGATCTCTAATGTGTTTTAATAGGCTAGGGAAGGAGGAGGAAGGTATATTCTGCCATCGTTACAGTAATCCTGTCCTGGTTTTTAGCAACCCTTCAAAAACTATAAACCAATCATAATGTATAAAAAGCTAACAGGAGGATTTGTTAATGCAGAGCACAGCAGTAGAAATTAGTTTGGACTTAGACAAAGATTAAAGTAGTGCATTAAGTAATTAAAGAAACACACGAAGAGCTCCAAACTGTAATTCAAAGCAACTAGGATCTGGTGAGAGGAGGCCAAATCCAGCAGGGTGCTGGTGTGGGCAGTTCTGATCTGTCAGCGACGTATCTTTTATATAAGTATTTTCTAAATATATTGAGTATGATAAATATATTGAGTTGACGTTTAGTAAAACAAAAACTTAGGTTAACAAGAGGCTCTTATCTGTCACTTAGCTGTTTTGACAACAAAAAGTTAAACCAAATGGTCACCTATTCTTACTGTAACCAAAAAACCACTGGTCAACCTACATTTTACAGCTGTTATTTCACAGTCTTGGTAACCTGGAAGGAACAAATGCCTTCCAGAGCTAAACTTTAAGGGAGCAGGGATCCTTACATCAGCACCTATTGCCAAAGGCTACGTTCTCCCATCCTGGGCTATTCCTTGCTGGGTATCCTTACACACAAAAAATTTTCCTCCAACTCTTCTGAGAGTTTTTTAAAAAGTAGTTATGTATGAAAGCACAGAATGGCAAACCCTCCTCTCTCAGATTCCTCTGCATGACTCTCTCCTGTGTCACAGTGGAATATACCTGAAGAGAGGTTGTAGCCAGGTGGGGGTTGGTTTCTTCTCCCAGACAACCAGCTACAGACCAAGGGGACACAGTCTCAGGTTGTGCCAGTGGAGGTTTAGGCTGGAAGTTAGGAGGAAATTCTTCACAGAGAGGGTGATTGGCATTGGAATGAGCTGCCCAGGGAGGTGGTGGAGTCACCATCCCTGAAAGTGTTAAAAAAAAACAACTGGACGGGACACTCAGTGCCATGGTCTAGTTGATTGGCTAGGGCTGGGTGCTAGGTTGGACTGGATGATCTCGGAGGTCTCTTCCAACCTGGTCGATTCTATGATTCTATGAAATTTGAAGAGACTATTAAGATAGTTCAAGAAAGTGCTTAATCCTTAAGAGAGAAATCCTATAAGGAGAAAATGGTAATAATAAAAATAATAAAATAAGTCTCTTTGGAAGAAATAAGAAAGAAAGAGAAATTTATTGGCAGTTTTTCTCCCCATGCAATATTCTTGGAAAACAAAAATCAGTAATGTCATTAACCAGATAATAGACTGAGCTGTTAGTAAATTCTTGACATAACTGAAATCAGTATCTTTATGAATTGAAGAAATAAAATACAAGGCTGACCAACTTGTAAGATGAGCAAAGGACCATTTCTGAGCACATCTGATGCAAAAACATTGGCATTCATCTTATTTAATAGTAATCTTTTTGCCAAAAAGATTAATGCAATACCTTTGAAGAGTAATTGGCATAAAGAATAACCTCAAAGAGGAGCGCTTCCACATGCCTAGGCTTTATTTTGCCCTCATTAAACTTTATTCTGAGTTGAACATTTCCTGTCTATAACATATAAGGATTATTCTTCTGCAAACATCCTAACCTTTAAGTTTTATTACATTATTCTTTCTGATGCCTTTTGTTGATGTAGAACCAAATATGATTTTTAAGCCCCTTAGTGTTTTCAGGTCTGCTTTTCTCCTTTGCTTCATCAAGCAGGTTGAAAGCTCATTCTAGTCAGCCTGTGCATCAGGTGAAACAGGCAAATTCATAAAGCATTACTTGCTTTCAGGAACCAATATATACAGTACAACTGAAGTTCAAGACAGCCATGTATTAAAGATTGAAGAATGATAAGAACGGAAGGAGCCTTGGGCAGGACTGTGATTTAACTTGCTTTTAGTCCCAAGCATAAAGCTTTGACTGAAGGACACACATAACAAAACCCTGTTAGTGTGTCATCCTTTTCATTTCTGTATGAGCCACATTACACTCTGTAACTTTGAATCAGCACTTTTTTTTGAGTTAGGAATTATCTGTATGTGCACTATGAAGAATCCCTGGTCTTTAACTGGCTGAAGTGGAAAAAAAATCAAGGATTGTTGGGGTATTTTAAATTTCTGTCACAATCAGGTGAACTGATGCAGTTGTCTATGAACTGCATTTGTTTCCCTGTGAGCTCAGGATCAACCAGATGCTTTCAAGTCCAGATATTGTCACAAATTGGAAGATATATTCAAAATAAAGTCTAGACTTATTATCTCTCTCTCTTCCCATCCTTTCTCTCTCCCCCTTTTTCCCCAGCATCCTCTTTTCCGCACCCCCATTATCTCGTGAACTTTGCTTCTCACCATAAATTTGTCTGATCCTGACATTTTCAAGATAGGAAGTCTAGACTTTTGGAAGCTCTGGAGACTAATGAAAAAGTCATTGAGGTGGTTCTTAAGTGTCTTGGGCAGAGTTCCCAGGGCATCTTCGACAGTAAGCGTTACTTCAACGTTTCTGTTCCACATTTAGAGATCTTCTCCATTAACTTCTGTCTGAAGCTAACCCAAAGGACAAGCAAATGTTTATGATAGAGATTTTGTGGGTGTATGATCCAGTAGGATATTTCATTGACAACTTCTGGCCTTAAGGCAAGTCTTAAGGATCTTCATTTTTTGCTCTGTCTTTTGAGCTATGGGTTTGTGTTCCTGGGGAGAGAACAGTAGACATACTGAGCTTTGTGAAGGACAGTGGCTATTTGGTTTTGCCTAGTATTAAGCAGTTACTAGCAGCAGATATCATATGCTCACCACACATGCAATATGACTTCTGCTATGAAAGTAATGTTACCTAGTAGCATCTGGGGCACCTTAATTGATGTGTTTGAAGACTCTTATGCAGCTATAACAATGACTTCAGCTGGTGTTTAGCAGAAATCTCTTTGGGGTTTAGTTTACTTTTTTACAGCTTGTAAAGTGATGATAAAAGCTGAAGGGAGAGAATCATACTTCAGAAGACATCTATTTTGATAAGACAAGAGTCCAAGGAGTACAAGAAGGGGCTGGGCTGCTAGCAGACACCCACAGACCTCTGTGCAAGCTCATTAAAGATATCTCCCTGTTAATGCTTTTTATCACTTACTGCTAATGAGTCTGGAAGAGGAAGAGCTTTGATGGGTGTCGTATGTTTTTTGAAAAGAGAGTATTGTCTGTGATTTAGTGGGTTTGTAAGTTATGGCAGAAGTTCTGAAAGTCTTGACTAGGTTCTTCTTTCAGGTGTGAGGTTTTCCTGGCAAACTAAAGAATAAATGCACTTTTCAGGGCTTGAAGAAATCCTGCACACCACAGGATTATTTTCAGTGGCAAATCTGTTTTCAGTAGTGAGCACAAACTGATTTTATAAATAAGAATTAATATAATAATGAATATTTGCATCTACTCTGAAAATGTCTAATTCCCAATGACCATAGATTTAGGAGTATGAAATCAGTTAATGTAAAGAGATCTTACTTTCCAAGACCTACCAGCTCTAATGATTTAACCAATATTTCAACGCTGGCGTGCTTGCTTTGCTGCTGTGGTGTGATTGTACATTATATATTGCCTATATTATAGAAGCAGACTTAAGTGTACTTATAAAGATGTTATTGAGGTATATTTGAGCATCATGCTGTAATCAAATCACAGGTACACAAAGTTTGTTTACAGAGGTATGATGTAGAGATACTGGAAAGTGTCCAGAGAAGGGTAACGAGGCTGATGAGAGGCCTGGAACACAGCCCTATAAGGAGAGGCTAAGGGAGCTGGGGTTGTTTAGCCTGGAGAAGAGGAGGCTCAGAGGTTATCTCAGCGCTGTTTACAACCACCTGAAGGGAGGTTGTAGTAGCCAGGTAGGGCTCAGTCTCTCCTCCTAGGCACCCAGCAACAGAACAAGGGGACACAGTCTCAACTTGTGCTGGCAGAGGTTTAGGGTGGAAGTTAGGAGGAATTTCTTCACAGAGTGACTGGCATTGAAATGGGCTGCCCAGGAAGGTGGTGGAGTTGTCATCCCTGGAATGTTCAAGAAAAGACTGGATGAGGCACTTAGTGCCATGGTCTAGTTGATCGGACAGGGCTAGGTGATAGGTTGGACTGGATGATCTTGGAGGTCTCTTCCAACCTGCTTGATTCTATGATTCTAAGTGCCTGACTGCTCACCGACCTACTGGTATCATCACAGCACCTCTCTACACTTACAAAGCTGAGAGCTTTAAGTACTGTGCTCACTGAGAAACCTCAGTGGCTCTCACTCGGACATTGCGTAAAAGTAGTTCTCTGTTTCGGGGGTTCTAGCTGAACTGTCCTGCCCCAGAGTCTGCTTGTTTGCTGCTTACATTTGTGGCAGTGTGAAATGCTGCTGTATTTACTTTTAATCCAGTCAGCACTAAGAAATCTATGCAGCAGCTTTGATGCAGCTATCTGTGTCTTGGTTATCAGCCAGTCTTTTCAGATATACCAGTTGCTCTTGTATATGGTACACTCATGTGTTTCTTTGACCTTTCTTGGGAGGTTGATGAATGTGTTTTTAAGCTTCCATAAGTGAATTGTAATATATGCTAAAATTATATTTTTACAATATTTCTGCCAAAATGAACTACAGTGGATGGCTTGTGTCCACATTACTTTGGAATGTGCATGCTCATAAAATTTTACACCGGACATTTGACAATTTGCCAACATTCATTTGCTATCACATCACCATCGTTTCCTACTTTAAACTTAGTAGTACCAAGTGCATACACAAGCACAGTAGTATGCTGCTTAGAGTATTACGTATTTAGAGGGGAAGGAAAGATGAAATCAGAAGAACTGTATGAAAGTCTACTGAAACAGCATAGTAATGCTTGAACTTTATACATCCTGCCTTAGACAACTGTGTAAAATGGGCAAATGGTAGTTCTGCATTCTAAGAGCTTGTCTCTTATTGAGGAAGATTTGTGCCAATAACAAGTCAGAGCTATTATGTCTTCATGAATATGTACATGTTGCTGTCTACAGCTACCTGAAGGGAGGTTGTAGCCAGATGGGAGTTGATCTTTTCTGCCAGGCAACCAGCAACAGAACAAGAGGACACAGTCTCAATTTGTGCTGGGGAAGGTATAGGCTGGATGTTAGGAGGAAGTTCTTCACAGAGAGAGTGATTGGCATTGGAATGGGCTGCCCAGGGAGGGGTGGAGTTGCCATCTCTGGAGGTGTTCAAGCAAAGACTGGATGGGGCACTTAGTGCCGTAGTCTAGTTGATTGGATAGGGCTGGTTGATAGGTTGGACTGGATGATCTTGGAGGTCTCTTCCAACCTGGGTTGTTCTATGGTTCTATGATTCTGTGTAGTCCAGGAAATTACAGGTTAGAATGCCCTGTGTTGTCTGAAGAATACAATGAAAGCAGCTATTGTCATTTTATATATGTATAATCTTTACCAGTATTTCTTCCGCTAAATACAATTATAGAGAATGTAAAGGAATATTGTCGGGAGAAACTATACAGCTCTTTGTTAGGAATATCTTGGACTTTTGCAGCGGAAGAGGGCACCAACATCTGTGTTGGCTTTAACATTTGGTTCAGTCACACATTTTAATTTCATTCATTTGAAAGGATGAATTATGGGACTGTTTGCTCTCACTTTTGGCACTAATGCATTACTTACTGTGGTCTTTTGGTTCATAATGCTATTGTATTTGGCATCACAGCACAGGTTAGAGGCTAGCAATACAAAATAGCTTCAGTTATTTATGTTCTTTTTAAAATGTGGAGGCATTTCTACTCCAGTTGACTTTCCAAAATATTCTTTTGTTTGTTTTTTTGTGTGGGTCTTTTATTTTGTGTGTTTGTGGGTAAACCTACATTCTGAACCCTATTATGTGATGCTGGATTTAAGTGAAATTATTACTATTGGACCTGATCTAGATATAGATAGGGAGTTGGAACTAGATGATCCTTGTAGTCCCTTCCAACCTTGAATGATTCTATGATATTCTGTATAGGAAATCTGCTATAAACTACAGAGGACCCTGTTCCTTCAGTTGGCAGGAGGATGAAATGGTCCCTTCTTGATTTGTTGGCATTTTGATGGCCTTTGAGGAAGGTGAACTAAAGCCTGTGATGTGAAGTCATTCTCAATTGCTGGTGGTATTTTGGAAAGAAAAAATTAATTCTGAGAGCATGTGAGATTGAAAGAAACTTCTATTAGTTCAAAATAAAAGTAAAATTCAGAAGATAAATATTAAAGGGAATATGAAAATTAGAAGGGGCAATAAAAGAGGAATGGATGACCCCAAAAGCTTCAGTTTATTCTCAAGTTGTCCAAATTTTTGGATTTTGCCTGAACCATCTGTATACTGATTTTCTATACTACATCTCTATGAGCTCATGCTATAGGAAACAGAAGTACTTGAAAGAAAATGAACAAACAAGTCTGGTCTTTATTAGCAAAAGAAAACAAAGGACTGAAGCAAAATTAATCCCCTTTGTAACCATATAAAGTTAAGAGGCACAGCGTTATGAGACAAACAGCAGAACAATTACATCTGAAGTCTGTAATAAGATTTACAGCATTATATTTTAAGGAGCTTAAAACCATGTTTCTGAATGTTTTGCATTGTGTATGAATCTTGTGAAAAGATATCATTTTCCAGGGTTTCTCTACTTTAGAACTAAAACATGCAGAAAAGTACAACTTGCTGCACTGCAGACTGTTCAAGATTGCCCTCTGACCTGCTGTTGCTGGCCTCGGCTCATTAATTACACTTATTTTGTGTCATCTAGTCAGTGTCTGCTTAAAAGGTAAATGTCAGATGTTGTTTCATGAGCACACATTTCATATGGAATATTCTGCTGTTGATTGCCCTCTGAAAATGGAAATGCTATAGCTTTTTTGTTTTCTGACACTCATGAGAATGAGGAGAAAATAATACATTACTCGTAGCATCTTATTTAGGCACCTCATTGCTGGAAGACAGAGACCTCACCTCTCTCTACTGGTTCTTACCAGATTATATAGGTTGTGAACAAACTATCAAATGCCATTTATTACCAGAGAGTTTGAAGTGTTCCTATTTTCCATCCTTATAATTTTCTTAAAAAAAAAATATATATATATATATATATATGTATATATATCATAGAATCAACTCAGCTTAGTAAGTGTTGAGAGGTGCTGTGCTGATACAGGTTGATGAGCAGTCAGGCACTTAGAATCATAGAATCAACCAGGTTGGAAGACACTTCCAAGATCATCCAGTCCAACCAATCACCCAGCCCTGTGCAATCAACTAGACCATGGCACTAAGTGCCTCATCCATTCTTTTCTTGAACACCTCCAGGGATGGCAACTCTACCATCTCCCTGGGCAGCCCATTCCAATGGCAAATCACTCTCTGTGAAGAACTTCCTCCTAACATCCAGCCTATACCTCTGCCAGCACAACTTGAGACTGTGTCCCCTTGATTCTGTTGCTGGTTCCCTGGGAGAAGAGACTGAGCCCTACCTGGCTACTACAACCTCCCTTCAGGTAGTTGTAGACATCATTGAGGTCACCCCTGAGCCTTCTCTTCTCCAGGCTAAACACTTATATATGCATGTGTGTGTGTATATATATATAAAATCTGTCCAGGATTGATAACATGCTAAACTTTACATATTGGTAGGACTTTGCCATTGGAATGGGCTGCCCAGGGAGGCGGTGGAGTCTGTCCCTGGAGGTGTTCAAGAAAAGACTGGATGAGGGCATTTAGTGCCATGGTCTAGATGACTGGCTAGGGCTGGGTGCTAGGTTGGACTGGATGATCTTGGAGGTCTGTTCCAACCTGGTTGATTCTATGATTCTATGACTTGGCATACTCCAATAGGAGGTTGTGAGTCTTCTAAATCTTCTGCAGCCTAAAGCTAACCCTGGGTGTTGACCCGGAATTATGCAAGTGCAGTGGATATCTTCTTTCTTCACTGTCTTTTTGCAAATAAATAAAATCACTGTGGACCATTCTGAGAATGAGATGAATTCAAGTTAAAATACCATCTGCCTTATGTGTTTTGAGTATATGGGTGGGTAATAGCAAATATTACATAGCTGTTACAATTTGGACAAAAAACAATGCCTCCTCTTGCTAGATTCTCATCCCCTGAGGTATTGAAGACTCATTTTCTGCAGTAATCACTTAGCCCATTATGTTCAGCAAATGATTGCATCAGATAATACATTTTGACTTGAGTAGCCTCAAAGTACTAATCCCCAGAGATTAATAAAATTATAAATGTAACTAGAATTAATAAAGTTTCATCAAGAAAAAGGATTAACACAGTACTATGTTTAGTCTTGTTGTCAATCTTTCAAAAGAGTATGCAACACAAAATTTACCCTGGAGTATTACAGCAACACTTCAGCATTTCGCAACTTCCAAAAGTTCTGCTTTGAAATTTTGACTCTGTGACCAGTACATTAATTCTTTACCTACTGCATTTTAAAACAAGCTACAGTTAAAAATACAAAATAATATCAGTTATAATGCAGGAAAATGCAAACATGTGGCATGAATAAATTGATTTGAACTGGTCATTTAACATGTAATTCATCTACAAAGAGTTCCTGGTGATGGAATTCCTGGACTTCCATTTTGGAAAAAAAAAAAAAGCAATGTTGATTGGTAGAGCTTCAAGACCATTTTTCCTGACTTTTCACTTGATATTGTTTAGTTTTGTCAGAATAAATTTTCATACCTATCTCTGAAATAAAGCACTGCTTCTCTGTCTTCCAGAGATCTTCTTTAATCTTGTTTTAAACAGAAAGTTAATTGTACTCTGTTTAATCTTACTAGGAATGCAGCTTTCAAGGTCAATTGTTTTCCATTTGGAGCCATGAACAGTAGAAATTAAACAAAATATGTACATGCTGATTGACCCATTCTATCTTCTTACTCCCTGACAGCATTTTCTGCTGTTACGCACCTGAAGGTGCTGGGTTTGGGTACTGCCTACCCTTCAAAACCAGATTTTTATTGTATGCCAGTCTGGAACTGAAAATATGAGGAATTCTTTTCTAACAGGCATGAGTTTTTAGCTGCAGTGTTTTCTGAGTGACTAATTTATGTTAATTTAAGGATCTACATTTCTTTGGGGTGGAATACCACTGCAGGGAGTGAGGCTCTATAGTCTAATAGTTCTAGCAATGAGTGGGCCATTATTCTACTGTAGGAGGTGGGGCATACTGGTTCACCTCTGTCTTTGCAGCTGTTTTGAGTCTTTATTTGCCTTATCCGTTTAGAATACTTTAGTATGCTTGTAGAGACATTTCAAAGGCTATTTATTATACAAATTTATGATAAGTATAGAGTTAGTCACAGATCTATCCTCCTTTTGGAATAAATGTTTCTCTCCATCTTTCATCCCACTGAAGAGTGAAGATCTGGAAAGGCCCTCTTTAGCACGGCAATATATTCTGCTTTTGACTTCAAGATAAATAAAAAGCAAACAAACATGTCTTTGACAAGTTTTGTCTTGGGCACACTCACTCATCCCTCATCAGCCAAGATAAATTGCTTCAGAGGGAGGACTTCCATGTTCACAGAAGGAATGCAGAAATTCTTTCTGTTTTGTACATTCTTGGCATCTTTCCTTTGTTATCAATTTCACGTCGTCTTTGTGTTTTGGAGCTCTGCTTGGGAAAGGAGGTTATAAATATTAAAAACTCTGCACAAGTTCTTAGCAATGCTTTAAGAATTTTTTTGTTGTTGTCTTAAATGTTATTTGTTTCTGCTATTTTTACCTCAAAGCTACCCTCCTTATCCAAGCAGTGTATTTTTAGCTAGTCCAGATAGTATAAAGATAGTTATTATTTAGGGAGAGATGATTGTTTGCTCGCTTCTTTTCCGATTCTGGTGTAGCATCGCTAGCTCTGAGTAATGCACACTTAGAACGCATTTTTCAAATGTGATGTGAGACATACAGAATTTAGATTTTGAAGGTATTTTAATGGGTATCCTGCTATGAACAGCAAGTATTTTAAAGTAGTCCAAGAGTTTTTAACTTGAACTTCATGGGTAGACAAACTTTGATCATAGCTGCGTAGGACTTTGTAATTAAAACTTTCGTATGATCAGCCTGTGACTGATACAATTTCTGTATCAGTGCAAATATACCTCTGGCATGACTTCAATTAGATAAGAATTTCTCTTTTCTGTCTCATAAATATATGCAGTAGTTATTGACACATACCTGAAAAGCCAGCATTTTCTTTTGAGTAGGAGCAAATCTATATCTTACTGAACCCTTAAGCTGTAGACTCCATTGTTAAGCTTAAGTGTTCTTTCTCACTGTTCTACAAAAACTAAAATCATGTGCAACTTTTCATGTATTTTTTCCACTATTTCTTGCCTTTTTTGGTTTTTTTTTCCTGGCTTGTAAATAGTCTACGTGGACCCTTTTCCTTCATGTGTAAGGGTGATGTGCAGATCCCTCTGTCACTTCCCACAGTCACCCAAAGCTCCATAGGGGAACAGTGGAAAAGGATATGGAGTCAGCAATAAAAGGAACAGTTCAAATGCAATGCAGAAGAAAAAAAAAAGAATCCGTAATTGGAATGTTGGTAATTACTGTAGCCTGGAGGTCAAATATTTATGTGTGGAATTTCTGGACCATTTAAGCAGCTACTCATTAAAAGCATGTAAAATGCTTGGAAAATCAAGCTATCATTTTACAGATACTTGTACTTACTCCCAAGGAGGGAAGGCAAATGTGCATTGATAAGCATACATATACTTTCAAGGAAAAGTGGATTCCCATGTACATATTTCCTGAAAGGCAGACTGTCAGGTGGGCTTTGCATTGTCAAGCCAGACATCTGTATCTCAGTGGTAGGCCCTGCTAACTCTAATGGGAGAAAGCTGGGAAGAAATATGAACAATTTCCTCATAGATGGCTCCGTGTTTTAATGGGCTTGTCTTTAGCACAGCAGGAGCAGTGTGATTTTCCCCTGTGAAGCAAGCAGTGAGATCTGCGAAGATCAAAGGGGGCCCTCTAAAACCATGAAGCCATCCTCAGGGGTGATGGGTGCTTCTGTGCTATCTCTGCACTTCCCCCTTTTGGTGTTTCAGACACAGGGTGGAGGGAAGGTTTTGCTCAACAATGGTAGTTTGCTTGTAGTTTAATTAATCCTCAACTGCATTCACATTTTGGCAGCCTTCCAGCAGAGTTCAGCAAGGATGGTGGCTATCACTCATGCCTGTACCTGCCACCTTCCTTTTCTGTAACTGGGGAAGTTTCTCTGCAGGTTCAAAACCAGCAGTGACATCCTTCAGTCCTCTCAATGTACTGCAGTACAGAAGGGCTTTCAGGTACAGTGTCTGCAGTTTGCCCTTAACACCTCAAGTTAAACTCTCTTTTTCTTCTAATGAAGTCTTCTGTTTTTAATTGCCCAGGGTGTTTTATCTGGTATTCTATCTTGGCCTTTCTCCATATCTATATTTGAATTTGAGGTTTCAATTCTCCCAGTGCTTTTCCCTTCCAATTTTCAATTGCAACTGTTGTGATCAGCTACTGCTTTATTCTTCTCTCCGATCCTTTCACCAATGCAGTGAGATGAGGTCCCATATTCTTCATATCCATGTGATGTGAGTGGGTGAGTAGTAAGGAAATGACAGAATTAATTAGCAGGTGTCTCCCTTCTTTTGCTTTTGACATCCTGTCATTTACCATGCCCTTATGTCTAGGGCGTTTTTCCTCAGAGTTGTGCAATCCTTTTCTAGGTTATCATTGAGCAATCTTAATTATTTCAGAGACAGTCCTCATATAAGAAGATATTTTCTGAGGGAAAGGACTTTCAAATGTTTTTAATTTTTAAACAGTTGAATATAGTAAAATGGCAATGGCATGGAAGGAGTAGCATAATTTTAAACAATATCTGCAGCTACTCTAAGCCATGAGAATGGAGCAGTTTGCAAATGAAATGCCAAGCTTGAAAAAAACTAAAGATAACACAAAAATTCATTCTCATGTGTTCCTTTTTCATCTTAGAAACGACACATATTGAAGGTTTGGTCTGCTTTTGCACACAGTTGCCTCCTGATGTGGTGAGGCATGTCTGTAGAAGTGTAGTGGTTGACCTGTATGTGAGCATTCTTTTTTGTTGTTGTTGATGGTTTACCTCAAAAAGTGTTAAGAGTATTCCTCCTGTGCATCCCTTGCATGTCTCATTGTATCTAGTGAGCATCTCTAGTGAGCATCTGTACCATTCATTAATTTTCCAGAGAGGAAGGGTAAAAGAAAGGCAATCTGTGCAACAATGGACTCAGGTATGAGTGAAGAGCTCTAAATATGTACTTTAGATCTGAAATCTAATTGTATTTATATATTTACTGTTTAATTTTGCTTTTGACATTCTAGTATGCTTTTTATTATTCAGTGTATTGCTTTTCCTTTCTGTTGGGTGACCTCCAAAGAACACTCATTGTTTTAAATCATGGATATTCTGCCTCATTTTGGGAGAAGAAGGTAAGTAAAAATGTCCAGAACTGTAGATCTTGTGAACAGTCCTTTTGTCTTTGAGAACTCAGGGTATTTTTTTTCCCATAGAGTACTTCAGTTATGCTTAGCCTTAAGGGAAATTATCTTGCTCTTTAAGGAGTTTCTTTTCATTATTAAACATTTCTATGAGTGACAAGTGAGATTAGATGAACATAGTGCACATTTGGGGAAAGGAAGGATGAATAAGAAATTTAAGTGACATGAGCAGTAATATTCCTTTTTTTATGAGCTTTGTGCTATCGTGTGACTGGAAAGAGTGAATATTGCTGACAGGTTATTAAAAGGCAACCCCATTTTCTTTATCTCTAGCTGTGGCCTTATTTGCATAGTATTAGTAAAATAAATGTGTGCACATCTTTGATGTAAGAGCCAAAAGCAAAAAAAAAGAAGTAAAAACTAGAAACAAATTTGTAATTCTCCAGTGTTCATTCTGAATGATAGTTGATTTTTATGCTTAATACTATAGTTTGTAACTGACAGAAAAATAAGAATCCAGATTGAAAAAAAATCAAATTTGTCTGGATTTGTTTTCTTAAGCTTGCATGCTCTGTATTGAAACTGTTGCTGTAAATTGTGAATCTCAGCTAGAATTTGATAGGCTCTCATGTTACGTACATCATTTAGTCCCCATAAATGTTAAGATTCCTTTCTCTGGCTGTATGCTGCCACTGACTTCAGTGGGATTACTGGCATTATGATCTTGGAAAATGAGGCCAAAACATGATGTTGTTTTGTGTGGAGTGATTTGCAGACAGATGTGCAAAATTCAGTCCTGACACAACCAAAAATCACCAGGAATCTCCATCGTCTCCCAGCATCTTTGTGGGAAGAAAGGTTTCTTGCAAACAGACTTTTTTCCAAACATCCCAGGTTGCTTAAATTGTATTTCAAGTCTTGTAAAGGTTTTATGACAAAGCTGGTATCCTCTCTGTGAAACTGAAGAAGTTTTAAAACATTTGTGTTGTTACTTGATTGGCTTTTTAAGCTCTGTTAAATTCTCTTTTTAACTCTTTGATAAATCAGTCTTCTAATATGAAATTAGAAATGGGCCAAACAAGCTGAGCAAGCTCACTTATCCTTAAGATGGAACAGAGCATTTGACCAACTGGGGAAGGCAATGAGGTGAATGCTTAAGCCAATGTGTCTAATAAAGCAGTCTGTAACAGTTCTCCCTGTCACAGAAGGCTTTTTTAAAACATTCTCTACTCATAATGTCCTGTTGCCATTTTATTGTGCCTTTAACAGCTGTGCAAGGGTGATTAAAAACAGTCCTCAAGTTTCCTGTGTCACTTTTCACTCATCATCACTGCTCTGAATGGTAACAGTTTAAAACTTCCCATGCCCGTTGGCTAATGCTTGTTGAGAACATAACATTGGCCTCTTTATTACAAACTTCACAAGTCTGTATTTTGAATTTTTCGGTGTCAGACTTACAGGAAGGATCCAAATCTCGAAATTTAAATAACAATTAATTTTCCTCGTTTTTTTTTGGTCTTCAGATTCCTCTGTGCAAAACTCTACTTGACGCAGCATTACTCTAGAATTAGTTTCACTGTCTTTGCCTAGCAACACAAATCGGTTTTACACTTTCCAGGCTTCCCCTGTTAACTTCTAAAGCGCAATGTTGTCACCGGTATATATCTTTGTTTGCTATTTACTTGTTACTAGGTGTCACAGCTCTGGACAGGCTCCCCTGGCTTGGATGCTCCCCAAGCTCTGCCTTCAGGTTCCACCACACTGGAGCTGTGCTCTCTCAATCTTCCTGACTTTGAGCAGAGCCAGGGACTGCCTTTGGCTCAGGCTCCTACGCGTGTTCTCGAGGCATGCTCTCCTAATTGCTCAGACCCGCTGTCTTCAGCTTGGGCATGTATTCACGCCGGAACCCCAGGAAGATCCTCCTGCTTTCCTTAAGCTCAAATCTTTGTGCTGTTCTTCTTCAGACTGAGATGGAAATTTTCACTTTGAACTTTTGGCACTGCAAGAAATGTACTGAATTCAAAAGAAAGAAACATCTTCATGTCTTTTTTCTTCTTGTACTGAGAGGGGCACAGTCCCTCTTTGGAAACTTGCAGCCTGCTTGTTGCTGCCAGTCAACTCCCATTGACCTTTGCCATTGCACAGTAAGGAAAGTTTATTTTTTGGCCCACAGCCTGTACCTTTTTTTCATCTATCTCCTACCTTTTGCCTCATCTGTCTTCTTGACCCACCCTATCTTCATAGCTTTGAGAAACAGTGCTTAACACTGTGCTCCCTTTAAATTGCCCCAGGAAGATGATTCTGCCTTCTCAGACAGTCCTTAGGAAACTTACTGCCCAGCTCAGCACATTCTGAAGTGTTAGCAACATCTTTGCTTGTTCTGTAGTGTCCCTGAAAAAGAAGGTGTCAGAGGACAGTGTCCTCATCAGATTTACTCAATGTGTGAAATGGAGGGGAAAGAGTGAAGACATGGTTTGCGGCTTGTTGGTAATAGGAGCTGCTGCCTGTAGTGCAAAAGTAAAACATAGCTGCTTGGCAGGATGAGGCTTTTGATCACAGCACAGGTTTGGCCTAGGCTCTGCAGGAATGAGCTTTATTATCCTCCTAGTGACATGTGTCCCGTCCTGAGTCATGATAGCTCTCAAGCCATCTAGCTTTTTAGAGCCCTTAGCACCTCAGAATACGCTGGAAACTTCAGGGATGGGATGGGCTGGGCTCCAGCATTTCACTGGATGTGTGGGACAACTGCTTCTGACAGCATTTGGAATGACTCAGAAGGAAAATAGGTGGCACCAGGTAAGTCTGTGCTGGAGACAGAGCTAGTTGCTCAGTAAATACTTGTGCACTTAAAACCACACCTTAGATTTCACTTAAGAGCTACTGCAACACATTCTGCACTTGACTCTGCACTGGCAGTGGCGGGAGCCCCTGGGCTCCTGTCTGATTTGCCCAGATTTTGTGTCTCCTCTTGGTGCCTGCTCAGTCACAGCCCCAGAAGTTGTCGCCTGTCCCATCCACTCACGGTCAGACAATTTCCAAACAGGGACTAAGTGAAACGAACCTGCGAGCAGAGCCTGTGCTGTCTGCGAGGAGCTAGTGCTTGTATCAGCCTTCAGGTATATCTATTTCCTTCAGAGAGTCAATTCCTTTCAGGAGCATGAATGAAATGTGACTCTAGAGTGCCCCAGGGGATTTTGCACAAGATACAAGCAGTTCCTACTTTTGTTGATTTTTAACAACGTGTTGTATAAATTACAAAAACATGAGGTCGTTATCTCTTTGTTCTGCCTGTGGACAGAAAGAAAACACTGAAGGTAGCTTTCGAGTGTGTATGCCTCAGCTATGCAGAGATTCATGAATCACTTACAGTCCGTGTTGGGAAATAGATTGTTAATAAAGTGGGCTTGGTGAAATGAAACATTTAAAATGGATAGAAAGATACTGAAGAACTTATATTAAATATATATATATATTTATATATCAAAAGCAGGAAAGGACATGACCTTCTAATGTCAGTGATGGTTGTTTTTATTATAGTGAGAGGCTTAATTCCTGGAAGGGCTGGAGTGTTTTGGGTTGGCTGAATGTATCCTTCATAGTAGTCTGTTTGTCATCTCAACTTTTTCTTGAAAATGGAATTCAGGTTTCTAGCCAAAAACATAGCAATTTTGTTCACTTTGCATTGAGGTTATGTAACAGATGGTGAGCTAAAATGCGCTCAGTGTTTCAAAATGATTGGATGACTCATAAAACCGAATAACACTTCTTCCTCAGATCATGTTTTGGTTCTATCTAGGGATGAGTAAACCTGCTGAATTAGAGGAATCTCAATATAAAATATTAAGCAATTGAATTGTGAAAATCTGCTGGATTTTAAATTTTTCATTCATTTACCTGTGGCTTGTGTTGTCGTAGGAAGTATTTGAAATCTCATAGAAGAACTGTGTGCAGTTCCTGAAATGTTTAAGGAGTTGCTGTAACTTAGTCAACAAGAAAACTGCAAATGAAACTTTTAGGCTCTCTGAGAGTTCAATTATTATATGTTTTAAGTGGAACCAACAGAAAATCTCACCTAAAAACAGTGATTTTCTCACAGATTTGGAATCGATGGAAGTCAGAGGTTTTTTGGAAAGAGCTTTAGAGGACCTATTGGGAAACAAGTTGTCTAGGTCATCAGGTCATCATCCTAGTACTTGTGTGATGGACAAACTTTAAAGGCATAAGTCCAGCGTTGGTAGTTTCACACACCGCAGACCTATTTGATTTCTGATGGTACCATCCATCCTTTGCTTAGAAATTCTAGTAGATGGCCTTAGCTGTTTCTGCACCTATGTTGGGAATAAGATAATGTCATTAACTCTGTTAATTAGGTCTTAGTAGTGCATATTTGGTACAAACACTCTCTGACTGTAGTTAGGTGTGACCATTTTCAAGAAGCAAGGCTAGATGTGATAATCTGCTGGGAGCAGGTGGCATTTTCTTGGGATGGGAAGGAAAAAGAGCAGTGTTTGTGGTCTTAGCACACATTAATGTATTTCTGAGATCTGGAGAGATACATGAGCCTGGGGACCTGAGCAGCTCTGGTACCCAAAGGACTGTCTGAATCAAGGGGGGCAGACAGTTCTCTGACTGAGTGCTCAGAGGACCTGACAAAGAAGGTGGCTACTAACCAGCTTTTCAGTCCAGGCTAAGAATTTGCTGTTCAGGACAAACTGTATTTATTCAGGCTTAACAGACAAACTCCATTATCATACCTTACTGCTCTTTCATATTTTAAAGTTAACATACACATTACTGTAGAAGAAAGCAGGAAACTCGGAAGACTTCTGTCTTTCAAGTACACAAAAGTGTATTATGTATACAAAGAGTATACAATTTTAAAAGGGCTCTTAGGCCTGCTTGTGATGTTTACACAGGGAGTTAGTATTGCCAGTCTAGGTGCATGGGTGATACTTGCCTAAAAGAGAGATAATATCCCTTGGATTTTCTTTTTTTTTTGTGTGTGTGTGTAAAGTTCTCTTTTCACTCTGTATATCTAGTAGCACAAAGCTTGTTTTCCTACAAGTTGCTCTATTTTCAAAGATAATAGGTAGATGTTAGAGCTCCAGCTTTTCTCCCTGATATTACATGTGTGGCTCTATGTGCATTCTCCCAGCTCATGTTTTCTCAGATGCAGAAAATTATGTAATTAGTTGTGGGGTCTCATACCATCATTTCAGTGATGTTTCCCATTTAAATTAAAGGCCTGTTCTTCTACCCAATCAGTAATTGTCTAGATCTTTTAAGATCTCCTTCAGCTTGATTTAATTGTTAAACATTAATTTAGTGGGGAAAAGGCTTCAAAGGGAAAAAAAAAGAACTGCTGGAGGGGCAAAATATTAATAGGTGCTTAAAAGCAAAACAGTAATTCTTCCCTTTCTAAGCTTGCAGCCCTTCAGGCCTTGCAGAAAAGAAACAATTGACTGTATTACAGGATTATATAGGTTTCATTGACTTAAAATGAACTGAAAGCAGCTGTAGGGAGATTTACCTCGAGTCTTTATTATTAGCCATATGAGGCAGAAAGAAAAACAATGTTGTGTTTGAATCAGAAAATACAATTTTCAATGGTGGTTTAGAAAAGGTTAGATAAAGAGAACATTACTTTTCAATAGGGGAAAAAGGTGAATAGAAAAATTCTGTTATGCCAGCATTACATACCATATGAAAGATTTCAGCCACCAGAAATAGAGGCTGTCTTATACTTGCAGGGTCCTTGTTTTCTTTCATTTCTGCTGGATAATCTTTGAGTTTAGTGCACTTGATATCTCTTTTACTTACTAATGACAGTAATACTTCACTCCTTTGAATACTTCTACCATGCAAATGGTAGAGATAAAGATCAAAAAAATGGTGCGTTTTTTTTTCCCAGAAAAGTCCTTCTCACGTCTGCATCTCATTGAAAGATACATTGGTACAAGTTCCCCTCTAAGATTTCTGCCCTTGGTTGTTAAATATTATAGTCAAGAAAGAACTGAGTGTTTTCTATTAACAAGTTCAGCATGCAAAGTCAGAATCTATTCTAAAGTTCCAGAGCATTTCCGTACTGTGACATTTTAAAAACATTTAGGATTTTTTTTACCTGCCATAGACTTTCCTGCATGTCATAGAAATGCAACTATTAACAGTTCTTCTCTAAACCATCTATGCTCAATACCTTCAGTAAATCAGGTTTGCTGCATTTGCAGTGATGTGCTGAGAAAAGGATCTGCTTGCTCTCATACTTAAAGCACTGCAGTGTTGAGTGATAAGGCATCTATAAATATACACATCAACATGAATTAAAATTGATGCTTAACATCAGTACCAAGCTATTGCTATTTCAGAAAATACAAAACTCTCTGTTGTATTAGGTTTTCTGGTACAAGTTTCTTGTTTCCTGTGCCTTACCTTTGTGCAAGGTGATTATCTGTAGTCAGGCGCGTTTTGTAAAGCTGCATTACTGAAGGGATTCTGCCACACATATTAGACTTTCTTTTCCTCTGGAATGTTCAAGTGAAACAGTTTGATATAAGTGTATCCACAATAGTATTCGTTATGATGAAGGTTACAATTCTGAACATTATATTACCTGCGTATTGCTTTGACACTGCAGCAGCAGCAACATTTCAGCAAAGCCAAACTGGGATTTAGAGGTATGAAAAAGTAAACACAATAAAATTCTATGGACATAGAAGAAAAGCTGGAATGGACTTCTCATTGATAGTCAAAAATGGTTTTAACCTTTAGGCCAGCTGCTCCATAGTCCGTTTTTGACTGGAGCAAAAATTAAGCATTCTGGGATAAGGGAGAATAACTCTGTGTAACTATGAGTGGCTGCTCTCGTGCATTGTGCTAGTTTGAAGCTAGCTAGAGTGTTTTGGTGAGAAGAACTAGATTATAGGCTGTGAAAGGAAAACAATAGTGATGTCTACTTCCCTCATAGGGAACCCAAACCATCACATGCATAAAGATCCTTCTCCAGAGTCTACAAAGTGAGATGTGGCTGATTCTGTCTGAAGCAGTGTATCTTGGAAATATACATTGCTTCATTTTGATACTCTGCAGAGGCAGAGTTTTCCTATGTTTGAGTGCTGTCTTATGCTCTGTATTCTATTTATATTTTTATGTCATATAAAAATTTCCAAAGTCTTTTCAATGGGACAATGATTTTTTTTTTTTTTTTGGCTGTTATAAATGTTAACTTTTAGAACTTGCAACTCTGCCATCTTAATGGTCTATTTTGAGCGTGATATATTTGTGGAAGGACTGCTCTCAACTCTGACATTCAGGGTCAACATGCCTTGAACTACCAATTTTTTCTCTTCAGTTCTTATGTCATTCACTAAAGGGCAATCTTTCAACAGCAGCACAGCAGTTATTGCAAAACACAACTGTGAATAGGTGGACCTTATTTCTGGATCTTAAGTTAGAGAAATACTTTGTAAAAGTAAAAAAAATTTACCTTTTCTTTTTTAATTTGTCTTCCAGGACCACTATTTGCTTTTAAATGGTCACCCATGGTTCCTAACCAAACTGATTTCAGATAACAACAACGTGTGTGTTTTTTGACCTAAAAAAAAAAATTTTTAAAAGCTATAGTAGTGTAGAAGAATGCTTTGCATTTACATCCCACTTTGATCTGTAGATTGTAAGGGACTTCTCCAGTTTGGTAGTTGCTTTTGGTTTGATTTTTACAGCTGAGAAAATCAAGATGCAGAGAGATTAACCAACTTGCTCAGTGTGTCAAAAGAAGCCACTAACACAACTGGAGCTGAACACTGAATTCCTGTCCTATTGTTCACAACACTTAGATCACAGGCTGGGAAAGTGACAGTTGCTCTGGCATTCAGAGGAATTTCTTCCTGGAATCTCATCCCTAGTTTGCTTCTCCAGGAAGAAATCCTAATCTTCTTTATCTCCTATAGTTTTCAGTAAGTACCTCCTCCCTTATGCTATCAGTAGACACTTCTCGTTATCAATACTACCTTCTAATAAGAAGTCCAGATGCCTGCCACTGTGTGTAGGAAGTGGATGCTTTCATTCAAGTTGATGTATTTCATACTTAAAAGTATTCACTTCTAATTGAAACTTCCAAAAGATAGGAGTTCAATAAGGGAATCTGTTGCATTTGCTGTAGATGTGTTGTCAGGCTTGCTAAACATCATCCCCAAACACTAGCAAGAGTGGGAAGTGGAGAGTGGATATAAGTGACCTGGCACACATCTGAATCATTTGCACAACAGATATAATTTGATGTGTCCATGCATTTACAGTGCTGTAATTGCATGTTTGATGTATTTTTAATGATATATCTGCTGAAGAGAGCAGAAATATTGAACAGAATGAAACATTGCTAATGAGAAATTTCTGTTTCATTCACATAATCACAACTGTATGTACTGTGAATTTAGGTTAGTGCTCTTGGTAAAGTGGATGCTGCATGCAGGATGGGAGTAATCTCCCTTCCTGGAAGTGAATTCCAGTGATTGCGCGTAAGATGTACAGAACGTTCTGTCTGCATCTTTGGGCAGTGATCTCTGTTCAGAATGGTGAGGGACATGTTTGTGGTGTTAGCATTCAACAGGAGTTACGAATTACTGGAAGTTATCACAGCTTCCAGGCATTTCAAGGCAATAACACATAACAAGAAGAGGCACATTTCCTTAAATGAATACATTTTCAATCAGTGGGTTATTCACTTAAACAGCATTAAATGTAATCCTCTTTGAATCTCAGTGGCCACCTCCTACTCCTTTCCTGTCAGTCTTCATCTCCTGCAAAAGCACAAATTCAGCCTTCAAAAGAATATTAGTTTGGCTAAATCACTCTGGAGCTTTCTGTAAGAAATACAAGAGGGATTCTACAGAATTAGTGCAAAATAGCTCAAGGTCAGTAGCTCCTAATACTTCACAATTAAAGTATTCACATATTGTCTCCTCTTCCCTTTCCCCCTTGCCTTCCCTTTCCCCCTTGCCTTCCCTTTCCCCCTTGCCTTCCCTTTCCCCCTTGCCTTCCCTTTCCCCCTTGCCTTCCCTTTCCCCCTTGCCTTCCCTTTCCCCCTTGCCTTCCCTTTCCCCCTTGCCTTCCCTTTCCCCCTTGCCTTCCCTTTCCCCCTTGCCTTCCCTTTCCCCCTTGCCTTCCCTTTCCCCCTTGCCTTCCCTTTCCCCCTTGCCTTCCCTTTCCCCCTTGCCTTTCATTTATTTTCTCTCTTTTTTTCTCCCCTTTTATTCTCATTTCCTTTCTCTTCCTTTCCCTCTCCTCTCTGCTTTTGTTCTTTGTTTTTTTACGTTTCATGGTGGGAAGGCATTTGTCTCAATGATAGAAAATCGTCATCTCTTTTTCTGTTAATTTATTTTCAGACAAGGCAGTTCACACTGCTGGCCATTGTGCTTTACTGCACACCAGCTTTGCAGAATATAATGGAGAAGGACAGTATTCTTTTTGATGTGGTTAATCTCTGTTATACTTGTGCCTCTCATGAAAACTGCACTGTGTCAGAGTCTTTTGTAGCCAATGGTGACAGGAAGATCAACAGAGAGAGGTTGCTCCATTAACCTCTGAGGTAATGAAGTTGCATTTCAGGCAGTCAACACTCCCGCTGCCAATTTATTATCATTTAAGAGGAAGTGAAACTACTTCAAGCCATTCTAGTGTCCACATTTTGATAAATACACAGATTGCTAATGTTCTAATGCTAACAGTCAGCCTTGAGGGGACCTCTAATGGTGTAGGATGCTGTGGCTGCGTGTCGTCTTCGTTTTGCAACATGATCAGTCTTCAGCACTGAGAAAACAGGCTAAGCCTGTTTATTTCTGTACTAAAGCCACCTTTATCTGTCCACGTGGAAATGCTGAAAGTGGATAAATCATTAGATAACAAATGGATGTAAACTTTCAAGGGGACTGAATTCAGATCTCCAGAACTGCTTTTATTTAATTCAGGTTTCCCAAATGATTCATATTGGTAAGGGGATTGCTTTCCATCTTAGAAATGGACATAGCCAGAATCTTGGGACACATTTAAGCCTTCAATTTGGCTAAAATAGAATAGAATCATAGAATAAAATAGGAAAAAAATGTGCAGGATTGTCTGACCTTATAAGATTTTCATGACCAATAGTGAAATCCTGTGAGAACAGTTTCTGAGGAAGTAATAACAGTAGTCTACCCCAACACAGCAGTAAAACAAGCTTGTAAAAGAAAACACTGCAAAACTGGCATGCCCATACCCCCATTCTTCCTGAATTCTGCTCCTAGGCATGGTCTTTGGCACATATTTTTTCCTGCCAAAGGTAGTGTAATTTACATGTCTGGCTTTCCATAAGTAGTGAAAACACTTTTTATATGTAAAAGTCCAGGTGGTTTCATAGCCATATCATACATTCCTTTTCTCCCAGGGTGACATAAATAGTTATTTATCCACAGTATTCCAGAGACACAGAATCAAGGTGGTTAGTTAAGTGCAGTACGTTCCTGCTGGTGCCTTGCCAGATTGCTGATGTATTTGTATTTATGCTGTGGGCCAAGTTTTGCCTGCAGATGAATCTCTGTTTGCTTCCTGGGACTAGCTTGACATAGCTCCACTGAAATGGAATGACTCTGTCTTCCTTGGGCTTTGGATGGATCCTTTAGTGTCTTTCATCTGTGAAGAGAAAGCACTCAGTAAAGCAGAGGGAACGTTACCTGCATTTTATAAAATGATATTGTTTATGAACAGAATACTTAGCCATGGCCCCGTGCCCATTGTGCAAGATGACTGGATTCTAGCCACTCCTGTCAATAGCTGAACTGCCTTTCTATCCCTCTGAGCTGTAACTCTTCCTGCTGTAAAGCAAATTCTCTGTCTTGCTCCCTTTGTCTTGCCTCTGCATGACAGAAAAGCCCTTGCTTGGGCTTTTCTTTCTAGGCAGCTCATGGCTGATGGTGCAGAGTGCTGCCAAGGGTAGGCGCAATGGCTGTAGCCAGTATAGTTTCTCACTGCTCTATACCTAGCAGACAGCATCCTGAGGTCTGTATCAATGCCAGAGGATTTAGTACAGTGCTGCAGTGCTTTGCTATTTGCTAAAGCTTGTTACAGACCTGGTGCCAGCATGAGGACCACAAGCATCTCCCACGTGTGCTCCAAAGCTGCATTGAGAAATGGCAGCCTGCAGAGTTGATGTATTTTCTCCCACTCCCTCTCTCCTCCCACAACAGACTTTTCTTTGTGCTGAAACAACAGGTATCTCAAAACTCTCCCTTTTGTCTTTAGGCAGAGGGGTTTCGAAAGGGCCCCTTACCAGGTTAGAACACAAAGTTGTATCCGAGCACCTGAACTGACACACAGCAGTTGGCTTTTTCAGCTGCTTTCAGCTGCTTCCAGCTGGGAGTGGGTCAGAGGAGCTTTGCTCCCAGCTGGGCACAGCTGACAGGCCTGGAAGGACCCAGGACTGCTGTCCACACTGCCAATGAGGCACTGCTGGCCAGCAGCACTGTGAAGGTTATGGCACTTGACAGCATTCCCAGGAAAATGTTGTGAATATTTGGGGGAACAAGGCAGGGAATTTCTGCCACCTGCACAGCTGGTGGCAGCTGCAGAGCCCTCAAACTGCCTCTGTGTCCTGCATGTGCTCTGCAGAGTTTCTGCAAGGGCATGTCCCAGAGGAACTGGAAAAGCTGTCAAGAAATCCGTAGCAATGCTAAAACCAGAGAGACACAGGCAACCCTCTGTGGGTCAGTACTGTTTCCACACTCTTTGCCCTCTCAACCCCTTGCTTGCTGGATGTTACTAGCATTCAGAAAGCAAATGAAAGCTTGTGTGTGTGGAGAGGAAGACAGCTGGAATACATATTGTGTGGTATTGCAGAAAGATTTTGTTGGCATCATGATCAGTTTTTCAGGTAATGAAGTTGTTTTCATTTAGCAAAAAAACAGCTTCTACATCATATGTGTTTTCTAAAGGGTGAGATAAGGCAATACTGAATTTTAATTTCTAAATCTACACTTTGTCATTGGGTTGTGTCTGCAGCCTTTTTATGTGATTTAAATACACAGTTCACTAACCCTAGCTTCTTCCCTTCTATGTTTAGCCAAAGAGAACTGTTCAAGAATGTGAAATATATTATTTTTTGGCACTGACTCACAACTGAGCCGGTGAACCTTTTTGCACTTATGACTAAAATTAGATTCTAACTTTCAAAAATTTATGACAATTGCTCCTTCTTGTGGCTTGAATGTTGACATATAATTAATTTAGGATTTCTTCGTGAGGTTTCCTGTCCAGGTTTGTACCTGTCACAAAAATATCCTTAGAAGTTTATCTAACAGCTGTAACACCACCAAAGTTGATTGAAATTTAGCATAGAGATTTACCGGGGCCAACAGGAAGTGTTCAGAGCAGGATGGCATAAATATGCAAAAAGAGACCTTTTATTTCAGCTGTTTTAAAGGCTCCCAGTGCAGGCAGATAATGGCATAATCCTGAAAATGCTGACAGTGTGTCAAGCCAGCAGCACCAGGACAGGAAAAGATTCCACAAGCATGGATTGGCACTTTGCTGAATTATGCACAGAATGGAAGTATGTCTGTTGCTCGGTCCCAGCTGCCCTGAAGGTTTCAGCTCATACATTTGAGAAACCAGATATATTTAATGGGAATTTCCCGTGAAATGGTTTTGAAGTCTATTTTGTTCCTCTGCAGGATTGAAGGAATTCTGAAAATTCAAAATCTAGGTTGCAGTGGCTTGAGGGACTGGGCAGTAAAACAGCAGATGAAGTTTCCTTTAGATCAATGCAAAATGAAACATATGGGAGAAAAGCAACCCTAAAGCTAGGCACCAAATGTCAGGATGTGAGTTAGCTGTTACTCCTCAGGATGTACACATCAGAATTAATGTGCATAGTCCTTCAAAAACTATTTGAAGCAGCAATCATAAATCTATAGGAAAGAGGTGACTAAACACAAAGCCACTCTCAACTCCTGTACTTGTTCAAGATTTGCCCACATCATTGCTAGTCTAGCTGCTGGGAAAGAATAGAAGCCAGTGAGAAGAACAGAAAGCACAGGAAAGTCTAGGGGGGGAAAAAAGGATTATATGGATGACAGAGATTTCAAATTGTTTCTACATAAAGAGAGGCTATTGCAATATAATTCTTTGGTTCGGATGCTGAAACGTGAGAAGTCTCTAAAACCATGAATAGCCTGAGAAGTGTGAATGTGAAATGATTGGTAAATTTGCCCACAAAGTGAACACTTAGTGAAACGAGCAGGCACTGAATTCTAGACGTTATACAAGCAATACTTATGCAGCTATAGTGTAACTGTTGCCTAGGCTGTCTGTGCCAGCCATGGAGACCACAAGCATAAAATAAATTGGAACAGTGCAAAATGTTTGTGGCCTGGATAGGGCTGGGTGCTAGGTTGGGCTGGATGATCTTGGAGGTCTCTTCCAACCTGGTTGATTCTATGATTCTATGTTGATGGTTATTAAATACAATGTTCTGGGTTTAGCAGGGAGCCCTGAGTTCCCAGGGGCATATGCATGGCAGGGAGCCTGGGTAGGCATTCCCTGGAGGGGAAGGGCAGGCCCTGTTTCCCTCTGCATAGGAACAGTAGAAGGTGTGATTTGTTCCTGATCCACACTTTGATATTTGTAAGGGAGCTAGACTAGAAATTACTACTGGAACAAGTTGTACTTTCTATGAGCCTACAAACAATTTGTGACCATTATTGTGGCAATGCCTGGTGCTGGCAGTTACATACCTTGGGGAATTAAAAATAAGATTTCATTTAATGAAATGAAAGATCTCCAAACAGTCTATTGGGCAAAAAAATCTGCAAAGCACATGGGTGATTCTCCTCTTCCTTTTTTATGCCCCGTGTGATTTGCATGAGAAAATTACTGATTTTTTAATATTTTGTTGGTTTCATTTTGGTTTTTTACACAATTGTTAGTTGTTGAACTCTGCAAAAAGCTATTTCTGGCTTAACAAATTGTGATAAATGATGATAATTGATAAATTACAAATAAATCACTTGTTCAAAAGCACAAATAGCTTTACACAGATTAATAAAACCTTAGTTTGAGATGATCTGTGCAAATGTTTGTAAAAACAAGAACTTCTCATTTTAAGAAATGCAGTAAAGTAATGGGTTTTGACTTAATAATATTTTAAATTCTAGCCCTCACACTACAGTACACTAAAGTCAAATATGCACTCATGGTCCAGTTGTGCTTCATTTGCTGAATTGCCCACATCTTTGTGTTTGACTCTAATGTTCTCTATACAGCACAGGCCACCAGGTTTTATACCAAAAGTGTAGAAATATGAATGTGGAGTTGTATGTAGCAGTGGAGACCTATATTATGACTTTAAGTTTGGATAGAAAATGAAGCAAGACATGCATGTATAAGGGGAAAAAATATAATCCAAGAGATCATAATTAAATGGGCTGGAGTCATCATCCTGGAGGTGTTTAAAAGGAGGCACTTAGTGCCATGGTTTAATTAATTAGAATGGTTAGGTGATAGGTTGGACTCGATGACCTCAAAGGTCTTTTTCAACCTGGTTAATTCTGTGGTTTGTATTTAGAACAATTAATGAGCAATTGAGATGTGTTATCTTTATTTTTTTCTTCTTCTTGAATTAGTCCCATTGAACAAAGTTTCTGGAAAGTAGTCATGAAACTGTTTTGTCTTTCTTGTCATGTAGGTGTTTCAGTGGAAAAGATTAGCAAATTGTTGTCCCAAAAAGATGCTGCTCTTCTTGTGCTCTATCCCTTTTCAACCATGAAAATTGCAATATTCATGTAAAGGAGATGGTGATAATATCACACAGTGTCCAGCTACAGTATAATGCTACCATGTTTGTCAGAGATTAGCAACAGATAAAGACAGAGTGGTAAAAGAGTGAATGGAGAGAATGGAATAAAAAAGAATGGGGAGAAATAAACCTTAGGTAAGCAGAAAAAATTACAGAGAGAACATAGAGAAGGTCTGTGCACAGAGGAAATGGGAGACTGAGGGAAAAGAAATGTGCATAGGGTTATAGGCATTCTCTAGGAAAAAATACTCTTTGGTGTAAGTTGTGATTAATGCTGGAACAATCCTCACTGTCAGTACTGGCTGGGGGATGAGGTGTTAGAGAGCAGCCCCTTGGAATGGGACTTGGGGGTGCTGGTGGACGAGAAGCTGGACATGAGCAGACAGTGTGCACTTGTAGTCTCAAAGACAAATCACATCCTGGGCTGCATCAAAAGAGGTGTGACCAGCAGATCCAGAGAGGTGATTCTGCCATTTTGCTCTGTTGAGACCTCACCAGTTCTGGAGGACTTCTTATAGGACGGACAAGGACCTGATGGAGCAGGTCCAGAGGAGGGCAATGAAAATTATCAGGGTTTGGAGCACTTGTGCTACAGGGACAGGCTGAGGGAGCTGGGGTTGTTCAGCCTGAGAGGAGTAAGCTCCGAGGGGACCTAAGAGTGGCCTTCCAGTACCTGAAGAGGGCCTGCAGGAAGGATGGAGAGAAGTTGTTTACAAAGGCCTACAGTGACAGGATGAGGGGCAGCGGGTTCAAGTTTGAGAAGAGCAGAGGATGTCAGGAACAAGTTCTTAACCATGAGAGTGGTGATGGAGCACAGGAGCAGGTTGCCCAGAGAGGTGGTTGATGCCCCTTCTTTGACAGGGCCCTGGGTGACCTGGTCTAGTGGGGATGTCCCTGCTGACCGCAGGGAGGCAGCACTAAATGACCTCTAGAGATCCTTTCCAGCCCAGACCATTCTATGATAGATTGTAGTGATTATTTTTGCTCATAAATGTAGAGGTCTTGCTTTGCTGAACACAGTGCAATTGCAGTGCATCACACTTCTATAAATGCATCAAGCAGAACACCTTACCTGTGTAATTTCTTCTGGTTTCATGTTGAGGTTCATGTCTTTAGTGGTCTATGTTTACCTGTCATTTGACACTTGCTGCAATGGTTTGGGTGTTCTCTGCCCCCCTACACTTTAGAAATCACCCAGACTAGACTCAGCCAGCTCTGGAAATATGAATGAAGCTTATATTTACAGCTGGCACAATATACAAGCAGATATTTGCAGTATATACAGATATATACAGAAGTACACAAGGTAAAAAAGCTAATACAGAAACTCCCAGAAACCTGAGTCCCCAGGAGGGGCTCTCAACCACCTGCTCGCCTTCCCGCTCTACCCCTCTCAACCTTATCTCAGTCCCAAAGGAAGAATGGAGATTCAGCCAGGGGGGTTAGGAAGCAAAGTGGATTAGTCCAAAATGGAGGGTGAGGTTAGAGAGATGCAGCTCAGCCAGCAGCCCCAGTGAGAGTGGTCATCTAATGTTTTTATTTCTTGTTCCTATACATCTCAGCAAGTCTGTGAGTGAAATAGACATCACCACTGTTTTCTTTCCACAGCCTGTAATCTAGTTCTTCTCACCAAAACATTCTAGCCTGCTTCAAACTAGCACACTTGCATGGAAGGTCTGACTATCTCTTTTGCACATCTTGCAATCTAGGCCTCTGGTCTTGCTAACTCTCCCACACCTGCATGCTTTTGAGTTCAGAAATGGTTAGAAAGATGGTCTTGGTAGATGGAGGGGGAGTGAAATTTTGCTTAAACAAGGTGCTCATTGCTATTTTATGATTTCCCTTTATGCAGTAGTCATTGCTATTGGTATGCTGATAACTGTAGGTCTTTGATCTGCATGGCGAGCCCTGAGTAAAAAGGTTAGCCTCGTAAGGTCTCTTTCAGAATAGACTCTTAAGAGTTCTCTTAATGTTAGGTGCACTTTTAAGTCTCACTTTGAGTAAAAATTAAAACATATGCTTCTATGTTTACCACAGCTGGTCCCTAAGTCTTGCCTATCGTGCACTGAGAACTGCGTGGGCAGACGTATAATTGTGAAGAAGCTCATAATATTGGGGCCTGAAGTTTAACAATTGTTGCGTAATTAGACCACACAAGACAGATTTCAAAATGCTGTGTGTTGTTTGGATGGGTATTTAAAAAATAAGTAGCTGTCAAGCGTGTATGGTCATGTTCACACTGCCACACACAGCCATTGTAATGCTGTAGCAGTTCGAAGAGTTTTAAGTGGATCCAGCACTGGTCTTACTTCAAATAGGCCAACTAACACTTTCCCTTAGTCTCTTTCTTCTTGACATTAAAAGATGCAGCTGTAAATATAACACAGTTCATTTTTGTACCTAGGTCCACATCGTGATCCATGTAAAAAAATATTTCGGATCTTTTGGAGGGGAAGAAAATGTATCTTGTGTACAGTAAACCAGGATTTTATACACAGAAAACAAGCTTCTGGTATATATACAAAACTCTGGGGTTGTTTAGCCTGGAGAAAGGGAGGCTCAGGGGTGACCTCATTGCTGTCTACAACTACCTGAAGGGAGAGTGTAGCCAGGTGGGGGTTGGTCTCCCAGGCAATCAGCAACAGAACAAGGGGACACAGTCTCAAGTTGTGCCGGGGGAAGTCTAGGCTGGATGTCAGGAGGAAGTTCTTGACAGAGAGAGTGATTGGCATTGGAATGGGCTGCCCAGGGAGGTGGTGGAGTCACCATCCCTGAAGGTGTTAAAAAAAAAATGGATTGGGGCACTTAGTGCCATGGTCTAGTTGACTGGCTAGGGCTGGGTGCTAGGTTGGACTGGATGCTCTTGGAGGTCTCTTCCAACCTGGCTGATTCTATGATTCTCTGAGCTGTCCTTTCATGTATTGATTTCCTTTATAGTACTATTATTAATACAATAAGCATATCTGACAATGTCCTCCACAGCATAATTAGTATTTAAGTGTAACTAATAGGATAACTTTAAAATACAGGGCTATTAACTTGCAGAAGAAACTGACTGAATGGCATGTTAACTGTTTACCTACGTTATGAAGTATAGATAGGGACATACAGCTGTTGCTACAAATATTTAAGATCTACAGAGCAATATTCTGAAGCTCATTAGCTTATTCTCTGCTTTAGAAGATAAGCAATCTATGGTGATGGGAAAAGCAGATGCAAGACATTAGATGCATCTTTATTAATTTTCTTCTTATTATTTGGTTAAGAAAAAGATAATCCCAGCAAACTTCTGCCAATTTACTGGAGTCATCTGCCCTAAGGATACCATGCTATGCCCAGCATTTCCAAGAAGACTTGTCCTCTCTAGCCAAGAATCCAGCCTTTTCCTAAGGGAAGAAATAGGCCCACACATGAAGTACCTCAAACCTACACTCAGCTCTCACCACCTCTCTTCCTCTCAATTCCATCCTGCCTTGGGTACTTCAAAAGATGGAGTATGGCCCTTGTATGCCTGCTCATTATGATGGAATGCTTTGGGATTAAACTTCCTCACCACAACCACCAAATTTATTAGTATTTACTCTGGTACAACATCTAGTAACCAATATGCTTCTAACAAGAGATTGTGGTGACAGCCACAATAACTAAAGTTATCCAAGCACAGCCACCAGCCAATTTTAGTTCTTAAATATTGCCTGACTCTGGTAGGATGCATGAAGTGAAAACCGAGACATACTCCCCACAACCAGACAAATATGTGTGAGATTTTAAGAATGTCCTTCTAGTACCAAACTATCAGCAAATCTAAAAGAATGACTGAGGAAAAAATAAGTCCTACAAATTCTAGAAATTTCCCTCATCCAGAGAAAAGGCACAGCTATGACCTTCACTTGGCTCAGGCAAACTCCTAATAACAGAAAAGAAACACTCCTTCATCTCTGATGGCCAAAGAAACAATGTACTTTGCCTTTGACATCATTTCTGTCCCTCCAAAAGGAGTGGCCAGTCATTTTTGTGGATCAGCAAGTTGGAAATTACTGAGCCCTCAGCAGTGCTGCCAGCAGCAGTAAGATGAGTGCATCCAAAGGGTGACTACATCTGACCAAAACGCTGTTACCTCACCCATGAAGAAACAGGGGAGGGCACCAGTGAAATGCCTGTGGAGAGAATGAACAAAAGATTGCCAACCCCTTTACTCCTCCAGCTGTGACCTGTCTTTATCATTCTCTGCACATTTAACCTCTTACATAAGCTTTAGCTCATTTGGGAATGAGGGCAGTGGCAACGCGTAACAGGCTTGAGAGAAACAAATGTTTGAGATATGCAAGTGTTCAGCCAACTCATCATTTGCTCTGTATCTACAGACTCGTAACTCCTGGCAGTGATGAATTTGCAGAGATGTACAAACTGTGGGACCACAGTGCAGTTCTGAAAGCCAAACAGCAGAATCTTCAGAGTTCAGGGACCAGGAGCATCAACAGAAACCTTGCACCACTCCCTGGAAGAAGTGTGGTCCTTAGGGAGATTGGAAGGGGTATTCTGATTTGTATATTATAGTAGGTTTTATGATTTAAATATACCCCTCAGTTAAATTGGTAATATCTTCTTTCATTAATTGAATTAGTCTCTTTTTTTGTCCATTTCATGTTTTATTTTTTAAAATCTGAATTTAAAATGTTTTGTCTTAAATGACAGAAGAAAAACAAACAAACAAACAAAAAAAAAAAAAACCCAAAACCAAAACCCAAGAAACAAACAAAAAAAACCCACAACCAAAAAGCAACCCAAAAGCACAGACAGTGGGAAGCATTGGTTTAAGTAAGTGGATGCTCATAAGTGAGACTTGTCCCAGCTGAGATTTTAGTGGGTTTGTTTTTTCTGTTTTCACTTTGTGATGAATTTCTAGCAACAGACACTTCTCTATCCTGTGAAAAGTGTCTCTTTTAAAAGAAAACAGCATCTTGATGTTTCCTTTTCTTATTTTGAATCAAACAAAACATGCAGCAAGTTGGAATTAAATTTCAGTTAACAAAATGCAAAAAAATATACCCAACCCCCAGCTCCCCAGAATAGCTTGAAAAGTAGTTTCCCATCCCTGACAATGACGACTGTGTTTATGATATATTTCTGGTGCCATATTTCGCTCTCCTATCACTGCCAGCTTGCGCCCAGTATTCAGAAATAAAACAGAAACACATTGAACTTGCTGAACTAGATGTTGCCACACTGCAGCTCTAATGGGCTTAGTGACCACAACCTACAGGGGCCAGAATGTGTCAACAGCAAAAGGGCCAACCTCAATCACTGTCTGTGCTTTTACAAAGTTGTTACATGTTTAATTCTTTGCAGCTTAGTTCTCCTGCTGTTTTGGCTGCTCAAAACCAAGGCTCATATATTGCTGCAGCCTTCTCTACCTCATATAATGCCACAAAGGTCCCAGCAGGAGACCTTTCAGTGGAGCAGACAAGCCACAGGCTAGGGCAAACAGGGCATCACAACTTCCTAATAAGATGACTTATTAGACTGGGGGCTTGACACAGCTTTTATTTAACCACTTCTTTTCCCAGCCACTAGAAACATGAACTGTCTGTCTGCTTGGAGCACAGCAAGTGGTATGTGGATGTGAAGCACACACTGCCACATGCATTCAATCCGGTCTGTAAGTAGAGCCTGGTTTCTGATGCCATCTTTATCACTACACCGATTGATTTTTTTTTCTCTTGATGTTAGATTTCCAGCCACAGGATTTTTTGTATCATTAACTTGATGCTTTCCTACTGGATTGGTCACTCAGGACTTTTGAGTGGGCTTGTGGAGGGTTGGCAGTCAATGGGTTAAACGACTGAAAAGGCAGGATCAGTTTCCTGCCTGCACTTGCAATGGCCTAAGGCAGTGCCTGCTGTTCAGGAGTTAGAGAGAGTGCCTTGCCTTGTCCCAGGTGGCAGACAGGCAAACCATGTTATTAAGAAGCAGAGATCGAAAAACCTTGATCTTCAAAAAAGGCCCCTAATTAGTCCCTAGCATGAGAATAAATAGCATTCCACATCCACAAGGATGAAAAAGGCTCCTTCGAATGTCATTAAGTAATCTCTGCTATTGACAGTTTTTAGGATCACATTGGGAACTCTTGTTGCTGGAATCACTTTACTCTCAAACTCTTCTTTATTTGTAACTTCTGTTGGGGAAAGACAAACAACAACAACAAAGCCAAAAACATGAAAAAAAGAAGTCTTAATGATTTCACATGCTGCATCCTAAGGAAGTCATAAATGTCCTGACACAGATCTCCATGCCCTGCGCTGCTGAGTCACTGCTGCCTCTGTGACCAGCTCTCAGGCCAGCTGGAGTCCATAGAAACTTTTCCATCGTTTTCAGAGTGCTCCTGCTCATCTCATCAAAGAGTGCTAGTATGAGACCATCTTTAACGTTTCTCATACCCCCCTTTTTCATTCTCTGTGGAAATGACAGATTGAAGAATATGTGCTGGTTTTTTTTGCATATTTCTGAAGAGCTTTGATTTGGACTAGACACGTTTTAAGGAAAGAAAAATATATATCAAAAGGAAAAAAAGAAAAGAAAGAGAAAGCTATCTTTCAACTGCTATACCACTTGTCTCATTTTGATTTATAAACACTCCCAATAGAGAAGGCATCCTTGTCCAAATAGGCTCAAGGTTCATAAACTTCATCTAATTTTATCATATAATCATACAGTAGTTTTCAAGGACTCTCATTCTCTAGAGTGCTTGAATCCATTTGATTTTATTCATCCCAATGGAATCTGCTTTTATCCCCGACTCAGATTAACAACTCTGGCATTATAGCAATATGGAAAGTTCATCACATTCATGCAGTGATTCTACCACCAGCTGCAGATCTTTCTGAAGTTTACTGTATAATTAATTTAAAACATAAAGAGCAACAAATGGGATAAATCATTTCTTTGCCAGCATTGGAACAAAGTATTTTTTTTCTTTATAATTAACTTTTTATACTGATTTTTTTTCTTCAACCTCTCTCAATATTTAATTAAATCACTGAGTTTCTGGATCTTTCTTTCAAAATATATTTTAAGCTTTATTACAAGTAACTATAAATTAGTGGAAAATTAAAGAGCAAAAATGGTTCTACTTTTGCAGTGTAGCCAAGATGATATTTTCTAGCCTCTCAGAAATACACCCTAGAATTGCTATTCAACATCAAGAGTTATGATTAGCAGGGATATTTAATGTTATTATAAAAGAGATTTGTTGTTATTGATTTTCTGAAAGGATTAGTGCATTAAGAGCAGAGCAGGACACTTTTGCCTGAGCATTCCTGAATGTTGTCAGACAGCTGCAGGTCTCTCAGGTAACATTTCCTTAAGTGGAGTTTTTAAGAATGACTTAAATTTGTTCTCTTCCATGGAGGGTGTTTACTTTCTGTGTTCACTGTTCTCCAGATAACGTGCAGTGCTGCACTTACCATTTCAATCAAGAAACTTCCTTGAGCGTTGCTTTAACCCATGGGCTTTATTGATTTGAGATGTAAGAAATTGTATGGCAAAACTTTGGTTATTTTAACCAGTTCTAAACAAGAAAGACTAACATCAGTTTTGACAACAAACAAACCCAGGTTTTGTTCTATCGGTTACGTTTAAAAGATTCCAATTTCAAACCAAACACAACTTGTGGTTATTCTGTCAGATATTTATACAGCCACTGGGGCGCCATAGTTATGCACTGCATACATCATTGTATTTTTAAAATGTACTTAATGAACATTTTTTTCTTTTCTGGTAACTACTTCATTGCCTTAAATGAATGCATTCCAATAGAATTTGTAACAAATGAGCACTTTGTGTTTGCATTAATGCCAAACACGTTTAACAAATTTTTAACAAGGAACACTGGCAAAAAGCCAAACTCCTAGAGGGACACTGAAGGAATGCTATAAATTTAAACTAGATTTTACCTTTTCACTCAGCTCAACAAGTGTCTTAGGTGTCTTTGGCATCTCAGCACCAGAAGTTTTTTTACATAGCTTAGATACAACTTTATGTCTTAATTATTTGGCCGTCCTTGCTAGAGATTTTCACATTGATATAACAGGCTTTAACAGGTTACTGTGTTCTTTAGAAAGCAAGAGGTGGGGTTTCATTCTTTGCACGAGGCTTAGGCCAGCAGGAAGTAGCAAGAACAGTAGTTATTGTTGGGACTGCAATGACAGAGAATTTCAAACAGTACAGATCATGCCATTTTCATACCCTATGTTAAGGGAACTGTACAGTGGCAAGCACTCCAGCAGATCCATGCTACCTAATGTTGTTCCTTGTGCTGAGTTGCAAATATCTGGACTGTGATCATGTTTGCAAGTGCACTTCAGGAGCAGGGGAAAAGCAGCCTACAGCACTCCCCTTGCTCCAAACTCTGGACTCGCACAGAAGCCACAAACAGGTTTTTGGCTAAATCAAACATCTGGGGGGATTCTGCAGTTGTTAAGCTATGCCCACATGGTACATGTCATTACAGACCTTGGGAATCACCTAGTCTGTAATACATGTTCATATTAAAAGTGTTACAAGTAGCTCCACAAACCACATGCTTGCCCTTTACTTGTAACTTAATATATTAATTTATTTTTTACTGTGTTATTTCAGTTTTAATCAAATGCAGGGATTGAAAAATAATAATACTTAGCACTCATTCAAAACTATTAAAGTACATTACAAACACTAAGCCTTGCAAATTCCTCTGAGGAGCCTGATGTTATCCCTGCTATAGCAAAAAGCAAGTTAGACACAGAAAAAGTATATGACTTTTTCATTAGGTCACAGAATAAGCTAGTGGCAGGGACAGGATTGAGACCAGTAACGTGCCAGGACTTTGTCTTAGTTAATTGTGTCATTCTTTTCATGGTTTTGCATAGACAAAAGTAAGAAATTATTTTTTTTTCTTTTTCACTTGAGAAAGACTTTTATGATAGCCTTATTTTTTTTATTTAATACTACTTTTCAGCCTAATTACTTGTTTCCAGAAAATGAAATAATTTCTCATTGTTAGTTGCTGCTCTGATCTCAGTAATCATGAAAGAGCCAGCAGTGTGCCCAGGTGGCCAAGAATGCCAATGGCATCCTGGCCTGCATCAGGAATGGTGTGGTCAGCAGGAGCAGGGAGGTCATTCTGCCCCTGTACTCTGCACTGGTTAGACCACACCTTGAGTACTGTGTTCAGTTCTGGGCCCCCCAGTTTAAGAGGGACATTGAGATGCTTGAGCGTGTCCAGAGAAGGGCGACGAGGCTGGTGAGAGGCCTCGAGCACAAGCCCTACGAGGAGAGGCTGAGGGAGCTGGGATTGGTTAGCCTGGAGAAGAGGAGGCTCAGGGGAGACCTTATTGCTGTCTACAACTACCTGAGGGGTGGTTGTGGCCAGGAGGAGGTTGCTCTCTTCTCTCAGGTGGCCAGCACCAGAACGAGAGGACACAGCCTCAGGCTGCGCCAGGGGAAATTTAGGCTGGAGGTGAGGAGAAAGTTCTTCACTGAGAGAGTCATTGGACACTGGAATGGGCTGCCTGGGGAGGTGGTGGAGTCGCCGTCCCTGGAGCTGTTCAAGGCAAGATTGGACATGGCACTTGGTGACATGGTCTAGCCTTGAGCTCTGTGGTAAAGGGTTGGACTTGATGATCTGTGAGGTCTCTTCCAACCCTGATGATGACGATGATACTGTGAAAAGGGAACTGAGGAACTCATCCCGACAGCTTTTTGAAAGGATGCCAAATTACAATACAGATGCCATGTTGTAGCTTAAGGAGCAGAAATAGCCCCAATAAGTTTTCATTAATTATATCCTTCTCCACTAATGTTTGGTCAGATCCCAATACCCTGCAATAAAGTAGCTATTCCCTCTCTTTCTGACTCACTAATTACCATATCAGTTGTTGGCCTTTTATGTAGGTAGCATGTGTAACGGGTTAGGAGAGGGCAATTTAAGCCTATATGAATGGGTATCTGTTTTTGTATCTGGGTGCTTGTTGCAAACATTTGGAAAGCATATGGAGCATAATGGACATTAACCCAGATGTCAAAAATAGCCTGCATTTTACTACTGTTATTAAACAGTTTCCCCTTTAACCCCTTTGTGTTTACCCACCCCCTCCAGCTTGTTTCTGCAAATCACTGCTGAGAGGAAAGGATTGGAGGCAAAAAGTAGTAATCAGGCAGGTGTCTTTATCCAAAGGAAAAACAATCTGAACAAATGTTTGTGGGCTACTACACTTTTATATCTTCACATCTTTCTGCTGTTTTCATTGACTAGTATCTAATGGACTGTCAAAGGTGCCAAACTCATAAGACATGAATTTCAGCTGCAGCACTGCTGAATCTCAAGCCCAATGCATGTTACCAACTTTTATTTCTGCTTCAGAGGTTCAGTGACCAAGTACAGCGCTGAAGAAACAAATATAAATTTAATTTACTCAACCTCAGTTGGTATTTGACAGCAATATCCTTTTATATATTTATTTGACTTACTTTAGAAATACTTTGCATTTCCTACTCGTGGTGAGCAAGTTTTTGTTACACTTCCAATACTTCTTATGGTTTCCTGATGAATGGATGGGTTGATTAAACAGGTGGGGTTTCTTTGGGGGGGTTTCATTCTGTAATAAAATCCCAGGGAGAATTCGGGGTGCAAGCCAGAGAAAGATTGTAGTTTTGATTTGTTGCTGTTCCTCAGATTGGCTGCTTGATTCTGGGCTCTTACTTGTAAGGGTGTAAATGAGTGTTAATTGCAGAGGAACTTCAGCTTGTAAAATACCAAGTATCTTGTAGGTTTGCTGTGATTATGCTTTAGCAAACCCTTTAAAAAAAACCAACATAGGGACATTTTTGTGCTCTGGTTTCTGGAATGTACTCTCCTCATTCATTTATATGCATGCTGCCTATGCCTACGTATCTCTTTGAATGATGATTAAGAAGTACTCGGGGCACAAAAGAATGGGAGCTATGCACAGTTCATGAAACGTAAGGCATGCTCTAACTTAGAGTTTTCATACAAAGTTTGCAAAGATTTTATGTGCCAGAACTAGTAACATGATCTACTTTAGGAACTCCCTGGCTTTCCAGCTCTGCAGAAGTAATTTTTTCTCCATTCAAGGGCCAGATCCAATACCTGTTAAAATCAGTGGGAACTTTTCCACATTTCAGTGGGCTTTGGATTAGCCCCTAAGTGTTTTAAGCAGGAGAACTGTACCAACCTCCCAGTGGAAAAGTAGAGCTATTCACCTGAGTTCATATTCTATAAACCAGTATGGGTACTTGCCACAGAAACGTGAACCTGAAAAAAAAAAGGACTTAAAACAATTTAGGTTTTTTTTCTGTAACCAACGTTTCACTTTGTGCACATTCAAGGGGGCATTTTTGTTAACTAGTTCTATTTACAAACACCCCCGCCCACCCCCCAATTTTCATCAGTATTCAAAAGTGTAAGCATTCTGTGGCAATTTCTCTTTCATAAAATCAGATGGTTTAGAAAATCCTAGGGTTACATAAATGCAAAGGCAGTAATGGAGCATCCCATACAGATCATATTTCCACTTTTCTATAAATAGAGGCAGTGAACAAATGAACAACTGCCCTGTAAAGCAACCATCTAATTCCTCCCACTCATCTGATATACAGGTACTGTGAATAAGACTACTTCACTGCTCTCTGTTCAGAAGTACTGTGCTATTTGTTTGCAGCGGAACTAGCACAACAGTAACAATCATTCAGGCTTCACTCTGTAGTCACACTTAGATATGAAGCCTTATCCAAAATCTATGGAAAGCAGGAAGGCACTTTGACTCCAGCTTACTCCGGTTGCTTCTCATTCCCTAGCTACCAGCAATGAAGAGTAACAGTTCAGTCATTGACTAGTGACTGCATGGCTGAAAAACTCCTAACAGATTGTTATATATGTAAACTTCTATAAAGCTGATGTTCTTGTATCCATAAAACCTTTCTCCACTGTTTAGAAAATTGAAGTGGACTTAAAGTGCTTAAAATGCAATGATAAAAGCTGCTTTCAGTACCTTCAGTCCTGGTGAGTTGCTGGAGGCACTATGTATTCCCACCTGCCATGGAACTCAGTGGGAAAAAATGGGTGATTCCTTTAATTTCCAAATAAAAATATTTAGTTTTGTTAACAGTGTTTCCATTCCAAAGCTGCTGTGCTTACGGAGAAGATCAGAAGACTCGCCATTTACAGAATCACAAACACAATTTCACATCTTTGGAATTTGAAATCAATTAGGGGGAATTTGGTCCTATCAACCAGCTGTAAAACTAATTGCCACCCTATGGGCATAAAAAGTGGGCTCAAATGAAATTTAAATCCTTACTTAATCTCTAGTCTCTAGAAAATTAATACATCCACTGATGTCTATGAGAAGCTTGATTACATAAGGCCAAGATGTTCTCATGTATATATAATTCAATTGCCTTATTAATTGGAATGTTTTGTGTTCCCTTGTTACAGTTGTCAGAGGAACTAGCGAAAGAGGAAGGAAAAAAATGTAGCACTGGAATGTAACAATGATAATCTATTGCATTGGATCTCCAAACATGACCATGACATCCTGGAGAAGACCACAGATGCAGAAAATGAACACTACAGTTGGTAGCTACTGAAATGCTGCATTAATTGGCATTTTTCTCTCTTTTTTTTTTTCTTCTCTTGTAGCCTACTATGAAATTAGATACTCTGAAAAATTACGAAGGAGACTCAAGCAGAAATAGTAACAACTTCATTTCTGTCTTTAGTGGGTCTTGCAAGTTAGTCTGTTTTCACAAAGAAACCATCTATTCAGAATATTATAGTTGAACAAAGTTCAGTTAAACAGGACATTTAATTTTTGGTATATTGATACTGATTTTAATAAGTAATTCAGATTCTCTTAGATGTGGTATCTGCATTTGCCAATTTTACCTACTTGATTCCAAAGTATCACTTCTATTGCACTAGATTATCAAAGAGGTATTAGTAAAATGCTATATAAGGGTGTTGGCATTAATCTTACCCCCCAGTAGATGTGGGCTTTTCCAAATAACTGAAAATGAAGCCTTTACCCTCCTCTATTTTCTTATATCTACTGGTAGAATAATACTTAAAAAAACAAACCAAAACCACAAACCAAACCCCCTCAAAAAAAAAAAAAAACCAAACCAAACATTGATAGTATAACTGGTATTAAGCTCTGGGCCAGGTTGGAAATGAAATCAATTATTGGTACTAATAAGTGATGACAAAAATTAGCTTTATAAAAATAATGGTGTGTGTCTCTGACAATGCATAGGACATCTAATTTGAGCATAAATATCTAAGATATATAAAAGATGTATCTATTCGTGGATGGTAAAAGCTTGAGACATATAAAATACATATGTATGTATATATATATGGACGTATACAGAAAGATGTATCAACCTTTTACCATCCAAATGCATACAGGTTTTCAATAATAAAAGCTGGGACTCTTAAAAACAACAACAACAAAAGACAAACCTAAAGTTAAGATTGCTGTGAATACAGTACATGCATTAGATCTTCTGTAAATGAGGATTTGTTTGTTATTGTTTTCTATATTGGTGGACCTTCTCCAACACGGATCCCAACAAATCTTAGATGTTAAAGAAAATACCAATGAACAAATAGCACTTTGAGGCTGTTTGTATCAACAAAGCATATCTAGTAAAAGTAAATTTAAAGCACATGCAAGGAAAAACAAAAATGTGAAGTCATTACATTCAGTGAGAGAATATAGCTGATAATCAAATCTTTACCACTTCTCAAGGAGAGGATCCTTATGACTCCACGAACATATTCATTCAGTCTGGCAAACATGTGCAAATGTTTGGCTGTTTTATTGAGGCATCTTTCTGTCCATGGAAGAAACATTTCCATGCTGATGGCAGTGGGAATAGAATATCTGCATTTTTAAAGGACAAACAATAAATTTAAGCATGGGTGGCCTTAATCCTTAGTTTTTCTTTGCTGCTGTAAAAAAGAAATTTAAATGAATACTCCTAAAGTCTTGCACTGAATTTAGAAACAAATATTTTTTTGAACTTGTGGTGCAATTAACCCTAAACATCCTACATGAGCCATACATAGTAACCCCTTTAAAATGATTGTCTAGAGATGAATATTTTGTTTATTTGTACCGTAATTCTTGGTGCAATCAAAGAGCAATTTATGTGAGCAGGAGTCCTGCTGGATGCTACTGTCTTCAGTAAAGAGTAAAATGTATAGAATTAGCATAGTATAGATAATCCCAATTTCATTCATGTTTAAAAAGTTTGTCCTTTAACTACCAATGGAATTTTAGATCTTTGTTTTTCAAACAGCAAAGCTTTTGGGAGTATATTTAGCACATATGACAAATGTTGCACTTGGAAACTCAGACAACAAAACTAGTTTCTCATGACAAATTTGTTGTCACAGTAGGGGACAATCGTCTGTGTCTCTTACAATCAGGTCTTTACCTTAACTCTGCAACTGAATACTTGAAGTAGGAAATAAACTAGGGGGAAATAGGGTCACAGATACAAAGCTGTATAGTTAGATATTTGTATGTATGTGCCAATTTTGTCACAGATATTATTTTAGGGGCATTTTTGCTCCACTCATGTTGGTAATAGTATCGATCTAAACTTTTATCAGGGCCTACAAGTTAGCTCCTAAAGAGGAAAATTTTTTCTAACATTGCTTTTTTTTTTTCTCTCCCCCTCCCTCCTTTTTTTTTCCCCCTTTCCATTCCATGTGATACTCTATGGTGTTCAAAGAAAATGTTTTCATATCCTATAATAGAATCTCGGGGTTTACAATAAACACTGTGATGTTGGGAAATATTTTATTTGAGCAATGTTTGGTAGGTTCCCCCCCCCCCCCCCCCCCCCCGTGTGTAAAGAAGCAAACCAACTTTTGGTTAACATTTAAGATAATGATTATTATTTTACTGTGAGATCAGTCTCGTACTGCACATTTTTTTCTTTCATTTAAATGTACAGTTTGAATTTTGTATTTAATGACTTTTGTGTATCCAGTATGCACGTACCTGCACATTGACTTTCATTTGAAAGTGGGTTTGAATTTACTTTTTAAACAGTGTTTATGGAAAGACCTCAGATGTGTTGACACAACCTATATCTGCAATGTTTTTTTTTGTGCGTGTAGGGTGACGTTTGAATGTGATGTTCTGCAGCAGTGGGTCAGTATTCCCTATTTACCTTAGATCCTCATTTGATAGTGCTTCTTGTAATATTTTTTTCAAGTGAGTGGCATGTTCTGGATATTGATATATGGTTAAGGACATTGATATGAAACTAAGGAATTCCTAGAAATACCAGTGGGCATGTATTAGACAGTCATTGTAACTTTAATGTCTAGTAGAAGTGTAAAGTACCAAGATATTTAGAGTTCATAACATTGTTATCATGTGTATGGGAAGTATTTAGTGTTGATCAGCTTGTTTATATTCATCAAATAAACTTTGTTTCTTTCTGAAATCAGTGTTGTGTCATTAAAAGTAGGTTTAATGACCGTAAGAAAATGTGTGAGAGATGTTTTCCACATGGTAAATCTATCACACTCCTTATTTCTCTAATTGCTACCATTCAAAGTAATTTATCTTCCTGTTGTTACTATCACATAAACTGTTTAAGAAAGCATAAAAAGGAGAATGTCTCCTAGGCCCCACTCCCAGAAATGCTTACAAGCAACTTTACTAAAGTGAGGAACCATTTTCTGGATTGGGCTCTTAGAGAGCAATATGTTTTTGAGTGGGTTTCTAAAACATAATCTTCTTGTGTGACCCTGTGTAATTGCATAGAAAATTACATTTTGTTTATGTACTTTACTGACCAAAAGCCATAAGGTGTGAAATTCTCTGCACAGTCAGCTCCTTTTTCAGCTGCCTAGTAAGTGGCTCCCCATTTCCATTATGTTCTCTTTTTTTAGAAAAGGAACTTTTGTTGAGCAGGAATTTCTTACCTCATAGAACTCTCTGGACCAGCTCAGGGCACACACAGCAGGAGAATAAAACGTAAGTAAGTATGCATTTTACTTAGGTTATTTAAAAACACACAGACTCTTAAGCTCTGTTTCTTTACCTATAAATTAGTTTTCTTGGTAAGAGAGTACTATGTACTAACAGAGGATATTAGGTTTCACTTCTAGCTACAGCTAAATATACATTTACTGTGTATTCTACTTATGCCTACTTAGCTTTGAGTTGCAGTACTATAAATTCAGTAGCAGTTGCTTCTATCTTCTTTCTAGACCTGCACAACTTTTCAGAATGGGCCTGTTCTGTATTCAGGCAGTGCCCTTACTAGGGGACTCTCCAGCCCACTCCACTGGAAACACACTTGTTTTACAAATTCTGTTTTCAGTGTTGATCACTTCTTGCTTTACAGGCAGCTCCTGCCTCCCTGCACAGCGAAGGGGACAATATGTGCCAACATGTTGGAATGAGGATATAGAGGAGAAGAGCAGTGGATCTGGGGAAACTGAAAAAGGCTCCTGAGCCCCATTTTCTGTAAGAAAGGCATCCCCTCAGATTTGTGAGGGCCTAGAGGAAAAGGTAAGACCAGTGTGATAGTGTCTGCTGGGTGCCTCAGGAGAGGAGCTCCTCTGAGAGCAGGTCTGGCTACAGGAAGATCTCACCTCAAGTTGAAGTTTGAGTTCATACAGTGAGGAGCTCCTTCAGTCCTAGGAAAGTGTCTGAATACAGGTCAGCCTCTTCTGAGACTGAGTTATCTTCCTAAGAGAGCCTACTTGTTCACTCCAGACAAGCCAGAGTAGCTCTAGGATTGAGCAAGCAGCAAAAGTATAAGCAGTGGGGGTCATCGAGGGGATGTTGTTGTCTGCCACAACAAGCTCCTGGCCAAGCTGGCAGCTCGTGGCTTGGACAGACTCACTCTGTGCTGGGCCAAGAACTGGCTGGATGGCCGAGCCCAGAGAGCAGTGGTGAATGGTGCCACATCCAGTTGGCAGCCAGTCACTAGTGGTGTTCCCCAAGGATCAGTGCTGGGCCCAGTCCTGTTCAACATCTTTATTGATGATCTGGACAAGGGGATTGAGTCCAGCATCAGTAAGTTTGCAGATGACACCAAGCTAGGAGCAGGTGTGGATCTGTTGGAAGGTAGGAGAGTCCTGCAGAGGGACCTAGACAGGGTGGATGGGTGGGCAGAGGCAAATGGGATGAGATTTAACAAGGCTAAGTGCTGAGTTCTCTACTTTGGCCACAGCAACCCCAAGCAGCCCTACAGGCTAGGGACAGAGTGGCTGGAGAGCAGCCAGGAAGAAAGGGACCTGGGGGTACTGGTAGATAGTAGGCTGAAGATGAGCCTACTGAGGGAGCTGGGGTTGTTTAGCCTAGAGAAGAGGAGGCTCAGGGGTGACCTCATTGCTGTCTACAACTACCTGAAGGGAGGTTGTAGCCAGGTAGGGTTGGCCTCTTCTCCCAGACAACCAGCAACAGAACAAGGGGACACAAGTTGTGCCGGGGGAAGTATAGGCTGGATGTTAGGAGGAAGTTCTTGCCAGAGAGAGTGATTGGCATTGGAATGGGCTGCCCAGGGAGGTGGTGGAGTCACCGTCCCTGGAGGTGTTAAAGAAAAGCCTGGATGAGGCACTTAGTGCCATGGTCTAGTTGATTGGCTAGGGCTGGGTGCTAGGTTGGACTGGATGATCTTGGAGGTCTCTTCCAACCTGCTTGATTCTATAATTCTGTGATCTGTCAACTTGCATTTCATGCCAGCATGTCAGTTCAGATACACTTCAAGAGCCCCAAACAGCTCCATGACAGCACAAGCTGGATAATGCCAATTGCAGAACACCTACTGCATCTCCTGGTTGTTGACATTGTGCTCCAGCTCTAGGATTAAACCCTGGAGGAGCTGCACTAAGTATGCACACTGTGTCCTGCTCTGTGCAGAAACCTGTCAGAAAGTACAAAACAGAGGGGCAAAGATCTGCAAGACTTCATTTCACCTGCTGACATGACTTCTCCAAAATACAAGACTTTTAATAACTAATGTACTAAATCATTTTAAATAATGCCAAGTCAGGGCTAAGTATGTAATACATTTCCTGTTATGAAGTCAGTGGGAGCCATGCACATTGCCCACGTATGAAAAAGACAGCTAATGCAGGGCTGCTATAGAATGTCTTCCTGTGAGATTAGAGTGACATTATTTCAAGCCTACAGATAAGACACTTGATTCTGAAATGCACCTTTTCAAACAAGAGGCTACCTCTGCCTTCAGCAGGAGCAGCCTATGACACATCGCTATAGCTTGTGCATGCTCTGGAGGCACCAGTGCAGCAATAGCCCTGTTGAGAATTCTGCTCTTGATGGATGCTGTTGCAGAATCAAGGGCTGGTTTTGTTTGGCATTACATTCCCTCTGCTCTTTGCTCTTCAAAATGATTCTTTCTTCAGAATGATATTAATCTAAACCCAGATCACCACAGATGCAGGGGTAGTGCAGCCAAAATGCCTGTGTGTCCTAAGGACTATGCCGGTGTCCCTTTGAAATGTGCACTGACTTTGCTGATAGCTGTTCCATATATTCCCACGTAGCTACAAGTCTCAGGACAAATCCAAGAACTTTGAACTCATCCAGTTTCTGACAGAGGCGACTGTCCAACTTCGAAAAGGCTGTGCTTTTGGTACTCACCCCAGTGAGGCCAGGAGACAGCAGATGTTCTGGCAGCTGCAGGCTGCCTTGTGCTCCAGCAGCCGGGGCTGGGGAAGAGCAGCCAGCTCCCTCCAAATGGAGCAGACAGGGAAGAGGCGAGTGGGAGGCTGCACAAGGAAGCTCGATAGCCCCAGATAGTGGAGGACTGGCGATGTGTGGCTCCACATCACCTAACCAAATTTTGAGAGGCTGCACAAGAGAAGTAATCATCAACCCACAGTTAACCTGAGTTCATTAAGAAGCCTTCTTGTTGTGGAAAATCAGTAGAGAGGAAATACCCATGCAGAATGCATGATAATGTAGAATGGCAATTATTTTTTTTCATTTTAATGTAATTTGGATAAATGCATTACTCATAAGTCAGTTATCCAGGGCTTGCCAAATATGTAGCTAAGCAGTTGTTACAGCAAATTACACTATCATCTAAACACCTCTGTTTTGGCTCTTACTCGCCTTCTTTTGCAATATGATTTTTTTCCCCCTTGATTACTGTTGTCTAATATTGCTGTATTTACCACTGTGGTTACCATGGAAATAAAGAACATCATGTCAACAGCAGGCAGACAAGAGATTAAGAGCATTTTCTGAATTGCATGAGGAGAACACCCTTGCTAATGAAAAGCTATCTGCTTTGGTAATTCTTAATATAGTTTTCAAATCTATTGATTTGTTTCCTCATATGCATTTTATTATAGGCTTTATATTTCATTTTAAACTTCACAAAATAAAGAAAAACAGCTGAAGTAGGTTTTTTTTAAATGGACAGATTTTGGCTAGAGGTTAACATAGGCCATAAGAGAACACAGATCTGCCCTGGAGCTCTTGCAGTTTTGTTTTAATAAAAAGATTCTTATATAAATTCATTCTTCTCCTCATGCATAACTCTCCTGCCCATTGCACCTTCTGCACTCTTAGATCAATTGTGTGAAGGCAGGATTGTTGTCAGTCATGATAAGGGTGTGCATTAAGGCACTAATCCAAACTTTACTGAAGCAAACTGAAAGACTGTTGTTTAAAAGTAAGTTTCTGATTGTACCCAACTTGCTTCTTTCTGGAGCAAATGTGTACATTTACAGGAGCATGGGGCCAAAACATTTCCTCTATATATCAGGATTTGAGCTAAGTGTAATTCAGATGACAAACTGCCTGACTTTTTGAATGCTTTATGATAAGAAAATACATCTTAGGTTTCATTACTGACGCTCATTTACAATGTATTTTGTTTATAGTTGTCCTGAGTCTGTTTCTAGGTCAGCACTCTACTCCTACTAACTCCTAACACAGTCTCTCATTATAGTGTCTCTACATTATGGTCACTTAGCTCATAAAATCTGTTATGATTGAATAATTCTCTTTCAGTCCATTAGTTAGTTTCCTACTGCTATAGATAGATTTGCTGTTGTTTCAGGTGTAAATGCATTATGCTCTTTTCTAAAACACAATAAATTCTGACCAGTCTTTCAGTTGTGGCTACTACAGGGGAAAAAAAAAAGGCAGTCCCCTCCTCTCATAATAACTAACTCCCATGGTGGTACAGGTTCTAGAGGATTTTTTCCAATTCTGATTCTGTTCACTATGTCAGAGTTACTCTCACTGAAGTTAAACAACCAGTCGCAGTATCTGAAAGCTGAAGGTTGTAAATCTCCCTTGTGAACGGTGCCTATGACAGGGAAGGAAAGACTTGCATAATTACCACTTGTACTTCCTCAGAGAACATGAGCTCAAGTCTAAAGCAAGGAGTTTGGTCAATAAAACACCGAGGTCTGAAAACTACAGGAAAAGACCTGTCCAGCTCATGTGATAAGGATTTTTTTTCTTGGTTACAAGAACATGAATATTTCAGTGGAAGCATTTTCTTCAGTCCTGATTATTGTGCAGGTATTCTTAATTTTTCTTCAAGATTACCATCAGTTACTGCAATCCACGGGTAAATTAATTGATATATCTCATAGTATTCTTTGTGAAGCAGAGCGCACTGGATATAGTTATTCTGCTAAAATATAGAGAACTGTTTACTAATCTGACTATAAATTTTATTACACTCATTAATGTCTTTGAAACAGGTTAAGAATTTAAAATCAGAGAGCAGGACAGACATGCTGTTTCCATGAGTAACACTAGTGAAGCCAGAAAGAATTACTCTCAGTTCTTATCAAGTGAGTAAGGGGTATCAGTGCGTGGCATTTTGGGCTATAATTGGCCTGATGGCTTATTGAAGAGCACAGCTATTCACGTGAACATATTTTGCAGGACTTATATCCTGAAATCAACTCTAAATGCTTTTGGGGTAATGCTAATGCTCATGGTCATACACTGATGTCTTTTCCTAGCAATACTCATCCACATCTGTTCTCTACACAACATCGCAGGGAGTGATTTCCATTGAAGTGTTTATGCTTTGCTGCTACTCTGTTTGCTCTTCTCCACTGCAGCCATCAGGGTATACAGAACTGATTTTTCTACTTTCTTCAGCGCTGTGCACGTGTTTTAAGTCAAACTTCCTCATGCAGAAGTGCCGCTTTCTTTGGGGATGCACAGAGGACTCTGCATGAGGCAGAAGGCATCTAAGGTAAGACTGTCAGAAATGAAACACATCCTTCAGTCTTGGACTTACCTCTGGGTCCTATTCTGTGCAATATGAAAGCACTGTCCTTCCTTTGCTTGGTGTGGCATTTGAATATAATCAGCATCTTGCACTACAGAGACTGAAATATATATATATATATATATATATATATATAAAACCTATATATATATAAAACCTACTTTTTTTCCTGGTATATATTAGGTTGCCATCAGTAGTGTCCCAGAGAATTAGGCAAAACAGGAAATATTAAAATAGGTTGTTTGGAAATGCTGTTTTTTCAGAGATGACTTGCCAGTTTGGCTCAGTGATAGGTTTTTCACTCTCACTTTTGAAATCCCAAATACAAGTGCACATATATTTGTTAAATAAAGTGATCATTGAGAAACTGCACTGAAGGGATATGCTCAGCAACTGATTTGGTGGACCTTGACACCTTAGCCAGTTCTGAGAACAGTTGAGTTTACTTAACAACACAGACATTAAACTGTAGTCTGAAAATCTAGTAAATGGGATTTATGAATTCATCTGAAAGGGATGGTGCCTCGATGTGTGACAGCTTAGTACTTTCAGGAAGGCCAGAGAATGGCCCAAATTTTAACGATCAGATGTTTTTATTTTGCTAGATTTCTTCCTATTTGCATATTCAAAACAGTCATTTGTTACAAACAAAATGGCAATTGAACAGATAGTTTTGATGTTATGCACATCCTACTTGCATTGCAGGAACAAAGATGAAAAGGACGTTTTGGGTTTTTTTGAGTGCCACATCTTAGTGCAGTTGTGTAATTATGCTACACAGACAATATTAATAATTCTTTTTAAGTACAGGATATCATCTTAAAATGAATGCCAGATTTTTAGGAAGGGCTTTTTAACAAATATTTTTAAAAATCTGATTTCACTTTGAATTAGCTTTCAAAATCTAGTCCAGATAGATGTAAAGAATATAAAATGTAAATATATTTTCTAAAGTACTACAGTATGTGAAATTTATAAATTGCTACATGCTTTGCAAATGCAGCTGAGTGAAGCTTAGTCTCAGATCAGATAGAATCTTTCAGATAAATCATTTATGACTAGATGACTTCTTATCCAAAAGTCAAATATGTGATCATTTACAGAGGTCACTGCCTGTATTCTGCTTTGTGTTCCATAATCAGCTGAAATAAACCCCAGGAGTCCCTCCTGATTGTATACTCACAGGGTCAGAGTATAGTAAAATACTGCTCAAATTTTATTTCAGACAAGGAATGCTTTTCCCAAGACTGTTCTAGTCTCAGGGACAGGACTGTCAGTGTTCATTTCAGTGCAAATAGCAAGTATAAAGTCCAGCATTTGGAAGGAGATCACCCTACCTACTTAGTGGCAAAAAGCCCTGCTGTGATACACATTTAACTACTTGATTGACTTTTACAATGTATGTTCCATACTATTTTTTTTCAAGAGTCAAGCTGAGGCTTATAACTAAAACAGCTTTTTGGTGAAGAGGGGTACAAAGACAATACTGAAGAAATTTGGAATATTTTCCTAAGCTAGTATTTTAGGATTGTGAGTGAATACTATTTGGTTCTATGGAAATAGAGATCTTTGTGATAACCTACTCATGATAACACAGTCATCAAAATACCTTCATAATATATTGTCAAAAAATGTTTTAAAAGTCACAGGCTGATGGCAACTGGAGTCACAGGCTGATGGGAACTGAAGTCACAGGCTGTTGGGAACTGCATGGAAATGTACTTCTGATTGAAAAGTAGCTAAGGTATTGCCCTCTGATATTTCCTTCATTCTGTAGAAATAGACATAACTGGTAATGAAAACTAAAAAGAAGCTCTTCATAAAACCTTACAGAAAGGAATGAGATTTTGTTTTCCCTGTGGTTTTCACTCCAGCCAGTAGCAGATCAATACATCCACCTCTGTTCTGAGCTAGTTAATGCTGTAAGCCTCAAACGTTCTGCAAGAAAGCCCAGGAATTATGAAACTATTAGCAAAGCAGCTGATTAAAGAAAGAAAACTTGCTAAATTGGCAACTCATGCTAGACAATGAGATAAACTAAACTGCAGTGACTATTACCAAACAATTAAGTGGCTACTCCCGTAGCTACTCCTTAGCTTGGCTGCTTTGTTAGAAGTGATAGCAGGGAGTTACCACTCTGCTTTGAAATGTAGGTTATTATTGACTGTTTGGGGGGAAGAAATGCTGTGGCCAGGACTGATGCCAGTGAGACAGGGCTGGGAAATTACCGTAGCTGTTCAAAGCAGCACAGCAAACAATAATAAGTACCTGTCATCATCTCCCAGAAGAAAAAATACAGCTATTTGAGAAAAAAAAACTTACAGTGTCCTGTGCTATTATAAAGAACAGAAGATCATCTCCCATCTCCAGCTCATTTTTTTCTCTCTGTCTTGGAGTGAAAAAGCAGAACAAGAGGAGTCATGCATATGCAGGCTCTGGACTTTGATACCAGGACTCAGGTAGGCTGGAGCACAGCAAAGGCTTCACTGCAAAAGCTCTCATCCACTCCATTGCTAGGTTCTGCCTGGAAGCACAATACCCTTCCACCACACTGGTCTTTGTTTCTTCCAAGATTATAGTTGGAAGATCATTGTTTTTGTTGAGTCAAAAAGTGACAGTCTCTAGGCTCTAAACAGCAGAAGAGAATGGAAGGCGGTCCATGATAAATCAGTTTCCAACTTTTCAAGTCTGGCTTAGTGATTTTAGCAGGGGAAGCATTTGCCCTAACTGCCAAGTCTACACTTGGGGCCACGGCACCTATTCTGTATAGAATCTTAATACACACTACTCAGCCTGGTCCCATGGCTGTGCATATCAGTGTATCCTGGTGTTATTCACTATAGGCAAATAGTCACACTGTCAGCCCCATATTCAAAAGTTTTCAGAATTATCATTTGAATTGAGAAAAATAATGCAGAGATGGGGCAATCATTCACAAGGTTTGCCTGGTCAAATACTTAAAGAGTTCAAAATTAGTCTAAACCTGAAATATCTTTGTAAAATGAGTTGTCAAACAATGCCATATTCTAAATAAACTAGTAAGAATCAAGGTCACCTCAGATGATAATAGAGCTTGAAAGAAAGGGTTACTTTTATGCTCATGGTGCATAGTTTGATAGCTATGTTCAGAATTATATTGGCTTTAAGCAGTCTTGGACAAATATACATTGGCTTAGCTGTTATGACATCTCTAGTCCTAAGGAAATGAATTAGCTAAGTAGTCTCTAAGATAAGTGTCATATAAGGGCTAGCCAAGGTCCCCCCCCCCCCCTCTTAAATACACTTTACTGATGACGTGTGTGTACATATTTTAAATAAATGCTTTCTGATATTTCAGGTGAGAACTTCAGACAGCATCCACCTACATTCCTCCTTGAGCTATGCAGACTTTGAGGGTCTAATGTTGCTACAATCATAAACTTGAGGCTAATCTTCTAATCTCCTTGAAGGTAAGCAGTGCTATTCAGGAGAAAACACAGCCCCAGGCAACAACATACAGTTGTGACCATGTCAGGAGTGCCTATCAGATGGGTCCGGGCAAACGGGAAGTCTGTGGTACCTTTCCTCCCTTCCCCTCCCTGTCTGGTTTGCCATCAAACTGTCGTAGAATCGTAGAATGGTTTGTGTTGCATGGGACCTTAAAGACCATCTAGTTCAAATTCCTCTGCCATGGGGAAGAAGAGCCCCTGTTACCTGTGGGTCATGAGTGTGGCACAGCAATCACACCAACAGCATGAAAATATGCCAGGCAGAAAATGGGATAAAAAAGTTTTCTAAGGTAGGACACAGTCCAAGGAGGATGGTGAAACAACTGTGATGTACCACCCATCCCCAACCTGAGTCTGCCTAGGCTGTGTTAGCAGTGTAAACAGAGTGCAAAGGCAGTCTTTTTGTAGGGATGTCTGTTGAAAGAACAGAGATGTCCCCAATGAGATCCTTCATCTCCATAACAGGTGCTGGACTGCTTCTGCCCTCTCTTTGCTGCTGCAGTTGGGAACCTGAAACACAGTCATAAGGCCAGAGACCTGTGTGTGGGAATGCAGCTGTTACTTGTGAGTGATAGAGGTGGGCTGTAGAAAAGTCCTGTCCTCCTGCTGTCTCCTGGACAGACCCTCTCTGTAGCTGTGGCCTTCCATGCCTCAACTACTCTGTAGCTTTCTGAGGACAAATCAGGAGACTATGGTGCTCTGTAGTCGGTGTGGCAAAGCTCCCTGTCTGACCATCTCTGGAGAATGAACTCTCTGTGTGCCTTTGTGTGTGTGTACTGGGGAGAGTTATGTTCAGGCCACTCAGAAGAAACACGTAAGAGCCCTCCAGAGTTTATGGGAGGTGCCTTTGGCCTCAGTGAAAGAAGGAACTGGTAGCATTAGGCGAGGGAAAGTACTCTGTTGTTAAGGAGTGGTGGTGGGATTGTTTATTTTTCCTCCCATAAACGTTTTTTTAAGGTTCTAATGGAAACAAAGCAAAGTATTATTCCTCTAAAAGCACTATTCTTTAAGTAAACCAGACTCACTACTTGAAACATTCCAATGACATATGGTGGCAGCAGGGGGATAGCTCAGATGCCAATAGGAAAGGTATCACCGAGATAAAGACCCACAGCTTGTAGGCAATGGCATAAGGTGCAAGGAGAGAGACGCCTGCCCCAGAGAGGCAGGAGAGGAGAAAACAGCAAACACTTCTCAGGGCATGAAGTTATCCTCATGCTAATTAACTTCAACAACCTTGATACTCCAGACCTAAAAATGTCTTAAGATCCCATTTCACAGTCTTGATTACTACAGAAACAGAGGTCTAGGCAGATTTTCCCCATGTCCTGTCAGCTGTGGTGAAGTTCTGTCCTACCCAAGTAGGACAGTACCTCCTTCAGAAACAGGCATTAGCATCAGTTCCTGCACTCACTGAGTTCAGTGTGCAAGCGCTGAGGTGGGGCACAAGCAGCTGTCTGTGGCACCCATCTCCCAGAACAGGAAAATAATCACCACTGTGATACACCAAAATGTAGCCTCTGCTGCTCTTGTGAGAGGACGCTTTCTGACCACCTTCTACCTTGCTGAGCTCACAGAAGTTAAGCCTCATGCTCCAATAGATGTGGCAGATGTTCAACAGCTTTTGGAGTTCTCATTTTTGTAAAGAATTTTCTTACATCTTAATTTTCTTTCATGACCTAGCACACACACATGTTATATCTGGGCTGTGACTTCTGCAATGACAGCAAGGTTTAGCAGACTTCACTAGCAGGGAATGAAAAGAACTCACTTGTGTTTTGCACATTAAGAATGAAAAATGAGGTTTTTCTCCAGTTGATAATGCAGATAAATGCTGAGGGTTTGGAGGGGGCTATTTGTTGTGCTGTTCAGTCCTAGTGATAAGAAATGGGTATAGCTGTCATCATTTCAACTATGAAATGGTTTGTTTATTCTTTTTCTAGACTTTGCAGGTTTGCACATTAGTATATTTCCCAGAAACTGACATTTTTTACCTTGCAAACTTTCCTCTGTTGCTTGCTGCCTCTTACTTGAATCTCACTGCATTTGAAATACTTCTTCACCTGGTAAAGATGAATGCTCATCCTCTCTAGTGGTTATTGCAGCTCTCCAATACCCTGGCTTCTTTCAAAATCAGGAATTTGGGATTGGGGGGAGAAAGGGGAGGGAAGAGGGGACAAGGTGACAGAATGGACATCCATATTCTTTTGTCTTCTGGTCTCTTGTCAAACTTTCTTCAGCAATTAGGGAAGACAGATATACGAAACAATTATTTAAAGAGAGAGTTTCCCGAGCTGTTTCTTGTCTCTAGTGACTAAGAATGTAGGAAAATAGTAATTATTGCAAGATATGACATAAAATCATTATCTCTGGCATTTGTTTTTGCAGTTTAGCTATCTTTTGGATGGCAGGGTGGTCTGCAGAAGAAAGCAGCAGCACGTTCTAGGAAACAAAATAGCTGTAGGAAAGTGCATATATGATTTCAAAGCAGTTGCACCCAAGTTCCTTGAACCTAAAAATAAAAAGTTGTCCCTGGAGTAGATGTACTGGTGAGCAAACTGCAGGTTACAGGTTCAAAATAACATGGCATATTTGTTCTGTCAAATGACAGAATCATATAATGCATTAGGTTAGAAGGGTGACCTTCAAGGTCGTCTAGTCCAATCTCCTGCAATAAAGCAGAGACATCTTTAACTAGATCAGGTTGTTGGTCATTATGTTTGTATTTTTGGCACTCAGCTAAAGAAACAATGTATTTGCAGATACACAGTGTATAGCAATACCAAAGCAGCTGCAGATGGGAGATGGCCTCACAACAGTTCAGGTCAATGTGTGTACTAAGTCCTATACTATATATTCAAATGCCATTAACTGAAAGGACATACAGGAAAATGCCTTCTATCAAAAGTTCTACTTCCCAATTGGGTTCTTCATGACAGAAAGCTATACTAAAGGCCCCCTGACTGCTTATTTGCCATTGGCTGAGGTGTAAAGATATAAATCACCCATTACTGCATGTTAAATTCAACACATTTATGCGCTATTTCAGTGTGGCCACTCCTTTGCTAAAACGTATTACTCTGCAAAAAAAAAAAAAAAAAAAAGGCAGAAACACATCTAAAACTCCAGAAATAATCTATGTCTGTCTTATAGAGAATTGCAGAGCTATAGCAGATCCCTAAAATCCTCCAATACTGCTTTCTGGTCATGGAACAGTAACTGCATTTCCTATCACGTTACTTAAAGCAACTTTTTTACTCCAGAAACCACTTTGACATTGACAGTAAAGCAACCGGATCAGCTGTCCGGTGAACTTTAATGCTGCATGAACAGCAAACCTGGAAAACAAAAGCCTGGGCAGCACATATGCCTGTTACATTGTCAATACTTCCCCCTCCTGTCCCCTCTAGCTTCACTCAGCTGTTTTAAATAGTGAGGAGAAATTAAAATTCTTAAAGCCTTGCAGGATGTTTGGATTTCTGCCCTTTATTTCCACTTCTATGTGCCATAGCTTGAAAATTTGCCCACGATTTATAAATTCCCTGTTCAGATTTCTTTTCAAAAGCAACAACTAGGAATCTCAGCAACAAAACTGATCTGGTGTTGGCTTCACCTATTGCCAAGCTGCTGCTGACAGCCCTGCCTGCACTGACTGTCCCGGGCTAGGCGTTTTCCCAGGCCCGATGACATTATGCAATTACATGATGATAAACATCATTTGGGAATACAAATGTGAGAGGTAAACAGCTCGAGGCTCTTTATTAGTTTATTTCAGGAGATCTTTCTTGTTTTACTATGCAGCTCCTCCTCTTTTTACAGTTTTCTGCTATTCTTTACTAATTCTAGTGATTTGAGAAATGACCTTTAACCTGTGCAGTTTGCAGACTCCTAAAGGGGATAATTGAAATGCCACAGTAAACCAAAGGCAATAAAATATTATTTACTAGGCATAAAACTAAGGTTGGCCTTCCTAAAAGGAACGAACAACCCCTTTATTCCTTAAACCCCACATCCCGTACCGAGTACTACACCTAATTTAGAAATTCCTCGCCAGTCGTCCCGAGGAACGAACCACAGCTTGGGCTAGGAGGATGCTTCATGGAAAGGCTCCCTGGATATTAGGGACTAAATCTGCCGGCAGGCATCCTGCGGTCTCAGGCCACGCCCGGGCGGGCAGGTGCCAAAGGGGCGCGCAGGGTGCCGGCCTGACACCCCCCGCTCCGCTGCTCCGCCGCTGCATCAGGCTGGGATCCCCTTGCCGCGCCCGCTTCCTGCCTGCGTACCCGCGACTCTCGGAGCCGGGTGCCCCATTCTCAGGCGTGGCCTCTCCGGCCCGTCTCTATCCCGGGGAGGGTGGCCCGGGCAAAGTTGTGACAGAAGGGGCGACCCGGGCGGGGGAAGAAGAGCGGGTACCGTGGCGAGGGGATCTGAAGGAGGGGACCTCGCCTGTCTGCTGTGTGCGGCTGCCGCGGGTGCTGGAGGAGGGCTGCACTTACCTGGCCGGCGGAGCCCCGTCGGGGCGCGCGAGATCGTGGTCGTGTAGGCGAGTGTTCCGTGGCAGCGGGGCCGTCCGGGATGTGCCCTTTCCTCCGTTAGACTGCCGAAGGGGTTTTATTTGCACTGGAATGGCTTTGAAGGAGTGAATGCATTTATTGATAGCAGAGCTGTTCGGATTTCCCAGGGCTGCTTTGATAATGTGTCCCCTCCCCCACATCCCCCATGGACCCGCAATCGCAGGCGAATACAAGAGAAGTAATGCGAAGTTATAGCATAGCTGGGGGAACGGTCCCATTTCCTGCGTTTGGGTGCATGTGAGAGGTGTAGTAAAAAACTTTTGGCTGATGACTGCAGAGCAGGAAAAACGCTTTGAAGCACAAAGGGTCTGCGAAGCCTTCCTCGCCTATAGCTCTCACTGGGTCTTACATGATCTAACCCAGTTTTCTCAACAACTTGCCAAATTTACAGCGGAAAAAAAGACGCTGAGGGTAGAGGAACTTAAACTACGAGCCCGCTCAGTTCCCCCCTGCGCTTGGCACTCGCCGCTGCCTCTCGTGTCTCGGAGCATGCGATGAACAAGACTTGTCAAGTGAGGCACCCGTCAGGAATGCTGGCGCAGCCCCCTCCAATTCGGCCATGTGCGTTGCACATTGCACGCACATGTACGCGATGGGAGCCTCCGCGGCCGACCCGGCCGGTTATTGTGTGTGTATGTGACCCCCGCCCCAGCACAATCACCGGCCGTGCGGGTGGCAGTGAGCGGGACAGACACTCTCACATGCACCCCATCGGCTGGGCTGGAGGGGGTGGGGTGTGTGGCAGCGCTCTGCGGAAACAGCTTGTGTTCACAGGGTCTCGGACCAGACCACGGATGTGGGGCTCAGCCGGGTCAGGGGATGAGGTCAGAAGCGCTCCCAGGGACGCGCTGAGAACAGGCAGCTCGTTTGCCCCACACCCGCCCCGAGCTTGCACTGGGGTCCCCCGCTCGCTGCCGTACGGCTTTAAAATCCAGCCCAGGCTGCAATAGGTCGGCTGTGGGCGCATGCGCCGCCGAGAAAGTTTTTCAGCTGCCGTTGGCTCGCCGAACTCTTTTTTTCCCCCCTCTTTTTCTTTTTCTTTCTTTTTTTTTTTTTTAAACCGTTTAAAGCAGCGGGGTGAAGAGGAGCGAGGGAGAGACACGGGGGGAACTGGGCCAGCTGCAGCGGGTGGGGGGACACAGCCTCGAGGAGGAGGAAGGGTCGGCTGCAGCGCGACGCCGTCTGCTCCACTCGCTCTCTCGCGCGTAACTTGCTCCACGCGCTGGGTGCTTTTGCCAGCGATGGATTGGGGGAGCCGCAGCTCCTGAAGCCCCGGACTTCTCCCCTGCCCCTGCCCTTACTCGCTTTGCAGGATCAAGCGTCCCGTAAGACAGATACACGCGTGCACAAGGTCCCCCCTCCCCCTTTCCCGGTTGTGTAGAAACTTCTTTTTTCTGTTGAGCTTTTTCTCCTCTGTAAAATGGAGGGAGCCAACCCCAGGATGGGTCTGCAGCCGCGGACGCCCGGTTCCGCACCGCCCAGCCTTTAAGCTAACGTGAAGGGGGGCGGGCAGGGGGGAACCCTGCGCTCGCTCGGCTCCACTCGTCCCCCTCGCCCTGTTCGCGCCGAGCCGCGGAGGGGGCGCTTCAGCGCCCGAGCGCTGCCGGGGGCCGGGTGGGCGCGCGGGTAGCCCCGCGGCGGCACCACCTGGGCTGCTGGGACGGATCGTCGCCCGCGGCGCTTTCGCTGCCGCTTGTGAAGATTTTTATTTGCTTCCGCACAATCACGCCCACGGGCGCTGTGTGCGTGTGTTGGGTTGGCTTTTTTTTCCTCTCTCTTTTTTTTTGGATTTTTTTTTTCCTCCCCCCCTTTCTTCTTCTGGTGGTGGAAAGCCCTAATTACTGCGATTGCTGATGGACCTTGGAAAGAAGGCTGCACTGGTACCCCGCTCCGCAGTCGGACACGCTCAGCCTGCACCGGACAGAGCGACAGCTCGTTCACCGCCCCCCGCCAGCTCCGCGGGCCCCTGCTCTATCCCGGCAGCCGCCGCCGTCCGCTGCTTGCGAGGATACTGCCCGGTTCCTGCGAGCCAGGATTTTACTTTCGCCTCGCCCTTTCGTCTCCTGTTCTGCTTGGATTACTTGGCTGCTCTCGGTCGCTGATCCCGCGGCAATGGAGGTGAGTCTGCGCGGGGTACGGTACCTCCGCAGGCACGGTCTGTCGCCGCGGGCACGCAGGATAGGCTGCACCTTGGCGGTGCGCGGCCCTGCGCGGATGCGAGTCCTGGTCCCGGTCCCGGTCCCGGCGGTGGGGCGGCCCGGCCCGCTCCTCCTAGCTTCTGCCGGGCGCTTCCACCTCTCGGCTCTCACCGCGGAGAGCGCTGCTCTTCGCTTGGAAAAAGCTCCTTTATTTTCTTTTTTTTCTTTTTTCTTTTTTTTTTTCTCCTCTCTCTTTAAATTCCCCCTGCCGAGGAGAGCCACCGCAAGGACACTTGCTGGGCTCGCTCTGCCCGCCGCGTCCCGGTGCATGGTCCTGGCAGCGGTTCCTAAAGCTGGTTTAAAGACATCTTCCCAAACTTCCCAAACTTTGGCGAGGAGCATCGATATGGAGGAGCGCAACGTCGGCGCTAATGGTGGCCTGTACCTTTAAGGAGAGCTGGCTGGGGGCCAGCGGAGGACCCAGAGTCAGCTCCCCCCTCTTTTTTTTTCTTTTTTTTTTTTTTTTTTTAATTTATTCTAAGTTTCTGGAGATTATCACTCTGCATCTGCAGAGGGTCCCGCGCGGGTCAGAGCAGATGAACGCGGCTGCTCGGAGACCCCTTGGCGCTGCTCGGACTCCATGTTGGAAAGGCTGTTGGCTTTTTGTTGTTTGTTTGTTTTTAACTGTCAATTGTATGTTAAATCGGGTGCGCTTGGAGGGTCACGGAGAGTTCATTTGGGCCGGGGAGTGAGGCTTTTCCCTGGCCGGGGCTGGCGCGGAGGGAAGGACGGAGGTGCGCCTTTATCCTTCTGGAAAACACCCCTCTCCGCCTCTCTTCTGGGAGAGAGCTGGGCTGGGGACTCGGCGAGTGCCGTTCCCTGCATGCGTGAAACCTGGTCTTGCCCATCCAAAGTGGATGTAAAGCCGTAGTAGGGAGCAGGGGGCGGTCGAGGTTCCCCGCGGAGCCTCTGCGCCTCCCGTGGAGGCCGCCGCAGTTTACAACCCTCCGGAGCGGGGCTCTGGATGCCACCTTCCCGCAGGTAGTGCTCCCAGAAAGCCAGATGCCTTCGCAGGCTTTCCAGACACTCCGTGTAAAACAGGATCACAGGCGATCCCGCGGCTGCACGGTCTGTTAAAAGCCTCCCTTTTCATCTCGGCACAGAGCGCGGGCTCCGCATGGGGTTCATTAAATACCAAAACTCAATCTCCGCAGCCCTACAAAAATGAAATAGGTGCCTCACGTTCGTAGTAGCCAATGTTGCCATGCTGCAAGCAACTCTTCTCTTTGACTTGTTGGCGCTTTTTGTTCGTTTGGTTAGTTTGGTTTTGTTCTGGTTTTGTGGCAGCTTACCAGCTGCTGCGTGTAGACGGGACGGGCTAGAGGGGCTATGGCCGCACCCCGAGCGCAGGTGTCTCCTCACGCCTCGCCAAGCAGCGCCATGTCGGGAGGCCGAGGGGGGCGATAGCAGCGATGATGAGGAGCAGGAGATGCCGTCGGAGGGGCCGCAGCTGCCCGATCCCGTCGCTTCCCGGGGCTGCGGCGGTCGAGACCGCCCCCTGTTGGGAGTGGGACGGAACACCTTCCCGAAGGCCGGGGCGCCGGGTCGCCGGCCCGATGCAGACGGATACTCTGATTAAGGAGCGGCGGTGGCGGCCAGTCAGGAGTGGAATCTGGGCCCTTTGGAGGAGGCAGAAGGGCTTTGTTACTGGCGTTCCGGTTATGCAGAGAGGACACTGGTGCACCGGTCGCCGGCTCCTTCCCGCCGGAGCAGCTCCGTGTGCACCGGGATGGCAGCTGGGCCGGACAGCTGCACATTTGTTGCGGTCCCGCTTGGGCACCGATGTCTCCGACATCCTCAGGGCTAGGGCAGTTCCATGACAGTTTTTTATTACCTTTACTGTTTTAAGAACTAAGAGATGAAGGAAAATTCAACGCGATGGCGTTAGGGTGTCGCAGCGAGCTCGTCGCACACCTGCCTTCGCCCCGTTCTTTGCTTAATATGCCTGCGGCTCTCTCCGGAGCTTACTCCCATCTAAATGGGACGGGCTCTTTTTGCCGCGGCAGAGCGGCCTCATTCACCCACCCCCAGCAGTGAGGAGCAGGGAGCCTTCCCCCCCGGCAGGGGGCGGCCAGGGGCGAGGTGAGGCTTCGCCCTTGGGACTGCAGCCTGTCACGGTGGCGAATAGCGGCGGGGAGCTACTCCCCACGCACTGGCTGTCACCGCGTGTCCGGGCAGGTTTCATGCCAACCTGGTTTCCTGCCCAGGCGCTGCCGTCTGTCTTCTTCTCTCGACTCTTCGTTAGCAGAAGTAAATTAGAATTAAGAGCACCTTCAATTCGGCATTAAGGGCTTTTTGAGAATGAATAGGGAGCCCCCAAGTGTCGAAATGCCTTTATTTTTTATTTTAACCTCCCTTCCGAGGGGAGGGGAAATAACACCCCGCGAATGGCACTGGTGAGCGAGTTAGAGAGTCCCGTGTAAGGACGCAGACGGCGATCGCGGGACCTGTCGGGGGAAGCGTTTGACTTCCAGGACGATAGGCTGGTTGTTTCAAGGGCCGTGTCAGGACGTGTCGCCGCGCTCTGTCCCTCCTGGTACCTCCCCGGGCCGACGCCGACCCCGGGGGCTGTCAGCGCGGAGCTCGGGGCTGCCTCTGCCATCGCGGGGACCGGGCAGCAAGGAGGTTGCGGCGAGATGGTTTAGGCGGCTTCCGCGGCCGGCCGCAAAGGGCGAGGGCCGGCTGCATCCGCGGCACAGACCCCCCGTGGCACCGGCCTCCCCGCTTCCCGCTTGGGCTCGCTTTGCAAATCTGAAGCCGCCTTTAGCCATCCGAGAGCCTTAACGTGTCCGCGATGCTGGCTCCGGAGCGGGGAGCGATGGGGTAATGCCCGGCTGGAGCCTGCGGGTCGCCTGGGAAGCGGGGATGGCCGAGAGGGGTGCGGGGATGCATGGGGTCCCTCTTGTCCGGAGCAGTGATCTGGTCCCGTTCCGCGGCGGGCGGGAAGCGGCAGGGCCGGGACAGAGGGACAGGCGGGTGCGGGTGGGTGCTGTGGCCGCCCTGGGAAGGCGGCGTCCGCGGGGGGGTGGAGGTGCGTGGGTGGGTTCTGCCCGGTGGAGCGGGAGCCGCGACGTGCTTGCGTCTGGCACCGAAGTCTCTGCGAAGAGAGGGGTAGGCGAGTCAGTCAAGTTAAAAGGGGCCCGGATACTTCCGTTGTTTAAACTTGAATGCTCGAAAATGGTCTGAGAAGCAATAAACAATCTGATCCTTTTTCTCCCCCTCTAGAAATCCACCGCAGTTTTAATCCAAGGAGGTGCTTTGGGGACAGTTGGCAGTACAATGGCTTCTCAGTACCTCGTAGTGGCTCTGGCCATTTTCTCCTCTTTTACCCAGGTTGTAATAGAAGCCAGCTCTTGGTGGTAAGCATCTTGCATCGACTTGATTTTTAAAGGGGGTGTTAAGGCTTGCTTGATTAAATGCCTATTTATTTCTTATGTACTTTGTTTCTGAGGGAGTGCTATATGAACGAGACAACAGAGGAGTATTATTTCAGTTGTTATACATTGTGTAGTAAAATTAGAGGGTCTTTCGAATAAGCGTAAGTGTGCAGCATCTCGTGTTGTAAAATTCAGAGTTTAGTATGCTGGGAAGTAGATTCTGTATGGATTTGATCATCCTTAAATTATTAGAATTGCCTCTCTTTTGAAAGAGTCATTTCATCTCCCTTAGATGAGAAACTATGCATAGATGACAGAGACTGCTGATTTACAAGTAAAAACTTTTGTTAAAGTTCTGCTTTGAAAATTTCTGTAACTTAAATGCTTATAAATAGATTTTGTAATGAAGAACTACATTTAAAGTTCTGCTTTGGCAAATTACCTCTTTCTTACAATGCATGACGTCGGGAGTTCTTGAAATAGCTGTTTCTCTGCTGTTTCAAGTGATCCTTTTTGGATTAATGGCCACTTTTCGATTGAAATGTATAATTTGCAGAGTACTTCAAGAATTAAGAAAACAAAGTCAATTTTGTTTACAGTTTACAGTTTTTGTCTGTCCTTTGGGAGAAGCTGGAAGTAGTCTCTGTAGCAGGTTTCTAACTTCTGACTTGTTATGTTTCCCCGTTTGTTTATGGTAGAGCAGACTGAAAAATCCAGACATAACTCTAAAATGTGAGTTAAAATAGATTGGGGTTTGGGGGCTTTATGTTGTTTTTGCTTGCTTTGTTTTTCTGGCCTTGCAATTTGGAGCTTCTTTTATTTTAACTATGTCCATTTAAGTTGGTAAAGGACTGCCCAGATGCAAGTATTCCAGGTCTGCGTCTTACTTCAGTCCCCACTGTGTGGTGATAGCCACATGGATGGTACCTAATAACTTCTGTTCTGTGATGTCTTTAGAACAGAAGTTTCATATTTAAGTGATTTTTTTTTTCTCAGCTGTTAGCAAAGTCAGGAGTTGTAAACTCATGTATAAGATACAGTCCTGTTAGGGATTTGTAGATGTTTTTCTTTCTTTTTTTTCCCCCTTTTGAGCCTTCTCTTTATTAATGCAAATCTTTCTTTATGCAGGTCTTTAGGGATGAACCCTATGAACCCCATGAACCCTGTTCAGATGTCAGAAGTATATATAATAGGAGCCCAGCCACTATGTAGCCAGCTAGCAGGGCTTTCCCAAGGACAGAAGAAACTCTGCCAATTGTATCAGGACCATATGCAGTTCATTGGAGAGGGTGCAAAGACGGGCATTAAGGAGTGCCAGTATCAGTTCAGACACAGAAGATGGAATTGCAGCACTGTGGACAACAACTCTGTTTTTGGCAGAGTCATGCAGATAGGTAGGAAGCAACATCTTTACGATTAAAGTCTTGTCTAAGGATATGTATGGCACATGCTCTTCTGCACTTGAAACTCTTGCCAGGTTCTTACCGAGTATTGTATACAATCAAGTGTTTTTAAACGTTGGCAAAGGAGTTGGAATTATTTTTAGCTGGAGGTGATTTCCCACCACTGTCCAGCCATGTGTGTTGGAAAACAAAGAAGGAATCTATGTTTGCATATGGGAATAGGGAAAAGAAAATACAGCCCTGAAATCTCCTTTTAGAAAACCTGAAACAAAACAAAGGCAACCTAAGAGAATTAGAACCAGCAGTGCCTTGTAAAATTAAAGATGTCCATGTCTAGTTCCAAAGTTAGCAGCTGCATAATAAATGCTCTTGATCTGGGGGTTAATGGAAAATTACTGCGCTATTAGTGTTTGTAGGCAATCCTTTCTGTTTTATTTCCAAACACAGTAACTGTTTTATCTTTGTTGGGAAAGATAGGTTTATGTTAAAAATAATGTATGGGTTTAATTTATATGAAATCAGTTCTGTTGAGGCAGAATATGTGATTGTCCCTGAAACTTGCATGTCATGTAGTCACTGCTAGTGAGAGAGAGATTTCTCTTTAACATCTTATCACAGTTGGTGGGCACCCAACCCTTTCCCTATCGGATCCTCTTTGAAATGTGCTTCTCCTGCCTGCCTTTCCTGTTTTTTAAGAACCTTACTGTATTTTAAAGTCCTTGGCAAAATTTTAAACAGTACTGTTGAATTTGGTCCATGGTGAAACCTACAGCTTGGCTTTCCCAAATCAGATAGCTGATTCTGTGTAAGCAACTGGAAAACACCTGTTTTTCTGGAAGGCAGGTGTCATCTTTTATGTGTGATCAGTATGCTGACAAACTCAGCAGTGTTTTTTTAGTTGGAGGCGTGAAGGTTGTATGGCAGTATTTTTCTGTCCTTCTTTTTAAAAAAATCAAAGTTAAAAATGAGATTCCATCTAGGTTTTTCTGTAAATGGGCTAGCTCCAGTTAAGGTTGAAGGAGTACATTCATCCACATTCGGTGTCAGTTATTGTAAAAAGTTGTTATTTGGGGGTTGTCAAGACAAATAGAAACAAAAAAAATCTATTGTATGAAATTACTTAACTGGAACAGCTGATTTTAGATAAACAGCCTTACCTAGGCTTTTTGCAAGCATAGCATTAACCCTCCCTTCCTACAGTTTGTTTTCCTTACCTTACCCAAGCAAAAATCTAAAAGCACATGAAACATGAAAGAAAACTTTCTCTGTATACCTTTCTATTTTAACGATGTAACAAACTTCAGGGAGATAATCTGTTTAAAATTTAGGCCTTCATATCTCAGCTCTTGCTTGTTATTCAAGTGAGCAAAAATTAGCTCAAGGTGTGAAGAAGTGTGCAGGATTGGGCCCATGATTTGTGATGCCTGTCAGAATAGATGTTTCTGCAGTCCCCAAGTGCGACAGATGTATTTAAAGGTGGTTTCTTTCAAGTTAAATAACTTTGCCGCACCCTTCTGGTGAATATGACTGTATTAGCTGATGTCTGCACAGCAATTCATCATGTAATTAAGCCACTTACTCTAATTGCAGATGGAAGCAAGGTTAATAGCCATATTCAGGCGTTAAAGAGCCTAAAGAGTGTATTCACTGAGAACAAGAAAGGTGTTGTGGGTAACAGTTGTATTATTTCATGCTGACCTTTGGTAATGACCAGTTGCTGTTACTCTGAGTGCAAGGAAAAGTAGGTACTTTGAGAGCCTGATTTAATTTCACTGCAGCCCACTGTCAGGTACTCCTTGCTTTCAGAGATGGGGGGAAGATGGTAGTCAGGATCTGTATGCATGAAGTTTGGAAGGATTTTGTCATGTGAGCCGAGGCTATGCTGTCACTGGCGCTGCACAGGAGAGTGCCTCGACAAAACACTGACGGACAGCACAGTCATTACCCCAGTGTATAAATGGACAGTCTCTTCCAGGATTTGTCCTGAAAAATTAGCTAAAGCTGTACAAATAAACCTAGCATTGGGTTTGGAAACTTGCTCTGTGGCTTATTGAACTTCAAAATTTTTAGGGCTTTTATTCTTTGCTGCTCTGCTTTGCTGCTGGTTCCCAGGTCAGGCTGTGGTACTCACTGCCTTCATTGCCTTGCGCCATTCCCTGGCTTTGTGGTTGCCCTGAGCTGGCTTTACACACAGCTAAGAAGTGCTAACTTAAAATAGCCGGATCCTCTCTTAACAGCTTGCTGTATTTGGGGTCCAGTTTGTTCATGCCTACTGCCTGAGGTTGAATGCTTTTAAAGTACAAGCAAAGAACATTTTGTTTCTTATGATCAGGTATATATATAAAAAGAAGTGCTGGTCTTGCAGGCTTATTCATATCGAGTGTAAAGCACAGCTTCTTGCTCTGTGGGTGGCTTCCTACAGTGTGTGTATATTGAACAGTTCCATTTCTGTGTTTTATGTATATGGGAGAGGGGAGACTCAGAACGTGTTTGGAATGTATGTTTCCTTGCCATGGCTACAATAGAGAGAAATGCTGAACTGCGGGAAAAGATAGGTATGTTTGACAGTGAAGGAAATCACAGTTGTGTCTAAAGACTTAATAACAACAACAGTAATAATTTCAAAGTAACCCATCCATGTGGAACCATCACCCTTAAAGCATTCCTGGAGTTGATATGAGGCAGTGCTGACTTGCAACCTGCCGGGCTTGAAATCTACTTCAGCAGCTGAAGTTATTCTGTGATTTGCCTAAATGTTCAAGGAGGGAACTTGAGGGGCATCTCTCCTTTCTGTACTCCAGCCTTTCCTCCTTCTTCCTACTAAGTTCTTTCAAATATGCTTTAGGATAATAACAAAAACTAGCTTTATGAGTTTAAGTCCTGCAGTAAACGATGTAGTTAACCATGTAAAAGCATGAGCTAACTAAACATGAAAAAGAATAAAACAGAACGGAAGAGGCAAGTCCTGTGGTCTGAAGCAGACCACGTTTCTTTCCTCTCAATCTAGTGGAAATTTTGCTTAAGGAATTAATCCAAAAATATGTGTTACAGAACAAATGGGAGCATTAAAATCCGTATGAGATTCCCCATGCTCTAGTTTGCACTAAATGCAAGGCCTAAGTCACTGCATAGAGTCAAATCTTTTTTAAGTGAAAAAGCTACTCCTGTAACCCTTTATACCCATAATTCATGTAAGTACTTTCATAGGCAGGTGTCTGCATGAATAGACCATTATAAGCAAAGGAGCACAGTGCTTCTCATCTTCTTTAAATATGATCATTCCAACATAAGACTTCTGATTTTTCCCATTTAGAACCAGCATCTATTACTAAAGTTAATCCAGTAGATGACAGATGTTATATTAACAAAGCTGCTCTCAAGCATGGTGAAGCATTGATGTTAAGTATGGGCCAGACTGCAAATTATTTATGTTCCAGAAGTGTTTGAAAGCTTCTGTTAGATTTGACCTATTATGATAGGTCTCAAACAAAGAGTTTATGCCTCAAAATGCTGCTGCCTAAATACATATGTCCAAAACACAGCTTCTTAAAGCAATAATTTTGTGAAAGCCTATACTGTTTCCTATGAAAAGTCTTGTAAAACCAAGATCAAAAACTAGCTTCATTTGCTGACTGGACTAAAGATGAGGAATAAAATTTAGAAAAAAAAATTAGTCTATTCTTAGTCATTCTGAGAATCTTTCTTAGAAAAGACCCAGTGGGACTCTGTCTCTTAAGATGAAAACAAACTTGATGTGGGCTCCTGGTACAAGTTTTAAGCTGTTGGCTTTTTTTTTTTGCTTGTTTGTTTGAAAGTTATTCTAGTTATAGTCAGAACTTGTGGCATCCTTGGAAAAATGGTAAGGGAAGTCAGGCTCTGAATAAAGATGGGATTAGATAATTTCTTGAGGATGGTACATGGCCAGGTCTTGCATTGTGGGTACTGTAACTTCTTCTGAAAGCCTGAAATGCAAAGTTTTCAGTTTCCATTTAAGGAGACTTTAAAAGAAAACATTTAAGGCCGCTTTGTGCCTAGGGTTTTTTCTTCGCTGTAATTTGTAAAGATGATTGTCCATGGACCCATTTGCTATATTCACATGAGTTGGAGTGATGGATACTAAACAGCACAGGGTGTTGTTAGTTTCGAATACCCTCCTGCAGAAGTGCCTGGCTTATGTGTAGGTTGAAAAGTTGTGTATTATTCTGTTGTTTGTTTCTTTTGATACTAAGAGGCTTTGTAAAGGCCTGTAACTTTAAAGGAATTGGAGCAAGTGGGTGAAGTGCATAAGTCATGTTTGAGAAGTAGTAACTTAAGAACTAGTCTTTTAAAAGTTGTATTTAACATCTCTCTTTTCCGAAAGACGAGGAGTCTCTTTCCCTTTCTGCCCCTCAAGCAGATACAGTTGCTTTGGCCCCACTTTACCTCCTCCCCACTCCCTCACCCAAGCTTTCACTAGCAGGAATGAGAAGTGACTGCAGCTCTTCACAGGAAGCTTGTGTGCTCTAATGGATCAATTCCCCAGTTATTTCACAGTGAAGACATTTTGAGGAGCATGGTTCAGGGTTGCTCTACCTTTAGTAGGCAAGTGAATTTTGGTGGCTTCTGCAGAGCCGTTGCCCTCCTGGCTCAATCTGCAGGCAGGGAGCGGTGTGTGTGGGCACTCCCCTGACATCACTTTTGTTTCTGCGCAGGGAGCCGAGAGACAGCGTTCACCTATGCGGTAAGCGCAGCTGGGGTGGTCAACGCCATGAGCCGTGCCTGCCGGGAGGGTGAGCTCTCCTCTTGTGGCTGCAGCCGAGCTGCACGGCCCAAGGACTTGCCCCGGGACTGGCTTTGGGGCGGATGCGGGGATAACATCGAATATGGATACCGCTTCGCCAAGGAGTTCGTTGATGCCCGGGAGCGTGAGAGAGTTTACCAGCGAGGCTCCTACGAGAGCGCCCGCATCATGATGAACCTGCATAACAACGAGGCTGGGAGAAGAGTAAGTGGCTGCAAAACAACGCTTCCCCCTGCCCTTGTCCGTGTCCTTCCTTTTGGGGAAGGCATGCCTCGGTGGGGCATGGAGCGGCAGCGGGTGGTGACTGGCCACCATGGCTTGTCTCTTATTTCATGCACAAACCGAGAAAGTGGCAAATACGGGGTGTAACTGGGTGGGGAGTCTGACTTCGTGTTTCTTCAGGTTGCCTATTGTCTTCTGCGTGGTGAGGATTGAGACCGCAGTGTGTTGTGCTTCCCTCTGTATCATTCCTTCAGAAGTGCCCTGCTCGCTGTGTGTAACAGAATTTTGTTAGCTTGTATTTCCAGCCAGGACAGTATGCATCCGAGGGAAAAGGGACGCGCTGGGCTTCCCAGGCTGGAACTGTGCCACAGGATTGGTTTTTTTTTTTTTTTTTTTTTTTTTTTTTTTTTTTTTTTTTTTTTTTTCCCTTCCCCCCCCCCCCCCCCCTCTCTCTGCTTTAAAAGGATGTGAAAAGTTCCTCCATCTTATTAGAAAACATGGTCTTCTGTGGTTAAACATGCCTTTATGGTTTCTTTAATCTCAAAAATGCCTTAAATGAATGGGTGTAAACTTCTCTTTTTTTAATAGTCTGAACAAGAAGAGCCAAAATAATTATTTTCCTAAAGCATGAAGTGCCAGAAATAGTCGGCTGGAGACTTTACACTTGTGTTCTAAGGTGAAGAAGGATGAAAGATAATTGAAAATTAATAGTATTTAAATGTGAGAGGAGGGTGTCTGAAAGCCATGGGCAGGCCAATTTACTATTAGCAGGAAGAAAAATTACATTCTCACAGTTGCTTATGGAGACTTGAGCAGTTTTTTCCTTCCCCAGCCTCATCTTTGCAGTACCACTTGGCAGTGTTAAGACTCTCTGTAACTGCTGGATGGAAGTTGTCTGCAGTATCATCTGATGTGTCAGACCCCAAGATTTTTGGGGCAGTGTCAGCACTGACTCTTATTTCTATTTGCACAGGGCAATGACTGATATTTCCCTGCCAAAGCTTTGTAAAGAGGATATTGCTATGTAGTTCTCCCACCCCTAGGTGTTTGGGGGTTTCTTCTTGGACGAAGTCTCTCCTTCAGAACAGTATTTGGGATAGTCAGAGGAAGCTGAGCCAAGAGTAGATGCTCAACTGCAGCTGAGCCAGGAGCAAGAGGAGTCTTAACTCTTTCTCTGATTGCAGGCCTGAGCAGAGATCAATAGAGAGAGTAACTCAGATAAAAAATAAAGGGATGTTTTACATTTCTCAATGAAACTGCAAAATCCTTTCCTGGCGTGAGAGTGAATTCCTAAAATTTGACTGCAGCCTGACATATGCTGCTGCCTGGATTGTGTGTGCTGCTGTGGTGATCTTTGTGGTGGAAGGAGGCTTGTGGGAGTGATTCCCCACTCCTCTTCCTCCTCTGACTAGTGGGGTGCTGGAGTGCATGTCTGTCGACGTTCTTGCTTCTCCTTGCCAGTGTATTGTGGGAGGGAAGAGGATGCTAAGGTGAATGTTGTAGAGGGATGAGTGGAAGTGTTACAGAGAGCAGGGAGTGAGGTAAATGAAGACTTTCTCAGCCACACTAATCTTTCATCATCGATTTTGCTTTCTCTCTCTGGCTTCTCTAGACCGTCTACAACCTGGCTGATGTGGCCTGTAAGTGCCATGGTGTCTCTGGTTCCTGTAGCCTGAAGACTTGTTGGCTGCAGCTTGCTGATTTCCGCAAGGTAGGCGATGCCCTGAAGGAGAAATATGATAGTGCTGCTGCCATGAAACTCAACAGTCGGGGCAAGCTGGTGCAAGTGAACAGCCGCTTCAACGCACCCACTATCCATGACCTGGTCTACATCGATCCCAGCCCTGACTACTGTGTGCGCAACGAGAGCACTGGGTCCCTGGGCACCCAGGGCCGCCTTTGCAATAAGACCTCGGAGGGCATGGATGGCTGTGAACTCATGTGCTGTGGCCGAGGGTACGACCAGTTCAAGACAGTGCAGCGAGAGCGCTGCCACTGCAAGTTCCACTGGTGCTGCTACGTGAAATGCAAGCTGTGCACAGAGATCGTGGACCAATTTGTATGCAAATAGGGAATGGATGAGGTGGGAGGAACTGCAGTCACCTGCCAGCAAGGAGTGCAGGCCCTTCTCCTTTTCCACAGGACAATCTCCACTTTATTTATAGAGTTCAACGAGTTGTTGTCTTCTTAAAAAAAAACCACAACCAAAAACAAACAAACAATAAAAGAAACAAAAAAGAAAAAGAGCAGAGTAAGGAAAGAAAAAAAAAAAAAGAAGAAGAAGATGAAGAAAAATATAAAGATTGCAAAGAAGTGCCTGGAAACGCTGTCTGCATCCATCCCAGAACTCTGTGCGTCTTTTATTTTTGGCAATAATGGGGAAGAACCTGAGAATATTTATTTTACAAAGTAAAAAAGTAAATTGACTTTTCTTAAAAACAATAGAGTAGTTTGAGGGGAAAAATCCAACCTATCGTAATTTAGTCCCTAGGGACGTAATACATGTGCAGTAGGCAAAGCAAACCATGTAATGTGCTTGGGATGTTGGAACACTCTTTAATGGAGGCGAGGAACACACAGGTCTGTCCATAACTTTTAGTTTCAGACACTAGAAGTTAATAGAATAGGGCATATAAAGCTGTTCAGTACATTTAGGGCTCTGTAATTAAGGGGTATATTCATCACAAAGTGCATTGTCAGTTGCATACCTGAATGTGCCTGCTTAAGTATGCGATGCCATCAGAGGGTAAAGAGCAAAGGGTCATAAAGGCTTCAACTCTGCTATTCTTGAGTCACCTTGTCTGGTTCCAGAACTTAACAAGACCACAAAAACACCCCAAAATCCCAAATCAACACCTCCCCCCCCCAAAAAAAAAAAAAAAAGCAAACAAAAATCTATCTTGTTGAATAATATTCTTCAAGGCAGCATTTTCCCTATTAGCTAGTTGTGGAGTTTGAGTATCTTGTCTGACAGCAATGCTTCACTGTTGCTGGGTGTGGAGAGCTATGAGGTGCAGACTGTGTGGAGCACTGTAGCTGGGTGGATGAGAGCTGAAACGTTTGTACAGTTTTGGTCTCCCATCCTGGAAAGCTCACAGAAAATAGAATTCCCCACATTTGAAAATGCCTTAAAAATAGTGTAATTGCTGGCTGTCTTTCAAAACACAGCTTGACAAATAACTCCTCTTAATTTTATGTGAGAAAATAAATCATTAGATATCCATTCTTGGAATGATTGATTCTTATTTTTTTTTTTTTCAGATTTTGGGAACGCTCTCATTCAAGGAGACAATAGTTTCATATTTTAATAACATTAGCTGGCTATTATAGTTCAATGAAATGTTGCAGCAATACCAAATTTATCATCCTATGTCTTTAATACACATGCTTTAGATAATATATTGCAGATATACACTACAACTGTTCAGACTATACTTGAGCAGTTACATTTATATGGGAGAACTGTGGTCTGCTGGTGTCTGATATTTCAAAGCTTTTTGTACATACATATTTTAATGATTTAAGAAATAATAAAACGTCTAAATTACAGGGGCAGGTCATGCCCCATTTTCTTTTTCAGTTTTCTTCAGGTTTTTAGATTGATTCTAAACTTCTGGTGTTTGGTTTTGGTTTTTTGTTTTGTTCTTTTGGGGTTTTGTTTTGGTTTTAATTTTATTATTATTTGCTTTGTTTATTTGTTTCGTTTGTTGGTTTGTTCTAAGGATAATCACATAGAAGCAAGCCTCTTCCCAGCGTTAGGACTTCTCGAGTGGTAGGTGGAGGCAGTGCCCTGCACTTGATACTGATCTGGAGATTGCTTCTATTCCGCTCTTCCATTAAGGGCATTATTGATTATTGCTGAAAGGAGACACCTTCCAACTCTAAAACATGCTGCATTTGGCCCTTGCTTTCCAGTTTTATGAAATGGAAATGGTTGTTATTGAACAGTATGCATTCCCTCTCATGCTGTGTAGTTACACAGGATTTCATCATTGGTTCAGATGCTTCTTTACAACTCAGCCCCACCCAGCAAGTCAAAAGAAAATGAATGGTCTTTCAAATAACCAAGTGAGGAAAATCTTTCACTTTAGCCTAGTTGTACTAAAGCCTTAACTTTTCACGAGCCTTTAAGCTGTATCATTAAGTTCATCTCCATCATTTGTCAGCTTCTTAAGTGGCGCTTTATTGCTCTTAATTTATTGTACAAGGACATATTTACCCCTCATCTTCAGATGTTTGCAAAGAATACCTTTAAGATAAATAAATAAAGCACTAACTCATCGAATATGTCACTTTGGTTTTTATTGTACAAAAACCATGGTTGTGTTTTTTTCCACTTGCTGAATCGCCTCATGTTGCTTTTTTTTAGTGACTTTTGTCTAAGCAAAATCTGAATCTCATGATCCTAGCTTTTAAAACACTATTTAATGTAAAATATTTTTCTTGTCATTCAGATATGTAAATCTTCTATGTCTTTTTCCTCTGTTCTGTACATTTAATGTACATATTTCTGTCTTGCGTGATTTGTATATTTCACTGGTTTAAAAAGGAAAAAAAAAGAAAGGATTATGCCATAATGGAAGATAGACTATAAAAAAAATAAAACTTTGGTTGTATATTGGGAAGTGGTTTTAATTATGTTTCAGAGGAGGGTTTGTTAAAACAATGAACAGAGTTGATTTAAAAATTTACTACGTGGTAAAACAGGGAGGTGATTGCCAAACATAAAAAGTACTTCTTGAAGTTTTAGTTCTATATTAAGAAGGCATACAGATGTTAACTACTTCTTAAATAGGAGGGAGGGGGTGTGGAACCAAATTCCTATGGACCTAGAAAGTATTTTAGAGGATAATTAATTAGCAATGGATAAGGACTTAAGCTAATGTTATTGATGTGCATATGGCTTTCAGGACTGCTTGCAGGGATTCTGTGACAGTGGACCCTGATCCTGTGAACAGCTTCCTCTTGAGATTCCGGTGATGGCAGCAGGATCTTCCTGGAAGGAAAAGTTTCCAACGTAAAGTTTTTGAGACTGGGTTTTGTGTAGTTTGGGTTGTGGGTGCAGTTGTGGGCACTGTGGTTCCCCGCATCGGTCCAGTTGCACTTGAGGTGCAAGGTGAAAACTTACTGTTTTTTCCTTTGGACTTCTTGCTTAGAAATTGAGTGTGTATGAAGGGAACAATCCTTTATAAAGAAAAAAGGACAAAGTACAATGAAGTAAAGCACAAAATGAAAGTTAACATAAAACCTAAGCTCATGTTTTCAGACTGGCTTTTTGAACTACTGATTTCCTGGGTAAGTAGTACTCTTTTCTGCTTGTAGAGAGCTTGATGAATTAGCAGCCTTTCTCTACCTCTTTCCTGCTTCTTTTCTTGCCTTTTATATACATATATATATATAAAAATATATATATATGTTGTGTTTTTTTTCTTCAAGGATAACCTTCTAACATATCGAAACTCCTTCTGACTGCCAAGAATGTATTATCCCACAAACCAGTAGACCAACATTGTGTGTTTAAAATAGCATTTCTGGGCAAATGCAATGTTCTGTGGTCCTATTACTGACATCTGGTTCAGTTTTCCTTCACTTGTATATTGACCAGTATTCTTTATTGCAAAAACACAGCCCCTATTTAGGAAAGTCAGCATTTTTTTGGACTGGATTGTATTCAAGCTCTTCCCAATAACAGAAAAAGTTACCCCCCCAAAAAAAACAAACAACTTTATTGGTGGCAGTAAATATCTGTATTCAAAATAGTAATTTTGGGCCCAGATACAAGATAATTGTTTTTAATTTGCAGCAGAGTTCATCTGTTTCATTTGTTAAATGTGCTGTTAACCCCTGGCTCAGAATCTTGTGTTTTTAGTAATCTCTTCATATCTTTGTGTTTGCTTATGGCTTTGCTAATGTTGATTTTCATCCTGATTTTGCAAAGTATTGAAGCCCCAGGTATTAGCAGGAAGGATACCAGACGCGGGCAAGAAACTTGAATTAAATGTCAGCTTTGAGTCAGGTGCTGCATGCAGAGAGCAAGCTAAAATTTACTCCTTGCTGAAGGATGTGTTGGATAGAACAATCTTGCAGAAATTGGTGCTGCAGCTGACCAAAAGCCTGCTTTCCTTTGGGTAAGGATTCTTGAGAAATAATACCTAAACTCTTAGGGTAATCATAGTGAAAGGCTGGTTTTGCTGAATCAGGAAAGACATCTATGGTTTTATTTGTTTTTCTTCTGGACTGTATGCTAGAGGAAAGTGTGAAAATGGGAAGACTGAAACTCTCTTTAAAATGTAGATAAATACACTAATGTGTAGTGTAGGTACATACTTGCTGACTGGTAGTCTTAAAACTGCTTATCTATTACTGCAGTTGATTGGAAAGGCAGGCCAGACCTCCTCTTTCATTCTTCAGACTGTATTTAAAATCCTCAATGGGGAAGAAAAAAAAAAGAGAGGCCAAAAAAGAGAACTTTCTCCCTGACTACAGGCTCTGGTATGTCTGTTTATGTTTCAGAGGGATAAATGAACCACGCAGGAGGGCAGTGAAAGGTTTGTACAGGCAATTTTGTTTTTTTTTTAAAGGTGTGATTAAAAAAATCCAATCTGTCTCATGCTCTGCTCTTAGATGAGGTTGCGTGTGTGCATTTGTATATACTCTGCTGGTATTTTCCAATTGTCTTGGCCAAATTCTGCTTTTAGTTATGGTTAGGCATCTCTCCTGACTTTGGTGGTGTCATATGAGCCTGACATTTTTCGACCAGACGTGAAGGCCCCCCTGCTCAAAGAGAATGCATATGAAATATATCAGCCTTTCTTCTGCTGGCTGGTTATTTAAACATGGGTAACTGAATTATTGTGAAACAAATTCTGGGACTGCAGCTGCAAAAGCAGTAATATAGTATATTCATAGTGATGTTTCTACACCGTACCTCCTAATTTCCCAGCTGATTTTCAGTGCAGACAGAAAGTCTAGAATTCATGTGGTATGTTCCTCATCATGTATTTTATGAATGTAAAATAATGATTTGTCAATTACTGTTTCTATTATAGAGATAAAATATAGATGTTTTGGGCTCTCATGATTTCCTGAGCACTTTTTACCTTTGGCTGTATTGAGCATCACCGGCTAGGAGCATCGTTGAGCAGCGCTCTCTCAAGTTGCTTTCGGTAATGTCTCTGAAACCCAGGCTGTGTAGTGTGAATATTGGTACACCGTATGCTTTTATAGCCAATGTTGGTTTATGTTGTGTTGTCTTTCTCAGCAGTCCTGCTTTCTCAAATGGCAATTGAACAGCAGCAGTCAAAATACTCAGCTGAGGGAGAGCCCCTGGACACTCGGTGGGCAGTTGTTCAAACACTTTCTGAACCGGTCTGACCCACTGCTGATTTATTCCAGAGCCAGGGCGAGGAATTCTGAAAATGCAAGCGGCACTGTGGCGTTCACAGCCTGACTCACAGGTCTTTTTTCTTAAGTTTTGTTTTTATAAGGCAGCCCATGCCGAAAATTCCTGCCTTTTAAGTAATTTTTTTGGAAAGGCCTTCATTGGACTGAGCAAGGCAACCTGAGCAAGGCAAATGGTCCCCACGATACAGGATGATGTTCTCTGTGCAGTCCCTCTGGTGAATCCCAGGGCCTGACTGATGAGTTAGACCGGAAGGACCACTTTCAGAAAGCGCTCACTGCCCAGGGTCCCCTCCTGCATCTCCTCTACCGGCTAATTAGTGGAGTGTGCTAGTTGTGGCTTGTCAATTCTTTACAGTGATGGCTGCTGCTTTTCACCTCTTTTTCCTACTAGGGAAGCAAGCCCATCTCCTGGCAGATTCTCCTGATGTTTTTCATAAAGAGAACTGCATCTTTACACAGCTTTTCTCAAGTATGGGCTGGGATTTCCTTTCCATGACTATTGATTTCAGAAGATTTAATGCCTGGTAGGTAAACAGATTTAGGACTTCTCAAGTATCTCTTTGCTTTGTAAATCGTCAACCTTGGAGGAGTAAAGGGTAATCCCTGAGCAAACTTGAACTGGCCATTATGTGGGGCAGGAAGATTGAGATCATTAATGCTGTAAAATACTGCTCAGCTGTACTTTCGTGCTTTCCTTTGGGTGATGGAACTCGCAGCAGGAATAAGAAGTTTGTCGCTCAGCAAAACACTTAAATATCTGAGGAAAATGGGGAAAACCCAAAGATATGGTGGGCAAATACATTGACTTCATTACCAGTCTTCAATGCTGATTGGCATTCATATAAAATTGGATGTATTTTTGCATTTGTCCTTTCTGGACAAAGGTATTTCTTTAATGATACTTTGATCTCGCAGAGTACGTTTGTGGGTAAAGAGCCTGTAAGTATATCAGGTTTGAGGACCTAATGGACTAGAAGTAGAGCCATATCCAAAGACAAAGTTCAAAAAACCCACTGTGGAGAAAATGAATAGCACAAGATGTGTTAAATAAACACACTTTTCAAGAGCTAGTGTTGCCATGGTTCTCAAGCAGACAAATGATTACATCTGTCAAAGATAGTACGTCCAGTTTAAGCCTCAGTGCCATTTGATTTATATACCTACAACTAGGCACATGCCAATGATAGTAGTCTGGGAGCAATTCCTTGGTAGTTACATACATTATATGGAATGCTGGTTCATGATGGCCTCTGGCAATGCTCTCTCTACGTGATGACGTGCTTGCACCTGAACACTGGTGATAAGAGCTTTTTTTAAGATTGTGTGAGTGTGATTTTTATTGCCTTACATATAAGACTCTAGATTTCTTGCTGCAGCCTTCTCGTGTCTACGGGAATCTGAATAGCAGATAAAAACAATGAGAAAGGTGCAGTGCCTTGGCACAAGCAGCAGTTGTAAATGGCCTGAGAACTGTGAAGTGGCAATTTCTTCATCTTGGTGTTGCCTCCTGTAACAAGGCAGTATATATAGATCCTGTGAAACAGATGATTTGGAAAACAACAACAGGAGGAATTTGTGAATGGAGGGCATCATTCATTCACAAGGTCTGATGTACTAGTGTTGCCTTTGCCTTGTCATTTGCATGCAAGATGTATTTCTGTGTGAGCATACTGAGTTCTAAGGTCTTTACACAAAAGTAAGGTCTTTATTAGAGTAGATTGAAAGCAGAATAAGCTCTAATAAAGCCAGATGTAATGGAAACCGAATATGTCCCTTGTTCTTACATTCTAGTGGATTTTGTTGTTACCTTGTTAAGATTCAAACTGGTCTTCAGGATTTGGCTGACTGAAATGATAGATTAGTCATTGTAGAGGATTTTGTGTGTAATACATTCTCTCTCTTTTTTTTTAAGGGATGCTATGTGCCTTTTCTAGAGGGCATTTTTGCTTTAATTTGTAATGTAGTTTCTGATCCTCTCTGTGGTTAAAGAATATGTGGAAACATCTATGCCTTGTGTAGACTTCGTCATCTCTCATGTCTTCGTGTCCTCCTTGGTGGTGTATATTTTTCATACTATGGTTTTACTATTTTAAAGGCTGACTCTTGAAAGTGGAGGTCTTGTAAGATTCCTGGCTTGTGAACCTTATTGTAGGAAGTCCATTGCCAAGTTTAGTGAAACTACTTAGCATAAGTAAGAGTGGCAAAATGTAAACGTTTATGTGAGGAGCCAGCTTGACTCTATATTTAAAATATCTACGTGAACAAGATTAGGAAAATTCATGTTTGCTTTACCTTATTCTTATGAAGAACTGAAGACTTCTATCCTCCTTGTCTGGGTGGACTTCTGGAAGGGGTACAAGACCAGTGTCAAATGGTAGCCAACTCTTTCCCTCTATGACATGATCTAAATGTACTTTTATTATACTTTGAGATCCTAAGGCTATGTTGATCTGCATGATTATATAATGCTCCAGGACACCTGTGTAAATAGCAAACAGAGAGGCTTTTTATAGATACTAGATCTTAGATAAGTGGCTGTAAGGAGTAGTATGGGATCCCAGCTGTAAATCCCTGCTATACGGACCGTGTGTTTTTGGCTGTTTGTTTATTATGAGAAGTACAGAAGCTGCTCTTTATAACATAATTTTTGTAATGCTTGCATGGGTAAACATTACATTTGCAAATATTAAATGGAGAAATATTGGAGAAACCACTAAATGAATAGTTTCACATTCCTCAGTCCTGATTCTGAAGCTGATTTCCTTACATGTTGCTCTGCTAACATGCTCTGTGCTGTTTAGGCCTCAGAGAGGAACTATGCAATCCCTCATCCGTGGCTCTCCCTGGGTGTAGATCTCAACCAGCGATCTTTAATGGTAACAGATGTTTGCTGGAATCCTCCTCAGGGCGCTGATATTCTGGGTCAGAAGCTTGTGGTGTTAATCAAGGCACCCTGTCCATCAGTGCTGAGGATCTGTCCCTTTGCAATAGCTCTGTCAGAGGGATGAATCTGGTGCAGGATTCCCTGGGGATAAAAACATCAAAAGTTCTCCCTTCTCAGCTCCATCCCACATTAGGAATGTCCCAGTACAATTAATTTGATTTACATTAATGAGAACAGACTAGAATCTGGAGAGGATTTCTTCTTGGGTTTGCTTTTAACTAATCGAGTGACTTGTGACAAGCAAACTTGTTCCAGTGATTCTTGGTCGGTACATTTTTTGCTGCTGAAGCATTACAGTCTTCAGATTCCTGAAAAAAAGGTGCCTGAAATCTACAGAAAAGTCTATTGAGTAGCAGTAGTTCCCACTCTGTACTTGACTGGGGTAGTAAGGAAGTACGGTGGGGATTGAACTGCTGCTTACCAGTGTTTACAGCAGAAGGTTGTTGTACAATATTGCTTTTTGAGTACTTAAGAATGAATCATGGTGAGGAAAATTGAGGAGAGAATACAAAAATGTGGATGTGGCAATACTGGCACGATACCGTTCCTGTTTGTACAGTGTTAGCAGATGATTCTGCAACCATGTAGCTGTAATTAATAGTCTGTGTGTGGCTTGCGGCCGACTGACCCATTACTTCCCATAGAGTCAAGGTTTCCTTATCCAGCCATTTCTTGCAATACAGTGAAGAATAAATGAGTCACATGGGACACTTTGGTCAAGCACCTCAATTAACAAGCAAGTGCAGGGTAAATGCAGTGGCATTGATGAAACTTCTGTTATAAAGAAGCAGTGTACAGAGAAGTAATTTAGATTGGAGATGCTTTGAATTTCTGTGTGCATTTCTTAAACTGAAATTCTCCATAAGCAAACCAGTTGTTCACAATTTCATTATTGCCCACACTGAAATATGTTCAGTGATGTTGATATACCTTTTGTTTTGCAAGGGCAAATAGGCAGTGATATCAAACGTGCTTAGTTAGGACACAAAAGCACATTATGCAGCATGGCTTACAGGACTGGAAGTGCCAGACCCATCACCATATTAGAATAAGTAACAATATACCACAATTAATTAATCCAAGAAGAGGTTAGGTTTTAGTTATTGTTAATTTTTCCTCAGACTGATTTGTCATGTTGGTGTTTATTAAATTAACATTTGATGTGAAAAAAATTCCCCAAACTTCAAAGTCCAGCCTGTTCTTTAAGAGCAATCCAAAAACATGTTTCTTCAGGCCCCAGGCATTTCTGAAGTAGCTGAAGTTAAACAAAAAACATTTCTCTCAAACTCTGCAAATGTTCTCAAAGCTTTAAAGTGGTTCCTCACAGGGAGCTGGAGCAGAGAGGGAACCCCTGGGTTATTTTTGTTGCTGTGCAGTGGCACACGGTTTCCTGGAGGAAAGCTCCAGAATTATCACTTTTCTGTGTGTTTGTGTATGTTTTTGCTTCCTCTTTTCACCTCTGTCACTGAGCTCCTCTCTGCCCCTCTGCCTGGGTCCCCTGTTGAGAATGTCTGGAGAAGGTAGGGGTTAGATCATCAGGATAAACTGAATTCATGTCTGAATAAGAAGATGACTCATGTCAGATGTGATTTTTTCCTAAGCTCTGTGTTGGAAGGGAAGAAGGACTTTCTTTTCTCAAGGAACTGCACTGCCATGCTGGGATCCAAGCAAAGTATTTCCTTGGTGTGTTTCAGAAACCATGTTTCTGCTCTGCAGTAAAATGGCATTGGTAAACCAGTCTGTATTTTGCTGGTTCCTTTTGCCGTTGTAACCTCATGGATGCCGTTACAAGTGCTGTTGAGAACTCTTCATTGGAGTAATTTTGGTGTGGTCTTAATTCATTTTCCCAAGTAAAGACTGGTATTCACATAAGATGACAACATGCCTAATCCACCTAAAGGGCAGGCTCTGAACATATAGAGGCATTTCCAAGGGAATTGCTTCATTGCTCTGAGGAGGCCCAACCCGAGCTAGTAATTCTGCATCCAGTTTGGCTAATATTTGTGTTTGTTTAAAGGTTTTCCATTTGCAGTTCAGTGCTGGAAATTTCTGCCCAGTGTATCCTGCCTCGTGAGAAGCGCTTTCGGCTCACAGCGCTGTTGCAATGGAGTAGAGCGCATTGCAGGACTTGGTTGTCACGTAAGGCGGCTCGCAGCGGGGAGTCAAATGAACTTCTCCAGACAATAGTGTTGAATGCTAAAATATCTACTGTCGCACTTACATCATACCATAGCTAGTTGTGCCACATCACAGACAAGAGGCTGACATATGTTGCAAAATAGAAGTTGCCAGTCATGGACACTTTTTTGGGTGTTTCCATCTCCAGCAGTGCTGTCATGATCCCTACTAGCAAATTGTGTCCCACTGAGAGCATAACACAAATACCACCAACACCCTGCTTCCAGATGTGTTACATGGCATTGAACCAGTGACAAATGATGCTATTTCAATCTTGCATGATAACTGACAGCAAGGAGAGTACTTTGATAGTCTCAAATATTAACATGCTGTTGAGCTTTTTGTGTGAGAGGTCTGTGGCATTAATGGATGGGATTTCCTTTCTGCCACTGGTCACCTTCTCTTTGCCAGATGTAGTCTTGCTGAAATCAGTCCTGGAATTTATGTGCTCAGCAACTTTAGTTTGCATTAGCAGCTTCCTGAAGATCAGGAGGAGTCCCACAGTTGTCCTCCAGCCATGCTGTTCTCCTGTCTTGCACAGAGACCTTTCCTAGGATCTGGGCTGGAAGGGAGAAGGGAAAGCAGAGTGGGCTGAGAAGTGAGGTGTAGTGGGGCGTAATGCTTGTGACATGCTAATAACATTAGTGGATTTAATATCACCAGGATTTAGCCTCCTGCTGATGTCATGTTACTGATGTAACACCCGATGTGAAGTGGATCCATGGAGCTCCAGCAAACAGCCTTCACTGCTGCATGCATAGTTCTGTCCACATCTGCTCTCTGGCACACAAACACTCTCATGTACACCTGTCAGTGAAACAGGGAAAGACTGAAACTTATGTTTCTTGCTCCTGAACAGTGAAATTTGGGTCATATGGAATCTGGAAGGCTATGCATTAATTGCAAACCTGTCTTTAAAAGAAAAAGCATGGTCTTTGGAAAACAGTGAACAAACTGGCATACCCTGACTACCATTTACTAGTGCACTCTTGAGCTCACTCTTTAGGAGGTTACTCTTGCACTGGCAAACAAGCTGATTTAGTGCAGCCACAGCCCTCTCCATAAGTCAACTAAGTTGTGTTCTCACTAGAATGTAAGTAAAAATACTGGAAGCTGTAGCAAGGACTTTGGGTTTGGGCATTCGGTCTCCCTCTTCATATATTACTGTTGAATAACTTCTGTGGTGCTAATACCTTTGTCTGATACTCACAAGAGAAGTAAATGACCTTTATTTGAAATCTCTATGGAAGAAACAGCAGTGCTGTTTTACTTGTGGCATTTGAATTAGCTTTTCAGAGCTTATTTGACTGCCTGCTGCTTTTGAGACAGGCAGTAGAGCCAATCTGGTTTTGTATGTGGAATATTTTACAGTAGTAAGAAATGTAATTAGAAGGGAAAATATTTAAAATAGCTGTATGTCTTAATGTCAGCTCAGGTTGACACTTATGTAGGCAGCTTCTCTTTTCCTTAGTTATTAATCATTATTAGTGGAGATATGTCAGAATTTATAGCTAGATTCAGCTCTTACTGTGTTTCTTATTTCTTGTTTTGTGCTCTGGAGCACTCTGAAAAAAAAATATCAGCGTGCTCTGGATTTTGTATTCATGATGTGACAAAGTGACTTCTGGCAACAGATAACTGAATTTCCAGTCTATTTTCCTCTGGGAGGTTAATTTGATAATTTGCTAATGGTGATGTTCTTTATCTGTTGCAACCACCAGTGCGAAAAAAAAAAATGGCAAAGGCTTCACATCTGAAAATTTTGGGTGCTGCATGAGATAATGTTGCCATGAGCCAGCCAGCCATTTCTAACATGGATCTCCTTTGTGCTGAGGAGTTGAAACTGTAAAGAAACCCAGCCAACAGAACAAAACAGGTGGAAACAGATCAAGAAGGTTACAAGTAGCTTAATCAGGAAATCCCATTGTGCAGCCTTTTTCCCCTCTTCCTACTGTCAGTGCCAGAGAAGCAGAACACCCTCAGTGGGGGTGAGAAAATCACTGTCAGTGGGAAATAGTCTTTAAAAGCTCAAGGAGCATCAACTCTCAAACTTTCCATTTTCTTTGTTATTTTAACTTGAAAAGGCTGTAATCTTGGTCTAAACCTTATGAAAACTGGACTGCAGCAAATGTGGCTTGAATGGTTGCGCAGGCTCTCGCTTCCAGGTTGGTGTCCCCGTTGGTTGTACAGTGTACATGCAGTGTCCTAAAGCCAACCCATTGGTCATCAGAACTGATAATTTTGGTGCCAGGGCTGGAGAGAAGGGTGAATCCACAAGATTAGGATGTCTTTGTAGCTAAACCAAAATCTTGCCAGTTGTCTGGGAAAAATGTTCCATCGAGCAGGCTGTAAGTGCATCTGTATTTTTACCTATTCTGATCTTTTAGAAGTGTGATTTCAAAACAAAGTAATTAGTAGAACTCAAGCTGCCTTCGTGTCTATGTCTTCTTTGCTTCCTCTCTGTGTGATATTCCATCCATGGTTTAGTAAGTGGTGCAATTTTGATTTTTCTCCTCATCACAAGTCTAATGGGTGAATGGCGATAAGTTTGTAGCTTTGGAGAGATTTTCTTGGCAGTTTCAGTCTATATTTCTGACAGGAAATCATTTTCTCCCTTGAATTATGATTGCTGGGTTACATGAGTGCAGTCTAACCACTGCTGAACTGATGTTTGTCTGCTGTCTTTCTGGTCTTATGAGAAGCCCAAACTGCCCCAATGCGAAACATAAAATTAGATGAATGCTGCAGGAAGGGAATAACAACATCATTTTCTGTGATCTGTTGCAATTTTATTTTACCACTTCTTATCTGTAAAGCATCTTCAGTTCTGCTTGGAGTCAAGAATTAGATTTGTTTAGAGACAGTTCTTCCCATATATGGAAAACAAATGGAACTGACTCCATTTGTGTGTTGTTTTTTTTAGTGAAAGATCAGTATGTTCTGTTACAGATGTTTTCAAATGAGCAAACGAGCAGAATATCTGGACCTCATCTTAGATCTACAGAAATTTGCCCGATAATGTGGCCTTGTGTAGTCCACATCAAATGCATGGTGCTGACCTTTCAAGGGTTTAAACCTTACATTTGGTTTGGTGTTCATCTATAAATTGCTGTAGAGCCTAATGTGTTGCTTGCTCTGGAGAATGGATAAATGTAACTCTTAGTAATGGAGGCAAATCCAGCTTTTGGAGGTAAATGGTTTAATATGAAATGTTGAGGCTGAAATTTATAAAAGCAAGCAAGATATTTTAATACTGAGTAGTTGTGTAGACAGACAGTAAAACCCATCTATTATTGCAGAGTTATGTCCACAGTTTTCCTGTCAGCACCTTGAACCCACTGCTGATGTGCTAAGTGCCACGTTACTGTTGGCAGTGTGCAGGCAGCAATGCAGGTATCTCCTCTATAGACATAGATGAGTTTGCAAAGGTGGTGAGACAGGCAACTGAAGAGAAACAAATGGAGGAAATCATGAACCGAAACCAGCGTAAGTCTCACCTAATCAGTGCCAAACACAAGGCAAGACTACCATTTCTAACCTAACTCTCTTCCCAATGCTGTTTAATGAAAATCTTCATGATACTTGTGTGAGTTAATGGCTGAGGAATGAGAGCAAAGAGGGGCTCAGCCCTGCGGTGGAGGAGCTCCATTGCTGCTTTGGGCGGGCTGCTCGCCATAGAGAGCTACAGCTGTCAACTTTGATGCTCTATTGAACTTGCTAACGTAATTGTAAAGATCATCTTGAAATAATTTGATTTTTGTTTTCATGAAGTCACGCAAGTGCTGCTGATCTGTGTACTTGCTGTGTTTATTTGTGTTGCAAGTTCAGTTCTAGTCCATTTAATCAGAAGGCCAGAGGGTCATCTCCCCTCTCCCTAAGCACAGCCATCAGTAATTCCCCCATGCAAATTACAGTTGGCTTTAACAGCTGGGAGCGAGCTGTCTTCCTTCTTCAGCAGGTGCTGGAGGTGGTGTGTGGGGATCAGAGCCACCTGCACATCACCAGTGCTGGGTTCTCTGCACAGCCCATCTGGGCACCGGCGACAGCGGCTAGAGCAGACCGTAAATCCCCATTGCATGGTTCCTACTGTCACCCAGGAGATGTAAGAGCATGTTAATGCAAACAAATCTTGTTAATTCTGAAATGCATGCAGTTATAACCCTGTTAACAGCACAGTATTAATTAACTGAGTGGTACGTGGATTAGGTACTTATTTAACTTCCCTAGCGTGTGTTCATAACCCATAGCAACTGGAATCGTGTTATGCTCCAGAAAAACTGCTAATGGAAACTCAATCTGGAGTCTTGTAGATTTTCTTAAGGTAAGATGATCTTTGCTCTGACTAGTCCAGTAGTGTCTAATTCCTGTCTCCAACCATTCTGAAGTCCTGCCCAATGATGAAGCCTGCATTTTCTCTATGAAGTAAAGAGGTCATCAGGCTGAGGGCATGTAAAACATGAAAACTGGAATATACCTCTAGCTCTTCCAGATAACACACCTGTTGAAGGCTGCCAGACTCAGGTTTCTTTGTGAACAGAGAAGTTTGATAGTATAAAGTGATGTAGAAAGAAACCTGCAGAAGGCTGAGTCAACATAGTAGTAAAGATATACATTAATAAGTGTCTTACAACTAATTGTTTCTGGCTCAAATACAAGCAATACAAACTCTAGTCCTATTTGTTGTTCTTGAGTTAAATTTGCCCTTGCTTGGGAACATTTTACTTGTAGCAGGGACCTTAAGCAACCCAGTCTAGTGTAAAGTGCCTCTGCCCATAGCAGGGGGTTTGGAACTAGATGATCTTTAAGGTTGCTTCCAACCCAAACCATTCTATGATTCCATGATATTTTTTATCAAATGAAAAAGGCTTTTGTTAACCACTCTTGCATTGAAGTAAGTGATTATTGTAAATGCTCTCATGACTTTAGAATTTTTCTGTAACAGTAACAAGTTCCATGACAATGAGATGTAGCATACTAATCCGGGTTTTAGAAACATTACAAGTTTCCTAAAATCCATAGCAGAGCATCATATCATGCAGTCTACATTTCCTAGAGTGTTAAGAGTAGTCTGCACAACACAACCCAGAGAGAGTTAACTACTCAGACTAGCTTGGTTGTAGTGGTGAGGTGCTCCACAGAGGCTGCTGGGGAATTGGGAAATTAAACTGCAAATAGATAATAGGAAGCTTTCAGTGCTGCTGACCGCAAGGCTTTTTTTTGGCAGGTATGAGCTGCTACACTATGGTTTGCTCAGATGGATGCAGCATCAAGGAGCCCTGTGCTGCAGAAGATGAAGCTCCTGCAGCTCTACTGGTCTGGTTTGGAGAAAGGTTTCTTGATAGCCTAAGATTATTTGTGTTGCCTTAAAATGCATCTCTGACCTCTCTGATACTGGGACTTTCACTGTTAAACAGGGATAGGGAGGTGGGAGAGTAAAGGAGTTATTTCTGACATGTGTGGATCCTGGGATGATGTTGCAGATTTGCTTTCTCGACCAGGCTGAAGGTGCCAAGTGAAAAAGAGAGGGTGTGTGTCTGTCTCTCTGTCTGCATGTAATTTTAGACTATGTATCTGTAGGGCTGAAAAGATATTATTTTTATTCCATGTTTTAGTACCTAAAATCATCAATCAAGGCACCTCTGAGCTGCTTCCTAACTCCCATGCTTACAGGTGAGCAATGTGCTTAGCTTGATAGGTAGATGGTAAGATCAAATAGGAGTCCATCATATTGTCTTAAATAATGTTTATGAGCAAGTGTCAGGGTTTGCAGTACAAATGCAAAGACTTTGGGGAGTGCTGCTGAAATGTTTGCTCATGGACAATGTGTACATTGGTAGAAAGCAAAGTGTAGTAGAAAACAAGTCTTTCAATATAATCACAATTATTTCTTCAGCTGTTGTCCTCAAATCCTGGTTGAAAGTTGAATTGGTATTACCTTATTCTGCAACGGTGACTACTCATTCTGTGTCAAAGTTTTCCTTTAGTGGCTGTGCAGTTAGTGGCTTTCTAAGGGCATTGAATAAACTATAATCCCAGTGCCTTTAAATAAACAATAAAAAACCAGAGGTAGCAAACACTTTTTCTGAACTGGGATGTGCTCACCGAACACTTTGTCCACTGATGGATTTGCATTCTTCAACACAAAGAAGTAGTACTACTTTTTTTTTGTGTTTATTTTTTTTTTAATTTAGAAAACAGCTGTGGGATTTGGGATTGGCTTTAGGCTTTAGTGGGATACTGTTGCAAACTATGTCATTACCGTGAGCTTGATCCTGCGGTTGGCGCACGCACTGTAGTTAGCAGTGTTACATGCAAAGAGAGAGGAATCTGGTCTTTCTCAACAGATAGCTACCTACGAAGGATGTGGGTGCTGTGGAATGATCTGTGCTGCTGCAGATCAGGTTTAAAAGGAAACCTTTACAAATATATATATATATATGTTTAAAATAATTGAATTTGAACAGGATGCAATCTGGGCACCAAATAGCGCAAGTAGTACCCTGCCTGCTCGGGTACCCTTTTAAAAAGCACAAAGGCTTGTACCAATGTGGGTAAGAATTATTTTATGCACAATGCCTTTTCAGTCTGACTTCTGTTATACAGAGGTATTTGAACTTGCAGGGTACTAAGAGAAAACACATGGTCAGCTGAAACATGAGAGAGCCTTTTAAGCAGCATGTCTTTCAAGTCTGCAGCCATTCCCCATTGGTCTGGGAGCCGTCAGCTCACAGGCAAGGGCGAGGCCTCGTCAGCTGTCTGGAAAGCCACCAAAGGCCAGGCGCATCAGGGAGCAGGTGGGTTACCAGGAGTGGGAGCCCTTCTGAGTCAGGGTAAATTAGTGATTGAGGTAGTGGTAGACTTCCAAAGGTGCCATCTTTGTGGAGGAGTGGACTGGACCTCCGTAGACTTCCATTGTGTTTTTGTAAACATAGTGGTCTGGCTGAATTCCAGGTTAATTAGGGTGAAATGGGAAGAGCTGACAGCTCAGTGTGTCTCCCACCTACTTTCTGCTTTCATTGGTAGAAATAGCCACTAAAGGGAACATGTTTTCTTTCCCTGTGTGGAAGCCCCAGCTTAGGGTGGAGGTGCTTTTCTTTGACTTCAGAGGAGACTTTGATGATGTGCCAAGCTTAAAAACAAGGAGACACTATTTTTCTCCTGTATTGTATGTCTTAGATCTGATGTGAAAAAATTATTTTCTTAAGTTGCATGAGATTTTGTGGGACTTGATCCCTGGGTAATAGCATGTGGTTTTAGGGCTCTGCATGTCTCATTAGTTTTACATAACCTCCTGTGCTTTCCTGATACCACATCCCCCAAACTTTTCATCCTTCTCCCACTTACGTTCCTATGCCTTGTGCTGTCACCACCCACCCTTTCCATTTGCAAGAACAGCTTCCCATTTTTGTAGTAAACAGACACCTACTTTTTCTTTCCTCAAGAACTACCTTTATAACAAATCCTTCCTTTAAGATCTTTGTTGGTAAATCAGTTGGATCTGTGCAAATTTGATGGTAGACTTTCAAGAATCTGGTGGTTATCTGTGCTGTCAGCACACTGAAAGACCTAAAAGCGTTTGATTAATGTAGGGCTATAGTACAATTCAGTAACAATGTCTACACAACAAAGAGCAGAGCATGTCATAACATATTTGGGACACAATGTCCTAGTCACAGCACATTTCATGGTGTGGTCAATCTATACTTTCCTTGGGGAAGGAAATAAATGTGAACTATGTACCGTGCAGAGCTGAGAATTTTGCTGGTAGTGGATAAATTGCAAAACAATATAACTGCTTCTCCAGCACTAATGATCAGAGCCATCCCTTTGTATGCTAGTGCCTTGGGCAAAGAATTTTTATAGTGTTGCTACTGCAGCTTGACAGATCACACTATCCACATCCCAATGTAGCCACGGCTATTTCCTGGCTAACATCAAGAGCCCACTTCTTATGCAGCATTGTGGCATCAGCACACCTCTTTTCAGGCAGCTAACATTGCTTATAGGTAAAGCTGCTGAGGGTAGAAAGATGTGTTAGCCCTAATTTTGAAGTTATTACAACTGAGCATGGGAAATCTTTTTGTTTCCACTTCACTTGGCAAAAAGCAATCAATTCCATATTTTCTGTGAAACAATACTCTAGATGACATCACAAAACCAGCCTAATGCCTGCAGTCCCAGGCAGATTTGGTTGGAGACAGATTTTCCATGTAGCCATTTTGTACAGCCTCAGGACACAACCAAAAATCCCAGCTCTTTTGAAGGCAGAGAATAAATAACTTTAAATTTCTCCCATTGAATTTCAACATGTTTCTTTTATTGCAAAACTTGGATTTTCTTGCCCCTATTTGAATTGTACATTGAAATCTGTTACTTGCCAGCATCCCACCCACATATAATACTATGTCTCATGGAAGTCATCACTTAGTTGGAAATGTGTGCACCATATGCATACTCTCAACTCCAAAAGTAGCACCCAAGGGTTTTTTAAACTCAGCCCATAATCTGCAGACACTATAAGAAAAATATAAAAGATAAAAGAGAATATTTTAAGATGCTATAAAATCTTTTAGAAACTATTTTAAACCTCTCACTGTTATAAGGAATCTGAAGAACATTTATTTTTCTCCTCAAACCAGAGAAAAGATAGGAGACTGTCCAAAAACTTTTGCAAGCATTTTTACTGCAGTGCAGGAATAGGAAATGGGAGGCTTGAAGTCAGCCTGGGTTGTGTGGGGATGTTGTTTGTTTTCCCAGATAGAGAGATCTTAAAGTTTGGATTCTTTATGAATAATATATATGCCTACATATTTCTGGTTGATCAGTATTGAAATAACAGACTATGCAGAAGCTCCTAACTGCACATCAGCATTTGAGTTGTGCTGTCTGAGAGAGTGCTTCACCTAATGGTGCTGCTGATACCTTTGTGGCAGCTGCAGGGTTTCCAAGTTATAAATAACATATCTGCAAATCAGTCACCTGCATTGGGACCCACCATAGCCTGCTGTTCTTTGACAGAGAAGAAGGGAAACTGTCCTGGAAAAGTGACTTTCCCTTTCTGACACCGTGCATTACATGGGAGTTTGTTACTCTTTTGAAAATGACTTAAGGATTACAAAGAGGCTAAGGTAAAAAGGACATTTATGAAAGGATTTCAGAAACAAGAAGAGGCAACATGGGTATCGAGTATCTGCACTGTGGATAGTTCTGGTTGGGTAAGATTTTATATCCTGTTGGCTCAGATCTGTATAACTACACAGGGTAAAAGGTGAGGCAAAGTCAGGCAAGTAGCATTAAACAATGTTCACTTTATTCTGATAGCTGGGTGTGCACCTTTTATTTGAAGCAAGAGATCAAAACTTAATGCCATCACCATATCAACCTGTTCCACTCCTTTAATTTGTGTAGCTACTTAAAAAAAAAACCTCAAACCCACAAAAGAAAGAAGATAAATGCACTCCAGGAGCTGGAAGGAGCTGGGGTCAGTGCTAAAAAAAAAGCAGCACGTTCTGGTAACTGATGGCCTCAGCAGCAACTGGTGCCAATCATACTGGTGGTGTAGGCGCAGCTTAATGCTCACAGCTTGTGATCTGGAGAGGCTCTTGGCTTTTATTGAAACTGCTTTTCTCTCCTCGTTTTAGCTCTCATAGTCACTGCATTTGTTTATGTGATTTTGCTGTTGCAAGCAATAGTTCATTATTTAATCAGGAAACTTCCCCCTTCCCCCCTTGTTGTATTGTTTGATTAAGGGCACGTTCACATGTGTCATTCATCAACTTGAAGCTTGGGAGGAGTGGCCATTTCTTCTCCTTTCTTTCAAGTTTCCTAAGTGGTTTTGGGGACTTTCCAGCAGCCCCACTGGTGACAGTCACCTGCATGCTCATTAACTTTGTCAGTTTTCAAATAAGACTTTCCAGGTAGTTGTTAATTAAATCCCCTAAATGATTTGGTCTTTTCTGAAGCTAACTTATACAAAAAGCATGTGCCATAGGCAGCTATAACAATTAGATTGTTACATACAGTAAAATATATCTAAATGTCCTTAAAAAACTCATAAAATATCTAAGTGTAGGCTTTCAGATCCTAGATGGAGGGTTTGGAAGAATTCATTCTTACAAGACAATTGCTCCATAACTGCTTGCTACAGCTCGTGTGCATCTCCTTCCATCACACTGGTACTGATTATTTGGCAGACATGTACAGGAAAGAGAACATCTCTGGATGGGTAGGGATTTCCATGTTTCCAAAGCTGCTATAATATGTGCCTTGCTTTAAGTTCCTGTGGCTCATGAAAGGTCGAGAGTGCATGGAAAGATGTGAACCTGGAGCAGGGGAGAGAGGTGACCAGCTCAGATGCTGTTGCTGCCTCTGCTGTGCCCTTTGGTGGGTTGCTGTTCTTCAGCCCCTCTGCCCACATTGGCAGCCAGCCCTAGCTGTGCTCGGGGAACATCAGGAAGAAGACACATCCCTTTCCCATTGCTATTTAGCCTGCTGTGAAGATCAGTGGGGCTTGAGTGATGCCTTGGTGTCTCCAGAGAACCCGAGGACCCCCCAAAGCATTGGATAAAACTTCTCCACTGACTGCTTAAACTGTCTTCTGGGAATCTCTATGCCAGAAGAGCAACACAAAATACAGTTTTAATACTTCTCAGGAACTGATAAATTACTTTGAAAATAAAAAAGCTAACAATGGATTTTTCGTATTAAACAGATGGATGCTTTTTATGAACTGTTTGTTGGAATGCTGATTTTCTGGACTTTCTACAACAGGAGTTACTTATTGCTCAGTTTCTTGTGTTACTTACTGCTCTCATTTCTTGCATGTACATTTTGTAACGCCACAAGAGTTTTGGGGAGTAGTACCCATTTTGTTCCAGAAACTGTAGCTGGCTTGTATCTGGAAAGATACATGGGAGCCAATTGTTCCTGGCCTAGTGCTGGATTTAGTGTGTTATGAAAATAGTGGTTCTGATTTTCCAACTGAAATTAAAATCAGGTCAAATTCTGAGGCTTTCAGATGAGGAAGAGAGTGCTATGTGCAGTGGTGGCAGCTATGGCAGAGCAAGAGCCACCAGCTCTTAGCAGAATGGGGGGCAGCCCTGTCTCATGGAGACTTTGCACAGCTCTCTCAGGAGGCAAAGGGAGCTGTTGTTTTTCAGAACTGCTGACATCCAAGTCCCCATTTCTGCTGATTAAAGGAACACTGAAAACAGGATGACAGGCTTTAGAGGCTCATTTAAATATATACCATTAACACTATGTATTACAAGAATTATGATGTGTCTTTCCTGTGCAAACAACTTCTAAACCTGCATATTTTAGTCTCCCTTTCAGCTGCTTTTCTTATGGAGAAAGTAAGTTATGGAAATATGATTTGCACTCATTTTATGTAGTTTGCTTAAGCATTTTCAAATTGAAATGTACTTGAGCTTCTAAGCAATATGTAGAGGCTTCCTTGCCATGATGTTATTACCAGCTGTCTGCATTTTATGGGCATTTTGCTCTGTCTCACTCAAAGAAATCCCTAGAGTGCTCTCTGTGGAATTTTGTGTATTGACCCAAATGTTTTGATTTCATTTTTTATAGTGAACTTCACATTAATTTGTATGATGAATGTGACCTTGGACTACAAAAACATTTGGTACTGACCAGAGAAATTCACAAAGCAGTAGGTAGGTAGGTATGCTCATCTTTCTGCCTGTTGCCATGGTGTGACTCACTTGCTGAGCTACAGCTTAGTTACAGGTGAGTCTCGAAAGAACCAAGCGAATACAGGTTCACAAATGGTGCAGGATGGGGGTCGCTGACCATAACCTCTTTGCATGTCTGGACTGGTTGTTTCAGCTACTCCAAACTATGCCAAGAGGGCCCAGCGACTCCAGAGCCTGTTTCAGCAGGTGAGAACTCCTTTAGACATGGAGGTGCCCTTTTTATTGGAACAAAACAAGTACAGCAGCCCAACAGTGTTGTATCAGGACACCTGGTACCAGGACAGCACATCACTTGACATCTGGATACACAGTCATCCTAAGCCCTGATGCAGATGTGAAAGGTAAATCGTGGCTCTTTTGCTCAGCCTTGAACACATCCCATGTTCTGACCAGCACTGAGTTCTGATTTATAGCAACAGCCCCCACAGGGATCGTGCTTTGTCAAATCTGTACCATGGCTATTGTGCTGTGGGCTCCACTTAGACTGTGTCTTGCCCTTTTGTAGACATGGAACATCAGGGAATTAATTGGATGCAAGTTTGGTTCTTGGTTCTTTCAGTGGGAAAGTAGTGTAGTCTCAGATGAGTGAAAGATCTGATGTCTGGTAAAGCTCCTGTTGAGAAGCTGTGTATTACAACTGACTTAACTTGAGTAGAGGAATTTGGAGGAAATGTACAAGGAAATACATAAAATATATCAAATTATGTATGCCATCCACGGGGAGAATTTCTTAAGCATTGAAGTCTATGTACTTACTGCATTGCTTTCTTTTAAGAAAGAAAAAAAATATTACATTTTCCAGTTAAGACACAGTGCAGTGTTTGGATTGGTTGTGTTCTTCTTGGCATACCCCAATCTGGGCACTCTTTTTTTGAGCAGAGATTTAGCTTGATCGAGAAGCAGTGTTCATACTCTTGTGTATTCCTCTTCTGTTGGAGCTGAATCATACTTTTTATCACTTTGTTTAGTCCTAGGTTGTTTACATAATAGGAATTTTTCAGTAATATATTTATTGCAGAAAGAGAGAAATTGAGTGTTTTAGCCAAATTAGCCTACTTTGTGTTAGTCTGGCTAGCATTAGCGATTACATCACGACAAAAGTCAAGCATAGGTTTTGTCTTTACACTGATTTTGTTTATTAGTGAGTTTGGGATGTGTGGGTTAAATACTCTTTTCACTTAATTGAATATTATTTATGGCACAACTCTTTTTGACTGTGCATGCATATCTGCGTATGCATATAAACACACACATATGTTATGCTGTATAAAAGATGCCAGTGTGCGGTAGTAAATACATTCCTTGGCATGAACTTGGAATGTCAGCAATACTCATGAGTAGCAAATCTAATTTTTGCCAAGCTGACATAAGAAGATATGCAAATATTTAACGTTATATATAGTTGTTTTATGGGCTGTAATCTGTACACATGTTCTCTTTACTTTTGCCTGGGGAGGGAGAGAGAGAGAACTTCAAAATCAAAATCTGAATTGAAACTCCCAGGGAAAGATGCCATTCATTTCATTTCTTCTGAAGAAATCCTTCATGTTAGTGATGGGAATTAGACAAAGGAAAATAGGGGCAAAGTTTCTCTGCTATGTCCTTGGGTCATATCAAAGTCCAAACCTGTAAATACTTATGTGCAGATTTAACTTTGGTTACTCCTAATGATTCAAATGAGATTCTTCGTGGCAGAGTAGTTAATCATGGGGGAAAAAAAAATGCTTGTAGGTTTGGGTCCCAAGGCTGTATTTCCTCTTCAGCTGCACCATTTCAACCATTTTTTTTCTCTTATAGCCCTCATGTGTGAGAGTAGGATGTAATGATTAAGCTATACCTTGTCTTACAAAGCAATGGGCAATGGCAAAGTATTTTTTGTATGTTAGAAGAAGTGATTTTTTTTCTTTCTTTCTTCTGGGAGCCTATTGTTGATTGAAATATTCCTCTTAATTCAATTGCTGTAAAGTATTATTCAAATCTATGGGAGAATGGTAAAAATACTGCATGGAAATTGCAGGAGAGGGACACTTATTTGGGGAGAATGAAATACAATATGTTATCATGACGAAGTGGGCAGTTTAATTCTCTAGTTTTACACTCATTTAGCTCTACTGTGTTGTCATATATTCTTTAGGAAAAAATGTTAAAGCTGATGCATGTAGTAATCAGAATCTTGCAGTCCATTTGTGATGTTTGGGTTGATAGGACCCAGCTGTTCAATGGCATTTATAGGTATGCTTAATGCAAATATTTAATCCTGGTTCATCTAATGATGGTCTAATAAAAAACAAAATGGAACATGGTGGATAAAATAATAACATCTCCTCCCTTAAATGTATCAGATAATGCACTCTTAATTTAGATACTTGTATTTCAGAATGTTGGGTTTCTTTAATTTAAAGGCTGCTGTAAGGGAAATGCAGTGCATATAATCTCCTGCAAGTGGTTTTGTGTGTCCTTGTGGTAGGTAGCACAGTGCTGGAGCAGAGGGACTGCCATTTCAAATTAGCTTCTAAGTGCTTTTTAATATCTCCTGGAGATGAAGGGGAAAATGGGGATTTTGTGATTTTCAACTTGATTAACAGGACTGTGTTTGTGTAGGACTTATGAAATACTTCAGATTAATATTGAGTTAGTTTCATCAGCTGTTTATTTGGGGAATTGCTGAGAAATGTTGCACATGCCTTTGGGTTATTTTAAAAGGAGAGATTTGCTCTAAAAGAGGTTTTAATCTTTATCACATCTGTGGTGGATTTACTACACTTCCTGTAAAACGTTTTCTAAGGTAATGAATATAACATTAACAAAGCCTACTTTTTATGTGTCAGTCAACATTGTTTCATTTTTCCCCCCCTCTAATTCCATTAGCATTTTATTCACTTTTGCCTAAAATATCTTTTTCTGAAATGCATTTTGAAAAGCAAACTAGATGAGGAATATTTTGAAGTGAACCATTAAAAGGACTTGGATAGTAATATAATCTATAAAATTTGTTAAATTTTGATTCAAGCATAGATTTAAGTTTCTAGTGAAGTTTTTAAACTTCAAACAAAACCAAACCCCAACAAACTGTTTAAATGCATAATTGCCTGCAGTTTAGAATAACCTGGTGCTTTGTATTATGCCCTTGTGTGTATCTTTTCGAAGCATGTATTAGTCATTTTTGTATCTCTTATAAAGTAAGAAGAATAGTGTATATGCAAATGGTTTTACATAGCATATACTTTCTTAAATATTCTTATCAGCTGCCTTGATATTTTTTAAGAGTCAGTGTAGTTTATATACTTTGTACACAGCTCTTCATACTAGAGTGAAATATTTCTCTTTGCACTTGTTCAGAGTTGTGGTGGCCTAAATTTTCTGCCATTACTTTCTCATCTGGAAATTCAATACAACCACCCATGGGCTGCTCTTCCCCCACTGAGTAGCTCTCAGAGGTGCTGGGGTGGGGGAACTGGACACTTTCCTGTTGCTGCAGAATGGCATGCTGTGATTTAAATAATCCGTTCTTGAAACTTGGACTTTTCCTTTTGGGTAATAGATTAGTCCTAAATGAACCTTAATGAGAGTGCTGGCAGGTAGTTAGCAGCAGCAAAGGCAATCTTTCTGAGTATATGTCAGAGTCATAAGACTTAGGGAGGTAAAATATAGTAAGGTTTTTCATCTTATCAGCAAGGTGAAAATGACATGAATAGAAACAAGTTAATCTGAGGACCTTATGGACTACTGTTTATTTACATGATAAATGTTTGTGCTGCATGACAATGGATCAGTCAGTTTTCCTGCATGTTTTAAGAACCTGTTTCATCTGATCCATTTGCCTGAGCTCAGATTTAGCTGTTGCCTCTAAAAGTGGCACCTCCTCCAGTTACAGTGTTTAAGAGGTGCCTGCAAATCCACTTCCAGGAACTCTTCAGATTTTAATATTTGCTGACAAATGTTTCTTCTGTTTTGTCCTTTGTGCCAAGCTCAGCCATCACCTGTTAACACTGAAAAACATAATCGTGAGAGAGAGAATAACCACCCTGCCTTTGGTAGGACTTGCCATGTCTGTCTGGAGTCAGGCTTAGGTACTGAAATGACTTTTCCATGTGGAGGAGGCGGAGGTGAAGCAGGTGATCTCCCTGGCTCCCTCAGAGTGGCTGGAGCAGATGCACTGGGACATAGCTGCTGTTGAGTGGGGGGAGCACAGAGCCCTGTCCTGTGACTGCTAGTCTTCCTCTTCTTTGGCCAGAATAAAAGCTCTTAGTCTCCCATACACAGGATTGGGTGTGCCATGTTGTACCCTAATCCAAGCAGCTGATGAATACCCTGAAACCTGCACTATCAAACCTAGATTTTCAGTAAGCCGAGCTGCAGTAGCAGTCAGGTTAGGTCTCTAAATATCGCAAAGCTCTGCATGGAGCTTGGCTCAGTTTTGTTCTTTTAAAAGACTTGGATCTCAGAGGCTTTTTTTGGGTTGAATTCTTCTTGGGACTTGGAGTAATACAGGAGTGAAGACAAGATGCCTCAAATAGGGCAGTGACAAATGCAGAAAGAAACAGTGAAAAATGAGGAGACAAGGATCGTAAGGAAATCATAATAAACATCTCATACAGGCTGCCCACTTATGCCAGCTCAGCTTTTGGGGTGTTTTTCTAGCCTCTTCTAATATATAGCACAGGCTTCCCTTCAGTTAGGCAAAACATTAAAAATATATTTATCATCCTTAAACAAAAAAACATGTGTTTGAATGACAAGGGAAAAGCGTGCAACATCAAAGTAGATGTGTCTGAGTTTTGAATACTGTCTCCATAGCCTTCTCCTGAAATAATTCCCCAGATTTACAAAACATCTCTGTGACTCCCCCGAGCCTGCCACTGATGTGTGTGAGCCACTGGTGTGAGGCAACAAGGCAGTCACCAGCCTGCAGGGCTGGGTTATAGAGGTGTTTGCAGGGTGATGTCTCCACTTCTTACCTTCTCTATCTAGGCGTAAAGAATATATATTTAGCAAAGAGATCTTGTGAAGAGGATTGTGTTTTCTCTCATGGCAAATGAAATGGAGTAGCTGTACTTTAGGAAAGAAGAAGCAGAATGACCTTTATCTTGCCTTTCATGTGGAGAGTTGTTAGTCATCCACTCTTTCAGTGAGGGAAGGGACAAGAATGCAGTAGGCTGACAGGAACAAACCCATTCGCATGCAACTTGTGGATATCTAAACAAGCTGAATTGGAGCTGTCGAAGTAGAGCTGTTGATGTACGCATCAAAACTGTTCTTGTTCACCAGGCACCAAAAGGTCTTTGTTTATGTAACATTAGAATAAATCAGGATTAGAAACCTAATGTTTTCAACACTGGAAAAAGCTGAGTGGTCTCTATTCCAACAAGCTGACTGGCTAAGGCTTTGCACAGTGGACTGTTTTAAATGTAACACCCTCATTTTGAAGGACTTTAATATGCATTTTATCTGGCCTCTATTTAGAAACCATGGGCATTTTAAACAGCTGCTTCACTGGAGTTTTTGGGCATGAGATGCTCAAGATGCTTTCTGAACTAGATCCCAATCATACTGTCAAGAGAAAGAGAGGGGAAGAAGTAGCAAACTGGAATTAAGAATCAGGATTTCAGGATATAGATCCGTGCACAGTTAGTCTCAAATGCAAATCTAGAGATTTCCCCTTATGTTAGAATTATTACCTTGAATTTGAAATGGCTGTGCTCAACAGAAATGAGTAGGACAGAATGGGCAGGCTGATCTCAGAGAAGATGATATTGAGTTGTGTATAAAATAAGACAGATTTTGAGAATTCTTGAGAAAAGGATCTCTGAGCTAGTTTAAGGGGAATATGTGATATGAGTGGAACAGGACATTCATGTGTGAAATAAACAACTAGGTGCTGTCTTTAGCAGGAAGGTGAGTCAGTTTAATAAGACACCAGAGCAAGTAAAAGAGCTTATGGGAGTCACTTGTCGCTTTGTGGGTGCTTTCCATCCATGCATGAATTGCAGCAGCCCTTAAAGAGTTCCATCTCATCCCAAACATAAGAGGCTGCACCACAAAAACTTTGTGGTGACTTACATAGGTTGGTTGAGAAGGCAAGGTTAAAAAACCTGCATTTTACACTGCAAGCAGAAAAAGTGTGTGGATGGGGGAGTTAGTTCCCCAGCCTTGAGCCAACTTTGAGACAGTCTAATCACTGGGAGCTTCCCAGCACTGTGCAAGGGCTCCCTGAGTAGCATAACAGACTACTGCAGATTATATTGCTTGTCTGTGGTGCTCCCCTGGCAGAGATCAAAGCATTCAGTACCCAGTCCTCCCCCAGAACTACATATCCTCAGGCTGCTGTGCAAAGAGAGCATCCCCTTCCCCTCTTTCAGTTGTCTTAGATGTCCAGAACTATTCTTAGAATTCCCGTTTCTGGCCTCATTATCTACGTTGTCCATCTCGTATTGTAGCACTTTATTTTCCTTGAGCAGCATATTAAACATGCCAACGTATCCAGCACAGCTAATTTGCAGAGCAGCAAACTTGTTTTCAGCACCTTCTAATCTCTTAGAAAAAGACTCTGCTTTATTTTCAATAGCAGAGACAGTCTGTGAGGAGTCTGCTCTTTCATGTATCAAATCCTGCTCGGCAGCACTTGTTTCACATCTCACACGCTGATCTCCCACACAGGACTTGCAAGACTGGATACAATTCCCTTTACTGTAGGCTGCTGGACTGCTTGGGTGGTGTTGGAAGTTTGTTTTAAGACATGATGAAAACAGAAGTCCTGCTTACCCCTTTCTCAAGTGTCACCTCAGCAATCATAGGAAATTTCTGAAAAAGGCAGAGCAAAGCAGCCAGAGAGCAGTGAGTGCATATCCTGACCCTCTCTCTCTTCCCTGTGCACTGATCAGAAGTGTAATATGTTAGAAATGAACTAGATACATTAAAGGAAGTTGAGTCCTTTAGGAGCTGTTAAAATCTGTGGTCCAGTGCAGCCCCCAGCTCTGGATGATCATAATTTAGAAGGGCAGATACCAGAGAGAGTACCAATGCATATTTGCCTATAGGTGTATCTTCAGATGATCCTTACTGTCCTCTCCGTGTCTGCCAGGAGCTGTAGTCAGAGGCAGAAGGCAGAGCTGGATAAATCTTTGACCCAGTCCAGTACCGATTGACTGACTCAAAACCCGGGCCGCAGGGCATAGGGCATGCAGTTAGGGATCTAAGAATTCCCATAACGCACCCAGTATTATCTGCCACTCCTATCATCTTTTTCAGCTCCTGAAGACAAAGACAAATGCTCTTTTCTCTCTATGCTAATTGGAGTGAGGAAAGAGATAGCTGGTAAAACCTACTGATAAGATTTAGACAGAGGTGCCAGCAATTCACAAGAAGATGTGGAACATAAAATGTAAAGCTTTTCCCAGAAGAGCAATTTCTAGCTACACTGCTAATTCTGCAAGACAAATACATGAGAAACACTTACTGTTTACTCACTAGGATAAACTTCAAATGCAGTGCAGACCTCCTTTACTCACTGAGAGGGGCAGGGACTTTGCTGTGATGTCAAATTTGATGGTTGCTGCTATGGCATGTTTTGCCTTCTAATTTAGGTGGTGTCATTTGCTATGCAGTTTTCCTGTTTCCAGCCTTTCACACAGCACATTGCTAATGAGCTTGTTTCCCTTGAAGATAGGTATTGATAAATGCTGGGTAGGCAGTAGGCTGCCCTTGTTAGTGAAGCTTCCTTCTAATAAAAGCTACAATGGCATTACCTCTTTGAAGCTGATGTATTGTAGAATCAAATGGCATTGATACATTCTGCTCAGACTGAAGACGGTCAGATTTACACTGAGCAAAGCAGAGGTGAATTCCAAAAGTGATGTTCCAGGTCTCATATAATGGAGGTTATGAGACCACTGAGCCATATATTTTAAAGCCTATTCAGCAAGCTTGCTGGCAAAATTGCTGCATAATCAGGTATCAAACAGCCAGTGGCGTGGAGTCTATCCTGATCATTTCCATGTTACGTAGATATTAAATACACGCACGTCCACGAGAGCTTTGGAGAGAGCGACTTGAGCAGTCCTCTGCCCATCCCACCTGCGTGTGAATCGCCTTTCCTGTGGCATTCCTGTCCAAATCAATGCCTACCACAAGTGGCTCATTTTCCATGAGCGATGAGGCTTTGACAGGAAGATATAAAAAGAGTTAATAGAAGCAGGGGGACATTTCTGAGTCACTTGGCCATGTAAATTTTGAGTGGGGCTTCCCAAACATAACTTCAGTATTTGAGTTAAGCGAATTAACAAGGAGCTATTGAAGCAATGAGCACTGTATATTTGGCTGCTACATTGTGGTTTTGATCATAGGCATGTTGGAAGGAGTGTACTAATTTCCTTTCTGTACTAAAAAATCCTAAAATACCCAGTTTGGTTTTTTTAACAATTGTGAGGTAGGCTGTAAGTGCTTTATGTTGTTGTTAATGTTACTCATCCTCTCAGCACTCCTGTCCTGTGTGTGATGGTTTGGGTGTTATCCACCCCTCCCGCTTGTAAAATCACCCAGACTAGACTCAGCGGCTCTGGACATTGGATGCAGCTTTATATTTACAGCTTAGCACAATATAGAGGCAGATATTTACAATGGATACAGTTATATACAGAAATAGACAAGTTAAAAGGTAATACAGAAACACAACTCCCCACCCAGACAACTGAGTCTCCAGGAGGGCTCTCATCTGCCCTTCCACCTTCCCCCCTACCCCTCTACCTTACCCCAGATCTTGTCTTATGCCCAAGGAAGGTTGGAAAGTTGGCCAGGGAGGTTAGGAAGCAGGTGGATTTAGTCACACAGATGGCAGGTTAGGTTAGAGAGAGATGCAGCTCAAAGCCCAGACAGAGATCGTCTCCCTGATCTATGTTTGTGTTCTTGTGCTTATACATCTCAGCAAGCCTGTGAGTGAAGTAGACATCACCACTGTTTCTCTTTCACAGCCTGTAATCTAGCTCTCACCAAAACATTCTAGCTAGCTTCAAGCTATCACACTGTGGCATGATTTAATTCTATCTCCTTTCTGATGGTAAAGGAAAATATCTTGAGAACGCAGTATGTGCACAGGCACAAAGTTTAGAAGTAAGGAGTGATCAAAGACGGAGGTCTAACCACTGAACAATTTCTAATTAGCTTTCAGCTATCTTTATAGAGAGGAAACTCAATGATAAAGAATAATTATTCCTACAGAGGCCACATGATTTAGATAAACAACTTGAAAAGTCATACTGATCAGGCTGCATTGCATTATCTTTTTTTTAATTGACATTTGTATTTGTTATGGAGAGGGAGGATTCTTCTGGTTTAAAAAGAAAGATGTAAGTTACAGGAATTAGAGGGGGTAAAGCCTAATAATTCACCTGCTTATCTGGAAAAATCCTAGACAAATGAGACATTCTTCCCTTGACACATCATTGTGAAGAGCTAACCTCACAACAATTAAGCTCGAATATCTTTCCTTGTCTAAAAGGAGGCACACAAAATATTTTAGACAGTTTTCCCCTGTCTAGCATCATGAGAAGCAAGTGCTACACAGTTAATCTGAGTTCAGCATCTATTGCAAGGGCCTACAGACCTCCAAATTCAGTGCAGAATTTAACTGCCTGAGTACCCAGGATATTAGCATACGTGTTTGGGTGGCGGTTTATTTAGAATCATAAAATCAACCAGGTTGGAAGAGACATCCAAGATCATCCAATCCAACCTATCCCCCAGCCCTATCCAGTCAACTAGACCATGGCACTAAGTGCCTCATCCAGGCTTTTCTTGAACACCTCCAGGGATGGTGCCTCCACCACCTCCCTGGGCAGCTCATTCCAATGGGAAATCACTCTCTCTGTGAAAAACTTCCTCCTGAGGACGTTTTTGTTCTCTCCATGATTTTAAGTATCTCTAGATCCTTTCTGATGTGTGTAGCACTTCCTAATTAATGTGCTGTGCAAATTTAGTTAATGTACTATGTGCTCCCTCTTAGAGATCATTAATAAAGATGTTAAATAAAATTAGTTGTAGCATTTCTCCAGCAATCGCTCGCTCCTTGCCCATTTATGACAACACACTGTATCTGTTGTGCTGATGTATCAGTCTGGGCTGTTTATAGTGGAGTCTTCCCCAAATTACAATCGAGAGTCTGGTATTAAGAATTTATGGACTTTTACATATAATTGGATTTGAAAGAACTCACAAAATCAAGAAAAATCCACACCCACCCACCCCCCAACTACTGTAATTTGGATTTGTTAGCTTGCATAAAGCAGTGTAACAGTTTCCCCCACTTACAAGGCTCTTCATTTTGTATGTTCACTGTTTCATTGCTGTCTAGAGGTAGATTTATGGCACCATACTTGTAGGCGTCTTTTCCTTTCCTTTCAGTGATTAACAAATACCTTTGCCTTACTGCTCCTTCCCCCTACCCCCATCCCTTCAACCTGTTGCCAGTTTCTGCTCTGTTTTATCTCTGGAGAATACTGAGTTATTACTCAGAATTCAATTAGTGCTGTAATGTTTTTTCCCCTATTATAGTAGATACCAATTCCCTGCATTAATGCACTATACTTGGAAAAGATTACTACTGTACTGAAAATAAACTGTTGGTGTACTAATGTGAGATGAATCTCAGAAAAGGAATAATTAATTCCAAATTTTAATGAGGTCAGTTAATTTTGTTTCTAAAAATGATCAGATCCAGTTTAACATTCAATTACACATACAGAATTTATTTTCTGTTTATGATGTTTCTGAGATCAGGCACTGCACCTAACTAGTTTTAGGTGTTTTTAGTTTTGTTCTGGTGTGTTTTGTTCTTTGAGCAGTGCAAGCTAACCTTTTAAAGACTCCCCTTGAATGCAATATGATCAAAAATCATGGGAAAACAGAGTGGTGTTGGAGGATGCAAGTATGGTTTAGATGAACAGTAAAAATACTTGTAGTGTAGGCTGGGTTTTCACTATGTTAAGGGAGCCGGGGACTTTACATAAACTCCAACTAGCAGAGAATGTGGCTGCCAGGTTTCTTATGAAAAGGAGACGACAGGAGCACGTTTGATTTATTTTGAAAATGTATTGGCTGCCAGTCAAATACCATACTGGTTTTGAAATTGCTCTCCTTGTTTGTAAGGTGTTACATAGTCTCAGCCTATCTCTTTGACAGTCTTTGTCCTCACATTCCTGGGCAATCTCTGTGATTTACTCAGTTCCAGGAGTCCTCTAAAGAGCAATGACTTTAATTTCTTACTGACAGTTTCATATACAGAAGATATTAAGATTGTCCCTGATATTTTGCTTGGAGAATTTCACTGACCCAGCTGAGCAGTCTCTTTGATTTGAATTTGGGCATATTAGAATCATAGAATCAACCAGGTTGGAAGCGACCTCCAAGATCATCTAGGTATTGTTAAGCGCCTTGTTGAATTAGTCTCTCAGTATCACATTGTCTGCAGTAGTTTTTTTGGTAATGCTTAGAGAAGATTTAGACTTTTGTGTGTTTGAAAGTTAAATGCAATGTGGTAACTTCTTTTTTTTCCAGTTTAGCTTTCCTGATGCATTGATTATACATTTTCTTCAAAAACAAACAAACAAACAAAAAACCACCAGAAAAAAGCCCCAAACCACAGAGGGTTAGTTCTCTGTGCCATCCATTGTGCAATATTTTCATGACAGCTGGTAAAAACACTTTTTTTTTTTGGGTCTCGTGTAAAAGACTTCATCTGACATTCATTTATTTATCTATTCATTTATTAATTAAAAAAATAGGTTAAAATGCAGGAAATCTTTACAATTCAAGACCCTTTTTTTATTTTTTAACAAAATATTGTGAGATATACCTGTGAATTTACTCCCCTGACTTTTTTTTTCTCCCATTGCTGGTTTCCCCCCCCCCCCCTCATATTCTCCCTTTTTTTTTTGTGCCTGCACTTTCGATGAAGTTCTCCAACCATGATTTTACATGTCAAAAATGCCTCTTTCTTCCTTCCCACTCACACATATTGGGAAAGCATTCCAAACTTTTGATAAATTAGAGTGGGAATGTTGCAATGCTCCACATTTTACTATGTTTCTTCAGCTTTAGAACAACATGTAAACTATTGGGAGTGTGCAGCTCTCAGCATGACAGAATGATGTCGGGGAGGGGATGGGAGGAGAGGACAAAAAAAGAAAGGCAGTGATATATCTTTCTCAAAGACCTGCATCTATGTATCTGCCTGTTCTTTCCTATTTCTTATTTTTTTTTTCCTGAAAGGACAAACTTACCTTGCTGTCACCACTAAAAAACTTGTGGGTTGGACTGGAAAGTGTTGATTTATTTTTATAACCAGTTTATGTTCATTTGCTCCAAGTCACAAAGGCACTTAATTTATTTTTTTTTCCTACAAGGATATAATCTTTCCTACTGTTGTTTAATGTTTTGCAGTTTAATTAAGTTCATTCCATAATTTGAAAGCCACAAACAGGCATTTTTTTCAAGCTCAAATAAGATGGTAGCTTAGGATCAAATAAGCCACTGCTAGTGCCACCCATTACTACCCACTACTGTGACCTAAAAAAAGGAGTTGCAACCTGTACACCTGCAGTGCCCCAGCTGCTGAACTCTGTTAACTCTTGAGGTCCAGATGTTCAAACTTAGGAGCTGATTTTCTGAGATGGATTTTCAACAGTAGCAACTTTGAAAGCCCCCAAACTTATAAAAGGATCTGATTATTGACGAATCCCTTTATAGGCATGTCCTATGCAGAAAGAGAATGAGTTAAAGTTGTGCTACTGATTAAGTAAAAGAGAAAGCTAAAATAAATGCCCTCTGCATATAGGATATACTTCTACAAGAGTAAGAATAATGAATCCCTTCTTTCCTTTTTGTCTGACCACCAAAAATGCGTTCACTCCCTGGGGAGACAGACCAAGATACTTAGCCAAGGGTGTGTTTTATTTCTCTTAGTACTTCTGCTGTTCTTTTTTTTTAAACCAATGTGGTGTATACTCATAATTCTTCATAAAGTACAAAATACATATAAACATAGCTGTGCATAGTTACAATTTTGCCAGGTTTCTTTCAAATAGATTCTGCTCCCTTCTCTCCTGCTCTTATTTTTTATTCTTTTGCTGGGCAGATTGTCCTTGCTTTATTCTTATTTTGACTGTACATAGATAGTAAAGCTTCTGTCAAATTCTACCTTTTGTTCCATATGTGGGCAGGAGTTTCACACTTACAGTAAAAAAGGGCATTAATGGTGCAGGCTTCATTAGCTAACCAAGTCAATACCTCCTGCTTCACATTGGCAATATCCCTTCTATGTTATGTGTATTCCTTCACTGAGTAGCTGTCATTTGCTAATTTTTTAACATGGGTGATGTGCACAAATGAAGGGAATCGTGAGACACTGCAGAGTATTTCTGCTTGTGCTCAAACTGGAATATTCAGAGCTCTTCTGGGCAAAACTGAGTGCTTTGGGGGTAGAACAAACACAGAAACAGAATCTTCATTGTAGCTTTTGTTTTTCTGGATCAAAATTAGGAGTGGTTTGCCTCTGGGTCTTGTTTCATTTAAATTCGCAACAAGTGAGGAGGAGCAGTGAGCATGACATGAAATAAGCTTGGCTTGGGCTAATTTCTAGATGAAAAGCAAGTGAATGAACTAATGTTATGCATCAGCAAGTTTTCGTATTATCTTACTTTAGGTTTTTCAAGTCCTTACACTTCTTTTCTCAAATGTTCTTTTTGAATCCTGTATTGTTTTCAACTCACCTCAACAATTATATGCCTGGCAGTACCCCAAAGACAACAGCAAACTCTCCCACAATGGGATGGCTGGATGAGAAAGTAAGAAAATACTCCCAGACATGCAAAGAAAATATGGCTGTGTTTCTTAATGCAAGCATTTTGCAAGCATCTAACCAGAATTTGCAATCGGGTGAAAAAAGCCATGTAAGATGCTAGCTAAATTCTGCTTCTCCCCCTCCACTGCCCACCTTTTTTTTTTTTCTATAAGGTTACTCAATATATTAAAATTATCCTCTTCTGCCAAAGCTCTGTTTGAGATTCGGATTCCATTGCAGTGAACCGCTCCTTTCTTAGCGAGAAGAACTGTAGTACCAGATGGAAGTGAGTAAACATAAATATATACAACAAAGACAGTCTTGAGCTTGATGTAACTTTATTAGCAACATGTAGGAATAGCGCGACTTAACAATGGACTGCAAGACAGTATCACTATAGCGGCACCATTAGAGGGAGCTCTGTTACTTAGTCCAACAGTTGAGATCTGAGAGTCTTGTAACCAAGTTGCGAATTTCTGATTTGAAATTGGGAGAAAAGATAAGATTTTTTAAAAAATTATTTATTAAAGTTACCTTTTGGTTCTAAGGACAGGCATGGAGAGGGCAGTGTATGAGGTACAATTCTGCAATTAATATGAAGATTGTTTAATATTGCATATTCTTCTTCCTGGTCGGAATCATATAAATGCCTTAAATGGTGTCTTACTTAACTAAATAGTAATCACATGGGCCTTGGTGCAATTCTGCAATGAATATGAAATTGTTTTTTTTTCAATGGCATATTCTTCTTCCTGGTCTGAATCATATAAATGCCTTAAATAGTTTATTAATTGGCTAAATAGTAATCACACGGTCCTTGGAAAATTATTCCAGCTCTTCCTTTCTTGAACTAGAATTGACTGGGATTTCCCAAGCCTTTCTTCTGCACAGCACTTGTTTCTTTTTTTGACTGTCAATTTTCCTTCCTCCTCATCCACTGGCACTTAAACCAAACAATTAATCGGGGGATAATTCTAAAACATCTCCCATTTTAATTTGCTTTACACAAATAACCCAGCAGGCTAAAGAGACCTGACTTGTGTACCTGCCAAAGGACAGGTTGCAGTGCATGTTAATCTCTTACTGCAAATAATGGCACATCCATGCAGCAGTTTGGTATCAGGCGCACATTCTTAACAAAGCAGGCTTTACTGGCTCTGCTGTTAACAGACCAACTGTTATCTCTCAGGGAGGTTGCTTATGTAGATACTCCGAGATGGGATCATTATCACCATTTTAAATTCTTGATCCCAAAGAGCAAATTTCATCTGTCTAGGAGTGAGAAAATATGAAAAATGAGTAAACACAGGAAAGTAAAACTAGACTCTGTTTCCTATGCCCAAGTCCAAAGAGAAGAGCTAACTTGTTTCTGCACAGGGCTAAAGAAGCAATTCTGGGGCTCGACTCAAGGAAAAGGCTGTGCCTAGCACATATCATAATACAGCGCAGGATTTATGTAGCAGCCAGCGATTACTAAGTGCTGAGTGCTGGAGTGAGGGAGAGAGCTCATTGCCTTCCTCAGTGACTCTGCACTTCGATGTCTTACTTCCCACCAGGACATTTATTGGATTTGAGTACTTGATATGAATAAGCAAACCAATTTACAAGATGGAGCAGCTCCTGACTTGTTGCCACAATTGTAATATTCCTTGAGTTCCTAAATAAATACAGGCTGAATGAAGACTATCAGCCATATTCGAGCAAACAGCCATTAGCACTGGTTTTCTTTTCCTCCTCTTGTGTGGCCTCTCTCCTTACACTTGTGGTAGCTTGTCAGCACTTTCCTTAAAGGTAACACAAAGCCCCCTGAATCTCCCAAACAATGAAAAATGAATTACCATAATGTGTAATAAATAAAAATCGCCTCTTAAATCAGTCAGTGCCTATGTTAAAGGGGTCCCAGTACCTTTGGCGTTTCCAGAGCTGATGTGTGAGTTATGTCACACTATCTCTAGGAAAGGTGGCTGAGGGAAGGGAGAGTTCTTCTTCTTCTTTTTTTTTTTTTTTTCTTTTTTTTTTTTAAATTGAGAGGGGACAGAGCAGGAGCGTTCAGAGGCATGAGTCAGAAGGACCACCTCAGGAGCTCAGGAATAACAGGCATAGCTGTGAAATAAATGTTAATAATAACCAGCCGTGTTTCAGGTTAATTAGTCTAGACAACCTGATGGCAACACGCTAACACCTTGACGCATGCTGAGGAGCGCCTAACACAGGAATGTGTATTTCCACTGATCTGAAGCCCTTCTCCACCATCCCTTTTTTATTGGTCCCCTCCCAGAAATCCGTGAGACTATCTCTAAAGCCAGATCCCATGCAGCAGTAAGATAGCCAAAATCTGGTCCTTACGAGAAACTGAAATATTTCTTCCTGAAAGTCAAGGAGATGTGAAATCTGAGTGCTGGCAAGTGTGGGCAATAGGGGGGAAAATGTTGGATGAGAATAAGAAATTAGTTAATGACACTGTTATTTACTTTGCCTGAATTTCCTCACCCTCTCTGGCAAGGTTCTTTTGCAAAAGGAGCCGGAATAGCAGCAGGGTAATTTGAGATGTCAGTCACTAATGGCAAATACAGCAAAATATTAGTGGCAGTGCTTTCCTGCATTTATTGTGGAAGAATACTTTTTGCAGGGGATCGTATTGATCCATTTAGCCACCGATTTCACTTCATTGGAAAAATGAATTAATCCTGACAGGCTTTGGCAAGAACTCATTACTCTGTAGCTTAATGCTTAATAAACTGTCATCTCTCCTTTAATGGTGTAGGACCAATTGCCAGCCAGCCTGGGGATGCAGGGAAAATCTGAAGACTTCATTTTTCTTATGAATTAGATTAGTAAAAGACAGGATAACATGGAAGCAAATGAAAAGAAATACATATATGAAATAAGCAGGCAAAGCAAAGAAAATGAAAGAAAAATTTGCAAAAAAAGGAAGGAGGACTGCAACTTAAACCTCTATCAGAGATTAATTAACTGTGCCACTGTTGGATAGCTTTGGGGCATTGCCTCCAAAATGTTGGAAAGTGAGTTATTTCTGGTAGTTTCAATGGTATAATTTCCTGTGCCCTAGACAAATAGTATATAAATGCTCTTACCATGTTAATTATAAAGATCTTGAAAAAATAAAACCAAAAAAGAAACCAACCAACCAACCAAAAAAATAAAAGCCCCAGCCTTCACAGTAAAAGCCACCTACACAACACTCTGATAATTGGCTATACCTTCATCCACCTGCTGAGGCCAACTATTGCTTTAAAAAATAAATAAATAGAAGGTTTTCCTCAGGCAGTGGTATATGCTATGCATCCAACATGACTTTTTAATACTTTTTGGTGTGTTTTCACATGTGTATATATTACATATGTTTTCCTAGCAGAAACATTAACCTGCATATGTCATCCAGAAAAAAGAAGAAGAAGAAACGCTCTGTTTTCTGTGCTAGATCGATAACTTGATTCTGTGGCTATGGTATTTACTGTGTCAGATGTTCTGGCCTTTCTGTGTCTGCACTGTTGCTATACCAAGTGGTTATTTTCTTTTCCTACTATAGTAACTATGCTCTTATTCCAACTCATCAACCTGTTGTCCAGTCTTCTCACTTGTAAGTAAAATGCATTTCCTTCATGTTTTATGATAGAAGACAGCTTGCTGAATTCAACTGAGGACACTAGTGACTAGTCCAGTGAAGTGAAAAGAACCGATAGTCCCTTTTCTAATGCAGCAGAGCCAGATCTTCTGCCTTTGTATGTGGCAGTGGCCATGAGCCAGTGCATGTCTCATTGCAGCAAATGTTTAGGGGCGTAACAGCCTCCAGAGGCTTCTTACCTTCCCATTTTCTCCAGGAGAGTTTGGACCTCATGGAATTGATGACCTTATAGACATTGTGGAGAAAAAAAGGTGCATCTATCAGTGATGTCAGCTCCAACATTCAGTGAGCCTAGTGAGAGTTAATGTCTGAAGCAACATTTATCTGCAGCATAGCATGGATTCTCTACGCTAGAAAAGATTTGGCAGTTTGCTTTTCTGGCAAACTTTCCTAGTGTAGCCACAGCTTATACTGGCAAGCTAGTGTTTTGTCTGTATGTAGTTTATACCAGTTCCCTGAATGAAATGTGCTATACTGGCAGACTCCTTCTCCCTCCCACCCACGTACAGCAGCATCTACTTTGGCATTCAGTATACAGCCAAAAGTTTAACTGTAGAACTATTAGTGTAAGAAAAATCCTATTCCTTGGTAAAATTTGAGCCGAAAGGTTAAGTGTTGGGAAGAAGCTGTCTTTGCACTGCAACTACATGGGAAAATAGTAGGCAGGTGTGTTTAGTAAGGTGATTTACCAACACCATTGGTGCCAGATTCGTGCTCCCAGAGTTATAACTGCATCAGCTTTCTACCTTGTTCTCCCATGTGGAATGCCCAGCGGCATTTCTTCTCCTGTGTTGCATAGTGGTGGATGAGAAACTACTGCCATTGATCGGTTTACTCTTACAAATAACCCTCTTTTCCCTTACAAGACCCTCCCTATCTCTTTTCCTGAGGGGATGTGGAGTTTGAAATGCTGATGACACAGAAGTCCCTGTCTCTGTTATCTCTTTTTATGGTTCTCTTTGAAGGGGAGAATTTCCCTGCCTGTGGCTGAGATAACAGAGAGATGCTAAGTGGTGGGATTTTTCACAGCACTTGACCATATGCAATAAAAGGTCAATTTGGACACACATCTCAGTGAACTTGGAGACATCAGAGTTTTGCTGGTTTAACGTGGAAATCAAAGCGTTTTAATAGCTCACTCAGCAGAGCTATTACCTCCTAGTTGCCTTTTTCTTCATTTGTGTGCGTGCGTCCCACTTCTTTTAAAGTAACGTACAGTGATTTACTTCTTAAGTTTAAAGTTTAGAAAATTGTAAACGGGCTGAGATTGACTCCTCCTGGTCTCTAACTGGAGAATGCAGGCTCATAGGTGTGGGCTGTGGGGGTTAAGTCCAACGCTTCAGGTTCCCCATGAGATGAGCAGAAGAATCTCAGGACCAAGGACATTTTGGATGTTGTGCATTCACATGGATCTCTTATGGAAGACACCCTCTGAGGGTTACTGAGCAAACTTAGGTGAGGCTGGGAATCAGCAGAGCTGCGAGTAGTTGGAAGCTGGAAGCATGCTGCCAGTATTGGAAGTATTCAACATTTTTGCCTTTTTATTTATTGATCATTTGCCTGTGTGCTAGTTGAGAGACTGAATATGAGTTAGATGTATCCCAATTTGGTTCTTACGTTCTTGTGCATATGGGGTTAAATCAGCACAGAATTCAAGTTTATAGAGCCAAAATTTATCTATCTTGTAGTGGCTCCTACTGTTAAGCAGAAACATTCAGAAACTAAGGTGCCTCTGATAAAGAGTGCTTGGCACAGTTAAAATTTTCAGGTTTTGAGTTTATTGTTATGAGCTGGAGACAGCAACACACAATATATTATGTTGCTTGGTTTGGACTTGGCGCCTAAAGCCATCTGACTGAAGCTCGATAAAAGGAAATTTGGCATTGCTGCTATTTAGGAGACTGGCTAAGACAAGGGTTTGGACTATAAAAAACAAATCAGAAGTAGTTCATCTTCATAAGGTGGCACCTAGGTCCAGTGCTGCTCATGCAAAATTAGTTTCTCATAGAACACAGTCGCATTAGGGGAAAAATTTGATTGAGCCATTTGTCAGGCTTAAGAACCCTTCTTTAGGAGTAAGGGACCCCAGTGTGTCCTTGTTTGCTCCCTTGCTCTGCACTGTCTGTGCTGGCTGGTCACAAGAAATTGGTCAGCATGGAAGCAGAGAAGGCAGGGCTGCTTGGGGAACCGTGGGGGAAGCACAGCCACAGCTCTCCCAAAATGTGCCTGAGCCCTTGCAGGCGTGCAAGCCCTCCTGCTCCAGCATGTGTCCCAGTGCCAGGCTGGCTGTCAGCAGACAAGTAATTTGTCAGATTCACCCTCTGGTTTCTGTTGCTTCATTGTTTTATTTATATTTATTTTAGTCTTTGGCTGTTTTCTTTATCCTGTCCTCTCCCTACCCCCTCCACCCCTTATTTTATCCAATTTCCTGTCTCTCTCTCTCTCTTTCAGATTGAGGACTAGGCTGTGCCAACAAGTTGGACAGGGCCAAGTATGGTGCTGGGCAGGAGGTAGAGGGGTCCCAGAGACCCCTGGCCCATACCAGCAAGGGCAGATGAATTTTGGCTCTTGGCTTGATGCTTCCTGGCCCCAGGGAAGAGAATAAGGCCAAGTTCCTCCTTGCTGTGAGGCTCTTTGTAGCCATGGGAACAGCACCGCCCTCAGAGGGCGCTGGTTATGGCCCACCTCAGCGGGTAGGGAAGGGGCAGGACCTTTAAATGCCCTTTCAAATGGTGATCGGGATATTTGTGGGGGGACTGTTATCCCTGACTGTTTATGCTTGGTGGCTGTGATGATGCCAGGTGGCCAAGAATGAGGGCTGCAGCACAGGCCTGGTCGTGGTTGGACAGCCGTGTTGGGGCCTTGTGGCTAAGCAGCAGTGCAGCTGAAGGGGCTGTGGGGAAGCAAATTGAGTTTCCGTTTTGTCAGCACAAATTGTATCACTTCTTTCATTCTGTGCCTCTAGAAATGTGGTTTGCCTTAGTTTGGAGGATACCTTGCCCTCAGCAAGTAAATAAATGCCAAATAAAATAAAAAGGAAGCACAGAACAACAGCGAGGCCTGCCACAGGCCAGCTTTAGCAGCCTCTTGAGGCGGGATGGGAAAGCAGAGCGGAAAGGGCCAAATGTTGCGCCCTGGCTGTGGGGCCTCTCACCCCAGGGCCGCGGCTGCCTGCTGCGGGCTGGCCTCTGGCTAGCAAGGGCAGGCTGTCACCTCTGGCGCGGGAGCAAAGGCCCCGTGTCTGTCACAGCTACAGAGGCGATGGCGGTGCACAGACGTCTGCAAGTAGAATCTGCTGTGCTGCACTGCTGACGGGCAGCAAGGGCAGATGCACAGCAGAGCTGGCTGAAAACCAGTGAGCAAAGGGAAGTGAAAACCACACAGACAGTGGCTGTCTCAGACCACTGCGTGCTTGCGAACTGCGTGTGGATTTGCCTAGTGGATGCATCTGAAAACTGATAGCTTCACTTCTGACCTACCATTTCTTGAAGAACGTTTAGAGAGTTCTCTTCTTCCCCCCCCACCCCCCCCTTGATTTATAAACGAGTGAGCATATTACAAAAGAAATATAGCTTCCATTGAAGGCCATGGAAATTTATTGGCAGAAATTTCTCAGAAACAGAGTTTGTTGGGGTTTATTTTAATAACATATTGCTGCTAAAATAAGCTATAGAAAATAAGAATTGCCTTCCCCCCCTCCCCCCCAAGCACACGTTTAAATACTTAAGTCCTAAGTGAACTGAAGGAGATTCCATTGTAAATGGCAAGAGCCTGAAAGCAGCTTTAAGGGGACTTTATGTGTGAAGAAGGAGATACGCTTTGCATTAGCCACTCCAACTACACACTTGTTAGGATAAAAAAAGTTATGTACCACATAACTTACCTCAGTTTGAGTAATTTACTAAATATGCTTTGCCCTCAAGATGGTGGTAGATTAAACAATTTATTTTTGTTGTATACTCTCGTTCTCTCTAATGTTTCGTGCCAAACTGCTGTGGTAAAAAAGGAGTCAAATATATTAAAGACATATTTTAATTAAAAGTATTAGAAGAAACGTATTAGAGTTTCTTTTTTTATTAACAGCAGATTCTTGGCCAACTAGGGAGCAAAGTAATTTATTTGCAAGACATATGTTATGCTGTGGAGTAATACTACAAGTAGGACATTGCACGTGATAAGTGGTTCTGTTGGCAGGCTACTTCAGTTCTGCTGTGTTATGGGAGCGCTGGGCAAATCCTCTCCTGTGGATGGGCATTGCCCTGCCAACAATCAAAGCTTTGTGATGAGGAAGAAGTCACTTCTGTGATGAACTAAGTTAGGGCTGTTATCTGTAAGTGGTAAGGTAACAACATGTTGTGCACAACAGCTTTTTTTCTAGGGTTGAGCTAAGTTTAATTCCATAAGAGTTGTACTTCTTTTCATGTTTTAACAGCTTAAGTGACTGAACCAGGCAAGAAAAGTAGTGATTTTGGCCACAATAGTATCAGTAAGAATTATAATAAAGGAGGTGTTACTGATACAACCTAGGTTATTTTTATCATTTTCTTCCCTTCTTCCTCATCTTTATCAGTGTGTTTTATGTAAACCTGACACATTTATATATGTGAAACAGATGCAAAATGAAGCAGTTTTGTCTTCAGTTATGACCATGTTTTTTCAATCATGGACATGATTTATGGAAATGTTCTTTGCTGTAAAAAAATTCTTTTAAAATCCAAACCACATTAATTATAAATCTAACATTCAATTTCTTTTGATACTTTGGGGAATGTGGGGAAGTAAATTTTTAATGCAAATGAACAGTTTCTTTTAAAAAAATCAGTATTCATTAAACGTTGAGCTGAAACCAGCACAAGACTTTTTAGTGAAACTACTAAAGAATTCAATTAGATGTTGAGAAAATTAGCTCTCTTTTAAGAAAAATATTATATGTCTCAGATTTCTATCTTCTTTGGTATATTTGGCACTGCTGGGGCCAACAAAACTGTGAAAAAGCTATTGATATTGGCTCCTTGGCTGATCAGCCTGCACAGGGTTGAGCTCAGTTTACTGTGGCATAAACTCTAAACATTGAGTTCAGAAAAGTTGTGCAGAGTTGTAGGAATCTTCTAAGACGAAACATCATCACCAATAGAGACCAGGAAAATTTGTCAGGTCAGCAGCTGGAGGGATAGGGCCAAACTGTACAATATCAACAGCACTGCCAATTAGGATGACTTTATCACATCTCTTATGAGGGTCAAAGTTTTTCTTCTCGCCTCAGTCCTCGAAGCATATGCAAGTCTCAGTTTCTAATTTGTAAATGCTAGTCCCAGAGGCTGAACACCCAGAAAGGAAATAAAACAGTCATGTTTTTCTTAAATCTCACTTCAAAGCTAGTCTCAGGATTCTGGGGGGTCTCATTCATAATTTCTGGGAGTGTAGCTTTGGCTATACTGAATATCAGGGAGGTAATTCAGCTTTACAGAATTAATCCTCCCTGACAGAAGGTTTCTGTGGTCTGTGGTGCTCTGTGGTGAACTGCAACCTCACTCCTCTCTATATTTCCACCTGCTATGTCTCATTAGAAGACAGCTAATAGTACTTGATGTGCTTTCACTATATTCCTTTTGCTTATAACCAATTACAGTATATTAAGCATTATTCAAGAGCATTGTGGGAGTTGAAGTCACATGTGCATCTTCTTCCTGCTCATTCAGTTGTCTGTGGGATATTCTCTCAAGTTTTGTTTCATACAATGAAATATGTTTAAGGCACCTGTCTCAGTATTATTTCCTGTGTCAGCATTATGATGCCAGATTTATTTATTAAAATGTGAAAGGAAGTGACTTTTTCTTAGACTTGTCTTTTAAAAGTGGCAGAGGGTCTCTTCGACCTGAGCTGGTAAAATGGCTTCTGCTTGAATTATCTTCTCATGAAACTTGTTTCCCCACCTAGCTGGACTCCACTGGAGGTTTGATCTCTGTCTAGCTGAAAGCTCTGGTTGCCACAGAAGTGATGGGGAGGCCAAAGAAGGTTTGATTTCCGTGGAAGGAAGCTGTGAGTCCTGGTATCTGTGTAAAACAAAAGCAGCATCACAGAGTCTACAACTGATCCCCCAATAAACCAATTTTGAAAGCCCTAGCTTCCCCTATCCCCTGCCTCACTGTCTTCCTTTGATAGGAACAGGAGGTAAGAGCTTCCTAGGAGTGTAAAAATGTCTGGTCTGGAAAACATGAAAGAAGAAAGCTTGTATGTTTATTTTGCATGCCATAGATTTCAGGGCTAGAAAGCCCTTTCTTTTTCTCCAATTAAAAGATAGTATCTTGTTAAAAAGTATATGTTCTGAAGCTTCAAAGAGAGAAAAACAAAACAAATCCTCCTCTTAACCTATAAATACAGTTCGAAAGGCTACAACAATTCATTGATCTGTGCAGCGATAACTTGATTTTGGCCTCAGTCTAGAAGATTTGGGTACTTTGGGAATTGTAGGAATCTTGAATCTTACTGGAAAACTGTGAGAAGTCTGAAAGTATGGTGCAATGCTGACAGGGTGGTATGCGGCATTCCTGCACATCGGCGGTGTCAAAGCGTGGAGCTTATGATGGCTTGCTCCTTCTCCTCCATCAGTAAACACAATCTCTCCACTCCCTGAAGTTAAATCAAACCACCATAAAGAAACTCACGAGTAACCAGAGTAAATTTCCACTGAATTAATCATAGATCTGGTCAAAACCATTTAAGCTATAAACAAAAGATGATAGAATAAGACCAGTCAGGCATGTAAACATTTCCAAAGTGGTTGTTTTCCAGACAGTTATTGACCTACAACTGGTGAAAAACAGGGTGGTTGCTCAAAACTAGTCTTGAAAGAACTGGATTGTCATCAGTTTACACCAGCTGAGGCTATAATCCCACAAATTTCCCGACTGTCTGTTTAAAACATATTCAAATGTCCTTGGAACGTATTGTTCTGTCAGAAAACAAAACAAAACCAAGCAAAAAAAACCCACCCAAAACAAAAGAAACAAACCAAAAAAAAGGGCAAAAACACATCTAGGAAAAAGGCAAATTTTTGTAGACCTTCTAATAATGAAAATAATCCTAAAACTATAAATAAAAGAAAGTGCTTTATGATAAATAAAAGTACTTTAAATGTACTTCCAATGTTCTTATCTGGCTTTCCATTGTATATATAAGAACAATAATTTGTATGACAGTTTTGACTTCTTCCTTGAAGTGTAGTAAAAATAAGAAGGATGTGTGCTAATAAATCAGATCAAAACCAGGGCTGCTGAAGAAGCTAAAGGCAGAGTGATTTGGGAGAGACTAAAATTCCAGGCATTGTCTAAAAACTTTATGATACACAGTGGGTGTAGTGCAAAAGGTGGGGAGTCTACAGGTCACAGAGCAGCAGGTGAAATAGTTGATGAAGTACAGTGGGGTAGGCCAGCAGAGGAATATTCTAAATCCAAGCTTGGGATTCATGAACAAGTTATGAACCGGTGAATACTCTTCCTTTTTCAATCTAAAATCCAGTGTGCAGTTTTTCTTTTGAGCTGTATTGTTGTGCTGCATCATTTTCTATTGAAGTCTCAATGTCTTTCATGCTTCACACAGTCATCTGACATCTATTCAAATAGTAAGCTTCAGATCAGAGGCTAGGAATGTAATTTATTACTCTCCTAAGAGTACATAGAGTAAGAAAGTGCCTTTAATATATTAGACTTTGCGCTTCTTCCTCAAGGCACATGTTAAATACCAGCAGTATGCAAACTATTCATATTTATACAGATATTTGTGAGAGTAGCTAGAAACCATAGTTCCTATAAAGGCTTTTCCTGACACAGTTCCTACAAAGTCTTTGCCTGACACAAGGGCTTACAGTCTTTCTGATTAAAGTCAAGAATGATCCAAACTCTGCGTAAAGGAACCCTATTGAATGGTATAGACTTACATTTCAGGTAGTTGGCTGTCTTTGAAGCAGTTGAAAGATAACATGTGAGGATGCACTGCTTCCTGGTTGTATTTTCTTTGCTAGCTCATAAATATTTTTTTTTTGTTTTATTGCATGCATTCTGAACAGTTGAGGATTGATTGTCATGAAGCATGATTCATAGTCAAAGCAAAGAATCGTGAACAGCATCCTTTAGAGTAAGTACATTTGAAAGAGTGTAGGCAGTTGCAAATGCCAGTTTGTCAACTGTTAACTGCAGCCCTGAAAATTCAGATGAGCTGATAGGGCTGATCTGACTGGAAACGTATCACAAAATTAATTCTCTGCCTTAGGTAGCCTCAATCCCAGGATTTTTAAAGGAACACATGTGAAAAACTCCCAAATAACTAAATTTCCAGTGTTTCTTTAGCCTAGCAAAATATTTTGCTAAGGGAGAGTACAAGTGCTCCTATGACCTCTGTAACTTGCTGGTACAGGTGCTAGATACCAAAACTGAGTCCTTGCTTGGCCTTGGTGCAGAGCCAGGACCTACAAAGCAGTCTTCTGTGTGTCTGGCAAGCATCCTTAGCTACCAGACTATTTGTTATTTCTGGATGTCTCCTTGATTTTCATTTTGTAGCTGTCCTGCTTTGTATTAACTAATTCTTCACTAGGCAGGAAAGGATGCAACAAGAGTTGGCCACTCCAACTCTTGTTTTCGTCATTCCCTTGGTACATTAGCTAGAGACACTCCTAAACACTGCCTTATGGAGTTCTAGATAGCAAAGTTGTAAGGCTTTAGCTGCCAAGATCAGGAATTTGTCTTCTCTCTGTTAACTTCAAAACAGTCTCCTGCAGACAGAGGACTGAATAACTTTGTGTAGCTGTTTAGCCTCCAGCTGTTTCCTCTTGGCAAGGCGATGGTATTTCTCAGTTCCTGTTGGAGGTTGTCCATATTACATACATACATATATATATATGTATATATATGCTGGGGAGCATGTCCTTAAATGCCACCATCAGACGTTGGTCCAGATCAGTTGTTCACTTCCACGTAGCTATGGGAGAAGGTGGCAAGAGATTTTTTAGTCCAGCCTTAGAGCCTGGACTGGGCCTCTGACGCACTGTTTAGTCAATTATCCATAGCTGGTTTTGACAGCTTTGCACTTCAAAAGGTAATAGTTTGAAGTTTCATTAATTCTTGTTTCATAAGACCATCCCTCATTAGTGCATGCTTAATTAGTTCCTGCTGTGTAAGCTGATGCTTTGAACATTTAAATGCTTGTGTATGTTTTATCAGCTCCCATGGTGAAAACTGCAATTTTATTACAAATCTATGAACTTTTAAAATGTTCCATCTAGTTCTCTATTTGCATATTTTGGCAAAACAAAACCCTTCAGTGTGTGGTAAATGCTGAGCATTTGAGTAAATGTAATGTGCTTGAGGGGAAACTGATACAGTTTTCTATGATGGTACTAAAGATATCTATGCCAAGTCACACTCAGTTCTGTAGGCCTAGAAAGTTGTCTCTGGAGAGAAGTATTCAAATATAGGAGTGGTTGCCTCATGGGTGGGATGTATTTTGCCACAAAGCACTGAGCGAGCCAGTTGGAGCCCTTCAAAAGACCCACTCAGCCAGGAGGACTGCTGGGGAATAGGATGTTGTACACAACCCTTGCCCTCAGTCTGAGTAGGGCAGAAGGCACCAATCACAAATCACTCCCCTCATATTTATTTTCACAAAAGACACCATCTAGCACTCTCATGTAAGTACTGATAAAAAAAGCTGAGGCCAGTGAGTTATGCGTTAAATGACTGGTGCAGAGTCAGTATATATAGAATGATTAATCTCTTTTTAGAGGAGCCAAGGGCTGTCCTTAAGTTTACAAGAGACCTCAAGAGCAGGTGGGAGCAGACAGCAGGTGAAGATTCATATCTCCCTGCTGAGGCCAAGAACTGTCAGCAGTGCTTTCTGAACATTAGCATTAAATGAGTATTGTATGCAAATAGAATTATTCCTTCCACCAAGGCTTATGTCATAGATCTGGCACATTACCTGCACATGACAATGAATTGTTTATTTTATTAGATCATGTGCTACTCTCCCAAACTTAAATAAATTATTCACTTCTAAAGAATGTCAACAGCTAATGAGTGCTTCACAAAAGCTCAATGCTCTCAGGAAAGTTGGACCTGTTATTTCTACAGACTGGTAGATTTAATAGTGTATCTAACATATCCAAGTGAGGGCTGTTTCTGCATCTTTCACTTTTGTCATGCCTTTCCTTTGAGCTGGCTACAGCCAATGATAGACTTGGTCATATACACTGCAAAATTGTTTACTGTCTTTTGCAAGAAATATTAGCCATTAGAGCAGAGACTTGGTCTGTAGTTTGGATGGAAGAATTGTTCAAGCTAGAGTATGATTGCTTTGCTCATGTCTAAAATTTGAGTAGTGGATGAATTAGAATAAATCAGACAAACATACTTAAGGAAGATTTTAGGTACTGTTTAGTTTTGTATTTTCTCATTGTCTCTTATACACTAATTTGGGCTGTGAGTGTTATTTCACCAGATTGCTTCTAATTATGTTTGTTTGGATAGCAGATTATCTTTCTGTAGAAAAATACTTGCTTTTATGTTCTGAGACGTGGCTCATTTGAACTGCAAAAGCTATGCATGTGTTTTTCTTTATTCTCAGTACAGAGTGAATTTGCCATGTCTGCAAAGTGATTAAAATTACCAAATAAGGAAATGAGAACAGATAAAATATTTTTAAAGTTACAAAGCAGTTGTCAGAAAAGAGAAACTATCACAAGTCTTTCAGTAGCTCTTCTGGAAAAGCTGCTCAGAAGTGGCAGTTCTAATTTTTAAAGGCAAAGTAGTAACGTATTTCTACATTTATTTGCAGCCACTTACCAAAGGTCTGGAGACAAGCAACTGCCCATCATCATTTTTCCTTGGGGAGGGGAAAAGCCTAGGTCAAGGTAGGAGACTTTAAATTTGTTAGCAGCTTCTGTAAGGCTGCCAGAGCTAGAAGAGACCAGCAGGATTTATATTTCTCATATATATTTCATACTATATGATGGGGCCAAACCATACCAAGCTGCACACGCCTGTTTCAGTATTGTATACTCACAAAGAACTCAAGTGCTAACTGAAGTGTGAAATGGGAGCCTTTCAGAATGAGTTTTTCCCCTTTTATTTCTGAAGTTGTTGGCTCTGTGCAGAAGCTATCTGTTTACATTGCCTGATCCTAAACTGCAACAGTCAAGAGACAGCTCAGTGACAATTTAACACAGAGAAGTGATTTATCATTGATTTTACACCACCATCATCCATGCTACAGATGATGGAATAAATAAATTAAATATACATTTGTTTTCCATCTACAAAGTTGTAGCCAAAGCCTGTGTCTGTATAGCTCAACTTCATGGCAAATATATTTCTCATGGTGCCCAGGTATGGTAAGTAGGTTTGTTAAATTCACTGATCTATGTATGAGCCTCTTACTATACCACTACATAGGCAAGCACAGTGGTGCCACATTTCAGAAATCAACTTTAATTCAAGGGAAAAAAAACAGAGAGACTTCTGCCTGTTTGAAAGACAATCTCTTACTACTCTTTAATAACAGCTATCTTGACAGAGTACCATTTTGGGAGAGTTGCAAGAGATTAATGCAGTAGATAAGAGCAACGCTGTAGGAAAAAGTGTCAAAGTGTGGCTGTGGGCTTGCTTAGCTAGCCAGGTCAACACACAACACTGGAACAGCCATCAATATGCCCACTGTCTTTTGGGCTTCTTTGAATGCATGACAAGCTGAAGTAGTGTGAAACTGAAAAACAGAAAGGTGACACAGGCTGACTGACAGCTACCTCAGAGGTTCTTCAAGCAATTAGGCAAACAGAGGTCATCTAGACACAGCACTTTGGGACATGTTTTAATGGGCATGATGGTGTTAGGTTGATGGCTGGACTTGATGATCTTAGAGATCCTTTCCAACCTTAGCAATTCCATGATTCTGTCTTTCCAGGAAAGCTGTGGTTCACTGCATGATATTTCTGTAGCTTGAATCATTATATTGGTGATCCAAGTTTTGCACTGACTTTGTGGAGGAAGTAAGCCAAGCCAATGCGTAAGTTAATTTAGTAAGTTAAACCTTTCTTGCACTCCAGCAGGTGTTCATATGATTTTTATGAATTTAATACAGTATGCAGGGATAGAGAAGAAATATTAGGGATCACTTCATCCCTTTGGGAACAGGAAAAATCTATCAAAGGTGGTCAGTTGTCTGCCATTCTGTACTGCAAAAAATTATACTCTGTCTACTGTGCTATTGCCTCTTCACAAGCAATAAACTGGTACATGGTGTTACTGATAGACAAAAGGTCAAATCACAGATAGCCTTGCATCTCCTTTTGTCAGGTACAAGAATTATGTTGTCTCAGAGTCTAAGCTCATGTGTCTAGTGTTGCATTTATGTGGGCTGTGAAAATATTGCAGAAGTCCTAGTTTAACTGAGCTCTGTCTTCCACGTACCGATTGATCTCTGCATCACTGACATCAGTAACAAATTTAGCGTGCTACTACTGTTGAAGAAGAGGAAAGATCCATTATTAAGTAGCTTCTTGAGACACTACTGTAGTTAAGAATCCATTTAATAGAACAGACACCTCCAAAAGAAAAATGTATCTCCATTGAGGTGTTTGTTAAGACGATTAAGGATTAAAGGAGAACAAGATCAGAGGCTAAACTAGGGTCAAAATAAACAAAGCTATTTAGTCAGGTATATGAAGACGAGATTAGAAGAAATAAGGGGAATTAGAAGCCAGTGCTGATGAAGTTGACTCACAGAGCCTATTCAAGATACAGAGGGCACAGACAAGAATTCCTAAACCACAACCCAGAGTTGTTAAATCAAAACCACATGACATGCAGAAAAACAGGCCATCATGGCCAGATGGTAAAATTCTGTGAAGAACCATCTGAGGAGAAAAAAAAATCTTGTTAAATAGTATTGTTTCCACAGGTGACAGGGAACAATGACATGAAAAGCTGAAACAAAGTTTGCAGTAAAAAAGTTATGAATAGAAAAGCTCTAGGTACTAAGCAAGGTATTAATAGATTCTCTCACGTTGAATGTCAGTACTAGAGATGACTTGTTCCAAGTGGGAACACAGATTACAGTATTAATTATTAATTTATTAATAGTTGTTCCATTACCAAACAAAAATAATGGGAAGACGTGCATAAACATCATAAAACTTTGTATTATTCCATGGGATCAAAATCAGCAGTGGTAGCTTTTATAGAAAGTTTCCAAATAGGTCAGTTCTCTCCAGAGTGTTTTGGTTTTCCCACAGAAAATAGAATAGCTTGATACAGCCTGTGTGAACTGGCCTCAGGAACAGGGTCTAACATTTCACAACCAGTGGGTTGCACACTGTCAGCTACAATATGCAGAGTTGTATTTACTAGCCTGCATTATCATAAAAGCAGAATTATACATCATACCTACCCAAAACTGCACCTGTCCAAAAACTAAATTCTGTTTATTGGTTACCACAACCTTTCGAACTCTGTGCCAGGCAGCCACGTTTTAGCAAACTTTGGTTTTCCTTAGCTGTTGCTCCTTTCATTAGCATTAAACCAGTCACCAACTGGTGTGTAAGGTTCTCTGAATTGGCATGGACACATTCAAATTTAGGTCCTGCAAGGTTCCCCTGCAGCTCGTACCTCAGTTTGAGCTCCTGTGTGAGTATACATCTAACACTGAATACCCCTAAAGACCTAAATATCAGCTTCTGAACATGGCGCAACCCCACAGGTCCTGGCAGCTGATGATGCACGAGGCCTCCAAAGACGTGGTTGCATGGCTCTGATCTTATAGAGAAGGGCCTCAGACTGAATGCTGATGACACCTCTTGAGAGGGAGTTAAGGATATGTGAGAGGTCTTTTTCCCATTTGCTCAGAATTCAGATAGTTACAGCTAACTAGTGTCAGAAGCCTGCGTCACCCCTATTGCAGATAGGGGTGCTGTGGGATTTTGCCATTCCCTCCTTATAACAATGCAAGACTATGACAGCTGGTCCATAAGCCAGTGAGTCATGCTGCAATGGGAGGAACATGGGGTTGGGGGGGAAATCTCCAAGAGATGGGTGGTCCAGGCACTGAAGAGCAGGAATCACTACAGACATCCTGAGATAACTATCTGACTTGTGAGTCACAACCCAAAGATAGCAGGATTAACAAACTTAAAAGCAAAAGCCTTCACCAGACAAAGACTGTATATAATCCAGTGTATATATAAACTCCTGTTACACTACCCAGCCAATGAGCCAAAGTGCTTGGAGGAGACTTCTAAGTGGCAAGTCACTACTTCTGATGTTTCTGAGAGATGAATTAAAACCCCTGAATGCCTAGTTTCTCGCTCTTGAAACTTCACTAGTCATTTTGAGCACTTTTTCTTCTTGTTGTTAATCTTAAGTAAAACAGAATTTCAGTGAAACACAGAGGAAAGGCCTCGTTTCCTTCCACAGCAAAGTGGCACAGATGAGGGAGGCATGTCCAGAAAGCAGCAGAGATTATATGAAGTATCTGCATACCAGTATGTCTTTGTGAAAGATGTAAGTAGGCAGCGTATAATCTCGGGCCAACCTATGGGGTCCACTCATCACGGCGAGTGCAAGATCATAACATCACATAAGTAATATGCATATTTAGTAGCTTGTTCTCAAGTAGGGTTTTTTCTTATTCCTTTCTTTACACACATGCTCAGAAATACCAGGAGATCAGTTTCTTCTTAATAATGTGGCATGTTAGATCATTTAGGTGTTCATTATTTATTTCTTCCTCAGCTGTGGAGAGAAAAACCCAGCTCCTTTATCAGAGTGAGAAAGGAAACAGGAATGAAAGCTATAAATGATTGAGGCCTTTTTTTCCTCAGAGAATTATTATTTGGATTCAACTCCTTACCTAAATTGAAGGATTATTTTGTTTTCCAACTACTAACAAGCACTACTTCATTAATTAGAGCCTTGTGACTTGTGTCACTTCATTTCCCATGGAGATGTAAGTGCAGGATTATGAGAGTTTTCTAATGATAGTTCTGACAATGTGTTTTATGCATAACCTGCACCGCTGCCCTTTACTAAGGAATACCATCACAACCACTGAACTTACAGCATTTTGCTGTATATAGGAAGACTACATTTTAAGAAGATACTGCATGTTATGTAAATCCCGAGAATCAGATTTTTTTGGTGCAGCATTGTATAATATTTCTTTTTCCCCCTAACTCTTGATGATAAACATGAGAAAAACCCTAAAATCAACATATCTGATTTATAGCGATCCCAAGGTGTAACTAATATTAACACAATATTATGGTGCAAGCATGCTGGGGAGAAAATAAATTTACAACTGAACCTCTTCAGAGGGGGAAAAAAACATTAAAATTGAATATGCCACCCACAAGGAAGCCATAAGCCATGTTTGCTATTGTTAAAAAAACAACAAACAAAAACCCCAATCCATGCACACTCTTTTTGACACCGTGGATCAGATCCAAGGGATAACATCATATTGTCAGACTTCAAGTGACTGAAATAATGTTAGTAAGAACTTTTATGTGAGTGTTGGTGACACCTTACAGATATTCCCCAGGGCACTGGCAGGTCACAGATTTGTTAAGGCATGGAGTAGATACTTTCCTGTAAAAGTGCCTTGCATGCATGTGTAGAAAAATGAGTTTTGTTAACCTTTCTGCTGGTGTTAGGTCACACATGCCATCATACCTTGTAACGTAGGAGCAAAGTGTTGCAAAGCACAGAGAAGAGTGAGAGGGGCAGGAAGGAGAGCAGCCTGTCACAGGAAGCCAAATGTGCAAAATGATACTAGGAGAAGAGTATCCACATAGCGTGGAAGAGGAATGCAAGAAAAAAGAGAAGTGAAGAAAATGTTGATCCTGTGATAGAATCTGTGTTGTATTCCTCTAATTTCTGTCCTTTGGAAGGGTAATTGCAGTTTTCAGATCAAGTCATGATAACATGGTGCATCTTGAAACTCATTTGTGGTCCTAGACCATTTCTAAGAAACTGCACAAAACCCCAAGTGAACTTGCAGCAGTGTTCATTGGTGGAGGAAAGGATCAGTGATACTATTTCTGTCAAGAATTGTGTCTAGAATCTTAGCACTGCATTTGGCAGCTGTGCTGAGGATGGCAGCTCTGATCCTGCTCCCACAGGCACAGGCCAAACAGGAATGAAGAGGACAAGAAAAAGCTCAAGAGGTTGATGTCTGGCAGGTAAATGCTTGGTGTGGGCATTTACCTGAAGAGTTATATTTAAACTTTCCTTTACTACACTACACAAGAATCCTTGTCTATGCTAAGATGCAAACTTTTGGGTATAACTTTTGAAAAGGCTCTCTTTTTTTTTTAAACTTGATGGAGATGCTTCCATGCTTCAAACTAAGCTGGCAGAATTGCAAGCCTGATGGTGTGACAAATAACAAAGGACCCCTAAAGGGCTGGAGAGGACAAATTTCAGCTCTCATCAAAGGGCACCACATTGCTGCACAGAAAGAGAGCAGGGTTTGCACTAATTCTGTAATTTCTCCAGCACAGTCCATGTCTCCTGCCATCCCTCAAAATGAAAAAAACCAAACTAATCCAAAACAAGAAAACAATAGCAAAGCGTGCCTCTGACTGTGTTTGGGAAGTGCCAAGCAGCTTGTGGAAGCTGCTGCTGCTGCTTCTGCTGGGAAAAAAAGAAAGAGAAAAAAGCAAATGACAGTGATGTCAAGTTAATGAGGATCAGGACACTTGGCAGTGGAGGTTTCTGGGCTGCAGGGAGGAAAAGGGCTCTCAGGAGGTCCTGATAAGCATTAGCAGTTTTGGATGCTCAGCCAAAACTTTTGTGGTTTGCCTGTTAGTACTGAATCTCTTTTTTGTTCAGCCGTTATTTTATACTGTGCGGTCTGGCTAGCAGTTGTACAACAGCATTTAAAATATACAGCATGCTGTGAGACAGAATGCAGCTACCTTGTCAAAGATGCCAGCATTAAATTACAAAGAGGCTAGTATACTCCATTACATAGGATATAGCCATTTTGCCTGTAAAAATCCAGATAGCCTACTTCTGCTATCATTGAGTTTAGGATGCAGCAGCTGCCCTGAGTACAGAAAGGAAGGACTCGAAAATACAAAGGAAGGGAGATGGATGATCCCATTTGGGTCCATAAGCAGTCTGGCCTAGGAAAATGAGAAAGAGAAAAGGTTGGTGATCTTTTTCTGGAATAAGTGAAATGAACAGTAGTTGTGCAAAGTCTCCACAGGGCTCATCATGTGAAAGAGCAAGGCTTTTTTGGCATAATTTGAGTATAATGGAGACAGTGACTGTGGTTTTTGAAGTGAAACAGTGAAGAAACTCCACTTTTAGGTCGGAGGTTTCACTTTCTGGCAACTTTTTTAAAATTGAATGAAGTTGATCTCTTCTTAAATACTAATTCTTGGAGAGAAAACATTTCAAAATGTTGCCGGGGCACATCATAGTCCTTTGTGCTCTGCAATGGGTCCTTCTTTTCTTAGTCGTTAACTCTGTATTAGTGAAAATAAGTTCCATATTCTTAAAGGAGGTGAAGCTAAAGATGCAGCTACCCCAGAAGCTGTGTAAGAATTACAGAGGAAGGTTTGAAAAGATCTCATAAGAGAAAACAAAGGCACTAGATTAGCTTTGAACCTGGGAGTTTCCCACACTGCAAATCAAGTGCATTGTCAGGAAAAAAGCACAGGTGTACACCATATGTACAGGTTAAAAATGAGTGCTGTGATGACAGTTCTGCATTCATAATGTATATATCCCAAAGAGTATCTATGCATCTGTTCTAAACTCAGGTAAGAGAGAGATAGGGGAATTTCTTTCTAAATTACAATATTGTAAATATAGCTTTGTTCTATTGGCATAAATGTAATGATTCAGATGTGAATTTGCCTCAGAGGTTTTTCCTTTCCTTGTAATAATAGTTTTGTAGTTACCAATATTTAAATACTTACATATCTCCCCCACTTTAAGACATGGGGATAGATTATCTTGCCACTTTGCTGGGGTCTGATAAGAGCAGTGAGGAATTCTCTGCAGGAGCAGGTCTGATGTATGCTGTGGTAAGAATATAAAAGGGCTGAAAAACTCTTGGAGGATTCACAACTTTCAAATGGCAGTGCAGCACAAATGGAGGAGATGGCTTAAAACAGACCAGGATGTTGGAGAACAAAAGCAACATAAAGCTTTCTATATGACATTGCCAAAAATACCCACTATTTTTGCATCAGAAACATACAGAAACTTATTTTTCCCACCTGATATCATAGTAGGTGTTTGACTGAATGTTTTTGTGTGCGGCACAGAAGTAGCAAGCAACACATGTTTTCTGCAATTCTGAAAAACCACTGTGTGTTTTGGTTGCAGCTTTGCACAAAAAAGCAGTTTGGCCTCTGTGGTCCAGCTTTAGCAAGTTGCACACAAATCTTGGCACATGATCAAATTTTAAGGGCTGAAGCCTTTGGGGAATGTGGGGGGTAGGGAGCTGAACCCTTCTAAAAAAACTTCTAATGCCTGTGTTTGTGAGATCTGCCACCTTGGGTTCTCAAAAGAAAGGGGGAAAGTGTAAAGAAAGAGATGTAATGCCAACTCCACAAATGAATTGCTTTGTTGTTTTTATTCCTAATGTGCACCTAGAAGCCCTGAGTCAGCTTCAAGCTAGTGCGTTAGGCACTATATTCCACACATAAGAAATAAGGTGGTTGCTGTCATCAGGCTTGTACTGGCCAAAGAAAGGCTTGCCAAATTATTCTGCCACAAGAATGCATTTGTTGGCCAGGCTGGAAATGAGAGGGATTTTGTTGAAGAATTGAACACAAGTTTTACATCAGCTCTGGTTAGTCCAGGCAAAAATAATGCTTTAAATAAACAAACAAACAAACAACCAGAAAAGATACCGAACAGTGGTTTGTGAATCAAAATACTTGGAGCTAAAAAACTGATCAATATTTACATCATGAGAAGCTGACAGTCAGAATAGCATCGCTTCTACATACTACTGCAACAGGAAAAGGAAAATATTTTCTACATCCTGAATCAGTTATTTAAGCTTTCTCTCTACCTCCTTGGGAGTATGACAGAATCGATCAGCCAAGCTGAACAACACTGGCATTGCAAACATTTATTCATACCATCTGGTACAGAGTCAGATCCAAGCAACAAAGGCTTTTATTTTCCCACAAAGGCTGAAGGTTACATAAATGTTACCCACATACTTGTGGCATCCCAACATGTTATTCTCACGTGCTGTAGAGAGATTGACAATTCCCAGACCAGAACAAGACAGCCAGCCACGAAGATTCCTGCAGCACAATTGCTTACTAATGCCACTAAATGCACATTTTAGACCCCTTGAAGAGCATTAAATCCCCCTTGTTCCTTATTGCACAGATAATATACATGGTCAAACATGACAGGCAACATCTCCAGTGGTTAAATGTGAGGGTAGTAATGTTAGGCTTTTTTTACTTATCTGGGATGACCACTTACTTGAACTCACTTATGGCTCTATTTCATTCAGCTGCTCATAAATTATATTGGCATCCTGAACTTGTGAAAGTAAATACATATTTGATGCTTCACCAGTGTACAGTCAGTCTCACCACTTTTTTTTTCTCAAGCATTCAGATGCTCACATGAAACTTTCCACCCTTTGACCTAACTATAAACATCACCTGAATGAGTTCTAGGACCTAAATGGCTTGCAAGTGATTGTGTAAAAAGTAAAAGTTTAAGAAATACAGACACCTTCAAAATAGTTTAATGATGCAAGGTAATCTGTTTGAAAGAATATATGTTTTTCCTTAACTTACATTTCAGAAGCTCATTTGCCTTCTCCACAGCCTTACAATTAAGACATTTATTTCAAACAGCTTCAGGCTTTTAATGCACAAAGATAAACTGAGATCTGAAACTTAGCATGGTTGCTCACCTGCTGCTGGTCCCCCTGTTTATGAGATGCTCTTAACAGGCCTCCAGCTTCTGCAGCAACTCTTGCTCCATGCATGGGATTATATCCTTCAGGCACAAAGCTGCCAAGGAAATTCTGTAGTTGAGTGTTCAGAACTAGACCTGGTCAGAATTGTTCTTTTCCTGAAGGAAACATTAAAGTAAAATTAAAGTAAAAAGTAGTTTAATAGGACAAAAGTGAAAGCAAAGCCCACAAGCAGAAGCAAGAGCAAACAAAAAGATTCTGATATCATATGGTATGAGATACCCTTGTGGCCAGTTTGGGCCAGCTAACCCAGCTGTGTGCCCTCCCAAGACCTTGCCCACCCTTCAGCTTACTGTGGTGGGAGGAATGTTGCCAAAGCACAGCCTTGGTGCTGTGTGAGCGCTGCTCAGCAGTAGCCACTGATAACAGCAGTGTGTTATAATTTTCCATGAAAAATCCAGCATATGCTCATTCCTTCCTGAGTCTCTCTGAATGAGGAACACCAAACAAAATGTTATTAGGGAAGACCAGACACTCTGCTTTGATAGGAACACAGTTTTAATGATAAGGCCAGATGTGAGGAACTATATTACCTAGTTCTAAAGATTAATCAGGGCATAACACAGACCATTGTTTTTTGGTTGGTTTGGGGTTTTTTGACAAATTAAATAAAAAGTTCTAAATTTGATTTCTTATGAAGCTACCTAGATCACTTGATAGTACTAACAGAGAAAATGAGGAAATCGGTAAGAAACGGTGCATTTTTCCAGTACTCCTTTAAAGCTCTTCCTTTTAAAGCTGAGCTCTGGTCACACATGAGAGTCTTCTATGCAAACCTAATTGTATGAAGCTGCTATGGAAATTTCCATTGTTAGGGACCAGGCTAAACTCAAGTCTCACTGCATTCAGATGAATCAAGATCTTCCTCTTTGGGAAAAAAATATTAATATCTCAATTATGTGATAGTATTGAGTGTTTGTGCCTTACAAAACAACTTAGGGAGTCTCAAAGCCTGTTACTATCAGATGCTGCAAAGGCTTCCTGAGGAAGAAATCACTGTATACCTAACCTGTTTGTTTATTTCTTTTGCTTAGCCAGTCAAAGGCAAAACATTGTTCGGCATATGGCTTACCCACAGCCAGAGGTATGCTCAATAATTTGGATTTCATAATGGCCCACAGCTTTCTAAGACAGGTAAAGCCTGGATGACACTGGGCACTTTATGTCCAGTAAGGACAAATGAGCTTTTATCTTGTAGCATCTTTATCTCAATATAAAGCCACCTACTGTCTCATGAATATTTTCAAATTTAATCAGTTAAAGAATGCCGCTGGCACAAAAAGACCTAATAATTTATCTTTGTCTGACTGATTCCCAGTTACCTAAGAAAAGAATCTGTCAACTAGAAAGGCAAATCCTGTGGCACCTACATAACAGAAGAAAGCAATGGGAATGTTTCCTGCAAGATCAAATAAGGACTCCAGTATTTGACTTCTACAGCAATAGTGCACAATTTCCAGATGTTTATGACTTTGAAGAAAAACTGGTTTAGAGATAAGGATCTCAGAAGAGCTCATACTGAGAGCTGAGTGCTGTGCACATGAGACGTGCGATACTTCAACTTCTGATCTATGTAAGAAAGGACAAGACGTTAATTTAAGGCACCAGACAAGACTGTCTGTTAGTCGTGTAACTCAGAAGTGTCTAAATGGTACAGTTTCATACTTCCACAAAGCTTAAAAAAAAGGCCCACAAAACCTCAGCCCTTCCTACTGTCATTATAGGAAAACTTGGTCAAGAGATTAGCCTTTCTGATCCTATTCCCAGCTTACACTTCAGGGCAGTGGCAGAATCCTGCAAGCCACATTTCATGAAATAGTCTATTTGGGTTATAATCATGTATGGAATGAGTGGAAAAAAATCACTCTCATAATTTTAATTGTTTTCTTGAGATGCTGCAAGTAGATAAATTAAGGGTCAGATTTAAAGTAAGACAGCACTTATGAGCATTTCATTATTACTTTCAGCATTTATATTGTCATAAAAAGAAAAACAAGAGCTTTGCAGGACTGGGATAAGAATGGTAAAGAAAAAATATGTATTGAAACACAAATCAAACATTTTTTTCATATAAATAAAATAATTTTGATAGAACAATCAAAAGCAGGAAACTAATAACTTATCTTTTAGAGGATTACAAATAATACTTTTTTTTAACCTTATCTGCCATATAGGTGAACAGTAAGAGTGCTGTATTTCCTTGGTACCTGAGCTCTAAAACAGAGGTATCTCAGTATCTCCCTCCTTAGGTGGAGAGGTTAGAGACAGCACTGCAGGACTAAACTGGATGACTTGATTTTTCAGAATACTTGGCTTTGTGTTTGGGCTTTGATAACATCAGTTAATTATGAAGGAATCTTTTATCTTTTCTCAGTCCAGTTGACCCTAAGTCATGCAGTTAAGCAAGAAATGAACAGTTCTCATAGACTGAAATTAAAAAGAAAACTAATAATCAGATAGAGATTTCTATCAGAGAAACACTTGGATTATTTCATATGCTTGTGTTTTAAGTAGCATGAAATGTAGCATATGCTTAAGGCTATTGATTATTTAGAAGGCCCTTGAAATAGGCTTAGGTGTGCCAGTTAATGAGGCCCTTGTATTAAGCTCTCAAAATACCCTTTAAGGGATATATTCTTTCTTCTTCTAGCAATGTGAATTGTATTATTACACTCACTCCAGAGAGACCAGCCTCACTGAAATACATGGAAGCTCATACCATAGGTTCACTAGGTTTGCAGTTGCCAGGGACTGAGAAGCTTGTATAGGACAGATTTTAATCTGATTTTAACACTTTCATTGACCAGACTATGCAGTTAATATTTTTAAATATTTTACTCCTTCTCTCTCTGTGAATCTACAGTTTAAAACAGGCCTGTCCTTATTCAGGGCTTCCATAAGAAAGAGGCTCTTGTGCTAAACATTTATATCTCACCGCTAGCTTTAAAAATTACTCATCTTTAATAAAGTCACCACAAACTGCACAATTTATTTTTGTACAACAGGAGTCCATCTTCTTCTCCCTTCCAGAAAATATACAAAAACAGGTGGCTAGAGTTCCTGAAAAAAAAACAAAACCATTTTAAATGTTTACTTGTTTTAAGGTATACTTAGGAATTTTAAACGTTCTTAAGAAAAAACCATTTTATTAAGTGAATTTTCAGCACTACTTTTTCTTTTTGCCTGGAGTTTTAGGCATTCTCTAAACCTACACCTTATTTTCTGTCTCTGCTGTTTGCTTATTTTCAGATTAGGCCAAGAAAATCTTCAAATAACAGTCGAGAAACACAGCATGAGGTAATGTTTTTCAACTAGTTTGTTCAGTGGTTACAGTTCATAAAAGAAGCCTAAATACGTGGTTATGTGGCTTATTTTAATTTCATAATGATTTTAAACAATTGATAGTGTAAACAGAGTGCAACATCTGAAAAGGACTCCAGTGGACATTGTAGAAAAATGCTGCCCTGCTGTTTTTAAAAGTGTGAGAAAAGGAAATTCCGATACATTTCCAAACTATTTTATTGGGGTTTGTTAGTTGGGTTGGGTTTTGGCGAGGGGTTTTCTTTAGTTCTTTATTTAAGGATGATGGACAGTAACATATGGATTAGATGAAAGGAGTTTTGGCTAATAAAACAATAAAATCTTTTAAATCCATATTACTGGAGAAAATGGCAGTTGTGTAATGAGTGAAGGTCGGAAATTAGATTTTGTTACTGGTTATGCTGCCATTTTTGGCAAAGTAAAGCTTTGGGAGATATTTTTGATGAGCCACCCTGTAAATCTGAAGTAGTTTTGTCCTCCCGTTTTACATCTTTGCATGGAACTGCAAAACAACACAAAATTTAGACAGAAGTGAACCCCTTTTTCCATGACAGCTACCCTGCAGGTGGATGGCACTGCAGTCTGGGATGAATCAAGATGCTGAATAGCTTCGGTAAGTTCTGAAATCTTCTGGCTATATTGATTTTTTTTGGATTTTAAGGCATGTAGCAACTTATGGTCAAGCACTGTGGGCTCAGATCAACCTGCTTGTGGGGACCCCAGATCCTTGCTTCCCATCTGACTGAACCAGTATTTCCACTATCTAAAGGAGCCACCTTTACCTCCTGAGCCTCTTTCTTATTGACAGATTTAGACAGACTTGTCCTAGGCCACAGGACAAAGAGATGTTAACGCAGTGTCTCACTGGAGTGCTAGGCTTTCTTACCGCATTAGAACCCTTGTTCTCTGTTACTTTGTTGGTGTACATGAGTGCACCATGCTGCACTACTACCAGAGGATACTCCATCATGCTACTATTAGAATGAACTTGAATAGCTGGGAGTTTTTGAATTTCTCATGAAGAAACAAACAATGAGATCTAAATCAGAAAATTCCACCGTGGATTTTCTGAATTTAAGAAGTCACGGATGGAGTGGGAGAAAGGGAAAGCAAAAGGCAAAGGAAAATGTGTTTCATCTTCTTCTGGGAAGATGCCACAAATGCAGACTGAATTTTTACATTGCAAATTTGGAAAAGTGTTGTGTAACTCATGTTCAAAATAGTAATTGAAATGTATAGTGTTTATTACATTCCCATATGTTTGCAATTGAGGTATGACTCTAGTAGATGGGAAGCAAAAAGCTCTAATTTGCTGCTTAGCATCAGAGCTGTTGCACATTCATTTAAATAGCTTTATTTATCTTCTTCCCCATAAAGAACCTTCCATACTGTAAATTTATTGAATGGTTAATGGCCCAAAAGTATGGGGTTCATTACAAAATGAAGTATTTATTGCAGTGTTAATTAAATAAAAGCATTGTAATCTTTCCAAATTGAACAATTATGTTCATTTGAACATTTTAAACAGAAAATCTTTTATATACTAATTGAGTTGCATAATGAAAAGCACGTGTAATGGAAATTTTAATCAAAACAAATACTGAAATAATTTGAACACTTTTTACAATATAAAAGGTCTACCTCAGTTTTTATTAGAAATATTATAACAGCCAGATTAGTTTCAGAACTCATGACCTTTGAGTGCGGTATATTATTTCTGAGCTGATAGGCCACCCTCACATACCAGTTGGCTAACCCCTTAAACATCAAAGTTACTGCTTGGCTACCAGCCTCAAACCATGACAGACTGGCTGCAAGCCCAAAACTTGACAGCCTGGCGCTAGGCCTGTAGCCTTAGCTGACAGCCTTTTCTGCAAGGGGCCGATGAATGATTTCTGGCAAGTTGTGCTGCTCTCTGACTGACTGGAGAATAGCATTCGATCAGAAAATGTGCACAAAGCCTCCGCAGGTCTCTAAGAGATGGCGCTTTGCCGAATGCCCAGATCAACGCCGTGTTCACACCCAAGAGTTAGCTATTGACTCAAATTCACCAAGCAACCCTAGAATATTTGAAGCTGCAATTACAGTTCAAACAGCTCAGCCACCTCATGTTGAAATTTTATTCAAAATTCAAGAGTACCCTTTTGCTTCTCTCTGTTGCCCGTTCTGAACTCTCAGGCATAGCTGGCTTTGTTTGCCCGTTTGTGGACAAGAACTAAATAATGAGCAATCATTTGTGAGACTGAATAAAATCCCTAAAAGATGAAATTGCATGCTACAGGCCTGTGGCTGAGATGTTTCTGTTCAGATGAAGGCATGTAACCCACTCTTACTGGGATTTTTCTGATTTGTGGGTTGGCATTTCCTGAATTCTTTTCCCATTTAACAATTTTGTATACTTAAATTCAGGAAAAAGGAAAAGAACCATTTAGATACTACTCTTTGCTTGATATAATCACAGCCTAAGGGGGAGTGGCCCACTACTTGACATCAAGATTTTGCTGGAATTATCATGAGATTTAAGGATAAATCTCCAGAAAGAAGTCCATCTAATTAAAAGGTATCAGCAGTAAGCTGCAGTGTACTGATGAAAACGTTTCAGAAGCAAATTCCTATTCACTTTACCATTAAAGTGAACAATTTATAGGAATCTGAAACAGTAACCCCTTACAATGACTGGGCGTAGAGGTTTCTATAATAACCTGGGCCTAATGGAATACAAGTGAAAAAAATGTGCTGCCATTAGACAAAAAAAAAAAAGCTGTATTTTACATCTCAACTGCAACAAACACTATGGCCATGAACTACACTTATAGCAAGGGATTTTAATGGAGCTAAAAACCACATCTACAATGTAAAACCTGCAGATGTGGTGAAAGCACCTGTAACAGTGATTTTTTTTTTGGTCTGGCATACACTGACAGAGGTACCAGTCTCTACAGGATAAAGCATGTTGTTTCATTACCCTTATTAGTAACATGAAGGTCTATGTGCATGTTACACTCCATGTCCTTGTAGCTGTTTGAGTGGCGGGGTTGCACGTTAACACGAACAGGCATTCACATGATACCAGTAAAGATGAGTGATTGCCAACACATTATGACAGTGATATTTCCAGATCACTGCTAACACAATATGACAAATCCTAGCGAAAAGTCTGCTACAGCAGTCTTTTATATTTCAAAAGCCTTTTTCATCTCTTCTCTCAGAGACTTAATGAATTAGGAAAGGAACCTCTTGCAGTGAAAACTGATTCCTATTTTTCTTACATTAATGTGGAATAAGTGTCCTGCTGTTCAGAGCAGAGAGTGAGTACAAGCAGGAGGGAATGTAGCTGTACGCTTTCTGAAATTACCCCATCATGATCTATCAAGCTAGACTGAAAAAAAAAACCAACTATAAATGTGAAACAAATAATCAGATCAGAAATCCTACTACTTTTCAGACACAGGCAATGACCAAAGATAGTGTTGAAAATATTACCATGTCATTATTTACAATAAACACTGCAGAAAATATTATTCTTTCCTGGGCTGCAGAGAGAGAATATTTTCTTCCCAAAGAGATTTGACTGCTTCAAAATCCAGGTGAGCAAAATTGAATAGTTTAACATAATACCTAGAGTATAGTTCCTAAGTAAGATATGTAAGTTTCACTTAAGAAACCAGAAAGGAGAGGAGAGTTTTGTTGCCTTTTTAATTTTTTCTTAAATTGGAGTGGAGAAACCACTTGCAGTCGTATTGTAACTATCTGTGAGAAACACTAAGGAAAATGAAGGCAAGTCAGAAGCAGGAGCAGACAAAACATCACCCACCAAAAAGCACACTGACAGTTACAGAATTCATGGTCCAGTTGAGGGCACTGAGAGGAGACAGTGACTTGCAATTTCTTGAAAGGGCTGCAGGTAGGCTGCAGGGAGTGGAAACACAAGCGGCACAACTATGGATAATAGCAATTTTTGCTGCTGAGGGCCTACAAGGCATGAAGATCAGGACATCACACCAGGAATGAGAACCTTTTCTTTTTTTGAGTGAAAGCTATCTCTTCATGCAGTCTGTCTCCTGTGTGACAGCACTTACCTGGCCTGCCAGGACCAGCATGATGCTTTCTCCAAAATCTTGTGCAGCAGGGGTAAAATAGCAGGTAGTTGCACCCAGGCTGAGAGTATTGTCCAGATAAATCTACTCTTCATGGAGACCAGCAAAAAGAGAGTAAGCTTTTCCTGTAAGAATGAAACATTATATGATACTGCTAATAACAATGACAAAATGGTGTGGGACCTGAAGAAGGTTTGCTGCCTGTTCCTCTTTCCCACGTCCCACTGATAGAGAGCTTGCTTTTGGGGACCCACCTGCTCCCTCCTTTGCCAGAGCATGTGGACTGGAATCAGATTTGGACTTGTTGGAGCGTTTCCTCCTGTCCCTCTGTGATTATTCACAAGCTTAGCAGCATTTTGTTGAGAATGAAGAGGTAGGCTCTGTAGGATACTGTTGGGATAAAGAGGAGAAGCAAGTAACTCAACTGTTAAACTCTTATTTACATTTTTCCTAAACCTGTAGGGACTTTCACATAATTCATGGCTGGAAAGAACTATATTCAATTAGAGAAATAGCTACAGAAATCTCTCCTCCAAAAGTGAAAGTCCAAGATACAGGAGTAGGGGTTACAACTTGTATCTCAAATATATTAGCAAGTGTTGAAGGAAACTGAAATTCACCTTCTTCCAGGGATTATTTCAGGATTATGAAAAAGTACCATACAGAATGGCTGTTTCTCCAGTGATTGCCTCAAATTAATCATTTTAATCTTAGTCTTACATGATGTCTCATGTTACTTTGGATCAGGAGGTAAATCTCCCAGTTGTTCTCACTAGCTAGTGCATTTCCTGGAAGGCGTATTCCAAATCTCCTCTCAGGCTGCTGATGTAACTATGAACCCAGACCATAGGTCTGATTCAGACCTAATTCCCCTTCTCTCCAGAAATTCACCCATTGTTGATTTTTGGGTCCACATCATCAGATCCACCGTGACTGCGCTGCTTACGAACTGCCACAGGTATAGAGGTGAATATGACAGCACAGAAAGGGCAGGAGCTGCAGTCCTGTAGAGTCTGCTGGCAGCAGCTGCAGGTGGAAGGGCTCAGATGTGCATACACCTGGGAAGGAAGCATAGTTTCAGAGGCTGTTATAGCATCTTTTGTGCCTTTTATAGCACAAGTGTGTTAGGTTTTGATACCATTCATGTGCCTGTCATAGAATCGTTGCCTAAATTTTACCTACCTGCCAAATCCAAAAGCCCTTTTGCAATCATTTCTATTTCCAATACAAAATTAGAAACAAAAATAGAGAATGGTATCTTTCACTGGTGTCACTACAATTTTTAGGTTTTACCATTTACTTGAATTGAATCAATCAAGTTTAGTAATTCCCAGTCTCAGACAGGATTAAGATCTTTACTTCTGAGCTATTTACAGATTGACAATTCAGATCATCTCTTACAGATCCCTTTTTTTTTGCACAAAATGAAGACAGAGGAGTATGATGGTCTTAGAAGAAGTCAAGTGCAGGGGCCTGAATAGTGATTTGGCATAGGGGTGGCAGAATAAATCTCCTGTTTTGTCAAAACTGTCATCAGTCATTTTTCTATGGCTCATTAAAGACACTTAAGAGTTAATTGTCATTGATTTTACTGAGAGACAGACATTCATTTATTCCTGTATACCCTAAAAATAACCTACAGTTTTAGGTAAATGGTTATATCTAAAAAAATCCAAACAACCCTCAAAACATATTTATCATTAAATGGAGAAAATGTCTGCATCACAAAGAAATTTGAGGTTAAAAAAGACTAAGAAGATAGTAAAATTTTGGGTTATTGCAGTAACGTGAATCAGCTTTAAATACCTAAAATGGAAGAGACAGACAAGGGTCCTGATTTGGGCTGTTAATCACTAATGTGGTCAAAATGGGCCAAATTCTACAGTCATTACTCAGGCAAAACTCCTGTGAAAAATCAGTGTAGGGTTTGCCAGGGTAAAGATTTGGACTTACAGTGGGTGATTACTTTGTCTTTTATCGTTTGTTAGATCAGCAAACTCTTCTCAGCATGCAGTGTGCACACAAGATATAAATTAGGCCACCTACCGAACAGCTTGTCTGATTCCTAACTGCAAGCCATTAAAAACTAGAATGTAAGTATGATATTTGAACCCATAGTGCCATCAGTGTTGGATAGACTTGTGCTTCAAAATCAGGGCCATGTCTTGCCTGACTGGATTTCACCATCACCATGTGCCTGCAAATTGTCTTCTTGAGAGTCTGAAGTTAAAAAACCCTGAGCTGTAACACGTTGCTGACTTAAGGACTGTAGTTAGGTGAGAATATAGCCTGGCTTTGGTTTAGTTACAAAAGCACAGGGAAACCAACATGCTGCTACAGATTAGGAGCAATTCCACTGACTTCAGCTCCTCAGTGCTGCAGGAGAGCATGAAGCTGGGTCCACAGTGCCCTAAAGGAAAAGTTATTTTTAATTAGTGCTAGAGTAGAGCTTGAGGAGCTAAATAAAGTTAAGACTATTCCATCCGAAGTCATAGATGTGCACACTAGGCCTTCAGAGCTAGATAATCAAAGTGGTGGAAGCAAAACAACAAACACTTTGGGAGCTGGAGGGAACAGAACGGTTAAAGATCTGAAGCAACTTGGGTGTAAGGGCACAGGGGAAGGTGATAATGCAGCTAGAAACAGAAGGCCAGATGGCAATTAGTGCCCCATACCAACTGCAGCACACTGCCAGCACCGCCTTGGCTGTTCTCATCCTTCAAAGGATATTGTGTACACTGTTCTTAGGGTACTCTCGATACTTGCAAGCACTCTAGAGTCATAGCCATTTATAGCATATGGAATTTCAGCAGTGTTTACATTTCCATGTGAAACCACTGATATGATGACTTACTCATTTATGTAACTTTAAGGGATAGATGAAGATGGGGATCCTGGCCTCTTTCCATCCTAAAACATGGCTTATGTTTGTAACATTATACCACGTTTGCTTGGATGCATTTTTGCCACATTGATGAATTTGTGATTAATGAGGTTTTATCATAAACAGTCTGTACACAAAAATTACTTGCAATTATATGCACAGAAACAAACTGAAAAATATTTGGGTTGGAGTGCACAGCTTCGGGTTGGCCACATTGACTAGTTTATGCAACTGAATCTGGTAGTTTCTCTTACAAACCCAAAGTAATTACATAGCAGTAATGATACTTTTGCATGCAGACCAAGTGACATAATGCAGCTTTTTAATGAGAACAACAAAGAACAGTGGGACTAGATATATCTGTGGGGTAACACAGTTGCTAAAAATTGCTGTTACCACTGGGACTAATTTGGTCTAAAATGGATTGCTTCCCAGAATGAGTTGCTATGTGAGATCTTCTTATCTTTGAGGAAAGAAAAAAAGAGTAATGACCACATTTCCATTTTCTTCCCACTTGTCTGTTGCCACTGGTTTCAGTGAGGCTCTACAGTATGATTTGATCTCACATTCTGTTGGGAAGATTGACTGATTCAAACATTCCTTTTATCAAAGAGTTTGCAAACAACGTAGATATAACATATTACTTTAACTTAAATATTTCCAAAGGTTGTGTTAAACTGGTGTGCCTCAGACAGGAAGAGTGTATTATCTAAAAAATAATGAATTCCTAGAAGCTTCAGTTGGACTTGTCAGGATGAAATTACTAGACATAGTTTTAAATATCACCCTAATTTCAGATTTCAGACACAGCAGATGGGTCCAAATGGCCTGGTGCTACCCTGATTGTAGTCAAGAATCAAGCTCTGTAGGTACAGGGCAATTGAACAGCCAAAAATGTCCTTATGTTTGGAGCTTTAGCTGATGCATACCAATAAATTAATTGTGAAATACTCACTGAACAGGTTGTTGTTAATATCAATGATAAACTTATCAAATCCAACCTGTTTTGCATGCAAAAGTTTGCTGCAATTAAGGCCTAAGCTCACAGCCACTGTCCCTCTTCACAGAATCAACCAGGTTGGAAGAGACCTCCAAGATCACCCAGTCCAACCTAGCACCCAGCCCTATCCAGTCAACTAGACCATGGCACCAAGTGCCTCATCCAGTCTTTTCTTGGATAATTCAATTCAGAACAGAAGAGCAATTACAGCGGCTCAGAATTCATGCAAGTGCTCTGCGTTGCTAAATCTTTCTGCATGCATGATACAGGAAAAAATAAATTTAGAGAGGAAATCTATTTTAGCTTTAAAATTCTAAGAAGTAATTGAAGGCATCTGTGAATAAAAATAAAATTTAAATTATGAAGCACAGGTTGATGGTTTCCAAGTAACAATTTAAAAACTAAATTTACGCACAGGAAGATTAATATAGAACAATAACTGTGCACTGTTCTGAAGGCTAGAAATTGAAAAGGAATAGTACATTAATGTTATACTGAGATATGACACTCTAAGGCCCTTTTTTGTGTGTGTGCAGAATAGCATGTTTTTCTTGGATAGAAGAATTTTGTGTCAGCTCTTAGCCATGTTACAGTTTCTTCTGGCATCCAGACTTGGGAAGCTAACATTTATCTGGTCAGACTATTAGCACCTTACAGCCAAATCTGAAACTTTCTCTTGTCTCTCTAATAAATAAACTTTACAAAGAGTGTAGGAACCATAGTTTTCTTTCCACAGATGCCCTTTAACCTTCATGACTTCCTAGCTATATACTTATTTACATAAACCACAGTACTTCTGTGAAACACTAGATTATCTGCCTCTGTAGACCTTTCCTACAGAGGGGAAAGAGATAAAGCAAGCTTGTCAATATTTCATTTGCCTTAGTGTAATCATCTTTTGTGATTTAAAAGCTGGGAATATGTTGATCTTCATTGCACTACTGCTTTGAAGGAATGATAACATACACAGAGCTTTTGGTGTATGAATTGGAATAATGTTAATCTAAAAGGAATTTGGTGCCCACTGAACAGCTTGATTTACAACCTATCTTAGCTGTGGAGGCTGGTAATAGTTGGGATGGTGTTTTAGAGAACCTAAAACTACAGCCAGCTCAGCTGATTATTGAGCTATGTTACAGTTTTCTTCAGTGTAAAATTTAGATTGAAAGTGTCTTACATAGAGTCTGGACACAGCAGGAATGTTAATGTACAGTCCCCACCTCACACACACACACATACTTACCCCCTGCCAAAATCCAGATAAAAGGGCATTTGTCAGACTCCAGCATCCATTTCTAGCAGGCCAAGCATGAGGTGATCTGATCATACTTTAAGATTACCTGGGTGTTAAAAAAGTATTTGGAATACCAATTAGATTTTAAAACAAATTTTGAAATACAGCTTAGTGTTCTTGGTTTACTGCAGCTTACTTGCCCTGATGTCAGTAAGGAGTTACACTGGTGTCCTGAGACCAGTGCTCACTCGTTCAAGTGAGCTTTCTGCCTGTGGAGCTGAGGGGCTCCAGGGAATGGCAGTGACCATCTAGCTTTCTGTGGCAGCCATCACTATTTTGTGGTGGAAGTGGGTTTCCTTGTGAGAAAAACAATTATCCTGGCCAGGGAAGGAAAGCAAGCAGCAGTGTTTTGGTGCCTATTTGCATCATGCTGAAACATCTGTTCCAGCACACTGCACGGCAGTCAAGTGCCATTCAGTGCAGTGGCTGTAGCTGAGACAGTATGTTTTGAATTCCAAAATGCCTCTATTTTCATTTTAAGGAAATACAATCCCATAGATAATTATTTCACTGCTGAAGGATGGCTTTCCGGGCACAGTACCTTCCCTTCTACAAAATCTACATCTGTTTTATCTAAACCACCAGAAATCATAATAACTACCCTCTCTCCCACTTTTTTTTTTTGACACATAAATTTGCTATCATTCCTCCTCATACTTGTTCTCCCACCTGTCCTCAATTTAATCCATGAATGTAAGCACATAAATCTTCATGACATTTTGGCAGAAAGTATATATTTTCAGATTACTCCTTTAGGAAACTCTGAATCCAGGTGTTTGTTTTTTGCATAAAGTGTTGCAAAAGGGGAATTTTAATGTGACCATAGAACCAAAAGGAAAAAAAAATGGTTACATTGGAAATTCTGTAAAAGGGTGGGCTAGCATGCATGCAAACTCCATGTCTTTTCCCCACCCTGAGTTATATTTGGAGAGTTAAATGATAATTACTGCACCATCTGTAAAGGGAAGGAATATGGGATTTTACTGCCCCAAGCATGTGATTGCACAACATTTGTGTATGTGCGATGAGCATGTACTGGATATTTAAACACTCTTTATCACATTTGACAATAAGGGATGAAAAGTGGAATGCTGATCTCAAAATGTATTATTTGAGATGGGGTGGAAAAAAGTAAAGGGGAAAAAAAAAAAGAGAGTTGAAACAGTTGGCTATTTTTCCCTGGCCAGATGGTTTCTAAACAAAGATCAGAATCTATTTGAAAGTCTGATCATAAGGTCTGCACTAAATAGTTTTGACATAAGGACTGCATGATCTGAAATTCGAAAAGCCTTTTTTACCTTTAGTTACTATGGGGCCTATAGTAACCCTACCTTTATTCAAGGTTATATGATGAATTAAACCAGAGGTTCTTACTGTTTGCTCTCCACCAGCTTTTAGATACTGTATAGGAATCAGATTTCTTAGTAAGTGCTAATCCGCAACACTTGGGGAAAAAAAAAGTCTTTTAAAATTACTCACATTTATCACCAAACCGAAAATGCCCACAAATAATTGGCCATTTAAAACCAAATTAAAAGCTCCTGTGTTCCTAAGCACGTGTATGCATATTTCATCTAAAAAGCCCTTTGTTTCTAATGCGATGGGAGTATGCTGTGTTTCGCAGCCCACAGTTTATTAGTTTTCTTCTGAAGGTAAGGTTAGCTGGTGTAGGTGCTTTGGCTATTAATGGGACTAGGGAAAACTCTAAAAGTGGAAGTGGAGGAAAACAAAAGGCTTAAAACAACTACGAGAAGGAAAGGAAAGGAGAAAGGAAAGGAGAGGAAAGGAGAGGAAAGGAGAGGAAAGGAGAGGAAAGGAGAGGAAAGGAGAGGAAAGGAGAGGAAAGGAGAGGAAAGGAGAGGAAAGGAGAGGAAAGGAGAGGAAAGGAGAGGAAAGGAGAGGAAAGGAGAGGAAAGGAGAGGAAAGGAGAGGAAAGGAGAGGAAAGGAGAGGAAAGGAGAGGAAAGGAGAGGAAAGGAGAGGAAAGGAGAGGAAAGGAGAGGAAAGGAGTGGAAAGGGGAAAGAAAGAAAAAGGAAGAAAAGAAAGGAAAGAAAAGGAAGGAAGGAAAGAAGGGGAGGGGAGGAAGAGAGGGGAGGAAGAGAGGGGAGGAAGAGAGGGGAGGAAGAGAGGGGAGGAAGAGAGGGGAGGAAGAGAGGGGAGGAAGAGAGGGGAGGAAGAGAGGGGAGGAAGAGAGGGGAGGAAGAGAGGGGAGGAAGAGAGGGGAGGAAGAGAAGGAGAGAGAAGGAGATGAAAGAAGGTAAGGAAGGAAGGGAGAAAGAAAGAGAGAGAAGAAAAGAAAGAGGGGGAAAAAAAAAAGGAAAGGAAAAGAAAGTAAACTCTAAGAGGGAATTAGTTGGCTTTTCTTACTCTGCTATAAAACCTGAGCACAGCCCTCCCACTTCCCTAAAAACAATCCTATAGCACAGTAGATCTACATCTCACACACACCTTTTCTTCTTGAGAGAGGGCAGAGGAACAGACCACACAGGACACGAGTTACACTATATCTCTTAGCTCACGCTCCTGGCAGTCAGTCAGATGTGATGGAGATAAGGGCAGTACAATGACTTAGGCAGAGGATAAGAGCGTGTATTGTTCCAACATTAATATTCCCCACTATAGACAGACGAGATTTTTTTCCCCTTAAATCCCCTAATCACTTACATTTTGCAGGACAACAAAAAAACCTTTCTCCTTTTTGCTTCTAATGGACTAATCCTGCAGAAAGGCTTTGCTCTGAATTCATACTTTTCTATAGGGCCACAATCTCTTTTCCAGTGAAAAGGTTAATTCAAAGATCTTTTGACCAGGCCGGGCAGTGGGAGTCCTCCTGAGGTGGCAGCACAATGGCCAGCACAGGAGGGGAGTGGCAGCTGCGGCGCCCACATCTCAGCACCCGCTCCCTGATGCCCTTCTAATTTCTGGAGTTGACTACGAATCTGGGAGCCAAGATAAGACACCAATGTAAAGAAGATTGATGCACTGATTGTGCTGCATGAGACCGTAGTGTTCAGCTGCCACTGCCACCTCCTTGCAGGGCTTTTAACACTGCACCACTCTCTCAAGGGATGCTAATCCAAACAAGGGAGAAACAGTGATTGGGAGTCTCAAATGAGATGCTTGACATACCTGCTATCAACTCTATGGTTCACTCTTGTATATGTGTAGCACCTTTAAAGGTGAAAAAAAAACTCAGTCCCTTGCACTCTATCTCCTCAGTGTACCTTTACTGACAGAGAAAACAGAAATCTGATGGGCCCATGGAGTTGGCTGTTACTGCTGCTTTTTTGGCATCATCAGACCAATCCCTTTAAAATCCCAACTTCCCATGAACTTAGCCATTCTGATCTGAATTTCGGGTGCAGGGATTCCCGCTGGTCACCCTAATCTCCTGCCTGGGCAAAAGATTCTTTTCATGCTGATGGCACAAAGGACTTTGTGGCAAGTTTTACACAGCATGCGCAAATGAACCAATCTTCTGTTCATAAGCAGGAGGAGAATTTTGTTTCTTTCTAACTATTCAGTTCATAGTGGCTTGTTCCTTTTACTCACTGAAGCTATCCCAGGGTAGAAAGTGAGTTTCTTGCCAAAAATACAAGCATATTCCTCTTTGGAAGAGGGGAAAACAGCTTTGCTCTTGTGAAATAGCGCTTTGCATTTACTCTAGCAATCCACAGCAGTTTATAGAGAAACATTACACTGCTGATAAAAACAATTTATAAGGTGAAGCTGTGCCCCAGGTTCAACAGGACTTGTCCAAGAACATCTGAGAGCAGAAACTGTTACCTGAAGGCTTATGCTGCACAGTTCTTTGTTGCTGAATACCAGCATCAGCTATAACAGATATTCTGAAATGGAATGAGAAGCCTTAAAATTAATTAAAGAATAAATAAGTAAAAGAGAATGGGAGGGGAAAAAAGTGTCTAAGAAAAGTATTTTCCTCTAAAGGAATGACAGATATTTCTGATGTCCAAATGTGACTTTGTCTTCTAGGGGAGATGATCTAATATCTCCTTTGACACCAGAACAATGGCATTTTCTAATCTCCTATCACGTTTTTCCTTTCTCATGCAATGGAGCCAAGTCAGCCTCAGGGAGTGGCACATGAGATGTGCATTCCATGGCTTCCCCTGGGCTCACCATCACCAGCACCAGGTTCATGCCCTCAGACCCTTGGAGGCTGGTGCAATGAACATACCTGGACACAAAGTCGTTGGAGCTCTCTCATGCAGGCAGCTCTGACCTGGCTGCATGCACTCACTAACTCACATACTCATTTAAAAGCTTATTATAGAATCATAGAATGGTTTAGGTTGGAAGGGACCTGAAGGATCATCCAGCTCCAATGCCCCACCATAGGCAGAGACACCCCCCACTACAGTGGGTTGCTCAAGGCCTCAGCTTTAAACACCTCCAGGGAGGAAGCATCCATGACCTCCCTGGGCAACCCGTTCTAGTGTCTCACCACCCTCACTGTAAAGAACTTCCTCCTAACATCTAGTCTAAATCTCCTATTTTCCAGTTTAAACCCATTACCCCTTGTCCTGTCATTACAAGACCTTGTAAATAGTCCCTCCCCAGCCTTCTTCTAGGCCCCCTTCAGATACTGAAGGTCTCCTCAAATCTTTCTCTTCTCCAGACTGAAGAGCCCCAACTCTTGTAGCCTGTCCTCATAGCAGAGGTGCTGCAGCCCTATGATCATCTTCTTGGCCCTCCTCTGGACTCGCTCTAACAGTTCCATGTCCCTCTTGTGTTGGGGGCTCCAGAACTGTACACAGTACTCCAGGTGGGGTCTGACAGGAGCAGAGTAAAGGAGGAATTATGTTTTACTGTACCAAAGCAGGTGTGCTCACACCGCAGGTACAGTGCAGTGTCTGTAGGCATCTGGTCCCATCCCTGCACCCAAGATGACCAGCAGAGAAAGGAGAAGCAACTGATGAATATCTGCCACTGAGAAGCAACATTTCAATATCAGATGTGTTGGCACAAGCCGGAAATGACTCAGCTGGAAGCACTCAGCTGATTTCAGATTTCTAGGTACCAGAGGAGGGAATTTGATCTTAGTTATTGATAGCTTTCATCCTATTTTTGAAAACTCCAATTTGTTTCTCTCTGCTTCTGCAGCAGTCAGGCTTCACTGTAGAAGGGAAAAAGCTGAATTTCTAAGATGCAGTGTGGGAATTAAAATTCCAACAACTTGATACATGCCTATTTATGCTGTATAAATAAATATCCAAAAATGTTTTTTTTAGATTCTGCCTTGTCTTTTACTGAAACCAAAAGCATTTATGCTTCCAAAATGATCCCGAGGGAGTTGCTTTACATTTAGAGAGATTTTCAGATTGGCAGGGAGCCACTGGACAGCTTATTGAAAGTCACTGAAAGCTAGAAGTGATGTAAGAGTTAGCCATGGAAGCATGGTAATTTCACAGATACTACAAGGCTAATTCAGATTGCACTTACAGAGAGGAACGAGGGTAATGTTAACACACACTTCACTAGTGTGCTAGTTTGAAGCAGGCTAGAATGTTTTGATGAGAAGAACTGGATTACAGGCTGTGGAAAGAAAACAATGGTGATGTCTACTTCACTCACAGGCTTCCTGAGATGTATAAAAACATAAGTCAAAACGCAGATAAGACACTCAGCACCACTCTCACTTGGGCTGCTGGCTGAGCTGCATCTCTCTAACCTCACCCTCCATTTTGGACTAATCCACTTTGCTTCCTAACCCCCCTGGCCAAACCTCTATTCTTGCTTTAGGACTGGGGTAAGGTTGAGAGGGGTAGGGGGAAGGTGAAGGGGTGGTTGAGAGCCCCTCCTGGGGACTCAGGTTTCTGGAAGGGGAGTTGTATTTCTGTATTACATTTTATTTTGTATATTTCTATATATAACTGTATATACTGCAAATATCTGCTTGTATATTGTGCCAGCTGTAAATATAAGCTTCATTCATATTTCCAGAGCTGACTGAGTCTAGTCTGGGTGATTTCTAAAGTGTGGGGGGGATGTGGAACACCCAAACCATCACAACTAGAAAACAAATGTATCATACCCAAAGATTGTTATTACCATTTCTTACCTAATACAATTCTTGATGAAAATAGCCCTCAAAAGGAAAAGCTATCATGAGGATTCTTCCCCTGTACTCAGCACTGGTCAGGCCACACCTTGAACACTGTGTCCAGTTCTTGGCTCCTCAATTCAGGAGAGATGTTGAGGTGCTGGAAAGTGTCCAGAGAAGGGCGACAAAGCTGGTGAGGGGCCTGGAACACAAACCCTATGAGGAGAGGCTGAGGGAGCTGGGGGTGTGCAGCCTGGAGAAGAGGAGGCTCAGGGGTGATCTCCTTGCTGTCTACAACTACCTGAAGGGAGTTTGTAGCCAGGTGGGGGTTGGTCTCTTCTCCCAGGCAACCACCAATGGAACATGGGGACACAGTCTCAAGCTGTGCTGGGGGAAGTATAGGCTGGATGTTAGGAGGAAGTTCTTCACAGAAAGAGTGATTTCCCATTGGAATGGGCTGCCCAGGGAGGTGGTGGAATCACCATCCCTGGAGGTGTTCAAGAAAAGCCTGGATGAGGCACTTAGTGCCATGGTCTAGTTGACTGGATAGGGCTGGGTGATAGGTTGGACTGGATGGTCTTGGAGGTCTCTTCCAACCTGGTTGATTCTATGATTCTATGAGGAGCATAAAGTGCAAACGCCTAGCTATGTGATTTTATGTTTCTGGAGGCTGAAAGCATGAACTACAATTAACAAGAAGTTCCCTTGTTTTGTTTTTTTTCTCGTTCCCTTTTGCTCACATATTTGTCTAAATATATCTGTTCTATTTGTTCAAAATTAATTGCTGTTTCTTCAAAATATTGTTTAGCTTTTTGAATGGTGCACAAGCAATTCACTGTGAGGGTTCACTATTCAAATGTCAGAAGCCTTGGTGTGGTTAGCTTCTGAAACGATGTGGTATTGTTTCTGGTTGCTGACCGAGTGATTTATGGAACCCAGTGAATTGCAAACATAACAATGGAGAATTACTGCTGACTCCTCATCCTTGTACGCCTCAAGTTCTGCATTTACAACTGGTGATCATAGCATCACAGCACACTGGAAGGATAGATGCTTTTCTGCTGAGGTGTTGTGGGGACTACTGAATGAGAAGATATCTTTGGTGGGAGGCATAAGGAAGAGCTCCGCTGAACTGCAGCACTTGCAGATTACATTTGTTTAGGATGCAGCTTTAAATTCAGCCCAGGGTGCGTCTTCATGGCAGCTGTGCTTTGTCCCACAGGCTTCTGAATTGGTCATAGAGCATCAAAGCTGCATGGTGCTTTCAGAGGGTCTTAGCAAAAAAGGTGCATGTTGGCTGTTTCAATTAAGGCAAATGAATCAACTAAGGGAAATGCAGTCAATAACCACATTTGGTATGTGGTCAGAGTTGCTGAGTGCTCTTGACTCTTATCCTGAAGGAAGGGCCATGGAGCATGCAGCCACAGCAGCCCTACTTGCCAGCAGCACCAGGTCTCGAGGTAGTCACTAATGTTCCTCTCCCTGGCTGCAGGCAGCTTGTGGGGCTGGGGAAACCCCTCACTTGGTCCCAGTTTAGTATCAAGCTTTAAGGACCATGCAACCCCACACGTCTTCGTCTGCCACCAAGACAACATACACTTATTTCAGCCCACCATTGTTTCTCCTTCTGGCATGGTGCTTCAGTTTCCACATAACCTGAAGTGTATGATAGCTTATCAGTCTGTCAGAAGAGCTGACACACCTGGGAGTCACCTAAATTCTCAAAGATAATACTAACATTTAAATGCATAATCTCTGCCAAACTGGCAGGAAGGCAAGAGATGGCTTTGAGAGCAGCAACTGCCCAGCATCAGACCTTGAAAGTGAAATTAAGTCATGCTGGGACAAGGAGTATACTTTCCAAGGACACATGATTATTTGGGATATTTCAAACAAGATATTTAGGACAATAATCTACCCTCTTCTGAAGAATGTGGGAGGGGCTCCTGTGGGCCATTGGTTAGGCAGGATGTAGGGAAGCAAGTGCAACCAATTAGACTGGAATACTGGTAATTTTACCTTAAGATCAGAAAGAAAACAGGTCTCCATGCCAGAAAAGGAACTGGACACAAACCATCTCTGTACCAACATGCTAAAATGCAAAAGAACACATAGGGGACATTCAGTACAAAGTGTGTACTTCAAAAATAATTCTTCTGCTACAACCGATGTAGTAAGTTTGGTATTAATATAACTGAATAGAGGATTTGCTGATGAAAATAGGGGACAAACACTTTTTAAGGACAAACGATTCTGCATCTCTGACTCTCCTATATTCTGTATTACAGATACAAGAGGTGTATTCACACTACCTGCCTCAAGGCTGCAGAATGACAGGCATGCTGAATGCATAGCACCTTTCCTGGCAAGCATTTGCTTGTAATCCTCTGGTTTGTGCATATGATGGAAGTTGCTGATGGAAGTTGCTGTTTCCATACTACACTAAGCACAGTAGGTTTGCTTTGTCACCAGCATTTTGTGCAGGGAAGACTGTATGCTAAGTTGGCTTTTGGCAGGGTGCACGGGAGAACAGCTGTACAGACAGTAATTAATTCCATAATTGTTTTAACCTAGGCCAAAACTAAGGCAAGACTTAGATTGAAACACAGTGCTGCCAATGCTGTGATTAGCCCTCTGTGTGGCCAGGAAATACTAACGAAATATGTTCAGTAACATCAAGAAAGAGCTGAGCAGACCTGAACCGCATCATGAAAAGTGTGGCAGTCCTTTTAGAGGTAGATTTCCAAAATACAGATACAATCAGTTTCCCCACAAAAGTTAGCAAATGCTCCACACTGACTGAAGAAGTTGTAAAAGGCATAGATGTACATTTGTGTCTATGGCCCTCCTGGGAGAAGCTATTGTCCCTTTCTTGCATCTGGAAGCTTAGTGGTGTATAAAATGCCTTCTTTCCATAATTTCTGCCTGGATGCTCTCTTCATGCAGACTACTTGGATGGTGCCAGAACCTCAGCTGAGACTGAACTTGCTCTATACAGACATCTGCCAAGAAACAGATGTACCTTTTCCAGTTATTTCTTAGTTTTCAGGTATTTCTGTCAAGGTTGTTTCCAAACAGACCAACGTCAGCAGGTGGTTTGTGCATGGTTTCTGTTTCCGCATACCCCAGCAGTGCCACCTATAGATTGTTTGGTAGGCTTGAAGATGCTCATTTAGATGAGTAATTTTCAGTGGGGTTGTGCTTTCCCCTGTTTCAGACCTGCAGGATTCTCTGGTGCTGTAGCTTCCCAGGGATTCAGGCAGAACACCCACATGGGGCAGCTCTTGCTGACTAGCTCTGGGCTTCACATACAGGCAACTGGCACAATTACCCTCCCACATCACCTTCTCACAGTGGGATATTTTCAAAGCTTTGAGAAGGACTCTTTTACACTGTATATTATCAGCACAGTGTAGAGAAAAACAAAAGTTCCGTGAAATGAGCTGAGTATGTAGCTGATGGTGAGCTGGAGATCTTGAGCTCAACTGTCCTGTCCAAATGAGTACTTTTGGGTTAGCTATGTGAATTTTCTTATGAGATTCTTTAAATAGCTGCATAAATAAAGTGGCTAACATATTTTCTCAATACCTTTGGGTATCCACCTTGGATTTTAATTTTCTGCCTCATAGAAAATGATGTTTGCATATTACAGTGGTGAGACCATCAAAATATCTTTATATGATACATGAAAAGGAAATCATATGGCAGAACAGAGCAAACTGTTAGTAACCGCAATACCAACTGTGCAGCCTTTCATTGCCGTGCTACTTGCCAGTAACGATGCCTTGCACCTATAATTACTAGTTTCCAAAAGTATTACTGGCTTTTAGAGAGAATTACTACAGATGATCCACAACATTTTTCCTGTATTTCATTTATAGAAGTTCCACAAGCTTTTGCCCTTGCTATTTTCTGTGAAATCCATGGAAACCTCTGGCCCACCTCTGAAAACTCAGAATGCTGATATTTGTAAAGACAGACTCGTTAAAGTGCTGGTTCTTGACAAGTGCTCAGCATGAATATAACTTTTATATATATTTGTCTAAAATGATATATAACAAGTACAAAAATGATAAGTATTTATATGCACATATTTGTAGTCCCTCACCATTGCTCACTGGCAGCCTGGTACACAGGGCTGTCATTTAAGTGGCTGCTTTGGAAAGGGTAGAGGTGAAGTAGAACTGAGATTGTATATGAAGAGATGATGAAAATTTTCTGCCTACAATAAGAAGGTGGCATATTTGCTGTGGTTGTCTGCCTTGTAAATCAGGCTATCCTTGGCAAGAATCAAGAAACCTTAGTAAACATCCATTACCTGTTAAAGTCTGTTTAGAGCACTCCAAATATTAAGCTGATGAAACCAGGGCTCTGATTTTGGCCTCTCTTGGCCAGTTAAATGCGTATTATTTACATATTTAAAGGAATCCAAAACTGTAAACAAAGGGGCAGTTCCTTTCTGAGAGTATCAGCCTAAATGGCAATCAAGTTTCAGTTTCATTGTCGCTCTTCCCTCTTGTCTATAGTGTACATGAGCACAGATTCCATCTTTACATGCTACAATCCATGAAGTAATATTAATTCATTATCTGGTGGACTACTGAACAACACATATTTAGCTTTTGTTCACTACTAGCCTTGGGCACTGTGGTAAAGGGTTGGACTTGATGATCTGTGAGGTCTCTTCCAACCTTGGTGATACTGTGATACTGTGATACTACTTCATACTTATAGTATGTTTCCCAGAAGTCAAACTATTTATTCTAAACTGGAGTTCTGGAATGTATTATTTTTTGTTTCTTGTTTCTGATGACTGCAACTATTTTTCACAAGCATTGCCATTTCTTTAGTTTGTGCCAGCTATGGAGAAATCATAATGGGGAGAGAATAGATGACAAATGTGACAACAGTAATAGCTAGCATGAATGTCCTTTTCCAATGGACTGTATTTAGCTATCCAAAATGCAAATTTAATACTTCACTGGAACAGGTCACAGGAAAATTGACTATCTAGTAAAAGATGAGAAGGATCACAAGACAGAGTAGAGGCAGAGTGGCTACTCTGGCTCCTGAAATATAATGGTAGCAACCATTGCTGCTATTGCTGTACTTTTGAAGTACTGTATCAGCAATTGAAGTTTCTATGCCCTGGGAACTACAAAAATGAAGGACCAGAAGCTTTGGAAAAAGACTCAAAAGAAGCCTCAGCCCAAACAGGAGACTCTCTTATCCCCAGCAAACATCCCCTTTTACGCTGAGCATGAAGATCACCACTTTGGGATACACCTGTGGCCAGCTTAGGTCAGCTGCCCTGGCTGACTCCAAACTGCTAATGGCTGGCCTAAGATTCTGCCCCAGCAAAACCAGCATACATGTGAAAGCAAACACCACTTTCACCACTTGTAGCATATTTAACTGTAGTCAGCAAGGCTCAGCTGAACTGAGCACCTCAGGTGCCCCAGGCTGGGACAGGAGGAGGGGTTGCCCAGGGGCCAACCCGCACTTTCACCATCTGCAGTGGGGGCTGCTCTCCAAGATACAACTCCCCTGTGCTGCCCTCCTGTCACCATTGAAGGGGTTGAACACTATCAGCCACCTTTCCCAGAACACCTCCTTTTTACTCACTGAAGGCTATTAATGGAGTTATTAACAGGGTCACTCACTGTAATCAATCTTAATATTCAGTGTTGGAAATTTGTTACCGCAGCTAAGTTTGTTTTTGCATTTCTGTAAGATACTCTATGACTAACAGTTTTGTAGTGCTGAGTTTTACCTATTCTGTAGTGCTTCATGCTTGGGTTTTATCCAAATGTATGATTTGGGCTCAACAAATATTTATATTTCCCTTGGTTTTCTTATTAAGTGATTTTAGAGTAGCTTGTTTAAAATAAATTAGTAACAATTAAATCTCTAAAATGAAACAGAGAGGACAGCACACACTGAAATTGAGCTTCATGCCTGCTTGCATCAAGAAGAAAAATATCTAGTTATAGTTTTGCACCAAGTCAAATCCTGAGAGACTGCAGTTTTGGCTTTGACTCACCTCAGTGATGGCAGAAGGCAGAGCTCAGATCACATCTTTGTACCTTTGGCGAACACTTGGGTTTTACCTGCTCAAAGGGAAAGTACCGAGTGAGAATCTGTTCCTGAGTTTTTCCCAAAGAGATTCCCATCACACACATGAGAGAAGTAAGCTAAACAAGTCAACTGCATGGCTACCATTTTTACTGTTTTTTTTCACTGGGCTTTTTCACTAAGGAAAGCAGGAGGCAGATGTCTATAAAACATGTCTAGGCTTAATTTAGTTGGCCACTGGATGTCACTGATGGCCTCAGAAAGACAATGGTAGTGTGTAAAACAATCCATAAACAGATATTAAGAGAACCCCCTGTAGATCTTCATACAGTAGCAGAATAAAATACTGTTTTCATAAGCTAATGCAGAACCTCTTAGATAACCAAACTAGTGAGACATTAATTGTATCTGAAACTCATCCAGGTAAAGGGCAAACATTCTGAAGAATTAAAAACACATACATTACTTACTTAGTTCTTCCCCTTTAGCTCTGGATGGGAACTGCCAATCTGTCAAAAAGAAAGATCACATTTGAATGATTCCTGAAACAGCCTGGACTGAGGAACCAAAGGTCAGGTTTTGTTCTCTTGGGAGTTTGGGTAACAGAAAATCCTGTGGCATCTTGGGTTCTCACCCCCATTGAAAGCAACTCCTGCATTTGAGGAGATTTGCTAGTTTTTGCTACTTTAGTTAATGTGTCCTAAACCAAAGGTTGCTTTTGTAGGCGTAAACATGCCAACGTCTAATGCCTTAGCAATTTGGTGGGGTAAAAGAAACTTCCCATCAAATCAAGCTCACACTCGTGTGATGGAGAGTGGTTTCACTCTTGCTAAACAATTGTTGGGCCTGTTAGTAACTAAACCGCATTTCTGGAAAGTTCAACTATGATTGCTATTTCCCTACATTTTCTTGCAGTACGAGCGAGGTTCATGAGACTAAGAGAGGAGTTACTTCTTTCAGAGTGCCACTGTGAAAAGAACTGACAACTGCTAATAGTGAGTGTGTGAAAAACATCTTCATTAAACATTTGAACATACTGAGTTATTTCCAGAATGCAAAGCAGCCACAGGCTGAACTGAGCTCCCAGCACTCCTAAATGCATACTGAAGAGTTAGAAGGCTGCTGAAACCAAAATTTCAGGGGTTAATTTTCATACTAAACTCACATTTAGAAAAACATGAAACAGATGTTCATATCAAAATCTGGTATTTTTCCGTAAGAGCCAAACATGAAAAAGAAGTGAAGTTAAAGCATGCATGCTAATAGCTCCTTTCAAATAGTTTAGTCTTTTTCAAATGCATAGATGTTCAGAAAATCTCAGTCTAAGCAATTCTGGGTAACGTTAAAAAAAAGTCTCTGCTGGCTTAAGCTAACAGAGTTACTGCTTTATCTCAACAGGAAAGAACTTTTCTCTTGGGGTCTTCTGTCTCACCATCGAATTCTTGCGCTAAATTAACTTATTAATCGGCATGTGCATGTGTCTGTATATATAAGGACAACATGTGGCAAGCAGGCAGCCCTCCTGCACAGGGAGAAACTGAGTGATCACGCCAAGGCTGCTCACAGAAAGAACAATGCAAAGTGTAGTTAGAACGGTTCTTTGCCAGGTCCCTCTGTGATCAAAGCTGTAGTGATAGACAGACATGACACCATAAATGAGAAATGTAGCACAAATAATACAGAATCAATGATGCTTTGTACTCAGCGTTTTCCCAGCAATTTGCTGCATTAGTACTTTGGTCAGCTGACACCTGGGGCAGCCTTTCGATCACTGTAGACACTGCAGCTGCTGTGTTTGCTGTAGCTCACTAGACTTCAGATGCAGCTCTGGTGGCTGCATGTGTGAATCCCTGTCTGTATGACCAGCTGATTTCCAGATAGAAACTGCGGAAGATGGGAACTACAGCTGCTATTTTAATGAGTGATTATTTTAGGTAAAGTCAGCTTCACTGACACTAGCAACTTTGTGAATGATATTGAAGATACTGCTTGTGCAAGCATGTTTTGGACAAAGTCCACAGAGAACTGCTCTAGTTTAATCTAACTACACCTCACCACTTCTACTGGCTGCCATTCTTTATCCTGAAGATTTTTTCCAGCTGTGTTGACTGGCTTTTTCAGAGATTGTGGACATTTTTCTTTACTTCTCTTGACTTGGCTGGTTCTTTAGGTTTCCTTCCAGTCCCCAAGGCTGTCCCCATTAAAAACCCGAACAAGCAGAGGCCAGAGGTCCATCAAGAGCTGCAATTTGTTTCTGATGTCTCTGATACTGAGCAGGCTGTGCCCTACCCAGTCCATCCTCCACAGCTTCATAGCTCATTCCTGGGGAGCACTAGCAAGTACTTCTGTGCTTCCTTTTCAGTCTGTGCAGGGCTGTGTGTTGTCCTTTTAGCATCCAGGCACTTGGTACCGTACAGTTCTGCAAATGGTGTTGCTGCCTTCCAGAACCTGGTATCGGTAGCAAGAGTTGCCAACTTGTTTGTCAGTACTTTTCCTATTTATAGTGGTTGCAAAACCAACTGCCTCTAGTTAAGGACTTTAACAGTCTCTGACATTTTGTTTAAGATTTGCAGGAAGATTGCAGAATCTGTTTTTTGTGCTTGGTAGTAAAGAGTTTGGCAGATCTAAGGTGGTCTCTCTGGCATGGTTCAGAGTAGCACCAGTGAATCATGTAGGATACCTTGTGTGAGAAATAGGGCTGCCACATGGGGAATGCCCACATCCGCCACAACACACTGCATGACTGTGACTGATAGGCAAAATGGGAGTGGGAAGGAGCACAACTTCGCATGGTTATGAAGCCATCACATTTTTAAAGTGACTTTGAATAATCTAAAGGAAGATGCTCTAAAAGACATGCCAGGACATTTGATATGTTACAAATGCACCAGTTCAAAAATCATTGCATTGGAGTATGTCAGGAGCAGCCAAAGCAATGTGCAGCTCTTCTCAGATTTGCTGCAGAGGCATTATCCAAGCTTGAATGAGATAACAACTGCAGAATGGACATTTGCTAAGCCTGAGGAAAGAAGCCAGGCATAGGTGCAGTAAATATCAAAGTGCCAGGATTTGTGCATGGAGGCTGGGAAAATTACAATAGTTGTGCAAGGGGAAAAGAGTCCTTCCATTTTTGGAAGGACTAGAAGGAAAAAGAGTCCTTCCATTTTTGGAAAGACTAGACTGACTTTGAAAGATGTTTATTTTATACAGTAAATTGATATTGCTAACACAGGACTAAAGCATATCTCACTTTGCTAAGGAACTGGAGAGTAAAGCAAGCAACTGAATAGGTATTTGTAAAGTTTTTCTTACTGAAAAAAAATCCCCCAAAATAAAATAGCAACCAATCAAAAAACATCCCCCCACCCAAAAAATAAAACCAAACCAAACCAACCAACAAAAAAAAAAAAAAAAAAAAAAAAAAAAAAAGAGGAAAAAAATCCCATCTAATAATCTCTGACATCAGCTAATACTCTTTGAAGAGACCTACTAGTCTTATGGCAGACCATTAATGCTGTCCAAAGTTAGCTGAGCTTGCTCTGAAAGAGTAAAGCTGAGTTTCAGAAACATTAATTGCATTGGAACAACCCTTGATCTGGCAAGAGCACCTCTACATGTCTCTGTATTTTCTTCCATTTACACATCACTATTCCTAATCTCCTGAACCAAGAATCAAGCCATAATCTAACTAAGACTGCTAATAAGAGTAATAATAAGCAGGTTATAGGTCCTGGAACTAGGCTAAGCTTCTACTAGAAACTACAGTATCAGTTAAAGAGTATTATCCCTTATTGTGTCAGCAAAAGTCCCTGTCATTGGTTCAGTTATGACAAAACTCTGTATTCACCAGGGTAGCTTATTTCACCCATATTACACAGCAGAAGTGCAAATTTTTGCCAGAATAAACATGGCTAATGCCAAGTGCTGGGACAGTTCTCTAGAAATAGCTGTGCTGGTAAAGCACTCTGCTATGGCCCAGGTTTAGGCATAGGGAGATTGGGAGATCCTGTCCTAGCACAGATAAGATTACAAGGCATAAGATCAGACAGTGAGAGACTGGGAAATGTCCCAATTCCTAACGTTGCTGTCTCCTCGCCTTAGTAGCAATGAGGTATTGGCAACTTGAGACAAGCTGCCTCGTGCAGAGGAGCTACAGGCCAAGGGAAGCTAACTATTTCTGTCTTGTTTAATTTGACCACTTAAACAGTTAATCCCTTTGCAATGTCATTTTTTGGCATAGATACTACATCTGTCTATTTCTGAAAAGATCTTTTCACTAATGCAGCTTTTTAATATACGAAACAGTTTGCATCACGTTACACTGCTTTAGCAGCAGCAGGCCACTGTCTGTAGGCAGGCATACAGACAGACACATGGACATATGCAGCCACACATGCATGATATCTCTAAACACCTCTGCTCTGTCCCATCTCCTAGTTCTCTGTGATGCCTGGTTGTCCCTCTTCCCATCAAAACCAAAGCAAAATATGCTCCAGGCAAGTCTCATTCCTGTGTGCCAAGGCTTATGTACATAACCCAGAGTGCAGCAGATTATCTTAGATATTTTTTTATTTGCTCAGATTTTTTATCTAATGTTTCACTGTTTGCAGTGCTGTCTTGTTCAGCCCTGCTTAACTTAGGCTCTGCTTTGCTTTAAACCCACCCTTACTTGAAAATACTGGACATACTGGAGAGAGATGAACAAAAGGCTACAAAGATGATTAAGAGAGTGGAGCATCTCTCATATGAGGAAAGTCTGAGAGAGCTGAGACTGTTTAGTCTAGAGAAGGCTCTTAAGGGATCTCATCAATGTATATAAATACATGAAGGGAGAGCATAAAGAAGATGGAGCCAGACTCTCTTCAGTGGTGCCCAGTGACGGGACAAGAGAGAGTTGGCACAAACTAAAAACCAGGACGCTCCATCTAAAACATCAGCACACATTTGTTACTGTAAGAGTGACCAGGCAGTAGCACAGGATATCCAGGGAGGTCGTGGAGTCTCCTTTCTTGAAGGAGTTCAAAAGCTATCTGGATATGTTCAGAGGCAACTGGCTTTGGGCTGCCCTGCTTGGGCAGGGGAATAGGATCAGATGACCTCCTTTGCAACCTAGCCCATTCTGTGATTCTGTGAAATAGGATAGCAAATCTGTACTTGTACCAGATCCAGCAGGACTTTGGTCCAGGAAATGAGTTTTAATTCTCATTTTCTGAGAAGCTGGTGACAACTGCAGGGTACACTGAAATAGTTTTATCTTCTCAGTAAAAGACACTGGAGTAAACGGTATATAAGAAAATGACTTTCATAATTAATATCAATATGCACTATCCTGATGCTGAGGAAGCAACATCTGTAACTAGGAAAACAGACAAGAACAAGAGTGGTTTTCTCTTCCACAACTCTTCTATTTATCCCTTCATGAAAGTGATGAAATGTCAGCTGTTTTTGCACGTGTGAAAAGATCTTGCACAGAGGCTCATGTCTGAGAAGGTGCACGTGGTGTTTTTACAGCAAAAATAAGGTTGGTTTGCAATGCCTAGATACATAGTATTTTCACTAGAGCTGTGAGAGTTTAGAATAAAAAAATCTGAGAAGACATGCCTCTGTGTGTCTTTTTTGTCCTTTCTTTTCTAAAGAATTTAATTTAACCTAAATCCATTCAGAAATAAGGACAAAAAAAGAGAGAGAAAGGGAGAAGAATGTAGACAAAGAGGGGAACGAAACCTGAGCGCAATTTAAAAAGGAAAACTGAGTTTCACCTGTGCCTTGGAGTTACTGTGAAAAGATTTGTCTTTCCAACAAACTGATCTTTTTTTTTGGTTTCTTTTTAAAGTGGATACAAGTAATGGGCCATGGGGAAGGTTATGGAGTAATAGAGTAGCTAGTCGTCTGAAAAGACATTTAATTTAGAGCTTGCCAGATACACTTCTGGCAACTTAATATTAAGGGTTTTATATACTGTGGGGTGTATCTTGTTCCTTGGGTTAAATTTGGGTGCATTCTTTTTGTGGAATGCATTCTGTGGCAGCTGAGATACATTATTCTCTGGCTATGTCTTGTGAGAGTAAAAACGGGCAAGAAAGATGTTTTGAGGTAAAACTTGAATGGAGATATTTGGGTTTAAACAGAGATTACAAAAACATGCATTAATGGGCCAGAGAAGAGGATTTAAATTAAGAAGAAATACGAAAGACAGAACCCCCCCCCTAAAAAACTGTTATTAACTTGTTATTAAACTGTTATTATACCAGAAAACTGTTAGGAAACTGACAATTATCAATTTACTTTTGATTAAAACATTTGTGAAGATTTCATTCTATTTCATGTCTCCAACTCCACACTATTGAAGCATTTATATGCACTCGATGAACTAGATATATTTAATACATCATTCACTAGCCTACACTGATTTATTGCTTGGGATCTGGTAATTAAAAGCAGTTCTTAACAGATTGACATCAATTATTCTGTTCTGGACATAATGGTTTCTGTTAAACACTGAATAAAACCCCTTTAGGGAAGCCAGCTAGAAATGCATGTTTTTTTTTCAGTGAGATGTATCTGCAGATGACTGATTACAAAAATCTTTGCAGTTTTGGGCTGGGGGGAGAATTTCAGAATAGTTCCATCTCCGAACATACAGTGACAAAAAACATTGGATTGTTTTATATGTCAGTGGAAAGGTTTGTATGTGAAACCAACTTTGTCTTTATTACACAGTTGTTTCATAAATTAGAAAAAAAAGATCTAAAGTAACTGTTAAGCTCATCTGGTTTGTAACAGAAACCATGACTATCGTGGATAGGGTACAAAGATGAGCTCATTCAAGAATTCTTCTGAAAGAGTAATTTATCATGCAGGTAATTTTAAAGGTTCCTCTTGTCATTGAAAGGGTGGCAGAAGGGCATTTTAAAAACAATATTCTTTATAGTGCCCTAGTAAGCTGATGCCTAAAATAGAGATTTCACTAATGACAGCCTTTCCATCTTGTAAATGCTGGGTAAAATCTTTCAGTAGAGAAATCCGTACTGCAGTGGATCATAGAAAATTGTGTCTTCTCTGCTAAACAAGGATGACTTCCAGTATCATTAGCAATTGTTCCTGAGAAGATTCTGTTTCAGATTATATTATATATACAATGGGAATTTATTTGAGGTTTCCCAAGTTTACTAGTTCCATTCCCATGAGCTAACAGACAGTAGATCAAGCGCTTAACAGTCGAGTATTCCCATGGCAAATATCCACCAACGTCCCTTTCATCTGATGGAATGGCATAGTGCCCATTCTTCTGCTTCATCATTCTCTTTCAGTGCATACAGTGTTCCAGGAAAGGGCCATATCATGTATTAGACTATGTGGGAGACATTAAGACTAATCTTTAAAACCTTATGGTTCTGTTTTGGTTTTTTGCTGACCACTGGAAACAATTACAGCACAGACAACACATGAGAACGTCTGACAGCTTCCTCAGTCCCTTTGCACTCAATCACTTGGTGAGTCTTTAGGATTTCATTTACTATAATCACAGTCCAAAGCCCATGTTTGTATCAATATCCTGAAAGCAAGCAAGAACTGGGCAAGTGGTGGTCAAGGTGACTGGATGATCTTGGAGGTCTCTTCCAACCTGGTTGATTCTATGATTTTTTTTAGCTATCTATTAAATATGAAAAATATACTTGTAAACAGATACATTCTTATTTCTGTCATTATGCCAGGCAGTACATCAACATCCACTGATGCTCATCTGTGTTTTCTTGTGCTTGCCACTACTGAAAGCTCATAGCCTTTATGCTGGTTATAGTTATCGTATCTTTATAAGCATAACTAGTAAAGTTTACTTGCTACTAGGAGACATTTTCATAATCTTGGCTTATGCCTCATGTTTTTCAAAACAGGATTTGGGCATCCATAAAAACCAGGAAAATAGATTAATTTAGTGACTTTAGATGCAATACCTCCCACAGACACTGCACCTTTCGTTTCCGAGAACAGAGTCTCCGTAGAAGGTGGCTTCACCAGAAGGCAAGAATTAGATTCAGTAATGTATAAATGCCATAAGGAAGTCTGATTTGTTCAGAGAATTTGGGAGCTTCTGAAGGACTGTTAGAATAAAAAAGTCAAGAGGATGTAGAATTGAAAGGGATGATGACTGAATAGTATAAAAGAAGAAGATTAAAAACCCCTAGCTAGTCAGGAAACCAAAACTGGTGGAGAGATAACTAATTTGCAGGCGATTTACTTTCCAGACTGGCTTCAAATACTGACTAGAAGTTAGGTATTATTGAAGATTCTCCTACCTCCAACCTATTGAAACAGTGACCAAGAATTAGTGTGCAGAGCTTGGGACTAAAGCTTGTAGTTTTAGATGTATGCCATTAGCTAGAGAAATTCTTGTTGATGGAAATGAGGCAGATCACAAACCTTCAGATTTTCAGAGACATGTTTCTCTATTTTTCTCAATTAAAGAGGAATAAGGAACTATGGCAGCATTTTGTTGGATGATCAGGACATCAAAACTAATGAAGACACAGAGATGGAGCTAACTACATTTCTAACATTGATCATACAGTAAACAGATATTATAATTCTACCTAAAATGAGATATAGGTAAGACTCATGTCTAACTGCTTCCATAAATCACAATCTGTTCATGCTCCTAAATTTTCCCACAGTGTCCTGGATGTTTGAGATTTTTTATGTCTCGTGATACTGGCAGGATGGCATCAAGTGAGACAAACCATGTAATAGCTGAACGTGATAAATGCTGAACAGAAAAATAAGTCTCCAAATTCATTAACAGAGATAGTTGTAAATGGACTTAGAGTGCACTTTACAAAGGTTAGGTCTGCTCATTCTTTTAATAATCTGAAATGTCACTATGTCTGAGCCTTTTGCAAATATCTTTGTTCTACAGTGGTGTGAAATTCAAAGAAAACTCAGATGTTCTCTAGACATTATTATTGATGGCTCTACTTTAGGCTTTGACCTCATATATATTTCATGCAATAGCTCTGTCTCACTCTAATTGACATAAAAAGGCAAAAGCAAGAAAAAAAAGTACATTAAAAGCTCTGAATTCCTTACATTAAAAAAAAAAAAAAAAAAAAAAAAAAAAAAGTAGTTTTGGTTTTCAGGTTTCCTGAATCAAAGAAAATGTCTTTGGATGCATTTTAAAAAGTTAGTTTAATCAGACTGTATTCTGTACTTTGATCTGTTGTGCCTGTGTCTGCTTTCTTGAACTACCTCATACATAGTGGCCTTTTGATGCTTTGAGAATGTTAATTGAAATAACAAACATATACAGCTAAATTAATGTGAAATCTTTCTTTCTTTGTCTCATTCAGTGTTCATACTCAAAGAAAAGGTCTGATGTGTTAGAAAATAGTATTTTCAGAAGGATTCAGAAAACTATTACCTTGGTATAAGTTGCTCAAGACTGTTCTCATATTGCTTTTTCACTAAAGTAGCAGATTCTTGCCAAAAATGGGCAGCAATGTCCATCCACTCTCTTAGCACTCCTTTCTGTGTAGGTTTCCAGGTGGTCCTGTTACACTTTAATGTACAATTATGCAGAAAACTGAAATGAAGAGAAAAAAATAAGAGTGAGCAAGCTGTAGAGGTAACCTAATGTTTCTTTTGCATATGTGAATGATGATCCATTCTTGGCTCCAGAATAGTATAAATACACATTCCTCAGGAGAGATGAAGGATTGACGTGGATTTTTCAAGGAGTTATGTTTTTTAAAGAGGACACCTTGTTGAAAATGGCTGAAATAAATTACAGTGGGTATTCTTTTCTATCATTCAACTGTCTGAATAGTGACTGCTGTTAGTAGGAATGAAAATATGGCACTAACTCAGGCATTGGATTCATATGCTGTGTATAATTAGTTCTACACTGTAGTTCCTTAAAAATAATTTATGACAGCAGAGGTTACCATCATGCAAAAATAAATGCATGCTAAGCACTACATACACAGCAATCGTTATTTTGCAAGAACTGATCAATCTACAGATTAAGAAGGACTCAAGGCGCTTATTGGTCTTCAACAAATCACAGACTGTTCGTGCTTAACTTCATACTGCCAGGAACAGTGCTGGCATGCTACAGCATTTGGGCTGTTCGTTCATCCTCCATTAGGATCCCTGGCAAAAGTGCAGGCAAAGATAAATTGGCTTTTTTGTACATGCACCTCCATTTGCTGGACTGCCATAAAGATGTTCACTGGCAGATAATGTGGGCATTGCAACTTAAAGAGTGTAAACAAAGAAAACTGGGCTGTACAAAAGTAGCAGATCCAAAGACTGATCTTGCCTCAAGTGTAATAATGCTTTGCTCTGTGGGAAGCCTTTCTCATTTTGTTGGGCTGAAATAAAGTACCAGTCAAATTTGCTGTGACAAAATTAAACCCATACGCTAAATTCACTAATTTCTTGCTCATTTTCAATCAGAGTCACAGTTGCAGTAGACCATATGGGTCATGAACCAGCTGATAGACTTGTTGGCAGACCCCTTTTCTCTCAAGTTTACCCAGACCCAAGTGGGCTCTAGCACTGGCCCTTTCCCAAATACTGGCATACACCCAGGCTGCACCTCTCTGCTCTAGCAATGGGGTCTCTGTCTTAACTGCTGAAGGTTTTGGGGTCAGTGCTTCTCTTGCAGATTGCTCAATCACTTTGGTATGTTTGACTTTGTTTGGTTTTGGAGGTTTTTTGTTTTGTTGTTTGGGCTTTTTTCCCTCCATAGCTCTTCAATGTGGTTAGTGTTCAATTGTTTTATAATTTAGATAATGAAATAAATGCAATGAGCAATGCGAAATCACAAGTAATTTCAGCATATTTTATTCCTGTGATTTCTTTACTCTATTGGAAATTCTTTGGATTTAGGAAGGCAAGAGTCTTCCTCTTTTCTGTTCTTTGCAAAGCTTCTCCTTCAGAGCCTGGCATCAGCCCTTATTTTGAGGCTTTGCCTCTGCTTCACTTTTTGTCTCCTGTCATACTGCTCTCTCTGTTTCTCTTCCTTTTAATTTTTTTTTAAAGGTGGTGAGAGGTTCTTTCATTTTGAACTGCCTCAGCCCCTTGGTGAAAGGATCAAAGCTTTACACTTTGCTGTGTCTCCTTTTGCTCCTTTGCCTCCCCTCAGTTTCTTTCCACCCTTCTGCTCTTTTTGAGTACAGAGATGAAAAAAAAGAAAAGGTTTTGTCTTGTGTGGAGCACACTCTTTGCATAAGGAAATTCTCTTCAAATGGATGATTAGCAAAGGTGAATGGCTTTTAAGTATTAATCCTATGCCAAGCATCAGAATTTCTTCCTGTCACCACCTTTAGGTTTTAATTCAAAGTAAAAACAACTAAAAATGAGACACTAATAAAGTCTTAGTCTCTGAATGGAATATTTGGTCTGACATAAATATAATACAAAACAAAGTGCTTAAACTGTACATGGAAAGACACACTGAATCATCAGGCATATTCTGTTTTTAAGCCCTGTGAACTTTTTCACCTCTGTTTTTCTTGCATGCCTGTACATAATTTACTGTGCGGTATTCTGGTTTGTTTGTTTGTGTATTTTGTTTAAGTTGGGTTTTTGTTTGGTCTTGGTTTCATTTTTTTTCCTTGCAGTATGGAAGTAGGGTAGCATTTTTAACCAAAGAGGGATCATAACACAAAACATAACTGCATTTGCATTGGATTTCCAGTAAGTATTCAGACATTCCTTGGCTAATAAACTTATTTACCACAAGTGGCAATGTGCAGGTGTGCATTCTTAAACAATCAAGCATCAGTTTAAAATGAGTTACACAAACCCTGTGACTACAAGATGAATCCTGCAGACTGTGAACTTTTGCATTGCTTTATTTTATTGCTTTGCCTACCTCCACGAACAGGAAGCAATATAATTAAAATAATAAAGAAGCACTGCAGTAAAGGAAACTCTCATACCAATGGCTCTCTTCCCACTGTTTCCCAAGACAAAATGTTCTCCAAGAGACAATCTGAAATACACCCAGCATTGTTGGTGGTTGTCTACTGCCCCCAAACTGCATTTTGCATTTGCACTTCCTTTCACTTGGATTTTTGAAAAGAAGTGTTTGCTTTTTGGTGTCTCTTTTGGATGCTACCTGACTGAAGGCAAAAGCCAAATCCTATACTTACTGGGCCCAAACATTACATGATGAGAAACCCACTGATGACAGTTATTTCACAGAAGTGTCCACACTGCAGCAAGGCAGTTGTTTAGGGTGTAACAGGTTTACCACAAGTTTACTCTGCTCCTTTTGTAAGCTCAGCACTTCTGCAATATCATGCACAATGCCATATGTCAGTAATGGTTTGCCTTGCAACTCTTCTCCACAAGGCAGCTGAGGTTTATAAAACCTTAGCAGTCTCTTCATCAAATTGCACAAACTTGGGATCCCTTGAGTGAGATTAGACTAGCCCACATGGCCCTGCACTCCTCTTACCCTCCTCGAATCTATGAAAAGCTGTGCCAGAGGAAACATGGTGGTCATGTGCTTTACTGTGTACCTAGTACATTTCTCCTATAGAGAGCTTACATCCACCCTAATGTTTCAATGTCTAAAAATTTGTGTGAACAGAAATGTGAGGCAAGGGGAGCTAAGCTTAAACTGCAGCAAGGTGGGGATATCCAAAGCTGTTTTGTGGTCCTCACTCCCAAGGTAATTCTCTGATAGACAGCAGAGGCTTCCAGGTGGAAGCATCTTCCCCTAATAAGCCAATCTTCTGTATAAGAACATGTAACATTCTGGGCTACTGGAGCGCATGAAAATCAACACAAAAGAAACTAATGAAGGAACTTACCATAGAAGGTAGCAAACGATCACAACCACAGCTCTTCTGTCAGCCCATGTGCTACATCGCAGCTTGGCATTCTTTGATGGCCAGTGGGAGATCTGACAAATGTTAAAGGAAAACAAAGGGTAGGTTTTAAATGCTTGTAAGAAGTTTTGGTTCTCTGGAACCTGTTTATCTAAACCAAAGCAAACATTATCTTCAGTGACTTATGCTTGTGACTTATTTCCCATACGCATCATAGATTAGTAGAGCGTGGTTTTAGATTTGTTGACATTTAATAAAAGCTAAGCACTCCAGGGGAAAATAAATAGATTTTATTCTGTAGCCATAGCTGAGTTTCCTTTTGGTTGGAATCTTAGCTGGGTGCTCCTAAAATTTATATTCAATTACAATCAAATATAGCTAAGAAAACTGAAATCAATACAGAGGTTTGCATTTGTATATGGAGCTGGTAATTTTGTCATATTTTCACGTGCATTAGGAGAAAAAAAATGTATTCCTACTAATTTTACTTGTATTAAAGTCTTAAGGAAACCTGGCAAAAATATAGATATGCATGAGTAATCAGAACAGTCATTTGGAAGTTTAGAAACTGAATCATTGACTTAATCCATATGTTTTAGCTTGGGTCTCTGAATTGTAGCATGCTTGTTCGGAGATGAAAATTAGGCAGTTTTAAAACAGTCAGCTGGAAAAAATACAGCTATGCTAAACTTCAAGCTATCTGATAACAAAATAGGAAACAAAATATTTTGTTTATGGACAACATTTGAAAGACAAGGCATTTACTGTGAGATTATGGTAATGCTATTATCTTGGAATTTGATCTTGCATCTCATCAAACATAACATAACCCTTTGGATCTAATTGTACAAAATTATTGATGGGAGAATATCTATGCACTGACAGCACCACTCCATGCCTATTTATATCCAGCATTATAAGGTTGAAAAAGGTGACACCTAAGAAAGGTGTAATACCCATTAGCAAATGCTTCCACAGATTTCGAGTCTGGCCAAACAGAAGGTTTCAGGTATTTCCACCTAAGAGCATTCAGGTTGAACACTTAAATGGCATCAGGAAGCACCAAACACACAGAGAGAAAATACTGTAAAACGACTTTAAATGTGGTTTATGAACATTTGGTACAAGCATATTTACATATATGCACACACACACACATATGTAATTTTTTCATATCTAGTGTCAGTTATGGAAACAGTAGAAAATGCCTTCCTATTTAAGTGACTTACAAGGTTCATATACCAAATAAATCGTGAAAGTATGCATATTGACAAGAAAATACAGTCTACAATTTATATGAACTGCAGAGTTCCTGGAGTTAATGTTTCCTTTACCAAAACTTATCTCAGATTTGTGTTCTATTTTAATCCTAAGTTTTTTCATTACCATTACCCTGTGATCTGCTGCAAACAACCAGCTGCACTTTCCACTCCTAAAATATGCCTACTCTTACATGAAAGGACAGTGCTGGCAGTGACCTAAATATGAAAGATTTCTTCTAGTAATAAGAAAACCTTTTTCTCAGGACTACTTTTTTTTCCTACTCTCTCATAGAGATGGAAAGATCAAACACTGTCACAAACACAGTACTTCTATACCGCGGCAACAAAATGCTACTTATAATGCGGCACTGAAAAGAAAAAAGTCTGTTGTGCAACAGTCTCTCTGAAAATGATTTGGCTCATTCTCTCATCTCTGTGTATTAATGAACTCCAAATCTGTGCCCTATTGCTTTGCAACTGCCTCCCCCACACATCTTCCCACCATCAGACATTCATGTCCTGTGCTAGTAAGAGATCCGCAGTGCTAGTACATGTTTCCCTGGGACTTGGAAAAAAACTTGCAATAGATTTTTATTGTTTTTTTAAGAACAAGGTTATTTTGTGTTAATAATGGGCATAAATTAAGCTCTAGATAATTGCTTTATGTAATTTAAATGTTTGCCTTTCAGCTAAATAAACACTGTATGTGTTCACAGGTGTATTGTCCTCAAGGGCATTCTGCTTTTCAGGGTGGCAAGTGCTGCCAAGGTGTTGCTGATGCAGCTCTGTGTATAATTTATTAGAAACAGGTGCTGGCTTATGATGAAGATAGACAGGAAACTGAAGCAGACAACATGTTTAACCAACAAGAGGTTTGGGTTCAGAAAGACAACGTGTCTGAGATGTTTGACTGATATTGCCAGCATCGTAGTGAGACTTTACAAGCTCACCAGAAGGAACAGATTGTCCAACAACTGCAGGAATTGCATTGGAATGAGCATTGCATGAAATAGCACCAGTGCTCATTGATTACAAAAATCCTGTCAACTGCAACTAACAAAAGTTATAGAATGTACTCCCAAGCTGAGGTTAAAAGCGGTTTTGAAATGAGGTTAATGTCTAGAGAAATTCTCAGGTCGAGGAATGCTGTGAAGTAATGTAACACTGTTATGTGCACAGGCACATTTGCAGGATTCTCCAATTTTCCTCCCATGTTTTACTCTGTAAGGATTATAATTAATAACTGGCAAGCACTGGTATGTCAAAGCAAAATTGGAAATCTGATTCAAATTCATAGAGGGAGGGTGGACACTCAGAAGAAGTTTCTTTGCCACCAGTAACCTACTCCAAATGTATGTAATACGGACAGCAACTGAGTGTCCCGCTGTGTTATGTGGGCTGCTGTTGCAGCCCATCAGCATAGCAAAGTAAGGGAGCACCAGAGCAGAGATCAGATCCAGTACACAATGGGAATAGGTGGAAAGCATTCTTTTGGCCTCAGTGGGCTTTGGATTAGATCCCAGGAGAAAAAAAATGAACTTTTCATTTTCTGTGGCCAAGTTAAACCATTAAAGTTACTTAAAAGTTGGTTTTTCCTCCTCCCATCTTACTTCCTTTTGTAGTTTTAAACATTTTTTTTTTAATAAGAAACTTTCAATAGGAGTTCATGAGGATGTTTATTCATGGACAGCAGTTTGCATATTTTAGCAAGTAATCTCCAGTTGAATCTCTGGTCTCTATAAGATACATGTGTAGTAAATATGCATACTAAATATTTTCTTAAAAGAAGTTGTTAAAGTGTGTGCACAGTCCTTAAACCTCAAACCTTAAATATCTGAATGATTTACATTTAAAAAAATACCCAAAGGCATTATGGACCTAATAGCCTGCCAAATTTCATTTTTCTGGAAATGTTTGAGTTACAATATGGGAGTGTAAAAGGCAACTGAAACAACAAAATTTGGTCAAGAGAATATTGACCCCAGGCTGAGAGCTTCTATGCCAAAAATGTTGACAACACTTTATCCTAACCCCGGTAGGCATGTCGTGTTTAATACTGGGAGTACATGGGGAAAAAAAACTTTGTCAATTTAAGGCTTGTATTAATTTGAACAACTTTTATGCTGTGGGTATAAGCTTTTACATTACCATTCCTAATTTATACCAGCCTGCCTTTTCTTTCTCAAAGGATAAACGATCTACAGTAGTGGGGAGAGAGAAGCACGGAGAGAAATACCCCAAACATATAAACCAATGAAACCATTTGCCGTACCCCACCCAATCCTACATACCTAACTTGGAATGATCATCCCTTCTGGATAATTTCATTTTCATGCCATTTACGCTTCTGGATTATTTTTTCTCAGACATTTTTCACAGGAAAGCAAATAGTTGAAATCAAAATAAATATTTTTTTTCTTTTTAAAGAAATATATGCAAAAAATCTGTATTTATACTTAAATACCTTCAAATAAATACTCCGTTAACAAACCCGTGTAAAGAATTATAATGTTTCATACTCCACCAAGTGCTGAAATACAATGCCACAAAACAAGTGGAGAAATCTGATGATGGATTATTAGACTTCTTAAGCAAATAAATGTAACAATAGTTAACGATAACTCTTTGTGATGGAAGTTTCACTGCATCAGTGCTCTGCGCTGAAATAAATGAATGGCAGGAGTCAACCAAATCTCTAACCTAATGCCTTGCAGTTTAGACATCTAGTCCCTAACAGTAAATTATTCTGAGAAACATGGTGGTTTGAGCTCACACATTGTTGTATATCTGTGATTAAACCACCATGATCAAGGTAAGAGTGTAGCATGAAGCAAGGCTAGATGGATGGGCAGAGGCCAATGGGATGAGATTTAATAAGGCCAAGTGCACTTTGGCCACAACAACCCCAAGCAGCCCTACAGGCTGGGGACAGAGTGGCTGGAGAGCAGCCAGGAAGAAAGGGACCTGGGGGTACTGGTAGATAGTAGGCTGAAGATGAGCCAGCAGTGTTCCCAGGTTGCCAAGAGAGCCAATGGCCTCATGGCCTGGATCAGGAACAGTGTGGCCAGTAGGACAAGGGAGGTTATTCTTCCCCTGTACTCGGCACTGGTCAGGCCACACCTTGAGTACTGTGTCCAGTTCAATTCAAGAGAGATGTTGAGATACTGGAATGTGTCCAGAGAAGGGCAACAAAGCTGGTGGAAGGCCTGGAACACAAACCCTATGAGGAGAGGCTGAGGGAGCTGGGGGTGTGCAGCCTGGAGAAGAGGAGGCTCAGGGGAGACCACATTGCTGCCTACAACTACCTGAAGGGAGGCTGTGGCCAGGTGGGGGTTGGTCTCTTCTGCCAGGCAACCAGAAATAGAACAAGGGGAGGTATAGGCTGGATATTAGGAAGAAGTCCTTCAGAGAAAGAGGGATTTGCCATTGGAATGGGCTGCCCAGGGAGGGTGGAGTCACTGTCCCAGGAGGTGTTTAAGAAGAGCCTGGATGAAGCACTTAGTTCCATGGTCTAGTTGATTGGACAGGGCTGGGTGATAGGTTGGACTGGATAATCTTGGAGGTCTCTCCTAATCTGGTTCATTCTATAATTCTATGATTCTAAAGGGTGAACTTGGCCTCCTAGGTTACTTTGCAGTCATACCATTTATAAACAAAAGGAAGGAATTGTGATGGGGCTATGTGTCATGACCACAAGTTATGTCCTGATGACTAAAGAATTACTAAAAAAGCACGTACCTGATTGCTTAAGAAAAACCAAACAAGCCTGACAAGATCAACATTGTGGCAGCTGAGAAGTGACAGGACAGCATTTTTCCAGCGTTGCCTTTGATCATTTCAAAACAGTTACACATCCGGGTTGTGTTCTAGCTAGGTACTGGAAATAGTAAAAAGAAAGATAATGCAGCCATTAAATATTTCAATATGGTCACTGACTGTTTTAGCACACATAAACCCCACCTGTATTACCTGGGTATGCCTGCTGACCTCAGTCCAGCTGACCTCAAATCAAGACTAATTCACAGAAGTATCTTTCGAGGTTAAGGAAACCAAACCTGCACCCCATCTTAACTCAAATCATGAAGGGAACTTGTTAACATTGTCTACTAGGACTCTCCATCCTTCAGCTATAAAGGTTTGTGATGTGAAGCAGTGGGTGATTGAGCTTGCCTATAAGTATACATTCAGCCTACACCATGAGAACCCACACACCTGGATGGGCTTCCCTAGGCACTGCTGGTACCATACACATGGCATCAGTGGGGAGGGTTGGGTGTATTTCAGTTGGCCTTTCTACTTCTTGGCTTTATGAAGATGAGTGACTCATGCAGTATGGTCAAATAAATGTTTACAAATAATCCCACATGAGCAATTCTGAGTTAACTGATGACTGAAACTTGCTTCTCCACAATCTCAGTCAACATCTGTAAAGATTTTGCTAATTGTACTTTCAAAGTGGTATTCCCAGAGATGCCATGTCACATTATTGTTTGACTTCAAAACTTTCAGTTAGGTATATTATCTGCAGCAGGTTAGATATATTTTATCAAGAGTATCCAATTATCAAAGTCAAAATGGAACACTTCAGTTTGGACAAAATAAAATCACTCAGCCAACCTAGGGTAAATTATTTTTCTATGACATTCTTCTTCCTTGAACATTCGAAAATTTTGGTGCTTTGTTCCAACTTGGAACAAAGCCATATTTCAAGACCTTTTATGTATGACAGAGCTGTAATTAGCATCTTTTTCTACTATGAATGGAAAAACTCAAAGAATAAACAATTGTTCCCCTGCTTCCTTCACTGAGCCTTGCTGAAAGTGAGTTCCACTCATGCAGCAAACTTGTACTTTACAGCCATCATTCATATTTCCACATTTGAGACATCGAATCCACACCCTTCTCATGCTACTGGAGGCAGTTATTTTATCCTTCTTCCACTTTCTTTGTTAAACAGGAAGACAGTACATGTAAAACACTTTAAAGAAAAATCTGAAATAGTTACTAAGGTATTACTGAATGTGTATAAAGTCAGGTGCAAAAGGTAAAGTTTCATGATTGCTTTAGACAGGGACAGCAGAGTGACATAGGAGACTTGAGCTGTCTTGTTGAAAATGTGCAATCCTTTCCTCCTTCTCAGACTTGGTGGAATTCATGCCAATGGTCACAAAGCTGACTGTGACAAACCTCTGAAAGCATTGCTGAAGAGTGAGAAAATAGTTATGCCTGGAACTGAATGGAAAAGTCAGTCACTCCTAGTTGTACGTTGAAAATCTGACAGCAGACAAAAAGCAGGCTTTGGGCAACACAAAGTAAGAAATACGGGCCTCAGACTTCCTGGAATTTAAATAAGGTTACTGAATAATACATGTTTATCTTAGGAATCATTCTTAATTTGCCTGATTGAGTCTTTTTGTTTCATTCCCTGTCCTAAGCTGCTACAAAAGCCAGGAGTATCTCTCAGAAGCCTGAGTGGCTTTTTAAGATGTGTCAGGCACATGGGGAGTTCTGGAAGGGTGCTGTGTCTTACCTAATGGCTAACGCTATGCAGAAAATAAATAGGAATGAACAAATGAGCAATAGACAATGAATAACAGCCAGAGTCTTGGCTCCCTTCTTAAGTGCTGAAGGCTCAAAGCAATTTGTACTAATGCTAAGGCTTAAGCCACTGGTGGTGTTCTTTCACCATGCTTATTTAGTGCAATGAGTATCTTACAGTTATACTAAAGATGGAAGATCAAACACAGACAAAAGTGAAAACTGTGTAGTCATCCCCAGCTCCTTGTGGAGTTAGTTGGAGTTTTAGAGTGGGCCTAGTGGAAGTTCTGACATTCTAAGTTCCATTTCTGAGGCCTTGAGAGACCTGTTCTAGTGGGAGGTGTCCCTGCCTATGGTGAGGGGTTGGAACTAGATGATATTTGAGGTCCCCTCCAACCTAAACCATTCTATGATTCTATGAATATAAAATTTCATTCATGTCCCATTTTTCTTGAGGCAGTTCAGGTGTCTTAGAGGTGACTGCTTCTCTTCTGTGCTTGAGATTTACAAGTAAACTTCCTCAGAAACCTCCACTATATTTTTGGCTCAATGCAGAAAAGAGCTCTTGGACTCTGAAGAATGAGAGAGAATGAAAATACTAGCAACTGTTAAGATTTAAGTATTTTAACAGTTGAGACCTGTGAAAAGGAAAAATGTGTTGCCATTCTCCATCATGACAGAAATACTGAAATCCACATATTCTCCTTCATATCTCTTTGTGGCCAAGGAAATCACAAAAGGCTACCTCTGTATTTCGACAGCAAAAAAGGTATTTTGGATTGTTCAGTCAAGTATGAATAATATTTACTTCTGGATCTGTATGTACACAATAAGTAGCTATAGGTTTGCAACAGTTCATTTGCTTTAACATGTCTGCAATGTGAAACTTGTGAATTCTATATATAACTGGTGCCAGGAGTCTTAAAAAGTTATTAAAATTCAGAGCTTTATGTCTCTAGATGACCTGCAGAAGGGGCTTAAATCTAAAGACAATTTCAAGAGATCAGGTCTATGGGGTTAAATAATTCTGCACCAAATTCAGCGATGGTATTAAGAAAAGCAATTACTTTTTTAAGGCAATCAGCTTTATACTTGTTTATAAGCACTTGTTTAAGTGCTTATAATATCTAAAGAGTAAAAACAATTTAGTACATACCAACTCAGTTTTGTGCTAAGAATTATACCACTGGTCCCAGTCCATCCTGTCCATGGAGAAGTTACTGTGTGTAATCTGTGAATGCCTAAAGAAAGAAGAGTCAGGCTTTTCAGAGGATCAATCCAGATAAAACCATTGTCTTAAGCACTTATAAGAGTTGCTTTATCAAACAGAATAATGTGTTAGAAATGTGACAGAGTAAGCTGTCTAATTATGCAGCTATGCAGTAACATGGGAGAGGATGGAAATTTCTCTCTGGTGCTCTTTGAGTTCATACTGAATGAGATGATCTTATGCTATCTTTCCATTACCTTATTTTCTTGATGAAGGTTGGGTCATTTCTACCAAAAAAAAAAAATAAAGAGGACAACTGAGACTGGGAGAAGGCAACTAATCCATGATGCACCTGCATTTCAGGTAAATTTACCTCTGAGCTTTTCTCTTTCCGTCATTAAGGTTGTGTGAATTATTTACTCAGCTTTTTTTGTTCAGGAAGGAACAGTAAGGCTAAATCTATGTACATCTGTTTTGCAGAAAAATAATGCATAACTCCATGTGATGTTTTGAATCCAAGAATAGCGGAGCTGAGTTGGCACATGGGTCTGGAGATGTTCTGGAGCAGCTTCTGTATTTCTGACATTCAGAAACATCACCAGCATAAGGACACTTGAAATTGTCTCACAATGAGGACACACCCAGAGAAATTTAAAGCTGTACTGACTGCCTTGTGCTTTCAATGGCTTAATACGTTCCCTGACTCTTGGTTCATGTTGATTCTATAAAGCTATACAATTCTTGTCCTTATTAGAGGCTAAGATATTTCCTGGAAAAATTACTTTCAGTGTTCATAACAGGTACCTCCTATCTGAAAACCTGCTTTTTTGGGCAGAGTCCACAGAGGTGGTAAAAGCTGCTTTAAAACACCTCTCTCATGTCTCTTCTAGAGATGCACCGAGTCTTTTCTAGTTGATTCAGAAATAGCAATGAGAGAACCAACCTGAAATTATGCCAGCAGGAATAAATTCTCCAGGGATTATTCTGCTGACAGATCTATTTTGAAATACTGCAAATTTTGGCTGTGCTCTATCACTCTCCAAAAGCTAAAAAGAGCAGATGTCCTAAAGTGACTAAGCAGTGACTATACCACAGGGTCAACAGATGTCCTCTCTAGGCAGCTTAAAGATTGCTTCTCAGCGCTGGGCCAAAGGAAAGAGATGAGGATCTGGCATGACTATAGAAACTATTTTCCTCATGAGTATATCCTGTGGTTTTTCTTTTCTTCAAAACCAAAGTCTTGTTTGAAAATAAAGGCTTTAAAATATACAGGCAGAGATGAATGTGAAGACTCCCTTTATTTTAGTAATTTCCAGGGTTGGTTGTACAAAGCCAAGACAGTTGGTCCCTAAACTGGAAGGATCCAGCTTTCTCTTGGCTGTCTGACCCAAATGTCATTAATACAACTAAAAGTGCAAAGACTTTAGTGGAAGGAAAACAATACCTCTATGCAATGCAATACTCAAAAAGAGAGTGGGGTACAGGCATCAAAGGGATTACAAAACAAAGTGAAAAATAGTTGAGACAGAGACCAGTAGACACTGCCCTTGTGGGACAGTGAAAACTGGAGGAGAAACTAAGTAATTTATTCTGAAGAGCTGTTACTCTAAAATCCCTAAGAAACCTTGTTGCAGATGGACTCCTGAACCTGGACCTTACTGACAGGTAGGATGCTGCTGCTCACCTCCCACCACCCTGCAGCCTGGGCTAGCACATACCGGCATACACTATGAGAAAATTAGCTCAGCAATTTTCTAAACACTGTCCTGCCACGTCCATCTTTTCCACATGTCAAACATTACGCTTAAAGTATCACATGAAAGCAACCCATAAAAATAATTAAATCCATGAAAGTGTGACTGATAAGACAAAGATGACTGTCCACAAGTAAGTTTTCAGACCTGACTGCTGACTGAAAATACTACCCCCTCCCCATTTCCTTTGGAATGGATTTGACAACGATGAGTGATACTCTTTTGTCAAAACAAGCACTTTGTTAAGTAGTCAACAATTGCCATAGGAATTCTGGCAAACTGCTAACTTTTTGTACACTTTATCTGGAGAAGAAACCTATGTTTCATTAGATGATGCCATAAAATGAGATGAGAAAACAATTTACTCCTCATTTGATTTCCTGATTCAATGAAACAGTGAATTTGCACATGAAATAAAGAAAAATGCTAGAAAATTCAGATCCATACTAGAAAATGTTTTAAATATGTATAATTACATGCCTATACATGCACTACTATTTTTAAGTTGTATATAAATCTTACAGTGTTTAAATACATATTTCTACAAGCAAGATATATATATATATATATATATGTTATCTTACAGGAAAGTTCAAAGACATGCAGGACAGCATCCTACCTGAGTGCTAAAGCTGGAGGCTAAAACACTCCATGGTTCCCCAGGATTACCACCATACCACAGTATTTTTAAAGCATATTTTGCACACAAACCCAACAGCCACAGGCTTACAACTTGCTTATGGCAGAAACCAACATAGCCACCACGATCCATGTAACACTTGGTGCCTTCTGGAACCTCAGGCACATGCAGTAGCATGTGGCATTGCTTTGAAGTCAATATATTTTTATAATGTCCACTTCCTCAGAAACATTTTTAAATGGCTACTGGTTTGGAGCATAACCCCCAAAGTTAAAACAAGAGAAGTATTTTATATAAGCAGGAAATTCCAACTGGCTTGATGCAATGACATCAATGAGAGCACCACCTCTGCCATATGAGTGGTACAGCAAATAAGTGGCTGGTGTTGCCAAAAAGGGGAACCTGAGTAGGCCTGAAATGTTTAAAGTGGATCAGAGTAACCAAATTTTCAAAAAATTAGTTTTAAAACCTGTAATTACAGACTCATTTTGCATTCATTTAAAGCAAAAAGGTACTTGTATGTATAGAACAGTATGACTGGTGATGTTTTTTTTCTTACTTAAAGACAACAGATGTGTAATAACAGGGCAGTGTGTATAAATAACCCATAACTTAATTTCTGCATAAGATATTGAGAAGGTCAAAGTAATATTTTTTCCTCTCTGTGGATAGACATTTGAATGAAAGAAAAACTTCCTAGCAATCAAAGACTCTCTTTTTGCTTTATTTGATCCACCCAAGGAAGAGTAGAAAAGAAACCAAAAAAAAGTCTTAAGTTAGTTGTCACTTTGAAATTTTCCAGGGTTTTAATTAAGTTCCAGAGTCTGGCAAAATTTGTCAAACTTGCCCTTTGAAAACAAGGCAGGCTTAATTTCCAAGGCAGTTTCCCTAGCTTCTTAATACAGCTCCAGTCTAAAGTTGCAAGTAGCAAGGTAAGACTAAGTTTGTTTCACATCCTTTTGAAGTTGGTGGAAAGACTCTTCTGCTCTTCAGTAGGCTTTGACTCAAACTTGTTATTCTAAATTTAGACTCATTTATAGTTGTCTCTTTTTCTCCACTAACTGTTCCATAATTAGCATTTTTTTGAATCAGAAGATGCAGACAGCAGCATTATACACCTTTCATGTAGGTTCATGCTTAGTCCAGGAAAAACACCTTTTTAGTGACTGTTGGATTAGACTATGTATTTTCATTAGAAGAAGGAGGAAAAGATTGGAGACAAACTTAAGCTGAAATAAAGCTGCTGAGTAGACTCACTAGCCAATGCAAAAGGAGAGAACAAAATATATAAGAGGAAAGAGAACAGGAATGATGGCATAAAGAAAAACAGGTCAACATTCAGAATTTCATTTATATGGTTGGAACATTATTGAAGTCAACAGTCTTGCAGTAGATTTGAATTGACATAAACAAAGGCAGAATATGACTAAGATGGAGACTGGTGCACTGAATGCTAATCTATTCCTAAACTGTGTCTTCTGAGGGAGTTTAAAATCTAATTCCTCTTGGTTTTGTCAGTCCTTAAGCGTAAGAGCAGAGCCAAGAGCTTGAGAACTGGTGGGCTTTGCAGAATCTGTTGGGAATATTTTTGTGGGAATAGCTGCTATTCTCAGAGCTCTGCTTGTTTAACAAAGAATCTCTTTCAAGAGCAATACTTGAAAAGGACTGATGTCCTAAGAGAAATTGCCATTATAAAGCTGATGTTGTGGTTTCCTATGATGCAACTCTAAAGGTGAGATCTGAATTCCACAATGTGAGAACAATAGTCTAAACCAGGTTGGTAATTTGACTTGGCAATGCAGAGCTGTATATCCGGACTTTAGCTCTTGGCTGTAGATGCATTATTATTCTCAGTGTTCTATACAGGGAGATGACTGAAAGAGGTTTGCCATTTAAAAGGAGAGAAAGCCCAAGCCAGTGCAGATTCTGCAGATAAACCTATGTTGTCTGCAAAGGGAAAGCCTTTGGCATGCTAGATAATATTTGAGGTGAATTACCAGTTTGTTTAATAAAGCTGCAGCCAGACTACTTTAATCCAAACACCTTTGTAGAGCACATTTATATCCAGAGCTGTGGGCAATCACCAAAAGTATTATTCCATAATAAGAAAACAAAACCCATTTATGAAATAATATACATGTGTTAATATGTGAAAACAAAGAATAATATACACTTACATATAACATAAAAAAAACTCTGCATGCCAGACACTTTTGACAAGATCTCCTGGACATTTAAAAAGCACAATAAATGTCTGTTTTAAATCTGAATGCCAAACCTTTAAAAAAAAAAGCATTCTCTTGTTAAAAGTCCACCTTCTTTTAACTAAATTACCAGGTGTTTATAAGATCTCATTCTCTTGTGAAGCTATAGTAAACAGGAGAGATACAAAATCCAGCAAATTGAGAATGCAGGCTTCAGCTTTTGGGATGTCATTACATCTGATGTCTGTATGTGTTGGTGCAGTGACATAAGTACACTGATAGTGAGAAGGAAAAGTGAATGAGTTTAGGAGAAACTTCCAAACAACTCAAGTTTAAGCAAAGGAACAAAATGACAATGGAAAAGGAAACAAAAAAGGAACTTGAGTTGAGAGTGTCTCATGAATTTTACTGGAATGTACTAGAATACATGCTCTGGGCTGTAAAATAACACTAGTGGGTGCAGAGTGGATAAATTCTATCAGAACATCTCTTCTGATCATTTGATTACATATGAGCAGTGTTTGTGATTATGTCTCTTTCCTTTGGCAGAAAACACCAAAACATAACATGACATTGCTGCATAATATGGAAAACCTTCTCTCACTTGTGTATATATATACATATATCAAATTAGACAGTGGTCTGTATAAATTAGTAGTGACAAAAATGAAGAAAGATGATAAAGGCGGCTAAGGAAATGTAGATTGCTATGAATAAGAAGATTTTTCAGAACTGCATATGCTTTAAAATGGTATGAACACACTGTTTATATCAACAGTGTTATTATAGATAAGACAGAAATGATACATACTGTATATACACACAAGCAACACACACATGCTCCTGTTTAGTATTTGAAGAGAAAAAAGATGACACAAACATACACACTCTTCCATCACATTGCCCAGGAAGTTGCTGTTAAATTCCCTTTATTAAAGATAAATATTTTTGTATCAAAGAATCAAAGAATTATAGAATGTCAGGGGCTGGAAGAGACCTTGACGTATCACCTAGTCCAACCCCCGGAACCCATGCACTACAAATCCAAAGGCTGTTAGAGAAGAGTAGAAATATGCAATGTTGCCAAAAGTCAAAGAGGAAGCAGAGTGATCACAGTAATTACAGGTCAGTTAGTCTGGCTTTGGTCCCAAGCAAAGTAAAGGAAAAGCTGATAAGGGATTTACTTAGTATAAAATTAAAGGATGACAGTATAATTGGTGCCAGTCAAGACAGCTTTATGGTAAAATAAGTCTTGTCAAACAATTTAATGAAGATGACTACATAGATGTAACATTTGTGTAAGATATTTGACTGAGTACCTCACTATAGCTTGAATAAATCTTTATCTCTGAGTAAAGAAATTAATAGGAAGAACAAAAAATGAAGGTAATACCTGCACATGCCAGTTTCCTGTCTGATATTGCCCTTTCTAACTGTGTGGTGTCAAGCTAACCACTGTCAGGTAAAATAAGCAAGTCAGGAGAGCAGAAAGTCTGACACTGGACGACCATGGAAAGAAAACATCAAGAAATGGGAATGACATCCTGACAGCAGTGGCAAGGCCTCACTAACATCAGGAGGGATAGCTTTTCTTAGAAGGTTTGTAAAGAAACCCAAACCCAGGAAACTTCTGTAGAATTTGTCTTCAGTTAGGACTTGTATTATGAAACATACACTTAACATCTGGATGGAGAAATCTGGGTTCAAGAAATGACAAGAATCCATACACCTCTGATCCACATGCTACAAATGTGCTAGGGAAAAGGGAGAGGGAGAGCTGTCAACAGGAAGATATAATGGTTGCTCTTTATTAGTGGGGATAATTAGTTGCAAGCAGTGTGATATGGGAATTGTTGTGTTAGGGCTTGGAGGTTTTGTTTGGTCGGTTGGTTGGTTTGGGTTTTTATGTTTGTTTGGTTTGGTTTTTATTCCTGGGAGATACTGTAAGAACACTTTTTATAAAAGTATTTTAGAGAACAGTTTGTACTTCTTCTGTCCTCACCACAAAAGAAAGAAGGTTGAGTTTCATGGTTAGCTGCAGGAAATATTTTTTTTAATGTTATTATTTTATTAGCCATAGGTTTAATAATCTAAAATATTATTAGGTCTCTTAACAACTACATTTTTTAAGTATCACATTTCAGAAAGTATGGGCTATGATTTTTGTATATGTTGCTATAAGAAACTGTCTGCCTACAAGAGAAACAGAAAAGTTGCACTCAGAGGTTTCTCTGTTTTAATGGAGATTCTACCCAGCAGAATGTGCTGCTGTGCAGCAGATAGCCACTAAGACGGCTGGTCCAGCTGAAGGGCACTAGTGACTATATGAGGTTGGCGATTTTACTCCATATCACCTAGATGGCTTTGAATTTACTCTTAAATAAAAACTGGGCTTCTAGTTCAAAGCAGTTGTCTTGGCTCCCTCTATAGTCAAAAGAAAGAAATAGGCACTTCTAGATGGCAGCTTACCTCATTAACATCAGCTGTCTTTGGTGACACGACATGTCTTGATCCGCGATGACTGTACAGGGAACCTCGATGAGCAGCTTAGTCTGCAACTCAAACCTTCAACAGACAACACCAGATGAAATCAATTACAATGAGTGCCACAGTTGATACATATATTTAAAGGCAACGTACAACTGTGCCCATTAATTTGGCCATGTAGGCCAGGTTTCAAAAATCCAGATAAGCACCTGAGATTTAACTCAAGCTTTATAAATATCCATTTCATATTTGAGTCAAATGTAGCTATAAACTGAAACGTGAGAACCTTATACGTGTACTAGAGAGAAGTGTTACGAAAATTGCTAGCTGAGAGGACAAAATAGGAGTGTGCTTTATAGCCTTTCCTTGACTCAAGGGAAGCATGGAGTTAGCTTTGCACCCTGCCTTTAGCCTACAGCCCTCTCCAAAAAAAATGGGAGGACGGTTGTTTTCAGTGTTCACCTTCGGTGCAGGCTCTGTGCAAGCTATAATTTGAAAGTAATTGCGGTAATTGCTGTTACTACAAAAGTTATCACACACAAGCTTAATTTTGTTCACATAAAGCTCTGCCAGTAACGGCACCATTCATCATTTTCTGTTAAAGCAGTAACAGGTGCTAATCTGCACACAGCAATGGGTGCAATGCCAGTGAGCAATGTGCCAAAAAAGAAAAATCACCCTCAAAGCTCTCTGTCATAGAAAAACAGTTCCTAGCAATATCTCTATAATTGGACTCAACTGAAGAGTGAAGAATTATTTGCCTTTTTCATGATGGGGACTGTTAATGAACTGATTTTGTTTCTTTCACCTTGATTAGCTTTCTGTAGGAAGATCTGGTTTAGCTCTGGAATAACAAATACCCAGCTGCTGTAATCTTGTCAGTCCTCCCACTTACAGAAAACTCAATTTTTTTTGTAAACCTCTTTTTTGATAGGCTGCTGTACTATTACCAGCTATTCAAACACAATGGAAAATGGTGCAAAGTAGACCCTAATAGCATTTTAACAGCAGTTTAGCTTTTTTTTTTCTTCTAGTTTTGACAGCCACTTTTTAAGTTTTTAAAATGCCTTGTTCTTCCTGTTCTCCCCAATACATAACATATCCTCCTGGGGTTCTGCATGGTACCTGTGAAGTACCCTTGGCACTGTATTGTTGGGTCTTTTGCTTACTGTAATAAAATCATAGAATCAACCAGGTTGGAAGAGACCTCCAAGATCATCCAGTCCAACTTATCACCCAGCCATATCCAATCAACTAGACTATGGCACTAAGTGCCCCATCCAGTCTTTTCTTGAACACCTCCAGGGACAGCGACTCCACCACTTCCCTGGGCAGCCCACTCCAATGGCAAATCACTCTCTCTGTGAAGAACTTCCTCCTAACATCCAGCCTATACCTCCCCCAGCATAATATGAGACAATGCTACCTTCCAGAGCAAGATAGCCCAAACCACTTGTGTGCTTTGATTGTATAAACTAGTTTATTCAGTGGCACTGATTTAACCTGCACGAATCATTCTAAGCGTGTAGCAAAGCGTTTTCCATTAAGTATGCACACAATCAGACTGATGGACTCCACAGTTGGTTCACGCTGTGTATTTGAGAGCATTCCAAACATAATGCCAGGTGCATCTGCATGGGTTTTGCCTCAGTAAATGAATGCATTTGTGCTGCTTAGTGTGCACGCTTCTGTTACCAAAGGCGTGCTAATGACTGCACACAGCCAGGAGTCATTCCAGTTCACAACAATCTTGTCTATCCTACAGCACACACTGAAATGATGTTTGGGAAAGAACAAAGTTGGCTGCGAGCTCTGCCTCTTGCTTCAGCCAGTGAGGGGACTTACTGGAGAAGCTGAGTCAGGTGAATTCAACCATGATACATGATCAGCTGGGGAGGCAAGGTGAAATGCTGGAAAGACTTCTGTCAGCAAGAAGTTACCATGAGTAAGTCGCTTTTGGGTAGTATCATGCTTCTGAGAAACTCTCCAAGAGGACCTGGTGAAAAAAAAAAAAAAACAACAAAGGTGAGAAAAACCAAAATAAGTTTCCATACACAATTCACTATAGCTCATCCTCAAAGTATTTTAAAAAGAAAGACTTTTCTTTCTCTCTTTCACAAAAGGGGAAACGGAGATATACGGAAAGGATACAAATATATGAAATGTAATATTGATGACATTCTTCAAATTTGCAAATAATTTCCTCCTAGTATTGAGGTGTTTTCTGAAGAGGATCAGAAATCAAAACTCTCAACTCAATGTTTATGCTGGAATTAAAATAAATAAATAAATAAAAGTATGACAAGGCATAAAAGCGAACTGAAATGCTAATACTGACATGAGCCTGAAAGATGCAAAACTTTGTGGCTGGTAGCCTCTGATGTGTTGCATTTCACATGTTCGTTATTGTCTGATGTTACAATATTAAACAGATAGAATTCTAATAATTAGATGATATTAAAATCAATTAAGATGAATCAAAACTATTAAACATCTGTACGCATTTCTTATTAAAAATAAAGTAAATGAACAGTGCAGGGTTTTCCCCACTGACCTGCATATTTCTGCAAAATACTTCAACTGTGAAACAGGTTTGGCTGTTGGTTTTTGCTTTTGGTTTTTTTTTCCATAAAAAAAGATTCAGTTTAAACTTTCTCTTAAGCCTTGTATGTGTTGATATTATATTGAGTGGAATTACTCTCATGTCCATGACATCAGCATTGACCATATCATTAATTTAGGGGTTCACTGCTCAACCGCATGTTTAGTTTTCTGTGTTGAAGGGTTGAAGAAATATATTCATGTTGCTAAGCTAGCATGGAGATTTAGACTGTTGAAGCATAAGTGCTGTTTGGAAAAGATGTGCCATTTACATTATACACAAAACTATCTGATACACAGAAATATGAATTATTACTGTGTATATATGCCACATTTAAGTATTGCATGTTCCATATATGCCTTTGTAAGACAGTACTTTATGTAATGACTGTACAGAAATGCTTTAACAAAGCAGTGCACTTTGAAGAACAGATTTTGTGCTAAACAACAAAAGGAAGCTATTAACAGAGAAGCTATAAATTAACTGAAGCTGCTGAAATACAAACCAAGTCACATATTTGCCATCAACAACTTCAGTGTCCAAAGACACAGCAGCGATAGAAGCACAGGACAGAGCAGATCAGGCACAGCTGGCACTTCCCTGGGAATGTGCCAAAGCTCTCCCCGACACTAACAAAGCTCACGGTGCAAAAAAGACCAAGAACACAGGGCTAAAAGTCAGCAGTTACTTGTTGGCGAGCAAGTAAGATATCTAAGCATACAATTACATTTTCTTCATTCCCAAAATAGAGACTGCTGGTGCACACAGCTCTCTTAGACAATCAGGAAGGAATTGTGTGGACTTTACAACTGTGGGATAAAAAAGCTGAGGTAGTCACAATGCTGACATTTGAAGAAAAACCACACAAATATGGCATGTATTTGGGGAAAAACTTCAGAAAGAAAAAAAAAAGAAACTGTGGAGATGGAAATAGTTTGGGAGCATAGGTGAGTTAATAAATAAACCCAGTTCTCTTGATTTGTATTAATGCATGGCTCCTAGTCATACCTAGGGAGTGTCTCCAACATCCCTAGGGATACCATTTGACATAATATTAGCAATGCATTTATAGACATACAAAATGTATGTTCTAAATGTTTCAAATACTGAAACTTCTCTGTGTGTTGAGAAACTAAGACAGTTTTAAGACACCAGTGAAAAAATACCTCTGTATAGAATAACTTCTTGTGTGATGTGGCTCTTCCAGTTTCATTGAAGCCATGCCTGCACGGAGCAGCTGGTATGTCTGATCTACATGTATGGTCTCCTCTTGAGTTTGCTGGATTTGGGATCAGCTGCAGAGAACTCATGTATTTGGATAATGGATCTACCTCTTCTGAAGTTCCAGTGTTTGAGAAAGCGCAGCCCAGAAACCTTAGCAGGAAATGAAACATTTGCAGCACAGAGAAAAAAAATATGCATGAGTTATGCTTTTTATATTAATATAGTTAGATATTGTAGATAGTCCTTCACCTCTCTGACTGATCCATACAGATCAATCCATGAGTGAAGGCTTTCCTAAGTGATCCTGGGTTTGATTTTTTAAAAGATTATTTATATCTAAAAGAACTCTTATTCTGTTTAAGAAAATCATTTAACGAAGAAACTGTAATGGCTTTAGTGCTGACAAATGGACAAAGCCCAGGAAATTTAAATATAAATCCAACATTTCTTGTCAAGCAAAGAACCTCCTCCCTAAAAAAGATAAGAAGAAGGGGTCATTGTTCATATTTTCCCAGTACTTCATTAACATAAATACCCATTTCTCAGGTAGTGGAAGGGTCCCTTGAGAGTGGTATTATAATATACACAAAACTTTAAACTTCATAATTATTTTAAAGAATACCTGTAGTTTTATATGCTTACTTCATGATTTGTCATTTTTAACTCATGCTTTTCTACTGCTGAATTTATCCCCCCCCCTATTTTTAATAATAGGTTTCTGTGCATAGATAGATTAAATAAAAGAAATTATGTGTGGGATGTGAGCTCTCATTATACAAAATGCTCCTATCCCTCTGGCTTTAGAGATAACTTTCTAAACACAAATTGCTTCAGTAATTAGTTTTATTGAATATATTACATATTATGGCATAAATCCATGTGGAGCATTTATTATCTGAAGCAGAGAAAACACATGCAAAGAGTTCTAGGATAAACAGAACTGTTTAGTCCAACTTAAAAGCAAACAAACAAAACCAACACTGCACTAATTTTTTGAAGTTATGATTTTTAACTTCCATAAATTTAATGCTGCCATAGTTTTGTATGATTCTTTTAGTTATCTTCAAATTTAAAAGAACTAAACATAATTTGCATATTTATTTCTGCTGTTGTGGCTTAGCTCCTCACATGGGGAAGTTCTAGCTGAACAACTGCAACACTACTGACAGCCCTTTATGTCTTACAACATAAATAAAATGTCACTTCATTTCTACTTTCACCACTTGCAGCTCTTCAGAGGACAGGAAACTCATAAAACTAACAATAATAATCTTTGCATTATTCTCTGATTAATTTTCATGAGATTAATTTTTAAATCACTATTATCAAATATACATGCATTTGACATGGAAGATATTGTCTTCTTTTAATTTTTATCATTGCAGCACTTTTTTTAGTTGAGTGAATGTTGAAACTCAGGCTAGAAGCAGCCATGTGTGCTACGTGGCTGGTTGCTGCAGCATGCAAGAGTGTGGCTACCTATTGGACAATAATGGGTTGCAGAGCATCACATGGAAATTTTGCTCTACATCATTGCAAAAAAGAAACCAATAAGCTAAGAATTTCAGAGAATTTGGAGATATGAAGAAGGAGGCAGTCACTAGACAAAGAAATTTGGGATGTGAAATATATTGAGGAAATATCGTCTTTTTGAGTAAAATGATGAGCTCATGGAAATGCACAGTAACTCTTTCGCAGCCTTGTGTGTGGCCTGGATTTCATCTTCCATAGCCATGAATACCCTGCAGCAAATATTTTTGTCTGTGAGGAGAGAAAACAATAGAACCACTTGCAGTATTCCTAGAACACACAGTGAATGGATTAATGGTACTGAACCCTTCAGAATATATTTTTTAAAAACCCTTTATTTTTAAGAGCAGTGCAATTGTCTGTTGATATGTGAGCTAAGGCATTTGATACTTTTTTTTTCCCTTAAACAACACATTATGACATCACCTAATGATGCATCACTTCTCAGGGATTTTGTACCGAATCTTTATGTTTACACTAACGATGTAATTTAAGACAGCATCTTATGTAAATCCTTGAATCTCCTAGGGTCTAGGAATGAAATGCAATGCTAATTTGATTTAGTAATTTGTTCTCTCTCCCCAGAAACACACAATTACTGCTTTTGAAAGACTTTTTTTTTTTTTCTTTTTCCATTGCACCAGGACTAAATTGAAAGTTGAGTCCGCAGCAAAGCCCAGTCTGGGAATGTAGCAGACCTCTGCTACTCAGCCTGCTACCAACCAGAACACACAGTGCCAGGAGATTTATTCCTGAAACTGGAATGTTCACTCTCTCTCTCTCTTTTTCCTTAAAAAAGAAAAAAAGTAATTTTGAAATTCCATAATAATACTCTAAACATGAAATGCGAGCTGAAAATAGCATGTCTCTCTGTATGCCTAAGAGAGAAGGCTTGTAGCTGTGCATGTGACTGTTTGCAGAAGTAAAGAGAGGAGGCTGTGTACGTGTGTGTGTGCAGTAGTGTAGAAATAGTTCATCAAATGAGTGGTTTCCTGTCCTGATCCTGATTTTCTTTCTTCCATGAAAGGAAACGGAGATAATTGATCTGACTTCCATCAGCACATGAAAGAAATTGTCGGCAGTTTGTTTTCTGCAGGGCTACTTAAATATATGGTGAGGTAGCAAGCGGAAAAAATCACCCACCAAATTCTGCAGCAGTCACATACGTGGTAGGCACACCCAGGGGACTGATGCATTCTGTTATTTCTGAAGTATGACTCTTTTATTTCCTTCTCTCTCCCTCTTCCTTCTCCTTTAAGGATACATGATGTCCCTCCAGGTTCTGCAGTCTGGGTTTGATTAAATAATTATAAACTTCAAGCAACAGATCTATCATTTACATTCCTGAACATGCCAACATGTGCCGTTTGTGGGGATGCCAACCAATACCAAAGCTTCTCTCATTATTGTCATTGAAAATACAGTGGTTCAATGTTTGTGCTATTTCCTGGATTTTGGCGACATAATGTTGCCCAGCAATTTGCTCTCAGTGCCAACAACACTAAAGAACTTCATAATAAATCCTTTCTATATTTACTCAGTCCACCACTGTGTCACTGAAATTAGCATTTTACGATCTTATGCTCCAAAGCATCTATTTTCTCTCTTTTAACTCCATGCTATTATGAATCCTAACAGAAAATCCATCAAAGCATGGTTTGCTTCAGCTTTTCTGTCTAACGATTGCTGTCAGTCATGTTTGTTTTCTGAAAGGATGTGGAGCTTGTAGCTTCATAGTAGATGACAGTAAAGATAACCAAACTAACCAAGAAAGAATGTTTAATTTAGAGATATTATAAAGAGATTAGTTTAAAATGTCAGATACCACCACTTCATACAGGCTAAAATACAGAAGACAAAATTTAAAGAGCAGGGTACCACAAAGTAACAGGACTAGATCCTGCTCTGAAGTCCAGATGGGACAACTCTGCTCATCTGAATGACAGGCAGAGTGAAAAGGGAGGGTTTGGCGCCACTGAATGAAACTATCATGCTAATAGAAGAAAATAATATTCAGTGCTGGGGCTTTAATAATGGTCTGTTCTCAGAGATACTCTAGCCAACTCATCATGGAAACCATGGAACCACTGGGGCTCAAACACTGTTGTGTCTGAATAATACAACTCTTGGCTTAAAAGAGAATGAAAGGGAATAAAACAGTGTCTTCTGCATTGAAAGCTTCAGAGGGGTACTCTTGTAACCCTTGAGTTGAGGGTCCTGTCCAGGTTATTGGTATCATGCCAGATTCCACTCATTTGTTGTCTTACCAACAGATGGTGACACTGCAGGCTCTGCCCACTGGGAAAAAGAATAGGTATTGTTCAAGCAGGGGAGCAGCAGATATTAAATAGATGGAGGGGAAAGAGTGAAGCAGGGACTTTGTAGGAAAGGGAAGAATGGATCTTATAGAATAGAGAGCAGAGTGAGATAGTTTTTGCTTTTGCAGTGGGAAAAGTGAAAGTAGGGCTTTCTGAAAAGAGGAGAACGACTTGAGAAGAGACTTGTGAAAAGATGCATGGTGGGACCCACAGTAACTTAATTTGTTGCTTGCTGAAATAGAGATGTTAGAATTTTCTGACTAACAAAAGAGCATCATTGTTATCCTCTCATAACCCTTGAAAAGCTCAAAAGATTTTGCTGAATATTCTGGCATAGAGCAAGTCCACCAAAATAAACCTCGTAGCCCAGAATGGAGTATTTTGGAAATGTTCGTGTGTGTGGAGTCACGAGGCTGGAAAGGAAACTGCTCTGTAATCTTAACCCTCATGGCAAAAGCAGTTTCCACAGCACTGTGTGATGTGGGTGCACACAAGCTGAGTTACAAGCTTTCACAGACACAACCTATCGTTATGGAAAGCTCATGGCAGAAGTCACTGAACCCCTCTTATCACGCCCCTTACAATGGTGCAACTGCCACGGCTGCACCCACGGCAGCATTAGGGCCACTTGCACAGACTCAGGAGGAGAGGGCATGCTTTGCCGCATCCCTTCAAGCATTTTCATTAACCACAGAGCATTCAGAAGAATAAAGATGCTTGCAAGGAAAATAAGAGAATGCATGGCAAAAAAACCCCAACCAAACAACTACATAATTTGCAAAATAAAATTAAGGGTTATTTGGCTCATCAGCTTACAGTCCCTACAGACCCACTCTCTTCTCTCAGTGTGAGACCCGTGGGATTTCCAGCAGGAAATCAGCCACCAGAGGACACTCTGATTTCTTTGGGAAAACACTGCTCTGGGCAGCACAGATATGTGATCAGGCAACTAAGCTGAATGTCTCTTAAAACTGAAAATCATCCTGATTTTCAAGGGAGAATATAAGCAATCTTGTAAACAACTTCCAAGGCACGACCTGCATTCTGCTTTTCATGAGAAAAGCTAAAAAAGCAGTATTTTCTAACATTGAGTTGAACACCCTTTGTCTAAGCCACCTATTAAGCTGTTCGCTTAAGCGTGGTAATGAGACAGGCACATTCGATTACACAGAAAGAATATGTCAGCTGGTTGCATTGTTAAGGCTTTCCCTCTGTTTTGGAGTTTTGTCATTTTCCTGCAATGATAGTGTATATAGTTTGTTTTTTAGCCTCCATAGCTGATGGAAGGGTCTGGAAAACATTAATAAGCACAGGAAACAGGAATATTCATGCAATGCTGCTTGCACAGATAGCTGGCTGTGTAGTTATATCTGTAATTAGCTAATATCAGGCACACATTAGGTGAAAACATGAGACCAGATATACAAAAGTGCTCAGTTTATGTCTCTGATGGGGCAGCTTCCCTGAGTGGAAGTATTCAAACACAAAAACTCTAGGAATAGTAAAATGGACATAAAAAGAATCCAAATAACAAAAGCTACCCTGTTTTTCTGTTTCTGATTTTTCTGCTCTAGATGTATTGTTCGCATTTTCCCCTGGTTTAAATCTTTTAAGTTCAGCGTGTCACTGCTAGAATTTGCGAGGAAAGGCACTTCTGTTAGCCTTATAAAACACATCAATCTCCAGAACAGAGAAATCTCCTGGTTTATGACATGCTATTGAGGCTGTGTTCTGCTTAGAGAAGGATGTGTCAGCTCCTTCCTGTCGGCACTGAGGACACAGGTACAGAGAGGTGGGACACAGGTTCGTACATCTGACTGGAAGTAAGCCGGGTGAATGCACTGGCAGAGCTTCCAGCTCATCAGAGCAACTCTACTGAGCTAAGCAACGAGCCTACACATTTTATGAGTTTGAACAGTAGGCAGAGACTGAGCCCTAATTCTCTACGCTTGTGGTGTGACCAGAAACCACCTCTTTTTCTGCTTCTGATTTTCCTCAGTAGTAAGGAAAACTGAGCTACAAGAATAATATTTCACCAACAATTTCTTCTAAAAGTATTCTAATAAAAACATCCTGAAACTAGCATTCAGCTACTTCCGTTTCTAAGTAATTTTTTTTGTTCTATGTTTTGAGATGGTGGTTTAAAAAAAGTGGGGTTTACCTTAACAAGCACAAACCAGAAAAAATATTACTGAAAATAAATTTTAAAAAGTTTTGCTCTCTAATATGATTAAATTACTACCTTAATTAATTATTGACATTATAGTAGTCCTTCCCTCAATTTCTCACTGATTGACAGGGAAAAAAAATCTATAAAGCAAATTCTGGGCTTTTAAAACTATGAATATAAGAAACCAAGGGAAAAAAAGGTTGATGACTTCTCAGAGATCCTGAAATACAACAGGTATCAACATTGTTTTAATGTATTTTGCCTGCTTTTATCTGTTCATGCTTCACTGCTAGCTTGTTGCATGGCTTGATTTGTTATTTTATACCTCTGTGCACAAAGGTCACTTACTCCACTTATGTTTTTGCCTACTGGACCTTATTTGTTTTGCCAAAACCACTACTACAAGGATGACAGAAAAATCTGTTGAAAGATATGAAATCCCTATGATACAAGGGCGGCTGTGACTGTTCTTACACTTTCCTGGGTCGATTTTGGACACTGTGCTCCTGAGCTAACATCTTTGGCAGGTTAGCAGTGATACAGGTTGCAGTCTATCAAAAGACCTTTGCTAACAGTGTGTGCATACACTTTTAAGTTACGGAATTTCTCTTTCCATCACTTTTGACAATACCCAAGCACTCCTATGTACTTCCATGCTCAGTAAAGCCCTTGAAGTATGCTTAAAAAGGAAGCTATGGCTCCAACAGACATTATGGAAAACAATCATTAAAAGGAAGCACTGTCTCTGATAGATATTAACTTCAGACCATTTTGGGCTTTGGAAATTTGATCTTTCCCATGCCATTCTCCACCATGTAACATCCAGATGCCATGTGTCATCACCATGCACTCCTAGCTTAGTACAGTATGACAGGAAAGGGACTCAAATTCCACCAGGGAAGGTTTAGTTTGGACACTAGGAAAAGTTTTTTCACTGTAAAGAGTTGTCAAGTACTGGAACAGGCTGTCCAGGTAAGTGATTCAATCATCATCCCTGGAGGTATTTAAAAGACCTGTAAACATGCTGCTTAGGGGTATGGTTTAATAGTGGACTTGGTAGTTGTGTTAATGTTTGGTCTAGATGATCTTAAAGGTCTCTTCCAACCTAACCAATTTTATGATTCTAAACCTTGGATATTCAAGGACAAAATATATGTATTCTTTGCCTTTTACACCACTGTCCTTAGCCTCAATAGTCAACTCACATCTGAAAGTGGAGCAGAAATACATTTGAGGCCCTGAACTTTGCCTTTCCAGTGGTTATCTTAAGCACTTAGTGTTCCACTGATGTTTTTCTTGTTTTAAAAAAATGGTGTAAAACAAGTGCAAGATTAAACAGGATTTTTCCCCTACTGTCTAGCAAGACTCTGCTTGACACTAGGAATTACTTCTGCCACGATCATCATTAAACAATATTGCCACAAGCAAAATATTACATTGTGCAAACCAAACAAAACCAAAACAAGCCCTTTCAGTCCTTTAGGTTTATTCCCACAATATATTTTCCAAACTCATACCCTCACTCTTCAAGAAAGTACTCCAAAAAATATGGTTTGCTGGGTGGGGGGGGTCTTCATTGGCCTTGTGCCAGTCCATTCATATGGGATTCTGCCACAATTGCTGTTTTTCTTATCAGGTAAAGTGAATAATAAGTATGTGGAAGGCAAGAAGAAATGGCATCTTATAAAATAATTAACTCCTTTCAATCCTTAACCATCCTTAGAAAAGACTATTAGATATAAGAACAAGGCATCAGAAACTGGAACAAAGCACAGAATAACCAAGTTAAAAAAAATCACTAAGAACGAACTCAGTCTTAGGGCTATTTGATGACTCAAAGCTCTAATGGATGCAGGAGACAATATTCACAGGGGTAAATAGAAAAAAAAATAGAATCATAGATTCATAGAATGGTTTAGGTTGGAAGTGACCTCAAAGATCATCTAGTTCAAACCCCCCACCATAGGCAGGGACACCTCCCACTAGAACAGGTTGCTCAAGGCTTTGTCCAACCTAGCCTTGAACAGCATTAGAAGAGATGTTGCAGCTTATTGATTTATGGGAAAACATATTTTTGTCACTTAGCGTCATATTTTCATTGATTTACCTGAAATATTAGTTCTATATACTTTTATCTCTCAACTAAGCCAATGAGTACACTAGGGCAGATGTGGCACTGTGTAGTCACAATCCTCTTTAAGGCACACATGATAAAGTAGTAGGTGTTGATGTCTTTACCATGAAGCTATGGAAAAGTTTTCCTTCTGGGTTCATCTAATCCAGTGGAAGACTCTGCTCTCTTCAAGAACTCGTGGTCACTTTCCTGTCAGCACTTGATATACACTTTAAGAAGAGCTTTCTAATCTTTACCTTTGCAGCTGAGATGAATTTTCAGACATACTACATAAACCATTTCAGTGGATCTGACTTATTTTAGGAACTACAAAAACTACTAAACTGAAACAGTACCTTAGCTCTTGAAGTCCGTTGCCTGAGACTGCAGCCATAAGTGTATTACATAGAGGAGCCTGGAGACTATTTCTGTACAAAGTCCATTCACCAAGACTCAAGCACTGTAAGACCAAAAGTACAATAAACTTCATTAAGAAAGCAAATGAACAATGACATTACAAAGACCTATCTCCCTGACAGCAGAGAGTTTGCTAAATGCATGCCTAAGAACATTTTAGCAATGTATTGCATACCATGTTGTAAAAAATGTATTTTTAAACCAAACCATAGTTCTCAAATATGTGTCCTTGCTGAACTGCTACAGAGGGGAAAAATAATCCCTAACTTCAAATAGGGAGGCTACATTACACTGCTGCTAAGGGAGCCAGTCATGTATTGAAGAACTTTGTGACCCTGACTTGCTTGCTGGCCAGTCTCTCCAGTACTATTGGGTACAGCCAGGAAAACCCAAAACATTTCTGAGAAGCCACATAATTCATGAAGCCCCCTGCAGGGGATCAGCCTAAGCACCCATGACCTTGGGAGCAAGCAGAATGTAATGCAAGCACATTTTGCTGAGAAGGAACTGACACCTGACTCTGCACCAGTCCAGTTGATGAGGAGTAAAGCACCATTCTCCTACAGGCAGGCATGTAAGTAGGCATAGCTGAAACACTGTGTGTTCCAGTAATCTAGGATGACAGGGGAGACATTGCAGGTTATTACATCTAGCACACATTGAAGCCTTGTTTTGTCTAACTTGTGCAATATTCTGGGGCTCAGTGATCTTGCCCCAAAGTCAGTGAGGGAACGTCAGGGGAGAATAAAAGGTAGCAAGGAAGAACAAAACCACTACTATACTAACACAGGCCCAACACAGAGACTGGGCCACATTTGGGACTGATTTAGAAAACTATTTGGCAGCATCTGTGGAAAAAAGGAAGATAAACGACACTTTTCTCAAATCTGATTTCTACAAGTTAAATGAGAAGCACCCAATGCACCCCAATCAGCTACAATGATAATCCTTCTAGTGTTGAGCTCATATTGTCTTTTTGATTGTTTACGCATGTGGTTGCATACATCCATATCTAATATTTGTCATTTGGTAGTGCCTCAACATTTTTCCAGTGGATGTAGAAAAAAATGTGAGCCTATAGCAACACATTGGCCATTTTAGTTACTTCTGGAGGCCCGCTGCTGCAAATCCACAACATTACTCTCACTCTGTCAGCACCTGAAAAATAATCAGGTTAGAATGGGGATATCAGCCTTGAAACTTGAATTAGAGGTAAAGCATCGTGAAGCTATTTGGTAGTGCTGAGCAAAAGAGCATCAGTGGAGGGGAGACAATTCCTCAAGATCATTCCTCAAAGACTATTCCTTCAGTCCTGTTGTGACAACTTTTGGTGACTGGATATTCTCAGAGACAATTGACACTAAAAGAACACAGAATAGAGAGGTATTACTGTCCCAGTACAGGACAGTGCTTTGGCCCATGTGTTTTTATTAGAGCTGAGAGAGTTTAAGAAAAGAGTCATGTAATGTGTATGTCCCCCCGGTGAGTTTATGCACGCTCTCACAGCTCTAATAAAAACATACGATGAAGGTAAATTAGGGCAGACGACTGCTTCTGTCAACACTGAGCAAACAGCATTTTAAGGTTTATGTGTGACTTAGAATTCAAGAATGCAGACTTTGTTTTTCATTGATGGGCTTGTTAAAGAAAATTCTTTGATAGTTCCAGAGGAAAAAGAAATTATATAGAAATGTGAAGAGATTAAAGCAAAGAAAGAACCTTGACATCAGACAGGGGCTTGTTTGATTAGGTCACTCTGTAGACTAGAAATAATTAAAAATAAAGAAGACAGATGGAAGATGTCAGGTGCTTAAAACAACATCTTGATTCTACCAATGCTTGTGTTGGTGCAAGCCAAGACTTCAGGCTTCACAGATGTCAAACATGTCTTTTGGCTGAGGATCCCAGGAGGATGGGGAGAGGCATCAGAATTCAGTGTGAGCAAAATGGAGATTGTGCAAGTCTGACAGCAATGAAGAACATTTGCTGCAGAGAAGGAGCTTTCCCATCACTGTTCTGGAAAAGGCAGACAAGCTTGCCTCTAGGCTGGTTCCCTGCCTTTTGCTCCTCACCTGCTGCTGACTGCTCAGTCTGCCTTTGAATTAATGAAGTGGCTATTTGCCTTAAGGAGCAACTTGTTCTAGTCCCAGGAGAACTGCTCCCGCCTGCCTGGTGGCTGCAGCGGCAATGCCAGCAGCCTGGCAGGTGGTGGCAGATCAAAAAGAAAAACTCCCACAGAGCTTCTGGGGATTTCCTCACTAATATGCTGATACATATATTAGTTGACTGACTGACACTGCCTAAATATTTGTCCTTTACTGCTATGTTTGGCCATGATTTTATAGCAACTTTGGTGGTTTGTGAATTAGCCCACTTTATGCATGAGCTCCTTTGACTTTTGCTTGCTGCCCATCTGCTAACTACCCTTGCAGGATTAGGAGGGTTGACATCAGGCCATTTCACCTGAATTTTCCCTTTCTCACTGAGAAATGATTAAGTTTTCACCTCCCACCTAAGTGCTGCAGCCAGTAATGGAACATTAATGGACTTTGACAGAAACCAAGGAAGTCTACACTCATATATTTACCTTGCACAACACTATTTATTAGTCCAGAAGCACGGAGGAGTTCTCAGTGTATGCACATCTCTTCAAAAGGTATTTGCATATATTTGCATGCTCGCTAAATTCCCACTGAATAGAGAAGTCTGGGAAGGGGACAGATAGGCTACTGTTTCCCAGCCAGCATGAGGTTCAGCTGCAGCCAGAGCCAAAGGTTGCTCCATAAAATTCCAAGACAGACCAAGACTGTTAGAGGGAAACAAATAAAAAATACCTGGATTTTTGTAGCCACTTGGAAGCTTGCTGCTTAACCATGAAAGCCAGGCAGGTAGCAAAACTGTCCAGGTGATCCTAGAAATACACAGTATTTAAGCACTCACAATTTTGCATTAATATCCAATCTCACATTAATAGAACAGATAACATCTGTCCTACTATAGAACATTAAATAGGTAACTTCTCTTTTCGTAAAGCCAACTCAATAGGATCACGTGTGGTAGTGAATAGCAGTGATAAGTACACATGGTCTAGGAATTCAATTACATTTAAGTTCTTCTTTAATAATGCTCAAACAGCTGGCTGCCAGATCCTGGGAGTGCTTCAACTTTGTCAGGAGCATCCAGAATATTTTAAAACCATCTCTTGACCCTACAGAGGAGGTCAATGTTTCTCCTGGCAACTCACTAGTGATTTTTTAAGTGCTTTGGGTTTTTTCTGTGGTGTAATGCAATTTTACTCATTATCACTACAGATGTCAGACCAAGACTAGCAAGATTACAGCAGTAGCTGGAGCATATGGTTGAGTCATATGAATAATAATCATAAATCCTTCTTGACATTAGCCCATTATTACATCCTGATCATGTCCCCTTGGAATCTCTCATTTGGTGTAATGTTTTAGTCATTATAAAGTATCTCTGGAGGTCTGGATTTATAGAGATCTCTATTGGAGAAGCAGAGCATTAGCAGTATGTTTATACAAACATAAACCATGTGAATATTATAAACCAATATATCTACACATGATTTTTACAAAGAAATACAGGAGAAGCAATTAATGATGGGCAGACACTAATAGAAATGTTTCTTATGACAACTGCAAATCACAGTGAGCCAGTGTGACGGAGACATTACCTGAACTGACATTGTTCAAAACAAAACAAACTATGTGCTTAGAAACAAAAGTGAAAAGAGGCAGTCTTGACAGTTTTAAATGGCAATATTTTTCTAGTCATTACATTTTATTTGGGAAGAAAGAAGGGTGAAGCAAGCTATGATGGTAGCAATAAGGACACATTTTTTTCATGTGTTCTTTTCAGAAGGGTTTTACAATTAGAGGCTACCAATTTCCTGGCCACCTGCAGCGAGCACTAGTAGTCACAAAATCTCTGGGTAGATTACAGGGAAGTTTTGATCTGCATGCAAATACTGATGCTGATTTCACTGTGTCTATAATAACCTGGCACAATATGCTAAATCAAAGCACTCAGGGTTTAAAATATGTTCAGTCTAAGTATCATAGTTACCAAACATCAGTCCCAGTGATATGAGAAATCCTGAGAAGCTTTCTTAGGGATGAATTTTTGTGGCAGGTGTCCATGCCACAACTATAGTGAAAAGAAGCTCATTTGAACCTAGTGCTAGAGCAGCCTCCAGCAAACCTTCCCTAGATGTAACAGGGATACCCTAAAACTGAGTTGAAGGCTCTTCACTGAGATAGCATGTAATAGGTGGTCCAAATATTTACAGGTGAAAGCCAATGCAAATGTGTCAACTGAACAGCACTGGCCAGCACTATTGTGTTGAAAATGGCTTACATGTTTCAAGAAAGGGCATTTCCTCAGTCATGGCAGATTTCTTTTTCACAGCATTCACCACCTAGCTGTCTCTTCAAAACCCACACTAGCTGCTGACCTGCTCTCACCCCATATTTAGAACAATACAGAGCTGTATCAGCCACTGCTTGGAGGTGCATCCTTTATGTTCTCCCTCCCACTGCCTCTCTCTTCCCATGTGCCCTGTCCTTCTGCTGCAGTTCTGCTTTTAAAGGAGAGGAACGTTTACAGGAAATGTGTAGCATAAAACTATTCAGCTTCACTTTGCAATGACTTCTCCTGATTATACTTAAGCCCCTATGCTAACCACACCAGCAGGCAGCTGGAGCACTATTTTATGCTATGCCTCAAGTACTTCTTAGTCCAAGTTTCCAGGGCAGAGTTGTAGTTTTCTCTACAAAAGAGGCCAGGGGCTAAGATTTTGGCTGTCTGTGCTCAGCATCCACTTCACAGAATCACAGAGTTAAAGAATTGCTTCAGTTGGAAAAGATCTTCAAGATCATTGAATCCATCATCTAATATACCAAACCACTATGTTGTGTAGAACCACATCTCTGCCTCTTTTAAACACCTCCAGGGACAGGGATTCAACTATCTCCTGGGGCAGGCTATCCCAGCATTTGAGAACCCTTTCAGTGAAGAAGCTTCTTACAATATCCAATCAAGCCTTCCTTATCCAAAACAGATCAACACTCCCTCCCAACTTAGTGTCATCTGCAAACCTGTGGAGAATGCACTCAATCCCACTGTGTGTATCATTGGTAAGGTATTAAGGAGAATTAGTCCCAGTACTGAGCCCCAGGGAACACCACCTGCAACTTGCATCAGGCCTGCAAAGTCCAGGGACAAGGTCTGCACAATCAGGTTTGATCCATCCTGCAGATGAAGCCTGGTGAGACTTTGGCCTCACCAGTGGGAGAAGTAGCCCATCTTTTGATTCACGAGGGTTTTCTTTGGAAAGGATGATTTGTTTTTTTCCCAAGTACAAAAGCAATAAACAAAATAAAATTAATCCAAACACTAGAATACAACAAAAGTCAGTCTCCAGGCCTGACCAGCTGTCCTGACCTTTACTGGAAGATAAACCAACTTGGTACATCTGTGATCATTAAATACATGCAGGCAAAGGCACGAATGCTTGAAGTGATGTAACATATTTGTGTTTAAAAAAATAGCTCTGCTCTTTAATTAAGTGCATGAGTGTGGATTTAATCTTTTTTTTAAAAAATTAATTTTATTTGTTTGTTTGTTTGATTATTACTGTAATGCCTGTTATTATTAGAAAGTGATTCCCAAGAGTTGGCATGCTCTGGTTTTGTTTCTTGCAAGTAAGTGAAATGTTTTGGTATTTGCCAATTAATAGGGCTTTTGAAACTGCTTCCTATTTGAAGAAATAAAGCAGATTGTGATAGAGAAGTTATCCAAGAGGCTACTTTAGAGAGATGCACCAGAGATGACATCTCTCTTGTCATCAGTAAAAGTGATATAGAGCATATTGCTAAGTTATTCGGTAATTTCCAAAGAATCCCCTTTAATGCACAATAAGAAACAGATCTTGGTTGTCTTTTCATGGATGTCAGACTTAAACAAAAACACAGAATGGACTTGCAACCAGTGGTGTGAAAGGGTACTTTCAAGTACAGGCCTATTAACTAAAACATTCTGCTATAAGATATCAAAAGACTGCCTATTTGCCACAAACTGCACAAAGTTATGCCCATTTTTCTTAGTGGCAGTAAGTGGTTTTAATGCAAGTAAGGGAATTTAAAACCAGAAAGTCCTTATTACAATTCATAGCGCCCTTTGTCCTTTGATAATTAACACCATATTAGCATCTTGAAGGAAAACCAAACTCTTAAAACAGGGTATGTTTTTTCAACATTTTGTACTAAGTGCCCAAAACTTTACTTCTGGAAGTCAATTGCATTTAATTGCATATAGAAGAAAATACAAAACAAATTCTAAACTTAAGTCATGCCAGAAATAAAGGAGGACCAACATACTATTAATTAGAAAAATATGCCAGGGATAATCATTGGGGAAAAAAGAGTCACATGTGATATTTGGGATAAAGCAATTGTATGTGCTGTGCTGGAAAAAGACAGTATGAAAAGGAAGGGAAGGGAAAATCAGGCAAAGCAGGGGCATGCAATTGCATGAAATATGTCCCTAGAGGCTACTGGAACCAATTTTTTCCAGTTTTAATTAGTCTTACCACAAAACTCACTTGGTCATAAAAAAAGAAATAAAATCTTGAACTCAAAAACCAACATTCTGAATACAAATGCAGAACAGGGAAATGGCAGGGGCAAAATATATTATCTTACTAAAACAGGACAATATTTATATAGTATGCACAGTGATTCAGAAAAATAATTTATTTGCATCTAAAATGTAATGTGAAGGTTTAAAGCACGCTCCCCAAGCAAACCTGCTCAGTGATGCAGAAACAAGAAGGTAACAATCTGTCTCTCCCACCAAACCAAGCAATAAGCAATACTCCTTAGATCAGAAATTTCAGTTAAATGTAGACCTGATATTCCTGGTCCTTCTCCATGTATTTGTGACTTAGGAGATTTTATTCAATATCCCTTCGCAATAAGCTTGCTTGATAGACTCTCAGAAGTTTGGATGAAGGCTTTTCAAGAAAAAAAAATTCTGAAAGAAACATCTTTTCACTGAGGTTTTTTTTTTTTAGCCTCAGAACATTTTGAAATTTCATTTATAATCTCAGTCTTTTGGCACAGATTTGTATAATGCTCCTTTCTTTATTCTTAGTTTCTGGCAAGTCAGCAGGAGTACACAGTGTACAAACTACTGATGCCTAACGACCAAAGTAATTGTGATAGCTTGCTCCTACTTAGCTCCTTAGCATGGAGTGACATATGTTGCACAAATATTAAGAGAGAAAAGAGAGACACGAACTAATCTCTTCAGAAGTTTTTGGACTGCTTTTAAGGGTTCCACAAAGGGCGATAATGTAGAGCAAAGCCATTATCTGCCACTGCACTTACCACTCCTTAATTTTTCCAGCTTGGCTTTGTTGAGTTTAGGACCCTCATTAACCTCTTGGCATTGCTCTGGACCATACAGACACCAGTCACTGTGGAGTCTTCTGGTGATGTGAAGTACTGTCAGGGGTGGTTAAGATATAACCACTGTGAATGAAAAGAAGACGACTTCTGTAATCAGATGAGCACTTCTCCTTAACTTAAAATGGATAATATTGACCTGTGTATCATCAGACTGCTATTAACATAGCACAAACTAGGAACAGTACCTTATAACAACAAACAGTTTGCAGAATTACAAATATGTCCACAGATTGTGAACTCATTTCATAGTTCTGGAATAAAAATTCTGAGGAAATATCTCTTTCTACCTAGAATGTTGATTTTGTGTAAAATTGCAAACACACCCTGTTTTCATCTCAGAACAGAATGTGTTAACATTTGTTAAGAACTGAGGATTAATACTAAGCATTTTTTAAAAATCCTAGGAACTGTGAATACTGATTATATTAAGAAAAGGAAAATTTGAATATTAACCAACTCAAAACTAGTTTCAGATGAAAAGTCTGAGGTAAGATTATTCTTGAGAGTATATTCTCCTTATTTTGTCTACTCACTTAGAGGTCAGGTGAACAAAAGCCTGGTCAATGCATCTATTTCCAGATTATTGCAGTGTTGCATCATCTTTCCAAATTGGAAAACTTCCCCTCAATTTATTTCATGCTGCTACTCCTGAATGAATTCATGCCAGAAACACTCGTTCCAAAAAGCTGTCTACCAAAGGGTGCCAGAGGTGCACAGAGGGATTGGGATGAGACTGAAATTGCACTGCAGCACACAAAACCTCCTCACAGAGAGTGCTGATTTGGTCTGTAACAGTGTTTTCTAAAAGAATAAAGTTGCTAAGGAGAAACAGAGTGATTTTAGGAAACAAATTCTATCTAGTTGCACTGAAATCTCATTTGAATGTTCTCCTGGTCATACTCAAGTTTTCTGAAAGCAATGCCCTGCTGTGTAAGATGACAGAGTTACAGGGAATAAATGCCACAGTTCCATCAGGTTATCTATACGACATTATCTTGCTTGACTGCCAGGAGGTAAATCACAGAAAGCTGCTAAGGCAGAAACCAAATGAACACACACAACCCTCCAAGAGAAAGAGAAAAAGGAGAGAAAGAAAGAGAGGAAGGAAGGAGAGGAAAGAAAGGGAGAAACAAACAAACACAGATTTTGAAGATACCAAAGTAATAGGGGCTGGGCTGTAACGTGGCAAGTGGGGTCTCATCGAGTGCCCTGCTGACTGGTCAGGTTCACTCTTCAAAAGGTATAAATGTTGCATCGGAGGTGGATCCAAACCTTGTACATTTCCCATTACAAGGGAGGAGAGAGGTGGCAGAGATGCAAGCAACGTGAAAGGGATAATAGGAAAACAGAAACAGTGGGTGCCGAACAGCAAGACAACTCTCCTGAGCTAAAGATGATGGCTGGGACTACCTGCTTGAGTGAGAGTGCAAGATCAGGATCAAAACAGGAGCAGGAGCTCCTTTTCTTACAATGTTACTGCCCCTGGCAGGCAGATACCATTATGGTTTGAAGATACTGTAAGTCACTTGAATCAGTTGCTACCAGGGTTGTCAAGAGAAACAGTGCTTGGAGGTGAATCTTTAGTATAAGCATGAACATTAAATTATGGGCGACAATCTGGCAAAAATGAATGTAAGAACAAGGAGCAAGGAGACTTTCAAAACCCACCTAGATGCATTCCTGTGCGGACTACCCTAGGTGATTCTGCTTTTGGCAGGGGGGTTGGACTCGATGATCTCTGGAGGTCCTTTTCAGCCTCTAAGATCTTGTCATTCTGTGATCAGATACAATCCCAGCAATAAGAAAACCTGAAAGCAGATTGTCAAGCAATGCCCAAAGCTGTTATATATTTAACAAAATTATATTTACTGGAAGATAACATTCTTCTCTCAGCATCTGGATTACTGGAAATTTTGAGTAAGTCTCTGAAGATTTATAATTCAGTGTTTTTTTCCTATGAAGTAAAGGATATCTTTGATTCTCCTAGTAATATGATGCCGTTTTACTGTGACAAGACTTTGAAGTATTCTCCTAATGTTCATTATTTGTTTTAATGAAGGAAGTGTGTAAGTTGTCTGAGAAGAGTATAATACACATAAGCACTGGCCAATACTACTTCCTGCAGGAACTATTATTTCTTTAATAGCAGTCAAAATATTTGTTGCTAACCAGCTATATTCGACTTTATAGTACATTGAAAGACAAGCCAACTTTGTACAGACATGACTAAAGGTTATGAGACAGCTTTCTTGTCAACACCAAATGACATACACCAAACTATTGACTATTCCAACTAGAAATGCTCAGAGATCACCTTTACGAAATACGAAACAGAACCCTAAGTCTTTCTTTGATGTTAAGATTTTACAGACCAACAATAATGCAATCTGGATGAAGAAAGACATCACTTTGATAAAATATATGTTATTCAGTCCTACATACCTTTCTGACGATGTAACACTGCATTCTCTTTAAAAGACTATTTTTTTTAGTACTATAGACACTTCAGAAGAGTAAAAATGCAGTGCGTAATAAAATTGTGACACACAGAAGAGTAGTAAAAGACTAGTCTATATTTCCTGGCCCCAACCAACTGACAGGGTTAAAAAGGTTAATACTCTGACACAGGACACCAGCAGCTACTGTTATATGGGGAAATCTTTTACTTTTTTATATTACCTGTCATAAGAAAAAGCAAAGAATACCTTAAAGCTCTTTCAATTGAGCTAAGCATCTTCAAACAACTTAAAAAACATCCAGATCTAATGGAATTATTTGTTTACTGTATAGATTAAAGCACAGTGCTGGTTGAAAAATGTCTTCTAAAACTACTACAAGATATCCTTGTTATGTTATATACTATGGTTAGACTTCTGACTTTGTTTACAGTTTTGGGTAGTGTTCTCATTTATGCACTACTCGAGGAATACGATTACTTGCATACTTACTTTCTTACTTTTAAATTTGGAAAGAAGCTTATATAAAAAAACCCACAATTAAGAGGCTAAAATATTAACAGTAAAAACAATTATTTCTAATTGTAGTTCTGAATTCCATTTGATTCCATGGGATTTAACGGCATGATTTATTTAAAAAATCTGGAAGGGAACTGCAACTCCTTAAGCATAAAACCTTCAAATCATTTGCACAAAAAATTATTAACTTTATGTAATATTAATTTTGCATAAGGTTTCAAAGGTTCTAGGTGTTGTGATTTGCTATTTGCATGGAATATCCAGCAAAATTTTCACTGGAAGTTATAAGCTTCAGAGACACAGCATTAACATGGATTCCTTTTCAAAGAGAAATTCCTGTCATTGGTCTGGTAATGATGTAGGCTTTATCTCCAAAAAACAGATTAAGAATATTTATGCTCAAGGAAAAGGCCTGCCTGTGTAAAAGAATGTTCAGTTTTGCTGTATTCACATTTATAAGATGTCTTGCAAGACATTCTGGAATATATTATTGTAGCTAGAAATAGTCATCAGAGTTGAGCCTGCTTAACCCCTACTACCTGCAGAAACACTATTTACTATTATACCCACCCACAGAATTCGAGAAAAGTATTTTGAACATTTTTGTTTTGCAGCTTTGGGGTTTTGGTGTGTTTTTGTTTGTTGTTTTTTTTTTTATCATAAGACATCTGCACTGTCTGGAAAAAAAAACCCAAACATTTACATTTGGGCAGTATTTTACAGAAAGTATTTTTAACTTCCAATTCAGGCTCCTATTTACAAGGGAAAAATCTTTTGTCTCTCATATGCTAACCTGATCTAAACTTTATTTGGCAGTGCTAGGTTAACAACTGGACTTGATGATCTTAAAGGCTTTTTTCCCAGCCTAAACGACTCTAGGATTGTAACGTGTGTTCTTGCATACATTTCATATTTAAGCTTGCGCCTTCCTGTTATGACTGAGATCACTGCTATGTGAGTAACAACTGCTTGTGCCATATACAAACACAGCACAGTGCCTCCCGAGGGGACTCTATCTGTACACCAGCTGAACGGCCAGCCAAGTCCTGCTGAGGTGCTACTCTTCCTACCAAAGAGGCACTCAAACCAAGGAGGATAACAACTACTCGGCCTAATTTACTATTCATCGGCTACATTGTTTCTTTCTCCAGTAATAAAGCAATATTTGTCAATCTTTATTTTATCCTTAACTGGGTTTACCTAAAGGCTTGGGAGAAAATTCTCTAATGAGTAAAATTACGAAAAATCCATTTCAGCACTCCATAGAACTGCAAAATGTCCCTGCCCAGAGCGAGGGCTAACTCATTCTGGGTACACCAGTACTTACCAACTCGAACCACTAGGGTCACACTCAAAAGCTCTGGAGCCATGTCGCGCACTGGCGGGACGGTTGTTGCCCGTATGGGGCTGGATCTGCGTCACGGCAGGGCCGGGAAATGGAGGGGCAGGCCTTGGTGCAGAGGGTCGAGGTTGGGGGAGCCGGCGTGGCTGGGGGAGCTGGCGTGGCTGAGGTCCCGCACAGCCAGGCTTCCTCTGGGGCAAGGAGTTTAGAGGTGCTGGGTTGGAACGAGGGGGGCCGTGGCTGGGGTGCCAGCGCAGAGCACGGCCGACCCCCGGCGGAGACCTGTGCCAGGGGCCCAGCTTCCCCCGCGCGGAGACCTGTGCCAGGGGCCCAGCTTCCCCCGCGCGGGGCCTGGCCCGGCTGGCTGAGGGGCTGGGCGCCGCGCGCTGCCCCGAGCTGAGCCGGCCCTGGAAGCCTGCGAGGCTCTGCGCCAGCCGTGCCCGGAGCTGAGCCGGCCCTGGAAGCCCGCGAGGCTCTGCGCCAGCCGTGCCCGGAGCTGAGCCGGCCCTGGAAGCCTGCGAGGCTCTGCGCCAGCCGTGCCCGGAGCTGAGCCGGCCCTGGAAGCCTGCGAGGCTCTGCGCTAGCCGTGCCCGGAGCTGAGCCGGCCCTGGAAGCCTGCGAGGCTCTGCGCCAGCCGTGCCCGGAGCTGAGCCGGCCCTGGAAGCCTGCGAGGCTCTGCGCTAGCCGTGCCCGGAGCTGAGCCGGCCCTGGAAGCCTGCGAGGCTCTGCGCCAGCCGTGCCCGGAGCTGAGCCGGCCCTGGAAGCCTGCGAGGCTCTGCGCCAGCCGTGCCCGGAGCTGAGCCGGCCCTGGAAGCCTGCGAGGCTCTGCGCTAGCCGTGCCCGGAGCTGAGCCGGCCCTGGAAGCCTGCGAGGCTCTGCGCTAGCCGTGCCCAGAGCTGAGCCGGCCCTGGAAGCCTGCGAGGCTCTGCGCCAGCCGTGCCCGGAGCTGAGCCGGCCCCGGGGGCGAGAGAGCCCTGTTTGCACAATGCTTTATCTCAGTTATAAAAATCTGCCAGATTCAAGTGCTCGGGGTCTATGGCAAAGATAATCCTTAGAGCAAATAAGCGACCACGGCTAATTGAGATTTGACAATGCAGCGTTATTCACTTGAAGTATAAATTATAAACATCGTATATTTATTCTGACCTGCACCTCTAGCCTAGTTCAAGATACTGAGGTTCTGGGAACAGCTTCTGTGTGACTGAGCTAGCTGTAGTATGGTCCGTGTTAATGATGCATAAACCAACCTGAGAAAAATCAAGAGCTGCTTAAACCTTAAACTGGCTCTCCAGCCAAGCCAAATATTTTCTGGTAGATGAAGCTACATCACTACTTTGATTATTTTTTTTCCCACATGCTGCATCTTTGTCTTTCTGTCACCTAGTTCTCAGGCCAGTTTCCATTTTATGAGTCAAGGTAACACAGCAGATTACACAAGAAGGTATCTGCTGTGATCTCTGCCAGAAACTCTGTTTCTTGCTGTTAATATTTGGCTCTTCTTTGCCTGTCTCTCCTCAATCTAATTTACACATAGACAGTGTAAATCTGAGGTTGGATGGTTTTAATGTGGAAAAATGCAGATTTTTTTAAGTTCACTTTTGATGATAATCAAGAAAAATATATTTAAAATAGCAGGGTGTTTTTATTGCAGACATTTCTGTCTGTTTTTACTAGACACAGAATAGAACAGAATGTCTCTAAAACACATTTGCTTAAATAAAAGCATCAGTAAATACTAGAAGAGAAATTAGATTTAGCAACAATTGGTCAAAGCTCCCTCCAGTATCAGCAAGTTCATCTGGATCTTATTTCCCAGGTCAATACAGTTTGCATCTCTTAGGCCTGAGAAACCTTATCATATGTTATGGGTGAGAGAGGAAATGCTGCTTCTGCAGCCTTGCAAGCACTGTCCTGATTTGTGGGGAGAGACAGAGATCTTTTAAAGCTCATTTGATAACAGTTAAAAATAATACTTGTAATTTTATAGTGACTCTTATTCAGGCGAGAATCCCTAGCTCTTTAGCAATGCCTCTGGAATTAGTCACTGCCACGGAAAATTATCAAGGGAAGGTGAGCTGGTGACTTACCCCAGTGGCGCAGTGCACACAACTCCATGCAGCACGCAGGAGCAGGAACCGGCACGAGGTGCTCCACTAAGGAGCTGATCCCAGAAACTGAATTTTTACTATGTCAAATCGACCCTGCGTGTATGCATTTAACAGTCAGGGAAGCCAAAGCAAGCAAATTGAAGAGTTAATGTGAAGCCAGACATAAAGCAAGCAGCAATGTACCATTACAGCTATCCAAGCTCCCTGCAGATTATCGCCACACAGAGAAACTATGTCTTGTGGTTTCCTGACATGTTCTTTAGTGCACGATTGGGCTCCAAATGACTGTAGCCACATGATGCAAAAAACAAACCTTTTTGAATACACTACAACCTCCAAAAGGCTACCAGTGCCTAAGAAACCCACCAGCCTCATGTACACACACACTATAATGCACAATGTAAACCAACAGCCTTTGAATGACCTGTAGTTTCAGAAACTCCCTTGAGTTTCCATCACAGACTATATTCCTCCCCAGGTTTCCTCAGCCTGAATATCCTGAGCCTCTGTATGGGCTGGTGTGAGCCCAGGTCATTCTATGTGCTGTGGGAGAGAAGAAAGATCACACAGGGTTTTCTTTCTCCCAGTATTTCTGACATCTTCAGTAACACCTAATACCATTATATAGTGGAGTGGGGAAGACTAATTTTATAGTTTTTTCCCCCATCAGGAGATTTAATGTGGGTTTTTTTTTTGTTTCACAGACTACTTGCACCTACAGTAGAGGAAGAGATAATGGCAATATAGAGTAGGAAGAGCAGGTAGGAACTATGATCCCCTTCTGTGGCTTCTGAAAGGTGTGGCCACCCACCCTCTTTCCAAATACTTGTACAGAAGCATGCAAGGAATGCCCTTACTAGCTCCCAACAATAACACCCTGAAGGTTAACACCGAGCTTTCTCCATCAGAAGCTGATGTTGCAACTGCTCCCTAGCATGCCAGCTGGACATCACAGCTCCTGGCTATAGAATCTTCAGTGGTGCTGCTGAGCTGAGCACCTGTGAGAAAAGGGGACAGTACTTACACCCATCTCCTTGGAACTAAGAATTGCTAAAACCCTATTGATTTCCCTAACTTGGAAATAATTGAATATATTGTTAGAGATGGATTATATTATCGGATAATTAGTTTCAACAGAACTGAAATGAATGGATTTGAGGGGGGTTATTCTATTCCTTTTTGTTAAAGATATTGTCTTAGGAGGATATTGTGATTACATCTGCACTAGGGGCACATGAGAATGTGCTGGAAAAATAGAGAATGACAGAGTCTGGGACACCCTGCCTCTTTCTGGCAGTAGTACAGCTTCATCAGCTGAACAGGTTCTCCTGCAGAAGGTCCTTTGTGCTATTGGTACTGGCTATGCACTCTGAGGATATAGCTGTTTAAAGAAAATTTGTGGCATTTATCCATGTCCAAATACTGAGATCATTGTGTAAATGAGTGCATTAAAAATAAAAACTAAAAAATGTGCACCTATTTCCAGAGATGCACAGCCTCACCAAGGTTCCATACTTATTCTGCAGGATGCTCAAGGTACACTTTTTAATGGATCTTTAATAAAAGTGCAAATTACCCATGAAAGTGGTAGATACTTCACTGCTTGGAATGACATCTCCAGGCAGGGCTGTGCTGCCTGGAAGAACAGCAGAAGCCTGAACTGTATTAGCTTTGCTATAGCACCGAATGGGAAAGAAAACCTACAACCTCTAATATGCTGTGCCTGATAGAAGAAATCTCATAGAAAAATTAAGAAATCATTATATTGTTATGAAGTATTTCTGGATTCAGTATGTGCAGGCTTCACTTCAGTTGTCCAGTTGAAACCAGAAGAAAATTACTTCTGCAGAATTACTATGTGAAATAAAATTTTATGGTTTCAGTTGTATTAATGTTACACTAAAAACTAACCAAAGCTCTTGACATATCACCCATGTGAGTCCTACCATAGTGGGAAAAAAAAATTCTCCTAGAATAATGTTATATGGCTTGCCAGCTGTAAGCCTCCTGTTTTGTGGGCTAGTACTATTCAAATGTGCTATTTCTTTTTAATTATCATGCCAAGAATAATATTTCTTCCATTATATAACATTCTGCTGCCCAGGGAAGGGCAAGGTACTTTCTCACACGTACTGAAGACATTTAAGCTCAGCAAAATTCCTAGGAAAGTGCTTAGGAGTACATGGTTTTTGAACCCTGTGCTTTGCTTTGTGGTTTTTACTGGGGAGGAACACACACCAGTGGGAGAGTAAACTGTGTTGCAAAGACACTACCTGAAAACTACAAATAGATGGTCATTCGTTGGGGAAAAAAAAAATCAAGGGGAAGTTTAAAGAGGATTATAAACAAATTCCTCTATAGAAACAAACAACAACAATTAAAAATTCAAACAAACCCACAAACAAACCAACCCCCCAAACCAGGAAAAAACAAACTAGACCTTAGCTAGTTATCCCAGTCTGGTATTTCCTTTGACAGTCACAACCCTTTTGTTAGGAAACAATTTCCACCTTTTAATTTTTTTCTTCTCCACAAATGCATTTACTTTAAAGTCTCCTATTAGCTCCATGAAACTACAGCTTCCCCTTCAGAGTAAATGTGTGGTATTACTGCCCACCTGAACGCCATGTTATCTCTCATTCCCCAGATTAGGGAGTACCCAATTCAGATACGGTATCCAAGATAAACAGACATAGCATTTTAGTGTAAATGTTGTGCCTGTACATATTTACAGCCCTTATTCTTCCTATCACCATGCCCACAAATAATAATTTTTACATCCCTTTTATGAAAGCTTAAAGAAAGGAAATGAAATGGTTGCAAATACCAAAGTAAACCAACAGAACTGTTAAAATCCTTTCTCAAGAGGGTTCACTCTGCTCTATTTAAAGAGAAAGCGGCACTTTGACTGAAGTAATCCATACCAGAAATGAGAGAATAAGCTAACCATTGAATCCATTGAAAAGAGGAGTTGAGGCATAAAAAATTACTAAAAAACAATTACTGTAAAACAGCAGGAAAGAGAACGAATAACTGAAACTGAGGGATGGATCCTACCTTTTCCGATGAGCAGTGAACATGGCAGCATGACCTGGGTGGTCCTGGATCTTCGTGGTGTCAGGGCTGAGTCTAGTGGTAGCGTCGCTGATGCTCTGAGATGCCCCTTAGTGTATGACAACAGCTTTGAGGAAAGCATTGCTGTTTCAAAGGGAAGATTTTTAAATGACACATTAAGAGAAATAACAGATTTCATTTGCAACTCAAATTTAATTTGCAAAGCTGTTGGGGGCATACCTCACTCCTCATGCAGGATCCACAGGTACTTGACAGCAGGAGGCTGTAATGCTGCTGTGTTCCACTACTGTTGCAATTCTCTAGAGTCTGGAGAAAGCAGACATGAATTTGCCGTTGGCTTTGGAGGGACACATCATGGGAGACAATAAACATTAAAGCTGTGAGCAACCTGTTGGTGGTGCACTGCCTGTGGCAGCAAGTTTCTGGAAAATAATATCTTTAGTGTTTATCTGTGCTTCCGTGCATCACTTGCTGTCAGGTGATGCCACAGTAGGACACAGGGAGTCAGCAAGGGCAGCAACAGAGCCACATACATCATTCAAGGACATTTACAGGTACAGAACAAGCACTGTCAAAGGCAGCCCATGTTAGCTGGTGCTGGGGAGCCACAGTATTTTCTCAGAGTACTACTAATGGCTTCTGCTGCTCCATGCAGTGGACACATGCACTGTTAAGTTGTTCACAAAATGCTGGGATACCCTTGGGTAGCTAAATACTCCTGCACATTGATTTTCTTCCCAAAAAGTTGCTCCCATCATATGTCCTCCTCCTAGAAGTAATTGATGACTGAAAGTTATTCTCATCTTAAAGTTTCGAAAAAATATAGTTTTAAGCAATCTACATTTTTGTTTGGCCTTTGGGTTTTTTTTTAAGGCTCATTCAGGAAACTCTGCAATAGGTAGGAGTTAAACATTTTTGATCCTAATGAGATTTGAAAACAGTGTATCTTCCATACTACCCATAAAAGCAAGCAAAAAAATTAGAAGGATTTTAGCAGTCTTTAAAGAGATAATTTTTTTTCATAACCTTATATATTTCTACAGTGATCCAAAAAGACTGAAAAAAACCCAAATGGCAACATAATACTACAGTGTAAAATAAAACCATAGATTAATACCAGGAAACTACAGACTACTCCATCTGAGTCTGTGCAGGGAAGTCTTTGAAACTATTTTAAGTGACTCCAGCTTTTTTATTTATGGGAAGTACTTGGATGTTGACATTGAAAACAAGTTTTGCAAATTCTCAAACACAGAACCTACAAGAGCAGCAAATAAAGAAAAATGTTCTGAGATTAGCATCAACAACAAATCCCCAAACTTTTGATCTTTAAAATACATTGACTAATGGATGAGAAAGTGACTTTCAGTTTAGATAACAAGACCAGTTCTTTGGATCAAATAAATGCACAAAAGAAAAACCAGAACCCTGTCCCTAGCCTGTGAGAGACAATAATAAAACTCTACTGACTGCAGAGGAGAAGGTATGAACCTTTGAAGTAGATGGCTGCAGAAAAGCAAAGGCCTCTCAGAGAATGGAAAAATCCATAACTTAACTCCTAGGTTGTGTCGCTTTCAAAATGCAGATTATTGAGAGCAATGAGAACTGACAATACTGCCTGCAGAAAAATCACAGTTGTAATAGGGCTTAAGTAGCAAGAATGGAGATACTTCTCAAGATGCCAAAAAGATGTTAAATATGAGCAAGTCAATCACTGAAAAATACATTCAATCCACTCTGGAAATTTCAAACATAAGAGTGAATGAAAAGACCAGCCCATTTAAGCAGTGTGCTTACATTAAGCACATGGATAGTAATCTGCACCTTCCTTTGCTCTGCTTCATCATCCAAACCAGTTTTGTGTTGTTTTTTTTTTCAAGAAAAAAACATTCACAGTATATTTGTGTCACCAAATCCAACGTGCACTCAGAGATTTCTAAGGTCAAAAAGAGGCATTACAACAGAGGCCACATATTTCATAGAGTTGTTCATGTCCTTAGGACAGCATCTTTTAGACTGAATCCAAACCGGTCTCTTAGAAATTTATCCACATTTGATGGCAAAAGAGTGGTTAAAAAAACCTACCACATAATTCTGTAGCCTATTTAAATGCCAGTTTTTACCATTGCATGTGCACAATCCCTACATTTGCAAAACGTATTTGTAAAAAGTATGAACTGATCCTATTGTTACATCCTTGCATCTCAGACAGAACAAGGCCTGTTTACTGGCAGTGAGAGCATCTCTTCCTATTAGCATACTAAACTTGAGGTTACAGGTCTGAGAAACTTCTTCACAGAGATAAATGAACACCTGAGAAAACACAGGCTTGTTAAAAAATGAAGGTGTACAGCTCTACTATGTGGCTCTGTGCCAACAATATGAAAAAGCAGCTCCCAGCACCTGCACGTGCATGTACAAGTTTGGATTTTAGTAGATAATTGAGGGTGCATGCCACCTATTAAAGTGCTGTAGAAAAGCTTTGATCCCATTGACATCTTATATATGTGTGTTCATGTGTGCATAGGCGTACCTATTATATATATTAAAAAGTATTTTAATCATTCATGTAGGAGCCTTTTTTAAGATGCCATTTTGTTTCCCCAAGATTTTTGTGTTTATCACTTAGTGATGCCTAGGATGACTGAGAAGTCGAGAAAGAGGAAGGGCTTGTGCTGTGTAATTTTATATGCTTTGAGTAAAGCACCTGGAATGCTCTGTCTTGCTCTGTCGAAATCAGTGCCAAAACTTCCACCCATTTCATCAGGGCCAGAATTTCAAACCTATGTCAGGAGGTCATCTTAAGTGCTGAAAGTTAAACATCTGCTTAAGCAGAAAAGAAAGTTCCCTCATTGTTGGCTTAGATACACAGACAAGACAAGGCAAGACACAGCAGATGGGGCTAAACAGCAGGGTGAAGGTTTACTTGTCACTCTTAGAAATGTAATTGTAATGAATAATGCCCAGGCCCTGAATATACAGATATAAAATATACCAGAATCCCTGTATACGTATTCTGGAAAGATTTGTGTTAACTGAGCCAATGAATCTGAAGATCCTCATTGCAGCCAACAGATGCTTCACCTCCTGCAGGTCAGGTGCTTGGCTGTGCCAGCCATCCCCAAGACCTTCATTGGACCCATCTCCAGAGGTTGCCAACAGACTGACTCTTTCTGCACTGTGGCATATTAAGCAGATACTCTTTCTATTTTACCTTCCCTTCTATGCTAGGAAGATTGAAGTGAGGGGAAGAGTTGCAAAAAAGTTTGAGTTCTACCAGTTTTGGCAGAAGTGGTCTCTTGGCTCCTGCCACTACTGATAACTAAATGCTTAAAGCTCAACTGCACCCTTTGATGCTCTCTACTGATCACACTACTCCAGGAGCCAACTAGCACCAGGGGACGGAAAAGCTTTGCAACTCAAAAATGACTCCTAGGCAGTCTCTTTTATTTGCCTGTTGAGTGTCAGTCTTCTATACTACATTTCTAAGGAAGGCTTCTGTAATGCTTTTTCATGCTCTTGCTCCTTTTAGTCCTTGTTCCAGAAGTGCTAATGTGGTTCCTCAGTTTCAAACGATCTGCTGGAACAGCAGAAAACCTGAATTCCTTGCCAGGGAAGCCTTAATGCTTACAGTAAGAAGGAGAAGTATTTTCTTCTTAGGTGTATGACTCTTTTAAAATTATTTGTACTTAATTGCAGGGATTAACAAACCATATTTACAAGGGGATATTAAAAAAAAAAAGGGGGCAAGAAAAGAGTCACCTTGTCCTGCAAACCTTACTGCTAAGGGTACATAGTCACAGCCAGTGAAGCAAGTAAGCATGCATTTCTCTTTGTAAATTTAGTCCCTCAAATCTATTAAACTCAGAATTGTTTGAGTGGGAGTAACACTGATGAGGCTGTCCCATTGGACAGTCTGTAAACTACTCCCTTTGATTTGAACAGGCAATAGCAATTCCTTCTTACGTTTCTTACCTCTGGCAGATGTCCTTTGCATGGGTACTCAGGTATGTTGCAGAAAAGCACTTCAGGAAAGGGGATGTGCATCAAGAGCTGGCTGATCTTCTCCCTGTCCCGAGACTTCCGTATAGTCGGTTCAATATGCACATTCCCTTTGGATGAAATATAGTAGTTTTATGTTAAGTTCCGACCTGCTTCTAATTTCCTGGGATATGCATTATATGAAATTAGTTTTGTGTTTTTGACAGTGGGAAGAGCTTGTCTAGGGCAATTTTATCAGTCTTCCACATACAAAGTAAATCAATTAGATCACCACAACATTTCCTTATCCCTAGAGAGAATAGCCTTGATTTGCTCAACCACTGTTCATTATAATCTTTCTGTTTTGTAAGTGTCATGGGTTTTAATGCTTGATACAGATTTAGATGTCATCACAAAAGCACATGGGAAAATTCATTTTGTAGGTAACGGCAGGAGCATCAAAACTCACTTAAGCTCCACATAATTCTTTGGCAATATCTGGCAACTTTTCCTCCCAAAACAGAATTAATAATTTTCACTATCTTGAATTTTATGGAAACATCATAAAGAGATTCTTGATGTAAACACAATTCAACTGTGATCTTCTTACAGCTTGAAAAGCAACACATTAAGTATCAACTTGGTCTAGTTGAAGATGCCCCTGCTGACTGTAGGGTGAGGTTGGACCTTTGGAGGTCCTTTCCAAACCAGAGCGTTCTGTGATTCTCTGTGGTTTCCACATTAAATATGGGCAGTCAGTGAGACTTACAGCAAGCTTCCTAATCACATTTGCTGCAGTTTTTCTTTGTGAATCTAAGGCTCCTGCTTTTACAAAGTTTTCATCATTACCATTATATATAAAATAAAACATTTTTTTAAAAAAAAAGCAATTATGCCAAAGGAAAAAGAACAGTTTTGTGATCCTTGTTTGCAGCAAGCAAAAGACCATTTGGCAAATCACTGAGAAAGACAACGAAATCAGGAGAAAGAGACCTTGAAGTAGTGTGGAAAAGGAAACACAGGATGATTTTTTCTGCTTAGAAAGGATTTCTTATTCTCCTCCATCAGCCAGCTGAAAAGAGAAGAGAGATGATATGTTTGGCATCCTTTTCTATCAGTAATTATGATGTTTGCCCCACTCCATTTTACATGAAGGGATGTGTTCTCCTTAGCTGCTTTCCCAGCTTGTAGGATATGAACTGGCTGGTATGAAAACTCTCTAACTGCTTTTGTACTGGCACCGATCCCAGGCTCGTCAACCTTGGCGTTTGCACTTCCCAAGTGTGTTAAATTTCTACTAATATTCTGCAGAAAGAGGCTGCTAGCAGAAATATTTGCTGATATGGCATTCAGAAATGACCAGTGTGGTATGGAATATTTATGATGTACTCACAAATATTTCCAACAGCACTTACATGACAAATGCTATGCTCATGCACTCCACCAAAAAAAAAGGACAGACAAATCGTAACCTCTCAATCATGGATTGTGCAAGCTTTACCTATTGCAAAATTGAGAATTTATGTCCACATTTGTTTTAAACAACAAACATAGCTGATTGTATTAGCTGTCTAGGAAGTTAATGAGACAGTAGTCCTTCTGAAATAACTTGTTATCTAGGATAATGGTAACACGAAGAGTTAAGAATATGTCAGAAGAGCTATGAGCTCTGTCTTATTTACTGACCATATCCACAAATAGTCTGTTCTTGGATTCGCTCTGCCTCTAGCCTGGAGCTGAACTGCTTCTGGGGATCAGTAGTATGTAATTATCATTTTATTGTGTGGAATCACTCACTGTTAATATATTATTTTGATAGATGCACATAGTACTACCAAGTGTATTTTATCTACTGTGGGTATGGCTTTTATCTACCATAACACTTTCAACAACTAAAGTCAGTTGATATGCTGCTTCTTTTCTAACATTCTTAGACTATAGTTAAAGGATTTTCACTTGTCTGAATGTTTTCTTACTTATTCTAAGGCTCCCCTTTATATTTGTGAAATGTTCTGTTTTGTAACGTTCATGTGCTCTCAAATGGGCTTTAAAAACAGAATAGCAATAGCCACTTGCAGAGTGCATATACTGTTCTCAAGATAAGCAACAGTGAGTGTAGAATTACAATTCTTTTAAAGCTTTTGTAGTGTACAAATAGTGCACTGGGGGAACACAAAGCTCCCCATTCACATTTATTACCTTCTCTGTGTCATTTCTCACTTACCAGGGCACTTCTTGGTGCATTTTGACAAGCTCTGTGGATACAAGCATTTTAAAACACCCTCATTCATCTGCAAAGCAGTAGTTTATCTCTTATTTTCCTTCTCTCAATTTGAATTTTCATTAATCTCTCTCATTTTTCTAGGTTAATGCTTAATATTCAGAGGCACAAATGCCAGGGTTTGTTTGATGAGTTAAATAGTCTCACTGCATGACAGATCTGTTTGATGAAAGTCACCTTCCTTCCTGACCATGCACTACTTTTCCATATTCAGGAAGCATTTTTAAGAGGAGACAGCATTGAAGTAATTCTGCCTCTACTTAAATCCCGTGACACCCATATCTGAAACTTAATACACGTAGAGCTGAAAATAAGAGCTCTTTAAAAGCCTTGGAGTTAAGAATTACACACAGGCAGCGTTTAGTCCTTTTGCTTGCATTTTTGTCCTTCTCCTAGCAGATGCAGCAAACAATTCTTTTCTCTTTACTCTGAACAACGAAATGAAAGATACAGCACTGCAAGTATGCCCAAAACTTTTTCACTCTTTTCTGTTTTTTTTTATGAGAAAACGTGCCCTAACTCTGACACATGAATAGAAAGCTGTAATTCTGACCTGTACAGACAATAGCCTGCCAGATAGTTGTGATACAAATATCAAGGAAGAACAAAAAAAAAAAAAAAAAGATGGATATAGACGGAATCCTGGCCCCATTGAAGCGCATGGGAATTTTGCCATTGATTTGAAAGGAGCCAGGATTTCATTGCAAACGCATTGTTCAGCTGTAAAAGTTGTCACTTTTAAGTCGGTACACCCTCATGCAATCAGTCCCAAGCTCCTGATGAAATTATATGTAATTTTTCATATTGCCTAAATATTTTTGTTAACAGCTGACCCTTTCCCTTTTTAAACACAACCTCCTTCTGCAAGACATATATTGAAGACTTTTGTTGATTTTAATATGAATTTCAGCAACTTTCCCACATCCTAGTAAAGCCTGCTTGAGCTATTTGTTTCCACACAATTCCTCTTCTTGTTCTTCTCACTTTTGGTATAATCACTGTGAATACAACTGAAAGTAACTGAAATTAATACAGGACCTGGTTGAATTGTGGCACTTTCTGGCTTCCTGATAGCATAATTCTTTATCATCATTCTGTCTGCCTTTGTTCTTGGCAATATGTTTAGATAAACTACTTATCTACTACTGTTATCTTTATTGCACCCAACACTTAAGTTACAAACATGGGGGTGAATATTTGAGGAACTTTTATGTGTCTGTTTCATTGGGGAAGCTTCTTTCTTGCTATCTGTATGGTCAGAGCATCTGTCTACCCTCATGCCCGACTTTTGGAGAGGTAACAAAGTAGTTTGAGAGGAAAAAGAAAAGAGAAAGTAGTGGGCAAATATTTTATATCATGCTTAACTAAAATACTCGGTGCTGCAACTTGCAGCAGTGTCACATCCTGTGACTTAACACAAGCCATTATGAGTTCACAGAAGAAAAAGCTATCTCATTATTTACAACTGTACATTATCTGCTGAAAATAAATACATTGCCAAAATTAAGCAATAAACTTACTTAAAATAGCAAATGTACAAGCAAAATAGCACAGCAGCTGCACAGTGAGCTTGGCCTTGGGTAGAAGCTACAAGTCAGACAGCTTGTGGTGCAGTTACTGTGATGCTGGCAGGCAGTGCCCTCACCCACTGACAGCTATTGCTCTCCCTACAACACTTTGTGACCTGGGAGAGTTTCTCTTTAGATACCTAAGGAAAAGTTTCATCCACAGAAAGATGTGTAATTAAAGTATAATCATCTGCCCCACCCTGCCACTGAACAGACACAGAGGAGCAAGTGGTGCCCATGGCAGGGGTCTGTGGGCCCAGGTGAACCTCAGGAGATTCAACAAGAACAAAACCAGAGTCCTGTACCTGGGCTGCAACAATCCTCACTATCAATACAGACTGGGGGAGGAGGTGACAGAAAGCAGCCCTGTGGAAAAGGACTTGGAGGTGCTGATGGACAAGAAGCTGGACTTGAGCAGACAGTGTGAGCTTGCAGCCCATAAGGCCAATCACATGCTGGGCTGCGCCAAAAGATGCACTGTCGGCAGATCCAGAGAGGGGATTCTGACACTTTGCTGAGACCTCCCCTGGAGTGAAGCATCCAGTTCTGGAGCCCTCAATATAGGAAGGACATGGGAGGACCATATAGCAAGTCCAGAGGAGGGCCAGAACAATAATCAGGGGTTTGAAGCACTTCTACTGCAAGGACAGGCTGAGGAAGCTGGGGTTGCTCAGTCTGGAGAGGAGGCAGCTCCAGGGAGGCCTAATAGCAGCCTTCCAGTACCCTTGAGGGCCTACAAGAAGGCCAAGAGAGAGACTGTTCACAAAGGCCTGTAGTGATGGAACAAAGGACAACAGCTTTAAACCAGAGCAGAGCAGATTTCGATTGGATGTTAGGAACAAGTTTTTCACTAAAAGGGTGATGGAACACTGGAACAGGTTGCCCAGGGAGGTGGCTGAGGCCCCTTCCCTGGAGATATTCAAGGTGACGTGTGACAGAGTTCTGAGCAACTGGATCTAGTTGAGGATGTCCCTGCTGACTGCAGCAGGAAGATGGACTAGATGACCTCTGGAGGTCCCTTCCAGCCCAGACCTTTCTGTGATTCTATGATTCAAAGTGACTACCTGAAATGAGGAAGAAAGCAAACATCTTTGCTACGTATTTCCTGCAGGCAGACTGTGTATGGTGGCTTTTACAGCTGCATCCGCCAGCACTGAGGCAACAGCCGGACTGCCCCAATGCCCTGTGGGCATTCTTCCCCCTAGCACCTTTAATCGAACCCAACAGCAGCAGTCAGCTTTGGCCCTACCTCACTTTTTAGGATCTGCACCCCATTTTGCTGTACCATAACACTATGGCAGTGGTTCAACCATGCAAAGACCCCAGCAGCTACTGAGGAGCATCCTTACCCAGACATCAGAAAGCTGGCAGCACTTGCCAAGTCCTATTTACTACAGCAAGTGAGGAGAAACTGAGACGGTTAAAAGGTTGTTCTCCCACTGCTCTGGCAAAGGGGAACTCTACCTGCAGTCTCAGGGCTCTGCCCTCCAGCCTTAGCTCTAACCAGGCTGATGTTGTCACTGAGAGTTGAAGGCAGTTTTGCTAGAGAGACAATTAAAGGGAAACCAGTGAAAATGTGCTTCTCAGCTATGTCTAAGAGAAGCTTATCCTGAGAACAAATCACCTGAGTTTAATAAACACATCCTTAAAATAGTTAACACTTCTACTGAAAATCTTCCAGTGATCCTTGTCACTGATGGAAGCTCATTGGAGGTACACCTACAGCTGTCAGATTTGATACAAAAAATCAAGTTAATCTGCTTCAAATTAGATTTGAGGAGAAAGAGGGTAAAATTAAACACAATTGGTTTAGGATGAAATGGCTACTTTGTAGTTCTTGGGCCTTTTATTTATAGTAAATATTTGGCTTGCCTTGGAGTAATTTTTATTTTGGCTGTCTGTAATTAATGACATGGTTCATTAGTTGCAGGGAAGCTAATGGAGCTCTGCTGTACAGTAGTTCACATAATTGTGGGAGGTAACTCATTCCACATGCTTGAACATTGTAATTTCAAAATATTTTCCTAATAGTTCTCAAATAGAAGTATTTCTAAATGCACATTGAAAACTGCCTATATCCAAGTAACATTAACAGACCATAGTTTAAGCATAACATGCCAAGAAGTATTATTTTTGGCTGTAACATAATTGGTATCACATGCTGTTGCTATTTTATATACTCTTTTCCTTTTTGCCTTAACTTTTATTATTTTATACAGGCACAGGTATTACCTGAGGGTGATTTTGCATAGCAAGATGTAGGTGTATATTAGGTACTGGAATTTTAGCTGGTTAGTTTTCTTGTTTCAAGTTGCAACAAATATATCAGGCAGTTAAAGAAACTAATCTAGCAAGTATTTCCTCTTACACCTGGCAGGATAAAGATAATTCTAACATGGCATTTTAAAAACCAATTTAGATAGAAAAGTGGATTACAAATCTACAATAAGACTGAATCTGTAAAAAATTAACACAGTGAATATTCCTATAAGTACCACTTTAACGTAGAGGTCTTTAAGTGTTTCAGCTCTTTATTGCCCATACCTGTAGAAGCCTCACAACTTGCAATCCATATCCCAGTGGCGGAGAGGGTCCTTATTTCTCAGTCACGTTCCTCAGTACTATGCACTCAAACTAAAATGCAACTGTGAAGTGCCAACAGTGAAACAGATACAGGAGATTGTTCCTGTCCCACCTTGCAGCTATTTAATGGGGACCCAATGGAAGCGTAGATGCTGCACAGTCTACCTGTGTTTATTCTCTTATATAGGTATGATAATTTAGATGTAGTAATATTGATGTAGTGGCTGGGGGAGCACCTGGCTAATTACTGTGTACCCAGAGTTTCTGGGCTTGCTCAGATTTCAATCTTTTCCTTTACATTCAGTTCACGCACCCAAACCCACAGTGGAACAGGCTACCCAGGGGAGTTTTGGAGTCTCCTTCTATGGAGATATTCAAAACCCACCTGGATGTGTTCCTGTGTGATGCTCTAAGTGATCTTGCTCTGGGAGGTGGGTTGGGCTACATGATCTTTCAAGGTCTCTTCCAACCCCTAATATTCTGTGATTCTCTGTGATTCTGTGATTTATGTAAGTAATCAAACTTGACCTCCATATTTCAGGTTCAGAATTAAATCTCATTAGAGTCTGAACATCATTTGGGTCAAGATACTTTCTGGCTGCCAGCAGAATTTAAGTGAATCCTGAACTCAGGGGTGGGGACAACCAGATTTCCTTGTGACAGAGCCAAGGTACATGGGTCAGGCAGGGATTTGATATTCCATTGTCTGGGCAAATGGGGGACCAAGAAAGAGATTGGTACCTCAGGGGTTACCTGTCCTGCCATGTATAGATGGTCTCTGGAAATAAGCGCAAAGCTGCAGACCTGAAAAAGTACCAATATGTTAAAATACTTTACATAGAGACTTTATATACACAGCTGCAAAATTGGTTTCATTCTGGAAAATTTAAGCACTCTTAAGTGTGGCTTATTATGATAAGCAGGTGTACTAGAAAGGCAATGCCATTTTTCAGGAAACTGATGGGATAAAAACTGTGGAGAAGTGAGAAATGTTTGTCCACTTGAGGAAAAAACATAGATTATTCTGTTACTTTCAGGTTTGAGCTATGTGTTAATAACACTGATTTTAATACTTGTCTTCCTTAATACTGAGGTTCTGTAGTGATCTTTGCTGTGGAACTCTGTTTCTACTTAGCTGTTTGCAAATTCCTGTTACATTCTGCCTAAACTATTTTGGGATGCTTTTCACTTTGGGGCTTGATATCAGTAAGTATTCATAGACAAATTAAAAGGAACAATGTGCTTAATAGTTCCATGCAAAACTGAGCCAGTACTATTTACAATGCAAATATTATTAATTAGAAAATCACCTGAGATGACTATTTTTGGATAAAAATCAGAACTGCTATATGTCCAGTTTTCATGTTTGTGTAGAGTACAGAGTTTATTTCTAAAGGCGTTTTGAGACAAGCGTAACTAACAAAAATACTAACATTAATATCCATTTTCCTAGTGGCAAAATCATGAAAGCCTCCCCTCCCTGGTCTTGCTCTCAACATTAGTTATGTGATAAGAATTGCTGCTATTATTTCTTTATACATACATTTTTATTTTACAAACAAAACAAAAAGTCCCCAGCCAAAAGCTTACCTGGCACTCTGATGTACCAGAGATGTTTCTAGAATGATGAATACTCAGAGCTGCAACACGTTGCCCGAGTCTGACCATCAGCATTTATGCCACAAGGGAAGGCGTTAATTGCGTATCCTGGGAAACATCCCCAAATTTTACTGCTGCAGCAGCAATAGAAAGTGTAATTCACATGACATATTCAGGTAACTCTAAAAAGACACTCTGGCTAATTGTAATATTTTTGAGTACCCAGAACAGCACCCAGCATTGACATTATATGAAGAAATCCAGACAGAGAAGCAGTTATGTAACTACTTCTAGTCAATATTGGTCAACCGAACAGGTGCAAAGAAAAATAGTTCTGATGATTATATATACTTGAAACATTATGGCATATTAATTATGAAATCTGTCATATAAAATTAAAGACTTTCTGTGCTGACTTAGCATGGACCTGCTATGCAAGGGTTTCCCCCCCCCTTTTTCATATATTTTTCAGTGTAATCCATCTATCTCATGTTTTACGCAGTACCAATCTGTAGTGCAGCTAATTAATAAAGAACTCTAGTAAGTAATATCCACAAATGTATTTTGCAGTATGGCTTTGTCTTATGAAACTGTTTAATGATGTCTAACAGCAACATCAGCAGAAAAAAAAAAAAAAAACCCAAACCAAAACAAGACAGCCTAGTTCATGTGCACTTAGTTCAGCATTTTTGGGAGATCATATACATATCTGTAAGAGTTTCCCCAGTTTGCTCTGCTGGGCTTCATGCTGTGAAGGAACCTATGATCTGGGTGAAGCTAAATAGGAGGATGTGTTTCAGGAGCCACAGTAAAATACTGTAGCTGTCGATCAATGATCTGTCTCAGGGGCTGGGCTGAAACTTGCACAGAATTAAATTCCTGACTTTATGCATTGGCACATTAGAGCTGCTGCACCAAATGTGATCATGCTACAGACTCTCTCCTGCTGAGCAGATGGCATGGTAATGCACTGTTAGATGCACAGTATCACAGTATCATCAGGGTTGGAAGAGACCTCACAGATCATCAAGTCCAACCCTTTACCACAGAGCTCGAGGCTACACCATGGCACCAAGTGCCATGTCCAACCTTGCCTTGAAGTTCCCCAGGGACGGCAACTCCACCACCTCCCCGGGCAGCCCATTCCAGTGTCCAGACCTTTTTCATAGAATCATAGAATGTCAGGGGCTGGAAGGGCCCTCAGAAAATCACCTAGTCCAAGCTCCCTGGCAGAGCAGGATCACCTAGACCAGATCACACAGGAACACATCCAGGTGGGTTTTGAATACCTCCAGAGAAGAAGACTCCACAACTCCCTTGGGCAGCCTCTTCCAGTGTCCTGTCACCCTCAACAGTGAAAAAAATCCTTCTCCTGTTTAAATTAAACTTTCAAGAATAAATCTAGTTCTGCCAATTACCAGTGATCTATTTCCTGAAAGTCACATACTTCAGCTCCAGCAATGCTTGGTAGACCACGTACTTGATTCAGTAGGAAACTTTTTTTTTTTTTTTTTAACATAAAAATGACATTTATTTGTCCTACAATTGCCAGGGGAAAAAAAGCAAAAACCAACAAACAAACTCAAATGAACAAAACAATAATAAAAAAAACTAAAACAAAACAAAACAAAAATCCCAAACAAACATTTTTATGTATTCTAAATACCTAAATAAAAAGCAATTAACATGCCCCTTCTCTCTGTTTCCTCTCTCAAATTGAGAGGGAAGGATGGTGTTTAACAGACGGGAAAGCAAAGCACAGCTAAGTTATGCCTAATTCACCACAATTTGCACTTGCAACCAAAACACTTTCATATCAGAAGCACAAGTTGTTCTACTTATGTCAGTTTGGATTGGACTGTGACTTTTATTGCTTAGAAGGAGAATGCTAAACCATGGTGTTTCCTAACTCCTTTAAATCAAAGGGGGTTTTACAACTTCTCATTTTTGATTTGGCAGTGCTGAAGTTAATGGAACTTTGTCTCTAGGTTCCACGTAAAATGATTCAATGGTTAATATAAGCCCAGAGATATTTCATAGGTAGTAATGGGGATTTGGGATTTCTGTCTTGAATCATACATAAAATAATATCTGAAATTCAGAGATATCATTTGTAAACTGTTGGGAAAACATTTTTTCTTTTCCCCCTTTTTTTTTTTCTTTTCCCCCTAATGGAAGTCACTTTGTAGAACATCCAAAAAGTTGTCTTCTTGTTATCCATATTTATGAAGGAAATTCTCCATTTAAAATTTCCTGGTAGAATCCAACCATTTGAGTTAATTTTAATTTCAGAATGGATTAGGCCTGAAAACTCAGCTGGCTCTACCAAGAAAACAGACTTTCTTCTATTTCCCCACCCTGAATTTTGGATGTATTGAACATAAAGCAAGACAGGCAGACAGTCATATTTACTTACAGCAGAGACATTGCCAAGTTTATAGAAACAACCTTTATCAAAAGTTTTTTTTGTCCGTGATATTTCTCTTCCAGATACATTTTGAATTTTCATTTCTTTTCATATTTCCTTAGATACTTTGTTGATTTTTCTGTCTTGGCAACACAGTCTATCATTATATCTTGTTTTAAAATGTGTTGAGTGATTAGAGAGGAGTCAGTGCAAAAATAGCAACAGCCGTGACTGCCTGTGCCTTACCAAAAATACCCAACCCTGTATGCCTTCAGACATATCATGCTGGTGAGGCTACCCTATGCTACTGGCCCTTCAGAATCAGGCTCACCAAAAAGCTGTGCAACAATGGCAACAGATTATTGGCCAGATCAGGTCTTCTGTCTCTCCTTGGTCATTTCTCTGGGGACAAAATATGTTTATTTACTTACCCTGGGAAAACTGCGGAGAACAAGCTCATGTCTTTCATCTGTCAGTTCTCTTCCTCTATGCCTTTGTCTTCAACTTGAAAAGTAAATAAATAAAAAAGCTCTTGTAGCTAACCTTGTCTTTATCATATGCATTTCCTTGTAGCTTATGTATCTGCCACCCTTCTGGGTTTGGTTTTAATTATGTATTTCAGAGCAGAGATAATGCATTTCAGTTTCTCACAGAATGCCCCACAATCTGGAGACTTTGTGCTCTCACTCTTAAACCTGCCTGGTACTAATTTATAAACAGCAGCAGTCTCCCCTCTGATGATGCTTTCAGAGTTTGAATTGGGTGAAGGCCTTTCCTTTAAAAAGACATTAAAATTAAAAAATCACAGTTGGTCTTTCCCCACCAAAGCCACTGTGAGGTACAGGGCAGCCCTTGATTCACATGTGCATAAGCTATCAGTTATAACTTCATGCCCCAATCTACTACCTTCTTTGCTCTTAAATGCATTTGCTGATTAAATTTGGTTTATTCAACATTTTTTTGTGTCCCTTCCTTGTAATTGAATTCCTGTCATTTTCTACAGATTTTCAGGATAAAAGAAAACCAGCTACCATATTTTCTTATGGACAAAGCTTTGTGTCTTGGCCAAAAGCCATTTATAGAAGGAATACATCAGTTGGAGGCCTTCCTCTCCAGTCAAAATGAGAAATTGCTCCTTATGTTGTCTTTCATCTTTTAAATATGTTCTGATCTGATCTGAGCAGCTGTCTATGTTAGATTTATTCCTCTGCTTGTTCACTGATATTCCCATCTATGCTAATCAGTCTTCCTTTGTACATCTTGAGCATTATCTTCTTAATCAAGTTAATTTTCAGACCCCATTTCTTGGTTTTCATGGTCCAGTTCCTCCATTAATTCTTGAAGATCGAGTTTTAAAATCAGCATGATATCTGACAATCTGATTACTTTTTTTCCATGCTGGGTGTTCATTTCTCTCATTCTGGACATTACTTTCACAAAATTGCTACAGAATATTTGCAAGGAGGTTTAATACAGTAATATCATATAATTTTATTTCTCTACCTCTCCCTATAAATGCACACACAGACGAATGTATAAATAATCCTATACAATTTAAATATGTGGTGGATATTTCAGATTACTGTGTGCTTCCTGGAGACACAACACAGTGTCATATTTTTAGGTGCTTAAGCTTTTCAGAGCTCTGACTTTTGAGTTTTCTTCCAGCCAAACAGCCATGGTCATGCAGTTCATGAATGCCATACAGAATAGTTAGCTCTACACTTGCTCTCCAGTAACTCATTAATCATTTGAGCATTATCCGCTTCAAAGCACCCAGAACAAAAGCCCATCTGTTTGCATTGTTTAACAAGTCACTACAGTGTGTCAATACCTGAAGGAAGTATCTTTACACATTTAATTTCTGAAAGGACACAACCCCACCGAGCTTAACAGCTTCTGGTCCAAGACATTGTCAAAACAGTTTGGAGTCCACAACCAATTGCAGCATTAGGGTTTGTTTTGCTACCTGATTCATTGCTGCTTTTCCTTCATCTTTGGGACTATAGAAAATGCCTGTAGTAGTCACACAAGAAAAGTCACTAAGACACCAGAGAAACTTCCCAAAGCAGCAGAGAGCTACTTCATTCACTCTACTGTAGGACTGAGTGTAGCTAAATAACCATTCCTAATTGAGTCTCATTCAAAGCTGGAAGGATTTCATCTGAAGAACCCAGAAGTTGGCTTTTCTTCCTTCGGCCTCCTTCCAGCAAAAATTTTCCCAGCAAAAATACTTTTCCTTTTGTTTACCTGCTCTCTCCCAGGAAAAATTTCCATACTACTTTTGGCAGGGGAGATGATGAGAAAGTACTGGAGCAGTTAACTCTGCCTCCTAAAGGAGTGCAGATTGTAGCATGGTCAGCTTACAACTTATTCCTACAGTTCTGAATCCTTGTTGCCAAAATTTCCAGTTTCTGAGGACAAGGTTTACCTACCAAGCAGCTTTGTTGCAATTTTATGTGACAGTACAGACTTCCTGAGCAGCTCTGCTCAAGTCACCACTTTCTGCTGTCTCTGACCTTCTATGTTCATTCAGGCACTCTGCCTCTTTCCCTAGATGCTTTAATTCAATGGAAATTGTGAAGGAAATTTGTCTCCATGCCCAGCATCTGTGAAGGTCCCATAAACCATTTCAATTTTATTACCCAATCCTGATTATTGAGTGTTTTGCCACTTACCTGTAGTTTGCCAGAGTTTTGGTCCAAAGGCAAAGCTTAAATAGCACATCAGACCTTGGAATAGAAATGAGCTTCTCTCTTCACTGAAAGGAAAGTCCTAACTGCTGCCACTAATGTCTGTCACTCCCCTGACGTGGATGTGCGTCGCATCAAAAATTCTCCTCTTTTAGCAGAGTGCATGCAAGTCACTGCTTCCATTACAGTACTGAACTACATGGCACTGTAACAGAGACAACTAAAGTATCTTTAACAAAAATAAATTATGGGAACAGGATTTGTAAAGCCCAAGTGGCAGCTACAAGCCAAACACAGTGTGTGGCTTTCACCTACCCTGTTCTTATGCCACTACAGGATTTATGACAGATTCCCTTAGCAGTTTCAGCTCAAGGTGGTGTTCTTTGCTTTCACAGTATGGGAGCTGCGTGCTTTGATACCACCAGCTTGCATTTTCCTTTGATCTGTGATTCAAGATCAAGTTGTAGGGGTGTCTGTCTGATCAGATTAGATGAAAGCACACCCAGCACCAGCACTGTGTTTCTTACCTGAATCAGCAGCATGATGGCCAAAGCCTGGTCTATGCCCACTTGCTTCTTTTACAGGAAAAGGAGAATGCAAGAGGTACTGATTTAAAAGGGGACTTTGTTTGCCTCTACTAAACAGCATGGGGTAAACAGATGTTCATGCTGAAGTTCCATTGTATTTTACTGTGGGCTTGCCCTGACAGTGTCCAATTACACACATGTGAAAAATAAATAGAACCACATAAGCACATGTCTGTAACAGCTCAGGCCGCTTAGTGTCAGGTCTCTTGTTTATTTTTTTTAATTGAAGATGCTTAGGCATTTAATAGTTTGAGACAGAAAGAGGTCCCTCTGCTGGCTTGTGTTCAGACTCATTTGTATTCAAATCCACATTTTGGAACAAAGAATCCAAAATGAGCACACATTTAAGTCAAACGATGCATCAGTCACTGAGCACAGCTCTGGAACATATTGTGCATATAATCTCACAGAACCGGGTTTGTGAAGCACTGTGCTTCAAGGGGGTAAAGTCCCTTGCTAAGTTAGGCTCTGCTCCAGAAGGCATTTATGCATATGCTTAATTTTTAGCAACAAAGCTGTTCTACGAAAGCGGATGGAGCTGTGCATGAATCTGAATAAACCTAACTTAGTGCACGTTGGATCAGGGCCACTGACTGTTACACTGCAATATGAAGGGGGGAAACTCGCTGAACAGAGGCAGCATTTTCTTTTAGGAAACTCTCTCATTCTTCATCTGCTTTTCCCAAAGTTAACAATCAGAATTGTGTTTCCTTATTCAAACATGCTACTATTTATATACACTTACATTTTTTAGTATCTTCACAGCTTTCATGTGGAAAAGAAAAAGGAACAGGTAGTCAACAAAATGATAGCTTTAGCCATTCTAACGAGCATTTGGAGATGAAATGCTAAGTGACACACTTTTGGCGGAACATAAACTGTTCCTAATGTCAGGTCAAAGAAAACATGTTTGGATTTTACTTCTTTTTGTTGGGGATTTTTCTCCCAAGGGAAAAAAAGTATCTTCCATGGAAGGAAAAAAGTTACAACAAAACCCTATGAAAACATTTTGTCCAACAATGTTGACCACAACTGAACACAACTTAACAGCTACCCATATCGCTGTACAGCTGCCATCACTTCATTCCATGGCATGCAGCCTCTCCTGAAAGTCTGTTGTGTCTTTTATCTGAAACGTGCGTGAGTTATTTTGGTGACAATTGCCAAAACACAAGCATGTTTAATGTCTTAAAAAGACTACAACCGTTTTTTAGAGAGGTACTGTAGTTGTTTTTCAGACTTAAACAGGAAATAAAAAGCCAGAGCGTACAGTGTAGTCTACATAATTGGCCAATCCTCAAAATGGCCAAATAAGTTCACGATTCAGCCTGTGTGCTAAACACAGCTAAGGCAGTGGCATAAATTAACTAAGCTTCTGTATTTTATTTTTGTTTCAAACCATATTGCTAGAACTATAAGAGCTTGGGAAAAACAGCCTGGCAGTACATACTTCTCTATAAAGCTCTTCAAGCTGTAGAGCCTCAGGGGAACGCCACTTACTATTGCTTTTACATATGCCTCCAACTTTGGTTCAAGAAGTCCTGCCTCTCTGTGCCAAAAACTTAAGCAGGTATTTTTAAATGAGCAGTTTAAAATATAATAATTGGAAGTTATATGGCACATCTCATCCCAGAGGATCTCCAAGTACTTTGCAAAGCTATCAGACTAACTCCATGATTGTCTCACAGCAACCAAATTTCTCCTACCTTCCACTGCATATTTCCCTGTGCAAAAGCAGTTAAAATTAGGCACTACAATCAAGTGAGGAAAGATGAAAGTATGCTAAAGTAACTAAACTTGCATCTGAAAAAGGAAGCAAAGTGCATTGCTCCCTGCAGAGCACCACTGTATGCAGAACACACACGTTTCTGAAAGCAGTGGAAAGTTTCTTATTGGAGAAATGATAGACACTGATCATCAGCTACTGCATATTTCTCATTTCAAGTGTTACTGAGAAAAGCAATAGAGCTATAATTTAAAGAACTAGCATCAATCTCTAATTAGTTAACTGTGTGCTTCTCTTCTCTGAATCAGCAAAGATGTTAGCCTGATTTATCAGCTGTAGATATCATCTACAAACTTTGCTACAGTTTTTTTCTGATTTCCCCATTACTGCAGCATTAACTGAGACGTGATTAGAAGTCCTTCCCTTCTGAATATGTTCAATCCTGACAATTTACTCACTTGGTTTTGGTCTCTTTTGTGGAGAGCTGCAAAGCTCTACTGGTATTGCATACTGTCCTCAGTGGCCAAAAATCTAATATTAGAAAATCAGGGTTCTAAAAATAGATAAATTCTCTAGAATTTTTTCCACAGTTAGTACAATGCTTGCTCCTTAACACAGATTGATTTGTTACTATGAAAAAAAAAGCACAGGGTGTTTCCCATACCAGCTAGCTCTCTAAGTGTATATAATTTCTATATACAGTTTATTAAACTATTCTATGTACAACTAAAACATAACCAATTCTGAGGACAAAGGTTATCAGTGCATCTGACAGTATATGTTTAAATATTTATAGAAGCTGTCACAAAGAGTGAGCATTTACCCAAAATCTTCCTATACCTTTTAAACTACCCAGACAAGATTTAAATATTCACATCCTTTCTTAACAACTATCAGGATTAAGCCTGTGCAAAACTCCCCCATCTTCTATCCCTTACAGATCTCCAGTTTTCATCATAACACATAAGCTCCAAAATTCACAGTAAAGTATCTATTTTGCAAAATGCCCTGAAGATAGATCAGCACACCAAGGCTTTTCTAGCAAGGAATGACATTAACAAAGGATTTATAGACACCTGCCTGCTCTCTTCAGAGTGAAAGGGGATGCCTTTGCTGATTTTAACGAAAAAAGTATGGTGCTGGAAAGTCAGTCTCTCATATAGGAGGGTTCAAAGCTAAAGGAAGCTTTCTAAATCAAAACTGATGTCTTAAATTCAGTCTAGGAGATAATACCTGTAGATGACAAAGCAGCAGGATCTCATGCTCTTACAACCTCATCTATTAGGTAGGTGACACCACTCTTTATCAGCCTGCTTTCTTGGAGTTACGGTCTAATGAAAGGTGCACTGCAGCAGCCTCATCTGGAAGTGCAAAGACTCCTGGTCCACATGAGAAAGAAATAGTTTAGTTCTTTGCCAGGCTCAAATCTAATAAAAAAAAAGACAAAGCATCCTTTAAAAAGGTGGGAAACACCAAACTGGCCACATCCTCTCTCTCCTCCCGCCTCATTCTACAGCTACACTTTTAGTTGTATTAGGAGTAGGTCTCAGCCTGTAAAGGTCCCCCACTGACCTCAGTTACCCCACACCGAACTAAACACAAAATGCTGCTGGCTGAATTGGACATTGTGTTTTAAAGCTGGGTAGCGTTAGCCAGCTGAAAACCTTTCAGACTATGCATCCTAATTAAGGGCCTCTCTACACTGAGAAATTTACCAGCATACTTACAGTGTCTTAATTATAACTGTTATAATTGAGATATAAATATAACTCCCTATTTGGAAATTCACATAAGGACTATGAGTGCTTATCTCTGGCTTAGCATAAACTTTGCAAGCTGTTTAAGGAGAAAAAGATATCCTTATTCTATACTAAATATATCTGAAGGAGGAGTTATACTGGCCAGACTGGTGTAATTACAACTGGTATAATTATACCAGTAGAATGATGCCAGTGTTCCTCTGCAGGCCGTCCTTCCTAGTAGACTGATGTATGTGTTCAGAGGATGAGAAAGCAGAATAAAGTCTGTGGAGTCCCATCTGACAGCATCCTTGAGAAGGAAGTGCTCTTCAGCACATACTGAGATTGTGCAGCAGAGAATAAAGACTAACAAGGGAGATAACATTTAAAAGTACAGTGAGTGATAAAGGTAGCACTAGCTACACAAGCTTTGACTTGGAAATTAAACTTGTACAAAGTCCCAGCATTCAACAATCAGAACTGATCCAGAACTCCTCTCGCTTAGTGATATAGTAGCACTTGTAATAGCTGAGCAATACTGGCTCAGGGCAGGGAAGAGGTCCAGTTACTCAGTGTTCCTCAAGAGACCAGCATGCAAAAAACATAAGCTTATACTTAGGGAGCAGCTCCAATACTCTAGTTGCTGTGATTCGGAAACACCTACAGTGTGAATCTAGCATCTCTATTGTTTCTTTCTTTCACTGTGTTCCTGAATGTCAGGTTCTTATGTACAGACACGGGCCTGCCATATGTGCTTAATGCTCTTCATATTGACAGAAGTGGAATTTCTTGTGTTCATGGAATAATGAAAAAATGATGAGACTCTGCATTTTTGTTTCCTTTTAAAAACATGCTTCAGCTAACATTTTGCTGGGCAGTATTCATTATTTTTAATCCACAGAAAAATCATCAGAAATAATTGCAGTAATTATTCTAAGAGAACTGTGAAGGATACATGTTGTTATAACAAGCTGGTGAACACGAGAAATAAGTAATCCTTTACAAGCCTTTCACAAGAAAGAAAGAAAGAAAAAGAATATTTGCTATCAGTTAGATAGTTTTATCTCTTTGCATGTTTGTCTTTATCCCAGTGGACCAAAGAAATCTCACCAGGTAGGAAGCTGTCTTCTACAGACAGAAAAACAGTTAGACTATGTTCTAGCAGCAGGCTTTCAGAGCCACTTGAACAGTTCTGTTTTAAATCCATTTGCGTATATTTACATGATCTTGGTTGCTTATGACTGCTAAAATTTAAGGACTCCAACTCAAAAGTAAATGAATTTCAACCAGGCAGAAACCAGTTCCACCTGGAACAGGGATACAAAGTCCATGGCATGAGTGAAGATAGAATGACGTATTGCTAACTTTGGAAATCCAGGAAATCATCTCCTGAAAACTCAGGAAGATTTACGCCTTTCTAATCCAATCATAATTCACTTGCACAAAACATGGAATGAAATCCACAGAGAATCATCTAAGGAAATTCTTTGAGCAGACATATGGGGAAATTCCTTAGTAAAGGTAAAAGGTCATATATTAACCTAAGACAACTGAATTGGAAAAAAAAAAAAAAAAGGAGGATAATCATGGTCTCCAGTCCTTAGAAAAATCACCATTTTCTGGGAACTTAGAATCAGCCAGGTTGGAAGAGACCTTCAAGATCATCCAGTCCAACCTAGCACCCAGCCCTATCCAATCAACTAGACCATGGCACTAAGTGCCTCATCCAGGCTTTTCTTGAACACCTCCAGGGATGGTGACTCCACCACCTCCCTGGGCAGTCCATTCCAATGCCAATCACTCTCTCTGGCAAGAACTTCCTCCTAATATCCAGCCTAGACCTCCCCTGGCACAACTTGAGACTATGTCCCCTTGTTCTGTTGCTGGGTGCCTGGCAGAAGAGACCAACCCCACCTAGCTACAACCTCCCTTCAGGTAGTTGTAGACAGCAGTGAGGTCACCCCTGAGCCTCCTCTTCTCCAGGCTAAACAACCCCAGCTCCCTCAGCCTCTCCTTGCAGGGCTGTGTTCCAGGCTCCTCACCAGCTTCATCACTCTTTTCTGGACACGTCCCAGTATCTCAACATCTCTCTTGAATTGAGGAGCCCAGAACTGGACACAGCACTTGAGGTGTGGCCTGACCAGTGCTGAGTACAGGGGAAGAATAACCTCCCTTGTCCTGCTGGCTACACTGTTCCTGATCCAGGCCAGGATGCTGTTGGTCCTCCTGGCCCCTTGGGCACACTGCTGGCTCATATTCAGCTGCTCTCTACCAGTACTGCCAGGTTGCTTTCTTCCTGGCTGCCCTCCAGCCACTCTGTCCCCAGCCTGTAGCACTGTTTGGGGTTGTTGTGGCCAAAGTGCAGAACCCTGCACTTAGCCTTGTTAAATCTCATCCCATTGGCCTCTGCCTACCCATCCATCCTGTTTAGGTCCCTCTGCAGGGCTCTTCTACCTTCCAACAGATCAACAGCTGCTCCTATCTTGGTGTCATGTGCAAACATACTGGTGATGGACTCAATCCCCTTGTCCAGATCATCGATAAAGACATTGAACAGGACTGGGCCCAGCACTGATTCTTGGGGAACACCACTAGAGAATGGCTGCCAACTGGATGTGGCACCATTCACCACCACTCTCTGGGCCCAGCCCTCTGGCCAGTTCTTGACCCGTATCAGAGTAAGTCTATCCAAGCCATGAGCTGCCAGTTTTACCAGGAGCTGCTTGTGTCAGGTGGTGTCAAAGGCCTTGCTGAAGTCCAGGTAGACTACATCCACAGCCTCCCCTGCATTCACCAGGCTTTATAGGTGAAAGAAGGAGAACATGACATTTCTTCTTGCAACTGTTTTAACTAATAGGTTAAATTCCTTAGTTGAAGGAGTTAGCACAGAAGTGAGCTTGGACCAGCAGTACTTAAGAATAGCCATGAAGCTAGCAAATGATTTAAAACTCCTCTAAGAGAAACAAACACTAATTTGCAGAAGCCCAGAAACAGTGAGTTTCCATTTGCCAATGGCCACCTCAAGCACACTACCTGAGGTGAAATAGACAGTCAGGCTCTTATGCCTTTTTTTTTTCCTCCTGAAACTGCTCAAAGTAGGTGGCAATGGTCCTTTCTGATACAGCTTCCAGCAAATTCAGTAGCAGAGGGAGGAAAAATAGCATTTTGCTACAGTCAAGCTTCAAGATAAAACCAATGCCTTTTCTTTTCCTGAAACTAAAGAACAGATGAATTGACAGGTAAATCTGACAGAACTGTACTCTATATTGCAGTTAAGAATGTAATTTTGAAGTGCATTATGGAATTCAGTTACCTTTGAGTGGTCCTGCCAAGCCACTTCAAGTAGAGCACATGTTCTAAAAATCACATTATGTGGATGTGTAAATAGGAAACAAAGCTATTTCTCTCCAACAAATCCTTGAAAGGATATCAAGTGAGAAGTTAAACAGAACTGAAAAAATACTCAATAGGCTTCTCAATAGATGTTCTTTCCTAATTATCTCTTCCACCATCTGACACATTAGACATGTTAGAGTCAGTCCATATAGGGAGGACAGATGGAATGAAGTGTAGGGAGCCTTGTTGTGCAGTGCAGGGATAGCAGGAATGCTGCCACACTTCAAATTCATCAGGGAGAAAAAGGAGACAAAGATTTACAGTCTCTGTTGAAGACTGGACAAGGAGATTGTGAAAGAGTTATGTTGTCACTTGAGAAGCCAGCTTGAAATATACATGGCCCATAATATTCCATGAATTACTGCACTCCAGTGCATAGGTATAGAGGAGGTTAAGAAGGTGTAATCAGAACCAGAAAGCAAGGATGTTCTAGGATGACATGTTGCTTATCAATATCTGCATAAGTAAATGAATGTTTTTTACAACATAATTTTTTCCAGAACTCTAATACATACCAATATACATAACATATCTAGCTACATACCCCTACACATCCCCTACAGCACTCTGAAGCTGACCTTTCTGGTTCTAATGGTAGCAGACTATCTGTGACGCTCCAAACAAATCCATTGGACTCTTTGTATTCTTCCATCTGACGCTACGTTTGGTGGTTTGTTGGGTGTTTTAGGCTTTATTTCAAAACTCATGGAAAAAGGGTAAGTAGGAAGAGAAACATAAAATGAAAGAATTTAAAAGGACCTAGAGTCCTATAAGCTATAGCAGAAAAGATCCATCATGATAAACCTGTGGAGAAGAAACAGATGTGGAGTGCAGCAGTCTCTAAAGGCTGGAACAAAGAATGATAAGTCAATCTTAAATCCGTTTGGTTTCTCTTTTGGTCTTCATGAATGCTGTGATTGTGCTTCTTCAGAGATTATTTGGCTATTTAAAAAACTGCAAAAGCTGATCTGCTGCTATGTTAAAGCATTGTCTGTTTGATAAACATCTGTTTATCCATTTATATGAGATTCAAATATCTTCCAGAAGACACTGCAGATATTACAAATCCATATTTCTAGAAGTTTAGTAGCAAATGTGCCAAGAGGATTGGTGTGAGCACTTTGCAACATTGCAGTTGCTTAGCTATGTTAAAGCTCTATGAATAGTTCAAATCTCTCTTCTTACACAGAGTACACCTTTTAGGATATTACACTTCAGGTCTTATAGTCACCATTCAAGGGAAAATAAGACTTTTGATAAGCATGATCAGTATTACATGTTTTAAGAACTATTTTTTTTCAAATCAGCTTCTTTATTTATAGCACTGATTGTAATATAAAAGATGTCTTTGATGAAGGACTTCATACAATCCAAGCTAAAACTCACTAAAGTTATGGAAGATATCTGCATCTATGTCCCTCTCACTTCTAATAATAATAATATAAAGAACGGGCAAGACTCTAGCAAAATTTGCAGCAGATATGAGACTTTCACTTCATTTCTTACTCTGTGCCCATTTCAGTGATCAGCCTTCCTTGTCTCAGACACCCTAGTTTAATAGGCTGGGCATGAAACTGGTAGGTAAAATTCTTCAGGCCCATCTCTGCATAGCTTGGGTACAACTGACTGAATGACTAGGCTCCTCAATTTTAATTCCTGATTTGATCAGTATAGCATTTCTGGAGCAAAGTATTTTCAGCCCAGGCAGGGCAGGTGCTACACTACTTCTATTTCCTGATTCAAATACAAATGCAGAATCTCAAGGGAGTCACATCTTGAGCTCTCTGGATTTCTATGTCCCCAACTATAAAATGAGACCAATGAGAAGAAAAAATCCAGAGGAACCTTCTTCTGAAATCAGATCAAACTAGCTCAATATCTTGCCTTTTTGTTTTCCTATTTTTCAGGGTTTTTTTCCTCCTGTTTTTCACAACCATCTTTACTCCCCTTGTCTTCAACTGCTTCAGCCTTCTGTGCTCATTCTTGGACAGAAAATGAAGTTTCTCATGAGATGCCCTTCTTCTTGTAAGCTGCCTTTTCCACAAGTTGGCACTGAGGCACTGCCTCTAATAATACATCATTGTATCTTTCCAAATAAAAACTGTGCAATACTGAAGCCATGAAAATGCTGACTAAACAAAATTTCATTTCACCCTCCAACACCCTCCAAAGTTGAACTGTGTATGCTCTGTGTGTTCTTAGGTTGTTTCACCAGGAGGTCTACATGAAAACAAGAATATTTCCAAGGATGTGGCATGGATATTTCTATTGAGTCTTGTAACAAGAGAGAGGGGAAAATGTGTCTTTCTTCCCTTTCAAGATGCCATAATCTTTCCTTTCTATGCCTGTCACATTATAAGGGATTTTTCTTCTCATGCAAGACTCAGGCAAAAGCTGTACAGGCAAAAAAAGCAGTATAAAGCATAAAGGTTTTTTTTTTCCCCTATTTATTTCACTTGTAGAACATTTAATTTTTCCTGTGTTAAGGTATCCTCCACTAATCTTAAATCTGTCAGATGCTAATGAGGATAGGGTTGCTGTATTTGGAAAGAAATGGGCAGGACAAATTTCCAAGTTTTCTGCCATGAGCATCAGAAAGATAAAGCCTTCTTCTCTCAAATGAAACAGTTAAGAAATTCATGGCTTGTCCTAATCTGAAACAGCACTGCCTAGAGGTCCCAAATGCAAAGCTGAAAATATGCAACAATCTTTGGTGCATTAGGAGTTGTAGATCATTTACATGTTTGGCAAGGCAGTTTAAGGTCATTGTTTACTTTTAAGAAGTTCTCAAGTGTTTATTGAAAAATATGTTAAAAGTGAAACTTCTAAGTATCTTCTATTAGGAAAAAAGCTTTCAAGATAGACAGATGTAAATACATAATGACTGCCATATGTCAAAAGGATTTCATGGCTAAAAAATGGATTTAAACAATGCCTCTCTAAGTTCTCATAAACCCAAGTTTTAAAAGTTCTTTCTTTTAAATAAAATCTGGAGGATTTCTGCCAAGAAAAGTTTTATCAGTGGAAAATAACAATTCTTGACCTTCCTACATCTCACAGAATATTTATCTTACTACAGAGATCTCTGCTTATATCATTACTAGTGGGCCTAGAGGATATTAACTAGATATCCCTTATTGAGTCCATACTTGTATAAGTTTAAGTGTATCACATCAACTTCAGGGTTTAAGCTGAACTGAAAATACTCTTTGTTCACAGTTTCTCCAGAGGATGCATTTCCTGGGAGTTCTTGAAATTGTCTGAGTTTGGACTTTGAAAGACTGATGAATAAAAAGCAGGAAAAATGTCTGCTTGAAAACAAAATGCCTTTCTGGAGCCCACAAAGATTTGATTGTGGGAAATAGAAAGTCTCCATTAGAGCCTTTATCATTAGGGTTTGTGTCCTGCTTTTAAAAGTCTATTAGAGATAATGAAATAACAAATTAATTGTGGTTCTGGTTTGTTTTTCAGAGCTTAGAAACTAACAACATAAATAGATATTCTTTTTCCCCTAAATATCTCACTCACATCTGTAGACATGAAACAGATGTACCTAAACAGCTTCATTAACTATGGCAGATAATAAAATATTGACAGGAACTTGGGATTCTATCTTAACTATTGCACATATCACAGTAATGTCTCAGAGGTGGTATTAGAAGATCCAGGAATGCAGCTGGTTGCTCACAAATTAATTCTAACTATTTTTCCCCCACAAACAACATGGGCAAATAAAAAGTAATCTTTCATTTTCCAGCTAAAATCGAGTGACCAGTGCCAAAACACTAACAAAGAAATGAAACAAAACAATTCTTTGCTTCCTGTCTCAGGAGCCATCTGCGCATTTGCATGTCTGCCAAAAGCATTCTTGATTAGTTCAGCTATCCCAGCTAGTCCCAACTAGCTTTCTCTATTAAACATTTAGCACTCTTCCTAAGACATTTGAATAGCTGATTCAAAACACTTCTTGCTATGAACTGAAATCTGATCTTCCCTTTCTCCTGGATGTGAAATACCCAGTGCGTTATAGCTGCAAACTAAATCCTAACATAGTCAACCCCAACATTAACCACTTGAACTTCTGGTTTTAAGGTTCAAATTTGATTCAGAATTGTCAAGTGTAACCTTTTCTTCAGGGCTGCTTTTAACACTTTTAAGTGCAGTTCAGGACCACATCTGGAGTAAAACAGCCAGCTTTCGAGTTTGATCTTACAGAGGCCCTGCTAGCTGTCAACTCCTTATAACCTTCTGATAAAAGAATTCAAGTAAGAGATAACCAAACTCTGCACAACACGAAAGAACTAGATCTCAGCTCCTCAACAAGCATCTTGGCTTCTGCAGCACTCTGATATGACAAACCTGGGAATTCAGCTTCAATTCTATTTAATGTATAGATAACAAAGGACTTTCAATTAATAATGAAAATATTACAGGGACTACAATAGTTTTGGTGCCATTGATCTTGATACTACATTGAATTGTTTTTTTTCAGTACTACTTTTTTCAGTTTTGGGTGTCTGCATAGACAAGATGCTTCCAGAAACTGTTACTAGCAGAGAAAAGAAGCGTGAGCTTTAGACAGCTAGTGAGGTGATAGAGGATGTCTTGACATAAACACAATTACCTGGTTATTTCTGCCACAGTGATGAGCAAGCAAATCCGCTAAAACTGTTGAAATGGAAATTGAACAGATTCAGCATTTCATCGCTTGGATGGCTGGATCAATTCACAGCTCTACTGGCTGCTCTTAAGTAAGGCCACCTCCAGATTTAGAAGAAAATCAAACAGATCTAGTTACCATCTGTTAATTCTGGTTTTGTTTCTAATTAAGGGTGTCTTTTTCAAAATTACAGAAGTAAAATTAGCCTCAGTAATTAGTTATTTAACATACTCAGACACGGGAAGACAACGCTTTTACAATGAAAGAACATGCCTTGTTTATGCTCATTTCAGCCTCAGTTAGACCTAATTCTGCAAGCAGTGTTTCATGTTCTTAAAAGAATTAAGCAGTCATCTGCCATTTAACACATGTTATGTAAGGTCTAATTTTTGTTTTAAAATACATTGAATACATTTTGTTGATACTCATTCCTGAACGGTGGCACAGCTTTGTTTTACTGTCTTTAACCCAGTCCTGACTCAGTCACAGTGCAAAAGTTCCTGTTGATCCAACTCTAACCCAATCCAAGTCAATGGATTCTTCCTACATTAACAGTGTGCTACATTGCACATACATCTGCTAGGAGAATGGTGGATTTTGGAATTAATTTGTATTGGAATTGCAAACAATAAAATAACATTTGCTGAGTTGATCACAGAAGAAAGAACGAACCACTCAGATGATCACAAGAATACACTATGATTTTGTAGATTCAACTTATAACAATCAGTTCCAAAAGTATTCTTGGGAAGAAGCATAGGGCGGACTCCTGGAGACGAGGCAAATCCTCTCAGGGAGCTACAGCATGATTATTATTGCATTGGTAGATATATTATCTGAGTCTAGTAGCCAAAGGCTAAAGAAGAGAGAGAAGGAAATTGCCTTCAGACTGGATTGTGATAAACTCTAGTGAGATCTTTGGGAGATATGGGAGTCGTATCTCTCTCAGCAGATGCATAGGAGCTGGACTTCTCTGAGAGATTACATCATTGTATAATAGATAAATGGGAAGTCAACTAAATATGCACTAAAATCTTCAGAACCCTGGTAAAGAACCTGGATAAGAAAAAAAAAACAACAAACTAATGGAAATACCTAGAGAAAGAAAAGAGTAATCAGGTAGGAAAATTAAATAATATTTTCCACAGTTGCCAAATTTTGATGCATTCTTCTGCAGAAAACTTTCCGACTGTGAATGTCTATTTACATTAAACTTGCCTGACTTGGAACTGCTGAGGCTCAGAAAGTCAAGAGATGTAGAAGTCATGGGAGGCTAAAAAGGACTCGGGAGACAAATGGAAATAGTTGGCCTCTTCTAGCTGCATACCTTCTGAGACAAACTTCTATCTTTCTTTCTGAATCTGAAGGGCTAAACAGGCCAGTGCCTTGTTCTGGAGCTCTTGGTATCAGGAGAACACTGAGACAGTCTTCTGAAGCCATTTAGACAATGAAACAATCACAGTCGCTTTTAATATCTTTTTGCCCTAGGCAACCACCTGCTTTGCCTAGCACATACATTGTAGAATTGGCCCTGGCAGCAAAATGCATTGGGTCAGGCAGTCTCAGTGTCACAGAAACAATGAGAGGAGATAGCACAGCTGCAGAAACCTGCCTGAGGCTCTCTGGCTTACAGGACTTTAAAGGAGTATTTGCAGCATTGACAGTTGTGGGCAGACACTTTTCCCACACAGAGCCATTAGAAAACGATGTGTCCATGGCTAGTCCCAAGCCCTCAAATGGCTTTTGCTGTATCAAGATTAAAGGAAGAGATGAGGCAGCTGGGGATAGTCAGTTGAAAATCAATGCCATTATCAAAGACAGTAAAGAAAGAAAAAATTCTAAGCCCTACAGAAACTGAAACTTTCAGCTATGCCTCTTGCTGTGTAGAAAGAGACCATACAGTTGTCCTAGCCCTCCTTGCATTTGATCTCAGATTTAGAGACATAAAAAGTAGATAATGTCTGAATTTCCTGGTTATTAAAAATTGATGTACTTTACACATATGCAGCTGTATGCCTTCATACTTACACATCCGTGGTTTTCTGTTGACTGCATTGGGCTTCAGATTGACCTTGGACCTTGCATGGTATTTTTATAATTTGAGAAGAGCAGCACCTATGATTAGTGAAGTCAAGAAATTTAATTACACCTTCTATGACCTGCCACAGGTTATGGTATGACAGCACAGACCCAGTTCATGGTATCTTCACACCTTCTCAGTATTTCAGAGCTAACGGTGACATACAGACTGGTAAACTTAACAGTCAGAAACATTCCTATGTATTAGAATGAGGTCAGCTTTTTTGTAAGGCTGTCTTAAGCAGGCCTTGGCTTGCTTTCAGCCTGTGGCAACTAGGTCTGTCCCATAAACCTCACACTGATTCTTTCTGTTTGGACATAAGCTGCTTGTATTGCAGCTACTCCATTTTGGAGACCAAGAGATTTCACCAGCACATACACACACCACTCTGAGTCACTTGGCTTCTGGACACACTCACTTTGCTGCTATAGATGCAGCCAATTAGTTGAAACAAATAGAGATCTCACAACATTATCACTGGCCTATGGTTGATCTGTTTTGTGCACTCACGATTGATGTTTGAAATTCATAACAAGCAACACGAATGTCAATGAATGAACATACTCCACTGAATGTGAGAACCTGCAGAGGCAAAGATACACAAATGTGAACCCAAAGCAACATCTCTATTTTTAACAAACTACTGGCTTTATGAACTTGAATTTACACTACATCAGAAACTTCAAAAAGGATAAATACCAAATAATAAAAGACATCTTCATTAGCAAAGTAATGGAAACCCATAAAATCCTTTTTACACTTAGTGGCTTATTGAGATTATTCTATTTTAGATAGGAACTTGCTTGTGTACACTGATATATTCTGCTTTTTCTTAATCTGTGGAAATGAACTGTCACATTACTCTGAGAAATACTCATCTCCATACCCATATTTTAATCTCTTTCACAATATTAATTTAGACTGTTGCATTTTAATCTCCCTTATTACTCTCCAGCTCCTTTCTAATTACAAAACTGTCCACCTCTTTCCAAAATTAACAATGAATCACAATTAGGCATTTTCATTTTAGTTCAGTAAAAATAATTTTTCTCCTTTAAAGTACTACTTTTCTTTGTAAGATTGATGATGATTTATACGTCAGACAGAACAGGCATTTGTATGCAGAGCTTTTTCAGTGGCTTTCCTAATGAGAAGGATTTTTCTTTTCACTTTCTACTAACAAGGAAAAATCACCTGGAGTGTACTGGTTTCTAAACGTTTTCCATTTAAGTTTTATTCAGAAAGAAGCAGCACCAGGCATGCAAAGAATTATGCAGCTGTAGTGTTGTGCGTTCTGAAAATTCATCAGCGGAATCAGAAAGCAGTGAGATTAATTTTAGAGTCAATGGAGGGGAAGGAGGAATAGTGCTCAGACTAGAACCAAGCAAAGAACTGCAGGATATCTGTATCAAACCAAGTGTAGAAGATGCCTTGAATTCCCAATTAGCTTAGTAAACAGAGCATGTCACTAGGACAACAGATTGACTGAATGTCAACTGGAAATTTATTCCCAGAATGAGTGATTTTGAGACCAAGAAGGGACAGAGAAGTCTGCAGGGAAATGCTCCTAACCAAAAAACGTGAGGAAAACTGTTAGTCCAGACAAAGATCTGTACAGTTTCAGAACCATAGGAAGTATCAATGCATTGAACCCATTAAAGCATTGAAGTGGAAATTTTCTTTTACTAGTTCTTCCTCTTACAAGCTGGATAGTATTCCTTAAAACAAAGCTCCTCTCAGTAGCTTAGCTCCCTATTCTCAGCTGGGATACACAGCAAATCTGCTTAGTGTTGATCTAATGGTAAAAGCATACTTACTCCAATCAGGAAAGTGCAATCTTCAAGCACCAGATGTAGAACAGTGGCATTTTATTTTGCTTTTAACGTATTCTATTGTTGGAAGGACACATCAGTCTCTTGGTAGCATTCTACTTATAAAACTCCAAGCATAAACTGAGAGACTAAGATACTTCAAGGAGCATGATCTTCAGTGAACATGGACGTTACTACTACTTATAAGAGGAATATGCTCCATATGCTCGGGGTAGGGTACATATTCCTCTCTATAACATTCTAAAAGAACAGCATAACAGAATGTATTGATCTTGATCTTTGCCCACTGAGGGTGAGCCACAGTCAATGATTAGTGAAAACCATAATGAGTTCTGCTGACACAGGTATGTTGTAAGTCAAACCTTCTCTGCTTAGGAATTTCCTCATAACAAGCTTCTCCTAGCTGAGATGACATCTATAGGCAACATGGCCTCATCTTTTTACACAGGTTATTTTAGCTATCTTTCCGCAAATTGTTACAGATGAAAAGTATTTAATTTTGCTGCCTGCAGACAAATCAACCAGTTTAGTCTCAAGGTGGCCCAAGTCAGGGCAAAAATCTTTAATCAGACTTTGGCTCACTTTCTAAATGTGTTTGAGATGTTTGATAGCTATTTCTAGAAACCAAAACCCTCACTGTGAGGCAGCACAACATACTACCTGCTCAGCTTCCTACATGCACGTGGGTTTCCTTGACTTAATAAAAGCTATTTTGCCTTATTATAAACACTGAACCCACATTTTCTTCCATGAATCCTTTCAGAAACAAGCTAAAAACATAAGAAAACATCTTCCACTTATTTTATTCTCTTTCCATCGTTAATTAATGGCACAAATATGTTATCATAGTTAAAATACACTCTGGATCTGTGATTTTAATATACTTTATTGAAAAAGTACACAGTTTTAAATCGTTTTCAATGGGACAAAGCAATGGTCACCTCTATCTACCAAGTCCTTTTTTGATGAATCATGACTACCATATGCCAAATTCACATCTGCATGACTTGCAACATAAAAAGATAAATCTTTTTTTCAACATATCTTAAGAATTTATATCACCAACAGTTTAAAATCATGAAATGCTGATGCTCTGACTATATTTCATGTCCTCTGTGTTGCACCACTTCCCAAATTGCAGTTTATCCATGTATTAGCATGCCAATTGAACACATCAGTCAATGTCACCTTGAGAAAATTGTCAATAGCAGAGGAAGAAGAACAAGAGGAGGTTTAGCACTAAGGCCTGAGACACCACCACATTCTCTTGCATTTTCCTAAAAGATAGAACAAAACAAAACAAAACAAAAAAACACAAAACAAAGGAAAATAAACCCAAACCATTACACTCAATTATGAGACATGATTATTTACCAAACTACACAGGCAGAAGAGGATTGGTGCAAACAACAAAGCTCATGAACTAAATGCACTCAGGAAGTAAAACAGGTGTACATTTTAATTTAAAATTTTGGATTGTAGAGCAAAAGTAAGCACAATCAACAACTACCAATCCACTCCAAGCATTATTCTGCATTGCATTACACCATCAAGGCATGTCACTCCAGAGTAAAATGGATGTCTGTAAATACATATGATACAAGCCACTGTAATGACACCTTGGTTTCTATCAGATCTCTTGGGCGTTGTACAAACAAAAGTACTATGCAGAACAGAGAGTAGCAAATGTGTGTAGTGATCTCTACCAAGCAATACCATGTGTAAACGTAATGGCCACAGCACGACAGCTGAAATACTGAAGCTAGTTACTGAAAAAAAATACATGAACAGCACAAAGTACCCAAAAATCTCTAATGAGAAATCTTGTGGTCAGTGCTTGAGCCAGAGTAAGTTCTCAGATATTCCTGGCTGCCAGTCTGTGCTAACATCTTACCATGTTCTGTTATGTGATATAAAACAGTCTAAAAAGGAGCAAGTCACGACACTGTCTACAGGAGTACTAAAGAGATTTTCAGCCTTTACAACGTCATCCATTTTCCCTACTACTCTGTTCCAAGTCATGAGAATACTCTCACTATTTCACCTGAGAAGACAGTTGCCCTGTTTAAATTTTTAAAGCGAGCAAGCATCTACCAGACTCTAAAAGAAATAAAAAATAGGTAGAAACTTACTTCAGGGTGAAATCCATGACAAGATTCTGGCCGTCGTCTTATCTTCTGAGATTTTAAACGTTCACATTTAAGAGACTCATTATGTACAAGGTAGTTAAGGAGAGATCTTTGGAGCATTGAGCTTTAATATCCTGAGTTTACATGAGTCTTTTGAAATTGATATAGTGAGGATCCTTCAGCTTCTTCCCTTCTCTCCAGCAAAAGCTCAAGGTGGTATATGTGGTCAAAACAAGAAAAAGAAGATAATTCTAGTGCATTCTCCTCAGTGGTCTCTATTTTAGACAGTAATGTTTGCATTCACACTGCCAATCTGTCTTTCCATAATAAGTCTACCCAAAAAAAAAGGGGAAAAAACCCCAAAACCCAAACACAACTTATGTGAGAAACAAATCCTGACCAACAGAACAGCACAAAAAGTGAGACAACTGAAAATTATGATGGATTTACTTTACTTTTAGAAAGCAGCAATCTGAAACATCTTCAATACTTCAGTCCAACCCTGAAACAAAAACATAGCTATATGTAAGGAATTCTGTATGTCCACTATCAAGAGTTCCAGTTTCATAAGGAAATTACATAGAATCATAGAAGTGTTGTGGTTGGAAAAGACCTGCAAGATCATTGAGTCCAATCATCAACCTAATATCACCAGGGCCATTAAACTGCATCCTGAAGTGCCATGTCCATGTGTTTCTTGAACACATGGTGAATCCACCACCTCCCTTGGTAACCTATTCCAATGCCTGACCACTCTTTCCATAAAGAAATTTCTTCCAGCACCCATAGACTCTCCTTTTCTCCCTGAACAGCAATAAAATCTATTTAACCAGGCCAGCCTTCTTTTGGGGACGGCATGCAGTGCCTGTGCATTTAAGACTTCCCTCTTGAACAGTGTTCAGCCTTCCTGGAGTTCTTGGCCCCTTAGGACTGCCTCCCAAAGAACACTGTCCACCAGTCTCCAAAACAGGTCAGTTTGCCCACTGGAAGTCCCAGGTGGCAGTTCTACTGACCCTCCTCGTCTCCCAACAACTGAAAGCTCTATCATTTCACAATTGCTGTGCCCAAGGTGGCCCCTAACCGTTCCATCACAATCCTTCTCTGTTCACTAACAGCAGGTCCAGCAAGGCACCTTCCCTAGTTGGCTTCCTCAACCAGCTGTGTTAGGAAATTATCCTCTACACACTCTGGAATCCTCTGGGACTGCTGCCTCTCTACTTTGTTCTATTTCCAGGGAAGTCCCCTACAAGAACAAGGGCCAGCAATCACAAGACTTCTGCCAGATGCCTAATGAATATTTTATCTGTCTCATCTCATCACTGAAATGCTGCTGGGCTTTAGCCACTCAGAAGGGTTCATAGCCATGAAATGGTGCACTCCAGTGGTGTTAGACATCCCACTGCATTTCTCTGATGGATACTGTACCATAATTTTTCTGTTAGACAATACTTGGAATGATAGACAGCTATCTTATGATGACCATGACCTTATGATACTTAAAGATGCATGCAAATATATTTTCTTAATTTGTACTGACTGATTAAAATTAAAATTCTTCTGAGAAGAAGAATGCATTCTCAGCTGGCTTTAAGAACTCAATGAATGGGTAGTGATGCATTAAGTCACATAATGCAAGTTTTACATAATATGATGTTCTCCAATATTTTAATCTTGAATCTCTCTCTGATGACTTTGCAAATAAAAGGATATATCTTATTTCTATAGGTGCCATGGTAATTGGTGGGATAGAATCACAGAAGCACTCATTGTCCACTACCACCATGAAGAGATTGCTGCTTGGGATTTGCTGGATAACAAAAGACCTGCAAAAGAAAAAGAAATCAAATAATGATGACATTATCTGTACTTAGGAGCAAAGGGTTTTGTTAGGGACTTTTTAACTTCTCAACACCACCCATATTATAGTCACAGCATCACAAACTTTGTATATCACACTCTGTCTCCACACCTTGTGAAAACAGAGGGCCTTGGGCAATGGTTTCCTCAGTTCACAGACTGTGACTGTCCATTTTGAGAAGTACATAATGGTGAAAGGCACAAGGTGAAGCAAAACAAGTAGGCTTATACTGCTGATACACTAATGTAAGGACTGGGACAGAAGTGAATTACCAAGGAGTTTATCAGACTTTTCTTTTTCAGATTTCAGTGCTGTATCTCCATTATATGTACCTAGATATTTGTTTATGATTTGGAGTTTTTAAGCACACGTGAAAGCAACCTGCAGAAATAATGAAGGTTCCTTTGCAACCATATAGCAATAACTCATGGTTCCAAACTTTAGCCTTTATAATCACATTAGGACCTTTATTCACTCTGGGTCTTCCTTGAAGCAGCATAAACTACTGAGAAAGATCTCAACTTTCAACTATCCTCTTGAGAGTCATTTTATTGGTGAGCCAATGAATCAGAGATTAAGTCTCAAAATCTTCCTAAGCAAGGAGATTTGTTTTAGAATAATGATGACTGTGTGGTACAAATACGGTGATAACTTAGCACCACATTGGAATTAAGTCAATGTAGGCAACTCAAAAAGAGAGCAAGAAATAAAGACATCGCTTGTAAGGAGGAAGGCACCCAGGGGAGACCAGGGAAGGATCCTCTGAGCACTATTCAGTGATCCACAATTTACAATGAGCTGAACTCTTAAGCATGTACCAAGGAGAAAAGAGGAAGGAAGCAGAACCAACTAGGCACTGTTTAGCATTTTCTTTGGAGCTCAGGACACAAAACAAAGAAAGGTCTAAGCCTCAGATCCAGTCCTTGCTACTTTTTTAGAACGAACTGTCAGAATCCATGTATTGTACCAACAGAACACTTGCCATATCCAATAGCACTGAAATCTGGCAATTCCAGGAATTAGGTGTTTTTCAGGGCAGTATGCTGGTAAATGTAGAGAATGTTAAGTGAGGGTTTGAGCACCAGTGAGATGTGGAGAGAAACATATTTTTCCTCAGACATCTTTATTTAAAATACATATTGTCTTACTAAAACAACTCCCTGCTTTTTCCAAAAATCACAGAAGATGAAATAGTGGAAGGGGTAGGCAATATTCAAACCAAGCTTCAGGGAAAGGAAAAAAAACCCCAACTTGGAGAACTTACTATAAAAATGTTGCCAACGGAAAGATTAAACACTTTTCAGTATTTTTTAAACTTACTGAACCACCATTAAAATTACACTTAGAGCGATCTGCAGTATGTTAGCTTTATGTTTATACATGAACTATACATTTATGACATCATGTAACAGGCTGGACTTTATAAATGTACCTACCAAACAGCTGGAGCAGACTGACATCATCGTAAGGGAGCATCTGCGGCTTTGTGGATTTGTGTGTGGGAGAAATGGGGCCAACAAAAGGAAAGGAGGGAAAAATCTTTAACAGAGAATAAGGTCGAAATTGTACTGTGTGAATTCCTCAAACAACTTATGAATAAATCAAACTTTAAAGACAAGAAAAATGAGTGAAGGCAGAGCCTTTGAAGAGAGAGATCGAGTAAATCAAACAAGGGGAAAAAAATTATGCCCACTTTAGCTTTCTCTTCTGTAAGTAGAATGTGCACAAGAAAAAGATACTTCTTTAAGCTGCTGTCATTTAAGATCATTTTGCAGTCACGAGGTGTTCTTACCCTCACTAGATCAATGGCAAAGAACTTCTAGCCAGTCACAACCACTGCAGTTGCTCTGTGACTATTCGGATAATTCATATGGCACCACTTCCATGCCCAAACTGGATAAAGCAGACAATCACCCCGGCAGCAGGTCTTGTGTCTGCGTCCAACTTTCAGTTCCCATAGTGACATGTGCCTGCATCTTTGAAATTCATTTTCAGTGAATGTTCATGCCAACAAGTCTCAGGAGCTGAACAGTCACAGAAAACAAAAGGTGCATAAGCACAGTTAGAACAGCTTTCCAATACTGAAATATTCCACCACAATGTTTCTTTGAGTATGCCAAGATTCAGTTGCAAGGGAGAAAGTTCTCTGGTAAAACAGCTCTTGTGTCTGCAGTGAGAAATAAAGTTGTTGAAAAAGTAATGAAAATGGTCTTGTCTTCTAAGCAGGCTCCACTTTGAGTCTCTAAAGTTTCTATTACAATAAACATTTTGAACACCTGCTGGCTTAGGCAGTCATTTGTGCCACTGGCAATATGGGAGCCAACTCTCTGGGACAGGGCACAGATTTTTACTGAGCTTTATTGCTGGTTTAACCATCAAAGAAACTCTGTGTTTAACAGCCTGAAGGATGGTTCACGTTTAAAAGGGAAAAAACTCTTTTAGTGTTGAGTAATGTACATTTTTGATTGGAACCTTTTCCTTTCACACCAGTATCATCACCATCATTTTATAGTGACAGCATACAACAAGTTTTGCATATGTCTCCATATTAAAAAAAAAAAAAAAAAAGGAATAAACTGGTGGGAGTTCTGTTACATTGAACTTAGAGTTATTTTAGAAGAACTTCTTAAATAGCTTCCCCTCCATCTTTCAGCCACAAAACAGACTTAAACAGAAATTGCTCCTTCACTTTGCAGGGGAGATGAGGAAGGAAGAAATTTAATACTTGAGATGGGCAGAGTGACAGCAGGAGGAAGTAAATCTAGTCATGCCAAGCCATTTTGTTAATGAAGTAGTAAGCATGTAAATCTGCAAGGAAGTCTGTATTTTGAGTCAAAGCATTACACAACAGTTTGCTCATGCTGCACACACTTTATCTGTTTCTTTCTAACATATTTCTACATCATCCCCCATAAAAATATCTGCCTTTAACACTTCCTTCCAAGCAAACCTGTCAACCAGTGTCCAAAACAGGCCAAAGTCTACCTGCCACAAGTCCAAGGTAGCAGTTCTTCTGACCCCCATCTTCTCCAACAATCAAGAACTCTATCATTTCATGGTCACTGTGCCCAAGATGACCTCAAATCATTACATCACTCAGAATACCTTCTCTGTCCACAAACAGTAGGTCCAGCAGATGCCTTCCCTAGTTGGCTTCCTCAGCCAGCTGTGTTAGGAAGTTTTTCTCTACATGCTCTAGAATCCTATGACTGCTGCTTCTCTGCTGTGTTGTATTTTCAGCAGACCTCAGGGAAGTCCTCCACAAGAATAAGAGCAAGCAATTGTAAGACTTTTGCCAGATGCCTAAATAACTTTCTATCTCTGGAATACTGCTGGAATTTAGTTTCCCTGTCCTAACATACCTGGATCCATAACAGGTAAACCTAATCTAATCCAATTTCAAACATGAAAGAGATGTGTCTTGTCTAGCTAAGCAAACTTGACCTTTAAGTTGCTTACTCTCTACTATTTGACTAGAACATCTGCAATTAAAGGAAATCAATGCTACAGTTAAAGAGCTTAGTGTCTGTATTTCCATACAGGAGTGGGAACCATTTCCTTGTCCAGTGTTGTTAAATTTTTGACAGGATATAAACTGAGCAGAGACCTGAGGTTTCCCTACCAATAAGCACCTACTTATCTCAGACACACTCAGACTTAAAGAAATGTATTGAATGCAGCCTGTTTTGCACAGGACTGAGGGAAAGCCATACAGCTATACAGAGGACACAGTCATATTACAATGCTCAGAATGAGGATACCAAATCCCATAATTTATTAGCCACTTGGACTAAGCTGTTTTCCTTTTCTTTACTTACAACCACACAACCAGTAGCTGATGGCCAGAGATACCACTACATAACTTGTTTCAGCAAAAAAGAATGGTTCTGAACTGCCTAACAGCATACAGAAGTCCAGTCCCTCCTCCTTTGTTCAGACAATCATAAAGGCTGCAAAAAGGGGGAACAAAATGAATGATAAGCAGCATGGAACTCTGTGCATGCTTATAGGGTAAGACTACACTTGAGGAACTGAAAACACATAGAATATCTTACCATTATTTTACAAAACAGAAGATATTTAATTGTAATTTGAGCATGGCTTGAGCACAGAACCAACATAAAAAGCAACTCAACTAGTTCAAAGACAAGGCTGTGTGTTTCCAAGTGAAAAGCCCCATGTTTGCTTGCAGAAACACCACATTATTGTGCTTTGGTTTAAAACACATTTGTTCATAAGGAATAATTATGGATCTATATGTAGTACATTACACACATTAAACTTTCTAATTCTACAAAAATACCTGTTTTTCTCTGTGCTTATAACAGATATTATGCAATAGAGTATGTGGTCAATATGGGGGTTAGGCAATGTTTTAATTCTATAAAAATGTAAACAGTAGTTCAGATTTGTCTTTAATTTCACACTCAGGATCTTTAACAGCTTGATTTGAGGGGCAAAAAAAAACCCCATATGTGCATTTTTAATTTGTTTGTGTAATGACTGCAGGAACACTTGAATACTATTGATTTGTGTTACAGTAATGACTGTGGAACTTGCATCCCTGTACACACAGAATCATATCAGTTATTTTGGGAAGGGACTTCTTAGGCTATCAGGACAGGGGGAATGGAGCAAAGCTGAAGGTGGGTAGGTTCAGGCTGGACGTGAGGAGGAAGTTCTTCACCATGAGAGTGGTGAGACCCTGGAATGGGTTGCCCAGGAAGGTGGTTGAGGCCCCATTCCTGGAGGTATTTAAGGCCAGGCTAGAGGAGGCTCTGGCCAGCCTGATCTAGGGCAGGGTGTCCCTGCTCATGGCAGGGGGGTTGGAATTAGGTGGCCCTTGTGGTCCCTTCCAACCTCGACTGACTCTATAATTCTATGATTTTCAGGAGGCAATCCAGCTACCAGTTCATGCAGATGAATCCTACAAAGCATGGAAGAATTTCACCATCAGTCATCTGCACTAAACTAAACCAAGGGCAGTGCTTTCAAACTGGCAACACAAAGACATGCACAGAGATGTGAAGAAGTAATCTGAATTGCCATGGTGCTCAGCTCAGCCCTGACTGGGCATTCCATTGCTTCAGCATTTCTGTGCATTCAGCTGTTTGCCTCTGGGCCTGTCAGCAGCTTTTTGAGTGCAAAGCTGCATTAATGAAGTTCGAGTATTTTGGATTAAGATTAGTTGTTGCTTTGGGATTATATTTCATATCTGTCCTGTCAAATTTGATCTTTCCTATTTTTTTAGAAAAAGCAAACCAGCAGAAGGGTACAGTCAATGGAAAATATTGTGCACTCTGCACTCAACTATGTGTTACTCACATAACTGTTGGTTGCAAACGTTCAACCTTAATGGTCTGGAACCAACTTGAAGCATTCAGCTGAAGTGCAGATATCCGCTGTGCTGTTTCCCAGCTCCTATCATGTGCTTTCCAGGCTGCTGGCTACATTTCCAACCCACATTTCCCTCACTTATCACATTTTTTTTTTAAATGAATGAATGAAATGTTTATATGACAGTCAAGTAGGGCTGCTTGGGTTGTTGGCTTTTTTCTTTTACTTTTAATAAATGATGATAGAGAATGGAATATTTTTAATGACATTTATAAAAATAACTTCTATGCCAATAACAACATTTCTGAGAGCTGGAGCAGTTAAAACATACAAAGAAAAGCAACTAGTGGTTCTCTCATATAAAAAAAAGGTAGATAAACTCTCAGCCTCAGGCCTGTAACCTGACCCATGCTACCACGTAGAGCCTGACTGATTTTAGCACAATTTGGTGTCCATATAAACATACCTATCTAAAGTTTAGCATCAAGGACTTGAATTAATAATGTTCTTTTCTCTGCTGAAGGCCTGCAGTGACAGAGAGCTGTGGCATGGTTGGCAACCACTCTGCTTAAGATAGGAAACCCCACAATTGCCATTCCTCTTTTGTTATCTGTCAGGGGATGCTTTCTCAAATAACTGATATTCTGATAAGAGAAACTTATCAACTGCATATTAGAAATCCAAAAGCTGTGATTGCACAGAATGTAGGATGAAAAAAGTTCTTTGTGTAATGAGGAATGTTTTGGTGCTCCTAAGCTTTCTAATTTTCAAGCACCCACTCTAATGACCATGTAAATTAATGGAGAGTTTCAAATCACTAGGTTCAAAATGGATTGCAAAATTTTTGCAAAGAAACCAAGCTCAGAAATCCCACAGCCTTAAAATACAAGTCAAGGTTCATGCTCCTGAGCAAACCTAAGCCAGAGTGCAGCGTAAGTGGGTCTCCATAGACAAAGTGAATACCTGATTCGATGACAGACTGCTCACAATGAACAACAGAGCTACAATAAGTGACACAAAGCAAATCATGTCAGAGATCTCTTAAAGCTTGGACTTCGCTTTTTAACAGTGGCACCTGGTTAGCTTGGCAATAATAGGAAGATCAGAGAAGTCATCCAGACAGGGATATACAGTTTGACTACAGTATATTAGCCTGCACGAGCTTTAGGCAGAGTTTTTTGAGCCCTACTTGAAGAGCTCTGTTTTTTGTTGAGAGATAGTTAAAAACAATAGATTATTTCTGAGTTAGAGTCTAAAAATAATTTAAAGATTAAAAAGCTAGCAAGTTTCCTCTCATTTTGGAAGGTTTACAGTGTACTGAAAAAGTAACTCTGTAACTGCATCAATAGGTAACTACTCTTCTCCACAGATTTAGTTGTAGCCTACAAAGATAGCACAGCTCTAGTAAAGAGCTGTGCAACATGAACTGAAGTACAGAAAGCAGATGCCATCAGGAGATTCACATTAGAGTTGTAATAAATCCTGGAACTGCAGTGCTCATCGGATGTGCCCACAGTGTGCTTTGCAAGGATGTTGCTAATTTACTTCTGTAAATATAAACTTTAGCAATTATTAAGAAAGCCACATCTGAATGAATAAAGTACACTGCACATCATCATCTCCTTGACATTTAAAATTCTATAATATTGTAGGCAACAGATACATGTTCCCTGCATAGCACTCAAATCCTGCTGTTTTTCCAAGTTAAAGGCAGTTAAATATCCATATAGCTCTCAAATACTATAGAAAGAACAGTGATACATGTACAAATGCCTATGTAATGTTTGCATCGTTCTTCATCAATTAGACTATAATTATACCCATTGCTCCCTGTGGTAGGAGCTTCCACCTCAACACAAGGGGGGAACTTCTTTACTGTAAGGGTCACGGAGCACTGGAACAGGCTCCCCAGAGAGGTTGTGGAGGCTTCTCTGGAGACTTTCAAGGCCTGTCTCTATGCGTTCCTCTGTGACATGAGCTAGATTATATGGTCCTGCTCTGGTGGGGGGAAGTGGGGGGGGGGGTTGAACTCAGTGATCTCTTTGGGTCCTTTCCAACCTCTGACATCCTGTGATAAACTGAAATGAATTTCATAGTATTTGCAATTCTCCACAAGTGTGCCTGGCTTTAAAAATTCACTGCAGTATTCTCTAATTTTAATGTTTTCCTCTTCTGAGCCACCTTTGATATATTGATTTACTACTCAGATTTATATACATGGTAATTTATACAACTTTTTAAATCCCCTGTCATTACAAAGCATCCTTTACTTGTGTCAGCTACTATCTATCATTTGGTTAAATTGCTACTTGTTTAAGATGTAAAATTGTGTTAACTTTTAAGTAGAGTAATATTTACACTTTATAGCACTGATGAACTTCACTATGATGGGTGGAGATCACCACTTTCACATACAGAAGTTTTATTTATAAACCTCTCAAGCAATTCAGCTCTAGGCTTACTGGAAAAACATAAGTAGGGAACTGGGGAGTATAAGAGAGAACACATCTCATCCTACTCATCAGAAAGAAAACCATAGTGAAACTTAGAACATCAATAGACTGAATTGCTAGGAAGCTAACCAATGTATATCCAAGATTTTATAGTACTTACAGATGGACCACATGGTCAGTCCTAGGGAGTCTCCTAATGAGGAGTTACACACATCTGCAAGAAAAGACCACTCTACATTTCTTCATCTTTCTCTTCTTTCTATAGTCTCCCACTCATTCAATATATATATCTTGCCATTAAAAATGCCTCTTGGAAAAGATTACTGTTATAGATTTATTTATTTCTAATATTAAATATACTTTTTCTCCTTTCATCCATAGTCATTCATTGATTCCCTGGCTTTGTTATGGTGATCACAATGCCAAGCAAATTTAGAGAGAGAATCTGAATACAGATTTGCATGGTTTTACCCACTAAATAATCTAATTCCAAGGCTTTGATTCCTTTTTAGGGGTACACTCAGAGAGAAACTGAGATAACAATGAAAGATTGTCTTCAATATATAGAGGCATTCTGTGTGTAAGCAGTTACGATATCCCTGAATCCAATAAGCACACTAAAAATGTTCTGAAACAAAAAAAGAAACATTAAAGATCTTTTATCTATTTAAACTCAAACACAGACAAGCAAACAAAAACCTCAAGCAAGCAAGCAAACAAACCCCCTTGAAACCTGTTAAAAGGAAGGACTGTTAAACTAATGACTGGTAAGCACAAACCTACCTTCCTATTATTTCACACATTTATTTACTTAAATGAAACTAGTAATCCATAATGTCTCCTGAAATGGTAACTCAAAATACACACTATCAAAGGGTAGAGCCAAATTAACCATGCAGTGACTCTGCACCTGCATGACAAACATTATAATTACTCTTCCCTTTGGAGTGAAGAGGAATTTGCTCAGTGTACAAGTGGAGATGTGTGGGTAACAGTACAGGATTTTAATCTGCATATAAAGACCTTCAATAAACAATTCTAAGAGTTTAATTTGCATAATATGATTGTTTTTACAAAGGAGGAAACAGGGAAATAAAATGTTTTGGGACTGTCTAGAGTCTGGGGCTGTGGGCTATGACAAGTTTCTACCAGTTCTGCTGCAAATAGAAAGACTTTTTGAATATTTGTCAGCATTCAGTGATTTTGTTTTCAGAATAGATATGAACAGCACTTAATGCCCAACCTATAAGAAAGCATTTGGCTTATTGATGATTCTCCCTGTTGACTAATTGCCTCCCTAGCAACACTCCAGTGAATAAAATATATACTACAAGGGACAGTGTTTAATCAAATAAGCAGTTCCTCTCAATTTAATGGGCAATTTACACATGAGATACAACAAAGGGAACGCTTACATTCATCTTGCACAATTAAAACACGTTGGTTAGGTCTTTTGTAGTTCCATGCTTCCTTGCTTCCCCAGTGAGAATATGGCTTTTTCATATTTACTTTTCTCTTTGTGTCTTAAGACTATGCACAAAGACTCAACTAAGAATGAAACAGTTTATTTGGGTTTTTGGTGTTGACCTCACAGACTCATCAGTGCTGCAATTAGAAGGGGGATTTGCTCCCTGGGTCATTGGAAGCAAGGCCAGATTTTTGATCTGTATCCAAGCCCAATATGTCATCATACATGAACTGTGGAGGTTAAAAGGGCAGATTTTTAAGCATTTGACTGTGCAAGTGCTGCCTGATTTGTATACCCATAGATATTACAGCTGAACATGCAAATTTGGCAACTATGCACTCAAATGGTTCCTTGCAACTTTGGAAGTTTAAGATAAATACTTAGTGTCTAAATGGTCAGATGAATATGCTGTGGTACCTGCAGAAGGTCTATATCCATATTCATAGCATCCTGATATACTGTTGAAAGTAATGGTATTCTCTTAACAGAATGTAAATGCAAGAACTCCACATTTTCATACAAACCCAAGATCTGCAATTAGAGAAAACTTTCTTTTTTCTCTTTTTTTTTTTTTTTTCCCTACGAAGAGATGAGTGACTATACTAAAACAATCAGGTAACTTTCTCTGGTCAAACATAATAGCCTTTCTGATTGAGAACAACTTTGTTTTTCTAAGGATGCTTTCCTTAGACAGTTTCTGTGCTTTTTAAAGTGTTAGCAATGCTGGAATCACCAGAAGGCAGAAACTGATTATGTAACCAGTGAGAATTGCTGAAGAACTCTGGCTGACAAACTTACTTCTATTAGAAATTGGCTAGCACATTGGGGCAATACCTCATAAAACTGCAAGCAGCGTTGAGATGCTTATTTAGCCAAAGACTTGAAACACAGTGTTTTATCAAGAAAAATCCACACCTCTGAGCTGTACACCACCTTTGAAACCCATGCTGAGTGTGTTTGGCATTGGTATAGTTCTCACTCCATAGAAGAAGTTCCGATTGCTATTGATAAAGGGAAAATATTTATCTCTAGCAGTTAACTATTTCTGACACTGAAGCTGCCATAGAACATTCAACAGTCTATCAACTGAATTTTTGTAAGAGATTGGTTTTGTCTGTTTTCCTTTTCCTTTTTTTTTTTTTGTTTTGTTTTTTGTTTTGTTCTGGAGGGGGGGGGTTGGGTTAGTTGGTTGTGGGTTTTTTGCTATAAAATGGAATAGCCTACTGGAAAATATGATTTCAGATTTTTCAGAATTCCCAGTTTTTCCTCTCATGTTGACAGCACTTAGAAAATGTGGGTTGACTTGGGTTTGATTGATGTTTAAATAACAGATTAATTTAATAATCATTGGGATATTGAATAACAACAGATTATGGGGTGGCACAGCCAAACCCTGACCCTAATGACATTTTATGTTAATTCTTATTTTCTTTTAGGCTCCTGCTTTCTTAATGAAACCTATATTTTTGAAAACAGTTTTTAAACATTGGAAATTGTCCCAAAGTAGCATTTATTTTTCACTAGTGAGAGATAAGTTTACGCAGAAAGAGTGTATTTTACATGTCTGTGTACATGTAATGCCTGACTCAAAGTCCATTTAAGTGTATAGATGCCCATTTTACTGACTGAGTTTTCAGACGTGGCTGAAAAGGTGAGCAGCTGTTTATGAAGTAGTTCCTACTGTGTGGCTTATTTGTGAGGATGCTCTGATGTAAATCCAAACACCCATGATTATAAATCGGAAATTGGAAACGTTTATAAGAACAAGGCTCAGTTTTCTTAACTACAGTTGGTAACTGTTCCCCTTGGGAACTGTGAAGTGTGGAGTATTTCTATAAGATCAGTAACAGCATACCCAGGACGGAATGAGGCTGAGCCTCGGACTCGCACTATGTGACCTTGTTGACTATGACTGTGACTTTGTTAGCAATAACACAGTATTTGTGCTCCAAAAAGTCTTATCTAAGTAACATTATATGGTTTCAATTAACATCAGTCATCATTTTTACTTCTACTGAGAGACTGCTTTTAGTCTCCTTTTTCAGACAAGGGCTCTATAGTAGTGCCTGGCACTGTAGGAACAAAAGACAGTGACTTGAATGAGTACCTTGTGACAGACTTTCTTACAGGAGAGTATTTGCACAACTCCTGTTTGAAAACCAGTTTACAATATACTGACTTTTCCCAGTCTTTTTCAAAGAGGTTTGCAGTACTCAAGTGGGTCTATATTCACCTAAATATTTACAAGTACATTTTCTGTTTGTAATCATGATTTGCAAGTTTGTATCACAGATTCATCTATAGCACAGTCCAGGGAGGATACAGAAAATAATCCCACTGACTGAGTGAGCTGAATCGAGAGCTCAGTGTGCAAGAAACGCAGGGCAGGTTAATCATTGCACACAGAGTTGGATCAGGGTTTACTGTACCTAAGGTTGAACCCTGATTTTGACTGATTGAGCCCATCGTGCTTAAATTACAAGTGTTAAGCAATACACTTGCTTGTAAAAATATTTATTGGTACTGAGGCCATGAAACAGAAAACTGGGTCAGAAGATGTAGGTCTGCAAAGGACTTTGGGTCAAATTCCTTAGCTTTTCTGCGGGAAAGTGTCCTGGGTTGTAACAAAAACATTTGGAATCCAATGCAGTCTGCAATTCTAGATGCAATTTGTAGATTGTTAATGACAGTGGGTAAATGGTATAACGAAGAATTTTCCCATGAGAATCTAATAGTTCTTCTGGATTATTTCTTTAGGTTTTGCCATTGCTTGTGGAGAAAAATAATGGGTGCCTTGAGATCAGTTTGTAACGTACAGGGTTTTCTTTTTGTCTTTTTTTTTGTTCCACTGTGGAAGACAAAATGTTTTTCTATGAAAAAGATCTTAGTGCATTATTTCTGAAGTACTATAATTTTCACTAAACTGAGTTTCCAACTCAGTGCTGTCCAAGTATTGCAGAATTGTGTTATTTTTGAAAGTTATTTCCTTTGACCTGAAGTTACCTAAGAAGACAGAGTGAAATCTGCATTCCTTTGAGAAAACCAAGTGCTGTTAAATTAATCTTCTTTCCACAGTATTGTATCAGTTTGTAATAATTGAAATCATAGAATGCTTTGAGTGGAAGGGACCAAAAAGATCATCCAGTTCCAACCCCCCTGCCACAGGCAGAGACACCTTTCACTAGACTATGTTGCTCAAAGCCCTGTCCGACCTGTCCTTGACAAATTCCAGCAAAGCATGATCATTTTTTTTTGCACAAGTTCTCAGTAATCATCTGCTATATGATCACAAAATAAGGCTACTTGAATTCTAAAGTGTTGGCACGAAGTGCTCATAGCAGCATAACATCCGTTGTATTTCATATGTCAAGTGGAAAACTCACAGCTTCATTTTGTTAATTCTGTACTTTTCAGGCAGTGGGAGCTATTGTTACACTTAAAGGTTCCCCAGGATCAATTTACAAAGCACTTTCATACCTCTACTCCACAAAGACATATGAAAATGCTTAATTCATACTAGATATTAATAATTTCTTTAGAAGTCAGACAATAGCAAATTAAAAATTAATATTAGCACTTAAAATCTATCTCCAGTGTACTTACTCCTATTTCTTGTTTTAAAACTATGAAGATATAGAGGATAAAATTTAGGAGCAAGTTCAGAAGCACCTAGAATTCAAAGAGAAGTTTTCATCTTTATTTACTATTTATTTAGCCTGGAAAGGGAGAGCTGTAGCTTCTTCCCAACATTTGTATCAGCAGACAAATTATTGGTGTAAACATTAATCTCCTTTGTGATGATCACCTCTCAGCATAAAGGAAATCCAATTAAGACACTTAGTGAAGTACAGATATTTGCATAAACAGCACCTATGCAATTCCTCAATTAAAACATACCACAGTTACAGTAAAAAAGTCACTGCACCTAAGCACTAAATGAAGATAAAAGACAGTATGCAGGAGGAAAGCTTGTCTAAAGTCTTTCTCTTCTTTTAACTCTGTGAAGGACAGCTTTACAGTAGCACTGCTAGAACTGACAAGGTTGCGGCACTGACATGTGAAATTTGTCACTATTAGCTCAGCTTCCCAGCACTGTAAGTTTGGAGGGCAGGTTTAATCCTCTCCCACTCTTTCAGATTAACAATTCTAAGAAGGAAACGTGGTTTGGCACTCACATAAAGCAACCAAATCTCACCGTACCACAAGGGAACTTCTAACCTATGCAGCAAGGTTTCGCTCCTGTACAGCAGATCGAACAGCACAAACTTTTGTACCTAAACCTTAACAGAATATGCCCTTAGAATGCTGCCTCTGCACAGCAAAATCTTAAAGCATTCACTGTTCTTCAAAAGGAGCATAAGACTCCACTAGTTTTACCTTTTTCTTTTCTAAGGAAACAATAGGTGTTGCTTTAATTTAAGAACATCAAACTTCTAAATGCCCCTTGTAGTAAGAGAAATGACACCCTGACAGAGGTCATTATATAAGATAAAACCTAACAGACTTGTACATTCTTCAGCATAACCTTGAATAATTCAGTTTTATTGCTTTGTCTCAAACAGTTGCATTAAAAAAAAAAGATTGAAAGGGCTTACTTGAAACAGTCATCGCAAGCAATATTCCCCATGGTCTCCTTTATAGTGCGTTCGGAAACAAAAGCTGGATATTCAGTATCACAGGGCTCTAGAGTTTGTTTCAACCTCTGCGCTATAGGCACAGGAAAAAAAATATCTTGATGTTAACATTGGGAGAACAGCACAGAAAAATTCTGAATAACATATGAGATGCTGCATATTACGGAGCTCACAGGGAACGGAAATGTTACTCAGCTTCTGCCACCCTGTGAGATTTCCTAGGCAGTGCATAACACTATTTTTCCAATTAAAAAAAAAGAAAAATAAAAAAAAAAACCACTTTATCCATGGAATGTAATTTTGTAAGGCATAACTGTTAAAGTATTTGTTCATGGTTTATCTCTTGCCAACCTTCTTCACATTTATGCACAAGCTTTTTCTCTGTAAATTCAAGACGAACTTAACATCATTTTTGCTTCATCAGTGCTGTGAACCATTAACTGTTATGTATGAGGGTTTACACTTATTTGATTTCTGAATTGTGGTACATTTTACTGAAGCCAAAACACTTTTCAGATTACAGCTTGGGAATCTTTGCAGAGTTTCATCAGTTAGAAAAACTCTGTGGGGGTTACTTTGCCCAAAACCAATGCTTGTTATCTGCTTCCCAAACCAATGATAATTAAGACTCCATAACATTTTTAATTTGAAGCGAAAAGGGAAAAAAACCCTGCCACTATTTTCTTCTTAAAGGTTTGGAAACTGAAGTACCAGGAAGCAGTGAAACTGCTTCAAGGTCAAACTACAGGACAGCAGCAAGGCTGGGAACTGAAAGCAGCTTTTCTGACTCTCACACTGACATATCTGTTGGACACCGTATCTCACTGATTCCCTTTCTTTTTCCTCCCCACCCCATCATTCTTCCTTAACACAGAGATACAGTTGCACATCAGCACCAATGTTAAGCCTATCTTAAACTAATTGCTAAGTGAGAAAACAAGACGAGGTATGACAAAAATAGATTACACTAAGCAGGCTCTTGGGCTGGACAGATCTTCCATTCAAGATAATCCGTTTCAAACCCAGTGGTGTATCTACTGGCCAAAACTGCATTTGACATCGTGCACTGGGACATGCATTTCTAAAGTGCTCCTATGTTTTGTTTATAGTTTGTAAAGTATTCCACCAAATGCATAGATCCCAAGAGATATACTGCAGATGGCCGTAAAAGTTTTAGTTGTCATGTTTTCACTGTAATAGTGGCATAGCTAACAATTTAACAATTTCACTTTTCTTTTTGTTTTGCTTTGGTTTTAATTGTCTGACTTGGCTTTACTTCACTGTCTCACTTTCTCTTCTGTTCTCCTTATCTGTGGCCAAGAATGACTAAAATTTATCACCTGTATTTTGGTCTACCCTCAACTTCATCAACATATGGCTTGTGTAACAAAGAGACTGGCAAACAACCACAGGGATCAGATTACCAGCACCTCTTTGGAGTCCAGAAGATGATGAGGTTGCCCAGGCTTTAGGGCATCAGTTTGCTCTCTCATTTGAAAATGTGATTCAGATTCCAAGATCCTGTGCAGAAGTATTTTTTCATACTAAGATTTCATAAACTGGCAGGTGTGTGTGGACCCTCTAGTATCCTCCTAATATATGATGCCCTCTTAATGTCACAATTTGAGCAGGAAGCAATGTCCTCATTAGAGGAACTGATTATTTTTCCCTTCTAAGCTTTAAGCATTAAGTAAAAAAATGTGCATGTTCATTAGTTTTAATTTTATGAAATGCAGTCCTAATCCTTACAACTCTTAGTGGCAACATTCATGAGAAGATGAGGAATGATGTCTTTAAAAGACATTTTCCCTAGTGTAGAATGCAAGTACCATTCGGTGTTTCACGTCAGGACATATTAAGGCAGATTTGCACAGTACATGTAAAAATAATCTGAAAAAGTTACCCATTTCCTACACTGGCTGCTTGTGTTGCTCTTCAGACACCAAGGACTAAGTCTGACATACCTGCCATTCCTCTTTGGATATAAGGAACAGTTTTGCACGTGCCGAGTCCAGCACAGCAAAACCTGCTGTGCTTCACAGCCATCAGTGTAAGAGGCATTCTTCAGCATGGTTTGGGAAGTCATTGGAAAATTAGGCTTGTTTTTGGAAGACCTGTCTATGCAGTGCTCATTCCAAAGCAAACCAAAAAGCAAAGAGTGACTGGCTGGTTCTCTTGAAGCTCTATGTATGTGTATCTAGGCTACATCAGGCTGATTGATCACCTAACAGATTGCTTTCATTGTTGCAATGCAGTGTGCAGTTTACATCAGCATGGCAAAGGCTATACCAGGTTTGTGCACCTAAACTTCCAGAAGGCTCTTGTCTGATTTCACCTCCAGTAGACACCCATCCCAGCCTCTCCTCCTCCCTACAGAACATTCACAACATGTCAGGCAGTAGCTGCACATACTTTACCATTTACTGCCATACATTCCACAACAGATCTTTCTGCTAGGAAACCTTCAGCATCCTGTTGCTACAGAGGATACTGGAATATTCCATGTCCCACTTTCTCTATACCTTACCTTCAGACGGGACATTATTTTGGCACAAAGACGGCCTGGCATCCAGGAAATTAAAACATTAACTGAAGCATAAAGCAGCAATTTTGTCCTCTACTTTGCTAAGTAATATGCAAATCTGCAAGTATAAGGCTAAAGAATTATGTTTAAGTCATTACACCAGTAAATGGCACGCGGCATACTTTGCCTACGAAATAGCCAGCAGAAGAGAATTAGCCTTTTACGCTTGAGCAACAATCCTGAAATGCCATAAAAAGCCTTCTAAAATATAAGACAGTTGATATTGAAAACTTCCAGTTCTAACATTTATAAGAATTATTTTGAGTAAATTAAATTCTAAGTAATGTATATTTTATTGCTTTAAAATCTCAACTTTGAAGAGAATGACAACACAGTTTTAACCAGTCTTGATTAAATATATACATATATTAATGTCTTCAGCCTTACATTTACTATCTCAAGCCTTAAAAATAATTTTCATGTGAAATTACACTAAGATGGTCACATGCCAGTGAATTTGTCTTGAAATGGCATTTCCCAACACAATACCTCCCAAAATATTACAGCAACTCTAGAAAAACATGTAGCAGGAACAGAAAATGACTAGTGGAATTCTTTATTCACAGAGACTATTTTGAAATTCAGATAAATGCTTTTAATGCTATTTATTTAATAATCTACTGGTTTAGCCTCTCCATTATAGCAGTGTGCTGCATTCCTAGAATACACAGAAGCACTTTGTGGTTATTCATAGAGTATATTAATTCTCCTGTGTTTTAGAAAACATTAACAAAGAAAAGGATGCTGAGACAGGAGACAAACTAGTGTTATTAGATGTATATTATCAAATCTAAAACATTTCATGCACATTTGAATTAAAAATAAAATCCAATTTAATAATACACTTACCTTTTGCTGTTAGATCAGAGTGCCACCAGCTGCATAGATTAAATTCCACAAGGAACCTAGACAAATCATTAGAGTTTTCATATTATCCCACAGAAGGTTTTTAAAATGGAAAGTAGTTTGATACCAGTAATCCCATTTTAAGAGACAGCTAACATAGGACTGAAATTCATGTTAATAGCATAATTGTGATTATCATCTACTGCTATTGTCATATTTTTCACTGGGCTGTATCTTATCACCAAGAATTTATGATGAATTAAACTCTACCAATGAATCTTAGATTTGCCTGTTATTAAAGTTACAGAGATTATTTTAAGTGTCCATCAAAATTCTCATGCATGGCAGCATACATTATTTTTTACTGTTGAACAATATGTCTTCATTACTGAGGCATTTTTAAATGCCACAGGATTATAACTGTCCTGGCTACAATACATGAGTATGTATAAAATAATTCCTTATATTAACTCTGGGACCAAGATATAAACTTATTTTATTTCCAGGAGCAGGAAAGATCGATTAACCAGTGTCTAATCAGCTCTAACTAGATGCATTTTCTCTTAAAATTATGCTACAATTTGCATTGAAGATTGGATTGAAATGTGTTGGTCTATTGTAAGCATAAAAAATGTGAAGCTAACATCCACTGTATCATATGGACACGAAACTACAGTTCTTATAAACACAGAAAGTTTCTTGAGAATTTTTGAAGCTGCTAAATGCTAGCATCAAAGTCTCATTTTAACATGATTTCTTTCCCTGATATTTACTTTGGAAGCTGCATTTATGATCAGTCTCTGCCCTCTGGTAATAGCTATTCAGTTAATTCTCCTTAACTCTTATTCCAAACTTTGATGAAAGCTCACACAATTTACAATGAAAAAGAAATGACTACAAGAAAAAATGAATTCTGTTTTGGTAAAGATAAAAGTCACTTAAATCTGCAGCTCTGCTCTCTGATAACAGTAATAAAACAAGACACTTTTTAAAGGCTTCCTCTTCTCCATATATTTCTCTGTGATTTTTTGGGCAATGTTTTTAAAAAAAGACAATGCTCATTATGGCTTAACTGGAAATGTTAGAAGAAATAGGCAAGGTAAAACATTCAGCACCATTCAGTTTACTGCAAAAAGATCCATTCTACAGAAATTCATAGTGTGACAGACAATGCAGTGAATCCCTGTAACAGTTGCTATACTGTCAACAGCCCACACAAGCAGCATTACAAAGAGCCAGACTTTCAGCTAAAATTTAATAAGAATCACAGTAATAAATTTGGCTTCTATGTTGTGATCTGCTACACTTACTGAGCAAAGACATACAGATGTAAGTGAAGACCACAATGTAATAAAAGTGGAACTACGCACTCATATAGCCAAAATTTACCTCAGATTTTAACAGTGCAATATTGGAAAGCAAAGCATTGTCAAATATTACTGTACTTAAAATCATGTCATAAAAGCAGCACAATGTGTGTAAAAGGTGAAAAGTACAAATATTCACTATGCAGTCAAAAGTAAAACTGTTCAGTAATTCATAGATATATTCATAAAGTTCTTGGTAAAATTTACTTACAAGACAAGCTCGGTCATAATCCATTTTACTGCAGCAAAGAAGGCATTATAAGGCTGAAGAGAAGTAACTCATTTAATAAAAAGAAAAACATGCAGTATTTATATCTTAACTGAATTCTTCATGGAAAGACAATGTTATGGATATTCAAATGCGTGAGGAGCATGAGAGACAAAGAACAATATGAAGAAGGAAAAGTTATTATATTTAATATTAAAATACATGGCAATGAAATTTCCTTTTGATGTAGTTGGTCATATACACACACTATCAGTTGAAAAAGGAAAGTTTTGCACATGACTCTAAAATCTTCAACCTCTAGGGGTTCCTATTTCCCAGGATATTGCTGGAGGAGCAGCTCTGGTAGATAATATGAGCTTGTCTTGGGCTGCAATTCACAGGATTGTCTCGTTCCTTTATAATGTAAATCTCTATTCATTACCTCAGTCTAATTAGGCTAGGAAAAGCTTCTGAAGTTTGAATGTACCTAAATGAATGTATAAGTCATAATGAAGGCCCAGTTGCAAGAACTTAAGGTACCTTTTAAGATTCTTCCCTCCTTCCTCAGTCTTTCTGGGTCATAACAGATACAACCAATAGTTTGCAAACTGTATTTACTGCACTTCTGCTACACTTTGAATATTTTATTTTTGAAAAGAATATCAGCGTTGTCATTCTTCTATAAAACAATCTCAGGGAGAAAAGTCCATTTCCAGAGTTTTGGAAAAGAATTTATCCTTGCCTCACTCATTTGTGTTGTCTTATAGCTGCTTAAAATTTTACAGATGCTAGACTGTGTCAACAGATCATTTTAGAGCATGTAAGAAGTCATACCGGCTTTAAAACAACTATTCAGATATCTAAAATCATGCTTAACCATCCTGATGGAGAACTTTGCTGAAGCACAGCCATTTTGCCCAGCAGTAACCAGCCATTTAGATTTTTCAGTGGCCACAAAGAGTGTTTCTGCACAGGGCTGATAACTCACAGAGCCGGTGAACTAATGTCACTCAGTGGCATGAAAGGATGAAACAAGTGATCAGACTGCAATAATGCCCAAGACAGTAAATATTGTCTCTTGTTAAGGACAGTCTTGTAAGAAAAGAGCAAAAGCTACAATTTTTTCCTAGAGATGAAAAGAAACCAAAGTTACATCCCTGTGGAACATTTTCATTCCCAATCAGAGAAATGGAAATTTCACACGCAAATAAATGTGTTGCACAATCATGTTTTCATAATGCCAAATTATTTAACATAAAATAATGTATCTTTAGTTACAAACAATACACATTTCATGTAACACATACTATGCATTATAAAATCATTTCAATATGTTAAAGAAAACATAGAAATGCAATAGATCAGGAAAAATCAATAATAATGATAGGGAAAAAAAGGGGGGGGAATTGTTTTGAAATGCCAGTGGAAAAGTATTTCATTACATTGATATAAATACATTCCCATAAAATGTGATTTCACTAATACAACCTTTTTCTGTTCAAAGACTGTTCCTTTTAAAACTGTAGCAAAAGATGCAGGAGTTTTATTCTCTCTGTGTATCTAAATGATCATCAAGAGCCAAAGGAATTGAGCTGGGTGATTCCGTGGCACTGATACATGTGCAAAAATAAAAGCGGTTCTTTTAAAGAGTTATCTAGGACTTGAGTAAATTGAAAAAGGAAAATATGCTAAATAATAAAGTATCTGGAATTCTCTAAAGACTCAGTCATATACCAGTAAAGAAATTACCAGAAGGGCTATAAATCTAGTCCATCCTTAATTTATTTTTTCAGTGACGATAAATAGAGGGGTCCAGCCCCAGCACCCATTTTCTGTGATTTTGGCAGAATGTTGTGATAGATCCTTTGGTAGTCACACAGGCTTGGTTCCTGTGCTCCACTTCTATGCTGTCTAAACCAGAAACTTCTGAAAAAAATCCCTGTCTTGTCTCTATGTCTATTCCTGTATTTGTAAAATCATCATTCTCAAGAGGAAGGATAAACATTTGTGGACAAACATTGTGCTTATGTAGAAACTGTACTGGGTACTACCCAGTAACTTGATCTATATATACAAAACTTGGCATAAATAAAATAGGAAAACTACTTTTGAGAAGTCTATCCCTACCTGATTCTAATGGAGGTTCTCACTATACATTTTCCATAGTCATGGTTATTAGGAGTGACTGAATCATCAGGAAAATGATAAACTCACCAAAGCTGTGCCCATCTTCCATGTTGAACATGATAAAAACTCATTCAAAGTTTAAAGAGGTTTCATATTGTTAAAAAAAAACCCCAAAACTATAGCACATGCTTGCCATGTCTCTGTATCCCACAACAACCACAACAATGATTGCAGAGGTGTTTTTTCATAAATATAGCGTGGACAAAAACTAGAAAATCTCTTGGATTAAAGCCCATTTGTAAGAGAGAAATAATTTCAGTTCTACATTCTGGGTGCTTATGCAAATTGAACCAAAGCCACAGGCCTTAGGATGGAAGGTTGTTGTTAGGAGCTCTCGCTCTCTTTTGGTTTTTTGGGTGCAAATGTGATTCACAGCATCCCCTTCTATTTCATTGGTAATTTAAGTCTTATTGCACAGCCTGGTACTTGTTATTATGTCAATGTAGCCTTCTTTAAGATTCAGGCTTTAGCAGATAACAGATTAACTACAGTAAATCCAAATTTGCAGGTATTTGAAAAATGGAGTCATGTGTATGTAAATGAAAACATCTCAAAGTGCATATGATTATTAAACCATAGAAGATATATAGAGAGACATTTGGAACTTGCCACAACTGTAATATTTACTCCACTGTTTAACTATGTGTAGGTTTATTTTTCCTAATGAGATCTCTGTATATTTGAAAATACCAGAAGGTAACTTTTCCAGACTGGTAAAATTGCTGCAGTGTTTTGCTGCTGCCTTTACATAAGAATTTTTTAATGCCAATACTATCACAAACTTATTAAACTGATTCGGTTCTCATAGGCAAAAGATATACTTTACCTAACACCATATCAGTTCTGATAGGCTATATTGTAATCAGTAAAGTTACATTATTACATAAATGTCCTTGAGGTTATTACCTAGGTACACAATTTAGCAACAAGGAAGTGTTGTCCTTGCAAGACTCAGCTTGACTAATCAGGCTGTGTAAAGGGACAGGGTTTGTATTCAGATCTGATGGCAAGACAAGAGTTTAAAGGCATTGAAATTCCATGTTAAAAGACATCTTCTTTAAATACTAAGGACAACAAACAAAAAGTTAAAATCACTGACTTGTATGCCTTGCAAAGAACCAGTCGTTCATATTAAAAACCAAAACAAACCCTCCCAATTTTCAGTTTGACTTGCATTTCTATAGGTGTCTACGTCTTTACCTACAGAAAAGGTAGATGTGATTCCAGTTCCCCAAAAAAAACACAATCTATTGCCAAATTGATGAAGTTCTAACAAAGAAGATTCATGCTGTGCAAAGAACATTCTGTCAAAATCTCAGAAATGGTGGCCCAGCATTAAAAAAAAAAAGATGCTGGGCTTTGATTTGAACTTGAAAAATGCTTAGTGCTTTGTCTTTGTAACAAATCATTCCTTGTATGCCCTGGGATAAACACATTCCAAATCAAAACAATGAGCTACAATGGCCGTGAGATATTTGCAACATCTTTGATGATTGCATGGAAAGGTGCTCAAAAAATTGACTATACTTACGTCCAGTAAGCTATGGGCACTGTCGCTACTCTCTTTGTTTGTTCTACACATGGCCTGGTAGTCATAAAGTGTAATTCTACAGAGAAGAACAGAAAACTGCTTGACTAAAAGAAGAAAACACAGTGGAATAAAAATAATGATATGGAACAGTCTGCCCACAGAGTAGACAGGAAAAATAAAAGTTCTAACAGCAGGAGAGGAAAGAAGGAAACACAGGTTACAGAAATGAGAATAAAGGTAAGAAACACTGTGAAAACTTTGCAAGGATTTTATCAGACTAAGAAAATAAAGGAAAAGCAGAACTGGGAGAAACCAGGGAATATACACGTACAGTGTAACAAACAATGATATAAACAATGTGAGAAGGGGGAAAATACACATTCAACATGATGCTTAAACGATCGGTTCTGGACTAAGATCAGCACATTTAGCCCCAGAAAGTGAAAGAATCTATGCATTTGAGTGGCTTCTCACAACAGGCCACTCTTGAACTCCAGTGAAAACAGAAAGACACTGATACAGTCCCAGCATCTCAGTGCACAACTAATTTGTAAAAACACTGCGCTGCTTCAAAGGAGAGAGGTGGAATTTCAATGTATTCACAGAACAGATGATAGAAGCAGGATGGGTTTACTTTTGCTTTTTTTCATGAGGGCAAAATATTCCATGTCAGGTACCTACTGCAATCAGCATATGCTAGAAGCCTCCTCAGATGCATAGTAAACAGGAAAATTTCTTTCTGCTTGTGATTTTTACTCATCACTGATACACTTCAGAGATCTAAATGTAAAATCCAGAACTCAGAGATAGTATATGGAATTGTGATTATTTCTCTAAATCTGTCTGTCCATAGAACAATTCATTAACAATATCCATCCACATAAAAAGCATTTAACATCTAGAACAGATGTAAAGGATCTTTATCTGATAAGTTGCAACAAGTAAATATACCTAAAAGTTGCTAGCAGTATTTGAACATATCCATTTGACTGTTGCATCATCAGAGGGACAAAGGAACACAATTGGACATAGATGATTTATAGATGTATGAGATGGGACTTCAATGTTTTGCAATGTGTGCCCTGCTTCTAGGTGAAGAGGAAAGGAGAGCACACAAATTCAGCTACGGAAAGGACGTCCCAGAAGTTGCCAAAAACAGATCATGAAATGCATTCAGCAACACTGTAAGGCATTCTGCACTGCATGCCATGAAAGGTTACAACCTGTACACATAAAATGTTGTAATCCATTCTGGAGAAACTGTATATAATTTTTCTGATCTCATTTTGTGACAGCAACCATCACTAAAAAGCTTTTTTATTATGCCCATATTTTCTTTTTGGCTTACAGGCAAAAATATCTAATAGATTGAACATTGCAGCTTCAACTAAACATTTAGGATGTGGTCATACTGTTCATATTGTTAAATTTATCTTCTATTCAGAGGAATGGCTAGGAAGCCATTGTTTTGTGGACTGGCAGAGAGAGGCACATGGTAGACAAACGCATAACTAGAGACCTAAACATGGGTGTAAGTTGAACACTGACCATATTTGGCAGAATCACGCCCACAGCCAGATCCGCGCACACAGATCTGCCAAGACAAACAGAGCAGTACATGGTGTAAGCTGTGCTGCCTGTGTGGCATGCAGTAATACACCACTTTCTCTAGGCTTTTTTTTTTCCTTGATTTTTTTCCCCCACTTTAACCATGGTCAGAATCGAGCCCCTGTAGGGTAATCTGTAAGGCTTAGTATTTGTAGTCTTGGTTGTCATGACTATTTTATTCCCGTAGATTTAAGGACTGTCTTGTATGCCCACTTAGACCTCCTAGTGAGGGCGGCAAGGGACAAGCCCACAAGCAAGGGCAGTTTATAGATACTAATATGCTCTCTGCAGAGTAATCAAAGAATTTTATAGGTATGAAATGGTCCCATCCTGTTTCATTTAATATCTAGTTTGGCAAGTAGCATTCAATTCTCTTTATTCTTTGAGAATTTTTTTTTCCAGTGTAACAGGTTTGGCGACCATTTGTTTGGTGTTTGAAAGTGCAGTCGATTTTGCATCTTTCAATTGCGTACACCAGAACTGCTTGGTCAATCTGTGGACTTCATTATTCTGCTAAGAAGTGCTAATCAAATAATTAGTTTCATTTTACTAAGTATATTTGATGGTATTTCCAGTGTGAAGATTCTGGTTCAGGAACAAACTAGAAAACGGATACTGTATCCAGGTTAAAAAACAAACCAAAACAACCCACAGCAAAACAACAAAGAAAAGAAAGGAGCAAAACCTCAGAAAGGAACATGACAGACAGATCCCTTAAGAGCATGGAATAAGTTTTGGTTTTATGACAATGCAATCCTCTCTTAGTAACTTTTGAAGAGGGCAGGTTCAACATCCATCTGAAAGTTTCTAATGATTCAAACAACTATATCACAGGATGTGTAAAATAAACCAGCATAGGCATTAATTTATTATTAAATTATTTAAAAAGACCTGATTTTTCCACTACTGAAAACAAATAGGAATTTTGCAAAGCATTTCAGAGATTAGTGGTTGAAGAGCCCACAAATGCTGAAATCCGAACAATGCAACATACTGAATCAGTTCTGATTCTCTGTCACTATGAATGGTATTAAAATTCAGTATAAATGGGTTCCAAGGCATTGACAGATTAAAATTCAGTATTGCTTTCATTCCTGTAAATGCAATAGGAAGGTAAAAGCCTTTCAACCCTCTGCTTTATAAAAGCTACTGTAATACTTGTAGGCTAAACAGTGGCTTAAGACATTGTGGTGCTTCTGTATTCAGGTGCCATCTCAGGTACCATTTCCAGTATTGCTTTATTGCTAATGTCTTTCTAAGAGTTTAGAAAATCTTTCTTCTCATTCAGACAGACAACTCAGTGTTGCAGAAAGAAAGGCTTCCAGATTATCCTTTCTGAAGAACTTCTCTTTAAATAACTGCTTGCAGCTAACCATATCACACAGAATAACAGAATGTCAGGGGCTGGAAGGGATCTCAAAAGATCACTTAGTACAACTCCTCTGCCAAAGCAGGATGACCCATACCAGATCACACAGGAATTCATCTGGGTGGGTTTTGAACATCTCCAGAGAGGGAGACTCCACAACACCCTTGGGTAGCCTGTTCAACTGACTACAGTTAGTGAACAGAACCTCTCACCTGCCATGATCTAATTTTAAGTCCACCTACATGCCCAAGTCCATTACAACACCTCACAGGAGAGCTTTGCTTTTGCTGCAGATAGCACACTTGAGACATTCTGATGCACTGCTGTTGGTAACTGCCTGTATTTCCACACCTGGTCACTGAAGTCTACAAGGCAACTGGTTTCAACGTCAGTCATAGGACAAACACAGACTATATGCAATCATCTTTAGCTAAGGGAAATAATTTACCCAAATCTAAATGTGTGCCTCCATTTACACAGCATTGGAGGTCAAATACATTTTAGTGAAAACCTTTTTATTGTCAATTTCCTGATACAGTAAATTCCAGTCTTGTACCGTGCAATATATTTACAACTGAGTACTAAGCTGTTCCAAGCAAATTAAAACTTGTAAGACAGCACAGACCATGTTAATGGAGGTACTCTATTGCTTTCAGATGGATTTTCAGCATCCCTATGGATTTCTACTTGGAATTGCAAAATACCAACACTGACAATTATAACAGCTGAAAGATAAAATTTAAGCTATTTTGTTACTAGTTCAAGATTTGGGGAGTTTCATATAATGTGTGGGTGTAATAAGCTTCTTACCACGGAAACAAAAGTCAAATCCACAAACACACAGAAATTAAAATCAAAAAGAAGTGCTACACACATAAAAAAAAATTAAAAATCAAAAAGGAAGAAGTGCTCCAAAGACCCAATTAGAGTAAGCAATAATACAGGAAGCCCTAATTATTGGCAGGATGTGTTACTCAGTAGTTTATTAAAAATTACAACTCACTTGAGGTGGAAAAATGTTTGTTAACTCAGGTGTAAGAGACAGATCCTGTCTGGCATTCTCACAAGGAGGTGAAGGAGGGACAGCGTTAAATAGCATAAAGAGAAAACTACTTTCTAAAGTCTAGGGAGGATCCTTGTGAGGATGTAGCAAGACACTGTAGGAAGTCTTGTACTGTTTCTGCTCTGGCTCTCCCACTAGCACTGACAGGCATATTATTAGTGTCCAAAAGATGTCAAAGTAAAACTTCTGACCACCAAGAAAACCAATGAAAAGCATATAAATAAATCACTGCCTTTTAAGAAAACAAATTTCTCATCCATTATCTTTGCTTTGATTGTTCAGCTATTCTCAATTACCAAGGTGCTCCAAAGCTTAATGTGTATCAAAACTAAGCCTGACCTGTATTTCCAGCATAGAGAATGACACCTCATTCACATAGCACACATCCCTATGTTTCTTCCTAAGTGGGTATGTGATTGCCCATGTATATATGCACACACTATATACTAATGCACTGCATCATACTGTGCAAATTAGAGGTAATACATACAGAGACATAAACGCTAACGGACCAGGGCTCTTGTTGGCAATGACAAGAGGGAAGTGACAGATATTATCTGGTTCTTTTGTAGGTAACTGCAAACCTGTACTAGACACTCTGCTATACCATTGCCTCTCTGACAGCTATTTCATTGATGAAAATGGAATGTCACTCTTCAGGATAGTACAATTACAGGTCATTCATGTAGAAGTTGAAGATTGAGGCTGAAGGCCTCATACATGCTCTGCAATGCACATGACACCTAATCTAGAAAACAATTCTGAAAATAGGCTGCTTATTTTCTATCCTTAAATGACTTCTGCCCACTCATTAAAAAAACATTTTAAAAAATCAGTATTCATTGACCTCTTTTTTCCTTAGGGTATTAATGTCATAACTGTAGGGGATATTTTGAGCTTACTTTTGCTTTTACTAAATAAATCATCACTAAATACAGGGACTGTAAGGAATACTATATGGCAGAACTGTTATGTTACAGCTGTGTTTCTCCAATACTAAACCTACTAACTCAAATTTTAATTGTTCCTCAGTCTATTACTGGTCTTGTCCAAAATTTACTTCTACATCAGAAGCAGACAGTACACATTCTTCATTAAGACACATGTGAGTAAAGGCAAAGAAAGAGAACAAGAAAAACTGAGAAACAAGAGAAGCTCTCAGAGCAGTGAGAACTTATTAGAGGGAGCCTTAGCATCCAGGGAAGCTGAAACTCAGGGTTGCACCATTTCAGTCATATGTCCTGACAACATGATTAAATACCAAACCATAAATGCTTCTTCAGAGGCCAAGAGGATGCCTGGTGGAAACGGAAATGTTAAGAGGGAATTATGCTGCTTGCATACTTGTCTTATAGTGCTTAGTTTTCCTCCTACTGGAGAGGATGAAAGTGTTTTGAAGTCAAGGAGTAATTTTCTCTTACAGATTTATTAGGTTTATGTCTTTGAGGATCTTGTTGCTCCAAGAGCCCTTAATTTTCTCTGATATTAATGTGAGGTATTTTGAATGTTCATATTTTGAGAAGTTAAACATATTTTTTCACTGTTTCCATGTAGACAAGTGCTGAGAAACTGAGAAACTTTTTTTTCCTGAGTTATGTGAAGCAGATACTTTTCCATAAGCACATCCTAATTCTTTTAATAATAACTTTAAATTATATTTAAAGTATTTCACTGCCTGCAATACTCAGAGCATAAGACAAACATCATTTTGCTAAATGAAATCATAGAACATGTCACGTTGCTTTGGAGGCACTGATATAATTTTTCTCCCTAAATATAAACCTTATAAACTAAGAAAATATACATACATATATTTGTACACATTATTCAAAAGAAGTACTGAGTTTAAAGAAAATGAGGAGGGAAGGAGGTATTTAAGTTCACTTCAAAAAATAAACAGCAAACACGAAAATTGAATTTCATGCTGCTGCAGGTTTAAAAGAAATATAGTCAACAGCAAACAGCCCCCTTTTGTTTAGCACTTCCAGCTCAATCCTAAAAAAAACCTTCTATATCCCACCAAATTAGTGCTAGTTGAGAGAACACACAAAGGGTTATTTCATCCCTTTTGTGGATGGAGAACCTGAAAGCTGGTATGAATCAGCGAGGTGGTAGCACACACATGCACTGCCACTCAGATGACTGACTAGTGCAGAAGGACTCCCATCCCCAGAGTTACTGGGCATGGTCATAAACTCCTCTGCAGTGAAGATCAGGTACTATAGAACCTTCTACTCCTGAACTGAACAAGAAAGAATCAAGACCAGATCCAACAGGGCAAAGCTATGTAATTAATTCCCCTGCTGGGTGGTAAATACCGTATAAGAAGCAAATAGCAAGAAAGGATCAGAATAAAAGGTCAAAAGCTTCATGCTCTCTGATTTTGTCTCGATGGTAAGAGCAGCAATGACATGTATAATGCAACAACTATATTGTTGTGTTCTCGGGGAAACAGTACAGGTAATAGACTTTGTCACTGCATCATTTAGTGCATTTTTCTTTACTTCTTGTTCCATAAAAAATAACCTTGGAGGGAAGAAAAAAATCAAACACAACCACCAAAAAGAATTAGTAATCTTTTAAAAAATGATTAATGCCTCTGATTATTTTTCAGGAGAACTATTTTATATTGCTGGAATAATTTAAAGGCTTCATCTAGCACAGATCAAAGACAGTTTTGCATTATTTTTGTTGCTGCTCACAGCTATGTGCTCTACAGCAGGAAAAGCAGGTGGCTTATTTAGTGAAATTACAGCACTTTGATTCTCAGTTTTAATTGATTTGCAATGGCTAGTTTATTGTGTTTAAATAATTGGTTTGTGGTTACATTTTCTTTAGCATGTATATCAGCTGCACAGAGCCAGTGGCTTCATTGTATGCAACTCCTTTGGAGCTCAAGACCAGTAGAATCATAATCCCATGATCCATGCCAAATTGGCACCATTTAGATGGAATATTTGAACCATGTAGGCTTTCTTTTCTTTGTGGTGGTGTGTACTACCATAGGTCATATAGTAGGAAATCTGGAATGCTTTGACAGACAGGACAAAATAAATTTGGACAAATTAAGGCATTATCCCTTGAGTCTGGCTGTATGTTTTTATCTGAATTAAATAAAATGCTTCATCTCCTGTTTAAACAGATCTCTTATTCACAGAATCTAGTCTATAACTATGTATTACTTCTTCTTACAGCATATGCTAAGAGTGTAGTGCTAAACGTGAAAATGTTGTTCCCCTCAGAAAACTAGGATTGGGGGTGATTCAGCAAGTCACTGACTGGGAGCAGCATTTAGCTATAATGTGCTGAGGCAGCACAGAAATAGAGCTGGTTTACCAAGGAAGCAAACAAATCACCTGTTTGGAGATCCTCAATATCTAAATTGACCCTCAATAACTAAATTCAGTGATTGATAGGATCACTGATGAGTCTTATAGCAGAAATGCACAGGAAAATAATAGGAGGAAACATGATATATGGTCAGCAGTTCTCTCGCACAGTGAGAGCAGAAAAGTGTAAGAAACAATCCTTAGACCATGTGAAAGCCTTGAAGACTCCAGTGTTGAATTACAGGTTAAAGGGAAAAGTTCTTTCTTTCCCGGGGTGCACAATCTATTTCAAAGTATAACACATAAAATCACTATTAGCTCTTATTGTCATCATGATAGCAAAAACAGATCAATAGTCACCACGATGTTCAAAGGTGAGTTAGTATGTGAGTGAAAATGAATGACTGGCAGAACACTCCTCCCCTTAAACACTAGGGCATTCTGAGAAATCTCCTAGTTTGAGGAGTCTCCAATATTTTACAGGTCAGAATGTTTAATGTTGCATCAATGATTTGCTTTAGAGCCGTTTAAAACTGTGCAGCATGTATGGACCAATCCTTTTTCCACTTGAACCCAGCGGGAACAGGAGGGGCACACAGTTTAGCATCGTAGTCAAATAAACTTCTCTTTTAACAAGAAACTTACTGTAGGCTGTCTCCAATACTCTGAACATTCAATGTGCATGGTATCGTTGCACTCAGAAAAGAGGTATGAGAATCCAGCCACACTGCCAATCTTGTCCTTCTTTTGTATGATTTGGGGTTTGGTTTATTGCATTTTGTTGTTACAAAGTTAATTCTTACCTCTTAAAGGAGCCCATTGTTAGCAACTTGTTCATCACAGCCCCTTCAACCTCCCCAAAAAAGTAACCAGTCTGTAAGGGGGAAATGCAAGAAATTACCAGAAGTGTAGGTAAATGTAAAACAAAACTAGATGCAATTTAAACTGGAATAATCTGGGTCCTGACAAGAGTGGCTTGGACAGTTACATAAACAGGTTTGCAGGACTACTGTACCTAAAAACTAAAGAGGGTTTCACAGTGACAGGAAAGTTATAGGGCTTACATTATTACCCCGGAGCAGATGCGAGAGCTTAAACAATATATTGAGGTGCATTACATAACATCTAATATCAGAAATAAAACCCATCTGAACCTAAGGCTTGTAAAGAAAACACACTAATCTGATCACAAAGCCTTGTGATTAAAAGGTTACTCAAAAAAGATATAAACAGGTTGCGAGAGGATTTCATAAACAGTCATTAAAAAGCATTTTTTATAATTCCTGCATGACCTGTTTAAGGAGCTGGAACAGTACATTTCATCAATCCTATAAATTTTAACTCCATTCACAATCATTTCATACTTCAAACCACTCAGCCTGATGAATTACTCATTTTGTCCTCGTTCAGTAGATGTGAACTAATAAAAATAAATCTCTGTTGAGAAAACAAACATTCAAGTTATGAATTTGGTATGTGCTACGGAAGTGACTCCATCATCTGCAGCCATTCATATAGCTGTGGAAAATCCTGCATGTACAGCAGCTTTCTAGTTTGGGAAGGCATTTTTTTGTTTTAGAGCCTCAACTCCCAGGAGGATAGGGCATGGTCTCTGCATTGTTTAAAGGGGGAAATCCCACAATTTATGGGGGGGAAAGGGCATTACACTCTCAAATTGCATAAATTCCATAGGTTTTGTATGAACTAAACCTCAATTCCATTACAAGGAACTTAGTTGACCTCAAGTATGCACCTGGGAGTTAGGAAGGCAGAAAAGTTACAGTCCTAGCCAAAAAAAAGGCATTCCTCCACCTAAAGAGCAAGTATTGCCTCTTTTTTTTTATAACACAGGGGAAACTTGGAACATTTTCCAAAGCATGTGGGTGTCTAAAGTCTCCTGGAAACAAGAGGAACATTTGTAGCTTTTATAGCTAAAAATACCAGCTTCAATCGCCCTGGCTGACTGATGAAGAAAGATTATTCTAACTATTGGAGAGGTAGTCAATGTCAAAGATCCCAAACCATACACGGACTAATATAACCTTAGATAGCAATAAACCTGATTTATCAAGTCCTGCTTCAGTCTAATAAAGACATTCCAGTGACAGCTTTCTCCACCAAAGCTCCATTTGCAAATGCTAGTTCTCCCCCAAAGCAGTAACACCCAGATTATCGTCATTGTTAATATGTTCAATTTAGTTGTAATTTAGATGAAGAATTACACTACCTCCAAACAAGATTCTTAGACTCGTTCAGATCATGTTTGGAAAGTCCACAGATACAGAGTGCTGAAGCAACACCAGACACATGAGCAACTGAGAATGCATCATCTCAGTTCCCTACCTGTTCTCTAACCACAAGAAAGTCAATATATACACAGCACACATAAGAATACACTATTACAATTATAATAATCTTCCTATAGTGATATATGAACAGAGACAATTTTACTGCCCACCTTAGAAATATATCTGTCATAACTAAATATTTAGGTCCAAACACATTTCTAATGTAGCTTTTATCCCTCATTTGCCCATACTACTTTCTTCATGGACATCTGCAGTGGCTAGTATCAGATGGCCTACCAAAGGAAAAATATCTTCCTAGTGATAATTGGTGGTTGTAGCCAACTATGGACTGCCGGATCAGGACTTACACAAGTCACAATTAAGTACCTGTGAGTAATAATGCAATAGCAGCAGGGAAAAAAAATGAGACAAAGCTGTTTTAAATGTTACAAGCCTGTTCTACAATGTCAGGTCCTTGCTCAACTAAACAGAATACAGATTTGGTAGATAGATATAAGTAGGTAAAAAAAACACCAACAAAACAAAACAGCTGCGTCTAACATAATAGCATTAATATTTGAGCAGCGTTACATTTTTAGTTCACATTATTTTTAGGGTAGAGTTTAGGATTATATCCAGAACATGCTAGACATTCTAAAGGGATGGAAACAATAAATGTCACAAAGTAAAGCAAAAAAAAAAATCAATTTTAGTGCTCCTTTTTGTGCATAAGAAGACATACCATGAAGAATGACTATTGCATGACAGTATAGAATATGCTCAATTAATGCTCTAGTGCACACTGGAAGGGTTATCATTTCAGAAAGAAATGTGTTTCACTTGTTTATAATGTGCTAAGAGACTTTTCAAAGTATCAAACAAAATGGAGCAAGGGAAGGAATGATCACAGGAAACATGCAATTACTTTTGCACTATGCAAAGGTGAAAAATACCTTTACTGTTTTCTTTCAGAAGGTACCAGATTTAAAGCTGGAATAGTTCAAGCTTTTAATTTAAAATCAATTTAAAAGTAAAATGCTCCATTTGGCTTCTCTTTTGCCATTCACGTCAAGATTTTTATCTCTGCTCCAGTCACTGTTCCAAGACACCCAAGGCTCTTTTCAATAGCTGTTTTTCAGTACCAAATCTAGTTATAAAGAATATAATTCACTGAGGTGTGGATATTCCTATTTGAAACCCCAAGACATAAAAGAAATTAAACTTCAGACTATTCTGCAATATTTAGGGCATCATCCCAGCACTTCTCAGGCAAAAGTTAATGAGAATGATGATGGCTTGAGTGTTTATACATTCGTCTTCCAATAATTTTCCATTAAGACAATGCAAAATAATGTTTTGAATGATCTTCAAATCCATCATGATTCCTGTTCTCTCTGTTGTGACACTGAGTTCACCATTTTAATCCTCCAATTACTGTAATCCACTTCAGAAGTCAAATTCCTTATTCCTTCATTACTCAAACACCAGAGCTTGCAAAGCTGGTGTAACTGCACAGTTTTTCGAGGTCTGCTGTGAGCACTGTGCATTGTACTTTTATGGAAATGTAGTGTAAAATCTAAGACTAAAGACTGTTGGCTCTTGGCCATACTGATAGCAGCTGGAAATGCTAAGACATCTTTGCCACCGAGAATCTTTTGTTCTTGGGATAAAAATATCGTATGGAAGACAAACTCTTCCATAGCAAAAGAGCCCTTTAAGATTACATTTACATCTCTGGTGTGAGACATTTACATCTCCTATGAAAAACTACTTAGGTCCTCTTTGAACTAACTTTTAATTCATTTTACATTACTTAACATTTTAAGATGGTTTAAAAAACCAAAACAACCACAACAAAATAATTAAACACATAAAAATCCCCAAACCAAACCACCAACCAACCAAACCCCAAGTAATTTTATATAAATGTGCTGTATGAAAATATTAAATGAAAAAAATCAACTTACCTGTGTATAGTCTTCAGACACTAAAATAAATCCATTGTTATCTATTAGGTAACAGTTGATTGCCTGAAAAACAATCAAATGCAGGTTAAATATTTATTTTAGCATACAGCACTAAATTAACTAATTCTGAGTGACTTCTAAATGGGTAAAACCTTCAGGTTGTTATAGCGGCTAAAGTAACTTCTAACTGAACAGAGTCTTAACTTTTGGGATGTCACCAGATTTAATGTTCATGCATTTGTTTCAGGCAAAATAAAGCAAAGATGTGCACAAAAGGGGAGGGTATAGAAGAATTACAAACAAACATATAAAGAGCAAGGTCTGTGTTTTTATAACCCAATCTGAAATGTTTTCTGTATAACTTCTTTTGCATTGGCCCCTGACGGAGCAACTTTGTTGCTCCTGGTGGCTTCTCTTGTGTTTGGAGAAAAACATGAGCACAGTGTCATTACCCTAATGATGCATTAATGAAAACACAGTGTCAGCCTGGAGAACCACCAGGGAACCAGGTCATATTTTTTAATTTGTTCATTGGGGGATGGGACCAGAAACTTCTGTAAAAGAGGCCCCACAGGTCCCCTAAAGCTTTTCAAATTGTATTTTTAATTGGGAACTGGATTTAGAGGTAGGACTGCCAGCTTTTCATAGGTCAGTTGTATGAAATGTGTAAAGACAGCTAAGCCCAAATCAGTGCTTCCCTCCGCACATGCGTGCGCTATTTTAACTTCGAGTGAGTTGCCAGCTACAGGCAAAGTTTTAATTGCTGCTCTTCAGAGTTTAAACATAAGGCTCTCTCCAGTATTGAAAGTACCTACCTCAGCATTAAATCTGTTTTTTCCTTCCCCTAAATCAGCAAATATTGTATCAGTTTTGTGGATTTTCTGTAACAGTCATGTAAAAGAATAAAGCAAAACACTTTCCAATATAGGAATCATCACAGGTTTGCTTTTACTTCAGAATCTTTCCTGCTGCAAATATGCTGCACAGAGACATGATAAAATATGCTTTCTGCTGTGCTCACTACTTCCAGCAAAATGTCTCTGCTGTTTCAAAGGAAAACAGTTCCATGGAGCAGCAACTGTACAAGACATTGTGAAAATGAAGTCTGATTTTTCATAGATGCTTAAATGTTTCTGATTCTCATTCTGGCCGCATATTAGTACAGTTAGAGGAGAGTTTTGCAGAAATACTGGCTTGAAGTTTATTTAAAGCAAATAAACCCAAACACATACAAAAATACTAATCAAACAAGCAAAAAACCCCAAAGCGGCCCAAATCAGGCGAAAGTTTGGAATGAAGGTCATTTCCTAACACAAATGCAGGATATTAATTCTAATAGGGAAACCTAAGCTAGAGACACCCCACAGTGAGAGAAGACTTGTCAAACAGGAAGCTGAAACAACTCATTTCCAACCTTTGATCTGCAAGAAAGCCAAAAATTGGCAAATGCAACGTGCAAAGTTGATGATGCTGGCAAAGACTCGAGTAGAGCTAATGCATTCAGAAGAGGCAGCTACTTAACCTCAATGGTGTGTGAAGGGTGGAATTTCAGAAGTAGACTGTAACACCAGAACACAGCTCTCCCCAAAGTCAATCATAAACCTCCCACTAACTTTATTAGGAGAGGAGCTAAGTCAACAAAGAGCTCTTTTGAGGATACAGATTTGCAGTCCTTATGCATGAAAGATTATTCTAAAGATAGTGCTTTAGAAACAATATTTCTCCACAGTAAAGAAAATAAATAAAAGTAGTTGTGCTGGACTTAATTTCATAGTTTATGGGTTACATACAGTTGGGAAAAACACTGCCTCAATTCAAGAATTAGCAGCCATGTCTCGAATCTCTAATCATAGTTGTTCACTAGCATATCTTAAAATATACTAGTCTTATAGCTTTATTACTGGAAGCAGGCATAATGCAATAATGCAATCTGTATCTTTTTTGAGGAATCTGAAGATAAAGAAGGCTTCTATTTCAATCCATTTTAGAAGCATTAACAAGGGGAAAATATTCATTCAGGTCCATTCATTCACCTGCTTGCCAGCAAGATAAGTAGCTCTCAATACTCAGCACTATGTAAAAAAAAAGAATTCAAATTCTTAGCTTGTAACTTAAATTTAGCACTACCAAAGGACAGTGGTGTGCATTTACTTGTTCAAAAAAATTAGTGAATCTCGGACAAAGTATTTTGGATACAAGATTGCTGCATGGGATAACGGAATTTCCATAAGTTGTATGTAAGGTTTAATGCACAATGTTTCACAGGTACTAGAAGTGAACTATGCACAGATTTGCCCAAAAGTTCAAGTTCAGTGAACTTCATATTTCAAGGGGAATGTTCCATAGGTGGAGAGTCCCTAAGCTTGTAAAACAGAGCAGGCATGAAGTCCAGAATAAATACAGCAGGAATGTTGACTGAGATCTGAGAACACATTTGAATTACAGTGACTTTGATCAAGTTTAAGTTCTCTATGTAATTTTTCACAGTTTCAATATACAGTAACAGTAAGGAATGCTATACAGATTAAGAAACAAACAAACAAAAAAAACAACAACAAAAAAAAAACAACCCAGAAAGAAAACAGAAGTTTGAAATAAAATGGGAGACATCAGGAAAACAAGAAAAAACCAAGTAAATTCAAAGCTCTCAACACCCAGAAAAAAATAGATGTGTGTATTTTGGAATCAAAAGTATCACACACAAACTCTTCTATTAATTCTCTGTATGACTATTGTGCCACTCTTTTTAAATTAGTGTCTTATGGTACAAATTAAAGCATTTAAAATTCTTAACTGTTCAGCAGATATTTTCTTGCCATTGAGAAAAAAAACAGGTGTGAGGGATAACAGACTCAGCACAGAAGCTCTAATATTTGAGTCCTATCAACAGTCTATTTTGTCATTAAAAAAAAAAGGGGGGGGGGGGGGGAAGAAAGACATTTGGAATCCCTAAATCATCAAGGCTCACACTACTACTACATGTCCTTACGTGCTGCTGTCAAGTGAAAGTAGCTAAAAGTCTGAGTGATTTGCCATTGGAATGGGCTGCCCAGGGAGGTGGTGGAGTCACCATCCCTGGAGATGTTCAAGAAAAGACTGGATGAGGCATTTGGTGCCGTGGTCTAGATGACTGGCTAGGGCTGGGTGCTAGGTTGGACTGGATGATCTTGGAGGTCTCTTCCAACCTGGTTGATTCTATGATTTTCCTTGAGTGTGGATGCAATAGCAAAAGATGCCCTGTGTGATTCAGCAGAGTACAATACAACTGTTCCTATTACATTCCAGTGCTATAAAAAAGTCTATGATGCCTTAAACTATTGTCACTGTGTACTTGCTTTGTAGCAAGGACAGACCAAAACCATTTTTGCAGTAACTATAATATGCTTGTTTTGATGAAGTAGTAGGACATTTTGCAGCATGTTTTACATAAGAAATTTTGTAATGATATTATTCTACCACAAATGAAGAAAGTAATCTCTGTTCAGCTTATAAGCCCCCAAACATCTTGGTTCAAGCTAAACAAAGGAACTGTGATACAGCTCTTCTAACCTTAGACAGGCTACTTGATGTAACAGTTCTCAAGCTGGTTGGCTATGACTGGAAACCCACTGAAAGATACTGAAAACAATACAAGGTAAATTTTGCACATTAAATCCATAGTAAGCTACACTATAGCAAGGTTGCAAAACTTAGGTAATTAACAATTCTACAGTCCTCAACTTTTTCAATAGATATCTGATCTCTCTTACCAGTGTGGGGTCGTTAGCATTATGAGCAGACTTTAACATTGGTTAATAAGCAACTGACAGCCTGGAATCTGGGTTAAGTAAGAACTTTTATGTACACCTTGGTGGAAATCCTTTCTGGCTTATTACTTCATGTTTGGAAAACTTCACTTAATGATTAAAATTATACAAGATTTAAATGGAGAAGTCTGTAAGTTGTTATAGCTATATATATAGCTATAAATGCAAGAGGTTGTTATAGCTATATATATAGTTATAAATGCAAGAGATAGTTGAGATATGACTCACTGCATTGCAAAAGGTGGCATGATCATTGGGCCTAACTGCAAATTTTATCTTCTATTATTTATTGCTTTACCTGTCCTCCAACTGCTAGATCACAGGGTCCTAATGGATGAATTACTGTTTAAAAAGTTCCACTTTTATAACTAGTCATGTTTTAAGGTCTTCCTTTCTCCCTGAAATGCTTTTTTCATGATCTCAATCTCATCTATTTAAAAAAAAACGATCACTGCACCTGTGTCCTGAACTCATATTTCAACAAAACACATTTCAGTCTCATACTCTGCATTTAGGAGTAATTCTAGTGTGAACATTAGAGATCAGCTCTGAACATGAGCAGTAAAGCAGAAACAAAATGCCTCAGAAGAGCTTAAAAATATTTCCAAAATTGGATTCACAAAGCATAAGTTTTTACAATGCATACTATTGATCTTGTAATCAGTAATAGAAAATTCAGACTGTGATTCCAAACTACACCAAGAGAGTAATGAGACAATGTATGAGACAGACAACTAATAACTGTATGCTCTGCTGCAGTAGAGGTATACATGGAAATAATATCTGTTAAATACTTACCTCATCATCACAACTTATTGCACATCTGCCATCAAGAGATGCACACTAGAGAAGATATAAAAAAAAATAAAATGGTTTCATGTCTCATTTGATTATTACACAATATGAGATTTTAACAATCTGTGATCATCTCAATTTTATTTCTATTTGACAGCAATTGTTTTAAAAATTACTAGGAAATTCTGTAATCTGTTCATCCAACCAGTTCTGTTCCTGTCTGCAGAGAATGGGAGCATTCATGCCAGAACAATTGCAGCTGTTTTACACACCATCACAGTATCACCAAGGTTGGAAGAGACCTCACAGATCATCAAGTCCAACCCTTTACCACAGTGCCCAAGGCTAGACCATGGCACCAAGTGCCACATCCAACCTTGCCTTGAACTGCCCCAGGGATGACGACTCCACCACCTCCCCAGGCAGCCCATTCCAGTGCCCAATGACTCTCTCAGTGAAGAACTTTCTCCTCACCTCGATGTTCTCTTCTATGTGCTAGATGCTTGGAAACCATTTGTACACCCAATTAAAGGATTCTGCAGTAAGGGTAGGGCCTGCACTTTGGGGTTTATTTTCTGAAACAGTACAGTTCAATCTATTCTCAAAACAGAGATGGCATCTCTGAATCTTTAGGAAACACATGACTTCAATGAGTGCAAGTTTCAAATACTGAACACTTTGTGTATTGTTTATTAGAGATTATGAATGCCAACCATGATTCAGTAATGTAGCTTAGTTAATTTACATATGGGAAACTTTAATTACTAAATACTAGAAGATAGGTTCTAATTTTAGCCAGGAGAAGAGGAGGTTCAGGGCTGACCTCATTGCTGTCTACGACTACCTAAATGGAGGTTGCAGCCAGGTAGGGGTTGGTCTCTTCTGCCAGACAACCAGCAACAGAACACAGGGACACAGCCTCAAGTTGTGCCAGGGGAAGTATAGGCTGGATGTTAGGAGGAAGTTCTTCACAGAGTGATTGGCATTGGAATGGGCTGCCCAGGGAGGTGGTGGAGTCACCATCCCTGGAGATGTTCAAGAAAAGACTGGATAAGGCACTTAGTGCCATGGTCTAGTTGATTGGCTAGGGCTGGGTGCTAGGTTGGACTGGCTGATCTTGGAGGTCTCTTCCAACCTGGTTGATTCTATGATTCTAAGTGAGTGGGGAGGTGTAGTTATGGTATCTCTAAAAATGAGTAAGTGTCAGTGTTTGTTTCACTGTTTCCACTTTTTCTGAGGAAGAAAATTGACATGTCAGGCCAAAAAGGTAACTCCTTGTGTACATGGGCCTAAAATCAATAAACACTCTAGTTTTCATAAATGGAATTAAGGATTAATTTCCATAATGGAATTAAGCAACTAGTTTTGACCTTGACATTTTCTTTTTTATTGTAATGATGAACTAGAAAGTAAACCAGACTCATTGGCCATTACACTGCAGTGTGCACACAGCCCAGACAGCCAAACATGTCTGTGAGCAGTTCAGGAGCCCCCAACACAAGAAGGACATGGAACTGTTGAAGCCAATCCAGAGGAGGGCCATGAAGATGATCAGAGGGCTGGAGCATCTCTCCTCTGAGGACAGGCTATGAGAGTTGGGTCTCTTTAGACTGGAGAAGAGAAGACTTCAAGGGGACCTTATAGTAGCCTTCCGGTATCTGAAGGGGGCCTACAGGAGGGCTGAGGACTATTTACAAGGTCTTGTAATGACAGGACGAGGAGCAATGGGTTTAAACTCAAAGAGTGGAGATTCGAACTAGATGTTAGGAAGAAGTTCTTTACAGTGAGAGTGGTGAGACACTGGCAGAGGTTGCCCAGGGAGGTTGTGGCTGCTCCCTCCTTGGAAGTGTTCAAGGCCAGGTTGGATGAGGCCTTGAGCAACCTGTTCTAGTGGGAAGTGTCCCTGCCTATGGCAGGGGGTTGGAATGGGATCAGGTCCCTTCCAACCTAAACCATTCTATGATTCTATACATTTCAAACACATTGTTTCTTTACAATAGCTTTTGACACCAGAAATGTTGCAGGTCTTCACCTAGACGATTAGAAAGCTGTTGTTGATTCAATGACAAAGAAAATTTTGATCCAAGAACATACCTGCCTGCTTGCAGTCCAAAACTTCCGCTGGAAGAATTCAAGTTTCATCTGGATGCCTACAGCTGTGAAAGACATAAATTAAAAACAAGGCAACATATCAAATCAGTGTGTTTGCTTCTTTTGAAATGATTATTTGAAAATTAATCAAACTAAAAGCCACTCCTATCATAAAGAGGAAAAGTAAGCCCTAGAATAAAACCAACACACCAAATTAAATTGAAGAGACCACACAGTCTTATTTTAAACCATTTACAGTTCGGGTAAAGAGGAAGATATTGCTAATGTGGGTATGAATAATACACAGGCAAACATCATTCAAGTTACATACATCTCCATTGTATAGGACTAACACTCCAGGGGGAGTAACTTTGAACCTGACCCTAGGTGGTCTTGACCCCTCCCCAGGGGTGGGTCTGAACACTACCAGGTGATGGTTAGCCCACTCCCCCTTCCTATCTAAAGATCCATAAAAGCAGGAGGACTTCCTGTTTCTCTCTCTCTGCGCTCCCTGCCTCTGTGATTACCACCATCACCATCATATTCCTGGTTTCTCTTTGTTTCACCACGTGGCCATCACCCACGAGGCAGACAAAGCCATCACCATCAAAATCAGGTTGTATTTGTTTTCCCTTCCCTATACCTTTTGTAACTTCCCTACCTCAGATACCTTTTTAAGTTATTGTTAAGCTTTTTAACTTCCAAATCGAGTGAGATTCATTTATTTGGGTGTGTTTACCTTTCCTCTCGCTCTCCATCTAATCCCTTTCTTCTGGGAAAGAAGGGGGAAGAGGGAAGGGCACTGTAAAAATTGCTATTGGTTCTATCAAATTTATTTGAGTCTCTGGAGATTTAAATTAGAACAAAGACACCATAGTTTACATAAAAGGACTACGAGCTGAAGATGCTAATGTCCACATCCACCTCAAATTTATGCCTTGCTGATCCCAATAAAACAGCCATAGGAACACATGCTGTGCCTTTTGTGCAAAAACACACGAAGAGGTACTGAAACACCATGAATATACTGGTTAACATTTCTAGTGATCATCTGGGTTTGGGTTGTTTAGTCCATGAATTAGCACAAGAAGCCTATTTCAAACAATAAAAAACTGATTTTAAGAAAATACTTAAGAGCATAACGTGCAAGTCTCTCAGACAGAAGTATCTGAAGTGAGTGGGTTTTGAATTTATTGATTAAAAAAATACTGATGATAATAGCTTGTAGTTTTCCTAATGATGACTTGAGATACTATCGGTTTAAATCATGTATTTCTCATACCCTCAAGTGGGATTATGATTTTCCTGACATCAGCAAATGTTTCTTCCAGCCTAAGCTGGTGTTCCTATGAGACCTAGCACTCCATTGTTTCTGCTGAACAACAACTTAGTGTGTCATATCTTGCATAAGCTCCAAAGGCAGTTGATTCTTCTGTTTTCACCTGCCTAAGATAAGAGATGGATAACATATCCATCTATCACTGCAGAAAACTTCTGAATTAGCTTCCTTTTCTGCAAAGCATTTCAGTGCTGGCCCTGTACCAGGTGGGCACAGCTCTTTCATGTCAGGTTAGGGAATATATAATTGCTGGAGTAAAAAGAATTAACTGGGCCCTGATGACTAATCTATAAGCTTAGTACACTATTTTCTTCACAAAAGCTACAGTTTTTAAAGCATTTAAAGTGTGAAGACCTAACTTCTAGCAAACTCATTGCTACAATATTTTGTTTAAAAACAAACAGAACTTCAAAACAATGTAGTTGCTGTGGAAAATTGAAGAAAATTTCATTTATCCATTCCTCTTCCAGGGTGCACAGCAGGGATCATTTAAAAACATATTTACATTTAGATTATTGGCACTTGCTTTTGCAAATTCACACATGCTGATGTCATGCGTAATTTTAGCAGGTAGGAAAAAAAGTACATGAAATGAAGTATGTAATGGACTGGGTCAATGAGATGTGAAATTACATAAAGAATTTTTGTATTCTAGCAGGTTATAAATAATTTTCTGCTCTCTGTAACTCATGGACATTCTTGCTTATGAGTAAGTAAGGAAATCCCTTTCTCCTTTTGAATAAAATCCAGCAGAGATTCTCTCCAGCTACATTTTATTATCTAGTTATTTATTTCACAGTGGATGAGAAGATGCTATCTGACAGCCATGCAGCACATGTTTTCTTCATTTATTGTGGTCCTATAGGTTCATTTCTAGCATGCAAATGATCTGCACATTCTGCTTTTTCTGAAACAGAGGTAAACCCCCTATGTTTTCAGCAACTCCCCACAAGGAAATCATATTGCTTTTGGATAGTACATCAGTATCTGAAATGTCAGTGTCATGCAACACTTCTATTAATCTATTCAATCATGTAAGAATTTTAATGTAGAACCGCTTCTATCAGTAAAAGTCATCGTGATTTCAGCAAGCAAAGTTTATGCCTTGTTTTCTGTTCATGAACATTCCTGTTGAACTCCCTGAATGAAGCCACACAATCAATATTTGATACATAAGTAAGTGCCTCTATCACTAACCTCTGACATAAAATACCACTGAAAGAGGTAGACCAGAAATGTACCATAAACTTAGTCTACTGTGGTCAAGGTAAAACACTGTCATAATGATAACATCTGAAGTATAACACAAACATACAATGGATTAGATCTTTCCCTTGTGAAGTACTTCCTTAATTAGAGTTTTGTTATTTAGTTATTAAATAATCATACAATCACTTGGGCTGGAAGGACCACCAAAGGTCATCTAGTCCAACACTTATGCAGTGAGCAGGGACATCCTGCACTATCAGATTGCCCAGAGGCCTGTCAAGCCTCACCTTGAGTATCTGCAAGAGTGGGGCCTCAACTACCTTCCCGGGTAACCTCTTCCAGCGTTCCACTATCCACATGGTAAAGAACTAGTTCCTAACGTTCAATCTAAATCTGCTCATCTCTAAATTGAAACCATTGCCCCTCACCCTATCACTACAAACCTTTGTAAGCAGCCACTCTACAGAGAAGGTACTAGAAGGTATCCAGAAAACACAAATATTACATTAAAAAAGCTCTAAACTAAGGAAACTTAGCACTGATCTTACATATCATATACACTTCAAAGTATATTATAAACTCTTTTTCAACATTTTCAGGCTTGGTTTAATCAAAATGCCCAAGGGGTACAAATAATTTTGCATGATTTCCACCAAGGGTGGGATGGAGCTAGAGGCGTATAGGACATGAACTAGTAGAAGCCAATGGAGGGATATTAAAGCTCCTTTCCATGTAACACAAAATGTGTCATTTTGAGTGGATATTGCACTTCCAATTTTTGTTTCAATCATATTAGCAAATTGTCTTAGGTAAGCAAACTAAGTAAAATAAATTCTTTTAATACTGCCTATGGAAAGCAGTTGTTAACTCCTTAGGATTTCTTTTCTTTAATAAAGTGTTTGCTACTCTGTGGTGCATACTCTATGAACCAACAGATGGTTGAGGGTTACAAAATTAAACCCTTGGCTCAGTAATAATTATTGTTAAATAAGTAATTTCCTTATGCATTGATTCCACGGCTGAGGGTGATTTTTCACACTTGCTGGAATGCTTTGAGGACAGAACTCTGTATTGGGAAGTGCTCAACTGCTACAGAGCTCGCGGCTGCTTCGTATCAAGGCAAATATGAAGCATAACATGGAACTGCTCAGAACAGATCAGGATTGTTTATGTTTATTTTAAGATCTCCACAGTTAAGCAAATGGACTAAAAGATTCCTCAACAAATTACTTCAGTGCACAGAATGATAGGAGCTCATAGGATTTATATTAAAAGAGCAACCTCCTACTTAAGACAAAACAATAGATCAGACTGTTTCAGGCAAAAGAGGAGTAGATTCTCCTTGCAAATGGGGCAAAGGAATTCCAAACACATAGCTAAGGAAATAGTGGAAGCTAAAAGGATTTCCATTCTGTGAAATACCTCTAGAAAGCTGCACTAAATAAAACCACTATATCGGCAAGGTTAGAAAAGTATCTTAAAATCTCCCTTCCCTTTTCCCCACAGAATACAGTATAGACTAAGAATTGCCATACGTAAGAGATACCCAACATTTTGAGGCTATTTGGGGTCTCTTATTTCTGATGGAATTATCTTAAATGAGGTTTAGTTTGGCTTGGAAATAAGCAATCCTGGAGGCAGATTTGTACCAGGATTTTTTTTTTTTATCTCTATCACCTACGTGTATTAAGCTTAGACTCCTTAAGATTCTCTTCATCCTGCCTCCTCATATTACCTCTCATTACTATCTTTTGCAGTGTCTGATGACTAAATGTGAAGGATTCCAGAAGACCTTTAACTACTTACAAAAAGTTGATTGCACTTCTTTTGTTTATACTTTAAATCCATTCAGTTCAAAATCTCTGGCTTCATCTTTTAGCTCAGCCAAAGAACGAGACACTGAATATTACACATAATACTGAGAAATAAACACCACAACTGCCAAAAGGTACCTCTAGTACAGATTAATGGAAGACTCCCACCACTAAAGATGACAACCCTGAAAATATGTATAAGACATGTGTATCATGTTGTATTTAAAAAGAAAGTGAACACAGTCATTTTTTTACCTTCATTCCAATAACTCTTAAATAATAAATTGGAGGTATTATAGTTATTCCCCAGTATCATCCAACATAGCTGTATTCCCAGTGATACTCATTCTTTCATCACAAGCAGAATATGCAAAAAATATGACCAGAGCATTTGTGAAATGTGCACTTCCCAGACCACTTCTAATCCCAGCTTCAGTTAACCTGCACAGTAAAATGCAGTTTCACCCTTCCAAATTTCACACTTCATTCAGTTTCCTTCTTGCTCTCAGTGATCTTTTCCGTTCTAGCCATACCTTCATCTTCTCACTCCAGCCAATTTACTTCAGTTCCTCTCTCCAAACAGAAAATCCCCAGAATTTTCTTTCAACATGAAAAAAATTAGGTTTATTATCCAGGCTTGAACCTGAATCAGGCACCCAACACACATACACACACAAAAGCATCCTAGCAGTTTAAGTCTGAGAATTTTGTAATACACTGAAAGCACAAGTTTATAATTAGAAGTGTTGGGCAACCTCAGTAAAGACTGTGCTAGCAGCCATCTTCAAAATCCACCATTATAAACAGTCTGTCAGAAAAGAGTGAAATTGACAAAAAGCTGTGTCAAACAATTGAGTAGTTGTGCACTTTTCTGGTTTTCTCACATTATCATCCCTCTCCCAGCAAAATATCAGTTATGCATTTGGCTAAGATACCATTGGTATTCACAAACTGTCCCCTACAATGAGATGTTTTGGGATTGATTTTAATAGTTAATTATTTAAGTGAAGATTCGGGCAAAAATCCTGTCTTTATTCCTAGCATCTTGGCTTTTTTCTCTCATCATTAAACAAGTGAGGTGACTGCACATGCACAGATATTTTTAAGTCCTATATAATTATCAATTTGTTCTGGAAGTCAGTTTCCATGTTTTATAATATGTCAGAAGATTTTAGGAACACACCAGAGTTATTGCAACGTAGCATGTAAATGAATGCATTCTTCTTAGACAATGGGGAGTTCAAGCTCTGCCTTCTTTATTATGGACCTCAAACCTGCTATTTAATTTGTGAAGATTTTTAGAATTCGTAGCGGAAGAAGTTGCCTGGATGGAAACTCCCAAGATATAGGGAAGGCAGTGGCAACTGGTATTTCCTGGAGGCCAAGCTCAAGCAGAAAGGGAAGAGACACTGGGAACTTGATGTGAGGCCAGGCTGTAAGGGGAGCAGGATGATGATTGCTGGGAGGCCGAAGTTCATCCAAACTCAAACCACCAGAGACAGCTGAAGGGCTTGGTTTGCAGCCAGCCCCTGACAAACTGAACTGTGGAGGGCAGTCTGTGAACATCATCATAAACCAGACTCCCTTTGACTCCCTGACACATATCTTCCTTCTAGAGGACTAATGAAGTAGCAGCAGGATCAGGAGGAAGCACAAAAAGGATATAAATTGAGTGAAAAAAAATATATATAGATGCTGTTGACTGAAAGTCCATTACCTTTTCAGGAGGCTTCACTGAGGAGCTTGGAGGAAAGCAGGTTATCTGTAAATTATCATTCAGACAGTTATGCTGCATTTCAAACTTTACAAGATAGTAGCTGGTGTGCTGCCAATTCTAACAAAGGGCTCCCACAGAAATCTACTCATTTACTCTGTGATAAACCTTGTGTACTAGGAGCACAGCTCAAGGGAGCTACTTGGGAATCCATTTGTACTTCAGAAAAATAACAAAAAACTCAAGCCAAAAAAAAAAAGGGAAAAGCCCCTCCCTTAGGCCTGGAGGGAGTTAACTACTTGGCATGCAAAACCACAGTAAGTGCACTTTGCTGGAAAGATATATACCTTGCTCCTGAGAAATACAAGGAGTATATTGATAGTATAAACTAGAGGTTTAGATTGCACAGTTTGAGGAGGGTGAGGCGGGGCAAGGTTAAGCCCTGTCTGGTGTCTGAAGCATCCTCCCAGTGACTTTTAGAAAATACGTAACACCTACTCTCACCTGATCCCTCCCATTGCCAAAAAAAACCTAATTCAGAAAGAAAGAAAAAACAAAAGTGGGTTGGGTAGTGTTTTTAAACAGCCTCAGGAATGCTTCAGTAGCATGCAGGGAGAAGGCAAGTGCCATCATAAAGAAAATAGGTGGCAAAATTTTTGTCAAGAGTTCCTATGAACTTTCCAGTTTCTTCCATCATTCCCCCACATGGCCACTACTCTGGCAAATATTTCTGAAGTCTGATGGTACAGGAAGCATGTGAAGACTGAAATCTGACCACAGTAACACTGAAATAATGAAGCAGTGATGGTATTTTAATAACTCCCCAACCATTTTTTACTTTCACAGGGTTTTCTTACTCATTTTTTGGCAATATTAAAGTACATCCCATGACCAAAAGAAAAATAAGAACAGTATATGTTTGTAAGCACATTTATAAATCTTATGGGAAGATCCATGACTTTTTCAAGTTCTCAGAAAAAGCTTTACTTCTTACAGCTGAGATCTTAGTTTCAAGTAGCTTAGCCAGTATACCTTTCACATCTCAACCAGAAGGTTTCAAGTAGTTTAAGTTTGCAATTAATGAACCCTAAGAGGCTTGAACTTCAGATAAACATCCAGAAATTAGGATATGTATCTGAACTTTTGGAGACTGTGACCAGATTCTCTTAGGAGCCATCAGGCTTTCTGCTTTCACTTGTAACTAAAATACAACACATTCAGACCTTGATATTATTTTCTTCTTTTCAAACTGGATCTTGGCTGCTACCTAATTGTGCTGATCAAAAAAGTCTGCATCCACATCTCAGCACTGTGAGAAGGGCTCATTTCAGACATGGGCAAAGTTTCTATTGCTCTGATTTCCAAAGAGGCTCATCCCATCTAAACTGAAAACCTGTTCTAGGGAAATGGCTACACAGAATGCTTTGGATGAGACGTTAAAGATAAATGTTACATCATCCATGAACACATGAGATCTCTGATCAGTTTCTCCCCATGTCAATTCAATCCTTTCTATCCTACCACTGACCTATAAGCCAATATATGAAGATTTTAACACTACCGATCTTAGCACAGAGGAGAGGGACTTACAGAATGCAACTTCTCTCACCTGCAGAACACACTGACTACCAAGTGTCTGCTCTGTCCCATTATCATCATGGGTACTTGCATGCCTACAAGGTCTGTGAACATATGAAATCTCATTAGTCAAGTCAGACTTAGGACATGGAGTGAGAAAACACCAACATTTTATCAAATATCATTTGGAAAGAAGTCTTGGATCTCTTATTGACTGAGTTATAATAATAGTTACATTCTCTACAAGCTTTGTGTGCTATACTGTGATTAACAAATTACTTTGAATTACTAGAAATATCAGTAATGTTATTTGAAGTCAAATAATACATTGGGAATACCTCATCATGAAGACAACTCTCCATTCTTTCAACACCATACCTATTGGATGTTTTATCAGTCAAATATTTACTGTAATGTTCCAGTACAGTTTTCAAGGTTTTATTTTTCTAAGTTCACTACTTTATTTAATCATCTTTTAAGCACATGGTGCTAATCTATAGTTTTAGAAAGCTACAAAAAAACCTCTATATGCCCAAAAGAGTGCACACATTTCCATGTGTTTGAAATAGACTTCAGAACTCCATAAGAGTCTGTGGTTGCAAATACGAAGGAAATAGCGCTGGTGGGTTTGCAACTCTCCTGATTTATGTTGGTGTCCTTTACTGAAAAATTTTAGAAGGTAGCAATAGCAAAATATACACAGACATTATACTTTTCCATTAACAGTATTAGTTGCAAAAGCAGCTCTGTTGCCTGTTTTTTGCATTTTTGGATCAAAAATGCATTTTTGTTGAATCTCTGTGTAGAAAAGAACACAGCTGCCTCTTTGATCAACAAAAAATAGGAGCTAGCATTTGAGCTATAAACCAGTGTTCTTGGAATATCCTGAGCTAGAGATTTAAAGCATGTCAGGAATGGAAAGTAATCTTAGATTAATAACACTGAGAGATTTTCCAGTGTACTGAAATATAAGTTTTCTTCTTTTTCACATTTTCCTAAAATTGTATGTGTAAAAGAAAAGAAATGACATCTTTCAGGATGCACTCAGCTTATTACATATAAACATAGCACTTGAAAATTTATTCGCTTTCTGAGGCTGAGGGAGCTGGGGTTTAGCCTGGAGAGGAGGAGGCTCAAGGGTGACCTTGTTGCTGTCCACAACTGCGTGAAGGGAGGCTGTAGCCAGGTGGGGTTGGTTTCTTCTGCCAGGCAACCACCAACAGAACAAGGGGACACAGTCTTGAGTTGTGCCAGGGGAAATATAGGCTGGATGTTAGGAGGAAGTTCTTCACAGAGAGAGTGATTGGCATTGGAATAGGCTGCCCAGGGAGGTGGAGTCACCATCCCTGGAGGTGTTCAGGAAAAGACTGGATAAGGCACTTAGTGCCATGGTCTAGTTGACTGGCTAGGGCTGGGTGCTAGGTTGGACTGGATGGTCTTGGAGGTCTCTTCCAACCTGGCTGATTCTATGATTCTATATTGACTTTATTTCATGAGAGCATTTTATTGCCACCATTCGGAAACCTTTCCAAGGTTAAGCTGAGGGAGAGTAAGTTCAGATTGGATATTAGGAAGAAGCTATTTGGTATGAAGGTGATAGGACCCTGGAATAGGCTGCCCAGGGAGGTTGCCTCCTCCCTGGGGGTATTTAAGGCCAGGCTGAATAAGGTCTTGAGCAGCCAAGTCTAGGTTAGAGTTGTCCCTGCCCATGGCGGGGAGGTTGAAGTAGATGATCTCTAAGGTCCTGTCTAACCTAAGCCACTCTATAAAATGTTGTTTATATTTCTTAGAAATAAACTGTATTGGTGAAAACAGTTTATCTTTTGCTTTGTCTAACCTGAAGAAGTTCAACTGTGAAAGCTGGAAAATAGTTTATTGCATTCAATTGCATTAGCATTGAGGGAATAAAATGACAGGCATTTTACTTCTCTGTTTGCCACATCAGGAAAAAAATAACAAATTAACATCTTCAGAATTGCTACATTAGCCTACATACTCTTCAGCAGAAATATTGGCTTAGGTCTGACCTTGCAAACAATCATGAATTCAGAGAGGTCTTCCAGTTGCCAAATATTAGCCAAGAGCCTATTTGCTTCATCAGACAAAGTTGAAATTACCTCCTCAATGACACAAAACACAAATAACAAGCTATTGACTAATTTATGCCCAAATACATAATTAATAACTATCTTGAGTGCATATTCCAAGAAAGCAACAAAGAAGGAAGTTTGGGTTGTTTGTTTTTTTTCCAAAAAACCTTGAGACTGATAAAATTAAAAGGCACTGACAGATTTTTAAAGTTTCTTAATAAAATGTCATCATTGCCTGAGATCTGTGCCAAGTTGCAATCATAAGTGAACTTCTTTGGGAGAGTTATTACCTTCTGGAACCAGTGTAAGTGCTGACATGACTTCCACAATAGAAGTATAAACGTGCTATACTTGCATCACATAAACCATTATCCAGATGCTTCAACAAGTAGCATATTGCAATTTATATCCTAATGATTAGTAGGATTTAGCTGTTAATACAGCAGTAAAACATATTTTAGAAGTATTAATTGATTTTTTTTTTTGAGGGAAATCAATATCATGCATACCAGCTGTAATCCTGTTTAATGGAATAGCTTTGAAACAAATCAGGAAGGTTTGCTGAAAGGTAACCATCTTTGCTATTGCATTAAACTAAGGATTTGCCATACTAAATAGCTTCCATTTCTACTAAGTTGCAAGATGGTGGAAATTCAGCTGGGGCTTCTGTCTGGAAGGTGTTGAGCACTGTTAGTGCTCACTGAAATCTGTGAGAGTTAAGGCATGTCCAGCATATGATAAGAATACTTAGCACCTTCCAGAATGGAGCTCTGGAGAATGCAAAAAGTCCTCAAATCTCTGCTCAATAAAGCACATTTGGCAAGAAGTTTCAGAAATTATGCTGTCATATATAGACAAACCTATCACTGACTTACAAAGAAAGCCTTCCAAAAGCCAGATTTTTATAGCTGTTAAGGCATATACCAAAGGTAAGACTGATACTGATGGGATTTCCAGAAAAAACTTAATTCACACAGCAATCAGTGAATATTAGGTCATTATTCTGAGGTCTCTAATTTATTTCTAGGTAGAAGAATAACTTTGAAATATCACTTTCCAAAATATAGGCACTCTCAAATAACTAAGGTTCTCTTGGAAATGTTGCTCTAACACTTTTTTGGGAAGCAACTTAATTTTCTAATGAGATCAGTTGAATCAACCCTGCATTTGACTGCTGTGTTACAAAAAAAGGATGCTTGATTCTTTTTCAGAATTAATAAATCTCATCATGTCTAACAGAGATGATAAGATTATAAGGCACAGAGAGGATATGTCCCACTCTAAGCAGAAGCCTTTCTCCCTTTCACTAAAAAAAAGGCAACAAAACACACTCATTACAGGTGCAGTGAACTATAACTAAGTTCAATAAAGTGCATTTAAATGGATTTATTTAAAATTATGGTCTTGATTTTTGTATTATGGTACAAAAGATCATAGAAAAAAAAAGATAAGGGTTCCAGATAAAATTCTCTTCTCTGCTCTCTGCTTTTACATAAAGTTAGAACACACCTATAAGGATAGAAGACTGCGACTTCTGCATGGGTAGAGATATTTTATACTGTGCTGACTTCAAAACTAAGGCTCTTTTGCATTTAATTCAATCAGATTAGATTGTGGTACTGATTATGATCACATCCACAAACCAGCATTTTAACTGAGTTTCCATGGAAACATTATATGCCCCTGTTTTCTTTTTAGACAAGGCTATGCCTGTTTAACAAGTTTGTGGAGGACAACATGTTTTGTTTAAGTTACATTAGCTGGAGCCAATGCTTCCTAATTACATTACCAGAAGAAACATTTACAGCAGTACTTTTACCATGGGAAACCCTCCACTGTTCAGCCCATCCTAACCTCTGAAAAACAGGAAACATCAGCATTGCCATTGCTTTAAAAGTGTTAACTGGTCTTACAGATATAAAATAATCTCTTTTATTAAATGGCAATATAAGACATATTTTCAAGTCCTCTTGCATAAGGACATTATCCCATGGCACCTGGATTTCTATGAAACCTCCATTAGAAAACATTTCCTTATGAAGATGGGGTGATCCAGTGGCCAAAGCACTGATCTGGACTTACAAGGCTTAGGATCTGCTCCTTGCTCTGCTGTTTATCTGTTGAGCAACCTTGTTCTCCATTTCTCTATTTGTTACATGGGAGGAAGGGTACTTCACATTCTACATTAACAGAAGGGGCTCAGCTAGTTTGGAAACTTTTGAGATCATAGCCTTTTTAAAATGTATTAAAATAGAAGTGCCTTTAGACAGAAAGGGGCTGTGGTATATGATAATAGATACTACTTGCACACTTCAGCATCATTCACAGTATCACAGTATCATCAGGGTTGGAAGAGACCTCACAGATCATCAAGTCCAACCCTTTACCACAGAGCTCAAGGCTAGACCATGGCACCAAGTGCCACGTCCAACCTTGCCTTGAACAGATGAAGTAGTAACCAGCTATGAACATTGGAGACAACATTTAAATATTGATCTCATCTTTTTGTCTGAACTTTAGGGTTAATATTGTACTTTTATACAGTATTTTTTCCTCTTTGTGCTTGTTCATGGGCATTCCAGCTGTTGTGACCAATTTGTTATCCTCCCAACTGATGCATGTGTTGTACCCAAAAAATTGATCCTTCAGCATCTTCAGGACAGTAAAATATATAACAAAGCTAAAAGCTTGCAAATCACTTTGGTTAGTACAAACAGAAACTAGGCATAGCTCACTATTATGACTGTCTTCACCATTTATGCCAATATTACTAAAACATTTTTTCTCTCCCTTAGCAGACAGCATTTGGTATGGTCCTCCTAACAGTCTTATTAAATATCAGTAAATGCTTTCCTTTTTACCAAGTGAAAGAAAAAAGGCAAACATTATACACTGCAGATGCCTTATTAATTTTAATTAATATTGAAAAAAGCATATTCTAATTAACCAGAAAAGAAGCCAGAGAACAAGGACCTTCTGTGACTGTCAACATGAAGGTAGGAAACCAAACCAGACATAGAGAATACACAGACTAAACAGATAAGATAATGATCAACAGGCATAAAAGTGTGTAAAAATCCTGAAAATACGATATTCCTTAAAGATTTTAACCTTTACTGTCCTTGATATTAGGTTACCCTGTTTGAGCTGCTTCATTACTGCTGGTATAAAAATTGCACACCTATATAAAGTAGGTTTTATTAAAGCTTCTTTTTCTCTTTCATAGGTGCAGTTGATTTGTTTTTTTTTTTGTTGTTGTTGTTCATTTGGGGAGTTATTTATTATTTAAAGGAACATTGTTTTACTCCTGCATTAATTTTCTCCCAGCGTATCTGAAATCCTTAATCATCATCCCAAAATTTCTCCCCCACATTACACTTTCAGAATCAAGTTCCATGACTTTTAAGAGTTATGCTTACGTCAGAGGGATCAAGAGGTTTAAATTGCAGTACCTATTAAAGGAATTTAATTATCCAACCAGTTCCATTTGGATACATTGTTACTGTTCTTTGCTAATATATACCAGATTTTCCAGTATTGCTATTCTCATTAATAAAATGCCCTCTGAAAGGGTTTTTCTTTTTTTTAAAGAAAAAAACAAAAACCAACAAACCAAACCAACCAAGCACTCAGCAGCCTATCTTACAAATTCTGAACAAAAAAACACTATAATCCTTTATACCAGCTACATTTCCCAACGATTTATCATGCCTGAAAACAGACAGCTGCTGTCTACGACTACCTGAAGGGAGGTTGTAGCCAGCTGGGGGTTGGTCTCTTCTCCCAGGCAACCAGCAACAGAACAAGGGGACACAGTCTCAAGTTGTGCCAGGGGAAGTACAGGCTGGATATTAGGAGGAAGTTCTTGACAGAGAGAGTGATTTGCCATTGGAATGGGCTGCCCAGGGAGGTGGTGGAGTCACTGTCCCTGGAGATGTTCAAGAGGGGACTGGATGAGGCACTTAGTGCCATGGTCTAGTTGACTGGCTAGGGCTGGGTGCTAGGTTGGACTGGATGATCTTGGAGGTCTCTTCCAACCTGGTTGATTCTATGATTCTGAGTTAGTACAGCTAGCTAAGGTTGAGAGATGAGAAGTCTGTCTAAATACCTGACTTCCTCTGTCATATTTGGTGTTTAAAATCTGCTGACAGCTAAAAAATAGGAGGGGGGGAAATATGGAAAACAGTATGCCATGTGATCTCTAAAATGCTGTCATAGACAGAGACTCTGATGCCTGCTGCTGTAGCAGTTGAAGCAGTAGAAACAACACAGAAATCCTGAGAGAATGAAGAAACAATCTATGTACTGCTGTGTAAAATGAGTTTGCTATTGAAATGAAGAATATCAGCAGCAACTAAGTTATCTGTCTCATTTCCATTCATTGGACTCACTGGAAGTTTTTCAATATTCTTCTGCCACCTGTGAAAGGATCTCTTAAGCAACAATTAGTGGCATTCCAGGTCTTACTCATCTATCAATTTAGAGAGCTACTAGTTACAGCTGCCACATACCAGAATTGAAGAGGGTTATAGTCTGACATCAAGCTTGTTATGATGTAGTTGGCAGATGGTAAATCATACTTCACGAGCTGCAAGACAAGATTCTTTCACAACTTACAGACTTCAATCTTTCCTCTTGTAGAGAAACTCCATCAAAGGGAAATACAACATTAAAGCCTGAATCCAAAACTACTCAACACACCCACCCTGATCCAATAGAATACTTGTGCTGACATTTAAACCCACAAAGAACTCTCTTTTTCATGGCTGCATAATTTCAATGCCAGACTACTTAGTATCTTGTTTCAATTAGTAAAGAAAAAAAAAATCCCATGCCTATTTCAAAAGTGTTTCAAGAATTGTAGATGTTTAATTATCTGACTTTTTACTGCAGCAAGTGTCATCCCTGCTTCTGTAAATTCTTGTGTTCAAGTGACTACTAGGGCAAAGAGGAAAAGAATCCTTAAAGAAGAGGAGAACTCTTAAATTAAGGAATCTCTAATATTTAACAATGAGCTTTATTTTACTACAACTTAAAAGCACAAATGGAGTTAACGAAACCTGAGCTCTATTTTGTTTCACAATTGATGAGTAGCAGTTCAAGAAACATTTACTGCACTTCAGATTTGTTTTTTTTCATACACTGAGAACATTTCAAAACCCATTTACAGGAAGGTGTTCAAGAAAATTCCTTCTTCCAGTTCTTAAGAGAGCTAGTCCAATAAGTCAACCATGCAGAATGCACATGAAATTTATATTAAGTTTGAGCCCAGAGTGAGCTATGACAATGAACAGGAATATTGACTAAATAAAACAATAAGAAAGCAAAAGTACTAGGAGAAAATACAGAGAAGAACTTTGTCTTTGGAACAGAACAAATAAGCTACCAGGAATGATAGTGAGTGACCTCAACTTTGACATGTTTAAGAGCAGACAAAAAGCATCTGAAATGTAAAAATGTAAGAAAATGTCCCTCTACACATATTTTTCTGGCTCCTGTTTTTATTCCTTCTATTTCTATTAGCTTTGCATCAAGCAATATATATTTTTCTATTTCAAATAACACCAAAAAGGAATTCATTAATAAACTCCATTTAATATTACTATTCCAACAAGACACATTTTATCTGTGGATGCTCAGCATGGATGACAGGTGGTTGTCATTAGACAGGAAACAATTGAAAATTGAATCTGTGCCCCCCCATGGCTATTTCTGATGACACAAATACTCTTCTGACACATAATCTGCCCCTTACTGCAACTTCATCTAACTTGCAATTAAGGTACAGAAGCCCAGCATCTCTATTCTCTGCACCTCTCTTTATTCTACAGCCTTGCATCCCTTCTAATAAATTTTCTACCTACTGAAGCATACTCTAGTGCTGCGCTTGAGCATTTTTCAAGTAACCTTTCCTCATCTTCATATGTTTCTGCTCATTTCTTTATGGGGAAAGGAGTACAAGCCAAATCAACTGCTACCTAAGTTACGTTAGAGCTACAATATCACAACAAACTGCTGACTCTTCTATCTCATGCACTGAAAGTCTTGCATTACTTCAGTGGGTAAAAGAAAACAACTGAGTAAAAACCCTGTAGATTAAGACACTACCCTAAAAGTTGTCTGTAGTTTACCACCAAAGATCTGGATATGAATGTGCAGAGAATTTTCCAGTCCAAACCAGAAGAGTGGTGTGGGAATGAACAGAGTTCTGATCTAAAATCAGACGGTGGTCAGAGAGGCAGCCCTAATGATATTACCTGGCCACAGCACACACCTCACCAGTTTGCACCTTACTCCAACTAGCAGACAGTAAGTCTGCCCAGCTATCCCTTCCCCACAGTAAATTTCCACCTGGAATGAAGTATGTTCCAGTTCATCTAGTCCACTATTACATCTCATACACTGGCCTCTTCTAGAGGTGTCAGAGGAAGGTGTAAAAATTCCCATAAATAATAATTATGGAAAAAAATCTTGCCCACAGGGCAAAGTTTTTCTCCATAACTTGTGTCATTAGTGCCTGATTAAAGCCCTTAAGAGTGAAAGTTTATATCGCTTTTAAATTATTTTTGGCCCCATGAGGTAAGTATGTCTCCAGATTATATATGAATCCTACTAATCTTTTGGCCCAAGGATAACTTCCAACAATGCATTTCATAGATTAATTATGCAGTGTATAAACAAGCAACAGATGTATCTAAGTAAGGCAAAACAAGCCATTGAAAAGAGAACTGGGCTCTTCCCCACAAAGCGAGTGATTCAAAATCACAACTGCCTGCCTCTTTCCTTATTTCTGGAGTTACAAATTGTTGTTCTCACCTTGAAGAGATACCACCAAGCAATACCTAACTGCCCAGGACAGATAGCTTTTTAAACCTCATGGTGTCTCCTTATGCTATGGGATAGGCAAGGGTTAGTTTTATTAGACTCTAACTGGTATTACTCTTTCCTTATTCTACCTAAGCAATAAGATGTCTTAAGTAACTCAAACACCAACCTCTTCAGGAAAATATGGCCAGCTTTTTATTGTGTAAATCTTCCCCAAGATTGATTTGGCTGATCCACTGGGTTATACTTCTCTTTTGAAATGTAGGTAGAGGGAGGGTTCAGGGCCATCCTCTTTGCCGACAGAGCCAAAGTTGAGAGGGTACTGAGCTGCCAGTATACAAGGAAGGCCTTTGTAGAATAAAAAGCATGAGGTGTTCAAGGATTTATTCTTGTCCTGCCATCTTTGTTTTCACATCATTCTGACACATAACCTACATAGCTAGGAAGGGCTAAGATCTTTCTCCGTGATGCAGTACTGGGGTTTCTTTAGGTGCCAATTAACAGGGAAGACCTTTAACAACACCTGAACCAAAATAAAGAGGAGTCTGCAATGCCCAGATTTGCAAGAGCTTAGCTGTTTTGCCAATCTGGAGACTCACATTAGTATGGACAAAGCACACATCATTTCACTGGAAGTGACGCGGGTTTAACACCTTCACACCCAAGAGCATAAGGAAAATAAACCTAACAAAGATAATGTATAGAAATTGTCTGCTGTGGTCTTAGGAACGTTTTTTAAAACCCAGACATGTCTTCCTGGACTCAATACACAATACAGTGGAATCCAAATGCTGTATTTAAAATAGTTTAAACAAAATTCAAAATGGTTTCCTTTTTGCTGGAGTTCAGTTAACATAGTGTTCTCCTGTAGAAGATGTGACTCTTGCACATACTCCTCCTTTAAAGCAGATGGCAGTAATTGCTGCATCAAAGTGCTGGAAAAACAAACACCAAACTGCCTTTACCAGCCAGCAGGCATAGGGTATTGGTTCATTGGGCTGTCCTCTTACTTGCAATGGGAAACATATCTTGTTACAGCAAGGCACAAGTTAATTTAAGCAGTCACAATAATGCTGTTGCTACACCACATCAGACAATTGAAAAGAATCCTGCTGGTTGCTCAAAAGGCCAGGAGTAGATTTCTGGGTTTCTCCATTTCTGGCAAATCTCTACCTGTGTCCCAACTATAATTTTCACCACATCAGACCTCTTTCTCATAACCAAAGTATTATTACTAATAAATGGGAATAGGATATGGATTATAGGTTGGGGAAACTTCTGTTTACAAAAACATGTGTATTCAGAGTTCTCAATGTAAGGAGAAGAAACAGCCACATCTACAGGACCAGCAAATGGACAGGTTTAATTGTATGTTTCCAAAGCTGAACTCGGCACAGAGATCTTTTTAAAAAGTAATAACTTCTTATACCATAATTTAGACTACATAGAACAACTTTTGCATTATTGTTGGAGCTGAACCTCCCACAGTGCTTAACTTTCAGTGACCTCGTCCTACGAACATCTCTTTAATATGGCACATGCTAAAAATAATACAATTATAGTAGCCAAGTCTTACCTAAAATAAGAGAGGCAGTTAAGAGACGTTCTTGAAGTCCTGTGTGTGATGGCACAAGCTGCTGTGGGATCTTGTAAGCCCACTTGGTCAGCAAATGTTAGTTAAAAGGGAAAACCATCTTTAAAAAAGAAGCACTTTGAAGTCACGAGCCAAAATAAAATTTTAGAATTTAAGACTGTGAAAAAGTCATAGCAGAAAGCAATATAATTACAGCTAGTACCTTCTGCAAGGTCGTCAACAGCCATGAAAAGGGCTGTCATTGATAGAAGGCACGAGTTACACCAAGGACAGAGGGATGCCATCTCAAGCAACAAGTACCTGCCATAAATTTGCTCTTTGAAAGAGCAGAGTATCTGCAGCTAGCAAGACTACAACTTCTAAGAATGATGGTATTTTATAATAGCCCTTTTTATCATCTCCAGTCAAATGATTCACTGGAGCTATTTAAGATAAGTCTGTTTGTATGTTTTGATATGTGTGCACATGCATGGGTTGGGAAAGGACATAACAAATACAGGAATTGTGCAACAAAGGTTAGAGAAGTGTTTTGCTTTCAAGTATTCCTTTTAGATATATCAAAGCTGATCTCTAAGCTTCTCTCCCTCTACTTTTGTAAAGCTGAAGTTATTTAGTATGACTATGGTACCAGGTAATCTACATCTGCAGTATTCCTCTACACTAAATCACAGGCTCAACCTGCATCAGGATGATGCGTCATTCATCAGGTGTCAAGGACAGTATGGCCTGCCATTTGTAGCAAAACCCCTACTATCTTCAACATGAACAGTCATGTTTGCAGACTGTCAGTTCCTTTATGTTCTCTTTTTACTGCTCAGGAGTATTTGCTGTCCTTGGCTGGGTATCATGAATGGTGTCAGAAACAATTCAGCACAACATGCAAAAATAACAGAAAATGCTCACTCCTGTGGATGGGGTGGCAGAGATCAAACCAAAGATTTTCAGTAACCAAAAGATAGCTATGGAGAAGATAGACTTACTTTCTTCACAAGAGTGTATGATGGCAGGACAGGAGGTGATAGACACAAGTTGCCTCAGTGAAAAATCTTGTTGTTAAGACAAAACTATTAATGCTAAGATTAGATACACATTGGAGTAGATTGCCCAGAGAACCTCCTTTGCTGAAAATTTTCTAGTCTCAGCTTGACTGGACACTGGATAACCTCTTGTAAGACTCCGTTTTAACAGCAGTTTGGATGTGATTATCACAATTTTCTGTGATAACTTCCATAGCACAAACACAAGGACTATCACTTTGTTACCATCTGTCACTCCTTTCTTCAAAGCAAAATAGATGTGTTCAGTGTTCTTGGTGAAAATACCAGGATAGATGCCTGTTTTATGGAAGGAACCACAGGTCCTGTGTTCCCATTCAAGAAAATCCTGTCAGCACAGCTAATGGATGTCAGATGAATAAGCTTAGAGGAGCAAACAAGTGCACTGTCAAAACCATGTCATCAACCCACAGGCTTATTCATAGCGATATTATACACTCCACTGCCTCCAGCCACAGCCCAGGATAATCAGAATCCATGTTCAGAGTCATCTGATCTTGCAAAAATTGACACTGCCGAGCTAATAATCCACCAGAATTCAGAATTAGTACTGGATTTACAAAAGCAGTCTTATTTCTCTGCCTTCCATTTGAGGCAGATTAAATAAACCGAAAAGGCAAAGCTATCAGGTCATTATTTGTATGTTACAGCTGTCCAGTTAGAGTTGACAGACACTCTTTGCATGGCCTGTGGACAGATTAAGAGGCAGAGTAAGTCTCTGAGAGTCATAAAAGGACAGGCAGTGGGGGCAGAGGGGGGTGGTGGTGGAGATTGTGATAAAGAAAAAAAATCAAAGGCTGATGGAGTAACTAACTAGAAATAACTGCATTTCTACAAAAGCCACAGATACCATCTAAAATTAAAACAAAACAAACCCAAGCAACCTACAGAAAGGAAACTGAATGAGCACACTACAGATTTGAAGTGGGAATCAGAAAAGAGTGTGTGTAACCGCTCTACATCAGAAAAATGGATTGAATCTCCCGCAAGGCGAAGAACAACCAAAACAGAATGAAAGGTGAGATATTGAAGTAATCAGATTAATAATGATTTTTCTTTCTGCTCTCTAAGCATTTCTTTGCCAAGTAGTGTTTAACTCATTGTTAGAAGCTGTCTGTTTCTGAAGCCAATTGTTGCAGAATAATGAACTGAAAGATTACCTTGCTTGCAAGAATGCAGAATTCTTTCTGCATTATAGAATTCAGCGTTGCAAAATATTAAGTACAATTTTCATGTAAATACAATTATGTATAAATGTCATCTAAATACAATTTAGTTTTTGAGCAGAAAATAATCAGTAGTTTGTGACTGAAGCTGTAGTCTCAGAATAAAACTTTCAACTTTTACCTTCCTCATCTTCAGTGTTACAATCAGATACTCTTATTCCTTTCATATGGAACTCCCTCTAAGTCTCAGAATAAAGCTTTCACTTTTACCTTCCTCGTCTTCAGTATTATAATCAGACACTCTTGTTCCTTTCATATGGTACTCCCTATAACTAAGTCTCAGAATAAAACTTTCACTTTTACCTTCCTCATCTTCAGTGTTCTAATCACTCTTGTTCCTTTCATATGGTACTCCCTATAACTAAGTCTCAGAATAAAGCTTTCACTTTTACCTTCCTCATCTTCAGTGTTCTAATCAGATACTCTCTACTCTTATTACATACTTGTACAGTACTCCCTGTAACTAATAGTTTCATCTCTGTAAGTCAATAAGCAGTATGCAGTTTAATTTTCAAAGGTTTCAAGGAGTAAACAAAATGCACATTTTGAGATAGTAAACACTAAAAAAATATTCAAAGCATTTAAAAAACAGTGTTACAGAATGATTTAGCATTCTGAGTTTCTTCAAAGAAAATATAATTATTTGACACCTATTTAATTATTATTTTTTATATAATTGATTTATTATTACTATTATTAAATCCTTCTGTGTATAGAAACATACCCTTGAGTGGCACCTTGTTTTCAAAGTATAATTATTAGTAAGATAGGAAAAATAAAAACAAGTGGGGTTTTTTTTCAGTTAAAGCTGACTTGAACATCAGGGAGCAGAAGAGCATTAAAAATACTTAAATATCACTAAGCACTCCTGTCAACTCATTTCTCTTTTTAACAGCTTCTTGGCAAATGTTTGCTGGTTGTGTAGAAACTTGTTTCCATGGGAAGTACAGCTGGCTTTCAGATAAGAGAACTAAAGTGATGGGTACAAACATAGATATTTTAAAGAACAATCAGAATCTGAATTGCTGGCAAACTACTGTTAACTCTTTTAGTAGCAACATCTCTGAAGCATCTTAGCCTTTTTATGGCACATTAACTTCATTCTTTTTCAGGTAGTACAATTAGAAAAATCACAGAAAAAATAGAAGTTCTGCTTACAATTCCTGTGACACAGTTTTTATTACCACACAAGCATTCCAATGCAATCATTTTAGAAACTCTGTCACATTCCCTTCAACATCACTGCTTTGCTGATGGCAAATCCTCCTGAAAACCATTTCTACTTAAGATAAAGCCATGGGAAGCACTTCATTTTAAGATCATGGAAGCACTAACTTCATTCTGCATTATGAAAGTATTTCGATATCTTAAATGCAATCTGTAATTTGCTAAAGGATTACAAAAGAAATAAATTCTCTTTATGCTATCTACATTAATACGTGTTACTGAGTTCTCTATCTGTTGCCCATGTTAATGACCTGTACATTGCCAAAAGACAAACATTTTCAACTAGTTTTAAATCTTTCACTTGCGATACAGGTAACTGCCTTTTGGGTTTGGGTGCCACCTTGTTAATCTACGTGGCTCACGGATGTCCTGACAAATGCCTATGCTATACAGCTTCAAAGACTGCAGACTGCAAGAACAGAGGATTTACTGAAATTCCTGCCCATTTACCTCCTGAAATTCAGATACTACAGCTGCAGAATAACCGGATCTGGAGAATCACCCCGAATGCATTCACTGGAACGCCGTTGCTCAAAATCTTAGACTTGTCTAATAATTCTCTCTCCAGTTTGGCACCAGGTGCTTTCCAAAAACTACCGTACCTACAGGTTCTAAATCTAACCCGAAACTTGATTCATTACATAGAAAACAAGACTTTTAGTTTCCTCCCACACCTAAAAGAACTGGACTTGTCATCCAACAGCATTATACGTTTACCTGAGACTTTTGGAAACCGCACAGGAAATATAACATTACTGTCTGTGAGGCATAACAAACTTCAGAAAATGGAAAGAGTTCTGCTAGAGTCACTTCCAAACCTGAAAGTGGTTCTTTTCAAAGATAATCCCTGGCAATGTAATTGTAATGTCTTTGGCCTGAAACTGTGGCTGGAGAGCTTTTTATACAGAGGTAAGGAATTCTTCTCATTACAAAAAACACTTGAGCAGTATCTAACTAATTTTTACTACTATGACTCCACAATTTGCCCCACACTTTATATCATCTCATCAAATAAGCACACAAATTCTATTCTTATGCACAGGTCTGAACACAGGTGATTTCAGATATACAGATGGCAGACTAGAATCCTAGAGAAAAGTGCAGACTGGAACCCCACAGAAAAGTTTATAGCAGCAGACAAAGGAAAAAAGAAAGATACACACAATCATACAGTATGTACAGACACATTCTGCAACTATGTATGTGCAGAGTATGTATGCATATATATTTATATCTGATATGCATAGATATTTGTATCTATCTGATCAGTGGCCTTGTGCACATGTGCTTGTTTTAATCCTACCAATATATTTTTGCTAGAAGCTTTTTACCAGGTGCATGAGGGTAAACATCAAAACATCAATGCTTTAAAGAACTCAAGATACTAATTCCTCTCTAAATTATCACTTTGTAGGTTTTCAATATTTTAAGAATGTTTTACCTAAAAATGCATGTTACCTCTAAGACAAGTTTTGACTAATATTGCAGTATGAGGTACTGAAATCATTGACAATTTCCTGACAGAGATGTGTAATGCCATCACATGAGGAAGAGGAAAATTTATAAATAAAGGTAGCCTCATAATTTGGCCATGTCTGCTTTTAAATATATTCCTGAGCTATGCTATAGACAGGAGAATATGATTTTGTTCTAAAGGAATTACATATTCAAATGAATTAATTTCTTTCTGCCAAGAAGTGTGTTCAGACTGAGAATTCAGAATAACTGGGCCATTTGCTTTTCTTGAAATCAGGCTTTGATGTTTGTATCTGATCAAACTTCAGATTACCTGTCTGTATATGGAAGAGACATGGAACATGTTGCCACACGGCACATGTGAAAATGGTCCATATTACCTAGGACTGAATGGAGTGCCATTTTCAGGAGGCAGAACTCCACAAATCATTTGGAAAACTGTACCTGCTATGTAACAAAATTAACACAGGAACAGTCTCTCAGAGGTAAAGCTGCTGCCAGAGCAACCTTTTAGAAAATACAAAAAGCTAACCTACTCTTAGGGTTAAAATCTTCATATTTTGGATTGGTAAAATATTACACTATCCCAAGCCTTTAGCTCTATTATGCTGGAAGCATTCCCTACATAAAAATTCAGCAGGGGTTCTGACTTCTCTGTGCAAAAGTATGTTATGATCCAAGAAAAACAGATCAGATTATCTTAATTACTCTGCCAGCAGCCTAAGTATTGACATTTATTTAAAAACCCAACATTGTTTAGAAATTCAGTGATACCCTTCCATTTTTCTGAACACTGCAGAGATTACATAAATTAAGTAATATGGAACTTACATATCTGTTTTAGCAAGAAGTTTTAAATGAAGCCTAAGTACTATGCTCTTTTCTACACTTATATTTCCCTAAAATCACTCATATGAAACCCATGAAGAAAAATTAGTCATATTGCACACTAATCTTTCCCATGACTCATATTGTATACTTATGATAAAATAGTACTGTGCCTCTAGAGAGGTAAGTCCTAGCAAAACATTGCTAGAGATGGAATGTTATCTGAATTTAAAATATTGTGTTCAATATAACACTAAATTGTTTCAGTATTTCCAGCTGAACCCAGCTCAGGCTACTGACATTTGAGGCATTATAAAGGATGCTTCAGTTCAGGTGGGACTCCCATCTTCTATTATAAGCACACATATTTAGTTACTTAAAAGCACAGAAGTTTTAAGGATTCTTAATCCTTAAAGAATTGCAAGATTGTACCTATATCCAGATTACAAGTAAGATATTGGAGGTGTCTGAAACCAGGATCTGGGTTTGACTATTAAAGACTAGGAGATGCTGCTATGCTCGCAACTATCTTGAAATATCATCAGTATTTGTGATGCAGTCTTTGATATCAGTCTGGATGCAATTATTCACTGCTTTCTCAGACAAAGTCTTTTCAGGATGAATATTTATATGCCCAGCTTTAGCTGAAAGGTTGATTATTTTGGATAGAGAAGAGGAAGAAAACTCAGCTGATTTAATTAGTTAATTTTTTAAACTATGTAAACATTGGTTTTGGCCTTGTTGAGACACTACACCCCTAAAGCTCTGGTGCATGAACTTGAAGGCTATGCTCAGTGTGTATTTCTCTGCACACTGACAAACAACTAGGTGATTTAGCAGGACTGAAGCTTCCTACTTCACTTCCTGTTACACTAAAAATATCCTTTGGGAGAGAGCAGAATCTGGCCCTAAGCAATCATGAAATTTACCATTTCAACAAGGTAATAGATTAATTAAGTCTAACTCCTTCAGATGTCTGTATATTTTCTTACCAAGAAATTGCTGAACTTTCTCTTTGCTTCATTACAGTCAGCAAATGATGTCAGAACAATTACTATTTCATGGAGTATTTCAATCAAGTGGGAAATCCGTCCTAAATACACTGTTTCCATTTCTCTTTATAAAAGGAAGTAATGGTATGAATTTGGATAGAATTAATTGTTAACAATACCTCTTTGTTTTCGTCTGTGACTCAGTTCTTACTTTGATACCACTGCTATTTTCTACCTTTCCATTCATATAATCATAAGCAATTTTATTTTTTATTAATTGCTTTTTGCAAATACTCTTACATGAGTGTTAAAATGTAATCAGGCTAGTAATGGTGATTTTTTTGAATGATTACATGTAATAGTTCTTTTTATCACTGTAAACCAACTCCTAGAATCATAGAATCAACCAGGTTGGAAGAGACCTCCAAGACCATCCAGTTCAACCTAGCACCCAGCCCTAGCCAGTCAACTAGACCATGGCACTAAGTGCCTCATCCAGTCTTTTCTTGAACACCTCCAGGGGTGGTGACTCCACCACCTCCCTGGGCAGCCCATTCCAATGCCAATCACTCTTGCTGTGAAGAACTTCCTCCTAACAGCCAGTCTATACCTCCCCCTGCACAACTTGAGACTACGTCCCCTTGTTCTATTGGCGGTTGCCTGGCAGAAGAGCCCAACCACCACCTGGCTACAGCCTCCCTTCAGGTAGTTGTAGACAGCAATGATGTCAGCCCTGAGCCTCCTCTTCTCCAGGCTAAACAACTCCAGCTCCCTCAGCCTCTCCTCATAGGGCTTGTAATAATCTGACAACTATTGATCTAACTGGGAAGATACAGATACTATACCATTATGAAACTTTAAAAATCAACAGTGATGATAAAATTATTCCAGATTTCTGTTCACTTTTCATTAAGATAATGAAGAAACCACCACATTTTTTAAATGTTCTTTTGTTTGTGGTTTTTTTTTTTTTTTCAGGAGGAATAAGTGATGGCATTATCTGCTCAGCACCAGGGATTCGGAAGGGAAAGGACCTCCTCAAAGTTCCCTATGAGCTGTTTGGAGCATGCCCGCTAAGGACAGCTCACGTTCACCTGGCTAGCATTCACCACCACAGCTTTGAGCACAGAAGTACTCTCAAGCATGTTCATCACAGTGAACATGGGGAAAGTGGCCGTTCAAACTGTGAACCCAAACCAAAGCCAAGACCTGTTAGTCTGCGACACGCAATTGCCACCGTAGTCATAACTGGAGTTGTCTGTGGAATTGTTTGCCTAATGATGTTGGCAGCTGCTGTTTATGGTTGTGCTTATGCTGCAATTACTGCTAAATACCACAAAGAACATTTGGCCCCAGTCAGACAGCATGGAACTCCTGAGGAAAAAGAACCGTTTGATAGTTCCTCGGCTTGAGTAAATTCTGTCTTGGGTTTCTTGAAACTAAAGCCCTCACCTCAGTTGAAAATTCTGAAATTTAAATAGGATTGATTTAATATAACTATTCCTTTTTTTCTCCTTTTTCACTTTTTTTTTTTTTAATGTAAATATATATTGTTTGGAATATGAATTAAGACTTTATGTACAAGAATGTAAGTTTATATATATTTTGAGTATGTATATTCTGAAGCCACTATTTAAGACCGTGTGTTTGAAATAATGAAATCTTCATGTAGCCACTTTAAAGTATTTCATTCTCTATTACTAGCTCTTGCTGTAATAATAGTACAACATATGAGTTATGGTGCATCTAAAGTCAGTAGCTGACAAGTGTGAGCTTTCTGCAAAGAAAGATACAATATATCTATGAATGGAATGTTAAGATCTTAGGGTACCTGGTATGCATCCAGATATCAATACTAGAATCAGCCAGTCTATACACTGCCGCTGGTAACTGAAACATGTCCAAACCATTTCCACATACATTTTTCCCTTTTCGTATCTACCCTAGAAGACCACAATTTAAACATTACTTCTGTAATCTAACTTGGAAAACTTTGTTAACTGCCACATATCATTTTTAGCTTACTTAGTTGGGAAGAAAGAAATGAGCTGAGAAAATGCTGAAGAAAGAAGAAATGCTATGCTGTTGCAGATACAAGCACTCAAATGAGCACGTACAGTGCATATGAAGAAATGCTACCCGTTACCCTGCTGGAATACATGCTTCCTACAGACATTTCTGAAGCTTCTTATTCCCAAATCCACACACAAGTGTTCCATTTTCCAAATATCATGACTACAGATGCAGCTCCCATCACAGTGCTGCCCTTCAGTAAGGAGGATAACATAGCTGCATGTTTACATGGGCTCTCTCTCACAGAAAGAACATTCAGATGAATTCATTCAAGGCTACAAACTAACTTTCTGCAGCAGGAAATCAAAGCCAGAAAGACTTGACTAATCAGAGTTTAGAACAAAAAGAATGTTTTCAATGTTCAGAACGATTTTCAAAACTCCCAGAAATTATTTAAAACAACCAACAGAGATTAGCAACTCCATCTTCCTTTTCCAAGAGCGGATATAAGGTATCTAGGCTATTTGCATCAGACATCTAAATCATAGAATCAACCAGGTTGGAAGAGACCTCCAAGACATGCTTTTTAAATCTCTACAGTGACAGGGTTAGGCAGCTACTACAGAAATCAACCATGTATATAGGCTAAGAGCTTCTCTTAACATTTACTCCAAAGTTTGTCTAAAAACCTTGCCAGTTTATTCCATTGGGCAGTAGACATGAGTACAATGGCTGAGTAACAGTCTACAACGAGGGAAAAAGCAAGCTGCTTCTAACAGATGGATTCCAAGATCAAGTTCTGTTGCTATTCTAATAACAGCCTCAACTGAGTAATGAGCTCTATGGCAGGAGTCACGTAACCCTTGCTCTTATCTACTTAGTAATAATTGCAACCTAAATATTAAAGCTCATTCCTGCATTTGCAGTTACTTTCATGTCCGGAGAAAATTAAGCATCTCGGTCTTAATCTAAATCTAGCAGACACTGAAAACAATCAATTACTGTCTGTTCTGTCTGTCCTGTACTGCTAAATACTTCACATTGTTGGGCTCTCTCCATTCCTCACCCTCTGAAATTAAATAAATCAAGCTGTTTAAAATTTTCCTGTAAGGCCAAATCCTCCAAATTATTTTTTTCCCTTGCCTTGTCTGTAACCTTTGCATTTTGTTTGAAGTGTGTTATCCCAAATAGCAGACTGTTTCAGCTAAGACATCAGCAGCACAGGATTTTTAGAACATCTGAACTTCTATATTCAGGCTCTTTAAATGTGATCCCTTGCTGATGTATCTCAGAAGGAAGTTTGGTTATTTGCTTTAAAATAATTGGTAAAACTTACTGAATAATCTATCATCAGAGCTAAGGCATTTTACTATTTCATTTATTTATTGCAATAACATTTCATGAGGCAAAACATGCCTTTTCAGGTAGAGAAGACTGAAGTAATACAAGATAGGATTTTATTCTCCCTGAGCCAAATGAGTTCAGAGCAAGAGCAAATCAATACTTTTCTACAGTGGCAAGCTAAAATAAGCACATTTGCACTCCAGCTGCAGATTCTATGATGAAAGCTAATAAAGCTCTGGCCTCTAGAGAGACTTCAAGTTCCTCACTTTTTTTGATAGGTTCATACACAGAAGTGGAGCTTCCATCACAAATAAATTCACACGTCTGATATCATCAAGGAAAGGAAAACCAAGACTTGACTTGGAATTGCCTAGTCTGGAATAATCAGAACCCAGTCCTTTACAAATAGACATATCAACAAAAAGCTTTCAAGTTTTCCTTACTGTAAGATGGTCTAAAACCCAAAACAAACAAAACAAAACAAACCCAAACAAAAATGAAACAAAATAAAGAAGAGAGGAAGAGGCAACAAAGGGCATAATAACACTTAAAGACAGTCTTTCCAAGTCACATTTAATATGCTTTGGGGATTTGCATGCACACATAAGGCTGTAAAATGATATGGAGTTCTGCCAGAAAGTGAAGTATTTTCTATTTCCATTAGTTTGCACTGCTATGGGAACAAAGCAGGCCAATTCATGTAAAATTTTATGCTCTCTAATTTGCTGTTTGCTAGAGAAAGGAAACAAATAACAAGAAGAAAAAAATGTAAAGGTTTACATGACCAAACAGAACATTTACAAAAGTGTTTTCAATGAAAGCTTTCCAATTATTTATGATGATCAGCTAATAACAGACATCCAGAGAAGAAAGTGTAGATTCAATTGCTTAAATTAATAAAACAAAAATTCTTTCTTTTTCAGCACAAGAAAGAGAATATTCAACTACTGCAAAAGAGGTAAAAGGCACAATTTACCGTCCATAACAATTACTGACAACAACAAGTGGAAGACTGGATCTAGAGATTCCCCACAGAACTCTCCTTAATTTGTAAAGCTTAGCAATGGACATCTGCCGCTGAAATAAGTTGTCTGCAGAGATTTATTTTTCAGATAAAGGGTTCCTGAGAAAGCTTTGTTATTTTTCCAGAAATCTCCTGAGAGGTATTATAGTGATCACAGCATTTTTTCCTAATCTCTGTGAAAAAACACTCTTCTCCACCAAAGCCAGCAAAGTATCAGGACACGCTACTCTGCCAGGTATTTGCAAAGACAAAGCACACATATCGTTTTAGCCCTGTCTTTCATACAGAGGCAATTATAGAACATATTATCTGCTTAAATATATATATGTTTTCTTAACTTCAACTTAAAACAGAAATTGAAAAGTACAACAGACTAATGATGTTCATAGATGCCATGCTCAGCACCTTTATGGAAAGAAACAAAAGTCTAGACTGAAGCAGGCTTGCTATGTGTGCCTTGCTATCCAGAGCTTGCAAAAATTTAATCAAAATTCACCTTCATTATTCCTCGGTACTACAACGTCCAAACAAAATCAGGATCTCTCTTCTTCAATATCGAAGTAGAACGTTTAGTGGCATTATACGCAGCCTATCTATCATTGCCAATATTAAAAAACAAAACAAAACTAAAAAAATCCCCCCAGAACCCAACCATTGCCTACTAATAACCATCTATCTTGGCTGGCCAGAAGACAAAGACACATAAGCCTCACTTAAGCACCTAGAAAGTATGCTTACTTTTTCAGCTTTGATCTTTGAACTTGGTTGAAAATGGCATAGTCATAATAATCATAAGGGGCTTGGTACTTCCTGGGTTTATATTACTTTAAATGTGACTGTATGTTCCCCCAGATGAGGCAAGCAGCACCATCAATCATCCAGATGAGGCAGTAAGCCACAACAGGGGAGAAGGAGTAGGAATTAGAAACCCATAATAAACAAACCAATGACTACATACTTCATAACTACCTCCAGTGAAAGCTGTGGTTGCTCTCTCTTACTGATTACAGAGGAACCCTTTGGTGTTTTAGGCTTTATGTACACTATGCATTGAACCTTCTGCATAAGGCTGCCATCTTCATTGCAAGACAACATCAAATGAGAAAATACTGTTAATGTTTGGAAATGTGGGGAAAATAAATTATTATTGCATAATTTCAGCTCCATACTTGCGTAGAGTGTCTGAAGGACTTGGCAGTTTACGTGCTGCCTCATACTGCAGTCATTAATTTCTTTTGCTAGTAGCAGAACTAGTTAGCAGAACGGTCCTAGAATCTGATTGATACTAAATCACAAGAGTCTTCCTCACACACAAATTGCATAGTACTAAAACCCAACTAACCAACCAAAAAATTCCAAAAGCAAATTAGAAGCGCAGAAGCAAAGGTCAGAAAGCTCTGTGCAAGTTACTACTGATCTCAATACTATACATGCCAGGATACTGTTCTACTAATTTATCCATCAGAGCCTCAGATTCTCAGAGGACAAGTGATGATAAAAGTCCAAGAGTTAGATAAGTAGGGCTTAAATTCTTAAGCCAAGACTAGCAGACCTTAAAAAGCCCTGCTCTTCAATTATTCCACACATCAGTTCTGTATGGTAAAATGAATTGTGAACAAACACAAGTTCGTGAATGACTGGGAATATGCCATCCAACTTCAAATTTCCTGTTCAGCCAATGGAGAGAGGCTGGATGTTACCACATGCTCTGAAGTACTCTCTGAAGAAGCTTACTTCTACGTGCCTACAAACCATGTTTCTGAAGTCATGCCTTCTAACCTAAGTCTGTGAGTTGTTTAATGTTAGACTGTGCAAATACACATATCCATTTTCCTGAAACATTAGTTTATGAATACAAAGATAATACTCAAAGTGAACAAGAAACTCTGCAAAAACATAAACTAGTGCTTTTCCACCAAAGCATGAAAAGCACTTTGAGGGATTTACTAAATGCTACTGCTGAATATAATCTTCTGTGGCTTATAATGTGGAGTAAAGATTAAGTAAATCACTGTCTTGCCTGACAAGGAAAACATCTATTTTAGAACACTTCAAAAATTTGGTTAGTGTGTCATTATGATAACATATTCATTCTCCCTTAGGCTTTCACATTAAAATGTAATGGTGTAGATGGTGTCATAAATTTTAAAGACTATGTGTGACAGTGACATTTGCTCAAATAATATAGTAATAGCAAAACAATATATGTGAGAAAAAGAGGAGGGAAAGGTACAAACAGGTCAGAGCAAATGTATTTAGTCTATATGCTGTTGTAATAATAGCAGGTTTAACTACTAAAATAATTCAGCATTAAATATTGGAAGGGGAAGGTATCCTGGCTTGACTTCAGCCAATTTGTCTTCCATGATAAAACATAACATTCCTTGTTTGCTTTGTAAGGATTTTTGGTAGAAGCATGTAAAAATCAAACTGTCAGTGAACAGAAGAAGGTTAGACTTCCTTTTCTCCAGATTCAATTACACCTCCTACATCTGAGCACAAAGTACTTCTTATTATATTTTAAATCTATACTAGCTATTAGTGTATATTTAAATATGAATCACACACAGAGATATTAACACTTCAGCATGATCTGCAGTTTTAGCAGAAATCAATAGTAGGTATTTCTTTTGTTCTGCTAGGCCATATGGACATATTTCTTTCCAAGAAATCTTGTATGTGATAAATTATTTCTGTCAGTCTCACAGCATTAATGTGTGGCAGAGAACAGAGTAACTTAACACTCATCATGTCCCTGAGGCATGGCACCATCTACCATAGAGTTAAATGCACCTGTCATGCATTTCAGGACAGATTCCCTGGTACCTTCTGTGTCACATAGAGGGAGAAGATACTTTATAAAGATGTGAATGATAAAGATAAGAGTGGTAGAAAATATGTACTATTTTCTTTTTGACTTCTATTGCTTGCCAGCAGAAAACAATGTCTGTGAGGAAAAAAATAATAAATTTGGTCATCCTTAATCATTCTGAAATGAACAGTAAAGCTGTTCTCTTGAAAGGACTATGTACAACATATAACTGTTATTCAATATGTTCACCAATGACAGAGTCTGACCCTTACAGGTTTAGTATTCTCACAAGAGCTATAGACTTTTGGTAACTTTCACCACAGAAGATTAGGAGAGTGACCATCTGGTCTAACATACAAAAGAAAAACAAAAACTCCAACCAAGAAGCTTGCAGTTGTGAAGAAAAACAGGGCTCCTCCTGCAGTGATTTCCCTTTTCTATCCAAACAGGAATTACTGCAATCATTTTTTTATGTAGCTTCAGCAGAAAAAACTGAGGGTAAATTCACAGAGCTATGGCAACGCTTGAATGCACAACCAAGACAATCAGTCTTCTTTGATAGAAAACGACTGTAAAGATGCTCTACATAAGTACAACATAGATTTCTTTTCTTTCCAGAGTTAGGCTGAATAAAATAAACCTTCAGATCAGTGGAATACTTTCTCTCTATTTCAGCTACAATAAGTACATTAACTATTCTACTTGAGTTGATGCAGACCAAAGATGGCTTGCTTCTTTCCAAGAAGTACTGGTCTGACTGCATTGATAGAGTTTCCTATGTTTCTAAAACAAAGAAATTATAATATTACTTGATTTTGATGGAGAGGCCACAAAAAAGCTGTGTGTAGAGACAATCTATGTCCTAATTTCAGTTCTGATAAGTTCAGTACAGAACTGATTGTTTATAATATACTCTATTATGAACTAAATATAAAGCCACATCACACATAACCCATCATACTTGGGTATCACAGAAGCAAAAGTTTGCAATTCGACAGTTTTATAGGTGGCAACAGTAACCAAACACCATCTGCTTTTCCTATCTAGCTATTATATCTGGTTTAAAATTATCAAATATAACTATTTTCTACTGCAGCCTTTCCATCACAGAAAGAACATGCTGATGACATGAACCTGGAGGTCAGAGTAGTATGATATTTTACATAGTTTTTATTCAAATGTATATATTTAGGTCACTGCAACTGACAACATCGCCATTTGTTAAAAGAATGGTAAGATTATTAGTCTGCGTATCACAGTCTTTAAGATGTCTCACAGTCACATGGTAGCACGCTGTGGCACTAGAAATGTAGGCATATTTTGTCTTTCCATGACAGATTTGCATACTTCCTTGCAAAGTGGGCTGGGTTTACGAAGGGAAAGCAAACACCTTTTTTTAACTGAGAGTGGCTAATGTCTGGAAGTGCCCAGAGAGAGTGTGCCCTCTCCATCTTTGAATGCATTCAAGACCTGAGTGGACACAGCTCTGGATAACCCGTTCTAGCTCAAGACCTAGTGCACTGGGATTGAACTAGGTGATATGAAGAGGTCAATTCTAACCACAACATTTCATGCCTATAACTGTCTGCAAAGAGAAGCTTGTGTTTTTTAATATAAACTTTACATTCAAAAGCAGCCTCATAATAAATAAAACCAGACTACTCATTCCCATCCTCTTAAAACTCTAAATTACAAATGACTATGAGAGTAAAGACTGTGCTCATGTAAGACTGTAATTGTTCGCTCCTCTTACTAGGTGTCCAGAGCTTTTTGTTACTCATAGCCATGGACTTCTGGAATGAGGCTTGAAATTGCATGTTCTCTTTGTTCTATGAAGAAAAGTTAAGAAATCTTGACAATTATATTTTCTTCACTGTTCTTTAATAAATTTTTGTCCTAAAAAAGTTATGCCAGTTCTGTTACCTTTAATTAAACATCCCAGTGGGCTAATTTTCCTGATTTCTGTGAATGGCAATGGTCTCTTTCAACACAAAAGGTTTTTAAGGTCCTCTAATGCACTACAGCTTTTGACCTAAAATACATCTACAGGGAATTACATTCATGAAAGTTCAAGTACTCTTCAATTCACTCACAGTCTCAGAAGAGAAATAGTTATCTTTTTTTTAGAGCCTGCTTTACCCCATGATGACTTTTATTTGCTTGCTTTTGCCCGCATTTCTTGCCTAAAAATGTCTAGGTGAGAATTATATTTTAAGCAAAATAATAATGACTAAACCATCATCTTTGAGGAAGGGAGGGAGATTACAAACACATTGATAACATATACAGATTCCATTCTGCACTTCTGTAGATTCCCACCTATTGGGAGCAGAGATTCAAATAAAGACCCTAAAATGAGTTCACGCATTATGCAGCATCAAAGAACACAGGACTGTAATGCTGAATTCTATCAGCAGTTAACATGCAATGTACTGCCTTCCACATGAGCATCAGAAGAGATAACTGGCTCTTCACTTGTGTAATTTTCAATAGCCAGGTTGCTACCCAAATTCAGATACCCTGCATTGACTACCTCCATCTTTGTCATAGAAAGGAATAATAATCTTACATGACTCTCAACAAATTTCAAGGCCACAGTGATTCTATTATTTTTAGGTCATAAGAAAATAAATTATTTCACTATCTTCCATTCTCCTTCATAGCAATATGGAAAGTTTGAAGACATAAAGTATTTCAATACAAACTTAATATAGGAGACATGCTCATAGAGAAAACCAAGGCAAAGCAAATTTGAGCCTAAATATGTTTCAATCTAAACTACCCCCGCACTCAATACTATTGTCCCTTTCCCTCCTGCAAATAAATTGAACTCTTTATAAACGGTAATAACTATTGTGCTACTACTCTTACGTATTAAAGCTTCATCTCCTTCTTCCACACTTTTTACAGAAATTTTAATTAAATTAAAAAAATAAATCACAATCTCAACTGAGAGATTTTAAAAGCAAATTATGTTTACTTGCCAATAAGTAAACACATTCTGACACTTAAGTGGTATTGGCAGGTACAGATGGTGAAATAGCAGCAGTAACACTCAAGTTCTCTGTAGTGACAATCTGGAGACTTGATGATTTTAGTACAAGTCTTCCCTCCTTCTACTAAGCCTCACGATATATTTACATCTGAAACCTATTATAACTGATATTTTCCCACCAAAAATAGAATTAACAGGAAAAAAATCTACAAAGAAAGCAGATTTTTTTTGTGGCATTATACCTTTACAGATAGCACGGAGATCTTTCACATACCTTGGTATTCAAAAGTTTTGAAGACTCTGTCTTTACTTTAGATAGAGAGTATAGGACCCAAGTAATTTTCAATGCTCAATGTTAAACATAATTCTTGGGGAATTGAAGAAGCCTATACCTGTCTGTTTTGCAATTGCTATCAAAGAAAACACCCATCCAACCAAAACAAAACCCCAAAACAAACACCACAAGTAAAACCCAACCCCACAACAAAACCAAACCCCAAAACAAACACCACAACAAAAGCAAAACCCAACCCCATAATAAAACAAACCAAAGCTTATTCACACAGCATTAGAGATAGCTATGTGCAATACCTCTGCAAATTCAAGCCTAAATTGCAAGCACTAGTAAGGAAGGAATACTATTAAAGACATCCATTAACTGGACACAGTGTACAGCTATTGTAAGGTAAGATGCATAATAAGCCTTCTATTAACTCCAAATGGTGAAGCAGTCTCTAAATAACACATCAAACTGTTTCATTTTACAGTAAAAACTCTCACCTACATCTTCAGCTATTTGCAGATATCCGCACTGACATAAGTTTATAAACTCTATTTTATGCTTTTAAGAGGAGTATGGAGGCAAAATCAGGATTTCCTGTTATGTCATGGAAGAGTTCGGTATGTTGTGAATAATGTATTTGTGTTAACTGGAGTCAGAGCGGTGCTTTCCCACTGACAACATAATATCTATTATTATCAGTGGAGACATTCTGTATTTGAGGACTCAGATTAGAGATTTCCCAACTATCTGGCACATTCTTCTTCTTTCATGGTTGTGTTCCCTGTATATTATTGCAAGTTAAATCATGTTTTAAATATGAGAAAAAAATGTGATAGGTACTTTGTGTAGCTGGTACTTAATTTTTCCTGAGATAAGAGAATTTGTTTTCTAGCATGATAAGCCATAAGACTTTTCTAAATTAACTCCTTCTTCCAAGTTGGTAGCCACTGGGAACTGTTCAGAAAAGCATCTGAACTTGAGTGAGGAATGTCCAGCAATTTGAAACCTAATTACTCTCCCTTTAAAATCTTTATATTTTGTCTCTAGCCTGAAATTGTAAAACAATCTTTTAGCCTTTAGTTGCTGTTATACTCTTGTCTGGTAGACTGCAAAGCTTTGTTTTTTCAGTTTATATGCTTTGATCAAGTCACCTCTCTGATAATTTAGAAAAAATGACCATTTTCTATCATTCATTACAGGACAGGATTTTCAAACCTGAAGATTACTAGAAGCTTTACACATCAGACTGTCCTTTCTTGTATTTTCTTTTTCTTAACGTAACATATTATGATATAGAATTGTGTCTACTAAAAGTGCTTTACTTATAATGATTAATTCCACTAAGTCAAACTCCGTAACTCACAACCTTGGATAGTCAATTAATAAAGGATCAAGTTCTTAGGGAGAGGAGCCATTAAACATTCTCTATGCTAAGCCATTCAGTTATATCTTATAGGTGTAACTGCATCTTTTTCTCCCCCTCTCTTCTTAAAAAAATTATATTCCTACATTAAATTCCAGCTAACACAAAACCAGAAAGCAAGAAATACATAAACTGCTTTAAAAAACCTCACAACATGAACAGAATAAACTGCCAGAACTTTACCTGCAACAACTGGAGATTTTCTGTCATCCAAAAGTTGAATAGCAGTACTGGCGGTCACTACATTGCTTTTGTTTGCAGTTTCTGCAAGGGGCATTAAGAAAATAAATGAAATAACATATTGCAAAATGCTAAAACTGAGCTTTTTTACCTCTGAGTGAAATAAACAGTCCTTTTAGATTTAGTGCTCAGAAAATAAATCATCAAATATCCTGTTCTGTGTACACGCAGAACACAGAGGCACTGCCATTTCAGAATTCCCCAACATCTCAAGAACAGCCTTAAACCACCAGAATCAGCAGTCAGGGTTTGACCTCTCTGTCAAAAGTGACTACAAAAGTGAGAACTGGTAGAGCATCTCATGAATGTGGACATGTGCTCTGTTGGGCTTGTCTTGCTTAAAATACAAAGCTCTAAGTTCAACCTATGCAAATAGCAAATGAAAACTGTTACACTATACATCTTGGGGTTTCATTTGGAGCCCTGTAAAAGATGCACCTTATCAAAAGAGGTGTACAGCTCACTTGGTACGGACAGACTGGAAATCCTTTGAGCATCATATCTTGCTTACCATTTAGAGAATGACAAAATTATATACCTGTACTAAATGGGATTGAATAGACAAAGCTCCCAGGTATCTGTTCAGCAGCTCTTCTGTACCACAGTGGAAAATGGTCAGCATTAAAAATGTTCTCCTTATCTTCAGCAGTCAGGAAATCTCTTGAGAAAGAAGAGAGAAAGAATATATTTTTTTTGTTGCATGCCTTTCAATGATTTCTAGTTTTGAAAGACAAGATAAACCAAAATGGGAGAGAAAATGGCTTTGGACAATTTTTTTTCTAATGTGATTTGTTCAACAAAAGGGTTAACTTTACTACCTAATAATTATTTGTGACACACTTGCCACTGCTTTTGTTGCAAAGGATAGGAAAAAACGAAAGTGCCTTTAAGAAAAACGTTTGTACTGACGTGTACAAATAGAAATACTGCCTTAAAAAGTCTTTTTCTCTCAGCACAATGCAAGAACTGTGAACTGTAAAAAGTGGAAAAGGCACTGGAGACTTGGTGGTTTGTTGCCACTGGCACTCACTCTTAAGTAATGAAAAAAAAGCAATTTAACAGCCTACTTCCCAAATAATATGTAAGGGGTGGCAGTGAACAACTACATACCTTGTTCTTCAATAATCTCTGGGAATGTTGACAGAGAAAGTCTGACATTGAAAACAGCAAGTATGGTCTCCATGCTTTTGTTCTGGTTTGCTGTCTGGCAGTAAAAAGATGCAGTGCTATTGATCTCACCTGTCAGCCTACTCACCCTACAGCAATATTGTGTGGTCAGATAAGCACCATATAATTTTATATTCAATAAACTTGGTTTATCATAAATATCAAGTGCAGATTTTCTTTCACATGCATAACTCACACATATCTGCCCAACACTATCAAACTGCTACCTGAAAAAGTAATTAATTACAGGACCTTATTTTCCAGTTCTCCATTTTAAGAAGCCTGTACCTCCACTAGATTACAGCACTTCCAAGCAAAATAGGAAACACTTGAATGATCTCCTGACTACCAGTATACTTCTGTCACTTGCCTTCACTTCAACCCCAAAGTATTTTCCACAACAATGATGCAAAATCCCTGAAAAAGTCTACATAGTTTTTTTCCCTACAGGACAGATGGGGTTTGGGTGTAAAATAACTCATTGTTCCAAATGTTCCAGTTGCTGAAAGAATCTCAATATCCTAGAAAATCATTCTGACTTATTCTATGTGTTTTAGTGTGCCAGCATAAAACCCTGGAAGAGACAGATGGGCTTTTTTTCCCCCTCTCTTTTCTCATATGACTGCCAAGCACAGCTTTGCTGCTTACTGATTAGTAAGCTGTTCTGGACCCACAAACAGGTTGATACGAGATAGTCCAGTTCGTGTTCCAAGGAAGGCAACTTCCACTCCCTTGTCAGAGTTTCTGAAATAGAGCAGAACACAAGCAAAGATAATGTTTCCAGACAGTAAACAGCTAAAGCTATATTACCGTATTTGAGAAAGATTATTTTAAGTGCAGTTCACTTATTTTTCAAATGCTGCTTTCAAAGTTATAGCCATGTGAGGGGTTAGAAGTAGATGATCCTTGTGGTCCCTTCCAACCCTGACTGATTCTATGAGGACTTTGGAAAAAATAACAATGTAGGAATGCTTTAAACCAAGAGTCACTAAAAGGACAAAGACAGTAAAGTAGGTAGGATTTATGAGGAGCAGTTTGTGGAAGCCATAGAATAAAAAGCATCATAGCTAGGTACCAACTATGTAATAACCACTGTTACTCAATGATTCAAGATGAATAGGAATTCCAAATCTTACTCCCAGTCCATTCAACACATCTGTGGTACATCTCTGCTTTAAGTCATAGATGTGACTGTTACTCAAGCAAGCAAAAAGTAAACTAGATCAGAAGTAGCTAGCTCAGAGTGAAATGCTGCTGCTATCACAATAGGCTTTAGCCTCAAGTCCTTCGGAAAAAATGTGGCAAGTAGCTCAGCCTGAACTGTTACTGCATTGTTATCGGGTAGCTACTTTAAAACTAGTTCTTGTATGGCTACAAAGACTTTAGTTATCACAAAACCAAGGACGATAGTCTCACTGTCTCACACTCCATTCTTCAACTAATCGCCTGTCCCATTAGTTAAATCAGAATATGAAAGGCAATCAAGAGTATACTGCTAGTACCTCACCAGCTGCCGTTCCTGTGCTTACTACTTCTACCACTGTGTAGGAGGATTCCAAGAAACCTTGTGTCTCTATATAATTGATCAAAGCCTATGGTATATTAACATGAAACAATTTCTTCATCTTCTAAGGAGAGACTGGATAATCCTTAATGTGATTGATCAGACCTTATCACATTCATTTTACTCATTCAGAAAAATCATTGAAACCTAGCAAAAGACAATCAGGATGGTCTTCAGAAATGCCCTTCAACCACAGTATTTAATGCAAATTTCTAATCTTAACACCTGACTTCTTTTATATATATATAAATAAATATAAATACTCAGCACTGGTCAGGCCACACCTTGAGTACTGTGTCCAGTTCGGGGCTCCTCAAATCAAGAGAGATGTTGAGGTGCTGGAACGTGTCCAGAGGAGGGCGACAAGGCTGGTGAAAGGCCTGGAGCACAAACCCTACGAGGAGAGGCTGAGGGAGCTGGGGGTGTGCAGCCTGGAGAAGAGGAGGCTCAGGGCAGACCTCATTGCTATCTACAACTACCTGAAGGGAGGTTGTAGTTGTAGCCAGGTGGGGGTTGGTCTCTTCTCCCAGGCAACCATCAACAGAACAAGGGGACATAGTCTCAAGTTGTGTTGGGGGAGGTATAGACTGGATGTTACGAGGAAGTTCTTGCCAGAGAGAGTGATTTGCCATTGGAATGGGCTGCCCAGGGAGGTGGAGTCGCTGTCCCTGGAGGTGTTCAAGAAAAGACTGAATGAGGCACTTAGTGCCATGGTCTAGTTGACTGGATGATCTTGAAGGTCTTTTCCAACCTGGCTGATTCTATGATTCTATATACGCCTGTGTGTATGCATGCATATAAAAGATCATGTGCTATATCAACACCTTAGTACATCATAAGATAAAGCAAAACACATACACTCTAAAAAGGACCACCTAATCTCCTAATTATCTAAAACAGGAAACAGGATCCCAGTTTGTTTTCCAGAACTAACAAAATCAACCAAAAAAAAAAAAAGGAATTAAAATATTTTTTTACTAGTGCATGGTTTTCTATACATTTTTAAAGAAAAGTTACCAATCATATCAATTATTTTGGTAAATTTTGCATTCAATTTCACAAGTACTCTAAATTGTAAGTGCTCATTGTTGTAAGCAGTAGGTACCACACGATTTTATTAGTTGTACTGTGAAAATTGGATAACATTACAACTAATTACTGTGATGTACACTGCAATATCAGCCCTAAAAACTGAACTGAAAATTATCAGTACATAGTATCAAACAGTTAACATAATATTTTCATGCATATATGGATTCAATAGGTACTGCACCAATTTAGCAGCATAACTGTTAAAAAATCATCCATGACTGACACATAACATCTGACATAAAATTTGCTTACTCTGATTTATTTAATGCTAGACTGGTCCAATAAGCTTCAATTGGTGCACTCACAACTGCATCAAACAGAACTTCCTGGATCAATTCTTTATCACCTGTTACAATAGATGAAAAATCAGTAAACTTAGGTGCATACAGAAAACTTGGGGTTGTTTTTTTTAAGATGATGAAACAATATATTTTTTTATGCTTCACCATATTTTGTTTGTGCTATGCATTCCAAATTTTTGGACTACTAATTTACTATGTAATTATGTGCTATGTTGCCACAGTGAAGTTTTTCAGCTAATTTCATTGCAATAAGGACAACTGTAAATTAAAACTCCCCAAATTACTCTCCCTTTAATGTAATATTTGTGTACATATTACCTAATGCACGCATTTGCATGACATAAGGTTAAAACAAGTAGGTTTGCTAATAGTTCCAAAAGCTCTACATTCCTGCAAATAGACAAAATATTCACTTTTCCATTTGAATTTGCTTTTACTCTGCTTTGCAGTTTAGAAATGCTAACTGCATACATATTCAGAAATATTTCATTAATATTTCTCCCTAAAATGTTAATGAAATACCTGGCATAATCTTTAGAGATGTGATCCAAGGCATGATTCAGACCAACTTTGTTTAACTTGAAAAATCAGACAGAGTGATAATAATGCATAGCATATCTACACTGTCTGAATGGAACCTTGAATGTTTGGTTCAGGCATATTGTTTACCATAAAAGTATTATCAATATCTTTACTGATAAACTGGAAAAAGCTCAAAACCAAATGAAATTCCAAAGTACCATCAGACAAGCAATCCAATCTCAATTTATCAGCAGTAAAACTAAGGGTTGTGTTTCATAGAAGGTTCAGTGGAACACTTTTTAGCTGGGATAAAGACTTCTACGTGCATATTGAACTAAATACTTGCATTGGAGCAACGGCTCTTTTCCTGTGAGGTAGCGTTTAATTGCTTCTAATTGAGTCATTTGACGGTGTTCAGGATGTAAGTCAGTGTTGCAATAGGACCTGTGAACATGTTATCAAAATATTAAAATATTAATATGATCTCTCTTTGTCTTTGAACATGAAGAATTGGGCTTAGCTAGTACAAACAGTATGAAACTAAGAAGAGTAACAGACACCAATTTCATGTTTTGTTTAAGGCTTACCATTCATCTGCTAAAGACACATCAGGGTGTTCTAAATCATGTAAACCTGTAACAGGAATAATAATGGGTTATTTAGGGAGCAGTCTGGGTAACAGATGGTTATTTACATACACTCCATAACATAAACCCTTACTTCTTGGAAAGTGCATTATTACCACAGTGTAATAAATCACAGTAAACTATGTTCAAATACACTTTGGGGTCTAGCAAACTGGCAAAAGCCAACTAAATCAAATCTAAATCTGAAAAGATAGGCATTTGTGTGTGTGTGTGTGTGCTAATATGTTTAACTCATACAATTTGCTCATTTAGTATACTTGAAGTTTAGATGAAAACTTGAGCAAAGAAAAATGCACAAAGGTAAATGTAAGTTTCTTATTTTCTTGTCCTATTTGCTTTCTTAAGTTCCTCACGCTAAAATACACACTTGTCATTTCACCAGAGTTCTCTTTCTCACTCCCCCCCCCCCCCTAATTATTTAAAACCCTCAACTCCCTCAAAACCTAATCACACAGCTTATGGACGCAAACAGCAGTTTAGAGGATCATTCAGAAAAGGTTTATTATACTAACAGGTCATGCAAATACCTCTAAATAAGACCTATATAATTAGTTACACGGCACAGTAAAAATGTACTCTGGCAAATTTGAAAACTTTTAAAACCCTTATCAATAGACAATGAGCAAACAGAGTTCAGAAGTTAAAGTCTGGCTTTAAACTCTCTGAGTACAATAAACAATGACAGAACTACAGTGACTAAGGAAAGTAAGGAAGTCAAAACTAGAACTACATAGTCCTCAGGGAGGGCAGTGAGGAGTCAGTGACAAAGAATCAGGGAGGTAGGGTTGGGAAAATGCAACAGTTAGTTATGGATGTATTAACATTTCTGGTGATGCATCTGGCAGGAAATATCAGACAGACTATTTGAGATGTATGGCTGGATTAAAAAAATAAGTGAGAGGTATGTTGGGAACAGTTTGGAGAGTAAGCAGTTCCAAGTCTCCTGCTGTGCTCTCTTTCTATCTAAACATGTATTTGGTGTACAAGTGACTCAAACTTTAAAGCATTTCTTTTTACAACTCTGCTGTGTACAGGAACATATTAATGTCCTAAAATACACCTGAGTAAGAAAGACCTGCGGAAATTAACTATCTTATTTAACATCACTGGCAAAACGAGATACAAAATTGGAAAAGAAGACTTAAGCATCAAATCAAAAAGCACTCCTCCATTGAGATATTCTGTTTTCTCAGCAGCTTCATTCTTCAGAAACACCTCTGCCCTTCCTTCATCCTCAGGACTCTTTCTTTCTGACCTTGTAGCTAAACAACTCTTTCACCACTCACAATTGGCTCTACTCATTTTAACTGTGAGCCCATAAAAAATTAAAACCATAAAGAAAGAACAGCTCTTCCCCTGATTGCTTTTATTGTTATTATAAAAATACAAAATGTAATTCTTGTAAACACTGCCCAAAGGAGCTACAGTGTTGAAAGATTTCATTGAGTCTGTGAACAAAAAGGACCAAAACCATTACAGTGCTTTGGGTTACTTCACTCAAAAAAACACCAATTAACATTGGACTCTGAGTGATTCTCTGAAACACTGAGCAAGGAGGACAGAAGATGGTTCCCATCTAAAGAAGATTCACAATCTTTATGTGCTTAATATAAATCAGAGGGGGAAATCCCATGAAGTAAACAATCTAATTCTCACATGGAGTCTGCAGACAAGCTTTAGGTCTACCAAATCAAAAACGACCTACTGTAGAAGCACCATGAGAAGGTGTCTTACCTTCTTCCACAGTTACATTCCCTCTGAAGAAATACTTTCCATGTCCTCTAGAGAGCGCCACACCTAAACTGTGCAGAGAAATAAAGCAGACCTTGAAATCTGTGAGACAAACTATAACAGACATTCAGAGCTATATTAATTTCTGACATTTCCAGCTAGTGTACTATGGTCACCTTTAAAAGTCTGTTTCCAATCTCTCACTGATCATATCTGTTGTTCAGCTAGCTGCTTCAATGCTGTTTCAATTCTGATGTGTCTACAGCAGTTGGTTGTATTTATGCATGCTTAGAGGTGCAGTAAACCATTATTCTCTGGCAAGCTAGCAGAGGAGCCCCTCTAAGTTCACTGGTGTCCACCCAGCATGAGATTTCTTCAGCTGAGCCTTGAACATGCCTATGACCTTAAAATAAAGGACTTGGTTTTCTATCAGTGTGGTAATCAATGGAGCTACTAAGAAGAAATTAACTTTGTGTGGGAAAAGAGCATCACAACTCCTCTTGGACTAATTTTTCTGTGAATCATAACTTTGTCTAGTTTATTATGGTTTTAATTTAGTTTCGCCGGTTTGGTTTTGGGGGTTTTAGTTTGTTCTGTGTATTGTTTTGTTTTTCATTTTTGCATTTACTTCAGATCCATGACTCATATAGTTACCCAGTTTTGGGTTGGTTTTCAGTCTACCATTTAAACTGTTCAAGTTAAATGAATCAGCTGGCATATCTCATGCTTCTTCCTATCTAGCAGATACACAAATATCTTCTGGCATTCATTTATTCAAGGGGATTATATTGGGCTAGGAACCTGCCAGTAATCAGTAAGTCTGAAAATGCATGGGCTAATACTTTAAGTACACGGAGAGGAAGTAACTCCAAGAGCATACATTCTGCTATTAACAGCTCAGTCTGGAAATGAGCTGAACAGTAAACATCTTTGACACTACGGTGTATATTTTAATAAATGTTGCAGATGATGTCTCCCTGAAGCTATTCTCCTACACATAAATCTAGATACAGACAATGCTGAAAAAGTCAGGGCAGTTTTCCTACTGTATTTCCGTCCTAGGAATTGGAATTCATGCTGCACGCAAACATGTATCCCTTTATCTATTCACTAAACAGGGCCAGAATGACAGGGCCAGAGAAACAAAATAAACCCAAACAACAACAAAACTCCCCAACACAAGCAAACAAAACCTTTCCCACCACTACTACAAAAACTAAACCCAAAAAGCCCAAATAAAACCTCCAAAAAAACCAAAACTAGACCAAAGAAAACCCCAAACTACTGAGTTTTACCATCTGTGTGTAAATTTTAACAAGAATGAATTAGACATCAGAGAAATTTTTTTTCCTGTGTGGAATTATAGCTCAAATTCTATGAAATGGTTCCATTGAAGAAAATTTCAGTTGAGTATTGAAACTATCAACTGCCTGGATTAGAGCACAGTAAACAGTTTGGATTCTCTTATTAATGGCTTCATTCTAATTAAAACGTGAAGATTTTCAATGTGACTTCGTGTCTTTTTCTTTTGGTATGCCAAAATACCACGTCTGACCTACTCGGTTTTACTTATACAAACACACTAAAGGTAGTTCAGAGAAACAAAACATCCAAACCTCAAATTGGAAGTGAAATACTACCTCATTTTACATTATATTTTTGTTGTGGAAAAATATCAAAATGTGGCTCAATACATAGTTACTTAAATGGATTACAGTATTTATAGCTCTCCAAGCACTCGCGAGAGCCTTTTGCTCAGCGTAAACCTCAACTGAATATTTTCTCAATGAAACGTAAGCCATGACAAACACTGAGACTTTGCCTGTGTGAGCTTGCACAAACTTTCCATCCCTGGAAAAGCTGAAAGGAATGCTCATAGGATCTTTTTCCTTGCTATTTTCAGCATTATCCAGGGATATTTCATTGTTAGCTTTCCTGATGAGCTTTTAATGAATCCACGAGCTCGGTACAAAATGCAAACCCAATGAGTTTGAAGAAATGTCTATTTTTTATGGTCAGCTCTACCTGAATGGAGTACCCTTGATGTCTGTATAATAGTAGTCATTTGTCATCACCAATACTCGCTTCTAGATTCAGAACAAGTCAGAAGGGGAGGAAGAAGTTAGTTTGCTATATGAAATGTATAAAAGATCAAGTGATTAGTCACTGATAAAATTACATGTTTACATTCAGCGAGTGAAAAAAAAACATACTGCAGTGAATCATTTTTAAGGCAATCTTTAAAACTATGTAAATAAACAACTGCTTGGTTTATACTTAATTGGAATAATATTGTATACATTATACCCCTTTGTCCACTGTCTTCTTCACTTCCATGGAGAATTTCCCTGTTTTCCGATTCACCATTGCATTTCGCAGCTGAAATGAAGGAAATGTGTGTCAAGTGCTGTTTGCATTTTCTGTAATTCTTTAACCCTCTGCTCTCTGGTACACTCATTTGGTCTAAGCAGCACTCCGTTTTCTTCATTCCTTCACTTTCAGTAGTTCTACACAACACTGAACAACTCTCTTACAGATTTTATTATTGACTGTGTAGTTTAAGATCCCTGCTGCACGACTTAAGAAGAGTTGTTGAGGTACCTAAGACAGAAGGTCTCAGCATCCTTCATAGCAAAATAGCACTTGGTATAGTCATCTGGATCTTAAGCGAGATAAACAAGGTAACTATTACACTGCAGTTTGCTGCATAGGATCTTAAGGATTAGGATTTAGCAGAAATTAGACCAGGGCTCAGGGTTTAAATACATCAAACCCCACTTACCCTACATTATATACTCTGCTTCTGCTTGATACTCTTCTTTGTGGTGCATCCTAAACTAGCACCATAAAGTGCATCCTAAACACATCAGAAATCAGAACTAGCAAAAAAACCCATGGGCTACAACCCTGTTTCAAAGGAAACATACAGCTGCAGTGGTCTACGATTTCTTCTGGTTGTTCGTTGGTGTCTGGGCACCCCTTGCAAGGTAATAAATTGTGTATCTCTAAATGGAAGCCCTAAGTCAGTCACAACTGTAAAAATTGGCCTTGACCTCTCCCTCTCAAAGTTGTCAGAAAGACTTTCTAAATCACCTTCAAGACTAAGTTTCATTACTACATGAAACAAAAATTCAAAACATTTAGGTAAAACAAAAATAAATCCAAAAGAGTTTACAGACAATGATTTCCCGACTGCTCTGCAAGTTAAAGCTGTTACTTTTTAGATTAGCACAAACACCATTTTTCAGTTACTTCATTCTAATCTCTACCTGAGCTGCAGACTCTCAAATCTGTGCTGCAAACTTCCTTGCCCAACACTTCTAAAACATTTTCTCTTAGCAGATCTATTTGCTCCCTCCGAAAGAACAGCCTTCCTCCCAGAGGACACCAGCTGACACGACCTCTCTGTCAGAGGAACATACCATGATGATGAAGAGTGAAAGAAAACCAACTGTCCCCCAGGTCTACAAACCAAAATGACCTGCAGCATTGCTACCATTGAGTACAGCCTGACACAGCTGGTCTGAGAGAGCAGGTTCTCTGGCCCGAAACTGAAGAATAACAGGACATGGTTTATTGAGAACTCTTCAGCCTTAGCATTTTGAATTTGCCTGTTTATCAGTTTAGGACTTTAGGGAAGAAATAAAAAAGTTACTGTTTAGCAGTTATACCATCTACAAGTGGAAGTATTTCATTAGAATGCTCTTACGTCTGTGAATGGAAGTGAATTCTTCACTTATATTTGTAAGTAATGACAAATGCAGAAAGCCTACGATGACTGCTTCAGGATAACTGCAATTACAAAGTGCAATTTCTATACTCAGAGTTTTGGGGGTTAACTTGGGGTTTTGGTTTGGTTGGGTTTTTTTGTGTGGTAAGAAGCAGCTAAAAATGTTTTGTATTTTCTGTTACAATAGGAAAATTCCACAATAATTAATAATCAATAATAATGATTTCACACTCCCTCCTCGGGGATATTCACAGTGCAGAATAACACTGACAAAATGAGCATTTTTATGTCCTTCTACTGAACACAATTTTGAACATCATGCATTTGCTGAATAAATAGTTCTTGTGTACCTCATGCCAGATTGGTCAGTTCAGTCAGATTTGAATGAGAAGTTAAGAAGATATCCATGCCACTGTGTTCTGCTGGCTGAGTTGCGTGGAGGTAAAACAGAGTGACTGAACTTACCACTTAAATGTCTGGCTTCATTCTCATGAACAAATTCAGCATGGCTGACCTATCAAAACCTGCAAACTTTGCAGCTCTTTAAAGTTAATTCTGGGGCATCTAGATTTGAATTAACAGTCTTACTCTTCTGTCAGTGAGTGTAAAAGAATAATTTTTAGCTGGAGGCATGTATAAAATAAAGCATATATTTTACTGTAGATTTCTTTCCTTTTTTTTTTTACAATACATAATAGGCAATTCTGGAAATAGTTTCCCATTTTAAGCTTTGTGGTTTTGGACTTGGAGAGCTGGTCTTAATTAACCATCTACTTTCTAGCATTTACAGAACAGTTTCATTTATCTTTAACATGGTTTTCATTTTTCTCCTATTGGTGCCTGTAGTTGTCTAAGACTCATTCCTCCCTCAAGCCTCAGGCAAGTCATAGATTTACTAAAAGGGCCTCCAAACTCTCAGTAGTGTTTAAGATCAAGTCTGCATGTGGGATTTAGAGTTTTACTTTTCTCTCTTTTTTTTTTTCTTGCTGTGATTACATTTCTTGGCTTTGTAATCTGGTTTCTCAGCTCTTCTGTAGTTTCATCTCCCTCCTCAAATGCATAAAATAAGTACTGCCTCAGCTGGCCTCAAGCCTCAAAACATTCATTCATGGGCTTTCTTTATTTGGAAAAAAAAAAAGTTTCATTCAGCTAGAAATTATAATAAAATAATTTTAATGAGAAAAATGTTTCTGCCCAAATTGAAACTTCTTGTGTTTGGTACTGCAATATTCCCAAGCTTTGCTGGGAGATGCTGTTAGTTTAATAAGTTGATGATGGGGCTTCTATTTGTAAGAAAATGCAGTAACAGTAAGATAGCAGTTTCTGTTAACATAGAAAAATCAGCGTTGAGTGATGATGAATATATATTTACACCAATTCTATTTCATGGTGAAAAGGTTTCTAACCTTAGTTCTGCCACCTTTTCCTTATCAGATGACTAGAGAAAACTTCTTTTCTCGCCCCTTCAGGGCAATAGGCATTATGACTCCTTCAACTAACTATCTCCCGATCAACTGCTAACAACCCATTTTCACTACTATAGCATGAGATCATTCTATATCCTTGGAAAACGATGTAACCATTAAATGAATGTGGTAAAAAGTAAGAAAATGTCTTAATCAGCTTCCCCATCAGTGTTTCATGGGAGAAAAATATACCAGTAGAAGTCTATGTTATTAAAGCAGCTATATGAATGCATTAATTCTTTCCCTCTACAGTTGAATAAACAATGCTTTTTACTACCCAAGCTTGGAAAAAAAATCAACTACATCAAGTCCAAGGCCTTGGGTGAAGCGGAGCCACATTTAGCTTTCAAGTCACTAATTGACTTCACAAAATTTTAAGTCACCTACACAATATTTACCATTTTCACTCACAGTGAGCAACATTAAGGAGCTTTCTATTCCAAGAGATCAATAAAAATCACACACATTTTGAACATCAGTTTTGATTCTTACATCAGAAAAGCTGCACAGATAAATCAATTTAATTACAATAACCTACAGAACTTCCTTTAAATTCCATTCTCATTCCAGTGCTAATGCCAGTAATGACTTTGCCTTTAACTCTAATGTTACTTTATTTTGTTTCTTCTTTGCTCTTCTATCTCTGACCATCAGCCCCTGTGAAGGTCTTATTAATATGGTACAAGTGTCTTACATATTATTTCACACAAACAGAAAAAGCTTCTGATGATATACCAGCTTTACACTTAAAATTAGCTGTAAAAAACTAATTTGTTTAGTGCCACTTTTTTTCTATTTAGATACTTAGAGAAAGATGAATCTGAAGCCTTTGCTTTTCATGTGTATTCAGATACAATCTCAGCTATCAATCAAGAGGAAAAAAGCCATATAAATATTATATTTACTGAATCACTGAATTTCTATTAAGATGATTAAAAACAAGAAATTAAAACTGTAAAAATTAAGCAGAGAATGTATGTGAAAAAGTCAAAAGGAAAAAGAAACCCAAGAGTAATAATAATAAAAAAATCATGAAGGCTTAAAATCTGCACTTAACTACAGCAAGAGTATTTGAAAACTTCTAAAGGTCATTTGCAGAGGAACTAATTGTGTAATATGTGATCAAAGATAAGAGAAAAATCAAGGTATAAAATATGAAGTCAGCATGATAACAAGGACTGCAAATCTAAAGAAGTAGTCTTAAATAACGTATGCATACAGAACTGCACAGAGTTATACAAGAAACGCTATAAAACCAAAACAGAACAGTTTGAGTGTGCACTCCAACACAGGACTTCAAATAAGGAAGCAAGATGACCTCCTAGGACAGGATGAGGACGATCTATCACCCCATGAAACAGACATTGTCTAAAGCGTAAATGAACTGTTTCACTATTCACAAAAGGGGTGGAGAGAGGGAGGAATGTAAGATATATATTTTGTAAGAGAGAAAAAAAATAGACTGATGTCAGAACAGGGATCAAGAAATTAGTACATCTGAAGACTGACAAGACTCCAGGGGCAGTTGTACGTGATCGATCCCAGATTTCAGAAGGACACGACAAAGTAAATATGGGAACCTTCAGTGGATATATTCAAAAACTCTGGAAAAGCAGAGGTATGAGGGACTTGAGACAAGCTAACACAGTGCTGATATTTGAGAAGGGAGTAAGGAGACATCTATGAAAAATACAGACATGCAGTCGTGACTTTGGCAGTAGGGAACTTAAGAGAAAAACTAAATTACGGGACAGAAAGGGGAACACCTGGAAAGTTACGATTTAATTAAGGACAGTCAGCATGGATTCACACAAAAGGAATCATGCCTAACAAATCAGATTTATTGAGGAAGTAACAGAAAGACCAGGCAAAGGTTAAGCCACGGACATAAGGAAAGCTTTTGATACAGTACTGCAGAAAGGGCTAAGCCTGCAAGGTATGAAAGAATAAGATAAAGCGTGAACTGCAGAGTAGAGGGGCTCTGAAAAATGAGTTTGATGGAAAGGACTGTGTGCCTAACAGCTGATAGACATAGAATGCATGCTTCTGCAGCTACCCATATGTCTGAAATTAGGAGTTTGGAGTGAATTGAATCTGTGCTCTGAGCAGACATCAAATAATCCAATTTTGCTTATTCATCTAATGTTTGATTTTGTATGTTAGGGAAAACAGCTCTCATTACTTCCACTAAGGAGATGGATCTCATGGAGAGAAGTTAAACTCATTCCTTCAGTTCTGAGTTTGAGCAGTTGTCTGGGCCAGCTCTAAAGAGACTTCTATTCCCTTCTCTAGCATTGTATTTGCTATTAAAAAAATAAAAAACACAGTGGGATACGTGGAGAATGAAAGGGTGATGAGTTTTACCAAAGATACAGAGACACAAGTGTTTGTGGTATATGCATATGCAAGGAAGAACCAACACAACACAGTTATAAAATTCTGAATGAAGTAAAAGGAGCTATTGTTCTTCCCTTCCTGAAAGCAGTCAGGTGGCCTCTCTAATGACTACTTAAACAGTTTCCAGCTATAGCTGTAGGATGTAACTACATCTTCTGACAGGGTTTTAACACACCACTTACCACATCATCTCTGTCTTCCCACTCGACCTCAGAAAGATCCACACTACTGTAGTTGGGTTTTCTTCGTTTCTTCCCCTCTTCATACTGGTATAAAAAGGGTGACATGTTTAGCACATTCTGTTTTATTTGCATAGAGATTTTGTATGGGAGGACTGAATGCATGCTGACCATATGCAATACACAGAACAGGAGGGAGCTCCATTCATACAAAGTGTACCATATTGCTGCATAAATGTTGCCTGTGAACTAAAAACCTACATCACACAATTATTTGCATGACCTCTTGTCGTGATGTAAAGCTTTTCTTGATGGACACACTGGGAAGTAAAACTCATCAGGTGTACCTTTTCCCCATATGGAAAATACATGAGAGCTTGATCTTGTAGTTTATGTGAAATGTCTCAAACTAGCTCTTTCAGCTGTACAGGAAGTTATATTTACTATAAGCTTATCAATAAAATGTTTACCCATTTCTCTTTAAACAAGATAAGATGCATGTCTTGGGAAATATGGTGTTAACATTTGCTGATACTACATTTTATCTATAACTTCATAGGGTAAAAAGCAAGACATTAATAATGATAATTTATAGGTTTTTATCACTAGTCACTGTTACACTGTAAATAGCACATTTAAAATAAACATTCTAGTGACAAATTGATTTGGCACTGAGCTGTTTATAAAGTAGGAAATTCTGCCCTCTGCTGAATATTCAACATCTGAGAGCCTACTAGGGAAAGAACACAATTCTTGCTTGGTGGAAGATGAAAAAAGCATTTAGGAAAGTCGGTGAATAAAAAACATAACTGGTTAAGAAAAATTACAAAATATATTTGTAAAAAATATTTGGAAGAGGAGCAGCTTAATGCGAAATCTGCTCTTTTAGCTTTTATGATGCACTTAAGCGGGAGGAAGAAAACACACATCTTTCTAAGAAGTATGACATGAGACACTGGAATACTGTAAAAAATGTCAAAAGTGCTTTTGTAACTCTCCAACTACAGCATCATGGAAGGATAGAAAATGTACCAGTAAGTCAGTACATACTCTTTTCCCTCAGGGCAGCACCAACTGTACCATAAACCAAACCTGTTAGTGCTTGAGACAACCAATTCATCACTGGGGCCAGTGGAGCAGGAACATTCAATTATGTTCTGCAGATTACAGAGACACTACAGAGGCCAAAGCAAAAACTTCCTCTCTGGGCATTAAGAAGGATATTTCCATCCACATTTTTTGCTCTCTAAATTCAAAGATTATCATGTGAATCCCATAGCTGCTTTTGTAGATCACAATACTTAAAAATACACATGACAAAATCTTCCTGAATAACAGCAAGCAATTAAAAACATTGACTACTGAATCTCAATCACAAAGAGATTTTGAGACACTCGTAGTGCTGCAGAGTTTTGCTCATAACTTAGATACTCCAATTACTTCTACAGATGATTCTTTTAGGAAACTATGTAGAATAAAATCCTGAAGCAATTCTCATTCTTTTGAATAAAAAAAAACCTCCAACAACTTTATTGGTGTAAGTCTTAGTCTGAGAATTCATGCAGATGCAACTGAAGGTTACTTTCACATGCTGTTCCTCCCTTGCTGCATGAAGCCATGATTCTTGGGAAAACTGTGCTATCTCCTTCTGACCTAATGCTACTCAACAGATGAGGAGAGAGATGTAAAATATTTCTGCTTTCAGCACATGCTTAGACAGTAGACTGTGAATTCAAGCAGCTCAGTGCTATGATTAATTCTTGCTACGTGACAGCTTTGATAGCCAAGAAGATAAATATACCCAAATACTGATGTACAACATTTGCAGCCAACATAGCTCTCACAAGAATAAAATACAAGAGGATACAATCCAGTTGATTAGTAGGGCTTGATATTTGTAGCTATGTTTTGCAACGCTTTCTTTATAGCTACAGCTATACCAATATAATCTTTAATCTTTCCAAGGAGTAACTATGTCTACTCTCAGTGACTGCACCAATTAGCCAAGAAAATCTCTGATCTGATTCTGTCATTCTAAGATAGAAATGGTTACAGCCAAGCTCTGAAATGCTGAGAGATGAAAAGTGTTATACAGAAGCTAGCTGGGATAATTTGAGTAGAGCAAACAGCTCCTGTACTGATTCCAATGTTTAATTACATCCTTACTCACAGATGGTGAAGAGCTTCTGGGCCATACTGCATTCTCAGACATGTGCAAATCCTTACTTCTGACATCAAGAGTTGATCTTGTGTGTCTGATAGCAAAAGCAGGCTTCAAATAGCAGATAAACTAATTGCATGAGTGATAAGGTTTGTATTTATTCTAATTATATAGATTCACCTTGTACATCTTCTGCTCAAAGAGCAAAACTAAAATCCAAAAGCAATCAAATGAAGATCTAGATAAAACATTCAAAGATCTGCAGCAAATCCAGAATTGGAAACCTTCATGCCTCTAAAAATCATATAAGCAGAGACAAAGCCAAAATCCCAACACTCAGCACAGGTTAGGTTCTATAAGCACTTGAAGGAACTGAAAGCGTAGTTCTCAAACACATGTAGGACAGGAACTAAGAAAGCATTCAGATGCCCAATCCCTTATTCAGCTCTTATAGTTTAGGGACTACAGCTTGATATCTACACAGGAATTTAATAAGTAAAGAGAAGATTCGTGTTATAGTTTGGGAAAAAATGGCAGAGGAAACAAAAAACAACTTCCAGCATGGACAGGATACCAAAAAAAAAAAGGGGAGGGGGGGGGGGGAAGGGAATCACAATTATTTTTACAGCTGGGTAATTTTGCTTAAAAATCTAATCTTTGTCTTATTTCTAACAGTAAATTTACCTGTCTTTATGCTTATGTAACTGGAGTCAAGAACATAAACTCAAGTAGATAAAATGTAAAATATTTCATCATAGCACTACTGTTCAATTTGCCATTCTTTTCTAGCTTCTTTCTAGGCTCCTGAGTGAAGTATAAAATACTGATTGAAGGCTGAAGTCAAACCCATCTGCAAGATAACTATAAAGCTTTGAAACAAATCATTAAGAGACCCACTGGGAAAGATAGAAACTCGGAGCTCTACCGAATTACTCTGATTTAAGTGGATGAGGAAAAGAGCTAGGTTTTAACTGTGTGCTGTTAATCTACTTTGGCCAGCACGAAATGCATTATACAGTAGTTAACCCTTGGAGAGAAAAAAAACCCACAATCAATAAAATCTGATTGTTAAAAATATCTGGACTACAAGACAAGAACCTTTTACTCTGTTCAAAATGGCTTGATAGCTCTAACATCTTTGTTTGTGGAAAGAACCCAGGAAATTATTTTGTTTGGTAATCAGAATGATCTTTATCTTACTCAGCATCTTTTATGTGAGGCTTAGCCAAGCTCTTACAGCACTAGATGATTCAAACAACATGTGACGTGTACTCTCTAAAGACTGAATCACATTTTTTCACCACCCCACATACATCTATTTACATGTGCCATTATTAAACTCTTGGCTTTGATATTTTATATATTTATTTAACACAAGCAGTCCTAAACCATCTGCATTGAATATGACCTTCCATGTGTTTATCAAGTCAGAGTGTAGCAATCTGATGATGAAGGGAGCAAGCTACATCTTAACAGCTGCAAACCTTGAGTCTAAGGTGACCAGAATTTCTCAGACATGCTCCATCTGGATAGGGGGAATCAGGACAGAATAAGTTGCTGTGATAACAGCATTGAGAGCATCCTGCTTAGCCACACTTGTGGAACCATCTTTGAGAAAATATTGTATCAAGGAAGAATCCACTAAACAACAACCAAAAGCCAGAGAGAGAAAATAATTTCAAGGAAGAGTTCCTCCTTGCCAAGCTAATATGCTACGTACAAAAGTACTGAATCAGAACTAAAAATACTTCTCCAATTCTAAAATGCAGAATCAATCAATTAGATTTCATCATTTAGTACTTCAGAACAATGTAGTAAACTGAAGGTGATCTAAGAATTATCTTTTTCTTTTTTTGAGACAAACTTGAACTCATGCAAATATGTTTGCTAGGAAAGGGTGAATGAACATGTATCAGAGGCAAACATCATTAACTGAAATTACACTATTTCCCATACAGCAATAAACAAACAGAAACAAAATGAATATGCTGTCAATATTTCACTTCCCTGGTCCACTTGGTTATTCAGCTATCTCCCTTTGCTAGGATTCTGGACACTAGTATAGCCACTCATTTTCTAGTCTAGATCATAGTGCAAAGATTGCAGCTGTTTGAATGGAAATGACATTGAACATGACATCACACGGTCAGTGCAGTGGCAGATACTGAGATTTCTGCCAACTATCTGTCCTAGCACTGATTACTTCTGAGACATTATTCCTCATTGAGTGACTGTGCAAAGGGAACCCCTGTTTACACCAACTTTAGGAGCAGAATCCCCAGCTTCTGTCACCAGTCCTTCAAACGTATCACCTTTGGATAGAACAAGACATGAGTATGTGGCTGCTTTTTTTCCTGGCTGCAAAGTGGAGTATACCCCTGAGCAAACTATTTCTCCAGAAACACCTATACGCCTCTGCTATGTAAGAGTGCATGGAAATGAAGGGGAGTGAGGCATTCCTTTCCTACTTTTCAACAAGAATTGTAATAATTCCAAATCCCTTTAAATATGGATCAAGTCCTTCAACATATGACCATTAATAAAATGATACTAGTACCATTCAATGCTTAGCATTTCAGTACTATGGGACAAAGATAAGATAGTGGAAAATACAGTGTAAGGTCATGAGAGGATAGAAGAGATCACTTCAATAGACTGATTCATGCTCATATTAAGAAATAAAACAAAACCAAAACTCCAAACCTCAGTAGTGAAAAAGTCACTTCCCTTTTTCACCTGCTTATATAACATCACCTGTAGTGACTGAGCTTATCCTCACCACATGCTATATAGCCCCAAAACATTCTGCCTGGAGATACATATGAAGCAGCAACCTATCTCCATGTAAATCACTACTGCTTGGGTTTTAAGATCTTTGTTTCATTTGTTGAGGTTTTTTTCCTTGCTCACATGATTCTGATTTATCTTTTGTGATGCTTTCATGGTTTGCCTCTAGTTTGTGGCCTGCAGTGATCTTTTATTGATCTGTCCTTAATAGTGAATTTGTAGAGCACCAATAGGTGTCCAGTCACAACCAAATTAGCTTTCTATAGACAGGTTTTTTTTAAAAACATTTGAAAAGGTAATGTCTTGGTTTTCTCAGGAAAATGGGAAGAACAAGTTCCCTTTCCAAAATGAGACTTTCATGACAAGCCTATTATTTAAGACGTTAAGCTAAAAGTTCCTAGGTTATGGTTGGCAGTAAAAAGCAGTTATTTTGGACTGATTCTTCATGCCAGACAGCAAGAAAAAACTACCACACTATAAAATTTGCAGAAATACTGCACAGAAAAGCTGAGAACAGGAGCCATGTCATTTTCTAAGGAAAAAAGAATAATGCAGTCTAAGTTTCCACATAGAGAAAAAGTAGGAATAATTAAATTTACTATGTATACAGAAGAATCTTTTGGCAAAGTACTGGAAGAAAATAATTCTTATGCCACATAATTCTTATGTGTATTTAAATTGCCTACTTACACTCATAATGTGTTTGCACTACAAATGGTGCAGTAATGTTTAAATTCATGAAACAAAATACAGAAATATATGGAGTGAGGTAAAAACAAATACAAAAATCAGCTCTAAGTCACACACCTACAGGTTGGACAAAGAGCACATCAGCTGAGCTCATGTTCTCAGGTAGATTGCAGCTGATTAGCAATGCAATATGTATGTGATTTACTCTGCTGAAAAAAAAACCCAACCCCTCCATTTAGGATTTTATTTGCATTCTCAGGACCTTATCATTTGGGATTATGTAAAACTGGCAGCTGCTTATAATTATTTGAGGTTTGAGTAGAAATAATTAAAAACATCTGCCTTTATCTTAATACTACCAGACTTAAACCCATGAGCTCGGTTATACCTAACTTCAAAGCTGAAAGCAAAGAATAAAAGAAAGCTTCACGTATTGCTAACAAATTTTCAGTGATTCATTTATATGTACAACCAGTTATTCAACAGCCTTCAAACCTTTAATTATCTTTTAAATATATGTAATTTTGCACTTCTAATTAGATAGCAATTTAATGCTCTCTCGGGGATTCAGATGGGCTGTCTTTTTTGAAATGTAAACTCCAATAGGAATAATCATTGGCATTCAAGTGATTGAATTCTTCAGTTATTTAAATGAATGTGAGGCATTTACACTGCTCAAATCATTTAAATATTCTGCTGTCAGCTACAGCTGTAGAGTTTTATGGAGTCACTGAATAAAGCAAGGGTAAGTGTAGGTTATCTTACGTTCCAGGCGGGACTCCCCAGAGAGAAATGAGATTTGCTGCTTATGAAAGGCTAACACTGCTTAAGTGAGGCATTAATGTTTCCCCTGAGACTTGGATTTCTCTGTTTTTCTGTATTAGGAGAAACAAATTTTCCCAGAATTTACTGCAATCTTTTAAAAATCCAGGTCCTTTAAGCTAATAAGATAGATCTTGAGAGTCAACATTCTAAGTTTAAAATGACAACTTAGGTGGCTAAGTCATCAATACATTTTGGTGAGGTTATTGTGTTATATAGCTGAGCTTTGATTTCTATATGTAACTTGCCCTATTAAGAGTGATCAAGTTCAGTAAAGATGTAATAGTTTTGTTTAAATTGATGTAAATATACACCAACTGAATTGTGGAGATACTGGAACATGTCCAGAGAAGAATGAGGAAGCTGGGAGGGGCCTGGAACACGAACCCTATGAGGAGAGGCTGAGGGAGTTGGGGTCGTTCAGCCTGGAGAATAGGAGGCTCAGGAGTGACCTCATTGCTGTCTACAACTACCTGAAGGGAGGCTGTAGCCAGGTGGGGGTTGGTCTCTTCTGCCAGGCAACCAGCAACAAAACAAGGGGACACAGTCCCAAGTTGTGCCAGGGGAAGTCTAGGCTGGATGTTAGGAGAAAATTCTTCATAGAGAGAGTGATTGGCATTGGAATAGGCTGCCCAGGGAGGTGATGGAGTCGCTGTCCCTGGAGGTGTTCAAGAAAAGACTGGGTGGGGTATATAGTGTCATGGTCTAGTTGATTGGATAGGGCTGGGTGATAGGTTGGACTGGATGACCTTGGAGGTCTCTTCCAACCTGGTTGTTTCTATGATTCTATGAGTTGGTTTACAGTGATAAAAAAAAAACAATTACATGTAATCATTCAAAAAAATTACCATTACTAACCTGTCAGAACTTAACCTAAGAATATGAAAATAATCTTCAGTCTTCTCAGGCAGAGTAGTTTTATTTAAACTCTGAAATACTACAAAATCCTTAGTCATCATAGAAGTCATTAGATTAACTCATTAATACACTGTTAATTGCACATGTATGAAGAAAGTGATAGAATTTGAATACATGTTTTCTTTAATTAATGAACCTGAATTCCTGGTTAGAAATTTCAAGTATTCTACCCTAAATGAACTTGATAAGTACTGAAAAAAAGTCTCTCTTTACTCCCTGAATGAAAACAGCAATTCCATTGTCAACTACGAATCAAAAAATCCACAGACTTCACAAACTCTATGAGCAATCTTTCACTGAACCCCACACAGATATTAAGACTGAGAGGCAACAATACAAACTCCTAACACCAGAAAAGATTCACAAATGTGTCAGTCTGTGACTATGGCAGACACTAATCTTTTAGCAGCACTCCTTAATTTCTCTGTAATCCCCCTACACTTTCCTAAGAAGGCAGTTTTCCTCTGCCACCAACATTTAACAGACTACAGAACGACAGTGGCAGTAACAGGCTACCATCCACAATTAATATAGTGGCTGTTTTTAAGTGTATGTAATAAGTATATGTCCCCTGATCATTACTCTTATTTCATTCATTTATTTGATAAACTGAAACATCATGACATTTTGCTTTTGAAAGTTTAATGCAGTAACACCTAGCACACTGCAAGTGCTAACAAGATAAGCAACTAAACCTGAAATAACTGATGCTGATAAACGCTGTCTTCATGTTCACATTTCAAACATGTGTATAGGAGCCTCAGAAGTATAAGTCCAGAGGTGAAACACAGTCCTTCTGCCAGATCAGTACTTGAAATAGGCATCAGAAGAATACACAACCCTTACACAATTAATAGCTTGTTCTAGAACTACCAAACACTCTAATTTACATAATCAGGATGAAGGAGCAGCTGAGGAAACCAGGGGCATTTAGCCAGGAGAAGAGGAGGCTCAGGGTAGACCTCATTGCTCTATACAACTATCTGAAAGGACGTTGTAGCCAGGTGGGGTTGGTCTTTTCTCCCAGGCAAGCAGTGACAGAACAAGAGGACACAGTCTCAAGCTGTGCTAGGGCAGGTTCAGGCAGATGTTAGGAAGAGGTTCTTCACAGGAGGAGTGATTGGCATTGGTGTGAGCTGCCCAAGGAGGTGGTGGAGTCACCATCCCTGAAAGTGATTTAAAAAAGACTGGATGTGGTACTTAGTGCCATGGTTTGGATAGTTAAAAGGGTTAGGTTGGACTCGATGACCGTGAAGGTCTTTTCCAACCTGGCTAATTCTGTGATTCTGTGAAACTAGGTTACTGCCTTGAAAACTGCCTTTTGAACTGCCAAACAATTTGTTGGTTTGCTTTTTTAATTTGTTTTGGTTTGTGTGCTTGGCTTTGGGTGTTTGTTTGGTTTTTTTTTTTAATTTTTTTTTCTAAACCCCAAGTTGTGGTTTCAAACATAAAAAGCTGTATCATACAATTTTATATATTCTCATGGAAAAGAAATGTAACGCTTCCCTGAAATGCAGACTTCAAAATGCAGCATACAAGAGCATTCTGGTGCAAACATTTGATGGTTTTTAAATGAAATATCATTACCATCAGGTAGAGATTCTTGAGTTAAGTATTTTTGACAGCAAATGCACCCTAAAGAGGGTATACTGTCTAAAAGAACTTAAAACTTACTCATCCACTAGGATTGTATTATTGTTGTTGTTAAGAACAACTATAGTAATAGAGCACAAAGACGGCGAAGGCATTTTTTCATTGGAATTACAACTGAGAGGAGTTTCTGGATCCCAACACCGCCGACACACGCACAAACCCCTCCGTGCAGCGCGGCCCCGCTTGCCCCGCAGCAGCCCGAGCTGCAGTCGCTCCCGCGGCCCCTGGGCGGTGCTGGGGCGCCACCTTATGGCCGCTGTCCCGCAGCGCAGCCGGAGAAGGACGAGATCCATCCCCGGCCTCGCTGCCCCGGGACCGTAGTCCCCGGCAGCGCCAGGGAAAAGTCACAGTGAGGAGAGTCCGTCACCGCTGCGAGAAACGGCCAAAGATGTGGGCAGGAAGGGGCAAGAAAAGGAAGGGAGAAAATAAAATCACTGGGTTTGTGCATGTGAAATGTACGGGTGACTTACACCCAGTCGTTAACTGGCAAAGCCATGCGAGCTATCTCTTAGTAGTCTCCAAAAGGACTTTCCCAGGGAGCCCTTATTCCCTGATTAGCACGATTTGTTTCTTCTTTCTCAAGTGGGCTAATAAAGTGCAATCACGATTTGCTCTACTGCATTGCCCAAGGACCGTGAGAATAAACATTTCCACTTGTCCTATGAGGAGCAGCTGAGGGAACCAGGATTGTTTAGTCTGGAGAGAAGGATGCTACGGGGAGACCTTCTTGCTCTCTCCAGCTTCCTGAAAAGAGGTTGTAGGGAGGTGCGGCTTGATCTCTTCTCCCAAGTAACAAGTGGCAGGATAAGAAGAAATGGCCTCAAGTTACACCGGGCAAGGCTTAGGCTGGATTTTAGAAGAAGATTCTTCACTGAAAGGGTTTTCAGACACTGGAACAGGCTCCCCAGGGAGATGGTTGAATGCTTATTGCTGGAGGTGTTTAAAAGACACATAGATGGGGTGACGAATGGACATAGTATAGTACCAGAACTGGTAGGGTTATATAATGGTTGACCTTGATGATCTTACGGGTCTTTTCCAACTGGAAAGATTCTATGATTCTATTTTTCAACAGTCATCACTTTAGTAATGTCTTTTAGAGAAGAATGAAACCAAAAGTTCTTTCTCATTCTTTTATGGGAACAATCACCAGCCAGCATCGAGTCTGGGATTTACTTTAGTGACTGCCATAAACCTCTACAAGTACTTTCTAAGTATATAGAAAGCATTTTCCTCTTCTTCTTTCAATTACTCCCACTGGCTGCCCATGCACACGCAACCAGTCATCCTACTTGAAAGCCAAGTTTATATCAAAAAAGAAGCAGAAGAAACAAGAGAGGAAATCTCCAAGAAAAACATTTTTAAACATAAACCCAATAGGATAATCAGCACAAAAATGTAGCTTGCTTAGTGATTAAATATACTGGTCAGCATAAGATAAAAATCTGGTGCAACAGGAAGCACTTCCTCAGCGACTGTTTGCCTGTCTGCTCAGTGTCCCGTAAGACAACTCCTTGCAAAGCAGTATGTCAGCTTCAGAACTAACAGATATGGCCACTGGGGTTAGTAACTCAGGAGCCTTGCAATATTTACATCAGCACAGGAAAACAGCAATATAAACCAGTACGGATCAAGTCGATATTCCATGTAACCTGAACGTAAAATCTAACCCATCCAAATAATTTTAGATAACATCTGGTGAACTATCTAATTCCAGTCCTACATGCCTACTTTCACATACTTATTGTCATAAATGGAATGTTTTGCCACTGGTTACAATGGTATCAGGATTTGGCCTGCAATATTAATCTAAGAGCCCATGCCAGCAATCACTTCATTCTCAAAAACTCCACTGAAAGTCAACAGAAGACTCCCATTACACAGTACTGACAGAACCCAGAGGTAAAAATGACTCTTCCAACAAAGAAAACCCCACCAAAACAAAACAAAAAAAACTAACAGACTGTGAATATATCATAGTGAGTTCCCCATAGCTGACAGCTTATGGGCCACTGCCCAAAATTTTTATTTTAAAGAGTGACTATTGTATACAGTAACACAATAAGTGCCTTCGAGATGTCCACTGGAGCAAAGAATAGTAACAAAACCCCACCTTTTTCCTCATTAAAACATGCCTCTACAACAGAAATACAGAAAAGCATAGCACCCTTTGTCAGTCTAACTTAAAGCTACCCACTGTTCCTGGATTTCGTTACCTTCTAAAGTATCTGTTCTGTAACAAATGCTCCCACAGCATTCTCCTTGAGAAAATTGCAGCCTATGGCATAGCCAGGTGGACTCTTTTCTGGACTGAAAACTGGTAGGACAGCTGGGCCCAAAGATTGTGATGTGATAAATGCAGTTAACCACAGCTGGCAGCCAGTCACAAGTGGTGTTCCCCAGGGCTCAGTACTGGGACAAGTTCTGCTTAATGCCTTTATCAATGATTTGGATGAGAGGATCAAAGTCTGCAGATGACACTAAATTGAGCAGTAGTGTTGACCTGCCTGAAGGTAGGAAAGCACTGCAGAGGTCAGAAAAATACAGAGAACATGACAGCAACATGCTCAAATGCAGGGAAGTAAGAGTAGAAAAACTTTACAGCAAGACTGAAAATATTACAGTTCTTATTTCTGATAAAACCAAAACATGTTTGGGTGGTGGAGTCACCATCCCTGGCGGTGTTCAAGAAAAGGCTGGATGAGGCATTTAGTGCCATGGTCTAGATGACTGGATAGGGCTGGGGGCTGGGTTGGACTGGATGATCTTGGAGGTCTCTTCCAACCTGCTTGATTCTATGATTCTATGGGTTATTTATTGTGAAGAGAAGCTTAAGCGAGATAGTAATGAAATTATCACACAAAGAAATGGAAAGGACAAAATAGAGGAGAACCTTCTGCTTTTTGTGTTCATAATATAAGAACTACTTCTAATAATATATAAAATTCAAAGTAAAAGCTGCACATAAAATTATTAAAATATTAAAAATACTATGAGAATTCAAGAAAAAAACCAGAATATCTTGATGATAAAATTTCAGATGCAAATATTTATGAACAGAAGCCTATCTGAAACTCTTAAAATTTATGCTGACTGCTACAAGATTTTCTACATCCTCTTACTCAGATCCTGTATCCTCCTCAGGAATGATTGTTGGACATCGTAACATCATCTTGGACACTGCTGGAGATTCTGGACTAGATAGGTCTAGGTGTGGTGAATGAATCTCATAAATCTTACACTTACATACTTCTCAAGTATGAAATATCTTATAGAGACAAAATACATTTTAACTGAGGTCTGACATGCTTAGGTATCGATTTTGAGTTTTCCATCTTCCATAAGAGCAAACTCCTTCTCCTACAGCTGGAAGTTTTTCACTCCCTAATATTTATATGCTTGGATACCAGAGGTCCTAATTGGCATGAAAGAAGAATATAGAGATCCATCATTATGAGAATTCATCTGTGGGGAATTTGGAGGTAAAAGAAAAATGATCACTGGAGCAGGGTAATTTAACTGACTGGGGTCCAAGCTACCTATGCCTGGATACATTGCTTTAGTGACTCACCACAGGAATGATAAAAAAAGCCGATGGGATAATTTGCAAGAAGCATTTCTGAGAAGTGTATTCTGACCAATAAGGTGAGAAATTTTCAGGTTTCCTCAGCTGTGACAAATTCTATTCTCCAGAATCATTGGATTAATAGATCAGATATTATTAGAAGAAAAATTACAATTAAATCATTCATTTTTAAATTCCTTCCAAGAGACTTTACAGACTACTTTACCTTTAGATTGTCTACTGATTTTACAATAATGTCACTGAGAAAATGCCTTTCCATTCAGCCATGGAAATCCTTCTACTGTACTTTTTATAAGCTCCACTCGGGTTAAAAAATAAATGGGTAAACAATAAGCAGAAATGCAAATGTTAACTGTGTGATTCCTAGTCCAAATCTTAGAAAGACAAATTCTTCTGATGAATGAAAACATCAGAGAGGTTAATGACTTAATAAATCATGCTTTTCAATAATTTTATTTTTATATAAAATTATCCACCCACTTAATATTTCTGTTTTCTACCAAAATATTGTTGAAACTGGGCATTACTTGAAGTCCCTGCATGAGAAACACATATGGTGTCCATGTGTATGCAGCAGTGGAATTATTAATACTGATTCTTTGCTTAGAGTTGATAGTGATGGAACACTTGCAAGTGTTGTTCCTAAACAATGATGCAATCAAGAATGAACCAGTTCTCTAGGGTGTTAAGTTGATAAACATTTACAAAACGAGTACTTCTATTTTTCTTATTGTGATTAATGCAAACAAGATGATAAGGGAAACTAAAGGTAAATTTTGCTGTTATTTCTTTTTTAGTAAAAAAAAATCCCTTGCACCCTTTTTCTTAAGAATATGCTTTAGTGAAATCTTTTCACATACATTAAATTATCTTTAACACGTTAACATGACAAATAGGGGTTATTACATAGCAATAGAGCATACCAGCATTCCATTGCAATGTAAAATGAACATAATTATAGCAATTTTTGGCTTTGCCGTTTTGCAGTAATGGAGGCCTGCATCTTTTGCAGAAACAAATTGTTCGTTTATTTTGCTAGATATTTTTCATCCTAACTTTTGTTTCCAGAGGTAAATTTACTAAGAATCAAAATGTGTTATAAAGCAGTTTAGAGTAGCTGGTCTGTTGTTTTGTTTGTTTTTTTTCTATTACATAATTTGCACAGAAAGAAAAACAAATGCAACATATAAAGTGAAATAAAATAGATTAGAAAACAGTCTTCTTACCAAAGGCCTAAGTTCTGGATGAGTCAAAATATATCCATTGTTTGTAATTGCAAAAGCATATCCATGAATACCTAACTGTAACAGTAAATTAGAAAGAAACACTAATTAGCATAATCCCCAGTAAATTCTCACACAAAAAGTCAATCAAGAATTTAGTTATCTAGGTCTTAAAGCTGGCATTCGTAACCCTTACCCTCATAGCATTCATTATAACATATGCAAAGCTCTGATCCCTGACATTTTGTGAAAATGTGAACTTGGCTTTGTGATGAAATCAACATAGAGCACAATTGGAAAATGCCACACACACTTTGCTATCTAGGGCACTTATTTCTATGTGCTTTAGTGTGAATTTAAGGTAGATGTATGTATGAGTCACTGTAGCATGTGGCACACACCATAGCATGTGCCAAAGCAAAAGGAAATGTGTGCATTCCCAGGAGTGGATGGTTCAGCTTAGTTCACTTGCTGAAGAGATGTTGTAAAACAGTCATTTAAATTGATAGCACTGAGTGTACAGTCCCAGTGAGCAAGCAGTGGCCTGTCATACGTGATATTTACATCTTCTGCTCTTAGAGGCATTTTACTTTTCTGTTAACTCAAGTTCATCTGGAACCACAGAAGATGGCTTATTTCTACTAAAGAAAGCCCTGTAAGTTTATCTGTTTTTACTGAGGAACCATCGGAGAAATCAGGTGAGAGCAGTGAAATGCTTTATAAGACCTAATGATAGATGCAATCAAGATAAGCACTGTACTTAGGTAAATAACAATACTACTCCCTTCACAATATGCCTATTGCACAGCTGATTGCACCCACTGAATGCAAAAAATACACCTTCAAATCGCTGAGGTGGTCATTCAAATATCCTTAGTGTAAACAAACCAACCAGCCAATCCAAAGCTGCAGAACTATTCTGCTTTGGTATTTACATTTCTCACTGCTATCCACCTTCTAATTTTACTTCAGTACATTCTGAAATGCTTTGCTGAATTTGTCTGGCATAAAGCAATATGAGCAAGGTCGACAAGTCAGAATCATTTCTAAGAGGCAAGCAGGACAGCAAGTCTGCTGGCTTCTGTAATTTTCTGGAAATATAAACCAGAATATGATATTATGGAGAGGTCATAGGCAAGGTAGATTTATGCCATCCCTCTGTGAATGATTGTACATGGTCAAGTGTATGTGCCACATAGAAGACTGTTTCATAAATTAGCGGTTTTCCTAAAGCAATAAACTTCAGTGAAAGTAATAGAAGGTGATACGTTCTTGGCATCTCTTCATAAAGGAGGGACAGGCAAATAATAACAGTGGACATATTTTACCTATTATAGTGTGACAAGTGAACTAGCTGTTGGCTAGATATCAGATCTTGAGTATAATTGCCTGTGTTGATAACTGCAGAATGACATCCAAGCAATGGAAGTCAGGTAAGGAAACAAATGTGGGTGGTATGCTTCACAGGAAAAATATTTGCCTGTTTGAAGCATATCTAGGCTCCAAGGGTAGTATTTTATTGTGTGTTGTGCAATATGTGAAACTGTAAACTCTGCATTGAAAATGCTTTGGCTTGCAGCAGTATTGCCATTTTAAACTTTGAACTCTGTCTCTAAACGACAGACTCAGAAACAAGAAACCATTTTCTAAGTGCTGTGAAATGCCACATGATAAGTAAGTATTACTAAAACCAACCCCACCTTATTCAGGAAGAACTGCCACTGACATCTAGGGGAGTTTAGACTAGATAACACTTAGCTGTTTTCAGCAGTCATTATTATTCACCCCCCTCGGTATGAAATCTACCTCATCCAAGCTGAGAGAATTCCAGATCAGCAGAATTCTATTTCTAGCCAATCATTTTATATCCCATGTGTAAATTTTGTTTCACACGATGCTTCTACAGGAATGGGTCCCAGGGGTGATGACGCACTTGCAAGCACTCTTGCAAATGCTCTTGCAATTGCATGGTCTTCTTAACTGTTCAGAAATGTTTATGGTATCTGAGACTGGAAGTCATAACTCAAGTGATTCCACTGACCTAACTGTATTACATGATATTGGTACCTCCTGTAATAATTCTCTCATGTTACATCCTGCAATATAAAATATACCTTCAAATTAAAAGTCTAATATTGAAAAAGAGGACCATAGATTACTTCCACAGAAAGTCTGACTCATATATCTATTATAATATCAAATGACAAACCCAGAAATTTCAGTTTTCCTGACTAGCTTCTTTTCTGAGTAACTGCCACTGCTGCCACACCTGGTGTTCAGGCCCCACACTCTCTAGGTTCTCATATCCAGACCTTACAGATGACTTTTGAATAACTCACAGAATCACAGAACATTGAGTGGCAGTGGACTTCAAAAAATCATCTAGTCCAACCTCCCTGATAGAGCAGGATCACCTAGAGTAGGCCACACAGGACACTACTGTGATATGACCATTTTTCTATCCAGCCATGCATAGCTAGGCTTTCATTTCTATAGTTACTACCACACTGTTCTTCCTCTTGTTAGAAACAAAACCTGCTGTACCCATAGCTCCTTAGAAGGCTGCTCCAAAGATCATTTTCATTGCTCCAATGTTTGCAAAGGAGCAAATTTTGGTCCCCTCTATTCTTCCTTCTACTGATTCTCTATTCATTTTACACACACAAACACATGAGTTATGGTTAACTAACTTTAGTGGTTAGTGCACTGAGAACCTTCTGTATTAGTCATCCTGACCAGCAATGCTTCTCTTCAGGATGTTTTGGTAGCAGTGTGCAGTCATTCACTGCCTCTCCCCATAGTCTGCAAGCCCTCTTCCAACTAACACCATATTTCTGTGCTGTTTGCATAGCAGCTAGCCTAGTGGGATTCAGGTCCCAGGAAATTACTCCAACAGCCTTTATCAAAGTTACTGCCATTATTTCATGCATTATTTTCATCAAATTGTCTTTTAATTTAAGCTTTCCAGTTACTGAATATTGATCTACAGAATCATTTGGTAGTTGCGAATGGGTTCAGTTCAAAATTAAAATCAATGGGTAATTTTTTTTGCTTCCTAAAAAGAACTATCTACAAAAGACCCCTAGCAGTATTTAAAGGCACTCACAAGTCAGCTTATACCTCCATCTTCTCAGAAACCAGTAATTGAAAGCAGCCAGTTAAGAGGAAAGAGTGAAATATATGCTCAGCAGAAGTATGTGTCAAAACATAGCTATTTCAAAAGCTGGTCTCTTTTAGTAAAGGCTGCCTGTGATACTGTGCTATGTGCCTGTTTGTCTAGCAAATAAATCCACTGGGAATTAACTGGAAAACAATTTAATTTTAATTTGTGAATAAAACTGCATTGTACTAAAAGCATTTCAGACATCAGGAAGAAAGGAAATTCTAATGTATTGCACCAAATTTAAATGAAAAGTAATTGTATCTTTGCATTCGCCTGAAGCCTACTTCTGCAAAGTTACAAAACAGTTCACAATAGTTGAAGCACATAAAATTTTGAAAGCTTTTATAATTGTTCCTAAAGAACTTAATGGTAGAGATGTGCCTGATTTTGGAAAACTAATTAGAGGGAAATAGCTTGTAAATACTGGGTAGGAGACAAGAAACCACTAATCTGCTCAGGCAGACAGTTGTTCAAGTTCCTGAAACGTGCTGCTTGCTTTAATTCAAGGAGATGTCTAATTTCTGACATGGAATTGGGGCAGGAAGTGCTACACAAGCAGGAAGCTTAAAGCCGTATTAAGGACAGATTCTCATACAGTTTTCATACAAAAATATGCAAATTTGTGTGGTATTCTGGTTCTATTTTGTGGTTACATCATTTCATTGACTTTATTGTGGACAATGCATAATATTATATTCTAGAGCACACTGTGATCTGCAAAAATGTGAAAAATCAAACCCTGTACTGATTTTGGTATTAAAAAATGCATTTGATCTCACAGCCAACAACATTTGACCATCAGACACTACAATGATAAAATTCTTGAGGAAAATGAGTGAAATAATAGAGCCACACCAGTCTAAACGATATTGACATGCTAAATAAATTATATTATAGATACTACACCAAGTACAAAGGACATTATCATTTGTGTATTACCTTGTATTTTGGAATGGCTTTTAAAAGCTCTTTAACTGGAACATCTGTGCCAACTACTCCCAGAAGAATCCCTTTAGATCTCTAAAAAGGACAATAAAACATGCACTCAGAATCACAGCAGTAATGAACGTTCTCACCGCTCATTTCACATTGCAGCTATTCTGCAGAAGGAATAGATAACAGGCATAATATTTAAAAAGTGGGGAAAACAGATACTGGTTCTACTCATTTGATCAAACAGTCATTTAATCAATTATATTGCTCCTTTCTGCTTTGACTGCATTTCATATTGAAAAAGGCACGCACAGTTTTGATAGCTATTGAGTCCCTCAACAATAAACTTCCTATGAAAAATAGTTTTTTAATTAAAAACTACCACAAAAATATATTGCTTGCTTCTTTCCCAGAAAGATGAAGCATTAAGGGGAAAGCAGATGCAATTTTCTTTCATAACCTATTAAATTAGTAAAGATAAACATATATACATAATATGCACATGACTAACTACATTTAGAGCCTGTGAACTAGAAGCATATCTGTGTGATGGTAATATAGAAGAAAATACTAAGGCCTAGCATCATCTGAGATTTTTTCTCAGACACAGGGTGTCATTATTTGACTATGGTTTCTAGACCATAAGTTTTGTGGGATTATTTTTACACTAACAAAGCAATGCTAATTGCAGACAAAATGAGGAGAGGGAAGAGGAGTTTTTTAGAGTAGGTTAAAATCTTATATGGTCTCTGAAAGCAACTTCACTGCAGTCAGACCATTATCACGTGACTGAAATAGTCTGAGTACTTACAGTCTCATTTTGCTTACTGAATACTGGCATGGCAACAGTTGTCATCAGCACCAATCCCTGATCATCAGCCAGCTATATTTAAAAAAGAAATATAATGTCCATGAACTAAGGAACAATTTACAGACATGTGATTGCATTTTTCAATTGCATTCTCTTCACTTTAAATGAGATAAGCTGATTTATCTAAATGACGCTTACACAGTTAGACTTGCAGTCAGTGCAGCCCAGCCCATCTCAACCATACCAGCTCTGCCCACCCCACCATCTGCACTGGCAGAAAAGATGCAGCATCTTCATTCCTATTGCAGACTCCTATGAGAGATACGAAGAGGCTGAAATGCGGATTGTGGAAGCAGCATGTGCAGTAGCAAAGCAGCTGGAGCTCTGTTCTATGTTTTTCCAAGTGTCAATTCTGCCAACATTGCCTCAGTCTCTTTTCTCCCAGAAAGGAACAAGAGGTTATGAGTTGCATGCACTTTGTTCTGGTCCAGACTGAGATCTCATCAGCTAACACAGTGGCAGAAAGGATGACAGCCAGTTAGATCCCAGGAGCATCCTTGCTCCATCCGGTTTCAATATGCTGGATAAAGAGATGGTATGAAGTGTTAGCTGATTCTGCACATCAAGAGTCAACATATTTCTTCGATTTAGGGAGAAAACAAATCTCCTGACCTTGGATCCATTCAAGAGAAACGTGTAGAATGCTTATCATGGGCCACAGGAGAGTGACATTGTTCAGACTATCCTCTCTCCATACCCTCTGGTCACATTACTTCTTTAACATAAGGCAAAGGTTAATTGTGATGCTCAGGACAAGCACTGCTCTGTGTGCCTGCAGATCTTCACCATCTGCATAGGAAAGATAACTCAAGCAGGAAGTTGAGAGTTGCTGTTAAATTCTTTCTGCCTCTGTAACTTGGTAAGATGTTTAAAGCTGAAGAGGCTTATCCAACATTTGAAAATGTAACATGTCCAGTGACAACCACAACTGGAGATTTTGTAGAACACAGAGCCTGCTTTGTTGTATCTGTGTTTAGCTGAATGGACAAGGCAATGCAGACAATCTTCCTGTGAAATACTGCAGGTGACAGCCATGTCCAATTGCAACCATGACGCTCTCCTGCTCCCCCTGCATCAGTACCATATTTTCTGTACTCTGGCAGTGTTTCTAATACTTTCTTTACTACTTCTTGAGAAGTTCTGATTTTTTGTTAACAAACATTTTATTAATGAAGCAACAGCTATGAACTTTCCAAATTCTGAGAACACAAGTCAGACATTGTGGTGAAGATTTTTTTTCTTCAGTCTTTTTCACATGTCTGATTTTTCAATAAAATTTAGAAAAATGTATGTCTTACAGCCCTCAGCCTGCTTCAGGAGGGTTTCTTTTTGTCCAAACAAATGTGTTCCTGAAGTATGGCACTAGCTTATGGTGAGGAGGAATGTTGGCAGACATTGGAGAGGAACACAAATGGAGCTTAGGACCAAGAATGTTTACATCTGATAAGGAATCAGTAGGGACATGAGGTGAAATGGACTTATGCTCATGTTTGCTTTTTTGTTTCCTTTTCAAGAAGAGGAGATTATTTTCAGCCCTGATATAGTCCTTGATTTATTAAGCAATAGTAAGTTGTTAAACAAACAAAGCAGCAAAAAACCCAAAAGCAACAACTCAGCAAAACACTGGGGATTTGGAGGTTGCACTTGAAAGTCAAATGCAGCTGAACTAGTGTAAGAATTTACTCTCATTGGCCAGAGTAGTCCAGTCAAGCACACTGATGTGATTTGTATGGAGAAGAGACTTCTGTGGTATGACCATCAAGAGTCTCAAACGCATGTATACCCACAGAAGGAAAGGAATGCTGCTGATTATGGGGGTGACATCTTGTAGTGTTTAGAGATCTTCTATAATTGCCCAGGGTTGTTCTTCTCTGACATTATGTATTTGTCAAGTATCAATAGAGTCTTATTTTGCAAGCCCCTTCTATCTGAAGAGATTACTAGAAACAATTTATTGGATAGGATGCAGCCGAGGGACTGTCTGTAAGTTTTAGAGTGTTTGAAATTCTTTCAATAAAGAAAGAAAAAGAAAAAAGAAGTGTGGGGTTCCTGGGGAGTTCTGAAAGAACAGGTCATTAACTCTCAAAGTTGGTATGGAAGCATGCAAAGAATGATTGCTCTGAAATTATGATATCTACAAATACCACCAAGGCTTAGCTGCTGCAATCAATTCTATACAACTTAATCCTATAGTCTGGCCTGCTTGGGGTGTTTCATTGATTTGGCAGATGAACAGGTTGTTGACTGCTAAATATGACTGAGTCACCAACTCAAGCTGCAGCATTTGCTTCACAAAAATTAATAGATTTTGAGGAGTTACCTGCTGAGGAGGAGCGTAGTTTTATTCCCTGGGCGATGGCATTTTGGCAGAAATACTTTGAAATAGCAGAATATTAGCCACTGGTGAATTCTGCTACGGCAATTAATGCTAGAGCCCATTAATAAATTGAAAAGGAAACCATGGTCTAGGTATTTTGCATTGCTACTTTACAAGTCTGTTTCTTACATATAGTAGAACACTGTAATAGCTCACGCAAGTGTGTTAAAAATGTAGTGACAGGGAAAAAAAGCAAGCCCCCAACCCGGTAATATGCTCTCTAATTACTGATGAAGCTTCAGTTTGTGTTAGTTACATTCAGAATGAACATGTATCACTGATATCCTCAGGATTGGCTAGAATATTTTTTTAAAAGTCATCAGCAAGCAGTTTATTGGAAGTTAATGCTTAACGAAAAATGTTCAATATCACAAACTCAGAACAACAAAATCAATATAAAATGATGAAACCTCTGAATGATTGTACTAAATTAAACAATTGAGGTTATTGTGTAATTAATAATAAACTCTTTGGTTAACTCAATTATTATTTGGTTTTCCTCAAATGCAAATGTTGACAATCCTTATGATTCTCAAACTCATCAACTGGACAACAAAAAAGTTCAGAAAATAATTATGTAATTGTTTAAGAAAAGAAAATAGTTAATATGTCTTACAGGAAACACCTTAAAGAATTACTTATGTTTTTAATCACAAAAGACATGTTTCTAGGCAGGCAACTAGCAACTTGGTTACACATAGAGTCAGAGAGTTGTTTAGTGTTATTGGCAAATACACAGATTGATTCTTATCCTAATTTAATGCAATGACATCACAAGATAGGTGATTATTAATTACATACAGTGAAGGGTCCTTGAGAATGACTGAAATGTGAAGCACCAGGAATTAGTCTCCATCTCTAAGTAGGCTGTACCTTATCAAAAGTTGTCCTTCCTGTGTCTTAGGAGTAACATAACTAATACTAATGGTGACTGCCATTTTTACAAAGGTTTTCTTTATATGGCATAATAATTCTCCACACTTTGGTGATTCAAAGTGCTTTAAAGCTACATGCTAGGCTTACTTGGGTCCTCCTTACTAACCCCCCCATACTAGTGGGCTTGGCAAGGTTCACAGCAGAGAAAGAATAAGGTGTTACAATAAAACTCACTCAGTATTGGATTTGTTACATATATAGTTTATGCTGAAGCAAAATGTTGCTGGTAGGCCAGTTATGTTCATATATAAGGATTAAGTTTGACCAAAGTTCACTCAAATGTCAAAACCTCATCTAATATTATATATATAAACCCACATATAATATATAAAGAGCCACTAATAAGTCTCAGTTTCTCCGTCTCACATTCTTGTTCTAATCTCAAAGGAAACCCTCTATTTCTTTCCTCTCCATCTACTCACTATACTATTTTTAACAATGTCTATCAATTTAAGCATCAACAAAGCAAGCTCCTTTCCTTTTTTTTAATCTTTAGATTTGTGATAAGTGTCTAAGCTTGTTATTTACCTAGGGCAACATAACAGTTAACACACATAGGCTCTGACTGACATGAAAGACCTGTCTCTTGCCTATATAGCAGCATATCAGTTGCTGGATTTTTATTTCCTTCAAGTGGTTACACAGTCTCAAGAAAAAGGCAAGGAAACCAAAGCTGCTTCATTCCCAGTCCTCCAGGAAAATAAAAATTCCACTGGCAAGCTCCAACACTTGAGGCTACCAACAGATGTGAACTGACAAAAAGGTATGTACTTTGAAGCACCTTTCAAAAATGTTACTGCTCTGTATTTCTTTTTTGCTATAATTTTAAACAATATAAGAAGCAGCATTAAAATGCATCTCCTCAGAGGCAGTACTACATCCTCCAGGGTGTAAGGTGGAACCAAATCAAAACTGTAGGAATAGCACAAAAAGTCTCAGATAATTATTTTGTTGGATATTGCTGCCATTTCCTAAGGATGAAATTTTCCCAGATGCTTCAGGAAGTTTAGATTCCAAATATAGCTGACCTCTGCTAGCATTTGCACATCTAATTTCATTAGACCTCTGAAAATTTTAGACTCATTAATTATTGTTTCCTTTTTTAAAGGAATGTTGAAAAATTATAACCGTAAAGTAATTACTGAAAAACTGTTTAACAGCTTTAGGTCCATGATGATTATTTGTGTACCACTTTAGGATTTTATCTTTCCTGCTTAAATTTATCTGCATACACAACCCTTGCAAGTTTTGAAGAAAGAATTTCCCCATTTCAGAAGTTTCTTCACCTTTTTGGTTTTGGATTACTGGAAAAAGAAACTAATACAAATTAAAGATAAGAATCCAAGAGCAATGCTTAACACCTTGTCAGATGCTTCAGTCAGCAAGTTAAAACTAGTCATACAAGAAGGAAATGACAAAGTAATGATAAGGATCCAAAAATTTGGGACAGAAGAATAAAAATGGAAAAAATATGCAATAAATTAGTCATGACTCTAAAAGGTGTTGTAGGCATCAAGGTCACTCTCTTAGCAAATCATTTCTTTTAAAAAGGCATATAGAGCTAGGCTTGTATTATTTATAGAGTAAATGTTTATTTATATTTATATAGAGTTTCCTACATTTCAATTTGTATTTATAAAAACACTAACCATCTTAAATGCCTGACATCAGCAAGTCTCTGCTTTGCAGTGTAGCTCATTTTCATGGCAAACAATACAGAACTCTGATTATATGCAGCGCGGCACTAAGTGCCTGCTCTGTCATTATTTTCCTTACTCTGTTGGATATTTATTCCCCAAAGAATAGCATGAAGTTCCTGCTTCTTCCAAAAGCACAATTAGCATGTTTCCATGAGCCTTACACACTCAAAACAGAACACTGAATTTACCTTACCATAGGAATTCTGCAGACATTATAGTCAAGAGACCAATTTAGTTCACTTTTCTCCTGCCTCAATGCAAATAAGCTGTACTGACTGATTCGTTTGGACTAAGGACTGCAAATTATGAGTGCTGTAATCAGCTTTGCCCTTAATGAGTCAGGATGCTACCTTCATGAGAGGAAATAGAGATTGCGACATACAAAGGCATCTTCCTTCGTAAACACAATCAGTCTGTGTTTCCTCTCTAAATTTAGTCCTCTGAAACCTCAGTAGTATTTAACTATTTTACTAGTCAGGCTGATCTATCGATCATCTACCTACTGTGATCCACCTACTTGGACAACTATGCGTTGTCTGAGGATTGCTGACTACTGCAGATTACATTGGCAAGAAAAATTGAAATTAGACCTCCAAAGAAAAGCACAGTTTTCAGCTAGACCCCAAGATTTTGTAAGTTATTGTCTAAAACAATGCCTAAAATAATGAAAGAAAGAGACCAGCATTAACGATTTTTCAACTGAAAGACAACAGCCTCTTGTCAGCAGGAAACAGATCCACAAGAATGCTAAATTAGGGTCAAAATGCTTACTTCATGACCAATTAGTATTTCATTAGATTCACTTTAACTCCTATAATTTTATAAAAACACTAAAATCACTAGTCCTGTGATTCAATAAAACTTCAGCTTTGCAGCTTTTCTATTTTCTATTCCCAGTGACAGTTAATTCAACACTTCAAAGTGTAAGAAGGTAAATGATGAAGGGAATGATAAATGATGCTCCCAGTTGGCTGAAAGATGATAGCATCAAGATAAAAGGAAGGCAAAGCACTACTTACAGAAGTTAAGGGGTAACACAGAAAAAGAGAAGAAATATGAGCAACAAATATCCCCCAAACATTTCTGTATGGAGGAAATCTGATTCCACTCCTAACAGAATAATTTTTAAAAGCTTTCCTAAATGTTCCTAAACACAACTAGCTGCTTCTGGTTTGTGTGCCAAATTTATTCACTTCTACCTCTTCACATAAGCGAAGTAGAACAAAACATCACAGCAGGTATAGGACAACAGATTTGGATCCTGCTGTGTTTGCTCAAGAAAGCGAGTGAAACCCTCCTACTAGGAAACTAAACACCTTTTGGGGTTATTAAGGAAGAGTAGCTTTTGCTCATCGATGAATAGAAAAGCTGTTTATCAGAAGCATTTCAAAGATAAAAGTAATTTTGGAAGCCAAACTGGAAAAGTCTGAAAATGAGTAAACTTGAGTTATTACTCGGTTTTATTACTATTTTCACAGTTCTATGTGGTGATTACTTAACATGCAGGAAAACAACTTGGAGGATGTATAAAATGGGTCCCATTTCTCAGGATATCAGCTATTTTTTATTTACATAAATTAGCTCTTCCTAGACATATTTTCTTCTGAGACCTACACAATCATATTTAATCAGCATCATTATTACTTGAAATTATTTTCACTGGAATTTTTTTGGCATTGTGGTATTTTCTATTTCAAGTATAGGCTCTGTTCAAGACAAATACCATGGTGCAGACATCCACCTTGAACTCACCATAGGCTCTGTTCAAGACAAATATCATGGTGCAGACATCCACCTTGAACTCACCATATGCATTTCACCTGCACTCCAATTCTGAATTTGCATTAATTTGATTAAGGATCTCATAACAGTAGTGGGTTTTAATTGATATTTAACCACTCTAGACAACTGAAAACCTAAAGGTCTTCAAAATCAATAGCTAATCACCATAGAGCATTGACTAAACACTGAGAAGACTGCAGCCAAAAATGTTTCACATGAAAGACATAACACATTTCATCAAGATGACTATTTATAATGGATATAAAAAAGTAAAGGTAAACTTGGAATGCCATATTCTTCTTGCAGATCACTCACAGATTAAAGTGAACATATTTAGAAAGACAGGATTGTTTGAAATGTTTACACAGGAAAATATTTGCAAGATGATACACAGATTCCAACAAAAATACAGTACAAGTTCAGGCACCATATGACAAAACATGACTAAGTCATTCACAAAGGCATGCAACTGCCTTGTGCTGCTTCCCTTCACCTTGCAGATAGCAAGAGATTCTCTTCTGTTGATAAACTATAAGGCCATGCTTATAAAAAGGCTTATTTCTTACCTGAAGTTATCAAAAGCCTTTGTGGATTACTTTATCTACCTGCTCTCCCCACCTCATTCCTTCCTTCCCATCCCCCATAGACATGTGCATACAAAGTAAGCAGCTTTAGTTCTGCTTTACTTTGCTCAAGGGGTAACACACTGAAAATTGGCAATTTGACCTTTCCTGAAAACAATGGCTTTTCACTAATGTTGATCTTGAGTAATTTGTAACAGAACATTATTTAAGAGCTCAAAACTGTGGACATGAAAATTTATACTACAGCACCACATGACACCATAATCTGCTAAACAATCTCATCAGTTATATCTTTCTGCACCAGCATATTATAATCTCACCCTGTCACTTCTTTCTGCAAACTGTCAAGACAAGCATTTGGCATAAACTTTTAGACAAGCAGGTGAACATGAAAAAAACCCAAAGTTAGCCAGTGCAGCAAATCTCCTGTTTTTCTGGGAAGCTGTAAATAAGAGTTTTTTTGCAGCATCTATTTCTGGGGGAGGGGAAGGCAGGAAGTCCCAATTTTTGTTAACACATCACATTTAGTAGGCTCTGCAACTACGAAAGCACAAACTATGGACAAAGCCCAGTGCAACAAAATTAATATATCACCTGCAGATTCAAAACAGAATTTTCTGAGCTCCACAAGCAAGGACATTTCAAATATAGATAGCATAACAAAAATAAAGCTCCCATGCTCATATTTCTTGCTTTTTAAACTTTAAAAAAGCACTAGTATGAGATATTTTTATAAATAATGTGAAAGCTTTGAGTTCCACACTTGTTCTCACTACCCTGCAAAAGCTGTTCATTGGAGACCACTTAATCTACAGGTTTCATTAAGAAGTGACCTTTGATCCAAGACTGTTAATGGTGATGCTTAACTGATTAAGTGCCTTGACATTTCTTAAAGGTGTTTTACCTAGTGCAATTAGAACAACACGGACAGGTGAGTATGGCAGTTTTCCCATATATTTCATTCATATTTGCATTTCAATATTTTGCACTGCAAACCACAAAATAGCATCTGGAAGCTTTAACTATATTTGTGAAGTACACAAAGATGATGCAACAGGCATCAAACAATTTCTTTGTCTGCCACAATCATTTTGCTATTGTGATGTGCAGTGGTGACTCTGGTAATGTACCATATCGATGCATAATATATGAAAACTGTATGCAACCTGCTGGAGGAGTCTAATGTTGGATGTATTCAAAGGTGTGCCAATGGATACAGTGGGGAGCAGTGAAAGGGTACCGGCTATACCATGGGTTCTGCAGTCTCAACAATGGAGACAAGTGACCCAGAGATGTTTCACATGGAGTAATGGGGTTATTTCTTCTCTTTTACCCTTGCTGTTACAAATTCTTGAAAAAATAGCCTTCTGTTGTTTTAAAGTTGCAGGCTACTATATGCATGTTGTGTTAAAACAGCTTAGGTGTTTAAAGAGCTGCTCTTAGCAAGTAATGTCAGCTACCCTTTTTGCCACTCTGCTCCAGAGCTCCCATTATACTGAACTGTTTCACTGATCACTACTGTACCATACTCACAACACCATGGAAACATGAAGAACTGGTGACTACTTTGAATGACTAAGATTTGATTAAAGTATTTTACCTTTTGAGCCTGAGGGAGCTGGAAAACAACAAAACAGAACAAGCAATCATTATTCATTAAATTAATTTGATCAGCTTCTTTAGCTGTTGTATTCATAAAATCACATTAACAATATAAAATTATGTATAAAGGAAAGAAACTAGGCTTGCATTGCCAATTGTTTCAAATTATTGAGCTCTTATTAACTTAGCTTGTTATCTGACAGCATCTCTACTGGGTATCACAAAAGCACTAGGCAGTTTGTTGAATACTGTGACACTAATAGAGGGACTGTTTTAGCATCAGATATGGTATCACACTTGAGCTATGAAGTAGTTCCATTTTCCTGTACACAAATATCATTCAATGTAAGAATTGTTTTAGTTTTAAACCCAGATACTCTGGGTTTATAAACATCTAAATCTGCAGCTGTTATGAATGAAATTGTCATTAGGAGTGATTTAACATTAGAGGGTAGGATTGTCTATGACAAAGAACAACAAAATGGTAATAGAAAGTTGCTGACTGCTTATGCAAACATATGCATAATATATAATAATGTATGCATAGAACAATACATTGCTGTAAACACAAGTACAATTATATATACATATATGCAGAGTGTTTATGCATATATGCATATTTTTACCACACACATGTTCTTTGACAAGATTAGCCATACCTGACTGTATGCACAGTAGTTACTCTAAGCAACAACTCATGTAAAAAAGTCATGGAGAGCAGGCAGTAGACTCCAATACATATAAAATACCTTATTTATCAAGAGTTGAAAAACAGGTTCTGTTTTCACTTTAGGAAAAAAGAAAGCCCATTTCAGGTCACAGAGAGGAACTCAGAAAAATAAACTATTGCAGGCACAATACAGTTTCCCCTTTTTCTGAATTCTCCTCTTTCACATACTCATAGAGAAGTTCACCATGCACAGTAATTTAGACTTGTGCTAAATCCACATTCACAGAGAATTTCTTTTTCCAATACTAATTACTTTTTGCAGGCATCAGCTGAACACAAAAACAGACAGGTGAATCAATACCAAATGTTTTAAGACCTCTGCTGAGATTCATACCTTTTGTTCTTGCTCTGAATTAAAACAGATAGAAAAAACTGCCATATAGTACTCTGCTAAAAGCAAATGTCCACATTATCATATGCCACGAAAGAGACTTGTCATGTGATGTCTAATTCACACATACTGAAAGCAGCCAGCCACAATTTCTGTTTTCACAGTATAAAATGTAACAAAATTCATGTCAGTGAGAACTGATGTAAATAAAACTATTTCATCCTTAAAACCTAACTGATCTGACAGCAAAATGCAAGTCACGATCTCATTAAAGTATAACTTATATTTGTTTAAATGTCTGCTGTTTAAATAATGGATCATATAGAATGATAGACAAGAGTTGCTGCAGAAATTGCGGGAACCAGATGAACTGTAAAGACATGAGCTAAATCCTCTGCAAAAGATTAGAGCATTATTTAGAGCAGTTTAAAACTTTCCTGGATGTTTAGTTACTTACTAGTCTTCAACTAGGTTTACTGTGATACGTGGAAGCTTTTTCTTACATTCAAACAAAGGGGAAAGATGTAACATGAACTTTTTTAGTTCCCAATTGTAGTACTGAAGCTAGCTTTCTTGCTAATGTTGCTTTTTTATCTCTTCAATGCCATTTGCTTGTTATATATGCCTAAAAATTCTAGGCATCCTTTCACTGAGATTTCAGTTAAATGTATGTGCAGTAAAGAATGATGTCCAAATCTCCCCTTTCAGAATATGGATTAAAGAACTCACTAGGCATAGCGAACTCCTTTGTTTTCACAGTGAGATAATTTGTAAGCTATAGTCTAAAAAACAGTACTCCAAGTACAGTCACATTATCTAAGACACCATATACAATGTTAGGTACAGAAGTACAATGGCAGAAATGCCTCCGGAAAACGCTCAAACTAAATCAGAGAGCTTATAGTCCAAATACAGTGCAGAGAGATGTGAGGAGTGGTGGCAGGAAGAGTGTTAAAAATCTGAATAAAGACAAAAATATGAAACAGAAATGATTGGACTTTATCAGGACTTCAAATTGAAATTGGATCTTTATGCAACTATTAGTACTCTTAGATGTAGTTAGTATCGCAGTATCATCAAGGTTCAAAGAGACCTCACTTGGTTTTAGAACTGCAGTTTACTCATATTTCAATATATCCATTCAGATAGAGGTGGACTGGTCAAGTTTTGCCATGTGAGGGAGTTATAGTCAGGTGGAATGCAAGTGAGGATTTCCTATTGATAATTGCTACATAAACTTGATGCTATACACTTACATGTATGAAACTATGTCTATTTCTTTTACAGAGATTATGTTCATGACTACTTTGATCAGATTTACAAATCAGAGTTCCATATTATATGTGCTGTTTATAAAATCAAGAATATTTCCTTGCTCTGAAATAGTAATTAATGAAAGCCTCATTAAAAATATTAGGGTCAGCAGATGAGATTTTATTTCATGATGCTTTTTCCTGGGCTGGCATTCTTGTCACTTTTCACCTAAGCTTCAAAATTCAACTTCACAGTCTAATCCTTAAAAAAAGATAAAAATGCCTTTTGTTACAGCCAGACAAATCTTCATTCTGTTACTGATTTTAAACTTGGCTGGTACAAGATCTTACATGTCAGCAATTCAGTTTAATAATTGCTACAAGTTCCTTTGAAATAAACTATAGAGGTTTGTCTGACATTACCCCTTCTGGGAGGTCACAGGAAACAAATATTTTTCCTAACAATAATAGTAATAGTCCTCTGGTTTGACTCCTTTATTGCATAGTCTAAAAACTGCCTGTCTCTGTGTAAAACCCAGTGGGTACCTCTGATTCCTGTGGTTTGCTTTACACACTGCCAAAAGGCAGTACTGCAGTAAACTATGTGATCCATCTCTGGCCTTCCACAAGCACTGCAGATCTCTCTATTCTGCTTGCATTTACAGTAAGCTATGCCATTTTTGCTGTCTTTATTCAGCTCTGACCATGGCAAAATACTCTGTTTCTTTTTGTTTTCCATCAGTGTCTCCTCCTTCTGGTGATTATCTATAAAGAAAATAAATGATAAGGCAGATATCTATTTTACTTGCTCCTAGTTTACCACCTTGGTAATGCAGGTTTTGTTAAAATGACTGTGGCTGAGAATCTCCCAGTTGTTGCAGGCTGGATTAGAAGGGAAGGGTACCTTCCTCCATAAAAGTGCTTAGTAAGAAAAGACATGATAGGGATAGGAGCCTGCAGACCTGTAAGCATCAGGAAAACCCTGAAAGAATTTTCTGATGCAGAAAAGTGGACTCAGGGATCTTGATGAAACTGCAAATTTTACTGCAACCTAAAAAACAAGAGCTAAATCAGAGAGCAAGATTAGAGCACAGGGCCTTGCAAGGACACAGTGAAGAAAAAGAAGGGGAATTCTTTCAAACTACCTTTCCCAGAAAACCCAAATTTTCTTTACCAACCAATATTTTTTTTTTTTTGTATTGCAAGACAACATCCTTCAGCAAGCCCCCTGAGGTTCATAGTATGCTTGATTCCTGTAAGACATGTTGAGAACTCCACCTCTAAATTCAGGTCAACTGAGAGTCCAATCACACAACATAACACAGAATAAATAACTGTAGGAAGTTTTCCAACACTGGTCCTGCACACACACCTCACACTTTCTACCTTTGCAAATAATCTACTATTGTTTTGGGCCCTTCAAGGCAATGTGCTTGAAAATGAAAAGTTACAGGCACTACTAACCTGGTAAACAAACCAAGCCAGGCAAAGGAATCCAACATCAAGGATGTTGCACAGTTTCTTGGATCAGATAACCATGAGGCCAACATGAGTGAAACAAACAAAACCATAACAAGACCTGAAATACTTGCACTCCACATCTGACCTCACAGGAATCCCTTCCCATCTTTCCTGGGAGGCTCTACTGGAAGGCTGCTATGAAGTCTCCCCAGATCCTTCTCTTCTCTAGGCTAAACCCCAAGTTTTATGTACTATGTAGCTAAATGTCCTAGATTCTCCAAGAAGCTAAGACTAGAAGTCCTAAGGGAAAATATGCTAGAATTAAGAAATTATTGTTCTGTTGGATCAGAATTCAACCTTCTGTTTGTTTGAAGAACAGCAAAACAAAAAGTAATCTGCAAGAGGGTTTCTTATTATTCACAAAACCTGATTTCTATTGTTAAACAAAAATAATCTAATGCCATTTTCTACTTTTCTAATAATGATTGTATGAAATTGTCTTTGTAAAAAAAGGTATTGAAATGAATTTTTAAGCATTCACAAATAAAAATGTAATTATTTTTTTATATCACTGACCTCTTTTCCACAGTCCTATTCTCCAACAAAGCATTTAAATGTCACCAGTCTCAGAAAAAGGCTAACTGCCCTGCTGATGTGATTGTTCTATACTCAGATCAACAGAGAAGAAGTACAAAGATGCCAATAAGTAATCAACAAGTATGAATATAGTCTTCATAACACAGCCATTTCTGTAAATGCTTTCTGGTCTGCACCAAATTTAACATCCATGTGTAGCTAAGTTGATGGTGGTTTGCAATGTTCAGACTCATCCTGAACATGTCACATCCTGACTCTGAATTTGCCACTGAATTTATGTATTAGAACTTTTACATTTTAGAAATAGATTGTCAGGAAAGATGTGGAAGAGTGGCAAGCACACAGGCCCTGTCCTTAACACCACAGCAGGGAGAAGGATGTCACATGTAGCAGTGAAGCTCCTCAGAACAAATTGTGACCAAAAAATCCTGAATAGAATGTTTAGTGCATACATGTGCCAGGTACTCTGTAATACAGGTTATCTGTTTGTGGTGTCATATAAAGTAATTAAGTGTAAGGGTAGGTAATGGTTTATTTACATGCATAAAAAATGTGAATGATTTCATACATTGCTAGGCAGCTCTTCCTAAAAATGGCAAGAACTTGGGAGAGAATAAAAAGAACATCAAAAGTCTCTTTAAAATGTGCTTTGTTGCTGTATGATACAGTATTTAAATATTATAGTGCTGGTGATTTACAATCTATGCACTTAATCTCCACTTCCCACAACTATTAAATAACAGGGGCACTGCAGATAATTTTATGCCTACACAGAGGAAAAAATACAATTCAGGCTCCTGCTGGGATGTTCCTGATGTTAAGATTTGAGTATAACTATTAAAAGAGTGACATTAACCTGCAGCTTACAGGGCCAACAACTTTAAGGAAAACAGGCTTGATTTTTCAAGGAATTCAGTAGCAAATCCTTCTGTGTTCAAATAATTGTTTTACTGTGCTACTACTTATTTTGCAGTAACTACAGCTTTTTAGTCAAGGACAGACTGTGCACTGCATGCAAAGTATACTAGTGAGAGGAAATGTAAATGTTGCTATGGAGAAGACAGTCATTAAATATAGATGAAAGCTACAGTTCTACTCCTCTCTTTAAAAAGAATTCTATGAAGATGACAGAAAGGATACAAGTTGGTGAAACTTGTGAAACATGCAAAAGAGGAAACACAGGAGCTGCAAAGGTATCTGGAATTAAGAGCGAGCAGAGCACACTATGAAGTTAAATACACCTTCCAAATGCCTCCACTCTTTGAAGATTTTACACATTGTCAAGCATGCACAATTGTGCATTAATGTAAATGAATTAATAATTTCTAATGCACTCGTTAGCAAGCTCATTTTTAAAATGAGAATCCTGAACACAACAAGCTATGTAATCTAAATATGTTCAAATTTTAAATCAGTTAATTAAATTATGTCACATCTGCCTGCATCTGCTCTCTGAATTAATATTAAAATTAACAGAGAAGAAATGTATACTCATAAGAAAATTCTTACATTTTTACTGTAAGGGTAACTGACTAAACACCAGAGCACTCTGCCTGGAGAGCTTGTGGAGATGTTTAGAACCTAACTGGAAACAGTCCTGGGCAGCCTTGCTCTGGTAAACCCTGCTTGAGCACAGGACTAGACTAGATGATGTAAAGGAGGTCCCTTCCAAACTTGGTTATTCTGCAAATATATGACTGTAATTCTTTTAACTACATAAATGAATTGTTCTCTCTTTTTAATCAACAAAATATTTAGAGGAAAGATTGTATTTAAATTACTCAGAATGATTACTTTTAAAGGAAAGTTTGGTTAGATAATTCAATCACAGATAACTAATAAAAAATGAAAGAATTATGCTCATTTACAAAATAAGCCACACAATTGAGGTAGCAGAGAGAATGAGACACTCCATGATCATTCCACACACCATGAACAAAATTTTGGCCTCTTGTATGAGTGTTTAATGGGTGTGAAGTTCTACTTTTAGTACTGCATCAACAAGGAAAAAACTTCTCTGGAATAAGCCAAACACCAGGAGGTCCTGGTGGATAACAAGTTAACCATGGCACAGCAATGTGCCCTGTGGCCAAGAAGGCCAATGGGATCCTGGGGCGTATTAGGAGGAGTGTGTCCAGCAGATAAAGGGAGGTTCTACTCCCCCTCTATTCTGCCCTGGTGAGACCTGATCTTGACTAGTGTGTTCCGTTTTGGGCTCCCCAGTTGAAGAGGGCCAGGGGATCTGCTGGAGAGGGTCCAGCAGAGGGCTACAAGGATGATTAGGGAACAGGAGGGCATGGCTTATGAGGAGAGGCTGAGGGACCTGGGGCTGTTTAGTCTGGAGAAAAGAAGACTTAGAGGGAATTTGATAAATGTTTATAAGTACCTGAAGGTTGGCCAGGAGTGGGGGGACAGGCTCTGCTCACTTGCTCCCTGTGATAGGACAAGGAGCAACAGGTGTAAATCACAGCAAAAGAGGTTCCACCTCAACTCAAGGGGGAAATTCTTTACTGTAAGGGTCACAGAGCACTGGAACAGGCTCCCCAGAGAAGTTGTCAAGTCTCCTTCTCTGGAGCCTTTCAATGCCTGTCTGGATGTGTTCCTCTGTGATCTGTGTTAGATAGTGTTGTCATGCTCTGGCAGGGGGGTTGGACTCAATGATCTCTTTGGGTCCCTTCCAACCCCTAACATCCTATGGTCCTATGAATATTGAGATCTTCATTATTTTACAATTACATAAAGGCTGCATTAGAACAAAAAGGTCTGAATTGTTCCTTGGCATCAGTATATTGTTTCTAATGCATATTCTTTTGTAGTATATATAAGCTGCTAAATAATCACCATTAAAAAACAAACAAAGAAACAAAAAAAGCCAAACACACAACCAAACAAAAAACCCAAACACAAAACCAAACCACAGGGAACCAACAAAAGCAAGCAATATTCTGTAAACTGTGTCCTTAAATAAAATGCCACTACAGGCTCCTTGTCCCAGCCTCTAGTATACAGTTCTTAGGGATTTTCATGTTTCACCCAGAACTAAGCAACATAAGCTAATATTCAGGATGATTTCATTTTCCTTCTGAAAAAATACATCAGTGGAGATGAAATGGCTCATGAGTTCCAGAGGAGCCATAAGTATTCTAAGCTTCCTCCTGCTGATGCTGCTAATAAGCATTTGCCAACTACCTGGATAATCATTAAAGGGAAACATTTGCTTGGAAAGGTCTGATCTGACAAAATATAATGGTGTGGACAAAGGCTGAATATCTTGCTGTCAAGCAATAAGAACATTACTAGAGAATATCCTATTATTACTTGTATTTAAAAAAATACATATTTCTGGATAAATTACCCAGCAATTACTAACTTCAAAGTAAATAAGAGACATAATAACTGTGATGAACATTAACCTTAATGTATATGCTGTATTCTATGCATGACTGACTTGCATATAAAATGTCCTGGTTATACAAGAATATCTAAAAATAGCTAACAACTTCAATATTTTATGAACAATTGATAAAATAGAAGAAAAGAATGCTCTCTTTAGTCATCTTCCTTTTCTTGCACTGAATTCTGCCACTGCAGCAAAGCTTAAGTGGCACCAATAATTTAATAAATCTTTCTTCTTATTTCAAGTTTTTACTTCAGCCATGCTGATAAAGTATATTTCATCTTCACTGTCCTCTTTCTCCCAGAAAGTGAAAAAATGGCATGTGAGATCAAAGGATAGGATTGAGTACATTATACTATACTCATTGCTTTCCTACATTTTCATTTGCCCTAAAAAAAAAATCTGTTATGTGAAAACTTAAGACAAAAACAGAGGGGGGGGGGGGGGGGGGGGAGGGGAAAGTGATATATCTGACAAAATAGCTGCAATTTCTTTATAATTAGCTCAGTTTCATGGAAAATGGAGGCAAAAAGATCCAAGACAAACAGTTATCAGTTGTGAATATTTTCAAGTAGTTATTTGCAGTAAGAACAGACATATCCTCCTAAATTGTGGATTTGTGATAGAATATGGAGATCTACAAACAAATTCTCCCTCTAATGACTTGTCACGTTTTTATTTTATTTCTATGTCATAACAAAACCAGAGAATTCCCCACAAAATGAGCTGGAAATTAAGAGGATTTTCTGTCCCCTCACCTAAAAAGGCACAGTATGCCATCAGCAGTCCACAGCTGGAAATGGCCCAAAGCTGCTCTATCTCTTGTGTGCAGGTGTCTGCAAATGAGACCAATACCATTTTGGCATGAATATGCCTGTTAGTCAAACTGAAGAGCAGAGCAATTCATTTTGATTTGTATTTGTAACTGGTTGGGACAACATCCAGCAGGTGAAACCTACAAATGTTTGTAATCCTATGGATTCTTTTGGATTTCACTTAAGAAGCAGCAACAATATGGCACAAAGTAATCACATCACAAGACGGACCATGTTTATGGCAGCAAGGAGAAGCTTAAGGAATTACAGCGAGGTCCAAACATGATATCTTTGTGCTTAGTAGTTCCCAAAACAGCAAAACTTAAGCATTCAAATCTTACTGTTTTTGGATTTCCAAAATTTAGTCACAGAAGATGTTTTATGAATGTAACCAGTTTAAACACTTTTAGAGCAGTAAATACTGGATTGGCCAAACACAAGCAAGGACTCCATGATTTTTAAGACCTAGGCAAAGAATACTTTTGTGGGAATCCTGTAGAAGTGGACACTACCATCTCAAAAACCTAATTATGTGCTTGCCAGTGTATTGACATTCTGCTCTTCCTACTTGAGATCTCTTAGACTGACAATTGCTTATTGCATTGAGCTATACTGTCTTACTGTGTCCTTGCACTCCCTACCCTTTCTAAGCAATTGGCAACCCTTACTTGTTAGTTTGCTTGTAAATTATATGAGGAAGCTATCCTGTTTAATCCTGTCATTGCACATGATCTACCTTAGCAGGACCTCAGTGGTTTATTAAAATTTGTAGGTCTGGAAAATAATATCAGTAATGGCCAGGGACAAAAGGAGTCGAAGTCAGTGAAGGAGGGAAAAATCCACATTCAAATGGTCAGTACTACCACAGGGCGGGGGGAGAAGTGATCTGTGAAACAGTAAAATATAGTGTGGATAGTCACAGCATTTTGTAGAAAAGAAAATGGAAACAGAAGAGAATTAGTGAATTACACTGTACAAGAACAAGCTGATGGCACTTTTGGGAAGCCAGGTTATCCTCTGAAAAAGATAAATAATCTTGGTCAGACATGACCAGAGGTATGTAAAAAACTAATTTAAATATCTGAACATGCAAATTAAAAAGTGGAAGAATATGAGAAGGATGTTAAAGCATTGGAATATGGTAAAACTTCCCTGTTCTCATTTGAAACATCCTTTTAAAATCAAAAGGTATCACTAGAGTGTTCCTTTACCAATCAAACTCTGAGAATATTCCAAAAAGAGGTGAGTTTTTCCTCCATTTAAATCAATGTTTCTGCAGCACCTACTCATATTTGAAATTAGGTATTTAATGTCTCTCTGCTCCAGTGATGCAAGATGAACAAAGGTCAAACTATAGGTACCTTATGATATAAAATACTAGAAAAGAGACCCAACATATAGCTAAAAGCAAGATGTAACACTGTTCTGATCTCCCTTCTATGGTTTAACATAATGCTTGTCTTATTTGCACCACAGTGGAAGCAGAGCTGCTTAAGACTCTGCTGTGGCATTACAGCTGCTTGCTGATGTCGCGGGAAGAAGATAAAAATAAGTTCTATGTGAATGCCTCCCAGTACAAAGTACTGTAAAAGGCATTTAAAGAAATCAACTGCATATCTCAAAGTTTGAACAAGGACAATTTGCATTCTGCATTTCTCATGCAAATGTACACTAGGAAAAATAATTATAATAGTAATCCATTTCAATGGAAATAAAGTACTGTAATATTTATAGTCTGTGCCAGAGTTATAATGACTGTGGGGCGAGAAGTGAAGTGCCTCAGCATGTTCCACATGTTTTTAACACTGTTTCTAAAGGCTCTGGAGGCTATTAAATTTAATGAACCCATCTGCTATGAAATAGAGGTCCAAACATAATCAGTTTTCTCAGTGCCATATAATACAGATGGCATTCCATGTTCCACATCCCCAGCAGGAAATTTTATGTTCCTCTTTAAGTGTAGGACTTTTGTTTTTGTTTTTGATGTTTTAAACATCTTTTTGATGTATCACATATAGCATTTTACAGTGTAAATACCATATACAGCAATCCATATGAAAAGTGTTAATTCATTAAAATAAATATTGCTATTTCCTCACAACATTTTTTCTAATGACTTTGACAACTAGCAATTAGCTCTCTGTAGTAATATTCTTTGCTTAATGCAATCACTGAAAATTGCCCTAATCGTGTAAGTTCCAGCACTAGCAGTAAAGCAAACATGTAATTTATCAAACAAAGCAGTTTACTTCAAATGCTGAAAAGTACACAGATACTTCTGCACTGATGCCCTCTGTTCTTACGTATGTCCTTATGTGTCCCTAAGCCGTGTTTGCAGGGGACGATGCACAAATCATTCTTAAAGTATCCATATTCCCACTCTGTCATTAGACTTTATTTTCCTTTGTACATCCCAGCTTTCATTTTAAGGGTCTCAATTTGTGTCTTTTATTGGGACACACTGCACCAAGACTTTTGTACTGGTGTGTAAGCAAGGGCCCTAAGCTCACATTTAAGTGGCACAGCATTCCTTGCACTGATTAGCACCCTGCTGCCTAACATAAGTAAATCAGATGTGCACTTTCTAACAGAAAACAACATCCATTGTTATTTTGGGCTGCATTGGAAAGATAATGAGAGTTCATTAATTCTATTCAGTTGAGAGGTTTATTCATTTACTATCTGGAGCACTCATTATGTTTTGACAGTTGACACAGATCTTACTGAATTTGAAACAGTTAATGTCGTTAATGGTAATTCATTTTTTCTACATCCAGCAGTAAAACAAACAGATTAGAAGTGTTTAGGAGAAAATGAGAATACTTAATTATGGTGACTGGAAATTTTAGAGCACCAGAGCTCATAAAAGTCATGGCTCAATTTTTTTTTTTTTCCAATTGGACTGTCAAAGAAGATTTCCATAGGCAGTCAGCTAATCAGCAGCATAAATGGATGTTGCACTTTATATTTAAATACCTGCATGATGGTGTTTTTTTTTATTGTGTGTACTAGCAGCTGCATTGAGAACCATTGTTAATGTTTCGAGCACTGGCCCAGATCTATAAGATCCCAGTGCTAATATAGCAGACCATAATTTCTGGACCAGATGGTCTGCAACTTCAAACTGCAACCATGCTCTTATAGAAGCTTTGAAAAAGATTGAATTATCAGAGCTGCTTTATTTTTGCAGGAAAGTAATTCTCTGGTCTACTTTTTGTCCCATATCAGAGTCTTCAAAGGAAAACTGCAGATCTGTAGGAGACAAAATGGAGCTTAGAGAACTTTAAGGATAAATCCACCTGATAGAAGGCCTTGATATCCTAACCCTACTCAGAAAAACACTAATGTGTCAGAACAAGAAAAGGAAATGCTCACGGGAACTTTGGAGTCAGACAGAGGTGATGACATCCTCTGATAGAGAGTTGTAAATTATTAGAGATTGAGAGATGCTTGTCTGCAAATGGAGGGTCAAAGCATGTAACCAAACCCATAGAGAGACTAGGGGGAAAAATGCAACACAGATCTCTAGGTTTTAAAAGATATACTGCCTATGTGTAAATTTTCTTCTCACAGTTACTGATTAATGACATTCTCTGACATTCAGTTTTGCAGTGATTACCAATATTTATTTGCTATAGACATACATGAGCTTTCTGAACATTCTAATCCATTTTAATGCTTGCCAGTACTACAATCTAGAAGTTAGTTTTGTAATAGAGGCCCAGGGAATCTTTTACTGTGATATAAATGCTAATTACATCCACTTCTTATAATAGCACAATTAACTTGTGCTACCAAATGTATTTGAAGGTATCTCTGGGAATAGAAGCTAGTGGAAATGGGGCACTACTGATTTTTTTTACCTTCATAAAAGCTATTTTGTGCATTGAACATGGAGAAAATTGTGTGAATGAGAGAAGCAGTAAACAGCATTTTCATACCTCACCAGAAACTCCTAGATGGAAAAAATGGCAGCATAATAGCTTTCAGTCTGTAGGACTTTCCATTTCATCTCTGTATGTTATACACAAGGCTTCACATACACAACTCTCTTTGCTCCTCTGGAACTGGCTCAGAATTCATCCTTTGACAAAGAACTATATCCCAGAATCTAAATATCTATGCTGAAAACATTTGGGTTCTGATATGAGAGCCGAGAAGCCTGAGCTTCCTATATATCCTACTGAATTTCTGCAAACAACTTAAACCACAGTAAAGAGAATGTCTACATAGCACTTGATTTGATTATTTTTAAGGATAAAGATGAATAAATTGGAAAAAAAAAAAAAACCTGCCTTAAAAAAAAGTGATTTTTTGGTGTTGTTTCATTTTGGTTTTGTTGGGTATTTTTAAACAGCAAATGTAGAATTGAACTAACATCACTAATTTAATATATGTCCGAGAAGGTGGGGATAATGAAAATGGATACTCAACATACCCTATTTAAACACTGAAAAAATGTGGTAAAACCCACTCACTACTCATATTATGACCTGTAATGACTCATATTGCTTTCCTAAAAAAAAGAAGACCTGAATTCTGAAGCACTGGACAGTCACCTCAAAAGATTAAATAGTAATTTGTTGTTTATATGCAAAGGAATCCTCCAACTGGAAACTGATCTGAGCCAACATGGTAATGTATGCCGGAATCTGCTCACAGCTTGAAACTAATGGCCTGAGGGAAATTAACTGAATGGTGCATTAGATGCAGAGAATATATTCAGGTACACTTCTGAGAAACAAATTTCACCAGGAAGAGCCAAAAAAGGTCCAAGTAGGTCAAATTATACATCCCAATAAACAAATTCTCAATTGCAAGCTTTTAAACAGTGGCAACTTAGAGGTCAGTCCAGTCTGTATTTTCTGCAGCAAGAAGTAATTTTTCTCCACATTCCAGATGTTACTTAAGAATGAATTAAGGGCTTCTGAGGTTTACAGGTGATCCCAAGAGACTATTTCACAAAGCTATCAGAGAAAGCTTACTCACTTCTAGTCCATATCAAACTGCTGACTAAAGAGGTACAGATGCAAAACAGACCCAGCTTTGGGAAAGGTATGGAATTGGGGATCAGAGGACTCTGAATCAGTGGAGTAGACCCTGGCTGGCATATATCACATACTTCAATTCCCACATTTTAGGCCAATGGTGTTGGCAGCACTTAAGCTACTAACCTATTACAGGACTATCACTCCAGTTACCGTGAAGATAACTTTAGAATTAGCCCAAAATAAGCCTATAAAGACTGTATCTCAAGTGAATGATCACTTAAAAGTGAGGAAGGAATCATCCCAGTTCTCTTCCTCCAAGAGCTTGTGACATCTCTTAAGATAGCATCACTCAGGTCAAAACACCTTTCTCTGAAAGAAATGTGGGTTTGAGTCACTAATATTATTTCCAACATTAATTCCTGTGCTTAAGGGAAGAAATGCAAAGAATTTTCTGATGGAGGGTGACTAAAACTGACCCTAGGAGCTGTCTAGTTACATTTTCAAAGAGGTGGGAAACTCTTGGGAAAGAACAAAGCCTAGGAGCAGAAAAAAAGGAAGCCAGTTCACCTAGAGAGATCTAGTCTTAATTGCTTTATAATCCTTCAGCTATCAGAGGTGTAATCCTGACAGTCTCAAAGGTAACACAGACCTGATGTGCATACAGGTTCCTCCATGTTACGTTTTCCCTGTGATGTACCTTGCAAAGAATTTCCAGTTCTTTCTTTCTAATAGTAAGTGAAGCATCACAGAGTGTCAAAGCTAGGCTGAACTGTAAGAACATTCTGCAGACATCCTTTCACAGGAAAGGTGAACAGACACAGGAATTAGATGCCTTGTTTTAGTAGCAAAATTCTTCTGGGAATATCCCTGAATGGTAACAAACACTTTAATAACATAACTTCTGGCTTTCACAGATGACTTTGTCCTGGACAAATATTGGATGAGAACAGGCTGAGGCATCAGGGGAAATGTTTTGTATCATAAGACTATTCCTGTCCAGCTTCTTTCTGTCTGGATCCTAGTATGTTCCAGAACAATTTTGCTTGCTTTGAAACAGCACAGCTGGACAATTAGTTCTGATATTTGGTGAGAAGGGAATAGAAGAAGTACACCCCATGCTGTTAGGGCACAATGACACTGATTACAACCATGTATACATAACCCTGAGAACCTAGCCATGGCTTTTTTGCCAAAGGTGATGATAAGAACATGTAAGCTGTCTGGAAATATGCTACTATTTCCAACTTGGAAAGGTCCAAGCAGCAGCCACAGAGGAGCAGGGACTGTGAAAATCACGAAGTTATAGGATACAGAGAATTATTTAGGTGAGACTTTCATCACCAAGACACCATCCATCTCTGAGAATACTACTTGGGCAGCTTCAGATGAGGCAGAAACACATCCGTTTTTTTACAAGGTTCTCTTCATTGCTATTTCCAGATTTTCTTTTATATCATTACCAAAATGTCTCCTGTTCCTTTGTCTGTGAGATATTTAGAGGAGAGGAAGAGGAAGGAGAAAGCCAATTTGCAACTAAGCACACTCTTTTAAAATATCTTCTCATATCATACAACCCATTAAGATCCTGAGTGAAGTTTTCAAACACTTAAATACATGTGTACATGTCAGTTAAGTACATGAGTGTACCCATTTATATGTGTATATATATGCACACACATAGATAGCTGTGTTTAGTGATATTAATTAGCCTTAGTTAAGAGAGTGAAAAAAGAAGAGATGGAGGAGAACCTGCAAATATTGCAGCAAAACAGCTTTTGTCTGGGTTTAGACAATTCCTTTATTGAAAGATGCAACCACTCCTTTGTTATTTTCCTGTTTTCTCAAGATTCCTTCTCTACACACCCGATAGTGTTCTTAAACCCACTTGCACTTACTCCAGCCCTACTCACTTAGCATTTCATGCAACATTGTCATGCATTTTCCTTAGCCTTTCCATAACCTACAGAAGAATCACTGAAATTTAGACTGACTTTTCTGAATATTTTCATCCCTGCAGTGATTAGAGAAATACAGATGAACAGACAAAAGGCAGAATAAAGTATAAAATTAATTCTGAAACTGCATTCTGTACTTTATGGGTAGGTAAAAGGGAGGACTCTGTGTTGGGAAAGAAGGAAGATTTTGTATGCAGCACTTCCAATTGAAGAATCATAGGCAAAGAACAAGGAGGTGAGTTGCATTAAACCACCACTAGCATGATTCTCTTCCTGCTACTTTCTCTAGTAAATGCACAAACCCCCTTCAACATATACACACATGGATTGCTTGAAACATATAAGAGCAATTGAGTAAGAACCAGGTGTTGCTAGCCATCTCTGTGTTTCATGGGATGCACTGAAGGGATGTTGATAAAGGATAGTTTCTGTTCATCTCATCCTTATGTTGCAGTAAAAGGATTAAAGAAATGGGAGACTGAATTAATATGTTCTTTAAAAAACAAAAGCACACCGAGATTGAAAGCACTATTTTCAAGCAATTTTTTCTTCTTCCTTTGTAACTGCCATATTAGTATTTACTTTACATTATTCTACCAAAGGCCACAACTTAGAAGAGATCTAAGCAAACATCAAAATGGAGGAAAAACTCTATTTCCAGACTACAATTTTCCCTCTAGAATATTTTTAATTGATTTAAAACAACACGAAGTTGATGCAATTCTCCCACCTTGCTCCATCTCCACAGAAGTAAAAATTTAAACCAGAATGAAAACAGCTTTGCCACTAGTCACCTCTGATAAATGGCAGATATTTGCTACAAACTCTTGTTCTATGGATAATACGCAAAACAAAGTATTTGGATCAGAAAAAAACATGATATAAAACCAAAACAGGTGAAAAGCTATTTCAGACTAACCCATGAAGATGAACAACTTTTATCTGCTGACAACAAATCTGTTAACTTACCACAAATGACACAGAAGTATCAAGAGTTCTCAGTCACTGCATAATAGAAAGTTTTGCTTCAACTCAAATGTTTCACAAGGATGTCAAATTGAAATTGGACATTTAGTAGAAATTTGCTAGCACATCTCAGCCATCCAATCCACTTTTAAAGGCAGAATCATCTCATAATTCTTCCCTACTGTTATTCCCTAGATGTTGACTACTCACCTTTATACACTAAAAATATTGAACCTTGTCAGTCCATGCTTTTATACTGCCATATTCATTGACATGTTTTAAAACATATAGAAAAAAATAATCTAATCAATTTCTCTTCAATGGCAATTTTTACTTAAGAAGTGCATAATTGAAGATCATAAATTTGAAAATTATGCTGTTACTCGTGTTAGTTTCATGATTTTAATTGTAACTTACAATGTATAAATATATGCTAAAGCTCATCAATCTTGAATCATTTACTTGTAACATATAGATATTGAGTCTTCATTCTTACTCCCAATTGGGACATACCAGCAACCAGAAACCAGATGCACAACTAGTGTTTCCACCACAACTATATTTGCTCCTAATTCCTCATTATAGTAAATAAATGGTAAATGCTTTATTATGCAGACTTACAGTGCTGTCAATATATGCTTCAGTCCATACTACATCATGCTCTTGGTCAATAACCTTCGGTCGGCTAAGAACATGAAGGTATTCCATGACATTCTCTTGAACGTCAGCTAAAGTAGAGATCTGAGTAAAAAAACCTGTCAAAACACAAAATTCCAATTAATAAAGCTGGCAGAACAAAAATTAAAGAAGATTACCACAAGGAGTACAATTTTTTTCCTGTCTCATCCACTTTGTCCAGTTTCAAGAAACATTACAGATTAGAATTACGGTTACAAAAAGTAGTTCCATATGCTCTAAAATGTGCATCCTTATAGATGAGACTAAAGATCAGATAATAGCACTATGTACAAATGGCAGGTCACACAAAATGCTGGACTTGGTGATTACAGCTTTGTTAATCCTTCAGAACTTCTACAACCTGAAAGCACTGAGAACAGCAGAGGCCACAGCTGTTTGAACTGTCACCACTCCCTTTTCTGTACTCAGATATTAAGTCTCTTTATACATTGCTAACTTGGCATTTGCAGTCCACATCATGGAAAGGTGTCTAAGGACTGACAAGTTTTCAAGGCTATAGCTTCATCAGGCCTTATTTAAATGCGTCACTGCATCTTCATATACTTTCCTTTAATGAAAAAAGATCAATGTAGAATTTCCATGATAGAGGCCTTGCTACAATTTTAGTCTTGAAAAGATCATAGCTTCTGTGGGATTACAATATTAGCCTTTAGCAAAAAAACATGACAGTTGCAAGGAAGTTTTGAGCTGTGTTTATTGCAGGCAGAGCCAGTTTTGCAAGACTGCAAAGATGTTGTACAGTCTGTGTGTTAGAACTTTCTGATTCAGTACACCAGCCAATAATACATGCACTGCAGAATAGATGCTTCTATGTACATTTCACCTATATATACTATCAAGGTTTAAGTCTTGATTCAAAACAGGGCTAATTTTGATCAAGGGTTTTGAAAGCTTTGTCAACCATAGAGCATAAAGACTGACATAAACTTAAGTAGGAAATCTGCACTTGAGAAAGTGTAATTATATGTATATGGTGGGGTAAAAAAAGGAAAATGATAGTGATGATAGAATTATTAGCTTAGTACAGTTATGGGAAAACCCAGTGTATATACTACTCCTGCTCTAATTATGGGACTTCTGAGTCCTTCATTCAGTTCCCTATCTGGTCTAAATGTTGATACATAGTCAAAATATGCCAACATGAGCCACTCACATAGAAAACCTCATTAATTATGTGTGCACTCATGTATGCATGTACATATACACACTATGGTTTATAATACTTTTAATCAAAGATCTAAATACTTTAGAACTGTGTGAGTCACTCATTTTACAGGTGATGACCTATGTTTTCCTAAAGCAGTTCAGAGTGCCCAAACTTTGGTATGTCTTATTTCAGAAAGCTTAAAAGAGAATCAGTATCCAGAGGCCATATTCATCACTGTTCTTATGTCTCAGATTACATAATGAAAAGCACAGACCACCAAGGAATTAAGAAAACCTTAACAGAAGCACAAATATCCTAATCAGCCATTCTCCTTTCTTCCTTTATCATAAACTAGTGTACAATGGCTGTGAGGGCTAAGACACTAAAGAGTACACATTCTTCAGTTTTCTGCAAGTGAGTTAAAGGAGGGGACCTCCACATATGTTCATATCTCCTTTTCACTTTCTACCAAACACATACTTTCAGTTGTCCACATGGACAAGTTTTCAATTGTCTCTAAAGGGTAGATTTAGTCACTGTTTTCAGATTTCTGTGCAACTCATGTCAAAAGTCCAATACTATATGTTGGCTTTAATTTATGTACTTCAGTGCATGCTATGCCAGTACTTGTGCTGCTTTTGTATCAGTGTGCAAAACTACAGTTGGAGCAGAGATCTGCTAGCACTGAGCAATGTACAGCGAATAATAGGACAACATCTGCAGTTAAAGACTTCATATATATGATTATATTAAATAATGTCTGAAAAACTAGGACATTAACTGCTGTTGTGTCTAAGGTGATAGAAAGGTCATTTGTTTGGGTTTCTTTTAATCAAGCAGAATATTTTTACCCATACAAGTAGAAATCACAATTATTTAACACTTTTTAATGTCATACTTTTTTAACATTAGAACCTTAAAGACTCAATTAAAAAACTCCTTCATGTCTGTGCTTGGAAATTCTTTAATCACAGCCTACAAATTACCTTTGATATAAAGAATACTTCAACATAAAACAAGCATGCATTCCAATCACCTTCTGAAATGTTTGCATGTGAATTTTCCAAGTGAAAAACTGTGGCTTGATTACTGAAACAAAACTCAAGAAAAACAATAATGGAAAATAAGACTTGATCTGAAACACTTCAATGTTGTTCTATACAGGTTCATACTTGTATCAGATAACTGATAATGAAGAATAGTTTTATCTTTGTGCATTTGTTTGCTTTTTACTGTTCTTCGTGTGGTTGTATATTACATTAGGTATTTCTCTCAGTAATATTTCTGAGAATGTATGTAGTGTCACAACATACACAGAATGCTCTAGGCAGCACCTTACAATTTATTTCTTCTTGTAGTACTTACGAATCATCTCTCTAAAGTGTATGAAAGAGAAAACAGTTTTTAGCTTAATTTTCTGAGACTAAAAGTTATAGTGAGTCTGAATCAATTTCATATAAAGCTAAACCATGAGAAATAAAGGTCTCACAGACAAGTGAAAATTGGTGACTAGCCCAAGACTGAAAGTGATATTGGATTTGGAAGCAGCCAGATGGTAAATCAGTACATGCATACTGGCATGCCTGCAGTTGCAGACCAGCCATGCAATGCTCCTTCCTTAGCAAGTATGACATCTAAAAAAATCAGAGTTAGCAAGTAGAAGAAAAAGTGATTAGTGTAAAAAAAAACCCTATTTTTGAAAAATGGTAGCTGTGTTTAATAGATTTACTCCTACCAGTCTGCAACAGATGAAAAGTTGAATGTCTTAGAGACTTTATTCCTTTTTATCAGGTTCCTTCAAATAACTAAGTGTAATGAAATATAAAAAAAAACTACTGTTAAAGATATGCACAAAGCAAGGCTTAGATGAAGATGGTGTCACAAGAAACAACCATATGGATTCTCTCCAGGTTTTTTATAATGTCATCTCAGGGCTGGATTTCATTTGTAATTTCTGGGAAGATCTCCTTTTTTGCATTGATGATTGTGTCTGTTTTATCTCCTTGGAAATATGGTTTATGCTTTTGTATTTCACATTAGAAAAACATACAGTTATGTAAACTGTAAAGCTATTGTAGAATACGAACATTTACTTGTCTCCTGTGAATTTATGGTTCATCTGTTTACTTAGTTTTCTTTGAATTTTAGCTTTCTTTTCAAGGAAGTGAAGGGAAATTGCAAAAAACTACATGCATTATATTTCCCGTATTTTGAATGCTTGTTCTAGGATTTGTTTTTCAGTCTTTTAATGGGATAATTTTAACAAAAGTTACTTTGTTACAACTAGGGACTACATTAGGTGACATTCTCTTAGTTAACTTTCTCTGTATATTTAGACTTTTTGATGATTCATGTGTTTGTGGCTATGTTTAATAAATGTCAAACATCACCAGAATTAGCTTCCTAAAGTGCTAAATTTACCTTTCTTATCCACTGACCAGTAAGGTTTTAAAAACCTTACTTTTCCTACATCAAGGTTTAATCATCAGATAAAGACATGCTCTGAAGTTCTTGAACATAGCTGCTCAGGACACGTAAGCAATAGCAGCAAACCCATGCTTGAATATTTTGCATGCTAGCACCTGATTTTCAGCTTCCAGGTGTGTGAATTGTGCCACTTTAAAGCCCCTTAAAGTCAGCACAACTCTTTTCTCCTCCACAGCATGAAGGAAATGCATAAGATGTGGTAGCGACAGTCATGAAATCTGTAAAATGTGGTTCAAGACAGGCACTTATGCTCTGCAAGGGAGTTGCTTTTTCCATAATATACTCCTTGCAATGGTTTTGGTTGCCTTGTTTTTGTTTAAAATATCTACCATTAGACTCATAACCTTTCAAAATGCCTCTGATGGATTTTTACATGGGCTGCAGTGCTTTTCATTTTCTGGACGCTGCGCAAAATAGATGCAATATTCTTGCAACTAATAAAACATCTGAATTTTAAAATCCTCTTTGGTTAGGGACTAAGGAGAGAATTCATTGTTTCAGTGCAGCTGTAAAGATCCCATGGAGAATAGCCCTCTTTGCCCCCCCACCTAAGAGGCCTCTCAAGCAGGTGAACAGTATCTGTAACTGGCTGCCTGCCACCCCTCACAAGAGCCCACAGTGCACGAGGTGCTGGGGTCATGCTAATAATGGGAATGGATGTGACTGGGGCTTCCTGTACGCTGCTCTCCTCTGCTAATACAATGGTCTATAAACAGCTACAGCTGGGGCACAGTTTGCCTCAGGGCTGATCTGTCCTCTGCTGGCAGCTCGAGAGACAATATCAGAGCTCTGATATGCAAAGCATTTTTTCTCAAAGTTGCTTTCTCAGCCTCTGCTCCTTTGCACTGATGAATCCTCTCCTTTGTCCATTTTACAATATGCCAAACACAGTAATGAGCTGTAATAGGTGACTGCTGAGGGAAAGGTCGTGCCTGCTTACTTTAAAATCTGGCACATGTCCACTAAGCACTAGGAAACTTCTACCTTTGTCCACTTCAGATTATTATTAAATCTTTATGCTTCTCCTTTATGTGCACTTGATTATGATATTGAAGAGTAAATCACTGCTAATTTCACAAACCGCTCTAGGGGGACTTTGGGGTTCTTGAATGTTTTAATGTATTTAAAATGGTTTGGTGTTTTGCTTCATTAAGCCAATTCCCTCTAGATATGCCCTACTTAGACATAAAAATGTAACAGAAAAAACATGCTTGGGGTTTTTCAAGGCTTCATCATCAAAATCCAGAAGCTAAAGTTTTGCAAGGTGGTATGAATTTCCCCTGTGACCCATTTTGAAGGAAAGGACTGCTGTCCACAGTCCAGTCAGCTGGAAACCCTGCAAATAGCTTTCATCTACGTTGTGCTTCCACGGGGAAAATCACTGTGAGGAAAATTGATTTTAGGGTCATTGACCCTCGGTGACAACGATGTACTTTGGCCCACCCATGCAAGTAGTAAAATGCAGTCCAGCCATTGAACCAATCTTGAGACTAGCTTTACTACACTCCTCATCTGTTGTGCTGTAATCCTCCATTTCACTAAAAGAAAATGGATGAGTTGCAGGTGAAAACTGTCCAAGGTCTAATTCTGTGCTGCCTGTCTGACATAATAACTTATGCTGTTTTGAAAGGTAATTTTTTCAAACTACAGAAAAGGGGTTTAATTACTGACTAGAGGTAAAAGATTTTTGCACTGTAGTGTATCAGAGAGCAGGTATTGTAACTGTTTAACTGAAAAAAAAAGAAATATAGAAGCAGTCATTAAGCTGTTTAGTTGATTCATATGAGTAAGAGTCTTACTTAAAGCAACATGGCTCTGAAAAGAACAAAGTAGTCTTGAGGAATGACAAAGGTGATCACTTTTCTGCCTGTGGGAATAAGGAAGACGTGGACCAGATGATTTGCCAAGGCAGCCTGTATTGCCTGGTCCTAATTTCTGAGTTGCTGTACTTAGATCTTTATGAATCTGTGGAGCTGGGCTAAAAAGCTAAAAGATTTTGTTGATTAAATTGTCTTCAAAAGATGCTTCAAAGGATTTTTATGCTATTATTTAAACTAAATTATAGTGTAATATTAGCTGATTAAGACAAGACTTCAAACTGAGTAATTTCCGTCAGCTGGATATAACAGTAGTTAAAGAAATAATGACTAAATGGATAGCACCTGATGTAATTCATCATAATGTAATGTGGCACAATGGAAACAAAGAACTTTTTCCAAGAGGAATGGAAGAGGAAAACCTGAAGATTAATTAGGGGCTTGGAGTTTTTCTCCATATCATTCTTTCTTACATTACTCAATCTTTTAAGTGCAACATCCCAGCATCTTACATGTTCTAATTCTCCTTCCTTAAAGAATATAAAGCTCTTTTTTTTCAATTACACTGTCAGTTCTTCTAGGGATAGCATGCTTGATACACCACACCTACTCAACAGGACTTGTACCCAGTGTTCTTAGGAACCAAACTCTTAACAATAACAGCTATAGGAGAAAAAATGCCTTGAAATTAAAGCTTATTCTCAGAACAGAAGTTTAAGATCACACAGTTTAAAAGCTTTGTACACATTAAAAACACACACGCAAAAAACACCACCACAAAGAGAAAACCCTCTAAACCAACAAAACAAAAAAACCAAACCAACCCAAAGCAAAACAACCAACGACCCACATTTCAAAACTGGTTGTGTGGATTTGGTTTGGGTTTGGTATTCTAAATTGTATTCCACAAGACAAAGAACCCTCTTCCTTTCCTGGAAAAAAAATACAAACCATCAAAGTCAATGACTTGGTATCTGCAGACAGGTCAGATTTGCAGCAAGACCCAGTAGCAGGGTTTTGAAAGCAAGGCTTTCACAGCTGAAGGTTAACTAACCTTTATTTGCACAGGCCATCCACTTCAGGTTATCAGCAAAAGCAGCTTCCCTTCCAATCAGATAGGTAAAAATGCGGACCTGAAAGTACAATGCAAAAGATCAAGTCAATTAATACTACACTTAAAACATACAGCGGAAGCTCAGATGCAATTCATATGGATAGATCCTTTTTAAGAAAGTACAGGTTAAACAGCATAGTAGGTAGACAAAAATAATCTCTGCAGTAATGGCTTCACCATAAAATGTGGCTTTTGCTCTGTGGAACAGAATGGAGAATGGCCTCTTCAATGTTTTTAGTATGTGACATTTAACTGAAGCTATGGTGAAATTGTTAAAGTGTAAGTGAGAGTAAACTAAAACTGTTGGGGTTGAAGGCAAAACTGTTATGCTCCAGACAAATGTGTTCTGCACTCAGGAATTCAGAAAATTGCTACGGTGTGGAGGAAGAGGCACTTAGTTTGCAAATACTTCTGTAGACATAGGATCTGTAACACCAGGCAAGGAAATTCCCCTCAGTTTTCAAGATTTGCATGACAGTATCTTTATCAACTTAGAGACAGGTACCCACAGGTGAAATTTGTACTATCAAGTGATAAATAGCAGAATCATGTGCAGGCAACAATATCTGTGCAAAAAGCTGTGCAGCAGGACCTTCATCCAGAAATCCTAGAAAATTACCTCTCCTTAAAATTTTGCCCAGATAAAATTTATTGTCAGAGCAGAAGGGTTTACTCTGGAACCACTGGATTAATTCTCAATTAATTCTCAATTTAAAAATTATTAATTTTTTTAATTAGCACTATTTCTCATTCACAGTGGAAGAAAAGTTATTTGCAGAATATACCAACTTTAAGTTCACACAAGTTCTCTTTTCTTCACAGAAAAAGCTTTCAAATGTTTTTAAAAGTTTTCCTCTCTACTATCAGTTGTGATACTATATTCCCTCACTGCTCTTTTGTCCATTCTCCTAATAGGCAGATCCTGTTTCTAGTCACACATGGCATTCTGCATTATTATCATTCCTAGAAACCAGATTCAAATCACAAAACTTTTCCCAGCCTTTGAAACATAAAACACACATAGAACTCAATCATGATTTATATTATAAAGTGTACACACAGACTGGAGGTGTTGTCAATTTGTTTGAATCAGTCTGCATAATCCTACTCCAACACTGTAAAGAGCACAGCATTGAAGAATAGTATTTATGCTTTGTTGATGACTATGAAAAGCATTGATAACAAAAATCTGTATTCTTTAAACACACGCAAAAGGGCAGACTGAAATTTATCCCCTCAAAACACAACATAAATCACTGTCACAGTTCATCTTCCTGGAAATGATGCTTGAATGTGGTCTGTGATGAGACTGAATATATCTGAAAGATTTATACATAATGATCTGCCTTAATCTATAAAGAATCAAACTGCACTGTGTTCCTAATAAAAGCAGAGCAGCCTTTTATCTAAAAGGATGAGCAGCAAGCACAATAACAGGCGTAAGCAGCAAACTAACTGTGTTAAACCTACAAAAGAAATTTCAACAAATTGGTATCATAGATCATGAGGAACAGGCTCCCTCTCTGATACTGTTTGCAATGATTTTAAGGATTTTCCTCTGAGTACATTTCATCCATATAGCTTACTTAGTATGTGCAGTTGCACTAGAAAATATGTTAAGCATCATAAAAAAATACTGCATTACTTGAAAATGCAAAAATAAAAGCTAGAGAGTCAGCACTGAAAGTGAGTGATTGGTTTATTAAGTACTGCTTTCCTTTCTCAGTGAGTTCATTTCCATCATACCTGTTTTATAAATGAGATTTCCCAGTATCAACATGAAGTATAAAATCTTTTATAAAATTAAATATGGGGTAAGTTATCATTTTAAAATGCCATTTCCATATTGTTGACTACTTAACAGAATAACTTATTTGTAATAGTGTTGTAAGAAAATAATGAAAAGTAACAAGAAAGTATTTTAGTTATAAATAATGGCATTTTATACATAGAAGCTTTTCATTTACATTGATCTTAATGATACATTAATAGGTATTATTTAATACTCCATTCACAATAGTGAGGAAAATCCTCAAAATCAGCTCTGATGGCAAACAATTCAGATTATAGCTCTACTTCTACAAGTCTCAGTGTAGTTCATTGATCCCAGCAGCATGGACTTATTGTGAGTCTGCAGGAGGAAAGACTCATGAGTGCCTAACTACTCACTGCAAAAGTCATTTTACTAATGCATGCATTATTAGTTTCTTCATTTGGAGATCATAGCAATGACTCAGGTAATAAGTGATTAGACCTGAAAGTTGAATAAGGATAGATTTTACATGCTGTTTTTCAAACCAAATTGCTCTACATACCTTTTATACTAGTTTTACTCTTCTGTAATACCTTTATGTAATAATTCTAGATGCACTGGTGCTACCCATGATACAACATGAATAAACAAGTACAAAGTTACTGTGGTCATATATTTTCCACATCCACATAAATTTATGACTAAGTTAATATTACAGAAGTACTACCTTAATATATCAGGATAAGTTTAAACTACTCCAACTCCTGCATGCACACATGACATGTTCAGTGATGGCCTATGTGTGCTGCAAAAGAAGGCACACTTCATCACAGTTACCACTGAAACTGTCATTGCGAATCAACATTAGGTACCAGATTTAATAGACACCCATATTCTTGGATACCTTGTGAGACAAACATTGTTAGGGAAATACTGTTAATAATGACCACCCAATCTTCTTCTAATGAAATAACTAAATGGAAAGTAGTTAACAGTTAGCAGATAACCAAATATCAGAGCAGTTCTGCTCTAAGAAATGATTGTATGAAATGTCTATTCAAACAACACAGATATAGCAGTAGAGTTTACTGATAAATATATATAGTACTGAGGCATATAATTGAAATCTCTGTAATTTGTAACAGATGAGGAAGTATAAACTGACTCATTCTGCAGTTTGTATTGGTCCTTAAATAAAATAACACAATAGAAGGTGTGAGCTTTAATAAACATAGGCACTATATAAATACATATGCACTGATATATCTCTGCCAGATATGCACTGGTACGTCTCTCTCAGTTTCTTAGGATATAACACTATGGTAGGACCATAATAATTATTTGAAATCCATGTGAAGAGATCATTTTTGTCAAGGAGGACTGAGTAAATTCGAAGTTGTTATGGACCAGTCCCCAGAATACTCAGTAACAATATTTATATAGTCTACATATGATCTGCCCGAGTATTAGCCAAATGAGAAAAACACCTTTCAATAGCCAAGTGCTGTGTCTGAATCAAAAGACCCAAGAAGGAATCTGCATTAGAGGGTGTAAGTACCTCTCTGGCAAAAAAAAAAAAGTGTATGACAGAAAGAGAACCCTTCAGTTCTGGATCATTTGGAAAGCTCTGTAAGAGAGAGATACCTGAACCTAAATATTTTAAATGTCCAACCTGCAAAATACGATCTCAACTACATTAAGGCTTAACATGAACTGTTAGCTGTGGAAAAAGGAAACACTAATTTTGAATTGTTATGTGCTAGCTACAAAATTCAAACTTAGAGATGTTATCTGATTCACTAAATACAACGTAAAGTTTACTCCAAATGCAAAAAAAAAATAATCTTTGGAATGTACTTGCTATTCCTGCACAGTAAGCTCCTACAGATGTTCTATGAACCATTGTTTTTTTAAGTCAATGTTCACAGAAAATGAAGTGAGAACTCCAAAGTAATATTAGAGAACCTGAAAGGACAGTGGAACTAGAAACTTGAATATAGCATGTGATTTTCTCACTTCATATTTTTCCAATGCAGGTGTTGAATACCAAAGAGTACCATTTGAGATGGATGCATTCTAATTATCTTCAGAACGGCAGCTGTAGAAACCTCCCATATACTGCCTTGTTACTATATCTCATTTCTAACCTAGATAGATCACCTCTGGGAGAGAGGTGAATGGAGTATTCAGTTGTTCTTACTAAAAGGTTGCTGCATAAGCTCAAATGATTCTGAACTATAGACTCGTATTAAGCAAGGAACTCATTTCAACAGTGCATTTCATGACAGTTAGCTTCTATGTGCAAGATTGCAGCTTCTGGTCCAGATTGCTTGTCCATGGCGAGCTAGTGAGAAGCAGCACAGTGTATCAACAGTTGGCACAAGTTGTGTTGGCAACTACTCCCATGTTCACAACAGAATTAAATAATACCAAGGCACTGAAGACCAAACTCAAAGTTCAGCCAAAAATGAGCACAAGTCCTGTTCAATGAACAATAGATATTTAATTGCACATATTAGTATCATTTTTAACTGCCTTTCTCTCTGGTTTTCCAGTCTCTCTTTTACACTCCTATTGCCTTACCTAGGCACAATTCATGATTTGAATTACAGAAGTAGTTTGCTGTCTATTCTTTGTTGCAGATTTTGGGAGGAAAAAAAAAAGGGGAGGGATGGGAGAAAAAAGAAGGGGGAAGAAAAAAAAAAGGGGGAGGAAGAAGAAAAAAAATGGAAAAAATGAGACTATTTAAGAATATTCTGAAGTATGAACCTTTAAACTCTGGACAGACGGCTTACATAACATCTCAGAGAGGCATACACTCAACCATTAGTGAGGAAACCCAAGAATGATGACTTAACTGACAGCTATTTCAGTGCTAACCACTTCATCTGAAATAGTCACTTAACAGTTTCATCCATTATGCATGGACTAATCTGTGGTCCCTGAACTGTCCTCACCTCTGAAACTTCATTTAACCAGCAGCATAGCAAGGAGAATAGGGACCTTCTATCTGTGCTAAGCAAGACAAGTCAATCTGCAAGATCCTACACCCTGGAACTGTAAAGTCATATCTTTGTGCCAAACAGCTGGTAAAATAGTATTTCCAGAAACTTAAAATACCGTGTGGGAGGGGAAATGGGACTTCTGCTTGCAGCTGACAGTGCAGACCTCTGTTTGCAGCTGCAAACTATTTCATAGACACCTTCATCAAAATAGTGTTTCCTTTCTGGCTCAGCACGAAATAAAAATAGTCCTGTGGCAAGAGCTATGGAATTTAAGTTATAAGTGGGATACAGGAATGGAATTCAAGTTCCCGTAGTTAAAAGCTATGGTGGTCTAGGAACACCCCAGATACTCCCTGCATAAATGAGCAATTGGACTGATTGGGAACAATGGATCAATGCGAGACTAAGTAATTGCCTGAATGTTTAAGCAACCTCACCACAAAGAACTGCCTTAATTAGTACAGGAGCTCTCAAGGTGGGAACTTGGGACAGTCCTGGAAGTTTTCCCAGACAATTCATGCTATGGCTAGACCACCCAATAGGCACTATTTGTATACTTCAAAGCATTAATTAGCTACTTGGTTGGAGAAACTGGCTGTATCTTTTCCTCTATACAGTTTGATTAGTTCCTGCTGTGGAATGATGAACTGCATAGAGAAAAGATACTTGCACTGTATCATAGCAGTAAGCCTGAGGAACAGCATAGGAGAGTCATGAACATACTTAAGGTAGTTAGGAAATATTTTGCACATAATTTAAGATAATAAAGTAGCAGTGAATCATTTCTGTGCTGAAGCAGAGAGATGCAACCACAGGGTGGCTGGAAATAAAGATTTGGCACAAGAGCAATTCAGAGCATCTCACCCAATATAGCTGATAGCACTGCTACAAGGACCTTTATCGTACAGTAGGCGTGTGACCATCATGATGAAGATGCTTGATTCTCTACTTGAATATTGTCCTATCCAATGAACCACCCAAATTGTTTAATATTCTGGTCTTTGCAACAGTCTCTCAGTGATGCAATGATCAAAGAACTTTGTCATGTGATCAACAGTTAAGAAAATGACGGTAGGAGCAGATGAGACCAGAGCTGGTCTAGATTTGATTTACACACTAATTCAAGATTCATTAAATCAATTTCAAATTGCCTAGATTTTTGTGAATCAAATAATTTAAAAGGCTGCCATTTATTTAGGTCTCTTGCATTTTTAACACAACTCTTCAGAAAGAAAAAAATCATTGCTCTCTTATATATTAACCTGTGCTGCATACTGCCACCTGAGAAGTGAAGATGGTCATCAAAGAAAAAGACAACTCACTTTTGTATTGACGTTTCTTTTCCCAGTCTGTCTAAACATATCTAAAGGACACTGAACATTTACATATATTAATAATTAAATTAAAGGTTTTACTTTGTATTAAAACCAGAGCAAAACAATTAATAATTTTCATTAACAGCTGGTGCCACCCCTATAAACACAGCTCCAGAGCCACATTCTCAATCTGTTGCTGAACAAAACCCAAAGTTCTGGTTCTCTTTCTTTGAGTATGACTAAGAGTACATGGGAAGAAGATAGGTAGACTTAAAAGAGATTAAGGTGAAAAGAAAAATATTAATTTTTACATTCTCATGTACATCCCTTTCAGGCAGTTCTATTTTTCTATTCAAAATAATAGCATTAGAGAGGTTCCCTATCCTCTGAAATCTATCAAGAGTTAAAAATAAAGTCGGGGAGAGGAGGAGGAGGAAAGAAGAAAAGCAAAATTTAACTTTACAAGCTGTAATTTTTGGTTGCAGAATTGACAATTATATTACATTCTAATTTGCTTTGCTTAACTTCTGTATCTGTTTTCTGCTATTTCAGTTTTATGTTGTAAATTACTTGTCTCTTTCTGTTGATTATGATTTTTTCATGCTCCATATCTTCTTATCTTTTGTCATAGTGAAAATATTCTTAAAAGTAGTTACCTAGGGTAAACTTCTTATCCTATGAGCCTAAATAACTGCCTTCTCTTCCTTGAGGTACTGCTGCTTTATCTTGTGATGTCTTTTTTAGGTTCAAATTCTAAAAGTAGCCTAAACTTACTTCCAGATTTAGAAAACCTTAAGGTTTTATTTAAGATTCCACTACTTGCCTTCCTACATTACGCTGTGCCTGTTGCCACTTCAAGATTGGTCTTCAACATTACTACTCCTTATATAATCTTATCCTCTTGTTTGTCTCTGCAGCATCCAGTATCCTTTAGCAAGGTTCTACCTCAGAAGACACCAACAGGAAAAGGGAAAATAAATCCTGCTGTGGCTCCCTCCCTATGTTAAGGAGATGACACCACACTTTCACGTGGGAAACCACCTGGATGCAGGTTTTTGAGAGTCATACTGGATCCATTCATCATCAGTGAGATTCACATTCAAAAAAATCTGAAAATGCCACAGGCCTTTGTACAAATCCAGAAATGGAAAACTCTTGAGTTTGCAAAACATACATTTGTGGGATATGTTATATAGCTTCTAACTTTAATCTACAATACACAAAAAGCAATCTTAAAGTAATACACGAAATCTAAGTACATGTCAGTCTTCCTGGTTGTTGCAAAGGGCATAACAGGGCAATAAACAGGCATGAGAAAAGAAGAGCAGAAACACAAAATCACTCTAGAATCACTTCATCTTATGCTGGATGTGTTCATAGGTTTTTAAATTTTAGTTATTTCTTTGCTAGGAAGAGATGAAAAAAATTAGTTAAGGATCTGTGCATTAAGTTAGCAGGAAATTCCATGAACACAATACTTTAAATGAACAGACAATTCTACTGGTGAGGGTTACAGAGCCTTGTGAAACAACACAAGACAGCAATATCTTCTACCCTTTTAGAGACCTTTACCCTATAAGGTGCTGAAAGACTCAACTTATGCTGCACTTAGTGCAAGGAAGCCATGAAATTGAAGCCATTACCTCATGAAATTGAATCCTTAAACATTAAGTTACTTGGTTAAAGGTTCCTCATTGTTAATTTTTCTCCTCTAGTATTTAAAAAACCTCTTTTGGAAATTGTTGCATTAATACATTTCCTCATGTTTTCTCCTTCCTGTGACTGCACACTAACCAGACAATTTTGTAACAGTGCTTTTTATTGCAGCAATATCCAAACACTGCATTGTACCCTTAGTACTGATGGGACAGTTAACAGAAACAAATCCCAGATAGTTAATAGGTCTATTTAACTGGGAAACACAATGTGGTAAGCAAAAACAGTAACAAAGTAAAAAACACTTAATCTGTTTGGGGATCATCAGGCAACAGAGCCCTGCTTTCCCAAACATCCTCATCCCAAACAGCTCTTTATATAGAGACCTACCTCACAAAATGTGTGCAGGAAAAAAGGAAATTGATGCTGCAGTTAATCCCTTGTAGTCAGGGAACAGCATTACTATGTCATATGTGTCTTCAAGAAGCATTTCTAGACCAACCCTCTAAGTCTAGGTCTGCTGAGAGTCACTACAAGAAAATTCAAGACAACATCGAGAGTATTTCTTCTAGCAATGAAAATGTGTTAACATATTTTGTGGATTTAGAGAAAACTACAATGCAACTCAAGTTCTATGAAGAACAATTTCCCACTGCAATACTCTACATATTAGGAATATTTACCACCCAACATACTAGGAATATTGTCAGCAGAAGAAGACAAGGTACGCCACTTTTACACTGCAAAGACAAAGCAGGTCATGAGAAAGTGTTGAATGCCCTATTAGCACAAGACTTGTTGCAACCCTAAAGAAGTTGATGTGATATTGAAAGGAATTAAACACTTCAGGTCTTTTAAAGGAACCTGAGTTCCAGGTGATTTATACAACCTAAGGTATGGGTCACAGCAGACCCCAGGAAGAACAGTTCCCTTACAGGCAATGATATTCAAATGACAAAAAGTTGTAACTGAAGAGCAATATGGAGATGTGGCAGAGGAAATAGACTGTATTAAATATTCATTTGAAATAAAACCCACAATATAGGTCTAAGAAGCATCTAATACTTTCTAATATATCTTTCCAGCTTAGCATGCAGCATGCATTCATGATGTTAAATAAGCAACCAAAAATGCACAAGGTGAAATGTATCTTGAAAGTGCTAAACTCTTCTTAGTGGTTTAAAAGTTAATTCATTGAAGAAAATTTTCACAGATTTTGAGAATATCAAAGTTTTGGGTTGAGATCATCTGTAGAAAATAACACCCCAGAGACACCTTTTGGAAGAGTTACAATCACTTGAAAAACAAACAAGCGAACAAGAAACCTCAAAACAAAGCCAATAACAAAAAAAAATAAAACCAAACAAAATCCATGATTACCAAAAATCATCTCAATACTTTCACTAACATTTGCTTTCAAGAACAAACCATAACTTTTAGACCAATGGGTTAAGTCTGTTTTAAGTATTGCAGCTAAAATCTTTACAGAGCAGCACCAAATCAAGTGTCCATATGACACACTTTTATTGAAGTGCTATTTTGGAACTATTTTTACTGTTTTTTGTAGAATTTTATTTATTCTACTTTTTATATTCATACACTGTTAAAGGCAGCCATGGTACAATGAGTTCAGCTATACAAGGCACAAAGGGAGAAGAAAATTTCAGCTCACATTATAATTTTCAAAAATTACCTGACATCAGTTTTCTAGCATAACAATATGACTATTTCAAAGTAAAACATGATACTATTTATTTGAGCTAGGAATAAATTCTGTGATCTTATCTGAAAACAAAAGACATTTTTGTTTCTGGTCCTGATATGGAAACTACTGGATCAGTCATTGCAAATCATTAAGGGCCAAGGCTGAATGAAGTAGCTAGAGGATAATTCAACTATACCTATTACTGGCATTCTTCAATATGCTTGTGGATTTGATGAAGTATAGAATGGATACTTCCCTCCTTAAATGCAAAACAGAAGCCTAAGCAAATTACCTTGTTTGAATGGAAAGAAGGGGAAGGGATTAGAGCAGAAATCATAACATAACCATCTTTCTTGGATCAAACTGAATCTTCCATGGAAAAAACATGCTCATACTATATTTGCTACTGCACTACTTAGCCTTCTTGTATATCAACTAATATTTTTCCACAAGAATACATGAGAAAATCTCAAAATCACACTGAAGTCTAAGCAACCAAATACTGCCACTTCTATTACATAGTTCCAGGATGTAGCCTAGAACAATGGTAACTCATTTGCAGTATACAACACTGTGCATGGTGCAGACACAGACTAGGGGATGACATAATGGATAAAGCACTGGCCTCTCACCCCTGGGATTTTATCCAGCCTCCAGTCCTATCAGATAATGGGTTTGGCAATCTCCACTAGTCTCTTTTAGACACTAATCCCCACTACAGAATCTCTATAATTCATCATATAATTTAATACACCTGGCAACCTTACCACCACTTCATTCTTTTGTTACGTAATGGCCCAAAGTGAAGTCAAGGGTGGTTAATGCTCTGACAACTGGCTATTATCTCCCCTAACAGCTGATTTTGAGGGGATTATTGCAGTCATAAACCATTTTACAAAAATTGGCAACTGGGAAAGCAGTGTAACAGAATAAGGTGATATTTAGAAGTTTTATCACTGATTTTATACCAATCTGTAATGGAGTTTCTAGCATCCAAAAAATGCTGGAGAGGAAACTTGAGATTAAAGGCACAGATCATAAGCCAAGAATCCGAGGTCTGAACAAGCTTCTAAGCAGAAAAGCTTGACTATTTTGAGGGTTTAGACTCATTTTTGAGGGTCTTTTTTAATATCATATAGTCAGTATATTTTTTTTCTTTCTTTTGTCTCAGTTATTAGCTCACCTCTTCCCTTTATCAGCATTCTGATATACTGAAGTATTTCACCACTGTCATTCCTCCAGTTTTAGATCCACAGCTTCATTCATAAATGAAAAAGGGACTTCACTGCTATCAAGACCTATTGCTGAGGATGAAAATGAGCCTGCAGGCAAGACATAGGGGAGCTGTACACAGTTTAAGGGAGAAGAAATCAGCTCACTGAGACTGGAAAAGTTTAGTAGGAAGATGTTCCTTTGAGACTCATAAAATCAGAGAATTGTAGTGATTGGAAGAGACCTCTGGAGATCACCTAGTCCAAACCTCTGGTTAACACAGGTACACCTAGATCAGGTTGCACAGAACATCATCTAGACAAATTTTCAAAGTCCCCAGAAAAAGTGACTCCACAACCTCTCTGGGCAGTCTGTTCCAGTGCTCTGGCACCCTCAGAGGTTTTTTGACGTTCAAGGGAAACCTCCTGTGTTCTAGTTTGTACCCTTCCCAGAGTGCTGTTGAGCTTCTTGGCCAGTACAACTAAGAAAGCATTAACATACAATCAAACAGGCAGTTGTACCAAGGTACTCAGTCAAATAAATTAGCATGCATAATCCTCACTGGAAATAAGAATCAGTTCTATATATTCACAAAAATGCCTTCCTTAAAAAATTTACCACTTATAATCTTACAGAATGTAACTGCTGTTTAAGCAGTAAATCCTGTCACCAAAGGCAAAATTATTTATTTGGTAGACGAAGTGTAGAAGGACAACTGAAAAAGACATGAGACGCAAAATCCTTCTGGGATGTTGCGTATGTCCACCCAGAGGCATGTAGGCAATACCAGTAGTTGGATGCTATATATTTAATAAATTAAATTGTTTCATAGAATAAATCTCACACAATGAGAAAGGAAAAAAAAAAAACAACAAAAAAACCATAAAAATCAGTAAAAGAAAGCCAGAAAATTTGAATTACAGCTATTCTTGCTCTGACTGAGAAGCATTACTGAAAGTGTTTAGTTGAATAAAATGTGATCTGTTTCATGGAAGCTTTACACAACTTTGAGTAAGCTTCTGTCTTTCATGACTCGGGATATCATCTACCTGTCTGTTTTCACACAGACTTGACCCAAGAAAACTTTCCATTACTACAAGATGATGTAAATCCCAGCCTACATTTTGAACCAGTGATTTTGGGCAAAGGTCAACATGGTGTTGAGCTCAACTTTCCAAATCTGTTTGGTTCAGTTGGTACAACCAAAATTTGTCTTGCTTCAGTGTCAAAATGTTCAGTTTCTAGAATCCAACCAGCAATTGGAAACACAGAATATATACAACATAGAATATAATCTAGCACAGAACACTGTAGTCTACTCAGAGAAGGCAATGAATTTCTGCAAATTACACAACAGAATAAGAGTGAAGGCATTATTTACAAGAACAGGACGAGAAATGTGCACCTGGCATTTTAAGATTACTTTACTAACTCACAAAAAATATCAGCCAAAACAAAGGCTGCAAATGTAGACACTGCTCTGATGGAACAGAGTGTGTTTATTGTGGGGCTTCCTGTGAGCAGAAGCACTGCAGTGTAAGAAAACTCTTTTGGAAACTCTAGTGGATAGAAAACTAAATGAGATTTTACATAAAACCTGTCTGCTAGTCAATCCTTCAGACACTATGTATATACACCATGAAGTCTGAACCATCAAAGTGCTACATCAAGGACATTAAATAGGTATCATATTCCTTTATCTTAACATTTCAACAAACTGAAGGCAATTGCTGCTCAGGCTGTCACAGTATACCAGTACTAAAACTACTATCAAAGCTTATCTTTGATTAAAAATTAAATTTAGCTCAGCTTTATCATTTTTGTAGCCCTACAGTATCCATGTACTCTCACAGTTAAGTCAAGTCAAACTAAATATTTAATACACTGTTCTAATTAGCTACAAACTATTACCTGATTTAAGTCTGTAAATGAATGTGAAAAGACTCTGGAGGCCTAATGTTAACCTTCATCCACTCTAGTTATATGAGAGAAATTACAGCCTCTAATTAGACTCTTTAAACTGCAAAGAAATAGAGTTTTCATAACCATCTTATTAAAAAACGAAGGCCCCCTTGGGATGGAGCAAATTGCTTCTACCCTGATCCGCTTGTCCTTGTACAACACCATACAGAAGACTCATGTTGTCTGACTTACACAGCTCATATTTCTCCCAAATTAACGAGCACTCAAATTATTCCAGCTGCCCCCTTGGCACAGGGAAAAATTGAAAATCCATGGCTGCCAAGTGACGTGTATAACCCAGCTGCTAAATAAAATGTGCTTAAGGGGACACAGCTGTTGAGGTGCCTATTTACATTAAAATAAGTCCATGGATACAGAACAAATGCCTAAAGACAGCAAACAGTGTACAACACTGCTTAACTCTTTCAGTAAATGAGATAAAAAAAATTTGCAGCATCATTTATAGGCTCGACCAAAAAATCATGGCCTTTCCACCTCATGTTTTTTTCCTTCTAGCTTGTCTAATCCTGGAAAATTTCTGATTTGCTTTTGCAAAACTGGTAAATTTGGTGGAATCACATTAAATGGCACAGTTCACACATCAGCAGATTTTTCAAAACAAGTCTAGTTGGGAAAAATACATTCAAGTTAACTCCTTTCCTTGTTCTCCAAACATGGATGCTGATGAGCATCACCTTCAAGACAGCAGAACTTCTGAAAATGATGCTTGTAAAAGATTCACACACACTTGCAGAGTCAGACTAAAAGGAAAATATTACAATTCTTTGCCTTTACCTGCACAGGCTGCCAATCCACTTCTACCTGATGAAATACCACATGGAGATAGTACCAGTACAATTTTTAAAATGCTAAAGAGTTTAGAAACTTTGTTTTGCAAGAGTTATCTGTTTCCTAAACAAATTCATGAGGCCTTAACCCATGGGCTACGTTTTAAAAATCTTTCATAAAATATGATTGGAATCAACAGACATGAAATCACTGTGCCAGGTGTGGAGCCACAGAAATAAAATAATGTTTCTGTTCACTCACCAGGAATACTGGGCCAAAAGACATCTCTAGATACTAGCACCAAAATTGAGCTTTGAATTTTCACAGTTGAAAAAGTTTGCTTTATTCTTAAAGTACACATGAACTGAAGCATTAAGAAAGTCTATATGCATGCTAACTAACAAGAAGCATATAAAACCTAGTAGATAATGTAGAGAAGGTTCAAGTAGTCAATGGTTTATTTATTTGATTGTTGGCCAGAAAGTTTAACTTCAGCAGTCACTATGACACAAGCATTTTAAACTGCGGGATTAGGAGCTGATGTCATATTTGGAAAAGAATGGTAGAGAAATCAGATGTGTTTAAATCAATGAACTTGATAAAACTTCCCATAGAGTATTCATGGGTGTAATCAAATAAATCTTGGAACCAGGAGTGAATATTTTTGAAGATCTGTGGGTAGCAAAGGAAGTGCCAATGATGAGAAAAGGGAAACATTATTAAATACTTTTACATTGAGTAAAAATGTTTTAGATACTTTTACATTTAATTTTCAATCAGAAAAAGAAAAAACCCAAAACCACAACATAGAATTGCTTCCTAGGTTTTACTGCTGAGAAAGACACTTGCAAAATGATTTAAAAAAAATCAATTCATGAGAAATACAAACACATCATTCTAAGATACACTCTATAAAATCAATCTGATTTCCTTTTATAACATACTACCTAGGAGAAAAAGAGAAAGGTATCTTGAGTAAATTACATCAGTATTTTTATGAGAATTAAGGTCATCCACACCTGTCTAGTACTCATAAGCAGTATAACATCCATGAGAGTTTTTAGTCAGAACTGACAGAAAAATAAGCCACAGCATGTTACCTGCTAAGTGATGTTGTCTACCTCTAATGAGCAGTAGACTAATGAAATGAACATAAGGTGAACACACTTTTCAGACAGCTGTGCTTTCAAAGTGTATTTGGTGTCATACTAGGAAGAGAATTTGTCCTAGATCAAGTAACATATAATAATTAATTCAGAATTTCAATCCCTGACTAAAGAGAACATTCAAAAAATCATCAAGTGACATGCAGATGGAAGTTGCTCCTTTTGTGGTAGGCTTAAACAGGCTTACACATGTCCTGTCTTGCCCAGACATGTTTTTCTGCTCTTTTTCCCCTTCTGCTATGGGGAGAAGCAACTGCAGGAAAGAGGACAAAGAACCTGGAGCCACTAACTCTAAGGACCCTGGCTTGCCCAGACTCATTTTGCTCCGGTTAATGCTGTGATAAGCAAGATACATACACTTGGCTTGTGCCTGCCTTGTGCAAGGCCTATTTTTTTTCATACTTGCGTAAAGCAAGCCTATGGTTTCTCCTAATAAGGTCAAGTTTGGCTAACTGCCATTCTGATTGGCTGTTCTGTGTCCAAACATCCATTAGTCTCAGGCCATATTGACAAAAAGATGAACAGGTAACACAATGTGCTCTGCCATTGTATTCATGCTTGCTTGCTGCTGCCATTGCTCTCTACTTCTAGCAGTGATTCTGCCATTGCCTTCTATAGCATTACATTATGTTAAGCTATAAGTTAGCTCTGCCACAAAGTAACAAACCCTGATACTTTGGGCCTGAACTTTCTGGAAACTGCCTGCTTTGAGTTTACCAGGAACAGGCTCCAAATGCCTCCGCGCAATAGGCCTGCATAACATCATGCCAAGACTGCACATCTGCCAGACATCCTGCCTACACCTGCAAGTCTCCTGCAGAGACAAGGAGCCCTGGACACAGGTTGTCCAAAGGAGCCAGGATAAGGTCAGAGGTCATCTGCCTCCCCCAGCATCCTTGATAAAGCCTGGGAAGAATCAGAAGTCGCAGTGGCTAAGAAACACTAAAAACCATCTGTAAGTGTTTGGGTGCTGTCTGAAGCTGCAGTTAGCCCCATGAGTCAGGAGATAATTTTTGTGAGGAAATACTTCAAGTCCCTTGTAATTGCCTTCTGTCATAAGCAGAAAGGAGCTTCCCGAGTCTATCCAGTGGGCAAGCGGTGTACTGACTGCAAGAACTTTCTCTTTCGGTTCAATTGAGTTCATGTTGTATTATTGCTAATTATTTCTAAACATTTTAGATCCTATATTATCATTTGTATGTTTCCTTGACTGTTGCAAGAGAACCTAATTATTATTAAAGTTAGTGGTGAGGGTGGTGAGAGTTCTGAATATACAAATTAATAAACAATACTAATTTTGAAAGATACCATCTTGCAATTAATGAATTACCCCTCCATTACAGGTCCAAGGACTTTGGAATACAGAAGTAGAAATCAAAATTGTACCTTGGAGCAAGACAAACAATTTGAAATGCACAGGGTTAAATTCTGTTCAATAAGTACATAATTAGAAGACAAAGTTTTAATGCATAGAAAAGAGGATGAGGAATATATTAGGAGAGGGCCAGAAAAAGATCTCCATTTTGAAAAGAATCATGAATTAATTTTGTGTCAACAATGGCAAACTATTGAAATAAAAACAAATATCAAATACTTGCTGCTTGTGGCTGAAATGACAATGCTTGCTTGACATGAAAGCAAGAAAGTTATTCAGCTCTAAATGAAAACATGGAAATCAGCTTTAGCTACAATTTGTGTTCATTGTTGGTTCTGAGACTGTTAGAATGGTGCATGATAAAGCAGGGACCCTTTAAGCCCACAAGAATTTATTTTTACTTCTCATTAGCTATCCTAGATAATGTCATACGCACTGGAAATTACAATTTCATCCAACAGTAAGACACATTTCACATATGCCTATATATATATATCACAACATAATGGGCACCCTAGTTGATTAAACATTGAATACAAACCTCAAGTTTCCTTATCATAGTAGTTAATTTTGTTCTGATTGCACTTGCCAATTAATGATTTTACCTGTGGCTGACTGTAGGTATTGCAGTTACAGAGCTAGCCAAGTATGTCTTCCTGTTAGACCTTTTATAATTTCCAAAAACTGGTGTTTTTTAACCATCAGTTTGAAGCCATTCATGTTCCAACACTTGTTAAATGTGAGCAAGAGCAGTTGAGATACTAAATCACTTGCTTCTGCCTGAGATGATGATGACATTGCAATAGGTCAGAATGGCTCTGAGCAACCTGATCTAGTTGAGGGTGCCCTTGCTTACTGCAGAGGCATTAGACTAGATGACCTTTGGAGGTCCCTTCCAACCCAGACCATTCTATGATTTTTCTATGAATTATTTTGTCTGCTTTAAACCTGGTACTAGAAAGAATGAAGAATAAGGAGCAGCACTTCTTTGGACACAAAATATGAAAAACACGGAGGGCCAGTCTTTGGGTTCAGAAATGCAGTGAGCTTAGCTTTCTTCTTTTTAATGTGACTCTCAAACTATGCTCTAAGTTCTGTAGTTAATTATAAAAAAATGCTGTTTGCTCTCTCCGTTTTCACTGCTGGTTTTGCATTGTCCAAACCATGCAGAAGTATGCAGTGACATCACCATATGTATCAAGGACAAGAAAAACAGATGAATGTTCTATAAACACTCTTCACTCTTAGAAGATGTAGCCTAAACAAAAGGCTTCCTCCTCCTTTGAGAGAAACATGTGGAAAATGAGAACTGAGAAACAAAATGAGGACATGGAGCATCAACACACTTACATTTGACTTATATTTGACATCAAGAAATACAGGAAAGTTAGAGAAAAACAGGGAACTCCAAAGTGAAGAGCAATAATTCATTTTGCTGAAGGAGTTTTGACACTGAGCAACTCGTTCTCACAGAACTTTCTGACATGCTACAGCATTTTGTGCATCTTTCCTTGTGGCAATCTTTTTCAGAAATAATTGAATCTATTAAAAAGCCACCTTTCCTGGCTTTTTACTGCCTCTGCCACCAATTGCAAGATCTAAAATCAGATCAACAATTCAGAACTGCAGGACATTTTTAAGATGGAGTTGTTTTACATTGCTAAAAAACTCCTAAACTTTCAGTATTTTTTTAATACAGTTGCTCCATGCTGCCTTTGGGGATGAAACATAAAAACCATTTTACCTACAAGTAGAAGGATAATGGCCTGTACAGAGAAGACATTTTCAGAAAGTGACTGTCCCTTCAGTACATAACAACGCTCACTACACATGAGCAGTAATAAATCTGGCTATGAAGGGTGATTTCATAACTCGGCTAGACCAAAAGACAGTCTGAATTCAGGTCTGTGTTTCAAAGAGAGATGAGACGTGGAAGGGACACGGTTCTCTCATACAACAGCTTCCCCACAGGGCAGCAGACTGCAAGAACTGACCCTCTCTTCACCACAGCACAGAAGGGAAGTAACATTTTAGAATTTTCTGCAAACAGTGAATTGTAATGTATGTTGATATCACTTTTATGTTGCAGGGTAACATCAGCTAATGATGGAGGAAACACTACTAATTCTCAAGTAAGTTTTGAGTACATGCAATGAAAATCCAGGCATATCACATCTTGCATAATTTCCTTAATGACTTCATTTCAGCTCATGATTACAGATGAGCCAGAACAAACCACCTACAATTGTGTTGTCTCCAGAGAAATCACAAGTGCATTTTAGAGGAACAGCTGACTGTAGATCACAAATTTATCCCCAAGATCAATTATCTTGAGTTAAAGATAAAAGAAGTGCTTAGCATTTAACATCACAGCAATTGCATTAAAAGGATAATTTAGAAATAAGATATTAGATAAATAAAGAAAGAAATTGAAGGGGAGACTACTGGGGTAAAGAAGTAAAGGCCAATGTATGAAATGTCCCGAGTGTTAAACAGAAGAGAAGGAAGAATGAAAGATTTTAAAAGACAAGACAAAGCATTAAAGAAGTAAATAGACTGAAGATAGCACTTGCAATCGCTGTAAGGACAGAGTTTGCTCAGCAAAGCAAATTGAGAAGCTGTCACAAAATAGGGAGTTTAGCAGACTGAGTAACTGCACTGAAAACTAGACACCGAGACATTCATTAAATACAATAAATGTCCCTAAAGCAATGGCAGGTGACCTAGGGAAAAACTGACAAATTGAGACCCAAAGGGAATGTAGTAGTAATAATAATAATCAATAGGAAGTTGAGATATGAGCCTAAACATTACATCTTGTGATCTAACAAAAGAAGATACACGACTGTATATAAGATGAGAGTAAGACAATAGGAAGCAAAAATACAGAAGAGAGAAGAGAACATGTGCTCACAGAAATTCTCTCCATAAAAAGTATGCCTTGGGAAAGGGAAATCTAACGTGCAACAAATTAAGACAGATTTTATTCAACCTTTTAATGAGACAGCCAAAAGAGAAAAAGAGGTTACTCAATCATAGGTAAAAGTAGGTTAATTAAGCCAGACAACATTTGACACATGGAATTAAATCCTTGCCCAGATGAGCCTGAGAGCCCAGCAGTCCCACAGGCCTTGCAGTAGGGACAGCTGTCACAGAGGGAGGGTACAGCCCCTAGGACTGACTTTTCATTCTGACTGATGGAAGGAAGAAATGCAGGTGGGTGCCAGAGGAAAAGGAATGGCCAGCTGGGGGCAATGAAACTCCAGGAATCCTGGAAGATGCCAGACAGCGAGAAAACAAATGTAGCTCCACTGAAATTGCTTGTCTGTGTCCATTATCCCCTTCCTATTCTGAGTCCAGCTCCACCGTTCCCCTGGGTTAGCCCTCCACAGGAAAAACATTTGGTGTCTGTACTGTTTCCTTTTACCATCACGCATAGCATTTAAGAACTGCTATATTTAAACACTGCTCTGAAATAATGATATGTGTGACATGAAACACAACATCTACTCCTAAATAAATCCATGAGGGAACAGCTAATTCAGTCAACTGCTGATGTTCTTATTAGTTTAATCTATTTGGAAGATAAGAGGATAAGAATACCTGCATGTGGAGTTCAGAAATACCCATTCAAATTCTTAATAGATACTTCTCAATGCTGTCATACATAGGCTATAATAATGCTGTCATACATAGGCTATAATATGTGGTGCTCACTGTACTATATAGATACACTTGTACAATCCTCCCTATGTTCACTGGAAGGAAGAGGAGGCCCTGGACAAATAACAATATTCATCGTCTAGTCCTTCCCTTTGTAAGATCAGTCATGTTAAATGGAGCACACAGTTATGTTACTATTAGAACCACTGAAATTAGAATTTGGCTTCCCAGATTTTTCCTAGAAAAATTCTTTTGATTTACTCAAAGTAAAGTACAAAAAGTTTTACTTGACTACTGTCCATTTCAGTAAAACATTATTTCTTTAAAATACATAGAGGAGCTCAACTATGCTCAAATCCAGTGTGATGAAGACACAGTGTTTTCCACTGGTTTTCCAGAATCATACCTCTACAGCTAGTTCCACAGTTCAGGAATCCCACAAAGGAATAAACAGAACTTTCATGTAACAGCACGTTCATTTGAAATAAACAGTACACAGACACTGTCATCTCTCAGTTCACAGCTCTCAACTTTGACACTGGATTTCATTCTCAGATGAAACTAGCAGTCCTGTAGATGAAGTTTAGAAAGGGCACAGATAGCCCTCCCTATTCAAGCAATACTTACTGAAAATGCAATTACATACCCATCTGCATAGCCATTTTTTCCCTGGAAAACTATTTATGAGGTTTTTATGCTTTCTCCTACAGTGTTTCTGTTCCTACCTCTGCACTTCATCTTTCAATGATCTCTGATGTAACTTTTATTCACTGACAGACATTTCTTTTTCAAGCTGAGGCATGTTCCTAGAATTATATAATTTCCCATAATAGCATACTTAAGTAACCTTTTTCTGAAGGCAGTGATAAATTGTACCAGGGTTATATTTTAAAGCATGGCTAAAAGTAGACAACATATATAAAGGTAAAGCACACTTCAGTGTATTCCTTTGAAAAGATGTCTAGAAGGTCTCTGAACAAACAGAAAATGCAAGCATTTCCGATGTGAGAAGCTGCACATCTGAAGTGCTCTTGCTTTTATTTGCTCTCACTCATTGTGCATATGTGGACATTAGTCTCAGTCAGCTATCTCAGTCTCTCCTTATCCAGTCAGTGCTATTGATTATCTGGCCACTGTCAGAGGGAGATTGGGACATGGCTGGTCAGCTAGCTGCTGTTGAATAAGAAGAAAGCTCAAACAACCCCAGTATACCTGAAGGAAGAAATCAATTTATATAGTGAAAAGGATATCTTCCCTTTTTATGCAGCATGTATTCCTACCATTCGTTATGCACATTACTAATGCAGGAGCTGCACCAGATCCTCCAGCTGCTCTGGAACCAGCAGCTGAACCAGGGGAAGCTTTCTACATGGGCAAACAGCCAGAGCACTGCAGTCATTTATTTCAGATGTCATATTTTCTGTGATTACCATTTTGCTCAAAATCAGGTTATGGCAATGTATTTCACACAAACATATCTTGATAAAATCTTAAAATACAGAATATCATTCCTGTATTAACTTCACGATGAAGGTTTAGTCCAGCAACTCCAAGTAAGTTGAACAACGTCTCTGTGAAACTTTCATCTGGATTATTCTACTTTTAAAATGCCTTGTCCTTTATTTAGAAGAGGATGGGATTAGAAATTTTCCATTAGAATCTCTCCATTTTGGAGCACATTCCACCATCTGCCTCAAGTTGTTCAGAATCAGTGACCTTCATAAAAACATAATGTAAGCACCATCTTTTTACAGAGCCTTGGATCAAAATGAGTCCCTCAACAAACACACAGACAGAAAAAAAGAGTTTGTTGTTCTGCTAGTAAATTAATATTGGGCTAGCTGTTTTATGCAAGAATGCCCAAGGCATTTTACTATTACCTATACAATAAAAAAGTAATAATAAATTTATAGAAGTCCTAATAATTGGATAGGTGAATTCATTAATACTTTGCCTCAGGGGATACTGCTTGAACTTTTGCATCACTCAGGAAACTAACTGTGCCTGCTCTGCAAACAATAAAGAATAATGCAGCGACCTGGGATTCAAAGACCTGAAACCATTTCCTTTCTCTGTCAGTAACACACAGAAAACATCTTTACATGACTGCTGAATATCCTCTTTGCAGTATGGCCACAGTAATTGAAGAGTTAATTTTCCATCTCAAGACAGCCTATCAATATGCATACAAATCATTACTAACACCATGAGGAAAAAAAAAAAAAAAAACCGCAAACACAAAAAAACCCCAGAGTTTGCTTGTGTCTACTAGGAGCATTTATGACCACCAGAGCAGCATGGGATTATCAAAATTAATATCTACCAGTTTGACATTACAAGAGAGTGATGGATAACAACCAGTTGGTGTTATTTCTGGCTTACCCCATGCTATCGTTGTTCCAATTTCAGGCATGCTATATAAAACCCAAAATAATAACTACTGACATTTTGAAATAACTGTTATTTGAAAAATAAGATGCTAAAAATCTTTGTGGAGCAATTAAAGAACACACTTGCACTAAGAAGGATTTAAGCAAATGACAACAGCCAAGGACAGAAGCACTTCAGTCTGAATTTCAATCTGACCGTTTATGGTCTAGATACATTCGCAGAGCTCAGCACTGACCAGTAGACCTACATGTGAGTTTGCTATACAAAAATACAAATTCTTCTGTGTTGTATTACTTTGCCAGACATTTTAGCTAAACAGTCATGGATTTGTTACAGTACCAATAATTTGGTACCATGAATCTGGTAAATTTTATTTCTATTAAATTCATAGAGTTCCTTTAGAATTTAATCTTTCTAATTAAGTAGAAATGAACTTACTGAGCTTCGGTATTTTTATTCCAAAGTCTTAAAAAACAATCCTTAATTTACTCTACTTTTTCCACTTTCTTCAGTCTACTGTTTATTTCCAGACTTTCATCTTGCTTATCTCTTTGCTTATGTACAGTCACTCTCTAAAGATTGGATGAGGCACTTAGTGCCATGGTCTAGATGACTGGCTAGGGCTGGGTGATAGGTTGGACTGGATGATCTTGGAGATCTCTTCCAACCTGATTGATTCTATGATTCTATAAACTACTCCCTATATTTTACCAACAAAGATGGTATGTATGGTTACTGTACCCCTTGATTTAGCTGCTGCTTTTATCAGGGCTGATAATTTTCTTCTTTTTTTTTTGCACTAGCTCCATTGTTTCAAGTATAGGTAATTCTCTGTTGGCATTCATATATTTCTGTCAACGTGCACTCAGTGGCAGTACTTATCTTCCTAAGTGTTTACTGTGCTTACTTGGGTGGCACAATAGTGTACTTCACAAAAATCAAGTTTGAAATAGGAAAACCACAACAGTACAATGTGACTGACACTGGAAAACAGGACAGATGACTGAAGATTTTAGGAATAAAATTCACAGCAAAAATTACAATTCCCCAAAAATATGTTAGATTCCAAAAGATCTAGGTGATCCTGCTCTGGCAGTGGGGTTGGGCCAGATGAGCTCTAGAAGTCCCTTCCAACCCCTAACACTCTGCGATTCTATAACCCAAAGCTAGATTATGAAAAGACACTGATAGCAGAAAGCAAAACAAGCAATATTTTTTCATGCCAAAGTTTGCTTTACATCATCTGGATTAAAAGCACCAGTACTACTCCAGACAACCATTTTCTTTCATTCAGTGAACCATGTGCAATACTTCCATACTAAAAATATCATACTGTTTGGTTAAAAACATTAGCAATGTGCTTTAATTTGCTAAGTCCAGAGCCTTTTTACAAGCAAAATGTGTAACATCTGACTTCTACTCCAGGTTTTACTGTTGATAGAACTACTGAAACATGAGGACTGTTTATCTGAAAACGATAGAGAAAATAATGGTAGCTACAGCTGGCTTCTCCTGTATCAATGTCCTTGATCTTTCTTCAAATAAAGAGTCCTGTTTAACTTTTAATTTTGTTTAGGAGTTTGGCAATCAAAAAAGTAAAATTGAACTGTAATCTGAAGTAGAAATACAATTATGACATCTATTTATTATATCAAAAGGATTCAAAAGGTGTTCAGATAAATCAAACTGTGTCTAATCTGAAGCTGAAAGAAAAGCTACATCACCACATCTCCTTACAGTCCATAATTAGCAGAGGAGAAGAACAAATTTTAAATGCTCAAAACCAATTCAAAAGGTGCATGGTTGAAAAAAAGAAATTGCTGAAGACACAGGAGTGTCTGTTTCAATGCTGATTCCACACTAAGAACTCACTGGGTGGATAAAACTTCAGAGCCTCTTGTGATTATAATGTTTAGGTTATACCCTAACTTACAAAAATGCATTTTAAAGCATCCTTCCTAAAAGATTTAGTTGATCTATACCCTGTCCAAACAGCAGCTCCCATTTTCTTGCATGCTTTGGCATAGGTTGGGGGTGCTAAACTGTACTTTTCATGCTTCTCTCCTCAATCAACACATTGCCTATTATAAACATCTCAAAGTCCAGCCTGGCAGTGGTCCCAAACGTTCCAATCAAAGAGACTTTGTTCAGGTTTATCCATTCATGGTCAGGTTTATTTTTGTGTTGTTGGGGTTTGTTTTCTTTTTTGTTTGGGTTTTTTTTTTTTTTATTTGGTTTGTTTTTTGGGATTTTTGTCATTTTTGTCTTTAGTAGCTGTAAAGACCCCAAAATCAAATAGCCCACTAATCTAAACTTTACAGACAACTATTTATATATTTCCATATTATATTGAAACTTGTATGCAATATGCTGTCTACACTGAAACAGACTACATATACCATAAGAAGACAGACCCTCCAGATATTACCCATTCAAGTAGGGTACAAAGCAGTTTAATGAAAAGAATTAGTGCAGGCAGAATTGGAGGGAGGGGGAGGAATGGAAATATGGTGGGCTTATTCATCTCTCCATTTAAAAAAGCCAAGTTCCAGGAGTCTCAACAGAATAACTATTGGCCATAAAACAAGGCAGGAACAGAATTCAGAAGTTCTCATTCCTGAGCCATGATCTTCAATATCTTTTATTTCTTTAACAATGTTGTGTTTTAAGCACAGAGCAGATTTCATGCATAAAACATTTGCAGACAGAGATTCACATGTGAAAACTGAGGCTGGAATAGACATCTGGGTAAAGCCAGGGAGCAGAACATATGTGAAGTGTGTTCAAGTTTTTAATGAAAAAAGTTCTTCAAAACAAGCTCTCCTGGTAGCTATTACTTCACTTTACAAGGTAGATCAGAGTAACAATGTGTCACAGGAGAACTTTAATGAGAATTCTCTCTAAGTATCTAGGTGCAGGTATCCTGACCTCAAATAAAATTTAGGTGGTTTGCGAGGGTGGTAATGATATAAGGTGTCAGGTCTTGAAGAGTTCTGCTCATAGAAGTGGCAAACTGAAACCCAAGTATTCAGACAAGATCACAAATTAAAGTACTTTTCACAGAAGACTCTCTCAGAATATTCCCACCATATAAAGCTAAGCACATACTTAAGCCTTTTCAGGATCACAGCTGCATCTTGATACAAAACAGAAACCAAAGTCAAAAGATAAGAGAATTGAAAAGAAGGTTGAAAATACAGCAATTTTACATGGCTTTGTATTTAATATATGCTTCACAGAGGTTGTTAATAACGAGTGATTAATGGAGAGTAATTGCATTTCTCTCCAAATTACTTGCTAATTAATTGGATTTTCAGTGGACATTAACACCTAAACATTGGATTATCTTCCACTGACAGCAGCAATGTAGTAGTATCTTTTAAGATATATCTTCACCTCATTTTGGATTAGTGAACCATGATTTTAAATTACTGCCACTGTAAAGAGTTCTTGACTAATATTTCTGAATAATGCCTTTAAAGCAAAACATATATGTAAATATTTAATAACTACTTGAGTACCACCTTAAAACTAATATGTTTTTAAAATAATAATTAAAAATCAAGTATGTAGAAGTCACACAAACAATAAAGAGATACCAATTTCACTTTTCCTTTTTTTTTGCAGCCCCCCCCCCCCCCTTTTTTTCCCCCCTAACTCTAGATAACTTTTTTGAAGTAAGCAATGAAAGAGTTTTGGAGGTTGAGGAAAAACTTAGTGTGTGACAGACCAACACAAATCCAATCTACAAATGTCAACTATCTGTCTTTAAAATCTAGAACTTTTTTCACTACTCTGCAAATTCCCTTCACTTCTTCCTCCCACATTCACAGCGTGGTAAAATGCTATTTGTTCCACAGGCAGTATTTACCTGATGACTTATTTACAGATTAAAGAATTAGCAAAACCACTTTGTATCCAAACATGAGAACGCTATTTTAGAAACTCTCCTGCTAACTGTGGGTTTTATTGTAACACACATCTTCTGTACTTGAAGCTTTAGACAGAGAGCCTCCTGTTCATTTATTTTAGGTAGTCACTAGAAAAATACAGTTCTTCCTCCACGCCTTAGGAACAAAGGTCTTATAGGATAAAGTCTCTTCTCAAGGACTGCTAATTACTAAACCAGTCACTTCCTTCTGCCCTTAGTATTTCAAAGTGCCTCTTACTATTTCAAACATGTAATATAAAGTTTGAGCTCTACATTAGTAGTTCACTGGTGAAAAGTGTTTGAATTTATGCAGTTTGTGCTATTAACTTTTCTTCTGCAAGCGTGCATGATTCTCATTCATTATCAAGGGAGCAATGTCCCTTTATTAACTTTTCACTTACTGTGATGCTATCATTGCCATACACCATATATATACACCTTCTAGGTAAAAGAAATAAGCTGCCCAATGAGGCAGCAGACCATAAAATCCCAATCTGGACTATATGTGGTTTTCTAAATGACGACAGAAAAACAGAAGCCAGAAATTATATGGTACAACACCATAGCACTTACAGTAGCCAGCAGAAACTATCCAGTCAATATCTTGACAGTTGGCTTTCCCAAGGCTACTTAGGGAACCCAACTTGCTGACTTGAGAGCATTGAAAGGTATTCCTTCATTGATCATCAAATGCATGACAGCCTCCTCTCAAGTCTTGCTTGGTAGAGTTTACACTGTTCGCTGACATCAGCTGAAACCCAGCGGAAGCAGCACACGCGGATTGACTGGCAATCAGCAACAAGCCTGGCTGCGGCACAGAAAGCATCAGGCCTCAGTTTAAACCATGGATGCACTGCATGCAAAAGCAGTAAGACACAATGCCCTCTATTACTGCAAGGGGTGAGCATTCTTGAGCAATTTTTTTAACAGCAAACATAGCAACTGAGTATAAAGGCCTTGAAAACAGATACACTCTGATGCATTCTATTCTTTTTATAAGATGGACATTGTCTTCAATACCTTTGAAGGCAAGCTGAGTGGTGATTCATCCTAGCCCCCTAGAACTCCTGTGTGTCAAAGTTTAACTTCTCCCTTCAAGAGTTTGTAATAGAAGCAGCTATTGAAAATAACTTAGATATTCCCTGTGGTGCTCCATTTGTTGACTTTCTGGTACCTTATTGTTTATTTATCTTGTACCTACCACAGTCTCCAGTGAGGCTAGAATGAACAGATTGATAAATTCTCATTTTCAGGAGGTGGCAGATCAAAGACACAGTAATACATGGTGGATGTAACTGTTTCTATGTTAATTAAGCAATGAAACATGACAATGTCAAAGTAAATGTAATGGTATAAGTTACAGAATCCTAAATCATTGTGGCAATACAGCATTGCATGGAAAACTATAACATTACATAAATGTTTGCTTACTTTATTGGTGAAGAAACACGATTTTTCAACATAAGAAAAAATTTCTCTCTTATTCACTTAAGATCAATTTTATTCCCACTAAGAAAATGAAGATAAGTGAATCTACAAGTTTGCTGCTATAACTTCATAGAATTAAAGAAATTCCACCCAAATCCCCTTTCTTATTCTCCAAGAGTAGCTCTGGTAACTTTCAAAATGTGTCAGTTGAACGAACTGAGAATAGCTCTCACATATTCAAAATCAACTGTCCCAAGCATCTTTGTTGTCAGGAATGCATGAAAAATGAGTAAAAACTGTGTGATTTCTGTCCTTGGAATCCAGAGTAAACAAATGCACGCACATATCCCATGCAAACTATTTTGGGAACTATTCAAGACAATAAGTCAAAGGCATCATTCATGCTTCAGAGAGAATAATTTCTATGTTGTGCCAGCTGACAGTTACTCATCAGTGAAAGCTGGTAATGAACAATGTTCACTATGATCGTCTCCAAAATTTATCTTGCTAATGGATTGAAAATTCTTATTCCATTTTACACAGAGTCACAAAAGTAACATCAGAAAAATTTCCCCTTCAACAAAATATATCTGTTTCAAATCAGAAAATCTAGGAATTTTTAAAAAGTTTTACATTTTCTTTGGCTTCTCAAATCTCAATTTTAATTAGTAGCACAAGATAAGGTACATTGTGAGGTCTCCAGATGCTGCTCTCACACACACACACAAAAAGGTGCTTAGTTATGGCTATATGAAAGTATAATTAATCACAGAATCAACCAGATTGGAAGAGACCTCCAAGATCATCCAGGCCAACCTAGCACCTATCCCTATCCAGTGAACTAGACCACGGCACTAAGTGCCTCATCCAGGCTTTTCTTGAACACCTCCAAGGACAGCGACTCCACCACCTCCCTGGGCAGCCCATTCCAATGGCAAATCACTCTCTCTGTGAAGAACTTCCTTCTAACAGTCAGCCTATACCTCCCCCAGCACATCTCAAGACTGTGTCCCCTTGTTCTGTTGCTGGTTGCCTGTCAGAAGAGACCCTAACCCCTCCCCCCACCTGTCTACAGCCTCCCTTCAGGTAGTTGTAGACAGCAATGAGGTCTGCCCTGAGCCTCCTCTGCCCCAGGCTAAACAATCCCAGCTCACTCAACCTCTCCTCACAGGGATGTGTTCCAGGTCCCTCACCAGCTTTGTCGCCCTTCTCTGGACATGTTCCAGTACCTCAACATCTCTCTTGAATTCAGGAGACCAGAACTGGATACAGTACTCAAGGTGTGGCCTGATCAGTGCTGAGTACAGGGGAAGAATAACCTCCCTTGTCCTACTGGCCACACTGTTCCTGATCCTGGCCAGGATGCCATTGGCTTTCCTGGCCACCCTGCAGGCTCATGTTCAGCCTAAAATAAGTCTGTAGACTCAATCAAATATGAGTGCTATAATAATGGTAAAGAATAATGTCTACTGGGTAGTTCATATTTATAGGCAAGAAAAAAGTTGCCATTGATGGTTACAACATAGAATTGTACTGCTTGTATCTGTCCCATATCAACTAAGGCCAGTTTTCTCTGCCATTGCCAAAAAAGTGTGCAAGAGCTGTAAATCTCTTTCAATTATATGACACACTGGTTCAGTGAGATACAAAAGTAAATATGTAAGTTGATTTTCCTAGAACTACATATTTGTTCTGCTCTATGGAATAAGTTCTTTACACATAACACATCGTTTACCTGCTCAGAGTTCTTTAGTGACTAATTACTAACAAACACTGTCACTACCAATTTCTAACACATTTCTATAAATAACTCAGCAGTGTCCAGCTAATGATATCTTTTTTCAAAGAATTCTTTGGTTTACAATGTAAATTTAAAAAAAAAATAAAGTTATACTGATGGCTCACTTTTGTATCAGGACTAAATGACATCTGGCCGCAGCAAAATGGAGAATAGACAGAAGGAGCTATTTTAGGCTGCTGGCACTGATAATATTACTGTTGCAGAACCTCACGCTTGTTAAGAAGTGTACAAAAGGGAGCTGCACTCTGTCACATCACTCTCACCAAACTCTCAAAACTTCACATGGTCTTCTCCTATTTCTTCTGCTCATACTTTGTTTCACTTGGGAAGTGACAAAAAAGCTATTCTTGAGCACCTCCTTTATACTCCTGGACTCGGTGTAATGTCAGACCACACAATCTAATCCATGTCTAAGGAAAAACAAAAGCCCCTTTCCTTAATGCATCTTCCTGCAGGTTTCTTGCTTTTTTCTATTGTTAATGCTGCACAGATGTGACAGCTTGAGTGGAATTCCTTTCTGGATCTCTCATCATCAACAAAGTGATGACTGTGTTCCATCCTTCTTCCCTTATAGTCAAAATGACTCTCATTCCCTTTTTTGGGTTCTGCTCTCTGCTGTTCCCATTTCAACACTTCAATTTTTGTACGGCCACTCCAGTAAATTTCTAGCATGTCTAATGGCATGCATATATTTACTAATAATTTCAATACCTAGCTTCCTACACTGTAGATTGAGATAACCCCCAAACCAGACAAGTCAAAGAAACTTTGAATATTTAAACATGTGTATATTATTAAACCAGCATTTTTAAAATAATGAGGTACAGGACTTTTCTTTACAGTATGTTACTTTTACAAAAGGAATAGAAATCCACTGCTGTCAATTAATACATTATGTCCTGAACAATTGTAAAGTAGGCAGAAATTCTCAAGCTGCAGGAACTCAAAGCATTTGCTGTTTTAAATACGTCAATGTCCTAACCCTATGGTATGAAAAGAATTTTTTTTTTCATTTGGCTTAGAAGAGAAAGATGTGAGAGTGTTACCCACTCTGAAATAAGAATTGTTTTTTAAGGGTACCTAGAGGTAAAAGTAAGTGACATGGTGACTCTCAGAATCAACATCCACTGTGTAAAACTCCTGGAAACTTTTGAAAATGCCACTAAATACACATTGAAGGAATAATTAATCACTGTACAGAACATGTTAAACACTCCTAAAGAGTCTCTTCTCCATATTAAAATAACTGTCCTGCATAGTACTGCTGGGAAGGACTGCCCATGGGCTAACTAGTCCAGGCAGGTTAGCTCACAGTTCTGACAGGTCAGCAAGGAATACTTATGTCAATGTCACTCTCTTCTGATGCATCTGAAAGACGTGAGCTTAATTTGGAAAAAGAAATAAGGTTATGTCAATACTGTGTCATGGTCATCTTTGGTGTACTTTTAACTTCCGATACCTACGTGGACACTGAGATGTCTGACCCATGTTAAAAATTTGATCCAAACTTAAAGCAGTAAGATGTAGCTGTTGATATCTCTATTATATTTCAATGATTATCATGAAAGAGTCCCCTACACCTTGGAATGAAGTTTCATGAAAATGTACTTTTCTTCAAGACCCTTCCTTGCACACAGGGAACACATTTTATCAGTAAGCCTGTGCTCTATATTCAAAAGCAAAGCACTTGCCAGTCACCATAGAAATCAGTTCATAGGCTCCTAAGAGAATCATAGAAAGGTTTTGGTTGAAAAGAACCTTCAAAGGCCATCTAGTTCACCCCTCTCCAGTGAACAAGGACATCTTTAGCTAGATCAGATTGGTCAGAACTCCATCTGACCCAACCTGCAATGTTTCTAGGGATGGGGCATCTACTGCCTTTCTGAGAAACCTGTGCCAGTGTCACATCATCCTAATTTTTAAATAGGTATTCCCTACATCTAAATCTCCCCTCTTTTACTTTAAAACTATCACACTCTATCCTGTCACAACAGGTCCTGTTGAAATGATTGCCCTCATCTTTCTAATATTCCCCTTTTAAGTACTGAAAGGCCTCAAATGAGGTCTTTCCAGAGCATTCTCAAGGCTGAACAATCTCAAGTCCCTCAGCCTTTCTTCATACAAGTACTCCAGATGCAAGATACAACTACACACTGAGAACCAGCAACCTGCCATCCAGTTTCCTAAACTTCTGGATACATACTGTACAGCAGCACTCTTACAGATATGTGCTCAATAGTCATATTTAAGAATATCCAACTGCACAGTGGCACTTGAGTATGATGACATCTATTAGTCTGTTACCACTTCTGTATGCATCCTTGGTTCCAAAAATTGAGGATAATGGAATGAGTTTGAGGACATCCCTATTTAGGCAACAGCTCATAAGCCTTACAGACAGAAGATAAAAGATAAAGCTTTTATGTGAAGAGAGAGATCTAATATAACTATGATGCTGTATTCATGAGTATTATTTCACTGCCAGTGTACTATACTTGAAAGCCCTGGCACTGGTCCCTACTCTATTTTATTACTGCAGCCAGTGTTAAATTATATATGTGATTCTCACAGAAAACACAATCCAAAAGAAATTGGAGCCAAATCACTGATTTATAACAAAAACTGACTGAAGTACAAGACTTTTTGAGCATAAAACTTTTCCTAAACTTCTCCAACACAAGAGCTTACCACTTAAAAGAGAAGTACCAAGAGTGCTATAAGAGGCTTGCTTTCTGCAAAGTGCAGTGTCCTTACAAATGCTCACCTGAGCTAACAAATAAAGGAGATGGCAAGCCTCCTTCTTCACTTACTATCAAGTTATCCTATCATATTTCCAACATAATCTGGTGGAGGAGGAATGACAGAACTTGCACATCTATTATGACAAACACTTATAACTTGTTGGCTCCATCCCTGAATGTGTGTGCTTCTGTCCCAAGGGAAACATTACCCATTTAAAGGTCACCAAAAAAAATAAAGAAAGGCGAATAAAGTTTACATGCCAGCATTGCTCAGTCACTTTTTCCACTTTAGCATGCATCACTCATGATGCTCATGAAGGTCTATAAGTGAGAAGCAAACTAAACTCATCCAAGAAAAGAAATCTGGAACAAAAATTTTGTTAGGACTGCAAAAGCGGGCAAGAGAAGAGAGGCAGCAAGTCTGCACATATAGGTAATACAAGAGTAATTGTACTTCTACTAACTGAAGTTAACTCAACACTTCTCCAACCAGTTAAAAGAAAAAAGGTAAGCTTTGTGGTGGTTACACAATAGAAAATCAAATGAAATCTGAGCATTAATATCTTAATGTGCAAACTAATTCATTAATAGAGTAACATTTTTGAAAGCTGTTCTAATCAGACACAGCAGCAAGCGCTCTGCCAGGCAAGCACAACATCTGTCTTACTGTGTAAACTTCTATTAATGATACTTGAACATATGCTCTGGACTAGATTATGAGCATTGATTGTGCAGGAAGCTTTCTGTCAGGAATATGTCTCTAGCTTCCAACTTTTGTCTAGTGGTAACTGCCTAGGAAGCTTTTCTAGCTGAATGCTCATACAAGACATGCAATTTGCTTTTTATTCCATGTGTTTTTGTAGAATTGCTCTAGTGATTTGGTATCATGTGCAAAAAATCCCTCACCTACCTCAAGTCATATTCAAATGACAGCTCATAAAATACATGTGTAGTCAGAAACCAGAAATAATGGACTAGAACACTGTCAGAAGTTTGGGTAGCATCTGTAGAATAAAAAACAGGTCATGTAGGGCATCCCATAGAGAATCATAGAAGCAACCAGGTTGGAAGAGACCTCCAAGATCATTCAGGCTAATCTATCACCCAGCTCTAGCCAATCAACTAGACCATGGCACTAAGTGCCTCATCCAGGCTTTTCTTGAACACCTCCAGGGATGGCAACTCCACCAGCTCCCTGGGCAGCCCATTCCAATGCAAATCACTCTGTGAAGAACTTCTTCCTAACATCCAGCTTTACCTCCCCTGGCACAACTTGAGACTGCATCCCCTTGTTCTGTTGGTGGTTGCCTGGCAGAAGAGACCATCCCCCACCTGGCTACAGCCTCCCTTCAGGTAGTTGTAGACAGTAACGAGATCACCCCTGAGCCTCCTCTTCTCCAGGCTAAACAACCCCAGCTCCCTCAGCCTCTCCTTACAGGGCTATATGCTGTAACATGCAAGCGTAACACCTAAACCACCTAAAATAGCCAATGACCCTTACGCAAACTTGTCTTGATCGCAGGTGAAAACTATTTCTATACCACTTACCTTTGTCATATCTCATCATGTTAAAAACAGATGTCAGTACTAGGAGGCACTCTAAACAAAATCTTGTCTCCAGCCTGGCATAAAAGAAGCAAAAGACTTCTTCCTGGGATATCTTACTCAGTTGCTGATATTACCAAGAGATTTATTTAATCTTGCAAGTATTGGGAGATATTTTCACCACTTTTTAAAGATGTGTCTTGGAATAAAAGGATTTTAAAGTGTCAGACACCATCTCTTTAACTTGTCAAAATATATAAAGAACCAAGAAAAATCATGCAGAAAAAGAGAAAAAACCCAACTCACACTTCAGAGAAATTCACAGTAGTAGCACCATATACTAATACCTAATGATTCAGACAGTATTTCCAAATCCCCAAATGCAATTTACAAACTCAATAGCTCCCAAATCTACACACATCTCAAAGACTGTGAACATTTTCACCAGAGAGTATGTATGAACAGTGAAATAGACTTGGTATTTGTTCTATCCTAGAAGTAGAGGCAAACAAGTTTAGCTTTTTCACAAGCAAGTGCAAGTTACTGAAACGCAAGTATAGCAAACAATGTAATTGTCATGAGAATTAGACAAGAAATATTTTAAGGTTGCCAGTATTTCAAAACAATAATCATTTCAGCTTAGCTGTATTGCAATTATTACTTTCCTACTTTTCCTACCAGCTGGAAGTACAATCAATTGAAGCTACTGGTGTTTTTAGATTTCTTAAGTATATCACAGTGTAAAGAATATCACAAACATTTTAAAAGAGCTCTTGCCAACATGAAGCTCTGAACACAGAAATTGCTCCATGATCTTTAACCTGAAGCCCACGAATAACATTTAGGACTTGAGCTGTACTGGTGCAAGTTTTAATTGCACTTTTTGACAGCATATTTACTGCTAAGTGAATAGTGACATCCTGATCTCCTGAAGATGAGTGCTATGGTTTTCTTGCCAGCAGGCACTTTAAATAGGATATACAAAAATACACTGCTCTTGTCAAAATTGTTGCATGCGTTTCCAAACATTCGTACAGTGAAAGAGTTCTGCTAGATATTCACTTTCTAATTTGGAATAAATATCTCTAATAAAGACCCACTTAGACCAATGCATATTCAAAGCAACTAAAATATTAGGACTAAAGTTTCATAATAGAGATTAGCACAATATAAACCTCTTTCAGAAGGTCATCTTGTATAAATTAAACTAATTTAAATGGAAACTTTATCTTTCAACTAAGAAGCAGTTTGGCTTGTGAAACTAGTATACACTCCAGCCAGTATGTAAATTTAGCATAGCATTTACTACTAGTGCTCAGTGTATGTTTTGAGGCACGTTACCATATAGGTAGAGGTCAGAAAAGTCAGGCTGGAACGCCTTGTTAGCCTAATTCTGAGAGCATCATACTTGCACCCTGACAGTTGCACCTGGGTATGCCCAGGGATACACCTCATGCATCTTTCCTTAAGACTAAATGTGGTCCCAGTCAGCTGCGGAAAAGCTTCCTTGTCTGTCACTGGGAATTTCATGAAGCCACTGTATCCGGGGGTGATTTAACTGACTTCCCTTAGAAGTCCCTTAAAGCACAAGTGTGCTAACTAACCCATTTACGAATGAGTAAATTCAAGTCCTGAGCATGACTGCAAAGAATTGTGACTTAAGTCAAGCAACAGCAAGATCAGGTTTGATCAGGTACTATGTCACTAGCATCAGAGGAATCTTCACCCAACTAATAGCACCATACAATAATACGGCTTTCATTTTCTTGTTTTAATGAAGCCAATTTGTGTATTTCCTCACACACACGTACTTAAACTAAAAATAAGTAATTGACACAGGAAAAAGCATATATGAAAAAAAATATGCTAACAAATCCCTATTTATAGTGAAAACACTTGGTTTTATCATGGCACAATCTGGAAATGCTGCCCCACCTGTTTTCCTTTTTTTTTGGTTTGGGTTTTTTTTTTTTTTTGGTGGCCATTATTGTTCTAAATTAATGTTCTTCCTCCTTTAAGCATCAATTTAAGGCAAAACATTTTCACAAAGCTTCCCTCAAATACTTTTTTTTTTTTTTTTTTGCAATGCAGAGCAAAATATGTCTATATTTATCTCTGTATTAGGAAAAAAAAAGCTTTTGTGGTGGAGAATGCTTGGGGCTTGAACAGCTGACCACGGGGCCGCAGTGCCCATCTGATCTGGCTTCTAGCATACAGCTCCTGCAGCTGCAGCACCCCCAACTTGCCCACAGATTGCTTTCTCCTTCCCCAGCATCACCTTGCTCTTTCTCTGCTGCTCTCTCAAGCCTCACACATGATTGAGCGTTAAATTGGTCTATTTGTTTCATGAAACCTCAGCCAGAAAAATACTAAAATAAGCTTAACATAATTTTAAGCCATAGTGCTATGCTCTTTTACCATCAGCTGTGTGGTTTCATTCATCTCTTTTGTTTCATCTTTTTTTCTGATCATTCTGAGTACAAAATCTTTTTGGTAGTTTACCATAATAGGCACAGAGAACACTAGTGACAGTGTAAATGGAAATTATATGACCATAAAATGGTACTGGATACATTACGTGAATGTGACTTCAGGCACTGCCACACATTATAGTGACACTACAGTCTTAGATTGCTCATAAAATGAGAGCTAAAGACCTTTCGATTATATGAGAGAGACATAGGCACGTTGGCAAAACTTCTAAGCACAGGAAGAACAGACTTAAAACTGCAAAACCTGCAGAGAAAGCAAAATACGTTCACCTCTGATCAAAGACTAGTGACTTACAGGAGGAAGATCAGCTGAGTTAAACTATGCTGAGTGTAAGATACAAAACATGACAAGGAAAAGGATAGAAAGGAGAACTGCTTTGATTTACAATACCTTTTGGGGGACAGTAACATTTAAGAACTGTGATTAAAAGTATGCTCTTCCGCTAAGGCACCAGTGCATATTTTTTCAGGATAAAAGAAGCGTTTCTCACTCAGAAATGAAGTCAACAAACGGCAGTACTTTGGTGAAAGCTGAAGATCTATAAGCCAAGGGAATTGACACAATACTAATTTTACTTACTGTAATTGACCCTTCCTTTCAACTTTGTAACTGAAATACGGTAACTGAAATTGCATACAAATTTCATAACCTGCTTATTTTACAGCTGATAAAATAATCACCACCAATTCTACACATTTCAGAAAGGCCAGAATATTACCTCTCACCATATAAAGAGACATGAATACAAGAAATAGCAGATTGAAGGGGAACTGCAGTATGGAAGATAACTTGTACATCAGCAATCAAAACTGACACAAAAACTGTAAAATATTTTTCCTTCCCTGCATTTCACAGATGAAGGCACAAAGCCAGTGAAAGTCTGTAGTGACTCCCATCACAAAATGGACAAAATAAAACCCACAGACAACTATCTGTCAAGACTGCACTTGAAAGGTATAATCTTTCAACTTGTCAGTGTTCATGTATGGAAAGAAAGGAAGAAAAGAATAAACCACTAAAAGCATAGAAATGGCTTAGGATTTGCCTGAAGCTTTTCACCACTTGTATATATAGAGAAAATGTGTATGCTGCTACTAAAGGAAAACTTCAGCTCAATTTTCCTTCTGTCATCCAAAAATTGCTTTGATTTGGAGTAAATTTGAATATAAATATGATATTAACATCTTTGATAAAGTGGATTTTTTTTTAGGGGTAACAGGAAGAGTGATACCCCAACACAGGAAAAAATGTCACATTCAGGGCTTCTGCTGGTCACTTACTGCAATAGAAAGGATGGCTCCTACTCTATCACTTCTCTCTCAAGCTTCAGAGGCAGCCCATGACTATCAGTGAAAGAGTGGAACATAGTACAGCAATATGCCTGATCCTGTCTGGAAAACAAACAAACAAAACCCCAAAAACAATCAAAGGGGAAAAAGAAAAAACACAATACAACAAACAAAACCAGACAAAAAAAGACCACAAAAACATCCAAAACCTAGATGGTTTGGCTAGTAGGTTTTTCACTTATCCAAACACTGGATTTTCCTCACAGCCGCCTGCAGAGAATCACTGCTTTCCTCTGCACCACACCACACAAGTGGTTTCCTAGTACCAGCAAGACACTTTGACCTAACCAGAATAAAGCTGTCTCCTCTCCCTCACCCTCTTCCTGTGATGCACATACATTTCAAAGCATTCTGGTATTTTACAGCAAAACTTTGCATTTTTTCACAGGATTACATAGACTGCAAGAGTATGTGGAGGGAGTATTAAAGTGCATATTCTTGTCAGTTCTTCTGATCCCCTTTTGCTGTCAGACCCCCAGTTACTGCTCCTTTTAACCGTTCCCACACTTCATCTTGCTCAAAACTGCTCCTTCTGTCATAACACTTGCAAAATATCAACAGGAAACAAGAGTTTTTAGGTTTTGCCCTTCAAAAAAAATCATTGTGTTTTGTTGATACAGAATCAATACCTGCATTCCTGAGATGGATATGTGATCCCTAAATATAGAGCCTGTAAAACACACCTGTACTTCACAGTGCAAACTTCCAGGGTAGGTGAAAGAAGAATTAGTACAAAGCTTGGTAAAATTAAACTAATAACTTACTTGCTTTCTTCTCTGATGGCTTTTGAGAGTTCTGCTTACAGCATTTCAAAAGAATAAATAACTCAAGGGAGAGTAGTGAATGTATGACTTCCAAAATATGTTGTGTGCAAAACCACAAAGCAGAGCATGAGAGAGATTTGGGAGATATGTAGTCAATGTCACTTTGTGGCACTGATAGGAATGTCACTGAGCCAGGTATTCTGTATTGTCACAGCTTTTCCTTATCATACCTTTTCTGCTGGGCTAGAACACTACTTAAAGGAAGAAAGTGGGCATGAAACAGATAGAAAATAATTAAAGCAGCCCTGAACTTCCCAAGAGAAGCTCTTTTCAATTTGACACAGAAACCTCAGACTGAGCCGGCACAAAGTACTTTACCTTACAAAAGGAAGAAATCAGACACAACAGTGACATCAAGCAGGAAAAAAATCAGAATAGAAGAAATATTCTTTAAAATAGAGATGCTGTGATACTGCTGAACGTAGAGCTGCACAAATCCAGAATGTGGAAGCTGCTCTGCAAAAGATTCTGGGAAAAAAATATGTAAGGATATTTGGTGTGCGTCTGAGTTCTGCCTGGAAGGATTTGGTTAGCATGTACAGTATAAAACCAAAATCAGACCTTAGAACAGGTGGAAAGATCACCTGCTCACGTACTGCCAAAGGCCAGACAGCAGGCTCGATGGGCCCACTGGCCAATCCAAGATGACAGATCCTATATTTCTGCCATATGCTCCTAAAGCAGAGTGAACCTATTTTCCCTACTTGCTTGTAACTACAGCAGAGCATCTTTTGCCAGGTTTTGCTCTTCCAAGGCAGTAAATGTGCAGATTTATTTTTTTTTAATTACAGTGAAAGACCTTAATAATACTACTTCAACGGCTGGTTGAGCTGATTAAATCAATTCCTATGCAATAACTAACCAACAGCTCTCCAAATAATCTGCAGAAATCTTTGATGCAAGAGCACACAGGCTCGGTAGAAGGGCGGAGAGAACCTTGGCAGCACAGCTAATAAATGTAATTATAATGATAAAAGCTCACAAATGGCTTCATTCTACACTGTCACTCACAGCACAACCTGCCATCACTCACTCCTGCTGCACACAATGACCTTTGTCATGCTTGAGAAAACAGCTTCCCGCTGTGATTTGACTCTTACTGAGTGGCCAGATGGGGCAGTTTTGCTTCATTATTTGTGTCTGTGAAGTGGAAATGCCAACAGAAAGATTCATTACTGTCAAGATCATCTCTGCAAAGCTCCTCTGATTTATTAGGGCATAAACTGCTGTACTGGCTGTAATGAGACATAAATGTTCTGTAAGGCCTATGAACTCAAGAAGGAAATACACTGCCATCAAGAGGCTATAGGCCTAATTTATTAACAGCTTGTGCCAGTACTGTCACAGAAAATCATGCAAGCAGCACTGACTGCAGCAGTTGTAGGAAAAAAATGTAACAGATTAGCCAATGACATGTTTACATCAAATAGTTCCTTTCACTCTTCTGAAAGTTCTACAGTGAAGAGAGGTGACGTGCAATGGAATTGCTAACATGTTAAAATATCACCATCTCTCAGATTCCGATTAATTCATGTTGACACTGTGATACAGATTGATAGAACAGAGTAAGATTAAATCTCAAGTTAGCCTGCAGGGAGACAATTCCTTGTCTGCTTTCAAAACATTCTAGATTTTTTTTAAGCCTTACAGTTTGTTAAACAGTCCAAATTTTCTTACATTTTCATTTGTATCATGGATCTTGCCTACTTTTGTAATTATTGAAGCACAATGCTCCTTACAAGAAGTTTTGCTTTGAAAGAAATTTGCCTTGTGGAAAATATATCACAATCTAAGCAGTCATATACAGACAACTAAACCTGCATAGCTGTTTTTACTTTAAAAAACTCAGCAAAATTAATTACACAAATAACAAGATATCTGCTTCTGGGGGCCTGGTAATCTTGCCTATGGTTCTGATGTAATAATCCAGGCTGACTCGGAGGGCCAGTACACTTTGTACTGACACAGCCCCTGTGAGTAGTTCTGGGTCTTGTAGACACTGTAATGCTGTTAGCACTTGATAAAATATTAATGTGGGAATGAACACCACTCAACAACCCATTAATAAGTCACTCTGGAGAAAGGAGGAAAAGACACATGTTTTGTTGGGCTGCTTTCTTTTGGGAAGGCTAAATCCATACACATTAGTAGGAAAAAGAAAAATTATTAGTAGTGTTTTTAACATACCTATATGGCTTCCTTTATGTTACTATTCCCTTATGGCTACTAAATATCCTGACATTTAAAAAGCAGCAAACTAAACCAGGTGCTTACTCATCTATGTCTCACTAAACAATGGAAAATTATCTAGACTATTTTCTGCAAATCTGCATGGTCTTTCACAGTTTACTGTCTCTTAAAGGTGTAGTCTATAAAAAGTTGTCTTAATATAGAAAACAGAGGAGACAGTAACATTTGACACTGAAATCGATATTGACTTTCCTTCTGAAAACTTTGTTCATTTCTAGTGACTTAACAGATAATACTCCTTTATCACTGATACACTGCATCATATGATTCTCGGACAAATAATATGGCATTGACAGCTCAGTGCCACAGCTTTCTGATGCCCTTTGCAGCAGAGAAGGAACGATTGCCATGAAACTCCTCCAAAATTTATAATCAATTACTCTCCTTCCCAGATATTTTGGAGTATGATGAACATGTATAATTAGAGATAGAGCAGTTGTGCCACTCTTGTGCAGAATTCATATAAAATAGGGCAAATAATATCAGGCTTGCATGAAATGCTGCAAAAGATTTAACCTCACCAGAATGTGAAGCTCATCTACAATTTTCCTCTTCCTGTCCCTACACAAACATTGTTCAAGCAAGACTACATCGACACCTTCCACCATTAAACATCAGAAAAAAAACCTCACAGAAATCAAAGAACAAGACAAAACTTTTAAAATGCATTAAAAATGGCAAGGTTACCATCCCTTACAGGCTGAGATAAGTTCTACTTTTTTTTCCTCCTCCTGCTCCTCAGCAAAAGCAGTTGTGGTTATTTACACAGTATGAGCACTTGCCTGCTGTATTCCTCTCTTTTGTTTTCTAGAAGTTCCTGTCTACCCCTGCTAAACAGTCTCTAAGGTAATGCTTTGTAGTTCTGAAAGTGACTATCAGGCACAGAAGAGCAGATCTAAAAGTTTCTCTGGAGCAGAGCTTCGCAACGCTTATCAGAGTTCCCCAGATGCTTTGAGGAGACTGACAGAGGGATTCACATTTTTAGGAAAGAAACTTACTATTTCCTTTAAAGGTTCAGTATTTGTTAACTGAGAAGTTTGTTCTGGCTGGTTGGCAAGGATTAATGACCATCATCTCCTTGCCCACAAGAAGAGGCACCATTCTGAGCAACCTTTGAGAAGGCTGTGAAGGGGTTGGAAGACATTCCCTACATCCTTGCAGTTCTGTGACCATAAATGGACTGACCTCAGTCTAGTCATGTTTACTAACTTGGGGAAAGCATGTGGAGATTTTATTATGATGCAGACTAAGATTTTGGAAATTATGCTTATTATTTCTTATTGTTAATGAGAGCAGAACACCAAGATTTTGTGTTGAATTTCACCTTTGAATACAACTCAGTATTGTACACAAAGATACGGAAAACCCCACTGATTATATTGACCTAAGAGCTTATTAAATGTCACTCTTGCTGCACTAAAATGCAGAGCCAAGTGCATTTTTCTGGCTGAAATTGCACAAACATGACGTTCCACAAAAGTATCCTCAGATGTTTGGCTCATCACTAGTTTCCACACATGACCTTTTAAGGAGAATTTAGGTCAGCCTAAATAAAACAATTTGTTTCAAAATGAGGTGCTGGATGTCAAAACATACTCAGTCAATCAGTATAATGCACTATTATCAGATAGGCTGCTAAAATCTCTGTGCTCACCATTTTCTCGTGCTGTTTAGGTACACGTTTGAATATTTTGCACAAATTTGGGTTTGATTATTTTAATAATTCAAAATATAATAACAATATTACTAAAGTTATCAGAATTACACTGCTATCACTGTTTAAATCATTAGTAAGTAATAGTGGTAAGCTCCCATCATACTCTTTATGGAATAAGTTCTGTCACCCTTTTTTCAAAGTTCTGGACAGTTGCATTTGCTGTATAGATCTTGTGGGTTTATGAAATCTGTATGTCAAAGAGATAGTTTTGGAACAGGACATAACTCCTTGTTCTGGAGCACTCCAAATTCCTTCCTTCTCCCCAGTCTCTGTGGGTTTGAATGGGGGAAGAGCAAAAGGTGCCTTTCTCCACACATGTACTGACCCGTGTGGAAGCCCATGCTGGAATGGGGCTGGTGGTTGGCTGGATTCTCCATGCCCAGTACAAAATGGCAAATGGACACTGTCTAGAAAAGCATAAATGGAGCACAGGAAAAAGGCACAATGTTCCCACCTTGAAAGAGTTCCTGCCTTGACTGAGCTCTTGTTAGGACAGGTTCTCACCTTGGCAGAGTTCCTGCTGTGACAGACTTCCCATTTTGGACCATCCCTGCTTTTGGTTGGCTCCTACCTCTTTGCATGGCTCTTGCATTTGCACCACCCCTACTTCTGGACAGTCATCCCCACTTTTGCACTGTTCTGTGCAAATTTGCAAGCTTGGCAAGTCCTGGGGTCCATTTGAGATAGCTGCCAGCAGCACCCAGACCTGGCTACTCTCAGACCATATAGCAGCTGACTTCCTGGCTGCCATTCTGAGCTGGGAAGATGCTAATAGTTTGTCTCTCCCCTGCCACTGCTGAGGCAGCATTGTTCCATGATCATTCTACTTGTGGAAGAAGTGACTGAAACACTTCTGAGTCTGGCATTTTTTTCTATCCACCTTGGACTTTTGCTACGTGGATCCAGACTACTGGATATTGCTTGCAGAGTCAGAAGGCAGCTAAGCTGCAGAGAAAGCCAGAAAGGGATCATCATCAAATACCTATCTCACCTCTGTAAAACCTGCTGTTCCCTTAATTCTCGTCTCAGGCTGATTCATAGTGGGGTAAAGCTGTGTTTATAGCTTGGCCTTTTCCATTTCCTGACTCCCTAAATTTCTAAATTTGCCCATAGCATCCTGTGAAGATTTTTTCCCAATCGAATTGAGCTTGTAAGTAAACCTAAACTAGTTCTGTATATTGTTTGGGGGCAGGGTTTTCAGGAGAAGAAAATAATTCTATTCTTATAATCCCTGACTCGGCCACACAAATTCCCTGCCTCCACAACACTCCTGTTTTGACAAGTTTGTACTGAATAACACAAAAAAGGTATCATAAAGTACCTCTAGCTAAGAAAGAGAAAACTTGATTCGCAAAGCAGCTAACAGCTTCCTCTGTCTTGGCAAATATTCCCCCTGTGTAGATGCCAGAGAAGGAAACTCCTCCTGGTGTCTTGATTAACATTATTTTCAAAAGAAATTCTTGTAGAAGAGCGAAACAGGACACTAATGTTAGGCTGATCAAACCTCAGGCAGTGTGTGCTACTCGCATGTCAAACTTCCACGCACAGAATGACTAAGAGCACAGATTTTCTGGTAACATAACATAAACCTAGGTAGGACACTAGATTTCCAAAAATTAGACCCAGCAGAGAGAGAACTCTGAACTCTGCTGAGTAGTCTCTATCAAAGCTATGAAGAGTGATTTTCAGATCCCCACTAATCTCTACCTAGTATACAATGGCATGCTGCTGTCTCTGCCTGTGGTCCCCACACTGCACAGAACAAATCCATCATGAATACTGTGCCGATTTTTGTCTCTGTCATAAGAAGGACACAGATCTGTTGGAGAGAGCCCATTCAAGGGCAGGAACATCTGTGCTATGAGATTAGACTGAGGTAGCCAGAGTTGTCTAGCCTAGAGAAGAGCACACTCAGGATGGGGATGACGCACCTTATAGGTGCCTTCCAATACCTGAAAGGCTCCTACAGAAAGGCTGGAGAAGGACTTTTCATAAGCCTTTTCATAAGGACTTTTCATAGTGATAGGACAAGAGAAAATAGTTTTGAAGCTGAGGGGGAGTAGGTTTAGATTTGACCTCAGAAAGAAGTTACTCAGTACAAGAGTGCTCTAGAATAGGCTGCCCAGGGAGGTTGTGGTTGCCTCCTCCCTGAAAGTATCCAAGGCCAGGTTGGATGAGGTCTTGAGCAGCTGAGTAGATGAGAGGCATCCCTGCCCATGGTGGGGAGGTTGGAGATCCCTTCCAATCTAAGTCATTCTATGATTCTAGGACCACAAGTGTGGGAATGAGGGCAAAATAACACAGTCTCAGTAAAAAGAAAAAGTTCATTTCTGAATGGTGAGCTGACTGTGCCTCTCCAATAGTATACAAGCCACAGGACTAGGCTTAAATTTCTGTGGAGAAAACAACGGGAATTCCAGACTATTTATACTCCCTAGCCATGCTCTGTTGTCTTCACTCAAATCTGCCAGCAGTGCAAGTGCAAAAATGCTACACTGAGGGTACTCTCATAAATTGGAAACCAATGAGTGACTTCTTTTTTCAAATACAAGTGACAAGAAATAGATGAGTAGAAAGATAAGCCATTTTTGCACACAGGGTGAAATTAATCTTCCATGAATTTTTGTGCCTATAAAACTTAATAGCATGAATATTTGATGAAAATTCACCCCCTGAATGTGATGCAAACTTATCCAACACAAATGTTTACAATGTTTGACCCATCTCTACCACAGATGTTTCTGTATTTAGAAGAACTCTCATGTTATAGAAAATTCAGCTATTTATTTTTCACAGTAAGAGCAAAACTAATAAATGTATACTCAATTAATTTCACTCTTGGAGATTAAGTTAATAGAGTAGAAGAACTGCCTAGGGATTTTTCCGTTCATCTGTAAAAACAATTGAAAACAAATTCACACCTACTGCAGGGCAACTGTAACAGTAACTTTCAGTCTGGGAGATAATGGAAGATGTGAGAAGAGTAAGGACCTCAAAAGAGACACATTGGACTGAGATGCTGCAGTTAACATACCGCCCAGCATTATTTTGGAGAAGAAAAAGCCTACAAGAACAGGAACTGCTCAGCTTTTTGCCTGACATACTGCATATATATTAATTCATTGAAAAGGCATATTTGTTCAATAAGAGTCAGAGATTCAGACTGATCAAGGGGAGAAATATCAATGACCAACTGAAAGACCAGTATTATTCTACCTCTTTATACTTAGTTAACATTCATCGTGGTTTTACTAATATTACAGCACATATTAAAGCAACTAAAAACCACAGAGAGAGGCAGTAATTGATACTGCCCTGGGCATTCATAAAACCTGAAAAATTCTCCTTCATCAGAGGCTTAAAAACAGAATAATGCATCAGAATATTCTTGAATAACTACTGTATTTCACAATTCCATCATATTTTGGGCCTATTAAAAGGAATGTCTGGAATCTTCCCTAGGAGATAGGTCTGTTTTCACCAGTCATGTATGCTTCCAAATTTTCCTTTAGGCTTCTTGACAGAGAAAAGTAATCTTTCTGGGGGTGTTTGTGGCAAGGTTTTTCTTCAAACACAGACAATCTCTTCCTATTCATTTATAATAAAGGTGAAGTGAACATCATAATGTTAACAAAAGTTACTGAATATTTCCCTGTCTTATTGAAGCTTAAGAGATGTGGATGTTCACTGTATAATTTGTGAGACATATAGTTTGCCACAAAAGTGAACCCTAAGTGGCTTCTGTCTGGAACTGTCCAGGAGAGCCAGAACTAAAACACACATTCCTGTTTTCCATCCAGTAGTCTTCTTTCTCTTTCTTTATATACATACATTAAAACATACACAAAATTATTGGATTAAACAAAGTATGCTTCTGATATCTCTTGTTATAAATGTCTTGTTCCAAGTCTCATAGGTTCTCTTCCATGAACCTCAAAGCAACACAAATTTCAAAACCTTTACAGCTGCTTCTATTTTCATACTGACATGCTAAATGGCAGCCATAGGGATACACATTTCACCACTACAATAGATTTTAAACCATCTTATTTAATAATGAGTCCCAGATGACTCAAAATCCTACATGTTTTTTTCAAGATATGAGTATCTAATGACAGAAGATGGCAGAATAAGGACTTCTCTTTGGTGACAATGCACTAAACTCAGCTTCAGTTCTCAAATCCAGCAAAAAAGGTGTCAAGAACTCATAAGGGAAAACCTCTGTGACTGAGATTAAATCTTAACAGAAGTCAGTGCACAAGTGTTATCCCATAGAAACAGAACATATTTATTCAGATGTGCAAATCTCATTCTGTCAGTTTAGCAGAGACAATCAGAGCAAGGGTAGTATGGAGGATTATGAGATGATGGCATTTAGAACCTCCCAGGGAAGAATAGGTTTTTATCAGTTTTGCAGCAGATGTCTGCACACAGGAGCAGAACACAAAAGTTAAGCCTGCAGAGACTGCCATGCTTTCCAGAAGTCTCAGAAGGTAGTTAATGTTGCTATGCCAGTTGAGAAAACGTTGGTATAAATACGGTGAGACAAACAGTGTGTTCTAAATGTGGATCCTGTGAAATGCAGGATCACTAACACAGTTACTCCATCACTCAGAAAGAATCAGCAGACCCACAACAGAGTTCTAAAGATGACATTGTTTGGATAAGTTGCTTAGTTCTTAATTCAGTAAAGCATTTTAATGTACGCCTGAACTCCTTGCTTTGGTTAGCAAAGATGTAACAACTCACATATGTAAGCACTTTGCTGAAATGAATACTAAACTATGCATACATGATCCTCTGCATGTAATGAATCTTATGGACTGTCTTGATAATTGTGCCTGTATTGTGGGGTTGTTCTATGGCCAGACACTGTGAAGGGTAACAGAGGTACTCTGGGGAAATGGTATATCTGAATAATAATTTCATATAAACAGTACACGTTATATTTCTAAACCAGCAAAATTTAGCCTTTCAGAGCAATATGGCAAGAAATACCATTTACTGTATGTAATGGAATGTCAGCAAGAGAATACTACAGCAAACATTTAACTTCCTCCCTTTGTAACATTCCCTTTCCAAACATCTCCTGAGATTTGATATTTAAACATGCAATTTACCAACGTTCTCAACTTAATGTAAATATCCAAGTGAAGTTGACTTAAACCTCAGGATGTAACAAAACAACGCTCTATAGATTGTTTTAATTCAGTTAAAGTTATATAAAGTAGAAGTATATGAAGATGTCATTAAAGGAAAAATGATACAGCAATGAAGAGTGGATCATAAGATCTGGGCAGAAATGTAGTTCAGTACTCAGATGAAAACGGCTGAAAAGATTTATTCAGTATTCTTTGTGTATACTATAGCTTCCCAAGATACCTATGAATTACTTACAGGCTACTGGAATTGCCATACCTCATTGGACTAGCAAAGAAACTAGATGCAATGATTCATTTTCCTAGTTAAGCCTCACAATTGCTCATCCATAAGATATCAGGTTCTTATTATGATATTTACTTACAATTTTTGGTCATTCTTGTTAAGAATGATTTCCAGCTACATATGTCAGTGATATTGAGCTTATGCCAGATGCAAATAGTCGTTGCCAGTAGCCATCTATGCACATTTTAGATACAGATATTTTATTCTGATTTTTGAACTCTTTATATCTATAAACACTACACAAAAAATAACTATTTTTTTACAAGCAACTACTAACACTCACGACTAACGACCTATTCCAAACTGTGGATTATTCTTCATTTTCACTGCCCTTTATTTATAAGGTACTCTGTATAACTCACAGTTAATTTACTTTTGTATCTATTTCTGTTTACATGACAAACATTAACAGGGTAATGGGACTTTGGATATAAGTTTACATTGTGTATAAATGGCCATCCCAACTAAAATTCTTAAAACATTCAGAAAGCATTAGCTTTATAATTCTAGCCAACCATGTAACTCTGTATATGAGAAGCAGTAATCCTTCCTCTAGCAATCCCCACATACCCTGAGGATAAGATTCAATTACCCTTATCTTCACAAAAAAAACATCCCTCCACTTTTTGGTTTTAAGCACTGCAGAAAAAGTTTCTCCGTGGCAAATTAAATTGACATTGGCCTAGAAAAGAATTCTTAACTACTTTGAGTGTCATAAGAAAGAATACAAGTGAAAATATCAGTGTCCAATTCATAGGCAGTATTCTGGTAGTTCTAATCAAAAGGAAAAAATGAAAAAAAAAACAACACAAGAAGCCTTCATTGCAACAGAAACCAACCTGCCTCCTTTTCTCCTTATAAGGGAGAGAGAAATAATAATGCATATGAAAATAATCATGTTTAATTTTTTTTTCCAGATAAAAAATTGCAGAAGGGACAGGAAAGTAATAACTCACAGAAGTGTGTTAGTATTTCTCTGTCCCCAAAATGGAGAACTTCTGTTTGATCTCATACCCCATCTTTCATCATAGTGTGCAGGCATGCCTAAGAAGATAGATAATTAACCTATGTCATAGCTTGAAAGGCCTATGAAGTGTCTGGATGTTCTTTTGTTCTTCAGATGAGCAGCAATAAAGTGTATGGTTTCTGTAGCAGTAATAACAGCCTTCTCTAAAGTATTTCAGACCCCCCAAAAAATTCCATTTAATAACATCCAGACAACATTGTACCCGAGACACTCAATTTGCTGTACTAATGGTTCATGTTGCCAACATCAGCAGGTTCCTAAGCTACAAAGACCTGGTTAAAAATCTGCAGAAAGGTATGTAATTTTGGGCACAGCACACATGAAGAAAAAGAGGTTTTTGTCCCCAGTGCAACACCACAATGCATTTACCCATTGTTTTGTGGCCTGTTTTCACAGCATCCACTTGCTTTCATGTATGCCTCTAGGATAATTTTCAAACAAAGGAAAAGGAAACATCATGCTTTCAGCATCCTTTGGTAGAGGAGGATAAGGAAAGCATTATTTACCAGTCTATGGTAGAATCTAAATGACTGAGGAATTCTATATATACCCAGAGTTTTATTTCATATAAAGCAGTTGATAACAACAGATTGCTGGGCATCTTTAAAGCCACTGGATAGACTTTTTAAAGAATAATTTGAGTTAAATATTTTTTTCACAGATCTCTAATATAAATTATTGGATTGAAAAAAATAAAAGTCTTTGGTGATCAGTAGTCACCAATAATGACCAAGTATTGAACCTGTCAAGTCCTGAATAGATAAGGAGCTATCAACTAATTACTATTGCCTGGAAATACAGTATTGTATTTTGTTACTAAATGAAAACTAAATCTAGAAAATTTTAAGGTTCTAATATCTAAATTAAATTATAATGTTAAGTATTTTGTATAGACCCAATGAAATCTAAATCTAGAGTATTTTGAGGTTCTAATATAGAAATTAAATGATAACTTTAAGAATTTTGTATAGACCCAGATTCATTTCAGACTGTGAATTTTTTCTCATAAAGCAATAGCAAAAATATATATAAACAATAAAAAGTCATGGAACAATTTATCACCTACTTTCAACAGTTCTGCTCAGATATAGGCAGCATTAGCTCTTAGGTCTTCCTTCATCATAACCATTAACAGTAAGAATAAAGATGAAGTTGCAGTTATTCTTCATAATCACTCTACTTGAATTCTTAGCACTGACAGAATATGTCTTAAATCTCTGCCTTGCTACAATGATTTATAGATAGAAAGGAAATATTTATCTCCCATATAAAATCAACTCTCCCCAGAGCCTTCAGAGTAACAGGTGAGAAACAGATGAAGCTTTCTGTTACTTGCCCAGTAGGTAAAAGCCTGAAGAATAATAAGTGAGGTAACTGAATATGGGGGTACTTTTAAATCAGATTACAAAAACCCACACAAACAAAACAAACAAACAAACAAAAGAACCCCAACAACCAATCACCACACAAAGCAAGCAACAAAACCCCACCAAAACCCCCACAAAGTAAAACCAAAATAAGCAATTCTAGAGTATATTCATCCTTCCTTTTTAGGAATAGACAGAAAATTCAGAACAGACTTATAGTCCACCTAGCTGGATTTGATGCTAGAAAAATGACAATATTTTAGGTGGGATTTTGGGTTCCTTTTGACTTTACTAAATACCTAGGTATTATTGCTTCAAATCTTGCATATATCTACCACAGCATACAGCTATTGCAGATAATTATGGAAGAAAATGCTTTTCAGGACAAACCCAAAGGGAAAGATATAGTTCAACTGATTCAGTAATTCTTTTGCTTTAATTTCCAGATTTGCATGCATTACAGTATCACTAATTAAAGAATTGTCTAGCTAAGGGAGCAAAACTTCCCTTTCTGGATGTTACAAGGCACATCAGCTCAGAAAGATGCTATTGTCTTTGGCCACTTGTGAGTGCTGCATCAATCGACATTAAAAAGTAATATTAGAAGACTGTATCCAAAGAGAAACATCCAAAATATTTACTACTTTAGCTATCTATCTATTTCCCCTTGATTTTAATGGAATTTTAGTCTCTGACCTGAATCATGATCATGGGAGCTGTTTGGCTTCTCCAAAAGAATGAAGAGATGGGCTTTACATAAGATAAAACTCAACAGCCACATAAAAGGGGTAAAGGAGGAGAGAAAAAGACCTGTGCTGTAAAAATATGCATCCACTTGGTCATTTCAGCCAGTGGAGAAAAATATCATGAAGCTGCTCCTGAGTCACTAGGCTTCTAGAGTCCTTCCACATGCATTTGAACAATCTAGTGTCACAATGTACTGAGAACAGTCACTGGATTTAAATTTTCCAAGTATATTAAATATTATTAATCAGAGGATTTCTGTTCCACGTTTATTAAATTTCAATTAGTGACAACAATGGCTTTCGGAAAGTGTGACAGTGCTTCAAGCTCTGATAATACTTTCAGTCTCATAATTTCATTTTGGGATGTGCTATAGTGTTTCTTCAACATTTACAAGATCATCTTGCTGAACTTTTCCAGGAGTTAATCTCTGGAATTTTCCCATACAGCTGAAGCAGGTTTGTGTTATTTGAGAGATTTAGCAGCACTATTTTCTGGGACCAAACTTGAAAGGCTATCTTTTCCTGTAGTCATATCTCTTTGCCTGCCCACTTTCCCAACTACAACTACAGTTATGCAAAGAATTTGTTCCTTTCTATAAGAAAACATGACATTTCTGCTGTGATTAATGATGACATACTTAATACCTAAGATTAGATAAAACAACTTGAATACTTACTTTGCTGGCAGAATAATTGAGGTAAACAAAAAAAAAAAAAAGAGTTTATCTCAATTAAAGTTATTATTTTGTCCATCATTGTCCGAGACACTATCAAAATGGCAGGGAAACCATAAAAGATAAAAAAGACTGCAAGCCAATGTAGAGCTGAATAGAGAACCAAAAAGAGTGAAGAAAAAAAAATCTAGTAAGCAGTTCAGAGATGTGATTTCTAAATATTAAAATATAGGTTTGGAAAGAATAAAGGTGATGTTATGAAAGAGCAAGGAATCTTGAAGTGCATTGCATGCATAATTTTTTTGACATTACGAATATGTAGGATATTGCATTTTCAATAATTCTTTCTTCCCAGAACAGTAAATCCAACAATGAACACTCAAAGCTCTAATGCATTAAAGCATGCATATGGAAATCTGTTACATTTTTCATACTTAAACTTTTCATGCTGAAAAGAGGAAAAACTGACTTGATTTTTTTCCTCAATATTTTCTAATAACCAGTTTAGAAAGCTGCAACACAGATTAAATATTTTATAAGAGTCGGGTAGAGCAGTGCGTATTAAGTTACTCCCTAAACACTGTATTCTTGCTAAACAAGGTAGGATTCTTCATGCTAGGCTTTTGCAGAAGTATACCCAATGGGAAACCTGTCCTCCTGCTTATTGCAACAGTAGTGCTAAGTATTGTCTCAGATACAGCTGTTGATTTGCACATGAAAGGTACATAGCACACAGGTGTGTGAAAATACTTAGCTAACTGTTTCATAAAGTTCTTTCCTTTCTGATTTTGTGTAATAGAAAGGTTCTCCATGGTCTTTTCCCATTCTTAAGAGATGAACCAACTTCACAGTATAGGAAAATACAAGACATCAGAGGCACATTCTTCTGGAAATGAAGCTACAGTTCAAGTATGCAACTGTTTCCAGAATTATTCAGCAATTACAACAGACAAATGCATTTTATAGAATCATAGAATGGTCTAGGTTCAAAGGGACCTCAAGGATCATCCTGTTCCAACCCCCTGCCATAGGCAGGAACACTTCCCACTGGAACAGGTTGCTGCTCAAGGCCTCATCCAACCTGGCTTTGAACACCTCCAGGGAGGGAGCATCCACAGCCACCCTGGGAAACCTGTTCCAGTGTTTCACCACCCTCACTGTAAAGAACTTCTTCCTAACATGTAGTTTAAATCTCCCCTCTCTAAGTTTAAACCCATTATGCCTTGTCCTGTCATTACAAGACCTTGTAAACAGTCCCTTCCCAGTCTTCCTATAGGTTCTCTTCAGATACTGGAAGGCCACCATAAGGTCACCTTGAAGCTTTTTCTTCTCTTATAAAACCCCAACTTTCCAAATACCCAATGAATCAACAGAAAAAAAACAATAAAATCTTTGCCCTTGAAGAAGCATCCACACCCACCTTCAGCAGCAAGCACAGAATAAGAAAGCACAGGAGATATGTAAATAGCAACAAGAAATAATGTCAGTGAAAAGCACTAAAGAAAAGTAGAGAGACAAAAATCAAAGGTCATATATTCTCCAACTTGTATGTCCTTGAAATGTGACAATCAACTATTTACTTCTTGTACATCAGAGAGTAAAAAATAAATATTTGTGTTCTATTTAAGCAATATTGCTAGTACCAATAAGATGTGTCCCAACAAAGGACAATAAATACCAAAATGGACAAATGCTGACATTCAGTGAACTTCTTTCATAACATCTAGTTCTACATCTTAATGCATGCATTAAACATTGAACTCCCTCATCCCTTCCATTACAGAAAGACTAACATCTATTTAGATGAAAAGTGTTACAGGTCTTCTCAGAACATGCACAAATACCAATGCCTCCTTGCATTCTTTTAAAGATGACACACTAACTGGCATGTCCTGGTCAAAGCACAGAAACGGATCTTTTCTCTGAAGAGAAAAATAGATCTTCAGAATGCAGTTAGCTATTACTCAGCATTTTCTGAAAAAGAAACCTCTTAAACAACAGAAGCCAGAATAGTGGCATGTCATTTTTTACTACACAAAATGAGAGTAATTGACATAATTTCAGATGATCAGTAAAAAAATAAAAATAATTGCCATTTTCTCTTGCTCACTGACTGCTGATAATCAGGTTTAGCTGAGGTAAACAAGGAAAGGAAGAACAGAGAACAAATGTAGTTTTATAAATGAGACATGACAAAAGCTGCCACATTTTTCCACGCAGCAGACTCACATCAACCAATCAACTTGCTCAAATGGTACTTCAAACAGTGAGGTTTGTGTAACACTGTGTGTAATATGGCAAGTATCTCCAACTACAAATACTTGCAGAAATAAACCCAAAATATGCTTTAGCAGAAGATAAGAGTATAGAAGGAAATGATTCCCCATGAAAACACAACACCTACTAGAGCTTTCTCATCAGGCATTTCTGCACTACTGTATAACATCTATGTGGTATTACAATGTAATTTAGTTCTGGGCAAATTTATTTAAAGAGAACAAGAGAACCAAATACAGCTTTAATAAAATCTCACTAAGTGCCAACTAAAGACGTTAAAAGTACTGAATACTAAACCTGCTCTTTCTCCAGTCATACACAGTTCACTATCCACAGCACAGACCGCTCTTTGGCTTCAAAAAGCACTGAATTATTGAAGAGTATTTTGGGAGAAAGTTTTTTTCAAATTTAATGATGTCTCACAGGAGAAGCATTATATAATGGTCAAAAATGTACCCTGGAGGGAAATATTTCCTTAATATCTTATTATCCATTACTAGAGTAAAAGGGCCATGTCTCTCTTCAAGCAGTATCACATAAGCATATTTTTTGTCATTAAGGAAATGTTCATTTATCCAGAATAAACTTTAGATTGTTACAAAAATTGTTAGTGACTTTTCAGTAGGGATGAACTCTCCATTGGATATGAAGCTTTGAGTTTTCCATCACATAAAAGTGATAACATACTTACTTTTCTGTCTGGCCAGTTATACTTTGCAAATATTGTATCATATGTGTCCACAGCTCCATCAGTAATCAACATTATGGCTTGGCTGCAAATACTTCCTTGCCCAGTGTGATTGAACTGTGAAAGGAAATAATGATTTAATTACAGCACATTCCTGTCAGATGAAGATGGATAGGATCTCACTGGAAAAACATGCATCTTGTCAAATCTCTTGAGTACTTAGGAGACAATAGAGTCTCAGGTTGAAAACACTGTATCATAGATATTATGTTCTTACTGAACTGCAACTTCAGTTGTGTAACAATCACAGAATTGGGATTCCTCACAGAGCCTCATTTTATCAGCTTGAAAAATTAAGAAACAGATACAGATATAGCACTTTCCCTAAATAAAAGTGTATTCCCTTGTTTCAGATAAATTATATGTGTTGATGCATCTGCATAGGGTTTGCTTTGATTTAAATAGAACTTTAGAAGAACAAGCTGTGTAAAAAGAAGAAATTAACGACTGCTGATTTTACTGCAAAGTACAGAAGACACACAATTGACAGAGAGACCTACAACTATTCATAATGCATTCTTATTCACTCAGGATTACATTCCATGTGTTATTTTCCATAAAATGCTTATCTAGGAGAGCCAAATTAAAACCACATTATATCTATTATGCATATATGTAATCTTAGACTCTTCTGTTACTCAGAATGAATACACATAACTAACTCAAGCTGTTGAATAACAGTGCTCAAGCGTAGGTACTTAGGTAGTAATCAACACATCCTTTGGAGCATGCAAAGAAAATTTCTTTGTTCCACAGATGGGATTTTCTCCTTTTCAAATAGCAAGTAAATTGGACTGATTCATAACACGAGCTTTGATTCCTTGATTGTGGAGTTGGTGCCTTAATTTAGAATTCATGCACCTCCACTAACAGTTATTGCAGAATAGACTTATTTGTCTATTATTTTATATAGTCAAGGAACTTAACTAAAACATCCAACTTTTAGCAAAAATGTGCAAAGCTGGAAAATTCTTTGGGTTTTAACTGCTTATACAAAAAAAGACCACACCTGTGAAAAGCTCAAACAAATGGGGCAGACACACAACTCTTTATAGACTGGGCTAACATCCGAATACATGATAATAAATTATCTCCTTTTGTTCTCTTCCTGTGTAGTTTGCAGGTACATTACCAACTTTATGGTCAGATGAGACCTCATCCTGCTTCGCTTCTCAAAGAGCCAAGCAATAACAACCTTGTGCCAACTCACTCGCCTATCTGTGATGAATATTACCCAGAAAAGGGTGGTCCCATTTGAGGAGCAGTTTTTAAATTTAGAAGTGAATTACCTTTCAGGGATTTCACTTATGCATTCAAAAACTTATTACAAGTATTCTGGCTTGATTTGGGCTAGCAACTGCTCTGTCTTTAAGGTTTCTACAGTCCAGTGCCCTTACATTGTTCTTCTTAAGACTATTTTTTCCCCCTAGAAAACCTAACTGCTAAAACTATCATATTTGTAGACATGTCTGCAGTAAAAAAGGAAGTGCATGGTAGGTTCTAGCAGAGCTATGTCCTCTTTTATTCTGCCTTCATATTTCTGTATTTGAGTAATCACATCCACAAAAGTACTTTGTAAATAATTTCTATCACCTGCAGCTGTCTTCCAGATCAGTTTCCTTTAGATCAAACAAACTTCAGCAAACTAGTGTGAGTTTACAGAGTTAGCTATATTCTGGTCACTGCCTGTGTGAAAATCTTACCTGTGATACCTGCAAGGCAAGTCTATCCTTAAAATTCTTCAGTCATGACTTTTTTTCCAAGCTTAAGCAGAACTAGAATTATTTAAGTGGGCTACCTTGATTACTATGATTTTAGATGCAGTATTTTCTCATAAAGATGAAGTTACTTTGTCAAGAGATATGGTCTTAATATGGACAACCCATTTTGAAAGAGACAGTGTATGTTAAAAGGGAAATTAACAAAGGGGGAATGCCTTCATATATTTTAAAACATCGTTCTGTGTGCATCTGCATTATTCTGTGTTGTTATCTGTTAGAATATTTTGAAGAATGATATTAAATTCAAATGCTTTGATGAGTAATATCTTCTCATATTTGTCTAGAACTTTAATTATATTGAATAGCAAGAGTGATGAAAGTGTTTTCCATAATAATAACAATGACAAGGGCCTTATGATGAACTACAATTAACTCAGTGATTCATCAGTTAGCAGCAACAATTTCAAAGCATCCTGACATCTACAGCATTTGGTTGTGATTAGCAGTCTTTGAAATGTCACAGAATTTTATTTAATTGGCTATGATTTTTTTTTAAAGGTAATCACTGCAAAGACTGCATTTGTCACCAAAAGAGATAATTGCAGTTGTCACATGACATAGTGTGTGCCTAACTACTGTACCAAGCACTTCTACACTCTCACACTTTATAATGAACCTTGCATACATTGATGATTGGAAAGAATTTGGAAGTGGATTTTAAAACATGCTTCTTGAAGACATCAGTATCAACAAGTCTTAACAATCTAGGCAACTGCTGAAAGGTAATTGTAAGGTAAAATTAACTGAGTTTAATTAGTGTAACCCCTGAACCATTCCAAACAGAATCTTAATAGACTATTTGTGCAAAACAGTGTTTTCTCTTTTTTTCCTTTCCTTTTTTCTTTTCCTTCTCCTTTCCTCACCCCCCTCTCATTTTATTTTATTGTATAGGCAGCACATCCATAGATATCCTGTAAGTTTCTGGCAAATAAGGGTCACATCCTGTAGACAAAGTTGAAAACATTTATTTCTACTCTTTTAAGGAGAGATAAAATAACTCTTTTCTGGCCTAGGCTGCTTAATAGAAGCTCCCAGGGACTTTGGTAATACACCTATATATAATTGATAAATAATTATGCTGTCAGTTCTGAAAGCATATATGCAAAAAAGCTTGAAGTTCTTATAATCAGAAACAGTTATTACTTCATCTTGAATAGATTTGAACATACACATAGCATGATCACTTGGTCATAGGCATTGTTCAGCACATGGGACATCAGTTCCATTTATTCTCGAAACTATCCATGTATCTAAGGAGATTTTTATGCCACATTCATCATTATAACTTCAGTTGCCTTAAAGATTTCAAAACAAAAAAGTCCAATCTTAGTTCTTTATGATCAGTTCACACAGGTTTGGGAGATTAATATAGAATATCTTGTGTTGAGGCTAGTTGCTGTTTGTTTCCTAAGACCATATTCATTGTCCATAATGAGATTCTCAATAAATCCTCTGCAAAATCCATTCAGATTTCACTATTGTCCTTTTCAGCATGCATCACATGAAGGAATTAGTTCCACATTTTCTGGGCAACCATGTGAATGTAAATTTGTTTATGTCTTTCACCACATATAGATTATATAGCGTTCTTGTTCTATAGATAACATTATACTATCATCACATTTTTAGTGAGTTCTAATTTATTATCTTAAAATTGACAGTAATTGCTACATAGCAAGAAAGGCAGCAGCAGTATAAATCTAAAACCCATTAACTTACTTCATTGAGCATGTTGAAAGCTTCATTTAAAGCAATGTCCAGCATTCCAATTCCTTTTGCAAAGAGTTTGTCAAGGTGTTCCCTGAAATGCTGAAACATGAAGGATTTGTTAGTATGTTATTACAACATTCATGTTGACATACTTCTTATGCTTAACTGACTGCATAAACTAATGAATACATAAAAGATCGTAGACCCTAATCGTTAGGTTACTGCAGCTTAAATGAAGTTTATCAGTGTTAATTTAGACAAGTAAGGAACTACTCTGCACAAGGAGAGAGCTAACCACTTGCTAATTTTCTTGGTTCTAATTTAAATTTCCCAAAGACTCAAATATAGTTGATAGAATCAGTAACAATTTATAGGATGCCCTTGCCTCTTCCCCCTTCTTTCCCAAAAGAAAAGGAACTAGATGGAGAGAGAGAGAAAAGGTATGCAGACCCAAATAAATAATCTCACTGCAATTTGGAAGTTAAAAGAAGAAAAGTTTAATAATAAATAAAAGGTATATAAGGTAGGGAAGTTACAAAGGTATAGGGAAGGGAGAACAAGATACAAAATACATAAATATACAACCAGCTTGATGGCAATGGGTTTTTTGTCCACAGGGAGCAGGAAATAGGACGGTGGTCGATTGCTGGTGAGCAGGAAGGCAAGGGAGAGAGACAAGCAGAAAGTCCCCCTGCTTTTATGGATCTTAGACAGGAAGTGTGAGTGGGTTAACCACCATCACCTGGTAGTATTCAGACCCACCCCTGGGGAGGGGTCAAGACAATCTGGGGTCAGGTTCAAGACCACTCCCCCAGGTGGGTTAACCCTATACACCTGTTCTGTGTGACTATCTTGAGTCTATGTTACCTAGTCTTAAACCAAATCTTTGCAGTTTTAAATAGCTTATCAGTTGTGCACAGCCACACTTGCTGGCCATGAACATAAAGTTTTATGACAAGCAGTTCTAAAGGTTGACAGGTCAGAATTCATCCTATATTTTGCTCTTTCTAAACAGATTATTATTAGGCTGTATTAGAATGCTGACAAATTTCATTAATTTTGCAGTCAGTTAAAAATAGGACTCCTGTGTAATATGTGTATGAAATTACAATTTGTTTTAGAAAAAAAAGGTAAGCTGTTGAGTACTAAGTTGCACATGTTCAAAGCGATGTTAGCACTATTTTCTGAAAGGAAAATATTAGGATGGGAACAAATTCTCTCAGGTTTTGGAGAAGGAGCAATATATCATTTAAAACAGCCATGCTATCATGAAGAGATGCAGTATGCAATATTAACAAGCACATACTTCAATCCTCTCACTTTCTAGGATGGAAACTGTTTGTTTTTTTTTAATTAAAAAAATAAATATATCCCAGCATATATTTCATTATTAAATTTTAGAAAGTTGAAACAGGAACATTTACATCCCAGCCTCTAGGCAATTCTCAAGCCACAGTAAAAGGGCTGATTTTTCAAAACAATTACTTCATAGTGACCTAGTGAATATGGTTCATAACAGCTCAATTCTTTGAACAGTTGAAAGGCCCATTTTTCTTTGTATAAATAAGCAGGGGTGGCACACACGCTCATATGGCCATACACTGCAAGCAAAATTGTTCTTTTCTTTCCCTAGTTTAAACACAGCTGACTCAGGTAGATATGAGTCACAAAGAGCAGCTCCACCATCTCACCTTGCTAGTCTGTATTTCTTAAAAACTACATGGGCATCCATTGCAGCACTCCAGCCAGGGGAGAGATGCCACCATGTTTCTTGATGGCTACTAAGCCATAGCTATCCTACTGCGCAACAGCTTCCAGCTTCTCCTGTTTGTTGCCCATGCTATGTGCATTGCTGTAAGTAGATTTGAGATGGGCTATTTATTACACCCCCAACACTGACATGTCACCCTTAAGTTCATCTCCAGTGAGACTGGTTTTACATGTCTTCAAACCTAGTTTAAGCCCTTTTGAAGAGCACTGGCAAATTACAGGCAAGAATCCTTTTTCACCTTTGAGATAGCTAGATTCAATCTGTCACCAGCAGACCCGGTGCTGTGTAAACCTCCCCAAGATCAAAGAAACCAGAATTCCACCAGTGGCACCAGCCTCTGAGCCACATGTCAACAAAGTGTATTTTCCTGCTCCTTTCAGTATTCTTCCTCGCCACTGAAGAGATAGAGGAAAATACTGCCTGTGCTCCTGATTTGTTCAGCCCTGAAGTCCCTTTAGACTCCACCTCAGTACTACCAACCTGCATAGCAAATAATAGTTAGAGGGCCATACCAGACCAAGGACTTTTCTAATATCTCTAACCCAGCAAACTTCCCTGTGGAGTGTGTCTGGTCTGTCATTTCAAAGTATCTCTGAAATTTAGGTCCAAAGTGATCAGAAGCTACATTGACTTCAACTAACATGGTCCATAAAACACGAGCAGCACTGAAGAGACTGCAAGGGTTAGCAGCACAATGAAGTATTTTCCATAGCTATTTCAAAACACAGTAACTGACCAAAAGATTCAGACATCATTGACCTTAGTACTTGAGGTGACTTTAATATGTATGGCCATGAGCCCATATACAGAAAGAATAACTAGGAGACTCTTTTTAGGAAAGTCAGAAAATACAATTGTTTTCTATGAAATATATAAAGGTCTTATGAACTTAAAATTGTTCATTGGAACTGAAATATACATATATAATATTTATAAAATTCTCCAGGAAAGACCTTAGCAGAAAAAGTTTAACACAAGTTGTGCCAGGGTAGGTATAGGCTGGATATTAGGAGGAAGTTCTTCACAGAGAGAGTGATTTCCCATTGGAATGGGCTGGCCGGGGAGGTGGTGGAGGCACCGTCCCTGGAGGTCTTCAAGACTGGATGAGGCACTTAGTGCCATGGTCTAGTTGATTGGATAGGGCTGGGTAATAGGTTGGACTGGATGATCTTGGAGGTCTCTTCCAACCTGGTTGATTCTATGATTCTATAGCTGATATTTTTAAACAGAAACTTTTACTAACAGTATAATCTCTATTGTATAACAGCTTGTGTGATCTGTCAGCAGAACAAGTATTTTTCCTTGCCATAGCTATATATATATATAGGTTGTGAAAAAGACACTGTTGATATATGAAGAAACATAATGATGTTTAATACAAAATAGTAAAAAGTGTTAAAACCCGATTTCATGCACTATGAATTTTGGCAAACCAATATCTTCTGCCTTCAGGCTTCAGACTGAGCAGATGCTACAAGGTGATTCTGCAACAGGACTGAATAACTAGAATGCATGTGTGATTTGGTCTTTGTTTGTCTGGAGGGGGTTTATGAGGGAGGGTTTTTTTTTTGTTTGGTTTTGTTGGCTGTTGTCTTTTTTTAAAACCAACTCAATTCTCTGTCTTGTCTTTGAGCTTTTCTTGAGAATTTCAGCACTTTGTATGCTCACTGCAAAGCACACACAACATAAAAATTAATAATTCTTTTTTCCCTTTCTAGTCATACCCAGATCCCCTGGATGTGTGGCATTAATTGTACCCGTGCCAAAAGAAACCCTGTTTCATTTTAGAGACAGCACAAGGAAGAGCTTCCTGGGATAATTCATGCTACATTTAGCTGAGGCTGTTTATTATTAAACAATCAAAATGCACTCTTGTACCTTCACAGAGCATGGGGGTTTATCCTCTTAAAGAGTAGCATCTTATTCTGATCTATTTGTCACAACTGCTGTCTCTCTGTGGTTTTAAGGAAAAGTTGCAATAAAAAAGTTCAAATCTCCAAACACTATTTCTCCTATCTGATATGTCCAGTCAGTACAGCAACATCTTGCCAGTCCCCTTTGGTACAGGAAAGGGCATTGTAAAAAACGTTATATTCTTTGTACATGAGAAAACCAAAGCTTCAAACTCATACACCACTCATAAGGTCTTTGCAACACATATCTCCAATTGTCACTCAATAATTTTGTCCCCTAGTAATGCACTGCAAAGCAGAAAAGTATATTTCATTAGTAGTGGAAACATAGCAGGACATTAACTATTGAAACATCAACTTAAAGAAAAAAGAGCTAATTATTTTGGAGCAAAGTAACAAACACCTCATTTCCACTTTCTGTAACTCAGAAATCAAACAGATCCCAGGATTCCTGTGCTCTTAATGAACAAAAAACCAAATACAAATAAACAAAATAAACAACCCTAAACTTTAACTCTTAAACAGTTCCTTTCCAGTAATAAACTGCAGAATAAATAGTATCAGTTGGCCTCAGCTTCTCTTGACTATCCTGTTGGAGTCCTCATAGATTAATAACTGCATTTCTTAAGAGCCAGAATTGGGTATCTGTCCAACTGTGTGCACAAACATCCTCATGCAACTGCATGTCTAATTTCCACGTGCAATTACCAGAATGTGCAATATCTAATTGTGGACTCAACTACCTAATTGACATGCATAATCTTGGTAATTATCAATGCAAATTAGGCACACAATTATGACAGACTCTGATGTCTGATTACAAAATTATAGGGCCAGACCTCAACAGGAGAATTTAAGACTTATTACAGTGAGGAAGCATAGATATGTTCATCCATTTAGAAATGCCTGAAAAACGAGCTGAAAAGAGTGAAGATACAAATCCTCCTGTGTATGTCAGTCAGGACAAGGTCTTTGCATATATCTACCAAGGTTCAAACCAGAACATAAGCAAGGCAAACAGTCTTGTGCCCTCACATGCTGCTAATTGTGTGAAAATCAGGTGGCCCAACTTCACTAAGACTATTTAAGAACTTAAATGAGGAACATGGGAAGATTTTTAATGGTCTTTATATCTCATGCTTCATAAGATAGTCATGTAGAATGTTACAATCACACCACTGTTGCATATGGCTTTGACATAACTGAATGAAAGGATAAATGAGCCATTTATTATGATTGAAGTTGAAATTTCTCCTATAATGAAACCACTGAAAGCATTCTTTTGTATACTCAGGCATATTTACCTCATAACCTAATCAACAATTGCAGGGATTTTGGACTGTATCTGGTTAGATGATGATATTAAATTTTCCAACTTCAGCAATCAAGGCAAAAGTGTCTGGCAAAATATTTCTATGATTTCTTTTCAATGTTTCCTATTTCTGATTTATTAGGTTTTAATATTTAATATATTTAAATAATTCATGTTAAGCAATTTATTTTGGCAAATCTATGGTTGGGACATGACATGTGTGATTTTTCCAGGATTCGTGATTGCGAAAATAGAGGAATTTAGGGAGCTATAGGGGAATACATGAATACAGCTGAGAATCTGACAATCCTTTTCCGATTACAGATCATTGCATGCTCATTACAGGTTATTACAAGGCATTCTAAAACACTTCTTGTTTCCTGTGATAGGACAAGGAGCAAGGGATGTTTACTGTTGTAAACTTCTGGCAAAATCAAGTCCTCATCTCCTGTCTTCCTACTTTTCAGCCTCTTTTATTTTCCCCTTTCTACTTTAAGTCTTCTAAACTAGTTAATTGAGTTATGCCAAACTTCCCATTAATACAGTTTCAACATTTCTGTTACAACCATCAAGCTTTTGATTTCCTTCTTGTTAAGGCAGTATGCTACACAACAGTCCCAGTACCCTGTATGGATACATTTTTTTATACTTATTTGTCACAATAAAAATTGAGGGTGGGCTTCCTATGGAAAAGCATTTTTGACAGGTTCAGCGTTCCTCTAGATTTCTCTGTTGGCTTTATTGCAACTCTTTGCCACTTCTAGCATTAGTTTCAATATTCAACCATGCATGCTGTAACTCCAAATTCTCCTGAGACATACTTGATTAAGATTGATTAGATTTGTGAAGATGAACTACATCACCAGTAAACACTCCCTCAAAAAAAGCCACCAACAACCAACCACCACACCCTGTCCTCAACAATTCAGAGGCATATCTGTGAGGTAGGAGCATGATTTTTACTGATGCATCACAGAGAAGTTTACCCATGTGTACTAATGGCTGATAAACGTGCATTCATATCTGTAATATGTCTTTAAGAATCATCCCCTGTGATATCCATTGCCAGGACAATTACAGGTTAGCTTACTGGTGATGATTATCTAACCACTTATACACCCTAGCACGTTGTGTTGGTAGACTGCATTGTTTTCATGAATCCTGAAAACCATGCTAAACAAGCAGCACGAGATTCAATACACTCAGATGAAAACAAAATTCTTGTTAAGTAAATTAGTTGCCTGGGGCTGCTATAGAAAACATCAGACCAAATTTCAGTGGATAGAGCTAGCTAAAAGTTCTGGGGGTCTACAATAGAAAGCCATTTTTTTAAAAAGTAGATCTCAGTGAAGCTCTACATTTTGGGGGTTGGGTTTTTTTGGGGGGGGATGGGGTTTAACAGCTAAGCTATTCAGTCAACAACCTTTTTTTGGAGATCTGACAAAGACAGATAGATAAATATACACCTAAGTAATTTGCTTAAACAAAATTCAATATGCATTTACCAACCTCTTATTGGCAATTTTGCTCAGCTTCATTGCTGAATCAGTCTTCTAGATATTTAATTTCTGGTAATTGCATACAAAAATAAAAGCTCATTGCAAGTTATACACTGCATCTGTCTATTTTTGTCATTCTAATTTACACAGGGGTAAGTTCTTGATTTAGTTTGGGGATACTGTGCCTATCTGTGCATCTAGAAGATGATATATTTCATCTGGAAACATTTACAGAGACATGTCCTCAACCCATATATAGTGCATTAAAACAACATATAAAAGAGGAATGTGTATTGTAATATTGTTACTTTAAATCTGGAGTTACATTAAATCAGATTGTCATCCAATTCCTTTGGGGTAGGTAAATTGCAAACGGAGTTTCTCAAAGATGAAAACTTCTTGGCCAAGAAAACTAGTATTAAAATAGGCAGTCCCACATGTTTGCAATTTGTGGAGAAAGTGCAGACGGTGACAGAATGGTGTCTGAACTATTTCCCACTCTTTTTTAAATTTGTGTATAGCAAATTGATACACTTCATGGTAGCAGCTGTTTAATCCTAATGCCAAATTATAAATTAGTCTGGTGGAACTCAAATATATGTTACATATTTAATATCACTAAGCCACATTTAGGATCAGAGATTTATTTCAACCTCATTTATGCTACCCAATATAATTACAGATTTCATTTTTGTGATAAACAAAATTCAAAACCATTTCTGAAAATTGGGGATAGATTACACCATTCTGAGAATATGTCTCCACATATCTAATCTGAACCTTCAACGTGCCAACACAAAAATTCCATGACAAATGCCACACTACGAAAAAATCTAGAGCTAAGTGGCTGCAACTCGATGCCTGCCACGCTACCTGAAATTATAATTATTCTCAAAACAAATTACTCTCTTCTCCTATTGTTAAAATGAAAGCTGAAATTCCATATGTTGGAAGAAATCTAGTTCTGGGATGTTAGTAAAACTGGTGGCACATATATTCACACCACTCACTTCACTCTGTAATATTTAAAGCTGTAAGTTTGTCTTTTATAAATGCATAAACCAGATTTGACTCAACGTTGTTTCTCAAAAGGATTATGCTTTCTGGTGTTGTATCTGACAGAAGTTCAAATTGCAATTAGATCCTCAGTGCTCTGAGAGCTGCATATAACATAAGCTCTTACAGAACCAACAATTTCTCAGAAAAAATACCCCACAAAAAACACAAAACACCCAAACCACCACACCTTGCTCTAAACTTGTGGCAGTTTTTAAATATATATTAACTTCCCTTCCTTGTCAGCTGTTGCTAGCAGTAAATTAAAAAATAAAGTTAAATGAAGATGTACTGCTCTTCACTGTTCCAGTAGGGAATAGCTTTAGATGCTTAGTTAGAATCATCACTTCCTTCAATGTATCCTCACTCTTTCTCAAAAAAAATAGCTTGCTATTTGATCAACAGGCTGGTGATCCAGGACTGAAAACCTGTGTTCTCCAACTTTATTCTTTCCCCTTAACAAAAATGCATTGAGTTATTGAATATTTAAACAATTAATTGTATTAAACTTATTTCATGTCCTTTAAAAATCTACTGTAGTGGATTATTATTATTATTATTGGCAAATATACCCCTATAGGTATGATGAGACTTATTTAAAAAAAGAAAAAAAAAAGAATTTAAACCCTTCCTTCACTACACCAATGACTGTAAAATCTATACCAATATCCAAAACACACATTTAGCTAAGCTGAAGGTGGCAAAGGTGTAAGCACTCATGCTGCTATGTTTCCTTATCCAACTGCTCTCTTTACTTAAGAAAACAACACAGGTTCAACAATCTCCACCTAATGTGTTAATTTATATGCTATAAGAGCCCAAGTAAATCTAACTTGTCATCTCTTACCCAAGTGGCTGTGAGAAGAGGAATCTAAAATATTAGCTACAGGATTGGGAAGTACTAATTTCAGTAAAAATGCAACCAGAATGCAAATTGCATACTGCAGAAGAAACAAAACACAGCTTCAGCAATAACAACTGGGTTGTCATTCAAAGAGAAAAATGGGGATAAGCAGAACGTGGGCTTTATAATACTACTGCTGTTGCTTGGACCAGAAAACTGACCCACTACTCTGAGTGCCACCAGAGTGGATATAAAGGGGTTCCCATACTTTAAATGTTCTTTATATTTTAATGAGTGGATTTTATTATTTTTTTTAGGTAAGCAGTTCCCACACTGTGGTCCAGAAAACAATGCTAAGCGGTCTAGAGCCAATATGTGGAACTAATACAGTGTTTATAACACTGTTTCCCTCTCTACAACCAGATGAGAGGCAGAGAAGAAAAAAGTCACACTGAGAAAATGTGTAAACCAGACACCAGATTTTTTTTTTCCTGAGACTAATTGAATTTTCTGAAAGTCTGGTTCTGTAGAAGCCTGTTACATCCCCCACACATCATAGAGAACTTCTGCAAACCCTTCTCGAATGTGAATGAGCGTGCTCATCTGCTACCCATAATTTCATTGAACATACCAGCTTTAGTACCACAAAGAAGCACTCATTTCTCAGGCTGCTGTAAGCCCTAAGGCTGAAGCAGTTTCCTATAGGCTACCAAAACCCAATCTTTATGATCCGTTCCCTGAAGATGCTCCCAGGTTTCATCCTACCTAGAAAGGCCATTAATAGGAATAGAATAGGCTCTGGCTCTATCCCAGCTTCCTGAGGCAGCAGACTGCTGCAGGTGGCAAACCAAACTGTTTTACTTATGCCTGCATCTTGGAAAGCCAGGCTGGCTGCTACTACAGCTGTGCAAGAGGTCAAGGTGAGGCAGGGATGTGCCAGGAACTGCCTCAGCAGAAGCAAACATCACACTGCTTTCCCAAAAACAAGGACCTGATCTCTCCTCAAGTCCAGTACTGGCCCATGTGCCTCAGGGTAGTATTGTTTACCACTATTTCATCTTCTGAGAAGTTGTTTTATCCTTTAGCTCACTACAAATGAAGTGCACGTAACAAAGACAGACTGATCGTCTAGATTTTCTGATTTCTTTGTTTTGTTAAAGTTCGGGGATTAAAGAAAACTTGATGCAAAGATGTTCAGCATGTTTAAATGTGTATTGGTTTAAGTTTATTTGCCTCACTAGGAGGGATGAGGGATGGGGCTAGTCCATTTGTCCCCAGTGGCACAATGCAACAGAGCAAGCTGGATTCTGCACCGTGCTCACCCTATGACAGGAAAGGGGTTTGCTGGAGTTTATGGGACTTGTAATACATTCTATAGTTTGCAAAATTTCCTGTTTCAGAGGTTGGGTTTTTCGTTGGGTTTTTTTTGTTTGTTTTTTTTTTCCTTTGTGCTTCTTCTCTAGTTTCTGGGCTGGGTTTTGCCCTGTGCTCCAATTTTGGTTTGCATGTGGCAGTTTTCATAGTTTTGTCTGCTGTGTATGATGGTACCTTTTCTCCTGTTTGGTTCATTTGCTTTCCCTTTGCGTAATTTTATATCCCTCCAGAAGAGCAGTAAATTGTCCTTATCTCAACTCACATTTTGGCTTTCCTATCTCCTTTCTTCCTTGCCCACTTCTGGGGAGCAGGGGGGCAAAGGGAAAGGGAAAAATAAACTCCCATTGTAACTGAAACTCTGCTACCTGAGTTAAAACCAGGACAAAGTGACATCGTCAGAGTAGAAAGATTCCATTTGGGAATGTCTGAGGCTTACACATGAAAGATAGTAAAGTGGTTTTTCAATAGATACTTCAAGAAAACTGTAGGCTGGGGTACTGATCCTGTGAAAGCAATTTTTATTTGGAGTTATCGAAACAGCTGCTTTCCTCATGAAATAAGTTCCAGTCAAGCATCTCAAAGTAATTTCTTATCCCTGCTTCTAAAAACTGTGTTTATTACCTACACGTGATGTCAAATGAACCTAGTAAGATGCAGTCAGCAAGAGCTAGAAGGTGCATCTGGGTGTGTTTTATTTAAGGATCATTTAATGGGCATTTTTTTATATTGGCACTCATGTACTATTGTTTAAGAAAAAGAGAGAGAGAAATATGCAACCAAAATGATAGCGATTAAAGTTTACTCAGCAGAAATGAATAGCTTAGGAAAATTTCTTTTATGCATGCCTCCAGCAACAAATGCTACATTAAAATATACCTGTCATTAGTAATGTCATATATATACACACATATAAACAAAATAATATAAAAGTGGTAGAGTGAACTGTTAAAACTTCAATCCCTGCTATCCTCAAGCAACATACATAGCCTCTTTCCCCAGGAGAAAGGACAGCAACATGAAATAACATAACGTCAATTTCTAACTGCTTTTAAATCAATTATCTTAAAATTAATTTGACATTAAGTAACATATGGGTATATGCTAATCTGCATTTAGATCAGCTGGAGAGTGATGGAAAGGTTAGCAGAAGGATTAATTCCAGACAGTACATCTGGGCAATATATTTGTGTCTTTAGTTTTGAATCTGAAACTTTCATATGGCTCATTAGATGCACTCCTAATAAAGTGTTAATTTAGAAAACAGCATTGCAGTTCAGAAAGGGTCTTCAGTACTTACAAACAATTAATGTAATTGCACATAGTAACCAAATGACGTTTAATCTAAAAATCAGCAGTGGAGAACATCAAGTATATAAAGGAAGTGGCCCAGGAGGAATAATTCTTGTAGAATGTAGGTAAAATACAGAGTAACCACGTGAATAATGCAATGGAGGAATGTTCATCACTATGAGATCAGCTTCATTTTGTTTTGGTATACATAAAAAGACCTAATATTGACATACTAAGAAGGGCGTTTTCCAAGCTGTACAGGAAGTTTTCTGTTTCCTGTATTATCTCATTGACTTCTCTAGTGAAAACAAACTACCACACTGTGAACGGCAAGCACAGTTCAGTGTTGTGCTAGAGCTCTTCTGATGTGCCTTTAGTGGAAAAACAGAAGAGACAAAAGATGCAAGGCTGCTGTCCTCTCCAGCCACAGGCAGACTCAGTATAGGTGGACAAGTCATTTTAAGGTACGCATAAATATAGGAGTACAAGACTCTTTAAGAAGAGAGGAAGCTTTAGCGGGGTTGGGGGGGAATCATAGCAACAGAAATGGCTTATTTTAGCAAGCCTTTCCCTCTACAAGAAACACAGGACTTTTGTATATAAATATATATATATAATTGTATAAAGAGATCTTACCTGACCTTTCTAAGAAGTATGATGGAGTAACAATTGCACAAGGCAACTGTATTTAGATTTCAGGTAATAAACTTCCTCAAATGACTGTTTGGAATTCTGGGCTGTTTCTTTTCTTCACATATTATTATTACTATTCATTTCATTTGTTTGGAACTCTTGTTTCAACGTCAGTGTTAGCTTCAATTCAAAATGCAATCTCTTCCTCAACTTTTGGTAACAGAATGATTGATTCAGTTTCAAGCAACCTTAGTATTTTACCTAAATCATTACCAAACTTTATTAACAGTATATTTTCAGTGATTTCTCTACCTTTCCATTACCTTTAGTCAATAAAACTGACTATGAGGTTATTTCTTTCTCCTCCTGAGTCACATAAGGCTCCTTTGAAATAACATAATTAATAAATTCTAACAATGGAATGCATTGTACTAGAAAAACATCATTATAGCACCTTGTTATATACACAGCCTCCTATCTCTTTGCTGTTCTGTTACTTTCATTCCTTACCTCTTTGTTGGCTCTGTCTGCTTGAACTAATGTTCCGTTCAGACAAGGCTCTACATAGTGAAGTTCTTCGTTGTACTACAGAGATAAATAAAAAGTACAATGAAAAATTTAATTAAAAGCTTTGAAAAAACACAATTTAATGATTTAGAACTACAGTGAAACATGCACATAGAACAAGAACAAAAAGATTCAGTTTGTCTTTCAAAACTGGCTGCAGTGGTTTTTTTTTTCTTTTGACATGGGTTAATGTCTCAGAATTTCCTTTTAAAAAGGATCATTTAATCAAATGAATGACAACACTCAGGTGGAGTTAATGTCTACTATACACACTAGCTGGCGTAAATATCCTTCAAGTTGAAATCTGGATAGTATTAAGAGGTCGTGTTTGACACATCATAGTCACAACTCCCAATTCTTTTCTACATATAAAAGAACTCTCACAAATATTTGAGGTGCTGGTTAATATTCTGGAAGGGTAATATGGGAAAAGTTGTGCCAAAAAGTCTGTAAGCTTGAATCAATCCTGAACATGTCTGACAATAGTGAGAATTTCAGTCAAGCAGAATACCTTATTAAACAATAAGTCATGAAGTTGTGACAGATCTTTAAGGAATCATCTGCTTGTCTTGCAAGGTCTAAGAAAGTCAGATAGGCCAAATCCTATTTTGAAAAGCATCTTAAACTTTAGAGGAAATTAAGTCTTGTCTGCATTCAGTAGTTCTTACACTCATGGATGATAAAGTTACTTGATTGAAAATTGGACTTGTTTAAATTTTTTTAAACCTTTCAACACAGGTCAGATTAATACAGAACTACCTTCAAAGCATGACATTAGTTGTTTAGATTAAGTTTTAACTTCATTCCTCCTTTAATCAATCTTCTTTAAGATATATCACAAATAAAACTATAAGACCTGGCATGTAGGTGTTTCTTTCATAGGCATTAAGCAAATCAGAACATTCATAGTAAACAATGAAAGTCAGCACATTAAGTCTGCATAAATTAATCTGGAGAAGCATTTAATTAGATTAATATATGGATTTGCTCCTTTCTTCCTCCACCTCAAGCGGAACAAAAAAAGCTTTAGAATGAACTTATGCTAGAATGCTGCTTAGAGAAGCTCCTGTCCCTGCAAGTCTGCATGTGGTACTGAATTTGTTTTACTACCTTCAATTTAATGCTACTCCTTTCTTTACACATCTACCTGTGGACCCCTGCAATCTGTTCCATGATTCACTGTAACAGTGCACCATTCTCTGCACTCATAATTACTGTAGTATAGGGGGAAATGTTTAATTTGAAATGCATCAAGTTATTCTTGAGGCATTGTGCTAGACTAAATCCTCAGGTATAAGGAAATACAATCCCATAGTAGCTCCACTTCTATTGGTGGTTATACAGACTATTTACCTCGGTATCACATAGTACCGGACTGGCTGTATAGAAACAAAAATACTTGGAAGATATTTACACAGTTTCTGCAGCAGATCTGCATACTTCCATAATTATTTTATTCCCATCATATATTCCAACATATAAGAGCTGTGGGCATGTCTATTCCTCCAGCAGTAACTAGGAAAACAAGATGAAGACTTCTAGAACACTTCAGAGTCACTGGAGCTCTTCCATGTGCCTCTCAGTATCACAATTTACTGATCTGATAAATTATGTACTTTTCCCTGAAGCTTTTCTCCTCAGACTGCTTTGCAATCCATCCCCTGACATCCATTGCAAAACAATAATGCCAAATCTTCACAGCATATCTTATTAAAGCACAGTCGAGAACATATTCCTTCCAGTTGCAAAACACTCATGAGAGGCATGAGTATACCAGCACCTATGTCCGAGCTTTTCCATCTTCAGGTTTTTTCCAGTGTTATCTTTAATCATTATTCTTTCTGGTTCAGCCTGGTTGTAGCTTGATTTCTGTAGCTGTCATAAGATGATGTATTAATATGCACACCTTTCTTTATATAACACCAAGCACAGGTCAATAAAATCTGCCTCTTGGTTGCAGCCTCACATTCAAACATCTGCGTACACACAAACCCAGAACTTTGTAATGCGGTAGTAGTACCACAATTCTTCTCCACACATCACCACCAGCAGATAAAAGAAGCAACTTCCTCTCGTCTAAGTAGTACAATTTCAGTTCACTAGGTTTCTATAAGATTTATTTTAACTTTAATATTTCCAAAGTTGCAGCAGTGTTACAACATGCAACAAGTGTCATACAAGTGCAGCCCAACACCAGCTCTACAGAATCTCATGATTAGGCAAGCTGAAAGCTAAGCTTATCCATAGACCATTCTGCATGACTACAAGGACTCCAAAGAGACTACAAAGAAATAATATATTAAAGAAAATACTACCAATATTTAATACTCTGCTTTGAATTAACAAATGATTCTATGCTAATCAATTTTGCTAAAATGGTGTGACTAGAGCACATGAATTAATTTAACATTCTTGGCTGAGTTAATATTTTGTTAATTTAACATAGGGTTTATGTTTTTATAAAAGTATTTGACAGAATTTCAGCATTCAGTAAAATTAGTACTCTTTTTGTGATAATATTGTTAATTTAATGCATGACTTGGAATTATACTTCAAAGTGGATTGGAAGAAAATGCCTTTTCTCTTGTTGCAGTCATCTCTGTTCATGCACCAGTAAACTGATCCTAAATTTTAACCTAGGCAGCACAAAATTGCTCTTGTATTTCAACAAATTTTTGCAATTCAATCATCTAGTCCATCAGTTCCAGATAGATTTTGCAACAACCTACCCATGAAAGCTAAAATTATTTTTGACATTATCCTTTTATGTTTATCCTCTGGAAACACCTGCACCGAATTCTGCTTTCTACTACATACACACACATAAAGTTAAATTATATATAGTGAAAAATCAAATGGACATGAAATAATCTAGCTAATGTACTGTTAGTGGGGTTTGGGCTGTTGGAGGTTTGGGGGCGTTTTGCTATCCTTCTGCACATTTCACAGGATCACAAGATGTTAGGAATTGGAAGGAAGCCAAAGAGATCATCGAGTCCAACCCCCCTGCCAGAGCAGGACAATACTATCTAACACAGATCACAGAGCAACACATCCAGACAGGCCTTTAAAGTCTCCTTAGGAGGAGACCCCACAGCCTTTCCGGGGAGCCTGTTCCAGTGCTCTGGGACCCTCACATATTTAAAAGTGTTGAGTTCACAACAATGTTAGTATGCAGACATCATAATTCCCATTACAGTTAATGGGAACCCTACACATCTTTATGTGCATGGAATATGGAAAAGCACTTAAAACTTTTTGTACAATAATATATTGTAAAATGAGAATAAAAAACTACCAGATTTGATGACCACAAATTCTGCATAAATGCTTTTCAGATTTCACTTTTTCTTCTGCTAAATTCTGTTTCCTCTCCTTTCACTGACATCAACACTGAATTTTTCAATGCTCAGCTCCTTTTCATCTTTGACCCTCGTTATTAACAGAGCTCTGCTTTACAGTAGTCCAACTTCTCTAACCTCATGTCGTGTTTTTTACAGAGAGACAACAGAAATGAAGCTCTCGAATTGGAGAAAAAACATAGAATTATATTTGGAGGGATACAGAAAAGAAATTACAGAAGCAGACACAACAGCCATGGTGAACCTCCTTCAAATTTCTCTGAGCCCAAAACTAAATCTATTATCCTCAGTGCTCCAACACTCCCCCCTCTAAAGCCTTCACTATCCATAGGCCTAAGCACAAGCCTCTGGAGGCCCCAAAACAGGCCTACTGCTTACATGTTTGTCCGATAAAGTGGTTCCCACTTGAGCCAGGGCAGGAGGGGAGGAAAGGAGAATGAGCTGGCTTTGCCATGAGTTTATAAAGAGATAGCAGAATTATGGGATTGAATAACAGTCTTCTAGTCCCCAGAAGATTTTTTGAACCCTATAGTTCTCAACCTGGGACACCTCATGTTCTCTTTTGGCTAACTTTGAAGTTCCCTTCCTTACTGCTGTAACAAACGGAAGATTTCCATCTACCTGTGCAACTTCCACTTGTTTCATTCTGGCTGCTGCTCATCTAAGCCCTCTCATGTTTCATCACTATTATCCTCACGTTTCCTTCTTTTGCCTGAAAAAGTAGAATTGCATTTAAGGAAAAACTTCCTTAAAACCTCTTCTTCCAAGATACCTTAAAGGTGACAGGACAGTACTTTACCTAGTCACTGCCACTCCTGTCCTGATCTCCTTGTTACCTCCTTTCTCCCTGTCATATCTCTTTCAAGGCAGCAAATAATTTCAGGTTCATACTTGAACATAACTAAACTATCAGTGTCCTAAAAAAATTCATCCTTAAAGAAGTTATAGAGAGGTAAAAGTCTTCCAGTGAAAAAATTACTCCAAACAAATGATAAAATTACAACAGAAATTATGTATCTTTCTAAATTATTAATTGCTTACGCTAACCAAGCTACATTTTAGGGATAAGCAGCAGAGGACTGCAGTGACAACTTGTGTGGGAGAGAGAAGGGCATAAACTGCCCTGTGCTGGTCATACCTAGTTAAAAGCAGCACCAAACAACTGCCTGAGCAGCCTGTGAGCACCTAAACTGTAGCTGTGGCATCCTCACACAGACAAGCACAAGAACAAAGCCATCTGGGGCTGTAAGTTTTTGGAAACAGCTGGAAAAGTGCCATGATTGAGAGGGGTAAACATTGTGGCCTGCAACTGACACACAATGGAGCATGGAAACCCCTGAGAGACTACAGTCATGGGCTACCCAGGCTGAAAAGAAAAACAAATTGCAGAGGAAAATCGGTAGGTAGCAAGGTCTGGCAATGAGATACTAATAAAGCACACAGCTGCTGAGAGAAACCTACACATGCCTGCTTTTTTAAAGTATTTACACAGTAGTCCTGTAGTACTACTACAGCAAAATCATTAGTTTAAATTCTAGCCACATACATTTTTTTTCTGATTGAAGTTTTTTGTTTGTTTTTTATAATGAAGGTTTTGGGTTTCCCAAAGTAAAAAAATTCCCTTAAAATCATACTTCATTTTTTCTTTTCTACATTAGTCACAGTAACTGTCACAACTACTGATAAACACAGATATTATACCCTGGAAAATATCTAGTCAAGTATCTTAAGAATTACTTAGTTGAAATATTCTTTTGACTTAGAAGAGCTATTTAGATTACAGTGAAATACAATTTTTTAAAAGGACAGTAAACTGTTTATATATATACAGTATATAATTATGTCTTTCTGTGACATGAGTTTCTGCTAATTATGCAAGGAGATTTATATGAAAGATATTCTGAACTTACTCCTCGCTATCTGCTACAAATACAGTAAATGCACATGCACTTCAGACATAGATACTTCATTCTCCATACAATAGCAATGATTTGTGCTGGCATCACTGAGGTCACATTTCAGTACAAGAATGGCACTTCACTTGTAGCAAAATGAAGTCCCAAATGCTCCTTTCATTCAAGAGTTTGAAGATATGATAAAATATGATAAAACATATATTTACAAAGTATTAGCAAAAGAAAATCAGCAAAGGAACATTTACAAACCTATCAATTCCTCCTCTCTCTTCCTCCTGCATCCCTCACTCAAATAATAATTCTACTGTTAGTTTTGGACTTGTTAAAGCCATCCTTACCTAGACAATTAGCCCCATTTCTCTTAAATACTATCAGAGATTTACAAGTACTTCTACTATGGAATACCATACATGAACAACAGGAGCTACTGATGGCCTAATTTATTGCTCCTGGCAAGCACCAGTAATGCACCTCTGAACAACTCACACATACAGACATTTCAGGTGGACACTGAAGAAAGCAGGAACAAGGAGCTATGTTGGCATATAAACTTCAGCAAAAGGTATAATATGGTTCTATTAACTCTTAAATATTAAACATTTTGCAGTTTTCACTAACTTTCAAATATTGAGGGAGAAGTGTGTGTCTGTGTGGAGACATACCCCAGAGTTAAAAATTAAGGTAATGTAGAAAAGCCAAGCAAAGTCCAAAACAGATTCATATTCTTTGCAACTCCCAAGCTCATTACAGCTTAGGGGGGTTGAGATTTTAAGTCACAGAAAAACAGTTTGAGAAGTTTTGCACTAAAGAAGCTTGCACCAGAAAATCTCTCCAGCTGGTTTAAATATCATCTTGCATCCATTACCTGCCTGCATCATTTTTCAAGTGCTTTGTGTGTTGTTAGACATAGCAGATAACAGCAAATGATAGAAGAAAAAGTAAGGAACACAAATTCTGAGGCACTCACAGCAATTATATTGAAGAAGTCATCATCTCCAAGGGTATCCAAAATAGATGAAACTGTCTGTTTTGCAATAGTTAAGCGAAGCCCTTTCATACTGCCGCTGACATCTACTAAAATTACCACATCTTTTGGAGAAGTTGCTGCCTGGATGTACCTATTACAAAAGACAAGACAATTTGTTCTTTTAAATATTGAATTTTTATTCCTTTGAAATTTCTTAAACACCAGTAGTCATCTATTGCCTACCATTTTCTGTTTCTACAGTCAAAGGCAATGACTCCATTCTCATCAGGTTCCCATTTAATTCCTGTTTAAATGAAAGGACAAGAAGATCAAATTACACTTTCAGAGTACCTGTTAAAAACATATCTGTAGTGTCAGGGTTAAGTAATTCTTAGTGGACTTTCATACTTTAACAGCTAATGGTATTACAACATAAGAAGTAGCAAGAAAAAAAATAAAATAAGACTTGTCACTCCTTTTTAGCCTACTATAAATTGAAAACACCTTTGAGCATACTATGTTCCTCATGCTTCTGTCACTATTGCGATAGTCGGTCACTGGTGCTGACAGGCTTTATTACATGCTTGCCAAGTCCCTTTCAAACCTTGAGCACTTACTACTTATGGTTGATCTCAAAAGGTACTATTATACTGCTTCACTCACAGGTCACACACCTGACATTTTTGCTCATGTCACTGTGAAGAGGTAACATCTCCCAGTTTTAGACACCAAGAGATATGATAAAGACATTTCCAAGCAAAAGGGAAAAAAAAACCAAAAAAACCAAACAAAAAAAAACCCCACCAAACAAAACACTAAAAAAGACAGAGCAATCCTTCCTGCTTTCTACACTCATTTTCTAGTACAAAAGAAGAAGCATCCTTTAAAATAAGGACTAACATTTCCTCTACTTTTAAATATCATGGAGCTTGAGAACTGATCAAACTGAAATGATCTAAAACACAGCTGTAGTAGCCATCACTTTCAGTAGTACAGCCTCACAGTAAACTTTCTTACATTAAGCTAAAGACTTCAGACTTGAAAAACTTGGGTTGCTAAACCATGTCAGCTAAAGGAACAGTTCCCATTGTTGGCCTGATTCAAACCTACAGAAGATGAGGGACAGTTTGTTAACTTTTTAATTTATTTAATATGTAGTTAATGTGATGATTAAGTAAAAAACTTAATAGGTAACATTACACATATTTTAACGTATTTCTATAGAAATAATACAGGTTATCTAATTGTATTTTATTGTAATTGGTGTGAAAGTAACCAAGTTTTTGAAATCTTTGAAGACATCAGTCTAACTGGAAGACTGAAAACTGAACAATAAATTACAATTAAGTCTTACTGTATGCAGCAACAGAGTACATTACCTAAGTTCAGTACTATGTGAAAGGTCTAATCTTTTTGCAATCCTTCTCCATGGTTGACACTTTTAGAAGTTATTTGCTGTAGAAGTATATAACTGAACAAGAGTATGAGTACACAAGTTAGCTTGGGGGCATCATCTCCAGAGCATTGGTAGGAAAATCTCAGACCATTGAAAAATGTGATTAGAAATGCTCTCTCTGAAAGCAAGATAAAGTAAAATTTAACCTCTAAATACCTGTGGAAAGCCATATTTATGATAATGCTCATAGGAAATTTGCAGTCATAACATTTTTTATCTTAAGTTAAAACTTGTAGTTTTCTTACCTGGATATTGTCTGAAAAATCCTTTTGCACTTCCAAAGTACTGCCAGATGAGAGAGGGATCACGATCGAAGTTATCAACAAATACCTTATTTAAAGATTCTGACCAATAAACTCCATTTACAATGGCTGGATCTGGGAGAAAAACAAACCAAACAAACAAAACCAGAGAAAATTCATTTTACTTAAACAGAATCACTTGAACCCTGTCATCTTCACCTTATTCACCAAAAATGTAGTGATTACAAACTATTACAGAACATCTTTTGGTGCCCTTTGTCAATTAAGTGATTCAACAGAATGATTAAAATACAGAAATGCACCAGATCTGTTTTTTCAGGCAAGTTAAAATTGCTCATTAGACCCTGTATTGGAAGCCACTGCATCACTACTGGAGAACGGGAAATAATCAATCTAATAATAGATTATTTATTCCATTTACTTATCCTAAATGCACGGAATCTCTCACAGCAACACTTTATATGTTTGGGGATTTTTTTTAATCTTTACCTTGGCAAAACCAATCTCACTATACATGAAAGATCAAGGTGCAGGAACAGAAAGTGAAATAGCTCTTATTTCACATTTGAATGGATTGTGATACACAAATAAACACAAAAATCTCATGACAAGTAACACTCTTATTTGGAGAAAACATTGGATCAAATTCTCACAACTACCTCAGCTTTTATTCCCATAGAAAGAGAAACACAAAGACAGAACTTGATGTTGAAAAAAAACTATTTCTGTTTAAAATGCTCCCATCTATTACTCTCTAAAAACTCAGGCTGCTCAAATACGCTTTTAAGCTTCAGATTTGATTTGACAACAGAAATCAACAAACATATCTTAACAGGTACTCAATTTCAAACAGTGAATTTTGAAAAAAGAAAGAGAAACTATTAAAGATATACTAGATTCCAAATTCAATCTGTATCTGAAGTCAACAGATTAGAAAGGAAAAAGCCTTAATGAAAACCACAGATGCATTATTTAATTTCTAGAAGTGTGTATACATGAATACACAGTAACATTTGCTCAAGTATTTGAAATAATGCTTCCATTCACTTGTAAATGTTGCTGTATTGATTTCAGAAGACTGCTTAGAATGTGGTTTTAATGGAGTAGAAAAGAGGTGAATTCTTATCTTTCCTTACTTTCATCAAGAAAAACAGCAAAAAGGGGAAAATGTCTCAGCTACAAATCTCTGAATGTTGCTTTCAGATAAATATTTAGGTTTACATCCTAAACTGCTGAAAAAGTAAGGTCAATAAAACAGCTGTTGTTTTTAAAACATGTGTAGTGTAGTTATTTGTTTCTTCAGAAGACGAAATACACGTTTAAAATCTGTCTAACCAGACACATGCCAAACCAACCAATGTCACTAGTCCAACAATACCACTTCAGTTTTTTTCAAGTCTGCAGTTACTCCAGTAAGCAGCTCTGATTAAGACATCACAAATTAACTTTCAAGACTGGCTGTCCTGAGATTCATTATCAGTTTGTGAAAAACATGCTTCTAGTTTAGCATCCCAAAATGGTGATTCACTGGTCAGCACTTAGGGACAGGACAAGTGAAGCACTAGAAGAATCTCTTCTCAGTCCTCCAGAACTTCTTAGTAGTAGTAGTTTAAATACTGATCTTCTGGTTCTGCTACTACACCCAAGTTATGGTACAGAATGTGACTCACCAACAGGCACGGTGCTATTATTCACTTATTACAATTCTGAGATAAGGTAAGAACTTCAATTCATCTTTGAAAAGAACAACACAGTTCAGAGCATTGGGTTTGTGACTGTTCTGGTTTTTTTTTCTTGGAAATGTTGCTAGAAAAGCCTGCATATAGAGGAAAAACATGGATCCTTTCCTCAAGCCCCTAAAAGACTATAAGCTATTTATATGCCCTTCAGTCACCAGAATTAGTGGAAAGACAAACAAATTGAACAGAAAAAATATTATCTTAATTTATATTTAAAAAAAACTACAGTGGTTCTTAGCAACTTACAGTTGGATTTCAGCGCCACTCATCTAAGTAGTGACCTCTGCCTCACAATTTAATTTTCCTTAAATGCTACATAATACACTCTTCAGCCTCATAAGGTCATGGGACAAATTTAGTCGTCTGCCTGTCAAATTCTAAACTGAATGTGAAATCCTTCCAGTGGTATTTGGGGGGGGGGAAGTGTGTATATATATATATATATATATATATATGATAAAAATAGATCTATAATTTACTTTTGAAAAATATTAAAATATTCATCCACTGCAGTAATGGATTTACTTTTCTTAGCCTATCTATGAAAAGTCACTTAATGTGTTTAAATATCTGCACCTCAGATTAGAGAACTCAATAGAAATATAAGCAGGATATTTTCCTTGCATGTGGCTGGCTAAGTCTATGTTCTGCAATAGGGCAACCACACTAATCACTAATCCAAATGCTGATCACTATAAACATTAATCCAGTGACTCTGAAACTAATAGGAGTGTTTTAGCTGAGAGAAGCATTAAGCAAGCATTTTAAATAAGAAGACACAAGCAAAATATGATCTATGATGAGTAGATTCCTCAAAAAGGAAAGCAGGTGACAACTCACAATCTTCTTACGCCCTGCACATCTATTATGTCAGCTGTCCTCTTTTGCAATGCACCAAGTTACATTTTATGCATTAGCCTTTTTTTCTTAAAAACCACAACAACAATTGAGGTCACACTCAGGTTTAATCCTTAGAATTTTTTTTTTTTGTTAAGTTGGGGAAAAAACATATCTATTGTACAAACTTGCAAGACCCCAAGTGGAAATCATGTGCCTTTATTGTCAGGCAGAAGAATCTCAAACACAACCTCCTTGTTTTAAACTTGATAATGGCTTATTGTGGGTGCATCTCCATCCACATGCAATATCCTAAATACAACTGAGGTCTGATGATACATCCTAATAAAAAACTTGCAGTCTTATAATAACTACATGTTAAGCTTGTAGTTCGGGGCAACTTCTAGTTTTAGTAATTACACTAAAATTGCTCCCTGTAAGTCATCTATAAATAGTATTATTAAGCTCTTAATATTACTGGTGAATATCATCTACATCTCTAAAACAGTTATATGTCAACAGTGGTAAAGTAATGCTTGTGAATATTTAGAAATTTGAAGGGGGAAAAAAAAGAGCTTAATATAAATGCAAAAGCATTAATGTGACATCATGAGGCTCAAAGACAATACATATAAATAGATTTTACCACAATTCTTGGAACAGAATTTCTATATTTACTTCCTGACAGGAACAGTTGTAATATAACTAAATTATTCTCTTCCCCTCATCTTTTGGATGAGCTGGCTTGCAATTACATGAGATTTTGCTCCACTGCTGTTTGTGTAGATGTTACCTGTTGGGGTTTTCTTGCTGATATTTAATATAAAACCAAGCCCCAGGCAAATAGGTATGCTGACACAAATCTGAAACACAATTGCTAAACAACAGTACAAAAACATGTAGCAATTAAGCTACTGTCACAGATACTGCTGATCCAAAGCAATGAGTCTGAAGTCTCAAAGGCAACCAAGATGTGCAAACCGATGCAACAGCATGCCAAAACTTAGCCATGTAATAAAATGTATTTTCATTCACAGAATACATAAAAATACCTAGAATAGAGTACGTCTGTGCCAGAAAAAAAATTATACATACATGACAAATTCTACTTTGTAATTAACTGAACAAAAATTATAGAAAAAAAGGAGCTCACTGAGGAATTCAGCGACCATGAAGGAAGTGCAGAATAGTTTTCTCTCTTGCTGTACATGGCGTTATTACCAAGAAAATAATGTTACCAATGGTCCTTAGTTTTGTTCCCCTATTATATTACCTTCATAATATAATCATTAATTTCTTCAGGAAAGATGTCAAACATGCTGGCATCCACAGTGGCATTCCTTCTTGCAATATTTGACAATCTCAAAGGCAGCCCCTATCATTGCAGACCGATACTGTCATACAACAAAGCAGAACGAACACAGCCTGTAGGGCCAAACACTAGGAAAGGAATGCAAAACCCAGTACCCTTTTGGCTCAAAGATAGCAACAACATTAGCTTAGTTTTGATGACACTGACAACATATTTAGTCTGTCCATATTTTAAAGAATAACAAAATCACATACTTTGCTGGGACATAGACTAATAATTACACTACTCAACACCATTATGAATGCTTTTCAGGATGATCCAACATACGTAAGCACTGGGGCTGGATGCCAATTTTGGCAAATGCCTTTGCTTTTTTCTCTCTCTTTCCCTCCCCCTGCCTCCGCTAAGTACTGTGGATGCATCAGCTTACAGATCAAAGCATCTGGCCATCTGTAGACATAAAAGAAGGTGTTTGTCCACTTTGCTTCATGCGCTGAGAAGCATTCACCGATGTCAGAAATCACATTCCCTCCTCGTAAGTATATGAGGTGATAAAGAATTCAAATGGCTGACTGTATAAAGGCATAGCAGAAGGCATTTAGTTGTTTCAGATTCAAGCATTGCCTTAATAACGTTCTCCTCCTCTGAAGTAGCAGCGCAAGAATTAGGGTATGATTAGTGTTTATTTTTATGGTGAGGTTCATGATTTGAGGGTTTTGTTTGGATGCTGGTGTAAGGTGGTTGTTTTTGTGGGGGGGGCATTGGTTGGTTGGGTTTGGTTGAGGTTTTATGGTAATTTCATTGCAGAAGCAAAATTAGTCTCAAACACAGAAGAAAGAAAACATGAAGAAGAAATTTCTGCACAGGCTGATGGAACAGTGACTATCAGCAACCAGGAAACCTAAACCTCTGCGTGTGGGAAGCAGGGAAAACATGATCAAACAACATGGGAAGACAGTGGAACATACCACACATTAGAGAAAAAGAAAGCAAACATAACTGCTACTATATGAAACTCTGCTATAAAATATTTAAGACACAATATACCAAAAGGGACAACTACAGCAGACCTGCTGTCAAAGTGATACAACGACAAAGTATAGCCTTGGAAATAAAAATCATCCCTACAGAAATTTCTCAAGGACAGAACTGTTTGCAAACCTTTACAAAAAATGTTTAAAACACAAAACCACACAAACCTGTAAACTGTCATCTCATGATAAATGTCTAATTTCTATTGCTCAGATATTCAGAGAGAGATATGGAACTGCAGAAACAGGCCAACTTAGTTACACAGCACAACGCCGTAAGGACTAACAAATACTGCTTCAAACAGGAGATGTTTTGTCAACACATCATGCCTCTTACAATCATCAAATGGAGTCATGAGAACCTTTAGAGGAAAATGTTTTAGCTCGTAAAATGCACTCCAGTCGTACTGGGCTATAGTAAAGTAAACCTCTAGTGCTACATTCTTTGAAGTATCAACACAGTATGAACCCATATGCATCAGATAGGGCACACCTCTGTTAAATTGACAAGTTACCATCTCTCATCCTCTCAAATCATTGGTCCTTTACTGTAGTGCATTATAATGCTTGTGTATTACCTCTCCCTTCCTTCCAAAAATGACCTTTTGCACAATTTGAGAAGGTGAGAAATTTTAGTCAGACAAAAAAAAAAAAAAAAACAGGTGGGAAAAAAACCTCACAGACATGAACATTTTCAGCTGGTTCAAAGCCTCTGAAGCTCGTATTAAAACTGGGAAGATGCACATATACTGAAAACACTGAACAGATGCACTAATGCATCTTGGGGTGAATACATCATAAAATCAGTTTTGGAGTTTTAAACACTATTTGGTTCTTCAGGAATGTGCCAAATAAAAGCTACAAGAAAGACACCTAGATAAACAAAGCATTGTGTAAAAATGTCTTTGTAAGTTTCTAGCCAAACAACACTTTGAAACAGTTTATATTCTAGCCAAGCATACTAATACTTTACTAGAAAAGTGACCTTTCTTTTCTCCTATTCACACAACACCAATCCAAGAAAATTCAAAGAATCTGTGTTATGTAACAGGACAGAGTGACAAATTTCTACTCTACTTTAAAATAGTAGAAAAAAATGACAAAAATATATCTTTAGATACATTAGACACAGTGATTCTTTGTCAAACAATCAACTTCTCTGCTCCATACTAAACATAAGCTACATTTTTCACCAATGCCACGTACCCATTTGATCAAATGGTTTTGCATATTCAAAAGAGGGAAACAGTTTGTACATTAGAGGCTAATGATGAGTAAAAGCCTACAAGAATTGATCCACAGACACAGATAGAAATTGGAAATAGCTGTTCTCAAAGAATAACTAAGCATATATTACCACTAAAATGTTTGTTGCATTTTATATGTGTTACACACACACACGCTCTGTACAGCCTTAGGCAATGATATACAATGTGGAGTGGGTGATGTGCCTGATGGTTCGGGTGTTTTTAATAGGCTCAAGTCTTTCTTCTTTGTGTGATAACACAAAAATGGAAGATTACAACAAGAAAACTTTGACAAACATTGGTTTTCCAAACTCAAAATTTTAAAGAAATGGTTATGCCTCTTATATACCCCAATATGGGTTACCAAGTTCCCAGGCTCAAGTGGATGGGAACAAGAGTGTCAAACAGCTGCTTCCAACTATTCACAAAAGGAACTAAAACTGTAGTCCTGCAGCTTCTAATCAGTCACCAGAGAAGTTAGTATTCATTAGAGACATTAGTGCAGAAAAAGGATAGATAAAAGAGGGGACAGAGTAATCTTCTACCATTAATAGCCAATGTTAAATTATCTTCCCTGTCTTGCTTGTGGAACCAACAAGGACACTTCTTAATGTTGTACCTGAGATAGTGCACATTAACAAAACTTCACTGGCTCACATTTATCAAAAGGCAAAGCCCAAACCCAAGTCACCAAGCAACGGCTGCTGAATAAGGAGTGGTAGAGAGTAGGGCTTTTTAGAGGGAAAACAACGTTACCATGTATCCTCTATCTGACATCTAGTTGCCATGGTAATGCGGATGTATTAGAAACATACAGATTAGATCCACAGCCAGATCTAGACAGATAGGATAGCAGAAAGATAAAGCACAGGATACATCTTTCCTGGTGAAGCCAACATTTCCAAAAAGCTTGCTGTTAAAGACACAGAAACTGAGGGGGGAGGAAGGGGGAGGGGGGTGTTTAAAAAAGAACAATAAATCTGTTAAGACAAAACCCTTTGCAAGAACAAAGCAGCAGCCTGAGTAGACTCTGGGAATCAGATTTGAGGCAGGATTTGAGCAAAACCAGATGGGACAAGTGGAGCTGTCTGTACATCTTCGCCCAATAGCCAGTAAGAGTTAAAACAAAGCAATATGGGAGGATAGAAAATACTCTGTAACCTTGACTAAATCAGACCAAAACAGTTTCTTTTAAATTAAACAATGACCAAAGTTAGGAACACAGTGCAAACACCATCCTAAAGATCTTAAAACGTGCAGACAAAGAAGTGGGGGGCAACAATTTCAACATATAAATAGTCCAGGACAATATGTGGCCATGACTATTTAAATAACAATTCCAGGATGTTGAATTTTCAGAAGCATAGCCCATAAAATCGTATGCAAAAGTGACAGACTAGATTTTACTTCTTAATTTCACACCTTGAAGGAAAAGGGGTTTACATATTTGCCAGCTGCAGATTACAATCTTTCTGCAGCGGCCTATTTGTTGTTTTTTTTTTTTTTTTTTTTTTTTTTTTGGATCTAATATTCTAGAAAATAGGTAATCTCAGTTTTGATAGCCACTTGGAAGGCATTGATAGGAAAGTATGACTGAACGATATTCATAGCTCTTTTTAAGTATCAAATTGAAAAAACCCTCACTTAATCAAAAAATGGTTGTGGTTCATCACATTTCAATATCTTTTAGAGAAGGCTCTATTACACACAGCAGATTTTTTTCCTGTGCTAGCAAAACTTTTGATTAGACTCTGCATTTATTGACTTGTAGTGCATAAACTCATCTTTTAACATGCAGTGAAAATCACACAATGGAAATGCCATTTGGCACAGGTGATTTTCTTCACCAATCTCTAAATTGTTCAAGTGAAACTTAAAAACAATTTGGGACATCTAAGACTAAGATCTACTTTTGCAATATTTCCAGCATGGTAGCCAGAAAGCATAGACTAGACCTCATGTTCTTGTTAGTAAAATCACTGAGTTCAGAGTTTTTCAAAGCTGTATTGCATTCAATACTGTTTGTAAATAAGTTCTTCAAGTATTTGCAATTGTGAAGGCAGAAAAAGGAAGGAAGCAAACAATTTCAAGAGAAGAAGAAAAAAATCTTGTAACAGGACAAAAGGCAATGGTTTTCAACTACAAGAAAGTCAGTTTGGGCTAGATCACAAAATCAACCAGGTTGGAGAAGACCTCTAGGATCATAGAGTCTAACCTGTCACCTAACCCTTCTAATTAACTAGACCATGACACTAAGTGCTTCATCCATCCTCCTCTTAAACACCTCTGGAGATGGTGACTCCACCACCTCCCTGGTCAGCCCATTCCAATGAGCAATCACTCTTTCAGTGTAAAACTTCTTCCTAAGGTCTAGCTTAAACCTGCCTGGCTACAACATCCTTTCAGGTAGTTGTAGAGAGCTATAAAGGTCTCCCCTGAGGCTCCTCTTCTCCAGGCTGAACACCCCCAGCTCCCTCAGCTGGTCCTCACGGGCCTGTGCTCCAGACCCCTCATCAGCCTTATTGCCCTTTTCTGGACATGTTCCAGCACCTCAACATCTTTCTTAAATTGAGGGGCCCAGAACTGGACACAGTAATCAAGGTGTGGCCTAACCAGCACTGAGTACAGGAGCAGAATGACCTCCCTGGTCCTGCTGATCACACTATTCCTGATACAGGCCAGGATGCCATTGGCCTTCTTGGCCACCTGGGCACACTGCTGGCTCATGTTCAGAATGTTACCAAAGAATTTTTTTGTGAGAGTGGTGAAACACTGGAACAAGTTGCCCAGAGAGGTGGTAGATGCCTCACCCACAGAAATATTTTATGCCAAGTAAGACAAGGCTCTGACCAATCTGTTCTCATAAAAGATGTCTCTGATCATTGCATGTGGGTGAAATAATTGACCCTTAAAGTTCCCTTCCAACACAAACCATTCCACCATTCTATGATTTATAACCAAAAAGATGAGAGCACAAAAATCATTGATTTCTAGATTTCCACAATACTAATAATAACAAAAATCCTAACAGAATGTTTTAAAACAAAGGTTTAAGTCACATGTCAAAATTCATTTCAACAGCCAGTAAATAATAGGTGTCAAGACAGGCAAAAAGAGACCCAAAAGTCAGTACACAAATGCTACAAGTACTCATGTCATGAGCAAAGCTGTAAAAGATGAAGTCTATGACAAGCCTGGGGTGGAGGAGTAACAAACAAACAAAAACCACACCAAAAAATACCATCACACCAAATCAAATGTAAGGTCATGGAAGAATGCTAAGGATGAGTTCTTCACATGAAAAAAATATTGATTTGTGGAAATTATAAAAACTCAGTTAAAAGTCATTTCAGCCAGCTTGTGTCTGAAATGACTGAAGTCCAAATATTCTTCAAGGCTTCTAAAATACTCTTAAATCACTTCTTTTACAAATCCTCATTTACTCAGGGCAATCACTGCTACAGAGATCAAACTGTTACTAATATTTGAAAGTATTTCAAATCCAGTGGAATGGAATTAGTCTCAGTGTGGTATTCATGCATGGAAAAATGAATTTATACTATTAAGACTTCTTTATCTTTTTACCTATCATTGAACTTTTAATTGCATTTTACAGTCATGAACTATTTTTTTTACAAATGGTGGTGACACAGCTTGACACTCTCAGCAGCATATTGTGTGTCTTATGTTTGTAAGTTGAGCTGACATAAACCATATCTCCTGTTGACAGAAATGCTTGAAAATATTCATGGACTTCAGCATACATCACAGAAAAACTCTGCAGTTATGGGAAGCACTGATAAAATCCTTTCTTGTGCTTCAAAAACATCAGAACAGCAGCTATACCACAGCATGAGAAAGTAAAGAACAGACAGAAGACAGACTTCTCTAAGCTAAAATTTGTACTATTGCTTTTATTTTTCAAAGCAGCAGATTAATTCTTGGACTGTGTAACACTGCTCATCAAATCTTATGTTCCTTCTGTTCCCTTCTGTTCTGTCAGTAAAAGACAGAGTAACATTTTGCACTAGGACTACTACTTCATTATCTCAATAACCGTGGATAAGTATCTGACAATTTACAATCTAATGTAATCTTCTCTTGCTCTTTTAACTTTAAACTCCTCAAACAAAAAGGACTTGGAGAACTTCACTTTTCAACTATTCATGCCAGCACTATTCTCTGTCTTCCTTAAAACAGAGCTTAAACTATAACATACCTGTATTTCCTAATTTAACAAAAAAAAAAAAAAAAAAAAAAAAAAACAGGCCAAAGGATGTAAATTATGTAAATTTAACAGAAAACCAGGCCAAATGATGTTACATTTACTGAGACACCTGCCAAGTTATGAAGCAGAGATTTTACAAGATTACCAGTCTCTGGACTGCTGCTAAGTATTTGACAAGGATCAGCCAATCTGAAAATAAAAACATTTCTCTGAGTGTCAGAACAGAAACTGGCAGAATGTAAGTCTTGCAGTCTAATGTTGGAGTAGGAAAGAGGAAACTGTTCCTAAGGAGGTATTTTTAACAGTTAATGACAATTATTTGATTTAAACCACTTATTTTCACCTGCACCCCTCTCAAATACATTATAGGAGACAATGAAAAGTTAGTCAACTAAAATAACTCACAAAAACATGACTGTGACTCCAAGCTGTATTTCCAAATCAAGTGGTAGTACTGTGAAACGTAACTTGCTTGATGTAAGAACGGATGAGGAAATTCAGTCTTTTAGACTGATAGATACTATGAAACATCAGAGAAAGTTGTAGTAAAGTGCCAAGACAAATGTGTTCAGCAAAAATAATGTCAACATTAAAAAGAAAGCAGTGTTAAGCACTATGCTAAAAGGTCATGTAGCTTCCTTAATTTACCTGTATAAGGAAAAGTTTGAAACAGTTCAATAGCACAAGCTCTATTCTCCCCTAAAATTTGCAGTGTAACTTTCCTGACATCTAACATTTTTAAGGAACCTTTATGCTGCATTTTAACATACTTTTATTAAAATTAGTAGCTGATTCTAACATGTTTTTCTCTCCCTGCACAGAGCATGAATCCTTCCAAAGCAGAATGCTTTGCTTTTCAGATGGGACATATACTGACCTCAAAATGGAAAATGCATTTGCATAACTATCTGCATGTGTCCAAACACTGGTGTTTTGATCTGGAGTGACAGGTAGGAAAGCAGGAGGTGCTTCAAAATGCCTTTCTGAATGAAAAATCTATTTATGTAAGATACTATTATAGCCTTTACAGTATGTGGTCATGTTAATATACTTCTTTTTTGTGTTACCCACTACAAGCACTGCTTCACCACATACCAATAAACATTTCACCTGGCACACTTCAAAGACAGTAATATCCTTTCTCATCCCAGAGTTTAAGATTTCCTTCAAATTAAAACTAGAACATTCTCTAGACTAATTTGAATAGACATCATTGTAAAACAAACAAGGAAGAAATATTTCCAAAACTGAGCCAATTCAGAACAAGCCTATTCATTTGCACCAGCATGGTACTTCTGCATATGTGCACCTAGGATGACTGGCATTTAAATAATTGTGTGATGTGATACTTGAGGACATTAATAGGAGTGAAGTACAAAAAGCACAAGCTAACAGATGCAGTTGTCTGTTCCACAGAACTTTGAAGCTTAAGCTTCAATCTCCCCCACACAGAGCATGGTGGATCAGCAAGCATTAAATTTTAAAAACATGAAAATCAATGGAACATAACTGTTTGTGGGGAGGAACACTGAAGAGCACCAGGTTGCTAGGCCAGGTCTAAAACTCTTCAACAGTCACACAGTTTAAAGTAAAAAGCTGCTTGGGGCTATACAGCGGAATCCCACTGGAAATAGACTACAGAAAACCAAGCAAGCACTAAATTACTGTCATAAAAATACATCATGTCTCTGAAAAAACTATAGGTCATATGCTTTACAAATTGAAGACAGTGTAAAGCTGCAATCTAGCCAGCTCTGGATGGGAAGCAAAATAGAGACATCAAACTTGTGCTTCATCTTAAATTAAAATTCTTCTGAACCAGGACTTGACAACTTAGTTGCAGAACTATGGTCACAAAACTATCTTGCAGCCATATTTCCATGCAATATTCCAATCAATGATGCTTATATGTCAACACCCTTCGAGGTAAGAACAAATTACACAACTCTCCATCAACCCGGTTAGTTCTACAGTTCTATGTAGCAGAGATATGCCTTTAAGCCTTTTTCTCTGATATTCACCAGTGACAAAAATTAAAATACATTTAAAATAATTAAGAGTACACAGAATTTGAAAATCTGTTGTTCATCTAGTAGTAACTTTGGGCTCTTTGCTAATGACTTTTAATAAACACAAAAACTTGGATAAACGACTAAATATTGCAAAGCTTTAGAGTGCATTTAATTCTACTGTCAGCTGTGTTAATAGGATAAAGGTTTATCCTCTAGGAAACAGTCCTCTGTTATAAAACCCAGAAAGTAAAACAAGATTATATATATACTAAACTAGAAATCACAACAAAGGAAAAAACTCCCATTAGGTTAAATCAACTTATGTAAGCCTACTTCCTTTCTATTGCCAAGAGAGATTATTTTTTTTCCCCTTTTAACAGAAAATCAGACATGTTGTTCAGGCTGCATTTAACCTGATCTCAGTCCTCTTTCCCCAGTCTACCTGTATTGATGTGTATCTACCCCCACCATCTCTCAGAAACTAGTCTATATATAGTAGATAGATTCCCATACAATTACCCACACCCTAGTTTTGTCAGAATAATTCTATTTTCAAGTACTCCAGCAGGAAAACAAATGCTGATTTGATTCACTTTGCCAAACCAGATTTGGGAAGACCTTATAGAGCAGCTTATGACAGCTAGTTTGGATGGGCCTGTAATACTCAGGAAGCACAAGTGGCAGAGAGGAGCAATTCCTTATCCCCTAAATAACGCGCAGCAGCTGACACTGCCTTGAGACGGTGCATAACTTCTTACAGGTAATTAATCTACCTCCCCACCCCCCCAAAAAAGGGCACAGAAATCCTTGTCATAATCATATGCACAAAGGCAATCAAGGAAGAACCAGCTCACATAGATAAATCCAGGATTAAAAACAGGAGAATGTGGGGCTTTTGTATAGCAGGGAAAAAAATTGTAATGAGAAAAGGAATACGAGAGACAGTTTGTCAGGGTGTTAGTACAGACCTAAAAGGGAACAACGTAAATGGTCAGTGCAAGGATAAAACTACACAAATTCACCTAAGAGTTAGCACTAGGCCTGAACAGCCACCTGAATTCTTTGTGTCTTCTTGTGACATCAAAGAAAATAAATGGAGGTATCAGACAGCCAGCTAGCAAAGTAAATCCAACCTCTTTCTAAAATGCATTTTAAATGACACTTAGCAAGCTTTTCTTTGTGTGTGTAAGATTTAAGTCCAGACCAAACCTGGAGGCAGAGCTACAGTGAAAATTTTGAGGCATACTTTTTTAAGCAATACATAGTATTTTTACACTGGAAAAGGCTCTCAGGCATAGAAGGCTCTCTTACAGTGAATAAATAGTTACATGAAGCATATTTACTCCAAGCAACAATTCAGTAAAAAGGTTATTTTTTTATCCACCTCTGATTAGAACCCATTCAAGTTTTTTTCTCTCTTTTTACTGTAAAAGACCTGCATCACTTCATGTTTCATTGCATTCATTTGCATCTAGGGGCCTGAGTGAGATACTGTTTTCCCATGTGAAAAAACAAATTATACAAGGCAATAAAATCATGGAGGCAAGTATCAAAGAACATACTATCAACCCTTGATTCCTGAATAAAAGCTGTAGACACTGAACTACTTAAAATCTAAAATTCCAACTACTTAACTTCTGGAAACAACACAAGCTAGTTAAACAAAAAACTTCACACTTTTTTATATAAAGCATAATACAGAAATGGAGAAGTATTAACAATTCTTCCAGATGGACAGGTCTGCTGTGACCTACCCTTGCTTGCATTGCTAGGGAGGGTTTATGCTAATTCTTCACTTCAAACAGGCACTATATTTTAGACTTCTCTGAATGTATGTCACCGAGGTCATGCACCATAAGCATGGCATCAACCTTTCTCTGAAATTCAAGTCATAAGGACTTGAAAAAAAAAAACCTGAATGTAACACCAATATCAAAACACATATCACTGCTGCCCATGGCTAGAGTAAACACGAGGTGACTGACTTAGAAAAATAAAACTGCCACAGATTCTCCACCTGAGATACAGCACATGCTTGGGGGGAGGGTTGGGGGGGTGGAAGACAGACTACCAACATTCTCATCCTTATAAAAGGTAAAATGCTACTCTATTTTACTTTCAGTTCTTTGTGCTATGAACACCTGCAAAATCAGATCTCAGTCTTCTGAAGCCTTCTTTTATCATTTCCCCATGTACAGAAGTTCCCTATGGAATCTGCTTTTTCCCAGTGGCAAGCCTACTGCTAAAAACTACAATCCGCATGGACAATTACCAGAAAGCCTCGCCCGCACACCAACTGCCTACTTTTCAATTATATGTCACATTCCTAGGTTATCCTAACTGTACCACTTCCATATCAGAAAATAATAAAGCAAATGTTCAATCTGTGTAAAACTGAAATACTCATTTTTCATTATTATGAATCCTCCCTACAATATAGAGCTTACTACATACCCACTGATATGTAGAAAGATGTATCTGAGTAGGTTTGAAAGGCATACCAACAGAAGTATATATGCCAAGTATGTCTGAGACAGTAGCATGTCCCAAATTGCTTCAATCCTGAAATAACAGGATATATAAATAAAATATATAATACATAGTATATTTTATATAATATATATATGTATATTTATATAAACTCACTTTGGTACTGATACATAAACCATGCAAATAAACTTTATCTTAAAAGCAACAGCAGGTGAATTAGTGCCTTGCACAAATTTGTTCTCACACCTGGACTTCTGCCTTAACTATATTAGAATTGATTCTGTGCTTTCCAAACCTAAACTTTCCTTTTATGTATATGCTTAACTAATAACACATTTTTTAGCCCTACTTTCCGTCAGAAATCTGTACAGAGTTGATAATTGCCAGCTACCAAATTTGTGTATGGAAGAAAGAGCTACTGCTTGCTAAAACAGTTATCACAGAACGTCTTAATCTTAATTATTTATTCACTGCTTAAAAGGATACTGCCTTGCAAATCCTATGGCTATAGGCAATGAATACACTTTGTGCTTAATGAGAAGAAACAGAATGCACTGACAGATTTAGAACCCCAGTATGTGCTTAAACATTTCAAAAGGAAAACATCATACGGAGTCATTTTCAGGAAAAATGAGGGAGGCCAATTCCATCAGAATGTTCTGCAGTTTAAATGAACCGCCAGCCTTGCTGTGAAACAGCCTAGAGCTGAGAGAAATCTCTGTATCCACAGATAAGCACACTTCTCTGTAAAGCACTATCATCCCACTTGTTTTTCTGAATTCCTTCAGCTTGTGAGAATTATAGGCATGCCAAAAGAGTGTTTTCTGAGCCCCACAGGTTTTATGTTCCAAAGATCAGTAACTTTTCTATTTTTTATAATAACTGATATGCACTGTAAGAAAAATCAGGGTACAAGGATGTGAAGAAAAGTATAAGAGAACATCAATAATCAAACCAACCCTTTTTATTTTATGGTGACAATCAAGAGTATTGTAAATGCAAAGCTGACACTTTATTAAATTCATTTATTTTTCCTGCTAACTTTATGGTAGGTACTGTACTCAAACATGACATAAGAGCTACATTACATGCTTACAAATTAGGTTGTTAGCCTTTAGCTCTGACTTTCCTTTTCAAAATTGTTCAATGCTAAATTTTAATCTCATAGCCTTTATATTTATGGCTTTTCAAGCATTCTTAATTTCAGAATAAATATAATGAAATTTGCTTTTGCTTTTTATTTTCAAATGCTAAATAATGGTTTCCTTAGAACAGAAATTTTTTAGTCCTGTTGTTACCAACAATATTTTTAAGCTTTTTTTATGCAGAGACTGAGGGTCAGAATACATATCATGAACAGCAATGCTTTTATGTCCCATGATTTTTAAGTTAATCTCATTAGAGCCTTGTCAGGGACTGCTAACATTCACTTCGGCCATTCTCCAACCGGGAGGGATAACAATGATCATGCAAGCTGACCAGTCCAAAGCTTATCCCCACATTAATTCCAGGCTATGTATTATTTAAATATAATTGAGTCTTGATTAAGGGCTTGGATGACAGCTTTCTAACGGAGCACACACAATCCCCTCCACTTTAACTGACCCCACATTTGCGCTGTTTGAAAAATAATGGGACCCAGCTTCAGCCATTCACTCTTTTAAAATCATTGGCAGCTAGATTAGAGTCTGGTATTAGTAATTACCTAGAGAACAACTAATTAATCCTCTAATCATCTCTTGAATGAGCTAAATGGATTGAGCTTTAGCAATCTTTCACTTTCAGGCACATTTTTCAACCCTTTTACTAGTCCAATGAGTTTCCTCTGAACCCACTGAAAATTACCAATATCCGTACAACTACAAATCTCAAAAAGAAGGAAAAACTTTAGAACCAGCTTACAAATAAAAAGTTCATTTTCCTATCCTGACTTGATAGTCTTTGAAATATTCAAAGATCACACCCGTGTGTTCTCAACTGTGAGTTTGGGCTGCGGTTTTGCCTAGTAATTCAATAAAATACATCATAACCTGGAAATGAACAACAGACATTTTCTAGAGAAATCATGTTCTAAAGACACTTGGTTATAAAGCTATCAATATCCACTGCCTGCACCCTCAGGCTAGGATTTAATTAACTTATTATCATCCCTGCACATTACAGAACTGAAGAAAGAGGCAACAACAAATGTGACTATATAGACTTCTTCTTGATAAGAGTAACATTTCCAGCCATCACCTGCAAGCCAAGACTATCACATCCATCTGTAAGGATAATGTCAACAACAAACCAGATTTCAGCAGTTGGAATATATTTAAATGATTTTTAAAAATGCTTGTCTGCAGCTGGATAGAGTGATGATTTTGTCTGTTTTGAATTAGACAAAGTGGAAACACAAATAATCACAAAGCTCCATCTTCCTCCATGTCTACAGGCAGTCACAATATGAGAGGTCAAAACAAGATGCAACAAGCCCTTTGACTTTGGCCTTTAATTGTAATTAACCAGAACACAGTGATATGTTCTAAACGTAGCAGTACTATGTATCATGTAGCTGGCAACTGCTCAGGCTAGTCTACCTCTCCAGAAAAACATGATTGCCCAACCTCTATATCCTTTTGCAACCACACTTCCAACTCCATGCCCTTTTTTTACTTCCCTCTCTTGGAATGTAATTTACAGACCAGGTCAGTTAAAGAAATATTAGCACTTGCCCTTCCTCCCACCCCCTAAAAAAAATAATTAAAAAATTTGGTAGCTTTAGAAGCTTTAAGTGTTTTCCAAATCCTTTCAAAATGCCATGTATTAATCATTTCACAACCTTTTAAATACTCCCTGGGAAGCCTTGTTCTCTTCAATCCCTGATTCTCAAGTCTGAATCATAACTCTGAAGAGAAACTGTCACATCAATGGCTTCTCCTACACCAGCTCAACCTATCAACATTAACTCTCCTTCCATTTGTGATTACACAATCTCCTTGTGTGAATTATCCCAGTTGCTACCCAGGAATGTATTATGAGGAAGGCATTTATTGTATTTTTATCTGTCTTTTGGTACAGTTAAAATGAGGAAAAGGAACCAGATCATGAGATTAGGCAGCTCTCTACACACTGATGAGAAGCATAGTGTAGAGCTTGTTCGGAACATTTAGTGTTTCTCTTCTTGGTTTTTCTTTTATTACTGGTTTGAGAAAAATAAATAGGTGTGTGCTGTATAAGTACAGAAAAACTGCAAAATTCTGCTGTCTGATCAAAGTAAGAGGCAATGGAAAATGAGTAATGATACAACTGAGTTCAGTTTACATTCCCAACATTGCCACCTAAGTGCATCACTCCTAATATGTAATGGAAATATTTAATGTTACATGCTACCCAGCACCTATGACAAATAGTCAGGGGATTAGAAATTGTAATGTAGTTTATTCACCCTAAATATTATATGAGAACTTACAGCAGCTGTGTATACAGTCATATGAAGCTAGAATTATTCCCAGAAGCTTGAGCATAAATTTAATAAAATATTCCCCTCTCATCTATCCCATATCTTCCAAAGACTCTTCTAGCTCTCAGCAAAGACAGAATGTAACTTGTGACAATAGCTGTTCAGGTCATCTGGAGATTCCACGAGAAAAAAAAAAGTAGACATAAGAATAAACATATTCTGCTATATTATGTGCCAGAATTCATGCAAGTCTAATATGCAAATTGTTAACTACACCAAATTGCAACTTTGCAACAAAAGATACTACGAAACTCATAGTTAAAGAATTCTTTTCCTGGAATTTGAGTTTAATTACAAACCAAAACCTACACTTGATATATAGTTAATCAGCAGCTTCATTTTTAAAGCAAGAAGGTTCCTGTGTTCAGTGAGTGGAATAATAAAATAAACCAGTTATTTTCTCACCCTTATTGTACATATTGGTTGGTACTTGGACATCACTCAGACTGATGTTCACAGGCAAGTTGTTGAAGTGGTCATTTGGCACTAGAATGAACTCCTTCCCCAGCTCCAGATAGTTTCCTTCTTCATCCCGCTCATTTATGAGCACAGCATTGAAGTATTCATACTGCAACAGAAAACCACATTCAGTATCCAAGATTCATGTTCAGCATAAAAATATGAGGTTTGAATATTTTAACATATGTATCCATCCATTGATTACATTTACATGTTTCTTCATCTAGAATAGCACATTCTAGATGTTTTCATGATCTCTGAATCCCTCTGTACTGCTAATGGAGGTACATTTCTGAAACCAGTTCAATTAGTCCATCTCAAGCAAGTTACATATTACCTCATATCTCTGGTTGCCCTGAAAATGTTAATGACAGTCCAACAAACAGCCTGAGTATAAACAATATATGCACTACATTTAATATAAAGCTCTGCAGACAAATAATTCTCTGCATAATTACTTAACAGTGACCTCTCCATTTAACATATTTCATCTGTGTAGAACTTAGACCTTGACCAACTAAAAGTGTTTTTACTTCAAAGTAATTTTAATTACAACTGCTGTTGCTTGCCATCAATGTGTACTGACTAACATTTCCTAAAGTAAAACATTTACTTTATACTGAATTTTATAAATGCACATTAGTTTCTGTAAAATTATTCCAAATTTAATAGTACATATAAACTTAGCAGTGACTTATTTTGAGCAAGAAACCACTATCTGTCTGTTATAGATTCCTGAAGAGTACTTGGCTTTTTTTGTACAACTCCATGACCAGATAAGCAAAAGCAATTTAGATAAAAATATTGATTTCATTATGACCTAGTTTAACCAGAAATTCTATCAAGCTTTGAGGGCAACAAACAATGAACACTACATTTTAACCCCTTAAATAGCTTAACCCTTAGCAAGTTCGTGATGCATTTGTTAATTAAAAGGAAACAAACTTTAGTGTCTTTGAAGAATCTCATCAATTTAAACACAAGTCTCTGCCCTAACTATCCATTCAAGAGTAAATCAACATAAACCTGCATATTCATAGATCATATATATGTACACAACCTGAACAAAGATCACAGTATCACCAAGGTTGGAAGAGACCTCACAGATCATCAAGTCCAACCCTTTACCACAGAGCTCAAGGCTAGACCATGGCACCAAGTGCCACGTCCAATCCTGCCTTGAACAGCTCCAGGGACAGCGACTCCACCACATCATTTACAAAGATAAAACAGACTGGTGAGTATAAAAACTTAGAAGGCTTTTCACAAGTACTGCTAGTCTGACACTCAACTCATTTTACTAAACAAGAATTGGTTTACATCTTGCAATCTGACCACTTCTGTTAAAAGGCTTGATAATTTAATCAGTACTTTAAATGAAGGCATACTTGGAAAGCAGTGTTCCTGTCAGCCTGACCTCAGTGCCAGGCAAGGTCATGGAACAGGTTGAGTGCCATCACAAAGCATCTACCGGATGGCCAAGGGATCAGGCCCAGCCTGCATGGGTTTAGGAAGGCAGGCCCTGCCTGATCAACCTGATCTCTTTTTATGATCAGGTAACCCACCTGGTGAATGTGGGGAAGGGTGTGGATGTAGTCTACCTGGACTTCAGCAAGGCCTTTGACACTGCCTGCCACAAGCAGCTCCTGGCAAAGCTGGCAGCTCGTGGCTTGGACAGACTCACTCTGATGTGGGTCAAGAACTGACTGGAGGGCTGGGCCCAGAGAGCGGTGGTGAATGGTGCCACAACCAGTTGGCAGCCATTCTCTAGTGGTGTTCCCCAAGGATCAGTGCTGGGCCCAGTCCTGTTCAATATCTTTATCAATGATCTGGACCAGGGGATTGAGTCCATCACCAGTATGTTTGCACATGACACCAAGCTAGGAGCAGATGTGGATCTGCTAGAAGGTAGGAGAGCCCTGCAGAAGGACCCTGGCAGGCGGATGGGTGGCAGAGGCCAACGGGAGACGAGACTTAACAAGGCTAAGTGCTGGGTTCTGCACTTCAGCCATGACAACCCCAAGCAGCACTACAGGCTGGAGACAGAGTGTCTGGGGAGCAGCCAGGCAGAAAAGGACCTGGTTCAGTAGGCTGAACATGAGCCAGCAGTATGCCCAGGAGAGACAATGGCATCCTGGCCTGTATCAGGAACAGTGTGGCCAGTAGGACAAGGGAGGTTATTCTTCCCCTGTGCTCAGCACTACCAGCAATAGAACAAGGGGACACAGGGCACAGGAACGGGCTGCCCAAGGAGGTAGTGGAGTCGCCATACCCTGGAGGTGTTTAAAAAAAGCCTGGGTGAGGTGCTTAGTGCCATGGTTTCGTTGATTGGATAGGGCTGGTGATAGCTTGGACTGGATGATCTTAGGGGTCTCTTCCAACCTGGTTGATTATATGATTCTATATCCAGCTTTCATAACTTTTAGTTTGTCAAAATGGCCAACCCATAGCTTGGAGTTTAGGTGAAAGTAGAATACAGAATAAGGCACTGTACATTAGTTAGATCTGGAGGATTTCCTCTGTGTGTCAGAAATGTTCAAACTCAGTTTTTCACATATTTAATTGCACATAATGAGGACTTGGACACAGCAGTGTCCAAAAAAATCTATGCAATAGGAATTAATCCAACATGATGAAACATTTGGTATTAAAGTTATTTTACTTCAATTCAGATCATCTCTCTATAACCCCATTATCTGATGCATACATCTCATAAATATACACAGCTACTGAATGTTAAAGCTCTGGAAAAAAACACACAGTAGCCTCTCTCTTTGTTTCTTTTTTTCTTTCCTTAAGGAGTCACAGATTTAAGAGGAGAAAAAAAAAAAAGAGAGATAATTGATAATTTGTCTAAAGCTGTAGTTTCATTAATTAATCAATTCCAAAAGTTATTAGAATTATTTGACACCCCCACAGATGCTATCCTTCTCCATACAGATCTGGGAGATTGTCACTGTTGTAGATTCGGCTAGTCTCATACCAAAAGCGAAAGGATGAGGAGATGTGATCATTTTCAAGAAACCAGTTCTTGTTCTATCTGGGAGAAACATTTTCTATCTCTGGTTATTATCCAGGTTTATCACGGATCATTAACTGCACTGCAGGCCTGCTGCCCACATGTGACAGCAGCTTTTTCAGTTTACCCTTTCTGCACAAGCCAGAGACAGTTGTCAGAAGACTTGAAAGCCCAACTCGTATTTCCCATCTTAGTAAGAAATAGAATATTCCTTCCAACATTAAACCACACACTAATGACTGTTGTAAAAATGCAATTCTGCTCCAATTCCAAGCGAAAAAAAAGAAGTAAGCTCTTAAGCTTTTCCATGATATATTATAATATCTAGGTCTGGAAGAAAGGCTGATATTTCATCCCCTGGGACTACAGAGATAAATAAAATCATGTATTTAATGCCTCTCTCTTGCCAAGCACCTCTCTTCACACCCTCTGGACAGCTAAGTTCCAAAAGGCTGAGGACGACTGTTTCATCTGGTTTCCAAAGTACTCATTTTCTTGTCCTTAAAGACACAGATTTGTTTTGCTTTTTCACTGTGGAACATAACACCACCTTTGTGATGGTTTGGGTGTTCCCCGCCCCACCACACTTTGGAAATCACCCAGACTAGACTCAGCCAGCTCTGGAAATTCTGAGTGAAGCTTGTATTTACACCTTAGCACAATATACAAGCAGATATTTACAGTATATACATTCATATTCAGAAATACACAAGGTAAAAGGTAATACAGAAACACAACAGCCTTCCCAGAAACCTGAGTCCCCAGGAGGGGTTCCCAACTGCCCTTCCACCTTCTCCCACCCCTCTCAACCTTTCCCTAGTCCCGAGGAAGAATGGAGGTTCGGATAGGAGGTTAGAAAGCAAGGTGGATTAATCAGAGAGACAGCAGAGAGGCTAGAGAGAAAGGCAGCTCAGGCAATGTCCCAAGAAGAAGTGACTTATCTATGTTTGGATTCTTGTTCTTACACCTCTCAGCAAACCTATGAGTGAAGTAGACATCAGCACTATTTCTCTTTTATAGCCTGTGATCTAATCCTTCTCACCAAAACATTCTAGCTAGCTTCAAACTAGCGCAACCTTTGCAACTGCTGGGGCTACAGGTAAGCCATTGTGTTGTTTTCAGGATGCTTCTTGGGTTTGTAAGTGCTACCAGGACAGTTACAGTGAAATGAAAGCACCTTTGTTTTCTTATTGAAGACCACTATTGAAAGCATTCACAGCACCTCCCTCAAAACTGCAACACAAACATTGTATGTAAATAGTACATTTTAAGCAGAAGGTGGATACATTTAGGGATGAGCAGAGCGTGTATGAAAATATGCAGCAATGAACTTAAACTGAATTTAGGTTGTGTGTCACAATAAAATCTGCATAAATTCACATATAGACTTAGCGCTTTCATAGAATCAACCAGGTTGGAAGAGACCTGCACGATCATCCAGTCCAACCTATACCCCAGCCCTATCCAGTCAATTAGACCATGGCACTAAGTGCCTCATCCAGTCTTTTCTTGGACACACATATATATTTACCTTGCCCATAGACTTTATTGGAAATAGTAAGTCTAGTGAACAAGTTTCAAATAAGAATGTCAGAAAATACATGGAAGTCACATAAAAAAAATATTCTTTCCTTTCATTCAGTGGGTTATTTTCTTTTCCAAAGGAGTTAATTAGTTGACATCCTCCTTCATCATATTCTGTAATTGGCAAGGCTAGCCAACTATTAAAATCTGCTGTATTCTAAATAAATGAACCCACTCATTTCACAATTAAGGGTATTTAGAAGTGATTGTTTCTTTGGTTGATTTAGTATTCACTGATTTATTGGCCTGAATCTGTATTTTCCCTTTTCAGTTCTAAAAGGGTATACATAATAATATGATTTATGTGGGGCTTTTAAAAAGCAAATTGTAGCATAAAATAGTTCTTACAGTATTGAAGATAAATAATATTTTCTTCTCTTTTTTTAATAGGTTTGTGGGGGTTTTTTTCCTGATTAATTTAGGGGATTTAGGAGTTTGTTGGAGTTTCTTTGAAAGTGAGAAGCCTATAAAAATAATATATTTAAGAAAGTCCTGCAAGTTGTAAGGATTAAGCACCAAATAATATATATATAGCTCAAAAGTACTACTGAAAAAGATCAGCATTTTAGCAGAGCTGTTACTCAGTGGCTTCTTTTGGGCACTTTCATTCCAAGGAAATTATTGTGACAGCTGAAAGGTGATAGAAGGAAAATTAAAAATAAATATTGGAGGAAAAAAATATTAAAGTAAATCCATCTGGCATTCTGACACTGCATTTGAGATAATGCCCAGGAGAAAGAGGATAAAGTTCTGTTTGCTGACAACACAAATAGTCTACCTGCTAAGCTCTCAGAGAAAATTACTTCAATTTAATCTTGTCAATGAAGGTCAGTCTTTGATGTAATCTTAACTAGGTGAGTTCTGAGTGTGCACAATATAACGTGCCAAAAAGTTATTAGTCTAATAAATAACAAAATAATTATCTAGGCTGGGATCATAGCCAGGCTCTGTCGTAGCTTGGCCAATGGGTGAGTTTACACTAACCCTACATACAGATTTGCATGGTGAGCAATGAACTGGAGAAAAAGCATTCAAGTGACATCTCATTCAGGTGATCAATTATATCCATCTCAAGGTCTAAACATGAAATTTGTGCATTTCAATTTGCTCAAGTTAGCACATGGGTTTTTTTTTTTGTTTGTGCATTCCTTAACAGCATCTTCATCATTTCCAATGCTTAACTGCTTCAAAAGCCCCCATTATAACATTATGAGGAAGACAAGGCCACAAAAAACAGGGACAAATAGGAATCTCAACTTTCACATGATGCTAATATTTTACCCTTGTGAAGACTGTCTTCCCAATGTACCTCTACATAAATTGATTGATACTGCTCAACAGAACAAGCACTAGACCATTTTTTCTCAGCAAGTAGCTGACCATGTTTGATCAGCCTGCAGAATCATACCTCTAATCACCTGCAGAGCACTGAGCTGCTCTAAACATACCGGTATAATCACAGCAGACAAAGACTTATGGGCCTGTCAGGAGACTGATCACAACACCGATTTACAGGTTCATTGACTCTGACTAGCAAAGGCAAGTTTTGTTTTAAAACATCATAAGATAGCCTCAAACAATACAAAGATGTGTGCTGTAAGATCTTCTAGGGAGGCTGCCACCGGTAGATATTAATGATTGTAAAAATAATTCAGTTAAAGGGTATCATAGAAAAAACTGTGGGGAAGTGTCAGGTTTGTGGCATACAGTGAGAACCACAGGACAGGGACACAGGGAAGAACAAATCTACAAGGCAAGAAGAAAATACTGGAGCTATCAGTTCCAAATTAGCTACTCTGGCAAAACATTTCAACTAAACAAACACCTTAATTACAACAGATACTTTGCTGAGTCACCAGTAATTGAGATACAATGCTGTACACTATTGTGCCTGTCCTGCATTGTACAGACTAGATGGTAGATGAATGACATTCCCTATTCCTATTTACATTTGTTTTACTGTAAACAGACACCTTGTGATGCTTAAACTATTTTTCAGATGTTTGTTAACATTGTAAATAGTGCATTTATTTAAATATAAATACTGTTTAAACTAAAGCAAATTACTTTTAAACTTAGAGAGTATTTGGCACATAAGAGTATAACATGTACCAATTTAATAATCATAGAATCAACCAGATTGGAAGAGACCTCCAAGATCATCCAGTCCAACCTAGCACCCAGCTCTATCCAGTCAACTAGACCATGGCACTAAGTGCCTCATCCAGTCTTCTCTTGAACACCTCCAGGGATGGTGACTCCACCACCTCCCTGGGCAGCCCATTCCAATGCCAATCACTCTCTCTGGGAAGAACTTCCTCCTAACATCCAGCCTATATCTCCCCCAGCACAACTTGAGTGTCCCCTTGTTCTGTTGATGGTAGCCTGGGAGAAGAGACCAACCCCCACCTGGCTACAACAGCAATGAGGTCACCCCTGAGCCTCCTCTCCTCCAGGCTAAACAATCCCAGCTCCCTCAGCCTCTCCTCACAGGGCTGTGTTCCAGGCCCCTCACCAGCTTTGTTGCCTTTCTCTGGATATGTTCCAGCACCTCAACATCTCTCTTGAATTGAGGAGCCCAGAACTGGACACAGTACTCAAGATGTGGCCTGACCAGTGTTGAGTACAGGGGAAGAATAGCCTTCCTCATCCTACTGGCCACACTGTTCCTGATACAGGCCAGGATGCCATTGGCTCTCTTGGCCGCTTGGGCACAGGTTTGTGTCTTCTTAATGTTACAAAACAACGCAAGAGACAAGTTTGGTTTATTTTTTTCTGTAGCACAGAAATTAATGTTACAACAGCACAAAAAAAAAAAAAAAAAAAAAAAAAAAAAAAAAAAAAAAAAGGTCCTGTGCTCAGAACTATGAGAACTAGGAAGGTGGAGGAACACAATTGTGAATGATTTGCATGAATGTGTCACTATTATAGCAGTATTAGGGTTACACTCATAATTTGTAACTATGCAAGGACCATTATCACAGTGTTTCTTCAACCATATAGCTCATCTAAGACAAAGCTGGACATCTCTGGAAGAAGCTAATCAAGGACAGTTTATGGCATTTGCACTGAACCTCAAAATGCTTTGAGCAACAGAGAGAAAATTAAAAAGTAGCAAATAATATGGAAAATGAAGGGAGAAACAAAACCTGGCATTAAGTAGCACAGAGTGCTAGAAATGAAAAATAATTTGAATATCTATGACAGTTTCAGCAATATTGTTATTACCATCAGTGAGCTTAAAAATATAAAAAGAAAAACAGAACAACAAAAAGAAGAAAAAAGGAAAAGCTGTGGCAAGTAGGACACATCTCTGAGAGGACAGAAATATTCATGATATGTAAAAACGAAAATGAGAACAGTTACCCACTCTGAAGGAGGCTTTGCTGCTACAACATGCATTGACAGCAGTCTCCACTATGGTATTCATTTGTTAACAAAGAGGCAGATGTCTGAATGAATATTAGTTTCTAAGGCTATCTTCTGACAGTTGTCCTGTAAGGAGAGTTTATGTTTGGAAGCATATGATTAAAGCTCTTGTATTCAAGAGCTTAGCCTGATGCTAGTGAGGAAATATCAAAGGTCATAAAAGCAAACTGCCTCATTCAATAAAAACTGCTCTGAATTTCTGTAAAAAAGCTTTTGAGAAAACTGACATCTCTTATTGTAAGATACTATCTTCTTCATTTGTGCTTACTGTCTACAAGCTCTTGCTTGATCCTCTCTGGAAATGTCTAATGCTTTTTTCCCCTTTTGCCTTAACAGCAAAGCTCAGAAAACCCCTGAGATTTGAATTGTTGTGATCAGCCCCTCTCTAATTATGGAAGAAATGTTATTTACATTCTTGCAAAAACAGCTGATCTGTTTTCTACATAAGACTAAGATGACCTTTCCTCAGGCTGTTTCCTCTCAAAATCATTACCTGATTAAAATTGTCTTAAAATAAGATTTAAAAAATAATAGTTTATTGTAGGATACAATCAATTTTACCAGCATGCAAATTGGTAAACCACCAAGGTCTCAGAAGTCTTGTAAGGATTAACTGATTCACCAAGAGCAGCAAGTAGTAAGTAATCATGATGGCTCTTTTAAATCATCCACTGAAGTTAGAGAGACACTTCAGGTTACAAGTTTCATATGAAGCATTTTCCTTTACAGATGAAAAATTTAAAAAAAAAAAAATCTGTTTTTACATACAAAATCTTTCAAGTTTCTTTCATCACAAGGCTAAATAAAAACTCTGGTCAGCCCTCAGTTTAGTAAGGAACATGAAAAGGCTTTCCTAACAGGCTTCTAGCTTGACACTTTGGACACCTGTTTGACCAGCCTTACTAGAGACCTAACAGGTTTGATTAATCTAGAAAAGCAAGTCTTCAGTGTGCTCATTTTTATAAACATAAAATCCTCCAGGATATTTTTCTGCCGAAGAGAAAAATCAAATCCCTACTCCAGTGACACCATAATTTCTCCCTTCTCCCAATGGACACGTGTTAAAAAGATACTGGCTACATAAAATGACTAAGTTCAGAGTCAGTTATCATGCTCCTATGGAGCTGAGTAAATCATGGAGATCATTTACTGAAAATCTCTTGAGCTATTTTAATCAAGTATGTCATGACTTAAGTGAATCACTTTGCAACCAGAACACAATAATGATAAGAGTCTACATGTCTGTGAAGGTTGAGAGTTTCAAAACCACATAATTATCACAAAACCTAGAAAGCCTGCATCCCAATGAGCATACATTCCCAATACTGTGAAGCAATAAAAAGGCAAAAATCTCCAGCCTGGAAAATCTACCAGCACAGCAGTGCGACTCAATGGTAAAGCTCATCACATATTGCTGAGCAAGCATGACAGGAATACTTCTGAGGCTATGACACACTTCTCAGCTGCACCCAAAATGCTCCCTCCTGAACTTCCACTCCAGCACAGTCAGATCTCTCTTGCATCTGTGCTTCTATTGAGGATGCATCTTGCCAACTCACTTCTGAAGGATACAACAGAGAACTCTACACTTAATGCTTCCAATTCAGAAATATACTAACAGAAGAGGCTCGTTTTTCTTGCTAATAAACATGAGAGGTCTGTTGGGCTTTCCTTAAATCGCATTTTGGAAAAAACAGTAATTAGTCCAAAACCTTTCACTCCAAAAGGACAGCTCTTTGCAAGAGTAAAGAAAACACAGGAAGGCTAATAAGCACTTCTGAACACTTAAGGATGTTAAATCATTTTGGAACATGTTTCTGTCGAGCTTGCCATTACTTCTGTGCAACAGCAGTGATGCTTCATTTTGAGGAAAGGAAAAGAGATTACACAGCAAGTCTTGACTAAGGTAATACCATTTTTGAGGTGTTAAAAGCCCTCACTCTGCCTCATCTTTTTTTCAGATTAGATATAGTATCCCACTGATGTGGGTGTGGCCAAAGTGAGGATGCAAAATAACTAAAGCAAAACACATATTGACAGGTTGTCAGGGTGCCTGGCAGAACAGGACTATAAAATCTTGGCAGCTTTGAAGAGCAGTTAAGATGCACAGACATGCACTGGAGAAGGTTTTCAGCTCCTTTTCTATTTTAAAGTCTAAAGACAGAAGTGGAAATGCAGAGAACCAGCACCTTGATTTTTAAAATATCTGCCACTTCAAAAAATGCTCTTTTTAATAAGCAGCAGGGTGGGGAAACAAGCAAAAAATAAGTGTGTGTAATTTTCACAGGATTAACTACAGACTTCTATTGATCACATTCTGGGCTTAAGTTTGGACATATGTTAAATTTGATCTATGTTCTGAAGGTACTTGGTTACACTGACAGGGTACATTGAGTGCAAGTGAAAGTTTGTTCTATTTACCCTCACAGGCCACTTTTTTCAGAAGTTGTGGTTCAGGCCAACAATCAATGTCTTTCTTCCCTCTGAAGTCCACTAACACAGATATTCCCAAAGTCAGTCTTATGAGGCTGACCTTGATAAATTTAATACCATTTCCATTATTAGCTAGGACCACAGGACTCCTCCTTTCATCTTTAAACCCCTTTGGATGATGTCAAGCTACTGAAGAAGTAGAATGAACAAATTATATAAAATAATTCTGCAAAAGAATATTCTGTAAAATAAAATAACAGAATTACAGACTTGCTCCAAATCAATATGGTAATATTTTCTACAGACTTCCATCTTACCAGAATGTAACCAATGAATCATGTCCAATATAGAACATGAAAAAAACCCTCTCCATACTGTTCAAAATGTGCTACAGAAGTAGAAAAGCAAACTATTTCACAAACAGACAAGATGAAAAGTTTCAAAGTTTAATCAGTGTAGTTCCATGCAGGTTCAGCTCATCTGTCACATTCAGGTTGATGACAACCTCAAGGCTGTTTCTAATTATCAGTGGAGATATATCTGACTTTTGTGCCTTTTTACAATCACGTGCCCTAAGTGCCTCATTCCTACTTTCAAGAGGAAAAAAAAAAATATTTCTCAAGCTCTGCATCTTCTCTGTCTCTCAAAAGAAACAACTTTAACCCAGACTCTTCACAGACTAAGGCATGCATTCTGTACACAGCAAGAGCTGTACTCTCTCATCAACAAGATAAGCTCAGGGACAGTAGGCAACCTATATATAGTATTTTGCTGAGTTGGGGGTTAATAATTATGTCTATTAAAACAGAAATTAACAGGCAGTTCATATGTAGCAGTCAACCACATTTGAACACTAACCATGGCTTTGAATGATCAATCAAATACATATTTTACCAGATTCTTTTCATACCAACAGGAGATAATCAAAATAATTAAATACTGAAGAACTGGAACAGAACAAAATTTCATGTTGCTCACTGCAATCCAAGGTTTGTTCCGTAACACCCAACCACCCACCATACTCAAAGAACGTTCAATTATTATTGACTACACAGAGGAAAGCAAAACAACACATACAATGTTACCAAATTTGGGGGTAAAGTGAGAGACAATATGCTGAGAAACAGAACGTATACAAATCCTCTTGAAGTTATTAATGCTTCTCTCATGCAATACAGAAATTTGTTCAGCTAAGCTCACAGTTGAAATAACAAGACCACAATGATGAGTTTATTTAATAAAAGAAACATATCTCCAGTATTATACAGTTATGGGAGAGGATAGGAAGGAAGGAAGGAAGGAAGGAAGGAAGGAAGGAAGGAAGGAAGGAAGGAAGGAAGGAAGGAAGAGGAAGGAAGGAAGAGGAAGGAAGGAAGAGGAAGGAAGGAAGAGGAAGGAAGGAAGGAAGAGGAAGGAAGGAAGAGGAAGGAAGGAAGGAAGGAAGGAAGGAAAACTGGAAAAGAAGAAAAAAAGCAGAACAATGGCATCTATTTTATTCCTAAAATTAATTGGGGGGGGGGGGGGGGGCAAAAGAAAGGTAATGAAAATAATGATTCTACACATAAGGGAGAAAAAAATTAATCTCCTGAACTTAAGAGGATATTTTGCAAACTGTATTCATGTGCTAACATATTGGACTACTCTAACTTTCAAAGTTACACTATGAGACACCTGTAGATCATGCTAAGAACTGCATGGCTTCTGCAGGGATTCTTGCCGAAATGCAAGTATAGCTTCTCTGATTCTTTAGAGTTCTGCTTTGCATTGATTGCACGAATAAAGTTTGAAAGAATACATGCAGAAAACGCATTTACAGGTCATATTTTACAGCTTTTCTTGAACTCGATGAACAACTGTGAGTCCTAGATGTAAAAACCCAGAATCCACATAAACCAGCTAAGGCAGATTTACCTCAAGTACTAGTTTATATACGGCCAGCAATCTAGACTGGGGAGCAGGTTGAGGGTGATGGTGAAGAAGAGGGATGGAAAGAGGGCCAGGTGAAGAGCTTGGATACATAAAATTTTCTATGTGGCTAAAAGGAACACCTGCGCAATATTCACTTCCTGAACTTATGGAAAGTTGACAAAACATGATATATAAAAATGGTTTCAACTTCTAACTATTTTTTACATCAAGCAAGGACAGTCTAATGATGATAAACACTAACAATACTAAAGAAACTAATTATATGAACTATTCAGAACATCATCATAAAATTATCTAGAGTCTGTATGGTTATATTTGCCTATATTAAAGTCTCAGATACAGCATAATTTACTAGTATGCATACTGATCTGTAGACTCTGTTGTGATTGTACTCCTACTCATAACTTCAGAGAGTTATGGTCAAACCGTCACATAGTCTGAAAGCAACTGAAGAAACTATTTAGATTTTCCAGAAACAGTATCACTTTCCATTGAGGCAACCAAAGACATAAAACTCTAGTTTCAAGCTCATCTGGGTGATGGAGTAGCTGGTAGTTCTATGAATCATCTATCCCACATTCCATCTGGCTTTGCTGTCTTATTTACAAGCATTAGAAGTGCAAGCTGAAGAGGTGGGAGAGATAACATCTCCCAAAGACTGTGGAATCCAAGAAACATTCCTAGGAAGGGCCTTTCGTGAAGAGTCTGCTGATAATGTAGGAAGTCACCAGCGGACAATGGCAGTCCAAACCGGGTACACAGTGTCTTTATGTGTTTCACTCAGCTCAGCAGGAAAGATCACACACGTAGAGGCCTCTCAGCCATCTAAACAGATTAAACAACATTTTGCAGCTCGCTTTAGTTACACTCTCTAAACATCCTAATTTCCTATTTCACTGCTCCTTTCCTGTCGCTGGTAAAGAATAAATTGAAAACAAGACATGAGAGGGAATAACTGTACCATTCAGTCACAAATGAGTCTGAAATGCTCCTCTAGTGAAAAACATGAAGAACCCTTCATTCCTACCAGATGTTTATCTAAGATTCAGCTTCTTTCATTACCAGAGCAACATATAAAGTACAACTTTTTTAAGAATCACAGAATCAACCAGATTGGAAGAGATCTCCAAGATCATCCAGTCCAACCTAGCACTCAGCCCTGTCCAATCAACTAGACCATGGCACTAAGTGCCTCATCCAGTCTTTTCTTGAACACCTCCAGAGATGGCAACACCACCACCTCCCTGGGCAGCCCATTCCAATGGCAAATCACTCTCTCTGTGAAGAACTTCCTCCTAACATCCAGCCTATACCTTGCCCAGCACAACTTGAGACTGTGTCCCCTTGTTCTGTTGATGGTAGCCTGGAAGGAAAGACCAACCCCCACCTGACTACAGCCTCCCTTCAGGTAGCTGTCGACAGCAATGAGGTCACCCCTGAGCCTCCTCTTCTCCAGGCTAAACAACCCCAGCTCCCTCAGCCTCTCTAGAACCCTTTTTTTTTAATATATATATCTATAACTGTTATTATCATCTTAATGGAAAGCGTGAGACAGAGATATAGAAATTCCCTTACTTGTGTCTACACTGAAGAAGAGTTGAATATCAAAAGGTTATAGAAGTTGTTAAACCTATTTTACAGGAAAATCTTACATTGGCTTTAAGCATTTATTGTAGAAACAAAGATTTGTAAAAATATAATGTACTACTGTATAGAAAATCTTTATCAGTTTTGGATGTGTTGGCTCTAAGCTTATTGTCATGGTTAAAACAACATGAATAAAAAATTAATTACATGAAATGCTTTTGAAATAATTATTTTAATGCATAATTACTGTACTTAAGGTACCTTCCTTCATTTCCAGTCCATGACAATAATTACATGAGTGCCAATATCCTTTTCTGAACATTATAGGTCATAAACCATCTAACCACTGCAATTCAACAATGTCTTGAACAAAAGGCTTGACCAGCAGGAAAAAAGCATTTGAAACAGTGAAAAATTTGTAATGTTGACCCAAGGGTTATTAATTCAGACTTCCCAGATGTGAGTGTACTATTAACATGACTTACTAAACATAGATTCCAAGGGAGAAATTACACTAGATACTGTTAGTCTAGCCTCCATTGGGCAACCAGCTTCTGATTAGCAATTTCATTTAAATAATACATAGAGTGACTAGACCATACAGAGATCTGAACAATACATTGCACATATCACAAAGAAACACTGAAATGTAATATACATCTCAGCTATTCACTGATCTGCAGTTTAAACAAACCTGGTGACCTAAACCAGACTTACAAACTCCAGTGACTAAAAATATTTTCAAAGACTGATAGGCTCGTGCTAATAGATACCTAAAATAACACACATCATCTGAAAACAGGATAATTCCTCAGCAAATATTCAGGTACATAGAGCACAAATACAGGCTTAGGTTTACCTGCTGCTGCTGCTGAAAATCTGGGGACTGTTTTTAGTAAAGCTAACTGGGAACACTGAGTTGGCATCCCTGAAATCTCTCCAATACCCATTCTAAATATTACTGTATTTATAAAGAGTTTTACAACAGGAAGAATTATTATTAACACAAGATTGTTTTCTAATCAGAAGATGGTCTCTACTTACATATATCCTGTACTTTAACTGCCTTACAAATGTCTTGCACAGTTGCAAGCATCTTGGCTTCAGATAGTGACAAACCCTAAATACTTCAAGGAAATGAGACATATTTTTTTTTAATCTTCTCATCTCTATTACAGCTATGCAGAGACTTTTAATTCAATGTAAATGGTGGTTTCTGCAGCTGAAAACAATAGCCTGTCCCTATATCTTGAAATGCATACATGACTAAGGAGCTAATCTGATATGATACTGCTTTTATGTACAGAAGGATTAAGAGAGTTTCCACCTGCACATTTTAATATCCACTCCCCACCTCCTCTGTATGAGTGTGCCTTGGAAGGCACAATACTTTTGACTTTTAATGCTTCATTACAGCAGTAGTTCCTAACAGGTCATAGGTGTTCATATAATCAGCAGCAGGCAGTAAGCAAATAGCCTTCCTGGTCTTTGTTAAGAACATTCAGGAAGAGATCAGCACTGCTGATAGCTCAAGCATCACACATTCACATATTTTCCTGTGCTCCCATCATAAGTATTAATGAACAGATGAAATTCAAGTCTTATGATGAGGTTTCTCCTAGCTGAGCCTCACAGTAATTACTGAAGGACAGAAGTTTGTCAGGCAAGTATAATGAATGGGAAAAGAGAAGAAAATCCTCAGAATGCAGAAGCCCTCAACAGTTCTCCATGGAAAGCAGTACAATTAGTTCAACATTTCCAATTCTTGCAACAGAAAGAATTTGTGTTTCTCAGAGTTACCCACTGAAATAATTTCACCACTGCAGGCAGGTCATGGTTCTGTTGTCATCAGTAATCAAATCGCTACCTGCCTATAGCTCAAAGCCTGGGAGAAACTCTTCATTTAACCTAATGTTTACAGGCAGGCTAATCAGAGGGTCATTAATCCAGAATGGTAAGTAATAAGAGAGCTTCCTAATATGTTGTTATTATCTGTGAAACTGTCTGACTTGTGCAGATGTAGGCTAGAAGACATCCCAGAACAGCTGAAAAAAAACCCTTACTTTTTGCATTTTCTACCAAGCCAACAGCTTAAGCATCATCATGAGTCACAGAGGTTTACTAGCTGGTGACAATCATGTGTTGAAATTATAAACGTCAAAAGACTATGATTCACTTAAATCAAGCACCTGTGTTTAATTTATTTATATTAAGCTTCCACATTTCTGAGACATGGTTTCACCCAACTGCTTCCCTAGGACTGTAAATTACCATCAAAGTAGAGAGGAGTAAATCTGCAAAACATAACTGGGTTTCAATATGATGCACAGCAAACAACTGCAAAAGCACATAGCACTGTTAAATCTGCTCTAGCTTTGGAAACATCCTCACATTTTTTCCAGGGTTTATGAAAGAATTTAGAATGTTGCAAGTATATAATTAGTATTAGATGTGATTAATTCACAGTGTGGGAAAATACAGAAAGAACAGAAATAGAGCTCTGTGATCTCCTTTCTCTGCACCCAAGCTGCATTCAAGCATACGTCTACTCAACTCTGAACATACTGTCAGAACTCAGTTTTGGGAGCTTGCCTTTTTCTCCTCTGCCTGTAGTACTGAATGTTTCATTTTTCAATGTCGCACTGTTTACCATGAAAATATTTAGTCATATCACTTCACAGAGTGGTTCTGGGGCTTGCTGGCTCATGGCTTCTTTGTACCTATTTTCCTTCATTTTCTTCTCCATTCCTTTCTCACAAAGCTGTTTGCCAAGCCTCATTTGCCTCTCTTTGTAAAATAAGAACAAATTATTATCAGTCCTTTGAAAGGCACAAAACAGAGCTCTAGGAATAAAAGTTGCAAGTTTTGCCTGCATAGTTTGAGAAGAATCAGCTTTGATTTATACTCTGGTTTGCTCTGGATCTTGCTCTGAGCTGTGTATCAGGACTAGATTTTACTGGTTGAAATGCTGAGAACAGGGAACCCAGACTGTTTTAGAATTCAATCCAGAACAATAAATCATTCCCCAAAGTTCTACAGTTGTAGTTCTGTAATAATTATTTTTAACCAGGTTCAATATACGTAAAACAACTCTGAAAAATAAAATCTCTCTCTTAACCATATTGGTTTGAATTTCTAGCCAACGTTTACTGACACTCCTCTGAGTTCTACACTGGTGCTAACAGAGGAATAAAGCTCTTTGTCACAGTATTTACTGAAAAAAAAAAAAAACCACAACCCATGCAGTCATGTACTCTCCATTCTTCTTTTGAATTCAGTGAATTGTACTACATTTGGGTTTGTTTATAAAACATGTTTACTGCAAATTCTAAGTCTTGGAACATACTTTGTTAGATTAAAACGAATTTCCCTCAAAACATCTGCCTTTTAAAGTCTCAGAAGAACATTTTAACAACATTTTGAGGGGAGAGAGGGAAAGTAGTTAATAGGGGGAAAAAATATGCACTGATCCCCCACTCTCGTAACAGACCTCTCCCCAGACTACAAGAAATACTGCATCGGTCCACATGCAATTACAGAACTGGAAACTCCTGTACCAAAGTCTGTCCCCTCTCCTTTTAGTTGCTATGAAGTTAGTACCTCCAAGGTACGTAAGTGTCATGCTAGAAATTTCCTGACATAGGCAACTTGCCCATGGTTCAAGGTGGGGAAACACCTCAGAGAAGGTTTTCCTTCACCAGAAATAGGAAAACTGTAGTGGATAGCGAGCTGTCTTTTTTTCCTTTTAGCGGCAACCACAGGTTTTCAAGCGATACTACACAAACAACTTTTGAACAGTGAGGAGTTGCTGCAATCAGAGCAGCAGTCCTCCGTCATACCTTGATTGGAAGCCAAGGCTTCGGTAGTCCCTGCCACTGGCACAGCTGGAGCCACATTACCTCTTCAGCACAGAGGCTCCATCCCACATCCACATGTGCTGCTCTTGTGCTCTGGCAGCTGGGAGAGGTGAGGAAGAATACATCAGGGAGTAGGGGTTCAGAGACAGATGCTTGCTGGGGAGCAAAAGGAGTGAGCAGCTCCTCATCAGAGCTGGAAAGGATTGCAATGGGTATGGGGTAAGGGTCCTGGTGTGGGAAAAGAGTGAGTTCACACTGCCCAGGAGCTGGTGCTCCTCCTGTAGATGGTAGCTCTAGAGCAAAACTGGTATCTGCAAGTCCTTGACATGTGCCTTTCTAACAGACTGCACAGAATTACACTTGATATAGGGAGCTGCCAGCCATTGCCCCTTTGGGGCACAGTAAACTAAATGCTTCCTCACATTTGTATGAGCCAATATAGCTTTGTATGAGATTTATTTCCTTCAGGTACACTACGTGAAGAAACACTTAGAGAGGCTGGTACAAAGACCCTGTTTTTTTACCACCACCACTTAAATATTTATAGAAAAGGGAAGTAGTGGGGGGTGCTTATTGGGAAAGATTATAAAGAGAAAATCTGATAGTAAAGAAGAACGGATGTTCAGAGTGACCTTTTATAAATAACTACTATGGTCCCATGTGAGTTAATAAAAATGCCTACTAATTTAACCACATCCCTTTAACTTGCCCTTCAACAACTGCATGGTCAAGACAATGTATACAGAGAGAGAGGTCAGCATTTGCGAATGACCACAAAAAGCTTCCTCACTCTAGTATTGCAGACAGACTGTAGTAACAAGACTTAAGAGCTGAGTCACGGAATATACCCTTCCCTACATGTGTAAGACATTAAGTGTTCATCACAGAAACTTAAATAAATTAAATCATTCCATTGCAAATGACAAAAAGGGAACTTTCAAGTTGCAGAGTTATTATTGTGAGATATGGAAGCAATAAAGTTAAGGTTCCACATGCATCCTTAGCTCTGTGCTTTGGTCTGCATCTAGTGTGGTTGTTAATTCCATAAACCACTAATAAGATTTTCTTCCTAAAAAGAAAAGAATACTATGTTTTATTCCCATAGAGTCTACAAATTCTCTAGAAAGACAACTTAACTTTTAAGTAATCTAGTCTCTTTACTGACAAATTTTTAATGCACTAAGATATTGCCTTGAATTTAACTATTCTGATGCTCCCTTCACGTTTCTCTCCATGGAGCCCCACCAACAATCCCCATCTCTAAGAATCTAACCAGGGTACAAAGGCCTTTCTCAATAGATGTATCCCTTGGTGTTTTTCTATCAAATCACAGCATTCCATATATCCCAGAAAGCACTAAGATAAATCCAAGTTGAACTTAATTGAATGCACAGGAGGTCTTTATATGCCTATAATTTTTCATCATTACTCAGTCTTGTTATTCACAGGCTGTTAGAGGTTACTGACAAATATATATATATATATATATATATATACATACTGTGTGTTTTTCAAGTGAGTGACTTCCACTGACTCTGTCTGGCATACAAGAACACTGCACAGAAGCTATCTCAAGTGTGCATTACAGCTACAATAAAAATATTGGATGCTATACGGAAAACAGCAAAGGCTACACCAAATTCACACAAAAAAAAGACAGCTGATTCAGTCTTACCAATAAAAGATTTTATCTTGAACTCTACCATTTTCAATGTCTGGGGGCTTACCCGTCCAAAGTTACTGACATCCTCACAAATGTCTTTTGCTTTTCCCTTTTTTGTGAGACAGGCAAGTGTGTGAGACATTTTCTTATTGGATTTTGAGTGGTTGTTTTAAAAGATATTCCAGAGTATGTAAAGATTTCTCTGAAAACAAATGACCACCATATTCCATGTAGTTTGCAAGATGCATAAAGAAGTGATTCTTCTACAAATATTCAGAACTTCACTGCATTTTCTTTACAAGACAGACATGAATTTGGAAGGAAAGCTCGACATTTTATCTGTGTATCCATTGGAGGTGCAACACTTTTTTTAAATTAAATTAAACATATTTATTATATTGAGGCCTGTGTCTGCATTGTCTTTTGCTGGTGAAATGTTAAAATTTTGATAGGTTGAAGGTTGCTTATAAAAAAGTTTTCCTGTATTGTCTCAAATAATTTGAGCATTTTCACAGTTATTCTTCATCAAATGCATGGCTAAGAAAATTCTGAAAGATGCAAACTGGGAGATCGGCATTTAAAGACAGGCAACTCACATGGAAATATCATGCCAGCTGTAGTGGGGATGGTGTAAATGGTAAAATCTGAATATGCAAGAAATACTACCGCTTCCTAGCATATCTGGTATAGAATAAATACAAAAGTGAAGTACTTTGTAGAATTTAAAAGAGAAAACTGTTGAGCATTTTACATCTTAAGTGGCTGTGAAACACAGATTGAAGGCACATGCCAGAAGCTTGTGAATTCCATGCGAAGAGAAAAAACAAGACATAGCAAAACACAGTCATGCAAGAGGCCCGGGACAAAAAAACTGTCTAGGGCTAGCTTTGAAATATTTATAAACAAGTGTAATATTACAGAGGAGGGAAGGAATACTATAAGCAATAGGGTCATACTGTAACTTTAATTAAAAAACAAAAATAGCTGAAATACCAAAGGAACATCTTTAAAGAGGCTTTGAGGGTGGGAGGGCATAGCTGGGTTTTTTAAACAATCATAAATACTCTCAGTCTTGTGTGGGGATGAGACAAGACTGGCATCTAGTGGCTCGCAGTGTTATGGGACTTACTCCCATTGAACAGCTGGGATAGGTTCCACACCTTCTTTTTAGTCATTACCATTGCCTGGGCTGTAATTGAGCAGTATGTGGTGAATACCTTGCTAGCAAAACTTGGGGGACGGGGAGAGCTAGCATGAAAGGAATAGGCAAAGAGATATTTCTCTCAGCACTGTAGTAGCACCTAGCTTAGAAGCAAGTAGGCAGGATGGGAAGAAGAAATTGCAGAGTTTGTCAGAAAATTCTTAGTACAGCTATAGGGCTAATAGTGGCAAATTCTTTATGTATGAACATGTTCAGCTGCCACTGACTTCCAACTACAAAGAATATTAATAGAGCACTTCCATACACCATAGGCTTTTGGTGACACTTTCCAAAATGTACTTAATACTCTTTCATGAGTTGCATATTTTTTACTGTGACAATATTGGAAAGAAGTTCCCCAATTGGGAATTTCAGGAAATTCCTTATGTTAGGAGACAGTGTATTTACAGGAACAGATTTCCTGAGGGTCATTCAGATCCCCTGGGGCAAGACCAGTTTGTTTGCAGAGGAAAGGGTACAGTATTAGGGTATTAAGGAGATTTGATGAGTTCTTGATCCAGGTTCCATTTTAATTACATATTATTAATCATTGTGCAGTTAGAAAAGTCTAACACTGTCTATGTGTAACTAATTAGGAACTCATGTTTTTTGAATTAAAAGTGGTGTGCTGAGGTTTCTTTTGCAGTGTAGAGTTGAGCTAAGAATATATGACACTTCAGCACAAATTTTATTTCAGTTCAAAAATTGTTCCACTACATCAGCAAATAAACAGGAAATTAAATTGTGTATTATGTTCCAAAATGCATGTGAGATACTACAGACATTCCTGATTCCTCAAATGTCACCACTGAAAACATTGAAATAACCTAACCTGCTTTGTATTTGTCATCCTTATTTTTTACAACATCTCTCTGATAGTTAAAATAATTTATCTTTTAATCCTTGGACACAGTAACCACACAACCATAAGTACTTATTAATTTGTATTACTTATAAGGGAGATTGCAAGGAAAGAGAATGTCACAAACACTGCAATTGCTATCATCAGTTCAGAATAGCATGCAAGGAAGATTTGAATTGAAATCTGTGCCATACACAAAACCATTAAACTGATATCGAACATATATTTAGCAGAATCCAAGTGTTAAGTATTAGTACAGAAGTAAACAGTGATGTAATTTAAAACGCTTAAAATTTTATGTGATGTGGAACAAAACACAAAATCTATGTGGGGCGGTAATGGTCAACTTTAGAGTTCAGCTGACGAAAAAGCGTCTATATACTTTGGAAGTGATTCATTTTATTTTCACTTTTCACACTTGAAACTGATAATTTCAGCTACACTTCATTTTTAAAACTGAAATATAAAATTACTGTGGATTTATACAATGTACTTTGTTTCTGCCAAAGACTGATGTTCACCAAGTCCAAGCAGAAGGTTTTATCTTGGGTTTGTTCCTTTTTTTTTCCCCCTAAACTTCTGGTTAAGAAAGCTCACATTGGCTTAATATGGCTGACAATGTGAAAGCTTGAATCTAAATCCCTGGAAGATAAAGGATTATCAAAGTGAGGAGATCATAACCCTTGTCCATCATTTCTGCAATATAGCTGCTGACTTACAGTACAATACATGAAATAAGATTTCTTGGCACAATTTACCAGAATTGTAAACTCAAAGCTTGCAATTATACTTAAAGCAAAATCCTGTTCTCAGTAAAGAAAGATTAAAATACAGACAAATTTGAAGCCCTAGTCAGTACATTATCTGATTACATGATATACTTCTATCTAACACTCACATGTCACTCATTTTACATGATAATGTTCTAACTATTAAGGTTTCTGTACCTCTCCTTTGAGAATTAAGAAGACAATGGCTTTAGGCCTTTTTGAAAGACTCACAAAACTCAAAATTTAAACTAGCTTTTAAAACTGTGTTTATTTTTCCCATGTAGGCCAGCTATAACATGCTAGGAACACTCAGACCTTCCTGGTAACTTTTTGATTAGGACAGGTCGTATGATCAGGAGTTAAACTACAGCCAAGTGGTAGTTAAATTGCACTGTATATTGGTGTACTTAAAGAGCAGAGTTTGTTTCACAGAGCAGGACCTGGGTGTACCAACTCCTGCCTCAAACACACATGTGATCACATACATGCAGGACCTGGATGTAGTAACTCCTGTGTCAAATGCACATGTGATGACATACACGCATACAAAGTGATCCTTGCTGTAGAGTTTCTCAGCTAAACATGAGTCAAGAGAATTATACAGACAGGCAGGGGACATCAGAAATTAATTAGGTAACGAAGATAAGCAACACTTTCAGACCATCAACTACCTTGTTCTCCAACAAACATTTGGGGGCTGGGGGCAGGAAGTAGCAGAGGGTGAAACATTTGCAATATAAAACCAGCCAACTCCCATCCAAAGTCACCCACAAAACCCAGAAACAATGATTGCACCGATCTCCAGCAGCACTGCCTTTTGCCAACTCAAACAAGCTGAAGTAACTGGCCATCTGCAGAGAGGTGTGTGATACCTGCCCTCAATGTGTGAATGACTGCTTTTGGTGAAGAAGTGGGGACATGTTTTTAGTTAATGAAAGACAGTTCAACTGCTAAAATGTTACTAAATCAATTGTATATCAATACATACATTCTCATGTCGCAGCAGTTACAGTTCCGTCTGCAGGGTAACAATAATGGAAAACAGAACTTGCCATTATGTATCATTAAAGCATAATCAATTACAGGAATCTGTTAGTGCTTTCCTTCAGAGAATCAATCATGAGGAAACACAATCTACTTAAATGTGCAGATAACAAACGGAAATGATTTTTAAAACAAGGTGATTGGGTCGAACGCATTTTTAAAGATAAACTTAAACAGATTTCCTGACCTCATTTTATTAATGCAAAAGTCAAAATACACAAAAATGTTGGCTTTATATTCCAAGCATAGATTATGGAAGTCCCTATTAAATCTGGCCCTGGAGCGTGCATTTTCCAGCCAATATCCAAGATTGCATTTGCTGTATTCATCATTGCACATTGTGTATACAATGATGTCACTGTTTCTGATCCAATTCAAAACCCACAGTTTTTATGCTGTCTGTCTGGAGCTCACTTACACACAGACTGAGGAGCAATTCTTACCAAATTCACAAGTTCACATCAAGGATTGTCAGGAGACAAGAGCACAGAGGTGCCTCTACGGAGGGTGTGAGCATGCTGTGCCCTTCAAGACCTAGGCAAGCATGGCAAGAGCTAATGCTCCCAGTCAGACAGATTATGGGCAGTGCATGGAAGGATTTGTCACTGCAGAAAGGCTTTCTCAGTCAAAAGTAGAGCTGAATTGCAGTCTGAAGATGCCATAGTAAGTCTGAATAGGCCAAAATAGGCCTGAACATGTCCTGGCTTGCCCAGATATGCTTTTCTGCTCTCGCTCTCTCTGTTTTGGGGAGAAGCAACTGTAGGGAAGAGAACAAAGAACCTGGCGCCACTGTGTCTAAGGATCCTGGCCTGCCCAGACTTGTTTAGCTCCCGTTTACATCCTGTGGGTGTTGGGAAAACCGTTCGGTGGAGCGCTATGGGAAAATGACTCTTTGTTCACCAATATGGTTAGATGGTCAAATCCCCTTTATTTCCGTGATGCAGTGACTTATATGCACTTCTAGCAATGGGCGTGCTCCACCAAGATTGGTTACAATCAGAGGGTCCAGAGTTACATGTAAGGCATCAATAGGTCAGCATACCATAACAATCTGAGGGTCAGCCTCTGGGACTGGCTAAACTCTGCCCACCTGCAGCTGCACTCCACCCCCTGCAGCTGCATGTGGGGGGAAGCTACCCTGTGCCTGCTATCTAAACTCCCAAGATGGATTCAAGGACATTCCCAGCACGGGTTGCTCACGTTTATCAATTGTGTGCCCTGCTAACAAGAATTTCTCCAACACTGTGGTAAACAAGGTATGTACACTGGCTTGTGCCTGCCTTGTGCAAGGCCTATATTTTCCCAAATTTGGGTAAAGCAAGCTTATGGTGGTAAAGCAAGTCTGTGGGGGTAAAGCATCTAATATGGTCAAGCTTGGCTAACTGCCATTCTGAGTGGCTATTCTGTGTCCAAAGGCCCATTAGACTCAGGCAGCAGTGATAAAAAGATCTGAGCAAGTCACACAATGTGATCTGCCCTTGTATTTGTGCTTGTTTGCTGCTGCTGTTGCTCTCTGCCTCTGGCAGTGGTTATTCCATTGCCTTCTGCAGCACTATGCTATGCTAAACTGTAAGTTAGCCCAGCTGTATAATATGAAGCCCTGATGCTTTGGGTCTGAACGGCCAGGAAACTGCCTGCTTCAAGTTTATCAGGAATAGGCACAATTGCCTGCATAGCCAGCACGACATCATGCCAAGACTGCACATTGCAAGACAACCTGTCTACACTTCCCAAGAAAAGAAGCCCTGGAAGACACACAGATCATCCAGAGAAACCAGGATCAGGTCAGAGATAGTCCGCCCTTCTTCAGCGTTATTGATAAAGCCTGAGAAGAATCAGAAGCCTCAGTGGCTGACAAGACACTGACAGAATTCCCTGAAAGCATTTGGGTACTGTCTGAAACTGTAGCTAGCCCTGCCAGTTGGGAAATTATTTTTGTGAGTAAATACTTAAAGCCTCTTCAGCAAAACTCTGTTATTGAATCTGATTGAATCCTAGCCTCCTGCCTTAGAGCAGAAAGGAGCTCCTCAGGTTCATCTAGTGGACAAGCAGTATATTGACTGTAATAACATTCTCTTCCAGTTCAGTTGAGTTTAATGTTCATATTTTTGCTAGTTATTTCTTAAACATTCTCGATTCTATGTTACCATCTGTATAACGTTTCCATGACTGTGCAAAGCAATTATTATTAAAATTAGTGGTTGGGGTTGCAAGAGTTCTGAATGCCAAGATAATAAACAATAATACCACCTTGCAATCGATTAATTACCCCTCCATTGCAGAAGAGAACAGGTAAAACAACAAACTAAATAGGTTAGTATAATGTAAATTCTCTCCTTGCAACTGTCCAGATTTATCCAGATAAACCAGGACCACTGGTGGTTTACACAGGTACTGTGGGTATGAGTCACCTGTGTAAGACAAAACCAAATCAGCTGAAATACTTTGGACTTGATAACGATCTCACTTGCCAGTTTTGTCGTCTCCTCTTTCTGTTGCTCCTGGATGTGCAAGGTGAAAATCAGTGTTGGGATAAGGTGGAGAAGGAACAACTTTTAAAACATTAGGGGTAGGAGGAAAGAAACTCATAGGATGAAGAAACACTCTTTGCTTACAGTGAAAGGAAAGAAAGTGCAAAACGTGCACTACTAGGACTGCAAGAGGAACTTATCTCCCTCTTGTATCATCACTGTCTTTTTTCACCAGAATGTCCCTAATTACCATTTCGTTTCTCCCCAAACCCATCAACCCCCACTCAAGACGCATGCTAGTGCTATCACTACATTGAAAGGTCAAGGACTAGGATTATTTATTTTGAGAAAATACATAGTAAGGTACTTACCAAGAGATTACAAGGAATTAAAATTTTAATTTCAGCTATAGAATAATTATGGATGCTAATTGGGCTGCTATTTTATAGAATTCAATGCAAAACTTGGACGAAAAGTGAAGAATATTTGGAGATTCAAGTATTTTTCTAACACATACTATACACTTATTTTCTGAATTTCAATTAATCTTTAATAGATTTCCTCTTCTATAACTTGCAGTAGATTTCACTGAATATAAATCCCATAAAACATCAGAAAATCTGAGAGATGGAATTCAGTAGAAAAGGAGACCAGGTATAGAAATGGAGTAATTTTTCATAACAACACCGTCTTTTATGTCATCTCTTTACTGTTGCTGGTGTTGGTATCATACTGGTATCATACCACTGATATTTTACAAGTAGTTGGAATCTGGAAATTTGGGTCTTTCTAAGAAAACAATAATCATTTGACCTCCAGAGAGATACTTCAACGGCCATTTACCTGTATAGTGACTTCAGTAAAAATGGGGACAAATTTCAAAAGCAACATAGGATTTCTCCCTTCTCTGAAAGGTGTGCATTTAGCTATGAGCATCCCTGCCTTCATTATTTAGGTTGGAAAAGACCTTTAAGACCCAGTCCTACTGCTAACCCATCACTGCCATTAAACCATGTCACTCAGTATCACATCTACACAGCTTTTAAATAGCTCCAGGGATGGGGACTCTGCCACTTTGTGCAGCCTGTTCCAGTGCTTGCTGAAGTTTTCAGTGAAGAATGCCCAATCTAAACCTCTCCTGGTGCAAACTGAGGCTGCTTCCTCTTATCCTATCACTTGCTACCTGGGAGAAGAGACAGGCGTTCACCTCACTACAATCTATATTATGACACTGTAGAGAGCCTCCTCTTCTCCAGGCCCACTTCTCGTGAGGTTTGTCTCTCTCTCCCAAGCATCTTTGTTTCCCTTCTTTGAACATGGTCTAGGAGTGTTAAACTAACACAATGATATTTCATGAGACTATTAATCTCCTAAGAGTTTGCCAGAAATAGCTGCATCCCCAGTTACTGGGCAGAAAACCTTGGAAAGCCCTTGGAGCCTCCATGAAATCCCACAGCCTTTTACAATCTCAAGTGAACTCTCATACGGACCATTTTGCCTCATCACAATTCCACACATCCTTTCCCGAGATGACATATCCAGTATAAGCATCCACAAGCCCTACGAATTGTACCAGGTCTTGTCACCTTGCTGCCAACCAGAAGGCTTTTGCCAGCCTTATAGTCAAAACATCCACCATCCCTTCCAGCATAACACACACTCCCCAGCTTGACAGCTCTTTCCAGCAAAAGCCTCTTTTCCATATAATGCTGAAAAGTCTTAAGCAGACTTTGTCAGCAGGAACTTCAATCAAGGACAGAATAACCATTAAAGTCTTTCACTAAAATCTTTGCTAGGCACATTGCATATTCACAGCAATATTTCTCTAAACATATGCTCCACATTTTGAAAAGCTAACTGGACACAGAAGAAGATTTTAAATCTCCTTTTACACCTAAATTGGATAGTACAAGAGCTTTAGCTATATATTTACATATTTAGCTGAAATGTGAAGCACAAAATGTGACATTAAACCAAACGATTGTGATCATAACGTTGCTTTGTATTTATGAACCACAAACAAAACATTTCTTTAACTTTGGCTGACATGACTTTTCAAAGGATGTATCCTCACTTTTCCCAAGCTTTTTCCCATAGGCAAGTACATCCTCTTTTTTTTTAGTTTCATCTGTTCATTTAGCCATTGCAATTTTTTTGCAATACTTCTGGGCCTGATCTTAGACATAGCCTTTCAGCTGGAGGGCTTTTTGTTGTTCAGATGCTTTTAAGCAGGACATCTCCCATGGGATGACCCCACAAAACAAGCGATAAAAATGTGCACATCAGACAAGATACATGAGGTTGAAGCACAGAATTTGAACAAGTATTAAAACACTTATTAGCTATACAAGCATAAAAATATGCATATTACCAGTCAAGGTCAAAACTGTACTAGTATGCTGACTTCAAAGGACCGTATTTCTAAGTCTGAAACTTTTACACATCACCATAGAATTGTCCTACTTTGGCATTTTCAAATTTCATATTAAAAATACCTGCCATCAATATACCCATTGTGGTTTGTGCTATTGCCTATTACTTGTGGAACAGTAATTGCTTTTATTTTTCAAATAATTTTCAGAAAAACTGATCTGAAAAGTCACCAATGACTATTTCACAAGCAAGAGTTTTCAACTAGCTATTAAAAAACATGCAAGTGTATTTTTATGATAAACAAATACCCCGCCATAGCTCACTGAATTCAGACAAATCCCCTATATTATGAATCGACCAACCACATGATTGACAAAATGATGCATGAAAATAGAGGCAGAGGCAAAATAACCTACTTGAACCCAGAAAATTTTCAGACAATAATCATTACCAGCTTTAATTAACTTCAACATGAAAGTGGGGGCTCCTTCTCTTTCAAGTTAATGAAGCTCAACACACAGACACTACAATTAGAGACAAAGCCTAAGTCTGAAGCAAGTTGTATCTTAGGATTGAAATAATGAGCTTGGTGTTTTAATTTTGTAGTCAGCAATTATGTGAGATTCAGAAACAAAGAAATATTAGGCACAATTGAAATGTTAAGGTACAAATGTAGCTGGTTTTCACCCAGTATCTTTCTTATAAGCCAAAGGCAAGAAAGTATCTTTTTTCTTTAAAAGTATGTCAAATACCCAGGAAATCTCTCAAATGCAGTCATCTAAGATTTACACACTTTCGTATTATATAAGTCAGAAATGTGACCTCATTTGAAGGTATGAGCTGCTTAGTGACTTCTGTCTTGCCTTTCTCATACATATGCATTAAATATTTATCTATAGTGCTATTATTTCTATTTAAAACAGTGCTGGTGTAGCAAAAAAAAAGCTGCTCGCTCACAAAATAATAACCAAACCCACATGCACACGCACCACACCCCAGGTACTTTCACCCTTTTCAATAACACTGCCTATTCTTAAACACCAGGCTAGAAGAATAGATGACCTATAATCTCATCATCAAGCACCAACCCCCCCACTCCCCCCAAAAAAAGCAGCACAAAAAGAGAAAAGATGGTCTGCTATTTATTTCTCCCATTTATAGTTTATTAAACTTAAAGATAATAGGAAAAAGGTGGAAAAAGTCAGAGAACGTCTGGGCTGTAGTATCAGATATCATTGCTTATTACTGGCTATCTGCCTAGTAATCATAAATCCATAGGGTAATATTCTAAAATATTTTGCTTTTCAGGTAGGTGTGAGCCAAAAAAAAAAAAAAAAAAAAAAAAAAAAAAAAGTTTAATTTTCTATGAAGAGCAGAAACAGCAAGCACAGCACAATTGGGTACCAGGATGCATAAATATTCCTGATTACAAACCCTTTCACATAAAGCAAACAGGAAGAGTTAGAAGCTAACAGTGTGTACATCATGCAAAAGGTATCTCTGTCCCAAAAGATAGATATCACAAAGACTATGAATGAACTGCTCCAATAAATTATATTATTCCTCAGAGGGAGAAGAGAGCAATGTTATAAACAGTGACTTCAGAGAAGTGAGAACAATAGGGCATTGAATTTTGCAGGAGTGAATCAAGGCTCTTTTTTTCCTGGAAGAGAGCTCAGTATTACTGACCAATGAGCCTTATAAATAAAAACATTAACGCCAGCAATGTCTGCTCCTCTGAGCATCTTAGCACCTTATCCTTTCAAAATACCAGAAAATAAAATGTAGATACAAAATACACACAAGTACAGACAGAATTAAAGAGGTGTTTTTAATAGATTCTTTAGAGTGTATGTTCCAGATAGGTCAGAAAGGCTGTAATATGGGCAAAATGTACATATCAAATGTGAGCACTTAGATAACAGAATGTGTTGTGCATCTTGGGTGTACAAGTCTTAGCAAATGAGAAGACAGCAATCTCCTCCCTGCACTGACTGGCTCTTACTGAACATCCATGGATAAAGGAAAGCTAAGCCATAGGAGCATATTTCAAAATGAATCTTGACAGGATCAAAATGCTCAGAACTGTCACTTGCCTTTGACATTGCTTGAACCAAGGAGAATTGTTTTCTTAAAACATTCACCAAGATCTTGACAGGACTAAAGCAGCCTACAACTAAACCTGGCTCTCAGTGTGAAGCTGTTCAGTGCTGAGCGCAGGGCTGCTGCTAAGCAGGTAGAAGGCACTGGGCTCAGAGTTCAAGCCACTGAACTGCAGCAGAAAGTTCAAAGCTAATTGAAAAGCATTTTCAGAAAATGAAAGGCTCTCTTTTCCTCAGAGAAAGCCAGGAGAATGAGGTCAGATATTGTCTGCATCCTTACCCCAGGAGCCGGGAAGATTCAAGTCTCAACATCCAAGGAGACAGAGTCCCCTGAAAGCATTTGGGCGCTGTCAGGACTGTGACTAGCCCCCGTGAGGGTAATAACAATCATTTGTGACTAAATGCTTAAATGCCTCCTTGTAATTCTTCATTGCCTTCTGCCATAAGCAGAAAGAGCTCCTTGAGCCCAGCTACTGGGCAAGCAGCATTTGTCCGCAGGAATCTTCTCTTCCAGTTCATTTATTGTTCAAATCTTTTGCTGGTTATTGCTAGACCTAGATATTATCCATAGAATGTTTCCATGACTGTGTAAGAACCCAAATATTATTAAAAGTAGTGGTCGGGGGTAGGGAGAGTTCTGAATAGCAAAATTAATAACCAATATTAATTTTGGAAAATGTCATCTCACATCAGTTAATTTCCCCTCCCCAACACTGTTACCAACTCTTACTCTCTCTGAAGGTTTTCCTTTGTTTTATAATGAAGCACATGTCAAGTAGCTTCTTACCGTTTATGTAACTGCCTAACCTGGCACCAGAGACATGGATAAAAGTGGAGGTTGCCTTTTTATTACTTAGGTAGCAGAAAACATTTTCTCCATTTCAGACTATGAGCAAAAGTAATGGCTTTAGAGAGACTTGTGTAAAGATTAGTGTCAGTACTCTTGAAACATGAAGGTATTAACACTTAACAGCTTTGCCTTTGCACATAATTTGGTTACTTCTCCAGCTTTTTTTTGGTGCACTTTACAGTCTTCTGACACCTAATTTTTTTACTGTTTCTGCTTTCTTCTGCATACTCCATAGTCTTCCTTTTGCTCATCTCAGTTTCCCCTTGCTTCACTTCCCTTGTTCTGCCTACTCTTACATCCCTGCCCAGACCAGTGAATCCAGTGTGCAGGAGGTGCTTATCTTCCCAAATCAGTCTGCTTAAAAATGCGAGGAAGAAATCACTGACTTCTCAGTGACAAACTGTGTCATGAACAGATCACATTCTATTCTGGCTTTGTAGAAAAGCAGTCATGCTGGCAGAAGGTTGCCACACTGCCATTCTAGAATGGGCATTTTTGGAAGGAATGTTGCGCATTTTGACAGAGGAAATGTTTTTAAGCCTCAACTGAAGTTCTTACAAGCTTACAGTCACTCCCAGCTTAATACATCAAACTTCAATCTAATTTTAAGGCTGCAGTGTTAAGTATTATTATTAATTATCCGCTAAAACTTTTTTTATAATGTCTTTTGTCATTTTTTTTCCCTGCTCTCAAGTGAGCAGATCTGTTTTCATTTGACTGGTTCCTTCTGGTACATCATTATCCCTCTATCCAAACAATATAGTTTATTCCACTATATGTTTTACTGGAGTAAGTTAAATAATTGCCTTTCAAAAACAATAAGAGTGGATTCCATGTTGCAGTCTCTGAGTTTTATCAGTATTTCAATGAGCTTCAAGTTGTGCCAGAGAGGAAAAGGCTTACACAACAGCTCAAATCCATCCTCTGAATTAAGCAGAATGGAAACTCAAACTATGATCTCTATGCATCAGGTTTTTCTGAGGTTCAGTGCTTCACAAATTCATCTGCTGCAGTTGCTTCACATCGTATAAATAATTTAATATTCACTAGAGAAGGAAGTTGAAAAGACTTCTCATATCTTAACTGGGAGCCCCTCTACTTGATGATGAATAGTTCCAAATGAGAGATTTCACTTGCTCACAAAAAACTTTGGGATATCTCAATGTTTAATTGGAGAATTTGGAATATTTAAATGCTCATAGGATGAGAAAGTAATTTTATTCTCATCTCTAGTAGCAAGTAAATCTAATAAAGGGGCTACAAAAAAAACCATAAAAGGAAAAATCTCATGAAGACAAAGTGATCTGCTCAGGCATACAGTTCTTGGACAACTCTAGGTTTCAGGTCTCTGTAATAATTTACAGCAGATATCACCAGGCAAAAACCACTGATGAGCAGAACAGAATTTATAGTGTGTTCTTCAGTACCCACTTCACATGCTTCAGATAGTGATTGCTATCACGAGAGAGGCAGGCAGGAATAAATCCAGAAGTGTCTGCAAACTACTTCTGGTAGTCATTTAATGAGTCTAGCCTGTTATGGGTACCAAAAGGATGAGTCCTATAACTGCAGTCAGAAGAATCAATTTTTGGAACCCTGCCAAACTTTTTCAGAAGCAGAACACCACGGTATCTGCAGCAGCAAATTCAGCCTATAGCTGCTGGTTCCTTTGCTGTCAAGTCCTGTGTAAGTAGAACAGCTATTGGACTGCAGAAGCAAAGAATGATGCTTCTTTGGTAATGGCTCCCTTATATGAATCAGAAGGGCACTAAAATGCCAAAGTATTTACAGTAGAGAAATCACATTTTTTTCCTGCACCTCTGTTTCTGAGCCAGTGAGCAAAACTCTGCATTTCTGTGCTTAGCTGTCAGACTCACTACTTGTCAACAGAAGTTATGAACACACAGAAAAACACATCCCAGTAATTTACATTTGGCTTGTTTGAAGTAAAACCAATTTGAAATTCATAAAGGTACATGTGTGGAAGGCGAGAGTAAATGAAAATTAATCACTGATGGCAATTGTCCTTAAATGCCAAACATATTCCTAAATTCAAGAAAGAAAGAAAGAAAGAACAAAAGAAAGGAAGAAAGAAAGATTGATTTAAAAATCTGCAAAATTACAAGTGCAAGAACCAAGGAAGTTCATGTTCTTTAGAGGATGAATGAAAACATCACTAGCAGGATTTTTTTTCCTCCCTTCATAAAATCTCATTCTCAGTTTCTGATCATTTACCACAGTGACAGAAAACGGATAAAAGCTTGGAGATTAAAATAACTGAAAAGGTGCATGGCTCCTCTTTCTCTGCACTCTCTAATACCTAATCCCTGCCATGCATGCAGAGGGAAAGCAATAGGAAATTCTTTCTCTGAAGCTTACTTTATTTGTGCATTGTTCTAGTTTGAAGCTAGCTAGAATGTTTTGGTGAGAAAAACTAGATTACAGGCTGTGAAAGACAAACAAGGGTGATGTCTACTTCACTCATAGGCTTGCTGAGATGTATAAGAACAAGAATCCAAAAAAGGATAAGGCACTTCTTGGGGCATTGCCTGAGCTGCACTTCTCTCTAGCCTCTCTGCTGTCTCTCTGATTAATCCACTTTGCTTCCTAAGAGCCTGGCCGAACCTCCATTCTTCCTTGCGACCGGGGTAAGGTTGAGAGGGGTGGGAGAAGGTGGAAGGGCAGTTGGGAGCCCCTCCTGGGAACTTAGGTTTCTGGGAAGGCTGTTGTGTTTCTGTATTACCTTGTACATTTCTGTATATAACTGTATATACTGTAAATATCTTCTTGTATATTCTGGTAAGTTGTAAATACAAGCTTCATTCAAATTTCCAGAGCCAGCTGAGTCTAGTCTGGGTGATTTCCAAAGTGGGGGGGGGGGGGGGGGGAGGGTAGGGGCAGGGAACACCTAAACCACTACATGCATCAATTCTAGAGATTTCTTAACCAGTACCATCTCAATTTACTGGTGTCTCAAAAGTTCCATACCAGTACCATCTCAATTTACTGGTGTCTCAAAAGTTCCATAGCCATGTAGGTTTCCATCTTCCCAACCTCAATAAAAAAATAGAAAAGAGTAGACAAGCTAAAGTGCTCTCTACTGAAGAGGCTTATCCTCAGAGCTAAAAAACTGGCAATCTGCTGCAGTTCTAGCATTAGAGCAGTTGAGATGTTCTTAATTTGAGCTCACAGGAATCAATAAGAATATTACTACACCAAAAGCTGAAGCTTTTTTTTTCTGAAAGAAGAAAGAAAAGAGGAGCACAGATGTGTTTTTGGAAAGGAAAAAATAAACCCAAACAAAGACACAAAGAGACTCCTTTATCTGTTAGTGGCATCCTGTTATGACTTGTAGCTCACTAGATGCTCATGCTGCCATTTGCTTTTTCCTACCTGTTAGCCCTCAAACTGTAGTATAAATTCTTGAGTTTGGGGCATTGTTCTTGCTGTTGGGCTTTAGCGACATTCTTAATTGTACGCTTAACTGCCTTTCCTTGATCTCTTATCTTTTGCTTGGTGATGAAAACTTCTAACTTGAAAAACACTTGGTCACACCAAGACTTCTGCAGGCCCTGGTAACATTTCTGCATCACAGCTATATCCAAATTATGACCACAGCTGGCTGAACATGTACAGAAGAATCTGTCGCAGTATCACTAGTGTTAGAGGAACAAAAAGATGAACTATTTGTGTGAGACGTCTCAGGAAAGAGCCCCAGAGGCAGATTTCACAACCAAATAAACTATAATGTTTCCATAGTTATGTAGCTACTTCTGCAAAAATTGCAAAGGGCTGTGAGAATTTAGCAGCTTAGATTGGTACTAGTTAAGGATCTCTTAATCCTGCCTCCTTACAAGTTACAGGCACCCTGTCCAAATACTGCCCAAATATATGAGATCGCTTTGGTCTGCAAAATGTTTGAAAGAAAGTCTAAAATGGAATTTAGACTGTCAGGATCCCAGACTGGGCTTCCAAGCTTGAGACTCAGAAAGACTGATGTCCAAGTTTGAAAGTAAACAGCTTGAATAAATAATCTATGAAGCTCAAATCTCAGATGTTCCACTGTTACTTTCAATGTACATTTCAGAAAGTAATTTTAATCATTGGTTGAGTACTTGAAGACAGACTTCCTTTTCCGTCATGGACATTATTCTAACACCCAGAAAAATATTAATACCAATAGACTGCAAATCTAGGTATTTGCCTTATCCAAAATTAGTGAGATAATAAATACACAGAAAGACTTTCTGAAATACTAACATGAAAGTAACGCACATGTTATAACAGGAGTTTAATACGACTATGTAGAATAGCTATTCTCAATTATCCTTTGTCCTTGTATTTTCCAGTAATTGATATCAATGTAATTACCATCTATTTGATTAAATGTTAATTAAATACCTAAGTAATAATCCATCATTACAAATTTTTGCAGGGCAACATTAAACTAAATAAACATTTTTGTAACTTTTTTTTAAGTTGCAGCAATTTAAGTTATGCTTTTTATGCCTATATTTAAGCTTTCTACCTAGCAGTTGAATTTCAAACTAAAAGTGAGGTTTCTCCCTTTGAAAGACAACGATAAGCTATCTAATATTATTAACAGCTGCAGCATTAGAGCCAGGAGCTGTAGAGTTTATGAACTAGAAAATTTTGTTCTCCAACCCTCTTCTGCTGTTTGTGCTCTCTACTAAACCTTTGAAATCTCATCTCTTGCAGGGTTCAACAAAACCATTAAATGCATATAAAATAGTACATTGTCCACCTGTGTAAACCACTGGAAAAATCCTAAACTATCCATCTGCTGATTTTTTATATAACAAACATAAATACACTAAGAGAAAGGATGAGATTTCCAAGGACATGGTATGCAATTAGGAGTTAACAGCCAGCTAAATTTGGCAGAACAGCACCTAACTCTGGTCTAATTTTTAAAATCTCTTCCTTAAGCCTCAGACATATGTTATGGATCAAAAAAAAAAAAAAAAAATCAGGAAAAGCAGCCTTACACCATTATTCCTATTTTATCTCATTAAATTAACTGTAAGAATATCCTTAAAAGACAGTAATCCTTTCCTAAAAACTGTTTGATTAATCCTCTTCTACGCTTCTAACAAAAATGAACTAAGTTCAAACACCTTAAGTATTGGCATTTGAAATTTTCCCATCTTATAAAGAAAATGAAACTAAACAATTTGAAGACATTTAGTAATTCAGGTGACATCAGCTATTCACTAGCTTTGATTCTATTAAAAAAGAAATAACCTTGCATTTTTATTACCACATTGCATACGAGCAGAGAAAACCCAGCTGGAATGTAAAGCAAGTGAACTAATGAACTTAATTAACACACAAAATAGAACTACCTTAGAAATGTCTATGTATAATGAAACCATTCAGCAAATGAAGAAACAGTAGTCACAACAAAATCTTGTATGACCTCCTCCTGTCATTTGGATCAGAACTATAAAAACTGGATAGGAACTAAGTATCTTTACTGATCCTTACATTTATGTGTATTTTTGAGGTTTGTGAGTAGCACAGTGAAAGCTAATTTTACTGCTCCACTGAGAACTTCAGCATCAGTTCCACTGCTGAACATGTACCTCCTGAGATTATTAGAAACCAGAAGTGATACAAGAAAAAAATTATACAACACTATGACAGAGATCTTATCCTCAGCCTGTTCAGATGGTAACAATGTGCTATGCATCTCTATCCTCAGAGCTCAGATATAATCACGCAAATACATTGTAGAAAGTTTGGGTGCCAGCACAGCCCACCTGACTGTTGCTGATGCATGCTTTACTGTCTTGCTAGTAACTGCATGAAAAGAGCAGCCTACAATCACACTGGTGTACTTTTACACCGCAAAATCTGTCCAGTTTGCAGTGGTTTGAGGAAATGTGGTGGGAGGAGAAAGTGTCTAAATCTGTGTGGTTGTATCAGATGCATATGCAACAAATACTTAGGTATAAGGCAATTCTAGGGTAGATTTTTACACTTCAAGAGCTTCTTCCAGGGGTCTAAACAGACCCTGTACCAACAGGGTTTCTGTCAATCATAACAAGACGGTTCACATCTTAAGAAAGACATATCAAAGTACAAAGGAAGTAAACGATCAGGAGGCTAAAATGTCACTTAACAATAGCTATAAATAATTTGGGGTTTTGTTTTTGGGTTTGGGGTTTTTTTTTACATTTTTGCACTTAGTCGAAGGTGTTGTTATCTTTCTTGTATTTCCCCAAAATTTTCTCCCTGGCAAATAAGTCAACAAAACCAAAAGATGGTTGTAGAATCACTTCAAAACCACCAACATCCAATACTCTTCCTGAATCTGGGCTTGGCAGTTAACCCCTATATTGTCTTTTTCATCCTCTCAAGCAACAAAGTTGAGAGGCAGGACTTCATGACTTGGTTCCACATCCCTAACAGAAAAAAAGAATCTTCCAAAGCCCAAATACTGTAGGGCAAATCTCTCAAGTCAGCTCTCATGGATTCTTAGCTTGTCATTACTCAAACATGCAATATATAATGCTGATGAGTTACACATCGCATCACCCATTTTTATTTATTTCTTTCAATTCACTGGGAATTTTATTTATGTTTCTAGCTACAAGGTTTTTGTTGGTAGCGCCAACAGATTCAGTCCAGAGAGAGACAGCTGAGACAGCTTAGATCATTATATGTTGTAGTATATTGATTAGAATACCTACAGAATTACTGAAGGCAAAACCAATAATACTAAGAAAAATGCCCCAAGGGGATCAGGTCTAGCCTGACCAAATGCCGTAGTTTCAACACTGCTGAAAAGAATAACAGTAGTCTAAAAGATGAACTTTTATAGTTATTATTTCCTTTAAGTTGGTGTTTTTTCACAGTCAATAAAAATATTAATATAATTTTTATTTCTTCCTTATATCATTTTTATGGCCTGACATTATCTGTACTGTCCTCTAAGACACAGAAGGTGATGTTGGACCAATAAAAAGCACAAAGGCACAGTCATTATGATCTTCCTGACTTTCCAGAATATCTGTACACAAAAAGGCAGACTGATACTGCATCACATATCCTAATTCAGAGCATTTAATCCTGTCCTTCCACAGGTTGGCCAAGGCAATACAAATGCCAAAATATTACTCTTTGATAGCAGAAATATATACAGTGTATATTATACAAGCCTTCTGTCCCCCTCCACTTGAACGTACACTATCAAATGATTCTGGCCATTATTTTATATGGAGCAGATGGCATTATGAGGTTTTTGATAAAGAACAACAATCACCCAGCAAGGGTTGCAAAGGGGTCGCTGAAACCAAGATTAACAATTGATTAGCTTTAATGGACCGTGACAGTAATAAACAACAGAGCTCTATCCAAAGATTTGATTGTCCTGTTAATGCTGCTGACACAAATGGCTTTTAACTGGCTTCCTGAAAGTGTTAATATCTTCAAAGCCTCAGCAAATGAAGGACTTTGTCAAAATGAGAACTATCCTGCAGAGAAGAAGCACTTATTGTAGACTTCAAGAAACAGGCTTTATAGAAGATTTTTTTAATTTATTCAGACAATAGCTCCTATTTCTCCACAGCTCAAAGAAAAAGAGACACAGCACCTCTACAAGGCTGGAATGTAACAGAACTCGAAAGCATTTGAATACAGCATTCAATGAATACAACAAAAATATGAGCAGAGTGTGCTCATTTTATCCATACTCCAACATGGACTGACAGACCTCAGTATCACAGCCTTCTAAACTCAGTCTTTTGTCCTCAGCTCCAAAAAGCTCACCCTATTAAGTTTTTCTACTCTCTGCACGGAAATTAGCAATTTGCATAGTATTTTCATTAAAAAAAGATGCTTTGTGATTACTGGAAGCAACCATAGTAAAATGTGAAAATAGAGCTTACAAATCTCTGTATTTCTTAGACACACACAGAGGAAAAAAGTCTGACCCAAAAGTCTCTGTTGCCCTTAATGCTGAAGCTCAATTTTAAAATGGATATATGGCAAATATTCACAGAAGGTTTTAAAAGTAAGTCTAGATAGAGACAAAATAAACCAATTTTGACCTAATATGGCATTGAAGAAAGCAAGGATACAGGACTGTATTACAAGTAAGGATGCATTTACTCATTTAAGTATTGAGCAGCATTTTCTGTTAAACTATCCTTTTTAAGTTAGATTACCTATTTTCTAAATTAACCTGTTTGATTGTGTGGTGTTTTTTTTTTTTTTTTTTTTTGTTTGTTTTTTTTATGTATCATATTTAAGCGAGGTTTTTTTCTTCTAAGCATTTTCAACTGTGAGCAGTGCTGCTCTCTCCCATGTTATTCCTAAAGGCAACAGTGAGACAATAATGGTCTATAGCTCTAAGGATTTCTAGGTGAATGAAAAAAAGAGTGTCTGCTCTAGACACAGATCCAAGAGCAAACCATTTGCACAAATCAAGGTCGTGCTAATCCCATCACAGTGGGTCCCACCCATCTGCAAATTCAACTCTCTACGGAACAATTCCTCGCCACTACACTGCAAGGATGAAACGCGCCACTAATTACCGTGTTTAGAAATCTTGACCTAAGCAGACACGCAGGGAATTTAAACAAAATCTCTAAAAGAGTAAAATCCACCTGCTCGGTCTCCCAGCACACAAACATGCAATGTGTAACCTGTCAAAATACTAAGCCAATCTTCATTAATTCTGTTTTCTGTAATCAGCAGCCTTCTATTATTTGCATACTTGGCTTTCCACAGCAATCCCTCAAGCAAGCTATTACACAAACTGGTATAGTATATCACAATGATAAATACTTAAGAAAATCATTAATTACCTGCAAGTCAGCATCAAACTCATGTTTCAGGTAAGCATCTTCTGCAGCTTCAACAAGACGCTGAAAAAAAAGGGGGAAAAAAATCTCTTTTGAAACAATGGACAATATCTTTAAGTCTAAGTGTTCCTTCCAGTATAAAACAGGGTCTGAGAATCGTGTCGTTCATTGTCATCACATGATATCTGATATACTTCACAGAACCAAAATGACTGATACAGATTAAAAAAAATACAAACCAACAAACAACCCCCAAATGTTTATTTTTTAAACCCCTGGCATCCATAGCTGGTGATACAAAACAATGTTAACTGCTAATAAAGAACATTTTTTAACACAAGCCATTTCTCCCACTTCTGCTCAGCACCCTGCAGCTTCTATACTGATACCGATTTTTGAAGGAACACAAAAGAGAGTTAATTTCACACTGGACCAAATTTTGCATGCAATGGCCCATTTCACATCTCTCCTAAATTTAAAATGAGGTATTTCTTAGTAAAGCACTTAACAGAGCAAGAAACAAAATCAAACAAACAAAAACTCCAAACAAAAAAATCCCAACCCGAAAAAAAAACCACAGCGAGCAAAAACACCCCATCCACAAACAAAACTAGCCAAAAAAAACCCCAAAACCAACAAAAATCCCCCCCCTCGAAAAAAAAAATTACATAAAAAGGAATCTCCAGATAACACAAAAAGATTAGCAAACAAGTACTAGGTTTCTTTAGTTAGCAGATTTGAAGTGTTACACAAAGTAGTTGAACATGATATATAGTGACAAGATTTTTTTTTCTACAATTGCTGAAGAAATATTTACTGAATGACAGCAATTCAGTAGTATTTTTCCTCTTAATAATATGCAGAACTCACTGTATTAGTTATCCTTCTTTACCACTGTCATTTGAAGGAGAAAAGTGAGGTTGCACTAAAAGACAGCTACTTGAACAATGTAATTCACACAGTGGCTTGCTGCAGGTGCTCTCTAGTGAACATCTAATTCATGTTTCTTTAGAGTTCCAAATGTTTTAACTAAGAGAGCAGTTTTCTTCTAGTTTATATTTAATCTATCTGAACATTCATATAAATACAACCTAAAATTAATCAAATAATGGTATGTTACACAACATTCAGTATATCTATTTTTTTATTTGTTTGTATCCATCGGACACTGGCACACACTTGTATATTTTCAAATAGCAAGCAAGCTACAAGCCCTCATTACTGATACACAGAGTGGAGAGCTGTGCTCACACTTCCTTCCTTTTTTGGGGAAGTATGCACTTTTATCAACTCTTTGGATATAAATCAAAATGGAATTGGAATTCATATCGATTGCTATACAATTTGTTCTATAATGGAAACTGAACCAAGAGAAATATTTCTGGTTGCCAGTTCAGAATAAATGGTTCGACAAAACCTGACAGTTTCAAGCGTAGCTGTTAGTTACAGGCAGCAGTTGTGTTCAGTGAGGTCTGCCAAGCAGCAGCACGTCACAGTCTTTCCTTCCCCATCTCTGTCTCATCACAGAGCTTAGCCACGGGCGTGCATAAGCCTTACTAAAGCCTCTTATCCTCTGCTAGGCTTCTGCATCTTCCCTGCAGACCCCAGCAGGAAAGTTTTTCATATCTTTTTCTTTAGTGCAGAGTTACAGGTCACAAAGATTTGATTAAAACCTGAAAACACTATTGATGCCTCAATTGATACAGAAAAGCAAGAGAGAGCAGGTAAGTCCAACCTCCCAACGCCCTGTGCTGTGTGCCCAGCTCTGTCATTTGACTGTTTAAAAATCTTGCCCCATGTAAACTTACCCAGTCTTAGCAACCCTATCTGACCAAAACTGTCATTTAACTGAAACGATTGCAACACTGGGAACCAAAATGATGCCAATGCTGGGAACTGAAAAATGTAACAGTGCACCTTCCTGCATACAGAGGTAAAAGAACCCTACAACTGACAGTGCATCACAACAGGTTCTCGAGCATTTCAGTGGTGGCAGAAGTTCATCTTCAGAGTGTCAGTGACTTGCCAAAAATATTTTACACATCTAGTTCTAACGTATATAAAACAACTATTTTAATTCTAGCATTTCTGCTGGGGTACACTCCTTTATATTAAAACCATAGTTGCATTATTACTCTTTGCACATCTAATATAAAAGATCAAATCTCTGATGAGTTTGAGAGAGGAAAATCAAAAAAGTAAAAGAAGTGTCCAAAATAGTCTTTATACCAAAGGGAGACAGGAAAGAGAGAAACAAGCTTTTCTTGCTGTGCTGAAATATTTACTTACTCATAGGAAGAAAAATTATTATAGGATTTCATGAGATACTAGCATCTAGATATTAGTACCTAGTGAACTAGAAAAATAATTCATGGCTTCTTATATAGTTTGTATTGATCCCAATGTGTTTCAATTACATTTTTACCCCAGTGAAATAAATTTAAACAAAGATTTATCCCTCACTCTAAGAAATTGCTCAGAGAAGCTAAAGATGGGTAAGACTAGAAACATGTGGTAAGGAATACAGCCTAGAAAAGTGCTGATTGATACTTCACTGATTTGTTCATTATGATTTCAGTTGTTACATAGGTTCTATTAAAAAAAAAAAAAAAAAAACACCACCACACGTGTGCATTCCAGCAACATTCTTTACACAAATGCAAAGCGGGGGGAAAGGCAACAATTGACTGAAATGTTTTTTTACCTTAAAGAAGCAGGCACAACTAGGCACATGGACTACATATTTCACTTTCACAAACCTAATAAGAAAACTCAGTCTTTGCTACACCAAATGCAGACACCACAAGCATATGCTGCATTTCTTATATAATGGTCCCTAACCACAATTTGCTTTAAATATCTCAACACTGCTACAAAGGAGGCAATGAGAAATCTGGGAATGCTCTAGAAAAGGTAAGTTAGCAATAAGCCTAAATCCACAAAATTACATATTAGTGAATATATGAAACTGATATCAGAAAAAAACAATTGCATACAAATATTTGGAGGATTGTGAGGACTTTTTTGTTTAAGGACTTGTAAATTGTGTTGTGTTTTTTTTTTAAACAAATCTCCAAAGGCACGAAGCATGATGGAAGAAATTCCTTAACACTCTGGAGGCAAAAAAATAAAAACCACATGTAATACTGCAACATTTTTACGTTGAAGCCAAAAATCCCTTAGTCACTGAACAGTTAATTAGCAGCGATTCCCAACATTAGCATGATTATCAATTTAAACTTAATAGTTTATAATGACCCTCTTAATACAAATGCCAATATATTTTCATTTGAGTAAACCTGCTCTAAAATCACTGCTGTTGAAAGTAAATGTTAACCAAGTCGTGGTTAAACTGAAGGGAATTGAGTTACCTCCACGCATCTACACAGAATGAATTACAAACACCAACTGAACATTGTTAGTTACACTATTTTAGGACTCATCTCTGCATGTAGAAAGATGAATGATAGAATCAACCAGGATGGAAGAGACCTCCAAGATCATCCAGTCCAACCTATCCCCCAGCCCCATCCAGTCAACTAGACCACAGCACTAAGTGCCTCATCCAGTCTTGTTTGCATGTGCATTCACAGACACAGCAAAGGCTGCATCTAATCTTTAAAGAATACTTTTTGTGTTCTGTGGCACAGTTCACTTGAGGTTCCACATATAAAGAAACTAATGCATGAAACCAGGAGAAAAAATAACTGACTTGTTCAGCATATCACAACACAGCACAGATAAAACTAGAGCATGAACCAGAAGAAAAAATATCATAGCCAAAAAAACCCCACAATGGTTACCAATACATAATGTCATTGTTTGGTAGTTTAGTCATAGTAGTATCACAGATAAAGAAGAGAAGGCTTAGAGAAGGAAAATAAATGTTTGCTTCCCCTCAATAACATTTTAAAAAGATAACTCACTGAGCTATCTCTGAATAAGGGCATTTTCTTGACCAACGATACTTTAATTATGGTGAATTAATATTCCCTAATTAATTATCATTTCAGTTAGGTTGTTAATAGAGATAGCAAAGGAAAGGTGAATGAAATAGAATAGATGAGAGGGGAAAAAAGAATCCAACAAAATGTAACAGGAAAATGGAATAGATGGACAGAAAGACATAAACAAAGGAAGACAATAACAATTCCAAGGAAAAACACCACAGAAATATCCAGAGCACAGGGTTCCCATTTTAGTTTCTGAGAAAAACTTTTCTCTTCCATATGTTTGTAAGGATTTCAGTTCACTTTTCAATAATTCTTCTTAATTTTAATCCCATTTTGAAGTTAAACACATTTGCAAGCATAAAGTCTGAAACACTTTACTTCCTGAAACACAGAGGGTCACTAACCTCAAACCTTGAATACTGACTGAAGTCCTGTCCTTCACTCTTTCAGATACTGAAGAAGTACATTTATATTTCATTGTTTCATTCCTATTTTTAATAAGATAAACCACAAACCTAGAAATGTTGCTAGAAGTTGCTTTACTCCCAAACAGCTACAAATGGCAAGAAATGGTAGAAGCTTGTTCTACCTTAATTATAACTAATATCAACTATATACTGATATTACCTCTGTCCATAAGAAGAATAGTGTATATATCTAATAACAATATGATAAAAATCTCATTTCAAAATAGGAAAAAAAAGAAAAATCTATATTGTGATGTACTTGAACAGAAAAAAGAAAGATCTACACTTGCAGTTGTATAAGAGCCTTCTTAGTTCGCAGGCTTATGCCTCACTGCCATGAACATAACCAAGACAAACAGCTTCAGTTCTGTCAGTCCAAAAAATATGTTTATCAGTAGACCTTACACTAATTCTTCCCAAACTCACTAGATAATGACTTAACATTTATTTAAGTACGTGAATCTTGCCAGTTTGAGCCATTAATTTTGTATTGTCCTGCATAGTGCAGAATTATTCTTTGAGGTCCATGAGGATTTTGCCCAGAGTGCATCTGACAATTCTGATGCTGCTCTGAACAGTGGCATATCATGAAAATACATCTGTACAAGGCTTTTACATCCCAGCATCTGAATGAATTTGACCAACAGGAAAAACAGCCTTGAACCCTCACATACTCTTAAAATTTTCCTGTGATATCAGGTCTGTTTGAGGTTCACCTCCTATACAAATCCCATACAAAACTTCAATTTTTTTTGAGATGTTTTGGATTTTTTTTTAATAAATAAATAGCTATCTGTATTAAGAAATCGTTTAAAAAAATATAAACAAAAAAAACCCTTATTGATATGCTGAAACAAACAAACACACACACCACTAAACACACCAATAGGCACCAAAACTTTGTGTAACTGTAAAGGCCTGTCTCCCAGACTCCTCTCTATGGAATAATAACACAGATTTCTATCTTAAATGTAATGTAAACAAGCTTTGTTAATAAAGACAGCAGATGGCAAAACAAAGGAAAACTAATCCCTTTTTTTACAGTTTCTTTCTTTCACAATCTGTGGAAAGTTTTCTGGTGTGTTACCAAGCAAAGCCAGCAGTATTCTGCATGTGGAGAATGCTTACAACTACCAACAGTTATCTTTCTTTAGGTAAAACACTTGGTACAATTTGAATGACCTTTGAAAACCTAATTTCCAATCAAAATGCATAGTAATTGATCTGTGAACATGCCAAAAATATTTCCTAAAGTACAGCCTGATAACTCCTTAAAAATTATTCAGCAGTTGAGCCTATTCCTGGGAGAAAAATCAGAACTTGTGTTTCCATCATCACAGTAATTTTCTTCACTGGTTTCATCGTGAGAGGCCCTTGCTGTGCATGTGGGAGCACTCAGTAATAGATTACCAAACCTTAAAAATATTACCCAGGTACCTTATTATGACTTTCCCATTTTGGGGTTCATTTCAGAAATAAAAAAGGGATTTCCTTTCCAGGAAACCTGTAAGGCTGCAGGTGCTTTGAGAACTTCTGAAAAGCCAGGGCTGTTTTGGAAAGAAGAAGATTTATTAGCATTAAGTGAGTTTAGGTAATATTCTGGCATGGGTGGTAATTGTGATGCGAGCCCTCCTTACTTCCATCAGAGTTCTGGAGTTTGCTTTCTTTCACAGTTCGTTTAGTGGAGAAGGTAACAAAGCCAACAGAGAATATTTGGTGCTGTTCATCAGTATCCCTGTTATTTCCTATGCTTGAAAACAGTATCGTATAACATGGCAATGAATGCACCGACGTGCAAAAAGGCCTCTCAGTCACACATGTTTGCCGTAACCAACGGAGAAGCACTGCATGTATCAGAGACTGATGCTGACCTTGGAGGATTATTTGCTACCATCAGAAACATATGTGGCTTTAGACAGGCCAATGACAACAGACTTGCTATTTGGCTGCTTTAATCCTTCAGATGAGGTGGGGGTAAATTGAGAAACAGGGTTTGGTTTTTTGTTGTTTTTTCTTTTTTCAGAAAGACTAGCAGTGTATTTTATTTTCCACTCTATTGTCCTCATCATTGAGGTATTATCTAGGAAATTTTATCACTGAAATTGCTGTTGTTCTGGTTCAGAGGCATTGAAAAATTATTTACCTCCTGTTATCTTGTTATTAGAGTTCCTAGGTCCTAGTGCTTGTAGCTTAGGACAGATATCAATCTTGCAAATAATGCCATTAAAAAAAAAAAAATCTGCTCTATTACTACTATCAAATTCCACTACAACAACTCAGACAATGATCAGATGCAGTAAGTGCTGCATCAAAGCACAATCAAAGCAGAAATTATCATTCAAGACTGGCAGATTTTCAGGTTGCTTGTTGTTAGAGTGCTCACTGGTTTTCTGAAGCAACAGACCTCAGCTTGGCCAAGAGCTGGACAAACAGAAGTGGAAACGTAAGTGGATTAAAGCACATGAAGCTCACACATTGCATAACAGTGGCTAAGACAACCCTACAGTAAATAGATGCATTTCTGATTTCAATCAGTTCAACACTATATTTAGTTATGGCATCTAGAGATTGCCATAGCATGGAAAGAAGAGTGTAGATGAATAAGTTAACACATTTGTCTTGTGCTGAGATCTGCTGTACTTGAAAAGTCTGCACAAAGCCAATACATTGGATACCATGTAGATTATCAGATCTGTTCCTACCATGTTATTACATCTACCACAGCGCAGAAAGGAATGCTACACTAAATAAGGTTTTATTCCAAACTTGTAATTCCTCATGTCCCAGATGTCAAGTACTCAGTTCAGCTGCAGCAACAACTTTAAGCTGTTTCAGAGCTACTTAAAATGGGACTTCCCTGGCAGCGCAGCAGCAACCAGTTCCTTCAACACCCTCTCGTAACTCAGGGCCAAGAGGAAAGTTCTTCAGCATTTCACACCATGTATTCATCTAAACTTTGGTAGTTCTCTGGAAATACCTTTAGATAACTTTGTAATTCTAGTTGCAACATGGCAACACAGTTTGATAACTTTTGCTTTCAATGAATAAAGCACAGCTGGTAAATTACTTTATTGTGCCTAAATGTAAAACAGTATTTACAATGTTACTTTGTAAAGCTAAATATCCACTTGTCTACACATGTTTATATTTACTTTTTCAATACTAACCTGTAGATAACAGTTAGCTCCTTAGTCCTGTCCCCCATACCAAAATCACTAGGTGAAAACATCAGATTTATTCATCTTTTTCACGCATTCAAGCCACCACAGATCACACTCTTTACCTCACTATCACAATCACTATTCTATTTGGATAATTCCAGACAGTCCTTCTGCATTTTAGTGCAGTGAGGAGTTACAAAATGTCTGAGCAAAATGAGTTTGCCCTCAGCTCTGGCAACTCTCAACACCATTGCTCAATGATTGACAGATAGTGCTGAAGAAAGATTTGGGATAACGGTTTCCATGAAGGTTCATTTAATGCAAAATTCACAGTTGGTAGGATTTCTCCCACCTAACCTCAGCTGTTTCAAAATTAATCATTCCTCTGCACAAGTTAACTAAACATCCTTCATATGCAGAGACAGAACATTAAAGGTACTGCTTGTCCCTGTTCTAAAACAGCTCATAAGAAACAGGAAGAACTTTGGAGCTTTTCCTTCACCCTTCTCCTCATTAGAATTTTATATGAATGAAGTTAAGGGAGATGAATCCCACAGCATATGTGCAACATAAATGAGCTGAAGAGAAACGGAAATATTCCCCTATCGAGAAAATATGAGAAAGTAGTCTTAAGGTAACACTTCGTCCTGACAGCAGTCCTGGGACTAGTCAAGGTGTTTGTGTTCTGTTTACATTTAGAAGCACCAAATGAAACCAATTGTTTTGCTTTGTTCCCTTTCTCAGCTTTTTCCTCACCTCTGCACTAAAGCTCAGTCCCTCGAGTTCATTCAAACTCAGCTTGCAATTTGTGGTCTAGTTCAACAAAATCGGTTATAATATACTGTCCTTCTTATAGTTTCCAACCAGATTACTGTCACATAGCAGCAGCAAAAAAACCCTCAAGATTTATTACTCAAAACAAAGGTCAGTTTCAGAGTTTGCAGGGACTCATTTCTGTTGCCTAGCCCAGCATTCAATCACAGGACACTGAGTTTTGTTTGTGCTTTCAGACCAAGCCACAAAACCAGTAGGTATTACTCTCTGAAGTCTGTTGGACCATTCATTGTTTTTTTACTTCCCACAAGGTCAGGATCTCACCTGTTGATACACTCAGTTAAAAGGAAATTTATTTATATAAAAATTAAAAGGAAAAATCAAATTCTGAGTTTTCTGCTGTAACCTACCCAGATCCCTGTTGAAAGTATCATTGTCTAAGCTAGATACTGAGGCAAGTATTGCTGTGATGATACAAAGAAAGAAGTACATGATGAAGTAAAGGGGTAGTGTCTCTTCAGTACATGGAGCCAGTTTAAAAAGAGAATATACTGAAGTTACTGCAGGAAAATACTCCATCTTTCACAATAACTGCCCTGAGAATTTAAACAAATTAGTATTAGCAGTATTCACAGACTCATAGAATCAGTCAGGGTTGGAAGGGACCACAAGGATCATCTATTTCCAACCTCCTGTTATGAAGGGGCCAGTTGAAATCTGAGTTTGGGGTGAAATGCAATGAGGCCCATTCAAAAGTTATTAAATAACTTATTAATATAGACAAAGATAATTCCCCCAAACTTATTTACAGCTATCCACACATGATCTTGGGTGTGGTTAGCAGAACTATTTTACAGAATGTCTCTATACAATGGAATTTTGAAAGGCTTCAGAAATGTCTTTGCTAGAGAGTCTGGCGGCTTCATTCACCACTTGTGAGGTTAATTAAATCCCTTTAGCAACTTGAACAAAGAGTTAAGAATACTCACTAGTCCTAATGTCTGTGGCCCAAAACATACGCAGGAAAATATTCAAGAGAAGTCCTGTGGCGAATTCCACAGGGGCGGCAAAGTAGAACGAGCTGCTGGCTGAGGCGGCTGAGGCAGCTTGAGGCGGTTTGAGGCGGCTTGAGGCAGTGGGCGAGCAGCAGGTGAGCGAGGAACGAGTGAGCACACAAGCACTTATTCACCTGTTCACCCCCATTTATAGGGCAACGGCCGAGGCTAATGGTCTCATTGGCCACACAATCACCCAATCACCTCTGGCAATCACCCACACAGACCCAAAATGGCAGAACCCACAGGCTGTTGTCTCCCCAAAATGGAGGGCGCATTCGCCTTGCACGTGACAGGGGCGTGGCCTAACGAAACCCCTCTCAGGCGACCGGATCAAACCAGACTGGGCTGCCTGGGTTTCCTTTGTCCTGTTTTCCTGCCTCTGGCTGCAATGCAGACAGGCAGGTAAATATGTCCGGACAGGACATGCTTAAGCCCATTTTATGCCCTTTGGGACTCTCCACCACACGACCCTGCCATGGCCAGGGACACCCTACCCTAGAGCAGGCTGGCCAGAGCCTCATCCAGCCTGGCCTTAAATGCCTGCAGGGATGGGGCCTCAACCACCTCCCTGGGCAACCCATTCCAGGCTCTCACCACTCTCATGGTGAACTTCCTCCTCACATCCAGTCTGAACCTATGCACCTCCAGCTTTGCTCCATTCCCCCTAGTCCTGTCACTCCCTGATATCCTAAAAAGTCCCTCCCCGGCTTTTTTGTAGGGCCCCTTCAGATACTGAAAGGCCACAAGAAGGTCACCTGGGAGCTTCCTCTCCAGACTGACCAGCCCCAACTCCTTCAGTCTGTCCCCATAGGAGAGGTGCTCCAGGCAGTTATCTTTCTACAACTGTTACTGTTACAGTGTTATATTTCTACAATTTTTTTAAAAACAGTATTATGCTAAAAAGTTCAAACACTATTATGGACAAAGCCAAACTAAGCTGGGAAATGCCAGAACGAAGATATTCAGCCCCAGTATTACAGTATTATTTTGTCTCTGTGACTCTGCTTGATTAGAACACTGAAAAATACCATCTAAGATCGCTGCAGTTCCTCCTAACAGAGCAATGGCAGTTGCCACCCATTTCTCTATGAATCAGTAGTGGATTTTGCAAGTGTTAGATTGGAATTTAGAAAAAAAAACAATGTTACATGCAAGGTTATACGAACTTGGATTTTTTTTGTCCTGCTTAAATGCTGCAGGGTATGTCTTCAAAAACAGCTGTGGCTTACCCCTCTTCCTTTCCTATCTTATTACCACTCTAGGTCTACACTTATTTCTCTCCTATCCCTCTTTCCACATCCTGAGCTCATTAAGATCAAACTGCATGTCCCAAACTAATGCTTTCTTACTGCTCTCCACCTCTTCTCCAGCACTTACCAATTATTCTTCCTTCTTCATATCCTCCTTAGTACCCACACTGCTAAACATGCTCATGACCAGTCTTTTCCAGGCTCCAATCAATACCTGTGCAACCTCAGTGAACCCATCCAGGCTATGTAGTACCATACATATTTCTACATTCCAAAACAGTTCAAGCCTATTCCATTTGTCTCTTTAAACTATCTCATTACTCTCTCCTCTGTTCTCCTTGTGTCACTACATTCCTCAGCCTCTCCTAAATCCACCCACAAACTCCCTTATCCACCGATGCTCTGATACATGCAGAGAGAGATGAGACCAAATAAATAAACAAATAAACTGCTAAAAATCTTTCTTGTGGCTCTAGAAGGCACATGGATGCAGTGACAGTACCTCAGGACAGAAAGATTTTGTTTCCCCTGCCTGCTCTTGGCTCAGTCCATAAGAAACTAGCAATGCACTCGTGGGAAAGTCTTGTTCGATCATGTACTGAAAAATCACAGCATACAATTTGGAAAGATTTCACTTAGAGAGAGTTTTGTTCGATACCTTTCTAATGGCCATATGCCTCTATGTGCAGTTTCCAAATTATAACAACTCCATCCAGCTGGAACAGATTTTCAACAAAAATCTTGTGTTAGGGCCACATCCCTGCCAATTTCAAGAGCTGGTTCCCAAGCACAGGAGTGCTAGAGTCTTACTGAAAACAATACAGTATTAGTTTTAAAAGAGTAACCAAATCCATTTTTCCCTGGACTCTGTCTTGGAAGCAACTGAATTTCAAAGCTAAAATTCCAAGCTTTCTTAGTCTCCTGCACTGTGCTTCATCATCCCAAAGACTTGATTATTGTTGAAGGTGATAGAAATTAATTATGAAAGCAACATTCAAACTAAGTGACAATTTCATGTTTTCATAATTTTCTATATTCTGGCAGGTCTGGTAAGAAAAGGTAAAAAGGCTGCACTGAAACTCTTCAGTCACACATTTATCTCACTGATCAATTCTGTGTTCTTATGTCCACACTGAGTAACTAGACACAGGTTCCATGTATCTAGAAGGATTTTCTAGTACACTATGAATTAATACTGAAGTCACAGAATAATATAGAGGCATTACATTTTCCCAAGTCATGTTTATATATAGTCTTATAGGTCTGTACATAGCTACAGACTCAATCCATTTTTCCATGTGTTTTAAAACAATGTTTTGGCAATAGTATTTTTTATTGTATCTCAAGAATAACAGTCGTCTGTCCTTGCAATTAAAGGCACATTTGAAAATTCCCAAACCCAAAGGAAAGGCTGCATTGTACAGTCAAAACCTTATCTGCCTTACTTTGTGAAGGTAATGAGTTCAAATCCAGTGGGTGTTTTGTTTATTATTGAGGAAAGTCCCGTAACTTGTGCTCTCCTAGTAACTAAAAGGTTGTTTTACTTTCACCTCATAATTAGTTTTTATCAGCTGAAACGTTCAGCATTTAATTATCGTATGTAAGTTTATTTGCAAACTGAAATATGCAACACAGCAGTTTGTTTCCACAGTCTGACACACCTTTTGTTATGACCTAAGCAACTCGTTCCATAGAATACTTCCATTTATTTTGAAAATTGCTTCCTCCTGAGTTTCAAAGTACTTCTGAAACGCACTTGGGGAGCAATAGCTGTCTTCACATAGCTAACTAACACCTGCAGGTTCAGAAAGTGACAAGCACATTCTTAGAACCAAGCTGACAAAAACAAATACCTTATGTTTGCAGAGTCAATGTAACAATAGTTTTCCACTTATTTTGCATTACAGAATACTCGACCACCACACCCTGCTGACCAGGCTTCCGCTAATGAGCTGAATGAGTTTATCACCTACTAACATAAGATCTACAGTCATACATTCCTCTACAACTAGCCAGCATGATCCAACTTTCAGTCCTAACAAGGAGAAAAGCACCAAGGTCATTAACATTTCTACAAGCAGCTTTATCTTCCAGTCAACTCTGATCATGAGAAACATGTACCTGACACTTTTCTTCCTAGGAGACCATGAAGCCCTAGAGACCTGTAACTGCTGATGCTTCTTACCTTCTATCTAAAACCCACACACAAGTCTAAGACAATCACCAAAAAAATGAGAGACAAATGAGAAATGAAAGATCTAAGCAAGCTCTCTGGTTCCATATGGAGGCATATTTCCATTTTGGTAAATTCTTATTCCATGAAGCTAAGATTTCCAGGCTGAAACTTCTGTAAACACCTTGACTTTGCACACTTCAATAAATCTATGTCCAGAGCTGGCAACAGCATGACCAAAGGCAGGTATATGAATGTGTGACAGTTCATCCGTGGCTCAGGGTTGGCAAGGTGATAGCAAGAGACTGCCTTGAGCAAGCAGGCAGGGTCAGCTTTAGATATTAACTTTGTATAACTGCACTGACATCAGTAAAGGGGTTTATGATAGACCTTGTGTAGCTCTGCAAAGTTAAGATTATGAAATTTCTAATCCATTGGTTATTAAAACTCTGGAAAAGCTCTCTTAAAGACTTATGTATTAGACCTGGGGCTTCAATACTGTCTTTCAAGCCCTTTCAGCTATTACAACCCACTCCAGAGTAATAAACTTAATAAAATTATTTGTAGTTATGAAAAATATGTAATACTATTGAAGATTACATGAAATATTTTATCATGAAAAACATTATGATTATTGTTTCTTCTACACCAGGATACAAATATTATTCAAACACGCTTAGTAATTGGGCTTTCACCACAGACCCTTGGAAAAAAAAGTAAATAGAGAATTAAAATGAAGAACACTTCTATGTAACACTAAAATAATTGGGAATGAGTTCTCACCAAATAGCTATTTTCAGTTTGTGATATATGCCAGAGTCCCTATAAATGCTCTAAGATATTAATTATAGAAGTACATATTTTATTAATTTTTAATATTTAGAAGTCAGAGCAATGACTTCTCAATAACACAAGGTCATTAACCAAAGCTGGCATGTTACTAAGTTTCCAAACATTTCTAGATCACTCAGGTATTTCTGGAACTAAACTAGAAGAAACCTTTCCCTTAGCACAGGTCTGATAGTGCCCTCCAAAAAATGCCTTCCTTTCCTCACAATCTACTTGACCAGAGAGCAAGGGATCTTTTCAGCATCTTACACCACAAGCTGATTCCAGTACAATGTTCCCTGAGTGCAGAGGATTTTCCCAGGTTTTGCTCTTTCTTGATCAGCTCTTGAAGAGCCCACCCATGGTCACTGCAGGGCTGTTACTGACTGTGTCACTGGGTGAGCGACAGCAGGGTGACTGGTGCACCGGTGAGGCAGCACTTCATACAGATAGGCGCCCTCAGCTGAGACCACAGTACAGAGGTATGTGTTAGCACTGTCCTGAATTGTCCCTAAAAACATCTTCAAGTTTCATATAAAAATTTGGTTACTTTCTGCCTCATGGTTCGCTGCACCATCATAGCCTTTTTGAAGTCTGCATAGAGGAGAATAAACATAATTAAACACGATTGCAAGGCTTTGAAAAATGAGTAAAACCCTTTTGCCTGACACCTTCTCCAGCCACTGAAAGAAAATTCCCAAAATACAGAAGATAGAGTCATGGGTTAGGTTGGGGTTTTTTTATTGGTTGGTTGGTTTTGAGGGGTATTTGCCAGTTTTTTAGAAATGGCTATCATTTGTCTTCAAATACTTTTTTACACTAATTTTTAAGGAGACAAGTTGAGCTTTGCTGGGATCTACCTGAACACTTGAAAAAGAAAATCACCTACTGTACCATGAATTTTTATGTGCATTACTGCTATGTATTTCATCATATTGATTGATGAACACAACAACCTGCTGATCTAATGTGCCAGATCCTAATAGCATCTCCAAAGCCTGAAATACTTGAAGTGCTAACTGAATCTGAAACATAAGTAGTTCTTGCTCATTAGTAGTCTACTTCTGAAGTGCTCTTTCCCCATCACTGGTCTCTTCCAAACCTTGTTATTTAACATTCCACTGTCAGAATAAAATATAACTATGTCACCCTTAAACTTTCAAATACAGGGGCTTTCACTCTTTATCTTCTTACAAGTAATTTTTATTATCTAGTGTAGTCAGGAATAAATTACAGTTGCCATGCAGAATATTTTCTAGAAAGCAAAGAATCTGGGGGACAAAGACTGCCACCTTTTGGCAATAGTCTAAAACAAACCAATAAAACCTGCTTACTAATGCGAATTAATACTGTCCAGTAAATATTTTTTATATTATTTGAGCAGCTTATATCAAACAAACAAACAGAAGAACAAAACACAGGTTTCAACTAAGGCAAGCTAGAAATATGCCTTGAGGATTGCTGTATACAATGTTTCCTAGAAATCAGAGCCAGGCTGTTTTTCCTAGAGGATACTATGAATAAATAGCCCTGGCATACAATGGAATACCAACAGGAAAATTCATTTGGTTAAAGATAAAGAGATTAAAGCAGGCACATATTAATCTTTTCATAGCACAATATGGTTTTTCTCCAAGTTAACCTTTGAGGAGGTATGTTCCATGCATAAGGTCATAAGACCTAAAGAATATTACATAATTACCAATTGCATCATAACACAAATAATATATTGCCAGCCCCTACTCTGATATTTTCATTTGGAATCTTCAGTTATCTTGGTAAATCTATTTTTTCTAGTAGCTGAAATAAAAACAAACTCCATCATTCAGCATGACAATTACAGTGGCCTCACTTTGACAGAAAGAATTTTACACCTGGTGATGTATCTGATGTAGAAAAACCCCACAACATCAGAGATGGGTCAGTTGCCATCCCTGAAGGTGTGGCACTTAGGGAAAGGGTTTAGTGGCAGATTTTGTGGCCTTGGGTTAATGGTTGAACCTCATCATTTTAAGAGTCTTTTCCAACCTAAATGAATCTGTGATTCTACATAATTATTTTACTGTTGAAGTAAGGTAACTGTAACCACCAGAGGCTGGGCCAACAGCCCAGGAAAGGATAAAACAAATGTCCTTGTTTACGGATTTCCTAGTCATTTGCTAATGGGAGAGAAACAATCAGGAGTGACACTGCATTCTCGTTAGACTTGCCCCATTATACTTAGAGATGCACACATGAACATAGAGATGTACTCTGAAATTTCATTAGTACTGTAGCTAAGCATATCCCTAGTGACAAAGAAAATCTCCGGAAGTGAGTATCTGGGACGAAAAGAGCTTCAGGTGATGAGCTTAAATCACAACTACAATCTTGATAAAGCAAAAACATAGAGCTAGAATTCTCCTTTATGGACAACCTCAAGCATGGATAGAAATTCTAGGAAAATAATTAGGAAATGGATTGAAGCTCTAGAGGGCTCGACAGACATCTCAAAAAATACTTACAGCAAATGAAAAAAAAAAAAAAAAAAACAAACCAAAGCATCCCAACTGTGTGAAATAGACTGAGAAGTCCAACAGAGCTAGGCAATAGATGAAAGAGACAGGGCCAAAACAGAACACGACACGGCCTAAGGATAACTGTAACAGTTAGTAAGGCACCAGCATACAGAAAAAATAATCTAACATTCTTGTTATTTTTATTGTCACAATATAAAAAGCCAAAACTCGCACAAAACAGCAGAGCAGATGAACTAAGAAAGACTAAATTGTAAGGCTATCAGTGGGAAGAAATCATGCTGATCAGTTAAAGAATATAGACATATTTTCGTTTAAACAAATGCAGTTCTAGAAGGATCAAAAGACTTTTTTACTGAGCTTCTCAAAGACGAAATTCACAAAAGCAAACAACAATCGGCCTTTTTCCAGACAGCTGAGCCATTTGTAGAAGAATGACATTGTGAAAAGCCTCAAGAGGCAATCAGAGTACTGAGGAGTAACAAAAGCACCAGGTGTGAGTAATCTTGTCACTGAATCACCACCAACAAGAGGAGAAAAGGAAGTCAAAGCCTTTGTAGGGCTATTAGGTTGAGTTTGGGGAACATTTTCAATTCACTATGTTCTAGTCTTAAAACTTAAAAATGTATCTACTTATTTTATAGAAAACAAACCCGATATTGGAAAGTAGCACTTGGAAGCATTAGCTGAAAATTATATTTTGAAGATCAGTTACATTACACCAGCATGTTAGGTATGTTTGAAATGTTACATAATATCTTCTATGAGCATTGGAGGGGTGGAGGGGGAGGAGTGATGTTTTGGGGTTGGTTTGGTTTAGGTTTGTTGTTATTCTTAATTAAGCAGAAATAATCTATTAAAACTAGGAACTTAAGCAGAAATCTACTTCTGATTTTAAGAAACCTAATACCTTCCCAGTTTATAGTTCACCCTGCTTAAAGACTAGCTGCATTGAAAGCAAGTGACTAACCTCATGCCATATGGAATTTCATTGATCTGACTGAATTTCAGCAGTATAATTCTGTTTTTACTAGTGGGAGTTACGAAAGCAGATGAAGGGTAGCAGAGCACAGCAGAGCCTACTACCTGTCTGGCACTATAACCATCCTGCACAGATGGAAGAGGAATATGGTACAGGCTTCCAGTTCACACAATTCACAGATCTTTGAGTAGTATGACAGTACATAGGACTTAAAAAGTATTTTGCTACTTCCATATGGGGACTGCCATGTTCCCAGTGCACATATCACACCACTTGCTGAAGAATGTGCCTTTTACAGTCTTTTCAAAATCATGTCCCAGTGGTCAGGCTTAATGTCTTTAATATCCCTCCCTTGAGAGTTTTCAACTGACTGAGGACATAAATAAAATTCATTTTAGGACTCTAAGATATGAAGGCTAGGCTTAGGGTTATAGAACAAATACCTTGGCAGCTTCATTCTTTTGGTGTTGAGCTTTTCTGGGTTGTTTGGTTTGTTTCTTTGGGGGTTCAATTTTTTGGTTGGGTTTGTTTGGTTTTGGTTTTTGTTTGTTTTTTTTTGGTGGTCTGGCCATTTTGGTTTGACTGGTTTGGTTGGGTTTGAGGGGGTTTTTGTTGTTCTGGAGTTGTGGACTTTGTTGGGTTTTTTTGAAGGGGTTGTTATTTGAGGTTTTGGGGTCTGTTTTTTTTAAACACATGCTGCTTAGTCTGATTCTCATGTGTTATTTAAACCTTTTTCACCAATGAGTGGTTTGACTGTCTGGAAAGATTCTGCTTATATACCTAAGATGTTTTCCATTAATCTTTGGGAAGTATGAATAATAGCTAAGTCATAAACCAATGAAATTTGCAAGGTCAATTTTATGATACAAATGTATAACAGACTGTGCCAATGATAATTAAATCCTCAGGTGTTTGGGTTTTTTTAATCATGATATTATTGCCTTCTTCAGCTTTTCATTAGAAATTTGTAAAAGGAGACACTGAAACTCAAATCTCCACTGAAATACCCAGAAAAATATTTCACTTCCTCATTAACACAAACAGAAGAAGGACAAAGGATAAGCCCTTTGTGATGGTTTGGGTGTCACCTGCCCACCCCCCACCCCCCCCAATTTGAAAATCACCCTGACTAGACTCAGACGGCTCTGGAAATTGAATGAAGCCTATTATTTACAGCTCAGCACAATATACAAGCAGATATTTACAGAATATACAGTTATATACAGAAATATACAAGGAAAGAGGCAATACAGAAACACAACACCCCTCCCAGAAACCTTAATCCCCAGAAGGGGCTCCCAACCACCCCTTCACCTTCCCCCTACCCCTCTCAACCTTGTGCCAGCCCCAAGGAAGAATGAAGGTTCAGCCAGGGGGGTTAGGAAGCAAAGTGGATTAGGAAAGAAAAATGAAGGGTGAGGTTAGAGAGATGCAGCTTGTTGCTCCCCAGCAGCAGAAATACCTTTATCTATGTTTTGATTTTTATTTTTATACATCTCAGCAAGCCAATGAGTAAAGTGGACATCAGCCTTGTTTTCCTTCCACAGCCTATGATCTAGTTCTTCTCACCAAAACATTCTAGCTAGGCTCAAACTAGCACACCCTTATACACTAAGTACAATCGTACTGGTGAGCACCGTAATGCAATGCTCCCATGAATAAGGGTGTATTGATATTTGTTGGGGGTATATATTCATATAAGAGTATAGTGATATACTCACTCAGATCATATTTTGATACAATGGTTGCACTAACTATCTAATGAGGTACATGGAAGACTAGCATGATGTCTTGATTACACTTCCTATATATACAGTAACATCTGCAAAAACAGTCATGGCAAATTGCAACACCAACCCTACCCTGTTTATGCTGGCATCACACAGAGATCTGCTTCATGACTTCCAAAACAAGAAAGTTACTGCCCTACAGTATTTTACCAGGCAGGTACTTTGCTTTTAAATCTACTTTCTTGTACTGATAAAGTCAATACAGCAAAAGCATTTTAAAACAATTATTTTGAGGAACATAGGAGGTTACAGCCTAATATAATAATTTTGAATATTTTCAGTCTCCTCTTTACAAGCAGTGTCACAGATAATACTTCCATTCATGCAGACTATGTTGTTTTGGGCTAGTATCCCAAATAATTTACATTGTGATACAAGTTTGTACTGGGTTTAAAATAATTTTATCTCCATTTTAAAAGACTGCAGAAAACCAAGGAAAATTTACCACGCTCAGCAAGCCAACATAGTAACAATATTGTTCTGTTTGTGATTCTCATCTCTATTTTACTTTAGGTTTATTGTTTTTCTGATACCAGGGAAGTATCAAAGGATATGCTAATGGTAAGCCATAGTGGCAGCGACAGATAACACTTTAAAGGTGAAATGCATAATTCTCTAATAACCTTGGTAGCATAGTCACCTTCCCTGAAACACACTGCAAGGCTGCTTCTTTTTGATCTCGGAAATTAAGAAATGAAACCTCAGGTTTTGGTGTTCTTGTGTTTTGGTTTTAATACATCTGGAGCTAAAACTTATTTGGAAGTGTCATTTTGTCAAAATGGTTCATATTTTGACTCAGGTTTGACCATTAAAATTATTGAATGAAATATATATATATATGCACTGTATGACAGCTGATTGTTTTCTGCAGGTACACCTGTCAGGCACACAGTTTAATATTACAGTATTAAATCCTTGAGTTTTATACAGCAGTTGTTATGTTCAAATATTGTTTATGTATAAAGACTAAACCTTGCAAAATTATGTAATTTTCTCCAAAGTACCTTCTCAGCTCATTTAACAGATTAACACAGAATTCCTCCATCTCAATTAATTTTAACTAAAGCATTACAAATTGTGATTTGGATTTTTTTTTTCAGTTTAAAGAGGGGAAAAAAATAGACACACTTATGATCAACCTATATCTAACAGCTATCATCTTCACATCATAACATGAAACATTACACTCCCTTCACATCGCAACCTGCAATCAGAAGGTTTACTTCATTTAGTCTGTTTTGTCTTCACACATGACTGTAGGAGAATGTTTTAAAAAGCTTTTCTCTTCAGAGGAGCTTTGTGTTTTCAAGTCTTATATTATTACAACACAGATATTTGAACTGCAAGAATGAGAAGTTGAGACAGCCTAACCAATCTGTGTTTTGAAAAATCTACAAGGGATGTTAATAGGTAGCAAAATAGCTTAGTTTCAACCACAAATATGCTTGAATTGCACATTTCAAATCTGAGTCAGGATATTACAGTACCCCTGATGCCATACCAGAGCATCAGCAGGGTAAGTTCCAGCAGTACAGTGGCCTCCCAGCAATATTATTTGGCTTGGTGTTGCATTTTAGCCATTACTTCTCAGTCATTTGAATGTTTTTAGTAACCTACACCTTAACATTGCACACAGCGGAGAGAGCAAGGACAAAGAAATACACTATGTGCTTGCAGCGGGCAAAATGAACATTTGAGGCTATTTGCCATGCATTCCTGCTAGAGTTCATTCTACTCATGTGAAAGATAAACCTACCTCCTGCAGGCTTTTATTGTGGCAAGTTTCACTGCACCACGGAAATTAAGCCGTTAATGACACTTCTCACATTGGAATTGCATATTTCTTTACATAAATTTGCAAATCTTTCAAAGGCACTTTGAAAGCTCTTCTCTTCAGGGTTCCCAAGTGTGGAATTCACTCAAGGATCTCTGGAACAGTGTTGGGTAGAACCCAGATTTCTGCATCCAAGAGTTTAGAAGGTAAGTGGACTTGCTCAGCATCAGCCACAGCACATATTAATTCAAGAAATCTGAACTTATTCTTCATCCAAATCAGGGTTTAGAAGTTTTGAAAACACCACCAATAACCCCACTAACTCTGGGTTCAAGAGAGTGAGGTTTATCCTCTCTGAAAGTTCCATCTGTTTGCATTATTACCAGAATAAACTAATTCTCATCATTCACATTGGCTACTGATTTAAAAAACAAAACAAAAAAAAAAAAACAAACAAAAAAAAGGCCAAACAAAAATACTACTTCCTGAGAAAGAACTGTGAATCCTTCATTTTCTAACATCTCCAACGTTATGTAGCTTACAGCCAAGGACATTGCCTGACTTGTGAGCAGACAGATCCGTCTCGCCAGGGTTCTGCAGCTCCTGGACTCAGAGTCAGCAAGCAGTTATCTGAGTATAAAAACTGATACTAAATTCCTTTGGAGAATTCAGGGTTGTTGAGATTGTTTATGCCATTCATTTTGGTTCCCTAATGAGGTAATAAGTGAATAAATACTTAAAGATTTCAGAGTATGTTCTATGAGCAACCACGATAAAATAATCATCTGCACAGATGGTTTAACAGCACTGAAAGGAGCCATCAGAGACATGGAAATAATTCCAATTTCCATTTATTGTGAAGTGCTAAGGGAGGACTTCAGAGCAGGAGCCTGCGACCCAGTCAGCCCTGGTTTCAGAGTCATTTGCCTTCCACAGAGTCTTCCTTTCATAGTCACTCATTGTATATCTCTATTTCAGAAATACAGGTTCTGAAACTTCAAAGCAAACTAATTCTGTCCTTTAGTCACGAGAAAAATCATAAAGTTCACTGTCTCTACAACCTGACCATGGATAGAGGGAAAAGAAACAAACAAACAAATAATCAAACAAGCCGCTCCTTCAGATGGCAGTGGAGGGGGAAGGGTTAATATGCCTTCCTCATTAGAATGTAGAAGGATCAGTATCTCAAGTACATCTTCTGTAGTTACTTTCATGGAATTATCAGGGACCAGCTAAAGAGCAAGTGCAAAAGTCCGTATAGCCTTTCTGGGTATTAGAGAGCTAATATCAGCCAGAGGAGAGCCACAGAGATGAAGAGTCTGCTGCTCACAAGTCTCTTCACAAAAGGCAGCTACCTAAGGAAATCAGCATAGCTATGGGGGGAATGCTAATTCTGGGCTGGTTTATTATCTGCTGGAAGTCATGAAATGAACTAGTGGCATTTCATCCTTGAGGTTTAAGGTTTATTTTCAAATCCGAAGGAAATGAAGCTCAGGCATACTGTGAACTCAGACAGGCAGATTTCACACAGCTTACCCCAAAATTAATAAATGCCTGGTAGTATTCTTTCCTTTCTTTTTAATTAAGTGATTTCCAGATAGAGTAGACAGCAGTATTAAAATTAAAGGATACACCAAATCTTATTACTAGTTTTGCTGTTCTGCAGCTCCAGTGAGACTGTTAACATTTCCAGAAGCTTTCTATATTTCTGCCTAGTTTTTGTCTTCTTCTGTGGCAAATTTGATGCCAATTCCAGAAGATGAAGAAAGTGCCACACAGAATTAATTTCATCTGCAACTCGGGTTTCAAAGACCTTCTCTGAAGGTAGTACATGTAGCATACTTGACATTCTCAGAACATGTGCATCACTGCTTATCTACTTTGCCTGACAGTTTAAGTGAGACATAGGAATATTCTCTCCTGATTGCAGTATTCCACGTTTCACCTAAGCCACAGAGACCCCTTCACTGTCAACATTTTCCTCCTATATCACACGCTACCTATCATGACACATTCTGAATTGTAGAGGAATATTCACAGAGCAGAAATGCTAGGTATGGCCTATGGCAACAGTTGGATTAATTGCTGAAATAAGACAGACATCCAAAACATTGCATACACTTTGCAACATCATCTCCTGCCAAAGGCAATTTTCCAGTGGGAAAAAAACAAGTCCTTTATGAACACTCAAAACAACCAGAACAAGAGTTTCACATACATCAAAAATAAAAGGGAATAGTCCTTGGGTTTAAAAATAGAGCTTGACCTAAAATAAAAACTAAGTATAAAACTGATTTCTGATAAACATTAAACTTGATTAAAAACTCATCAGTTTGCACGTGTGTGCAAGAGAATGGTGTTTCTAGTGAAAATGAGAGAGACCTCTGAATACGTAACAGCCTTCATTCAGATATCTGGGAAATTGCATTCATATATTTACATTTGGGCACTACAGATTCTAGAGTGGAGCTGACCTTAAACACCTTCCCTGCACAGAAATTGATGAGCTCTGAATTTTCTTACTTCATTTTAGTTTAATTAGCATTCTGCACAGAAATCTTTCTCCTTGCTTATGAGCTGCTGAGTCCAGGCTTTTGCTATTCCTAATCTAGACTACACAATACCCAACCCTACACCTCAGAGCAGGTATGTGCACTCAGATCATGGAGTTCATCTAGACCACTATTCAGTCTCAGAAGAGGTCAGAAGAGGAAACCCATTGAAATACAAAACACTATAAACATGTATGATAATGCTCCAGAGTAACCTACCAAGCTCCCAAACTGCAGCTCTGCAACTTCACAAGTATTAGGCATTCCCTCTAGGCACTGCCCTGGAAAACACCACCTACTTGCTTTCCAATTGTTCCTACCGTTTAAGATATTACTGAGCCATTTTATATACCCCATCCTTAAATTCCACACTGTTTTGTTTTTTTTTCTCCAGAGTGAGGAATCTACAGGTAGGCACTTGCAATAAAATAATTGAAATCTGTGACTGCACTTGCTTCCCTTCTCTAAACTTCTGAAGTTCATTATTGCCTGCCTAAGACAGAAAGACCTGAACCACACACTGCTGACAGGGCAACTATGTTGTACATTATGGTAACATAATTGGTAAACATCTTACATTGATATTAGGGAGTTCATAGTGGCCTTTATCTCATCTGACACCACAGCACGAAATCCCCAGCACAAACCAGGACACCACTACCAAATTGCGAGTGAGGCTTTTAGGTTAAAAACCTGATCATATAGACTGACCTAACAAAGCCTGAAGGTGGAAGACTTGAGCCAGCTAGCTGACCATACTACACATCTTGCCTAAGACTAGAAAACCCTTGGTTACCACTTCGATCTTTCTACTGCATCACTCTTGCATCATGATGGCAGTCAACACATGACAACACCACTTGCACTAGAAACATATCTTTTTTGGCCAAAAAAACTTCCAAAATCATCTGTGTTCTAGAATTTCATGTCTTCCCTGAGTTTCCACTTAAATGAGAAAATTAAAAACCAGAAGTTTGTGCATAAATAATATTATTTCATTCCCACCTGTCCCACACTCTGAATAGAAATTTGACCATCTCCAAAGCAAAATGATCTCTGTACATATAATCTTCCCTGTATTTTTCACATTTTCTGACATCTCAGAATTCCACCATATTTAAAATATGGAAGCTGCTTTCTCTTCTGTGCTATCTATTTTGACATCAAAAGGAATTAAAAGAGAAAAAAATATTGAAAGTGCCATCTACCATTACTGGGCAAGGAGAAGCAGCAATGAGAGAGTAATTTTTCAAGACTGATGAAGTGCTAAAAGTGCTTCCCATGACCCATAAAAGGGACAGGGAGCTTTCCGGCTCTGTATTAAGATGCTGTCAGTTTAAATAATTGGAATTGAGTTCTTGTTCAGTTGTCACACAGCAACTGTGTGATATTGGATATTTTAACATATTCTAGTTCCCAGCTTATAAAATAAAAATACCATTTCTCTATTCTCTTATCCTAAAAGCACAAACATATTGGAAACTCTGAGGTTCACAAGAAGCCTCAAGATCTTAAGAAACAAAGGCACAGAGAAGCATGACTAAGGAAATAGTGAAAGCTGAGAACATCCCCTTGGTAACAACAAGATTATATTAAATTTTGCAAAGTTCAAATCTAACATAACTTTTAATGCATGTATAGAGTTTTCCCTTGAGACCATAAACCTTGTCCAACAGTCTGTAGCATAAAACCTTAGCGGAGCACAAGGGTGAGGGAAGTATTTTTTTATTAGTTGTTGTTAGGTTTTTTAAGAACCACAGAAGTGCATCTTATGAAACTGTCACTTCCTGGGAAACACCATGTTTATCCACACTGCCATTTGATAGGACAACGAAGCACCTAACTCAGAGTCTGCCAAGTCATTATTCACTGAGCACAGTCAAGGTTAGACCCAGATGCCAATAAAGATTCATTAAGTATGAAACACAGTATCAGCAGTGTCTTTGTAATGACCCCAATGTTCATTTTAGCTCAGAGTACTGAAATTCCCCTGTGAAAGAAAGGCAAAGAGAGCAATTTAACAGCTTTTAACCACAAATGTGATAACACACAAAATATCTGTAAAGATATTGGGAGCTATAAAAGAGATTAGGCAGGTGATACACAATGTTGCAAGTGACTAGTGCTCATTTTTTTCTTCAGGAATTAAAATTATTCCTGGAATTTCACTTCAGGGTACCTACAAAAATAATCACTCTGTTATCCTTATCTGTTCATCATTAACATGTAATTCTAATAATAAATGTTATATTCATAAATATAATTCACATCTGAAAGATTAACTAAGAATGTCAATAATGATTCATGAAGTTTACAAAATAATTGCTTTAATTATGGAAGAAAGGGAACAAAACATACGATCATAGTTAAGAATACTTAAGAAGCAACATGGGGAGTAAGATAAAGCACTATATGAGTAACTCAACCATGTAGATAAAGTGGACTTAAGCATGCTTAAGAAAAAAAAAATTAGTTTACAGACTACTGAAAAACAGAGAAGAAAATCAACAAGTAGCCCATACTCAAAACACAGCATATCAGAAAAACAGAGGCAGCTCTTTGACAAGCAGCAAGCATGTTGGCAGGAGGTGGCCAAACCACAAAGGCTCAGGGAAGAAAGTGGCTAACGTTATTGACATAGCATGGAACAAGTGAATTAATTGCCTCAGAGTTGAGTACAACAGCTAAAAAAAAGACAGTGATCAAGAATTCTATTCTATTTTTTAATGAGAACATGTGCTTAAAAAAAATAGAAAGGGAGAGAGAAGAGCCAAAGTAATTAAATAGTTTTATGAAACTCTCAGAGTTACAATAGATTCTGGCTTAAAGAAGTCTATCAAGGCAATGATAATTCCTTTGGTGCAGACTGTCACTTGGAATAGCCTGAAATAATGAGCTAGTCTTCACTCATAAAAGTTTCCCAACCACACATGCAGTCTCCTTGGTCATGAAAAATGGTGAGCAATTCTATGAAGTTTATGCAAGATATTGCATTATGGCCAGAAGAAGAGAATAAAATATATTTCTACCAATTAATCACATCTTCAAATGGAAAACAGGGTACTGCAGTCAGGAAGAGCATGTAAAATACCACCCATAGTCTTACAAAGATGTCGATCTGATTGAAACAGGTGAACATTTGTTTACTATTAGAGTATAACCACGTTTTTTATTTGCTCAGACCTATCAACATTCATGGTAACAAAGCTGAGTTCTGGCAAAGAATGGAAAAAAACACCCCACTAACACACAACCAAAACAACAAAAGAAACCCACACACACAAACAACAAAAGCCCCAAAGACCTAAGACTATTTTAAACCCAAATAAGTCATTTTTTTTATACTTTGGGGATGTCTTAATGTAGTTCTGAGGAGCTTTTCACTCTTAGCATGCACTGCTCTTGAGTTTCTCCTGAGCATTGTTCTGGATTTGCACAAAGAGGCCAGGCCATTGTCACCTGCATGGTTCACCTCTCTAGGCAAAACACTACAAGCTGAAGATTCAGGACATAGTTTTGTCTGATATCATATCACACTGATTTGAGCCCAGAAAACACGAGCCATGAGGAGAAGAAAAAAGCCAGAAGCATGCAGTGTTTGGTAAAATACAATTGATTTTTTTTCGTTAAAGGTTACACCAGCTCCCAAAGAACTGTATTGTGCACTCAGCAAACTACTCAGTCTTTCATAAGCTAAGCATATGTTGGTTTTTTTTCAGTAATCACTCCAGTTTATGGCAATCAGTGTTTTAGGGACTTCTTGAGTTAAATGTTGTCCATTACTATTTTAATTAGCCACCCATGGACTCATCTTTTATGAATTTAACCAATTCCTTCTTGAACTTTCATCAAAAATAAAGATCAAGAGGTTAGTGATTTAATTTCTAAATCATGAGCATGCAATTATTTAAAAGCAAAAGAAAAATAACTGTTCCCATTTGTCTAAAGATTAATAGTGACATTTAAATGTATACTGTTTAATTCACAATCAAGGCAATATTTCCATTTTTATATGTAAAATATATTTCCATAAAAATTAAGATCATTTAGTCTTCTTAGGCCCTGGTCAAAAATATTACTGCAGTGTTATTTTTCACATGCAAAAGAAGAGTAAAACTCCATAAATGCAATACAGTTAAGATAAATGCAAAATTAATGATTCTGGAATTACTAATTTACTGGCATATTTACAAAATGCTGGTTTACCCTCTCACCACAAGATATGGGAAATGAGAGGTAAAAATGATTTTCCTGACAAAACTCTATTTTTTCCCCACGTAATGAAAAGTTATAGTAATAAGACAATCTTTAATTACCAATTTTCTTCTAGTCTGCTCAGTGTGCTAAGGACACCAAAATCCCCTCATTGTGCTAGCCCCAAGGAGAACCAAACCCACAACGAACAAAACAAAGTGAGGTATAAACTAGCAAATAAAGTTGTTTACCAATGTTCTCCATTGGTATGTTCCCTAACTGTGCCAAAGATTTTCCAGTTAAAGTGGTTTTAAATGTGCCTTATCCTTACAAATAAGAATTAATGAATTGACCTCCAGAAAGCCAACACTTCTTTTTTTCTGACACATTAAAGTAGTTATCGTGTAACCCGTTGGGGGACGTAGTGTATAGCCCACACTGTTGTGAATTTGGGAAAGCTGATGAGAAGATAGATCACATTTCCAAAAGCACTTTCTTGCAGAAGAGCTTGCTTCTCCAGTTCCAGCAACAAAGATTTATAGCTACAGAACACTTATTTTCTTGCCTTTTTTTTTTCCATATAATTTTTCTGTTGCATTTGTTCATTTTACTGAAATGACCCATGAGAAATACAGGGCACAAGAGTTTTCTGTAATGTAGCATTTCTGTAGTGCTTTATGCCACAGTGATTGCTGTCATTTAACCTTTAAAACAAAAAGCAGATTCATCAATAAAACTTCAATTTATAGTATCAGCTTGGAATTGTTTATTTCTTCCATGAAACAGGTTTTTTTATGATTTACTCAAACACTTCATTGTCAAGAAGTACTTGCACAGCACTCCCAGAAGCAATCGTCCAAGATGCACTGTGCTAGTTCAAAGGACACAGAATTGTATTTGATCCAAGAATACAGAGCTCTATCTATTTATACAGACAGTAATCTAAGTTAGAAAGTGTTATCTATAATTCTATTTATTGTTTGTTCCATTCAGTATAACTAATTTCAAAACATATACCAAATTCAACATGACATAATGACATGGTATTGAAATCAAGATGCTACCTGACACAAGATGCTACACTGTTGTACTTACTGCTACAGCACCAAAGATGAAGCACAAGACTTAAAGAGAAAATGAGCTACACAATATTCTTTCTTCTCAACTTAAAATGCCACAAAATCCCCACATTTCTGCTCATCCCCCCTCCCCATGATTTTTAACTTTGTTTTTTTTATTTTGTTTTGGATTTTTTGTAACTTTGTATCATCTCCAAATGGAAAAGCCATCTCAAGCACAGGTGCCATACTGTGCCATGCAGTGTAGAACTGCTTTACAGATCTGTGGTCCTCAGGTATTTTTTCCACAAGTCTTAGTTCTACAGCGTAAATGCTTTAAGATCCTTCTGACTGTGTGAGTGTATAGATATATATACATATATATGGAAAGATCCACCTGGACATTTTCATGAAATCCCTTTTTTTATGTTTTAGGTTTGGGGGTTCACAGGATCACAGGATATTAGGGGTTGGAAGGGGCCTAAGGAGATCATCAAGTCCAACCCCCCTGCCAGAGCAGGACAGTGCTATCTAACACAGATCACAGGGGAACACATCCAGACATGCCTTGAAAGACTCCAGAGAAGGAGACTCCACAACCTCTCTGACGAGCCTGTTCCAGTGCTCTGTGACCCTTACAGTAAAGAAGTTCCCCCTTGTGCTGAAGAGGAACCTCTTTTGCTGCAACTTACACCCATTGCTCCTTGTCCTATCACAAGGAGCAAGTGAGCAGAGCCTGTCCCCCCACTCCTGGCCAGCCTTTAGATACCTATAAACCTTTATCAAATCCCCTCTCAGTCTTCTCTTCTCCAGACTAAAAAGTCCCAGATCCCTCAGCCTCTCCTCATAAGCCATTCCCTCCAGTCCCCTAATCATCCTCATAGCCCTCCGCTGGACCTTCTCCAGCAGATCCCTGTCCCTCTTAAGCTGGAGAGCCCAAAACTGAACACAGTACTGGGCTCTGTACTGGACAACTCTTTGGTCTTAAGTCTTGTGTGTTCTGCATAGCCAGACAAACATCTGTGACAATGCAGTGGAGGGAAGCAAAGGAAAGAGAAGAGCCCACACTTGTGGAAGTTGCTGGTGAGATTTCTTTTAAAGAGCCAGTGCAACAACACAGTAGCACAGACTAGGGCAACTCAGAAGTCTTACACTAATAAACTAAACTTGAGTCTCTTTTTCTTGGTTATTCATCAAAATGAAGATTAGATTTAAACATTTGATGTTCTACTTGCAGCTGTAATAGAACATCAGACTTGATGCTGGATTCCACACAGCTGTTAAAATACATTTAAATACAAGAATGTTAACTGAATGTTCAGTTTATTCACTCAAAATCCTCCTGGCTTTTCCAAGGAAAAAAAAAAGCATCTCATAGGCCTGCTGTGATAACCCTAAACTCCTCATTTACTCCAGAAGAAACTGTGATCCCCTGAAATTCAGTGGTGTTGTGTCGTTTGTTTGCTCCCATGGTCACTGGAAGCTGCACAGAACAGCTAGAGAGCCTGTGCATTTGAGAAGCGTATATAGCTCGTTTGGTTTGCCAGTCTAAAGGAAATTTCCTGGGGAAGGATCATATGATTATCATTTACTGTAGATATCTATAATTACAGTCTCCAGGGAAAAGGAGATTGGACAGAATACCTTTTGAACCAGTCAGTGAGGGTTAAAAATCCAAAACGTGAGAAAGTGGCTATGCTGACTAGCACTCTGTAGGCTTGGAATACATCATCAGCTGTTAGAGACAACGTAACAAATTAACTAAGCTGAAAGTCTTTTAGATTAAGAAGGCATCTTCCTACCTAATTAAACTGAAGTCAAATAAACTCAGGAGAAGTAGGATAAATGGCGTATTTGCCCTTAGTTATCTGTGTAGGAGGTTCTTTCAATGGTGTTCCAGTGGCAGTTCAGGCTAAGCTAACACACCTGACCAGACACATCTGTTGGAAGCTCTATCACAAATCAAGAGCAGACTGAAGGATTAAAGCTCTTAAAAATAGTAATGAATTCTCTATACAGCTCTTTTCATTTAAATGCTTCTGAGCACTTCAAAATAAAGAATTACACAGAGATGATAATATTTGAGTAGGGGAGAGACTGATAAATGATCATTCATTAAATGCCTCCAAGAAAGCTATTAACAAGCTTCTCCTCACTGCAGCTCCTGCCCTTCTCTGATGCACCACAGACCCAACAAAGGAGTTTGGCATCATTCACTTAAAAAGACAAGACAGCAGCTTGAAAACTTATTCTTGACAAATGCAGGTTACACCAAATAGGGCATTCTTTTAGAAAATAACTTCATTCATTAGCTAAACTTTTAACTGAATCAACAAAAGGTTTTAGAATACAGAGTAATGTTGTATGAACAGCAAGTAAGCTATAGGTCATCTTCTCAAGAAAAGATTTAGAGTCAATTAGTAATAACAAACCAAAAGTGAGCTGACCAAACTCTTTTTGCGTGACAAGCTAGTGTTAATGAAATTTCAAAACAATTTGTATCATTCCAAAAATAGACTTAATTATGTATATTTATAATATGAAGTAAGAGTTAGTTGAAAATCAAACAGGTGACAATTGTGGAAAGGGAATGAATATAACACATTATGACTTGAAGTGACTAATTCAGATCACACACTCAACAGCAAGTCGGACAGTCTGACTAGTTTTGTTAAAAAAGAAATGTTAAACTATTTTAATATATGAATACTCTAAACCACTGATAAGAAAGAAGAATACACAAGGCTAATTTATGCTACTTCATTCTTCCAAAACTACTTTACTGTTTTATTTCTGCTGTGTGGAAAGCTATTCTTTGTTGATGGCAAAGACTGAATGTTATATACTTCTAAGGTTTATTTTGCCAAGTGGCTGGTTTGTTTTTTCTCTCTGCCTGCATTTTCAGCTAAGTGTTCTATATTTGAATGCATTATCCTTAAATACTTCTTACTTATTTTCTCAGCACTAAAGATGAAACTGTCATACTATTCTCTGGCAGAAAATACTTTTAAGTATTTTAAGTATCTATGAGTCTTCATTTTCCTCCATTGTTTTAATTAAGAGTATATTTCTTTTTTACAACTTGAAGTTTCAAAAGAAATTCACTACTTGCCCAAGACTTCTTCTAACATGCAAGCATTCCAGAACTTTAAGGACAGCCAAAATTGAAAGCACCGTAAAGTAGTTTCATTTTTTGTATATATTTATTTAAAGCCATACCAAGAAAGTGAGAGCTACAAACCTGCAAAGGCTTTTTGAAGTCTGACTCTTGTCCCTCCACTATCTAAAGAATAGCTTTCTGTACTTAGCTAACCTGCATTTTAGGACATATAAGAGTTAGATGAAGATTTAATCGATGTACTTGGTCTCCCTGTATGCCTCAGAGAGATCTACAGACAAAACCTCTGACTTCCATTAAACCTATCTATTCCGTTACATGGGTAGCACAGGTATGAGATTACTGATTCTACTTTTCCCCTTTTGTTCACCAGCAGTGTGCCTGAGGACATCCAGAGTATTTACAATGCAGCTGTGATGGAAATGAAGGTTAAGGATAAGAGAAGCCCACCTACAGTTACTTTTACCCTTTCAGATTTCTTAGCAGTATCTGTTTATAAACACACACATTTAGTGGGAAACCCAAAGAAGCAAAAAGCAAAGAGCAAAGTATGATCTAGCTGATCTGCACTAGAAAAGATTTGTTAATGCTTGGTTTGCCAAAGCCTAACTTCTACACATTTAAACAAAGGCAACTTTTTAAGTCCAAACCCAACAAAAAAGAAAAGTATTTGTTGTGTCTTTAATCTCCAAACTACAATTACCAAGATGATGTCTTGTGCTGCTGCATACTCCACTATCAGTGGATTGCTAACCACTTTTTCATTTTCCAGTGTAGACTAATTTGCCAAAGCTCTTAATTTCAGAACATGAATTCATCACTTCCATATGAAGCTCAGTAGAGCTACGAGCAAAACTCAAATGATAGCAGAAGTAACCAGCAATAATTACAATTAAAATGCCAAAAGTTACTATAAGAATATTGCTGAAACTTTAATTTGCTGGCAGTAATTAAGACAATTGTAACCACCTCTCCTCTATTCCTTATGTCTTTATTCTCTCGTTTAAAGTTATTTATAGTGATACTAGGTTGATTCACCATAATTTCTCACCCACAACCAGTTGTAATTTTTCCTTTATTAGTTTCATAAACTTCATGATATTTTTCTCCCACTTCCATCTGCTGATAAAATACAACCTGTCCTACTATATTTAAAATAACATAAAAGAATCAAAATAACACCCATTGAGCAGCACAGTTTTTCAAGAGTGCATGTTGATATTCATCTTTCTTCCTTCTAATTCTGCAGATGCAAAATAGCTCAATGATGGAACTGAGTGAATAGTGGAAAAGTGTTTACATTTAGAAATACTGAGACAAGCAAAGTAATAAGTTTTGACATTTAAGACCTTTCTATCTTCTATTATATGAATACAAAATATAAATGATTATTTGCTTCTCAAGAATTCCATTCCCAGTCTAGCCTTGGTCAAAGTGATAGAAAATCAGAATAAAAATACAGTGTAATAAAATATGCAGTGGATATTGAAGATGGTGTAGATATAAAACACACCAAAAAATTCAGTTCCAATTTCACCTAGAGTATTTCTCCACGTTACTTGAATTTTTCTTTAAGCACCGCTACCATCTTCCAGTTTTTATTACAATGTAGTGATTCAATCCAGGCTTCTTGTACATTTGACAGAGCAAAAATGTTGTTTTTTCTATTTACCTAATTCAACAGATATGGTCCCTGAATATTCAAAACTGTATTTGCTTTGGTCACATACAGGAACACACAAATCCAAAAATAGCTCAATAGTTTTAAGAAGTTAGATCCAACACTACTGAATACAAAGGACACAGGCACATTTATTTCTATTTTTGTTTGTTTTGCTTTTAATCCTTCATCAGGTTCCCATATTCCATATAACATGGGATCTTTTCCTTTTTTGTCTCTACACCTCAACCACTAAATAAATCTTCCATATTTTGTTTAGGTTCCTCCTACATCACTCCTAGCACCCTTTCATTGTCGTGGGTTCTCCACTCTTTCCTTATGACTGAGTTCTCCGACTTTCCTGTAACCACTCCCTGAACTTCATGACAGAGATTTAACCACTGGCAAAAGTGACAATAAGTTCAAATGTAAAGGGGAAGGAGAAAAGCAATAACCTCAGTTGGAGAAGATGACAAATTATTCACTCAAAGAAGAAAAGATGATTCCAAGAACCCCCCATTCATAATTACATAAATATATAAACCTGAGATTTAGATTGTTTTCTGCAATTACACTTTTGTTTGAGTTCAGTGACATCAGCTGAAAGCAGCAATCTTAATGTGAATGACTAAATTCCTGGGTGGAAAGGTGCATAGCAGGAGGTAGGAAAGACATCTACTTAAATGTCTGCTTTCAAAACTCTGGTCCTAAATACCACTTTTAGCCAACCAGAAAACAAAACCTACCTTCTGTAGTCATGTGTCTGATCTAAAACTGTGAAGTACTTGGGGGTGGTTTGTAACTAAAATTCACATTCACTGACTACAATTTTTAGTAGAAATTTTTACTGAGCTTTCATAAAGAAATCTTATTCGAATAATTGCAAAATATTCTGATAGAAAAAGACATTGCCTCTGTTTAGGACCTTTCATTCTCATCCTTTGATTACTTGCCATGATCTCTCTGTTCATCACCAACATCTCATTTTATTTTACATAGAGGTTAATTTGTTGATCAGGACACCAATTTAAAGTACGTGCTTGGAAATATGTGGATGAAGAACACTGAGTTAAATATTTTGTTACATATGTGTGTGTATATACATGCTCTAAAAAAAGGTAATAGTTAATTGCATCTATTACACACACAAACCTCAGAATGCTGTCCATAAAGATATATATATGTATACACACACACACATATATATACATCCATATTCTAGAATGTGCAAACCAGATATGTATATAAATAAGCACAAGTATTTCAAACATACCTTCTTTTTACTGTGCATAAACAATATCAGCTTAATAGTATCTGAGAACAGTTTAAAGACTGGCATAAAAATCATTGGTGGGAAAAAAAAAATCCATTACTCCTCACTGCAAATGTTTGTTAAATGTAAATGCTGATATTCTACTTCTTGGAAGAACGTTTGCCTGCATGTGGAATTTCATGATAAAAAGCTTTAAAGTCCCAGGTTTCTCTAGATAAACCCTACTGGCTTACTGATGCATGAATGCACTGAAATTGAATTACTGTACAACAGCAATTACTTTTCACAGTACAGTTATAATGAGAATCAGCTTCACAATGAACACCAGGTAGCTGCAGTAGGAAAAGTTAATAAAAAGAAATCTCTTATTTGCATTTTCTGCTGCAGTAAAGGTAGGTGTCTTAAAGAAAGGGAATCCTTAACACTTAATTTGCCATCTTGCAAGTAAATCAACAGACATGTTCACAGGATTCTCTTTACTTGTAAGGAAACACTAATGAAAATAGACATTTAAGTGTATAGCTAGTTTCAATAACAGCTTTTCAAATGCTACCTGGTAATTGTTTTATCTTTCATTATGCTTTCTTTTTCAATTCTCTCTATCTTATTTTCTTTTTTTTTTTCAGTTATATCCTTTACAAACAATATTAAGAGGACTAAGATAATAATTCTAAGAGGACTAAATTAATAATTCCAAGAGGACTAAGTTAATAGTTCTAATTCCAGCTTTTTTTCATTAGCAAGTTTCATAATGTTCCTCTTCATTTCAAATGAATAGAATCTTTCAAATATCATAAAACCTTCCAAAAAAAAAAAAGTAAAACAGAAACTTAATGTAAATTTTTAAAATATCACAGCTACCTTTTAATTAAGGCTGATCAAGCACATTTCCTATGAGTGAAATCACTAGAAGTCCAGGAAAAGCAACTGAAGGAATACCACAAGTGACAGCAGACTATGCAAAGCTCTCAAAGGCATCATTTGGGTTTGGCTATAAAATTAAACTGACTCCTGAAAAACACAGGAAATACTTCCACTGATGTTGCCTTACAGGCAGTAAGATTTTCCCCAGCTCAAATGTCTTTGTTTTGAAGACAAATAAATACATCTATTTTTGTCACAGCTAGAAAGAGAGCTTCAGAAACACCGAATGAAAAACACTTTACAATGTTTTCAACTGAAATCATGTCACAGATATTTCAAAATAAAATCTGAAGTTGCCCCTCTGAAATTTGATCAAGTAGGGCAGCATGAGGAAAGAAAGAGTTAACAGGAATATCCTGAACTGACATACATCTAAGGTAAATAGTGAACACTGAGGAGAGGGAAAAAAGTAGTAAAATTTGTTTGCAAGGGTTTCCATCAGTGAGTAGATGACAAAAGGTTATATAATTGGCTTAGCACTTTCAGTTTTCCATTTATTCCATCTATCTGACAGCACAAAAGTAGGACATTCTGTGATAGGATAATTGCATACTGAAGGGTAATTCAAACAGGGGATGGATAGGATAAAAATCACACTGAACCAACTAATCACTACGAAAAGCGATGGGACAGAAAGATTCAAATTCAACCAGACTATAAAGCTGGGGGGGGGGGGGGCAGGGGGAGAGAAGGGAGTTCAAATGCTATTAGCAGCTTCAAAGAAGTTAATGTGTTTAAAAGCATAAAGCAAAACAAAAATAACTGAGGGCATTTCCAAGCCATCTTATTCCTCTATTTCCAGGTGGTCTTGGTCTTTTCTGCAAATTAAGCTTTTTATAGATGGTGTTTTTCTGAATAGTTCCCACAGATTTCTACATCTTCTAGAGGGGAAAAAAAACAAACCAACAAACCAACAAAAAAGTATGTTGCTTAAAATGTTTTATCTAAAAAGTGTTCCAAAATAAACCATGGATCTTTATGTGTACTTAAAGCTAGTCCAACTAGTGTTGTAGGGCAACAGTTGGGAACATGTTTTCTGAGCACTCTGATTTGAACTATCATTATGGTCTCCCCATTATTTCTAGGGCAGATATATTTTGTAAGGCTGTCTTCATTTAGTACACATCCTAATATTACTGCTAATGCATCTAAAAATTACTCTGAATTCTAGGCTTCAGTGCTTTTTTGTGCAAGTTTTCATCAAAATCTTATGCCAAAATCCTATTACTTTATAGGCAAAGTCATGAATGGAGCAGAGATCTTAGGTGCAGAGGAGCTTTGTAACTCACATCTCACCTCTGCAGGTAGGAGGGAAAACTTTGCTATGATGTATCAAGGATGGAATTCAGGAAAAACCTGCACTGTACCAAAGCATTTTTGTACTTACCAGGATATAAAATACTAAGTATTACTTACTACCAGAACATAGAAGATCACTCACTACACATCCAGCAATAAAGATGGATCACACTATGCAATTATGTGGAAAACAGTAATTGTATTGGAAGAGATGCTAAATAGATATTTTATTTAAAACAAGTGTCCTTGTCCAAACCAAGATTCTAACTTCCTTTCCAAGCTTCTAACCTCCTTTCCAAAACCAGAAACCTCCCAAAGGCAGCTCTGGATCTCAGTCACTTTCTCTGGCACCAAAACCCTTTCACACAACACTATACGCATGGTTTGATTTCACAGAATTTGAGCTTGCTTTTACTCAGAGCATGGTGGCCTATATTTTTTTCCCCTCTTAGATAAAAACACCATCTGTCTGAAGAGACCAAACTAGTACTAAACACTCATAAACATTAGAAAACATTTCTTACAAGGTCCAAATTGAGAGAAAAATTGCTGTTCCCAAAAGCACTCCACTCTGATGGAGCAGAGCTCCTCCAACCAGCAAGCGTGCAGCTTGCTGGTCACTTCTCACTCTAGACAAGTGCTGCTCCAAAAACCTGGGGTTTATTTGACATTGTTATAATCTCAAGGCAGCAGTTTTTTATGTTAAGAAACAAGATAAAACACCCACCCATACCCTTCCCACCCCCAAGTCAATATTCTGGAAGCTGTTGCATGCATCCTAAAGTGCAGTTTTTTCTCTAAAAAGCACTGTAAAAATATCATTGAGAGGTTCCATGTTTATTGTCTTTCTATGCTTCCCTGCCAAGAGCACTCAGTTTACAAGCTGAAATATTTTTTACTTCACTGCCAGCCCAGAAAATTCAGCCTCTAAAATGCAGCCAAAATCCTTCCTTCTTTTTGCACCATAACGAATAACAAAAGGCTGAAGGCAAAATTGCATCTACAGTTACCTTAAAGAAATCCCTGTCCTTGGGTGTGCCGTGCAGCTCTGCACCTCAAACACAAAAACCTTCAACTCAACTGAGCTGACAAATCTGGCTGAAATAGAGCAGTGGAGTAGCTGGAGATAAATGGCATCACCATACTGTCCCCTTAGTTTGTTGATATAGGTAATGTAATAGGAACTGCTGCTACAAGCAGCCACGTTCTAGCAAACAATAATGCAAAAGCAAAACTAGTACATGCATGTTACATTGAGCTCCTACTCAATGTAGTAAAATGCAGAAGTCAGAACTTTTTTAATGGAAATCTAACAGAGCCACAAAGCTTCGAGGAAAAAAAGATATCAGAATGGAGATACATTAAAAAAGAGAACAGAATTACAGTTGTACAGAAAGCTTAATGTAAATACCTAATGATCATTCAGTTGCATTTAGAGTGATGTCGTGCTTACTACCATTAGAAGATTTTGGATTTAGCCCCATTTTGTGCATCTGCATCTGTTTTCTGGATTTGAACTAAAGGACAGTAATTGAAAACTAGGACAGTTATTGAACTCAGACAATTCCCTCAAACAATATTTCACAATAGTGAACAGTGATATTACATCTGCTTTGGTTGGATATTTTGAAATCTAACATTTTAATGCAGATGTAGTTATGTTTTACTGAACACAAGTGATGCCTTACAGACTCCTGGGAAAGTGGTAGTCCAAACCTAGATACACTCTCTTGCGTTTATCTATCGATAGCATATATAATTTAAATCTATTCTCTCAAACACTGATGTTAAAATACTTCTGAAATCTTTAGCATTTCCACTTCAGCACCTTCAATCACTAGTATAGCCTTCAGAGCAGAGCATGACTTATACAGTCAGTTTTACATCACAGAATCAAAGAGCAAATTGATCTGCTGCTTACCCGTACGGCTTCAGACTTCTTATGAAACATTTCTTCCATATTCTTTGCTAATTTTTTCACAAGCTGAAGGCCATCAATTTCTTCTATTGCAACATCCTTCTCATATTCTTTGTATTTCTGGAAGAAAACCAGAAAAGTTATTTGCAGTGAACCATTCAAAGAATTTATTGTTAAAATGTGCCTATTGCACTATGATTATCACCAAACCTTATGTAACTTCAGAGAAAGAAGGAAGAATAAGAGCATGAAAAACAGTGGCTCAAAGCATTTGGGTGAACGCTGAACTGACAAAATAAGCGAGTATGTCAGGATCAATTAATTATCAATCTTTTGGCTGGTGACAGAAGGAAAGGCTCTGCTGTAAGAGACTCGTGTACCTATTTCTTCAGACAATACTGATTTTCAAGTCAAAGTGACACTTTGGACTTGCTTTACGCTTTATAAATCACACAAGTTCTTTACAGGGAAGATTTTTGATAAGGAAATAATATTTGATAAATCATTTCCAGCCAATTTCATAAGAAGGCTAAAAAATACAAAGCTATTAGTAAATACTTAGGACATTGGTTTGTGGGGGGTTTAATATTCTGTAGTTTAAGCATATTTTTTCTACACTGTTTCCTGTCATAATTCTCTTTTCTAGCAGAGATTGTAATAGTAGTCTAAGTAATCTAAAAAACCTCAAGCAGACCACCTGCATTTTTCTCCCTGGGGTGCAGGAGGGAAGATTTGCCTTTTTATTCCCCTTATTGGTCTACTTTCAAAAGCCGCAGAGTTTTGATTTCAACTCTGCTAGTTCATTTATGCTGCTGCTAAGCTCACTACTCAGCACTGAGCAAAACAATTTGGGATAGTGATTTGTTTAAAATAGAAAAATACTAATTTTACATTTATATTACTGGAGAAAATACAAGAATACAATAGACAACAGAGGGGTAAATATCATTGCAACAAATACCAGCTGTGAATAAAATGTAGTAAATTAACAGTAAATTGAACACATTCTCAGTTAATGAATGATGTCCAAGTCAGTCCATGTCCCAGAGGATTTGAAGCTTTGGGGAATTTAAGACAAATGAAACAAAATGCACTGTCACGAACAACTATCACATTTAGGATGTCAATAGATCAAGTACAAATTTGAATCATTTATTTCAGGCGGCACAGATCATGTTCAACACATCAAGTTCAGATAAAACCAGTTTCCTTCAGACTTGACCTTTGAGTTCTTGTAAAGCATTCTAAAACGCATTACTTCAAGAGACTGTTTTCAGGTCATCAGATTTATTGATTTAAGCTTTACCATCAAGTGAAGAAATCCAGGCGATTAATCACCGCATTTTTCTGAAAACTGAATGGTACAGCTGAAGCTGACGAATTTTCTAGGCGCAGAGAATCAGACCATACAGTGTGTTAGACTACTGTGAGACAAATATTAAAAAGCCACACTTCTGAAAATTAATACTGACACACAAAATAGATGGGAATTATTTCTTAGCTGATAATTTATGATTTTATAGCTATGCTAGTTCAGAGTAGGTACATTTTTTCCTAATTTAAACAGCAAAGTATCAATGTTAAAAAAAAAAACCAACCCCCAAATCCAGAAAATGTTATTTAAGTTCAATGTGAAAAGACCACACATTTTGCATGGTGCATGTCTAGTCGGTTGTTGGAAACCTCCAAGAACATTTGCAATGAAGTGGGAGTATTTACTTGATCTGCAAGATCTTGGCAATCAAGAGGTTTACATAACAAGAAGTCTGCAAAATATGTATTTTACATTCTGTATTTGATTGCCATAAAAATATTCCTATTATTTTTCCAGCCATCAATGGAAGTTTCCAAAAAAGGAGAAATTATGTGGTTGGAAAAAACTCCATCTGGTTTTAGTCTCCTTGTGCTCTAGAGATTGTGTTTGGAGAAAAGAGGGGCCACCTTAATCTCTGTGTGCCTATGTGCTTCCACAGTACTTAGAGTGCACGAGGCTCGGAATTGAGATTCAGCCCAAAAAGTGGTTGATTTTATAACTATCAATGCAAGAAACTGAAATCACAGCAAACAGGAAAACAAACAATCCCCAAATAAACCAAAAGCAATAAACAAAGCCAAAAAAAAACCCCACAATACCAAAAACACAACAGAAGTTTTACAAAAGATGACTCTTTCACTGCAGAAGTTTGCCTGACCTCCAAGCACTCCTCATTTCCCTAACACTAGGTTTCATTTGAATGAATTAGCTAAAACAGCAGAGAAATGGCCCCTTTGAAGTAAATTAGAAACAGTTTTGAATTTAAATTACGGATTCTATTTCAGCGCAATCCCAAGGAAACAGCAACAAGCCACTATGGTTGCAACTAAGCAAAACACTCTCCTCACTTCTAGGCCAGACTCTCTTTCACACTTGCAAAATACCTTGTAGTACTGCTATTCTAAAAGGGCTCTTCCAAGCAGTGTCTTGAACAGCCACTACCCTCCAGTGTAAAAAATACTAGTTTGATGGAAAGTATTTTATCGTGTGGTTTTCTTTATTAAAGAAATAATCCAAACCTTGATTTTTTTTCCAATATTCTACAATTTTATTCCAGTAAGAGATACTGAAAAGTTCTCAACGTTTGTATCACACCCAGTAACACATTTGTACCGTTATTAACAGCCTTAACATTGCTACAGATAATTGACTTGCATAACAAAAGTGTATGGAAAGTCAGTCACAGCTTCTTTTGATAAATGGATTGCTAATTGTCTGCAAGGTCAAGAAGGCACAACTTCTTTTTTGCAGTGTTATAAAGAAGAAAAAAAGATACATGAAATACTGATTCTTCCTGCTTGCAAAAATCAGCATTAGGTAAGAAATTCTCCAGAGAGACAAGAGCATTTATCATTTGAGAAAGTACACCAAAAAACATTACTTTGTCAGTATCTGTTTTGCCAATTCATTTCACTTAAGTGCCAAACAAAGACAGACAGTGTTGCAAGTGCCAAAGACAGACAGTGTTGCACCGTCAGAACTTTTAATGCTTTCCACAGATTTAGGTGGGGGGATTTTTTTTTCTTGCACAGTAAATGATCATCTAGAAATAATATATCAGAAAGCACTCTATATGAAACTCAGATCCAAATCACTTAATTCTATCCAAGTATCTAGCATGGAAACACCACCACCACCCCAAAACCAAACAAAACCGAACCCCCAAACAGCAACAAAATCAGACAAACATACAGAAAACCCACACAGCCCCCAAAACTTGTGCAATTTGAGTAATCTAGGCAGGAAAATAAATATCCTCTTAAAGCAAGATAACTTCTGAAAGATGCTGTATGTCAGCTACACTTTGAATTTTTTCCTCTCTTTTTCCTGTGAAAAGAAACACGATTGTGGTGTTCCTATCTGGATCTGCTTCTATCATTTCTCATTGCAAGTTACTTATGAGTGTGCAACACACTCAGTCTTTGAGCAAGATTGTGGGAGCTTTTACATGTGCAAAACACTGAAACGATTGTGATGAAAATTCTTCTTTCTTCCTGGGATTTTCAGTAAACACCACTACCATCCCGATCAGAGAAAGGTGTTTTCATAACAGGAATTTTGGAATAATGCTTTAAAGTCATCTATCAGTTTGTGTTGCATAATTGCATGTCAGGAATTGCTATGTGTCTGAGGCATATTCCTAGCTTGCATAGTCATACATGCATGACAAATGTTGCTAGTCCAGAGGTTTTGTCACATATGCTAACTGTATGTGTATGCATGTATATGTTTTACTTGGTAATGAAAATGCAGATGCAGACAAATGAAGATCAAATATCCATTCAATCTATTGTCATCATGAGTTATTTTTTAAAGCATATTTACTCCATTCTATTTTAAAAAAAAACAAAACACCAAAGAAAACCCACTCCAAAACCAATAAAAAACACCCCTCAATAAAACCATATTTGGATGTTCAAATCTCAACACTGCAGATGAAAACCGAGCTTAGAGAAACACACACTTGATTAAAGCACCAACTTTCGATTTCAATCAATACCTATTCCTCAAAAGAAAGCCTGTGGTATGCACTGCCTGAAGTCTTTAAACTTGCAATGTAAGTCACGCCAGTGACAAACTTCGACTCAGAGTGCTGACTTGAAGGCCTATGTGAATTACTGGCTTATTAGAACTAGTTTAATTCTGTATTTGAGATGTCCTGACAATTAAACACAATCAATGAATGAGTTCACAAGGCTACAAAAAGTTTACAGATAATACAATTTGCAGCTCTTAATGTGGTTTCTTTAGTCAAGAGTCAAAAGCTGTTTCAGGAGCTCTGTCTCAGTTAATTCTTAACCCCTAAACCCATGAATTTGCTCACTAACATGGACTTCCCTCCCAAAGTAACTTTGGATTAACTTCTTCTGGAGTATAGGGATCAGATAATAGGTTACACTTTTATGCATCACAAAAAACGTCTTTTATTTCACTAATCTATTCCTCATTGCAATCCAAAAATAAAGCCCACATCCCTTTTTTAATGCTCTTCTCATTGCATAAGGACTTTGTGTGTGCTATTAACACTACTGAACAAATTTTGAAACAAATGGCATTTATTCAAGGTGCTTGAAAAACACCTACTCCTTTTTACAGGAACAAACTCCCTCCTTTGTGGGGGTTTGGTTTTGTTTTGGGTTCTAATTATAAAATCCAAACCCTACAATTGAAGTGGAGCAAACTGAGAAAGTAGTCACATTAGAGGCTGCCTCACGCCATTAACATTCCATTGAAATTAAACGAGCTATGTGCAGAGCAAGGCATTCCACAGTTAGCCCAATATAGCTCTGACTTTTTGAATCAAACCTAAGAATATAAATTGCCCTTAATGTGGAAAATCTATCAAAGCATTTCAAGAGATAATGTTAGTTTAAAACACCTATGCTCAAACTGGTGGGATGCAAACAGTGGAAGTTGGAACTTTTTGTGGCTTGAGCTCTTGCAGTGCTCTACCACACCAGCCCACCTCCTTTCAGCACATGTCAGATGGCCGAGCAGCTCCTAGCAGAAGATGTAAAGACACACAGCACATCAATAGAAGTGAGTGGTCGCTAATTATGTATGTGCTGTTGGAACAAACCCAAATTTGAAGCCAAATAAAAAGCTGTCTCCAGAACTGCACATGCATGTGAGTAGGAACCAGAGCTTTTCCACTGAGCAGAAGGATATTCAGATGGCATTATCATAGCAGAGATATCAAATACAGATGGTGCACTCCTTTGATAGACTCATCTGTGAATCTCTCCTCAACAAAAGGTTTTGTATTTTCCCATTATCATGTTGACCCTTTGTATTTTCTTATTATCATGTTGACCCTATGGTGTGTGTGGTTTTTAAACTGAAGTGCCACAGTTTATGTTGCTATTATTTGGTTCTCCTTTCTCTGAAATGCATTCAGCGAAGCAACTTTAAAGACTGTAACAAACAAGCAATAGTGGTGGGCATTTAAAAACAAAATTATTTCAGTTCAGCACTAGTATAGAATTTTTCATCTACGGAGTTCCAAACCATGTATAAAAATAGTATCTATGATAATCTCCATTCTATACATGAAGATATTGAGATACAGATAAAGTGGCCTGCTCAGCATCACCCAGCAGTGCAAAAATATAAAGAGAACAAGTTTTCCTAGTTTACTCTTCCAATGCCCTGCCCAACAGACCACAAAACACTAAGTTCAGCTTGATCTGAATGGAAAAATGAGCCACAATGGCACACTACTTCTCACCTTGACATTGGAGAACTCCCTGATAATTGGTAGTTTGTGTTACACCACATTACACACTCCTATTAACCTTTACTGAACCTCATTGTGTTGATGAAATCCATCAGCAATGACCAGTGTGATGGCACACTCATTTTCCTCTCTGCAGACAAATTTTTATTCACTTCATCAAATGCCGCTAGAGTTCTACAGTAGCCTGTCATATTTGCCTCTTGCCATACTCTCAGCTGAAGATCTCCCATTGCCTCTAACTCCCATTAGTTGCTTCATAAAATGCACTTTGAAATGAAAAATATGAAAATACCTGGTACATCTTATTGTTCTATGACTAACTACTCAAAGCTGCACCTGGGCATATTACAGCCAAAGATCAGCTATCCTGGGAAATTCATTATCACCAGACTTGACAAGAATAGTGGCTGCTTTCATTGCAAAATGATTTACACACAATACAATACAGTCATTGAAAGGGCACTATATCTCCAGCATCTATTATATTCACAAAGATACTTACTGCTGACCTATTTTCGCCTAATTTGTACATTCAAGTGCTGCAAAATCCAAACAACTAAGGATTAAGCTGAACGATTATTGAAAATTTAAAAAGTAGCTCCTGATTTAGCAATATTCTTCTGCCCTGTCTGTGAACTCTGTCCACACAAGAGGTATCTCCTTAAACTTTTGCATAGCTAGACAGGCATGAGTGCACCATGTAAACCGCAGCAATGGGAAGGATTGCCTACATATGGGTTAAAATGCTTCAGCTAGTGTGCAGAAATGAAAGTGGAGGCCAATGAGATCCTGGGGTAAAGAGTCCCAAAGGGCATAAAATGGGCTTGAGCATGTCCTGTCTTGCCCAGACGTATTTACCTGCCTGTCTGCATTGCAGCCAGAGGCAGGAAAACAGGACAAAGGAAACCCAGGCAGCCCAGTCTGGTTTGATCCGGTCGCCTGAGAGGGGTTTCGTTAGGCCACGCCCCTGTCACGTGCAAGGCGAATGCGCCCTCCATTTTGGGGAGACAACAGCCTGTGGGTTCTGCCATTTTGGGTCTATGTGGGTGACTGCCAGAGGTGATTGGGTGATTGTGTGGCCACTGAGACCATTAGCCTCGGCCATTGCCCTATAAATGGGGGTGAACAGGTGAATAAGTGCTTGTGTGCTCACTCACTTGCCCCTCGCCCACCTGCCACCTCAGGCAACAGTCAAGTCCACATTGCAGCCCATGTGGAATTCACCACAGGACTTCTGTTGAATATTTTCCTGCATATGCTTTGGGCCACAGACATTAGGACTAGTGAGTATTCTTAACTCTTTATTCAAGTTGCTAAAGGGATTTAATTAACCTCACAAGTGGTGAATGAAGCCGCCAGACTCTCTAGCAAAAGACATTTCTGAAGCCTTTCAAAATTCCATTGTATAGAGACATTCTGTAAAATAGTTCTGCTAACCACACCCAAGATCTTGTGTGGATAGCTGTAAATAAGTTTGGGGCAATTATCTTTGTCTATATTAATAAATTATTTAATAACTTTTGAATCGGCCTCATTGCATTTCACCCCAAACTCAGATTTCAACTGGCCCCTTCATAACAGATCCTGGGGTGTATTAAGAAGAGTGCATCCGGCAGATCAAGGGATGTTCTCTTACCCCTCTACTCTGCCCTGTTAATTACCTCATCTTGAGTACTGTGTTCCGTTTTGGGCTCCACAGTTTAAGAGGGACAGGGATCTGCTGGGGAGCGTCCAACAGAGGGTTACAAGGATGATTAGGGGACTGGAACACTGCCTGATGAGGAGAGGCTGAGGGACCTGGGGCTTCTAGTCTGGAGAAGGGAAGACTGAGAGGAGATTTTATAAATGTTTACAAATACCTGAGGGCTGGGGGCCAGGAGGGGAGGGACAGACTCTGCTCACTTGCTCCCTGGGATAGGACAAGGAGCAATGGGTGTGAGTTGAGGCACAGGAGGTTCCACCTCAACACAAGGAGGAACTTCTTTACTGTAAGGGTCACAGAACACTGGAACACACTCCCTAGAGAGGTTGTCAAGTCTCCTTCTCTGGAGACTTTCAAGGTTTGTCTGAATGTGTTCCTCTGTGACCTGAGCTAGATTGTATGGTCCTGTTCTAGCAGAGGTGTTGGACTTGATGATCTCTTTGGGTCCCTTCCAAACCCAACATTCTATGATCCTGTGATATAGAATCTTTCTCAACACAAACAAAACAAAAGCAGCAGCTGAATAGGTGATGTGTAAAGACAAAGAAACATACTTCAGGAGTTTCAAATGTTTGTTTCCTAGGACTAATTGTACCACAGTTTGAACCTGAAGCAGTTAATAAGCCTCTACCTATACAACTACCACCCAAATGGATGATTCAAATAATCTCTTTAAGAGATGAAATTTTAAGCAGTCAACGAGGGGTCTGGGATAAACTCTATTTCCCTTTAACAGAGTTGCTTTGGGTCAGGGCTAACCAGAGCAACAAACCACATTTGAAGAAGCTTTATCTTGCTGCTGCCTCCAGTATCCAGAGGGAGTCTGGGACTCTCACAAGAGACTGTCAGCTCATCAACTTCCCCGATTATAAACTCAGTCATATTGAAAATGGTTGAAAAAGCAAATAACTGTCCTATAAATTATTTTAGACATCTGAAACTTATTCACAGGCGAGCACGGGTGTTTTAAGAGGCAATTAAACAAGACTATTCAGAACTGCTTTAGAAATATATTTTACAGAAGCTATCTAGGTAATTAGACATATCTTTACAGCTATTCTGGAAGAGAACACAAAGCCCTCATTTAAACAAAAAAAAAAAAAAGAACATTCTAGAAGTTCCCTGAAGAGTCTTTTTCCCATAAAGACTTACTTGATACCCTGGAAAAGTCACTACAGTATTTCGCATGCACTGCTCTAAAGAGTAAACAATGTCATAGCTATAAAGCGGCAGCATGGCAATATGACCCAGAGGCCACGTTCATCCAAGGCAAAGCCATCGCTACATTTTCAGGTGAAAGCAACTATATTAGAAGCACGCACATCTAATCTGCTTCTCACAAAAGCCTGAAGAAATGTGAGAATGCAGTTCTTTCATCCTGGATAGTTATTCTGAGTCACTGAAGATTCAGAAATAGAGAAGCTGACAAATCATTATTTTCACCGGTTTCTCACCTGGGATGAGACACTACAACATTTTCTTTTGTACATCAAATTGCATTGGTCTGCTCTGAAAGGCTTTACGGTTACTGGAAACGAGGACAAGCCAAAGAGACAGCATACTTTGAGCTGTAAGGTCACAGGATACATCCACAAACTAATTCTTCCAGTCAGACTTTCTTTATAATGCTTTGTCTCATTACACTTCCTTTTATCACTCTGTTGTTCCGTTTTGGCAGACCTCTGCCTGCCTTAGAGCCAGCTGTTGTGAGAGTTTCAGCATTTCTAGATAATTCTATCAGACAATGCTTATTTTTTATCCCAGGCAACACAAGACAACTGTCTCTCCATTCTCCGTGGTTGTCCCTAACCAAGTAATAAAATTAAAAGAGCAACAAAGTAGGCTAGAAACAAAACCTGATGTGCCTTCTAAAGACAAAACTCTTAGCAGAACCTGTGTCTGGTGGCATATGTATTAAAAGCACTGCCCAATTAGAATAGCTAATAGCTACTGTTCCTCAGGAAGAAGAATCCTGACATCTCACCTTCTTGGCGAACAAACTCTGTTGGCAGTTTGTGATATTCTGTATAACATTCATCAGCTTGGATAATATTTGTAAACCTTTACCCTTTGCATTGCGCAGGACCTTCAACAACTATTAAATGGGCATTGTTTCACTGCTTGTTACTATGAAGGACATGGAATTGATCCCTGTGACTATATCTCATCATTTGTCTTTTCTGTATCCACCTGATAAAAGTATTGATATTGATTTAGGGGTTTAGACAGGTATCAGAACACTATGTATACAAGTGGACTTGTAGTAACAAAAGAAAGCATAACATCTGAATTCAGGTGCATAAATTTGGGCCTCCAGTTCTTCATGTAATCATTGAACATGAAAATGAAACATGAACATGAACATTATTTTCAAAACTCAGAACTCCCCTCAGTCACATCAAAACCAGTAACATCAAGATGCTCTCAGCATCTCTGTGTGCAGATGTCTTGAGGATTCAGCAAGCTAAACATAAAATAACATAAATCTGAAGACCAAATTATAGTATTTGGCACTGCCTGGAAGTGTGAAAACACATCTGTGTTTTTGCCACATAAGCTTTTAGCTTTCATGTGTGATTCTTAGGCACATAGAAAACTTCATAAGAAAAGGTATGGAACAACTAGCCTGTCTGTATGTTCAGATAGAGCAGTGTATTTACCAAGACTTCTTTCAAAGCCTCTTAAAACAAACTGGTAAACACACAAAAGAAAAACAAAGGGCTGAAGTTCGATTGCCAAACCACAATCAATCCAGTGGTTAATAGTTGCCTTGGAAAGGCAGTAGCATGATATAATCAAATGCCCTGTAGAACACAGCTCGCCCAGATCTTCTTCTCTTTGGACTGTTTAGCTATGATGATTCTTCAACTGGCATGTGAAATACTGACATGCTGCATGTCACCACAGAGTTTTCTCTCACTTCCAAACCCTTCCAATGTCTTAATTTTTTGTTTGTTTATTTGGAGTTCAGGGGTTTTGTGTGGGTGTTCGGTTGTTTGAGGATTTTTGTTTGTTTTGTTGGGATTTCCCCTCCCCCCTCTTATTTTTAGTTTGGATTTTTTAAATGAAAATTGAGTAACTAATGTACATACTAACAGTCTTTGTACTATATCACACCCATGTTATACCAGAAGCAGGCATTCCAGAACATCACTTCAATGAGTAAATACTGAGCAATTTAAAATTTTGCAGAGAGGGGGATAAAGAATACTAGTCTTGATCTCACCCCTATTTTCACTCAAAACTCAAAAAGCAAGACAGGCTGCCCAGGGAGGTGGTGGAGTCACCATCCCTGGACATGTTCAAGAAATGACTGGATGAGGCACTTAGTGCATGGTCTAGTTGACTGGATAGGGCTGGGGGATAAGTTGGACTGGATGATCTTGGAGGTCTCTTCCAACCCGGTTGATTCTATGATTCTATGATAACTGGCTACCTATAATATTATCTGCATGAAAGTTCATCTGAAAAACTAACCAGATTCAGTCTCTTTACTTAGAAATCGGTAGTCTCATGAATTTAGTAGTTTTGTTATCACTCAAAAAAAAAAAAATGAACAAACCAATCAACCACAGGACCACAAACAAATAAAACCACGACATCTTCAAACCCTCCACAACTACAAAAACCCAACCCACAAACAACTCCACTACCAAGCTAGGACTGGTTTAATTTTGTGTACATACATGTCACTATTTGAACAGATTAGAAGTATTTTAGAACTTTTGTCAAAATACAACTGATTTAAATATGAACCAAACCTGTTTCAAGCTAGCATAGAGCACATTTCTCTACTAGCATTTACTGAGGTTACTACATGCATAGCTGCACTGTAAACATGGAGATGATTATTGAGCTTCTGCCTGGTTCTCAAAGGACTAGAAAGTTTTTGAAATTTAGAAATTAATTACATTACCAACAGGGTTCATCTTGCCAAAAAAAATTAAGCATTAAGTAGTAGCACAAGAGGTCATTGCCATAGTGTCTAGAAAATTAGCAATGTAACTCAAGAGTCTATAATGTAATCCATAAACTAATACATTTATCAGAAAGAGTATGGGGTGTCTGTGCTAGGAAAGGACCCAACAACTGCTTTGTTTTGCATAATCAATAAACCACTATTAATGATAATGTGTCTATGAATCAAAGATGCATCAATCTGCATAGCAGAGAAGCCATGAATAATAGACAAATCAATACTATGCAGTCGTAAAGAACACGGCATGCTCGCCTTCAGGCGAACAGTAGTTAATTTACTTTTCCTCCTTTGCACATGAGAGGAAGGTAGTAGAACTTTAATCACATAAGTTGTTAATTAAAAGGAAGAACACATACTGTTGTGTCTTTACTGTATCTTTTCTGTTCATATCCTTACAGCACTTAAAAAGACGCTACTTTATTTGCAAACATCTAGAGAAAACAGCTTGTGTTTTAGGAGTATGTGCATCAACTGGCTGATATTTCCAAGTACTAAAATTTTAAAGTTTCCTTCATAAATAAAAGATCTTGTTTCAGTTGGGATGTTCATTAGCATAAACAACCAATGTCTAAAAATCACATTTCTGCACTCAAATGCTCTGCAATGGAATACATGTACAGAAAGGTTTTAAGCCCTATATAGGTCACTAAGCCATAATGGAAAACTCTAAAACTGAAAAGTCATCTTTGATTGTATTTATTTGACTCCACTAGTTAATTACTCTTTTTCAAATTAAAAAGACCAGGTTTAGGTTATCAGTACCTAAATGATGCATCCCTTCTTTTTTGGGGGGAAAAAAAAAAAAGGTAGTTCTGTTACTTTGTGGGTCTAGCCCTAGCCCAGAAAGTCTCTAGAAGAGGAAACAAGATAAAGTTACTGGTTTTAAAATCGATTCTATTGTTTTCCAAGAAACAGAATTTTAATATCCATTGCATTAGAATTACTTTTTTTTTCCTGGATATTGGGAAAATTTCTTTGCTGAAAGGGTGGTGAAGCATTTGAACAGGTCACCCAGGGGGGCCGTGAAGTCACCATACCTGGAGATGTTGAAGAAGTATGTGTATGTGGCACTTCAGGAGATAGTTTAGTGGTCATGCTAGCAGTGTTATGGTTGGACTCAGTGATCATAAAGGTCTTTTCCAAACGTAATGATTCGATTCTGTTGTCCTATTGCTGCACAAAGTAAACTTTAAATTGCTACAATTAACAATATGTTTTCAGAAAGACATCAACATTAAAGTTTCCATTCTTCAGTATAATGCCATTAGCAGATTGGTAATATTTCATTGTTAAATAGAGGTACAGAATTTTACTCAACCTCTCAAAACACCAAACTGTCTGAATCAGGGGTAACTGTTAGTCAATTCATTGATATATTTCTCTCTGCTCACCACAAACATTGACCTTCTTTGTGAACTGCATTCAAGGCTCTTGGACAGCAGAATAATTAACGTATACTTAAGTTAAAATTACAAGTGTTCCTACTGAAGCAGACCAAACAAGCCAGCACTTAAAGCTATCTATGTATGAATTAGGGTCCCGGTGGTCATTTCCAACTCTCAGCAAATCGGTGTGTAGTTTTGCTAAATGCATGTCATCAAGCTCAAAAAAGCTAACTTCTGAGACTGAGCTTGGCCTTTGGTTGTTTACTAGCAATTGTATAAAAGATCCATAATGTAGGGTCACATCTCCATCTTGTGAGCTTTCTAGCAAAGTTTTACTGTGAAAGAACAGAATGCACATAACCCAGGGCAGAATAAGCTCTTAATTTCCAAGACCAGATTTTGTCATGTTAAGCTACTGAAAAGTTATAATAGTTATTTAGCTTCTTGTCAAACTTTACCCAGCAATGTAACACCCTAGACTTACTTGCAGGTTTCCTCCTTGTACAAAAATGCAATTTGTCCCTTATTACCATGAATGTACAATGAGTAGTGTACATCAATAAAATATAATTGTGGCTACTGGACATAGTTTGCATTTGGAGGTAGGCAGAGCCTGTGCTGCATGCGCAGGATTGCCAGAGGCATACATCTGTTTGTGCAGTTCTAGTTCAGTAGTTTAAGGAATGAAGTATCACCTCATTACAGAACTGCCATGTATGAGTGAATTTGTGGAGCTCGCCCTCCTCACAGTCAGACAGTTCTAATCTCCTTGCAAACCACAGTGGCAGCACCGAGATGAAGTGTTAAGCTTATCAGGCCTCATCTGTACCATCATCTACTTAGTTAAGCCCAAGCCATCCATTTCTCTGTCATTTCTTTGTTCCAGAGCTGCCTGAATGCATAATAGCCACTACCCAGAGATGCAAGATATCTCTAAGACTTCAGGAGAGACACCTACTTTTTTTTTTTTAAAGGCAAACTGAAACCAATTCACAAGCACCATTTTAATCAGAAATAGCACCACCAGTGTGTTTTCTTACACTGGAATTTCACCCTCTACTATCAAGGCGTGACCGTTACAAAAAAAACTATTAATTTCTTTTCTATTAACTTTCAATGTTTGCATATAAATTCCTAACTCTAAAAAAAAACTGTATTCCTGTCATAGTTGGGAAGGGTTCAGGTAACTGAAAATCTTGTCATGCACACAGATGCATACTCAACTATTGTTTTGGGGCAGTATCAATCAAAACCAACATTTTTGTTTCAGTCACAAAATAACGATTGCTTTTCAGTGGGGTAGGAAAAAAAAGCAAGCGGCATCAAAAAAGGTTACTTCAATCCATTCAAAAATTCCAGGTTTTAAACATTTGGGTTTTGTTATACAACACTGCTTTTAAGATAATACACATTATTATTTCAGGATTAAGGTTAAAAAAGTTATATGTGCACGACTGCACCCACAAGACAGCCTGAAAACTTGCACTAGCCTCTAGAGAAGTACTCTGCGCTAGGCAAGGGACTTACCCTTAGGTCAGCCCTTCTGCTATTTCGGAAGCACTAGAGCCAAACTAGCAACCTCCTGGTGGGAGATTTGAGCACAAGGGACTCTTCTTAAGCAATTTCTAAAGCCAAGGGCCTGAGATGGACTAACCTCCAAGGTTCCCAGTCACCATCTGAAGGAAATTCTTCCTCTCTCCCCCTACTACTGTGGAAGGACAAGTAAAACAGTTTAATTAGGCTAGTTAGCAAGACTTGGCCACCACATCCTCTTCTGATTTAACAGACCTTCCCCAATTACTGTTACAGGTATGTAAGTACTACTGAGAGATGTCCACGAGGAAACACTGATGCCGTTCCAGACTCAATGTCACTCACAGTTATTAAGCACAACAAGGCAAAATAGCTATTAGAGTTGCATTCAATCTGTGGTACTGGGAACACACAAGCAGCATGCTTCTTATTCCAATGTAGCCCTGCAGAAACTTCAACACACACTCATCTAAAGGAATTTTGGGAAAAGTCCTTTTGCAGAAACAGCCCAAGCTTGCATGCAGCACTTCACTAATTCATATCTGTGGATCCCATAAGGATTACAGAGCATTACTGATTCTTGAAAAGATACTGATGGTGCCAGCTTACTTCTCCAGATGTCTCTAGAACACCCTAATCAGGTCTATGTTGAAAGATGCCTCAATTAAAAAAGGGAATGCCCTTCAGCCTTTAAAACAAACAAGACCCTGCACTTCTCATAATCAGAAATTTGCTTTTGGTTCTTCCAAAATACTCCTGTTGCACTTGGAGATCAAGTCAAACTACAAGATTACAGCCAATCAATCTATCGTTAGCTCCTTGCAGATCAGAAAAATAAAATTACACGTTTATGAGAGCGAAAGCAAGAGGGGAAACATTCACTGAAGTAAATTAGATACTTTTGCAATAAGAATTTACACATTAAAGGATGTGGATTTGGTTCTCAGTTCTACAGCTCTCTGTCACTACTGCATTTGGGGGGAAGTCAAGGAATAAGTATGAAAATATTTCAACCACACTCTGGCCCATTTTTATGTCCTTGCTTCAAGCAGAGTTTTCAGTGATAGCTTTAGAAGAGATGTGTGGTTTATGGAGCCTCATTTCCAAAACAATGAAAAGAAAATTGCATGGCCTCACTTAAGTAGCTATGTAAAAATCAGAGCTTAGGTGCCACAAGGTGTGAAATAGTATACACTACACAAAAAAAAAGGCAAGGTGCCGTGACAAGATGATAGTGCTAAATAAAACAGTGAAGCAGAAATTGAAGAAGATGCAGGATACCTAAATGTGGTTTGTTTTTCTTTTAACCCCTAGTTCTCAGAAGGGAAAACAGCTTCTAGCGAAGTAACCCTTTATCATATATTCATGTTTTCCAATAAAAGGTAATGATCAGTTACCAGATTTAGAACTCTTTGATGACCCCAATAGCCTGTAAAATAACCTCCACCATATGTTAGGTATTCCTGTCAAAAAAAAAGAGACCATGAATAACCAAGTTCTTGAAGAGCGACTGTAAAATGTTTATTTCACAATCAGTGCTTTAAAGAAATGATCCATCCTCTATCACTGCTGGTGAACCATTACCATCCCACTAAGAATACCAGCACTAGGTTATTTTCTTCTCCCTATCTAGTTCTGCTGACCTGGTGTGTAAGATTACTCTCTGGAAAAGAAAAGTCACAGAGACAGTGTGAGACATGTTGTCTTCTTGTGAGGCCCTCATAAAAGTCTCTGGCTATTGTGGGATGACAAGAGGAGAAGAGCCAAAGCACACAGCAGCACAGCTGACAGGAAGATAATGTCCCAGTGCAACTGTTCCTGAATATTTTACTGTTATTGCTTCTGTAATCCTCATCTCTTTGTTCCACTAATTAGCACGCAGTGGCTATAATCCTGCTCAGAACACATCTTTGTTATACAATTTTACAAACTGTATAACAAATGAGTCAAGGTCCATCAGCTGATCATCTCAGGCTTTCCTTGAAATTCTTCAGTATTCCAGTTTCCAAATAGTATCAGTAAACCACTACCAGCACACGAAAGGATCAATGCATTTAGAAAATGATCCAATGCCAATCCTCTTAGAGCTTCCTTTTGTATATTGGCTATAAAAATGTCATAGTTCACATCTCTTCTAGTTTAGGAAATTGGAGATTGGTTTAAAGGTCGTAGATTGGAACAAGAAAGGCTAAATAGGTCCTATTTTTTTGCACAGTACACTGAGTCAGAACAAAGCACTTGCTAAATGAGGACTGCGGAGACAACACAAATCTCCTAGGCACTGCGGCTACCTTCTCAGCACTGCAGCAGGCTTCAGGTAGAATTATTTTAAATTTTCAATGTTTTAATTTCCTCATTCACCAAAAAAGCCCCAGCCTGTACTGCAGGAATAGTTTGATGCTGAAAGCACTATCGTGCTTTAATAACCTTGTAAAGAAAGAATGTAAAAACAATTGAAATATATTCATTCACTATTTATAAAGGTCTTTTGAAGCTGTGTGAACTCAAGATCTTCTGAACTAGCTTAAGAGGACCAGGTATTAGCATATATCACAGGGTAAACTGAATAAATGTCCAAAAGTACAATTAAATGTATTTCTTCTCCACTAGGATATCTTAAAGCAGTTCTTTGAAGCTGTATGTGAAACTTTGGTTGCCTTGAAAACAATTAAATAAAAGACTAGGGTGTTTTCCTAAAACACAGTTACATTAGATAGACAGTATTTAAGACTTACTTTATAATTCTATTTGTTTCCCAAAAATCTATAGGAAGCATGTTTAGACTCCTAATTATTTATTATTCTTACAGTTACTCATGGTTTGTCAGTCTTTACCAGGGCCAAACTGCAAAATTCCATCTTATTCCACGTACTGATGCTTAATTTTTTTGTCTTGAATGAGACTTAGTTCTTTAAAATGAAAGCTAAAATATTAATCAAGTCTGATATCAACTATCGCACTACAGGGCTTTAAATTCTGCAGTGTTCAACTGTAACATTATTGATGATTTCTTCAGAACTCATCTTTTATTTTACATAGAAATATATATTGAAACAGAGAATAAATACATCAGAACTATTTTGCAGTTGAAATATTGCTGAGAAATGTGAGATGTTTAGTTTCAGGCAATAGCCACAGAAAATAAAACTACCTGTACTACTATGGGACAGAGAAAAGAAAATCTCAGACAACATAAAATGTCTCACTATTACAGTTTAAAGATGTTTTGGGGGGGAAACAGTTATTTTACAACAAATACAACTTAATAACAGTCAAACAGACTTTGCAGAAATGGTTTATGTTCTTTGTTATTTGAGAGCAACTATGGAAAATTTCCATCAAATGGACTTTGGTTTTGCAGTAAAATTAGCATAAGTGAAAGCTGGGGTTATAAGGAAGGCTTCATTCTTAGAGAAGGAATCATCTGCTGCTTGAGATATTAACCTTGGACACAGAAGGATTGGGCTCAGGTCCCAGCTCTGCCACAGAGTTTTGCATAACCTTGAATTAGTCACTTAATGCTTCTCTTCTCAAGGTATTAAATAAGGATAATAACATTTTCATAGCCAGCCTCACCTTGCTTTTAAGGCTTAGTCTTACAAATTAGGCATAAAACAAAATCTGCAAAAGGCCCCCAGTAGTCTAGCCCTAAGAAAATGTTGAGAATAATTTTCTGATCTGAAGAGTTGGCATCAATCCTACCTTGGATGCTGCAACCCCAAATACCATCCAAAAATCCTAGAAACTACAGTCATAAAGCGGTCAGTAATAGTAGCACTCCAGAATAACATTTGCATCACACATGCCAAAATCTGGATGAAAGGCAAAGGCTTATAACACTGAATGTTAAAAACTCCTAGCTAGTTAGCTTCAAACCTAATATAAAAAGCCAAAACCAATTTTTTTCTTAGTACACACACTTTTTATATGACTTTTTGTAAAAAAAGTTTTCTATGTCCTATTTTTATTTTCCTCATCAACAAAGAAGTCTTAAGAAATGCATTGTATATAAACATTCTCCAAGTACTGCTTAATTGAAAGGTGAACAATTCCACAAGAGACTCAATTGCAGTTGGAATCACAAACCACTTTCAATTTAGACTCCATAAAATCATGCACATATCAAGCTTTCACCAAGGACTAAGCATTTAAGCTGACTGATGAGCAGACATTGGACACTAAAACCATTCCAACTATCTCTTAGTTGTTACTTTGTAGTAGTTTGAATACAAACAAACAAAAAAAAAACCCAGAAGTTATTACTGTTCTTATCTATGAGTTTGCAACAAAAAGAGAACACATGACAGCAATCAAGCTGTCATAAAATCAGAAGTAGTAGAGACAGAAAAGGTGAGATTCACATGTTGAGCAATGAGGAGGGAAAAAAAAACCACACAAAAACATGAATTTGGAATCATTAAGCTTGAACTGGAATTCATTTCTCTTCAGGACTCTAGTGATGGTGAATCACAAACCACCCAAGCTTCACATTTGAAGTTTATGCCATCAGCAGAACTCCTCAGTAGAATTATGGGTCTGTAACTCACAGTAGCCACTATTTATCCTATACATTGTCGTTGCCTAAATTTCATTTGCACAAAGCATGTGCTCACACACTCCTTACCCTGGACCATTATGTACTTGCATAAATCATCATTCCTTCTCTTTTGAAGCAGAGTGTACAATTCATTCCAATGGAGAAACAAGACCTAACTACATAAGCTAATTTCTTGTGGGTCAGATTTCTATAATCCAAAAATAACACAGAGAGAATTCCATACAAACTAGTGGCTTCTCCTCCAAGTTCCCACTCAGAAATACAAAATATCTACCTATGATGTTTCTTGGAAATAAAAATAAACTAACCAAACAGGGACAATAGATTCACATACTCTACCAAAACAAAACCACAATGTTGACAAGTGAAACTTAATTAACCACAGGTAAAAACTCCTGTGAAAGTGAGGTAAAAAGGCAAAACTTTTGTTATTAGGAGCTCGAAAGAAACCATGACTTTCCTAACCTATTTCATGACGCTAACAGAGGAGGGGGAGGGAGGAATGAGTGAAAACAAACATATTTCATTTAGTCTACAAAAATTCACAGGAATGCATGGATGTTTTAGGTTGGATGGTTTGTTCTCATAAAGCTGGAGGGAATTGCTTAACACACTGTAAGCAAGTGTTCTAAATACTTTGAAGCTCAAAGAAATTTGCATATATCACAGAGTATATTCCTGCAAAGCCCCCTTCACCTACGTGATCAAACCGACATCAGCACAGCACTTATTTGTGCAGACAGCACTCAGGAGTAGGAAGTGCCAGGCTGAGATCGTAAATTTAAGACATATACAGACTGCATGCAGTAGAGTCCAAAAGGCTGTGAAAGTATTATGAAACACAAGAATAATTTTGGCAGCAAAAAAGAATCAGATTTACACACAATACTAATGCAATATACAAAGAGCAAAATAGTACTACGACTAAATAAATGCTTCAAGTGGTCTAACATGAACACCCACAGCTTGCAGAGGTGCTGCAGCAAAAGTGCTTTATAGCAGTTCAAAGAGGAATAGTAAGAATATTTGACACTGGTTTTGTTTTGAAGCTTTTTTTACTTACTGCAGCTTACTGAAAAGAAGAGGTTTCAAAACAGTTATCCTAGAACATATTATAATGATAAGACAATTCAATATTTCTGCTAAGACCAAAGGTATACTAAACAGGGCCTTTATGTGGCTGTTAACATCAGTTTCTATTAATCTAAAACCATAGTACCGCAGCATTATATATTTTGCATTTGTGTTATTTTTAATCAGAATATAAATCAGTTTTAGCTCATCCAACAGCCACAAAATGGTAGTGAAGAACATATTCTCTTTACGAGAACTGAAACTGTACTTCTCCCTACAGTGGCTCCAGCACTGGGAATTTTCCTGGAGGACTGCATCTCTGAAAATATACCATATCAGTCCTCTTCTTGAAAAAAGTCACTAAAAACACAGTTTCATCAAATCCCAACTTGAAAATTCAGTCATCTGTATACAGACACTCATCTAAATTTACTATTTGGGATACTGATCCAGATATAAAGAAGTGACTATATTTTATCATGACAATTTGGTGACCATGCCTGCTCATTGAATCTGTCACTGAATTTTTTGTGTTGGAAACAAGTTCATGAATAGGCATGATGGCTGCTTTTCAAAATAAAACAACCAGGCTCATTTCCAGATATAGTTTGTTTATATAGTTCCTCAAATTGCCAGTGTAAATTGTGCATTCTCTACACACAAAAAAAACCCCCAAATCTCTGGATTTTGGGCCATTTTTAAAACCTCAAATATAAAATACATTATTAAAGCAGAACCTACTGAACTATTATTTTCAGCTCAAATAACAAGTACATGAAAGAATTAAAATTACAGAATCACAGAAACATCCAGGTTGGAAAAGACCTTCAGGATCACCAAGTCCAACCTATAACCCTACTCTACAAGATTCACCTTAAACCATATTCCTAAGCACCACATCCAAATGACACTTGAATACATCCAGGGATGGTGACTCAACCACCTCCCTGGGCAGCTAATTCTGGTGCCTGACCACTCTCTCCATGAAAAACTTTTTCTAGTGTCCAGTCTAAACCAATCCAGTCTCAGCTTGAGGCCATTCCTCCCTTGTTCTGTCTCAAATTACCTGTGACAAAAGACCAGCACCAATCCCTCCACAATGTCCTTTTGGGTAGTTATAGACAGCAATGAGATCTCCCCTCAGCCTCTTTTTCAAACTAACCATCTCCAGCTCCCTCACAGTCACTCCTCATAAGATTTATTCTCTAGGCCCTTCACCAACTTCGTTGCCATCCTCTGGACCCAACTCCAGCACCTCCATATCTCTCGTGTTGCGGTGCCCAAAACCGAACTGTTTTAATTCATGTAGGACAGAACACTGTGGTGTACACATTGTCATGAGCAATACATATACAAATCAATCAAATCCAGGAGTATTCAATGGTAAACTGGATTAGGAGGAAAAATGCATACAATATCTCAAGATACTTCTGTGGCACAGAGCTTCTTCATTCTATCCAGACGCCCATAGCTGCTAACTGGTCTCCAGTGTAACTGCACCTCTATATGCCTCAGTAGCTGTTCCACCTGCACAGGTAAATTTCACATCCAAACGAAGTACCTAACAGTGTTCAAGCAGGTGTGCTAATGAGAACTTATGGTAGCAGGACAGCTAATTTCCTATTGTCTTGATGGGACAGAGCAAGGTGAGGCACCCTTATTCCTGGATCAGTGTGTGGGGAGCAATGCAGAGCAATCTATTCTTGCTTGGCCAATCTGCCCCAACAGGTGCCAACTTCCTCCTACATCTGTGCTACACCTGGTCTCAGCTCCTTTGCTCCTAATAGGTTAGTATTATTAGCTCTGACTTGGGAAAATAGATATTTTCTACTGTAAATTTGAGACAAGTCCTGAGTGCCTTTGAGCATATGGGAACATCTGAGTGTGTAAAATCCTGTGGCACCTGAAAGGACCCCCTAAACGGAGAGACTTTGTCTCAGCACAGCAATAACGGCATACAGCACTTGTGGAAAAGATCCTACAGCAAACTAATGGCCACAATTACCCTGCAGGAAACAAGATGGCTGCACTCAAAGAGACCAAAAATAGTGTCCTATGAAACAAAATAGAGAGCAAAACAAATTTCTAGTGCAAGCAGACCTAATGTCAGCAGAACACACAAGTGTCCATTAGCCTTTACTGGGCTAACATGTTTGATTACTTCAGCAAGCACTCTGGCTTGTCTGTTTTCCAAAACTGAGGCACTTCAGCTTTATTCCCATAATGCCTCTGAAGTAGAGGTACAGAGAAAGAACGAGAAAAGTAATTTCTACTTATACACTAAGCTTTAGGCAAGCAGGCAGTACTCAGCTGATAGCAGGCATTTTGTGGCCATGTCAGATGAATAATACCTGTGTGTGAGAGCTTTATTATTGTTGACAAGCAAAAGAAAGCAGAATTTTGATCACTTTTCCTAACAATGTTTAATTGCACAATGGGTCAGATAATGCTTGTACTTGACGATCTTAAAGGCTTTTTCTGCTTTTCCCAACCAAAGTGATTCTCTGATTCTGTGTACCTACATTTATATTGTCCAGCATTAATGCACTGAAAAGGAGAGAAACGACGACTTCTGAAAACCAGCAGGCATATGCAGGCATGGGAGGTTTTCAGGAAAAAGCATTTTTCAATTCTGAAACAGTCAAATATAATCCTCAAATCTGATAATCCGCTCAAAACCCTTAAATACCGAGCACTTGCTATTTCAAATATGGCTGTTGGGAACAGAGATGCAGTTCATATTTTAAAGGCAGTCTCAGGTTCAGTTGCAATAACACAGTCAAGTTTCATAACTGTAGCAGATCCAGAGTATCAGTAGCCAGAGAAACCCCTCTGCCCAAATATTTCTCACTCAGTCACATGCAGCTAGGTGTTTTACTTTACAGCTTCTCCCTTCCCATTCTTTTTTTTAAGCTTCTTGCATGGAGTAGACAGCCTGATACAGTAGAGGGGTGAATTTCCACCCTGTATCAAAGTGCAAAATGGACTTCAGATGCAGTACTGCCACAGGAGAGATAAAAGCCAAGGTACACCTAGCAAAGCTCTCAAGAATGACTTTTTCTCTTCTTCTTCTTTGATATAACATTTGGTCTGGATAGCACAGAAATAAAACTACATACATCAGAATTTCAGTTTCCTATATTATTTTCATTACAGTCATATTTTAATTAGAAAAGTAAATTGTTTTTACTGTAGGAGAAACATAATTAAGGGTAAGAATCAATGGCTACTTAAGCCTACAAAAAAAATAATGGAGGTTTAGCACATGAAAATTTGCATTTTTTTTCCCTGATAATAATTCCATTAAAACCAGCTTCAAATGGTAACAGAATTTCTACATAACAAACAATCATTACATCTATAGAAATTTTAATGCTGTTTCCAAGACATAAAGAAAAATAAATAGAAAGACAAGTGAAAGGCAAGTCAGTTGGCCTGTCAAGGCTCAGGAACAACCAGCTCCATTTTTAACATGGCTAAATTTGGCTTGATTTTCTATTCTTAACAAGTTACAGCCAATGTGTTAAAACAACACACATCAACATTTAGTAGTGCATTAAAAAAATGTTTGTTTCTTTTTGAAAGAACATTGATAAAATCTTCAGATGTGTACTGCTACTCAGAGAGAGACACAAAACTATATAAAAAAGAAAACAGAAGTAGGAAAATAGCTGTGTAACACTGTTCAAATACAATACTCAATGAAAGTGAGCATCTCAAAGTATTTCAACACGAAATCTTATGTCTGTCATTCAGACATTGAACATATTACTTGAAATTTAAGCAGGGGGATATTTTCTCTGCCCAGAAAATTTTCATCTCAGGTGAAGCTGCCCAGGCTGAAAATAAACAGCTGTTATCTGTATCTCTGGAGCACTAACAATCTACTTCAGCATGCTTGGTCCTACACACCTATTATTCTGCCCTGCAGCCCTCCCCACTTTGTTCTCTAGAGGCAAAACACGTACTTTGATTTTCTTTTTCTACTTTATGTAGCTGATATTTCTTTCTTATGGGAAATTTGGGTTGTAAGACATTTATCAAACAAGCAAGCTTTTGAATTTCTTCTCCTTACAATTTAATAAAACAAGCTACAGATCAATACATGTAGAAACCATCTTGGAACTATAAGTAACTGAGGGTATATTGTATCTGATACCAAAGAGAAAATAAAACTTGAGTGATCACAGATCACATACCATAATAGCAACAAAACAGACACGATTATGGTAATTAAGAAGTAGACAGATCAATAGAATATCTTTTCTATTTTGGAAAGTCAGCAAGTAGCAGTTCTCTCAGTTTCTGAACTAGGGAACAGGCTGAGAGATTTTTTTTTTGTTGCCCAGGCATAATCCGGCATCAGGAAAAAGATTTGTCATGTATTTAGTCTGAGGACGAATTAAATATAAATGTTAGAGTTCATTGAGTTCATTAAAAAAAAAAATCAAAACCGAAAACAAAACCAATTTTAAGGAACCAGCCAATGATCAGCAAAAATATTTGAGGGGGAGAGAGTGATTTGGTTTATTTTGTAATTAATGGAAGCACAACAGCAGTTGATTGATGTGTGTGCACTTCTTCAGGAAAAAAAACACTTTTTATAGATACATACACCTGAAGTTGTGTAGTAAAACACAAAAATAAATTGAAATTTATAAGTTTTGTTCCAAGATATAATTGAAACTGCTAACTGTTGCAGTACAACTATGGGAGAAAAAGAAAGCAAACCAAAATATGGAAAACATGACTGGAATATTTCCCTAACCCTCAACTGGCCCTGGGATTCTTCCATTTTTTTTTCCCAATGCCTGTATCCTTGTAGGTCAATTGAACTTTCAGATGGCAGTATAAACTAAGTGCTTCAGGAGGAAAAAAATCAAAAACTCCAAACAGGTAAAAAAATCCAAACAAACCAACCTCTCTAACACAGAACAAATCTTGAGCTGAACGTTTCAGAAAAGACTTGGATTTTGCTTCAGTTATTTCGCACAATTTAAAATGTTTCTTTCTACATTGGGAAGTTGATTTAACCAAATGTCCTCCTCAGCATGTAAAACTACTGCTGATACACGCTACTAACCTCAAACTTTAGAAGGGGCCTCTACACTCAGTGACAGTAGTATTTTCTTCTATAAATAGTCCCTGAGCACTTGTAAAACATCTTTTAAAAGGCTTTGAAATAAATATGGAATTCAGCTTTAGTTAAATGTACTTTTAATTATTTGCTTAAGTATTATTTCAATACTGTATACAATATCCTTATAAAATCAAAGAAGCTTTACGGTTAGAAGTAGTAAATAGTCAAAAGAGTGGCAGAGAAATGATGAAAATTCTCTTCACAGAGAAGTTCTGAACTTTTTTTTTTTATAGTTACTCTTCTGCAAACAAAAGCTCAGTCAGTTATACCAGTTATATTTAGCATTAAATTCTTTGCATGTCGCTAATTACAAGGATTAAAAATGTACAGCAAGTCAATGCACATAATGTGATGCAGCTACACACAGTGCAAGCCAAGTGGAAGGCCACCCTGTATTTGATAGGATAGCTATGCATCTTCAGTCTCTTTTTTTAATCCTTTTATGTTTTCTAGCCATTAATGACTACCAACAGCAGCTTTGTCATTACACAAGTGTTCCATCAATATTGTTAAACACTTACTCAAGAAACACCTTTTCAGCAAAAGCAGAGATTTTCAGTCATGAGTAAAAATCATCTTTCCAGTTATTTTGTACATCATTTTCATTTAATGAATCCTTGTTAACAGAAGTGTATTTAAAATCAACTAGAATATTTGAGAAATGCCAAGTCAGAGGAAAAACATGTTCAAGATGTTAACTAGAAGATAGGCATAGACAAGAATCCGAACGACTAGATATTATTTCCTCTAAGGGAATTTTCCTGAATATAATACAACATAATACTCATAATATGTCTTTATTTTCAGACATATGCAGTTAAGGTAAAACAATAAATACATAAACATTCCAAACTGAGCAAAATAGGACTACCAACACCACTACATCATCCACTCTTTGCTTTGGGACAAACTCTTTGTTTTTATTTTCATTAGAGGCCCTTCCATTGATATTACAGTCCAAATTTGGCAGACAGGTCTAAAAACAAACTTGTACCAATTCAAGAAGATGCTTGCTGGTGCTCCCAGAAGCACACTGGATGCAGTCTCAGTGGTGTCCACCACTGCCTTTCTCCCAGTACTCAGCACTGCCCATCCAAGCCCAAGACACAAGTTTCAAACAGGGATTAACTCTAATGTTAGTCACTACTATGAATACAGTAGAGGCACACATACACAGATACTTATCATGAAAGAGAAAGAGCAGAGCTGAAGGTACACAGTGAGGCCAGGCTGGGTGAAATGGTTCATATCTGTTATATTTGTTGATGGATATTATTTAGACTATTTGCACTAATCATTTTGATGCCAATACGTTAAAACATCACTGTGTGTAACTTCATTATGCTACTGCCCATCACCACAGTATAAGGCATGGCACAAATGTGGAACATGTGGCATGGGGCAAAGACTAGGATGAAGAGGAAGCCTCGTGGGATCATTGTGATAAAAATTGTTGCAATACAGCTCAGATCTTTGAAGAGCTTTGTTGAGTAAGAGGCCCAGGTGTGCCAGGAAAATGATGTTCTTGAGAAATAAACCATTTGTGCATCAGCATAGGGTATACTCAGAACTTGTTGTATTAGCTTCCATCACTTCATAAGTCATTTCTCCAATCAACCACAAGACCACAGAGGTATAGTACAGTATATCAATATTTGTTTTTTCACTGAATTTAGTCCCCATTTTCTACAAGGCATTCTAAAGACAGTGCTTTCAATGTAAACATATATATATATATAAAATAAATAGATAGCAATACCACATTCCAGATTAAGAAAAAACAAACCAGCTTCCAAACATTCTCTCAATCTGCTAAAGTTTCATGTATTGTTGGGATTTTCTTGCTTCTGTGTTACTCTTACATTTCAAAACCTTTCAGTAGCTTGGATCACAGAGCTTTTATTTTTCTTATCAAGAGAAGCAATTCCTTCCTCCAAAACCTAAAAGGATATGAATTTTGTCAGAGATCTTGAGTCATCAGTTCCTTTGCTTATGCTTAGAAGAGTGAAATAACTGATCTTGTGTGGAAAAGACAAAGACCCAAAAAGCCACACCTAACACGGCACGGAGACTGTACTGTTCCCAGACTACACACAGCAACAAATTATTCTCTCAAAAGAAGAATGCAGGTCTTACATGAAGTGGAACAATTAATTTCACGCTTGTCAGCCCAGTCTCAATAGTGTGTTGATTTGAATCAGATATTTGTGGCGCATTACTGCATGCAGCGGACAGTCTTGATGCCTCCTGAGCAGACATACTGCAATGATGACTATCATTGTAAAACAATCCATCAATAAGAGTAATTACAGTATTGATCAAAATAGCTCCTTGTTTTGTATCAGAATCAATTCTCGGGAGTTGCCAGAAACAGAAATATCTAATGGACTATTCCATCACTGCAGCAACTGAAACAGCTAATATTCTGGAAAGCTCTTAATAATTACTCATTGACTCTAGATTTCTGCTTCAGTGGTTAACTATACCCTGCTTACTGTTGCTTGAAAGTCAGCCTTTAGTGGTTGAAATAAGATTCCAATGCAAATTTATAAAGTGCTAACATCTGCAAAAAAATTCAAAACCACCTCATATAATTTCACTGTGTCCTGCTAATCAGAGAATCTAATTATATTTCTTATTACATTGTTTCTGGGTGAGAAACTGCATTCTGGATGCCGACAGCTCATTTTACAGTGGCTGCTCTTACAGTACTCTACAATAGGCAGGGTGGAATGCATTACAGCTCAGATTGTAAACAATGGAAAGCCTCACGCCATTAATGGGATGTTTCTGTGTAAGTGTCACTCATTGAATTACAGACAGTGTTGAGATAGCACCAGCTCTTGATGCTACACTATAAACCCTAGAGAAAATTTTTCCTAATATCTCATCTAAAACATCCCTGGAGCCATCTGAGGTTCCTCTTGTCCCATCACCTTTTACAAAGGTGAAAGGACCAACCCCCACCTCCTTCCAGGTATTTTGTAGAGAGCGAAAATGTCTCCTCTCAACCTCCTCATCTTCAGAATAAATGGCCCCAAGTTTCCTCAGCTGCTCCTCACATGACATGTCTTCTAGACCCTGCCCCAACTTTGCTAACCTTCTCTGGACCCACTCCAGCACCTCAATGTCTGTCTTTTAGTGAGGGGCCCAAAATTCAACACAGTATTCAAGGTACAGCCTCAGCAGGACTGCATAAAGGGGGATGATCATTTCCTTAGTTGTGCAGGACACATTATTTCTGTTGTGAGCCAGGATGCTGTAAGCCTTCTTGGCAACCTGGGCATGCTGCTGGCTCACAACCAGCCAGCTGTTGACAAGCACCCACAGGTGCTTTTCTACCAGGCAGCATTTCAGTCACTTCTCACCAAGCATGGAGCATTGTATAGGGTTGTTGTGACCCTGGTGCAGGACCTGGCACTTCGCTTTGTTGAACCTTGTGCAGCTTCTCTCACCCATCAATCCACCCTGCCCAGGTCCCTTTGTAGAGTCCTCCTACCCTCAAAAGCAGATCAACACTCCCACCCAGATTGGTGTCACCCACTAAATGATTAAGGGTGCACTTGATCCCCTAATCCAGATCATTAAAGAAACCTGGCTCCAATAATGAGCCCTGGAGAACACCATATGTAATCAAGCCACCACCTGGATTTTACTTCATTTGCCATCAGTCCTTGAACTCAGCCATTCAGACAGTATTTTGTCTATCAAACAATACATCTGTCCAAGTCATGAGCAGCCAGCTTCTTCAGAAGAACACTGTGGGAAACTCTTCAGCCAGGCTCATCTTCTTTCCCCACCCACTTGACTTTTGGCACATATGGACAACCTGGTTCTTAGCCTTGAACACTTCCTTCTGAAGGAATATCCAGCCTTCCTGGACTCCCTTGCCCTTTAGGACTGCCTCTCAAGGGTTTGTGCCAACTAGTATCCCAAACAAGTCCATATCTGCGCTCCCAGAGTCCAAGGTAATGAGTTATGCTGTATTCAACTATTTTCATAACACATTCCCATTTCATTTCAAATCTGCCTCTTCTCACATATGAACTACCTTACTATTAAGACTGTATTAAAATAATTTGCATGGTGATACAATCTTCAATTGCCAATAAAAACACATTTAAATTAATAAACTGACACATTATACAGGCACTGCAAGAGAGAGTATTATACCATTTCCAATAAAATACTTTTGTATAACACATTAGCATTATCATCAATTGGAAATCATTAATATTGCCTCTGATGTTTGCTGAAGTAGCATTAATTACGCTCACTTTCTTTTGGTATTCATGTACCATCAATGTAATTAATTTGGAGTTTACTGAAGTGTGAAATGTTCTGCCTGATAATAGATTTCCCAGAACCTCATACAGCAGTCGACCTTTAGCAATAGCCAAACTGGAATGCTTAACACAGAGGTGGAGTTCAATATTACAGCATCCTCAATGGTAAAGCAGTAGCGTAAGAATTAACAGTTACCTGAAAGACTTTTAAAATCTGTTTTGCTGGTAAGTGTATCATAAGTATTTGGCTATCTCAGAGGGGAAGGTAAGCTAGATCATAGAAATGCACCCATGCAAACAACATGGTTGAGTTCTGACTGCAGGCTGAAAATAATTAGGATTGTCTTAATTCAGTTTTAATTTTTAAGAGTATGTTTTGCAGATTATTGAAGGGCCTAGGACTGGACTGAACTGAATAAAGAACATTTTGAAGCAAGGATGCTTAGGGCAAAATAAATGACTTGTGTAAAGTAAGAACTACAAGAAATAGTATATTAAATAACAGCCCCCATTTAGTCTCTCATTGATAAAAAAACTCCATAAACTTAAATAGGAGGTTTTTCACACCCAGCTGCAACTGAGAGGAGTTTTCTTATATTAGTGTCCTCCATAAATACCAACACAGTAAAACTTCAAATATTTTAAGTATTTAAATTTCAAAACACTTTTCTCCATGTTGCTCTATTTATACCCTGTAAGCTGTGCTCTACTTAATTCCACGTTACTAATGCTGCCATGTTTTTGTTTGTTTTTTTTTTCCTCAAGGGGATTACATTTCCACCCTAATGATATCATCAGAAAGTTAATCTACACACAGATAAGATGCTTTAATTATTTCCTGCATCTAGCAGTTGGCAAAGCTGGTCAAATGCAATATTAAAAAGCCTAGGAATCTTAGTCCATGCTGCTGCCATCACAGTTTTGTATAGTTTAGCCAGGAAAGAACTATGATAGTTTCGATACTACTAGAGCCCTTCTGGTAAATACTGACCTTTTAATATACACCAATGTATTTTTTTAACCCTGCAATCACAAGGATGAATGATCCGCAGTTTGTGCTCTTCCCAATCACCTTAAGTCCTTTAGAAAAGGTTAAGAAAAGCTTCTTCAAGGGGAATGCCCAAAATTTACAAAACTAAGTCTGAAAAAGCATACCCTAGAAACCTAGAACAAAGTCAGACAAAGCAGGTGGCCTGTCTTCTATAGAGAACAGGTATTTTACTTCTGAGCTCCCCATACACACAATACTTATTCTGTGCTGGAGATGAAGAGCGTGGCAGGGCTAGCTTTTGCAAACCTGGACTCCAGGTAAAGTAATAGAAGCAGCCTCAGCAAAAACGTTTATCCTGCAAATGCAGGTTAAATTGTTGACAGTATGCTTTCAAAATACAACAATAAAGAGCATTTGCGAAGTAGCTGTAGGATGCTTAGAACATACAGGGAAACTCCCGCAGAGGCAGATGATCTCTAAACCAAATGTGTGCACTGCACTCATCATACTTATAATTCATACTTTTAATTCATCATAATATTATCTAATTTTAAAACATTCTTTGAGCAAAAGCTACGCACAGCTGGTGAATTAATGTCATAAAATCCTTGCCCTCTGAAAACAGCTGACAGAGAAAGACAGCAAATGATGCCTGAGGTGTCCATGTGCCACCATTAACATAGAATTAGTTACAACAAATCACGCTTTAAAAAAAGTAATTTTTAAATTCCAGAGAGACATTGTTTGCCTGCTATGCTGCAGGGAAAGAAATAAAAGCACAACTTACTTCCCTGCACTGTTTATATCACTGTCATAAAATTATATACTTACAAACATAATAAAATTGCTGACAGGGTGTTTATTATTGATAGAGAGAAAGTTAAGAAAAGAAATATACTTTCAGTAATTTGAAATATCATAAGATTTTTCTATTATTAAGTTACCTTCACTAAAAAGCTGCACTAAAATGTATTCAAGGTTGTTGGGTTTTGGGGTTTCCTTTCAAGAGATTTGATGCAACTCTCTGAAACAGCATTTGCAGTTTCTACTCCTATCAAAGGGGCAGAATTCTTTGTAGGAAATTAATGTTTAGAGACAATTTCATAGCATTTCTACCTTGTGCCAGACTGCATTTCACAAGAGCCAGCTGAGACCAAGGTTTGCAGCATGCTGTAAGCCACTTACTTACATTTTCCTGCCTGAACATTTACCAACAGACAGCAACCCAAGGCAACAGAGGCTGTTGCCTCCTGTAACACATTGTAGGGTATGCTCTGAGAAGCTCCTACCTACGGCCTGTGCAAAACTAAGCAGAATTTGAGACAGTCAAGAAAATATTTAAGAATTCTTATATTTTTTAAACTTTTTTTTTCAATTAATTGCCTTAGATCTACAGATTTCACATCAATGCTTCAGACAAAACAGAGTTTAATAATTGCGTTTTGATCTTCCCACAACATTTTGCTGATTTAACCTTTGTTTAATGACAGCTGCACTAGAGGAATGCACACTTATGCTGACTGCTGATTTGCATTTCATGCTGACTAAACAGCAGCTTATTACATACAGAAGAAAATCCCCATCACTGCATGAAAAAAGTTTGTAGCAACTGCTTGCTTGAGGCTCAAGACAGACCAGATTCTGGTTTGCAACAGACAGATGATGTACTTACAGAAAGACTGTACGTCTGACATCTGGCTCAGCCACAGCATAACCAACCTTCGAAACTGAGAAACTTGCAGCACTATGCATGCAAGCACTGCAAGGCCTGACTGTCCTCTTGGATAACAATGACAATAAAATTAATCTGTTGTGAAAAGGACATAAAACACCACTTATGTGTGAACTAAGCTGTGGTAAATGTTAAACACTTGGCACAGCACATACAACACCACCATATTCAAGTGAGATTATCTTCCCTGTTCTCATTTCATATGCCCAGGTATATCAGACAATGATAAAGAGGCTAGAGATTGAGTGGATGACCACTACTTTCCAGAAACCAGGAAAGAAAGAAAAATTTCAATACTAAAAATAAGACAACTTATTATTCAAACACCTTCAACTGCTGAAATACATCCACCACCATTTTTCAGTATAGAACTACTGAAGTATGTATAACATTTGGGCAGATCTGCCCAAGTCTATTAAATTACTCTCCAGTTATTAAGGCAGCTGTTTATGAATGAGGGCATTATACAATCCAATCTAAGCAGAAGCATTATGAAAAATAAGTTATCTTATCTATGAACAACTCGTGGTGTAAGCCTGTTGCTTCATTTCTAGATGGAAATACAATTTCAGTTTGGAAATTTCAGCTCTATAGTGTATCTGCATTTTCCTTGCAAGTTATATAACCTTTAATTGCTGTTTACACTACAATAGCAGTTTCAGAAGAGGCAGGCTTTTAATGCAAGCATTAAAATGTTTTTTAATGCAAATATAAACCTGTGAATCTAAGTAAAAGTGCAGAATTATCCAACAGCCAGATGAAGTGAATTTTGTGATATAATTTTCAATACTCATTTCCAGGGCACCGTAATTTATCTGAAAAGATTTAATGGTTAGTGTTAGGCTGACATATCTTGGACTAAATCTGCTGTAAGTAGCAAGAAATTTTTTTTATTAAAATAAAAATATGAACTTGCCACAAAATATTTCTTGCTACAGAGATGTTTGAAAGGAATTATAGGAATGAATACGTAATGTAATGCAATGCAAGCTGGAAGATTTCATGCTTCCAGAGAACTACAAGCCTTGTTCATCTGAACACCTTATTTTACATAATTAGGCATACTCTTCAAGTTATTTTTGTTGATAAACTATTAAACTAATAGTCATTAAAATAACCTGATTAAGATAAGCACTAACAGGAATAGTTAGCAAGTATCATTTATACACCTGGCACTTATACTCTGGAAGTACCAGTCTCATTCTACTACTCAAAAATTGCCTACGTGGAAGAGAAAACTGATTGCTCACAGGGACACATAAGACATGGCTCTACAATGCATTTAATTGTAATTACATATGGATGTTTGCAGATCAGACAGGGGAGAGACAGCGTTAAACTAATTCAGGGCTAAATTTAGCTTTCATCTGACACAGACAAATATACTTTTGCCCTGACATCAATAGTACAGGACACGGCCAACCTAAGGACCTATAAGCAGTGTGCTGCAAGCAGCAGCACACCATGCATGACAGCAAAGCTTTGCCTGCAAATGATTTTTTCCCCTTCCATACTGAGAGCATTATGTTAAATAAGCCATTACATTTCATTTATAATAAGTCTCTCCAATTCCACTTTTTTACCCTCTATGTTTCTGTGAGGCACACATAAACACAGATTAACTCAGCCAGTTCAAAGAACCTCCCTCCTTCTAAAGACACATAAACAGGTTTGTTTATCATCATCCTCTTATATTCAGACTCTTCTCAACCATGTTGCCAAGATATAGTCTCATATTATTGCAACCACTAATAATTTCTAATTCACCCATCTGACAAGTAATAAACTCACTTGGAAGCTTTAGGATGGTACAGCAGAAGCTAACCTCATGAATAGCTAATCCACTTTAAACTTTGCCTCACATTGGCGAGACAGCTGGTGTGCTGTGACCACCACTTATTGCGCTAATCACAATTATTTCACTCATTCCTAGAGCGCCTGTGCTGCTGCAGTGTCCAGCTGTTCTCTCTCATGGTGTATTTAGACTGCAGGCTTCTACGGCTGGAATTGCCTTTTCATTGCCTGTATGCAACTACACACAACTGAACCCTGAGATGTTGTAAAACAAACATTAAAATAAGAGAACATATGCCATATGAAAAGCTTGGTTTTCAGTTTGTCTCAGATTTGTTGCCAGTATTGTTATTCATATTACAGAAGTCAGACAAACAATAGGCCTTTCAGTTCTATAGCTAAATGAATTACTTCAGCTTGGGTCAAGATGAGTTATTCCCTTCTTGTCCTTTCGCTTTGAAAAGGAAATACAGATGTCAGTTCTAAAGCAGAATTGAAGATTGGAGACATCATTTGACAGCTTAACTTCTCCAAAACATTCTGAAAATACAGTTAAATGCTTTGCATTATTAGGACATCCTCCCTGTACTGAATTAATTATCTCCTGGCTACAAAGCTCTACGTAGGAGAAAGAGACAACACCACCTATGTTTAATTCACCTAAATGAAAAACTGTTGTGATCTTTCCTATTAGAACTGCTGCCATGTGCTGCTAAAGCTGTTGATATTCCCCAAGGACAAGAAAATAGGATACAGTGCTGTACCAGTTTTCATTGAGATAGGATCTGTTAGTAACACAAGGAGAGCTTCTTCTTTCTCTTGCTTGGATTTGTCAGAAGCGTTTAACTTTGTCACCTTATCAAAGTTAATACTGGAGGACAAAATCGTTAGGTTTCTTAGGTAGTGGCTCCTAAGATCACTGCCAACAGCAACAGCACTACCACAGAGCGGTTGGAGACACGGGGAGAACCAGGACAGCAGCAAAAAGGTCAGAGAACCAAGGCTAGAGTCACCCAGTAGAAGCAGCACAGGACCACAGTAGCTTAATGCCCCAGCTGGTATCATACTCCATCTGTTTTTCTAGGCTAACCATCTTCTGAAGCCACGGGCCACTACCATCAGTTCTAAAGATTAAGTGCCTGCAAAGATCAACCCATCACAAAGGATGTTTACAACTGGAAACACAAGAATCTGTTTGAAGCTTTAGCTTCGTAAATGAACAAATAAAAACCCTCAAGGAAAAAAAAAAATGAACAAGCTACCCTGAAAAAAAAAAACAGTCATTTAGCTGACAATCTCAAGGACTTGTAAACTAAGAAAAAGATTACCAGATAGTGGCAAAAGCATTTGAGTTTGCATATAACAAACACTTCATGATGCAAGCTAAACCCTGCTTGTCTTTCTTCTTGAGACCACAGCGACTTTCAGTGCACATGATGGTCTCACAGCCTCATAAACTAAGGTTTTACATGTGCAATTTTGCAATTGTAATGATGCTTTTTGTGCAAAATTATTATATTTAATTGTTATTTTATTTCTATTCAGCTCTAATGTTTTGCATCAGGGAAACATTTCTATGGATGCAGCAACATTTTATAACTCCAGATGTAGCTTTGAATCATTAACAGAACCTCAGAAAACCAGACACTAATTCCAACAACTGAAAATCACTGCGAATAAAAGAAAAAGCTGTGTACTATGTACTCCTATAAACTCTGCCAGGAAAACACATCCCTAAAAAGACTTGCCTTTGCATCCTTGCTTTGAAAAAGAAATGTTTAGTGTTTTGATTTTACCCACTGATATAATCTACTACAATTTAATGTGACTTGCATAGAAAGAACTTTCTGTAACCTGCATGAAGGTAAATAGGTTGAATGTTGGATTTCAAAAGACAACTTCTACAAGCTAGCTGAGAATGTAAAGATAACCAAGAAGTGGCATTGTACTCTTCAAATTCAATGCTCAAGGTGCAAATGAATGGTAACCCAAATTCTAGACAGTGCCTCCCAATCCTGTAAAATAGTTTTGTAGTGGTAGCACTGCAGAAAGTGCAACTTTAACATTTTATACTTTTATAATACCACAGAAAATGTCAGATTTATTTTAGCAAGAATTGATGATCTAAAAGGTAATTTCACCAACAACAACAAAAAAAGAGGTTTGCAGATTTTCATTCCACTGACAAACTGGCAATTAGCTACAGCAATTTTATTGAAGTAAAGCAAAAGTCTATGTGTTAATGAGATACATTTGGGAACTCAGGGTCAAACCCTATGATGGTTAGCACAGTGAAAAGATATGAAACCTCACAAAGCACTTGAGGGGAGTTCCTCACAACATTAATTTTTAGCCTGGCAGAATAATACTCATTATAAGATCCCACAGATGAAAACTAATGTACTGTGAATTTTATACCACTTCATTATAATTCAAATTACTTTTTCTCCCTTCTTACATTTCCATCATTTGATATACTGAAATACCTCTGCTTCTTTTATAAAGCGTAGGAATAGTGTCAATGTTCATCAAATAGCATGAAATAAGCAGCATTCAACAACCACTTATGGCTGAATATTACTGAACTAGGTTATGCTACAAATTTGTCATCTGATATCAAAATATGACTTACATAGCAAGGTAAAAACTAGAGGCAAGTGTTCTTTTAAAGGGAAGTAAAGCAACAACAAGCCTTTTTTATTAGTCACGCACTATTTCATTTTTTTTTCAAATGAAAAGTGTTTCAGACACTCTCCAACATTAACATTTCTTTTCAAATCCTCAGGCCTTGCCTATGAGATAAGCATATTCAGTATATTAACTCATAGCCCAGCTTTTTTGTAAGCCACTTGTAAAAATTAGCCCACTACACTGTACGTAAGTTCACAGACCATGCACTTCTTGATATCCAATAATTGCTCAGCACCTTAGTTATTTTGACAGGAAAAGGTCAGTTGTTTGGGGTTTTAAGTTTTGCCTTTTGTTTCTTGAGACCTTAGTCTTCAATGCAGGCTACAGTCTATCACAAAATTACTAGCCTAATATAACCGTACAATTAGGTTGAAAAACTATTCTCCTATGCTAATTTGCACAATCTCAACAGTTCACTCCCAGTCTTGACATTTTGTGTGACAAACATAAAAGTTCCCAAGTTTCTTCCAATGTTACTGAAAACAAAACCATTTCTTTATGGGCAAAAGAATTTGCCCATATAAAAACTACAAAATGGTTATTTTCTTAACTTAAACCCCTTCATACTCTATTGCTCCTGACTTTACCACGCTCACTGGGATTTTCTTTACAAAAGTAATGTCTTTCATACCTGTTCAATTGTATACAGTTTTTTCCCCTTGCTTTTCAGGAAGTGTTTTTGAGCCACAAATAGGAAACAAATTTACAAAGGAAATGAAATATAATTTATCCAAAACCTGTGTGTTTGATTTCACAGATTTAAGCAGCAGGTTAAAACCTTTTAAATGAGTACTGACAACTCAGATAACTTTCTTCCATCCCTGCATGTGCTTCTCCAAAGTTAGTCTACTTGTGAAAATGTGTCTAAGTAAGACAGGATTTGGCCTGACTCTTGGTCAGTAGCACAAAATCCAACACACAATAATTTTCAGTGCCTTTTTAAAGAGGATAAGAGAGCAGCTGAGTACTTCCCTCATGTTCTCCAAGTCTGTCCTTAAATTCCAGCCTCTCTGACCAACAATCTCCACTCAGTGATGCACATCAGCATCATTTCTTTGTCAAGGGCCAGGCTTTACTGCTGTGGCAAGCAGCATTGCTTTGAATAGGCTGGCAAACAGGTTGTGCTTAAGGTTCATTTAGAAAAAGAACAACTGGGTCTGCTGAAACCTTCTAAAAGCTGAAAGAAGAAATAGTAGATGAGGGGAGGAGGCAGCTCAGCAGGTAGAAAGCAAAGATGTGAGGCAGTCTCACCAAAGAGCTGGTGGTCTCCAACTTAACCAGAGATGCTGTTGAGAGGAGGCCACATTTCTTTAATTTACAAATCTTTTAGTGAACTTCATAAGGGAAAGAAAGAAATCAAGAATATATGTCAGAGTCCCATTATAACTAACTAAAGTATTAAAAATGTCTTGGTGACTTCAGAGTGCACCTGACTGTCTTGGGAATGTCAGTGTTATCGGGAGTCAAGGGGTCAAAGATTCTTTAGAGGCAGGTGATGCCCCTGTTCTGGTTCACGTTCTGAGAGGAGTGGTTCATACCTCAGATCACTGGATCAAAATAAGAGGCAGGAGATGCAATGCAGAAGAAAGACGCTCTGAAAATGAAGCACTGGGAAGGGAGCAACAAAAGCAGATGAAGTGTGGGTGGCTGGGGGAGGAATAGCCTAAAACGAGATAGAGAAGCTCAGGGCAGAGGAAAGCACAGAAAGAACAGAAAAGAGCAGAGGAATGAGGCAGTGCCAATGCACTTAAAAACCCTCAGCAGTTGCCTGCCCTGCTCACACCAACTGCATATACTTCGATCATCTTCACTCACAAGGGGTGAGCCCTTAAAAATGTGCATGGTCTGTGTGCCTTTCACTTAACACTTTTGTGGATGTGCAGGGCAGAGAAATGATGTAGAAAAAAGTTCAAGATTCAGTGTCTCATGGCAAAATGTCTGGAGGAACAAATTCTGTCAACACTCCTGCTGGAAGGAATGAGCCTTTAGTCTTTACATTGCAGCAGTTTACAGTCTAAAACAAGCAGCGAATGGGCACTCGTCTTCTAGTTTATAAAATTCCTTTTCTCTGAACTTCATTTTCCTGCAAATACTTGAAAATGGCTTTGTTCCGATGGAAATGCCTGCTAATGACACACAATCCTTTAAAATATGCTGACCATGTCATGAACTTCATTTGCATATTAATAGATCTCTCTGCCTCTCAAGGGATTAATTGCCTTCCCTATAGATTCACACAATCCCATTTATGCAGCTTTACGCTGGCTCTGGATGGGGGTGGGGATGGGCAGTTCTTTGACTGCCATTCTATTGTTTCAGAATTTGGCATTTCTCAGCACTTAACTTTTTTAAGTTCTTAAACACTTTTCAGCAATCAGAGGCAGTATGAAGCAGAGATGGATCTTTTAAACCAAGTTTACCCAATTCGACACCGGTTTATATTCTGCAATTATTCCATTCATTATTTTTATAAAGAGGACAACAAATTAAATCATTTGATTATAGAATTCTACAGAGTGGATAAACTGCACATTAAAAAGCGATGGATATATATTATTATAAATGTAAAAGCTAGACATTTGAGTACAGTGCTAATCTAGAACTCATTCCTTGGCAAAATGAGATTGAGACAGCAAAATGCCAGGTTATTCTCTCACACAGGCTATTATCAACTAACACATGCTTAATGAGGCCACACGTTTGCAGTCTCTCCTACGGCTAGGATATTTTAAAGCGCCCTCACAATATACCGTGATTGAAATTATCTAAATATGCAATAAAATTCGTTTGTACCAGAATCCTGGTAGCCATGGAACTTGTAGCTTAAACTAAGAAGATATGCAATGTACACAGTATTCGTGTAATGAGAGCTCCTCAGTGAATACGAGAGGCTACAGCAAATTACTGAAGTTATTGCAGAGACCTACAACACAAGAAGCCACTTGGCACATTTCAGAGTTTAAAAAACTTCTCCCAGTGATACTTTATTTACTTAATCCCTAAAAGAGATAAATAAGGTGAGGGGAATAGACTAGACACTAAAGGCTTTTCTATCTGCACTATTGTAATAACCTTGCAATTACTACAGAATTACTGGGAAAACATGCCTTTGTCTCACTCTACAATATTTGTCCCCCCAAAGTATTTCTCCCCACTCACTCTTCTGCTTCATCCTTTCTGTAACTAGATCCAACAGTTGAAATATTTTTCCACATGCACAGGAAGATTTTCTAGAATATTGTGCTTGGCACAGCTGGAATACACTTTCTTTAATGACATCCATCTCAGTGCTTTTTGGACCCAAGGGTATGCAGATAATAGCAAAAAGTGGTTTAAAAACAACCAGGACTGTAATTACCATATACTGTTCCTGCACTGCTGCTGTTCCAAAGCCTCTGTTTCTGATAGTTCAGGCATTGCAGAGGAAGTAATCATATTAAATTCTTTGCTTCTGCTATTCTGAAGTTATCAATGAGCAACTTTGATAGGCTTTAAAAAAAAGCTAAGATTTTAATCAGATAATGAAATCTTGGTCGTGGTATAGTTTGCATTTATCTCAGATAAAGAAGGTGCAAATTTCATTTATTTTTAAAACACAGAATGAGTCAACTAACAAAACTCCATTATTTCTAGGTGCTTTCTCCAAGCACGGAACAGAATTTACCTTCCCAGATTTCTTTCAGAAATCTCTTCCTCTAACATGCCATGTCACAAACATTCTCCCCAACGGCCTGTGAAGTTCTCCACCCACAGTTTGGAGTACAGAGACTACATGCTTCAGCGTCTTGCCTCCAACTACTCCTGACTACGAGCCTAAAACATCTCACTGAGCCCCCGGCAATGGATAAGCTTACAAAGTGAACGATGCTCTCTTTATCTACAGCAGCTTAAAATAGGTGAGATGTAACTAACACCATTTGATAGGCTATAAACATTTGGTCCTGAAAACTGGACATTTTCAGGGCATTTGTATCACCCCAGGCATAACTTTCATATGGTAACCAAAACCTGTATGTTCCTTAGAAGGGATACAAGGCCCATTTTCTTGTCAAGCACCTGCAAAAGACTCATCCAAGATTCCAGAAGAACGTTCTCCCCCCTTCCCTGTTTAGAGAAGTAGTGTGTTTGACAGATTGTTTTTCCTGCCCATTGCACTCTACCAATTGGCATCACTTCCCCATTTGGTAGGACATCTTACCTAGTAGGAACCTAAAATTTTATAGTTTTGAACTTTTTTAATCTCCCAGAAATAAAGAGCAGAATTTATCACAGTATCATCAGGGTTGGAAGAGACCTCACAGATCATCAAGTCCAACCCTTTAGAAGCACAAATTTTATAACTGGGTGGATAAAGTATTTCTGCATCATATTGAGAATACATTTTTGCTAATACATTGATACTACCATCAGAAGTTTACATAGTATCATTAAACCTGACCATCAGGACAGACACATCTATGACTTATTTCCAAGTTGGTTCAATTGCACCTGCTTTTAAGGATGGGAGAAGCCTGGATGTGGTCCAGTCAGCCTGGATGAAAGGTGATTGTGGGCTCACACAAGCTTGTGAAGATTAAAATGAAGCTAATTGTTGAAGAAAGTGTTTGGCAAAATCAGCATATCCATTTCATAATGTGTGCTATTCAGTGTATATTGCTCTGAACAGAACTCAGTTTTGACAATTTAGCCAAAAAATGAATTTTAATAAACTGATTAATCTCAAAAGTGTTATCTGAAGTTCCCTAATGAAAGATACAGAGAAAATTAGTTATTTTAAACCATTACAAAAGAACACATATTTCCAAAATGTGTGATCTAGACATATTGTCTTGGGATATTTCCCTTGGTAGGGATGTGCATAAACTGCATCAAGAGACCAGAAGTCAAATTCATACATCATATTTTGGCTTTACTACAACTGTAGCTTTAGTGAAGACTCAAAAAGGCTTGAAGCTTCTGATTAAAAAAGGGACTGTAAATCCTATTATGATGGATTAAGGGAAACAGTGCACACTGATAAAGCTATCAAGCAGAATTTAAAAACTCTTCCAATGTTACCATTTCATTGCACTGCCAATATTATCACAAAAAAAGAAATTACAAACTTTAGAGAGAGTTGTGTTTCAATTTGGCCATGTGTTTTCACACAGACTTTGTAGCATATCTCATCCATCCTACTGTCTTGCAACTCTCCATGCAGTTAATGTTTTATTACCAGCAGTTTCTTTCTGTAGGTTTCAAAGTGTTCAGCAATCACACATCAAAAAATTGTCTAATGTTCAAGATACAGGACCACCTACTAGCACAGGCACAGGGACCAGGCTCTGTCTGGCATTGCTCTGTAGCTTCAGATGCAGCAAATTTTACACAAGGGCCACTGATCAATTACTAGAAGCTGAGGACCCTAGGGAAAGAGGAATCCTGAGACAGATTTTTCTAAGATTCCATTTATGTACTAGGTTTTCTCTTTCTACTTTTTACATTTCCAGATTTACACAGAACATACAACACACTAATAAAGACTAAAGGCAATTCTACAACAGGTTTGTTTTGTTGAAAACAATTCAAGACATAGTAGAAAAGATCTTTTCCATTATGTTGCCATTTCCCACTGTAGTGTCTTCATGTTTTCCACATATTTGCTGATTTATCCTGAACTAAGAGCATTTGATGTGCCTTTGGAGTGAGCCCTATGTCTACAGTACAATTATTTTTTCTAATGCCTTGGATTTGGGGGTTTAGATTCTCTCAAGATTTTTTTTTTAAATTAGGATTTACGGAATGCAGATGGATGTGAATATCCAAACTTGTTTATAGAACAGAATCTAATACAAAGTAGTCCAAATGTCTCTCTCGTTTAAGACAGGAAGGATTCAGAATACATCTAAAGATTTGCTTATGATAGAAATTCAGACACACCAATTGTATTTAACCAAGATATATGCAATTATACCATCAACATAAACTTTGCATTCTGATAGAGCAAAAACTAGTCCAGTCCTTAAATAGCCAAAGGCAACCTTTGTCATCCTGCAAAGATACACTGAAAGCAGCTAAAAGACAGCAGTCATGCAACACTGCCTTAATACAGCTAAATCCAGACTACCCTCAGTCCTGCAGGGTTTTCAGAGTTCTGCAAAAGAACAACCTTCAACAGACTGTATCTACACATTCATTTAGATTGGCTCTGCAAACAAAACTTGAAAGAGGAGGACTGAAGTGATTCTTGCTTTCAGCTGTCCACTCAGTTCCACTAAATGGACACTGGTTGAGATATCTGAATGCTTTGCAATGCCATAGTTTATAGCTCAGGATTCTAATACCAGCTGTAAATTTTCAGGGTGCACAGCAGATATTAGGTGTGACTCCATTTACTCTCTACCATCTTGCAGGTGCTACCATTTCCAAGAAAAGCTAAGGGCAGAGGTGGCAATAAACATCTAACTATCTCAGTTTAATATACTATTGCATTCAAGCAACTCAGTCACTAGGAATAGGCTTTTATCTGCCAATTTAATAACATTCTAGTGTCTATATCTGCAATTGTTTATGTCCTTAAGAATTTCTCTATTATCTATACTTCTACTCCAATGAAGAATTAATGACAATTTTGAACACACAGATTACAGTCTGCATTCTGTGGGAGAAAGCAGAATTCTCTTGTATTTCAGTTTACTCATTAGAAAGGGTTATTTGTCCACACTCTTTCAAATACTTCATGGCAGTCAGAGCAGCATGTAGCAGGAAAAAATATACCCCCACATCTTAAGATTCCATATTTTAAAGATGCAAAATACGGAGATGAACATATAATTTTCAAATACTATTTCAGAAGCAAACACATTTCCCAAGAAATGATACAATCCACTAAAGAACAGGTTTAGCTGCATGGACTTTAAGTGAACTAAGCAACTCATTTTGTCTTTGGAACTGATGAATAGAGCAACTAGGAAACAAAAGAGCTGTTGCAGCCTGCACCTCCAGCTGCCCTTGCCATCCTTCCTTCACGGTGGCCAGTGGCAAACCACACCCAGAAACAGCAAAAAGATACTTGGCATTTTGGCAACACTGAAGGATACCTGCCAGAGCCAGTCTCCTACCAATATTTCCTACTAATATTTCCACAATATTAGGAATATAAATAAACCATGGAAAAATAATGCCACTTCTTTCATGATATTAGTTTTAAACTGCTCTAGAGGCAAAACATCTTTAGAAAAGATTTTTTTTTTCAAAAGTTAAGTGTCTGGTGCTATTCATCTCCACATCATTTCTAACACTGTTACCACAGGATGCTTCGAAAGCCGTTTTTGCCCTGGGATTTGGGGAACACTGAGAACTAGGTCTTATTTCCTACAGTTGCCAAGACAAAGAATATGGAAGTTGTTTAAATTGCAGTTCATTTGGGATGCCAGTGACATCTGCTCCTCAGATGCAGGAGCATGCCACAGCCATCTCCTTAATTCAGCTAAGATTCCTTGAGCAATGCGAGTAAACAAACACATCTGTGATTATGGCCACGGGAACAGAGAAGGGAAACTGCTGTTATCGTCTCCAGGCAGACTCTTATCAACACTGCCATTAAAGCATAGTAAACTGCTACCAATGATAAAATTACCAGTAAAGAATTGTAAATGCATTATTGATGTACTCTTGGGGGTGGTGGGGTGTGTGTGATAGAAAAGTTAACCCTTTGTGGCAGGCATAAGTGTTAATACCAGAGGTATGATGATTTTTTTTCCATTTGAAACATTGGTGTTTCCATTGCTAGCCATTAATACACTGGGTGTTTCCCACACCTTTTTCAAGGAAATGAAAGTTGAGATTAATCCACATCTCATAAGTGATCCCAGTATCTCACTCCATGCAGTTCCTGGCTTTTGATGGTTTAGAGTTGTTGTTTGTCTGGTTGATTGGCTGGCTCTTGGTTTGGTTTGATTTGCTTTCTAGTGTATGGGTGGTGTGGAATGTGTGAGGGAGGGTTTTATTGAGGTTTTTTTGGGAGGTGGCATTTTGTTTGCTCGGGTTGGTTTTTTTTAGCAGAAAACCAATAGACTGAAGACATCACACCCTTTACAGACCTTTCTATTATCTTCAGCCACAAAAATCTCATTTGTCCCACTTCAAACAAACAGCACATGCAGTTGCTTTGTCTTTGCAACTGGGCTTCTGCTAGAGCAAATTAACCATGCACAATAAATCACCATTTGTCTAAACCTGCAAATATTGATGGCTGCGCAGTTTACAAACCTTCCCGCAATGATTACTTGCCGCTGCTTTGAATCGCCATACACCTTCGGTCCATTACTTCACCGTTTAGTTTTAAAATCATTTTCCACAGAAGGTACTTCCTAAACATTTCAGTTTTCCCTCTGGATAGATAATTACACTAATTGTTTATCAGAAGACTGCAGGCTGCCACTGGATTAGGAGAAAACAGAGTAGTCATATTTAATTCTATTTGATAGAACTCAAAGCAGGAGGAAAAAATTAACAATTTAAGACCAGAAGCCAAACTTTTTCTTCACAGGATGAAATTTTAAGTAGACTAAACCAGAAACACTGCATAAAATAATTTTACTGCCAAAACACAAATTCTAATAAGCAAAGGGTGCATATACACCATGCATATAAATTTATGCTCAGAATATTTCCAAAATAATGTTCCCTTCTTTTTTCTTCTCCTTCACCCCACATCCTTTTTTTCCTGCAGCTAATGCAGAATGAAGATCCAGAGACCATTTTAATTCATAGCCTCTATGAAACTATTAACAAAATTATACCCACTGTGGTTTGTACTGATCAAGATGCACATTCTCAACGATTTCCAAAGGAGAAAGGAAAGCCACAAACTAAGAAAACAAAACACTTTTGGCTTCACCACAGAAAATTAAGCACCTTCGACGAGAAATTCAGAGAAACTTGCAGCTATGTTTTTCTACAGCACCTTTTCTAACATTGCAACATTTTAATACACCTGCTTCAAAGGTCGTCATTGAAAGTTTATAAAGTTAACACCAGCTTCACTAGCCTACTCTCCTCACTCTTTCAAACACTGAAAATAAAAGAACTTTAAATCCTCCTAAGAGAACGGTGGACTAGTTAGGGAAAAGACAATTGATGCCCTCAAAAGCACTGCTGCACTTTCCTCTAATCAAGCTCCAAAAACGGGCTTAAATGTAATGCTGTGATAACTCACGACTAGCACAAAATCTTCATGCTTTGATATCTAAGCTAGTTGTGCAAGTGTTGATCATCACACCATTGAAAACAAATTCAGTGCACTATCCCTTATAATGAATCTGATTTTATAGTAACACTAACAGCCACCTTGCTATCACCAACATTTAACCTGAGCTGGCAGAATGTTGCTGTCTGTGTTTCATAAATATTTTTTTAATTACATTTGCGATGCAAACCAGTCATGTTCTGACATTTAATAAAAGATCACAGGGAACAAAAAAAAAAAAATGAATAGGTCAAGTGAATATGCATGGACAAATCATTATCTGTTTGTTTGGTTTTTTTTTCCTTATTCTTTAAATGTATGGGGTAGAGAAGAAACATAAATCACTGCTCAGCATGTATTCAACTAACTCCTCTTGACACTTAGAATACACCATTGTCTCAACAAGCGTGTATACAGGAATTAGACTTAACCACACTATGGCTGCTTCATTTGACTTGGTAGTTAAAAGGCTAAAAAATGCAAATTTGAGACCTCTATAGAAATTTATCTTGAAATGAACTAATTTCAAGCTGATGGTTTCCATTTTTTCTCGAAAATTTAAGTGCTAAGCATTTAGTTCTCCACCAAATGCAGATGTTAACATCACTTAGACTTTCTTAAAATAATTTAGATCTGGACCTGAATTATATATTCCAGGGGAAAGTCCTCAATCATTTCTCAAATTTCTTCATAAACAGAGCAAGAAGTAAGCTTCCAAAAAATATTAATCAAGGAAGCTACAGAAAAGGACTTCCAAGCATTAGCTTCTCCTGTTGAATTAAGAAACAAAAGAGATGAGGGAAAGGGAAAGGCAATCAACTGAAAGAAACAGAAACACCTTTCCAAAATAGCCTAATTGGTAAGACAGTTGTCTGAATCTTGATTGGTTAGGAAAGGTTACAACTATCTGACAGCAGATGTGTATTATCCCAAAAAATTCCTAACAAAACTTTTTCCACCTTCCAAAACCTCATCTTGTCCTTTTTTTTTTTTTTCCCCCAACATCACTCAGAAACATGGTGATTATCAGTTGGGTGACTATTATGAAACTCTCCTGAACATGCTTACTGCATTTTTCCATTCATATCTTTTTGTGTGCCTTACAAAATATCTTGTTCAACTAAATATGGAATGAATTTTCCTAGTATTAATTCTCCCAGACCTACACATCAACTGTGCATCTCAGCACTGCAATGTTTTACATCAAACTCAAACGTGGCACCTAAATAGCCACAAATAAGTGAGCTTGGCTGTCCCGACTGAGTGAAAAAGGGACAGACAGAAAATGTATCAAAAGAAGTACAAATGGTTTTGCAGAGCTTTAGAGATGCTTCACTTTGAATAAGCAAGCTGGCATGCCCTCTGTGAAAAATACAGTGAGACTAGCACATAATGGCCAGCAGAGCTTTAAAAGTGCTGCAGAAGTACTCTCACAGCATGAGAAATATATTTTGCATGCTAAATAAAAACTGACAAAAGATGTATATGCCTACATTGTCAGCATGGTCCTTGCTGCCAAAAGCCAGTCTGCTGTCAAATAGATTATATTCATTTGTCCTTTGGGAATGGTGGCATCTTGGAATTTCAATTTCAAAATATAATTAGAAAAAGGCAGGAAAAAAAATCCAAACACATTAAAATGGCTGCAGGAAGAATACCTTGCATAGAATACCTAATTCAGGACTGGACTCTTTGTTTGCTATTTTACTAGTAACCAGTGAATCAGCTATATAGACTGGAACATAGATAATATTATGTGGTACTGCACAGACATTTTCCTCCAAACCTTGAGTATTTCAATGGAAATGAGAGCAACCATTGTGCAAGTCAGGGCACAAGTTGCAGAACCAAACTTTAGACACCATCTCACCCAATGAAGAATAGCCATGCTTATACAGAAAATATTTCCACTCACATATTACCCAAGTATTAGAAAGTGAAGTGTGATAGTCCAAATGTTTTTCCATACCACACTCTGCTTTTCCATTTCTTCATCGAAGTGGTGTCAGGACTATGTGGAATGTCATTTAATAATACTCAACTTTTTTACCTCAGAGAGCAAGGATAAATGCTGAAATACATTTAAAAAACCCCTAACCAAACAATGAACAGAAGCCTCTAAGTGAATAACAGATTCACTTAACCAAACATTTTATTTCCTGTATCTTGAATAATTAACCAAAAAAGTGTTTACCAACAATTATATAACAGCTTTTATAGTAACACAAGGAGGAGAAAAACATTTAGCACTGGCTCTCATAAATAATTCAAAAGGTCTAATTTACCATAATCATGTCTGGCATTTATCTTCAGTAAATAATGTATTAGGCATATACTGTGCACTATTTCCTACAGTAACTACTAGAGAGCATTAGGAACAAACCCATCTGTGTTTAGCATTCTGTAAATCAGGCCAGCTCTTGCATGCATAAAATGATTGCTGATTAAGCCATTTACCTACACAGTGGATAGAAGTGACATCTTTTAATGTAAAATTAAATAAAAATTATAGAAACTGTGACACAGATGAGGTTTTTTTTGTACATCATAAATATTCATAGCTTCCAAATTGACAAAGCATACCTCAGAAACCATAGGAACCACTCTAAAAAAAAAAAAGTTGGGTCTTCCACATTCACAATGCCACTGACAGTTTAATTTGCATAAGAGCAAATTAACATCTCAAAAACCTTCTTTGCTAGCATTTTCAAGAAATCACCCACCATTACACTAAAACCACGGGGGCTACTTTGGCACAGCAAAACCCTATTGGCCTGGGTGCTTCTCCTCTTTCGCTCCAAGTACCACTGTCAGCTCCTTCCTTCTATGCTGGCAGTTCCTAATACCTAATAAATGGTACTGTGCAGACAACCACAACCAGGTGTTAAGGTCATGCTCTTAGTTTTTGATTCCTCCTTATTTTTGCCTATTAAGTCTGCAATGTATTTAACGTCTTCTGAAATGTATGTTTTCATAGAAGAGAGAATTTGAATTTATGACAAATACATGTCTCCAGGAGTAAGAAATAATCTCATTCATCTGCATTCAAACTGAGCAGTCACATCTGCAGCCTTTGCCTTACATACCAGTAAGAATACAGAACACGGGATAAAATCTGCATATGAAAAAAAGATAACCAATTTTTTTCCCAGCTTTTTTAAGGGGGGGGGGGGGGGGGGGGGGGGGGGGGGGGGGGGAGAATCTGTTAAAACATTTGCAAATTTGTGTTAGCAGAATCTCCCAAAACTGTGCACTTTACTTCACTGTATGATTTTCAGTGTTGTCCGTGCTGAGGACTTTGTAATGCAGTTTTCACATTCTGGAAAACATTCACTCAAGTATGAAGTTGTGTATTAATGACTCAAGTGAAATCAAGAGAGTGTTTTCTCACATAAATCAAGGACACTAGGCAACTAAATTAAGCCATCTAATGAAATTTCACACACCTTAGCAAGTGCTTTCCTTAAGATCTCCAGGAAGCCTACATTAAGCATGCCATGGAGTACATTCAGTGGGATTTTATGGGGTTTTCAAATGCATTTATATTAATTTGTCTAGATTATTTTGCATGCATAAAGAATAAAGGCAAAAATTACTACACATGACTGCCACATACTGGTTTATTCATCTCCTAGGTTCATTTCATCATGTAAAGAAAGATTTTAATTGTAAGAAGTAGCTCAAATGTTTCACTTTAATTATGGCATATATTCTGTTATGATCCTTTCTTTAAAACTCAAGATCTCCTATGGAATGAACCAATCTACAACTATGAATTACATAAAGGGATTTCTGAAGATATTAAATGGAGAAATATTTCAAGAATTGCCATGGAGATTTCCCCCATTGTTTTATATTACCAGATCACTGAAATTAGTTTATAAAGCCACTATCAATTGGCAGAATAACTTTTTCTTTTATATGTATATTAAGACCAGGAAAAAGTGGAATACCTGTGGCTTTCCAGCTGTGTCTCGGTTTCTTCAAAGCTTAGGTGGAAACATGTCATGTTAACATGACTCAGGCTGCAAAGAATAGAATTCCAGAGCATTGCTCAGCTCACCACCTAATGAAACCTACCAGCAGCTCAGGAGAAGGCTAAGCCTCACTGACAACTCAGCAGGATGGAGAAGGCTTTCGTTACAGCCTGATCAAACTACAGAAAGGAGACATGAAAGAAGATGGCCTGCTAGTTATCTTTACAATCCCCATCCCTATTTTTCTGCTGCTTTGACATTGTAAATTGTCTCTTTTGACATGAAGGCAGTAAAGTTTTGTAGGAGCAAAGCCAGGACCTCCAGTAGGCTAAGATCAATGAGCTGACTCTAACCTGTGTTAAATAAAAAACATCACAATATCAGCATGCAATAAGCAGAGAGCCACATGTTGAACTAAGCCTCTCACTGACAAGAAAACCACTGTTTTAATGAGAAAGAATTTTTTATTACACATGCATATTGAAACCTTGATTTAGCCACAAAGAAATTAGACTTTTAAAAAATAGAAGTATCTTCAGCAGTAGCATAAATAGCTCATCTAGTATCACACCTGTGTTATATCTCCTCATTATGAAAGAAAGGCACTTGAGAACAGGCAAAAACATACAGACATATGCTCAAGTCTTGAGGTTTGGAGAGGGATCTAACTAGTTCTAAGGACAAAGGACAGTACCAGCTGATTGTGTCTGTGCTGGAAGCAGCCATTCCAGATCAGGCTGGACATGGCTATGAACAGCCTGCTCTAGTTACACATGTCCCTTCTAACTGCATGGGAGTCAAACTAGATGACCTTTAAGGGTCCCTTCCAATCCAAACCACTCTATGATTTCATGGTTAAGAAAGCACTAGGAAAACATTGTTATTTTGAAAGTAATTGCAACTCAAATTCAGATTTTTGTTTGAACTCACCTCCATCCCTGGAGAAATGATGGAGTGGCTAATTTTGGAGGGCATCTCTAGGAACTTGGAAGAGAAGAAGGTTATCAGTAGTCAGCATGGATTTAGCAAGAGGAAAGCATGTTTGAGTAACCTGATAGCATTCTATGATGACATAACTGAATGGGTTATTTCAGGGAGACCAGTGCATGTAGTCTACCTTGACTTCAGCAAGGCTTTTGACACTGTCTCCCATGACATCTTAGTAAGCAAGCTCAGGAACTGTCAGATGGAAGAGCAGACAGTGAGGTGGATTAGGAACTGGTTACAAGACAGAGTTCAAAGAGTGGTGATCAATGGTGCCAGGTCCACCTGGAGAGATGTAACCAGTGGAGTCCCTCAGGGATCAGTGCTGGGGCCAGTCCTGTTCAACATCTTCATCAATGTCATTGATGAGAGGACAGAGTGTCCGCTCAGCAAGCTTGCTGATGACACCAAACTGGGAGGCTTGGCTGATACAGCTGAAGGCTGTGCAGTCATCCAGCAAGACTTGGACAGACTGAAAGCTTGACAAAGAGGAGCCAAATGAGGTTCAACAAGGACAAGTGCAGCGTCCTGCATCTGGGCAGGAATAATAAACTTGCACCAGTACAGGCTGGGAGATGATCTGCTGGAGAGCAGCCCTGTGGAGAGGGACCTGGGAATCCTGGTGGATAACAAGTTATCCATGGGACAGCAATATGCCCTTGTGGCCAAGAGGGCCAATGGGATCCTGAGTTGTATTAAGAGTGTGTCTAGTAGATCAAGGGAGGTTCTCCTTCCCCTCTACTCTGCCCTGGTGATACCTCATCTTGAGTACTGCATTAAGTTTTGGGCTCCACAGTTTAAGAGGGACAGGGATCTGCTCAAGAGAGTCCAACAGAGAGCTACGAGGATGATTAGGGGGCTGGAACACTGCCTGATGAGGAGAGACTGAGGGATCTGGGGCTTTTAATCTGGAGAAGGGAAGACTGAGAAGGAAATTAATAAATGTTTGTAAATATTGAGAGCTGGGGTCAGGAGGGGGAGGACAGGCTCTGCTCCCTTGCTCCTTGTGATAAGACAAAGAGCAAAGGATATAAGCTGTTGCACAGAAGGTTCAACCTCAACATAAGGGGGAACTTCTTTACTGTGAGGTTCACAGAGCACTGGAACAGGCTCCCCAGAGGGATTGTGGAGTCTTCTTCTCTGGAGACTTTGAAGGCCTGTCTGGTTGCATTCCTCTGTGACCTGAGACAGACTGGATAGTCCTGCTCTGGCAGGGAGGTTGGACTCAGTGATTTCTGTGGGACCATTCCAACCCCTAACATCCTGTGATCTTGTGAACTCAGTATCACAGAATTTTTGTAAAATGCATCATTTTTACTATTCTAAATGCTTTTATGCTTACATATAGGTTTCTAATAAAAAAAAGTACAACACAAGAAAAATTATAGATTTGAAATGTAAAGACACTAACAACACTCATTATGAAAACTACATTAAAGACAAGTGAAGATGCTAATTCAAAAGCTGCAGATACAGTTATAAGGCAACTAGTAACAGAAAACCTTTGGAGGAAAAAAAAAAGAGTAGCATCCTAAAATCTGCAAGTTGTTAGACTGTATCTGTCCTGAAGACTGAGAAAACCCTCACCTTTTGTTTAACCACCATAACTCTCCAAGACATTGATTGCACTGCTGCTGCTCAGCATCATACACTTGCCACACACTGCCAAAACATAGTTCACAGCTGTTTAACCTCCTTCAGCAAGAAGCATGCATCTTGAAAACTGAAGTGACATTCAAAGGTCAAACAGTATTTATAATACCTCTGGACTTGCTTTTACTATACTAAGCTCTCCCACAGCACCATAATTCCTTTATTATACCCTCTATATGCTGGGCATCCAGCCACATTTGTCAATCTGTTTTCAGCCACCTTTAAACAAATTTTAGTATCAAAATTAGAACAGAGATCAAAGAATGTTATCTACCAAAATTTCAGATTTGTTTCAGTATACCACTGTCAACAATTACAGCCAAAAAGCAGCAAATATATTTCATTCTATTAATTCAGAGTTACAAAGTACTACACAGCTAGATTGAAACATGTCCTGAAAAGTCGTTTATGGAACATGCATGAAACAAATCACACACAGACACTGTGAAGAAAACAGAAATGCCCTAAGGATTTTAACATCAAGTTTATCATGTATTTGTCTTCACCTTTTATCAGTTCTCTGTGAGCTAGCCAATAGCCTCTAGATTATGATTTTGCAATACAAACAGTATGAGTCAGACAGGAGTAGAAAGAAAATACTGAGGCTGTGTGGTCCTTTATCCCTCCAACAAATATACTTAGTATATACTTACTTATATAGTAAGTAGGTAAATACTCATAACTAATAGGCTGATAACCTCTGATTTAACCCATCATTGTGCAAACTATGCCCAAATACGTGGGTTTATTAGAACATGACAAGAGAGAAGTCTGCAGAAATTTTACTGCTGTTTATTCACAATCTTAATTATTGGTTTGTGACTTCAATGTGTTACCCATTACAATGGCAGGTTGTAAATAAATCTGGTCTTACACCACTAAGTGTGGAGAAAGAAGTAAACATTTGAATACAAAATGAGTTTTGGAACACAGAAGAATGTCAAAATGTAATTTTAGCAACTATCATGAATGCATAAACTCACTCTGTAAGCCACAATATGCCTCCATGCACCTGCAAGGACTGATGAAAATGAAGCATGTTAACAATTCACTCAGAAAAATACCTTGTCCATATAATCAGAACCCATCACCAAACAGCTCTGCACACTCGCACTGCAAGAAAGACTATACATTTAAATGAGTCTGAGTATTCTTTTTATCATGAAATCCAGTTTTATATCTGTCTCATTTAACAAGAAGTTTTTGACAAATATTGTCAACTTTTATTATATGTGTGAAATACAAAAAAACTCTCTTAGTAGGACTGGGCAGCAAATGAAATTACAGAACTGATACTGTGGTTCCAAGTTGATATTTTTCATTAAACAACAATCTTACACATCCTGCCCATTTGTTTTGGGAAACAGAGCATTTAAATCAGATTGTATTAACAATTTTTAAATTGATTTTTAAAAGTGCAAAAAACATGCTTGAAACTAGCAACGTTAACATAACAAGGGAATCAATGAGAACTTAGATAGCAACATGCTACCAGACTTCTTTAAAGGACCAGATCACAGAAGGACACAACTTATTTATTATACATTTGAAATACACAGGCAGATATATAACTCATATATTCATTATGTTTGATGTAGTTTTTTTCTGAAATATTTGGCAATAAATTAGCTTTAATAAAGATGTTATAACACTGAACTAGAGTTTCTGCAGCAGAACAGGGTCTGTCAAACTTTCTGATTTATCATTGGTATTCTTTATGTAGGGTATGAATAATCATGAAGACAAGAATAGTCTAATGGCCAAATACACTATTCACCAGTAGTCTTCAGTGGCAGATGCTTAAATAACATGTTACAAAGATGGAAGAAGTTGTGTTTTGTGTTAATATCCTCCCAATATACTCTCCTAGCATCAATAATCTGATGCATAAACTTCAAGACAAACCTAGCATCTGCATCCATTTAATTTTTATGCTCTTTTGTAAACCTTCCCTCTGTGCACTTGTCTATTTGCCTTTTGAACAAATTTATACTTCAGCATTGGTAATAGCCCATGACAATGAATTACATAGGTCAGTTATGTCTGATGGAAACAGCATGTCCTTCATTTCAAAACGTTTAACTGACTTTTGTATGATGCTCTTCAACTCTTTCGTTAAGAGAAACTGAATAATTTCTTGATCACTTCTTTCCTGTCATCAGTGACTTTGCATAGCTTTCAAACTATCCTTTCCTTCCTTTTTCATTCTCGTATTCTAGTCTTAATTTCACCCCACAAAACCACCCTGTTCATCTAATCATGTTACAGATTTGCTTCTACCTTTTCTCATTCTATGGTAGCTGCATATTTTATTGAAGAATTGAGTTCACCAGGGATTAATAGCACAGCATAACAATTTGTTTGATTCTCTGTTCCATTGTCAGCAATTTCTACTGTCCTCTTTGATACTTTTGACTTACACTGTGCATAACATGTCACTCTACACGTCTCAGCTGCACCAAACATAGGCCTCTGCTGTTGAGTTTATAGGTAGTAAAGGGAATTAGCAGGACCAGAGTGCAATAAGATAGTGCATTATCTCTTCCTCACATAAGAAATGTATCCCCTTAAGAAATACAATTTCACCTGAGACAGAACTTTTCTTTCTGCACTCTAAGTCAAAAGAAGTAGCAGATGCATGAACTAGGTCATATTGAATACATTAGGATATACTGCTGGATTGCACAATGCCTGTGTTATGCTGTTTTCCAATTTTAAGGCATATAACCAATGGCACATTTAAAACTGCTCTTGATCATACCAGTATTATTCCTTTAAACTATATTCCTTGAAGGAGTTACTGCTTTCAGTAGTAATCTTAAGCTCACAGAAGAAAACCTTCAATTTTTTAAACCTTTCAAATGTAAGAATATACTAAAATATGCCATTCAAAGAAAAAGTACTGTTTCAATTTAATTTTAAAATATAAAATATGACAGATTTCAAAACTCAGAGGGGCTGAAGTAATATGAAGAGATATTTTCAAGCTCATTTGAAATTCTTTCATCTTTTCCTTCACTAACTCATGCAGCTGATGGCTCTCACTCCAAAGCACAAGTGAGTTGCTAGGCCTTATTTCCATTTCTATAGAGGCATATCTTGAATCCAGAATAGCAAAGGATTTAATACATGACAAAATCAGCAACATCCTTTTTCTGCACGAGGTTAACATCTGAATGGATGTCACTTCTAGAGCAGACAGTAACAAAAAAATTACTATAGAACATATCAAGCCAAGACTTGAGCAGGACAAAACCACTATGATTATAGCCAAAGACAAAACGGCTGATGTGTGCAAGCTATACTGTATCCCAAATGCTACAACTCCAATTTGACAGCTGATGTAACAAGAAATGTGAGAAAGTCTGAAAACAGACAGTAGTTCATGGTAAGTGCTGCTGTAACCTGTTTTGGTGTTCCAGCAGCATATACAATTCTCTGACTTTTACCAGAGATTACATCTTAAAATCTAAGAAGCAACAATAGCAGCATTAAATCAAGCAGTTAGGGAAAACAAACAAAACCAAAACCACCCCACAAAAAAACCCCAAACAAAAGCACCACCACACAACACAAACAAAAACAAACCCTAAAAACACAACAAAAAGAAAAACACATTTACTTTCTTTCAAAAAGAAAACTGCTTTGAGTCTTAAGAAAAGCAACACCAAAGTAAACTGTGATTGTCCTAGAAACTATTAAAGTGATGCTAGGCTTCTTAAAAGACTCAATCTTATGACCTCCAGTTTTTCAGCTGCAACTTTCTCTGTACATGTGACATTAAATGCTTTAAAAGTTTCTGCCCTATAAAAGATTTGGGTTTTTTTATCAAACACTGCAAGCTTTAACAGCTTTTGATACACAAAAATAGGATAAAATGGCTTAAATTAATTTCTAGGAAGAATGATATTTAGGGGGAAATCACCAGTTAATTCAAAATAAGTTTAAGATGCTCTACTAAAAAGCCCTAGAAGCTCTTTTCATCTCAAATCATCCTGAAACCACAGAAATATCATTTTGAGGACTGTAATCGCTGACAGAGCTATCTGCACCTTGCAAAAGTTTGCTTCCATTGAAGTTTGCTCAGCACAGTTTCTAATTATTACAATCTCCTACTCAGTTGTCTGAACTGCTTTAGTTGCTACAACAATTTAGCTCAAGCACTGTATCACAGGCCTTTCTTTGAAATGTTTAAACGTGTATTTTTAGAAAGAACATCCATTAGGAAATTATAAACACTGACAAATGGAACAATCCAAATGAACAGTCTGTATTCTGCTCTGCAATTTGCAGTCACATTTCCTATATGCTGCAACTATACATCCTCAATGCCAAGAGCAGAATCACGTTTCCTTGGGGTCTCCAACACCTAAGTAAAAAATTGTTTTCGTCCTGTGGCATCTAGTGTGTAAGGACTCCAGTTTCAAAGCAAGTATGGATTCTGAACCATAAAGTTTTTCTGAGCATTAATACTTAAAACAGAAACAACTTTACAGCGAACCCATAATGTTCACCTAAATAAGGACAATTATCTTGGAAATCTCAGTCCTGTGCTGCAAAATTAATTTTCTTCCCATAATATGCTGCACAAAATGTTCCGTAAATTTAGTACAAATAGAAGCAGTATCCTAAAATCATAGGATCGGAGCATACCAAAGTCACTCCCTGTGTCTGATAACCACAAGCAAACCAGCAACAACTCCCACACAAACTTTGGTTGCTTCTCATCCTACGCATATCCATCAGAGACAAGAGCTTTTCAGGACAATAACATTCAGTGGGAAGTTGAGGTTTGATCACCAGACCCTTCTGTATACTCCAACATGAAAGTGTGCCCACTACCTACAGTGAAAGAAAACTTTGCAGCCTAGTAAAAGATTCAAACAAATGTGGCCATGTCTAGCTCTACAGTTGATTTGGAAAAGCATTCCAAATTTTGAACCATGAGAAATGAGCTGAATCTCTTTGCTACTTTCTCAGAATTGATCCTGACAGACTGCTTTCAAGTTGAGTCCCTTTCAAAGAATACGGCAGGGAATGCAAAAATAGTTCCGCGTTATACTTTTCAACCTTCTTTTACCTCAATTTTCAGCAAGTACTTTACAAACATTTGGGCCCATATGGCTGACACAGGAAAAAAAAATAACCACCCAAAATAAATAACTTCTACAAAATCCTTCTAGCTGAAGCTGGTATCCACTAACTGCAATCACCAATACAACACCAACCAAGAGATGTTCGGTTCTGTCTCATGACAGAATCCATCACAAGAAGTCAAGAAAACAAATGACAAAAAGCAAACTTTACTTTTCTTTCACATGTTGAACAAATTAGTGTAAACTCAGAGCTACTATACCATTATGCAATTATTTCTGTACTATAAAATATCATACCCTGCAAGTGAAAGACATGTACTATCATGAACATCATAACTCATGAATTTAAATTACGTGAAACATGTTACATTATTTGGTGGAAATTAGACTGCAAAAAGGAAAAAATAAAGACACATTTTCCTTTACAAAAAGAAGAATAAATCCAAATTTAAAGCCTATTTAAAAACAACTTCTAGATTTAAAAAAAAATCAATAAATTAATTTGAAGATTTAACTTCAAATTAATAAAAAACAGAAGTTGCCATTTTTGTTCAATGCATAGCCATTCTTTTTCAGAATAGTTTCTTTCTTAATTATCAACCATAATAAGAAATCAATAAGTTTAATCATAATGTCTTATTTATACTTGGAATCAATAGGCATATAAAGTATACATAATGCTAATGTATTGTCTCCTAGGAGAATTTTGAAGGCTGATGATGATAAAGTCTTCCCCACAACAAAACAATACACATAGGAGTCAATAAATCCTTTCCTAGCCATCTGAGGAATTTCACCAACATTCTAGTTTCTACAATCCAACACACTGTATTACAATAATCAAAAGAGAATGATGGATTTTGGAGATGTCCTCTTGCTAAACAAACATTGGTGCACATGGTGATGAGGAAAAAAGTGAAGAAAGTAGTACTCCAAGCTACCAAAGTGTATGATTTTACTATTCATTTCAGTTACTACATGGCACCTGATCTAAGACAGGTGTCTTAGCTGACATTGTCTGTCTTTAACAGCAGAAAGCAATTACTGAACTTAGTGTAATTTCAATATGTAATGCTAGACATCGGATACTTTTCATTTTTATTCACAGGTTTTCAAGGAGAACAGCTAATAATCTACAATAAGTTAAATTACTGACTTGAGATTAATGGTATTGAGTGCAAAGTTTAACAACCAAGTGCTGTAATCCTTCATAGGATATACAGGTGAATGAGCAAGATAAAAGATACTTATCAATGGTCCTTGGGACACAGACATGCATAGCACTTAGAAGTGACTTCCTCAACCTTGGCCTTACTCTTTGGAATAAAAGGTGGTCAGCAAAGATGATATGCATAGACAGAGTGTGCATTTGCATCTGCCCTTCAGATCATCTACCTAGTAGTTAACAGCTGTGGACCATATCCATCCTCTGTCTATTCAGTGTTACCACCCTGAACAGCACAAAAAGGACCTATCCCACTATTACTCTTAATCTTTATTACTACCTGAGAATGCAATTTTAGTGATTCAAATCAAATAACATTTTGATCAAACAAATTTTGATCAAACAAATTTTGAACTTAACAGAAAATTTAAGAACCTGATGCAAAGTTTGGTGAAGCTACACAATTTTAACTTCAGTATTCTTACATGAAGTCCATAAATGCTTTAAAGGGCTGTTTCTCCATTTTCTTTTACAACAGCATCATTAGTTCTCTGCATCCTCTAAAATCTCCTTTGCAAATAATGAACCATTCACAGAAGTCATTGTTATAACTGGATCCTAGTGTGGAAACAATGGTAAGCACAAGAACTTGTGCTAAATATTGCATGTCATCTAACCTACTCTGCTGCACAGCAATAGAATCATAGAATCAACCAGGTTGGAAGAGACCTCCAATATTATCCAGTCCAACCTATCACCCAGCCCTATCCAGTCAACTAGACCATGGCACTAAGTGCCTCATCCAGTCTTTTCTTGAAGACCCCCAGGGACGGTGCCTCCACCACCTCCCTGGGCAGCCCATTCCAATGGGAAATCACTCTTTCTGTGAAGAACTTCCTCCTAATATCCAGCCTATACCTACCCTGGCACAACTTGAGACTGTGTCCCCTTGTTCTATTGCTGGTTGCCTGGGAGAAGAGGCCACTCCCCATCTGGCTACAATGCCCCTTCAGGTAGTTGTAGACAGTAATAAGATCACCCCTGAGCCTCCTCTTCTCCAGGCTAAACAGCCCCAGCTCCCTCAGCCTCTCCTTACAGTAGCCCACCTTACAGTAGGTTTTATATTGAAACGAGTGAAACATTCTTTTCTACCCTCAATAAACTTTCTCATACATCAAGTCATATAGAATAAAAACCACCAAATGCTCTGTTTTACTGTGAAGGGTTAAACAAAGCTGTACACAAAATAGATATAATGCACTTCTAATATCCGCAGATGTTGATCTTCCTTTTGATGATCAGCAATGAAGTCCAGTAAGTTGATTTGTATTGTTATTCCAGCATATAGAGAAATAGACTATTGTCCTTTTAAAATGTTCATATTATTTAATTATTGTCTTCTTAAAAAAAAGCCTATTTTTCCCACTTGGAACCCAGATGTGAGTACTCTCCAACATGAAATAATTTTTTATATATTTCAAGATGAATGTTCAGGACATCAAGTGTACTGTAGAAATCTATGCAACCCTGGAAGGCAGATGCTTACCTATCAGAACAGAAAGAGTGGAGACTACTGGGGCTCAAGGCTGGGGAGACAGGAAGTGAACTTCTAAATAAAAACCTGTTCTCATGTACACACTTTTGCTATCCAAAATTCACTGGCATGTTTTTCAGTCCATATAGATGTCTTCTCTGTACTTTTCCCCCCTCATTTCCTCATTCTGATCCCCCTTTCCCATACTTCAGGTTCTTCTGTAATTCTGCCACAATTTGCCAGTTTATGTCCTTTGTTGCTTCCTTTGAAATATCAGTTCCTGAATCAGCAACAGTAATCTACCTTCATTGGAGTGTACAATGGCAAGAATTCAATGCTTCTCTGTATGAGAAGTCACATTCTCACCTTTTCCTGTTAACCTAAATGTAAAATCACCTGTTTCTGATTGTCTGATTCTTGCTAATAGGGCATCTCTCTAAGGGAAATTAAAGTCACTTTTTTCAGACTTTCCAAAATGTGTTGGACTGTTAGAAAGAGGTGATCTTCATTTCCCCTGTAGATGTGAGCTTTGTAGCCTACAGAGTAGATGCCCTAATAGCAAAAGTTTGCCAGACAATAGGTGTAAAAGAAGGAATCCAGGAAGAATATCTGCAAAGATGACGTTACTCAGACTTATGCTACACTACTTTGTGGTGTGACTGACTACACCATAGACAGCTGAGATGTTGGAAGATGGGTGCATGAAGCTGCTATGACAAGTTCAAGAGAAATGACACTTTTGCTGGTTCAGAATGAAGCTGAGTTAATTAATGCCAACATCTGCAAACAGATCATGCTGGCTGGCTCAATAGTCAAGTGAAAAATACAAACATTTTGAGCTCATGTGGAATCTGTGTTCCTTACTCTTTTACATTTTAACCATATTCCAGTTCCACAGATACCCCTCCAAGAGCAGATGGGGAGGATATTTCCAAGGTCAGAGAATGAGACTCTAAAGTGGATCATCACATCAGAACCTTTCCCTCAAATCACTCAGCTTTTGGGTTTGCCAGCATAACAATAGTATGTGCTTTTGGGTCTCTCAATGTCATTTGGTGGATTAACAGTGACAACACTCAGGTACTCTGCCCAGAATTAATTTTTTTCTTCCCCCTTCACACTCCTCACAGACAAGAAGACAAGTACTGTTCTGGAGTGCACTAAGAAGAGTGTGGCCAGCAGGTCAAGGAAGGGTAACACCCTTGACTCTGCCCTGATGAAATGCACAGTTTTCAGTGTGGGGCTCCACAGTTCAAGAGAGACAGGGAGCTACTAGAGAGTCCAAAAGAAGGACCACAAGGATGATTAAGGGACTGATGCCTCTCTCTTACAAGGAGGGACTGGAAAAGACTGAGAAAGGATCTTATCAATGCACACAAAGGAGTGGCAATCGTAAGGACATACCTTGGCTCTTCACAGTGCTGCCCAGCAATAAGGGGGCATACAAACTTGAACTTAAGAAGAAACTTCCTTACTTTTAGGGTGACAGAGCACTGGATCAGTCAATCCAGAGATGTCAGAGAGTCTCCTTCTGTGGAGACTTTTAAAACCCACCTGGACTCACTCCTGTGCAACCTGAACTAGGCTGCATTAGCAGGGAGGTTGCATCAGATGATCTCATGATCTCCAGCGGTCCCTTCCAGCCCCTACCATTCTTGTCCACCCCTTTTCCCATCTAGTTCCCAGTAATGCAAAATTCCGAAGCACTCTAACAAATACTTTTCACTGGTGGGAGAAGTAATTGAATTCCTTCAAATGTTTTGAAGTTACTTTCTATTCCTAAAAAGAACATAAGGTACATGTTATCTGGGTATTCAGTATACGATGATACCAGTTAAATGAAATCTCAGCATACCTGTAGAGGCACAGAAGTAAACAAAGTGCTGCAGGCCAAAGCAAATGAAAGCCTGGTAATTAGGCCAGAATTAGAATATTCCATGTTACTAGTTAGGGTCTCATTCTCTGTGTCTGCCAACTAGTAACAGAATGTGTCTCAGACACCACTGACCACAGAGCAAATATTGCACAATTCATCTCCATGAACTGAAATGCGAATGCTGTACTCTAAGTTCAAAGTCAATAATTTTCTTTGCAGCCATACAGAACGTTTAAAATTACATATTCAAGTCAAAGATTTGCAGATCGAAGCTGCCTAGAGTAGGCTGATGACGACAATGTTTGGTTACTTATTGCTGAAGAAAGAAATGCTGTCAGTTCTACTGCTCTCCCTCACAGTCCACAGCTCAACATCTCACTTCAAGGCAAAGAGCTAACAGAGGCAGCACATTTTACAGTTGTCAGTTGCTGCATAAAACTGTTAAAATGTTTTTCAATTTGAAAGGTTTTAGTAGCCAAAATAGAATGGCAAAGTTCAGCCCTCGGCCACTCATAAGTTTATCTTCTCTCTCTAAATACATCAGTGGTTTTTACCACGTAAATTTAAATAGTCTCTGGGAGCTTGTGTGGTAACTGAATTGACTTTGCTAAGCCAGAACAACAGCAAGGCAAACATTTCAAGAACTCTGAAGAGTGGGAAGCCACACAAGTCTAAAGATGATGTCCAATTAACATTCCACTTCGGCTGATCTTGTTCCACTTTGTAAATGCAGTATTTGACCTATTTATATCAAGCAGCTTGTTTGCTAGCATATGCATTACTAGTAGACACTTATTTTCCTTCTTTTCATTACTATTTTTTAGTGATATTCCTGGTAGCGGCACCCTGTGATCCTGCTGAGGACTCCCACATGTTCACTGTTCCATACAGCTCTGTAAGAGAGGTAGACTTGCCTGAAATTTAGCTCAGGAAATGAATGTTAACAAGTTGTCAATTCTTATCCCTTGCCTTTGAACATGGACTTTGCAGCTCTCCAGCTATGATACACTGAAATCCTCCCTTTATGCAGTATCACTTAGTACTGTTAGAACCTTTAACCAAAACGGACAAAATAAGCATAATTTCTCTTCTCTGGGATATTGAAAACAAATCTCCTTATTCTCGTACTTCTTCCAAATACACAGAAATAGCTCTGCCAAAAAAAAAGAGGCTAAGAAGATTTGTACATGTACTTTTATCATTGCCTAATAAGTTACACTGCACAAAGCCTTTTTTGGTGAAAGAATCGGTACAGAATAACTACAGATTTTTAAACTAACTCTCTATCCAATTCCACACTTCACACAGAAGTGTATGGAGAAGAACAAATACTTTTTGCTCTGTTTCTACTCACGATACCATCACAAGAAAAGGGATGGGCTCCTCAACAAAGCCTGCTGAGCTGCAATGGTATGATTTGCTAACGCCTGTGATCTACAAGTAAAACTAACGAACATAAATGAAACCACTCATATTCTCTGCTACTCGCTGTATAAGTAATGAAAGTAATTACTTTCAATTTCTGGTCACTGCTAGCACAACATACAGGTCTTTGAAGATTGCAGACTCATTCTTATGCTGTATCTGCCTCACAGAGAAACGTGGCCACATTATCATTTGAAGAGGCCTAACAATGGTTGTGGGATATATTCAACTGCCTCTTGTATATCTAATAGGCATATTGTACAGTATCAATAGATGAAATTGTTCACATGTTTTTCTGTGAATACAAATATACTACTAGCAAGAATGTCAAACAAATTAGAGCTGAAATAACACTTGATACACAGAAAATGAATAGGAAGGACATGAACCACTCACTGAATTAAATGGACAAAGTAATAGAGTTTGTAAATGTAAATCTGCATAGTGAGCAATATAGTTAAAGCCTCTAAAAATTACTGGCAGCTGGGAGCACTACAGAGCAAGTTTGCTTAGATCCCCACTAGTAAAGAAAAGCCCTATACTTCTGTTTGATGAACGCTCCAGTACATTCAGAACCAGCACTGATGGCATCTGGAGGGATAATGCAGAGCCCTCTTCATCTGAAGCGTGTCTTGGTTTGATGCAGGACTGCAGATTCTTGTAGAATTCTTATGCTTTCAAAAAGGACCAGCAATTCCCCAAAGGAAAGTGACTAATAAACATCACAGAACTGACGAAAAACATTATTAGCTTTGTGACTGGTGTTGCTTTGTGTGACAGGATATGACAACTCTAAGTGGTTTAGAGCAGAATTATCTGCAGGGGCAAAAGAAGATTTGATATGAAAGAAGTCTGCAAGGAAAGAGAGATTACATAATCAGAGTCTCTCTAAGTGATACATTAGCACATGTATCACCCAGACTCATAGGAAGCCTAACACTCTCATCGATTCCCCTCTTCACTGAAGGTGCCCTATAAAATTGTTATTACACAAAAAACCCAGAAACCAATACACAAACACCACCTCTATCTATTGCACCACATCAGTCTGATTTACTGCCAATAACTATCTGGTAAAACAGTTGTTTTGCATAAATAAACACTAGGAACTACACAGCTGATTGTTCATATCATGCACCACAATTCTGCACAGTAGATTTTTTTCCATACAGAAACCCCATTTTAAAATTATAACAAGAGTTTTTATCTGAAACCCAAAGCAGAAAAGAAGGGGGAAAGTTGTTCTGTTGGTTTTTTTAAACGTAACTCCAAGCTTCTCAGAAAAAAAACAGAGGAAGATTTGCTTCTTTTATTTCCAATTAAAAGCATCATGAGAAGGATGACTGCACAAAAGGGCAAGTTTATTTTTCCCACTTGTGGACATAACACTGAAAGGGTCACTTGTTTAATTGGTAACTGCCACAGCTATTCTGGAAGTTGTACAACTGCGATGGCAAATGTTTTGTATTTCAGAGTGAAATTGCTTCTTGAAGGCAGCAATGTACCCAGACTGCTCTCTGTTCTCAAGTCATAAAGGTTTAGCATCTGGCCATCAAGATGCGCCCCACAATCTTTGTATTGAATGATCTGTGGAAACCGGGAGAAGAATTCAATTCACAGTACAGAGAGCTTTCCAAAGGAAAAGATTTTCCTTCGTATTGCTCAAAGCTGGAACAACTGTTGAGAATTTGAACCTTCTATTGCAACATGTTCCTTAAATGCAACGTTTAAGCAGAACACAAAACCAGCAGAAAATATGATTCAGGGGGAAAAGGAAGGCTGTTAAACTTGGAGAGTTTAGATTTAAGTAACAGAGCTAAAAATCTAGAAGCTCTAGGTCATGAAGAGAAGGCAGCTTCCCTCCATTCATATTCTACCTTTAAACTAACATTTTCAAGGATTAAAGCAAAGAGTGTCAAGAAAATTCAATCCCCAATTCTGTACAAATCATAACACCTGCATACATGTTCAAGAATCACTTGACCTGGAAAACAAGAGATTTTCCAACTGAGAAGATTTACAGGGTCAGGTCTATTTTTAGAAATATGGTATATTTCTGAGATACCAAAGCTGCACTTGATATGGAGATCTCATCTAGCAGTAATAGCTGCCCTATGCAAACCAGGGATCTTGTGAGCGTTCTTTCCCAGAACCTGGTTAAAGCAATGATCAAATAACTAAGAATTTTGTGGACCAAACCAGTTTTGAAGATAGCTAAGTTTCTCTGGAGTTCAGGGATCCAGGCACTGGGTTCATGTAAGTTTTAGGAAATACACTCACAAAAGTTTGTGAGCTGGTAATAAAAAGAAATGAAAAAACCCAAATCATGTACAAGCACACTCAAAACGAACCCTGGATTCTAATTCAGAGAATAAAATGCCAATATAAAAATTAAGTTAATATTATTTTAAAAGCCTGAACTGAACAGAAATCTCATCTTTCAAATGAAATGTTTACCCACTTCATCTCTTCATTATTTAATATTCAGATTGTACAACGATGTACAAGTATTAGAAACTTCGATATTCACAGTGTTTAGGATGCAAAATTAGATCTGACCCTTCCCCTTGAAGGGCAGAGCTAAGCCTGTACTAATCTTTATAACACGTCAAGAAAAGAATCGCCACTATGCCTTCTTAGGGTCTTACTTATGCTGCCATCCTGTGACTAGGAACAGTAAATGCAAGAAAAAAGTTTCACACAACTCCAGCCTATTGTCCAAGTACTCCTGAAATTGCCTTGTTTTAATCTTAGAAGAAAATCTTCTCTACGAAATAAAACTTGAAAATGCAGCGTCTTACATGCATGCATGATTGCTTTATTATTTTCACAGTACTAAACTGACACTCCTCATCTCTATTACAGAAAACATCACAAAACCAAGAACTACTAGTATGGAAATCAAGCTAATTAAAGATTTTCTTTTTTTAATCCACTATATTAGTGTAACAGGTAGCATTTTATTGAAATACCTTGCCTTGTGGCAGTAATAGAAGATAATTTTTTTTCCCTCCTGCCTCTGTGAAATAAAGTACCCATAACAGATGAAATGAGGTGGAACTGAGCTCCAAGGAAAAATCATTAAGCTGAGAGCTCTTCAAAAGAGAAGCCTACAAGCAGTTACTCCAAGTCAGAGTTTAACAGACTGCTCTTAAGGTGTTTTAATAACTTCCAACAGTAACAAATCCTAGAAATAAAAGAGTTTCATGCAATTTGGTTTTGCCAAAGTACCAAGTTTGTGTGAAACAGGACTCAATAGCAACATAGGTTGCCTTCATGTATCAGCAGTGATACTGAAATGGAAGGAAAGGGACAAGTGGTATCAGAGACTCAAACCATCTATCTGGTTTCAGTTGTACCCTACAAAATCATCAGAATCTTCAGTGGCTGAAAAGGGATCCAGGGGCAGGGGGCAAAGAGGGCAGACAACTTTTATTTTTTGTTTTTGTGAAACACCAGGACAAACCTAATGACAAGCACCCCACCTTGTCTTACAGAGGTCACGATACCAGACACCCACTGGGCATGTTTCCCTTGAGAGCTGACAAGCCCTCAGACCAAATCTCTAGACAGGTAACCTGAAAATACAGCTGAAAAACGCCTTTGGGACCACAGAGGATGTCATCTGGCAGCTCCATATAGAGTACAGTTCAGTAGCTTAAGATGCTGCCCAGGATTTTCAGACTGGCAGGCGGCAGGCAGGATGCTTTCCAAAGCAGTTACATGAATGCAAAAGGAACAGATCGCAGCCCATGCTGTTCTCGCAGCCGCTCTTATAGCTGCCTGTCATAAGGCTGCATGGACATAGTCATCGAGTCTATACCTCATCTGAGAAGAAAGATTGGCAGGCAGCCTAGTGGAGTCAGTGCAGACTGAAACAGTCTGTAGGTATTTTCACTTATACTGAAGACAGAAATTGTCAAATTCCACAGCCACTAGCCAGGAGGGGAGGGAAGACACAGATCATAGACGGAAGATAAGGGAACTGCAGAGATGCTGAAGAAATTATTTTTAAAAGTCTGTCTTGCACATGGCACTAGTTAAGAACAATCTCCTGAAAGACGGGATAATTTGCCTGAAATTTTGCATCCTCTTCATAGGAAGCGAATGACAAGTTATCTTGAGTAATCAAAATACATTCATGAAGCGTTAAAATATTAAATACCAATCAGTTTGCACAACAGGATATTTTGTTCATTCACAAACACTTCAATGCTTGTGTTCATAACTATTGCTTATTCCTTCACCGAAGTGTGAAAGTACAGAGAGCAGGGCTGAAGGGGTTTTTGTCATTAATTTGACTCCAGGGATGAAGGTTTAAAGTTAATGATGTCCAGGTAAGAACCTGCTCACAAAGCCTGTGCCACATTGAGAGTTGTAAACCGATGATTCACTGCAATCAGTGCAACTCCAATTCTGTGTGACTTAATACCCTCTGGCACTTCCACAGTTTATCTTCTAGTATCAGCCAATTAACTAAAAGCTAACAGTTTATAAGAGGAATATATTTTCCTTTGGAGAGAGAAGAAAAACAAAAGGAGACAAAACGGGAAAGGGGGACAAAACCATGCTTAGAGAAACACATATTCTGTCACAGAATATTCACCACACACCCCCAAAAATTCTAAACTTAAAGCCTCAAATTGCTAATGAAAACAAGAAAAAGACAACTGACAAGAAAATAAGTGAATTTTAAAACATCTTATTTTGTAGGAAAACAGATACCTGTGTTTAGTCAGATATCAGCAAGTATTACTGAGTGGATAGGCTAACTAGAAAAAAAAAAAGGCAATTTTAATTTTTAGCAGCAACCCCTCCCTAAATTTCTTCAGTCATATATTTCTTCAGAATTTTATATCCATCCAGTTTATCTGACATATTTACCTGGTTTTCACTTGCCCCAAACAAAAAGGTTTTAAGGGTAAAAGCATTATGATTTTTTTCCCTGTTCCTCTTGTGGTCATTTATCTTCAGAATACTTTGGTACTGAAAGCAAACCTTAGAAAAGTCCCAGTGAGATATACATGAACAGTCCAGCTACTAATAATTACAACAAACAGAGAGTTCCTCTTACAGACACTTTATGTGGTGTGAAAGCACAAGTTAAAAAAGAAATCTCATCAAAACACATACATGAAAATAGAAGTGACTGTGCTGCAATTTTTGGAGTTGAAGTGAAATTAACAAGTATCACAAAATAATCTGCAACTATGTCACCTCCAAGAGCTAAGGAAAGAGTGTCTAAGGGTTTCAGTTTATCTGAAATAAATCAAAATAAACACATTACAACTTTCCACTAGCCAGGAAATACCACAAAATAGACTTTCCCCACAAGGTTTGACTCCAGGCTGGTAGAGAAATGTGATAACACAGCCTAAATCTTTCTCTGCTGTCATTCCCAGTTTCAAAGCAGGAAAATTAAGGGAATGAGAAAAGAATAACCAAGCAATGCTCTGATCTTCAGAAACATGTTTGTCTACATGGCTGGCACAATGGGCAGCAACATCAAAAATTTTGTTTTAAGTCATTAATAACCAACCTTTAATTAAAAGTTTAATTGTACTTTGACTGAAGTTTTTATTAAAAAAAAATAACTTTCCCTTGAGTATTTGCTGTTCATTATAATTTTATTTGCTGTATATTCTGACACTATAGCACCTAGAGAAAAAAAAATACTGCAGAAGCAAACTCACCGAGGAAGACACATGGCCATCCATTGTACATCTGCCTCCACACTTGGCTTCAATGCCAACCTTACAAGCTGAACACTCCTGAGTTTGTAACCAAACTAACCAAGTTATTTTCTCTCTGAGGTTAACTACACAACTTTAATAAGAAGACAATTCCAGAAGTCAAATTTTCCCTTCCAATTTTATGGTTTAGTTTGAATTTAACTCGTGTACCAAGCAAAACGAAACCCTTGTATACCTATAGCTCACAAAAATATAAAAGCCAGGGGCAGACTAAGGGAGTCCTCTTGTCTCTCACATTTCTTACTATTTCTACTTGTGAAAATATGACATAGTAGCAGCTCTAGACTGCACAGTTCCCTAGACAATAGCCAAGCACTACTGAAATACTACTTCTACATGGTACTTGATGTACATGGTTTAAGTACCTAATTGCTACTATGTTCAATAGATTAAAAACTTCGGGGGAAAAAAGCCAAACAAAAACAACTAAGTAAAGCAAAGGTTTCTTTCACAGCATGCTCTAGGCAAATAGGTTGTCCCAGGTGGTTGGCGTTTGTTTGCTTTTGAGTATTTTTTTTCCTGTTTTTAAACTTTTGATTTGTAATCACAGAGTGGTTTATGTATGAACCACATCAGCTCAGCAGGGCATTCTGAACAGCACAGATTGGAAGAGAACTCCAGAGGTAATCCAGATGACAAGGACACAGTGAAGATAAGGTGTGGTCCAAGCTCATCCCTAAACTGATGAAGTCATTACTGTAAGGCATCAGGGCCAGACAAACATGACACTGACCACACTCTTCCTTTATCTGCTTTTATCTACAGTCTTCTAATAATGTTGGTGAACCCTTCTATTGGAAAAGTAAATATGGTTAAAACATTCTAATGTTATTCCATTGACTCAAGGCAAGAAAGAGGTCAGGTGACATTGTTTTGATATAACTGCTTCTACAAACCAGTCCAAACTGTACCAAACCTCAAAATGCTTCTCTGAGCAACTCTGCTTAGAGAAGTTGGACAGTATGGATTCTGCTACCTCCTTCAGCTCAAGTTTCAAATAGTTCTTTTGAAACTGTATTCACGTCAAGTATCTACATTTACAGGGATGGAAGCCTGGCTCACCACACTTCAAACTAATAGGACTGTTAAGAAAATAAGGCTAAACAGCTATCGCTATTAGTTTAAGATCAGAGATATTTAAATAACTTACCTTTATCGCCTAGGTGGAACACTTTGAATGAGCAAAAGATTAGATTGAAATCTAAATAATGGATTGAACATTTTTCTTTAAAGAGTTAGTCAAAACACTCATATATGAAAAAAATTAACCTATTTTAGTATCTAGACCATTTCTCAGGAGTTGAGTTGGTTTTCATTTGTTGGCATTTGAGGTTTTTTTGTTGTTTTACTTTTTATGGTGGGTGGTTCACTTTCTATGGGGGTGTTTTACTTTTTATGGGGGTCTTTTTTGTTTGGGGGCCTTTTTTGTTTCTTTATCATTGCTAGTTTCTGCATCAAGAAACAAGAGCAAAAAAACCCACATTTTTCCAGATGTACGGAGCACAAATTTTCAAACAGCTTAACTTGAGAAGTTTCTTTTCAAGCATGCAACACCTTTTCAGTAAGGCAGTTGCAAAGGGTTTTTTTATATGCAGGATTTTTTCTTGGAATGGTCAAAGGATCCAGAAAACATTTATAAAAAAACTAAATAAAGCCTGCTCCAAGAAGGTCAGACAACACAAGATTTGTCTTGTCTATTACAACTATGGTATCCAATTTCACCTGTTTCATAATGAAGTATGGTTAATACTTATGTAGCACAACAGAGCAAATCTTGCTTCACAATTTCTCTACATCCTGGAAAGACTAGAGTAAGGGAGATTTTGTTCATGCCTGGCCGAACACCACCTGCAATACAACATCTTGCTGCAGTACTTGGGTATTTTTATCCCTGCATAGGTAGCGCAATCCTTGAATGTATAATGAATACATGCGAGGGTGGGGGATCTGTACGAGGTTTTTTCTTCTATCAGCCTTTTTCTTTATCTTCAATAACATGGTTATCCAGACTCCAAAAATATATTTTAAAAGAAGGTTTGCCCTGTAATTCTTATTTAAACTTGGAATCATATCACAGTTCCATTATGTGCTTTTTAAGGAGTGTAGACAACACAGTAAATATCATTCATTAGATCTAAATTTCATAATCTCTGACAATAAGGCATATTAAACCAGCTCTACAACTTTTACATCTTTTTTTATCTAACCTCATAATGTTTTATGCAGTTACATAATGCAGACAAATTAGCGCAAGACTGTCTGGGATTTGAGGGAGTTGGGTTTTGGGTTGTTACCGATGAGAGCTCAGATAAGGTTTTTTGGTGTTTGTTTTTTGGTGGTTTGTTATTTGGGATTTTTTAAGGATGGCATAAGACTAGATATATACACAACAAGTGTTGTGAAATCTTTCTGTCAGTAGCAATGAGAGGCAATTTAAGATGTGCACAGGACAGGTGAACAGTTTTAAAGAGAGTTTAAAACATGGAATTCGAAAGAGGCATGAAACAATGGAAAAGCTACCTTTTTAGCACATTAGTTAGCTCACAGTCACGTCATCTGCTATAGCTGCACAAGTTGTAATTACCTGTTTAAATTTACATGGTGGCCATTAGAGGGAAGGGGGGGAAAAAAATCACACCACAAAAAAAATATAACATCTTTTATAGGGCTTTAAAGCTGCAGGCTGTTTCTTGCCTCGTAATTCCATCTCCCTGGGACTCTCTATTTCCTACTCTTCCTCAGACATATGTGTGCTATTTCAAGAACACTATCTTAAAGCCCAGAAGACTTTAACCAAGCAGCAAACAAACAAAAAAAACCTCACATGTTTTTCCTAACAGTAGCAAACTCTTTTATTTAACTCTCAAAAATCTCACTACTCTATATTCAGATACTTCTATGCTTAATCAAGCATGTGGTCACACAATATGACCTACACAGAGAGTGAGCAGAGTAAGAATAAAACAAAACAAGACCCATTGGAACTAGTGCAATGCAATTGTGGGGTTTGAAGCAAGTGGTGATAGGTGAAAAGAATGTTCTGAGTGAATATGTCTGGAGGACTGGGCTGCAATTCTCCTGGGTAACAAAACCATACAATACTTTACAATGCCAAGTCAAGTCAAAATTCTAGATTGCACCTTTGCAAATGCTTGGTAGATGCAAAGCACCACACAGATTTTAAAACATAAAACTAATGTAGACTGTCTCAAATACACTGCCAGTAGAAACAATATATTAACGACAGAACCATTTGATCAAGATAACTCAGCAACCCTAATGACATATAGTAATAGAACTTGTATCTCTGAAGTCCCATTTCTTTGTTGAAGAAGCCATCACTAATAAGTTGGTAGGGAGAGAAAAAACAGTATGGGAAACAAAGAACACTACAAAGGTTTTCAAAACCAACACTTCTATTACCACTCCCTCTTGTCTACTCTCCTTTGTATTCTGAACAATTCTTCCAGCTTTGGAAAGCTTGAAGAGCGGTAAATGGAAAGAAACATTTTCATTGTCTGCTTACATTTCCATTATTTCCCTTGTCCAGAAGTATTGGTGGAGTTTTGGATATTACAGAATAAATTTAGGGCAACAGCAAGGAAAAAGATTTACTATGAACAGAGAATCATTTACACTTTTCAAACAAGAACACATTCTATAACCAGGAAGTTCTAGAGTAAATGCAGTCTAAAGGAAGAAGCATTTAAAAGGTAGAACAACACTGATAATAGATACAGAGGTCCATGTTGAGAAGCAATGGTATAAGATGGAACAGCTCTAAGCTGCACCAGAGGAGGTTTAGGTTGGCTATTAAGAAAGGTTTATCAAGCACTGGAATAAACTCTTCACAGAAGTGGTTAAGTCACCATCCCTGGGGGTATTTAAAAGACATGTAGATGTGGCACACTGGGATGCTGTTTATTGGTGAATGTGGTATCATGAAGGAAACACACAGGCAGCTAACAACCACTGATATATTACAATTAAATCTGCTCTCTTCCCAACACAATGTAATTACAGGTTCAGATGTCAGCTGGGTAAATACTGTTGCCCAACTAATTAAAGTATTAGTAGAGATGAACCAAAACATGCATGTGACTCACTTGGAAAAGAGCTACTCTGAAAATAGATTTACATATATATCCATACTCACCAAGGGGGCAGACGAGGTACCTCAGGTGCCATTCCAGTGGGGACAAGCTCGAAGCTGCAAAGACCTCCTCTCCATAGCAGAACTTCATTTATACCCCTGTTGGTTTGGCTGCAGTCAATTGCTCAATTAGCTGGGGGGGAGGTTCCTCCAAGCAAACAAACCAACTGTGGACTAAGGAGCACCAGGGACAAAAAGGTGATAAAGACCAGCTCCTTGCAAAACATACCCCAAGGTTTGTAGCTGGTGAGGAGTGGCAAGGGGGTGGTTGTGGTGGTAGTAGTGATAACTGCTACACCTGGTAGTGTTGGATTAATGGTTGCACTCCATAATCTTAAAGGCCTTTTTCAACCTAAATGACTGTATAATTTTATATACATCAAAATGGTATATTTCTAAAGACATAGATGTCGGGGCAGTTCAAAGGGCTGAGAAGCTATTAATTACTTAATGCCTGTATGTATGTATATAAAAAATTAAGTTAACACAGAGGAATAAAATTGAAAACAGAAGAAAAGATGAAAAGGCCAATTATCAAAAAATACTGGAAATACAAAGTGAGGACAGAGCTTTGGAGAGTGGAAGAGGGCAAGGACAGGAAGTGAAAACATACCAGAATGGAGAAGAAATACAAATGCTTAAGACAGAAAATACCTTGTCTATAAAGCCACTCATATTAAAAAGTACAAGATCAGTCCCTCATAGATAACAGAGCTAGTTGTCACAGAAGGATTGCCAGCTCCTCTGGGAGGGAACGAGCACAAGAATTGGAGAGTACATATGTTGAAATTACTTGGTGAGAGAATTTTATTTTATTGTTCACCTACAAAAAATAAAAGGGATTCTATTCCTGTTTCTTTTCTTTTTCAGCAATTAAACAAGGAACAAAAGCCATCTTCCAACTCTAACCTCCTTCTACCCACCAAGGAGAAAAAGTAAATATTGGCAAAGTCCATACACTCTTGCAGTTCAAATAAATTACAGCTTGACTTAATGTGAAGCCATCAAGGAGATTTATAATTACGCCTTTGTATTTAAACCGTAATGTTTTCTCAGTCTAAAGAACATTGCACCCTCAAACATTCTACACCTCTTTTCTAACAGAACAGAGTCTCATTACAGATAACAGTCTCATTACTGTCTATGACTACTGTGAATATAAAAAAGACCTTCCAGATTGCAGATCCAATCCTTTTGCAATTCAGACAATAGTCAGCATTCTCAGCACTGGTTTAAGGGCTGGCAAGAGAGCACACAATCATAGTAGGTACAGACCTACTTATGTATCCTAGGTAAATGTGGATTTCACATTTATTCTTAATTTTTACTTACAGGTACCTTAACTAGCTGCCATTTCAGCAGTAATTCTTTTCCTCAGCTTTCTTCTTTACATCATTTCTCCTCAGCAGACATGACTTTAGCACTAGACTCAGTTAATCTTTTACAATATTTGAGCTACTCAACACTTTAAGCAAGTACTTTGCTATTAAAAGCATGCATGGTGCTACTAAAGCTCACCTTATTTCAGGCACAAGACTACTACAGCAACATCAATCACACTGAGAAGTAACTCCTATTTGCCTGAATTGCTTCTGAACTGATGTGAATACAAATGTAGTGGTATTAGTTTACTTTTAAACAGGATTGAAATAATAATGTTAATCCTGCACACAGGATTCATTCATTCCAGTTCCTAAACCTTTGGGAATTATCCAGGCTATATCACTGTCATGGTAGGCCTGATAAGCCAGAAATAGGCTTGTACATGTACTGGCTTGCCCAGGCATGTTTTTCTCCTGTGGTAAACAAGGTACACACACTTAGCTTGTATCTGCCTTGTGCAAGGCCTATGCCTTCCCAGATTTGGATAAAGCAAACCTATGGCTTTGCCTAATATGGTCAGGCTTGGCTAACTGCCATTCTGATTGGCTATTCTGTGGGAAATTGATCTCAGCCCACATTGATAAATAGAGATATGCAGGTAAACAACATGCTCTGCCGTGCTCTGCCACTGTATTTGTGCCTGCTGTTGCCTGCTGCTAGAAACTCCACTGTCACTGTTACCAGGAACAGACTCTAAATGCCTCCACACAGCCTGCATAGCCAGTGTGACATCATGCTGAGACTGCACATTTCAGGACATCCTGCCCACACCTGAAAGTCTCCTGCCAAGATGAGAAGTCCTGGAGATACAGAGATCATCCAGAGGAGCCAGGAGACAAGGTCAGAGATTGTCTGCCTCCTTTCCCCAGAAGCCTGGGGAGAATCAAGTCTCAGCAGCTGACAAGACAGAGTTCCCTGAAAGCTTCTGGGTACTGTTTGGGACTGTGGCTAGCCCTGCAAGTCGGCTAACAATAATTTTGGGAGCAAATACATAAAAGCCTCTTTGCAATTCTCCATTGCCTTCTGCCGTAAGCAGAAAAGAACTCCTTGAGTCCATCTAGTGGGCAAGCAGTATATTGACCCCCAAGTGGCATTTGGCCACAGGAATCTTCTCTTCCAGTTCAATTAATGTTTATGTATTTTTCTGCTTATTACTAGATCTAGTTATTAATTGTAAAAATGTTTCCATGACCATGCAAAGAACTGATTATTATTAAAATTAGTGGTCGGGGGTGGCGAGAGTTCTGAATACAAAAATTAATAAACAATACTAATTTGGGGAAAAAATACCATCTCACATTAATTTCTCCTTCATAACAATCACTCAGACTCCAGGACCAATTTTTTTTTTTGGCAGTACTGCTTCTATATGGGATACCTCAGAAAATGGACCTGTTCAGTCAATTAGCTCAATCATTCAGCAGTACATACTAGTAAGTGACATTTGGTGTCATTTATTTAGAACCAAACCAACCAACCAAAATAACCAATAAAATTAAGAACATGGTATCATAGAAAGAAACAACCACCCCTCAAAAAGCAATTTTTTTCCTCACAGGTTACCATAGAACCTTGCTTTGTTTAAACTGCAGACAGTAAGCAGGATTTTCCTCATTTTTACAAAGAGCCAGACATACTGGAACTGAAATGCATAAGGCTAATCAATGAGTCAGGGGCAAAACCTAGACTATGGGTTTTTTGAAGGCTTCTGAAGCACAAGAAGTATTATTTAAATCAAAGTAATAATTGCACCAACGACTCAACAAACATGTCAATATTTCAAGTGGTAGTTAAGATGTGAAAGGATCTTCTCTGCTGCATTACAAAGCTATCCTGTAATAGTCAAAGTTCTACTTTGAGTGGAGCTCAAGCAATGCAAGCCACAGTACAGTTTGCCTGGATTTTGTCGTCCTAGGCACACCAGCCAGGCACAGGTTTTTACTAGACTCTGGAGAGGAAGCTATCTGATAAGGACAGAGAATTTGTGTGAAGAAGGGGAACTTTGTACTTTCCAAGACACTATTTTTTAAGTTGTGCATTTTAGTAAAGACTCCTGAGAAGAGCTGAGTTAGCAGCTGGTTTTATCTGACAAATCCTATTCTGAATATAATTGAGTTTACAGTTATACAACTCCTGTATATTTATAAACCAAGATAAACAAACAGCATGCAGTCAGACAAATATGGCCACATGTGAAAAACTCTATATACTATCTGAATTATGCCAGCACATAAGTATAGGTTCCAATCCTGTATATATGGCCACTTTCTCCCATAATTTTTCAGACAAAATTCCCCAGACATCTTCTAATGCTGAGGCAAATATGCAGAACAAACATATATTTACATTAATAACATGCTTAAGGTGGACTGGACAGGATTAGTGCTAAGTTGTGAGTGTAGCTGGACTCAGAAATAATCCTGTTTCACTGGGGCTGCACAGAATAAATTACTTCAACAGAGAAAACATTAGTTTTTTTAAAATGTTAAAGCATTTAAATTTTAAGCACCTGGGGAGCCAAAGACAGAAGTCAGAATTATGTCATTACTAATACTCTATTTAACCTCAGATGCCTTCCCTCAATTGAAATTTACAATTCTTAGCATATAATTTCCTCTTAGTTTTAGTTCTTTGTTTAGTTTTGGAGTCTTGTGCATTTCAGAAATAGCTAACATGACTTTCTAACTGAGGCTTATATGTTTTTAGTATGAAAATAATGTAATAGATTTGTAAAAAATAATGACCAGAATGCAGGTATTGACTGAATTTTATACAAATTTACTCTCCAGTTGTAAAACTGCTCCTAACACATCCCATTCCTCTTCATTTTGCTACCTTCACCTGTGCCTTTTCTCACCTGTAGCTGGTTTTGAACAACTCCCTGATACTGACTCCTCCCCAGAATTTGTACTGTTCAAAAAATGCTGTCAACTTGCCTCCCCCACCATGATGGAAGATTGCCATTTCATTTTGGAGGCAATCCTATATCCCTTCTTCCCTTCCTCTCCATTCCCCACCCCTGCTCCCCCAGCCTTAGCATACATCCAAGATACAACTAAATATATTGGGGAAATAATAACCTGCTCTTTCCAATAATGCTCTCGACATGTAAGGAGCACCAGTAGATCTTAATGCATTTATTCCTCCTTTTAAAGGTTCAAACATGATAACTGAATGACAAGATAATTTTAAGAGCACTCTTATTTGCATAACCTTCCCTCATTCTTATGTATTAAAGTGTTACAAAGCCATTACTCATGTCTGCATATTTTTCTCCAGCTGACCAGATCCTCATTATTTCTTCTGCTCAAGGCACAAAAAAAGATGCATTAAATGCTAAAAAAAAAAATTTAAAGGAAAAAAGAAATGCTATAAACAAGTGGGAGCACAGAGAAAGACAGAGTAAGAAAGTACACAGAAAAAATAAATTGCTATGGTAATTGTAAAGTAGACAGAAATAATCCGTTACCCATAAAAGGATAAAGAAAATTGTTTGATTCCCAATTTAACTGCATTTGACATTTGTGAATTTGATTGCATAACACATGTTATTGGTTGAATTTCACTTTGAAGAGAGTCAGGAAAGGTTGGGAAAAAGTCTGAAGGATCTAGGCAAAATAAATAAAATAATAAAAGTAGTGCAGAACTGTAGTCATGTGGGGAAAAGGATAATATTCAATAAGTAGCAGAGGAAACATTTATAAATGGAAAAAAAAGAAAACGTTTTCAAAATTGAAAATGACTTTCTAACATCAATATGGCACATAGCTTTGTATTCAAAGCATAGGAAGAACTAATTCTCTCACAACAAAGGGTTCCATTTCAGTCACTAGCACAATCCTACGTGGAGATTTATTGCCAGCTACAGACACCAAATACCAACAGTAGAAATAAGAGAGTTCCTATCAATTGTGTAATTATTCAAGACTGCTATAGGAAGGCATTTATCTATCCAGAAGTGAAGCAAGTTATTTAAGTAGAGTGTTAAAATTAATGCTTTGTAGCTCTTGGAGCTGATCTATTCCACGTACTTTGCTCTGCTTCCATATCCATATGCTAATGCTTTCTTTACCACCTGATCCTCTCCATCTGCTAAACACTCTACAAAAAGTATTGCTCTTGATCCATACAGTTTCAAAGTTTAGAAATTTAAAGGAAAAGGCAGTATTGCTAGCTTTAAGATTTTACATGTTAAAGGCAGACAAAAATGCTTTTGCTGGGGGGACATGGTGGGGGAGCCTGTTTGCAGTTTTAACTCTCAGTTCAAGGCCTCTGGAGTTGGATGAAAAACTATCACCACCACTACACACCAGATTCATGTGTGACATAACAGGTTAATGTCATGAATTTTGATCATCAAAATTATGTGGTCTAAGGAGACCATCAAGAAAGTTATTACAGACCTAGGATAAGAGAGGCCAGATACATCTGAATCTCAGTGTCCTGCTTAGATTTTAACAGGAAAATTAAATCTCAACTGTCCAACAGAAATCTTCCAATTCTTTTTCATATCCTTCTCCACCACCCCTCAGTGTTTTTCACTGAAAGTTCTAGGTGGATGTCAGAACTCATCTCTACTTTTACTATAAAGCTTCATTGCAGTTTGTAATGACTGGTGGAAGTGTGAAGTGAGTACTCAATTTTTTTTATATCAGACCATCTATAATATCATCTTTCTTGATGCACTTTGGTGAAAAAGTGGCAGAAGATATTGTAAAAGGCACAATGTGTGTAGGGAATGATAAATCTGCTGGATGCAGATAGTCAATGGCTGCAAGTCATAATACAAAGCTTTACTCTTAGCCTCCTACCAGTTTTCATTATCAGTGAAAGTTTCTATTAATGTAATATGATAGCATCATGTGCAAACAGCCTGGCAGTCATATATTTTGCACAGCTGTCATAAAATGATAGTCATTTAGCTTCAAGGTAAAGAAGAAGTTTGAATATTTCTGCTTTTCATCTTTGAAGCTTTGTCACTTTAGAAGATAATTATCTAATTTTGTAACCAATTATGTGTTCCAAATATATCAAATTTTAATACCCATAGTATGTAGATCTTTTGTGTGTGTGTCTTGAAAAACTAGAGACTTAGCTTGGCACTAAATCTTGGAAGTATATTGAATAGCCAAACATAAGAACATGACCTAGAGGAACAAAAGACACACTCTATGCTGTGGCTCTAACACCAAAGAGCATTTTCAGAGTGTTTTTATCTAACAGGCTAGAGATACTATGGCTGCATAATTTTGATTCCTGATTTTTAGGGAAGCATGTCAAATGCTTGTTTGTGTAGGAAAACATGAAGAAGCTCCTTGCTAGCTACTGTAGAATTATTTGAAGTAAAAACAGACAATGAAACAAACTCTTCTGCCAGCTGCCAAATTATTTCTATACAACACTAGAGTCAGGGTCACTCAAGACTAGTATGCAACTGGGAGCTAAACGGTTGGAGTTTGCCCTGGACCAGAAAGGAAATTCCTGTGTTACCATGACAAATTAAAAAAAAAAAAACAACATACTTCTCCCACTCATGCAATCAACTTAGTGGAAATTACTCTTGAGACTTTGCAATTATGAGAACAGTTACATACCCCTATTGTGAGAGCAAGAGTGCCTATGGAAAAAAGCCCACCTGACTATTAAAAAGCAGAGTTCAATTTTAAGAGCGTGACATGTTAGTGAAAACTGTTTTAAAGGAATGAGCCAGAACAGAAAGTGTTGAGAACTGACAAAGCAACTAAAAGATGGTGTAATACTATCTATCACTGAGGTCTAACAGAAGCCTGTAGTGACAGTCATGCCTTTCAATACCTACACCGAGGTTATGGAGAAGATGAACCAAGGCTATTTATGGAAGTGCCGAGTAGGAGAAGTGACAGGCAGCAGTTGAAATTGAAATGGGAAGTTCCAGCTTAAATAACTTTTCTTTCAGAATACAGTCAAGCATCAGAACAAATGAGGTTGTCATGTATCTGTCCTTGAAGGGCCTGAGCCTCAAAGCCCCAAGAGATTGGTAGTGTTGACCTTGCTTTGAGCAGGAATTAGACTTAAAAGGCCTTCTATATCTTCTTCCAGAATAAATGACTCTGTGATTCCAGAAGCTATTAAAAACAGAGTTCCATAGCAGAAGAGAGTAAGACAATTGTAAATAAGAGGCAGATCAGAGGTTTTGTCCAGTTTTGTTGAGTCAGTAATGCGAGACAAGTCTCAGATAGGAGTACAATTAAATTCAGTATCACTGTATTCAGAACATTAATCAGACCGGTTCTACTCGACCTGCATGTTATAGAGGAACTGTGTCAGAATATACCTCTTACCTGCACACAGTTCAGAAAAGCTTGCCAACTTCATATTTTGAGTACACCACAGGAAAATGTTTCACAAGGCTACTAGAAGCTCAGAAATAACTTCCACCCTTTCCTAAAAGCTCAGAGCAAAGCTTTAGTAAGCAAACTACTGTAAGTCATAGTAAGCAAACTACTGTAAGTCATACATATAAGCAAGATACCTAATGAACAACTAACGAGGATCCACATATTAAGCCCTGATATACTGAATGAACTACACACACAAAGTGATCTACTTTGTATCTTATGAACTAGATTAGGTCACTATGTGATCTGTTTTGTTAATGGATCTGAGAACAACTTTTGCTTCCCTGACTTGAATATTATAAAGTCTTGGAACCTCATTTGAAGGATAAACAGTAATAGCTATCTTTTAAAATGCTTCCTGTACTGCAAATTGATTTATGCAAAACATTTGGCATCAGTCTCAGAAGAAAACATTTCTCTCTGGAACATCTGCCCGTTTTAAAACAGAAAGATCCAAATACAAGGTGTTTCAGAAAGGAAAGGACAGGAAGAGACAAATACAACAACAAAACAACAGGTCATATTAAGGAAGGCAAAAGCAAAACAAGAGTAGCAGCAAGTGCTCTGATAAAGAGAATATTTTCTTTTATTTTAGAAATTGGTTTGGTAGCCTTAATGAAATGTATTGGTTTAACTCTTTACAGTTCTTTCAGCAAGCCTGAAAGACAGAAAAAATGGCTAGAAACAACTTGTCAAATAATTTTCTGATTAAGACTCATTTAATGCCTTGCTGACTCTATCCAACTATCCAAACAGACACTACCAAAAAAAAAAAAAACAAGCCAAAAATTCAGCAGAAGTAGTGCTTAGGAAGTTAGAATAAAGAAGTAGAATATGTAGCAGATATATAAGGAATACACCAGGACTTTATATCTGATCAACCAACATGTCTGTCTTATAAGTCCTGGTGAAGCTCTATTACCTGCATGCTTTGTAGTTACACAATGTAAGAACCTGTTGGGGCATCTTGAGGAGTTAACTGTGATGAAGAAAGTCTTACTATGTGGTTGATGGATTTCAGGTAAAATAGCTAAATACTACTCACAAGTTGAATCAGGTATGGTTAATATATGTGTCTTCCTATACTAAAAAGACATATTTTAATAAGATCATTCAATTGTATGCTTATGAAGGGCAGCAATAAAGAAGCATTGTTCAGCCAACCTGTACAGCACTAATGACAGTGTTTTACAACCTGTTTCTGCTCTGAAAGCTGAAGGACTCTCCAGCTGTGTCTTAAAGAGATAACGACACAAAGCTTAACAGTGCATACAGACATCAAAGAAGAAATACAATCACTTTAATTGGTTATAGTCCTAAATAAAAGATTATGTAGCTCATCATCCAAATATAAGGCAGTTCAATGAGATCTACATAATGGCAAGTAACCTGTACTGAAAAGTCACACTGTAAAAATTCCAGACTATTCCAGGGTTTTCTCTTTAAAAATAAAAGTTCTTTTTAGTAGGAAAACTAATTATTGTGCCTAAAGACCATTTTTTTCCATCTATCACAAATATAGAGAACATACTTACTCTTCTGCCTGCATTTTTGCATGTAAAAAATACTGCCATATTTCCTTTCAAATTTTTTTACCAGTTTTGCTCAGGCAGAGCTTGGCCCATGGCCCTTTAAAATACTGTCTAGTGAAACAGACCTAGTTCTTCTTTCTTTCTTCCCTCTCCCATCTCACTTTTCTCCACACTTCCTTCCCCAGCACAGAAGAAATAAACTGATGTTTTACTTTTTCCCCTCCAGTTAGGTTTTTTCCCCTCTTCTGTTTTCTAGGTTATTTGAAGGCTGCTCTTTCACACAGCATACCTGCCTGGATCAGACACTGAAAGGTGTTTTGGAATTCAAGACTGGTTTTGCTGCTCCATCTATGCAACCTAAGTATCTCACCTTCAAGAGTTTCTACAGTTTAGACCATTTCTAGTCTCATAAATATGGATTTGACATATGCATGATGTTCCCAGCCAATTCTCAGTTCTCTACAGAGATTAAAGATAGACACATCAGCCATTTTACAAAAAAAAAAAAAAAAATGGCAGAAATAAGGAGCAGGTAAAGCCTATCAGAGCAGAAGAACTGAGGGTAAACCATTTCTCATCCCTTCACTCTTTTCACTATAGCCACAGATGCCAGAAGCAGCAAGAACACTTGGAGCCTGTGACTTCCTCTGCTGATTAGTTCTGGAATTCAGTGTCTTGACACATTCATAACAGGTTATGATGGGTAGAGTTGACAGAGAATACAGAGTGAAGAGAAAGATGAGAGAGAATAACTCTTGCCTGCAGTGACTGCAAAAGGAATCAGAGTGAAAAGAAACACAAGAGATAACTAATTTGTGCTCTTAGAAAGCAGCAGACCTTGAATATAACAGGAATGTAATGCAAGAGTTGAGTCTGAGGATATCTATTCAAGACTACAAATGTCTACCTGCACAAATTAGTCTAGAAATAGATGTAACAGTTCTGCCCATCTCTGCTTCCACAATTCTTGCTAAAGCAATCTGCTTTCTTACAGGGTTTTGAAAGTCTTTTGGACAAAAAAAAAGAAAATGCTTTTTTTTCTGGTATTCCAGGAAGCAAACTTGAGCATAGCACATTACATATTTCTGTCTCTTCCTGCAGCAATCATGTTCACCTCCTCAACTGACATCATCTTCCTGAAATTTGCCTGGCACTGGCTGCTGCTCAGGCATTCTTATTTTGAAGACACTTTTAAAAACACTGTCCTCCCTGACCCCTCACCTCAGCCTCCAGCAATAGTATTGTCCAAGATCTGAATCCAGATCATTTCAAATAGAGTTACACATCTAGTACTAACTTCACTAGAAATTCAAATCTTCCTCCATTCTCAAAAAGGACCATTGGTGACATGGCCTTATTTTACCTTTGTCTAGTTAAATGATTTTCTTTTAAACTTGCTTTCTACCTACTGCCAACTCCAGTCCTCATTGAAACAATTCAAGATGCTGTAGCTACTGCTAACACCCTGCTAAAAACTGTGCGAAGCTGACTCTTAGGCAGGAGTAATTCATGACAGCTTAATTTCTGTGCTCTTATTCTACTGTCTACTCTTTTATTCCCAGATTAAACTCAATGCCTTGGCTGTACACTCCTATGTGAGCAAGTCTGTGTCTCTTGACTAATCACAATCTCCTCATGAGAGAGTGAACTAGTTATGAGCTGTAAGATGGATAACTCCATCTGTAAAGTCCAAGGAGAACTGAAGGCAAGAAATCTTCAAGAAGTACATGTCCCTAGAATTCAAGACCCATCCCAACTTCCTCCAACTATGATTCAATAAAGACAATAATAATAATTATAACAATAATATATATATATATTTAATGCACAGACTTCCCTTACAAATAAATCTTGTAATTATTTTGTCACTCACTAAAAGAATGCTCAAGCTTTACAAATGAGCCGCTCAAAACAATCTGTGCCATTTGGCAAAATTATTATACATAGAAAAATAAAATGGAACTTCCCAAGGACAACATATTAATCAGAGCATTTCATGAAGACCTTTCAGTGAAGCTCCCTCAGCAGTCTAAAAGATAGACTGTCCTATCAATATATAACTTGAGTTGTACAATGTGTAACCACTTACGATTAGTGACACAAAACTGTACAGTACAGAGCAGCAACAACATTTGAAAGTGTAGAGTATTGATCAGTAGCTGCTTAGAAGTGAATCCTCACTACAATGCAGCATCTGCTCATGGCTCTACATACCTTCACTGTCAAGACAATTTGCATGGAGACTGTCTCTTTTAACCTTGAAATGTAAGCATTTTCCAATACAGGATGAGAAAATAAACAATGATAAATGCATTTAGTGAGGGAATTAGCACTCATTTCCTTTCAAGATCAGCTGTATTCCAGTTGGATTGTCCATTCAATTTCCATATTGAAAGACATTATTGAATGTGTAATGCACATATCATAAACTTACTGAAGTCATCTCATATTTCTATTATGTACTAACACTAGAACATATTTACTTCCCAAAATACAAGCAAGGGGATCATGCTGTGCTTGTAAAAGCCAGAAAAGACACAGAAAATACAGGAAAATACTGAGTGCTGATGGCTGAAGAGCATCGATTCACTGTGGTTTAAAGCAGGGGTTTCCTTTTACTTAAGAAGAAATACAAAGCTATGATCTTCAGGATGATTTAAACTAAATTTTAAAAACACTACCAACACCAAGAAACTACTACTTCTGCCATGGTATTCGAACAGAAGATGAGAGTACAACCACAGACCATTCAAGACACAGCTCTAATGTCACTGAAGGCCAAAAAAAAAAGCCAAAACATTTTCCATATTTCTGGAGAATGCAAAACTTCATTTTAAAAAGAAAGAAAAAAATTTCTCTCTTATCGAGAGACATCACATTAATGAAAGTTTCACAGCACTGTGATATTTTTCTCTATATATGAGTATGCTAGATGAACATTAGTATTGGATGCAGCAGTAATGTGTGAATGTGTCTGATTATTTCTTCCTTGAACAAAGAAAAATTAAAATATCTGTCCAATAGAATGTACAGCTTTATGTCTGCAGATAACAACACAAAGCATTTCACTAAACACATTGAAATGCTCCATAACTAGTTTGGCAAGAATTGAAGGGGATGGAAGTTCAAGCTCCGCAGGTTTCAAAACATCATTTGCATTAATCACCAGAATTAAAGTGATTTAAGATTCTGACATGCGTGTTTCCTTTATTTTCTAATATTTGGTTTTAATTCAGTGCTAAGAGACATATTTTACATAATCCAGACTTAAGGAGTTTCAATTATAATGAATTAACTCCACACCATTTACCTAGCTGGTGGTTTGTTTGAATGTTAAGGTATTTGGTGAGGGGTTTCACGTGATTTTGGGGTCTTTTCAGGGCGGGGAGGGGCAAGGGGAAGTGGGTTGTTGCTATCTATTTGTGTTGTTTTGGGGTTCTTTGTTGTTGCTGGTGGTGGGATGGACACTTGTTTTTTGTTGTTTTTTTTCATCCAAGTCATTTTTTCATGTTGTTATAATCTTTCTCCTATTTTTGATAGGAAAAAAACCAGTAGTACTATTTTCTCTGTTTTGAAACTGCTCAGCTGGCAAAAGTTTAAATTGATACCCAAGAAAGCAATCCATATTTGTCCTACAGACTGCACAACTCAGTCCTACTGACCCTTCCTTCGAAGCAGCAATTGGAGCGTCTTGAGCAAAGACGAAACAGCCTACAAAGACTAAAACCAACATAAGGCTGAATAGAAGATAAGCAATTAATGTCAAGATAAATTCTTACAGAAGTTTAGCGCAATTAAGTCACTATTATATGATTTTAAACTAAAGATAGATGTACTGCATGAATCAGATACACCAGCTGAATACTAATTGGTCTAAATAATCCTGTTGTATTAGTTTCTTACAACTATGGAAATGTCACTGCAAAACTAACAAGATAGAGCACAAAATCTACTCAGTAAGATAAAAATACTGTTCTGAACCTTTAAAAATAGGGATGCTATACTGATTGAAAAACCTGCTTGACAAAAACACAATGATTTGAGAACTCCTAACAATGAAGGGTTTGGCAGTAGTAGGAGTAGGCAGACGCAGACTGCAGACTGCCTGAGACCAAGGCAGTCAGTGCTTACATAACAGTGAGGACTCTGTTAGAGGACTTACATAAGAAAAATACGAGCTAGTCTCAAACAAGCTTGTCTTCAGTAAGACCTTTTATGGCAGAATGGATAAATAAAAGTTTATTTTCAGTTAGAAACTGTTCATACATTCGCAATGAAATAATTTTGACTATTAAGGACCAAATCAAGGATTATGAAAGCTCAGAATATTAAAATTCATTCCCCAAAGCAAATCTGACAAAGCATAGACCATGCATCAGGCACTTCTTTGATAATAGAAGAGCGTTACTGTGTAACAGCAATTATTTTTAACATCAACAGATGTTATAAATCATCACCTGCATTTTTTGCTTCCATTTTATTGCTACTATTATTTTGCAACAGCATGAAACTGAAAACCCATTATTATCATGGACACTAATGTGAAGAGAAGCCTTCCCCAAAGTCTATTTCATCAAGAGTCTATTTGTAACATCTTAAGGGAATATCATCCTGGCACCTCACCCTTTCTTCACATACTACACTGAGAACTTGGCTTTGCCAGTGGGCTACACTCTCACATTTACTGCAGTACTCACCAAACATGATCAGAGTGTTTAATACCATGTTTTTAATGTATAAAGAAGCACCAAGATTCAAACAAGACAGATGCATTTTGAAAGTCTAAGAAAATACTACTAATAAAAAACAGGAAAAGAGCACCTAAGAGACAGTAAGAATTTGAATCAATCCTTAGGCCCCAGCAGTAGTTACTGAGTAGGTGAAGAGTATGAATGGCTCTATGGCACCAAGCAGCTCCTTGTATGCTGCCAAATCTACATGACAAATGTAAAACTTCCATAAATCAGATAACTTAGGCATAATATTGTCCTATTTTTGTCTGTATATCAGGGTTTTTTTAACACTGAATGGCCTTCCTTCACTTTGAAAGCAAGTAGTAGAACATCAAAATGCTACATTTTTAAATGCTAATTTTGCTTATCATCATTTCTGTAATGATTTACTTAACTATGATTATCTTCTGAGCTACTTATTTCATTTAAAGTCAATTTCAGGAAAAGTCATATATGCCATATACTCTTAGGAGGCATAACAACATACTTGGAGGATAAGATTATCATGATGCAATAAAAGAATAATAAAACATTCCATCAACATAAAATAAGCAGCAGGTTTGAAAAGAATAAAAATATTCCAAAGAAAACAAAAATACTCTTATTGATCTTTTTGGAACTCAAGGGGACAGCAATGATGTTCACAGTACAGCAAGATTTGAGAATTCTAATAACTAAATCAATATTCATAGCTATAATCTGGCAAAATTCTGCTTTAGTGGGTATCTCACATAACTTCATTAGCTCAATGAAATTTTAGTACGGGTCAAATGACTCTAAATGTGCAAAGCATTTGGGCAGTAGAGACTGCCAATCATGCCCTGGTTTCAAATGGATTCCTTTGAAAGTAGGACTCACTATATATGCTAACAAAATGAATCAAGTAACCCTTACATTATTTTTTCATTTAGCAAGCCCTTATTAAACTAAATAGCACTACAAAGCACTTGGTAATTGAGAATTCTATACTGCTCAGATCCATAATTATCCACACATTTCATACATTTAACAGTGCTTAATTTAAAATCAGAAAATGTGGATTCCTCCAGTAATATTAGAAGCCAAGCCGGTGCTAAAAGTGGAATCTTGACTTTAAAAAGACATTGACTCTTATCACCCAGAGCTTACAGTAAATACCAAATGGATTCTTGATGCCTGTCTAGCAAGGAGGGAGTGGGGAGAAAAAAAGGTGCTTGCATTTACAGCCTTCCTGTGCTATTGCTTCTTAATTATCATGACAACTTCTCTCGCTGGCTTTGCATGTTGAAAATGCTTGCAGATCTTGAAGACTGGTATGTTTTTATTCACACAAGCTTGGAGGAAAAATATATTTTATAACAACATTGAAAGATACATGTCCAAGTCATCTGTCATCCAAGCTCACGTGCCATGATCAACAGCAAGAAATTCTATGCCTAAAAGGACAGAGATACTCGGAATTCGAAATTAAAATAAAACAAACTAGAGGTTTCCTAAAGCTACCATAACCAAAAGGGGGAAAGGAAAGGATATGACAGAGGAAAAAAAATGCTCTAAATACCTGTTAAATCTGTTTTGTCTTTCCTCTCTCAATTAGTAACGAAACACCATAACAAAAGCAAGAAACGAAATGAAAATAGCTTGGAATGAATATATACTGTCCACCTTCAGAAACAGGAGCACAGATTTCCTAACGAAATAGAAAGGGTGCTAATGAAAAGGTAAAATGAATAGCTTCTAATTACCTACAATTACAACAACCAATAGGAAGAAATCTTACTACTTCAAAGGGAAGAAATTACATGACAGAAGGGATGACAGCAGTATCTACTATAAGGAAGAGAAGAATGATTCAGCACCTCACGTTGACTCTTTGTGGATTTTAGCACAACTACAAAGCAGAGTATATTCCACATTTTTCTAATAAATCTTGGACTCTCTGCATTTGTTATTTTTAATTTTTAAGGCCTTTTCAAAGCAAAAATGGCTGCACACGGAACAGTTCCAAAGATAAATAAAGGTACCTGCTTGTTGTGGCCCAATTAAAAAAAAACCAAACAACTCTTTTAGTAATACTTCATTAAATGCTAATTAAAACTGAAAGTTCCATCTGCTTTACAAATGTGAGTTCATACAAAAATGTGATAATCTAAGATTACACAGGGATCAAAGAACATGAGCTAGAAGTATAGCAATAACGAATTACCAGATCTTCAGATTAAACTAGAAGTTTGGCCAATATACTCAAATGAAGCTACTTAATGGCCTTGAAAGGTACTAAGAGACCTCAGATATTTTTGTTCTTAATAGCTCTGTATTTTATCTTAGTAAAGCTTATATCTTGCTGTCCTGGGCATACAACACTGCAAAGACAGACACTACTAAGTAACTCACATGCCTATACCAATCATTAAGTCAGTTGCTTTCATTTTATATGGATAGCATAAGCTTTTTACTTCAACATGTACTGTCCATTACATAATTTCACACATACACCAGCCCTTCGAAATAAGTGCTACAAGCTCAAGGAATAATTTCCTTCATAATCAGATAAAAATTAATGTGTTACTCAGAAGGAAAAAAATCACATCTGAAAAGCCAGCAGAAATTTAACATATGGGTTGAATGAGTTTCTGTAGCCAGTGAATGTCCCAGTGTTTTCCATTTGCATATTGCATTTTAAGGAACACATATTAAATGCCATAAAACCGCAGTCCTAAAGTCTTTAACATGTTTCTCTCGTTTTCTCAACTCTCCCTGTAAAAATAGTCTACAATAGAAAACTTTGCTATGGGTTACATATTTAAATAATAGTAGACATAGTTCCTGATGTGTACCTAATACTCAAATCCACTCTCTCATTACCCTCTGCCCCAATTACGGAGATTTATACCAATTTCTCAAGTTTTTGCAGTACTTCACTGGCTTATTACCCAGCTGTGCAGCTGAGCAAGAAGATAACCACATTCATTCCTCTTATCTGTAATGATGTAATACATCCCAGCACTGGGTCGAGATGATTGGGGGAATAATGGGATTGTAAAAACTGCAGAGATGACAAACAACAGTGCAGCCGTCTTCTCCTGATACAGTGAATTGTGTACACACAGCACAGGGTGAAAATAATACAATAAGCACTAATTCTGCTCTTTGAATGAAGTTTAATGTTTTTCATAAGAGGCAGCTGTTTCTACACACATAAACATCAGCATCACAATGCAGCAACCAAATGAAATATCCATAATCTAGGCTGAGACTTGAAGAAATAAAAGTGTTAGAGTTCACTTTCTAATGTTAACAAAGAAATCACCCAAACAGAAAAACATCAGTTTAATCAAAGACTCTCCAGATAGTGCAGTGCAATGCAAGGAGTCATCAGGGACTGGCAAGCAATACAAAAATAGATCTTGGACCAAAGCATGTACAGTACTGCTTTCCTATTAATTCAAAAACTAAATCTGCCTCCATTTTCTATGTTAAAACCTTTATTATTGCAACCAAAGAGATCCTTACCTTTTGCAGGAGCTGGGAACCTGAGTACTTGGCTGCAATAGATTTGATCTCTCCACCAAATGCTGAGGCCCAGAGCTTTACACTGTGAGGGAAGGAGAAAAAAAAAAAAAAAAAGACAGGAAGAAATGTAATACACATGTCATAGCAAGCAACACAGACTGTAACAGCTTCAGATGCTTTCAAAAGGATCCTAGCAATTTTGCATTGAAGAGCTCGCTAAGGAACTTAAGCACAGCAAGAGATTAGCGAAGCTAGGCAAGTATAAACATAAACTAGATGCTGTGCTAAGGCCTCTGATGTGAAACTACCCAACCTGTACTCTTTGAATTTAAAGAATCAACTCGTACAGAAATGTGCTTTGGCACAATATAACATATAGCCATTGAAAGGAGACAGGGAGATAAAGTGGTAAAATGATTATAAATGATAAAATCTCATATGAAAGAGAGTTAATAGCATCAGCTTTGGTAAATACAAGCACTTAAGACTCTGCGGCCACACACTCCACCAACACATGCTCCTACAATAAAATTAAAGTAGTGCTGAGCGCATTAGAGACTACCACTTTAAACACAACTGAGAGAGGAGCAAAGGTGCCTTGAACAGTCAAATATCTGCAATACAAAAAGATAACAACTTGAGCAGTCAAGGTCTTGGCCTCGAACATGGTCCTGAGATCAATAGCATGAAAGCACTTACACAGACAATGGGATCTGCTGCTCCGATCCAACCACATCCACTAAGGCTGTGTTAAAAGCTGTCCAGAAGATAAAGAAAAAAACCCCAAAAGCCCGAAGAGGATTCAGATTCTCTAGCATTGTGACTCTCTGTGCCTGGAAAGATTTGGGGAAATTCAAGTAAAACTGAATTCAGCAGTGGTGGGGCTTTGCTTCTAAAGCCTCTTTCCCCACCCTTACCCCTCCACTAGTACAACACTTGAAGAAATCACAGCTCCATCCTCATCCCTCCAAAGAATGACCCTCTCTGTGTAATGGAAGGAGAGGACCAGAAACGAAGCTCTAATGACTTGAAAACTATTGTGTCCCTGGTAACAGCAAAGCGTTTTCCAGCACTACTGCAGCCACTTGCATGTAGTTCTTTACAACTCCGCAGTCAGCAGTGTGCTGGAGTTACTTCAGTGACCTACTGCTGCTCCAAAGTGCCCTTAGCAGCAAGAAAGCAGACTATTGATTCCAACTGGGGAAGCTGTCTTCTTGCAATTACTGCTCACTTTGCAAATGGAAAGCTGCCTAGAGTTCTCCTTTCCCTCGCCGGTAACCTCCAGCCTTCATCCCAGATTAAGTCAGCCAAGGCATTGGTTGAGTGGAGCAGGAGCAGCAGCCTTTTAACGGGATAGCGCGGAGACAGAGAGGCAGGCACAGGAGGAGCTGGACCAGAGGGAGGGTGCCTCTGTATGGCAAAAGCAGAGCAAGTCTGGAGGAGCTGAAAGTGTAGTTGAGCCCTTCCAGGAAGGCGAGAAGAGAGCGCTGCACATTGCCGGAGGCTGAGCTAGGGAGGGCTCGACGGGGTTGGCAGGGGCGGGGGATAGGTGGGGGGCCGTGCACACCCACCAGAGACCCGGCCAATTCAGGCAGGGCACCGCTGCATGACAAGCATCTGTCATACAGCCCGGAGAAGCGAAGGGTAGCCGGAGCTCAGCCCCGGCGCCTGCAGACGCCCAGCATCCCGACCGCGGGCAGCCGGGAGCAGAGGAGCGGTCTCCGCCGAGGGAGCATCGCTGCCAGCGGCAAGAGCGGACTCCCGTAGCCAGCCCCGGCTTTAGGTCAGGCTCGCACATTTCAGTGAGTCATAAACAGCACGTCCTTGTGCATAGCGGCACGTTTGCTGCTTCCTCCCACGCCTGAGCGCTGCAGCGAGGCACTATCCGAGACATCGGGACTGGCAAAGGCTCATGAATGAGAAGAAATGCAGCGCAAGTAAATCAATGCGGGCTAACCGAGTCGAGACGATGAATAAATTATTCATTTGTGCTCATGGAAGAATCCTCTTAATATAGCAAACACAGGATTACAAGCTCCTCCACGGAGAGAGCAGCGTGGGGAGGAAGAGAGATCGGTCCAGGTATTTTTGTTGTTGCATTTTAAAATCTATCCTCCCTCCCTTTGCTTTTATTCTTCTCCATCGGCTTTCCTTCCCACCTTCTTCTCCACTAAATGCAGACTTAAAATAGCAATTGAACTTTAAAGTAAATAAGTATGGCAAGACCTGGAGATGATCTGAGCATGGGCTGAGTCATCCTTGCATCATACGATACAGCTCCAGTGTCCGCTAAAGAATTCTAATTTTTTCCCTTCATAGTTAGAATTAACACTTCAGAACATTCCCTCTGCATTTTATGTTAGTGTGGTGTTTAACATCTTCTGTCTTGAAGCTAGATAGGTAGTACCTGTGGTGGTTTTTTTTTTTTTTTTCCACATTGACATTCTAAGATCACTGAGCAGCTTGTTTTAAATATCAAAACCTCTATTCAACACCTGGCCGATAAAGCCTCCTGCTTTCTCAGAAGAAACTAGAAGTTTAAAGACGGAAAGCCTACCTCAGGGAAACTGCACAGAGCAGCATGGTACACTGCGACTTTCACCACCCACTGACCATCTTCACCAGCAACAACAAGCAGATCACATTTGACTGTACTAACACATTCCCATGAAGGCAATAGCGAAAGTTGTGTTAAAAGGGGCATTTATTTTGTGTATTACTCAACCATTGTGCAAGTCCCATTACTTGTGCTGCGACTGTGGATTTTCAAGCAGCGTTTTAAACCCACTACCATGTCACCAGGTGTTCAGCTTACCTACAAGCAGAAAGGCAAAAATGCACATGGTTGACTAACCACAGACAATTATATGCCCCCTTGAATATAAAATATAAACAATTGAGTCTTTTTAAAACTAGGAAGGAAACAGGAACAGTGGACTGCCTGGTGCTGTTCGCTCTTTTACATGCTAAACAACATCAGGAAGGAAATTGACAAAGCCGATTTTGTGGGACTCAGACATCATTTTTACATTAACATGGATCTTTATCTGCTTCAAGACAACACAGCTCAGTCATGACAAGTAACAGATAGATTCATTCTTCAAACAGTTACAGGAAGCCCTAGGAACTTTTAGAAGCAGATACAATGCTCCTGTGTTCAATAGGCCTGAGGAATTTAACATCTATTAAAACCATCAATATTTGGCAAAAAAAAAAAATTATAAAGTTACTGGCCAAATCTTGTCTTTATTTACATCTATCATACACTCAGTACCACATGAGACCTACAATTTAGGTGTTTGGCTTAATAGGACACACATACATTTATATTTGTAACTGGCATGTGATAGGGAAATACTATTTCTATTATTGATAGCCTCAGAAAAAAAACATTCACTTGGAAAAGACTTATACTTGACAGTACAATCATGGCCACCTCCTTGCATATTAAACCTTTGTGTTTATTGTATCATAGAGTGCTACCAGCATCTTTTCATTAATACACACTGGTTATGTTCATGCAGTTATTTGGTTCCTCTTGCTAGTTCATAAATGGAAAGCAAACCCATCCTCTAATGGTGGTTTAACACATCCAAACCCTATGCAAAAACCACTAGTAGTGACAACCTCTTCTGGCAAGTTATTGTATCCTGGCCTGACCACTACTGATTACTCCTGATATGCACATCACTGCAGTCAAAACTCCAAGTTTAAAACTATATGGATTTCTCCCACATTGTCCTTATGAGGAGAATGCAGAAACCTTCCCTAAGCAGGTTGGCATGAAGACCAAAGAAATTGAATATAAAAAAGCAGCAGTAACTTCTGCTGAAAGGTTCAAGGTTTGAAATATAGCAGTGTGCTTTGTTATTTGGTACAGCCTTCTGATGTCCTGGAGCAAAGTGAAAGGAGAGCTAAGTTTTAAGGAAGCTTGAGTTTATGTTTTGGAAGCAATGTGACATTTTAATCATGTCCTTATTCTGTTATAGTTAACTGCTGAGTCTGGAAGAATCTCTAAATTGCTGGTCCCACTAGAAAACTGTATGTATAGGTAGATGACCACAGAAGCAAAATGTTTACATCCTTAGCAAATTTACATTCTAAAAGCAAAGCACAGTAAGTGCAGGTAAGCTACTTACATATCAGTGGTCTCAGAAGCAGAGCTCCTCATATGAGTATATTAAGTTGGATTGCCCTGCCTCCAGCCCTCCATTTTTAAGGGATAAAGATGGCATCTAATCTCCTGCTGTGTCTTTGATGATCAAGTACAATGGTGCGTTTTAGTATCTCACAGAAAATGAAAGAAGTTGTTTTCCCCATGAAAGAAAAAAATGAAATTTGGACATGTGAATCATCAAGTGTTGTAATAGAAAGTCACTGGTACAGTGAGAGAAAGTTGATGAATCCCTAAAGCTTTTCCAGTGCACCATATTCAGGAAAATAACACAGCAACTGGCAAAAAAAAAGCAGACCAAAACAGACAAAAACCTCAAACAAAAGCCCAGGTCAAGGGCAAAGGGTAATAAGAGATTTGACACCAAGGGGAATCCTGTACGTAAATACATATAATAACTTTACCTGGCAAATTAACCCCATTATTCTTTCCTCTATCTCCAGATATGTTTACTATTATAAAAGGGTGCAGAAACAGGGTCATGTTTGCATCATCACAGAATGCTTTGAGGTCTTCTGATTAGACACATATCAAACCCCAAATAAAGAAATAAAATTAAATCAATCAAGAGTCATAGAGAGAACAGAACATATGGTGCAGGGGAGAAGAGTAGGAGGAAATTATATAATTAACACAAATGTTTATTATATTTCTTTTTTCAGATGCTTATCTACAATAAGTTTTAAACAGAGAGGAATAAACACAGAAGGCAAAAGTGCCAAATGCTTTGGTGAATATGCAGGCCAACATCAATGAAAATTACTTTTGAACAAAGAAACAAGAGGCATGGAAGTACGTCAGTTTATCCCTATTCCACATATTAGAAGATTCACATACTGCACCACATGATGTGTGTTAATACTTGTTCTGCAGTATATGTCTCATCAGTTCTAAATACTGAGATTATAATCTTCAGGTCTTCTCCACAGTGCATTATTTTCATTATTATTGTTGTTCAAGAGATTAAAGTGTCCTGTTCTCCCCTTTCCTGAAATATTTCTTTTAAAAAGTGATCCCTTAAATAGGTAGTGAGAGGGGAAAACAATAGAAAAATAAAGGGATATAGCCACCTCACATAATAAACAATATAATATTCCATACTGAAAAAACTTCCAGCCTTTAACAACTGCATGCATCTTTTCCCTTAGTTCTCTGCAAATAGAATGTTTCACCTATAGAAAATGAGAACAGGACAAGCAGAGGGATGACCAAAGTCATCTGAGCTTCAGAAAGCACTTTGAGATTATCAGACGAACGGCAAAATCTGAAAGCTCAGGATTTGTTATTTGGAAACAACCTGATGGAAGGATTCATCAAGTAGTGTGCTGAGAACACAGGCTTACTTGTTTCGAGTGACCCATGCATCTGAGAAAGAGCAAGAGACTGCACATTAGACCTATTCTGTTGACACTTAACATACATACATGTATTGTTAAAATTTTATGAAGGTCTCCTGTGTATAAATCTCAATGTTTCATTGGTATGGGGATGTCCAGTTATTCACTGATTCTAACCAACATACAACAAAGACTCACTGAAAATTTCACACAATGGGCACAGACTTGGAGAAATAAAGATACTGCAAAAAAATCTAACCTGTGTCAGTATTCTGTATGCATCTTTGTAATATTATCATCTTCTTTGTTCATACTGTTCAGGTCAAATCAAATACTAATATTCCAGTTCATGAGGATATTAAGAGTATATGCAAGCCTATGTTGACATATACTCAAAAACATTTACATGAAAATAAATATTATCTCTAAAAATTAAAAAACAATCACACACACACACACACGTATACACTTAGAATTATCATGCTGTGAAAACAGTATTCTAGGTTATTCTCATGTTATCTTTAGCAGACTTCAGCACCAAATAAACCTCACAGTTTGCCATAACCCCCCAAGGAATGCATGGTTAATTTAGCTTCTACAAAGCCTATGTTCAGCTGGCTTTAGTATCTCCACAAGGAGTTAAAATGTAAAAGAGAAAAGCATTATCACTTCCCAGCCTATGAGAGCTCACCCTGCATGGTAAGCTAGAATGCTTTAAGCTAATGATGTTTATAACCAAATCCAATTTCAGCAGTCCACTGTAGCTCTAGTCTGCTAGAGCCATTTTACATAAGCTTCATTTATTTTGAATTTTCAATGATTAAGACAAAGTCTGCATTTTGTTTCTTTTGAGTGTCATGTCAGGAAATTAACTGTTCTCTAGGCAAATAAATTACCTTTTCACTCCCAAGGCTACTGCTAGGTTGTAAATGTTAATGCTTTAAATGCATTTGAAATAGTCAAACACAGAAGAAAGGACTTAAAAAGTGAGAAACTGTAACTGCAAACTCCAACCTAATGGATAGAATACTATGGAAACAAACAAGACTAGCACTCTTCCTCTGGTGATACAAATGAAGACTAAAGGTCAAAACATATTTAAGTGCTAATCTATTACTGTCTACACAGCAGAACGAAACCCCTAGTCATATCTGTAATGGCTTCTAAATGTTCATCCAAATCTTGCAGCTATCTCAGAGGCACTTTAAAGAGATGCTTGTTGAAACTCAAAATACAGACTGCAAAGGTTAGGAAATGCATTGGATTTACTTCAGATCTTGACAGGATTAGTGACAGACAAACACTATTTGAGATGGGAGAAAGAGGGCATGTGGTACTGGGCAGGCTCTTAAAAGAAAATTCCTTTTGCATCAATAGATGATGTGTCATCTGTTGACCCACTGTCACTGAGGTCAAGTTTCCAACCACTCAGCTGAAAGCAACTTGCAAATTTTAGACTAACATTTAATTATTCAAAATACTGTACTTACTGCAAAGTTGAAATTATAACTTAGCTTTTGATCCAAGAAAGTGTTATGTCAAGTAATTATGTAAAGCCATTAGGTACTTCAGAGGCCTATGCTTCTGTCACTATCCCATTAATTCCTGCATCACAAGTATGAGTTTTCAAGTGGAAATCAGAATTTTCTGAAGTCTTGAAGATCAGATAAAGAAACTGGTAGAATAGTCACAATGCTGTTTACGAGATGTTAGAGAAAATGACTTTTGCATAATTCTATGGCAGCAGCTGCTAACCTGTGATTTGTTTCTGGTCTATCACCTGGGTGAGTCCTGTTGATTTATTGTGAACACTGCCTGATCCTCAGTAAGCACATTATGGCAATGAATTCCAGTGTCTTGGTACATAAAAAAAATGCAAATATACATCAACATAAGAAAATGTCCTGAAGAATGAAGATATTAGACTGTCTTAAATATCTGATTACAACTGCCAGAGTAAGATCACCAAGAGTTATCAAAAGGGAAACTAAAATACTAGGAAACACGTTCCAGATTTTAGAATTTATCTATCTACAAAGAGAGTGTAGGTAATTCATTAATTCTCTTAAGATAACAATAGCAACCTGGTAAAACCTGTTTAAGATTTGCTGATTTATGCAAATCAAGTTTCTCTTCAGTAGTTTCTGTTACTCTGGATAAAAAACAAATTTGAGATCACATTTTTCCCACTCCTGCAAGTGACGACTACTCCTAGTGAACATCACTTGAAACCTTGCTGCCTGTAAGCAGATGGAACAATCTATTATTAAGACACTCCTATAACACCCTCAGTCAGTGGGAAAACTGGACCTGGGCATAGTGAATAATTCTGGCATCACACAGAGCAGAACCCTATCACAGAAAAAATACAAGATAATCTCTTATTCTGAGCTTTGAAATTCAGACTTGTGTATAGTGGTCCACTTTTATTTTTATAGTATGGCTTGACATTACATACCATTGAAAGCACAGGCTTCCCCTGCTGAGGAAGAGCAGATTTTTTAGGTTTTGTTGTTTTATTTTTAATGCATGAAAACATAATTATGCTTAAAAGGCACATAGCAAAAGCAAAATTGATATTTATTAATATACTAATAAGTGTTAGGTGAAATATTTGCCAGAGCATGTGTTTCTATTTTATAAGCTGTTAATCACAGGGTCACTAACGTTGCAAGTAACACTCAGGCTGCTATGTTCATTACTTTGTAATGTATCACTCCATTTTAAACAATAAGACTAATAAGTTCAGGTCATAATATAGCCATCATTTGTATGACTGTAGAAAACTTCTAAAACAAAGTACCCAAAACACAAGCCATACCACCCATAAATGCCAGTTCACACTATGATTCCGCTTATCAACAACCAATACTTGAGAGACCGTGAAAAAAAATAGAGAAAAGTAAGTAAAATTCTGAACACACTACTTATTATTGGGTGTTATCCTACCCTGTGTCATGTGGATTTTTATTTTGGTTGGAAGTTTTAAGTTATCAAACAACTTTTGCTTAATCTTCAGTTTGTTAATAAAAAGGAGACTAATGCACAAAATTTACATAATAGATTCTATATGACATTTGATCCAGGGCCAGTGACACCATTCCTTAACCAAAGGTAAAGTTTTGTTAATAGATTACACGATTTAGCAAAGACCTCTCAAACAAATACATATTAAAGGCAAAGTTTTTGTAGTTCCCAGCTCTCCATCATAACTCCATTCACTGCCAATTTGTCAATGCCCAAGAACTCTCCTGAACGTTGTACAGCCTCTTATTGCTGCACATAGTCTGACTGCTGGAGAAGAGCAAGCCATCTAAATCACAGCCTCTGATCAATTCTATCTAAAATTACCATAAATGCAAACTGCAGAAGCTGCTGAGTCTCCAGAACAAGACTTGTTAAATTCATGGAGTCTTCCTTGTAAGATGCACTGTGTTCACGTCACACTTGCCTAGTGTCAAAGCTGCAAGCTCATAGGAGTACTCATTATCATACATCACCAATTGAGACCACTGACCTGCTCATCAGTGCACTGCTAATTCACTTTGACTTCATTTCTCACTAAGGAGACCTGAGATGTCATATACTGTTCAAAGTTTTCCTCTAAGCAGCTGTTCTAAGAGATTCCCCTTACATTGTTTCAAGCTTCAAGGCCTAAAGTCAGATCTTCTGAGTTGCCAAGGGAATGCAATACTGTAAAGTTTTTGTTGTTTAGGAGAACAGTAATTATCACTGCAAGACTTCAATAGCACTACATGTTTACAGGTTTGAGTTTGTCAGATATAGAAGATAGTTCCATTTCTGGAAATGGTTTGCAACCTCATATTTTCACTTCAAGTGGACATTTTCTGGAGTTTTTTTTTCAGCCCAACACAAGTTATTCATATCAATTAAATTTTAACTGGAAGCTACAGTACTGCATTTATTACAAACTAGCAGGCCTACTCTAGATCTATCCTGGTACTTAGCTGGACTGATTACTCCTAGGCAAAGAAAAGTAGCCATGACACACAGTTGAAACTGCAGATCTCTGAAGAGATGATTTCTCAAAAAATCAAATAAACAAAGCTTCCAACAGTTTCTTGAAACAGTGTTTAAAGTCAGTCTGGATACCTTCCAGTATCTGAAGGAGGTCTACAGGAAGGCTGGGGAGGGACTATTTACAAGGTCTTGTAATGACAGGATGAGGGGTAATGGGTTTAAACTGGAAGAGGGGAGATTCAAACTAGATGTTAGGAAAGGGTTCTTTACAGTGAAGGTGACAAGATGCTGGCAGAGATTGCCCAGGGAGGTTGTGGTGTTCAAGGCCAGGTTGGATGAGGCATTAAGTGACCTGTTCTAGTGGGAGGTGTCCCTACCTATGACAGGGGGTTGGAACTGGATGATCTTTGAGGTCCCCTCCAACATAAACCATTCTATGATTCTATTTACATAATGAATTGCAATTATATTTATCTAGTGAAGAATGAAGCCATTGCATGCAGTGAAACATATCTGTTCTGCACGAATCCATGGCCATAGTAAGTTATCTGGTGAAGAAACACATCAATCGCAGGTTAGCACTAAGGCTGCACCTGTGTAATACCATTTCTAGCTCAAAGGAAAAACAGCTGCAGAATCTGCAGTGGTGCCAGACTGCTAAGGCTCAGCAAGAGGTTAAGAAGAGATGCACAGTGAGCTTGCAAGTTGCTTGTTGTGGACAGGGAAACCCTTTCTTATGAAAGAGCTGTGGCTATGATCATCACCAGTAAAGATTATCCCACATACTGTAAATGTGCCTCCACTGGTGCAGAGCCCTCTGCTCCTAAGAGATACTGCACTATATAAACAGCTCCACAGTGATAGCTGGAGCAGCAACCCACCAAGGCAGATACTGATGTCCTCAACCTGAACCCTGCCAGGAGAAATTCTTTGCTGACTCCACAAACCTGCATATGCATTTTAAAATTTAATGAAAACTTGACAGTGAAATAGTCTACTCCTCTTACTCAGTTCAAAGTTCACAGGCTAAGTAAGGCTAAGTAATCCTTTTGTTAGCATGTATGAAACACTCAAAAATACACACAGCTGCCAGCTAGCTGGACCCTGAATTCTGGATTAGAAGGAAGATTATCAATTTTTGCAATCATCAGAAAGTTCTGAGATTCTGATACAAACATTTTTATTCTACCTGGCACTTGTAATAGAGTACACTTATAAATAAAGTATCATTCCCTAGGGAATACTTGCAGATCAGATGCAGTTTCCTCAACAGAAAATGAGAGGACAACAAAACTTCATTTTACTTGCCAGAATGAGACTGTACTTAAGTGCTCCAATACAACAAAAAAATCAAGCCACTGTTAGACTGAAAAGGCAAGAAGCAGGTATTCTTAAACCTTTTGTAGCATTTCTTCATTTTGTTCTTCACAATGTTTCACATAGAGCACTAATTTTCTCCTATGATGGTGTTTTAAGATGACATAATCATTGCATGGTACCTATATTGGTGCAGTAGGTCTTTACACATATAAAGACTTTCATACCTTGTTCGAGTGAGAGTTTCCCTCCTTACATTTCCTTTAATAACTATACTCAATTGTTACAGCATTAAGGTACAGTCTGCTTCATAAAGGCATGCTGAGGGGATGAAAGAGGAGAAAAGAGGCAAGATAGAGGGTAATCACATATTCTAGTCCTAGGTGGAGTTCAAGCACCTGTAACGAAGGATTTTTATACTCAGAAACACATGCTGTTAGTTCTATGCACACACATTCAGCCAAAAGTACAACTAACAGGAAATATTACTACAGCAAACACCTTTCCCATTTCCAGGGGACTTTAGATTCCTTTACCATGGTCCCCAGCACAAGTGAGAAGAATTAGTGAGTCAACTCCTCAGCATACAACATGTTGAGCAGATCCTCTCCCCAGCAAAATGTCTCTTAGACACCTTGGGCACAATCAGCAAGGGCACAAACTCCACATTCAGCTATGCTTTAACTGTCTTTTGTTTCTATGGTTCTGTATCTTCAGATTTTTCAATTTAAGAACATAGAAGATTAACTAAAATATACTCAAATTACCTTAACATCCACTTGAGATCAGTTGGAATGTCAGTTTACTGTACCACAGAGCCTGTGATCTGAACTATGACATAAGAATTCAAATTAGTGCCATATTTCCTTTCCTCAACAGTCATAAATTTTCAGTGAGAGTTTATCACCGCAGTAAATTTCTGCATTCTGCAAGTATTGACCAGCAGTAGACATTTAGACAGCAGAGATGTAGTCAAGCAGAAAAGAGAACAGCTGGGAACTGGCAAGCAAAAGCCATTCTAATTTTACCTATGGCTTCAAAAAATTAAAACACAGCAGACTCACCTTCTCAAATCCAGGATCTGCAAACACAACAGAAAGCTCTTCAAGATTCTTACAGGAGCTCAAACTTACAGCAACAAACTAATTCTCTTTAACAACACAGAACTACTACACAGCAGTGATAACAAAGACCAAGTTGCATTTCATTGATTTTTTTTTTTTTGGTCTTTTTGAAAACTAGAATTATATTTTAAGAATTGAACTACAGCTGAAAGTACTGACCACTAGAAAAAGAGCTGGAACTAATTCATTACTATGAATGTAAAACAACGGTAGGACAAAGCACATGAAAAGTTATTCTTTGAACCCATGCAGGACTGCATATCAAGACTGCATAAAATGAAACTGCAGGCAGATATGTTCTCTCAGCATCAGCAGGTGGCATTAGCAGAGCATATTTAACATGTTTATTCTTAACTGAAGCTTTAGGCTACTTAAAAAAACCAAACAAAAAACACAACTTGGCAACTCTGAGTTAATGAAATTATAAAGCGGCAAACAGTGATACTAGTAATAGGTATACACCTGCAGGAGGTGAATCAAATGTGTCAGTCTCTTAGGAACAGGCCAGTAAACCTTCAGATTGAGAAAAGCCTATTACTTATTAGTGAGAAATACAGAGTACTTTGTTGTTTTGACAGCCAAGTCCCTTAAGGAGAGAATCGTTCTAGAATAAGACCATAGAAAACACAGAGCAACCCACCAGTTAAATGTTAATATGCAAACCAGAATGCTAGAAAGAGTAATGCCAGATCAATGCAGAGATAGTTAGGGTAAATGTATTATTACTCAAACAGAAGTGCACAGTATCAAAAAGGACCTGCATCTACTGTATCACATACTCCATTTTTATATATGGAACCCACCTCAACATTCCTTTTCTTTATTAGTAACAAAGGAAGAGGAAAGACTTAGTCTCGTACTAGAAGAGGTAGGCACGAGGCAGTATATATTTATTGAAAATGCATTTTTAACAGGACTCAATTAATTTTCCTTTCCCCAGCCTCCTACATTTTCACAGAACTAAAATACAATTTCATCATTAAACTGTCTCTGCAGTGAAGTACTAAATCAAGGCTATCCTTCAGACACCACACAGAAATCCAGAAGAAATGGAAAACAAAACATAAGAACCTATGCTACCATTAATAATCTTGTACAGTTAAGGAAATCTCTTCCTAGTAGTTCCAGCTTTATCTCTAAACCTTGATAGCAGAGATCTATGTGTAATGCCATCATCAACTCTACACTTCTTTGAAATAAACAGCAGCTAAGTAATTTGCCTTATTTTTGCCTGCATCTTTTCCACACCATACAAATAACTCTGCTCTTCCATTTGAGGAGGGCATCAAACTTATGGTCTTTTAACTGGGCATTAGTTGTTGCAGGAGATCTGGTGGAAATAGAAGCTAGGCATACCACCAAAAGCACAGTTTGATTGTAATGTATTAAGAGCAGCATAGCAGCAACCAGCTCATGCATTTCCCACATCTCCAAGTTGTACTAATTCAAAGTCTGTCTATCTGGAAACATAATTTTGAGATTTCTCTGTTCTAGAGTCAATACTAAAAGGTGGCTGGCAAGTCAGACATTCTTTCCATATGGCTGGCATTGTAGTTAGGCAAGCATAATGCTTCATTTTCAAATGTGTTATAATAATAAAACTTCTACTTAGCAGGCAGAAGGAAACAATGGCTTGTATGTGCAGCATAGTTATAGTACTGGGGAGGTGGTGGGAGAGGTCATTGGAGACATTAATGTGGCTGTAAGATTGGATTCACAACCAGTCAGACGAAACACACAATGAAATTTAGCTACAATTGCATATATGCAGCCAAATATCAAAAACTTCACCCTTCCACAAGCTAAGAAGCTGTTCTACCAAAATCAGATACAGCGCCTCCAGGTTTGGAGTAAAGAAACTCAGACAGGGCTGCAGAACTAGGACTGTCCCTGACTGCTACAGTCCTAGAGGGGGTCTCCGAGTACTGGGGTATCCCCCAGCAGCATATTCATGTTAAACCATGAACTGTCCCTTGAAACCAAGAACTTCCACATGTGTATTTCTGAAGAAAATGGTAGCCTGCCTATATACATTGCAGCATCCAGGACAATACAAGTCTGGCTGCTCTGGGTCAGGCTGTTACTGTGGTCTTAGAGTCTCTGTCTAACAGTATCTACAAATGAATGGTTAGTGAACAAAGTCTTACTTTCAAACTTGAGTTACAGCTCTGAACATGGCATGTTTCCTTTAGATCTAGACTTTACTTAGACTAATCAAATTCTGTCAAACTTGCTCAAAGGAAAATTTCTGAAGAACTGGTGACAAGCAGCACTTGTGTCACATGATTAGTAGCTTGCAGTATAATCTTCAACAGTACTCCCTGATATTATACATTTCATAGGCTATACAATAAGCTTGTTAAAAGATCTTATTTTATTTACTATACACAGAAAAGCAGGCTAATTGGGCAACTCTCTTACCTGGTGACTTCACACGTTTCTGCTCTACTATTCACAATTTCTATTTTCCCCTCACTGTGCAATTTGGAGACCAGGACCCTCCCAAACAGCTCCACACAAGAAACAGACTCTGCCTTTGTTGAAGATTTTGTGGGGGGAGGGAGGGGAAAAGAGAGAGAGAAACATCTAAGAGATAAAGACATTTCTAAGTTACCATAAAACAATAGATGTGTGAAAAATCGTGATAGCATGCATCACTTTTTTATGCTACCATGAACATAATTGTAATTAAGAATAGCTTCCTCGAAGGCCCAATATATAAAATAATTACACTTCAAAGCATGCAAATTCCCTCAAGTTTTAAACATTTATTTCTTCACTCCACCAGGTTCCTCTAGGAGTATCTGTTTCTTTATCATGGCTTGTGGTGCTAGCAACTGTAAGTTAAGTACATTCTAAGAGACAAGCTAAGGGCTATTTCCATCTCCTATACCACGTTCAAATAAAAAAACCTATGCACTTAATTATTCTGGAAGCCCACTGCCATGTAAAAATGAGATACAAGAAAAAACCTCCCTGTAGAAATTCACCTTGCAAAATAGACCTTGACTCTATTAATAGCACCCCTTAAAGCCCGTGAGGTTGGCTATTTTTTACATCTTCCATGGTAATTTTAATGACTTTTCTCACATCCCTCAGAAATTTGTTTCACTGTTAAAGTAGTTGTTGCCTCTCATCCATTCAAAGCTATTAAGAATAGAATTACTTGATGGACTTTATTCCTCGTGGGTAAAATACTTATTCTACTAAGAACAAGGCCAGGTGGCAGCACTATGTCAGTAGGGTTAATAAAAGTGGTGGGATAGAACAGAAACCAGTGAATGGTGCAGGGCATGTAAGATGGCAACAGATGCTTAACAGTAGCTCATTTGAAGGCATCATCCATCAATGGATGCCTAGTCTATCTGTCTGGTTACACAGATAACTATTCTGTTATTCTCTTAGGAAAAGAGCTTATCAAATTTTAAATTCAGAAGTTTAGTTCAGTAGAGACATCACCAAGGGTCCAAAGCTTTCAGCCCCCAGTGGTCAAGTAAGCAGTATTTTCAGGATTTTCTGTTAGGTTAGCAAGTTTGCTGCTGCAGCCCTAACCCCATGCTTTTTTTTAAGTGGGTTTTGGTGGTATTTTTTTCTGGTGAACAGTGGCCAAGGTTGCTTGGCAGGAAGTTCTGGGTAGTGTCATTGTGAACATCAATCAATGTCATCATAAAGGTCAGAGTCACCACATGCAAAAGCCCAGAAATTTTCCGTTTCACTGATGAGCCTTCTTTCACATCCCTAGCAAAAAGCCTTTGAATCAGAGGAAACAAAAAAGAAGTTATCTGCCAAACCACACTCTCAAATTACAATTTCAATGTTCTTTCAGCTATTCCTTACATCTCTGTGCACATTTAGGAGGAAATACATTAAAAATGCCATTAAAAAAAAAAAACACACAAAAAAATCACCAAACAAAAAAAAAAAGATAAAACCTCAATAGAAGAAAGAAAAAAAAGAGTTAATTAAGAATTCTTAAGAGGTATACTTTCATCAGCTACAGTCTGAAATACATACTACCTTATATTTAGATTGCATTGCAACTGGCTGACACTTCTACCCTCATTTCAGAATTTCTACTCCAATCTGTGCAAATGTGCCAGTTTGAAGCTAGCTGGAATATTTTGAGGAGAAGAATTAGTTGATAGGCTGTGAAAAGGAAACAATGGTGATGTCTACTTCGTTCATAGGCTCGCTGAGATGCATAAAATCAAGAACATAAACATAGATAACACAGTGGCTGTGTGTCTCTGGCTGGCTGCACTTTTCTCCCTAACCTGCTGCCTGTGTAACTAATCCTACTGCTTTCTAATCCCCCTGGACAATCCTCCAAACTCACCTTGAATGTAAGGCAAAGTCTGGGATAAGGCAGAGGGCTGGAAAGGAGGTGGAAGGGCGATTGGGAGCTCCTCCTGGGGACTATGGTTTCTGGGAGCAGTGTTGTGTTTCTGTTATTTTTTAACTTGTGTATTTCTGTCTATAGCTGTAGATATTGTAAATATCTGCTTGTATATTGTGCTAAGCTGTAAATATAAAGCTTCACCTTAATTTTCAGCTCAGCTGAGTCTAGTCTGGCTGATTTCACAAGTGGGGGGGTGGGGTTGGCAGATAACACCATCCCAAAATCGAAGTTCAGAGAGCAGGCATACTCACTGAATAAGCCTGCCTGATCATGCTCTTTCTGGTATTGGACAAAGAGGACAAGTTTCCAACAAGTATAGGAAATCTAGATTTAACTGTTAAACTCAATTTTAAAATAGAATACATACAGAGAAGTTTATCTTTCTTCAAGTTTTTCTTGAAGAAACAAGAATGGAAATAGCTTAACAGAAAGAAGGCTTCAGGAAAGAAATGACAACGGAACAAAATAATCTGAGGTTTTAATGCAGGTATCTACTTGCTCAAAGAAGGCACATGTAGCCCAGACAGGTAACATACAGAGGGAGCAAGAGCTGTTGATGGTGGTACCAATGATAAAAGCAGAAACTACTTTTAAGAGTGTTTATAACAAAATAATACCATGAAGGAGGACCTCTTTAGACATTTCAGTGAACAGCAGGTCCCTGGTGATATTGCATTGTTTGAAGGTAAACCATCTTACAAGTCTTGCAAAGCGTTTGCAGCATTTAGAGAAAACAAAACAAAACCCCAACCAACCTAACATAAATAAATAACACAGACAAAAGAAGTCCAGATAATCTGTGTACCTGCATTAACTTACTGCGACAATTCTAGTGTTATATTCAGGGGAGGTAAAGCATTTTCAGACCAGAGTCTGAAATGTTGTTTAAGCACCTAAACAGAGTTAGACATCTGCTAGAATTTTCAAAAGAATCTAACACTTCAGATGCCTTACTTGGTGAGAATTGACTACAAGTGCTTTCCACTCAAAAACAGCAGCCAGCATTTCCCACCCAACAGAGTAATAATTCTCACTCATTTTTTAATGTTACATAAAACCAATAACATTCCATAAAGTCAACATCTATCTCTAAAACAATACAAACCACTGCCCTTAATACCAATGCACATTCAAAACATCTGAATAGCACTAGTCCCAAACCGTAGTAGCCAACACTAACAGGCATGCATGTCCTGAGCCCACATAATCCAGAAAAATACATCTCTTCAATCTTACATCTTTCAGACAAATGACTGAGCTGGGGTGAGGTGTTTGCAGAGCAGATACTGACAGAACTATTAACTTACAAGTCAAACTTGTACATTAACAGGGCCTACTCCTGAGAAAGGTGCTGCAAATTTGGTTCTGGATTTTACATTCCACTTTTGACTGGAAGTTTTACCAATTATGGAATTAGTTTTAGCTGAAAATTAACTGGGTGTTTTTATGATCATTATCATAATCAAGTAAGTATTTATTTTACAAACTGTTATTCTACTTTTTTAATCAATGCTTTATTTTTTTGGCAAGAGAACACATCTTCACTACTGAGCCCCCTAGGCTCCTCCTTTGTTTCCTACCACACCATATTTACTAGAAATGCTTCCCAAGCGTACAACTTCTACTATATATTCCCACTGTACACTTTTTCATTCTGTTTTCCATAAGAGTTGCCACTGATTGCTATTAGATGCAGGTAGCAGAGCAGAACCACCACTGCTATGGTCAGAGATGACAGTTTCTAGGTCAGCATTTTCACTAAAGGAAGTCAAATGAGATCCAAATACAAAACAGCAGCTGTTTATAAGTGACACCAATCTGTACAGAAGTAGTGCATCCAACTTAATTATTTATTACAGGCTTACAATAAAGATGACAATAATGCAACTGTGCCTAGAGTTGACTAAACATTAAAAATAATTTTGCATTGCTGTTCACTGGGAGCCTTTAAAAGCATTTGCTACTAATTCTTTTTCCAGCTTTTCTATCCTCTTTATGAAAGACTAAAAGAAGGTTAATAGAATGAAGTCTCAAAATAGAAAAAGCAGACCTGGAATGCTCTAGTGTTACCTGGAAAATGGAGTGTTGTATTCTGCTACAGAAGACAGCACTTCAAATTTGAAAGGTCAGCTACAAAGCTTGGCTTTGAAAGAAACTCACAATCACATCATGAGAGAGCAGAAATAACTCTTCCTAGGCCAGAGAACAAGAACAAAATCCTGGAGATGATTGTTTTCTGGTAAAATTGATGATAGAGCCAAATATTTCTTGATGTAATCCTGACCATCTTTAGTGAGACAGTGTAAAGTCTCATTTCCCTGAAGGCAGCAACAACTAAGCGAGAGGAAGCAGTTTCACTGTTCATTACCCGTGCTTCTTTCCCAACTGCTCTGTGCATTTCTGCACTCTGCCATGACTCATCTCCTCTGACAATTGCAGGTTTCCAATGCCACTCATCACAGATGGATTCCTCTACCAACCAACATACATTGCTGTTCCTGCTATACCCTGTTCTTCCTCAACATCCTCAGCTGTTTATGTGCATTGTGAATGAAAAGTAGAGAATCTAAAATGTGCAATCTGAGATGCTTGAATCCAGCCCCTTCCCCCTCGCCAGTTGTGAGGCAACTTTTTTCTTAGATGAAATTCACAGACTGCAGATCAGTTAGGTTGATTCTTTTCCCTCCCCAATGAAAGCTGCACATAAGAGATTCTCAGCATATGTACACAAATGTTTATTTACCAAACAATGTTTTTTGTACTGAGAATAAGCCTTGCAGAGTTGACAGTCCTCATTCTTTGTAGAGGAATGTTGGATCCATGAGCCTTCCCCTGGTAGGTGTTGGTTATATGACTATTACTCATTCAGTAACATTCTAGCACCAAAAATTTAGTACAAAACCCCCTGTGGCCCTACAGTAGCTGGAAATTCTTGTGCATAGCCTGCTAGAGCAAATCATCTTCAGAGGTAGTTGTAGACAGTATTACACTACTCTGCAAAGCTACACATTTCCTCCTCCCTCCTTTTCATGTTGTTTCATTTGATGGAAGGATCAAAGCATCAAGTCATTTCTTCATCCCAGCTCAATCAGGCAATTGAACCCTTTGAAGTGATTATTTTTTCTTTCTTATTTTTCTCCTCTTCATTAGGAAGAATTTTTCCAAAAACAGTCTGACATTCTGAACTTTCCTAATGCTAATTCTACAACAGGTGTGACATCTCTGGAAGCAATGCTCTGATGGTTTATTTATGGGCTTTACTCTTTCTTTCTACTAAACAGACCTTGACTATGTTTTCACATGTCCAACATATTTAGAAATTCTAAAGGCAGCATCCATTCATCAAAAACATGAAAAGTAGAGACAGGAGTTCAAAAAAATTCAAAAACCCATTGGTGGCTACAGCTTAAGGCTGTCATAGAAAGAAGTATACTAAAATACCTCCATTAATGATTGCCTCACAAGCACTGCAAAGTTGAAAGCCTGTTACTGGTTCTTTTCTCTAATGGGAGTTCGAACTACTGTGTAAAAGGAGGTGAATAAAGAAGATGTGAGGAAAACATTCAAAATTATTTAATTTCAGAAGTCAAGAAGCATAGCACTTTGTTCAGCAACATAACAGGAACAACGCTAGAATTTTCTGTTGACCCCCAGAGAAAGTAGAAATCATCCAAAGCAGCAGAAGCCAGAAAAATTCAGTAATGAGTGACCATCTGTACTATTAGAAAAAGCTTTGAGACCACTGTATTCTTAATACATATTTAAACACCCTCATTACAAAGTATATTGAAAAGAGATATAAATAAAAAACACTACTGTCTATTTTGTAATTAGACCATGCTTTGAAGCATCTTAATTTTACAATAGGATTACTAAATTAAAAAGCTACTAGAGGACACAGAATTCAGAACGTGCTGATCAGGTGACGTGCCCATATTACTCAAAAGAATCAAAAAAAGTGGCTTAGGCAAGCAATAGAGGTTACAGCTCTTCACACCTAGAGAATATTTGAAGCACATGCTTGTAGCTGTTTCAGAGAAATTACTGAACACCTTCCTTTCTCCATCTAAATGGTAGCATCAGCAATACAGACTTTAAGAACAAGGAACTGAAAATCCAGAAGTTCAAGAAATACAACTAGTGCTGCTCTCGCCAAACATGAACCCACTCTTGATTTCCTCCCATTTTCACTAATCCACATCTTTAAATGACTCTTGCGATGGATTTACTTTCTTGAACCACAGTATTACAGAGCAGTTACCTCTGAGTTCAGATTAAAGACAGCCTTGATAAAACTTAGCATGTAGGGCCGTTCCTGAACTGTACATTTTGAAAAGAAGAGAAAGCAGAAGTCAGACTCATTGCACCTGGGAAGAACGTCTGCAGAGTACAAGACAAAGGCAGGGACAAGAGGAAGTAGAAACTGCTATTGGAAGTGAAAAACAAGGCAAGCATCCAATTCCCTTGGCTACATTTTCTATGTAAGTAATGGACAAAATACATCAGTTCAGTAAGCTTGGTCCCATGACTCTTATAATGTGCTTGATTATTTTAGATTTCTTTTTAGACTGCCTCCAACAAGAAGCAGGAGTTTAAAAGCAGTTCTTTGCTATCAATGGTTTTCCTCTCTCTTTCCTCAGGGCAGACACAGGGTACTGTGACCCAGGGCTTCCAACTCACAAAGACTGAAGCTAATGGCAGATCTATTTCATTTAAACAGTTAGCTTAGCTGCATAAGGAAGGTCAGAAAGTTCCAGCTCGTGTTTTAATATTGCCTGCACACTTAAGATAGAAATCACTAACACATGTAAAGGTGTAATCCAGTTTCCTTTCAAGCTCTACTGTATACCTCAGAAGAACTGGCAAGGTTTGGAGCAGCACTGATTCCAGTCAAAGAACAAATAGCTATTTACAGAACAAATGTTCCATTAAAAAAAAAAAAAACCACAACAAAATTACATATAGTGTAGAGTCATAGAGTGGTTTGGGTCAAATGGACCTCCAAAGGTCATCTAGTCCAAGCCCCCTGCACTCAGCAGGAACATCCTCCATTAGATCAGGTTACCCAGAGCCCTGTCATGTCTGACCTTGAATATCTCCAGGGACGGGGCCTCAACTGGACAACCTGTTCCAGTGTTCCACTACCCACATAGTAAAGAACTTCCTCCTAAGACCCAACCTAAATCTCTAATGTAAAATCATTACCTCTCACCCTATCACCACAGACCTTTCCAGCCTTCTTGTAGGCCCCATTCAGCTACTGGAAGGCTGTATTAGGTCTCCTCAGTCTTCTCTTCTCCAAGTTGAACAATCCCTCTGCCTGTCATCATAGAAGAGGTGTTCCAGCCCCCATCTTCTTTGTGGCCCTTCTCTGGACCCACTCCATCAGGTCCATGTCCTCCTTCTGCTGAGGGCTCCAGACCTGGATGCAGCACTGCTGGTGAGGTCTCACTAGAGCAAAGCGGCAGAGTCGCCTCTCCGGATCTGCAGGCCGTGCTGCTATGGATGCAGCCCAGGGTGCAGCTGGGCCTGAGGGCTGCAAGTGCATATTGTTGGCTCATAGCCAGCTTCTCATCCACCAGAATTCCCAAGTTCTTCTCTTCACAGCTGCTTTCTATAACCTCATCTGGAACATTTGCAGATAACATTTGTTCTATTTTTTTTGTGAGCTATGGCAAGACAAAGACTTGAAAACATAAGCAAGCTTTAAGAAGTAAACCATGAGCAAGTGATAGCTCCAGAAAATGTTAGTCTAGAAATGGGTATCTTGTCTCAAAAGAGGCCAAAGAGAAGATGTGCATGATGCTACTGCAATACAACACCTGCAAAGATATAGGGCAGATTGAGCATTTTCTTATCCTCAGTCACTTAAAAACAAATTATACCATTTAACTGCATTAAAAGCAAAGCATGCAAACCACCAACAAACAAGTTGTCTGAAAGGACATTCCATTATTCCTTTGCCTTTGGAATTTTGACCAACACAAGTTCAAAATATTGACAAGTAACACATGGAACCAAAGAACATAATATACACAAATCAGAATCATTGCTCAAAATGACAGTAAGGGTTTTATCATTCTACTGTAAAAAGTTCAAGTAGTATTAATACATTGGTATCAATGAAACTAAAGAATGTCTGGGTACTGCAAGAACCTGACAACTTTGTATTGTACTAACTCACCACGATAGAGATCACACTTACAGTAGTTTTTGAAATACAAGTCAGTTGCACAGAAGAATAACAACAATATGGCTTGATTGTGATAATACCTGAACAGAGACACCTTCAGCATCTGCTATTACATTTGCATCAAATAAGCAGTCTACTTCATGTAGTACTTATGAAATAAAACCACCTTATGTCTAGCAGCATTGCTCAGTATTTGTTCTGTTTGTCACAGATGAATGATTGCAGAGCTCATTTTATCAGCAATTCAAAATTTATTAACAAAATGAGATACATTCATTCACAGAATTCTAACAAGCCAACACTCCTCTCAAGTAGTGTAATGTAAAGCTGTCTACCCGCCAACAAAGCATGTGGATGTGTGCATCTCGCAGGTCAAACAAAGCTATGCAGGCTACTAGCACTGCAGAGGACTTGAGTTTTCCATTTGAAAAATGCATGCAAATAAAAATGAACCTATGTGCAAAGTCCCCAGTGTGTTAAGTATGATATGGGGGAGCGGGGGAAACAAACTCAAAACCCCAAAAACCCAAACCTGCAATACCTAGGCAAACTGATAGTGATGCTTACCAAACTAGAGCATGGTTTTCCACATAACTCCCAGTAACAGCTTAGGTTTTGAGTGACAATAAAAGAGCATATTGTGACCTTTTAAACCTACTTTCTTTGAAAAGAAAATTACAGCCCATACCACTTCTTTCACTTGTGCACTTTAAGAAAAAAAAATCTTATTTTTTCAGCTCAGGTTGGTGTTACTCCACAGACCTTCATTCACATATTAAAAGAGGAAAAAGATTGAAATGCATTTTATAGGTAGCAGAAATGGGAAGCAATTGAATAAATCTAGCAAGTCACTTCTACATCTGTGAAAGCATTAACCTTGTCCACAATATGCAATGTTTCATGAATAGGCTGCTAATTGTTCCACGACTACTACAGGACTTGCTGTGTTAGTTTTAAATAGAAAGGTTCAGCCTGTCAAGTTACAATTCATTATTGATAACTCGTTTTCTTTTCAAACAAAACAATCCTTCAAGAGCTCACTGTACTTTCACCATACACACACACACGACTGTTCTGGCCCTGAAGAAGAACAGAAATATTTTACTATTTCCTAAGTGAAAGCCAGTGATATTTGTGGTTTATGCTTCTAGAATCACAGACAGTGAAGATCACCCTTAGGAAAGGGAGACTTGAGATATGTTACAATTATCCAAGAAAATTCATAGATTTGAAGCAAATTATCAAATCTAGTTCTTGGAATGGCTGGTTATACTCCAGGTGGGCTTTTATCTACTCTTTTGTATATGTACAACATCACAGTTTATTTCAGACTAAGTATCCAAACTTTCTTTCCTCAGTAATAGAATATCTATAAAAGAGGAGATGGCATTTAAAAAACAAACCATGAAAGCTCCTGAAGGGTGATGAGTACTACACATGCATCTGGAGCCTCTACAGATGAGCATCAGATCTATGCTTCATTGATGACTGCAAACTTTTAAGGTTTTTTCATTAGACTCAATTGTTTTATACCTTATGTTTTATACCTTCAGTCATACAGAATTCCAACATAAAAGAAGTATATCAATAAATGAACAGAGAATGCAGGAAAACCTGAACAAAGGCTACTGGGGACATGCTTGTGCACTTTTAAGTCAAGATTGCAATCACTATTTAAGCTTACACTTATTTTGGCATCACTGAAAGGCTTTTTTAAAATCAATCTTAAAGGAGTCTTTCATGCCTATGAAATGAAATTTCATCAAGACATTCATTTAAGCTATTTACAATCATTTTGTGTCTACAGATTGCACAGAAATAAAAATAAATGTAAATTGGGAGAACAAGTGATGTTGCACAAAAAAAGAAAGCAATCAAATTTGAAGTACATGTCTTAAAAGGAGAGGTAAATAGACAAAGAAGCACATTAATTGTAAGGTTTGTTAATTGTGTTGGTTTCTACGTCACATGGAAATCAGCTTTTCCTCGCTCTGTAAAGCAGTAGGTAGTTTCCAATTCCCATAACGTTCCCATGACCCTTCAAGGACCTTCTACATGGGCAAACATAGTGTTGCTATTGTCCCAGAAATCATGTTTCATTATTAATGTTATATCATTTGCTATTGAAGCCAGTAAATCATGGTAAAACAGTTGCAATAAGTTACATACTGCTACCATTATTTTCTTCATGTAGAGAATAACTCGGTATTGTCCCAGGTAGAGCAATATTAATTTCTTATCCTAGCTACAGTTGAGGGAGGAAGTCTGCAGGCTTTAAGGAGAGAATCTAGCTGAAATGTTATCAAAGCAAATCCTGAAGTTGTATGCATCAAATAACTTGCTCTTTTTTGTTCCTATAAATGTTTCATTTAACAGCTTCCTTCTCAGTTTTAGCCAGAACTGGAAGCAAGTGGACAAGACTACCTTTAAAGGTCTGTCACTTCCAGCACAAACTATTGTATGTTAAATACATACTAGGGTTTCACTGGTACTTTCACTTTATCACATCCTAGACTAAAGCATCTTTCCCCAAAAGTACTAGTAAAACTAAATTATTACATTTATGAAAAAGTTATATTAAGAAATAGTATTTTTACTGGCACAAAAGTTTATAAGCACTTGTACATGATGGTCACAAAGAAAAGTTCAGATACCCAAGAAGTCTTAAACATGATTTTTTATCTAATTGTTGAACAGAAGTGGACAGTTTCCTTAGTGAATTAAAAACATGCATACTTTCATTCCTATTCTTAAGATTCAGTGCATGGGACAGAGAAGACTATTCCATACATCACTGTCCTGGAAGAAGTGTCTGCACATGGCATTTCCATTGTTGATGTTAAGACAGTGACAAATGTTGGAATATACTCCTAAAGTTGTCATAATCGAAGAAACCTTTCCTACCTGCCTCCTCTCTCTCCACCCTTGTGATTTCATTTAATAGGAAATAAAGCAATGACAATGCAAAGGTTGGGGGGAAACAAAACAAAACAAAAAAACAAACCAACAAAACCTAGAGCAATAAAAAAGTATACATATGCAGTTTATCTGGCATGCTAAAAGTGGATATATGTAAACTCAGTCACCACCAGCATCATCTGCCCACAGAATTTTATTTTAGGATTGCATAAGACAGAGAGCATAAGCATGCCTGCAAACTCACTGTTGTTGGCTTGATGGCCAGTCTCGAGTTCTGCAGCTGTCAGCTGCAGCAAGCAAAGAGTCTGCAGCAAGCAGATTGTAATTTGGTCCCCAGGAGAACCGGGCTAGGGATGGGATGCCAAAGGTAAGTTATATTTACCTAAGGACTGAAGTGAAAAGCCAGGCATAAGCAAGGTGTTATTACATCTTCTTTGCTTTCAAATCCTTTTCTTTGTTCAGACTGTATTGCTCAAGTACACAAATCACAGCTTTGTTTTGGAGTTTTAACTTTTATTTAACTCCATATTTCCTACAGCAATAGAAACTTTTTTTTTTTTTTTGAAGTATCAAGGTCACTAGATCACCTGATCACAAGCAAATAAAGAAGGAGATGAGACAGGATGATTCAGCAGCACACACAGATGATAAGTGAATATAACAATAACGCAGCTATCCATGCTGCACTGCCGCCTCAGTAGGACCCAAACAAGAACAAATCTTTTTTGGAGGAGACCTAATTAGCAGGTGGGAGACAGGGAGGGAAGCTGCTTCCTGCAGCTAAACTGAAAGGTTGTGATGATTTTAAATTAAAATCGTATCACTGAAATTTTCTGACACTTGGAATTCAGATATGCCTGTGTCTGACTGTAAACACCACGAAAGTGAGTGGAACACTCCAAAGTGGCACAAGAGAGATTACTGTAACCAAAAGAACTCTAACTTCATTTCTTAAATCCTAACCATTATGCATTCCAACAAACCACTGTGCAAGTAATTATTAAGTGCAAGACAAGCTTATCATATCAGAATTCCAAGGCAATAACTATATAAGCACCTGGAAGAGGACTTAGACCTCCAGAGCAAAAACACCACGTGACAGCTCTGGGAAGGAAGAAGAAAAAGGTCTCACAGGTCATTTCAGAGACTCGAAAGGCATTAACTGGTAAGTCAGAGAATAAGCACTTTCATGATTCAGCAGGAAAGTTATAGGCAGGAGAGGAAGGACAGTCCCTAAGGAATTCTGATCCAAGCCAAACAGCTTTTGAGTGATATGAAGATTGTAAAAAGGTAGTTCATGCAGGTTCATCATGGTCTAGATCTGTCATTTTCTGCTGTTTTCAATTACACTCCCCATATGGCAAATACAACTTTACTGACCGTAGGTACTTATCTCTCAGTTAGCTTTCAATCACCCTTTAAAAGTAGCCTTTATGGCACAAGATATAAGACAAGACTAAACAACTGGGTCCAGTTCTCATGCAGTGTCAATAGGCAGAGATATGTGATGTAGATGGGAAATCTATAATGGTTACTAAACTACATAAAAAAGGAGAAGAGCTGTATTGTCAGCGTTAATGCTCTTCTAACCTTTGAGAAAGTCTCATGTGAAGCATATGTCCACAGATAGAAAGTATTAAGGCATTTAGTGCAACATAGAAACTCCCAAGACAACCCATCCAGACAGGCATGACATGCTCCACTCGTGGAGCAATTGCTAATATGTTTGACATAATACTAGCTGCAAATGAACTCACTGAAAGCAATTCACTGCTGACACACTCACTATTCAAAGGTACTCAGACTTCCCTTGTTCTGCTCTTCGTTTCTGGTTCTTCTTACAGTGTCTTTTCTAAATGCATTCAAGCCTTTAATTCTGATTTAGCGTTTCAGTTCACAGCTTCTATATGCACTTGCAAGACAGAGGCATGAGATAAAATTAGAAGATTCAGAAGAGGAAATGGATATTTAATGCAAAGAAATCTGTGCTTCTTATCAGATAGTTTTAGAAGTCTCCCTCTTCCCCATGGTTATAGCTAATGGCAAAAATTTAGAATAGGAAGGAACTATAAACATGCTGGTGTAATAGTACTTTAGTGATCCCAGATCAACTTCGCTCAACACAGTTGTGTGTATTTTTCCTAAATGCCTTTACTATATATTGGAACAAGCATTCACAGGATTATTTATGATGTGACCAGAATAGAAATCACTAAAGCATTCATCTCTAGTGCTGTTTGAATGTGTACTAGATTTCCTGCTAAATTCCTCAAGGCAAAAAGAGAAGATGCACAGATGGGAACTATCTCTGTACAAACTGATGCATTAGGAAAGAAAAATCAGATTAAATCATAGTTAGTCTCACCCACTTCATGAAGCTCAAGAGACCCATAGTAACAGTGGTTGCAATTTAAACCTATCCTTGGAAAGTATTTGTGAAAAGATTCTGATATTCAGGTAGTTTGATATAAACACTGATAAAAAAAATTGATCAAGGCAGAGATAGACACACTCTGAGATGAGCGAGGGATTGATGCAAGTGAGCCATGTCAAAGGGATGTGTATCCTATATTAGATCACTCTCAGATTCTTACACAAGGTTATGTAGCATTTGGTTCCTTGGGAAATAACACCAACTGCAGTGTTAGAGGCCTACACCTACTAAATATCATTGGAGAGAATGAAGAGAGTTTGAGAGTGAGTACAGGTGGAAGCTATTTGGTAAAAAAATTTAAATGCATGAATACCTGTGACAGAATGTGCTAGTTTGAAGCTAGCTAGAATGTTTTGGTGAGAAGAATTAGATTACAGGCTGTGAAAGGGAAACAATGGTGATGTCTACTTCACTCATAGGCTTGCCAAGATGTATAAGAGCTAAAATCCAAACATAGATAAGACATTCGGTCACTTCCTGGGCTTTGAGCTGCATTTCTCACTCTCTAACCTAACCTGATTAATCCATCTGCTTCCTAACCCCCCTGGCTGACCCTCCATTCTTCCTTGGGCACAAGGCAACATCTGGAGTAAGGTACAGAGGGGTGGGAGAAGGTGGAAGGGCAATTGGGAGCCCCTCCTGGGGACTCAGGTTTCGGGGGGGGCTGTTGGGTTTCCATATTACCTTTTAACTTGTATATTTCTGCATAAAACTGTATATACTGTAAATACCTGCTTGTATATTGTGTTAGCTGTAAATATAAAAGCTTCATTCAATTTCCAGAGCTGTCCGAGTCTAGTCTTGGCGATTCCTGAAGCGGGGGGGGCAGATAACACCCAAACCATCACACAGAATCCACCGAAGTGCTGCATCAGCTTGTTTCAGGCTCAGTCCAAAACACTTGAAATCATTTGAAAGTAATAGCCATTGGAGCTAATCATGCAAAACCAACTGGGAAACTGAGAACAATTATTGACAAAGTTCCTTTTTATCAAGTCCTTCTAGTGCTTACTAGATGTTCCAGCATTAAAAAGCCATTACTAGGATCTATAGACATCCTTTGTGATGTGCTTTTTCCCACTGATTTATCATCTTCTATTTCACAGTAAACCCCTGACTATAAGACTGAAGTGATTTCAGATTTGCACACAGCTTCACTAAAGTATTTCAGAGATATTTCAAGCAGCATTAAATCAAAGCTTTTGACCTTGGCAAATCATTTTATTATAGTTTCATTAGATGTCTCAGAAAGATTGCCCACCTTCCTTACTGCTAATTTCTCAATATAGCACACCTCTAATTTTAGACTTACAGAGCTATTGAACTTCCCCTGAAAACAAAGCACCTGAATTTGTTCCAACACTCAGGCTTCCTTTCCTTTCCCCTTTTCCTCTGTCCCTGAGCATTTTGACTAACATAAGAAAGGTATTCCACATTCAATTTGACCTTGTTCTATTTCATTGAAAATGGCCAGGCTTCCTCAGTGTCATTCATTGCTTCTCAGCAGCCAAAAAGATTTCCAATGCTCATAAGAAAGGAGGTGAAAAAAGCAAGGAAAAGAACATAGGAAACAGTTCTATTGCTGGTTTCAGTTTGAACAAAGCAGTACATTAGTTGCTAACCTGTGCAGAACTAAGCTATTTGAAGAGAATTAGACGAAAGTCTCTGCTATTTTTAACAGAAAATTTCATTTCAGCTCAAAAGAGCCATCTAAATTTTTCTCAATAATACTTTAACTCTGCCTAGGTCCTGGAATCCCATCTCACTTGAGTCTAATCACAGTTTTTAAAGTAACTGATACTACTCCTGAAAAAGTGAGCTTGGGTCTCTAACTCCAATTTGCAATATTACTAGATGGCAGATAAAAGTAATGAGAACAGAGTCACTCCTGCGGACATTCATTAGTATAAAGCTACATGATGCATATTTAGGCAGTGGCCCTGCAAAAATATTTTATAATAAAACCACTCCAAAAAGCAAATGTTTATGGCACATTAAATCTTACTTTTCTTAAAAGACCTGAGTTTCCAGTTCTATGTAATACTTTTTGTGATGATGTATCATAACATGCGACTTCACAATTGTCTGTGGTTATTATTCAGACTGAAAGTGTGAGCGCATTATGCCCACTCTCATCCTGCTTATGTGCATATGTAAATGTTGCAATGCTAATCTTTATATGGTTTGGGGAAATAAATTGTTTTCCCCCACATTTTATCCCAATAATATCTGGAAAAGAGAATTTTCTCAGTGGAATTACACATCTTAGCTGTGGTGCAGCACTTAAACTTATATTTGTCGGTAGCTTGCTAGTCCTTGAATTCACAAACATGTTTGCACACCAACAGCTTTCCCATTAACTCCCAATCAAGGACAGCCACAAGGCTGAATTACTACTACCATGTCAAGAAACATTTAAGGTTCACAGCTCCTGCCTTTCAATCTTCGCCACATAGGCACCTTTAGTGGTGCCTTTACTTTTTGCCTAGAAGCAATAGAACACTACAACATATGAAAGTGGTTCCTGTGCATGTCATTCAAGCTTGGAAAAAAAAATCACAAGGTGTTCAGCACAGAAAGTCCACACCCTCACAAAGTACCACAGCAGTTCTTCGGGCACTCTGTGTTGCAAAGATGACTGTATTCATCCTAACTGTGGTATAATGAAGTGGGAGCAAATTAGATTAGTCGAGGGAAAGCAAATCCAGGCAGACTGCATCAGGGGATTATGTTAGAGCACTTTCCCAGTTACACCTTCACCTGACTGAGAAGAGACCCTATGAGCTAGTCATTATGTATCTAGTCACAGACTTCCATGGGTTACTGGATGCCATTTACCCTGGACTTTGTCAAAATGACCATAGACAGAATCCTTTTCAACCCATGCAAAGCCATGTATCTATTGAATTGGTGGTATTTAATCACCCTACAACTCCAAGAAAATTCATGGTTACTCTGGCAACTTCATGCATTTCCCTATGGACACAAAACACTCACTTGAAAGGAAAATGCCTTTATCAATATGACAAATTCATTACCTGTTTTGAAATCTAACATTCAAGCTAGTCAGAATAAAGTAGCTATAAGACCTGCTACTTATTCAGACATATTTTGGATGCTGCCTTGGATATCTCATTGTGCACAGCATGCAGGTGTATAGGTGTTCAAAAACATGCACTCTTATGAACACAAACTCCAGAATTCAGAATTCCACAAGAGTTATTTATACAATACAATCCTATGTTAACTTGAGAAATAATATTAACAAGTATAGACCATGTTGTGACAGCAATTCCCCTCTTTTTGGAGTCTTCTGAAAAACTGTGAAATCAGTAGGAATTACCATTCTGAGAGTATCACTATGAATTAGTTTTAAGCCAGACTTACAATTAATTAGAGGATGCAACTATTAAGCAAAAACTTGAGGTATATATATTTTATTTCTAATGATAATCTAATGATTACTTCAGTCATGTTTGTATTCCTGATATATTAAATCACTCTAAAATGAAAAAAAAATCTAAATTCCTCAAAAAAAAGCTACAGAGAAAATAATCTAATCTTCATGATCAAAATAATATATTCAGCAGAACCTTCTTTCCTTCACTAGACCGTTCAAGTGTGACAGACATTCTGGTCATTAGCATGCAGCTATTCTGTCATTCCTCACTTGTAACTCTAATTCTACATAAGGAGATGTCAGAACTGTAACAAGCTTTAACCTACCCTATATGTAAGCTGAGGAGTACCCATAAACCACAAGTAACTGAAAGCAAGTCTAGATCCAGCAGACCTAACTGCATGTCTATATTCAATCTCCTGTATTTTCCACTTTAATGAGGCATTTTAGGGAACCAAGGACTAGGTTGATTTCTTCTGTAAATTGTTTTCAAAGATTTTGACACATGAGCTATGTTGATTTGCTTTTTCCCTAACTTAGTGTTATATGTAAATCCCAGCAGTGTTTGTGTACCAATTAATGTCTTTCACTGCTGTCAATTATTACATCTCAAAGTTGTATTTTCCTTCAGTCTGCTATCCAGCATTTTCACTCTCAGTATTTATTCTCAGCTTTTCAGTGTATTTCCAATTGTTTGCTTTACAGACCTATTACCTTTCAGAGGCAGAAAGTACATTATCTCTAATGTCAGCTCTCCTCTTAGTTTTCCAGAGTTATTATTCACCATAGCTGCTTCCTGTAATGCTCTTTCCTTAATGGATAAGGGAACAAGGGGCTGTAGTTCACTTAATTGTTCCAAACTTTCTTTTCATTACCTGCCTCTTCGCCAGCATGCAGTAAAAAGTGCACTTCATAGGAAGAGGGCTCCAAGTACCTTTAATACACACCGAAAATTGTGTTGCAGATGAGTCTGTGAATGGCTGAACACAAAATGCTTTCTTTTCCTGAGACATCATAAGTAATACCTTCCATTTCCTTTCTTTTAGTTTTCTTCACTAAGCAAAGGACAGAGTAGATCAAACATAAGCTCTTTTTCAACATGTATTTATTTCATTTCTTGTGCTGGAAGATGTGTCAGAATGAGAAGAAATTCCAGCTTGGAAGTCCACCTGATTCTAAATTAAGTCAAAACATCTAGGGGCCAAAATCTGAGCAATACTCCTCATGTATGTATTTAAAGCACAAGTATTATCAAGGAGCAGTATTTTTCCTTCAGGAAAAAAAAAAAAGTGTGTTCATAGATTAAGAAGAAATAACCTGCCTTCCACAGTCAAAACCAGTCATGTTGATTAGGTCAACATGAGACAGAACAGACATATTTTGTTGATAAATTTGGCTATAAAAATCTACCACTCTTGATTGCTGCAGAAACACAGACAGATTAAAAGCTTCACAGATTTACCTTGAGCTGTCTGATACTTCAAATGGCTTGCCTTTCTTTTTTTCCCCCTACAGATGGACCTGCTCATACCAAATATCTTCTCTATTATTCCTAAGGTTGAATATGCAAGATTAACTACTGAAACTGCCAGGAAATTCATTCTTTGAAACTAAATAATTTGTTCTAACATTTAAGGCATCACACAAGAGGAATTTAAAAAAAAATCTGTCACTTTGCACTTCTCACTGAAGTGTTTGATCTTGAATGATTGATATAAAAGCAAATCATAGAGGCATTTTCACTACATGCATTCATTACTTACACTTTTATCTAGTGTGTGTGTCTGCAAGCCAACAGACTGGGAGCTACTGCAGCAAGACACAAGGGAAGTGTCCTGCTCTATTCTTAAAAGTAAGACTGCATGCAGTCAGAACTTATCTGCTGATCTTTACAGAGACACTTGAATAAGGACAAGTGTCTTATTTTTGACTGAACATAAACTGGGGGGGGGGGAACACAACAGAGGTATTAATCTCACAATTAGACAATTAGCTTATACACCTAATACGAGTCCTGCCAGCCTTTCCTTTGTCTGAAGCTTCAGCAACAGAAAAGGATGCTTGGATGACACCTCACTCACCAGGATTATTCTCCACACATAAAGATATCACTCTATGTGGTTCTAAATCATTACCTTCTAATATTTTGCTATGTAAACTATTTCTGTTGTTACAAGTACTCCAGGTGTTTGCAAACAATAGTGGGAACATTGCGAAGCTGACCTTCCAAGCTAGGGCTTAGATTCACACACACCAGTTTCTGAAGCTTTTAATACAGAAGAAAGTGGTATATATTCTTCAGTCCTTTGCTATTATCAGTTTGACCAAACTTGCTTTTACACCTCTAAATCCATTCTGGGGTGTCATAAGTAACTTACAGCTAAGGACACAACATCATACCATTCCAAAGGAATTTCAGAAGAAAATGCAGACCACACCTTGCATGCATCCTGGGTTTTTTTCTTAACATTCAGATAAAGCATAAATTCTCATTTTAAAGAGCATCAGACAAGATTCTGGCTGAAAAAGCTAAGATGAAATCTAGAGCAACATATAAATATTATTTGTTGACAATGTGCATAGAGATCTTACATCCCAAATCTTCTTAAAATAATGCAATAATGTTTATCCACTTCAGAAAGTGTTTATACCTTATACTGAATTAATTAGCTGATAATTTGATCTGCTCTGAAAATTATGACTAAGTATGAGATGAACATAAAGAACAAAAAAGGAAAAGGTCACTCATCTCTCCCTCTCCTGACTCACCACTCTTTCTCATGCAGTCAGCCTGTTTTTCCCTAACATATAAAATGCTGTCTCTACAAATTTTTACCAGGGCATATCAGGTTGCATCACCACAAAAGAACTTATCTTAGCTGATCTGAATATTTTAAGGTAGTGCATTTATTTAAGAGACATTATTTGGGATCAAAAAAAGCTTGCCACAAAAGTTGAGCCATAAATTCAATAAGTCAACTACTGAAGAGGCAAAGAAACATGAATAATATAGTGTAGCTTTACATAGGATGTACCCAACAAAAGGAAATCATCTCTCATAATTATAAGTATATATTCACCTACATATATTACTTAAAGATCTCTAGTTTTTAACCACCCTTTGCTATTTGGCAAGGTTTCAGTATATGTGGCTGTTTCACAACTGCAAGAATTACAATGCAGCCAAATACTGAAGAGAAGATTAACAGAATATGGATTCCAGTATTTTAAAACTTGTGCAAGAAAACATGTCTTGATGAAAACAAAAAGAGTAGGGTGGAATCAGAAGCAAGGCATTCACAACCTGGTCCTAAGTAACAGATCCTCAGTTTCCAAAACTCCCTTGTATTGTTGCTTAAAAATTCACTATGAATTCTGTAATGGTCAGATAAGCAGAGAGATTGTTTCCATAAAAAGACGTAATTACCACATCAGCTGTCATCTTTTTAACAGCCATCACTCTGAACAGTCTCAAAATGCTTAATCTCTCAATTCTTTCTTACAAGAGCCATTCAAATTCAGAATGGATGTTCTGTGTAACATCCTTTCCAAAATCTTTGTTTACAAAAAAATAAATAAATGTCTAGATAAAGGTCTAAATACAAACAGATGGATAGAAATTAGTGCAGCATTACTGTGCTTAATGTTCTGTTACTAAAATAGGGGAGCACAAGAAGGATTAACATTTTAACTATTTGCACAATAACAATAATAATATTGAGGCAGTAAATTATGGACTCTAAACTGTCATTTCCCTATTAGATTAAGTATATTACAGTCAACAGGGCAAGGTCAGACCTAGCTAGTGCTCATCACCACATGATTCTATCTCCTTACCTTGTGCAGACATTAGATATTATGATGACCCTGTGAGAAGTCAGATCAACCAGTGATTTCTGCAGATGCTACCCTGTGGCTCCATAACCATCAGTGCTGATACAAGGGAAACAGGGGGAACATACAGATGAGGAGAAGTCTTGGATCTGCTTAGACTCCACTGGAACAGGTTGCCCAGAGAGGTAGTTGAGATCTCATCCCTGGAGATATTCAAGGTCAGGCTCAACAAGGCTCTGAGCAACCTGATCTAATGGAGGACGCACATGTGCACTGCAGGAGGGTTGGTCTGGATGACCTTTGGAGGTCCCTTCCAACCCAATCCATTCTAAAATTCTAAGAAATTTGACACATCAGAGGAAAACAGAACTAGAGCAGTTTTCATTAAACATTCAGACTTAATGTAGCATCTTCCAACAGAGCAGTGGTTTATTAAATAATTCCTGTCTAGGTCTACTTTTGTGTAAGCTCAAACTGACACCTACTCCATTTAGCTCAGTTTGCATCTAGGGAGTTCATAAATATTCACTGAAGGGGCACATACAGAGCATCTGGATTTAAACATTTCATCATCCAAGCACATGAATTTCAGTTACAAAATTCAAAACTGCTGAAGAAGTTCATTAACAGCTTCTCATTCACAGCATTTAACAAAGCTCAGCAGAAAAAAATACAGATGCAGAAAAAGTGACTTTATATGTAACAAATATAAATTTAATACATATGTAACAGAACTTAAAGCCAGAAGTCCAAGTTCTCCAAACTCTGACAGCAAAAACTAGTCTCTGTTGTCTATACCATGGGAATAATATCCATTGCTTCAGTGTAACTGACTGACACTCAATCTTATGAAAATCGTGCCAGATAAAGATCAGTTATGGACTTTGAATGTGATTTCAGACTTTCAAATTTAAAATTTTCATCAATATTCATAGAAAGGTGACAAGAATATTGAGTAGATAACTAAATACTTTGAAAACAGTGACATTTCAGTTTACACTTTCAATATCCTGAGAACATATTTTCATCTAAAGGTATAACAAACATGACAAATGCAGAAAATAGGACTTTGGCTTATGTTCTAGCAGCAAAAGACCACCAAGCAATAAATAACATGTTCTGTCTTCACAGAAATACTCATCACATCACTGTAGCTCAAACACAAGTCTGTCAGAATACAAAAAGTTAATAATATTAATATGGCAAAACTTCCTCAGCAAATGAAGTTGCACAGAAAGTTAACAATTCTGTTTTCCACAGGTACACTATGAACACAATATACTTAGTATAAGATGGCCTCTTACATATCAATCTTTAAATATATGGTTTCACCACACTTAAGAACAACCATATTAAAAGCTAACTCTGTTGAGCTGGCAACCCTACGCTGCTAGCAATGTTTATACAGCATATGGGGATATAGATATATGAGTTAATATAACTATTATTCTCTGCACTAATCAGTTCTCCAAAATTAAACTATGTTAGCCTATGACTATGTCCAGAGGAGGTGCTCATAACTCCCTGCCAGACACTGAGAACATCACCAAACGTACAGCTGTTGCAAGTAGCACAAGATTAATTTCCCACCGGTCTAGTCATGGCTCATGTTTTTTGCTGTCAGAAAGCTTTAGCAAACTCATATGAGAACACAGGTGGGGGAAAAAATGCTTACAGCATTCTTGATTGTCTTGAGATGCTTCTAAAGCAGTGAACACTACAAAAACACTTATATCCATTTCACTGAATAAGTACTAGGTATCTAGCCTTTAAATTTCTCAGGGCAAGGAAGTCTTCTTGAAACAAGGACTTAAGCAGAGAGAGCAATTTTCATGGGAGAGTGAGGAGGACTGACTTGCTCTCAGTTTCACAATGGGAAAAATTATTTTTTCACAGTCACCTGTGCAAACCAGGTACAAGTTTTAATTAAACACAGTAGTGGGTCTGAAATACACAATTCAAGGTAAGAGTTAGAAATTCTCCATGCTTTATAAACTCTAAGAGGTTTCAATCAAACTCCATCAAAAGCAAAAAGTAGCAACTTTTGTCCATCTCATGCAAGATCTAGAGACAGACTGGTTATACTTCATCAATAATTAAAAAAAAAAGTTAGAGTGTATTTGGACTGGAGAGCAGCTTGAACTACTAAGAAAGCTGTTTTCAAAAATAAACTCTTCTATATCAAATACTTTTTATCATTTGAGCAGAAGCATTTCAAGAAATTGTGGTGTCATCTCTGACAGCAGCCCTGATTCCCTTGCAAAGAAATCTCCAACTTTAATAGAAGTGGAATCATGCACTACACGAAAGAAAACAACTTAAAAGATGGAACAGCAGCAAGAAGAAAGGGGGGGGAAAGGCTTCACACTCATGTAGTGACATAAAGCTGTAATAAAAGCTGTCAATAACAAGAGTGAAACAGAAAAACCACCTCACCATCAGTGCTTTCACAGTATCACATTTGCTTTAGGTTTGTGATGTAAGGAGAGGAAGAAAAAAAAACCCACACTTCTGCTCAAGAAAAATCGTTGCAAAATTTTTGGTGTTACTGCAATTAATTTGTTTTGTTTTTTTAATTAAATTCAGAGAGCTATGTCCAAGCCTAATGCAGTGTATAAAGCATATTACACATACTTTATCCTTTTTCACTATTTTACCTTGATTGCCAAATTGTTTTATAAGTGGTATTCAGGGCCTCATCCTACCATGTAGTCCAGGTGAAGGTTTATTTTCAAGTCTGGGTTAATTTGGAGTTAATTGAAGTTTCTTGGAATTCACAGCAACACATAATGAGCATCCCCTTAGACATACAAATACAAAGGGTACTGGAGATTACAGAGAACCTGTAACCATCTGATGTTTTGGATGGTATAATGGTACTCGGAGTTCTACTGATACTTTATCTCCTTCTTTCAACCTCTAGAATAAAAAAAGTATTTGGAATACAAGAAAGCATCCACAAACAAAACTCTGTCTGGCAAATATATTTTATTAAATAAAAAGGCTCAGTCATGAAGCTTGATAATAAAGGCTTGTGCAGTATTCAGCACTGAAAACTCTAAAATTATAATGAGATGGTTTGTGAACATTCTCATTATGTTAATCCAGATTCCTTCAGGAACATCCAAGATAAAAGCTGAATCTGACAGAAGCCATTTGTGGCTAAGCAACAGTTTCTGCACTCAAATATCTGAAGTGTGTGTTAGATCTACAAAACTGCTTTGTTCCTAATCTCCTGAGCTGTTCTTCATTAGACATGCAAAGCTTACTCTTGTATAATTTGACTGAATTAAAAAGGCAAAGCAGAAGAAGTTTACATCCTATACAGTTGTAACAGGAAGCAGGTAACTGCAGTTTTATTCAGCTGGCCAAGCAAGTGAAGCAATCATTTATGCTTTTTGGCACAAAATTCTGATACAGTTTTAAACACACTGTGAGTAGTTCACAATTATTAAGCCATCAGCAACAGCAACTTCATCACATGAGCTCAAGTATTATTTCTTAAACACAGTCAGTATATGTGCATTTTCTTATTCAAAGAAACATGCAGGAACTTGAAGATATTTCTTTTTTGTGATTTTCAAAAGGGACAAACCCAATACTTACTTTTCTAAATTCTTTTTTTTCAATTATTCAAATACTAAACAGACTTTAAAGAATTATTACCAAACTTTTCATTCATATTGGAACCTCATGGTTCTTAGTCTTGTAGCATGATTTGCAAACCTTAAAGTTGGCATTAAAAATGCCTCATGTAAGCTGGAAGCAAAGTCTTTCCTTGTGCAGTCAGCAACATTCCAACTTACATACCTAATTATTTCTTAAAACTCTAGCCAACTTTTCTGCCCTCCAGTAAACCCACAAAATGATGTGAAAGTTTCAGGGAACACCCCATTTACACAGTTAACCTCCTGGTTAAATACATAGTATCTTTGGGATTAGCAAATAAAAACACTCTTTCGTGACAACAAACAAAAACAAAACTCCAAGAATCCATCCTCCACTCAAGATCCACGGTACAATACCCTCACTAAAATCAACAAGACCATCAAAAGCTGAACATGGGTCATAATTGAACCTGAACTCTGATCGGTATCATAGAGAAGAGTCTTTAGGAAGAAAGCAGTTAGTAAAATACTAATGGTGTGCAAACCAATGCTGACCACCCCTGCAATTTTTAGTTCAACTACAGCAGGTTCAAGTAATTGCAAATATGTCAGTTGCTCTAAGACTACAAGTGCTTTCCAGTTATGTTTACATGGAAGGAATTAGCTATCTTCATTGCTTAATATTTGAAATTTGTGCGGAATTTTCCATGCATGCAAGCAAGTCTCCTTCTCTGGAGGCTTTCAAAACTCACCTGAATGTGTTCTGATGTGGCCTGGCCTAGGTAATCCTGCTTTGGTTTGGGGGGGTGGGGTGTGTGACTCAGTGATCTCCAGGGATCTCTTCCAACCCCTAACATTCTGTGACTCTTTTATTCTGATTTCCAATTTCTTCAGCTTTCTTCCAGACTTCATTCACGTACTGGAAGGCCACTACCATGTCTCCCTGGACTCTTCCCTTGTCCAGGCTTAACAACCTCAATATGATCCATCATCATCTGTCTCAGGCTCTACATATCCAGAGTTCTTTCGCTCTTGCTGCACTCAGTCCTGCAAAGCTTTATTTATTTTGCAGTGTCTCACTACCTCCAGGTTTAGCTACAACCATATCAGCTATAATATGATGAGCTTAACATAGCTGCCAGGCATTTATAAATCTCGCCTTATAGTGCCTAAGGAAAGCTAAGTATCAGTACCCCAGCTCAACACAGAATGACTGAAGAGATTTTCTAAAGCAATCAGCTGCAGTGAAAGGAAATATTATATATACACACACAGAAGTAAATCTGAAAAATCAGGATCATTGATATGTGAAAAGCTTCCAGCTTTTCTTTAACAGTACCTGCTTGTACCCATCTCAAAACCACTGCCATGCAGTAGAAATTATGCCAAAATGACAAATCTGCACAAAAATTCCCCCAAAACAGGTTTGCCTTGTATCAGAAGCTTATGCAACTTAGTATTCCCTAGCTATTCAAGTAGTACCAGAAATTAGTAATATTTGTCTACCCACTCATTATTATTTTTTGTCTTATCCTAAAGTTGAAACAGTGCAACAGTACTGATTATCACATTATGGATAGTTTTTGGTGTTAGCAATATACACTCATGCAGAATTGTGTGTAATGATGGCTACTCATTTTAGCATAGCTTTGAAAGTAAATGCATATAGAAATCTCAGTGAGAATTACTACAGCATGCAATGGCTTATCTTCTAGACAACATGAGATGTAAAGAATATCTCATTTAGATATATTTACAACGTTATACTAGCTACTGATTTAATCCTCAAGTCCTATCTCCAAAATAGTAAAGTCACAAATTCATAAACAGACTTTCAGAAGCACTTCTTCTCATTAACAGTTTCTCAGATATTATGGGGGGGAAAGGAAAACCAGCAAAGCTCAACATTTACTCTTGCAACTTATTAGAAGCCACAAAGCAGAATGCTGAGTAAAGACTCAAAGCATTGATTTAGAATGCTGGTAGTATTCAGATTCAGTGACACACATACTTTAGGGGAGAAAAAATTCCAGACACAGATTTGCTGAAAAGAAGACATGATACACTTTACCCTTTTCCACAAAGGAACATTTTTGGACCAAAGTAGACATAAATCTTTACTATTCATGCTAATCCTTACTCTTTTTGATGAATCACCAGTGAGGGGTATAAAAATTAAATGTGCAAGTATAAAGCACATGAACACAGGCATCATTCTGGGCTGAGTGGCTCAAAAATTCTCAAATGTCATTAAGCTTGTTTCCAGAATATATCTGAACCAGAGAACTAGAAAATTAAGTACAATTAAAAAATAAATAAGAATGTAATAAAGAGTGTGAGTTCTTCTTGGACAGATAGCTTCCTTTATCTCACGTTATTAATTACTCCTTCAAAAATTGTCACACTTTAGTCACCTTTCACTGTGTGAGCCAACACTTAGCCAAACTTACTTAATTGAATTCATTCAGAAAGTTCTTCAGTACATGGCTTTTGAAAAACCAGCTCTTTGTTGTGGCATTTACAATAGCCTCTGGTTATCAACTATCCACAGTTAAAAAGACTGACAGTGCTCTTAACTCTAACACAGCTTTTTAGCTAAAAATTCCACTTGCCAACTTATGTGGTCAATTGTTTTGAAGAGGAGAATACATTTGCTTACAAACATGACTTATGGTAAGGAAATGGATGAGTACATTTGAAACAACTAGAAAAAACAGGTATGTCTTCAGCCATTGTGATTATGTCCTAAACCAGCCTTAAAAAAACAATATCAAATCTAGTTCTACTCTTAAGCTTATGGAAGATTAAGACTGTCACAGCAGCTAATAGTCCTTATTTTAAAATCACAATAAGAATATATCATACCATCTTTAAGAAAGTATTAGTCTTCTCATCCTTTGTATTTTGAAATGGGGAGGTTAAAAGTGAGCATAGTGAGATAGTAAATTAATACTAACAAAATGCTTAGTCATTTGCTATATCTGAAGGCAAGTGACATTTTGGATGGTATTTGGTGAGCATAAATTGAACTGACCTTGGAAGAAAAATTAATGTCCTCATGTGCATAAACCAGTGAGGAGCTATCTATATGCAGTTTCACACCTCATGAACTTTTACACATTAGTCATCTAAATCACAGATCCAAATACAGAATCTGGCACTTGGGACATCATGTGGATTTCTGATATACCTTAGCAAACGTAGGTCCTGAAATAAATGGATAGATTTAAGTGATTTACAGATGTGTGGGTAGGACAGTAGGGGAGATTGTTATTTTCGGGTTTTATACCAGAGATATACCTAAGGTAAAGGTAATCATTGTTCTGCCTAAATAGTGTTTCAAAACACCATATTTGAGAGAGCACAATGGCATGGAAACTGATTATACGAAACATGAGTGGAGACTGCAGAATTTCCTAGCATCTGGCATACTCAGTTAAATGAAGAGCTTGTCATATGCTGGCTTTTGAAATGTGGCATGTCACTTAAAGTCTGCAATGCTGCAGCGTGGGTGAAATGACATGGCTGATATGCCAGTATGTGACATACCTTTAATTTCACATGCCTTGCATAGCTGCATCCCTCATTGTGAAATGTAGCAGGGGCATATTTTTAAGGTAATGTTACTTTTTTTTTCCCCTCTTTTTTTTTTTTTTTTTTTTTGCTGGACTATTTGCTCCAATTTGCAGTCACAATTAACATTTGAGACTAGCCAAGCTGGTACACTTCAACTGGAGATTGGTTTTAGCCTCTCATAATGCTAATCACCATTACTACTATAATTTATTTTATATCCAGGAGAAAAATGTGTTTTGTTTTGTTTTTTCATGAACTGGACTATCAAAGAAGGCACATAATAGATGCATGATGGAAACCTCTATAGAAACATTTTTAGCATGAGTGAAAAACAAAATGAAATGGCAAAAATAGGTTATATATTCACCATAGAGAAATCAACAAAATGAGTGGTTTAACACAGATTATAAAAATATCCAGTGATATGTTTTCATATAAAAAAAAAAGACAAAACATACAGACTATACACTGCTTAAAAAAAGCTAAATCAGCATTAGAAACACCAAGAAGGTGCAGCACCACAAAATGCAATTACAGAATTTCTTATGCTGTAAAACTGAAAAATATCACAAATACAGAGCTAAAACAGAATTCCAAAGCAAAAGACTTTTATAGAGCTTTTCAGAAAATGACAGAGCACAGTTCCATACTGCTTTGCTGTGAAGCTAGATACCATGTTATACAAATAAAATGGACTACTCTCAGTCCGCTCTTTATGAACTTCTGCCACTGCTGATATTCAAAACTACGCTGCTGCCATGCCAGCTTCGAAATTAAAGTACTGGCTAGAGCAAAGTATTATGGGGTTTGAAGTTCTGACTGTAGCAGGAGAGCATTCCTGTTCTGGTTACTGCTTTCAGAATGTTAGTCTTTCCCACTTCATAGGTTGCAAGACAGGGGTTGGGGTCGCTGCCTTGAGGTCACTGCCTTCTGCTCCTGCTTCAGCATTTTACTGCTTTTTTCTTCAAATTGGTTAAGGTAATTGTGTCTTTTTCCAGTAAAACTCTTGAACTCAACTCAGAGCAGGGAAGGGGGTTGTGTTACCTATCCTCCCATCTGTGTGGGGAGAAAGGCTTGTGAGAGCAGGTTGTGCTAACTCAAGACAACTTGCTTCTTTAAATACAACCCCTATCTCCACCTCATTTCTGCTTTTGCATCTCTGGTTGGCAGAGTATCTCACAAGGAATATATAATGCTGATCATTAACAAACATTTCAGCTAGGTTACAGTTTATAAATATGCAATATATAACAATGTTCTTTTCTCTCAATAATAAAAAATATTTTCAAAATATCAACATCACTTAAGTGCTACTAAAAGTTTCTTTTTGGGTAGCAATGGAAATTTGCAGTTACATTTGAGGGGACAGGTCCAAAATAAGGGAATAAACATAGAGGCTTTGACACTGTTTACCAAAATATTCCTCTCATTGTCTGGCTGTACCCATCCTAGGGCAGCTACATTTCTGTCTATTTAGTCCTTGGTCTTCCTGCTGAAATGAACCTGCAATCAGCCTGTTCAGAAGAGACTTTGGTAATCCAAAGGATTTGATTTCTGCACACTGTGGCTCAATATCCCCAATTCAGTCAGTTATTATGTGACAGTCCAGCAAACCAATGTCCAACTGGTTCGTACGAAGTCAAAGCAGTTCAAATCTTGGCAAGTTCTGTATTCTGTTGCCACTCCAACAATTCTATTGTCAATATTTTGGTTCAGTAGTTGGGAAGGTAACAACCCATTCCATTCTAATACTCCATGTATTCAAATTTTAGAACACATAAAGCATGTACTTATCCATTTCCACATGTATGTAACACCATTGGTTTATATACACTTCTATATTTCTTCTAGGTTCATGAATAGTTTTCAAAATCTACTGGAAGAACAAATCAATTATTTCCAGCATCTGAGCAGAAGGAAAGAGAGAAAAGGAGAACAAAAAAATACAGAAGAAAAAAACCCCACAATTACTACTTTCTTAGAGAGGAACAAATTGTATTGAATCCTCAATAAATGTGGTGTGAGCAGTCTGTGTAATATACACTCAGAACTATCAGAGAAAATAATTTTGAAATATAAAAAGAGCTCCAAAAACTAGATAAAAGAATGTAAACACAAGGTATTATTTTTATTCTGTGTTATCCACCTGACTCACTGCCATAATTTTCTAGGTAGGAGGATGAGAAATAAAAGAGAAAGCTTCAATATCTTTTCCCTTTACTCTCTTAGTGAAGAAATGACTGAAGAAACAGAACAATCTGAAAGAGCACATTTTCCTTTGTGACTGCAAAAGCTGTGAGAGACTAATGCCTGGCACCTTTTAGCTGTGTTCAAAATTTGTGATGTTATTTTAAAAATGAATAATTTATGAAAAATTATAAAATTAAAATGCTTCCCACAACTCCCCTAACAATTTCATGCAAATATATTAACTGCACATCACTTGTTCTACAGCTCCTATTAACCCTTTCTGGTGGAATAAGGAACTCTCTACACTGTTGTATGTAGTCCTAGGCATGAATAGCCTTGAAGGTAAAAATCACAGACCAGGCCATTGCTATCACAATTGTAATTATGTAGCAGACAAATAGACATACCTTGATTAAATCATTTTCCCTAGGATTTTAACTGAAACCATCATGCATCTAACACAGTATGGATTGCATCTACATATAGCAACAGTGCAAATCACTGTGTACCACAAGAATACACTGAAAACACTCCTCCACAAATGCTGGCCCAGGAGTGGGCTGGCTATGCATTCGCTGGCCTTGTCTTTTCAGAAATCAAAACTGTCCTAAATCTAATCGGATTTATGCTGGCTGCCAATGTTCCTACAGGCTTCTGCACTAGCCAGACTGACAGCTCTATAAGGAAGGCCCAGAAACACACTCTGCAGCCTCCAGGGAGAATCCTTATGTTGAGCACATCCCTCCATGGCCAATTAAACTGCCTTTAAGAGTCACCTTGCACTGCTGGCATGGTGCAAAGAGCCTGCAGTGCAGCTGAGGACTAGGGCCAAGGTGTTGTCAGTTTCCATCCTAAAGTTCAGAAATGCTCTAGTAGAGAAATCTGAGAGTTACTTTCACAGCTCATTGCAGAAGCACCACACATATAACCTTCTCATAAAATAAAAGCCTTCCCTGTGATAAATGCTGCAGATGAAAGCATTCTCATAGCAGCTCCCATACCCAGTGAAGCAGGACTGGAAGACATGGTTACAGCTGCTGAGTATGGAAATGTCTGAAAGCAAGTTCAGAAAATGCTATGTCTATCTTTTGTAGGTATAGCAGATTAAAAGATATTTGGAAAGTTCTGTCTTTTAGGAAGCATTTTAAGGTTTATGTTGCTTGCAGAAGCTCTACATTTATTAAATATATACAACATCATTCAGTACAGCATTTTTACTGCTATACTATACAATGACAGTCATCTGTAAAATGCTGACTAACCAACAGCAGCTGTTGGAGCTGCAAACCAATCTTTCTCAGAAGTTTGAACTACAGATGAGAAACCTGAAATACTAAGGAACCAGCAAATGAAGACATGGAATTAAAACTAGCAGCTGACTTCACAAAGCTTCTGGAAACCAAAGATTCAAAAACCTAACACCACAGTCACCTGAAAAAACTTTTGAGAACATAAAAAAAACAAAAAAAATTGCAAGTACACTATAAAGACTTGAGGAAGCATATAAATGTAAAGCCTTTTTAGTAAAGTCGTTTTTTTTGAGCTAAAACAAAGCTATCTGCACCACAGAGTATATAGATGGTTGATTTACTATGCATGTGCATGTATATGGCACAGCTCTCCTTGGCTGTAGCAAGAACGCACTTGGGCTCTCTGTCGGTTAATTAGTTAACAATCAGGAAGCTGTGTGGATGTCCATTATGAATTTAATTAAATCAAATTGCAGAGATATTCTTTGAAGCATATTTTGAACACATGTTGCACAGCAACATTTCATGTTGTGGTGCACATCTTAATACCAACACATTCCTGTGGGCCTCTAGTCCTTTGAAATGCTAGAACTATACCAGACACACTCAGTCCTAGGCCAGTTTCACACAGGTTCTTCTCTTGCCTCTTGTTTTATACCCTCTTTGCATCAAATCATGGCTTACATTAAAAATCATTGGGTGCATTTATTAAAACTAATTTCTTTAACACACTACAAATTGGTGATATTTTTCTATGTCAAATACAAATTAATTTTTGATCATGTGCTTACGATAAAAGGCAACATTAAAAGCAAAGAATATCAGAGATTAACTAATTCAAGACACTTAACAGCCTCAGGGCTAAGAAATTCAAACCCAGATCATTTATTTACCTTGAGAAAGAGCAAACATTGAAAGGCAGACAAGTCTCTGTGCACACGCATTTATTTTTGCTAGTGTCCTCTTGTCACGGATCGAGTTGAACAGAAATGGACAGCATCTCCTTTACACAAGTGGACTCTTAGGGATAAACGTCTCTAATCTTAATAACCCAGGCAAGAGGAACACTGACAGAATGATTTATGATTGCCATGATATAGTCATAGAAATAAATGTTAATGAGTGAAGATACCTTGCAGAGTAAAGCATTATGTATTCCTTTAAAAACATGTTTCAGTAACAGCAGCTCCCAAGAGGCAGGTGCCTTCCAGTGCAGATATCATACATTCTTACAGCACATTCATTTCATGCTTTTCATCATTTCCCCAAACACATCACTTACACATGGGCTTGCTAAAACAGAAGTTTTGTTCGTATTTTTTAGTACTCTAAACAGTACTCAGAATAAAGGAATAAGGACATAAAGAAAATAAAGGGAAAGGAGCATATCATTGTTTGAATCCAAGTAATGTTTTCTGTAGCTGAATTAGTTTTATTTATTCAGTTTAATTATTATTTTATCAGGAAAATGTAGTCTGCATAACACGAAAACAAACAAAAACACAAACAAAAAAACAGAACTACACCTTTTATTCTTTACTATTTTATAGTACAAGAGAAACACAAGGAAATCACCTATAGTCATGCTATGATAAATCTCTATCCAATCAAAGCTTCCTACTTAAAGTCCCTCTCTTCTCTGTGCTCTAAACTTCTCAGCAGAGGGAATGAGAATTTGAGATGTTGCACAATGTCAGTAGCAAAGCCAACATTGAGCAAAAAATAAGATATCTTTATCATTGTAATTTGAGACACAAAAAACCCAGCATCTTACTCCAAAGAAGCAGATAACTTAGTCTTCATATTCTGGATTCATAGGCTCCTATTAGCAGGAGCACTTTCTATTCAAACAAATATAGGGGGAAATAAAATCTTGATTCTGTTATATTTCAAACAGGAGAATTAGATTAAATAGCTATAAACACAGAAGCAGGAGCATACGAGTCCAAAGTCCAGCTCATTTCTAGCCTTTTTGTGGACTCTGTGTATCTTTCCATTTTAATGCTTCCACTTTCCCATTGGAAAATTCGAAGTACAAAATGCTCTTGAGATGTATTTCCACATTTTTAGAAAATGCCAGGAACATGAAGTGCCATAACATTGTTAGTGAGATTAAAACAATCACACACAAAACTCAATAAACACTGCTGTATTACAGCTCTTAAGTGTAACTAATAAAAGAAAGTAGGTTACAACTGACTGGTTCAGTGTGTCTCCTGTTACATTCAGTGTGTCCACTCGAATACTCAACAGAATATAGGCACAAAATAATTTGCTGGGAAAAAAACCCATGCTTCAGTATTCCTGATGTAGCTGAATAGAAAGGCCAGATCTAGAAGCAAATGATGGCACTAATTGCAAAATTTTGCTTCTTATTGATTCCTTCAGAGAGCCCACAAATGACAGTGCCCATCATCTGTAAAATTGAAAGTTGGAAGCATGCAGCTGCAAAACCGTGTAGGCACAACCATGGCATATCCACTAAATGTTGTGCCCTGTAGATCACAACTCACTATAAATCCATCTATCTAGCAATTAAATATGCAGCCTGAACCTTCTGTTAAAAAGGGCACGGGTACAGATTGTACTGAAACTAATCATTATTCTCACTCACATCAATTCATAGCATGTAGAGAAAAGGCTGTCTCAGAGAACCAATCATTAAAGCCTACCCAATGGTACACAAAAGTACTACCAGTTGCATCTGTCTGTGATGCATTTTTTATTAGTTTATTCCATGCTTTCCTGGGGAAAATGAAAAGCCATGCTTAGTCAAAAATTGCTCTTTCTTGCAGGAATAGTCATGAAACAAAACAGTAATTGTTTTGGTATGAACACGACTGAAACACATGCAGAAATGTTTCAATACAAACAAACATTTTCTTCCATGTTCTGTCTCTCCTAACCAATAAAGTTTTCAAAAGAAAACAAAATTGCTTGCTGGCCTAAAAGGCAAAGGTAGCAAGGTAACAAAATCATCAGGAAAGCAATATTGAGCTGAGCAGTACTGTAAGCTGTATTTTACTACCCTTGCAGAAATGTATCATTAAAACCACATGTCAAGTTACATGGACACTTGTAAAAGAGTGTTCTGTTCTTCCTAACACTAAATTTGTTGCATAGAACTGCGGCAACATCTCTATTCATTAGCTTTGCACTTGCCATAGAGAAGGAAACGATGGCAGGTCACAAAGGAAAGTTTTTAGACAATAGCTTGTCCTTTCTTTTGGAAAGAAACTGATTAAATCCATTCAGTGTGGAGTAAGGAAAATGCCTACATCAGCAATCTGATCTTTTTCTCTGTGTGGATTCACTTTACAAGTTAGAAATAGCATCCATTGCATTGTAGATTTTTGTTTGTTTTTTCTTTTTGAAAGATAACACTCCAGAGAAAAAATATGAGTGGTTACTGCTGAGCTGAATGATTCCTTTGCTCTGCATTAGGAGTTCAAGATGTTCAATACCCACTCAAGTGTTTATTGGTTTACCTGCTCTTAGACTTGCCTCAAAGCCACCAGTGCTACCCAGCCCTGCATCTACATCTATGAACCACTTGACAGCTACTTAGATGTATAAAAATGCATATATTAGGAAGAAATTCTTTACAGTAAGGGTGGTACAGGTTGTCCAGGGAGATCATGAATGCCCTCTCCCTGGAGGTGCTCAAGGCCAGGGTGGGCAGGGCTTTGAACAATCTGGTCTAGTGGAAATTGTCCCTGCAAGGGAGCTGGAACTAGAAGATCTTTAAGGTGTCTGCCAACCCAAACATTCTACAAGTCTATTAAAAGAGAGACAGTTCAGAAGTGTTTCATTTTACATTAAGGGGGGGAGGGGGAGTATAGATTTCATAAAGCAAGTATCTTGACTTTGTTTCTGGTTTTTTTCCTTGTTAGTCTCACTTTTTGGACCTATTGGGATGTACAATACCACTATTACAGCAATATACCATTAATATTACAAGAAGGTAGTAAGATGACATAACAGCAGGTCCTATTCAACAAAGCTCACCTACACCCCACTTTGGTACATTCAGTTCAATGCAGCAGTAGCAGAGGAAAATTTTAACACACTACTGTACAGTTCTAGCAAGTAGGAGTGAAAGAAACTGTCAGGAATCTACACTGTTCAGGACTGAATACAGATTCTATCACAAAAATTGTCTATTACTGTATCATAGGCCATAGATTTTCATCCACATAGATCTTTGATGGGTTTTAGGTATAGCTAAGGCTAAAAAAATCCAAAATAAAAGGTGCATCCAATATTAACATCAAGACGTGGAAAGTTTTACTTTCCTCAAGGATGTTTGTCATAAGAATTTTAGCCATACTGGTGTCTTGTACAGGCTCTTTTGCTTTAAGATCATGCACAAGTGATGCGCTTATAAGATGCACTTCAGATAAACATTACATTACGAGGCCTTCCAGCACACAGCTTTCCCCTTTAGTGAGGTAGATGGAGGGACGTGAAGCATTTCACTAAATGTAAATCCAAATAGTATGGCCAACGTTGAAGTAAAACCCAGCTCAAAAGTCTAAGAACTGCATAGTGTTTGGCTACTATGATGAAATAATACCTGTTCTGATTGTCAGAATTACTGATCACCTCAAAGAGACACTAGATTACAACATGTATTTCTTCTGCCAGGCAGAGACACTTACATGTAATCCCACTTCTAGAAAATAGCAGTATGCAATAAAAAATTAAATACATCAATTTCTAAAAAGGATGGATAACCTTGTAGATGCTTTTACACATCTCTGTACTCAGCATAAGGATGCTGTAAGCCCTGATGGTGTGGATGTTAAGAGAAAAACATCAGCACACAAGAGTTTCTCGACCATGGTGCTCTGGAGAATACTAAAGAGCAGTGCGGATATGGCCATTATGACTGCAGTTAGGAGTGTGGCAGAGAACCCACACCTAGGAGGAAAGGGCTCCAGGGATTCTGTAGCAGTTAATTTCAAAGCTATCAGTCATTGTCATTACAAAGTGAAACAGGAATGACTGTCTGTAGCCAAAGGTGAAACAAATCTAGAAAGTGCTAGCACATGTCTAATTCAAAAGAAGTGTTTGGCTCAGAGTTCTGTAAGTTACGTTCAGTGGCTTCAAAAAAGGAAGACAGCAGGATTTGGGGATTTCTTTCCATTGGACACTCTCTTCCACTTTGATACTGCATCGGGGCAGGAATTCCTTAAAATTATACCAATAGAGAGAGAATAGCTATCAGCTTGCATTTCTAAACTCTTTGGTGAATGGAAGTGAGCTAGTGCTCAAGGCTCCAGGGTCTGGAAGACAGGGTTTGTTTAGATACGCCTCTTTTCTGTAACTTACCAACAAATTGTATTTCAAAACATGATTTTAGTATTCACACATCCCCTTTGTTATCACGTATTTGTTTTGAGAAGAAACACTGAACGTTTTTCCTCAGTAGTGTAGAGACACCCAGTGGAAAAAAACGAAGTAACACAGGAATTAAGTGACACTAGAGGAATCCAAGCTGCTGTTTAGAAAAATCATCTGTATTGTTTTATTATGCAGCGACTTCCAACAATGTAAGTATTGCCTCAGCTATCAATTGTGCAAAATTCTCATTTTAAAGTCTTCACAATCAATATTGAAAATAAATGATACATTTTAATCTTCTCAGTAGCCATTTCTTCTTTTAGATGTCTTTTCTGCGATTTGGAATAACAGAGGATGAGGGGGGAACAAATCCAGAATTAAAACTCCTAATTTTTATGAGGAATCATAAAAATATCCACAAAATGTTTTGCGTTTCTATTTTGCATAAAGATTTAAAATTGCATTCTGTTTTCTGACCTGATTTTATCTTCGTTTCCCTAAAACATATTGTAATGCAGAAAGAGGGGAAAGGGTTTAACAGACAACATGTGCGTGCTACTTACTGGGATGACCCAGAGAGAAGGGCAGCTGGGTAGAAATCACAACAATAAAATTTCCTCTTTTAAAGAAACTTTCTGGTTAAAGCAATCACTCCTTCATTTTATGTCCTGTGTCTAATGAGGCCCTCACATATCTTTGTTGTTTGAGGAGAAACAGATTAAAAGACTTAATTTCACATCTCTCTAATATGTTTTTGTTAGTTTCTTTTAATTGGACAACTATTACTTGGAAAAATGGTAGAGTTCATATTCTTCTTGCATTATGTTACCTCCTGCATTCTTCATCTGACCAGTGCAGCAGATGAAAAGCAGGGAAATAATTGTAGCTTCACAATTCTGTGGGCAAGCCAACACCAAGCTAATGTCCTAGCAACACATGTTTTTCATAAGACATTACTCATCAGCTGCATTAATGGATCAAAATTTTGTCCCTCTTCTGATGTCAGAGAGGCAGAAGTGTTTGGGGCAGAAGCCAGCCCTGTGTGCTTTATTCCAGTTGAGAGCTTTTCATCAATAGAACAATTCTCTACTGATTAATGACAGCCAGCATCTGGCTCCTTTATATCACCTGAACAGTAAAAGATGTCAGATCTGTGTAGAGATATGTCCTTTCATGTAGCAGTTAGTGACACCCATACTACAGGATATACTAGTTCGTTATAATATACCATCTATGTAATTCTTTGAATAAATTAATGGTATGAATCACAGCATTAAGTGCCTCTACAAATGGCTGAAAGGAGTAGCAGATGAGTATAATACCAAAACAACTAAAAAAAAAATCCCAAATCAAAGACAATATGGATTCTCATTTTACTTGATATTTTCTATTCATTTTGTGTATCTTAATTTTCTTTATTTGAAAGGAAAAGAATGGACAAGAGAATACTTTCCAACAATTTAGTTCTCTTTTCAAAAGTGGCTTTGTTAAAGCACGCATTTCATCCAAGTGAGTATTTCCTAAAGCCCCTTAGAATAATCCAGTGTAAACCTTCACCTGACATTTTTGGAGAGCCATCCAGAACACTTCAGATAGCGGTTTCGTTTGGTTGCTTTCCTGAACAACAGTCATTACAGAAATCACTATGTAGAATCCTGTTTTGTTTTCCTCTTCGTATTACCTGGCACTTTTTGAAAATTTCTTGTTATATTACTGCATCATACAAAACTAAAAGATCCTAATAAAACTCTCTGCAGTCAGATTAAGCTTTGACTGTTTATAGTCACCCAGGAAACAAAATTTGCTGTCGATACATATATTTACTCTTTTTAGTAATAATTTATGCATGTATAGAACAAGAATAGCACAGGTCCATGGACAGATCCCTGTGAGATTTCATGGATAACTGTGTCATAAACATGAATAATTTGTTCCTTATCTGCCAATAAAAAAATAACAAACCATTTCAAATCGTCTTTAAGAGTTGTTGAACAGCAGCAGTGCTGCTTTTTCAATAACCCTAAGTGCATGCACATTTGGAAGAAGCTGATTAAATCTTGATGCACATGGTTTTCTCTTTGACAGCTTGATAAGGGAAAACACAAAGGTAACAGGAGTACTTAACTACAAATCCACTAAATATCATTGTCTCGTTCAATAAGCACAGGTAATTACACATCCACATAAACTTTTAAAATAGCCATTTAACATAAAATCACTTCAAGAGAAATATGCAAAATCTCACTCTGACTACAATTCAACAGATTACACCAGCACAGCAGCTTTACAGCTGGATCTCTAGACACCCATTACAATTTGTGAGCTGTTTGTACTGTAGCTTTTGATATTCTTAAAGGATTGACGGCATCCATTTCCTTTCAAATAAGGTCGTTTTCAATTTAGCAGCATTCAGCAACCTGCAAATCTGAGTCTGCAAGGCACTCTTAAGAATATCACTTTCAGACGATGGATGTTTTCCAGGTGGTTTTTCAGAGAACCATGAAATGCAGCTGCTACAAAACCTTTGATGAGACATAAGTAGAACAACATCAAAAGTGCCCTTCTATTTGAGCAAATACATGAAAGCACAAGACGAGCTGACAGTATCGCATCACAGAATTCATTTTAACTTGCAGACAGAAACCAAGAGGAAAGAGGATTTCTGTGGTCATTGCTTGGAGTATGACCTATACAGCACAAAACCAGATTTTTAGCTCCATCTTTATATGACCAGACACAAACCAAGAATTAAACCTTTCACATAGAAATATATGCACACATATATGGTATCATAAATTGTGACACTGCCTACATCAAATTTTCATGTTACTGCAGACAGCAAGATGCTTAAACAGAATTCACAATGGCAGCTCTCCTCACAGCCTGACCCAGACTCCTAAAAGATACAGCAGCTGCTCTGGACAGCAATGTTCAGTAAGCCCAAGGCAAGCACAGAATACTTATACCCACTTGTCTAGTTTGTCAACCACCAGCTCAGTCTGAGTGTTTCATCAAACATTTATAAAACTGGCTGCTATATAAAAGGTCATTTCCCCAGGTAGAAATAATTGATCCTAACTTTATTATATGCATAAGTTCCTAGTATGTGCTTCTCTGCATCTTTCAGAATTTTGATCAGAAAAGAGGAACATTCAGATGACAAAGTCACTTGTCTAAATTTCCTACACACATCTGGACTCAGCAGACTTCTTTTACTTACGTACAGAAATGGACCAGATTATCTTATCTCTACTTTAAAATATTTTTTAAATAAAATATGATATAATGTGCCTCCTATGATAAATTGTATTGAGAACACATTTCTTCAACTCATCATACAAGACTGTGTGAGGGAACCTACTTTTAAAAATGAATGCCTTGGCTCACTAAACTTGCCAGTGAGTATTTCACCAAATCTGAATGCAGCAGGCTTCATTTTGATCAGCATTTGGCACCAGTCTGATGAAGGAATCTCAACCAGTGCTACCTGAATTCTTACAAAAGTTGATTCCTAATTACTGGGGCGGGGGAGAGGGTAGGGGAAGGAGAAGTAGAGAAAGTTTTTTACAGTACATGTGGTTAATTGAAAGGAGAAAACTGTTCCTATTGCAGCACAAGTGTGTCCCCCATGCTACAGATGAGCAAATAAAATATTTTGCTTTTAATTAACCTACTATTAGCAGCACATCTTGTTTCTACAGTTAATGAGGTACGTAACCCAAGTTACAAGGCTGGCAACTAGTATGTCTCAACTACAGAATTTCTTGCATTTCCTAGACAAGAATATTTTATGTGTGTTTCTCTGGTTAAAGCTACAGGTACAAGACTTCACTGGAAGCTTTGCCACTGCCTCCAGCAGATATAAGTCATATCCAACACAAGTATGTAATTTGTATCTCTGCTGCTGTTAAAACTAGCCTTGACTGAAGTCATTCTTCCAACCCTACCACTTATGGTCTGCTCATGAGCACACTTGATATCAGCTTAAAAGGAATTTTCATTTTTATGAACAGATCCTACAAACTCATTTTTACCTGCTGAAATCCAGACACATTTGAAACAAAAAGGCTGAGCAGCCTGTGCAAATAACCTTCTGTCATACCTATACTGGAAGAAAATCTGTATGTGTATGTTTCTGGTCTCCACAAGAAGAAAAAAGCCCCTAAGATTTGCTTCTGACCTTAGAAGGGGAATTAACACACCTTATCTGCAGACTTTTCTTTTGCTAGTTATCCTGAAATAAACCTCATCCCGTAGCAGGGACTAAAGCCATCAAAGCCGTTAACATGAAATTACACTGATCAGGGAAAAGACAACAGTTAAAATTTAAAGCCTGCTTTAACTGTATATTGGGTCACTTTCTCAATATCTGGATATTTTGTTTACTTTTACTTTAATACATATCCTTATTCCCATTTACTCTCCAGTATCACTGCAGTTCTAAGTACTGTGTTCTGGTATGGTCCACTAAAGTCCCCCCAGTATTTCACAGTGAGTCAGTTATATTTGTCTCAGAAAGAAAAAAAAAAAAACAACCAACAACATTCACCTTCAGTGTCATTTGCAATCATATTAAATATTTTTAAGTATAAAGACATTTCAGATCTGTTAGCTTGCAATAATTTCTTTTAATAAATCCAGAAACTGTGCATACTCAGTTCATGGAGTCATATTCTAAATGGAAGAGTTTCAATAGCTCTCTCTCTTCCATTGCCACTGTCCTCAAGTACTCTTAAGGTCTCCTACCAACATCCTTGCCAATGTATTGTGGCCATTCAGAAGGTTCTCTTTTTGGTCAAATTCATTGATTTCAGCTTTTTCCTTTCATGGTTCTTACAAAACAATCACAAGAGCACAAAAAGGTCTGAGGCTCAGCATGCACATCCCTTCACTGTCATCTATACAAACTGGGTTTGCTCCTTGTTTTCCTGCTGCTCTACCTCAAAATTCTAAAATGCTTTTTGCATTTTTTGCATTTGTGCTTTAGGGTTTGTCTTATCTTTTAAGAAACTCTGTAGAATCATAGATGGTTTAGGTTGGAAGGGACCTTCAAGAACCATTTAGACCAACCACAAGCTGCAGGGACAACTTCAACTAAATAGGTTGCTCAGAACCCTGTTCAACCTAGTCTGTTTCTAGGGATGGAACTTCTAACACTTCTCTGGGCAACCTGTGCCAGTGCTTCATAGCCCTTATTGAAAAAAATAAGCTCTTCCATCATAGTGATACTTTAGTCCACAGGACATGTAACCAATTTCTTCTGGCTTGATTCTTGTACCTGTGATAAATTTCCCATCTCATTAACCTTTCCAAGCTCACACAGACAGCAATTTGGCTGACACAGGAGTTCCACCTGCACATTTGCTGCTGTAACTGTCATATACATAGACCTTGTGAACTTGTGTGCATTTTACACACACTTTTTTGCAAGCTGAAAAATGTGTGTGCCAGTTACTCAGTTCAGTAATGCAATAGACAGTGAAGTGGATATAACATTTACATAGAATCTTCTTGTGCCTCTACATTACTTGAAGCTATTTAAGAATGCTATCCAGAAGGTTGATTTCAATATTGTTATTCTATGCCTGTCCACTATCAGGAAAACAGCTATTGTCATTTCAGCTTAGCTCTAGAAAACTATAGACAAAGTACTCCCTGATGAGCATAGGACAATTTTTTCCCTTGATGCTGTAGGATATATACACTTCCAAGGATGTCCTGGTTGGAAGAAGAACTTAAAATATATCGGCAATACTTCTTTGACATCTGTCACATTTCAGCATCATCCTTTCCAACAACACATTCTCATGAATCATCTACTTAAAATTCTACCTCAGTTGCCAAAAAATGGTGATAATGGAAACCTGACAGCTTTTTGGATTTGTTACACTGATGAAACCAGGCAATATGCTAAGGCAAGTCCATGCACCTATATGGAAGGAGATGGAATGATACCATTGAATTCCATCTCTTCTACAAGTATTTGACTTTTCTAAATGATCAAGTAAATCAGTCACTACTCATTCCATTCCAGGTTAGCAATTCAGCCACCACTGACTGTGTTAAAAATGAGGGAATATAAATTCTAACCAGAGAGCCTAAACTTCCTAGTAGAGTCTCAGTAAGTCCAACAATCAAGAAGACAGCCATAAAGAGGATTAGATTCAAAAAGATACTTATTTATCCTTGGTTTGGAGCCAGTTTCCAAACTTGCTTTATCTAAGTGTTGAAGCATCCTTAAGGCATTTGTAACAAACTTTGTTATTAAACATTTTTTCAGAAAAAAACAAGTGAAAATTCTGAAATTCTTGTATTGACTTTGAATAAGAATCTCTGCATTAAGCCAGTCAGCCAACACAGTACCCCACCAAGAGATGCCAACAGTGGGCACAAACGAAAAAACCTCAAACAGAAAAGTAACTTGGAATGAGAATTCCAAAGTACACTCTCCCAACCTCCACCAGTTTCAGCTCAAAAGTTCTTGACCCAGAGGGTCTATCTTTGTGCTTCTCCATCCTTCAGTAATTTTTCTTTCACAAACTTGCATAGCCATTGCTTAAATTAATATAAACCCTGCAATATGATAGAAGAGTCCCACAGCTAGTTTTATGGTGAGAACCACATACAGTTCTAAGTAAACCTGCCACTTGCAGCTCCTCTGTGCCAAAAGGGATGAAAGTGATTGGAGTTTACTTCTGCAGTGCATGCTATAATGGAACTACTACAGCATGCACTACACACAGACTATTGATCAATAATTTGGAGATGATCCCTGCAATGAAAACCTGTTGTACAGAACCTGCCAGGATACAGTTAAATGGTGCCACTGACAATCTGCACATTTAGTGAGTAACCAGATCACTACCCTTGAGATTATGAAATGAGCTGCATCTGTAGCTGTCAAACTAGTGACTACATCTGCATTAACCACTGGCTGAACAGAGATGTGCAAGCTGTACTTAGCAAAGAGACAGAAGAGGATAGTGTGAAAGGTCATTTCAGTGAAGATATGAAAGAGGATAGTCATGTGTGAAATGTGTATCTTCTTCTAAGTGCCTCATATTACATTTACAGTGCTTTAATGAAAGAGTATCATTGCAATGGATCTCTTCAAATAACACTAAGGGCTGATATTTTTAACCTTACCTAATTGACTATTCAATCTACAATTCTTTTTTCCATACTTGTTATTTTCCAATATAGACCTCCTCTGTATCCAAGAAATAAACAATCCTCTTCCCTGTCACTCTACTCCTAAACAAAAAAAGCACTAAAAAAATATTGGAGAAAAATTTCTACAACTATATGGCTACTGGATCAAACAAACAGCTAAGGGACTGCTAATTAATGAGGTGAAGGTCATCACTAACTAAAAACCAAAGCTAAGAGGTACAATGGACACTATTATTGCCAAGCCTACAGATCACACTGTGTTCTAGGAAATCTGTGGAATCCGTCTGGCTGGTGCACAAGAAAAACTCCATCATCTTTGATACTTATCAAGTCAAAAGACTCTACAGAACTGTGCAAGTTCTCACAGCTCATTTTGAGATACAAAGCACTGCAGACATATGCCTTCAAAGACTGCCTAGACAAGAAACTCAACAATATTAGAACATAAACGCTATTAGAGAAAACTCCAGGCTAGAAGTGGAAAAGCTAACATCTATCCAGAAGTACAACCATTTCTCCAGAATGTATTTTAAGGAATGATGCAGCTTCAAAGAAAGTTCACTAACACGTGTCTCCACCTCTACACCAGGAAGATAGAATCCATTATAACTTTCACCAGCTCTGTAGGAACAGTTCTGTATCATTTCCTTCTAATCCTCCCAGTCAAATTGCAAAACACAGGGAATTTCTTTGAAAATTGACATGAAGCAATAAGCAAATATTTTGACCAAAGTATAAAAATGCAACACTCCGTCCAGAAAGAGATCCAGTGGCTTTACACAGCAATGAAAGAGGCTTCCTGTTCTGAGTGTTACTTTCAGTTTGCAGGTTTAGGGGGCTGGTCTTTCCTGCTGGTCTCGCTGTGGGGGATTGGTCATTGGTTTCTGCTGCTGCTTCTGCACTTTGCTGTGCCTTGCTGCAAATAGGCTAAGGTAATTGTGCATCTTAGCACCTTATCAGAGATGGTTTTACGTGCTACTTTCCCTCCTGTCTGGGGGAGGGAAGGGGGATTGCGAGAGGGGGCTGTGCCAACCCAGCACACTAAACCTGTAACAACAAAAATCAATGCACCCTTTTTTCTTCTTTTCTTACTAGTCTCCAGCAGCTTCTAGCACACAGATAGTTTTATATGTGATATCAATTCACTTCCTTGTTTCAAATATATGCAGTATAATTGATAAGGACAGAAGCTACCTGAAAGACTGTCTTTGTAGGTTCATGGCTGCGTAAATGACATCAGAACCTTTATTCAAGTCTCCGTATAATTAATTTTGGTTGTGCAGATCATCAGGACACTTCTGAACAAGAGTCAGTTTTCAACAAATCAACCAACTTTCTCTGCAGTTTTTTTTTGCTACTATTTAAGGTATTTCTAAAAACACACTTCACTCAACTCCAGACCTACTACACACCTCAGCTTATCTTCAGGTATCTTTACAGCTAGTCCAAATAGTTCTCACCAGAAAATCCAACATGCCTTTGAATAAAAATAACTGCATCAGAGCTAGATGATGATTTCTTCTGAACTATCTTGCATTATATTCCTCACAGGACCTATGAACAGCTCTGCATTTCTTTAATTCTAGACAACCTTGAAGGTAACCCAACAGAGCATCCATCAAGATAAAAGCCACACACACAACTGGTTAAACACCAATACCTTTTCAAATTAAGGCTCTAGAGATTATTACTTCAGTAGAAGTTTCAAGCAGCACTGATTTTTTTTCCCCAATGTTAATTTCCAATACATGAAGCCTTTGAGTAATATCTTGAGAACTAGAGAAGCACTAATATATTCGTGTGAATGCTCAGCATTAGTAACTTCCCTAAATCAAGGGTTACATGATGACAGTGTTAAACTTAATGACCCAGTGCAATAATATTTAAAACAGATTTGTCGCTTGCTTAATCACATTAACTGCTATATTGGACAAACTGAAGAACAGTGAATACATTGTCCCTGAAAGTCCTGAAGCAGCATTTCATCCATTACCTTAAGGACTCGGTGACATATACCATCTTCAGTTAACTAGAACTTTGAGTGTACTTTGTTTGTCCTGCTACATCAGCTAACACTGAATTATTAATCTAAGCAGTCCTCATGTTATTCTTTTCATACACTGTGTAACAAAGCAATCTGCATCCCTCCTTCAACATAGCAATACTGGTTACTGATTTTGGAATATGATAATAAGAATAGGAGAGAGAGAGAGAAATGTCATCTATCACTACTGCTAGATGGTTGAGGCTTGGCTTAAAATGCATATCTACCCTTTCTGAAAAAAAACTGTCATAAAAGGATCAGCTTTCTCAGAGAGCACCAGCAGCCATTCCTCCAAAAGTAACCACACATACCTCAATTCCATCATAGTCATCAAGACAGTGTGGGAAGTTGAGAGTCTTTTTAATGTCAAGTTTCAAGATTGTTTAGAGTAGTTGCTCTGTGGTCCTAGAGCAGCCCATCACAGGGTTCCACTACAGTGTCATGCTATCTATAGACTTCCAAAAAGCCTGTGGTGGTTTGGGTTTTGAGTTTGGGGGGGGGAAGATAAGCTCAGGAAAAAAAACTACCATCTCAGCTAAGTACATCAATAAACTCATTGACCCTCAGACATTCCTCCTTCCAGACTATCTACCTCTCCTAGGAGCTAAAGCAAGACATGACAGTTCCTATAGCTCCTCCAGACATGCGAAAACAAAGAATGAGTAAAAAGTGGGGGGGGGAGGACGGGGGGAGAGATAAATAGTACTGTCATGTTAACCTCTGTACAGTCAAGGAAAAGAAAGGCATGACAGTGCTCAACTATGTGAGAACATTATAAACAAAAGGAAAAAATCATGGCTGATGGGATTTAGAGCTAATTTGGTTAACAGTAACAAAATAAAGGTATGTAATCCAAGATATGCGCTAAGAGAGTATGAATCAGACTAAGCATACCTGACTGCTATCACAGTCAGAGATTTAAAATAGGATCCTCGAAAAAAATAAAGAGGAAATAATTGGAATAGAATTCCCCACAATACAATGAATATGGTTAGATGAAAATGTCTTGTTGCATTCAAGAGGGTCTAAGGACACGTTTACTAACGAAACAGATGATGTAATTGCTGATCAGATAACTTTGCAGAAGAAAGACAATAGTCACACTTCTTTAATCAGACAAAAACTTGCATGGAAAACAAAAAACTTATTTCTTTTTTCCTTACATTTGCTGCAGTAGATAGAATTAAGAGATACCAAAAAGCAGAAAAATCTTTTTAACACCCCACAAGAACATAATTACTTGTCTTGTCAAGTTCCTAGAGTCTAGATCATCTTACCTCCTTCAAAAAAAATTAGTCATGTTTGTGTATAGGACCAGCTGTACATTACTTGAGCAACAAAGACAAGAATTCTTGTAATTACATCCAAGGTCATGGAACTGAACTGGGCACCAAGTCGTGCAGATTTGTTTCTGTTTAGACTATCATATTATGTTTTCTTTTTGCAAGCATTATCTCTTAAGGGAAATAATCTGCTGCCAGCAATTGCAGTATTTTCTGCTAAGTCATTCCACCACCTTGCAAAGACATCTGAAAACATAAAAGTGATTTACAACAACGTTTTGCAACAAAATGCTGCACTAGTTATACGCGAGAGAAGCACATCGCATCAATATGCAAAGAGTAGCAAGGCTTCTGCTAAAACAGTAGCAACCATCTCTAGGAGTTCTGCAAGCCACAGCAGGCCTAGAAGTTCAGAGACCCTTGTGATTTCCAACAGCAACACAATATCAAAGCAGTGATCAAGTTTAAGAATTCTGCAAAGACCCTGTGAGGATCATGTGTGAAGAACCCCAAGTTAGAAAAACTGCACTGACTTCACAACACATGCTGCAAAGTGTCTCCATTTAACACATGTAGGAACCTCTTCAGCCAAGAGACACACTTCTGCCTCATTCAAGCCAGTAGAAGACACACCAGTCTTACAGAAGCCAGTTACTGAAGGGGGCTCACATAGCCACAAAGACATTTACTCCAAAGGGAATGTCTTCGGACTGTGAAGAAACAGCTGAAAATTACTTGTGTTTTCAGCACCACCCAGACCAGCAAGAAGACATAAGTAGCCACAGAACATACACCACCAATAACCACTGGTACAGAAAACACTTTTCTTCTTCCTTGTTCCCATGTTTTATGTGCTTCATCTAGTTTCCACTTAAAGTCAACTATTCTGTATTTTCCAGTGGTGACATAGAGATGCCATACATGACAGTTTGGGAATTACCTGCCCCCCCACTCTTATGACATCACCCACAGTAGACTCAGGCAGCTGGAAGTTAAGGAATGAAGCTTCATATTTGCAGCTTAGCACAATATACAAGCTGGCATCTACAATACATATCACAAATATATACAGAAAATATACAAATTGAAAGTAATACAGAAACACAACGCCCCTCCCAGAAATCAGAGTCCCCAGGAGGGGCTCCCATCCTTCCACCTTCTTTCCACCTCTACCTTATCCTAGGAGTTGGCCTTACATGCAAGCTGAGGTTAGAGAATCAGCAACCGGGATTACAAAGCAGAAGGATTAGTTATACAGAAGCAGCCCAGGGCACCAACTGTGACAGAGACCCACACACTGACTGCCATACCTATGTTTTGTCTTCTTGTTTTTATATATTTCAGCAAGCCTGTGAGTAAAGTAGACATCACAACTGTTTCCTTTTCACAGCATATAATCTAATTTCTCACTAAAATATTCCAGTTAGCCTCGAACTAGCACACCATAAAATACTGAAGGAATTAACTGGTAAATTGAGGATAAGTGCATAATTTGCAAGGTATCTCTTACTACAGATGACATATTCCAATGAATAACTACACTTCACAGCCAGGGAACAGAAGCTTTAGGAAAGCCAGCAGAAGTAAAGTAAAAATCAAACCAATCAAACAAAACTTATTACTTTCTGTAAGGAAGCTAATTTTATGTTGAAGTAACAAGGTGATTTTGGATTCCCACAGTATCGTGAACACAAATTCTCTAGAGCAAAAAAGTTTCACTATAGTGCGAGAGTTATTTTCTTCTCAGTTAGTATCTGCTGAGCCTGTTCCGAAGCAGTTACATTTTCAGTGCACCCGTGGCACAGAGGGAAAGTTTCTGTGATGAAATGGAGAGGACTGCAATCCCTATTCTGTCCCTTTTAATTCTGGCTTTTCAACTGACATGAGGAACCCAGGTGGAAAGATGCGCTCTGCATGTGGCAGAGAGGAAACAGTAACTGATTATTATTATTAAGGAAACTGGTTTTGCCAGACAGATTGCCTTTATTCAGTTTCACCCTTCAAATGAAACATGCAGTGTAGTTAAATAGTCTATTTTGATTTTATACTTAGCTTGAGCCAACTATGTTTCAATGACTGCAATAATGAAAAATGCAATATTAATTAGGAAATTAACAGAAAGAGAGGGAAGGATGCTGTGATCAAAAACTCAGACCTTTAAATGCTGACAATATATGCAATGTCACTGCTTCTGTCTGTAAAAATGCAGTTGAGTCAAGACCATCAGAAAAGAAGAATGGCTAGAAGACAACATGCATTCCATATTAAGAGATTGAAATAATGGCTTCAGAGACTGAAAGAAACAAGCTGGCTTGCAGTTTTCCTTTTACATCACTCTAATAATATCTTACACTTCTGTGCTTAATCACTCTTTACAGGAACATTACTTTGTGTGGACCCAAATATCTTTGATATATTCAGATGCTGGATGTTATTACTGTAATATCTGTAGATGGTCATAATCTGCTGAAGATAAGGGTTGGGAAAGACATGGAACCATAAGAGCTGTTTACTCAGTGAAAGAGCCCCCCAGGTTTTATATTGTTGGTAAGAAAACACTTGGAAAAGACCTCTACATTTGTGTCTGCAAAGGACAGATGCTCTTCATTAGTATATCAAGAATCTACTCCTGAAGAAGAGGAGGCTCAGGGGAGACCTTATTGCTGTCTACAACTACCTGAGGGGAGGTTGTAGCCAGGAGGAGGTTGCTCTCTTCTCTCAGGTGGACAGCACCAGAACAAGAGGACACAGCCTCAAGCTACGCCAGGGGAAATGCAGGCTTGAGGTGAGGAGAAAGTTCTGACAGAGTCATTGGCATTGGAATGGGCTGCCCAGGGAGGTAGTGGAGTCGACAGCCCTGGAGCTGTTCAAGGCAGGATTGGACATGGCACTTGGTGCCACGGTCTAGCCTTGAGCTCTGTGGTAAAGGGTTGGACTTGATGATCTATGAGGTCTCTTCCAACCTTGGTGATACTGTGATACTATTGGCTATGCAAATTAGGTAATTTACTACGAATTTATGCAATTCCCATGCAAAACCAGAAACCACATAAGCTACTATGAGTGTTTCCCAAGGACCAATCCTGAGCCCAGTCCTGTTCAATATCTTTGCTGATGATCTGGATAAGGGGATTGAGTCCATCATCAGTAAGTTTGCAGACAACACCAAGCTAGGAGCAGGTGTGGATCTGTTGGATGGTAGGAGAGCCCTGCAGAAGGACCTTAACAGGCTGGCTGGGTAGAGGCCAATGGGATGAGATTTAACAAGGCCAAGTCAGGTTTCTGCACTTTGGACACAACAACCCCAAGCAGCGCTACAGGCCGGGGGCAGAGAGCAGCCAGGAAGAAAGGGACTTCAGGGCACTAGTAGATAGTAGGCTGTACATGAGTCATTAAGGAGCCCAGATGGTCAAGAGAGCCAAAGGCATTCTGGCCTGGATCAGGAATAGCATGGCCAGTAGGACAAGGGAGGTTATTATTCCCCTGTACTCAACTGGTCAGGCCATACCTTGAGTGCTGTGTCCAGTTCTGGGCCCCTCAATTCAAGAGAGATGTTGAGATGCTGGAATATGTCCAGAGAAGGGTGACAAAGCAGGTAAAAGGCCTGGAACACAAACCTGATGAGGAGAGGCTGAGGGAGCTGGGGGTGTTTAGTCTGGAGAAGAGGAGGCTCAGGGATGATCTCATTGCTGTCTACAACTACCTGAAGGGAGGTTGTAGCCAAGTAGGGCTTGGCCTCTTCTCCCAGACAACCAGCAAAAGAACAAGGGGATACAGTCTCACGTTGTACCAGAAGAGGTATAGACTGGATGTTGGGACAAAGTTCTTCACAGTGAGAATGACTGGCATTGGAACGGGCTGCCCAGGGAGGTGGTGGAGTCTCTGTCCCTGGAGGTGTTGAAGAAAAGACTGGATGAGGCACTTAGTGCCATGGTCTAGTTGACTGGACAGGGCTGGGGGATAGGTTGGACTGGATGATCTGGGAGATCTCACCCAACTTGATTGATTATATGATTCTACTACAGCATTATTTAAAATAAATTTAAAGGTGTTTAGTCAGTGTCATCTGAAAAAAAAAAAAAAAAAAGCTTTAAAAATAAGCCTGGGGCAAACCCCACAAAATCAACACCTGAAGATTTCAAGCAATGAAACATATTTAAAGGCAGCAGTGTCACTTTCTTTATGCATGGAAAGTTACTAATCTAAAGTAACTGAAGGGACTTTAAGAAGCCATCAGTGAAGTTCCTGTCTCTTCAGAACAGCTGTAATTGACAGAAGAAAGCAACCTGACAGGATACAGCTCACTGGTTCCAGAACTTAGGTTCTGCCTCTCATCATTAAACAAGTAAAGTCTGATGGGACCAGACACACTGCAGCAGAAGAACAAGTGATGGCAAAAATTACTCTTGATTTTTTTTTAATTGCTCTCAGGAGTATGTTTTGAACAGCTTCGATATCAAATCTGTAAACAAGCACTTTCTTAAGTCTAATGTGAGTTCAATTATTTGGAAGCTTCCCTGATACTATTGTAGTTTTCATCTCTGTGATCAGGACTACAGTGATTAATGTACCTGGCTAAGAGCCTGGAATGAAGTCTTGTAAAGAAGGATGGAGAAGATTGTAAACGAGTCTTTTCTGAAATTGAGAAATAGGCAGAATAGAAAGACAAAATGTTCAGGGTGGAAGTATAAGCCTAGAGGAACCAATTCTCTTTACCCTTTCTTTCTCCTTCTTAATGACTTTAAATTATGAAAGTTTAAAATGTTGCAGAAAGGATCTTCACATTCATCACCAAGTGCCTCCTGTTTACCTTGCTGGCATACACCTGGAGGCTTTCCACACAGGGAACACAAAGTAACTGTCTTCAGTCTGGCATCATAGTCCTCTCTGTTTTCTAGCAACTACACGAAAAGCCAAATGCTGATCTCTTCTCCTTTGTTATGTATCAAGGCACTTTTGTGCTGTGTTGGGGCAATAATAAATGCTAGCCTACAGAGTCATCTTGTAACTGGGGGACTTTCAGGAGCATCTTCTCTATGAGTCACACCCACCTAAAGCCCATCATCTAAATGATGCTGGATATCACTTGAAGAGCTTCAGTAGACTTGCTGCTTTGGCAGCCTTCAAAGTTTGATTGAAGGAGTATGTTTAATAAGAAAGCTTACCCATGGGCGGGCCCTTTTTGTTTGAAATGCTTGCCTTCACCCTCATAATTATCTTCAACAGATGCCTGATGGTTCTCAGCAAGACCATGTCACACAGAACCATTATTGTCTCACCCTACAAACAAATTAGACAAACGCTGCCAAGACAGCATGTGGAAACTGTTAACAATGACAAAACTGGAACTGTAACACAAACAGAAAGAGAAGTAAATATTCTATAATCCTAGTAATTGCATCTAACATCCATTAGACAGTCTGCAGATCTGCAGCAGCAAGGCGAACAGGAGGCAACAAGAACGACTGGGGAAACTCTGAGGAAAGTTCCAAGCATCACATGCTTTGCTGCAGCTTTTATCAGCTACTGATATCAAATACTTCAAAGAAAAGTACAAGAGATGCCACATTTGATAAATACAGGAACAAGAATGAAGGGCTCCAACACCTGAGGAATAGAAGTATTTATTTAAACTCACCTCTACTTCTTCTAAAACAAAACTTGACAGCAGCCAAAAATGTGAAAATTTTCTGTGAAAGCATGAGATCCAAAATGCTCAACTTACACAGAAACTCCAAAAATACTTCTTTCAAAAACAGTCTTAAAATGTAGGGTTTGGTGGGTTTTTGTTTGAAGCAGCACAATTGCCTTCTGTGGGGACATTTGTCTGTCAGTAAAAACAGCATGAAAGGCTTTCTGATACCTCTTATCACCCACTGATTTTCCCTGACATCAAATGTTTTTATTACCAAACAAAATGCAGAACTTTGCACTGCTTAATCCATTACACTTTTATGTATTTCACCTCTCTTACTATTTCTCTTCTCAGATATTTAGGTATTACTACATATCTGGGTTTATGCCTGACTTTGCTTCTAAAACAAATTAACTTTTACTACCACCCTCAGTACTGCTACAATGCCTTTTTTATGATGCAGTTATTAGAATTCAACATAGAGCACTATGGAAGAATTTAACAAGAAATTTTATTGTCTCATTACTTAGCCTAACTTGCATTCTTTTTCTCTACCACTGAAGCTTCATACTGACTGGATTGCTGAAGAATCTTAATTTTTACCACAGTTATTAGTAAATGAAATTAGCATTTACAAATTCTTTATGGGGCATGAAACAGAGGGCAACTCATCTTCAATTAATTGTCAATATAAAGGGGATTCTTTGTAAAGTCCTGGATTTGTTCCTTTTGAGTTTAAAAACTTTATTTATGCCAGACAAAAAAGGGAGAATTTTTTTAATCCTGACAATAGGAATGCAAGAACTGAAGTGATGAGTTTGTCACCCAGCCTGACAGACATGGCCAAAAATATTAAGTAACTTTACAGGCAATTATTTCTTACTGGGGGCTAGCTCTGCTTCTGATAGCACCGAGTCAGGTTTTGGTAGGTTCTAGATTATGAGGTAAAACACAGTGGATTGTTTTCAATGACAAAAATGGGAAATGCAATAAACAGGATAGTAAAGAATATCAGTCAGATTTAAAAGCTTGCTCTTTGGGGTCCTCTACTGTGGGACAATGACAGAAGCAAACGTGACCCACAAAAGCTAAACTAGGGAAGAGCTTATATTCCCCAGTCAGGTATTACATAACACTTGATATAAAAAAATATTAAAAATATATACAATATATAAAAATATAAATATATAAAAGAAATATATAAAAAATCTCCCATGTGCCTATATTGGTTCCATATGGTAACCCAAATTCATTTCTGCAACCACACTGTACAGCATGGCGTAGTAGCCTCCTGCAAAATGTGGATCTTTTTTCCTTGACTCTGCATTGTCCCAAGTGACCTCTATAGCTCACAGAGGAACTTTCCTGCCACAAAACCATTGGTTTAAATATATCTTTCAGAAGAGGCATTCTGTGTTGGCAATAAATGTTTTTATTTTTTCCAGGACTGTAACTTATATTTATGTTCAGTAAAGTCAAGTATGGCAACATTGCACACAGAGGAAAAGTAAAAATCAAGAACATTAAGAACATGCAATGTGCTTTTAAAACCTCCACAGAATTATCATGTCAGCAGCCATTCCAGGCTTCACAGCATCTGCATCTTCCCAAACACCCCCTCACAAATTATAGCTATGTGCTTTTAAAATACCTACACCACTTGCACCCATTTAAAATTTCTTCTATTGAATTAATATATCACATTAAGGTAATAACTTCTCAGAAGACAAAAAAATATATTAATATTCCAACACCACCATAAGAGCTCCTCAGAATAACTTGTCAGTTATCACACCACTGTTTTGTTCACTAAATGCATTATGAAATGGGCTTCATCCAATGTCTTAACTGCTATATTTATCTTTGCTATTAAGTCTGAAACAGTTGAACAAAGTTCAACAGCTCAAGCTATAGATCAAGTATCAAAGCTGCTTCTAGCAACAGCTAGAGCCTTGTTTAATTTGTCACCTTAGTTGTATTGCCCTTTCTAATATACATAATGGACATTCTCAACTCTTGTCATATACAATTTCCATTACAAGTCTACATTGCTGGCCATAAAGCTGTAAAGAGAGAGAAAACAAGCTCCAGCTGCTGTGCAATCACAGCCTTGGATCACCAGGAGGGAACCCACTCTTAGCACAACAGTTGCATGTTCAAGTGCCTACCACAAGGTTTCAGATGCAGACACAAAACTCCAAACACACAGAGAAGCAAACGTGCATCAGGAAGAAACATCCTTGCTCACTCAGTCATGAGTGCTGATTCAGCCCATGCATATCCAGCAGAAAACAGCACTGTCTATAACCTAGCCACATATATTCTCAGGGCCAAATGCCACTTCAGTTGAATAAATGAGAAGTAAGAAGCAATTAGGTGAGTTTTCCTTTGTTTTTCAACGATATTTAACAATTTAGCAATAGGAGTGTTGCCTATATCAAAAGGACTAACACAGCCAAGAAATGTAATTTGTGTAATAAACAGCTCCGTTCATAAATATTCAGGAAGTCTCCCAAGAGCTACAGCTGGAGACAGCAGTAATGTTCACTGGAAGTGATTCAGGCTGTGAAACAGAAACCTGATAAAACTAACCACACTAAACCAGGTGCAGGAACACAACAGAGAGTAGCCAGTTCTAAAAAAAAACAAAGTACATACAAAGGAGAAAATAAGAACCTGAAAAAGATTCAAACTGATCCACGTTTATCTTTTTCAGGGGCATGTATCCTTCGGCATAGATATTTCTAAAATTCACTCCTACTAAACTAGCACCTTCCCAGTTATGGCTTCACACCCCTGCCTCAGCCACCCCATGAAGCACTGCCCACATGAGCCTCACCTGAACATCAGCAAGGCTAGAAGGTTCCATTACCTCTTTTGTGCTGCAGTCGTCTCAGAAGTGAAGATAATGACAAATGTACCTCCTCGGTGGAATGCAAATCTTTCCCATACAAGTTTTCTCAGTCGTATAGCCCACCAGGTGGCAGATAAGAAAGTTTCAGCTCTACAACAACTGCGAGCTAAGCCTCATTTCCTCCTTGGAGTGTATTAATAACCAGGCTATCACCTAAAATGGACTCTCTAACATACGCCAAACGTTTAGTAGAACTTTTACAGAGTCACGAAAATGCACTCGATGATTTAACAAGCCCCAGAGAACACATACAATGTAAAACCTTTTGAATGAAACCAGGTTTCCTTAGATATGACAATGCCTGGCACTTAAACTATTCTCCAGCACCAAAATGCCCCTTTTGTCCCTGATCTTTTCCCAGCCTTTAAAAGGTCTCCCTGCTTTGCTAGCACCAGGGTGCTAAACAAATTAGCACAAGCAAATTTTGAGTGCAGTTAAGACCAAAATCACAGAACACCATGACACCTGTTCAACGACATTATCACCTGCAGCTGATGCAGTCTTTGTTCCTAAGAAGAATACATAACATTTACAGAGACTTGTGGCTTTCTGTGAACTAGGGTTTGTTCTTATAACACATATAGAAGTACAAGATAGTCCTTTGGCATTCCTCCTGCAGATAGTTGCTTTCATACCATTAACTGCAGCAATTTTGCACTAAAGTCTCATCATGTTTCTATTCAGAACAGTATGAAAAAGGAAAAAAAAAAACCACACAATACCCCCCCCACACACAATTTGCAGACAAATTCTCTTACTAGAACATCTAGTCTCTGTCCCAGCTAGGAGAAAAAAAAAATAGTTCACAGCTTTATGTGCTTATTTTCTTAACCTGATTTTTTGCTGAGATCAGAGCTGCTGATTTTGCAAAATGTATCTTCCAGCTCAAATCTGCACAAGATGCCTTTAACTCAAACCCCACAACAGGACTAGATACTTGTCTGGGGCATCAAAGAATAACCAAAAATTAGGTCTTCAGTCGATTTTTCAGACCTTAAGCTTAAACAGGTGAATTCTATTTATAATAGTTTAGTTCCAAGAATTGAGTTTCATGTCTTCCACAAACAGCAGACTATTTTTTTCTTGCAAAAGCTGTTTTAAAATAAAATCCTGTAAAATAGCCTCTGAATGTTATGTTTATATTGTAATGAATACTCTGCATTTGCAATACAATATTTAGAAGACCTTACCACTCTAATACACACAGAATGAATAGTGTGTGCATCAGGGAAATACCACGTGACAATCAGCAACCACTAATCCAAGCCTATTTGTCTCAAATATTTCCACTTAAAACATGTAATGGGGCAACATGATAATCACCATGCAACAAAAAAGACAGGCCAACAAAACAAGAGGTCTTTCCACTTCTGCTATTCAAATATGGGCAATAGTTTACATATCCTCTTCAGGGGAGGGCCAAGTTTCTCCCATTTTGTTTTTAATTTAAAATTATTTTCTCCTTAAAAGTTTGCAGTCCTATTAAAAATGCAACATCCATTCCAGAGAGCACAAGCCCTGTTCATGCTGTATCACCACTTACCTGTGCATACTGCTTCCTAATTCTCTTGCATTACAACTAAAAGTTCATCCTTTCACAAACAGAACACTATAAAAATAGCTGACCTGTGGTTTTGTGTAGGAATCAACCTATGCAAATCAACACCTGGAACAGAGCCTAAAGCACCAAACCACCTAAAGCCAGAAGGTGCCTTAGTCCTGACTGAATCAGAAAGAATAAAAAGCCCTTCAGAATTTAATCTTTTTCTTAGGATATGGCCTACACTACTCTTCACGGCATTATACAGCTGTTTGCTACATGTTTCCCTCCAAGCTCCTACTCACCAAGCTGCAGAGAGACAGGTTTGATCAGTCGCTGAAGAACTGGCTGAATGGTCACATCCAGAGGGAAGCAGCCAAAGTGCTCCAAGTCCAGACAGGAATGGGTGACAGGCGTCCCGCAGGCCTCCTTCCTGAGACCAGGACTGCTTAATATTTTTAACTGGCTGAATGGTCACATCCAGAGGGAAGCAGCCAAAGTGCTCCAAGTCCAGACAGGAATGGGTGACAGGCGTCCCGCAGGCCTCCTTCCTGAGACCAGGACTGCTTAATATTTTTATCAACGACAGAGACAGCAGAATTCAGTGCAGCAGCAGCAAGTCTGCCAAAGACACCAAGCTGAGTGGTGCTGTCGACATGCTACAGGGACTGAATCCCACCCAGAAAGCCCTGGGCAAGATGGAGAAGGGGGCCCAGGTGAACCTCGTGAAGTTAAACAAGATCAAGTGCAAGGGCCTGCACCTGGGCCTGAGCAAGCCTCATTATCCATACAGGCTGGGGATGAGGTGATTAAAAACAGCTGTGAGGAGAAGGACTTGTGAGCTGTGGTGGGTGAGAAGCTGGTTATGAGCCAACAATATGCACCTGCAGCCCACAGGTCGAGCTGCACCCTGGGCTGCACCCAAAGCAGCGCGGCCTGCAGCTGCGGCCAGGCGACTCTGCCGCTTTGCTCTGGTGAGACCTCACCAGCAGTGCTGCACCCAGGTCTGGAGCCCTCAGCACACGAATGGCATGGACTTGCAGAAGTGGGTCCAGAGAAGGGCCACAGATAATCAGGGACTGCAACACTTCTCATATGATGACAGGCTGAAGGAGCTGGGGTTGTTTAGCCTGGAGAAGAGAAGGCTCTGGAGAGACCTAATAGCAGCCTTCCCGTAGCTAAAGGTGGCCTGCGAGAAGGCTTTAGAGGCACTGTTTACAAAGGCCTGTAGTGACACGATGAGGGGCAATGGTTTGAAATGAGGAAGAAGATTTGGATCAATGTTAGGAGGAAGTTCTTTACCATGGAACACTGGAACAAGCTGCTCAGGGAGGCAGTCGAGGCCCCATCCCTTGAGATATTCAAGGTCAGGCTCAGCAAGGCTCTGAGCAACCTGACCCGGTGTGGAATGTCCCTGCTCACTGCTGGGAAATTAGATTAGACCTTTGGAGGTCCCTTCCGATCCAAACCATGCTATGATTCTATGGTTCCAATTCTATCCCTGTTACTTTTAAAACACCTTCTTCTACTGTGCAGCTGCACTTCTGCTGTGGTTCTCTGAACTTCCCAGCATCAGGCATGCAGACTCAAAGCAAAGGTGAGAGTTGCTGAAGGACACCAGATAGCAACAGCTACACACACCAGCCCTAGCCTCTGCGGAGGAGCAGCTGCTTAGAGCAGGATGCCAAGGCTGTGGTGCTACCAGACATGAGCTCCACCAGAACTTCTGTTCACATTTGCTGTCCCAACTGTACCATAAACTACAAATGTGCATGAATAGTAGTTTTCATGTTCCTCTTCTTGACTCCATTCCTGACCTGAGGACATGCCAATGAATAATATGCTTGAGAAATTAAGGCTACCATTGATTTTTAACCACACCTTTGCATTTTTAATGATTGTATGCAATGGTGAGTTATGTTGCCACTGTTAAGTACTTGGCCAAGCTCTCTTGGAAAAACAAAGCTGTGTTAGCAATACATACACACACCAGGACTCTCAGTATAAAAAGTACATTTCTTTAATGTTGTTCAACAAAATCACATTCCACAAAGTTTGCATTGTAATTGTCTAATTGTAGGGCATTGAGACAATAATTATTACTTGATTAGTACATAATCCAAGACTATCTAACATACAATTTTGCTTTCAAAACAGAACAAACCAAAACCAATGAAAAACTGAATAACCCACTAATAATCACCTTTGTTATTTGGGTTTGGGAGATCTTTTTTTGTCACTTGGAAAATAAAAATTATATTGTTCCTTCCTGCACGATAAACACATTCCCTCCAAAATGTAATATATTAAAAGACTGAATTCTTCCAAGTCTTGGAACATTAATTCATTCAGGGTGTCAACTGGAGATAAGAGCATGAGTTCAGGTCAAATAATTATCTACTCATATTCAGGTTGGGCACCTAGCTAAAGTACAGTGAAAAGTTAGGACTATGACATTTTGGGTTGTATTAGCAAGAGTGGGTTTGTGTTTTCATTCATTCACAAAACTTACAATACCTTCTTTATCTCTGCTTGCTCCCATTGTCTTCCCATTTCCATCATCTCTCTTGCTTTCTTTATGGTAAAATGTGCAGTGTTTCTTTAAATCTAAGAAAATGTGCTGCTTAGTGTCAAAGCCTAGTGAAAGCAAAATATACTTACAAAAATCATTTAAAAATCAGACTATCATTTTCATGTTAGCATACTCATACAAAGGTATGCATTTGTCATACTATAAGTAATGTGCTAGTTTGAAGCTAGCTAGAATATTATGGTAAGAATTAGATTATAGGCTGTGAAAAGGAAACAATGGTGATGTCTGCTTCATTCATAGGCTTGCTGGGATGTATAACAACATAAATATAGATAAGAGTGTCTCTCTGGGCTTTTTGGGCTGCACTTCTCTTTCCAACGTGCCTAATCCATCTGCTTCCTAACACCCCTAGCCGACCCTCTAAACTACCGTGAGTAGTCTGGGGTACGGTTGAGGAGTGGGGAGAAGGTGGAATAGTGGTTTGGAGTCCCTCCTGGGGACTCTGTTTTCTGGGAGGGCTGTTGTGTTTGCATGTTGTTACTTTTTAACTTGTATATTTCTGTATACAGCTGTATATACTGTAAATACCTGCTTGTATATTGTGCTAAGCTGTAACATAAAGCTTCATTCAATTTCCAACTGGCCAAGTCTGGGTGATTTACGTGTTGGGGGGAACGGCTAACACCCAAACCCCCACAGATATTTTCACTTTCCGTATAAACTTAGCGTTCATGTTAACAGCACCATCTAACACACAGTATCACATCTACTATGCATCCACAGGGACGGACACGGAGCAGCTACAGCAGACAACAGGCCAAACGCGACAGCTCACCGGGGAAAACCGCGCACGCTAAGCGCGGCTGGTCCGGGTTACTGCCAGCGAAACCATTCGCTTACGGGGCACAGCACGGAAACTCCGACACCCAGAACCGCCGGGGTGAGGAGACGCTCCACCTGAACGCAGCCCGCCGCGGGGGAGAGAGGGGAAAGAAGGGGGCTGCAGACGGAAACCACACGGTAAAAGCGTCCGCAGGCCACGGCGGCTACGCGACATAGGAAGTGCGACAGGCACCGCCCCGCTCGGCCTCCGCCCCTTTCCCTCTGCCCCGGCAGCCCCGGCCGCGCAAGCGCCGTGAGCCGGTGACGGGGCAGGGGCTGCGGCCGCCGCGATGGTGTACATCTCTAACGGTGAGGGACCCCTGGGAGGGTCGCGCTTTGTGCCCACAGCGGGGCGGCAGGAGGGACAGGCAGGAGCCAGGGCAGCGAGCGAGGAACGGCTAGAGGGCATCGGGCTTGCCAGGGCTGCCTGCTGCCACTGCCCGATCAACGCCACATCCACGCCTTTCTCTGCGGCCTGGACTTGAGCCTTTCGTGCTTCCAAAGAGTTTTAGGGACTTTGAAATATCCCAAGTGTGTGCTGCCGGCATCGGGAGCGTAACAGAGAAGCAGCTTAACCACTTTGAGGGAAACGAGATTGTACTGGTGGTTTTCCATAGGTTCATACGAACCTGGTGTCTTGTAGTGTTGATCCGATTATTTGACGTACTTGGAAAATACCCTGTGGAGAGTGAACCTCGCTGCCCGTGAAGCATAGTCTCTGCGTGCTGCTAAAATTTCTAGACTCAGCAGATAGGTTTTTGTGTAATATACTGCACACTAAACATCACAGGATGTTGTGTATCTTGGTGTGTTACAGGACAAGTGTTGGATAGCCAGAGCCGGGCTCCTTGGCGCTTGTCATCTATAACAGATTTCTTCTGGTCAATAGCAGATTTTGTGGTTCTGTTGTAAGTAGAAATTAATTCTTTTAGTTAGCTTTATTTTAGATGTGCCTAGGTTAATTTACTCTAGTATTCCATCTCTGCTGTTCCCAAAACTTGCAAGAGAGCTTTACTGTGACTGAGGCTTTGGTTATTAAGCACTATAGCACATTTAATGAAAAGTGATGCTAACTTACAGTCAAATCAGTTTAACTTTTGTTAAACAGCTATTTTCTAATAGCTGATCAAATAAGATACTACTTGGAGAATTTCTAGTGATAAGACTAGATTCTGTCTTTTTATCAAAGTAATCACAGCAGTAATCACAGGTCAGAGAAAGTTAAGAAACAAAAAGTTCTAAAATAGATCTGGAAACATATCTACAAGATGTATCCAACAGTTCTTCATTGTTTCAGTTACATGTTTATACGTGATGCCATTTCTGGCATATTTACCAGCAAACTGTATGCTGGCTTGAGCCTCACTGTAATTTGTAATTACTTCAGATTTTAGATTCATATGTAGAAAAAGACTGTTAAACAATGATGATCTTGAGAGGATAGACTTAATTCCTGTACACTACTTAACTGTTTTTCAGGCCATTTCTTGTCTTACATAAACTACACTTAGCAGTTGATTCGCCTAACTCCTGTTTGTTGGTTTGGTTTCAGTTTCCAGAGTATTATTCAACCGGATCTGAGAAGAAGAGGCTACACGTCTTCCTCCTATTCAGGATACAATGATGGAAGAGGGTATTTTTTCATATTCACACTATTTCTGAAAATTTTGCCTCTCTTACCAAAATGACAATATATTCAAATTGCAATCTGGATTTGCACCAAACCATGTAATTTGGTCTGAAGCACACTGATGACATATAGCTTCAGATGGCTGCAGTAACAGTCTCATTTCTCACTGAAGCATTGGTTTACGTCAGTCATATATTACCTACACATACAGCAAATCACTTTGTTACACAGATACTATTTCTATAAACGCTATAGTTACCGTGTTTCTCTCTTCTTTGTAGCTTACCTGACTTGTAGGAATGACTAAAAGCTTCAGGTAGCTGTAGTTAGCTGTCTGTGATGAGACAGGACTAATTAGGGCAGTCTGCATAAGTTTTGTGAAACTGGGGTTGGGGATTTTTGGGGGGTGTTGGTTGTTTCTTTGTGGTGTTTTTTATAGCTCTCCATATGAAACCAAAGTGACTTGTCCAGTGGTTTTAACTTTCTAATTACTACAGAGATAGTGTTACTATATTTCTAGCTTAATAGTATAACATAAGATGAATAGATGTTATTTTTCTTACTTTATTTTCAGGCCTCCAGCAAATCCTCGACGTAGGATGGGTCGAATAAATCACTGGGGTGGAGGCCCCAGTCCACCACCAATGGCTGGAGGTGGATGAGGAAGGTAATTCCAAATCTGCTGTATTCTGCTTTGAACTTATTAAAATTCAAGCGTACAATAAAGTGGAGTGGTTTATCCTTTTGCAAAAGTAATCAAAGCAGTTAGATACTATAAGGGGGAAAAAATGTAAGGAGGGTCTTGGCGCAGAATTAATTACCCTTCCCTTGCATAGAATTGGATATAGAAAGTACACCAAAGTTGTTTTGTGTTTTTTTTTTCAGCAGAACTGATAAAATGTTATTTAACTTTGGGTTTTTTTTAAGGCTATTAACATTCTGTCAACATCTACAATGCCTAAAACTATTTGCATTTCCTAATAGCTCTTACATGACACATGAGGATTTTTGTTTAGATATTTCTCAGTATAAGAGAAGGGAATTCAATAAAGTTGGTAAAAGTCTACTTGGAAAAATATTTTTTTCCTATTAAAGTGATACAGCTATGCAAATCTTGAATTCCAGTGCAACAAAAATCAGGATTGTTTAGATCAAGACAAAAATTAGAACTGTCAGATTTTTTTTCTCTCAGGTGCCTGAATTGCAATTCTCTTTTTAGTTTGTATGGTAGGAGTTTGATCTAACACTGAATATATATATAATACATTGTGACTTACTTGTAAGTAAACAATCCTTTTTCAGGTTTTACTCTCCCTTGTTACCATAACAAAAATTGCAAGAAATAAAACATGCACAGGTGGTTAATGTTTCTGAACCTTGGGAAGGAAGACGTTCATGTTCCAATAATAAGTATATACATTGGTGTTTCAGTTCTTGAGAAAAATAAGCCTTTTGTTTTTTTTGCATGGGGTTTAACTTTTTGCCTAGACATGAAGCTAACAAAAGCTGTGGGGAGAAGGCTTTTGTGTATAATAGCAACGTGTAATCTGCTCAGTAGTGTTTCTGAGCCTTTAGTTAAATTAAAAACAATCATATTTTTAAATCGTTATCTGCATAACTATTTCACAAATAAACACCTCTTTAAATGTATTGTAATTAATTTATCTTTCAGGTAAATGCCTGCTGAAGAGGCAGGCAAAAGCATACACATTTGCAAGAGGAATGGGAAGAAGAGTTTAGCGGAGGACCAAATGAATTTGGATGTTGTGAATGTGTATGCCTAACTGGAAACTGTTCTGTGAAGCAAGCAGATAATGAAGTTGTCCTGGGAACTCCTTCAAGGATCCAGCGTAACTGAGCCACAGTTTCATTAAATATGTTTACTGTCTGAAGTCTTTGTATAATTTCTGAATATTTTATTGTAGTTAAAGGAATAATAAATTATATTTGGCTTGTCACAAGTTTGGCTCTCATCATTTTTGAAGAGAGAAAAACAACACAAAAACAACTGTTTGTGAAGTACAGTAGGCCTGTTTCTACTCAACTAAGGACACGTTTATAGTTGAAACAGTCCTTCAAATGAAACTCAGAGCAGTGCTTCCTCGTAGGTTTTGCATTTACTTTTGTCAGTACTAGCATTCTCTAATTTGCTGCATTTTCATCATATTAATGATACTCTAAATGCAACTTACAAGTAACTGTTTTACAATCTCTGCCCTTTACCAACTCACTTCTTCAAGACCCATAATGGGTTTTATAACATGCCTGTTTTATAAGCACCTTGAAACAGCTCCTTTCATCACGAACTGACTCAAACATAAGCCTATTTTCTGTACAGATTTCACAAAGTCCTTTCCAGTAAAATTAGGTTTATTACATGAAGACAAAAGTTAGTGAACTCAAGTACTGAGTGCTAACAAGGAAGAGTTCGTTCAAACAGTGTTGTGGATTGGATTTGCACCCTGAAAAACCCAACATTTACCATACTACTCAGTTTTGGAAGTTAAATAAAAAGTGGACTAAATATAAAAGACAATGAACATATACAAGGCAAATTTACAGTTGAATAACAATACCCTCTTGTACAACATTTCAACTCTCCCCCTCTCTGGACACAATGAGGTCCAGTGGCTGTAGACAGCCAACCAGCTCCTCCCTATCTTGTATCTTTCCCCAGTCAAAGGCAGCAAAGAAGGTCAGAGAAATACAAGCAGCCAGCCGAAAGCAGCAAACACACTCGTGTTCCTAAACCACATGGAAATTTGCCGAACCAATGAACTATTTTGCTTAGCCTCTTTGAAAAAAAATGTCTACTTCCTTAATTGAATTCTCTGGAAAGATCTTATATACCATTAAGCATAACCTCAGAATAGTAACAAAGAGTAACTACCTTTTAACTTTAATCTCTTTCAGGATGGGAGTTTCTTACTGTCCCTGGGCTTTCTTTGGGGCTGTTTGTTGCTTTAGAAAGGGCTGTATCTGAGTAAAGATTAGCTGCCAGGAATCCAGATAAAATTATTTTCTGTAAATTGTCACTGCAATTTTTTACTTAAACTCTCTAATCTCCTTAGCAGGAAATATACCAGCCAGCACTGCCTGTAGGTTAACATAAGCATCTGCTGATCAACTGACTTTTCCCGACTAGTTCTGATGAAATCCCCACCTTCGCTGGGTCTCTTTCTTACTACATGTACCCAAAAGTACCATCTTCTGTTTGCTGTGTAACAGCAACCTTAAGTCTAATACAAGGATCTCCCTCGATTCCACAGAAATACCACATCTTCGCAGTCCGTAAAAGGAACTCCCCTCTCCCACATCAGGTGTGTCATCGTTAGTGCCTCACAGGCATATCACACGTGGAGCAGCTGTGTTGTGGTATTTTTATAGGCAGCATATTTTGAAGGTGCTCCGAGGACTGCATTGCCCTTCCTCCAAGCCTCCCTGCACTAACAGCCCAGCTGCTGCTAGGGTTCGGCTGCTGACAGACAACTCCCGCCGTGGTGGGAGTGCTCCCCAGGATTTCGACTGGCCGCTGCTCGTCGCCGGAGCGCAGCGGCTGGCGCAGTCCCCCGGCACAGCCTCTGTCTCAGCCGCGAGGCTGCAAGGCTCAGGCGCCGCCGAAAGGAAAGCAGAGTCAACGACTGCCGTCGCTCCGTGCTCCGCAGAGCCCCCAGCAGTACCTGCCTGAGGGGCGGCACCGGGCCCGGGCCCGCCCGCTTCCGCCCCGAGCGAACGCCTGGCGCGCCGCTTCTCGGCCGCCGCACAGAGCGGCTGCCGCCTGACGCTGCTCACCCGGCGTGGAGCATGACCCAAGCGGAGAAGGGAGAGGCGGAGAACGGGAAAGACAAGGAGCGCGACCGGGAACGCGAGCAGCGAGGCGTCAAGCGTCCCATCGTCCCCGCCGCCGTGCCCGAGTCCCTGCAAGAGGTGAGGCCTGGCCGCCGGGAGAGCGGTGAGAAACAAGGCCGCGGCGGCTCCCCAGGGCGGCTCTTCCTTCTCGCTGGCCTGGCGGCTGCACGGCACCGGGACGGGGGGTGGGAGCGGGGCGGGCTCGGCCTTTTAAAGGCCTGGGCGCGGGGAGGCGCTGGGCGGAGCGGCTCCAGGTGGTTGCGGGGCTGGCGGATCACTCCCCTGCGCCTTGTGGTGCTTTCAGCAAATCCAGAGTAACTTCATCGTGGTGATACATCCTGGCTCGACCACTCTGCGGCTCGGGAGGGCCACGGACACGCTACCCGTGGGCATCCCCCATGTCATCGCGCGGCGGCACAAGCAGCAAGGGCAGGCGGCCTACAGAGACAGCTGGCTCCTGAGGGACGGGCTCAATGTAAGCAGCGCCACGCACCACTCGCACGTCCTCCAAACTTGCTAAATCGGACGTTTGAACAATGTCTTTCTGTTGCGGTTTTTAGTGATGTAGTGCATATCTGGCCTTCATGCATTCTGTTTTTCCAGAGAGGATACATACTAAACTTTCTTCACTTTCGATGTATTGTAGAGGCTACCTTACTGTAGTCAGTACCTTTGTACCAGTCACAGTATCACAGTATTATCAGGGTTGGAAGAGACCTCACAGTCAGTGGGAGGGCTTCCATGTCTTCACAGTAAGCTAAATCTAATAAATTATCGAGCGTTTCTACTCATAGAGGAAGTGGTTTCAAGTTGTGCCAGGGAAGGTTTAGGCTGGATCAGGAAATACTTCTTCACTGAAAGGTTTGTCAAATAGTGGAATGGTCTGCCCAGGGCAGCGGTGGAGTCACTGTCCCTGGAGGTAAGCAGCGTGTGGGCCTGGTTGTTAGGGACGTGGTTTAGTGCTGACCCTTCAGTGATGGCCGAGAGGTAGACCGGATGATCTTTGAGGTCTCTTCCAACTGGACGTATTCTATGATTATGTCATTTCTTGGCTCTGTGGTGATAATCACACCCAGTACTTCTGTTACAGAATGGCAGCTGTAGAACTGGAATTGAACTGCTCCATTTGCAAATGCATTCATTACAAGTTGGCTTGTAACTTAAGACTGCCAGTAATTTTAATTTAACCTGCTCAAAAAGTGCATGTAATTATCTTATTAGTGCTTTAAATCTTTACAAAACTCATTAATTAAATTAATGTATTGATTTTTAAACCTCACTTTTAAATACCTGAGATGGAGTTAAGCATTTTTGCACCCCCTTCCTCTATCTGTAGTTAAATAATGTCCTGAATTCACCACACCGAAGTCCAGCAGCTGTTAGCTAGAAGATTCAAGTTGTCTTAGAAAAATAGGCATCAAGAATTCAAATATAAAAGTTTCTTTAAAAATAAGCATGTCCATTTTATGCTGCACAGACCTCTGTTCTTTCTACAATCTGATCATCCACAGTAATGATTTCATTGTTCAATAATTGCTTCAGTATTACAAACATGTAGTTGGAAAGTAAAGTATTTACGTTGCATATTTGTGGGCTTTGTTTAGAAACCTGAGAGTACGGAGCAAAGACAAAATGGCCTTAAAATGGTGGACCAAGCTATATGGTCCAAGAAGATGTCAAATGGTGCGAGGCGTATACCAGTGTCACCTGATCAGGTAACCAATTTTCAGTTGCTATTTCATAGAGTCACTTGGTGTGATGCTGTGTTTTAATGGACATGAATAAATACCCCTTATACAGCAAAGCATGGATAGTGCTACTGTGTGACCTAACTCTGAAGATCTGACAAAATGAAGATTTAAAATGCTGCTTTGGGGCAGGGAGTGGTGCTTCTCTTTTCTTTCATGCACAAAAAGTGACTGGTGAAATATTTATCAACAGCATTTTGGTTTGGTTACATTTCAGGCGAGGTCATACAACAGACAGATGAGGCCAGCAATTTTAGATCACAGCTCTGGGGCCAAGTGGACGAACACATCAAATCACCCTGAGTTTTTGGTAGGAGAAGAGGTAAGATTCATTTTTCTGCTGAAATGAGTTCTTGTATTATGTTTTAATGTAACTATGTAATAAGCAGCAGATTGCTGTACATTAATATGTACTGAAAGGCATCTGTATTTAGTCAAGTGATATGTAAGAATCCATAAACTATCACTCAGCAAGACCAGACAGATTCTATCATTTGCCTAACTTGTGTCCTGGATCCTTTGCTGCTGTAAATCAGTGTTTCTGCAGGGACTAGGTGAGAATTTTGCCCGTGTGGTATGACTGAAAGAAGAGTCAAGAAATGCATAAAAGGATCAGTACTTGGAATCACTGCTCAGTAATTAGGTATTCATGAGCTTCAAAGAATCTGTACACTATTTTAGTTACTAACTTGAGATAGTGGAAGAGCATACCATTATGTTCAGTGTATGTCCATGAATAGGAAAATTCAAACAATTTAAACCATGTATTTGATGTCTTTTTTATGTTAATGCTTTGTAATTCAAGCCTTGCTAAAAAGAAGTCCACTGTATTGCTGCTCCATCAGTGTGAATGCTGCTATATGTCTTCTATCTGCTTCTGAAATAGCTTTCTAATACTTGCTACTATTCTTATGGGAAAGACAATGCATAGAAGATCATCTCTTATTTTCAGGCACTGTATGTTAATCCACTAGATTCTTATAATATACATTGGCCTATTAGAAGAGGGCAGCTGAATCTCCACCCAGGACCCGGTGGCTCTCTCACTGCAGTGTTAGCAGATCTTGAAGTTATTTGGTCACATGCAATACAGAAATACCTGGAAATACCACTGAAAGACCTAAAGGTGAGCTTGTGAACACATTGCTGTGGGCTGTATCCGCTTGTCAGTGTTACTGTTAGCCTCTTACTGGGAGATTTCTTAATAAATTCTTTCTGCTGGTGAGCACTTGGAATTTTGTGCACGTCTTTAAGACAAAATCTGTTCTAGAACTCCTGCCAAGGAGCTTTGGAAATCTCATTATAAAATTTCATTCTTAACCTGTTTGGGATAGTTTTTCTTGACTAAAGAGGAGTCAACTGAGGAATGGGTGATTAATTCTTCCATAATTTCTTCTTCTTGCTGAGATGTTTTTCTCCTGTCTCATATACATTTAAATGTTGTGGCAACCTATGAACTCTTGACCTGGTACTTATTCTGAAATAATTATTTTAATTATTAAAACCCTCTCCCTTTTCCAAAATTTTGCTGCTTTAAATAAGTTGTGTGTTTGAGATCTTCTTCCTTAGCATTATGTAGTCAAGAATATAAAGAGAAACTTAATTTGAGAGCTGGCTTTAATTTACTGTTCTTATCTTCAGTATTACAGATGCATATTACTAATTCCAGACATCTATAATAAACAACATGTGAAAGAATTGGTAAATATGATCCTAATGAAGATGGGCTTCTCAGGTAAAGCCATACATAAGCAAGCACTTAATGATTAGTAGCATAAAGGTTTGGGTTTTTTTGCCTTTCAGGCACATTTTGGAACGTCCATCCCAGTCTAGCTGGCACTAGCACCTTTCAACTTTTGCTATTCCCATAACTGTTTTCTCTTTTAATGGGGAAAAATGGTTAGCTAGAAACAAAACAAAGTTTGTGGTTTGCTATTAGTATTTCAGCTGTAGGCTTTTCACTTCAGCTGACATAAAAGTACTAAGTCTGATATCTCAGGCATTTCTAAAACACACAATGTTTACTCCACAGGGTATTAAGATTCCTAGACTTGTAAACAATAGTGTGTGATGCAAGATGCTGCTACTGCCCTCTCCACATATGATACAGCAGGAGGATTCAGAGTTGCATAAGTGCATGCACTTAATACAGAAGACCAATAAGGTTTTTTAGATGCCTAAGTACCTGTCAGTTGCCTAATTGACTACAGGCATCTGCTCGTAGCTTTCCTCAGCACTCTTGAGTGCCTTCCCAACAACAAAAAAATAATCTGTAAGCCCTGCCCCCACCTCACCTTCACTAAATATACAAACTTCCAGTCTAGAGTCCTGCTATTAGTATATTTTAAAAGACATTCACATGCCCTTTAAATACCAGCAACGTGGCTCTGGAGCTTGGCATTAATTTGATATAACTTTTTCTCATATTGCTAGGAATCATTGTGCACCAGGAATCTGTCTGTGCTACTTTTGGAAGTGGTTTAAGCAGCGCATGCATAGTAGATGTAGGAGATCAGAAGACAAGCGTTTGCTGTGTAGAAGATGGTGTTTCCCATCGCAACACCAGGTATCATTTAATATGCTTACCAAAGATTTTAACCCCAAATTTCTGTAAGCTGTGGGAGAGGGTCATCATATTACAGTATGAACCTTGAAGAATTCTAACATCTTTAAATGATCTCTGTGCTTTAGGCTGTGCCTTGCATATGGAGGTTCTGACGTGTCAAGGTGTTTTTACTGGCTTATGCAACGTGCAGGATTCCCATACAGAGACTGTCAGTTAACTAACAAGTTGGACTGCCTTCTGCTTCAGCACTTAAAGGAGACATTTTGTCATCTAGACCAGGTCAGAAGGGAAAGTGGTATATTCTCCAAATAATCTTTTTTTCCCTTTAGAGAATGGTACTCTGGGGAACCTTTTTCAGTCTAGAGTTGCTTGTAAATGGAATAAAATGTAGTGTTTTATTCAATAGAATACTAGCAAAAGCTGGGGAAGATTTAGACTTGAAGTATTTATCATTTATTTTCCTTCTCGTTGAAAGGAATCCCAGCTCTTAGAAAGGTAGTTTCTTTGTTCTTATTACTGAAGGAAGCTGATTGCTGCGTATTTGCTGGCTTTCAACTTGAGTTTTGTAAGATCTGTCATCATAAACCCTCATTTCAGAGGCTTAGGCATGTAAAATCTGGTTTGGCATTTTGCACAGGTAAATGAAATTCATAGTCTAAGAGTTCTGTTACTTTTTGTTATTTCCTATGGTTTATTAAATAGATTATGCAGGTCAGTAGAGAGATATAAAATATACTTTTTTTTGTTGCTCCTTTTTTTTTTAACCTTAGGATATTTCTGGATTGCAAGACCATGAGTTCCAGATTCGTCACCCGGATTCTCCAGCTTTATTATACCAGTTCCGATTAGGAGATGAGAAATTACAGGTGATGCTTTATATATTGGGGGATTTTAATTAAAATAATTATACTCAGCATTCAGGCTCAGGGCCTCATTTTGTATCTCTCCAGTGCTACTAAGCCCACAAGATTTATGGATTGTTCTTAGGATATACTTGGTGATGGCTTTAAAATTAATTCCTACATGTCTGAATGGGCCTAAGGCAGCTCTGGCGTATGCACAAGACTTCATAACTAGTATTATCCAGAACCTTCAGCTAAACATGATCATATTTATCCTTCAAGAGCAGTTACAATTTAACTTTGTAATTCTATAACAAAGTGTATTTGCATACTTATTTATCATCTAATGCCACAGCACATAAAGAAACCCCTACACATGTAAAATTCTGTGGCTTTTTTGCTTGTATAGAGCTGAAGGCATTTTAGTCTCTTACAAAACTATTTGGGGAAAAAAGTGTACTTCATTTTTCAGTTGTGAGAAAAAAAACAACTTTTTTTCTAGTAAATACCAAAGGATAAAAAAAACCCTAAAATCTGTATAGTAAACTCATGTCAAATCTCTCATTCTTCAGGCTCCAATGGCTCTGTTTTATCCAGCAACTTTTGGAATCGTTGGACAAAAAATGACAACTCTGCAACACAGGTCACAAGGGGACCCTGAGGATCCTCATGATGAACATTATCTGCTAGCCACACAAAGTAAGCAGGAGCAGGTGTGTAAATGCTCATCTTATTTGTCACTAAGTGTCATTTAATGGGAGAACAAAATCATGACTCATTAGCTCATCTCAGAAACCAAAGTTTTTATCTGGGCCGGAAGCACCAAAGTGTAACTTTAGAGTGTTATGGATGTCTAGACAAGTCCTTAATTAGAACTGTTTATTTTCAGAGCCTAAGAGGGCTTCATATTATGGCATTGATATATGCAGTGGTGTTAAAAATAAAACCTCTACTTTGAAAGTCAGGATTAAAATCAAGTAATACAATGCTTAACCTTTCCGTGCAAAAAGGTGATGAGAAGAACAGTGGAGGCAGATAAATCATTGTCTTTTTCTGTAACCTGATGAAGATCTTACATTTTTCATATAGTTCAATTTGTTTTCTCATTTCTAAGTCTGCAAAAGCTACAGCTGATAGAAAATCTGTGTCAAAGCCTGGTGCGTTTGAAGGAGACTTGAGAAGTCAAGCCTCAGAAATTTCAGAGAGGATGTACCCACAAGAAGTGGAACTAGGATCTTCCCAAAGTGATTGCCTGATCCCTGGCAACGATTCAGAGGAACCTTTAACTGCACACACCTCCAGGAAAACAGCAGTTTCTCAGTTTGAAGGCAAGGCCTTAGGCCTTGACAAAGCCATTCTTCACAGTATTGACTGCTGCGGTAAGAATTACATCTGTACAATTCTGTGAGGTGTGTGCCAGAGTAACACACCTGTTCCTAAGTTTTTTTTATCTCCAGAATAGCTGCACTGTTTCTTATACTTGCATCTTTGTTGAAATTTCTTGAGCTAGTTCGAACCTGAAGGGAACTGAAGATGAATTGCAAATGCAAACACCATTTTCTGTCTGGTCTAACTTGTGCTAAATTCTTCATAAATCAAACAGTGGCTGAGTGAACTTTCAAAAACCAGATATTTTTCTATATATCCATTCCAGCATCTGATGATACAAAAAAGAAGATGTACAGCTCCATACTAGTAGTGGGAGGAGGCCTCATGTTTCACAAAGCTCAGGAGTTTCTGCAACACCGAATTCTCAACAAAATGCCACCTTCCTTTAGAAGAGTCGTTGAAAATGTTGAAGTCATCACAAGACCTAAGGTATGTTGTTAATTGCTAAAATGTTAGTAAACTATAATCTGTGGAAATCTTCAAAATATTAAAAAAAATGTGTCCTTTCAAAACTACAGATTCATTGCATGTCAGGAGATGCAGGAGAGCTTTCAGCTCATAACATAGCACTCTCCAGTTATAGGCAGGAAGTTACAGAGGTATAGCAAGAGTGTTACTGGTATTGATCACTGAAGTGTTTATCAGCTAAAAGCTAAAATAAGCAGCTAGTACTGGCCCATGAAGTTAACCTGCCTGCTCAGCAAGAGATTTTGTTTGGGTTTATTACTAGTAAGTTAAAAGAAAGCATAGCATTAAAAAAGAGAGCCATTTTCATTTGGTATTAATCAGGCAGAAGCTGTAAAATCAAAACTTGAATATTTGTCAGAATTTTCACTGCAGGATTTCCATGACATTTGTAAAAGGCATCTTAAAAGAGTGACTTTTCTAAATGCTTTAAATGGTGATTTACACCAGTGATTGTGTACCATCTGTGCTTTGTATTCAGGATATGGATCCCCGCTTAATTGCATGGAAAGGAGGTGCAGTCTTAGCCTGCCTTGATACAACTCAGGAGCTGTGGATATATCAGCGAGAATGGCAGCGTTTTGGTGTCAGGATGTTGCGAGAGCGAGCTGCATTCGTATGGTAACCGCTGTGTTTACAGTGGAACGTGATCAATGGAGGATTCCTCTCCCCAGGTGATCCCTTTTCCCAGTGCAGATGTATTGATTTTCTGCTGAGAGATGTTTTTATATTTTGTTAAAACTAACCTCAACTGAGATTTTCCCAGAAATTGTGCAAAAGTCTTAAGCACTGTTCTGCTTCATCTTTGAAATTGCATGCATTGAATTCTGTGCACAGAGTATCACACTGTGAAAATCCGACGTATAAAATATTGACATGGCAGATGTTGAGCCAAGATTCATTCCAGATACATGTACACAGAAGCAATATCTGAAGAGTGCATGCTGAGGATTTAATGCCTTATTCTGAGCCCTACTCTCATGTTACCAGAAGATGAATTGTTAAATAAGCAATCATCATGGAAAAAAACCTAACTCTACTCTTTGATGTTGGTATTTTGCTTGTATAATAAATTATTCTATTCAGTGGAAAGACTTAAGAATGTCAAACTGGAGTATTTTTTCTTGTCTGTTCTCAGCAGCAGCAGCTCTTGCTAGCTTTTCATTATCCATAGTAGCTATCCTTTCCTTTCCCTATTTAAAATAACCTAATCTACACTCAACTACATCTGTTTTTATAGAGCCACCACCAACCTCAATCCTCTGGTACAGGCATATTTCTATCCACAAATAATCCTTACTGCTATTTGCTGGGTTGTTTGGGGTATTTTTTGTAATGAAAGCCCTGACCACCTTCAGATCACCTCAAATCCGTTTCTGCAATTACAATCTAAATTAAAACTATTAACATATTAAAACATTTTAACAATATAACAACTAGCAAAGATCAATTAATGTCATTTCTATAAAGCATACAAGAACGACCTGACTTCCTTTTAATTTTGCTTTTATTTAGAGTTCTGAAAATAAAGGCTATTTCCACCTAGTAATCTTCCCTGAAAGCATTTAACTGCAGGCCGTGATTACATCCTTGTATTTTATTTAAGACTAGGACCTGTGGGCTCTCTTTTAGTCAAGATAGCATACAACAGTTCAGATTTTACTCTGGCAAGATTAGATGTCATGGGGCAGAAGGGAGGCATTCCTTTCAGGGAAAGGGTCCAGAATTCCTATTGTAGAAGAAGTGTTTGGGGTTCTCTGAAGCCAACTGAATGTAATACAGAAGATAAAGTATGAATGTACCAAGATCTTTTTTTAGATGGTTCTCCATGGCAAGCATTTTACAACTTCACATCAGTGGGTACTGACACTTGGACACACTGAAGGGTGAGGTAATTGCTCAACTTTAAAAGCTCCATTATTGTTACAACAGCATATCAAACGTGCTCTGCATAGTGCATCTTTAAACCTGCTAGTCTAATAAAACATGGTGAGCATCATAGTAAGAATTACCAGCAAGATGCAATTTCGTGTTACTTAAGTGTGATTACCTACTTACTGTGTATTTTCTTTCATTTTTGTGTTCATTCTGAACAAAATGCTACTGTTTAAAAACATTCTTAAATAATATAACCTCAAAGTAAAATAACATGCCATAACAGTGGAGTAGAGCTTTTCTGAAAGCAGCCACAGTTCTGTCAGACGATCTCTCCTCAAAATTCACTGGCCAGCACTGCCAATCTGACTTCCCTGGAAGCATATGTCCTCCTGCTGTGCTAACAAAGAACTATGCTTTCAACTTACTATGATTTAATAGAAAATGACCTTTGCTTCCACTTTTGGGTATTTTTCCAAAAGTACTTCATATTTCTGATGCTCATAAAGCAGTACTAAATATTCAAGACTGCTTGCTGTAGAATTCACTTCTACTTAGCTATTTTACAAAGTTATATTTGGATTCCACAAACTTCCCGAGGGTTTAAGGCATTTCAGTTAAAAAGGAGTGACTATGTAAGTGATTAAATGGATTTCTGCTATAACTCTGTGTGTGATAAGCACCACACACCCTGCAGATGGCACTTTATGAACTAACAGTTTGTGCTTTTTGAAGGGCCAAGTTCAAAGTGCCACAACAGGAACCCCCTACAGTTGTTTGAATTCAGGCACTGTTGCTTGAAAATGGGTGTGGTAAACATACCTAGTCCATTAAACCTTAAAAAAAAAAATAGAAACAGCAGTACTTAGCTGCCTAAAATATGATGGGGAAAAGTAGGCATTAAATTAAAAAAGTCCCCGTGGTCTTTCTTGTGGCAACAAAAAATTATCTCACTGCAGATTGAAGGAAACTAAAAGAAGTGAATCCCATAATCAGGCCACTCTACTTATTGTCTATCTCCCAACAACACAAGTCAAAACAAATAAACAAACAATAGGTATGACATACTGCAAACTACAGTTAATTCAACCTCTTCTAGCTGGAGTTCCTCTGTATGCAAAAGCACTACCTACACAGCAGCAATCTCCTGACCTGAGAAGTCAAACCTTTAAGGTAAGTATAATGAATGTCTGCCTTCTTGCTCCTAAGGACACCCACTGTCCTGGTGGAGAGGGGTCCTGGAGAATAAGATTCAAGCTGGTTGGTGCTTGTCTTAGTGTGGAAACAGAAATCGCCAGTTCTACAGTCACCATGCCACTTAAAACAGTGGCCACCTTCCGCTACAACAGTGTAATCCTTCCAAATTCTGCAATCTAACCAACTAAGCAGGAGTACAAAAGGGCTTCCTAGATAACTAATAGTGCCACTTGGTCAGCTTGTTTGTTCAGGATATTAAACATAAGTTTATTAACACTTCTTAAACACCTTTCCATCTCCAAGTCTCACGAATAGCTAAGACTGAAGTTAGCAGGGCAGCAGAGAATTGCTTACAGACATCACCCATCTCTATTACAATGCTTATCTTGAATTGCATGGTGACTGCCAGTGACACCTTCCTACATGCAGCTATTCCTACAAATATTTAGCGAAAATGTAAAACATCAACTACTGTTCTCTACTGAAATGCTAATTCAAGGGTGCAAACATACTCCCAGGAGCAAAATTTGCCCATACTGCATTTAATGAAATGCACCAACATGAAATGTTGAGGGTGTCTTTAAAAGGATATTACATTACAGAATTAAGGTAAGACTACTATTATGTTTATATGTACTTTTCATTGTAAAGGATTTGAAAGTGTTTTTTTAGATAATATGCATACCCATAAATATATGCATGCATACATAGGCTCCACTTTCCCAAAAACATAATCCAAACAGACTGTGATACAAACAGTATTGACATTAAAATTTCACTAATCTTTGTGCTGCTAATTCATGTATTGGTTTAGTGTTTTCCCCAGAGTTCTGTCATAGTATGAATCAACTGTAGTAAATGCATACACCATAATCCATCCTTTTCTCCCACTTTGCTGCTGTAAGATCCTAGTCATCAGCACTTGAGACTCGGTTTCACATGAGGGTCAAGGTTACACACAAGAAAATTGAGCCTATACTTTCTGATTCTTACTAGTGCCGTTGGAGTGGTTGAGCTCTAGCTCTATGCAATCAAGGCTCCAACCCCCACTACTGACTCAAAAGAAATAGAATAGTTCATAAATTGATACTTCATGAATGTTCATAGATATGTTTCTGTATTTTTACCCATAGTTAATATTTTCTACTGCCATTTTAGTTGCTTGCTGAATAAATGCATTGAAGGTGTAAGAAAATACCCAAACATATTGCAAACACCTGTCAGGATGGTTTCAGGCATTCTTAATTACCACGTAGATTAAAGATTACTTATATGAGCTACACGTTAACTCAAAGTTCCACAGGGGACAGTTGCTCTTTTCCATTAGGGAATAATTATTCAGAAGTTCACAACTTGGTGCCTAAGTAAGAATAGCCAACCACCCAGAGACAGTCCATTATTTTCTGCTTTGACTTAGAGCAAAAATTATTAACAGGCAGTTCTCCCAGAAAATCATCCAATACAATCCAAGCAGAGTGATAAGGACAGACTTGGGAAAATAGTCACCATGCACGTGTCTACTGTAGCAGAGGCTGTTACCATTACAAGTTGTCTGAAATAAGTTCTTACAACGGCAGTCTTGATATCCTTATTCTACCAGGATCATTCTGTACAGGAAAACAAGACTTGTGGGTCCATCCTCCAGCAATCCAGGAGAATAGTGCCACTGACTCTTCCCACAATACTGATCCTTGGCCATTTTCCAAGGAATTTTATAGGATTTTCTCCCTATCCACCACCTTTCAAAGTAGTTTAGTCTACATCAAACGTGCACTGAAGTAAGATATACTGAAGATACTTCAGAGGACAACACCAACAGAAAAGGAAGTGAAGTGACAGTGACAAAGGCCCCATGGTATTTTTAGTACTTCTGGCTACCCAGTGGTCTACTGTTGAGAATTATTGCTGATCAGGCACTTAACCTGTGATGACTACTAAAGAGGGCTATCCATCAGGACAACTGATTTTACTGTTTGCTCACCTCCAAACCAAGGTGTTGTGGAAATGCTCGTTACACAGGTAAGGATCGCAAGCAAAGCCTTGAACTGCAAATTCCAGCTCCAAACACAGCCCTCGAGCATTGCGTCCACAGGTTTAGCAGGCGAGGTGGCACCACAGTCGATCTCGTTTGCTTTAAGGCCAACAATACCTTTTCCCTGCCCCGCTTGAGCGCTAGGTGGAAAAGTTAAGGCGCTCCCGCCAAGGGACCGGGAGGTCGCCTCAGCGCCGGCTCTGGGCCAGCTCCGGCCCGCTCGCCCCCGTTCCAGGCACTGCTGGGGCCCGCGGTCGAAGCTCAACGGCTCTGTTCGGGCCGTTGTCCGGGAGCGCGGGGCCGCCGAGCAGCCAGGGGCTGGCGGGACGGGTGAGCCGGCGGACTTCAGCCCGCTGCCGCTGGGGCCGGTTTCGAAACAGCATGAAGTCGTCCAGACCCATCTTCACGGCGGCCAAAGGGTGCTTTTCTGTGGGAAGCGGCCGCAGCCCGCCCCGCGTTCCGCGCCTCCCGTTGGCGGCCCCAGGGCCCGCAGGAACCACTCCCACCCTCAGCTCCGGGCTGCGCCTTTCCGCGTAGGGCGCGCGAGTGAATGGGGCCGGAGCTGTGGGCTGAGGAGGCTCCTAGGGGCAGTTCCTGGGAACCGTGAAGAGGAAGAGCTGGGAGAGGGCGGGAGAGCAGTGAGGCCACAGCAGGAAAGGAAAAAAAGGGAGACGGCGGCCCGTGGGTGCTCCGTCCAGCCGAGCGGACAGGGACAGGTCCGCGATCACCCGCCTCGGGGCGGCCGGGCTGGTCTCCGGAGTTTGTGCGGAGCAAGAGCAGTTGTAGGGCACCCCAGAGCAGGGCGGCGGGCAGCCCGCTCACCTACCGGGGTTGCCAGGAGCCTGACGTCCCGGGTCGCAGAAACGGTGGTTGGTAAGGGAGGAAGTAACAAGGTAAGTAGGCTTGAACAGTTCCATCCGTGGAAATGAAACTTACCGCAAAAGTTTCTCCTGTAAGTGAACTTTTTTACTAGCAGGACTGAAGGGGAAGTTCATCCGAGAAAATGGGTACCGTGCGGTGCCACCTTTGAGTAAGAAAGAACAGATGATTTATCAGTGGTCCTTGTAGTGAAAATACCCAGACAGTTTCAAAAACAGAGAGGTTGGTATTACAACAGGAAACTTGGATGTATGAAAACCAACATTCGCAACCTAATTCATTTCTGACAAAATTAGATTTCACTAGCATAATACAGGACTCGATATATTGCCAGGAGCAAGCTTCCTTATGGCTTTTAGATGAGCAGTGCACTACAGTGTACATTTTCCAGCTAGGTTGGCTGGCTGTAGGCTCCATGGCAAAGGAGTGGACAAAGGAGAAATGCTACCTACAGGCCAAGGATAGTTTTTATACCAAGAGGAATGGTTTCACTGTGAGAGAGCAAGAGAAAGACTTAAGACTGGCTACTAGCATCCATAGCTATGACACTGCCGAGGGCTGTGGAACTCTTGCATTTAGACTATGCAATGCAGAGCTAAACCTGTTGCTTGCAAGGCTCATGGCCTGTTCTGAAGATAAAATACTGCCATTCCTACTTAGCCTAAGGATCTGGCGGAGTTAGATTTCAGCTGCACTCATACAGGATCTGGTTTTAGTGGTAAGATAGCTACAGATGAACAGATTTTCTCTTAGCCGGTCTTAGGAGACATGTCTCAAAACCCATCAGTATCACCTTAGGGATAGCTGAAAATGAGGGCGACTGTTACATGGGTTTTGTAGAGATGTTGTTCTATATCTCATCTGACCAAAGTTAGAGTGGGCCACCATTCCTCTTGCTGTGCAGTGTCAATGATTATCCTAAACTTGCAGAGAAGTTTAGGAAATTGTTTTTCTTACATGTTTACCTGTTAGAGGCAGATAAAGACAGGCTACAAAGTAGGCAAATGCTTCCATCCTTTATGGTGTTGGCAAATACTTGGAAGTATGCTTCATATATCTGTAAGGGACCAGAAGCAGATCCAAATCAGACTGCACATAGCACAAAAGAGCACGCAGCTTAACTGGTGCACAGACTGCATTAAAGAATAACAAGCCAGCTAGTTTCAGAGTAAATGTTTATTGGTTTATTGGCATTGTTGGTGACCTTTTGGATAGCAAGACTGGGTAATGTATATGGTTTTATCTGAAAAATAGTAACATTTTAGAGGTCATGCACTGACTCTATCACTGCTTACATCTTAAGTAGGACTTTTGTTTTTCTAGGGTAAACCACTGGATTTTGGTTCAAAGTTGTGCAAGAGTAAAGATGTCGTACTTAGTGAAAGGAGTTCAGCATTGCAGTCCTGTGAAGCAGATGCACAAACTAGCAGGAACTCTGTTTAAAGCATGCATATCAAAGAACATGTTTGGCATCAATGAACAGCAGTTCAAAATTTCACGTGCATCATCTCACCTTAGTTCTGAAAAGGCAAGCTCTTACAATTACATCATTGTTGGGGCTGGATCAGCAGGATGTGTATTAGCTAACAGGCTGACTGAAGACCCTCACAGTACTGTACTACTTTTGGAGGCAGGCCCTAAAGATACTCTTCTAGGCAGTAAAAGACTGATGTGGAAGATTCATATGCCTGCTGCATTAACATACAACCTCTGTGATGAGAAATATAACTGGTATTACCACACAACACCACAAAGGCATATGGATGACCGAATTATGTACTGGCCCCGAGGAAGAGTGTGGGGTGGCTCCTCTTCTCTCAATGCCATGGTATACATTCGTGGGCATGCAGAAGATTATAATCGATGGAGCAGGGAAGGGGCTACAGGATGGGACTACGAACATTGCTTGCCCTATTTTAAGAAGGCGCAGTCACATGAACTGGGGCCAGATCAGTACAGAGGTGGAAATGGACCCCTGAATGTGTCAAGAGGAAAAACAAACCATCCTCTTCATCATGCATTCCTGGAGGCAACCCAGCAAGCTGGGTATCCCTTCACAGATGATATGAATGGTTACCAGCAAGAAGGATTTGGCTGGATGGACATGACTATACACCAAGGTAAATCATAAAGGGGCCCTTAAGTAACTTCTATTTCTGGATGACCTGTGGTACTTCTGAAAGAGTTTTGGAATGTGGACATATAACCTGCTCTGAGTGCTGTGTGGTTGTCCAGGTTACTGAGCAGCTATGGCACTGTATTTTATACCCTGTTCATTTTGCAGCAGCTTGCTAACAGTCTGGTGAGTGTTCCATTGAAATATCACCATTAACAACCACAGTTATACTTGGGATGGAGAGTAGATTTTCAGAATGTCAATGTAAAATCTGTTACGTTGAAATAAAATCTTTAGTTATTGTATCAACTCATTTTTGCTTTAAACTCTGCAGTTTTCTCTCTGTAAACATCCTGATGGTTATTGGCCAAAGTCTTGATGAATACTGAGCGTGACTAGTTTGATGTTTAAATATACATTTTAGGTCAAAGATGGAGCACAGCTAGTGCTTACCTTCGCCCGGCCATATCACGCCCAAATTTGTCAGTTTCAGAGAAGACACTTGTAACAAAAATCTTGTTTCAAGGAACAAAATCCATTGGTGTTGAGTATATGAAAAATGGACAAAGGAAAAAGGTAAGAGATTTTTACTTTCCAACACGAAAGGTGTAAGTCAAAGTAGAATTATTTTTTAAACTCCTATTAAAAGTAGCACTTCGCTATGCAAAAGTGGGCATAATGAGTTATTCACTTGTACTGTGCTGCTATGGATTGAGTTTTGGAATAGTAGCAATGAAATGTCATGGTGACATGCCTTCTGTTTGTCTCTGGAATGAATGTATTCCAGTCAGAGTATAAGAGGGAAGAGTTGGTTTGTGTGTGACCAGAAGTCACAACAAGCTGATAATCAGTAGATTACTAAAGATCCGGGGGAAGCAGGGCTTGCAGGCATGCACATGAGCAGTAGGGAAAGGCGGTATGTAACGGATTCCAAAATAAAGAAGGAGTTTGGTTCTCCTTGGTTCAGAACTCTGGGATGCACTGGACACACGTCACAGAGTTCTGAACACATATAAACCGAGGGTGTGGGTAGGCGAGTTGGAGCGGCACCAGTCTTACCGCCATGATGGTGCGGTTCCCGGTGGGGACACCTACCTTCTGAGACACTGGCCAACCAGCTCTGCTATCTACTCATCTCGGGAGCTCTGCTGGTCAGTGGGATAAGGTGAGCATAGCCTGCCTGTTGATCAATAGAGCTACTTGGGATTGTCATGTCTTATTCAGCACTGTAGTTTCTCCCTATGGCCGTAGCAGGTGAGGCATAGGTATCGTGTATATACCTTTCTCATGATGGTTTTAGTGTTCAAGCTATCATAAAGCATTGAAACTGTACCCAAAGGGGGGGGACCCACGTGTGAGAGCCTTACCTGGTCCTGAAGAACTCACTGGAACACGCAGTCCAACTCCCAGTCAACATGCAATCAGGTGGAAGGAAGCTTGACCTGCCACTGCAGGTTAACTCTGTGGATAAACAGTTTATGCAGCTTTCAATCCATTGACCTCTAGAAGACATAAAACATTCTCATTTCCCTTCACTCATTGCTATTACAGCTGATCATGGAGTACATAACTAGGAAATTGCCTAAAAGGGATTTGTACGTTAATAATTTCAGGTATTTAGTCACAAACAATTATAAAGCAATAAAAAAGTCTAATAGTAATCTCCTGAAGAGAGGAGTGCAAATTCTGATGGTTTGAGTTTAATAAGGCTTACAAGACTCAACAAACAAGTGTTCTGTGGCAACGCTTGCTAAAATTTAAAATGCAGAAAAATTAAACTGTTGCTTCATTTTCCAGTGCACAGAACAAAGCTGTTGTTTTCTATGAGAGTTGGTATGAAAAATCATTTTAACAGATGTAAAACAGAAGTTGGAGAAAATTTAATTGATTTAAGGAGCTACTAAATGTCTGTGGAAACAGTGCCTCCACTTACTGTTCTTATGCCATTATCAAGATTAATTTTGTTGAAGAATGTCCTGGAAAGCTAATTACATGTGATCAAAGACTTTCTGAGCACCAGACCAATTTAACTGCAAAATTCTGTAATTGCTGTGAATTTTCATACATACTAAAACGTGTATCAATTATGCATAGTAATGTATATATATATATGTGTGTGTGTGTCTTTAACCCATGTCATCAAAAGTACACTTCCAAGGATTTCCCTTCCCTTTTATTTTTTTTCTGCCTAACATCAAAACTGCAGGACTTGCCAGCTTTTACTTTCTGCAAAATTTTATACCTGTCAGGATGGAAGAGCTAATAATTTAATTGCATTATGAATATCAAGACAAAACATTTTTGTTTCTGCAGGCTGTTTTAGGCAGGATCTCTTATGTCAGTCAGCAGTGAAGTTAAAAGGTGATCAAAATCTTACTCAAGCCTGATTTAAAACCTAGGCATCAAACCAGCAACTTGTTATTGCAGTATTTACTGAAGTAACAGAGGGGTCTCGAGGCTTCTCTATGCCCTCTGACAAAAGTAGGTAAGGAAAGCCAAACAAACTTGGGGTTTCAGAGTTCAGAAGCAGGCAGAAAAATATATTTTAAAAAGAAAAATATTTTTATATATCATAGACCAAATAACCTATGCAAAAGTCTTTCATAGTAATTTGTCCCTCTGTATGTTTGCTTTAAGCACTATTAAAGACTGTGTATGGGCTAGGAAAACTATGGTGCTGATAATACAGTGAGCATACTACAGTGAGCATACACCAGGCCAGTGACTTTTGAATGCTACCTGGAACATCTGGCACCAGTTCTGCATGTACCACAGAAAATATAAACAAGTTGTATTTGTATCACATGCAAAACACATGGACGTGTTCCTGTATGATCTGGTATAGGAGATCCTGCTCTGGCAGGGGGGTTGGACTGGCTGAACTTTCAAGATCCCTTACAGCCCCTGACATTCTGTGATTCGGTGAAAATGCAGATCTACTTACTGATTCAGCAGTCACAGACACACTATATATTAGTCTTAGTGTACTAATGATTGACCAGAGCAAAACAATAACAAACAGAAGATGTCAGCACTGGCTATTTGTCAGCAGTATCAGATAAAAGGTGTGCTAACAGTTTATCAAATATATCTTCTTACTAGCAAAAAAAAGCATACACCATCCTTCTGTGCAGCTGAAATGCCATTCAAAAAGCACAGCATTTCCACAAGTTAACATGAACTCCATGCCAATGTGTTAGGACTTCTGAAAAACAGCAGTTTTTAATATTACTTTAGAAGCTATATGTCTCATCTAAAATAAAAACAAGCACCTTCCATTCTGTCAAAGTGGAGAATGTAGATGGGCAAACAACAGGTACGTTTCCTTCAACTCTTTTGAGTTTTGCTTGCTAGTGAGAGGAAGTTCAGGGACATAACTGTGTGCTTCATCTATTTTTTCCTCACTAGACACACTATCTGTTAGAATACACAGATAAATGCTATGTTACAGTATTACTTTTGCAAACATGCACTGCTTTCAAACATCGGACTAGCTTAGATAGCATTGCAATTTGCAATAAGTATAAATCGTTGCTTACCTTTTGTTTCTTCTGTGGTGCAGTTAAGGAGAGGTCTTTTACTCCTAACGTGTCTGAGTTACTATTCAGTTTCTAATCAGCTACCCAGCTCTGTGTGTATACAAAGGGTATCTTCTGTGTCAACAACTTAGTGTAAGGGTTACAGAGCATTGGAACAGGCTCCCCAGGGAGGCTGTGGAGTCTCCTTCCCTGGAGACTTTCAAGGCCTATCTGGATGCATTCCTCTGTGATCTGTGCTAGATTGTGTGGTCCTGTTCTGGCAGAGGGTTTGGACTTGATGATCTCCTGAGTCCCTTCCCAGCCCCTAATCTCCTGTGATCCTGTGAACTTAGGTGTGACTCGGCTCGGGAGGTGCGTGCGTGCGTGTTCATGAGCCATCGCATTGGAATAAAAGGGATAGTTTGAGCAAAGTTGGGTTAACTCATGTCATCCTGCTTTAAAGAGTAAAGAAGGAGGGTTTCAATATTTTTTTACACCACACGGTTTTCCCTTTTAACAGTGAAAAACACTAAGGTAGTTCTGATCCTAAATTTAAGAAGTGTGGCAACTGAGAAGAAGTAGCCCCAGATACAGATGACACAGAAGGATCTTGGTAGTGCTAAATGACAGTATTTGGGGGCAAAGATCTATAAAAAGAAGGTGTGTCCAAAATACTTGCAGAGAAGGTTGTAGAAAAAGCACAGAAAACCAAGTGAAAGGTGGAGGAATAGTGAGCAGCCTGTATCATTACCAGCAGAGCTCAGACCCAAACTGTTTGGTGAAAACGCTGCCAGCAGGCAGAACTGCATTGGAACTTAAGAGTTTTATCAGTACTGTTTCAATGGTTGAGGGGCTTCTGAGCACCACAGTGAGCTAAGAATACAAACATCACTCTTGGTTGAATTAAGAAAATCATCCCTTGATAATTTTTGAGCTAGCATGTGTCTGAATTCAAAGCCTTCCTTAGGAAAACACTATCCAGTTTTAGTTTACAAACTGTCATTGAAGATGGAAGAGGCACTTAGCTGATTGATTGAAGTGTCATAGGTGCTTTTTTTCCTGCCAAGTAGCACAGGAGGTTGTTGGCAGCTGTGGCAGTGGCTGGTAAGAGTGTTTGTGTGACACAGACTTGAACCAGATTGTAAACATAGGAATACACAAATTCTCTAAGGATGACTGATCATTTTTCTCTGCAGGAATTTCTGGCAAGATAGGAATAAATTAAAAGGAGAAGAGTGTGAGGCAAAGGTGTCTAATCTGGATCAGAATAGCAGGTCTGAACAGAAGCTCTTGACATGTCTGTTGCATTAAGATCAGGTTCAATAATGTTAAGGCTTTTATACTCATTTCCTTTTAGGCTTTTGCCAGTAAAGAAGTTATTTTAAGTGGAGGTGCCATAAATTCGCCACAGCTGCTTATGTTGTCTGGGATTGGCAATGCAGATGAGCTAAAAAACCTGGGGATTCCTGTTGTTTGCCATCTTCCTGGTAATTTTCTTAATTCTTTCAACCTCACATCTTTCCATGGATGCATTTCAAAGACCATTAAATTAACTATGAAATTCAGTTGTCTGGATCATTTTTCTGTGCAAAGTAATGTTTTTTTTATCCCATTTCTTATCCCTCCTCCCCCTTTTTACCCCCCCACCAGGAGTAGGGCAGAACCTTCAAGATCATTTAGAGGTGTATGTCCAGCAGAAGTGCACCAAACCTATTACCCTGTATAATGCACAAAAGCCAGTTAAGATGGTGAAGATTGGTCTAGAATGGCTTTGGAAGTTTACAGGTAAGAAACCAAGAATGCAATTGTTCTATCACTAATTGGTTTAGAGTTATAACAGCCTTTTATCCATGATTGTAAAAGTCTGGGAGACTTCATACACAATTATTTTTATATTCTGGGAAATGACTTAACCTTGCACATAGACTCAATTTATTCACCCCACTCCCTACCCTCCCCCGCCCCCGCCCCAAATCAGAGTATTTTAAAATAGTTATCTTGGGTAACAGTTGCATTCCTTGCAGTTACCACCGTATGTGTGTGTGTGTGTGTATACAGATAGATATAGGCATAGATATGTATGTATAGATCTGTGAATATATCTGTAGAAATATATACATACCCACACACATTATTGATGATAATGAAACCAAGGGTTAAGGAGTAGATTTTCTTTTCTGAGGTCTTCTAATGGCATTTCCTCTTTTATTTATGCTCTCTAGGTGAGGGAGCCACTGCCCATTTAGAATCTGGTGGCTTTATCCGAAGCGAACCAGGGGTTCCTCACCCTGACATTCAGTTCCACTTTCTCCCTTCTCAGGTGATTGATCATGGCCGAGTTGCTTCCACAATGGAGGCTTACCAGGTGAGTTGAGTTGCTGAAGCACATATTCCAGTAATGTTCTATAGCAGTTAGCAAAGAGGTTTATGATCTGCTGTAGATGTTGACAAAATACATACAGAAAAAAACCACCTTTGTTCAGTATAATACAAAAGTGATGCCTTAACATTAGGAAGAAACCACAAGTTTTTTATTTGATGCTGCTCCCAAAATTATGTTACTTTTGATCCCTTGGAAAGCAGGCAAGCACTGAACTGCTGTTTAAGTATTTGCACTACTGAAGTGCCACTGTGCTATTATTAGGACACAGCTGCACTAGATGCTGTCCAAAACTCAACCAAGGTGTTCTTTGTTCAACTACAGCTTACACAGAGGTTTAAGCAAGAATGTGTGAGGCTGCTCATTTATTCACTGGCACAAATCCAAGCCTCATTTTTTGGACTATTATCTTTATCCAAAAGTCTCTGGTACTGCTGAGGAGCTGTCATTGCATGTACATGTCTCTTCTTGCTTACTGTCCTTTACTCATGCAATGATAGTAATTTGGTCTGCATGCTGCTTTTATGATGAGAAAGCTCTGATACTGCTAAACTGGAATGGTTGTATTTTAAACTAAAATAACATCTGTGAGCTGCTGAGAGAGGTCTATTCCTTTCCTCTTCTAGAACATCCTACTTACAACAAATCTATATAAAATGGAAAGAGCAATGGCATTTTCCAATATCTCCCCTCCCTTTAACATTTAGATTTGTAAAGATTAGTCTGTAAAGACTGTGCACACTGGGGAAAACAAACAAACAAGAAAAAAACAAAAATAACCCAAAATAAAAATTAAACTGCATCTGGAAATATGTCTGATGGGATTGCATCGTGAGTATAGGCTGGGTGTTGCAGGTACACGTAGGACCAATGAGGAGCGCGAGTGTGGGCTGGCTAAAGCTGAAGAGTTCAGATCCAAATGACCATCCTATCATCGAGCCTAACTACATGTCAACAGGTAAATGCAACCTCTCCTTGCTCTGCTGTCAACTCATTTCTTGCCCCTTTCATTAGCAGGTTTTCATATCTGCTCAGCACAAGTTCAGAAGTGCGTGTGGATTCATTTACACAAGTCAACTAGACTTAATTAGTATCAAGAGGCCATTATGCAAAGCACTGTATAAACCAAAAAGAACTCGCTGTTAGTGTTAGCTGAATCACACTGTTAATTTCATCCCCTCTGCTTGTGAAGGAGTTGCTCTCATTTCCTTTGGGCTGAGACCAGAGTGCTTGGCTAGGCAGTGGGTAGAATGAAATGGCAATTCTTGATAGCTCACCTATTCCCTTTTGGAATTGGGCTACAGAAATGACACTTTTGTTCACAGTGAATGTCGATACCTGGTTTAGTATGGCTTTCAGCATTGAGACAACCTCCCTCCAGCCTTTCTGTCCTTGATGCTGTTTTTCCCATTAAGCATTCTGTTTGTATTACTAAATTGAGGGGGTACTTACAGTTTTCTTGTTTTCTCTCCATGCAGAAAGAGATCGTTGGGAATTCCGCCAGTGCATCAAGTTGGCCAGGAAGATCTTTGCCCAGAAAGCCTTCGAAAAATTTCGTGGGCCTGAAATTCAACCAGGAAGCCACGTTCAGTCTGACAAAGAAATAGATGCTTTCGTGAGGCAGAAGGCTGATAGTGCTTATCATCCTTCCTGCACCTGTAAAATGGGTCAGCCTTCCGACAGCGCTGCTGTAGTTGATCCCGAAACAAAAGTAATTGGCGTGGAAAACTTGAGAGTAGTGGATGCTTCAATAATGCCCAGTGTTGTCACTGGAAATTTGAATGCCCCAACTATTATGCTAGCAGAGAAAGCTGCAGATATAATTAAGGGCCTCCCATCTCTGGAGGAGAGAAATGTGCCTGTATATAAGCCCAAGACCTTAGAAACACAAAGATAAACAAACAGTCTCATTCTTCACATCTCTTGCTACTAAAGCTTTCAGCAGCATCTTGGTGTCTTGTACAGAACAAGCCAATCAAGTTAATACCATGCAAAACAACATATCCTATTGGAGTAACTACTCATTTGGACCATTACCTTATACCATACAACCTCATCATGTTTCTTTAATTACTTGGCTTAAGCTGCTTATTTTAGTTAAAAATTACCTTATATGCTACTCTTCTGAGTTTTGACAAAGAGAAGCTGTCTCTAAATGTCCAGACAGTTTGCATGCATAAACCAGAAACAGTGTGCAATTGCATGAGGCATGGAAGAGACGAGTGCATTTTGACCATCACTATGGTATGCCTTGTTATTTGCACAAAGGATTCTAACTGCTGCGAGAGCATTAGCCAGTAACCCCCACATCCTGCAACAAACAGTTCAGGAGATGGGAGCATTTCTGCAGTTTGGTATTCACAGGCAGAGGTAGCTTGTATCAGAATTCACAGGAGAGGGGAGAACCTGCACGCTTGCAGTCTCTCAGGTGTGGGGTTTTCTGAGAGGAATGTGCAGTTAACAAATCCTCACTCCACCATTCTTAGAAGTCTTCACTGTGCAGTGTTCAGAAAGAAGCTGTACATTGTAATTTTTTCTTGCAAGAAGCCTATTCAGTTCATAGTCCAATCTGATTTAGTTGTACCACATATCATGTAGCACAGTAAGAGGTCTGCACTTCCTAGGAAGTCCTTCAAGTTACTAAGCTTGCCTCAAACTTGAAAGTTTGAGAAAGACACTTCCCAGCAAAGATGCTGGTTACTAGCACTGGAATCGTATCTTAGCAAAGGACAGCCAAGCTAGATGTAAAGTGAAAGGCTACTCAAAATAACTGCACAAAGTCAGACAGAGATGATGTGGGAAGTGAGCTTTTTCGATCAGAAAGCAAGTGATTTACTTGGTGCTGTAGTTAGGGCTTAAATCTTTGCTTCCTTTTCTTCAGATCTGTAAAGCAAGATGTGTGATCTGTCATGACTGTTTCCTGTTTGAATTAAACCAAAAATCCCAGCCAGCCAACAACTGAACTCAAACCCAAATGATTCAATAAGTATTCAAAAATAACTACGGACTAAGCAGCTGTCATTATGAAGTAAAAGCTTCTGTAATGTAAGCTTGCTCAGGTCTTGTGGTAAACAGAATAAACTGTTTTTCCAAAAAACCCAGAATTTTGTCCCATTAGAGCAGACTGTAACAAAAACTTGCTGACTCAGATGTTGGCTAGAGGGACAACTGCAGATGTTTAAGGCAGGTCTTTCTACTGGTGCTACTTGCTGTAAGGCCATGTTTGGAAGCCCTGCTCCTGGACACAAATCTTCTCATCGAAGGGGACTTCTCAGATGACATCCACTATCTGAAAAAAACCTCAATAACAACTTGTACATACTTTAAACTCAAACTATCTCAGTCCAAATCAAAACTTCTTTGCAGAACACACTTGATCTTGCCACCCTCCTGCACTGCCCAACATACATGTCCTGGACTTCCCCCATCAGGAAATAGCCACCCCTTGGACAGGTTGCATCCCCACCCAAAAGCAGAAAACACCCATACAATTTTCCCAACAAATCCCTTCCACAAACAAGGGAACTCTATTTCCATCTGCATCGTGCTCAGTAGCACTCAACATCAAATAATGGACAGTCCCAGTCCATTCTCACTCAAATTTCTGCAGTCCGTGCATCCAAGCAACTGCAAAGTCTCAATCTGGCTCAGTCTACGTCTTAAAAGGTGTGTCTCCACCCCTGGGGCAGTCAAATGGGGAACTAAGTCCAGTTCATTTCCATTCTTCAAGCTGTTGCTCCAGTTTGCTTCTCATGCATGCAGGAGTGAAGATCCCTTCGTCACAGATGAATTCCATCTCTCTGTCACAGATGAGTTGCAGTATCTACAGGAGTCCTGTGCTGCCACTTGTCTCTTGTACCAGGCCATCCACCACCCCTGAGGGTACAGTCCTGCAGCTCCTCCACCCTTGCTGCACAATCAGACGTGAACCCAGCACACCACCAGTCCCTGCCCTTATCTTCCGTCCCCCGTCTGAACAAAATCTTTCCAACTTTATTTAACCATCCCCAGCACCTCTCCCTCCACCTTCTCAATAGACAACTGAAAAGGAGGAGAATCTGGTGGTGCACGAGGAGGCAGAATTGAGAAGAAAACGGGACCAGTGCCATTCACTGCCTGACCAGGAGCGTCCATCCTCACCACCGCCTCACCGGCCAGAGGAGGCGCTACCGTCAGGGCACCCTCGCGGCTCGCTCCAGGGCTGCCGCTGCCGCTTCTGCTTCCGCCGGAAACTCAGCGGGGATAGGCGGGGACACACTGCTCCTCGCCGCTAGTCCTCGCTGGCTACTCTGTACAGAACGGGCAGGAGTGCGCGGAACGCGGGGCAAGCCCTCTCCCGTGCTATGCTTCGTACCGCCAGCTCCGCCACAGCAAAGTTAAGGCTGAGTCGCGGCGGCGGACGAGACCCCCATCGCCGCTCTCCGCATCTTCCCCAGCACAATACACCCCAAATGCAGCCTGCCTGCTGCGTGTGCTGCGACAAGAGGGGTGCGGAGGCACAGCCGTTTCTCTCGAGTCGCCAGCTCATCCCCTGAGTAGGGAGCGGCTGCGCCCGGCAAGAGGATGGCGCGAACGGCAGTCAGCCCGCCGAGGAGCGCTATCACAGTATCACAGTATCACCAAGGTTGGAAGAGACCTCACAGATCATCAAGTCCAACCCTTTACCACAGTGCCCAAGGCTAGACCATGGCACCAAGTGCCACATCCAACCTTGCCTTGAACTGCCCCAGGGACGACGACTCCACCACCTCCCCAGGCAGCCCATTCCAGTGCCCAATGACTCTCTCAGTGAAGAACTTTCTCCTCACCTCGAGCCGAAATTTCCCCTGGCGCAGCCTGAGGCTGTGTCCTCTTGTTCTGGTGCTGGCCACCTGAGAGAAGAGAGCAACCTCCCCCTGGCCACAACCACCCTTCAGGTAGTTGTAGACAGCAATAAGGTCACCCCTGAGCCTCCTCTTCTCCAGGCTAACCAATCCCAGCTCCCTCAGCCTCTCCTCGTAGGGCTTGTGCTCGAGGCCTCTCACCAGCCTCGTCGCCCTTCTCTGGACACGCTCGAGCATCTCAGTGTCCTTCCTAAACTGGGGGGCCCAGAACTGAACACAGTACTCGAGGTGTGGTCTGACCAGTGCAGAGTACAGGGGCAGAATGACCTCCCTGCTCCTGCTGGCCACACCATTCCTGATGCAGGCCAGGATGCCACTGGCTCTCTTGGCCACCTGGGCACACTGCTGGCTCATGTTCAGGCGGGTATCAATCAGTACCCCCAGATCCCTCTCTGTCTGGCTGCTCTCCAGCCACTCCGACCCCAGCCTGTATCTCTGCATGGGGTTGTTGTGGCCAAAGTGCAGCACCCTGCACTTCGAGCTATTGAACCCCATCCCATTGGCCTCTGCCCATCTGTCCAGGTGGTCAAGGTCCCGCTGCAGAGCCCTTCTGCCCTCCAGCTCAGTCACATCTGCCCCCAGCTTAGTGTCATCTGCAAACTTGCTGATGACTGACTCCATGCCCTCATCCAGATCATCTATGAAGATGTTAAAGAGGATGGGGCCCAGCACAGATCCCTGAGGGACACCACTAGTGACAGCTGCCAGCTGGATGTGGCACCATTCACCACCACTCTCTGGGTCCGGCCCTCCAGCCAGTTCCTAACCCAGCACAGAGTGTTACCATCCAAGCCACGGGCTGACAGCTTAGCCAGCAGTTTGCTGTGGGGGACAGTGTCAAAGGCCTTGCTGAAGTCCAGATAGACCACATCCACAGGCCTCCCCACATCCACCAAGCGGGTCACCTCATCATAGAAGGAGATCAGGTTAGAAAGGCAGGATCTGCCCTTCCTAAACCCATGCTGGCTGGACCTGAGCTCTTTGCCATCCCTCAGGTGCGCAGTTATTGGCCCCAAGAGAACCTGCTCCATCAGTTTCCTTGGCACTGAGGTCAGGCTGACGGGTCTGTAGTTCCCAGGTTCCTCCATCCGACCCTTTTTGTGGATGGGGACCACGTTGGCCATTTTCCAGTCTCCTGGGACCTCTCCGGTGAGCCAGGACTGCTGGAAAATGATGGAGAGTGGCTTGGCCAGCTCAGCTGCCAGCTCTCTCAGCACCCTGGGATGGATCCCATCTGGTCCCATGGACTTGTGGGTGTCCACATGACTCAGCAGGTCCTGAACTGATTCTTCATGAATTTCCAGGGGAACACACCGCTCCCTGACCCCATCCCCCAGTTCAAGAGGCCACTTGCCTCCTCCTCCTCCCTCCTTACTGTTGAAAACTGAGGTGAAGAAGGCATTCAGGACCTCTGCCTTTGCTTCATCATCAGTTATAGTGTTCCCCTCCTGGTCCAGTAAGGAGTGGAGGCTCTTCTTGCCCTTCCTTTTAGCATTGATAAATTTATAAAAGTGTTTTTTGTTAACTTTCACGGAAGTGGCCAGCCTAAGTTCTAGCTGAGCCTTAGCCTCTTTAATTTTTCTCCTACATAGTCTGGCTACCTCCTTAAACACATCAGGAGAAGCCTTCCCCTCCTTCCAGAGGCGATACACCCTCTTTTTCTCCCCCACTTCCTTCAGGAGCTCTTTGCTCATCCAGGCTGGTCGCCTCCCCCTGCGGCTCATCTTTCGGCACGTGGGAACTGCCAGTTCCTGTGCCTTCAAGAGCTCCTGTTTAAAGTAGGTCCAACCATCCTGGACCCCTTTGTTCTCAAGGACTGCTGCCCAGGGGACATTGGAAATAAGTTCCTTGAGCAAATTGAAGTTTGCCCTCCTAAAGTCCAAGGTGTAGGTTTTGTTGAAGTGCCTCCCTACCTCCCTGTATATTGAAAACTCCACTAACTCGTGGTCGCTACACCCCAGGCAGCCTCCCACTATCACATCTCCTACCAGCCCTTCTCTGTTGGAGAGCAGCAGGTCAAGCTGAGCTTGACCCCTAGTAGGCTCGCTTAACAGTTGGGTCATGAAGCTGTCCTCCATGCACTCCAGAAATCTCCTGGACTGCCTCCTCTCTGCTGAATTAAGTTCCCAGCAGATATCTGGCAGGTTAAAGTCACCCACAAGGACAAGATCTGAAGATCTTGAGACAGCCTCCAACTGTTTGTAAAATATCTCATCTGTTCCCTCATCCTGGTTGGGTGGTCTGTAACAGACTCCAACCAGGATGTCAGATTTATTAGTCCTACCTCTGATTTTAATCCACAAGGTCTCTACCCCTTCATCCCTCACTTCAAGCTCAATGGCATGAAGTGACTCTCTAATATACAGGGCCACCCCTCCTCCTCTTCTCCCTTGCCTATCTCTCCTGAAGAGGTTATATCCCTCCAGTATAACAGCCCAGTCATGTCTGTCGTCCCACCAAGTTTCTGAAATGGCAACTACATCGTAGTCCCCCTGGTGGACCAGGACTTCCAGTTCCTCCTGTTTGTTACCCAAGCTGCGTGCATTGGTGTAGATACACTTCAGCTGGGCTCTCGATTCAATTGTCCTTAGTTTCCTTCCATCTCTCTCCTTCTCAGAGAGAGTAATTTCCTCACCCACCCCCTTCAGACCTAGTTTAAAGCCCGCCTAATGAGCCCTGCCAACTCCATTGCCAGGACTCTCCTGCCCTTCCTAGATAACTGCACCCCATCACAAGCCAGCAGGTCCGGCGCAGTAAAAGTTCCCCCATGGTCAAAGTACCCAAAACGCCGCCGCTGGCACCATCCCTTCAGCCATTTGTTGATATCGTAGGTTCTGCTATTCCTCTCTGTGAACTCCCTTGCCACAGAGGGAACTGAACAGAACACCTGGTCCCCTTCTTTTCAATTTCATTGCTGCCAGCCTGTATTACCTGGCCGGAGACATGGGCACAGCCTTGCCAAAGTGACCACAGATACCTCTAGTCTGCACTTGGTGAAGCGTATGATGGCTTTTAGGGCCCTCTCGTCCCTTGGCACCGCTGAAGTGGAGCAGGATGGATCCGGCCAAAAGAAAACGGGCAGGGTTAGGGGCAGGTAAGGGAGAGAGGCAAACCCTCTCCCTAGCTTCTGGGGATGATCCCCAGCCCTGGCTCATGACTGGGGCACTGCTGTTCCCTCTGCAATACAGGGACAAGAGTGGCCTTCTCCATGCCCCCTGCAGCTGTAAGCTCAGCCATTCCAGCCTCCACCTCAGCATCACCCTTCTTGGATCAAAGATAAGCATGGTCTGAGTCAGCTGGGAGGAGAGCAGGGGGCTGCCACCTGTCCGTGTTTGTCGAAGGACTGTGGAGGCAGAACAGCAGAGATGAGGTGACAACCCTGTGTCCCCTCCAGGAGCTGCACATCGCACCCCGTGTTCCCCAGGGCTAGCAGGAAGCCAGGGGACAGGTGGCTGGGCTGGAGGCTGCTGTTCAGCAATGGGCCCCTCGGGAAACACACCCTCCCTGCAGGGACACGAGGGGTAGGGCTGCCTGCGGCCGGGGCTGCTGCGCCAGGGGTGAGGCAAAACCGGCGGAACTTCTAGGGAAACGGGGGCGGGAAGGGGGCTGGAGGAAGCCACTCGGCTCAGCTCTCCCCTACCCGCACCGCCCCAGGCTCCTGTAGAGCCACAGCTCAGTCTCTGGGGTTTCAGGAACCCATGCCAAGGGCTGTGTGGAGGGTGGGAGGTGGGAAAGGGATTCACTTCCCCATCCATCTGTGCAGCTTGAAGACAAAAGCAGCAGAGGGCAAGGAGGGAGAACTCTGCCTAGTCCCCTCTCTAGACCTCACTGATTTATTTTAGGATGGGGTGTCTTGGCTCTAGCAATTTCTCAGAGACAATATATAGCTAAGAGAACCAATACAATCATAGGATGCCCTCCCCTCTCCCCCCCGCCCTGTTGGACAAGAAAGGCAATAGATGTAGAGAGGAAAAGGCGAAGCACACCCAAATAAATAGTCTCACTTCAAGAGACTATTATTATTTAATAATAAACAGAAGGTAGAGGTAAGGTAGGGGAGATACAAAGAGGTATAGGGAAGGGGAAAACAAAACAAGATACAACATATATACACACACACACACACAACCAGACTGATAGCGACGGACGGAGGTCGAGCTTCAGGATTTGCCCAGCACGTGGAAGACAGGAGCAGCAGCAGCAAGGTGGTAGCGAACAGGCAGGCGGCTGAGACAAACAGGAAGTTTCTGTGTTTTTACAGGGGGCTAGACAGGGCGTGGGCTAACCACTATACCTGGAGTCACCTTCAGACCCTCTGCTGGGGAGGAGTCAGGATGACCTGGGGTCAAGGTCAAGACCACCCCCCCCAGGAGCGTTAACCCCTTACATGGGGGGAGAAGGGAGCAGGGGGGAGAAGGGAAGGAATTCCCCTCGAAAGCAGTGTTCAGTACTTCCAAATGGAAACTCAAGACATTACCCTTCTCTTCCTGTTTATCTTCCATCACCTGGCTGCTCAGTCATTGCTGGGCACCGAGTGTTAACCTTCTCCATGCCCTCTGCAGCTGTAAGCTCAGCGGTTGGAAACTCCTCCTCGGAGTCACTCTTCTTTGATTGAGCAGAAGCATGGTCTGAGCCAGCAGGGAGGAGACAGGGAGGCTGCCATCTGTCCGTGTTTGTCGAAGGACTGTGCAGGCAGAACAGAAGAGGTGAGGTGACAACCCTGTGTCTCTGCCAGGAACTGCATGTTGCACCCCACGATTGCCAGGGCCAGGAGGGAGCCAGGGGACAGGGCTGGAGGCTGTTGGTCAGGCATAGCCCTCTGTATAAACATACCCCCCTCCAGAGCAGGGCGCCCCCTTACCCGTAGAGAGGAGCACTTTGGCAGGGCCCTTCCTCGTCCCCACCAGCTCCACTCACCCTCTCTGACATGCTCCACATCTTCCTGCCTGTCCACTTGCTGTCCAATGAGCCCTAAGGGAACACATCGTGTCAGGGACCTAATGCCTATCAGGGGCCCTGTCGTCCATTGGGAACTCCCCCTTCAGCCCTCCTGGCCACACAGCTCCCTAGGAGGGCTGACCCCTGAGTGCAGCACCAGGGAGAGATTGCTGCCAGCCCCACCTGAGCAGGCAGAGCAGCGATGGGGAGAAAGGATGCTCCACAGGGTTTGTGGCAGAACACAGGGACGGTGGGAGAGGGAGGGAGGGATGCTGGGGGTCGTGGCTCACCGATGAACCTCACAGCCTCCAGGCGCAGAGCCACCTGTGGGTTCTGCAGGTAGCGCTGGCTCTGGTGCAGGTAGTCCTTGGTCCTGCTCCTGTTCTTTGCCAGCTGGAGACAGGAGAAGGGTGCAGAGTTGGCACCGTGCAGCCCCCCTTGTTAAGCCAGTTGCCCACCCGGCTCCCTGCCATGTGGCACTGGGGTTCAGAAGGAGCAGATTGCTCCTCAGCAACGCTGGTGCCATCCTGGTGGCAGGGACTGCCCAGGGAAGATGCCAGGCTCGTTGGGACTGTGCTTACCAAGCGCTCGCGGATCCTCCATGCCTGCTCAGTCCCAGCCAGCTGTGCCAGCCTCCTCCAGTTGAGGAAGCGGCCAGCGCTGCGGAGAGCTTCTTGGGAGGCCTGGGGAGCAGCAGAGATGCCACCACCATTAGCAGGGGCACAGGACCCAGTGCCCCCTCTCTTGGCAGAACTCAGAGCCTGTCCCGGTGCACCCAGGGAGGATGCACCGGCTGGGAAATGACGCTGCCACCGACTTCAGCACCCCAGAGGCAAATAAGGGGTGGCCACTCTGTGACCGGTAGCCTGTCAGGGCTTGAATGCTTTGGCTCTGCTGGGCTCAGGCTCCTACAAAGCCATAGCGCAGCCTCTGGGGTTTCAGGGGCAAATACCAGGAGTGCAGTGGAGGGACGTGGGAAAGGGATTCACTTCCCCATCCATCTGTGCAGCTTGAGGAGAAAAGCAGCAGAGGGCAAGGAGGGAGGACTCTGCCTGGTCCTATGGGCTCAACGAGCTCGAACTCACAGTGACAAGAGTTTGAAGGGACCAGTGGTCAGGATACCCTGCCCAAAGAATCGTTTGGGATGCACATTTCACCTTGGCCACACTCTTGCTCTCGTCATGCAGGTGAAAGAGCAGGGGCAGCAGGCTGTTCTGCACTTCATTCTTCATCTTCTTCTTTTCTTTGCCTGCCACAAGCCCCATCACATCTCGGAAGAGATGGATGGAGAGCTCCCGCACAGTGTCCGACACCTGGGGGAGGAGGGCAGAAGGATGTCAGCCCCAGTCTGGTGATCAGCAGGAGGCTGGCATGGACATAACCAAACCAGCCCCAGGCAGCCCTGCTCCAAAAGGGAGCAAGCTCCTGGTGGCCTGCCACCAGTGTCCCTGATGCCAAAGTTGGGCTGCGTCCAGGTAGGGCATTTGGAATGCAGCTGAGGGCAACAGTGGGGGCTGGGGGCTGTGGGGCAGAGTGCCCCACTGCAGAGCGTGGCAGCTGTGGTGGGAGGCACGAATGGAAGTGCCCAGTGAGGAGGGCACGAGGTTCTCCCCAGACTTACGCAGCCAAAGAGTGGCCAGAGCTTGGCAGCCAGCTCCAGGGCGGTGAGGCTCAGCGTCTTCCCCTCCAGCAGCCGCAGCATGTTGGCAAGCACGTGCAGGGCTGCGTCGCTGGTGGCGTCGTCATCATCCTGCAGCCGCTCCATGACAAGTGGCAGCAGGATGAGGGTTTTCCTTGCCTGTGTGAGACATGCCACCTCCTTTAGTAGAGCAACGACCCATGGCAGGGGCACAGACCCTCTCCACGAAGTGCTTGGCAGACAGCGCAGGTTATGCAGGGCAAGGTTCTGGCAGACCAGGCTCACCAGCATGGCCAAGCAAGGAGAAGGGCACAAAGGAGGAGGATGAACAGGGCTGGCTCCTTGCTAGCACTGCAGCTGCCGCTGCTCCACTCTGGGCTACAGTCCTGCCTTCCGCCTACTCACCGTGTCAGGCCTCTCGGTGAGCCTGAGGATAGCCCTGAGCACCAGGCTGGGCATCCCCAGGCACTGGCTCCGCAGATACATGTCCAAGATCCCGAGGGCACGGTCCACCTCGTCCTCAGAGTCAGAGCGCTCCAGTATCTGAAACACACAGAGTGAGAGCTGCGGCAAGGTGCTCTGCTGGGTGCAACCATCAGCTCGGGGCAAGGACGCCACGGACAAGACCAAGTCCAGATTGAGATGGCAGAGACTTCACAGAGCCCTCATACCCCACAGCACTGGGCGTGAGAGAGCTGGGTGTCATATGGAGCTTGGAGACATGCCCCATCAGGCTCACCTCAATGAAGAAGACCATGGCAGTCATCTCCCAGGTGGGGTCCTCCACACTGAGGAGCTCTGCCAGATGGCAGAAGAAGGAGGAGCGCAGGAACCTTGGCATTACCATCATCTCCCTGGCAGGGGAAAGGAGCTTGGGTCAGGCCTCCATCTTGGGATGTGCACCAGTCTGGACATCTCCAGGCTGCAGCACCTCTCCAAACAAAGGAGACTGCCCTTCCATCAGCACCATGAGAGGGTGGGGGTGGTATGGGCTGCCTGGTTCTGAAGGAGTGGGGACTCTGACCTGGCCACAGTGCGCACTCCTGCGAGGTGGGTAGGGGCACTGAGCAGGGCATCCCAGCCACCTTGTGCCTCGATGGCAAACACCTGGCTCCGAAAGCCCATTCTGCAGAGCAGCACTCTCATGGACTGCACTGCAGCCCTACACAAGGACAAATACTTAGCTCCCACCTGGCCCCCTGGCTTGGCTCTGGGTGGCTGTCAGAGCTGACAGGACAGGGATGGAGTACCTGACAGGAGAGAGATGCTGATGTTGCTTCCCCCACCACATCAGCACCTCATCAGGCCTCAGCTCCGTGGTGAATGTCACTTGGAAAAGCAGTGCCAGGAACAGCTGAGGGAAAATTGCATGCACCTCCTCCTGGCAGATGGGCTGCAGACCTGCCTCAGATGCAAACATGATGGCCTGCAGAAGACACCCAGACAATAAGATATTGCTGCAGCCGTGCGGAGACCAGGGCCTGGGTCGTCAGGAAGGGGGTGCAGGGGCACTGCACAGCTGAGAGCAGGCCTGGAGGTGAGCGAGGCCTCATCCAGCAACTCACAGACAGGCACTGGAGGCGTGGGTTGTCCACACGGGAGGGGGAGGTCTTGCGCTGCGAGAGGTCTGTCAGCACTCTGACCAGCTCCTGCAGCGCCTTCCTTGCAGTCTGGGGCTTGGAGACCACTGTATTCCACATTGTCCGGGCAGCACTGAAGGGACAAAGGGCTCTGTCAGCAGGGACACTGTGAATAGTGGCCAGGCTGAAGTCCCTCAGGAGGGTCTTAGGGCTCCCTCTGCCAGGGTGAGATGAGCCCCAGAGGCTGTTGAGTCCCATACCTGATGTTTATTGGTGAGTAGTCCAACAGAGTGTCCACCACCACCCTGGGCTGTTTGTCCATCAGCAGCAGCAGGGCTCTGTGCACGCTCTTAAGAGCTACCTCTGCTCTGATGAAGGGTAGGTTTTCAAAGATGACACCCACAATACTCTTCACCTGGAAGGGGGAGACACAGGTGGGAGTGGATAATTCAGCAGGGTGACCATGCCTGTTCCCACAGCTCCTACTGGGAGCTGCTTCTGTTGCCACTGGAACCAGCCATGCCACCCATGGGCTACTCACCATTCTTGGTAGCAATGCAGAATCCCCTGCAAAGATGTCTACCATCTGGGCAGCCACACTGATGTTGTATCTGCTTGTGGGGCCCATGGCCTTGATGGCCGTGACCATGATCTCTGCCTGGTCAGAGGGCTGAAGGTATCTTGTGAACATCTGTGGAACAGAGGACAGATTTGTCACCTACAGCCTGTCTCACAGAGTACCTCAGCTGTGCAGTGAGAGGGGGACACAGAGCCTTGCTGTGCTGGGAAGGAGACCAATGGCAGGCCTTAGGGTCCTGAGGGAAACTGGAGCTCACTGGGGACCATTGCCCAGCCCCTTGCTGAGGGGCAGCAAGAGCCCAGTTCCTGCCCACATGCTGGGTGTCCCTTCAGCCACACGCTGATGCCCTGGCCAGAAGCCACAGGCACTTCTTACCCAGCAGAGTCCGATGGCATGTTTCTCCCTTGGGAAAATCCAGGGCTGCATCTCTGAGCCGGGCTGCAGCTGCTCACTGTTCTGCCTCTCTGACTTATCTGGGAAGGAGAAGAACTGGGGTGCTCAGAAAGGGGGTGCAGCCTGGGAGATGCAGTCAGAGTGTTGGACTGAAAAGGCACTGGCAAAGCTAGAGAACACCCAGACAGGTCTGGCAAGCAGATACACAGGGAGGGCCCAGGGCTGCTGTGGGCAGGGGTGGGGGCCAATGCCTGCTCACGCTGCCAATGGACAGGCTGCATCAGGCTTCCTCCCCCTCCCCAAGGGAAGGGGGCTCTGGCTGCCCATGTCTGGGGTGACCCTGCCTGCCACAGCTTCTCTTACTTCTCTGCTGCAGGACAAGGACATGCAGTTGATAGAGAGCTTCTGCAGCCTCGCAGGAGGTCTCCTCGTCCTTGCAGGTGCAGGAGAGGGTGAGCTGCCCCACCAGCTTCCCCAGCAGCAAAAAGTGGTGGCTCTCAGCGCACTCATGCATGTAGATTTTCCCTTGAGCAAAGCAGGGGCAGATCTGTGGGAAGAGAAACAGGATGGGCAGAATGGGAGCATGGGCAGAAGGAGAGTCCCAGCTGGTCCCAGAGCAGCTGGGCTGCAGTGCAGAGCAGGGTAGGGCTGCCAGTGCCAGGCTCCTGCCTGTGCCTGGAGCATCCCTATGCTGCCCTGCCATGCCCCAGGAGAGAGCATAAACAGGATGGTGACAGGGGGAACACCCCAGCTCCCAACCTGCCGCTGACTGGGTGCCCAGCTTCCCTGGAACATGGTGAAGCTCAGGGGCACAGGCATAGGGCACGAGGGATGCCCAGACCAGGAGCTCAGTACCTCTAGCAGGGAGTAGGTGGTGATGAAGTGGAGCAACCTGGCAATCCGTGCTACAGCTCTCTTCTGCACCTCTGCCAGCTGGGAAAAGGTGTAGGGGAGCAGCACCTGGAAAGAGAAAAGCTTCTGGTGTGCCAGGAAGGTGGCATGGCACAGCATGGCTCAGCCCAACTTGCTGTAGGGCAGTGCCTGGCATATGACATGTGTCCTTCTTGCTCTTTACAGCAACCGGCTGCATCAGGCAGGTCATCACATCCTGCTCTCTGGGGTGGGGGCTCTGACATATGGCCTGTGGCCCCCTGCCCCCACCCTTGCACCAAGTGCATGTGGGAGGGGGGGAACCACACTACTCAAGCCAGTAGTCGCTGCCTGTGGGGACGCTGTGCCAAGGCCAGACCTTCAAGATGCTCTGCAGCTCCACAACGCCACGGGTGCCAGCGCTGTGCACCAGTGTCACCAACATGCTGTCCAACGCGGCCAGGGTCTGCAAGGAGTAAAAAGTCTTGGGGACAGCCCTGGAAGGCTGTGAGGGTTTGCCATGTACCTGTGGTGCCAAGAAAGGGTCTCTGGGGCAGGGGACGTCCCAGTGTTTCCCCCTATGTCACACCTTGGAGTAGAGGGAAGCCTCAGAACCCTGGCTGTCCCGTGGAGGCAGCCTGAAGACACTCTTGATGCAAGCTTGCACAACGGCGTCCTTGTCATGCTGAAGCAGCCTGGCTCTACTGCAGGGACACAGAGGTGCTCTTTAGACTCAGCAAGGAGGGGACAGACACCAGCTGAGAGACCTGGGAGTGCTGTCAGGACTGCCTGGCACTGTGGGGAGGACAGGCTGGGGTCTGGCACATACCTCATGCTTGCGACGGCCAGCATGACTTGCTGCCGCACAGTGGTGTCCAGGCAGTCATCGGGCTCCTCTTGCAACATCACCTGGGAAGCACAGCAAGATGGGAAAGGTTGGACCAGGGCAGTGTCCTTCACCCAGCAACCGCTTGCAAGGCTGACAGAGCTTCCATCGTGCTCCCAGTGGTGCCAGACCGCATGGCAGGAAGGGCTGTGCCAACCAGAGAGCCACAGGCTGGCCATGGGATCTGCACATAGCATTGGGTCCAAGCCCATCTCCAGCAGGGCCACCCAGATGTTGCTGGAGCAGCTCTCATCCAAACTCCCCTGCCTGCTTGAGGCCTCTTCCCTTTGCAGGACTCCCACCTGAATGGCTGTCATCACCTCCTCCTGGAAGTAGCGGAACACTCCCCACATGGTGGAGCCCACAGTGGTGATGGTGCAGAAGGTGCAGAGAGTGGCCAGAAAGAGGAGCTTCTGGCCCACTTGCTGCCAGCCGGTGAAGGACAGAAAGACAGGCAGTGTCAGTTGGGAGAGACAGCTGCTGGGGTGCCCAGCACAGCCCTGGCACCTTTAATCTTGGGACAGGGGCAGTAAGACTGGCCGGAGACATGGGCACAGCCTTGCCAAAGTGACCACAGATACCTCTAGTCTGCACTTGGTGAAGCGTATGATGGCTTTTAGGGCCCTCTCGTCCCTTGGCACCGCTGAAGTGGAGCAGGAAGGATCCGGCCAAAAGAAAACAGGCAGGGTTAGGGGCAGGTAAGGGAGAGAGGCAAACCCTCTCCCTAGCTTCTGGGGATGATCCCCAGCCCTGGCTCATGACTGGGGCACTGCTGTTCCCTCTGCACTACGGGGACGAGAGCAGCATAGGAAGGGGATCTTGGTGTGCCTGGGTAAGGGACACACTGGCACCAGGGCAGGATGGGCAGCCTCTGGCTACAGCACTCACACACTCACCTGCCTGCAGAGGTTCAACTTCGCACACCTTGCTGGGCTCTGCCACAGAGCTGGGAGTCAGGGTGGCTTCACCCTTCTCTTCCCAGGCCTGCCGTGGGGTGCCAGGGGGTCTCTCTGCCATCCTGAGCGAGACAGAGGAAGCGAGGGAAGGAGAAAGGCAGACTCTAAGAAAAGTGGTGAGGGTGAGGGGTCCCACACCAGGCAGGGCTGTGCTGCCAGGGGCAGCAAGCCGAGGTGTCTCTCTCAGGAGACTTGTCACTACTCCTCTATCCCAACACTGCACAGGCAGGGTTGGGTGACGCAGAAGGCCAAAAGGGCTCCTCTTCCTCAGAAGCTGTTGGCAACACAAGGATGCCAACTGCAGCCACAGGAACCAACGACCAAGTCTGCTGACTCCTCTGCTCACAGTGAACTCTTGAGGCTCATCGCCTGGATACGACTGTGATGCAACCAGTGATGGGTCGATGACAGCACAATGGTGGCTCCTTTGGTGTGTCCCCGGAGCCCATCCTCGGCTGCGCATGGACAGCAGCTGTCTGGGAGGGACAGGCACAGGAAGGTCTGTCCTGGTGATGCTCTAAATAGTTAAAACCTGCTTTTGTGTTGAGACTTTGTTTTGTGTGTTCAGACTCTTTGGCACTTGGGGAGGTGTGGAACCACAGCGAGAACACCCTTTGGGCCAGTCTCTGCAAGGCAACAGACTCACTTCCCCAGGGAGCAGCAGCCAAAGACTGTAGCCATGCGTGCCCAGACCATCTGGGAGGGGTTGCTGACTGCCAGCAGGTGATGTCCCTTTTAGAGACTGCTCAAAGGCCGGAGCTCCAGAGGGTTTAGTTTGACAGTGTGACCTCTTGGCTTTGCTCTTACAACTTCTGACTTCTCTGACTGTGAGCATTTGCAGGGCTGGAGGGGATGGGTGGCAAGGGCAGGAGGCAGAGCTGCCTTTTGTGCTGGGCGTGCAAAGGGGACGATGCTGCTGGAGACAGAGCATCTGTGCCATTGTAACACCAGGGCTTGGCCACGTTACCCTGAGGCAGTCCGGCTGAAGGGACAATCCCTGCCATCTCCTGAGGGCACAGAATGTGTTACCTGGGGTAGGTGGTGAGAACAAGGGGCATGGAAGCTGTAAGGAGGAAGTGGAGGTGGTGGCTGGCATTGAGCCTGGGAAAGGAAGGGTCCTTCCCCAAAGATTCCCTTCTCTGTACATCTTCTTTGCTTCTCCATGGCCAAATCTGTAGAGGAAAAGGCCCTTTCATGGGCTCACCATCTAGAGGTTCCCCCCTTCTACAGCCAGTGGCAAGAGCAAACCAGCAAGAAGCAGTGCTCCTCAAGTGTCCATGCTGGGACTAGTACAAGTCCATATCTTGACAGGCTGGATTCACAGCTTGCATCCAGTTGGAAGGGACCTTCAGAGGTCATCTTGTCCAGCTCCCCTGCAGTGAGCAGGGAGACCCTCAACTAAATCAGGCTGCTGGTGTAACATCAAGTCTGACCTTGAATGTCCCCAAGAATGGAGCCGCAGTCACGTCCCTAGGCAACATGTTTCAGTGTTTTCCCACTCTCTTTGTAAAGAACTTCCTTCTTAATGGCCAACCTAGATCTGCCTTGCTGCAGCTTAAAACCATTGCCCCTCATCCTATCACCACTCTGGCTGCCCATGTCTGGGGTGACCCTGCCTGCCACAGCTTCTCTTACTTCTCTGCTGCAGGACAAGGACATGCAGTTGATAGAGAGCTTCTGCAGCCTCGCAGGAGGTCTCCTCGTCCTTGCAGGCGTAGGAGAGGGTGAGCTGCCCCACCAGCTTCCCCAGCAGCAAAAAGTGGTGGCTCTCAGCGCACTCATGCATGTAGATTTTCCCTTGAGCAAAGCAGGGGCTGCCACCACCGTCCCTGACACGGCAGGAAGGACAAACTGCAGCGAGCCAATGTGGTGGGTTTAGGACGTAGCTTCGGGCAACAATGGGGCCTGGGTGCTGTGGGAGAGAGCAACCCCCTGCAGAGCACAAATAGAAGAGCCTAAGGAGGGCACAATGCCCTCTCCAGACTTATGTTGCCAAAGAGTGGCCAGAGCTTGTCAGCCAGCTCCAGGGTGGTGAGGCGGTGAGGTCTGGTCGGGCCTGAGCAGGGCAGGCACAAGGGCTTGAAATTAAAGAGTACACTAGATTGGATGTGAGGAGGAAGTTCTTTACCATGAGGGGGGTGGAACTCTGCAACGGGTTGTCCTGGGAGGTAGCTGAGGCCCTATTCCTGGACATAAACAAGGTCAGGCTCAACAAGGCTCTGAGCAACCTTCCCTACTGGAGGATGTCGCATCTAAATATTTGAATATGCATAATCTTCCCTACTTGCAGTTACTGCAAAAGTGTTTAGTGCACCTAAACATTGGAATTTGCTTATTCCACCTGTTTCCCTCCTACTCTGCACACAGTCCCACAGAAGCTGCTTATCAGAAGGCTCAAGGACAAATTCCTCTGAGCTTCTTCACACACAGAGCGCTGAGGTTTACTGCAGTTCCAATACTCAGACCTCACATCCAAGGCTTGATTGAACAAGCTCCTAGGGGCTCGTGCCCCCCATTTTTCAGCCAGTTGCCAACACATTTACTAAGCCATATTACAGAGTCATTCACTCTAGGACAAAGGGAATATAAGATGGGCATGAACTGGATCCAAAATGCAGAGCACTATTCCATACGCAGGATAATAAAGAGCCAAGCCTGAAACACTTCTGGAATTTCCCCTCTTAAGAAGGGTTCAAACATTTCCTTTCCTACAACATTAGTTTTCAGAACTCAGCGTACTCCAATTCCTTGACTTTCTTAATATCAGCAAAACAGCATCCAGTTCATAGAATCAACCAGGTTGGAAGAGACTTCCAAGATCATCCAGTCCAACCTATCACCCAGTCAACTGGACCGTGGCTCTAAATGCCTCACATCCAGTCTTTTCTTGAACACCCCCAGGGATGGTGACTCCACCACCTCCATGAATTTGATTTCAGACTAGAGTTTATCCCAGGAATTTCTTTTGCATTAGCAACATGGGGTCTTTCCTAGAGGAAAAAAACATATTACATGTGTGTACATGCATGCATGCACAAAGAAACCAGACCAAGAATGTTTGTGTGTGTGTGTCTCCAAGAAATCAATATTTATGTATTAGCTCAGTAAATTCTCCCTAGTATATATTAAAAAGTTCAGAGACCATTCTCAAAATACTTCTCTTGACTAAGCTGTTCTGCTCACAATGCCACAGTGCCAGAAACCATGTAAAACAGGTGCAGATTAGCGTTCCCTACAGAGAGTAGGTTTCATGTACACGTGGTTCAGTCCTGTCCAACAGAAATTATGATAGTGAAAGAACAAGAAAAAGATTGACTCTTTAGAAGATCAGTTTTCCAGCAGAAGGCTCCCTAGGCAGAAACAGAGCACTGAAAGAGGATGATGGCAGTTTAGTATGTACCTGAACTACTTTTATTAGCCGCAGTAAACAAAAAGGAAGATATATACTAGATTCAGAAGCTTTTTAAAAGAATGCATTTCAATGATGCTAAAACCTAAAAGAACTTCAGAAGGTCAAGTTTCTATATTCTTGTTCTCTCCCAAGTGCATGCTTTCAAGTGACTCACTCTAAAGCAAAGTCCCTGTTCTCAAGTTTGGTTTTTTTCCTTTTCAGAAAGCACAGTAAGAGCTTGTTCTAAATAGTAAAACATATGACCTCTGCACAGTTGATAAAAATTCCAGCTCAAGGCATGCTTGAAGATTCTTTTTTCATTCAATAAGCAGAATAGTTTTAGTCAGTCTCTTCTGTTTCCAAAGGTCTTCCAATTTTTTGTGAATACAGCCCAGTATTGCTTCTTCCAGGCAGGCAGAGAAATAAGCCTCCACATATGACATTACAAGGTAGGAGGTTGTAGCCAGGTGGGGGTTGGTCTCTTCTCCCAGGCAACCAGCAATAGAACAAGGGGACACAGTCTCAAGTTGTGCCACAGGAAGTACAGGCTGGGTGTTAGGAGGAAGTTCTTGGCAGAGAGAGTGATTGGCATTGGAATGGGCTGCCCAGGGAGGTGGTGGAGTCACCATCCCTGGAAGTGTTCAAGAAAAGACTGGATGAGGCACTTGGTGCCATAGTCTAGATGACTGGCTAGGGCTGGGTGCTAGGTTGGACTGGATGATCCTGGAGATCTCTTCCAACCTGGTTAATTCTATGTCCCTGCTCACTGCTGGCTACTTGGACTAGATGACCTTTGGAGGCCCCTTCCAACCCAAACCATTCAATGATTCTGTGACAAGAGGAAATGGCCTCAAGCAGCACCAGGGGAGGTTTCAATTGGACATTAGTATAAACCTCTTCACTGAAACATTTCCCAAGCACTGCAACAGGCTCTCCTGGAAGGTTCCTGAGTACCCATTCTTAGAGGGATTTAACAAATGCTGCAATATGGTGCTAAGGTTTAGCTGCAGACTTGGTTAGACTCCAGGATCCTGAAGGGCTTCTAAAACTGATTTATTTTAGGATGGGGTGTCTTGGCTCTAGCAATTTCTCAGAGACAATATATAGCTAAGAGAACCAATACAATCATAGGATGCCCTCCCCTCTCCCTCCCCCCGTTGGACAAGAAAGGCAATAGATGTAGAGAGGAAAAGGCGAAGCACACCCAAATAAATAGTCTCACTTCAAGAGACTATTATTATTTAATAATAAACAGAAGGTAGAGGTAAGGTAGGGGAGATACAAAGAGGTATAGGGAAGGGGAAAACAAAGCAAGATACAACATATATACACACACACACACACAACCAGACTGATAGCGACGGACGGAGGTCGAGCTTCAGGATTTGCCCAGCACGTGGAAGACAGGAGCAGCAGCAGCAAGGTGGTAGCGAACAGGCAGGCGGCTGAGACAAACAGGAAGTTTCTGTGTTTTTACAGGGGGCTAGACAGGGCGTGGGCTAACCACTATACCTGGAGTCACCTTCAGACCCTCTGCTGGGGAGGAGCCAGGATGACCTGGGGTCAAGGTCAAGACCACCCCCCCCAGGAGCGTTAACCCCTTACATGGGGGGAGAAGGGAGCAGGGGGGAGAAGGGAAGGAATTCCCCTCGAAAGCAGTGTTCAGTACTTCCAAATGGAAACTCAAGACATTACCCTTCTCTTCCTGTTTATCTTCCATCACCTGGCTGCTCAGTCATTGCTGGGCACCGAGTGTTAACCTTCTCCATGCCCTCTGCAGCTGTAAGCTCAGCTGTTGGAAACTCCACCTCGGTGCCACTTCTTTGATTGAGCAGAAGCATGGTCTGAGCCAGCAGGGAGGAGACAGGGAGGCTGCCATCTGTCCGTGTTTGTCGAAGGACTGTGCAGGCAGAACAGAAGAGGTGAGGTGACAACCCTGTGTCTCTGCCAGGGCCAGGAGGGAGCCGGGGACAGGGCTGGAGGCTGTTGGTCAGGCATAGCCCTCTGTATAAACATACCCTCCTCCAGAGCAGGGCGCCCCCTTACCCGTAGAGAGGAGCACTTTGGCAGGGCCCTTCTTCGTCCCCACCAGCTCCACTCACCCTCTCTGACATGCTCCACATCTTCCTGCCTGTCCACTTGCCGTCCAATGAGCCCTAAGGGAACACATCGTGTCAGGGACCTAATGCCTGTCAGGGGCCCTGTCGTCCATTGGGAACTCCCCCTTCAGCCCTCCTGGCCACACAGCTCCCTAGGAGGGCTGACCCCTGAGTGCAGCACCAGGGAGAGATTGCTGCCAGCCCCACCTGAGCAGGCAGAGCAGCGATGGGGAGAAAGGATGCTCCACAGGGTTTGTGGCAGAACACAGGGACGGTGGGAGAGGGAGGGAGGGATGCTGGGGGTCGTGGCTCACCGATGAACCTCACAGCCTCCAGGCGCAGAGCCACCTGTGGGTTCTGCAGGTAGCGCTGGCTCTGGTGCAGGTAGTCCTTGGTCCTGCTCCTGTTCTTTGCCAGCTGGAGACAGGAGAAGGGTGCAGAGTTGGCACCGTGCAGCCCCCCTTGTTAAGCCAGTTGCCCACCCGGCTCCCTGCCATGTGGCACTGGGGTTCAGAAGGAGCAGATTGCTCCTCAGCAACGCTGGTGCCATCCTGGTGGCAGGGACTGCCCAGGGAAGATGCCAGGCTCGTTGGGACTGTGCTTACCAAGCGCTCGCGGATCCTCCATGCCTGCTCAGTCCCAGCCAGCTGTGCCAGCCTCCTCCAGTTGAGGAAGCGGCCAGCGCTGCGGAGAGCTTCTTGGGAGGCCTGGGGAGCAGCAGAGATGCCACCACCATTAGCAGGGGCACAGGACCCAGTGCCCCCTCTCTTGGCAGAACTCAGAGCCTGTCCCGGTGCACCCAGGGAGGATGCACCAGCTGGGAAATGACGCTGCCACCGACTTCAGCACCCCAGAGGCAAATAAGGGGTGGCCACTCTGTGACCGGTAGCCTGTCAGGGCTTGAATGCTTTGGCTCTGCTGGGCTCAGGCTCCTACAAAGCCATAGCGCAGCCTCTGGGGTTTCAGGGGCAAATACCAGGAGTGCAGTGGAGGGACGTGGGAAAGGGATTCACTTCCCCATCCATCTGTGCAGCTTGAGGAGAAAAGCAGCAGAGGGCAAGGAGGGAGGACTCTGCCTGGTCCTATGGGCTCAACGAGCTCGAACTCACAGTGACAAGAGTTTGAAGGGACCAGTGGTCAGGATACCCTGCCCAAAGAATCGTTTGGGATGCACATTTCACCTTGGCCACACTCTTGCTCTCATCATGCAGGTGAAAGAGCAGGGGCAGCAGGCTGTTCTGCACTTCATTCTTCATCTTCTTCTTTTCTTTGCCTGCCACAAGCCCCATCACATCTCGGAAGAGATGGATAGAGAGCTCCCGCACAGTGTCCGACACCTGGGGGAGGAGGGCAGAAGGATGTCAGCCCCAGTCTGGTGATCAGCAGGAGGCTGGCATGGACATAACCAAACCAGCCCCAGGCAGCCCTGCTCCAAAAGGGAGCAAGCTCCTGGTGGCCTGCCACCAGTGTCCCTGATGCCAAAGTTGGGCTGCGTCCAGGTAGGGCATTTGGAATGCAGCTGAGGGCAACAGTGGGGGCTGGGGGCTGTGGGGCAGAGTGCCCCACTGCAGAGCGTGGCAGCTGTGGTGGGAGGCACGAATGGAAGTGCCCAGTGAGGAGGGCACGAGGTTCTCCCCAGACTTACGCAGCCAAAGAGTGGCCAGAGCTTGGCAGCCAGCTCCAGGGCGGTGAGGCTCAGCGTCTTCCCCTCCAGCAGCCGCAGCATGTTGGCAAGCACGTGCAGGGCTGCGTCGCTGGTGGCGTCGTCATCATCCTGCAGCCGCTCCATGACAAGTGGCAGCAGGATGAGGGTTTTCCTTGCCTGTGTGAGACATGCCACCTCCTTTAGTAGAGCAACGACCCATGGCAGGGGCACAGACCCTCTCCACGAAGTGCTTGGCAGACAGCGCAGGTTATGCAGGGCAAGGTTCTGGCAGACCAGGCTCACCAGCATGGCCAAGCAAGGAGAAGGGCACAAAGGAGGAGGATGAACAGGGCTGGCTCCTTGCTAGCACTGCAGCTGCCGCTGCTCCACTCTGGGCTACAGTCCTGCCTTCCGCCTACTCACCGTGTCAGGCCTCTCGGTGAGCCTGAGGATAGCCCTGAGCACCAGGCTGGGCATCCCCAGGCACTGGCTCCGCAGATACATGTCCAAGATCCCGAGGGCACGGTCCACCTCGTCCTCAGAGTCAGAGCGCTCCAGTATCTGAAACACACAGAGTGGGAGCTGCGGCAAGGTGCTCTGCTGGGTGCAACCATCAGCTCGGGGCAAGGACGCCACGGACAAGACCAAGTCCAGATTGAGATGGCAGAGACTTCACAGAGCCCTCATACCCCACAGCACTGGGCGTGAGAGAGCTGGGTGTCATATGGAGCTTGGAGACATGCCCCATCAGGCTCACCTCAATGAAGAAGACCATGGCAGTCATCTCCCAGGTGGGGTCCTCCACACTGAGGAGCTCTGCCAGATGGCAGAAGAAGGAGGAGCGCAGGAACCTTGGCATTACCATCATCTCCCTGGCAGGGGAAAGGAGCTTGGGTCAGGCCTCCATCTTGGGATGTGCACCAGTCTGGACATCTCCAGGCTGCAGCACCTCTCCAAACAATGGAGACTGCCCTTCCATCAGCACCATGAGAGGGTGGGGGTGGTATGGGCTGCCTGGTTCTGAAGGAGTGGGGACTCTGACCTGGCCACAGTGCGCACTCCTGCGAGGTGGGTAGGGGCACTGAGCAGGGCATCCCAGCCACCTTGTGCCTCGATGGCAAACACCTGGCTCCGAAAGCCCATTCTGCAGAGCAGCACTCTCATGGACTGCACTGCAGCCCTACACAAGGACAAATACTTAGCTCCCACCTGGCCCCCTGGCTTGGCTCTGGGTGGCTGTCAGAGCTGACAGGACAGGGATGGAGTACCTGACAGGAGAGAGATGCTGATGTTGCTTCCCCCACCACATCAGCACCTCATCAGGCCTCAGCTCCGTGGTGAATGTCACTTGGAAAAGCAGTGCCAGGAACAGCTGAGGGAAAATTGCATGCACCTCCTCCTGGCAGATGGGCTGCAGACCTGCCTCAGATGCAAACATGATGGCCTGCAGAAGACACCCAGACAATAAGATATTGCTGCAGCCGTGCGGAGACCAGGGCCTGGGTCGTCAGGAAGGGGGTGCAGGGGCACTGCACAGCTGAGAGCAGGCCTGGAGGTGAGCGAGGCCTCATCCAGCAACTCACAGACAGGCACTGGAGGCGTGGGTTGTCCACACGGGAGGGGGAGGTCTTGTGCTGCGAGAGGTCTGTCAGCACTCTGACCAGCTCCTGCAGCGCCTTCCTTGCAGTCTGGGGCTTGGAGACCACTGTATTCCACATTGTCCGGGCAGCACTGAAGGGACAAAGGGCTCTGTCAGCAGGGACACTGTGAATAGTGGCCAGGCTGAAGTCCCTCAGGAGGGTCTTAGGGCTCCCTCTGCCAGGGTGAGATGAGCCCCAGAGGCTGTTGAGTCCCATACCTGATGTTTATTGGTGAGTAGTCCAACAGAGTGTCCACCACCACCCTGGGCTGTTTGTCCATCAGCAGCAGCAGGGCTCTGTGCACGCTCTTAAGAGCTACCTCTGCTCTGATGAAGGGTAGGTTTTCAAAGATGACACCCACAATACTCTTCACCTGGAAGGGGGAGACACAGGTGGGAGTGGATAATTCAGCAGGGTGACCATGCCTGTTCCCACAGCTCCTACTGGGAGCTGCTTCTGTTGCCACTGGAACCAGCCATGCCACCCATGGGCTACTCACCATTCTTGGTAGCAATGCAGAATCCCCTGCAAAGATGTCTACCATCTGGGCAGCCACACTGATGTTGTATCTGCTTGTGGGGCCCATGGCCTTGATGGCCGTGACCATGATCTCTGCCTGGTCAGAGGGCTGAAGGTATCTTGTGAACATCTGTGGAACAGAGGACAGATTTGTCACCTACAGCCTGTCTCACAGAGTACCTCAGCTGTGCAGTGAGAGGGGGACACGGAGCCTTGCTGTGCTGGGAAGGAGACCAATGGCAGGCCTTAGGGTCCTGAGGGAAACTGGAGCTCACTGGGGACCATTGCCCAGCCCCTTGCTGAGGGGCAGCAAGAGCCCAGTTCCTGCCCACATGCTGGGTGTCCCTTCAGCCACACGCTGATGCCCTGGCCAGAAGCCACAGGCACTTCTTACCCAGCAGAGTCCGATGGCATGTTTCTCCCTTGGGAAAATCCAGGGCTGCATCTCTGAGCCGGGCTGCAGCTGCTCACTGTTCTGCCTCTCTGACTTATCTGGGAAGGAGAAGAACTGGGGTGCTCAGAAAGGGGGTGCAGCCTGGGAGATGCAGTCAGAGTGTTGGACTGAAAAGGCACTGGCAAAGCTAGAGAACACCCAGACAGGTCTGGCAAGCAGATACACAGGGAGGGCCCAGGGCTGCTGTGGGCAGGGGTGAGGGTCAATGCCTGCTCACGCTGCCAATGGACAGGCTGCATCAGGCTTCCTCCCCCTCCCCAAGGGAAAGGGGCTCTGGCTGCCCATGTCTGGGGTGACCCTGCCTGCCACAGCTTCTCTTACTTCTCTGCTGCAGGACAAGGACATGCAGTTGATAGAGAGCTTCTGCAGCCTCGCAGGAGGTCTCCTCGTCCTTGCAGGCGTAGGAGAGGGTGAGCTGCCCCACCAGCTTCCCCAGCAGCAAAAAGTGGTGGCTCTCAGTGCACTCATGCATGTAGATTTTCCCTTGAGCAAAGCAGGGGCAGATCTGTGGGAAGAGAAACAGGATGGGCAGAATGGGAGCATGGGCAGAAGGAGAGTCCCAGCTGGTCCCAGAGCAGCTGCGCTGCAGTGCAGAGCAGGGTAGGGCTGCCAGTGCCAGGCTCCTGCCTGTGCCTGGAGCATCCCTATGCTGCCCTGCCATGCCCCAGGAGACAGCATAAACAGGATGGTGACAGGGGGAACACCCCAGCTCCCAACCTGCCGCTGACTGGGTGCCCAGCTTCCCTGGAACATGGTGGAGCTCAGGGGCACAGACATAGGGCACGAGGGATGCCCAGACCAGGAGCTCAGTACCTCTAGCAGGGAGTAGGTGGTGATGAAGTGGAGCAACCTGGCAATCCGTGCTACAGCTCTCTTCTGCACCTCTGCCAGCTGGGAAAAGGTGTAGGGGAGCAGCACCTGGAAAGAGAAAAGCTTCTGGTGTGCCAGGAAGGTGGCATGGCACAGCATGGCTCAGCCCAACTTGCTGTAGGGCAGTGCCTGGCATATGACATGTGTCCTTCTTGCTCTTTACAGCAACCGGCTGCATCAGGCAGGTCATCACATCCTGCTCTCTGGGGTGGGGGCTCTGACATATGGCCTGTGGCCCCCTGCCCCCACCCTTGCACCAAGTGCATGTGGGAGGGGGGGAACCACACTACTCAAGCCAGTAGTCGCTGCCTGTGGGGACGCTGTGCCAAGGCCAGACCTTCAAGATGCTCTGCAGCTCCACAACGCCACGGGTGCCAGCGCTGTGCACCAGTGTCACCAACATGCTGTCCAACGCGGCCAGGGTCTGCAAGGAGTAAAAAGTCTTGGGGACAGCCCTGGAAGGCTGTGAGGGTTTGCCATGTACCTGTGGTGCCAAGAAAGGGTCTCTGGGGCAGGGGACGTCCCAGTGTTTCCCCCTATGTCACACCTTGGAGTAGAGGGAAGCCTCAGAACCCTGGCTGTCCCGTGGAGGCAGCCTGAAGACACTCTTGATGCAAGCTTGCACAACGGCGTCCTTGTCATGCTGAAGCAGCCTGGCTCTACTGCAGGGACACAGAGGTGCTCTTTAGACTCAGCAAGGAGGGGACAGACACCAGCTGAGAGACCTGGGAGTGCTGTCAGGACTGCCTGGCACTGTGGGGAGGACAGGCTGGGGTCTGGCACATACCTCATGCTTGCGACGGCCAGCATGACTTGCTGCCGCACAGTGGTGTCCAGGCAGTCATCGGGCTCCTCTTGCAACATCACCTGGGAAGCACAGCAAGATGGGAAAGGTTGGACCAGGGCAGTGTCCTTCACCCAGCAACAGCTTGCAAGGCTGACAGAGCTTCCATCGTGCTCCCAGTGGTGCCAGACCGCATGGCAGGAAGGGCTGTGCCAACCAGAGAGCCACAGGCTGGCCATGGGATCTGCACATAGCATTGGGTCCAAGCCCATCTCCAGCAGGGCCACCCAGATGTTGCTGGAGCATCTACAAGGATGGGAGACCTGGAGCAGCTCTCATCCAAACTCCCCTGCCCGCTTGAGGCCTCTTCCCTTTGCAGGACTCCCACCTGAATGGCTGTCATCACCTCCTCCTGGAAGTAGCGGAACGCTCCCCACACGGTGGAGCCCACAGTGGTGATGGTGCAGAAGGTGCAGAGAGTGGCCAGAAAGAGGAGCTTCTGACCCACTTGCTGCCAGCCGGTGAAGGACAGAAAGACAGGCAGTGTCAGTTGGGAGAGACAGCTGCTGGGGTGCCCAGCGCAGCCCTGGCACCTTTAATCTTGGGACAGGGGCAGTAAGACTGGCCGGAGACATGGGCACAGCCTTGCCAAAGTGACCACAGATACCTCTAGTCTGCACTTGGTGAAGCGTATGATGGCTTTTAGGGCCCTCTCGTCCCTTGGCACCGCTGAAGTGGAGCAGGATGGATCCGGCCAAAAGAAAACAGGCAGGGTTAGGGGCAGGTAAGGGAGAGAGGCAAACCCTCTCCCTAGCTTCTGGGGATGATCCCCAGCCCTGGCTCATGACTGGGGCACTGCTGTTCCCTCTGCACTACGGGGACGAGAGCAGCATAGGAAGGGGATCTTGGTGTGCCTGGGTAAGGGACACACTGGCACCAGGGCAGGATGGGCAGCCTCTGGCTACAGCACTCACACACTCACCTGCCTGCAGAGGTTCAACTTCGCACACCTTGCTGGGCTCTGCCACAGAGCTGGGAGTCAGGGTGGCTTCACCCTTCTCTTCCCAGGCCTGCCGTGGGGTGCCAGGGGGTCTCTCTGCCATCCTGAGCGAGACAGAGGAAGCGAGGGAAGGAGAAAGGCAGACTCTAAGAAAAGTGGTGAGGGTGAGGGGTCCCACACCAGGCAGGGCTGTGCTGCCAGGGGCAGCAAGCCGAGGTGTCTCTCTCAGGAGACTTGTCACACTCCTCTATCCCAACACTGCACAGGCAGGGTTGGGTGACGCAGAAGGCCAAAAGGGCTCCTCTTCCTCAGAAGCTGTTGGCAACACAAGGATGCCAACTGCAGCCACAGGAACCAACGACCAAGTCTGCTGACTCCTCTGCTCACAGTGAACTCTTGAGGCTCCTCGCCTGGATACGACTGTGATGCAACCAGTGATGGGTCGATGACAGCACAATGGTGGCTCCTTTGGTGTGTCCCCGGAGCCCATCCTCGGCTGCGCATGGATAGCAGCTGTCTGGGAGGGACAGGCACAGGAAGGTCTGTCCTGGTGATGCTCTAAATAGTTAAAACCTGCTTTTGTGTTGAGACTTTGTTTTGTGTGTTCAGACTCTTTGGCACTTGGGGAGGTGTGGAACCACAGCGAGAACACCCTTTGGGCCAGTCTCTGCAAGGCAACAGACTCACTTCCCCAGGGAGCAGCAGCCAAAGACTGCAGCCATGTGTGCCCAGACCATCTGGGAGGGGTTGCTGACTGCCAGCAGGTGATGTCCCTTTTAGAGACTGCTCAAAGGCCGGAGCTCCAGAGGGTTTAGTTTGACAGTGTGACCTCTTGGCTTTGCTCTCACAACTTCTGACTTCGAGCATTTGCAGGGCTGGAGGGGATGGGTGGCAAGGGCAGGAGGCAGAGCTGCCTTTTGTGCTGGGCGTGCAAAGGGGACGATGCTGCTGGAGACAGAGCATCTGTGCCATTGTAACACCAGGGCTTGGCCACGTTACCCTGAGGCAGTCCGGCTGAAGGGACAATCCCTGCCATCTCCTGAGGGCACAGAATGTGTTACCTGGGGTAGGTGGTGAGAACAAGGGGCATGGAAGCTGTAAGGAGGAAGTGGAGGTGGTGGCTGGCATTGAGCCTGGGAAAGGAAGGGTCCTTCCCCAAAGATTCCCTTCTCTGTACATCTTCTTTGCTTCTCCATGGCCAAATCTGTAGAGGAAAAGGCCCTTTCATGGGCTCACCATCTAGAGGTTCCCCCCTTCTACAGCCAGTGGCAAGAGCAAACCAGCAAGAAGCAGTGCTCCTCAAGTGTCCATGCTGGGACTAGTACAAGTCCATATCTTGACAGGCTGGATTCACAGCTTGCATCCAGTTGGAAGGGACCTTCAGAGGTCATCTTGTCCAGCTCCCCTGCAGTGAGCAGGGAGACCCTCAACTAAATCAGGCTGCTGGTGTAACATCAAGTCTGACCTTGAATGTCCCCAAGAATGGAGCCGCAGTCACGTCCCTAGGCAACATGTTTCAGTGTTTTCCCACTCTCTTTGTAAAGAACTTCCTTCTTAATGGCCAACCTAGATCTGCCTTGCTGCAGCTTAAAACCATTGCCCCTCATCCTATCACCACAAGCCCTTCTGCATAGTCCTTGCCCAGCATTCCTTCAGGTCCCCTCCAGATACTGAGATGAAGCTCGGAAGTCTCCCTGGAGCTTCTTCTTCTCCAGGCTGAACAGACCCAATTCTTTCAGCCTGTCTTCATAGGAGAGGTGCTTCAGGCCTCTTTGTGGCCCTCCTCTCCCAACACCACCATCACCTGGGTGCTGAGAGAAGTCCCTGCTGGACACCAAGTGCTGCCTTCTCCATGCCCCCTGCAGCTGTAAGCTCAGCCATTCCAGCCTCCACCTCAGCATCACCCTTCTTGGATCAAAGATAAGCATGGTCTGAGTCAGCTGGGAGGAGAGCAGGGGGCTGCCACCTGTCCGTGTTTGTCGAAGGACTGTGGAGGCAGAACAGCAGAGATGAGGTGACAACCCTGTGTCCCCTCCAGGAGCTGCACATCGCACCCCGTGTTCCCCAGGGCTAGCAGGAAGCCAGGGGACAGGTGGCTGGGCTGGAGGCTGCTGTTCAGCAATGGGCCCCTCGGGAAACACACCCTCCCTGCAGGGACACGAGGGGTAGGGCTGCCTGCGCCCGGGGCTGCTGCGCCAGGGGTGAGGCAAAACCGGCGGAACTTCTAGGGAAACGGGGGCGGGAAGGGGGCTGGAGGAAGCCACTCGGCTCAGCTCTCCCCTACCCGCACCGCCCCAGGCTCCTGTAGAGCCACAGCTCAGTCTCTGGGGTTTCAGGAACCCATGCCAAGGGCTGTGTGGAGGGTGGGAGGTGGGAAAGGGATTCACTTCCCCATCCATCTGTGCAGCTTGAAGACAAAAGCAGCAGAGGGCAAGGAGGGAGAACTCTGCCTAGGCCCCTCTCTAGACCTCACAGTGACAACGTGTTTGAAGGGTCCAGTGTCACCACTGCCCTGCCCAAAGGCTCGGTCAGGTTGGCAATCTCACCGTGCCCACACTCTCGCTCTGGTTGTGCAGGCTGGTGCACACCTTCACCTTTGTGAGAAATACGCAGAATCGTATGTTTGATCCGATCAATTCGTGGCAAGAGGTCACAGTCAGGGAAGAAGGGGGATACTGAATAAAACTGCATTCCTGCTTGCACCACCATCGCAAAGGTGTGCAGTAGGTTTAAGAGAAGAGTAATAAGATTGGCGAAGGAGGGAGGCATGTGGAAGAGAGAGTCTTTTGCATATTTGAATGGAAAGGCATTCCTCCTGGTGCCACCTTTCTGCATGAGCAAACAGAAGAACAACAAGGACTTTGAAGTTCATGAGGAAGAACACTTAAGAGAAGACCCTTACTTCATCAAAGACTACCAGAGGGACCAGCGGATAAGGGGAGACCTGTGTGGAAGAGACCTCTCACGTTGCTAAAAACTGATAAAGAAAACCCAACCCTTTCCTAGAACTTAGTAATGAATATCTAATAGAATAGGGCATAAAAAGAGAAAACTGAAGGCAAAGGGTGTGCGTTGGGGTAGAGCAGAGCCTCCCCACGTACCCAGGCCTCTACATTGCTTGATTCCTGCAACTCTATGAAAGCCTTAACTTGCATGAACGCCAGTTTATGCCTGTTATTTATGACACCTTCGTCATCTTTTGTCTTCCACCACGAGCCACATCGCATCGTGGAGGAGGCGGATGGAGAGCTTCCGCACAACGTCCGACCCCTGGGGGAGGAGGGCAGGAGGATCTCGGCCCCAGTCTGGTGATCAGCAAGAGGCTGGCATGGAGATGGACATCCCCAAACCAGCCACAGGCAGCCCTGCTCCAGAAGGGACCTGCTGCTGCCGGCCTGCCACCACCGTCCCTGACACGGCAGGAAGGACAAACTGCAGCGAGCCAATGTGGTGGGTTTAGGACGTAGCTTCGGGCAACAATGGGGCCTGGGTGCTGTGGGAGAGAGCAACCCCCTGCAGAGCACAAATAGAAGAGCCTAAGGAGGGCACAATGCCTTCTCCAGACTTATGTTGCCAAAGAGTGGCCAGAGCTTGTCAGCCAGCTCCAGGGTGGTGAGGCGGTGAGGTCTGGTCGGGCCTGAGCAGGGCAGGCACATCTCTTTGGGATATACACCAGTCTGGATAGGGATGGAGCACCTGATAGAAGTGAGCTGCTTCTGTTGCTTCCCCCACCACATCAGCATCTCTCAAGCTTCGGCTCAATGGTGTAAGACACTTGCAAAAGCAGTGCCAGGAACAGCTAGAGGAAAATTGCCTGCACCTCCTTCTGGCAGCTGAGCTGCAGGAGGATCTCACTCTTGACCACGGTGGCCTGCAGAAGACACCCAAACAAGACACTGCTGCAGCCCTAGGGAGATCCAGCCCTAGGGCTGCAGAGGCACTATAGACCTGAGAGCAAGCCCAGAGATGAGCAAGGCTTCATCCAGCAACTTACACATAGCTACAGGAGATATGGGCTGCTCTCGGTGGAGATACTGCACTGCGAGGGGTTCATCAGCACTCTGACCAGCGCCCACAGCACCTTCTCTGCAGCCTGGGGCTTGGAGACCACCATCTTCCACATGGTACTGGCAGCACAGAAAGTGGCACAGGGCTCAGTCAGAAGGGAACACCGTGAATGGTAGCCAGGCTAAAGTCCCTCAAGAGGGTCTTAAGGTTCCCCCTGTGCCAGTGTGAGAGGAGCCCCAAAGGCTGTTGAGTCCCATACCTGGTGGTCATTGGTGAGCAGAGCAACAGAATGGCCACCACCACCATGGGGTGTCTGCCATCAGCACCAGCATGGCTCTGTCCAGGCTCTTGATGGCTCTGATAGGACATGTTTTCAGAGGTGGCAGCCACGATATTCTTTACCTGGAAGGCAGACACAGGTGGGAGCGGAGAAGTTAGCAGGGCAAGCTTCTACTGCAAGCTGCTTGTTGCCACCGCGGAATGTTGGCTTCAACAAGTGTGAGTGCTGGCCAGGTGCAGACCTGAGGAATGAACGTTGACCTGGAACCAGCCATGCCACCCAGGGGCCACTCACCATTCTTGGTAGTAATGCAGAATCCCTTACAAGAATGTCTACCATGCTAGAGAGCACCCAGACAGGTCAGGCAAGCAGATACCTCAGGAGGGTCTTAGGGCTCCCTCTGCCAGGGTGAGATGAGCCCCAGAGGCTGTTGAGTCCCATACCTGATGCTTGTTGGTGAGTAGTCCAACAGAGTGCCCACCACCACCCTGGGGTGTTTGTCCATCAGCAGCAGCAGGGCTCTGTGCACGCTCTTAAGAGCTACCTCTGCTCTGATGAAGGGTAGGTTTTCAAAGATGACACCCACAATACTCTTCACCTGGAAGGGGGAGACACAGGTGGGAGTGGATAATTCAGCAGGGTGACCATGCCTGTTTCCACAGCTCCTACTGGGAGCTGCTTCTGTTGCCACTGGAACCAGCCATGCCACCCATGGGCTACTCACCATTCTTGGTAGCAATGCAGAATCCCCTGCAAAGATGTCTACCATCTGGGCAGCCACACTGATGTTGTATCTGCTTGTGGGGCCCATGGCCTTGATGGCCGTGACCATGATCTCTGCCTGGTCAGAGGGCTGAAGGTATCTTGTGAACATCTGTGGAACAGAGGACAGATTTGTCACCTACAGCCTGTCTCACAGAGTACCTCAGCTGTGCAGTGAGAGGGGGACACGGAGCCTTGCTGTGCTGGGAAGGAGACCAATGGCAGGCCTTAGGGTCCTGAGGGAAACTGGAGCTCACTGGGGACCATTGCCCAGCCCCTTGCTGAGGGGCAGCAAGAGCCCAGTTCCTGCCCACATGCTGGGTGTCCCTTCAGCCACACGCTGATGCCCTGGCCAGAAGCCACAGGCACTTCTTACCCAGCAGAGTCCGATGGCATGTTTCTCCCTTGGGAAAATCCAGGGCTGCATCTCTGAGCCGGGCTGCAGCTGCTCACTGTTCTGCCTCTCTGACTTATCTGGGAAGGAGAAGAACTGGGGTGCTCAGAAAGGGGGTGCAGCCTGGGAGATGCAGTCAGAGTGTTGGACTGAAAAGGCACTGGCAAAGCTAGAGAACACCCAGACAGGTCTGGCAAGCAGATACACAGGGAGGGCCCAGGGCTGCTGTGGGCAGGGGTGAGGGTCAATGCCTGCTCACGCTGCCAATGGACAGGCTGCATCAGGCTTCCTCCCCCTCCCCAAGGGAAAGGGGCTCTGGCTGCCCATGTCTGGGGTGACCCTGCCTGCCACAGCTTCTCTTACTTCTCTGCTGCAGGACAAGGACATGCAGTTGATAGAGAGCTTCTGCAGCCTCGCAGGAGGTCTCCTCGTCCTTGCAGGCGTAGGAGAGGGTGAGCTGCCCCACCAGCTTCCCCAGCAGCAAAAAGTGGTGGCTCTCAGCGCACTCATGCATGTAGATTTTCCCTTGAGCAAAGCAGGGGCTGCCACCACCGTCCCTGACACGGCAGGAAGGACAAACTGCAGCGAGCCAATGTGGTGGGTTTAGGACGTAGCTTCGGGCAACAATGGGGCCTGGGTGCTGTGGGAGAGAGCAACCCCCTGCAGAGCACAAATAGAAGAGCCTAAGGAGGGCACAATGCCCTCTCCAGACTTATGTTGCCAAAGAGTGGCCAGAGCTTGTCAGCCAGCTCCAGGGTGGTGAGGCGGTGAGGTCTGGTCGGGCCTGAGCAGGGCAGGCACAAGGGCTTGAAATTAAAGAGTACACTAGATTGGATGTGAGGAGGAAGTTCTTTACCATGAGGGGGGTGGAACTCTGCAACGGGTTGTCCTGGGAGGTAGCTGAGGCCCTATTCCTGGACATAAACAAGGTCAGGCTCAACAAGGCTCTGAGCAACCTTCCCTACTGGAGGATGTCGCATCTAAATATTTGAATATGCATAATCTTCCCTACTTGCAGTTACTGCAAAAGTGTTTAGTGCACCTAAACATTGGAATTTGCTTATTCCACCTGTTTCCCTCCTACTCTGCACACAGTCCCACAGAAGCTGCTTATCAGAAGGCTCAAGGACAAATTCCTCTGAGCTTCTTCACACACAGAGCGCTGAGGTTTACTGCAGTTCCAATACTCAGACCTCACATCCAAGGCTTGATTGAACAAGCTCCTAGGGGCTCGTGCCCCCCATTTTTCAGCCAGTTGCCAACACATTTACTAAGCCATATTACAGAGTCATTCACTCTAGGACAAAGGGAATATAAGATGGGCATGAACTGGATCCAAAATGCAGAGCACTATTCCATACGCAGGATAATAAAGAGCCAAGCCTGAAACACTTCTGGAATTTCCCCTCTTAAGAAGGGTTCAAACATTTCCTTTCCTACAACATTAGTTTTCAGAACTCAGCGTACTCCAATTCCTTGACTTTCTTAATATCAGCAAAACAGCATCCAGTTCATAGAATCAACCAGGTTGGAAGAGACTTCCAAGATCATCCAGTCCAACCTATCACCCAGTCAACTGGACCGTGGCTCTAAATGCCTCACATCCAGTCTTTTCTTGAACACCCCCAGGGATGGTGACTCCACCACCTCCATGAATTTGATTTCAGACTAGAGTTTATCCCAGGAATTTCTTTTGCATTAGCAACATGGGGTCTTTCCTAGAGGAAAAAAACATATTACATGTGTGTACATGCATGCATGCACAAAGAAACCAGACCAAGAATGTTTGTGTGTGTGTGTCTCCAAGAAATCAATATTTATGTATTAGCTCAGTAAATTCTCCCTAGTATATATTAAAAAGTTCAGAGACCATTCTCAAAATACTTCTCTTGACTAAGCTGTTCTGCTCACAATGCCACAGTGCCAGAAACCATGTAAAACAGGTGCAGATTAGCGTTCCCTACAGAGAGTAGGTTTCATGTACACATGGTTCAGTCCTGTCCAACAGAAATTATGATAGTGAAAGAACAAGAAAAAGATTGACTCTTTAGAAGATCAGTTTTCCAGCAGAAGGCTCCCTAGGCAGAAACAGAGCACTGAAAGAGGATGATGGCAGTTTAGTATGTACCTGAACTACTTTTATTAGCCGCAGTAAACAAAAAGGAAGATATATACTAGATTCAGAAGCTTTTTAAAAGAATGCATTTCAATGATGCTAAAACCTAAAAGAACTTCAGAAGGTCAAGTTTCTATATTCTTGTTCTCTCCCAAGTGCATGCTTTCAAGTGACTCACTCTAAAGCAAAGTCCCTGTTCTCAAGTTTGGTTTTTTTCCTTTTCAGAAAGCACAGTAAGAGCTTGTTCTAAATAGTAAAACATATGACCTCTGCACAGTTGATAAAAATTCCAGCTCAAGGCATGCTTGAAGATTCTTTTTTCATTCAATAAGCAGAATAGTTTTAGTCAGTCTCTTCTGTTTCCAAAGGTCTTCCAATTTTTTGTGAATACAGCCCAGTATTGCTTCTTCCAGGCAGGCAGAGAAATAAGCCTCCACATATGACATTACAAGGTAGGAGGTTGTAGCCAGGTGGGGGTTGGTCTCTTCTCCCAGGCAACCAGCAATAGAACAAGGGGACACAGTCTCAAGTTGTGCCACAGGAAGTACAGGCTGGGTGTTAGGAGGAAGTTCTTGGCAGAGAGAGTGATTGGCATTGGAATGGGCTGCCCAGGGAGGTGGTGGAGTCACCATCCCTGGAAGTGTTCAAGAAAAGACTGGATGAGGCACTTGGTGCCATAGTCTAGATGACTGGCTAGGGCTGGGTGCTAGGTTGGACTGGATGATCCTGGAGATCTCTTCCAACCTGGTTAATTCTATGTCCCTGCTCACTGCTGGCTACTTGGACTAGATGACCTTTGGAGGCCCCTTCCAACCCAAACCATTCAATGATTCTGTGACAAGAGGAAATGGCCTCAAGCAGCACCAGGGGAGGTTTCAATTGGACATTAGTATAAACCTCTTCACTGAAACATTTCCCAAGCACTGCAACAGGCTCTCCTGGAAGGTTCCTGAGTACCCATTCTTAGAGGGATTTAACAAATGCTGCAATATGGTGCTAAGGTTTAGCTGCAGACTTGGTTAGACTCCAGGATCCTGAAGGGCTTCTAAAACTGATTTATTTTAGGATGGGGTGTCTTGGCTCTAGCAATTTCTCAGAGACAATATATAGCTAAGAGAACCAATACAATCATAGGATGCCCTCCCCTCTCCCTCCCCCCGTTGGACAAGAAAGGCAATAGATGTAGAGAGGAAAAGGCGAAGCACACCCAAATAAATAGTCTCACTTCAAGAGACTATTATTATTTAATAATAAACAGAAGGTAGAGGTAAGGTAGGGGAGATACAAAGAGGTATAGGGAAGGGGAAAACAAAGCAAGATACAACATATATACACACACACACACACAACCAGACTGATAGCGACGGACGGAGGTCGAGCTTCAGGATTTGCCCAGCACGTGGAAGACAGGAGCAGCAGCAGCAAGGTGGTAGCGAACAGGCAGGCGGCTGAGACAAACAGGAAGTTTCTGTGTTTTTACAGGGGGCTAGACAGGGCGTGGGCTAACCACTATACCTGGAGTCACCTTCAGACCCTCTGCTGGGGAGGAGCCAGGATGACCTGGGGTCAAGGTCAAGACCACCCCCCCCAGGAGCGTTAACCCCTTACATGGGGGGAGAAGGGAGCAGGGGGGAGAAGGGAAGGAATTCCCCTCGAAAGCAGTGTTCAGTACTTCCAAATGGAAACTCAAGACATTACCCTTCTCTTCCTGTTTATCTTCCATCACCTGGCTGCTCAGTCATTGCTGGGCACCGAGTGTTAACCTTCTCCATGCCCTCTGCAGCTGTAAGCTCAGCTGTTGGAAACTCCACCTCGGTGCCACTTCTTTGATTGAGCAGAAGCATGGTCTGAGCCAGCAGGGAGGAGACAGGGAGGCTGCCATCTGTCCGTGTTTGTCGAAGGACTGTGCAGGCAGAACAGAAGAGGTGAGGTGACAACCCTGTGTCTCTGCCAGGGCCAGGAGGGAGCCGGGGACAGGGCTGGAGGCTGTTGGTCAGGCATAGCCCTCTGTATAAACATACCCTCCTCCAGAGCAGGGCGCCCCCTTACCCGTAGAGAGGAGCACTTTGGCAGGGCCCTTCTTCGTCCCCACCAGCTCCACTCACCCTCTCTGACATGCTCCACATCTTCCTGCCTGTCCACTTGCCGTCCAATGAGCCCTAAGGGAACACATCGTGTCAGGGACCTAATGCCTATCAGGGGCCCTGTCGTCCATTGGGAACTCCCCCTTCAGCCCTCCTGGCCACACAGCTCCCTAGGAGGGCTGACCCCTGAGTGCAGCACCAGGGAGAGATTGCTGCCAGCCCCACCTGAGCAGGCAGAGCAGTGATGGGGAGAAAGGATGCTCCACAGGGTTTGTGGCAGAACACAGGGACGGTGGGAGAGGGAGGGAGGGATGCTGGGGGTCGTGGCTCACCGATGAACCTCACAGCCTCCAGGCGCAGAGCCACCTGTGGGTTCTGCAGGTAGCGCTGGCTCTGGTGCAGGTAGTCCTTGGTCCTGCTCCTGTTCTTTGCCAGCTGGAGACAGGAGAAGGGTGCAGAGTTGGCACCGTGCAGCCCCCCTTGTTAAGCCAGTTGCCCACCCGGCTCCCTGCCATGTGGCACTGGGGTTCAGAAGGAGCAGATTGCTCCTCAGCAACGCTGGTGCCATCCTGGTGGCAGGGACTGCCCAGGGAAGATGCCAGGCTCGTTGGGACTGTGCTTACCAAGCGCTCGCGGATCCTCCATGCCTGCTCAGTCCCAGCCAGCTGTGCCAGCCTCCTCCAGTTGAGGAAGCGGCCAGCGCTGCGGAGAGCTTCTTGGGAGGCCTGGGGAGCAGCAGAGATGCCACCACCATTAGCAGGGGCACAGGACCCAGTGCCCCCTCTCTTGGCAGAACTCAGAGCCTGTCCCGGTGCACCCAGGGAGGATGCACCAGCTGGGAAATGACGCTGCCACCGACTTCAGCACCCCAGAGGCAAATAAGGGGTGGCCACTCTGTGACCGGTAGCCTGTCAGGGCTTGAATGCTTTGGCTCTGCTGGGCTCAGGCTCCTACAAAGCCATAGCGCAGCCTCTGGGGTTTCAGGGGCAAATACCAGGAGTGCAGTGGAGGGACGTGGGAAAGGGATTCACTTCCCCATCCATCTGTGCAGCTTGAGGAGAAAAGCAGCAGAGGGCAAGGAGGGAGGACTCTGCCTGGTCCTATGGGCTCAACGAGCTCGAACTCACAGTGACAAGAGTTTGAAGGGACCAGTGGTCAGGATACCCTGCCCAAAGAATCGTTTGGGATGCACATTTCACCTTGGCCACACTCTTGCTCTCATCATGCAGGTGAAAGAGCAGGGGCAGCAGGCTGTTCTGCACTTCATTCTTCATCTTCTTCTTTTCTTTGCCTGCCACAAGCCCCATCACATCTCGGAAGAGATGGATGGAGAGCTCCCGCACAGTGTCCGACACCTGGGGGAGGAGGGCAGAAGGATGTCAGCCCCAGTCTGGTGATCAGCAGGAGGCTGGCATGGACATAACCAAACCAGCCCCAGGCAGCCCTGCTCCAAAAGGGAGCAAGCTCCTGGTGGCCTGCCACCAGTGTCCCTGATGCCAAAGTTGGGCTGCGTCCAGGTAGGGCATTTGGAATGCAGCTGAGGGCAACAGTGGGGGCTGGGGGCTGTGGGGCAGAGTGCCCCACTGCAGAGCGTGGCAGCTGTGGTGGGAGGCACGAATGGAAGTGCCCAGTGAGGAGGGCACGAGGTTCTCCCCAGACTTACGCAGCCAAAGAGTGGCCAGAGCTTGGCAGCCAGCTCCAGGGCGGTGAGGCTCAGCGTCTTCCCCTCCAGCAGCCGCAGCATGTTGGCAAGCACGTGCAGGGCTGCGTCGCTGGTGGCGTCGTCATCATCCTGCAGCCGCTCCATGACAAGTGGCAGCAGGATGAGGGTTTTCCTTGCCTGTGTGAGACATGCCACCTCCTTTAGTAGAGCAACGACCCATGGCAGGGGCACAGACCCTCTCCACGAAGTGCTTGGCAGACAGCGCAGGTTATGCAGGGCAAGGTTCTGGCAGACCAGGCTCACCAGCATGGCCAAGCAAGGAGAAGGGCACAAAGGAGGAGGATGAACAGGGCTGGCTCCTTGCTAGCACTGCAGCTGCCGCTGCTCCACTCTGGGCTACAGTCCTGCCTTCCGCCTACTCACCGTGTCAGGCCTCTCGGTGAGCCTGAGGATAGCCCTGAGCACCAGGCTGGGCATCCCCAGGCACTGGCTCCGCAGATACATGTCCAAGATCCCGAGGGCACGGTCCACCTCGTCCTCAGAGTCAGAGCGCTCCAGTATCTGAAACACACAGAGTGGGAGCTGCGGCAAGGTGCTCTGCCTGGTGCAACCATCAGCTCGGGGCAAGGACGCCACGGACAAGACCAAGTCCAGATTGAGATGGCAGAGACTTCACAGAGCCCTCATACCCCACAGCACTGGGCGTGAGAGAGCTGGGTGTCATATGGAGCTTGGAGACATGCCCCATCAGGCTCACCTCAATGAAGAAGACCATGGCAGTCATCTCCCAGGTGGGGTCCTCCACACTGAGCAGCTCTGCCAGATGGCAGAAGAAGGAGGAGCGCAGGAACCTTGGCATTACCATCATCTCCCTGGCAGGGGAAAGGAGCTTGGGTCAGGCCTGAGCAGGGCAGGCACATCTCCATCTCGGGATGTGCACCAGTCTGGACATCTCCAGGCTGCAGCACCTCTCCAAACAAAGGAGACTGCCCTTCCATCAGCACCATGAGAGGGTGGGGGTGGTATGGGCTGCCTGGTTCTGAAGGAGTGGGGACTCTGACCTGGCCACAGTGCGCACTCCTGCGAGGTGGGTAGGGGCACTGAGCAGGGCATCCCAGCCACCTTGTGCCTCGATGGCAAACACCTGGCTCCGAAAGCCCATTCTGCAGAGCAGCACTCTCATGGACTGCACTGCAGCCCTACACAAGGACAAATACTTAGCTCCCACCTGGCCCCCTGGCTTGGCTCTGGGTGGCTGTCAGAGCTGACAGGACAGGGATGGAGTACCTGACAGGAGAGAGATGCTGATGTTGCTTCCCCCACCACATCAGCACCTCATCAGGCCTCAGCTCCGTGGTGAATGTCACTTGGAAAAGCAGTGCCAGGAACAGCTGAGGGAAAATTGCATGCACCTCCTCCTGGCAGATGGGCTGCAGACCTGCCTCAGATGCAAACATGATGGCCTGCAGAAGACACCCAGACAATAAGATATTGCTGCAGCCGTGCGGAGACCAGGGCCTGGGTCGTCAGGAAGGGGGTGCAGGGGCACTGCACAGCTGAGAGCAGGCCTGGAGGTGAGCGAGGCCTCATCCAGCAACTCACAGACAGGCACTGGAGGCGTGGGTTGTCCACACGGGAGGGGGAGGTCTTGCACTGCGAGAGGTCTGTCAGCACTCTGACCAGCTCCTGCAGCGCCTTCCTTGCAGTCTGGGGCTTGGAGACCACTGTATTCCACATTGTCCGGGCAGCACTGAAGGGACAAAGGGCTCTGTCAGCAGGGACACTGTGAATAGTGGCCAGGCTGAAGTCCCTCAGGAGGGTCTTAGGGCTCCCTCTGCCAGGGTGAGATGAGCCCCAGAGGCTGTTGAGTCCCATACCTGATGTTTATTGGTGAGTAGTCCAACAGAGTGTCCACCACCACCCTGGGCTGTTTGTCCATCAGCAGCAGCAGGGCTCTGTGCACGCTCTTAAGAGCTACCTCTGCTCTGATGAAGGGTAGGTTTTCAAAGATGACACCCACAATACTCTTCACCTGGAAGGGGGAGACACAGGTGGGAGTGGATAATTCAGCAGGGTGACCATGCCTGTTTCCACAGCTCCTACTGGGAGCTGCTTCTGTTGCCACTGGAACCAGCCATGCCACCCATGGGCTACTCACCATTCTTGGTAGCAATGCAGAATCCCCTGCAAAGATGTCTACCATCTGGGCAGCCACACTGATGTTGTATCTGCTTGTGGGGCCCATGGCCTTGATGGCCGTGACCATGATCTCTGCCTGGTCAGAGGGCTGAAGGTATCTTGTGAACATCTGTGGAACAGAGGACAGATTTGTCACCTACAGCCTGTCTCACAGAGTACCTCAGCTGTGCAGTGAGAGGGGGACACAGAGCCTTGCTGTGCTGGGAAGGAGACCAATGGCAGGCCTTAGGGTCCTGAGGGAAACTGGAGCTCACTGGGGACCATTGCCCAGCCCCTTGCTGAGGGGCAGCAAGAGCCCAGTTCCTGCCCACATGCTGGGTGTCCCTTCAGCCACATGCTGATGCCCTGGCCAGAAGCCACAGGCACTTCTTACCCAGCAGAGTCCGATGGCATGTTTCTCCCTTGGGAAAATCCAGGGCTGCATCTCTGAGCCGGGCTGCAGCTGCTCACTGTTCTGCCTCTCTGACTTATCTGGGAAGGAGAAGAACTGGGGTGCTCAGAAAGGGGGTGCAGCCTGGGAGATGCAGTCAGAGTGTTGGACTGAAAAGGCACTGGCAAAGCTAGAGAACACCCAGACAGGTCTGGCAAGCAGATACACAGGGAGGGCCCAGGGCTGCTGTGGGCAGGGGTGAGGGTCAATGCCTGCTCACGCTGCCAATGGACAGGCTGCATCAGGCTTCCTCCCCCTCCCCAAGGGAAAGGGGCTCTGGCTGCCCATGTCTGGGGTGACCCTGCCTGCCACAGCTTCTCTTACTTCTCTGCTGCAGGACAAGGACATGCAGTTGATAGAGAGCTTCTGCAGCCTCGCAGGAGGTCTCCTCGTCCTTGCAGGCGTAGGAGAGGGTGAGCTGCCCCACCAGCTTCCCCAGCAGCAAAAAGTGGTGGCTCTCAGTGCACTCATGCATGTAGATTTTCCCTTGAGCAAAGCAGGGGCAGATCTGTGGGCAGAGAAACAGGATGGGCAGAATGGGAGCATGGGCAGAAGGAGAGTCCCAGCTGGTCCCAGAGCAGCTGGGCTGCAGTGCAGAGCAGGGTAGGGCTGCCAGTGCCAGGCTCCTGCCTGTGCCTGGAGCATCCCTATGCTGCCCTGCCATGCCCCAGGAGACAGCATAAACAGGATGGTGACAGGGGGAACACCCCAGCTCCCAACCTGCCGCTGACTGGGTGCCCAGCTTCCCTGGAACATGGTGGAGCTCAGGGGCACAGGCATAGGGCACGAGGGATGCCCAGACCAGGAGCTCAGTACCTCTAGCAGGGAGTAGGTGGTGATGAAGTGGAGCAACCTGGCAATCCGTGCTACAGCTCTCTTCTGCACCTCTGCCAGCTGGGAAAAGGTGTAGGGGAGCAGCACCTGGAAAGAGAAAAGCTTCTGGTGTGCCAGGAAGGTGGCATGGCACAGCATGGCTCAGCCCAACCTGCTGTAGGGCAGTGCCTGGCATATGACATGTGTCCTTCTTGCTCTTTACAGCAACCGGCTGCATCAGGCAGGTCATCACATCCTGCTCTCTGGGGTGGGGGCTCTGACATATGGCCTGTGGCCCCCTGCCCCCACCCTTGCACCAAGTGCATGTGGGAGGGGGGGAACCACACTACTCAAGCCAGTAGTCACTGCCTGTGGGGACGCTGTGCCAAGGCCAGACCTTCAAGATGCTCTGCAGCTCCACAACGCCACGGGTGCCAGCGCTGTGCACCAGTGTCACCAACATGCTGTCCAACGCAGCCAGGGTCTGCAAGGAGTAAAAAGTCTTGGGGACAGCCCTGGAAGGCTGTGAGGGTTTGCCATGTACCTGTGGTGCCAAGAAAGGGTCTCTGGGGCAGGGGACGTCCCAGTGTTTCCCCCTATGTCACACCTTGGAGTAGAGGGAAGCCTCAGAACCCTGGCTGTCCCGTGGAGGCAGCCTGAAGACACTCTTGATGCAAGCTTGCACAACGGCATCCTTGTCATGCGGAAGCAGCCTGGCTCTACTGCAGGGACACAGAGGTGCTCTTTAGACTCAGCAAGGAGGGGACAGACACCAGCTGAGAGACCTGGGAGTGCTGTCAGGACTGCCTGGCACTGTGGGGAGGACAGGCTGGGGTCTGGCACATACCTCATGCCTGCGACGGCCAGCATGACTTGCTGCCGCACAGTGGTGTCCAGGCAGTCATCGGGCTCCTCTTGCAACATCACCTGGGAAGCACAGCAAGATGGGAAAGGTTGGACCAGGGCAGCGTCCTTCACCCAGCAACAGCTTGCAAGGCTGACAGAGCTTCCATCGTGCTCCCAGTGGTGCCAGACCGCATGGCAGGAAGGGCTGTGCCAACCAGAGAGCCACAGGCTGGCCATGGGATCTGCACATAGCATTGGGTCCAAGCCCATCTCCAGCAGGGCCACCCAGATGTTGCTGGAGCATCTACAAGGATGGGAGACCTGGAGCAGCTCTCATCCAAACTCCCCTGCCCTCTTGAGGCCTCTTCCCTTTGCAGGACTCCCACCTGAATGGCTGTCATCACCTCCTCCTGGAAGTAGCGGAACGCTCCCCACACGGTGGAGCCCACAGTGGTGATGGTGCAGAAGGTGCAGAGAGCGGCCAGAAAGAGGAGCTTCTGGCCCACTTGCTGCCAGCCGGTGAAGGACAGAAAGACAGGCAGTGTCAGTTGGGAGAGACAGCTGCTGGGGTGCCCAGCACAGCCCTGGCACCTTTAATCTTGGGACAGGGGCAGTAAGACTGGCCGGAGACATGGGCACAGCCTTGCCAAAGTGACCACAGATACCTCTAGTCTGCACTTGGTGAAGCGTATGATGGCTTTTAGGGCCCTCTCGTCCCTTGGCACCGCTGAAGTGGAGCAGGAAGGATGCAGCCAAAAGAAAACAGGCAGGGTTAGGGGCAGGTAAGGGAGAGAGGCAAACCCTCTCCCTAGCTTCTGGGGATGATCCCCAGCCCTGGCTCATGACTGGGGCACTGCTGTTCCCTCTGCACTACGGGGACGAGAGCAGCATAGGAAGGGGATCTTGGTGTGCCTGGGTAAGGGACACACTGGCACCAGGGCAGGATGGGCAGCCTCTGGCTACAGCACTCACACACTCACCTGCCTGCAGAGGTTCAACTTCGCACACCTTGCTGGGCTCTGCCACAGAGCTGGGAGTCAGGGTGGCTTCACCCTTCTCTTCCCAGGCCTGCCGTGGGGTGCCAGGGGGTCTCTCTGCCATCCTGAGCGAGACAGAGGAAGCGAGGGAAGGAGAAAGGCAGACTCTAAGAAAAGTGGTGAGGGTGAGGGGTCCCACACCAGGCAGGGCTGTGCTGCCAGGGGCAGCAAGCCGAGGTGTCTCTCTCAGTAGACTTGTCACACTCCTCTATCCCAACACTGCACAGGCAGGGTTGGGTGACGCAGAAGGCCAACAGGGCTCCTCTTCCTCAGAAGCTGTTGGCTACACAAGGATGCCAACTGCAGCCACAGGAACCAACGACCAAGTCTGCTGACTCCTCTGCTCACAGTGAACTCTTGAGGCTCCTCGCCTGGATACGACTGTGATGCAACCAGTGATGGGTCGATGACAGCACAATGGTGGCTCCTTTGGTGTGTCCCCGGAGCCCATCCTCGGCTGCGCATGGATAGCAGCTGTCTGGGAGGGACAGGCACAGGAAGGTCTGTCCTGGTGATGCTCTAAATAGTTAAAACCTGCTTTTGTGTTGAGACTTTGTTTTGTGTGTTCAGACTCTTTGGCACTTGGGGAGGTGTGGAACCACAGCGAGAACACCCTTTGGGCCAGTCTCTGCAAGGCAACAGACTCACTTCCCCAGGGAGCAGCAGCCAAAGACTGTAGCCATGCGTGCCCAGACCATCTGGGAGGGGTTGCTGACTGCCAGCAGGTGATGTCCCTTTTAGAGACTGCTCAAAGGCCGGAGCTCCAGAGGGTTTAGTTTGACAGTGTGACCTCTTGGCTTTGCTCTTACAACTTCTGACTTCTCTGACTGTGAGCATTTGCAGGGCTGGAGGGGATGGGTGGCAAGGGCAGGAGGCAGAGCTGCCTTTTGTGCTGGGCGTGCAAAGGGGACGATGCTGCTGGAGACAGAGCATCTGTGCCATTGTAACACCAGGGCTTGGCCACGTTACCCTGAGGCAGTCCGGCTGAAGGGACAATCCCTGCCATCTCCTGAGGGCACAGAATGTGTTACCTGGGGTAGGTGGTGAGAACAAGGGGCATGGAAGCTGTAAGGAGGAAGTGGAGGTGGTGGCTGGCATTGAGCCTGGGAAAGGAAGGGTCCTTCCCCAAAGATTCCCTTCTCTGTACATCTTCTTTGCTTCTCCATGGCCAAATCTGTAGAGGAAAAGGCCCTTTCATGGGCTCACCATCTAGAGGTTCCCCCCTTCTACAGCCAGTGGCAAGAGCAAACCAGCAAGAAGCAGTGCTCCTCAAGTGTCCATGCTGGGACTAGTACAAGTCCATATCTTGACAGGCTGGATTCACAGCTTGCATCCAGTTGGAAGGGACCTTCAGAGGTCATCTTGTCCAGCTCCCCTGCAGTGAGCAGGGAGACCCTCAACTAAATCAGGCTGCTGGTGTAACATCAAGTCTGACCTTGAATGTCCCCAAGAATGGAGCCGCAGTCACGTCCCTAGGCAACATGTTTCAGTGTTTTCCCACTCTCTTTGTAAAGAACTTCCTTCTTAATGGCCAACCTAGATCTGCCTTGCTGCAGCTTAAAACCATTGCCCCTCATCCTATCACCACTCTGGCTGCCCATGTCTGGGGTGACCCTGCCTGCCACAGCTTCTCTTACTTCTCTGCTGCAGGACAAGGACATGCAGTTGATAGAGAGCTTCTGCAGCCTCGCAGGAGGTCTCCTCGTCCTTGCAGGTGCAGGAGAGGGTGAGCTGCCCCACCAGCTTCCCCAGCAGCAAAAAGTGGTGGCTCTCAGCGCACTCATGCATGTAGATTTTCCCTTGAGCAAAGCAGGGGCTGCCACCACCGTCCCTGACACGGCAGGAAGGACAAACTGCAGCGAGCCAATGTGGTGGGTTTAGGACGTAGCTTCGGGCAACAATGGGGCCTGGGTGCTGTGGGAGAGAGCAACCCCCTGCAGAGCACAAATAGAAGAGCCTAAGGAGGGCACAATGCCCTCTCCAGACTTATGTTGCCAAAGAGTGGCCAGAGCTTGTCAGCCAGCTCCAGGGTGGTGAGGCGGTGAGGTCTGGTCGGGCCTGAGCAGGGCAGGCACAAGGGCTTGAAATTAAAGAGTACACTAGATTGGATGTGAGGAGGAAGTTCTTTACCATGAGGGGGGTGGAACTCTGCAACGGGTTGTCCTGGGAGGTAGCTGAGGCCCTATTCCTGGACATAAACAAGGTCAGGCTCAACAAGGCTCTGAGCAACCTTCCCTACTGGAGGATGTCGCATCTAAATATTTGAATATGCATAATCTTCCCTACTTGCAGTTACTGCAAAAGTGTTTAGTGCACCTAAACATTGGAATTTGCTTATTCCACCTGTTTCCCTCCTACTCTGCACACAGTCCCACAGAAGCTGCTTATCAGAAGGCTCAAGGACAAATTCCTCTGAGCTTCTTCACACACAGAGCGCTGAGGTTTACTGCAGTTCCAATACTCAGACCTCACATCCAAGGCTTGATTGAACAAGCTCCTAGGGGCTCGTGCCCCCCATTTTTCAGCCAGTTGCCAACACATTTACTAAGCCATATTACAGAGTCATTCACTCTAGGACAAAGGGAATATAAGATGGGCATGAACTGGATCCAAAATGCAGAGCACTATTCCATACGCAGGATAATAAAGAGCCAAGCCTGAAACACTTCTGGAATTTCCCCTCTTAAGAAGGGTTCAAACATTTCCTTTCCTACAACATTAGTTTTCAGAACTCAGCGTACTCCAATTCCTTGACTTTCTTAATATCAGCAAAACAGCATCCAGTTCATAGAATCAACCAGGTTGGAAGAGACTTCCAAGATCATCCAGTCCAACCTATCACCCAGTCAACTGGACCGTGGCTCTAAATGCCCCACATCCAGTCTTTTCTTGAACACCCCCAGGGATGGTGACTCCACCACCTCCATGAATTTGATTTCAGACTAGAGTTTATCCCAGGAATTTCTTTTGCAAAAGCAACATGGGGTCTTTCCTAGAGGAAAAAAACATATTACATGGGTGTACATGCATGCATGCACAAAGAAACCAGACCAAGAATGTTTGTGTGTGTGTGTCTCCAAGAAATCAATATTTATGTATTAGCTCAGTAAATTCTCCCTAGTATATATTAAAAAGTTCAGAGACCATTCTCAAAATACTTCTCTTGACTAAGCTGTTCTGCTCACAATGCCACAGTGCCAGAAACCATGTAAAACAGGTGCAGATTAGCGTTCCCTACAGAGAGTAGGTTTCATGTACACATGGTTCAGTCCTGTCCAACAGAAATTATGATTGTGAAAGAACAAGAAAAAGATTGACTCTTTAGAAGATCAGTTTTCCAGCAGAAGGCTCCCTAGGCAGAAACAGAGCACTGAAAGAGGATGATGGCAGTTTAGTATGTACCTGAACTACTTTTATTAGCCGCAGTAAACAAAAAGGAAGATATATACTAGATTCAGAAGCTTTTTAAAAGAATGCATTTCAATGATGCTAAAACCTAAAAGAACTTCAGAAGGTCAAGTTTCTATATTCTTGTTCTCTCCCAAGTGCATGCTTTCAAGTGAATCACTCTAAAGCAAAGTCCCTGTTCTCAAGTTTGTTTTTTTTCCTTTTCAGAAAGCACAGTAAGAGCTTGTTCTAAATAGTAAAACATATGACCTCTGCACAGTTGATAAAAATTCCAGCTCAAGGCATGCTTGAAGATTCTTTTTTCATTCAATAAGCAGAATAGTTTTAGTCAGTCTCTTCTGTTTCCAAAGGTCTTCCAATTTTTTGTGAATACAGCCCAGTATTGCTTCTTCCAGGCAGGCAGAGAAATAAGCCTCCACATATGACATTACAAGGTAGGAGGTTGTAGCCAGGTGGGGGTTGGTCTCTTCTCCCAGGCAACCAGCAATAGAACAAGGGGACACAGTCTCAAGTTGTGCCACAGGAAGTACAGGCTGGGTGTTAGGAGGAAGTTCTTGGCAGAGAGAGTGATTGGCATTGGAATGGGCTGCCCAGGGAGGTGGTGGAGTCACCATCCCTGGAAGTGTTCAAGAAAAGACTGGATGAGGCACTTGGTGCCATAGTCTAGATGACTGGCTAGGGCTGGGTGCTAGGTTGGACTGGATGATCCTGGAGATCTCTTCCAACCTGGTTAATTCTATGATTCTATGTCCCTGCTCACTGCTGGCTACTTGGACTAGATGACCTTTGGAGGCCCCTTCCAACCCAAACCATTCAATGATTCTGTGACAAGAGGAAATGGCCTCAAGCAGCACCAGGGGAGGTTTCAATTGGACATTAGTATAAACCTCTTCACTGAAACATTTCCCAAGCACTGCAACAGGCTCTCCTGGAAGGTTCCTGAGTACCCATTCTTAGAGAGATTTAACAAATGCTGCAATATGGTGCTAAGGTTTAGCTGCAGACTTGGTTAGACTCCAGGATCCTGAAGGGCTTCTAAAACTGATTTATTTTAGGATGGGGTGTCTTGGCTCTAGCAATTTCTCAGAGACAATATATAGCTAAGAGAACCAATACAATCATAGGATGCCCTCCCCTCTCCCCCCCCCCCGTTGGACAAGAAAGGCAATAGATGTAGAGAGGAAAAGGCAAAGCACACCCAAATAAATAGTCTCACTTCAAGAGACTATTATTATTTAATAATAAACAGAAGGTAGAGGTAAGGTAGGGGAGATACAAAGAGGTATAGGGAAGGGGAAAACAAAACAAGATACAACATATATACACACACACACACACAACCAGACTGATAGCGACGGACGGAGGTCGAGCTTCAGGATTTGCCCAGCACGTGGAAGACAGGAGCAGCAGCAGCAAGGTGGTAGCGAACAGGCAGGCGGCTGAGACAAACAGGAAGTTTCTGTGTTTTTACAGGGGGCTAGACAGGGCGTGGGCTAACCACTATACCTGGAGTCACCTTCAGACCCTCTGCTGGGGAGGAGTCAGGATGACCTGGGGTCAAGGTCAAGACCACCCCCCCCAGGAGCGTTAACCCCTTACATGGGGGGAGAAGGGAGCAGGGGGGAGAAGGGAAGGAATTCCCCTCGAAAGCAGTGTTCAGTACTTCCAAATGGAAACTCAAGACATTACCCTTCTCTTCCTGTTTATCTTCCATCACCTGGCTGCTCAGTCATTGCTGGGCACCGAGTGTTAACCTTCTCCATGCCCTCTGCAGCTGTAAGCTCAGCTGTTGGAAACTCCACCTCGGTGTCACTTCTTTGATTGAGCAGAAGCATGGTCTGAGCCAGCAGGGAGGAGACAGGGAGGCTGCCATCTGTCCGTGTTTGTCGAAGGACTGTGCAGGCAGAACAGAAGAGGTGAGGTGACAACCCTGTGTCTCTGCCAGGGCCAGGAGGGAGCCGGGGACAGGGCTGGAGGCTGTTGGTCAGGCATAGCCCTCTGTATAAACATACCCCCCTCCAGAGCAGGGCGCCCCCTTACCCGTAGAGAGGAGCACTTTGGCAGGGCCCTTCTTCGTCCCCACCAGCTCCACTCACCCTCTCTGACATGCTCCACATCTTCCTGCCTGTCCACTTGCCGTCCAATGAGCCCTAAGGGAACACATCGTGTCAGGGACCTAATGCCTATCAGGGGCCCTGTCGTCCATTGGGAACTCCCCCTTCAGCCCTCCTGGCCACACAGCTCCCTAGGAGGGCTGACCCCTGAGTGCAGCACCAGGGAGAGATTGCTGCCAGCCCCACCTGAGCAGGCAGAGCAGTGATGGGGAGAAAGGATGCTCCACAGGGTTTGTGGCAGAACACAGGGACGGTGGGAGAGGGAGGGAGGGATGCTGGGGGTCGTGGCTCACCGATGAACCTCACAGCCTCCAGGCGCAGAGCCACCTGTGGGTTCTGCAGGTAGCGCTGGCTCTGGTGCAGGTAGTCCTTGGTCCTGCTCCTGTTCTTTGCCAGCTGGAGACAGGAGAAGGGTGCAGAGTTGGCACCGTGCAGCCCCCCTTGTTAAGCCAGTTGCCCACCCGGCTCCCTGCCATGTGGCACTGGGGTTCAGAAGGAGCAGATTGCTCCTCAGCAACGCTGGTGCCATCCTGGTGGCAGGGACTGCCCAGGGAAGATGCCAGGCTCGTTGGGACTGTGCTTACCAAGCGCTCGCGGATCCTCCATGCCTGCTCAGTCCCAGCCAGCTGTGCCAGCCTCCTCCAGTTGAGGAAGCGGCCAGCGCTGCGGAGAGCTTCTTGGGAGGCCTGGGGAGCAGCAGAGATGCCACCACCATTAGCAGGGGCACAGGACCCAGTGCCCCCTCTCTTGGCAGAACTCAGAGCCTGTCCCGGTGCACCCAGGGAGGATGCACCAGCTGGGAAATGACGCTGCCACCGACTTCAGCACCCCAGAGGCAAATAAGGGGTGGCCACTCTGTGACCGGTAGCCTGTCAGGGCTTGAATGCTTTGGCTCTGCTGGGCTCAGGCTCCTACAAAGCCATAGCGCAGCCTCTGGGGTTTCAGGGGCAAATACCAGGAGTGCAGTGGAGGGACGTGGGAAAGGGATTCACTTCCCCATCCATCTGTGCAGCTTGAGGAGAAAAGCAGCAGAGGGCAAGGAGGGAGGACTCTGCCTGGTCCTATGGGCTCAACGAGCTCGAACTCACAGTGACAAGAGTTTGAAGGGACCAGTGGTCAGGATACCCTGCCCAAAGAATCGTTTGGGATGCACATTTCACCTTGGCCACACTCTTGCTCTCATCATGCAGGTGAAAGAGCAGGGGCAGCAGGCTGTTCTGCACTTCATTCTTCATCTTCTTCTTTTCTTTGCCTGCCACAAGCCCCATCACATCTCGGAAGAGATGGATGGAGAGCTCCCGCACAGTGTCCGACACCTGGGGGAGGAGGGCAGAAGGATGTCAGCCCCAGTCTGGTGATCAGCAGGAGGCTGGCATGGACATAACCAAACCAGCCCCAGGCAGCCCTGCTCCAAAAGGGAGCAAGCTCCTGGTGGCCTGCCACCAGTGTCCCTGATGCCAAAGTTGGGCTGCGTCCAGGTAGGGCATTTGGAATGCAGCTGAGGGCAACAGTGGGGGCTGGGGGCTGTGGGGCAGAGTGCCCCACTGCAGAGCGTGGCAGCTGTGGTGGGAGGCACGAATGGAAGTGCCCAGTGAGGAGGGCACGAGGTTCTCCCCAGACTTACGCAGCCAAAGAGTGGCCAGAGCTTGGCAGCCAGCTCCAGGGCGGTGAGGCTCAGCGTCTTCCCCTCCAGCAGCCGCAGCATGTTGGCAAGCACGTGCAGGGCTGCGTCGCTGGTGGCGTCGTCATCATCCTGCAGCCGCTCCATGACAAGTGGCAGCAGGATGAGGGTTTTCCTTGCCTGTGTGAGACATGCCACCTCCTTTAGTAGAGCAACGACCCATGGCAGGGGCACAGACCCTCTCCACAAAGTGCTTGGCAGACAGCGCAGGTTATGCAGGGCAAGGTTCTGGCAGACCAGGCTCACCAGCATGGCCAAGCAAGGAGAAGGGCACAAAGGAGGAGGATGAACAGGGCTGGCTCCTTGCTAGCACTGCAGCTGCCGCTGCTCCACTCTGGGCTACAGTCCTGCCTTCCGCCTACTCACCGTGTCAGGCCTCTCGGTGAGCCTGAGGATAGCCCTGAGCACCAGGCTGGGCATCCCCAGGCACTGGCTCCGCAGATACACGTCCAAGATCCCGAGGGCACAGTCCACCTCGTCCTCACAGTCAGAGCGCTCCAGTATCTGAAACACACAGAGTGGGAGCTGCGGCAAGGTGCTCTGCTGGGTGCAACCATCAGCTCGGGGCAAGGACGCCACGGACAAGACCAAGTCCAGATTGAGATGGCAGAGACTTCACAGAGCCCTCATACCCCACAGCACTGGGCGTGAGAGAGCTGGGTGTCATATGGAGCTTGGAGACATGCCCCATCAGGCTCACCTCAATGAAGAAGACCATGGCAGTCATCTCCCAGGTGGGGTCCTCCACACTGAGCAGCTCTGCCAGATGGCAGAAGAAGGAGGAGCGCAGGAACCTTGGCATTACCATCATCTCCCTGGCAGGGGAAAGGAGCTTGGGTCAGGCCTGAGCAGGGCAGGCACATCTCCACCTCCATCTTGGGATGTGCACCAGTCTGGACATCTCCAGGCTGCAGCACCTCTCCAAACAATGGAGACTGCCCTTCCATCAGCACCATGAGAGGGTGGGGGTGGTATGGGCTGCCTGGTTCTGAAGGAGTGGGGACTCTGACCTGGCCACAGTGCGCACTCCTGCGAGGTGGGTAGGGGCACTGAGCAGGGCATCCCAGCCACCTTGTGCCTCGATGGCAAACACCTGGCTCCGAAAGCCCATTCTGCAGAGCAGCACTCTCATGGACTGCACTGCAGCCCTACACAAGGACAAATACTTAGCTCCCACCTGGCCCCCTGGCTTGGCTCTGGGTGGCTGTCAGGGCTGACAGGACAGGGATGGAGTACCTGACAGGAGAGAGATGCTGATGTTGCTTCCCCCACCACATCAGCACCTCATCAGGCCTCAGCTCCGTGGTGAATGTCACTTGGAAAAGCAGTGCCAGGAACAGCTGAGGGAAAATTGCATGCACCTCCTCCTGGCAGATGGGCTGCAGACCTGCCTCAGATGCAAACATGATGGCCTGCAGAAGACACCCAGACAATAAGATATTGCTGCAGCCGTGCGGAGACCAGGGCCTGGGTCGTCAGGAAGGGGGTGCAGGGGCACTGCACAGCTGAGAGCAGGCCTGGAGGTGAGCGAGGCCTCATCCAGCAACTCACAGACAGGCACTGGAGGCGTGGGTTGTCCACACGGGAGGGGGAGGTCTTGCGCTGCGAGAGGTCTGTCAGCACTCTGACCAGCTCCTGCAGCGCCTTCCTTGCAGTCTGGGGCTTGGAGACCACTGTATTCCACATTGTCCGGGCAGCACTGAAGGGACAAAGGGCTCTGTCAGCAGGGACACTGTGAATAGTGGCCAGGCTGAAGTCCCTCAGGAGGGTCTTAGGGCTCCCTCTGCCAGGGTGAGATGAGCCCCAGAGGCTGTTGAGTCCCATACCTGATGTTTATTGGTGAGTAGTCCAACAGAGTGTCCACCACCACCCTGGGCTGTTTGTCCATCAGCAGCAGCAGGGCTCTGTGCACGCTCTTAAGAGCTACCTCTGCTCTGATGAAGGGTAGGTTTTCAAAGATGACACCCACAATACTCTTCACCTGGAAGGGGGAGACACAGGTGGGAGTGGATAATTCAGCAGGGTGACCATGCCTGTTTCCACAGCTCCTACTGGGAGCTGCTTCTGTTGCCACTGGAACCAGCCATGCCACCCATGGGCTACTCACCATTCTTGGTAGCAATGCAGAATCCCCTGCAAAGATGTCTACCATCTGGGCAGCCACACTGATGTTGTATCTGCTTGTGGGGCCCATGGCCTTGATGGCCGTGACCATGATCTCTGCCTGGTCAGAGGGCTGAAGGTATCTTGTGAACATCTGTGGAACAGAGGACAGATTTGTCACCTACAGCCTGTCTCACAGAGTACCTCAGCTGTGCAGTGAGAGGGGGACACAGAGCCTTGCTGTGCTGGGAAGGAGACCAATGGCAGGCCTTAGGGTCCTGAGGGAAACTGGAGCTCACTGGGGACCATTGCCCAGCCCCTTGCTGAGGGGCAGCAAGAGCCCAGTTCCTGCCCACATGCTGGGTGTCCCTTCAGCCACACGCTGATGCCCTGGCCAGAAGCCACAGGCACTTCTTACCCAGCAGAGTCCGATGGCATGTTTCTCCCTTGGGAAAATCCAGGGCTGCATCTCTGAGCCGGGCTGCAGCTGCTCACTGTTCTGCCTCTCTGACTTATCTGGGAAGGAGAAGAACTGGGGTGCTCAGAAAGGGGGTGCAGCCTGGGAGATGCAGTCAGAGTGTTGGACTGAAAAGGCACTGGCAAAGCTAGAGAACACCCAGACAGGTCTGGCAAGCAGATACACAGGGAGGGCCCAGGGCTGCTGTGGGCAGGGGTGAGGGTCAATGCCTGCGCACGCTGCCAATGGACAGGCTGCATCAGGCTTCCTCCCCCTCCCCAAGGGAAAGGGGCTCTGGCTGCCCATGTCTGGGGTGACCCTGCCTGCCACAGCTTCTCTTACTTCTCTGCTGCAGGACAAGGACATGCAGTTGATAGAGAGCTTCTGCAGCCTCGCAGGAGGTCTCCTCGTCCTTGCAGGCGTAGGAGAGGGTGAGCTGCCCCACCAGCTTCCCCAGCAGCAAAAAGTGGTGGCTCTCAGCGCACTCATGCATGTAGATTTTCCCTTGAGCAAAGCAGGGGCAGATCTGTGGGCAGAGAAACAGGATGGGCAGAATGGGAGCATGGGCAGAAGGAGAGTCCCAGCTGGTCCCAGAGCAGCTGGGCTGCAGTGCAGAGCAGGGTAGGGCTGCCAGTGCCAGGCTCCTGCCTGTGCCTGGAGCATCCCTATGCTGCCCTGCCATGCCCCAGGAGAGAGCATAAACAGGATGGTGACAGGGGGAACACCCCAGCTCCCAACCTGCCGCTGACTGGGTGCCCAGCTTCCCTGGAACATGGTGGAGCTCAGGGGCACAGGCATAGGGCACGAGGGATGCCCAGACCAGGAGCTCAGTACCTCTAGCAGGGAGTAGGTGGTGATGAAGTGGAGCAACCTGGCAATCCGTGCTACAGCTCTCTTCTGCACCTCTGCCAGCTGGGAAAAGGTGTAGGGGAGCAGCACCTGGAAAGAGAAAAGCTTCTGGTGTGCCAGGAAGGTGGCATGGCACAGCATGGCTCAGCCCAACTTGCTGTAGGGCAGTGCCTGGCATATGACATGTGTCCTTCTTGCTCTTTACAGCAACCGGCTGCATCAGGCAGGTCATCACATCCTGCTCTCTGGGGTGGGGGCTCTGACATATGGCCTGTGGCCCCCTGCCCCCACCCTTGCACCAAGTGCATGTGGGAGGGGGGGAACCACACTACTCAAGCCAGTAGTCACTGCCTGTGGGGACGCTGTGCCAAGGCCAGACCTTCAAGATGCTCTGCAGCTCCACAACGCCACGGGTGCCAGCGCTGTGCACCAGTGTCACCAACATGCTGTCCAACGCGGCCAGGGTCTGCAAGGAGTAAAAAGTCTTGGGGACAGCCCTGGAAGGCTGTGAGGGTTTGCCATGTACCTGTGGTGCCAAGAAAGGGTCTCTGGGGCAGGGGACGTCCCAGTGTTTCCCCCTATGTCACACCTTGGAGTAGAGGGAAGCCTCAGAACCCTGGCTGTCCCGTGGAGGCAGCCTGAAGACACTCTTGATGCAAGCTTGCACAACGGCATCCTTGTCATGCGGAAGCAGCCTGGCTCTACTGCAGGGACACAGAGGTGCTCTTTAGACTCAGCAAGGAGGGGACAGACACCAGCTGAGAGACCTGGGAGTGCTGTCAGGACTGCCTGGCACTGTGGGGAGGACAGGCTGGGGTCTGGCACATACCTCATGCCTGCGACGGCCAGCATGACTTGCTGCCGCACAGTGGTGTCCAGGCAGTCATCGGGCTCCTCTTGCAACATCACCTGGGAAGCACAGCAAGATGGGAAAGGTTGGACCAGGGCAGCGTCCTTCACCCAGCAACAGCTTGCAAGGCTGACAGAGCTTCCATCGTGCTCCCAGTGGTGCCAGACCGCATGGCAGGAAGGGCTGTGCCAACCACAGAGCCACAGGCTGGCCATGGGATCTGCACATAGCATTGGGTCCAAGCCCATCTCCAGCAGGGCCACCCAGATGTTGCTGGAGCATCTACAAGGATGGGAGACCTGGAGCAGCTCTCATCCAAACTCCCCTGCCTGCTTGAGGCCTCTTCCCTTTGCAGGACTCCCACCTGAATGGCTGTCATCACCTCCTCCTGGAAGTAGCGGAACGCTCCCCACACGGTGGAGCCCACAGTGGTGATGGTGCAGAAGGTGCAGAGAGCGGCCAGAAAGAGGAGCTTCTGACCCACTTGCTGCCAGCCGGTGAAGGACAGAAAGACAGGCAGTGTCAGTTGGGAGAGACAGCTGCTGGGGTGCCCAGCACAGCCCTGGCACCTTTAATCTTGGGACAGGGGCAGTAAGACTGGCCGGAGACATGGGCACAGCCTTGCCAAAGTGACCACAGATACCTCTAGTCTGCACTTGGTGAAGCGTATGATGGCTTTTAGGGCCCTCTCGTCCCTTGGCACCGCTGAAGTGGAGCAGGAAGGATGCGGCCAAAAGAAAACAGGCAGGGTTAGGGGCAGGTAAGGGAGAGAGGCAAACCCTCTCCCTAGCTTCTGGGGATGATCCCCAGCCCTGGCTCATGACTGGGGCACTGCTGTTCCCTCTGCACTACGGGGACGAGAGCAGCATAGGAAGGGGATCTTGGTGTGCCTGGGTAAGGGACACACTGGCACCAGGGCAGGATGGGCAGCCTCTGGCTACAGCACTCACACACTCACCTGCCTGCAGAGGTTCAACTTCGCACACCTTGCTGGGCTCTGCCACAGAGCTGGGAGTCAGGGTGGCTTCACCCTTCTCTTCCCAGGCCTGCCGTGGGGTGCCAGGGGGTCTCTCTGCCATCCTGAGAGAGACAGAGGAAGCGAGGGAAGGAGAAAGGCAGACTCTAAGAAAAGTGGTGAGGGTGAGGGGTCCCACACCAGGCAGGGCTGTGCTGCCAGGGGCAGCAAGCCGAGGTGTCTCTCTCAGTAGACTTGTCACACTCCTCTATCCCAACACTGCACAGGCAGGGTTGGGTGACGCAGAAGGCCAACAGGGCTCCTCTTCCTCAGAAGCTGTTGGCTACACAAGGATGCCAACTGCAGCCACAGGAACCAACGACCAAGTCTGCTGACTCCTCTGCTCACAGTGAACTCTTGAGGCTCGTCGCCTGGATACGACTGTGATGCAACCAGTGATGGGTCGATGACAGCACAATGGTGGCTCCTGTGGTGTGTCCCCGGAGCCCATCCTCGGCTGCGCATGGATAGCAGCTGTCTGGGAGGGACAGGCACAGGAAGGTCTGTCCTGGTGATGCTCTAAATAGTTAAAACCTGCTTTTGTGTTGAGACTTTGTTTTGTGTGTTCAGACTCTTTGGCACTTGGGGAGGTGTGGAACCACAGCGAGAACACCCTTTGGGCCAGTCTCTGCAAGGCAACAGACTCACTTCCCCAGGGAGCAGCAGCCAAAGACTGTAGCCATGCATGCCCAGACCATCTGGGAGGGGTTGCTGACTGCCAGCAGGTGATGTCCCTTTTAGAGACTGCTCAAAGGCCGGAGCTCCAGAGGGTTTAGTTTGACAGTGTGACCTCTTGGCTTTGCTCTTACAACTTCTGACTTCTCTGACTGTGAGCATTTGCAGGGCTGGAGGGGATGGGTGGCAAGGGCAGGAGGCAGAGCTGCCTTTTGTGCTGGGCGTGCAAAGGGGACGATGCTGCTGGAGACAGAGCATCTGTGCCATTGTAACACCAGGGCTTGGCCACGTTACCCTGAGGCAGTCCGGCTGAAGGGACAATCCCTGCCATCTCCTGAGGGCACAGAATGTGTTACCTGGGGTAGGTGGTGAGAACAAGGGGCATGGAAGCTGTAAGGAGGAAGTGGAGGTGGTGGCTGGCATTGAGCCTGGGAAAGGAAGGGTCCTTCCCCAAAGATTCCCTTCTCTGTACATCTTCTTTGCTTCTCCATGGCCAAATCTGTAGAGGAAAAGGCCCTTTCATGGGCTCACCATCTAGAGGTTCCCCCCTTCTACAGCCAGTGGCAAGAGCAAACCAGCAAGAAGCAGTGCTCCTCAAGTGTCCATGCTGGGACTAGTACAAGTCCATATCTTGACAGGCTGGATTCACAGCTTGCATCCAGTTGGAAGGGACCTTCAGAGGTCATCTTGTCCAGCTCCCCTGCAGTGAGCAGGGAGACCCTCAACTAAATCAGGCTGCTGGTGCCACATCAAGTCTGACCTTGAATGTCCCCAAGAATGGAGCCGCAGTCACGTCCCTAGGCAACATGTTTCAGCGTTTTCCCACTCTCTTTGTAAAGAACTTCCTTCTTAATGGCCAACCTAGATCTGCCTTGCTGCAGCTTAAAACCATTGCCCCTCATCCTATCACCACAAGCCCTTCTGCATAGTCCTTGCCCAGCATTCCTTCAGGTCCCCTCCAGATACTGAGATGAAGCTCGGAAGTCTCCCTGGAGCTTCTTCTTCTCCAGGCTGAACAGACCCAATTCTTTCAGCCTGTCTTCATAGGAGAGGTGCTTCAGGCCTCTTTGTGGCCCTCCTCTCCCAACACCACCATCACCTGGGTGCTGAGAGAAGTCCCTGCTGGACACCAAGTGCTGCCTTCTCCATGCCCCCTGCAGCTGTAAGCTCAGCCATTCCAGCCTCCACCTCAGCATCACCCTTCTTGGATCAAAGATAAGCATGGTCTGAGTCAGCTGGGAGGAGAGCAGGGGGCTGCCACCTGTCCGTGTTTGTCGAAGGACTGTGGAGGCAGAACAGCAGAGATGAGGTGACAACCCTGTGTCCCCTCCAGGAGCTGCACATCGCACCCCGTGTTCCCCAGGGCTAGCAGGAAGCCAGGGGACAGGTGGCTGGGCTGGAGGCTGCTGTTCAGCAATGGGCCCCTCGGGAAACACACCCTCCCTGCAGGGACACGAGGGGTAGGGCTGCCTGCGGCCGGGGCTGCTGCACCAGGGGTGAGGCAAAACCGGCGGAACTTCTAGGGAAACGGGGGCGGGAAGGGGGCTGGAGGAAGCCACTCGGCTCAGCTCTCCCCTACCCGCACCGCCCCAGGCTCCTGTAGAGCCACAGCTCAGTCTCTGGGGTTTCAGGAACCCATGCCAAGGGCTGTGTGGAGGGTGGGAGGTGGGAAAGGGATTCACTTCCCCATCCATCTGTGCAGCTTGAAGACAAAAGCAGCAGAGGGCAAGGAGGGAGAACTCTGCCTAGTCCCCTCTCTAGACCTCACAGTGACAACGTGTTTGAAGGGTCCAGTGTCACCACTGGGCTACTCACCATTCTTGGTAGCAATGCAGAATCCCCTGCAAAGATGTCTACCATCTGGGCAGCCACACTGATGTTGTATCTGCTTGTGGGGCCCATGGCCTTGATGGCCGTGACCATGATCTCTGCCTGGTCAGAGGGCTGAAGGTATCTTGTGAACATCTGTGGAACAGAGGACAGATTTGTCACCTACAGCCTGTCTCACAGAGTACCTCAGCTGTGCAGTGAGAGGGGGACACAGAGCCTTGCTGTGCTGGGAAGGAGACCAATGGCAGGCCTTAGGGTCCTGAGGGAAACTGGAGCTCACTGGGGACCATTGCCCAGCCCCTTGCTGCGGGGCAGCAAGAGCCCAGTTCCTGCCCACATGCTGGGTGTCCCTTCAGCCACACGCTGATGCCCTGGCCAGAAGCCACAGGCACTTCTTACCCAGCAGAGTCCGATGGCATGTTTCTCCCTTGGGAAAATCCAGGGCTGCATCTCTGAGCCGGGCTGCAGCTGCTCACTGTTCTGCCTCTCTGACTTATCTGGGAAGGAGAAGAACTGGGGTGCTCAGAAAGGGGGTGCAGCCTGGGAGATGCAGTCAGAGTGTTGGACTGAAAAGGCACTGGCAAAGCTAGAGAACACCCAGACAGGTCTGGCAAGCAGATACACAGGGAGGGCCCAGGGCTGCTGTGGGCAGGGGTGAGGGTCAATGCCTGCTCACGCTGCCAATGGACAGGCTGCATCAGGCTTCCTCCCCCTCCCCAAGGGAAAGGGGCTCTGGCTGCCCATGTCTGGGGTGACCCTGCCTGCCACAGCTTCTCTTACTTCTCTGCTGCAGGACAAGGACATGCAGTTGATAGAGAGCTTCTGCAGCCTCGCAGGAGGTCTCCTCGTCCTTGCAGGCGTAGGAGAGGGTGAGCTGCCCCACCAGCTTCCCCAGCAGCAAAAAGTGGTGGCTCTCAGCGCACTCATGCATGTAGATTTTCCCTTGAGCAAAGCAGGGGCAGATCTGTGGGAAGAGAAACAGGATGGGCAGAATGGGAGCATGGGCAGAAGGAGAGTCCCAGCTGGTCCCAGAGCAGCTGGGCTGCAGTGCAGAGCAGGGTAGGGCTGCCAGTGCCAGGCTCCTGCCTGTGCCTGGAGCATCCCTATGCTGCCCTGCCATGCCCCAGGAGACAGCATAAACAGGATGGTGACAGGGGGAACACCCCAGCTCCCAACCTGCCGCTGACTGGGTGCCCAGCTTCCCTGGAACACGGTGGAGCTCAGGGGCACAGGCATAGGGCACGAGGGATGCCCAGACCAGGAGCTCAGTACCTCTAGCAGGGAGTAGGTGGTGATGAAGTGGAGCAACCTGGCAATCCGTGCCATGGTTCTTCCCAGAAGGCAGAGGTACAGAGAGCACGTCTATGCACTCTGCATCTGTAATCTCATCCATTCTAGCCTCCACCTCAGTATCACCCTTCTTGGATCCCGGAGAAGCATGGTCTGAGTCAGCAAGGAGAGCTGAGGGTTGCCATCTGTCTCTATTTCTTGAAGGACTGCAGAGGCAGAACAGAAGAGGTGAGGTGACAACCCTGTGTCCCCTATAGGAACTGCGCATTGCACCTCATGATTGCCAGGACCAGGAGGGAGCCAGGGGACAGGTGGCTGGGCTGGAGGCTGCTGGTCAGAAATATCCCCCTCCAGAAACACACCCTCCCCCCAGTGACATGAGGGGAACTGAGCCTCCCTTTGCCTGGCTAGAGGAGAGCTCTGTACCAGGGACCTTCCACCTTCCCACCGCTCTTGCTCGCTCTGATGTGCTCCACATCCTCCTGCTCATCCGTTGTCCAGTGAGCCCCGAGGGGACACAGCGTGTTAAGGACGCTGTAGTCTGGTGGGGACTCCACCACCCAGCCCTTCTGGCTACACAGCTCCCTAGGAGGGCTGACAGCTGACTGCAGCACTGGGGAGGGATAGAGAAAATTGCTGTCAGCCCCGCTGAGCCTGTAGGGCTGACAGGGGAAGAAGCGATGCCCCACAGGGTTTGTGGCAGAACGCTGGGACAGGGAGGGTCGGACGGCTCGCTGCCTTCAACCCGCAGACTTTGGGCATTAAGACCTATATTCCTCTGGCCTTCTCCAAGGCTGCTGCCTTAGCTTCCATGGCATTTAAATGACTTCCCTTAAGCCCATTTCTTTCCAGTGTCCATTAGTACCTTTAACGGTTCTAATATTCATGAATCAGCCCTTTTGCGCTAGAGTTGATGGGTCCTCTTTCCCTCCAGATTTTGGGGGTGCCCCAACAGCAGAGGGGAGAGGCTGGGTTCTGTGGCACGTACCTTATCCTGTTGATGGCCAGCGTGGTTTGCTGTGGCACCATGGTGTCCAGGCAGTCAACATGCTTCTCCTGCAGCATTACCTGAGAAGCACAACAAGATGGACAGGTTGGAAGGGGGCAGTCTCATTCACCCAGCAAGAGCCTGTAGGGCTGACAGAGACCAGGTACCTGCACCCAGAAGTACCAAACCCCACAGCAGGAAGGGCTATGCCAACCACCGAGCCACAAACTGGCTGAGGGACCTGCAGACATTGCTGCCTCCAAGCCCTGCTTCCATCAGGGCCACCCAGGTGCCATGGGAGAATGTGCAAGGATGGAGACCCAGAGCAGCTCTCATCCACACTCCTCTGCCTGGCAGAGCCCTTGCCCGGGCCTGCTTTTTTTGCCTTCTGCCTGACCGCCTCTCACCCAAATGGCCATCATCATGCCCTGGAAGAAGGACAACACTCCCACAGGGTCCATGCAGAATGTGCAGAGTGAGGCCAGAAAGATGAGCTTCAAGTAAGAATGTATTTTATATCTGCACTATAAAAGACTTAGCAATGTTTAATTATTTACTAACGTTTTCCATCATTATATGCACATCTAAACAGATCTGGTAACTCAAGAAATATGCCTTAATTGTTGAGATAACTTCTAGTTTTTCTGCATTGAGCGAGCTCTGTGATTGGCAGTACTTTAAGGGTGCCAGTGACCATCTCATTGTGCCTATGTAGAATTCTTTTAGCCCCATATGCATTTATTACAGAAGTGAACAAGTACTCCATGTATCCATACACATCCTGTGCCTTAAACTATTAACTGTGTAGAACATAGTTTGTAACTAAATTTGCTTCATTCATTCTGTAAGGAGTGTTTTATCACATAATAGCTTACCTGCTCCCATGAGCTGCTCATCAGACTAAGGAGTAGCGAGAAAATGCAGCGAAGCCAGCGTATTGTTTTCTGTCCTCCTGGAGAAATGATTAACTAAAAAAAATGAATCTGCCAGATGTGATGAGCTCTCAACAGCTCTTAGAAGAAAAAAGTTCTACCTCACCTTGCTGTGCAGGCAGTTTTCAGTGGATGGAACTTTTAAAATGACTCCTCGTTATTTCACAGCAATACCAGATCCAGAAAATTCTTTTCTGTAAGCTGGAGAAGTGTATCAAAGTGACTGCTGCTGGGTAACCTACCTAAGTGCTTGCTGGCAGACAGCGGGAAAGAGGATTTGACATTTTAGGAGATTTTACTCAGATTTTCCTGTTTCCATAGACCTGTATCTAGGGAAGAAACAATCCTCTACATAGTAGGAGAGGAGCAGTACCCTTGTTCAGGTGAATAATCACTTCATTTCCTTCTGGTTAACAGCAGTTATTCACAAAAGACTTGCACACTACAATAACACAGACTGATGACTGTTCCGCACATTCCCTCCCACTCTGCTAGCTGCAAACAGAATTTAGCTTTTGGAGCCTCTTGGTGAAAAACTAATAATAAAAGGAGTCCCAAGTATAATAAAATTATTACACAGTTTTATTTTGAAGAACATTTTGCATTTGTTTTAATACAAAATGATGTAGGTCAAGAAATAATTTACAAACCTTTAAGTTTCTATGCTGGCATTTGAAATAAGAGTGATTTCAGAGGAAGTCCTTAAGCTATTCGTAGGAAACTGTCGTTATGTACAAAATGATTATTGACATGGTTTAAACATCACATGTGTAAAAATGTGAACTGGATTGCTTTCTAGCATATGAGCTACAGGTAAAACCTGATAAGGTAACTTGTTAGCACAAGGCAGTGTTACCCAGTGCTAACAAAATAGACAACAGCTTCCAGTGGTTTGTAATTTTCCTGCAAGGTCATTTCAGCCTCAGAGTGGCGATTCAGGGTTTCACTGTGTTGTGAACAAATATCTCAGCCCTCTCGTTTGCATAAAAAAATTAATCTTTGCAATAGTACACAGAAACCAACAAAAAGGTAGAGGCAATAAACCAGTGTACTTCTTACACTGAGGTTTTTGGTTCTATGAAGAATCATTTAGTCATATTTCTGTTCTTTCCTAGCAAAGTAGATCTGAAGTAAACCAATCTCATTTACCTGTGAAATGTTTTCTGCCCGAGATGCTTCTTCCACGTAGGGGATTGCAGGTAATAGACTTTGTCAAAACAAATTGCCTTGTGACTAGTAGTACCCTGGCAAGCACCTGACAATTTTAAACACTTTTAATACTGATTTTTAGCATGGGAGTAATAAATTAAAAAAAAAAATCTATTTTTTCAGTCAAAGCATGGAAACCAACATTAAATCTTTTATCTTTCCAAGTGTAAGACTGTAAATAGTGAACTGTGCAGCCCATTTGCAGAGAGATTCATTTGAGTCAATTACTTAAAACCCCAAACCCCAAATCCGTGGTCACTTTATCCCAAGAAGAGATTTACACTGAGAGGTGGCTCTAGTTAAATATTTATGCTATAGATCTATATATTCCAAGTAAAAATACTTCTATCTGGAATTCTGTGGAGACTTAACAATAATTGGGGTCCATAAATATTGCTGCAGTTCAATTACGGTACAATAGTTACAAAATATAGAACATCTCTTTACAAATACAAATCATTGTATATTACAATTCATTTACAGTAATTTCTACTATAGAGTTTTTAACAAACTATCTTGCCTAACTCTACTATAACCTGGTTGCAAGTGCATTTAGTAAGAATGCAATTATTCCAGTGTATTTTGCCCTTAACGTGATAGTCATAAAACAGACTACCTGAATGATATTTCCCTATGTAAACTGCTGTTACATATGACAGATTATTCTTTATATAACTTCTTTTTGCAGTGATCTCTAACAGGTAGAGCATGACAAACTGTACTTCAGAAGAGCGTAAAGAAAGGAATTCAGGAGGCAAGTTTGAAATCATTAGAATGGATATGCAACAGGTAACTGATATGCTCTTGAGTGCTGAGGTAATGACATCATTGGTTGTCATCACTCTTCTCATGCTGCTCTTTCCGCACAATTTTGTACCAGATTTATACAGAGGTTTTCACTGACACAATCCTGCTCTACCACAAAAGACAGCAGCACAAGATTGAAAGACAGGCGGAATACTACACCTCAGATTCTCACTCTGGCCCTCAAAAAAAATGATTGTCACAACCTGCCTGGTTTCAAACTAACCTCATTCCTACAGAGGAACTGAAGACTCTGCGGGAGAGGACTCGACCGATGTGCTGCAGCTCTGACCACATTCGGCAACATGCAGGTAATTTATGAGTTATGGCTTCCTTGAGGTGTGACATCACAGGTACAAAACTTGATTGGTTATTCACTCCAGCTAGTGCCTACCATCTTTAAACTATGAGGCACTTTTTCTGTTATGAGAATCATTTTCCTTGCTAAATACTATAAACTTGTAATGCATATCATTTCATCAGCTAAGTCTTCTTCATAATGTCCTGCTTCTGGTTCTTCATCACTGTAGCCAGGACCAAAATCTTGAAGTTCATAATCTTGTCTGCTTAAAATGGGAAACATATCCCCACTGGTCCCATTGCTGATATTTCCATTGAGAAGATTACTTGCTGCACTTTCCATCTCATCAATAGTCATGTCACAGGCATCGGCAATCTCATGTTTTGTAGCTGAAACAAATTTAGGGTCCTTTGCATACCTTCCTAGGCCTTCAGATATAAGTACCTGGCAGATGGAAGGGAGAGAATGACAGAACAACAAACAGGTCAAAACAACTTTTCTCTTTTGTGGTAAACACTGCAGCCCAATGCTGAATCATTACAGCAACCCCACAGTGTGTAAAGAGCAGTCAGAGTCAAATGGCTCCAAAGCACAGTGTTACCAGTTGTGTGATAATGCAACTGATGATGCAATACATCTGACTTTTCTCCTTATAGATCTGGGTATAGTCTTTGATAAATATCAATCATCAGGCTGATACACTAGAGACATATATAAATAGACAGTTAATGTATCTTAGATGGTGAAACTGCACAATTGCCTGAATTTTAGATACATTCTTGGTACTTTAGAGTATGTGGAAGAAAGATGCTGAAGTCCCATTTGCAACTAAAATTGAAGTGTATTGGTTATCTCACAGCAATGGAGGGCAGCAAGAAGAGTAACTGATTCAGAAATGCTGTGCACTCTTTATCTTGAGGTATTTTTTAGTGTAAGAGACAATTCTTAAGGCTCTAGTGCACCTGCAAATCAACCCTCAGAGTTGTTATTCACCCCTCTGCATTTAGTGCACTGATTCAGAGTTTGTGATCTTTCGTTCACATTACTGCAACAACAGTGATGCATTTCTGTAGAAACAACAGAGGACCTGCACCTTCATCATCTCTTCCCTGTCAGCCGTTGTAGAAGGAAACTTTGTGACTGACCCTCATCTAGAAAACTTGTATTTCCAATCTCTGAAATCTCTCCAGTTCTGACACACTCGTGTAAGGATTTTGATGGAGTAGAAATCATTTATGACATGATAACTACAAGTAAGTTCCCCTATCTTTACCTAAAACCAAGTTTGTGCTTTGAAACTGAAAACACCTCATTTTAAGAAATAGCGATCTGTATCACTTGCTTTATAAAGTTAACACAAATGAGACAGACATTCTTGGCAACCTCAGAGCTTTCTGTAATACTTACCGCTTCAACCAAACTGTCTGCACTCCTCTGTTTGTCACTGTGTTTATGCCTGAAGTCATTAGGGACTGTTAAATTGGCTGGTGTAAATGTTCTGTAGGAGATGTCAGGGTCGTCTGTGTACCAAGAGCTCCTATGCAAGGAAGGCAGGCTGCCATTCATATGCTCTGTGGAGTCAGCCCTATCAACCTGGATTAGAGGTGTGTAATATGGAGCACGGTCTCTGTTGGGAGGGGTTGCAGGTGGGGTAGCCCAGGAACGCGTTGAACGGCTTGGGGAGTGCTTATGAGCTTTGCTGGAATCCAGACCTGCGACAGCCATGACCTAGTAAGGGGAAGAATTGTAGCAGTTAGTGACTTCAAATACTCAGACATACTCATTTCAGCAGGAAGCTCAAGCCAATGGTTCAGGCAGCAGCAAAGTTAACGGTGCTTTTCCCGATGTTTAATAGTCACGTAAAGGAGGAATGGGAGTGAAACTGGTTCACTGACAAGACAAATGAGTATTTTTCTGTTATTAGTCAGATCACAAAATCCCAGTATTAGCATGAAAAAAGAAAAATAATTGCTTATCCAATATATTAAACCAAGAAAGCCAAGTGTAGAAACATTCCTTCGGTCCTGCAGGGACAGGACAGGAAGTTAACAGTGTTTTCCAAGCATTTTGAATGGTGTCTCTAGGCAGCAGAAACTGCCATCTTCTCAGGGCCACATCAGAGCTGGGCACTGACCCTCAGTGAGTTGTGTGTTGTTCTTGCACTTTCCCACAAACAGAACTGAGAAACTGCACATGCAAAGAGTAATAGACAGTTGTTGCATTATAGAGGCCTGGACAAAATTCCTCTGGGCATCCCCACTCTTTGCAGACACTTAAAGAGTCACAGGGGCAAACTGCTCATTGCCAGTGTTTTGTAGAAGGCTACGCCTGAGAACCCTCATGTCTACACTTGGCCTAGAAGCTGTGCACAGGCAAACTACCTAGCATGCCAGTGCTGTTTGAAATGACAGTGAAAGTCAGACGTACAGTATAGAAGCTGGAAGGCTGTAGTTCATTACCAGGTAAATAAGACTGTGTTTACCTGCTGCTGCATTAAGTGCAGCGGTAACGCAGTGCGATGGTGGAAATCGGGAGAGAGCGGTATCTCGTCTTGACTGCTCTGTCGGCGCAGGCATTCGAAGTTGAAGGAAGGTCGTCTGTGTGCTACAGGAAAAGCACAATTCATTTGGGAAACTAAGGTTTTTTTCCTCCAAGTCCATTATTTTCAGAATTTCAGCATCGAGTGAACCGTCACACAAATAAGGAGACAACTCCCAGTAAGAAATACTTTGTGTTAAGAGAAGCAAGCAGCTGGTTAGAAGATGAAGGATAGATTCACCATATGAGCAAATGCAACCCCAGGCAGAAACCACACGAGCAGCCTAACATAATGGCATTTGAAGTAGCTGTGTCACAAAGCAAGCTGGTGCTATGCAGCAGACTGCCCCAGACACTTTGGAGTTTTGCTGTAAACTGCTGCAAACAGTTACACAGAGTTTTCTTCTTTCTTCCCCATGGTCTTAAACTCCATTCTAACAAGTCAGACTTCCCAAAGGAAATATCCAGTTCCCAGGTCCTGGGAAGCACTGTGCAGTGTGAAAAGTGTGGGTCAATTGACTGGTCATGTCAGTTCCTGGTACTTATTCTGTTACTTATGACAATGATATGCCACAGTGTCTGCTGTTATGTGCGCTGTTGTTACTTGTGTCAATGCTAGAGAGGAAAAGATGGAAATCTAAACTGAATCTAGAAATTTGGCTGATGCGGAAATGTCTTAGCTAGTCTTGGTGAAAGCTTGCACAACAGTGGGAAGCAGCACACAAGTGTTGTTCCTCTGTGTTAGCCTCACTGTGAAGAGAGCCTGGACACTGAGCAGAAGCTAGAATCCAGATACATGCTCACAGCTGTGAGCATCACGGTGGGAAAACTGGAAAGAGCCTGACTGTACACAGCAATGACACAAAATTGTGCCCTCTTGAAATGTACTGGAATTAATCTTGGCATCTGTACTTCCAATGCCAATAATTTTGTAAATAGAACTGAAGAAATAATTGACATAGACTTGTGATTCCTTGTAGTTATCACCAGACACTTAATGCTGGTTTATAATAGTCAAGGTTCCTTAAAGAGCTATTGGAATAAAACAGACATTCTCTAGGAGGTGATTCCTCCTAATGGATTCACCATTAGAAGGAGAAACTCTGACTCTTTCCATTTTCTCTATAGTAAATCCAAATACAGGAACGCAAGCCTTAGCTCCCAGTCCTAACAAGTGCTAAATGTCCCAGTACCAAAACGAATAAAAAGCAAGCCAGGAAGTCCCCTCCTCCACACCAAGACACTTCTTTGCACATGTGTTTCCTCAGAAGAGTCTGAAAGAGCACCGCACACATTTCTCAGTGCACTTCTGGAAGTCACTCAAATAGGGTGATGATGAGTTTGGTACAAAACCCTCTAGAAAGCTTGACACAGAGCTCAATGTACTAACCATGGGATTCAGCCAAGGCTCTGTGTATTACCTCAACTTGGGCTGAACCTAGAAGCTGTTCAGTGAAATGTTGCAGGACCTTTTTATCAAGGCCTCCTCTCAGGCCAAACAACCCCTACACAAATAATCTGCTTTTGAAATCTGCTAAGATATCAAGCCCCTGAAATATCTCAGCTTTGTTCTTGAACGTTAAATAAACTGTTAGGACAGAAGGCTTGGCTGGACTCTTGTGACATTATATTGGTGTAAGTTCTTACGTTACCTTTACACAACATAGATCCAGAACAGGTCTTCTTATCTAGTGCATTTATCTAGGCTCAAGAGTCAGGTAAAACATGTAACCTTCCTCTAAAGAACTGTCATCAAAGCTTTATCAGAAAGGTTCAATGAAACCCAAAGGGTGCAGTCACAGGAAGCCTTCAGCCCTCCCCTTGCAGCACCTTTATTGGAAGTCCTCAGGGAACTTTTGTAAGGTTGTTCTCCTGCAATGTATGGAACGGATATGTAAAGTGCCCTTCTGTTTCTTTGACTTAAAATTCCTCTTATCTGAAAAGCTTGTAGAAAGATGTACAGGAGTCTCCTTTTCACAGTATCCCTTTTGTTTGATGTCTTCTCCTTCAGCTATGGGAAGAGAGCTAGCAGCTTCCTGCACATTTCACTGCCATTCAGGAGACTTGTTTACTCTCTAGAATGCAAGACTCAAATTTCCATCTGTTCCGGTAAGGTCAGGAAAGCCAAACAGCAGTGTTACTAGTCCTGTCCCAAATTGTTGAATGCCAAAAGTGAGGATGCAGCACTGATGGTATTTGCAGAAGAGTGATTCTTGTATTAATATAGTAATAATTCATTAAAATATTTGGCACTTCACACAGCCTGAGACTGCACTTCACACAGCCTGAGACTGTACTTCAGAAGTTGCATAGTTACGGCACTAGACTTGTCTCTGAAACTTATTTTTTAAGTCTATACCTGCATTTTTCTAGAGTGTCTGAGGGGAAAGGATTCAAACCCGTTCTCCTACCCATGGGATCCTCACAGCCATACTTGAGAAGAAAAAAGGACTGCAGCTCTGACTGCTAGCAGTCTTCTACCAGAAGAAAAGGCAGCTCTCGTTCTGCTAGAAAGCAGATCCACTGTAGAGTAGACAAAAGGTGGAGACTCTTCCAGAAATGATCCTCTGTTGACTTGTCTCAATGGCACTGGTTAGATGGCACTGTGCAAAGATGTGTAACAGACCTGTCTGTGCTGGCCACACTACGTGCAAGACTATTCTTGGAGACACTGTGTGGTTGCATGGAACCGAGTTGTTTCTTGTGCATTGAGAATGGGCCCTAGAAAGAGGCTATTTTGCATTTCACAGCTCCAAGTGCTTCCTCTCTGTAAAATGTCAGAGGTCAAAGACCAAAAGATATGAGTTTGTGCCTAGTTTCCTTAGAGCATACACAAACAAAATGAGAAGATAAGGAGCATTAGAGCTCTTCAAAATGCAGACAAAGCAATATTGTGCTAGAGATAAGGAGGAACCAAGGGAATGGTCTGAGAAGAAAAAACAAAGGAAAAGAAAAAGAAACAGGTAAGAAAACCTGACAACACTAATTTAAGATACACATTAAAAATCTCCTCCCTCAGAAGAAATGCAGATTACTAAGCATTGCTCCTCAGAGGGCAAAACAGATTAGCAAAACGAAATAAAATGCTTAGCTCAGGATAGCACATTTTCACAGGGACTTGACAAACTCAGGTTAAAAAGCTAAAGGTGCTGCAGAAGTAAGGAAAAAACCCACACCACAGTAAAAGCACCATTAAGCTCACTGGAGACTTTCTTTTCTCCCAAAATTATCCTGCCTAGGCCTGTAGCATTTACTAAAACAGCATGAGGTAAACATGTAAACAGAACTAAATCCACTGTCATGAAGCAGCACAACTGTTAAGAGACAGGGGAAGTGCCAGCAGGCGAGGCTGCACAACAGTAGGTGTGAATTAAGGGCACAGGGACTGGAACCTGCAATCAAAGCTTCAAAGTGAAATGGTGCTGCACTCTACCTTGCCCATTCTTAATTTACTCTTTTTGTATTATTGGATGAGTGAGGCAAGAGATATTAGATCGACTTGTAAGCTAGGACTCCTAGACTGATTCTCTGGAATGGGTAGAGATTTCTGCCATGCACAATAATCCACCAGCAACAGTAATCAAGAAATAGCACATTTGAAGACCAAATCAAAACTAAGCCTTTTTAAACTGGAACAAGTCTGAATGCATTTAAGTAATTCTGGATTTGCAAACAAACTGCTGTTTCTGTACTTACGTGTTGGTGTTGGAGGTAGAAGCCGTCTCCTGGGAGATCTTTTTGTATCGTAACAGAGTGTTGAATCCTCTTCCTCAAAAAACCCGTGCGGGTGATGGTAGCCTTTTGGTCTCTCAAAATCCGAGTCGTGGCAATGATATCTGCAGTGATAATCATGCGTGTGCCTGCATTTAAAATACAGAAAATGTTCTTGCAGGTGTTGCTCTAAATGGATCTATTCAATTTCTTCCATAAGATTTTCAGATCTGCTGTTTCTCCAAGAGGGCAAACATCCATTACGTTCTGGAATTACAGGACTCTGTTGTGAAATCCATTTTCTGCACAGAAACTGTGCTTTCGTGGCAGTATAGTTACAGAGGAAGTTTGCAGGTGACATTTTTATCAAAGCATACTTTCTATGGAATTGTTCTTACCCATACAGGTTAAAATGTAGGGCCTCAGTTGTACTGTGCTGTAAAGAAAACAACCGTCCCAAGCCAACTCTGTTCTGCTGCTGTGCTCTCTCGTGAACCCTGTGTAATGTGTGCAGCACAGGCACTCCCAGAATGGAATTAAGCCTTTGACATGGATACTTGTCCTGGGAAAAATCAAATCCTGGAAGGGTGGGTTTTGACTGTCATTATTGTATCCAAAATGAGTGACCTGAGAATTCGGTATTCATCTTTCATGCAAATCTCAGCTTTCAGGCATTATTAAGCATGTCTGGCACCTGTGCATATGCAGTGGTGGATCTAAGATTAAGATGACAACAAACGCCTCTACTTCTGGGCAGGACTTCAAAGTAAAAAACTACTGACCAAAGCAGAAGCTATTTTTGAGATGTTAGTGAACTGATTAAGCAGAAGGCAAATACAGCTGTGGTAAGGAAGATGAACACAATCTACTTGAGGTCTTGTAAATGCATGTCTCTGTTACGATGAGAAGGTAAATGCTATGGCAAGTTTTATTTTACTTTAAATAGGAAGTACTAGCAAATACAAGTTCTGTTCCATGACGGATTGATACTCTAAAAACACTGAAATCGTCTCACATTTTAAAGGCTAAATTTAGAACATCAGAACTTCCTCATCAAGTAGCACCCAACCACTACCTGAACCACTGGAAACTTGTTATCTACATATAAGAGTGGTCCCAGTGCAAAGTTAGGATCCACCCTGATGCTGATGCCAGTGGCACAGTGCTCAAATCAAACTATGTGGGAACTAACTTGGGAACCACCTCAGTCCATTTCCAAGGAATCTGTGTGATGCAAAGTTTCAGAGAAAAGCTTATTTGTTAACAACCGATCAAGACTTTTTCTTCTTACATCTGAAATCCTGATGAGAGTTAAATACAGAGGATCAAGCAAGAGATGTTCAAAAACACCACTGGACAGAAATGGTATAGTTTACTAGGATGCTGATCCAAGTTCTGTCTGGAGAAAACAAACTGGTTACAGAACTACAACATTACAACTTGGTGCTGACAGCAAGGAGTCTCCGATTAAATAGAAACGTGGACATCATGCAGTAACAAAAATTTGTCAGACAAGGTAGATGTTGGCTAAAGCTCAATTTATGGCATTTCCATAAAGTTTATGAACAAGTCTTTGAATCTGGTACTGAACTTTTGCTGGAGTCAGCACATGCTGAATACAAAAGATCAAGATTTTTGGTACACGCACTCTTCCCAGTCACCATTTCACTTACCAGCAGTTGTGAAGTGTTAACTTTGTTAGAGAGTTTTCAGTACAAGTGTGCTTAGTGAACCCTTTACAGATACATACCTAATATACTGATATATTTTTCCCAGTTCAGCAACTATCCTCACCTGCTTCCTGACAACATACTGTCTTCTTCATAATACTCTTCTCCACTAAAATATTCCTGCTCTGCCAAATAATGATCATCATTGCAATAATCTCGTTCTTCGCGTTCTTCCCGGCAAATGGTAGGTCGACACCCATCACCAGAGTCAGATCTGTCAGTGGCAAAGCAATAGGTAAAAATAAAGCATTTTATTTAGAGAAATCATTCGCTGTGTATTTTATAGGCAGTTCTTTTAACATGCTTCCAAAAAGGGGAAAAAAAGGAAAAGCACTTCAAACTCCCGTTATCAGAAAGCGGTGTTACAGTAAATTGCATAGCACCTACAGTTCAGAACATGACTGTTTTTCTAAAAGATGCCCTCCCTGCATTTCCATCTCTATTAAAATGAGTCATATCAGGATGTTACATCAAACACATTGAAGACATTTTTGCAAAACACACATTCAGAGCACTCTGAAGACAACAAACTCTCTTAAAGGTCCAAGGTTTGCCAAGCGGCTAAACTATTAAAGAGCACTTACTGAGGTATTGCAAGAAAAATCAGAAGCAGGTGTGCCAAGTTAAACATGAAAAAGCAGTGCACTTTGATAAATATTCATGTGTACAATTCTATTTATAGGGGACCCAAAAATCTTTCCTGGTCTTAGCTCTGAATATTTTCTAAGACATCTTTTAAAAGCAGAGTATGTTGTGCGATTCGAAGAGTCAGTATTAAGGACTACCCTTACGTATGATCTTTTGTCTGTTGAAAACTGCATAAACCTGCATTGTCATACAGTTAGTTCTGGGTTTTTTTTCTAAAAATAAGAAAGGAGAAGGGAAAAGAAACTACTTTGTCCTCTTCAATCACGTCAGCACAATATCAACTCACCGAATATATGTTTCATAGTAGCGGGTTCTATCCAGGTAAGCCATGAAAATAAGGAGAAAGATATTTTAAAACCAGGTCATTTAGAGAAATGTATTGGTGATCACAGTGTCCATCCTGTAACTAATAATTTCACTTGAAGGAAAACCCTTTCAAATCTTATTCAAGTTATCTATGTATCCCATACATCAGAGCTGGATTTTAAAGTATTATCAGAAGGCAACAGAAATGAAGTTAAATACACAAATTAGCTCCATGGAGCATACGTTTTCTTACAGTGTCTTTGTAAGACTTAAGTGTATCCAAAACCAAATACATATTTGGAAGTTTACCTCCTACTGCTTGGCCTTCTCCGCTTCTCATGATCAGTTCTGGAGTAGGAATGGTAACCGTTTTCAGATCTGTGCTCAGGATTTCCAAAATGTGTGTGCTTCCCATGAACTTTGGACACGTTGGCATTATTGAGATTGGCATTCGTTGAGTTTGGAACGTGCTTTCCTACCGAGTTGTGATTATGGTGCTTGTGGTATACAGAATTTCCTGCCTGAGAATACATATTTTTCTCAGTATCGCTTGCCGATGGAATTGAAGGCCGCTGAACATGTAAGGGACGGTGTGTGGTGTTGATCTGTTGAAATGAATCTCGTCTGTCACTACTAATGTGGTTTATGTGGTTGCCAAAGAGGGCACCATTCCTCTGTTGCAGGGGAAGAGAAAGAAAAAACTACATTAGATACCTCAACAGAACATATTGTGGACAGCGATAACTTACTTTTCTCTCCTACATGCAAACAAAAGTAGCAACTCAAACAGTCTGTGATTTTTCTTTCTGACTTTATAGTGCTTCGGATGGGATCTCCTGAAGTGATAGAGATGGGATTGTGACACTGACAAAAATTATATTTCAGAGTCAAATTGACATTATGCTGTGACTATAATTCTTCTGCCATAATATGACATCCAGCTTTCTCCACATGTCATTACTCAGGAGAAACCTAGATTCCCATAAATGAACATGCAAGGACTTCCTCGGAAAGGGATGTGTCTGCTTAGTGTTTTGAGAACACTTTGGTGGAATTCTCTCCTGTTCTCAGAGCATCAGTTTGCAACAGGCATCACTCAGACAGGATGGAGTGCCATGCAACAGCTCGCAAGCATATCTCAAATAGGTAACATGAAGCTTCAGTGCTTCCCTTCTTTCTTCCTGCAGAGGTACAAGAAAGAGTGGTAACTCTTCATCAGCCCTGAAAGTGTAATGGATGGTGAAGGAGACAATGAAGTGCTAAATTATGACTATGACATGCAGCTCTCTTTTACATCTGACCCAGATAATGTAGCCTCCCTGTCTAGCCAGGTGTGGGTCTTGGATGACAGCAGTCTGTCTTGAAGCTCAGTCTAGGGAAGACAGGAGGTAATGATGGTTGGCAGAGAAATGCATCTATTGGTAGCTGCAGCACCGTCTCCAATGCCACATGGCTTTTTGTTTTGTTGTTTGGTGGGTTTTTTTCTCCCAAAGGAAAACAGCAAGCAATGGAGCTTCTATCATAATTACTGCAGAAGTATACTTTGATACCTGCCTCTTCTGAAATGCTTGTGAACAATTAAGTTTTCTTGCTGGCTGACAAATGCTGATTATGACACCAACTTGGAGTATTCATCATTAGACTGAATAGCTATAGATTAAAAGAGGAAAACTAACCTTTTTTCCCCCTGATTGATTCTTGTTGATCACAAGACACTGGAAGTTACATTTAGATTTAGTTGGCTTCTGTGTAATTCCAGGCATTTGTTTTCAAACACACAGCTCTGCCTGCTGTGGTTTGGCCGCACAGAATTTCATTCTCTTCTTCCAACCTACCACTGCAGAAGTTAAGGCACTTGCAGTTTAAACCCTGGCACTAATAAAATTTGAGATGGCAAGGTTCATACCTTTCCTTAGGATTTGCTTAAGGGAAAAATAAGAATTTACAGAAAGGGTTAGGAGCAGGAGAATGACCCTGCAGGAATTGCTTGCTAAAGTTATGGCGAGTTGCAAGTGTCCTGGTAGTACCATTTTTATAGATAAAGATCAAATATACTTATTGATTAAATATTTATGTTGTGCTGAACTGAGGGGGTTAAATCATTATGATTACATTACTATTCAGGGATAAGCTCATTCTTCAATCTCGTATTATACGATAAAACAATTCACATAGCTGTGTTCTGACATTACTTTATAAACATCTTCCTCCTCCTCTGGATTGTTTTCCTCTGGTTCATCATCTTGCAAGTCACAGGATATAGCTCGGCGTATTTCAGGGCCAATATCATGAAGTGTCCTTAGTCCTGCCTAAATCAATGACAATATCATAATACATTAGGAAAGCAAATTCTTTTTCCTTCTTTATTTACAGGTGTGAAAATCTGTTTTAAAGGAGAGTTAACAAGTTCTTGTATCCTGACATCCATAGAGGATGCATCCTACTACGTGTCTATTACTGTCAGGAAAAAGCTTATAATCCCGTACAACTCTGTTGAGGAGATGAAGTCTTTATCATCACAGTGTAGATCGTGACTTAAAGACCACTGATGTTTATAGAACCCTAAGGAAATAAAATTCATCTTATTACAAAATCAAGTAATCAGCAAGAACTGTAATAAAATGCATTTCAATGAGATGTGTGGTTCATGTTACAAACATGTTTGCAGCCTGTGTCCACACAAGGAGACCTTTGCTATAGCAACAGCAGTTTTTGCAGAGCTCAGATGGAAAAGAAAGCAGTGAAATAATTCCAGCCCATCTGCACTGCACTGTGATATGCAGATATTTGGTGTAAAGCTTTTAGGTGAGGACTAAAAAGCGTAGCTACAGTAGCATGCACCTCAGTGTACATTGGTTGACTTTCCTCTCAAGCCTGCTACCATAAGCAAGCTTTAGGAAAAGGGATAATGCTGAAACTGCCAAGGACAGACCTGCATATTGGTGAGGAAACAGACATCATACAAAAGCATTCAACTCTTGGCTCTTGAGTATAGAACTTATTTCAAAAAGAGGAGATTTTCTCTGGCTGCCACGGTCTAAAGCAAAAATGCAATCTTGGGTTGTTTTTTTTATCTCCTCAAGTTTAGAAGAAATGAAATATTTGTTTGTCTAGACCTCTACTAACACTACACTACTAAAAGTCATGCACAGCACTTGAATCAATTTTTGACTATACTTTACAAGCCTGGATAATTATTGTCATGTATGGGGCTGTCCCAGCCTATCAGAGCTCTATTTCCATGTCACTTGCTCTAGAGTGGCAGAGAAGATGTGTAGAGATTATTTTGTGTTCCACAGTTCCAGACAGAGCTGGAGGACTCTGGAGGGCACCAAGGTGGTTTGCTCCCATTCCCACTGCCTATCATGCACACGCCCTAGCAGACAGACAGCAGTGCTACTGGGTTTCAGTTCACAATGGAAATAGCTCATTTTCTATCTTTCATGAACATATTGTGTTTTAAAGCTTCTTATGCCAATAGCATAGTCAAAACCTTAGCAGGACTGCTACTGTCATCATTTTATAGGTGCTAAAGGGAAGACAAATTAACTCTTTAAGGTATGGATTTCAAAGTAAAAAAACAGAGCTTCTACCTGTTCAAGGGAAGCAAAGGCAGTATTTATTTAGCAGAGGGTTACTAATATACCTTGGTTATTCAGTATTTAGTAAGAATAACCACTCGTATTTCATGCTCACTATCTGCTTGTTTAATAACAAATCGTAAAGAATGCTGGAGCTTGAAATTACACTACACTCAATACAACACAAAACCTACTAAAATAAGAGTAACCTCAGCAGTACTATGAATGTTAACCCTGGTGAAAACTTCTACCTCATATTCCTCTCTGCCAGATTGTGAGAGAATCTCACAAATATATGCCTAAAAGCTGAGCAATGCCACGTGTTTGGCAGCAACATATGCAATAGTACTTCAATCTTGATTAAATTTACAGCTGCCTTCTGTTTTACTTCTTGATGAATTAACTCCTTTGCTCAAGGGGAAGCAGGCAGCTTTTAGTGTCTCTCCAGTAATACTCCTGTTTGTGTAACCATCCTCTTGCACAGTCAGGCAGCAGAAAATTAAAACCTGTATCACCAAATGTAAAAAGATGTGTTAGGGTAAACTAAACTGATCAGTTTTACTCACAGCTAGGACTGAAGCTACAGGTCCTACAACCAACACCCGCTTGCAGACTTGAAACGTTGTTCAGTTTATTTATAGTCACATGTGGTTAGGGGTGGAAGGGACCTTTAAAGGTCCTCTAGTCCAACCCCCTTACAATTTGCTATCTACAATAATTTTGTGAACTCTGTCATTGAAATCAGTACTCCCACCTACTGCCTCATTTTACCTGGTACAATCTGAAACTGGTTTAAATAGTCTAAGAGCAATCTTTATGATGGGAGAGCGTCATATAGTGCCACAAATTGTCATGCTGAGCTCTCACTGATAAGACAATCCTCCATTAGAGCGCTCTGCTACCACCAAGTACTTAACAGTCAGTAAAAAATTCCCTTCTCTGAGCCACACTTAGTGTCTTCTGAGATGATTGCAGAGGTAGCACAGCCAGGTTTAAAAAAAAACCTGAATTTACTTTCAAGCACTACAGAACCAAATCAAAGATCTCTTCCATAACAGCACACACACATCAAACCAAGATTAAAGATTTCACTAAAAGTTTGCAAAACTGTTATTCCTTAAGACACTTTCTCTCCAAAACTGAGTTGTTGGGGTTTTTTTTGTTTTCCTTTGTTAACTATTTCTTGTCTAGGCATGAGAAAGATGAGCTGCATCAGTCCAGTGATAACTTAGCAAACCAGTGGCACACAGTGTGCTGAACAAGAGAACTGCACAATAAACCCAAGCGAGTCTTTAAATAGGCTTTCCCATGATGAAGATGGCTTCAAATTAACATGATCATTCTGTGCAGCTGGATTTTATGAGGCACAATAGCACCTGCAATGTGTTCAAAAGGTCACAAGACACTAATATACCAGTGCTGTCCTAAACAGCATCTCAAAAGACAATTTTAGACATCTCTGACAGCTTCAAGAACACACACATGTGCTTCCAAATACAGAAACAACAGAACCAATCCCCTCAGCAAGAACAAAATGTCCTATGACTAATAACTGTATTTCTGAATTGGCTGTTTAGAGAGAAAAGCTTAAAGATGCTTGAAAAGCACCTCATGCCAAAACATCAAAACATGTAGAAGACAAGCTACATGTTAAAGCATTAAACAGTTAAATAATTTTAAAAAGACTAATTTTAACAAATGCTATCTAGTTTACAGCAATTTTCCACATCTACAGTATGCATAAAACAGTAACACCACTTAGATATGTATCCTATATTAAGGAATTTGTGTATAATGCAAGACTCCAGAATCATGGCTTAGAGAAAAACATTTAAGTGTTGAGCAGCTATACTGGAACTCCAGAAAGGGAGTTTTCCCTATCTCTAAACCCAGCCCACATCCATTTGGAGGTATGGTGTAATCCACACATAGATGCAGTTTAAGCTTAGTTTAAGAATGCAAGCACAATACCCTTATTTAAGTAGTGATTCCTACTATCACCTACACTGCTTCTAGTGAAGTAAAATATACAACAGTCCCCCTTTTGAGGCATCTTATAGTGATACTGAGAAATGGAGAAGACTTAGAAGCTTTGCTCACAGATTTTAAAAGAATTATGTAAAATTCTGTGTCTTGCTATATAAGCCTACTAGATCTGAGATAAAAGCAGCAATGTGAATTTTAAAAACTTAGGTCTTCATGGCTTCAGAATACTGAAAGCCTCTGACTCCAAAAATGCTCCATTATGTATGTAGATAATAAATTTGGTTTTACTTCCTGCTTATTTTATAACAGAGAAAACCAGAAAGAACAGAATTCCTCAAAGCTACACTGACACTAACACAAGAATAGGCAGAGGTCAGTATGAACAGAATACGATATAAGAACTACTGAAACAATAAGCATGCAGAGAAAAACAGCTGAGTAGACCTACGCTATAGCAGTGAACATAAGAGACATAGTAGGCAAGTCTTGATTCCCCCGTGGTGTTCATCTTCGTAGAGCTCATCTTCTAATGCTGAAGCTGAGTGCACTGCTCTACAACTACACAACAGCTCTGGGTAGTCAGTCAAACCCAGACTTCCTTCAAGCTAAGCCTTGTTGTGAACACAACATGAACATGGGAGCACAATTAAATTGAACTTGAGCAACATATTAACCCCTCAGCTGATGACTGCTAGAGAGCTTTCTGCCTCGTTTTGTTTGTTTTCACTGCAGGGCTGATACTACCTACAAAAATCAGCAGAGAAAAAAGCATAATTATTGTAATCTGAAACATTACAAATAATCTGAAGTATTTTGTAACCTGAAATCAAGTTTAGCTCAATGAATTTGGGGGTTTGTGTACTTGTGAGGTGAAGGGAAATATGCTTTAACTTTTAAAGTATTAATAAAGTATTAACAAAGAGGGTTACGTGTAAATAAATATGAACTAGAGATGCAAACATTATATACTTTACAGCAATTATTTTCCCTAGGACAAACAGTGTAGAATTATTTCATTCAGTCTAAGTGCTAGATGAAAAGTAATTAAACTTGTTCATGCTTCACTTAACATTTATTTTACTAGCAATGTGACTGCTGTTTGGCTCAATACAAATTTCCATCCCTACAAAAGACACCTCCCAAACTACTGCTACAAATATCATTTTGTTCTGATTTTACCCAGAAAAATCTATTTGTTCTCACTGCAGATGTGTCTGCCAACAGCAATGGAAAGGCATAGCGAGCCCTATGGAGTGTTTGTTCTTATGCCCTAGGAGCATGTAGAACATCACAGAAAGGACAGCAGACAGCTAACATGAGCTGGCCACCTATCATTTCAGACCTACTTGCTTTTCTTCCCCACATAAGGAGTGAAAGCCTCTGGGTCTGCAGAAGAACCTGCTGTAGTTCAAGGGCTATCGCCACTGCGCTCTGAAGAAGCTTTCAGCGGCAACATGTAAGTGCAGACAAACTGTCCCTGGTTGTCATCTGAACTGCCCTTTCCTGAGTGAGAAAGAAATTGAAACTTCACTGCAAAAAAACTTTGCTGAATAGCCAGAGCAGGTAGCTCCCCAGACCCACTTTGCTTCTAGAGTGCAAAGAGAGTTCTCCTTTTCTTCTGTGACTCAGTGTACCTAAACAGCAGCCTGTGAGGCTAACAGCACCTGCGGCATCCTTCAGGAATAACTGAGCTCTACCAGAACAAAAATCACCCTGCAGGCAATTATTGTGGAGTAACAAAAACTTCTGCCTGCTGCCTGCTCTGCATTCACAAATCTAACTGCCAGCAGTTTGGCAGACAACTCGGTTTACAGGTGACTTCATTTAGTGAAGGTGTTCAGAGGATGGTTTTTTCTGCCTGTGTAAGTCATAATGGCAGCATGAGAAGTAAAGGTTTCAAAAGCTGTAACTAAAAGCAAAGCATCCAAACTTATTATCCTAGGAAAAAAAAAAAAAAAAAACAACAAAACCACAAGAGAGCCCAGCCTCAGATCCCAACAAAATACCATTGAGGCCATGAGGAATAAAGGAAGGCTGGGAGCAGCACTCTGAAAACATTGCTGCATCCTGAAGGAAAAGGGAAGATGGCAACATTCCTTAATCTCATGCCTCAACAGTTGTTATGGGAATTGAAACACAGGGATGGGTTTTGTCACAAGGAACATACACTCCTCCTTTAGTGTGGATGTTTTCTCCCTGTAGCCAGGAAGAGTGACATGGCCCACTATAGGAATCAGCAGGTCTATAAAGCAGTCAGTCACCTCTTGCTTCATTCAACTGCTGGGAAGAGACTGTAAAGCTTAATGGCAAGCTGTTTATCCCTATCTTGCAGGAGAAAGGAGACAAGGAAGGCCAGGCTAGATAATACAGCAATTGCAGGGTTTATGAGATGCTCAGCAAGCACCTTCTTAACTGATTAACTAATTCTGCAGGTAATTCCATCTGTCCCAGGGGAAAGTTACAGGTGTCAGCAAAAGTGCAAGAGCATTTATTGCTCATACAGCCTCTGACACGAACTGCAAGGGCTGACAGTGCTTTTTATCTGCTGATTTGCTTAAGAATTTTGCAACATAACAACTAGTCTGCAGTAGGGTGAGATGGTGACCAGAACATGAAAATACAGTTGGCCTTGTTCGTTACAAATAGAAGAATCAGGTGTCTGGGAAGCCCTTTTCTTATCATAGCTTTTCCTCATTCAGTATTTCAAGCAAACATTTCCGAGTATAAGAAGAATCTGAATGAAAGAGCTTAAAAACTAAAGACAGACTTAGCCCAGCTTCTGCTGCTCTCATCCTTTCTAGCTGTCTAGGAAGTGGAAGCTGCTTGCAGTGGTATCATCGCACCTACTAAGTACTGTGAAATCTTCTCTAGTTTAAAGGAGAAACTAAAGAAAAGCTGCTGCTGAACTCACAGCCCTGCCCTGGTTACAGGAAGTTTCTAATTCCAAAAAGAAAGTTTTCATAACAATGACAAGCTAAGGTAAAAGGCCTCACTCATCCTGGCAGATTTCAGTGACACAAACTCAGGTCTAGCCAAGGATATTTTTCCTCCTTCAAAGAGGGCAGAAGACTGGCTAATTCAGTCCTTCTTTCTGTTGCTGTTCACAATTGTTCCACACACCCCCTAGTCAGTTTGTATGATTAGTTTACATAATGTTAAGAAAGTATTTTTTGGGAAGCATTAAAAGTTTTCTCAGCATTTAAGCTTTGGACAAAGCAAGTCTGGAATGAAGAAGCTGAAAAAGCAGAAAGATCAGATTTTTATACATTGTAAGGCTAAAAGGATCCTCTCTTATAATTTATATCAAAAACAAGTGCTGTGCCTCAAATCCCACAAGTCTCTGCTGATTCCTACCAGACACTCATGGTATTTTTGTCAGTTGTTCCGAATTGAAAAATCTTTGTCTAAAGACCAAGGAAGAGCCAGTTCTTTGCAGTTTTGTCTTCCCCTCCATCTCACTGAACAGGATGCACCACCTGATAACAAACAGAGCAGGTTCACATTTGGAAACTCAGTGTTTGTCTTTATATTTTCATGTGTGCAACTCCAAAAATACAAGTGGAAAACCGTAATACTGCAGCTCAAAACTAGCACTGAGTTCTTTATATCAGAAGTATTTGAGCCATAAGGAAGTCTGCAAAATCCTACCTAAAACTTGATCTCTTACATTTCTCTTTCAACTGTTTTGGGTCTCTTTAGCTCTTCTATTCTCCAACATTTTCTGTTCTGTCATGATCTACAAATACAGTTCACTGTCCTGGCAAGCTGTGTGCTCACACATCAACATCAAGAAGTATGATGAATTGTTCTCTTCTGTTTATCTCTTATGGTTGTGGTACTAGGAACAGAACACATCAGAGCTGCCAGCAGAGCTACTCTTCGGAAACAGGAACGAAACAAATTACCCCCTAGATCTGCTAGACCAAAGTGCCAACCAGCAGGAATTTTAACAGAGAGACAGTATTTCAGTCAGCTCAACACATTACTTCATTTTTAGAAAGGATTTTTCACAACATATTCCTAAGTTTGGGCATCAGAATAAAAAGCTGTCAGAAACACTAACCATCTTTATAGTTTGACTGAAATTCAGAAAGCTTCACTCCAATAAAATCAGTGCAGTGTAAGATGTCTGGAATTATTTAAGGACAGTCTTCCATTTGCCTGTTTCAAAGTTCATAACAGAAAGGGTTTTCAGAATATACTCTTTAGATCACATATACTCTATGGACTGCTTGCTGCAGGCCCACTGAGAGACAGATGGCCAAATCAATCGTCCTGGTTTCCATTGGATAGCTTGCTTTAAGAGATAGAAGCATATGATGTTAATGCAGTAAGCTAATACTACTTCCTATAAAAGAAGTTGATGAATCTAGAGTTGACATTTCCAAACATTAAAAAGTAGGGATGTGAAGGTGTTGCACCAGTAATCATAAGTAGAAAAGAAAAAGAACAATGCAAGTTAAGGTGAAAAATAACACCATATGAGGTAATGCACGTTACGAAGTTATCTGAGAACTGGCTCATAGCATTACAGGAACACAAGAAATTAAACAGTTAAAAAGAAAGACAAAGAATGGAAATGGAAGCTCAGAATTTCATTTATTGGACTGTACCTCAGCAGCTTCAGACTGTGACATTGCCAACTGGAATTGCTAGGAAATTTATAACCACTACTGCTGTTTGAGTAATCCACAGAGAATACCTTTTTGCACTTACCTTGTTAACGACAGAATAGCAGGATTATGTCTTATTTTTCTGACGAGTAAGGGCCAAAAGTGTCCCAGCTAAATAAAATCCTTGCAGCACTGCACAATCACCAATATTCATCTACCTGCTGTTTCAAGTGAGCTCGCAAAACAGTCAGTTAAAAATGTAAAAACAAAATCACCTGCAGAGCAATGGTGGTATTCTTCGCAGGATACTTCCCCACCAGTCCTTGTTCTTTGCGTTTCTTGAATTTCCTAAAGTAGTCCTGTATCAGGAAGGTGGCATAGAACTTCCCCACGGTTACCTCATCATCTAAATGAACAGACCAGACAGATCTCTCCCAAGTCAGCACATTTATCAATAGCCTATACACTCATATCTGATTGGGGAGGGGGGAATGTGATGGCTGCAACAGGTACTATGCTTCCAGCTTACAACAGTGAAACCTGCAACTATCTCAAAAGCAATGTTTTAGCAAGCAGTTTCAGCTAAGGCACTTGTAAGTAAGTCTGTGTAAATTTCTAATGGGAAACACAAACATATTTGTATATGCATAGATGCTGAAAGACTGAGTTTAGGTACTTAGAATGAATGGATTAAAATACAAGCTACTATAACTTACATACACTTCTGTTCCTAAGAGTGACTCTATAAAAACAAACAAACAAAAAAGCAACAACAACAGAAAACCCAACAACGGATGAGGGGAAACAATACCACAGGACACCTCACCTCAAACAAACAAAAAAGTCTTCCTTAAAACACTTCTCCTTTTGTTTCAATGCTGAACCAAATTTGCTCAGTCAGCAGAGCGTTGTTCTGATCACAAGGATTTGAACATTTACAGCCTGCTTTGCCATGTAAATGTTTCACTGCTGTCATGCCCTCACCTGAGCATCTTCTGGTTGGAATTTTGTCACAGATGCTCACATTGGGCTGTACCTTCTGCTATGTTACTGTCTCCCTGTAAGACAGATTCTAGACTCTGAGGAAATCCCACAGAGGATACAATTTCCGTGAGGCTTGTTAAATGAAGATGTGGTCCTTAGCCACTTTATAGATAGGTGACAATGATAACAGTGAATATGAAACAACCTGGTGCTTTCCCACACTACTGTATTGTATCAGCTCTGCAATGCTGATAGAAATTAAAAGTATCTCCCATCGGTTAATTTAGCACAACTCAAAAGATACACAAACCACAGGTGCAGTAAAGTCTAGTATTGTTACAGAGCCACTGTCGTGAACAGAGGCCAAAGCTCAAAGCTTTCACAGTTCAAAGGCAGATGCCTTATGGGAGTATTGAAATCACCTGGTTCCTAGCATGTTAAGAGCCTGAGTGCCTGTGTAATGAGTCCCATCAAATCCTTCAGCTGTCCAAGTTTGATCTCTTGACGAGCCATGCTTGCCAGAAAACTACAAATAGTTTTCTATTCAAAAACATTGCTTTTGTTTTCACTTCCCCCCGCCCTCCTCTGGAGTTATTTGGCATAAAGTTAGCTGTTTCTCTTTCTGCTATGTTGCCTCTCTCCATTTTTTCCTGTACCTTCAGATCACTACTTGTGACAAAATTGCAAGTTGGCTATTGCCACACATAAGGGAGGGCTGGCATGTTTTAGGCATCGATGTTCTCTCCACTGTTAAGGCCCACATCCTGATGGGCAGTAAATTCCCACCCTTCCAGCTGCCCTTGCTGGTGCTTAACACATGTCAAGATCTGGCTTACTCTGTATAATAAGTTGTGATTTGAGTAAACATGGAAAATCTAACACGCCCAGACACATGGATTTGCTTTTATGTAATTTGTTTTCTCCATGGTTTAAGTCTCTAATGGAGCTTTAGGATAGACTTAAGCTGGTTTTTAAATGTTGTTTTGTTGATTGTTTTTTGGTTTACATATGAAGACATTCTGTTAAGTAAGCTTCTTCTCTAATTGACTGTCATATACCCATTAACCTTTGATTGAAGGAGTCAACTTGTGTCCTTGTTTTACTGATAATCATACATCCCAATGTATCCCACTAATGATATTATTTCTAGTAGTATTTTTACCCTGTAATATGACAGGTTCTGCTAATTTTAATTTCATTAAGTTTTTTTCTATTTGTGATTAGCTTTCATGGATAAAAGGGATAGGGAAATCCAATCCAGGTATAATACTGCTTAGAATAATTTTTACCTCTGTGACAAAATTTATCTCAAAATGAATCTTGTACCATTCAAAAGAAGCTCCTCTCATTAGAATGTCTGAAAGGGGCTGTATGCATGTGATAAAGTGCAACAGGCTTTAACCTCAGTAAAAATGCACCAGGGATGTATTCTCTCAGCATTCTATTTGTCTTTAAATTTATGAAAGCAGAAAGAATTACAATCAATTTCTTTAAAGCATCTTGGTTGGGAGATCAGTCTGTGCAGGAAATATCTTTGTGCAATAAAGAGCCTGCTCTGCCAAATACTGACATCTCTTCAAAGGTCTGAGTCCGTCCAATTGCCACCAGGATTTAGCAGGAACTCCACAGCTTAAAGAAAAGCCTGCCAGTACTCAGATTCACTCTCAGCAGTAAAAAGCTTTTTCATTTACTCCATGAATCGAATTTCTAAGTTTTTTATGAACATTTGGCCCTGATACTCATCTGTTTGGCCCTTATCTGCTCTTCAGGAGAGTAATGGTCTTTTGTATTAGGAAGAGATGTCCTATAAAACCTCTAATGTAAACTTGCCCTCCTCAGTTTAGCTGAATCCATTGGTCTATGACAGTCTTGGTCACAGTCATCAGATAAGCCTTCCCTCATCCTTTATAGTATTTCATTTCAAGTATTTGAACAGAACTTTTAAGGAAGCGATATAGCAAACAGCTCCCAGAAAGAGCAAGCACACAGAAGTGACAGATCTGCTAGAACATAGACTGCTATGGGTTGCATTTAGAGCATGTCTCGAGTCAGGCTACAACACTGCGTGACTACTGACTGTACCTGAGGTGACTGTACCTGCAAGGTCTCAGGATGCAGAAAAGAAGGGCCCTTGCTGCTGAGCCCGGACATGCATCAACTTTTTTAGAAGCATATAAGGTGGATGCATTACTGGTTTGCCAAACTGTGCATGCCAAATTCTGCATGTACAAACAGGATGCATGTGTACTTCACAGGCACAGTCAGTTGTACTGCAAACAGGCGCACACAAGAACTGAAGCCTGGCCAAGGGGAGCCATCCTTGACTTTGTCTTTTGAGTAACACGCATATAGCCAGGTATGGACAGGTACAAGGAGGCAGCTAAGCGTAACTGACCACAGAATAATCAAATCTACAGTTACAATTAGTGGCAGCAAAAGGAAATCATTTCAGTAGGAAGCTTTTGGAATAGGGCAAAAACTATTAGGCAGAATTAAATGAGCTAGCAGGTAGAGATTAGAGAGTTTAGAGACTCCTAGTGAATCTCTAGTGACTGGTGTATGTTTCTCAGGCTCCAGTCTTCACAGAGTCTTAACTCATTCAGGCATTTGGTTGACATTCTGTGCTTTCGCAGAGCAGTGTCACTTTTCTGTACTGAAAATGCTTTGTTAACTATTAACAATTTAAGTAACTTGCAGTAGTTAGTTATTTAACCGGTACCAATAATTACCTAGCTGTTAATTTCTAGCTCATCTGTTTGCAATCACAGGAAAAAAAAGCTAAACTGATTATTTTCATCATTTGCTCTGCAAATTAGCGTTCTGTTTGTGTTCTGGAGGCTGTCAGGAGCACGTGAAGGATCAAGCATTCAGTAATACCATCAAAAGTAATCCTGGAGGAAAACATTATACACTAGATGGCTCGATACTTCCACGTGCACGTGATTTTCATGTATTGAATTTGGATGCTATGATCATGTATATTGAAGTGGATGTCCTGTGTCCTAGTTGACTGCTACTATCAGCTGTCATTGGTGTCATTGTCATATGCCATTTTCTGTTGACTATTAAACATCCAACAGAAACTAAGGCATATGAATGTAAAGTAGCTATATTCCTCTTTTTTCTAGCTGGGTTACAATATTTTCAGTTTTCAGGTAAGTCACAACAAGGTCCACAGAGAAACAAACCAAACAGATAAACAAATCTGTCAAACTTAAGGACTTCCCAACATATTCTTGTTTTTACTGGGGGCTCAAGAATCCATACAGTTTCCTATCAATCGAGCAGCAATTCAGGTTCTTAGCCTTCTAGCTACACTGAAGAGCTACACTTGCAGAATAAATATTAGCAATGAATTTTAGTACAGCTGAAAATAAATATGCGGCTTATATTCAGCAATGAAATGAAACTGAACAGTGAGTTACAGTGTAAGATTAGTTTTAGGAATGTAATCTTTACAGATTGTCAGATTGATTTAGGCAGGCACAGCTCACTATTCTGAAGCATACATCTCCACTTCCACTTAAAAAAATGTAGGGGAATCAAGTTGTCAAGAGGCAACACTAATTCCATGCCACCACCCTAAAACAGAATTGCTTCAGAATATTCTGAAAGACTCACAGTTGAAAGGAACAGAGGCTGCAGAAAAAGCTCAAGCACATAGTTACAACAATAACAAAGCATTTCATCTATGCCATGCAAGCACTCAGATGTAAGGCTAAAAACAACAGAGTAGAGCACAAGAAGTTGTTTTAAATGTGCAGTATCAGTTCCCCTTGGCACGGTCAAGTTTGCTGGATTTTTGCCTTCCTCCTCACTATTATTTGGCCATCATCACACTGATAGCAAGTGGCTCCCACCAGTAACAAAACTATCTCTGCCTCCCTGGGCCATGCTGAACAGCAGTGCAGCCAGCATGCTCCTTCTCCCCCAGGGACTTAGGAGTGTCACCTTCAGAAAGGGATCAGCCTCCACCACCATCGGGGCTGGGATCTTGAGTGTGCTTCCAAACCCGAGCCTGAGCAGTCTTGAAAGCTGCTGTAACACTATGGAAGTACAGTAAGCTACCAGAAATACTGGATGATGACAAGGCATCTAGGGACTGGATGTCTAGATACACATCCTGGGTGTGGGTGACAGCACAACAGATCCTGCACCTTTAAAACTTGAAAAAGCACATATAATCCAGTCACCTAAACCTGCACCACAGCAATTTGATAAGAATGTATATATTGAAAACGGATAAATATATATAAAAGAATATATATATTTACAAAGAGAGAGATAAAAAACATCTGATGTGATTTCACAGCACGTAGGAACAACTCCTATACGTGCCTCGTAGTTCTTGCAAATGTCATGGTGGCATTCAATTTTAGATTCTTTACATGGCCCAGAATCATATCTCAGTCACACTAGCATAAATCTGAACCATTTCCATTAGCTGTTGACTATGGAACTCCTCTGGTTTAAACTAGTGCAACCGAGGTAATTCAGTCTCTTATTAATTTAGCAATAAATAAATAAATACATTTAATTGGCCATTCTCTTTTGGTTGATTTTCTTCCAGAAAGTATTCAACATATACAAGGATATAAGCTATAATGCAGTGTATGTTGTCAAGCTCAATTAGTATGAAATGTGTTGGTTTTGCTCAATGCCTTGAAATCGAACTACATTTAGTTTATGTTGCCCAATGATTTGAAATCAAGCCCAAATTTAGGCATAACAAGATTTTTTTTTTCAAGTAAGAAAATAAGCATAGCATTTTCCTCTATTTTTGATCTAAAGAAGATCTCCTTATCAGCTCTATGTGTATTACGTAGTGTTGCAGGATATAATTATCTCTACTTATTTTGTTATTATTGTTTGTGGTCCTTTAATAAGACCATCATTGCAAAAGTCAGCAATGTTAATTCTTTGGCTCCTAACAACCTAAAAAGACCAAAATGCACAGAGAACAGCATATTGCAAAGCATATCTGACTGACCGCCAGCTGGAGGAACAACTTGGTCAAGTAATTTCATGCTTGTTTTCTTCCATATTTTCTTTATAACTGCTCTAAGTTCTTCATTTGCTTGCTCTAGATTACCTGGGGTAATGAAACAGAAAAACAGAACATGGCAATTACACTCCAACCAGCTGCAAAGAACGATCCTTTGGATATTAATTAGCTGTATACAAGTGAAGACAGCACCACAGGTGATTTGTAGCAACCCTAAGCTACAAGTAGCAGATAATAATACTACAATAGCTGAAGATAAGAAAGAAAGACAGTGAACTCCTGGGGCTTTCAAATCAGTTTCTGGAGTACATCAGATGTTACCAGCAATTTACAGATCTGGAGTCTACTCTGTCACTGCTTAACTTCCACCTAAATTGTGCAGAAATTGAGAACTTGCTCTTTACAAGCCACTTCCTTCTTGATCCAAAGCTGTGCCTTCATTTGTTTAATCATAGTAATTAGTCAGTTGTACAGGCCTGACAGTTCAGGCAGCTGACTTCTGGGCAGTTTTTCATCTCTTGCAGCAATCACCTACAGACCAGTGCCTGAGGGGACTTTAACAAGTTTGTTATTGGCAGTGGTACTCAAATTCTGCTGAGAATGGCAGAAGACATGGAACAGAAAGCAGAAAAATAGGATTAAATATTTTTTAAAAATTAAAACAGAAAGAAATTCTTTAAATCACACTACTATTTTAAAAGCTCTGTCCCTTTCTGATGCAAATTACAGTAATACATTCAACCCAGTCAGAACTGGCCTTCAGACTTTCAAGCATATAAAGGCTGCACTAGTACCAGTGTGGGATTCCAGACGCCAAGTTAAGGAGAGTAAGGAGCAGCTTGGTTGGATAGAAAGGGAAACTCATTCACTCCTTGCACTACAACTCCAGTTATGTCAGTAGTATGTTTTTATCTGACCAGACAAAAGGTTAGAATAATTCCTGAGATTTCTTTGGGTCTGGCCTCACTGTCACCTTCCTTTCCTTGCAAATCATTCCTAGCAACTGTGAATATAACCCATGATCCAATAGCTAACTGAAACCAGTGAGATTAAGGCAGTCTTACTCATGGCCAACAAAATGAACACGTTGTAATTTCCTCATTGTACCTTCTGACAAGTGCAGTAAAGGCTGAACAGTTAAGAAACTTACCTTCTGTTTTAATCTTTAGAGCAGTCCTAACCAAAGCAAACAAAGTAGCATTGAACATGACAGTTCCATCGCTGTTTAATGGCATATTCATGGCCACTAACCTCTGTAAATGAGAAAGGAAAGCAAATTTTCATGTGGCTTTGTTTGGAAAAAAGCTTCTCTAATGCTTTTTTTTTCTGTAAAGCTGATGTATTCAATTAATAATACTGAATGAGAGAAAAAAATATATACCTCTGCCAATAAAGATGATTCTTCCATCCCACCTGCATGTACCAATCACCTAATATAACTTCCCCATCATATGCACACTTATACAAAAGCTAGAACTGTCCAGCAGTGTGAAAGGGACTTTCCTCTTTGGATTAGTCCATCTCTGCATTATAGTGTTCATCTTTCAGAGCAGTATCACTGACACTGTGTCTGTCAGAAGGATGCTATTTAAGCTGTCAAAATGTTTTCCTAATGTCTGACTTAGATTTTCTTCTGTTCCAGTTTAAAAGCAGTACTCAGATAGATAATTTATCTTAATGCACAGACACAGGTTTAGTTTAAGTATGCCTTGTGACATTCCATTTGAATCCAGTGTTTTATACATCCACTTACCCATTTATCAAACAGATAAAAGAAATCCAAATGATGGTGCTGCTGTAACAATCCTTTAACTAAAAGACTTGATTTTATTCCCAGTGAAATTGCTAAATTCATCATATCTGTAGTTCTGAAGTCCTCAAAGAGTGTAATAATTATTCAGCCCGTGTGCTGTTTTTCAGCTTTCATATAAAATGCAATTAATCTTCATCTAAATTACACATCATGCCTGACAAATCATACGTCACTTCATATTCTCTTTAATTTTCAGTCTTCTCACTCACTGATACATATTCTATTGCACACCCTTATTGACTTGAGATTGGTAATCATCTCCCAGGCCCCACTCTTCAATTTAATTTCTATGTGCAGCAAAATTCTCATAAATGCAACTGCAAAAATACTGTATCAAAACTTGTGAATTCAAGTAAGCTCCCATCCTCTTATCCCCAGGGCTGAAGAGAAATCAAATCACCATAAATGTTGGGATGAGGTAGGTCATATACATGGTGGTAATAGATCAGTAATAGATTTACAGACTGTACATTTTCATGTTGATACTTTGTGAAGAATGCTACATTAGTGGTAATTACCCAAACTGAGTACACTCAAAGAAATTACATTAATTCTGCTGGTTTAAGTCTTAAAAAGAAAACAAACAGGGAAACCTGAAAGTGAAAGAGACCTTGTGAACAGACAGGACTACTGTGCATGCATGACATGCATAGAGCAGAACTGAAAGAACAGATTGTGAGCAAAACCTAAAAAGAGACCAGGGTAAAACCTACCTTGCAGGCCACTCGGTGAGGGCATAATTTGCCAAAACCAAGTGGCGGCTGAATGCGTCTCAGTAACGTAACCACATCAAGATGCTTTATCCTTCCCCTAGAACAAACACACCTCAGTTACCAAACAAATATCCATTCCCACAGAAGATACTTTGCTCTGCTTTCATTGGTTTTGCCACATTAATCTCATCAGAGAGATGACCTAACTTACTTTGCTTCAGGGTCATATTCTGACCATATCCTTTTGAACTCATCCAAATGATGGGGACCCAGAATAGACCAGTCGCGCGTCAAATAATCAAAGTTATCCATAATGACAGCCACAAACAAGTTTATAATCTAAAAAAAAGTAATTAAGGAAAATAATTGCTTTAGTTATTTTGCATTTTTCAACCTTAAATAAAGAGAAAACATTTACAAGCTATTAATAGGATTCAGTGTCATGATGGTAAGACTTCTGCATGCTTTGTTGACACAGAAGAAGATACAGAACAGCAAAATGTGTGTGTTTACAGTAGTTCACAGAATTATGTTCAACCACTCTCCTTTTGCAAGGGGAACAGTACTGTGAATAGAACAAACCAGCTTAGACCAGGCACCTGCAACAAGGAAAGAACATTTTTCACAGATTATTTTTGATCAAATAATCCATTATGCTATGGATTAAGAAGTAAGGTTATTGTTTGCATCTCTTGAGATACATTTTGAGCGCACTTGTAGAGACAAATGCAAATTCTCCTAAACTTAAATAGCACAAATATCATTACTAGCAAATCAAAAGGAAATGGAATAATAACTGATGAAAACGCTGTTCACTTAGCTTTTGAGTATGCAACCAATCAGTCCTGTATACATGTAGTTAGAGGAATATCTTGCATAAGACAATTTACAGTATCACAGTATCACAGTATCACCAAGGTTGGAAGAGACCTCACAGATCATCAAGTCCAACCCTTTACCACAGTGCCCAAGGCTAGACCATGGCACCAAGTGCCACATCCAACCTTGCCTTGAACTGCCCCAGGGCCGACGACTCCACCACCTCCCCGGGCAGCCCATTCCAGTGCCCAATGACTCTCTCAGTGAAGATTTAAAATCATGGGATGGATTGGTTTGGATGGAATCTTTAAAGGTCATCCAGTCCAACCCCCCTGCAATGGGCCAGGATATTGTCAACTGGATAAGGTTAGTGTTCAGCCTCACCTTGAATATTTTCAGAGGTGGAGCTTCTAATACCCCTCTCCAGCAACCTGTGCCAGTGTTTTCATCACCCTTATTTTGAAAATCAGTAGAAGATACAACATTTAGGACTGTATATAGAAAAACACAATCTTGTGAAGTATTTTGATATGGGATTTTCAACCACTCCCTGAACCCATTATGCTTTTAGTTCAGAAGAAAGTGATAACGCCAAAGACCATTTCTGTTAACAAGCACAAGCTAGACTCACCAAAAATGCACAAAGCATGTAAAAACTGATAAAATAAATGATGGCAAAATTGCTTCCACATGTGTATTCTTCCCCTGGATTATAGTCAGACTCTGGATCACAGCGTTTTCCAGGCAAACATGCCAGCATGATTTCCTGCCAGGCTTCTCCAGTTGCACACCTTTGTATGGTCACAAAGATAAATGAGACATTATTTGATGAAAATAGATTGACAACATATTCATCTGTTAAGGGCTGACAAAATGGTTGGAGCTGTAGAAGTACAAATGTGAAAACCTTCCAGAGCAGGAACAAGTTGAAAAGTACCGAGCATGTTTCAGAAAAGACAAGCACAGATCTGACAGTGCAGAGGTTTTGTAAGGCTGACGTGAAAATTTGAACCCAACACATTTGCCAGTGAAATATTTACTGCAGTAGAGCTGTGTGTGACAGTGGTGTTGTGTATGAAAACCTGCCATAAAAGTTGAAAGTATCTATGAAAGATGAATTGCCTTATGCCCTCATGGCTGAGGAAATGCTTGTCTCTAATTTCTGCCACTACGTTTTTTCATAGTTGGGTAATACCTGCACACAAACTCATGATTTCAAACGTTTCAAAGGTAATTAGACTTCTGGGGGCTGTGTTCCCTACCTTGCATCAAAGGCAAAAGCCCTAAGAAGCATAATTTGACATGATTGCATTGGCTGATCCTGTTGGACTCAGATAAAGAATAGCCTGCAAGTTGTGCCAGTAGGTAACAGTGCGCAGGTGCCAAACAGAGTTACAGAATCACAGGCAATGGAGGCTGTCATCTTTAGAGCCATTCCTGTTGCATGTCATTCCCTCTTCTTGCCCCAGGACACTTTGCAGCACTTCTCCAAAACATTCACCCTCTGAAGCTCTCTAGTGATGGAGATTCCATAATCCTCCTCCATCAAGGCTCAGCTACCTTTGCCACCAGAAGGTTTTGCCTACTTCTACTCTGGTATTTCCCTCCTGCAAGTTATACCCTCTACTTTTTGTCACCTCTTTAGCAAATGTAAAGAACAGTTTATTTATCTTTGTCACAGCCATTCACACTCTTCCAAACTGCCATGCTACTTTACAGTATGGGCACAGTCTTTTTCAGCTCTCCCAATGCTTGCACCGTGATATCAGGATTATGTTGGGGCTCTGCTTGAAGGCAATTACTCCACAAATGAGGTGTTTCACAGGGGCTGTAACGAGTTTGAGTTTAGGTCAGTATCACCCTGCCAGCCAATGGACACACTGCATACAGCCACAAAGTCTGTGTTCTTGTTATGCTACACTGATTCTACACATTTTGAACAAATCCACGGAACAAAAGCTACAGACATTTCTCACAGATTGATGAAATGGGGGGCATTAAGGAAGAGTTAAGCTTACTCACCTGAAGAGAAGCAGCACAGCTTGGGGGAAGGTCTGAAAATTGTTGTTTCTGTTTATTTGATTGTTGTCCCTCATGGCCACTTTTCCAAACACCTACAATGAAACAGGGATTTGAGTTTAATCCTAGTGACCTCTACTGTCAGAAAGACATGTAGGCCTTGCAACTGGCTCTTGCTTCAGCATGTATGAAAACCACTTTCACAAATACACTTTCTTTGCTCTCTTTAGATTTCCATTGATAATTATGTAAATGAAGTAAATTTATCACATGTACAAGATAATCTTTAATCATTCGTTTGGGCATTAATAAACCATTATAGTACTAACAGATATTTCTGATTTCAGGTGAGAAAATACTTGGTTTTAACTAGGATGTAGACTCTTTTATTGATATTAAAGGTCTACTGTGCTAAATGCTGCACATACTAAGAAAGAACAGTTTCCTGAAAACCTCAAATTTAAATAGAGAAAAAAAAGATGCAAAAGTGGAAGCCTAAGACAGACAGTCTGAGCATCTCAGACAGAGATATAAATGAGTTCTGTATACACACTGCTGGACTGTAAGGACATTAAGTTGCTTTTGGACAAACAATGAAGAGAAAGATCAGGAAACAAAATAGGTCTACACAGCATATTTCTTCTCATCCCACTAAACTAGGCTTCTGTTAGTGTTGACTTGAATGTTACAACTCTGAGAAGTTTTATACAAGCAGCCCAACTTCTGGATTTGCCTGAGAAGTATGACTCAATGACCACTGGCACCAAGTCTCGCATGTGGCAGAGAGACTACCTTGCAACTCAAACCACACTCCCCATCACAGCTCCGTGCTCAGCACCTTTTCCTGCCGTCTGTCAAGCCCCATCCCAAGCAGCTATCCTACCCTCTCTTAGGAAGTGGCCCAGTAGTATCTATTTTAGGAACAGTTTCCTGACAGGGTTCTAACTATCTTCAGTTATTAAGACTGGAGAACCAGTTCTGCAGGTGGAATGAAGTGGTACCTTCACCACATCAGCACAGTTTTACTTTTTAATTGACCAAAATCTCTTTTGTGCTTGTATGTCTCATATCTATAACTTACTCAGGATTCACCTCAGGCTCAGCTGTGCCTAAATCTTTAGCCAGTTTCTTTTTCCTAGTTCTATTTGTACAACAAAAAGTTTAGGTAAGTAAATAAATAAATGAGCTGGAGCTTTCACGTCCAATTCCCAAAAAGAGTCTTCAGCAACAAAAAAAAACATGCTTTCATACAGCCATGCATACTAATAAACTTCACAGTACATGGAAGAGGAGTAGCTCTTTTTCAGCAGAGATACTATAAACTCACCCCAAGCTCTTCTACTATATCATTCTGGATTCCCTGACTGTCAAAGTTATATCTGAAAAAGGGTTTCCAAATTACTCTGAAAGCTCCACTTTATACATAGCACCACTATATCAAAGGAACGTTTCAATAAGCACCTGAGCCAGCAAGTCTCAGAGTGGCAAACACTGTAGTTCTGTATAATGATAGAAGAATTCTATAATTACCTGCATTCCAATGACAGCATAAATGAAGAACAGCATGGCTATCAGAAGGGCAACATAAGGCAGAGCCTAGAAACGGGACAGGCGCATTGTCTTTTAATGATTTCACACCATCATTTCAATTCCTAGTCACAGAAATACTTTATCTGTACAACAGAGGCTTTCCTGAGATTTTTCTTCCTATGTGTGTACTTAAAATGTTATTACCTGTCACTTTTAATATTCTGCCTCATACACTGAACACAAACTTCATTAATATTTTATATTATTTCTGCCAGTAATCCAGGGGGAAGAATCATCTTTGGCAGCTTTTAATTTTATTTTCATTACAGATTCTGACAATACAGAAATCCTTCTATACAGCTAGAGAGTTCCATTAACTTCACATTCATCAGTTTTCAAAAGCAAGGATGCAAACTTCTGCTTGTTACACTTGTACCATCAATTCCTGTTTTACATTCATCTAATAAAAAGTGTCCAAGCTATCCACTGAAACGTATCCTTTCTTTTTAATGAAGTATTGTAAAAATCTCATGGTAAAAGCTAATAATAAATGACAAAGAATGACCTTTGGACTCACTGAAGTAACTGGTGACATTTATTTTGTCACTGATATGCAAAGATATTTAAATAAGTCATTGTAGATATCAAGAAATGGGTTTTCTTCTCTGCAAGTTATTGCTCCATAGAATTTGGTGTATAAATGATTGCAGTTCTAAAGCAAGTTTAAATAGATTTTGCTAACCTGAAACGACTTAATAAACGTCCATAGTAAAGTTCTGATTCCTTCTCCTCTGCTAAGCAGCTTCACCAACCTCATCACCCGGAACAGACGGAAAAAAGTGATGGAGATTCTAGCGCTGTCTTCAGAGTTCTGAAGAGCATCATGAAGAAGTCAAACCAAATACAAATTCAAACATGCAACACTTCCAGAAAAACAACATCAAATGCAAAGGTGGAAGAGGTAAGATTTGAAAATGTATCTTGAGAGCCTTCTCACCTTGATAAGCATGATATGAAAGGAAAAAGTACATGCTAAAAACACAGGACCTGCAGAAATGCGTCACATATCACATGCATTTCCAAGTTTCTGGTTTGTTAATAAGGATCATACTGGGTTTGTTTGTAGTAGACTTCAGTAGGACATTGACAATGAATGCAAACCACTGCATAACACCTTTGTAGTAAGACAGTTATGAAAATACAGAAAAAAATCGGTGGAAAATAGACATGGTAAAAAAGAAACTCAGAGGTAAAACCATTGGGGCCAGTTTACTAGTCTTACCCCAGACTCATCAGTTGTGACTGTTTCAGTTGGCTTTGGCTTAAAAAAATTAAGAACATTAAATATTAAAATCAAATAAGTGATCCAAAAAATCAGCTTAACCATAAACAGAAAGGATGACATATTTCATTTCTACATGTAAAGAAACACCTTTCAACTCAATATACTTTCTCAACAAAACATTTATATCTCTCTTGAAACCTTCCCTTTAGCATTTCATGTTGGCTGACTGAACACCTTGTTGGCTGACTCACAGTGAAGTATACCACTAGTATAAAATGTGTTTAAAAGAGTCAGTGGAAAGTAAATGCTCCTGTAAACCAAACCAAATCAGCCAGTGACTTCTACAGTTGTACAAAACTGTAGCAGTAAGCCTAAGTACAACTCAAGAACAAGCTTTGGGGTCACACCAGCCTTTGAAGGTCCCTTTTCTGCTGTGCTCTTTTTGAAGATTTATTACTCAACTGCTGAAATCTAACCACATTCAATTAATTGTGTTTTATATCACATCCTGAGCTCCTTTCAAGTAACTCGCTTGAGTTAATTCAGTGGTGAACACTGGACTTTGCAGTGCTGAATATGAACAGATTTTCACTCTGCCAAAGTGACAGACAAATTTTTTTGGCAGAGTACCACAAAGGCTAATGCTCAATAGAGGTGTGAATGAGTAGGTGACACCTGTATGCTCTGACCAACCACAAAGTACTCATATACCTGACATTGTGTAACAGGACCAGGCATGGAGAAAGGGCTTTGGGATCTGATTTACCCTTTGGAACATATCTGTACAACTCTTGGGAGCTACAGGCTTCTTGCCCACAGAGCCAAACCCTATGTCTTGTGAAAAAGAAACTCCTCCCTTTGTGATGTTTCTGTCTGTATCTGTCCTTGAAGAAACTATCTTGGTAGCCTAAATGGTCAGACACATAGCAAACCAGGTAGTAAAGCTTAAGGACCAGCTTGTGCACTGCCCAGCAGCTTCTTCCAAACTTGAATGGAAGCATCTTTTTAAAAACATTTTTAAGATGAGAACAAACTGGCTTATGGATGTTAGATCCAAGTGATGGGTTTTACTCTCTTGCCTAAAACACCCTCCATTTAAAGGGGCACCTTTCAACAATCATTGTCACATAGAGAGGCAATAACCATGATCCCTCCTCAGTGCTGCTTCCAACACGTTGTGGATGAATCAGACCCACTCTCAATGCCTGAGACTAAAAATGCACTGACTAAAATCTCAGTATTGCTGTTACCCAAGATGAAATTTAGGAAAAAGGAAAGGAAAAGAGGAGCTGATTCTGCTGAGGATAGTGGCAGCATATCATATAAGCAGTATGGCAAAATATATTAAGGTATCACAAGGGGAAAACAAGGTAAAAATAACTGTTTGTTCAACTGTGTGCCATCTATGTGTACCTTACTTGCCTGTCAGGAGATCAGTATTTTGTGACAAACAGAGAGTTTTACAGCTATTTAAGGGATTACCACTAAACTGATGCATTACTGTTAACCAGAACCCAGATCTCCTCATTAGACCTCAGTAAGCAGAGTAAAATCAGCTCTAACATCCAAGCTTAGTAAAGGTTAAGTTAGGTAACAAAATGCACAAAAATTACACTGTCAACAAAGGACAGCTGCAGCAATAGAAACTCTCTGCGTATTTTAACATTTTAAAATCAACCCATCAAAATATAGAGTAAGGAAAAGATTTATAATCACAAGCATAGTAAATGAAAAGTATCACAAACCATGCAAACAGTCTTGCAGAGATGTCTACCTGTATCAACCACTAGTGCACACACACCAACATTGCTATAAACTTTTTGATACAGAAGAAAGTTCCTTTTTCTCAGAAACTTTTAAAGAAAGAATTTCATTGCACCTTCTGCAGGCAAAGCCTGAATTTTCATATTAATCTCTGGTAACTGACTCATGCTGAGCTTAACATTGTCTTAATCAGTGAGCAAATAACTAGCACTCACTATTTTGTATCATCAAAAATTAAACAGAAGTATTTGATAGATACAGAAACAGACAGAACTACAGGGTTATCACAAACTGATGCTAAAAAGATGAAGTAAAATACTGGTGTTTGCATTTGGAAATTTTTTCCCCTGCTAACTTTTATAGGAAAAGGATTGGAGCCCAAATAAGATACAAAGATAATTAGGATAGTCCTATCTAATGGGATAGATAAGAACACATCTTTATTTAATTGCTTTCCAAAAGAAAGAATTATGATTTTCTATGAAAAAACTCTCACAAAAGGAAAAAAAAAATCAGTAAAAAAACTTCTCTACATAAAATTATCTTAGTAATTAATTCTCACTCTTGAAAAGGCAGTCTGAGATCAGAGTACTAAAACTATGTGAGCAGTTCCAGTGCAGGTGCATTGAAATAATGAATGTAAAAGCCCTCCACTTTTCTTATCTGAATGTGTTTGTGTTTGCCCTGCACTATGTAGTGCACAATCCCCCCCTCAGCTTCTTCGGACAATGGAGCACAAACTGCCTGCTTCTGATGGCTGACTTGCTGCTGCTGAGAGGTGTTAGGATGGCATATGCAAGAGATCATGCACACTGGAAAGAGTAGGCCAGGAACAAAAAAGGAAAATACCCTGTGCACAGAAAGTGAATTCTACAAAATTATCAACTCCTGCCCATGACTCTTTTGGGTACTCATATTTTAAAGTGTGTGTATCTAATTTTTTAACCTTCCTTCACCTTTCCCTCTCATAATGGAGCAGCTTGGTTTATATTATTATGATGAACCTAATACAGTTCTGCACAGCAAATTAAATACTGTTCATACTTATTTGTAACATAAATGCTCATGAAGTCATACTAAGATCTGGGAAACTAAGGTAAAGATACGACAATTTTCAGCAACAATAACACACAGAGTGATAGTAACAGATGATGTCTGCTTCCTACAGAAGACAACAAAACATAGTCTACTAAACATCATCTTATTTGCAACTTCATTACTTGACACATACACATGATGTATGGCACATTCTGTATATGTAGGTAAGGTATTGGAATAGACTTGACAAGGGGAGGGAAGCAGAGCAGAGAGTGTCTCTTTGGATGATGGTTGTTGACAAGAATGAAATGAGACTAATTAATGTGATCAGGAAATCTACCTACAACCTGCAGGCTCTTTCCTCTGACCTTCCACCAATGCTACTCATGTCCCAACTCCTTGGGCACTGGCTTGTCATTATGATTTTTTTGTCCCATGTGGGACTATGGGATTCTTAAGACAACAGATGTCTTTCTGGGATCACAGCTAGCAGTCTGATAAAGGGCACATCTAGAACAAATGAACAGCTTCTGCTGTCACTGCACTTCATAATGATGCCATTTTAAGCCAATTCCTAAATACACTGAATAGGCAGGAACATAGGGCTTTTCTTTTTTCTTAATCAGAGAGTAACTCAGCAGCTCTCTTCCCCAAATAAACCCAACTCTCAAGAAAGACTAGCCAACAATAAAGCAAACTCTGTGACCCACTGATTAAAATGTTTGCTACCTGTGACCTATTTCAGCCAAGTATTTCTAACTGCTTAGAAAAAACCAGCACATTTCCTAAACAAAAGCTCCTCATTACACTTCACTCTTCATGTTGCAACAAAAGTTCAAAATAAACATCCTAACTGAAAATAGTACCAGTGTCAAAACTGTGAACAGTGTGAAACAGATAGCATCTTGCATTGGAAGCAAACTCCTTGTGTGTTTAAGAGAAAATAAACACAGTGAAAACCAGTGGGTGTTAGTACACAGTGATGGTCAAATGCTGCCTTTTTTGTAACAGATTGTGCCAAAGAATATGAGAGTATGGCCAAAGAATTGAACACATAATGATGATGTAGTCATTATTACAAATACAGAAGGCAATATCTGAATGACAAATATATATGTCAACAGTAACACGTACAGGAAAGCACTGAGGTTGCTGAAGTATCCAAAGTAAAGTGTACGTGCCTCTATGTGTGTGTGCATACATATACAATTTGTTCCAAGAATGATTAATGGGATTCAAATGTACTAACAAGTAATTTCCTTAATAGAATTCCTTGATCGACCAGAACCAAATGCCCACGTACATAATTTAGATCACCTTTTCCCTTGTAAAAGATGTATTTCAAACTAAGTTCATAACTAAGATCTTGGTGGCATAGGGTATTATTATTATGACTAATATTCAGTTGTGCACTTAAGTAACTAAAATATTAGCACTTCTGTGAAAGCAGCTCCAAGGTGTACTTCTATTTCCAAACTGAATGCTGCAACTCGGTGTAGGTTTCCTGTTGCAACATGACTTCATACTGATGAAAGCAAAGCCATACGAGAGTGTATTTTTCTGACCCATTCTTCAGCATAAAGAGATACACTTGTAAAAGTCTACAAAATGCATTACCAGTATTCAAAAAACACCAGTTACTAGCAAGAAAATCTAAGTTCTGACATAGGATGCTGATGCGTAAAGTGGGATTCAAACTGAACTGCAGCCCTTTGGTTCTACAATGGAATCCAGAATTCTTACATGAGGTGGATGTGAGGTTTTCAATCCACTCCTCCACACAAGCAACATCACTGTCCCACCAGTTAAGTGGGGGAGTAGCTATGTAAAAATAGTCACTAGTCCTCCCAGCACATATTCCACTAGCAGTCTAGCAAAGCAAATAGCATCCCACCATTCACAAGTCAACATTATGCACTGCTTAGTGCTGAAATGCTACTAATGGGGCTTCTTTTTGCCATACAACAGAATACACAGTTCTGGGCTTGCGACAGGCTTCTTTGATGTACGACATTGTTACTCCCCACTGTTAGTCGTTACGGTAGTGTGAGCACTGAATAAGCCACAGGTGTGTACAGTGGTGATTCAAGACAGACAAATTTTCCTGTGGGGCTCAAGAGGACAATATTAATGCTCTGTCTTTAAGCACTGTTTCAGCTAAGAACCTGAATTTTATTTAATTTCAGGCATAAAATCAAGCCCACAGGGCTAAACGTCTGCACAAGAGGAAAGTGAATTGCTCATTATTTTCTCAACATTTTGGCAGCCAAAAAATGCTAAAAGAAACTTCAATATGTGAATTAAAATCTTTGTAATTACTACTGTAACAATGTGAACATGCATCCAAGTCACCCAGGGCTGGTCATCCAAATGGTTTCTGAGCTGACTTGACTGTTATTTCCATTTAAGAATTTACCATTTTCTTCCTAATTTATTTTCAATTTATCTCTCATGGTCTTAAGTTCTGTAAGTCTATCTCCCAGAATGGACCGACCACAACTCATGTCACCACTCTGCTGTTTGAGTGGAAAAGTAACCATTTTGATGACCACATAAGATGTGTGCCATGTGAAACTTGTTGAAAACAAGGTTACAACACCCAAAAGTAAATATATAGGTTTTAGTAATGGGGTTTTTGTTTGTTTTTTAACTATCATTATTGCTACATCATATATATGTATTTAATTATATATACTTGCCTCTCAACATTTCTAAAAACAAAATGAACACAAAAACCAATTAGACTCATAAAAGGAACTGGTTAAAGGAAGGGATATTAAATTACAGAATATATAAAGAAATCCCAGTCACAGAAAATACTGTACTGTCATAATCTATGTTGCTCTGAGGTGCTTCATTTCTGGAGCTTACTACTGACCCAGCCCTTGGGAATGACAAGTCATGTAAATTGCTGAACACATTACACACTTACTTCCACAGGCACAAAAAATATTAAACCCACAGTAACTTCCTGGATTAGAGATCAATAGGAGGTTACTGGATCAGCCTCAGGGCACTATGTTCATTGTTATAAAACATTTTAAAACAAAGGGAACAACAAAATAAAGAGATGACATTTACTTTCCACAATTTAACACTGAAATCAAGGTGATGCCTAACTAACTGGAAAGCCCAACTCACTCCCTTGGAAGAAATGGGTCAGATAAAAGCATGTTATATACTAGAACGTGCTGGCTTTTGGAATTAGTGTAGATAGCTAGAGTATCAGCATGATGCTGAGCTGTTTCCACAATAGGAGGCAATTATATAAGCAAACCAATAAGAATGTTTAGTTCATCTTAACTACCTTATTTTAGATATTCATCTTCTTTTACATTAAGATGGCTGTGCTTGTGCAGTTACAACTGAAACACTATCTGATTTTACATCAGTACTAGCAATTTACACTGCTTCAGATCATCCCTCAAATAAGGCTGAGCTTGCTCAGCTTCAGAAGTTTCTATAGTGGGAATTTCCAAGGTGCCATTTCAATCATGCTCGAAATCTCACTAAAAATCAAGCCTTGGGACTATCTCAGCAAAGCTGTAGATTTCTCAGGATCAGTGTCAGGTAGAAAGTACAGGTCAAATGGCACAAATCAGAATTCCCAACCCCCCCCCAAAAAAAAAATTAAATACTGTTTTGTTATAGAAATTTACTCAAAACCAGCAAGGGAGGAATAATTCAGTAGAATCAAACCCAGAAGATTTTTATTATTCCTATTTACTGTTTCATGTTGAAAATGGGAAATTAAGCCCAGAAATATATTGGAAAATGTAATACATTCACGACTTGCACAAACAAAGCACACAGAAGTGGGAAAGATCAGAAACAGACAAGACTTAGTACACAAATATCTGCTGTGCAGTATTACAGAACATCAAAGATGAGCCTTTATTCTCTAGTGATTGTCGCATGAAAAACTAAGAAATGACTGTGCTAGTTCTTGACTGTGGTGTGTAGTTTTCCTGAAGATCACTACTTGATCTCCAGAATGTTTTCAAGACAACTGTGTGAATTACTAAGGTGAAAGTGTTCCTCACAGCTGAAATCCCTATAGTGATCAGTTACAAGTAATGCTGTCATAGAATCAACCAGGTTGGAAGAGACCTCCAAGACCTCCAGTCCAACCTATCACCTGGCCCTATCCATTCAACTAGACCATGGCACTAAGTGCCTCATCCAGTCTTTTCCTGAACACCTCCAGGGACGGTGACTCCACCACCTCCCTGGGCAAAGTTAACCCTCTCCATACAGTGTTAATACAGGGGTATCTTTTATGGTCAAAGAAATCTCTTTGAGCTATTTTCCCTTCTCTTCACAATCAAATATATCTTGTGTTTTGTTTTGGTCTTTTTCACTTCTCAGATGTTATGATCATCTGGGCCAGCACTACTGTGAATGGAAACAGTGGGTAAATTGTAAAGACTTCAGGTGAAACTCTAAATCCAAACTTCTCCAGAAAAACAAACAAAAACCCAACCCAAACAAAATCAACCTCCAAAACACATTGGAGGCTTCTTTTGAAAACCCTGTTCCATGAACTGTAATTGCACTTTGAGAAATGTCTCAATGGGACAATGCCATTCTGCACCAAGTGACCCTCCCATTAGCTCAGGGTCCTTAAGTGCACAGATGGAAAGATCCATCAGCCCCTGACAACTGAACAAAATGGATCTAAAATATAAGGGTCCGGCTAAGGTCCTCATGCTCCCACATTATTGCACCATTCCTCCATTGCTCTTTCCAGTAAAGCAGCCAGTTGTGAGAGTCTCAAAATATAACATAAAATTGGGAAGACATTTTAAGGTGAATCAGCCTTAACATTATTTTCACAGCATCACAAAATGGTGGGGGTTGAAAGGGGCCTCTGGAAGTCATTTAGTTCATTCTGTTTATTCTTTGAGATGGCAGTGCAGAATCTGTAGCTTTGCAAAGAAGGGAAGGCTTTAATGAAGGCTAATAAACTGTGTATGTTTGAATAAAGCTGCCATCTTATAAGAAAAAGACAAAATGTTTTCTATATTTGGTTGAAATGCATTTAAAATAGGTATTACTATGCTTATTGAAATTACCAGAACCAAAGAGGATTAAAAACTATGTACATCATTGTTTCTCAACAGCAGCTGTAGGCACTAATTGCTGTTGCCTGTGCCAATGCCAACATGCTCAAAGAGGACACCTACATGGGCACGGTATAAGAAGTACTCCCTTTGGCAGCAACCTTTTCCATTCATTTCTGCTCTGCCACGGCCCACACTTTTGCTGATACACTGTGCTCAGCACCTCATTCACCCAATTCTGAAGTTCTCAAACTCTAGGGGAAGCACAGCTCACACAGCTATGGTGGTGAAAAAAAACTGTGGACCAAGGCTGCTTACACTCACAGAGATGCTGAAAGAAATTCTCAAAACATGGTCTCAGACCAGACCAGCCTGACAAATCCAAGCTCCTCCTAGGTGGTCTGTGGATCTAAACAACTCAGTGAAAGCACAAACCTATCTCCTAGACTTATTTCACTTGAGAAATTTGCATTTTCTTTTTTCCCTCTCATTCTAAAATACCTAGAATGGATAATTTTTCTCAACTGCAATTACTACTATGTCCGAGCAACTTTATTATTGCATTCATATGCATTCACAGTTCCAAAACTAAGGTACTGTCAGAATGGAGAAAAGGCTATCATTACTGCTGACTGGAGGAACATGACCCAATGAAGCCAGTTCCTAACATCAACCACTTCAGAAAATGAGTTTTACAATGTATTTTCTCTGAAAGGCCTGTTTCAGTTAAATGACAATGACAGCCACAGGATACTGCAACTTAACTATCGAACTCTGCAAAGTATTTATACTAATTTAGAAGCATTTTTAAAGATTATTCATATTAAATATTCCCACTGAAAATAAACCATTTGATTAAGTAATACAATTTAAAAAATATGTCTAGCACGTAGCTGACTAAAACAAACTTAATTGAAAAAGGCAATTGGAAAAAGACCCTTCTGTTGTCCAAACATCTATACAGTCATCTGTCATAATTCTGATGGAAAAAAAAATAGGGTTTCCAAGTACTTTTAGAGTAATTAACATTTCAAAACATTTACTGCACAATGGGACAAAGAAAAAGGAATAGGAAAAAAATAACCATTCTATTTTTCAAGATAGGGGAAGGCTTTCTCTCTGCACCCTTTTGCTACATAGCAAGATATGAATACTAACATCACTCTGAAAACCAAACCTCCCACAGGAAAAAGATCATTATTTGTTAAAATAAGCCACTGAGAATCTTGAATTATCTTGGTGAAGCTATGAAAATCACTGGGCCTCGAGTAAAGTACTAACAGAGGCTTAATTCCTCCTTTAGATATAAAAATCTGTTCAGTATTTTCTGTACAGACATAGCAAAACATAATTCTCATTGCCTCACTACGCTGTGTGCATGTGCAACTGTACAGGTACACAGATTATAACAACAGCTTTTACAACCAACTCTATCAATGTTTTGATCTTTGATTCCTGGACAAAACATTCCATTGTAAAAAAGGATTTGGAGGGAAGAAAGTTTACATTTTCTGTATTTCTTGATGACAGCAATTACTTTTTAGTGCATGAACAGTTGCTACTTACATTAACTTCTGTTATAGCAATATCAACGACGCTACCAACAACAATTAAGGCATCAAAAGTGTTCCATGCATCAGTGAAATAGTGCTGTTAGGACAAGCATTCAGCAGAAAGAGAGCAAGAGAGAAACACAAACAGAAAAGAGAAGAAAAGGACAGTGTTATAACACAGAAACACTCTAGGCTTCTCTGATGTACCACTATACAATCTAATCTTTCCCTCTCATAGCTAAAAAAATTGGTAGAAAAAAAAGGCTATTTATTTCCCATATCAACATAATTGACCTATGACTGGTCTGTACTTAAACTTTAGAAACATCAGATCAAAATCTGTGACTTGTCCAGATGATGGAAATAGTGGGGAGACAGAGAAAGAGAAGTAGGGACCGGGGAAAGTAAGCTGGGGTATACTCACATCGGCTTCACTGAGAACGACGTCTACTATGCTGCCAATAACGATGAGGGAGTCAAACGTATTCCAGGCATCACTAAAATAGCCCTGAACAGAGCAGGCAGGGTGCAAACGTTTGTGATTACACATGAAATGTCAAATATTTGCATACTTCTGTTTAGTTTTGCATAAACAGAAATTAGTTAAACAAAACCTGTGGTCTAATGAGAAAACAAAACAAAACAAACAATATTGCCTACTGAAGGAAAAGCAACATAAATGTGCATGTGTGTGTGTATATATATACACTTTATATATATACATGTACAGACACACACACAGACAGACACACGCAGTACACATGCATAATACAGCTTCCTAGAAGCACAATGCTGGCAAGCAAGCCATCATCCAAAACTGGGTTTGGATTTCTGTCAAGGCTGAGAAATCCTGACCTATGTACCCTAACAAGCATGACAAAATCCCTTTAATAATATTCCTACAAGATCAAGCCAATTGAAACCTCCTTAACATTAGTGACTTCATGGTAGTTCTAAATGACTGGTAAAACAATATTCAAAGGGTCAAAGCTTATCACTGGTTAATTATGCACAAAGATTAATGTGGACTTGTGCATAAATTTTAGAGAACTGACTTAAGCTTCCATTCACAAGCTATGTTTAATACAGGAACTCACACTGCATTTGCTTACAGGGCCTGATTCTGTAACCACTAAGGTCAGTTCTAGGAACCTTAGCAAATTGAACAATTTCTTAACGTCTTTAAGGCAGCTACACCAACAACTGAAATACGCTCTTCATTAGCTGCTTTGTCACCCTTCTGACATTTGATGGTTTTAGAAGTATGTGTATGTGTAAATATATGTTACTGGCACACTGCTGCAAATGGTTACAAAGTGCTGTCACAATTAGCTGTCTGCTGGCATCAAAATTGCATGTTTGAGCAAAAAGGTATTTCAGAAGAAATCTTGAGGTAGGTTCCAGGATCAGTCTATCACTGGGAACAAATCAAGATATATTACTCTGCTGGAGGCACTCCATGAAGACAAGATTATGCACATTTTTTGGCAACATGTGAATTTTCCCTGGTTACTACAGAAATTTGGAAATGCAAAAGTTACTGGACTTGCTTTTTTCTCACATGCAGATAGATTTATTTATTGGCCAACCACGACTGAAGAACGTGCATTACGTGACAAAGGCCACAAGGTGTGTTTTGTACACACACACATTCTGCTTTCCTGGTCACTGACTTTAAAATAATAACTTGCCCAACACTACTGAATCTCTAAAAAATGAGTTTGAGTTTTAACAAAATGTTTATAATTACAAGTGTGCTAATCTACCCTTGTATCTACTTGCACTTATTACTACACTGTTTACTAGAAGATGTTTTAGCTGAATAGTTTAAGTTCTGAATGTGTTATTAACACAGAAATGCAAAGTCAGCTACAAAATCTCAAGACTTCAAACGGTTAAAATGTCACAGTTTAAAGGTTACACCTGAGTGCACTAGTACTTGAAGGGGGGGGGGAGGTCGTCAGAATTTGCTCTTGAAGTCTATGAGAGCTGCTACAGAAGACAGCAGCTCCACAGAGTAGTCTATGGATGCTAACCAGTCAGCAAAGTTTCATTGTGCTGCTAATGCTGCTCTCTTTTTGCTCTTTCGAGACAAATTGCTATACAATCATTCCTTGATTCAAGGAAGAGGCTGCAAGGAGAAAATAGATGGGAGTATGACTATCACTACAGCACTCTGTGTCATATGCATTGGTTCTTTCCATTCCCATCCTGGGGCAAAAGCCAGTGTTGATAGATTTAGCCTCCTGAACAAACACATCTGAGAGCCATAATCCTGATTGCTCCTTCCTTACACGTACTGCTTCACAAGAAGCCATTCTCAAGGTTTCTACTGAACATCACGCTGAGCCAGAGCAGCAGTGATACTAAGATTTGTAATTCCAAAGAGATTAGCAGCTGCTAAGTAACAAAGGGGAACTACTTTCAGTGTTCTTCCTAGTAATTCACATTCCTTATTTGTCTGTGTTAGAAGTATCACTCTTGATGTTAAAATAGCGATTTTAATATGTGTGTATGTGTACATATATATGATGCTATCAGCAAACAGATAACCAGCACGGTCCTGAGATGTCCTGCCCCTCTTCCTCTACTAGGAATCAAAAAGGGTCTCCAAATAAAGATAAATTTCAACTATAGAAAAAGTTACTTTACTAGACATGCTGTAAGGCACTGAAATAACAAACTCATAATTTGATTCAACACAGCTAAAATACTTTACACATTATTTTATGAAACCTTTTCCATCAGTACAGACAAATATTGTTCAAAGTAAGATGTAAAGCAAAAGCATATAAACAAATAAAACAAGAAACTAAAGAGAAAACAAAGATGGTTTTGGAAAAGGGAGGAATGGACAAGTCACAGCAAATAAACATCATGCAAATAAGTTGTTTTCACCACTGCAATGACCCAAGATCAATTCACTTACTAGCCATCTTTCCTTTTTTCTTACAAAAATCTGATGTAAAACGACATGGAAAATTATTACAAGTTTAAGTAACAGCTAAGCTGTCATGAAGCTGAACATACATTATGGGCTGACGTATTATTTTAGATTTCATAGCTGTGTTTTGTTTTGTATTCTACTAAACCAGGCTAAGTACAGGTTTTAGCAAATGTGAAGAAAAAAAATGCCTGCCCTTTTAACTTACATTATAAAATAATTTGATTCATTGAGAAATGCTGAAGGGTAAAAATCACAAATCCTGGGGAATATGTAGGCATAGAGAATTAACACCAAAATATGTTTCTATACCTCTATGACAGAAATATTTTAGTCCTTTTAGTACTCAGCTGGAAAGTTTAGGACCTCATTCTGTAAAGTACTCTGTGTTCCAATTTTTCAGTCAAGAAGTGTGCCAGACACTCATAATCACCTTTAGTATCTATCACTTATCCAAGTTTTTTATTTTTCAGAGTTTGAAGGCTGCCTGCAGTACCTCAGTTTTAAACAACACACTATCACAGTAAGAGTATCAACAATTTATAGTAGCCTAAGGGACTCCGTGAGCAGTGAAATCGAAAGATCAGTTCTCACAGGATTTTTGCCAACCTATTAAGGGGACACTGTCAAGCAGATGAGATCAAGACTAATGGTTTTATCTATTGTCATAATTATCTGTTGTCTTTTATCTATTGGTTGTATCTTATTGTCACAGAGCAATGGAGTTTTTATGTGATGGTTTTATCGTCTCTAAAACAATACTTTAAATGTACAAAATTAATAAAACTACCCATTCTGCCAGATTAGACTGAAAAAACCATCAGCACCAGAGGAAATGAATGAGTCTTTCCTCACTGACCCTTAAGCAAAACATTAAGCTGGGTTTCAGATTATTCCTTTATGATTAAATCTTAATTAAAGCAATTCGTGTTGTTATAAGCATGCATCTAGTATAAATTTTTGATTACTGAAAAAGCTGATCTGCAGTTATTGGTGAGCTAAATAATACTGGTTGGCAGTGTGTTTTGTAATGGAGTATCTGGCATCTTAAAAAATTGCAGTCTTCAAAGAATAACAGAAATAATCTTAAAGACATTTAACTCCTTTCCCTTCCTGCTAATCAACCCGTGCCAAATGATATTCTAACTCTGCCTTGCTAATTACCAAGTTGAAGGTGTTCTGCATCCATAGCAGAACAAAATTCAGGAAATGAGGACCTTCCCCTGACAGGCTCTGCCCTTCAAACTGTCAGGGTTCAGATCCAGGGATCTCTCACAGAAAGACCTTAACATTAACACTTCCCACTCAGAAAGCATGTTGCAGATTTAACTAAGTCTTAGAGACCAGTATTAAGACATTGCATTTGATAATGAGGAGGAAGTCCATAAAACAAATGCAGCACTGTGTTTGATACACTTATGATCAGAGACCACTGTATTTTGGTTCAGCTGCTATTTCTGACTACAGTCACTGGTGCATGGAGAACCACACAAGGATTCACAATCTTCTTTCAAAGATCAGATGATAAAACGCAGCAAAATCTTCTGAAATTTCAGTGTGAAACAAGAATAGAGAACAGGAAATACAAATCAGGAAACACAACCAGCATACTCATGACACTGCGGTCCACACATCTGACCTATCTCCTCTGGGGCCTCACATTGTGTTATTTTTAAGGTGAAATTCTTAGCATTTAAATAAGATAGGTGACACAAAAATACATATAAATTCATTAGAAATGTACAATGGACTGGACAGTGCAGAGCGAGACTACGGGAGAGTGGGCAAGCATTCACCCAGAACTCCACACTTCACATCTCAACACCAGACCTCAAGTGATGTATGATTTGTTTGTTTCTGCAGGCAAACACAAGCTAGCTTTACATCAAGTAGCTCAGGCTGCACAGCCAAGCTTACGGCTAAATGCAAGCTGAATAACTACTTTTGAGAAGCTGGAAGCAGTCCTACATCTGCTTCACAATGAGCTCTGGGCAGCTGTGACTGTGTTGCTGTATGAGAGCTGGCTTGTTTAAAGCAAGAATGAGATTGCCCACACAGCCTACAGTCATCCAGGTCACTACTTAACACCAAGAAAGGGCACAGTTCACAACTAATTACAGATGCAGATATCCTGATTACTTTAAAAGAAGGGCAATGGACAATGAAAAACACCATCCTTAAACGGTGAGACCAGTAAACTTCAAATTGCATGCCTGGCTTTTTTCAAATTCCATGTACCCTGAGTGACAACATTTTACTTATTTACATAGACATAAACCCAGAATAAACATTGATTTCATTGGACTGAAAACAAAATTCAGTTTAGCCTTTCGTTAGTAACCTTTGCACTGTCATAAATGCAGTATGAGAACAGAACAAAAAGGCTGCACTAACTGTCACAGTCTGATTTTCATCCTTTTTTTTTTCAGTAAGCAACCATAGTCAGTTTCCCTTGCAAATCTACCTTTGAAAATGTGCCTGTATTATTAATTTTGACAGTGTCCCTTTAAGGCAAGGAATCAGCTATTCACTCTGAGGCTCTCCACCAAGTATTGTGCAACAGTAAATACAAACATCTAAACCAACCACTGAATACACAGATTATTTACGTGTATGTTTGTACTACCTGGCTACATTTCATAAAGAATTTTGCACTTTTCAAGACTAAATATAACATAAAGGTACTCGAGAATAACTTAGTGCAAAGTTATGAGTGAAGTACCATGAACTGGAGAAGTGGTAATGCTTGCAATAGGAAATCTGATTTATAAAAAGACATTTTCACTATCTCTTAATATTCCAGATCTCATCAATCGCCTTACAATATTTCTCATATCTGCATTTAATTTCCTAGACATATTGTCAATCTCCCATTTCTACTATGATTCACTGATGCAGAAGTGCAGAAAATGTAGGTTCCTTTTGTTCTTTGAGTTATACATAGCTAGTGCGAAACTTACGTTATACTTAATTCCTGTGATGATGACCTAATTAAGTCATATCTAAAACTTACCTTGGGTTTGAATGCAATCAGTTTCAAAACCATTTCAACAGTGAACACTCCTGTGAAAACCATATTCATAATGTCCATGGCATCATTGAAGAGCTTAGACTGTCCATAGTGCTGTGAATGAAAAATATAATACTTTTTAAACTAAAGACTTTAGAACACTAAGGGAAAGTAAGGCAGCCTCAGACAAAGCTGACAAGAACACGTTTTCCAGCAGTATCTGTGATGTACACCTATATAAATACATGACTGGTTGAATGCCTTTGGTCAAAAATGGAGTTCTTTAAATCTATTATTTGTTTAGGCACTGAGTAGAACACAACTGTCATTTCTCTGTGTCCTAAAGGAACATCAGGAGTGGTGGTTTTAAAAGGAAAACTGTCCCACTTCAAAAAGGGAGCATTAGACAACTGCAATTTCCTAAGTTTTATATGCTAGGTTTTAAAATTATACAACATTGCATCACACCTGCTTAGAAAGCTTGCAGTATGTTAGTCACAGAAAAGCATACATTGTCCAGGAGTGATATCTGTAAGAGCATATAGTGTTTGCAAGCTTACTGAAAACAGTAGAATGATATGTAAACTGAATGTGAATTACTCTTTTTCTTAGGGAAATAAAGAAAACTACACCTCAGAAAAGCAGACAGGAGATGCAGGAGAAGTAGGTGGTGAAGAACTGCATGCATAATGTAAAAAAAGTTAAACCACGTGAAAATACACACAGGGGTGTACCTATAGATATACAGCTCATATGTGTCAGGTGTGCATTAACATACAATACAAGAGTTACTCCACGCATAAAGTTTTTTAACTTATGAAGAAGATATGGATAAATATCATAGAATGGTTTGGGTTGGAAAGGATAAAGATCATCTAGTTCCAACCTCCTGCCATGGATAGGGACACTTTCACAGAACTGTTTGCAGTGGAAGGGACCTTTATGCTAATAGCTTCAAAGAGCTCCTGTTTTTCATACCTGCATAGCCAAGCAAAGCGTGTTCAGCATGATGAGGACAAACATGATGTATTCAAATCCTGTAGAATTCACCACATACCAGAACTTGTACTGGTAAGGATTTTTGGGAATATATCTACGAAGAGGACGTGCCTTCAAGGCATATTCCACACACTGACGCTGTAAAAGCAAACATATTGAAAGTGTCAGGCTGTACCTAAAAATTAATCAGCTGGAAATACAATGAGCAAGAGTAAACTGTTAAATATGTCTTAAATACAGGCAAGTCTATCTATTAGATGTAGGCATCTTTTTTTTCTTGTAGGATTTTATTAAGGTTTATTATTTATGAGGTAGGGCTATTTAAGTGACAATGAAGTAATTAAGTAGTTTACCAATCATCATTTGGTTACTTGCAACTGTATCTAATCACATACACAGCCACATGTAGGAAAAAACCACCAGATAATGCTCATGGAAATTCTGAAGAGTTTCCCTTTGTACAACATAGCAGTAAACAGTAGTATGCCATAGACTGTGTGTGTATGTATATTGTATGACTGCTAATTCATCTCTAAATTACACTTTGTCTTTAAATGTTCAGCCACCAATCTAACTGCACCACATAAAATCCAGGAGCCTGCAAAATAAATTCCGAGGAAGTGTTATTCCTAATAGTTCTGTTAAACTGCTCAGCGAAGTCATGTCACTTACTCAGGACCATTAGGGATTTATCTCCTGCTCTATCAGCGCCTCAAATCTTCCTGTAGGCTGTCTTTTGAAGAACGCCTACAAAATCTGACTGGCGGGACGCAAAACGCAGAACTCAAGTTTCACGCTTAATTTCGTTTAAATGAAGTGTGCTACAGTTGGACAAGGGTACCTCGAAAATCACAGCTAATGACTGATGAGTTTCACAGCCAAACGAATAAACAGTAAAAAAGGAACGGAGTTTTAGAAACTGAATCTGAAGAGCCTCTGTGAATTTCTAACTCTGCTTACAGAAAAGCTGCCAAGTGCTTAATTCTCCTTCAAGCGACACCAACAGGCGAGACACTAAGAAGGTAACAATCTTAATGTTAACACCTTTCACGACACAAATATCGGTACGTTGGGCTTACAGAAGAAAGCATAAAATGACCTGAATACAGGTTGGTAGGATTTACTACCTCTGTTTTTTCGCTAACGTGTTTGGTGCCCTCTTCTGACCCAAAGCAGAAAGGAAACCCATCATGCGTAAACACATAAAAAGGGTACTTTCAAAAGTTAGGAGTTCATTGTTTAACCTGATTTTTGTCCAGCTCACAGTTCTTATACTCTTGTTCTCCCTGTTCTTGGAATGTAACTATCACAAAACCAACAAATATGTTCATCATGAAGAAAGCAATGATGATGATATAGATGATGAAAAAAATGGAGATCTCCACTCTATAGTTGTATACAGGTCCTACATTCTCGCCATTTGAATCAATGGCTTTGTACAGCAGCCTGAAAAACAAACACAAATTTTATCTTTATTAGCATTAAAATGACAAACAAACAAAAAACCCCAAACCCAGCCAAACAAAAATTAAAAACTGCAGACTCAGAGGACAGGTTTCAGAAAGAGTCTGCTGTTTACTGCCATCTTTTCCTCGTTACTGATATTCTCATAAGAATTGCACCACACCATGGTAAATGTTTTTTTTCCAAAAGAATCATGGCAATGATTAAGGTTATATTTCCTCCCCCACCCCCATCATATAAAGCTATTCTTCAAGACTTCTCATCGAGGGAAATACGTTTCAGTTCGCTCTTCCTGGGTTTCTCTGTGCCATGCACAATTCCCTGATTTTTTTAGTACAAGTTTTACACAAAGGCCTACATATTTTCATATTAGTGTTGATTAAAGTGCAGCAATATATAATTTATGAGAAGTTTGGCCTTTATAGATAGAAGTCAGCGAAGAAATGAAGTAAAAGTGCAGTCAGGAGGACAGCAAGGGGGTTATTCCTCCCTCCATTAGCAAGTTTTCACATCATCCCCAAAGGCTACTTTGTTGTGCAAAACCATCTGGCAGATGATAGACAACTCTTCTGGAAAAATCAGCCACCTTAACCACACTGAAAACATGAAGAATCGACTCACGCTGGCCAGCCTTCAAAAGTGGACACTGTAAAAAGGGCCATCATAGCAGACAGAACATTATCAAAGTTGAAGTCGCTATTTTGCCAGACCCTCTCTTTGACCATTGGATTATCAACATCTCCATCTTTATAAACGATGTAAATCCCTCTGTGGGAAAGATACAAACTCTCATTAGTGAAATACTGAATTAGCTGCAGTGGTACCCGGTGCCCTATTCAAAAGAGTTTCTTTCACTCCCTCCATAAGCTTAGTTCATTCCCTTGCTACCCTGTGCTTTTGGTGGATTTAAGGTGGTAATTCCAATTGACATCAGCCTAAATGTCTTGACACATCCCTGACCATACCTAACAGAGTTCAAATTTTTCAGAATATAATGTGACATTCTTAGGTCAAAGATGTTCTCACCGGCATTCCTCTGGATTCTGTTTTGCCTCATCAGTGCATCTGTAGAATTTTCCCTATATATATAAAACAAAAGGAAATGTCAAAATGCAGGACGTGCAAAATTAAAGCATTTATACTACAACTGGTTCAATGGGAACCAACCCAGTTTCAGCAGCAAGCTCAACTCAGCTTCACTTTCCTTGACGCAGTGTTCTGAAGAGGTCTACTTACCTTGAACAGCTGCACTCCAATACAAGCGAACATAAACTGCAGCAGAGTTGTAACTATCATGATATTACCAATAGTTCTAATAGCCACAAAGACACATTGAACAACATGCTGGAAAGAAAGAAAAAAATACCTATTTTAATACATTTTGTTGTTTAGCATCATGGAATATACACTGTAAAAGTCCATTTTGTCTCAGATAATATTTTAATTACGATTTCTGTGCTGTCAGTATTATACTCTACTGCCACAACTAAGATTCTCCTCTAAATTCATCTGTAAATCAGTTGACACAAACCCACTGACATCAACTGACTAAAAATTACCTAAGCACTGTGGAAAGCCAATTAAAATACTGCTCTGACATGCTGGTTTTACAGCAAGTATTATGGTCAAAATCTGTTCTCCTGAGGCTGGTGTTCTTCCACATAAAACCTGCCTCAACTGGGCAGAACTCAGCCCAGTATGTTAAGAACCAGAAATTAGTTTGTGGCTTGCCCTGTGAACTACTTAAAGCATTTTTTTTTGCACAGGACTAGAGAATCAGGCCAACAGAAATGTCATTTGAAAAATATCACCTTAAGTCCTTTTGCTCTGTTTATTGCCCTTAGAGGCCTCAGGACTCTTAAAACTCTGAGGATCTTCACAACTGAGATAGCACTTGATCTAGGGGGAAAAAGAAGTAGCTCTGTTACTTTTAAGGAAACCATTTTTTATTACTAAGAGTAATAATGTTCTTGCAACTTCCTTTTTCATGAAGTCCCAAGATATATACATATAGAAAGTTTTAAAAGTATTTCTTATATTGATCCTTTGATACAATGTTCTAATATTGCTAATCTCATAAACACCGTAAGAATTATGCTGATGTCTCGATTAATTTGGGAATTAGCAGATAGAGATTAAAAGATTTCAAATGACTCTCATCCTGTTTAAGCTGGAAACAATAGCAGACAGCCTTTTAAATAACATATTGTGAAACTGAAAGCTTGTGTAGTAGGCTATTCTAGCACAAGCACAATACAAAGAGGGAAGCTGACACTCAGCCCTTCCAAGCTACCAAGGGTTTAATAGATGATTTTAAATGAGACACAACTGCTCAGTGAATCAATAAGCACCTTCGGACTCTTTTTTTAATGTTTAGCCTGATCCAAACACCAAAAGAAAAATCTCTTCACTACCACTCGTAGTCCTGATTAAGGTACATCTCCTGTCCCCTTCAACTACTGCTAAGTTGTACACTCCAGCAGCGCAATGCTGAAAGAGCAAGCTCAAGGAATAAGATGGTAGATCTGGCAATAGAAGAAAATGGGGTAGCTAAACCGCCTGAGGCTCTAGGAAGTACTTGCTATTCTACCCAGTGTCACAGTGCTCTTCCTTGTTCTCTCGGCAATAGCTGGAAGCAGTAGTTTGTTTCCAATCTGTATTAGTAATGAGTTACAACACACTGCTTTTTAACAGTACCTATTGCCAGACCCAACCCTGCATTCTGATACTGCACACCCACACGCAATGGGGGAAACAAAAAGGAGCTGAAACTGATTTCAGTATAAAACCCCAAAGCAAAAAATAAATCATTCACATTACAAGCATGGTACTTACTGAATACCAAATGATACCAGAGAAACACCCACAACCAGCAAATCCAGCAAATTAAAGTAATTCCTGCAGAAGGACCCTTTATGGAGGAATGCTCCAAATGCTGTCATCTAAAAATAGAAGTGTTACACATTTAGTCTATATTCCAACTTATTCAAATTCACATTTAGGCTGTTTACAAGACGCTTGCCTAGAGTGCGAATGCACATAGCATTATCTCACTTTCTAAAAGCAGCTGAGATATTAAGCAGTCGCCCTAGGTATGTTAAATTTTTCACTGGAATTATAATAATTCTGCTCAAGCCGTGCCAGCAAATGTGTTAATTGTTTCTGATGTCAGCAAACATTATATTTTGTGTAAGAACTGCTTTAGGCTGAGGTGCTTGAACGGAACTGATTTGGCCTCTGTTATAAAAATAACTACACAAACTATAAAATTTCCATGCTAACTGAACTGTAAGGTTCAGATGCCAACTCCTAATCACTCATACTATCTTAAGAGCTGAAGGAGCTGAAAAGGTATTACAAAACACTGAGTTGAATCTGGTACACAACCAGCATAAGGTTGTCATAAGGCAGTGCTGGATGGCTGTTTGCCTTCATCTCACAGCAGACAGGATGTGATCACATGTGGGTATCTTGGCATAACCTGCAAGACTGTTTTGTATAGTGTGCAGACAAGGGTCCCCAGGTTCTGCTAGTCTATGTGGAATATCAAACATGAATCTCCCTGTCGTACCACATCTTCATTTTTTGCTTTCTGTGCCTCAATTAAGATGACAGAAGCACACAAATGGTAACTTGTGAAGGAACCTGCATGCATCGTTTGCAGATTTTATTAGAAGCTAGTTAATAGAGGTTTTATAAATTAGGGCTGCAGGCAGAATCTGGGCAAATATTCTCAGGTATCACAGAGCTGATTTTGTCTCCTAAATATATGAATTAGTCTATTGCCATAATGGCAATCACTTAAAAATGCACGGAGGAATCCAGTCGAGCCATTAGAGGCACTGAATCTGCTCAGTAGCTTTTATGGCTTTTTTCCACATTTACAGATTAAGACTGAAGCACTGAAACCAACACTGTGGAATTAAAGATAGCTGTGAAAAATACCTAGTAGTTCAAGCACATGGGTTCCCATTCCTTCAGCCTTAAGGTCCATTTAAAGAGATCTGAGTACTCTCAGCTACTCATTGTTTTCCACGGGTAAGAAAACACAGTGCCATCCAGAGAACATCTGGTAATGACTGGGCATTTAAAACCCATTACTTCCTACTATGTTCCTCCTTGCCCTTCACAGCAGACCATCATTTCTTCCAAGACTGTTCCATAATGTAGAACAGAGCAACTGTTAATGGGCATCTCTGTCTGCTGTGTCACTATTTGCAAACATTTTGCATGAAAATACCTTCGAACGAGCTGACTACAAAACACAGATTCTTCTCTGGAAGCTCTTCTCCTTATTCTCATGCAGAACTTTCTGTTGTAATGAAAACACTAAGTGTTCCTCAAAATTAGAAGAAAAAAAATAGCCTAAAGCTTTCATCTATGCCATGACATGAGAGCAATAATACAGTCATATAATAAAATTTCCAGTAATTTCTTAATTTTTTTTTCACTTTCAGCTGTACAGAGTATGGATAAACTCATTAAAATCAGCGGCAGCTGAAGACTAAAGTAATCCTGAATATCAAATTTGTGTCTCTCTACTAATACTCATCTGCACCATAGTATTTTATCAGCAGCACACAAAATTTCATAGAAAAACTCCCACAATGGTAAAGAATAATTCACCTAAACATACAGGTGAAGTATGCATCTCCCTGTCTTTATATGGTGACTCATATTTCAATCACTACAAATATCCTAGTAGATGCATTTGACTAAAACTCTCTACAGTGAATCATTCTGTTCTTTGCATAGATGAAGACCACAGCAAAGCCTAGAGCTGATCTGAGGTGGCAAGTGCTGTCGAAAAGCCTCCAGCAGAGCAGGTGCTGCAGGACAGTGAGATCAGTGCTCGCCCCCCCCACCAGAGCTGCTCCTTTTCTTCTGCCTCTACTTCCACAGCAGTGGGGATCAGTTTCAAAGGTGAGGGCACAGCTGGGGCAAAGGTAAAAGCACAAGGCCCTAACCTGAACTTAGCTCTATTTTCAAATCTCCAAAGTACTGCAAAAAAGTTGGTAAACCCGACTTCAGCTCATGCAGTGATTACATAAAAGAATTCTTCAGTGCTATAAAATGTTCTTGTAGGTTTTTTTATATTCATATTCCCATATCAACACCATATAGTGCAGAAATCCTCATGTCTGCAAAGCAGTCACTAAGAGCACAGGGAGACTCCTCACATGCTGGGAGTTATTTTGGTTCATTGCTTGGGGGATTTTTAATATTTTTGAATTTCCTCACAGCAGCTGATCCTTTCTTGTTCTCCTAATTTCAGTTTCATGTACTTCTTGTCTAGAAATTGAAGAAACTCTGCAGGTCTGGCCTTGAATTTACTCTTTGCAGAACACTCGCAGCTTCAGTACAACTCAAGGTACTGTGGAAAGCACAATGCAAAATCCAGCACAGAAGACATGGGGCACTCCAGCCATAAGCAAGCAAAGCCAGTGACTGAGACATGTTAGCAAAGCAGGCACTGTATACATACAACTGTTATGTTCTGGTTGTCCACTACATTTTCTATGGTAGAATTTATTTTCCTTTATAAATACATAAGAGTGCATTGCACAGCAGTTTCCTAGAGAAAGTGGAGTCAGGAACATCACATTTTAGGCTACAACGAAGCTTCTTGTTTCTTTGTAATATTATACAACAACAGATTTTAGCAGCTCATGTTCTAGACCTTCCTACAACCCTCGAATAACTCCAGTAGCTCTGTTTTAAAACCACTTGCAGGTAGTAGGAATGTTCCTTTTCTTAACATGTTCAGTTATGCCTCTTTATGCCATCGTTTAGAATCCCGCTCTACAACCTGCTGCTCAGAACACATGGAAGTTTATCAGCTCTCTTATCTGCCACAGATATGTGGTAACATTTTGTATGGCTTCTCAAATCAAGAGCTGGAAACCAGCTTGATCTAATGCTACAGTTCTTGAGTGCTTCATTCTTTCATTTACTTTGGCCTTTCTCTAGCAGTGGCAGAGAAACCCCAAAGTATTTATTTTAGAATGCTGCAAATGTTGTATGAGGAATCAACTCTATAGCAAGCTCCTCATTGCTGAAAACAAGGGGAAAAAGTTAAAAAGATAAACAATGTCTGGGAGAGTATTTGCAAGTATAAAAGTGGTTCTATTACTGACAGTACAGCTTATCTTGTAAACAGCCCAAATAGTGCAGCAATTAGTATTAACCAAACCACAATGTGAAGAGTATGCACAGCAGTATGAGCAAAAGCTGGGAGAAGAGATTTTGTTAAGCATTATTCTCAACTGGGAATGCAAAGTTTATGTACAGATTCTTAGTGTACTACAAATTAAGTGTATAGATCAGGGTTACTCAAACACAACAAGAAGCTTTTAGGATTCATGTGTAAACACTGGAAAGATATTTAGCCAAATCCCACCAAAACATTCATTTCTTTGTTCAGTAATTTTTCACAATGTGAATCTAAGTTGATGGTTTCTCTGGCAGAGTAAGCCTTATACATTTAAAATCTGAGTAACCCCCACAGATAAATCAGTACACAAACTAAACATTAAAAAGCTAATTTTTGGTTCATGCATGGGTAATACATTTAAGCAAGCATATTTATGCCTTTCTTCTATTTAAATGTATGCCCAAGATAAATGCAAAATGTCTTAGTATGTAGATAGATAAATGCAAGATATCTTGCAAGTCCTATTGCAAGAAAATAGTTATCTACTATTTTAGCTGTGTGAATATAGTTCAGCAGAAGACATGAGAAATTACATGCTCCCTCCTTAGAAGACTGACTATCTCTTTTGGAAATGTCAGAGCAAGGAGAAGGAAAAGCTCATGCGCAGTGAATTATTTTTCCCTTTTCTGACAACTCTAAGTTTAAAAAGGGTAAAAAATGAATTATTAAATTGATGTAATGATAAGAACTGAGCTTCGTCATGCACTCAACGATAAAAAATAACCAATCAAAACTATGAGGAACTATCAAATTAAAAAATCCTCTGGTTTAAAAAAAGTTTAGCTTTGATCGTGTAGAGAAAAGGCGAAGAACACTTCAAGTGCCTTTTCTTGGCAGATGACACACAAGGAAAATCCTTTTAAACAAGCTTCCTTTAAAAACCTGTTACCTTCAAAATGATCTCAAATGTAAACATACTAGTGAAGACATAATCTGCATACCCTAGGATCTGGAAGGTAAACAAAAAGTTACAAACATTATTGCTAAAGCTGCTTTTGAGCTAACAAGGATCAATTAACAATGCATTACCTTTAACAGGATTTCAACAGTAAAGATGGCTGTGAAAGCATAGTCAAAGTAACCAAGTATCTGCAAGGTATAATATGTGCCACAGTAAGAAATTAGTCTATTAATATATCTTTACAATTTAGACCACATGCACAACAACACCTGAATTAATCTAGAGTTGGCAGCTGGGGAATTTAGACCGAGTAATTTACAATTTCAACTATTGTCCAACCATTTTTGTCAACTTAAAAAGGTATTGGATGTCACTGTGCTTAGATATTAGATTTCAACCCTCAAGAGCTAACAAGATTCAATAAGGAACAGTTTCTTTCAACTCGGACTTCCCTCTACCAGCTTTCACAGGTACTTTCTTCAGCCTTTAGCAGAAATACAGACTCTTATACAAATAACAGCATTGGATCCAAAACCAAAACTTCAGTGGGTACACATCATTCTACATTCTGCTACATTATACTGTTGCTGTGTAGACTCAAGAGCGTCATAACACAAATCAATAAATAACCTAAAATCAGCACTATATCTCTTTTTTTCTTGGACCTGGAAACCTGAGCAGTGATTTACTGGTAGGAAATTGAGAAGAATTCACAACAGTTGCACAGTGATAGACCAGCTTTTAAAAGATTATGGATGTGATATTGACCTCATTGCTGTTGATGGGGCAGCTGCCATACATGTCTGTACAACCAAACCGTCACCCTCTCAGGCTGGCCATATCCCTAGCACCTCACTTAGCAGTCAGTGTGCACTGCAATAGGGCACTAGTCTAGTTTAAAGGATTCTGCAACCCAGCTAGCCAACAGCTGCACACAGAAACATGTTGTCTGCAGTTCAGCAACTGAAAAAATGGGAAAGAGGAATAAAACAAGAGGTGACGAAGTAGTCCTATTAGATCATAAAAAAGGAAATAATTGTTTTCCCCATGTCCAATTGGAGAGCACATCCTTCTGGGCCCTGCTGTGGCTGAAAAAACAGGCAAGTATTAAAGCTGTTCAACAAAGATTAATCAGTAAGAAACTAATTCTAGAGTTAGTATTCAAAATCTGTAAACTTTCATTCTCTCACTGAGCTGGCTGGCTAGCAGAACATGATCATTTAAGTAATAAGAAGCAAACACATGCAGGCCTGGTGCATTTGTGAATATTTACAAGAGGGCAATATCTTCTTAAAATGACTCACGCATTTTAACTATGTCCCAAACAGGAATAATCTTTTCAGTTACCACTGCTCTCCAAGTACATTTTCCTAGCACTCCTCTAGTTAGAAGAACAATTATCAGCCCTTTGAGCCATTTCTGCAAGAACAATTTCAGTATTTCCCACCAGGTATCTTTTTCTTATCCATTAATGTGATTTATTCATGAGATTAGAGTTGTCCAGTTTTACAGACATGGGAATCACACAGCTCTCCTGAATAGTACATGAGGACTGTCTTTGTTCTATGGCCTCTCTTCACCTTTGAAGAAAGTTTTAGCTTTCTGAGTTTTGCTAATATCACTGAAAAAAACATTCAGAGAACGTCCATAGCCAAAACAGTACTTTCAGAGGCTAAATCCACTCTAGGAAGAAACAGAGGGGCAACTTCTACTGACTTTGCAGGCCATCTTTCCCATAAGAGGTGGAAGAATTTCTCCATGTCAGTCTCTACAGATCAGTATATATCTAAGACAGGAGAGGCCTGGAAGTTCTGTCAAAAATCCCTGAAGTCCCACAGATTATTACCAAGTTGCATCATTTCAGCTATTTCCTATCTAACCTAGAGTATGCACAGCACACAGTAACAGGAGAGGCCTCCTCCACCACTAATACCAGTGCAACAAGTATGAGACAAATATGAGTGGTCACAAGAGAGGATTTATGTATTCTCACGAATTGTGCACATGAGCAAGAGGCAAGTTTCCTACTATACTAAGAACTTCAAATGGAGGATTCAGAATTTGCTTTAGGAGATGCACACATGTTTATTTGCCACATACACTACCCTTTTAGTGAATAAAGGTATTTCTGAATGTAATATTCTAATAATTGTTTTGTGCTGGGGTTTGAGCAGGGCTGAGTAACTGAACAGTCTGAGAACTCATAAGAGGCACAGCTGCAGGGAAACAGCCTTGGGTAGAAGCTGGGAAAGTCTAGTTGCTGACTGTACACTGAACTGGTCAGCCCTTGGAACGAGCAAATGTTACGGCTAAAGAAACTTAGCAGAATTACATCTGATCTGCTATGCAAGCATCACTCTTAGCTTCAATAAACAGATTGACCTTCTATGTATCATATTGGTATAAGCTCATGTCTATCCCGCTCCCACATGGCCTTTTGAGCAACACAGCAGTTTTGTTTCTATAAGTATATAATGAAAAAACATGCAGAAACTCTGCAATTTTCAAGTTTATATATAGGCTGAAATGGCATTTGACTGGCAAGAGCTGGACATGCTCTGACCCTGGCCTTACACGTGAGTTTAGGAAAAAAAGTGAAACTTGTTTTGTTTCTGATACATCCAGTCAGGAATCCAGAGACCCTCAAGTCTAGATTGATGGCACTCAAACTCATTAGTAGCCACAGACACTTCTTTCGAAGAAGAGGTATTACCCTTACAAATCCATACCCTCAACAGCATGGCCATGCTCTGAGTTTGCCAAGACCATAGTAATAGAGCCCATGAAGAAGAACAGCTCACAGTCTATTCCAAACACATTATAAACAGTGATCATTCTAAACAACATTTGAAAATCAACATCAGAGAGACAGCATGAGTGAGTCAGGAAACATTCATCATATACACCAGCTAAAACCCATGAAAAGAATATTAAAACTATAAAGATTATGCTCAGCTTGAACATTTTTCTTTTTGATATATTTATAGCTAGAGGATAATGCACATAATAACTGGTTCTATTTTGAAAATATACATGAAAAAGAAACATTTCTTAACTTGAAAATTAAAACCCAGGCACTAGTCCCAAATGATTGTTATCCTGTGAGGATCTAATTATCTTCACACATAAAAACAAAGGGCTTACATTATTTCGAAAGGAGTGGCTGCGAATTGGATCTTCTGCTGCTAGGGAAACACTGCTCAGCATAATGAAGACAAGAATGAGATTGGTGAAGATGTGGTGATTGATGAGTCTGTGGCATCCCACTCGAATTCTAAAGAAGAGATACAAAAATACACCATGTGTGCAAACAGAAATCAGCAGATGGCTAATATATAGTGTTTTCTATTACTCTGCCAACAGTGACAGAAAAGGGCAACTATCAGCAGCTAAAAGCTGTGCAAATACTGAACCTATTGATCTGATTTCTAAAAATGCAAATCAATTCCAAATCAAATCCAAATTTAGTGAAGATGCACTTATCAATGGAATCTGAGGCAGGATTTCCAAGCTCCTGCTGATTTTCAGTGAGTTATGAATGGCACTATAGGTTCCAGTGCTTGTACCACTGGGCACTGGCCAATATCCAATACCATTTCAGGTCCCCAGTTTGATTTGTTCCTTATTGAAGTTGTCAAAAGTACTCATCTGGTGAGATGTGATCAGAATTGCCTGTGATCCTTCAAGAACTACAGGACAGTGGGTGCTGAAGGTTACACAGCTACCAAGCTTCAGCCATGTGACATATATTGGAACAGTACATATGCTTAGTCACTGTGCCCCTTGATGCTACTGAGCACCTTGGTTGAGTAGGTCTCAGATTAAATTGGCAGAAAGGCAGGATCAGGTTTGTAACTCACTAACACTGAAGACTGAGCAGTAAATGATTCCAAACTGCCCCCAAAATCCAACAATTATCGTTCTTGACTTTTTTTAAAATGTCTTTATCTTCAGTGGGAAAATGCTGTTACCCTAAGAGGAATACATATATCCTCTCTCCTCCTTTTGTCTTTTACCTCTCTCTCTCCTTTTCTCTTCTTCCACACCTGTATTGCTCCACAAAGGCTACTAGGAATCGTATCTCATGTACAAGTGCTCAGATTTTATGTCACAGCTTTTATATCCAGTGACTAACATATTAAGTGGCTAATATATATATCAATCAGTGTTTTTCAGGCACATGCAGGCTTGACAGACTACATGCACAAAACATTATTATCTCCAACAGTAAACAGTAAATTAATATACATGTCAAATGATTTTTATTTACCAAGTCATTCAGAAAACGTTGGGATTGCGGCTAGCCTCTTTCCTGCTGGAAATACTGGAGCTTCTATTCCTAGGCTCACTGGAAGAAGGCCTGTCCCTGCTCTGCTAAACCATGATGGACTAAACCAGTATTTTTCAAAGGTTACTTACGGGTTGGTGCTGCTGAAAATGAAGAAGGCACTCCCTTCAGGGATCGGTGTTATCTTCTCCTTCATATTTAGCTCCGATATTCTACGGGGACGTGGACCTGCTGGTACCTCTGGTTCATCCTCCTCATCTTCATCTTCACCTACTTTAAATTAAAGACTTTTTTTTCTTATAAAGTAAAAAGCATTGAGATACTGCTCATAATAATATACAAGTATGGCTTGTATTAAAATATATATGGCTTACAGGAAATACTTATCCATACCATGGCTTTAACAATCCATGAATCGATGTACAAACATCCACATAGTTGTTACAAGCCTATATACACATTCACATGCACGTATGGGTGTGTGCTGAAGTGCACTGAGTGGCTCAGACTAGCCTCGTGTGGGGACATCCTGGCACATGGGATTTGAAGCCCCACTCGCACTCAGCCTGAGCATCAGTCCATGCTTGCATGGTGCTGTAGCAGTGCTGAGCCGTGTGCATGGGCTGAGCACTGACTGCTCAAAAGGTAGGGTGGTTTTCTGTAACAGGCACCCAGGCAATCAGACAGAATGGATTTTTAGATTAGTGTGTTCACTGAACTGAAAGAAACTAAGACAAAATTGACTGAATATTATTAGCCCTAAAATGTCCCTTTTTTGCCAAGCATTTCAGAAAAGTTCAGAATTTGCCCTCCCATCTAGACAGCATTATCACAGCAGTCTTCAGGCTCACTGTATTAACTCTCATATGCTGTTTGTACTGTCTGGGAAGCTGCAGGAAAAGATAATACTTTGCAGCTTATAAATCCATTTATCCACTGATAACAGAGCACAAATTCAGTAACTTCAAAGGAATTGATTCCGTATTCAGCAAGAGCAAACTTAAGATATTTTGGCAAACAAGCTTGAATGTGTTTGTCTTCTGGCTGCTATTCACATACCTGGTACATCACAGGGTGGGTAAGGATCTTTATCTTCATCTTCTCCTTCTCCATATTCAGCAATTGCTACCTACAGCAATGAAAGGCATGCACAAGAAGAAGAGGAGATTTAAATATAGATTGGAGTATGAAGTTCAGCAGAAAATACACCAAATTAGCCTCTGATAAAAGAGCTCCTTAGTTTGAGTTTTCTAAAGGAGAGTAACTGAGAACAGAGGATAGCTGACAGTTCAATATATATTTTAAAATATTATTCTTCTATAGTATCCACATCCTTCTGGCTGCATAAATCACAATAAGAATACAGCCAATAGACTTTGAAAAAAACTATCAAGAATGTTTGAACATTCCACTACAAGTTTATAGTTCACTAATCTCTGCCATTCATTTTTCTAACATTAACTGCTTCATGCTTTAAGAGCTTCTCTTGCCAGGATATCCTGAAACCAAAAGCATTTTTTTGGATTAGGAGATTCTTTGAGGATGCAAAGCATCAGAATTAAGTTTCCATGGCCTGGCAAAGACTGTAGAAATGACGGGTTCAGCAGCCTGGAAACACACTGCCTATCAAAATGAGTAAAACTGCTTCTTAGAAAAGACACAATTTTTAGAATAAATACCTTACTATCCTTAGGCTTTTTCTGGTCACCTTCTGACTTCTCACTTTTTTTATTTTCCAAGCTCTCTTTCCTAGAAAACAATACAGTGACAGTTACAAAGCACATCATGAAAAGACAGGAGACTTTAAGTGAACCATCCCATCCCATTCTATGAAAAGAGCATACCATACCACAAACCATATAGTGAAATACTTGACATAATTTGCAGTCAAGAGCAGTAAAATCCATTGTATTTGAATACATTGATCCATTTAAAAGATTGTCATTTTGAATAGAACTCCAGATGCTAATCTCTGAAAAATTTAATGCATGACCATTACTCCTTTCTAAAAGTAAACTGTGCCCTTGAACTCCTACAAACAAAGTGCATTGACTTTAACAGGCCTGCACTGGTTTCAAAGGGAGTTTTCTTCTTGTCTATATAAGGCTTAGAGAACTGAATCCATGAGGAGCTGTGCACTGGCAACAACAGATACATTCTTTTTATAATTGTGCAATATATCCTACAGTACTTAAATATTAGTTGGCTTATCATTATGTCCTTAATTCACCCCATTCTCCTCATTACTGCCTAGAGTCTACCTAAATACCATACTAATTGGATCTTTCTATAATGTCTAGTTAAACTCAATTTTTTCATGAGTCAAATTTTTTACATGGTAAAGACATCTGTACAAAGATGCTTACTAAATAATTCAGTTCCCTTCCCCCTCCTGCTTATTCACCATGGCCAGGCTATTTTACCTTGCATTCTTTTTCCTTTCCTTTTCTTCAGCTTCTTCTTTCTGAGCTGTATTTAGACTTTCAGCATCTGCCAAGTTATCCACAGCAATGGCCAAGAAGACATTTAGCAAGATATCTATTTCAATTCACTTTAAGGACATTATGCCTTACTGTACTTGTCTGGTTTATTATCAGCATAAACACTGACGATGTGACAGATACAAAACACATGTTCCCAAACTACAGCATAGAGGTCTGTGATGCTGGACTGTAGTGCAAGTAACACTCACTTAATGGTCTAGATTAATACTGGGTGGAAAATGAGATCCATTAAGGTCAGTGATTTTAAAATGGCAAAATATTTGAGAGACTTGAAAAACAAATGTATCTCAACTTTCAAATATGAAACATTGTCTATCAGAAGTGCAGACAGGTCAGGCATTTTGAAATAAATCATTTTTATAATGCACTTTCCCCTCTATCAACAGCAATTTACATCAAATTCTGTGCTTTGGTCCATATCAGTTAAGCACAAATATTGATACAAGTACTGTATAGTATAGAAAATAGAATGGCTTTGCTCTTTTATCACCGTCTGACCTTTTAAAAACTTCTGAGAATGACTCTAGATTCTGGTGCTGCATGGGGCCAAGGAAATATTTCCACTGAAGGAAGGGAAGAGGAATGCTTCAGCAAACTTAACCCTGACTCAACATCAGTGCTCCACAGTCTGCATGTGTCAGAGTTCATAGGGCTATACCAAGGGGAATGCTTCAGCAAACTTAATGCTAACTGACTCAACATCAGTGGCTCCATAGTCTGCATGAGTCAGAGTTCATAGGGCTACACCAACCATTAAAAGTATGAAAGGGAAATCACTGCCATAACGATCAGATGAGATCCATGCATTTTTAGAGGGAGAGATGTCAAATAGTGACAAACAGTTACTCCCCTCACTGAAGAGGGAAGTAAAAATTCTGAGATTTGCCACTGCAGTGACTGGAGATGGAGTTTGAGATCACTGGGGTCTCATCTATTAAGGAACAGATGTACAAAGAAAAGTCTATTTAAAGGACTTAGCACATGCAGAAAGCACTCACATGTCCATTGTGATTTAGTCCCTCCCAGAAAAATTCTGCATATGTGCCCTGACACACAACCCCATTTAGAGATCTTTCCAGTGAGTGCAAAGGATACAGTTACCACAGATGAAGAGGATAATGAAATATATACAGACTATCATGCCTGACGATGAGGGACCACCATATGCCATTATGCCATCATACATAACAGCATTCCAATCTTCACCTGTTAGAATCTGAGAAGAAGATATATTGTTAGTAACTCAACAACAAAAAAGAGAATAAAACCCCAAAACATTTCCTCTGACCATAACACACTATAAGGTGAACCTTCTGTATACATAAAGCAAACCTACAATCTTTCTCATGCATTTGTTTAAAATCTCCAGTTAAAGAAGCATCTCCTGAAAGCTCAGTCTTAACTCTACTAGCTTTCATTTCAAGCTACACATTCACAACACTGAACTTCAGATGCAAAAATAATAAAGATGAAGCCTACCATTTTAGTGATTTCAGAATGCAAAAGTAAAAGCCCTGGTTTGCAGAAATGCCACATGTTGTAATGCCTGCAAATACTCATCACTCTTGAAAATCAAGTTTAAGTTTAAAGGTATTCTTTTCTTTTTTAAATAGTGACCAAAAAAACCTTTTCTAGTGTATGCCACTTGTTAGTCCTGCAAACTGGCCTACCCAGATTAAATTTTCAAGTTGACAGGCAACCTTGAGTTTTGTAATGAACATAGTACTTACATACGCTACTGCTGTAGCTTCTAACTGGTAGCTATTTTAAGCTGAATGGAGCGTGATGATCTAGGAGAATTATTTTCTTATGGGCTATTGTTTCATGTAATTCATGCAATCAAAGTCAAACGAACTTCTACTGAAATCTGCTGGCTAGTTTAAAAGTTATTTTACAAGGAGGCAAGTCGACTTTTTCTAGATTATGACAAAGATACTGAGTATTACAATGCAGGTTATAGGGGCACTTTGTACTTTTCTGCCTAACTTTTCATCAGTTCTCTCCTGTGAAAGCATGCAATACTGACTCTCAAGTAATTAAGTGATTGCTCAAGAAAATTATATGGATGCCAATTCCAGAAATTCACTTTTGGAGAGATAAGCCTATAGAGCTGCTTTGAGTAGTTGTTGAGTGCCAACAGGTCAGTTGTTCCCAAGTGTATTCTGAAGCTGAAGGAAGTCTCATTCCTTTGAAAATAAGGCAGCCTAAAACCTGACTGAAATCCAACTCAGCTGAGTTTGGAAGTTTTCTAAAGGGGTAATGTTATGCCCTATGTTGTCACTTTTCCTCTTAAGGAAAAGATTTCTTTAAAGTTATGTGGGAAGATTTTTTTAATTATTACTTTATTTTTGGTTCCTCTCTCAATGAAACTTCTAACAGAAAGCTGATAGAAACTTGGGTCTTGCAGAGTCAGCTTTAACCACTCACTCAAAGCATCTGAAACCAAACATTGTGGTAGTTTGTCAAACCACATTTGAAAATGAGTAGAAAGATTAAACCAATTAGCCTAATTCCAGTATCCAAATTGAAATGAAAAAGACAGTAAAAATCATAAAACAGTGAAAAGTAAACTGTAAGTATGGTCCTATCTCTTCACACTTAATGGCCAAATTCTTTTATGCTTTTAACACACTTAACAATGTCTCTTTGAAGAAAGTCATGCTTATTTTTACATTAAAGTAGGTGATATGACCCATATGCAAAGATGCACTCTTACAATGCTTCTCACTTTTCCCTATTTGGGAATAGCTGCACTTTCATATAGCTAACAAAATAAAATTAAACAAAACAATAAAAATGACACTCTGCTTTTTTCTAGTCATGTACTCGATGGACAAAGGAGATTTAACTTTGTGAAGTAGTATGACAGCTGTGTTGCATAGAGAGATCAAATAAGACATGAACAAATGGTATAAATGGTGCAGAATTACCAGAGTACTGAAATTAATGAGAAGAATGCTACTTAAAGTAAACTGAATAAATAGTATTTGTGATTTTATTTTCAGGCAACGTGATCACTTAAACAGTTTTGCTGATCATCAGAGGTAAAAATGTTTCATACGGGATGAAAGAAAGTTACCTGGAATACAGTTAAGAGAGCTTGTGGAAAATTATCGAAGGTGCTCCGTTTTGTTTGAGTTTCATCAAAATTAAATTTGCCTCCAAACAGCTGCATTCCAAGCAACGAGAAGATTATGATGAAGAGGAAAAGCAGAAGCAACAGTGAAGCAATGGACTTCATTGAGTTTAACAAGGATGCTACCAAGTTGCTCAGGGATGCCCAGTGCCTATAAATTAAAATGCGTGTGTTAACACACACCAAAAAAACCCCAAACAAAACAGTAAAAGAGCAGTGCATGATGAAGTATTACAAAAAAAGAATTGCTGATCACCCTTCAGCTATCCCTAGAGTTAGCAGCATCAGTTAATCTTACCTTGTCACTTTAAAAATACGCAGGAGACGAACACAGCGAAACACTGAAATTCCAAGGGGTGACATAATTTCCAACTCCACCAAAATGGTTTCAACAATGCCACCACAAACAACGAAGCAATCAAAGCGGTTAAAAAGAGAAACAAAATAAGCCTGGAGGCCCAAGCTGTACATCTTTACTAACATTTCACAGGTGAATAAAGCCAGAAGAACTTTATTTGCGATATCTGGAACAAGAGATTAATGAAAAAGAAAAATTAGAACCAAAAAAATGAACTAAAAAGACATGCCTGAATTATCTCATCGTTTCCATTCCTATTTTAACATATCAGTACGATAATTTCTGTACTAGCTTGCAGCCTTTTGCTTACAAAGGCAGCATTAGGTTTTTACATTGGATTGTAATTGATGCCTCAATGGCAGAAGTTACACAAGGACGTAAAGCTTTCTGCTACCTGTAAGCTACTTATCCTCCCAATCTGTTGTGCAGTTCATGGCTACCCAGCTCACAGACCGAGTCCACACTACAACCTAAGCAACAGAGCCCACAGCATGTTCTGCTGTGTCAGCTTCTATTTTCTTCCTTAGCTTTCAAGCATGATTTAACAACTGAAGCACAGGTATTTACAATTCCTTATCGTCAGCTTTTTGCTAGTATGGCTTTAACTGTGTAACACTTGTGGCAATCAGACACATTCAGCCATTTCTTGCATCTCTCCCTTTGGCTGGGCTGAATATCCTTTGGGAAAGCAAACAACCAAAGGGCAAAGCAGCCACTGACAGAACACAAGTATCCATACTCAAAACAGGAAAAAGAATTTTTGATTGTACCTTGGATCTGGGTCAGCCAGTCAGGTTGATTATAATGCTCCGATGAGATAGTTAATGTGTTCAGAAAGACCAAGACAATAACAAGCCAATAAAAAGTGACAGATTTTACTGCAGCTCTACATTTTCTCCGATTAAATCGATTCCAGCGACGCCAGCGTCGACTACAAGTTCAAATAAAACCAAATTATTATCATAGAGAAAACACATATGGATTTAAGGAGAGTTTATTCTGTGCAGAAAACCTTGTGCAAGTATGTATGTCTGAGGTGTATGTTTATAAATACACACACAGCACTCGAGAGTTGTGTAAATTATCACCAGTTTGTTACTCTTCTTTTAGATTTCAATACAGATTTTTAACTGTAAACCACAACTTTTGGAGACTCTACTTGTTTGTGACATAATTACATGAAGCTGCATTTAACATTTTATTGAGTAACAAGATAGAACTATCTTCCCAGGCCTCATACACTCGTGGATTCACAAGTGAAGGTATTAGCTAAGCTTTGGGCATATAAAACTGGATTCAATTTCTTGGCATCATTTCTGGGAATTTTAGTAAACCAATTGGTCTCCCTTGGTTGCATTCCCATTTGTGAAACAGGAAGAAAAACTCTTCCTATGACCCAGCAATATAAGGATTAAGGAAACACTTAATACCTAAAAGTGAAGCCTATAAAATTCACACACCCAGAACTACAGCCATGGATTTGGATAATAAACTTCAGGAACTGACAACTGCTTCATCCAAAATTCAAGGGACAGAGCAGGCACAGATGGCTCCAATGGAAGCCTGACATACCCTTAAAATAGCAAAGAACTGAGAAGAGTCTGCATGTATAAGCTTCTTTCTCTATAGGTTCACTATCAAGATGGTCTAGCATAAATCTATTGGAATGGAAAGGGGTGGAAAGAAGTAGTCTGCTCTCCTTCTGCCTTCTCCTTTCCCTTTTGCCAGAATTGACCCTAATGAAGTGAGCCAGACTTAAGAACTGACTGATTGAAACCAACTTCTTTTATTCTGGGTTGATTTAGCTGGTCAGTTGTCTGTTCCAATTCACTGCATGGCCACATATCAGAAAGAGCAAGAAAGAGTGGCTGAGACAGAGACAGGGCATTGCAGCCCCTTTGGCAGTACCAAAACATATTACTACAGCTTTTGAAAGTTGTCACAAAGAACTAGGTGAATTTGTAATGCTTTTAGTATCTGAATTAGCAGGTATTGTATTTACTGTGTATAAAATCAGAAATGCTTTAAAGCTGCCTGAGAAACAAGAACTATTATGCAATAATACCACTATAAAAATAACCGAGCTTGGCACTGCGTTCAAGCATTAACTGAGTTTTCCTTAGGCACCTTAAATTTGTACTTGCAATGGAAATTAATACTGGTTTCAGATATCTGTACAATGATGCTTCAAGCCTTTGCACTATTCTAACCATATAAAGGTAAAAAATCCTCTTCTGACCTAAATCAACATGGTATTCAAGAACATTCTTATCCTGTCAGCCCTCTGCTAAACAGCTCTATGCCCACAGCCATCATCAGGATGGTTTCAGTCCCTAGGTAGGTGAAACAAACTTTTTCACATTTACAGAACATCTTGTTGAAGTAACAAGACAAGAATCATATTCTTTGGTATCTCTACACATAGGAAACAAAAGCTGTTCCAAACTACATAGCTCATCACTCTCTGAAGCCAATAAAGCTTTTTCTTCTCCTCCAAAGGGTCTGTGGAGTCAGTGACAAAACAGTGTAACTAAGTGGTGCACACATGAAAATGCTGCCAAAGTGTTGTGAGTGCAATGGCACTCACATGTGTAAGTGTACAAATAGAATAGTATTAGCAAACAAACATAAGTAAAAATCTTACAGAAATAAAGAAAAAAAAACACTTTAAAATGAGAGTAGGAGTAATTTTCTAATTTCATTAGAGAGGTATAAAGAAATAAATAAGCATGAAGAAACAAACCAAAGCAGATGGCCTGTTGTGCCAAGAAAGTCTGTGGCTATATAAAATAGGAAAAGAAATCAGACTATCTTCATCAGACAGTTTTCTGGGTTTTAGTAACTGTCCCTCCCAGTTTTAGCTAAATAGCATTTTTTTTCCTGGAAGAACGAAAAATATCCTCTTCTTCCGAAGGGGAATTCTATTTTCATAAGTTTGCAGTGATGCAATATCACTTCTATGAAATTATCAAGCGTTTGTCACATATGTAGCAGCTGAGTAAATGTTAAAATCACATAGGACGCTGCTTGTTCCAACAAGCCATATTATTCACTGCTTCTGTTCTCACTAAATCATTTATCATTTTTTCCAGCATAACTATTTATAAGCAAATCATTATTCTCACAAATATGTTTCATTCACTCAGGTATACTTGTTTAGATGGTCCTTTGAGCCCCAGCCTGAAATCTGAATCCGCACGGGAAATCCAGCCTCGCATGGAGTCTGAATAAACTCGTGTCAGCCAGTCATGCAGAATTGTGACATTTGGGCTGTTCACTTGCTGTTCATCTGTGTTTGTGTATTGCTACTAGACCCACACAAAGGTAGAAACATTCCTGCTCAGGTTATATCAGCAGCCTTTTCTTGTAATATGGTATTTTTCTAAACTGGACTTCCTGCCCAGAATCCTGTGCAAAACCTCTGTTACTTGTGAAACTGATGTGCCTCACATTCACCAGTAAGCTCACAGAGAACTAAATATTCATGTCAGGATGAATTATTCCACTGTTGTGGGTGCTAACATCTGTGCAGAGACACTGGACTTCACCACTTTTATTTATAAAATAGGGGACAGAAGAGCCACAGCAGAGAGCTCACTCATGAGGAAATAGAAGCCTTTGAGATTATTTTTCCATTCCTCATTTTTTGAAGTTACTCAATCCAGGGCACAGTATCAGCTTCTTAGGATGACTTCAAGGTTAATGCGACCAGGTAATCACACTGACAAAGAAGGGATCTTCACAGAGGACAATGTGCACAAATATCTTCAACTAGCAGATCCCCATTTTCCTCTAATCATAGCTCTGTTACTTCCATGTGAGGAGGAAAAACAGTTGTAGTATTAAACCATTTCAAACTCCACCTGGAAGATTACAAATACGCAGCATAGATCATACTTATCCATATAAATCCCAGCATTATATGTGGTTAATGTATATATTCACTTATTAAACTGGCAAAAAAAATCTTGTGTCCTGCTAGAATGTAATTCCCTTGACCAAGTACCCATCTGACCATATAGAAACATATTTCCAAGGACTACCTTTTATTTTCACTTTTGGTATGGCACGTAGGGTAGCTTGCAGTAAAAAGCATTTTCTATTTGGACCAAAAGACAAAGACGTTTATGCTTAAACCAATATGCTTGATAAGCTATCTCCTGATTTACTTTGCCCTGGAACAGAATGTACTGCCACTGCAGAAGAACATTACCAAAGCTGGAAGGAGGATCAGGCTAGAAGAGTGAGAACCAAGACCTACCATTTGTCTTACAGTGTGCTAGGACATCCTTGAGAGCCAATCACAACCTAGGGCTTTACTGCACATAAATTGAGCTTTTTAGAAACTAATGATTCCAATGCAAAATACCAAAATTACACTCTTGTGACATATCAGGAAAATGTATTTTGCAAACACGAGCTCTTTGGTACTTAGAAGTACTGAATGAGTCTGCAGATCCCTACAGAGCTAGAAGAGCAGACAGCCTCTGTTCTTAGTTGCACTGCAAAGCCAGAACTTTCTCAAAGCTGTTCTTCTCTCTGATAACAGATGCTGTCAGCTGTTTTTAAGGATCTGGGACAAGGTGCAAGCCACATCTCTTTGGAAGACAATGGCACAACTATAATTTTGAGCTCTGCTCTTTCAAACCTACTTCTCTCACAGATTCATTAAAATATTTCACAGAATCACAGAATGTCCGGTTGGAAGTGACTCCAGGAGTCACCTGGTCCAACCATTTCTCCAGTGCTACAACAGAAGACTTGAAAATTGAAGGGAGAATTCCCACTACCAGATTTAACTCTATAAGTTAGTGTGATTGAAGACCTCAAGCAGCTACAGACCCCTGCAGCACTTCCAAATGAGAAACAACAACATCTCTGCTCATTGCCACACCTTCTGTGAACAGATGCAGCAATACATGTACGAATGAACTTACGTGGCAGCTGTGCTTTTTCACACCACAAGAACAGATCTGATCAAACAGCTCATGCAAAAGATATTCAGAACAGTGGCAGAATCTAGAGAGCTGGAGATACTTTGGTGGCCCCCTCTGGCTTGCAAGTGAGTTTCCTTTCCAACTGATGCATTTGTTATAAACACTGATTGTAGAGACGAATAGCACTGACTGCTTCTCAGTCACTGCCTGGGCTATTAAAACCATCAGGTTTGGGTGGAAACCTTCCTCTCAAAGATGACAAAGCAGCTTTTATTTAACAGAGTTTTTGGACTTCTCATTTTCCTTAAAATATGATTAATGGGAATGGTTCAGAAGGCAGGCTTGGATTTGCTTTCTGATGGTTCTATGAGTCATTACCACAAAAACAGACCAAGCAGAGAATGCAGTATAATGGCAGTCTATTGCACTGCCTGGTATTTGAAGCTTCATGGAACCACTTCATATATAATCTTTTCCTTTAAAACTAGCAAGAGTAGCAATAAATCGTATGCTATAAGGTAGGTGGGAGACAGTCTCATTATTCAAAGTAATCACACTTGTTTGGCATTCTCAGCTAATGAAAAACTACAATTGTTCCATTTGCTCTACTGTAATGGTAACTGGAAGTAATGGCAAGAGAAATTTCAGACTATCAGCACACTGAATTGCATTTCTTTGAGCTAAAAGTAGTCTCATCTCACATAATCCTCATGAAGGGCTAAGCTCAAAGGTCCACATAGCTGGTCCATTCAATTGGTGTAGCTAAGACCAGTTTCTGTAGCAGAAGTCTTATGAGAAATTACACAGACACAATGTTAGTTGTGTATTCATTACCATCCTAAATGGCCCGATCTCCACTGGCCTCTGTCTTCAGCAGTGAGGGATCTTTATATGAAGCTGAAAGGGATGACCAAGTAAAGCTTGATCATAGCATCACATGAAAGCACTCTCAGTGCAGAAAAGCACCAGTTAACTATTGCCCTGCCAGATACTCTTAAAAGAGAATGACGACTATTCAGAAGGACAGTCCAGCTGGAGTCCACTCCAGCTGCTTGCAGCTGATCAATGCCGGTAGGCCATTAGAGCTAGTAAGGCTAGTAGAATAAACCTAAATATGCCATTCCTCTTTGCTGTTGCAACAATATACTGCTGCTACAAGTTAATTACCTGTCATACATCCGACACTGAAATCACTTTTACTAGGTTAAAAAACATTGGAATTACTCCAGATGCTGCCAAGTCTTCTTGATTGATCTTCTCTGGAGCTCCACTCCAACCACTAGCATTCCATGATTCTGTGACTGTACTTTTTCCATAGAAAACTTTCTGTGAAAAGTATTTACTCTGTGGGTTATCTGCAACTGTGGGATTGTCTCTGCCCTTTATCAAGTCCACCACTTGATTACTTGCCTTAAATCATGTAGCTTGGTTTGGTTTGATTTTTTGCTGTTCCTTTGTCAAGTAATCTAACCTTTTTAAACAGAAAGGGATATCTCTTCTGTGTTTAAAATTACCCTAATTACTAAACATACATCATATAAAACTAGAAAATAAAATCAAAATGAAGACTCCTGTACTGGTACATCCAGTGCCTACAATATTAAGACTACTGGTTCTTAATTTTGACTATACTGCTTTGTTTCTGCAATCATACTTGAAAAAAGAAGCTCATTTTCCCTAATGCTCCAAGTAAGTGATGAGAGAGCCATAAACATCTACAAAGCAAAGTAAGAATCTTCATTTCCAAAAGTGTTCACAGATACTTTGCTAATGCATCCACCAGTCAGGAAGAATTTTCACCAAATTTAAAGTACAGTAAATAAGGAATAACTGTATGAGATTATCAGGATGTCTAAATTGTCACAAGGCAAAAAAAAAAGTAACGAAAAGAAGAAAATACTGACCTGAACTTGGATTTCGAGATGGTTTGACTAGAAAAGGAAAACACATTTTGTTACAGATGGAGGGTGAGGGAAATTAATTCTCTCTAGATTTTTTTTTAAATCAATAGATAAGAAATACATACAAAAAATTCTCAAATTTTAATAAAATCCACCATGAATGCTGGAATCCTGATGTCTCATTTACTTGCTGAAGTAGCATTTCTAAAGCTACACAACTTTTCTAAGTGAAAGAAAGGAAATCTCTATTAAACCTAAGTAAGAAGTCATGAAAATCTGAGCAAACAGAAGTGACCACCACGGGATACAGAAGTACTCCCACACCTTCAGTTATTGCCTAAAATTCTAGTTCTCTAGATCATGCACAATTCAACAGAAAACATTTCTTTGTTACATGGCACAGGAAGACATCCATAATTTTCTCATTATTTTGGACAGCATCTCTATTTTAGGAGAGCTTTCAGGTAAACAACTGGAAGGTTAAATGGTTTTATAGCTTAACTTGAAAACTTTAGGACTTCTCTAGTGCTGTAATAATGGGTCTAATATTAACTTACTGAAAGGCAAACACACCCCCACCGTGTCGTACAAAACCTGACTACTTGAAAGCAGTTTTGGCTAAATCAACAGAAGAGGGAAAGACTGATTCAAGCCGTGATGAGGAGGGTGGTGGTACTTGAAACCAAACCATGTGCTCACCATAGACTTCCACAGCACGCTGGGCTCTCTCCTTCTCCACTCACATTCTCAGTGTTCACCGACTCAGTTTCACTGGTGGGCATGCTTGCTGTTAGGAGACAGAAACTGCTTTAGAGTGCCAGCCAAGCAAGGCATTACACAAATGGTGAAGTTCTTCTCTACTACAAGAATGCCACCATTTTATGCAGGTCTAAGGAGAGCTTGGAACATCAAAGAATAGCAGATGATGTCAAACACTTCATCAGACCTCCTAACAGAAGAAAGCACATGCAATTCCAGAGCGTATTGTAGCTTTTTTGTTTCTGATCACTGAGTCAACACAGCCGTTTAAAAAGTGCTACAGAATACAACCCAGAGAAGCTTTGTAACCAAGAGCATGCTACCCCTAGTAGAGAAATTAAGCTGAGCTAGATTTTTTAACTTTGCAGTTGAAAGTGTTCTATTAACATTCTGCAGGTGCTTATCAGTTTAAGCGTTGTTAACAGTCTTCCTAATCCCATGACCAAAGTTCTTCTGAGAATAGGAACTATCACACTGAGGATACTGACCACTCTATGCTTTTACCTCCATTAGGAATCATCAAGGCAAGATGCTAGAGAGTAGAAATCCTGCCTGCAAATACTATAGGAGGAGACAGGAAGAAGCACTGGGAATGGCAGAATGGGTACGACACAGGATGATAAGAATTGCTACTAATAAAAAACAGAATAACTACATTTTGTTACAGAGAGAATTACTGTACTGAACAGTTAGCAATTGTAGCTAACAGGGTTTTAAGACAAAACTCATTTTCAGATTGGTTATCATCATTTCTCTTCAAATCAATTGAAATATTGAGGGAAGATAACATATGTCAAAAGGGGTTAGGAAATTATGACAGCCAAAGTTCTCAATACTTCCTAAGGAAGAACATTACTTGCAAAGCAAGCATGACAGGAAAACCTCTGGAACAAGAAAAGTGTAAATTCAGTGTTGCTGAATATCATATACAGGAAAAAGATCATATAAAGTGGCAGAAAACGAGAGATAGAAGACACACTCAAACTACTGTAGAACAGCAAGAACTAAAGAGAACAAGAGTATCTTAAATGTGTTCTGGGGTATATCTTCTGCTGTTTTGATGGCTTGCTTGATTGCGTTGTTGGGGAGGGTTTAAGCCTATGTCTGTGGCCTGAGAGAACTGAAGGCAGAAGGGCTACAATGCCTATTTCTGTTAGGGATGTTCCACAATTTTAGTAGCCTAAAGAAGACTTAAAGTAGACTTAATTACAAACATCTTAATATAAGCAAGACAAGAATCATTCCCTTCATTTTCATATTTGTCTAAAGATCAGGTGCAAAATGGATACTGTTCGTTTCTGTTAGCACAGCCTCTCTATTGCCTCAACACTGACACAGACATACACAGAAATGGTAAGTGGTCCTCTGCTTTCCATGCCCATCAGCTGCACCCAATCTGAGAGATCAACAAGTCTATGCAGGGTAGATGCTCAGCTACTATTTGCAACAGCTGAGAATCTGTCCCCATAAATGTAAGTCCTATTAAAGGAAATGTTAAACACAGAGCTGGCATAACAAAGAAAGATGCAAAATGTCCATGCATATCCGAATGAACAAGCCACTTCAGGCAGTAAGCACAGCAAAATCTTCTTTCACAAGGCTCTTTTGTTTTGATCAATCTTTAAAAATATCTCTGCAATTGCTCTAGGAAAAATTCCTGGTTAGCACCTGCAAGTGCCACAGTTCCAGCATCACACTTCTCCTTATAAATCCGGGTTTTAAAATGAACCTTTTTAGTCTCATGTGAACTTCCCAGCTTGCAGTCACAGTTCCAACGGAATTTCATTCACAAGTAAAGCAAATAATCCTTTCAAAGGGTTTAAGGAGAAAAAAAATTACAAAACACCTTCATAAATAGCTTTAGATCTTCAGAACTAGCAGGTTTTATCTTCAAAATTCCAGTGTCTTTCTGTGTCTGGTGAAGAACTGAAACTGCTGTCTTGTGCTGGGTCACTTGCATACTGTTAGGAAATACAATATTATAGCTGCCTAATGATGAGCTTTTTAGCACTCATGATGGGCAACTACAAAATATGAGTGCAGAAGTCTTGCTTCATACTATGTTGCCAAGGGCTGCCACGAAAGCAGAGCTGGGACCACTTTTGCAAGTACTACATATGTGCAATGTCTCACTTGTGTTTCAAATGTATCAACCCTTCCCTTATCTAAAAGCAGTACCTAGAATCCAGTTCCTCACAAAGTGTTAGTGTCACATAAATGCTATTTAATACCTGCCAAATGATTTCTTTTGAAGTGCAAAGCAGTATAATATTATTTCATGTTTACTCAGATTTGATGCATTGGCCCACAGTAAGATCTACCAGCCCTTTTAGAACAAGACTTCACAAAGAGAAACAAAGAAATATTTTTGTCTACTGAAGTCAGTGTAAATTCTACTTATTAACAGCTGGAGTGTTATTTTTCCAATTCAGACATCTCTATTGCTTTAGCTCTGTTAGTGACTTGCAGGTGCTACGTTGCAAAAACAGAAGAGTGAAAAAGAGAACCATAGACTGTTAAGTTTACATGATAAATTCATCTATCATTACACTGTAAATTTATATGCCAAAAGAAATAAGTGACAGAAGTACTGAGAAAAGTACCATGTGGAAGTCTAACTCCAGCAATGCTAGCAAGTCATTAAATCTTTAGCCAGAAGAAAACAGCAACAGCACTGCATGACCACATCCACTCTTGCTAATGCAAGCAACCTGCCAAGTCTTTAAAAGACTCAATTTCATGACCACAGCTTTTTAAGGGCAGTGTTGATAGCACAAAGCACAGCACAGCACGCAGAATGAACTTTTGAAAGACTGGTTTCAGTAAGGCCAGCTTTGACATCTTCAAACTGATACCCTGCCCTTACTGTATTAGTATTTTTCTGGAAAGATAATCTAGATTTTTAGATAGTATCAGTTCTCTTTAAGTATCATAACTGTTTTCAAATGAAGGAATGCTTGCATTAGGCAATAAAAACAACATACAGAGCATGCAGGTCAATACTTTCTTGAGTATATGGAAAATAGGTCAAATATATCAACTACATTTTATTTCTGCAGATAAGAAAATAGATTGGTTTTCTCACATTATAATGTTCACTATTTATTCTAAACAGTTTCCAGATTTTGGAATTTCAAATTCCACTCTAAAACATAACATAACTAATGAATAGCTAAGAGCAAGTCAGCGACCATCAGCATAGGTATGCCCTAGCCAGCTGGAGCTGGAAGAAATATGTTCCATGGTCTTAAAATATAATTTACTGTTGCTGTAGAACTAGCCTCCTGCTGTAGAAGGCTAAATTACACCCTGAATTACTCAACTGTGGTGGCAAGTATTACTGGAATTGTTTTCCTCTGAAGTTACTCTGGTTCAACATTAGCTATGTATTTTTGATCCGTAGGCTGATCTCACTTCCACACTGAAGCACCTTGGGTAGCTTTCCGGTTATGTGTGCCAAAGGCAAACAGCAGCAGAAGTGGAATGATCTGTACAGCAAGTCAGATAATGTGGCAAAACTTTAGAATCACAGAGCTTGTCTGGAGGTTCTAGCAGGGGAATGCAGCTACTGTATACCCTTGACCAATCAACAGTACCATCTCTATCAGGGAAGGTCATCCTCTCCAACCAAGTGCACAGCTTCAGGAGTGATGCACATGGAGCAGTGAGGGAGGAAGGGGACACCTGCCTAGCCAGCCAGAACAGCCAAATCAACCCTGGTGATCAATGGGGTGACAGATGTCACAGCCAGATCACCCTCATACCCATAGAATAACCTTGTGGAATAGTCATCTTCTGACAGTAACATCCATCCAATTCCATGGGCTCCAAAACTCTCCTAATCCTTTCTAAAATCAGCACACAGATTTTCTGAATTCTTTACACCAAATCTTTGAGGTAGTCAAACAAGAAAGGAAAAAAAAATCTCAAGAGGGGCAACATTACTTCACATGAATTTCAATTTTTCTTAAGTCTTCTGTACATTCAGAATACACATCAACAAGAAGTGGTACTACCTATTCAGACCCTGAAGCTTCTCAAAGTAAATTCAGTTTAAGGACAGGCTGCCTGAAAGATAATTCTACATGACACCATCGTGAGGTATCTGTTTTCATAGCACAGATTTAATTTTGATACTACCAACAATCATTTTTATAGGCTCTCTCTTTTTCAGGCAGTCCATGGAAACTCTGTGTCAGGCTGAATAGTTGCATAGCAGTGGAAGTAGTCACTCTGCATTACAGAAACATCACTGAACCAAGCACTTCTTGTTTGAAGGATAATGCCATAAATCCTATGATGTTGTATACCCTACTAGTGTTGTGCTTTTAATAGAAAGAGAGTAAGAGGTAATACAAATAAACATATTTAGGGAGGGATTTCTAATTCTGTAATAGTGTAAGTCTGAGCTACTCAGATCAGCATAATAGCCTCAACAAATACAAAAAGAAACAGACTTAGGCCACCAATTCTTAATTTGGCAAAATCCTGCTCGTACAATGTATACCTGCCTTGCCAGAAGGAGATGAGACCAAGTCAGTGCACACATACTTGAGAACGTTTTTGACTAGCATGGTTCAGGTATTAGTATTGAGACAGCATTTGCATTTGGTAAATGACAGCAAGTTTTCAGCCTGTTCCACGCAGCTTCATGGCTGAAATCAGAACCGAAACTTGCCTGTTTAAATGCTGTATCGAAACACATATCCAAAGCAAAAGTGCAAACATTGCCCTTTAGAAATTTTTAAGGAAAAATTATTCCAGGCTGAAAAGCTGTGTGAGCCATTAGAAAATAGATGGAACAGTTATATAAATAATTTCATGTATTCATAGCAAATCAGTCCATCAGGTCTTAGCAATTTCTGACTTAACATTTTGCATCCTTTTAACTGGATCAGATTGGTCAGCCTCAGTCTGAGTCATGATAGCGATTCTCAGAGCAGCAAGGGCAGTTGGCTCCAATAAATTTGTAGGTAGGATTAAAATGATATCTCCTAATTACTACAATTTTGATTATGTTAAATCAACACAGTTGCCAGTATTAAAAAAGTGTGAGCTTTAAAGCAGGTGTCATATTCTAAAACCTCTGTTTGTCTGCACTGGGAAAGAAACTGAAAAAAACAAACAACCCACCTGCCACAAACTTGACAGGGGAAAGGAAAAAACACTAACAAGAGGAGTTATAGTAAATGTTTGTTATGCTTTGTTCGATTCTACATTAAAAGTTTTATTAATAAATAGCAAGAGTTATCCTACTGGGCTAAGCTTACACTATACTGAGTTATAAACTTTGCAAAACACTTTGATTCATTTCTTCCTACCTGAATTAAAAACACACCTTTCATCTGGATTACCTCACTTCTGAAAAAGAAAACCTGATCTTCGAAATGAGAGTAGTCACAGGCAAAGACACTTCACTGGAAAGCTACTAGGGTTAAAGACTACGTTTATTCAAGGTAGAGCACTGCAGCACCAATCTATTCCAAACATGCACTCAAAGCAGCAGAACTGCATGCACCAGCATCTGCATGCTCGAGATGTATCCGCCTTCGTTAGGGAAAGCGCATACACCGTGTGCTTTCAAAAGCTAACACATCAAATGCAGTTTTGGCACAAAAGAAACTTCAACTGCAAACCAGAACATGTTTTACCATGTTTATTGGAAGAACGGCCAAAGCAACTAAGTCTGCTTTTCTTCTTCTCTTCCATTAAGTCAGCCAATGTAACCCCTTGGTGTTAAGTACAAGTAATCCCAGCATTTACACAGTAGATGGCAGCCGTTGCAACGCAAAAAATAAAGACGTGTCCATACATACAACACAGGCAACGTTAGGCAAAACACATTGAAATTACTGGCAGCATAACTAGCCAGAGTTAAACCCCTCACCTCTCACTCATCTTTGTATTCTGATCTAAATTTGCAATGCTTTTAAGTCAATGAAAGGTTTTATCACTGACTTCAGGGTAAGTAGCTACAGGTTCACAATAAAGACGTAAGACTTTACTGAAGGCATATTTACAATTCTAGTACTTCAAAGAGATTCCTTTAATAGTCTTGAATATCCACCCACTACCAGCAACAGAGGTGTACGACTACAGGGGGATCATATGTAAATAGCTTTATGTAATGACTTCTCTGGTCAGAAACTGTAACATCCTGAGGTACCTACATCACATTTTTGAAGATTACATAAATTCTTAATCCCTGATTTAGCTGCCTTTGAAATCTATACCTATTCCTGCCATACAGAGAACAGATCTTCTGCGTCCTAAACCCAGAAATTTTCCACATCACTGAAGAGCATTATGGTGACCTTCTATCACCATAAATCTTGATCATCCAGAGGTTTAGGTTTAGCAGGGGCACAGCTGCCTAGAAGCCTGCAAATACCTATTTCTGCCTATCTTGGGACCCAGCCCTACCTTTATGCCTCAAAAACAGTTCTAGAGACCTATCACCAGTATATTCGGACTCAGTTTATTCCCTAAAATTACTACTCAGAATTATTAACATAGCTAAATGTCACATGACTCCCAAACAGGTAGTTCATTATCTTAACTATTCTCCTAACCCCAAGCCTTCCCATGAAATACCTAGATACAGTTTGTGCTGTCTCTCATCATACCTCTCCGTGCAATGTGATACACAGCACAGCATGTCTTGAATGCAAGGAGGTGGAGCGATTCAGCAGCCCTTCCTGCGTTATGCTCTGGTGCAGCTGCTCTTAAATTCCAACCCACATATTTAAGAACATGTGCACAAACCCAGAGGCATGCTAGGAGACTGCTTAATCGTCAGAAATTTCCACTCAAAATAGCCATATATGCATGCCTGAAATTAAATTATTTGGATTTGTTTAAAAGTTAATTTAATTACTTCTATTTTCACTCTGCAAGTCTCCTCCAACTTAACTTACCCTAAAATTACATCTAAGTTAACAGTTCAGAGCCAGCAACTATGCACACACATTTTCTTTTGATTTATGCAAGACCTGTATGACCTAGAAGCTGTTCAAAGAACGCTGGAGCAAACAGTCCTTTTGCATCATATTAGCAAACATCCAGTTTGAACAGGATGCACGAAGTTCCTGGGCTTTCACCTGCAGACTTGCAAACCAAGTCCATCAGCACCACAGCATGACTGTCAAACACCATGCAAATTCAGCATCATCTGCGATTCTGCCTGGCTGGCTACAAAATGCATTCATTCTGTGAAAAATGCAACCTTTTATGTCTCAGGATTTTAGACTAATACTCAAACCTTCCACAGCAACAGTAGCAATAATTTGGTGAGTGAACTCTTTGGCTTTTTGCTCTGCTCCAGATAAAAACTCTGCGCTACAGATTTTCATACAGACAGAAGTTATTCCTTTCTGGGTGATGCTGGCATCAACGTCAATCCACAAGTTGCCTTCCAGCTTCTAATAAAATCGTAGTTTCCTTCTAATCAGTAACACTGCTTCATACCCAACTTGTATTGCAAACTAAAGGGCTAATAAAATTCTGAACCTCATAATTTAAAAAAGAAAAAACCCTAAAACTTGAACTATGTGCAATGCAGAGGCAAGTTTACAGACACCTCAATATCAAACCCTTGTCACTATCTCTGGAAAGTACTATAGTTTAAAAGAACGGTTAACAATAAATTAGCAGCACTAGAAGGAAAAGAACAGTAATGTATTTTTCAACTCAGAAAATAATATTCTGAGTTGCCTTTGACAAAGTGCTTGTGGATGCATTTTCTTACAGAATACTCAATGGTGTCTGAAAGAATAAATACCATGACTCTCCACACTACCACAAGAACAACACAGTGCTACTTATCATTAGTACATACTGAAATTTGGTCTTCAATCTTATGTTTAGTATCAAATCATAAACCACATGCTGAAGCCATGTTCTCGTTTGTGCACAGCACTAAAAGTTCTCATTAAAATTTTAACTGCTACTATGAAAACATTGCTAAGAGACTAAAATTACCTCTACTGTATTAAAACACTAAAGTACTGCAGTTACTCAAGATTTCTACATAGAATTGGATTATAACTTTTGTAGTTGTTGCAGTAGCATGGAACTAACTTGTTTCTTTAAGTAAGGACTCAGGTCAGAAGCACTGGAGAGCTATTAGAGCATGAGTTACATCTCCTATAAGACACTATACACTACTGTCAAATAAATACATTGTAAGTCATAACTGCATTTCTTGGCATCAAACAAAAATCCCAACAAGATTTCCTTTGTTTCAAACTCAGCTAATACATCTAGTAAAAAAAATAAGACCTCCTATAGTTTTCCTGACTATCAGCACGATTCAGAATGTAATTGTCTTACTTTAAAACTCAAAAAAAAAATCCTCATTATTAGCATAAAGTTTTGTTTTTTTTACTATAGTTTTGGCCATATTTTTTGAGCTTCTTGTATTATTACTACTACTGCATACAGACACTGGCAAACACACACTCTTCTTGACTAAGGACTTAGAATGGCACACAGTGGCACATTGTACACTTTTAACAAGAAAAAGAGAGTAACGTTTTTAAGTGTCAGTAGTGACTGAGTGCAGACAATGAGTTGTACACAGACAGCTCAGAGCAGAATTTTGCTGTAAGATTGTGAATGATCTCCCATCACTAAGAATCTACATACTAACGGTGGTGACTGTTCTGCTAAGAAACACCTTTGCAAAATGGAAGTCAGAAAGCAACATCAGACAGGCTGCATTTACCCCAGTGTAACATTCCTAAGAGCATTCAAACTGTTCCAGGTAGAAGTAGCACAGAGTAAAGAACACATACTGTTCCGTTTGCCTTCCTCATCAACCTCTTCATCATTCTCAGGGTCAATGTCTTCTGCCTGTGTAATCCAGTCTAAATATCCCTTCAGATCTTCTTCAAGTTGTTGTTTTTCACGTAGCTTCTGAAAGTCTCCTCGGGCCTTGGCTTTTTCTCTTTCCTTGGAAAATTCTCTAACAAATTCAGATAAAGCAGAAAAAAAAAACCACTGATTGTCAAATTCCCAGCCATTTCCCCCTAGGTCTTGACATTGCACAATAACATACTGACACAGAAAATGAACTGAATAAACCACACCAAAGATCAGAGAGCTTATTTGAAAACAAGACAGTGGTACAAAGAAGTCATGGCAAATCCCTGTCACGTTACATCAAAACTTTCACAGCTTTTATAATATCATTGAAAATTAAGCAGTATATTCTTGACTGTTCTCATAAGGGAAAGAGTTCCATCACCCCTATTTAGTTATGTGCTCTTTTGCAGAGATTTAAAAAGCAGCTTTATCTAATAGCTATGAAGAGAAACTGACTTGCAGTCATGAAGTAATTTCAGAGAGCAGAGCATCAGTTTCAGTGAAAATTCTGACATCTAGTTCTAAGATTCTTCCTCTTCCAGTCACCATTTATGGGCCATGCCCAATGTCAACATTTTAGAGAGTGGCCAATTAGCCTCAAACCAGCACATCCAAACATACTTATTTCAGGGTATGGGTCACAAAATTCAACTAATAAGCTCTCTCTTAACTGCCTCATACGCAGACACCTGCACCATTTGAGATCTGGATGTTCTACCCTTTTGCTCCCTATAATGGAATCTAGAAGCCTTATTCTTACAGGTGAGAAATGCAGTCTTTTATATAAACTGAATCCTTCTCTTATTGCTCCAGTCTCAAGAAAATGAATTTCACTATCTTGTTTAGTTCATTATCTGGGTCAATCTCTAAATCATCACAGAATAACTAATTTTAAGTTATGCTCTTTGAGCATGCCTACTGAGGGAGGCCTCTTCCAACATGAATAACCCCCATGAAGTTTCAATTCCCTCAATGACTCAAGACAATCATCCAGAAATTCCTTCACCACATCTCATATGCTGACATTATGACAGCATTTCCTGTGATGCAGAGCTCCAAACATCTAACTCCCCACACTAGAAGGATCAAGCATTTTCCAATGTATCTGAGCATCCATATATATGACTGGGAGTAAGCAAGCATCCTTTCAATTATATTCTAACTCTGTACCAATTTAAAACTAAGGTTGTTCTGATTAACCTGTTACTCTTACAATAAGGGATTAATGAGCTGAATTAGTTTCCTTTACTGTGAATCTGCATCCAGTTAATTTCTTGTGAACTTTAAGTTGGAAATATATCCTAATTAAAACACTTCCAAGGGGAAATTTATTAAAGCATTGAATAATGTCCTTATTCAAGTGCAAAATTATTAGAGTATTAGTGCAACACTTGCAAAACATTTGAACAATGTGAGCACAATTATCAATATGATGCTGTCCTGCTAACAAAACATAGTGGAATAATTGAAAGCCTCAATTTTTCAAAGTAATGTTTCATTTGTGTGACAGATACTATTTATTTGGAATTGCAAATACAATCTCTCCAGGGTCTGTTTGCTTTCTATGTTTATTGCTTTATTCACAGTGTGCAAATACATCTTCTAATCACTACATTTCTGCTTTGACATTAGTAAATTTAAAAGTTAAGCTCTTTAAGTGCAACCCCACAGATACTGGCTTGGGGTTTTTGTTTCTGGTTTTGTGTTGGTGTGTTGTGGCTTGGGGCGGTTTGTTTGGTTTGGTTTTTTGGTTGGTTGGTTTCATTTTATAGTGTTAAATGTAAAAAGTTAAAAAGCTTTCTCTTGCAAAAGCAGAGAGACAGGCACTACGTATTTTACAGCTGAGGACTGACTCAAAGATGCAGTTTGGCATGTGGAGATCACCCAGTTTCATCTGATGGCACTGTAATGAAGCTGAAGAATGCCAGTGCTTGCTTTGCATTTGCTACCCTTCACCTAGCATCCAAGGACAAGGTCACCCCTTAAAAATGCTTGCTAAAGAGAGATCAACAGATCTCTCCAAGGGATGATTTCTTCTTCTTTTCTTTAAGAAAAGCAAGCAAACAAAACCCAAAACAAACCAAAACAACAAAAAATCAGAAAGATTTAATCGTCTGGCAGATGTCACAAGCCTACGACAAATTGTTTAGTTTATGGGGTGCTGGGCTTAAACTCAGAGTATCAAAGAGGTCACTCTTTCCATGTTATTAAGGCAACATACTGTTGACATTCCTTAGGAAGTATCTTGGAAAAAAAGAAATCTTTACTAAATATCTGGGTTTGGTCAGTTAAGTCCTTCGAGATCCTTAAGCTTTTTATTAAGGTGAAGGATATGTGATGGGAGTAATGTAAAATGCAAGCTGCTGTTATTACATAAAGCAAAAGAAACCATGTAAAAAATAAGCCACTGGCAAAGCTGATAGTTCTAACAGCACCTCTCTCATGACAGAAATAACTCTTAACTTGGACTTTACATTAAAGTGCTGTACATGGAGAATTAAACCCACCTTTTTGTACACACGGCTAACTGACCTGTCACTGTAATATGGTGCAGAAGTCAGACATTGCCTTGTTAAATGCTGCTTTGGGAGAGATGCAGTGGTGCTTTATTTACACAGTATTTTAAATTTTATTTTTCTTTTTAAATATGACTCTTTGTAAGGAAGTATATCACCTGAGAAGACTACATTTTCTTTAAGGGAGGGAGAAATCTGGCTCTATGGTATTTTTTCCTACCACAGCCACAAAGAAGTGACATCCCTCAGGCCACATACGTACATATATTCCTTTACTGAAATACCATCATTGGACTATAAAGTGTTTCCCATTGGCAAAACAAGAGCATTTTTTTCCCCCAAAACCCAGTAAGTTATTTGAAAAAGACAATTAAGTGAGATGAGGGAGCAATTCTGGCTCTTTAGAATTTCCAAAGACATTTAGACAAGATACTTCAATACTTAGAGGAAGATACTTCACCATTGGCAGACCTCCTGGAAGGAGGAATAGGGCATCTGCTTGTGCACATTCACAGCTACACAGAGTCCAGGCTACATCCAGAGGAGAAAGAAAAAACTTTTGGCTACATAGTCAGCACAGGTACTGACATGGTTAGGCTACTGTCCTGAACTAGCTTTCCTGATAGTTACTGACCTAGTAACACATTTTAGACAACTATGAAGTTGACAAGCTTAAGAAGTGGCACATTAATTATGCTAAGTGGACTTAAACTCTGCAAATATTTGGTTTCACCAGCACCTGTGCTAAGAGCTAACTTCAGAATACATATTTCATTCTGGCTTGATAAAATGATCTTGATCTGGCATTAGAAAGTGTATTTGGGGTGAGGGCATGCGGTGGTGGTCATTGACTAAAATGGCAAAAACTGTACTCACAGGGCAGTTGTGACTCTGCTAGCAGTCATAAGGGGTCTCTCCAATAAAATGGCTAGAGACCAATTTAAATCACAAGTTGCAAACTGAAAAATACCAAGGAGCTAATGCAATTTAGCACCAGCATAGGTGAAACAAAAATCAAGTCTATTGCCTGGAACACTTTTATTTAAAAACAAATCAAGTAATTTCCATAAAGCATAGAACTCAATGTACATGATTTTGCCCTAATTTCAACTAGAAAAAGCCAAACTCACCACTGTTTTGTCATTTAAAGAATAATATGCTTCAAAATTAAGATTTTAGGTTAGCAAGGCTAGAAAGAGCTTTCAGTAAATCTCTTCTGAAGAATCTTGTAAAGCACCCTGTATAATTACCTCTTTGCTTTCAAAAGTATCTTTTCTGAAGGACAGTCTATTGCTATCTAGATGGAGGCAATTTGCTTTTGATTTTACTGCAAATGCAAATAAATTGGATGACCCAGCCCTAGCCAGCCTAGTTTTGATCTAGTTAAATATGATTTAAAATTGCAGCATATGACAATATCCTGTAAACTGAAGCCTTAGTATAAATAACTTGGTCAATTGCACCTGCATCTGAAAGGAGACATCAACTTGTGAAGTAAAGCATTATTGGAGATCAACCTGCGTAATCTAGTTTATCTTTATTGCTAAACTGCTACATTAAATGTTATTGCCCAAAAAACCTCCTTGTCTCCTTGCACAAAGATGATCTCACTTCTCTGTCTAGGCACAACGCTCTCATCAACATCAGTAGCTGTTGAGGCAGAAGCATATAAAATGCAGGTTTTGGTTCATGCTTCAATAGTCCAGGGCAATCATTTTCATGGCAAGTTTCTCTTTATTCAGCAGAGTGAAATAACTCCTGCTGGCACTCATCAGCTAGGAATGGCTTGATGCAAGAGGGTAGAAGTGGCAGCAGGGAGCATCCTTTGGGACTCTATTACATGTCTCTGGTTCTCACACCTTAATTTGAGGCAGGGTCATATTAACCAAAAATCTCAAGAAGAGAGTTAGTTTAAACATGACTATGTGGTATAGCCCCCCTTCTCTTTGTAACTCATGGGCAGGATAACTAGGGAGTTGTGTATACTGGTCTCCTATCAGCTCTAAGTCCTTCCATGTCAACAGCCGTGCACTTCTCATACAGGAGTTTGTGCAGCAGGCTGAGTGCTGCTCAATCTCCTGTGCATTACTAGGCATTGATGATAGCAAACAAACAGTTGCCTTTCACATCTAAGCATAAGCCAAGACATTAATTCATCAGTGACCATATGCTGCCCCTTTGAGTCACTGTAAACAGAGCGAGGGAAAGTTCATCTACTGCAGTAAGAAACTTACTGCACATGGGGTCTGGTACCCGGAAAGTGTAATGCTAATGCTCTATGTAGAACTGTCACCCAGACATACTTGACTCTCGCTTATTTGCAGAAAACAGTCACATAACAACAAAAATGTACTCACAGGAGTACAGTGTTGGCCACCAGGCTCATAAAAGAGGTTTCACACAGTGGTAACCATACCAACCAACAAATTAGCAGAATCAAATCTGAGAACTCAAATTGCTTCAGCTGTACAAATAAGCATGGACAACAGCTCTCAGCTGGGTGTTATGTGCAACAGATGTAGAGAGACATAAAAAAAGATTAAGTAATATCACATCTCTCTGTACTGCAGATTTGTATACATCATTGCCACTCTTTCTATAAACAATAAAAACTGATAGGCTGAAAACTGTAGAATTATTTCTGCAGCACAAAATATTCTAGCAGGGATCTTCCCTGAGAAATGAACATCAGGTTCGTGATGGGGAAATGCAAACTGGTACTCCCTACCCACCGTTATTTCTATATAGTTTGTTATCAATTGACAAGATGTATATTTAACACAACCTCTGTGCAGCAGAGGGCCTATGTGCCATTACTGTGCCAGAGCACAAAGGAATGGAACGGGATATTCTGCACTAAGAGTGAAATAAGGAGCACCTCGATAGAGCAACAAAACTGAGATCTAATGTTTCAGACTGTCATTACACCTGCATATTAAGATGTGCTCACTCTGGTCTGACTAGAGATCTGTTTGTCTCAGGACACACTGGATTTGTTAGAGGAAGAACTAGCAGCACTGAGTGTAGAACCACAGTTCAGTGTGCATTCACTCCACCACTGTTATATGCACTGTCAACACAGTTTTTGAAAGTGATGAGTTTGTCACCTGCCAAGAGCCTATTAACAAACATCGGGGAGGACTAATTCCTAATGAGCCAACAAGACTGAAATAAAGTCAGTTCCCTTCAAGCTCTTAATAGGACCAAGCTACTCCTGTTGGCTTTATTGGTCTTTTTCTAAAGCAGTTGGAGTTACTACTGTCTACAGCTGACAATACTTGTCATTTACTGTTACTATAACTTGCTATTTACTGTTACTATATCTGATTGATCATTCCAGGAGAGTATTTGTTTTTTATCTATTTGGTTTTTATCTGTTTGAGTTTTAACAGTCACACAGCAAACAGAAAAACATGCTTTAGGTCATAACCTCTGAAGATCTAGAGCTGAAGCCCTGCCCCTCTTTTTGTATGTGTGTGTATTTATTTACGTGAGGAAGTTAAATTCATCTCTGTAGTTTTGGTTTGGTTTGTGGTTTTTATTTACTAGGCATTCCCTCTGCTGTGAAAAGGAACACTGTCAAAAACATTTCCTTTCCCTTTTGCTGAAGGGCCATGGATGGCAGCTGACTGCCATTTCTATTTGGTGCATCATTATTCAAATGTCTTTTTCTATGATTTTTTTTCTATATATACTGTAGACAACAGTTCTTAGGTGTATAAGCTGATCTGCAACAACATATTTTATATGACATTAATTGACAGATATTGCTATGAGATTACCATGGATGAATATATACCCTTAGCTTTTAGGATCATTATGAACATACATTGCAAATAATACTGTGGGAAAGCAATTGAAAAAATCATTCTCTTAGTAACCTGCAAGACTTGCATGTAGGAGTATGTAAGGACACGTCAAAGCTTATGTTTTGGTGTCCTTTAGCAAGGCAATAAATTCAACTTACAAAGATTTATTAAAGTGTGTTTGAAAAGTCTTATTTGTTCCCATGGCTACCCAAAGAAATACTCATGCCTTGAGCAGAAAATGCCGTCAGTGGAAACCATCCTCTAAAGATAAGGGCTATCTTCAGGAATAGATTATCATGCATCGTTAAAAGCCAAGCCTCTTGATAAATAAGTTATGATGTTGTATAATTTATTGTTTTCTCTATTCATAGTAGTTTAATGCTTATTTATATTAACTTCCAACACACTTCTAAAGGTACTGTCAGAGTGGATGAGTATCTCTCTTCCCTTTAAGGTTTAGCATCTCTTTTCCCATTTTTAAGGTTCAGCATCATTTGTTAACTTTCCAATCATCTCATCTTTATAATTTCTAATTTAACACCAGAATTAGACACAGTACTCCAGGTGGGGTCTCATAAGAGAAGAGGAGAAGAATCACCTCCCTCGTCCTGCTGGTCACATATCTTCTAATGCAGCACAGGACACAGCTTGCCTTCTAGGCTGCAAGCATGCAATGGCAGCTCCTGTTGAGTTTTATATTGGCTGACAACCCCAAATCCTTCTCCTTGAGACCACTCTCAACTGACTCCTCACCAGCCTATATTTGTGCTTGCAATTGCTCTGACTCAGGTGTATGACCTTGCGCATGGCCTTGTTGAACCTCATGACTCTGTCTTGGGCCTACCTCCACATCCTGTCCAAGTCCCTCTGGATGGCTTCCTTTCCCTCCAGCATGTCAATCAGATGACACAGCTTGGTGATGCACTCAGTTCCACTGCCCACATTGCTAACAAATTTTAAACACCACTGGTCCTGGTGCTGACCCCTCAGGGATGCCACTTATCATTAGTCTCCATTTGGGCATTGAGCTGTTGTATGCAACTCTCTGAATACAGCCATCCAGCCATAACGTGAACAAGCAAAACTGCAGAGCAGCCCAAGATAATAACAGTGCAAAGGCATCTGAACACAACTGCAAGCATTTTACCCTGTATTTCCAAGTATTGGAAGAATTGAAAAAGACAGTCTTACTGTGAAAGATCAGCTGACAACCCAGCTAGATGCCCAAGAAATTCACTGTCATGAAAAGTTACCAACAGGCATATTTTGAACCACATTTCCCAATATAATCTGGAGTGGGAACCAGAACAAGTTTTTTCTAGTATGTTAGGGAAGAGGTGCTTGTCAAGTCTGTTCTCAGGCTGGAGCTACAGCTTCCTTCAGGCCCTTTGGCAAAGACAGGCCAAAAGCCCTCACTAGGTGCTTTTCCTAAAGCCACATCTATCATCGTCTCTAGAGCCATTTGAGAGCTCTTTGTCAGAGTAGGACTAGGGGCATTAAGGTCTTTTCCAGAGCGAAATAGGTGTTCAATTGTTCAACCATTCATCAGAGATGATTTACAGAATCAGAATTTAGTGCCTGTTCTAGAGCCCTTCCCCATACGTTTTTTTCTGGATTATTTGGAAGAGTCCTTTACTAGAAATGCTCTAGAGATGTTTCTGTTGCAACTATCTAGAGCCTGTTTCTGGAGAGCACCTCTACAGACAGATCCTGGACAATTTATACACGTACAATTTTTTTTCTCCTGGAGCTGGAACCTTTTTTTTAAACTGGCTTTGAAATTTCTGAGGTGGAATCAGAGCCTGAGCAGAAACTGAAGCCATTTCTAAAACCTGTCTGGCAGCCCTCTTCTAGAATGTTTTATCCTGTAGACTCCTGCAACCTGAAAGAGTTTTTCAACTGAGAATTCACAAATAATGTGAATAATTAACTAGAGTTTAATACAGAGTGAAAACTAGAGTATTTTGTAAAAGCTGAATTATCTCAAGCCTATGAATTCTCTCCAGCCTTGTTATTCATGAGAATATTTAGGAAAAAAATATCTCCACAAGTCAGCTTCCATGCAGAAATCAAAATATTTACCACATGCAGATTCCACACATACATTGTTTCTGTTATTTTACACATCTGTTATTAAAAATATTAACTCTATTTTTAAAAACATCACCATCAACAGGCAAAACTGACACAGATCATCAGGAAATACTCACCTTCAGAAATGGCTAGATGTAAAAAAGATCTCCCAAATGATCATTCTCATCCATTTACACAGTATCTAAATACATCAAACATGCAGTGCACAAGAGGCATTACAGAAATACAAGGAGGCAGATGGTTACAGAGTAACAAAGGAGTGCAAGGAAATGAGTATTTTAAAACTGCAAACAGATCAAAACAGCAGACAGATTTCAATGTACACAGCATAACTTGGTATTACAGGAATAACACTTTCATACAGAAAAGGTGTGTTAGGCATTCAGATTCCGCTTCCAAAATCTGTATGCAAAGCCATGCTTTTCAAGTAAGTTGGCATATTTTTTGCATTCTTGAAGTTTGATTGATTTAGAATTTTCCTTTGTAGATTAATCATAAACCCAGTTTCATGCTACAGTATGAAGAGTATAAAAAAATACAAGCTAATCACTCTTAACTGAAAAACAATGTGTGTGCTACATATCCAGTGCCTCGCTTGGAATGAAGAATATTAGCTGTCTGCTAAGGAATCCATAGGATTTTCTAGTATGTAATTTTTACCCATAAAGTTTAGACAGGTAGGTCTAAACAGAAAAGGTGAAAAATATTTATTATTGACATAAGTGTGGCATTTAGTGATCAAAATAAATCAGTGTAACGGTATTCCACACTGACCACTGCCGGAGTTTCAGAGAAGTATGGCAGGATGCTTTCTTCACTTATTTACCAAACAGTAGTTTGGTACAATAGGTATCTTTCTTCTGCTGCTCTCAATCACTGGCAGTATTTATGTATCATGTCTCAATTAATTAGTATAATTTTCTCCAGCATAAAAAAAAAATAATATGGAATGCTAAGAAGGCTCTTTCATGTACTCAGGGCAAGCAATTCATCAAGCACTCTGAGCCCTGAAGTCACACTTTAGTCAGGTGACACTATGGCAGAAAATAAATTCAGGAATGAATGACTTAATGAATTTAAGGGAGGTCACATCAGATGTGACACTGCCATTTCTGTTCAGTGCAAATGCAAGGCAAGCCAGCAAGGGTTCTGAAGAGCATTAGAGCTCTATGGATCAACTCAGTAGCAATTTTCAGTCTACAGAAGAGAATCCAAGGACAAGAGGACATCTCTTCCTCTCCACAGCAGCTAAAGAACAACTCCATATTTCAACAAATATACTGTTGTGAACTTCATAAGGTATTTGAAACATATTAACTGAAATGTAAATCTTATCTGTGAGAGTCTCTCTAAATTTCCCAGACTTCAGCAGAAAACATGAACGTGGGCATCAGCATAACAAATCTGGCATTACTTTCCATACAACTTCTTTTCAAAAACATGACAATCTGAAACCAGCAACGATTTGAGTCACACAAGGAAAAAGAGGAATATTTAGTAAACTGTTACCACAGGGCACCTTCACACAACAGGAAGAAAACTAATTGCTGCTTATGACCTTCTTAAAGGCCAGAGAAAGGAGCTGCGAAAACCTAATCCTCTAAGGACTTCATTGGGAAGTCCAGTCACACAACAACATTAGGTAACAGTGTCAAAAGAAGAAATAAATTAGACCACAACTACCCTCATTTATCTGTCCTTATCTTTCTTATTTTGTTTATCCAGCATGGCTGTGAAATGAAATCCAAGGCCTGTTTTGCAAGAATTTACACACTTATTCCTGAATAAAACAAAGCAAATACAACTGCATAAATCAGGAGGAGATTAAATCTGAAAATCAGCAGTGTGGTTTAGCACTACCTCTTTGGTTTTGAAGATCTGCTTTGTATAGTCATTCTGACAGCAAGGTAAAATTATGCTTTCCCTAGTTTCCAGCATGTGACAGTAATCTATCATAGATAAATTACTTGGAATTAAAAAAAAACCCACTTTTAAAAACCTCTCATTGGATAAAAAAAGAACTGCGGTAACATAGTTGATTTTTTTCCAATTGCCTGGATTTCAGGAATGTAGTGAGATATTATAATTCCTTTCAAGTCCAAGGTACAACACGGCAATGCCATGATTACAGCTGCACACACAATCAGCAATTTGATGACATTACCAGGCTGCTTTCTGTGCAAAAGAAATTTTTCTGTTGCCTTATAAGAATGGCACAGCCTGCCTAAGATATACAACAAACAACTTTGTTCTGAAAAACAAAAAGCTAATACAAATTATTATAATAAGTTTCTTTTTTGTATATGCTAGTAGGCCGTTTTAATTATCAATCAGAAAATATTTTTTACCATAAATTGGATTTCCCCAAGCTCAAGCATGTCAGAAACAAATAAATGGCAAAGGAAGTGGAGTTGTAACCTCAGTAAGGAGGTTTTGTAAGAAAAAATGCTTGCAAACTATTTCCTTAAACTGTAGCTTTAAATAACATAACACATCTCCAGCTAACACAACTTCCATTTTTGCTTGATGTCTGCAGTACACAAACCAAGAAAAAGCTATGTCAGTCTCCCACTGACAAGTACATGAAATAGATATTTGACTATTGATAAATATGTACAATCACAGAATGGTTTTGGTTGGAAAAAAACACTAAGATGACCAAGTCTAACCACTGACTTAACACCACCATGGTCATTAAATCACGTCTCAAATATATCAGCTTGCTGGCTCAGGTTGTCATGGCAGTATACAGCTCTAAAACACAGGAAGCACTAAACACTTTGGTTGAAGGTACCCTAATCATATTCTTTCCCTAAGACAAATCTCAAAACACAGATTAAAAATAATTTGCAATTTTTCCTTTTTTTGTAAACACAAATAACACTTCAATTACTTCATGGATAGTTGCACAAAAGTAAAAGTTGGGCTTTCAGAAAAGGGCACTTGTTTATAACTATAGGGGTGAATGTTTATGCAGCTGCACCACCCATCTCTCAGTGCAGACTAACGATTCTCCCTGCTGGAATGTTATAAAATAAGGAGATTAGTACCTCATTTAATGACTAGTTTTGGCAAGCATGGTGAAGGTGATGTCAGACAGATACAGGCACCAGAATCACACAGGTCAGTCCAAAGAGCAAACACTGGTAGGATGACATAAGAATCTCAAGTGCATGCAAAAAAAGCCATCGCTGAGAAGCTTGAGTAAATGCAGAGGCCATCTTACAAGTAGCAGTAGCATACACAATGTTAACTCAACTGCTTACCCACTAAGTACACCAAGAACCAGGTTAAGTACGAAAAATGAGCCAAGGATGATAAGACTAACAAAATAGATCCATGGCCATTCACATCCTATTGCATCATTTACCTGTAAAACGTAAGGAAATAAGTTATGATTCAGTAATTCATTAAACAGCAGAGTCCTTTTTGCAGCTGCCAGATCACGTAGGTTTCAACACCCCAAGAGTATGGCTTATTCAGCTCTTTAAAAAAAATACTTAAAAATCAATGAACATTTAATTACTTTACTTACCCAATTTATGTTGTGGATGTAATGCTTTAGAAGACAAATTTAAATACCACTTAAATAAGTGCAGAAGAATTAGTTGTTCTTTTAATGACTTTGCCACAAGCATGGACATGAATAATGTATACTGAGACATACCAAAATCGGAATTTAGATGTACATGTTATCTCTAATTTAGCTACAGAAAACTGTGCCTGTTTTCATCAGAGAAAGAGGAAATAGAGGCTTATTAAAGGATGTCATATTAGCTGAGGTCTCACCTGTTTAAGACAACCTGTGTGTTCATGGCAACTGAATTCAGGACTCTGCCTTCATGATGAAAAAGGTGTATGCTTACCCGCTCAATACACCAAGAACAAGATTTAGTACGAAAAATGACCCAAAGATGACGAGACTGACAAAATACACCCATGGCAATTCAAATCCCATAGCATCATTCATCTGCAAGAAATAAGATGATCTTATAGAGTAGATCACTATAGTAATAGCAATGAAGAGTCAGAAAAAGAGAGCTGAACCATTCAGGTGAGAGAGCATTCTACGCATTCCTTCAGTATTCAAAGAACAATACAAGAAAGAAGGCATTGCCACATTCACTTGGTATTTCTAATATCTATTCTAACATGAAACTAATGACCCTGCTCTTCAGATCAAAAATGTTACCAAACAAACGAAGCACTGCAACAGTTCTGTTCTTTAATACCTACAACATGACCTGAATTTCAGAGCTAAGTAAAATGCTTATAACATACATTGAAATGTTAGGACTTTTAGTTCACGTGTATCACAGCTATGTAAGTGATCCTCTGAGAAAAGAAACAGAAATATGTATCTCAACAGTACAAGTCACATTTTCCAGTAACACTGACATTTCAATATTTTCTGATGAAATACTACAGTTGGATGCAGTCAGAGACTTTAATTAAAAAAGGAGAACAACTTTGTGTAAAAACATGAACACAAGTTTAGGAAAACGAAAAACCAAAATCAAATTTAGAACCACAGTGAAAACATGGAAATATTCCAGAAACACTTCTGAATAAAGACTACATCAAGATCAAGCTTAAATGAATTTTTAGAAGTTGTTGCTGGATTGTTTGGGTTTTGTTTAAAGTAAAGTTGAAGTAACTGGGCTCTAAATATACTCTTTACAGACTTACACAAGTTTTTCTATAAAGACCCTTCACTTACACAAGCTTTTCTATCAAGACCTTTCCTACTGTCTATTCTTAGCAAGCTCACTATGCCCATCAGAAGATGGATTTAAGAAATACACCTATGGAAATCAGAGAAGGTCTGGTGGGGAAAAAACATCTATTCAAACAGAGGGAAATTGTGTAACATTTTGGTACTGAAAGACATTTTTTAAGTTACAAAAATAGTTCTGACTTGGAATTTCTTGTAAATGTATTCTGTGTGAGAGGATTTTGATTATACTGACAGGTCTGCATTAGATTAAGATGAAAATCCAGCAGACAGTAAAATTTGCATGAACATTTAAGACTGAATATGGCATCATAGAAGGATCTTTGGGAAAACTTTTATTCTCTCCTCTAAGCAGTGTTGTGTTTCTGGTTCCTGAAATTTGTGATTAGGCCTCCTGTACTTAATTTAGACTCTTATACTTAACATCTCTTTTGGAACAGACATATTAAACACGGGAACAAGTGGTTTCAAGCTGTGTATCTTATTTTTTCCCTCTCTCTTTCTTCAAAATATATCATAAACTCAGTTTCTGCAAGGTGTCCCTGTGGATCGTTAGATGTAAGCACACGCATTAAGTCTTTGCAGGTTACGGCCCATAGGCACTTCCCTTCAATGGTGATCTGCAATAATGCCACTTCATACTGTAGAAAGTGAGCAAACTTCTCATGTAATCCAAGGTTATTTTACACAACTACGTACATCCTTTGAAACAATCTCTCTACATGTAAGTTTTTTAAAAGCTTTAATAATTGAACTGAGGTACTGAAAGTAACTTACAACTATGTAAGCTTGCTAGGAAGAAAACTATAAAATGTATGATTTAGATTTTTTCTCTTTTGATTTCAATAAATGACCAAGTGTATCATAGTACTGACCAAAATATACTTAGTCTCTTGATCAATACCTTTAGTAATACTTAGCATGTCACATGCCTATGCTAAGGAAAACAACCATGGTGGTTTGTGTTTTATCATCCATGCCCATTCCCCTCAGAGCAAGTCCCCTACATTTGCCAAGTGTTAACAATGAAGAGATTCAGTCATTTAACAAAAGACCTTTCTGTTTAGACTGAATTTCTGCTTCATCCCAGTGTATATTGCCCTTTGCATCATATTTCAGTTGCAGATATCTGACCTTAAGGTTTAAGCATAACATTTATTCACATTTTTAACACATCCTAACTATTTAATTACTTTATAATGAAGTTTATTTCATATCAATGATTCACATGATATAGGCAAAGTGTTTTTTCTAACAATAGCTAATAAGAGCAAACACTTTTATTAAATTTCAAATTCATAAGAGTGCATTTTGCTTCTTACTGAACTATACCATTAGCTAACACTTGTTTGTAAGTCAGAGTTCAGAGTGAAGTCATTTGGTGAAGGCATCTGATGTTTATGTCAACCTTTCCCTCCCATAAAACTTTTTCAACAACCTGGAATATTAACATTTCCCATTTTACTGTGAGAAAAAATGAGCTCTGAGAATCACTGCAGCCCAATTTGATATACTTTTTGCTCACAAAGAACATATTCTGGAAGCCAGGCATTGTGCTAACTTGGTAAGTAAGAAGTAAAGCTGAGATTTTCATGCTCTGTAAGGGTTCTATTAGCAGAGACATCTGTGATTTGAATTTCCTTCTCCTTTATGCAGTTTGGTTTTAAGCCCAATGTTTTTGGCTAACCATGAGAAGCTTCTTTACTTTGAGAGTGGCAGAGCACTGAACGTGCTGCCCAGACAGCTTGTGAGGTTTCCTTCCCTAAACACTTTCAAACGTCTGTACACATTCCTGTGCTGCCTGCCCTACCTAGGTGATCCTACTTTGGCATGGGGGTTGAACTAGATGATGTCCAGAGGTCCCTTCCAACCCCTACCATTCTATGATTCCATCCAGGACTAATGCCCTCTAATGTTAATACTGGAAACTGGCCAGTGCTTTGGTTTGGGCTGACACTGAACTAAGTCCAAAGCGCTCATAGCTCAGGGACCTTTGATGTAGTGGAACACTGGGGTACTAGCCTAAGATTGAAATCCTAAAAGGAACAGCCTGAAACTGCATCTATTCAAGAATCTTACCACTTAATTCTAGAGACAATTAAGCTGTAGTTGAGTCATGCTTTGTAGTTTCTATTAATTAAGGAATATTTCTGATTGCATTAGTACCAGAGATGAAAGTATAAAAATTAAATCCTTTCCTTTTTGGAAAACTTTGCTGCTCATTTCACACAAGTCAAGTGGCATTTTCCTTAACTTTCAATTAAAGGAAGATTAAAGGAGACAGTTTGCCTTCTGATCAAAAATTAAGGCAGAGTTTGGTTAATATATAAGCATAGGAATATCTCCATCCTCAACAAGGCATTTTCAGTCTAAAGGACTAATGGTGACTTCTCACTCAAAATGCACATTAAGGAGTTATGAAAACAAATTCCAGATGCATTGGAAGATACAATAAAAGCTAAAGAAACACCAGAAAATCTAGGAGATATCACACGTCAAATAGCCAAAATTCTTGCAAGTCTCCCATCCACTGTGGGTCATGGATGCACTGTAACAGAGGTGTCATATTTTAATGGCTCTTGATGGAATTGCCCCATCCCCGAGTCCACTGAGCTTTTATCACTCAGGACATCTACTGCAAAAGCATCCCCAAGCACCATCCTTCCTGCCCTTCTTCATGCCTTTTTCCATATTTAGTCTTATGGTTTCAATTTCAGTTTTAAATCATTTGTCCATCACACCAACCAGAAGGCAGATGAGATGATCAATGATACAAGAGATGATATGAAGGACAAATGATTTTTCATATCACTTAATTCTGTTTCCCCATAGTAGATGTGTACTAAGGCATTTAGAAACATCCTCCAGAGATGACACTTTTGGCTACACTGTCATTTTCACTCCTTTCATACAGATGTTAAACTAGATTGGTATGTTTAAACAGTTCTTTCTATTCCATTCACGAGTCACACAGTAACTAACAGTTCAAAAGTCTTCACGTTTCATTGCATATCTGGCTCTATGTGTTGGCATGCATATTTCTAAGTATACATCTGAAAACTCTTGAAGAATTATCTCGAGCTGATGGGAAAAACTTGGTACAGCCTGAAACTGCCTCTTCTGGCATTTAGAGTGAATTAGATGGAGTCAGTTATCATTATGATGCAGTGTAGATGATCAGACACCACGAATCAGAAGTCAAACAGGGATAAAGGCAAATTTACAACAGATGTAATCATTAGTATTACACAGAAAGAGACAGCAAATTCCCATCTAAAACATCAATGGGTTGCTATCCCAAGTTGAATCTGCAGAGCAGATGGACAATACTGTAACAAAATGGACCGACAGACACTACCATAACTGCTTCTACAGAGTATCAACTCAGAGAAGATTTTCCATTGGATTCTGGGAGAACTCTACCAGGTTTAGCAAAATCTATGTTCCATGTAAACCCAAAACTAAAGTGTTCAATTCCTTTATGGCTGCAACATTTAAGACTAACAATTTTTTAGTGATTTTACCTATTGATCTATACTACCAAAACTAATTTCATGTAAGAAATTTATAAGACTCATGTATTGATTTGGTTTGTTAAATCTAAGGACTCAAAAATCTGTTTAAATGAGTTAGCTCACATGAAGAACAGTGTGTTTAGTTTTTAAATACTTAGCTACACTGTATTAAAATGAACAGAGCAATTGTGCTAGTGATGTGTACTAAATACCTTTGTCCTTTCCATATTTGCTAGGCCACCTACATATGCACCATACAACTTGGTATAATAACTGGATGTATTTAATGGTTCCCATATGCCAGATTTAAAAAAAAAAAAAAAACAAACCAATCATGGAATCAACCAGGTTGGAAGAGAGCCTCCAAGATCATCCAGTCCAACCTAGCACCAAGCCCTATCCAATCAACTAGACCACGACACTAAGTGCCCCATCCAGGCTTTTCTTCAACACCTCCAGGGATGGGGACTCCATCACCTCCCTGGGCAGCCCATTCCAATGGCAAATCACTCTCTCCATGAATAACTTCCTCCTAATATCCAGCCTATATCTCCCCTGGCACAACTTGAGACTGTGTCCCCTTTTGCTGTTGCTGATTCTCTGGGAGAAGAGACCAACCTCCACCTGGCTACAACCTCCCTTCAGGTAGCTCTAAGACAGCAATGAGGTCACTCCTGAGCCTCCTCTTCTCCAGACTAAAGAACTCCAGTTCCCTCAGCTTCTCCTCATAGGGCTGTGCTCCAGGCCTCTCACCAGCTTCATTGCCCTCCTCTGGACATCTTCCAGTACCTCAACATCTCTCTTGAACTGAGGAGCCCAGAACTGGACACAGTATTCAAGGTGTGGCTTGACCAGCGTTGAGTACACAGGAAGAGTAACCTCCCTTGTCCTGCTGGCACAGGACACACTGGGCACAATGCTGGCTCATGTTCAGCCTACTACCTATTGGTACCCCCAGGTCCATTTCTGCCTGGCTGCTCTCCAGCCACTCTGTCCCCAGCCTGTAGTCCTGCTTGGAGTTGTTGTGGCCCAAGTGCAGAACCCTGTACCTAGCCTTGTTAAATCTCATCCCATTGGCTTATGCCCACCCATGCAGCCTGTCAAGGTCCCTCTGCAGGGCTCTCCTACCTTCTAATGGATCGACACCTCCTCCTAGCTTGGTGTAATCTGCAAACTTATTGATGATGAACTCAATCCCCTGGTCCAGATCATCAGTAAAGATACCGAACAGGATTGGGCCCAGGACTAATGCAAGCATGTAATTTGGAACTCTCTGGATTCCTGTTGTGAAATTGTTACCTTAGTTTATGCAGAAACAACAACCCCCCAATACTCAAGGTAGATCTGAATTTATCTTCTGAACTGTTACCCTGGGATTGTCTGGGAACTAAGATGTTTTCAAAAGTTTTAGTTGCTTCTTGTGGCGAAGTGTTTGGAATAAATTCTATCCAACTACTGAGGTCCTTAGCACTACCTAAAGTCTAGCCTACTTCTAATCCAATTTCTCTCCATTTTATCTAAACTTTCTGGAGAGAAATGGTGTGTTCTTTTGAGTATTTGCAGTGATCTATGACAAGAAATTAGTTCCATGCTTTGACTGCAGTACAGGTCAGCAGTCAGCAAAGACTGAGACACTTGATATCTTGTCAGGGTAAATCAAGTTCACTTCATGGGAGAAATATTTTCCTGTGAGGTAACTTAAAATCCTTCTCTTTGTGTGGGTCTTTGTGTTAAGATGCTCATTTGCAAAAAAAAAATAGTATGTTATCATCCTTTTTTATTCTAATTCAGAGTTTTAATAGGTATATTCCTTGACTTCATAGCTGTCTGCATGTCTGAATTTCATCATTCCCTTTTCGCTCCTTCTATGGTTCTAATTTACTGGTAATTAAATCTTGTCTCATTGCAACTTTGAAGAACAGTTAAAAAATTAGTTCAAATCATTACCTAAAAGGCAGGGAGGTTAAGCTAAATTTCAACACAGAATTGAATTCAAGTAATTAACAGAAATTCAAACACTCCTGCCTGCAATTCCTGACTCTTAAGTATGATTTATGGGGTATGTTAATACTGTTATCCAAAATTTCTATCACTCCTTCCACAGCTGGATATCATGTGTTAAATTTAGCCATCAAAGGCTGGGAGCAGTGTGCATCCAGCACATCAATGCCTTTGGGGATGAACTGACTCGTTTCACTGAAGAGCCTCCCTTAAATGACCTGTGAGTGGTGTTGAGTGATGCTCAGAGAACAGCATTCAGCTTTCCTTAGCATATAAAGGCAGAAAAATATTTTCTAAGATGTTCTAGGATATTTCCTCACCATTTGTAACGTTGTTTGCTGAGTACATCTGCAACTGATTTACAAAGGGAGAAAAGCTGTCAAGCATTCTTTGACTTCCCTCAGACTGTAAGCGGAAATTCATTGCTGACACATAGTATTTAGAAACAGTAACACACCTTCCACTTCTGCAGCTGTCCTGGGACTAATGTAACCTGAATCGCCCCAAATAACTGTTTCCCATTGGTTCACAAAATCATTCGCTCTGAAGTTCTAGACTATTATTGCTTCCTTGTCTGTGAGTCATTGTTTGAAAGATCTTTTTTAGAGATTCCTGCACAGCACTCTGGTGACAGTCTCGATAATACTTCAAACACACTTTGCAACTTTGTTTATGGAATAATAATATATTTGTGCCTGAGCCAAGGAGTTTGCCTGTTGAGATCTATTTACAAAACATTTGCTTCCATTTAGGAAAAAAACTTTGGCTGCACATCAGCAAGTTTAAAGCACTGAAATCCCCTTATAATACTTCTGAGTAGGCTGTCCTTTGAGTTGTATGAAGTAGGAGCTTTCTAAAAAGCTTCATGCCTAGTAGGCTGAGTTTCTGATCATCTGATAACATTCTCCAAGGACAACAGATTGCCTTGCCTTTTTTTGTTGTATTTTCTTTTCTACCTACAGGCTACACTTGGGAGTGGGAGTTACACTTACTTCTGCAAATTGTTAGCCATACCTTCTACCTTTTAGTTTATGCACAATGAAGACCTCTTGTAATGTTGGGATGTTACAAAGGGAAGCACAGCTCTTGTACCTGGTTATGGGAATAGGTCTAAGAAATACTGATACGGTCTTTTCTATCTTGATTATGTTACTTCCAGTAACATTAACATATTGGCTGTGTAGACACTTGTGTATTGGACAAGCAGAAGTGCAGTGCTGCCTAAGCAGCCTGCACTACAGAAATGTTGGTGTTTGGGCTTTTTTCCAGATGTTTTAAGATGCTTCAAGGGGTATCCAGCACCTTACATGTACATCAGAGAAAGAAAAGTAGGCAGATGAAGACACTAGAAAATAATAGGATGTATGGGATTGAGATGCAAGCTGGTGAGCAGCAGGATGTCCACCTGAGTCACCAGGATCTGGAGAGTGCCTGGCAGTAGCAGGATCTATAATCGATATGCACAAGAAATCATTTGTGATGCTGGAGATTTTTTAAGCCAAGTTCACTGTTGTTAAGCAGGTGATAACGAGCTGTGCTAGTGAGTATTATTGGAAGCTGTCGTTTTCACCTGTCACTCTTGCTAACAGACCACCACATAACATGATGCAAAATACTGCACATATTTCACCCACTCACATTACACCTGTTAGCAAGATAAGCACCTACAGGTAATTTTATGTTTCCACAGTCATCAAGTGGAAATCAGAATTCTGTGTAGTTTTTAATATTCGTGGGGTTTTATTTCTGTTTTGTGTAAAACTCCTTCTGCCTGCATATCATCAAGAGAAGATTTCTAAGTAAAAAGCAATCCACAAAATTTATGCATCTCTAGCTGGAAGGGTTTTCTTAGATTCTTTGCACATTTCATTGCAACTTGGTACACCCTAATGTTTTCCTAATTGGAAATTAACAAATATTTTCCAATTTTTAGCTAATAATAGCTAAGTCTACATTCCCTTTAATCCAGGGGTAAAATTAAAACTTATTGCCATTCCTAATGCTCTCAGCAAGTCATTTCAGCTTGATAATGGGCAATTTGCTGGCCAACAGAGAGGAAGAAATCAGCTCTGAAAATTGTTTAAGTGTCAGTGAAGACAGATTCCAAAGCCACTCAAATATCTCAGTTTGATTATATTTCACTAGGTAAATAAATATTTGCTTCTGTAATAAAATGAAAGCTGACATCTGTGTACCTGCCAATATCTTCTATCCTGGGAGCATGTTATAGAAAAATAAAATGTCAAGTGTGCTGTTTTGCATTTTAAAATTATGTTTCTTTGTTATTCTTTACATTTGGTTTGATCAGGACAATATTCACCACTATAATGGTTTTCATGTTTGTGCTGCTAATGGAGACTCACAAAAAAATTCTTAAGATGTTATCAGAATAATTAGATACTGAAATGTGGGCATCCTGTTGCCCCCCAAAAAAATGTTAAGTGTGTATTTTTTCCTAATTGCTGCAAAGACTTAGTGCAGGGTACCAGGTAGTACAGATAACTGGCACTGCTTTTCAGCACTTAAGATAACTAGGTAGGCTCTGTCACAGACTTCCACAATGGCCTTGGACAAATAACTCAATATCAGATCTTTGGCTAAAGATTCACAAAATAATTTCATGTCCTTAAATTGGACTGATGTTAGGATGTTAGATGTCTATTTTATGTTTAAGTGACCCTATTCACAGGATGTCAGGGATTGGAAAGGACCCAAGGAGATTATTTGGTCCAACTCCCCTGCCAGAACAGGACTGTGCAATCTAACTCAGGTCACAGAAGAACACATCCAGACAGGCCTTTAAAGTCTCCAGAGGAGGAGACTTCACAGCCATTCTGGGGAGCCTGTTCATGTTCTGTGACCCTTATGTTAAAGAAGTTCCCCCTTATGTTGAGGTGGAACCTCTCGTGCTGCAACTTACACCCATTGCTACTTGTCTTATCACAGGAAGCAAGTGAGCAGAGCCTGACCCTCCCCTCCTGACCCCCAGCCTTCAGAAAACCATAAATGCTTACTAAATCCCCTCTCAGTCTTCCCTTCTCCAGACTAAAAAGCCCCAGGTCCCTCAGTCTCTCCTCATCAGACGGTGTTTCAGTCCCCTAATCATCCTTCCAGCTCTCCACTGGACCCTCTCCAGCAGATCCCTGTCCCTCTTCAACTGGGGAGCCCAAAACTGAATGCAGTACTCAAGATGAGGTCTCACTAGGGCAGAATACAGGGGAGGAGAACCTCCCTTGATCTGCTGCACACACTCTTCTCAATACACCCCAGGATCCCATTGGCCCTCTTGGCCACAAGGGCACATTGCTGTCCCATGGACAACTTGTTATCCACCAGGACTCCCAGGTCCCTCTCCACAGGGCTGCTCTCTAGCAGATCACCTCCCAGCCTGTACTGGTGCAGTTCATTATTCCTCCCCAGGTGCAGGACTCTGCACTTAATCTTTGATGAACCTCATCTGACTCCTCTGTGCCCAGCTCTCCAGGTCTCGCTGCATGGCCGCACAACCTTCAGCTGTATCAGCCAAGCCTCCCAGTTTGGCATCATCAGCAAACTTGATGAGCATACACTCCATGCCCTCATGAGTGGCATTGATGAAGATATTGAACAGCACCGGACCCAGCACTGATCCCTGAAGGACTTCACCAGTTACAGCTCTCCAGCTGAATCTGGCACCATTCATTACCACTCTTTGAACTCAATCTTATAACCAGTTTCTAATCCACCTCACACTCTGCTCTTCCTGATCTTGCTCATTAGAATGTCATGGGAGACAGTGTCAAAGCCTTTAAATCTGCATATTCTTTTTCTTCCAATTAGTAACATCAAGACCAAACATCTTCAATTTCCCTGCCTTTGTCCAGCTGTCTATGTTGTAAGATTTAGGAGGCTCCATACGTGATGTTAAAGTAGCATTCAAAGGCAGGGGCTTACAGAATCAAGAGGTTTTTTGCTGCTTCTGTACAGACAATGTCAGGTTCACAGCTCTTGTGATTTGTTGTTTCTGAATGGTTAACAGTGTGCAGTCCCCATGAAAGCAATGACAGTTGAGAGCTTGCTTTGTTTTCATTTCTGTGAATATTGTGATGACTTTTTTTTTTAATACTGCAAAAAGAGATCTTTTAAGAGCTCCAATCAGGAAAGGTGTACTTTAAAACAAACAAACAAAAACCTAGTTCAAAGTACATAAACATAACATTACATTTATTCAAATAGAATAGGCAAAAACTCCCTCAAATAAGCAATGAATAAATTTGTTTTTAAAATGACTTTTTAGCCTGAGGAGTGCAGTAAGATGATCTGACTGGAAAAAGTATGCAGCTGAGCTCATCTCCTGCAAAAGTCACCAAGATTTCCTGCTGACAGTACTATACAACAGCTTATTTCTTACTTGAACATCAAAGCTTGTTTAAATGTAACCAAAGGTCAGTGATTTCTGAACTTACCCAGTATAACACATCAGTCCACCCTTCCATGGTTATGCACTGGAACACAGTCAACATTGCAAATGCAAAATTATCGAAGTTGGTTATGCCTCCATTTGGTCCAACCCATCCACCCTTACATTCAGTGCCATTCATGACACACTGACGTCCATTCCCTGAGAATGCACAAGGTGCTGGATCTTCTTCAACTAGAATATCTGAAAATTGACCCAAAAAAATTAGAACTTTTAGTTCCTCAGCTTTTGTGAGTTACCTACTTACATGAAAAAGTATCAGCCCTGTTGGAAAGCGAATCCAGGTATCAACCTGAGAAGTTCCAAGAAAAGCAAATCATGGGAGCTTTGAAGGTTTTAGTGTCTCTTGCATCTGGGCCTTAGAACTTTAAAATAGGTTAATCAAAACTGACTTGAGAAGATCTCAAGTAATTAAGCAGTGGAGAGATGCAAGTAATAATGCAACATAATTTTAGAATCTCCTCAGGCTAATTTTTTCTCTTCATTGCTGTTTAACTTCATACTAACAAATAGACCACCACAAGTCTGGAGTAACTCCTACATATAGTTTGCTCCATTATTTATCTGACAGAAATGTACCTCTAGCCACCAAATATCTTGTTTATCACATTTTGCTCTTTCAAAACTCTCGCATAAGAAACACTTTCACCATTTCACCTGGATGGAGAAACGCTGTTTTCTTTCTCTATTCATTTCAGAACTGCACTTCTTACCTCACTGCCACAATCTTTAAGGAGAGACACTGGCAGATTGTGACCTCAGGCGAGTACATCTTCCTCAGAACAGGACTAGCTAGCTTTTCAGTAATCAGAGACGAGAAAAAACTAAGTTGTGGATGGTGATTCTTACTATTTGCACGACTCACATTGCAGTTACACATTTTAGAAATCAAAACTTAATCAATGCATGTCATAGTTTCAACCTTGTTTGCATTTTTGTTACCCTTTTTTGTTTTAAATTCAGTTTCCCTTCCCCAAGATTCATAGAATGATAGAATCAACCAGGTTGGAAAAGACCTCCAAGATCATCCAGTCCAACCTAGCATCCAGCTCTATCCAGTCTACTAGACCACTAAGAAAAAGCCAGGCTAGAGCAGTATTAGTGCTTTAGCCCCTGTTCCATTTCTAACTGAAATCCCAGACTTGGAAGAAAACAGAAGTAACCTCTTATTTCAGTCAAGTTTCATGACTTACCTGAATCAATTAGAAAACAAGATTTGTGCATTTTTCCAATAAAAAGTTCCAATCCTATAATAGCATAGATTATGATTACAAACAATACCAAAAGGGCAATATGGAGGAGGGGGACCATGGCTTTTATAATGGAGTTCAGGACAACTTGTAAACCTAAAAGAAAAAAAAAAAAGAAGATACAATATATGAAGCAGACCTCTCTCCCCTTGTCAAATCTACTATAATTATGCATTATTAGAAATGAATGAGATAGGCATGCAGATCAACTTGCTTTAAAAATTCTACTGCCTAGAACCACATAATGTTCCTGAACCCTAAAATGCTTTAAGAGAATTGGCAATTTAGTGCCAAACACTTTCCTCTGTTAATAAAGGTTATGTTACAGCAATCAGTACTTGAGAAGTGCCACTAGAACTTAGGGGTTTTCAGAAAAGGCATGCAGCCAGTGTGTGGCTGGAGGCCATTTCATATGACCTTAAAAAAGTTCTGTGCTACAACCAAAACTCTTGTGGCAAGTCCTAAGAAAATGTACACTCGGCCAACCGCAAAACTTTATTTTTGGTCTGGAGAAATAAACAGAGAATTAATGGGGAAAACATCTTTTTTATTCTGACTAAACTTATTTTTCATCATTTATCCCTCATCACTTTCTGAGCTACTTAATTTTTCTTTCCTTGATTGAAAATTTAACCAAATGTTGGGTTTACCAAAAGACAAATTCCAGACTAATAAAGCTGTCACAGTACCAGTGAGAACAAAATATGCCTCATTTTTATTTTAATAGATCTCTGTTCTGACATTTCATGAGACTGCTTCTTACTGAAGTTTTTGCTATATACATACACCATCACAATCAGACAGCACTAGGATTATTCTTTCAAATGTTTTGGAAAGAGATGAATTTTAATCCATGAACCTCTTACTCAACCCACATAGCATCGATAATTAATAATATATTAAAAGCAAACAGGAAAGGTTATCACAAAATTCAATTGCTTCCTTTAAAGAATACTGTTCTCCTTTTTAAGTTTCCTGATTCATCTGTTAGCTGCACTGAGATAAACAGAAGGCATTCATGTGCATTGGAGGGGGCAGGAAACATGAAATGTGTAATGTGCTTTGGCACACACTTACCAACGTATAAACTATTTTAGGATCACCTACACTTTCAGATCTGCAGGGTTTGAGAATTAAAAAAGAACTCTGAATTTTATTTTCTGGTGTATTTGCATTTTAAGATGTAATTTAATTTCATAAAGGCTTCTAAAAAGGAAGTGTATTCTCCTGTCTGGTTATTGAACTGTGTAAGAAGATCACACACTGAATGAATTCACAATCCTTTGCTCAACTCCAAAGAGGGTATCATTCATCTCGGAACTGAGTTTATACACACAGCCAGACAACAACTTTTTATTATCTCATTTCTATTAATGTTCTGGAACCAGAAAATCACATCAGATCAGTTACAGTAGTTATTCCAATGGAATCAAATAGAAAAAAAGCTTACTGGGCACTCCTGATACAAGCCGGAGAGGTCGCAATACACGAAAGGCTCTTAGGGCTTTGACATCAAAGCCACCAGGTTTGCCACCTGAGTGGCTGCCACCTTCTGCTTCTTTGGTTAATTGTTCCAATATTACACTAAATAATCTAGAAAATGAGATTAAGTGGGTAAGGTCATCAGCATCCATTTACCATGCAATCAAAGATATTGGGAAATTAGTTGGAATGCAGACAATTTTGAAAGGCTGGTGAGTTGTCAGAATGAGAGGTATATTTACACACTGAACCATGACAGGAAGAGTCACAAAGTGCAAGAGCTTCTAATCCCTCCAGAAAGCGACAATCACACAGTATCCAATCAATTAGCATTCTGCTTGTATATACAATCTGCTACTTTTAAGTAAGTGAAGCTACTTTGCCACTTCTTTGTTCAAGCATTTTAGCTGTAAGGTTTGGAGAATAATCAGTCTTCTCTTTAGAACATGAAATAGATAGCCACTAGAAACCACCTGTTTTAATTTTGTAGAATATATGAAGTCCAAATGACACTGTAGTTCAATATTCTAAATACAGTCAGCAAGAACTGAATGTGTTACATATCCAACATTGAATAAAGATTAATTTCTTACACATCACCGAGGGCAATAATATGCCCAGATGACTTTATTATATTGTATTCCTTCTCTGCAAAAGTGATCTAGTCTTTCATTAGGAGAGTTTGGAAGAAAAGTTGCTTTTTTTCTTTCCCACTTCTAGCAGTAATTCAGAAGTTTTCACAACTCTGTCAGCCTGGATAGTCGCTATAAATTATGCAATATTTAATAGGTTGCCCAAACAGGAATACTAAAGATTTTCTTTTCCCCCAATAAATGACTGACCTGTAGCAGTCAATACCCTTCTCTGTTCTGCTTCCTTCTCCTTTAGAGTAAAACCCATCCAGAAAGACTACAAATCTTAGAATGAACACCAGCAACCTACTACATACTGCTATAACCATAGAAATCCAGACATTTAATATTTCAGATCCTGATTCAGACCTATAATTTAATGGAAACATAATTGTAAGAAAATGAGCCACCTCCATGGTTTCAGAGTGACTATTCATGCTCTAGAGGCAGATATGATTAAACAGACTCCTGAATCAAGTCCATAATTAAAAGAAGCTGCTTTCAGCCTGTCAGCTGACACATCATTCAGACAAATAAAAGGCTACAAGTACAGGTGGGTGCTATAAAAGCTTCCTCTACCAGGACCTTACTCTTTCACAGAAATTAATGGAAATTAAGTGGCACAGCACACAGGCAAGTAGTAGACTGCTTTAAAAGCAATTCACACCCTGACTGGTTTCAGAAAGAGGTAACGAAGACAGGAAAAAACATCACATTCACAGCTATGTCTACAGCTCTGCCATTTTACATCTATCCTCCACAGCCACTAAGATCTAAAACCACTGATCTCCTTTATTAAAGTTTACATTTGTTTTCCTGTAGAGTTTACCAAAGTTGAAACGTCAAATTTGATGTTGTGGGAAAGTCTCAATATGTGTTTCCCTTTTGCTAGTAGTGATTTATGCCTTCAGACTGATAAAAGTTTCTGCTGAGAAAGCACAGAAAGCCAATTTAATCTAATACGTTCAATATAGGACATCAGGGCAGCACTTTCAGAAGTGTTAAAACACCTAATGAAATTTCACAATGGAACTAGTGAAATAGAATCAGATCCAGACGTGACTCCATATCCACCTTGGATTTATATGAAAACATCAATTTTTCACTGAGCTTATAAGTATTAATTAAATAAATGGACTCATGCTAGCTTAGTGTTCTCAGGAAAAACTGAAATACTGCTCCAAATTTTGTCAGCACCTGACAAGTTAAAAAAAGGCCACCTTCTCTTCCCAGGAGACTGATGGTAACCTAACATAGTAGTTTATACTCCAGAGCTTCTGTGTTTGAGCTAAGTTTTAAAATCTAAGTGTAATACTTCAGGTATTTGATAAGATGTACTTCTTTTTCTTTTGTATTTTTCATGGATTCAGTGAGAGCATCTGACCTAACTAGATTTAGCCTCCAATAATGAGTGCTTTATGAGTTAATGGAAAATTTTTAAGTTATCATGTATTTAGGACACAGCCAAAGATAGAGGTCATGTTAATTAGACTGCTTCAGGGTTACTGTAACTCCATGGTCACTTGACAAAATGGAAGAGGTCTTATTCAAGTGACTGCCTGGCAAGAGACTATAACTTGTATGTGGGATAGTCTCCACACCTGCCCACCAAGCTTCCCCTTCAGGCACAGAGGCCAATCTGTTGAGAATGGCCTGACCTGATGAAGGATCTATTTATACACAAATTTTAGTCCTGCACCAAATTGGCCCAAATGCCAAGCCACTGGCCCAAATACAATCTTCCCAGTAACACTTAGTGACTCAGAATGAAGTAGTTACAAATCAGGTATTCATACCTTCGTAATACTTGCCCAAATTTAATCATGTTTTACCACCAATTGCCTTACTTGACATCTTATTTTCTTTTCCCTTAATGTAATGATGTAAGAGCCTTCGATTTCTTGGTCTCTTCAATCACAGACAACCTTTGATGTAGTCTGAACTTAAAAATGAAACTGAAATGGCACACTGTATACCCAGGGGTTCTTTGTGAGGCAGCCACGTCAAAAATATATACGGATTTGGGCCAGTTTGAGGCTGGGTGGTACCTTTAAGGACCACACAGCTACAGACCTCCAGCAGCTGGAGTGTCCAGGAGGTGTACCAGAAAGTGCAATGTTTGTATTTCATACCCATAACCCTGCATCCCAACCAAAACTGGCTCCAAAGTCAGTATCCCCTCTCTTTCCCTCGTGTCTCTCCTCCGGGGAAGGATGCCCATGTTCTTACCTCCTGCGGAGGGGAGAGGCCTGGTTGTCCACCTTGGCGGTGCTGCCAGTTAGGTCCGAAGCGGCTGGGGCTGCTAAGGTGCATTTTGTGCTGCCTCACAAAGGCTTTTGCTGTGGGGTAGAGAGGCATGGTAGGCAGGGGGCCTTGGAGGGCTGTGGAATTGAGGCCTGGGCGAGGGAAGGCTTTGCAAGGGTCTAGCCTAATGAAACTGTTGTAAGCCCAGGGCACAAGACTGGGCCAAGGCTGGATAGGAGTTTGTGTATTGCATATGCTTTGCTACGCTCACCACTATGCACAACTGTAACACTGAACTGTTCTTGCATTTAAACTTTCCAATGCTCTGTGTGAGCAGTTTCCTTTTGCCCCTGGTGGAAGGGGTAGAAGACTAAGCTGTCCCACTTAAAACCGTGACAGGATTACATTCTCCACATTCTACACAGTAAGTACCTTCAGTAAGCAAAATTTACAGCAGCAGAAATCTCTTTTTTCCAACATAATCTCCACAGTATTTAGGGAATTGGGGAATACAGGGCTCAACAGTACTCCCTAGATAGCTGAGGGTAAGATCTTCCACTGAGCTAGCACTGACATGAAGTTGCTGCCACAAGATGTTGTTTGTCATAAACAGGTGCATAATGTACATGTGGGATGCTCCACTCCCCACTCCTCCAGAACCTGCACAAGGCCCAAGCAGTCCCTCTGCTGAGGAGCAGAAAACTCTCCAGGGTTTCCTGGCACAGCAAGACACACAGGGAAAAAGGCAGCTTCTCGCTTACATTCTCACCCCGGCAAGCCAAACATGCATCTAGGGCCTGATGCGCAGCATTCCAAAGGCAAGTCCCAATTTTCCTCAGATTTCCAGAAGGTGCAAGTAATTACTCTGTTATCTCTGTCTCGCCTGGCTACTTTTCAACACCTCGAAACACACAGGCTCTCCCAAAGGCCTTTGTAGATTCCATCAAGTACATGTAACCGCAGCATTAGGATAAATGACTAAATGACACAATATATGGACCCAAGGAGATCAACACTTATCATATTTAAGGCATGGGAGCACACCTTGGAAGAATCAGATGAAAAAGATTTCACAAGATAACAGCAGAGAAAAATTGTTGACACTAGTCAAAATTCCCTGGGAACTTCTGCTATAAAGCTGGCTGTGCAACACATGCTGCAGCCACAGACACTGCTGAAAATGCTTAGAACTTGGTTTGGGATTTTTCACTCAGACCAGCTCTTCTAAGGAATAGAAACCAAGCACATAGTGTTACTGACAGGCAAAACACACCTGGATCTACCTCACTGCACAAAAGATTTTACATCTTTGTATAATGAAGGATAATTTACTTACCCTACTATTACTATTACAAAATCCAATAAATTCCATCCATTTCGAACATATGCATTGGGGTGTAATAATAATCCATATGCTATAATCTTCAAAAATGTTTCAACTGTAAAAATTATCAGGAAGGCATATTCTACTTTTTCCTGTAAAAGACAAAAAAAGCACAATGAGATAACATAACAGCTCTTTTACTAGTTAGAATTTGCAGTAAGTGGCCAAGTTTTGTTGATCAGAAGTAAGGAGATGCAACAATTCACAGCAGTTTATTTTACAGGCTTTAATTGCATAGCACTTAATGATAGCTCTACTGACAAGGTTATAATTACATAATTGCCTGAGATTTTCCTGTTTTCACATTCTGTCAAAGAAAAAGGTTTTGGTTTTGCAAACATAGTAGCATATTGTACTTTTGTTTAAGCAACTAGTCCCACTCAGGTCAATAGGATTCTTTGCATTCATTACAACAGAAAATGCTGTACAACGGGACCCTGAAAATATCCTTAGAAGGTATGCAGCAGTGGGCTTGCTTTCACCATGCATTAGAGCAACTTCTATTTCATTGGATCCACAGAGCCATACCTAATATGGGAGTCTGAGACAGTATTATCCCATGCTAAGGAGACTCAAAAAGTTACAAAGTATTTAACAGGATCTTCATTTCATTTTACACTGTTGAAACTTTGTCTTGATATGGATGTTCACATTGACTTGTATCATTGAAGCTCCAACATCATTTTTTTTTACCAATGCGTTTATAAAACATCAGTGGTTCCTCCATTTTACCGAAATTCTTACTTAAAAAAGATACCCATTTAATATCTTTTCTTAACTAGTTGGATAATAACTTTTGTGACTACTTCTTTCTACAGTAACAGCATATTTGATCTACATAAATTGCACAAGTCACCAACATTAAAAGAAATCTGTTCACATGTTTGTTCTTTTTAATTTCAGGAATTACGATTTCATCACTGTGCAATACTTTGTTCAGCCATTGGTTACCATGCATATATCAGAGCCAAGAATAAAAGACAGAATGATTCATTTTTTAAACTCAAACACATGACATTGCCCACTGATCACATACAATGGTAATTACACAGGTTACACAGGCTGTAACTGCTCACTAAAGTTTACAATCCTCTGCTATCACATACTCAAACATAGCACAGACATTGCACATGAAACTACCTAGGTGCTATTTGTTACACAGCTTGTCCATCTCACACACATCCAAACAAAACCTAAACTTTAACCACTTGCCTTTTAAACAAAGATGCCTACATTCTCATATGCAAAACTTTAATTTGAGAAGACAGATTTCTGTAAAGGTCATTGAGAGTTGGTCATGTATAGGTTGTGATATATCCATTTATAAATCTGACACTGGCAACTGAATAAATGTAGAGGCTTACCCAAAAACTACATACTCCTCTCTAGATCTTCAACTATAACAGGGAGCACACTGAGATCACTACAAGAGTTAAGGCTTTCTCCTAGTGTAAAGCAAGAATTCCTGCATCTCATCAGCTGCTCAGATAACTCCCGTGCTCCCATCTTTGCCCTCTGCTTTGAGTACACTTCATGAACATTGTCTAGGTTCACAGGTTCTCCCCAGCTGCATTATATTTTGCATGAAACCTTCCAGCCCACTGAAACTCATACTTTACAAGAGTTCTTTCAAAGTTGTTCCCATCACTTAGCTGTAAATTTAGCATAAATAGACGGGAACAATTACTGGATAAAAAGTGTGAAGTGGCCCTCGCAGAAAAAATGTGAATGGTTTGTGCACCAAATGCCACCTGACTTCTTTGGCTAAAGAGCACTACAGAGACAAACTCTTAACATTCCTGGGAAACGCACTGCAGAAATGCTTAAATTCAAGCAAATCCTACCACAAACACATTTCACAATAACAGCTATTTCTGTCTCCCTACATGTAACAAAGTCTGCAGCTTGACTACAGAAAGATAAACAATGTAAGACAGCATAAGGAAGACAAAAATATTACGGTTGGCAATTTGCTGTGGAGAAGACATATACTGAAATTACAGTAGTAAAAGAAAATGCAAGACAAGAGACATCAGAGGTTCCATACATGCAAAACTTCAACAGCTTCTTTACAGAGGATGCAAGACAGGATGGAGCTGTCTGGGCCAAGATGACATCTTGGATTATCACATCCAGTGTCCTATTACTAGTTCTAGTCCCAGTGCTTCCTACTTTCTAAAGAGTATGGCAAACATTCTATTTAATTAATATGGGATGTGGTGTGCTTAAGGTCAGTGTGTGTCAGTGAATGGACCGTAAGAAACCTTGACAGATGGACTGACAGAAGCCACAGCCTCAGCACAGAAAAATGCAACGCTCTGCACCTCATGTTAAACACACACTAATAAGGGCCGAAAAGGACTTGGAAGTTACAGTGGACACCACATAAAGTATGTGCTCAACGTATAACAGAAAAATTCCATACTGGGATGCATTAAGAACAGCTTGGTGAGCAGATAGAGGGAAATTGTTATCTGCCTCTACTCAGTACTGCGAGGTTGCAACATTACTAGAGTTTTGTGTCTCAATTCAGAAAGTGTTGAGAAGTGTACACCTCAGTGAAGGAAAGATTATTCTCCAGCAAGGAAGATCTCCACTCTCCCAAAGAAGGGGCAAAAGAAGGTCTAACAGTAGACTACAACTACTTGAAGGCGGTTTAAAAACACTATGAAACTAAACATTAAGTAGCAGCACACTTAAATAAAGGGAAACAGCCAAAAGCTTCAGATTTGGAGGCTCAACAGGATGTCAAAAGCAGCTTCTTTACCAAAAGGTAGTGTGAAAGGAGAACATGCAACTTCAAAGGAAGCATTTTTGAAGATGCAGCTAGGCAAAGGTACAGCTGACCCTTACCTAGTGATGGAAACAGAAGAATCAGGAAACCTTCAGTGGTGTGTCACAGTTAACAGTTCTGCAATTTCTGTTACTCTGGTCCAATTCTGGTAATTCTCACACAATCACAGGGAAAAGCACAGATGCATCCAAAGCACATACAACTACATACATCCACTGCACACTCAACATGAAACGGCCCTGCATTCTGCTTAACATGGGATACTGGGGAAGTTTCCCTTCCTTTCTGTAGAGGAAATGTTTTCTTCCACCCTTACTCCTTGTTTTAAAACATATTTATGCCTGGTTCCAGAACCTGCCCCTAGAAACACACATTCATAATACATACAAGAAAGAATCAGGGATGATGCTATTAACAGAGTCAATGAGACAAGGGAAAGATGCTTTGTAACCACTGCTACTGGGTAATCCAAGAGCCATGATTTCCTGAAAACCCTGAGAGAGAACTTTCATACCTAGCTCTACACACCTACAACCAAAAAGGCCTACTATTTTCTAGGGTTCCATTCTTTCTCCCTACCTTCCTTCCTTCTCTTCTCTTTCTGTCATGCTCTTACCCATCCTATTTCATTTTGGGTTTGTTTTTGGGTTTTCTTTTGTTGTGTTTTTTTTTTTTTTTTTTTTTTTTTATCATAACTTGTGTCTTCCACAGAGGCCAGATGAGTTATTGGGCCCAGCAGTTAACAATATAAAAAGCACAGGCTGTGCTTTCTTTACAGACTGTTTGCTTTGTTTTTTCAAATAAGTAGGCAGCCAGCAGATGTTCTAACACAAACTGAAAATTTAACAACCTGTTCATCATCAGGAAGGTACTGGCAGTCCCTTCTCACACTTGTATAGCTTCTTGCCAGGCACTGTGGACATCAATTTTTGCCTCTGCAGCTGAGACGTATCAGTAGGCTATACATCACCTAGCACACCCAGAGCTCAGGCAAACACTGCTCAAGAGTAAATAATGCTTTATGTATGTATTGGTTCTAGTTTATATTTCCCAGAGACTTGAAATAAAGGTCACAGAATCAATACAATAATAGGATGTCTTCCTCCTCTCCCCTTCTTTGGAAAAAAAAAAGAATTAGATATAAAGAGGAAAAGGGTAAAACACCCAAATAAGTAGTCTTGCTTCAATGGGGAAGTTAAAAGAAAAAAAAATAATAATTAGAAGGTATTTATGGTAGGGGAATTACAAAGAGGTATAGGAAGGGAAGCAAGATACAAAAAAAAAATATATGCAAGCAGATTGATGGCAAAGGATGGAGGTAGATTTCAGGAACGGTGGGATGACAGCAAGAACAAAGGTGGTGCTATCAGGCAGGCAGGGCAAAGAGAGCAAGAAACAGGAAGTTCCTGTGTTTTCATAGGGGTCTAGACAGGAAGCGGGAATGGGCTAACCACTATACCTGGGGTCAGATTCAGACCACCCCCAGGGAGCAGTCAGGGAGACCTGGGGTCAGGTTCAGAGCACTCCCCAGGAGGGTTAACCCTTTACGATCTACCATAGCGTTTTCAGTACTAGTGAAAGTGTCGCAGAGGTAGGCAGTACTGCAGTACAAGATGATACAAACATATAGACTGAAGGCTGCAGTTCTAACAGTTTACCATGCACATATTTATCTGCTTTCTTATCTCCATAGGAGCCTCCATAGTCTAGTCTTGTCTCCATAGGAGCCAACTAGTCTTGCACATCTTATTTCTGTTTGAATTAGTTAAGACATTTAAGTGACTATCTCATTAAGAATGAAAGAATAAACACAAAGAAAGAAGACAAACAAAACCTAAGGAAATACATAGGAGCAAGCGCCTGAACACTAAAATCTATATTGAAAGAAACAGCATAATTTTGGCTCCAAGAAAATGTACAGATTAAATTGGAAATTGTACATAATTTCCAGTATCTATTATTGCACACATAAAAGTAGCAAAAGAAAAATTGGCAGCTTTAACCAAGAAATGAAGCACAGAAGTATGTCTGTATCACTAAGCATCTAATTCCATGGCTGCATAGATTAATAGTCATTTGTTGCCTGATTTTGTGGAGCTAGGTCATGTCTCTTCAAAGGCAGATGATTTCTGCAAAGCTGTCTAACACTTTTGCTAATGCTGCTCAAAATCTTCAAGTCTCAGCAATCTTTTTCTGCACATGTGATGGAACAACAGCACTGATACGATACATTGGCCTTCCTGATAGAAACCAATGAGCTCCACTTTTACACTGACCATGGTGGGACAAAACATCTACTGAGTTTCAGTGAAGTCATTAGAACTTCATTTTTATCAGGGAAAAAAAAACCCAACTTTCATATTTTATGTAGATCAGCTTAGTAGAAACCCTGTTGCTCAGGAAAAATCTTTTTTATTTTTCCACCCTAGCCAGATGGTGTATGTTAGTCATAATTTTTTATCTTCATATTTTCAAAATCCCTGAAAGAGATATGCAAAGCTACTGTTGCATGTTGTGATGTGATGTGCCAAACCCTCCCCCCCCCCCCCCCCCCCCATTTAACTTAAGAGCTCTCACAAGAGAATTGTTTCAAACTGAAAAGTCGTTAATTTGCAAAACCTTAATCTATCGTGCTATGTAATTCAGTCATCTCATATTAATTCCTCCTTCCTGGACACCAGAGATCAGGAATATTTCTTAACTGAGGAATTATTTTTGCATCTTGATTAAGATGTGTAAAAACTGCTTAGCAGGTGAAGTGTCTCAATTTTAAGTGAAGTACCCAAACCGATCAACTTGCTGCAGCTTTGACATGGACAATACCAGATACTTCTGCATTCTTGGTTTAGGGACTAATAATCAATCATGTGGTATCAAATATGATGTGTGACTGATGCCTTGACACCACACAAAGCCATTTATCTTTTTGACAAACAACTGTTCTTCAAACTCAGCCGCTGGGAAAACACATTTTTAAGACAGAAAAGTAATCACGTTTTGAATTTTAAAACATTAATTTCTCAGTTCATACACTTGTGTTGCCCTAAAAATAATTCGTGAGCTGGATCACAGTAAAGAAAAGGAAATTAAGTCTATTTATGCCTATGAGTGGAAAATGTTACAGTAGTTTCCCAATACAGAAAATGAAAAATAGGAAGTTCACATACCTGGCAAAAAGAAAACATCACTAAAGCTTTACTTCGTTTCTGCTTTTGAAGATGATGAAATAATTTACTTGAGTACATTATTTTTCCTTTACTAGAAGAATTAGAAGTCTTTCTTACTCAAAATTTCAGTGATAACTATTAGGTTAACTATGTCTTGGTTTAAGAACTCATGCTGTGATCAACCCAGTACAATCGTGTTGACTCTTCCTGATCAGTTTTGATTCATCCCAGGAAATACAACTACTGCTGTCAACTATGTCAGGTGCCTGCATTTGTGTTCTTATAAGTTCAGCTTTGCTTTTCGACAGAGAAGCTCTGCAGCAAGGTTAGGAAATTATAATTATATGGCCATAACTATATCAATTCAATATAGACATGGACCAATAGATATTGTCTGTACTTCAAGAGCTCATGACGTTCCACATACACAAGACCAGTTTGTGTTTGACCAGCAATATTCCTTGACCTTAAATTGCATCTATGACATCCTCATCCCCGTATCTTGAGCTACAAAGACTGGGACAGACCTCAGAATTCCTCAGTGCTAGGATTCCAGAGTGGAAAAGGAGACAGGATGTATAGACACCGTGTTTTTGAAGAATCATTTAACTGCTCATATGGATTCAGCTTTTGGTGACTAAATTACCTCTGTGTTTCTAGTGGAGTAGTGGCGTTCCTCCATAAAGAGCAACTGCTGAAGAACTGTGTCAAAAAGGCACCCCATCACACACCTTTTAGAGAGATGTGGACCAAGAGCTGAGTAGTTCTTTCCAAAATTCAGAAGAGATTAGGAAAAATGGTACTGAGGTGGCTAAGTGACTTTAATATATTAACTTATCATAGGTTCTTACACACGGAGAAGCTTATTCTGGGATCTTTTGAGAACTAATTTCCTGACCACGATGATGCTACCCCATGGTAGGAGTCCAAGCACGTTCTTGAATTTACAAAATTAACTACTACCAAGAGCGTAAGAAATTTAGCTTGTGATATGAAAATCTGCAATAATGAATCAGAAATTAGCTCACATGTAAAATCCAGGGCAACTCTGGGGAGAAATTTGGCATTAGACTCAGAAACATCTCCAGTCTTCTGAGCCTCTTTATAGGACATCATCGTACTACTGCAGATCTAGAAGCTTTGTCAGTTAGCACTAGAGCATCCTTAAGTCATTACCAAATGCAAACTCCATGCTTAGGAGTAGAACTAAGTAGGTGCTACATAAACATCTATATAACAGTTTTACATAAAACTGAAGGGATTTCATGTTCCTAGTACCACTGCCAATCAACAAATCTCACACAGAATTTTCACTGTTTCTAAAGAGAACACAAGAAACTTTTCATCTCATTTGAACTGTGAATTCACAGTCGCTTAGTGTAACCCCAATTAACAACAGTTCCACCCACTGGATCTCAAGTAGGCATTTATGCAAGAGAAGAATGTGTAATAGGATCTCAAATACTGAGCATAACAAGTGAACAAAATATATGTGCATGCTATACACATAAGTGTAGTTCATGTTAAGCATAATGAAGTTTCCTACAGTCCCTTTATTTATGTAGTCTGAAGTAGCATTTGAATAACGTCTATCACTGAAATACTGTTCCAACCTTCAATGAAGGTTTTAGGTAGCACCATCCTTTTATCTGACAGATTCTGCTAACCAGAGGGATGAATAAGTAGATCATGTTTAACAATGATTAATTGTTTTTGTTTCCTGTAACCACTTTCTCTAACACACTGTAAACCTGCATTTTGACTTTGACTGCAATTCCTTCTCACCTTTTTAATTATGTCGTTTCTACTAAACTTTGTAAATAGCACAATAATGGAGATACAGTTAAACATCTCAGTTCTCTAAATCTGCATTTGTACAGACAATGTTACATCTAAACAACAAGTTTTTGTACCAGTTACAGGCATCCGTGTGGATCTCTGCTGGTCTTGTTCATGTAAAAGCTCTGTTTAGTACATACCTGAATGTGAATGTTCCATTCACACCATGAAATAGGAAAAACACCAAGTTGTCTAGTCTATTTCCTGCACTACATTTAGGCTGAAGTATTCCTGCTCTCTGACAGGTACTGTAGAATTTTGCTAGATAACAGCTGAGTGGAAACAGAGAAGTCTCACACACACTATTAAATGCACTATTTTCACTTCCTTACATCAGACATCCCATTTCATCTTCTTCTGGAAGTTGTTAAACAGTGCGATTTTGGAAATCGGATCAAAAATTACTGCATCTGTAACAGATCCCCCATAACTTTATCACCTACTGGAAAACTATCCTCAGACACAACAGACCAATCACTTGGCAATGACTATACACTTGTAAGGTGTGAAGTACAAGTTGTTCAAGTGCGAATAGGCAGAGACATACGAGTTTCAATGCTAAATGACTACAACTCCTACTGAAGATTTTGTGCACAGTACCTCAAAGAATCTGAATTGGACAACAGAAAGCAGGCCAAAGAAGCAATAAAGAATATAACCAGAATAGAGTCCAGATTGAGTGTCTTCCTACCACCCTCTAACTGACAATAAGTAGGAAAGTAGGACCAGTGAAACAAGAACAGGAAGAGAGACAATATTTACCATACTGTCACTCTGTTGTGTAATTTTGCATTACATAGTTGAGTCAGTGTTGTGATACATTTAACCTGCACCTAATCATAAAACATCACTCAAGTAGTGTTGACTATATTTTGTTATTTGTTAGCAGTTTCTTTGTATGAAAGCAAGTTTTAGCTAGGAACCAGGGGTTCAAGACACTGCTAAGTGTAGGTACTTTGGTGCACAACTTGAAATTCTCAAAAATTATAGATTAAGAGAATCTTCTAATCCTTAAGAAGTCACCTCTGACCATATATAAACCTACAAGTAGAAAATAAATAGGAGCACTGGTAGCTGTAAATCCTCTATTGCTCTATTGGAAAACTTTCAATGTTGTAAGACTAGCAACAAGCCCATTTTTCATGTACAACAAGTGATTCCTAGCTACGAACTCCAACAAAGCCAAACTTAAAAGCAAGGGCAAGGTGGGTAAAAGTAAAACCTCCAAAATGTATAATGCAAACTATAATGCATTTCAGCATTTCAAAAGCAAAAATACAAGGGAAAACCCCAGCCTGATCTAAAAATACTCTTCTGTGAGATTTCTCCACATTTGCTGTAAGGACATGTACATCATCTTGCTAATCATACCTAAAATATGTATGAATACATTTTTTTTAAATTCTGTGGATAACTGCATAAGCAAAAAACCTCTGTAATTCTTCCAACCCAAATAGAAGGCTCAATGAACATGAGAATATTTTTGTTAACACATCTGAGGGTTAGGTTGTTCTGGTTGTTGAAAAGCAAAACATACTCTACCAGTGCCCCCTTAAGTAAAAGGACAATAGCGTGGACACACATTGCAAACATACCACAGAAGGAGAAAAAAAAAACACACTAAAAAGCAGATTGGCTCCCTATAAAAAATGTCCAAGAAAAGAAATGAGAAATAGCCCAGCTAAAATACCCACTTGTACCTAGTCCACAAACACAGTCATTGATACACCTGTTCTGACTACAGCTGTCAGGGTGCAGTACTGGTCCACTCTTCTGGAAATTTATTAAAAAATAAAAATATACTAAGCTTTGTTCTAGTGATAGCACTACAACAAGGCTTTATTCCAACCATGATACAGAAGTGGTCAACAAAAGTAACAGTAAGCATACTAATTTTGAAAGAAATAAACACATTAAATACTATTGATACTCTTTGCTAACTGATCAGGAAAACTTGTTGCACTAAAACAAAAACTGAAATTACTTCAAGATGAAAATATATTTTCTACTCGCTCCTGTGATTTACAGATCAAACCTTACTGCTAAACATCCTCTAACTTCTGATAGAAAGGAAAATATGAGTCTGCCTACCCTGAAGCCAAATTTCTCTCTTCTCTATGGATGAATCACTTTTCCTTCTATCTTGAGGAACATTACCAACATTCATTAGTGCCCCTCCAGTGCCTGCTACAGTTACAGTTCCAGATCCTGCATACAACTATACATGGGTTTTTTAATCACATAGCCAACCTCAAAGGCAGTAAGCAGTCCCAAAAATCTCAGATGCTTCCAAGTGCATCCTTGTAATTTCAAAGTTACAACACAAAATTATTTTCTTCCTTACATTCCTATACCATTTGGCAGCCCAGAAGTTGTATTTAGGGTTTTAATTTAATTTTCTATTTCTCCATGTGGAATACTATTTATCAGGAAGGTTATTATTCCCAGCTGGCCTGCATCTAAGTCTCTTTCAATTTATTCCCTGATCTGGGATATCAGTTGTGGTTTCCAGAGAACTAACTGTCCACAACAATATATTCCTAAGTTCTCTGTCACTGTTTGAAGTTGACTTCCATTACTACTGCAAGACAGTTTGAGTAATACCAACACCTGTTTTTTCTCCACCTATAAAACTGCTCCTCAGATGATGAAAAATGCCAGGCTCTCTGCCTTTCTCCCACCTATTCAGAGGGACAGCCCCTAAAGCATACTGACTAATTGTGGCTTTGAAAATAATTACGTGAAATGAGAGTTGTTAGTTCCCTTTGGGGAAAAAATAGGCTTTTTCCTCTAGAGAACTGAAGACTACTACTTCCACATAGACAAAACAGTGATATTCTTTTAGCAGATAATATCATTAAGTTTTTTCTCCTGCAAAAAACTTCAAAGCTGTGATTTACTGAAGATATTAGTGTGTAGCCAGCCCTGCTTTTCCAGCTTTCACGTATCATAGAATGGTAGGGGTTAGAAGGCATGGCTGGAGATCATGAAGTCAAACTGACCTGCCAAAGTAGGATCACCTAGGCCTGATCACACAGGAACACATCCTGTACTTCAATCCTTATAGAAAAGAAACATCTATTATGATGAATTACCCAAAAGATAGGTTAATTTAATCTCCTGTGCATTCTATGTGAATGTGCTCATGAATTCACATCAGACATTTTTATGCTTTAACTTTTATGTATATCACAGAACTTGACAACTCAACTAAAGACCCTCAGCCTACCTCACTCACAGGGATACTCTCTCCAGATTGTCTCATTTTGTTGAGGAGAGAGGGAAAAGCTGTTAGGTGGCACATAAAGCCAAACAATGTATGTATTACAAGCAAAATCAGTCAGGCACCATTAGTACATTTAAATGAAGAGTTAAACACACAAATGGCAGAAAAGAAATCAAATTACATTAGTTGTGAAGCTCCTCTTTAGTTTAATGACATGAAACATCATCAGTTCTTCAAAACACTAAGAAAATTACTGACTTAATAGCACACATCAACTCCAGAAGCAGGAGAATGCTCACCTAAGGTGAGCAACTCACCCCACTTTGTCCACACAGGCAGCATATAAGGATTGGTCCACAAAATCCATTTTTAATTTGAACAATTCTAAATAATTTATGATCTCTCTACAGTACCAAACTTACTGCTTACAACAGTGGGGATATTGAGATCAGCCCCTAAATCATCTCTGCTGCACAAACAAAGAAAAAAGAAGAATCTCCATCACTTCTAGACATCTCACTGCCTAAGTGACCACACTTCAGAACCCAAACACTTGAATTAAAAACACTACTAGACTCCCACTGTTTCAGTGATTTAAAGATTTGATACTCACTGAAACTTAAAATTGAATATTAACAACAAAAATATAAGCCTATGGGCCTTAATGCCTACAGTTTGCTGACACATGGACATAAGTTTATAGCATATATCAGTTTTTCAAGTAGCTACTCAAACATTTACAAATATTTTCCCAATACACTATTACAACATCTAATGGCCAGTGAAAAATACTGGAAAAACTAACATTTGAAAATTAGTGCTTAACACAGCATGAACACTAAAAGGAATTTATCCCACACAGTCCTAATACAGAAGGATCTTGAAACAAGTGAGCATTATTTATTTTGCTCTCCTTTGCTAACTGGCAATTTTACATTCAAAGTTTTCTAGTGTGACTCCATAACCCCAACCTCTTGAATCTGAGAAGAGGGTCTCCATCTTTGCAGAAAAGCCCAATACTCTGTAAATTGAGTCCTCCAAGAGAAGCAAAAGTGCTTTAATTAGAACTATTTCTCCTGCTCAGTGCTGTTCCTAACTTCTGATTTGCCAAAGGCATTGTTTTACTCTTATTTCGATGGAATACTTAGCACAGCGTGAAATAGATGGCATCTCCTCTGTAGCAAAAGTGAAAGGTTGACTTCTGCCCTGGGCATCTTTTATTTTCTATGAAAGCTTAGAGGTAGAAACTGAAGCATAATAATTGAACCTTGAAGGAAAAAGTAGTAACATTATAACAACCATTTCTGTCTAGTGATAAATATCCTGTGTTGTGACACATGTAATTTGTATAAGTAAATTGATAGCAAAAAGGGAGCAATGCCATAGCAAAAGGGACATGCTGGTGACCAGTAAACCTCAGTTATCATTATCCCAAGTAAAGGTGCAGGTTCCTATATGACCAAAAAATGGGTAATTCACCTTTTAAATAAATAAATAATCAATCAGCATCTACATATATTATACATGGCATATTTTAAAAGGTGGCTTTAATATTCTCCAGTGCTCAAGGCATAAACCTGAAAGTGCCAGTGGAAATAACAAATGATGTAATACAAGTGTGTAAAACCTGAGGCAATAATACGTCGCAGTCAGAAACCAGTGGTTTTGCCCAAGTGACATACGCATTTGAGCTCCAAAGTTTTGCCTTTTTTTTTCCCTTTGGTTAAAGCTATCAAAACAGCAGTCTCCTAGTGAGGTGTGTCAGAACCAATGTAGCTGAATGTAGTTCACTGTAATTGAAAGTAATTCAAGCTGTCACATTTACTGTAACGAGAGGTCACATCTCAAGGGCCATAAATGCTGTTCACATTAATCGTAACTGACACCTTCCTCCTCCTTCAGGGAAATTCAGCCATATTACATGGCTTAGCTCACATTCTTTTGTAAGCATCTGAACTTCTTCATGTTTGCAGGTTTATTTGTTGCACTAGGGTCTTTTTTAAATAGAAAATAGGTAAGAATATCAGCAACAAACTCTGCCTTGTATATTACAACAGAGTCATCACACAGAGTTGTATGTAATAATTGCAATTACACTGATCTTCCCAAATCACAAAGATTGTTAAAAATTATGACCTGAAAACTGCCTATTCCAAAAGAAGAAACAGTCCTTAAATTCTTTACATATATACATACAGGCCACATGGGAAATCAGTAATGAAGGATGCAACATGACACCTAACAGCCACCTGGAATGCATGCATTGATTTTTCACTAGTACTGAAATACAAATATACGATGATTCAGGAATAAGGTGTCACAAAAAACAATGCATTTATCTTGGAACATTAAAATCTGTACTAAACATACCAGGGAATGAAACTTTATTCTTAAGGCAACCAGCAACAGAACAAGGGGACAGAGTCCCAAGTTGTGCTAGGGGGTGTATAGGTTTGGTATTAAAGAGGAAGTTCCTCACAGACAGTGTTTTGCCATTGGAATGAACTGCCCAGGGAGGTGCTGGAGTCACCATCCCGGGAGGCATTCAAGAAAAGCCTGGATGAGGCTCTTAGTGACATGGTCTAGTTGACTGGATAGGGCGGGTGATAGGTTGGACTGGATGAGCTTGAGGTCTATTCCAACCTGGCTGATTCAATATATTTTAAGCCTGATATTTAAACTATGCTAACACTTGATTTTTAAATATTAACTAGTCATTTTGGTTTCTCACAGCACATCAGACTAAGCTTTTGGGGGTTTTTGCCTTGACACAGCTACACAGTTGAAGAAGGCTCTTCAAAGCCCTGAATGCACATGTTCTCCATGTATAATTAACACAGTTTACAGAAAATGACAAGCTTGTAATTTGCATGCTTAGTTTATCTTGGTAATGTACTTAAAACGTGAAAGATGCCAAAGAAGTAGTGGCATAGAAAAACACACTGGAGAGAGTATGTGGCTGGTGACCTTAATTTCTTAGCTTTTTGGACTTTTTTTGGTAAAGGATGTTTATGGGGATGCAAAATATAAAAATTCCTTTATTCACAGCAACAGAATATAATATTTATGACACAAAGGTTCACTTATCACTCTCAGGACTTAATATTACACCATCAAAGGAAATAAAAAATAGGAATAAAGACTCGATTCAATCCAATACAATAGATTAGAATTATTTTTTAGGGCAGGTTAGGCTTGAAGTTGAATTTATCTGAAATGGAACAAACCTCTACAAGAAAATCAGTTGCTTGATACTCCTTCAGCATAAAATCAGTAGTAAAATCACCAATAGCACACTTATTCCTCTTATTTATGATTATTCTTCAGTCCTGTTATGTTTTCAGCTTCACTCAACACTTCCCCAGAAATCAGTCTAGGTTCTGCTTCCAAGCAGGCAAGGATTTCACATTTTAACGTTCCCAAATGATTACCTAATAGTGGTCCTGTGCCAGTATCTATGATACTTTTGACAGGTTTTGTTGTACCAAATACGCAGTCGACAAGAACTAAAGCATGACACATTTACTGCATCATAATTCCATCAGTTTCTTTCTCTGCATGAGACATTTTGGCACTTCTGACTAAGTGCCTCACCTCATCTATTCCTAGTTCTACACGTTACCATTGATCTGTGTATTTCTATTATCTCTTAGGGAAGGAGATCAAAATCCTAGTTAACTTATATTTTAAAAATTATCATTGCCCTTGACCCTTCATCATCACTAAAACTGTAATTAAACACTTACTTGCCTAAAGAAAGTGACTTCTGTTTTACAGATGCCATCCGCTATAAAGAGTAAGCGTAAAAGGTTAACCCTCCTGGGGGAGTTGTCTTGACCCTGACCCCAGGTGCTCCTGACTCCTCTCCGGGGGTGGGTCCAGCCCTTTGTCCAGGTGTGGTGGTTAGCCCACTCCCACTTCCTATCTAGCCCCCTATAAAAACAGAGGAACTTCCTATTTTGTTCTCTCCCGCCCTACCTGGCAGCATCACCTTTCTGTTCCTGCTGCTCTTTGTTTTTACCAGGTGGCCATGATCCACGAGGCAGACAAAACCCACAGCCATCAAACCTGGTTGTATTCATATATTTTGTATCTTGTTTTTCCTTCCCTATACCTTTTGTAACTCCCCTACCTCAAATACCTTTTGTTTATTGTTAAAGTTTTCTTATTTTAACTTCCAAAATCAAAGTGAGATTATCCATTTGGGTGTGTTATATATTTCCCTCTCTACACCTAATTCCTTTTCTTGGAAAAAAAATAGGGGGGGGAGGGGGAAGAGAGGAAGGCATCCTATCAATTGTTATTGGTTCTACTGACTATATTTGAGCCTCTGGGAAATTTGAACTAGAACCTAGACAGTAAGCCAGAATGTAAAAATAGATTTAGATATTAAAACATGCACTATTATTCAATCTAAGGGACTATGGCTACTTGAAGCAGATGGGTTACCTGTCCAAGGATCCCCAATGTACTTCAGTAATACACAGAGCACTAAGTAGAAAGTTTTTGGTGAATAGAAGAGGTTTATTCACAACAGTGAGTTGGTGCTGCTGTCTCTCTGAAGTTTATTTTTACACAATATGTTTGGAAAAAAAATATATATGGTCTGGCACTTGATTAGGTTTGGGGGTAGATTAAGTAGTATTTTATTAATACATCAGTAGATTCATATTTGCATCTTTTTCCTTTCTTATTTGAGTCTTTGCTGCACTCTTTTCCAGCAGAGTTGACAGCATTAGGTAAGTGAAAGGCCTGGTCTTGCAAAAACTAATGTTCCATTCACTCCTCCAGCAAGTCTATTCCCATATCTCACCCCATTGGTGTTTAGAAAGCTCTTCTAATCTCTAATGTAACTTTACTCATAGCTAGCTGATACCCAATTATTCTTGTGCCAACACTACCCTTTAGCTTAAGCAGCTTTTCTCTCCCCCTCATGTTCTCCCAGTTAGATATTCTCTCATTCCTCAATTTTCCTAGCTGAAAAATGTCATGTTATTGCACTTCCCTCTTATGAAGTAAGTTTTCTTTACGCAGTCATCCTATTATCCTACCTCTGCACCTATTTACTTGAAGATGACTAATTTACCCTCCATCAGAAATTACTTTCCAGAGTGTAACAAAGTATGCACATAAATCTGTTATGTAATTCAAAATATGCATTTTTGTCTGTGTCTCTCTTTCAGTGGATCTCTCTAAAGCCCCTATCTTCAAATGTTTGTATTGGGGTCAAAAATGTCAGCACGAACTCCACCAAGTAACCAACACTATATTTTTTCCCCATCACAGTTAATCCAAATTTCTTAACACTAGTTTTCAAAGTGCCTCGGGTTCCCATTTCAGCAGGGCACTTCAACTATTCATCCTTTCTACACAAACAGAGTTTTGTAACATTTCCAATACAGGGAGTCCTTTCTGTGGGAATCCTTAAAATCCGTCTCAATTTTCTTAAACAGAAAAAGATTATTCTGGTTTGTTTGCATACATTTGTCTTTTCCCATGTTACATAAGCCTTGGAGATGTCTGCACTGCTGTGGATTTATCATGGCAATACACTTAAACAACATTCTCTTTTAAGTCAGAAGGAACAGGACTGAATAGAGCTTTTGGAAAGCCTCCAGAAATACTTTGTGGTAGTAATGTTTTCTTTGGATGAAGGATGCTGGACAAATGCAAAGCCTTTTTACTATTGTTACAAAATATGGTTAGATTAGGTCTGCAGGCTATCTGCTTGTCATTTAGATTCTGTGACAGCAATAAGAAGGGCACTGAAGTTAGCCAGGCCATCAGCTCTGAGATTGAAAAAATCCCACACTCCAGTAAAAAAAAAAAGTTCATATGAAAAGGCAGAAATATTTTTATACATTTGCAGTCTTCCAGAAGCATGATTATCAGGGACTATGCTACGAAGCTATTTGTTTCCATATGCTTTCTACAGTATCTACTGGCACATGTCATTTATAGTTTTGTCACTTGTTCCTTCTGTTTCTTGACTGTGTCCTTTCCCATTAACTTGCTTTCCCAAAAAGATAACCAAAATACTATGGATGGCACCATTCTGATACTACTTAGCCAAGCTGAAAGAAAGTAACTTGAAAATTAGACTACAGATTATTGCAACTGTTATCCTAACAACCAAGAATTCTCTAGTACTGATGTTTTACTCCTTGGGTAAGTTTTGGTTCTTGGCATAAGCAAAGGCAGTAGACATAAGTCTACTTAAAACATGCAGGGCATATTTTAATTTCTGAAGAATTTTTGGTGCAAATGCCATCCATTCTTCCCTCTGGAAAAGCACAAAAGGTCTAAAGAAAAGGCCAAGATTACTCAACTTAGGTATTGAGTGATCCAGGGTATTTCACAGACCAGAACCTCCAAGCTGCTGACTGTGTAGAACACTGCTTCCTTGGAGGACCTGTGACTCTGCAAATCAGGTGAAGTCAGTCACCAAATTACTGCTACACTGACAGGTCAATGACATACATTTGATATTCTGAAGACAGAAACAGACATCAAACTTCTTTACCGCCTAAGTTTCCCCTTACCTCTAAGTTTCAAATTCCACAAACATTCAATGTAAAACATGCTTAAGAAAATAATACACCACACTTGCTAATATTTATTGCACTTTTCTGCCTCTCCCATCACTATGCTTCCTCTAAGCCAGAGGAAAATAGTTTGCTTTCAGCCTTATGTGTCATTACTGCAGACTGTCTATGCCAAAAGGTATTTTGCTTCTAAAATCCTGCTCAACTTTGATCATATTTGTTCAATTAACTGAAAGAGAAGTAGTTATCACACAGACACTGCCAACCCGATTGCATCAAGGACATATATATGGAGACATTTATCTTTTTAATATATGTTTTGCCTACAGTGCTAAGAAGAAAGTGACAAATAGAGACTAGTGTCAGCTGAATCTCGCTCAACAGCAGCCTTAAAGCTGCAGCTACAAGACATCAGGTCAGGTTAGTAACCCACAATCTGTAAAGTGCAATCACTGACACCCAAGCTAGTGAGCTTCACCTTCACCCTAAGCATTCTGTAATTAAACCTCTGACTGCAGCGTATACCTGCTAGACAGAGTCTTAAAAACTAGTGCTGTCTGGCAAAGAGAGAACTCTGATAAAGCACAGTATTCTGGCTGCCCAGGGTCTCTTCCAGCACCATATGCAGAAGCATACACTTGCCATCTACCACTAGCATGTGTGGCAGTGACGAAGCCCTGCACCGCCAACTGAAACCAGGAGTCTGGCCCAACACAATTCTGCTGAAGTTCAGCCAGCCAGAAGACTGCTAAGCACAATTTTACATGCACCTAATTTTCTTTAATATTTATTGACAGTTTAGATAAATATACTGATTACACTCTGTATATTGTAAAATGCAGCCTACATAATACAGAAAATTTATATACACACAGACTAGGGTCTGTGTATTTTAATATAGGCTGTATAGATGGAATACATTAACTACTGGTACAGCAGAAAATGGAAAGTGCTACACTTTTGGTGTCCTAACTGACCTGACTCCTTGTAGTAGAAATCTTCTAAGAGGGAGAAAGTGAGATTTCAGATTAATCCCCTCAGCTTGGACTTATCCCAAATACATCCAGAGCACAGTACAAGGATAGAGAAGCATTCTCCTGCCCTTCAAAAATCAAGTAGGTCAGCATGACCTGGTCATATTTCCTGACATGTTTATGCTGGCCAACTATTGCAGGCAGCAAGGAAGAAAATATACATCCATCAGAAGCTTTTCTATACGTTTGCTACACTGTTACATATAGAGCTGAAGGAAGCAAGAAGAGGTGAGAAATTTTCAATTATTTATATTTTATTTAGCCTTGCCTCAATCCTAACCTAGAGATTTACTCCATCTCACACCAATATAATGCAGACAGTCTTGAAGAAACATTCATTTTCTTCACTTTTGCTTCTTACCACATTGAATATCTTTGCTCTTTAAGAGCAAAAATGTGTGTCCCCCGTCTGTGAGACAGCATCTTGCATATGCTGTTAATATGAATACTACATCACTGACCCTCTTTTCATGAATATTTGCATGAAGGTTTATTTTCCAGCAGGAAATAAGGCCAAAAAAAACTGAAAATCCTGTGTGTTCATGCTAGGATGAACACAAATACAGAAAGACCAAATAAGAAAATATTATCAGAGGACAGAAACTATAAAGCATCGCTAAAGAGTAGGTTATAACAGGATACAAATCTTTTCACCTTTAAACAATTTCTTTTAAATCAGTTTAAATGCCTAGTAGTTAAAAACAGATTCTTTCCATGTTCTTCTGTACCCTACACTACAACAATTACACTCAAAGCAAATCCTGTGTGGATCTCCACATAACACAAGAGGTGGACAGCCTGTTCTGCAGAAACTAACATCCTCGAAGTTTACCATTGAATGAACTGTGGATGAAGTTCATTCTTAGTTAATAAATCTTACTCATAATAACATTCAGAGATTGTATTTAGCTGTGCTAAGGCTCAGTTTGTCACAAGTCAATACTCAGTACAACACTCAGTTATAATCTCTACTGTCAAAGAAGGTACATGTGTACTCTCACATAACAAATTAACTGTGTAAATCTGAACTGGTTTTCTATTTTCTGTTCCACCAAGTGCCAAAACAGAAGAATACAAGAAAGGAGGTTAATCTTTTCAGTGTGCTGCAGGAAATCTGCCCTGAGTTATAAATTGCATGGCAATAATCTTGAAATGCTTACACTGTACCCATATGAAAAATGGTAATATATCCTTTTTTCTAAGTTTAGGTGAAGTTCCTTAGAATCCATGCTAATATCTGTCTTCAATCATTGGCCCAACGAGACCAAGTTTTAAATAGATAACAGTAACTACAGTACTTGAGGATCACAGTGAAGCATCTGACAGCATTCATGGAGATTGTCTGAATAGTATCTTCTTGTAGATAAACAAGTTCAGTTTGTTTCAAGCAAGAAATTGACTTCCCATAAAGACTTCAGATGGTTACATACCAATATGATGAATGCTGTACCAGCCTTACATGGAAGATGCAAACAAGCAGTTGTTGTATTTATCATTCACTTCTTTCAGCATCTAATTTGCAAGACTGTATTTATTAAAATGACATCAGACCTACACATGACAAATATTTTACTTTGCTAGTATGTTTGTATGTTCAATTTGCCAGAAAGTCCATTAAAAAACAAACAGGAAATCATGCCAGCACTTTTAAAAGTAGTTTAAGACTCTTTACTGCTGAACTGCACAACTACCTTCTTAACATTCTGTACAATAGATGTCAAAAAACCCACCCAAACACACACCAAAAAACCCACCACTGTTAAACTGTTATCCTTTTCCCTCAAAGTTTACCCTACAATAAAGCATTACATGTCCCCAGATATTATATTCTCTGCAGTCAGTTGCTACAATTGCTGTTATAGTACTTTGAGTCACTTGACAACTGGACATAGTATTTATACTTCTTCCAGTGCTGGAAGCAGCCATGATAAGGTACTTCTGATCAAACTACCACAAACAGTACCAATTCCAAATGAACACAAAATATAGAAATATTCTTTCAAATATTATGTCTTGAAAAAAATTGTTTTCATTGTAATATTGGAGGATACTTTTCCAATCATTTCATGTCATTGCATTCAAACTTCAGACATCCACAGCTGGGACATCTAATTCCACGAGTCCCAGTGGTTTGCGAAACTATGCTCTTCCCTTAAGATTCTACTCAGAGAATTTAAAACTGATACAAGTCTGAAGACTGGGGATGCAAATTTACAATATGGCCATTTCAGTTCACTCAGTAGTAAAAATCCAGATGCAGGTCAGACATGGCCAATGACTGTGTATCTCATCGATTACTCACGGCATGTAATACAGAGCCTAAAGAAGCTTTTGACAGATACAGTAAGTCATGTGATCCTTACATCAGAAAAGACCTAGCAGGCCAAAGAGGCAGCACCTGCACTGCATGACAAGACAGTGAAAAGCTCATCTACTGAAAAAATATTCAGCAAACTTGAAAGAGCTACATGAATTGACATAAATTCAAATGGTACATCATGTGCACATGGCATTTCTGGTTTAGTATTTTCAGCCTTTAAACCAAACTGGTATTTTACTGGAATATCAAAGTTCATTATACATTAGTTCTACATGCTTATTAAGCACCTGTGGACTTAAGCCCAGTTTGCTGCAGAACAAGAAACACAGGGAAAGAAAAGACAAACCATTTTCCCAGAAGCAGTACAGAACGAAACCAAGCATTTTTCTCTTTATCTTGTCAGTTTTTCAAAGGCAACATCATTTCAACTAATGAGAGACAACTACAGAGCATATGTTGATCCAGTTCATTAAAAAGAACAAACAAAACTTTGTTAAAATTATGGGTAGGAGCCACTTTAACACAAATTCACTCACTGATCTCTCTCACAACATGGAGTTGCACCAGCACAATCAGAGCAGCAGAAACATGTGCCGGAGGATGATGGCAATGCTCAAGCAAGCATTTAGCAAGATGAAGAGTCCATATCAAAAATATAAAAATCACACAGAATACCATAACTGTAGACATTATCTAGCAAGGGAATTGTTGAAGAAGTATCAAGAACTCGACCCCTCAGCACAAGGAGAAAAGAAAAAAGCAAGGTCAGTTTGAAGCCAGATATCACCTTACAAGAATTTGAAGATGAGATCAGAGTTACCAGTAACAGTAATACAAGTACAAAACCAAGCAGAAATCACTGTTTTTTGATGTCTCATATGACAGAAGCCTAGATTGGTTATGCTTCTGGCCAGCCTGAAACAATGACTACCACAACAACACAGGACAATGTGCTGTTGGTTTGCTTTAGTTTTTGTTTTGTGTGTGTATTTTGGTTTTGTGGTTTGTTTTAAAATCAGACTTGACTTTATAGGTACAAAAAACCCTAAGAGTGCGATTCAGCTCAGTGAATAAAAGCTTCCTTCAGGCCAAAAAGCAGTGCCCTTCAATCAACCTGGAGGAAACAGATTGTTCTATCAGTAAAGAAGTGTCCTTTAATGAGTTTGGTAAATCCATTTTGCCCTCAAAACATACCTCTGACCTTCTCTGCCCTTTTTTGGCTGAGACCTTTTGCAAACTTGTCACAAGAAAACCACAACGCATGAAGCCATAGTTAAGTATTACAAGTGAATACTCAAGCTTTGCTTTTCACTAGAGAGCTGGGGAGAGCAGACTCAAAAACTTTAACAGGTCTCTTAAGCAAAAACCTCATGTACAATTCCAAACCCAAAATTTCCTTCTGCCCTCTCTGAGCAGCATGCCAGTCAGCAACGAGCATCCCATCTGGGTTTTTAGCAGGCTCAGCTGTGGAGCATCTGACATCTACTATCACCACTGTCAAACTGTTATTCACGCCGCTCTTCAAAAATTTTACCTTACATCTTAGAGTTCATCCATCTCCAGCTTGTAGCATTAAGACACTTAGAATCATTATATGAGAGCTTTAGGATTTCAACAGGGGGAAAAAAAAGATACTGTAGTTCAAGTGTTGCATGGTCTAGCCAGAACTCTTTCAGCCTTATTATAAGTAGGCATTGACATATCTCGATAAAATGTCCTTAGATAACTCCAAAAATTAATAACAATATACAATAACCTATTGGGAAAAAAATACTTAATTAAAAGGCTAGCAAAGAATTGCATGTGAGAGTCAGGAGTAATACAAATCAGGTTCAAAGGAATACAAGCAGCTCTAGTTACGGTAACAAGGAAAAAAAAATCTGACTAACAAAATAAAATTTACTGAACCAACAGAGTTAACAGTAGTCACAACTAAGCCAGCCTACACAAAAGTAAGTTTGGAAAAACTGAGTGAGTCTACCATAATTTCACAGACAGTAATTTGCACTAGGCAAAGTCATGGGAACAGATTGGATTAGCACCAGCTGCATAGCAATGAAACACAGGAGTCCTCAAGGGAAGAAAAAGACATGCAAATTGTTTTCATAGATTATTATTTCTGTTTGGACTGTAGAGATTGCCCCAGTTTGTTTTAGTAACTGAAGGGGAAGGAAATTATCAATAGATTTAAATAAAATAATCTGGTTTTGAGGGAGAAAGGTAAGGAGCATTTTTTAGGAAGGCTTTTAATTTTATGTTTAAGGGAACATGATGGAAAAGACTTTCACAGCCCAGTTGGAAAGCAAAAATTAGATAAACGATTCTGACCCAAAGATTTTTTTTTCCTTTTAGTTTATCTCCCTCCCCTCCAAGAAACCCTTCAGGCTCTCTTTGCTCCTACAGGTATATCCATCATTTACAGAGCTAACTGTTCAATCTCCTAATCTCACAAGGCAGATCAAAACATGAATACCATTTTACACAGAGCTCTTTGTTTCATATTCACTACGTTTAGTAGAATTGCACTAACAACAGAACAACTACCCAGTGGCCTGTGCTGCACCATCCATTCCAAACAAATTTTGCTGTAAGACATTTCTTCAAACACATGATGAAATAATCATGTTTCTGCACACTGAGCAATAACTTGCAGCTTGCTTATATATTACTGAGGTGTTTTTTTTTAATGTAGCAAGAACTGTATTATAAAGGTCACTAGATTCATGCTAAGGAGTTTGGGAAAAGGAAATTTAGGAATGTAAAGCCGAGTTAGTTTTAACTGCTTATACTAATGAATCAATATTCGTGTTGAATAGCCTCAAGAAGTATCACTTAGCTTAAAAGTTAATATTTTTTAAGTTACCAGAGATGCTTTGGTTAGTGGACTAAATTTTACTCATCTTTAATATAGCTTCATGAAGTTCTAGCTAAATAATATTTTGGAAGCTTTTAACATTTTCAGTAAGACAGGTGACTACATATCAAGGATCCAAAACCACAAAACTCAAATTTTATCAAAACTGATTTTGTTCATATCTCTACATCATCCAGATGTTAAGTTCCCAATGTTTCTTCTTACCAATGGAACAGTCAAGTACAAGTAACCAGAAAAATCTGCCCACATACATAATCAGAAGACCTTCTTGATAGCTTGGTGTGATGAAAAGAAGTATCTCTGGAGACTTTGCCCAACAGTGAAGTCCACATATGGAAATTAACTGCCCCCATAAATTATTTGTACCTCTTTTTTTTAAACTGGTTGCTTTAAAACCAGCAGGCTAAGAGAGCCCCCTCAGAAAAAGCACAGTACATGTAAATTCCCTTCTGCTCCCACAGCCCTCTACTCTCATGCATAATAACTCTTAATTCCTTCCTTACAGCCATAGAATAACTTTCTAACCAGAATTCTGGCAGGACTTTAGAAGGTCATCAGCCTCTAACTATTTCTTGTTGACTACAGACGTGTTGCTCAAAGAAAAGTAACACATTCTCCGCTGTGATCACAGCCCCTTCTAAGGAAATGATTGAGAACATGATGGAATCCTAAAATATTTAACAAGGATGTATTTTAGAAGCTGCTGCTGACAACTTTACTATTTCTGTGAATGTGTTTTACAGCATGACTTTCTCCCAGTTTTGAAATATTACTCCCTTATTTGGGAATAGCGAGATCAAAATCTTTCACAGGAGAAAAGCTCATAAATTGTAGAGAACGGAATGTAGGTAAATTCTGAATATTCTTTCATTATCTGTTACGATCTTTAATTTACAGCATGATGACAGACTAAGATAAAGTGAAAGCTTCCATGTTTTGAAGAATACCAGCACAAGGTAGTGCAATGTCAAACTGAGAATAAGCACCCAAAAGTCTGTGCCTTCAGAAGAATGGCAATGCAGACAAACACACTCTTGTCAATCCAGTGGAAGCAATGTACTTGCTAGCAGGTATTCACTGAATGACAGCAACGTCTAGAACAATAAACCCAAACTTTGTATATTCAACAAATTACTTCCACCCCTGTATTATTAGACTCTTCACCTTCTGATCTGGTTTTATACAAGAAGCTGAATACATTGCCTCTCATATCGCAGAATCACAGAACTTTAGAGGTTAGAAGGAACCTTCAGAGATCGAGTCCAACCTCCCTGCCAAGGCAGGATCCCCTAGAGTATTTTGTTCAAGAACACATCCAGGTAGGTTTTGAAAGTCTCCAGAGAAGGAGACTCCACAACCTCTCTGGGTAGCCTCTTTCAGTGCTCTGTCATCCTCACTGTGAAGAAGTTTCTCCTCACATTGAGGTGAAACCTTCTATGTTCAATTTGCAGCCATTGCTTTATATATTTCTGCATATCAAGTATCCCACAACACTACAGCGTGCTCAAGGACTGGCAGCAGCCATACCAAACACAGAGAATGAGCATGTTCCTGGAAACAGACCATGATTTAGCACCTCTGTGAATTGTATTTGTTATGTCTAAATCTTACACCCTTGTTCACATGCAGGAATAACATGGTATAGAAACTCCTCATCTCATAGAAACCAGACATAGATGGAAAAAACCTGCTATTTAATCTGCACCTCAGAACACCTCCAGAGCAGGGGACTTACTCTTTCCGGGGTCCATTTCCTTTCGCTACTATGTAAGAATATAAATATTTACTAAAAATAGTTCAGCATGAGGATGAGTCACAAAATCATGTCCTTGGAGGCTAATTAAAAGTGAAGTCATTCTGATTAAGTGTTACAATAACCATCTAAAAAATCAAAACAAATAGAATTACACCTTGAGTAAGTACTACTTAATGCAAGAACAGCTGAAGCATACTCTGAAGTTTTAGAAGGTTCCATTGCACACATAAATAATTTCACTGCTTATAATGGGTTACACATAATAACAAAGTTTAAAACATTACTTCTCACTTCTGGAAACAAATTTCAGTGTGTGTGGGACATGAACTTTATGAAATTTTGCTGGAGAACCCACTCCTCACCAGTCATTTGTTATATATTATGAACAGAAAAAAATGGCCAAAGTAGGGACTGCTCCATGTGGTAGGCAGACCAAGCAAAGGTCAGACTGAGGAAGAAATTGGTTTGACTTTGGCTTACAGAAGACCACAGGATAGTGAGCCTGGCATTTTTTGTGCAGGGTTAGTGAACAGACATGCCAGCAGAATTATTCCGTATCACAAACCACTCCACTTAATACCATGTGCCTCCTAAAGAATTAGAAGATGCCTATTGAAGGTAAAGAGTGACTGAAACTAGACATTCCTTTTAAAGGATCAACTTTTCTTTTTTGTTGTTGCTGTTGTCAGATTAACCTGAATGATAAGATTAGACAATTTCTGGGAACCATGAGGGCAGATACAGAATAATTTTTAACAGATGGCTCTGCCTTTTGCTCCTGCACAAGCCTGGAAGGCAAATGGTTTTTTTTTTTCCCTCTTTTCTCTTTCTTTCTTTTTTTTTTTTCCAAGTAACTCAGTGCAACAAACCTGATCTTTAATAATTACATTTCTATTTCCAAATGAATTTTCATAAGATGGAATTCGAAGTGCCTCAATTTCAGATGCTTAAAATCAGCCACCACTTATGGAAAAATGAACAAAGAACAAAAATCAGCACTCATTCTTTGCAGGATCGCAGCTCAGTGTTCAGAGAACAAAATGGTGATAACCTGAAGAAACATGTTCCTACAGAAAAATGTCATTTGAGAATTCTGCATTAAGACTTCCCCATGAGTCTGCATAACCAAGGCCTAACTGAGCGTCCAACAGACCAGCATGCTTTCAACAAGCTCCTCTATCACATGATAAGGATAACAAAAGTCTCCAAATTTCCAAGAAGGAATCAAATTGTGTATTCCCCTCAATGCATAATCAAATTATTTTTTTCAATTAAAAATTCAGTTTCTTCAAATTAACTAACATTTCCTAATGTGAAAGGCAACAGAGACACACCAGACATATACCAGGGGCTCCAACACACAAATGTTTTCATAGACATTTTCTGATGTTCACAATGCTTTGAACAAAACGAAGAGAAAACAAAAGAAAATGTCTGTGAAACAACTGAAAAAACAGATGAGATTGTCAAAACTTCCAAAAATAGTAAAACATCTGTTTTAAAACTTGATAAAAGCTTGCTCACCATAGTACCCTCCTTACAAAAGATTTTGTAAATTGCCAAAACGAAACCTGTCAAGACCCAATTACGGATTGTGAGCTCTATCAAGAATTGATGTCACTTCTCCAGTTCATCCATTTTTGCTTATTTTTGTCAGAAAACCCCAAGTCAAACGAAGATTCAGAACAAATAGGAGACAAGGAAGAGGTTGTACAATTAGTTACAAAGTTGTGGGCTCTGTGCTCATTAGCTTGAAAGAAGCTGCGAGTTACTACAGCAAAGCTCTGCACCGCTGTAACTATTCAGATTAAAGCTACCTGAACTTCAATCTCATGCCATTGTGTACTCAAAAACTGTGCTTTTGTACTTGGGTATATTTAAGTACTCTGATACTTAAATTCCTCTAGAAACTATTTTATTAAATAAAAGCAGTTCTAGTAACTATAAGTATTTGATATTCTATATGGGTGTAATTTACAGTATGGTCATAAAATAAGTCACGATAAAACTTGGGACAATGTTCCTCTACCAGCTCAACCTGACACATAATGTAGATAAGATAGTTAATATTTAAACTTCTCCTCTAGCAAGAAGTCACACTCTTGACTTTAGCTAGCTTTATGGAGGGGAAAAAAAATATATAGGCAAAGATACAGTACTAGACTTTGCCAATCAAGCCACAGAATTTTGTGGGTCCAACTACTGCCGCCTGCAAAATGAAGTCTTGAGCAGCTCAGTGAAATTAAATGAATATGAAGTTAAATGAACACTGAAATATAAAAAAAATCACTTTTTCCTTGCAAAAATCTCCATCTGATGAACAAAGCACAATTTCTACTCTGAACTTAAATACAAACAGTATTAGTACATAAATCCAGCCATCAACTGTAATTCAGGAGGGAATAAAAATAATTTTTCAGTTGCACATGTATCATATCAGTACTAAATTGGTAAGGATTCTATTAAAATCTATGTCTATCCCACAGTTAAACATAGTCCATATGTTTACCCTTTTCATAGAATCCCTCCTTACTTTAAAAGGTTTAGTGATTTGTTCACATGTTCTACTCATCTGTCTACAATCCAAACATTTCATTCAAACAGAAACTCAAAAGTAGCTTTGGATTAGTAAGCAGATCCGTTCAAGGATTTCTCCCATTCCAGGCTGGACTGAAAGCATGAACAGTAGGACTTCACATGATAAAAGTAACTCTGCTGCTACAAAACACAGTATGTTATCTGCTTTTGACAATGATTATTTAGAGCTCTTGAGCATGTTATTAAACATCACTTCACTTCAAGAGCAACGAGTCATGTCTAACAAAGTAACACTTAGAAACTGCACCTAAAGCAACTCCTAGATTAGTACATTCATAAAGGGACTTTTCTTTACATGGAGCTCTGATTACAAGATTGCAGAAAAGCTAACGAGTTCCCAGGGCATGTGACATTGGCATTCACTGTCTTTTGCACCTCCGCAAGGAAAACTTCTACAGAATAACTACTGAAGGGGAAACACAAAGAGACCAAAATACATTTAATTTCTCTTTGATTGGCCGTATCAGTAGAGAGAACACCTTTAATCATAAATCAAAGATACTTCTTTCAAAAAGACCTACATGACTTCCCTGCAATTTTAAGATATCCATTCTAAAACATACAGAAACACTAAACTGTGTTTCAAACTCATACAAACCCAGAAAACTATTCCATCCCAGAAAGATGCATTATGAATAATTTTGTTCTACATTCTTCCTCCTCCTGTCAGATTAACTACTCTTAATACTTGGCACTCTTAATGCACTTTCCTTAACAGAGTGGTAGGTAATGCCTCAAAGGCTCCAAGGTCCAATATCAGATTATTGCTTCTGTTTAAGATCTAGAAGTTTTTTCCTTCCCTAACCATGTCATTGTAACAGAATTCAGAAATGGATGCAGCCAACACTCACACTATATTCTTCCAATACATGTTAGAATCCAATGCAAAATATTACACAATTAAAAGTTATTGCAGAAGGAATTACCATTCCAAGTATTTTTGTCAACAGCACTTTTAGTATCTTTCCTGGAAAGGTCTTAAGCATTCACCTGTGTTACTACATATTTTTATTGACAAAATCACAGAGGTTTTCCTACAAAATCAGGTCTTTGCCAGCAAACCAGCTCAGTATGGCTTTCTATGTATAATATTCTTTCAATTTACACTAGCCTGTGATTAAAACAGGATTATATAATTAAGCTTGTGGTAACTGACTTGCAAAACCATCCACAAAAAAACCCCAACAAACCAACAGTAAAAACAGTGCATTCCATTGAGAGCAGTCTACAGTGCTGCAACAGCTGCTGACTTTGAACTGCTCAAATGTCTCACAGAAATGCTTTGTTTTGCTGTGTGGAAATGTAACTTTTTAATCACAAGGGTCATAAACATTTTGAATCCCTTTATCAGAATTTTTCAAGTAGCATTTAAATAGTGAGCAGATAGGCCCATCAAGGATCAGAAAACAAGATCTGTTGCTTTTTTTAGTTGTAATGGTGAATGGTTTGGATGCATTTAAGAAAAAAAAAGACTGTCATGATATTTGGAAGAATTGTAACATATTCATATGCAAGATTAGTCTATTAAAGAACAGAGTATCAGTTTGGCAGGGTTTTGTGATCCTCTGAGGCAAGTTTCACCTCTTTAGGAAGTTAACCAAAAGGTTTAAAAAAATATTTGTTCCCAGTCAATATCCAAATTACTTAATTAGAAAGGAGTTTTACCATTGCATTTGCACTACACTGGTTGAAAACACCTCCCTCAGATAGCTCCAATAGCACTCATTATGCCATAAGGATATGACTACAAGCCAGAGGAAACAAGACACTAGAATAAAACAAGTGATGGCATTAGCTGGTGCAAGGTACATTTGCTGAGAATCATTCTCTATTTCATTCTCATATGAAGACATCTCTATATTACCATAGGATCAGTGTGCCACTACAAAGCACTGGTACCTTCTCCCACACAGCTAACTGTCCCCAAAAGTAATGACCCAAGAAAAGGTTAAGAATTACAGTTTGCAAAGTCCCACTGCAAAGCTTGGAGCAACAGTTATCATCTGGATTGGTTCTATACTTTCTTAGTAGTTTCACACACCTGCATTGTATTTCCAGTCTGTAGCTCTTAAGTCCAAAGTGAGTTTATAGGATGTAAATGCTACTGGATGTTATACATTTGTAAACCTGGTAATTTCTACAAGCATCTGTAAGCATGTGCTACTCAAAGCACCCCTACCCATCATCACTCCCAGATTGTTTCTGCTAAGTGAGTTTTGTCAAATAATTTACACAACTTCCTCATAACCACATCTTCAGAAGGACATTTCAGACATTGGACAGCTTTCCAACCAGAAATATTAACATATTACTCTCACAATTGCAATCTATTCTCATACACCAACTGTAGTTTTCTAAAGACAGCCAGCAACAGGTCACAGGCTCTGTAAGCAGTGTGCCAGACTCAGGGAAAGGCCTGTGAGACTTTGTCAGAACTTGTCTCAACCACTTGATGCTTTCTTTTCAGTTGGTTTAGCTGTAACAGGTCTTCAGAAGTGGAAAGACAGGCTGGAAGGTAGAGATGTATGGACATGGGGTAAAGGAGGGTGAGCACAGGCTGACAGTGGCAGACACAAACAACTCACCAGTGGTGTGCTGAAGATATGCAGTGGGGCGAACCATTTCAGGGGAAACAGATTAAAGAAGTACATAAACTGTGTAAAACACACCATGTATACTCAAATTTTGACATTAAGCCACAGACCACTGAAGAAAGAGACATCTAAAAATAATTCCTAAGTACATAAAAATGCACTCCTAGAATGAGAAAGAAAACAAAGAGATCTCAAGCCACACAGGTCCCTGCCAGTAGCAGAAGTTTCAAGAGTATAAAGACAAAGGAAGGTGCCTAAAGCCAGGCTCCCATGCTATGTCAGTATCTGTGTTTCAAATGTAATGAAATATTTACCTAGCACAGAACAGGAAAAGTAATCAATAAGATCCAATTACACAACATATTTAAAAGATCCCTGATAACACGTTCCAACTTCAAACACCATGCTTACACATCTAAGCAAGACTAAAATGCACAGTGTGAACACACTCCTCCATTTTCTTGGCACTGCAGCAGCACACCAACAAGGTTATCTGCTCTCTGTACCAGTGCCCAGACCATGCACATAGATGTCATTTTGGTTTCAGAGAGGCTTGACTTTACTTTTTAATGAAGGGCACTCACATGAAGTTTAAAAAAATCCAAAAACAAAACACAAAGGCCAACTCTGTATCTAAGATGTAGTACTGAGCAGAGAGTCAGTACTGACCTGGAACTAACTCCTTTTGGACCACCTAAATCATTCTTACAATAAACATTACTGCTGCTGTACTGTTTAGAACTAACATCTGACAAGAAACTGGTTATTATGCAGTCATTTAAAGGTCATATGTGCCTCCTGTAATTATGAATTAGCATTTTAATTAAAGATCTTGTCCTATTTTTTCCCTAAACCTATTTAATTAAATACCCCAGGACAATGAAGAAACTCTTCTGATTTACTACTGAACCACTTCAAAAAAGGCTACTGAAATTTCATGAGGGGGAAAATTCAGCTTCTGTTTTTCATAAAAGATACACAGCATACTCAATTCTCCTACTGCTAGCAATGATTTTACTGGTACAGGAACTCCTTTTAGGTTCATTTTCCTCTACAAGCACCAGCAAAACATGCCCAGGAAAGTACATTTTTGCTGTATGACTGCAATGGCCAAAGCCTTGCTGCATCAGCAGAACAGCACTAAAATGACAGAGTAGCAGCAGATGCTCATCACATGCTTTCTTCACAGCATCCAGTGACAACAGCAATGTGTTCATATCACCTACATAATACCTGTTTCCTACACATCAGTAGCTCTCTATGATACTAAGCCCTCAGAATCACTTTTCAACAGTACCCATCACAGCTTTGGTGTAATATAATCTTTCTGAGCACAAGTTATCTCTTGTCAAGACTCAGGTTTCAACAGAAGAGAATTTTATAGGACAGATCAAAGAAGTTAAATTCATCTGAAGCATGCTTGACATCTTTTATATTTCATAATCATATCAGAACACTAATAGCTCCTCACATCTCTGAGAACATCATAAAATCAATGTGCAAATACATGTAAAGAAACAATAAACAGCGCTGGGGTTTATAATCAGACATATCAATGATGGTGGTGGAGGCAAACACACCTCACAAAACACGTCAGAAACAGAAGAGCTTTATCCTGCTCTGTGCTAAGTATACAGTAGATCATAATACCATTACTGACCTCAACCTCTGACAATGTCAACAGAGAGCAGATGCTCTATTACTGGCAAAGCACACTGTTCCTCGAGATAATGGCAGCTTGACACAACATGCTTTAAATTATATCCACTCTTCCACATGGAAGTATGTAGACTCTTATGAGCATTAGTCAGCTTACCTCACAAAACATGAAAATACAGAAGCTGATCCTAACTGAAAACTGTACCCATTTAATAATGCACAAATCAAAAAGTTAAAAGCCCAAAAGCAGAGGAGCTCATTTCATTGCATCTGTGCATCACAAGATAACTTCTGCTTACAGGAGAAGTTAAATGCAGTCATCTATTTTTATTGGTACTTGAAAAAAAAACACCTTCTTTTTCCCTTCAGATACTATGAGGAGGTTTTTCCCCCTCAAAGTCAGGACCAAAATGAGATATAATTCTAGAGCTGCAGAATTAGTCAACATCAGTATAACTAAAAGAAGAACTTGGCAACACATCTCTTCATGCCTTGTATAGCATTAAAGGTACCATCTGTGCGCTTAACAAATTGATAATAACGTCTCGTTCCCAAATGTTACATGCTCACGTATTAAAGCTTCTACACTGCATATGCACTGAAGCATAAAAAAAGAGACATTAATTCTGAATTACCTGAACTAGTACAATTAACATTTTAGCCATGTGCTAATGTAGGTACCATTTATCCACAAAACAGAAATGGTCCACAGAGGGCAAAACCAAAACAGACAAAAACCCCTAGGTTTCCACTGCCAGAATTTCAGCTCTTTTCCTTCACTGATGCTGAAATTGCATCCCTCTGCAAATGAAGAAAGCCTCGCAGCACTCAAATGCTGCTGTATATTTACTGAAAGAAGACTACAGATTGCAATCCACCATAGACAATTTTGAGCAAGCACTTCTGCCTGCTTTGGTCCAATCCTTGCTGTTGCGTAATAATCTCTGCCACCTCCTCTACTTTCAATAAAAGGAGAGCAATTCTGGTTGCAGAATCCCTCACAGAGAGAAAGATTTGTCAAATAAAGATTGTGTGTCAAACTTGAAAATGAAACTGTGGGCGAACATCTTCTAGATCCAGCTGCAGAGCAAAAAGGAGAACCCCATTCACTCTATTCTTAGCTGCTCATGACTCTTAGTGCGGAAAGAAAGAAGCTTATTGCTTAAACTGTTTTAGTTATCTCGTTTCAAAACATTAGGGTTGGGAATAACCACAGAAACAGTTCAGATGGTAGATGTGAGACAATGGTTGCCACCAGCAGAAGAGATACCAGTTAGCAATCAACCTGAATTTTGATACATTGATACTTTTTAAACTAGTCACAATATCTTCCATATCTACAACTGAACTTCAAACCTGAACATTAAACAACACAGCATATAACATGAGCTTTTTATAAAATATATTTATACCTATTTGCCAGTGTGTTCTACCTTTCAAGATAAAGGTTGCACTAAAAGTGCTTGGATTTCATTTAAAAAAAAAAAAAAAGAGTAAGGCTTTAAGGGCAAAAAACCAAGCAAGGCTTTTCATAAGACAAGTCTCCTGAATACGCAATCATAAGTGCTTTATGTAATCTTTGTATTTATAACACTCATGATGCAAATAAGCCCTATCTAACCTTTTTAACAATTCTGAACATTTTGGAAGCGCGTAGAATGTTCCAAGTTTTAGTAGTTTTCTTCCCTCTCTCTCTCTCTCTCTCTCTTCTCTTCATTACTCTTCAGCCTCACAGACCACTGAATCGAGATACGGTCATTTAGCTTGCAAGAATCAGAATGGGAAGCCAGGAACTGAACGTATAGTCTACTACTAAGCAAAAGCGTCCCTGGAGGTGTTCAAGAAAAGACTGGATGAGGCACTTAGTGCATATGTCCAGTCACAGTGATACTGTGATACTGTGACACTGTGACCGGACAAGGCTGGGGAATAGGTTGGACTGGATGATCTTGGAGGTCTCTTACAACCTGCTTGATTCTATACTTCTGGTTTTCTCATTGCATCATTTTATCAAACAATTGATCTAGATTTCAGTGCAAATAATTTATTTCATAATTTACCCTTAAATCACTATGTAACTCTAGCAAAAAAAAAAAAAATCAGATTTGTATAATCTTAACACACCATAAGCCAAAATTCTAGTCTCCTTGCAGCTTAAAAAGTAGCTTGGCACAAATGTAAACAAATCTATTCCTCTGAAAATTTTTGAGCTTGCTTTCCTGAAGAGTACCTAAGCCCTTCATTCCATCAGAGAACACTTGCAGGCATTCCAGCAGGGGGTAAAAAAAAAAAGGAAGAAAGCTAGCATCCAAGACTACAAATATCATTTGTCTATGCAATTCTTCCTGAAGACAGCAAGTTCTGCTAAACCCATCATTTCTGCTCAGGCAGACTGGACTTCAGAGAGTATTTTACTGATAACATTTGCTCATCAAGTATTAGTAAAATAAAGGAAGCCAAGATATAGATCCTGATGTTCAGTAGCGCTACATGCCATGACAGAAAGACACTTTCTGTCAGCTTCTAGATACCAATGTTTATACATGCAGAAAAACAATACAACTATGAATCTCTTCCAACCACGTTTCAGAGTCATCCACGTATGAAAATTTTAATGATAGAGAATGTCCATTTACTCTCCTGAAGGGTAACCAACATCCCAGTCATTTTTTTTCAACAAATCAAGTGATTGCATTGTCATCATAAATATTTAAATAGTTCAAATGCAGTATTTATACACAACTGCTATGCTAGCACTTATTGACCTTTTAAATTACAATGGTTTAAAATGCCAATAACACCAAAGATTGAGTTTAGACATGGAGAAACATTTTCCATGTGCACATATAAATAAATCCTTAGTTTGAGACTAAAAAATTGAATCCATCCAATATCTACCATGTAAGACACTGCAATTTCAATTCAAAGAGCAAAAGAATAATAGGAGTGGACACAGAAGGGATGAGGCTAAGAAAAACAGGAAAATGAGAAAACAAACTAGAGATATATAAGCAAGGAATCTGATAGCAGAACAATGACAGAGATAAACTTAGATATTTGTTCACTTAGTCCCTTTAAAATGATTTTCAGTACTAACTAAGCAACATAACAAAGTATGTAACTTACATCTCCAAGTGACTCATTTTTAATTAGCATCTTGAGGCACATTAGGATACTTCAAAAAATTATACTTCTAACAGTTCCTGAGATATGCTCCTTGAAATCAACAGGGTAAGCCAGCTAAATGCTTGTATGTTTATGACTAAGTTTCTTCTTTAAGCAGCAATAAACTCTTCTATGTAGCAAGCTGGAAAGCCAGAACAGATCATACACTCAAGCAACACAGAAGAACTTGTTAAGATTCTGTCCAATACAAATGCATTGCCCAAATCCCATGATGAATGGGTAAGAAGTAAAACAACAAGTTCACTCTCTTAGATTTCACTGTATACCCAAGACATTGAGGAAACTACAGATGAAGCCAACACTTAACAGGAAAAAGAAAAATTAACCACGTGGATATCAACGACGCTGAAGGGATTTTTTAAGTTTTATTTACTTCCATTTTTTTCCTTTCAGCTGTCCATAATTAAATGTCCAAACATTTAATTATTTTCCTCCTGAAATTTCATACTGTGTAACATACTCAAAACAAAACAAAAACAAAGCCACGGTCATCAAACAGACAAATTCTCACCAAAGCAAAGAGTTTGCCTCAGAAAAACTTGCCAAGGAACTTCAGAAACATCTAAACAGATACTATGAATAAAGTCTGGGATTTCCATAGTTTGATTTCAGACATACCAAAGGAAAAATAGTTAGTGCTGCAATAAAGAAAGTTCACCAGGCACAGCTGACCATAATATCCAAACCTTTTCTCTATTGTTTCTATTTTTGGAACATTTCAAGGTTCTTCCCTGCTCCTCTCCAAAATGAAGCCTGAAGCTTTCTTATATATACACAAGTTTATTGGTAGCTAAAGAAAATTGCTAAAGGGGGCAAAAGTAAAGCAAAAAAATAAGTGAGACTATTTATAATTTTGGAAAAAAAAAAAACATAGATAGTTCTAAGTAAAAGAGGAACTGAGGACCACAGCTCACATGCTTATGAATTCACATCACATTAGAGCTTGACACCTGAAATTTAAATGCGACCTTGAAAGCCCCCAAAAAAGTCCCAAAACAAATTCAACAACATAGCTGGAAAGCCACAACACTTCAATTCTGAATAAAAGACAGCCAAAATGATACAGCAACATTCCTGTGCATTGTGTTGACTGTCGAAGTATTCACGTTCCAGTATACTCCTATCCCCCACCCCTCATGTATGCTATCCCCCCCAGCCACATGTATGGAAAAACCACTGAAATTCTTGCAGGTCCTTGACACTTTCAACTGTGAAAAGAAGAAAGACCATGGTCTTATCACAGCTGAATATCTGAAATCAACTTTCAAATTGAAGACTGTACTGCTAAGACATAAGTGAGTATCTCAGATACTGCATTTGCTAGTGACCTTTCTAATCCTCAATCATGCAAATTAATTTTAGATTAAAGACTAAAATGCCACAGCACTTGCTTTATGAACTTCCACTCCTGAGCTCCCCTTTGCTAACTGCTAAACCCTGCGTTAAATGAAACGTATTATTGCCTTAACTTTCTCCATATTGTCACTGTTTAAAACATTATTACAATTTCAGTATATTGCAGTACATTTTATTTTCCTAAAAATGTTCCATAAAGCAAGCAAGCTCTGCAATACCACTGTTGATTAAATGTGATACTATCAATCTCATTTTAGATAAAGCCCCCCCCCCAAAAAAAAGAATCACAACTTACACATAAGTATCTTGACTTTAACTTGTCTTTTATTTGCTTTTGACCCTGCAGACCAGACACCTGGTTGTGGAAACTTGCTATTTCTTTACAAACTATCCAAAAAGCCTTGAAATTGGCCAAAGTTTCAACACAAACTAACATATTAAAACTGTCAAAGTGCTCTGTTCACAAAAAAAAAAAAAAGGGACACTTACAGACTATGATGTCAGATATCTAAATTTCACACTCACTGCCATTTCTTACTGTATATGACCTGGATACCAATTGCATGTAAAGTATCCAGTGAAGACTGATACTTCTTTCCCTGTCCAGAAGCCAAACAAAACTGGATACATGCACAGAGTTCAAGTTGCAAGCCCACTGTGTAAGATGCTGCTTTCAAAGGATGCTGACAGGAGATAAGAAGATGTTATGATAGCCAAGAACAATGCTAAAAAACTGCAGGCTATTCTTCTACCGGTAGTTGGCAGATTCCTAACAGATAGTGTTAATGCTAATGACACACACAAAATCTTACACATTTTCATGGAAGGATAAACAATGAAGCAGTATTTCTCCTCAGCATGAAAGCGCCTTCTCTCTAATGAAGTATTTATCAGCAATGAAAGTAACCCAGAACAGCCTCTCCCAGCTGTTGTCTACATCTGAAGACTAAAAATGAGAGTTACAGCTGACTGTTGAGCTAAATGAAAAGGCTCTTCTCCCAAGTGTAAGAACTTTTACAGACATCAGCCTTCAGCACAGAATAACTTTATTTTTGTTTTTTTAAATGGCAAGTTGTACTGAGTAAAAAGTACAGCAACGACTTCAAAAGATGCCCTAACCTGCATTTTGAGGGATGACAGAAAACACAAACCCATAGAATACACACAGAAGATTTATAAAGACTGGGAAATGGTTTATGTGCTCCACAACCCATTTCCACATCTTCTCCTAACTTCATAGTTCCCGGCCGAGATGAGATACCATCACTAGAACAGTACAGAATGCTGCATTAAGTCATGTTGGTCATTCTGCAAAATTTTTGCTGCTTTCAAGAGCTACATCCTCACTGTAGTCTGCCAGCACAAATGTAGCATGACAGTGGTTAGAGTTTCCCTTAGGCCCCACTTAGCACCTGAGCCCAACTTATCCCTGCATTGTGGGGACACAGTGCTGATAGAGAACATGTTAGCAGGTTCCTACTTTCTCATCCCACTCTGAGTGCATGCTTATGGCCAGTGTAGGAGCATAGGAAGACAGTTACCACTGGCTCCCATGTGCCCTGTGGGCAGGTCAGCCTAGGAGCTTTCCTGCATAGACCTCCACCAGCGTATGAAGCAAGGGCAACTGAACTTTGCAAGCATCTTGCATGGAAATTCTTTTAAATTGTGGCATACTGATATTAAGTCACCAAAGTCCTGTATACTGAAAATGTGGGTCCACCAAATGAACCCAGTTGGCTCACTGATTCCTGTCTAGCCTCTGAAAAGATGCAAATATACAGACAATGACATAAAACTCAGCTAAGAAATAATCATCAAGATACTTCACTGTGTCTGCTGCCCTCAGACAATGTAGTTGCTTGAGATAGGCCCTTACATAGGAATCTGGATCACCTGGAGACAAAGTCTTTAAAATCTCATCAGTGATCCAGAAGCATCTTAACAGAAAAAGGAAGTTCTGTAACATAGTTTCATCGCTACTGTACTGATGACTACATAGTTCAGTTCAGCAGTGGCTGCTAAAGAGAGAGCTCAAGGAAAGAAGACAATCTCCAAAACAGAATTTATTTTACCAGAAGGTCTGTCAGCCCCCAAAAAAAACAACTAAGACAATGAGTGATCATTTTGACTAGTCTAATTTCATTTAAAAAATCTCCACCTATCAGCTGCTCTGTTTTCTCACACAGAAGAATCATATGGTATATATGTGTATTTATGTGGACACAAACAGATCCTCCACTGACATATTTGCTTCAACAATAACAATCTCCCAAATAAAAATGATAGACTGCAAAGCAGCAGTTCCAAAGATGGTATCCACTGAGGGCTTTCTACATAGTACATTGAACTACATACCACTGAATCTGCAAGCAACCAGAGGTGCTCCTGGCAAATAAGGAACTTAGAACTAGTAGCAACTCTTTTCTTTAACATGAAATGGGTTTTTCTGTGCTTCTTTACATGGCATTTGTTTTCCTTACTTTCATGCAGTATTAAGACTCATTTCCCCTAAATTACAACACAACATCCCTATATAAAAAGGGGATCATTAATTTATTCCAGAGACTTTCCAATTTGTTTTATTGTAGTTAAAAGTCAGAGGAACTTTCACAATATAGGCAATTTTTAACTGTGTTTCAATGAGAAGGCAACAGCCAGAGGGTGGAAAATGGCAGAGAAAGATGTAGGCATAGTTTTGCTGGGAAAAAACAGTATGTATCAGACATTAAGGCTGTACATCAACTGTTAAACAGAATCCCATGGTTTAGCTTTTGAAGTCTAGAAGACTTTGAAGTTATCTTTACAGATGAGGCATATTTTCTGGGATGACTGTATCCCTTGCTTGTTATTTATCTTCTCTGCTTTATTGTAGCTGCCTTTCTCAATAAGATTATTAACAGATTCTGCATAGTGGAGTGGTCTGAGGAGAGATAAATATATACACCACCTCCTTAAAGCTTATTTTAACAAAGGCCACGATAGCTGAAGGATCACACCAACTTCTGGACAAGCCAGGGAAAGGAAAGTTTACATGAAATGACAGAAATTCATTAAGAGGGTAATGCACCTTTTCGTAACTTTGATGAGCAATCACTTATTGGAACAACTGCAATATTGAAGACAGAAAACATTTGGCCTGTAAGCCAAATGAAAGTTGCTCCACAGAAACTTTCCCATTCCTCCTTCCTGAACAGTCTCTAGTAACAGATTTAGCACCCTAGTTACAAAAAGCCCATCTGAACTAGATCCCAAAGCTCTTCTAATTAATAATTAGGAAGATTCTGTTGATTTGGGCCTCCTACAGAAAACCTAGGTCAATGTCACTGGAAACCAACAAAGTGATGCAATCATCGTCACCATCTCTAACAGGACTGGAAAAACGACAGGTTAATGAATCAGGGTTGGGGTACTACTCCCTTCAGGCCTTCAACAACACTACAAAGATTCTTATTTTTAGGAAGCAAAATGGGAGGACAGATTTCTCAACAACACAGAAACACAAAGAGTTTGAGATGACTTCATTCTAACAAGCTTATCTTTTCCACTGTTTACCCACAATGTCTAATTTTCTCCTAGATACTGCCACGCTGACTGCTGGACTAATTCACTATTCATCAGGTAACGAAGAGAAGCAGTCAGTGTGAAAACAGAACAGTAGATTTTCCTCTAATAGCTGCTGTCTATTGCTGAACAATTTCATCCCAACTGTGTTTTCCTCTTTCTACTTCAGTTGGGATTACCAGCCTCTTTCATTATCTTTTAGGACTACGAATATGCTTCTGTCTTATTGTATACATACGCTAATTTGCTAATCTGGCAACAGAAAATGGCTTTGAAGAAAACTACACAATAATCAGTATCCTAAGATACCAAATTAGATTTAAATCTCATGATAAGAAAATAGAGCAAGAAGTAATTGTTAAATTGTATCCACAATACATTTCAAATCACAGACAAACGTTTCACTGTTCTGCAGCTTATTGCAGGAAAAAAACACCAGGGAACAGAAATAAATGTATGGTGGTACAGAATATGTTTCTGTCAACTAACAAGTAAGATAAGAAGATCTTTCATAATACTACAACATTTTTTCTGAGGAATACAGCAAGCAGAGTATACTGAGGAACAATGTTCTGAGCCATTATTCTGTGTAGGTATACGCAGCGTGGGGTTATCAGCAGCAACGTGCAGAAACTGTATTTATATACCTGGAGATATTCTGATTTAGTTGAAGTGAATACTAGAGTTTGCTCAGGACCTACTGGCTCTACCTTTACCAATAAAATGACTCAAAATTCCTACAGTGGAATGATACAATTAAAATGAGAAACTTGCAGCAGCATGAAGTTTGCTGAAAGGCACAGCCGACACAGCCCTGAATGCTGTAGTGAGTTGCACATAAATACTCTCTTTATTTGCAGTACAGTGGAAGCAGACATATTATGAATGCGGCTGCTACTTCCCAAAATACACTTTTCTACTCTTCGTTCCACATTACACAAGGAATACTGCCACAATTCAGATGCTCAGGAATACAGAAAATCAGATGTTAGGGTGGCTGTTGCAGCATGTAAAAAGTAACTCCAATTGTGGGGGTGGCAGGGGGTGGGTGGGAAATCAGACACATAGCTATCAACTTGGCTGTTGGATTCCATTTGACATCTGACAAAGAAAATACTTCAGCTACTTTTGAATTTTAAAGTTTATGCTTGCCAACATAAGCATTAGATTAATAACAACAGACAATATTAGATGCCATTTTTAAAGGCATCTTCTTTATTTTAACAAAAAACATTGTTCTTCCTCCATATATAGTATTTTTTCCTCAATAAATAGTAGCTATTTATCTACACTGCACTGTGCTGTGTAGAGTTCTGGAGCCCCCAACACAGGAAGGATGTCAAACTGTTGGAGAGAGTCCAGAGGAGGGCCACAAAGATGATCAGAGGGCTGGAGAAGCTCTGCTGTGAGGACAGCCTACAAGAGTTGGGGCTCTTCAGCCTGGAGAAGAGAAAGCTTTGAGGAGACCTTGTAGTAGCCTTCCAGTATCTGAAGGCCACCTACAGAAAGCTGGGGAGGGACTATTTACAAGGTCTTGTAATGACAGGATGAGGGGTAATGGGTTTAAACTAGATGTTAGGAAGAAATTCTTTACAGTGAGGGTGGTGAGACACTGGCGTTAAGTTGTCCAGGGAGGCTGTGGATGCTCCCTCCCTAGAGATGTTCAAGGCCAGGTTGGATGAGACCTTGAGCAACCTGTTCTAGTGGGAGGTGTCCCTGCCTATGGTGGGGGGTTAAAACTAGATGATCTTTGAGGTCTCTTCCAACGTAAACCATTCTATGATTCAATTGCATACTAAATGAGACCAAAAAGCCTCCTAAGACAGGAAGACCAAAACCAGAACACTTCAGTAATCCAAAACACTACCTGGTAAACACTAGGTCAGAATCAATCTGATTGAATTATGACACACTACACATGGCAGCATCTCAGATCACCTTTCCATGCAATCCAAATATCATTATGTCATGAACAGCTCTGGTTCAAAAGGTTATTCCTGAAGAATAGCTCTGCAGCAAGAATCACTGCCTTCTCACAGGTGCAGAATGAAAAAGGGAAAATATCTACTTAGTGACATAAAAGGATTAAACAGCTTCTTAAATGAGCAACAGAAAGAGTAACAAAAAATTGCAGGTGAGTGGGAGACTGCTCCATAATGGCAGGGTTTTTATGGGGGAGATGTTAGAGAATTTGTCTCAGCTGAGAAACCTTTAGAAAAATGATTAATAAGAAAACACAAGGACCAGATGACGCTCTCTTTACACTCTTACATAAGGTAAGGCAGGAAACTAGTGCATTCCTATGATGTGTACTGTCTCATTTAAAACCATTAAACACAACCTTTGGCTCAGGAAGTTTTTGAGATGAGGACTGCTAGGTACAGTACTGTGCACGCAATGTATTCCCTATTGCTCAGCACTGTAGCCAGGACTGGGAGTCGATGCTGTAATCCAGTACAGCTGTTCTAACCTGCTGTTCCTGTATTAAAGAAAATCTTGCTGTAACAGAGTTGCTTCTAGCATGACCAAGACAATTTCTGGAACACATCCAAAATGAACAAAAAAAATCTTGACATTTCACTTCCAACAAATTACAGTCCTTAAATTAATAAAAATAACCTTTTAGTCCTGTTTGGAGACACGACAGCTTTTCAACTTTGCATTAAAACAATGCATGTGGACTAGAAATCTACAGCTCAGAACAAAGACATAGCTTTATTTTAGGCTGATATGTACACACACTACTGTAAAATACAAACAAAACTGAGTGCTTTGATTCTGCCCTTTGGAAGATCTGTGTCTGTCCAAGCTGAAAAGGTCTCCAACCACTATGCACAATTAGGACAACAGAATACAGGCCAGATTTAGCCCTCCAAACAGAATTTCTAAGCATGTCTTTGCTTTATTTATTTATATTTCTCCCCTCACAGTTATTCCCAGCAGTGAAGGTCACTGCAAACCACACAGGGCACATTATACTGCTTGTTATAGCTCATACAAAATCACAGCAAGCAACTACAAGAAAAATACCACACATTTTACCTTAACTCATGCACAGCATGCTTGAAGAGATCTAGCACCATGTTATCAAGTAATCATGGCACGTATTAGTGGAAAATATGGCAGCATTCAACTGTTACTGAAGTCGAGGGTAACTGCTCACCAATTTTAACGCGCTTAGAAGTGTTACTATTTCAAACATTGAAAGCTCACTATTTACAAAAAAAAAAAAAACTATTACTATGTGAAGAAAAACCACATTAGAAGACAGACAATAAAATGCACAGAATCCAGCTGTTTTGGTGAAGTGAATATACATGCAATGTATAAGTAAATTTACCAGTTAGGGAACCCACTCCCATAAATTTTTATCAACCTAACAGTTACTAACAGTAAACTCCCCCGAGAACCCATGATTTTACAGAAAATTTATCCAGCCTGATTTTTCCTGACAATTTTGCTCTAACATGTACTTTTTCTGTAGGTTTTTCAAAGGAGTGGATTCTTCAACCTTCTGTGGAGCACAGCCTTCAGTATTTAGCCTTAGGAAAGAGTTCCCTACATGCAACAAAGGATCCACCACAGAGATTTATTACTGCAAATGGCAAAATTTAAATGTGAATTTGACTAAGTCTCTTCTGATTTGAAAACAGGTACAGTAGTTGAATCATGAAGCCAGTTATTTAGAAAGGCATATTTTTCGTACAATATCCAAGCTCTACACTTGACTTAAAGTACAATCCCCCAAGATTTTATATCCTACTTGGAGTTATTATAATTGAAACATTTAATTAATTCCAGCCTGAAAGCTGGAAACTTCTCTCCTCCATGGGGGTCATGTATTTTCATGTGATCACAAGATCACAGCAGTTTATCACTCATTAGCTAGGTCATTATAATTAAAGCGTTGCTGCCTTACGCATCTTAACTGCAAGTAAAATGCATTAACTTAAAACACGTGCAGCCATCAGAAAGGGAAAAGGTGGCATCAGATAATTCTTTCTGCAGCTGGGGTTGTCTTAGAGCATCATCCAACCATTTCTAATCAAGTCAATGCAGAAAGAAAAATAAAGACCAATTAATATTTAACTTAAGGATGAACAATAATTTTAAGATTAAAGAACATTGTCATTCTCTCTAGGAGATAAAACTGAGACCGAAGTTTTAATGTTTTGATGCACTTCACGAGATTCTTTTTTTCACTTACAAACCATAGTTATAATTCATTTTTAGTGAAGCATATACCACGACTACTAGCTGCTGGTTAGAAGACAGAAAAAGACCTGTATCTTCAAGTAATGTAACAGGCACAAAGGACTAGAACTTTTGACTATCTCAAACAAGAATTACATCTCAAAACAGAATAGGCCCTTCCTACTTCCCTCTCTAAGCCATGATAAATGCCTATACTAACCCATTTTTCATTTTTGATAAATATTCCCCCCCAGTCTGCAAAGATTTCAAACTTAAGGATTCGGCTTCAAGGATTTTCTTTCATACCAGTAGGACTTTAGCACTGATTACCCATGACTAGAGTAACAGCAAGTGAAGTGGGGACGTGTTTGCAATTTTGCCAGTCTTTGCTAAAAGACTTTGTAGGGCATGTCCTGAAATGCCCTTGCATACAGTAAAGCCATGGACTTTAAACTCATGGGTTTTTTTCACTCATGGTTACTTCCCCAAAGCTTTACAGGAGAAAGGATATGAACATTTGCGCTCTTAAGTCCGAAGATTTCCCTGTCTCTATCTTCACCTAGCGAGAAGGGGTTACAAACCAATGGTGCAGTTCACTGTCTCCTTCCATGCTGAGACCTGACCCCGTGTTGGAGTGTCTGGCAGACTGAATGCTGCTTGTCAGCTGAGGAAATGTCTTCCCCAGACAAATCTGAGCCCATGCAGCTGTCTCTTGCTCAGGAAACTGAAGTATCTCTATTTTCAGTGACCTCTCTAATAGTTTAAAAGAAAGCAGACATCAGCACTACATAATTACTGATTATGAGTGCACAGACAACAACTATGAAGAGATGCTCAAATCCTGAGAGTTCTGATAGTCGATGAGGCTACCTATCAGTTCATATCCTTCAGGATTTATTTTGAAGGCAGCTTCCACTACTTACCAAGAATAAAAGTACATTATTATGGTGGAAGTACTAGCTTGGAGCCTCCGCTACCAGCTTTCTTCTCAACACATAAAGAATGAGAAAAAGTAGCAAAAGGGAATGAATAAGCAACTAAGTGAAAAATAGCCTGAGTATTGGACCATTAGCACCATAACCGTACATCGTATTTGCCAGGCACTTATTTTGAGGTTACTGGCTAGCAACAGGACACGCAGCTATCTTAAACAAGCTCTCTGAAATGTCATACTAATTTAAAAAACGGGTTTGTAATTTTATGCTTTTCCTTCCACATTCAGCAAAAGTGTGGTTTATGCATTTGATAGAAAAGCTTTATGATCTCTTCTTAATTTGGAATTAAATCTTCTTTACATGTCTTGTACCTTCTGGCATGCACTTGAGCACACTGGTTTGATTTTTCTTGTCCCTGATTTATAAACAAAATGAAAAGTGAAAACATTCATCTTGATAAATTCTGCACTCCGAAGATTCCAAATCCAAATAATGAACGATCTACATGCAAAATTGGTTCTTTATTACAGATGAAACTTTTGAGTAAGAATGTTGACAGTTTTGTACTTCTGTAAATGCAAATTCAGAAGTATTTAATAGGTTTAATGTCATCTGACAAACTCACAAAGAAAACAAAATTATGCTGCTGTTTATGCCCCCTTTCTGGAAGTGTTCTAGGCCAGGCTGAAAAGGTCTTTGAGCAACCTGGTCTACTGGAAGGTGTCCCTGTCTATGCCCAGGGAGCTGGAACTAGATCTTAAAGCTGCCTTCCAACCTAAACTATTCTGTGATTCTTTCATTTCATACTGAGTGATAGAATATGAAATTTAAACTGAACACAGAATCTTTCTGTCCAAAAAGACTACATTGGTCTTGAAACTCAAGGCTGACACATGGGCCAATTTAGGCTTTTTCAGCACCACCAACTCCATATAAAGATATCCTCTATAAGCAAAATAGGCACTCTGAAAGCACATTTTTACTAAGTAATTTAGCTACTGGCACATTTCAGTGTAAAAAGGTCTCCATAATACTGTTCCTCCTATAACTTTTGTCTGAAGTTCGCTTCCTACACTGTATTTAATGCACTGTTCTTCCTACTTCACACTTCTTTATTTCAAACAATTGCCATCACAAAAATGAAACTTTCATTCACCAAACTATTTGCTTAGTCCTCAAACTGAAGTCTTTACACTATTTCAGAATTTGCACTGCCCAGTACATGGAGACGTAGACTACATCATGCAACACCTCAGCTCTAGCGCTCACTGAGTACAAGGAGTACTAAGGTTCTTCATTTGAGCTCTCATATGTACATTTAAAATAATTTGTGGGCTAAGAACTATGTCACGTTTGGATCAAAATTAACACTGCTGCAGGGGCTTCCAAAAATACTCTTGTCATCTATGTGTCACATGTTCATGCTAAAAACACCTTTGATGGTACCATTCCCACCAGCTGGACAGTTCACATGAGCATATTTGTGAGCACTCAAAATATCAGACTTCCTTCTGCTATGTGCAGTTTCTACTGCATGGGATGTGGCCTGCTTTGGTTTCCCTCACAGATCACCTGTTCAAGGAAGCCACTGAACTTCCCAGCCAAACAAACATTGAGGGGTGCTTGTGCTACCAGTGTGACTAACAGAAGCTTCCCATTAGCATTTTCAGATACACATGGAACACCGTATGGAAGCTCACTGTATCTTCTGAGACATCTAACATTAACTCCCCCAAATTTCCTTTCCTACTGCTGTTTACCTAAATGTCACTGCTTTTGCTGTATCACTATGGGAACAGTGGCTCTTCCTTCTGTTCCTGCATTGCCACTACCAATCACTTTTTCCCCACTGAAACTCGCTGCCAAAACATTCTACGTTCTCAAACTTCAAATATAGCCTCTGACAACAAAACTCACCAGAAACTGTTCACCAGAAAGCCAAACCATTTCCAAATAAAGACAAAAGAAGAAACTGTTAAGAGAATTCCTTAAATCTCATTCTAGGGTTCCTAGGAACTGTATTCACCATAAATGAATGCTTCACAGCCTCAAACTTACTTCTTCCTTTTGATATCCTTTTAAAGCAGAAAACTATTTTGTATGTGGGAAATTAAAAGACTGAACAGATAAATAACCTGTCCAGGAACATGCAAGGAGTTCAGGGCAAACTAAAAAATTTGATTCTTGTTCCTCAAGTTTTTGCCTAGCCATCTTCCCTACCCTCCTCTTACCATTTTTGCTATGGCCTAAAACCATTTAGTTTCTTTGAGCCACATTATCCAGTGCTCCTTTTACAGAAGACAAGCAGTTCTCTAAGCATGAAAATTAACAAAGCCTCATCCCTACAGCCTGGTATTGGTTGATGAGTTTTGGTGTGACATGTGGGCTCCTGCTGCAACACGCCTGTGAGGGAAAGAGGGAACATGAAGTTTCCCCTCGTTCTCAAAAAAACACCCAAGTAAAACTAACTTTGAAATCCGTTTCTGCTGTACTTGGTTGAAATCAGATACTCTAAGAAGTTAGAGCTACATTACAACTTGTGGCCTATGCTTTTCTAATCAACAATGATGGACGCCCTCAGTCATAAGTGCGTAGGACAAACACAGATGTGAGCAGCAGCTGACAGTCTTTTGCTACAGGAGACAAAGTCCTTTAAAAAAGTCACAAATCTAACCCATGCTGACAGACTAGGTCTGTGCATGCTCAGTCTACCTATGTTCAATCTGCATTAACTATGGGCATTAAGCTTGCAAAGCCTCCAGCGAGTTTCAGAGTTCAGGGTAAGGTCTTCTTATGGTATTAAGAATAACGATGTCTGGTCTTAAGGTGAGCTTACACCAAGACATCCATGACAAAGCAAACATAGAACTGCCAATAAGGTAGCCAGTAAAATAAAACTGAAGCCATATTTTAGGGAAATTCAGATAAAGAGAAAATGTAAGCATGCCTAAGCACTATTCAATTGGTGCTATAACATAGAGAAACTTTCTGCTCCACACTGTGCCATGATAATTGCAGCAGCTGAGGCACCTCAACAGCAGACAGAGATAGTTGCCTTGCACTTCTGACACAGGCTAGTCACAGACTCTGCACCTGAAAGTATTCATCAGAGTATGAACTGCAATGAGCATCATTTAATACCTTGAGACCTTCAGGCACTGTTAGGTTAAACACTGTTCCTTTTTATCAGTGAACTCTTTTCTTTTTGTTTTCATGAAGTCAGTGATGCCAAGAGATTTTGAGTCCTTACATTAATACATGTACAAGATCTATGTAATTTACTCTGTTGTTTTCTTTCAGCTGTTCCCCGTGCAGGAAATAAATTATGGAATAACAAAAACAACATGAAATCAGAGTTAGTAAGCCTTCTTGGGATGAAGATGAGCATATAAATACTTAGAAATCATTTCATGACTTATGCCACACACCACTGGTATAGGGTTGTAAGTATTTGAAAAAAAGAAAAAGGAAGTAATGGCACCATAATAAATCCATCTGAGAGAAATGAGCACTAACAAAATGTCTGATAAACAAAATACAGCTTTGAGGTATTTGCTACTCAGTACCTTGGAAGGATTGTTTTTTTCTGATTAGCTGAGTGGCATAAGATGCAATCTTGCTGGAGGCAGCTGCAGCCACCATCAGTCAAGCCAGAAAAGTGTAATTATCAAACTACTGAAGCTTATTAATGAACATTTCTTATGTTTATGTTCTTGGACTGTAATGCCCTTTCCAGCCTTTATGCTGTACATATGTAAGTGGCCCTGTATGCTCCTTTGTGCTACAGGATCTTCCGCAAAAGAGTACTGAAATAAGACCTGGTTGTTCAGTACAAGATATTTAACCTGTCAGGTGTGATAAAATTCAACATACCACCTGGTTTTCATACCACGTGAGAAGAGGACAATTAAAACAATTGACCAAATGCATCTTTAGGCTGAACTAATTTTCTCAGCTAACATACATGGAACAGTAGTTTCTCAGAAAATATGCAATAAACTCAAAGATCAAATTCCAACCTTTGGCAAGCTCTTTGCCTAGCATCAGCCCTTCTGCTATACCGACCAACACTGGCCACAGTCTGCAGTAAGTGATTTACCACAGTAACAAACAGTAAGATTCACATCCTTAGTAAAGACATTATCAAAAGGAATAATTCTACAGTATTGCAAGCAGCTCTCTCCCACACAAAACAGCATATAATGGCAAATGAGTTAGACACCATCCAAACCTTCGGCCATGCAACTAAACTGAAGATGTACTGGCATCATGCTTTTTAATATTAAATAATCCATCTGCTCATATTTTCAAAGTTTTATATCAGTATTAATCACCACAGTGATTTTAGAGTGAAACTGCCTACTACCATTAAATAGGCAAACGCTACATCCTGGTTGGTTGTGTCCATTTCATTGAAAATGTTATTTTTCTAGTTCAATTTTGATCATAAACCTCAAACCTTTAAAGTTTGCTTCAAATGCTGAAGTCAAGCACTTATATTTCTGAGAAGAATCACACTGTTTAACCAAGGCATTCTTCAAGAAAAATGGACCTCTACAAGCACTTTTCTTCATAAAAATTACTATGAAAAACCCCACAAACAACCGTGACTACTAATAGGTGCTACCAAGTGAATTTCTGATAAAGAGGAACTAAGCACCTGCTCTCAGTCTCTGAAGGGGGGGATGATATTCTAATTGCAATTTACTGACTTAAAACTTTACGGCAGAGGATCAGACAGTAACTGAACATGAGCCAGCACTGTGCCCAGGTGGCTAAGAGAGCTAACAGCATCCTGGCCTGTATCACAACCCATGCCCAGCTGGAGAAGTGTACTATGTTCAATGCTATATCAAAAACAGCAGGAGAAAACCCTAAATTATCCCCCAGAGCATTTACATACGCACACAAACACAAAAGCCGCGCCGAGAATTCAAGCCTCTTCATTGTTAGCTTATGCGAGCAGAAAAAGAACAGCTCCTAATATTTGGGGTTGTTTTCACATTTGAACTACTGACTTTCTCCCAGGCCCTCCTGATTACTCATACCCAGAACCATCAATACATTCACTGAATTGAATCAATCATAGAAAGGCCTAGGTTTGGAACAGACCACAGCGATCATCTACTCCAACCCCTCTGCCATGGGCAGGGACACTTCTCAACTAGACTTCGCTGCTCAAGGTCTCATACAATTTGGCCTTAAACACCTCCAGGGAGGGGGCATCTACAACCACTCCAGGCAACCTATTCCAGAGTCTCACCACCCTCATATTGAAGAGCAACTTAAGATCTCATCTAAACCTACTCTCAGCTTAAAACCATTCCCCCTAGTCCTGCTACTAGCACCCTTATGAAAAGTCCCTCTCCAGCTTTCCTGTAGGCTCCCTTTAGGTACTGGAAGGCAGCTGTAAGGTCTACCCAGACTCTCCTCTGGACTGAACAACATAAAATTCCTGTGCCATATCAGTTCCAATTAAATCAAATATTTTGGAACCACTTTCAAATTAAACTTCATGACATTCTCCCTTAGAAAGAATTAACCTTTAGTACCAGGCTTTAGGTGCTTGGCTAAACACACACAAAACACTGTCATGTCTCTATCATGTTTCCCACATGCAAAACAAAGTATTTTCAGTAGGGTCCAAATTGCTTTGCATCTTTCCTAAGAAGTATGCTTGGGTGACATTATGCCAGCTAGCAGAAACAGAGAAAATATTAGCTAAGAATCCAAAGGTAGGAAAATACCAGAAACATAATGTAAAACATTTACTTAGAATGAATATGTCCTAAGTGAAGGAATAGACAGACCCGGGCCCCAAAGACCCCTGAAGTAGTAAACACAGCAAACACAGTAGATATATGTAAAAGTCTTTCTAAAATATATCACAGAACATTTCACAACAGAAATCTTTAGAATTATTTACTAGACATTAAAATTAGTAACATTCTACAATGTTTTCAGACGAGCTACGTGCACAGGACATCTGAGTGCAAGGTAAAAATCAACAACCTTGTCAATGGATGGATTAATTAGTCATGTGGCCTTAGAACTGAATGAGTCATAGGGTTGTTAATGAGATAAGGAAGCCTGACACCTCTAAGTCAAGAGTTCAGCCGGTTCTTAGAGTACTCGCCTGCTGTGCCCTAGATTGAAGGCACAACCAACAGTTCAGGGACACTGGCTTTACTGTTGCTGAAGATCCACCTAAATCTGCTTAGAGAGGAAATCTTTCCCTGAAAGACAGGACACAAACATTACTTTTCTGTAACAGTGTCCTCCACTATGGCTCTCCCAGTCCTAACTGCCTGAGAGAAAGAAAAGGTGTCCAGGATCATCACCTGGCCTGCTCTGTAATCACCAGCTGGAGAGACCTTATAAAGCAGAACCTCCCTCTCTGAGAGGGCTCTCCACTGAAAATGGTCAACAGAAACAAGACTGAAGAACCCTGGTATCAGTGGCCTAGAGTTTAATTATCCTTTGGTTTCAGTCCTTTACACATTAGGCTCAAGCCCTTTACTCACATGACTTTGCACTTGTCAGTCTGCTGTAATTTATGCACATAAGCAATGTAAAATACACAGGCTGTTGACTTTTCAAGCAGAGGACTGCCACCAGTGGAAACCCTCAGTACCTAGTCAGAAGAGATGCAGCACACTCAAAGCTAACTCAAGCTTTTACAGGCTCTACAGGCATGTACCTTCCTACTGGCCACATTTTCTTAGGAAAAAAAAATAATTAATACATAACAAAAGCTGTCTTGATCATGTCCAGAATCCAGACTTCTATTGTGCCAGTCTGCCTGCACATTGAGAAGAAACCTGATGCTAGTCAGACCAACAGGAAAGTCAGTAGCAGGCAAAGCACAGGAGAACAGAAGACAGTACAGCAGGATGACACAAGAAACACTGAAGTGGGAGAGCAAGATGGAGCAAAGCATGCTGCAAAAGAGGACAAACAGAAGAGTAAACACTGAAGGAAGCCAGAGGGTAAAGACAATAGTTGAGAAAGAAAGAAGGAAGTTAACAAAGACATGAAGAGATATGGCATACCACATATGGGGGGGCTGCAAGGGGAGGGAGAGAAGACAGAAACAGGAGAAAGATATATTCAGGAAACCTGTCCTGCCAGAAAAATGCTTCTTATCAAGCTCAGACAAGAAGCCCTGCCAGAAGAAGAGCTGAAACAAACACAGAAAGATCACCTGAAACTTCTTAAGGCAGATAAACTACATTGAAATATGAATTAGTGAGTTCATGAAGATTCCATCCTAGAATACTCTGCCCCTCTTCTGCTGTAAGAGAAAAATAACTGGTTTGGTTCTATAATAATTTCACCCATTTACCTGCAGAAGAACTGGGCCCACTTATTAAATGATTGATTAGGGGCCAGTTATTAAGTAGAATTCAAGATCAAGCTCAATAACTGGTTTTACAGTTCATTAGTCTGTATTATAGCCTAGACAGTATAGAAAAGCACAAGAGAACCACTTGATGCGAAGCACAGAAAAGATCCTTTCCTCCTGCCTCTCCTGGCACACACCAATGACGCATCAAGGTGTTTTAATGGATCCACTGTGCAAGACGATATCTGAAGTACACCCTCAACTCTCAGAAATACAAAAAGACAAAGCGCCAATCTAAACTTGTCTACTAAGAAGATGAAAAGACAAACAAAAATTATATTGAAAGGGTCTCCTATCCTAAACCATCAGTGATTACCTTTTGCTCAGTCACTAATATCACAATGAAACTTTCTTGCTTCTGTAAATTATTACAGATACCTTGTCTGTCACAGCACGTTGCTACTGGTCACAAAGAAGTGCAATAACCACAAACTCGCACATCCGCAGCCATGAAGGACCAACAGAGAGACATACAAGTGTCCCATCCTTACACTTAGCTTGTAATGTCAACTTTCTATAAAGAAGGGTGTGGAACCTTCTCACAGACATCTCAAGATATTTAGGATTGAAAACTGACTCATGTTCAAGAATAACAGATACTAAACATACTCTGTTTTCAAAAATAGAACCTAAGTAAAATATGCTTATACTTGACACCATCAAGACGCTATCTACCTATTTCTTATAACACATGTTATATTTTGGGTTAATTTGTGCTAAAATTTCTTTTGCCACTACTACTGCAACAAACAATAGACTTCATGTTTGTTAGACACCACGTGTTGAAACATTCATGAGAAAGTAAGAACAGGGCTCACCCAGAGCTCAGCCTGCAGTTAGGTGGTTGACATATGGTCAGTGTTTCACTGGCTCAGTCAAAGACAGACTCAGAAATTTTATCTCAGGTTACTTGGAAATTCCATCATACAGAAGCTGTCTTTTAACATCCCATCACAGGGAGGAATGAAGAGCTGCTCTGCACATACACACTTGGATTGAGGCTGCCATTGCAGACTTCCTGAAGTCACAAAGAATGAACAGTTCAACTGCTCAAATACTCATATGCGCAGTCTCCTCCCTAGCAAGAGTGAAACTGGAGAACTTTCCATTTGTAGCTCCCTCTTCCCAGTGTTCCACTGGTTTTTGCCCTCTGGTGCCATTGCTTCCTCTGTCCACAACTGATTCCAAATTATATATGTTATGTATTCACCAAAAAAAGCCTCATACACATAAATATTTAACTCTTCTGCTTACAAATAAAAATTACATAAAACAAAAGAGCCATCTCAGCCAAGTAAACTTCATACACATATAATCAGGGTGTCCAAGACCCTTTTCTAATTAAAATGGAAAAGAATATTTTACTAAAAAAAATATACATGCCATTTATCTTTGTGCTTAGACAAACCTCACAACATTGAAGAGGTAAAAAGAAAGAAAAAAGGAAACCCATCACGGATTAAAATGTCCATTTCTGCCTAAGTACGAGCACGTTGTAGAAGTAGGTCAGAAATACCAGACGAGAGTCTAACAAAACTAATGCTGAAAACATTTATTTGAAAACGATTAGCCTCTGACACAAGTAACTGCTTTACCCTTTTCATCTAATGCTTTATGAAATTAGTTATTAGCGGATCTCGTGGTGGACTGACAGCTATGGAGATTTGTGCCCTGAATTTCTCAGGGGAATAAAAAAAAAAAAAAAAAGAGAGAGAGAGAGAGGAGAGATAAAGGCTGTTGGTTGGCTAGATGCACAGCTGCATAAATCGTTCTTTACATTGACCTGAATTATTCTGCCCATCGCCAGCATTTTTTCTTGTTCACATTTGCTTAATCTTGATAAGCAAACAAACAAAAATTGTATGTATATAAAATGGGTCACATGCACAGAGTCACCTTTAGGAAAGCAAACAAGCTTTTACACCACAAATTACACAAATACGTCAACAAATAGAAGACCACTGAAATTTTCCAGGTAAATTAATCCAAAATTATCTACTTACTGGTATCCAATTCTTTATTTCGTGAACAAGCACCACATCCCCCCCAAAAACTCACACATAGATTGAGTGCACAGAACCTCTGAACTCCACTATTCCAAGGTGGGGCTTAATATAAACAATTGAATTATTATAATGTAATTCATTATTACCCTTGAGTGTAATAGTTTTTTAAGTTAAGAAGAGGATTAAAACAATTAGTTTTCACTGTTGTTTTCAGGCACAATGCCAGTATACTACTTTCAATGGAAGAAATAACCCTCTACACCCGACTTACTGCAGTGTCATTCCTTTTCTGAGATCACTTAACACCAGGAGTGACTATTTTAAAATTCACATTGATGTTCCTATCATTTAAAAAGGTATTAAAACTTCAGATAATTTCCACCATCCTGTCCTTAAAAACTATCAAAATGTACCACTAAACAGTATCTCTCCAAATTGAAAACAGACTAGACAAGTACACTGAGAAAAGCAGTAAAACTTCAGGACTGAAACCAGTGTCAGAAACTCAGTACCATCTAGTAAATTAATTTCTATCACTTACATTGATCAAATAGAAGGTTTTATACCACAGAAATACATGTATACATGCAGCACGTGATTCATGTAAGTTCCCCTCCAAAGAATTTTACAGCTGACAAATTTCGCTTTATCCACATAAAGGAAGTACACATTAAATACTGAAAAAACCATAAAACTATGTCCACTTTGAAGTATCACTACATATTAATTTTATTTTACTAAAATGGTATATACTTAATACAGTCTCAAATACTAGCATCTAGCCACAACCCTCAAGTTACAAGCACAGAAAATTCATAAAATAAAAGGTCAGGAGTACTCACCAAATTATGATTAGTTGAATTAGAATCATCTTCTGGGAATGGGATGTAAACAGCTAAGGCCACACAGTTGGCAAAAATAGACAGTAGTATAAATATGTCAAATGGTCTGGAAAATCTTGTTAAGGAATTCATCTACTATCAGCTACAAACTTTTAAGTCTACTTCTCCTTTTAGCATCAGCACTTGAAAAGTCTTACTTTGAAGGCAATCTTTGGACTCAGAACTATGACAGACTTCAAACCCTTAAGCTATACCACTGTACTGTTATTATTTTCTGTCATAATGATCTCTCAACATCTTCTTTTTGGAAAAAGAAAACTATTACTGCCTGCCACAAAGCACTTTACATTAAATTCCAGCAATTAATAGAATTACACTCTCTTAAATCAATTTGTAGGTCATCACAGTGTGTAAGGAATACTACCTGATCTGCTCTGTCCTCACATTCTCGTGTAAATATCATTAAAGTTAATACAAATGTGCTTGTCCAATGGAGGAAAATCATCTGGGATCTAATTTTCAGGAGGATGAGAGAAAGATTCCCAACAAATCACAACTGTTCCTAGTATGAGAGCTAGAAAACTCTACAGACACAGGAAAGCTCTGAGCCCCCTTCCCATGCCTGAGCTAGACTCCTGAATAATTTTGTTCTGGCCAGGACAGATGAAAGTTTAGGTGAGCAGACTGGGACATGGAGTATTTTTAATGGATTGGTAGCCACACATACTGAGACTCTACCTGACAACAGCATGAATTCAAGCTGCACTTTTTATGTCATATCTGGATGACATCAGTTGAATCCTAGAGATATTCTTTATCTTCCAGAATGAGGATCACCTCTTAAAATTAAGATCTTTGAAGCCCCCCCCATCAGTTTATCATTAATTTGCCTTTCCTCCAAAGTATTTCATTTTCTTGTAAACACAAACAGGGCCACCCAGATGAGCCTCTTCCCGGCAGTTCACAAAGGGAGTATTTTGAACTTCAGCTATGATTCTTGATATCCTTTTCTCAATTCCATGAGCAACTTCCTACTGCATGGCCATAACAATACCATAAAAGACTGATGGAAGAATATCTTTTTGTCAGCTTAAAATGCTTTTCCTGAAAACAAATTAACAACTCCACACATGCCCCTTCAGACCTGTTAAATTTTGTTTGTTGTCTTACAAAAAGTTTGTTACCTCAAGGAGTGAGTTTACAAAGCCTATCAACAGCTGCTACTGTGTGTACAAAATGGAAGTGGCAACACACACCTTAACACTCAGCATTTTCCAGACTGAAATGGACAAAGGATACCAGCGCAAGACTGACAACCTTGTTTTATGAGGTAGTGCTACTGGGACAAATTCTGCCCTAAGTTATTCCACTTCAGATCCATAGTAATTTCATTTAACTGACCTTAGCCAAGGAGAGACCAATATACCGAAATTAGTTGGACTTCTACCAGTTTAAATGAAAGCAGAACCTTTAATTTGCAATTGAATTATGATCAAAGAATTGAAAAAAAACAACCCTCATAAATGAGTAACAGTTCCTATTGCCAGGTTGGCTGTTATGTTTAGCAAAATGAGTTTTACTTCAGTAATCTGCTTCTCTTTAGCAGCTGTTTCCCATTACAAAGATGTTGCCATGGCTAATAGGCAAACATTTTCCTCCTCATACCTCAACAAAACTGTTTTCTATTTCAAGCCATTTCTTCAGAATTAAATATACCAAATCAACTTGCTATCAGTTCTGTCAGGAATCCACATACTTCCACATCACAAGCACCGCACTAAAGATAAAGTAATTCTTCCCAGCATTCAAGTCATGACTACAGACCAGCATATCTGATCTCCTCTCTACAGATGCATGTGCTTCTAAAGAGGTTTCATGGCAGACATACATTGTAAAAGTTCAGAAGACTTGTAAGCACTTAGAGCAAGCCCTTGGCTTAGTTTAAAAACCTTTCCTACTTCTAGTACTTGGGAAAATAATCTTTTTTAAAAGATTTCTACATCTGACTCATTTGCTCTAATGTCAATACATCAAATTGCAGCATGGAAGGCACAGGTTTGACATTTAGGTCATCTCCCATTTGAGTGCTAGATTCATCCCTGTCCATTCAACCTTTTTTAAAAAGGCAACAAATGCAATACAGAGCTTTGCTGCAATGCAAGGTAATTTTATAACCTCGTGAAGTTCTGAAAATTTTCCCCCACCTCCTTCAAGAAAAAAGGAATAGCTGTGAGCTCCTCTCTGTCTCTGAGATAACTGCTCCTGCAAAATGACATTGTCATTAAGAAAAAGCAATTTAGGCAAAATTAACAACCATCAACATTAACGACAATTACCCATAGGTGTAAGTGAACTAATGCATTAGCTCCAATGCTGTAAGAGATGCTGTAAAACAATCCCATTAAAATAACCAGAAAAGGCAAGGAACAGGTTGTAAAAAAAACCCAAGTGCATGAAAGGATACTTCCATTCTACTAGACTAATGCAGGCTCTTCGTATTGGGTTGTTGAGAGATAAACAGAAAAGGGCACGGGGTGGCCGACTATTAGACGTATTACCCTGTTTTTTGCTCTTGGCATATTGCTGGCGTTTTCTTTGGGACAGAGATCCTACAGGCTGGGCTGTGGTAGTACTCATATTTTGTGCAGCCTTTGCTTGTCTAGCAGCATCGATTGCAGCTTGCCAAGATAGAACAGTTTGCTTGGATGGTGCTGAACTGTTTGACTGAATAGCTGGTCCATCACCAGGGAGAGGAATTCTGGTGCTACTTGCATAGTTCGCCTCTGTGGGACAGAAGAAAAAGAGTTCTTGTTTACAACTTTTTACACTACAATGCATCACTATTTCTGACAAAAAAACCCACAGCTTTAAGACCTCTTGGCAGTGTGATGCTTCCATCACAGACACTACAGAACACAAGTGTATGCATAGATACAAAAGACAACTGCAAAAAAATGCTTGGGAGTCATTACTGTAACTTCAACTTTAGTGCAAGCATCAATACACAAACACTTCACATTTTATTCTTCCGCTTACTATATTCTTTTCTACCTGGATATCATCTTTCTTATCACATGTATCCACTAAAATACAGCTACTCCTTAAGATCAACTTCACAGTACCACTGCATTTACTATTTTCTCACTTTCCTCCTCATTCAGGGAAGAAAAAAAAAAGTAGCTGTTTAAAACGTCATGCATCGTTCCATTAGGAATAACCCACAGTGGGGTAGGAAGAGAAGGAAGTCCTGTAAACACCTTAAATCTTGCCCTGTTCTGCATTCTTTAGAGAAAAATGTGGATGCCTCCCACGAGTGGGAAAAAAATATCTGTTATTGTCTGCTGGCAAACTGGTAGGTTTAAGGCTAAGAATCACAACCCTGGAACCACTGTAAAGGGATGGGGTCTGATTTTGCTTTTTCACAAGGATCTACAAAACAAACTACGTCTTCCACATAACAGTGAAGCCTCCGTTATCCAGATGACAGCTAAGGAGTCAACCACCACCTCCTTGCAAGGACCCTTCCTCGCGAGCTCTCGGACTAGAGCAACAGAGTCTACTCCTACATGCACCTGTAGGAAGGAGAGACTCCTAAGTGCAATTCAAAACTTGAAGATGCCCGAGTGGGGAGAAAAACATGGAGGAACGGCACAAAATACGTTCTGGGAATTAGGACTAGCAAGGCAGGATCTAGCCAGGCAGCAGAGAAAAATCGCTCCCCAGCCATAGCTGCTCGTCAAGCAGCTGAGCCACAAAAAGAACACCCCTCCTCTTCCAGACGGGGGGAACAAACCCGGAGAAAGACGCGAGAGCCGCGAACATGCGTGGATGTGGACGCGCCCGGCCTCCACCGCCGCGTCCCGCCGCGCAGCTCCTGCCCGCGCCGGGGGCGAGGGGCGCGGGATCACTAAGATGGCTCCCGGGATGGCGGCGGGGCACGGGGGGGATCACGCCAGGGCCCGTGCGCGTCGCCCACAGGGGTGGCCGAGCCGGCGCGGGGACCGGGCAGCAGCGCTGTGAGCGCTGGCCAGCGTCGAGAGGGCGACGCATCAACAGCTGGGTGACACGGGGGACATAGCCCCCTCGGCGGCGGGCTGGCAAAGGTGGGGATCATTTCTGCAACACCTCGCCAGAGCACCCTCGCTTACCCCCCCCGCCTTCCCCCCCCCCCCCCCCCCCAAGAAAAAAGCAATGGCACAGCCGTCTCCCCCGCCATCCGCCTGCCCTGTGGGATGCCACGAAACGCGAAATAAACCACCCACCCATTCATCTGTCTATCCATCGTCTTTTTACATCAATACTTGAAAGGGAAACAAAGCCGGGGCGCCTCCGTTCACCGGGGGAGCCCCTGCTCCCCAGCACAGGCAAAAGCACAAACTTGCTGCTAATTGAGAGAGAAATCATTTAAAAACAGTGGCAGCGCCAGAGCCCGCCGGTGGAGAGGATTATCACCAACAGTCCTGAGTCTGGCCCCGTGCTCCCGGCAGCGCAGGGGCTGGGCACATAGCTCTCACCGCGCTATCCTAACCCTCGCTGCCCTCTCGCCCCTGCGCGGGGAAGCCCCCGGGACATCGCATCTCCGCGCAGGTTTATCCACAAATAACAGGGGAACGCAGACCAAGCTGTGTCCTTCTCCCGCGCGGCTAAACTGGTATCAGTGGCCTCGGGGCAATAGACAGACACGCATAAACCCGCTCCTATGTCGGTCACACGCTGCGGCCAGCACCTCATCTTGCCTTCAACTCATTCCCTGTCCTTCTCTGTCCCTCCTCGAACCCAATCGCTTGTATCTTCCCCATCCCAAACCTCTCCTATCCTCAACCCTCTCCCTAATCCCCCCCAATCCCTGACTCCCAAATCCCTCATAAATCCTCCCCCGCCTCCCCTCCCTCCCCACAGTTCCGGGCCCACGGCTGCCCTTGGTGGTCGCCCCGGCTCTTACCTTCAGGGTGCTGCTCCGGCTGCTGCTGCTGGTGCATTGTTCCCACTTTCTCCAGTGTGAGAGGAAAAGAGGAAAAAAACAAACCCAAACCAAAAAAGGGCAGAGAGGCCACCCCACCCCGAGCCAGGTGTGCGCTGCCCGCTGCGCTTCCCGCTACCCGACCCCCATGGTAGTGACTAGCGACGTGCGAGGGGCTGCTCCTCCGCCTCCTCCGGCTGCTGTTGCTGCTTCGCCGCTGCCAAATCCCTCAGAGTTTGGGCCAACATGACACTCACATCCGGGTGACACGGGATCTCTCCATCCCTAGCAACCCGGCTGCCGCCGCCTGTTTCTCAGTCCCCCTCTTGCTGCCGCTGCCTGCTCCTCAGTCCCCCTCCTCCTGCTGCTGCCTGCTCCTCCTCAGTTCCTCTCCCGCTGCCGCCTGCTCCTTGCTCTCCCTCCTCCCGTCGGTGCTCGCCGCCGACACAGGGTTAACTCCCTCGCTGCTGCTGCTGCCGCCGCCGCCGCCACCTGCTGCTGCCGCGTTCCCGCGGCCAGGCCGGGCGGGGGCGCGGAGCCGCTTTCTAATCGCCTGGAGCTCCGGCAGCCGCGAATAGAACTGCTGCTGCCGCCACATTAACCCCTTCGCCGCCACAGAGCAGCTCCCGCCGGCTGTACTCCCACCTCGCACGCCGGGTTCCCTGCCTTTCAGCCTTCCCTAGAGCACCAGTGCCCCACAGCAGCGTCCTTCCTCTGCGCGGGCAGCTGATAGTAGTGGCATTGAGCTCCGCCGCCAGCGGTTTTGCCCTCGGGCCACGCAGCGCCCCGCGGACCCCAGCCCTCCCTCAGCCTTTTCGCCTCTCATCCGACTCGGCAGGTACTTGTTGAAAAGAATGTTCGAGACATCACCGCGATCTGGACGGCTTTCAAATATCCACTCACTCCTGCCACCGTGTCCCTCGCTACTGACAATTCAAGCCCACCAGTCCGGTACGACCTTCCACGTCCCACACCACACCCCACCTCTACGTCTCACCCCGCGGGGTTCACGCTAAGATTTTGCCATCGCCTCCTAGGAAGACTGGGTCGGTTAATCCAGCCCTAAACTCTCCGCTTTCCACGCCAACCTGTTGGAATGCCACCATCCCGACTTCACGCTACCTCTGAGATTGTCAACGTTAACGCAAATAACTTGAGTAAATTTGGCCTTGGGAGGGGAAAAATGGGTGTTACCTTTCACACTGCAGAACGTTCAGCTAGATTTCGCCTTTGTTTCATCGATCTTTATACCTCTCCAGCACCTGTGCGGACACGTGGCTGGAGGGGCCATCAGGTGTGCTGCAAAGGGAAGAACTCAGGACAGCTGCCTGCACTTACTGCCAGGTGGCATTTAAATCACAAAGTAAAATTAAATGGAAGGTAGAATATAGACAGAATTGGTGCTTCAAGATTATTTTTTTCTGCAGTGAATATCTTTCCAATATTTTAAAGAGTATTTTAGGATTTATTTTTTTTTTTTGAGCAAGACACGAGCAAACCTGATGGCTTTGAATCTTTAGCTTTGACAAAGGTGATACTTTGTTAAGAAAACCTTTCAGCAAAACCAGTTCTACTATCCCTTTCTACTATTTCTATTATGCTTTACTGCTTGTTTATTCAAGTCCCTGTCTGGTCTTCTAGACATCCTTAATCTAATCACTAATAAAAAACAACTACATGCAATAATTAGAAGAAGCGCAATAAAAACTTAATGCTGCCAATAATCTCTGGGGAGCTGGTGAAGAATGCCCATCCTCCAGCTTTTTAAGCTCTGTGTCAGATGGAGCCCATCCCTTTTGGTGCTACCTTTGTAACTGAAACGATTTTACAAAAATTAGCCCTACGGTTGGTTTACAGATAAGTCCTTTGAAGAGAGAAAACCCCACTGCCACCTCTTAACCTCAGTTTCTGCACTTCCTTTTCCATAGTCTTCTGACCCAATGGCTGCAGTCCTCAGGCAATCTGGTTTGCTTTAATTGGGAAGGTACCACTCCCACTTGACAGGTTTCTCTCATTGCAGCACATGGTTTTTTTCCCAGATTAAGACTGTCTACTACATACTTAGACGCTTGCCTTAAATGTCCATGAAAGTCACTAGAGCTTCTTTTCCCAACAGTCAGATATTTAGGTGTCAAAAATGTTTGGTACATATTCAGAAGTGTCTAAATCAAGACTAGTTGCCTAACAACCACTGAAGGCACTGGAAGTAGGGACCTATGTGCTCAGCAGGAGTAACTGCCTAGCCTGCTTAGGCACTCTGCAAATGTGAGCTCAGGTATCTAAATCATGTGTTTTAAGTGAGGCTTAGGTTAAGCATGGAGGCACTTTTGAAAAATTAATAACAAATAAGGCCTTAATCTAACATTAAAAAAAGCATTCCCTAAAAAAAAGTTAGCTTCCCTTAACAATGTTTTGATGAAATTCCCTCACTATGGCCTCCCTGACACCTATTTTCTAATTATCAGCCCTTACAACGTACCACACCAACATGTGGTGGAAGCTACCAAATACTCTTCAAAACCAGACTTCATAAACCTCCCAATAAATCCATGAAAGAGAGAGGAAAAACATTCTCACAGCTGGTCCAAGCCTGTAAGCATATAGTTCTTCAAATTTCAACAGTTAACAGGTCCTTTATCGCTAGATCAAATTATCTACTACATTTTCAAAATCAAAATTATAGTTAAAAAAAGAAATGCAAATCCTATTACAAAGTTTTGAGAAAGTATTCAGGAACACTGATGCTATTTAGACAAAAGTGCTAATTACCAAAACCATCAATTCTACTTGAAAGAGGTATTTCCCTTCTTCTTCTCAAAAGGACTCAATTTATTTCACTGAGATTGCTTCACTTTTGTATCCCTTTGATATTAGTTGCTCATTCCTGAATAAAATGGCCAGCATTATATGGATGTTTTAGAATATGTATTATGTACCATAATAAATGATGACCTTTTTAATGGAAACAGCCACTCTTCAGAGAAAAAAGGACATACAGATGTCCTCCTCTATCTAGTCTCTGCTACACCATATTTAGTGTACCACACTAAATAATGATACAACAGAGAACAAATACATTTATTATTAGAAATTTATTGCAGATTTGCAACTAAATTGCCATCATTTCCCCCTCAGTAACGTTTATTGCTTGTCAAGGATTTATTCTCTGTAAGAGAGAGGCAGTCAGAGAAGCAGCCTCTTGTGGACCTCATAGGAGTGGAAGCCCATTAAGATTTTAGGAACATTGTGCAGAAAGATAAACCTACTTAACTATAACTTCAGCCACCATGAACTTGCGGAGCAGTGCACAGCAACACTGTGCAGCCATTTGCTGGTGGGGGAAAACACAAATCTAATTGCAATTCATGTGGGAGGACCTTACGTAACAAATACGTCATTTTATAGCAAATGGGAAGTCCTTAACAAGGTAAGGATTCACTCATGCAGGCTAAGCCATTATTAACTCTAATAGTCCACCTGAAGTTATTAGCATGCTAATATATACTAAACGATTACTATCCTTATACATGGGAGGAATATTTTAATGAAAGATGGCCATGTTGAAAAAAAGGACTTGCAGGATTCATTCTCCTCCACATTAGGTATTTCCTTTTGACTTTGCATATATCTTCAGGTGCACCCTCTTTTTTTTACCTAACGACTTCTATTTTCCTTCCTCTTGTTTAAAGTATGGTAGAGCTTCCTTTTGAGTTTGGAGATGTTTGCATTTTTATCTAAAAGGGACCATGCCGAAATTTAAATATGTCTGTATACTGTTTATGTCAAATCAGTGAATATCATCTTTCTGATGTCAGTATAAGCAGTGGTGAGTCTCTAAAACCTTAAAATAGCACTTTGTTATTATGAATGTAGTTTATGTGGACAGCTATAAAAAATAGATACTTCTGAAAGCCCATTAACTGGGATCTCAAAAATAGATAAAAATATGCATAAATGGATTTTAAAATACATTAATCCACTACAGAATAAAGATGATGAGAGGGAGGCTTAATTATCCATGTTGCTGACCTTATCCATGCTCAAGATTTAATAGGTAAAAAAACTTCCATGAGGATATCACACTAAATTTTTATTTGCCCTCTGCAAGAATAGTCTTTTCTGGCTTTGCATAATGTGGCCTTTATTATTTTTTGTGAGCAAAGTATCCTAATACTAAGCATATTTTTAATATTATTCTCTCCTATTTAGTATTTGATAAAAACATTCAATATATAAGAAACCTACCCATGAAATCATTTGCATATAAGCTCACCAAAAATACAAACATCTGAAAGCTAAATGTAAATGAAGTGAGTAACAACACTTCAGTCTATCTGGAGAGCTAGCAGTACATTTCGTGGAAAAAAATCTCATTGTGAAAACTTGTACAGAAACAGGGAGGGCGAGAGGGAGTGGGGGAGGAAGAAGGAGGAAGAGAAAGAAGGCAGCAGGGTGCACAGGCAATGCTCTTTTCATTTGTTTGTCTGAGCTACAGCTTCAAGTGTGCCTGTGGATTAAAGAAATGGGTGATGGTCCCCAGCAATGCTTACTGACTCAACAGAGGCAGAACTTTATGTAATGGTACCCAGATAGTAGGGGACAATTGCAAACACGGTTTTGAATTAAATACTTTCTTGATATGCCTGTGAAATTATATTTTTCATTATCTCCATATGCAAGCATAAACAGTGTAATCTGCTCTGAGCATACTGAAAATCTGTTACATTTTAAATCTAGTTGGATTTTTTTCAAAACAAATTACTAAGAACGTAATGAAATGTATTTTCCTAAATAATTAGATTCTTTGGCTTCAATTAGGATGCTATTACTCAGCAACACAGTTTATGTTCTTCCAGTAGTTCCCTCTCCTAGCCATAGTTCTTCATTATTTTCAGTATTTACCATATCTTTTCACTAACATGCTTTGATAATTGGACTGCAAACACAGCCACTTAGAAGTTACTGGATATTCTATTCTTTTCATATTGTTTTTTCTCAGAGCTTTATTTCCTAGTTGTCTTCTTTTTCATCTTCTCCCTGATCCCCTCTGATTTACAGTCATGGATTGTTTTCATGTTCTCTCCAGTGATCCTTTCTCGTTAATAAATATTTTTCCACCTTGTGTGTTATCTACCTTCTAGAACTCCTACATGCCTAAGCCAATCCTAGTCATTTGATGCTCAAGGGAATTTACTTCAGTGGGCACCAGACTGACTCCCTAGCCAGAAATTATTTCCAAGTATATCACTGTGTTAGCAAGGTGAACTGAAGTGGTGACAGGAGGACTGCATCACCTTAAATGTGGAGTATCCACATTTAGGATAGAAAATATTTTAACTGTTGACTGAAGGAACACATTTCAGACTGTCATTTAAGTAGATTCAAAATTTTCTCTGAGGAGTTTCATCTCTATTTTTAGTGCTCAGTAGAATGATGATTTCACAGATGGGCAACATAGCCAGCTACCAAAAAAATTCCACTACACATAATTGTGCTTGAAAATGTCACAGTAAAATGGATGGATGACTCACAGCATCAGCGCATGTGCCTCATGCAAACAAATAACTTTCATAAATACAAGCCACGCTCCAGCTTCTGCAGGATATTCTGACGGTGGCTTGTGATAGAGCTTCAAAACCCTGCACCGGAGGCTGGAAAACTACTAAAACTGCTCAGATTTTAGACAGAAGCAAACACGTTTGTGTGTGGGCTTTCCCATAGCGACTGCAGGAGACAACAGTCAGGCAGCAGCAACCCTTGGCAGCTGCTGTGAGAGGCACTAGAAGAGGGGGTGGCTGGGTCCAACAGCGTCAAGTGGGAATTCCAGCCCTGAGAGTTTCTCCCATCACACCTCGTGGGAGCCACTGGAAGCACTGCCCAAGAACCGCTCAGACTGTAACCCAGCCCAAATGAAAATACGCTTCAGGCAAGAGACCTTGCACTTCCTGTGAAGCCCTTTGATTTCCCCTATGAGAGTCCAAATGTATCCTTTCACATGTAAACTTACCAAAGCTCTCTTAAAACAACTTCTTCTGCTGTGGTATCTGGAAGTGTTTTTGCCAGGACAAGTAAAATTCCTTGGTTCCATATTCAATATTAAGAAAATGACACATACAGAGATTAGGGAATAAGTAAAAACTCACTGTGTTTGGCATATAACAAAGTACAGAATGAGATCAGATTCTCAGTGTTACCTGTCTCTGTTCATTACTAAACACTACACATTAACCCGGGTTCAAGAAATGTTTCCTCTTTGCCAGGTACAGCAAAACATGAATTCAGCAAATTTCTCTGCAGAATACTTCCCAAATAAGTTTTTTGTGTTACTCTGAGACGTTCCTTGTCAAAAGCACCTCTTGAAGAGGACTATAACTGCACTGTTGAGCACACCAAGGTCAAGAAATGTCCTACTTCATTTTGGGGCTATATCATGACACAGTTTCACATGATCCAGTCTTCCTTTTACAGGAATACAGTGTACAGAGTGCAAGACAACCTACACTTACAGCAAGAACCGGAAAGCAAATATTTGTATTTCTTTTCATCCAATTAATTAATTTATATGTTCAGCAATGGATATGACATAAAGTGTGTTCTAAACTAATTTCCTTGGAAAGCAAATTTCTACTGCATCAAAGGCATGCAAAATTTGCCTCGACCCATTTCACACTAAGTAGGGATGGCAGTAAGCACAAACTTTAGAGTGATGAGGAGCTAACAACAGCTGTAAAAAGAAAGTTTTCTATCTGTGTTAAAGTGGTATCTACTGGAGAAAGTGCAGTCACGTCTCTTTGTTGGTATTGGCACCACAGATAACAAGAAAATCAAAGGCCTGTAGAATGAGGGAGGAATCACAGTAACTGCATTAGAGAACGGGGCAAAAAGATATCAGATGCTACTGACGTAAAACATCACTCTAGGTTTCAGATCTGAAACAGGCTTTGAGGGGCTTTTTTCTTCAAAATTTGACATTTTAACAAGTAGATCCAATGAGTTGCCTTACAGAAGTGAGTACTACATTTGCCAGATGACATGATGACCAGTTTTAAAGTGTCTGGCTAGGTAGAACAGAGATCGTCACATGAACATCTCACATATACATTCAGTCTTCATTTTCTTGGGTACCTAAACACATCTGTGAGATGCAAAAATCCCTTTCCCATTTGTCTGAATGTTTTAGGATATCAAGACTGCTACCCTGGCAAATTTTTTTCTTCCTAGCATTATGGTGGCATTCAACAAAACACAGAATCACATTAGGTCAAACCTCCGACAACTGTGCTTTCACAGGAGTTCAAAGAGTTTGAAAGGACAAGAGCATAAATAAGGAAGCAAAGTAAATATCTTTTCATATCATAAGATTTCACTGTGTAGCTCTTGACACCACAAAGACCAGCTTAATAGACTGAGGAAACAAATCCCTATAGAAAAGCATTGAAGGGTCATGCTAGTAGTAGACAAGGCAACAGAGGAGCTTTCAATCAGTAACAGAGAAGCTGCAGATAATAAAATTCCTTTAAGGACACATTGAACTGTCTCTGTTTTGTGTTTTTCATCTGCCACGTGCAGTTATCAAGAGGTGTTTGTGGGGTATGCTTTGCAGGGTTAGAGAGTTTGGGGATTTTTTTTCATCACAAACACCACTGCCTGAGCATGTCAAATGGGGATGCATTATTATGTGTTTAATTTAATGGAAATATTCCATTTTTGCATCATACAAATATTTCTAAAGCAGATAACAAATTCTGCCACACTCCTGCTCTTTCCTACAAGCCCTTGAAACTACTTGAAAATCACCAAGTGTAGCCAAATCTCAATATTTTTTAGTCACCTGCCTTGTACATTCGGTTTGCTGATGCAGCTCACTTACGGCTTTGAACTTCTGTGTAAGGCTTCTTTCAATGACCATGGAACTGGCATCTCAGTGGAGGGTGCCATTTCCCAATGGCATATGCCATTACAGATGCCTGCTTGAGCTAGCTGACAAGCCTGTCAACATGCTCTGTAATTTCAAACGCAATAAACTTATTATGCATGCAAAATAAAATGTAGTATCAGGTGGATTATGTCTTGGGGCTTTTCCTGTTAGCTACTGTAGAGCTATTGGGCAAATATTTATTTAAGCAGAAGCCTAGCTATGAAAACACTGGACATTAATATTTTCAGTCATTTAATAGGCATGGTGCCTTTTTTTTACTCTTTTTTTTTTCCCAAGGTCTTTATTTCCTGTCAAATAAAAGGATTACTCCTGAAAATGACTCTCACTAGACTCGGCAAGATTTTTATCCATTTCTGCATCTGAAAGGTTTGCATCATCAAATAAGAAAGTAGAGATTATGGCTATGAAAATATGTGAATAAAAGCAAAGAGACAGATGCCAGAGCCATAAAAATTACTAAGGCATAATCTGTGTTTGCTGTTCCATATAAATACACAGTTTAAAAACACAACAACAACAAACAGATAACAACACAGAGTACAATCTCAAAATGTATTTTCAGCTTCTAGCCAATTTTGTATGCGAGGGTTTTTTTTTTGTTTTGTTCTGTACAAAGGCCACTGATTGAGCTTGTTTGTGGCATATTTTAATTTTCTAAATATGCAGATTGTTTCCTATTGTCTTGTACTGAATTTAGAACATTATAAACAAACCAAATGGTAAATTTCACTTAGAAGTTCAATTTAGATTAAGTTGATTTAGGTTTAAGGGCACTGCTTGGCTGTGGCACATTTTGACCTACTTTGTGTACTATTCAGAGGGTAAAACAGTGCTTGATGGGAGAGAAATTATTTTGAATATGCCCCTTGAAAGCTAATATAGCTAATATAGGTACCTAGATATATAAAACACATTTGAGTGCCCTATGCATGCAAAATCCTGTTCTAGAATCACAGAACATGAGTATGTTACATCTGTACCTTGTATGTTAACCAATTTCTCACAATTTCCAGTACAATTCTGTTAAAAATGCCAAGGTTTTAACAAATTTGAATGACACAAACAACCTTAGTTAAAAAATCCTAGCAAAGACTTTGTCTCAATCATCAGTGTTTTTGAAATTTTCATGTCTCAGAGGAATCTCAGAACTGTTTTAGCCCTGAGTACATGGTGTTCTTGGTGGAAATACAAATGGTGGTGACCTTTGCCAAGGAGATTCCTGCCTAATGATACAATCTCTTTGCATCTTGTGATCAGGCATATACTTGAAAAGTCTCCAAGGTAAATTAATGCATGTCAGATACTAGTCTAGCCCTAGATGTAGTCCTGAATTGACAGAATGTAAAGACATCTGTGAAGTCCCTCTTTCCATCAGTGCCATGTCTCCTCAAAGCAATTCTATTTGGAGAACAAATTGTAGTTGAATGTTTTTCTTTCAGAGTAGAAAGGAGAAAAAAAGAGCTCAAATATTTCAGACAGAATTGACAATGAGAAAAAAATACTCTAGATCTTTTATTATTTTTAGTATCTGACACAGGAAAAGAAGGCTGGTGCTGACCTTCCTGCTGCCCATACTCTTGAAGACTAGATCTCAGCTGAAACACTCTGCAGGCAGGTAGTGAGGTACACACAACCTGCATACATGCACACATGAACACTCACTCCAACTAGGGAGTAGCCTATTATAATGAGCTATTAAAATGTTTCTCATTGATGACTGTGAGGCATGGTGCTGAGATGCCTGGGAGGTATATCTTCAGAACTACGGAGAGAGTAGATGTAAAAGGAACTTCAAACCCAGGTTGTTTTGAACTTGTTTTTGCAGTGTTTGTTTTTTTGTGGGGTTTGATTTTTCGTGGCATGTTTTTTTGGGATTTTGTTTTGTTTTAGAATAGTGATCTGTTGAACTACTTGAAAAACATGAAGAACCAAGCTATATAAAAGTAGGCAGGAATGATTCTTCAGTGGGATGGATTTTTGCCAAATAGTCTACACTGTAAACCCATGTGAAAGGTTCTTTTTCTCTACCCTTCAACTAATTCTGTTTTCAGACACAATATTTCAATGTTGTAAATTCATCAGAAACACTGATGAAATTACATTCAAATATGAGGGTTTGGAGTTGGAGTATGCATGTAGACTACAGATTTGATCTTGCTGCTGACACACAGGTGCCCTCTGTAAAACCAGTGCCACGCATGCATAGTGCCTGAGCACTCTACAGAAGGATTTCTTTTGGCTTCCTAGAAATTGAGCACATTATCTGACAAATGCAGTAACTTAAGTCTACTTTTAACCTCTGTCGAAGTATACTATCGGCATTCAGATTTACCTTTCAGCAAGCAAAATCTGTATCTATTCAGTCTCTGCCTGTTGCATCACCAAGCACCAACTTCTCTGCTGTTCAAATGAGCCAGCAATGTGGCAGTGGCCTAAGGGCAAAGGCTGACTCAGAACCACTGAAGCTAAACATCAATGTTTCCCCTAAATAGGCGGACACTTCAATATCATTGACTTCCATGAGATCTGGTGTTTCTTTCAACCCAGCCACATCCAGTGCTAAATAATGAACGAAACGGGAGTTGGGGCAAGGAACAGAGGTCAAGGGATTGTGAGAGCATGAGCAAGACTGGCTATTCTAGGCATAAAAGAAGGATAAGACTGATGTGGATGACTAAGAATATCAGACGAGCTCTTGAGGAAAAATAGAGGGTATATGACATATATAAGAACATGAAAGCTGAAGAGGATTAAGAGAATTATGAACTGACACTGAAAGGCTGTTAAAAAAAAAAAATTAAAACCCCACCAAACCAAAACAACAGCAGCATTGTTTAAGGCTGCCAGAATTGACAAAGTGAGAAGATTGCTCAGAAAGGGAAGAAAAATAATTATCAAAATATTTAAGTGATGTGAAGATCAACAAGGAATTAGCTACTGAGCTGCTAACAGAACCTGTGCCTGAGAGGACTTAGCAAAACAAGGTAAACCTAGAAATGTAAATGTACAAATCTATTCAATATCCATGCAGTAAAATGAAATGCCAGAAAAGAGAACACAGCTCCTAGAGAATAATATGGAGAGAATAAGATTTTAAGAGCAACAAAATAAGAACTAACCTTTGTACCATCTGGAATAAACAATAATAGAGAGAAGCTGTGAAGCTAGATTATTTGTGACAAACAAACCAGAAAGAAAATTTCAAGCAGTGCCCCTTCAACAGTGATTTTGCAGAAAGAGCTTGAGATGAACTCAGAAATAAGTGAATGTTACTCCAGCCTTCAGGAACAAAATCTGAAAGAGCTAGGAAAGAAAGATGACTCATTATAACCTGAGTGGCCAGAGTGATCCTACCAATATTAAATCATGAGACTGGTAACTGTGTATAGCATTAGGAAAAGATAAAAAGCACTCTGTAACAACCACAATGGGACAATCTTTGCAAATGTAGAATGTTTGCAACTTTCTTTTCCATTACTTGAAAGTGAAGTCAATCTGAGACAATGATCCACAACCTCCTTTCAGATTGCCCTTGTGTTTTCACAGAAGTCAGTCTCACTACTTAGGCAGAACCATGGAGAGTGGCAGCACTCACATTCACAACCTCAGGGAAACTATAACTGATTCTATTAGAATGTGATGGCAGATCCAAAATAATAGGCCTTTCAGGATCAGTAATGAGCCCTTTTTTAGCACCAAAAAATAATCTCAAGTCTGAAAGACATTCACACTACTTTCTTTTCTTTTGTATAAAAGGTCAGCAGGCCCATCCTGCATCAAATCACTGGTCCTAGATTTAGCAGCAGGAAGGACACTCACTAAACCTCTTATATTCATAAGATACTATTAGACAAAATTAAAGAACATAATATTTTGTTGTAAGTTAAAGTAAACCCTTTTTTTATCAATTAATTTAGTCAGTAACAGAAAAAAAGAAAGAAGCTATTGCCTTCTTGGCTTCTCTACATCCGACCATGCAACAGCACTGTTTATTTTCTTTGATTAATTAACACATTTTCTGCCTTGAAGAGATAGAAAAGACTTCAGTCTGAAGCCTAAGAACTGCCAAAACAGGCTGCAAAATACATTTTATTTAACAACTCTCTTCATCAAATTCAGAATGCTTCTGCCCAGATTTTGTGCACTGAGTAAGTTCACCACTAGGCAACCTGCATTTTTTTTCCTCTCTAGATACCTCGCTAAATACACATTCAAACAACCTTGTGCTTTTTTCACCTTTAAGCCATGGAATGCTGTTTAATTTGAATGTGTATGAATATGATTCTAAACTACTTACTGACCTTTCCCTAACAGTTTTCACTATCTCATGTTTCAGGCTGTTCCGAAACTACTATGGATGCTCTATTTGATGACATTACATTAAAGAGATTCATGCCAAAGCTCTTTGGCCACCACCATCATTGCTGATGTCAGCATGGCTTTAAGAACAAGGCTAGTTAGCTAATTGCTTTCCAGAGGCAACACAGAACTTGGAGCCAAGTGTTTTGCTGGAGCAAGCAGGCAAAATGCCATTGAAGACATCTATTCCATCAGGCCAAAATTCACCCTTGAAATGACAGCCAGCACAAAGGTTTATGCATGTGCTTATGAAACCAAACAATAAGGTTTCAGTAGGCTTGCATCCCATGTAAGCACAATCTTAATTATCTGCATCAGCCTAAATTTTAATTACAATCAATCTGATGATTCGTGCCACCCCAAAACAGTATATTAATTTTATCCACATCAGGAAAGGTTATGCAGTTAAGACAAAATCATGAAACTACTGAAACCAGAGGGAGCTCTGTTGCTAATTTTAATAGTTTAGGATATAACTTTCTGCTGCATAAACTGTTCCAACAATGTGATGAAGATTAAATGGGAGAAACCTCACTGATGTTAGATAGCAAGCCAGTGACAATGCAGTGCACAATCAGGCAGAATTCAGATCCATGCTTTTAATAGTCTTATTTATATCAAAGGACATGTTGCACAAGGTTTGTCATAATAGATTCTACACCATATAAATCACAACGGAAACTAGTTGTAAATAAAATAAACCATGGCAAAAATTATTATCTGAAGAGATGAAAATCATACATTTTAATATTAAGTTTTCATGGAAATGAGAAGGAAAAAGTTAAATGCCTCTACAAAAGAGTAAAACCGTGAAAAATTGTATGATACTATTGAAATAGCTTATAATAATTTGAAGACATTAAAATGAGCACTGAAGTAGAATAGACATATATAGAATCAATTTTCTGAAGATAAAGCAACAAATCTTATGGCAAGTACATTGTACTGAACAGTATAATACTTCTTAACGCAAAAACAGCCTTCAAATCATGGGGTATTGGCAATGAAGTTGCAGCCAGGAGAAACACTTGAGCTCAGTTTTAATCATCATCTACTATTGAATACAGGATGTAAAGTATTAAAGTAGTAAATCTCTGGAAATCTACAGAGACATCTAAGAGACTATCACATTTTAGAAGTTTCATCAGCAATTTCTTTCCTTTTTCTTTTGCAGGACTTTAGTAACGTAAAGACTTCTCACTCGCTGCCTGTGATAACACGGTTATTTAAGAACTATTAAAACCAACATTTGATTTTCTATGTCTACAGCAAAGAGAGAATGGATGAGGCCATTCTAACAAAGCCCTCAAACATCTTTTAATTCTTTTATACATAAAAATGTAGTGCACTGCTCTGTGAAACCAGAATGTTCTCTTGAAGGACAGGCACACTCAATTCACAAACAACCTATGATGGTTCTGAGTTCTAAAGATTAATTTTTTTTGTGAATTACTTAATAACTAGCAAGATGGTCCTCCTCTGTTTTAGTTTGTTAGCATTTGACCTCTAGATGAACTATCATGAATCTTTAATTAGTAATATAATCTATCATCCCAACTTGTACTTCTGTGTGCAGAAATTGCAGCACTGCAAAGTCCTTATATGATCACTGACCACTGAATGGAACACTTGAAAAGAGTAAGTGCTCAAGTTCTTACTCTGGCAAAGCTAACTCTGAAAGAAAAGAGCACATTTTTAGTTGTCCTCCATTGCTGTAGCAATGTTCCAAGGACAATTTCCTAACTTGGAAGGATAATTCAAGAGTAAAATTCAACTTCACGTTAGAGAGACAGAAAGGAAAGAAAGGAAAGAAAGGAAAGAAAGGAAAGAAAGGAAAGAAAGGAAAGAATGGAAGAAAGGAAGAAAGACAGAAAGAAAGAGAGAGAGAAAGAGAGAGAGAAAGAAAGAAAGAAAGAAAGAAAGAAAGAAAGAAAGAAAGAAAGAAAGAAAGAAAGAAAGAGAGAGACAAAGAGAGAGAGAGAGAGAAAGAAAGAGAGAAAGAAAGAAAGAAAGAAAGAAAGAAAGAAAGAAAGAAAGAAAGAAAGAGAGAAAGAGAGAGAAAGAAAGAGAGAAAGAAAGAAATAGAGAAAGAGAGAAAGAAAGAAAGAAAGAAAGAAAGAAAGAAAGAAAGAAAGAAAGAAAGAAAGAAAGAAAGAAAGAGAAAGAAAGAAAGAAAGAAAGAAAGAAAGAAAGAAAGAAAGAAAGAAAGAAAGAAAGAAAGAAAGAAAGAAAGAAAGAAAGAAAGAAAGAAAGAAAGAAAGAAAGAAAGAAAGAAAGAAAGAAAGCAAGCTAAATCATGCCAAATTTGAACGGATTAAATGGAAGGAGGACCAAGGTAATTACAGGTCTGTCAGCCTAATGGGCAGTCCTGGGCAAAACAATAGAAAAGCTAACACTGGAATTTTTAAGTAACAAGAAAAAAATAAACAGGATAACATAATTCATGCAACTTGGCCTAGGACAGTGGAAAATAAATCCTTCAGACCACCTTGCCCTTTTTTGTTTGTTTGTTTGTTTGAAACTAAGAGATGCTTTGATAAAATGACTCCATTAATGTATCATATTTGGATTTCTCTATGGTATTTGACATCTCATTTTGATTGCCAGAACAGGATAATAACATCAGGATGGTACATAATGCATTCAAAATTGTCTGATGTATCTTACAAAGAAGGTGTCTATTGTGGACCTGCAAAGCACTTGGCACCACTGAAAATCTTCAAAGTTCACTATTTTTTCTAAAAGCTGAGTTCTGTTTCAGTTTTGTCATGTTGGACAAGATACAATTCATTCATTCATTAAATTACATAGATTGAAATAGTCACAATGGTCTCATGGGCTTAAAAGCTACAGTTCTCTAAATCTGGGAATTAACTCAAAATTGCAGAGTTTAAATTCTTCATTGGCTATTAATTAGCATCTATTGCAAGTATCTAATTATTTTAGAGTATTTTTAAAATACATGCTGTCTATATTTTCCCCCTCCTTTTTCTACTCCTTCTCACACTAATCAAGATTCTCATTCAGTTTATGTGCATTTCACAGAACAGAACTGTCAGGGCTGGAAAGAACCTCAAAGATCATAAAATAGAATAGAATAGAATCAACCAGATTAGAAGAGACCTCCAAGATCATCCAGTCCAACCTAGCACCCAGCCCTAGCCAATCAACTAGACCATGACATTAAGTGACTCATCCAGTCTTTTCTTTAACACCTCCAGGGATGGTGACTCCACCATCTCCCTGGGCAGCCCATTCCAATGGCAAATCACTCTCTGTGAAGAACTTCCTCCTAATATCCAGCCTATACCATATTTTTGGCAAGCCAAATCTCAACAGAAAACTGCCTCTCAGCACACAGATGAACTTTTGTGAGCAATGAAATGGTTTCATACACATTAAATAACTCCCATCTCTTCTTCCTGCCTCTCAACTCTTTTCTAGTCATTGTGGGTCTTCATTAAGTCATTCCTGAAAGTGCATTCACAACTGCAGGTACAATTTGCACCTCAGTGAATGTGTGTGTGATTTTGATGCTCAGTTATCACAAGAAAACAGTCTCTTCTATTTGGTTCTCTGAACATTGCTTCATGTACATAAAAAGAAGGCTTTATTAAAGAAACTAAATGCTCTTGCTTAGTACAGCCCTTACTAGGTTTCATCTCCACTCAGAGTTCATGCAGAAATTTAGGATTAGCTCTAACATCAGTGAAGCAAGTTGCAGAAATGGCCTTTTTTTTTTTAATCCTCATTCTCAGATGGATTAAGAACTGAGTTTATAATCCCAGCAGGCATTTAACTTCAGTCTCACCCTGCACATTAGTCTGAAATGGAAACACAATGTGCAAAGTTGTGCAGCAGTCAGAAGAATGCTTTTCTTAAAGGAATGTCTCAAAATGCTCCCTGAGATTTTTTTTTCAGCCCAGCTGATGAAATTATTGCTTCATCTAAATAAAGCTATTGTTCATAATCAATAAAATGCTAGATTCTTAATTAATTTTATTGAAAGGCTGAGACAGTTGGGGTTGTTTAGCCTGGAGAAAAGAAGGCTCCGGCAAGACCTTATTGCAGTTTTCCGTTACTTAAAGGGGACTCAACACAGAAATACAGGCACAGTCTTTTTTGTAGGGCCTGTTGTGACAGGACAAGAGGTGGTGGTTCTGAGCTAAAGGAGGATAGGTTTACATTAGGTATAAGGAAGGTATTTTTACAGTGAGGGTGGTGAAACACTGGAACAAGTTACCTAGAGAGATAGTAGATGCCTCATGCCTGACTTGATATCTGAATCCCATGTTCTGTGAAGTTTTTGATTGGTATACTACAAAACAAGCTACACTACCAAAAAAGATATAACCAGAGTTTAAGCTTTTACATTTTCTTAAACATAAAGCACTAACACTTTTATGTTGGGGTATAGCAGTATTAGGAAAATTATGTTGGTTTATTCTTTAAACTTGAGCCACAAATTACATGTCATTTGTGTAAACACAATGCAGCATTTCATACTCTTGCACACTGCATACAGTGTGTAGTACATCAGCTGGTCTGATAGCTATAAAAGCAAACAAGGTCAACAAAAAACTATTAAATTACCTATAAGCACAGAAATTAGAGCAATTGTAATTGAGAGGACAAATAGTTGTGTGTGTATTCATCAAAATTAAATATTCTGAACAATAGGAATCCTTTTTCTGTCCTTCCGCACTGGAAACTGTGTGGAAAAGGGCAGGATGGATGTTCCTTCAAAGAAATACTTCTGAACAGAAAGATACCAGGTATTCACTGGAGAGACAGAAGCATCTCAAACTCTTTAGGGAGAGGAAAATTAATATCCCAACAGTGGTTGTCCCAGTTTCCACCTATGCCACCAGAATAAACTCCTCCACGAGCACACCTTGCTTGCTTCTCTCCCCTGCTCCTAGGTTTTGTATTAGCAGAGCAGCTTTTGTAGGCTGTAAGCATCATAGAACAATTTTGTTCCTTTTAAACACCTCCAGGGATGGTGACTCCACCACCTCCCTGGGCAGCCCATTCCAATGGGCAACCTCTCTTCCCACAATATGCAGATCAGAAAGGGAGGAAGAATGTAGAGCTCAGCATATCACTTATTTCTCATCTAAATCGATGCTCAGCTTAGCAAGGAAAGCCATACTAATGATGCAGCTGATGATGTGTTAGAAAACATCTGAACTGTGACCAATTTTTCTTGACAAGAATTTTTATTCTGTATAAAAAGACAATGCTTAGTCATTTGGAAAATAAAGACTAAATCAGTGATGCCATTTCATTCAATGATGGAATTTCAAAGAAAGGGTGTTTTTCCTTTATTATAAAAGAAAATCTTTTAACAAGTCTATTGAACCAGCCCATTAATAAGCCTCTTTCCCATCAGCATCAAAAGGGAAGTGAGAACACAGTGCCTAGAGGATAAACAAGGATATAAACCCTTTTCTTACCATTTTAAAATTCAAAGTTTCCATGCCTCTGTGTAAGGCTGTATAAGTATGTTCATGCACAAATAAGTGACAAGCAACAAATGTCCTTGACAATTTTTAGCCTCTTGCTGTACTCGAATGAAGGGCAAATATAGAAGAAAATGTAATGTGTCAGACATCAACACACTTTTTCCTTCCTGCAAGATACATGCTACTTCTCCACAGGGAAATTTGCAGGAAAGTCATTCTCAGAATAGAATGTAGACATGCTGATGATGTAATACGTATGTTTAAGTGGAGGAACAGGAAACAAGCTCAACCGGTTGGGACAAGGTTTAGCAGCATTTAATCAAGGTTGGCGAGTGAGCCCCAAGACAGGGAGACAGCTTGGGGGACTGTTGTCTCCCACAGGCCTCTGCCATAGTCCCTCTGGAAATGAAATTCCACTTCTCTTTTAGCATCCAGCGAAATAGAGGCTGCCAGAAAAAGGTCACTGAGCAGAGGTGGCTAAGAGCACACCCACATACCTGTCTGTCTCTGTAGGGCATTTAATTCTTTGGCTGTCTGAATCATGTATACAGTGTCAATATCAACCATCAAGAGTCTACACGTTGATATTTCTATATATATTTATATATATATATATATATATATATATATATATATATATATATATATATAAATATATATATATATATATATATATATATATATATATATATATATATATATATATATGTATGTATATATATAGGAATGTCCTAGTGTCAAATACTGCCTCTATATTCAGGGCAGAAAAAAAATGTGTGGCTTCTTGGGCAGAATATATGTATTTGGTTTTTTAAAGCTTTCCTCTTGATATGACATGTTGGACTTCCCATAAGCTATGTAGAAAAGTGTTACAAAGGACAAAAAAATACAGAATTTATTATGCTTAAGTTGGTAGCTTTGGAAGTTTTCTCAAAGTTTACTAGGCACTCAAGAAATCAGTGCTTTTTTATACTTCATCTCACATCTGTGTCTCAAAGGACCATTATAAGGAAATCAGAATTATGCTTAGCTCTCAGGTGTTATTAACCATTGCAGAACTTTCATTGCACGTGTAAGAAAATAGGTCTCCTGTACCTTCATTGCCAATCCAGGAGTTACTGAGATCAACAGGCATTTGTTTTGGAGGTGCTGTAGAGCTGCATTTTCTGCCAAGGTTTCTTTATAAGCTCTTTAAGTCACATTGTGAAACAAGAGCCAGAAAAGCATAAAAGCATTCAGAAAAAAAAAACCACATTTAGATTTTATTACCAGTATCACCCAGCTCAGCAGACTCCTAACAAGCAAACATTTGGACCCTTCAAAATATTTTTGAATACTTTACAAAGATGAATGGATTAAACATCTAACTCTCCTTTTCAGTATAAATCAAAACACTGTCTTTTATGTGGAGGTAAGATGACACAAAATATAAAACAAGTTTTGTTGCAGTTACAGGTCTGGGGTAAGAAGAAAAGCTCAAAAGTTCTTGCTTTCTTCAATTATAAAGCAAAATAGCAGGTTGCTTAGATCTTTTCTCAAACATTTTCGTATGCTCATGTGCTGTATGACCAGAATAATGTTGTCAATAAAGATCTCAGAATACAGGAAAGTGTTTTAGTTGAAGAGTCAGACATAATCCAGAGAAGGCTGTTATGTGTTGCAATTCTTATTCTCAAAAGCTTCTAAAGACTTTTAACCTTCTTTAATCAAACCTGACTTAGAGAATTATAGTATCACTCCCACTGCTAGTGTTCTCACTCTTACTAGCACTGTCCCTCAAAAGACAGTGAATAGCTGGTGATAGATACCAGCTCAAGTTGCATAGATAGTGTGTCTTCATGTCTTCTTCAGGTAGCGAAATTTTGAAAGACCAAAGGCACTAAAAGAGAGACAATGATCTGAAGAGTTTGTACTGTTTCTTATAGAAAGCAGTTTGCAGCAGGGTTTTCCCTGGGAAGCCACATCTGTGCAATACAGTTCCAGGAACTCTCCAAATCATAGCCTAGGGAACGTGAGAAGTGGGTGCAAGGCCTGAGGTGTGATGCTGTCACATATGAAAAGCAGAGAAGATAATGAGAGCAAAGGCAAGTGTGGTGCACAGTAGTCTCTTCTTCATGAATCAACGTAATTTCCATACAGTAAAGCAAAGGAAAAATTGATGGTTTCAGACATCTGAGGCTTAAGCATTTTGTTTCAAAGATCATAACAATGAATGAGAGAAGTACAGATCTCATAGTGACAAGGAAACACAGGAGATCAAATGAAAGTTTGTACCCTAACTTTGGCTACAGCAATGAGCTAATCTACTGATGATACAACACTTGAAGTGTCTTCCTTTCAGTGACACTGTCAGAGCTATTAATCTCCCTCTAGGCAGATCTAAGCACCTTCTGATCCAGTACTTTAGCCAGTTAAAGGAGTATTTCATTAGTAACCTTTATTCTAATAGACTATGTTAATAGAACAGTCTCATCTGGAGGCATGGTTTGTCTGGTCCAATCTCCTGCTCAGATCAGGAAAAACTTAGAGCAGGTGCTCACAGCCTTGTCCAGTCTAGTCTTCTCCATTTCCAAATATGAGGATTTCATTTCCTCAATAAGGAAATATGGTTGAGCTTCATAATGCTCATGTCAGTGCATGTCTGTAAGCTGTTAACACCTCTCTGCACATACATCTTGTTGCATCTTTTTTTAATATGTGCATACTGTATTTATTTTGTTCAAATTACCAGTGTTTATCTCAGTCACCATAAGAAGAAATATGATGAAGTTAAAGGGATTACTAGCATTACCTTGTCACATGGTACAGCAAGAGCCACACAACCACCCACGCATCCAATTGGAATCAGGCAGATATTGTCCAAAGGCATTGTCTGAGCCAAATCCCTGGCTAGTATAAAATGGCAGGGCATATTCAAGATGAAAGCACTTCCATGATTTTAGAAAACCTAGAGATCTCATCCAAAAGGCTTCTTGAAAATCTGTTTCTGCCTTCACTGAAATCAATGGGGAACTTCACAAGATTGTAAGTTCCACCACTGCAGAGTCAGATAGATGCAGAGTGCGAGTGGGCACTTCAGTACAGATCCATATCTAGTCCATGCATTATTTGTGCTGTGGTAATATCAGAAATGTTTTGAACAGCATACATACATACAAGAATGCAGACATCCTGCTTCAAATGGCTTGTAGTCTAAAATATTAATGCCTACATCACCCACTAACACTTCTTTTCTATGAGCTTTCTTTTCTCACTCTTAAGGCTTCACTCTTTTCCCCTTTTCCCCGCTACAATAAAATTGTCCTGTTTCTTCCACCTAGGAGGACACTGACCTTACCTCAGCCAGAGATATAAAAAATAAGAAGTCATTTAGAGTGATTGGAAAAGTTGATGGCAGTGCTCAAATGGCAATGCAGTATCTTGCTAACAGTGTTTCTCCTTCTCAAACCTTAAGCTTTTCCACACCTCTAAAATGAAGAAGCTAGCCCCTAGAGAGGAGTCCTTCCACCTCACTGAACATCTCACTTAACTGCACAACTTCTAAGCCATAAACCATTTGACTAATCCCACTGCTCAACCCAGGATAAAAGAAGAAAATAGCATTAAAGATTTAAAGTAAAGAACACAGCAAACTCAAATGATAGCTGCACCATTCACGTCATTACAGCTAAGGGTTTGTCAGCACTTTCATTATAATGCTCATTTCTCTGCTGTCACTCCAGGCTAAAATTTGGCAGAGCATAAAACTCAAAGCAGAGACAGACACAATAAGAGCACAGTAAAAAGGAAAGCAAAGGCTTCAAGGACAACATCCTAAGATACCTTTACATCAGGAACAAACAGTATCTTACAAAGTATGATGCAATAAGTTAAGCTAGGAGAACTATCCATTCTCTCATTAAGATGGTGTGATGAAGAGGGAATTGAAAGGGAAGCTCAGGAGATATACTGTTAAGAAACTACTGTGAATGGCTTAAAAGATCCAGGAAGCTAAGCATTAACATGGTAATTTATGTTAAACTTAACCTACAGTACAATGGAAATAAATAAGATAGAAAGAAGAGACAGACCACACAGAGATCTTACATCTGAACATTGATACCAGAGTTTACTTAGGGCAAGTGTAAAATATGCCTCCTTGGACTGATTTAGGGAGTGGAAAGTGCCAGTAATAAAAGGGATTTCTCCCAAGCATGTAGAGTTTCTCCCTCTTTTCAGAGTTGTTGCTGCTCCAATAGATGTTTGAATACAAAAAGCAGGACTGAGAAAAGCATCAAAATATCTCTTACACTCCAACAGTAAGCCTTACACTCCAAGGTACCATGAAATAGTACTACCACTGAAAGAAATTATCTCCCTTGCCCTTCTGCCTCATAGCCTCAGCTACTTTGTCAGTCTAAATACTGGTACTCATATGGATGCAAAATGACCTAAAGAACCAAGTTAGACTAAAACTAAGCTATGACGACAGGTCAGTTTTAACTTGGACAAAGCCCTGAGCAGCCTCATCAGGATCAGTACTGATGCCTGCTTTGAGAAGGAGGCTGAACTGTGTAACCTCTCGAGGTCCTTTCTGACCTGTGAGATCTCTATTCCTACAGATCTGCTTGTGGACAAGGTCAGAGAGGTTTAGGGCCTGCAGTAACAGACCTAGCTAATGATAGATTAAAGCATGTGTAGAACCACAGTATTACTTACTATTTTTTATAGTTTTTAAAAGATTTTTACCAAGTTTCCCTACTTCCATATAAAAAGGTAAGAACAACAAAGGTGCAGGTACTGTTACACAGACAGCAGTCTGGATGGTTTATTTGCTCTCCAGCTGTGTCAGTAGGTGCTGTGAGATGTAGCACAAACCAGTTTTGTTTCAGCACTAATGAAGATGCTTCTTATCTTTAAAAAGCACTTAAAGATGAACTGTACTATCTTTGCAACATATTACTGCTATTATTAACTCTGTAAAGTTTGATGATTTAAAAAATCCAGTAAGTAAAAAAAATAGTGCTTAGTTTCCATGTTCAAAATCAGTTATAACAAATACTTTAAGATAATAATTGTACAGGTCACCTAATCCCCCTGATTTTTCAGGATAGTGTCTTCCTTGACTTCATAAATGAGTGCAGGCTTGGACTGTGACAGTCCTTCAGCAGTTCTTTAAGAAAGGCAGCTGTGCATCCATCATAATATATGTTCCAGTGCTTGAGCAAGTCTAGTGCATCATTCTTAGAGCATTGCTACTGCTGAACATGGAAAAATTGTATTGTGCTCCTCTTACGAGATCTCTGATGGTTGTAAGAAAGAAGGAATTGAAGGCAATACTAAAACAAACACATATCTGCACAACATGAATTTAACTTGGTAGCAAAGGAATTATTTTCACTGTACTAATTAACACTTGCTTAAGAACAACAGTTCTGTCACAAGTTTATCAGGACATGCATGCATGATATCATATACAATTTACTGTCATTTACCATGGAGAAGAAGTGGAACTCTACTCCCCTGCTTGCCTGTGTTGTCAGGAAAGAGCATTCTGTTTGCCTAAGATACAGGTCATGCATTCAAAATATTTTTTTCTGGCACCTTCAGTCTTCTTCTTTTGTGCAAAATGCTGATGCTCTTGAGATGCAATAATTTAGTGTGTCACTGTGCAACAGATGGCACAGGAGTGTTGAATGAATGATCAGTGAGGGACCACGTCTCACTATGGTCAGTGTCTGCTCTTTTAGCAGTTCTGATACAAGACTTCTATTATTAAGATCAGTCTGCCCCCTCTTTTTAACACTACCCAGTTAACAGTAAGATACATTTTGGGAAGAAATTCATTAAGAAGTCAGTGCAGTACACAGAATGAAAAGGAGAAGGGTCCATTCTTTTTAAACCTGAGGTCTTCGTTTCCCTCTAATTGGATTCTACAAGGATGAGTATTTGTCTTCCACTTGCTTCTGACCATACAGATCCCTGAATCAAAACCATGTGTTTCCAGTCCTCTGCTTCAAATCTAGCACAGCCCTTCTGCATCGTTGGTGCCCCAGATAACATCTGAGACTAGGGTTTTAAGTGGGCTTAAACAGCTTGGGGAAAGGACCTCAGTCGCTGCACTAACTCTTCATACAAGGTAAAAGCTACACAAGGATTAAGCTTGTAAAGAGAAACAAAAAGAGAAAATAGTTTGAAAGTCTTCAGGACGGTATTTGGGTGGACAGCCATATTTGTCCACTCCCTAGCCAGGAGGAGCAAAGACAGTGGATCAAAAAACCTATTTCTTACCCACAGTAACCTGGAAATAGCTGCAATATTAAACACAAAGGATAACTTCTCTCCTATGAGCTAAAGATCACTGAAGCTCAGCAACATTCTAACATTTAGTTAGACCTTAGGCAGCTGTTTCACAAATTTCACTAAGTACAGAAAGGAAAGAGTGATGTTCTTAAATACCAATGTATGCTAACATGGGAAGAGGATGTATCAGGTGGAAAAGGAATTATAAGATCTTCAAGTGTAGATGTTTTAACATCAAGCTATGAAAAGCACTGCTGTGTTCTATAGTAACAATCCCAACATTACAGACTAAAAATGTTACAGAAATGTTTACATGACCAGATCTAAAGACCTAATCCAATGCTCAAGGACTTCAGTGAGACTAAAAATCTTGATGCAACTTCCTTTTTTTTATTGTAAGTAACCCCTTAGAACTGTAAAAACTGGTTCTGTGCTATGGATTTGGAGACCAAGGGATTTCCACTGAAAAAAAATATTGAAAAGGATGTTATTTTATGAAATTACTGCTGTCTCTGAAGGTTAATTAACATTGATTTGCTTGAGTTTTAAGGTGAAATGAAACACAATTTCTTTCTGTCTTAATTTCCTTCGATTTTACACAATTTCTTACACAGTCCTTACATCGTATGTATTTTTTCTCATCCAACAATTCTCCCACTTTAATAGTCTTGACTGCAAGAGGAAGCACACTACCTTGTGTAACAAGGACATGGATCATGCTTTATGGAGCTCTGTGATAAAAAAATGTTTCAGATAGGGTAATAAATTATCGATCCTTTGGGAAATTTAGGCATATTTTCCTTTTAAGTAGATAAAAAGTACTGAAACCCCAAAATGTTTACTAAAACGTGGAACATACTATCTTTTAATTTGGAAATATCAACCAGGCCCTGCAGAAATATTTCTGTAGTAGTACTGAAATACTATAATCTGTACATGTTTCAACAAGAAAAAAGTCTCCAAATGAAAAATTAAAATGTTGAAATAAGTTACGTAATTTTATAGTCAACATGTTTTGAAGCAAAGCCATGGAGGACATTCTTCCATTGCTTTGTAAGGTGGAAACTCTCACACTGAAAGGCACTACTAGTTTTTCCTGTGATGCACCAAAACTTCTATCATAGAAACCCTGATAGATACAGGGATATGCAACAGCAGTGAAATGACCTGATGATGGATGCTTCATCCACTAATTCAGTCCTGTCCAAACCCACTTGTGGCAAGAGGAAAAGAAGCTGTTTTCATGCAGAATGCAGGAACAGACAGACCCACTACATTTGCTCCTACACAGGGACTGACAGAGCAGAGGAAGTACTTCCAATTCAAGGTGAAATACAAGTACTTGTCCACGAATTGATGAGTCAGAAGATATTTTTTTCATAACGGTTTTGCAACTGTGTTCCCAACAGAAAGTTGTATTAATTACTTCCTGACAGTCATTAGATTTTTAGATGTAAGATCCTTGAAGTAGACAGGAATTACAGTGAGAAAGCACCAATCCATTGCTAGCATACACTTGGAGAATGTTAAAGGCAGTTTAATCTCTGCCATCAGAATAGAGGTTGTGCAGTTGTAAAACCTCTCACGTCCAACCCTCTGGCACATCCTAAACCAACACCACCTTAATGCTGATCCCTCAGCTATGGAAACAGGCTAGTTTAAAGGCATCTTTGATCCCCTGCCACATAGAAAGATCTTATTGGGGAAAAAAATAGATATGGGTCAGGGCTTTGAAGATAATCAATTCACTGGAGGAAAAAAACCTCTGAGGCTTTGGCAGGTCTGTCTCATGCATATGGAGTGTCTGTGTAACATAAAATGTGAGTGAGATCAGTCAGTGTGTCATTATTAATGCATAATGGGAAATACAAAGGGAAAGCCAAAGCCTGAGTGCAATGGACAATGACAGTTTCAATGAATTTTTTATCTCACAACTTATAGGTGTGCTTTCTAGAATATCAGAAATGAAACTGAGTCTGCAATGCAAGATACAAGTGTTCTGTGACATCAAATGCAAGGAATCCACGGAATTGCTTCTCTCAAAGTGACCATCTTCATATTTGCTGCTGAAACACTTGAAAGTGTGCATCAAGACAGTGTAAACAAATCAGGATGAAATAAATCTTGAGTTAGTTTTGCAAAAATGGAAGTCAGCAGCCCCTGTCAGTGAGATACAGGTGCTACAACAGTAACCACCCTGATGGCTATCCTCTAGATCTTCATAAAGAGTGAACTGGCACCATCATCTGAAAGCGTTCTGAATTCAGTCTGATCCTTCACTTAATTCCACCTACCCATTCAATTTAAACAAAAATATTCTAAGCACCCTTTAATAACATTTCCATAGGAGAGACTTTTTGCAAACGAAAAAGGAATCATAATCATTTTAAAGGACCTTCACCAACTCCTTGTACCTTGAAAACCAACTATTCCTTTCCTTTTTTTTAATTACTTTAAGTACCATGAAGTCCTGTTTCTCCTCTACCTATATGACTAGTTCAATTTTGCTGTTCATATGAAAAATACTCTGAGTGGACTGAAAGTCAAGCCAGCCAAATCCCAAAGATGATCTGGTCTGTGTTGTTCAAACTCATTATTTCTGATCGGGAGCTAAGCCAAAGCCCAGTTTCATTACATTTGCTTGTCTATATACTGCTTTGCATAAAAGGGCACTCTTCAAATTCATCTTCTGTAGCACATTAAATTATTCAGTATATTATGATATGGAGCTAATCCTTGTTTTCCCCACAGAAAGGCTGCGACAGATGACCTACAATGCTGAGAAGAATCGTGTTTTAACATACATGTGTTCAGTTTCAGAGGAGCTATGGAAAAAATGGAGTGTGCTTCCTTCCCAGTTAGCATAAAGCAGCACTAAAACTGACTGTTGGTATTAGTCATCACAGCAACACCTTGGAAATATCTGTATATACCTTTTCTATACTAAGATATCTTAGATAGTCTGTGAGAATTGGTTCTAGAAGAACAATATTAGACCTACTATTGAGTCTACTTGCTTTCCAATTTCAACATTTCTACAGTAGTATGTTACATATATATGTATGTATATACAAACAGCAAATCATTGGGTAAGGCATTAGAGTAACAGAGAGTATGTGCTTTTTTCAAACTGCTGAGAAGAATGACTCTGGTACATAGCCTCTCTTTTCAAAATAACAGCTGTCTCTACCCTGCAGGAAACAGCAGAAAAGAACTTGGGCTTTTGGACTCCAGGGGGTTTCAGCAAAAGAGATAAAGAGCTGGCAAATTTCAAAGCACTGCCTTAATACCTACCTGCTTGCACTCACCAGCAGAGTTTCTGTTTATAAAACAACAACAAAAATTATTACTGGAGAGAGGTGGTGGAAGGTCAGTGTGGTGGTGTGACTTGAACTGACAAAATGAGATGCTGATTCCAGACCATATGTACTGAATTCTCCCCCAGAAAGTGAAAGAACAGTCACTGAGTCCATCTGCTCCCCACTCCACGGAATAAAGCCTGCTTTGCTCACAGCACTTGGTGTAGCACATGTATGCGATTTAACTTCACCTTCCTGTAATTATCTTAGTACATTCCCCAGGAAGCTTGTCTTATCCACTTGACAGCTACTAAGTGATCTGGGCAGATCCCAGCACTCTCGCTGAGCCAGTGGCATGTTAATGGACAGCTACACCATGGAAGATGTGACAGGGGAGCTGAGCAAAAGGTTTATCATGCATTTCTTCCCTACATTTCCCAAGTCACTACAAAAGTATCAGCACTTAGTGGAGCTGAATCTCCCTATCTAAGCAGCCCTGCTTAGGCTATGACAGTGATTGCTGTTTGAAATGTTATGCTGCATTCCCAAGCAGGCCAAAAATGCATTAACCATGGAGGAAAAGGATAGTCAGTAACTCCTCTGAAATTATGCTGGATTAAGAGGAACAACAGGATCTAATTCACTGAGCAACGTGAAAAGAGAAAGGTGTGACAGAAGGTTCATAAGCAATTGAAAATACATGCCCTCTATCTCTTTTTGCTATTAAATATATCAAGTAATTAGTGCTTTGTTATAAAATACTATTGAGGCTGCCTGAATAGTCTTATAAGTATTTAATAAATTACTCATCAAAGGAGTGAATTTTAGCCAGGCGTCCACTGGTGAGGAGACTGCTAATTAACTGATATCCAGGCAGGCCACAATTATCCTTCTCCTCCCAGACAAAAAGAATATCTCAATTATAAAGATGTGTCCAGAATGAATTAAGAGCTCAGAAATGTACATCTCTTCCAGTATGGCGTGATTTGGAATGGAGTAGCAATCAACCGAAAGATCTCAAATCATTTGAACTATATAGAAAACAATATAAAATAAAGAATCTGTGCTTTATGAAGGGAGTGAACTGGCTTCAGAAATAAGTTTCCAGCTGGGACCAGATTGCAAATGCCTTTATTCACTCTGCAGGAGTAGTTACTCACATGAACAGTCCCTGTAAAGCCACGGAAATAAACTCATGTGAGCCTGTAGTCATGGCTGTGAACGTGAGGCTTGCCATCTGACCTTCAAAACCAACAGAATTTTATGGAGCTTTTACTGAAAATACTACAGGGATGATGTAGGCTGTTTTTATTTTCCTTGCATCAGATTTTGTTGTCATTTCATACAAAATGTCTTAGGAGGAAATTAACTGATTTAATTTTTAATTTGTGAGGAGTTTGTCATTCTGACACATTTGCTCAAATAAGCCAATTTACAGGTTGATGTCTCGGCAACAGACTTCTAGCAACCAGGGTGCTGGGATTTACCAGGCTTCCACTTGTTTTGTTTTCTGGACCATCCAACCATAAAGCAGACTTCCCATGGCCACTTGGAGATGAGGTTTTGCTGATAGGCACCCACCCACCTGGATGGAGGCCAGGAGACATCCCAACAGATAAGTGCGAGCACAAAGGTGACCAAGTAACTACCTACGTTGTGTAGCAATTAAGGATTCCTGAAGGAGTGTCCAAACAGCTCTGCAACCTCAGTTTAATGACCCATGAGAGAAAAGATACATTTAGAATTGAGAAATATTGAGCTGTTGCTGAAAAAGAGATGTAAGAAGTACAACTAGCGGCCTAAGGGGAAATTTTAAAAAGCATAAATAACATTTAAATGCCTGATTGCAATAAGCAGCTAAAGCTAATATCTGAAATCAGAATCCAAGCCTAGGACAAGAAGTGATCTGGCACTCAAAGACCAGCAATCAGGCTAAATACCATAGGTCAAGAGCCTGAGTCAGAAAACAAGATACATGCCAAAGGTCAGCACTGAAATAGGTCCTGAATGCAAGTTGATGGTCATAAAATAAGCATTTTCAAATGAGCACACACTCCAGCTACTGACTGGTTGGAGAATAAATCTAGATAGTCCCTTGAACAGCACTGATGCTAGCACCAGTGAGCATTCACAGGGGTGACCATAGCCACCATGACCATTGACACGCTGAAAGGGTCAGCCCAGACAGCAGTCCTTAACAGCCCACCACTGAGGTCAGATCCAGGGTAAGTCTAGTAGCAGCTTCCCCCAGTTACAGAGATGAGTGAAGCCACTAATTGCCACACATATGCTTGCAAAGTTTCCCAATGGAAAAATAAGTTATGGAGATTTGCAATGTCCCTCTTCCCTAAGGTTCTCCCAGGCAATCAGCAACAGAACAAGGGGACACAGCCTCAAGTTGTGCTGGGGGAGGTATAGGCTGGATGTTAGGAGGAAGTTCTTCACAGAGAGAGTGATTGGCACTGGAATGGGCTGCCCAGGGAGGTGGTGGAGTTACCGTCCTTGGAGGTGTTCAAGAAAAGCCTGGATGAGGCACTTAGTGCCATGGTCTAGTTGACTGGCTAGGGCTGGGTGCTAGGTTGGACTGGATGATCTTGGAGGTCTCTTACAACCTGGTTGATTCTATGATTCAGTGGAAGTGAGTTTAAAAAAGGCAATTCCAGCTGTAATAAGAGAAAAAACTGGGTCTCAAAGGGACTGCAGAAGCCTTTTTCCTTTAGCACCATTCTTCAGATTATAACAGAAGCATAGACAAGCTCTGCTTGGCTATGTGCAAGATACTCTCTTGATAGTTTGGATATTTGATAATTTTGGTATTTTAAAATATTTTTTTTTAATTTGCTACATGCAAGATACTCTCTTTTGATAATTTTACACAGGATCACAGGCTTGCAGGATGTTAGGGGTTGGAAGGGACCCAAGGAGATCATCAAATCCAACCCCCCTGCCAGAGCAGGACAATACTACCACAGATCACAGAGGGACACATCCAGATAGGCCTTGAAAGTCTCCATAGAAGGAGACCCCACAACCTCTGTGTTTACAGAGTAAACATTTTCTAGTATCAAATTATTTTCAAATGAAACATAGGTAACAGAAGTATCAAAAATAATCTTTTTATGCATATATTAAAGTAATAAATTCTTCTCGATGTCCCATTATATGCCTCAACAGCATGTCCTCTGGAGAATACTTTATGCTTTTGGGAGCCTCTCAAGAACCACTACAATATTGCTTAGTTAATTGAAAACTATAATTAAGAGACACCTTAAATAGTCATCTCAGTGAATAGTTTGCAAACAGCAGCCCATATACCACAATACATTTTTGCAAACATTAATAATTAAATTCTGACTGGAGACACAAATGAAAAACCAACTCAAATAGACAGACCACAGACAACTTGTTTATATTGCGCTCTGATTTTTTGCCAAGGTTATAAAGAACTAATGAGAATTGGAGTAAGTTTAATAGGCCTCTCTATCTGCTCTGCTGGCAGGGTGGTAACAAACAAAATACATTTATTTGTAGAGTTACCTTTGTTATACATTTACTTTTTTTCTTTCTCAAAGTGCTTCACAAAGTGCCCTTATGCTGGCAGCCATGATCCTGGTGAAGTCAGTGTGGCTTTAACTTGCGGTGGATTTTAGTTAGTAGGCTTCTTGGTGTTTAAAACAAATAGCTGCTCCCCTTTAAGCCTTTCAGCAGTTGCCCTAGAGTCACTAAGTCATGAAGAGCACTTGGCAGAAGTGTGACCATTAAACAAGCACCATGAGTAGGTTAGGGTCTGAAAAAGGACTATCAGAAGATGAATAAATGTAAAGTCCCTGATATTGCACAGTAATATTTTGTGGTGTTTCTAAAGGAAAAATCACTGCTTTCAATTAAGTATTCCTGCTGTGGTAAGCCTAAATAGGCTTATACATGTCTTGGCTTGCCCAGACTTGTTTTTTCAGGTCTCACTCCTTCTCTTCTGAGGAGAAGCAATCATGGGAAAGAGGACAAAGAACCTAGAGCCATTGAGTCTAAGGACTCTGGCCTGCCAGACTTGTTTACATCCTGTGGTAAAGAAGGTACACACACTTAGCTTGTGTCTGTCTTGTGCAAGGCCTATGTTTTTCTCAGATTTGGGTAAAGCAAGCCCATGGTTTCACCTAATATGATGAAGCTTGGCTAACTAGCATTCTGATTGGTTATTCTGTGTCCAAAGGCCCATTATTCTTGAGCTGTATTAATAAAAAGAGGTGAGCGGTAACACAATGTGCTCTGCTGTTGAATTCATGATTGCTTGCCTGCTGCCATTGCTCACTGCCTCACTGTATCCTGCACTGCCTGGAAACTCCACTGTCACAAGTTTAGCAGGAACAGGCTCTAAGTGCCTCCTGCATGGCCAGCGTGACATCATGCTAAGACTGCACATTGCAAGACATCCTGCCTACATGTGCCAAGATGAGGAGTCCTGGAGACACACAGATCGTCCAGAGAAGCCAGGATAAGGCCAGAGATTGTCTCCTTTCCCCAGCACCCTGGGAAGAATCAGAAGTCTCAGCAGCTGACAAGACAGCAACAGAATTCCCTGAAAGCATTTGGGTAGTACTGTCTGAAGCTGTAGCTAGCCCCGTGAGTCAGGAGATATTTTGTATGTAAAATTACTATTAAAATTGGTGGTTGGGGGCGGTGAGAGTTTCCGATATAAAAATTAATGAACAATATTCATTTTGAAAATATAATCTCACAATCAATTCCTTACCCCTCCATAACAGTTCCCCACAGCTGGTAGTAAGCCAACCACGCTGGCTAGCTCTCATGTCATGGAAACTCATGAATCACAGGGTGGCCCTGAAGGGCTCATTTTCAAAGTTGACATAGCTTACATAGCCTACTTGACCAGTTGTCCACTACAGCTGGAATTTATGACTGGGCCCAAAGTAACCACGGAAAATAATAAAAATGAACTATAACAGGAAGATCTAACAGAAGATAGGTACCCATGCTAATTACCCAAACTAGTCCCCTTTCCACACAAACACATTGCAAAGACACAGCCACCTCTGCTTGCCAAGACCTTCCATCAGCCTCAGCTCCCCCGTGTGGACACTCTTGGTACTGCGAGCTAAAGCAAAGGGCAGGCGGATCAGCCTTCCTAACCCCTCAGCTGGTACCACACTCCATCTCTATGCACCTCAGGTACACCAGCGGCTCTCAACTCACATTCAGCTTACCTCCTAGACATAACCACTCATGAATCACTCAGGTGACAAATCTGTCATGAAAACGGAGGTGAGCAGAATTGCTCTTACTCCAAAAGAAAAGAAAGGGCAAAACGACTGTATGCCAGTTTTATCCCAGACTGACAATCTTTTTAAAAGGTAATTGCTTGTTCTTTGCTACGGGAACTAGTTTGGAATTATTCTCCATTACAGTAAATAGTGATTTCTGGTAGTTTCTACAGGTCTGCTTTATCATGAAAGCATCAGGCCTTCTGAAAGCAGCCCATCACCATCTGACCAATGTCAGATGCACATGGGGATAGGGAAAAGGCTAATATGGCAAGTCTGACCTACCCATCACTGGTTTCTATGACAGCTTTCATCAGCCACAGATTGCACTGACATGTAGAGGAGAAGCTGGGCAGCTACTGGGTTTACACTTCCAGAACTGCAGGGCTCAACTGCATTGGCCAGCTCTGGAAGGCATCTCACCAGAAGGAAAAAATGAGAGAAGATGTGGTCCTTCTGCTGTTTCTGCATATGTGCTCTGTTTACAAAGCAGCTTTCGGAGTCTGTTAAATTTAATTGTTTTGAAAATCAAGTAACTTATATAGACTTGAGAAGCAGTAATTTTTAAAATGAGAAATAGTCATTGTATTGGCCATGAGAGTTTTGAAAGAATCTGTTACAACCTGTCATGTGGACACGTGGATGGATTTTTTGCTGACAGAGGACACGATCTGACAAACATGAGCAACCCATGCTGCGAAGAGTGTCCTTGAGCCCATCCTGGAGGCAGGAACTAAGGCAATGAAACAAACCCCCATATCCAGCTGCAAGGGGGCAGGATCTGCTGGCCAAAGGAGGCTGACCCATAAATGTTTTGGTTAAGCCTTACCCTCTCTGTATCTCACACACAGCCTTAGCCTATCTGTGCCTTAGGTGTGTACTGATCTTGAAGTAAGTTAGCTGTGCACATCTCTTCCAAGTTAGCATATAAGTTGCTGTATCACTGCAATAAACTGGAGCACAACTTTTAACCACATTGGTGTTCGTAGCATGACTCTGGTCATGATTTTCACTGACAAAGACAGGTACTCCAGAGGTGTTTAAATAATTACTTGTGATTATTACAATCTCTTGGAGAGATGCTCATAAACACTTCAATCTTTATCTGACAAAAGCTCCTTAGATTCTTCATCTCAGCACACTTATTCTACATCTAAAAGTAATTTTATTGTGAAATACCATCAGGGGAAATGGAGGTAAAGTACTGTATGAATGCAGCAGATGGTATCAACACACAGCATATTAGTGCTTTTTCCCTTTGAAAACATACCAAAATAAGTAATCTAATTTATAGATCAATCACTAAAGTTATATTCAGTTTCAAAATGAAAATTCAGTAAATCTGTACACTTAAATCTGTAGGAAATGGTTTACAAGTTGACAGACCTTTTGCTTATGCACATAACTGCACAAAATCAAATTGGAATTAATTAAATGTTACTTCCTTTGTTCTTAAATAATTCATCATGATCAAATCAGTCCTTTCTGACACCAGAGACAAGGGATATGAGGTCAAATAAGTAAAGGCTGCAATTGCACTTCCATTACAGCCCTCAAGCCCACCTGAACTACAGCAGTTTCTTATGCTGAGCTCTGTGCTAATTTGGTTGCAAATTTCCACAGCATTGCATGTTGATGCCTTCCCCTTGGAATGCCCTTTCTATGTCATTCTGTGCACTTCTTAACCACAGGGCTCCCCAGAGGATCTTCAGCAGACAGCTTTATGGCTCTATTCTGAGTGACCACAGCAAAGGAATTCTCCATCCTTCAGAACTTGATTGGTCAAAAGAAGCCAAAAAAGAGGTTAGGCTCCCATCCAGCTTATTTACTTAATCATGATGCAATTGTGCTTCCCTTTTCACCAGCATAATGACGCCTTCCTGCTTTTCTCAGCTTGCTTTAGCCCTTGGAGGAAAGCCATCAAATCCCAGACTGAGTTGGTTTGCATCATATTTTCAGTTCAAAGCAGAAACACATTCTGGATTTTTGACTGCAACAGCTAGGGACAGAGTTCAGCACACAAAACACATTGAATCCACATGGTTATGTCACTTAATATTCTCGGACATGGCACATCCCAGAGAAAGCTGACAAAGCAAAGAGCAAGAGATACACGTGCTTACACATCCATGTGCTTACACTGTGAATTAACTGGTGTTGTGCCTTAAGTCTCTGCCAAAACGTGCATCTTCCAGTTTGCAGCCCAGCCCCAATGAGCAGACAAGCACTAAGAGAAGTTTTTAGGTGGCAGCAAGAGGTCTGAGGAAACCCATCCTGCTAGAGCACAGTAGCATTTCTGAACCTGCTCCTAGTCAGCAGGATGACATCAGTCAAGGCAGCTGCTGCCTTCACCTTCAAACGAGGTCTTGTGATGTTTGAGCAGTTCACTAGCCCCTACTTCAATAAGTGAAATAAAGTCAGTGCCTACTGTTTATATTACTCATCAAAGCAGTATTTCAATGAAATATTTATTGATGAGGAAATACTTTGTACTCGTTTTGTATCTGGAAAAGGAAGGTACACACAGATGAGGTGATTTAATACCCTATGAAATGAATGCAGGTTTACCAGTTCCCTCTCCTCTGACACTGAAGAACATAAGAAGCATCAAAAGCAGCCAAAAGCACTGGGCTGTTTTACATTCTATTCATTGCCAGTCATGTCTGAAAAGGTCTAGAAGCTATTTACTCTCAGAATTGTGTTGCATCTTTATTAGTATTGCACCACATCAAGAAAAGCCTATTGGAAAATACACATTGGGTCATTAAAAATTTATCTAACCTATTTCAAAGATGATTGCTCTGATATGTGCATATTTTGCAGGAGGATCAGCTAAAATGTTTAAAATGAATTCTGATTTGCTATTTTACAGCAAGGCTTTGGGGATAAGGAAGCATATAAGCCTGCATTTTAAAATTTATGTGATAGTCTCAATATTTAAAGGGCTAGATACCTCATGACATTGGAAGTGGCTCAGTAACCTTAAAGGATGCAAAGGGATGCTTACAAGAAACCAAAAACATGAGCACAATATAATGCCATAAAACTGACACAGTGTATTAAATTGAAATTTTAAATTGTTCAAGTTAAAAAAACAACATAGTTCTATTAAAGTAGCTTTTCAAGGCTCAAGGGACTTACTATCATGCAAAATTATTCCTGATGCATTTCTGAATTCCATACAGAGCAAAACCTGGCAAATCTAATTGTCATTGTTTTATCTGTGCAGTCTATGATCTGTACAAGAAGTCTTGGGAAATAGGCTACTCTGCTTAGTGATAGAAACTGCATCCTTTTGTTCCTAATGTTATTATACCAGTGAAACAGAAACTACAGTTAAAATCAAATAAAGAATAGAGAACTCCTGATGATGCACCTTTGGTATTGCAGTATTTTGTCCACTTGCTAATTAGAGGTTTGCAAAGGAGCTCATTTTCAGTGATGACATCAGTCATTTTCAGTGACGAGCAGCAAGCCTTGTATCAACTACTGGGTAAAATATGACAAAGCTGGCTAAAGACATGTGTTCAAAGCCCTGAATCTTACACTAACTATGGAAATCAACAAAAGTCAGACCGTACCTATATCTACCTACAGGCTGCAACCACTGGGAAGCCTGGACTCAAAAATAAGTTGTATTGAAACTTTCAGTCAAATTTAGTCAAAAAGAATACATTAGCAAATATCCATGCAACACACAGAGTCCCAAGAATAACATTTTCTATCTCCGATTTACAGCAATGTCAAACTTTTCTCTTTTCCTGTGCTTAATGATAGATTATAGCTAGGGTGAGTATAATTTCTGAGCCAAACCTCTGTGCTCTAGTTTTAAAAGATTCATTTTACCTGTCTAATTTCACTACCTACCTTCATCAGAGAAGAGCTGCAATATTTTGATGTAAATTCCAGCAATTTACATCTTTCAAGCTGCCAGGCAATGTCTTCCTAGTAAAAATTGCCACCCTTCCACAATCCCCTGTGAAATGGCAAACCAGGTTAGAAAGATAGATGAGATTGGATTACCTGTCTGTGCCAGATCATTGTTTCTAGGAGATAATCCATAAATGATTAATCCTTCTAATGTTATTGAGCAATGTAAGGAGGGCTGCCTGTGACCTATTTCAACCTCTTGCACTGTTGTTGTGGGAACAGCTTTACTGTATAAATTGAGTATTTTCATTCTTTAGGGTTTATTGAATTGTAATTGTAATTAAATAGCTTTTTTTATTAAATTCCATTTTAAAGCAACATTTAGAAGAACTGTAATTGTTAGCAATGCTCATGTCCAAAATGACAGTGAACACATAGCTAAGTGTTTTTTCTTGTACTTTATTAATTCATATTATTTCAATAATTCACTGCTGTTTTTAATGCTTCAAAATGTTTTCTAGAACATTTTGCCAGTTGTACATGGAGAAAGAAAAAAAAAAAAGGGGGGGGTGGAGAAAGAAAAAAGTTATCCGACTGCAAGAAAAAAAGTTACCATGACGGCAATGATTACATGATAAAATGAGACCAAAGTCGGTTTTAGTTAAATTCAGGTTTCAGTGATGCAATACCTGAGAAGCTCATATATTCAAGTAAGTAATTATGTAGTCTCTATTTTATGTATAGCACAGAAACAGGAAAAAAAAAAAAAAACAAACCACCAAACCATACCTACAACTATGTCAGCACTGCCAGAACTATTTTTCTATATCTTGTCACTTCAATCTGATAACCCTCCAAAACCAGGAGTCACTTTTCATGGTATTCTGCCCCATAGATTCTTAATTGTTTATATTACCACTGAAGAAAGAGCATGCTGTGAGTTGGAAGATCTATGAATGAGCAGACGAATTGCCACAAACTGTACACAAATATGGTATGAAGTGCTGTTGAGCAGCATGTGAGGCTATTTCTGTGTTAATGCTCAGAAGGTGAGATTTTTACAAAGCCCATTTGCAAAGAGATAGGTCATAATCTCTACCTGGAGAGCTTTTCAGTTATCCTTCACCAGCTTGGAGAATCACCACAGGAAGAACTGTTTGTACAGTCAGGTATATTAAGGAGTATCAGGAACTGTGAGTCTCTCCAATAGCAAATAGTGCTGAACTGTGCACTCACAGTAGAACAAAGACACAAGTGAAGTAAATGCTTTAACGAATAATAAGCAAATAAAAATGTTCAAGTAAAAATGCTCCTGTGAAATAATGTGATTTCTCAAAAAAAAAAAAAAAAAGCATCCCTACCACCTTTGTTTTAACCACTTCGAAATGACAGAGAAATTTGGGTCTCAGGAAAAAAAAAAAAAAGGCTAAAGATTTGCAGGCTTGCTCAGAGAATTAAAATGCAAAATAAAAGTTATGAATGGACTTTTCATCAGGGCAATTTACTCTAGCTAAGACTAAGCCCAAATTAACAGTCTGAAAAGCTACAGCCATTATCACTGGAATTTATAAAGATAACAGTCATAGCTATAGATACATAGGTATAGTTAATAATGCAACTACTAACCAACAGCCCAAGAATTGCCTGCTATTACAATTCAAGAATGCCTGTAATCAAACCAATACAAAACATCTCATGAAAACAGAAACTTCTCACAATTGTTTCAAGTGGAAAACATCAAAGATCAAATATGAGCTCTATGAGTCACTCAGATTTGCTGAACTCCACTGGACCCTAATTCACCTTCCAGTAATAACAGCAAATGAGCTGATTTGGAATGCTTTACTGCACTTTTCATAGAATCATAGACTCATAGAATCAACCAGATTGGAAGAGACCTCCAAGATCATCCAGACCAACCTAGCACCCAGCCCTAGCCAGTCAACTAGACCATGGCACTAAGTGCCTCAGCCAGTCTTTTCTTCAACACCTCAAGGGATGGTGACTCCACCACCTCCCTGGGCAGCCCATTCTAATGGCAAATCACTCTCTCTGTGAAGAACTTCCTCCTAACATCCAGCCTATTACCTCCCCCAGCACAACTTGAGGCTGCGTCCCCTTGTTCTATTGCTGGTTGCCTAGGAGAAGAGACCAACTCCCACCTGGCTACAACCTCCAATCAGGCAGTTGTAGACAGCAATGAGGTCTGCCCTGAGCCTCCTCTTCTCCAGGCTGCACACCCCAAGCTCCCTCAGCCTCTCCTCATAGGGTTTGTGTTCCAGGTCTTTTACCAGCTTTGTTGCCCTTCTCTGGACACATTCCAGCATCTCAACATCTCTCTTGAATTTTCTATCATCTTAACAGCAGCAATATATTCTTTCCTGATGATATTCAGCTAACAAGGGAAAAACAAAGGAGCTGCAGACTGAAGACTTTTTCTGTATGAAGTCAGAAAGGAGTGACTGCAGCCCAGTTAAACTTTGGGAATACATAAGTAAATTTTGCTGTGTGAAAAATAGAGGCCAGAAGAGGCTACATAACATAACTGCAAACAGCAATGGAGTGACCTAGCCACACTTTCACAAGCAACTCAAGGTGTAAAAAATGGTCTTTATTATTTCACTTATATTAACATATATCAACTAGATAATAGTACTCTAGGGTAATAAATTATCATATCCTGTCCCAGAAAACCTCATCTGAATAACCAAAATACAGAGCATAATGTTCTCATCATTCGTTGAAACACAAATGGAATCAGTCCCACACAGAGAAAACATCAAAAAGGGCATTATGTACATCATCCCACCTCTTCATGGTTCAGTGCAAGAATCAGGAACAGAGAGTGATAGATGAGCATTTCCCCAGCAGTAACTGCTGCACAGTTTCAAGGGAGGACAAAGAGAACAAGCCTGAATGGATACAACCAACATTCCAGTTTACACTGAGGTCACAGCTTGAGTCTAAGTATACTGTATACTTTGGTGTACTTCAAGGTGGAGGAAGCAGATGGCAAGCCATATGACTCTTTTCTCATATAAAATATTTTATTCCAAGGCAACAACAGTGAAGAAGGGCAAGGAGAATGAATTCACTAAAATGCAGAACTGGAATTAGCAGATGGAGGAAAAGAATCCATAAGCAGAAATCACCGCTTCTTTATCAATGCTCATGTTTCACTTTTAATCCAAAACAAAGCCAAGGAGTTTTCACAGTTGAGAAGATCTCACACAGCAGAAGGCTGTCCCTTGCCAAGATGATTTTTCCTTTGAAAGACACCTTCCTTTTACAGTTATCTTGGAGAAAGGAGCCATTTGATGCCATTTAAAGCCAGCTCTTAAAAAAGGTTGTCATTTCCTTTCTGTTTCATTTGAGCCCTTAGATCATTGTCTCTTTATAAAACATTATTTCCAAACTTTAAATTCCTCATATTGTCTTTTCCTAGGAATAATAACTGGAAATTCTACATCCAGGTATTTTTTACATCACAGTAACTGACCATGTTTGCCCTTGATGAAAACAGTTTTGTATGCTTTACTAGCAGAACCAGTGAAAACCCAGATTTTAGGAATTAGATTTGGTCTTCCTATGGTAAAACCACGAGAAGGGGATGGAAGATTTATGGAGTCATAAGACATTCTGTATTATTTTATTTACTTGTTTGTTTATTTTTACTGACTTTTAGGTCTTGGGACTCAGGGGTGAGTTACTTGGAGGAGCACACAGGAGTTCTGTGTTCAGATTAGATTTTTTACTTTATATTAAAACTGTTTGATATCAAAACAGGTAAATTGATGTTCTCCCCAAACACTTGGCTTTAAAAACTTTTAAAATATTATACTGGAACTTGATATTTCCACTGATTGTCAGAAGGACTTTTTATGGCATCACACAACTGCTGGATCTATGCTTATAGTTTGTATATTAAAACTCTGCCCCTGTGAGAGAGGATTAGACTGTAAAGCTGTATAAAACCAGAAGTATGTTCATCCACAACGGAGAATATGTCCTGTGGTAATACAGACCTTAGTGGAAATTCTTTACATTCTCAGTACAGTCAGAAGCTTGCCACAAACATGGTTTTGCTTAGAAATGTACTATTTCCAGGGGGAGGTTGCTCTCTTCTCTCAGGTGGCCAGCGCCAGAACAAGAGGACACAGCCTTAGGCTGCGCCAGGGGAGGTTTAGGCTCGAGGTGAGGAGAAAGTTCTTCACTGAGAGAGTCATTGGACACTGGAATGGGCTGCCCGGGGAGGTGGTGGAGTCGCCATCCCTGGGGCACTTTAAGGCAAGGTTGGATGTGGCACTTGGTGCCATGGTCTAGCCTTGAGCTCTGTGGTAAAGAGTTGGACTCGATGATCTGTGAGGTCTCTTCCAACCCTGATGATACTATGATATGATACTATTTCCTGTCAGCTTGCAGAAAATGCTACAAGGATAGTTGAATCTTTGTGGTCATATCTTGGAATTTGTTCATGTCTTGGTCCTAATAAATATTCTGTACTTTCCTGTTCCTCAAATCCACTCATGAATTATTTAAAAAAAAAAGAAAAAAAAAAGAAAAAAAAAAAAAGGAAAACCAAACAAAAACCAAACAAAAACCAAACAAAATGCAGGGATGGTGATCAGTGCACTGCATAGCACCTTGTTCTTGTTCCAGAAAACAAGTATGTACCACGTAGGATAGTTGATATGCTTACTGCATCTGAGAAAAAAAAGATTTAATTCCGAATTTCTTTAAAGCTATTGAAAATGCCACAGCCCATTGCAGACTATTAGATACTCAGATACCAGATAATGACGAATATATGAACAAACATCACTCCCAAAGTACTGGAATTCCTCTAGCCTGTTACCCAGTTATCTCACTCGGTGTGCTAGTCTGCAGTAACCTCGAAGCCTTTGTGTTACTGCCAGCAAATAAATAATAAAACCAAACTTCTCACAGCGTAAAGAATACACGGATCTTTAGCTTGATCCGTTCCATTTAGGCAGAAGCTATTTCTCTACATTAAATGTGCAGATGTAGATGCAAGTCAAAGCAACTGAACATCTCATACAACATGCCCGAGGGATGAAGCACTGGAGAGTGGAGCTGGTTAGCATGGCGATAGGATCTCTTCTTCAGCAAAGAATTTTAAGTCCTTCCCTAACAGCGTTGTGCGAGCCGAGCCCGAGTGTCATGTCTGACAAACCTCCTGGACGGATTTTCACCGGGCTGAAGCTCGGGGGGGGCGGCAGAAGGGGGTCGGCTCTGCTGGACAGGATACGGTGATAGCCAGCGCCTGCGGACACGGGCAGCACAGGAGCGTGGAGGTCATGGCTCAGCTATGCCAGCTCCGACCGGGGCTTGGCCAAACCTTGCAGCTGGTGCTGGCACAGCTGCACGAGGGGACACAGCGCCAGGTCGCGCCGAACGCCACGAAGCTGATTTTCTGCCCCGCCGCTGCCCTGTGTCTCACGACCTTGTGCCACAAGGCCACCGAACCCTCTGCGGCGGCGGCGTGTGAACGACAACCTGCAGCCTTGGGCCAAGCGTAGCACCAGAGGCTGAAGGCTGCATCGGGAACCCGTGGCCCAGCAAGGCGTCGGGCACCGGAGCGGCGAAGCCGGGGCACGGGGCTCTGGCTTCCGAGCTCCTGTTTCGGCGCAGCCCTTCCCAGGCGCGGAACGGTAGGCGCGGCGCTCGGCGTTCCGGCCGGCGGCAGGGACGGGTGCGCCTGTGACACCGCACGGCTGCTTCTTGCCCTCCCCCGCGAGTGGCTGCCGGGATCCAAGATGGAGTCGGTGAGCAGAGCGGGGCAGGAGATCAGCCTGGCGGCTCTGAAGCAGCACGACCCCTATATCACCAGCATCGCCGACGTGACCGGCCAGGTAGCGCTCTACAGCTTCAGCCCCAAGGCCAACGAGTGGGTAAGTCCGGGGAAGCCGGCCTGCGCTGCCCACGCCGTGCTCTCGCCCCAGCAGCCGCCTGGCTTGGCGCCGCCGCACGGGCCCCAGGCGGGGGCTGCTCTTCCGCGATGGGGGAGGTTGGGGTTTTGGTACCATCTGCCCTTGGAGGTGGTGACCTCGGCAGGGAGCTTGTACCGGAGGGAAGGAAAACCTGTGCCGGGGCACGGGCAGGCACAGCGTCGCTCGCCTGCTCGGGGTGGCCGTGCCCGCAGCAGCGGTGGGGGCCCAGCTTTCTTTTGCTGGGGTGTCTGGGGTGGCTTCTCCCCACCCCTCACCCCTTTTTTTTTCTTTGGAATTGTAATTGGTTGTTACTCGTGCGTCTTGAGCAGAGCTGTAATTCAGGAGGAGTGGAATTTGACAAATATTAATGTTCGTCATTGCATCAAACTGTAGTTTTAGCCTGGCTACCGGTTTTAACGTGAAACTGTAAAAATGCAAGTATGCCGAAATTCACATTGCCGAAAGCAGTGCTAGAGCTGCACCCAACACTGCTTGCGAATCACAGGCACATGGTAAAGTTTGCTCTCAAAACCGAAGTGAGAAACAGAACTTACGGTCCGTAATTACATCGTTTTGTTATTATTCAGCTGTGACCTCTCAGGCTTAGACAGACTGTGAAATATTGTGTGTCATGCAGTCAGATTGATAACATGAACAAAATCGTCTGGAAATGGATTTGAGTGTTTTTTTTTTCTCTATTTATAAGAAGGAAAAAAAAGTTGTTTCTGAAAGTAAGAGATATTTTTAGTCCTATCATGTCATCCTCATGGAAAATAAGGATATTGCAAGTCTCTGGAATTAAAATGCTGTGCAAAAGCTACATAGCTGTGTGAACAGGCATACCTCTTAAATGCAACTGCTGTCTTTTGTAGGAGAAAACCGACATAGAAGGGACCTTATTTGTGTACAAAAGGTAAAGACTATTTGTGTTTTTTGATTTGGTTTAGTTTTTCTGGGGAGGAGGGAGGGGCTGCCCAGGGAGGTAGTGGAGTCACCATCCCTGGAGGTGTTCAAGAAAAGACTGGATGAGGCACTTAGTGCTATGGTCTAGTTGACTGGCTAGGGCTGGGTGATAGGTTGGACTGGATGATCTTGGAGGTCTCTTATAACCTGGTTGAGTCTATAATTCTGTTTTTCTTCTTTAAAAAGGAAGCCTCTAATGGCTTCATAGCTGTCAAGTAAACTCATAATTACTTATTGGTGTAGCTGTTAATGTCTGTGTCTTCATTTGAAAAGAGTGAACTCTGCACATTAGTAAATAACTCTGTCAAAAGCACCTAGAAGCACCACTGAAGAATCATAACAGTTGATAAACACTGCATATGTACCCACATCGAAACCTAGTTTATCAAGCTTCTTTTGTTAATCCAGTAGCATTTGTTAAATGCTGAGTTTCCCATTGTCTCTTAAAATACATAAAAGCTGATTATGCAACCAGCACTGCTGACTTACTAAATAACCTGCCCCTATTTACTTTCAGGAAAGGGCAGACATTTTTGTAAATGGATAAAGCTGCCCAAAAAGTGAAGGTCTACTAGTGTATAGTTTTCAGGGCTGCTTGGTTTCCTCATCAAAACCACAAAAATAAGTTTCCAACTATATGAGACGGGGGGAAGGGGTTGTGGGGGAACCAGCACGGAACACCAATCAAGGGTTTACTTCATAAATAATAGGCAAATAAGCAATCTGGCAATGAAATAACACTCGGTTGAATGTAATACATATAAATAATGCATCTTGGAACACTGTCAAATGCTAGGTCATTAAAATATTCTATCTTAGCACTATGAAGGGATACTAGTAACCAGTTCTTGTCTACTTTACTTTATCTCTAAGCTTGGAAATACTTAAAGAAAGATAAGTAAAGTAAAACCCCAAGAACTAGGCAAAAAGTTTCTGCACAAATAACCAGTTACCTTAAATAAATTCTGTTAGGTGTATTTAGAAGACTAACTTGTGGTGATGAGGGTTGTTTATGCCCTCCTTAGAAGCTGGTGAGAGACTGTAGTTGATAACTGGTAAGGTAGCCACATTGTTGTAGGAGTCTTAACATTCAATAGCTAGTTATATCTGAGTTTTACATTGCTGTGTTGATTATGTGAGTGTTGATTGGGCTGACGTGACATTCATGCAGCAAGAGTAAACAGATATAAAACTAACTTGGTCTTCCAGTGCTTGCTTGATGTTTCCTTTTCTCATGTGGTGTCTAGTAAAAATCTAGATAACAGAAGTCGCTTCACTGAGCAATACAATTCTGAATAATTTAATATGTACTTTGAGCTCACAAGCTTAAGTCCTTATGTTAAGAGAGTCTGTTTAGGAAGAAATTACTGCTTATGATTCCCCTCTAAATGTATTTCATATTATTTAAGCTTACAGCCTTTTTACTGCCATAACTGCCTACAGTAATGTAAATGTTGCTATCTAAGTGGTTTAAATTTTTTTTTTCTCCTCTAATAAAGGATTCTAAAATGGCTCAAAAACTATCATAGGTGAAATATTGAACACACTTGTATTTTAATCCTGGATCTGCCCTAGTTTTTTAAATAGATTATTTTTTTTAGGCATATCTTTGATTCAGCAGTTCAGCAATGTAGAACTGTAATCCCAATACTAGTTTTAGGCAAGTGGAATATTAAATTGAGATTAGTTGGCATGCCAAGAAATGGCATAGAGGAATGACCATTGGAGCTTCGGGACTGCTAAAGCTTCACTTTATAAAGCAATGGAAATTTGAAGATTAATTCATAAATGTTTCAGCAAGTTGTATGCCTCGATCAGGATGTTAATCCTTGCCTTTGTTTTGATTGCAACAATAGGTCAGCTTCTCCTTATCATGGTTTTACGATAGTGAATCGACTGAACATGCACAACCTGGTTGAACCAGTAAATAAAGATCTGGAGTTCCAGCTCCATGAACCTTTTCTTCTCTACAGAAATGCTAGCTGTGAGTATTCTTCATTCTTTCTTTAATCCATATTAAACTTCTGATTACTGTGATGCTTGTATAATGTAATGGGGCAGGATCCAGTGAAGTAGGCATTGATCTAGCACTGCTAGATGTACTTAAATACTTCCAATGAAAAAAGATATACTAACAAAGTTGAATATTGGTATATTCTTTTTAATTAATGGTCTGATAGGTTTAATCTAAACCTATACACGGTGCTACGGCATTAATAAAAAACTCTGGAAGAATAATGAAGATTGGAAGTATTTAACACCAAGAACAGATGAGCTTCCGAGTCCTGTATTCCAATAAGGTACACACTGAAAGTCCTCTTACTCCAAGAGCTCAAAAGTATAACTTATGTAGCCTTTAAAGAAAGGAATAGGGAGTATGTGTATATGAAATTTGCATTAGGTTAAGGAGATAAATTTAAAAGGCACCACACAGAGCACAGGGTCCTCTTGATGCAAAGGCACCCTCTTCTCCAGGTGCAGATGTTCAAACTAATTTGGGGCTGTCTAATGGCATGTTGTTTTTACTGAATTACTTGAAGAACTCATGTGCTGTCTGGATACTGCAATTCTTCAGAACCGTGTCTTTTTCCTTTCCTAATGTCCCCTTGCATTACATATAGAAACACTGCTTCAATGTGCCTAAAAGAGCAGTCAAATGCAAATCCCCTCCTATTTCCCCCTTGGAAAGCCTCTAGGATCTCTAGGGAGTAGAATAGACTCCGCTATGGTGACAAAGAGCAGCTTGAAGTAGCTGGACTCCGCCATTTAAATCTTAGCAATCTTGTAAGTATCATCAAGAGGAAAAAGTCAAAACTTGTCAGTAAGTCGATAAGTCTAGGAAGTTAGGGAAGTAAATGGCTGGCTAATGATTTGTTTAGATGGAAGAAGAGCTGTGGATGCCTGATGATAAGGCAGCAGAGGAAAGAATTGTGATGGTGAGGTTGGTGACATAAGGGGAGCAGGAGGTTGATTCGTTTGTTTTTTTGAAATGCTGATCGTATCGGGAAGCAGGAACTGCTTTGGAGCTACCATGGTGTATGCTAGTGGGAGTGACTAGAGGATCACTTCAAGGAAGAAATCAAATAAAGTAGGCTGTGTGTGAGTTCTTGAGAAATCCCTAAAGCTAATTATATGCCTTTGTCTCATTGATAAAAGCTCTTCTTTTCCTACGGGACACTATTGTGCAAGATCTGTGGGAGGTTCATGGGAGTTAGGATAGAGATGGCATAGAAAAGAATGTGAAAGAAAGAAATTCATGCAGAGGTGAACAAAGAAAATACTATGGACTGGATGTGGGAATTAATTGTATTCTGAAGTGATGAAGAGGTGTTTTTGGTTTGCATTTTTTTTTTTCCTTCTATCTTTCTCTTTTTTAGAAGACTTAGGTCAGAAATGTTCTCTTATTTCATCACTGTCCTGGCTCATGGAAAAGAGGGTGGTAATAGCAGCAAGTCTAGAAACAGTCTGCACTGATTGCCAAATATTGAGTGTAGTTATGTTATTAGCTACTTCCCCAAGTGCCACAGACCAATGTTTATGCGCTCTGCTAATGTTCACTTTGTTCATAGACAAGTTTAAAGCACAAGAAACAACATCAAAGGTTTTTTATTCCTTATGATTTCAGTACCACTAATTCCATTAAGTTTGCTTTTAGTTACTATGTTTTGGAATTCGTTCCTTGCATACAGTCTGCCAAATTTCCTCACTTTTGTTCCCTGAATTAATTAGGAAAAAAAACACATTACAAAGTTTGAACATTCAGCAGTAAAGCTGTTTGCCTCTATCTACATAGTATTTGTGAAATTAAAAAAATACAAACTAGGAGCCCTTCAGGTTTGATTTGGATTTGCATACGAATTTCAACATGTATTTTATTTGTGTGGGCAGATCAGAGGATTCTTATATAAGTTCTTTTAATGTGGAAGTTTGTCCACTTATTCTTGGCTACCTGCTGGCTTGAAAAACCTTTGAGGTTTTGGGACTAATTTCAACAGGAGTTTTAAGTCAGTGGTTGGTGTAATGTGTGTCTCTAAGGATTAATGTGAAGCTCTTCTGAGATCCTTAAATGACTGGAAGAGAATAGGTTATGCTAGGGAAATCTGCTTTGTTATACAGAGTGCTGGCAACAGCTTTCTTGTAAGAGTGTCTTTCTTTTTTTTGTGTTCTGATTGAGGAAATCCACCGTGATCACTAGAAGCTCTTCAGTTGTTCTGCTAAGACTGATGAGCTGTTGAACTGATGGTTCTATTGCCTTACTTTAAAGACGGGGGAAAGTTCAAGCTGATAAACCCCTAAAATTATCTTTATTAATGCTGCTGTTTGACAGAGACAAATGTATTCTGTGTATTTACATTGTAACAGGATCCATGTCAAATCATGGTTTACACTTTCCCCCAGGGCATGATAGTAGTAGTAGAACATGATCAAAGCAAAATTATGCCACCACCTATTCAGGGAAGGTTCCATGTCAGCAGTCTTTATAACTGAATATGGTCTTAACTGTTTTAGAAACTTCACATTTTCGCTTTGTTCCCAGATTTGGTCTTGACTTAAGAAGATAACAAGGGCAAAGTCCTTGTTATGCATCTGGCATTCTAGTTTCAAATGGCATGAGAGCTGTTCTGAATGTATCAAGTGACAGCCTTCAGTCTATGCAAAGCTAATAACAGGCTCCATGAGAAACTTCGCAAGCAGTATGTAAACATTGTTTGTGTTTGGCTGGAGGCTGTAAGGATGCTTTGCTTCTCATGTTAGATCAAAATACTTTTGGTGAGTTTTGCCATTCTGTTATGATTTGATTTTTTTAAAGTACTTCTTCTTAATATACAGTGGAATTTTGTTTGCTCCATATCAGAACTTACTTTTAAACTGTGGACATGAGATCCTTTATAGATTTTGCTCAGAGGCTTTTTCGTACTCTTTGAACAAGACTAGGTAATGGCTGTTTTATTCTCATGGGGAAAGGAGACCTGCCTGTTGTAGTTGACAGGGAGTTTCTCCCTGTTTTCTCAGGGTGGAATCTGCAGGAGTGTTTCATGGCTATTCTGAGAGAAGGATAGATGAAGTGGTACAGTACCTTTCTTACAACTACCTGTTGTTGTGTTCAGTGCAAGAAACAGAAGCCATTTGAGTCAGTTATTTGTTATTCTGATCAGATGTAAAGATGCTTTTTCATCCAGGAAACAATATTGTACAATGTTTTAGCCATTAATGGAGAAATCATTCCCAACTCCAGAAGTTTCTTTTCTCCAAATCATTCTATCTACATGACACAGTTCAAGCTCCAAAAGAATACTTGAGGATTTTGGAAAAGGGTATGTCTACTTTAAAAGTTGTCTATAATACTGCCTGGAAACTTACACCATTTATTCATGAGGCATCAGATCCTAAAGCAAAAATGACAGGGGATGTGACTGCTAAGCTGTTCAACATTATACCAGTTACAGTGGTACATAGAACAAAAAGGTATTCTACTTTTCATTGTTGAGAGAATTAAAGAAAGCAAGTATCTCCAAATATGGACAAATCAAGAAATTACCAAAATGAAAAGAAATTACTTGACTTGATGTAACATGGTTTTTCTTTAGTTTGGAATTCCTCTTAAAAGTTAGAATTTTTTACATTATACTTCATACTTGGTGTGCTGTTTGTCTGGTCTGGAAAATGTACACAAGGTTCATTTATCTGTCTCACTTTCCCTCTGTATGTATGCACATTCTTAAGAGTATTCAGAGTATTTGTTTATGAAGCATTGAATCTCACTAACTTAAAAAAATTAATCTCAGCTTTCTTTCTACCTCTTGTCTGCATTTTACGAGAACTGTGTTAGACTCTGTTTAAAAAATGAGTACATTTTTGCCAATAACAGCAATAATAAATCAATTTGAAAGCTGAGTACTTTCAATCTGTAATAGGATAATTTGGACCTGATAGTTGGTAGTTTTCTTAGCAGAGGAAAATTAGTCAAAGTTTTAAGCAATGGCTGTCTTACCTCTTAAAGTCTGCCAGAAGGAGTCTTCTTTCTCGTTTATAACTTTCCCTCTGTATTGGTGATGTCGGTCTTGATTAAAAGGCTTCTTAATCCAAGCTAGTTCACTTGAGAGGTCAGGCAGATTGATTTCCATTGTGCTGAAAAGACAGAAGCTAAGCATAAAACTTGGGTATTGAAATAAATGATCCTTGTTTGTTGTTGGTTTTTTTTGGTTGGTTGGGATTTCTTTTTTCTTGCTTGCTTCTTAATTGTGTCCAAGGGTAAGAGTAAGTAATTTCATCTTTAAGTGGAAAACTCAGTTACGAAGTGCTGTCTTCTGGGCTTGATGTGTTACCATTATGTAAACAAACATGTATTCAGAACAGCAAAAGCAAAATGAGTTGCATTATTTCAAATAGCTTTTAAAAATCTTTGAAAGAGCTCCTGGCTGGTTGCAAAACAGGGCATTTTTGAGTGGTAAGGCAAGTCCCTGCTACCACCTTTGTTCCTGGCTGGCAGTGCATTAAGTGTATAACATATCTCTGTGATTGCTGAAGCTAAATGGCTCCAGCAAGCCTATTAACCCAGTGGTTTAGTGTGAGATAAAGGTATCAAGAACAGGCTCCTTTCTTATAGCAGAAGCAGCAATGTGAGCTGGGGGGAGGGGAAGAACCATTGAAAGCTGCTAAGATGTTCTAAAAATATTTTGCTTGACCTGAAAGATTCCACTTTAAATGGAAGGGGTTTTCCATGTTGGTTCAGTGTTGGAAAGCAGTAATCCCTCTTGCTGAATTTGACAAAGTATGGCCTTAGATACTCAATAGTAAAGGGAGGGACTTTTATTAATTCTAATGATGTATAAATCTGTGTGGCAGGCTAGTATTTAAATAGAGAGAGATATGAATGTTGAATGAGGAATCTCTGTGAAAAAGGCATTAGAACAGTTTGAGGAGAGGTGGCATTTAAGCTAACCTTGCTACTGAAAAAGAAGAGCTTTGAGAGAGATGGATTTACATATGTACTTTTTGCCTTAAAGTGTATTTGAAGTGTAAAGTGATTGATATGCCATATGCATGATACATGTATATGCTTTTCTTTATGGGAGTGATACTGGGTTAAATTAGCTTGTGGCATGGGTTTCAAAACTCAAGTTCTTTCTCTTCAGAGAGAGTTTGAAAGGTTATTGTCCTTCACTTGCAGTCATTCTGCTTCATTGTATAGCAAGATCTAAATTTGAACTGCAAAATGAAACTTTTGTCTTCTGTCAGTTCTTCCCACTAGTTAAGGTAACTTTTAAACAGATTGACTTTTTGAATGAGATGAAGCAGAAATGGCTGAAGTGCTTAAGGCAATAGTCTGATGGTGTCTGTAATCTCTGAAACTGGCAGTGTTGCTGACTCCTATGTACACTTCTGGCATGGCATTTTCTGGCTACAGTTCCTTGAACATTTTGACAGTTTTGCCTTAGTGTGCTTCCCTCAGAGACTTGTTTCAGCCCTCTCTCTGGTGCTGATGCATAAACTGTATCAAAGAACTGGTCTGGCATAAAATGTGTCCCACTGGCGTAAGGGAAGGGGATGAATTGGGGTACAGTGATTTAAGGGAAAAGTTGTGGGAATGTAAGGGTGGTGACTGTCTTTCTGCTTAAAATGGAACCTAAAGTGAAACTACAGCTTGGGGTTGCAGCTTCATTTTAAATTGCCAAAGATTGAGGTCTCTGTCTCACTGTGGAACTTGCTATCTCACTCTTAAATGCAAATCTACTAACAAGGCAGCACTGGAACAGTCAGCTGACTGTCCCATGAAGCCATGAAAACACAGCATAGAAGAGACCAAGATCTTCCTTCTGACATCCAACTTAGATTTGAGCTGGAATCCTTCCATAAGACTTTAATTTTTCTCAAACCCTCTTTTTCTTAAAGCGATTTAAGTCACGTTTAAATGATTACTCCAGTGAAGTTTGGAGAGAAGTTGAGTATTACTTGTTACAGATAATTACTGTAGGTCAATGTTTCTAATAAAAATAACATGTCAGAGAAGAATGTAGATTAAGACAACGGATAATTCTTGTAAACCTAAGGTCTGAACACACCTATCCTTCTGGGGCAGGGGAGCTGAACTGGTAGCATAAGTCCTCTTTTGAAGAAGGTAAACATTCCAGCCTGTTGGACAATGTGTAAGTTAGTGCCCAAGTTTACTTGTTCATAATCTGCCTTTACATCTTCGTAATACTGGTAATAATTTGAAGTGACTCCCTATGATTGCTTGCTAGTAGTACAAAGTGGAAAAAAGCCTGAGCAAACTGAGATTTGAATCTACTTCTGGTTGTCTTGTGTAGGCCTGTTTCTGGCAGAATTGAGTGTGACTTCAATCATTTGTCCCATTTAGATATACTATGGGTCCCTTATCTTCATTTCTTCAGCAAGTATGCTTATGAAGAAGGTTTCTTCACTTGGCAGTTTTTCTGATAATGAAGTCAAGGCAGGGAAGGAGCTTTTCTTCAGCTAAAATATGCTACATGACTGAAGTAGCTCAAACTGGGAACTTTGTGGTTTCTATGCAGTAGACAATCCAGTTGTACTTAGTATATATTTCATAAACATTTGGCACATGTATGAAATGCCTTTTTTTAATTGGCTTACATATTTGGTAAGAAGAAGGTTCTCTAAATAGTTCTTTATTGATTTCTTTGTTATTTCAACTGTAACTTGTAAAGCAGCTAAACACCCAAATGAATATAGTTGTTATTTAAAGAAACCCCAAAAAGAGCAAAGAAGAGCTTCACTTTGTCTCAAAATATTGTTATAGAAATGAGGTATAGACTTGACTTCTTGAGAGTTCAGGTCCAACACAGTAAGGCTAAGACAACTGAAAGGACTAGGAAAAAAGGTTTGGTTAATAATTGCCCTCTTTGCCATGGCTTGACATACTTTTGAGTGGGCTTTGATTGAGGTGGAAGAGAATTGGTGGTGGGTGAGGGAAATAATTCATTGGAAATAAAAATCTGCATCTGGCTGCAAAATGTTAAATATTTTGGTTTGCCTTTTTTTTAACATCCTTTGTCTCCAAGTCATGTTTTTATAATCACTTGGTCATTTCACAGAAACATTGGCATGAACTGAAACACAAAGATGAGTTTCAGAAGGCTGAAATTGTCTTTTCTGAAATGAAAATACTTCAGTGGTAACATGTATGAAGTCTCCATATACCTTTGATGTAATTGCACACTATGCAAGTATAATAGGTGAATCAAGATTGAAACAGCCTGCTTTTGGGGTTGGTTAAATACAGTTCTGAAAATAGTTTTGCAGATCTGTGCTATTGGTACAACTGTGGGGGACAGTGAGGAGATGAGTGTGTCTAGGTAAAAATGGCCTCTTTGAAGTGGGGCTGATGAAGGAATAGCACATGGCACTACTGAAAAAAGATTCTGCCTCTGATGGAGTATCTTTCTGCTCAGTGACCAGGCTGTAGTTCTGCCAGCTTTCAGTGGAATTTTAGTTATTCTGAAAGCTGGAATGGGGCTTAGTGTCTTGCTGAGCCAGAACTCTTTTGCTTTCATTGCTTTCTCTTTGATGCCTTCAGAGTAAGGCTGAGTATGAATCTATGTAGTTGTAGGCTGCTCCATGAATATGACAGTGTGATTGGAGCGTTAATACTGCTTCCCTCTATATGGTTACTTCTCTTACGAAAAAGATTGGAGAGAGAACATTCCAGAGCCTCTGACTGAACAGTAATACTGGATTTCAAACGTTTTTTTTTAAATAGAGCTTCAGAAATTGATAAATTTAAAAATGAGTATTTTTTAAAAATAGCCTAATTGAAATAGTGAAGTCAGTAATTCGAAATGTAAAGTTGCAGCTGTAGTGAGAAGGCATGTGGTAGTTAAAGCTTAATTTTCCTACCACTTTTATTTGCAAACAATATTTACATTTTCTTGCATTGAAGCTGGCTGAAGTTGCATCTGTGTTTGCCCATGTTCTGTTTCTGATTACTTTGTAGATAGCCTGTTCCACAGAGAATATTTGAGTAGAAAGTGATAGTAATTCATATATGGCAGATCTAATGGTGTTGGGGGGGTGTGTTGCTGTGTTTTGGGATTTTTTTTTCCTGTTGAATTGATTTCTTTCCTTTTTTAAACACTGTTGTTTTACCCTTGTTCTTTTTTCTTGTTTTCAAGTGTCAATTTACAGTATATGGTTTTACGACAAGAACGACTGTCATCGAATAGCAAAACTCATGGCTAAGTGAGTATTGTGGTCTAATTATTGTAGTCTATTTTATGCAGTACAGAAAAAAATAATGTAGTAAGCATGCTTTATTTTTTTTCCCTCTGTCCTTAAAACATCTAACATTCTTGCTGGTACCAGTTTCTGAAGTAATCAGAACTTTTTTCCCCCTCTTTAAAAAAAAAAACCAACCTCACAGCATTACAGTTTGCAGTTAAGTGGTAAAAATATCAGTTCAAGCATTAGTTGGCATTCTCCAAAGATGGCAAGTATGAATACTTCTATGGGTTTATATTTTATTTTTTGTAGAGATGCTGGCAAAAGATCCTCTGATGCAGAAAGTGTAATCAAATAAATGATGGTTCCTTTTTTGATTGGTTTGGTGGTGGACTGGATTTTGGTTGGGATCTTTTTGTGTGTGTGTGGTTTTGTATTTTTTAATGGTTGGTCATTATTCATGAGTGAAATGAAGAGCTTGGAGTGGGAGAAGTAGGTGGACTCTTGTGGAATTGAAGTGTTAGGAGAGTAAGCAAAAGTGTGAAATAATAGGAACCTGTTGTTATTAATTTCTAGATTGAGGTTATTTTGGTTAATTTTTAATCCTATTCCCATCCCCTTTGAAGCTAAAGTTAGTTTATAAAGCTGCTGTGTCACTTGCTCATATTTTTTAATTCCAAGGGCTACTAAAGATGTCACACAAGAGTAGAATTTCTGAGGCAGTCTCAATTTAAAGAAATGTTAAAAGACTGTGTTTGCAAGAACTTGTGTTTGCAAGGTTTAAGCTGCTATCATTGTAGCACTGCAGTTAGCCTGTCTGTACTGTAGATGCACTGCCACAGCTGAGGAGGGCTTCAGACTGGAGTAGAAAAGTTTGAGTGTACACAGGTCAAAGAGGGCTGGAACTGGTTGAGTTGGCAATGTGGCTTGAAGTCTTTAAGACATCATGTGAGGTGCCCTGCAGATTAAGCCAAATTTTTCTACTAATGGAAGAGAATGAGAATTAATTTAAGCAAATCTTTAATGGCCTTTTATGAAAGGAAGGAGCTGGAATTGTGTGACAGTAGTTAGACCAGCAAAAATGTAAAACTGTACACTGCATAGGATATGTTCTCTTCTTTACTTTTCTTTGTCATGCTATGCTCCTGAATTTTCTTTTCTGTCATCTTAACCAGCATGTTGGTTCTTGCAAGTCAGGACATCGTGAAGACTAGCAAAATATTACATGAAAACTTGTTGCAGTGCAGCCTTTTAAATCTGAATTCTGATTTTGTGTTCTGAGGTTTTTGCCTTGAGTCATTTTGGCTTTTTACCACAAAAGCAATGTAAGACAACACAAATAATAGACTTTGATACCAAGATCTCTTTTTAAAGTCTTATTTTTCTTTTCTCTTATTCTGACAGCCTATACAGTTCCCATTTCCCACTTATTTTTCCCCAGCCATGTTGTACTTTTTGTTGTTACTTGGCTTACATAAACATGGCATTAATTGAAATACAAGAATTAATGGAAAACAATTGTATGACTGTCAGAAACTGTTACCAAAACAAATAACATCAGAAGGGCATGGCTTTGTTTTTAATGCACCTTTTCATTTTAAGCTATGAGGAACATCTTGCAAAATCTACCATATTGTTGTTCTGTCATGCACAGCTACACTGCAGATCTACGTGTCATACAGCAAGATTTGAATTCATTTGGTATTACACTAGTTTAGTCACACCAGCACTAATCACAAGCTCTAGTATTTCAGGGATCTTTAAAAATGTAGTCATGTAACAGGCCAGTCTTGCCATGGCAAAGCAGTCCAAGAAGCATGTCTACTCTTTTGGCTGCATTCTGTAACATTCTGGAAATAAGTGTAGCCCAGCAGGCTCATTTAAAGTCCACCTGGGAGCAATACAAGCTTGGTTGTCCTCTCCTTTGTAAAGTGCCATAGTCTGCCTTTTCTTGGATCCCTGGTGTCCGTATTGCAGCTTTATTAATGCAGAGTCAGAAGTGCCAAAGTTAGAGTTACCACTTCACCCTAGTTCTGGTGCAGATACAGTCTCTTGCAAGCATCCTACAATGTTTCTGAGATTGCTAAGTATATAAAGTAAAAAAAACCTAAAACATATTTTTGAAACGTTGGGATTTTTTTATGATGTGCATTGGTTGTGGATTAAAAGTATCTTTGAAACCAAAGTTAGAGTTAATGCATCAAGCAGACTTTAGGGGATGTATATTGAGCTTCATCACTTCAAATTTATGCAAGCAAATCCAGAGAAATTGAATGTGTACATAAAAAGATTTATTGATTGAATATTGACAGAATGCAGACAGTTACATTTTGCTGAGCTGGCCAGGACCTCACTTTAGTATGGTTTTTAATCTTTGTTGCCATGAACTTGGTCAAAAAAGGTGTAAGTGATCTTGGCTAGTGTCGCCAGTAGTAAGTCTTTTAGTATCTGAGTACTTTCTTTTCCATATAGTCTTTCTTCATTTTTGGATTTGGAATGTCCAGATACCTCTGGTTTTTTGTGTAGAGATTTGGGGGCTACGAAAGTGTTGGCAGAAGCCACTTGTATACTGTAGTGCAAAGGCAACTCATATTTGTTGAAAAAGCATTGTAGAATGAAATTACATTTCCCTTCATACTGCATGCCTTACAGCTTCTGAGTATCTAAGGAGTCATATTAGGGAAAGTGAAATGCACACTCCTGTAGGGTGGAAAAACTGCACTTCTGAGGCTGTTCTTATAACCTTGATGTAAAGCAGAGTGATACAATTTTGTTGATGCTTGCTTCCACAAACATTGAGCTTTTTTCCTTCAAATGGGTAGAAGGCAGTAACATTTCTGATGCTTCTCTATGCCACAGAGGCTGAAACTGTTCATGTCAGGATGAAATAATTCCTTCAATGTATTTAAGAAAATACTTCTATTCTCTAATTCAAAAAGAAAAGAGAAGGAAAGTTGCATTTCAGTGTGCAGTAGCAACATGTTGAAATAAATATTTACATTGTCTTTCAAGAGTATTAATTTTGTTCCACAATTTTTTGTCTTTGGAAGTTTGGATTTGTGTTCTTTAGGTGTTGGATTTTGCTTTACCACTGATAGGAAAGAAGTACTGTCTTTATAGTATCTCAGAGCTTCAAAAACATAACCATAAAAGGTTGCAAGGAGATTTGCATTCTCTTTCCTGCTGTTTGACTTGACCTTATTGTGCCAAACTGAATTAACAAGACTGCAGGTCATCCACTTATATATCGGTGGCTTATCTTTCAAAAGAAAAGTAAATTAGTGTTTGTAGGCTTTGTAATCACAGGCTTCACTTCTCACCTTCCTTCTCTCTGGCTTTCAAACCCTGCCTCCCCACTCTCCCCCATTTGCAAGGTTATGCCAGGTATATTTTCAATGCTATAACTGCAGATATTCTTAAACTGTCAGAGTAGCTAGCATGTCCCTGAAGGAATGTGTGCCTCTTGCACTATCTGATATAATGGAAAGGAACAGCAGGCCTTGCTTAAAAAAGATTTAATCCTGGATTGCATACAGAGCATGCTCATGTGCAGGTTTACATCAATTTACCTTTTTTTTCCCCAGAAGGGCATTTAATTTGCAGATTTTTTGGTGATTTTTGAGAATTCTAGGATTTTCTGAGGTGAAAATTTTATTGGAGTCATCAAACTTAACATTAGAAGGAATTAATTTGGTTCAAGCTAAGATTGTTTGAGGGGTGAGCTTTCTAGAAGTAAGACACAAACTAGGAGTTTTCAAGTGGTTTTTTTTTAAACTACTGCATTTGGACATATAAATTTGCAAGACTTTCATTTTTAATTTTTAGGTTAGGTTATAAACTTGCTTAACCCTATTGCTTTTTGACTGTTTCAACAGTAAGACCTAAACTGGCTTCTGAGATGCAAGCAGCAAGCTGTCAATGGGAGAGTCTCCCAGAGCATTTTGCAGGGATACTATTTCACATTTACCCCCTTGCCACCATGCAAATATATCTTGCAGAAGATGAAGGAAGAGCTGTTAAGACAGTTATTTACATGATAAGATACTTCTTTCCTTTAAAAAAGTCATACGTTAAGCTTTAAATTTGTAATGAACACTTCATCATGGACAACAGAAAAATACTGTGCTTCTTGAAGATATCTTGCTGTGACACCAATTAGTACTATTGTAGGGGGAATATGTTGTGTTGAAACTTTCTGGACCAACTAGTTAAGAGCAAAAGAAAGGTCTTTACACGAAAGCTTTTGCTTCACTTATCAGGCAGCCCAGGCATGACGTCAAACAGTTCAGAATTTTTCTTTTAACTGAAGTATGTCTTTTTTCTGATACAATTATGCTGACACTTAAAATCTCAGCAAAGTATCCAGGTTTTTTTTTTTACCTTGCGTTTTCTCATTCCTAGCTTTGGATTTGAGATTAGATAGGTCCTAAGTCAGGATTGTATGACCATGTAGGGTGCTAGAACAACTTGTTCTCTCGGGGTGTCACCATAGAAACAGTTGTACAGTATTGAGCTGCCTCATCCAAATGAGCGCATGCTGCAGTTCTTGGAAATTGTCAGAGTGTAGATTGGCCTCCCTCTTGTGAGTTAGGTTTGCAGGTGAATTCTAGCTTACAGAGAAGGCTCTACTTATGAGAAGCTGGTTCAGCAGGCAGCTCATATGATTAAAAAAAAATCAAAGTAATTTTGAAAACAGCATTGAATTACTAAAAAACCAGATCTTAACCCTTCTTCTCATAGACGCCACTAATCTCTAACCCAAGAGCTCTGGCTGCTAGAAAACAGGGAAGAAACTGTTGACTATTTTTTTCCTCAGAAGTGGCAACATAGAGGTGCATATAAATATCTACTTACTGTACAGTCTATAAAATCTAGAGTTTGTCCTGAATCCTAACTGACCTAAAGAAACTGGAGGCTAGAATGATTGATACTTTCTGTGATTGTTATGATGGTGCCTCTCGGTTCCCCTATCAGCCACTGGTTGCAACAGTATGAGAGTTCTCAAGTGATGTGCCAGCTCCAGAGCTCTGCCCTGTTTACAGTGCTTGGTTTTTTTTCTTAACGTATTTGATTAATGCAGGCTTAAAAAAGAAGGGATTACAGGCTGCTGTGTGTTTATTTCAAGAGGATAAGCTTCAGCGTGTTGCCCAGCCATGCATATCTTGTGAACTGCATATGGCTTAGGAGTACATGCTGCCTTTACTTTTATTAATGAGACATACCAGGTATGCATCATCTTCTTGCATATCTTAATTGCCTTTTAAACTGAAGCTTTTCTCACACTTGAGGCTAGTAGAGGTGGAGTAGAAGTCATGAATGAAGCATAGGTGCCAAAGGCCAGAGGAAAAGATGTGTTGTGGATCTGCAGGTACTTGGAATGACCACAGAGCAGCTATAGAAGGAAATGGTTGCCCTTTTGTCCGGTGCCCTAAGTGGGAGAATAAAAGGTGACTTGCTCTAAGCCTTCTTGCAGACTGGCTCCAGGGAAATCTTGTGTGAGCCAGCTCTCTGCTTTCCCACTGTCTCTGTTTTGTTGCAGAGTCATGGGCCTTATTATAAATTAGAACTGACTTGTATTTGGTTTTGTTGAATAACATGGCTTGATTTGGCTAAATACAGGAAAAAAAGCATTAAAGAACAAAAAAATGTATATTACTGTCTGTGGTACAATATATGTGTTCACTCTATAACACATGCTCAAATGCCCACATATTTCATTGTGAAAAATCTCTAAGTATGACAAGTCTTACAGGAGTTGTTTACTGTTGGCAGATGCTGTGAAAGGCAGACCAGTGCAGTGTGTATCAGAGCTAAACTGTACAGACCACTTGACAGTTTGACTTGTATAAACCTCATAGCAAATGAAAGCTTGTGTAACTTTGGTCAGCTCTGTGTTAGATTTTATTCATGCAGAACAAAACATGCTAGCATGCCAGGAGTACACTTTACTGCTTTTTGCAAGATTTTAACTCCTAGGTAAAATTTTTAAATCCTTTTTTTTTTTTTTTTCCCCTTTCCAGAGTGGTAGAACAAGAAGCTCAGAGATCACAGCAAGTTTCCCAGGACAGAAAAAGTCCCAGCAGAACCAATGGCTGCAATGAAAGCAGGCCCATTGACATCCTGGAAATGCTTAGCAAAGCCAAGGATGAGTATGAACGAGTAAGAAAATGTCTTTTTGTCGTCTTATGTGTGAAAAAACTCCTTTTACTTCTGAATAAGTGGCTTAGGATATCACATAGTCTATTGAAATGGCATGCCCTGTGAATTCTGAGAGAAAAACAACCAAAAAAAAATCTTAGATATTAAATTGTTCTGTTCGGTGTTATTCTAAATACAAAATTGCATAGCAGTGCACCAAATCCATCATTTAATGTCTGTGTATTTTCAGTTTTGAATTGCCACTTTTGGGTGAGGAGGAGGGATAAAACTTGGAAACAGATAGCTGGAGATGCAGACACAACAAAATATTTTTCCAAGATAGGTGTATGGGCTGCTTAATCTCAGTGCTCATCTGTCTTGTTTTGTACTGTCTTGTTTTGCGATCATTATCAAAGGAAATGTGATCTTGAATTCCATTATTTAAATACATTCCACTTGTTTTTTTCACTTCTTTTTGCTGAAAGTCACTGCAGGAGGTCTGCCTCAATTAATGACATTCATTGAGCTCTGCAATAAAACATGTTGACCTGTTGAATAATATAACAGAAGCCCAGAAACATTGCAAACTGTCCCCTGTCTGTGATACAAACACAGATGTACAGTGACTTAGACAGAAGGGCTAATAGGGGAGATTTGCATGTTGCATGAATTCATTGGTTTTATTTCTATAGTTATTACCTTAGATGGCAACAGTTTGTCTACTTTTCATTTTTAAGAAGGCTGATTTGGAAACTAGTTTTTAACACATTAGCTGTGCTTTCTTTAAAGAGTAGGTATTTTCTGCTGTGGTTTCAGTAGCCTTGTTTCAGGTACACTAGGAAACAGCAACAAATGAATACTGGTTGTGTGGTCCACCTTCAAATGTAGCTCTGTAGACAAGTAAAATGCTGATAAACAGGCAGTTTCCTTTTTGGGTATGTGAACTGTAAACCAAATCTGAACATAATCCCATAGCCTGCTATGATTGTGATGGTGTAGAAGTTGCCAGGTAAACAGAAATGAGTGATGTTGGTTGTTTCGAACAAACTTCTTTGGAGAAAGTTATGCTGACCACCTTAGGTTTGGTAACAGGTCTCTGGCCTATTAATTCTGAAACTCTTATAGCCAGAGTGTGTTGATATTAACATGATTGGGTAAACAACTTGATTTGAAGATGGCTTCTTGAGAGACAGAGATCTTTCCTGCTTTAATGTTTGGGATTTTTATATTACTTTATAGCACTCAGTAGTTATGCATAAATTTGTATTTAGGAGCAGAAAGTACTTATCTGCCTGGTATATTCCAGATGGATCATACAGTAATCCTTGTGTGCAGCCCACATGAGATTGGCAGAGTATCAGCATGAGAAGGGGGCAGAGAGAGTGAAAAAAGAGATTTATGAATGTCTGAGTGATTTAATCTAGGATTCCAAATCAGCTTAATCCTTCAAGTACTTGCTACATCAAGTGCATATGTGAAAATGAATGAATTTCGAGATTTTTTTTTTTAATGAAGTGAATGGATGCTTTTTATAGTGTGATGCTTTGTGCTGTGGTTCAGTATGTGCATGGAAACCTACTGCACCTCATCCTTCAGTGACAAGAAAACTACTCTGTCTGATTTTTGCAATCAGGAGGCATCCAGAATTTCAGGCACCAAGTTTTGACCTTCAAGTTAGTGGCTAAAAGTTGGAAAGATGGGAGAAGTTGTTTCTTTCCTCCATCCCTAATTTGCAATATTGTATTGTTTTGTATTGACTGCTTTGAATTGGAAATTGAAAACGGAAGAATAATAGAACTCAGACTGTGAGAAGTTTTTAACTTGTTGCCAAAAAAAGAGTTAACTCTGACTTTGCTGTGGTGGGTGAGTGACCAGAGCAATCATCTTGTGTGGTGCTAATGTGCAGCTGTATCTCATGTATGAGGTGCAATTTACCAGCTGAAAGCTAGACTGTCCTACAGTTTGAGGGCTGAAGCTGTTTATTTTAGCCATAATACAATTCCTGCTTTCATTTATGTATAAATTTATTAAAAATCAAAGTCATCTTGAACTGTAAATGTTGTCTGTTACAGTGCAGCTCTCTTGTTCGTTTTTGGCCTCACCCACAGAAAAACAGGTTAACACCTCTGAAAATGTACATATGCGGTTAATTAAATGTGGTGACAAGCTGTCTTGCCAGCCACCTTAAGTTCTTTCTGACAGGATTTTTTGTCTAAGTAGTTTCTAGTTATGGTTCTTGATTTAATGAAGTAAAAGTATAGCAAGCTTTCTCATTAGTTAACACAGATGAAAGACATGAAAGCCTGTCCTTTTTATTATAATTTTCTTTCTCCATGAAAAAAGTATGAAACTGGGATTTGGGAGTTTTTGTTGAGGGTTTTTGTTGTTGTAGCTGTACTTTTTTTGTTTGGGCTGGGTTGTTTTGTTTTGTTTTCTGTTTAAATAGAGTAAAAGCTCTATGAATACATGCCAGATGGTGGATGTCTTGGTATGATTTGTATTTCCTAAAACTTGTGAATTCCACAGTGTCTTAAAAAAAACAATACTCTGTATTTCAGTGTAAAGTGTCATGTGAACAGGATTGTAGTAGTGCTTAAGCATAAACTTAAAACTTTATGTGTTTGTATTAAGGAGTTTTTGCTTATTTTTGTGATTTTTTTTTTCTTTTTTTTAGAATCAAATCAATGATTTAAGTATTATATCAAGTTCTGGAATGCAACAAAATGCAAACCCTCCAAAGCCAGAAAGCACAGAGCCTTCAGAACAAAAGACTTCACTGCTAGCACAAGAGCAGGTATGTTTCACCCAAACCTAAATAATATACATTTTTTTTTCCTTTCCCATTTAGAAGTTTGTTCTGGTACCAGTTGTTTGGGGTTTTTTTCTTAGAATACCTGCAGTGTTGTATGCTGAGTGTATTACCACTTTGAATAAAATAATGAGTATGAAAACTTCTAGGATCCTATATTCTGTGTTTTCCCTTAGCATTTAGAGATACGAGGCTGTGTTCACACTCCTGTAGATCTAAACTTGGAGTCTGTGGTAAAGTGCAGGTTGACTTGCAGAGCCAGAAAGCAAGAAAAAAAATTACCTTTACCACATTACTGGACTGAATAAGCTATTGGTTAGCTGTATACTGTGTAGCAGCCTGTCACAGGTGAACTCCGTTTCTCCTGTGGAATGCATTTACTCATTTATCTGTGTAGCCTTCAGAGCCATAGTTAGTCCTGTTAACTTGAATCAAAAGTGCATTGCTAGACAAGAAATGGAGAGTGCTTCAGTCATGGCAGCACATGACTGAAAATGCCTTTATCTATCTTCTCCCACGTGTCCATAGGTTGCAGTGAAACTTTGCTTATATATTTAATAGTTGTATCAGTTAGCTGGGCAGATTCCTTCATACATAGATTGTGGAAAAAGTATATGTGGTTTTGAGTTGGTTTGCTTCAGGGTTTTTTGTTTTGTTGGGGGCAAGGGATTAGTGGTTTGCATTTGTTGGTTTTTTTGGTGTTTTGTTTTGTTTTCCTGTGTTAAGAACTTTTTGGCAGGAAGGGAAACATTGTTTAAAAAACAAGTCAGTGTCGTTAGAGAAGGATGTTGCTCAAATTGTGTTAAGAGTTTACCTGAAAGGTAGGTAAGTGTTAGATTGATTCAGCATGTATCCAAATATCTACAAATTCTGCAGCTCGGTGTTACTCCTGTAGTAACAATAAAAACTCCAGAGAAACTACCCTCTGCTGCATGTAAATGTTGTCTCTGAACCATGGCACGCTTCATTCAAAATACTTCGTTTCTCACTGGAGAGGCTGGAATAGGTAGCAGTAGTTCGGTATTTGGCCCCATTTCTAGTAAGTATTTCTGCACAAGGCAGCTGTAGCTTCATACAGGACTTTATTTACAGATAAATTTAGGGGAAAAACACCCAAGGAACTTGGGCCAGCTTACAGTGCCACCCAGTGGGCATAGAAAGGTCAGTAGTGGTCCCTCCACAAACACCCCACTGAGGTAAGCGGCAAGGCTTGCCTGCCAGCTTTGCCATAGTTTACTGTTGTTTCTAGTGTAATCAACTATCGTGTCTGAAAAATGGAATGCCCTGTGAAAATTTGTGCAACCTTGCACTTCGTATTTGTAAACAAAATACTTCCTTTGTAGTAATAGAAGTCATAATTTCCAGTACAGGTTAGGGCATAGGCAGCAGGAATCTGTTTCAGGGGATGGGGTAGTAACAGTTAACAAATGAAAATGAGAGGTGGGGAGTCTGTAGGAATTATTTGCTATCACAACCCTGCCCCTGCCTATCCCCTCTGCAGCACCTCTGCTTGCAAATCTGCACAAGTGGCAGCCTAACTTTTGGCAGCCAGCTCTGCTTGCAGTGAGCCTTGTCTCAATGCCTGCCAACAGCATTGCCTGAGGCTTTGTCTCAAAGGAAGATACTTTCTTTTTGGTCACTCCGTGTGGACTGTGCAGTTTAAGTGCCGCACGTGACAACATTTGGAGTTGCAGAGAAGTCAACTAATTAGAAAAGGAAAAATCAGAAAGATAAGATTCTGACAAATAGTTAAGTAGGAATTAAAGGGAAACACTCAATTTATAGAACAGGTGAGATGGTATACTTTTAATTCCATTGAGCTACTAAAGCTTCAGAGATACTGAGAAAAAAATTGGCTAACATAAGTGTCAGTAAATCTGTGAAGCTAGTTAACTGGGTTCAAATACATCACAAATGAGCTTATTCTTAATTGCCCATTTAACAATGTGGGCAACGGGAAGAGTACTTGAAAATCATTCCATTTGAACTGTAAAAGTACACTTCTCAGCCAGTCAGCAAATTGGCGATCGGCGAAACTGAACCAGAATGCTGAAATTGAACTTCATAGTGCCACCTCTGACAGCTAATTCATGTTTCAGTATATCTGAAATGATGTCTGGAGAAAGCCTCAGAGTAGCATTCTGTTCTATCAAATAAAGCAATCATGTTGCCTTTTTTGAGCCCTTACTGGTAGAGATCTTCGTAACACACTGAGTTGATGATATGCTCAAAATATACTTCAGTCAGAGATGGGATAGGCCAAGATGTGTTTTAAACTTAAGGCTGGAAATTAACTCCATGTGTGAGACTGTTTCCACATAAGAGGCTAGTCTGACTTGGATCAGAGCATTGCAGAGATACTTGTGTATTACTTGAAGATTGTAATGTATTACTGAAGAAAAGATTGTCAGTTTATCATACTGAATTGAAAAGCTGAGTTTGAGGTGAGATGGAAGAGTAATTTCTCAACAGAATTTTTACAGTTGAAGGACAGGTCTTCAGAACAGTAAGATCAGTGGAAAAAAAGTAAGAACAACTTTCTATGAAGAATTCCTGACGTAATTAACAAGGTGTATAAACTATAGAACATCTCAGCTGCACAATGAAAGTGTGCCTGACTTGAAGCTAGGTAAAAATGGCTAAGAATGGTGGTAGGAATTAGTAACCTGGACAGAACTCAATGTGTTTTCAAGCTTGAGAATTTTGGGGCTTTTTTAGTTAAGCTACACACATGCTACCTGCAGTACCGTAACTTCACTACTGTTTTATCTATGCTAGTAAATTTAGAGCTAGCACAGCAATGTCACAGTACAGTAGTTGTCATTGTAAAACAGCATCTTTTAGACACTCCATCTGAATACGCTGGAATTATGCTGCAGGCCATTCGGTCTTCTGAACAGAATGTTGTATTTTAGTGCAGCTGTTTATGTAACTTGTGGTCCTGTGCAACCTTCTTTTTTTTATTTATTTTCTTTTTTATTCTTTTTCATAGAAGAGACGAAACCCAACAAATAAAAATTTTGAGGTTAAGAGTATTAATAGCTGTTTCTTTTCACTTTAGGAAAACACATTTATAAATGTCTTCTGCAAAATATTAAGAAAACAATATCCCTAAAATAATTTTCCCTACAATGTCCATGCTGTAGGGTAGATGTATGTTTTTGGGAGAGACTAATGGAAATACATATACATGCTCAAGTTTATACAGATGCTTCTACCTATTGCAACATCTTTTGCATTGGGTGAGAACTGTCTAGGCTTGCATTGCTGGATCACTTCTGTCCCTTCAGGTTTCTCTGTTTCTCTCCTGTCTTTTAGGCCACTTAATTATTTCCAAATCTATAAATTCTGTGTGGATTTTGCTCAACATCTATGTTCTTCCCCACCACCACGCTCCCAAAGCTGATTTGCAATGGCAGGTGCCATCTTAATGACAGAATCAATATCCTTCGCCCTTCTTAACTATTGGCACACAGTTTTCCCATAAAAGGCTGTAGAGGAAAAGCCTACACAGAGCATTCATAGAAAATTAAACTGATTTCAAAATTCCTGTAAATATGGCACACTTGATATCCAAACTATATTTTGAATGCATTTGGCCTAGTTGACTTCATTGTTTTCTTGAAATTGTAATAGATGGTGTGAGATGCACAGTGGCATAATTTCTAAAATGAAAACTAAAACTTGGTTTTTTTTCTAGCCATTTCAGTCAAGGCAGAAGCATCTGACTTTGGAGGAACTCTTTGGAACCTCTGTACCAAAGGAACAGCCTACAGCTTCGTATCCCAATCCAGAGAGACTGGAGAAGTTGCAGATGGACACCTCTGCCAGAGAGCAGCACAATTTGCTCTTGCCTTTTTCCTTTGACCAGTCAACAGTAATGCAACAATCCCTAGAGAAATCTGAAAGTCCCAGCGTTAAAAGCAGTGCCAATCCTTTGACTCGGCAGGAATGTCTAACACCTATGCTAATACCTCCAGTGTCAGTCTCCCAGCCTGATATAAAAAATGTTTCAAGCTATTCGGTTCGTTTAAGCCCTGTTCTTAATTCAGCCTCAGCAGTGGAAACTGGCTCTGTTCAGATGCTTCCTGGCCTAAAACAAAACAGCATAATGCAAGTTATGCAGCAAGCTGCCAAGCAGATATCCCCACTAGTGAATCAGCCACCATCGGAAGTGAACCACGCTCCACAAAACCTAATGGCTGGTCAAAGCCAGCTTATAGCACCCTTGACATCAACAAACACAGGAACTGGTTCAAATACATCCCATACAAGTGTTGATCTTCTCCAGAAACTCAGGTTGACCCCACAGCATGACCAAATGCAACAGCAGTCACTCACTAAGACTTCCTTAACGCCAAACATCTCTGCCTCCATTGGCCAACTTGCAACACCAGAAAGCTTCAAAGAATCTCACAGTAAGCCATCAACCTTGAACAGCAAGATAATCTCTCCCCTTCAGGTATTCTATGGGTTTTTAATATGCATGAAACTTTAGATTGTTTTAGAGACTACATGTATCTTGTCTTGGAAAATGTGCTGCCTTTTTAAAGTAATTAAGGACTTCACTGTGTGATATCGACTGAATTGCTAACTTAGACAGCAAATTCCGTTCGTTTTATATCATTAGCATCTGCTATCAGTGACAGACGTGTGTAGAGGAGGAGGGTTTTCAAGCTGTTGCTGTTAAGCAATGATTAAGTCCTAGAGAAGTCATCTGTACTTGTGTCAGAAAAATACTGCTAAGAACTGATGATCTGAGAAGGGATGGATGGTTACAGACTGATCAGTGCTATGAGAGTTGATGCATTGGAAGTCTAATCTGAACCTTCTTTGATGGTACAAAATTAACAGTTTCTCATTTCTGGTTATTTTGCTTCAGATGTTTTTGCCCCCTTTTGCTGGGGATATCTCTGAGCTACATAAGAGTTTTGTTAGTTATTTTTAAAGTACAATGGATCATAAACTGATTTGTCTCATTGACCACCTTGGTTTGTTTTCTCATAGTATCTCTTACCCTTAAACTTTTTATTTCCTGAAATAGAATGTGTTGTCTGTTCCTTAATATAAAGCCAAAGCAGTAAACTAGTTTCAAGAGACTGGGTGAAAATGTCACTGCTAGTCCTTAAAGTTGATGTGTGTGGTTTTGTGGTACAAATTATTTTGTTTCAGTTAGTGTTGCGCTGTATAATTGGCTACTTCAGTAGTAAAGACATTGAGTTTGGGTTATTGGATTCATCTTTTCTTCAAAGGGAGCAACTTTCTGTGGTTCTCACCTCTGAGGTTATCCAAGCACTTCTGTTGATTTCATTTTGTTCTTATTAGTTTAGTTACATTTACTCAGGCTAAGCCAGGGTTGCATCTTGGGTAGAGTGATAGTGCAAGAATAAAGAACACCAAACAAACCTTCTTACAGCTACATCTACATGAATTTTTAATGTCAGTTATCATCCAGTGCTTGCCACTGGGTTTTCAGCATGATCTTTTTTAGCCCTGTATGGGTCAGCTACTACTCTTTGCTATGAATATAGCAATGATTTATTCACAACAGAGAGACAATGAAAAACTCTTCAGACTGTAACTTGTCCTACTCTGTATTTTTCAAGTGTTGATTTTCTGACCTCAGAGTTATCAACTTGCCTTTAAGTACACTCATTTCTTACACTTTCTGTGCTGTTTTTCCAATTACCTTATTTCTCATTTGCTGCTGTTGAACATTTTCAAGAAGGCTGTCTGCTACATGCTATGATTACTTTAATAACAGTCAGCTTTTGGAGATATTTGGACTGATGCATTTGTGGAGGTAGGAGGAGGTCCAAGTACAATACTGAGCACCCTTAGCAATCTGGTACTGAAAAGTGTACACTGCAAGCAGTACTTTTTGTTTGTGTGCTATCAAACCTTGGTACAGATTTGAGTTTAGATTCTGACATCTTTGAGTATTTAGAAAAGCTGACTGGGTTTATCCTTGAATGCCTTTATTCAACATCTGCTCAATAGCCTTGGGAATTAGCTCTTCATATGCCAGTTTTACATTGTGTTTACATATTTTCTTTAGACAGAATTCTCTGTAGTCCAAATATGCTCTCAAACTAGCGAAAGGCTTCCTGACTCTTCTGTAATTGGACTTTCAGAATTTGATCTTATGCTTGTTACCACTTCATAAAGCTATTTTTATTCTCATCATTAAGGGCCATCAATTCCCTGAGTGTTCATTGCAGTTAAGTACTGTCTGTTGCAAAGGGAGGCTGCTTGTTCTGTGTTGCCAAGAGGTACTTTAAATGGCTGTCACAAGCCTTTCAAAGAATGCCACAGAGTTTACTAAAGCACCTTCTTCTACATGCCTTTTATTCTGTTTTCTAATATTTTATAACACTTGAATTTTATTATATTATAGTCTTGAAAGATCACTAAAGAAATATCTGGGTTCTGTTTGTAAAGGTATAAAATACTTGTGAAATTCTATCAGGATATGCTGTATGCAGCTTTTGTTTGTTTGTCACGGGGTGTATTTCTTGTTTGTTGGTTTGAGATTTTTGTGAGGATTTATTTTGTTTAGTGGAGGTGATTAGATAAAACTCCGAGGAAAAAATACTGAGTTTAACCTTCCTGGCAACTAAGCAAACTGATTACAAGGTACTGAACTCTTCACCTTGTAGCATTTGGCTTGTTCCCAGTGTTTTAGTGTTCAGTTCTTTGTTGTTTTTTGGGGTTTTTTTGGTAGTGATCATTTGTTAGAAGTGATTTGTTATGGCTTTACAAGTTTGGTGTAGTGCTGAAAGCAAAAAACATAAATCCTAATCTTTTTGCTTTTTCTAACTTCTTATTGATTGTATCAGTTCTACAAAACTAATTATGTCTAAAACCTGTTGACATTTGCATTTTTATGCTTTCATAGAAACAGAGAAAACCATTGGGAATGGAGCTCTGGATGCTAATGTGTGAATTATGCTTTCTTTTTAATTTAGACTGTACCACAAAACAAGGACTCGGAAGTATTTCCACAGCCGAAGACTTTGTCTAAAGCAAGTCAAGTAAGTGAACCTCTGCTAGTCAATGGTTTGTGTTTTTAAAGAAAGGGGAAGGTGTAAAACTGTGATAAGCTGTTACTATCTCAGATAGTCATTGCCCACTGACCAGTGCTGCTACAAAGCAGAACCAAGCTGTAATGAGCAAGGGGGAGTTTCTATGGACTGCTCTGAGAGAGTACTCTTTTTCTGGTGGAACGGTGCCTCTTACTGTTGGTGCTAATGCAGAAATGAAATTACATTTTTGGATCTGCAGTCTTGCACTGAGTTTGCACCATTTGAACTGCTTACAGGCCATACTAATACTACAGGACAGTCTATTAGCCAGCCTTAAGCATTTCAGAGGCATAAAGTGCGACCCTTGCCTTACTGTCTTCCCATTTCCTTGAGATACCTTGTGTTTTATGGAAAAGATACCAAGTGAAAAGAAAAGGAAGATTGTTAGAGAAATTCTTGTTAGCACAGCACACAAGAATTGATAAACATGAGCAACCTGTTGGGAACGTCCTTGGATCCCAGTTAGCTCAGGAAATCGAGCTGTAAACAGCTGAGCACCCCACACACAGCTGCAGTGGGCAGAGACTAGATAACCAAAGGGGCTGGAGTAGGTGGTGATGGAGGCTGACCCTTAGAATGTTGTGATAAGTTAACCTATGCACGACTAGCATGTAACTCTGGACCCTCTGACTGTAACCAATCTTGGTGGAGCACACCTCTTGCTAGAAGTGCATATAAGTCATTGCATCACAGAAATAAAGTGGATTTGACCATCTAACCATATTGGTGAACAAAGAGTCATTTTCCCATAGCGCTCCACCGAACGTTTCTCAACAATAGATAGAGGAAGAAAACTGTAATAAGCATTTGCTACTGCAAAACTTCCTGATAGCAAGTTTCAGTCATCCAAATACAGATTTAATGTCATTGGAATTGCCTTCAGATAACTGTTCAGATCAATGTAAATATGTAATTTCAGGTTGCAGTTAAAAAAAAAAATGGTACTAGTCAGATTTTCAAGAATTGCTTTTAACTGCCTTTTGAGAATAACACCTGTGATTTAAGTATACCTTTCCTTTACCCACTCTCTCTTTTTTTCAAATCTGTTAAATAGCCTCATTCTTGTCCAACTTGCACAACAAAACCAGTCCTTAGTAGCATGCCCAGATCTGACTGTGAGAGCAGTAAAATTGGTCGTGCTGTTTTAGCTGCTGGCCTGCTCTAAGACAGGCCTTACAGTCTGTATTACTTACACAGTTAATAAATAATGACCTATTTCTTTTTAAATCCACATTAAATGCTTTTATTTAAGAAACTTGTGCGTGTTGTGTGGTAAACTGCATTTATTGATTTAAACATGGTTGTCTTCAGCTGATGTCTCACATTGCAAGTCTTCACAGTTTTGACTATGACAAAATGAATTTGCTAGTTCTGCTGTTGTTAGGTATGCATTAGCTTGAGATGGCTTTGCAGTGTGTTTTTCTTTTAAATATTTTTGATTAACCAAGGGGAGTTGTTTCTGCTGATGTATCAAAAGCCTTTCTATATCATGTTTACTCTTGCTTTGTTTGAGCGAGATTGGCTTGTTTCTTTTATTTCTTTTTTTTCACCATGTACTCTTTCTGAAAGCTGAACAAGATGTGAATTATCATACTGAGTAATAATTGGAATTACTGGGAGATGTCAGGGTTGCTGAAAGCTGATGTCTAGTCACATCCACTTTATGCAAATATATTCCTTTACATTTGCAATTTATGTTCAAAAGGAAAAGTGGTAAAAAGCCAATGTGTAGATTTCTGTAATGAAATGGACATGTTCCTCTGGAAGAATGAGGAGGAGAGATGGTTCTCAAAATATTCTTGTCCCCTCTCCTTAAAATTTCAGTGTACTCTAATGCTGTTCTTACAGTTCATCAGTCACTTTTACTGGAGACCGTAGAAGCAGAACAGGAGTTAGTCTCAGCCTTTCTGTAAATTCCTAAGGAAAATAATAATTTGTAAACCAACTACAGGCTCCTTTGATTACCTCGGTGAGAAGCTCATCCTTTATTCTACTTGTATTTCAAAGATTCTGGAAGTAACCACATGAGGAAGAAGAAGTCTGCATGCAAGAGTACTGAGGACTATTACCTTCCTCAACTTTTAAAATGAGAATTGTTGTTGATACTAATCTAGATAGATACTTTTTCATTAAGAACAGCTATTCTGTGATATCTGACTGAATAATAATGGCTATAATTTTCTCTTATGCTCATCTCTCCAGTGTTTGTTTCTACTGGACATGGTGCTTACTGATTTTTCTGGGTTTCATTTGCAGGTTGCAGCTCCACAGTTTGTTACAGCAACAACTACAGTAACATCTTCAGTCCTCTTGTCTCCTAGTGTTTTTCAGCAATCAGCTACAAAAGCCACTGAAGTGGAGAATAAAGTCAATTCTTCTTCACCTTTAACACTTGGAACAACAGAAGTTCAGACTATACCTCCTACTGTTCTTAGTAGGTCTCAGCTTCAAGAAGCACTGATACATCTAATAAAGGTCCTGTCTTTACAAAGCTTACTTCGGGAGGGATGGGGTTCCGAGCTCAGTAGCCAGCATGGAGAAATTCTGTACCCTTTTAACTCCTTTTCTACTGAAATGTTTCAGAGTTATCCCTTTCTGTTGGAAGGGGTGGACAACTCCACATTGTATGTATAGCATGGCACAGCTTGCTCCTTTTCTTTTGCAAGATGGAGGACTTTGAAAGAAAGAGCTGTGCATTGGATGTGTTCTTTACATCCATATGATTTTGTGGACAAGTGAGGAAAAAGTTAGTAATAGAAATCCTGTTACAGGGGTGGGGGTTTTGGGTGTGTCTTACTGAGTGTTCCCTGCTTTTCTAAGGAAAGTTTTCCCATTTACAGCTGCCTAGGATTGTTCCTAATCTTTAACTGCAGTAGATATCTTTGAAGTCCAGATTGCCAAGTTCTGCTATTGCTAGAAACTAAAAATTGCAGTTGAATTGACTATGATGTTGAGAGCAGCCATGCACTGACATCAGTTTGACCTCTAATGTCATGGTGAAGTTGCCATAAATGACAAGCTCTTCTTTTTTAACTCATGGAAAATGCAAGTCTGAAGACAAAAAACCAGTATCTTCCCAGCACTAAAGTTGTTAGGATTGAAAAGAGCCATTACCAGATCCCATTATTAACTAATCAGGTTGCCTGATTTATGTTGTTCCCTTTTGAATAACCTTCTTTGTGTATTGTTGTATATGTTTTGCCCTGTAAAGACTGAAACTAGATTGCCTTTCTTGCAACTATCAGAAGTCTTATTCTTATTGGAGACACAGCACGCTGATTTTTGCCCAGTGGTCTGAAGAACCTTGTTGTGGAGCCGATTGGAATATTTGTCTGCAGTTTTCTCTTTAGATAGGTGCCTATCTGAGTAGGAACAAAATAGGCATAGTTGCAGCATGAAAGTATTTGCAAAGCACACCAAGTAGGATACCAAATTTGCTGTGCAGATCTTGTGAAAAGAATATTACATCTTCAAACCAGCTGATAAGATCCCAGTTTTGTAAGCTCATTGTTTGAAGAAATTGGACTCAAGAAACATGTCTAACTATTGTAAAAAAAATCACTTCTCAGTTATGCTTTGACATGAGAATTCTTGTGTCTCTTTCAGACTGCTTTAACAGGGAAAAAAAACATTACACTCAGGCAAACTTTAGTGGGGAGCCTGTGCACAGGATGGAATTCTGTGTCAAAGGCTAAAGTTTGGGCTCTGAAGGGAAGTGTACTTATGTGGCCATGGTTGACTAAATGACCTCGTGTTTTGTTTGCTTGAGCATCCAGTATTCTTAGTGATCTCCTTAGCTGACTTAGTAGCTTCATGGTTCAGTCTGTATGTTGCCCAGGAGTTGTTGCCTGCTGAGTAAGTACACTGCTAGTTCACTCAAGTCTAGATAATAGCATTGTAAGGAATCCTTGTGAACATCTTAAATGACTTTAAACTTTTTTTGCATCTTTTTACTAATGTTTCTAATGTGTTGTATTTTTTTTTTCCTGCAGAACGATTCTCATTTCCTCAGCACTATTCATGAAGTCTACTTGCAAGTCCTAACCAAGAATACAGATAACATTAAGCTATAATCGAAGATAAATCTACTCAAAATATATCAATTTTAGAAACAATTATGCCTCATCTATAAAACTAATATTTTTGTAAAAGAATATTTAGTTTTCAATGTCCTGAATTTGAATCTGTTAGGAAAGACTATTCCTTAAATACTTATGAAAATAATGTTCTCAGACATGATCTAGGTTTTCACTGTGATCATCACCAGCAAACCTTTGGTTTAAGTGGGAGGGAACTTAAGTTGCATTTGAGCTCTCCCATTAGCATTAAGTGAATGTGCAAATGTTTGCTCTGGCTGTCATTCCTAGCTGTATTTACTGTTCAAGGATTTACAGACTCAATATAATTTAGACCAGCAAATACATAGTACAGTACACTACACCATACCAGAACAAAATTCAGTTGTGGGAATCTAGTTGCAGTTTGAAAGACTAAGGAAAAGGAGGTCGAAATGTCTTGTGCTTAAGTTGACAGGTGTGGGGAAGGAACAGATCTGGAATCCAGACCTTTGGAGCTAAATCTTTAACAAAAGATTTAAAAGAGTGATTTACTCAATACACCGACAGTCTGTAGCTAATGCATGTAAATTCATCTTTTAAATATTCTATTAATCTTATTTGCTTCTGTATGATCAACATTAAAAAGGCATCCAATTAAGTAAAGCTATTAACTCTGAAGAGGCGACGTTTGAAATATGCAAAATCCTCAGTGATTGTATTTGTTTTTCTTCTTAAGGCAACAGAGTTGCATGTTGAAATTCTCTTGTTTAAAATTTATAATTAGGAGACCACTTCAAGACTGTCTTCCTGTTCAGCAGTGTTTGATGCAGTTTAAACACTTTGTTACCCTTTTAGCTTACTGAAGGATCATGTAATAGTTGGCTTTCATTCCTCAGTTGCCTTGAAACTGCAGTGTTGGAAACTATGCAGATGGGGAACAACTCTGTGCTTTTCTTCTGGTGCCCCCTCCCCACATTGTTAGTGTATGTCATAATTTGAAGTTTAGTTAAAATGTTATCACTTCTTAAATATGATTTAGTAATTCACCATTAACATGAATTTAACTGGATACTTTCCCATTTGAAATCAGAACATTTCTGATTATAGTTTCTTATACTGCTGTGTTGGTTTACCCATGGCTTGTGTTTATTTCTTAAAGGCATGTAAAGGTAATTAATAAGATTTAAGGTCCCAACTTTCTCCAGCAATAGTAGTTTTAAAGGATGCTGTTCCAGTAGAAAAGTTCTTGTTCATTGAGTAAAAAGATAATCTGTAGTGAGTTATGATGCACTGCTTCTTTCTTTTCTCTCAAGCACTATTGAAATATGAAGAAAAAAATTTGTTTGGCTCCTTACAGCATATATGTATGTATGTGTGTGTATATATATCCTAAGGATTAGTGGATGTTGAGGTAGTCAAGTTGCATAGTTATTTCATTGGAAACTAGTAACTGAGCTTTAACTGTGACTTGTTCACACATTGGTATGTTTTAGATACAACCGATATTTACATTTTTATGTATTTGATCTATTTTAGTTTTTTTCATAGCTTTTTTAGTGGAAAATATATTTTGTGTAGCACTACCTGCCTTCTGAAAAGCTCTTCTCAGCCTTTTGATTCCAAATTTCCCAGTTAAAATATATAGTATTTTGTTAGAAAAATGTGCATGATTCAGGGAAAGATGCTAACATGCACATTTGTCAAGAAATACATTGGCTTTAATGGTAGCATTTGAATTCAGCAATATAAACTCAGCCTTGTTAAGAAAGAGTGACACTTCCTACATAAATTCTAGAGCTGTAATTTTGTGTATGCACATAAACAATTACATCCAAGGTTTAAACTATTTTTTTTTTGTTGGGTTTTAGTAAAAGTTGTGCTAAAATGGACAAACCAATGAGCAGTTCCTCTGAACTAAAATGGATAACCAATACCAAATAGAGATGCTTTTTATCTGGATTTAGGAAAAATGAAGTCTATAATTTCTTCTTATGGACAGCTTCCAGTTTCTTCAAAGGAAGATTTGATAAAAATTTGCAAGAACAGAAGTATACGAAGCCGATAGTGCAGATTGGTACTGTTTGCTAAATACATTCATATCCAAAGATCTGTAGAAACCATCGGAAGGAGTTGTGTTTTGAATTGTTCAGTCATATACAGTTGACAAAAGTAATACTGTTTAGAATAGCAATGCTGTTCTGAGAGTTTGACTCTACTTTGAATATCCTTAACATGTTTCCAGCTGTCCACTGACCCTCACAAGCAGTTGGCAGATCCTTATTTTGCTTTGTTTTATGGTATACTAGTAGCAATACATGACTGGTTTCCTTTTTCTTCTCTGACTTTCAAAATGAATGGAAAGAGAAATAAAGTTGGAGTTACTAGGCAGGCGTTTTTACCACAAGCAAACCTGTTCATCTTAGAACAAATGTTCAGGTGTTCAGCCTCTCTACATGTAGCCAACAGACACTGGAACCAATCTAGATGTCATCCAGCACACCACAGATGTATGACAAGTTCATGATGATAGTGCATTTAGCAGATAAGCCTCTTCAATAAGAAGTTGCATTGTAAATCACCAGCTCAATGACAGTGTAACATGAATTATTTTTGTTAAATGTGGACTGTATTATTTAACAACTTTTGTCCCAATTATTTCAACTTTTTTGCATGAGTTTAAGATTGCCAACTTGTCCAAGTGCTTGATTTGTGTTATCCACATGTAGGGATATAACTAGTATGTAACAAGTTACTGTGGGTCATCACAGCAAATTACTGTCACCTTTTTCAAGTGACTTAAAAAAAATACTGGTTCAATGAGATTTTTTCCTATTGGATAATGCAAATAATTTGGAGGTGTAGTCTGAACTGATACTCTTTCAGTTTTCAAAACTAAGTATGTGGTTTTTGATTCACATGAAAAGAAAAAAAAATAACAAATAAATAACAAAGAAACAAGAATCAACGAAGCTCAAACTTAATCAAAGACAGTTTAAAACTGCAACTGCTTGTTCAGGAAAATCAAAATTCTCAGTTTTGTAATTATTCTGTATCTGCTGTCATTAACACAAAGTTTGTATGAAAGGTGCCTAACAGCTATTAACTTAGAAGCCGTGTATCTTTCCAAATTAAACCAGACTTGCAGAATGATTGAATTAAGTTAAACTTTTGAGTGATTCATCTTAATTTCATATAAACTGTTTCATTCTGTGTGTAAGTCCTCAATATATTTAAACATTTGCTGGCTCTCATTTTTGCTTGTATTTCTAATTTTGCTTCCTTTTGGTTTATTTCTGAAACCCATTACGCCACATGTAGTCGCTGATACAAATTTTGAAATACTATTGAAAACAAACTTCAATTTGAGACTTCTTGTTTCTAAAAACAAGTCAGCCACATTTTGCCAGGTATTTGGGTTGCTTTGTACAGCATATCTTAACAGGAGGAATGTGTGCAATATGTATCACCTCAGTTTTGTCTGGCAACGTTACAAAAATGTTAAGATGCAATATCTTCCTTTCACTTCAAGTAGGAAAAATTGCAGCATCTCTAATTTGGTGGTGTGTTTATTCCTGTCTATTCAGTGTATGGGCATATGGTTAGTTAAAGGGTTTTTTTTGTTTTTTTTTTTTTAATGTATATTATGTGCTTTTAGTAATTTTTTTTTGTTTGTTTTATCACTTCTGTGGATGCACCAGTTGTATCCCTTTTTGCATGTTCTTTCAAAATGAAGGCCATGGGGAAGGGGGACTTCAGGAGAGATTTCTGGAAACCGGAATAATTGTAAGTCAACAAATGTAGATACTGCATCTTTAATGTTTTTGGTATGGTATGGATTTTATAGCACCTATATATGTTTGCAGTTAAGTTATTGCATAAATGTTTAAGAATGAGCATTTTTCATCCAAAATTTTGTATGTTTGCAAATATATTTTTGTAATAAAACTTCAAAACATGTTTCAGCACCTCCTAAAATCTTCTGTTGTTTCCTTTTCTTTCTAAAGGTCTAGGAGCCTGCTAGAATCTAAGTTCAAATTTTATTTAGTGTTATTTTCAAGAGGAAAAAAAAAAAACTTTTGTCCCCAGTAAGGAAAGGGGGAAAAAATCTCCTTACTTCATCCTGGGGGTTAAACCAATTTGCATTTTTTTCATTAAAACAAGCGCAGCACACCTGCTTGAAGGACATTGTAACAACTTCTGGCTCTGCTTTATATTGCTGTAAGTGGACTGGCATTTTTAATTTGATAAACAGACCAATTTCCTTTCACATTAAGAAATGCATCTGCAGCTTCACTGTTGGTTTTTTGGTTTGTTTTGAAGAGCACTTGTGATAAAGTGAGAGGGAAAGGATCGGTGAATGGAAAATTGCTGACAAGTGACCAAGGGAAAGAATAGCGAAAGAGTTTGTGAAATGGAATATTGTAGAGACAAGTGTGATCTATGAAGGTATTTCCTGAAGCACAGATTAATTTAAGTTACAGTTTTGTTTCTATACTGCTCTAATTCATCTTCAGGTATTCCCAAAGTTCAAATGAGGCTTGCATGTAAGAATGCAGAATATTTCAGGGTCCATTCAAAACAAGACTTGTTAGGTGTGATTTCTCTGCTCTAATTCTAGAGGTAGCAATACATAATTTGCCAGGTCTGCTATTGGGCTTTTCAACCCCCAGTTTTGAAGCAACATAATGGAGTTGACTGATTTGTAGCAACACTGTTTTTTCTTTGCTTGATGGATTTACATTACAGATTAAAATCTGCTACATAGAACCAGGCTGCTCATACCTAGTTGCCCATTATCTTTCCTTTAAAAATTTCTACAATAATCCATTCCTTATATTCAAGAATCTCTGTTTTGCAAAATCAATCTTGAGATCTCATATAAGCTTTCTTTGCATGCTGACTGAAATGAAAGCACTTGCCTTTGGGCCTTCCTTGAAAACAGGCAGGTATGTGATGTAAATGCACAAGTTGTGTTTTTCTCCTCATAAATAAGTCAAGAACCTTCAAGAGTATCTACAGACCAACGAGCTCCCAGGCTGTCTCAGGTATGCAAAACTCTTCTCTTAATTTAGAGAGCATATGGCTTGCACGTCCTCCTTTACTATTTGTGGTTCATTAGAGGGATGGGAAGGGCATAGATTATCCATCAGACTGGCTTCTATAGACTTGGCTAATTGATAATGTTAAGTTTTCTCTAGTTTACTTTTAAAGCATCAAATAAATTAGCCTCTGTTCTATGAGGATGCAGTTCTCTCATGTAACAAAAATGAACCACAAGAACTGAGATCCAAGGATGGAAATGAAGCCTACAGGATACGGTTGTGTACAGAATCTGTTGTGGTTTAAAGTACACCCTGCTCCTGCTGTTATCTTCAAGAAAGAAGATGCAGGGCATTCATTATAAGGAGAGATCTCACAGAACACCAGAGTTAGAAAGCCCTTTGGTCATAAGCAAGCAGTACTTGTAATAAGGGGTTGAAAACAAGCATAATCAATATTCTGCAGATATGAGGCTAGCTGTTCGAGGGAAACTAAGAAAAACTCTAAGTGAATGTAGTTTAGATTGCATACTACACAGTCACTGAGTGTGGACCTGTCATGTAAAGCTGTCTGTAGTTCCATTTTAGGTAAAAAAAAAAAAAGAGCCAGATCTTGCTATTACACCTGTTTGCAGTGCCTGTCATTGTTTCCTGCAGTTCCTGATACTACATTGCACAAAAATTGGAGACCTTTTTTAAAAACTTAACATTATTTAGCTGCTAATTAATTACTGAAGACCAGACGGACAATCTGTTTCAGTGTAAGTGAAGTCACTGTGTTTTTGCACATATGGAGGGATGTGCTGGTGATGCATAATGGTCTGCATAATTAGAGAATGCTTTGGCATAAATCCAGCTCATCCATTCTTGAATAGTTCCCTTCTTGAAGGATTCTAATGCAGCTGCCCTTTCAAAGGTCAAGAAATAGTCCAAGCATGTTGTATTGCAGAGGACAAGATGAAGAAAATGTCTGTCAGTTTCTTCTATATACGCTGCAGCACAAATAAGTCCTGTTTTATTGAGGCATTTAGTTGTCCTACCTTTCTAAGTTTACAGAGCTTGTGAAGGCATTGCTTTGGGAGAGATTTCCCTCTTTATTCTTTTAATTTCACCGAATTATTTTAACAGATATAATAAATTAAGCAGTCTAAACTGACTACTAACTTCCCACCTAGTTTGAAAAACAAGTGTTATGAAAGCTGGATTATTAAGAATCAGAGAAAGCAAATGTGATGAAGCAACTATGGAACATTTATGTGTTCATTGGGTCTTTCAAGCATAGGTGGAGACAAATGCCTCAAACTGCATCGGGATTTTGCATTTATGTTAGGAGATAATAAAAGAAATTCACAGCAAATGAAAATTCAGTTTGCAAATTTACCAAAATTTTATGCATGATTTTAATATTGGCAATCGTGTCATCCAAATATCTTCAAATATTGGTGTCCTAGTATTACAGATTTCAATTTAAATATTGTAATCTTGTTGCATCTGCAGCAAAATTACTTGCCCTAGATAACATCAAACAGCAGAGCAATTACCAAAAGCGGTGGTGGTGAATTCTTTTGAACTGTCTAAGATAGGAAATTATATGTTTTATCTCTGAATAGGCTACATGTTACATGGAGGTTGAGAAGCCTTTGTATAAGGCTTAAGTCATTTGGTGTATTAGGTTTAATCTGAACATTTTACATGCCATATTTTGGAAACTTTGCAAAATTTAGTTTGTTCTCCAATCCTTTTTTGCTGAACAACATTCTATATAAAGGCAATTTAAAATTGATTATGGATTTTAAGTATTTTTAGTCCAAATTTTGCCTGCCTGTAGCTCAAGAATGGTCCATTCTGTTACAAAGCTTTCCATAAACATATTTTTCCTTTGGCAGGTTACACTGACAGCTGCATTGGAAGAGAAGGTCAGAGCTGAGTTGAAGTAAGAATATATTCTGCATGTGCAGTATCTTTTTCTTGTAATCTGCTGTATGGACTTCAAAGGTGATTTGGTTTCCTTGTCTGGCTATTTCTGGATCAGGCACTGCATGAGAACCTTGCATTTTCCAGGCTGCTGGTTATAGCTGTTGTAGCCTGTGTAGCAGAGACAACTGCTGTTCTGTGGAAACTAAAGGATGTTTAAAATGTTTTTCATGCTCCAGCAGGAACTGCAGAGCTGATCATTATTTCACAGCCTGTTGAATATTCTTGCACAGGGTGTTTACTTGAGTTTGCACTTGTGCTTAACTAAAACCACTTGCCAGCAATGCCAAAAGAACAGAATTTGAGTAAGATGTGACAATGTGGATTCAGATCTCTGGAAAAGTTGCAGCACCAGATTTGTTCTGAGAATATGCTGCATTCCTGTACACCAGACTACAGTGACTGGAATTCCACTGCATAACTTGTCTTTTTTTAAGGTACTCTGCAAGTTAAATGAAACCTGTACACTAGACTAGTTCAGGACTAGCAAGTTGGCAAGCCATGCCAGCAGTGACTAGCAGATCAGCTGAAATCCATAGTGTTCAACTGCAATTGCACAGCCCACTGATCTCTTCCCATGCCTCCATTCATTTTCTTTATTCACTGTTGTTTGTAGGGATTTTGCAGGTGATGAGGTACCTAGCCACCCAGTGTTCTCACTAGACTCTGTTTTTGGAATTTCTTTTGAAATGAGTTTTTAAGCCAAAATTGGGCATGTAGACCCATGGTGGATAAATGGCCTGGATTTCAGCAGCACTGAGTGCATGCAGCCTCTTGCTCTTGTAAACAGGGTTGCATGTACTTACACCAGCAGTGTATTTTTGCAGTATCTCAGCAAGTGACAGCCATAGCTCATCTTCTGCACCTCTGCTGCACATAATGCCTTGACTGTGAAATGTGTGGAGGAGGGGGATGGAAAAATCCAGTTGTCTTGTGTATGTATTTAAGAAGCTGTCTAGTAGGTAATACTGAAGCTAACAAGACGTGATTATGCATATACTGAAGCAAGACTCTTTGTCCATACGTTTGCATCCTTGTTTTACTCAGGTTGTATGTGGTTTCAGAGGCAAATGCCAAGAATGTTGGAGAAACCTTGACTTGTACAGAGTGTATACCATGACTTTAGCTATTGCTTTACAGCCCATCGCACTTGGTCAAAGTTGCAGAAATAACATGCCACTTCAGTAGATCAAAGCAGAGGCACTGACACAAGGTGGAATTTTGTCCTGTGTATGCCTGAGCTGCTGTTTGAGGAACACAATACCATAAATAAGCACTCAGTGATGCAGCATGAGGATTCAGGGAAAGGAGGGGGAGCTGCAGGCAGTAATCTCCCAAAGACATTATCTAACCTGAATCTATCTTAAAGTCTTTCTACTGTCCAAATAACTAATAGAGGAAACTAAGTTGTGAGCCATAGTAATACTGGTCTCATACATCATAGCCTGTATTTTCTACAGGAGGGAAAAAAAGAAGGCACACGATGTCCAGATTGATACAGTACACTTGGGTGACTGTTAGGGAGCCACCCTTATAATGAAGATTCAAGAGCATGCCTTCAATCTAATACAGATATCATCATTTCAGCTAAAGAATGAAATCAGCCTGGACCAATAAAGCCCAAATTACAGCCATGGTCTAGTTGGTGTATATTTAAAAGGACTGAGAGGAAAACAATACTAAGGAGCAAGGAGCAATTGAAGTCTTTAGTTGACTGTTATCTCACTTTGCTACTACCAGTCATGTATGCAGATAGAAACAGTAACAGCCTGGCAGTGCTTACAATTTACACTGTGTGTATGCTACAAATGAAGTAAATCAATCTATTAGAAGCAAAGACATGGTGTAGAAATTAGTTGGATTGTTTTCATGATACTTGCATTATATTTTGGTGGCCATTATTTCACTTACACTTAGCCTCACTTGAATTTATTTTATGCTCCTCTTCTCAACCACAGATTAGGGTAACCCAAGTTGTCCTGCCTAACCATGCTCAATAGACATGAACTTATCCATGTCACTGAGATGATGGTTGAGCCTGACATCAACAGCTGGCTGAAGGATAGTGCTTATGCAGGACTGATAGAAAAATTGCTCTTCATTTCCCTAGTCCAGACAGTATTTTAACAGATGCCTTAATCAGTAAGTATGGAGCAGCTAATAAAAGCTGCTGTGTTAGTTACATGGTTCTGTGGTTTTGCCTACATTAGCAGGTAGGAGATTCCAGGATAGCAGGTCTATAGAGTATGAGACAGTGCTGAAGAGTCAACTGCATTATATGTGGTTTTGAACTGTGCTCCAGACTATCTCCTGTCTTTCCTGTTGGACTGTGTACTTATTAATGGATGGGGTGTATTGGCTGCTTTCTCAGACTGAATCTTCTGTTTCATCTTTATTTGAAAGGAATGCAGTTCAAGAGCTCTGAGACTGCCCTGCAGGGCAAGCCTAATGATAGTAATTCTGACTCAGACTACTTTAGACTTACCTTCTGACCTTGTGATTGCAGACAGAATCAAGTCAGAGTCAACTCATGGAAAGCCAAGAGGCAGTGGAAAGGACAAAGGAGAAAAGGGAGTTGTGTAACTTTCTCAGAGAAGATGGTAACCCCCACTCTACAGGATTACACTCATTTTAGGCCTATTTGAGGCAATGGCACAGCCAGGTAGCTAGCAAGATATATGCATGCTACATAACAACAAATGTATTTGTGTATGTATATATATGTGTATGTGTGTGTATATATGGTTCACTTAAGGATTGTTTATAGGGAGCTTAATATTTTAATTTACTGTTACTTCTCCAGTAGAGTACTTATACAAGAGCCCTATATCACTAGTCATTTTGTAGGTGCTACTTGTAACTCTTGAGATCTTTCATAATTCCTTGGTGACTACGTTCCTCTGGGCATCATAGCTCCAGGAGAACAAAATAAGTCCATGTTTTTTTAACCAAATTGGATTTCAACAGGAAGACTGTTGGGAAACTGCTACAAGGCATGGCAGCTGATTGCCTCCACTATGACTGGCAGTACTTTTTTCCTTATTTCCTCAGTTCATATTTTTGCTGTGCTTTCCTATGCAATTAGCATAGTACTATTTAATTTCCAAGATGTTGTTTAGATATAGCATGTTAGAGGTTATAACTTGAAAGAGTAGCATGTCTGCACAATGACCCTTGAAGTGCACTAACAACTCCAGTTCTTGGCTTTCTGCTTTAGGGGGGCATTGGTCTGCCAAGGGAAGCTCTTATCAAGTTTTCAGAGCTCCTAAACTTAAACCAAGGCTTATACAAGTCTCCTAAGGCTCTTCCATATCCAAATTTTATTGTCCATATTACTTCAAAGTGTATTAATAAAAATATTTGGATAACCAGTTCTGCAAAAATAATATAGTTGGCCTACTTATTTTAAAGTAAAATGTAGGTTGGACCATAGCAAGTGGCAGTTACAGCAACTAAGCTTTGTATAGTGCTTTCTGAAATGAACTCTGCACTTTGCTACCATCAGTTTGGTTGTTTGGCTCCTCTTTTTCTTCTTCTTGGCATGTAGCCTATTTTGCAGTTTAGTCTTTCTTTTGAAGTTTTGTGGGGATTTTTTAAGTTATTATTGGAAGGATCTTTGAAAAGAGTGATGGAAGAGTGTAAGTAAGCTTAAGAGAATGGTGTCTGGTTTTATTTCTCCCAATAAATGGGTTGGTATATGAAGGAAAGTTTCAAGCTTACCTTGCTACATTTCACATGTTACTTTCTAGCTGCAATTTGCCAAGTGAGCATGGGTAGGTACTCTGTAAATACAGATGTCTTCAGAGCCCTGCAGACAGAGGCATAGGGGGTTTATATATACAGTGGGCATCAGCAGTGTCTTATGACATTAGATTATGGTAGCACTAATTCACTAGAAGTAACCGTTTACATTGAAATAATACAGTTTCCAGCACAAAGTTTCATGAGCAAGATGTGAAGTATTTGATTATTTTGTTGTCTGAATTGTTTCTCTGGGTTTTTGGGGTTTTTTTTTCAGATTGACTTCTAGTGCTGCTCAAGCTTTCTAGAGCAAATATGAAGTATTTACTTTGCCTCATAAACCTGTAGCTACGATGCCGTTGTGTTCAGAATTGCTAGAGAAAATCTGTTTCCTGATAGATGGCTGGTGAAGTCACTCTTACACAAATAAAAGTCTGTATTTGTCAAATTTCTCAACGTATGGTGTGGAAATGGGAGCTACTTATGGAAAGGAAGCCACTTAGGATAATTCTGTTGGTATTTCTCCCGACTGTGTGGAGAAACCATGTTACTGGTAGGAGGCGCTGGATAACGTGAAGCTCTTTTACAGAGAACAGCCTTGAGAGGGAAATGGAAACAGGTTTCTCGAGCAAGGTTTGAATGGTGAAAAAAACCTGAGCTGGAGGCCTTCTGTCCAAGCCCCAGCCTCAGGGCCGCCCCCACTTACTGCGCAGGGCTGCGAGCGGCCGCCGCTCCTTGCCTCCTCTCGGACGGAGTGAAAGGGCGCGAACGGCGCCTGCGCGCGGTCACGGGCGGGCGCCCAGAGCCGCCTCCTTGCGTCGGCAGGGGGAGCCGGCGGCCAGCAAGGCTCCTCCCCGCCGCTCCTGCCGGGGGTGTGCGAGCGGCAGGCCGGGCGCGGCGGGAGGCGGGGCGGCTGCCCGCCCGCCCGCCTACTGGCTCCGTCTTTCTCTCCGCCCCCACGGCACCGCACGGCCCTGCTGAGGTGCGCTGCCCATAGCCCTCGCGGAGTGCCACCGTCCCTGCCTAAGCCCAGCTGCCACCGCTGCCCGAGCCCCTTTGCCGCTGCGGCCCTGCTGCTTCGTCCACATGGAGGATTACCACAAGCCCGACCAGCAGACCCTGCAGGCTCTGAAGGACACGGCCAACCGGCTCCGCATCAGCTCCATCAAGGCCACGACCGCAGCCGGCTCCGGGTGAGTGAGGCAGTCGGGCTGTGCCCCGGCCGCACGCCAGTCCTGCCGTGCGCCCGCGATCAGGAGGCGCCCACGGCTCCGGCGAGCTGCTCTCCCGCATCTTGAGGTGTGCCTCCGTCCAGCGGCGAGGCCAGGGCGGGGTGGCGCTGGGAGAGGCTTCACCAGACTCCCTCTACCCGTTACCCGCTGTCTGGGGACACACCGGTGTCTTCTGAGGGCAGAGCTCGTTCTCGTAACGATTTCTTCCCGTTGTGCAGGACGCCGAGCGGGCGGGGATGCTGGCGGCCCATCCTTTTCTCCCGCGAGAGGGCTGAGGCAGCCCCGGGGCGGGACTGGAGATGCGCGGGAATTGGGACGAGATGTGCGGGACGTGCCCGAGCACGGGCTGTGGGGGAGGGATGATACCTCGAGGGTCACGACCATATCTCCGGAACCCCCTTGCCCCGACACCCCCCAGCATGTCAGAGGCTTCGCGGGGATCGGCTCGATGTGGAGGAACCACATCTGGAAATGGCGGCCGCGGGCCAGGTGCGGGGCTCCCTCGGCCAAAGGCCGCCTGGCCCGGCCCGGCCCTGCCCGGGGACAGCGGCTGCCCCGCCGCGAGTCCGCGTCGGTCGCCGGGGCCGGCGGCTGTTGTGACAGCGGAGAGAGGCCGGGAATGCTAAGTTGATGCAGGACTGAAAACCAAAGAATTTGTGCCTGGGGCACAAGCGGTTTCTTTTTCATTTCGTGCCCGTCAGTTGGAACTAATTCTGCACAGAATTTCAAGCGAGCCCAAGTGGGATTATCTGTGAAATGCCCGCGGTCTCAAATGGGCAGTTTATTCAGGCCTCTGGACGGGATTTAGTGTGGGCTCTGATGTGTGCAGATTCCAGCGTTATCCGTCCTTTGATCGTGCTTTACCTATGGAAAAAGAAATCTCTGCAAACAATCCTCTTTTGCTCATGTAAAATTAAAGGTTTTTTCTTCTGCCTGAATAATACATTTGAGTGTTTCCATATAGAGTGCTGAGCATTTTTTTTTTGCCCCTTTTTTTTTTCATCTCCTCATATATCCTGTTTTGTTGCTGTTCCCTCTGGGCAGCTTTGAAGCTGACCATAGTGTTTAAAAAAAAAAAGGCGAAAAGCACTCAACCAAAAGAACAAACATGAAGGAGTCCTTTGGATGCTGAGGTTTGTATGGAGAAAGGTGCTGTGTAAAATACTCTAAAGCTTCTTTGAATTGCCTTTCACTGTTCACCCTGTGTCTAGCATGGGCTACCTCACGTGACTCTTTCTCAAAACGTACAGAAGTTGAACTTTACTCATTCATTTTGCATACAACAAGTGAAAATACTGCTCTGATCCTTGCTGTAAAATGGAGTAGGGGTTCATGGGGAGCCTCAAAGCTAGTCGTAGGTGTGGGTTTTCACAACCCTGGAGCTTTTTTGGTCCAGTCTGGAGTGAAAAGTACAGGATACTCAACAACTGCTGTTTTAATTCTTAATTTATTTCAAAGCTACAATGTACAGGCAGTATTACACAAGCCTGTGCGAAAATTGTAGGCAAGAAAAATTGAGCTAAGTCTGCTTAGTTGAGCTTGGGCTTCAGTCGAGCTTCCAGTGTGTATTTTAAGCAGGCCACAGAGATGTGTATAAGTTGTCTTTTATCTGCAGTTAAAGTTATTTCCCTGTTTCGTCTGATGTGCTTTCAAAGAATAAGAATCATGCTACAGCCTTTGCTTCTCTTTTATGGTCTGTGAAATTCAATAGTAAAATACCGATAGAGAAACAGTGAAAGTAGTTTTATTGAAACTTTTTATGCCACAATACTGAGTACATATTACACAAAGGTATTTTATTAATCACTAGCTCATTCTAGCACTAGAGCCTTGTGGAGTCTGGAATCATTACACAACCTGATGATGGTCAGGTTATGAAAGATGAGCTCTGGAGGGAAGGCTCTATTGACAAGTCATATATTTTCTTAATAAGATTTGGTTACCAAGATGATGGTGTAGTTATGTGCCTTAAAGAAAAAGACATTCGAAGACCTAAGATGTTGGGCAAATCACGTACATTTGTAAATCAGCTATACACGATGAATGTTCTTTCCAAAGCCTCACTGAGGCTTTGGATTTTGCTTATGTTGCTGGTGTACACCAAAAATGCAGAAAGGTGTTTGAATGCAAGTTAAATTTAAATACAAGTTTAGAGTTAGTAAAGGAGTTGTTGTGCTTGCATTGGCTTTAAGGAAATTTGTGTTTGTTAAAGGTGTAGTTTGTAAAACTGAAGGAAATACTTCAAACAAAATGAGAGCAGCCTACTTCTTTCAAGGAAGTAATTTCTGTAAATTGTGGCTTATATTGCAACACTAGTGGTTCCACAGTGGATCTGACACACCACTTCTTGCAGTCCTTACTTGTCTAACTTTTGTTGGAGAAAGTGCAGCCCTTGTCTGGACAAGAGCTAAAAGATCAGCTAGCCTGATCCTGATGCTCAAACTTGTCACTTTGAGTACTTTACCTGCTGTAGTGGAAAAATTCAATGAACTGGAAAAAAAGGTGTTGTGCTTAAAATGTGGGGGAAAAAATGATTGAGTTAGCTGTAAAGATTGAACTTGCTTTTGGGTGTGGAACAAGTTTTTCTTTTAGATAACTAGTGCAGACATTTTCATCAGAAATGGTAGTCTCCCATAGCTACTGATAAATCTCTGCGGTTTTGAAACACTGGCTTCCTAGAATTAGATGGATAAATTCTTAAAACTGGAAGTCGCAAGAGTTTCTCAAGAGGCAGTTAAGTTTCATAACTTGTGGTGTGGTCACTTGTTGCAGATTATTTTCCTTTTTGTCTTTTGCTCTTTGTTCCGTTTTAGCGCTCCACCGCCATTCTTTTCAGCTGAGATGTGTAGATGGAGCCAATACAAATCGCTGCAGAGTATAAAAAAAGACTCTGCAAAGCTATATTGGAATAATTGGAGTACTTTATTTTACTTTCTTTTGTTTGTTTGTGGATAGAGGATTTTGGTGTTCTGATATACTTAGGTTTGGTTTTCTACTGCAAGGCTATATTTCATAGCTAAGGCAGTTCTTCAGTTACAGTGGCCTGGCAGAGGAGCATGTTAGTCAGGTCACCACTGCAAATTTCTTGGTTGTTCATCTGATTATCGTGAATAAAATGGGAAGGTTGTGTGAGAATAGTGCAGACAGTTTACTGTGATTTTTTTTTCCCTCCTCTTGCACAAGTAGCCCAAATACAGATTGCTAGGCTTAAGAAGAAATTCCTCCAGCAGAACTTACTAGAAAAGTGTGACCTAATAGAAGAGCAGTACATGTAGTTAAGAGAGCTATGTTTAAAGAAAACTATGTAGTTCAATTTTAGATTTATGGTATGTGATATGTAGTGAAACTTGGGGTAACTTCTGGTAGTAGGAATAGATTTAATTAACCTGTAGTTTTAACAAGATCTTTTATTTTTCACCAAATTTCAAGTAATTTATTAAATTTTTCTATTTTTTTTATTTCCACACATTGCCATTTTAGGTTGTTTAAAACTTTTTTTACCAAGACCAGGAGTTCATAGAAGTATGGTTAAGTATAAAGTTAATAAAATTAAAGGAATGAAAGCTTTAAACAAGCATGTAAGCCTTACAAATTAACTCAAATACATACATATTTACTAATATGTTTGAACTATGGTTTAAACCTAATTTCTTTTGGTTCCCTGTGTGTGAGTACTTACTAAGGGATGGACACTAACCATAATTTATGTTCTGCTAGTGTTTTGCATGGTTTTATTCTCTTATTACAGCATTGTTGGGGATCTTGGGAGGGAAAGTTTATTACTACAGGAAGAGACTATTCTGATTAAAGTTCTAGTGAAAGTGTTGTCTAATCCTAACATGCATGGTAAATGTACATGTGGGAAACAAAATGTGGCACTTTCGTAGTAAGTTGGTCCAGTTTTACAAGTAGGGTCAAATATTTTAAGGGCATGATGTTAAAGAAGAGGAAGTGAAATGAGACTGCAAGTTCTTTTCAAAGCTGATGCAGATTTTTGCAACCATATCCTTCTTACTGTTCATCATTCTGTTTCCCGTCCTTCAGTGTCAACCACTGGTGTCACGAATTATTATGTTTACTCAAGTAGAATCTGAAAAATGCTGTTTTCCACACTCAACAAAAGATTTTATAGAGCCTCCTTACCTCCTTTATGCTTTATCACAAGTGGAAGGGCAAGGTTGATGCACTCAAGTAGTCAAGTAATGCTATCCCTTCAAAGTGCCTACAGTGATTATTGTTTAAATTACAGTAATGTACATTAATAAATGTAATTGTCTACCCTTCTATTACACTTGAAATGAAATATGCCTTGCCTTGGAATAACTCTGTATTTGCCACTTGGAAGTAATCCTTTTCCTGTAATTTTCTGTGCACTTGTTGATACAGTATGACATAGTTCCTCCTGATCTGCATTTCTTAATGCCCTCTTTAGAAGTCTAAATTCTAGTTCTATCAGCTCGAATGTGGTAAAATAAAATGGTACCTATGTTATACAGTTCTAGATGTTCCAGAACATTCTGCAAAAGTTAATTTTGCATTGCCAATCTCTGCCTGTGTAGCAGAACCTGAACGAGTTAGGATGCCACACTTTTTAATGGCTTCACTCGGTGAATTACTAAAGTACTGTGGAAACCTGTCTTTGTTTCCTCTGCATCAGTGGGAATTTCTGCAGTCAGATAAATCAGTAGAGTATGATTTCAGTCACAGGGTCATACTGCTTCCTGTACTTCACAGTCACTGATTTAGAGCAGTGTTCCTTGGCACGAAGAAAAACAGAGCTCTGAAAGATGCACCCTTGAGCTGTCACCAGGATCTATCTTTTAACATGCACTTGAACAATGTAAGAAGGCTCCCATTGTCTCAAAGTACAACTTAGTGGAATTGGGATAATGGTAAATGGGATGGGTTATGAAATTCACTTAAGACTCTGTTTTAAAGCTGAAGAGTAGGGCACTGGTAAAGTGATATTTTAAAGATATGTTTTGACCAAACAATAATGAGAAGTGGTAATCTTATATCTGTCTTCACTTGTAGCCACCCTACATCATGTTGCAGTGCAGCAGAGATTATGTCTGTGCTGTTTTTCCATACCATGAGGTACAAAGTGCAAGATCCCAGAAATGCCAGCAATGACCGTTTTGTTCTTTCAAAGGTAAAATAATAACCATTACACTATACTGTTGCAGTCTGCTTGTAAAGAACTGTCTGTAAATTAAACTGACTTGTCTTGTATGATTCTTTCATCTCTTGACTTATGCTTGCTTATGCTTGCATCTACATAGAAGTGTATTGAATGTATTGGAGGACATTGTTTCATAAAGACAAAAACTTGATAACTCTTCACTGTGTTAAGTTATTCTAATGTTAAATAGTAAAATGTCGTTATATTGGCTGTAAATCTGAGAAATGTTAATGTCTGGTTTATTTTGGCATAATCAATTTTTTAACAAGTAAGTTGCAGATGGCTTTTGTGCTCTACTTGTTAAATGCAGCCATGCTGTTATGCCTGCAGTCACGTCACAATGTGCACCAATTACTGCCAGCTTTTCAGGGAGCATTATGTGAAATAGTTATGGTAGGTTACTGAGTAGCTTGCATTCCTACAGTGCTGGTGTGATTATTAAAGTCAGTGCTACTTCTGAATCCACTATGGTTCGGAAAACACAAAAAACGACAGTCTGGACTGGCTGTTTTTCTACCCCCTCTTGTATCATGCCCTTGCAAATCACAGTGACATTTTGATTATATGACATTAAAAGGCAGTTGAGAGGCCTTCGGAAAGCACAGCAATGTAAAAAATTGCAGATTATTCTAGTGAGCCAGGTTCCATGTTTGAGTAAGAGTTCTTCACATGGTAGCTTACAATGGTGCTGCTTAGCTGATGGTCTCACCCTTGCGTTGGATACAATAACTGTTGATCACCTCTGATTGAAATAATGATATGAGTAATAAGCAGCTAATGCTGAAGTAGCAAAACAATAAGAACTGCTTCTTTGTGTTTGCTTCTATCTAATTAAAAAGGGTTTCTGCCCAGAGCTGCTAAATAGCTTCAAACCACTGCATGCTTTCTGCCTCCAAGCTACTCTGTGGGTGGAAGATGACTACTACTTTGCAGTTGCCCAGTTGGACCTGGCTGCAAGAATCCAAGTGTACAAAACTTAAAAATTTGCCTGTAGTCACTGCATCTTACCTTGAATACAAATGTTTTCAAGAAGTCCTAGTGGGATAACATCCTTGCTTATCCATCTGCTTACTGTTTTAATAAGCAGTGGTCTGTTCTTGAAACAGACCTAAGCAAACTGAATCAAAGATTTTCATTTGGATATAAAAACTACTTTGGGGAATTAAACCTGCATAGTGGAGAGAGAAACCTTACTCTTCCATGTTGAGTTTCTCAAGGTCATCCTAAGTAGCCTTTGAGAGTACTTCATTCTTTCTGTCTTAACTGTAGTCAGCTAACTGGAGTGTTCCATGCAGGGGCACGGGGGACTTGGAAACGCACATCAGTGTGACTGTTGCAATTTATAACTTGGTGCCTTCTTAGTAGACATTAGAAGCTGATTCCAAAGTTTGTTAGTTTTATAGAATTTTGCCTTCATACTAGGACATTGTGAAACTTGTGCTTCACTTAAAATTGTGTTTCTCTCTAGGGTCATGCAGCACCAATTTTATATTCTGCTTGGGCAGAGGCTGGCTTTCTACAAGAAGCAGAGTTACTGAACTTGAGGAAAATTGATTCTGTCTTAGAAGGACATCCAGTACCAGTGAGTGCTTATAATCTGTGATATAAGATGGTGTTTTCTGTGTAAAACAGAGTATGTATATTTTGCAGCAGTTCTTGCTTGCCAGCTATATGACAGGAAAGATACAGACTTCTAAGAGGGATGATGATATTTATGGCTTTACAACTAAATCAGTATCTGCATTTGAGCGTGTAAATTATTGTTGTAGCAAAGTTACCTTACAGTCCCCTGTGCCAATATTTTCCATTTATAAAAGATTTATATAAAGTTCCATCATGGCTTTTCTCATCCTTTAAGAAGCTTTGAGGTATTTCAAGAGTTTATATCCAATTTGGTCACCTTATTGGTCTTTCAGTTGTTTCAGTTGATTCATTTTTCTACAGAAAATCACCAATTCTTAGCTATTGTCATTCAAGGCATACATGAGAAATCTGTGTGCCACAGGGTTCTATTCCCTCTTGGAGAGCTTATTTATCTTGTGATACTGGTATTCAAGGTATATGCACTGCAGGGAAAGAAGGGAAACGATGAGATTTTGAGGGACTTGCACTATATTGTTAAGGCTGAGAGGGTGAATTTTGGTGTCTCTGGAACCATCTTATAGCAGTGGACTTTACTTTTTCTGTTTCTTAACTGTGAAATAATTGTTGTCTTTTTGTTTTCAGAGACAAGCATTCACTGATGTGGCCACTGGATCCCTTGGTCAGGGTCTTGGTGCTGCATGTGGAATGGCATACACTGGCAAATTCTTTGACAGAGCCAGGTAATTCCACTGTCATATTTCATGATTATAGGCATTTGATGGGAATATTTTGTGAAATTATATTCTCAATCAATTAAAAAACAAACAAACAACTCATTCCATCCTTCATTCTCAAATCTTACTTCAGATTCAGGTTTTAAACGATAGAGTACTAGCCTGATAATTACAAAGCCATTGCCAGTGAAACTACCAAGGATTTACAGATTAGCAAGGATTAGTGCACATGTGTGTTCCTTTTGTAAACTGACAGCACTGCAAGGGGATAGCCCTGCACAGAGAAGGTGGTAAATTGTTGGAGCAGCCTCTAACTTCCAGAGAGTAATTGCTAGCTGTTTTGAGATTGGTATTGTGTCCCTTTTGAAGGAAGATGCAAAATAGAGGTAGCTTCTGTTCATAGTTACATGAGAAATTATGGGGAACATGTATTTAGATGTGAAATTATTATGATCAAAAATAGCACCACTGAATCATAAAGTAGGGCTTCAAAATGTTGTCAGAAAGGCACTTGATTCCATAGAGACAAAAATGACTGCTTCTGCCGTTTGTTTTGTGCACCAGAAAAGTAGATGTCTAACGGCAAATCTGTATGAGGAGGCAAATAGCCTGATGTGGTTGATATATTTTTTGTGACAGTTCTAGTACATTTGAGCATAGGCTGCCCAGTTTATGTGTCCTACACTTCACTAGCTTGAAATCATTTCTGTGAAAGATGACTTGCTGATTTTAATTGAGTTTAACAGATGCTACGTGTGGAAAAAAATCTAACCAGTGCTTACATGACAGAAGAAAAAGGTGGTCCTGTATACAATACTGGGGAGCAGCTTCTGCTATAGCTTAATGTCTAGCAAAGACAAATCACTAACAGCCATCTTGATTACTTTCTTTTTAAGTTACTTATTAGAATGCTAATTTACTATTATTTTTCAATTTTATTAGATACTGAAAGCTTATAAAGTTTTGTCATCCCCCTCCTCCAGAAAAAAGAGCAATGATAAGCCAAAAAACAATACAGCAGTTGAATTCTGTAGAGATGAGGCAGTACTCCTGCTAATTCAGTTTTACCTGAATAAAAAGCTGCAGTTGCAATGTTTTACAGAAATGGTCTACAAAGTCATACCACACTGCTTATCTTTTTCCCAGATTCCAAATTGGGTTATGCAATATACTTTAAGCTGTAGCTGAGTTCATCCCCAATTTGTAGTTTCCTGAAATTAAGTTACTGGCTGTCCTTCCAGAGTGTATATAGCAGGAATGAGGAAGCAGACAGTGCCCATTCATGCATTGTTAGCGATCTTGCTGAGTCATAGTGACAGTGTCTAACGGGCCTGTTCATTCAAGCCTTTGCAACAGGAGGCTTAAGACTCCATATTTTTAAGACAAAGGTTTGAAAAGGAATGCAGTATTTCTTATCTTATTTTTTTCATATGTAACAGCTCAGAAGTAGCTCTAATTTAATTTGTCTAAGATCACATAAGGTTATGTGGAGTGAACACATTGAGCAGTGTTTGGCCTAGAAAAATTCACTGAAGTTTGAGAGGGGTTTTGCTTTTGATTTAATGGTGTTTACACACCAAACTTGATTTTTATTGTTTTTCTTCTTCTAGCTATCGAGTGTATTGTCTGCTTGGAGATGGAGAGTTGTCTGAAGGCTCTGTTTGGGAGGCAATGGCCTTTGCAGGGTTTTACAAGCTTGATAATCTTGTTGCTATATTTGATGTTAACCGTCTTGGACAAAGTGACCCTGCTCCTCTGCAGCATCACGTTGAAATTTACCAGAGACGCTGTGAAGCCTTTGGGTATGTGATTGGGAAAAGTTCAGTATAGACTCCCACTTGAAGCTGTATGATATTTTCTTTTCAGCATTTTTCAAATGAGCTTAAGGACATCATTGCCAAGAGACATGGTCTTTCATAATGCCTCATATTAGTCATCATTGTTGGCCCAGCAGGAGTAGTAAAAATGGCAGAATTTTTTTTTGTTTAAAATAAAAGCACTGATTACACAAATACATTTGCTACAGGATCTTAAAGCAGTTTTTATTGTGATAAATAGAGATTTTGTAACTCTTTGACCACTTGTAATGTCAGAGCAAGTTGATAAAAAAAAACAGTGTGTAAACCATTACTTGTACCAGAATGCTTTGTGTATTGGCTTTCATTTAGTTTAGAAGTGTTTGTATGTAAAAATCTATCAGATACAGTGGTAGTCATGTAACTCATGATAGAGCAGTTTTATTTTGTTAACTTTCATTGACAGGTTTGCAATGGATTTTTAGATGTTTGATTTGCTCTTGTGATTAAAAGTGGTTATTTTATATGAAGACACGTAGGATACCTTAGTTATCTGTGGTCTGTGAATTTTGCTAGTAGATAATAATTGTGTTATTAAAAATGGGACTATGATATTTTTATGATCTCAGATGAATGCTAGTTCATATCTCAGGCATACTTTGGGTCAAAGACAATTAATTGGAATGAAGTTAGTATTTGTTATCATTATTGCAATCTACTGAAGTGTCACATGCTAAACCTCTTTATGAACAGTTGATCTGTTTGTGTTCCTAGCTGGCATGCTATCATCGTTGATGGACACAGTGTGGAGGAACTTTGCAAAGCCTTTGGCCAGGCCAAACATCAGCCAACAGCTATCATTGCCAAGACTTTTAAAGGCAAAGGCATATCAGGTAATAAAACAGCTACTACTTAGCATACACGTGTATATCCTATGTACATAGTTCTGCAATAAAGGTGCATTCATTAAAAAATACAGGAGTTTAGTGCTTCATACATTAGGAAGAGGTTGGTATCCTGTCAACCTTTTAACTTGATCATACTACCCTACTACAAGCTGGAAACTTGGAATTTCACCCAATTTGTGTTTTCCTTTGTTCTTATGGAGGACACTAGATTGAAGTTCCATTGGAGGCAGGTAAAGATGTGGCTCCCAGTTTTTACAGCCAGGTGTGCTTCTATGTTGACTAGGCTTTTACAGATCCCTATTTGCAGAGTAGGAATCCTTCTGCTCTCAGCTGTGTTCGAGTTACTACTTCTAGTCTTTTCTAGTCTGCAAGATGGCTGGGGACAGGGAGGAGCATTGGACCGTATGACTGGGTTCTTAAAATTTCCGTAGCTAAAGGGGGTGACATTCTTGGGTTGCTCTTGATCCCTAGGTGCACAGAGACTACCTTTGACACAGAAGCTCCCTGCTTCTTGCATTACGAATAACTGGTTCTTACCAGTCAGGCAGTACAAATGTGTAGAAAACAAGGAGGGATGCTGCATTTGCAGTTGTGATAAAGCCATGTGAGATGCGGTACATAAGTTATCTGGTCGTACTACAGGTTGTTAAAGATGATCTAGTACATCATTCATTGAGATACAGTAGTCTGTAAAAATTATTTCATAGATTAGCAGTTGTTTGCATTTTGGAGTTTGTGGTGCCTCTAAGGTCCTTCTGTTCATTTTACATGGTGTGAAAGTTGCCTCAATGTCATTGTCTGGTGGACAGATAGGTACCCACACATCTGATCTATAGCATACAGAAGTCTTTCAAACTATTTATACTTCTCAACAGTGTTAGAAAATAATTTTTATTCCTGCAAGTGAGACGTGTGCTGGTTACTGAGCTTTGTATCCATAGAATGCGATAAATGCATACTCATTGTGTCAGGGTTCTGTTCAGCTACATCTTTTAAGCAGTATTTTTAGCAGCCGTAGCTTTTAGCAGTGAATTTTATCTTTCTGACCAGATAAATAACAAGAGTGAATAGCTTCATTCCTTTCCATTGAGCAAGCAAGCAAAATTCATTATTCTTAGCATATCAGCCAAAGAGGTAATTTTGCTGTTAGTGCCGGGTGCACAAAGATAAGAATCATTAGAAGCTATTAAAATAAAGCTGCAAAATGTCAGATCTTGTTTGGACTAGACAGCTTGGTTAACTGCTGTTCAACGAGGTTGTTTATTTAGACCTAACTGCTGAAATTTCATGTTAACTGTTCACACTGATTTACTGTTTACTTCTTGCCACAACTAAGGACCAGACATTTTAGTTGCCAATTTAAAAAAATCAGTGGAAGACACTGGAATTTCATCACTAGGTTGGAATATGTAGAATTTGACTGTTTCTCTTATGTATTTAAATACATCTGACTTAATGCAAGTGGATACTGATGTAATTGTTTACAATGGGAATAAAAGGAAGTTCTTCATTGGAAGACTAGACTAGACTGTCAAACTCTGTTGCCCTTTTATCTAGGGAAAAACTGCAGATAAAGACTTACAGAGGTTTTTATTTTTCTTAATTGTAATGTAATTTCAAATGCACAGCTGTCGAAGATAAGGAAAGCTGGCATGGAAAACCCCTGCCAAAAAACATGGCAGAACAAGTCATTCAGGAAATAGATGACAAAATCCAAAATAAGAAGAAGCTTTCTCCAGCCCTCCCAGAAGAAGATGCACCTATAGTAAATATTAGAAACATTAAGATGCCATCTCCACCAACTTACAAAGTGGGAGAAAAGGTACACCCTTCCTGTTTCACTCTTTGTCAGATCTTTGAAGTGTGCAGCTGTTTAATGGATAGCAGGAGGTGTTGCTATCAGTTGCAATGATTTTGAGTACCAAAATCTTCTGTCCTGTCTTGTGTACCCTGATAAACACCTACCTCTGTGGTGCAATACAGACATTCAACTCACTGGCTGTTGAAAGGACATACTAAAATAGAAAGACTCAGACCACTCTTCTACATTTTGTAATCATTATGAATTATCCAAACTATTCATTTGTATTTAAAATTAAAGAAAATTTATGAGGTTAAATGAATTGCCATGACTGGAAACCAAGATTTTCAAACTTTCCTAGCTGGATTGGTAGGCAGTTGCTGATTTCAGCACAGATGTGTATCATGATGCTTAACTATATTTTTTTGGGTTTGGTTTACTCTTCTGTATGTCACTGTTCTCATACATACCTTTGCTATTGCTAACATTTAAAACATTTTGGTTTGGTGGAGTTTGGTTTGTTTTTTATACAATCGTATGTGGACTCTTGGAATAACCTTAAAATGGACAACAACCTTCTAGAACACAAAGTTATAACAGTAGTACTCTAATTTTCTTTTTCTAGTGGGCTACCCGCAAAGCCTATGGTGTTGCACTCGCGAAACTGGGCCATGCTAATGATCGAGTGATTGCTTTGGATGGAGACACAAAGAACTCCACCTTCTCAGAGCTATTTAAGAAAGAACATCCCAGTCGCTACATTGAATGCTACATTGCTGAGCAGAACATGGTAACTGGTCTCTTGGTTTCATGAAGTACTGCTACTACACAGCAGGATCTGAGAGTATTCCGAGTCTTCAGGCAGGGAAGAGTTTAATATTTGCTTTTAATATGTTTTCACAGATATTTAGCTTGACTTGTTCACTTAGGGAGAAACTAAGCTATGGCAAAAGCTTACAAATACAATGAAACATGAGTGCTTCTAATCATTCTTTCTTAAATCCTCCTCTTTTTTATTATATTTTCTTTTTGTGAGCATATTACCTGTGTTTCAGCAATGTGTAAACAGTAATGTTTTCCACTGTTTGGTTGGAAGTGAGTTAACTCTGCAAAGACTTTTTAGGATTGCTTTTTTTCTTTGCAAGAAATGGAATGTCACAATGTGACAGTGAGTTCAATGCTAGACTGAGGTATAAAGATGAGGGCAGGGAAACTGTTTATAAATCTGACTTGATGACATTTGTACAGAAAGGACTAAAATTACTTGATAGCTCCTGTGTTTGAGTCTTTGTCTGCCACCTGTATGGGTTCACTGAAGCAAATTAAAGACATGATTTGTAACCAAAGGACCCATGGACTGTCTCTTGCAAATTTTATACTAGGGCAGTTTCATGAGCTTGATTTAGGTACTTTGGATTTGCATCACCTTAGGAGAAATTTGCCATGAAGAGCAGACTGGTTTCTGTGTAAAATAAATGCATGGGGTAATGGTAGCAATAAACAAGTTTAAAGACTTTGTTCTGATTTCTGTCTTCCTGAAGCAGGACCCTTCTAGTAAATACTAGTTCAAATGACAGGTAAATCCATTCCCGCTTGGTAAGAGTTATTTTTATCTGCTAGAGACAATAAAGCCATGTCCTTTGGACTAAAAGTCCAAGCCTTTGATCCAGGAAAACACGGGGGAGTAAAGTCTTGAAACTCTCTGAATGACTGATTAGAGCAGTTAAAGGAAAGAAGGTGCTAGAGTAGAGATAAGAAATAGGAGTTAGTAGTTGAGGCAAGGAGCAGATCCAATGCATCAATAGATGAGGAATTCACTGTTCTTGTTACATTCTCCCTCTTTTCAGGTGAGCATTGCTGTTGGTTGTGCCACTCGTGACCGAACTGTTGCTTTTGCCAGTACCTTTGCTACCTTCTTCACGCGGGCGTTTGACCAGATCCGTATGGCTGCCATCTCCGAGAGTAACATCAATCTCTGCGGGTCGCACTGTGGTGTTTCTATTGGTAAGGCCACCCTTGGCTTATTTATCAGCACTTCCCATCCACTTAGTGAAAAACGTCTAGCAGACAAACTCATGATGCTTTGTGGAGGCAACCAGCTGGGGTTGTTTTACCATGCCATTGTGTACAGGAAGAGGTCATATTTGCAATTCACTTTTATCTGACACCTATTTAGAAAGAATGCAAAAGATGTCAATCTTTCATTAGCTCATCTGATTTTTTTTTTCTCTTCTATCAGCTTTATGTAATAAAAATAGAACTTCTCCATATAAAGTCTTCTAATTTACAAGTATAGAGTGATATAAAGGGATTGGATTGAAAGCAAAGGAACCTTTCCATCTTTACAGTTTATGTCCTCTGTGGTGAGAATAGCTGTATGTTTACTGTATCTTTGTTTCCCAGTCCCTAAAATGATACTTATTCTTGCACAGGTGCTCTTGGCCACCCATCTCAAAAACACTTTACAAGGGATAAATGTTACTATTTCTTTATGCCTTTGAAAATCACAATTTGAAATAATTGCTTCAATTTACCTTGGTATTTCTTACTACTGGAGCCATTAATGTGTTGATTAAAAAAAACCAAAACCATCAAAACTCTAAGTACTTCTGAAGCAAGAAGCACAAGGCTGTCATTCAGGATATTGAATTGCAGGACAGTTTAGGTTCAAAGGGACATTTACAGATCATTAGTCCAAACCTCCTACAATAAGCAGAGGCATCTTCAGCATGATCCAGAGCCTTCTTTTCAGACTGAGCAACCCCAACTCTCAGCCTTTCTTCACAGGAGAGATGCCCCAGCCCTCTGATCATTTTTGTGGCCCTCTTCTGGAGCTGATCCAACATATCCCTTTGTTGCCTCGATCTCTGGTTCTTGCCCATAAGCCTGTGGCTATGCTCGAAGGAAGCTCTTCATACTCTATTTCTTGATGTGAAAGGTGATGCTTCTGCCCCTCCTTTCTCACCTGTCCCTTCTTGAACAGTCTGTAGTCATTGAGAGCTGCACTCCAGTCATGCAGTTTGTCCCACCATGTTTCAATAATGACAACCAGGTTATAGCTTTCTTGCAACACAGTGTCTTCCAGCTCCTACTGTTTGCTGGCCATGCTGTGTGCAGTGATGTAAAGGCTCTTCAAGCTGGTTGCTGGCCATGCCACCTTCTTAGAGGAACACTCTTTAATTGCTTTGAGCTATTTCGTGGATGTTTCCCTCTTGGCTTCTATTACTCTCTGCATTAAGATTTCAAGTGTGCTGCAGTGTAGCCAGCACATCTCAGAACAGCAGACTGAGCGCCCTTGCTAGCAGTGACTTCTGGTCTTTGCTTCCCATCATAACTGTTTGGGGCATCTCAGATTGTATTGGGGTTTGATTTTGGTTTGAGGAAGGAAGCAATTTTATTTTTTTTTAATGAAAAGCATAGACTTTACCCATGAAAACAGACACAGACCTGCAGACCAAGAAAGAAAATGCTAGAGAAACTGCTAGTTATTTTTAGTCAATAAGAAAGAAAGGGAGGCCTAATGGGAGCAGTAAATTAAGGCTCTCAGCATACATCTGTTTTTCAGCTGACTTAATTGTTTTGGCTAGCAGTGTGGTTTAGAGAAGGGTTAAAAGCAAAATAGTTTGACCTGTAATACTTGTAAAGATTTAAAGATCCTTCATGAATGTGTGTATTCTCATCCAAAACCTCAAGCTTAACTTGAAGCAGTATAGAGTGTGGTTTAGTAGTGCAGACCATAAGTAGAGTATATTGGGTTATGGCTTGTGTATATCATTAAGGGTGGGATTCTATTACAAGCCTCTTTTCTTTTTAAAATCAACCTTTCCCTTCATCATAGTCTAGTTCAATGCTGTTTAGCAACTGGGGAGTAGCAAAGGGTATTGGTGCAAAAACTAATTATCTTTAATCTTTTCTCATTTAAGAAGATAAAACTCCTTTGAGTTACCTGAATTGTCTCCTAGAACTACACTTCCAAGTTTCAATTTTCAGCGCTTGAGATGTTCTGCTGAGAGCTGTGGTTGTGAAATGCACACTTAAGTTTATCAGGTTGTTTGAGTTACAAATCTGCTTGAAGCCTGAGCTCTGATTTTTGAAACTGAATTTGAACACAAGGCTTTGCAACCAAATTGTAAAAGAGAGTAATTCAGAGAAATCCTTTAGCAGTCAGAAAACTCAATTTTAAATGCAAGGGTATGAATCAAGTATATTTACTATTAGAACCTTGGGCCTGCAGAAATTCAGAATCCTAACTAGATCTCTGGTGAAAATTGAAGTTTTATGTATGCAATTTTAGGCAGATCTGGACTTTGCTGAAATTTGGACCCATTACATTTATGACAAATAATTTATGATGGTGACCTTCTGAACTCATACTAAGTTCATGGCTAAAGCAAAAGCTACTGATGGACCAAAATATCTCTGAAACATTACATATGTTTTCAGAGTCATAAGAGAATAATGGAAAAATCTCTATTTTCCAGACTGAATATACAGGAAACAAAATGGTAGTGTACCTGTATCAAAATCAGACATACCTGTTGTTTAGACAGCCATTTCTAAACACTTGATTCACTTCATGTGAAGCACTCACATTTTTTTATTAAGCTATGTAAATCAGGATTTTCCTAAAGATGCATTTGGATCCAAAGTCAGCTCAGTACTGCTGGCAGTATTTGTGCCAGCTGAAGCAGCACAAAAATGAGTGCTCTCCACCTGGGATAAAGTTCTGATTCAGGTACCCATTAATATTGCCCTTCAAAATTTCAGTTTATTCTATGTATACATGGTGGGGGTGCAATTTAGGAAAGGAGAATGCTCACTGAGTTCCCACTCATCCAGTCAGAATGTGTACAGATGTAGAAACTGTGATGCTGAGTTATCTTTTCAAGTCATAACTGAAAGCCAAGCCACTCTCTTTTCCTGGTTAGTGCTTGCTTTATTGCTAATGTGTAGCGTCAGTGTTCAATGATTTCTTTAACGTGTTTAAAGTTCTTCAGAGTTTTGTGCTGCTCTTATGAAAATACTCTCCTCCTTCCTCGTGAACTCGTCCTTCTTGAGCAACAGGTAGTGGTTGCATGTGGGAAGGCTTCCTGCCCTGCTCTGTTCTGCAGGCTATGACATGACTGGATTCAGAACTCTTTGCATGGTTGGTTTGGAACAGTGCCATTGCCAAAGCACCATTACATAAAGTCATTGGGGGTGGGTGGGTGTTGTGGTGATTGTTTCTTTAACTATGAAAAATCATGGCATCCAGCACGTGTTCTGGCTAACAGTTCTTTTCCATGGATCTACAGTTCATGCTACAAGGTGCCTGAGTTTTTAAATTACCAACGCAGGGGCCGTTAAAGGACTTAAAGGAAAAATACATACCTGTAATTTAATCCTGAAGCAAGCTGAAGAATGTGAGAATAGTTGTACCAAGCACACTTTCTACTGCTGATGGAACACATGCAATTCTCCTTTCACATTTCCAGCAGTTTAAATCTAGAGGAACACTATTGACAAGTATAAATTTAGCTTGTGCAGCCTCAGTACACATAAATCTGAATGTGCTCAGATGTTCCCTGTGATAGGACGAGGAGCAACAGGTGTAAGTGGCAGCAAAAGAGGTTCCACCTCAACACAAGGGGGAACTTCTTTACTGTAAGGGTAACAGAGCACTGGAACAGGCTTCCCAAGGAGGTCGTGGAGTCTCCCTCTCTGGAGATTTTCAAGGCCTGTCTGGATGTGTTCCTCTGTGATCTGTGTTAGATAGCATTGTCCTGCTCCAGCAGGGGGATTGGACTCGATGATCTCTTTGGGTCCCTTCCAACCCCTAACATCCTATGATCCCATGTTTTGTGACCCTTTTTCAGTAGCAGTACCATTCCTACTGCGTTTATCTTCCTTTTGTGTTGTTTTATTGTTATACTTTATTTTCTATTTTTTCTTTGTAACCCTAGTTCTCTTTCTTTTTAGTCTCTTTCTATCTTTATTTACTGTTTAGATGATTCCGAGTTTAAGGAGAAGATGATTCTTTTCTCAAGCAGGTAGACTTGCATGTCCTGTGTGTGCCTGATTTTACACCTTCCTTTTTTTTTCTGTTTTACATTGAACCTCACTGCTGTATTGAGTGTCAAAAATGTGCACTTACTGTTTTGTAACACTAGTTTAATTCTTTTAGGTGAGGATGGGCCATCCCAGATGGGACTGGAGGACCTGTGCATGTTCCGTTCTATCCCCAATGCCACTGTGTTTTACCCTAGCGATGCTGTAGCCACCGAAAAAGCAGTGGAACTAGCTGCAAACACCAAGGTTTGCATCACACTACTTTTGAACATGAGAATGTATATATATTTAATTTTTTTAAGCTGCTTTTGTTGCTTCTGGCATGTTTTTTACATGTCCCTACCCACGTAAATTCTGTCAAAGGCTCCACTGTATCAGTGGAATGTTTCCTTGCATGGAAAGGTTGCAGACATTCTGTCCTGGCGAGTGCAGCTAGCTAGGAGCAAGATGCAACTGCTAGTGAACTAGATTTGGGGAGATGTAAATGGTTACACAATGGCTGCAGTTTGGATCTAAACTGGCTCAGAATTAAGGACAACTGTAACTCTCTTGTGGTCTTCAGCAAACTTACAGAAAGTACATTTCTCCTAAGAGGTCTCTAGTGTCAATATCACTACTGGATATGGAAATATAAATTTATCCTTAGAATTTCCCTGGACATGGAAGTTGAGTCAGGTCTTCTTGTAGTCTGAGACAGTCTACACCTTCTGGAGAACAGGTGCTTATGCTCCTCAGCAATCTCACGGGTCACCTTTTGCTCCTCCATTCTCAGTGATGAACTGCAGTTAAATGGGACTGTGGCTGAAGACAATTAAGACTTCTCATGTGGCTATGACACAGTTTCTGATCTCTTATCTTCAGCTAATTTGACACAGTAGTGGTCAGACATCATTGGTACCTTTGGTTTGGATTATCTTCTTTGGAGGCCATAGCAATTTGCCTTGAGAAGGGAGCAAATAATCTGAAAAAAAATCAGTCTTCTTGGTATAGCTGTGAAGTAGTGTGGTAATTTGGTGTGCAACAAATGTGGTGAGTGGTTTGTGAAAGAAAGATAGGGGGCAGGCAGGAGAGGAAAGGTTTGCAACACGGAAATCTTAGAATTGGCGGGTTGGGAGCAGAAAAAAGTTTACTCAATAGAAATAGAAGTGACATAAAAGAGTGAAAACCAACCAAACAGAAAAAGTTCTTTTGCTGTATATTTTTCATAGGGTTTATAAACCAGAAACTTTCTGGCTTTGTAACTTACAATGTGTTTGCTTCATAAACAGGGCATTTGCTTCATAAGAACCAGTCGTCCTGAAAACCCTGTCATTTACAACAACAATGAGGACTTCCATATCGGACAGGCAAAGGTAAATATTGCCCAGACAAAGAGAATCAAAAAAAGTACCCAAACTTCCTCCTGTAAAAGCCCTTTTCCCTCTAAAGCATTCCAACACTAGAGATTAGATCTTTTCAATAAAATCTCCAGAAATGTTAGAAATATGAGTAAAATTTATTCTTAAAACACGGAAATGTTTTCTTGCAGGTGGTTCTGAAGAGTAAGGATGACCATGTGACTGTGATTGGGGCAGGAGTCACTCTGCATGAGGCTCTGGCTGCAGCAGAGCAGCTGAGAAAAGGTAATCAGATTATGAAGGTTGTTTTATTTTCCTTTTTTTATCATTTAACACTACAAAGAAGTCAGTACCACCCAGCCTAAATGTTTACCTTTTGTACTAGTAAACATTAATTAAGGTGTTACAGGGGGCTAGTCGGCTGTTAAGCTGATAAAGTGCAACATAGTGACTGACTGCCAATCTTGCCTAGTCAAGTAGGTTTTAGTTAGCTTAGCAGTGTTGGTAGCCATGAAAATTGATCAAAGCATCCTTAGAACTTCCAATCTGTCTGGAAGTGCTCAGCAAGCACAATCATAGAGGGGTTATGTAAGGAACGTGTAAGGAGCAAGAGGGATGCACCTGGGTGGGCCATGGTAGCAGCACAATAGAGTTGGGCTGGGCCCAGTTGAAAAAACAGCTTGTCAGCAGAGCCACATAAGCTGTGTGTGCTCGCACAGTGCTGCTGTGAGGCACTGCCTCTGCGCAGATAGGGTTCACTAAAGCTAACTTAAAGCTTTTGAATGAGTGTATCAGCTTTGAACTAGCATGGGAACTGATAATTCTGTGGTGGTGCTCAAATGCACTGGCATCTCGCTGCAAAGATAAAATTCCTTCAGTGAAATAAGAGAAAGAAGCCATCAAAAATCCATCTGAGAGTCAGTAGCCATGTCCCAGGAGATTACAAATAGTAAGAGGTAATACAATTAATGCTGCCTGTAGCTTATGGATAGCTTTGTATGCTGTATCTAAGTGAATGGATATTTTGTCATGACCTTGAGCCAGCAGGCTTAGGACATTCGAAAGATATCTTTTCAGAGATACTGTTATTTTTCTCCATTTGCAATGCTCTGCTAGTCCTGAAGTGTGAATAACCAGCTATGGAGAGATAATCTCTCACGACAGAGTCAATGTCTGAGTATGTTAGGCATTAAAAAGCCTTCAGTCATGAAACCATCAACATAACATAGGGCTTCTTTAAGTCTGTTAAGAGTTGCCTGTGTTCAGCTGGCCAAAGTCATTTGTATGGAGCTTTAACAAAGTGGGCCTGCCTGGTGATGACAGGACAAATTCTAGTTTTGATGCCAACCCAAAGGGTGCCACAGTCAGGGCTGGGGCAGTTCAAACAGGCATAAGTTAACCACTGTTAAGTGGGTATCTTGCATGGAGAATTCATAACACCTACAGATTGAAGAAGCAGGAGCAAATTGTGTGTGATTTGACAATAAAGCTAAAGATAAAATAAAGATTTGGGGGAAAATGTGATTGACTGTCTCAGTAAGGATTTCCTGGTGTCTGGATTCTGCTGTCACCTGTGGGAAGGTCAGTTATTTTGCTGTTATGCTAACGGGCACTCCTGGTGACCTCAGATCACTTGTCCAAGGCTTTTCTCCTTCAAGAGTTGTCTGTGGAATGGGTGGGTATTAGTTATCTTACAAGGTGTGTGAAGAAACAGTACTTAGGGTTGGTTGGGTTCTGTGGTAGAGAAGCCATAGATACAGATACCTGGGAGTTGGTGTGGACAGTTTTCCTAATGGATCTAAAAGATTGCAGAACTGCCTCTACCACTTGCACTGTCTTGTATCCCCAAATTCATTCTGCAAATCATTTCATTCTACTTCTGCAGAAAAAATCTTCATTCGTGTGATTGATCCCTTCACTATAAAGCCCCTGGATAAGAAGACAATACTTGACAATGCAAGAGCAACCAAGGGCAGAATCATCACTGTTGAGGATCACTACCATGAAGGTGAGTTGAGTCTAGGAGCTCACAGCCCACACGGTGGTTTCCCAGGGGTTGGAATTTCACAGCTTCTCTTGAGCTGATTGGAATATGGGAGCTGATAGTGTTGTTCAGTTAAAGCAGAGCTTTTAGCTTTTTTCATTACTGTTATGAGGTGACACTGAGAGTTTAAAGTTTCCTAAGATACAGAGCATTAACTGGGGCTGCCTTTCTAGTAAACTTGGTCTTGTATGCCCCTCTGTATGCTTGGTCCAGGTGAAGTCTTGATTCATTTGTGCCCAGTGAAACTGTAAATACCTACTGTGGTGCAAGTGCAGAGAATGTTCTCAGAATGGCTTTTCAGTAGCTGCTCTGCAGCTTGTGGGATTGAAAGAAAGACCAATGATCTGTAGGTTTCTTAAATTTTCCCTTTGTCCAAAAGCTTGATTCTAGGTTGCTTGAAGTTGGATGGTTTTGGTAGTGTCCTTAGTCACTCTTAAAGTCCCCTCTCTTTCTTTTCCACTACTACAAAAGAGCAGAGCAGGGCCTGTGAGGAGCCAGTGCACTTTGCATCCTTACTGGCCTCTTTTTTTTTTGTCCTTCGTTTTGCATGCTTACAGACTGTTACACCAGCAACAGATTCTGGGTGTTCTTAAACTAGGCTATAAAGTGCATGTGAAAAGCATTTCTAAGATAATTCCCAAGTGAATCTTAAGTTAAAATGCTTCTGGAGAGGAGGTCATCTAGTCAAAGCATTAACCCAACACTGCCAAGTCCACCACTAACCCATGTCCTTAAGTGCCTTGTCTGCACATGATGTGAGCACCTCCAGGGGTGGTGACTCAACTGTCTCCTCAGGCAGCCTGTTCCAATGCATAAGAAACCTTTCAGTGAAGAAACTTTTCCCAGTATCCAGTCTAAACCTCCCCTGGTGTAGTTTGAGGTCATTTTCTCTCATCCCATCACATCTTAATTGAGAGTAGAAACTAACCCACACACACACATTACAGCTTTCTTTCAGGTAATCACAGAGAGTGGTAAGGTCTCCTCTCAGCTGTCTTTTCTCCAGGCTAAATCCTAGTCCTTCAGCTGCTACTCATAAGGCCTGTTCTTCAGACCTTTCACCAGCTTACTTGCTCTTCACTGGACCCACTCCAGTGCCTTAATATCCTTCATGTAGTGAGGGGCTCAAAACCAAACACAGTATTCGAGGTGTGGCCTTACCAATGGCAAGTAGAGGGACATGATCACTTCCCCAGTCCTGCTTGTCACACTGTTCCTGATCTAGGCCAGGATGCTGTTGGCATTCATGGCCACCTGGACACTTGCTGGCTCATACTCAGTTGGCTGTTGATCGACACTCACAAGCCTTTCCCTACTATGCAGCTCTTCAGCCACTGTTCCCAGGCATGGAGTATTGCATAAGAGTGTTGTGGCCCTGGCACTTGGCCTTGTTGAACCTCATAGAACTGGCCTCAGCCCACTGATCCAGCCTGTCTAGGTCTCATTGTAGGGATTTTCTACACATAAGCACAACACCACTCCTGTCCAGCTTCTTGTCTTCTAGGGGTGTACTCAATCCCTTCATACAGATCATTAAACAGAACTGGCCCAAATGCTCAGCACCGGAGAACACCATTTGTGACTGGCTGCCAGCTGAAGTTAACTCCAAAACCTGCTACAGCTTGTTCTCTGACATGTCTTGTTTACACAGGTTTTCAGGATCTTGCCTGTGCAAGGTGTCCTGTGAAGATGAGCCCATGAGCAAACAGAGCAGCTGTTGGGAGTTGCAAGGGTCATAGCTTAGCCCCAGCTAGCAAGCACACACCATGCAGCCACTCATTTCTACTTGTGGCCTGCTGGGATGGGGAAGATAATCAACACCAAGCCAAATCCATGGGCTGAGATAAGAGCAGTTTAAAAATTGGAATAAAAATAAAATGTAGTAACAGTTAATATGATGAAAATGAAGATAGCAAAGAGCGAGATAAAACCCAATAAAAGACAAGTGATGTGTAATGCAACTGCATTCCACCTGCTGACCAATGCTCAGCCAGTCCCCAAACTGCATCTGCCAGTCTGCTCCTCTGGCCAACTTCCCTAGATTATATATACTAGGCACAATGTCATACAGTATGGAATATACCTTTGACCAGTTAGAGTGCCCCCTCTCAGCTTGTCTTGATGACAGGACATGAGAAACTGAGAAGTTCTTGACCTAGTACAAATGCTACTTAGCAACAGCTATAAACATCAGTGCTTTATCAGCAGGCTTTTCATCCTAAATCCAAACTTCTTCTCTGTGCCAGTGAAAATTAGCCCATTTGAAACTACGACAGCACCAGGCTTGTTCCTCTTGAGGGTAGATGGAGAAATTAGTAGAAGGGCAGCTGTGAACCATGACATTGGAGATATTGTAGATATTTACTGATAGGAATTTGTAGATACCATGAGAATGTTTTCCTGCTTTTTAAGGTGAAGCGTCGCTCTTGCCAGGTATCTGAAATGATCAGGTGTCACCATAAGTGAAGGTTACACCATGCTTTGTTCCAGACTGTGGATGGTGCATCACCAAGCCTTATCATTTTCTAGCTTATCTTTCAACTCTGGATAAATGCTCTATGGCAGATTTGCAAGATGGCACAATCCTCACACTCTGAGATGATGAACCTGTGATTTGCACTAGCACAGCTTTCTCAGTGTGATGCAGTCAAGGAAGGTCATCAGTTGCACATCAATCCTTGAATGCATTGTGAGCCCACATCATACCAGCTGCATCCATGGAGGTGCCTCTGGCTGGAGGCTATTTGATTAAATCACACCATGCTTGAAGTGGTCCTGGACACACCCAAACTGAAGTGCAGCACTAAGGTACCTCTCCTGCCAGATCTCGGAGCCTATGCTCCTGATAGTAGCCCTGTGCTTTCTTCCTCCCTAGTACTGCTGCTTTCAATGTCTCTCCTGCTGCCATGCAGCTGCACCCTCTGTTCCTGTGGCTGGTGGTGATTCAAGCTGAGCTGAGCTCCAAGCAAAGATTGTGACTATATTACACAACTAGGAGAGGTGCCTGGTGGCAAGCACTGTGAAAAGATGGAGCTCTGAATGATGTTGAGGCTGGTGGGAATTAAGACTTTCAGCACATTAAGCACACTTGTAAATACTCCTCAGTCTAAATATATTTTTAAACCTGGCACTCAGTGCCTGATGCTGAAGAGGTGAAGGCTTCCTGACAGTTCTGTGCCCTTTAGGAGGTATATGTTTCTTACTGCCAGTTTGTAAGTACTTCAGAAATATCAGGCTGGTTGTCCTCAGGAAACCTTTGAAACCAGGGAGTGTGCTCATTTCACAAATAGGCAGCTCAGAGGTTGTTGTGATTGGTTTCTCATAAGCAGGTGATTTGAGGGTTGATGCTGCACAGACCTTTGAATCAGATACAGCTGCAGTCTCTGTGTTGCCTGTTGAAGCATACAGACGTGTGTCACGTTTGACTTTCTTTTCATAGGTGGCATTGGAGAAGCAGTGTGCGCTGCAGTAGTGGGTGAGCCTGGTGTCACAGTCAGTCGCTTGGCTGTGTCTCATGTTCCACGCAGTGGGAAGTCAGCTGAGCTCCTGAAGATGTTTGGCATTGATAAAGATGCCATTGTGCAAGCTGTTAAAGTGGCAGTGTCCAAATCAAGAAATGCGGAGTAGTTTGAAGCATCCTGTGCTGTGTTCCAGAAAAGCAGTGTTCACAGAGGTACTGTAAGTTTAAGGCAGGCAAAGGTGCTTTGTGTAGAGAGTTCTAATAAAAATACCAGCTTAAAGAACCTTCTGGGGGTTAATCTCATTTTTTCCCTCTGGACTGTTGTGCATGAGGATAACAACATATGTTTTCTGCTGCTGGAAAACCTTCAGGTTATTTAGCAGCTTGTGGGCAGCAGCCCTTTGCCTGCCTGCTGTGTGGCAGGAGCATTTGCTGTGTGGGAGTGATGTGGTGTCCCTGAAGGGCTGAGTGGGCTGTGCTGCAGCAGAGAAAGAGGTGCTGGGCATTGCAGCCCAGAGTGAACTAATTTCTGTTTGGTGTTTGGTCCATCTTACTGCTGAGAATTCAAATCCTGTCTAGTAGGGAGTTTGGCAAAACAGAATTCTTCCCTTGCTAATAGATGAGTTTAGTAGCCACTCACTGGACAGAAGTGTTAGGCTTTGGATAGTGAAAATCAGGAATGTGCACTGCAGGAGAGGGGTGGCTGGGGCCTGTGCTTCAGTTCTGCTGCTGCATTGCTCCCAGCCACTTAAAATCAAAGACAAGAAGGAAGTACCCCCTATGCTGGATGATGCTGAGGTGGAAGGAGATGTACCTGTTGGTCCTGAGGGGTCAAAAAGGGGAAATGAAGACCCAGCAGATGTATGGAAATTTGGTGCCAAGTCATGGGCTTAAGAGAGAGCTGTAAGACTTGGAGGATGGTAGCTTAGGCAGCTAAGGAGGTTGAAACTCTTCACAGGATCTTGTGTTTTTGAGTGGTTAGCCAGCACTGCAGCAGGGATGGTGCGTCAGACCAGAATGAGAGCACTGCTGTTGGGCAAGAGGCAGGCCTGTTCAGACTGCTGAGATGAACTCGAGGAGGACCTGAAAGAACAGCAAGAAATCCTCAGACAGGATGCAGCTGAGTGTGTAAGTTGCTTTTTTTTTTTTTCTATCTCTAGAATTGACTTGTGAGCTGCTCTAAGCTAGGTGAGGAGTTCATCTTGTTCCATGGGCTCCACTGGGTGATTGTTTAAATATTTCGCTTATTTTACCCTTTAAGCAGCCTCTGTTTAAAAAGTAAATATTCCTTCTGTTGACTGCAGAGTAGCAAACCTGAGAACATATTTGGTGCTGAAATACAGTTCTACTCCTGCCTATCCTACAAACTACCTTCCAGAAAGATGACTTACAGCAGAGGAAATTAATCTCTTTTAAACTTCTTGTTTCTCTGTGGGGTAACATCAAGCTACTTCTACAAAGACAGGTAAATGAGAATATAGGTGTTACAAAATAATTTATATTCATTATTGCTCAATTTAACCTCTGACAGGTTAGAGAACTGCTGGGCTGCGTTGGCACAGGCCTGCATATGAACGCTGCTGTTTCTGGATGTGCAAAGGGAACTGCAACAGGCAAGAACCATCAGCGCTGGTGCTTAAAATAGAAAACCAAGTACAACTAAAAAGTAAGTGTCTGATTAATTTTCTGACCAAGGCTTGCAGGGGAACCTCAACAGGCTGGATGGGTGGGCAGAGGCCAATGGGATGAGACTGAACAAGGCTAAGTGCGGGGTTCTGATTGAGTGCTGTGTCCAGTTCTGGGCTCCTCAATTCAAGAGAGATGTTGAGATGCTGGAACATGTCCAGGCAAAGGCAACAAAGCTGGTGAGGTGCCTGGAGCACAGCCCTATGAGGAGAGGCTGAGGGAGCTGGGGGTGTGCAACCTGGAAGAAGCTCAGGGGTGACCTCATTGCTGTCTACAACTACCTGAAGGGAGGTTGTAGCCAAGTAGGGGTCGGTCTCTTCTCCCAGGCAACCAGCAACAAAACACAGGGACAAAGTCTTAAGTTGTGCTGGGGGGAGGTATAAGTTGGATGTTAGGAGGAAGTTCTTCACAGAGAGCATAATTTGCCATTGGAATGGGCTGCCCAGGGAGGTGGTAGAGTTGCTGTCCCTGGAGGTGTTCAAGACAAGACTGGATGAAGCACCTAGTTTCATGGTCTAGTTGATTGGATAGGGCTGGGTGATAGGTTGGAATGCATGGAGGTCTCTTCTAACCTGGTTGATTTTATTCTATTCTAAATTGCTTCTCTAAACCTCTGGGTTTTAGATCTGCATTTCCTTACCCTGCCATCTTTTGTGGCTCTGTCTACTTGATGCCTGCGTCCTACAGGTAGGAAGATCTTTCATTTTTATTAACAATTTACAGGTTATTCCCCACCCCCTTTTTTTTTCAGTCTCTGTGCTTGCATTAGGCCTACATACATAATGTGTAACATGTTCCTATACAACAAAAGACAAAGTTGCTCTTTATTTTACTCAAAGAAATACAAATAGTGAGGGATGACTCAAATCAAGCACTTTTTCCCCTTGGAAGAAGAGCTGAAATTTGCTGCTGTTAATAATCTCATTGCTGCACCATTATGTCACTGCACGTAAAATCTCACCCAGCTTTCACTGGGTGCAATCGTTGTACACCCACTACATTGAGTTCTGCCACAATAAATTAATCTGCTTCAGTGCTACTGCACTGTTGGGGCTCAGCTGTGTAAGCAAGCAGATGGTGTTTGCCTGGTTTGCAGCATCACAAGGGGTGAGGAGGAGGTGGTTATGTGTTTGCCAAGATTCCTACTGAAACATCCAGAGCCTAATCCAGAAGGATAATATTGGTTGGTCTGTTGCTTTTGGTACACTGCAGGCATGGGGGAGGGAAGGAGAATGTGTTTATATTCAGTGGAATTGTCTTGTGAGTTCTGCTGAGCCATGAATCACTTCAGAAGAAAGAGTGGGACCCTGCAACACAGCTCCTTTTTTGAGGGAAGGGAGTGGTGTCCTTCTATTGTCTAACATCTCAATATTTCACAGTAGCCATTAAGTTTTTATTGTCATTTCAGTTCTTTTAATACTAGAAATTTGGACCGCAGTGCTTTCTGAGGTGCTCCTCCTAGGCAGCTTTCCACAAACCTGCACAGTAGAGAAAAAGAAGACTGTAAGGTCTACTGTGCCCAAATCAGGAGGCAGTGCAGCCTTTCAGCATTCTTCCCATTTGGTGCTCACAAACACAGATAAACACAAGCCTAGAGTCTGAATCCCCAACAAGAGGAATGTACCCCCCCAGCTGAATTTTGAATTTAGCTATAGAATTCTTATTTAGACAGTGCCAGGAAGCAGCTGATACCCCATAAGAGGAGAGTATTAAAAATGTGCAAATGCTCACGGAAAACACCAACAACAATTCGTAATTCATTCTCAAACCCAAGTAGCTGTAATTAACTGTAGCAAAATAATTGCTTTGAATTAGTAGGATTGGAAATTGTCATTTAGAGAAGGTTGTCCTAAGCCTTGACCAAAATGAGGTACCCAGAAAGGTCTAAGGCAAGATGCATGCAGTCAGTGAGAAGATGCCTGTTACCTTTTGGCCTGAATTTGTCAATCAAAGGAAGGAAGCTGTCAAACACGCTCCGGATTCGATACACTAGTTGTGGAAACAAACATTTTTTTCCCAAGATGAGCCAGATAGCAACGTAAAACATAGAAAAATACCAAAACCCAAATTCTAACAGTTGCAATATAAATGAACCCAAAGGTTACTGATTAATTATACTGCAAAGGTGCTTGTTTAAAAAGAAAATAGTGACAGGGCTGATTGCTGAGAGAACCATCCACAAACTACCAAAAATATTAGCAAAGGATTACAAAGGCCACTTCCTACTCAGCTAGGAAGCCATAACTTGTTGCAGTTTTCTCACAGCATCCCTAGGGAGTGCCAAGAATGGCCATTTTTGAAACACTGTTTTCAGTATCTGCTGCCATCCAGGTTCTGCTGAGCATCCATGCTCAGGGTGCTCAGCTGCCTCAGTCCCAGGGGAGCAAACTGCAGCCTGGGCGTGCAGTGCCTTATAGAGTGTGTCTGGGAAGATGCTTGGCTGCTAAAATTATTCGTTGTCATGGCAACTCAGCATTCAGCCATTGCTGCAGAAAGAGGTGACTCAGGGTCTTGTGATCACTGAAAATGAAAAATGAGTCAACTCCTCCCCCAGCGTCACTGAGGCACATTTGTCTCCAGCCACACTGGGTAATTGTGACTGGGATGTTGCAGGGTCCTTATGTGATGATTTACAGAATCTCAGCAGCTCCACAGACCTGTGCAGTTTAGTGACTCTGTGCCCTTGTATCCTCAGTGTAGACACAGAGCTGACTGCCATAGACACACTTACCTAGGCCAAAGTATATCCCAGTGGTTTCCAGAGAAGCAAAGGTTACTAAACCAATTCCAAGAGAAATAGTCCAATCTAGGGAAACAAAAGTTTGGTTTTGTTAATTTTTCTAGTGTGCAACAACTTACTCTTCCATTGAAGTTCTGCCTTACCTTTGTAGTAGTAATAGCAAATAAGTAAAGTTCCAGTTGCAAAGCAAAGAATGACAAAATGGAAGAACTCATCTGAAATAGAGAGGGGAAAATTAGGTCACAACTGCATGTGAATAAAGTTTATTTCCATGAGCTGTCTCACACACTAGACTGAACTGCAGGACATACAGCTACACAAGTTCATAGGATGCACTTCAACAAAATAGTTGTGTTAGGAAAGAAAAAACAAAATAGGCTGTTTTTGAACCAAAGGTCTTCATGGCCTTGAGGTTCAACAGAGCTGACAGCAGTTGGATTAAAGTAATTCTAAACAAGTACCGTCCTTCCGTATGCCCATCCATCGCAGTGCCCACTGCTGGAGCTGGGGGGTCTTGTAGGCTACAAAAAAGAAATCCCTTTAATTGCTGGGCAACCCTGAAATTAAAGCTTTTATTTCCCTTTTTGTATCTGAAATCAACTCTCAGAGCACAATGAATGCAAAACTGTTTGTTCAAAGGAGAGAGTGTGAGCCTTTCAGAAAGGTCAAATTAGCAATTTTAAAATCACCCCCATAAAGAGCAGGGGTTTGTTTGTTGTTTGGTTTGTTTTTTTTTAAAGCCTGATCAGATGGTTGCAGTCACAATACAGAATTGTTTTAAAGCACTCTGCATCTTCTCTATCTAGTCTGGAACAATCAGTAGGCTCAGCATGACAGTGGGGGAGTAAAGCAGTAGTACAAGGGTGCTTCAGTTTGATTCTCAGGTGCTTTGCACAATCTCAACTGTGCTAATATCACCATGTATGAGCACCATCAATCTATAGAAGCCTGATGCTGAAGTGTTTCTGCACCTCCCACATGGAGAGCCAAGGCTGACAATTAGTCTCCTATCATTAGCTATCCTGATAACACAGACAGAACAACATAAGAACAAGGCACTGGTAGAGCTTTAAACCAAGAGCATTTTCCTGTATGGTAGCTGTGTGCAGAGTTGTCAAATTCCATTCTTTCTACCAATACAGTTGGTGAAAGAGATAACTTTCACCAGATTCCCAATGACCTCTTCAAACCAGAAGGGTTTCTTCCCTGTTTTGCTTGCTGGTAGCTTGAGAAGACAGTTAGGCTGCCTGGTGCACATAAGCCTTTGGGAGCTGATTTATCGCAAGTTTTAGGTGCTGATTTCACTTACACTGGGCTGTGGATCCAGGCAGTGGATTGAATTTTCTCTAAAGGTGTAAGAGGAAAGTATAGGAAATGTTCTGCACATCAGCTGCAGACTTTCGCCACTGTGCTTTCTGAACCATGAAGCAAGTAAACATTGCCAAGAAATTCTGTTCTGGGTCAGGTGATAGTAGTGTAATAATATTGGGGTTTTTTTGTACATTCTGGATTGATCAAGTTCTAGTTTAGGGACAAACTCAGTCAACTGATTCTTAATGTTAACATAACATTGCACTATTCTGATTCCCAGATGTCTATAGACAGGGATTGTATTAGAACTTCATACTTGGCAGCTGTCTGTTCTGTATAACTGCCTCCCAGATGCAATACCCCTGCTGTAACTTTGTGTCATGGAATGCCCTGCACAGTGCATTCTAACAACTATTCTCAAACTTCTACTTTTTGACTAGGACATACCAAGGTATCAAGGAGCTGGTACAGCAAATCAGCACTATGGAAAACACAGTCTTGAAGGACAGCATCCCTAAGAAAAAACTTGTGTTTGCTTGTATGTACTCACCATCTGCAGCTGAGTCTTCTCTCCTGGTAATCTCTGAAAAGAAACACAGTTTTGTTATTTCTGATGGGAAAAATTCTCATCTGTTGTGTCCCCTATTACCAGCACTAGCAAGTACAGTGAGCGTTCACCCATTTGGTGACTCAGTATACACAAAACAGCACTTGAAAGTGACAGGAAATAGAAGGGCCTAAGAAGAGATGGCAGTAAAACGGACTCTTCACTGATCCCAGGTTCTCTGAAGTAGCTGGGCCCAGGCAGAGCTGGGATCACAGGTGCTGCATGTGTGTATGACCTGGTCCTGTCCAATACAGCAGGTATGCTGTCCTGCGCTAGCTAAGTATTTCCTGTCTCAGTCTGGTGCATTGAAGTAATCTAGAACTGAAACAACAAAGGCTGTGGTGAGAGGTGGAGAGGCTAAATGCCAGCTGGAGAAGCACCAGGATCCTCTTTCTGCACCTTGCAATGAGAGAACATTGTATTACACTGTGTATTTTATGTGGAGATAGGTAACTCAGAAACCTCCCCTAGGGATTATGCTGCAATTTATGTCTTCTTCCCAACTCTGTCCTTGTCTGAAACAGTCCAAGTTGCAGCAACTCTTCCCCACTTCACAGGAGAAAAGTGGTTTAGCAGGTGTTCCTCAGAACGGCCAGGCCATCAGACTGTCTGCCTCTCAAACTAATGAATGTGGCCTTGGCCTGGAATGGGAGGGAGGAGATCAGTAATGCAATTAGGCCATTGAAAGCTTCCTGCCATGGCGTTTGTACATCTGTTCTGGTGTTGCTCGGCAATGCCCGATAAGAGGAAATTTGCTTTTAGTCTGATGTCTGTTCAGAGTATCACTGTTTTGCAGAAACCAACCCCAGCTCCCTCGCCAGTCTTGCATCCCTGCTCAGCAGGAGATAGAGGGCAGCAGGGAGCGCTGAGACCAGCCCAGCTTCCTCGGGAAAGCTTCCCCAAAAGATTTTCTGGGTTTTGCCCTAAGAAGGATGACAATTGCTGTGAGCTGATCCTGGGAAAACCTGGCAGGCCTACCAAAAAAAAGGGTCCATCTGCTAGAACACCATCACTTGCCAGCAGCCTGCCACTGGCAATCTTGCAACAAAATGTCTGCACCGTCCTCAGGTCGAGCACCAGATTAACTGAAAACCAGTAGATTTACAGCCAGGGGGGATCTTTTAATCTGTAAGCATACCAGAAAGAAGAAAGTGCAGTCACAGCCTTCCTTTCAGCAGGATGAGGTTATCTGGGAACACTTACCTGAGTCTCTACTGTAAGGAACGACCTCTGCTGGCATGCCTAAAATATATACACAAAGATGATACAGGTTAGCATCCATCATGAGTGTGCCCAGCTGCTGCCAGTGCCAGCCCTTATAACTCAGCTGGAATTAGCGTGGCTGTGCACAAGTGACAAGATGGGTTTGAACACATGAGAGAGGGCAGCTCTGCTGTGGGTTACACAGTTCCAAAGTGAGAAATGCGAATGGATTATTAACCTCCCATATTCCATCTCTCATGATGTCTCAGAGGAGTCTGATTCTGCCTGACTCCAGATAAATTAGCTCTGCTGATGCCAATCTGAATGAGCTACTTGTGCATCTGGGCTGCGATAAATTTAAGATGTTAAATACATGATTAAAGCCTTAACTTATTTACATCCATAGGTCTGTACCATAAGATGAAAGCCATTTCTGTGTGCTGACACAACAAGCTTTCTCCACCTGCATTATACTTATTTTCCATTTTCCCTTTGGAAGCAAAGAAAACACCTTGAGATGGTGTGGTCCTCACTGCTGATGTGACTGCAGACTTGGTAAGCAGAGGTTGTGAGAGATATTTTCAAAACTCTGCAGCATTTCAGTATCAACAGTGCAGAGCCAGGCAGCAGGACTTCTCCCACAACAGTGGATCTTGCTGTTCTCCTGCTTCAAGTGTTAAGCACAGGGCATGGCTGAGTATTACTTGGGCTTCACCTTTCCTACAGCCACATTCTGAGTGATCTTTTCCTATGTCTATACATATTAATACACTTATGTTCCAAAGTCGAACCGAAGAATAGCCAAAATTACCCCTCTTTTTGTTTATATTTGCTGTCTCTAGTAAAAATCAATACTGTTGTCACTTTGTCTTACCTCTAAGTAAATGGCCTTCAGTCTTGTGTCTTCTTAAGTCTTCCCCATCACTGTCTGGATAGAGAAAGTGTTTTTTCATTGCATGCAAGAAAAACATTCCAGCAGTGTCCGAAAAGGCACTACTGTAGTTGTTTGCTCATAATGCAATAATAGCAGTGGACTATGCAGGTAAAAATCCAAGGCTTGGGCAAGCAAGGATCTATGTCAACTGCTTTTGCCTCTCCATTCTCTGCAAAGCTGACTGAACAAGAAGAACATTTTCAAAATTTGAAGCTGAAGTAATTTGTGTAAAGGGATGCTGTGAGAAAGCTCTTATTTAAACACAGGCAGTAGCAACACTCCAAATGCAACTCATTTGTTCTTTATCAGCTCATGGCTTTCTGTAATGAAATTATGCAGTAACAGCATTCTCACTGCCATGCTGCCTGTCACTTAGTCTCATCTTCCATGAATTTAATGCTCAGTGGCAGCCAACGAAACTTGATACGCTCTTGAGGTTTGCTGACTGGAAAAGAAATGCCAGATGTGGTACAGCACTGTCAGCTGCTGCTGTACACTGACTATTGGGGTGTAGTAGAAGGACTGAGATTAGTAGGTTAAGGGAGGTTCTCCTTCTCCTCTGCTCTGCCCTGGTGAGGCCTCATCTGGAGTATTGTGTCCAGTTCTTGGCCCACCAGCTCAAGGAGAACAGGAAGCTGCTTGAGAGAGTCCAGCACAGAGCCACAAAAATGATTAAGGAAGTTGAACATCTTCCTTATGAGGAGAGCCTGAGGGAGCTGGGGCTTGTTAGCTTGGAGAGGAGATGACTAAGGGGTGACCTCATCAATGTTTATAAATATGTAAGGGGTGAGTGCCAGGAGGATGGAGCCAGCCTTTTCTCAGTGATGCCCAGTGACAGGACAAGGGACACTGGGTAGAAGCTGAGGCGTAGGAGGTTCCATGTGAACCTGAGGAAGGTTTTTTTTCACCGTGAGGGTGACAGAGCACTGGAACAGGCTGCCCAGGGAGGCTGTGGAGTCTCCCTCTCTGAAGATACTCAAGAACTGTCTGGATGCATTCCAGTGTGATCTGCTTTAGATGATCCTGCTCTGGTAGGGGGGGCCTGGAACAGATGATCTTACAAGGGTCCCTTCCAACCCCTGACATTCTATGATTCTATTCCACTCCTGCTATAGCACAGGCTTCAGCTGAGACCATAAACATACGGAGGATCACTGAAGTTGTGACCTTTTATTTTGGGAATAAATCTTGCAGCAGAGTTCCACATATCTGAAACTTCCAACTCCCACACAAGCAAGAGGCAGGTGCTCTTCTACTGGGACTGATATTCTCTCTTCTGCACAATTTGTTACTTTTTTCAGAGCTCTACAGAATTGCTACTGAATCGCTGCAAGTCTCCTGTGTGGATCTTTCCTGAACATGCACCCAGACCAAATTATGTATCAGGATAAAAATAAATCCTCTTTACCTTGTGTATGTTCATCCATGGACTCATGGGATGAGTCTTCAGCCTCTTCTTCCCTTTGTGAAAGTATGAGATTTCTTTCCAATCTCTTCAGGAGTTTCAGTTTTTCATCTGTTTTATACATAGAGAAAAAAATACTAGAAACAGCTATTTACATTTTCTCTCTTCTGCAGTGACAGATTTCACAATGCTTCATTAAGGATTGTCTGGCAGGAAATCACACCCTGAGTCTTATTTTAGTGGTGTTTTTTTGCATACAAGTAATAGAAGGGATTACAAATGACAGCCTTATTCCTTTACTGTTTAGATGTTTGTAAGTAGATGCCTGAAGTTTCATATTCTGGCCTTTAGTTTACTCATAATGCTACCCTTGTGAAAATCCCCATTGCCTGCAGCTGCAGCTGGAAGATGTTTTAGCCAGGTAATAGTGGCTCACTGTTCCCTGGGCTACTTCTCCGTTCACCCCTGTGACTTATGCTGACTGCCCTGTTTATGCCGCAGTGCCAGCACCCTCTCGTGGCACAAGAGCAGAGCCCTCCCAGCAGCCTCACTGGGGAGGAGAAATCTACCAGATGTTGCACCTGGGCTGGAGCTGCAAGTGATTCTTAACAGCTTCAGATTCAGCGTTGTGCTGGAAGCCAGCAGGTCCATGCCCCTCGTCATTAATGGCTGCACTATTTGAACACACAGCTAGACATGTGCAGGAGCAGGAAGGAGGGCCCTGCTGTGACAAACTTTCCTAGTCTGACAGGTGACCAAAGCTGGGCTGCAATTTGGGTTGGGAGGTCTCTCCACGTCATGAACATCAAGGCAGTTAAGTGGCAAAGGATGTCTGTGAGGGTCTCCAGTTAAATTCAAGGTCATCTTTAGTGAGTGCAGCTCTGTGATCTATCAAAGACAATTAATGAATCTATGGGCCCTGTGGAACTGCACTTAGTTTCTTACTGCACAGCCATGCAAATGAGAAGTGCAGTGGAGTCCATTTGTATCTTATTGCTAGGTTCAGCACCCTGAGTGGCATCCTCCATCCACTCCTTTCATGCTGCTGCTGGGCTCATTTGCAAAAAATATTTTCAGTGTCTCAGTTCAAATTTCTTACCACTACAAGAGCTTGGAGGGGTCCAGGCTGGCTGGAGAGCAGTCATGTAAAACAGTGTCCTGAGTGTCATCAATCCAGACAGGCAGAAAAAACTGGGGCACACTTTTAAGTCAGAGATATTTCTTTGGCCTCGCCAGCCCAGGACCTTTCCTCCTCACACAAGTTCATTTCCCCAGAAGAGACCAAGTCAGATTAAGTAAATACTGTCTCTGACTCATGTCATCACTGTACCTTCCTGACTTTTCAAAGCAGCATTTCTAGACATTTCAGTTGTTCACTAGTAATCACCTCACTGCAATAATCTTAACAAAGCAGCGGATGAGCAGCCAGGCAGGACTCACCCTTTCCCTTGCAGCTGGGCAGCTGCCTGTATCCAGATGGGTCAGTTGTTTTCAGCAAGAGGTAGAGAACAGCCATTGCCCTGACTCCTTTCTTCTCTATGGCTTTCAGGCAGGCTGCACAGCCTCCAGGCAGGACACTACAGCTGTTGAGGAGCTGAAAGATAGTTAACTAAGTTGCAAATAGTCCTTCCCATAAAACACAGCATGCAGAAACATATTCTGCTGCACAAACAAATGCATCTCACCTCTGGGAAACATCATCCCTTTGGAGTCTGTACAAATCCAGTGATTTTTGCACTTGGAGAACACCCAAGTCTCATCAATCTACTGCCCTTTGGCACAATTTAGATACCTTCTAGCATATCAGATAACTAGGCTGCATCTTTTGTTTCCCTCAGGTATATCACAGAAGCATAATAGCATCTGTATAACAATGTCTTACAAAGGATACCTGTTTCTGCAGTAACTTACATTGCTCTTTTCTTCGGGATTCAAGATAGGTGGTTCAGTGGTGGCTAACCCTTTCACAAGGCGCTCCCAGAAGGACTGGTTCATGTTCTCTTGATTCTCCAAGTAACTGGCATCAGCAGCAAAAGCCCTCTGGAAAATGTCTGAGAGAGAAAACAAGCAAATCAGTGTGCAGCGGCAGGGGTAGGTTTCATGATAGTGTTCTTGTGGTGGTGTATCACGGCTAACATGGTGCCCAGTGTCAGCATGTGTAGGAGAGTAGTGCTGTACTGTGTAGAACAGCTGTGTCTGCCAGAAACCAGAACAATGTCAGTAGTCTGAAACAAACTGCTCATGTCCTTGTGGTGCCACTGTCTCAGCTGGAGAAGCAGGGGAAGTATTCCCAGCTACTAATTCTGACCATGCAGTTTTACAGACAGACAAAAAGGACTGGATACCAAGGAACTGAGATAGCTCATTAGGCATTTAATGCACAGCATTACAATCTTCATGCATCTGAATTCCCACCATCACGCATGGCCAAGGCCTGATGAGAGGCCTGTGGAAGAGCTGGGAACTTACTGCTGGTCTCCTACAAGCAAGGAGACAGGTGAAGCATGTTTTCATAGGAAACAAGTTTCACTGGCTTATGACCATTCCACCATAATGTATGTGTATGTCTCTTGTGAATTAGACAAAGGTTTGACCTTTGTGCGATCCTTACCTTGCTGTTCTTCACCAAGATCTGGGAATAGGACATTGAAGTTCTCCATCGCTGTGCCTGTTCAAACAGGTAGAAAAAGCATACTTAGAAACAGCTCAGTCTGAGTTTCTCTGTTTTTATGGCTTGACTCTGTGCAAAGATGGCACTTCAGTTTTGAAATCACTTCTCTGTTGCAATGGGAGTTTCACATCATGATTCATTTACCCTCACAGGACCCATTCTCACCTCCTCTGAGTGAGTCCTCCTGGGCTGGCCTTTGGTTATTAAGAAAGAACAAAAGTCTGATCATCATGAGTAAAATGAAAAGAAGTCCTACTTGATCATTCACATTGTTGGGTTTTATAGCTACCAAGGTATCTAATTAACTCTTTACCACAGATGTGAGTAATTTAATATGTCTTCTTCCATTCACAAAACAGAACAATTATTCCTCACCTCTGACATTCTTACACCTAAAAGATACCAGTTGGGGAGAACAGGTGAAGAAGACTTGGAATTATTGTCTCAGGGAAGAGTTTGACACCTCAACGTCTGCTCCTCCCAAGTTGTCATGAAAAGGAAATTTCCACTAACTTTATAAATTAAAACTTTTTAAGTGTTGATCCCACTTTCTTACTGGGATTCACCATGGAAAGGAAACATTCTAACATACCCCAAACCCAGTGTTTCTTTTTGTTCTCTTTTTGTTGTGAGGCTGTTTTGCTCTGATGATGCCATTTTTTATGGTGATTATGGTTCTGAACGGTTGCCGCCTCCTGCTGTGGTCCAGGCATCCTGCACTGACTGCATCTCCTCTCATGCAGCACTTCAACTTAAACACAATTGTATGAGAGATGCAAAAGAAAATTTTAGGGGAGCCTGAGGTACCACTATGTAGGGTGCCACACCCACACTTTTTCTTACAATATGACTTTTGGGTCCATTCAACAACATATTTTCAATCAAGCAGTTTGAAAACTAAACATTTCCTTTAAATTTTCCACATGGAAAACTTTCTTTTCCTACAGACACTTTCAGTTGTCTGGAGACCAACATATCAGTCAGAAAAATATTCCAGTACAAAACCCACACCAGAGCCAGTTAAGGATAGAAGAACATATAAGCAGAACCATCTCCATTCTGGAAACAGGACAACTTTTTGTCAGGTCTCAAGGAAATCAGACACAAACAGACTCTAAAATCTCCAAACCCATCCCTCTTTGGAACCAAGGTCAAGGTCCCTTGGCTTTGGTATGTTGGTCATGCTGGGGGCTTTCTGTTCTTCAAATGATGCAGTCCTTAGTTTGAAACTCTTTTACCCACTGGTTTGTTTATTGCTTCTGGGAAGGTTACTTCGTCTTGTTAACCCTATTTAAAGGCTCAGCCCAGAAAACTGCTCACCTACCTCCTAGATGCATTGGGAGAAAATAGTCATTTACTATCTTAAGAACACTTTGAATAGTAGCTTTTATCAAACCACCTGACACACCTGGAAGAAGTGGCAAGGTTTTGGACAAACAAGCTTTGGGCTCTCTCAGTCTAGTAAAATCTCTCCCACAACCCTTCCCTGCCCTACAGTCTGTGCTGCTGCAGCTGTGACAGCAGTGCTGACAGTTGCTGGCAATGTTAGGCTCTGAGCACCCAGGAGGGAATGCAGGAAGCACATCTGTCCTCTGCCTGGACAAGCAGTAGCTGATGTTGAAATACAGGAACCCAGCACACCACACCCTGGGTAAACTTGTTCTCAGCCACACAATAGAGAACATGATTTTTGTGCAGTTACGGATCTCCAGCTGTGGTTTTCAGCCTTTTTCAGCATCTTCCTTGCTTTCCTATTTACTTAGCTTAAACCTTGCAACAGTGTTTGCTTTTGTAAATTAAATCCTTTAGGCCTCTTTGTGGCACAGTTGAAACACTAGGCCTAAAGGAACAAAATTACTTCAAGTATAAATATTTCTTCTCTCACTGATTAATTCCATTTCACACAAACATTTTCAGATTTTACTGTTAAGTGAAATTCAGTAGGTTTAGCTTTGGGGCTCCTGATCACTAGTGAAGGCCACTTTCATTGGCACATTCAAGGCATTTTGCTTTTCCTGTGACAAAAACTTGTCACAGTAGCTGCCTTATGCCAGCTGCCTGCCATGGCAAAGACAGTGAGCAGGTAGGCAGCAGCAGATCTCCCACCACACAAAGGAAGAACAATACTGAAGGCAAACACTGTCCACCTCTTTTGCTATCAGACTCATTTACCTTAAAATTGTTAAGGTGCTGGCCCAAATGACCGCATTGCTCAGCTCTACCAGCAACAGAAACACACCTGCCTAATGCTCTTATGCATCCCACTAAGATAAGATCTGGGTGCCACAGGAAGCATCTAGAAACAGCCAGCTCCTGTCTGCTGTGCCTCCAGCACAGTTAAGCCCAGTCAGTCACACAAAGCTTTCCATAAGGAAGGAAGTGTGGTACCTAATTTCTCTGTGGACAATTAACTCCCCCATGGCTCTTCTGGAAAGAAAATAAGATCTAAACAATGGATAAGTATAAGCATTTAATTATTGTATATTTTAAAAGTGATTTAGTTGATTATACCTCACAATGAGGCTAGGGTGGTGATATACTGGCATTACAACTGGCCCATGAGCTCACTGAGGAACGACATGAACCACAGACCTCATCTTGCTTTCCCTACAGTAACCCAGAACGTAATTTAAGTGAGGTCTTTTTAACCTATTAGAATAAAATTTGTGTGCAGTCAAACTGCTATCTGTTTAGAAAGTGAGGGTAACAACTACCATACATGGCAGCTGAAAGCTGCTGAAATGTATCTGGGTGAAATTGTTCAAAGGGATAGTAAAAAAATGCAAATAAAGTGGGTTTAACTTCCAAAACAAAACAAAAGCAAACCTGAACCTTTTCCCTTTGAAACTGCCTTTACTGTTCATTTTAACTTAGATGCTGACATCAAATCCTGCTAAATTCTATTTTAAATGTAACATTAAGTCACTCCCTGTCTTTCTTTGAGACCAAACAAGCTTCATGAAGTGCTCCTTAGCCCAGTCCTAGCAGCTGGTTCCACAGGAAGAAGTCCCGGAGGACTACGACCATGGTGAAAACTGGTAGCTTTCTCCAGTGAGACAACAAAAACTGATCCACAGCAGCTCAGTTTGAAACCATTCCCACTCTGGTTTTCTCAGGCAGTGGCACCAGTGCCATTTGTCTGCTTGCCTTCCTGTTGTCAAATACAGTTGAAACACAACACAGAAGCAGCAAAACTCAAAGCCTTCACTTTTTATCGTGTCCTCACAGAGGCATGTGGAGAGATCCAATGAGTGTATGTTGCTGTGAGAAAAGCAGCTCCCCAGGCTCATGGTAAGCAGAGGTGCAGATCCTCCACCCCTGGCCACTGGCGCCTCCTTCCTCTCTGCCTTCGCAGCAACCCTGGTCACGGTGGCCGTGCTGCTGCCAGCCCTACGCCTGCAAGCCTGGTGCGGTTTGCTGCCTGTTCTCCAGGCAACAGATCGGCAGTGCTCCCACACTCATTTACATGCACCATCTGAAATTACCTGCTTTGTATTTCTCCTGCTGCGTGCTCCTCTCTGTGGTTGCTGGAAAGCTCTGAAGGGAAGACAATAAGCTCATCAGAAGCCAGAAGAGCTCGTACATGTAGTCTGAGTAAAGGTAAGGCAAACAAATCATCCACTACCCATAAAGTACAGGGCTTGCCACGAGGATTTCATGGAGGAAAAAAAAACAACAAAAGCATGGGGAAGTTTAGCCAAGAAGATGCAGAGGTTACAGGGAAGCCCTGTGACCTGCCCCCACAGCACGACCCCTTAATAGTGTCGTGATGCCTTAGGGAGGAATCAACCAACCACCAAGAGCTGCAACACAACCCCAGAACACCCTCAGCCTTGAGCACAAGAAACTCCTTAAGTCCTGCCCAGCGCTCACCTGCAGTGCTGTGCGGTGGTTTGGGATCCTGGGGCTGGGCGTGTGTAGTGCTGGCCCCAGCACAGGATAGCGTCGGGGCTGGCACTGGGGCCTCACGTGGCCTGTCCTGACTCACGGCAAGAGAGGCAGTAGCTCTGTGTCATCCTCTGCGGTGCTGCTCTGGGCATGCTGGGAGGAACTGGCTCCTTTCCATGTCTCTTAGCTCTAGAGAAGGGGGCTGAGGGCCAGTTCCCCCCAGCATGGGGGACAGGAGCTGGATGGCCCCCAGCCTGTTTCAGGCACCAACAGACCTCAGTTGCCCTGATGAGCCAGAACCCCCAATCCCTGCCAGTGACAGCTCCAGGGCAGCCTCTGTTTGGGCTGCAGGCCCAGGCCTGCATGTCTGAGTCACAAGGTGTTTGGGGGGTGCCAGGATCCCTCTCTGAAGAGAAATGGCCAGGGCTCCCATAAAGCCAAGCAGGGACTCCATAATGGCAGTTTGCAGGCCCAGGCACAACGCCCTCCTGTCCCACATCTCTGGGCTCAGGAGAGAGGCACAGAGGGAATGCCGCTGCTGGGGGCAAGGTGGCTTTTGTACCACACTTAAAAGAAGTGGGATACTGTCAGTAGGAGTCAGGTCCAACCTTCTCCCTCCCATCCCACGTTGTCCCCGAGGCAGGTGCACTGCTTTTATCTCTGTGCCCCAGGGCTGCAGTGTCCTGTGGAGAGCAGCTGGGCTGATGACAGGAAAGAAAGTGTGCCCTCCATCGTGCCTGTCTCTAGCCACCAGAAAGGATGCTGAAAACAGCCAGAGCCACCTCTGGACTACAGATAGATATGCCCAAGGAATGACAGACTATGAACCACGTTCAAAACCTTCCTCTGTTTGCTCTGCACACAAAGTCAGCAAGGGCTCCTGTGTGGATAAAAGGCACAGCTACCAAGCTAGGGGAAAAGTACTTTACATCATCCTGACAAGGTGATAAGCTTGGTATCAGCATGATCTGCTGTGCTTGCAGGTGCGTGGGGTATGAATGAGGTGGAGCAGCCTGCCTTGCTTGCCAGGAGCCGTCTGGGTTGTGAGGAACGATGCTTAAGCCAGGCCTGAGCCCGTGGGCATGAACAATTCCCCTGACTCCGCCCCAAGCTATCTGCTTACTATCAGGTAGGGATCCCACTGCCTAAGCCAGCTGAAGCAACTAAAAGATTTCCTAAGTGAACCTTCCCAGCCAAGCATTTGCTTTATGACAAAGGGTCTCCCAGGCCTTGTCAGGCATTCCATGACAGCTTTCCACCTGAACCTCTGTCAGGTACAAAAGTTCTCTGACTGACTGGAAGTTAGATTGATGCCATATGAGGTGTGCTTTTCCAGCAACACAGGGAGTGGGTGCAAATCCTCCATTTGTTACAGAGTCAGGCATCACTCCCAGCATGCTGCCTGCTTGCTCATAGAAAGCAATCCGGAGCAGCTCAGGCTGCAGTCCAGCCTCCAGTCCCAAATTAGCCTGAGGGAATGGCGGCAAACTGGGTTTTTCTTTGCCCTCTTACAGCAATCTTTTGCTATCTGTAACTCAATAATGGCATCTTGAGTCTTGATAACAGCAAATACCAGAGACCAGATTAGACAGTCCTGAAAGACAAGGGTCCAGAGCTTTGCACTGTCCACAGGCAGTTTCCTGCACGATGGTGACCACCTGCACATCCTTACTGCCTGGCTGTGCACCACCAAGTGCTCAGGCTCTCCTGCTCTGTATAGGCTGCTACACACTCTCGGCCATTCAAGAGAACCAATTTCCTTTACGAGTTTCATGCTCTTTCTTCTGGCAGGAGATACAAACTGCTTCCTCCTAATTCTCACTGCCTTTCTTAGAATAACTGAAAGCATTTCTCTATTTGAGTTTGCTTACCTGTAGTAAGATCAGTAGTGCTCTCCTCTGAGCCTTCCTTTTCCATCTCGATACATGCAAGTTCTGCACAGTATTACACTGAAGCCATTCCTAGGCCGTTTTCTCTTTAGGGAGCTGCTCCTCCACTAGCAGATGATGGCTTCTGACCCAGCCAGCCTTCAGCAGAAAGAACAAGAGAGTAGGAAAGGCAGACCTCTCCTGCACACAAGAGCAGAAAGAAGCAGCCCAGCTCAGCATCTAACATCTGCACTGAAATGCCTGCATTTTCACCTTGGTGTTTCTCACTGCAGCTGCCCCAGGGTAAATCACAAAGTCAGCCCTTCTTAGGCCAGTCTTTCACCTTTGGCTCCTGGTACTCTCACCTAAGAAAGCACTCCAGTTTCTGTGACCCACTCAAGAGGTAACTCCAACCATTCTCCTGCTGGACAAAAACACAGGTCTGGGTATGTCTTCATTTCAGTAGGATTTGTTACAGTCTGGTTTAAGAGTTCCATTTTCTCAGCAAGCATTGGGTCTAAGCATGTCACCTGAAAACACATGTGAAGAGCAACAGCTGGTGTCAGGGGAGACTACTGGGACATTCCAACAACACTGACTGTAGGAGGTGTGGCCACATTGTCATTTGTCACACTGAGCTAACAGTTTCACTTTGGTACAGTTGCTTTCTGAGCAGAGGGCATGCAGAGCAGTTTGTGTAGCTACTTAGCTACTGATGCTTCTGGGGAGAGGATTTGCACTGCCTGCAGTAGGCGTGCATTGATTTTTTTCTTTTACAGTTCTTTTTGGTTGAGTTTTTTTCCTTTGGGGCGGGTTTTAAGTAGGCTGTTCCACAAGCTTTCCATGAACGCCTATGCAAGTGCCTTGTCTCACCTGCCCTATTTAAACCGATGTAATACTCTGCACCTACTTCTGCTGGCAGTACATTATCTAACAATTATAACGCTGCATCGTGTACATGTGCTTATTTTGCCCTTATTTGGGAACTGTCCTCTGAGAGGGAAATGGTGATTTATTCTCTGTATGCTGAGAAAATTGCTTCCAGGAGAGGCTGAGAGACATGAGACACATGCTGAGCACCCCTAGAGCGTGACACTAATTGGTACAGTGTGTGTGTGTGCAGATTTGTCACACAGGCAAGTAGCATGAAAAATGCAGAAATACTCCTAGGGGAGTGTAGGAGGGGCCCAGCAATGGTACCTATTCAGAGCAGCAATTGTTCAGTCACCACATTTCTGACAGACTAAAAGAGTCTCTTTGACATGACACCTCTTGCCCTACCCTGAGACTTGTATGCAAAAGGTTGGTAACTTAGCTGTTACTTTTCTCTTTAAACAAAGCCATATCCCAGCAGACTGTGAAGTAGACTCACCCTGGAAGGGCCAGCGGTGACAGCTGTACCAAATTAAATTAGTGGCTGTTGCAGACCCTCCTGACAGACTCTGGAGAAATACTGTTTCTCCTTCTTTCCAAAGATACTATTGCTAATAGCAGGCTGCCCCACAGCTGCCCTGCACATTCTTGAATCTCACAGGTAGTTTTTGTTGGGTTTGGGTTTTTTTTGACGGGGAGGAGTGTGGTTTTCCTGTGTGGGTATCATGGAGATGTTAAGCAGCTCTCTGTGCATTTGCTGATAAAGACTTGAGTCTACACAGAGCGTCAGATTTTGCTACAGCAGGTCTGGACCTGCTGTGGAGCAGCTTCTGAGCCACCAGCAGCTGTGTTACAGCACAGTGTGCACTGCTCAGGTGTGCCAGAGGCACACAGACAAAGCCCTTAGTATTTTGTGCCACTTAAATGTTACTGTAGCTGCTCCTATAAATGCAGTCTCCAGTTTGGCAAAGGCCAAATGCTCCAATTTTCTGCAACCGCACAGAAAGAATTCCTCCCTCCACCAAGTGATCAGTGTTTAGACATCCACTCTCTCCTGGGACCAGAAGCTAGAGAAAAAAGCCACCAGTTCCTCACACTACTGAGTTCCCTGGGGGTCCTTCAGTGCATGTTGAACACTTGTGCAAACGGCTGCCATCGTGTGGCCTCATCCCTGGCCATGAGGACAGTGTGCAGGAGGCCCTTGCTCCCAGCCTGCCCTCCATGCCTCTCCATAAGGTGTTTTTCAGTTTTACTTGCCTCTGCCGACACTCAGCTCAGCAGGCACAGGGGCCCACAGCCTGCCAGAACGAGACCTTCTAGGGCACGGCAGGGTTCAGTGGCTGCTGTGTGATAAAATGAGAAGCTCTGCACGGTGGGAATGGAGCAGAAGTGAAGGCCAGTTCAGACTACTGCCCTGCAAAGCAAAATCGTCATTACACAGCTTGAGTGTCTTTTTGAAACGTGCCACGGTTCTGCACAGCAACACAGCAGCTTATATGGCAAGTGCCTCTCAAAGGACAGAGATGCAAAGGTGGCAGCACTCATCTCAATGTCACAGTACCTCCAGGTCACAATCCCCAGCCAACTGAGGCAGTGGTTTGGTTGCCAACACCCAAAGCACACTGTTACTACTGGAGCGTGAAAACCTCCTATAGATGTGGCTCCGCCTAAAGCTATAGATGTGGCTCAGGCTCTAATGAAACTGCTCCATTCTGGCATCCTTCTAAAAGCCTTCAGAACAGTTCACCTGTTCTTCAGGCTGGGAAAAGGTCTCAGACCACCAAAATATCTCAGCTACCAACAGCCTGAGCTGCAAGGGTGCCCAAGAACCCATCTCTCTCCAGGCATGCAGAGAGCACACTGTCATCTCCTGCTACCTTGAACTTGCAGTGGAGAGAACAGCACCACTAATAGGGCACATACACCAGTCTCCTAATTCAGAATACACAAAATCCACTCCAGAGAAGTTTAATGCAGGTTCCAGGGGCATTATATTCTGAAAAAAAACACAGTACAAAGCAAAAAGCCAGTAGAGTCCCCCCAGTCTTTAAAATAATCAAATATATCAAAGCTCCATCTACTACAAAGCTGCAGACCACAGCACCTGCTAGAAGCAGCAGCTCAAGCCTGGGACCAGCAGGCTTCTATACCTCCCAGAGATGGTCTGCAATAAGCAGCATCCAAACAAGAGCCTGGTCTTGTGGAGCCTTGGGGAACTACTGAGACTCCCTGAAAGGGAAACCAAAAGCACTGAATTCTGTATCACCATGAGCTGACCAACATCCCCGCTGAAGACTGATCCTACAGTGCTCAGCCTCTGAAAAAACACATGTCCTGGGAGAAGCAGTACCTTCAGGAGGGCATCCCCAGGACACAACTGCTTTGGCCACACCAACCACATGGTGACACTCCTGTAAGAAACCCTGGGGTCAGAGGAAAAGCAAGAACCATTACAACAGCCCATCAGGAGACCAGGAAAGGATCTGAGGGACACAGCACACTACTGGCTGGGAACAGGAACGGTCAATGGATCTCAAGGGAAGAGGTCAGCCCATCATCACCATCTCAGGGATGTCTGTGGCACCTTCTTGTCTCCCATTCAGTCACTGCATGAAGAATCTCTGGATAATTTGTGCAAGGGCTTCTGGTGGTCTCTAGCTCATCCAACACATGCTCATACAAAGCACAGCTAAACTCACAGTAGGATGAAGCTGTTCAGGGCCTTGTCCAGACAAATACTAATTTTTATCCAGTGACAGAGGTCTCAGGACTTCACTCCAGCACACCTAGAATAAGGAAGTGGATGGGCCACAGAGTAACTGCCTCTGAGAAGACAAGCAGGTGCTTGCCCTTTATCTACCAATCTTGTATGACAGCACAACCTCTCATCACTGGACACTGACCCCAAGCAAAAGTGCAATGATTCATAGCTGCTCCCTGCTAAATTCTACAGGGCTGCTCTGAACCACTAATTTCCACCAGAAGCAGACAAGCCTCCCAGTTGTGCAGCCTGACAGCAAAGCATAACTGGCTAGGGGAGCTGAGCCAAAGGCTGGAGAAGCACTCAATCGTGCAATGGAAAACAAATTATATTCTCTTCCCAAGGAAAACAAAACTGAGCTCGAGTGAGGACCTAGCTGAGCAGCAACCAGCTGATGTCATACCTGCCTGAAAACAACATGACTAATATTAAGGCACCCACTAAAGATTGCAGAGATCACATTGCCATAATCCAGCTGGAGAACGATATACCGAGACATTTAAAGCCTGCTGGGAAGCATAAAGATCTTTACTGACACAAACTTCATGGGCTCGACAAACATTAAATATGAACAGTGTGTCTGCAGCTCTAGATGTCTGCTGGAAATCTGAGATAAACAGAGGAGTGGTGGGAAGGGAAGAGAGATTTCCTTCTTGCCAACTGCCTCCCTAGAGAGGACAAGCACCTCATCACAGGTGCCAGCAAAGGCACTCTCCTGTGGCACACACACCAGCCAGGCGAGCCCGATGTCCCCACCTAGCCCTGACAGCACGCACAGGTGAAGGCTGAGACACCCTCCAAACCACCGGGATCACCAAACAGATGCTCAGCTCTGATGCCAGCAGGGGCACAAAGCACCTCAAAGGCAAGTCAGGCGACTCCTGGAGCTGACAGCAGCCAGGTCCGCGGCCCCCGGCGCACGACCCTCCCATCACAGCCCCCGTGCGCAGGGCGGGAGGCGAGCCCGATCCCGCGGGGCAGGCGGACGGACGGGCAGGCTCTGGACATCCACGCCGGTGGCAGGGAGCCGGGCGTCCCGCGGCCCAGCCCAGGCAGGCAGGCAAAGAGCAGGCGGGGCAGGAGCACAGCGGTTTATTGGCAACACAAGCAGAGGCGGCGGCGGCAGGCCCCGAGCGGGGCGGGGGCGGCGGTGCTCCGGCGAGGAGGGGGCCCGGGGCCGCCCCGGGCCTACGTCAGCGTCTCGCCCTTAGTGACCTGCCGGGAAGAGGAAACGGTTCAGTGCGGCCTGCCTCGGGCCGCAGTGCCCGCCCGCCCCGCCGCGCCCGCCCAGCTGCTCACCCGGGCCTCGATGTACTCGATCCTGCGCTCCAACGCCGTCAGCTTCTCGTTGAGCGTGGCCAGGCGGGACCGGCACGACATGTCTGCGGGGAAGCGGCAGTGAGACCGCGGGCGCCCGCCTGGCCCAGCGCCACCCCCCCCGCCGCCGCCCCGGCGCTCTCACCGAAGGAGTTGAGGAAGTCCGCGATCTTTTTGATGGAGCTGGTGATCACCTCGATGTACTCGCGGTTGGCCCAGTCCTGATGGATCTCCCGCTGCACCGGGTCCTCCTGCACCGACATGGCCGCCGCCGCCGCCCCGCCGCGCCTGCGCGGGCCGCGCCCCCCCCGCGACACACACACACCCCCCGCGCCTGCGCCGAGCCGCCGCCGCCGCCCGCAACATCCACACACACACCCCCCCCCCCCGCAACACACAGACCATCCCCCCCCGCGCCGGCGCCGAGCCGCCGCCGCCACCGGCCCGCCCGCTGCCTCAGGGAGTGCGAGCGGGGCCTGGCCGCGCCGCGTCGTCGTCGTCGCTGCTGTCCGTACTGCTCCGGCTGGCCTCCTCCTGCAGGGGATGCCCCCATCAGAGCCGAAGCTGCTCCCCTCCCATCCCATCCCGCTCCACCCGCCGGCTCGGCGCTGCAAGAGCGACTCCAAGCCGCGGCAGCGTCCCTTGTGCAGAGGTACCTCGGCAGGACTTTCCGCGGAGCCGTCCTCATCGGAGTTCCTCGCTTCGGAGGCTTGAGACAAAATTTCTTCTCCCTGAGTGGAAGGCAAAAGACCTGTACTGAGGCATACAAAGCAGCCAAAGCTTGCCCGGACGAAACAGGAGAAAGCAGCATCCCGTTGCCATTGTGAATAGAAAGCTTTTCAGTAAAAAGAAGGCTTTGACTGCCTTGCTTCTGCAGGATATCGAGTGAATGGCCAGAAGAGGCTTCTGTTAAAGCCACACAAGAGAATATGTGGAGTGTTGAGGAGACCTTCACCTCTTTTCTTCTTTGCATATGGTCCTTTCCACTGGACAGAGGAAGGGATCCCCCGTACTCATTCATTACAAGCGGTAACAACTGGTCACTTAAGTGTCAGAGCCCCCAGAGGTGCAGGCCCTTGATCCTGAAATAAAATCCCCCTTTCTGCTACACCAGACATGGCTGTATTGACAGCACATAGACAAGGCACTCTGAAGTTGGCCTTTTAGCAATCCCTGCGCCCAAGAGTTGTCCAGGTATTGTCATTTCCCAGGTTTAAGTGTCCCAAGCAGAACAGGATTCTCACCTGAAGATCTCTATTTTTAAGGATGCCCACCCAGAAGGCCTCCTGGCACTGGTTGAACGCCAGCATTGCCTTGACACGATACACAAACTGTTCCAGTGACTTCTTCAGCAAAGGCACATGGTTGGTCAGTCCAATGTCTTGGTGAATCTAAACACAAAACAGCACAGCATGACTAAGGCTGATTCCTTCCTGACCATTCTGGCTATTTAAAAAGCCACTGGATACACAGATAAGCATTTTTATCTAGGGCACCAAAAGATCCTTTGCAACATTCCCAGCTGATGCCAGCAACAAAAGATGTCAGAAACCTCAATCCTAAAAAAAATAAAACCAAACAAGCATGCTAACCTGATCTGAAATCTAAGTCAAACACTTCCAGATCAATTACTTCAGCTTAGGCCATTAACTAAAGCTATTTCTCCTCCTCTCAGAGTTCTTTCCTTGTACAGACACGGCCAGAAGCCTGCAAGTAGAACCTGCCTATGCACTGGAAATGCAGTGGGAGCAAAATAAGTAATTCTTAGGACAGGAATTTGACCTGAAATTAGAACTTATCTTACCTTGGAGTGGCCACACATGTGATGAAGTTGCCTGGTACTCAGCTGCAAAGTTTTCAGCAAACTCTGCACATCATCCTGCAATAAAGTGGACCAGCAAATCATTCTCAAAGGGTTTTTCCATAAGGGAAAACAAGAATAATGAAAGTGTGTCAGCCCCAGCAATCCTTTCAAAGGGTTATGAGATAGGTATGCACAATACATCAGATGAACAGGATGAAGCCACAGGAGACTTATATTGTGCATCTAAGTTAAAGTAGCTGGTAATGAAAGTATGACCGTGTGTTCTACGGCCAAACATTTTGGAGTGAAGCTGATTTTGAATCAGTGTGAAATCAATGAATACCAGTTAAAAATCAAGATGACCCCGTCAGATCTTGCTAGCTGTGCAACCTTCTAGAGTAGGGAAACCAGGGGGAAAGTATAAAACAGAGTGCTAGACTGTGGAGTTAGAAATGCACCCAGCACAAACTCTGGACGCCAGTCTTCTCTACTGAGCACATTTGGTGGCACTTCCTGTTGTCCAGTGGCAATGACAGGAGATGTTTGATACCATTCCCTCAAGCAACTATGAGGATAGATCTTGCATTTGTGATAGAAATGATAGGCAAGTTGTGAAGGCTGAGACAAAGAATGAGTGTTGCTGGCAAAGCTGGATTGGTTGCAACAAAGCAGTGAGAATAAGTGAACTATTCTTGTTTGTCACATGATGCACTCATGCATGTTGTCCTGCCCAAAGCTCCAAAAACTACTGGAAACATGCCAATATCACTGTCTGTCTGGACTGCAAGCCCCCACCAACCTACCTGTTCACATGAGCATCCTATGCTGTGAGTGACACCTTTGTGGTAACAATTTTTGAAGGAGATGGAGGTTGAAAGGGTTTCCTTTGCCAACAGTGAATTCATCCAATCAGAGGAATGATGGGCAAACTGGGAAACAAGTGACCTGTTTGCTAAGAGCACTGGATGGGCAGGTGAACAGGGCTGAGCACAACTGGAGATGGCAGATGTGGTTGTCATGAAGCATCAAGCCAATATGTGACAAAAGACAGGAATCTCCTTCTAGCAAGCTTCAGCCATGCTTCCCAACATGGTTCCAGACAGTTCTGTCTCCTAAAGGCTTACCCTGTGTTTTTTGAAGCTGTAGTCCAGGAGAGGCATGGCAAGCTTCAGAAACGCTTCTACAAAGAGACGGCCATACTGCAAAAGAGGGGTGAACAGACCAGAAGGCAAATTTCAATTCCTTTGCAAAGAACCATCACAAAGGCAGGTAAGCTAATGAGACACTCTTTCAAGCTACCCCAGAGACTATTCTCACTTAGAAAAACTCTCTATTCATGTGGAGACTCTTCTGGAATATACAGGATCAGTAAAGAGTCTCACTTTAACCACTGCAAAGAGAGGCTAGAAAGACAATGTCTCATCACTGTACACATCCCTTGCTTTATTCACTAGAAAACAGGGAGTAAAGCTGAACTAAACACAAATGTTAGAATCACTGTACACATGTAAGAGTTCTAGCTAGAAAAGCATTGCAGAGGAACTCATGATCTTTCTGGACTCCAAGGGAGACCTGTCTGCTGTGAAGTATCCTCTCGTTTGAGTACAATGGGAAAAGGAGAGAGGAGGAAGGCTCTAAAGTCAATAATGCTAATTGCAGCAAGTTTGTGTGGTCAAGCCATGCTGTGAGGATTAGAGTAAGACAGTTTAAACTACAAGAAATGGCATCTGCTTTTGCTACAGAATTCAGCAAGCACTCCACTGGAAGCAGTGATTAAAGGAAGCTGGTACTGTTCTCTTCATTTCACAGAATCACAGAATGCTAGAGGTTGGGAGGGACCTCTAGAGTTCATTGAGTTCAACCCCCTACCAGAGCAGGATCACCTAGGGCAGGCTGCACAGGAGTGCATCCAGGTGGATTTTGAAAGTCTCCAGAGAAGGAGACTCCACAACTTCTCTGAGCAGCCTGTTCCAGTGCTCTGTCACCCTCAACATAAATATATGTCCTCTCAAGTTGAGGTGGAACCTCCTGCATTCTAGCTTGTACCCACTATTCCTTGTCCTGTCACTGGGCACCACTGAAAAGAGACCGGCACCTTCACTTGACACCAGCTACTTTGAATTTGTGCTTACCTTCAGGCAGACATTGAGGACAGGCCTACTGTCAAATACCTGCTTGGGCACAAGGGGAAAGGAAAAGGAAAAAAAAAAAGAGGAGAGCCAGATCAGTTCACAGTTCTAAGGGAAGCAGCCTATTAAAGAGAGCTCTTCATTACACACCCTTCATTAAATTGTGAAACCTGTTCTAAGGCAACAATATGCATTCTTATGTTTCAACAGGGCACAGCACATAAATGTGACATGTAGTGGCTCAGGCAGAAGTACATGCCAAGGTGGCTATTGGTGATCCTTCACAGATGGCACAAAATAACAAGTCTGAAGTTCTTAATAATTTGGGATGCAAGAGACCCAAGTCCATCTGACAAGCAAGTTAACTACATAATAGACAAAGCAAAACTGAGATGTGCAAATGTATCCTGGAGGATATCATGAAGCTACTGCATCAACAATGCCAGCTGACAAAAGACACCAGAAGTCACTGCACAGATCACAACAGCAAATATAGAACAGATTGTCTCTGATATCTTGAGGGTTAAGGCTTTCTTCTGGTGTACAGCTGCACATCTACTTTTTCCAGTGACTGAATGTTTTAACTCACGTAACACACAGATGTGAACAAGAACTGTGAAGGTACCCTGGGGCTGCTATGGACTGCAAAAGAGAACCAGCTGGTCCAGCTCTACCCCTTATACTCTCAAAAGACATCCAGAGTACAGGCAGGGCTCTTCTGTGTGGAAGAATCCAGCTCAATTCACCAGAGCTCATAAGCTGAAGTGGCAAAGCTGGATTTGCCCATCAGCACTTCAGATACAATAAAAGCAAACAGTAACAGTCAATCTAAGCAAAGAAAAAAGTGCAGCTGTAGCTACCTTCTGTCCCAAACATCATCACAGTCAGTGATGCTGGATGTACCAGCTCCAAAACTGATGGAAGGGAGTATCTCCTCCAGAGGCTGGCCTCTAGAGTTCACCACCACAGGATGACAGGAATTGTCATCAGGATTCAAAGAAAGATCATATGTTACCATAAGAGCAAATGAAGTGCTGTCAGATAGGCACTGAATGAACGTTACAGACAGGAATCCAAGCCTCCTGCTCAGAGTATTTGCCTGCTTTCAGCTGAGTACATCAGAAGCTCTCTCTCTGTCAGATGTTATTCCAGATCTTCCACAGCTGTCAGCAGTGTCTATCAGACACAAGACACTGTACTATGGACTTGAGGTGTTCTGGACTTCCTTACATCCTTCTGTCCTTGTGGAGCCTTATTTCTATGAGAACTATGAGAGTGAGATGTGTGGGCTGTAAGAATTAAGTAATACTGACGTGAAAGCTAAATGGAAACTCCTGCACACAGATTACAATTGGCTTTACCACCTCCAGGTTGCTCCACTAGTCAGACATACTTCCTGGTTTCTCCCTGTGCTTATGAACCTGGAGACACTGAGCTTTGCTGGGAATCTGAAAGTAAAGCCAGAAAACCAACCAGAACCTCACCTTGACTAAATTAATGAGGATATGGAAATTCCGCACAGCAATGTTCCACCGCAGCAGCTTCTCCAGTTGCACCTAAACAGGATGCAAGGGAACAAAACATCCAAGGTAGTGAACTCTTTCTCACCTTGCTGGATACTCTCTCAGAGTTTGCTGTACCCAAAGTGGTGTTGTTGAAGATAGGAACAAAGCTTTACCATAGGCAGCTTTATCACAGCAGAACCACTTAATAGCAATTCCAGCCTCCCCAGTGCCTGCATGACTCAAGACGCCTAGAGCTAACACACCACTTGTTCTCATAGCAGCTCTTGGTTGCAAAATAGTTCTGTGCTCCCACACAAAAGTGTAGAACAATTGCACATATTAGTATTTTTCTGATTATTACCCAATTCCTGATTACAGCTTCTGCCAGATTTTCTGGACTTTTCCCATTGCCCAAACCAGTTAAAAAAGGATGCTACCTGTAGGTTACCCTGTAAGGTCTGGCTTTCCTAGACTGCATTTCCTAGACTAAGTTCAGAAGTGGATTCCTTTGCAATCTTTCCAGTCACTGTACTGTACAGTTTAACTTTTGTCTTCTTTCCCTCAGAGTCCAGTGCATTTATTTTCCTACCTCACTTGAGTCTGATGGTTTCCCAGTTGGGATGCTTCTCACTGAACTCTCTAGCTGAGCCATCATTACCCGGAAGAAGACCGGGAACGTCTGCCTGTGGAGAAAGTGAGATCCAAACTAAAAGCCAGCTCGGAGCATCCAGATAGGCTTCTTGCCCCAGTGCAATGTGGGAAATTTGAAGGCTACCCATCTGGGCATTCTTCTCAATAGGAAATGACAGGAGACTGACCCTAGGACTCATAAGCACATGTAGCCCAGTATCACTGCCAAGACAGATGGCAAATCCTGGAAAGTCACTACAACTTCCCCAGTATGGACCACACAGACACCACCCACTTCTTTGTAGCTCTGGGGGTGCACAGTGAAAGGTTTGTGACTGTTAGCATAAGATGACTTAGGTAGTTCCAAAGTGCAGGAATTTTGTCTGTTCTTGCATAAACTGTGCTTCCAAATCTCTGTGGTAGGAGCAGAAACATTCTAAGTGTGCTTCTGCATGCTGCATACCCACACAGCATTGCTTACAGCCACCCTAGGCCTCTTAGGCTGACTTTAGAGTGCTTCAACTCAAAACAGCAGCACAGGAAGACCTGACAACAGACAGCAGTTCATCCTCAACTGAGCCAACAAACAGTAAACTCAACACAGTGTTACCACACATGGCCATTCCACCATGAGATAAACCTCACCATGTGCTACCCTATTGCATACTGCCCAAAGAACATTTACAAATGCTCAGAGTAGCCCACAACAGTGCTAGCATGAAACTGTAACAGACCACAACATTAAAAAATGAAATATTCAAAAGCAAAAATTGCCATTGTGCATCTCATGAAACCCCAAGTCTCTACTGATATAATTACCTGTTTAGGGTAGGATAAGTAGAAGAACAACCATCTTTGGCAGAATTGATCAGTTCAGGAACACCGACAGTGGAAATCTCTTCTATAGCTTTCAAGATGTTATCTGTGTGCTCCAAGTAGACACTAAATCCAAAAGCAGCTTAATCAGTAAATATTATGCAGGATAACACAGCAAGTTCTTGAACGCTGCCCTAACTGAAACATGTGGCTCAAAATTGTCAAGCTGATTCTTATGGCAAAGGCAATCAATCATATGTGAGAAATCTGAAGCCGTGCTTTCAATTGTCACAGCAACAATGATCTGAAATGAAGCTGGATTTAATATTTTCTCATTCTTGTGTTTAGGGAAGACAGGGTGAGGAGGAGAGGAGTTGCCCTTTATGTGAGGGAACAGATGGAATGCCTGGAGATCCTCCTGAGGAGGGTCAACCAAGAGTTCAGGGGTAAGGATGAAGGAGCCAACCAGTATAGGTGGCATTGTAGTTGGTGTCTGCGATTGGTTGCCCGCATCAGGAACAAGAAGTAAAGAAGTGAGAGGACCTGATGAGGACAGGTGCTCTGCTGGACCTCACACTTTAAAAAAGGGAGGGCTTCTTTGGGATAGGGAAGTTAAAGACAGCCTTGGCTGCAGTGACCATAAGATGGTGGAGTTCAAGATCTTGAAAGAAGGTATTGGGACAAACAGAAGTTCCCGGACTAACCCTAGACTTAAGGAGTGCAGAGTTTGGCCTCTTTGTGGATCTTCTTGCCATGAGAAGGGGCCTAAAGGGAAGAAGAGTCCAGTAAAGCTGGTTGATATTCAAGGATCAACTCTTCCAAGCTCCAAGTTAGGAAAGCCAAAGCCCTCCTGGAGCTGAATCTGCCAGCTGTGGCAAGAGCAGTAAGGGCTTCTTTAAATACTTATGTATCACATGGAAGACTAGGGAAAATGTGGGTCCACTGTTGAATGGGGCAGGGGCTTGCTGATAAAGTACATGGAGAAGGCTGAGGTACATGTGGAAGGACTGAAGGCCTTCATCACCTCTGTCTTTACTAGCAAAACTGGTCTTAAGGAATCCCATGCCTCAGAAGGGAGCAAGTATGGAGCAAGAAGGGCCATGGAAGAGAATCTGGTTAGGGAATAGCTAGGCAAACCGGACATACGTAAGTCTCCAGGCCCCGAGTGCTGAGGGAGATGCTGATGTCATTGTGAGGCTACTCTCAGGTTATCTGAGTGATCAGGGTGACTGTGCAAGGTGCCTGAGAGCTGGAGGAAAACAAATGTCACTCCTCTCATGAAGTGTCCAAGCTAGAGACAATGTCTTGAGCCTCACCAGAGCAGTGCATGCAGTGCGCTGTTGAACTGGCTGCCCTTCTCTTGGTCTCCACTGGGCTTCACCCATAACTGGCAGAGGAACTGCTTTGCTAGGGAAGCTGTGAAAGATAAAGGATAACTCATTGAAGGGAGAATCCGAGCCAGTTTCCTTCTCCATATAAAGTCAGTGATTCCAAATGGCCTTTTGAAGGGCCACAATATTGTTACCCCCTCAATATTCCTGAACTCTCCTACATCAGAATGCATTTCCCCTAAAAAACAGTAGAGGCCACAGGGATATCTATCACAATGATAAAATATGTGCACATCCATGTATGTTCCTGGTCTGGAGTATCTGCTCACATCACAACTGTGATCCATCTCTGGCCATTTCTCCCCAATAAACTTCTGCTAAGCATTGTTCATTTGATAAATTCTACACTGTGCCAACTATTTGTTTTTAATTAGGGCAGGAAGCCAGACCAGGGACATTCATTTCTAGAAACAGAATTCCAACAAGTGACTTGACTTTCTGGTCACAGCACTATAATAATAAATGCCAACAGACAAGTTTAAAGTTCACACATTTCTTAAGTCAAAACTGCCAACAAGCCTGCTTGTCTCTTGCAGAATTATTTTAAACCAGGAACTTATTACTTAACAGAGGGCAGTTCTCTCCATGTGGGACTGTTTAAAATTATAAAATAATCTCAAAGTAGGGAACTTGAAATTCTGAGTGAATTGGGGAATCTGAGTAGTGCAAATTCTAGAGATGTCTTAGCATGTTGAAATAGATGACTGAGAAAGGGGACTGTGCCTGAGGACTTTATTTCAGTGTGTGACAAAGTGGAGATAAGATACTTTTCTTGTACATCCTCTGCAAGCATCTCTGTGCCTTATCTGCTTGAATGCTGTTCCTCTTACAGAATAGGTCCTAATCCTTGAGAAGAGCTCTCTTAATTGAAAACATCTGCTGCAATGGGTTAAAACCATCCAGGCTTTCCTCTCTCTGCTCTGAATAACAGCTGTATTTGCAATTTCTTTCCATAATTTTTGGAAATGTGCTGCTGCACTGAGAATCTGCACTGGATTAAGTCTGTGATCACCTCCATAATCAGTGATTAAACTGGTCCCAAAACTGAACAGCTGTTAGAATTCTTAACAGCTGTGTGACTGATTTTTAAATACACCAGCTAGGTGAGCTGGAGTCTGCCTTCCTGCATGTGACTAAGGCATAGCAAAACAAATACCAAACAAGTTCCAATATATTTACTGCTGTTCCCTTTGTTAACTGCTAGGACTGATCTCCCAGTGAGACTACTGAAAGAAAAATCTCTCAAAAGATGCACTCCAGAGACAGAACCCAAAATTTGCAGGCAAAGAGCAGCATGAAAACTAGTCTGAGATTAGAGGTTCTTAGCATATTACCCATTTTCTCTTTCTTCCAGCCAGTCATTGGTTTCTCAGCGATAGCAATCAGGAGCTGAGCGAGGATAAACGCACAGTGGAAACTGGGAACACTCTGCTGGAAATTCAGCAGGTACTGAAAACTTTCACTGGGGATGACAGGAAAGGGAAAAACACTGTACATAGGGTAATATCATAGAAAGACATTAAAGGGAAGTATTAGACCAGCAGAGATCCAAGGTCTCCCTAGCCCTGTATCTTCTCTGTAGTGGTGACTTCCTGAAGAAGGGGTGATCAGCCACCAGCAGATAAAAATTCAGTCACCAAGAAACTTCTCTCAAGGTTCAGTCACTAAGATTCTTACATATTGTTTTTGCCTAGTGTTTCTACCAGAACAAATTCATTCCTTCTTTGAATGCTGTCTCAGACAGCATCTGAACAAAAGAGGTCCACTGACCAATGCATATTTGATAGTCCAGCAGGTCTTTTTCATTAGGTTTGACTGCATTGCCATTCAGGCAAACACAAAGCTCCCTGGATAGAGTATGGCCTCTGTGAGAGCTTGTAAATAACTCTTTACCCGTAATGCACACATAAACAAGGGGCAACTGTTAGAAATTCTTCCCTTTCAGTGCTTGTAGAATAATGATTTTACCTTATCAGCTCCTCGAGAAGAAGAAACTCTGTCTCCCCTGGCTTTAGCCTCTCTGCGAGCACCTGGAGAGCTGAGCTTAGCAAGTCAGTATTTTCATGCTGAGAAAAACCATTCCTGGGAGGGAAAGAATAAAAAAATAAATAAACCAGTTCATCATCAGACTAGAAGGAAGAGCAATATCAGATGCAAAAGCATATCTAGGCATATTTTTGCAACAAGAAAAGAAGACTGAATATGAAAGATATAAGGGGACAAAAATGTGATTTTGACAGCAAATTTACTTCATATACATTTTATCTTTTCCATGGTCCAGAAAATCTTGTGCAGGCACAATACAAACTTTTCAGTTAGACTGAAGACCTGGCTACAAGAGGACTGGACATTTCACCTAAATGGAGGTCCTCAAATTCTAAACCAATGCTATGCAGATCTGAACAAAAGGGGATATCTAATGACAGTTGCTGTGCAAGTGCAGTGATAGTGGCTGTCCACCTCTTTCCACTGCCAGTGCCCATGAAATCATTGTCAGGATACGAGTTGTGGAAGGGCTCAAATGAATCCACCTTCTACATGCATAGACTGAATACTTGGACTTGATAATGGCAATACTCAAATGTACCTTTAACACACAAGTCAATTAACAATCGATAATACAGGAGGGCTTGATTAAATGTATGTAAAAGGAGTTGTAATACAGCTGAACAGTTAGCCCAAATATGGCTAAACAGCAGAACAGATCATGAGCTGCCTCTGGTTACAAAGTGGGTCAGGTTCTCTGCTTTACCAGATGGGTACACTCAGGAACAACCACTGTTCATACTGACTAATAAGTAAATGAGCAGTCTGGCAGCAGGAGTAGATCAGGCTCCCTTAGGCTCCAACCGTGGCCAACAGGAAAAGCAGACCTCAGACCTATTTTTCACACAGTTACTAGTGTTAGGTATTTTTAAGTACAAAGGGAAAGCACTTTATGTACATAGACTCAAATTAGAGTTAAAAAAATAAATTCTATGATATTATCCTGGATTACTTTAGTAGATGCAGAGGTCAAATCCAGGCTGCACATGCATTGTGGAATTTGGCATTTACGAATGCAGTTCAAGTGCATCAGCAGTACAGGCTTTTTGTGAATGAAATACACATAAATCCTCTCCCACTGGCCAAAGAAACTCTTTCATAGCTCAGGACCCAGGCAGTGACAGTTTCACAAAGGATGAGGAGACTTCCTGCATAAAGAAATTCCACAATCCCTAGGCAGAACGTGAGTTGCATAACTAGATGTGCCAGTGTGCCACTAATGCTGGTCTTGATCAAAAACCACAACGAATTCTAGCCAGTTCAGTCCTTCATCGTGCTTTCACTGTTAATCCTCCACAGTTTTAGTTAACTATGGGTCAGGCCATTAAGTTTGACTTAACTACAAAGTGCTGAAGTCTCCAGCCACTATGGCATGTTGCTCTGCACAGCTGCCAGGCCATTCACTGGGTACAAACACTTTGAAGGAAAAGAACAGGAAGAGGAAGCAACAAGACACTATGCTCGTTTAGGTGGCTGTGCATTCTTTTGTTTCAACTCACCAAGCAAACAGGGAGCGAAAAGTTAGTAACAGCTGTTGGTAGCAAGAGGACATCAGCTGGCGTTCCTGGATGTTCACTCCTGGGTTGTCTTCCACACCTTGACTTTGTACTGCAATTGCCTTTAATGTAGAACAAATTCATTCATTAAATGCTGTTTCCAAGGAAAGACAATGGCACAAAAGTCCAGCTCTGTAAATTCCATGGTTACAAAACCTGAAGAAACAAAGCCACTGCCTTTCCACTACAAACAAAACAAAAAATACCTTTAGAAGTAACAAAGCTTGACAGTTTTTCGAGCCAACATTGTTGCCCATTTACCTGGAAGTAGTTGTGCATGTTCTCCATGTGATTACACAGTGGCTTTAGTAAGTTGACTACACAAATAGCAACTTCCTTAGGGGTTCTCTGACACAGGTGGGAAAAGCCAATATCCTTGTGGCCTCTTTCCTGCAGCAAGCACAAAAGATTGAGGTCACTCTATCAGTCTTACCTGAAAATAGCTCACATCAAGTGCTATCTCTGCTTCTGAGCAGTGCAATTCCTGGCATCATACTCTGCCAGGAGAGGCCACAGGGTAAAAAAGCTGGGTTCTGCTGAACAACCAGCACCAACTCAGACAAGTGGATAACACTGGATGAAAAGAATAAAATTGATGTTACACATAGATCTTTTATGGAGTCATAGAATTATTTAGCCTGGAAAAGACATTTAAGATCAGACTCCAAAATTTTACTCAAGCACTATGAGAAGGCAATTTCCACACATGCAAATTAAGCTAGGCAGGAATTCTGAGAAACACTTCTCTGGGAAAAGGCCTGGAGGCTACTGACATGCTCTGTCCCAGCCCAGACCTAGACCCTTGTCTGCTGCTGTGCTTGCCTTAGGAAAGGGCACTCTCCTTGTGGAACCCGGGGTCAGCACATGTTCCAACTTCCAGCAAAGGTCATCCAGAAGAAAGCTAAGTTCAGCAGGCCCCAGCTGCACAACTTCGCGAGCCTGCAATTACAAGAATGGTCAGTGCCAGGACCCAGACATCACTGTACTGCCCCAAAGCTCAAGTTCACCCTTCATTTCCAGTTATGACTCCTGGCTTAGTTAACTTCAGCCAGGGGCTTGTTAGGTAGATTATAATGGTTTATGTCTCCCCATTACTGGTATGGGGTGTTGGTTCAGGTTACTCTAAGTTAACACAAACCTGTTGCTCTGAACATACCCAAGGCAATAGCAGTAAGAACTGTCGAGAAATAAACTCTCACAGATAAAAAGAGGTTTAAGCCCACTCACAATGCACTGAATAAGTTAAGAAGTTGTTTGAAACAACATCACATAGCCCAGGAGACTTGTTAAAGCCTTCCAGTTGGCCTGTGACCAGCATGCAGAGAGACTGCTGTACTCCAGCCTTCCATGGCCTTTTCACATTTTGGAAATCTTACTGTGGCCTAACAAACTTAGACTCCAGATGGGCTCAGACAGCCTACAAAGACGGTAACAAAATTAAGTACTTCAGCTTTTTTCACATCTGTAGCAATGAAGCTTTATATAAACTCCCAGATGATTAACAGAGCCCTGCTCACTGAGGACACATTCAAGACACCAATCTCAAACTTGTGCTGAGTTTCCCATCTGCTGATGCCTGGAGATTCTTGTCCTTTTGCAACATGGGCTGTACTTAACTGTCAAAACAAAGAGGCCACCTCTTAGAGTATTTAACATCCTAGAGCTTAACAGAGTTCAGTACTAGAGCCCTTTTCTTTGAATGAGGCCTTTTTTCCTCTTTTGCAACATTTACATTACTTTGGCTTTAATGTTGCTACACTACATGTTTGCTGTTCAGAGGAAAGTCCTCGTTTTATAAGTGCCTTGAAGCACTTCAGTTTCTTTGGAGGTGAATTCTCTACTGGTACCTTGCTTGTAGCTCTACACCAACACAACGTCAGTGTGTCTATTTTAATGGAACAGAAAGGACCAAGGCCTCTAAGAGAGGCAGTTACACAAAACCTTGTCAGTATGGTTTTATGGTGCTCTGCTCACCTCTGTATGCATCTCTGTGTCCAAGATAGACTTTGTCAGCAACCCACAGTGGAGTACAGTGAACACCTCAAGGTCTAGCTCTCGGAAGTATGGGCGATAGCTCTGCAGCTGTGTCAGAGGATTTCCTGCTTCTCTCTCAGCAGCACTCTGAAAAGTAAACGGCAGAATTAAGGTTGCAACTTGAAAGACTAAGACTTTATAGCTCAAATAAAGGTTTGTTGTTGTTTTTTTTTCCCATGCTCAAAAGGCAGATGGCAGGCAGGTGTCAGAAAGCAGAACTGAACTGCTTCACTCCGATTAACTTAATAAGTGGACGACTCTTCTCTTAAAGCTTTTGTTTATGCTTCTACATAATTCCTAGTCTGACTGTTCCAGTGAGTTCTCTGGCGACCAGAGAACCTACTCACACATGGGTACCCCCCTCCAGGAACAGTTTCAGTACTTTATTATAGCTGAAACACTGAAACCATAACGAGAAAAGTTTACTGAAACCACAACATTTTAGCTCAATATGCTACAGTCAGAGAGGGAAGGGTATATGGGAGAAACTACAATGCTGAATAAGAGAAACAATCCCAAGTAGCTCAGCTGATCAAAGAGCAGGCTATATTCACCCTATCCCCCTGGCCAGCAAAGCTCCTGAGATGCATAGATAACAGAGCTGGTCAGCTGCCATCTCGAAAGGTAGGGGTCCCCACCGCAGACCAGCACCTGTTATGCTGGTGAGACTGGTGCTGCTCACAGCTCAGCTTATATGTGCTCAGAATTTCGTGATGTGACCAACAGTTTCCAGAAGGCTGGAGCAAAGAGAACAAAGCTCCTCCCTTATTTCACAATTTGTTACATGACTTTCCCTACTGCCCATCTGCATTCTTGGCTTTGATGGTTGTGTGACGCCCCTAGAGAGAGGAGCCTTCATCATCTTCAGCTCCCTCTACAGCTGGTTGTCCTCTACGGAGGCTTTCAATGTCATTGCTGGTTCCACCTACTGTTTAGCCAACAGCAGATTCTGGCCTCTGATTACAGGGATGGTACTTGCAGGCTGTTTTCCTTAGTTTTATCACTTAAGAGCTCACATACCCTGTTCTTCCCAGGTCTTATCTCTGGTAACCTGCCAACTATTAGCTTGTTGCCGTAAGTCTGATCAGCCACATAGCAATTCTTTCCTCTTACACTGACTTGTAAGTCCCCAGGGGTAGAACACCTACCTTCTCCAGCTCAGATTGCTCGGTATCAGGCTGGTTTCCTTCAGAACTGTCATCTGCTTGAGAACGATCTGTTGAGTCAGCTTTGCTGCCATCAGCCTTTTTTTTCCTTCCTTAAAGGAAAGAGCAAATCAGAAATGAAGGCTATACTGCTCAGCACTGGACAGCACTTGCAGCCAGGGAACCACCACTTTCATCAGGCCTAAGAAATTATGAAGCAGGGACTAGTTGTGCACCAGTCTGCTTTAGTCAACTTCATAAACAATCTGGAGAAGGGAATACTCAGGGAAATCCCCAAGGAGTGCAAAGCCTGGCATACACCTTCACCTGCCATTTTATAACTGCTGTGCTGAGGAGCACCAGAGACGACTTCTTTTGTGTCTCTCTGATCCTTTCCGGGAGGCAGGCCATAGATGAAGTGAAACAATATCCATGAGTCTTCATCTTTTATTGCAATATCTTTGAAAAGGCAAATCAGGCAGGAGAAGGTTTTTCCATGCCACAATAAACTCTGAGTCAGACTGGAAAGCCAATCTGATATGTTATGTCTCTCCTAAGGAGCTCCTAGTCTCCTTTCTACTGAGGAATAGTCTTAGGCTAGATTTTATGACAGTGCTTGTGCTGATCTAATGGCTCAAGAATAGCATTGCTCCCTCTTCTTCTTTCCTCCGTTCTCAGCCACAAACAGCTGACACTTGCCATGCACTGACTTAGGAAACCTGACCATTGGTTAAGCAGTCAGCTTGTTAGAATAGCATAAACCTAAACTAGAAATAAATAAATAAGCAAAATAGCTTCCACAGGGCAGGAAATCAGGAAGCTGAGAGGGCAGGTGTGAGGTGGACAGAGAAGCCCTCCCCTCTTTGTTGGCTGCACACCCAAAGGAGGAGCAAGGCTGGTATCAAAACCATACACTCTCAAGGCTGTATCCTATGGTCACAACACTCATTGATTTTTCACAAGACAAGACAAATCAAGCCCAGGAATCTCTTGGTCTAGACTGGGCTTACTAATGTGAGCACTTCTGCTCCTTCAAAACAAAGCTTCTCCTTGACTGCAGAACAGAACCATAACTTCCCTTCTGCTTACTTAGTCCCTCTTATGTGACATGTCCAGTCCCTGTAAAATGCATTTGGCACAGGACAACAGAGCTTTTTAATCTGTGACCTCCTACACTCGTTTTCATTGAATGGTGGGGGGCTGGAACTAGATCTTTGAGATTCCTTCCAACCTAAACCATTCTATGAATGTGATTTTTTTCCAATTTGGCTTGAAGTCAGACGTGTTTCCAGGAAATGTTAATCTAAACTAGAACAGAACTAGAGACAGAACAAAGCAAATCCACTTCTTGAAAAATCAAAAGGCAAGTTCTGTTTCTTTTCTGGGAGAGCTGGCAATAGGAAAGGATGAAGGAAATGTTTCCTTGTGCAGTAGGGCCATGACAAGGTTCCTAAGACATCAGTTGTGCACAATCTAAAAGACAGGGATATGCAAGGCAGCTAAAGACATGGGTTCAGTATCAGACGATTGCACAAACCCAAAGGCAGAACAGCTTCCTGCTGCAGAAAACACTTTGGCAGGTGAAAAGTCAACCAAAGCCTTGGGTTTTCATTGTTTAAGAACAAGTATCAGTTTTCTCAAGGAGACAGACTATTTGGAGTAGGATATTTTTACATCTCCACTTAAGTTGCAACAGGAATTGATTAGATAAGATTTCAAGCTAGACAGATTCCATCAGGAATTCTGTGCTTTATGCACACACAGGTGCCATGGCTGCAGTGCAATTTAGCTGTTTTCTTAAATGTTTTAAGCTTTCTTACCATTCCTTTTTCTTGATGGACCAACAGCATTAATGGATGGTACAGCCTCCATGGCTTCAGAATCGAAAGTAGCTGGTGGTGGGACATAACCAGGGGTTGCTGAGACAAAATGTAGAAATGGGGTTAGTTCAGCTCCTGAATGACAAATACAAGCATGACTATCTAGAGGAAGTATCATCCATTTCAGCGTCCTGGTGAAATGTCACCCTTCTGCTCTTCTGCTTAGGTGCTTTTAGCTCCAATTAGCTTTCTCACATGTCTGCATTGCAATGGAATTGTAGCTCTTCATTCCTCCAGCAAGGGAAGATAGTGAGAACTCAGCTGTTCCTTGGACATGCTGGAGAAGTTTAAAGAAGCTTAAAGAAGCTGTTCTAGTGCATCTGAGCCCCTTTCTGTGGTGGCCTTGTGCTCTTAGAGCAGCTCCAGGAGCACTGAGGTTGTACTTCATCTGAAGTTGGTCTGTTGATTTACAAACAGCTCTCAACAGATAGCTTGTAGAAGGTGACAGTGTAATCTTATGTTTTTCTTATCAAAGTTCTTCTCAGTGTGAAAGGAGATAATAGTTAAAAGAGAAAACCATAAACAAAGACAGACACAAACCAGGCAGATAAGGGATAACGGAGACAACTGCAGAGATTAAGTCTCCAGTTTGTAATCAATGAGTCTAAAAAACTCCAAGTGCAGCTTTGGAAACGGACACCTGGACTTGTGAAGTGATAGGATGGGAGGAAAAAGAGGAACTTGAGAATTTGGGATATTCTGATGGGAAAGAAGGGTAGAACTATGTGAATGAATGATGGAACGTGCAGAGAAAGGAAACTTGTCACCACCGGAATACTGGAGAAATACAGCTTCTGTAAGATGAGAGCTCTTTTACTCCACTATCCTCCATATGCAGGCTGATTCTGCCAAGTCTCTATGGGAACAGTCAAAGAGATGCCACTGAGGTGGCGATTGAGAAGGGCAGTTTGGGCACAGGCACACTGAGAGCAATAGCTGTCCATGCATGATCTTTTAGGACACTCTAAAAATGCAAGATGTGTTACCAGAGATACTTTCACTTCACAGCTGGTGCAGGCCCAGAATGTACAAATGTTTCATACTCACCTGCCAAGCATTTTCCCAGCACAGTCTGCAGCTCTGTGATGTTCTGTAGTCGAGTCAAAACTTTTCCCTTCATCTCGGCATCCTGTTGCTGGCAGAAGGCATTCACAACCTAAAGACACAAACCAGGCTTAGGCAGATTTGTACCCAACTTTTACTACATTTTCTTTTATGAATAACAGCCTGGAGTCCTGAATAGGATAAGAACATGGAAAAATCACCAGGACTTTGCTGGAAAGGGCTTCCAAGAGGCAAAACACTTCCTCAGCAACAACTGCACCCCTGAAGAGTAGAGTTAGTGTTTGTAAGTGCTCCTCCTCACTGCTACTCTAGAACCAGCAGACAAGGCTCTGCTCACCTCACGAAACCAGTTGAGAGCATAGAACAGGAGCGAGCAAAGAAATTCCCGTTCCTGCTTGGACAGCGAGTCCAGCTTCCCTTCAACCTCCAGGTCAGTCAGGTACAGGGGGCAACCTGAGACAGAGCAGAAAAAGAACATGTGTTGTTCTACCCATCCTTTGGTCTTCACATGAACCAAGTCATTCACCAAAGCCTGTATCCAACAGCTCTTTGAAGTAAACCTGTTAGCTACTCCATCCCCAGACAAAGCGACTGTCTCCTCTGCCTCCCTTCTGCTTTGTGGGCAACAGAGCATCGAGGCACAAATCTTCCACAGCTGCAGGAAGTCTTTTCAGACCTGGGACAGTCTGTCAGGCAGACAGACTCTAAAACAGGTTCCTTTCCCATACCTAGTAAGGCATCAATCTCCTCCAGGCTTCCACTGTTTTGCTCTCCAGTGTAGAGCCTCAGCAATCGGAAACAGGGTGACAGACACATCGGTGACACTACTCTGGGGGAGAAATAAGAAATGGAGTGAGTCCTAGGCCTCAGGTAGCTCCAGAATGCTCAGCGCTTTTTCAATACATTCTATGTCCTCCCTAGGCCACTTTGCCTTCTACTTTGCTTCTTGCAAGTCCCAGAAACACAGAGAAGAATCACATAGCATGGTTAAAAACCTTTACATTTTAAAAACTGGCAATTGCCAGTTGTCTGGAAAGGCACAGGATGGAAAAACTGCTGTAACGGACAAAAAAACGGGGTCAGACTTATTTCTGGTGAAAAGCAAAGTTGAATAATGCAGAAGGAATTATAAGAAGTTGTGCAAAAGACAGTTGTGAGTAGGGGAGAGGCCCCCTTGAATGTTTTGTAGCATGCCACTGCTCACATTCTGAGTGAGGAAAATTAATCCTCTCTCCACAGGATCATGTAAAGTAGTTAAAGTGATCTTGTTCTTTTGTAAGCACGACTGACATCTCAACAAAATCTTAGGACAGTAAATTACACAGGATATGATGGTGCCAGGTCTTTTTTTTTTTAAACCTTTTCATGATTTTGATGCCCTGCTGTTTAATTGTATGTTTTTACTTCTCACATGCTTCCTGTTCCATTCTCCAAAGAAAAAGCCTGAATTTCTCAGCCAAACTTCCCTTGTGGCTGCATGTTTGTGATTTTGTTCTGGAGTAGAAGTTTATGTTGTCAAAGTACAGCTGAAGGTGAGAACAAATTGTGTACTGTTGACACACTAAGTCCTTGGTGACTCTCTATTTGAGGACCATCACTCTAATATTTGTTGTCACCTCAAAAATCACCTGTTCTTCTCAGTATGGCATTTAGCAACATCATAACTCTGGAACAAAGAGCTACTATTCTCATATCTTAGGTGGGAAACAAGGCAGATGCAGCATGACTTACTGCAAGATCTCCTAACCAGCCCGAGCCAAAACAGACTGCCAGTGCCCATCCAGTTTATGCCTCTAGACCTATCTGAAGAGGTCCGCCAGCAAGGGAAGAACACCGGAAACAAGTTAACTCTCTGTCCAGCTCTTCAGCAGACAGGCAGGGAGTGCTGACAGCAAGGAAGTGCACCAAATGAAAACAATTCCTTTAACTGTGCAGTCACCTCACAGGTTAAGTATGAAAGTACCTTTTACTCTGGTTGCTCATTTCAGCAGTGGCCCCATGAGGCTCGCTCTGTGACACCAATGGCAAGAGGTTAATAGCAATTGCTCCCTGACTTTCTTCTTCATCCAGATTATACAAGGACTTCACTGGGAACACAAATGAACTGAAAGGAAAGGCAGACAAGCTCTTGTTGACAAACTGCATTCTGGGCAACAGGAACGTTACAAATATTTAGCCTAATCACTGATAAGCATACCCATCCACTGTGGGGCTGAGATCCACCACGAAGTCACCGGGGAAGTTCTCCACCAAACTCTTCCCAAACTCCTCCTGTAAAGAAAGGGAAAAAAATATGCTCAGCAAAGGGGCTCATGGAAGAAAGTTTCACCATTAGTAGTGGAAAATAAGAAGATAAGACCAAGCAGAAGAATCCTGAACAATTACAGCAATGAAGCCCTGCTGCATGCAAGGACAGCCAAGAGCCTTCAGAGGCAAAGCCAGGAAACACTGCTAAGCACACATAACCAAATTCTTCCCCACTCTTTGGATGCAGGCATGTCTATGAGTTCTGCACTGCTGTAAAGAGGCAAATGAGCTGGCTGGAAGATAAAAGCAGCCAGGGGAAGTTCTCTGTCCTAAGCACCACTGATCAGAAAGAGCAGGCTATGAAGCGCTGGCAAAATTTTATTTCACACGATGTGTCTCACACATTTCACATGCTCACATTGTTAAAAATTCAAGTAATAGCTGTGGCAGAGCCTGGACAAACAGACAGTGAAAAGACAAAAAAAAAATTCTGGGGAAGAACTTTAGCTTGTTTTTACATTTCAGTCTTGCAAGGGAAAAAGCAGAACCTCTCCTTCCTTTGCTTTTTCTCTTTGGAGCACTCAGCTGGCCCTCAGGAGACTGGCATTTCTAGCCTTAGGTACAGAGCTGCTTAGAGTGACTGCCAGAACTTCACAGCTCTCTGGTCGCCTCCCTTCCCTCCAACACGCAGTCTCCTCCACTCAACCAGCAGCTGCAAAGAGCACTTATACCACAAAGAGTGATCAGTTCCACAGCAGCCTTTGATGTCCTCCTTGGCTCCAAGACGTCTTGCTACCCCCTCCTGGCAGGCACAGCACTGACTGAAGAACTGTCCAGTGCCCTTCACAAGCCTCTTCCTATTACCATAAATACTGTTTGCTTATTTATTTATTACCATAAATGACTGTGGCTCTTCCAAGACATCAGGCAGCCTTAATAGTCTGACGAGAAGCCAATTTCAATACTAAGTTTAAAGTTCTTTTAGATTCTTCTTTTATTTACGGATCTTAAAAGTATGCTCTGAAACCTTGTCTTGTATAAGTTCATGTAAAGGAAACTGTTAAAGCACAGTGAGGAATCTGTCACCACCAAAAAAAAAGGCACAGAGAGCTGCAAAAGGATTTTGTGTCTGATCAATCTATTAGGGGACCTTAAGCATGCCTGGGACAAGAGTTCTCAGACTAGACTGAAATCCTCAAATCAACTTTGTCCTGCCAATGCCTGAAAAATATCATGTGTCTGAAAACTTCACTTAAGCAATTAACTTCAAACTTCTGTGCAACATACCAGGAGCTGCAAGTCCAAATTCCCCTTTTGCTTTTCAATCAAATTGGCGAGTTCATCATAGTACAGAGCCAAGACCTCTGGTGCTTGCTCACAGCAGAATCCCACAAGGTCCAGCAAAGTTGAAAGCTGAAAGGAGAAAAAGTAATGTTCAGAAATGGGTGTCTTTTACACTAGTTCGCTCTGAGGCATATCCAAAGCTTCATCTCTATAGGGTAACATCACATGGTGACTGGTCTTGCAAAGACCTGGTCTGAAGAAGGAACAAGGATGTTCCAAGGTCTTGGTGCAGCTCCATGAAAATAACACAAAACTCTCCACCCAGGGCCACACTTAAACAGTGTCAGCCTAGAAGGTTCTTTAGTGGGAATTAAGGAAACAAGTCAAGGCTACATAAGTACTTTTTCTGGATGGCCTGAAAAATGCTGCTGCCAAGCTCAGAGGAAGGCAAAGGTTGTTTGTGGCTCACAGAAGCAGATTAACCAGTTTCTTTCTATTGTGTTTGAAACAACTGGATAAAAGGCTTTCACTAGGTCACAGCAGTACTGCTTGTCCTGAACTAGCTGCAGGCAAGACCAGCAGGTGCTGTCTTAGTAGACACCTTCATTTCCTCAAAACCAACAGATTCTTGCCTCTGCACTCAATGTGCAACACCAGACTCCCACACATAAGCACCACTTCAGGTAAGACTGTGTTTCTAGTCACACCTCCTTGCTGACCACATCCTCCCTCTTTCCCACACTGCCCCAATCTTGGTACTCACCTGCCCATCATGCTCACTGTTCAGCTGTGGTCTCTCCAATGAACTACCATCTCCCTCATTTCTGAAAGGAATGGATAACCCTGCTGTTGGTGCCCAAAATTTTAGACAGAGCAAAACCCATCATACACACAAAGTTCTCTCTCCAGAAATTGGAGAGTTATGCATGAGAAAGACATCCTTCAGAACACTATTAGGAAAAAGTCCAACCTGTTGCTGTTTGGGAACTTCAGGACAGCTCTCTAGTTGTACTTCTTCTGAAAACCATGGAGCCTGAATTTACCATAAGGTTAACATCTATAGTTGTACATTAGGAGGACTACTCAAAAATTCCTGCTGCTTATTTGCAGGGTTCAGAAAATAACTTTTTCCTCTGAAAATTTGCTTTCAAGTCTGTCTCCTTTAAATTGTTGTGTACTTTACTGGCATCCTGTCTGCTTTTCTCAGTAAAAGATTAAGGTGATCTTTCTCAAGTGCAGACAGATTTTACCCATGCATTTGGGTCAGACTTGAGTGGGAAGGAATTTCTGCAAATGTCAAGTTTTCCCTGAGGATCTACTATTTCCAATGCATGGAACATGCTCTATCTGCTGGGATTCTCTGTGTGCACTTTACTAGGTAAACTTCCTCACATCAAACTGATGCACCAATGACCCCATATGTCCTTCTGGTTTGTTTTTTTTTTCCCTTATAATTCTTATTTTACACTTTTCTAAATCTCCTTTTGAAATAACTCTATTAGCATACTCTGCTTAGACTCAAACCAGTGCCTTTAAATTAGTGACTCTGATGTCAGTGCTATGGGAGCAGTCATGAAGAAGTCCACTGACTCAGGACCAGGAACTAAGATGGGGTTTTCTCTTCATGTAATAAACAGCCAAAGTATTTATTAAGCAGTGCAAAATCGGTGAGCTAAACATTGCTTCCCCAAACCTGCCAAATGTTTATTCTCCAAGTGCTTTAATCTTTTTCACAGCTCTTATTAGGAGTTTGCCTGGTTTACAGATGCTCTTTATACATTATTTACACAGTACACTAGAAATTGCCATGTCAATGCCCAACACTGCAGTAACAATTTCCCTCCTTACTTCTCTTTGAGATTTCCCTGTATCCAAACTGTGATGTTTTGGGTGTTACCCGCTCCTCTACTCATATGAAATCACCCAGACTCGCCTCAAACTAGCACACACACAGAGGGCACATGAGGTTACTCAGCCAGCTGTCAGAACCTGATCTACAGTCAATACACCACAGCATTCACACTTTTTTCCAAGCAACAGATCCTAGTCAGGGCTTCCATGAAGAATAAGAAATTCCAGGTGCCTTTGAGATTAACAGCAGGTGAGCAGCACTGAGCCAGCTATGACAGCTAACACTGCACTCTGCAGAAAAGAGCTCCAAGTTCCTAGATTTGACCAAGACATGCATAAGCTGAAAGGCAATGCCCCTCTTCCTTTGTTCCACTTCAGGTCTGGTCTGAACTGAAAGTATGTTAATCTCTCTCACCTTTTTAACGCCATGCTGCCTACCATGGTAACAGCACCAATAATCGCCATTTGTTTGTGGTTGGGAACTGTGCTGGAGAGCCATTTCCTGATCACCATGTGCATGTCATCCTAAAGGAGATGCAGACCATGTCACCACAGAGGTACTTATGTGCATCATTCACAATTCTACTGGCATCCTCACTTAATGCTGTCACCACAGGCCACTGGGGGGATGGTTTATTGGGATCGCAGCTTTCCAAAGGGAATGCATGTTCTGCAGTTTCCTTTACTACAAAAATACCAACCACACTGTTGGGTGAGGCTGCAAACAGCATGAGAAGTGGTTCACTTTGACTGTGCTGTAATTACTATACAGAACAAGCAGCTGCTCCAGGTTTCATCTATAATTAATAAAAGATTAAAAAAGAGTCATATGAGAGTCCTGTATAAAATGAATATGGATTTAAACCAGGCTTGACAGCTCTTTATGTTTAAACTAGAAGCACAAAAGGTATGAAGTCTACCACTTCACAGCAGAGTTCTCTGTCCTGCTTAGCTCAGTTTTTCTAACATGAGTGTCTTTGGTGTATAAACTTTAAGCAGATGAATCAAGATGAACATTGTGGGGAAGAAGACAAACTATACTTCCTGAATGCTTCCAAGTGAAGGATAAAACAAAGCTTCACAAGGAGGTTGCTAAATTTACACTTCTGCAAGTCTGATATCACATTGGTGATGGTCCCACATCAAGTGAGAAGTTAGAGGCTGCCATCAGTCCCCTTCCACTAACATTTCTATCAACCTGCCTTCAATGTGCAAGAAAAGAGGACCCTTCTGGGAAAGATGTAAGGTATGCAGTGACTGTGATAAGCCCTTGCTATAGAGGGTAGGAAATCTAGAGCTGCAAGCTCACTTGCAGCCACTTGGGAAGAGAGAATTTTAAGCTGAAGGACATTCTGACATCAATCACTGTTCACAGATGAGGCCACTATGGGCACAACACAAACTCTGGCTGTCAGTCTAGCAAAAAAAGGGCCAGCTGCTTTCTGTTGTGTCCCTGCTTACCTGGATATAGCTCGCTTCTTGCCTCTGGCTGAATGCCAGTGTGCTGAGAACGTAAAACAGCTTCCGGATCTGGCATGGATTCAGTTTCTGTGTAGAGTCTAAAATGGTCTGCAAGAAAGAAGCCACAAACTAGCTCAGATTTATCCAGAGCCCCTTCCCATGTTCAAAATAATACACTGTCAGCTGCAGGGAAGGACAATTCATTGCAGCTTTGTTGTACATGCAGGAAAATGCTACATTCAGATTAAATAAACATAAATGTGGAGCTGTTACTTTGGCCTTAATTATTCTCTTTTGGAACGAGGTGTTGAGTTTGATGGGATTAGATAACCACTTTTGCAACTCTCAAGAAAATTCACCCAGTTTAAAGATTAAAAATAGCTGTTTAGGGAGATGATGTGTGCTAAGAGCTCCATGTTCTCTCTGTGCTGGAGAGGCTCCAGCTCAGTGTCAAACACACCAGGCATCTGCAGTTATGCAATCCTTTTCACAGCTCACTGGCTATTGTCTCAACCTCCTCTGAGACACATGCCAAACACACTGCACTGTCAGACCTTGAGGATCTGGCCAAAGCATTGATTAACATGTTTCACATGCAAACTTTGGTAAAACATCAAAGACTGGTCCAGAGAAACCATAAGCTGTAAGTGATCTGCCAGCACAAGAACATGCAAACAAGGTCAAGATGAAGATCACCAGGTCTCAGCAGACTGCTGTGTGCAAATATTCCCCATTGCACCTCTGATAATCCAAGCAGGAGTTTTGGGTCATCTCTTTCAAGGACTGCTTTGAAGCCTGAGCCCTTATCACATCCTCCCTCTGCCAGGAGGCAAGTGAGACCTGTTTCTTCCTGCTATACCAATAGAATGTCTGACAGGTTGCACTGCAGACTCTTACATTTAATAGAAAACTATAGAATCATCAACATCAAGTGGGAATCAGAAGTCAAAGGAGTGGTGGAATACCCAGACTCTTCAAGGCTCTGAAACGCAGGGTGTCCTTAAGCTACAACTCACCACAGATGGGTGACTGTTCAAGGAAAGCATTGCTACCTGCTTGCCTTCTTGGTTCACTCTTCTCTTCATCTCCATTTTCACTTCTAGAATTTTTTTTCTCCCCATTGAGGACTTATTTTTTTAAATACATTTTAAGACACAAGTCTTCTCCTCATCCTGCCAGGAGTTCTGCTGTAGGATTCAAATACTGGCTAAAGTACTGTCAGTCCTTCCATGTGGTAGAACAGGCAGACCATAAAGGGAGCAGGTTTTTGCAAAGTATTTGAAATATCTGATGTTAACAAAGAGAATGTTTTCCTTCCACTGTAGGTGCTACTTCATGACTGAAAACTAAGCATTCTCCAGCTACAAGGAGGGGTGACTTTTTCCTTTGTCCATCTCAATTTCCACTGTCAAAACCTTATTTATGCTATCTTACAGCTCACACTTTCACAGCAGATACTTTCCACTTCTGACCACTGCATTTCTTTCTCAACATAGACAGCTTTACCAGTACCACCTGTTCCAGTACTCTGTATCTAAAAAGTACCAGTCTGGGGCACGTTGGTACAGTATACCCCCAGAAGTACACCTACCTTCACAAAGGTGGCATAGCGCATCAGCAGGGCTGTGTGCAGTGTCACCAAATCCCTGAGCACATCCAGAGATATGTCCACTTCTGTCTCACTCCCACTGCACACATGAGTCACCAAAGCAGTCACCACCTCCTGAGGGTAAAGCCCCAAAGAAGCCATAGTGAAATATCAACAGAAAAACATCTGCTCTGTTCTCCTGATATAAAACATGTAGCTCATGAACAGAAAAATCATCCTGAAACTCAATGAAAGTATTCCTATGCAACGCTATTGCAGCTTCTGCTCTTTCTTCAAAATCTACATTCTTGTTTCAAACATCTTTTTATAACCATATGTATTCTCATCTCAAGGTTTTTCCAGTTGCTTTTTTATCTGTGTGCTAAATTTGCTGTCATACATCACACAGACATAGTGCATAGTGTTAATTACAAACATACCGTGCCCCAAAACCTGCAAATGCATTCAAAAGCTTGTGCAGAGCTGTCTTCAATGCCCACATTTTGGATGTCAGCATGCCTGCAGGAACTCAAATTGAGAGCTGAAAGTCTACTCTGACTATTTCAGAGCATGCAGCAGGAGCTCAAGTGGTCAGAGCTCTAAGGGAAATCTGTGTAAACTTCTTCATCACATTAAGTTATCCAAGGAAAGGGGGGGAAAAGTTTCAATACAAACTACGTCTTTTTAAAGCAGAGGATGCTCCAAAGTCAAGGTAAGACACAACAGGATTAATGAGCAAATCTGCTCTGTGACTCTGAGGGCCAGTCCTGATTTCCAGGCTAGATCTTGGACAACTCACTTGCTTTCCAAATTGCAGCAAACCCAGCACAGTCACCTCTGCTCCCTAAGTATTTTTTATGTTCTGTCACTTTTGAGGCCCACTTGTTTGCTCCCTTCTCCCAGCAGTCTCTGTGTTTTGGTCACTCACTAACAGTCTTGCTGTGACTGTTCCCCATCTTCTGCCTGGCCTACTCTAATAGCACAGACCTCTCTCCAAAGGTTTCCAACTGCCACAAATCCTCTACCCCTAAAGGATGATGGCATACAATCTAGAACAAAGGCCAAACACAAATTAAGTGGCTGCCATCCACAACACTGTACCTGCTGGCAGTAAGAGTCAAAGGCTGCAAAAGCTTGTTTGTACATGCGGCTACCAAAGGAGACTATGGCTGGGTGGGCGGAGCACAGAAACGTCTGAGCAAGTGCTAGGATTGAAGGGAAGAAGTCTTTGATAACCTGAAATGGAGAAAGGAAGAAGAGGTTACTGCTGCTTGTTTTAAACACACTCAGCTCCCTAGGGTACACTACAGCTCACCCTGAAAGTTTTATCTAGTTTAGTAGGTGCTTTTCTGCATTCTCTGACTGCCCTCTCTTGCACAAATGGGCAACAAGAGCAGCCAAGGCACACAAGAATGGGTTTCTATAACCCTCCTCAGACAGAGCATTTAGATTGGTTAGGAAGCCAATTTGCAAAGCTGCAGAGCTCACAGCAGCATACCCATTATGGGCAACATCAGTGAAGACACATTACAGAATGTACCACTAAATAAAAGCCCCAAAACAGACACACTTTTGGCCTTACTTTAACAGAAGGACTCCATTACATCAAAATACTCCGAAAAACCTAAATTTCCTTTCAAAATTAGCTTAACCACACTGAGGTCCTTTGACAAACAAGCTTGTATTAAGATGCAGTGGCCTAAGTTATCTTCGCTTATTCTGGAAGGCTGTTAAACTAAAAGTGAATTAAACTCTTTATATTCAGCATAAAATGTGCCTTCATAAGGCATTATTATAGTTCAATTAATTAATTTTAAATTATAACTGTTTTTCTCATCTGCCCTCTACCTCTAACAAGCAGCACTGTCATTTCTCGAGGTTTTCTCCACAGTAAATGGTATTTCATATTGCATGACAAGCACATACCCAATATGCACACACATATTTAGGCCTAGAAACCATCACACTGAACAAGAGCACAGGTGAGCACAAAAGCTTCTAGAAATACTGTGGGAGACAACACACAGTAGAGCCACAGCTCTTAAGCCAAGAGGTTTCACACCAAAATAAAAACCTCTTCCAATTCTGAAGAAAGCTCATCTCGAAAATCCCTCGTGACAGTTACAACAAAGGACATGTTCCTTGGGAGACTGGTCAGGGACTTAAAAACAATAAGTGTACATAACAGGAATAATATAAATAATGTAGCACAGGGTTAAGTCATCACCTGACAGGGCCATGGAGTTGATCAGAGGGCTGAAGCACCTCCCCTGTGGGAATGCAATTGGGGACATTCAGCCTGGCAGGCTCTGGGAAAACCTTACAGCAGTCACCCAGTACCTGAAGTGTGCATATAGGAAAGCTGGGGATGGGCTTTTTACAAGGGCTTGTACTGACAGAATGAGGGGAAATGGATTAAAGCTTGAGGAGGGCAGATTTAGAGCCAGCATTAGAAAGACAGGCTTTACAGTGAGGGCGGTGAGACATTGGAGCAGGTTGCCCAGTAAGGTCATGAATGCCCCTTCTCTGGAGGTGTACAAGGGCAAGTTGAGCAACCTGATCTGGTGGAAGGTGTTCCTGCCCATGGCAGGAAGTTTGAAGCTAGATGAAACTAGTCTATTCCAATCCAAACCATTCTATGATCTTTGAGAGATCAAGGAAAAGAGAACGTCCCAAAGCAGAATGAACACTGACCATTGAATGATTTTGGAAGGCGTTCTGCATCAGCTGTTCTGGCATGCAGCCAAGTCGAATTTTGTTCCTCAATACTTTCTCAATGTGCTTCTTGCTCTTGGTGTTTGTAGAATGGATTAGCAGCAGAACTATTAGATCCAGAACCTTTTTGAGGAAATAACCACCATCATTATGCTGAAATGATACTAAACATCCCAGACAACTACACACTCTGAAATCAAAACTGAGAAGAAAGCCCTGACAGCCACATCTGTAGAAAAACCTCATCAGTCCAAGAGGACAGAATTAAAGCAGGGTAACTCTGTCCCATGACATTTAGAAGGGATTAAGTGTTACAAATAAAATTGATAGCTGTCATACTAGGAACAAGTTACATATACCAATGTAACTTCCCAAGCAACATCACTGGCAGTTTTTCTTCCAACTGAAAAAAAAAAATCTCTTAATCTACAGGAATGAAGAAAGGCCTTGTGAAAACCAGCAGAAGAGGACACTCCCAGAGACAAGTGCAGAGTCAAAAGTATTACCTTATGGTCAGATACAGATGTGCTGTTCTCAATAGCCTAAGAGAAAAAGGTCCAAAAAAAAGTTATGCTGGAGTACAATCCCCAAAACCACAACCAAATAAAAAAACACAGACACCAAACTGCTCAGATTTCTCTCCTCTACAACAGCACAGCTATCAAACCCAGTAAACTGGATCTTGCCAACAGCAGAGAATCCAGAAAGCACTCAAAAACCAACACAAAAAAAACAGTTTGATGAAAACATGCTCAAATAAGATCAGGCTTGAAAAAGGTGCTAAGATACTGAGCAATGAAAGGCTGAGAACAAATAGTCTCCTTATTTACACTGAAATGCAGTTTTAAATTGAATTTAGTCCTGAAACAGTAAATATTGATTTCTTGCTGGACATTTTCAAGAGCCTTAAGGCTTCACACAGCTTAGTCTCAGCATATGGGTATATATTTTTGCTCTCTTGTGCGAAGGAAGAAGCTAAAATTATTTTTCCTAGAACTCTCTTGCCAAAATTCAAACCCAGATTTATCTGGGATTTTGAGACCTGTACAACAGAGCCCAGGGGCCATCTTGCAAGCACTGTGAAATCAGTAATTGAGGAAAGAAAAGAGATTCCTGAAAAAAGAACTGACAGTTTGGAACACAGAATTAAATCTGCATCAGCAAAATGAAGAGCTAACATTTGCCTTTTGATATCACATTTAATTTCAAGAAATGAGTAAGCTTAATCAAGGAGTCCAATTAAATAAGGAAACAAGGGCTGAAGCATCTTACCTTAATCCAAGCTTCTGAGATATCTTTCTGAAATCTCACAGCTAACTTGATGACATCAAAAATCAGCTTCACACAATTTTGGCTGGTGGTTACTTGGCTCATGGAAGAACTGTAAATGATCAGAAAGGAGGAGACTGAGTTATTAAAAAGTACCATAGTTAAAGGAACAAGGCAGACTAGCAGTCACAGCAGTTACTTAAAACAGTCATTCTCTAGAGGAAATGTTCTGGCAAGCACAGGGAATTTGAGAGGAGGGTGGAAGCAGAGGTTGCAGAATCAGACATACTGAAGAGAAGACAAAACAGATGAATTAGCAACAGCATTATAATAAATGGAGTGGCTTATCCCATGCAGACATGAATACAGATACAAAAGGAACTACCTGCATGGCAGGGGAAGCCAACCGCACAAGGATTGACAGATGTGTTATATTAGCACCAAGTGGGAAGGAATAAAGGTGTCGACACTTTTACTTGGGATACCTTAGGCTCATGTACGTAAAGAGACAAGATTATGTAGTGTCTTATCCCTAGAAGATCACATAAACAGTTCAAGTACCTGGCCTGGACTTGGCTCTTAAGCTTCTTCTGTGAACTCAGGATCTGCAGAGGCAGAACACATGATGACAGATCCAAGTTCCTGCGGAGGTCAGAAATCACCTGCAAAGCACAAATCACTAAGTGATCAGAGGCAAAAAAATGGCTAAGGAAAAGAAGATACAATATCACAAAATAACCTTGGAATGAAAAATAAAAAACATTTGTAGGACTTTGCATTTGTAAAGACCTACAAGGATTTGACCATGCTCAAACATTTGTTTGGGGTTCTTTTATACGCTTAGAAAATGAACCAGACACACTTTGCTCTTCACTGTCATGCACATACATGCAGGAAGCAGAACAGGATTTCTTAAGTTACTCCATGAAAGTCAAACCTACATCTGCTGTATGTTGCTGTGAACTAGTTTTATCCTGTTTATCAGCAGAGCAAAATATACTACAGTCACAGGAATTCTAGGGCATGTGAATTTACCAATTTAACTGCTGTCAAATTGTAATGGAACAGTGCAGAACGGACAGCACCTTACACATGCTGTTCTCACAGTGGTCTACCTGAAAGATTTGGGCAGATGACAATCCACATCTGGCTTAAACTGAGGCTTTGTCCAAGTATAAAAGAAAGTATGCTCAGTAGTTCAGCAAGGTTGGCTTAACAAAACATCTAGTTCATTTAAAAATATTCCAAGTATGTTTCCTTAGATAAAGCAACTTCGGAAAACTGAGAAATTTTACAACTTAGAACAAAAAAAAAAATCACCCTCCAGTAGGAAAATCACCCTAGAAGGGGTGTTTCCAAAGCATGACTTAGAACGGGACCCAATAGGGAAAACAGGAAGAGAATTACTAAGTTGCAGACCCAGGTCTGTTGAATCTGTCTCAAATTTAAAACCCTAGGTCTGTACAATGCAAAATTCCTAGACAAAATTTAAAGCTTTAAAGCTGGCACCAAAGCATAGTGTCTCAGTCTAAGGATTTAAATCAAGACAATTTGACTCCTCCTGGTTCCTTAAACTGTTTACACAGAGGAAAAACAACAAACCAAACATTCTAAGAATAAATCAGAAAAGTCTGCAACAGCCAGCAGAAAGGAGGTTTCAGCATGCATGGCTGAAAGCAGAACCCCATGTATGATGGTCTATACATGTGCTTTGATCCTTGGCAATATTAAACATTTTACTTGAAAACATTAAAGCAAACACCTCTGTGTGTAAAGCAACTGCCCCCTGTTAAAACACGTGTTGGATCAGCCAATCTACTGGTCTTCAGTAGAGAGAAAATACTGTACCTCTACTGCATCTGCTGCTTTGATGTTATGGAGGATGAATTTTACCACTACAGGCAAATCTTCCACCTTTACAGAAGGTACAATGGTCATGGCAGACTCTCGCACCTGAACAGAAAGCAACACAGAGTCAGATGGGGCAGTGGAGTTTGCAGAAAGTTCCATCAGAGGGAAGGAATCTTTGGAGGCTTACAGCCCAGCCTGTTCTGCTCAGTGTGGCAATACTATCTGCACTACATCAGACCAGCCTTGGAATTAAAAATAAAAAACAGAGCCTTGAAGATAGCCAAGGATGATTCTATGAAACCTTCTAAGCCCTGACACCTCTTTGATAATTTCTGTCAGTGCTGCAGACCCCAACTCGTTTCTCCAAATGCCCAATTTGAGCCTCCTGGGCTATGATTTGCGGCCACTGCCCTCTATCATATCAGTAGGCGTTGCTGAAAAAAGCTTGGCTCCATTATTTTTTAACTGGCTTTTAAAAGGGAAAAGCATGGGAATGTGCAGCCTGGTATGCATCACTGGCCCTTGGGGACTATGTAAATCATCTTAATGCATTCATACAAACCAATTTTATTCTATCCATATTACGCCTAACTGCAAGAAGTGTGCCAATCCAGCATGTCCAGAGACCCAAGGCACATCATCTAGTCTCCTTTGTTGTTATTCTGTAGAGAAAAACTATGACTATGCAATGATTTAATCACCTGCGTGCTCTTTCTTAGAGTGTATCAGTCTGGTCTGGTCATTGAATGTCAAAAAATAATAGACAAGAAGGAAGTTTAAGACGGCCTCAAGATGCCACTGGGTAGGTTTAGACTGGGCATTAGGGAACATTTTTTCATAAGTAGTGGTCAGGCATTGTAATGAGCTGCCCCAGGAGGTGGTTGAGTCACCAACCCTGGATGTGTTCAAAGTTCGTCTGGATATGCTGCTTTAGGATATGGTCAGCGTGAACCTTGTAGAGTTATCAGCTGGACTTGGTGATCCTGAGGGTCTTTTCCAACCTGAATGTTTACTGCAGTGGGAAAAAGTATTTTTGCATTTGCTAAGAGGGCTGTGTTTGTAATTTCTGAACGCAGACTGTAACAGTCAGAAAACTTCTCTCTGCTCCTTACTGAGCCTCCTCTTGCAAGCTTCCAAACCAGTTTTAGTTTCTCAAACTCTTTTCCAATTTAATCCATTTCAAGGCCTTCAAAGGCCTAAAGGACTCAGGTTTGTCAAAACCCTTTGAACGACCAAACAGCTCCAGCTGTTGTGTTTCTAAGCACGGACTGGGTTCTGCTTGGCTGCTCAGTAAGAGCTCTTACCTCAGACAGAAGGCCTGCGTCGAGATCCAGACGAGAAAGGGCATCCAGAATTGGAACTGTCAGCCTTCTGCCCTGCTTTAGTAAGCAGCTAATACACAAGGAAAACAAAACAGAGAGATGGATGGATCTTTAGTAAATTGGACAATTCTAGCAGGTTTTTTGGTCACTGCAAAAGCATCTCAAACTGGCAAAAGCATATACCACTGGCATTATGGAAAACTGGTTCCTTTAATTATGACTCCTCTCTGAACACACAGAATTGCTGATTAGAAACAGATATGAAGAACCTACCTTTTTCAAATTTCATGAAAACAGGGAGCATGGACAAAGACCTGATAAAAGCCTCAAGCAAGAATTTGAAAATTGGGAAGTATTAGGTTTACCATAAACAGGACTAAAATAGTGAGGTTGCTGGTACATGATTAACCACACAGAAACAAAAAAAAACGCAAAATAGCTAGCAGAATCATCTGTACCTGAGCTCTCTGGCAACCTCGCCTTGCTGGGAATCCTCCAGGATCTCAGGTATACTGGTGATAATATCATGCTGGATTGGTACTGGAGAGATGCTAACCATCTGCATCAACTTCTTGACAAGGTCCTGCAGACAAGAGGAACACTTGTAAAATGCAAGAATCTCACCCTAAGCAAGCAGTTCATTAGCATGGCAATAATACTCTGCATATAAGGTCACTCAGAAAGTCATCTGTCTGGATTTGTGCCAATTGTCCCTTGCTCATCCTCCTGAAGTCATAAAGAACAGCAAATAATTTTATGTAACGATGCTATTTTACAGGTAAGATATAACAGTATTGGTGAGACAAAGAAATTGGGAAACCCAACAGCAAGCTTCTCAGTATTAGTATGACTATGATTCAGTTCATTCTGTGACTCATCAGAAGCAGCCCCCCAGTACCACGTAGCTCTCAGACACTAACAGGAATAGAAGGAAAACAACCAAAGAAGGAACAGAGAACTGATATCCAGATGCTTGCTAGCATCCAATATCTCTGTTAAACAAGAGGGGATTGTAACATCCTGCCATCAAGAGCTTTAAAATGGGGGTGCCTATGTGGAAACACACATACAAATTTATTAAAAAGGAGACTTAGAGCATGAGAAAAAAGAGGATGTCCAGAAGTCACTGAGGGCAATCACAGTAAACCAGAAAGAATTAAATCTCTTCTTCAACATACAAATGTGAAAACAACAGCTGTTCTCATTAACCTAATAACTGATTTCATCCCATCTGAGAGGCATTCCAAAGCTGACTCAACAAACCACACATGTGACTGCACCATTAGTACCCACCTGGCTGTCAAGAAGCCTGTCAAGCCATTTAAACTGATTGACAATGAGCCGTGGAAAATTTGTTCCAAAGGTGCCTACACTACAACAGCAGAAAGTGAAATGCAGGTTAGTCAGATCCACAGGCTCAAAAGCTTTGCTGCTGCCCAGCAAGACCCTGAGATGCAAATCAAATTAACCACACGTAAAAATGACATTATGAAAATGACATTAACACTTCTAGATTTTAGCACCATTTGGGAAGAACCCTACTTCTTTTTTGCTATACACACAAAGCAAAGATACTGCCAGCCTTTTTCAATACACCAAGAACAACAACATCCAAAGTCATGGCACCACAGCCAAACACACAATGTGTGATCTTACTTAAGATCTCCTGTGCTACCATGAGAGGCTACACTAGCTTAGGCCAACTGCCCTTTGAGGTCAGTATCCCTAACTGTACTATTAGGTGCTTTTGGTTAAGTTTTGGGTTAGAGGGTGTTCACAAAGCAAATTTTTTTCAGTTTCCACTCACTCTCCAACAATAAGCAGTTTAGCAAATCTCCAAGGCAGAAGTTGGTGCCCAGTCCACTGTCTTTGCTATAAGATGTTTATCTTTATCCTACATTAATTTCTCTAAGACTCTTTAAAAAGAAAAAACCCTACAGCCTTGTGTAATTTGTGACCTCTACATTCTGCAGTACTGAATTTGACAGGTTAATTATATGTAATCTGAAAAAGTACTTCTGGGGTTTTTTTGTTTGCTGCCTTGCATAGTCAGAAACAGTGGTTGAACCTTCCTCAGTTACCTTTTCTAAACCTCTCTTGCTTTTATAGACAATTATCAACTCTCTGCCACTCATCTTCTCTGCCACTCATCTCCTTTGAAGGCAAACAGAATTCTATTCTACTTAGAAAAAAAATCCCTACTTACATAAAAACTGTTCTACTCTATTTTTATGAAAGCCTGACCAGAAGTACACATAAGATTCAAAATGTGACTGTACTAGACATTTAGGGTGGCACGATGTTTTCAGCTTTGTTCTCAATTCCTTCCCTAATATTCTGTTTGCTGTTTTGACTACTGCTAAGCATGGAATCAATACTAAAAATAAGAAACAAATAGATGCATCCACACAAGATGCCTTTCCTCAATGAAAACACTGATTTTGTCACTGTATTTACACAATAAAGGTTATTTTTAGCCTGGCTTTTAAAGAAAACAATGTTTATGCAGCTGTACTAAGATGCCCTCCCTCTACTGTAACTTTTGTTGCACACTGGTCTATGAGCACGTATGCATAAATAACCTGGCTGTGGCTAAATCACATGGATAAACTAAGTAACTAAGTTCTCCCCATACTTCCTACAGTGAGCCAGGGCATTAAACTTGTAGTAGTGACAGGTCTATGCTTTTACATCAGATGTGGGAGAAACTGGCCAGATAGTTCAGGTGTGGTTACAGGCTAACTGTTCAATGGATGCTGTTTCTGGCTCCAAACAAAGCAAAAAAACGGTGGGAAGTTCAGTGAAAAAACTCTACTGTTCTTCACAATTAGTTTTAGACTACATTATCCTGGAAATTATTATTTCACTTTTCATGTCCTTTTTCATTCACTAACATGTTGAACAACCCAGATCTCCACAGGACCATCCTCCTTCTAATCCAAAATGGGCAACTCACTTCTTTTCTGCCCACATTCTCCCACCATTTCAACTGGTCATTGATACATAGGAGAAAAAAAAAAATCACTCTTGAAGAGACCCATTTTTAACACTTCCTAAAGGGTTCACAGCACAACTAACAGCTTATTACTTTTGCATCCAAGATCTTTTAGAATTCTTGGGTGAAAACAGTTCAATCCTTACGACTGTGTCAAACCCTCCTCTAACAAGATTTCGATCTGAGACAATTTATTTAGACTCAGCCTCTGTGCAGCATTTGTGTCTTGCTTGATACTCAGCACTGAAACAAATATTGTCTTAGAGACAGCCTCAGCTTCTTTCTACCCCTGGACTAGCATCACTAACTCTGCAATCAACATTCAGGGCACTGCAAAGAGAACTGAAGCATTCAAGTCCTGCCTATGTTGCACCTCATGATCTGTCACTCTGCTATGGTGTTCTATATTCGAACAACAACAGAAGCATTTTCTCTTTCCCTTGTTTGAATATACTCTGCATTTTTAAAAGGAGGTCTGTTTGCATCTAGCAGCCTCCTAAAACTCTGCCAGCCACCTTTATCCTATTTTCAAATAAGGAGACATGCTGTAGTCCCTCTGCTGAAATACTTGTAAAGCTCATGCCAGTATCATGATACTTTACAGCTAAATTTACACATGTATGAAGAAAACATCAGTGCAAACATCCATTCAGGCAGACCTTAAGTAACAGTTGAAGCAAAACAGCTGGTGATTGCCCAAAGGATGGCATTTTGTTTTGGGGCAGAAAGAAGGCAGCCTATACTCACACATCAAAAAAGAATTCAGGGATCTTTTCCAGCAACAGTGTTATAACTGCAGGCTAGAAGAAAGGCAAAAAGGCAGTGTTAGCATGGTGATTTACTGCTTGTGCTGCAGCATTGCCACCAAAGCTGACCTTACACAGAGATAAAACGTGCACAGAGAACAAGACTCAAAAGGACAAATAAAAAATACTTTCTACATAAGAAAAATCTCCTCTCCAATAGGCAAAAGGAGGCATGCAGCCTGCTAGCTGAAGCCCACAAACATCAAGAGTGGTATAAACTGTCCAATAGAAGCAGAGTAGGGGGGCAGGACATACAATAGCTCCGGACCACACTAAGGTCTCTTTCTCAGACCCACTTGGGTTGCTTTTCTCCACACAGGAATCTAAAGCGTCATGGAAGCAGAAGTGGTTATATCCTATGAGAATTTCTCCTGTGGTTGACCTGGGCTGTCATCTCTTATCCTGCCCCTGTTCACCTTTGGAAAGAGTCTGCCTCTGTTTTCCCTATGGCATGCAACTAGATATTTGAAGACCACAAAATCTCCCTTAATCTTCACTTCTTAGGACTCCGTCTTTTCTTGTATGCCATGTGCTCCATGCCCTGAGCATCTTAGTGTCCCCAAGCAATTGGATACAATTCCAGATGCAGCCTCACCTGCCTCACAACCAATTCCTTTAATCCTCTACTTACTAAAGCACTATAAAGGGCAAACAGAGGTGCCCATACCTGCAAGATTTTAACTCCAAGCAGCAGTTTAATAAGGCTTTCACAGTATGAGTGCACCAGAGTCCTGCAGGATAAAAGATTGCAACACAGTTGTAATAAAAACATGTCAGGAACACAGGCTGTAACTCTTTCCATTACTGTCTGTTGGAGTTCTTTTAAATCACTTACAATGACTTACAGTAACCATAGACAGACAAAAAAAATTAAAGCTGCAGTTTAGATATGAACGAGATACTCCACAAGACTAGAGCGAGCTGGAAATGCCAAAGTCTCTGTGGTTCAACTATACCTCCTGAAAAAAATGCCAAGGAACAGTTGAACTTCACCAGCCTTATCAATTTTTCCCCCCCCAGATACTTGGCTCTTGCCATGAAATGCTTTGGGGCCCAATGCATGCCACAGGCAGCCAGCAAATTCCATGACTTATCACTCTAAACTTACTGCTATTAAATAACAACATATTACACCAGCTACTTCTGCATAAGAAATAAGTCCTGTTGTGTATCAGCTGGAGCTATGGCCTTTCCCTCCTCTCTCTTTGATGTTATGCAACTTGTCACTAGAATCTGTCTCTGACTGAAGAAGAAAATAAGATACTCTTTCTCTGACCTTGACCCCTCAGTCCGTATGGGAGCGCATGGCAAGAGACAGTTCTTGAACTGGTTTCTGTCCTTGATATGAGACTCCAAGCCGCTGATAAATTGCTTCACAACCTGCAAAGCAGAGAAAAGTTATCCACTCCCTGAAGAGACATCCCAACCAACTGCTGTGTTTTAGGATGATCTTTGTGAGCAAGTGATAAGGACAAGGAAGAACTAGCCAGGGAAACACAGATGGAAGGAAAGCCAGATAATAAATGAATTCTAGGCTAAACCATTTCCAAAATGAAACATTGGTTATTATGCAAAATAACTCTATATAACTCTAAAGCAACAGTAAGACTTTGATTTTAAATGGCTTTGCATTCTGTTCAGCTGAGACAGCAACATTTAACGTGACAAGACTTGCACCCAAAAAATATTTCCAGGATACAAACCACTGGTCTCAAAACTTTCACCCTGGGCTTGTTGACTGCCACATTGTGGCAGTTTCAATGCTGCTAGCTCCTAGCCAACACAAAACCAAACACAATTTCCACTAGAAAGGTATGAAAGTGATTTTTCTCCCTCAAGAGTCTTTGTTGAATAATATTGCCAATTAATTCTTTCAACAGGGCAACACGGTGGAAGAGCCTCACTTTTGCTTGGAATGAAGCAAGTCAGACTGGGAGCACAAGCACCAAATCTAGTTTAACAGAGGAACGTGCTGGTAATGTCTGACTATTCAGATGTAGCAGCTTAAAAGTGACATGTACAGCAGAAGGACAATGTGACCAAATGGCTGGACAGCAACACTGAGAATCCGGACCACAGAAACCCAAGACAAAGCAAACTTTTGTTTGAGACTAGCAGGGACAGGCATCTACATTTGCACTCTTTGCTACACAGCAAGCAATGTTGAAGCTGGCTCCTGCCAAAGTATGGTCAGTTACTTACACCTGGGTAAGTAGGGTGCTTCTCCAGGGCCAGGCAGAGCTTCTTCTGGAAAGCTATTTGATTTACAGCTAAGGAGAGAGTTTTAAAAGAACATAAAGAACCAGACATTTTAACCATACAACATCATAAACAGCTACACTAGGTACAAGTTCTCAAGCCCATGCACCAATACTTCTGTCTTTGCTCTGTTGAGAAGTCTAGTTAGTAAAAGTGGTATCACCACTTGTGCTTTCTCCAGTCTGGGCTGGCAGTAGGTAATAGCATTAAAGATGCTTAATATAAGAATTCTTGAATAACTCTGCTGAGTTGAAAGACAGCATAACATGTTTATTTTCCTGTTTCAGAGCTCCTGCCTCTGTAGCTCAATACTGTAATCACAGACGCAGTCAAATTTTATTCCACAAACCTCTAACAATGTTTCAGAAGTCTTTTGACTTAGCATGTATACACCCAAAAACCTGATACAATGAGTTTAGGTGATGCACAGAATTCATGAGGAGTTGTACAACTCAAGAGATATATAATAAGAGGCCAGATGAAGGTCTCCCTCAACTTTGGAGCAAGCCAGCTCAAGCACTTTTGCTCTGCAAGGAAAATGCCTCTTACATTGTACCAGCCATCTTTGCAGGTTTTCAGATACAAGCAAAAAGAAAAAGTGTTAAATACATACCTATTTCATTCTGTCCCTCCCCAACTTTCAGAACAATTCCTGATGTCCTAAGGAGCTCTTCAAAGACTCCTTCATTCTGCACTCCACCATGGGCAGAGGCCTTTTCCACATCAGAAATTCGTGACTTCTTTGTTTCTGTGAAAACAAGACATGCTACATCAAGCATACTCTGCAACAAAAATAGTGAGGATCCTTCATAGAAACAACTAATTCAAAATTAACCTTCAAATAAGGAATTAGAGGAACACAGGATACACTTATGGGACCAGAGTAACAAACAGAACTGCTGTTGGACTGTGGTCATTAGCCAATTCTGAGGTCAACACCAGGTCCTGTTAACAGGCACTTCTGCAGTGTGACACCAGAAAGGATCATTCCTTGCTCATCCCTTTTAATGATGCATAACCAGACAATTAAGATACACCTGCTTTACTCCCATGGGAGACACACCCACTAACAGATCACAAGCAAGTCACATCCTTCTCTCTGCCCTGAAAAGCACAGATTTAATAAAGGTTCCCCTCACTAGACCTGTCTCCTAGGTATCCACCCATCTACTAAAGCCAGAAGCTTCCCTCCAGCTACACAGAGTATTTTGGTTTGATATATAGATATCTGTTTTGATCAACCGCGATCAATCTGCAGACAATGAAGGCAGCAAAGCTTAATATGGTAAACTCTGATCAAAGAGCTGAGGTACTGAGAAAAGATACAGCACTGTTGTTAACACTGTTGATTTATAATGATTTTTGGAAGTGTTTACAGACCAACACTGTCACTCAGCACTAGCAAAACTGTCATTTTTGCCTTCTCCCTGCCTGGGAGCTGCTTCCTCTATCACTCCCCTGAAGATTCTTGCACCTGAGCACCTACTTGGCAAGTCTGTCTTGCAGTTCTCTCCAAAAGCATCAGATTTTGACGACTTCCTTTTTGAAATCATGGTAACAAAATCTTTGTTGTTGCCTACAAGTGCAGGAAAAAGACAAGTGAGCAAAGGAGACATGACTTTAACTCCTTCTTTAAAGCAAATATTGAATGCATTAGTGAAGGGAAATGCTCCAGAAACTGGAACTGCTCAAAGAAAGGCAGATTGCCTGGTTACCCAGTACCACACCACAATCTTCTGCTGTACAGGTTGAGATGACAGAGCTTGTCATATTTAAATAGTGCACTATGGCACTTTTCCTCAAGTTCAGTTCCTCATAAAATAAGGCTTAGCTTTCCAGTCAGATGCCAAGCAAATTCCATGACCAATTAAACAGCCAACTAAGAGGTTTTGGATGGCACTCTCCCCCAGCTCAGAGAAAGGTATGAAGTATTAGCAATCTAGCATTCACAAGCCCAAGCACGTTAGCCAATCCTGCTCATACGAGTTCTGTCAGCACACACTTCCACCTGACTCGTCCTCTTTTGGTGGGTGGCAATGATCAAAAGGATAAATCTTGGCTCACCTTCAAAACTTTTTAAAAAAATAAAATAGGCTTAATCATCTCAAGCTCAATTTCAGCTGTTTGGCCGAGGCCAGTAAGATGAGCTATGTAAAGTGTCAAAGTGGAAATGGAATAACTAAAAGAGAAAGTGTCATAAGCCTTTAGCAGCTCTTGTCCTCAAATGACAGGCCAGAGAAGCCACTTCCTCCCAGTTAGACCTCTCTTCGTTTATATCTCTTCCCAAACGTCTGTAAGTTTCTGTGGCTGCCATCCTACCTCACCTGAACATTCACAGGGCAGTTTGGGGGACAGAAAAGTTGTGCCACCTTTAGCTTGGCTCCATCAGTTCCCTCAGCCAGGAAAGGCCAGCTGGATTCCGAGACCAGACTAGCGCTTGGGGTGGCAGCCAAACTTTAAACCCGGATCTATGATCTTAACAACAAAGAGCCACCCAAGCACGGCTCGGAATAGCTGTCCCACAGCACAGCGCTCCCGCAGAGCCCCGTCAAGCGGGCCGGCTCCCTCTCAGGAGTTCGCTCGTCCACCGAGGGGCTCTCACCTGGGTTGTATGCGACACCGCAGCCTCAGCCGGCGCCCTTCGCCCTCAAGCCGCTGCCGCCCCACCGGCACAGGGTCCGGCCCGCGAACGCCGCAGGGGCTCCGGGGCAGAGCGGCTCCGGGGCAGAGCGGCTCCGGGTCAGACCGGCTGCGGCCGCCGCCCGCCACAGAGGCCGCTCGAGCTTCCCGCCGCTGGCGCGCGTGACGTCCTTCCGCCGGCGGCGGAAGCGCTGAGCCAGGAAGCGGAAGTGGGGCCGGGGCCTGGGGCGGCCCGGTGGCGGCCGGAGCCGGGGCCGAGAGCGGGACCGCCACGATGAGCGAGCCCGAGCTGCTGCTGGACTCCAACATCCGGCTGTGGGTGGTGCTGCCCATCGTCTTCATCACCTTCTTCGTGGGCATGATCCGGCACTACGTCTCCATCCTCCTTCAAAGCGACAAGAGGCTCACGCAGGAGCAGGTGTCCGACAGGTCAGATCCGCCGACGGCCCCTTCGGCCCGGGCCCCCCGGCCGCGCAGCCACCGCCTTTCCTCTGCCTTTACCTCGCTCCCCTCCCGCCGGGGCCTGCTGCCGCCCACCGGCCGGGAGAGGCAGGGACAGGCCCGATCCCGCGGAGGCCGTGCCGCTAACGCGACGTTTCTCTTTTCCAGCCAAGTGCTGATTCGGAGCAGAGTTCTTCGGGAAAATGGCAAATACATTCCAAAGCAGGTACGGAGCTGCGCGAATTGCTTTATGCTTTTTCAAGAGGCACAAGCACAGAGCAAGAAGTTGTGTTCTGGACTGCTGTAACGAGAGGCGAGCACGGCTAGCGGGCAGTCTCTGCACCGCGGCCTCACCGGGTCAGACAGCCTGACACAAGCTCCCCCAGCCCAGAGCAATGTCTAGAAGTGAGGTCGGTAGCAGATGCTTAGGAAACCTGAGTCCAGGACCACTGCAGGTGTTTACTCCCTCATGTTGTCTTCCACCACTTTACCCATATACTAAAATGAAGTCGAGTTCGGACTGTCTGCCAAAAAGTACATCGGGATAAGGAGGCAATCGTACGGTGTCAGCTGTGATGTTTGCTAAACATCAGCTGCCTGTATTAGCTTAGTTCCTGCCAAATCTGTATGCTGTAAAATCCTGAAGTTAGCTGGGGGTGCTGCTGGCATCAGTACTGAACCAGCAAGAACTTTAGACAAAGTGCCAGAAGCTCTTAATCAATGTGGATCCTTCTTCAGAGAATTCTGAGAATTGTATTAAGAATTTTAGAAAGCCTGAAAGCTGCTACCCTAGATCCAGGGAAACACAAAAGTTAGGAGTTGTAGAGCATACATAAGGGCACTGAATTGCCTTCAAGCAAGCATGTGTTATGAAAGCTCACAAGATGTCTGCGTCTCTTAACAAGAAATAATGCTTTTGTCCTTTTGTCCTTTCATTTCTTATGGTGTTGGCTGTGGCTGTTTCTGTTTCAGTCTTTCCTCACCCGGAAATATTTTTTTAATAACCCAGAGGATGGATTTTTTAAGAAAACAAAAAGAAAGGTAGTGCCTCCTTCACCAATGACAGGTACGTTAAGGTATCAGAAATATAGCTGGAGGGGGAGTAATTTTCTGCCAAAATAGGGCAATGGATCACCTTCAAAAACCGTTCAGTGAATGTGAGTAAGGGATGGGACATTGTAGTTGGGTACTGGGGAGCAGACAGGAGCAAGATAGTGGAGTAGGACTGCTACTGCTCTAATTCAGTTTCATGTGTAAAACAGCTAGTGAAGTAATCTGATTTCCTTTTATTGTTATACACTGCTACTTTACATCACATCTATGATTTGCAGATCCTACCATGTTGACAGATATGATGAAAGGGAATGTAACCAATGTTCTGCCTATGATCCTCATCGGTGGTTGGATCAACATGACATTTTCAGGGTTTGTCACAAGTAAGTGTCTAGCATAACACACCCTATGGGTCTGGCTATGGTTCTGATGATGATCTCAAAGGGTCTGGGTTGCATCAGAGATTGCTCCTCTCCCTGAGAGCAGTTGATGAGAGGCAGCCTGAATTTGGCTTGTGGCTCACTCCGTGAGCTGCAGTGATTTGCTTGCACCAGAACAAAGGAGGGAAGATTGTTCTCGGAGTACCAGCCCCAGTCAGAGAAAAATGGTTGATGTCTTCAGGAACAACTGTAGCAGGGAAACCAGTATTTAAAGTCTATGCAGTTTCAAATGCATTGAAGTTTATACAGTGGGTTTTCCTTTGAGTTTGTCCAGAGAGTTAAGTATTGGGTAGTGCAGAATATACACATCAAAAATACTTCCTTAAATTCACAGTTCTGTTCTGTTTTGTTGGTTCGTTTTGGTTGGTTTATTTTTTGTTACTGCTTCTGTGTTACCGTTTCTTTAGCAAAAGACATTCTCCTTTGCAGTCAGTGAAACAATGGCCCTGCTGGTTTGGCCACCTCATTAAGTTTCAAAAGGTCTTTCCATATGCCAATACAGACCCACAGCTTTTACCTAAGTGCATACATAGGCTGTTAACTTGTTCTTGCATGCAAACTACATCAGATTTGATAGAATTATCTACTGGCTTTGCCATTTGCTTTTCAATTGTGTGGTGTTGTGAAATGGTTGTTTTGTAACCCTGCAGCAAAGGTCCCGTTTCCTCTGACGCTGCGGTTTAAACCAATGTTGCAGCAGGGAATTGAACTGCTCACGTTAGATGCATCCTGGTAAGCCTCTGTCCTCAGCAAGCACGGCCAAATATTCACTTGGAAAATTTTGAATGTGTTAATAACCCTTGAATGGGCTGTGGGTGCTTCTGACATGAGATCACAAAGCATCTGTCAACTGAAATCAGCTGTGCTTGTTCTGATTTATCAGGGTGAGCTCTGCTTCCTGGTACTTCTTGAATGTGTTTGGACTCAGAAGCATTTATACTCTCATCCTGGGCCAAGATAATGGTAAGACACTTGCTTCTCCTTCTATGGACTGACTTCAGAAGGAAGTTGGGGAAGGATTTCTAAATCTCTAAAGCTTCTCTCACTTCTGTGAAGTTATTCCCCCTGGGGCAAGTTTGACATCACCTGCAGCAAGTACCCAGATGTGCACCAGCCCTTGGCTAACTGTAAACTTGCATGAAGATTAACCTATGCTTTCCTTCCCCTCACATTGCCATGCAGAAACTTTGCTGTCAGGGTTGCTTTTATTTCTGGCAACTATAATTTTTGAGGTAGCTGCTCAGACTCCTTAATGCTAAATGTGGGTCAGGAGAGATAAGGTGAGGAGGTAGTGGGAATGCAAAACTCAGCATTTTCCTCAGTTTGTCTGCATACCATATGTAAATTTAGCTAAGATGCAGGGGATAGGAACAAGATGTTTTGTGGGAGGTCTTTCTGATACATTAGTATTGCATCCTGGGTGTTTACAACTTTCTGGTCTATGGGTAGAAACAAGCCTGGTGGTACTGTGCTTCAAGAAACAATGTTTAAATTACACAAAAACTAACCTCTCCTTTTTTTATAGCTGCAGATCAGTCTAGAGTGATGCAAGAACAAATGACAGGGGCAGCAATGGCCATGCCAGCAGACACTAACAAAGCATTTAAGGTACAGTATTTCTACCTGCGTTCATGATGTCTGTAAGCTTACAGAATTGCAGACTGTCTGTAACTTAGCCTCTCCTTGTGTCAAGTATGGGAATTGCTCTGGATTCCTGTTCCTAAAATTAGAGCTGACAACTAATGGAAAGATATGGAAGTTGCCCTGGGTCTGGCAGAGCCCTAATACTCTGAAGTAAACTTGGTTAGTTAGCAATTCCTGATACAAAAGCTGAATTCCTGAGCCATCGTCTGCACTTGCAGGGGAACATTTTTGTTTGACTTCTAGTTCCCAAGCAGAAGGTGGCTCCCAAAAAGTTGTGTTAAAAGTGTCAGCTAAGCACAAGTCTAGCAGGCACATTATGGAACTTAGGTATGAAAATCAAGTAAGCAAAGTAGCTCAGTGGAAAAGCTGTCAGGGTGTGATGGTCTCGAAATTTCTTCTAAGCAGTCTCCATAGGCACTTTCACAGCCCTAGTTCATGTATGAAGGGAAGGTCCTCACTTCAGCTTTTATGTATGATAGCAGAGATTACCCACAGACACCTTGCTGGGAAGTCAAGATTCTGTATTCAGTGATCTTTCTGCTTATAAAACAGGCTTAGCAGTTTACAACTCAGCTGGAGCAGTGACTGTTTTGTCTTAAACTGCCAATGCTGAGGTGCAATTCCAACCCGTACCAGGTGCTCTCCAGGCTTACATTCCTCTGCTTCCTTTCCACTACTGGCTGTCCAGAGCAGTCTTGCTGTTCAGTCCTGTGGGAACCTAAACTCACTACAAAAGATGATCCAAGGGCTGGAACACGTCTGCTATGAGGATAGGCTGGGGATATGAGGAGCTGGGATTGTTCAGCCTGGAGAGGACTCTGGGAGGACCTTATACCTGCCCTCCAATACCAGAAGGGATCCACAGCAAGGCTGGACATGCACTTCTCATGAGAGTGTCCAGCAACAGGTCAAGGGGGAACGGTTTTAAGCTGGGGGAGAGTAGGTTTAGACTGGATGTTAAAAAGAAGTTCCTCAGTACAAGGGTGGTGAGACTCTGAAATAGGCTGTCCAGTGAGGTTGTGGATGCCTCCTCCCTGAGGGTGTTCAAGGCCAGGCTGGGAGTGGTCTTGAGCAGCTGAGGGATCCCTGCTCATGGCAGAGATGTTGGAGTAGGTGATATCTTAAGGTCCTTTCCAACCTAAGCCATTTCATGATACATGGTCTCCAGCAGCAAAGAAAGGAAGCCCATACTGCAGAGAAGTGCTCTGGCCAAGAAATAAAAATCTCTCAAGTCACACGACATGGTTTTGCTGGCAGTGTGCAGCTTATTCCACAGCACTGGAGCAACACTTAAACTGAGGAGGAGAGATTGTGTTTGTAGGTGCTGGAAAAAGGAGATTGTTCATATAATTAAGATGAAATTCTGTCTTGGGCTGCTATGAACACCTGTCTTAATGAATTGATATCATCTCCTGCAACTCCAGAGACTCTCTTGGTTGAAGTCTAATGAGGCACATCAGGGCACTGGTCAGTTGCAAAATCTTTGGTCTAACTTTCTATCACATCTCTGAACTGAAGAAGTAACTAAGCATAAAGCACTTGACACAGCCCTCTATAACGCAGCTGGTGTAGACACCTGTTGTAGAATAAATGCACTTCTCAAAGTTAGAGGGTTTTCAAAGAATAGCTAATGTCATTCTTTTAATGTCTGTGATATATTGACCAACTGATACCCAGTAAAGGGTGTAACCCTGACTTGAGAGTTGGCAGGATTGGCAGGTATTTAATGCAGCTTGGGGGTTGATTTAGTTTTCAAGGTAAGCACTGCTTTGTGTAGCTCCAACTAACTGTGTTGGTTCCCTTTCTTTGCCTCTTTCTTGTCACTGCAGACTGAATGGGAAGCTTTAGAACTGACTGATCATCAGTGGGCCTTAGAAAATGTAGAAGAGGAGCTTATGGCAAAAGACCTCCACTTTGAAGGCATGTTTAAGGAAGAACTTCAGACCTCCATCTTCTGAATTTGAGAATTTCTTCTAAAAGTAAATTGAAAAGAAATCTGTTAAAACTATATAATGTATTTTGGCAATGTTGAGAATAAAAGAAAACCACTCTGTTCAGAACTATAGTAGCCTTTGATTTGAGCCCCAGGGCCAAGGATGTTGTATTTGAAAAAAAGGGTCTTGGTGTGAGTCTCTCTTCTGTTTCTTTTCCTGGGCAACATGCTGGAGAAAAGACCTAAAAGTTCTAGTACACAGAGCAAGCTTTCTTAAGGAACTTCAAACTTCCTGAAACTGAAAAGGTACAAGTACTGTCTCAGTTTCTGGTTTTGTCCTTAAAAAAAAGCCTTTCCTTCTGAACAATTAAGATAGCATCACCATGTGAGCATTCAGAACTGCCTTAGTGACAGAGTATCTAAGCACATCTCCAAAAGCACTTTGGAGATTCTCTTTCTGAAAGGGGTGGTTGTCCCTCCTCTTCATACTTGTTCTGTTGGAAGCTCTCCCAGAACAACACAAGAGGGAGATACCACTTGCCCATGACAAAGCATGGGACAGCTCACCTTAGAATCAACCACGTTGGAAGAGACCTCCAAGATGATCCAGACCAACCTATCACCCAGCCCTATCCAATCAACTAGACCATGGCACTAAGCACCCCATCCAGTCTTTTCCTGTACACCTCCCGAGATGGCAACTCTTGTAACCTCCAAGCCTGCATAAAGTTTCTCAAGTGCTGCCAAGTCTCATATGCATTCTTCTGCTCTGGTCAGCCTGCTGGTGGACACACCACTGGTCATGGGGGCAACATCTGCCCTGCTCTTTGATGCTTCTTTTCTTGGACAAAGCATTTCCTCAGAAGTCTCCAGGCAACAGGCAGCCAGAGGTGACATGTTGATGCAGAGACAGCAATCACACAGACTGTTTCCCATTTATTTAGTCCTTCTCAAGTCCACATCTGTAAGCACCTCAGACTGCCCACAGAGCCTCTACTGCTTGCCACACTCAGCAGGGTGCACAAGCCATCAAGGGTGCCTAGCTGTTCCTTATAGTCCTCACTCTGTTAACTACTACAACAGGTAGGGAAAACAAATACTTTGGTTTAAAGCTCTGATCTGCCTATCTTCTTTGCATTGTAGAGAACAGGGAACAACTCTTCCCAGCTGGTCCTGCAGCAGCAACTCAGGTCTCCAGAGAAAACATCCCTAGCTTGGGAAAATGCTGTTATAACTCTGGCTGTTATTTCCCTCCTTTATTCTCAGCCCTTACTGGGGAGAGGGAGTGGGTGTGAAATTGCACACCCCTTCAAAGCAAGAGGTGAGTCAGAACACAACCTGTTCTCTGCTTTTGTTATAATCATTACCCCTGAACAAGAGTCTTAGTTCAGAGATTTCTGCATCAGAGACCTCCCCTGCACACTAACAGCATGACTTACACTTCAGGTTCTTTTTCCCTCTCTTGCAAAAAGGAATTTCATTTTGCTTAATGCCCTTGCTGTTCCTGTATAAGCTGTTCTTGCTAGCCTGTGTGGTCACAAACACACAAACATCTCCCCCCATTGAAAAGCAGCCCTCCACCTTCACTTTCCCTGCTTCCTGTGATTGGTTTTATACCATGCTTTGGAGGTCCACATTTCACAGCAAACCTAGCTGCTCTTCTACACATAGGTTCTTCTACCCCTCTAAAGCTCCATCTAAGATCCAGCTCTTCCATCATGATCACAACATGAAAACTTCAAACCTCCTTTCTGGGGCTTCACAGCCTGCCTTGACCTCCAAGACTTTAACAATCCTCCAGGTTGCCTGCTCACACACCAAAGCTGAATGCACACAAGCTTCCTCAGCCTTCCCCAGCCAGCTCTTATATACACTCTCAGGTTGCCTTGAGGAAATCGCAGCGACTGTAGGACAACTACTTCAGTGGTACCGCCACAAGCAGTCCTGACAGCCCTGGAGAAAATGGACAGAAGGCAGGCCAGGACCTCACTAAGATCCAAAGAGGAAGCAGAATGATGAGGAAGCCATAGCTGAAGCTGCTCAGTGCCACAAAAAGGCAAGGACAGGCTTTCCTGTAGCAACCAGTATCAGCAATCCATCTCCGCAGGAGATTAAAAGGCAACCCTGAAGCAAGCACAAAGCCTCGGCTGCACAGAGCAGGGCAGGCAACAGATGCTTCTCTCCCAAATCCCCACTGGCAGAGCAGGGAGGGCTCGGCTCCAAAGAACCCTCCCTCCCCCAGCTAGAAGAGCTCCTGGAGCACCAGGCATTCCCACAACCAGCAGACTCAGGTCACATAATGAAAGCTGAAAACACAACAAAACCCAAGTTTCAGTGCAAACCACTCTTTAATTTTCCTCTTTGTACAATAGAGCCAGCCACTTACAAAGTGCTAGTCTAAAAAACAGGTCTGGTTTCACAGCACACACACACCAGCCCAAGCCCATCAGCTCAGAGGCAGCATAGAAAATTAAGAGCTGGGCCACTTTTTCTGCAGTAACAACTCAGTCTGTCCAGCATCTGAGCACCGGGAGAAGTAGCCCCACTGATGTGTTTCTCAGTGTCAGTACAGATAGGGAGGTGAGGAGGAGAACAAAGCTACTCCCCACTCCCTTTCCTCTCCTCCCTACTTTGGAATGCCCACATGATTTTCTTCCAGAGTAAAACAAACTAAAAGCAAAAAGCTGATCAGAGTAATTCAGTGCAGTGCTATGGCTTAAAAACTGCTTTTTGGATGCTCCCCTCAGTGACAAGGTAAAAAACAGAAATACAGTATTAAGAGTTTCAAAAATCCCAAACAACCCCAAAACCAAAACAGCAGAAGCCATTAAGCAACTCTGATCTCAAAATTCCTTTCAATGCTTTAAAAGCAGAGGTGCACCACAGCAGAGGTGCAGGGACAGGCACACAAGCATTTGTTGTGGGGCTTGTCACCAAGCACTGTGGAAAGGGAGCAGAGATGGCATAATTAGAGCTAAATGGATGACTGCTGCCACATTGATCATCAGAATCAACAATGAAGCCACAGGGACCGTGCAAAGAGAACTGAGTGACCACAAGCAATACATTTCAGGGGGAAGAATGGGGCAGTAGCCTGTCTTAACTTTTTGTTCTGCCAATGCACTTGGCCCCAAGAAGGTACAACCCTCCTGTCTGGTGCACTACCTTCATCTAGATCTTTCCCTAAAAAAGGTTAAGGCTCTAGATTTTTCCCATTCCTCACACAGATAACCAGCTTTCCACTGACCTGATCTAGTGCTCACAAGAGTCTTCATCCAAGAAAAAAGCTGGACTTAAGACAAGGAACATAGAAAAGAAGGTGATAGGGAAAAGTGTTTGCCAGATGTGCTGAAAGGATGGAGCAGAACTACTGAACAGCTAAGGCAAAGAAAGACTTTGAAGAGGACTGTCACACCTGCTGCCTCACAGAAGATGACAGGGTGGGGGATCTAAAGGGCAGCGCTCAAGGGAGAGAAAAGGCTGAAAAAGTAGTCAAAAAAAGTCACAAAAGGCTGAAAACTCAACACAACCCATGGCATTGGGCTGCCATCACTACAGGCAACAACTCTGGGGACTCAGTGCTGATTTTTGCCCAAGAAAAGGCTCTAAGGAGTCACATAAATGAGCAAAACAGGGTAAAAATGCTACCACTGCACTAACCGTAGGAGAAATTAAGGAGGCTGAAAAGTGCTTAGAGGGTAGTCTGGAAGCAAGAAGTATAGGAGATGGATGGAGAGGACAAGGAATTGTCAATCTATGGATGGTATTTTCTCTGCAGAAGAATGGGAGCAAGAGCAGCTGTGCCCTGCATCGCTGTGTGGATCAGCCTGCACATGTACCATACCACAGGCAGGTATGATTTGCTACCAGTGAAGTCTCCTACGTCACAGACCCCAGTGTTCGCATGGAAAAGGCTGAGTCACAACTGCCCAGAAGAGCCTCAGTGAAAATATGCAACAGAAACGTTTGCTGCTTAGCAAAGAGACCAAGCTAGCATGGCAGACTGCAACAGATAGGCCCAATGTACAAAGATTTGCAGTGAGCTTCCAGAAATGGTGCAGCAAGCCTCCCTGACATAGGCAGGGCCTGACAGCACCACTGGAGGGCTGGCAGGAAGCCCCCACGTCGATTCACAGAATCGTCACCCATCAGACACCTCCAGCTGTGACCTGGCCTCTAGCTCAGGCTGTATTCTCCCAGTCTCAGCTAAAAACCTCAGACCAAGACCTAAAGCCCCAGCCCAGCTCAGCCCCAACCCCTGCCTCTAGCCACACAGCTCAGCCAGATTTTAAAAAGAACTTTATTGAAGCTCCAATATATATTATTTTTGGCCTCTAAAATCCCATGTGTCAGCACCTATTCCTGGCTCTCCAGTGCTATTCTGCAACCCCCAGCACCGCATTGTCCAGTGCTAGATTTTCTGCTTTGAATCCTACAGAGGGAAGAAAAAATTTCAGATGCCTCAGGCATGGCTTTAGAAGAGCAACCGCTAAGATGGTGGCCAAGCTTGGAGGTGCTGCTTAGTTGGTATCCATGCCGTCACACTCTTCTGGGGGAGGAGCTGGGGCAGAATGCTCCTCACTGTTTCGGCGCTGATAAAACAGCACATAGGCAGCTTTTGTCTACCAAACAAAGAGAAAACTGTCTGGAACCATCCGCCCAGCTCGGCTGCAAGTGAAACACCCAAAGCAGGGAACCACACTTTCAGCACAAAGCTCAGAGTAGCCTCAGGCCAAATACTCACCACTATTTGGTCTTCTGAAGCCACTGATACACTGCTGTCATCAAAGTAGTACCACTTGTCATTGACTTTGTTCTTTGCGAAGGCAGTGTCTGTCAGGAGAGGAAGTCACAGCTCAGCACTCCAGCAAAGACCTGCAGGTAGCGCCACAACAGCTGTGCTGCACTAGTGATGCTCAAGACTCAAACTGAGCATGTGTGGAGGCCAGGAGCTAGCTTTGATGCTGACCCAAACCTAATTTACCAGCATACACATCTTACAGAACATGCAAGGTAGTCCAGCTAGTCTAGAACCATGTCCCACATTCCAAATGCACTTCCAATAGCCAAGATACAGGACAAAGAAACTCAGGAAAAACATCACAGTGTTTTGTTCACTCCCTTTGAGCCACAACCTTCCCAAATACAGTTTAAGACTCAGCATTTTCACACAAAAGAGAAGGTTTCTGGTGATGACAGTGCTGCATATGAAGTGAGCCTTCTCTGAGCATGGTGCTGATCTCCAGCAAAGAGGTCAAACTGGATGAGCTCAGTTTGAATTCCTGCTGGATGGCAACTGAACTGCACACCAGGAAACTCTCCCCTGAGCAGGCACACCTCTTAATGCTATGAAATTATTAGTTGTTTAGCCTAAATGAGCAAGTTTTCAATAAAATGAATGTCTTAGGCTGCCATGTTATATTTATGGGTTAAAGTGGTGGGCTTGTAGTCAAACCGCATACAATGGGAAAGGTGTGCACAAGACTGCTTGTACCCGCAACTCTCTCTGATCATTCTGCTACTTTGTGAGTTTCCTAGAGGAGTTCTTGGCTCAGCTGCATCTCAGGCCTTTACCTCCTTTGGAGCCTACACCAAACTGCTGCTGGTGTGGTTAAGAGGGGTTGAGTGCCACATACTCACTCAAGAATCAAGCTGGACTAAAGTCCTGCAAAGTCTCTTCCAACTAACACTTCTGTGACTATGGCCTCCAATCTCAGAGCTTGCCTCTACTCATAGATTCCCACTTCTACACACTCTAACGACTACCAACCAAGGTCCCTCAGGCATCAGTCAGACCTCAGGCAACTGCAAACTACAAAAACAGGTCTGCAAGTCCTGACAGGAAGTACATTACCTTCCAGTATGATGTTCACTTGCATACAGAAGAGAGGTATGGTTTGAACTAGACACCTTTGGTAAGGGCTGCTGCAGGTCTCCCAACACAAAGAGTCCCTCCAATGTCCCCTCTGCCTACATTTCCTTGCACAAACAGGACATCAAAGCAACTACTCACAGTGGCCTACTCCCATGGCTCCATAGTGATTGGAAACTGCAATGAGGTCATACACATACGAGCCTGCTCTTGGGTCGCAGACAAACTCGGACATATTTAAACCCCTGGAAGGAAATCCAAAAGCATCAGAAGACCAGTAACCAGAACCTTCTAAAAACTCATGTATGACACCAGTGGCGCTCTGCAGGTAGGCAGCACTGGCAGAAAGCTACTGCACTCTGCTGCTCAATGGCCAGATGTTATTACTGTCAAGACCAGACATGTTACCTCTCCCACACAGGGCAGATCCTGGCAAACACATCAAGTGCAGCCAAAAGATTTAGAGGGAAGTGTTGAATAAAAGACAGAGTATCCCTGTGTAGGCATAAAAAGTGACACAGGATTAGTAAGGGGTATGCTTCATCCTGCAGCAGGGGCTTGACAAGAAGAGCAGAGGAATGAGGCCTTCATCTTGTACTTATGCAACCCTCAGTAGTACAAGCACAGCTCTGCCCAACAAACTTGCTCAATCCTCTCTAGGAGCTCTCTTGGTTCAGCAGAATCACATGGGTTTAACTCATTTTAAGAATCAGTACCTGCCATTAATTAGTGTTATCTGACATGTGGAACTGATTAAGAGTAACAAACAAACACCAACCACCCAAAAAAAACAAAACATCTCAACTCACACCTGCTGTCTTCAGTTGGAACCCAGAAACAGAGCTGTTGCAGTTATAACTTTAACAAGCCCACCCAACAGTAATATCAAAATTAGATTTCTCTTGACCAGATTCTTCAAGCTCTTCCAAGCTTGAGGGAAGAATCTTACCTAACAGGGAATTCCACAACAGTGTCAAGTTTATCCCTCCAGTATCTGCTGTATGAGAAACGCTTTAAATGCACAACCAAAATCCTGGGCAAAGACCACAAGTCAAACTTCTTTGTGGCCTGTTGATGCTTCTTACAGTTAGGGCAGTACCTGATGAAGAGAGTAACAAACAAGAAAGTGAATGACAACAAAGAAAGACAAGCTTCTGGCCTCCAATTAAAAGGTACCTCCATAAGACAGTACAGTCCCTTCCTTATAGAAAGCATTCTGGTTGTAAAATACGCAGGTGAGCACACTTCCCCTGAGGTTTCCAAGCTGCAACTTGCTTCCATTTTATAGCCAAAATGTTCTATGGTGACACTGCAAATATTTGTTTTCCCTCATATAAATAAAAAAAAAGTTTGAAAGATCTCATTAATTTGTTACTATCTCCTGATGCAGCTCAAACAGGTGACAACTGCACACCTATCCACAATAAAAATCACCTACTGCACTATAGATTTTCTAACACAGCTAACAACCACTTCTGAAGACCTTCTTCTGCTCACACAGCAATCATATCTTGGTCATTTAAGATCTGCTGTACCTAGACACACTGAACTAAGGATTTTTTGTAGAGCTAGGAGGTGGTCAGGACTGGTTCAAGCTACTTTAAGGTAGCCACATGCTTTCGCTCTTTCACTGCTTCCTCCAAAACTGTTTGAAGAGGGAATTAAACCCAGCCTGATCTTTGGAAGCTACATGCCCACTGCCACTTTCATCTTTCTAAATAAAGGCAGAGAACTCACTTTTTCTGTTACCCCATGTCTGCAGCCTACTGAGACAACAACTAACACAGAACTGAGACTTCTTGCACATTAAGACAAAAGGACAGACCTGGGAGATCACCAGAATCCCAGGACAAATGATGTGAATTTAAACAGTTATGGCATTATACAACAGGGGCTCCTACCATGGGTCATGCTCTCCAAGTGTTTCCATAGTTGTGAAGAGCTCTATGCAGTCTCTCAGGGCTACCACAGCCACCTTCTTCTGAGTCTGCAGCATACTTCCATGTTTTTCAAATGCCTAGTGAAGGAGATGCATGCTTTATTATGTCCCACATCCTTGACACCACAGGAAGGAATAGTCTCACCATCATGCTGCCAATTTCTATTCCCTCCTTTCCCACCCCGACAATCATCTCATGCTTCCAGCCACTCCTTTCTTGTGTTACAGAGTCAGCAAGAGACAGGGCATTAGTCCTTACTTCAGGTTTGGGATGTTTTGAATAAGAGTAACAACAGATTATAAAACACAACCCAGCAGAACTCTCTCAGAAAGAATACTGAGCTTTCTACTTGGTTTTATGAATTTAGTTTCAGGTTTCTTTGGAGTTTTGTGGATCTGTTTGTTAAGCAGACAACCGACTAGATTACTTAGCTCTGAAATTAAAGCATCTACTTTTCAGAACACATTTGAAACAGATGAGTAACTGATGACCTACAGGTCATAAAAGATTAAGTAAATACATCTCAACCTGGTGACTCCAGCACTATTTACTGTGATCTTTTAAGTACCATGAAAGTCTACACAGATTATTTATTTAAAAAACAAAACAAAGCACAAAACCCAAACATCAACACACTACAACCTGTGCCTCCTGCATATCAAAAAGTAGCCTCCGCGTATCGGAATCCCAGTCAGCGGCAAGAGCAGAGAAAGCTATAAGGAAGAAGAAATGTTTATTGCAAAGATGTAAAGAGAAGGAAGAATTCTTTTTTTTTTTTAAGTAAAATGATAATTACCATTCAGTTTTAGGATTTTTCCTTCTACAATGGAGCTTATCTCAGAAGTCCCAGAGAAATTCACAAGGCTAAAGGTGAAATACTGCTTCTTGCAAGGCTGTATGTCTCTTGCTGACTCAATCTGCATACAGCCCTCAGAGTGGCAGGGATCGACTTCTGCCAGCTTTTCCCTGCCTTCCTGTCCACCTTCCTGATGCTCCATCTCTTCAATGTCACCTTGAAAAATTTAAAACAAGCACTGTATTAAAGAGCTTCAGTGAATGTTTAGACTTACATCTCACATGGATAGCTGTTATGACACACACCAATTACACAGAAAGTAATGAAAAGAGCCACAGAAAAATAAACAAGTGCCTGCTAAGCATTACAGCTGAAACCAGAGTTTCACCTTTAGCAGATGCCAGGTAATGTGCTTGGTTTTATAAGACATGATGGAAAGTTCTCAGTTCACAGTATGTTAATAATCACACCCAAGAGAGAATCAGCAGGGTTGCAGCTGGGTGTCTTTACAGGAGAGAATGTCTAAGTCTCCATGAACTGTATTACCATTATTTGGGAAAAATGGGCAGACCTTTCACCCCCAGCATTTAAAATTTCCAATTTCACTTGTTCCAGCTGTTACTCCCACAGAAGCACAAATGAATCATTTCAAAGACAAAAGGGAAATATGCATTTGCCATCAGCATTAAAAGCTTCCTTGAAGCATCCAACCTCAGAATAAGACCTTGTCATTCTAAGGTCCATGAACAGAAAAACACCATTTCCACTTTACTTCTCCAGAAGTTGTTTTTGTGACTTATCAGGCCAGTTTTCGATGCCAAAAAGGCATATTAGGAAAGAAACTGCCTCTGGAGGGAAGCACCTGAACATCTAATAGGGAAACAAGAATTTCTCCAACACTAATCAAGACAAATGCACACCACACCCTGCTCTCCTGCTGCTGCTTAGGCACTTCTGTCTCCCTTGGAAAGAAAATGGTTTATAAGAATTCTCACCACACCAAGCAATACTGTGGCTTAATGACTGTGAAAGAACAATCTGCTAGATCTTAAGCTAAATAGACATATCACAAACCAAATGCTAACAAAAATCTTCAAGTGTTTTTAAGTGATTTTGAGAGGACTCTACCTTCAACCACACCATTAGAGCCATTGCAGGTTCCTTTGTCTTGACAGGGTGTAGACGATTCTTCTGTCAAAGGGAGTTTCACATAGCGGCTAGCAAGAGGGAAGAGAATTATCAATCATACTGCAGCCCTACGCCAGCACCACAGTGTTCCTCACCATCAGCAGTTCTTGCTGTCCAATCACCCTCAGCAAACCAGAGTCCACCCTACACAGCACCAGTCACAGCCCAGGAGCTCCCAGAACAATTAGTTAAGTCTCCGTTTTCAATGCTTGTTCTAAGTTTTACTGCCAGTAGATATGAAATGCAAAAATAACTTCTGTTAGCTCCATCTGAGAGGCCTGAAGATATGGGCCTGAGTTTCGTTCTGTTGCCCAACACCAAGCATATCACTTCCCTTGTGACTGCCACCAGCACTATCTCACAGCCTGTTTTTGCATAGCCCAAAACAATCAAGACCTTGGTATGTCACTGGAGCCTCTGAACACTAACCAATGCGAATCCTGGTTTATACACCCCATACAAAGCAGAAATTCTTCTCATTTGCAAGGATGCAGCAATCACATTACAGTAAATCTGAACAAGCAGCTACCGGGACTTTGTAAAGAACACAAAAGTACAGACATGACTCACCTAATCTGCTCCAACACCACACTGTACAAGTGCTCCACAGTGAGTTTGTGTTTGGGCACAGATATTAAGAGCGGCTGACTGAAGAGGACAGTCCCTGCAGTGTTGCTGGATTGTCTCATTGTCTTTTCCCGAAAGTAAACACAGAGAGTCACATCCTCTGAGCCATCTTCTCTTGTCTTGCGAACTTCATACCTGTTTGAGAAACAGGTGTTTCCACAGGTTACTTCTACTGCCAAGAAGCACAGCAGGTAGAACAAATATGAACTCAGTCCAACAAGTCTCTCCACCAGGTCTGCGAACCACAAAAAGGGTTGTACTCTGTCTTCACACTACAGAGCAGTTTTCTGAACAGTCCACATGGCTCACAGTGGCACAGGATATATCTCTACCACCTTCCTTCTGCCTTTACTCCTTATTCACTTCCCTAATGCACTCACCTCTCAGTATATTATATAACCCTGACAACTGTGTGTTGCTTCAACCACATCACAACATCAGTATAAAAATACTAAGTGCATTTTGAAATCTCTCAGACAGTGTTTCTTTCCTCTGGAGAAAGAAAATTTCCTTGATACCTTGGGTCTTGTACTATCTCAGCCTCTTGTACAGTTAATGGCTTGAGCTCACATCACTGAACAGCCAACACTTCAGAAAACCAAGAGTTTGAAAATATCTGCTTCATAGAAAAATCCAAGGACAGTAACAAAACACAAGGAAAACATTCTGGGAAATAAAACCTAAACAGCTCTGGAGAACAGTGAGGAAAATGAGATACAGCTCATGCTACTGGATGAAACAGCAAATAAGCTATTTGCAGATGTCAGAGCCCAACACTATCACATGGTTTGCTTCAGGACTACTCATTATAGCAGATTCATTTTCAGGAATATCAAGTCACACTGTTCTTAAATTTGGTGAGTCAACTGTCCCAGACTTATCTTAAAACTGAAAGAGAAAGAAAGGTTGTATGAAAGACGTCACTATGCATAACAACCAGGACCACAACCTTCTCTCGCGTGAGTCAGTCACTTCCTTCTCTCAAGGGCCTGGAAACACTTCATTTTTCCTCTGTTCAAAACGCCCTTGTAGAGCAGGGAAGAAAACCGCTTTCAGAATTGCATTTCTGCTCCATCCTACTTAAACTAAAAGATTCCAGCTTCAGATTTGCATTGAGTCAGCAAAGTACACGAGAAAAAATTATCCTTCCAGGGAGTCACAGCCCACCAAAAACATGAGAGATCAGTTAGTGTAAGACAGTTCAATGTCAACGGCTGTTGAGATTTTCTAGGCTGTCAATGATATTCAGTTGGACATCGGCACTGGCTACAATCCACACCTTCAAGTTTCCTGTGTAACAGCACCACAAAGAGATAACTTATTTCATTTAGATCTGTGTAAATAACAAATGGTCATAACTCAGTCCCCAGACAACACCTACAATTCTTCAAGTCCTAGAAGACCCTTTAGCTAGCCTCATACAACACAGATCAGTTCACAACATGCATGTGTTCCTCCACATTCTTTGATGGCCTCTCGGACCACCTATCTTGTGCTCTGCCAGCAGCAATTAACACAACCCCATTTACACTCCACCTTATGTCCTGCCTATGCGACGGAACAGATGGGACAGAAAGAAAAAGCTTGGCACTACTCATACACAAGTGAAAAAGCTCAGTACTATTCACACACAAATGCCATTCACCACAGACAGCCAGCATGCTGTACCCCGTGTAACACTGCAAAGCAACATCTCACACACTGCTGAGACAATCACTTTGTGCCACTCCACCTCAGAACAGCCTTTACATGCTACTATCAGAGGAAGACATAGCAAAATGAAGATCTGTCATTTTCTGAATCTCTTGAGGAACAGTCATTCTTTATTACAAAATAACCCAAATAAACAAAACCCACAAACAATAAAATACAGCCAAACAATAACAACTTTTTTAAAAATACTTTTTGCTTTAAAGAAGGCTACAGAGCCAACACTGCAATGCTGTATTTTACAATCCAACTGAAATAACAGAATCTAAAGATAATGCTACACCAGGCTACACAACATAGTTTCAGAAGTCAGAGTCATTAGCTCAGCTGCTACCACACTGCTGGATATTGACTCGTTGCCTTTGTAATTCCCAACTATAAAAAGTGTCTGAAAATTACTAAGCAAAAGGCTAGGACTTGACCAGTCTTCATCTACATCACAAAGGTCTGTGCTTGTAATTCAGAGAGAAGGCACTGAGCAATGAATTAGGTTAACTTTTGTTTCCTTGCAAACTAACTTTGAACAAGTGCACAGGAGCACGAGAAGCAACAGAAAGACAAGTGAAAGCTACAAGAAAAGGCACTGAAAGAAAAAACTACTGTGAGCTAAAGACCAAGCCAGTATCCATGCAGTACATAATTGAAACTTTCTCTCCCATGTGCTGGGATCAATGGTATTAATTCCAGATCAAAAACACTGTGCAGATCACAAGTCAGTCTACAGCAACACCAAGGAAAGAAATACATTTTGTAAGAGAACAGAGAAGGGTAGGAAAAAATGCCATTGCAGAAGCTGACAAACAGATCCACCTGAAGAGGATTACTATTGCACACCAACCCACAGATGTTGCTGTCAAATTACAACTGACACTAAGAATGAACAGAGGACCGAAGAAAAACCTGAGCAGAAATCCTGCACATATTCTGATCTCTTCTAGGAAGCGGAAATACTTCTGATCTTTGCATTTAATCTCAAAATACAGAACACATACACAAGTAAGCTAGGAGATAGAAACTGGCAAATGTAACTTTTTCAAGTAACAGGTCATTGGCCCTGCAGAAGCTGGCCATGGGATTCTGCCAATCTTACAGAGAAGGAAGATTAAAATTGATGAGAGAATTCAATCAGCAAGACTTTAAAAAAAACTTTAAAAAACAGAAGCTCATTTTAGAAGGGACAGAAACCCTCATTTCAAACAAGAAAACACAAATTTCAGCATGTGAGAACAAACTTCATAGATCAGTCTGCCACAAGATCTTACAAATCTCAAATACTTCCTACAAAACTACTGACTAGCTTTTTTGCTAACCTGTTGTAGCCACATCAACAAACCTGACATTTCTGCAGCCAGACATGGTTTTTCAAGACCATGAACTCACCTAAATGTAAGATACAGCATGTTGTGTAAAGGAAGGCAGAAAATATGATACATATGGCAAACTACCTGTAACTTATTCAGATATACACACTTTTATAGGTTAAAGGTGACCTGCAAATCAATATGTGACACTTTTATCATGGTAAACAATACATATTATATGCCCCATTAACCAGGCTAAGAGAACAGGGTTATATAGTTTATGCATCAAAAGATTTTTCTTCTTAGGCCTTAAGAACTAAGAAGAAATACTGTTGAAATGGACTGTGGAATTTGTTTTCAAGTGGTACTTACCTGACCCCTTGTAGGCCGGCTCCAAGCTCCAGTAGGATCCCTGAGTGATGTGATACCACCCACATGGTGCATGTGTGGGTGTTACATTGGAGCGGGAGCCGGAGGTCCTAGTGGGGCTGGACTTCACAGAACCTAAGAAAAAGAAATAGTAAGCATTTTGGTTATGTGCTGAATGCTGTCCTCTGCTTAGCCTGGAGAATGAGAGCATTCAGCACAAACACTGAACCAACGTTGCCAAATTGATTTGCAGACCACCTTTACATAAGGAGCTTCTTGACCATTTGCCACAGATCTCCCTGTCCTTTCACAGAGAAAACATGCCTCGAGGACAACAGTTACAGCACTGTGAGAAGAGGGCTAGTCCCACTGTTCTTTGGCTGCATGGCCCCTACACAACGTGCTAGCAACCTTGCTTCAAGTCTTAGTCCAAATTCTTCTACTTCTGCAAGCACACAGATGCTGTACCGGGACTATGCTAGTTTTCAAGCCTGTCCTGATGAGAAAGAGATGAGTACAAAGCTTTGTGAAAGAACAGGCTTGGAGAATTCCAGCCTCAAATGCCCCTCCCCTTTCAGGTGAACTGGAGAAGAAAGGGCATAGTTTCATCCTGTTACACATAAAGGAGCCAGGTTCATTCTAAGATGTGTCTGAGAGTTACTTAAACTCACATAAATATCAAGAAGCCCGGGAACATTCACATTTGTTTTTTTTTTAAGGTTTACTGTGAGAGAGCACAAGAAAGGTAATACGTGAACAGAACCAGTGAGGCAGTAACGAAGCAGCTGACAGGTACAATATAGCTTAGCTATCCAGGGTAGATTATTTTTTCCAAACTCTCCAATCAGCTTAAATTCCAAACATCTCCCAAGAGTCAACATCACCCACCACTTTGGTGGGACAAAAATTCACAACACACATCTTTAGATGTCCAAAGCCTTCCTTGAATTTTGAGTTGAGACTTGTGTTGCCAGATGGCTGGCACACAGTGGTCCAAGGCCACAAGTATGTGAAACCAATAGGGGCATTGCTGTCACATGCAGACCTAGGTCTGGCAGCAGCTTCCAACAAACAAGTCTGAAGAAACACTGCAAGAGACTGACCACTTTTTTTTTTTTCAGTCCTGAGACAACTTAAGCTGATGCTAAGAAATGTCCAAAGGTAAGAACTGCCAGTTTAAGTCCATACAAGATGCTAAAGCTTCAGAATCAATGAAACAACCAATTTCTGTTACAGGAGACAGTCAGGTGACCACAGGCAGAAGATCTGCTGGACTCTCAGCAATATCCTGTTTAGATGGAAACAGTGAAAGCAAAGAACAAAGCAACAATCTGAGGGCAGCTGCTCATGAAATCAGAGCCCAGGGCTTTGTACCTCCCTCGTCACTAAATGCTCATTCTTTTCATTCTCAGGTTCTACTAAACAACCAGATGATCACTAAACACAACCTTGGTTTGCTTCTGCCAGTGGAAGAAAGGAATACTTTTAAGTGAGAAAACTGTTCTATCGTTAAAATGATATAAGGACTAGCATGAGACATGGAAGGCTTCAGTTTATCGCAGCTTCTCTCATAATGCTTTCAGTGTAACTATCAAGAAGTAACAGATGAAAAGACTGAACACTCCCAAGTTCAAAGACTAGGCAGTAAAATCCTTCAGGAAAACAGCTCAAGAATCAACAGGACCCACTGAGAACTCTGCAATTTTAAAATGTACATTTGGGAGATGTACAGATGAGAAAACTACTTCTGAATATGCTGTACTGATCTAGCTCTAATTCAAACTGCTTACTTCTTTGCACTTTGTTTTCTAACCAGTGGAAGAGACCTTGCATGTACCTCCAGCTACTTAAAACAAATATTAAGATGTACACAAAACAGTTTGCCAGCAGGGAAGTCTTGTCACTGGGCACTACTGGTAAGTAAAAACAGATGATCAGTATATAATAGGGGCTGAATCAATAAAACATGAATTAGGAAAGAGTTCAAACATGTGAGATGGTGAATATTATGCCAATTTAAATACAAGAGATATTCTAATTCTAGTTAAATACAATTCACTGCTCCTCAGTCATATCCTAGGTTATTACATGGCAACTTTAAACACATCTAGGTTAACATTTTGTACCTAAAAACATCCTACAAAAGGTACCATGATTACTAGATACCCCTCTCTAGTTTGTTTTCCCACCTGACAACTGACATCTCTCACTTAGGTTGGCCGCACTGTGAGCACAACATCCTGGCATGATGCAGTTGTCCTATTTGATTTGTAACATAAGTAATGCTATTACAAACCTTATCTTCTCATCTTTTCTGTAACTTCTGTTCTTCTAGAATAACAAGTGCTACAATTTAGTCTTACTACACAAGGCAACTCACACAAATCTTAGGAAAAATTACATTTGCAAACATGGCAGGCAAGCAGCTTCCAGGGGGCTTCTTCCTTGTTCATAAATCAACTGCTATCTTGTTAACCCAACTCAGTGCTTTAGAAAGCCTTCTTAGTTTATTTTGTAGCAGTAGCCAGTATAAATGTAAGACAAAAAACTTTTGATGGGTTAGCATGATTTATTGAATCTGATTTAGGTTGCTTATTTCAGTTGTGACTCTGGCATGAAAATACTGTCACTATACAACACAGTTACACTTTCTAACAAAAGGCAGCTGTTCCTCTTCATTAATCAATACAAAGATAGTGTTCTTTCAGGAACAGAAGAGATATACACTACTCAATGTAACCACTGATAGACCCCACAACTACATCACCGATTAGCACAAGCAGATCTTCTCCGCTCAGAACATTCTGCGGATTATGCAGGCACACAGAGACAACCTTCCCACTTACAAGAAACAAATCTTTTTCCTGTCACTTCTATCAAGATTTGACCTTAAAACTAAAAGGACAAAATGCTTTTTAGTGGGCACTCAAGTCTTCTTCATTGACTTTGGGAACATAAATGTTTCTCAACTACACAATATTTCAGTTCTGTATTTTTACTATCAAGTAGAAGCTTACTCCCTAAAGACAGAAGATTGTGAAAGACTCAAGATTTTAAAAAAACCTATTTTCTATGCCTCTATTTAATAAACAAGAAGATACCTGCCTAGAATCTAAGAAGGTAGGTAACTTTCTGGAATATTGGAAACTCCTGAAGCTACCAGCAGCAGCAATCTGAATCAGCATGCCACATTCTCCAGCATGCATCACAGCATCTTCAGGAAGCCCTCATCCAACATGTTACTGTTGATAACTTCTGCCAGAAATGTACCAGCTTCAGAGCACTTCAGGAGCTTCAGTTTAAATTTGCCCCTGCCCCACTCTTGAGCCACTTCCATGCTCATACCAGGGCAGCTACATGCAGAGCAACACTGCACTCCATACCAGATTAGAAAATGCTTGTTTTAACACTGTCCTGTATCCCAACCTAAACTATAACCTAGCTCCACAGTTAAATCAACTCAGCCAAGGCACAAGAACAAACGCTGAGTGTTACTCAATCAGCACTGAGGATAAGACAAGCTATCTTTTCATGCTAAAACCATAAAAAGCAGGAAACTTTAGAACACTAAACCAGTTAAACTAGAAGGAACAAGTTAACCAGAAAGTACAGGAAGAGTGAGCAGAGCTTGCTCCTGCTCTAGTTTGAAATCAGTGTATCAGTTCACAAGAGCCCAACGAAGCACAAGCCTTACATGGCTACTCTTAAGTCCAAGAAAAGGACAAATTTCAAAGTTTCTGCCAATGCCACTACACGCTCACAGCCTGCTCATTTCAGGCTGTATAAAGGGTAAAAAACCCTACAGAATCACTCAAAACCACAGCTCAGAAAACCCAAGTTTGAAGATACACTCCGATTGCTCCCTCCTTGTACTGACCTTAACACAGAACTGATGCGCTGTCAATCTCTCTTCAGCAGATATAAGAACTTAAGAGAAACAGCAGAATTTAAGAACCATCATGCTGCTATTACCATTTCTTGAACTATTTCATTAAACCTCAGAACATCTAAGAACAGACCTTTATTAACCCAACAAGGTAAGTTGATTGTCCACAATAGAATTACATACTTGCCTTTAAAGAAGTTTTGCTCTTTATGAACAAGTGTTTCTATTGTTTTTTGAGACAAACTTTGCTTACAATACAAGAACACTGGTTTTTAGCTGTAGGTTAGAATAGTACTTTACATATCTTCTTCCTGGCAGCACTACCTATTAAAGAGAGTTTCTATGAGCAGCTTTCTCCTAATTTTTGCCCTGGTGCCTGGCTACTTGCTCTGGTCCCACAGTGCTGGAAACAACTTAGAGAGTGTTCATGGAAAAACAGGATTAACAAAACTTCCTCCTGCTACGTCTCCCCTTCCTTGGAGGGTTATTTTTAACCCAGGTCAGTTCACTCACTAGGACTGTGACTCACAGCATCACCTCATTTACAGTAGTGTCTGCACATAAAAGGAAGTAGTGATTGCAGAGGAAAAGACACAGTAGAGCTGCAGTTCAGTTAATGCTTTCCTCCACCCCGGAGCAGAGCTGATTCACAGCTGTTTTCTGGGGAGGGATATGTAACATGTTATGCCTGCAGGAAAGTAGGGTTTTCTTGTAATTACTACTGCACCATCACGCTTCTTGTTTTTCCAATGTTCTAGCTTTGGAGACAGACTTCCTTACAAACTAACCCTTTACAATATCCTCACAAAACAAACTTCACAGTAGCCAAATGTCCTTCCTAGGCATCCTAAGCAGCCACACCTTCAGTTGTGATTGAAGAAAACAAGAATACAACAGGAATTCTCAGAAAAATTCAGAGATTGCACGTCAGCAATAAGGTCACAACTGACAGCAGGACAGAACAGCCCCAGAGTCACAGCATCCCACTGAGTGAAAGGTATACCCTAAGTGCAGGACCTCACACTGGCAAAACTATTTTATGGAAGCAGCATCCTTGCTCTGGAACATTCACACACATGAGAAAGAGTGGACTTGTGATGAAGGGCTGAGTTTGATCCCATAAACCTCAGACATGCAAACCTCCAAGTTTGTTTTACACTTCATTTGCAGTAATTTTCACTTTCCAGCTGTACCAGAGCAACATGAGTTTTGCTTGCCTTGCCAGATTTCACAGGTGACGGATCACATCTCTTCCATCAAGCACAGAGAAAACATGAAGCATAACCAAACCCTCTGCTTCAGTAAAGTCACTCACAACCACAGTTAAGACCCAAATAGCATAACTGCCAGTCAAGAGTCTGAAAAGAACCTCCACTCACGGTTAGCTGCATGCTATTACAACCATCTTGGGTGTTAGAGAGAGGTAGAGAACAACAGTTTAGACTTCATGCTACGACCAAAAACAGCTCCAAAGCATTGTACTGATTTGGAACAGAAGAACAGCAAGCTTGTGCTTGCCTAAAAATGCCAGTGAAAAGTGCAACTCTAATCCAGACACCTAGAAGATCTGTATAAAGTTCCAAACTGCAGAACACAGACCAAACAAAAAGTTCATTATTACCCAGAGCCACAACTTTCTTTATCAGGAAAACACCTACACTGCACATGCTGATCTGCTACTGAAGCAGAGCACTACAACTCAGCCATGCAAGAGGTCTACAGGAAGGTTTAGGCTTTCAGAAAGGAAAATAAAAAAAATCCAGGTTTTCAATCCTGAAACCAAAGTGAATGTTTTGCAGCATTCTCCGTATCATGGCATCCTCCTGGTTTTACTCACACAAAGATGTCGTCTTTTGACATGATATGATTTAAACCTTCATCCATTTGGAAAATTTTGTGGAACCGATGATTATACACGTCTGTCACCACCATCTAGAACAGCAAGTGATATTTGCAAAGAGATTATAATAAAAGCTTACATAGATTTAGGCAAACTAAAGACAAGCAACATTTTATTCCTAGTCTTTTTTTTTCTTTTGTATCATTTTCAACACACCAACATCAGCACCCAGATCTAGAACCACACCCAGCAGCTAATCACAGGTACTTGTTAAGATGGATGGAAAAAAACAAAGCAAGTATCTGATTTTACTGAGATGATGCAATTTCAACAGCCTGGTGGAAACAACCAGCACAGATCCTAACACCAGTGGCAACAGACTAAGATTTCAGGCATAGATTACTCACATCTATAAATAACTGAAATAATTGAAGTGCTACACTGGCATCCTGAAGATACCCTCAACAACTACAAAATCATTCCCTCCAGAAAAGCTCACTTGATCCCTTCATTATTAAAAGGATGCCCAAGGAAAAACTGACCCAGAACAGACACTGAGCATCATTCAGCACTGAAAAAACACGCTACTAGAAATGTTGGAGGTGGAGGCTTTCTGCTCCCTCTCTATTGCAGTGCAAGTGTTGGAATAAGCATACATTGTTTCATGCATTTTTGTAATCAAAGAGCAGCACTCAAAACTCCTTAGTCTTGCCACTGCTCCATTAAATTCAGCTTATTCCCCATCTAAAAGCTAAGCCAGCAAAATGCTTCAAGAACAGACATTTATCAAAATCATTGTGCTGTATTTATCCTTACATTCTCCGCGGGAACACCAGAGAGTTTGGAGAGTGATTCACACAGATCTGAGACTGCCCCCATCATCGGCACCACAACTCGGTACTAGAAACAAAGACAATGCCAAAGTCATTTTCCATCAAGAGGGGTTGTTTCTCACTGCCGTTTGAAATCCAGCAGCCTCACCCATTCAAGGTGTTTCGCCTTTACATTTTTCAAGGTAAAGGGAAGTAAACAGGCCAGTGCAAACACGTTACTGCTTTCAGGGAGCAATATATCACACAGGCAATCCCATCACAGGTAAGCCAATTCCAGCTAACCTTAGTCTCACAAATCAAGATTTCACAAAGCCACTTAATTTCACACGTTCAATTAAAAGCCCCATCCCACTTCACTCAAAGGTGGACATTGTGTTCCTTAGATTCCTTGAAAGTGTCAACTTTAAAACCTAAGAGAAAGACTCAGCTGACTTAAATTTGTGTCTTCAAGATGCCTCACCTGGACAGGTCTACACTGTGGGTCTGCATATATGAGGGTAACTTCCATAATACGATCCCTCCTCAAGGGCAGTGGAAGGGTTAAGTAACAGAAGGGATCAAAGGTCACAGATACTTTGGAGCATTTAGGACAAACGAGTGTAGATTTGAAAAGACCATGAAAAATATCCACAATGATAGAATCATTTCTCAGCCTATGATTCTCCCAGGCCTCTTTTGCAACCTCCTACAAAAAAGAAAAAAAAAAGTTATTTCTTTTAAACACTTTAATAGCATAGCAAGCACAGGGATTGAAACCTCCAAAAGCAGAGTCTATTCACATGCCCAGCATAACATACTGGCACTTTTTTCATAGTGAAACTAAAACCCTGCGTCAGGTGTTAACACGTCTGTTTTAGCCGAGTCATTTGGTCAGGTATTCCTTGGTGCACACAAGAAGCATGAAAAGAGCCAAGGGCTGCAGACCGTGCCCCAGGACTGCAAGCTGCTAACAAGATATGCTCCACTCTCCCCCATGGAGGCACAGACTGCTACCCTCTGCTTTTGAAAGACAACTGCAGTTAACAGCTTCTGAAAAAAAAAAACCAGTTTCTTCTTGTTGGAAAATGATGGACATAAAGAAAGTAGAAAAAGAGTCAAAGTACAATCCCTTGAATACTCACCATACAACTGATAAAGCTCTTGCACCCAATGGCATCTGTTAACTGGCATGTGCTTACTTTAGTGCAACCAGAGGCTCTCCTTAGTATGACACTTTCCATTTGGGATACAATACCACACACATAAAACATATCTCAAGTAAAGCAAGTACCACTGATACAATCACTGCAATGCTACTGTTGCTAACCAGGACACTGAGGTAATAACAGAGTAATCAAGTCTGGCAGTATATGGATGTCATCAGTGGATGCAAGTACCTATAGGAAACGAAGGCATGCTGGGCAATTTTTACATCCCACAATTACCACTCTTCCTTGGAGAAAAAAAATAATATGAAATATGCTACTTATTGTGGTGTTGCCACATGCACTGTATTATGCAAGAAAAGGCAAAAGATATGAAGTTATTGACAATTAAGAGCAAAACCAACCCGTCACACATTTCCTAGAAGTGATTATGACACCTGGCCTTTGAAGTCTGCTAAACTTTTTTTCCATCTGCTGTATTTCCTCTCAAGTCTGCATTTGCTAGAATGTTGCAGCTGTTTATACTGTGACAAGAGGTAAAAGCCTGATCAGGAGACCGAGTTCATTTAGGTAAAGACATGTCACTATCACATGTCTCAGTTTCATAGAAGCATGCTGTTTGCCAGCTTCAGAGGAACAAAGAAGTGTCCGCAAGAGCTCACATATCACTGCTGACTAAAAGCACAGGACAGGGAAAAGGCAGGAACTAAAATGAACAGAAGAGACTCTTCTGGCCTCTGTCAGAAAAAAAGGCAGAGAATAATTGCCCTTGTCTATTTAGGGAGAGTGTGTAACTGGAGCCCACTGGAGCACACCTTCCTGCACACTACTATAAGAACAGATATTCTGCTGTAAGGCAGAGCAACAGCAATATGCTGTAAGGTGTCATGAAGGCTCAAGCTGGGCCATAAAGCACAACATGGACCTCCCATCTCTGGTACACTGATTTCTAGGGAGGATGTTTGTGTGGCCTGTGAGCAGAAAGGCCAGGAAGCATCACAAAACCCAGCTAAACTTCCTGGGCCTACCCTCAAGCAAAGGGCACCATACCAAATCAGGTCTGCCATTGGCATCCTTCAGCTCCAAATAGGGCTTCTTCTTCACTCTGTTCAAATCCTCGTGCAAGCCGTCTAAAAGAAAAGCCAAGAGCTCCTGCGAATCTTGCTGCTGGTATCCTGAAAACTGAGGAGCAAATCGGCCAACCTGGGTCTGCAACAGAAAAGGCAAGGGTCAGAGAGGAGTACTACCTATGTGTAACTGGCAGGAATGAAAACACTCATGGGCTGGCTCTTGCAGAGATCAGCTCTGTGCTACCTTATTTTAGCAGCAGACCACAATGAACTGGATACTAATGCAGTTAAGTGTGCCAGAATAATTTCCTCAACGATTTTTACTCTTTTTCCCCCTAGTGCTGAGACAGAAGAACACATTTAGTACTGACACATTAGAAATCGAAGTTATCAGTGGAATCTAAAAACAACCAGTACACAAAACCTATCTTCCTGGTGCATTTTTAATTTAAATTTCTCTGTCAAAAACCTGCAGTTCTCATAGTACAGACTTGCTATAAGGTAGCATATTCAAGAAAGTGGGCCACAAGACTGAAGATGCTTACAGAAGACACTCATGGACTAACAAAACTGGATTGAAATTAAGATTTAAATCCTTGTCACAGCAGTCTCTTTTCATTCTGATATTGTGACATGGAAGTCAGAAACATTATAGTCAGAGTTAGCAAAAGTCAGAAACTGCACACCCATATACAGCCTCTCAAGTGCTTAGTTCACAGAAATCACAGAAACATTCAGGTTGGAAAAGACCCTCAGGATCACCAAGCCCAACCAATAACCCTACTCCACAAGGTTCACCCCCAAAACCATATCCTGAAGCATCACATCCAAATGACCTTTAAATACATACAGGTTAGTGTCTCAACCACCTCCCTGAGCAGCCCATTCCAATGCCTGACCACTCTTTCCATTACTTTTTTTCCCCTAATATCTTCTCAAGCCACAGCTTGAGGCCATTCCTTCTTGTTCTATCACTATTCACCTGTGAGAAGAGACCACTACCAACCACTCCACAATGTCTTTTCAGGTAGTTGTAGACAGCAATGAAGTCTCCCCTCAGCCTCCTCCTCTTCAAACTAACCATCCCCAGCTCCTTCAGTCGCTCCTCATAAAGTTAGATTTATTCTCCAGGCCCTTTGCCAGCTTCATTGCCCTCCCTCTGTACTTGCTTCAGCACCTCCACATCTCTCTTGTACCAAGATGCCCAAAACTAAACACAATAGTTGAGGTGTGGCCTCATCAGAGCCAAGTACAAGGGGACAATCACCTCCCTACTCCTGCTGGACACAGCATTTCTAATAGAAGCCAGGATGCCATTTACTATCTTGGCCACCTGGGCACACTGCTTGCTCTTAAGTGCTATCTCACAACATCACCATTTACTGTTCCAGCTTCTATTAAAAAAAAACACACCACCAGAAAAGGGTCCCATAGGAAAACCTTGCTGGTGCAGAACTGCAGAGAGAGGACAAGTTTCTGTAGGCCACAAGACTTTTGCTCCAGGTCTCAAAAGCATGTACCCTCAACTTCTAGCCTATACCATGCAAAACCTAAACAGCAATAGCATGCACATCTACACTGCTATCAGGTCACTGTATTGGGAATGTTATTCTTCCTCAACATACTGAGACTGCACCACAGAAGCAAACTCTTAGGGGTCCCTGGATGCTTAAATTACATTGTTCTGCACTGGAACACCTCTGTATCATGTTTCAAACAAAAGACAGCTACAACTATTCCTAGGGGGTCATAAACTGCACATTGCAGTACTTCAGCTGAAAGCAGCTCTTTACACTGAAGCACTGGGAGCACTGCACTACTAAATACCATTATAGTCCAGGGATGTATTTTGCTACATTTTTCAAATTTCTACCTTGCACTTTTTCTTATCCATTGAAGTTCAGAGGCAGCAATTCACATCACCTTGCCTAGTTTTGCAGCTAAGATCATTTAAGGCATCTGTAAACAGCTCTCAAGCTGGAAGGTCATTTAACAAGTAAGGCATTTAACATTCTACTCACTAGCAAGTTCCTCCCTGTACCCTGAAATGCAAAGCATGCACAAAATGTGGAACAACACTGAAACCCTTCTGCCATTGCTGCTTTCAGAACACCAAAATACATGGAAGGTGTATTAGCTTTTCCTGTTCCTTCTGTCAAAAAGCTATGCTACAGGAACAGGGAGTACTTACTTTAAACATACGTGGGGCCACATAAGACTGTCTCCCAGACCACATCTGTTTAATGAGCTCTGCATAGGCTTCTGCAATTTCTCCTCTCATCCCCAGTGGATTGTTCTGATTTATTTCAGCTTCATATTTATTTTCCAGGAAATAGTCTGTCAGAGGAGGGGTATTGCTCAGACACTGAAAAAAGCATTAAGAAAACTAATTTACTCTGCAGGAAAATAAATCTATGTGACAATTAAATTAACTCAGCTTTCACATCAAAACACATACTAAGCTATTCACAAAACTGGCAAGACTGAATTAGAGTGTATATTTAGTGTAGGAATAAAAAACGAACAAACCAACCAGTTGGAAGGGTAGGACACTGTAAGCATTGCAGCTCAAGAGCATAACTCAGATAAATAAGAACAGCCACTAAAGAAGCATTCAAGAGCTTAATAGCTCATCTCTGACATACGGTTTCTCTTTGCAGACACCACACTAACTTCTCTCCTATACAATGAATTTACTCACAAGCGTAAGCCTCCCCTCTGCAGCAGCTTCTACTGGTTTATCTTGCTTAAGGCATTAAAGCTGCCTGGTCTGCAGCTCCTTGGTTCTCATTCTGATAATCTCTTTAGAACTGACATCACATTTATCACCTTCTGTTCCTGAGGTGCAGAATAGCTTTAAGCATTCACTGAAAGTTACTGTAATTAATAATTCAGCAATGCAAAGCACAAACAATCTTCTGGGATAAAAAAATCCTAGACTTCTTGAAGGAACATGTGTGCTCTCAATAGAACATGCCTCCACACTAAGTTTGTTTTTTTTCATGAACCAAATAAACCCAAGACATTGTTAAATAAGTATAGTAATAATTGTTAACTTTGCCTATGACAACCTTAACACTCCACACAGGGACCCTGAACCCTTTTTGAGACTTACCATACCCTAATTTTCCAAGAATCTTTAACCACCCCAGAACTGCTCATGTCACTTGTGGTCAACACAAGTCAAAAAGTCTTGCACATCAGCCTGATTTTGTCAGAGCACAACACTGGGACCTTACATTACAGTCAGACACCTGTTTAGTATGACTTCCCCCACAGATTTTTCAGAAGCCAGATATTCTAGATCCAGTCCTTAACACTACACTATGTGCTGTGCATAAGCTAACCTAAATCACAGTATCATCTGATTTTTTTTTTTGTCAGGTGGTCTGTTTTTTTTTTCATTCCAGGTGCAGTCTCCTCATTGAATCACGTTAAAACACCCTTTTGTCTTCACAGATTTTAATCCACAATCTGCAAGACTGCTATTTTATTTAATTCTAAAGAGGGTTCTTTCCAATTCTTACCTGTAATGCAGAATTCATGAAGCAGGTATTTCCAAGATTACTGAGTCCACAGAGTCCAGGCTGTGACAGAGAAGGACTGTCCCTGCAGTTGTAAGAGTTACAGACGAACCCAGATCCTCTGGAGGAAAGACAACAGAGTGAACTCCACAGTGAGTTTATTGTGTCTCAATACTATTTAAAAGTCACATCAAACATATAAAAAAAAAAGTTTAACAAAATTGTTTAACCATTCTATATATTATATGTTTCTGCTGCTTCATAGTGCCTAATACTGAATACTAGAAATGTGAAATATATGTTCTGACCGTGGAAACCTTAATTGTTACACATTCTATTATTAATTTATGTCTCAGAATATGTGAATCTCCTCTGTCTACAAAGACATAGCACATTATCCTAATGCAGCAAAGTGCCCACATGAGTCTGTATGACCTACTACAAGAGCCAAGAAGAAAATTATCATATCTACCTAGAGAGGTTTCTAGCACACTGGTAGATGGAGAAAAGAATATAATCTCTTCCCTCATACTCCAAATCCCCTCAAAATCAAGCAGTTAGTAAGTTCTGGAACATGCCCTACTTTTGCAGCAAGTGAGCAAGGAATAGGAGAAGGCAGTGGTTTCAAAAGCAAAGTTTGATAAAGAGGTACACAAGAGTCACAGAAGTCTGCCTAGGGCACAGTCATACTCATTTTCTAGGCAGGCAAGGATGCATAGGAGCATTCATTCACATGAAGGATGAAGAAACAAAAAGAACATTCCTGCTCTTACCCCCTGCCCAGGTGGGAGGTGTTCAATCCATAGGAGTTACTGCTATCACCGTTAGTAATGACAGAAGTGGCAGACACTGAGGAATAAGAACTTGCTGATGATTTTGAAGAGGTAGTAAAGTTTCTGCTAGTTGCAGTGCTTGATCTGGGAGAAAGGAAAAAGAAGTAGAAACAGTGCTACTCTTTTTTCACCTCCAGTCCCACTTCCCACAAAACTTCAAGGCTGTGTCACATTACAGTTAGTTCCCACACAAAGAATTTACTTGTTTGGTCATACTTCCAAACACTTATCTGGAACAGAAAATCTAAGCCTGAAGTCCCAGAAGCAATACTAACTAGTATTGTTTAATAGCAATCTGAGTATCGTTTAAAAGCAAAATCTGAGTCCCAGACTAAAATAAGTAAGCAACTCAGATGGCATGAGTTAAGTAAACCACCTTGAAACAAGCAAGCAAAATAATTTCACTCGGAAAACTTGTTCCATGTTAAAAAGCACATCAATCCTTCCCTACCTGAAAACCAAATCAGCCTCCCAGACAGAATGTTAATTAGTAAGAAGATAACAAGAGTGGGCTGCTACTGAGCCAAGCTGATACAACTACACTGTTGTAAAACTACAAGGTGGAGGCAAGACACACTGCTATGCACACGCAGTGGACACACTGCTATGCACACGCAGTGATCCTCACTGAGGACACAGTGATCCTCAGCATTCCAAGACTGGAGAAACTGAAAAGGATTTTACAAGTTCATAACCCTCATGTCTACCCACTGATAAATCCCAGACTATTTCACATTACTGCTCTCCTGGTCCTGAAAAGAACCAGAACACAGCATTACCAAAGACCAACAAATAACTAAAATTCAACAGTATTCTGTCACAGGTAGCTTTGGCTCCATAACACAAACACAAAACCACAGGATAGCACCGCATAAGCAAGCATAAATAAACTACTTTGATAGTAATTTCTCACCAAGAGCTAGCTAGGAAAGAGTCTATTCTCTCAACCTTTGCCCAAACAAACATGCAAAACTGAATGCCAAAAGCTACAGGACACCAGCAGCCATGCAACAGCGTCTATTACAGCCAAGTTTGACTCCAGTAAGAGATCTGATTAAGACATTTGGACAATAATATATAGAAAACCTAATAGTGAGCAAAAGAGGGCAATCTCTTCAGTGATTTCAAATTCCCAAGAGAAGCATAAACATAGTGCATAATCAGCAAGAGTCAGTAGACAAATCAAAGAATTCCAAAAGTAATTCAGTAGTATCCTACACCCACAAAAAAGGTAAGAACTATCAGGGAAGAAAAAAATAAGTAACAATTAGAAAGGCCTAAGATACACAGATTAATTGATACAATCTCCCTACAGAAAACAAGTATGCCTCCAATTCTGAAATTCCTAGAGTAAGTATCATCCATTCCCTCTTCTGAAACCTTGTCCAGCAGGTAAAAGCAGTTGCAAACTAAAAGAATAAAGTATTTTGTTCTCCAGGGAGCAGCAAACTAACAAGCAGAAGTGGCCAGGCATACTATGAATACACTGGACAAGGAACTGCACATTTTAACAGCATATAGCATGTCAGCAGCTTGATGGCTGTGGAAACACAAGGAAGGCTGCCTGACATGGAAAAGTGTCTTGCCCTGGTAGGAACCTCTGACAAGCAGCAAATGGAGGCGAAAAAAGAGAACACAAAAGGGAATCCACACAGCCCACAGCCACTTTGCATACATTCTGTCAGTCGTTAAATGACACAGACTCCCAGCTTCTGAAGACCTCTCTTGGCACATCAGCAGCAAGGCATATGCTCCCCACTCTCTGCCAACAGCAGGGACATCTAGATTCCATTTGGTTTATGCCATCAAAACTCTAAATAGGGAAAAGCTCCCTCATGCACTTTTAGTAGTAAGGCAGTGTCCAGTGCCATAGGCTGAGTAATTCCCACCAATATATATGGCACTGGACACAATTCACCTGGGGAGGCTTTAAATGGAATGATCTGAAAGCATGAGGGGCTTCTCGGTGGACTCCACTACCTCGGATCCTGTTTCTCCACACCAGCCAAGCTGCTCCCATTGTCACCGTGCCTGACACAAAGCCACTGCTTGTCTGCTGCAGGCTGGAAAGGCACTCTCGGCTGGGAGCACACCTTTGCTAGGAAAGCAGTGCCTCATCAGCCTTTTCTCAGGGCTTGTGTTTGCAGGAGGTATTTTTCCTGTGTTTCATGAATTTCATACATTCATTATAAATTGCAGTTTCAGAGGCTGTTTCCCAAGCCAGGAAAACCCTAAGAAATTCTCCTCCCTCATGGAACCTCTTTAATGAGTAAATTCGGCTTTTTTTGTTTACTTCCAAGATTTTTTGGGAATTTTGCCTGCCATTTCATAATGGGGAAAAAGCTACTTGTGGCTTGTCTTTTCTTACTTTCTAAGCCTTCCAAATTGTTTCTTATTATCAATATTCCCTTACCAGATATCCGGACCTGTAAATAAACTTCTAAATTTTGTATATAGTTCAGGCAGGATTTTTCCCAGATCAACAAATAATTATACTACTGTAATTCCCATCTGACAATAACATCTACGACAGGCTCAAAGAAAGATCTCCAAATAAAAAGTTCCCTATGGTCTTGGATAAACAGCTTCACCAGATACAAAACAGAACATTGGAGCAAATTTTTTGTTTAAGATAGGATTAAAATTTGGAGTTACTGAACTCTCTTCCCAATCATACCTCAGCACAGAGCATTTGCAGTTCCTGCTGAAACTAGATGCAGCTAGAAAACTCAGATTCTTCAGAGCTACAAAAATCCAAGTTTATTTTTATACTATAACAACTTAACATTACAGACTTGCTTAGCCTCACCAAAAAAGTCTTCAATAGTTTCACTTCTCCTTAGCTATGCTGTTAATGAGGCCTTCAACTCACTTCTGATAGTGTCTTCAGCTTCAAAGAAAGTCTCACTTTTCCCCTGCAGACAAAACCTCCTTTACTACAGAATTCCTTCTGCAATATTAAGACAGCATAATCTACCCTGAACACTTCATCAGTGCACAGTATAAGATGCTTACACTCTCTGGACTGGCCATGCTTTCCCTCTGTGTCTCACCAGTTTTGCCTGGCTCAGTGACCCACAGTCACCCACGGCTTTATACACACAGAGTCTGTGAGAGTTTGCACTTTACTTACTAATCTGGAGTCTTCAACATATGATATTGATTTAATGCAACATGTCTATGCATCCACACCCACACTAAAACAAACCATGTCCCTGTCCAGTAACCAGATTTCAACCCTGCACACCAGCTTTAGGAGTCTCTTACCAGCCCACAGAACAGTTAAAATGCTGGCAATGTTTCACTGCAGTACAGACATCTAGTCTTGCCAAAACAAGAAATTTTAAACAGATCAGAACACACTCTAAATCATAGAGCATGCTTGCACTTCAGAGTTGTCTGAGATACCTAGAAATTGAAATAATATGCTTTTTAAAAAGCAGCTTTTTTTAAACTACATAGAAAAGATTTATTAATTTGATTTTACTGAATTCTTGCTCTCAATGGAGCTAAAAGAAAAAAACATGCTGCTCCTAAATTAACTTATGAAAAAGATTCAACCTGAAATTAAGAAGAAATCTTTGCACTGTGTTTTGCTACATTTCAGCTTCTTAGGGAAGCAGAATTTAGGCAGTGCATTCAGAACTAAATTAAATATGAAACCAATCTTAAGAAAAAAACATCCTGGAAAAAAATAATCAAGATTCTCAATAAAACATAGGAAGTAGCTGGAGAATATTCAAGCATCAAATCACAAACTACAGAGTATTAAGTATTTATGCATTATATGAAGATATGCTAAAAAAGGGAAGGAATCTAAGTAAACATCAGAACCAATTACAACTGATATGAAAGGGAAGCACAGAGCAATCATAAATGCATTAATATGGAGCAATACCAATGAGTCAAGAAGGAGAAGTTGAAATTAACTTATTCACTAAGAACATATTAAGTAACAACAACCAAAAAAAAGTTTCATTACTTCTTTTTTAGACATAAATCCCCTAAAATAGGCCAAAAGCTTTATGAAATAGCTCTTTAAAGAGCAGCAGTGAGAAAACACATACAGAGGTCTTTCTCATGTGATTGTCAGTCTGTGTGCTGACCACCACGTGCCAAAGTCCATCCTAAAGAAAATGGGCAGTCCTGTTTCCCCTTCCCCTCTGGCTTCCCTAACAGTGTTTTGAAGAAACAGTTACTATGCATTTAACCTACAAGATTAAATAAGGACACAAGAGCCAGAGAGCAGAACTTGCTAAACCAAATCACCCAAGCATTTAAGGAAGATGTTATGTAGACATACATACTTTGTTTCTTAACTAACAGAGATAAGGGCAAAGGAAAAAGATAGGCAAGATAAAGCACAAAGGAACATATCATCCTAGGTATATGACCTAGCGCAATTCTCTCAGCCACAATTATCAGCATTAAGTCAAACAATTTCCCAGTTCTACATTACAATAAGCAAATCTTTATTTCTACATCATTAGAAAATATTAATCTGCATAACAGTTTTCATTCAAATATCACTAGAGATTAATCAAGTCTTCACCTGTCAGACTAGGTGCTCAAAAACGACTGAGGCCTGGGAATGCCGCAAGGCTCCTTTTTATAAAGCTTTGCTTCACATGGAAACAAGAGATTATGATCTGTTCTTTGCATGGCTGCTTCCCTATTGCTGTCAACCCATACTTCCTTTGAGTGTTTACTGAGAGAGAGAGACTGTGATACTGTGATATCACAGTATCACAGCATCATCAGGGTTGGAAGAGACCTCACAGATCATCAAGTCCAACCCTTTACCACAGAGCTCAAGGCTAGACCATGGCACCAAGTGCCACGTCCAACCTTGCCTTGAACTGCCCCAGGGACGGCGACTCCACCACATCCCCAGGCAGCCCATTCCAGTGTCCAATGACTCTCTCAGTGAAGAACTTTCTCCTCACCTCAAGCCTAAATCTCCCGCTCCTCGCATTGTCCTCTTACAGAAAGGTGTATTGGGTTTGGCTGAGATCAAGATATTTCTCCCCGAGCTTCTTCCCTAGCGCTGTCTTTAGCGGTGATGTAGCTGAGTGTTGATAACATACCAGCGTTTCGGCTACTGCCGAGCCAAGCAGCAACACTGTGCTTTTCCAACATTTTCCCCCGCAACAGTAGGCTGAGTGATGGGCAAGATCTTGGCAAGGGACATGGACATGCTCGTTGTCCAAAAGGGTATTCCATGTCATGTCACACCAGCTTAGATATAAAAGCTAAGGGATAGAAGGAAGTGTGAGGCCCACTCTTGGAGCCCTGTTTCCAAGGGAGTATCTTTCTTTGCTCTTGTTTCCTCAAATGCTGTTGCTTCTCATCCTTTTAAACTGCATCTATCGTGATTCATGGGCTTTTGGTTGTATGCTTCCTTCTCCCCTGTCCATCTAAAAAGGGGAGCAATAGAGCAGCTTGGTGGGCAACTAGTCCCCAGACAGGGCCAAACCATTACAGCCTTTTTTGGTGCACTGGATGGGAAATGAAGGTAACTGTAGTTTTGTTTTAAGTCTGCTACAGTAAAGTTACAAGTTCCTGCTCAGGCCATGGAGCATGTTGGCAGCATTGCTTTGTTTTGGAACATTTACTTTGTTTAGGAACACATCAAACCAGATAATGGCTATGTACCATCTTCTGGCCTTGGCAGCCCTGCTGTGGGAGCTATTTTGTGGGGGCTATCCTCTCTCTCCCTACTGGAGATGGATGTAGAGGGTTTTGTGCAGGCTCCCAAGATTCTTGTGAACCCTTATGTGAGCTCATTAATACTGTTGGTGAAACCTGGTCTCATCACAGCATAAAAGACAGCATCCAGGTGGAGAGATACTAAAATGTGCCTTGAGATAGTATATCCCTGGATGGTAGGGTGTGCAGATTTGGGCAGATTCCTGGGCAATGGGAGGTGATAAGCATCCCAGGACTTTGCCCCAGAAGAAGCAAGTAACCATGGTGAACTGACAGGCCACATAAGAGAAGGGTGCCTTGTCTACCCCCATGACAACTTCTAGCACTGTATTGGGGTCTAGCCTGTGCTTATCATGCCACAGTACAGTACTCTCAAAGGACTGTGGTTGAAGCAGGCACACAAACTTCATCTGAGGATACCATGCTTGAGAGGGGGACCCAAACAACAACTGCAATGATTGCCCCAGTAGTGAATTACAAAACAGTGGGAGGTCAGTAACTCTGTATCATCAATTAATGAGAAAGTCCTCTCCTGCCTCAGAGGAAAGCCAAGTCCCAGGTGCATGCCACGTGGAGCACTCTTTTTTTCCTGCATGTAAGGGAACAGGAGGAAACAGGATTGTGAATCTACTTCTGAATTGGAAGCTCGTGTGCGTGAAGGAGAAGGAAAGGGTCACCTAAGAAATCAGTCAATGCAGCTGTCATGGAGACTCAAGAAGGCAATCAATGATTTTGCAGGCAGAGAACTGAAGTTACATTGAGGTTATGTCCCCTGATCCTGATGAGGGAACCTCTCATTTACTTCTATCTTGACTCATGGACTTTTAGTTGTATTTTCCCCTCTTCCCTGTCCATTTAAGAAGGGGAATGATAGAGTGCCTTTGGTTGGCATCTTGCCCCCAGCCAGGGCCAAACCACCACAAAAGGTCATAATCCCATGAACATTCTCCTGACCCATGTACCCAGTACAGCTCAGAAATACACAAGTGTTTCAGAACAGGTTTCACTGATCAATTTGATTCATTCTTCAAGTTTAACCCTAGTAACATCCTGATCTCAAGTGAGATCACTTGGCAGCCAGCTCTACAAGTTAACTGTATTGTACAGAACTGTGTTGTGGGGGGATTTTTCATCATTATGGAGTATGATGGCTTACTCATGGGAAAGTGAGTGACTACCAAAATAACAAGAATTCACTTTTTGTAGTACGAACCGGTTAAGAGTCGATGTTTGTCATTGCAAGTAACCTCCATTTTATATCATTCCTTCTATGCGTGCATTATTTCATCAGACAACACCTTACACATGAGAGAGATAAAATCTGTGAATGTTATTAAGAGGCTTCTAACTGTCTTGGGCAGCAATGGGTTTGTTAAGCTGTCTCTGTAGCCTTTTCAAGGAGGAACTAACAGAACTCTTGAGTATTCACTACTGGCAGCTTTGGAAATATACTCAGAGACCCTTTGTTCCACAATGGTAGAAAACATTTATTTTTTCACTGTTCAGTCTTCAGAGGTAGCTCTTTACGCAGGCTGGCTCAATATAAAGAGCCCTTTCATCTCCTAAGCACTGTAGGAACCTAAACTTACACAACCCATTTAAAATGGGCTTTAAATCAGAAGGCTGCTGCTAAGACAAGAACCCAGCAGCAGAATCACCAAAGAATATTTATATTCAAGATTTTTATCTCCTCCTTCAGAATACCCAAACCAAAGAAATCCACAATGGCCAGTAATAAGCAGCCTTTCACACAGAACACATGGTCACTAAAAACAAGTGAACAAGCCTGACAAAACAGCAGCACCCAAAGCACATGCTTGTTTGCTTACTTTGCCAGAAAATGCTGTCCAGGCCAGGTGCCATCTTCATTTTTCACTTCTATGAGAACAACCTGAAAGAGAGTTCAGGAAATAAAATACAGACATCTGCAGAACTGATAAATATTTTGCAAAATCCTTAACAAATCACATTCTTGGTGCTTGTTAAAAGTACATTACAAAACACACCCACAGAGAAAGCAATACATAACACTTTTAAAAGTAAATAATCAAATTCAAGTAAGTTAAGCCCCTTACCTGATCATGATAGAGCCCTGCATCTTGCACTGTGCTATCCAGCTTGCTGAGCTGCTCATAAGTGTTACTCATATACCTGTTCCATAACCTAGTTTCCTTCTCAGCTGGGATATTAAATAGTTTCCTCATTTCTTTCTCGATGGTAGCTGTTCAGGAGGAGAAAAAAAAAAGGCACCAAAATTCCTTAAATTTGAGTGCTCTGGAAAAAAAAAAACAAACTGAGAAGCCAGACATTCAGCAAGGACATAAATCCTTCAAGATCCTTTGAGTAGATTATGTCTCATAGAAGCTAGAACTGCTCACATTACTTGTCTAATATTTACTCTGAAAGAAGAAAAAGGTCTGGTTTCAGTCATGCATTTGCCTTTCAGGCCCTCAAACCAATAATGTTCAAAGCCCATTGAGAAGTTTGTTCAAAGACCAATTTCTGCGAATCAGTCATCATTTGAAAACACAGGTTCAATGAGGAAATTGTTTCAGTTACTATTGTCAGGCCACACATCAGAAAACTGAAAAAAAGCATCTTTATGGACAGAAATAGCAGCTGATATGCACGATTTCCACATGGGACAACATAGCAACAGGACAATATAGCAATGATACAGAGAGAGACAGGCCACATTTCAGGAAGAATAGTGTAGGAAGAGACATTAAGACATCTAAAATATTCACACACTAAGAAGAAACGATTGGAGGAGAACCAGAGACAGAATTGCTTTACATGAGTGACGTGAATGTTTCTTAAGGATACAAGTTAGCAGGTAAAGGGCTCCTCAAACCTAACCACAGCTCCCTGTGTTGTGCGCTGAAACACTGTGAATGGAAGAAACTCAGGAGGTTCCTAGTCCAACCACTAAAAGCAGAGTCAAAACTCAATTCAGACCAGGCTGCTTAGACTTAACTAAACAAGTGTTCAAAACTTGCCCTCTGAGCCCTGATTAAAATGTCCAGTTGCTCTAATAGGGAAAATGTTTTCATTACATTCAGTAGGAATCTGTCCTGTTTCAGTTTATGATCACTGTCTTCTTGCTTTGTCACTCATTAAGTAGCCTGACTTCATGTTCTCAGTAAACTCCTCATAGGAGGATTTTACTCAGCTTCTCACACACTGCAAGCTCCAACTGTCCTACTGATACCCACTAGAGCTGATTCAGTTGATCAACACTGCTGTTATGGTGGAGGGCACAAATCTTGCAAGGTAGCATCAGAGCACAACTTCACGTATCAAAGAACTACTTACCAACAGTATCGGCTTTGCTAAAGTGACAGCTGACTAAATTGTCAGGATTGCTGCTCTCACACAGCTTCAGTTCAAGAAGATAAACTTCAACTTTATAGTGCTTCACAAACAGACCAGATTCCACTACCTGCAAAAAGAAGGCAGATGTGATAAACAAAACACAAAAGTTACAACTCTCTGACTGAAGTTTACATTTAAAAAAACAAACAAGCATGGAACAATTGAGCAAAATCATTTCTATTAAAAGACAGCAAAACACTAATTATTTTTCTGCTTGGTACACGAATCTGCCTCATCACTCTCTCCCTGCAAAACAGACAGCTATGTCAGAACTCATTTTGATGACACTGCTTTATTTCAGAGTAATGTTCAAATCAATTTCATCATTCAAATCAATTTTTGGAGAGAACAGTCAAGTACACCTACCCATACACCAGCTTCCGGCATATTTTTAGAAAGTCATTTTGCAAGACTAGACATCACTCTTCATCTACACATTATAAGACACATGATGCCATAAGAAAAAGAGTATCTCAGATGCCACTTATGAGACAACTGAGGGAACAAACAACAGAGGGAACAAAATGAAAACGGGAAAAAGAAAGGAAAAAACCAACACACACACCGCACCTCAATTCTTTGTAATTATAAAAACCTGTGAAATTGAGATCTTATTTACTGAACCAGAAGTAATTTTTAACAGTAAGAGACCTTTGGACACTGTCCTTAATAATCTGCTTTAACTTGGTCAGCCCTGAAGTGGTCAGGCAGTTGGATTAGATGACTGTGGCAGACACCTGCCAACTAGAATAATCTATTCTATTCACACACTCTGTGTTATTTTACAGGGAAAAAAAATATATGTATATATATTCACACAGCTTTGGGAAGAAACAAATTATTAAGACTTATTGTGAGAATTTGCTAAATTGTTTCCTTCTTCTAAGCTTTTATAGTGTTGTATTAGATATACAAGGTGCTTTAAAGGTAAATAATTAACAAATACATCTGGAAACACACTCAGTATTTTGCTGTTACAACAAAAAGAGAAAGTAAAACTACTCCTTGTTTAAACAGCTTCTTGACAGGCAAGTTAGACTTCTATGTTTGATTTATTTCAAGAATGCAAAAGAACTGATTCACAAGTTCTCTAGGTCTTTTTTAGAAGGATTTAATTCAATGCGACTTTCCATTCTCCAGGATTCTACAGTTAGAAACAAATAAATACAAACTGGTATCAGAAATGGAAAAACTCTTCCCAAGGAGCTTCTCATCAGATCACCATGTCCATTAGGACAGATGAATGGCAAGAAGTCTCTAATAACCTGCAGATGCCTTTTAAACAGTGTCTGATCAGCTAGCTTATTCTGTGCCAAAGTAAAACTGGTCACCCTGTTGGACAACAATCTGAGCACAAAACACACTTAGCAGCTGCAGAATTGTACTCCTCCCTATTCCATGCATTAATACACTTCGCAGTGAGACTCTGCAAAAGACTGGCTGAATATATGGCTCAAAAGAAAGACGAACCACAAATAAATCTAATCTAATCCTCCTAAAATTGTATCTGACCCTCAGACTCACAGGGACAAACAAAATACCAGCTCGTAAAATTACAAATATGCTTGAAAATTGCTTTCCAAGTGCTATTTTTATGGGTATTTTGAAGTATGAATTACAGTTGATCCAGCCTTAGGAAAAGGATTAAACCATTCAAGTGCTTTACTTCAAATACTCTCTGGAAAATACTGTGGCCAAATACTGACCACTTACTACTGAGGTGCAACTGTAGTTGGTGTCTTCCGATGACCTTCTACTTTATGTCTTTTGTAAGAGTCTGCAGCATCCCACAAACCTACTATTCTGCTGCACTTCAACTTCTTTTGTTACCAGATTAACAATAAACAACAGAGCCAAACACTCTTCATAGAGACTCAAAACTGAAAACACTGACTCCTAACTGGACAACAGTAACTTGTATCTGTAAAACAGCACTAGCTCCAAGCTCTAACACTCAGTACTTACAGTGTTGAATGGTGGCATCCCACACCCCAAGAAAAGGAGGCTCCTACAGTTCAGGCTGTCTCCTAAATGCTTCCTCAATAACTTTCAAGCCTTGTCCAATTTCCCAATTTTTCAGAAAAATAAGTGTCTAACAACTGTCAGGTTAGTCAAAGTGGTTACCAGGTACACAAACAAAAGGTTCCTCACTCAGAAAGGCACTGACCAGTAATAGTTCCAGTTTTCCTTCTCAGTACTCAAGAAATTACCTATTTCTACCAAAACCACATCTCCTTTATATGCTGTATTTCTTTCTCACTTCCCCACTTCAGGCTTGGATGAGAGTTCTATTCATCAGTGAATACAGAGCCATGAACCTGGAATCATTTAAACTTTCTGAAGATGTCAGAATTTCTTGTTACACACAATTTCTAGCCCACATTGACCATCAACATTCCAGTACCACTGAGCAGCATGAATGGGCCTGCAAAAGAGGGATCTTACTTCCTTTTGCCATTCTGGTGCCACATGTTCCTGGACTTTGCGCACGCTAAAGCAATCCTTACTGTAACCCTTAAACTTATAGAATCATAGAATGCATTGGGTTGGAAGGGACCTTTAAAGGTTGTCTACTCCAACCCTCCTACAGTAAGCAAGGGCATTTCCAGCAAGATCAGGTTGCTCAGAATCCCATTAAGTTCACCCTGAATGTCTCCAGATATGGGACCTCCACCATCTCTTCCTGGGCAACCTGTTCCAGTGTTCTGCCAGTCTCATAGTCAAGAACTTCTTTCCAATGTCCAACCTAAACCATGTTTCTCTAGTTTAAAATCACTGCCCCTTGGTCCTAGAGCTAAAAGTTCTTGTAAACAGTCCCTGCCCAGCTTTCTGGTAGCCCCACTTCAGGTACTGGTAGGCTGCTCTAAGGTCTCCTCAGCACCTTCTCAAGGATGAACAACCCCAGCCCTCTCAGCCTGTATTTGTGAGAAAGGTGTTCCAGCCCAATGATTGTTTTTGTGGCCCTCCCCTACTCATTCCATCAGTTCAACGCTCTTCTTGTGTTGATGGCCCCAGGATTAAGCAACATTAATGCTGTACAGTATACCAGCACTATTAATTTGGTGTAGTGATTAGTCTTTGAGCCTCACAGACTGGCACTGCTCAGTTTAATCAGTGCAAAAACCTAAGTCTAAACAAAACCCCCATGAGCAGGTGTCTGGCACATTTCCAAAGAAACAATATGTGAACCTCACCTTCCAGAAGAGGTTACATATTCAGCGTTCATGAATGCATTTGCTAAACAAATAGACTTACAGAACAAAACCACAAATATCTATGTTCTAATGATTTCAGAATCATAGAATTTTAGAAGAAAAAATAATCACCTTGAACTCTAGAAAAAGTACTTAAGTCATCTATACTGAAAGATGGGCTCATTCTGTCCCAGATAGGCTTGACTTACAACTTGTTTTTTTCAACAAAGCACAAACTATATCATGTAACATGAACACATGACCCCACTCCAAATAAACACAACATAAAAAAATTAACCAGAACAAAGTTCAAGACAGTCATCCCATACCACCCATTAAATGATAATCACTTAGGAGTCAGGCGTTTTAACTGGAACACTGGAAGATCATTCTTTCAAACAAGGTAAAAAGATCTCTCATTTTGATCTCCAAAAAGATGCTGAGGATCCTGTCTTAACTCACATTTAGCAAAATAAACATCATGTAAGTTTGGTAAAGACCAGGAAATGAAGCCAGGCTGAAGAGAACTTGATTCACCCATACTTACTTTTCTGACAATAGGCTGCTGTCCATCTATGCAGCCATACCACGTTACTAATTTATCCCAGGCTTCGGCGGGAACCAATATATAATCCAGGTCGTCAATGAGGTGTTCTTTTAAAGTCTGAGTTTCTGGATCTAAAAGGCGGCCAGACGTAAGAAGACATGGCATTAAACACCATAGTTTCTTCTCAATACCTACACAGGTACCACCACAACACAAAGAAATACCAGTTCTCCCACGGGTGGGCAGCAACCGCACCAAGCTCCTCGCTTAGAAAACCGTGACAGCCAGTGGATCCTCCCAGAACACACGACTTCAAAAGTGAAAGCGGCACAAGAGGACCACTGCACTGGGGAGTTACTTACCCGCGGCCGGGCTGCGACTCGAACACCAGACCCCCATCGCCCATGCCCCGCTCCCCCACGGCCCAACGCAGCCAAGCAGCACTCACCGACGAACAGACCCGAGTTGTCGATAGGCCCAGGAAAGAGGCTGGGATCACCCGCGGCGAACACGTCCCAGCTGTCGAGGCCCACATACTTCTTCCACTGTTTGAGCCAACGGCTCTCCACCAGGTACCTGCAATACACGGCACCGGGCGGCGCAGGCCCCTCAGAGACGGCCCGGGCCGGCCCGGCGGGCCCGCTCCCACAGGCCCCACCACCCTGAGTGGAAGGAGACCGAGAAGAGAGACGGTAGGCTGCGCTCACCAGGACTCCCCCGGCCTGAGGGCCGCGAGCAACAGCGGTTCCAGCTCGGCCCGCTGTACCGCCGGGTCCGGCCGCGTCCCCGCACCACCGCCGCCGCCGCCGCCCTCGGCCGCTGCCATGGCCATAGGCGAGCTCCGCCGCGGCCGGATGTCGGCCCGCGTGCGCATGCGCGCTGGGGAGGCCTGCCGCGCGCGCCCCGGCCCGCCCGCGCGCCCTCTGACGGGGTGGGGGAGGCCGCGCGCGGGGGCGAGGCTGGCGGCCAGGGCTGTCATGGCCGCGCCGCCATCTTGCAGCCGCCGCCTGCGGGCCTGCGCCGCCCCGCCCCGGGCGGTGGTGGCCAAGGGTGAAGGCGTTGGCTAGGGAAGGAGAAGCGACGGCTCCTGAGCAGCTGTGTGGGGAGCACTTGGGAGTTTTCAAAGTTTCTTTGGATAGAGTCTCTCAAGGAGCGATGTATTAGCATGTCATGTGCTGTTTAGGGAGCCTCTTCGTGAAGAGTGGGAAAACTGGGAAGGGTTCTGGGGGCGATTCAGAGACACAGAAATGTCCTTTCAGCTGACAGACAAATCCTTTTACCTGACAGAAGAAGATAGACAGAGGGAGTGATGTGCTGGGGCCGTGACTGCCCCGTGCAGAGGAGCACTCTTGTGGCAGCACAGTGGGCAGGTGGCTCTGCCTCCCGACAGCCAGGCCTGGCTGTGCTGCAGCAGTCCAGGGTGAAATGCTGAAAGCCTTTTACCCTTTCTGTTGGCAGTAGTGCAAGTGCCTCCAGTGAACAGTGGGAAAGGCCCTTTTCTCCAAGAGGAGGGCCTCTTTGGGGCTTCCATGAACCAGCAGCCTGTTGTGGCAAGCCTGGGTGTGGTTTTAGAATGAGTCAGCTAGTCCAAGGTAGTGCTTACGCAGCTGACCTCACTCTGACAATTAATTACCTAGTCCCAACAGAAAGTACAGCAAGCAATTAGAATTGTTTCATTCAAAGTGTTATGATTCAATGCTAGGAAATTACGTTATTACTGTTTTGTTGGGGGGTTTTTTATGTCTCTATCTCCTCAAGCACTTTCAGCCATTCAGCTTTCTGCCCTTGTCTCCAGCTGAACCTGTGAGATTGGTACTGGCAGGAACAAAGCCCTTTCAAGTGCCACCCAGCTGGAGGCAGGTTTTTCCTACCTGCCTTACCATAGCAATGATCAGAACCCGTGACTATCTTAAAAGCAGTTAGCAGGTGCAATGAAACTCAGGAGGAGGAGGAGGATAGATTTTAAATAGCTGAAAGAACGTTTAACAGGCTAAGAAAGGCCTTAGGCTCCACTTGACAGCATTTCTGTCGAGTAGACACTTCTGAATACCACACATCAGTCACAGTTTCAGGAGATGTGCAAGGATTTGAAGGTCAAAACACCAGGGAATCTGGAAGGGGAGCATACTGTCAGGAAGGATAATTTCCTTTGTGGCTAATTAACACTCCTGGTAGCTTCAAATATGTGAACTTGTTTAAAGATTTATGGAGTTGATGGCAACTATTAGCAGTTAAGGGATGGAGCTAATCACTGGGAGGGGGGAGAAGCAGGGCCAAACATTCTGTAGAAGGGAGACTCTTATATGTAGAATAGGCAAACAAAGTAAATGCTAACAAAGGGCTTAGCTGTGTGAATTAAATTGTAGAAGCAGAAAAAAGTAGAGTGTGGGAGTGTAGATGTAACAGACATGAGATGTTGAAAGGACATCATCCCCAAACATCCAAGGGTACTAACATAGTAGTGTTTATTTTAAGGTTTCCTATTGAGTCAGTCTTTTTCTCTGAAGTTACAGAAATAGAATTGGGCCATTTTATAATCCCTAAGGAATCACCTGGGATTCTTCAGATCTACCCCCAGCACAGAGCTGCTACCTGCGGTGAAATATCTCCATCCCCTCTGATCACAACCCCAAATAAGGTTTAGGTGTGAGTGCCCACATGGAGGCTGTGCTGTTCTGCTGGCCTCCCTGCCACCAAAGGTTTCCAGCCTGCTTCATCACAGAAGCTCTGTGGAGTGCTCAAAGGAGACCAAGAATAATAAGGCAGGGAGGTTTTTATCTATGTCATGGGGTTCCTTCTGGTGTGCTTACACAGGGATCATTCATTTTACTGCTGGTGTGGCTAATTTTCATTCTGTAACCACATCACTGTACTTTTGCTGGCATGGCTGTATCTGTTTCTGGAACTGTTGCTTTGTTTTCCTGCTAAGCACAGCCCCATCAGTGAGAAGGTAAATAAATCCCAGCACTGCAAAAACACCGTATAAGATGCCATTGACTTAGCAAGAGCCCCTTTTTGTCAGGACTGCCAGTAGCAGATGTTTGTGCCTGCTCCTTGTGGTGGTAGGGCTCGATGGGAGCTGCAGGCTGATGAGGAACAGGCAAAGCAAAGGACATTCCTCGCAACCAACTCAGGTTTGGTGAGTCAGGAATGAAGAAGTGCCACAGCTCATGTCGAGAAAGATTTTTCAGTGCAGTAAGTTCCTGCTGGCCATGATTTCCTGCACTCTCCCTGTATTTCAGCATGGTTCTTTAATGAGGGAAGTAGATGTAACTGAAAAAATAATCCCCTAAATTAAGCAGCTTCTGCTCCAAAGCTGAAATAGCTACTGAAAACATCCTGTTTTTTCCTGTGAAGCTGTACTGGAAGTTAAGAAATAGTCCGTTGAGGATTGTGCAATCCGAGTTCAAAGCTCGATGACTCAGGGGCAACAGCAGGGTGGAGCCTGCTGTAGGCTTTGCCGCAGGGTCTCTCTTCAGCCTGGAGCAGACTTTGAGTGTAAGTACAGTAGCAAAGCATCCAATGAGCTGGTGAGATGAGAAGCTATGAACAAGAAGAAATCCCCAAGATCTCCAATCTCAAGTGTCTTTAATTATGAAAACAGTGCACTACTGCTGGAAAGTGCTATACCTTCCCCTTGAAAGCCCGAGTTTCTAGTGTGCTTTAGTACCCCTTAGTCCAGCACCAAGTGCTATGAGGCCTTGTGAGAGGTGGGCTGTAATGAAAATGTGCTCGCAGAGCCATTTGAGAACTGAAAATGTACCTGCAGAAGGACCTGAGGCATTGGGCAGAAGGATGGCAGGTGAAATTTGGTACAGGCTTGCAGTTTCCTTGCATTTGGCAGCAGCCTGTAAACCCACTATCACCATGCAGGAATCTGTCAGGATTATTGTTAAGAACTCTATTAAACAGAGAAGTCGAGAAAGTGTTAGAGAAGGAATAAAAAGATGTAAATACTTCCTGAACCCTGGTGTACCTGCACTTTCTCACATGTGCTTCCTGTGCCCACAGGGCAACAAGTACATTCTGAGGCAAGATGCAGTTTCCATGGGAGAAGTGATTAAACAGGCCGGTGTGCTGCTCTCAGAACACAATGGAACTGGTTGTTTATGAGGCTCCCTGCATGGCAAAGCACTAGGGTTGCACAAAGGTGATGCAGGCTTCCCTGGGTGGATATGTGGAGATCTGTGTTAGGCTGCTACCAATGCAAAATAGGACAGAGCCAAGAGACATCTAAGCCAGTGAGGGGACAGCAGTTCTGAGATAAGCAGAGGGACAGCAGGTGCAGTTTCTGCTTTAGGTCCCCTTAGGCATCTGCTGACAGAGACCAGATAACAAGATGGGCTTTGGCCAATGGGCTCTTCCCCTCCAAGCCCTCTGCCAGCATGATCACAGTGGTGCAGAATCACCCACCTACCTGCCTGAACGTTTATTAACCTGTTGCAGCCTGTTGTTGGTAGCCAAGTTGAAAGTTCAGCTAGTGTAAAATCACACCGTGGTCATGTGCCACCATGTCTTTTCTCTGCAGGCAAGCCTCAAAGTGAGGCTGACAAGGTATTCCTGGCCTGTGCTGCCCTCCTGCTCTGCCAAACTCGTTACACATTGTGGAGGACATGGCACTGATTCACAGTTTGCAGAACATCAAAATGCTTTTTGCCCATTGCATTGGCCTAGGGCTGCATTCAGACTTCAGCCTAACTGCACCATCATACTTGAGTGATTTGAGTCAGCCCCTTGACCACTCACATCAGATGAAGAATGGGTAACGTGGCCACCATATTTCACCCAACTTGCCCCATTTATCAAAACAAAGTCTTAAAGAAGTTATCAAGCCAAAGTCTTAAAGAAAGTATAACACTTTTTTTATTCAGAGAATCACAGTAAGCTACAGAGCCTCACGGCTGCTTTCCCCAGCACAGTATCCCAAACATTCATGTGCAACTTTTGAAAACATCAGGTGTGCTTCAAGAATTTGGAAGACACACCATCATAAGCAAAACCTGCACAAGACTTTGGGTTTTCTGCCAGAGCAGCAGCCTCCTGCAAGAGAACCAGAGAGGAGCACAGCAAGCTGAGCAGGAAGCAGAGGCACTTAGCAGCGATCGCTAGAGCACCCCGCTCTACTGAGAAGCATTCTTGGAGACCTTCTGCAGGAGCAATTCAATATCATCCTGTATCTTGATGGTTTCGAAATGCCTGCTGTAGCGCTTGAAGGGCACGCCGTCGGGGCCGATGAGGAACTTCTCGAAGTTCCAGGAGATGTCGTTGCGGCAGACCGGGGACCAGATGATGTACTGCGGGTTGGTCATCAGCGAGGAGGGGTCGTCGTGCGGGAAGGGCAGCGCTTCTTTCAGGAAGGTGAAGAGAGGGTGCGCATTCTTCCCGTTCACCTCGCACTTCTCGAACATGGTGAAACGGGGCTTGTAGCCGTTACCAGGACGAACGTGCTCCAGCGACAGCAGGATCTCCTCGTTCGTAGCGTTCTCCTAGGAAAACAAAGCCAGCGCCGCCCCGAGCAGAGCCCGTCAGCGCCGAGCCGGGACGGACGGCTCCTCCCGCGCCCCCGGGCCCTGCAGCCGGGCCGCCCGCCTTACCTGGTGCCCAAACTGGTTGCAGGGGAAGCCGAGCACCTCGAGGCCGCGGGGCCCGTAGCGCTGCTGCAGCTCGTTGAGCTGCAGGAAGTCGCGCGTGGTGGTCCCTCAGAGCGACGCCACGTTGACCACCAGCAGCACCTTGCCCCGCAGCGAGCCCAGCTGCAGGGGCTCCCCCGTGCCCAGCCGCCGCGCCGACAGCCCCCACAGCACTCCTGTGCCTGCCGCCGCCATAGCCAACACTGCTGGGCGGCCCGGGGCTGCCGATCGCGGACCGCTCCCCGCCGCCCCGCCTCGCCCCGCCCAGCCGCGCATCCGCCGCCCCTCCTGCCCTCACCTCTCCCTTGCTGCCTGCCTCCATGCTCCCTCCTGCCGCCTTTGGGGGCACGGAGGCTTCGGCCGGGGGCCGTGTTTAGGGGCGTCACGGCCATTTTCCCAATCCTCCGGGAAAAGCTCCCAGCAGTTAACGCGCTGAGTCGGGCGGTTTGTACCCCGTTACACGGGGAAACGTCACCGGTTCTCAGACCTCCTGGACAAAATCAGCAAAGTGGCCCCAGGAGCTGGAATCTTTGAGTACAGAGGTGGCACAAGGCTGCAGCATCCTCCTGGGACACCACTGTCACTGGGAGTGGCTTTTGGGAAACACTTCGTGTACCAGGAGGAGAACAGGAGCCACAAATTCCCTTCAATTGCCTTTTATTTTTTTCCCCACCTTGTTGAAGCTGGTAAAGCCACCCTTTACTGCAGTGGTTGCTTTTCTCCATACCTGGCTTTTCTGTTTCTTGTCTTGCTTTGGTCTGGTTGAAGGAGTTTTAAATCATTCACTAGCAACTGCACTTCTCCTCATGGATCCCAGGACAGACCTATCTGGGCTACGCTGACTGCTACCTGTATTCACTCCAGGCAGCATGGCCCAGCCGCTCCCCAAAGGGTCTTTGTGCTGTAACATCACTGTTCTCCTGAGCATGCTCTGAGGCAGGGCTAGCCCTTGAAGTGATGTCGATAAACAGGAGCAACGGGTCACAGCTCGGCAGGCACCAAGGAAGCTTCAGTTCCAGCATGGCTTCCCAGGGAAGCAGGGAGACCCTGCGGAGGCTCCAGTGTCTGTGCCAAGTGAGCTCCATTCACAACAGCCCCAAGGTCAGACAGCTGCTTATCAGTGCTGGCCCCCAGCCAAGGCAGCCTGGGCCTCTGCGAGCAGGGGGATGTACTCAAGGCCCCTTCCACGTCTGTTATCTTTCATTCCTGGCAGTGGGGACTTACCACAAACACCAGCTGTTACTGACAGGCCACCATATCGTGCTGTATCTCTGCTCTGGGGTCCCAAGTGACTGGAGGATCCAGAGATTTTACTTCGGGCCAGTTTTGGCACCTTGCCCTGTGACTGGAGGATCCAGAGATTTTACTTTGGGCCAGTTTTGGCACCTTGCCCTGTGACTGGGAACTGCAATAGTTCTTGGCTCTGATGTGTTTTGGGGACTCGCCCGATTATCTTCCATCTTTGAGCACCTCCAGTTTTTGCAATGTGTTTCAGTAGAGATATCAGAAGCCAGGACAAGTGTCCAGAGAGATCAGAGCAGGTGGGAAATGGCTGACAGGACGAGCAGAGGCACATGACCCACATCTGCTTTTGAGTTAGCTGACAGTTACAGTCCACGCAGACTGTTCACCTGCCTCTGGCACAGTGATTTGGAGAAGAGGAATTTCTCTTCAGGGTTGACCTCTAGGGCAGTACCACAGAGGCATCTCACTGCTGCTTATGATGTTTGCTCAGACTGGCACCTTCAATCCTCAGGTTGGACTTGGATATTTCATCTGAAGCAAGGGGTTACTTTTGGTTCCTTGTCATTTTCAGACAAGCACAGGTTAGGGCTTTCCTTTCCTTCATAAGTGAGTTTTAAGGAAACTGAGTTCAACTTCCTTGTTTGCTCAGAGCTACACCCTGGACACATTCTGTGGAACCAGCCAGACTTAGATCCAAAGGAGTGCCCAGCACTCCTGAGGACAAGATGGGCAGGATGGCCAAGGACTGATAACTTCACAACCATGTGCTCTTAAGCAGGGTTCTGGTTCTGCTCTGATGGCAGTGGTGCAAAGGACAAGCAGGAGGAGCTGGAGCTTCTGGTTATACATAGGAGACACTGACTTGGAGAAAGGCAGGTCAGGGATGCAAACATAATGCCAGCTGTTGGACAAAGCAGAGGAGATGGGGAGGCAGTGCTGTAAATTAACAAGAACTTACATTAAAATTGGAATGTTAATCACTTCTGGAAGTGTATCAGCAGATACAGAACCCATGAGCTGGGTATGTGAAACAGGCAGGTCTTACTCAATCGCCCTAAAGGGCAGCTGAAGAGAAAACTGCAACCCAGTGGCTCTGCCAGACTGAAAAACTCATTTTGCACAACTAACCACCGCCCAAACATAAAACTTAAAAAAAAAAAAAAAAAAAAAAAAAAAGAGATCTGCAGAGGAGTGAGAATGCCTGTTACAGGGCAGAGAATGACATCCTACTGGGCAGCCCCCACCTGGGAACTTCCTGCTCTGTTCAACCCAATCACTCCACGTGGGTGGAGGACAGACACCCGGGAGAGGAAGGAGGGAAGGGTAGGGTGGATGCTACCACCAAGCTGGCCAGATGCTTCACTTCAGGGTGCCCGTGGCTGCAGAGGCAGGACAAGGACCAAATATATGGGACACTCCCACAGCCACATCTGTTTCTCCCTTGTTGCAGGAAAAGGAATCAGGAACAACTTTTTAAGAAATGTAGACAGCATTGGCACTTCCAAGGCCATCACTCGGGGGCAGCTGGCAGTTCACTTACACGGACTGTCAGCAGCAACTGCCCAGCCCCGTATGTGGAAGCCCGCAGCTCTCCAACAATCTCTGTACAAACACCAGTGCAGGTGTGGGGGATGTATGCTGCTGTTTGCTATTCTCAGCCAGAAGCACAGTCTGCTCTCCAGCGTGGGCACAGCACAACAGCCTCTACCTTGAGCCTAGCTCTTGCTGCAGTGCTTGAAGGCAGCCCTCAGAAGCGATCAGCAAATGCGCTGCTGTGCGCAGTCTCACACGTGTGCCGGTGCTGCACGTGGGGTACACGACAGCGCGGAGCAGCGCGCCGGAGAAGCACGCAATGTACCGTCACATGCTTCCACAGCAACGCTGCTGTCTTCTCCTCCCTTCTTCCTACACTCCCCTCCTACATAACCTCCTCCTGCTCCTCTGTTCCCTTGCTCAACACCAGCAAATTCAACTCAGCTGATACACTCTCATCCGGCTTGAGTGTCAAAAGAAGCTCCTGGGAAGCCTTACTACTCACTGGAGGGACCAGACAGGGCAAAGGATTCCACCTCTGTTCTGCTGCAGCATTCAGAAACCGCTGCAAGCAGTGGATGAGTATTGCTTGCTGCTAAACAAAAATAAGTATTAAAGTCCTTACAGCTGCTCAGCAAATCCTATCACAGTTGTATCAAAAATGGCATTTCTGATTGAGACTGTCAGACGCTGGGCCAAAAACCCAGAGTGAGGAATACAGACACCAGGATACAGGGAGCTTAGAAAACTGCCTTTATTCTATTAGTTGTTGGAAAAATGAAAATACAGAAAGAGTTTAGTTGGCTGCAGAACAGCAAGAAGTTCACAGGTTAGGAGTTTGATCACTACATGGTAACCAAACTTACACAAAAAGTTTCTTTTCTTATTTTTTTTTCCTTTTTTTTTTTTTTTTTTTAAAGTTTTGAAACTGGGTCCAGCAATGAACTTAAGGCAACTGAACAGTTCAGAAGCTTTGAGCGTGAGCAGGCTGTCTTTTCTCATCCCTACGGCACGTCACGGAAAAAACTCCTCCTGGGTGTGCAGACCACTCGAATCATTCAAATGGGTCAGACTCTTACAAATGAACATGGGAAGAGGATCAGCTGCTTTCCATCGGACTTTATTTTCAAATACAGTTTCTTAAAAAACCCAGAACACCTTAACGCAGAGGTTACAAGTAACAGTATTAGGAAATCCAATTATACAAAAAATACTACATCTAAGCTGGGGTAAATAGATTTATTTTTGGTAACATACATTTAAACTGGCACTAATTACACAGTAACTAAAAGGTAACTAACATGAAACCACAGAACCCTCACTTTTCCTTAGCTGAATGGGACTTGGTCATTTCAGAGTGATCACATTTTCAAACTAATGTTTTATACCTCTGAGCCATGAAAATCAGATCTTCCTAAATGTGATAGCACTGAAGCTACACTTGATTCCACATACAGCCATGTAACTGTTGTACTCAATTAGAATAGGACGTTAGTTATAAAGTAGTTACGGACCAATCCTCTGTTGACAGCTTTTTCTCTTTCTAGAGAGAAGAAAGGAGATAGAGAATTGTCTTCAATTAGCGCCTGGCATATCCTGTGAGTGCAGAAAAGGTTTGTTAGAGGAATGTTGAGGTTAACCTTGGGTGCACAGATGAATTTGATGCAGATTGTTATAAAAATCATGGTTGGCTTCTAAATACTGGTAGCAAGATGACTCGATTTTTAAATCTCTTAAGTAAATTATAGATAATGAAAAAGGCCAGTAATCATACACTAAGATTAATAAACAGCACTTCAAAATTACTCAAGTGCAGGGTGCTGCTTTGGCCATCTTCCTCTGGCCACACTTTATAAGAGAAGGCACCCGGACTTCTTCTTGCCACGCCGGGCTTGCAAAGCAGCTCTAGTGGCCATTTCAAAAACCTCCCTCACACCGTCTTTGGTCTTTGCCGAACACTCCATGTACCCAAAAGCACCGATGCGGTTTGCCATATCTCTTCCTTCTTCAGGTTTGACAGGCTCCTGTAAGGGCAAAGAGCAACAGATGAGAACGCTCCAAAGCCTTCCCTTCTACTCAGCTTCCCAAAGGCAAAAGAATGTTTGGATTAAGTGCACATAATTGGCTGGTTAGTTAATAATTAATTGCTCCATTGAGAGCGACCCTTTAAATGATAAATATAGATTTAAAATACAATCTGCTTATTTTCTCAGGATGCAGCATGCAGCCCAGCTAAGATTACAGACAGGGTATGCTTGCATGCTGTGCTACTACTTGAGGACAGTTTTCTAACACCTCTGAACTTGAAGGCTACAAGACTCTTTGAAACTTGAGCAAATGATTGCTTATTTCCGAGGAAACATTTACACAACTCGTTGCCACAATTGTTACAAAATCCCCAGAGTAATTATTTCCCTCCCTCAGTCTCTTATAAACCCAAATGCTATGCAACAGGAGCAAAAATTCCAAGACAGAGCAGGCTATCTGCAGTCACATACCCAAGCTGGGGAGGTTTCAGACTCAACCTAAACCAAAACCTAGTGATGGGCTGAGGAGTGAGCTACGGCATCTGTGTTCATCACCTCAAACCATCAACCAATAAAACTGTTACCTTTCACACCCTGAACACCAGACATAAAGCACAGCTCAACAAAGCATGCACCTGACATGTCTCCCCTAGTTAATTCCTGTCTACCTTCTACCTCAGTCTCCAGCAGGCAGAGCTGCTGACTGCTGGTTACTCAATACAGACATTTTCACTGTTAAGAATGCCTTTTTCTAAGAGGGAGATCTCCAAATGTGAAATGAGAAACAGTCAATTAAAGGTAATATGTACTTTCCACTTGCTGTCAAGGGTAAGTGCTCATTATGCAGCCCATAGGAAGCTGGCAGCAAGCTGTGGATGCTCATTTAATGCTCTGGTACAATCACTGCAGGCTTTCTTCATTTCTTGTAAGACTATCAGAAAAAGAACCTGCCTGCTTCATTTTGGCCAGCTCTCGTCTTGTGTGCTCGTCATTCCTCAGGTCCTTCTTGTTTCCTACCAAGATGATAGGCACGTTGGGGCAGAAATGCTTCACCTCTGGGGTCCACTTCTCTGGGATGTTTTCTGGAAAAAATAAACAGAAGCATGACTGTACTAAAATGGCATCACCAAGAAAGACAAACCTGCCTATGATAATTTTAAGGATGAAAGATACCTAAACTGTTTGTTTCTCTACATCTTTCAGTAGCCACTTGACAAGGGCTAGCATAAGATACTTCAAAGAACAACATGTGGAATTCCAAAACAGTGTCACGGAATATTTTCAAGAGAAACATTTTATTTATCTCCAGAAGCTAAAAACGGGCACAATCCTGAAGCAAATATTTACATCACTTCTCCCTTATAAAAAAGCATCAACCAACCACTCTGAACTCTCCCATTAACTGCAGAAGAAATGTTATTCTATACATTCATTAAAGGCACAGAAACAAAGACTTTGTGGAAGTCATTTCCAGATTTGCCGTTTCTTCCTATCTGTGGCAAATGAATTTGCACTCACATACAAGACACTTTCTCCCAACACGATTTCCCTACATGACTTTTTAAAAAAAAATGATCTGCAAACTGAAGAATTAAGGGCTTTTAAAAGGAACACCTTGGTAAATGCTACAGAGTAGCAAGTGCTGAGCAGCCCAAAACACTTGGCTTTGATTTCAGCTCTCAGACATCTGAGATTCACCTGGATGTACCTGCAGGCTACAAAATTCCTTTTTATCTTAATGAAATTCCATTCAGCTTTTGAACAGCCATTCACTATTATGGCATTGTTTTCTTGCTTGACAGAACAACTTAGACAAGTATTTTGAAGCCAGTTTTTGAACCACAGCCAAAAGAGCAATTCTGCAGCTGCACCTGGAACGCTCAGGGGGTGCCAGCCTTTAGACACTGCACACCTGAAAAGCTGCTTGGCAGTTCCCTGCTTGCTTCACTGCTCTGACGGACACAAAAGCCCTGATACTGGTGAGCAGGAAGGAAGAAATAGCCAAGATCAGACTTGACTTAACTAACCCCCTCTGTCTCTGCCTCCAGGGCTCAGTAACCCATCTTGTTTCCAGGGTGGACAGTTAACCAGCTCTCCAGCTGCCCAAGGAGTAGCCTGTGCAGTAGAAATGAGCCCATCTCAAACCTCATACGTAGCTGTTAGCAGCCACACCAGGTACAACCACCACTCTGCTGCCGCTAGCCCTCAAATGGTTTCACAGAGAGCTGAAGACTGCAAAAGATATCTCTAAATGAAGGATCAGGTGGAAGGGATGGAGGAAGATCAGGATTTCCCGATGTCTTTTTAGAAAAATCAGTGCCATCCTGACACTTTCATACCCAGCTGCCCATTCAAAAGCTGATACCCGTCAGAGGCAAGGTGAGAAAAGAGACTGCACAGATACCAAATGTTATCCCAGCCAGACTGTAATGCTGCTCTAACATCTGAAGGAATTTACTCAAACCTTCTGTGAACTGTGGTATGGACAGCAATTTTTCAGCCATTATACCACCTGCATTAAGGACTAATCCTTCTATTAACTGCATTTCTGCGCTTCCTGGATTTTTGTCTCACTCTTGTTTCTTCCTAACTTCAATTCTGGGAGTCAGGGTTCACCAGTATGATTGAGGGGTGTAATAGAAAAGCCTAAGGACAGCTTACAGTGATTGTGATCACCCTGGCAAAAGAAAACTCCAAAGGATTCAGTGGTTTAATCAATTTTAGAGTGAACTGGTATCCCATGTACAAGCACCAGTTAAAACAATTTGACATCTGTCATTAATAGAAAAAGCAGGGCAGCCTCTCACATTTCCTGGCTAGGAGCTGCCCAATGCATGGATGTAGTTTTGACCAGTTACAAACAAGTACTACTCAATCACTGTACAGGAGGCTCTTGTCAGAGTACAGCTTGTCTTACACACACACATATACAACTCAGAACTATCTTAATATTACCTGCATTCACACACTAGAGAACAAATCCAAGCAACGACAATTAGAGAAGAACTTTACAGAGTTTCACTTGGTTAAGAAAGTGTTACCATGACGTATTAGCTTAGGAGACTACACTGTTACAATTAAGGGACAGAAAGACAAGTTGTGGAGACACTGAATCTTAGAATTTAGAGGCATCTCTATCTCCTGCTCCTTACTCTCAACAAAGATCTCTTTCTAAGATCAAATACATGGCTATCTATGCAACAGATTTATAAATCAATTAGAAGTTTTCAGTCTTGGAATCCACACAGAAGAAATGCCCATCTAATGCACACATTTTTGCAAGGTATGTTTTTGGAGCTCTGAACTGATAAATGAAGCAACTCTTTTCTTCTCTTTTCTGTATTACAAGCAGATGCAGTCTGCTTTCTAGTGACTGACAACAGTGCAAGTCTCCAGTTTCTGATCATTTCCACCAGTGGGAAAGACACTCCCACTTTCACTTCACGTCCTCATCCACCATAGTTCTAAGCTCATGTTTTTCACCCATCAAGCAGACAGCAAAAAACCTCAGGCTATTTGGGATTAATAACTCAGAATGTTTCAAGCTGATCTCTGGAATAAAAGGAAGGGGTGGGGGCAGTGGAAGGGATAAACACAAAAAGCAATATTTTTCATTTATAGAGAAAGGAAGTTACTCTGTTCTCCTGGATACAGTATGATCTTGAGTGTACAACATAACATTTTCAAGAAGAGAAAAAGAAGGAAAAAAAAAAATCACCCTGTGTTGGGCCAAGCCACTCATTGGACACCATGCACTCACAAAGCTGCGGGACACAGGAGAGCGCAGCCACAGCCTTCCCACCTGCTTGGAGTCACCAAGGCAGCACTTCCCAAGGAACAAGTACACAGTATGCTGCCTTGGCCCAACAGACAACACTGCTGGGCTGGGGATGCTGATCTAGGCCAGGGAACTGCCTCCCTGCCAAATGTTGCTTGAAATATGCAGCAGAACCCTAAACACAGCCTGGTGCTGTAGCTTTCAAAACACCACCTGGCTTGGTTGAAGAATACAGGTTCCTTTAAGATCCTCATGTCTGAAAACTAGAGATGCAAATCAGTATGAACCTGGAAACTAGGAATGTTTGCAATCACTGCAGCACATGAAAACATTTTACAGCATGACTTCCAAGGGTAGTGCAATGCCACAGAGAAGGAGTTCTGAATTGGTTAGTGATCTACTTACCTAAACTATCAGGACTATCAATTGAAAAACACATAAGTATAACATCGGTATCTGGGTAAGAAAGCGGTCTAAGTCGATCATAGTCTTCTTGCCCTGCTGTATCCCACAAAGCCAACTCCACCTGCAGAAGAAAGGTATGGCAGTTAACCAGATCACCAGGGACATTTTGATTCAGAAATGGACTAAATATTCCAGTCAACACCACTCCATAGGAGTGGACACTGGTTTATATCCATGACCAGTGTTGATCTGCTGAAAGGACATAAGAGATACCAGCAGAAAAACAAGACAGAAGAATCAAAGAGAATTTGCTCCAAATGACTATTAATCTCTGACAAGCATTCCAGTTTTCAGTGGAAGTGGTCTAACTATAAGCTTTTTAGGATTATGCACATTTTCAAATGGTTTACAATTGGAACCTGTCGCAACTGTACTTATTTGTGCACAAATTCATTAAAACTCCATCACTGCAGTAATTCACACTTGCATTTTGCTTTGAAATAAAGTAAGTAGGTAATGTTCTCAATATTTCTATTTACGGCAGAGTTAGGGGAAATCATCCCAATGGGGCTGTCAAACTGCAGAAAGAACAGACACTTGTTTAAACTGGGAAATTTAAAAACTAGAATCAAGCCCTTAAGGTATACTCTTGCTTACGATTCTCTTATGCATCTGCCTTTGCAATGGAGCAAATCCTTCTTGGTCAAACTCTTGTGTTCAAAAATTATGGGAAAGAAGTCCACAGCAGCTCAGATGAAGACAGGCAGGCAGAATTGGAACCCAAATGTGAGCCTGAGCATACATTTGGGTTAAACTGCGAAGATACAAACCCTTAGTTGCACACACACACGAAAAAAGTCTTCTGTATTTCAGTCACAGTCAGTCTCTCAGAGTCGCCTCTGTATTTACAAATGCAAATCCTGTGGCAAATATTTATACTTTTTACAGAGATGCCTGTCGAGGGTTCCCTCCCAGGACACTGGAATCAGCCCCTTCGCTCTGTCTACACAGTGCATCTCATACCATCACTCTTTTGACTTCACATGGCTAAGGAACATTTCTGGTAACACTTTCCTAGGAAAACAGAGCTAAGTGGCTGTCAAACAGAATAGTTTGAAGCTCTGCTTTCCTACAAGCTTTTGTATTCAAGCTTCCTGGAGACAAAGTGCTTGGACAAAACATGATGTCTAGTTTAAACAAGAATCTGTTGATATCTCCATAACAGAGAATGCACAGCTCAAGATGCTCATGCAGCTTTTGTTTAGATACTGGCTGCATATAGCTGATAGGACATGACTCCCTGTTCAACCATTTAGAGATGCAGAGACCAGGCAGAAGGGAATGAGGAAGTCAGACCAGATGATGAGAGAGAAATGGATATTGTATATACTTTAAACAACAGTTCTTAGGTCTAAGATACAATATGGAAACTGCAGAAACTGTCACTTGGGTGAAAAACATGTTCAAATATTTTTAACTTGTTCATATAACAGGAGCAAAGAGCTCTTTTTAGACTCAAATAGCATGAACTATCATGACTAAAACCACCCGTAATCCATGTCTGTAACAGGAAGAACTCAAGTTTAAAAAAGCCTAAAATTAACTCAGAAGGTTTTTGCTCAAATCAAGACTGAAACCGAGTAGTTTAAATTAATCTGTCACTACATCTGAACTAGAATCAAGTGAAAGATGTTCTGGCTGTACTCAGAGCAAGGTCAGATGCCACACCTAGAGTTGAAACAAGGAAGTTAATCAAAATCAGTATCAAGAATCTGCTTGACATGAGGATTCACGGCACTGAGGTAAGCTCTGAGTGTTCATGGTAACAAAACAGAGGCATCATGGCTGAAAAAAGGGGTTTGAAAATAGTTGAGCTTCCAAGGTGCAAAGCTCCTGCATTGTGTTCTGGAGTATCCTGAAAAGTGACAGTTTTGCATATCGCACACTACCTTGTGTGACAAATGCAGAAGGCAGTCTGGCTGGTGTTCAGAAAGAGCCTGCTGATAACTGCCTCTTGGAGCAAAGCAGGCGTCTGGGACTTTGTTTGTCAAACAAAAGGACTCAGAGGTCACAGTCTGAAATCTGATTTTCAAAACATTTAGAACTAAAATGAAATATTTTAATGACTCATTTACAAGCTGAAAAGGAAGCTGAGTTGTGGGTACACTTGTCAGCTAAGAACTGCATTTTTTCAGGCAAGTAGGACAGATGATGCTGATGTACACTACAAAAATTAAACCCCTTTGAAGTCTGTCAGTCGTCTGTTCTGGAGAAGATCATACACATTGCCAGGAGTGGGTAAGAAGAAAAGACTCCCTTCAGGAGCTAGTCCTTGTTAGCCACAATACCAGGTCCCTATCAAACCAGGGACTCCATTACATGTTTCCAAAGGCTAATTGTTCTATGTCCTTGGCACATAGGCATATCTTTGAAGTGCTTCATCCCCTGCCCACCTACTGTAACATTCTGCTTGGAATAACTCTATGGCTTTTAGAATCTCAACTTGCTTAAGGTTGGGAAAAAGACATTGGACATAAGCAGGTTCTAGCAAGGTCAGTATTTTTAACACAGGGACACACTTGATATTTAAAAATATATTTACAACATAAGCAGCAAGCATGTGCAGTAACCACTCACTAAGAATTGCAGAGATCTCCGTGCTGCTGTGAATAAAGGCAAGCTCTCCCTGGCTGATTCAGAAGCTTACACATACCTGCTTTCCATCCACTTCAATATCTGCTACATAATTTTCGAAGACGGTGGGGACATACACTTCAGGGAACTGGTCTTTGCTAAATACAATCAGCAGACAGGTCTTCCCACAGGCACCATCACCCACTATAACCAGCTTTTTTCGAATGGCTGCCATAGCTGAAAAACAAAACAATGGCTTATTAACTCTTCTGCCACAGCTTTTAACTGAGGTGATCATAATTAACAAGTACTACGTTTTCAAGCAATAAGGACCTTTAGATTGGGTCTACATGCCCATTAGAGACACAGACAGATATTTGAAATCACACGAGTTCAAATTCCCACCCTTCTGAGAAGAATGTTCCCCAATGTTTGTCAGGACACTGGTGAACTGCTGGGTGCAAAAACGAAAGAATGGAGGTTAGCAATTAGCATTTCTTGACCTATTCTAAAGGTTAAGACAGGAACATTCAGAGAGAGCAAGTGAGGAAGCAGCACTGTACAAGAGCACCTTCTGAAAACCATCTTCGAGGTAATTAAAAAAGATAAGCTTCAATTCAAGGGCAGTAACATTTTTTGTCATGCTCAGTTGTTTTAACTACCAAGTGCCAGTCAGCTGGACCGAGGAGCATCCGCTGCCACCAGAGCACCAACAGAAGGATCTCACAGTAACCAGCCTGTTCCTTGAATTACAACCACCATAGTTCAAAGGATTTTGGAAGGACAAATCCTACTCTTTAATCTGCTTTCATTGCTGTTACCAGGTTAGTGTAGCCTGGTATCAGCTTACATTAAGTAAAGTGGGGACACAGAGGGTTCCACATGGATCACTGCTGTTCAATGTATTGATTTGTACCAGGACGACAGAAATCCATGTCTTGCTCACAGGAAACTTAGGCTACAGGTAGTTGAAAAGCTTGAAAAGTTTTAACAAAGGCCTAGAGTCAGGGTGGGACTGAAGGAGATGACTGTGATGATTTAGCAAATCTCTACAAGGTCATATGTGGCCTAAATAGTATGGACAGAGATTATCATCACTTTCCACAAACGAATGTGAGGGAGACAAAACAAAGGCAGTAGAAAAGGGTTCAAGCCCATCAGAAAGCAACAGGATTAGGAACTCCAACAAAATGATGATATGGACCCAAGAAATTTATACAGGCCTAAAGAGGACTGGACAAGGCAGAAGCCTCATGTGAGTAAATGCAGAAATCACATCTGTGTTAGAAAATGTCCACCATAGAAATAGTTGGAGGCTGAGTGAGTACTTTGGGAAGCACTACATATGTGCCTGCAGTCTATTCCCTAGGCAGCTATTTGTGACCATGGCAGGAATAAGCCAAAGATTTAGGGAGTGACCTGGCTACAAGGAACTGGAAGGAGGACAGATGCTTGACTGCTTGCTTCTCCATAACATAAAGGCACTCCAGGGGAAGCTGCTTAGTTATCTGATGAAACTTCCTGGAAGTGGGGCAAGCAGCAATGTCACCATAATACCTACCACTGCATGACCAAAATACCACAGAGGGAGCACCCTTCCGAGTTAACATTTGCCACGACAGTCCCAGTACAAACCTCTATGAGGATAAGCATAACTAGAGTTGCTAGAGGAGAAGGGCTTAAAGAAGCAGACCAGAGAATTAAAGGACACATGAAACATGTGGGATTTTTTCCATTTCTTCTCTCGCCCTATGAAATTCAATAAAAAGGTAGAACTAACCATCAAGACACAACCTTGAATACTATTAGTCAGTGAAGAAGCAGGAGGTGTTACAGAGATTCTGTACTTCTGCTCCAGGTGCAAACAGGAAGACTGTTTCAGCCCATGAAGCAGCAAGGGCTCAAGGACTTGTAGAACATGGCTTAGTCAGACACAGCTGCTCAAGTAATCCAAACCTAGCTCTAAAATTAGCTTCTTTCATCTTGTGAATATATACGTACTCATATTCAAGTTATTTACCTTAGGGATTTGGGGTTATTTTTACATTTCTGGAAGGTTTAAAATGATCCAAGCTTTAAAAAGCTTTGCTTTCAGTGGTTTTAGATGGTTTTGAATACTGTCTAGCAATAGTAATACTTGATTTTTACAGAACTAGAAGTCATCTGTCCCGTGTACCAAGTCAAGATCAACAACTTAAAGTTCTAATGTCAGCTTTGTCTAATCTGCCCTTCAAAACTGTAATGCTGTGTCCTATGAAAGCTCTGAAGCTGTCTGCCCTGTGTTCCATGATATTTACTGAGAAAATTTCCCCCTGTATGTATCCTCAACCTTCTTTGATGTAATGTAAGCCCAATACTGTTTATCCTATTTGTCAGGGAAATACGAGGATAGCTGGTTCCCTTCCTCTAGTGCAGTTGAGAATACATTTAGTTCATTTAGTCTTCTCTTCAGGCAAAACAATTCCAGCTCATTCAAGCTTTCTCTGTAAATCATATTTCCTAGACTTCCCTGTTGCTCCCTTCTGGGCACAGTCCAGTTGGCACAAATTTATCAAGGCATGGAGCCCAAAAGCTGAATTCAGTATTTCACCTAGGGCTTTACTAACATTAAGGAGAGCTGCAGGATTATTGTATTGATCTATCAAGATACACTGCTGCTTAAGCACCATACTGGAAGTGTATGATGTCACTTCCCCCCTCCCCAAAGACAACACTGTTGATGCATTCAGCTTTTAGCTTAGGACAAGTCCCAGATCTTTTTTCATTAGGACTGCTACATAGTTGGTTGCTTTCTGTTCACAAAGCTGAATATTCTACTGCCACACTTTTATTTACTACTCTTCTATATTTTACTCTACCTTCAAGTTCTAGTTATCTCCCTCTCCATCTTCATAGTCTCTCAGATGCAAGTTTAATAATCATGATGCCCAGATAATTATTTAGGTCACTGATGAAACCACACTGAAGACAAAGTAGGTGCATGACAAAATGGGATGACCTGTCCTTCTGCAGTGCCCTCCCTCCTGTGCTAGTGGCAGGGGCTCTGGTCCTAGATCACTTATGTCACTTGCAATAGCACCTAGGGTAGGTGACCTTTTCGGCATGCCCTATGGATAACTGTCTCTTTCTGTGGATTATCAGATCAACTCTTCCTTTAGATTCCCCTAAATACTTCTGTCACTCACAATTTTTTTGTTTGTGTTCCTTGCCAGCTGAGTTTTATTTTATGCTTTGGCTTTCTACATACTTATGACTAAAGTCTAGAAAACCCTGCAATTCTTTAAAAAAAAAAAAAGTGATTTATGTAGTGCTTCCTGTAAACTCTTTCCTAGAAAACAAACAAACAAACAGCTTGAAAAAAATGTTTATATAGAAGACATTATTTCAGGGGCTTTATTTTATCTCATTGGTATTTTTTTTCCCCCTCAGAAAAGCTTATCACAAAACTTTCTCTGCCTGAATCTTTCCTGAAATCTGCTGCTATTATTTGGATCCAAACTGGAAGACCCCTCTGTCAATCAAGGTGCCCTTCATCAGCAATGTACGCTCAACCACTTTCTTCCCACTGTTTAAGTTCCACCTCAAGATACTCTCCCCTGCACACCATCTTTCATGTGCAGAATGGTCACCAAATGATCTCAAACCTGCTGAACAGTCCCTTCTGTCTAGCACTCTGTGTATCTAGGTAATTAAAATTCCCTCATAACCAACTTCTAGAGGACCCTGACAGATGCTTGCAAAATTCCTCCACTACCTTATCTTTCTTGGCAAGCTGTGCCACTGTCATCTTTTAGTTTAGTTTCATCTTCTAGAGCATTACCACAGGATTCCTTCTGCACAATGTCCCTGTTGTATAAAACTCACTTCAGGATGTAAAGATTACCACATATATGCCTGAAGCTTTCACTTGCCTCCAAAGCCATAGGAGTTGCTTTTGATTTGCTTACCTCAAGCATCCCCTGGGCAAGCAGCACAGGCTCAGGCTGGTTTGTTTATGGACCTCAACAAATTTTCAGAAACAATTTAGATTACCAATGCTGGATAGACATAGATGTCTCAGGATGTCAGGTCTGTGGGTAAACTATCTTGGAAGGTAGTCACCAAACATTGCAACTGCTTGTTTCTTCCTGACATTAGTGTTACAAACTTTACAGATTTACAGTTAAAAGTTTCTTCTCTTCTGGTGAGGTTGAACCTTTACTTGCTGCCAGAACAATACTCTTCATTTCTGTTCAACCTGTGGAATTTAAGGTGAAACACTGCCGTTGGGCCCACACCCAGTTTTATTCTCACGACAGATGTATCTTGACTGTATCACTGAAGGCCTCCACATGCATGGACATTGTTCTAGTGGTGCTACAATGTCCCAGTCCCCCCATTATTTGGTCCTGAAATTTTAGCAGATATCTGGCAACAGCACCAGCATCCCATAATCCATGCAGCATTAACATATTTACAACAATTTCCTAATTCAGAGCATCTATTAGCTAATTAATTTTATATAAAATGAATAATGCCTTTCCAGTCAGCAGTCATTAAGGGACTGTCTGGCAAATGCTCAGAAAAGCAACATCTCTTCAGTACATTAAAGAAAAAAAAAGAAAGAAATTGCTTAGAATGGAGCTACATCATGGTGATGCATATCACAAGGACAGCAACAACAACCACACCAGTCATTTTGACATGCTCTGGCTATCTTAAGTATTCTGAAACCTGGAAATACATCAAATTTGGACAAGCAGTACATGGGAATCAAAAAGCACTCTGCTGACATAAAAAGTTTCACTGAAGATGTGCATTACTAACATTCCATGTAAGTATTTGCTGCAGTGCAGCCTGTCACTAGTGAATGCAGCTACATGTAAAGGTTAAAATCTCTATGAACTACCTAAGAGGGAATTACAAATAGATCAAATTGAAGCTACTACCTCACATCAGCTGAATACAAGTGCTACACGTACATCCTTTTACACAATTCATAGAGCAGGGAGAGACCAATACATCCAGTAAGCTGCTGGAACAGCATCACTGACAATGTACATGGAACACTGAGCAAGAAATATTGTACACCAGTCAGGGCAGCAGAATGGCTGCAGTCATCATCTAAAGCAATCTGTGCTGTCTTCTGCAGCACGATGACAGATCTGCAATTTTTCCTACTCTTAAATGAACCACTCCTCCCACCTCTGCATTTATAGGATTCTTAAAACCAGCTAGGCTGCTAGATTCAAAGTGGAAACTCTCACAACATGACTCAAGTGACTCATCTGAATGGAAGAGACTCAATTATGACATTTCCTCAGCCTAGGCCAGAGCCTTTCGCAGATATTACAAGAGCTTTAGACATCATTTACTCAATCTCACTAAGATCACAGGAGGTTACAACACAAGGAGCTCCTGTTTGGTGAGAGTTGCCACACTAACATCCTTGTTACATGGGGCTGCTATTTCTAAGTGCAATGACGCTCCAAGACTCAGGCAGTATAAAGCCCTGCTTGTTTAGAGAACGTAGCAAATACTCTGGAAGAAAGAGAAGCAGAGAAAATATTTTTCCCATGTTTTAAATGTATTCCCCCAAAGTATTATTGTTTACAGCAATAGAATTTGTCTCTTCAACATGCTACTTATTTTTCCAAGGACCAACATTTTCAGTGCCTCCTCTCCTGCAAAACCCAAGGCCACACAGCATGAGTGAGGACTGTGGATGTGATGTGACATTCTGAAGTTGGATAAGCTGGCAACAGACATGCCATGCATGCCTGTCTCACTCTGGATCTCATCCTGGAGAAAGTAGTAATGTGGAAGAAACAGGCCTTTACTACCACACAGGTACCCTGAGTAGATTTCATTTCAATTCCCAATCAACTACTGCCAACTTTATGCTGCCTGCTACACCATACAGGCAGATCCCCTGTGTAAAGCAGTTTTGTCAAAAAAAGACCTGGATTACTGTACATGCTAGCAAGAACTCAGCAGAAGCAGTTTAGCAGGACCATTAATGTTGTTTCTGATGCTGGAGGTTGGAAGAGACCTCCAAGATCATCCAATCCAACCTGTCACCAAGCCCTGCCCAATCAACTAGACCATGGCACTAAGTGCCTCATCCAAGCTTTTCCTGAACACCTCCAGGGACAGTGACTCCACCACCTCCCTGGGCAGCTCATTCCAATGGCAAATCACTCTCTCTGGCAAGAACTTCCTCCTAACATCCAGCCTTTACCTCTCCCAGCACAACTTAAGACTGTGTCCCCTTGTTCTATTGCTGGTTGTCTGGCAGAAGAGACCAACCCCCACTTGGCTACAACCTCCCTTCAGGTAGTTGTAGACAGCAATGAGGTCAGCCCTGAGCCTCCTCTTCTCCAGGCTAAACACCCTCAGCTCCCTCAGCCACTCCTCACAGGGTTTGTGTTCCAGGCCCCTCACCAGCTTTGTTGCCCTTCTCTGGACACCTTCCAGCACCTCAACATCTCTCTTGAATTGAGGGGCCCAGAACTGGACACAGCACTCAAGGTGTGGCCTGACCAGTGCTGAGTACAGGGGCAGAATAACCTCCCTTGTCCTACTGGCCACACTGTTCCTGGTACAAGCCAGGATGCCACTGGCTCTCTTGGCCACCTGGGCACACTGCTGGCTCATGTTCAGCTACTATCTACCAGTACCCTCAGGTCCCTTTATTCCTGGCTGCTCTCCAGCCACTCTGTCCCCAGCCTGTATAGTGCTGCTTGGGGTTATAGTGGCCATGTTGTGGCCAAAGTGCAGAACCCTGCCCGTGGCCTTGTTAAATCTCATCCCATTGGCCTCTGCCCACCCATCCAGCCTGTCAAGCTCCCTCTGCAGGGCTCTCCTACCCTCCAACAGATCAACACCTGCTACTAGTTTGGTGCAATCCCTTGGAAACATCCCTTAAGTTCTTTCCATCTCATCTTGAGTTCTTAAAACCAAAAGGTTGGAAAGGAAGAGTTTTGAAATCTTGCTGTTCATTCCTCCATACTCAGCACTTAAACCAGTTTGCTATTGAGTGAATTATAGCCTGGCACTCTTCTCATTTGCTTCATTTGCCCCTTAATTCAACCATCTCTCTCCTGGGCCAGCAGGAGGTACAAATGACCACAAGATTAAATCCTACTCAAGTGTTCCCTGACCCTGGCCAGTCAAGTCCTGCCCTCTACCTACCACAGTGGAGAACTGCCTCTGCACCAGGAGCTGAATTTACTCTTCCACGTCCTCACTTTTGTTCGAGCTGAAGGGGAAGGAGGAAAGAGTTTCCCCAAAGACTCAAGTGATGAAATGTGCAGGCATTTCCCATGATTTTCTTCTAGCTGTTCAGGAAGGTTGGGCCTCAGAACTGAGAACTACCAAACTAGCTTGGAGCAGAAAGCAGATCAGCTCAAAAGCAAATAGACTGTTTTTAGAGCAACTGTAGACAGACAGTGAAGAAACTGAGATGGAATACAGAGCATTGGGTTGGGCAGAGTGGTCCAAAGACTGTAAGCATAGAATGACGCCAGGAAGAGGGTAGCAGGAAGATGTAACCACTCAAACCTTCCCTCTAGAGCAGAATCCAGGATTCCTACATTACCCAGTTGTTTAACTGCCAACAGCAGGAAAGTGTTTCAACCTTCCTCACTGTTTAAGTCCCAGCAGAAAAGGTCAGCAACTGTACATTTTGTATTTTTTCTCCAGTACATTTTTCATTAGTGAATGCATGTATGAACAGAGGTCAGAAGCACTGCAGTTTGCTGCTGAAGTGCTATTCATGCTACCTTACATCACCTCTTTCAGCATACACAATCCTAGGTACTATCATGCTATTTTCCCCCCATATAGCACATACAGGGTGGCTATGCTCTTAAATAGCAATAGTTGTGAAACAAATTGTGACCCAAATTCACCTCTCACAGAAGCTGCAAACTGGATAGCAAAGAACCTTTGGACTGCAATAAGAGTAAGAAAAAAGTGTAAAATGTAAGAAAAGGTGATTCAATCACAAAATGGAGTTAGATACAACCCATGCTTCTGCTTCAGAGTTCATTACAATCCTGGAAGAACTGCATACACCAAAAGATGCAGCAAGTGACCATGTATCAATTGTGGACATCCAGAAGAGAACTTAACAGTACAGCTGCACTGAAAGTAAAGCCAGACAAAACGTACTTAATTCTCTGCAAATCTTCCTGTGGACACTTGCACTGCTAAACTGATAAGCCACATTATTTAAAGCATTGCTAACAAGGCCTTTGGGAAACAAGTATATTTATATTCCTTACAGCATATAAAGTAGTTTGACAGTACTGCAAAACAGACCTACTTCCAACTATGGCACTATGTGGGAGCAGTTGGTAAGGAAAAGATATCTGCTGGGTTGGTTTTTTTTTTGAGAGTTACACATGAAATTTAACATTTGAAAAAAGTCCTGGGTCTGGCAAAGCATAAGGCAAGCTACTGACATTGCACATTAAATGTACTCCAGAGAGAAACACTAGTATTCTATTATAAAACTGAAGCATGATTGAAAAATTGACACAGAAGGTCAGCATAGAATCCAACAGGATTAATATACTGGACATAGTTTCTTCCCAAAGGTCCCCAGACAGGGCAAGGAGAGCATTCAGTTTTCTGCTAGCAATTTACTCAGGCTGTGTTAACCATGCTCAAGTCTGGCAAGTTTTACTAGTTTGGGAAAAGTGCTTTGCAAACATAGCTGTGCATTTCCAGAGCAAGCTTTAAATTGGAAGAAGGATAGCTGTGTTTCCACCTCAGCTAATAAACCTCACTAGGTCTCAGCTAACTCCACAAATAACCAGCTCAAGCCTCTTTGTACCACATCACCAGAACAGGGAGCAGAGTCAGCTTAACCGCATTAGGTCTTAACAACGTTGATTCAGTGCCAGCCCTGGCAAAACCTTAATGACTGATGAATTTTTACTGTCAATAAGAGTTATCCAAAAGCACAAAATTAGTGTTAAATAGGCACAGGCACACAATGCATTTCAATTAAGCACAGCACACTGTTTATGCTACCTCTACAATGGCTGCAACAAGGCAGGAGGTACCACAACCAAAGTTCTTGAGGAAACCTGAACCAGCAGCCAGGAGCAGATCCGTGTTGTGTGTCATGAGGACACACAGTATGTCTAATCTGAGATATCATGTGAAGTCTCAAAGCTGGATTCATCCTATCAAATTACAGCCTTTGCCCTTGCATTCCTCTTCAGGATTAATCCTGTATGACAACATCTAAGTCATCTGAACTCTCAGAGAAGAAAATTGCTTTGGATTCTGATAAATGTTCTTGTTCTCTTGCCACCATGGGAAAGAGAAAAGCTTTTTGCTTTGCTCTCCTTTCCTGTAGAGCCCACCCACCTGTGCTTTACAGGAACAGCACAACCAAACGCCCCCAGAAAAACATAAACTACCTTTTGTTAAAACACCTAAGCCATGATCTGTGCAACCCTCTACACCCAGCACTGCATCCCACAAGCACCTTCAGGATGGACAGTGACCAGGGAACCAATGTGTCCCTGCAGCTAAACTCACATTTCCTACATCTCAAGACTCACAGACCACCCTTTACTGCAGTTCTACACATACGTAAAATTTGGTACATTGGCTTTGGACTTAGGTCTATCCACCCAGCACCTGCCATTCAGGATGACCTTAGGAGTGGATTCCTGTAGAAGAGGAAAAGGGAATGAGATGCTTCCCCCAACATGCACTCCAGTCTCTTCTTAGATCAGATATGGTTCCCATGAATTTGGTAACCTCAAACAGATTTCTCTTCCACAAGCTTGTCCAGACTCCCTCTAAACCCATGTAAACTTCTAGAACTCACAACATCCCGTTGGAAGGAGTTCCTACACAGCTTAATTACATATTGTGTGGAAGACCACTTCCTTCAAATTCAAAATTATCCCTATTAGTTTCTTTTACTGCCTCCTAACTCCAAAATGGAAAGAGAGCAAACAGTTTACCTTTACCTCACTCTTTCTGCTGCTCACGTAATAGACCTTCCAGACTGAAAGATCCTAGCATAGACTTGGTGTGAGTTTTTTTTTTTTAATACCTTCACACCTTTGATAATAGCAATTGTCTGATCTGGCAGCTGGTTGCTCCTACCATAAGGAGTAATTAAGTGGCAGAGTTGTCATTGTGAAGTCCTTCAGCCAGGAGGACCCTTGGAAGCAGAGCACTGCATACCTTCCCATCCCATACTCCTCAGTCAAGGCACTAAGGCTGCTGCAACACAAGCCCAAGGAGCCAAAGCCCTGAGGGACATCCCCGTTTTGACAAGGGTGTGCTGTTATATCCACTCATGCCCTATCAGAGAACCACACCCCGAGCTGCGTTTCAAGTGCAAACAAGCTACAGCTTGGCTATGCTCAGCACACCTCTCACTCCCTGCATTAACCCAGGTGCAGCCTATCTTGACTTCAAAAATGGGCAGTAACAGCGAATGTCTGCCACGTGTCTTGCTCCAGCACTTAGTTACATTTTCTGCGTTGTCACTGAAGTTTTGCCACTTCCTCATTTATTAGGCCCCTGCAAACTTCTTCACACTGGCATTCTGTTTCTGCCAAGTGACTCATAAGAAATACAGCCCAAGAGCCAACCCCGTGTTCCCACTAGGTGCAGATTCACTTGACTCTCCACCCGCCTTTTAAAGAGGTCCTCTTTCTATGGAATTTAATATGAGCTATACCAATTTTATACTGGCCTAGCTTAGTTTTTCATTGAAAAAGATGTGCAATTACTGTCAAAAGCTAATTGAAGGGCAAGATGAACACCTGTACTTAAGAAACCAAACTGAAACAATTAACGCTAATTGTTTCTATTTCCCCCAGCCCAGGTTGAGTGACACTGCCTTAATTCTATCCTGAACACTGTTACTTATTCCATTATTGTACCTGGGATTGATGTCTTAGTCTGATGGGATTATAATCATTAACGTTGTCCTACTTCTCTTTATTATTACTGCATATTAGCATTCTTTCAAACTCCTTAAACTGCTGCAGTGTGTAAAGAGCTTTATAGAAAAAAAAAGATATATATAAACTTCCTAAATTCTCAGGCCAGAGATCTTCAGAGCTGAGTTAAATCTCAAAACAGAGGTGTCAGTTACCAAACCTGGTCAGATAAGGCATGCAATACCATTCAACCTTTAAAAAAATATATTTAGAGATAAACAAAATACCTGATTATAGGGAAGTTCCCTGTGTATGGGTAAGTAACTACTGAAAGACAGAAAACCAGACAGAAAACTAATGCTCAGCTGTCACAGAGGACCACCAGAGTGGAATGCAAACAGCTCAACAGTCCTAAATGACCTGAAAAGGAAAAATAGCAATGCAACAATATTTACTAACGAAGCCAAGATGTTCAGGTAACAAAGGCAAGGTCTTACCATGATGAATTTCAGAACTTTAACAGACTCTCTGTCTAGACAATACAACTTGAAATAGATAAATGTGAAATAACACATGGGTAAAAATCAGATTTAACATTCTTTAAGAAATGATGGACAGGGACATGACTGCTTCTATTAAGGGAGGTTTTTTTGGGTTACATAGTTAATCTCTTTAAAATAGAAGTTCAACATTCTGAAGAGCTAAGAAAAAAAACCATTAAAAAAAGTAATAATTAAGAACTAGTAAAAAAACGAACAAAGAAATCACTAAGCTGATCCACAAGCACACCTGCAACTTGTGATTGCAGTCAAAAGGCTGTAAAGGAATGAGAAAAGACTCAAAGCAGGACAGCACAGGTATTCAACATACAGAACAGCATCCATGTGAAATACCATGGCCGAACTGGAAAAAGGAAAGTATGGGAGAGATGGAACCATGGAAGAAAACGACTACAGACACTTTGCTAAAATCTTAAGCCATGCATGAAAAAGCTGGGGCTGAGCACTCGGACTTGAAAACCAGGACAAGAGCACACAGAATGACCCAGGTTCCAAGTAAAGGCAGAGAGGCCTCCTAGCAGGTCAAATGGTGAAATTCTGTTGCTAACACAGTTCAGCTTTTTAGATCCATAATTTCTTAGTCATAGGTTTCTCTTTGAGCCCCCTTTTTCTTCCCGTTATTTTTCATTATTTGAGCTTCTACTTTCAGTTTCTTCTTTTCTCCTATTCCATCTGTAGGGCTTTCTTGCATTGTTTTTAGTGCAAACAAAACAGATGCCTTCATTTCCTTTCCAAATGAGGTTATTTAATTTGCTTTCAACACTTGATTGGGGAAAAATATCACAAAAGGAGGTTCCTGAAACATCTTTTAGGCCTGTTTAAGCCAAAATATTTGCAAACAAGCAGTATATGCAAGCAAAATTCTGCCTTAACACTGTCACAGTGCATCCTGTTTCATGAACAAACTCAGCAAGGTCCTCCTGGTCTGCTCCAAGTTGGTTTTTTTCCTCAACTATCTACAAAGTTCATCCCAATGCTGCTCACCTCCGCATTTTCACATCATTAGTAAACTAACACCATTTCAGAATCCAGGAAAGAAGACTAATTCCAGCATTTCTCCCTTGCCTTACTCTAGCATGACAAGTCTCTCTCTAAGGCTGAAGGCAAAACTGGGACTTTGCAGGCAGAAAGCAGTATTCTGTCCTCAAGATGTGTGGCTGCCATTGCTGTCCTTCCACTCTCACTTAACATTCTTGCTACTTTGCCCCTACTGACTAGATCTATGTTATCTTTAAGTACAATGACTTACAAGAGCACTTAACTTATGCAATACCAAGTCCCAAGATTACTCTGCACAAAATGAGATTAGGGCTTAATATTAAAGTAATTATAGTAGATCTGTGGATTTCCACTTGCGTGCAAGCTGCAAAATGCTTTGCATTTACGCCAGTTTTATTCCGGGTATTCTCTCTTCCTAGAGAGCTCCAGCACGGCAAATGGGATGTGTGGTACCCACATGCTGCTTGGGTGAGATGGCTCTGACCTTGGGTGCCCACTGCTGCCCCACAGCTGGCAAGAGAAGCACACACAGACAAGAGAAACTAATATTAAATCCTCCAGTCATCTTTCTGTACCCACAGTTGATACTCTCACTCATGTTCCTCCCAACACCACAAGACAGCTGTTGAGACTGCCCTGTTTCAGATCAAACACCTATCCAAGTCCAACACCCTGCCTGACACATGCAGAGATCTTAGATGACTCAGAGTAAAAGAAGGAACAAACACATTGATACCTCTCCGAGTGTATTTTCTCAGTTTCCATCTTGTTAGTATTAATTTTTTTTTAATCTTCATGCTCAACAGCTCAGTTGATAGCCTTTTCCTCTGCAACGTCCATGTTTGGTTCTGAAGCCATGTAAATCTCTGTCATGCAAAGCAGTTTGTGATGCTGCATTCTGCAGACTCTGTGAAGACTGCACAAGAGGCACCATCAGTTCTGATCCAGGCCAGATTGCGCTCAGTCATGTCTTTGCCAGGCTGAAAGGTTCAAATCTTTTAAAGCATCCCTTGCATGGAATTAATTCTTTATACCTGATCATTCTTTTCAGCTTCTTTGTTTTTCTAGTTGAGCTACACTTCAAAGTCTATCTTCCTTTGTGCAAAACCACAGTAAGTGGTGTGCTAGTAACTAAGATCCATGGTGCAACCCTCTGTTTTTTTTCATTCCTCTCCCCAAAGCCCCTCATACATGCTTATATCATCACTGCTGAATATTAAACTCACATTTTCACATCATTACAACAAGCTCTTCCTCCTAAGCGGCAATCATGAACTTTCACCCTATCAGTGCATGAACAAAGCTGGTCTTCCCATAATTCTGTATTTATCTGGAACAAATTTCATTTCACATTTTACTACTACTTGTAATGCATTGTCAGAAGGATAAGGTGCAATTTTTTGTAGTCAGTTCTTGTCTTTCCTTACCACTCAACACCTTTATCACTAGATCATTTAAGGGTATGGTGAACAGTAGTATAGGTGTAAAAAATCTCTATTCTTCCCTTGTCCCAAACTTCCCTTCTCTACACTTGATGAGACATTCAAATGTCACACTGACTTTCTACCCACTGTTAGTTATTAGTCCACCTACCCACTGTTTTTTTTTCCCCAATACATTGAACTCTGACACTCTGCTAAACTATCTTTAAGAACTGCCACTATGTAAGTCATCTATTTCTCTAGCTTCAAGGTATTGAGAAGCGTAATTAATAATTCGGTCATTTCAGGCTTGAGTTTCCTCTGGAACCCTTGGGCAAGCACCATCTGGTCCTGGCATTCTGCAACTATATTTATCACTTTGCTCTAAAAACTTATTTGCTGACACTTCAAGCAGAGACAGATCTTCCAATGAGTCCTGTTCCCCATAAAAAGAATTTCTGGCACAAGAACCTCTTTGGACACCTCCACAGTAAACAGGAATGCACATAAGTCATCTAACTTTCTACTGACGGCTTCATCATCAAATATTTCTTTTACTTCATCATCATCTGTTGGATTTTCAGACTGCAGCACCTTTCTCACTTCTGATATACTTGGAAAATATTTTTTCTCTTTTTGGTATGAGTATGATGTTACTCAGAAACCTTCTGGCAGACCCTAAAGCTTTTCATTTGACTTGCCAGAGACTTCGCTTTCTTATTTACTTTTCTGGTCAGCCATCATGACTTGAACTTTCTGAAGGCTGTATTTTTATTTCTAATATGTTCTTTATCCCAAACTGCATGCTCATTCTCATCTGTCAACATGCCACCGTATAATTTAAAATCTTCCCAACAACATTTTCAATTTCAAGTGCAGAAGCCTAGTTCTGCTGTGGTTTACATGGAACCCAGCCTTTTCAAACAGCTTTTGAACTGTGGTTCAAAAAATGAGCCAGTTCACTTTGTTAGTAGAGTCGAGATCCTCCTGTAAGGAGACCTTCTCATCAAACACAACTTCAACATGCCAGGTAGACAGTGAAGAACAAAGAGCCTCCAGGTGTAAAATAGAAGAAAAATGACATGTTAGTGAAGAATGCAAACAGAGATAACTAGTACTTGGAGAGCTGCTAGTTCATCTGAAACACTGACACACACAAAGACAACCTTCCTTAAAACTGTGAAGGTGATGAGGAATCACTTTGTACATATTCACACTACCAATCACCTCCAAATGTGACAGTTCAATGTCATTACACAGTCAGGTGAGACAAAACTACTCATTGTTGCAAAGCTCTGCTAATTAACTGTGTAATGATTGAATTCAGCCCTGTTTCTGATTAAATCAACAATAAAAGAAAAGCAAACAAAACCCCCACAACTGTCAGAGCCTGAGAAAAGAAAGACCTCAAAATCACTGTGGGTGTAGTGCCCAATTTTATTTGGTATATTAGTGGCTTTCCATCTGTTCCTTTTACTAAGGACCCTGGTCACAAAGGCTGGTCAGAGAAAGACAGCAAAACTCGTTCTGATTTGTTTAATTAGATGATTCACTTAGGAAGGACTGGCTGTTAGTTGTGTGCACGCAACAGTGGATGACAAATAATTAAAAGGTGGTTACGGGTGTCCTAGGTTTTTCACTGCCTCGAATGCTTCTCATGGTGATAGGAAAAAGACATAATCGAGTATAGACAGATCGCACTTGCCCTGCCAACTCTGATTATGCTTTCAATAGCTTTTATTCACAGTTCAGAATGAGGTGAAAGCAGAGATCACATCAAGGCCAGAAGGCACCCAGAAACACAACAACGGTGTAAAATGGCTTTAAGCAATGACAGCTTAACCGGTGTACTGAGATGGGGTATTATTTGTGCTTAGTTTGGAGATGATCTCTCAAGTAATAAGGAACTGCCTCTTTCTACTTAGCTTCACACAGTGTCTGGTGCTGGAGGAGAGCAGTCACACCAATAGACAAGGAACAGAAGATTTCCATCGTGCATTTGCACAGCTGTATCACTGTTAATGAAAGGAAAGCTGTCATCTGGTGCATTTATTTTGCACAGCACTGTTCTGTGTTGTAAGGTTTCACCACGATTACTTGTCTACTAGGTTCCTGATTACTTGTTTACTAGGACAGACACATCACAGATCAATTTACAATTTAAAGGGCATGCTGGCTAGCCTTTATCAAAGGGCCAACAGAGTCGACTTTTCCTCCACGTTAAACTGCATTTGAAGCCAAGCTGTAAGACAACAGAGTAGTGTGTGACAGTTTAAATGAATGTGGACTAACACAAGCTGATGGAGAGTTTAGTATAAAAGGTAAAAAATAGTGTATGAGTGGAGACTTGGAAAGAATCTAATAAAACATAATAGAGAGACTGAATGAGAGGATGCAATAGGCTAATGTAGTAAGGTGTACAGGCAAGGTCAGAAACTTCTAGAGTGGAGTGGACCACAGAAACAGTGTAAAGAAGAGCCAACAGGACTCGGAGCATTGTTAACAGGTTGAGAGAAAAAGATGAAGTGCAAAAAGTGGGAAAAACGAGAGTTTCCATTAAAAATAAAGCATGGAATGAAGATGATAGTTTGCAGCAGCCTGGAAATACCAAGTTGTTTTTATTTGGAATTTGCTTATCTGAAGAGCCATCGCTAGTCTTACATCCTGGTGGCAGTTAAGATCATTTAGGATGTTTTTACTGTCAATTCCTGGCTCAGAGAACTCCCCGCCTCTGGCACTCAGTTGCTGTGGCACTCGGCCAGAGAGTGAATTTGGTGAACTAAGAGATAACATAAGAGCTGCTCGGCTGAGCTCTATGACTGTGGTTTTTTTGCCCCTTGTGCAAAGGTGTATTTGTGTCCCCAGAAGTTATTTAAAAAAGCCCCACATATTCTTGTGTTATGAGATGCAAATCACCCATTAATGTCAGGCATTTACACTGAATATGAACTAATTAAAACGAAATAAGGCTAATAGCATTTTTTCTTTTTTTAAACATGCAACCTTAGTCCAAATCAAAGCCAAAATTAGCCTGCATATTTGAAACAGAAGTCTCAGTGCTGTGTGTCTGGAGACCTGAGTAAAGCTAAAGCAGGGCAGAAGGAGGTCACAACAGATGTATCAGAAGAGCCTTCAGCATAAATATATTCACAAATAATCTTTTCCAGGAGGGAGAGACTTTAGGTTTCCCTACTGAAAATATCCCCACATAAAACCGTTGGAAAATCTAATACTTCGAGTCACAAACACCATTTAGAACAAGGAAACCCCAAGGGATTCCAAAGATAAACAGAGGGTTATAAAGTTTGCTGTTAGAAGTAGGGAACTGTTTCAGAACCACAGAGACAATCGAGCTGTCACCTAGTCTAAGCTCCAGGGGATGGGGGAACAAGCATCAACACACCTAACACTCTCTGGGTAGGCCCTTGGATTTGGTTTTCTCCAAATCTGCCTCACGTAAAAAAAGGGTGGGTAGGAGCTGCTGCTCACAAAGCCCTGCCACAAACAGGTGAACTATATTGGGAGAGAAACAAAAGCTGGATATGAGACGGCAACTAAAAACAAACAAACCCGCACTCCAGACACCTCGCAGAGACAGACTTTAAAGGGATATCAAAGTAGTTAAAGCATCATTTGACTAGGGACAATACTTTATTCTAAGCCTCTGTAATAACTTAGTCTGTAAGCCTCTATAAAAACTTTTGTGGGGTTTTCTTTAGGCCCCAAGCACACAATCAGAGCAGTCTCAAGGGTCTTCCCACCCCTGAAGGAACAGGCTTCCTAGCAAAGAAGGTTCAGGCAGTCCGTAACTCTAAGCCGGTGATGTGCGGTGCCAGGGAAGGCCGTTGGGTCACACGGAGCCGACGGCGCTAGAAGTTGGTGTTACCCCAAGTCCAGCTCTCCGCTACTGCTGTGTCCGCATGCCCGCGGCCTGCTGAGGCCGCACCGGTTTCGGCCGAGACACAGAACTACGAGTCCGCGGCAGCCCAGCGAGAGCGGCATTATCCCGTCCCTACGGGTGCGAGCCCCGACAGAGTGCGGGCCGCATTTCCGCGGGCGCTACCGCCCGGCAGGGCCCCGCGCAACAGGACACCCCAGGGAGGGACTCGTGGGCGGCCCACGCTTGCGGGTGCGGCTGGGCCCCGAGACCCAGCCCGCGGCCCCAGCTCACCCCCGCGGCCCGACCCCGCGCTCCGGCGTGGCGGCGCCTCCCGCGCACCCGGGTGACGTCACCACAACAAGCTGCCAGTCAGCCGGGTCACCCCCACTGCCGGGTGCCCACTCGTGTCACACCCCACGGCGGGTGAAAGCGACGGGGAGTGGGGGAGGCGCCGCCTCCGGCTAGGCTGGCGGGAGTAGGGTCCCCGCCGCGGCCCAGGCGCCGAGGACCGTGCGAGGCGCGGGCGGCTTCAGTGGGGCAGCCCGGGGCCGCGCCCCAGCCCGCCCGCCGCCCGGAAAAGGCCCCGTTACCGGCCCCGGAAACTTGAGGTGTCTCAGCGAGATAGACACCGGGCTGCCACACACGCCGCCCTCTTTTGTGCGCGATGCCGCCCGGTCGCGTCGGATGAAAAGCTCAACCGGGCCCGTCCGCCCCCGCCCGCAGGCCGCGGCGCGGGCTCCCCGCAGGGGCAGGCGGGCTCCACCCGGCGGCGACGGCAGCGCCGCGAAGGCAGGGGAAAGCCAGAGTGCCGCCCCGTCCCGCTCCCCGAGTGGCGGAGAGCCCCCTCCAGGTACCTGCGGCCTGCGCTGAGGTCTCGCTCCCGCCGCTTCCTGCTCCACAGGCCCAAGCTCGAGCAGCGGCGAACGGAAACGGGCGGGGCGGGGGCGTGCGCGCTCACCGGCCCGGCGCGACGCGGCGCTGTGCTCCCTCCGCCCGGCGCTGTGCTCCCGCAGCCCGGCCCCGCCCGGCCCGGCCCCGCCCGCCTCGGCCGCGCACCCGCGCGCGCCCCCGCCCGCCCTGCAGCCAATCGGCGCGGCCGGGCGCGGGGGCTGCCGGGAAGGGGCGCTATAAAAGCCCGAGTGCTATTTACGCCGCGCGGGTTGGGCTGCTGCGCCTGCGCCGTGCTGCCTGCGGGGCAGTGTTAGTGGCGGCTGGGGAGCCGCTTCGAGGCCTGCCCTTTCTCACAGAGGGCGGGGGGTGCGCGTTTCTTCTGCTTGGCGCGGAGCTGGGCGAGCTGCGGGGCTTGCTTCGGCCCAAGCAGCGTGTGCCCGGTGTGAGAGTCGCCGTGTTGGAAGCCTCGCTGCTGAATAAGGGTCCCCAGGCAGCCTCAGGCCACCCGCGTTTCGCTAGGCCAGGGGGAAGGTAGCTGGCCTAGGGCGGTATTTTGAATCAGGGCACCTCATTTGCCTGCTGGCTCTTTAGATGAGCCTGTTTAGGCTACGAGAAGGTTCCCTGATTCTTCCAGTCGAGCAGGTAAACTCCGCTGGGCTGTAAGAGCTGGAGGAAGCTGAGGAGCTGGCAGGCAGCATAGTCATGGCTCTGAATGACTACTTCCTGCCAAGACCTGAGCGTGTCTCTGGTTTACCTAGTGGCAAAGATCACCTACTGCTTTGTTTCCAGAGGCCCCGTGTTTGATGCAGTGCCTGCTTTGTGTCCAGGAAGAAGGAGACTGCTTCATCTGTTGTCTTGTTTCCTGCCTTGCTCAGCTGAGCAGTTTCAACAGGTGGTCCAGGAACAGCTCAAATAATCCCTGAGTGCATTTTCCCAGTATCTTTATTGCAGGCTTTTTTTTGTTTTTCATTGCAGACCTTTTGCAATCAATTCCACCACAGTCAGGCAGGCTCTAAGCTATAAGAAAAACAGAGAGGAAATAATAGGAAGCAGTAGCTGATAAGAATTCTTTTTTTCTCTTAGGGAATGTAACGTGGGTTATACTTTCAGTCAAGCTGTACACGTGGTGAAAGGGTAAGTGTAATTTCTGTGTCGGGAAACTGAGAACTTCTAACACCACAGCTTGACATTATTTAGCAAATACTTATGTAACTTACCCAGCTCAAATGTTTCCAGTTAGTTAATTGTATCATAATTTGCCTTTATAAGTATTTTTTCCTAAATACCATTCTCAGTTTCCAGTCATGTTCACCAACATAATGGAATGGTATGTTGATGTTGTCTTTGCTCAGCTTACAGCTGCAAAGCAGAGTGAAGCATCTTGTCTACACAAGTAGAAATATATTTGTATGGTGGTGGAATGTGTGTTGCTTTGAGGAAGAAAAGAACAAAAATCCTGAACAACTTACCTTTCCAAACTGATTTAGATACCCAGCTCCTTTTAAAGTCAAGAACTTTCTCCTGAACCCAAGCTGCTCAGATTTGTAAAAAGTAAAAACTGCAGGTCATGCCTCTCCAAACATAGTGTTTTTCCATGTTCCTTTTATGGCCTAATTAAGTAAATAAACTCTAATTGTGCCAGTATAAAGAAAATGTAAAAGCAGAAAGGTTCAAAGCAAGAAGAGATCTCTTCCTTCCATTTAGGGCATCATTGTTCCTATCTCTCCAGTCTACACAGCATTCAGGCCAAGCACAGACCTTTCACAGTTCTTGACCTGTCACATAGGAAAACCTGAATGGCAAGTTCCATGTAAGAAGTCTTAGAGGAAGTGGGCACCTTGAAAGCCACTCCTTTGGCATCCTCCTTCCTTGTTGCTGTAGCAACTAACTTGCTTGTGTGTCTAGGCAGCAGCTTGTGGGTGGACTGGTAAGTGCTGTGTGGTCAGTGTTGCTGTCATGATAGCTCTAACAAGGGTGAGAGCTCCAGTGCTCTGGGCTGGGGATTTACACAGAATAGGGAAGTGCTGTTCCTTGAGATGGGGGAAATTCAAAGCCTTTGATTTTTCAGGGGAGGAGCAGAATGTCCAAGAAGTTGCTAGGCCCTAGTCAAGGACAGGCTGTTAGTCATGTTTGGAGAAATGAAGCTTTCAAGCACCAGTGCAGTGCAATTAGTGTGACAATAGTGTAGGCACCTCCTAGATGGCATTGGTCAGGTATCCCTGGCCCAAGGAGCAGCGAGCTCTGTGGCAGGACTGCTGGAGCAGAAAGCAGATCTGTATTCTCACTAGGAAATGCTGCTACAGAAGCCATGGAGGTTCAGAGGGACATAGGCCTTCCAGGAATAGCATGGGACTTGAAACTTCACCCCTGTTTACCCAGAGGCAGCAAGCACTTTTTAAATCCCACAGCAATGTGACCAGAAATCTGTGTGCTCCGTGTCACCTGTCCAAGTGCAGGCTCTTTCTGCGCTCCTCACATAAAGGTGATTTATTATCTGAACCAAAAGTTTATCTCTCATCTCTATCCAGGAATGTGTACCCAGAAGTCTGTACCTTTTAGAGACTCTGGCTGGCTGTTTGGCATGACAGTTCCAGACAGTGGTAACTTTCACAAGCTCAGCCCTTAATCCTAATGTGACCCACCTTCTCTTCCACAAATAGGGCACAAGCAGCTCCTCAAGCAGTTCTGAAAGCCTTTCCTATATTTCACTATCACATTCTTTGTTGCAAGTAATTTATTTTCCTTTTAACTTGTATCTCAGTTGAAAGTTGCTTTGAATATCTATTCACAATTTAATTTCACACCAGCAAAACACCTTTGCTTCAAGCTTGTACATGGCATTCTGCTGTCTTTAAATGCACAGTAGTTGCTATGGCAAGAAAATGCAATTTAAGCAAGTAAAGTTACCTTATGGTATGTGCAGAGACATAGAATCATGGAATCACAGAATCAAACAGGTTGGACATAATTAAATTAAAAACCCTATCAGAAAAATCTGCAGATTGACTACCAGGCGAGGCCAATGAAGTTCAGTTTATGTTCAAAGATCAGATTTATCCAGAAGTTGGAGTTTTTAAATGGACCAGAACAGAAGAATTTCAGAGATGTTTAATAGGATCCAGCAATAACTCTACTGAAACTGTAATGCTTTGTAAAACTTTAGAATAGGAAGGGCATAGAAGATTTCAGTTGTACAGGAAGGCATTCCATATTAACTCTTTTGGTTCCTTTTAAGGTAATCTGATTTGTTTCTTTCCTGTTCTCTGAATTGAGAAATATTTGGAAGAATTATAGCAAATTAAACTGTGAGAAAGCAAAATAAACCAAACCCAGTTTTCTTTCTCAGCCCATGTGCTCCTGCCCCCATCAAGGCCCATTCTGGTTTTGTTTCAAGAACGAGCAAAAGAGAAACTCAAATGTACAGCACATGTAACACTCTGCTTATGTCCCAGGCTGGCTTGTCAGCAGAAGGAACACTTCATGGACTAAACATGTCTTACGGGGATTAAATTTTCATATGTGGTTTTAACCTGCCATTAAATGCCTGCTAAATCAACTATTTTTCTTTATGCAGATGGGAAGGACTAACAGGTGCCCCCTCGGTATGAAATGTGCCGTCAGTGAGCAGCAAGGACAGACCTGTCAGTGCCCTGTAAGAACCTCCTGTCTTTCCTGAAGCGGGACAGTGCCTCAGCTTGCTCACTTCCTGCCCTCTGCTGCTACGCTCCAAAGAAGCCATCTCAGAAGAACCAGAGCGTGGCACCTGGCATGTGATTGCACAGCTGAAAAGGCAAGTCCTGGCTGTGCCCTGTTGTGTGACGTTCCTTAAATCAGCTGCAGCAGGGCAAGATGAGAACCGAAGCATTAGTAGCACTCAGTGCATTTGGCTGGGGAGTCCTGTAGCAGCAGGAACCTGTCCTGGAGACGCCCTTACCTACGTTCAGAAGGTAAGAAAAAATGCATAATACCCTCTGTTATTCGAGTTCCCTGCTCCGAGTGATGTTGAAGATAGATTTGCAGACTGCTTTTAGTGCGTTCTGACAGAGGAGGGAGCTGTTAGCTCAGCATTGACCTGCACAGCCCACCTGGGATCTGGCTAAGTTGTCTGAGTGGCCCGCCTAAATTGTGAAGCTTAACTTGGCAGGAGCTGGATGATACCCTGAAAGTGCTTAAATCTTTTGCTTTAAGTGTCTCTATGGGATGTTTTGTGTCCCTACACAAGGAAAATCACAATAACTAGTCTGCAAGGACAGTGGGAGCAGCAGGTGTGAGAAGCTGTCTGGAAGTGGAGCATTTTGTGATGAGGTTGTGCACTCTTCAGTGCTGTAGCAATGACCCCTTCTGTTGCACCAAGAGCCCCTGGAAAACTGCAGCCCGTGCAACACCTTCCTGCTAAAGACCAGAGTCAGAACACCCTCCTCTCTGCCCACAGGGTGCAAACAGTCCTTCTATCTGGGAGACCTGCCAGAAAGAGGCAAGGAAAAAGCTATGTTAAACTGGTCTAAGGTTGACTCAAGCTAATGTGAACTGGTCTGAAGTGCAATAATGACCTGATTTCATCTGCCATTTCTCCTGGTACAATTTGTCAGCAGTCTTCCTGCCTCAGCTAGTAGCAGTGGGACAAAGAGTGGCATAATTGCAACCTTGGGATGAAAAATAATGTCCTCATTAGATGTTGCTTTATGACTGCATCAGACATCTCTTCAGCTGCTCATGGTAGAGCTCCAAGTGGGCTGAGTCGTGCTGGTTTGGCAGATACCTGGGTTGGTGGTGGTTTGAGCGTGCAGCTGGGCAGAATGGGGCTCTGAGTCAGAAGCTCCTGGTGACGTTGCTAGATTCAATTTGCCACAAAAGTCTTTTTCTGCTTTACACTGGAGCTGTCTATATGCAGTCTTTCTGCCTTCAGAAATGTGGCTCAGACCCAGTGCTTGCGAGTCATTCATTCATTTGTTAGCTGCTGGAAAAAGGCAAGTAGGAAAAAGTGGTGGCATTGTTACATGTTTGTGGACTGGTCTTCTGACAGCAGTTAGTAAAGGCAGCCTGTCTTCTTACCCAGGAGATCATGTGTTATTTCTCCAGCCACTGAGATAATTCCAGTGTCAGATAATTGTAGCAAGACCCTGAACAGATGACAGTGTGCACTGTCGTGGCTCTAGATGTGTTGTGTTGCTTTGTACCAAAGAAAGGTAGATTACTTGGTTAGGGCTAAATGAGATAATAGCAGATGCTATATGGTGCTATATGTTATGGCTAAATAGATTCCCCTTAGAGCCCCCCTCAGTCCTCCAAATCCTGTTCATCTTTCCCCATGATACTGCTGCTAGAAAGCAGCAGCTTTTCCTCCACCTCAGTCAATGCACCAACTTCACCTTAGTACTAATGACTCTGAGCTGTTCTGGACTAATGGTAAACCTTAGGTGTCTGTACAGCAGTGACTGACTCACATCAGCTCACTTGGTCACTTATTCCAGGAAAATATCACTCAAATTCACCAGAGAACTGTCCCTGACACACTGAAATATTTGTTGATTCAAACTCCTAAAGATGATTTCTGGAAGTTTTCCTCTAAAACTGTTCATACTGAAATGTGAGGTTTGTATAAAGAGCCTTGCTAGACTCTTCAGTTTGAGGAGGATTTAACACTGACCAATAGGAGCCTTTGTTCCAGGCACCAGACTAACATTCCAGGCCAATGCAGAGTTGTACAAAAACCTCCCTAAAAAAATAAAATCAAGGCATAAACTTGGGACTTAATTTTTCTGTTTCAAAATGATTTTTTTAAAGAGTATTTTAGCTTCAGTAATTCAGGAAAGGGCTCTATCTAGCTGGAAGAGATGTCTTTTCCTAGTGAGGGCCTTAATACAATCTTTTCATGTTCTCCTTTTGGGTTTTTCTTGGATGAGAGGCAAAAGGTGCAGGAGCAAATGTTGGAGAGAAATAAGACCTCCCCTGTCATATGGGGAGAGAAAAGGTTTTGCAGTTACATGGGGGAAAAGCTTGCTTTTTAAGCCTCTGAGTTTTGGCACAAGTCTCTGTGGGATGTGTGTCACTGGCCCTCCCCAGCCACTGCACAGTGTTGCATTCACGAGAATAGGATCTTTGCTGGTACTGGAGTACACAGAAAAATGCAGGGGATGTGCTGGGGCCACACAGCAAACTGACTGTCTTCTGTGTGGTCAGTGCCTCTGAGTTGGCTGCTACCACTGTGTACCTCTATCACTTCAATATGCTTTCTAAGGCCAGGGCTGCAGACCCTCCTGCTCTTTCAGAACTGCAGAGGGACTGTAGGGCTAGCTCAAATGCGATTAGGTTGACCCCTGAATGGCAACAAGGACCTGGTAAATTTCAGAGCCACCTTAGAAACCTCTAAAATCTTGGGAAACTGATTTACTTGTGAAAGCCAAGGCAAAATGGGCAATGTTGAGCCAGAACACCATTTTGTTGTTTGGAGATTCACCTCAGCTCAGTTTCTGACTTCACAGATGACAGCAGCAGTTTCTGAAGAAGAACCTGGTCAGAAAAGTTGCCAAATTTCAACAGAAGATGCACATTAGGGTTCACAAGCTTTCTGCTCAACTGGTCCTTATGCTCAGGCTTTTTTGCATTCAAGTGCCAACCTGTGATGCATTTGCCCACCATTGCTCCTTTCTTTCCTCTGGGCTCTATCTCAGTCCTTACTCTTTTCTATCACTGTCTCATGAGACAGCAATTTTGAGCTGTGACTTGCACCCCAGGTAGATTTTTTTTTTTCAGCAGTTCTAGTCTCTTTTTCTTTAGATATCTGCCTAGACTGGAAAGGCAAAAATGAAACTGAGACATAGTTTACCTTAGTCTAAAGTAGGAATAGGTGCTTACAGAGAATTTTGGCCTGGAGTGGCCTTTGTGACTGAACCATAGCTTGCATCTATGGTCTACCTAAAACTTGCTGAGCTCATGCAGCTAGATGGAAAGTAGCTTGGTTTGTCTCACTGCTCTGTTACTGGTCTCACCCTGGAGGAGTGCAAGTATCTTGCATGGAAACAGGAAGGAAGCTCTGGAGGCCTGCCTGTGCAACTCTTCTATCAGGGTCACCTAGAGCTGATTCCCTAAGACTATGGTCAGATGACTTTTGAATATCACCAAGAATAAGGATTCCACAACCTGCCTGGGAAACCTGTGTCAGTGCTTGGTTACCCTCACAGCAAAAAAGCATTTTTTGGTGTTCAGAGGGAACATCCTGTCTTTCAGTTTTTGTGCATGGCCCCTTGTCCTGTCACTAGGTATTGCTGAAAAGAGCCTAGCTCCATCTTCTTTACCCCCTTCTTCATTCATTTCATATGTTTGTATTAATAAGATCTCCAGTTTGAACAGTCCCAGCTCTCTCAGCCCCGCCTCATAGAACTGATGCTTCAGTCCCTTGGTGACCTTAGTGGCTTTTCACTAGACTCTCTTCATTATATCCACATCTCTTGCACTGGTGAACAGAGTTAGAATTAGATCCAGCACTCCAGGTGTGGCCTCACCAGTGCTGAGTCAAAGATTAAGGATCACCTCCCTTGACCCACTGGCAATGCATTGCCTAGAACCAATAGGGGACCAATATCAGCTGCATCTGAAGGGGCCCAGGGTCCCCACTGAACAGCTGCTGCTTAAGGGGAAGCCAGAGAAACTGTGTGTGTGCTTTTAACCTCTGGAAATGAAGGTACTGAGATTGAGCCTGACCGAGCCAAAGAGGGAAGGAGGATGAAGTTGTACTGTGTAGAGGACAGTGCAGTTCCTAGTGGTCACTGCAGGTCTAGTTCAGTGTGAGGGTTTCCCACACATTATCCTCTCTTCTGCAGCAGTAATGAAAAGCGCAATAAAAAGACAAGAATGCTGCAATGCTTTGTTGTGACGCTGTCTTCTGTCTCCTCCTCTGGGTAGGTGATGAGGCTCTGCACTCCAAATTCAGCTGTGAATCATACTTGGTATGACAGCCAAATAAACTGTACAATTAAAAATACTCCTGGATCTCCTTTTAAGTGGTTCCTTTCTTGCTGTGGCAGGCTTAGCATCACTGGGGGTGGGATTTGCCCTATGCTCTGTTACTGCAAAGTTCAGCCTATGTCAGTGTGAGCAGTTGACCCTATCTAATCGGGAGAAGGAGAAAGAGTAGCCCCAAGAACCTCTTGAGGCCTCCTGAGGAAATCCAGTCAGCTGAGACAAGCTCTTCTGTGAGGCACTTGTAAACTTGCTTCTCTAGCAGAGCTGCACAGGTGAGCTTAGACACAGTCCAGTTTGAACAGAAGCCATCATTGTGGTGGGAGAGGTTTCTGCTTGTAGGTGGGCTGGCCTGAATGGGAAACTTGGAGGGAAGTGTTTCTGATACCTCTGCAGGTTAGTAACTGGGGACAAGTGTAGTCATGGGGGGTGGCAGTGCACCCGTAGGCAGTGACACTTGTAGCAGGGAAAGGGGGAGGGTCTTGATGAGGTGGAATAATGCCAGAAATACTTGTGTTTAATAACGTCTGTTATGAATGGTGTGACCAGTCCAACATGACATAGCAGGAAAGAAAAGGACATATAAGAATCAAAGTAATCAGGGCTTCTCTTCATCTCTTTTGGAAGAGCTGCCCTTCCTCAGATTTGCTGCAGCTCCCCACAGATGGAAGAAGCTTTTGAAGTATTTTTTCAAGTCAGTTATTTTGCCAGAAAGGGGATGAAAATCTTAAACCAAAAATTTCTTCCAGCTTTCAATTTGGAGCTGTCATTGTAATGCAGTTCTTTACACAGCTGCCAGAGCGGTTTTTAAAAGCATCATTCACATGTCTGCATTAAAACCAGGATCACAACATGCCTACGAGAAATTGATTTTCTGGTCTTAAAACTAGCAATTAAGTTTGGGACAAATGCTCATGTTTGTTGTTCCTTCTGCAGTCACTCTTGTAAAAAGGAGAACCACTGGCATGAAAGCTCTGCTGGTGTCCTTACCACTGGGCTGCTTTGCTCTGTGGAATGTCAGCTCCATGCTGGTTAGGGTGAAGTTGTGCAAGGCTCTTAAAATCCTGTTGAAATCCCTGCAGACTGTTAGGGGATCCTGCATGAAAAATTCTGGATGTCACTCGCTATAGAAAATGAATTTGTTGACAAAACCACATTAAAACCAGCTTTTTTGCAAGCACAGTTTGTGAACACAGAGAGACATAGCACAGCATGTTTGTGCTTGCCTTCTTATTTTTGTCTGAGTGGAAAAGGGAAGATGGCTCTGGGTAGAATATCTAATGTCTTCAGCAAGAACAAATCTGAAGTTAATTTAGACATCATATACAAGGGAGATTAAACAAGAATACAGAAAAGCCTGGTTTGTAGATGTGTATTTTGTAGCTCAAATACAGTGTGAGATCATCCTCAGGATGAGAAAGGACATACACAGTCACCACTAAAACAATGCAACTTGAAGACATGTCACAGGAGGAGAAATTAATGCCTCATTTCCATACAAATGTGCTTATAAAATACATTTTTTACTAGGAAAAGATTTGTATAGCCCAGTTCTTAATGTGTGTGTGATGCACTGCAGTAGGAGGTACAAAGGCAGGCAAAGGGAGATATATTTCCCTCTAGGTTGAAGACAAGTGTCTGTGAGAAGCATTGCTACCAACTTGAGGAGTACTGAATATGACTGCTGGAGTGATCCCTTCTGAGCACCTTGCCTGTCATCAGTGGAGGAATTCAAACAGACCTGTTTAGTCATGAGTCAAAGTTGTGCACCCTAGTTCCAAACAACTGGAACTGTAAGCGGTTTAAAATGATTTCCAGGGGAGTTCAGAGATGACTAATGCAGCCCTCCAGACCTGTAAGTCATCTTTTATTCACAGAAAATCAAAGTGATGTACAAATGAGATTGCTGGCGTGGGGAGGAGAGTCTGAATGGCTGCTTATCATTCACTTTAGCTACCAGAGGTGATGTGACACCTGAAAGGATGAGAGCTCCATCACAATCTGTTTAATAAACCCCACCTCAGTATCTCACTAAATAGCTGGTAATCCGAGGTGCAGAATTCTGATGTGCTGTTCAGTGCTTTGATAACAAAAGGAGGAGTTCATAGGCTACAACCTACAAAAGTTTTTTCTTCCATAACTTTATGAAGGTTTGCTCATAGTATGCATGGTAATTCCTTGTGACAGAAGTCAAGATTAAGACAAAGGCCTGGCAAAATACCTCATCTGTCTAATTCTGTGCACTCCTATTCTAAAATATTAATTCAAAATGGCAGAGATGCAGAGAAGTGAAATGGAGAATGGTATTTAAGGACACAGAAGAGTGGACTAACTTATTTATCCCAACAAAATCAAAGACAGAATGAGAGGTTTCCCCTGAAGTAATAAAACTCACCAGAGACTGAAATCAATAGAAACTGAAGAAAACACAAGTAGACACCAGTTCTTAAAAAAGAAAAAAAAAACAGAAATACAACAGAAAAAAACCCCAAACCATAAATCAGATTGAGAACCTTCTATGCCCTCTCTCTCCAGAGTGAATTTTTGGAAAAGCTACTCATTGGAACAAGGAGCCTGGTTATCTTAGTGATGAGACATAGTAACTTTATGGAGAAATCATAGGATGCCACTGGAAAGGACTAGTGTCCAAACTGGAAATTCTTCCTCATCCTGCCACTCTAAGTCTCAAGACACCATGCAGGCGTTACTGACTGCTCTGTCCATCACTGCTGTATTTTCCATTCTGCTCACTGCCCTGGGTTTTGGTTTAGCCAGTGGACTGTACAAGGTCAGCTTGCTCACAACTTCTCTTGCTCAAAATCCACCTCTGTTTCTTGTCAGCTGCTAAGAGAGAATTTGTAAGAGAGCTGTGTACCCCATCAGAGATGTGTGAGGCCCTGCTTGGCCCATGGAGAGCTGGCCCAGCTGACTGACACCTGTGGTGGGTGTGCAACGTGGCTGATCTGTGCTGAGCAGGTGAGGACAACTGGGGAGCCTGCCAAACAGCACACGTGTCGCATCCTTCTGCCCCAGCTCTTCTTGATGTGCTGCTCCAGAGTGAAGGCATGGAACTGTTAAATGAGACCCACGTTATAGGGTTTGCTGTTGCAATGGGAAAACCTCTGTGTGAGGTGTTAACATTTTCTGAGTTAAATAATTCCAAGGCTGAAGGAAAGAGAAATGTCTCCTGGCCAGAGCTGGCAGTTAAATGGCCTTTGAGTTCTGTTCCTCTTCCTGACAGTGATTCACTGCATGGCTCCAGGCAAGACACGTAGCCAAGCTGAAATATTCTCTTCCAGCTGCAAAAGAGCTGTAATGCCAAATACAAGGAGGCTTAACTAATTCCACTTTACAGAAAGCCTTGAGATCCTCCCAGGGAAGCTATTGGAGAAAGGCAAGTATTGCAGCATTTCCAACTCCTATTCATAAATGAGCTCTTTGGCTTCACATCAGTGAAAAGCCGTTTCTGGAACTGCCTTTGCAAACAGCCCCAACAAAGGGGGTTGGGATGTATGGGAAATGGATGTGAAACCACAGCAGGAGAGACAGCAGCAAACTCCACTGCTTCTGGAGGTGGCTGAGCTGGACAAGTTATTTGGTGTACCATCAGAGAACAAACTTTCCCAGAGTTGAAGAGGCTGGAGGATACTTGCTGTAAAGACATAAGTGTGATGTTGCTTTTGTACAGGAAGAAAAGGAGGATGGTAATTATGTCTGGGCTCTTCTAGCATTTCTCTCTTCAAGGAAAAAGAGGAGGTAGGGAGGACTTGCTTTTGTTCTCAGGTACTGTGCTCGGTCCCATTCCCTGAAAAGAAATAGACACCTGAGGAATTATCTGAGAAGCAGTAAAATATATGGACTGAGTGCTGGTATTCTGTGCTGCTGGGGGGGATGCCACAGGAGTGGGCCTGCTCCCTAAGGTGGCATGAGCTGCCTTGTGACAGAAGTTGTCCTAGGACATCAGAGCTTGGGCTGGGGAGAGGAGTGCAAGATGATGGTGATCCTGACCAGCTCTTGTGCTGACTGAAGCTTTGTGGGTCTTCAGCAACTAGTAATGTGGTTCTTCTCTGGGTGATAAGGCCCAGATGATGGAAAAGCAAGCAGCCTCCTGCCCACTGGCAGAGAATGCCTGATGCCTGCACTGGACTGCAGGAATACAAGCAAGCAGAAAACATCTGGCCAAAGTCTCCAAACCCTGAATGAAACAAAGTCTAACTCTGAACTCTCCTGGTGCTTTCCCTTATTGGCTAGCACTGTCCATGTCTGCTGGATTTCCTTCCAGCTGGACACTGGGCAAGCTTGAGTGCTGGGAGAAGCTAAGCTGTTTCTGCCAGGTTGTAACGGATACAGTGATGGACCTGCAGGAACGCATGAGCAGGTGCTCAAAGCTCCTCTGGGTTTGGTGCAGAGGGCCCTGGCTGTGCAGAGCAGCTCTGTCCAGTGCCCCAGGCAGCCGGGCTGTGTGGTCATGGCGGTGACGCACAGCTGGTGCATCCCCTAGTGTCGCGGCATCAGCTTGTCCGGCGCCAAAGGGGTGAAGCCGGTTAACTGGAGACTCCAGCTGCTAGGGAGCCTGAAGCTCAGCGGTCATTCAGACAGGACGTGTGCTGAGCTCCGCAGCCCTAGCACTGGAGAAAGTGGAGGACTCTGCGTTCATTCATCATTCACACCCATCAGCGGATCTTGGTTCAAGAGCTAGCTCTGAGGGCAGTGCCGTCCTCACCGCGGGGCCTCGGGGCGATCACCAGACCCAATGGCCCTGCAGCCATAGTCCTCCGGAGTAGCACAGTGAGAGACCCTTGGGCTGCTACTGGAAGGGAGAGGCCGGGAGCGGTCGGAGGCAGCCGTGGGAGGCCCGACCAAGCCTCGCGAATAGGGGTGCGCTCTGTTCCTGTCCGCCAGGGGGCACTCTCGGCAGGGTGCTGCGCCGTCCGCGGCCCGCCTAGCGGAGAGCGAACCGCCCCGCGCCGGCAGCCCGGCCCATCGCCCCGCCCCTCCGCCGGCCCCGCCCCCCCGCCGGCCCCGCGCGCGCCCTGCTCCCCGGCGCGCGCAGCCGCTGCCTGCCGGGGCCGGGGCGGTCCCGGCGGCGCCGCGCGAGGAGGCGGGGCAGGGCGGCACGGGGCGGGGCGAGCGAGGCTGGGATCGCTCCGGGCCGGCCGTCACCGGCGAGCCCCGGGTGAGGAGAGCGGAGCAGAGCAGGGGGGCTCGGGTCTCACCGGCCGTCGCCGGGGCGGGGGGTGTCTCTGTGTGGGTGCACCGGCGCCGGGCAGGCCAATGCCGTTCCGCTCTGGTACCCCCAGGCCGCGGCCTGCCTGCAGCCGGGGATAGCCGGCCGAGCATCGCCGGCCGGGCCTGGTGGCAGCTCGACCAGTCCCTCACCGCTCTGGCGGCCGGAGCGGTGGTGGAGATAGCAGCCTGTGCCGGTGCCGAGTTGCCCGCCGTTTCTCCGTCGCCGGGCAGGGCCGGGAGCTGCGGCTCCTGGCAGGCCAAGCGGGTGTCGCCCGGCGCGGGCTCTTGTCAGGGCCTCTCGGGTCAAAGACCCCTCCGCCCCGGGCGGGGACACGGCCTCTGGGCCGGACAGGAACCATGTGAGCAGCACTCTTGCTGCCCATAAGGAGAGCGGAGAGGAAACCACCCACGCCTGCTGCCGACGGGGAACGAGCTGTGGGAACCGGAAAGAATCGCCAGGAATGCCCTGTTATCCTCTGGGCCGGTTGTCCGCAGGGCCTTGGGGCTGGGTGTTGGGCTGGCAGCTCACGGAGAGTCACCAAGCCGTCATTGCACGTAATAAATGTGTGCTGGTCGCAGGGAGGAGGTGATGGACAGACACACGGCTCCGGCCAGGCCGCAGGTATAGGAGTGCTGTACAAGGAGGTCACCCGGGAGCAGCACCAGGTGTGGCTCGGGTGTCCCGGGGGACAGCCCAGAATAGCACGAAGTTGCCAGACGTTGTCCTCCTTCCTGTCCCTTGCCGATTTCTGTGTTTCTCGGTTCTGCCGCAGAGATTTGGGAAGAAATCTGGGCTTGTGGGCTCCTGCAGGAGAAGGTGCTGCTCAGCACAGCCCTCCTCTGGGGAGCAGGTCTGAGGTGACCAGGCGCCTTTCGGGCGCTCTGGCACGGCCGTTTTGCTTTTGGCCTGGTGAGTGTGAAGGAAGCAATGACATTTGTTTTTTCCTGCTGCAGTGCTGCGGATCCCGCACCCTGTGGATCAGATGTCGTGAACTGTTTCTGGCCTGAGCTGGTTTTTCAGGTGAGTAGGGCCCTAGCATGCAACGGTGCCCAGCCTGACGCTGCCATGGCGCCCAGGTGACGGTGCTCGCTCTGCAGGACTTGGTATTGCTGCGCTGCTACTCGCCAGGGTCGAGCAGAGCCACCCACAGTTCCTACCAGGATGTGGCTTTTCTCTCGCTGTAAAGCTGAGCAAGCAAGCCGCAGCTGACGTGAATGACTTTTTTCAACACGATGTGTTTATAGCACAGAGGTGAAGGTGAATTGTTTACTTCAACCTTTGCTTTCAAACCTAGCTCCGGTGGAGCTCCCAGGGGAGTGTCGCAGCAGGTCCTTGTGACCAGAGCTGTGTTTCAAGGGAGAATGAAACACAAACAACTCTTCCCGTGATGGTTTGGGTGGCAACTCCCTAGAGTGGTTGCACTTGGTGGGTGAAAAGGAACAGGAGGCATTCACCAGTCTGCTGTGTCCTGCTGTCAGCGTGAGAGAGAAAAGATGCCAAACAAAACAGGAAGACTTGTCTGGGACTATAAAACTCTTTTAGATTAAAAAGGGCCCTCTGAAGGAATATCAGTAATTCATTGCTCCTCAGTGTGGTGGGGATGCTTTTTCTCACTGGGCCTTAAGCTTCCCCAGAGGTTTTCTGGGTGCTTGGACCTGGATGTAGGGCTCAACTCTGGTGGTCACCATGTAGGTTGCTAAAGGCCTGGTCTTCCAGCCTTTTTGCAAAGGGACTGCCGTGGTCACAGTGTTGGCTCTGGTATCTGTAGATGGCAAGTGACTTGATTATGATCCCTTGATCCTTAGCCCAGTGCTGCATATCTGCCAGGTGATGCAGGCTTCCAAGGTGTTTTTGTTCTCTCTTGGATGGAAGGCTGGGCACAAACAGTGTGGCCGGTTCTGGGGAGATGACAGTGCCTCTTCAGCTCCCCTCCATAATCACCTCATTCCCGAGGGATGCTGAAGCAGTATAATTTGTACCTGGTGGCCAATTGGAGCAGGCTGATGCAATGTGGAACTAATATACAAGAGGTTTCGGGGGGGGGTAGGGGTGTGTTCCTCTGTTTTTGAGCTTCACACATAAAAGGATTTGGAGGAGGGTGCTTTTTAGCTGCAAATAAACAGCTTTAGAGAGCAATTGTGTGCCTGAGCACTAGTTTAACTCTCCTTTTTCTTCTTTTCCTCTTATTGCTAGTGCTTCAGGAAGCATGGAGCACCAAGCGTCCATCATGTCTGACTGGGTGCTCCTTGGGCTGATTGCTGCACTGGTCATGCTGCTGCTGCTGACTGTCTTTGGTTTCGTTGTCTACTCGGGGCTCTTCACGGAGGTGGTTGTGAGTGCTGGCTCCCCACCTGTCGGCAGCATCACACTGGCCTACAAGTTCAGGGTAGGCCCCTATGGTGAATCGGGGCAGCTCTTCACGGATGGCTGCAGCATCTCTTCAAAGCTCTGTTCCATTGGCATCTACTATGACAACCCTCACACGGTAAGGTGTGCCCAGTGAGGCCAGCAAGCTCTTGTGGTCAGCATCTGGGTTCCTGGCTTGAGGTGCTCCCTGACTGTATTAAAGGCATTTGCAGCTCTTCCTCTGTAGATGAGCACTGAGGTTCACAAGGTCTCTTTGCATCTGCTGAGGATGCACTGTGGGGAAAGACACCTAAAAACAGGTGGTTTCTTGGGTAACCCTAAGTGGAAGGCGTTGAGTCAGTAATGCTTGCTATCTTCCAGTAGCTTCTGTGAGCAAGTTACAAACAGAATAATGGATCTAGTTATGGGGCAGAGGCCATGGAGCATGGTTCATGACCCCAAGGTGAGGCATTCCTTGGTAGATCCCCTGGCTGCAGGCAGTGCAGCCATGACTCCTGGACTTGCAGCTCTGTAGTTGAAAGCAGATGGGCTCTTCAGCTTGCTCTGTCCTCATCCGTATTCCTTCTCTTGTTTCTAGTGCTTTCATGTGTTTCTGAGCTTCCCTGTAGCCCTTTTGTCTCCTGAGAGTTCTTACTAAAGCCTCAGGTGATGCATGCTGAGGGCTCCTGTCTGATGAAACAGTTACTCCGTGATGCTCTTCAGGCTGAGAGGTGAGCAGAAAGTGCACTGCTTGATGGCTGCCAGACAGAGCTAAATGCTTTGATGCGGACAGCCTAGGACAAGGAAGGAACAGAAGTGCATCAAGGCTTGCTGGGGGCTGAGGAGCCTGGCTGCTGATGTTGGGTGGCACTGGGGTCTCAGGATAATGGCATGTGGGCATTTGTCTGTTGCAGACAGCCTGGCTCCCCAGTAATTCTATGGTAGCTAGTGTGACCGTAGAGGAATGCTGTGGGGGGGAGGGGCAGCATAGTGGGCAGCAGCTCCGTGTGTGTGCTTGGGCATGTGTGCTGGGGGCTGGTGTGGGGCACAGTGCTTGGACTGATAGTCTTGCCCAGGGCTTCTCTTCTGCGAGTGACTGGTCTTGTGTTAAGAACCCTCTTGCTGTTAACAAGGTTGTGCACCCAAGGATTGGACCTACTTAAAGACACCTTGTCCTTGAAGACGTAGTGCTGAATGGACTGTGACAGGGATGTGTTGGAGGCGAGAAAACACTGAGCTTGACTGTGCTCAGTGGAGCCTGGTGTGCTCAGCCACCTTGTCTCTTTCTATCCTTGTCTTTACCTTCTAGTTTTTGCTTTTGGATCATGGACCTGGTTAATTCTGGGATTCTGGGCAGCAGAGAGGAGACACTCTGCATTGCCTCTTCCTGGCCTGGAAAGGAACATGGGGAAGAGGACTGCTCCTTCAAGATGAGCTGGGCAGAATTAGGGCCTGACTAGATGTGTTTGGCCACTTTTGTTCTCAGAAACTGTCATATTTGGAGTGTGTGAGAGATGAGAGCTGAGAAGAATGCCTGGTGTGCTGGGCTCCACATTGTCAAAGTGGCCAGTTCCCTCACCACTGATTTGTATGCTTGTCTGAAGTTGAGAACCCCTGTGTGGCTGCTTCTTCCTCAGTGCCTCTGGGGTTGGAGTGCAGCAGTCGATGTTGGAGTGTTCTCTGGGGCGTGATGTGGACGTGTCTGTTGTTGTGCTGCAGACCTTCACCTGGGTGCTGTGCCTGGCCTCTCTGTAGGGCAAAGCCTGGGCTAGTGAAAGCCAGTATTGTGGAGGCCCACAGACAGTGATAAGGATATTTGTGGTGACTGCCGATGCAGGGAGTGTTTTCCCTGGCAGCACCAGGCGCAGCTGGGAAGAACTGGCTCCTACATGACCCTTGAAAGTTGGACTGTCCATGTAGGATGAAGCTTCCTCCTCCTTTGGGTTGTGTCTTTAATCCTTTTCTTGCATATGTCACACCTCTGCCCTCACCCTGTGGTTGGAGCAGGCAATGGGCCTTTGCTGATGACATTGGCAGGTAACATTGGCCTGAGCCTCCTTTGTCCATAGGTGCTGTTCTGGAGCAGAGCAGGACATAGCCATGGTGCCTAGGGCTCTCATGGCAGCAGGAGCCTCTTCTTGCCTGATAGCCCTGTGCACACTGTCAGACCTGCATCTGCTAGAGCAGTGGGGGTTCCTGTGGAGATCTGTCTTGCCCTTGGGCAGGCCAGGTCAGACAGAAGGAGTGAGGATGTCCTTGTGCAGGATGGGCAGAGGGCCACCTGCCTTGCCTCCAGGCAGGTAAAGAAGGGACCAGTTTTAGGTGGATCACTTTGGAGGGGCTGCAACGCTTATGCCTGTGTGCTGGCTCAGATACTGAGGATCTCATTGTCTCAATGTCCTGTGGGTTGCCCCTTTATACTTGTAGCCACTGTAGCTGTGATGGCATGGGAGACAGTGTGCAGCGCTGGGTGTTTGTTCCTGGAGGTCCAGCAGGGTGGGATTGGTCCCCTGGACTGCCTTTCCCCTGGGAGGAAGAAAGGACTTCCTCCTCTTCCATCCTATTCTCGGTGCTCCCCTGACCTCAACGAAGCACCCTCTGGCAGAGGCTGCTCCACTCTGAGCTGGTCACCTAGCACAGATGTTGACTTGTCACCAAAAATAGACCTTTTGTCACCAAAAATAGACCTTTTGTCACCAGGCAGCAGAACGTGCTTGCTGCCTGCTGTGTCTGATGGTGTCCCTGGCTGAGTGCCAGTGGGCTTTGCCCAGACAAGACCCTTTGATACTGGCTCTTGGCCACTGGCTTCTAGTGGGTTTGCTGCCCGTGGCAGTGTGGCAGCAAGGTGCTGATGACCAGCAGGTGCCAGTGTAGCGTCTGCTGTGGTGGTGGACTCATGACCAACAGAGGCTCTTGCAAGGAGGTGGATGGGCGTACCAGAGCTGGAGAGCAGTGGCTGTGTGCTGGCTGTCAGATGCAGTGGGGCTGGGGTGAGCCCCGTGCCTAGGTGTATGGGCAGCCTTGGGGTCACTCCAGGCCTTGAGGTGGCTGCTGTCGCCGACATCCCCAGGGTTTCCCACAGGCTCCTCTGGCATTCACACAAGGCTGCTCCTTGAGTGCTGCCGAACCCCTGCCAGCAACGTTTTGTGTGTTTTAATGGACAAGATTAATATTAATTTGCACTTTAACTTTTTTTCCTTTTTATTTAATATTTAGCAGCCCAGAGGACTTCACTCTCCTTCTCCCACCTCTGGCAGGAATAAAAATAACTCCTCAGCCAGGATGAATGTGGCGGGCGAGCCTGTGCTCGGCTCCAGCCAAGCGCTTCTGCTCACGCTGAGCTGCTGGTGTGTGCTGGGGCCCTTTGCCTGCAGCCCACATGTCTGGGTGCTCAGCAGCCAGCCGGTGCCCAAGCAGTTGATGGATGAGGCCAAAGCAGCCAGAACGCAGCAATGGGCCTTGCTCCCACAGGAGAAGCTGTAGACAAAGTGGCTAACGAATCATCTCTAAAATGTTTCTGTTGGGGTGCCTGAGGGAGCAGAGGCTTTGATCAGCACCTGGCCACCCTCAAAGGATGGATTTGTTAGGGAAAGGCTGGTTTTAACCAGAGTGTTTTCTTCCCTCCCCTGAGAGACAGGCTTTGCCAGGCAGGGCAGGAAGCAAATCTGCTTTGCTGCTGCCCTTGAGAAAGCTCCTGCAGGGCTGCACGCTGTGAGAAAGAAAGCTAAAAGGAGAAGGAAGCAAATGCCCCTGGCCCTAGTGATACTCCTTCCTCCAGAAGCTCAGGGCCTCCTGCCAGTTGCTCTGTCTTTGCTCAGGTGGCCTGTTGAAAGGAATTTTATCTACGTTTCCTTTATCTTCTTGCTTCATCTGGACCTTTCTCCATTAATATTTCTTGGTGCTGCCTCTCGCTGTCCTTGGGTTAGGTTTAGTGCTCCTTCCCAGCCCCAAAGCCGCAGTGGTGACCAGGACGCTGTCTGCAGCTCCCTCCTGCAGCACAGGAGGGCAAGAGCGAGCCGTCTGGCACGGCAGGGCCCAGCCTCATGGCTGCTGCTGCTCCTGGCAGCCTGGTGGCGTCTTCCTTCCAAAGTACTTTTGTCTGTGCTTCCCCTCCAGAGGGGTCCTGCCATGCAACGTTAAAAGGCATTTCAGGGAGAAGGAGGGCAAAGAGTGAGGTGCGTGGTGGTTCTGCTGCTGGAGGAGACGCTGCTGAGCTTTAGCACAGGGCAAGGTGGTGATGAGATTGGAGAGCACAGAGTGGGGATCCCCACATGAGGACGGGAAGTGGTAACATGATGGCTTTGTGTGATCCCCGCATCACCTCTACGAGAACTTCCTGATGCCTATGCCTGCAAGGGTGTCCATCTGTCTTGCTGACACTGTCAGACATCCTGGCAGGTCCTAGTAGGTTTTGCCACCTTGTGTGACAGGAATTTGGAGACCTTGGTTCCCCAGCCCTCACCAGAAGAGGCTGGCAGAAGGTGGCCAGGCTCATATGTTCCTGGTCCTGATTGCTGTCTGCCACATTGTCTCATCCAGCTGGCTTGAGAACAGATGGCAAGGAATCATGAACACTCAGATGGTGCCCCCCTCTTAGTGCCCCTTGTACCCCCTCTACTTCCTGGACTCTTTTTTTAGGCCAGTGAACTGTGATCGAAGGAGCTGGGGACAGAGGCTGGAGGTAAAGGTGGTGGCTGGGCTCCAATCTCAGCAGAAGGAAGGCACACTGTGCCTTTAGGTGTTACTGGGGGAGAATTACTGGGCTGCCTTGCCCCTTGCCGTGTTCCTGCCTAGTGCTATGGAGCTCCAGTGGTCGAATTTTGTTATAAAACAGCATTGAAAGCCATGGCCTGGGTCACCTTTGGCATGGAGGTGGCTGGAGTCCTGTGGGCCTTCACTGTACCAGGAGCAGAGCCTTGGGCACCCATTTTGCTGGACTGGGAGCCCTGCAGCCTCCTGCCTTAATGAGAGACATCCCCAAGTCTGTAAGGAAAGCACGTTTTATGTTTTGCATCTTGTTTGGGTCCAGGGTGGCAGGGCATGCATTTCTTTTTGTCTTGCTACAAACAGCTTGGTAACTGCATGCAAGTCTTGGGTGCCTCAGTTTTCCCATCTCTAAAACTGAGCAGGGCTGAGTGTGCCTCCCTAAGATTGACCCAGCAGCCTCTGGATTTCTCTCCAGCTAAGTGCTGATGGGTCAAGGATGACCTCCTTGGGGTGGGATGGATGCAGGCTGGACGGGTTGTTGTCACTCTCTTTTAGCAGCGCCCCCTGGCGTCGCAGGAATGTCTTGCAAATGGGGGCAGAGGTGAGCCAGCCTCAATAGTTTAGTCGCTGATGGGCTTCAGGAGAGACACTTTCTGCAGCGGCTGCCACCCAGGGTGAGTCGGGTGAGCAACACGATGGGATTTAGTTCTCTGCTGCAAGTCTCTCTGCCCTCCAAGGAGGGGAGCCCCACTGGCTGTGAGCTTAGGCTGGGAGGAATGTGGACAGCGTGTGCCTGGATCAGCCTTGGTTAGAAGTGGGCACCTGGTTTGTGTGTCCTGTCATGCTGGGCCACTACATTTAACTCTGGTTCATGATGGACTCTTGCTCCCATGCTCAGCAGGATGAGGTTCTGGCCAATATTAAGCCTTTCTTCTTCTGGTGCTGTCTGTCTGTGCCCCTCATTAGGTGTCTCCAGAGAAGTGCCGCTTTGCCATAGGCCGAATTCTGAGCGAGGGAGATGCAAAGCCATCGGAGGAGCAGATCAAACGGTTCCAGAAGTATGGCTTCAAGATCTTCTCCTTCCCTGCTCCCAGCCATGTGGTCATGGCAACCTTCCCATTTACTACACCACTGTCCATCCATCTAGCAGTCAACCGTGTCCACCCAGCCCTTGACACCTACATCAAGGTAAGCAAGTGTGGCGTGAAGAACATCGCATGTGTTTGGTGGGCTGTCAGAGGCTGCTCTGCCTGACAGCTGATGGGACTGCTCTGACATGTCCTCTCTTGTTGTCTTCCCATGGGCCCTACCATCAAGAGCTCCTCCTTTTGCAATCTGGCAGGTAGTTCCCCAGCAGGCGTGTCGTTCCGTTCACTCTGTAGGCACAGGGGTGTCTTTTCTGCTGTTTTGTGTTTATGAGAAGCAAGTTCTCATCTGACAAGTTGCTGCTCTTCTTAACGCACAGATAAAAGCCATTTTTTCCCCTTGAGTGCCTTGCTTGTTGCTGGGAGCTGGCAGGTACGTGCCCCGTCAGTGTAATGCGGCGTGCCATGCAACTTCTGGTTCAAGTGCCAGCCTCGTCAGTGGTGCAGCTGTCTTCTGTAGGAGAAGTTAGAAACTTTCTAGCCTGTGCCCTTATGAAGACTATCATGCAATACATCGAAATCTGTGGCCCTCGGTGCTGGCTGGGCAGCTGGCTGCTGTGGGCTGTGTTTGCCCTTGCCCCCAAGCAGAGCAGGTGGCCACCCCACTTGCTTCTTGTCTTTGAAGCCAGCTCAGCTGCCTTGTTCTGTCTGCCAGAGCAGCTGCAGCAAGGGTGTTCCCAAGGAGCACATCTGACAGGGACACCTCTAGATCTAGACTTTCTAAAGAGCCAGGATGGTGCTGGCCAGCTGGGTGATGGAGAGAAGGGACCATCCTTCCCAGTGGGGGAGGATGCTGGGGAGGGACTGACGCTCAGCCCCTGGCTTAGCTGACTGTCGAGTTCTGCCTCTTTGGTTTGTTTGCGTTGAAATGCACTATTTATAAACTTGCTTTTCCTGGCGAAACTCCCAGCCCTGTGGGGGAACTGTGTGAATCCCTCCAGCCTGTGCTCTGCTGCAGGATGGCTGCCTGGCTGCTAACCCCAGAACTTCAGCCAGGGGTCTTTGCCGACCTTCTTGCCTGCCTTGCCCTTAGGGAGCTACCAGCAGAAGAGGTGCTAAAGGTGGCGGTGGCTGGAACTGCTGCTGCCTGCATTCCCACCATGCTGGAGAGCTGGTGGAGAGCAGAACCAGTTCCCCATTCTCCTCTTCTCACTCCATCTTCTCTCTGTTTCTTCCTGGAGCTCTGCTGTCTGTTTTGGTGTGGGGGCTATTGGGCACTGCTGCCAGCCCTCTGGTGGGTGTGTGGGCGTGCAGGCAGGGGGCTGGCAGTGGTGGGAGCACCAGGTTGGCTGCGGGAGTGCTCAGCAACGCAGAGCTGACACTGCCACACTTGGGGAAGGTCCCTGCAAGCGCATCTGTCGCGTGAGGGCTGGAGTTGTTGGAGCTAAAAAGGGAGCCATGGGTTGTTCTGGGAGCACCTGGCACCATTTACGGGACTGGCTGACTTCACAGTAAAGAACTGAAATCCTATGGGAATGCAGTGCCCAGGGCCACGTGCAGAGGGGGAGGGTGCTTTGAGATCTCTGCCCCAGTCCAAATGCTACATGTGTCAGGCTGCGTGCCTGTGTCCATCATAGAATGTTTTGGGCTGAAAGGAACCTCTAAAGGTGATCCTAAGTCCTGCAGCAGAGTGTACCCCTTCTGCCTATGGGGTACTGACCATGGGGACACAGGTGGGGAGACATGGAGTCTCCTTGCTGTTGTGGGCAGGGTGGAGTGGGTACTACTGGTCCCACAGGCTGTATAACGAGGATGCCCTGGCTTCCTCTGACGTCACATGGGGAAATTTGGAGGCCATTTGTGGCCATGCCAGGAGCATCCCTGCTGCTTCTCCTTTATCTCTGTGGCCTCTCCAGCATGCTGGACTGTCTGCACCTCTGAGTCTGTGCTCAAGCTTCCTAAAGTGGAGGGATGGGGAGGGAGAGAAGGAAACTTTCATGGAAACAGGTGACCTGTGCCCGATTGGTGGTGGGAATGGGGGTTGCCATGGAGACAGCTTCCCCAAATAGCATCCTTCATCCCACCCCCAAGCCTGGCTCCCTTAAGCAACCCGAGAGAGCAGCGAGACAGAGATTTGGTTTATTTATTTATTTCATGCTGTGCCTGCTTCAAGAAGGACTCTTAATGAGAGCTGGGGATCAAGCCTGCTGCGTGCAGGTCTCCCCACTGCTCTCCTCACAGGGAGGAAGGGAAGGCAGTGGCAAAAGCCAGGAGACATGAAAGGGGACTCAATAGCAGAGATGAAGTGGTGACTTCTCTGAGGAGAGGAATTAGCTGACGTGGAAGGAGGATAGCATGGCTCCTCTGGTCATAGGGAGGAGATGTAGGAAAGAGGATTGAGAGGGAGGTGGAAGAGGCAGGAAGAGGAGTAGAAGATGGAGAGGGAAAGTAGAGAAAGCTCTGAAGATGCTAAAAGATTGGGAAAGAATGGGAGGAGAAGGGGACTGGAGGGTGTATGTGGGGTGAAGGAACTGAGGGTTTAGGTTCTAGCTGAGGGAGCAGGACTGTGAAAAGTGATGGGAAAGTCTAGGGCAGAACTGGAGGCAGCTCTGCTGCAGGTAGCCCTCTAATGCCCTTCCTGCAGTGTCCTCTGAGGTTAGCTGTTGGGGATGTTGGATGCCAGAGGCTGAAGGCTGGTGGACAATGAGGGGAGGTATGGTTCCCTCTGGACTTACACTAAGTTACTGGGGATGCCTGTGGCTCAGGTTTTCTGAACAGTGTGGATGCAGTGGTGCCATCTTTCTGCAGCCTGGGCTTTGTGTGTCCCGGTCTGCTGCTGCTGCTGCTTCACAACAGGGAAGATTGAAGATATAATTTGTAACAGCAATTTAAAAAGTAAGCAGGATGGGAGGGCCCCCTTTTATTAGGGACAAGAGAGATGGGCTGGCATGGAGCAGGAGGTGATGCTGTCAGGTTGCACTTGCAGCATGCCTCCTCACCCCTTGGCTCTTGTGGGCTCCAGGAGATGGTATTTCTACTAGTCTCAGGGTGCAGCCACAGCTTTCAGGAACTCTGGAGAAATGGCTGCAGCTATCCTCAGAAGGTAAGAGGACATCCTTCCCCTGGGATGGCAGGCTGACAGCAGCAGCAAGTTGTTGGCTAGAATCTCCTTTGGAGAAGCCTGGGAGAGCCTGCTGGCTCATTGCTTCACATGTGGGTTAAGACATGGGCTGTGGTTATCTAGTGGCCCTTGAAAGTCTTTCTTTCCCAAGAGTTCCTGCTGATGCTTCTCCCTGCTGCAGGTAGGAATGCTCTGCTTTCTTGGGGTGCACACTCCTGCCCCACAGCACAGTTACTGGTCAGACCCAGCAGTCCTGACTCCTTGAACCAACAGAGAGATTCTGCAAAGCTCTTTGCTGGTAGGGACCCTTTCTGACAGCTCTGAGAACGAGTTGTTCCCTGTAACCTCCCAGCATTGCAGGAACTATTTATTCTGGCTTGGATGTAATGAACTCTTCATGGTGGGCTGCATGTGCCTGTGGCTCTCTGTGTCTGTGTTGGCATTTAGCAGTGACTGTCAGGCAGGTAGGCTTGAGTCTCCCAAGGCAGCTGGAGAGACAGCTTATTGCATCTGAGGCAGAGCTGGCAGGTTCCCCTGTGGCAGCCTTAGAAGTGATTGGCTCAACCTGGCCTCTTTCTGTGGGGTTTTGGTTCAGTTTTGTGCTCTCTCCAGCCAAGGAGGATGTGCAAGTGGAGGCATGAAAGAGAGTGTTGCCTGCATCATGCTGGCTGCCTTGCACCCTGCTCTGAAGCAGAGCCTGAACTGTCTGACTCCAAACTCTGCCTAACTTGGAAAATGGGTTTAATTTCTTTAGCTGGTCTTGCAAAAGCATCCTCCAACATTCAGCAAAATTCCAGATCTTTCCATTCCCCTGGGCTCTGTGGGCTTGTGAATCACTGCTTTAAAGTGCACACCTTGAGCAGCAGTGACTGGCATGGGCCTGTAATGCCAGGAATGATTTGGGAGCTGTCAGGTTGTCTTCTGCCTGGCTGCCATGCTTCTCAGCCTCCTGTCTGTGGGGGTGCTGGGTCAGGGTACTCCATAAGCCCTGCTGCTGTTGAGAGCCAGGGATATGTGTTATTCCTCAGCATGCTGGCTTGGAGTGAGCTTTGCTCCCTGTGTTGGCTGTGGCAGTTTAGGGTGCAATCTCCCTTCTCTTTGATAAGCTAAATATACAGAACTTGTAATGTCTTCCACGGTGTATTTTTCATATTTTTCTATATTAATTCCTGCATCCATTTATTTATTTTTGACCTGTTTTCAGTTTAGAAGTTCTTAGATTTGTCTCTAGCACAGCTTTATTTCAGCAACCTTCCTATTGCTGTAGTGCACAGATCTCTGGTAGAGATCTTCTGCCCTACAGTGGACCTCCAGCTATGAATCTCTTCTGAGCCAGCTAACAGTGACTTCAAACACGTGCCTCTGTCCTTTGATGGAGTTGTAGTTCCTTGATTAGAAATGGGAAATGCTCTCAAGTCGTACGTGTTGTCTCGGAGTTTGAATGAGTGGCCCAGGTGCTGCCTTGTTCCTCAGTCTAGCCCAGAGTTGTCACAAAAATTAAATCCTCTTTGCCAGCAGGGTCTGACAGCTGCAAACATGAGTTGGTTCACGTTCATTGTACCATCTTCCTTTGCTTCCTGGTGATTCGGTCCAGTTGCAGCCATCCATTTATTTTGCCTTGGCTCAGTCTTTGCCTTGTGCTGTTTACCTGTTTGAATGTCAGCAGATAGAGGCTGCTGTATCTCCTGGGACTTTCTAACGTCTCCAGCCATCCAGAGATCACCCCTTGACACATGGACAGACTGTCAGCCAGGACTCCAGCTTTAAATGTATGTTATCTGAACCTGTGAGCCTTCCCCTGGGAGAGCAAACATTTCATGAGCATCCTCTGCCCATGTTGTCTGGCTTTGTCCTAAATCCAATGCAAAACTACTCGCTGAACGCTCCTCCCTTTCAGTGATGCCACCAAGGTTTCCCCTGGCTGACATGGCTAGAATCTGTGCCATCCTTCAGACTCTCCTCCCCTACCCAGTGACCCAAATGGCTTCTTAATTTGAACAGCTTTCTGTATGTAGGGGACTGGAAACCTACACATGCTCTCTTACAGCAGCCAAACCTCAGTGTCTAGCACCCTTGTGGGTGTGGCTGCACCTCATCTTTTTTTTGCTGCCCTCTGTCTCGTCATGTGGGTCTGGAAGGACTCATCCGGATTACCTCCCTCTTTGCATCAGTGTTTCACCATGCAGAGTACGTCTGTGGCTTTCTGGGAGATGGAGCTCTCCATCTTACTCCTTCCCTTTTCCCATTCCCCAAGATGACTGTGGATGCCTTGAGAGGTTTGGGGTGCTGGGAAAAGAGGTGATGTTTCAGCTGTCTGGATAGGTGGGATGACCTTCAGTTGCACTTGAGTATAGGTCTGTAGAGCTCCCAGGAAGACAGGAGATTATCTGATGCTGCTGTTACGTGATCTTCATGAATCAAATAAAAATGGGGTAAAAAAAGCCCTTGAGAGCCATAGAGAATTTGACGTATCTAACTTGTATTGATGGCAGAGACGAGACCAGAGCTGACAGCATGACAGGCTGCTGGGCCCTGGGCTGGCAGAGGCTTGGAATAAGGATACAGACTCCAGGGTAAGTGTTTTGGGAGCCCTTGCACATGTCTTCACAGGTCCCAATTCAGGCTGTAGGTTTGGGCACACGTGACTTGTGCACTGCAGATGAACATCGCTAGCACACAGATCCCACTGGTTGTGTACCTGGGAGCTGCAGCGGTGGCAGGTTGGGACCATCCCAAGTCAGAGGTGTCTGAGTACCTTCAGACACCTCTGGTGTGGGTATAGCCACAGACTCGAAGCACATCCAGTGAGTGGTACTCAGTGTGGGGAGGTGACTGGTGATAGAGAAACACTGGGGAGGGATGTGGGTGCTTGAGGAGGACAGTGCGGATGGACTCATGATGGAAGATCAAAGGTTTTTTGTTTCCATTTTTTTCCTACTTCAGTAGTTTTTTGACCTCCACATTGCGGTCTGACTCAGAGTGGACAACACTGCTGACAAGCAACCTTCCTGGCTTGGCCCTGATGATGATAGCCAGCAGGGTTTGGAAATGAGGGGTAACAGAAGACCCATTCTACTTATTTCCCCTCTTAGAAACAAAACACAGCTCAAGTGCTGCGCTGGCTTGGTTTGTCCTGTTGACCAAGGAAACCCTAAATGGTGTTGTCTGTGTCACCTGCCACTCACATCCATGAATGCTACGTAGTAGACTGGGTCTCTCTTCTCCTTTAGGAATCCCACTGAGCTTGGGGATGAGTAGAGTGTTTGCTATTCTGCTTCCAAAATGAGATCTGATCTTTGGGCTGGGCAGGAGGACCAGACAGGAGGTGGATACTGTGATGATGCTTCAGCACAGGCCTCTCTGTAAGGTGACATACAAGTGCAGGATCCAAAGAGGCACCACAGAGTGTCTCTGCATGGACTTGCTGCCTTCACAGACACATTTGCCTCCCACTGACCTGTGCTGACAGCTGGTTTTCAGTGGTCTCTTTCCAGTGAGGCTGCCTGCTCACTGCTGGTTGGCAGCCCCTCGCTGAGTGTCACATCGCATCAGTTCCTGCCTTTGCAGCAGCTTTTATTTATTGAATGTTTTCAGTGACAAACCCCTCTGAAGTTCCAGTTGTGTGAGCAGGAGTGACCTTGCCTTCAGCACTGCGCAGGCGAGGGCAGGCCACCCACGAGGTCAGGCTGGGAGCCGAGTCAGGTGGAAGGGGGTTTTGGTGCACCGTGTCTTTTAACCTGGTGAGGACCCTTGGGCGTAGCTCAGGGTCAGCTGGTGCAGCAGAGCAGGTCTCTTTAACCTGTGTCTGCAGGCAAATGTGCTCCTCCTGTGCCTCTAATGGAACATATGGGGATCCGGGGCTCTGCGTCATGTCTGCTGCCACTCGCAGCAGGCATCCCTGCTTTCCCACTTCTCCAGAGGAATTTGGCAGCCCCAGGCCACTACTCATCTGCTGTCGGTTTTTCCCTGGTCCTTGAAGGAGGGCAGTGACTTAGCACTGGCCTTGTTTGGTGCTGAGCACTGCCCTGATGGAGCTGACGTGGCTGACCTATGCCAGGCAAACTAGCATGTGCTGGTTGGTGTGTGTGCAGCTGCCCAGTGCCATACCTGCTGCTCTGCTGCCTTGTGCTTGCAAGTGCTTCTCCTTTTGCAAGCATGTGCATGCAGCTTCGGCTTCTGCTGTTCAGTTCTGGGGGCAGGTGTAAAACTGCAGCTCTGGTGACATCCCTGCTTTGAGCAGAGAAGAGGTTTTCTGGCCAGCTTTGAGCTTCAGTATTTACAAAGGCTCCTTCCCTGCCTCTGAAACCTGTCTTATGTGTGAAATCACCTGCTTTTTCCCCAGTTTCTTGTTGAGGCTGTGCAAGCACCTGCCTCAGCAGCATGCAGAGGTGTCCTGGTCCCACGGAAGCAGCTGGTGGGAACACAGGCTCCTGGTCACCGTGGCCTCCTCGGTTCTAATTGAACAACCTAGGCTGGAAGGGCCCTAGAAAGATTGGCTAGTCCAGCCTGTCATAGGAGTGGGAACACCTGATTACATCTTGAAAGCCTCTGTCTGTGGAGACTCCACCACATCCTTGGGGAGGGTGTTCCATCTGGCAGCTTGGCCCTGGGTCTCTGCCACTGTGGATGCTTTCCTGTGAGGTCCAGCATTTTCATCCTGTTACTATCCCAACTCCTTTTCCAGGACCATTTCCAAAGGCAGCTCCTGGGAGGAGACCAAACTTTCAAGTGCCTGTCAAACTGTGCAGGCATCCCCAATAGCCCGATGGCCAAAAGCCTGGCTCAGTGCTGCCTGTCAGCCAGTGGTCCTGCTGGGGGCGTTTGGATCCCGGGAGGAAGCAGTGAGAAGCCACCTCGCTCTCCCAGCCGCTGCTTTGGAAAACCAGGGCTTGCAGCCTCCTAAGGACTTAGCCTTGCAAAATTGTCACAGAGACGAATCCACTCAGACACAAAGATTTGCTCCCCGCCTCGCCTTTGCAGCGAGGATTAATGATCAAGAGGAAGCTGGGCATATTTCACTTGGCTGTCCAAGGGAGACAAAGAGCTGAAATGGCTTGCCTTGGGCAGGGAGGGAGAGTAAAATGCTGTAGTGCTTTTCCATCAGATCTCTTTATCAGCTCAATCTGTACGTGTGCTCTCCCCAGATATATTTATAGAGAATCCCAGAGGATACAGTCGGCTCAAATGGTTTTCTTTGTCAGCTGTTGGAGACAGGTTCAACTCTCTCAAGCAGTGACACTGTCCCACACCTTGGGGTCTTTCCTCCTTGCTAGCTAGTCAATTAATTAGAGGATGAGATTGATTCTGCCTCTCTGCAGTTATTTTAGCAGGGTCCTAATGATTTTTTTTCTGGGCTGGCTCTACTCTGTGGCCTCCTGAGCCAGACCGTGCCAGCTGTGCCAGGCTTGAGAAACAGCAAAATGAACCTGATCAAATGTGAAACAGCTTCTTAGAAATGCTGCTCTTCTCCAGCAAATGCTGTTGGCCCAGTTTCCCTGCTGTGAAGCTCCCACTTTAAAACCTGTGGAGCAGGGAGATAATTTGAAAGCAGTGGCATTTTTACCTCTAGAGAAAGGACCATTGTGCTATGACTAACTTGCACCTTTTTTATTCTAGTTAGGTATAAAATAGTAGGAAAGGCCCTGCTTTAGGGAAAGCAGCAGAATGAAAACAGTTCTCTTCTGCACAGAGCCAAAATAAGGATGGATGAGTGGTGAGACTGAGTGGTGATCAGATCACGGGGATGAAAGAACAGAATCAGTTCTCACTCATTCCTGTGCCGAGAGCTTGCATGCCTTAGGCAAGGCACTGGCTTGGGGCTGCTTTGGTGCTGGCACCCTGGTGAGGCAGCTGAGCCCAGCTGTTTGCTCCAAAGCAGAGGGTCAAACTGAAAGCCCTCAGGGTCTCTTCTTTCAACAGGGCTGCATATGTATATAAATGCTGTTGTCTTTGCCTGCCTGCAGCAGCCACTGCCCTTTGGATGCTTGAGTTGATGCTACTGCATGCCGGTGGCCCTGGGTGGAGGCAGCAAGCTGGAGGCAGCCAGTCTTTGGGAGTGTGGTGGTCTGCAGAGCTGCACACATCTCAGGGAGGCTTTCAGTGGGCTCAGCCTGTGCTTTTCCTCTCTGTCCACACGCACAGAGAGTCACAGCCCCTGCAGAGTGGATACAACCTACAGAGAACAGTTAGGTGCAGGCTCTGCGTACACCCAGTACGTCCCTTCCTGCTTTCTGGAGCAAACACCTGGTGCTGAACTCGAGTTGTCCCAACAGGCTGTGGGAAATCATGCTGCCAAATCCCGGCCCTCTTATACTCCTCCAGATTTGCCAGGACCACCTGGTTCATCTTTATGGTCTCCAGCTGCTTTTGCCTTTGCAAGGTTCTGGAGCAGCTTGCAGCTGGTCTGCGAGCTCCTTGGAAGAGGAAGGTCAAGCTGTGCTTAATTCTTGGCATGCAGGCTTTTGGAAAGTGCCTGGGAGCTCTCAGCTCCAGGACTCCCTTTGTCCCATTTCTTTTCCAGCATGTGGCAGCTTATGGCATCCTCTCTGCTTAAGCCAAACCAGGGAAAATTGGAGCCTTTAATAGAAACGTTGGCAGTTTGTAACTCCATCACCCGTGCCCAGAATTGGCAGGAAGAACTCAAGCTTAGAACTGCCACAGCTTATGGAGTCTGCAGCCCATGGGGATGCCCAGGCTTCCCGCACTGCTTCTGCTGCTCCATCCCAGGCAAGCAGCAAGCTGTGGTGAGCCTCTTCACAGAGGTGGCCAGCGGGCCAAGTGGACAGCCATCTGGAACATCTCCTCTTCACTTAGTACAGGAGTGAGAAGAGGCATTTGTTCCTGTGCTGTCAGACCACAGTGGACAAAGGAGGCTGCTTCTCCCTGGAGACCAGCTCAGGGATGAGTCAGTGCTTGTCCTCTGTCACCTATGAGCTTGACTTCTTTTGGGATCTTTTCTATGGTGCTTGGTGTTGGTAAGAGACTTGAAGGTGCCTGTTACCCTCAAGAGTGGATCAGCAGCTAATGGAACATGGCCTCTAGGTGTGCCAAGGCAGCATCTTGTTTCTTTGTCTCCACCCCACCAGATGTTTGCCTTTCTTGGGCTCCTTGATGTTCGAGTGAGCATGATGAGGTTGGAGGCTCGTGCCCAGTTTGAACAGATGCACATCTGCTGTGTTTTTTGGAGATAGGTTCTCCCTTAGGGCAGGGTGCCTCTGCCCTGCCATGGCTGAGGCTGTGACGTGATAAAGGATGGGCCTTCAGCACAAAGGAGAGGAACAAACCTGATGAAGAGGAGAGATGATGTTGGGGAATCACTTTTCCTTGTAGCAGGGTAGCAGGGAGAAACTAGGTAGAGGTTTCTGTGCTGACTTGGAACAGCTCCAAAGCTTACCTCTTTGAGGGGTTCAAAATATGGCTCTCCTGACCTGTGTGCAAAGGGGGGCTGAGGAAGGCTTTTGGAGGCTTTCGGGTTGTGAGAACAATGCTGCAGTAGAAGGCCTGAGCTCCTCTCTGGCTTGCACTAAAGTATTATCTGGAGGGTGGTGGCTATCAGGTGAAGGACTCCCAACCAGCATCCTCTGGCACTGGGATAGCAAAACTGAGGCAGTGAGGTCACAAAACGCAGTCAGTGGTGGGGCAGGGAGCGTTCTTGTCTTCCCAGCACTTCTACATTTTGCAGGGCTGCTTTCCTCTGGAAGATCAGCAAGGTTCCGCCGTTCTGAGGCTGAGCTCCAAATTAAATGACACAGAACAGTGTGGTATTGCATTTCAAAGGGGCTGAGAGAGCAGAAGGATGCCTGGGAGTTTCTGGTGCTATGGAGCAATTGGGTTGATGTTTAATTTGGGCAGGGGGGGTGTTTGGCAGCTTGTTCCATGACCGACAGGTTCTGGCTCCACAGATGGATGAATTTTCCTGCTCATCTTCTGCTAATATGAGGAATTATAACAACCTCACAAGGATGAAAGGGAGTGACAGAGCAGAGTGCAGCAGGCAGAGCAGGTTAGAATCTGCTCTGCATCCCTGACTCTGGCTGTTTATCACAGTGATGATTCTGGATGGGCACACGTTTTCATCACAGAACCTCTGGAAACTTCTGCTCCTGCCCCCTCCACTTCCACATGCCACCATCCTGAAGATCTCCTGGTGTATTTAAAGCTGTTACACTGTCCGTGTCCCTTATCTTTGCAGCTCTGTGAGGTGAATCCTAAGGCAAGAGTGCTACTTGAAGGTCAAGGACAGACCTTTAAGGCAGCTGGGAGTGTGGTCAGTCTGGCAGTCCTTGTTTCAGTGTGATGCTGGGGGCTGTTGCCTTTCAGATGAAACCTGAAGGAGTGTCCTGACCCTGTGGGCATGAAGAGGATGTGCTGTGATTGTATACAATGCAGGCCTGTCCACAGCCACCTGCTGGCTTCATACATTTGCTAACAGGCACTGTTGTAAAGCACCTTGGAAGGCTGGAGGTAGAGAAACTGTGGCCTCGTTCCCACTGTGGATGCTGGCATTTTCTCCCTGCCACTGGATGGCTGCTTACTCTCAGCTGCTCCTCTGGGTTCAATGTCTGCTGGGAGCTGATGGCAGCTCCTTGATGTGCAGAAAGGTAGATATCTATCATCTGCTGTGGCCAGCTGCTCTGCTCTTCACGCTGTGTGGATTCACAGCTTCGGGTAACGTCTGCCCAGCAGTACAGTAACCAGAGCGTGAGTTGGCAAAAGCTTATCAAGAGGTTAGTGTCTTGATAAGAGAAAGAATTGCCCCTTCTCTGCAGAGTGGTTCAGGAGACAGGCGACGCAAACGTGGCTGTTAGAGATGTGGGAGCTGCCTGGGCTGAGGGCTTGCAGCAGAGGAGCACAGCTATCAGCTCTTCTCTTGTGTCTTCAACCTCTCTCACGTGCGTGTCTCAGTTCTATGTTCACTTGTCCTTCCCTTGCTCATTTCTTGCCTCCCTTAGAAGTCCTCGTCTACATCTCCCACCAGTTTCCCTGCAAAGCTCTGTCTCCCAGCAGGAGCTACTGTAGGGCCCATTGCTTTGGCTTAGCTCTGGCTTTCTGCTGTGCTATGGGGTGCAGAACCAGCTTTCAAACCTGTCCTCTTTTGCTACCCTAGACCAGCAGCATTTTTGGGATGGAGGTGCAGCAGTGCAGGGCCTCCCTGCCCATGACAGATTGCAGCTGCTTGGGGAAGAGCAAATGGGGATGGAGGTGCAGAGATACTTTCCCAAAGTTCTCCCCATTGTCCACGTATCCAAAGTTTGAGTGAGGGCACCACCATGCTGCGAAGAGGAGAGATGTCCTCTGGGTCTCAAAGGGCACTAATGAGGATCCAGGGCAGCTCTGGTGATTGTGGTGTTGATTGATGTGCTGCTATTTGATGATATTAATACAAGGCTGTACCTGGGAGAGTGCAGCATGAGTTGAGATGAGGAGGTGGCTCCTAAGCAGGAAAAGAGCAGAAAAGCTGAGCAGCATGGTGTATGTCTGGAGCTTTCCTGGCTCATGCAGCATCACTGGGAGCATACAGAACCTGTAAAGCCACGAGCTTGTGGAAGGGCAGAGTCAGGCTGGGCTCCGTTCTCACCTCACTCACTTCAATTTCATCTCCTGATTGATCTGCAGAGTCAAACTCGCAATCCTTGGCTGGCTGAGAAGCAGTCGTCAGACTAAAAAGGTCACTGAAAGCAGCTGCTCCTGTCCCCTGCTGCCTTCGTTGCCAGCATTAGAGCCTGGCTTTGGAGGTGCTTGGCTTCACGGCGGTGTGGTCGGCAGGCGCTCTCTGCTCCAGGTCCAGATAATGAGCCCTCTGAGACTCTGTGGGAGCCTGATGGGGCAAAGCAGAGGAGCTGAGGGCTGCAGAGAAAAGGCAGGAGCCCAGACCCACCTTGTCTCCCCATGCCCTCTCTGGGCAGGGCGGCTGGAGAGGTCGATCAGCACTTGCAGCTGCTGAAATGACATGTGCTCGAGGAGGTCTGGAGCTGTCCTGAGGTCCCTGATGAATTTACCCAGTGCTGCTTATTCTCCTCCCTTACCCACTCCTCGCCTTGCCTGCGTTTCCACCTCCTCCCGCATTGCAGGCAGCCTGCCTGGCGTTTTACCTTTGCTTCCTGCCCGCCAGCGCTGTCGATAGGCGCTGGGGATTTCCTCGGGCGAGTTGTTGCTGCTGGCGGCGTGCGGTGGCTGGAGGCTCTGGGGGCTTCGTTAGCTGAGCTCGCCAGCGGCAGTTGCCATGACACTGGCGCTCACCGGGGCCGCCAGCTCTGTGCCTCGCAGGGTTGCTGGATTGTTGGGGTGCAGGTGCAAGCCCTGGGACATGGCAGTTTGGAGGTGGCTTTCCTAGAAGCCTGCAGGAAGATGTCCCTTGTTTGTTTATAAAAATTCAGACAGGTGCTTGCCCTGGGCTCTGGCTTGCTTTTAAAAGAGGGAGAGAGATGCCTGTTACCAAGGCAAGGGAAGGAGAAGCAGTGAACCGAGGTGAGCGGTGGCCCGTGGTCGAGTGTACTGCTGCAGAGAGCCCAGGAGGAGCCCCTGTCACCCAAGGCAAGCCCTTGCCTCCCTGAGCAGGATGTCAGACAGTATTTCTCCGCTATTGGCTGCACTTAGCTGGTAGCTTGGAAGATCTTCCTGTCTGGGGAACTTGCTTTCTGCCATCAGATTTACCAGTGTGCTGTACTGGTGACATGCTGATGGATGTGGTCACCTTACCCATTCCTCTTCATCAAACCAGGTTGAAACCCACTTCATGTTCCTCTCTGCTGGCCTTCCTTGCATTCTAAAAGAGGCTAATAAGCCTGGCATTAAGATTGCTGTTGGTGGGGAGGGAAAGACTGTTTCGTCTGGGAATCAAGTGGTTGCATCCCAGCTTTGCTCTGGGCTGCTCGTGGCTTTATCTATGTAGGTTCAACAAGGTTAGGTTCTTCAGCTTCTTTTTTCTGCTTTCTCAGCTGCAAAGGGATAGTGTGAGGCTGAGCTTAGCTCATCATGAAATGAAGCCTAGGAACTGGGGGCGTTGCAGAAAAACAGGGCTGTTCGCAGGATGACAGGATCACAGGATGTTAGGGGTTGGAAGTGGCCGCTGGAGATCTTCAAGTCCAACCCCCTTGCCAGAGCAGGACCATAGAATCTAGTTCAGGTCACACAGGAATGCATCCAGATGGGTTGAGGGGGCAAAGGGGTATTTATTAACTGCACTGTTTTCCTACTGAGGGCATTAATGTGACACGTTGAGTTTGTCCTGGTGACACACAAGCTGTGGAAGAGCAGCTGGAGATGCCTGTGATCCTGGAAGGATGACTTGTGGAGATGAGGAACAGCATCCATGACACCATCACAGGACCTATTACAGCTGAGGCTGCCTGTGAGAAGATGGAGAATGACAAAGCCTCCACTGAATGTCCTTGTTGAGGAAGGGCAAATACTCAAGCAAGTGTTGGGCCACGAGTTAAAATCATCAAGGTGAATTGAGAACGTCCACCTGGATGAGGAACCCTCTGGGCTTTCAGCTGTGAGTTATCCGTGGAAGAAGATCTCTCACTGCAAGAAACAATCTGTTGTTGGATGTCTTGAGGGGCATTGTGCTCTAGGTTAGGGCTTACTGTCACTGCCAACAGCCTCACAAAGACCAACATTCTGAAGAGGCCCTTTTGACCTGCACAATGTCTTGCATAGGGTGGGAAGCTGCAGCGTGGTAGGATGCCTGTCCAAGGCAGGATGAGCAGGAGAATGTCTTGGGCAACAATTCCTTTCCTGAAAGGCCCTACCTTGACAAGAGGCAGAGAAATCGCCACAGCTGCTGCTCCTGGCAGCCTGACTGAGGCAACAGAGCAGGCAAAGTGATTTAGCATTGCTCCAGTCATCCGTGATGGCAGAGATCATTGCAACAACCTCTTCAGCTCTGTGATTAATGCTGAAAAAGCATCCTCTGAGGGCTGGAAGGAGAGCATGGGTCCCTGGAGACCTGTGCTCTAAAGCAGAGGCAGCACTCTCCAGCTGTGGTCCTCCTCTCCCTCCTGTTCACCCGAACGCTCCCATAGCAATGGAGTTCCTATGGATGAGGACAGGAACTCAGGGCTGCTGCCTCAGAGGAGGAGGAATAAGGTAGATTCACACGGGTTTCCTGTCTTATAATGACAATCCAGTGCTTGAACTTTCTGCATCGTTAAAACCAAAGCCCCCTTTAGTGAGCTTGTATATGGCAGTGATGGGAAAGAAGGAGGAGAGGCAGGGATGCAGTGGGGTTGGGTAGGAGGGAGAGTGTGTGATCATACAGTGGAGCTCCAGGAAGCTAGGGAGAACTGTCTCCCCAACTGATCCACTTTGCCCATGGTGAGTAGAGGAGCAGGGCAGAACCTGGGGACACAGAAAGCACTATGTTTTTAGGAAAATTAAGTGTTGTTTTTGTGCCAGTTTGCTTCACTTCTGAAACTGTCCACTCCAGGACTAATTACTACCAATAATCATGACACCAGGAGGGACCCAAGCCCTATGAAGTGTGAGCTTGCACCATCTGCTCCTTATTCTGCAGGTGATGCTCCCATAGTTGGGGGCAGAAAAGTATGTCCCTAAAGCACATGGACCTGAGTGTGTCCAGTCTGGCAGCCTTGTCCAGTGCTTGTCCTTCCCCTGCACCAGTGGCTCTGGCTGCCCATGGCAACTTTCTACAAGGTTTTATCTCTCTGGGACTTGCTGCTTGGCTCATCTCTGAAGATAGAGGGTGCTCCTGGATGTACTGCAGGATTTCTTTTGCAGCTCAAGTGGGTGCTGAAAGGGAAGAAGGTCCAGAGTGTGTCTACATACACAGCAAGGCAGAAGCTTAGTCCCTTTTGCTGGAGGACAGGAAGAAGTCTCCATCCCGAGGAGGAGAAAATTGTTCATGACTCACAGCAGCTTTGAGCAGCAACCTGGGAGCCTGTGGCTGGTCCCCACATCATCCCTCATGCTGGGAACTCTCATACCCACCAACCCAGCCAGGCTGAGTCCTTCATCTCTCAGTGCGGTTGCACCTGACAGCTGCCACTCACCAGGACAGGAGCAATTGGGCGATGGGACCCTGGGAGGCGCGGGCAGGCAGGCAAGGTGTAAATTGCATGCTGGGCTGCCTTTGCCAAGGTGAAAATGAAAAGCTCTCCCAGCTCTCCAGCCTGGCATTTCACAGCTCCCACAGCCCAAATGCACTCCCTCTCACCGCTGCAGGGAAGATCTCAGGGGCTGGCTTTTGCCTGCCCCTCCCTAAGCCATGGTACTGCCGTGTTGGCAGGACTTTTCCCTGGGTGTGGGCAGGACGGGGGCTGCTGCGGGCAGGGGATGCCGATGGACTCAGGAGGTGCTAATTGTCAGGTGCTGTATTTTGCTACCTGGAGGATTTGCTGTCCTTTGGTGAGACTTTGTTTCTGCTGCTGCAGTGCTGGTTCTGCTGCTTGTTTTTCCTGCTGGCTAATGGGAACTGCCTTCTCTTGATTGCAATAATATCACCTTCTGTTTCTGAAACACCTCATGGCCCAGAGGATTTGAAAGTCAAGTGCATGTGCGTGGGAGCAGTCTCACTACCTCTGAAATGTGAGTTTCTCCAGGCTGGGAAGTGGCAGCTGTTTTACAGCTCTCACGGCCTGATATTCATGGCTGTGCAGTGTACTAGAGCTGGCTCCGAGTGCCATCCGTGCCAGGATGCAATGCCTGCCAGCTCCATGTGCACCCTGCTCAAGCTACAAGCTGAAATCTTGGGGTTTCCTTGATGCTTGAGGTATGACTGGCATAAAACATGTCTGCCTGCCTCTCCCTCCAGCAGCTTGTCTTCCTTTCTGCCCAAACTATGTCTTGGGCTGATGGTTCCTCTGCAGCCTCTGCCTGACTTCTACCCCTCAACAGGCACCCAAGCTTCACCCTATCTCCTGTTGTCAGGCAGCAACTTGACAGTGAGGACTAGAATCACAGAAGGGTTTGGGTTGGAAGGGACCTCCAAAGATATCTAGTCCAACCTCCCTGTCATGGGCAGGGATATCTTTCATTAGACTAGGTTGATCAAAGCCCTGTCCAACCTGGCCTTGAATCTTTTTGGGGATGGGGCATCTACGAGCTCCCTGGGCAACCTGTTTCCATGCTTCATCATAAAATGTTTCTTCCTTATGTCCTGTCTAAACCTGACCTCTTTCAGTTTAAAACTTGTCCTGCTACGAAGTCTGTCTTTCTTATAACCCCCATTTATACAAGGAAAGACCACCATAAGGTTTCTTCAGAGCTTTCTCTTGTCCAGGCTGAACAACTCTCAACTCCCTCAGAGGTGTTCCAGTCCTTCGGCCATTTCTGTAGCCTCTAGACCTGCTCTGACAGGTCTGCAGCTGATGCTGAGGAATCCAGAACTGGAGGCAGAGCTCCAGGTTGGCTCTCACAAGAGCAGAGCAGGGAGGGAGCATCCCCTCTCTCAACCTGTTTGCCACCTTGTTTGTAGTGCAGCCAAGAGATGTTTGGCTTTCTGAGCTGCAAGTTCACATTGCAGCCAGGTTTGAAATCCAGAGAGAAAGAGGTGCCTTTACTTTCATTGCTTTTTTACTTTCATTAGCTTGGGCTTGGGACCAAAACTGTGTTTAACCTCTAACTATTGTCTAGGCAGGGAAGAATGTGAACAAGGACATCCCCAGCCTGAGTCTGGGACAGTGGGATGGCCCAGCAAGGATCCCGTCCCCTGGCTGCACTGGGAGAGCACCGCAGGACGCTGGGGGCCGTGCAGAGTGACTTGCAGAGCCTCTCTGCACTCCCTGGCGCCCGCGGCCTGCGATGAGCGGGGATGACACACCAGGCGCGGGGCGTGTGAGCGAGCGAGGCGGATGTGGCACACAGCACACTCCCTCTGCTCCTAGCTGGTGGCTCAGTTTCAGCTCCAAATTTAGCATATTCTGGTTTTAGGGCACTTCAGCTCCACACGCTTTTGTTGTTGCTTTAAAAATCCCTGGGATCGAAGCATCCAACCCTTTCCTGGGAGAAGGAGAGGATGGATGCCTCCGAATGGAAGCAAGACATGGAGCAATCTCATTGCCTGAGCAGGCAGAAGGTGCTGGCATGTGGGGTTGAGGCTGGCGAGTCCCCTGGGGTCTCCTTGCACTCTGCTGGGTGCCAGCTGACTTGCCTGAGTGGCCCAAATACTGGTGGCATGGGTGAGGGAGGCTTGTAGTAGTGAGCATGATGATGCTCTGGCTGTCTGGCTGAGGGAGTTCTGCTGAGCTGGTGAGCAACAACCCCCACGATTGGCCACAAGTATCCCCATGTGTTTGCACCCATCTCTTCCTCCTCCAGATGCATTGGTGCAATAAACATGGGGAGGGGAGGCCCAGCACAGGATAAGAGATGAAGGGGTGTCCCTTAGCATCCTCCCGACACCTCACCCGGGGCAAGAGATGGGCACCCACCCTGCCTCACTGGTGTTTGGCAAAGTCATATTTGAGGCTGCTGATCCCACTTGGTAGCAGCACACACGTGGCTGTAACCCAGCAGTGGGCTGATGCTGCTCTCCAGCTCCTGTGGAGGAGCCCCTTGAGAGGCCAGTGTTGCTCCAGGGCAGCAGTGGGGTGCAGGTGGAGCTGGCACATCCCATTGCCATAAGAGCAGGCAGCAGCACCCAGCAGGTTGTGCCAAACTGATGTTCAGACAGCCTCTGGTAAACAGCCCCATAGCTCCTCCCACAACCCAGGAGTCCGGGTCCCCTTCTGGTGCAGTCTCAGGCTGTGTGCTCATCCCCCCCTCTGGGAAATTGTTCTCTGGACTGGGACTGTGTGGAGAGAAGTCGATGCTTAGACTGGATCCTGCACCATTGTTTTCTCAGTGCCTGGCAGGCTCCAGCTCTCCAGCGGTGTCCCGTGGCAGATCCCTGCAGAGTGCATCCCTGGCTGGTGGCAGGGAGGGGGTTGTTTGGTGCCTGTGAGGTAAAAGAGGGGCAGTATCTGACTGGTCACTTGCTCCCCATGGCTTTTCCAATCCTGGCTGGCTTTTATGGACGTTTTTTGACACATTGCAGGCAAGAAGTCCTCTGGCAGGGTTGAGTGACAGGCTTAGCCAATGACTGTGTACATATGGCACACTGGCAGCTGGGGCACAAGGCAGACTTCTCTGCAGTGGAGCCAAGAGCTGCTGGGCAGCATGGAGGGCTCAGCCACTGGCCCTACGCCAGCAGAAGGCCTCTCCCCTACTGCCATTGGCCCTGAAACAGCAACTTAGCAGACTGAGGTGGCTTAGCCATCACTCCATGAGCCATGCCAGGAAGTCTCAGGGACAAGTCCAAGGGGGTTGTGGGGCCAGAGGCCCTGTAGTCAGAAGTAGGACAAGGACAGCAACTGCCTCCTCACCACCTTCCCAGAGATCCTAGAAGTGTTTTGGAGCAGACAGTGGGTTCAGGTGGAGTCTAAGCACCAGCATACATAGGCATGGCCAGGATCCTGAGAGCATCTGCAAGGCTCCTTTGCTGATCTTCTGACACAGAATTCTTCCAGCAGTGGGCAACAAAACAGATTTGGTTGGTGGCCTTTGAATTCCTGATCAAACAAGCCTGATAGAGTGACAAAGGTGGTCCCCACAGTGCCCCACCTTGCCTTCTGCTTCCTGGCAGGTGCTGAGTGGCATGGTGCAGTGTGAGTGGGTGCACTCTGCCACCTTTTCCATTTTGGCACGATTCTGGTGGGATTGTAATGACTGCAGGTTATGTCTGAGCCACCTGATCGTATACCCTGTAGCCCCAGCACTGTTCTGCCTGCCCAGGGAAGCAGGTGCCTCTTCTGGCCAGGCTGTGCCCAAGCCATTCCATGGACAGATGATGAAGTCTTTCTTAACTGATGAGTGAAGACAGGAAAAGTTGTGATGCTAGGGAGGTGTCACCTCCCACTGTTGAAGAAAGTCTTCTGAAATCTGGTTCAATCCTGACATAATCCTTGTCATCATTTCTGATGCATTAGGCCAAGGGATGCTCCGTTCCTAGAGGGAAGAGGCCATCGTGGAGAAAATCTTATGGGGAGTTAGCAGTGGTGGGTGATTTGGAAACAACCAGGTTCAAAGAGTGTGTGGGATGTTATTTCACCTAGGAAGGAGTGGTGCAAGTTCCCTACATAAACCCTCGTTCCCAAGAGGATGGTGAGCAGCACCTCACCACTGCCCACAGAGGGGCCAGGAAGGAATTGTCTTCAGTGGAAGCAGCAGGTCTGACATAGCAGGAGTGTGGCAGAGCTGCTGTGCCAGTCTGGACTGAACTGGTTGGCTCTGGAGGTATTGTCCTTTGCTAGGTATGTGTAGTTTGACTGTATGGATTGTGGGCAATAAATCCCACACTGAGATGCCCAGTGGAGGGTCCTGTGTAGACATAAGCCTTGTACACTGCACTGCCATCTCTGTCTTTGCTGGCTGTTGGAAGGGCAAGCTCCTGGTGGAGGCTAAGAAGGCACAGCACAACCTTGCTAAGGGGCAAGTCCCCTCCCTTGCCCTACTTACAGGGTCCTGCTGTCCTAGCCAGAAGCCTGGCGCCAACACTGGGAGCATCCCACTGTTCACCTCTTGCTGAGCTCCTCTGCCCATGTGAGACTGCATTTGATTTGTCTGGAGGGCTCTGCCTTGCAAACTCCACGTCCACCATGCTGCTCCATCTATTGCCTGAGCTGCACAGTTAACAAGGGGCTTCCTCCTCAGCTCCAGTGTCTTACCTGCCTGTTGAGTGTCTCTGTTGTTCTGCCATGTTGTTGAGCCTTCACTAATTTGCTCCATGCTTATGCCTTTGGATTCTGCTCTCCAGTCTCTCCAGGTCACTTCTTTCCTTGCAACAGCCTTGCAGCCTTCCTCTCCACTGGGATAATCCTAAGCCTGTTCTGTCCTTTGCTGACACCTGCTTCTTGGTTCCATTTTGCTGCACCTCTGGCCGTGCTTGCTTGGCCTCCACCTGCCTCGTCATCTCCTCTGGGATAGTCACAAGGGTGACGTCCCTTGTATCCCCTTTGGATGATCCCTTTTATCCATTTTTTTCAGATGATCCTTTTATCTATTTCTGTTGTCCTGCCTCCCACCTCATCATCTCTGCCCTTTCCTTAAGTCTTTGTGCAGTCTCATCTCTTTTGATGCAGCCCTGAGGGGACAGCATTCCCATCTGACAACTCCCTGCTCCTCCCTGGAGATGTTGTCCTCTCCTGTGCCCGGCTGCCGGTGCTGAGCTCACAGCAGACCTGCCAGGACCTGGGTTGCTCTGGGAAGGAACACAGAAGCAGAGGCCAGCTCAGTAGCCTGGCTTACAACTTGGTTTATACAGGTGTAAATTAGGGCCACCAGGCTCTAATTTCCCTCCATTTTCTTTTGGGGAAAACCCTGGATGAATTGGGAAGAGGTCAAATATTAAGCATCCTTGTAGCTGTCATAGCAAGGCAGGTGTTAGCATCGATAGTGAGTGTGGCTGCAGGGCACCTGGGTTCTTGTGGTTTGGGGAGAGAAAGCTGCTTCCTCCCCTGGCAGGGTGGTGTCCTCATCTCTCTCATCCTCACATCTCATTGAATGAAATAGCATTAGTGTTTGCCTCAAGAGCCAATTGGGGACCTTGTTCTTCATACAGGTGTGCCTTTTGGTTCCTTAAAAAAAGGTGATTCCAGCATTTAGTGTGCATGGAGGGAGTGTTGTTTGTGCTTGGGGGAGTCACTACTATGGCTGTGTAGCTGGAAAGGGAAGTGTAGGAGCCTAGATAAATTGTAGGAAGAGGATATGTCACAGATCCACTCTTTAGGAACCCCAAAGTGGGCTTTGAGAAGTCAACTTGAGATCTTTTGGAGGCTGGACTGGAGCCCTGAGGTTTTAGGCCTGTTAGAGACCTTGTATCAGTTTAGCGAAAGTCTCTTTGCTCTGAGATTCTCTGAGTTGTCCCCTTCTGCATGAAGTGATGGAGGCACAACAGGATACATCCCAAAATCCTGCAGATTTTGGAGATGCCCATCTCTGGTGTGGGTTGCAGCAGCCTAAAATAAGAAACTGAACTGAAGACTGGCTGATGGGCTTGTGGTTGGCAGAGCAAGGGGCAGAGTGGTGAGGAGGGTTCTTGTCTGTGTTGTTGCTGAAAAAGCAGGAGTGATATGAGCCGCCCCTGCCTTGCTGCTAAAACCAGCCCAGCTTGTTTTTATTTAATCCAGTTTAGATCTGTGTGTGTTAGCGTTTCACCTGCCTGCGAGTGGGAACTCCAGGCTCCAAGCACCCTGGAAGCCCGCCTGTGTCCCTGCGGCACAGGGCTCATGAATGTGGCTCCTCCTCGCTAGGAGGAGGGACTCTGCCAAAGTTCAGGCTTGAAGGCGTTGACATGGGATGGGTAAGGTCGGGGTTCATGTTTCTGCTGGTGTGGTACCACTGGGTGAACTGAGGCTCTGCAGCACCAGCTCCTGCAGGCTTTTCTTGGAAAAAAAAACAACAATTCACATGGGAGTTTCTCCCTGTGTTGCTTCGTAGCACTCTGCCAGCACGGAGGTGGCTCTCCAGGTGGCCTTGCTGCCAGCACTGGGAGGAAGAGTGACGCTGGCTTTTTTGGTTGTGGATTCTGGCTGGCGATGGCACTTGGTTAGGAAATAAATACTTCTAATCAGCTTGGTGCATCCCCAGGGATGAAGGAGGTCAGGAGCAAACAGGGTTTTTGTAAGGTCATGACTGATGTGTCTGTAGAGCTCATCCTTGGGAGAGGTGAGCCCCAGAAGGATGGGATGCTGCTGGAGGATGTCTGGGCAAACCATGCCAGGGAGGAGGATGAAGGTGTTTGAGGCAGGGAGGAAGAGGAGGATCATTGGGTCAGGGAGGAACAGGAGAATAATCAGGGCAAAGAGGAGAAAGAGGATAATTGGGGCAGGGATGAGAAAGAGGATGAAAGTCAGGGCAGGGAGGAGGATGATAATCAGGGTGGTTGCGGGGTTAAGTAAAAGCTGTCAGTGATTTGGAAAGGAGAAAGAAAGAGAAAACCCTCTGAAGAGACACTCTCTCTCTCACCCGGCTTGTAATCAGCCGCCTCCTCTGCCAGCGAGCAGCTGGCGGGCAGGCGGGCAAGGAGGGGGTGGCAAGAAGGGTCCAGCTGCTCCTCGGCCTGGCCCTCCGATAGAGTCCCTGCATGGGCTGGGGCTTGGCCCAGGGTGGGTACATGCTCCCATCGTGATCCTTGGCAAGGCTGAGTGTTTTGAGATCTCTGGAAGTGTGCTGCCAGGCAGGGAGGTGGGGTGAGGAAGAGGAGGAGGGGGAGTTGTCTGAAATGCCAGAGTTTCATCTCCCACTCCTCCTGCCCTTGCCTTTCTGAAAGGAGCTGCTTGAGCTGTCGGCTCTGGATTATATTAATTAGTGGCGAAGTGCTACGCCTGCTTGTGGGGCTGTGCTGCCAGGAGGAGCTGGAGACTTGGCAGCTCCAGGCAAAGCAACTGCTAGGCTCCCCAAAACTTCCTCCCGCCCCAAATGAGCACACTAAACAAGGCTGAGCTGGGGAAGCCAGTCTCATCCTTGTGCCTGGCTAGCTGCTCATCCCAGAGCTAAGCCCTCTGGCCCTGGCAGGTGGGGGGCTGTTGTGGCAGGGAAAGCAGCACTGTGGTTTCAGGATGGGACCCGCTGCTCCTTGCTGGGCCCCCATGTCTCTGAGTAATGTGAGTCAGTCCGCCAATGCCTCCAGGTGGCTGGATGCACGTGGTGGGCAGCTGCTGGGTCCATGTGATGGGAGGCCACTGGGGTCAGGGGCAAGGGCACAACCCTGACCCGTGTCACCTGCTGTCTTTCAGGAGAGAAAGCTGTGTGCCCACCCCCGGATCGAGATCTATAAGGAGGACCGCATCTACTTTGTGTGTCCCCTTGCCCGCCAAGGGGACTTCTACGTGCCTGAAATGAAAGAACTGGAGAGGAAGAGCAGGGCTACGGAGGCAGAGGATGCCCAGACAGATATCACAGGTATCTGCAGCTTGCACAGGAGCTCTGTCTCTGATCAGCATCAGTCCTCCCAAAGGTGGGAATCCTGGTGTTCCCAGTGCTGCAACTTGAGCAGGCAGAGAAAGGTCAATCTGCATCTGCGTGGTGACCAGCCACTGAATTTCAGCATACCTCTTCCCCTCATCCTGGACTAAGGTCTCATACCTGAGGTGTCACACTGTGCCTCAGGGAGGGCTTGGCCACCCCTACAGTATCAGCACGAAGGCCAAGCTGCCAATGAGCTGCTGGCCCACTGTTGTCAGAGCAGAGCTGAATCTCATAGATTTTGGTTGCAGCTGGGCTTGTTTTTCTCCTTGTCACATACATCTTCTTTGATCTCATCTTCATCTGTTACATATTGGGATTGTGATGAGCTTAAATACCAGGTTGCTGTAGCTAGTGGTGGAGTTGCCCGATAGCATCTGCTCTGCAAGATCTGTTGGAGCCTGAATGTATTCATACAGGAAGGGACCACAATGGCTGTAGGCGCAGAACAGCAGTGCTATAGTAACCCCAAGTGCCGGCTGCCGTGGCGGCCCACGTGCTCACATGGCTGCGAGGCAGGAGCCGGCCAGCCGAGCCTTCCCGGCGCTGGGCCCTGCGGCCAAGCCGGCCACGGGCGGGCAGCCACCTCCTCCTGCCCCGCCGGTCTCCCACGCTTGTGTAACAGGCATGAAAAAAGCTTGACAGCTCCCTCACCTCCCAGGGAGCCTGCCCATTTGTCCTAGCACATCCTCAGGTTAGGGTTGTGTTAATTCTTAATGGCGTGTGGCATAACAGCGAGCCTGGGAGTTGCTTTCTGGGAGTTGTGTCCATTTAGCGCTGCAGCGGAGCCTAAGTGCAGCAGCTTCCCAGCGCTTCCAGCGCCTGTGCTCCTGCAGCGCTCGCATGGTGCTTTGCCTGCTTCTCTTCCCAGCGTCGGGGCAGCTGCTTGAGCACTGGCCCAGGTTGGCCAAAGGCACTCCTCAGCCCACTCAGTCTGACACCGTCCCATGACTGCCATAGTGGTTTTGAAGAGGGGCAGGCAGGACTCCTGCGAGCAAAAGCTGCTTTGGATCGTCAATTTAGCAGCTGCAGTGCTCCTTTTGGTCTTGCCCGGGGGCCATGATCCCACAGCACAGCCAGGGGATCCTCGGTGCTGCCATTGCCCTGCGGTTTGGCTGTCTCGGTGCTTTCCTGGGACACCACTGTCAGCACCCCCACAGTGAGCGAGTCCCCTGCCCTGCTGAAAGAAGGTCTAGAAAGGTCCACCCAGATTTAGATAGCAAATGATGTTGGACTTCCTCATGGGGGAGACTCCGGGCCAGAATCCCTGCCAGCAGCATCTCCATCATCCCTCCCCTTCCAGACATGTAGATGAGTTTTTGTCAGTGCAGTGTGATGTGGAGTCATCTGCTGACTCTGCACAAAGCCAGCTTAAAATAATAATAGCTGTGAGAGGTTGGCCTTGCATCTGAGACTAAAGAGTTGAACTTGAATATTGCACTATGATTGCCATTGCTACTGGGCACAGTGGCAGAACCAAGTCTGGCAGGGCATCACATCCTTGCTCCAGCTCTGGAGAGGGCTGAAGATGTGGCAAACTTTCACATTGTTTGTTCTTCTCCTGCGTGAGGGTCTTGGAGGACCTCCTGCTTCCCCGTGGTGTTGCATTGCCCCCGCCAGCACAATTGCTGTCAGATGGGAGGCAGTCCTGGGCTTGTGTAGAGAGAAACAGTGCCTAGTGAGCAGCCTTGTTCCACCACTTTAGTAATGACTGCAGCACCTTTAGGTCATGGCTCATGAAACTCCCCAGAAGCAGCAGGATTACGCTTCCCTTGAATTAAGGACTCCCCAGTGGAAGGTGCTGCCCTTTCTTCTTACCTGGTGCCAAGTGATACCAAGCAATTTAGATGTGTAAGAAAAGCTTGGATTGGATTTCTTGAGCCTCCTGACCATGGAGAGCATCTCTCCGCTTAGGCTGCCATTTGTTGTCCTTGCTGCTGAGCTCACCCTGCAAGACGCTGGGTGCTTATGGCTTCAAGAGAAGCCACTGGCCACAGAGGCTGTAGGATGTGGTCCAGGGTCTCTGTTTTCTGCTGCTGCTCTGTGTGGAGCAGGATACTGGCAGCTCGGCTGAGGACAAACATGCTTGGAACGCAAGGAAGGACCAGGGGCTGTAGCTGCCTTTACACCAATTCTGTCCCTTCTTTGCCGCCGTCAGGGCCATGAGAAAGACAGGAAGCATTTTTGGAAGGTGACTGAGGCTGACAGGTCTCCAGGGGGCCAGTGTCAATCGTGATTAGTTGTTTTGTACTTAATTATTTTCTGGGGCTTTGGCACAGTGCTCAGCGGGCCCTGGCTCCCGACTGGCTCTCAGCAGCATGCTCTCCGGCGTGACCCTGCCGCGGCGCACGGGAGTCGAGAGCCTGCAGGGGCAGCTTCTCCAGCGGGCTCGCCGGCCTGCACACAGATGGTTTCCAAGCACTTGGCTCTGCCCAGAGTCTCAGGTGCCCATTTGCCTGGAGTGAGTCTATCCAGCAGCATCCAAGTGCAACCAATGGCATCCCCTGCTGAGCCCCAGTGCCACGGGGGGCACCTTCCCTGACGTGCTCTGCCTCATCGCTGCTTGTGTCTGTCCTCTGAGGAGCTCTGCCTGCTCTGCCTGCCTGTAACATCCCAAGAAGAAGGATCCCAGGGTGCAGCTCCTGCCGTGCCTTCCTGCTGGTCTGCCTGCCCCAGCCCCTCTCCGGCAGGCTTTGTCAGGCACAAAGGAGCTGTGCCTCTCCTGGCAGCGCACTGATCTATTATTTAGTGGCAAGGGCAATGAATATTTGATCGCATGGGGGGAAAGAGAGGTGCACCCCAGGTGCACCAAGAGGGGAATGATGCTTAGGCATCAGTGTCACGCTGGAGCAATGCAGGAAGTGATCTGGTCTTCCTTCTGAGGGGAATCTGGGGTTGCTGTTAGCCAAGGCAGCACAGGACTGAGCTCCTTAGGAAAGCTGGCTCCTCAATAGCAGCATGGAAATGAGTGGTTTCCATTGCACCCATCCCCAAATGATCTCTTTGTGTTGGCTGCTTAGCCTCCCTGCTTCCAGGGTAGCCCTGGCCTTTGGGGAGCTCCTCAACAGCCCAGTGAGACTGTGCCTCTTTTTCCCCAAGTAAAACTCATTCCCAGTTCCTGCTGAGTGGAGATGCAGTGGAATGGCTACAGCATCCTTGGGGTAGCAGAGCGGGAGGTGGGTTTCCACAGAATGGCCAGTACCTTCCTGCACACACCAGAAGGAAAAGCCATGCTGGATCCAGGTGCTGGGCCAGCTCCAGTGCAGGCTCTGGCCTTGGGAAGTGGGATGCAAGGGATCGGCAGTGGCTCACTGTGGGACTGAGCAAGATGCCCAGGGCAGGATGGAGAAACATCAGTGCCTTCAAGATGAGCTGAACCACTACTTGTCTACAAGGCTTTGGGTTCCCTCTAAGAGCTCTACCACACTCCCTGCCTGGCCTCTCTGCTCTGTGCTGGGACACAGCTGGGAGTTCCTACCGTGTCCGCATGCTAGAGCTGACCCCACACCATCCAGCCAGGCTGGGTGTCAGTGCCAGAGCCAGCATTGTCCTGGATGGAGGAGAGTGAGGCTGCTGAAAGGGGCAAGTTTGCCAGCTGAGGCTGCTCAAACGTGATCAGAAGTGACAGAGTGGTGAAAAAGTGCCTGGCTGGAAGGAACAGGACTGGATTTATTGTCGTCCTTGGAGCGAGGGAGAGGGAAGTGTCTGCAGGGGTGAGTACAGTGGTGCTTTCCTGCACTGCTGGCTCAAAGCAGCATGTGGGTCAGCTTCAGCCCCATCTTCTCTTTCCCAAGCTGCTGCTGCTTTGCTGTGTAGCATGGGGTTATGTGACAGCTCCCCAGCTGAAGCAGCCTGCAGGGTAACAGGGGAGGGGTGCTGCACAGGCTTGGGGGTCAGGGTCACTCTTGTCCTGGGTTTCAGAGGAACGCGAGATGACCACAGATGACATGAACTGTCATGAAGCCATCATGGGAATGTGTCCATGTCACCTCAGGCCACCAATTTGGCCTAATGTGATTTTCTTTTTTTTTTTGAGAGATCTCTGCTAGAGACCTTGCAAACCCATAGGTGGCTTCAAGGCCTGGGAGCCATGCACTCCCCTCTGTCCCCCCACATGTCTCTATTTTCCCAACGCCTCCCTTCTGACCCTGCCAAGGTCCTGCAGGTGGGGCAGCAGCTCCTGCCTTTCTGCTGCCCACTCAGTGGCCGCCATCCCCTTTGGCGAGTGCCTCACAGACAGAGTGCAGAACATCCTTTTTAACTTAGAGCAAATGTAGTTTCCGTGTCGAGGTGCTCACTGATGCTGCAGCAGAGGCAGCACATGTCAGTGGGCAATGGTTCTTTCTCCTTTTCGTGGTGGGGGTCACCAGACATTGCTTGGGTAGGCAGTCTAAGGCCTGACTTGTGCCAGCTGCCAAAAGGGCTGCATTGCATGGCCAAAGCAAGGGTTTGGAGACTCAGGCTCTGGGTGCCCCCTGGGCAGAATGAAGCCAATATGCCATCCAGGGGAGATGAAGCAGTGGGTACATCGTCTCTGTCTTTCCTGCCTGCTCCTTGTCCTGCTATCACTGCTCAGTCCTCTCCAAAGAGCTGTCACTCAAGAAGGCAGGACTGTAGGATGATGTGTCTCAGAAGGCAGAGAACTGCCATTTACAAGCAGTTATGCTGGCAACTGTCCAAGCCAGGAAGAAAAACAGCAAAAAAAGGAATGGAAGGATGTTTGGAAGAAAAGTTCCCTCCTGGTGAGTCTCCTTCAGGAGATCAGTCGCTGCTATGCAGCTGAAGGAGGGCGAGCATCCCAACTCTGGGCACAGCAGCTGCAGGAGCCTAGGGAGGCTGGAGGTGCCCAGGGTGCAAGCTTGGAGCAGCCTGGTGCTGGTGGCTGGGGAAGGAATTGTGCTGGCAGGAGCCAACCTGGAGGAGCAAGCTCTCCTCTCCTGCCCAGGAGTCTCTCCATGGTGTCACTGTCCTCTTTGCCATGTCCCAGCCCCACTGGCAGCGAGCTGCATCTCTCCACCAGTGCCACGGCCCAGTAGGGCTGCTCTGGTTTCTCTCCTGGTGGAAGCAACATCCCCAACAGGAGTGTCCAGCCCAGCATGAGTGGAGCTGAAGGTGCTGAGAAGTGGCTGAGCCCAGCACATTTCCTACCAGTGCAAGGCAAGCAGGAAGGGAAGGGAGCATGGAAGATTATGATGGAAGAGCCCACCTAGTGTTGGCTGCCGCTGTCATAATCAGCATGGATCTATGATGTCATAATTAACCACGTGGATGTGTGGTGTCATAATTAACAATGATTAATGTTTTACAGGAGGGTTTTGTCTCCTGGCTGGTTGCTCTGGCAACAGCACTGAGCTGCTGGTCTCAATCTGACACACTTGTCTCATTGTCGACTCCTTAATTGTGTTCTCACGCAAGCTAATGAGGCAGAGATCCGGGGGTGGGTGGGGTGGGCCAAGGGGTCTGCCTGGGATGGCAGGGGCAGCCCCTGGCAGGGGGACTCAGCCATGAGAGGGAACGTGAACTGGCAGCTAGGTGGCATGGAGGTGTGCTGAGCAAGCTTGGAAGAGGCTCTCTCCATCCTCTGGCACCCCAGGTCTCATCTGCTGTTGCCCTGCCTGGCCTTGCACTGCTGATAGAACTGACAGCAGCACGGGAACAGGGAGCAAGAGCAGGTTGTGTGGGTGCTGAAGGCAGAGTTAGGATGCCCTGGCTGGACCTATACCCACCTCTAACTGTGGCACAACCAAGGACCTGCCTGTGTAGCCCCTTCCCCTTGGGTGCTTAAGCAGTGCTGTCACAGCACAGCACCCTCGCAGCACAGCATCTTGTGCCTTGCCTCATTCCTGGAAGTGTGCTAGGGGCAAGGTTGTCCCCCAGCTCCCAGGCTGCCCATTTCCCCTAAGAAAGGGCTTGCTAGTTCATTGGTGTGTGCATAGAGAGCAGCAATGGAGGCAGGGCATAGCCAGGAGGTTGGCATGGCTAGGAAGCCAGGGATTGCCCTAAGAAGCTTCAGGATGCCCTGATTTTAGGTTGCTGCTTGAGTCCAGCTCATGCTTGTCTTGGCCTAGGCATGGGAAGTGGCAAGAGGTAGGAGCTTGACTCCATAGTGGCCTGACATCTCTGAGAGTTTGACTCCACAGTGGCCTGACATCTCTGAGGTTTCTGGTGGCTTTGAAGGCTGTGGCACCCCACCCCCTCCTTCCTGCAGCATCCGCTCCCTTCTCTTCTTTCTCCTCCTCAGGGGCCGACACCATGAGTGAGACAAGCTCCATCAGCATAGAGGCCACGACTGACAGTAGAGACACCTCGGTGGCCACCTCTGTCCTGCTGCCCTTCCCAGCCAGCCGTGGCCGGGAGGAAATGGACAACCGAAGCGAGCACAGCTACAGTGAGTCAGGAGCCAGTGGCTCCTCCTTCGAGGAGCTGGACCTGGAGGTCACTGGGGACGCAGAGGGAGCCTCAGCCCTACTGCCTAGCGTGGGCTACGTGGGCAACCAGGAGGTCACAGACAAGTGGACCAAGGAGCCCATCGCTGCTGAGAGAGGAGAGGAGTGAAGTGGAGACCTGTCTGCCTCACCTCCTGATGGGCTCTGAGTTGCTGGGAACTGATGTGCTCTCCCACCTCCTTACTCTCCAGCCAAGAGATTTCAGTCACTGATTCCCCATGGCACCCTCTCTCCCCCTTTGCAGAGAGGATGTTTGACTGTTTCAGAGGCCCCGGGAGGTGAGGGGTGTCCTGCAGTGCTCAGTGGTGCAGGGTAGGTGTAGGCTAGGGGGGAAGCAAAATGCATTTGCCGTTTGTGTGTCTTTAGATGCATCGCAAATTCCTCGCAGGTGTTTTGGGAGGGTGGTGGTGGGTCACAGAGGTGTTCCACTTCATCTCCATCTCTGCTGGTGCCCCCATCACCCACAGCTTCTCTGCTGCACCAAAGAGCCATGAGTAGGGTCACTTGGGTTTGTTCCCCTCTTCTCTTCCCTTTGCTGAAAACTGGAGACATCCTGTGTAAACCTGGTCCTCCTGGCACTGCCATGGGCGCTTTTGGGGTCTGTAATAAAGTGGATGCTTTTCCTCACTGGTGGCCAGTGGCATTGCTGACTGCCTCGTGGCTGATGGCGCCGTCCTGCTCTGTGGTGGGGAGCAGGCTGCAGGTGGTGGCTGCTGGTGGGTTACCCCCCTGACCAAGCTGGGGAGCTGCCTGAGGGCTCTGTGTCCCTACTGCTCATGCTTGCTGCCTGCCTGGGCAACCTAAGTGGGCCACAGGGATATCCCTGATTTCTGCAAGCTGCTGGAGGAGCAGGGAAAGGTCTCAGCCACCTTGCCAAGCTGGGCTGGACTGGTGGGAGGTAGCGTCCCTGCTCCTCTTGGGAATCTGCTGAAAATAAACCCAGTAAAGCCAGGTTCATGGTTTGCTGACAGGCCTGGCACCACTGTGCTCCTCCTCTGGCAGGGGATCCAGCTGGCCTGTGCATTGGCTCCCTGACATCCCATCTGCTGGGTCCTACAGCTTTGAGTTGCAGGCAGGGAATATTGCCAATGTGGGTCTCGGTTCCTTGTCCCCTAGCTTGGAGATGAGGGAGCAGCCTGTACCTCACTGTCATGGTGCCCCAGGGTAATGCCAGGTGCTGGAGCACCTTGCCTCGCAGAGCTCAGCCCCTGCCCTGCCCCGTGCCCCTAATGCCTTGGGCAGCCCAGGGCTTGTTTTCCAGCAGTCACATAGCATGGACAAGGGGTGCAAGGGGCAGGGAATGCCTAGCTGTCTCTCCATTGTGGGGACACGTCCTTCCTGGCTTGGAAAGGTCATTAATCCTCAGCCAGTGATTGACATGAGATTGTTCATAAATATTTTGTGCTCTGAGTGATAAAATATTAAACTCCTCCAGCCCACATGGAAAAATATTGCTCTTCCTGGTGTTCATCTTTGTTGCTGGTTATTGCAAAACTGCCAAGCCCCCTGAAATATTTATATCTGGCTGAGGCTCTGGTGACGTTTGAACCAGGCAGCAGATCCTGACACCACTTGCCCCTTAACCCCACCGAAGGTAAGAGTCAGGGAGTGTTTGCCATCAGCCTTTTGCTGTCAGCAGCACTGAAGCAGCAGCCAGGAGGGTGCAGCTGGTGCCAGTGTACATGCAAGGCCTGTGCCAGGTCCTATTTGCCAGTAGGAAAGTTGGACCTTGGTAGTGCCAGCATCCTTTAGCATGGCACATCTCCAGCTCTCCCTACATTTCTATCTCCTGCAAGCCCTATGTGGCAAGGTGTCCCAGCTCAGGTCACCTCTTCTTTCTGGAGCCCTGTCCTGTCTGTGCTAACAGTCCTGAAAGGAGACGGACCAGTCCTGGTGCTGTGAGACCCTAAGGCAGACCTGGCCATGGAAATCCCTCAAGACTGCTGAGGGAGACTGGAACGGAGTGGGTCTGACTCTTGCTGCAGTGCCCTGACTTGGCACTGGAGAAATTGAGGCACAGGGCAGTGAGGTGGTTACTTGACGTGGTACCCCAGAGACATGTCAGGTCCCTGCCAAGCCCTGGGATTCCTGGGCCCATCCTCTGTCCTATTCATGGAACTTTCCAGGACAGCGAGACTGCCAGCATGGGACTGATGCGGACACAGGATGTCAGGATCCTGATAGGTCAGATGGCTTCAGAAAGGGTTTGGGCAAGCAGTCGAGACCTGGAACATGAAATCCAGCCTCTGCCTTTAGAGGAGGCAGATCAAGAAGCATCATGTGAAGCCATTCCCCAACTTTGGTGATTGGGCTGGTGGTGAGTGTTAAGACTGTGTGGAGCACAGGGTTAGTGGAGCAATGGTGGTCCACTGGGTCCCCCCGAGAGCTTGAGGAGCAAGGGCAGGCTGGCTGGGGGGGTCTGTGCCAGCTGGGGGCATAAAATCGCAACTCGAGTTGGAGCTGTGTCTGGGCCTTCTGTCACCAGACTGGCACTCATCTGGAGACTCAGGCCAGGGGAGCAGACACAGCTGTGCCCTGCCAGCTTTGCTGAGGTGCTGGGCTGGTCCTGTCTGCTCTGGCAGGTCCTGCCACTGCCAAGCCTGGATCTGGCCATCCCTTGCTTGCATTTGGCTAATTCCTGGCTGTGTCCTGTCCTGCCTGTACCCTATCTTCTCTGGCTGTGTCCTGCCTGTACCCTAGCTTCTCTGGCTGTGTCCTGCCTGTACCCTAGCTTCTCTGGCTATGTCCTGTCCTGCCTGTACCCTAGCTTCTCTGGCTGTGTCCTGCCTGTACCCTAGCTTCTCTGGCTATGTCCTGTCCTGCCTGTACCCTAGCTTCTCTGGCTATGTCCTGTCCTGCCTGTACCCTGTCTTCTCTGGCTGTGTCCTGTCCTGCCTGTACCCTAGCTTCTCTGGCTGTGTCCTGTCCTGCCTGTACCCTAGCTTCTCTGGCTGTGTCCTGCCTGTACCCTAGCTTCTCTGGCTATGTCCCACCTGTGTCCTGTCTGGCCTGGTCATGTCCTGCGTGTCCTGCCTGAATTCTGCCACGTCCTCCCCTGCTTCGCTCAAGCCCTGACAGCTGCCGGTGCCCTGTCCGTCGCGGTGGTGCCGGGAGCGGGCGGAGAACAACAAGCGGGGCGGCCCCGGGGGTGCCACTGCCCGCCGGGCCGGGCCGGGCCAGGCCGGGGCGGGCGGGCGGGGGGCGGAGCGGCTCCGCTCGCCTGGGGCTGGCGGAGTGTCAGAGGCGGCGGCGGGAGGCGGCGGCAGCCGCATCTCCGAGGCAGCAGCTACACCGGCACCGGCTCCCGGCACAGCCCGCCGGACCCAGGTAAGGACTGCGGTCCCATCCCGACGCTCCCGGCCGCGCCCGTCCCCCGCAGAGCCCCGGCATCTCCAGAGCCTCGGAGCCCGCGGCAGAGGGAAACGGCGACCGGCGATACCCTGCAGCCGTCGGGGCTGCGGCACGGCGGGGCTCAGCGGCCGGTGTCGGGGTTCCTGGGGTTGCGGGAAGGGAGTCGAGCTTGGGCACCGGCACGGGCCGGCACGGGTGTGCGGGCGGGGCAGAAGGACACACGGACAAGATACCGGGCTTGTGGTTTCAGAAGAGGGCTCGGGGGGTCACCGTTCCCCCGGTGCCCCGACAGCGCCGACCACCAGAGCGGGCACAGAGTGGGAACCCTCCGCCGCAGCCCCCGGCCCCGGGCAGGAGCTGGCCGCCGTTCCCGGGACAGGACCGCGGGGATGACCGTCCGGCATGGCGGGGGCATCCCTCCATGCCCCTGCTGCCGCCCTCACGGGTGACTCTTCAACCGTCTCCGGCCGGGCAGAGTAGTGGCTTTGGGAGAGTGCTGCCGGGGCAGGGTATCTTGCGGGTGCTAGGGTGGGTTTGGGTTGGGATTTGGGTTGGACCACCTCAGGCCGTGCCCCCGGACCCTTGCGGGGTGCAGTGGGGCAGGCATCCTCCTCCTCTCCTGTCTCACCTCATTGTTGGGGTGTGTGGGCCAGGCTTGTGCCACCTTCTCTCACTGTTGCTTGCCCTATACTCTGTGCCCCCTGCCAGGCTGGGCAGGAGCATGTGAATGGCCTTGGTGGTAGAGGGCTGTGGGGTGAGCAGCCAGGGGAGGTGCTTTGGCCCCACAGGACACTGGAGCTCACAGACTGTGGAGCAGAGCATAGCTGTGGGGGTCCTGGCAGAGGTCAGTGTCAGGATGACCTATAGCCCCCCTGGGGAGGTGGCAATGGCAGCTTGTGCAAGCCTGGCTCATCCTGCACCCTCCCAGCACCAATGTTCTCACACGCCCTATGCCACCCCTGTGGGTGCTGATGTTGAAGAGGGTCAGGTCTCCTGGCAGCAGGTGGGGTGGGTGTGAAGAACTTGGGGCACGTAGGAGCAATGGCAGCTTGTCACTCATCCTACTCACAGATGCTTTCAGGAGAGGAGGCTGCCAGCAGCTGGCAGGAGCCTTCCCACCACACCATGGCCATCACGGTGGACTTCACTCTGCTCTGCCAAGTGTTTCACCTCCCCTAGTGTTCTCCAGATGTTTCTGTCCTCATCCCAACACCATGCCCACACAGCCAGGCAGCTGTGGGGATGGCCACAGCCCTGCTCATGGTGTCTCTTAGGTTTGCCCTTTCCAGAAAGCTTTACCTGAAGGTGTGTTTTATCTGGCAGGCCCTACTTGCTGCCCCAGAACATCTAGATTACAGAGATTTGGGTTCTGGGTGCTGCCGAGAGCCTGTGCTAGGCTCAGCCTACCACCAATGGGTTCTATCAACAGCCCATGTGCCCCTGGACTCTTTGCTGCTTGAGAAAGCCTTGGATCACTCAAAAGCATTCAGTGCCTGAAATAAGACAGGGACCCTTTCTTGGCTTCTTCCCCAAAATCCTTCAGATTGGGTAGTCAGGCAGGAGATGCCCTGAGATAGCTGGGAGCCAGTCTCAGGCAAACAGCAGCTGTGGACAGGCACTTTGGAGCACGAAGATGGAAAAGGTCCACATGCATCTTATTACCCCACCCCAATGCACCCCGAGTCACGCTGCTGCCTGCATTCCCCAGCCATGGGAACCGTCCGTCCTGGAGCACCATGGGGTGCCCTGCTCTTGCTTGGGGAGACTGCCAGCTGCAGGGGCTGCAGGGGGTCCAGCATGCTCCACATCACCCTCCCAGTTCATGTGCTCCTGTGAGCACTCTGCTTTGCCAGCCTGCGGGCGAGCCCCGGGACCCACTGCAGCAGCAGCAGCTTCCTATGCTGGGGCAGCCTGAGCTTTCTGGGCTCTCAGGGGGTCTCCTTCTCCTATGGCCTCTAAAATGCCGGCCCTGTGGGATTTCAGTAGTCAGCTTCAAATGGGAAACAAATCTCTCCCGTGGTTCAGGAAAAGACAACTGATCTCCGAGGGGACTGCATCTCCTGCCAAAAAAAAAGGCCTGCCTGCTGCAAAAGCCTTTGATTCCCCCGCGCCTCCGTGCTTTCTGCAGAGGGAGTCAGCAAAACTGGCTCTTACTTTTACTGAAATCTCTGAATTTAGTATACGGGGAAGGAAGGGGCGGTGGTGAGAGAACAGACTCTAAAGCGCGTCGCTGCGGGAGGATGAAGTCAGTGGCATGTCCCTGCTCCAGTCCCGGTGCCGCGGGCAGCGCCGGGGACAGCGCCAGAGGGCAGGGCAGCTCTGGGGGCATAGGATGGGGATTACACTGGTGGCTGGGTGCTGCGGGTGCCGCGGGCTCATAGCTGTCTGCTTTTGGCAGAACTCTTGGCTGGAGGTTGGGAGCTGTTGGCACTTGTGATGCTGCTATGTGGGTAAAGGGCTTAGGTGTCATCTCTGCCCAGGTGACAACTCTGGCTCCTTCCCTCCCCACCTCGAGGTTTTAGGGGCCAGTGAGCTGCCCCCCCACAGGCTGCTCTGCTCAATGTTTCCATAGGGCCAGCTCTGTGTCCTTCCTGCCCGTGCTAGTTCATTGTGGGAAGTGCTCTGTGATGACCAGTCTCTGTGCCACCGCATGTCCCCTGGGGTCTGTGTCATTTGCAGACGTGTCCTAGGATCCCAGGTCACTATGGGAGCTGTCACATCCTGGCTTCTTGATAAGGGCACCCTGGGTGGAGGGGCACTGGGACAGGGGGCACAGGCAAGCTCATGCCCTTGCTTTTTCATGCAGCACTGGCACAGTCCCTGGGGACATTCCCTGGGGACAGCAGCTTTACTCTTTGCTTTTCCAGGTGCTGAGGCTTCTGCCAGGGAGACACGACCCCCCCTCCTCCTGACACCACACCGTGCCACCCCCTGCCACCCAATGCATGGGAACTGCCTGCCCTCATCTTGACAGGTGGCAGTGGGTGACACGGGGCGGTGTGGGTCCCCTGGCCAGTGCTGCCACATCCCATGGCGGTCCCCTTGGCTGCTTGGCTGTGGCTGATGCACCTAGCCACCTGCCTGGCTGCTGGGCATGGCATGGCTGGCAAAAAGGAGATCAGCATGGATGGGGACCTGGTGATTGGGGGCCTCTTCCCAGTCCATGAGAAAGGAGTGGGGAGCGAAGACTGTGGCAAGATCAATGAGCACCGAGGCATCCAGCGCCTGGAAGCCATGCTCTTTGCCCTGGATGAGATCAACAAGGATAGGAGCATTCTGCCAGGGGTGAAGCTGGGTGCCCACATCCTCGACACCTGCTCCAAGGACACCTACGCTCTCGAGCAGTCCCTCGACTTTGTCCGTGCCTCCCTCACCAAGGTGGACGGCTCCGAGCACATCTGCCCCGACGGCTCCTATGCTGTCCATGATGATGTGCCCACTGCCATCACTGGTGTCATCGGGGGCTCCTACAGCGACGTTTCTATACAGGTACTGCTTGTATGGCACAGGGATACTCTCATGTCCCTCATGGTGATTCTGTGCCCTTTTCTGCAATGGAGAGGGAATTCCAGCCTGGCACCTGAGATAGACATCCCTCCTCTGCTGTGGTGGTTGACTGCAGCCCTGATGCTGACCGGGATCCCCTTGGGGGCTGTGGGGAGCCCCCACTCACCGTAAGCCAGTGGATTTATCCCACATGGGGACGGGGGTTTATTCCTCTCCCAGTATTGGCAGCTAGTGCAGCTCCTCAGCCCAGGACACTCTCAGTGCTCAGGTCCATGCTGTCCTTGGTGCCACCATGCTGCTGAATCCCTCGTCACTGCTAGGTGGTCTAAATGGTGCCAGCTGCCTTCCAGCAGCATTGGTACTGGTCCTTGGCATGCCATATCCTAGCATGGGTCTGGAGAAGGATGCTGGCCCTTTCCTGCCTGACATACGCTGCCAGTGCCTGGCGCTGCTCTTCTGGACAAAGGAAGAAAACAAGATGCTGCCAGCTGCCTGAATGGCCATGGCCATACCATGGCTATCCCTGTCCACCCTGGCCAGCATAGAGATGGTTACTGTGGTGCCTTGGCTCCCAGTGGGTGGCTGTCCCTGGGAGCTGCCATAGTGTGGGAGAAGAGGTTGGCTGACCTCCAGCCTCATGGGTCCTGTCTGCCATGGGCCGGATGGGCAGTGGGGCTCAAGGCCACCCCCCAGCACAACAGTGACACTCCCAATGTCAGAATCATGACAGGGATTCTATGGTGGCAATGTGTAGACACTGCTCCCGGCAGACAGGCGCCCAGTCAGAGCAAGAGCCACCACAGCCTCCAAGCCCAGCCCAGGAGGTGCAGCCAGTTGTGAGGGGACATCTGTCTCCAAGGGGGTCATCCATAGGGCTGCCTGATCTGGGCAGAGTGGGCACAGGAGCCATTGCCCTTACATCCGCAGTGATCCCATGGGAAGCAGCACCTCTAGTCTTGGCCCCAGCAGTCACCCTTGGTGGAGGGCAGCTCAGTCCTCCAAACTGACTCTGCAAACCCCAGGGCTGGCATCAGCAGAGGAGCATCTCCTGCGGGTGCAGGAGGCTCTGTAGCCAACTGAATGCCAGGTCTGCCCATGGGCCACAAGAGCACTAAGATTTACCGAGTTCCCGGGGTATGCCAAACCCTGTCTGCCGGTCCCCAGCGTCCCTGCATCCTCCCGGCCGTAGGGTGGAGGGAGCTGGGGCTGGGTGATGCAATGCTGGGTGCTGTAGACAGCAGCCCAGTCCACGGGTTCTTGTCCTTCCCCTTGCTGGAGGACCCGGTGTGTCACCACGGCTGGGAACACTGTCCCGACAACGGCCAGACAGGCGGTGTCACGGGTAGCCCGTGTGCCATCCAGGGAACGCAAGAAGCGCTAGGGTGGCACAGAGCGCTGGCAGCTCCCGCTGTGAGGCAAGGCCAAGGCACGGCATCGCTGCTCTAGAGGCGTGCTTGCCGTTAGGGAACTTCATCGTCAGGAGCCTTTGCCCACACTAATGAAGCTGCAGCTCTCGCCTGGGGCACAGCGAGACGCGGGCAGGCTTTTCAGCCCCGCTGGCATGACCGAGCCCCTGCCTGGCTGCCTCAAGGTCTGGGCTTAGCAGCCTCATTAGTGGGGCTTTTTTCCCCTTTGAAGATAACAAAGGCTTCTGCCGAGCAGTGGAATGTGCTGGTCCTGCTGGGCTGCTGCTGTGGGATACTCAGGTGTTGATCCCCAGGCCCAGCCCTGCATCCCCCCAGCTCCCAGACTCCTTTTGCCCCCCATGTCAGGGGGCTGCCAGGCACCCCGACTTTCTCCGTACCCTCTCACACAGGGCACCTTCGGCTGAGTTTCTGCTTTTGCCATGAATCCATTCAACCCCTCCCCATCCCTGAACGTTGGAGGCGAGTTTGAAATTCTAACATAGAGAAATGAGCACAGCTGTGGGCTCAGGCAGCCCTGGGAGTGTGCCATTTGTCCGTCTGTCCACTAACAAGGACCCTCCAGGTGGATGGGAACTTGCTCATCAGCCCTGTGGCCATGCTTAGGGGGTGTCATGGAACACTTAGTGTTGGGCAGGGGTCCTCTGATGGGAATGCCTCTTCAGACACTCTCTTCTCCTCCATGCAGGTGGCCAACTTGCTGCGGCTCTTCCAGATCCCCCAGATCAGCTATGCCTCCACCAGTGCCAAGCTCAGTGACAAGTCCCGCTACGACTATTTTGCCCGTACTGTCCCACCAGACTTCTACCAAGCCAAAGCCATGGCAGAGATCCTCCGTTTTTTCAACTGGACCTATGTCTCCACGGTGGCCTCTGAGGGTGACTATGGGGAGACAGGGATCGAAGCCTTTGAGCAAGAGGCCCGCATGCGCAACATCTGCATCGCCACCTCGGAGAAGGTAGGGCGCTCCATGAACAAGAAGACCTATGATGGAGTGGTCCGGGCCCTGCTGCAGAAGCCCAATGCCAGAGTGGTTGTACTGTTCACCAGAAGTGAAGATGCCCGGGAACTGCTGACAGCTGCTCAGAGAGCAAACGTGTCCTTCATGTGGGTGGCCAGTGATGGGTGGGGAGCCCTTGAAAGTGTGGTGGCTGGGAGCGAAGCAGTGGCGGAGGGAGCCATCACCATTGAACTGGCAGCCTACCCCATCAAGGAGTTTGCTGCCCACTTCCTTAACCTCCACCCCTACAATAACAGCCGAAATCCCTGGTTTCGGGAGTTTTGGGAGCAGAAGTTCAAGTGCAGCTTCCACACACAGGACTGTAGCTGGTATTCCCTCAAGACAGGCAAGTTTGAGCCAGAGTCCAAGATAACATTTGTGGTCAATGCAGTCTATGCCATGGCTCATTCCCTTCACAACATGCACCAGGTGCTGTGTCCCAACACCACCAAGCTCTGCGATGCCATGAAGCCTGTCAATGGCAAGAAGTTATACAAGGACTTCATACTCAATGTTAATTTTGATGGTAAGTACAAATGGGGTCTGGCTGGCCAACTGGAAAGGGACGGGTTGAGGGGCAGTGAAAAGAGACACCAATCTGACCCAAGATCCTCTGATTTCTCCAGCCTGCCTATACCCAGGAACCCTTTAGCTGTGGGCTGTGCTTATCCCAGAATGCCAGCATCAAACCATCACCCTTTGGAGGCAATACAGGCCTTCAGTCCCTAGTGTGGAGAAGCTAGTGACCAGCTTCGTTCTGCTACAGCTGGGTGGGGCCAATGCCACAAGGGACCCTCTGAGAACATAGGTCCTTGAAGACTTCACCTGCAAGTCTTGTTTTACTCGCATATCAGGGATTAAACTGGTGGGGTGCCCTTAATCAGGGATCCACACAGATAGTCTGGGGTGAGTTAGAAGCATGTCAGCTGTGACTTGGGCTGAGCCCAGCTACCCAGGTGTCACTGAGAGCCATGAAGGCTGCAAAATCCTTGTCTTTGCCCCTGCAGGGCTGGCTGGGGCTGCCAAGCTCTTTGACACTTGGGGAAGTAGTTCAGCTTTGCTTTCCTGCTCCTAACACGTACACAGGTGGTATGAGAGTGTGGCTCTGTTCTTCCATGGAGAAAGATCTTTGAGCCCTGGTAGACAGCAAGTTCTACATGGGACAGCAAAGTACCCTTGGGGCCAAGAGAGCAAATGGCACCCTGGGGTGCATCAAGAAGTTTGTACAGCAGGATTAGGGAGGTTCTCTCCCTCTACTCTGCCCTAATGAGACCACACCTGGAATACTGTGTCAAATTTTGGGCTCCCCAATTTAAGAGAGACAGAGACCTGCTGGAGAGAGTCCAGCCAAGAGCTGCAAGGATAACTGAGGGACTTGAACATCTCCCATATGGAGAGAGACTGAGACACCTGAGACTGTTTAGTCTGGTGAAGACTGAGGGGAGATCTGATCAATGTCTATAAATATCTGAGGGGTGGGTGTCAAGTGGATGGGGCCAATCTCTTTTCAGTGGTGCACAGTAATAAGACAAAGAGCAACAGGTACAAACTTGAACATAGAAGGTTTCAGCTCAACACTAGGAGAAACTTCTATACAGTGAGGGTGACAGAGCACTGGAACAGGCTGCCCAGAGAAGTTGTGGAGTCTCCTTTTCTGGAGACTTTCAAAACTCACCTGGATGCATTCCTGTGTGGACTACCCTAGGTGATCCTGCTTTGGCAGGGGGATTGGACTTGATCTCTGGTGGTCTCTTCCAACCTCTAATAATCTGTGATTCTCTGGTATTGCACTCACTTAGACTCCTTTGATGAACCCCAACTGTTACCACTCGTACTTTGGCAGGAGGAGTTGGACTTGATCTCTGGAAGTCCCTTCCAACCTCTAATGTTCTGTGATTTTGTGTCTGGGGGCCAGTGCCCACCAAAGCCATTCTACCATTTGCCTTCTTAGATGGATGGGGAAAGGGAAAATGTGACAAGAGACTCATGGGTCAAGACAGATGCAGTTTAATAGGACAAAAGCAAAGGCTGTGTGTGGAAGCAAGAGCAAACAAAAATATTCTCTACTTCCCATCAGCAGATGATGTCCGTCCGCTCCCCAGGATGCAGGGCTCCAATACATGTAGTGGTTACTCAGGAGGACAAACCTCATCAGTGAATACCTCCCCACACTTCTTTCTTTACCTGAGCTTTTGTAGCTGACGTGATGCCATGTGGTATGAAATGCCCTTTGGCCAGTTTGGGTCAGCTGGCCCAGCTGTGTCCTCTCCCAAGATCTTGCCCACCCCTCAGCCTACTGCTGTTGGGGGGAATGTTGGCAAAGCACAGCCTTGGTGCCGTGTGAGCACTGCTCAGCAGTAGCCATTGATAACAGCAGTGTGTTATCAACACCTTTTTGTAGCTACCACAAAACACAACACTGAGAAAGAGAGTTAAATCCATCTCAGCCAAACCCAGTACAGAGAGTGAAGGCAGGGACCAGGCTGGACATTTGTTGGTGACCGTAGTGGAATACAACCCTTTGAATGAGGCCTGCCTCCACTCCAGCAGCAAGCCCTCTCATGCTCTAGGGCAATGACAGCCTGCCTTCCCCTCTCTCCAGCTCCATTCAGGCCAGCAGACACCAAGAGTGTGGTTCGATTTGACCCATATGGCGATGGCATTGGGCGCTACAACATCTTCAACTATCACTACGTGGATGGGCGATATCGGTATCAGAAGGTGGGCTACTGGGCTGAGGGGCTCGTCCTCAACACCAGCCTCATCCCATGGGCTGAGGCCTCCATCCCCGTGTCCCAGTGCAGCGACCCCTGCAAGAAGAATGAGATAAAGAGTATGCAGCCTGGAGACATATGCTGCTGGATCTGCATCCCCTGCCAGCCCTACGAGTACTTGCTGGATGAGTTCACCTGCATGGACTGTGGTCTCGGTTACTGGCCCAATGAGACGCTGAATGGCTGCTACGAGTTGCCCCAAGAGTACATCCGCTGGAAAGATGTCTGGGCCATTGGTCCTGTCACTATTTCTTGCCTGGGTTTTATCTCTACTCTCTTTGTTTTTGGAGTCTTTGTGAAGAACAATGACACCCCCATTGTGAAGGCCTCTGGCCGGGAGCTCTGCTACATTCTCCTGACCGGAGTCCTCATGTGCTACAGCATGACCTTCATCTTCATCGCCAAACCCTCCACTGGGGTGTGCACACTGCGGCGCCTGGGGCTGGGCACGTCTTTTGCTGTCTGCTATTCAGCCCTCTTGACCAAGACAAATCGTATTGCCAGGATCTTCAGCGGGGTGAAGGAAGGAGTCCAGCGCCCACGATTCATAAGCCCCACATCGCAGGTGGTCATCTGCATGGCCCTCATCTCTTGCCAGCTGATCATCGTCATCATCTGGCTGCTAGTGGAAACCCCTGGCACAGGCAAGGAAACAGAGCCTGACAAGAGGTACATTGTCACTCTCAAGTGCAACAATCGTGACTCCAACATGCTCATTTCTCTCACCTACAATGTCCTCTTGATTGTCCTCTGCACGGTCTATGCCTTCAAGACACGAAAATGCCCTGAAAACTTCAATGAGGCCAAGTTCATTGGTTTTACCATGTACACCACCTGTATCATCTGGCTGGCCTTCCTGCCTATCTTCTATGTCACCTCCAGTGACTACCGAGTAAGAGCCTGAGGGTTTGGGTTTTTTCTGGGGGGGCTCTAGTATAACTTGGAGAACTTGATTAGTCCTGGTAATTTGCCCCCCCCCCAAGGGGATTGTGTCTAGGAGACGTGTGTGCCTGTGGAAGGGTCTTTGGCCTTGGACCTGGTGATAGTCACCTCAGCACTGGGGCATTCAGGACCAGGTGAAGGATGGCTGAAGGGCTGTGGCTGAGGGACCAATGAATCCTGGGGAGAAGATCCCCTCCTTTGACAGACAATTTGCTAGGGCAAGGATAGGAAACAGCCCTAAGACCTCCAAAGACTCCCTGACCTGACCATAGAGGATTGATTGCCATCCTTCAAACTCAGAATGCAAAGGCATGAGATAGTTCATCCAGGCAATCACCCATGAGGGCATGAACGCCAGCCCCACGGCCAGCATGGTGCCTGGGTAGCCCAGCAGTGCCAAGGACTGAGGATCATGAGATGCACCCAACAGCACTCAATCCGTCTGGCAAAGGTGCCCAGATATGTTCTTGCTGGGCCTAAAGAACTTGGTAGGGGTGGCTGCTCTCAAGGGCTTTTAGAGAGGACCTGCATCCCCCAGTGAGAGAGGACACTGAGGTGGGGGGTACTGCGCTCTGGCCCCAAGCACTATGCCAAAGCAGCATGTTGGCTAGGCTGAGGCTGCTGTTCGAGTCTATCTGCTTTCAGGAGCAGCACGCCCTTATTAGGGCAGCGACCATCCTCTGCCCGTGGGTATCCAGCAGGTCCACCCTGCCAGAGCGACCTGGTGTGGGGTGAGATATCCCTATAGGGCACGGGCAGCAGACTGCCTGGTGGGGCTGGCTGGTGCTACAGTGAGGGCTTCATCCTGCCCAGCTTGGGGCAGAAGGACACGTGACACCCACTCCTGTCTTCAGGTCCAGACAACAACCATGTGCATCTCAGTGAGCCTCAGCGGCACCGTGGTCCTCGGCTGTCTCTTCACCCCCAAGCTCCACATCATACTTTTCCAGCCACAGAAGAATGTGGCCAGCCACCGCGTGGGCACCGCTCGGTTCAGCGTAGCACCGGCCAGCTCCAGCCAATCCCACGGTGAGTATGGCAGAGATGGGGAAGGGCTGGGGGCAGCACCTCATTTCTGGCAGGGGGACAGAAACATCCCAGCATGGGCACCTGAAGGAAAGTGAGGGGGTGCAGAGTAGGACGTGAGTGGGAGAGACGATTCTGAGTGAGGACATTCCTTTTCTTTGTTCCTCATCTCCTGTGGCTGCAAACCTCAAGGATGCAGCACAGCCTGCCAGGGTGGGTACTGCTTCTAGTGACCTCTTCTTGCCTTGAGGGTACATGGCTGCCTCTAGCACCCTCCACTCCAACCCTGGGGAACGCAGCCCCCTGGGCACCCGCCACCCGTGGCAGTGGGATGCCTGGGAGGGGTGCTGCTGCCAGGCTCCAACCTGGTTCTGACTGCTGCCTTCCTGGGCAGGCTCGGCCTCGCAGTTCGTGCCCACGGTGTGCAACGGTCGCGAGGTGGTGGACTCCACGACGTCGTCGTTGTGAAGGATGGGGGTGGCCAGGCCGCGGTGCTGCTGCTCCTGCCCGCGGCTACGCTGCACCCCGGCTCCCTCCCCAAGGAAAGCAGTGCCTGCAGCACGGCCAGCTCAGGTGCCGGAGACAGCCAGAAGGCTCAGCCCTACCCCAGCACAAGCTACGCTTCCAGTGTGTTGGGTCACAGCATGTGTCACCCGTCCCTTGCACTGAGCCACGTTCTGTGTTCCCTGTCCCCTGCACTGAGCCATGGTGTTGAACTGAGCTGTGATATACATCCCCTGCCTCGTACCTGCACTGAGCCATAGTGTATGTCCCTCTAAATCACCTGCACCGAGCCATGGTACATGTCCCTTGCACTGAGCTGTGGTGTACTTTGCACATTCCCAGCACTGAGCTGTAGTGCATGTCCCCATTCCCTGCACCACTCTGTGGTGCAAGCTGCTCCACCTCGTCTTTTGCACTGAGCCCTGGTACAGGTCCTGGTCCCTTGACCTCTGCACCGAGCTGTCGTGCACATCTTCATGGCCCTGGCAGAGGGCTGTGGTGCACGGCTCGACTCCCCCTTCACCAAGCCGTGCTACAAATCATGCTTTGCTTGCACTGGCCACACCCCAACTCCTGCTCCACGCTGAGCCCTGTGCTGGCACATCACCCTTACCCCTGCTGCATTGCCCATCCCTTCCCTGCTGCAGGGCCTTTCCTGGCACCCATGTGCCACGTCACACCCAGTGTCCCACTGCTCCCTGTACTTTGCAGCTCCACTTTTCCCTCCCTGTTTTTGGCCCCAGGAAAGCTGTTGAGTGCTGCTGGGCTGGCCCCAAGCCCCCTCCCTTGCTGTGCATAGTGCTTCTCACCCCTTTGCAGGAGAGGGGGCAGGGGCAGATACCAAAGTCTGCTGTGCCCTGGCTCCTGCGGAGCCCAGAGGGGTCTGGCGGGGCCTGGGCAGGTATTTGAGCCCAACCAAGTTTTTAAGAGTAGATGAATTTCTCTGAACAAGAGTGTCATTTTCCCCCCTTTTGTAATTTATGTAAATAAAGTGGTTTGGTTTTGTTTTGGTTGTGGTTTTTTTTAAAGCAGTAGTCCAGAGCTCAGGCCTGGCCAAACCTCAGGGAAGGGGGCAGACCCTCGCAGAGGGCAGAGCCACACCATGACATGGGAGCCAGCAGTGTCAGGGGGTCAAACACCCTCTGCTCATGTCCTGCTGGCCCCAGGAAGATGGGTACATGCAGGACATGGGGAGAAGCTCAAGGGACAGGGTTTTAGTGACTGGCTTCAGCAGCTCCAGAGTCAGGGCACTGGGAGGTGTCAGGGGCTTTGGGGCTAGGAGGTGCTGCTCTCCGCTTCAGGGGAATGATGCAGATGCTGTTTTTGGCTTCTTTGATTCTCCACCACCGGCCAAGCCTATAGATGAGAGAAGGGGAAGTCATCCTCTACTGAGCTGTGGAGGAGAGGGGTGGGGGATGCACCCCCAGGCAGCTGGGGCAGGGGTGGGTACCTGTGTTCCTGCCCGACGCCAGCCACCAGGAAGTCACCAGCTGATGAGAACTTGAGGCTGTTGACAAAACCCACCTGGAGGAGACAGAACAGGGGTAAGGAGCTTCTAAAGCATCCTGTTGCCCAGGGAAAGGAGGCCATGCTAAGATAGTCTTTCAGTCCAGGTCTAGCAATCCAAGCCTTTCCCATCCATACCAAAGGGATATCCCATAGTGGCTCCAGCTTCCGAAATCCTTCGCTGCACTTCCAGAGTTTCACGCTGGCACTGTGGGAGCCTGGGGCAGAGAGGAGACTTCCCTGCACCCCAATCTGAGGAAGGGAGCAGGATGGCACCCCCCTGCACCTCCAACCCCCTGCTCCAAAGTGGCTACTACACACCTGTAGCCAGGAGGTCACTGCTGCGCAGGGCAGCCACTGCTGAGACCCAGTATGGCTGCTGCAGGTCCTGAGTGCCCTGCATGCCATGTGCTTGCCGGGCCAATGCCAGTGGCTTCTTCTTTGTCAGCCCCCACAAGGCTATAGACCTGCCATGGAGAGAAGGGGTGAGAGGCCTGAGAGGGACACCATCTGCCCACTATGAGCACAGCCCTGGTCCTGTGCTTACCCATCATCGGCACCTGACACCATGTGCTCCTCGTTGATGAGCTGGATACAGTCGATAGAACCCCTGTGACAAGAAGGAGCAACTACCATCAGCTATGAGCAAGCTTTGGGATCCTATTTAGGAGACAAGGGCTCACTGAACCATCAAGCATCTGGGTGTGGGCAGGCTTTCCATGATGTGTAGTATCCACATACCACTGCCCCAGCTGGACCCACCCGATCACAGCCCTCACCCCCACCCCAGACCTACTGGTGCCCAGAGAACACGAGCTGTGACTCCTCGGGGATCTTCCAGAGCCGCACAGAGCCATCCCTTCCCCCTGATGTCACGCAGCACTCCCGGCTCAGGCTATCCAGCCCTGTAATGACATCCTGGTGCCCAAACCTGGACGACAAAACGGCAAATACCTGAAGCAAGTACAACCCTCCATCTGCAGCCTCACCTACACCAGGGCATGCCATGGCAGTGTCAGGGTCTGTGGGGTGTCCTCCCACCCTAAGTCTTACAGGGTCTCCACATATGCGTTCTCTGCCACATTCCAGACCTTGACGGAGCGGTCATGGGAAGCACTATACAGCTGGTGTGTACCCTTACGGAAGGACAGGCCCTGTGGACAGATGGACAGGCCCCAGCAGTGAGGGATGCTGGGAAGGATGCAGTTGCCCAGCCCCCCAGGCATCATGGCTCTCTTCTGACTCACCGAGACAGCATCACGGTGTCCAGTGAAGATGTGCAAGCGCTTGCAGGTGGCTGCATCCCAGATCATGATCAGCTTGTTCCTGTCTCCTGTGGCCTAGTAGACAGCAGGAAATGCCCAAGACCTGCCTCTTGGGGACCCACAGCCCACCTCAGCATCCACTCCCACCCCATGTTCTTTGGGGGTCTCAGGATCCCAATTTTTGCTCTAGTTGGGGCAGGGGCTACTTTAGCTCAGAAAGACACATCTGAGAATGAGATATTGCTCCTCTATGAAGAGATGCACTCCCCATGCCCACCTCTCTGCCCCACACAGCAGTGCCAGCCCCTTCTACTCATACCAGGTACTTGCCATCTGATGAGATGGCCATGCAGAGGATGTGGGACGCATGCCCCATGTGCCGCTCCTCAGTGCCCTTCTTCCCTCCAGGGACCATGCACAGCCTCTTCCCACTTTCCACCTCCCCTGTGGAAAAGGCACCATTATCACCCCCTGAGAACCTTTCACCACTTCAGAAAATGTCAATGAGTCTCCAACAGAGGTTGAAACAATACTAGCAACCAAGCCACCTCTGTGGGCATCCCAAGGTCCTGCTGCTGCAGGGTCCCTACAGGGTTCAGGGTGGGGGAATAGTGAGCCATGGGTCCAAGGGAACACTTGCATTTGATAAGGGAGCCATCCTTGGAAGCAGAAAAGATGAATCTATCATCAGGAGAGATGACGAGGCAGGTGACAGGCAGCTGGTGCCCCCGCAGCACACGGATGCTGGCTGGATCTGGAGGCTGCACCTGCATGGAGAGCAAGATGTGAGCTGGGCTGCCCTGGCCCCTTGCCCAGGCATGAGTGTCTGAGCACGGCCCCCTCTCTTTTCCAGGGCACCAGTGTCTGGCAACTCGGGCGGGAGAAGGGTCCTGGCCTCATAACTGGTAACCAGCATGGCAACGTGGGGTGCTGGCCGTGGCTGTGCCCGAGTCTCCCCCAGAGCCGCTGCTTACAGTCTGTCATCCCCCATCACGGGGCACTTACATCTTTGGCGACCAGACGCTGCAGCCGCCCCTTCTGCTCGAGCTGCGGGAGAAATGGGAGACTGAGCAGAGGCGGCCTCGGCCCCGCGGGGTGGGAGCAGTGCCCACTGCCGCCGCTGGGACCGAGGGTCGCCCTCGCCCCACTGTTTACCACATCCTCCTTCAGCCGGTCACCGATGAGATCCGTCGGCAGAGCCTCTTCCTCCTCCTCCTCTGCCGCCCGCTCCTCTTCTGCAGCGGACACAGTGCATGAAGGCTTAGTTCAGCGCCCGGGGCCGCCCCACCTAGGTACGGGCACTGAGGCCAGGCAGGACTCACCGTGCTGGCGGAGCTCCTCCAGGTACAGCTTGGCTAGACGCAGCTTCTTTTCCTGCGGCGTTTCCTCCACCTCCTCCTCCGCTGCCTCCCGCCGCCGCCGCCGTCCCAACGACGGGCTGCGGGGACAGGTGTGAGCACAGACACACTAACCGGCACCGGCACCGGCACCTCCTTCGGGGCAACGCTTACCTCTCCGGCTCCGAGTCGCTGGACACCTCCTCATCGACAGGTCGGCCGGCAGCCGCACGCGGCCTGCCCTCGGTGCCCGGGACCTGCGGGATGAACCGGGATGCTCAACGGGACGGCTCCGATTACCGGGGCAGTCCCGCCCTCTGCTCGGGCCTCACCGCCGCTCGCGGGCGCCGCCGTGCCGCTCCGCGCGGGGCCTTGCCCCTCCTGCCGCCCGCCGCCGCCGCCATGCCGCCGCTGCACGTGGTGCCCGCCCCGCTCCGCCCCGCGGCAGCGAGCGAGCAGGCTCCACCTCCGCGGCCCCGGTGCCGCCTACCCGCGTCGGGCCCGTCCCGCAGCGGCACCCCGCCCTGGCACTGGGGCGGTGACACTGCTCGACCTCTCAGCGCTGGCGCTGCCCTCTCGCGTTCCTGGGCGCTGTGCCCTGCCGCTTTCGTGGGGTTCTCTGCGCTGCTGGTGCATGTTCAGCTGCTCACTGCCAGCACCCCCAGAGCCCCCTGCCTGCCTGCTCTCAGCCACTCTGTCCCCAGCCTGTAGTGCTGCTTGGGGTTGTTGTGGCCAAAGTGCAGAACCCTGCACTTGGCCTTGTTCAGTCTCATCCCATTGGCCTCTGCCCACCCATCCAGCCTGTCCAAGTCCCTCTGCAGGGCTCTCCTAGCCTCCAGCAGCTCCACAGCTGCTCCTAGCTTGGAGTCATCTGCAAACTTACTGATGCTGCACTCAGTCCCCTGGGCCAGATCATCGATAAAGATGTTGAACAGGGCTGTGCGCAGCACTGATCCCTGGGGCACACCACTAGTTTGAGTCCAAGCCCCAACAGTTCCGAGGGGCCCCCCAGGGGTCTGGAAACAGCGGGGGAGCCCTGCTGACGCTCGCCCAACTACAGACCGGCCATTCCCTGCCGGGGACTCGCTCCCGCCAGCCACCCCCGGGACGCAGCCCGGTTGGCAGAGTCCCACGGCCGTGCGAAGGGGCGCCGGGGCCCGGCTAGGGAAGGCGGCCGGGATAGAGGCAGCGGCAAGCAGTGGGTCGGGACGTGGCAGTGGGTACATATGCGAACCCCGCCCCACTCGGGCGCTCAGCGGGTGGGGAAAAAGGGAGAGGGCCTCCGGCCGCGAGGGGGCGCGACTCGGGCCCAGAGATGTGGCGAGGCGGAAGTGAGCGACGAGAGCGGAAGTGGCGGCGGCGGCTGGGACGGCAGCTCGGTACGGGCGAAATGGGGCCCAGGAGAGGGGGGGAGAAGGGAGGAGAGAAAGGGAAAGGGAGATGGATCAGTGATGGATCAATTAAAGAGGCGGTGATGATGCGATCAGCGATGCGTTAGTGATGGATCAGAGGTGGCGTCAGTTGCGGGATCGGTGATAGGTCAGTGAGGGGTCAGTGAGGAGTGAGGTCTGGGTTGGTGATGGGGCCCGTGGCGGGTCAGTGATGGCTCCGTCACCAGCCACTGGTGTGCAGGAGGTGCAGCCGTGGAGCAGGGCAGCGATCACCTGGGTGGAGCCGTTCGGGTTCGTATGCCACGTGTGGGTGCACTGTGTTTTAGAGTGCTTGTCGAGCGCAGGAGAGGTGTGTGCCCTGTGTGAGAATGCAGCCTGACATGGGTGAGGGCCGTGCGAGGGCCCGGGCAGACCTGTCATCCGCTCTGCGGAAGCAGATCCAAGAGCTGTGGTTGGCCATGACCTGGGCTGCTTCCTGCTGCAGTGTTGCGCAGGCACCGAGGGCGCGGGAGCCAGCCGCATCAGGCAGGGTGAGTGTGGGCAGCGGGAGTGCCAGCGAAGTGGGCGGCAAGCCGGGTGGTCGTGAGCAGGGTGAGCAGTTCTGTCCCTCTGGGCAGGGGTTGGAGAGTGGCAGGTATGGGAGGGAAACTAGACACCAGGGTGGGCAGAGTTTGGCAGAAGCAGGCAGGAGGAAAGGTGCTGGGGCAGCTTACCCTCTGCTCAGGGCCTTTCTGAGTTCAGGAGAGAACTAAGAGCGTTTTGGTGTGGGCTTGCTGGGGAGACAACAAGTAATTGTCACACATCTAGGGGTGCCAGTGGGGCCTTATGGTGCTGTGTGGCCTCTGAAGCTGAGAGTATGGGCTGGGCTGGGAGTTGAGGGTCATGGAGATGTGCAGGGGGAGGGAGGCTGTGACTTTAGAGGGGCATCCTGATGGGACAGGGGGCAGGCCCAGCCCCTACACCGTTCAGAGCAGGAAGCAGGACAGTTTGCAAGCAGGGCAGTTTGCTCAACTCCAGTCTGTAAGCCAGCACAGCAGTTCCTCCTGCCTTCTGTCTGTGTCTTCTCCTTTCAACGGGAACGGCTGCCGGGCCAGGAGAGGGGTCCCTGCTTGCTCGGATTGTGGCTGGAGACTTCTGGCTCCATAGTGGTCGGTGGGGTCCCCATCATGCCTCTGCATGGGTGTGGTGTGGCTGGGATCTGCTCAGCTCCATGGTGCTGCAGCCCTCTCTTACAGGCCAGAGATGTGTAGCTAATCTCAGGTAGATGCTCAAGTGACAGAAGCTGGTAGCAGGGCTGGGGAGGGGGCAAGGTCAGCCCTATGCCTCCTGCCCCTTTGCTGGCTCAGTGGTGCTAGACCTGCCCACAGGTCTTATACCATGGGTGCCTGGAGCCAGCACCATGCACCACTTCCCTACTGTGGTGCTGTCATTTGGCCTTGAACCTGCCACTAACCTCTGCAAACCCATCTGACTGTTCTGCTGGGGAGCTGCACCTGCACCGGGGCTGGTACCAGGTTGGGAGGGGACACATGAGGTCTGTTGCCTTCTGCCTCGTAAGCTGTGGCCTGCTTGGTCTCCTGTCAGTGAGAAGAATGGGCTCTGTGTCGGAGGAACTCAGCCTGGTCCCCCTGCACCAGAGGCCGGAGCTGCTGGAGGCCTGCGCCGAGCTGCTGGGCGAGGAGTGGGGCAAGAGCCGGGCGTCGCGGCTCCACACGCTGCAGCGCTCCTCGGACGCCTTCCCTGCCTGCCTGCTGCTGCTGCGGAGCCAGCGCCCTTCTGAGGCCCCGGCTGCTCGGGAGGGTCCCTACCAGCTTGTGGGACACGTCCGGCTCTCCCGTGTGGCTGGCCGGCCCCATGACCTCTTTTTGGAGAGTGTGGTGGTTCCCCGGGCACTGCGGGGCCAAGGCTATGGGCGGCAGCTGATGGAGGCCACTGAGCGGTGGGCGCGGGCTCGGGGCTTTGGCTGCCTGCACCTTACCACCCACGACAAGCAGCATTTCTATGCCCACCTGGGTTTTGTCCTGGGTGAGCCGGTGCAGAGTGTGGCCTTCCTCAGCCCCGCCATATCCACTGAGGTGCTGCGGCTCTTCTCCACCTGTCCCAGCACTGCCACCACCACGCGAAAGGTGCCCACTGCACCGCCGCCTCCCCTCCTACCCCCTGCTGCTCCCCCACCCCCACCCCCAACGACCGTGATATGGGCAAGGGGAGTTCTGGCTGAGAGCAGCGGACAGAGCCTCCTGGAGACCCCCCACCGCGATGCCAAAGGGCTGCCCATCTTTTGGATGAAGAAGAACATCTGAGCAGGCCCAAAGCTAGTGATTAAAAGCAGTGCAGGCAGGGGCTGCCTGCCCCAGTGCTGCCTGACTGCCTGGCATTCTTAGGAGCTGGCACCAGCTCTCCCAGCCTCCACAGTTTGCCCTAGCCCCATTCCTAGGGTGGATGGTCTCTGCTCCCTGCCCTGCCCAGCTCCCAGGTTGCCCAGTCAGGTCCTTAAGACCACCAGCATAGCAGGGAGCTGTGCCAACCCCAGGCTTTAGGGTTAGCACTGGTCCCATGAGCACTGCCCAGTCCCACCAGTGTCTTCCCAGAATGCTCACTGTGGGGCAGCTGGGGCTGATGGCATACTGTGCCCACCAGCATGACTGCCACTGAGCAGCCTGAAGAAACTCAGACATGACATAGCTGGGTGGCACTGGGGGCACAGGCCTGTGCCAGTGTAGGCTGCAGGGTGCCTGCAGCTGCGCTGCCCCAGGGGTAGCCAGCAGTGAGAGCTGGAGATACGGGAAGGTCAGGGAGAGTGTTAGGCACGCACCAGGGGATTAGCACTGTCCTTGCTGCGTCACCCGTGCCCCAGGCTTGTCCTCTGCCTAATCCCCTTACCCTGGGCAGCTGACCAGCACTAGACAGGGTCACCCAGCCCACTCCAACCCTGTTAGGCTGGGGGAATGGAGCTGCCCCTTTGCTTCAGCATGCCTTCTGGGGGGCTCAGTCCCTCAGCAGGGCACCCAGCCAGGCTAGGTCTTGATAGAAAACGGGCAAGAGGGAGTCATGGTGCCCTTGCTACAAGCAGGGCTAGGATCCAGCAAGGAAACTCAGGTTGGTGGCTTGTAGTGACAAACCAGGGCCATGCCATGACTATGGTGGTACAGGCAAGGACTCTGGGCACCAACAGCAGAAGTGCACACTGGTGGCTCTGAGGCAGGAGGTGTCTGAAACCTCCAAGTTTGTTGAGTCCCATGGGATTTGGGGTGTGCAGAATGTGCCTGTGGGGCAGTCTGGGCCATCATGTGCCGGAGTGGCTGTGCCAGTACAGCTGGAGTGCCTGCTGCACCCTGCTGCCTCTTCCCAACCACTTTCCTTTCCCTGCAGGGTACCGGCCCTGTGGGCAGCCAGTGACACAGGATGGTGCTGGTGCTGGTGCTGGTGCTGTGGGCCTGCCTTGTGCTGGGCATGGCCAGCAGGGAGAGCCCAGCACCAGAGCCTCTGATGGGCTCCCAGCCATTTGCTGTGGTGTGGAATATCCCCACTGGCCGCTGCCAGCGTCGCTTTGGTGTGAGGCTGCCCCTTGGTGACTATGGCATCGTGGAGAACCTGGATGGCCACTTTACTGGCCAGAACATCACCATCTTCTACAAGAACAAGTTTGGGCTGTACCCTTACCTGTCACAGCAGGGTGTTGCCCAGCATGGGGGCATCCCCCAGCGGGTCCGCCTTGGTGCTCACCTCACCAGGGCGGCTGGGGACATCCGCCTCCTCCTGCGCCCTGACTTCCACGGCCTGGCCGTGGTGGACTGGGAAGAGTGGAGGCCCCTCTGGAGCCAGAACTGGGGGGCCAAGCGGATCTATCGGGCGGCCTCGGAGCAATGGGTGCGGGACTGTCACGGTCCGCTGCCAGCACGGCAGCGGCTCCGGCTGGCCCGGTGGCAGTTCGAGCAGGCTGCACAGGTGCTGATGGAGGAGACACTTCTGCTGGGGCGCACCCTGCGGCCAGGCGGGCTCTGGGGGTTCTACCGCTTCCCTGACTGCCTCAACGGCAACTGGGCCAGAGAGGCCAACTACACTGGGCGGTGCCGGCCATCGGAAGTGCAGCGTAACAACCGACTGGGCTGGCTCTGGGCCGCCTCCGCCGCCCTCTACCCCAGCATCTACCTGCCGCCGCTGCTGCCGCCCGCCCTGCGCCGCCGCTACGTGCACCACCGGCTGCGCGAGGCGCTGCGCGTGGCCGCCTTCGGGGCCGGCGGGACGCTGCCCGTGGTGGCCTACTCCCGCCTCTCCCTCCGCCGCTCGCCCGGGTTCCTGCAGCTGGTGAGAACCGTGGGGCCGGGGTTCTGCTGCTTCCCAGTTTGCAGCCCGAGTGCCCTGTTCGCATCTCGCTTTCCCCGGCAGGCTGACCTGGTGCACACCGTCGGGGAGAGCGCGGCGCTGGGCGCGGCGGGACTCGTGCTCTGGGGAGACAGGTCCTACTCCCGCTCTGCCGTGAGTATGGCCTCTGGCTGCCCTGCTGCAGCCGCCGCGCAGCGGGCAGCTGGAGGTGGTGTGGGCACGCCGTGCATGGGAGAGGCACATCCGCTGTGCCAGCTGGGGAGGGGTGCCTGAGGGGACTGCAGTGCTGGGCAGAGGTTTCACTGGTGCTTCTCTCTCCAGGAGACGTGTGCCAGCCTGCGCCACTACCTTGTGTCCACCCTGGGTCCTTACGTGGCCAATGTGACGGCAGCAGCCCAGGAGTGCAGCTACAGACAGTGCCATGGGCATGGACGCTGCGTGCGCCGGCAGCCCCAAGACCTGGGCAGCCTCCTGCACCTCGGCTCTGGTGCCAGTCTGCTTGCCTCTTTCCGCTGCCATTGCTTCCGTGGCTGGACTGGCGAGGGCTGTACCCAGCAGGTCCAGCCTGGCCCTGCTACCTCCTGCCTGGTGCCCACCCACACTCGTGGCCTCTATGGGCACAATGATCTCTCACCCTCTGACGCTTGTCTGCGACAGGGCATGTGGAGCTGGTGACCAGGGCTGAGGACCACTATGGTCCCTTATCATGGCAGTGCTACTGTACAATGCTTCCTATGGTCTCATTAACTTAAATAAAGCCTCCTGGCACAGCTGGCATGGTCTTTGTAAGCAAAGATGAGGAGGGGTGTTCCGTGGTGCCTCCAGTCAGCACAATTACCACTGCTGCTAAGAGGCAGCAGAGTCCCCAGTTTGGCTGTGCTGCAATTTCATAGTAGCAGCACCCTTACCCTGGGAAGTGGGCATAGGGCACCATCACGGCCTGCTCTCCCTTTGCTGCACTGGCACCGTGCTGCCAGCAGCCTTGACCATGTAAATAGCCCCCCTTGCACACAGCTATTTTTATCCCCCCCCTAAACTGTATTTCTCACTGTCCTATTTTAAGCAGTGCAGTTGGTGCATCACGAACCCAGTGCCCAGCTCCCAGGGGCCCCACACCACCTCGCTGCCCACTCACGCTGCTCAGGCACAGGGAGCCATGCCCAGGGAGGCTGGAGAAGGTAGGCTAGGGAGTGGGCTGGGGGCTGGCAGGGACCCTGGCACCCCAGGGGGGAGTGGGTGGTACAGGGCTATGATGTTGGGATGGAAACAGTGGTCAAACATTGCCCTCCTCCACAGGGACTACAGGCACAGATGCCCGCCTTGGGAAGAAGGGAGTCCTGGAGGGCTGTAGGCACAGGGCAGCAGGTTTTGAGCAGCTGGCTGGCACAACCCCCCACACCAAATCTGCATGACCTGCTGTGCCTCACAGCAATAGGGGCTGTGGATGCAGGTGATGGAGATGCATCCAGGCCAGTCCCCAGCCAAAGACAGGGCTGTAGGGATACCCCGGGGGTACCCTGGGCACCAGCTGAGGACCCCCAGCCTTGACACTTGCCAACCCAAACAGAGGCACACAATGCCTTGGTGTCAGCAGAGCAGCTCCATGCTACCCTGCGACACATCACTGACACTGGGAGAGAATGGGAGTATGCACAGTGCCCCTCTGCCTTGCCCTGCCATGTTCACAGACCCTGAGCCATGCTTGCTGCTCAAAAATGCAGATGCTCTGGAAAAATGCTTTCCCTCTACCCCAGCGTGGGCATGGGCACTTCCCCAGTTGCTGCTGGAGCCATGTCTCCTAAAAGCATCCCCTTCCCATGGCGGATCTGGGCAGTGGACAGCACACACCTTACATCTCTGTCCATGCACCCCTAAGCAGCACATGAGCACGATGCCCATGGGGTAAAGCCAAGCCATGCTGCAGGCTAGGAGCTGGCATTGCCCTACCCCTGCCTGCTGGCTCCAAGCTGGCCCAGAGGAGCACCAGCCAGCCCTGCAATGCCTGGGCTGCTGGGCTGGGGAGATGTGAGGCACATTCTTGTCTCCAGCTAGGACCGAATTCCAGCCCCACTAACAAGGCTCTGGGATTGTGGCCACCAGATGCCCGCTAACTGCCCTGATGACAGCTCCAGGGAGGAGACAGTCAGCACTTATTCACCTGCAACCATAGCCCTGTGCCAAGGGAACACTGGCACTGGCTGCTTGCTCAAACACAGCACTAGGCTTGTGTCAAAGTTGGGGCCACCTCTGGAATGGAGTCTAGTACCCACAGGGGCGCCCAGGGCAGGGTCCACACTCACCCTCTACCTCCACTCTCAGCAGACAGCATGGGAAGGGCTGAGGGCACCATGCCAGCAGAGCCTGGGGACCCAGATGGCAGCGACCCTGGAGCCATTAGTCTGCGCCCGGTGGAGTCCATCAGCGACCTGCACTGGGCCTTGGCTGGGCACAAGGGTGCAGAGGGTGAGAACAGGGTGTGGGGGGCCCATACTAGCCCTGGCCATGCCATGCGCCAGACTCTGACCTCTTGTTTCCCCTGCCCACAGGCAATGGCCCAGCTCTCTCCAGTAGCCTGCATCAGCCTCGATCTCGCCCCATGCCCCCCAGCCCCACGGTGCTCCTGCCCACCCTGCGACCTGCACCTGCTGCCAGCTCCTGCCCCTGCCTGGGCCCCAGTCAACCCCTGCTCCTGGCCCTGCTGGGGCTCCTGGCCCTGACGAGCCTGGTCCTGGCCACTCTGGCTGTCTATCTAAGCGGTATGTGGCACTGGGCAAAGGAGGGAGGACTGGGGGGCTGGGGAAGGACCAGACTGCCCATCCCCAGTGTATCTCTGTCCTGTCCCTGCAGTCCTACAGAGCCAATCGGTGAGGGCACTGGCCCAGTGGCTGGAGAGCCAGGAAGACGCCGTGCACCAGCTGCGGGCAGCCAGCAGGCAGCTCTGGGCTCACATCAATGCCAGTGCTGAGCCTGGCGGGCACCGCTGAGCTGTTCCCAGCCCCACCACAGGGCCACCATGAGAAGGGACAGCAAAGGGCAGGAGTGGGGGAGCAGTCAGCCCCACCACCCCCTCATCCCACTCATACCTGGCAGCATCGCCCCACAGGGTGCAGGTGGTGGCAATCCTGGTATCCACCCCAGGCTACAAGAAAAAGGGACAGGGCTGCAAGGATGGGCACCCACCCCAGTGACAGCCCTTCCTCTTCACAAGGCAGAAAGCACCCTCCAATTAGCCTTTTAATTACCTCCCATTACCAAAGTCTTAGAAAATCATCACCACAGATACATTCCCAGGGTGGCAGGCACTCCCGGCTGGCATGACCCCATGCCCACCTGAGCAGCAGCCCCTCAGGCTGCACAGGCAGCATCAGGACTCACCTGCTGTGCCACCCTCCCTTTAATTGATTTCCCACAATAGAACTGTTTCATATAAAGCATTTGGCTGAAAAAGGGTTCAGAGCATGCAGCTGGCAGGGCAGGAAGCACCTGCCACCCACACCACTCTGCCACTACCCGATGTCAGGCAGGCTGCAGAGGCAGGGGCTGTGCACAGCAGAGCAGGGTAAGGAGCTGAAGAAGCACTCCTGCTACAGGCACAGACACCAGGGCCAGGTCCCCTCAGCCCTGTATGGCTCTGCCCTCCCACCCAGCCCTTTAGGATATGCCAGGCCACTCTGGTGCCCCTGCAGGGCTGCGGAGGGGGTAACACAAGCCCTGCCTCTGAGGGGGTTGCAGGAGACCTGTGAGACCCCCTCCCTCCACAGCACCCAGCCACAGAGCAGGCACATAGCAGCATGCCACCACCTGCTCTTCTTGTATCCTTTTTTTGGTTAAAAAAATAAAAGAGGGGGCAGCCCCTGGCGGGGCAGCTCCAGGCATTAAATACTCTGCTGTACATGAATAAAAGCCCGAGGGCTGGGGGCACCTGCCCCTCACAGTGCTGGGTCTGCAGTCCAGGTGGGCTGAGGACTGTCCCACTCCGCCTGTCACAGGATGTCTGCTCGCTTGTCCCGCACCCGGCTCCGGGCTTTCGTGCGGGCTTTGAAGGCAGCTGAGTTGTAGAGGTGCTGTGAGAAAAGAACAGATGGGTTAGCAGGTCCTGGCTTCTCACCTCCCAGACACACTCAGGCACTTGGCTGTAGCCCGTAGCAGTGTGGGACGGGTCTGCAGGCAGGAGCCTGGGTGGGGGCACCAACCTTCTCAAAGCGGGAGACCTTGCTGGTTTTCAAAGTGGCCGCATCCAACACCAAGGGGGGTCCAAGTCCAAAGATCTCCCGTAGCAGGTCATTGTTCTGGGGAAGCAATGGCACATTAGCACCCACCAGCACCGGCCCAGCACCTCCCAGCACAGCCGCTTGGCCCTTACCTGGAGGTGGTGACAGATGCCGGAGCCCAGCACCTCTTTAAAGACCTGGTAAGTCCGCTGGCGTGCCCAGCTGTCCAGGTACATGCACTCCAGGCCAAACCGGACGGTCTCCTCCTGGTACTCCCCGTTCTGAGTGGGGAGAGGAGCATCAGCAATAACCTGAGCACCCACCCTGTGTGTCCCCCAGCATGCAGCACATGGGAATCGCTAAGCGGCAGCTGCACAGCCAGGGGCTCAATCGGGTGGGGCACTGCCAGGCTCCAGTACCTCGATGAAGTGCAGGATGTCCCGGAAGATGGAGTGTTGCTTCCGTCGGTCTGTCTTGGCTCGGTACTTGTTGCTCTCAGTAGCCAGGATCTTGAGCTGGGCACACAGGAACTCTGTATCTTGGTAATACAAGTCTTCCTGCCAAATAACCAGGGGGATTTGGAGAAGACAAAGCTCCAGGCACTGCCCACCACTGCCATCACCACAAAAGGCCTGGAGGATCACTGGGGCAGCTTCCCTGCCTGAGGACCTGCTGGTGATGCCAGCCTGGAGCATCTCAATGCTGTTAGGGCACAGGCAAAGTGTTGGTGCCAGTAGGTCTCTGCTGCCTGCCTACCTGCTGCTTCCTACTGCTGCAGCACCCCAACATACCTCCAAGTCTTGGGCCAGCTCAAAGATCAGCGCAATGGTTTCCCCAGCCAGGATACGCAGAGTGACACTGCTGCTGGACAGCAGAGGGGGCAGCTTCAGCCAGCGACTAGGACAGAAAGGTAGGAGAGCAGTCAGAGGGTCTGGGCACCACTTCAGGGGCTCCCTCCTCCACAGGCACCACAACTTCACACCAGCCCCTGCACCCCCGCAACACCCCACTCACTTGTCCAAAATACTCTTGATGTGGGAAGGAGGGCAAATAGTGAGGAGCAGGGACCATGACTGCAGCGCACTGCAGTGCAGAGGGCCATGCTGGGTAGTTCCTGAGGCCACATCACCCATGCTGGCAGGGCTGAAGATGCCCTCCAAGCAGGACAGGCATAAGATCAAGTCCTAGAAGGGAAAACCCACCTGTCAGACAACAGCTGCTAGGAAGACACCACAATGAAGCCACACACTGGAAGTGGATTCAACCTGCCCAGGCACAGCAGGAGCTCTATGGGGCAGAAGAGACTCCTTCACCCAGGACATCCCAGCTCTGCAAGTTGGACTTCCCTCCCAGCTAAGCCCCATGCTGCCCAGAGTAGAGGCTGTCACTTGTATCTTGGCACCATGGGCTACGGACAGATGGCATGGCAGGCCTCTGGGTGTAGGGGTATGGGCAACATCCAGGTGCAGTTACCTCGAGGTCAGCAGCAGCAATGTAGCAACACATGCCCAGAGCCATGGCACACTGGGGAGAAATGTGGGGAAAAGGCAGTAAGGAGGCAGTGCTGGGACAGATCGAGTGTCCAGCCAAGTGGAAGTAGGGCTGGAGTGCCCCTGCTTTACCCCACTGTTCCCTATGGCATCCAATCCTGCTGCCCTGTCATGACTGCAGGAACCCCCAGAGGCACTGCCTGAGGTACTCCTGTGCGCAGGAGAAAAGGGGCCAGGCCTTACGCTCTGCCGGGCGCCAGGGCTGGCTGTGCTGTCTGTCAGGACACTGATGAGCAGAGGCTTCAGGCTGTGAAACAACTCTTCCCCCTCCGGGCCAGAACCCATCTGGAGGCAGAGGAGGGTGAGGACGGTGCCCGCCAGTGCCTGTTCCTCCCCTTTACCTGTGAGCAGCACAAGACACCCCACTCAGACACTGGTCACTGCCCCCACCACTCCCAGCCCTGGTGGCTGCCTGCACCCAGACCTTTCTTGAGACACTTCTCGAGGGAGTCTGTGAGCATGAGGCGACGCTCCAGCAGGAACTCGGAGAGGATTCTGGAGGAGAAGGCCAGGCGCAGGCTCTGCAGTGCTGTTTGACGCATCTTGGTGCTACGGGAGACCGTGGGAGGTTACAGGATGGGTTGGTCCGGGACTGGGCATGCCCCTACTCCTGGCTGGCAGTGCTAGTAGGGATGGACAGTGTGCAAGGCTGCCCACAAAGGGTGCCAGCTGCTACAGACCTCTTATCCAGGAGGTTGTCCATGTGCTCCTTCAGCCTGTCCTCTGCCTCCTCCTCCTGGCCTTGCTCACCCGCCGCCTCATTCCCTGCTGAGGCAGCACCAACGTCAGGAAGGTGCTTGGGTGCCAAGGCAGGAGGCCCACGGGTGTGGGACACGGCAGCAGCACTGCCTCCCACGGGAGGACTGCCCCGGGGCTCACCTGCGCCCTCCTCGGCGGGGCTGGTCCCCTCACTGGCGCTGCTGCAGTGGCTCAGCACCTCGCTGCCAGCCTCCTCCTCGCTGGCGGGCGAGCGAGCTCGGGCGCTGCCGGGGCCACCTGCAGGGGGAGTTTGCGACAGGAGGCTGTCACCCAGGGCCTGACCGCACCGCAGAGGCCGCTGAAGCAGACGCCTGAGACTTGCGCGGGTCGTGGGACCCGTGCAGCTCACGGGGCCTGTGTGGCCCCCCGCGGTCCGCTGCCGGGACGGGAGGGCACGGCAGGCCAGGCCATAGCATGGCAGGCCAGGCCAGGCCAGGCCAGATCAGGCCAAGGGGGCTCGACCCGACTCGACGGTTCACACGGCCCCGCCACCCACTCCGTCCCGCTCCGCCACCTTCCCGCCCTGCGCCGCGCCCGGGACCCCACTCACGGCGCGCGGCGCGGCGGGAGCGCGGCATGGCCAGCGCGCGCGGACCCCACGCCCCTCCTCCCCTGCCGCCAGGCCCCGCCCCTGGCCCCGCCCCCCGCGCGGCCCCCTGGGAGCGCCGCCGCCAGCAGCGGTCGCCCCGCGCTGCGCCTCCCGGCATGCCCCGCTCGGGGTACCGGACCCGGCGGCGTATGGAGCTGGGCGCTTGCTTGCCCCGCTCGGGGCACCGGACCGGCGGCGTACGGAGCTGGGCGCTTGCATGCCCCGCTCGGGGTACCGGACCCGGCGGCGTACGGAGCTGGGCGCTTGCATGCCCCGCTCGGGGCACCGGACCCGGCGGCGTACGGAGCTGGGCGCTTGCTTGCCCCGCTCGGGGCACCGGACCCGGCGGCGTACGGAGCTGGGCGCTTGCTTGCCCCGCTCGGGGCACCGGACCCGGCGGCGTACGGAGCTGGGCGCTTGCTTGCCCCGCTCGGGGCACCGGACCCGGCGGCGTACGGAGCTGGGCGCTTGCTTGCCCCGCTCGGGGCACCGGGCCCGGCGGCGTGCGGAGCTGGGCTCTTGCTGCTGGCTCTGCTGTCCGTGCTCGGCCCCCTGGCCCTGCTCCTGCCTCTCTGCCCTAGCCCTGGCCCTGCCCTGGCCCTGCGTTCATCTCAACACGAAAGTCTCTTTCCCTAGCTATGGTCCCAGCTAGCCTGTATCATACGAAATTGCATGAACTTAGGTATTTAAAGGGTGGCTACAGAGAAGACTCCTTCATGACAAGGACTCGCGTGGAAAAGATGAGTGGTAAGAGATACAAGTTACTCCTAGGGAGATTCCAGTTGCACGCCAGAGGAAAATGTTTACATCAAAGACAGCCACTGGAATAACCTCCCAAGGGAAGCGGTGGAGCTCCTACCACTCGGCACGTCTAAGATCTGTTTGGACAGGGTGTTCAGCCTTCCTACCTAGACTCTGTCTGTCTCAAGAAAGGTTGGACTAGATGATCCTTCGGGATCCTTTCCAACTTCTGATTCTTATCAATATAATTTACATTGTATATTGCATAGTTACCATTCGCTAGGCATGACTGCAAGACAGCTTGTTGCCAGGAGGCAACCTGAGGTACGGCATGGCAGCACCCAGCCTCTCCAACACCTGCCTGAGACTTGTGTTGTCTGGCTTCGCTGCTCAGTGCCTGTAGGAAGACTGACACCAGGGACACCTAGACAAGGATGAAAGGATGATAACAGAATGGTCTGGGATGGAAGTGATCTCCAAAGGTCATCCAGTCCAACCCCCTGCACTCAGCAGGGACATCCTCCACTAGATCATGTTGCCCAGAGGCCTATCCAGCCTCACCTAGAGTATCTCCAGGGATGATGACACCATAGAGATGTACTGGCTTTGCAATTAGGTGGAAGAGGGATAGTTAGGGATTGGTCAAACTGTGCTGCACTACAGTGTTTGAAGGGTGTGAACCCAATGTGAAAAGATTTGGGGTGTCCTGCTTTGTCTGGGACACCCTATGGCTGTAAATGAAAAGAATGTCTTGTTCTTGGTGTCCCAGCCTCACTCCTCATGCTGAACGGAGCAGGTGATAGGCTTCCTACAGCTGTCCCTGCACCTCTGCATACTTGCCCATGGCGCTGCTCTTCTACTGCTCATGCCTGTATCTCTGCTTCTGTTGTTGTCCCTATCTCAGCCTGTATGCCTGCCTCACTCTTGTATAAATACCTGCTTCTGTGCCCAGTCTTGCCAGTCACTGTCTCTGCCCATAACATTGCCCATATCTACATTGCCACTCCAAAAAAAAAGAGACACCCGTCCCTGCTCCTGCCCATATCCCTGCTCTAGCCGTGTCGCTGCTCCTGCCAGCCCGTGTCCCTGTCCAAATCCCTGTCGTTGTTTCCACCTCTAGCCTGTCTCAGTCCTCGTCCATTCCCCTGCCCTGCTCACGGCTCCCACGGTGCCTCGGAGGCGATGAGAGACAGGGAGGGGGCAGCCCTTTGGACTTTCGTTTTCGGCTTCTGGGAGCAGAAATCGAAAGTGGAGCGGGAATAGAAACTGCGATTTCCCAGCTCTGCCGCAGCTGCAGCTTAAGGCAGCGCGGGCAGCAGCGTCCCTATCGCCTGCCGCTCCCGCCGCAGCGGGGAAGTACCAGGACCCCCGGTGGCACTGGCACTGACAGTGTCCCGCTGACGGGGAGCACTAGTAGCTCCCATAATGCTGCCACTGACCGTGTCTCATTATCTGCGATGACACTAGGACCCCCGGTGGCACTGGCACCGGTTACATCTCGTTGCCAATAGTGATTTTAGGACTGTTGGTGACCAGCTGCGTCCCATTGCCTGAGGTGACACTAGGGCCTCCAGTGGCAGTGGCCATATTCCATGGTTGTGGTGGCACCAGAGATCGCTAGCACCAGACACATCCATTGCCTGGGATGAAACCGTGCTACCGGCACGAGCCGTGTCCCAGCGTTGTCCACCCCATCTCTGACACTTGAGCCCTTAGTGTAGGCACAGGCAGGCGCTGGTGCAGGCAGGGCAACCTCAGCCCCCAGGCAGGGCTGGCTCCGGGTCCTTCGTGATGGGACACCACCTCCTGCCAGCTAGGCACTCAGCGGAGACTGTGGGCAGCAGCCCCCCGGCGAACTGGGGGCTGGAGATAGGCAAAACCTTGGGGCTGGGGCCACCTTAACTTCCCGGCGATGACGCCATGGGGGCGGTGACCCGGGGAGGTTTAAAAGCTGCTACTGACAAGCAGCACTGGGGTATTGATTCAGGAGGGGCTGTAGTCACGGCTGGCAGGATGACATCCACGAACGATCTTTGGGAGGTGCCCCCCAACAAGCTGGACCACTGGATCATGGAGGTCCTGCAGCCCAGCACGGATTTCTGCATGGAGGTGAAGAAGACAGTGAAGAATATCTGCAACTTCTTGAAGGAGCAGTGCTTTGAAAACATCCGTGTCCACAAGACTGTCAAGGTGAGCACTATCTGGCATGGGGGACAGCTGGCACCCCTGCTGCCACCCTTACCTCTGTCCTCCTGTTCTAGCTTCTGCCCTACCTCATTTCCCCCTGGCAGTTCCACAAATGGTGACAGGTGACCCCTGTGCCAAGGGGCAGTGGCACTGAGTAGGCAGGGTATCTCTCTGCAGGGTGGCTCAGCAGGCAAGGGCACGGCACTGCAGAACAAATCCGATGCTGATGTGGTGCTCTTCCTCAGCTGCTTCGTCAGCTACCAGCATCAGAAGCAGGAAATAAAGCATATCCTGGATTTGATCAAGGAGAGGCTGGACGCCCGCAAGGAGAGCTTGGCTTTCACAGTGCGTATGAGTAGCCCCAGTTACAAGGGCCCTGACAATACACGACGCTCCCTCAGCTTCACTCTCCGCTCCCAGGACGCTAAGGAGTCCATTGAGGTGGACATTCTGCCTGCCTATGATGCCTTGGGTAAGAGCTGTGGGCTGGTGCAGGGCTGAGCTGCAGCATTAGCACTGGGCGGGTCTCACCCTCCTTCTCACCCCATAGGACAGGTGAGCAAGTATACCCCACCAAAGGCAGAGGTGTATGTGGAGCTCCTGAATGCCCATGGTGGTCCTGGGGAGTTCTCTCCTTGCTTCACTGAACTGCAAAAGGCATTTGTGAAGCGTTGCCCAGCCAAGATGAAGAACCTCCTGCGCCTGGTCAAGCACTGGTACAAGGAGGTGAGGGGCTGTCTGGCTTCCTTGATACTCACCAGGAACCCACCCTGATCAGCTCTCATACCTGTCTCCATCTTCACCCCAGATGCTGAAGCCACGATATCCTAAAGCTGACCTGCCTCCAAAGTATGCCCTGGAACTATTGACCATCTATGCCTGGGAGGAGGGTACAAACTCCAGCCAGAGCTTCAACACGGCTCAGGGCTTCCGTACAGTGCTGGAGCTGCTGCGCCGGCACCAGGAGATCTGCATTTACTGGCAGACATACTACTCACTCCAGCACAGAGAGATTGGTGCCCACATCAAAAGTCTGCTGCACAGTCCCTGGTGAGGACCTTGTATGATGGGACTTGTGCCATGCACCCCATGGCACTGCCTGGGGCTGATGGCAGTGCCTGCCTTCTGTTTGCAGCCCCATTGTCCTGGACCCTGCTGACCCCACAGGGATCCTGGGCCAAGGCAAGGATTGGGACTTACTGGCACAGGAGGCAACCTACCACCTTTCGCTGCCCTGTATCAAAGACACCCAGCCCTGGGATGTACAGGTAAGGCTGCTTGTGCCAGCAAGCACCACAGCCCCCATGCCTCTACCAGCTTTGTATACCCACTCTTCTGTCCCCACAGCCAGCCCGGCCTGTGACGATTGACGTGAAGCAGCTGACAGGCATTTCTGTCCTGACAATAACTGTCAGCCCAAGCACCACCATCTGGCAGCTGAAGGAGAAGATCGAGCAGGCGTCGGGCATCTCCCGGTACAAACAGCGTTTGGCGAAGCAGGAACAAGACGCGAGCACCCCTCTCCTTCTGGATGGCAAGACCTTGGCCGCCCTCGGCATCTTCTACAACACCACACTGGTGCTGCTGCAGACCGAGCCCCAGGCGATAGAGGTCTTTGTGAAGGATGACAAGAACCGGACCACCACATACACTGTGCAGCCCACTTCCACTGTCCGTCAGCTGAAGGAGCAGATCCACATGCGGCAGGGGCCTCCTGCTGACCAGCAGCGCCTGACGTACGGCTCCAGGGAGCTGGAGGACCGGCACACACTGGCATACTATGATGTCCAGCCCAGGAGCACCATCTACATGCTCCTGCGGCTTCGTGGCGGTGCAGACCCTCAGCTGCCTGCCTGCTCGTTCTCCTGAGCATTGCCCCAAACACCACCCCACACCTCTGTACCACAGTGTCATGCTGGAAATAAATGCCGTGGCAGATCTCTGTGTTGCTTGCTGAGTTGGAGGTGGTGCTGAGTGGTAGGGGGGATGGTCATAGCTGGACTGCATCGGCATGAGGAGATTCTTCAATGCCACTGGCTGCTAGGATGGGTGCAGAGCAGTGGTGTTGCTGAAGTCTGGGGTACGTGGTGGGGTCTGGAGTGCCAACCTAGTGCCAGCTTGACCTCAAGAATAAAAGGTTCCATCCTCTGCCTCCCTTCTTCCTGCTCCTGACTGCAGCAGCTTTTAAGCCTTCTCAGATCATGACCCCGGGCACTGCTGGGCACTGCTGGGAGCTTAAAGTGGCCCCAGCACTTTGCCTCCCCTCCAGTTTCTGTTCCAGGCTGGCTCCTGCCCAGGATCCCTTAAGGATGCCCTGGCAGGAGATGGTGTCCCACCACTGGGATGTTCACCCGTGGACTGGGGGCGCCCTGTCTGCGTCAGCACTTGGGTGTGACCATGCAAGGGGTTCAAGTATCCGGGCTGAGGTGGAGCCAGCACTGGGGCACGGCAGGTTTCATCCCAGGCAATGGGATGTGGCCGGTACCAATGTCGGCGGGAGCCCTGGTGACACCGCAGGCAGCAGACTCCGAGATCACCTCCTGTCCCCGCTCCCTTAAGCGCTGGGCTGTTAACGCCGGGGAGTTCCAGTTTCTGCTTTCCAGAAACGAAAGCGCGGGGAGTCAGACGCGGCAGCGCTCCCGGGACGCTTGGGCAGACGCAGACCACGGTCTTAATCTTCTGCTTTATTGTGCTCAATTAGTACAAGTTTCTCCCCGCGCCGCCGCCCTGCCCGGAGCGCTGGGCACTACTTCTGTGCCCCTTTTCATCTCCCTCCCGGGCCTTCTCCCGCCGGCCCCACCACGTCCCGCCAGCGCCCATCCTGTTCCTCCGGGGTCCTGCCGGTAGCCTCCAGGACCTGAGGGTGGCTCTGCTGCCGCGACCTCAACGGTGTCGTGCCCAGGGGAGGCACGGTCTGGCCCCGCCGCTCCCCCGCCGGAGCAGCTTTACATTCATCCGTAACAGTCGTTAATAAATATTTCGGTGACTCTGCGGAACCGGCAGTCGCTGCTGCTGGAGCCGGTGGCAAGGGCGGCCGGCAGCCCCTCGAGGGGGTGCCAGCCTGACTCTCCTCCTGGCCCCGCAGCCGCAGTCCCCCACTGCTGTCTGTGCCCGGTTCCGGTGCTTCCGGCGGGCTGGCCGAGGCCGGTGGGGGACTTTGCCCCTGCCCGCGGCTCCGCTCCTAGGCAGAGCCCGGTGCCTGGGGCCGGCCCCGGGGTCACCAGGGGGATGCACTGCGGGGTCTCCGCTCAGCCCGCGGCCCCTCGTGGGTGCGCCGGCGGCGAGCTCTGCGCGGCTCCTCGCCATGGCCGCGGCCGGGGGGTCCGGCGTGGGCGCGTGGGGGTGGCAGGGACCTCCCCCGGCTCCAGGGCCGCTGACAGGCCCTACCCGCAGTGCCCACCGGCGGGCGCTCCACCAGCTGGAGGAAGTCCCGGTACCAGACCTTGTGGCTGGGGGGCCCGGCGGTGAGCTGGGGGTCTCCGGCAGGTGCCATGCCCACTACCTGCCGAGCACCGATCACCTCCAGGGAGAGCTGCAGCAGGGGCTGGGTGAAGCCGTGCTCAGTGGCGTGGCAGAGGTAGAGGCCGGCATCTGCGCGCTGCACGCTGCGCAGGAGGACACCCCGCTCGGTCTGCACCACCCGCTCATCCATCTGCACCTGTGGCACCCACGGGGACCAGCAGTCAGCTTGGCATGGCACGGCAGGGCATGGTCCCACCGGTGGTACCTGGCTGGGGAGAGCCTACCTCTTGCTTGGGGTCATCTGGGGTACGTTGGTACATCCAGAGGACACGGGCTTGAAGGGATTTGGGGATGCACTCCAGGAAAGCGGTGCTGCCCTCCACCCCATAGAGCTGCTTCTGGGGCACACTGCCTCGCCGTGGGTCTGGAGGAGACATGGCCCAATCATCAGGTCCTGTCCTGGCAGGGCTAACCATCAGCCCCCAGTTGGATCCCAGCTCACCTTCTGAGCAGAGCATATTGGGGTCACCATTGCGGATGTCTTGCCGGCGAAAACGCCTGCAGGAAGGTGGCAGAGGAGGAGGAGCTGAGGCAGTAGGGCTTGTGCCCCTTACCATGGCCTCAGGGCAAGCCGGCTGGCCCAGCATCACACTTTGGCATCTCACCTACCTCTTAGTGTTAGGCACATAACGGGTGCAGGCAGTGCCATCCCAGGCACAGTATGGGTCCCGTGCTAGGCAGCACTCAGCACAGGCTTTGCCATAGGCACCACAGCGGTGCAAGGAGAGCTGGGCCAGTGCTGTGGCTGAGCCAGCATAGAGTTGATGCTGTGGAGAAGAGCAGTGCTGAGCATCCCCATGCTGTGGCACAGGGCCCAGTAGAGCCATGGTGGAACACAGGCACCCACCCAGGATTCCTGCTTACCCGCTTTGAAGAGAGCTGCAGGCTGGTGACAGGGGAGGCATCCTGCAGGCAGAGTATGAGCAGGAGTTAGGGCCTGTAAGGGGACCCAGGCATCCAGGCTGCTATCTCCCACATCCCAGCAGTTGGAGCACCCAGCACAATTTAGAGTACATGCAGCACAAAGGGGTGCTGGGGGCTCTGACTGGAGTGCTGCAGAGTGCCACCTCCTCACCTGGAAGACCTGCAGCTCCTCCAGCAGCAGCGGCTCCATGTGGTGCCAGCTCTCCTTGGCCATCGAGACTACCTTCAGCACCGTGCCCATGTCTGCAGGCAGGGAGGAGTGAGGCTATAGGTCCCAGCCCCAGCATCCCCCAGCTCTCCGCCCCTGCCCTGGTTTGGGGATCACCACGTGCCTGTGCCAATGAAGAGGACGTCGTAGTGGCCATCAGCAGCAGTGACACGATCCACAGCAATGCGGGTGAAAGTGTAGGGAACGGAGGCTTGCAGGAAGAGGGGGCGCTGGCTGTGGGGCAGCACGGGGTTGTACATCAGTGGGTGGTGCCGGGCAAACTGGATCACCTCATCTGGGAAGTCTTTGGTGGAGCCAAAGGTGCCAAAGGTTTTGCTGGGGCACTGCAAGGAGGCAGCACTCACTTAGTAGGGTCTCAATCCCCACTCACCCCAGATACCAGCATCCCACTGGTGGCACTAGCTTGGACACCATTGTGGCACATACCATGCCTGGGCGAGGGTATGGCACACGTCCCTGGTATGACACCCACTGATAGTTGGGGCCCTCCTTGTGTGCGAAGGGGCCCAGGAAGGCTCGGCGAATGTCAGCCATGGTATAGACACAAACAGCTGAACCCTGGAAAACAGAGCTGGTGGGAGAGATGGGGTGATGTGAAGGACAAGGGTGACACTGCCGGGCATGGGCGGTGCAGTGAGGAGGGGGCTCAACCTGGAAGTGGAGAAGATGGCGTAGATCAGGGGGTTGCGCTTGTCCTTTGTCTGCAGCAGGAAGACATCTCCTGTAAGCCAGGAGGGCATCAGCACTGCCCTAATGTGCCAGGACCACCCATAGTCACCTCAGGGCAGTCATCCTCACCCCTCTACTCACGGAGCTCATTGAAGTGGGTGTCTGCCCCGTCAGGTCCTGGCACAGCACAGACGAGCCGAGCCTTCAGGAAGGTTGTCCACTTGTTCACCAGGCTGCGCTGCCCACCCATGTCATTCTGCCAGAAGAGGGTATCAGTATCAGTAGCTGGGGGTGACACCCACAGGCACCCTGGACCCCAGCCCAACCACCCGTGGATATTCTTACCCGGCAGATCTGGCCAATACGGGCAAAGCTGGTTTTGCCCAGCCCCTGCTGCCGTTCCACTGCTGTCTCACGGAAGAAGAAGTAGATCTTGTCGTCATCGGGGTCTTCGCTTTCTGGCACCCAAAAAACGGCCACGAACTTGGGCTCTGTGGGCAGAAGGGTGCTTCCTCCAGTGACTCTGCTATCTCTGCTCCCTGGGCACCCACTGGAGTCCCAGGAGAGCGCAGATCTGCCTCTGCCCAGCTGTAGGGCAGTAGCAGAGTGAGGGTGGGACCCCACCAGGCACCAGAGGTCTGTAAGAGGCACAGACACCCCCCCAAATCACCCTTCACAGGCAGTGGAGGACAGAGTGCAGCTGAGCCTGGAGGACTCACTGCCCCAGTATCTCCAGGGAGCAGAGATGCCATGCCAAGGTGCCAGCAGCCTCATTGCCGTCCTGCTCCCTGGCACTGACCGTTGAGCCAGCGGGAGTCGTGCTGCTCGGTGCGGATGGAGGGACGTCGGCCCAGGCTGCGGAAGATGGTAAAGTCACGGCCCATCAGATCGGTGGCTACCCCGGAGTAGAGCTCCTCGCCTGGCAGGCACCAAGGGAAGCGTTATGGGGCACCCCCTGGCACCCCCCACCACACTGCATCCCAGCACTGGGTTTGTCTTTCCCTTACCCACAAGGACAGAAGCAGCTGCATGCCGGGGGTCATAGGGGCTCTTCCCCTTGCCATCCTCGGTGCGCTGGGGGTCCAGCTTGAAGGTAGGCTCCTGGAGGGGGTAAGGATAGGTGGGGTGCAGGTGGCAGCAAGTGGGGGCCATGGCAGTGCTGGGACAGCATGGGTCTCACCTCTGCATGCTGGCCAGCCTCCACGAAGGCACAGACTGGGTGGAAGGCACCAGTGCCGCAGGCATACAGGTGGGTCCGGTTGTAGGCATGGAGGATCTTCACAAAGTTCATGCATTCGGCCTAGAGGCAGAGGGCATAGGAAGGCAGTGTTGGAGTGGCTCCCTGGCACTCCCCCTGGCCTCTCCAGGCATCCTCAGAAACTCACAGTGATGTCCTTGCCAGCCCAGTTACACTCCTCCCTCCACTCCACCGGTGCTGGCCAGTAGATCTGCAGGGTGACAGGGGAAGAGGGATGTGTACAGCTCTGCAGAGTGCCTTGGGCCAGCCAGCCCGTGTGTCCGTGTCCTCCCCGGTTACCTTCCTGTCCCGTTGGCTGATGTCATCCAGGGCCAGCGAGAGCAGGTGGTTCTGTGCACCGACAAAGAGGCGGCCACGCTCCTCGTCCAGCAGAAGGGCCTCGTAGCAGCATGAGCGCTCCAGCCTGAAGAGCTGCAGCCCGTGGCGAGCCCGCAGCTCTGCCAAGACCCACCAGCACTGTTCAGCTGGGCCCCACCACCGTGTCTGTGTGTACTCCTTCCCCAGACACATGCCCTACAGGGACCTCGGTCTGGCCATAACTTCCATGCCATGCCACCCCCTCCCCCAAACCTGTCCTACTGGCTTGACTGGGTTCATTGACCCTCTGCTAGCCCAGCACTCATCCTCACACCAGCCTGACAACCATCCCTGAACTGCCTAGCACCCATCCCCAAGTCACCCAGCACCTACTCCTATGCTGGCCTGGCACTCATCCCCACACCACCCAGCACCCAACTCTGACCCAGCCCAGAGCCCATCTCTGTGCCTCTCAGCACCCAGCCCTGAACCTTCCACCCTAGCAACAGGCGATGAGGGAGAAAGGGGCCATTCCCTGCCCTGCGGAGCTAATCCCACCGTGGCGGGAACAAACAGCCCTTTGTCAGCATGGGAGGAGAATGCTCCCTGGGACCTGCTGCTGGACAAAGACCCTGCGCCGTGTTGGAGCCCACAGGGTAGGCAGCCAGGTCATGGCACTGGCTGCCCAGCCAGCACAGTGTCCCACAGTTCCATGGCACAGCAGCTGTGGTTAGGGAGTGCCACCACGGTGCACTGCAGGGGGATGGGCACATGAGCCAGCACATGCCGGGTGCCAAGACTGCACTCAGGTGCAGGCATGGCCCTGAGAACAGGCAGGTGGCCCTGGAAAGTTGGCAGACTGGAACCTGGTAGTGACAGTGTTTCTCACCTCTTCTGCCATGCTGCCTCCCTGGCACACTCTGATCCCCAGGGATGGTGCTGAGATGCTGACTGCTGACAAGGGACCAGCACACTTGTGCTTGACCCGGCACCCCCCCACCCTGCCCGTGTCCCATGCTCACCAGGGAAGGCCAGTTTGAGGCGGGGGGTGGCCGCGGGTGGCGGGCGGCCGGCGGTGGGGCCACACGACAGGAGCAGGACTAGAAGCAGAAGCAGCCTGTGGCTCATGGCTGGGGTCTGGCTGGCGGCTCAGTGGCTGGGGCAAAGAACAGAGACGGCAGCTCGGGTTACAGCTCCCTCTCTGCAGCCCCCAGCCCATGATCCCTCCCGGGGATCGGTACTGCCGATGGGAAATAGACAGCCCTAAGCATCAGCATAGGGCAGTCCTGGCACACCACAAGGTTTCTCCTGCCACTGGGCTTGATCCAGTGAGTGGGGGGCAACATGGGCCAGCCATGTCCCTTCCTGGGTTTTATGCCCCAGTTAAGCCGACCTCAACTATAAGGGGCTCTAGGAGAACACTTCTTGCTCCTGCCTGTGGGGAAACTGAGGCACCCAGCGTTTCCCATGTCTGCCCAAGGGAAGGGCTACATCAGTTCCAGCACTGGCATGCTCTCCCCTGGAGAGCAGGAGGCGATGGTTATCATGAAGACTGCACCAACATGCAGCTTCCCACCTTGCCCGCCAGCCAAACCATGTCACCTCAGGCAGGTGCAGGCAGCTGGGGCATGCCAGCCAGCACCTCCCCACACCACATGCAAAGCACAAGCCTGGCCATGCCAGTCACCAGCCTCTGGTGCAGATGATGGGTTTCACCTGTGCCATTGTCACCATGGCCTTGCCAAGTCTTCAGTGGTGAACACAACCCTGTTGCAGAACCAGGGTTCAGGGCAGGTTATGATACCCAGCTCAGCCATGGTGAGTGGGACATGGTGACTGCCAGGCCAGGGGGCAAGTGTGTGTGGCAGTGTCTGGCACAAATCTGGACACATCTGCCTGCTGCTGGCTTGGCCAGCCAGGGCTTGCCCTGGGCTCCATCAGGCAGGGGCAACTGGAGGGGCTGGCAGCGTGAGGAGTGAGTTCTGGTCAGGCAGCAGGCAGCAGGCAGCAGACAGCAGGCAGGGGCCCCAGCCAGGCATGGTGCCCTGGGGTTGGGCTGCCCAGCAGCTTGGTGAGAGGGCTACAGGCTCTAATGGCATTTCCAGAGACGCTGGGACAAGGCGGGTGACCTGTGGGCTCTGCCAGCCCTTCTGTCTTTCAGCCAGCCAGGGCCGTGCTGGGGTCACTGGGGGTTCTCTCTGCCTGCCTGGCACTTGCCAAAGTCTGCTGAGGGGACAGGGCAGACGCCCAGGCACGGACCCCCAACGCCGGCTGCCCCGACTCTATGCTGGCACGGGGGGCAGATTGGGGGGGGCAGGTGGGGAGCACTGGAGACTACCGGCGTCAGCACTTGCAAATCCAGACCCTCAGACCCGTAGTGCCAACCACCCTAGATCCCCGATACCAGCCTCGGCATGGACCCAGTCCCGGTACTCCTGATGCCAGCCCAGACAAACGCGGCCACCAGTTCCTCGGTGCCAGCCAGGACACGGACCCTGCCGCCAGCACCACCACCCTACCCCCCACACCCGGTGCCCCTCGACGGCAGGGCAGAGATCCCGATCCGGGCCACCCCGTCTCCCACCCGGGAGCCCCTCGTCCTCGGCAGACTCCCGCACCCCGCCCGGCCCACGACACCCACCTGAGTCCCGACTCGGCTCGGCTCGGCCCGGCCCCGCCCTCCGCGTCCGCCGGGAAGGAGCGGGGCGGCCCCGGCGGGGCGGGGCGCGGCCCGACGCGGCTTGGGGCGGGAGTGGGGGCTGTTTGCACCCGGGAGCGCCGGCAGGCACACCCGCACACTCGTGTACAAACACACACACGTGCGAGCGGGCGCAAGCACCCAAGCAGCCCCGCACAGGCGTGCAGACTCGTTCATGGGCACTCCTGTGCGTGTGCAAGCTCAGAGACATGCGAGCAGGCATGTGTGACAACACAGCCAGGCACAAACACCCACGCACACGCATACGTGTGCAAGCACACCCACTCACACTCGCATGCAAGCACAGAGTGCAAAATCAGCCAAGCACACGCACACAGGAGCGCACACGCACATACGAGAACACCTTCACACTCAAACATGAGTACACACATGCACCCCGGGCTACACTGCCACTCACGTGGTCTACAGTGACACCCACGATGACGCCCACTGCCCCTAGGGCAGGGCTGAGAACGGCACACTCAGTACACGAGTGGCACAGAACGCGAATGGCAGGACCGCTTCGTCCCTGGGCCAGGCAGCTGCCACCTGGGTGCTGCCTGCCTGGGCACAGGGTGCTGGGTGTGCTGGGGCCATTCTGGGGCCACTGGGGGCCGCAGTGGGGGCGGCATGGGGCTGGTTCTGCGCCCTGCTCAGCTGCAACCCAGATGTCTGGCCTGGGCCCAGCCCGGAGCAAACAAATTCTTTCACTGCCTCCCATTTTCCAGCCATTGCTGCCAAGAATAGCAAGTGCTGAGTGGTGCCGGCAACGCGGCCACGCGTGCCTCAGTGGGCAGGGCTCGGGGCAGGGGGGGACACGGGCTGACCTGGGGGCTACCCGTGCCTTGTCCCTCCTGCACCCACGGCTGTCCCCGTGGGTGCAGGAGCCCAGGAAGGCAGGTCTGGCATGAATGGAGAGGCAGTGGTTGCAGACAGCAGTAGGTGCAGGCAGCAGCAGGTACAGGTGGGCTGGCAGAGAGTACAGGAAAGTTTGGCAGCAGATGCAGGAAGCCAGTAGCAGGCACAGGCTGGCAGCAGGTGCCGACAGCCTGGCAGTGGGTAGAGGCAAGTCAGGTGCAGGTGCAGGCAGACAGCTGGCACAGGCAGGCAGTGGGTTTATCAGGCAGTGGTAGCTGTGCAGGCAGGCAGGAGGAGTTGTGCCAGGCAGAGTGCCTGGGCAATGCCCTTCTGTCTGGTAATATTTCTGTTGCTGGCCTCACTGCACTGGTGTGCCCTAAGGCTGGTGGCAGGCTCTAGTCCGGCACCACCACTTCTGCCCTCTTGGTTATGTCATGGTGCCAGCCCAGTTTCACAGGCAGCAAGGGGGATGGGAACAGAGAGAGGACAGTGGATGGAAAGGGTGCTGCTAGCACTGGTATGGCGGCGGTTACCCTGCGGTAAGAAACTGCCCAGGAGCTGCAGCAGGACTTCGGGCTGAATGACCCCCACAGGCTGGGGCGTGGCGTCTCTACTCTCTAATATGGCAGTCTGAGACAGGGTGGGTGGAGATATTGTGCCCAGCCCTGTACAGTGGGCACCTTCTTACGCCGTGCCTCAGTTTCCCTCCACCCAGCTGGGATCTTTCCACCCAGTGCCGCTCCTGGCATGTGTGGTGAGGTGGCTGGGTGGCGTCACCATCGCTTCAGCTCCAGAGCCCTGGAGGAACCTCGCTGGCAGCAGCTGTGCCTGGAGAAACCATCAGGCGTCAGAAATGCCGGGCTTCCATCCCGGAAAATCCGAGCGGGAGCGACGTGCCACGTCACCTGCTGGTCACCCCTTCCCGCCCCGTCAGGGGGCTCTGGCAAGCGCCGTAGCCACTGGGCGCTGACATGGTGGCTGTCCCCAGCTGGGACGGGCATTGCCACCAGCATCCCGCCCTCGTGCCCATGCTGCTCTCTGTTAGCCCCGCTGAGGGCGGCACACCCAGGTGCCCGTGGCCTGGCTCCCCGCCAGTGTGAGGGTGTCACCGCCGGCGGCGGGAGCAGGTGCTGGCACCTTCGCTCTTTGATCCCTTCCCTGCTGCCGGCGGATCCGTGCTGCCTCGGCCAAATCTCCCCCGGCGGTTCCGTATCTGGCGAGCATCCTAAGCACTGCCAGAATCGCCGGAGCCCCGAGCGGTGTTTGCGGTAGGAAACGGCTCCTCTCCGCCTCCATAGAGTCCCTGGAGGTGGTGAGGCAGCGAGAAGCGCCTAACGGCTCCTGCACCTCCTGGGCTAGTGGATGAGCTAGCCCTGCTCTACTTGTATCTGTGCCATCGGAATGGGAAATTGGCACCAGTGGCTGCTGGAAAGCCCTCACTGGGGGAGGCAGACCAGGATGAGCACCCACCACAATGGAGACAAATCCTGCACCCCAATCAGGAGCAGTACCTCACTGAAATAGCCCTGGTGAGGCACCGGGACCTTCAGGGTGTCCCATCTCCCTGAGGGCTAGGGAACCTGCCTCCACCCTAGTGGACTCGTCATGGCAGAGGCTGGCCAAAACCCAGGGGAACAATGTGAGCTGTGCTTTGCTGACCAGTGCGGTAGTGTCCCCGTGTCACCTGAGCTTGGCATGGCCCTGTTTCCCAGCCACAAGCTATGGTTGTGCAGTGGGATGGCCTTTGTCAGTACTCCCTGTGACCCCAGCCTTGGTGGGCAGAAAACAAATGCACCTGAACCAGCTGCAACCTTGTAGTGTGGCATGATGGAGATATCCTGGGGATGCCAGCTCAGGACACATTTCGTCTGAGGATACCCCACCTCAATCTTGCATCCACTCCACCATCATAACATGCTGGTGTGAGACCCCCACAGCAGGGGCCCACGTGGCCCCAGCACATTCCTGCCAGGATTAGGTACCAGCTCCCAGCAGCACCATGCTGGTGTAGCCCAGCTAATCCTTTTTTAATTATCCCCACCCACCCTGTTTTGGCCTATTTAGGGGGTATGGGGTGCTGGGGGCATCTCAGTGCCTGAGCCTATCTGGGAAACCCTCATTGGGTGTCTCTGCTGTGGGACTGAGCCATGGGGTGCACGTTGGACCTTTGGGGAAGTGACGAAAGAGGCATCTGTCCTTCTGGTGCAGTACAACAGCTTGGGAAAGGGAGGGATTTGGGGCTTCTAGGATCCCATCCTGCTGCCCCAGAGTGGCCGTCTGTCCTCTTTCTCATTACTACTGGCAGCCAGGCTCCAGGGCCGGCAGAGGGGCTCTGTCCCATGTACTGAGCTCCTTAAAACCGTATCAGAGGGGCAGGAGCCTGTATGGGGCTGAAAATAATTACAGATGTAGCTCTACATCATTGGGAGAATCATTTGAGGTACAGGGAGTCTGACCTTGGCCCCTTGGGTTTGACTGAGCGACTTTGAGACCCTGGAGACTGCACTGGGCATGCGTTTCACTGCCAAATTAGGGCAGATGGCTATTTTTAGCTGCAGTGTGAAGCTATGAAGGGTGTCACAGTAAGGCAGACTAGGGTATCGTCTGCCAGGGTAATCGGCTATGGGAGAGCAGCTGCTAGGGCAATTGACTCCTGTTGAAGAGGATGAGCTGAGAAGAGACTGTCAAGGGCTGCTGAGAGAAGCTGAGCATTCTTAGGACCTGCTAGAGCTGCAGAGAACTGCTGCTGCTGGGGATCTCTGCTAGCTGCTGTCACCCTGGAGAACTGCCGTTGTGACTCCTGAGAGCTGCCATTGCCCCGGAGAGCTGCCACCACCCTGGAAAGCCGCCACTGTTGCAAAGAGCTGCCGTCTTGCCTGGCCTCTGCTCAGCCCCCCACCCCATTCATGTCATCCCCACTCTCCTGATCACGACGCATGCTCACTACAGATTAGACCCCTGCGGTATTTATACCTGTTGCCCGTTAAATAAAGTGGTCTAGCACTTGGCTTCATTGAAGCCTTATTTCTGTTCCTGAGAATGTTAAATTGTTCACACTAAAGATCCAAATGGGCATCTCTCAAAAAGTTAAGGTCAGCCACACGCAGCCCCTCTGATATCTGAGGACAAGACGGAAAGCAAGGGGGTTTAACTTCTGCTAAGTTATCCACCAGTGCATTGTGACAGAGCCTCAGTGAAGCCATGGCATGTGGGGCATGGCACACAGGCTCTCTGCTGCTGGCCTGGCCCACTCTATGTTGTGCTGGGAAGGCAAGAGAGATGCTGGCAGTGTTTCCCTGCCTGCTGCCCTGTCCTAGCCCCTTTGTCCCTTCCCTGTACCACACCGACTAGTGGCATCCAGCTCCTCTGGGCTTTAAATATAGGCTGGTGTCCCTGCCACAGGGTTGGTAATTTTAGCTGGGGTGCGTCTGGCTGGGAAGCATGCAGAACCTTTCATTTTGCTCCAGCTGGTCTGACTGCATCCACACCCAGGACTAATGTCAGCCACTTGCCGCCCGCTCACTTGTCCCTGTCCTGGGGCAGCACACAGCCGTGGTCACCTTAGGCATGGGTGATCGGATGGGCGGGGCAGGGGAGTGGAGACAGGGGTGCCTGGATGCATCCTCAGCCTACCTGTTCCCCATCCAGTGCATTTTCCTCTCAAAGCTGGTGGCATGAAGGAGCAGCATCTTACTGCCACAGCACCCAGACAGACAGCAGCAGAGGGCACCCTAACCTGCCCACTTGCCTCCTCTCACCCTGGCCCCCCAAGACAACAGCCACTTCAGATCGCCTCCCACAGCGCTCCTGCAGAGCCGTGGCGGCTGGGAAGTCTGGGGGGCCGCCACCAAGAATAATGCAGCTATTGAGGGCTGAGCGGGCGGCCCTAGTACGGCACAATAAAGCCTTGTCTGCTGGCGCAGCTCCTGCTCCTGCCCAGCCTCGTGCCCAGCATTGGGCTCCTCTCTTCCTCAAATGACTCAGATCTCTCCCAGATGCCAGCCAGGCCGAGTGCTGCTGGGGCCGAGCTGGTGAGCATGGTGCAGAAGTCGCAGATGGGAGAGCAGCAGGTGAACCTCCTTTTCCCTAAATCAGCCCCAGGGGAAGGGGCATTTCTGGGAAATCCCCCAGTGCAGCACTGCTTACTCCCATCACCGAGCTGGGACTGAGCTTGGGAGTCCCCACTCAGCTGTGGGGTGATGGGAACAAGGTCATGGCATGTGGCCAGCGATGCCTTCCCTTCCCTCTCAGGCCATGTCTGAGCCTACCAGCACCCAGCACACCCAGAGGGTAGACAGAGACCTGATATCCTCCTTGGGGAACTCCACCACTGCAGCCCCCAGAGCCCACAGTCCCCCTCAGTGGGCAGCCCAGTGCCCTGCAGCCGTCATCTCACCTGTTGCAGTGCGTAGGCTTTGCTGGAGCTTGCTTGTGTCCTCGCCTAGTGCGTGAGCTGGGGCCGCGGCTGCTGCCTGCTCTTTAAACCCCAAATCCCTGGTGCTGGGCGCCAATCCCGCCGCCGGCGGGGGTGGAGGGAGGGGACGCAAAGCCCCAGTCCTTGCTCCCAGGGCCAGCACCAACAAAAGACAACTGTATTCCGTGTCCTCCCTGTGTACCCAGCGACCCGGCCAGCTGCTCAGAGAGAGTGCCTTGAGATCCTGGAGCTCCCTGGGTGCCACCGCCCCCTTCACCTGTGTTGGGAATGCAGGAGAGGTGTGGGCCAGCCGTGGGTTCCTGATTGCAGCCGTAGAGAATCACAACATTCCCAAGGACCTGTCTTTGCCCACGTGGTCGTATCCTTCTGCCTGGAGGGGTGTAAGGTCAAAGGTGCTTTTTGTCATTGCTTGCTTCATGTGGTCCTGCAAAACCCAGTGGGGCTGGAGGAGGATGAAGGGGTCATGGCTGCTGCCGTGGTGCTCATGCCCAGGGGACTCACCCCATGGGACCCTCACAGCCCCCATCCTGCTGGGGCCAAAGAGCCAGAGAGCTGCCTGCAAAGCATCTCTGTGGTGCGAAAGCCAGAGCAGCCTGTGCCGCCTCATTAACACAGAGTAAATGTGTAACAAGCTGTTGGCCAGGGCAGTTAGAGCCTCACAGCTCATTTCGCCCACCCAGCATGCCAGGATCCAGGGATGTGGTTGCTCTAACCAGCAGGATCTGCACAACCAGGGCAGACGAGAAAAGAAAGGTCTGTCCTCTGACTGGGCGCTATGGAGTGACTTCAGCACTTGCTGGGAGGAATGGAGAGAGCAGTGAGCAGGGCTAGGACAGGAACAAGCCCATTCTTGGAGTGGGAAAGCCGACTTGCCCCAGCCTCCAAAGGGTGTGGCTCAGCCCGGCTGCCTGCCAGCAGGGCACGAGGGTGGGGGAGCTGGGCTCTGCTTCGTGGTGCCCGCCGGCACAGGAAGCAACGAGCATTGATTTAATGAAGAAAACAAACAGAAAATTCCATTTGAAGGCAAGATTTTTTTTTTTGCTGGTGTGGCAGTGGCCAGGTGCTGGCAAGGCTGCCCCAGAGGCTGTGGAGTCTCTGGCTTGTAGAGATAGGCTGGACTGGCAGCTGCTCTGGGATGGGACAGGTGGCCGAGGGGCTGTCAGCACCGGCTGCACTGAGGAGTTGTGCCAGGCCCCAGCTACCTTCCTAGGATCTATGTCCTGTGCAGCAATAGAGGCTGGGGGGACCAGGAACTGGGATGTCAGTGCCACTGTAGAGCTCCTTATGACTGTGCAGCTGCAGGCCATGGTGTGCCAGATCTGATGGGGTGCTGATGCATATCTCACCATGCTGTGCTGAAACCACAGGGTACTGTGCAATGTTCAGCTCCATGGGTAACTTTTGGGTGTCTGGAGACCCCAGGGTGTGAAGGATTCCCCCCACTGGGGAGGCACCAGGTGGCACAGCTACCCCTTAGAATCATATAAATGTTGATTGGAAAAGATGTTTAGGACCATCAAGTCCAACTGTTAACCCACCACTACCTGGTCACCCCTCAACGATGTCCCTCAGCACCACAGCTTTTAAACACTGGAAGGGATAGGGTCTCCATCACTACCCTGAACAGCCTGTTCCTATGGGAGAGTCTGAGAGGAGCGATGCTGGGATGAGCAGGGTGTGCTCTGAGAGGGCTTCTGGGGACGCATGGGCCTGAGGACACATGAGCATGATGGGGTGGTGGGTGCTGGCCCCAGCGGGGCCAGGCAAGATACAAGGTGGGAGCAAGGAGGACTCAGGCAGGGCATAGATAGGGATCAGGCAGGGCGCAGGTAGGGTGCAGGCAGAGTTCAAGCAGGGTGCAGGGACGAAGCCTGTCAGTACCCTCAGCTGCCGTCAGAGGGCAGTCGCGGCCCATAGGGCCGGGCCGGGGCGGGGCTGAACGGGGGCGAGGCCGGTGTGGTGTGGGCGGGGACTGAGGCTGCCGTGGGGCGGCCAGGACCCGGATGTGGGACGGGCGGCGGTGGCGTGCGGGGTCCGGCCGAGCTGGGTGCGGGTCAGGTGCTCGCCCTGGCATGGAGCAGCCGGTAGCGCTGTGGGGCTGACGTGGGCACTCCGGTTCTGGGGTCCTGCCCTTCTCCCCGCCGTGACCGCGGCGGCAGGGCAGGGCCGCTCCTAGCCGTGGCGCAGATGTCCCGGGACGTCACGAGACGGCGGCATCGTGCGTGGGCGGTGTGCCGGCGTCACTAGCGCCGTGCCCGGGGGTTCAGCCGGTGGGAACCGGGACCGGCTGGCGGGCTGCGGTCGTGGCACTGCCCTCACCTTGCCGGCGGCGGGGCGGGCGGTGGGCAGTGCTCTCGGCAGAGCTGGCGCTGCTGCCTGTGCCCTGGCGCCTGTACCGCGTCCTCCCCGAGGACAAGCCGGAGCTGCGGTGCCAGTACGGTGGCTGGACACTTGTGTGCTCTGGCCCCGGTACAGCTGCTGCTGGTGGCAACATTCCCCACGCCTTGCTTCTGTGGCTAGCCAAGCCTGGAGCTGGTGACGGGTGGGTAACACGTGGGGCCTGCTGCCCGCAGGCAGGGTGGGGGTCCCAGAGATGCTGAAGAGCAAGTGGGGAGTTTTGGGTGGTGTGGAGTACACTGGTGACAAATAGGACTGGAGCTGACTTCCAGCATCTCTGCATCTTAGAAGGGGAGTGGGGTGCCCCTCTGACGGGGGAGGTCCTGGAAGGTAGAGCAGGGTGGGGGGTTTCCATGAGGAGCTGCGTTCTGCTGGTGGGGAAGGGTTACAGGGAATTGAGCTGTGGGGGAAGCAAGTGGAGCAGCCGGGCAGGGCTGGGGCACGTGCCCCTGGCACATGGTGGTTGCCTGATTCCAGCCGGCTGGACCCAGCTGGCCCACAGCCCCTGGGACTGGCCCGGCCCCATAGCAGACAGCACTGAAGTGAGCAAGGAGGGCCCGTCCCATACCCGGGGCTAGCAGTCACGGGGCCACCCGGCTGTGTCCCGGCAGTTTCCCCGCTCTGCTGGCCTCTCCAGCACCAGCAAGGTGGGTGCTTAGGCGACCTCCTGCTCTCTCCTTGGTTCCAGCTCAGCCTCTGCAGCCCCTGGACTCTTTTCTGACTGTAGGCAAGTGAATTGGTACTGTTAACCACCCTGGCAGCACTGCTAGGGTGGTGCTGGCAACTCTGCTTGGCAGTAAGGGTCTCAGGGACAGGAGTACTGGGGGATGCCATGTGCCTGGCCACGTGCTGGTGGTGACTGGTGACAGAGGCTGGCTGGGGCTGTTTTCCTCTCTGTTTGCTCAGCCGTGGGGGCGGCCAGTGATGTGGATCAAGGCTGATGTCCCCTGGGCAGCCAATTGTTGGCCAGCTTGGAGGGGAGGGAGAGGGGCAACTGCCCCAGGGCTTTCCCAACCATGGAGTGGGCTGCCATGCAAGCACTGCCCAGCCTGAAATGGTGCCACAGCCCTCCCACACACAAGGTTGGGTGATGCTAGGAAGACCAGGAGGTGCCCACAGGGACCCTCACACACACCACTTGTGGTCCACTGCTCTGGGATCATGGGGACCCTGGTGCTGGGGAACATGCCATCAGCTCAGGACATCAGTCCTGAGCACCAGCATGTCATTTTGTGCTTCTTCCACTGAATCTTTTTTGCTGGTGGGCCATGAAAAGGCCTTTATACCTTCACCTCCTCGTGTCTGTGTCATGTTCAACAGGACTCTGTACTGCTGTCTGGCCCTAGGACTGTCACCCTGGCAAGGTTGGGGGCCTGGCACAACCAGGGAGTGAGAAAAGTGGCTACATGAGCTGTACCTGCTTCTCAGTCAGTTCTGGACTCAGTGTCATCTCACAGGAGAGGAAGGATATGCCTGTGGCTGCATTTCTCTCTTTTGGTTTGGTTATTTAGATCTTTGAGTATGTTACAGTCATGTGGGCAAAAAGGCATCTCTGGTCATTCCCTGCTCCCCAGCTCCCCAGCCATCTGCCACCCCATTGCTTGAGGCCCTGGGCAGTGCGCCTGTTCCCCCTTGGGGCTCCGCCAGCCATCTCCACACTTGCGACAGCTTGCTGGGGAGCTCAGATTTGAACAGGAGAACCTCCAAGGTACTGTGGATACCCCTAGCATTGCCCTACATTTCCTTCCATCACCCCGTGCCAGGGCCCTGCCTCTGTTCTGGAGCTTCCAGCTTGGCCCTAGACCTGGCATTCCAGGGAAGGTTGTCCCTGCACCCAGCTCAGGTGAGTTTTGGAGTGTAGGGCAGCCCAGCCTGGCTGTCCTATTCTGCTAGTATCACCCTGTACATCCTTGGAGGCTTTGGGAGCTGCTTGACCTCCCTCCTTGTCCATAGGAATCCTGGGAGAATGCAGCGCAGGATGCCAAGGTTCCTGTGGGATAGAAAACTCCAGGGCTTGGGGAGCTGATGGAGGGCAACTCATGGCCTGGAGACCTTTAATGCATGTGGGATTATCCCTGCAGACTGGCAGATTCCCTTGGCTCCTCCAGCATTCTGGGTCCCTGGCACTGTTCTGAGAGACAGCTGCCAGTGCATCCCCTTCACAGGTGGCAACCAGCCTCTCTTTGCCTGCTCAATAGAAAACTCTACTTGCCCTGTCCTAAACTTTCCAGTTAAATGTGGGGAGCAGTGGGGCCCAGCATCTGGAAACACTGGGGAAACAGGCCAAGGCTCAGAGGAGCTGGCCTAGATCAGGGCACTGAGTACTGGACTTTTTGAGACCATCATGGCCACTTGGACTCTTTTGGCTTTAAAGCTATTTGAGTTGCATTTAAAAGCATTACAGTCCTTGCTAAGTCCTTGCTTAATTGCCTTAAAGGCATTTAAGGCGTTGCTGCAGGATGCCAAGTGCACAGGAGCAGAGCCTCTGGCCCTGATGGAGCTGTGGGTGCTGCCAGTGGGGACAGCAAGCATGAAAGTATCCCTTCTGGGTGGCAGATGTGCAGGCTCCTCCTGCTTGCACCTCTGGAGGTGTCAGGTTCTGCTGCATTAAGAGAAAGTTTATCTCCATCTCCAAGGGCCCAGGGCATCCTCCTGCTTTCAAGTGCTTCCAAGCAGCTGTGGTCCTGGATGGCTGGAAGCCACTTGGACATGAAGCTGGTCCAGTGTGGGACCAGCATCTCAGTGGGAGCTAGTTATTCCCAGGACCCCCCTCAAAACCTGGCAGTGCTGTGGGGATAAGTGGCAGGGTTACCCTGGGGCTTGTCCTCGGGTCCTTGATTCTCAATGCCATGCTTGGCAGGGAAGTGATTGAGGGCAGAGATAACCACCCTTCAGGTCTGGTGAGCAGCACTTTGCTTCTGGCTTCTGTAAAGTTAATTGGTTTCGAGGTTCCAGGAACAAATGAAGGAGAAAAACCCACTCTCCCAATGTGCGGGATCATTGAATGCTCTCTGGTGAGTTATAATTGCAAATCATGTTTTGAAATCACATTAACCAATTAGCCCTTGTTGTTGTTGTGCCCTGCCACATGACAGTGTGTGCCGCAAGGGAGCCACAGTCAAGGGCAAGGGCCATGAGCTGCCTCACACCAGCTCTGATCCTGGGCATTTTGCTGCCAGTATGAAGGGGCAGCCTTGGAGTGGGTTGCTGAGGGGAAAAAGAGTCTTTCCTGCTCACAGCCTCGGGCAGGTGTCACCCCAGGGTCCTCCCAGTCTACTGTGCCAGCCACAGGTGTTGCCCTCCTGCCACTGGCTTTCCCAGCCCCTTCCACCTGCTCTCCTAGTGTGCCCCACTCTGTCTGTGCATTGCTGCCAGTGGGGCAGGGGAGGGCAGTGAGGGTCTCAGAGCTGTTGAGGGGAGGCTGGGGCCATGCCTGTGGGATGGCCAGTGCTGAGGCTCAGAGGCACCCACTGGTGTGTTCCTGGCAAGGACAAGCACCAGGAGGCTTCTCGCTGGCTGTTGGGGGTGGATACTGCTTGGGCTGCAAATTTAGCTGTTATCATCACTGCATCTTCCTGCCATCTCCCATCTTGGCCCCGGGAACAGTGGGCAGTGGCAGGCAGCAGGCACAGAGGCTGAGCAAGGAAACCAAGTGTGACAAGTGGAGCATGCGCTGGCCACACACGGCACTCCTTCACATCTGGGTCCTGACTGGCCTAGTCCATGCCCCGATGCTCCTGAGGCTGAGTGGTTTTTATGTGCTTGCATTAATCTGCTCGATTCCTGTGTGGCTGAAGGATGAAAAAGAGGACAGCTTTGGGTTGAGAAGCTTGCTGAAAAGGCAAATGGCACAGTGGTGGGCTGTGGCAAAGCACAGCTGTCATGGCACTTGGCTCCATGGCATGAATGAGACAGGGTGCTGCTGGCCAGGCCACACCGTGCCATGCTGTGCGTCCTGGAAGGCTCCTCACATCTGGGAATCCAGCATCAAGCTTTCCATCTGTCTGGAAAAAAACATGCAGCTGCAGCTTTACAACTGGCTGGAGCTTGAGTGCAGTCCTGGCACCCCCAGAGCTGGCAGTGAGGCCACCTTGGGCTATGCCATTGGCTGGAGGGCTTGGGAGGGTGAGAGGGAGGTCTCAGCCCACCCCTTTCCCAGGCAGCCCCTTGAACACAGCGGCAGGACCAGGACCGGTCCCCATGCGGCTCCCTGCTGAGTGGCCAGCCCAGTGTCATGGATCTGGACCTGCCACATGTGAGATGCAGGTTGTGGGGACCTTCTGGGAGAGGCTCTGGGAAGTGTGGGGGCATCTACACTCCCTTTCCCTCCTCCTTTTCTCATTGCTTTGATTTTCCACAGCACTCTTGGAGAGGGGCAGAGCCACCCGACAGCTGGGTACAATGCGGCTGATAGATTTACCTGCCCAGCTGAAAACAGGCAAACGATGGAGAAGGATGCCACATACAGGATAAGAGAGGGGACGATAAATAGGGGGCACGGCTTCATTTGTTCCAACAGAAGCACAAGAGCAATATTTGGAGGCTGAGGAGCAGGCAGGCTATGAGTTGCAGCTTGCACCCTGACTCCCAGTATGTCCACCCTGTCAGTGGGTGCAGAACCGTATGCAAGAGGTCCACATTGCCTGTTCCTGTCCCTGTTCCCAGCCACCTGTATTGTGTTTGCTTATAGGGTGGTAGCTCTCAAACACCTTTTACAACCTCCAGCAAGGTGTGTTGCTGCCATCTCTGCACTGGTGCCACGTAGCTAGTTCCCACCTCTGCCAGGGCAGGGGAAGGGTTAAGCAAATGGCTTGAGCCCAGCGATGCCCATGGCCCTGAGTGTCTTGACTCCCCCCTCACCATCCTGCCAAACCTGGCTGCCTCTGGTCCCCCCCCGGCATGCCAGCCAGCGCTGGTTCAGCACTTACGCATGCTGCTGTTATTAGAAATTAGTTAATGGATGGCTCTGGCTGAAGCAGGGCAGCGGTAACAGGAGACTGGAATTGTGAGGAGTGCAAGGGACGGATATTTAACACCCCCCCGGCTGACGGCAGGGAGAGTGGGTACCGCTGCTGGTGGTGGGGCAAGGGGGGGCTTCCCTCCTCCCAGCTCTACAGCGACGCTCGCTGCTGGCCGGCGGAGTCCTTTCCGTCACAGGCTGCCTGAAGCTTCGCTAGGGTTTATGAAAGATATGTGTAACACAAATAAAGCCTCCCAGCAAGGCGCGGAGCCGTCCTGCCGACGTGCGGCGGCTGTGCAGGGCTCGCTGCTCTGCCGGGGGAGGCGGTGGGTGCATCAAGCCCCAGCCTTGCTGCTGCGGGAACCCCAGAGCTTTTCCTCCAAAGTAAAATCCAGGAAGGGCAGAAGAGCAGGCGGCCTGGGGGTGACGGCCCTTGGGAAGGGAAGATACTCTGTGAGGACATGGCTTGTGGCTGGCCAGGAACTTTTGACTCTCCCTGCAGTAGGAGGGATGCTTTGGGGAGAAATTCTCTCTTTGAGGCACTTCTATGTGGATAGACCCCAGAATTGTTTCTCCATGAAAAGAAAATAGGTGTTTCAGCTCAAATGGGGAAGTTTGATGGACACAAGAGGAGGTGATTGGAGTGTCCCCCCACTCTGGGTGATGCTGGGATGATCCCATGCAGATTGTTTGTCCCAGTGTTGAGAGGTGCCAGGGGGTTCATTGTGGGTGCAGTGGGTATCCTCAAGCAGGACAACCAAATGGGCTGATTTAATGTGGGGGCAGCTTGAATTTTCCAGGTTGGGGAGAGACTGTGGCTGTGGGAGGTGCTGGTGAAGACCTTCCTGAGCTATTGGGTGAATCTGTCCCTCTTTAAGAGTGGATAAAACCCAGCGCCCATGCTCGAGGTGTTCTGGATTTAGCCCTTCGAGTTAGACTAAAGCAAGTGTGACAGCCCTGATGCTTTGAGTGACAGCCACTGGCCTCTGTCTGGCGCTCTGGGGTGTGATTGGTGGGGTGTTGATACCCAGCTGAGGTCGTGATATCCAGTGAGCTGGCAATGCCAGGTACAGTGGTGATACATGGTGGGGCATCAGTGCCTGGTGACCATGCCCAGTGAGGCACCAGAGTGCTCGGTGAGTGGCTGCTACCCTGGGGGCGGCTGTGCTCGCTAAGGCTATTGCTTCGGAGCGAAGCCGAGGCGGGCCAGCCCCTTCCCGGCTCTGGCTCTCTTACAGCGCGGAGATTGGAAGCCTACAGGATGGGGGCGGGCCCGGCTGCGGTTTAATCCCCGACTCCGCCGGGATTACGGCTGTAGGATAGTCTCTAATCCGCGGCAGCAACCACCGGGGCTGTTCGCCCCATCCCGCAGCAGAGGCACTGTTGGAGAGGGGACAGGTAAGTTATGCCCCGTCTTCCCAGTTGCACTGACCGCCGTGCTTTTTGCTTTCTCCTTCGGCACACTCCATAGCTGCAGCCATGGACCTCTCCTCTTCCCTCGGTTCTCCCTGCACTCCGCTCTAACCGCCCCCCCCCGTCTCCCTTCGCCCCTCGCCCCGTCTCCCTCTCTTCCCGCAGCCCCCGCAATCCCTTGTTCCACCCTTTCTCCTCCCGGAGCCGCTCAAATCCCGCCGCTCCCGGCAACAGCGGGGGAAGGGTCCGGGGCTCCCGTAGCGCTGGCAGGTGGCAGCGCCCCGGGACTGTTTGCTTTGCTCTTCTCTTTGCCTCTCCAGCTGCTGAAACCCTCCGCGGGTGGGTAAATCCTGCGAGGGCAGGGGAAAGGCAGAGCCCCATCTCGCTGCCACCCTAATGCCCCGGCTGAGTTCCAGCCTCGGCACTGGATAATGATAATACTGACGACCCCCAAGCCTCTTTTTCTTTCCTTTTTTTCCCACTTTAATTTTTAATTGCCCATGGGAACAACATATGTTTCTTAAGGCTGGAAGCAGTGGCCGCCGGGATCGGGTATCAGGGTGCTGGTGTGAGGAGCAATGCGTGGCGTGGGGCACGGATAGGGAGAGCGATGCCAGGCGCTGCTGGGGTTTGTCTGGGACGTGCGTGCGGTGTTTCCCCAAGCCCGGGTATTTATAGAGCCTGGCTGGCCGGGACAGCAGTGTGGAATTGCAGACGGGACATTACATTCCCGCCCGCCACGCGTGTCCCGTGCCAGCCAGCACGACGGCCTGCTCTGGTGGCAACAGCCTGAAGCATCTTGTCAGAGAGAAATCTTCTCCACGGGGAAACTGAAGCATGGCAGGTGGCTGCTAGCCTTGAGCAACCCGTGCCAGCAGTTAACTCTGCAGTGGCACGGGGGAGTCAGGGCTCCTGGCAGGTCCCCAGCAGGTGGGACCGAGGGGACGTAGAGCCCCGCTGTGGGACCAAGCCCCTTCTGGCTGAATAAGGCATGTCTGTGTTGAGCCGGTGTGGAGAAGACAGGGAATTTTCCACTGACATTTGGATCACACCCAAGTTGAGCCGTTACAACTGCCCGATCCCTGGTGCCCGCCCCTGGCATGCGTTCACCCCCTGGCTTCAGAGAGGTACCCCAGAGAAAGCCTTCCCTGCCCTGCGGTGCTGCCTTATCCCCCGCAGTCTGAGTGCTAGTATGTCCTGGCTCTGATGGCCAGGGATGCAGCAGGGCAGCAGGAACACCCTGTCCAACTCGAGGGTGGCATGGGGGTGCTGGCACTGTGGGGAGCCTGGCTGAGGTGCAAAAGGCCCTGGAGTGCCTGGACATGCTGCAGCTGTAATCACAGGCCGGGGCCACGGCCACGGCAAACAAACAGGCACCGGCAGAGCCTATTTTCCTTGGCGCGCAGGGAGAGAGGGAAGGAGCGGGATCCCACGGGTTCCTTTGGAAATGCAGCCCTTGAGAAAACAGAGGCGAGTTGAGGACTAGATAGGCCCCCCTTCCCCCTGCCCTCCTCACTGCGTGGGTCTCAGCCGCCACTCACCTCCCCAGGCGCTGACGCAGGTCTGGGGCCAGCTGAGTCCCCCATGCTGGTGAGGAGATGGCCAGCATGGTCCTGCTGTCCCTGTGCTGGGGAGCAGACAAGCTGGCTGGCCTGATGGTGAGAGTAACAAGGCTGGGGACAGCAGTGGTCCCACAGTACTTGGGCAGGTTGTGGCCCTAGGTTAGGACAGGATTCTCTGCTGGGGATGCCGGATTATCAGAGGGACACACTAGTGCTGCCTGCAGAAAATGACAGACTGGATTTTTGCCATTGGCCCCTCAATGTTGTCCTGCCAAGGCCGGGTGTGTTTTAGGAAGTTGGAGCTCCTGGAAAGCATCTTGCTTCCAAGGTGAAACGCATGTCCAGAGGTGTGATAGAAAAACTCGTATGGTTTTTTAGATGCCACCTGCCATCAGCCCCTGCATGTCCCAGTCCATGCCACCATCTTCCTCAGGTGTCCCTGAGTTGCTGCTGGGCAGTAGATTGGCTTTAAGTTTTAAGCAAATCCCAACATTGAGCCTAAAGCTGGCTGAGATGCTTTGGGCTCAAGCCACTGTCTCGCCTAACCACCCCTATAGCCACGCTGGGTGCCACTGGCCTCATGCTGTGATCACTACATTCCTGTCCCTGTCCCCATGTTGCCAGCTGTCTCTGCTGTCTGACTTGGTTCTACATGAGCTCAGCACCTTCTTTCCATGCTGGGTTGGGTTAGTGGTAGGCCAGGCTGTGCTAATGCTGGGCACAGCTCCCCTGCACTGCCTGTTGTCCAGACCCATGCCTCAGTTTCTCCATCATTCTCCCCAGCTCACTTTGGTACCAGTGCTTGGACGTGGGAGGACTTGGATTGATGGTGGTGGTTGGTACCTGTCCTGTGGCCCTGTCCCATGGCATGTGACCAGCAGTGGATTGTCATGGATGGGCTATGAAACAGCTCTGGTGCTGGAGCTATGATGTTTGTCACCTCCTTCCCTGTGGTGCCTTTTGCCTCTCTGGTGTGTCTCAGGTTCCAGTATGTCCATTGCTGCAGGACAGTGCTGGGGCCAATGACCACAAGTCAGCACAACTGCTGGCATGCTTCACCTGTGGGCATGTCCACAGGCTTGGTGAGAGCTGTCCCTGAGGACATGGGTGTCACTTGTCCTCTTTGAGTGGACACCATTTTCTGCATGGTGTAGAGGTGATGGCCTGAAGCTGCAGAGGCAGATGTCTGAGTCACTGGAGGCCTTCTAGCTGGTTATTACCAGTGGCTTTGAGAGCAGCTTGTTCCTTCTTGCCATTCCCAGTTCTGCCCCGATTGGGGTGCTGGGAGTGTCTTCTGAGCCATGGTGGTATTTTAGGCTGAAACCCTAGGCCTGCCCAGGCTGGGTGAGCCTAGGAGCAGTGACCATACTGGTCAGGTTGTGCTGGGACTGTGGGCTTGACTGGCACAGCTCTTGGATGGGATTATCTCATAAGGGGCATCAGTAGGTCTATTTAGAGTGGGTCTAGAGTGAAGATTCCCAGAGAAGGTCTTCAGTCATTTACTGGGCATATTGTCTCAAATTATTCCCCATTCCATGGCTGATGGTGTGCCCATGTACAAAGGGATGCACCCTAGAGACCTCATCCCAAAGGTGAGGTGTCTGGCTGTGCCCCTGGGTAGTTGGATTTGCCCTTCCTAGGTGCTTGTTGTTTCTGGGGAAGGTGGGATGGTGGCACTGCCTTGGCTTGGCTGGGAGGTGCAGAGGAAGAAGTGCTGAATGCTGTAGATTTAAAAACAGGTTAGGGAGCTAATTTTAGGTTGGCAGGTCAGGGGGGAAGCCACATCTCTGTGTGCCTGGGAGGAAAGGCTGGTTCTGATCCCAGTACCTGGGCCCCCAGGGCTGCACTGGGGTGAGGAGCAAGGAGGGGTGTTGTGGCATTCTCTCTGTGTTTGCCTACCCTGCTGGAGCCAGCCTCCCTTGGGAGATGTTGCGCAGGGACCTGTGAGGTTCAGGCTATGGGCTCAGCTCTGGCCCTGTGGTTACACACCCCTGTGCCCGTGGCGGTGCTGGGGACTAAGCAGAGACCTCAACCTGGAGTTCACCCTGTGGTCCTGGGGGCTGGGCTAAGCAAGAACTCCAAGCTAGGGGTTACCCCATCCCGAGCAGCAGTACAGGGGGTTGACCAGGGATGCCAAGTTGGGGGTCACCCCTTGCCCAGTGGTGCTGTTGGGAGTAGCTCCAGGGATGGGGGCTGATGGTAGTGGGGGAACGTGGTTGGCATCCCTGCCCACTTACCCACACTGTCCATCTGTCTGGGAGACTTTATCATCAGCACAGTCCCAGGGAACATGAGACCTGTCTGTGCCTGGCTCTGCTGAAACCCGAACAGGCACCTGGGCAGGCAGGCATGGGCGGGGGGGGGCCTTGGTGCCAGCCCCTCAGCACCCACACCAGCAGGAGCAGGGCACCTGGCTGTGAGCACGCAGGCCAGCAGCTGTGGCAGGCTTCGCGCTAAATCCGGATTACCAACCCGGAATAGTCCCACGGCCCCAGCTGGGACGGATTAGCTGGGATTCATCTGCAGAAGCAGAGGAGATGGGGAGGGAGACTGCCCTGTGGGGGGTCCTCAGCGTGGCGGGGAGCACTGCCAAGGAGATCCACTGCTTTCATCCCCGATGGGTGACATGGATGGGTCTCATGGGCTGTGAGGACACAGTGGGTCATCGTGCCCCTGGCTGGCACCATATGGCTGAGACACAGCTGGCAGGCAGCAGTTGCGAGTCCCCATGTGTGCTGTGCTCCCACCGGCACGGTGTGTTCTGGCAGGGACTGTGCCGAGGTTTGACTGGAAAAACTGGTGTAGTGCAAGGGACAGGCTTTCCCAGGATGGTACGTGTCCTCCTTGCCACACTCATGGGTGTGAGGGACCTTCCCCATCTGACATGTTCTGCTGGCATTGCCCGAGCCCCACCTGCTGCTGTCTGTGCCTTGCTCCCAGGTGGGATTTTCCACTTTTAAAGTAAACTCTGGGTGGAGATGAGGTGATAGGTAGAAGGATGCAACCCCCTCCAGGACCCAGTTCCCCACCGTGGTGCCCTGGCCGCCAGGGAAGGCTAGCAGGGATCAGGGCAAGCCCAGGGCTGCCTGCTGCCTGCCCGGGCTGGGAAGGGATTTGGGAGCCCTGCTGTCCCACACTTGTCTGTCTCGGTGAGGAGGTCAGGCGTCTGTCCTGGCTGAGACGAGGCGTGCGAGACCAAACGTAGCCTTCCCTCGTGTGCAGACGTGGCCGGCAGGGAGGGTACGTGCCGCCCCACGCATATGGCTCAGCGTTGCCCGTGGGAGGGCTGCGGGACAGCACCGGGGCCCGGCTCGGGCTGCTTGTCTGTGCTGGAGGGTTGATGGGATGGATGATGTCTTTAGTGTCACCGAACAGTGGGACAGTAGGAACAGCAACTTGTAGAGTCAGGGCTGGGCAGGGGGAGGTGGGAGGTGTCTGTGCAGTGAGGCTGTCACTGTCCTCCTCTCTCAGAGCCGGCAGGCAGCAGAGAGGCACATGCAGGGAAATCAGTGCAGATGGCTCAGCAGCCCCCAGGGACATCGCCCTGGGTGCCAGAGTGGGTACATTCTGAGCCCACACACGTGGCTGTGCCCATGTCATTGGGCAAGCAGGTCTGGGTCTGGAAGTAAGGAAAGGGACAATGTTAGGTATCACATGGGCTGTCCAGTGTGGCAGTGAGGACCATAGTATCCCATCTATGGGGTGGCTTGCCAGTCCTTTGGTAGGCTGAGGGTCTCAAGGGCAGCACGCCAGGGGAAGAAATCCTCAGAGATGCTGTACCCAGAGTAGAGGGTCCCCAAATGAGGTGGGTGCACAGGGACAGGGGTCAACCTGCTGTCCTCCAACCCTCAGGGAGGACCATGCCACCTCCCCCAGGGCCATTCACTGCTCCATGTATTTGCTGTTCTGACCCGCCTTATCGCAAGGCAAACAGCAGCAAGCCGGGCATGCTCTGCCCGATCGAAAAGTCTCCTGTTCACTCCCCTTTCATCTCCCCACCTTCCCCGGCCAGCACTGCTGGGAGACCCTGGCCGAGGGGCAAAGGCCGGGACCAGCCAGGGAGGTGACAGCAAGCAGTGCCAGGGCTGTGCCAGGGCTATGCCAACTCTGCCCGGCGGGAGGAAGCGTCTGGGTGGTGTCGCTAAGCCCGGTGCATGCGAAATGAGCCCCCCTGTGCCGCTTGCTATTCCAAGAGGCGCTCAGGGGAAGAAGCTGGTATTTCCTGAGCTGCCCAGAGAGGTGTAATTATAACCTGGGAGAAGAAAGGGGCTGCAGAGGAGAGTGCCCAGCCTTCCCGGCGCCCGTGGGGGAGTGGGCAGAGGAATGGAGCAGCTCTGCCCACACCAGTGGGATGCAGCAGAGCCCTGCCTGTGGGCAGCCTGATGGTGCTGGTGGGAGTTTGGGGAGGTGATGGAGCAATGGGGATTTGGAGGCTCCTCAAGTTCAGCACTAGGAGTGGTGGGTTTGGTGATGCCCACCCACAGTGGCAGGAAGGCGCAGAGTTAACAGCAGTGTTTGGACATGCTGGCAACCCTGTTTGTGCCTGGATCTGGCCCAAGCGGAGGCCTAGCACAGGGGAGAAATCATCACCCAGAGCCTGCCCTATGCTTCCCTCTCTTCCCCATACAGCTGAGCCTGCCTGCACTGGTCCCCACTGCCCTGTAACTTAGCCTGGTGAGGAAACTGAGGCAGGGTACAGGGCAGTGGGCCCTGCTATACACCCCATTCCCTGGGTCAGAATTAGGCAACTACTGGTAGCCAGCCCATGGCCTGAGGTGGCCCTGGCAGGTCTCTTTGGTGGCCTGGGTGGGCAGAGACAAGCAAAACAGTGTCTCAGGAGCCCGGAGGTGCTGACGCCCACACTCTGCCGTGTCATCCTCCCCTTGCGTGCCGAGGTGGCTGTTGTCCCCAGCATCTCCCTGCCCCAGCAGTGCCATGGCAAGACTGTCTGGTCCCCGGGGCCAACGATCCCCTAGGAGCACAAAGACAGGCACGCACCCGGCCCCCCCTGCAGGGACCCCAGAACCAGAATGATGGGGCGGCATCGCCCTCCCCGGGCTGGGGACTGTGTCGCATCCTGCCCAGCCCTCACCTTGGACGAGTGGGCATCGTCTGATGGCCAGACACGGCCTCAGCGTGAAGCCCCCCTGGCTGGCTGGTCAGGACCCCAGCCTCTCAGAACGGCGGGGGGTGGCGGGGGACCCTGCCCCGGCTGCCAGCCTGCCCCAGAAAGCCACCCTGTGCCGTTTCCCAGCGGAGCGGGGCGGGCCGGGGCTCGCACAGAGGCAGCTTTGTGCGGCGTGCCAAGGCGTCCCGCGCTCGGCAGCGCTGCCTGCCGCCTTCCTGTGCCAAGGAGCTGTCTCCCGGCCCCGCGCTCTTTCCTGCTCCATTTGTCCGGCCCTGACGTGCCCCCGAGCCCCCTGCCTTGGCACGCTGGCAGCACCGGCCTTGGGCGACGGGACGCGGGTGAGCCCTTCGTGCCGAGCGTTGCCACAGGCTTTATGTAATGATGGTGGCTGGGGGGGTCCCCGAGCTCCGCGCCCTGTTCCCAGCAGCCCTCCCAAACGCCCCTGCTCGACTGCCGGCACCGTTTTCAGGAGGGGAGAATGAGGCACGGTGCTGAGAGCCGCGGGCGGGGGAGCAGAGGTGGGCGGGTGTCTCGGACGGAGCTATGGGCCTGAGCTGGCACCGAGCTGCTGGCACGGGAGTGGAGCAGCCCGTGGGGTGGGCTGCAGAATGGCCGTCTGGGCTAGGGAGCAGTCCCACCTAAGGACCCTTGCAATGCGTTTGGAGCTGGGGCGAGCTCTGTTGTGTGCTGAGCAAAGGCAGAAGTACAGCTGTAGTGATGCCAGGCTGGCCATTCCTGTCATCCCTCAGTGCCTGTGAGCCCACCAGCACTCCCAGTGAATGTGGGGCTTGTGGGACCCCAGGCCAGCCCCCCCTGTGCTCCTGCCCAGAGCCAGACCCCTGTTGCACTCTCTTTCAGAGCCCAAGGAGAGTTCAGAGCAAGCCCAGCCACCTCCCCAACATGGATACTAGAAACGTGCCCCTCCAGGCTGAGATGGTGGAGCTGGTGCCCAATGGGAAGCATGCAGCTGCACTCACCACCTCTGCTGTCCCATCTCTGACAGGTGATAGGTAAGAGCCCTGGGACAAGCAGGGGTGCCAGGGGTCTGGGTGGTCCTCTCTGCTGCTCCCTGCCCAGGCAATGCCAGCTAATGCTGCCTGGGTATAGTGGCTCTCAGTTCTGCTTTGGCCTCACTGTCATCCCTCCGGTGGCCAGGTTTGAGGAGAACCAGTCTGGTACGGCAGAAATGGAGGAGTTCCTGCCCCAAGGTGCCGAGAAGAAGCAGACACACTTCACTGATGTGAGTATTGGCATGGGCACCATGGTAGTGAGATGGGGTAGCTCCCAGTGTGACTAGTATGTCCCTTCTTTGTTTTGTCTTTTGTGTGCAGTTTGAAGGGAAGACATCTTTTGGGATGTCTGTCTTCAACCTGAGCAATGCCATCATGGGCAGTGGCATCCTGGGACTGGCCTATGCCATGGCAAACACTGGCATCATCCTCTTCCTGTGAGTGCTGTCACCTGCAGGTACCTGGGTGGGAAGTCTAGGGTGGGGGGAGAGGTTCTTCCAAGGATGGGTGTTAGGGGTGCAGGTGAGAATGGAGTCTTGAGGTGATGCAGGGACTGATACCCTACTGCCTGAACAATGTTCATCCCGGTCTGACCCTGCTGGGTGCTCTGCCCCAGTGAGGAGGAGGGTGATGTAGGCTTGACTTCTTTAATACAAGGCCAGATTTCCCCGTGTGGCCCAAATGACAGGGATGCTGGCTCTCCTTGGGTTTGGGGACATGGTGGGGAGGACTTGCAGGCCTGGGGCAGCCCCATGGCTGTGGGTGCCCTCATACTGTAACCCATCTGCCCTGTGAGCACCCAGCCAATGCCAAAGCAAGAGGCTGAGTGGCCTGCCAGGATCTGCAGGCAGAGCCTGCCCACATGAGGTTTGCCCCATGGCTGTATCTGAGTCTGATGCTCTGAGCTGCTGATGACAGCTCTGTCCTCCTGCAGCTTCCTCCTGACGGCAGTGGCTCTGCTTTCCAGCTACTCCATCCACTTGCTGCTCAAGTCCTCTGGCATTGTGGGTGAGTGCTGCATCTCTAGTGGGGCCGTGCCAGGGTGTCCCCTCTCAGCCCTCACCCCACCACTGCTCCCCATCCCACAGGCATCCGTGCCTACGAGCAGTTGGGCTACCGAGCCTTCGGCACACCAGGGAAGCTGGCTGCAGCCATTGCCATCACGCTGCAGAACATCGGAGGTGAGGATGGGGCTGGAGGGTCACCTCTCACTGCTGGGGATGGGGAATGGGTCCAGAGCACACCAGCACAACATGACCTTGCTCCACCTCACAGCCATGTCCAGCTACCTGTACATTGTCAAATCTGAAGTGCCTCTCGTCATCCAGACCTTCCTCAACCTGGAGGAGAAGACCACGTGAGTGCCTCCTGTGTGCTATCCTGAGGCTGACGCCGAGGCTTTGGCTCCAGCTGTGCAGCCCATGGCGGGGATTTAGTGCCATTAAGCCACTACTATTTTTGATAACCATCAGTGCTGAAAAAGCCCGTGGGTGGGATTAAACTGGTCTGAACTTCCAATCCCTACTCCTCACATCTCCTTGGGATCATGCTTTCCTTCTTGAGCAGAGCCTGAAGTTGCAGGGTGGATGACATGAGCTCTGGTTTAGAACGGGTTGTACCCCCTCCATGCTTGCAGGGCCGAGCAGAGGTCCTGCCCCATGGGCGGCTGGGGGGCAGTTCCCTCTGCCTGGGGCACTGAGGAGCTGGCTGAGTCCTCGTGCAGGCAGTGGTATCCTGGGCTGCCTGTAGGCAAACATGTGCTGAGAACAGCAGTTCTCAGCCTGCACACAGCAGCTCAAGCTCATGGGAGTGCACCACTATGGGACCACAGTTCCAGGGCACCTTTGAATGCTGGCAGAGCATGGACACCAGCCATGTGGGCACCAGCTAGTGTCCCCGGAACTCCCAGCTCCAGGGTCCTCACAGAGGGCAGACAGCCCCCCACTGATGGCTGCCTGTGCCTCACATGCTCCAGCAGAGTGGAGCAATAAGGCCTTCTGCTTCCAGGGACTGGTACATGAATGGGAACTACCTGGTGATCCTGGTTTCTGTCACCATTATCCTGCCCCTGGCCCTCATGAAGCAGCTGGGTAAGTTAGAGGGATGACACTTGTGGCACCAGTGGGGTGATGGTGCCAGCCTGGGAGTGATGAGCAAGGAGGGGACACTCAGCCAGAATGAGAGGACTACCCATACCCACCGGGTACTCTCCTCCCTCCCCAGGCTACCTCGGCTATGCCAGCGGCTTCTCCCTCAGCTGCATGGGCTTCTTCCTTGTCTCGGTGAGCACCTGCCAGCACGTGCTGGCGGCCCGGGATGCCAGCATCCCTTCTGCAGGGCGTGTGGCCAGCTGTGTGCGGTGGGGACAGTGGGAACAGTGGGTGCTCGGGGCTGCGGAGATGCCGTGGCAGTGCTGTCAAGCTGCTGGGTTATTTTTGTCTGAAGGAGTTGAGTGCTGGGAGGGGGTGCCGGGAGGGGGTAGCCACACATGTGGCCCCTCCACGTGCTGCTGCCCTGCTCTGGCCTGCTGCCCACCCACACAGGGATAGGCTGGGGGGCCAGTGTCACCATGGATGCCACATAGAGGGGTCTCTGTAGGGGCACTCTCCTTCTGGGCACAATGCTGGCTTGGTGCTGGGGGGTCATATTGCTGGACAATGACTGTCCCTGTGTCCCTGTGCTAGGTCATCTACAAGAAGTTCCAGGTCCCTTGCCCACTTCCTGACCAGGACGGGAATTTTACTGGCATCCTTAACAACACCCTCCTCAGCACTAGTGACTACCAGAATGGCTACACCGTCCTGCAGGCACCTGAGCAAGACACCTGCAGCCCCAGCTTCTTCACACTGAATTCCCAGGTAGGGACCTGGACCTGTGTCTCTGAGTGAGATCCCACCCTTTGCATCCCATGAAGGTGCTGGCAGCACGTGGCAGCTTGACTCCTGGTGCTCAGCCACCCTCCTCTCACACAGACGGCGTACACCATCCCCATCATGGCCTTTGCTTTTGTCTGCCATCCTGAGGTTCTGCCCATCTACACTGAGCTGAAGGAGTGAGTCCTGGGTGGGGGCACCCACAGGGAGGGGTGGGCTTCATCTAGTGCTCACCCAACAGCAATGCCATCTGGGTGTGATACCTGTGCCAGGGCACCGTGGGGGTGTGGGTGATATGACCTTGGGTGGGTGATAGGGAAATAGGATTTGGAAAGGGTGGTTTCGCTCTCAGGAAGAGGGTATTACAACCAAGGGTGGGACAGTGGGTGACATTACCCCTAGGAGATAGGTGACACAACCTGAGGTAGATGGGTGGTGGATGACAGGAGCTGGGGTGGGTGCTATCAATCCCAGGAGGTGGGTGGTACAATTTGGGACAGGTGGTGAGCAATGTTGCCCTTGGGACATTGGTAATAGAATCTGTGGTGAGTGAGCGGGTGGGCGGCTGGGTGCTGGGGGGTAACATTGCCCCTGGGAGGTGAGTGCTACAGCTTGTGGTGGGTGGTGGGTGGTACAGCCCCTGGAAGGTGGGTGTTATGACTCAGGTGGGCAGGTGGCTGGTTGGTAGTGAGTGATCTGACCTACCATGCAGCCCAGGAAGAGGTACACACTCCCACTTCTCACAGCACTCGTGTATCTCTGGGTACTCCAGCATGATCCCTGCTGGATGGGTACTTGGTGCCAGCAGGTGCCACAGAGTGGGCTGGCCCAGGCTGTGAGGGCCATGCTGAGTCCACCATATCTCACAGCCCCTCCAAGAAGAAGATGCAGTGCATCTCCAATATCTCCATCATGGTCATGTACCTCATGTACTTCTTGGCTGCCCTCTTTGGCTACCTCACATTCTACGGTGAGTTCTTGGGGAGGGGGATGGGGGTCCTGCCGGCATGCTAGCACTGGGGTGGTGGCGCTGCTGGGGGCTCACCCGGTGGCTCCCCACTGGTGCCCACAGGCCGGGTGGAATCAGAGCTGCTGCACACATACAACAAAGTGGACCCCTTTGACGTACTCATCCTGTGCGTGCGGGTGGCCGTGCTGACAGCTGTCACGCTCACTGTTCCCATCGTCCTCTTCCCGGTGAGTGGCTGCAGGGGGGTGCTAGGTGGCGTTGCCACTGCTCAGCCAAAACAGGACCTCGGCAACAGGTTTTGAGAGGGGAAACTGAGGCAGCAATAGGACTGAGGCCCAAGGTTAGGGTGGCAGGATCAACAGGACTGCAGGGATTGGGAAATGGCACTGAATGGATTTTGGGGACAGGTCTCAGGCAAGGGCAGGGGTGATGAGGAGGCCAGAGGAGCCATGAGGACAGAGCAGAGTAGGGGTAACTGGGACTAGTAGTGCCATGGACAGGGCTGGGGCAGGGGAAAGGGTGATGGGAACGGGCAGGCTCGTGTGGGCCCTGGGTGCCAGGATGCAGCAGGACACCCTGTCCCTGTCCCCAGGTGCGCCGGGCAATCCAGCAAATGCTGTTTCAAGGAAAGGACTTCAGCTGGGTCCGCCACATCATCATTGCCGTGGTCCTGCTGACCTTCATCAACCTTTTGGTCATCTTTGCCCCCTCCATCCTTGGCATCTTCGGCTTGATCGGTGTGTGGCAGTGCCCTGTGCCTGTTCCCCCTGCTGGGCTTTGGCTGACCCACTTGTGCCTCAGTTTCCCCTTCTTACCACATTGGGACCAGGCAGCCTGTGGGGGTCCCAGCCTAGTCCCTGCCCCCTCAAACTGGTTTCCATGCACCAGCTGCTTGCCATGCTGCCCTCTCACACTTGCTCTTCCTCTGGATATTTCCCTTGAGCCTCCAAGCTGGGCTCCCCCTGCTTGGCATTCGCTTTGGTGCCAAGGCGCTGACTGCAGGGGGGGATGTGGGGACAGTGCCAGGACATGGTGTCCCTAGGTTCCTGGAAAGCTTTGCCAGGCCTGAGGGTGGCAGGAGGGGGAGAGAACCTAGCCCAGCTGTGGGGCTGGCACAGCTGAGCTGCAGGATGGAGACCCTCTGCCCACTCTGTCCCTGTCTGCTCCAGGTGCCACGTCTGCTCCCTGCCTCATCTTTATCTTCCCGGCCATCTTCTACATCCGCATTATGCCCAAGGACAAGGAGCCATTGCGTTCCACTCCAAAAATCCTGGTAAGCCTGAGAGGGGGACAGCACAGGGAGGACAGGGGTGAGGGCTCAAGACCCAGTTACACTGTCTGTCCCTGACCCACTCCCGTGTCCCTGCAGGCTGCCTGTTTTGCCCTCCTCGGAGTGCTCTTCATGATCATGAGCTTGAGCTTCATCATCATCGACTGGGCCACAGGTGGGGGGAAGAGTGGTGGCGGGCATTAGCCAGCACCGGGTGCCCACGCCAACCTCCCCCCCACCTGCTGGAAGAGCCGGCCCCGGGTTCAGCCCTACCGGGCTTCCCCGAGGACCTTCTGCTGTTGCTACCCATCACCAGTGGTGGTGCTGAGGGGGCATGAGCCATGACAGGTGTGGGAACCCCTCCCTGCTCTGCGCTTCAGTTTCCCCATCTGTAAAATGGGGAGAATAATACTGCCCTACCTCACCGGGAGCTGGCTGTCAGGTGGAGCTCATCTCTGCATACCCAGAGCTGCTGGCAGCGGGCACTGCCAGGGGCATGGGGCACCGCCTGCTGTGGGGGCCAAGGAATAGAGCTCTTTCCTGGCATTGAGAGCCCTGATGAACAGTGTCTGCGTGAGGCTGGAGTCCAGTGTGGTGGTTGAACCTGTAGCAATGCCTGTGCCCAAGCCACCTGCTCTCTTGCCCTGCCATCTTCTGGTACCTGGCAAGATACCACCCCACTGCTTCAGCATCATGGGGGCAGTGTGGCTGCTGTGGGCAAGTGTGGTCCTGCTGCTGTGGTTGGCAGTGCCCAGACCGCTGCTCTTGAGCCTTCTTGAGAAATAGTTGGTTGGTTCCTGATGCCCATGGATGGGACCCTGCTGACCCCCAGGCTGTGCTTGGGGACTGGCCATATTGCTATGGGGAGGCAGCATGCCTGCCGAGGGCACCCACTGGCACCCTGCCCATGTTGCAACTTGGCTACCCAGGACATAGGTGGGAGGGCTGGGGCCCAGCTTGGGACTCTAGAGCCACTCCCCTGTCTGGACACCAAGGTGATGGGTACTCCTGTGACCCAACTTGACCCTGCTAACCTTGCCTCTGGGGCCAGCAGCCAGATCCTCACAGCCCTTGACCCTCCACCCACCCACCCATACATGCTGCTGGGACACCCTATGCCATGCCAAAACTCTGGGAGCAACAGTCCCACCCCTTGCCACCCTCCTCAGCAGGTGGGCAGCCTGGCAGGGTGGGCATCATGGGGTGGGGTGGGAGAGGTCTTGCAGCAGAGTTCATCAGAGATGTATTTTTTTACTGGCTTGGTGGAGTCTGGATTTTTTTTTTTATAAATACTGTACATAAAAGTAGATTTCTCCTACACATACAAAACCTGTTCATCCCCTCCAAAAGCAAGGGAAGCAGGTGGAGTAAGAGAACCCTCTCGGCTTAACTGTGAGATTCTGGGTCTGCTCAGAACCAAAAAGGAAACGTACAAAAGATGGAAAAGTGGATCATTGCCTGTTGAAAACTACAGGGGCATTGCCAGGGTTATGCAGAGATGCATTTAGGAAAGCAAAAGCTCAATTTGAAAGAAAATTGGCCAGGGATGTCTGAAACTACAAGAAAGGCTTCTTCAGTTATGTTAAAGCCAAGCAGAAACAGAAGGAGAACATTTGCCCTATTAAACAGGAGAGATGAGCTAGTCAACAACAGTGCTGAAAAGGCAGCTGAAGAGGCAGAAGTCCTCAACTCCTTCACCTCCATCTTCGCCAGCACTGCTGGGTCCCAGGACATGAGAACAAATGTCCAGACTGATACAGACATAGGCCTGCCATCGGTGAAGGAAGAATTGGTGTGTCAACTACGACAAGAGCTTGACCTGTACGAATCGATGGTCCCAGATGCCATCCACCTGAGGGTGTTCAAGGAACTGGCTGTTGTTGCTGTGAGGCAGCTCTCCATAATATATAAGGAATGGTGGAGGTTGGGAGGTGTGCCTGAAGACTGGAAGAAGGCTAATGTCACCCCTATCTACAAAACAGGTTCCAAGGAGGACCCAGGCAATGATAGACTCATTAGCCTAACATTAATCCCTGGGAAAATTATGGAGCAAACCCTCCTGGGGACTATTGCAAGTAAACTGAAGAAGGTGGTAGGGAAAAGCCAACATGGATTCACCAGGGGTAAGTCGTGCTTGACAAACTTGATTGCCTTCTATGACAAGGTGACATGCTCAGTTGATGTGGGGTGAGCAGTGGACACATCCACCTGGATCTATCCAAGGTTTTCCACACCATCTCTCACAGCCTCCTCCTTGAGAAACTGACATACTGTGACCTAGACAAGTGGTCTGTGGGGTGAGTGGAGAGCTGGCTGACAGGCCGTACCCAGAGGGTGGTAATAAATGGCTTTCTCAGACTGGCAACCTGTCACTAGTGGGGTGTCCCAGGGATCAATATTGGGCCTAATGCTGTTTAATGTCTTTATTAATTATTTAGACATTGGAATTAAGAGCACCCAGATGAAGTTTGCTGATGACACAAAAACAAGTGGGGAAGTTAACACCCCAGAAGAGAGCTACCCCCCAGGGAGACCTTGATAGGCTGGTTGAGCAGGCAAGAAGAAACTGGAGTTTAATGAGGCGAAATGTAGGGTCTTGCACCTGGGAACACATAACCCAGGCATACAGCTCAGGTTGAGAGCTGCCTAGCTTGAGAGAAGCACTGTGGAGAGAGACCTGGGGGTCTTGGTGGACAAAAGGCTCAACATGAGTGAAGTGTGCTGTGGTGGATAAAAAACAAAGCCAATAGGATGCTGAGTTGCATTAATAAGGCTATCACAAGCAGGGATAAAGATGTCATTCTCCCAGTCAGTACTACTCAGGCTGCACCTGTGTACAGTTTTGGTCCCCACTATACAAGGAGGATGCAGACAGGTCTTCCATTCTCTCGCCCCTTTCCAGCCTGCCATATGAAGGAAGGCTGAGAGAACTGGGTTTGTTCAGCCTTGAGAAGAGAAGGCTTAGGGGAGACCTCGTGGCCATGTACAAGTACATAAACAGCATCTATTATGAGGAGGGAGACTCCCTTTTTATAAAGAGCCACATGGTGAAGACAAAGGGCAATGGGGACAAGTTGCTACTGGGGGGATTTGGACTGCATGTCAAATGTTTTTACCCGTTGAACTATTAAACATTGGAATAAACTCCCAAGGGAGGTGGTGGATTCGGATTCCCCTACATTAGACAGTTTCAAGGTCCAGCTTGACAGGGCGCTGGGCCATCTCCTTTAAACTATATTCTTACCCTGAAAGGTTGGACTAGATGATCCTTGAGGTCCCTTCTAATCTGGTATTCTATGAATATATACTATGAATATATATTTTTTTTCATGTGCTGTGTTGCTCTGGGTAGCTCTGTATAATGTACATATCCATATAGGGCAGAATGGGGCTGTGACCTGGTGCCAGAAAGGGGCACTGCAGCAGACCTGTGCTGCAGTGTGACCCCAATGTCCTTGTCCCCAGCCCAGATGCCCTGTGGCCACCCTTGCGCCATGCTGGGGGGGTACACTTTTAAGAGGTCTGTGAGGCAGTGTCCATGCTGGTGAGGAGGCCAGTGAAGGCTCTGGCAGTGAGAATAAAGATGTGAACATGTCCAGGTCTCATGTGTCACTGGGGCGGGAGAGGAGTTGGCACGCAGGCTGGCACCCAGCACGCAGCATCCCGGGACAGCAGAGACACAGGGACACGTGTGCACCCGGGGGGGGCGCGGGGACACGAGCACACGCAGATGTGTTGGGGCGAGGGAGGGGCTAGGCTCCGTGGCCGCCAGGGGGCACTGCGTTGGGGCGAGAGGGAGGGGCTAGGCTCCGTGGCCGCCAGGGGGCACTGCGTTGGGGCGAGAGGGAGGGGCTAGGCTCCGTGGCCGCCAGGGGGCACTGCGCTCCCACGCCACTATCCGGGAGCGCGGACGGGTCCAGGAGCAGGAGCCCGGGCAAAGGGCATCCTGCGGAATGGCACTCTCGGGGAGCGGGAATGCAGAGCTAGGGGGACCTCGGGGAGGGGATTCCCCTGAAAGTGGGACCCATGGGAAGTGGGCCTCTGTGGAAGCAGGGCTGGAGGCATTCTCTGCCCGGTGCTCTATGTGAATCCCCTGAGGGCAGTCCTGAGCCCCGCAGCCTTTTCCCACAGCAAGTCGTGGGATGAAGGTGAATCGCCCCAAGCTCCCACTCTCCCAGGCCGGGCCACTCTCTTCTCCCCGCATATAGGCACGGGGCTTTCCTCCAACCGGCCCCAGGTCTGGGCACTGAGCCAGCTCATTAGCAAAGACTAATTAGCGCCGCGGCCGGCTCCCACGGGAACAGCCCTGCTCCTTCTACGCCGGGCTCACGGTCGTTGCCCCACGGTCCCCACGTCTGGGCTGTATCTGCGGATGCTGTGCCCCTTCTACTGGTATTGCAGCTTCCACATGAGACATCCCTTGGTGCCACTCACCCTGATCGTTGGTGGCTGGTTTAGGGAGTGAGAATGGACCAGGAGGACCAGGGGGCGGTGAGGCTTTGTCGTGAGACTGTCACGGAACTGGGGTGACTTCCCGGACACGGGTCAGCACCTGGCACAGCCAGACACACCGCTCGGGTTGTGTGAGGGGTCCAGTTCCCAAGGGAGTATCGCGGGTAATCCCTGCCCTGGGCATGAGCTGCCCAGTGTCCAATCCCCCCGGTCCCATCCTGCCCCATCCCTTTTCACAGGCACCTCCATCCTTGGCATCCTCCGAAGAGATCCTTCCTCCGGCAACGTGGCACATGGGTCTCCGAGGGCTGAGCCTCAGGGCCGAACAAGCAGGTCCCCAAGGTCTGAGGCACCACCCCGTGATACCGTGTCCCCACAGGAGGCGGCTCTCAGACACAGCACGCCCCCGCTGCTAGCCCATGGCTGCAGCCACCTCTCTGTGCTCAGAGGAACCCACTCGCAGACTCCATCCCCTCCCTCGCCCCTGTCCCGGAGCGCAGCATTGCCCCAGCCCACGTCCCTCCCGGCAAGGGTAAGGCCCCACCCCCCTTCCCCCCCCCGCCCTCCGGGTCCGCCCTCCGCACGGCTCCGCCCCGCGACTCCGCCCTTCCGCCGTTCCCGCCCCGCGGGGGCGCGCAGGGGCGGGGCACGAGGGCGGGGCGCGGTCCGGGCGGGCAGGGCCGAGCCGCGGGCGCGCGCAGGCAGCCGCCGCCGCCGCCGCCATGGGCTGCACCGTGAGCGCCGAGGACAAGGCGGCCGCCGAGCGCTCCCGCATGATCGACAAGAACCTGCGGGAGGATGGCGAGAAGGCGGCGCGGGAGGTGAAGCTGCTGCTGCTGGGTGAGACATCCGAGATCACCCCCCCAACGCACCCCCCAGGGCTTTCCTGCCTCGCTCGGCCCTGCCGGAACCGGGCGGTCCCGCCGCTCCTGGCCGGGCTGCCCTAGAGCCGTTCTGGGTACTGGCCCACAAAGTGCCGGCCCCGCCCGAGGATCCCCTAGGAGTGGGATGCTGGGCCCACTCCAGGCGTCGAAGTCCCTCCCCCCACCATCGGCCCCATCTCCGGCCCCAGGGACACTCTAGCAGTGGGGTGCCTGCCCCACCCTAGGCTCCGGGATCCCTCCTCAGGGCTGAGGTGCCGACATCACAGCAGGCTTTGGGGTTCCCTCCCCGGAGCACGGTATTGACCCAATTCTAGGCCCCGGGACACAGTCTTGTAGCAGTAGGGTGTTGACCCCATCCCATGCCCCAGGGGTCCCCAACAGGAGCAGGATGCTAGTCCTACAGCAGGTCTTGGAGTCCCCTCTGGAGTAGAGTATCAGCCCCACCCTGGGCTTAAAGCATCCCTCCCCTTAGGAGTAGGATGCCAGCCCCACTCCAGGCTGTGAGGTTTCCCCCTTCCTCGAGTGAGGTGTTTGTCCTACAGTAAGCTGCTGGTGTCTTTAAGAAGTGGGGTAGCAGCCTCACGTGGGCCGTGGGGTTCCCCTGAGAAGTGGTGTACCAGCCCCACCCCACTATGGTACTGTCCTCCCAACTTCACTGGTATCCAGTCTGGGCATCTCTTTGGAGCAACAGGTTGGGGCATCTTCACCCTACTGGCAGCTGCCATCCCCCCCCCAACAAAGGTTCTGCCAGCATGGACACCCTGTCCTGCCTGCCTGGGACCCCCAACTGCTTGGCCAGGCCCGGGAACTCCTCTATGGTCTCCCCTCACCCTGTTCCCAGGCTGGCTGAGAGAGAGGTAATGAGGCAGTAGGACAGTCCTGAACCCCTTCATCCCACCTTTGCCTTCGCCTTGCAGAGGGAATCTGGGGGGGCTTGGGCAGCAGACTCTGTCCTGCAGGCTGCCTGCAGCAGAGAAGGACCTGCACAGCCCAGGGGTGCTCTGCCCCACGGATACCCGATTTCTGCACTGATAACGGGCCGCTCGCGCTCTTCAAAGCACCCTGGCGATGCTCCCGTGGGCGTTCACGGCCCTGCCCTGTGCCCGCGGGCAAAGCACCCGCTCATTTATTTTAATTTATTCCTTTTTTAATAACTCCCAGTTGGGATTTTTATTCTCTTTCCGAAATTCCCAGGGGGAGCCTTGCTCCAGGTGTGAGGCGGGAGTGCTCAGGGCTCCCACGGCACTGTGGGGTGACGGTGCCCTGGATGAGCAGAGAAATCCCCAGCGGCTGCCTGGGGAGCGAGTGCCAGCAGAAAATGTCTTTCGGCTGGTCGCCATCGGCAGAGGAAGCCGTCGGCAGCAGGAAGTCATGCCGAAATCCGGCAGCCCTTTATTTGCTCAACCCCTGCCTGCTTTGAGAAATACGTAATTAACGCCTTCAAACCCTTGCTTCGCAGGGCGCCTCGGCTTTTCTCTTTATTGTTACTTTATCCTTGCCTCGGTGCGAGCTGTGCCCTTGGCAAGACTCATCCTGGGGATGCTGGGCAGGGGTCTGAGCCATTGTGGAGGCTCGCCTGTTGTGCAGGCTCACCGACCTGCTTGTTTCCGGGGTGGGGGTGGTGCTGGCGGGGTGAAACCCCTTGGGGTTTGCGGGCTGGTCGGGAAAAACGTGGTCTCTGCTTTGCAGCGAACGGCTCCAGGGCCTTACTGATGGCTTGGCTCCTCTGTGAGTGCTGCCTGTCAGGAAATAACAGTTCTTGAGGGGCTTTGGCACCATTTCTCCACAAGGCTCTTTGGACTAGGCAGGATGGGCAGCATCACCCCAGTACCGTTGTCTCTGGGACGCCCGGCTGCCTGGTTCTGAGCATCACCGAGGGGCAGCCGGGGGCTCGCTGGTCAGTGAGGATCATGCAGTAGGAATTCCTTTCTCCTGTCCTGCTATGTGCAGGAGTAGAGGTGGAGGAAGGACCACGACCACACTCTCTTCTGCTGGCCCAGCATTTGTGAGCAGCATTTGTGAGCAGCATTTCTGATCTCAGCTGGTTTCTAAAGCCAAAAATAGAGTGAAATTACTCTCTTAAGGATTTTTTACTGTTTATTGTTTCCCCTTGCAGCTGCTGAGGTGCAAATAGTACCAGATCCTTGGGTCACTGCTGCCCTTCTCTGAACTAAACTGTGGCTGGAGGTGGCAAGGAGTGACTGGGATGATGGGGCTGGCATTGTCCCCTTGGGAGATGCTCCTTGCATCATTCTCCCTGTCCAAGAGAACCCCTTGAGGTGGGATTTGGTGCTGGGGGCATGCTCCCACATCCCCACTGCCCACCTTCCTATGGCTTGTTTTCTTCCCCATATCTGGAGAAAGATTTGAGGAAAACTGGACTCTTGCATGAGCCCAGGTGCACACTTTTTGGTGAGCACTGCAGTTATTGGACACACTTGGGCAAGGCAGGGCTGCACAAATCTCTCTGGTGGCTGCAACCTTCCTGCGTCCTCCAGAAACAGGGAGAAAAAAATAGGGAGAGAGGAAAATAAGGAGAAAAACAGTTTCACCCTTTGTGGTGAATTGGCCCACAGCACAAGAGGAGATGACTCTTATAGGCACCATGCAGCTTTTGCCAGCAACTCGTGCCATCCTGCAGCTGCAGCTTGGAGTTGCCATTGCAGCCAGGCAGTACGTGGTGTGAGCAGAGAGCACTGGTCTCAAAGTGTGCCAGTGGGGCTGTAGACCCGTGCAGGCCACTGACACCGTGGAGAGCTTGGTCTGACTGGCAAAGTTGCCTTGGCTCAGTGCTGTGTCTGCTTCTGCCTTCCCTCTACTGTGGTGGGTGATCCAGAGAGGAGGGAAGGACCCCCCTGATGGCACTCAGCACTGCATCCACAGGCACAGCACCACTCTGCCTGCAGCACCTGCCACTGCCTGAGATTCTCCTCTGGGGCTTGCTGGGCAAACAGGTTGTATGCTGGGTACTTCAAAACTCCAGTCTCTGATGGGGAAACAGACCCAAATGGGGCAATGTCCCATAAATGAGGTAGTCCTCCCTCCCTGCTGCTGGAAACCAACAATCGCCCCAGGCTTTGGTACTGGGGGAGGCCAGGAAGCTGTCACCGGCACCTGAGAGTACCTGGAGCTCACAGTGCTGCTGTTGTCTCCTCAGCATTACCATGGTTCAGACTGCTGGGCTTACTGGCTGTTTCTGCTGGGCAGCAGTGTAAGTTGGGTGCTGCCCATCCCACCTCCCCGGTAGTGGGAGCCAGGATGCTCATGAGAGAATGCAGGATTGATGGCAGGCAAGTCACATTCAAAGTCCCTGATTCCCTGTCTTCCTTTGGATGATTGGTAAAGCAAAAGGATTTCTTAGCTGCCTGGGAGTCTTGGAGTCTGCGAAGGCACCCAGGGTGGGGAGAGTGCTGGTGAGTTGATCACTTAAGTGATCCCAGTGGTTTTCGTTGCTGGAGGTGCAAACCATGGGGCAAGGATGCTTCCCTTGCACCACCCAGGCTGGGTTGTGCTGAGTATGTCGTGCAGGCAGCTGCCTGTACAAGATCCTGCCTGGGTGAGCCGGCAGCCTGGGTGAGGGCAAATGGGGCAGGGCTCAGCAGCTTCATATTTTTTTGTTTTGTGCTTGCATAAAAATAGAGGAAGGGAGGGACCAGCTGTGACTTTCAGAGGCTGCGTTGCCCCAGTGCTGCCCTGGACTTCCGTGTGAGCTGCCTGCTTTGCTGTGCATTGTCCTGTCTTGAGGTTTTGGTTTTGTCCTCCCTCCTGTGCCAGTGCCGGATGGGAGGAGATTGAGTCTTTCCTTCAGTGGGAAGAGTTTGGTGCTGTTACATCTGGGGAGACCCCCACATCCAAGCCCCTGGAGCTGGTGGGTGGGCTCCAAGTGCGTTAGGATGTGGCAGGAGGAAAAGGCATGACACCCAAGCCCTGGGGTGGGTCACCCCAGTGTTCCTGCTGGTAGTGTCCCAGATGCCCTCTGCTCTGAGATGGATGCTTAGGCTGTGCTCAGAGAAGGTGGCAGGCTTATATATCTGTATTATGTATAGATATTTACATACATGCTTAAAAAATAGATTTTTATATTTAAATCTAGATTTATTTTACCTTTTCTTTTTGAGTGCATATATATATACACATATATATATAGAGAGAGAGGGAGAGTAGGGAGCAATATATAAATGGATTGTGTGTGTGTATATATATATGTATGCATCTATAGATCTAAAAAAACCCCATATATATGTGTGCTTTACCTATATATATAGCTTTACAGCAGACAGTCTCGCATGGGCTGACCTGCCCAGGGCTGCGGGTGCCAGAGGGTGCCAGGCTGGGGTGGCAGTGTGCGCTGTTGCCCAGCCTGGCCCAGTCACAGCCGCTCGGTTTCCTGCTCCATGCCGGAGCCGGGTTTCCGGGCCGGAGGCTGGCTGAATCACCGGAGCTGGGGCAGCTGACTAATCCTCCATCCCCACTTGCAGAAAACCCAGCTGTGGCGGGGGCAGGGTGCTGGTAGCACCCCAGCTGTGTCAGTGGTGAGCCCCCACATCAGGGTGATGGCAGCTGCAGCCAGGCACAGGGGCATGGCACCACCAGGAGCAGCTCTCTGACTCCAGCTGCACTGGAACCGCTGTGGTTGTTTGAGGGCGAGTGTGGCAAGCATCAAGGTGTCACTGTGTGCAGTAGTGGCTGAGGTGGGTGAGGGCATGGAGGCAACCGGTGCCAGCAGAGGGGCAGAGGGACCGTTAGCCTGTGGCAGGGGAGAAACAGAGCAGCAAAGATCTGGGATTCCTGGAAAAAGCCCAGCACAAGGATAGTTTTGTCCAGTTTGTGAACACCGTTGGTCCTTGTCAGCGCCAGGGTTGCATTTGCTGTGTCCCTTGGGGAGCCATCCCCAGACCACCCTCTCCTCCACCATGTACTCCAGATGCCCTTCCAGCTGCTGATGGATTTCTTTTTTTTTTTTTTCTGCATCTCCATCAGCAGCTTCATACAGGGGCTTCTGGGCCTCCCTGGTGCTGCCCAGGTTTTTGGGGTCCTGCCTGGGGACGTGGCATCCCACTGGCTGCTGATGTGCAGGCTCCTCCTGGGAGGCAGCCAGCCCTGTGCTGGAATGGGACGGCCCCTGGGAAAAACGCCCTGTGTCACTATGGGGCTGTAAAGAAACAGGATTATTTTTACATCAATTTTCCATCTATTTTGGGTAGGAAGGAAAATGTTTAGGGGCATCTCTTCTTGTTATTGTTTTGAGTCTTTCGGTAACCCTGCTTTTAACACACACACGCACACACGCACGTTTGCACACAGGTGCTGGGTGGGGTGGGATCTGCAGCCATCCCTCTCGTCTGTCTGTTCTGCAGGGAAAGGGATCCCCGTGTTTGTCTGCAAGTAAAATCCATCACTAAATCCATATTCAAATCATAGCTACTGTTTGTTGGGCTTAGGAAACTTGCTGGTACAGTGACTGAGGAGAAGGCTCTAGGTCCTGGGGATGAGGATGGCTCTGGACCCACTGGCAGATTGAATTCCTTCCATATAGTAAGGAAAATTTTCCAGCTGTGCATTGCTTCCATCCATACCTTGGAAAATCCCATCTCGGTGACATGGAAGGGAGGTGGACCCCAGGGCATGTGATCAACTCTTTACATATAGGGCATTAAATATCTGCTGTCCAGGAACGTGTTGCATATATTGCATTAAATATATGCTGGCCAGAATGCATCTTAAATTACAGGCTGCAAAATACATGTTAGCTAGATAAATTTGTTGCCAGTAGATAGGCAGGGCATTTTGGAGCTGGGCAGCTGCTTGCTTATTTTACATTTTTGATGGTTATTTTTAACAAAAAAAAGGGGGAAAACAGCTCAAGAGAGAGCTCTCCTATTTTTGACAGACGTTGTTCGGGAACAAGCACTGCCGAGTCCTGGCAGGCAGGAAGGGTGGTCAGGGAGCAGGCAGGGCTGGAAGAAGCCCAGGCATGGGGTCAGCCCTTCCGATGCCTAGCCACTGCAGAGGGTCTGGGGGATGCACACCCCTCCAGCACCGCCTGCTTCTGCTTGGGTTGGGCAGAGGGTGGAAGCCGGCAGCTGGCACCCTGCCCGGGGATTGTTTTGGGGCTGAATGGGCGGCAGCTGGGGTTTTCCGGGGATTTGAAATCCTTCCTGGGGACTGGAAACCCTTCCTGTCTGCCATATTCACCCTGGAGGGCTAGGAAGGGTCTCCTCATGCTCAGCTGGGTGGGAGCTGCTAGTGCTGGGGGTGCTGGGTCAGCCACTGGCTTCTGTCGGATGTTGGGGTGGCATGGAAGGAGGGTGAAGTGTGCAGTTTCTCCAGCAGTTACCTGATCTCTTTGTCAGGCGAAGGCGCTGGTTTGGGAGGGAAATTGTGAGTGCAGTGGCCAGCTGCAGAAAAAGAGCCAGGAGCTGCAGGGCAAGTCTGCCAGCTGAATGGCTGGCCTCAGCGGCTCCTGGTGACTGTCACCCTAGTGGTGACTGTCACCCTAGTGGTGACCATCACCCTACTGGGAGTGGGCAGGAGGTCCTAGGGGGTTGTCCCCTCCCACGCAGAGAGCAAATGTCAGGCACAGTCAGGCAGAGCAGGAGGCTGGGAGATGACTGTCCGGCACCATACCCCAGGGGTGCTTGTGGACGGGGTCCTCTCTTGCCGTGTGCCCCAGTTTCCCTGTCCGGACACCCGCTGGGGAAGGGCACAGTGAATGCAGCCAGCCCTGGCTGCTGACCCCGGCGACACAGGCTGCTGGTGTCAGAAACCAGAGGTATTTAATGGAAAAAATGGATACGCAGAGTTCTTCCTGCCCTGCTCTCAGCTCTGGGCCGGAGCTGCCAGCACTGACCACAAACACCGGCCGGGTTGTTCCGGGTGCCGCGTCAGCATCCCATGGGCGCCAGCCGAGGCTGGGTTGGCAGCACTGGAGAGCCCTTGCCGTGCCCTCACTGTGTCAAAAGCTCACCTCGGGGCTGGGCAAAGCCTTTCCCTCAGCACATAGGGCATGGAAACAGTGAAGTCGGGCGGCTGTGGCAATAAATATTGTGTCTGTCTGGTCTTGATACAGCCCCGAGCCCAGAGGCTCCATGCACTAAGCAGTGCCAGCAGTAATGTCTAAGGGAGTGTGTGCCCATCACCTAGGCTGCATTTATGCCCAGGGCAAGGGCAGAATACATTTGCTCCCTGCTCCCATGTCTCGGCTGGCATGGCAGGCTCTTTTTCCTGGTTAGTTTTACCATAATCTCCATTTTAAGGTTTTGTGTTTTGTTGCTTTTTTTCTTCACTTTTCAAACTCCTCTGTAATCTCTCTTTCCCCTCTGCGGCCGTGCCAGCACAGCCCTGCCACTGCCTGCCTGGGGCCCCCAGTAAGGGCAGCTCCATGGCTCAGGGCAGCAGCTAAGGGACCCGCTGGGCGAGGACACAGGGATGGGATGGGTTTAGCTTGAGGGAATCCCTGGATTTGCCTCCAGAAGCCGGGACCATGCAGGTCCCTGTCCAAAGAAGACTCATCCTGCTGGGGTTCCCAGGGTGAGGTGGGGCAGGCACTCCTCCATCTCAGAGGCACTCCCTGCGCAGAGAGGGGACATAGGACATGTGCTGTCCTTTCAGCTTCCCCTTTCAGCTTCCCCTTTCTTGCAGCCGGGGTGACTTCATTCCTTCCCCGCTCCCAGCGTGGACAGTGGGGGCTGGGCCAGGAGCTGCCTATCGCCTGCCTGGGTTGACGTCCCCAAAGGGCACAGGATGGTGAAGGGGGAGCCTTAGGAGCCCCAGCCACCCTGTCCGAACCCCTGACATCCCACGTTTAGCGGCTGAGAAGTGAACCCAGCTTTCCCTGCTGGCAGTAGCCACGGCTGCTGGGCTGGGTGCAGGGCCCGGCAGGCTGCAAAGTGCTCTGTGTTTAAAACGCAACCCGAGGGCGGCCGATCCTGCCGGGAGCTGGCTGGCGGAGGCGGTGGCTTCTCCCGAGTCCCCTGGGGTGCTTGGCTTCAAGTGCCTGCCTCCCTGCCTGTACCTGCTGACATGAGCATCTCCGTGCCCTGAATGCTGCCAGCTCCAGCTGTGGGCATGTGTTGGGGATGATGCTCCAGTGTCCTCCAGTGCAACAGGGATGTGGAGTGCAGCAGCTAAGCTCAGGCTCTGTCTGGAACTGGGATGGAGGGTGATAGGCTGTTGCAGGGGGCTCCCTGCTCCTGAGCTCAGCCCAGATTGGGCCTGCCAGTCACCTGTTGGTGCATCGATGCCATTTTCCTGGCCCAGAGCAAGTGTCGTTTTCTCCTCTCCAGAGCTGGCCCAGGCTGGCCTTTACCTCCCCTTTTTCGGCCCTGACATTCCTGGTGCCCATTCAAGTGTCTGCTCTGGCTGATATTGGCAGCTCTTCTCCAGTGGCTGAGGCACCTGTTGCCCGCCCTTCCTTCCTGGGTGTGGGGGGGTCCCACTGGGTCCCACCCAGTAAGGTGGAGGTCCCCAGCTTTGTGCATCATCTCATTGCTTGTTCCCTCTGTTTCTCCACAGGTGCTGGTGAGTCTGGGAAGAGCACCATCGTCAAACAGATGAAGTGAGTGGGCCCTGATAGCATACAGACCTTGGCTGTGGGCTCCAAAACTGGTGGCGGGGCGAGAAAGCTCCCCATTAGTGTAGCTTCAGAGCATTGGTGGGGAGCAGTACCCTGAGGTGCTCTGCAAAGGACTGACCTTGCCTTTGTCTCTCCCCTGCCCTAGGATCATCCATGAGGATGGCTACTCAGAAGAGGAGTGCCGGCAGTACAAAGCTGTGGTCTACAGCAACACCATCCAGTCCATCATGGCCATCATCAAGGCAATGGGGAACTTGCAGATTGACTTTGGAGACTCCTCCAGAGTGGTGAGTGCCCTTCTGGAGGGGATGGAGATTCTTGGGAGGCAAAAGCAGATATGCCCAAAGATGGACCAGGATTAAAGGTGGCCCTGCCCAAACTCTACTCGTCCCTGTCTGGCTGTGACCTCCTTTCCCTGGTGCTGAGGACTGGGGAACCTAACCCACGAGTGGCTCTCCTGGCACGGCCTCTGATGGGTGCAGGGTTAGAGGTCTTGCCGATTCCCTTGTGTTTTGTCCCCATCCACTACAGGAGCTCCTGCCTTTCTGTCTGGGTGGGAAGTGGTGGGCTTTAATCAGGTCCTTTGGGGCCATGTTGATGCCTGAGTCCTGTTTCTTCCCCACAGGATGATGCTCGGCAGCTGTTTGCGCTCTCCTGCACCGCTGAGGAGCAGGGCATCATGCCAGAGGACCTGGCCAACGTGATCCGGAGGCTGTGGTCTGACAATGGGGTCCAGGCTTGTTTTAACCGCTCTCGAGAGTACCAGCTGAATGACTCTGCTGCCTAGTGAGTACCCCTGCTCCTCTTCTCCAGCTCAGCTGAATCCAAGCCCTGCAGGCTGCCTCACTGTTATTGAGTAACAAAAATCCCCTCCCTGAGGCTGCCATTCCCCACTGCCAGGCTTGGGAACTGGTACTGCTACTTCGTGCCCTGTGCTGGGGCTGAGCCAGAGCAGAACTGGGAAGGTGGATATTTCAAAAGCCTGTTCTGGTTGGGTGCTGCATCCCCTGGGAGGCACGCACTAGAAAATCTCCTGCCACTGCTCCGTGCACACGTCCCTTTCCCAAAGATGTTATTCCCTGGCCTCCCTTTGTGTGAGCACAGCTGGAGGTCCTGCCCCTTCTCATACCCCTTCATGGGCCATGAAGGCAAGAAAAAGCCCCAAAGACTGCACTGTGGACCCTTGTGTCTGAACAGGATGAGTAGGAGCCTTTTCTTTTCACTTGAGTTTGTATGGAAAGACTTGGCATTGCACTGACATATTAGCTGGCTTATGCTGCTGTTTAGGTAGATAAATTGCCTGCATTTGGCCAGGTTTGTCACTGAAGAGATTTAATAATAAGCTAATCTACATGAATATGATGGCTGGAGAGGGCAGCAGAGTCGAGGCTGAACTCGCTTCACATGGTGCCCTGATACCCTTTCTGCCCAGAGCCCCTGAGGTAAAGCAGTGCCTGGGGAGCTCATGGTGAGCTGGGAAGCTGTTGCCAACACTGTACCCAAGGGAGATTGAGCACTCTTGAGACTTCCATCATGAGATTGAGCTGCCATCATGAGACCTGCTTGGTCTCCTCTGTACCAGCTCATCTGTCCCCCTCCACTTGGCACTGGTGGATCCCTCCTCTGCATTAGGGTCACTCGGAGGGGAGACATTGAAGGAAAGGTTTCAGCAAGTGCCAATCCTGGAGAAATTTCTGCCAGTACTTTCCTCCAGTGCCCATGACTTTCACTTCCTCCTGCCTGGCACCCAGCCATCCTAGCCAGTCCTTGTCCTGCTCACAAACATCACTCCCCATACAGCACTGATGTTTCCCTCAGTGCCATGCTGTGCCATGGGTGCTGTTTTGGAGGCCTGGCAGGTGCCTGCCAGCCCACATGCACAGTTTAAGCAAATAACACCTGCAAAGTGTCTGCTCCTTCTTTTCTCCAGCCCCATGAATACGCCAGTGCAGTAGTTAATGCCTCTCCATCTCTGTGGTGTGACTGCACAAGACGCCCTGGAGATAAGGAGCGCTATGCCATGCTCCGTATACAGCCCACCTGCACTCATAGCTCTGCAGTAGCTCCCACCCTCCTCCTCTGCAGCCTCTGGAGGTGCCAGGGCAGGCATTTGCCAGCACCCCAGGTCTGGGCGTGAGGTCTGTATGTGCCGTGCGTGTCCCTGCGGCGGTGTTTCCTGTTTTCTGCCAGCCGCCGGCTGTGTGTTTCCGGCTGTTTCTAGACTGCTCCCTGGCGCGGAGCTGCCCCTCTTGCCCTCTCAGCTGTGGCAGGGCACCGGCGTACTCATGGCTCTGGCGTTGCCCCTGCACACCGGCGGGTTTCCTGGGAGCTAGCCATCAGCCGCTCTGCTGTTGGAGCCGGGAGTCCTCTGTGGCCTCAGGAGCTGTAATCTGGCTTTCACCAGATTATGGAGCTGCAAAGGCCTTAATTAGCACAAGCCTGATTTGCTTAAAGGAGCCTGTTTACAATAACCCAATTAAAGCGACGTGAGCGGGAGAAAGTGAAACCTGCCTTGATCCTCCTGGCACCCTTCAGATGGTCCTAGAGGCTGCTTGGGGACCAAGCTGCTGCTGCTGCAGGGAACCAGGCTCTGGCAGGGCTGGACAGGGAGCAGGACAGGGGGATGCAGCCCCAGCGGGGCTGTGGGTGGGCAGCAGCGCCCTGGCCACGCCGCTCCCCATCCCTCTGTCTGCCCGCCTCCTGCTTCCTCCCAGGCCGCCAGCCCTTTGTGTTTTTGACTATAAATGGCACGGCGCCATCGATTGTTTCCGCCGCGCTGCGGCCGGTTGCCATAGCAGTGAATACTTTCCTCTTGCCATTTCCCCCATGCAAACGGCTGGGGGAGTGGGGGGAGTTCCCAGCTCCAGACCAGCTCCAGTCCCAGTCCCATGGCCTGTGGAGCCTCCTTCCTGTGCATGTCCCCACTTGCCGGCCTGGCAGCTGGCAGTCCTGCTCTGCCTGTTGTGACAGGGCTGTGAGGTGACCCCAGGGTGCAGATGGGGTCCATTGTGGTGCCTGGCTTGGCGCTGCTGGCTCCAAATGGACAATACTGAAGTGTGATCAGAGCATCCTGGGGCAGTGAGATAATTGGACAGTGGGATTTGAGCAGGTTGTGCCACATAGTGCAGCTTCCCCAGCACCTTTCTTCTTCCCCAGCTACTTGAACGACCTGGAGAGGATAGCGTGTGCAGACTACATCCCCACGCAGCAGGATGTGCTGCGCACCAGGGTGAAGACCACTGGCATCGTAGAGACCCACTTCACCTTCAAGGATCTGCACTTCAAGTATGTCTGACCCTTTCCCTTTTGCTTTTTCCAAGACAAAACCACTCACTTCTTCCCTGTGCTGGGCCAGATCCTGCTTTCAGCTCACAGTGGGAGCTGCTGCCTTGGAGAGAGAGCAGAAGCCACTGAAATAGCTGGAGTAGCCTCAAAAATGCCTCTCAGGGCTTGACCTAGGGGCGGATCCAGCCTCTGGCAAGGAGGGGAAGAGGGAAGGCATCCTCTGGTGCTGTGACGCTGCTTCCGCTGTGGGAAGAGCACTGAGTGGGAGCCAGGGTCTCAAGGCAGGACACCAGCACTGCTGCCTGCTGGCAGCCCAGGTTGCTTTCCACTGAAACCCCACGGGAAATAGCCAGGACTCGTTCCCAAGGCAAAAAGCTGGTGGTGTGCACATCCCAGGGGTTTAGTCACTTGGCACAGAATTGCAGGGAGCAGGGTGAGGGTGGTGGCGCCAGAAGTTGATGCCAGTGCCACTCTGCCTCTGCCACAGGATGTTTGATGTGGGTGGCCAGCGCTCAGAGCGGAAGAAGTGGATCCACTGCTTTGAGGGTGTGACTGCCATCATTTTCTGTGTGGCCCTGAGTGCCTATGACCTGGTGCTAGCTGAAGATGAGGAGATGGTGAGTTGAGGATGGAGCTGGTGCCATGAGCCATTCTCTCTTTGGAGGGCTAGGGGAGTGCCCCATGCTCTGATGGCCACCGGTGCCTTGGCCAGTATGGCCCAAGCCTTACAGGGCCTCCAGCATCCCCTGCCCGGGTTGCAGGAGCTGCAAGGGGGGCAGCAGGTTGAGCAGTGCCCAACTCATGCTGCTGTCTCCCTTGCCAGAACCGGATGCATGAGAGCATGAAGCTGTTTGACAGCATCTGCAACAACAAGTGGTTCACAGATACATCCATCATCCTCTTTCTCAACAAGAAGGATCTCTTCGAGGAGAAGATTGTGCACAGCCCCTTGACCATCTGCTTCCCTGAGTACACAGGTACTTACCAGGACTCTTGGTGCCCCTTGGTAGGGGGAGCAGGCAGTGCCTTGCCCAGGCACATAGTAGGAGATGCTGTTAATGGAGATAGTGGCTATCCTATGCCCAAGAGGCAGCAAATTGGTGCAGCAGGAAGGGAGTGGTGGTGTTAAGGGATGCCCCAGGAAGTGGGGGAAGATTGGGTGGACAAGGGGCAGCTGCGTCAATTTGGCATTGGGGTGGTGGCTATGGTGTCTGGGGAGGCTGAGCCAAGCCCAAACGCCTTGGGTGCTGGTGGCAGGGAGTTGCCAGTGTGTGTAGGTGGCTGTAGGACAGCTCAGCGTCTGCTCCTCCCCAGGGGCCAACAAGTACGATGAGGCAGCTGGCTACATTCAGAGCAAGTTCGAGGACCTGAACAAGCGGAAGGACACCAAGGAGATCTACACCCACTTCACCTGTGCCACCGACACCAAGAACGTGCAGTTCGTCTTCGACGCGGTCACTGATGTCATCATCAAAAACAACCTGAAGGATTGCGGGCTCTTCTGAGCGCCGGCGCTGCCCAGGTGGGTGCTGCCCCTCCTGCTGGCCCCCCACCTGGCGTCACAGAGCAGCCTCTGGGGATGGCATGGATGCTGCCTGCCATCTCTTCTGTGGTGGTGCAGGCTGGTGGTGGGTGCCCATGCCCCTCAGCCCAGACCCCACCACTCACTGCCTCCTCTCTCCTAGGACCCCTGGCTGCACCAGTGAAGGAAGGACCGTGCTGCCCCCTCCTCCTGCTTCTCTTCGGATTCATCCCTCTGCCCCTACCCCATCAAGAGACTTTCTGGGTGTCAGTGTGGTGGCAGGACGCATGTCTCCCCTGCCATCTGCACTTGCCCTCCACCATCCTCCTCCTCCTCCTCGCCGGCGTTGCCCTTCCCGGGGAAAACGACGTTTTAATCTTGGTTTGCGACCCCGAACTGCTCCAGCCCCCCCAGTCCATTCGCTCCCGCGCCCAGGCGCTCTCACTGTTTACATTGCAAGTGTTGCTGGCGCAGGGTGGGACACAGATCTCCTTGGGAATGCCCACCTGGCCGAAAACACAACCGATGACATTCCTGTTAGTAAACCAGACAAGAAAAAAACCCAACCCACTCTAAAAGCATGCAAAAAAACCTCACACCACACCGGCTGGGGCCAGGTTGCTTTTTAAAGAAACCTTTTTACCAAACTATTTAAAAGTGTCAAGTGCTACGTGGTGGCAGTGTCCTCCATGGCCAGCCCACCCCCCAACCGTGTGCCTTGGGGGGGGTCCGTGCCCCACTTTGCCTTGCAGCCCCCCACCTCACTGCCCTAAGGGACGGGCAGCAGCTGGGCAGGGGGGCAGGCAGGGGGGGTGCTGCCAGCTGGCTGCACCTCCACCCCCCCTCTTTCTAAGCCTAGTTTTTAGGGCTAGCTGTTGCATTGGGTGAGGAGAGCCTGCTGTACAGAGCGGCCCCTGCTGTTCCCCCCAGCCCGGGGGGGTCCCCTCAGCCGGTGCCCACGGCCTTGCTTTTCCCACAGGATGTTTTACCGAATTCTTCACATGGTTTGAAATAATAAAATGTAGAAAGAAAAAAAAAAAGTGGAAAAAATATATACTGACCTTTCCTCCCCACTGTGACCCAGAGGTGGGTGGAGCTGTGTCACCCCTCCAGAGGGCGGGGAGGGGGTTTGCATCTTGGGATGGGGCAGGGCATAGAATGGTTGATAACCAGCCCGAAGGCTCGTCAGCATCACCTGGGTGCCAAGGCAAGGGCAGTGGCAGGACCATCATGATGGAGCTGGCGTGTTCCTGAGGGGTTGAGCCACCCCTGATCTGCTGACTCAGCAGCTGGGGATGGGGCATGACTACCCACTGGCCCTGCAGCATGGGAATGGTGGTGCATAGGGACCCCTGTACTACATAGTCATGGATGTCCAGTACCCAGAGGTACCCAGTGACTTGTAGTCTCGAGGTGCACCTCTTGCACCTAGCAACCCACAGGGACCCTCACGGACACACAAGCACAGAAAGGACACCCCCTCCACAGCCCACCAGCTTCAAGGGCTGTCCAGGGACCACCAGCAGCCCTAGCTATAAGTGGTACTCCAGGAGCCTCAGTGCCCAAGAGATATGCCTGCACACCCAACTCCAAGGGGTGCCCGGGGTCGCCAATGCCCCCCAGCACCTGGAGCAGTGGCATCAGGTGTCCCACAGTGCTGGTCGACGGGAGAATTTGGGGAGAGGGGAAATGGGGCTGTGTCACCCAATGATTGCTCGGGTTGAGTGGGTCAAATCCCAGGATTTTGGAGAAAGTTGAGATGGGCTGGGGCCCAGCCGAGGGGCAGGGGGCGCTGGGGCTCAGAAGAGCCCGCAGTCCTTGAGGTTCTCCTTGATGATGATGTCGGTGACGGCGTCGAAGACGAACTTGACGTTCTCGGTATCAGTGGCGCAGGTCATGTGGGAGTAAATCTCCTTCACGTCTCGACGCATGTTCAGCTCCAGGAACTGCAGCTTGATGTAGTTGCCGGCGTCATCGTAGGTGTTGGGACCTGTTGGCATGGCAATGAGCAGGGTCCCCTTCCGGTGCGGTGTCCCCCGCCTTGGGTGCTGGCCTAGAGTCACCCAGCGCTCCCCAGGGTGGGCAAACTTGGCTTGGTCCCCGAGCAAGGCTGGCGCAGCACAGCTTGCACGGAGTGCTGAGGACACCTGGTGGGTAGCTGCTGCAGCGTGCCGGCACCCGACCCTTCGCCACCCCCCCCGCCACCCACCTGCACCCAGCGAGACAACGGTTACCACCCTCACCATCGTAGTCGGGAAAGCAGATGCTGAGATGTGCCTTCTTGATCTTCTCCAGGAAGACGTCCTTCTTGTTGAGGAAGAGGACGATGGAGGTGGTGGCGAAGTAGCGGTGGTTGCAGATGCTGTTGAAGAGGTGCAGGCTCTCGTGCATGCGGTTCTGCAGAGGGACACAAACTCCCTCCATCAATCCCATGGTGGCCCACACCCAGATCATGATGGAGACAAAGCACAGGGGTTATGGGGCGGTGACCCTTTCTCACCACTTCGTCGTCTTCCACCAGGACCATGTCATAGGCACTGAGGGCCGCGATGAAGATGATGCAAGTCACTCCCTCAAAGCAGTGAATCCACTTCTTCCTCTCTGAGCGCTGCCCACCCACATCAAACATCCTGGGTAGCACAAGGCAGAGGTCAGCACCCCCCACTCCCTCCCCTTTCCTCTGGCACCAGCCCTTGCCAGGTGTTCAGTCCCTACCTGAAGTTGAGATCTTTGAAAGAGAACTGGGTCTCGATGATGCCGGTGGTCTTGACACGGGAGCGCAGCACATCCTGCTCCGTGGGGACGTAGCCAGGGGTCACCAGGCGCTCCAGGTCTGACAGGTAGCTGACCAGGCACATGGTGGGCATGAGACATAGGTCAGCACAGCCAGGACCTCCCTAGCCCAGACTCCCCTGCCCCACATACTAGCCAGCTGAGTCATTGAGCTGGTACTCAGAGGCACGGTCGAAGCAGGCTTGGATCCCTGTGTCCTTCCAGAGCCGCCCAATGATGTCTGACATCTCCTTGGGCATGGTGCCCTCCTCTATAGTGTCTGAGAGGTGCAGCAGCTTGCGGGCATCATCCTAAAAGGGAAGAGGACTCAGTGGGGCTGGAGGACAGGAGGGACCTCCATGCCCAACATGGGCTGCTCCTCACCTGGCGAGCTGAGTCTCCATACTGGATACTGAGAGTGGCCATGGCCCGCACGATGGCCAGCATGGACTGGAGTGTGTTGCTGTAGATGATGGCAATGAACTCCAGGCATTCCTCCAATGAGTAACCGTCCTGGTGGATGATCCTGGCCAAGGAGGGGGGCATGTGGCTGAGCTGGGCACTGGGGGGGGTGGGGTCACCCATGGGTGTAGAATGGCACTGAGCCAGGCAACCCGTGGGATTGAGCTAGGCACCAAGGTTGCACCCCGTGGTTATGGCATGGAGCAGAGCCAGGTATGGTGGGACAAGGGCACCCTATTGGTACGGTGTAGGACAGGCATGTGGCAGAATGGGGCACAGCCAAGTGGCTTCCCTTGGCACTTACTTCATTTGCTTGACAATAGTACTCTTCCCCGACTCTCCTGCTCCTGTAGGAATAGAGCACAGGTCACAGCAGTGCATTCACTGTTGGCATCACAACCCCATCACCCACCACCCAATGTCCCAAGCCTGTGTCAGTGCAGGGAGACATTCCTTGGTCCAGGCTGGAAGGGTAGCAATGACACCCATGGGTCCATCATGTCCAGGACACTCCAATCCTCAAGCACTACTGGGGCAGTTGGAAGGGGCTGTGAGGGACTCCCACTGCTTGGGTGCTGCAGGGACAGACCCAGAAGTAGTGATGTAGTAGTGATGCATGGGAGTGCTCAGGAGCATGAAGTGAGGTGGGCTGCTGGAGTGGGTTTCTGGTAGGTGATGTTGGTGAAGGCTCTAGAGATGAGTTGATTTGGGTCAGGACAGGGCATGGAAGTGAGGGGATGTTTTGTGAGCTGGTTGGGTTTGGAGAATACCTGGAAGCTGGAGGATCTTAGGATGGGCTCTTGAGAAGGGTTGCTGGGTTCAAGGTGCTTAGTGTTGGGAATGCTGTTAAACAACCCCCTCCCCTTAGTTCAGTGGAGTCTGGTTGGGAAAGCTAGTTGGGTTTAGAGGTACTGGGAGGCTGTCAGGGAAATGTAGGAGGTGCTTCTGGGGTGGGCTGTTTGGGTTTAGAGGTGTTGAAGGGAGCAAGGAAAATGTTGGGGAGCTGCTGGGGTGAGGTGGTTGGGTTTAGGTGTGCCAGGGAGCAGGAAGCAGTTGGGTGGACTATTTGGCTAGGTTGGCCCAGCTTAGGAGGATCAGAGAAATTTTGGGTGGGCTGTTGGGGTGATTTGGTTTAGATTAGGGGTGCAGGAAGCATCAGGAAAACATGGGGGTTTGCAGAGAGGAGATAAATTTCATGGCTTCCTTGAAATGAGGGTGTTGTTGGAGTGGGATGGTTGGGCTTAGGTGGGGCCGTTGGGGAGGGCTGGTTGGGTTGAGGGATATTGGGAAGCATCAAAGCAATGTTGGGTGAGCTGCTAGGGTAAGGTTCACAAAGGACAGGTATCTCCCCCAGGGTTTGTGTCCCCCCATACCCAGCAGCAGCAGCTTGACGGTCCTGGCATCCTTTTCAGCATCCTCCTTGAGCTTCTTCTCCAGCTCACGGGAGTGCTTCTCCTCGGCGCTGGCCCCAGCACCCATCCTTGGCTCTGCAGCCCTGCGACTCACCCTCCTTGGAGATCAGCACCAAGACAGGCAAGTTGCTCCAGCCTCTCACTGCCTCCAGCGCTTCTGCTGCCAACTGCCCAGCCGCCACCACTGCTGCTGCCACCACTGCTCACCCAATGTGGGCCAAGGACGGTGCCAAGGTCCCGGGGGGACGTTTGGCAGGGTGCTGTTCTCAGCACCCATGGATTAAGCCAGACCTGCCCGCCCCCATGGCCTCCCTGGATAAACCCCCTTAAATCTGCAGCAGGCTGAGCTCAGCAATCCCTTGGCTCCAGCGTCAGCGCTTCTGCTGGGGGGGGGGGGGGGGGGGGGGCAAGGCTGGCTAGCCCCCAGCTTCACTTCTGCCCTGGGGCTGGGAACAGTGACTTGCCTCCCAACTCTGCTGTGGGCCCTGTGGGGAGCTGCAGCTAGTGTTCTCTGCTGGGACCTGAGGGGCATGTGGGCATTGGGTAGAAATGTCCCCATTGTCCCCAGCTGGTCATCCTCCCCACTCAGGTCCTGTGCTCACAGCCTCCTCCCCCTCAGTAAGCCATGCTAGGTTCCCTAGGTCACCATGCCCAGTGTTCCTAGAGGCACCTCCAGCAGCACCTGCACAATGGCCACAGGGACACCCATACACATCCCTAGGGTCTCCAAGACCCTCTCCAGTAGCACTCCTCAGTGTCCCGATGAGAAATTCCAGTGTTCTCCTCAAGCAGTCTCAGTACTTTGTAATATCTTCAGGACCACCAACCCCACCCCCCCAAAAAAAAAACCCACAAAAAAAACCCCATCCAACATCCAGGCACATCCCAGTGCCACCTCTGTGCTCCCACACCAAACACAGTGATCTCTCTCAATATCCCGCCCCTCCCCAGCGTCTTTAAGCCACCAATTTCTGCTCCCATGTCCCCAGAGCCCCCCATGGGCTATGTGGCCCCGCAGTAAGACCTAGGGGCCCCAGGGATTCCTCAGTAGTCTCTCTGTGTCCCCCTGCCCCCAGTGTTCCAAGGCCCAGACAGGACTTCCCCAGAAGCCCCCAGCAGAGCCCTGCATCCCGTGGCCCGATCCCCGCGCTGTCCCCAAGGTCCCCTCAGCACTGGGGCCCTTGCAGTGCCGCATTTGGCCACCAGGGGGCTCATGAACCCAGCTCTGCGCCCCCAGAACGGCCCTCCCCCGGCCCCAGTGCGCCCACTACTGCCCAAGCATAGCACTGCACCGCACTCGGTGTGCCCAGCACTGCCCCCGGTAGAGCCCAGGAGCTCACAACCCTGATCTCAGCGTTTCCCGAGACTGCCCAGAGGAGCTTGGTAGCACTCCACTGTCCCCTGTACCGACCGGAGTGCCCAGGTACCAGACTACAACCCCTGTTATAGCCCAGTATGATCCAACACCCCCCCCTCAGTGGTCCCCAGAGAGCCTATCACCACTCCCCCACACCATGCTCCCAGTACCACCTAGTGCTGGCTCCCAGTGCCAAGTTCTAATGCTCCAGTACTTGTGGTGCTCACAATACTGACTCTGAGCACTTCCAGTGTTCTTGGTACCACCCAGTGCCAACCTCCAGTGTCCTCAGTACTGTCCACAGTGCGGCCCAGGTCCTCCCAGCACTGATGCCAGTGCCTGCCAGGGCTGCCCAGAGTTGCCTGGTACCACTCCCACTTCCTCCTGCACCAATCAGTGTTCTCAGTACAGCGCAGTATGACCCACTACCAACCCCAGTAACATCCTGTGCTGGCTACTATCCCAGCTCAGCACACACCTCCAGCACATGCCTAACATACAGCACTGCCTCCTCCTTGTGTCTCCATCTTGCCCAGTGCCCACCCCCTAGCACAATGCCCTCAGCTTCCCAGTGTTCTTAGTGCTTCCCCAATCCTCCTGCACCCGGCAGGGCTCAGAGGCAGAGTTAAGGGGATCATGGCAGCAGGGCAGTGCCCAGCTTCCCCCATCCCTGACAGAGCACACACAGGCGCCTGTGTCCATCCCAAAGCCAGTGTTTATTTGGGGGTGGCCCCTGCCCCTGTGCTCCCCATGTACAACTATTTACAACCCCCTGCCACCTTCTGGGGTACCCTGAGGGAATGGCTGATGGGTTAGGTGCCCATGGATGCTGGTGCCAGCACCTGCTCAAGGTCCTACCCCAGCATGGCTGCTTCTCTTTCCCTTCCCCACCCAAACACCCTGGACAAACCTTCACTGTAGCCTGAAAACTTGGGTCCTGCTTCAAGAATCCTGTCCCACTCCACGCCAAGCCCCCAGGGAGGGGACAGGGCAGTGTATCCTGTCCCCATGGCCCCCTTTCCCCACTCAATGCTAAATAACTAGGTAGGGGAACTGAGACATAATGCTGTGAGGACCCTGCAGAGCTTGCAGAGGGCAGAACTTGTTCAATGATACCTCTCTCCCTCCCTTGTCCCCCCCAGCCCTCAGCACAGCACTGTACCCCAACCATGGTGCCCATGGTCCCCTCATGTCAGAGTCCTGAGGTCCTGAGTCAGTGAAGAAGACAGTGATGCCACCTCAGGGCCCTGCTCCTGCCCTGGGCCAGGTGTCACATCACCCCAGTGACTATGTACAACCTCCAAATAAATACCCATGGGTGGGGGGGCACCCGTGTCTGCGTGTGTGTGGATGTGTGTGTGTGCATATATATATATATTTATTTATAGATATTTTTAATATTAAAAGGGAGGAAAAATAGACCATTGTGCTAGCAAAGTCCCTGATGATGGTTTCATGTATGCCCATAGGTCTCTGGCTGGTGATTCCGGCGATTTCGAGGCTTCTTCTGGTCCTGCTGCTCCTTGGCTTTGAGGCCAGCCAGCGGCTGAGGGGGGCTAGCGGCCGTGTGCCGCCAGTAGCCCTGGCAGTACTGGTCCAGGAGTCCCATTTCAGGCTGGGTGAGGAGCTGGAGCAGGTCCTGGTAGCGGGGAGTGGGAGCACCCGGCAGGCCTGGGGGGGTCTCTGCCTGGACCAGCACGGCGTGGACAGCACGGCTGCTGAGGACGCGGAGCTGCACCTTGGTCACCGTGTGCTTGAAGTTGTTCTCGGTGGCAGTGCAGGAGTAGAGGCCGCTGTCAGTCAGCTGGAGGGCACGCAGCAGCAAGCCCTGCTCCGTCCGCAGCACTCGGCCCTCCACCCGCAGCTGGGGGGGAGAGATGGCACTGCTCAGCTGGCTGGCGCTTGGCATCCCCCTGGCACCCTCCAGTACAGCACTCTGCCCTACCTCTTTCCGACGGTCGCTGTTGTCCTTCTGCAGCAGCCACTTGACGCTGGCCTGGGGTGAGCGGGGCTGGCATTCCAGGAAGGCGGTGCTGCCCTCCACTCCGTACTGCACAGCCTCCACTGCGTTCTTGTTAGCTGCATGGGAAGGCCATGGGCAGCCAGGTCATGTGCCTCTTGTGGCCCTGCCCTGCGCCACTCCTGTCATGCCCACCGGCTCTCCAAGGGAGAGCTCCTGTGCACCTCCAGACACAGGATTGCCTGGTCCCCAGCCACGCAGCAAGTGTGCACCTCCTCCTCTAGTGCAGCCACGCTTCCACAAGGGTGTCCATCCATCCATCCATCCATCCATGCAGCTACAGATCCATCCATTCGTGGACATACTTCTCCCCAGCATATCTATCTATCCATCTATGTTCCAGTTTCAATTAATCCATCCATCAATTCATGTTTATTCTCCTCTCCAACACATCCACCCACCCATCCACCCACTGACCCATCCATCTGCACGCATCCTCATTCCCAACTTTTCTGTTCATTCATATTCATCCTCGTCTCCAGTGCATGTGTTCTTTCATCAGCCCATCCATCCATCCATCCATCCATCCCTCCCTCCCTCCCTCCCTCCCTCTCCAATATCCATCCACGCAACCATCAAGCCCCCAGGGCATCCACCCTCCCATGTCCCCTCTGGTTACTGCACACACCCAGCTGCCCCCTGGCTCTGCGGGGCTGTGTCCAACCCAGGCCTGACTCACCGTTGGAGTTGTATCCTCGGCACTGGCGGATGGGGTTGCCATGTCGGACATCCTGCCGCCGGCTCCTCCTGTGGGGAGGTGAGAGGTGAGCAGGGGATCCTGTTGGCTGGGGGTCCCTCCCTCTTTCTCTCTCCCCCACCCCCTGCACCTCTTGGAGGAGGCAGAGTAGCGGGTGCAGGCGCTGCCGTCCCAGGCGCAGTAGGGGTCCCGGGCCAGGCAGCAGTCAGCACAGGCTTCCCCGTAGACGTCACAGCGGTGCAGGGCCAGGTGGGTCACGCCTACAGCTGAGGACACGTACAGCTGTTGCTGTTGGGAGACAAAGAGGACAGGGTGAGATGCCACCTCAAAATCATCCCCTCAGAATGAGCTATGTCCCCCCTGTAATGGGGACTGGCCAAGACACCAGAGGACACTTGAGACAGTTTGCTCTGGGGCCACCTGTGTGCCTCCTGGGCAGTTCTGTGGCTGGGCCCGTGATGAGATCTGCCTATGATGCAATCTATGTGCTGTGACTCACCCTCTTGGAGGAGATGGTCATTGTCTTGATGGGTGCTGGCACCTAGACAGGAAAAAAGATGGAAGGGTGACCACCTGGTCTCATGCTGCAGCCCTGGAGTGGGCAGCCCAGACCCGCTGCAGGCAGCTTAGGCAGGCAAGGGGCAGGTAGGGAGAGATGTAAGTAGGCAGCAGGCAGTAAGACCAATGCTTGGGGACCCTCCAGAGATGGTCAAGGGGTAGCTGGTGCCAAAAGGGTGTATTCTTGGGTCAAGGTTGGGTCAAGGACACCCATCAGAGAGTGGGGGACAGGCTATTCCTTACCTTGAACACCTCGATCTCCTCCAGCATGAGCTCTTCTGTCTCCATGTCATCCCGGGGGAGCACTATGACCTTCTGCACAGTACCCCGATCTGCAAGACATCACAGTGCCCACGTGCTTAGTGTCAGTGGCACCTTTAGGCACCCATGCCCTCCCCTCCCAGAAAAGGGGTCCCTGATGGGATTGGGGGAAAGAAGGATCCCCCCAAATCCCATCTCCATCTCTCTCCTGATGCAGCAGATGGCTATGCCTAAGGTGTGGCATACTGGCTCAGGTCACTGTGTTAAGGGAATGCCATCACCCTGAGTGGGGTGGGGACAGCAGCTGGCTACAGGCATCAGGCCAGGAAAAGGACCAGGATGGTTCACAGGGACTCAGGGATGTGTGTTAGAGGAGGGAAAGCACTGGGCTGGATGATAGTGCCCTCAGGATGGGCACTGGTCCTGGGGAAGGACAGGGATGAATGCTGGTACATCTAGGATTGGCAATTTGACAAGGGAGGCACATATCTAGATGATGGTGGGCATAGGGAGGGCAACAGGAAGCATGTAGGATGGGCACTGGGTCAGAAAAGGATAAGGCTGGCTGGTGAGGCCCTGGGATTGGCACTGGGGTAGAGGGAGGAGCAAGCTGCATGGTGGCATCTTTAGGATAGAAGGTACCATGACAGATTGCTGGCTCTGAGGGCGGAATTGAGCTACAAGAAGGACCAAGCTGGATGGTGGGGTCTATGGGATGGGCACCGGAGCTGAAGAAGAACCAGGCTGAAGCCTTGAAGAGGGCCAGGGATTTTGGGAGTGGGGTCTCAGGCCCTCACCCCACTCTGCGTGGCAGGAGGCACCGTGCTCTGGCCAGCCCTGGCGGTGCCCATGCCCTCCGGGTCCGCGTCAGAGCATGCTGCGTTCCCCGCGATGCGCGGCGTGGGTACCTGTGCCCAGGAAAAGCACCTCATAGCGCCCGTCTGCTGCATCCACCTGGTCGACGGCCACCGTGGTGAAGCGGTAGTTGACGTTGGTGCGGACCACCAGCGGCTGGCGGTGGGTGGGGTACACAGCGTGGTACATCAGCGGGTGTGCCCGCATGAAGTTGATCACTTCGTCAGGGTAGTCCTTGGTTGACTTCATGGACGGGGTGAAGGTCCCCCCGGGACACTGCAGCACAAATGTCACCAGACCCTGGTGACCCACTGTGCGGGCACAGGCCCAAGGATGTCGGCTGCCTGATAAGTACCAGCTCACCTCCTCATGCATGCCCAGGGGTACTTACTGTGCCTGGTCGAGGGTAGGGCATTTTGCCCGTGTAGGGCATCCACTGGTAGTTGGGTCCTTCCTTGTGTGCGAAGGGCCCATTGAAGACCATGCGGATGTCGGCCATGGAGTAGACACATACAGCAGAGCCCTTGAAGACCGACCTGGGAGGAAGGATCTGCTGCCACATTCTGCCTTGGCACTGCCTGCCACAGCAGCATTGCCAGGACTCCCACCTAGCTACGGCCCTCCTCTGCACTGCTCCATGCTGGGTGAGCCAGAACTCACCCCGAAGCAGAGAAGACAGCATAGATCACAGGGTTCTTGGTGTCCTGAGTCTGCTGGATGAAGACATCCTCTTGGGACAGAAAGATGAGAATGTGACCATGGGGAAGTCAGGCAGGGACACCCTTGCACCCAGATTGATGCTAGGGCATGGGGCAGAGCAGCTGCCCATGAAAGAGTAAGAAGTGAGGGGCAGCAAGGGGGTACCCAGTCCTCCCCAGGGTGCCCTTCGAGCCCCCACTGCCCTCCTTGCTCACTCACGGAGCTCATCAAAATGTGTTTCAATGCCATCTGGCCCTGGCACGGAGCAGACAAGTCTGGCCTTCAGGAAGGTGCTCCACTTGTTCACGAGGCAGCAGTGGCCACCGTCATCGTTCTGCAATGAAGGGACACTAGTGCTCAGCCCTGCCAGTCCCCTGCCAGTCCCCCTGCCTTCTGCATGCTGCCCACTGCTCCACCCACCAGGCAGATGCGCCCAATGCGGGAATAGATGCCAGGGCTCAGCGGGGCATCGGCTGACTTCTCTCGGAAGAAGAAGTAGAGCTTGTCGTCGTTCCTCTCGCTGCTGTCAGGGATGAGCTGGGCACGGACGAAGGCTGGGTCTGGAACAGCACAGCATGGCATGGAACTGTCAGCCCAGCAGCACTCACTGCTCTATGCCACAGTGGGATGCCAAGCGCCCTCTCCTATGGCATTGCCCTGCTCCTGGAAAAGCACTGCCATGGTCACAAGGTGAGAGCTGGGTCTGGATCAGAGCTGCAGAGGTGGGCTGAGGAACTGAGTCTCTCTGGTGGACACTGGTGCTCCAGGAGGGGCTCGAAGCATCCCTGAGGCCCGTGGGAGCATTCCTGAGGTCCACAGGGTGGAGAGTTCCAGCAGTTCTATAAGCACGACAGTGGGAACCAGTCTTCCCCCCTGGGGAGGAACCACACAGCCTGGAAGCTTCTCAGGAAGCTCTTCCCTGCCATCCATCAGCCAGTGCCCAGCCTGCGCTGACAGCTCCCCCTCTTCGGGTTACCACCCTGCTGGCTCCCCGGCCTGGCAGGATCATCCCATCTGCTCTGCTCTGTTTACTCAGCTGCTGTTCCGCGAGCAGGGGTGCTCCGAGGGGGGCAGGATGAGTTCTTGGGGTCACTGACTTAAGGGCGACATGGTTGACATCTCAGCCCTGCAGAAACCCATGCACAATCTCTAGCAGAGCCAGGCCCATCTCTCACCACCTGGCTGCTGCCCCTGCCCAGCAAAGCCAGCCTGTCTGTCACTGCTCCATACAGCTATCCTGCTCTTCTGCCTAGATTTCCTTCCATCCTTCCATCCCTCCATCCATCCCTCCCTCTCTCCCTCCCTCCCTCTCTCATCCTCCCATCCACCATCTGTCCATGCATCTATCATCTGTCAACTGTCAACCTTCCATCCCCCCACCCATCACCTGTCCACCTATCTATCCACCCATCCCACGCTGCCACCCAGACTCACCGTTGAGCCAGCGTGAGTTGTATTGGTCTGTCCTCATGGCTGTCTGCTTGCCCATGGTGCGGAAGATGGCTGCATCTGTTCCCATGAAGTCAATGTAGACACCAGCATAGAGCTCTTCATCTGCAGAGGGCAGACAGAGATCAGGTGGGGACTCCCTCCTAGTCCCATCTACCCACCCATCCTGGCTGGTAGCCACACCAGTAAACCACTGCCTGTGGCCATCCCAGAGTTTGAGAGGCTTGCACTGGTCTGTAATTGGGACCCCCACCTCCACTGGGACAGGTGTCCAAGGACTGGGCATTCCAGGTGCCCTGGACAGCCACAGCTGGAGCAGGCAGGGGTGGCTGAGGCAGGCTCCCTGGGAATATCTGGCAACACAGGAAGACAGCAGGAGCAGCTGTCCTGTCCTGCCTGCCTGTTTCCTCCACCCAACACAGGCAGCGCTGGCCCCGGGGAGTTACAGGACTCACTTATCAATGCAGAGACGGTGTCTACTTTGGGGTCATAGGAACACTTCCCCTTGCCTGACTCCAGCTTGTCTGGCTCCAGGTAGAAGATATAATCCTGGAGAAGGAAGCAAACCAAAACGCTGGTCAGACTTTCATCCCTCTGTGCCCGTGGCACTTTCTGAAATCCACCAGGAGAGGCAGCCTCCTCCAGGATGGAGTCCAGTAGTGAGGACAGATGCGGATTGTCCACAACAGGAGTCTGCAGGTCTCCTGAGAAGCTGAAGCCAGCACAAGCTACTTCTCCAGCATTGCTGGGTGCTCCTCCATGTTCCTCCATGCCCTCCACCACTTGGAGATTTGGCTGAGCCACCAGGCTGAAAGTGGGTATCCATCTTCTAGGTCCACTTCTGAGCAAACATTTCCCTCCAACCACCTCTTTGTTCTGGCCGTCTGTGCCACCCATTGCCACTTGACCAGTTCCAGTTTACACAGTTCCAGCAGCTTCAGCAGGTGGGGTTTGGCCAGTGGCACAGCTCAGCTGTGGGACCCGTTGTGCTCCTCTTGCCAGGACCCATTTTTCAGGGGTTGCCACCAGGGTGACATGTAGTGCTGTGCAGATCTGCTCTGGCAGATTCCTCTCGTGCCACTGGGAGCCTTGTTCCCACCGTTGCCTCTGCTTTCTTGTGCCATCCTCAGCACTGTCACATGTTCTTGGCCAGGAGCGAAATCCACACTGCCTCCAGAGATGCAGGCAAATCCTCTGCAAGTGCCAGCTGGCAGCAGGTAAGGTTGGGCTGGCCCAGTCAGGGAACCTTTTGCCCATGGCGTAGCGTGTCTCAGAGCCAAAGTGAAGCGGCAGCATGGAGGACTCAGGTGCAGGGGAGACCTCAGGCAACCAAATCAGGCCTTTGGAGCTGACTGCTGGCCCTGTGCACTGGATTTGATGCAAGGGTGGTGGACATGATGGTGGTCACCTTCCATCAGAAAGTGAACAGAGCTCTCAGCTCCAGGACTGGGTGGGGAGCCAGTATGCTCACTGTGCACAGGGTCCACTAGAGAGTTTGCTCATGCCAGCTCCAAAGAGGGCAGCTCAACTTCAGAGATGGGTATGGCCATACTTCCACCATCCCCATTGCTGCACTCTGACACCTATGCCACTGTCACCACCACAAACAGCTCTGCCTGGCACCAGTCTCATTCCCAAGCTGGGCAAACCCTTTGCAGGAGGGACAACCTGGCTCTGACCAGTGCAGCTCTGGTGCCAGTCGCACCATTTCACCCTCTCATTTGGGTAACCCATTAGCTGTTACAATGCAAGCACTACACCTTGAAACACACCAGAACTCCCTGAAAGCAAGTGCCAGCAGCCCCCATTGAGCACCTGCCTGGGGCACAGGGAGCTGCACCAGGGAGCTTTTGCCTGCAGGTGCTGAGACCAGTTCCAGCAGGGAGGGAGGAACCAGGGTTACCCAAGGGGGCCAAAACAGCAACGGTGCTTGCCCACTGCAGAAGTAGTAGCTGGAGCTACCTGCAGCTGGCAAGATGCTCACAGCTGAGCATCACCCTCTGCCTCCTGAACACCCACCCCCAGAGGGGAGGGACCGGCAGAGAGGAGCATTGCCAGTCCCTGGCCCATGCACTGACCCATATTAGTCCAGAGGGGAAAGGCTCAGCAGGTGGCACTGTCAGGGTGGGTGGGACACTGAGTGTCCTCAGAAGCCAGGGACAGCATTGTCCCCCTGAGCCCGTTTGCCTGCTGGGACGGCAGAAGCCCCTCCCGGGGCAGCAGCTCAGTGATGTTTTTGCAGACCCTATCAAAACACCTCTTGCACATCGCCTTGGAAATCCCCTCCTGAACCATCACAAGCCCCATGGCTCTGCTGACACATGACCTCACTTCCAAGAGGCGCAGCAAGCCTGGAGCTGGGCAAAGCTGGCAGAGGTGGAGAGGGGCCCCATCCTGACAGTGTCCCCCACAGGCACCCGTGCAGAGCCAGGGAGGAAGGAGTTAGTGAGAAGGAAAATAGACGCCAGGGTGGTGGCCAGCAGTTGCTGTGCCAAGAGGGAAGAAGATGGCGGGGTTACCCACGGTATGGGGTGCCCGACCCAGGGGCTGGATGCATGCCGGTGGGAAGAAAAGGCCCGCGGCTCTGGCGTGCCCGGGGAGAGGCGGGCACGGCTGCGGCAGGCTCCCAGACTGGTTCCCACCTTGCTCTGTGCTGGTCTCGGGCTGAGGGGGCTGTCGGTGGATCTGCTTTCCTGGCCTCCCGGCTGGCTCGGCGAGAACCCCTGGGGAAAAGGAGCAGGGCAGAGAGTTAGAGCCAGCTGGGGAAGAAACCCCTCAGGCAGGGGTGGGTGGGGGACCCCAAGAGCTGGGGCGATGGCTGCCAACAGAGCAGCAGAGCTGCGGTCCCCACAGAAGGTACAAGTGGGCATCCCTGGATGCCCTGGGCTGAGCTGGCCTCCAGCAGGAGCTTCTCCAGGATGAATTCCACTCTCTCATGTAGAACTGAGTTGCCCCAGCATGAGGCAGAAGAAAGTGGAGAGGTGGCTGCCCACAGACAGTCCAAGTTGGGCTCAGATGTAGGGATGCAAAGATGGCACCTACAACTCTGCTGGCAGGGCTGGTGCAGAGGAGCAATGCCTTGGTGCCGAGCTGTGGCATGGGTGAAGTTTCTAGCACCATGGGGTCATTAGAATGCCCTGTCCCTGTCACACTGCAGCTGGTTCTGTTGGAGGAGACACACAATGCTGGCCTCAACTACACCAAAATTCCTGGTCCTCAAATGCTGCCACTGCTCAGTTGGGTTCTAATCTGGTCCCAATCCAGTCCCAATCTGTAGTGTTCAAGCAGCATCTACCTTTCTTGGTGCCCATGCCAGGCTTGAGGGCACTGAGGCAGATGCTCATACTCCACGTCCAGCGATATGCTCTTCCCTCAGCTTGGGTTGGTGGCATCTGCCTCACTCCAACTGGGAGAGGACCCAACCCAATACCTGCCACCCCAGCGCAGAAAGGACACCCTGCAGGGCTTGGGACCCTTCAAGATGCCCATGCAGCTACTTGCAGAGATTGGCTCCCTCCAGGGCTGTCCTGAAAGCACTCCATCTGCCACACATCCAGCCCAGTGGTATGAAGCTTCGATGTCACCCTCTTGCTACACACCATGGTCTTCAGGTATGGGTGACATTCATCCAGGGACATCCATGACACGGCTGCATGTGCTGACACAAGCCCTGACACAGTGCTCCTGCTGCTAAGTGTGGTGGCAGGCATCCTCTGATTCCATGGCGAGGGGCACAGGAGCCCAGTGGGTGGGAAGTCGAGGCAGGGGAGGACGTCCTTCAGTCTGGGGAAGATGCAGTAGCAGCTGCAGATGGCGAGGTGGGAGGGCATGTCATGTGGAGCCTGGCATCCAGTTCTGGTGTGAAGTCCTTGGTCTGTGGAGATGGCTCAGCCCCACTTGGCAGCACACCACCGTTAGCCATGGTGACCCCCTAGGCCAACAACACCCCCCAGCCCTCTGCCCACCAAACCTCCCGACACCAGCTGGCAGAGCCAAGTCATGCCAGGCCACACTCCTGCACCTTGCTGCCATTCCATGGTGGCTACACTGGCAACACCAGGCCAGACACAAGCTCAGCACCCTGATCCCTCCCACCCCTCACCTGGGCTTTGCGCCCACGGTTGACAAAGGTGCAGATGGGGTTGTAGGCGCCAGTGCCGCACACATAGAGGTGGGTCCGGTTCCAGGGCTGGATCAGGCGGATGAAGTTGCCACACTCCCCCTGGGAAGCAGAGAAGGGAGGGGGGCAATTGTAGCATGGCAGGGGAAAGGGAAACCCCTTTCCCATTGCCTCTCAGCACCTCTGCTACGGTAGGCACCATGGAGTCCAGCCCCCTGGCACAAGGCAGGAGCTAGGGAAAGGAGAAACCAGGCCAAGGAGCTAGTAGGGTGGAACACTGGCATGGGGCATGGGCTGACCTGGTACATTGTATGAGGCTTGGGGTGGGGCCATGAGTTGATGTTGTTATGAGCTGGCACGGGTCATGGGCTGGCATGAAACCATGGGTGGTATAGGACACAGGTTGCTACGGGTCCTGGCATGGCATGGATTATGGGTCAGTATAGGCCATAGGTTGGAATGAGCCATGGCATGCTATATGGCACAGGCAGCATGGGTCAGGGGTTGGCACAAGCCATGAGCTGTCACACTGGAAGGCTCAGCCTTGTCTGCCAGGAGGAAGTAGTGTGGGGAGCTTGGCCTCCTACTTGCCTAGGAAGCTCTCCATGATCTGCATGGCTGAAACTGAAGGGGTGGCAGGACTTTGCCAGTGCCACCCCATCCTGGCATGGCTGTACTGCAGGGAAACTGGGGCACAGCCTTTCCAAGGCAGGATGTGGGGACACATACCCCTCTCCAGTGCCAGCCTCCAGCACCCCCCTCCACTATCAGAATGGGATTTGTGGTGGCCACTCACATTGCTGTTCTTGCCTGACAGGATGCACTCGTCGATCCTCTGCTGGGATGCAGGCCAATGGATCTGTGGAGACACCAGCCCAAGGGCTGCCAGTTAGTGTCACCTCTTCCCCACCAGCAGCAGCAGCAGCAGTGCCCATTCAGCTCTCACACTGGTATCTAAACTGCCTCCCCAGGTGCCCGGCTGGCCCCTCTGTTCTCCCCCAGCCCTGCGCCAGCAGCTTACGATGAGGGGCTCGCGATTGATGTCGTGCAGGTCCAGGGAGAGGATGTAGTCCTTGCTGCCCACGTACATGCGGTCATGGTCCTCGTCCTTCAGCAGGATGCGGTAGTCGCTGGAGTTGAGCAGGAAGTTGAAGAAGTGCGCTGTGCCCGTCGCCTTCAGCTCTGCAGGGATGAAGGGGCAGCTGTTAGCACCCAGCACCTCTGCCTTCCCTACCCCTGACTCTAAGCCTGGTCCTGGCTGGAGGATATCCTGTGAGAGGAGGTGTCCATCCTCCAGACCGTAGTGCTTCACTTCCAGGCCAATGGTGCCTGCTTTCCAGGCTGTGATGTACATCTCCTCCTCCAGGAGAGTCATGATCCTGCCACATCTATGCAGGATGTTGGGCAGTGACAGAGATTCTCAAGGCTGACTGGCACAATCAAGAGTGGCCAGGGCAGGAGGCAGCAGGACCTGGGCTCAGGACACACAGCACCTCGTATCAGGGAGTAAAGCTCCTGAAGAGGGGGCTCACTGGCACCCCACTCAAGAGCCTATAGGTTCCAAAATCTGCGGCATCATTCCTCTTCTTTCCTGAGACTCCATATCCCAGATAGGCTCTCCAGGTGGGGTAGCTGGGACCCCAAGAAGACAGCTCCAAGGAAGGGTATGCTTGCCTTGCATCCCCCATCCCCCCTCAGGAAGTTATTTTTAGCCCAAGTGTGGGAGCAACGAGTGAAAGAGGATAATGAGGGTCATGAATATTCACAAGTGCAATGAGGCAGCCAGATGGAAGGCAGAAGTGCTGCAGATGATGTGGGTCGGTGCCAAGGACCACGCGGCAGGGGCCACGATAGAAGCAAGACAGAGGATCCTACCCCTATAGGATACTGTCTACCCTCAATAGCATCCCCTTTGGAGGTGTTGCCTCCTTTAGATCCCATCTCCTTTGAAGGTGCCACTCCCATTGGAGGTCTCACCTCCTTTGGATTCCATCCCAGCCAAGAGAAGCCACCTCCATAGGATGACATGTACCCTGCATGCCACTCCTTTAGAAGTGCCACCTCTTTGAACATGTCACATCTTCAGAGGTGTCTCTCCTCTGGATGCCACCAACAGCCATTTGTAAACCACTCCCAGACATCAGATGTCACTCCCATACAGTGTGAGCTTGCCTTTTGAAGGTGCCACTTGGACATGTCACTCTTTTTAGATGTCACCAGCAATTATCAGATGTTACCTCCATGGGATACAATCTGCCCTAGATGCCATCCCCTTAGGTGATGTTACTTCCTTTGGAGGAGTCATCCCCTTTGGATGTCACCAGCAGTCATCAGATGGCACCCCCTAGCCATTGGATGTCACCCCCATGTGAGATGCTGGCCCCGTGAGCATCCTCATGCTAGAGTTTGTCCCTCTACCCAGAGGCATGCCAGGCGCAGGCAGCGGGTGCTGGAGTGGAAAGGAGCACGGGAAGGAGCACGTCAGCTTCCAGGCAGTGCTGGGCAGGGCTCCAGCGGCCAGCTGCTCTTCCTAGTCAGGATGCCAAGTGCCTGCAGATCCCTGACCTCTTGCCTGCCAGCTCCATGGGTATTCCCAGGGTCCCTACCTTTGCTGGGCACTCTGGGTTCGCAAGGGGCTGCCCTCTTTGGGAAGTGATAGAAGTATCTGTGCCCTGCACTCTAGCACCTTGGTGGTGCCACAGACTTCCTCACACAGCATGGACGCCCCAGTTGGCACCCCGGGGCTGGGTTTGGGGTCTGGTGGTAAGCATGGCAAACACTCTCCTGCTGACCAGGGCAAAAGCAGGGGTCTCCATAGGAGCCCACACTAAGGGGACACAGGGGTGTCTACGCCTGGGCAGGTCCATGCCTCTTGGTGTCACTGAGAGAACCCACTCTGGCTCACAGCTGGTAGCAGTGCTCCCCAGGCCACAGCCCTGTGGCAGCATACCTGCAGCCCGCTTGGCACTGCTCAGCCATGATGGTGAAACCAGCACGGGACAGCTGTGGGAAACGGCATCACAAGATCCATCAGCTGTGCCCTAACCCAGGGCTCTGCCCACCTGCTGGGAGCGCTAAAGGCACATAGAGTAGCTGGCAGGTCAGGCTGCAGGCAGTGGAGTGCCTCTGCCATGGCAGAGGTGCAAAGGATGGGGGGTTGCAGGGGGACTGTCTATTTGCCTGCTTTACAGTACAGTCCTTTCCCATCTGGACTCCAGATGCTCCCTGCTGCCAGCACCAGCTTGCTGGCCACCCGTGGCGTCCCTTGCCTGTCCCAGAACATCCCCTGACTGTCTCATGCTGTTGTCTGCCTGTGTCATGGCACACAGGGTCCGGTCCCTGCCTGTCCCATGGCCTGCAGCTGCCCCAGGAGCGCAGTGTGTGTGTGTGCACATGTCCCACCCAGTGTGTGCATGCATGGACAGCTGAACGTGTGTAGATGTGTGCCCCACACTGTGTCTGCCCCCCTGAGTGCAGGCCTGTGTACATGCACCCACACAGTGTGTGTGTCCCCACATGTGCCCCATGCAGTGCTCTGGGGGCATGGGAAGAATTCCTAGAGGCTTCCCCTGGAAGGACATTGGTGTCTGTAAGGCCAGAGCTGGGAGCCAGGAAAGGGCAGGGCAGCTGCTGCAGCAGAGTGACGCAGGCAGAGCAGGACAGCTCGTCCCCAGCGCTGGGTAGCTGCAGTCGGTGCCGAATTCGTGCACCCAGCCACCCAGCTCGGGGCAGAGACAACCCTGGTGCAGTCAGAGCCAGGGACAGCTGTTAAACCAAGCAGAAGCCCCTATGCCAGGACATCCAGTATGGCCAGCCATTGCTGCCTGGACAGCATCCAGTCTCACTGTGGTGTGTTCTTGACAAGGACACCAGCACCAGAAGGTCCCACAACAGCAAAGGTCCCAAATACCCCACATCCATCAGGATGAGTGGCACCAAGGCTCATCAGAGGCCAGGCATAGGAACACAAAGGGCCACAGACCCCCACTGGAATCCCCATTCAGCCACCCATGCCCCAGTGATCAGAGAGACACCCCCGAAGAGGGGCCGTGACGGGTCCACTGCCCCGTGACGCCCTCACCAAGTGGGATGGAGGGATGGGTGAGTCTCTGCTTCAACCTCTGACCTCCTGAACTGCCACCCTGTGCCCTCCCCATCTAATCTCCCACCACAACTGTGCCCCTAAACCTGCCCCCCAGCAGCCACTGGAGGTCCCCAGGGACAGAGCAGGGAGGAGGCTTGTTAGCTGATGCACCCTGATGAGCATATTCCCTCCTACATCCCTGCTGCCAATCCCAGCACTGACTGGGCTTCCCTGGCTGGCCAGAAGCCTAATCCCGTTTTAATTGCCCAGCACCGGAGCCAGAAGCCATCCAGTATGTCAGCCAGGGTGGCCTCCCTGAGGACTGTCCCCTCAAATCGTCCCGAGGAGCTTCCCTCCTCAGCATCATTTGGTGGCCTCCGGCCTTGAGATTTAATTACCACCTGCCCTGGAGGGATGCCAGTGGCCAAGAATTCGTCAGCCCCTTGACCAGCAGCCTGGGGAGATGCTGGGCTCTGTCCACAGCAGTGGTGAGAAGCACCGCCCAATTACACCTCTGCAAAGCCGAATTCCCCCTGTAACGCCAAATTTGGGATGAATTTCCAGCACCACAGCTGCCCACACCCCCATCCTTGTTGACCCCCAACCCTCATGGGAAGGGATGAGTGGCCTCTGCCCATCACCCACCGGCACAGTGACCGATGCTGATCTCCAAAGCAAAGGTGAGATTTTGTGGGTCCTCGATAAACAAAGCCCTTGGCGGGCGGGGGCTGAGGGGGAGCTGTTCACCCGACCCAGCCCTTCAAATCCCCCCGACCCCGAGAACAGCAGCAGGGTTCCGGCATGAAGAGTTAATGGAGCCGGTCACCTCCCCAGGTGCACCATTGCTGCTCCCCCCAAAACCAATTACAAGCGCACTCACCTAATTAGTTTCTAATTACGGGCTTGTAGCGCATTCAACATAATTAGCATGTAAATTACACGGCGTGTTTATATTCAATAACTGCTCTCCCCCTCCCCTCCCCACGGCTGGCAGCGGTTTCAGGAGCCCTTTCTTTGCATGGGGGCGAACGAATTCGCTCCAAATGCCGATGGAGAAGTCCAGCGCTGATCCCACAGGAGCCTGGCCTGGCAGGGATAAATTCTGGCTTCATCCTACACTGATTTAGCCCACAGATTTGTAAGTGTGCCCCAAATTTTGGAGATGCTCCCCTCCCCCGTATTTTTCCTGCTTGAAATGTGGGATGCAGCTTTTTGGGTACCAGTGCAGGAAAGCGATGGGAAGCAATGCTGGGAGAGGAATGGGGGCTGGATGTGTCCCCTCGAGTATTTAAAGCATTTGTTGTCACTGGGGCTGATCAAAGAGCTGGGTGGGTCGCCCCATGAAAGCAGAATTGCTTATTTGTTTCAGCATCACTCCACTACCCCTTGATGGGTTATTTATGATGTAATTAAGCTAATTACATGTAATAAGAGAATTTCCGTGGCCCCCAGCCAAGCTCTTTTCCCATTTAACCGCTTCACAGGTGGGAGGAAACCGAAGCCGCTTTGCCAGGGCTTGGGAGATGAAATGGCTCCAGCTCCTGACCGCTGCCTTCCACTCCTATCTATCTCCAGCAGCCCTGGGAACATTGCACTGCACGGGCAGCCGGCGGCAGGGGACAGGTGCCATGGCTGCCTGGGTCAAATCCCTTGGGATGAAGCAGGGCCAACCCGATGCTCCTTCCTGCCATCACCACCCGGATGGTTTGGCACAGGGCAGAAAGGAAAACAGAAAAGGAGAAACCCCACATTTTTTCAGCTGAAACCACTGATTCATCCCATGGTAACCCTACCCGAAACGACTGCAGGGGAACGTGCCCCAGCAAGCATCGCTGGCAGAGATCGGGGGGGAGGGGGTCCTGTCCCCACCCAGCATTGCTCAGCAGCAAGGACACCAGTCCCCATCAGGGACCTGAGCCAGAGGATGCTCCAAAAATAGGAAAATCTCTTCAGGAAGGAGCTCAGCTTTGTACAAAACACTTTAAACCCCCCAAAAGCAAAGGGCTGAGCTGAGGGGTTCCCCACCCACCACCCTCACAGGTTTTTTTAAGTTTTTTGGCATTATTTTTGTCTGTAGACCCCAAGAGCATGGCACAGCGTGGGGTGGGAGGTGGCTGCTTCTCTAGGCCATGTGCTCCATCCCTGGTGGGAAGGCTGGGGTGCTCCAGGAGGGACTGAGGGGGAGAGGAAGGGGGCAACAATGACATGCCAGGTTCTCAGAAAGGGCCACGCTGGCTATGCTGCTCCAGAAGGCCCGTTGTTAATTTGAGGGATAACGAGCTTATTAGACATTGGCTTGGGGAGATGAAATCACAGTTGGCTTTTTTTGAGGGGAGCTTATGGAGCCTCGCAGCTGGAGCCTGCGGGGCTCAGTCCCGGCGGCAGCCGGTCTCAGTGGGTGGGTGGGAGCCCTGCTGCAGCCCCCCACTGCCACAGCCAGAGAAATCCTCTTAGGGGTTGCAGGGCTCAACCCAATATCCCAGAGCACAGGAGAGGTGACTATGGCATCCCCTCCAATTTTGAGGGGGCTGAGGAGCAGCATAAGGGTTCAGCTCACCCTTTGACTCACACCGGAGCAGGGACTGATGGTGCCAGCCCTCCTGGCATGTCCCCAGGACTAGCTGTCCTGTTGGCCCTGCCTCTGCCCCTGCTATGTCCCCCCATGTTTATCCCTGCCTGCTGTCACCAAGCAGTGCCCACAGCTGTGGCAGCTTAGAAGGGCGCCTGGACGGCCCCAGAGACATAGTCCCCTTGCTGGGCTCCCCTCCAGCCATCTGCCACCCCAGACCCTGGATCACACATGTCGATGGTCACTGGCCTAGATGCCAGTGGGGTGGGAGGGGAAACTGAGGCACAAGGAAAGGAAGAGCATGGTCACACAGGGGGCTGGTGGCAGAGCTAAGACTCCATGCTTAATTTATCCTTTTAAAAGTGTTTTTTTCCTCTACAGGAACTGCCCTGCCTCTCACCCAGCCCCTCCCAGCCAGGGCTGCCCTTCAACCAGACCTTTGCCAAGGCTTTTCCCAGAGCTGCTGGCATGGTCGTTCCTGTCACCGTGAGGTGAGTGGGAGCACCTCCTGCTTTGAAGCCCCCCAGAGAGTCCTGACCTCAAGGGCTTCCCGCAACCACGTGGGGCAAGAGCCCACCCTTCCTTCCCGCAAGCTTTTCCCACGCTGGGCAGAAAGCAGGACACGGAGGGATGATTCACCATCATCATCGTCATCACCTCCTGAATCCTTGTGGGGACGGCATCAACCTCTCGGGTGCCCAAGCCCCCAGCACGGAGGAAGGCCAGGAGGAGAGGGGGCCACAGGATGTGTATGGGAGAGAGGAGGGAATTGTCAGCAAGGAGATGATTAAAAATATCCACCCTATTTCTGGCCGGCACCAGGCCGGGATCTGGGAAGAGCTGTTGGCAAAAGGGAGCCGTGTCGGAGCCGCTCCCAGCGCTGTTCTTTCCGTGCCGGCCACCTTCCTCTCGCTGACACACAGACAGGAAAGCCTTGAGAGGGAGGACAGACCGACGGGGACTGCGGGCATCACGGGGTAGGGGGAAGGACCGAAGGGTGACCCTGTGCAGCCCATCGCCCTGCACCGAGGCGCAGGAGCTCCGCTCCAGCCGCTCTCCCGCGGCGCTGCGGCTCCACGCTTCTCTCCCGGGCGCGCCCGTAGGCGATGGGGCTCGGGAGGATGACGCAGGCCGCGGGGCGCTGCGACAAGCGAAGGCAAACAAACTCGGAGACGCTCCCGGGGCTGGCCGCGCTCCAGGCAGCGTGGCGGAGGCGAGGCGCCAGCCCGGGGGGACACGACATACAAGGACATGGCTGCTCCCACCAGCGCTGCTTCTTCCTCACCGTCCTGTCAGGTGCCGCCGCAAGGCTACGGCCACCTTGGTCCCACTGGGCCCGGGAGATGCTACTGGAGGGGACCTTCACTCAGACGCAGCAGCATCCCTCTAACTCACACCTATGACTGCTGGGTCACATCTCTGCAGGCCAGCCCAACTCACCACACCAGTGTCCCACAGCTGAGCTCCCTTCACAATGGGCCTCGCCGTCTGCAGCTGCACCAAAAAATCTGGGGCTGGGGATCTGGGTACCAGCCCTGGCTCCCATGCAAGAGACCAGCCAGGAAGAGCTGCTGCCACCCCACATCTCTTACAACTTTGAGGAAGCTGTGGGAAGATTATCAGCTTCGGGAAGCTGCTTATTGGCAGCTTCACATGTGGCACCTGCCCCCAGGGATGACCCTGGACTAATTCTCAACTGTCACCACTGCAAGAGCATGGGCAGGGAAGGGACAAGCAGCATCTCCTCTTAGTCCTGGTGTGCTTGGATATAGCATGCCACTGGCATTTCTCCCCTGTGTGTCAGAGTGAACCAGCCCTTCTCCCAGACACACCAGGCAAGAGCAAGGACTGGAGATCGTGACAGGGACACCTGGGTAACTCCTGCATGTCCTTGGGCACCGTCAGGAACCTGCACTTCACCAAACTGAGTGAAAAAAACACCAGTCCCAAACCAGTCCTCTGCCCCTCCCTGCAGCACAGCAGGCCTAATCACGCTTATCTGGAATTAATCCTGTTCCTGGGGCACAATGGTGGCTGCAGGACAGTGACAGGCATTAACACACACCTTGCCAGAGTGGTGGGCAATGGGTCCAGACAGAGCTTCTCATACAGTGCTGCAAGGAAGAGATGCTCCAAGATGGAACAAGGGCCACATCCTTGGGTGGAAATGGCAGTAGCCAAAGTGCCCCAGTAGCACCCCAAACCCCTCTGAAATAGTCTTTTGGAGAGGAAAGTGGTGCCTGCCATGTGGTGAGGAATCACTCCCATTTCCAGCCTGAACTTGTCCCCCGCCTCTTCATTCCAGCCATTTTTCTTGCAGAGACCAGCCTGTAACACCAGCAGCTCACCCTGCCTGTGCCATGTCCACTCTCAGACCACCAGCCCCTCCTGCCAGGCTCTGCTTGAGCAGCCACTCTCACACCAGCTCTGCCACTGCACCCTCGGCTCACCAGTTCTGTATACAATCAGAGAGCAAAGACATGGTAGGATGGCACAGGGTAAGAGCCCTGGGGTACAGGCAGCATGGCCCTGGCTCTCCCAGAGACTTGCCTGCCTCAGTAACCCCAAGGGGAGGACACAAGGCTCCACATGCTGTCACCCTCCTGACATGCATCCTTAGGCTGGGACACATCCAGCAGGGCTCAGGACAACAGCAGGACTGAATACACTGTGCTGAAAGGACCATTTTTTGTTCCGCTCCTTGAGACTGCAACCTTGAGTCCTGCCTCACTGCCCACCTTCAACATCTCAATTGGCTCAGAACCACCCCCTTTGCCAATGTGCACTCCCAAAGCTGACCCGAGGTCCCCCTTGGCTTCCAGAGCAGGTTGGGTGGATCAAGCAGCCAAAGGGTTAAGCCCCCCCTCTCCCCAGCATTCTCCCCTCCTGCTTCTCCCGGCTCCCTGCCAGCTCCCAGGCATTAATACCAGCTGCTGGGGGGGTTCCGGGTGGTGTCAAGCTGCTGTCTGGACTCGGGGTGCTGCCAGAGGGGGCTCCCCACACCTCAGCACCCTGCCCTGCCAGATGGAGGGGAAATGTATTTGAGGGCCTGGGCAGGCTACCAGCTCCCTCAAGCTGGGATGGGGCAGACTAGGGGCTTAGCCACTCAGGGATACGGATTACTGGGGGTGCAGCCTGCTGATAGCCCCTTGGACAAGGAGGAGAAGCAGTCTGGACCAGGGTGCCCTTGGGTCTCCTCTGCCTTCTTGAGGTCCCACCCTGCCCTCCAACTCCCACTGCTGTCCTCTTACCTTTGAAAGAGAGCTGGACCCTTGGGGTGGCGAAGCCGTGGTCCTTGGCATTGGTGGACCGCCAGCCCAGAGTCAGCAGGGTGACCCAGAGGATGACGCTGACCACGGGCATGGTGGGCACACACCTGAGTGCCAAGGTCGAGGGGAGTCCAGGGGCAGCTGAGCCTGCCAAAGAGGTCACAGCAGGGAGGGATATCAGTTTGCTGCACCCACCAATCCCCTGTGGAGGGTGCAAGCCCTTACATCCCTCCACCCTGCTCTACATCACCCACCAGCACTCAGCATTCTTCAAGGAGGGCTGAAAGCCCTAGGAGTGGTTCAGCCAAACCCTGCTCTGTAGGCTGGGGGTCAGGGATTGGGGTGTGCCCAGCCTCACCTCTCTGGACGCCAAGCCAAGCACACAGGGCGAGGCAAGCACGGCAGTGAGAGCCACTGCAGCACACTCCTCCACCCGAGTTGGTGAGTCTTGCCCAGGTGAGGAGCATCTGTTCTCACCCCCGACCCTGTCTGAGTCTGCTGCATCTCCACAACACCAAGCTGGCTCCCCCCAACAGCAGCACCCAGAGGGTGCACCCGTCCCCAGACTTCTTCCCTCCACCTCTCCCCCCATCCTCCCAGCCCCCAGCAAAGCCATAGTGAGCAGAGCCGGGATCAAATCTTTCCAACATGAAGGAAATCTGGACTTCATTATTCCAAGAACGTAGTATATAAAAAAAAAAAAAGCTTTCTTTTCTTTTTTTCCTTTTTTTTTTCCCCTTCATAAATAAAAGAGGAAGAAAAAGAATTAGAAAAAAAAAAAGCAGCCCTGCCTGTGTGCCAGGCAGCTGGACTCCCTGGGGCTCCGGCACTGAGCGGAGTCCGCCAAGCTGCCTCCAGCAAGCCACACACGCACCCCAGCACGGCTCGGCACGGTGGGCAGTGCTCCCGGCGTGCCCCGCTGGCCCTCCCGGAGAGCAATCATCCCCCCGGACCCGCGGTTGGGGGGAGGCGGGCTCCAGAAGGCTTCAGACTGGATTTAGAGAGAGACCCGCAATGGGAAGCCCTTTTGGTCCCCAGGGAGCTGCCTATCCTGGGTCGGACGCGCTGAGCCATGGTACCCGGTGGGGTTGGGGATCCAGGGAGTGCCCGGCGAGCACACCCAAAGCCTGCCAGCACGCTGCGTCGGGGGGTCCCCACCCTGCCACCCCGACGGTGACATGCCCCAGGACTCTGCCAACTGCCACCGCGCAGCACTACAGGGGACAGGCACTCACGTCGGTGCGGGGGGCATGTCCCGGAACTCCTCGGGGCACCCCAGGAGATGTACGCTGAATTACAAAGGGGGCAATCTCCCACCTCGAGACGCAGCCCGCAGCCCGCCCAGGTGGTGGGGCTGCCCCTTCACGAGCTGCACAGCACCCACAACACCGGCCCCAGCCCCGAGCGGGACAAGGGCAGCAGTACCGGCACCGGCCCCTTCGGAGCCGCGCTTCCTGGAGCGGCAAAAAAAGACCCGGGGCGCGGCGGCACCACCTTTCCCGGGGTCCAGTGTATTTTTCTCACTCTTTGCCTTTGGAGTCAGCAAATATTTCGATTTGCTCCTCTGCCCCTGCATACACTCAGCTCTGCTCCATTGTACTGGCATTCAGTCCCCTTCCAGGCTGCCTACCCCCTTTCTCCTACCCGTTCCCAGGCTCTGCCCTTCCCATCAGCGCCAGGCCGGGACAGCCCGAGCCCCCAGTTCCTCAGCCAGCCAAAACTCCAGTTGGTTGCAGTTAAATAACCAGCCCCCCCCCTCGCCGTGCAAACCTCTCCCCCCTCCTCGGCAGCTTTAGGAAATAATTCTGGCAAATCCCACTATTGCATTTGGATGGAGCGGCGAACGCGTCAGAGACAGGGAGCGAGATGGCAAACAAAGGAAAAGAGGGAGAGGAGGGAGCGCAGGGCGAGGAGGGGGAAAGGGCCGACGGCGAGCAGGGGGCACTCAGCCCCGGCCGGGAAAGGCAAATTCCAAGGAAGCCAAATGGGGAAACGGCCCACTGGAGCGCACCTTGGCCGGGAAATCTCCATTTCCAGGGTCAGCTGCGCTCTGGGGAAAAGCGGGAACTCCAGGGGACAACAGCCACATTCCTTCCCACCAACACTCGGACTGGTTCGCATTGGGGTGGGATTTTGGGAATTAAAGTTTGGCCATTGCTGGTGCTGCCGCAGGAAGATCAAAATCCCGCCCGGCTTTATCCCACCTCCCCAGGGCCGGTCAACGGCGCGCCGAGGCAAAGGAATTCGGGAAAGGTTCTCTGGGCTGGAACAGGGACTACAGGGAGAACAGAGCCCCCGGGGCTGAGCGGGGCTGGGGGGTGCTGAGGGGAAGGGCTGCCCGCGCACCTCATCCCAGGGGCCCCAGGAGCGAGCAGGAAGCGTTCTGGGAGGGAAGGGCAATCCCGGCAAGATGGGCAGCGGGAAGGGAGCTGTCGCACCTCTCGATGCCCCCAGCGCTCGATGCCCCCGGCGGGAAGGGTGAAAAATAATTAAGAAATAAAACAACCCAGTGAGGGGAACGGTGCAGCCTTCGCTCGCACCCGGGGATAACTTCGCACAACTTCGCGCCGCCGGCCCTGCGGCACGGCTGGCCTGTCCCCGGGGAGAGCCGGACGGTCCCTGCGCCCCGGGCTCTGCCCGTCCCGCACCGGAGCTCAGGCTCCTGGAGCGATGGGCTGCAGCTGCCCCCCGCACCCCACCCAATCCACGGCGCTGGGGAGTATCTAGAGCGTGTTCTCCCACCCCGAGCACTCCGTCCTTGTGCATTCATCCACCACCGAGCCCTGCCGCAGGAGCTTCCTGCCAACCACCGTCCTTGCCTGCACCGCGTTCCCCTGGGATCGTCCTCCCGCCCCAAGAGGGACTGGTGGTGGTAGTCCACACTCTGGTACTTCCCCCTGCCAGGCGCCGGCGTGGGGAGGGGTGTAAAGCACCCAGTGTTGCCGCCAGATCGGGGGCAGCGAGTCCAGTGCCCTCCACCCCACCTGCCTGCCTCACCAGCAACTTGCGGTGGGACACACACGCAAGCACGAGTTCCAAGAGGAGGAAAGTTTTCTCGGGGCACCCCTGCCCCGCCGGGCCCCCTCCCTGCCACCGCCGCCCTTACCTCTGCAGGGGTCCCGGCGGTAGGTGCTGCGTGGAGGGTGGCGGGGGCTGAGCGCGGGGCTCAGCGCCGCGCCGGGCACCCGCGGCCCCCCGCCATCTCGCGGCCGCGACTGCCGCCGCGGCCCCGGCCCATGAAGCGGCGGCGGGCGGGGCTGGGCGGGGCGGGGCTGGGCGGGGCGGGGCACGGGCCCCTCCGGGCGCCGCAGCTCGTGCGCTGCCGCGGGGCGCCGCAGGGGGGTGATTTGCATAGACACGCCCCCGTCTGAGAGCCCCCCGCCCACCACCTACTGGCACCGGCGGTTCGAGCCCCGCTTTCGCCGCCCCCGCCGCTCACCTCCGGCTCTGGCCTTTTGTTGCTCTGTACCGGCTACTCCCCTTTCAAGCGAGGCCGCTGGCGGCTCAGCTGGGCTACCGTGCCCACCACCTTCCTGCTGGGCCCAGGAAGGAAGGGAATAAATAAGAACCGTCCCTCCTTTGTCTGCCGCGGCGGGCGGCAGGGGGCGGCCCGGGGCGGTGGGAGGCAGCGGGGAGCCGAACCTGGGCGAGCGGCGCCTTTGTGAGAGCTCCGACAAGAAAATGCCTCCTACACGCGGAAACTCTTTTGGACAGTGAGTCCACCACGCTCCTTTTGCAGCCCCGAGACACGGTTACCCACCTCCGCTGTCCCACGGCCCTCCGCCCAGGGGAGACAGGGGATCTCTGTCCTCCTCCGGACCGCTGGCGTCCCCGGAACATGGTCGGCTCCTCAGTCATTCCTGTTCTGTATCCCTCTGCCCCGGAGACCTTTCGGCCCCTGGGCGATCCTTACTCAGCATCCAGCATCCTCTGGCTCCAGGGTCTGCTGGCTCCTAAGGTATTCCAACCCAGGACCATTCCCTCTCTGCCCTCCACTGCCTTGGCACGGAGCTTGGCTGCTTGGCCTCATGCCGCCCATGCTAGCAAGACTTTCCCCCTCATCCTGAAAGGTCCCATCCGTAGGTTGGCTACTCCGCTCCCAACGCTGGGTAACGAGGTGTTATGGATGCTGAGAAAGCACAAGAAGGGGTGCTGGAGGGGAAAATTCTGTGATACCCATCACGTGGGCGAGTGGGCCTGAGTTGTCCTCCCCCGGGGTGGTGCCAGTGCCTCCAAGCCAGATTCCATGGGCAGGAGCAGGGCACAGGAGGGTCAGGGCTGTTCTGGCACAAACGACAGGGAATGGAGAGCGGTGGACACTCACAAGCAGGTGTTGCTGCTGTGGCAATTGTCCTTTCTGAGCATAACCCTCTGTTCTGTCTCAATGCCCTTTTATCCTCTCAGTTATGCCACAGGGAGAGGCAACAGTTTTCAGGGCAGGCTCTCCAGTCATGCAGGGCCCCTGTCACCCAGCACCCTCCAGGGCTCAAGGAAGACACAGAAGGGATATCTGCTCCCAGTCGTGCCATAATCTGCCCCCCACTGCCACCTCCCTTTCAAGAATTTGTCACCAGCTTCTCATCACTGACCCCTCTGTGTGCAAGTGATAGCAGCCATAATTGCCCCAGTCAGTAGGACAAGTAAATGGCTCGAAACATGATATGTGGGAGCTTCCTGGGATAAAAGAATTTCTAAGCAGAGGTTGGAGCCCCAGTCACTTGTGGTCTGGTCCTAACACAAAGGCTGTCCTGAATTTCCCGTCTCACTTTCTCTCCTCACAGCTGGCAGGCTGGGTACTGCTTTGGGGCACCCTTCCCTTGTGCTGATGCCCTGGCTTGCTGGACTGTGATGATGGCAGGTCATGCAACCTCCCAGCGCTCATGGCATCCTCGGGCTGCGGTGCAGCTTTCTGGCTCCTGTTTGTAGTGCTGGGGGTGGTGACACACATTTGGCAGCAAATTAAACTGGGGCAGCCACAGCCGTAGGCTGCTCTCAGCCCCCACCCCTCAACTACCTGCCTGGCATTGTGGGTGCTCCTTTGAGCTGCAGTGGGGTGAGGCCAGGCAGAAGAGAGTGTGCCCAGCCCTCCCTCAGGCCACCTTTCCAGGACCTCAGAATGGGTGTGAGGGTCCTGGAGACTTGTAAAGTAGCCAGGGCTGTGGATCTGGGTCCACATGAACCCTGTCTCACTGGCATGTAAAAGGTCCGGTCCCCAAAGGATATGTGTCATTAACCCAGAGCTGAGCCATTAATGGCCCCTTCTCTCCTGAGCCCCCATCATCATAAATTAGCCTTCCCAGTAACTTCCTTCTCCCTTGCTACAGTTTAAGCCTGTGGCTTCCTGTCCTAATTAACTAGTGAGGTTAATTGGCCTCTTGCCTCTTTACACCTCCGTGTCTCTCTGAGGGGTGTATCATTGCATCCACTGATCCTATGCTGACCCTCATACCCTTCCAGTCACTGCAAGCTCTCCTCCTGCACCAGGCATGGGAAATGCCAATGTGGCCACATTCAGGCCACTGATGAGGGTTGCTGCCTGCTCCCGGGAGATGTTTTTTGCCTCCTCAAACCCTGCCTGCATTCTAGGGTGAGCATTTGCCACCTACTCAGCACCTTTTCCTCATCTTCATCCCTATCCCTGTCCCCATTCCCAATTCTACCCCTGTCCTCATCCTCATTCCTGTTCCTATTCCTATCCCTTTTCCTGCACCACTTTCATTCCAGTACCTATTCCTGTTCCTGTCCCCATTCCCAACTCTATCCTCATGCCCATTCCTGTCCCTATCCCCTTCAATCCTTGGCTCCTCTTGTTCCTGGCCCTGCTCTATGATGGTGATAGAGCATCCTGCTCCTGGATGCCTCAGCATATCCCATAACACCCTCATGCTTTGGCCGTCTGTCTGCTGCCCACTTGCTGTTTCAAACCTCCTCCATGCCAGAGGTCCCTGTTTTGCCTGCCCCAGGCAGGGAGTGCAAGGGTGGGTATCCCCAAGGGTAAGATGGGCAGAGTTGTCAGCCAAGTGGTGGGGAGAAGCCTTGACCAGGTTTCATGGCCCCTTTGTGCCAGCCTGGGGACCTGCCCACTGCTGCCCACCCCAGGCAGTCTGCAGGGACCCTAGAGCCTGCTCAGGTCTTTGGGCCATGCCGCAGTGCCAAAGCACGGCCTGGCATCCTGGGCTAGGACTTCTGCTGCTGGGAGCCCTCCTTGCCAGCTCCCTGCTGCTGCTGCTGCCCTCCCCTGCCAAGCTGGCAGGCATTGCCTGCAATGTCCTGCTGCTGGGGGAAGCATTCTTGCTTTTTATAACCCTGCTGATGATCCCCAGTTGCCAGCCCTGTGCCAGCCCTGTGCCAGCCTGCCTGCCCAACCCTGGGGCAGACCAAGGGGGCCGTACCCGAGCAGAGATGGGAAGGGGGGGCTGCAGGGCCCGTTCGACCTGCACAGCTGCATAGCTTGTCTCTAGCTATTAAACAAACTCCTCCAGCTCTCCCTCCTCCTCTCGGTTCCTTTCCCGCCTGCCAGACGCTGCTTAACTCTCTGCTGCCCCGCTCCTTGCCCGGCAGCTGCTTCTCGCTGCGCCCCGGAGATCTGACTCACAGGAATGACTCCCTGGACTGACAGTGTCCCACAGATCGCTTGGGCAGTGATGGGGTGACCCTCCAGGTTGCCAGGGTGCCCACAGCCTGACACCATCCTCTGGACTGCAAGGCAGGAGTGGGCAAAGCAAGTCAGAGCTGCAAGGCAGCGTGACAGGCACCCTGCCTGCCCTCTCAGGGCTTCACTGGGGGCATGAAGACTATGGCTGGGCACTCAAGCTGTCAGCAGGGCTGGGAGACTCCAGAACTGAGGTCTAAAAAGGGGGACACTGTGCTCTGGGTCTGAGAGGAAGGGGGAGTGCAGGGTCTCAGGGATACATAGCAAGGGGATGTGGGGTTAGGAGGCAGGGGGCAGGGGGATGTAGAGACCGGAGGATGCAGGGACTTGGAGGAATGCAGAGAGCAAGATGGAGGGTGAGGGGTGAAAGGAGCTGCAGGGTAGGGTGATATTAAGGCTGGAGAGGAGGAAGAAGGGTGCAAGGTGAGGGGCTGGGCCTCCCATGACCCATCTCAGCACTCTGCTTTTCCTGCCCCACTGTGCGAAGTGATACTGAGAAGTGGCCCGGCCCCCGGGAGAGTTGCAGTAGCAGTTTTCTCCTGCAGGTAAAGGAATCAGGTGCCCTAGGATTCCTCCGGAGTGGCTACTCCCTTTACTTGCCTTTAAGAAGGACACCCTCGGTGCACAGAGGCAGCCGTGCTACAGCTTCGTGCTTCCAGCCTGGCTTACCCTGGCAATGCCACGGCAGCAGCCTCCATCCCTCCTCAGTCCCCAGAGAGTGTCTGCACACTACAGCTCCATAAGTAACCATGAGCAGCTCCCAGCCCAGCAGCCGCTGCAGTGGATGCAAGGAAGGAGCAGGATTTGTCCCTCCGGGCTGAAGCAAGCCCTCTGGAAGGGTTGAACTCACAATACCATGCTCTGCTGCTGCAATCCTAGGACCCTGTCTGGCCCCTCCAGAACCTCCTTGATTGCCCTCTGCCTCCCACGCTCCCTCTCACAGATGTTTGGGATATCTGGGCCATCACTGCTCTGGTGTGGGTGACAAATGCTCGCCTGAGTGGGGTTTATTATTGCAAGAGCCTGGAGATGGCTCTGGCCAACTTTCTGCCTGGGGCCGTGCCAGAAGCTGCAGGGCACCCTTTGGCACATCTATCCTGGGCATGAGCTGTCCCCAGCGTGGGCACCGTCTGAGCGACGAGGGTTTGGGGACCAACCCCTGGCGTTGCTCAGCACCCCTAGGCAGCAGCAGATGGGTACTAGGAGCCCAGAGCAAGCTCCCAGCCTCAGGCAGGAATGAAAATGAGTGCTCCATCCTCTATGAGGAAGTGCTTGGGCGGGGTGCAGGGGTGGAGTTGCTGAGGGCTCCCCCCACTACTTCTCCCCTGCTTTGCTCCCCAGCTGGGCTGTTGTGGGCTGGAGCGCCGTGGGCTCAGTGATCGATGGCCGAGGCTCGGGCTTGCCAAGTCCTGCGTGTTTGGAAGGCGCCGTGTTTGTCTTGGCAGGAGCAGGGATGTCATCTCCTCTGCCTCACACCATGATGAGCTGGGAAAGTCAATGGGGGTTGTGCTGGAGGGGGTGCCCGAGCTGGTCCCCTGGCAATATCAGAGAGGTCTGCGTTGAACAGGCAGCTTAGGTTCCAGTGAGGTGAGAGGATGAGCAGAGGGACCTGTTTGGTGCAGTGAAGCTGATGGGTGCACAAGCTGAACCTGCTGTCCTCTGGTAGGGTGAGTTTCACTGTCCAGGTGTGTCCTGTGCTCAGAGATGCCTTCAGACAGAGCTGCCCACATCAACTGCACCAGTGCTGCCCCTGGGTTCATTGGGTCCTGTGCATTGCAGGTGGGGAAAGTGAGGCAGGAGCAGGTGCTGTGGGGCAGGGAGCTGAGAAGGTGGGAGCAAGATGGGCACCAGACAAAGCAGAATCTCTTGGGCAGAGGACAGCCTGGCCACACCTCTTCTGGGAAGGGGATGCAGCAAGGACATGAAAGGTGGTACTGGATCAATGCCCAGCCCAGCGCCGGCGGCAAAGGCATTTGGAGAGTGACTCTTTCTGATGGCAAGGCTCTGGCAGATCGATAACTGTCTACAAAGGCAGAGACAGACCCTGCTGGGGGTCCCCAGGCAGAGTGGGAGCTTCAGAAGGATGAGAAATGAGTACCCTGGAAATATCTGCAGCATGATGTGCTGGCAGGCACTGGGCTGGGAAAAGGTCGAGCCTCATGAAATGGGAGCTGACCCCAGCACTGACCCTGGGGCTGGGGCATTTCACTCCCCAGCTGCACCCCAGGAGGCTCGGATGACAGTGCTGGCACACAAGCCCTGCCTGGGACTGTAGACAGGGGATGTCCGGTGCTGCCCATGGGCAAGGGATGTCCGGCGCTGCCTGTGCCAAACTTGACTGTGGGGACTCATCCTGCTCTGCCCCCATGCTGGTTTCTGAGCCAAGGGATGAGTGCTATGCCCACTTCCAGTTGTGGTTTGTTCGGCAGTACCGAGGTCATTCATCCTTGTGGCTCTTTGTGTTCCAGAGAAAGCGACCATCACACACCCTTGCATGGCATGCCCACCCACCTTGTCTATCTCCTCCCCCTGGCCCAACAAGCACATCCTCAGGCTCTGCAGCAGCAGAAGCATCATATGTGCCTGACCAGGACTGAGCATCCCTGGTGCCCTCTGTCCTGTGTACTGGACTGTGGCACGGTGTGGGACCACATCTGTGTCATTTCACATTCTACCATGGAAATGGGCAGGAGCTGCGCTAATGGAAAGCAGATCTGCCTCCCCCTGCTTTACCATGGGGTGCTCTGGGCATGCCATGCAGCTCCATGTGTCCGGGGATCTGGTGTAGATTGATGCCAGAGCACAGGGATGTGCACGGAAGGGCAAGGATGTGTCACAGGGCGCAGCTATGCCACAGGCTTGGCTGTGTCCCCTCCATCATGTCTCCATGCACACCAAATTACCAAATTTAAGAATATTGGTGATTTTGGAGCAATACAAAATCCTTTCCTGGCTCTGGGAGAAGGCTGAGGTCATGGCTGGGACTGCCTGCCCCATAGCTGGTTTGTGCCTCACGGTGGTGCTTCACTGGCCACAGGCCATTGCACCAGGAACTGAGCCACAAGGCCAGGAGAAGCACATCTTCAACACTGGCTGAGCCTCTGGACTCTGCCTGGAGCCATTTTCTGGCCCAGATAAGCCCAAGGGAGATGCTTGATGTCATCTGTGGGAGAGGGACAGTTGGATAACTCAACAGCTTTAAGATAGCATTCCAATTTTCTGGGGCTACAAAGGGCTTTTAAGAGCCTGTGAAGGTAATAGAGACAGAAGGTGGGAGCCAGAAGCTCCATGGCACAGCCCTGATGTGCCAATGTGCCACTTAAGTGGGTCAGTGGTACAGCCGTGGGCACCAGTGGGCACAGAGGAGCTGGAGAGGACAGGAGCCAGAATGGCCCAAGGGCTGGAAGAAACTGGGACGCTTCCATGCACGTGGGTCCTCTCACGAAAGCTGGCCCAGGAGCTGGGGCAGCACACAGGGAGAAAACAGTACCCGGCAGCTGGAGAGGATTGCTGGCTGCTCATCTCCAAGACCCACAGCTGCAATGTGCCCAAGGATGACTGCCTTCATCCTGCTGAGGAGGGCCAAATGCTGACCACAGCACCCTGCCCTGCACAGTCCAGCCCCCGCAGCATCCCTCTGGGGTTGGAGAAAGGACTTTCATTCCAGCAGGAGTCTAGAGTCCAGACTACAGCTACGGTGAGAATACTGCTGGAAGGGTTCTCTATGGAGAACATGGGAACTGTGAGAGCTCTCTCTTGATCTCTGCAGCTGTGCTGCCCTTGGATCCTCCCTCTCCAAGAAGCACAACCTGCCTCTTCCCAGCAAAATTCTGTCAAAAAGATGCTCCTGCTCCTGGGTCGCCGTGGCAACCGGCAGGCGCAACAAGGGGGGATGCAGGACCAGACCCCCATTAATCCTCCACCCTGGGCTGCTTCCCAAAACCTCTGCAGACTCATTGCTGGCCCCTTGCTGGGGAGATGCCCCCTCCTCAAGGCAGGGTTCCAGCCGAGAGGCAAGTGAGGCCCAGGCCATCCATCGGATGCTGATGCCCACACGTGCCTTGTCGGGAAGCTACCTCCCTGCCTTGTCCTTCACCACCATTCCTCCCCAGCCTGCTGCCTGAACTTCAAAGCCACCAAAGGCCATATGGCCTGGAGCATCTTATCTACATCTCTTCCAGAGCAGGGAAGATGCTTTGAAAGCCCCTGGCCCTTCTCCCCTCCTCTGCAGGATAATTTCCATTTTTTTCAAAACCCCACTAAAAAGGAACCTTTTTCCTCTTTGTTTCTCTTCTCTCTCTTTTTTCCCCCCTTGTCTTTGTCAGCTGAAAATATGCAACCCACCAGGGAGGGCAGGTGGGGGGAGCTGCCAAAGGTTAACATCAGTCCTGGGCTAGATAGGCTGCCAGAGAGAGATGCAGATGCTCCCCACTGCCTTCCAGATGGGGGGATGTTCTGCCTCAGAACCCCTCCTTTTGCCCAGGCTGGGGTCAGGGCTTTGCTTCTGCTGTGCTGAGGGTGTGCATGGAGGGGCAGCAAGGTCTGGAGGCAAAGTCCACTCAGAACAAGATGTGACACTCAGGGCAGGGGCTGGATCCACACTCCTCTGTCCCAGTTGTTTTCCTGTGGGCTGGGAGATGTCCAGGGAGTCCCAGCAACCGGAGGTGGGATGTCCAGGCACCCCGGTGAGGGGATGACCTCGCAGGGCAGGGATCAAAAGCAGAGGAGGGGGCGGGCAAGCAGGCGGGCAGCCCCGGGCTAGAGTGTGGGAGGGAGGTGGGCAGCCAGCGAGGAAGGGTGTGATTTACCTAACATCCCACTCCACCACAGAAGGGATGGAAGAGAAAAACAACCTGGGGGCTTGTTGTCTTGCAGAGACGCTGTCAGGGGCCGCCAGGCATCAAGTGGTGTGAAAGCGAGTTGGGAAATGAAATTGGGATGAATCACTCGGAGCCAGCAGCATTCACCTGAGCCACAAACCTGCCACAAACCCGCCAGAAACCCGGGGAAAACAGGGTTCCCAGCTCCCAGCGCTGCAATTTCAATCCTCCATCAGTTTCACAGTTTCAAAACTGGCTTCCTTTTTTTTTTTTTTTTTTTTTTTTTCTTTTTGGTGCCCCCACTGAAGATAGGAACATTGCAGCAGAACATCTCGGCAGAGTTAACGACAGCCACCATCTCCCCTCAGAACATGATGACCCAGTAGCAGGATGCAGAAGCCAGGACTTCTGGGCAGGACCTATCCTTGGACACCCTGCAGGGTGTGAGTGGCTGCTGGGTGCAGGGACTCGGAAAGGAGGTGGCCTGGGATGCTTCTACGTTAGCAGGATGGAAGACTGAGAGAATGGAAATGGAACGCCCTGTGGAGTCAAATCTGGGAGGCAGGAGGCAAATAGCAGGAACAAATTGCCTACAGAGCCCTAGGGCAGCTGCAGGTCGTTCACCGGCACCCAGGAATGGAGATGTGAGGAGCAGAGAAGTGAAGGTGCTGCTGCTAACCTGAGGAGTAAAACTGAGTGGGGTCTGAAGCGAGTGGGCTGGCCACCTCACCACGGTCACCTCCCTGGCAAGGAGGGCTGGGGAGAACCCACCCAGGATATGTCTTAGCCACATGAAACAAGCTGGCAGCCCCAGCCCCATGGGGCAGCTCAGGGTGTGGTTTATGGAGTGAGGGATTAGCCAGGAGGTGGAGGTGACACCAAGGTGCACACGACAGATACTTACCGAGGGGAAAGGGCTTTGGAGCAGGATGGGGTCAGTCACAGGTGGCTGGGATGGAAATTCCTTAGCTTTGCCCAGAGCCTGGATTTACTCCTGTGACAATGGAGAGATCCCCATCAGGCACTTCAGTGGCTTGGGGCACGTCTGTCCACAGGGAAGCATCCTGGGGCTCATCTGGAAGGAGGGAGCAGGGTCCATTGGTGGTTGAGGGGCTGGTTGGACAGATCTTGTCCTGCTCCAGCGGTCCTGTGTCCCAGGCAGCCACCTCTCCTTCCCACTGGAGGCATCTGCAGGGAAAGGTGTCTGTCAGAGAGTAAACTGAAGCACAGTGGGGTCTGTGGGGGCATTCAACCAAGGTGTGGATCTCAGCAGTGCTAGGGTTGCCAGCCACAGCTCGTTCAAGGCTGGATGGGACCGCGGGGCTTCTCTGCTGCTTGATAGGCAGGCAGCTCTTGGCAGAGCACTGCCGGCACTTGCGTCGGCCAGCCGGGGACCTGCCCACAGGAGCAAGGACATCCCGGCTCTGCCCGCGCACCCCGGACAGGTGGCATCGGGTGTCCGCAGCTGCGAGCCGCCTTTCATCTCCTTCCAGGCCGGGGCTCGCTTTCCGTCACCTGCTGCCCTCCAGGATGGAGGCCAAGAGAGCTGCCGGCAGGGCTGCTGTGTGAGACATGCCCACTCTGCTTGCACGTCCTCTGGCTGGAGAGGGGGTGGCCAGAAGCCTGAGATAGGCCATGGGTGCCAAAGCAGCATCCCACTCCACACGCCCACTCACCCTGCTCCCAGATCCTAGGCTCAGGGTGGGCTTAGCTGAGGATGAAGCCTGGCAAAGCCTTCAATGCAAAACTTTCCATTGCCTTCAGCTCCGGCAATTAGCAGGAAATCAGGAGCTGGGGTGCAGCCCGGGGGTGCCTGTGTGGGCTGGTGGGGAGGGAGTGTTGCTGGGACATGCGTGGTCAGCAGCATGTGCACGTCCAGGCATGTGTGTGCGATCCATCTCTCTGTCTCTGTGCATTTCCAAGACAGCCTTGCACGCCTGTGAGACTGCAGCATCCCTTTGCTGCAGCCTTTCTCAGCGTGTGCAGCCTAATGAGCCAGCACGGCAGAGTTAATTGAGGGGACAGACGAGCAGATCTCGTCATTAGGGGAAGTGCTGCAGCAGGTACTGGTGACAAGATGCTGTCTGTCCCCCTAGGCTGACAGCAGCCCCCGCAGGGGACAGTGACAGCCTGAGTCCCCAGGGAAGATGGCTGAAGACGAACATCTCACATGCTGCAACCCTCACCCAGGGCTGGCTCCATTAGCAAAAGCAGCCAGGAAGTGGGAATCCAGCATGGAGGAATAAACTCGGCATGGGGAGTGCCAAGTCTTGAACCTTGTGGCTTGCCCTGCCTGCATCTTGCCCACTCAGGATGTGTACCTGCTGATGCACACTTGCACAGCATGATGATGCCCTAGGCTGCCAAAGCTGCCCCCTCAGCTCCAACTATTAGGTTCCAGAGTGAACACGCTACAGAGAGGACAGAACAGCCGGCTCCCAGCAGCATGATGAGGCTGTGCCAACAGCCCACGAGGACGGGGAGCCTTGCTCAGGGCTGTCAGATTCTCGCTAGAGAAGCTTGAAGAGCTGGAAAGGAGCCTTCGCCGCCTCCATAGCCAGGAGCTCCCGCACCCCACCTCCCTCTCCTGCTCTCTTCCTGGCCATGCCTCTCCCTGAGGGGGCCATGTCCTCACAAGACATGTCTGCAGACCCCTTCCAGGAGCCTGGCAGTTACTATAGGTATCTCCATCTCAGGGGCTGCGAATGTGTTCTTCTGTTGCTTCCAGTAAGTGTTCACTCTGAAACCTAATGGTGGGGCAAGAACGTGTCCTGCAGGGAGCAAAGCATCCTCCTGGAGCAGAATTCACCCTGCTGCCTCCCGCCCCACAGCCTCCACAGCCCTGCACTCCCTGTCCCAACCACCAGCGTCGCAGGCAGAATAAAACTCTTCAGGAGCGAGCATCTCTCTGCCTGGGTTCGCTCTCCTCCCCAGTGAGGGGTTCATTCGGTGGCTGCTGGGCTCCTGTCAGGGGGACCGGAGAGTTTACAAGTTGATAACCTCATTGCAGACACATCCTTAATTAAGCTTGTTAGCTTTTCATGATAAACAACATATGGGCTGGGGCCAGGGGGCTTGGCAGGGCCACATCCTCTGCATCAGCCATGCAGCCCGTGGGGTGCTGCAGGCAGGAGAATAGGCAGCTTTGTGTTTGTGTCTGGCTCTCCCTCCCCCTCCTGAAAGAGGCCTTCAGCCCCATGGCTTTGCTGACCCTCCAAACCCTAACATTAGTCTTGGGTTTCTCCTCTGGAGTGGGGCAGGCAGGAAGGGAGCTGGATTGCAACAATGCTGCCAAGGCTTTGCTGGTGCTATGGTAGCCCTCTCCTCCCACAGTGTCTGGGGCAGCATGAGAGCGACCTACCATATCTTGAGGGCCTGGAGATGAGGGTGTGGTGAACAGCAGACTTGTACTCTCCACAGGGAGAAAAGAGGGGACAGCAGCTCAACCTCCTGTTGAATGCTTGACCCTTGGGGGTTGTATAGAGCCTGACATCTATCCCAGAATGGTTCTTTGTCCATCACCTGGCTGATTGCTGCAGATATCCATCTGTGTACCTGTGTATCCACCCAGTTATCCACCTCACCTTCATTCCTCCTTCTCCTCCATCTATCAACCAGAATCCACCCTTACCTTCATTCCTCCTTCTCCTGTCTCTCTGCTCTCCTCAAGCTGAAGGTGCTCGTGATCTTCCCACCCTACTCAACTCCAATGCTCATTAAATAATGCATGTGGAGCCAAGTCTGCTAACTGGGTGCAGGGAGGGCACCCACTCACTCCCCCTCCCTCACAGCCCGAGCCAGCCGCAGTGCTTCTTATCGCAGAGATCCCACCTTGCTGGCGGAGGAGCAAGGCAGGATGCCGCTTCCCTGGGGAGCAGCCAGCCAAGCGATAACGAAACGGCAGTGGCAAGGAGAAATTACCTTGCCTGAATTTTAAAAACTTCTTGCAGGCGTTGCCGTGGTAACTGAAAGGTGCATCACGTTGCTCTGACAACCCAGAAACAGCCAGGTTTTTGCCTGGCGGGCTCCAAAGCAGCAGGTTTTGGGATGGGGGGGCCCAGGGTGGTGGGGACCTGATGGCCCACTGGATGTTCAGCCTCAAGCATCCCCCGAAGTGGAGATGCTCTCTACACCATAACTTCCAGCTGCATCATCACCCCATCACCATTTCCAGCCTCTCCCCACCCATCTCTCCTGGCAAGCACTAGAGGAAGAGGACTGAGGGGCTCCAAGACCAACCATGATGTCCCCTAAGTTGGTGGGGATGTGGGACAGGCTCATGGTTGGTCCACCCTGTTATGGACGTGTCTGGCACCACACAAGAGCTACTGGGAGCCCCTGCAGGCAGTGTGGAGGCACTCCTTACTCTGTGTTCATGGGGGGTTTTGCACACCCAGCATGACTTTGGGCTCCCAGCCCCAGGCGAGTGGCAGCAGCGTTGTCCCAGCCCACGCAAATCTCTTCCACGGAAATAGCCCCAGTGGGGTTGAAAAATAGCAGGTGACTCACGCAGAGCAAAGGGTCCAAAATAGCCCCTCTGGAGCACTCCTAAAATTAGTCTCCCTCCCAGGAGGTCCCAGCCACTGTGTCCTTGCCAGAGCACAGCCACGGTGTTGAGCCTGCCTGGCTGCTGCCACCACAGCCACTTCCTTTCTGGGGCTGAGGATGCAGGGGCCCCTCCACTGCTCCTATCCCTCTGGGATCTCCCCAAAACCCACCTCCAGGTGTCACTGAGCTGCATATCTCTAAGCAAACCCAAGTGGCTCCCACAGCTACAGGTTGCTCTTCGCGGAATGCCTCACAAAACGTTTGTGGCCCTCAGTGAGACCTGGGTGGCACAAAATGCACCTCACCCTACTCCTTTCGCCTGGATTTCGGCGTAGGAATAGCGAGGGGGTGGACCAGGTGTTTTCCAGTGATAGCGAGTCCCCGGGGGTTCGAGTGTTCCGATACCACCTCCCCAGCCTGCCCCCGCTCACTGCCGGTGCTGCGGAGGCACGCAGGGTGGGGACACACACACACAGAGACAGACGAGGGGACCCCGGGAGCTGCATCCACTCTGCTGGCACGGCCAGGAGCAGTGCCTGTGCCAGGCCCCGGTTAATTAGGGGAAGGGATGAATAATTCCTTTTTATAATGCTCCGTTGCGCGGCAGATGCCGCCTGCCTCGCCCGGGCGCGCCGCACGCCGGAGCCCGCCGTATTCTGCTCGCAGCGGAGTTATTTATACACCGGGACATTTCTCAGAGCGCCGCTTTGATGGTCTTCCACCAGCTCAGGAGAGGAGAAAGAAAAAAAAAAAAAGTAGTCCATCCCAAAATAACCTGAGTGAAAGTCACAGCTCTTCGTTACCAACATCTTCAACCGGGGGGCTCAGAGAACAAAAAGCCGTCACATTCCTCCCATCAAATCCTTCCTTTTCAAGTGCATTTCAAATGGGTTCAAACCACCGCCGCGGCGGCTAGACGAGTGCTAATGATGCTGCGAGCCCATCCCACCCTGAATCAGATGGGGAGGGGATGGAGCTGGGGGGGCAGTGGGGTTTAAGCAGCTCCCAGAGCTCACAGATGTTTTGAGGTGCCCAGGCCAGCGTTGGCCCTGTGGGAGTCACAGTGAGGGATGCTGTGTGAAATGCAGTCTCTCTTTGCCTGGGTTTTGTTTTGTGCTTTTTTTTTCCTGCTGCAGGAAGCAGTTTCTCCCCACAAAGCAGGCTTTGGAAGAGAATGAGCAGCACATCATTTTTTCTGAAGAACTAGAACAAAAAAAAAACCCCAAAGCTCCAGCCTTCATTTCCCCACTGCACCTGCAGGCATGCACCAACCCTCGGGTCTGGTTGGTGTTAAAGGGAAAAAAAAGGGAGGGGGATAAAAGAGATGTTTGTAGGTGGTGACAAATTCCTGTGAAAATGTTTCTGACATGAAGCTGTCTCCCATCCAAGTTCCCTCCCCGCAGAGACAGTGAGCAGCTCCCCCCTGCTCCCATGCTTGGCAAGGGGCCCAAGCTGCCAGGGGCAGGCAGGTGCCTCACTGCACAGCACAGGAGGCTTGGGATCCCCCTTCTGCCTAGGCTCGGGTGTGTTGTGCTGCCTCCATAGCCAGCCAGGGGCTCCAGAACCAAAGGACCACAGCTGTTTGCATGGGAGCTGCTTGGTAAGCCCCCATGAGGGACCCTGAGCTGGACCAGGCACCATCTGCACCCACCAGCACCTGCTCCCAGCACCACAGAACTCCCAGCACTGCACAGCATCCTGTGGTGGTTCACTACCCTGTTATCAACCATACCCTGCTTGTCAATCATACTCTCCTGTGCAAAGAGGACTAAGTGGCATGAGGGCCCTATAGAGGACCAGGAAAGAGGGAAACAGACAGTCAAGACACAGGCCAAGCCTCCCAGGCATCAAAGGTCCCTGGGAGGTCAGTTTGCCCTCTAGGTCCTCAGAGTCCTGTCTGTATCTTGCTTGTCACCGTCTCCCTCAGCTGCCTGCAGCCCTCTTCCCCAGAGGCTCCCCTCCACTGCCCACAGCTCACTGGTGCCACAGTGCCAGCCTAGTGTGCCATGGCTCCAGGGCTGCTGGTGCTGCCCGACAGGTGATCAAAGGCTTGCTGGTGACAGCAGGGAAGAAATTCTTTGTTTCAGCATCATTGCAAAGCCAGAGCACCTGTCCTGGGAAGACACCCAAATGTCTCGGGCAGGGTGAGGTGCCTGTGCCCATGGCAGAGCCTGACAGGAAGATAACCTTACCAGGTGTGCCTTTAGGTCCTAGGATCCCAGCCCCTATCTGCTTTTGATTTCTTCCAGCAGCACCAGAGCCCCCAGCTCCACCCCCTAGGGCTGCAAATTGGGTCCACATTGCTGCAGATGGCAAGTCAATTAAAACCAGCCTTTGTTCCACTCCAGCAGAGAAATCTGGACCATGCGGTTCCAAGCCAGAAACAGGCTCTTGGTCAAAACAGCATTTGGGTGGAGCACCCACAGGATGAAGGACATATCTCCTCTTCCTCACTCACACTGGTCCTGTGAGGCTGAGCAGGGAAAGTGTCCAGAGCACCATAGCCATCCATCCAGGGCATCCTGCAACCTGTTTGACCAGCACATGTGCATGACCAAGGTGGGCCCCCGGCCCCAACTCTCCCCAGTGCTAGTCCTGCCAGGCACAGCAGAGCTCACAGGAAGGGCAGCCTTGTCCACACCAAGTGCCAGCACCAAGCTGAGCTCCTGCAAGTGCCCCATGAATGTATTGCTGCTCCAGACTGGCACGCCCATGCACACCACCCTGGGTCTTTTGACAGTCCCAGCCAGCAATACAGGGATGTTTTCCTACTTGGAGGTAGCGTTTTGGCCACCAGGCAAGCAGGCATGGGAGGCCTGGGGCGGGCCATGAAGAGCACTGAGCTGCATCATGGGCTGGTAACTCCAGAGATTAAGGAATGCTCAGGAGAGAGGCTGCTCGTGCTAATGACTTGGCTGGTTTCCTCGCCTCAATTAGCACAGTGGAGCTTGCAGTGCTCCAAGGACCTCCTGGACAGCCAGAGCACAGCAGGCCTGGGAGTTTGAATGTCAGTATTTCTGAAAGTCAGCCAGAAAACCCCCAAACCTTAGAACCAGACTGACAATGATTTTGAGTTCTTCTTATTGCAGATGCTGGCAGGAGCCACAGCCTGTCTGGTGCCAAAGCCTTGGAGGTCATCCTGCAACTGGTCCCATGCCTGGGAGAAACCTCAGACTTCAGACCTGCCTTTCATCCTGCTGGCCCTTTAGGGAAAGGACACAAGGTCCCTTTAGATGTCCCCCTTGCTCTCCAGCCAGGGGTCTCCAAGTGCTGTGGGGCTTGGAGACCTAATTCCTCTCCTATCTCCTGTTGCTGCTTAACAGTAGGGTAAACTGAGGCACGGGAGGACTACACTGCAGCTCTGCCTCTCCAAGGACTGCCTCTCCTCCTGTCAGTGCCCTCATTCCAAAGACCTCACTCCAGCACTCTGCTTTTCTATTCTTGGTGGACCTACGTCCATCCCTTTCTGATATTTCAACTGTGGACCACCACACTCCTCAGGGAGCCTGCTTCAGGATCAGGCCATCAGAAGGGGCAGCTCCCCTTATCGTGAGAGAGCACCAGAGGAACAAGTATCCTTAGGAGCTCCCCTTTGCTTAGAAAGGTCCTGCCACATCATTGTGCGCTTCTGCCTCATCCAACAGCTTCTTCCTGCCCTTGCCCCCCGAGGTCAGTCCCTGGGGAATCAGGGACACCACGTCCCTCTGAGGGCAGTGGGCCACAGCACATTCAGTCACGAACAGCCACGTCGCACTGCCTAAATTGGAGGTCCGGGTGCTGGCAAGCACTGGCGCCTCCATGCCCTGCTTCATTGCTGGCATAGGGGCTGCAGGGCATGCCCAGCAGTAGGAGGAGGGGGAGCGGGCTGCAAACCCTGCATACCACTGCTTCTTCCTTTCCTTGGGCACCCAGCAGCAGTGCCCTCACCCAGCAGCTGTCTCCAGAAGCAGACACTGGGGGACCTTATGGCCCGGCTCTGTTCTGCTGGGAAGTAGTGGCTGGGGCTGGCTCAGCTCCTGGCACCGGGGCAACAATTTGCTGCAGAAAAGAGGGAGTGAGTCCGGCAGGAGGCAGAGCTAGGAGAAGGTTGTGCTGTGCCCTCCACAGGCAGGTTCCTCACCTCGTCCCCAGGGCATTGCTCCTCAGCTGGAGGATGCACAGCAAAGGGGATCGATGGGCTGGGAAGAAGCCGAGCTGCAGAAGTGCACTTCATCGACCCACTAAGCCCTCTTGCTCGGAACACAAATCCCCCCTGCTTACAGCCCACAGCAGCAGAGCACTTTGCCGCATCACCAGCCAGGATGCAGGGGAGGCTGGCACAGGGGTGCACCACTGCAGTGCACCAAGCTGCCTTCCCCTGCCATCACACTCCATGGAAACCGAACTGTCTCTTGGGTCATTTCAACCCACTTGACTTCCTCCGTGGATCCAAGGACATGATGCCACATCCTGAGACTCAACCCTCTGCCCAGTCTGTCCCCGAGCCTGACAGACTCCAGATCCTGGATCTGTCTGCTCGTAAGCCCAAGATGTACCCATCCTGGCTCGCCGTCATGCTCGGGGAGCCTTCGCCGTGAAGCGTGTGCGACAGCCGGGACACGCCTGCCACCTGCTGGCACGGCCCATGCTGCACCATTGGTCCCGGCTAGGACACCAGCAGGGGACACGTCCACTCTCCCGCACTCAGGCATGCCAGGCTGCGGCGCCCGAGGCAGAAATTTTCCAACCCCGGGTCACCTCCTGGCAGGCATCCTCAAAAATGAGGCAGTAGCCAGGCCATGTCCTGAGGCCCGGCTGCAGCAAGCAAAACCAAATTCACTCTGCCACCTCCTGAGAGGCAGCCACAAGTCGCCGGTCTCAACCTGCAAGACTTTGCACAAGAGTTGCACCTAAGGTGGTGGAGCCGCTCCTGCTCCATCCTAAACTGTTCCTTTGTCCCCATGGACAAATCTGGACTAGGTCAGAGGTAATGACTACTCCTGGCTCAGCCTCCCTGAGAAAGCTGAGCAAGCCCCACAGCCAGGTGCCTTTCTCTGCTGACCTGGACATAGGATGAAAGAGTGACACCTAAGTACAGGCAGGGGAGAAACTCAACACAACTGAACATGGGGAGAAATCCTCTGGGAGAGGCAGTGGTTCACGAGGTTCCATCCTCCAGCAGCTCAGTGCCTAGGGAGGCTGGAAGCAAGCCTAGGTGGGGCACAGACACCTTGTGCCAGACTCAGGCACCTCCACCAAGTGCCACATAGGCTGTCAACATGCCCCTGCAGGGCACCATTCACTAGACAACCAGTTGCTAACACCCAAAGGCTCTCAAGCAGAATACTTCTGCTGGTCCTCTTCTGCACCTATGACAGGGAGGGACAGAAAGCTGAATCTGTGATGAAGATCCTCAGAATGGTGCAGGGTGGAAACAAGCACGTTAAGTGGAGCACTGCTTGAAGAAGAGACTGCAGAAGTCTCATCAAGGAAGAGGCAGAACCACAGGAAGGACAAATAACATTGGCAACTTACTCTTCATTCACCCACCGAAGAACAGCAATAGGGTAATTTTTGGATGTATTTCTTTTGGAAATGAGCCAAACTGGCAACTAGAATCAAAGTCTTCAAAAAGTCTATACAAAGATGTATCATACAAAATGTACAGCAAAGTTCTCCAAAAAAATAAACCAGACAGACAACACAAGAGGAGAGCGAGATGGTCTGAGACCACGGCGAACAGGTCCTGCCCCTGCTCTGGAGGGCAGAAGCGACATCTGGACAACACGCTCCACACAAAATACATTACACTATGTACAGGACCATTTAGAGACCAGCATCCCCCTTCAGTCTAACCAGGAGCTCTCCAGCATGAAGTTAGGGCAGTTCAAACAACTTGCTCATGGAAGCGTTAACATGCTGAGAGGGAAAACGTCCAGGGGAATGAAATGGTCAACTCTAAACAATAACCAGGATACAGCCAGGCCACCAAGGCTACAGCATTTAACAGTCACTTCTGGCCAAGTGCTTTGTGGGCCAGGTCACGCCCATTACTCCATCTCCGTGAAGCGAGCAAACATGGCTTTCCGCACTGCGTCTTTGTAGGAGTCTGCAGTGGACACACCGTAGGAGCTGCCCTTGGCCCCCAAGCCAGCTCCTCTCATCCGTACTTGGGCCTGCAAGAGAGAGAAGCATCAGCTCTGCAGAAAGAGTCCACACCACCTCTGCCATCACCTTTAAGCTTCACAAGGGTTCCCACAAAGCCACAAGTACTGGCACCATGAGATGATATGACACACATCCCACGCTCACTGGCTTCACACCACTTCAACCACCCCAGCAGCAGGTGAAGCTGCATAGAACACAGCTCCTTACACCTAACCCAGAGCACAGACAGGCCCAGGAAAGCCAACAGCCCAAGCAAGAGAGGGCAGCCCATCCTCTGCTGCACTAGGGCACTGTACAGGTGAAGGCCTGTCTCACAGTGCCACAGAACAGGCCACACAGCCCTGCTGGTTCCATCTCTGTCCCACCTTTTGCATGCAGTGGGAGCAAATGGAAACAGAGGTAGATCTGCTGTAGATGGCAGTTTCTTCAACAAGCAATCTTAAGTAGTGAGCACTTCTGCATTAAGAAAACCCCAAAAGGTACCAAATTTCATCAAGGAAGCATCCATCTTTACTTACCTCAATAGGTGCTGTGATGCCCTGACATTTTCTCCCCAAGCCTGAGCCTTCCCGCCAGCCCATAGCCTGCAGCATCTTGTTGCCTATATTACTGTTGTCAAGGCCATCTTTGGTGGGCTGTTCGTAGTTACTGTAGGAAAAAGAGAGGAGGTTAAGTGAACTGCTGACAGCATGCTGAAGGCAGTGCTGAGGAGCTGTCAGATACATACACTGTGCCAGCGTCATAGACCTTCTTGCGCTTGGGCTCAGGGGGCTCTGGGATGCCGTACTTCTCCCGCCTCTCAGCTGCTCTGTCTCTGTATTTCATCTGCAGGAGGTAACCACATTTACTATGGACTCAGATGCTTCTGTTCACCTTTGAGTTCCGAAAGTAAACTAAGTGAATAGTAAACTATTATGGAAAGCTACCTACTGCAGCTGCAAAACCACAGCTCAGCTAACACCTCAGATCAAGTCCCTCAAACACATGAGAACCTGCTCTAGGGTTGGAACAGCCCATCCACAACACCTGTGCACTAGCTGCTGACTACCAACTGGAAGTTTCTGGTCCAGTCTAGTAGCCATGAGCTGGAGGCAGAACCCTTCCCTGCTAAGCACAAGTGGCATATGGGACACTTCTTTCCATTTTAACAGGACAGCTCCAAACTTTGATGCAAGGAGGGAGTGGTTTACAGGGATTAACTTGAGCAACACGTGTTAGGGTAAGGAGTGCTCAACACATCATCTCTGCTGGTTTTCCATTACCTACTCGATACTGACCTCTCTCTCACGCAGCTCCAAGGCTTCAAGTTCCTGCTCTGAAAGCTTCGATCTCCTATAGATATCCATGTTTTGCTGAAACAAGAGACTTCTATTAACAACATGACATGGTCAACGACTCTTCTAATGTAAGTAACTGACTTCTGGGACAGAAAATTAATGCACCTGCAGGTACTTCTGCTTTGTAACAAACAGTTTTCTGAACAGGTTTGGTTCACACACCAAATTGTGTCAACCAAGTACCTTGTGCAAGTCAGACAGCTGCTGGTGTCGAATTAGCGCATCTTTGTTTGGGAACTGCCTTCTACACAGCAGACAAGCCATCTTCTTCCAGTCAGTCAGCTTCTCCTCCTCATTCTCCATTCTTTCTAGTAAGTCTTCATCATTATCACTGTCACCGCTGTAGGCAGCCACAAGGCCACGCTGGGAAGGAAGGACAGCATTATGGGGAGCACAGCAGTGTCACCAATGTAAAGAACAGCCCAGAAAGGGAGCATAAAGGCTGTTATCTGCTGCACAGGAGGGGTGTAACTCTCCTTACAAAGAATGAAATGCAGCTCAAAAGAACCAAACTACAACACCTGCAAAACATATGGACTAGCCAAGAAATTACTTCAATACGGTGTTTTTAGAAACTTTAAAGCCTCAACTGAGTTCTTGAGGTTAGAAAACATCACAGCTCCTCAATGCATGTCAGCCATCCAGCACACAGCGTTGCACCAGACCACTGTGACCATCAAAGCCTTTTACAAATGAGGCTGTGCAAATATGGGCTGGAAGGCAAGCATCTGCCAGACCTCCTCTAAAACTTTTTACCAGTAGCTTCTGGGAATACCTCTGTCAGGTATCTCATACTCACCTTCAGTGGATTTTCATCATCTCCATTTTTCATCACCTCTGGCAAAATCTGCTGTCTCTCAGAGAGAGCTCCCTGGATAAGACAAGAATGCCATGAGCCCAAAACGCTGCCACACTCCATCACATCCCACTGTGCTCTGCTGCCAGCACCTTCACCTTTTTCTCAAAGAGGGCAAAGCCTGCATCTGCAGCTGCTGACTCTTTCCGCTCCTCTTCCCTGGTGCTCAGTGGCTGGAAGCTGTTCTTGAAGTTCTCCTTCTGCTTGTTCAAACTCTTTGCCCAGCGCTCCATGTCTTTAGCAATCTGAAAAGCAGAGCAGTTTGCTCAGACAGCTCTCCTCCCAGCTATCAATCTCCTATGACACTGCTTCAATCTCACACAGTTTCCAGCACAAGTCAACCCACCACCTTTTATTTTTAAATCACAGGACACTGGATGTAGTGCAGCTGTTTCCCTGTGTACAGCGTTCAAAGACACCGCAGCTTGTTTCTCTTTATGTATGAGCCCTTCTTATCAATCTAATCCTCCGAGTGACGGCTCAGCTATACTCCCACTGCTTCTGGCACAATTCCCTGTGCATTCCTCCCATGCAGAGCTTATTTCTGCACTGAAGTCTTGCCAACTAGCCCCCCTCTCCACAGCACTCTACAATACCTGCTGAACTGTAGGCATTCGCCCCACCATATAACCTAGAATTTCTGCTGCTGTGAAAGAGAACTATATCCTAATTGACAGAACATTTCAGCCCAATTATGATCTCATTTTGTCTTTTTACCTGTTGAGCTGTTTTACTCTTAGGCTTCTCTTTTTTCTCCTTCACTTCTTTGGTAGTGGTTGTGGTAGCTGTTTGCTGGTACGTGACACCTTCTGCAGCAGGCATGTAGGTCTCCTTCTCGCCATCCCAGTAAAGGTACTGCTGGGTTAAGGCATTGTAGTAATACTGCCAGAGAGAGAGAGTCAGATGGGTAAACACCTCATACAAGCCAAGCATCCAAAGGAGAACCCAAGCAAGCTGATTCAGACTAGTGCATCAAATGGAAAGGCATCTGCAGAGTCCAAACAAGTTCTGCAGACTCCACAATGGAGTCAGAAGGCAAATGGCTGAAGCCTTGTTCCCACAGGTGTTCTGCCTAACAGCACCTTTTGCCTCTCCTGAGAGAGGACTCACCAGAGCCCAGAACCAAGTGCGCTTTTCTGGGCAATCCACACAAAATAGCTCAGAGTGTCTGTGACACGTGAATCCTGTATGGGCCAAACTGGGAGGAAAATAAATGGGGAGAAAAATGAAGGGCTGTACCAGAGAGACGTTCCAGCCATAGGCACGCTGCTGAGAATTACTGGTTACACTTGGTGTTTTGTGCACCTTAGTTTCACTCACATGATGAGAAATGGAACTAATGGACCTTAACAGTTAAGACAGGTGGGAAGAGCTTGTGTTTACCTGGGAATTAGGATCATAGTAGAGCCCTGTTACAGGATCATAATAATATCCTGAAGATTCATCATATTGGTAGGTGGAAGTGTCAGGGACAGCTGTAAAAAAATTAAAGTGTGGGACATGGTCGTTCCAGTCGAATTCAGACAGGTATCTTTCTACAGTTCAGGTAAAACTCCAAGACTATTAACAACCATGATGGCAGACATGCCTGTAAAGGGCTCTTCATCACCCAAGCAGAATGCACTCTCCAGGGACAGCTTCACCTTTGACATATGACTGAGCACTCAGCCAAAACCAAGCCGCCTCTTCTACACAGTGACAGGCATCTATAGCCCCAGGAACAAACTCTGATCGCTTACCGTACTTGGTTCCAGGGACTACACCAGTTGGGGGAGCTGTCTGCGCCTGAGTGCTAGTGGTAGGTTGCGCTGACTGTGTCTGAAAAACAGTCCAAACCCAGGAACCTCCATTAGAAATTTGTCACTGAAGCACAAGAAACAAGGGTAGTGAGGCCAAGGCATGACCAGCCAACCCCACATGTACAACAACTATCTCCTCTTCACCAGTACACCTCTAATGAGCAAAGATACCACAGGCATGGCAGATGATTTGTGACCAGCACTATGATTAACTCACGGTCACTAAGCAGCTCTGCTGTACCACCCACTTTACAGGACAAAGGCAACAGTGAAGTCAGATATCTCACATAACCCTGGCCTTGAAATCAAAGCATAATTAGTGCTGCAATTACCGGTGAGTCGGGCGAGTTTGTCTGTTGATTATATAACTGAGGACTCTGGGACACAACTGCAGCTGTGGTGGTAGTGACTGGAGCTCCTGCCAAAACAGCAATAAATGGATAAGCCAACCAGTTTGTAAAGCAGTACTTCATCCTAGGGCTAAAATGACTTTGTTTACAGTTTCAGCTCCTAATTCCAGCTCCAGCAGCCAAACAAGGCAATAAATGCTCAAAAGGAGACACACACAGTGGGTATTTTCTACCCAGACAAGGAATTGTTTCCTTTTCAGGAGGAAATATTCTGCTCCCAAAGTCAGCAATTCCTGGCTTCTGACAGCTGCTAGAGCTGCTTACAGAGTTCTCAGGAGTTCAAGGCTTTTGTCAATAGCCTCAAACAGGCTGCTCTCTTGTCTCGCAGACTGGAGGTCCCAGTGGAACAAATTTGCTACAGTTCTCCAGTAACACATACTCATTTGACATCCCAAGAACAAAAGGAGCCAAACCTCCCCCTACTCAAGTAGCAGAAAAAGGCTGAAGTGTGACACCACTACTACAAAATTATCATTATGAACAACAGCATCTGCCTCTTGTCACAAGTACTACCTGATATGGTAGCTGTGTCTGTGTCCAACACTCCTCCTTGATTTTGGTAGTACTGCTGATAATCCTGGGAGTACTACAAAGAGAAACAAATGACCACAGAAGATAAGCTGATGCCAAATTACAACCACCCACCAGCTACAGCACAACCACCACCACTAACCTGAGCGTACTGTGTGTAGCCATCCTGTCCTGACTGGAGGTAGCTGTAGTCAAGGGTACTGCCTTCTCCAGCTTGTGGCTGAAATATGAGCAGTTATTTTTTGTCAGGGACAGTTAAGTTACTGCATTTACAAATTCAACACTGCTTAGGATCCAGCCTGTCAGGTCAAATCTGTCACAGCTGCTTTGGTCAGCTCAAGTAAGCGGGCAGCAGTGAAACTGTATGCATTACGTTTTCATTTCCAGGAAAGCAGGAGCATGGGCAAGAGCTTCCAAATCATACCTGAGTGGATGACCACTGAGCTGCAGCGATGGCTGTACTTGCCACAGAGAAGGCGCTGACTCTGTTACCATCTGGGAGAAGCAAGTCTCTGTAACCACAAAAATCATACCTCTGAGAAAATGCTGCTCTTTTCTGAAGCATCTCCCTATGCCAGCAGGAAGACTCTGCCCTTACACGCATATTTCTTGGCAGTTAAGAGAACACTCAAACTGCAACGAATGAGCCAAAGCACTGCTTAGCACGTGAAGGAGCTTTAGGTTCATTGTTGAAGTCAGAAAGGAGTCACCAAAACTTCAAGGAAACAAGCATGCTATGTACACAAGCAGTTACAATGTGACCTTTAGAGGACTACAAATAGAATCACAAAACGGTTTAGGTTGAAAGGGACGTCAATTATCATCTAGTTCCAAACTCTCGCCATAGGCAGGGAGACCTGTATTGGGCAGTAGTAAACTGCTCACTCTCCTCACACACAGTGCAGAGCAGGATGCATGGAACACAAAACACTTAAAGAAAGCTAAACTTTGGGGTGACTAATCTTAATAGCCTAGGTGACAATGACAGATCTCTATTATAAATAGGAGAGGAGATAAAAATGAGAAAAATCAACTGCTATTCACAACTCACTTTCTGGCACTCTTTGCAAAGTCAACACCAATTGTTTTGCCATCAATTTTTAACGGTGGCTGAAGACTTTGTAAAATCTGCAGCAGTTGAGAGGCATCCTACAACAACAAAAATACTCATTATTATGAAAGGCAGGTTCCTGAAGTGGATTCAGAAGTTCCAAAAGCTCCAGCCTTTTACACACAGCCTCTGAAAGCAGCTACAGCTGCAAGAACACTTCCATCTCCTCCTACCATAAGCAGGGAGAAGAATACAGCAAGACTGACCACAGCCCACATGCAAGCAATGCTCTTTTCTCTAAGCCACTGAATATTAAACATCTTCCAAAAACTTAGGTTTATAAAGGTGTTTACCCCAAACTACCCCAGAAGGGTGGCCAGCAGGAAGTGAGACTGAGGCACTTTCTATCCAAACTGTTATTCTCTGCCTAAAGAAGGTCCAAAACCATCATGCTACTCATCAAGTTCAATATATGCAGGAAGAGAGATTCTACCACTCTTCAGTAACCTCACACTAGTATCTGGCAGTTAAGAGGTTTTCCACGTACCTCACTGCAAATTCCCATGTTTCAATTAACAGCTGTTGCCTACTGTCCTGTGCAGTCATGACTAACAACTTTGCTGCTGCTGCTGCTGCTACATCCTCCCACCGTCTGCTGCAGAAAGCAGCAAGATCCTCTTTCTCAAGGTGGAATGTGCCAAATTATGTGGCACCTTCTCCATTTTATATGCCCCAGCCCTTAATTTTTGTAATTGTAATACAATCCCAGACTGGTATTCTTGTGATGTGAATGCAAAACCAGCCATCAATCCAAAACAACACACTGCTACAATGTGCTCCCAATATTCTACCAACATTTTACAAACTGCAGCTCCTAATGAAAAGTTCTGACACAGATGTCAATTAACCCTTGGTGAATTAGGGTGGCCCTTCAGAGAGCTCCAAGGCTCTAAATGCTTCAGCTACAGAACAACATTAAGAAGCTGTTTCTCTCCAGCACATCAGTAAAGCCCTCACCATGGCAGAAGACAGCTGCACAAACGCAAAGCCTCTATTTTGCTGAGTCTGCTTGTCTTTGATAAGACGAATATTATTGACTGCCAGAGATGCATACGGAGACAAGGCAGTCATGATGGATTCCACTACTGTGTGAGGAGCAATGTTTCGCAGAATGATGGCTGAGGAGAAAAGAAAAGTACGATGTTAGCTGCGCACGTAACAGCTTCCTGAAGTACTTCTGGGTAGTCCCAAGGTACAAGAAGGATTTTAGTACCTGTATTTGTTTTTCATATCACAGAGTTAAGTCAGAAAACTTACTATCACAGTAATAATCCACAGACTGAACGGCTTCTGCTGCTCCAGGTGGTACTTCCTGTTCTGAATCTAGGTAAGAAGGAAATACTCTAGTCACAACATGACTCAGGACCCAAACTCTGCAATTCACAAGCCAGTCCAGACCCTACTGTGGGTTTTTTTCCTACACAGGACAAAACATCTCCATCAAAAATCAAAGACAGTCAAAAAGAGCATAACATACCAAATTTGTCTGCTCCGCAGCGGAAGCATTTTAGCCTCCTTCTGAAGTTGTAAAGGCAGCACTGTGAGGAATGACAGAAACCAGGTAAGAAGTTGGTAATCTGAAAATGCTGGTATTTCATACAAAACCAAACATCAGACACTTGCATAAAGTAACACAACAAATCTAAACTTACCAAAATAATTTGAAAGCAGCTAAAGTCACCTACCACATCTGCTTTACAGAACATCTTAACTACTTTTCCCCTAACCTTCCTGACTTACTTATTTTAGATGTGTGGTCTTCAACTTAAAATCCCAGGCACAGTAACTACTTGAAAAAACAGTGTTCAAGTGAAAGACAGGCTGGAAAACAAGCTATCTTCATGGGCTAAAGACTGTAGTTAAAGCTTGATAGCACAGCCTGGCCTTTGCCTAATTATACTATCTCCACTTACTGGGGGCAAACAAGCACACAGCAGTGTGCTCTAGACTAGGAGCAATACAACAGTACATTAGTTATCATTTACCAATTTCATATTCTAGTATGGCTCACTGCTCCAGCTCTGTGCCTTCTGGGACAATATCTGTGTTTGCCACCAGAGCTGCAAGACCTTTCCACTTCCCATGCCTTATTCCTGTCATACGGACATAAAGCAATGTAAGCAACGCTGAACCGTGTTACCACCTCGTCCAAACTAGTCAGCTGGTGAAGAGCACTGAAGCCAAGGCAAACACCTTTTGATAAAAACATGCACTATACCTTGTTGCAAAGCCAGTCCTCAAATTTAGGTCTGGGGTTGCTGTAGTGCATCGCAATCTGCTTCCCTTGAATCACCAGCTTTTTCTGCAAAAAAAGTGGTTTAAATTATTCCTGTATCAAGGCATGCATGTCCATTTTCCCGTGGCAGAGCACCCTTCGGAGGAATCAGTGCTTCTGAATTACAAGTACAACATATGGGGAGGATGTGGAGGACAACCACCGCCACCTACACCCTTCCCATCCAATCCTGCAGAGAGGAGGACGAGGGCAGTAAGAGAATGGGATGTGGAGCAAAGATAAACGGAATCAGGGAGTGTTGAAAAAAGCTGCCAAACACTAAACGCTGACATGGAACCAGGAAGTGTCTCGAAGGAGACAAAGTCCTAACCAGCTGCGTTCAGGATTAATGCATTTCTAGGAGTCTCTTTGGCCCCACATTTCTATTCACTTCTGGTATAGCACTGAGCAACTTTTTATTTAAACGTGTCCTTAGGTGAACGCTTCGCTTCTTCCCCTACTCCAAATACCCCAGACATTTTAACATTTGGATTATTTTTCCAAGCACTTTCTTCAGAAGCACCCCCTTGAAAATAAATTAAAACTCTTCCCAAAGGGAACCTGCTCAGACTTCTTGAAGGCTGGATTACAAGTGCCATCAACTGAAATGTAACTCAAGAGTAGTTTCCTTTGACTAATGCATCCGTTCAATTGGAAGCCTGCTAGAGAGGTTTGTGTTCTTCGTTCAGGCAGGAGCTCTCCAAAATGAGTAACTAGACTGCAAGTGAAGCTTCTCCAGGTGTAGGAAAAGTTCATAATGCTTTCAGCACATCCTCTCACTCTGACTTTAGAGGAGTTAAGATTTTAATTTGAGAAGCCTTGATTCTTGGCCTGGCTTTGCCAAGCATGGGTATGCAGAATGCCCTTTCAAAACATGGCCAACACACTTCAAACACTGGAAGTACATCTGAAGAGGCATCTATTAGAGGCCAAACCCCAGGTAATTTAACAAAAGACCTATTTTTGTATCGCGTTGGTTTACTGCAGAGGTACCACAGAAGTGCCAGGACCGGTGGCTTTTCTGCTAAGAGGGTCTGTAACAGATCTAAGCATGTAGCATGAACAAGGCTCTCACATTCTGCACAACTAAAGAGGGCAAAGCCATTTTCTCCTACCGGAAGGAGGGAGGGTGAGAGGGCCCAGCACTCAATGGATATGCACACATAGTAACAAAGCTGCTGGCACAGTTGCAATGCATCATTTTTTTCATCTAACAGCAACCGGGCTGCTGGGGAGAGGCTAAGTTTTCCCTACTACTAGGGTGGCTGGTTACTGGAGTGAATTTGAGTATGTTTCAATACATTATGCATCTGTACAGCTTTGTATATATTAAAATTATCTTTCTAAAAACATGCTTAGCATTCATTTACTAGTATCTTTCTGCTGCATCCACCAGCCCTACTGAGCAGCATGTCAGCAAGAGAGAATTTAAGGCTGCTCTCTGGCTGGGGAACCTGCCCGTGGTATGGGACATGCAGCATAAGGCACATGACAACTTCCATCTGCTGGAATTGCCTGCATAAGAAACCCATGATGGTGTCATTTCTTTAAGTGTAACACCAACAAAACAGCATTTCTCATGCTGCCCAGGATCTCCACAGCAGTTGTGAAAAACTGAAAAGTACAATACACTTTGCTCACTTTGAGGGTATTTTTAAGCTCTGTTGTCGAAACAGACAATGAATATTCAAAAAGGAGCAAAAGCAAGTAGAACTGTTTGCAGTGCATCAGGAAAATCTAACTGGCAAAGACACTGGAGGACTCATCACATTTTGGCTCCTTATCAAGTCATGATCTTGGAAAAGCCAAAATACACTGTACATCATATGCAGGAGCTCTACTCCACTGCATCTACAAGGAACACACACTTTTCCTCCAGAAGAGCCAGTTCACAGTCTTAAACTGGGGGAACACACTATAGCCATGGAACATTTTCAGAGTTAGTATCAATGCAAGGCACGGTTCTGGTGCTTTCTCTGGCAACAGAGAAATAAATACCAGGTGGAAATAAGCTGGGATTTTCCAAGGACTACTAGCTAAACCTTTATGAACCAGACAACGAAACTGAAGCCAAGTAATTTAAAACATCAGCACATTTTACCAGGGAGTACTCAGTACAGCCAATCTTCTCTCCTAATTTTTCCTGGTATTTTGTCCTACTGTTAGAAATTTTAATATATACAAAGCTTTCATACTTTTAAATCAGTTATGGAACAAACCACTCCTTCCACCTTTGTTTTTTTTTCTCTCTTTTTTTTTTTTTTTTTTAACTGTACAGACTTGTTCCATTTTCAGGAATATCTAGACTTGGTGAGTGAAGCAACCTGATTGGCTTCCATCCAGCTGGTAGCATCTTGAAAGTGATAAAACTCCACGAAGGCGAAACCACGGCTTACACCTAGAGACAGCATTCAGATATAGACGGGATACTTGTGTTAGTCAGTTCCTTTAAAACAGGTGAATCTCTCTCCAACTGCTTCATTACTTCATGACAAAGCAGCTTTACAAATGCGACGTCAACTGCTGGGATCGGTATTTTGCTCGGTATTTTGCCATGGCAAGGAACCAAGCTCCCTTAACTGGCTACATTTCACTCCATTTGAATCCATGTTTAAAGGTAACCATGCAACAGACTATAAACTACAAAAAAATGGGTTTACACTAGTATTACTTACCAATACCTGTTAACAAAAACCCCTGTAGACAGACTTCTTTTAACATGTTGACCAGCTATCTATAAGTCTTCCAAAAAGCCACATTCCTTAGCCATGGCAAACCTTTTATTTTTTTATTGCATGTGCTTGCAGTTTGGGGACAACTCTGGATACACTTTTGGGCTGGGGAAAAGGAAGCTGATGTCAAAAACTGTATTGAGAGCTCTCACCTGTCTTTCGTTTCATCAGCCTCACGTCTGCAGGCTGAGGACCTTCAAAGGACTCAATAAGCTCGCGAATCTGTGTGTGATTTTAATCAATAGAGTTAAATTTCCACATTTTGGCAATCAGGACAATCACAGAAACATAGGTACATAAAAACATGACATTCTCAACACTATCTCAAAGAAAAATCTTTACAGAGACTCCAAGAAACTGATGAGCACCAGAGAACCCACAAGCCTTTGCTGTGTTTCTAAACCAACTGCCATCTTCACTTAGGCCACAGAGACATGCAGAAGTCAAATTCCCACAAACTTGTGTTCGAAGGTTATTAGTGCAAGATTCAGCAAATACTGTGCTTGCTCCAAGTCTCTATTTATAAATACCCCTGGCTCCTAGCAAAGAAAGAACAACACTATGCAGTGAGGCTTCCATGATGTATGTATTATCTCATATTAAAGTTCTCATTATCATACCAGTTCCTCTTCCAGTTTTTGCAGATAAAGTAGATTTGTGAAGAACATGACAGAAAAAGCCAGAGACATTGGTTCTCCAGCTGTGGCATACTACATAGTAGTTACAGCACACTGTGCCATGTGTGGCAAAAGTGTGGCATACTACACAGTGATTTACCACATAAATTACTGTGGAGGCACATGTAGGGAAAAAAAAGGAACAAGAGGAAGTTTTTCAGCAGCTATTAGGAATTCACAGTACATTCCATAGAATAGGGCTACTCGGGAGACTCAAAAGTGATCTGAAACTGCCTGCTTACAGGTAGGTGAAATTTTTTTCACGAAAAATGTAAAAAAACAAACTGAAAAAAAGAAGTGATAAAGTAATGGTAAATTAAGAATCAGTAGTTCCAAAATGCACCATCTACAATCTGAAGATGGCTCCAGAACTAAACTGTCTCATGTATTACACTAGTTATTTGTGCACGTGCAGAACTGCAACACCAATAGAACAGAAAAAAAGAACCGCTTTGAAAGATTCCATGTAATCTCAGATTGGCTTGTATCATTTGGACAGAGAAGTCTACAGTTTACCAAACACTTATATAAATATTAGACCAACACACAGTAACGAAAAAAAACACTCGAGATTAGGATAGTGAATAATCAAGGTCAAAGAAAAAATCCACTGCAGAAATGCTGCAGAAGGATTCACTGTGTAAGCAAGCAGTCAACGTACAAAAAACCTTGGAGGTAGACACAGAATCTGCCTGGAAATAAACTGTAATAGCCCAGAATTTAGATAGTTCCCACTCACTCATCAAACAATGGTCATAGGCTTTTATCTTTTCCTTCCATCAAGTCACAAAGAAACGTCAAAATAATGAAAAATAAGAAAGCTCATCAGCCTCAACATCTTTTTATTAAAAAAGTTCAATAACCGTGTACCAAGCTCATCTATACTTGCTCCTTAAGTTTCGCAGCAGCCATTTTAAAACCTTCACAGCTGTATCCACACAAAGCAACTTTGTGCAGAACTGTACTCAACTGAGGCGCTTGGGAATTGTGCTTAAGCCCATCGAACAGTCAAAACTTCGGACCTCAATAAAAACCTGGAAAAATCCAAGTACCTATTCTGTCTCTTTCTCCATCGCCTCTCCCGAGGGAGGGGAGAAAGGGAGAGGGGAGGAGCAAGAAGAAAAAAAATCTGCCTCTTCCCTCCTATACAGAAATAGAGCAGAGCAGGTACTTTAAAAATCCGCTCCTAGGGAAAGCAGCCAAACGTGTTAAAGACAGACTGCTCACAAATCCTTGCGTCTTAAAGAAACTGGTTAACATTCAAGTGACCTCTGCTACTTAACAGTAGCTGTTTAGATCATTTTGGGATTCAAAATGGCAGCGCGACCAACGCGTTAGAGAAGCGGCCACCATGATGCAGCTTTACACAAAATGGCAGCAGCAGCCACCGCGCAGACCTGCCAGCGCAAAGCTGCAGACGTCCCACAGTGCAAGAAAAGCAAAGTCCTCTCCTGGTTACTTACATCGTTTTCTGTAACTGTGATGGGAAGGCCACGTAACATGATGGTTTTGCTTTCTTTCTCATCGTTAATGTCGTTCCTGTAGTCGTGCTCTCCATAGTCGCCATCAGAATGGTAGCCATCTTCTGATTTGTCACTGTTCCTGCGCTCCCGCTCCCTCTGAGAATCCAGCACCCAGAATTAACTACCGCAATTTATAGCAGCCGGCCCCCGCAAAACCAGCGAAAACAAAGCAAAACCAAACCCACCGAATGCCCGTACGACCATCCTCCTCGGGTTTGAGCCTGACGCCCTCGGGCTAAACACCAAGCTCAAATTTCCCCTCTCATCTTCACTCAAGAAAACCCCCGGGATGTCAACCCTGGCACCGTGCACTGCGGTACCCCGGTCCCAGGACCCCAGGCTGTGGTGAGCCAAACAGCGCCCGCCGTGGCCCCTTCCCTCCCCCCCGGAGCGGCCAGAGCGGACTCGTGACGCAGAGCCCAGGGCTCCGGCCCGGCTCGTCTGCCCCACTCACCTCAGGGCTATCGTAATCGCGGCTATCGTAGTCTCTATCATAGTCTCGGCTGTCGTAGTCTCGGCTGTCGCGACTATCGTAGTCTCGGCAATCTCGGCTATCGTAGTCCCGACAATCGTAGTCTCGGCTGTCCCGGCTGTCATAGTCTCGGCAATCCCGGCTGTCGTAGTCCCGGCAATCCCGGCTGTCGCGACTGTCGTAGTCTCGGCAGTCCCGGCTGTCGCGACTGTCGTAGTCCCGGCTGTCGTAGTCCCGGCAGTCTCGGCCATCGCGGCTGTCATAATCTCGGCTGTCGTAGTCGCGGCTATCGTAGTCGCGGTAATCATCGTAGCGGTCACCGCGGCGCTCCTCACTAGACCTCTTATAGTCATCTCTGCGCCGGCTCCGAGATTCCCGCTCATCACGGTCCTCTCTCTCCACGATGGAGCCGTAGCGACCGCTCCGCTCCGTCCTGCTTACGCTGCGTGACACACGGGGCCGAGCTCAGACCGAGATGAACGCGCAACTATCCCTTCCCTCTCTCCATCCCACCCCTCTCCCTCAGCCCTTACACCCACGCTCACCGCTTGTCCGAGCCCATGTCGCCGTCGCAATTCGCAAGCGCAGAGTGCAGCGATAAACGCCACCCCGGGGCGCCGAACACACACACGCCACCTCACTGCCTCGCCACAAAATGGCGCCGAGATGACTGCCCGTCTTCTACCCAGCGCACACCGCGCCGGCCGCCTGGAAGCTTCGAGTGCGGCGCAGGCGCAGCGGCGGCAGCCACCGCGGAGCACGCCGGGAGTTGTAGTGCGGGCCCGGGCAGCGCAGGCAGGGCGCAGCTGGAGCCGCTTCCCGGCCGGGGCTCTCCGCACTCCCTCCTGCTGGATGGCAGAGAGAACCCCTCGGCACCCTGCCCTTAGTCCAGCCTCTTCAGGAGGGGTGTGGGGTGCGGGCAGGGGCTGCCCAACCTGTGCTAATGCCCCTTGCCCAGGCATACCAGGATCCCCTTCCCGTGCCACCGGTGCCCTGGCTGTAAGCAAGTGCTGAGGAACTCTCCCAGGATCTAGGCAGAGGGCTTGACTCTTGTTCTCACCTGCTCCCCAACCCTGTCCTGCTCTGCTTGGGCAATGCTCGGACAGGATGAGAGCACACTGAATGCCATCGTAGGCTTCATCAGGTGCAGACCAGAGGTATCTGTGCCCACTTCTGTGAGGCTGTGCCCATGTCTCCCAGCCAGTCCAAAGCTTGAAGATGCTGGGGCAGTGCTGGGCACGCCACTGGCAGTCTCTCCACACTGACACTGTCTGTCTTTCTGTCCCTCACTGGCTGGCAGCAAGAGGGCCAGAAGCTCGTCTTTATGGCCTCCCTCTGCACCTTCTGCGTGGGGTCCACCCTACAAGGAGTGTTGTTCTCCCAGGAGGTGATGATGGCCATTGAGGTGAAGGGCCGGTCAGGCTGAAGTAGGGGCAGAGTCCTGGGGCTAGGAGAGGGCTGCAGATGAACAGCTGGGCATGGATGAGTGCTGTTTCAGGTCTTCATCCTTGGAGATGCTCCAATGACATCTAGGTGGCCCTGCTGGAGATGGGGCTTGGACCCAACAATGTCTGCAGGTCCTTCAGCTAGTCTGTGGCTCTTTGGTTGGCATAGCCCTCCCTACCATGGGGTGGGTCTGAGTCTGACACCACCGCGTGCTAGGTGGGGGCACCTGGGCTCTGACAGTCCAGCAGGCTCTTGCTGGGTGAAGGACACTGTCCTGTTCTAACCTGTCCCATCTTGCTGTGCTTCCCAGATGATGTTGCAAGAGAAGCCTATTGACTGCCTGGACACCACAGTGCAGCAGCAAGTCATGCTGGCCATCACCAGCATGAGGTATGTGCTTCAGTCCCCAGCCTGTTCTCCCCACCGTGCCAGGCAGCCCTCACTGCACCCTAGGTCTCGCACTGTGGGGTCTACCCGCTCCTTGCTGAGTCTGAAGAGCACCTTTGTGTCCCTGCAGTAGAGCTGGACTGCTTCAGCACAACAAGGACAGCATCCTGGAAGCCTGTTTCAAGAGTGTCTTCAGCTTGCCTGCCTCCACAGCACAGCCAGGGCTTTGTGGCTTTCCTCTACTCCAAGGTGTGCCATGGGGGGAAACATTAGGACCTTTTCTGCCCCAAGCCCCCTTTCTGGACACCATAGGGCCATGGCTGACCATCACAGACTTCCAGGGCTGTTCCCACGAATTTTTATTGCTTGCAGACCCTGGCTGGTCTCTGTGGCGATCTGCAGAGCATCTCAAGGGTCTGGCCTTGGTACAGGGTCTCCACAGGCAGTGACCATCTGGGCTTGGTTGGACCCAGCAGAGCACCCTGCCACAGCTCCCACTCTGTGTTTCAGATACTGGAGTGCTCTGACTGCGAGGACGAGCTGGACTGTGTCTGGTAGTGGGGTTGGAAGGCTTGGGTGGCAGTGTCCTGCCCTCACGTGGCAGAATCCTTCTGACCCCCGATAAACCAGCTCCAAGCATCCACAACAAAACCAAACCAAACAAACCCAAAATGTTTCCATCCGTGTCCCTATTTTTCAGCCTTTCCCACATTTTTAATGAAGAAAAAAAAAAACAAAAAACCACTTCCACTGAAGATTCACTTCCAGTCAGTGTGGAAACAGGATCACAAAATCACAGAAACATCCAGGCTGGTAAAGCCCCTCAGGATCAACAAGCCCAACCTATAACCCTACTCAACGAGACTCAGCGGGCTGCCTCAGGTCAGCTTTGTGGCGGCAGAGCGGCCGTATTGTATAGAATGGAGTCTGAATTGCTCAAGAGCTGCTGAAAACTTCCTTTTGACCCGGTGCCGGCGTTAAAATCTCGTGGAATCGTTTCTTCTTCCGACGCCTCCGCACTCGTTTCCGCAGCCTCCGGCAGCGCCGAGCGCCACCGCGGGGCGCTGGACGCCTGCGCAGCCCCGCACCGCCTCGCCACCAGATGGCGCACGTCAGAGCGGGTGAGCGGGGGCAGGGGAGGAGGAAGAGCCCCGGCGCAGAGCTGCTGCCTGGCCCGGTGAGGTGAGCTGGGCTCCCGGCGTGTCTCTGTGTGCATGTGGCTAGGGAGCAGCACGCACCGGCCCAGGTGCGTGTCCCCTGGCTCCCTCCCGGCCCAGGGCATCATGGGGGGCAGCAATGTGCAGTTCGTGTCGGTTCAGAGGGTTGTCAGTTTTGTCACTTCACCTCTGCTGCTTTGCTTCTGCAGTCGGTCGTGACACAAGGACAGATGGCAGCATGGCTGAACATAGAGCTGCAGAAGGGACCCAGCTTTGGCCAAAGTAGCAGCCGCTGCCCTAGGACACTGCAAGCTGGAACGTCTCTTTCCAAAGTTTAACTGGATAAACCTTAGCTACAAAGGCGCCCAGAGCGAGGCAAGACAACTGCTCTTGCCAGTAGTCCTGGGCAATACTTGCCCAAGGCTTCGTCTTTGCCACAAACCATCTGCACCTTTGCTGATGGAGGCTGTGGAACAGAGGACAAGCCCAAGCCAAAACCGAAGCTAAAGCTCCTCCCTGCAACACCCTCAGCCCTGCCTGCTTGGCAGGTACCCAAGAAAAAGAGATCAAACATGCCAAGTGACTCACGCTTGCACTGTTTCAATACCGTTTTCCCTGTCCCAGGGCACGGCAGAGCGGGGCTGGCTGGAGAGGCATGTGGTGAGAGGGTCACTCCTGATCTTGGGCACTGCTGGGCAGGCAGGCAGGCAGCCAGCCAGCCGCAGGGTGTACGCCCTGCTTGAGGCGGTGACAGACGTTTTTGCTGTCATCCCCGGACACTGCTTGCTCTTGGCCAAGAGAAGGTTCCCGGAGGCTCCTCCTCTGGGACCGGCCGTGCCCAGCGCTGGGCTCGCCAGTTGCTGGCAGGAGGAGCAGGTAGGACACGGCTGCTGCCCGCTTTTGTGCACACTTTGCTGCCTCTGGCAGCCGTAGCTTGGCTGGAACTGGGCAACCGCAAGAGATAAGGGGCTGCCCAAGCCCGCGCTACACTCAGAGCACCAGGTCACTGGACTTGGCAGAGATTGGGAGGAGGAGGACGATGCTGCATGTTTCTGGGGTGGCATTGCATGCTTTCCTCTTCTGCATGGCCCTGGGGCCACAGGACTGGGGGAGCCTTAGCAAAACACTCCTGTGGGTTGGGTATCCCTGGTGAGGTGAGGTGGGGATCAGGCAGGGCTGCCTGGGTGCCACCCACCTCTCCAGTGGACCTTTGTCCTCTTTGGGCTCTCCTGACTTGAGTCACTGAGCAAGGAGCTGTCGGCTGGAGGTGCAGGGAAAGTGAGGCACAGCCCAGCCAGGCTTTCCTGGAAGGACAGCAGTGTCTCTCACTCTCTGCTCTGCCCAAGGACTTTGCTGGCAGATCAAGGCTGTGGGGGTGGCTCAGCTATGGCCTCCAAGCGCCACACGACCCCTGCAAAGCAGTCAGACAGTGGTGGTAAGAAAGCAAAGCAGGGAGAGGAGGAGAATGCCTGGAAATCAGCTTTGGAAGCCCTGAAAGCTGCCCCCAAGGAGAAGCCCCCTGCCACCATCGATGGGCTGTGTCCCCTGAGCACAGAACCAGATGCCCAGGTGAGAGCAAGTCTCTGAGGTACCCAGTGAGGCCAGGATGGGGCAACATGGGCAGGAGGGCTGGGGCAGTCCAAGGGCAGTCCCCACTCTGCTGGCACAGGGACAGCCCCACCTACCCTTGCTGACCCCATTGTCCCCCCACTGGGACAGCTCTGCAGACTCCCCAGTCCAAACGTTGCTCTAGTGCCAGCCCAGGTGATGCTGCTTGCTGTAGGTCTATGAAGATTATGACTGCACCTTGAACCAGACCAACATCACTGCCAACAACAACAAGTTCTACATCCTCCAGCTCCTTGAGCACAATGGTGCCTACAGTGTCTGGAGTCGCTGGGGTCGTGTGGTGAGTCCACCCCAGCACCACTCGTTCCTTCCCTATGTGTCTCATCTGTCCCCACCCTGTCTGAAGTCTCCCAAGGGTGAGGGACCTGGAGATCCTCATTGCATGTTCCCAGTCTCCAAGCAATCAAGTGGCCCTCCTTTACAGCCCCTTGTTGAGGGGCTTAAAGGACTTGTCCCCACACAAAGAGGCCCTCCTGGCCAGGGGATACCGCACGTTTCACTGTGGTGACAGCAAGAAGTGCAGGGCTGTCTGCTTGAGCCGGTGGGCCCTGAGACTCGGTGCTGGTGACTCAGCATGTTTCTGCTTGCTGCCCTGCAGCCCTGCCCTCACACTCCTCCTGCTCCTAAGCTGTTCTCCCCAAGAATGGGGATGGTGGAGCAGGGATGAATGGGGGGCCCTGACAACCACTATCCACTGCCAGGGGGAGGTGGGCCAGTCCAAACTCATGCCCTCCACATCCCTGGAGTCTGCCAAGAAGGATTTTGAGAAGAAGTTTCGGGAAAAGACCAAGAACAGCTGGGCGGCAAGAGAGAACTTCATTGCTCAGCCAGGAAAGTACACACTCATCGATGTGCAGCCAGGGTCCGGGCAGGAGGTGGAGGCTACCCTCAGGGTGAGTGTCACCATTGCGGAGTAGTCCTCACATGCTACCCCTGTCCCACCAGGCAGCAGGACATCTGAGAGGGTCAGCAGGATGGAGTGGGTTTTGGGAAGGGGTCTGGGTATAAGCTGAAACAGCCCACAGACAGAGATTCAGGGCTGAGATATAGCAGAAGGGCATCCCAAGCAAGAGCTGGGGCATCTGGGTGGTGTTAGTCCTGGAAAGCAGGAGCAGTGCCTGCCCATTGCTCTGCTGCCCAGGGCCAGGCTCTCCCCACTGCTGCCATGCGCCCACAGCCTCCTGCTGGCTCGCAGGCAGCATGGTGACTCTGGGGGTCTGCAGGTGGACAGTGTGGATGGGACCAAGGTCTGCAAGCAGCAGGTGCTGCCCTGCACCTTGGACAAAGCCACACAGGACCTGGTGTCCCTCATCTTCAGCAACGACATGTTCCGGGATGCCATGCAGACCATGAATATTGGTAAGAGGTGGTGGCCTGAGTCTGTTTGCAGCCAGGGAGTGCAGCTGGGGAGATGGCCAGGACATAAGTGCTGGTGGGAGTGTGGGTCCTGCATGCCAGGTGCCCAAGTGTGCCTGTCGTGAATACTGGAGGTCCCTGGAAGTAGCTGTGGGGAAGCAGGTGGGTTACTCATGCCCTCCCCTATTCCCACTGCCAGATGTGAAAAAGATGCCACTGGGAAAGCTGAGCAAGCAGCAGATTGCAAGGGGCTTCGAGGCTCTGGAAGAGCTAGAGGCAGCGCTGCAGGAGCAACCTCCGCTGGCTGCCCGCCTGGAGGACCTCTCCTCCCGCTTCTACACCATCATCCCCCATAACTTTGGGCGGGCACGACCACCCCCCATCGACTCACCTGTCTTGCTGCGTGCCAAGAAGGATATGTTGTTGGTGAGATGCCAGGGCACCTGGAAGGTGACATCCCTCCCCAGAAAGGCACCTGTGGGGCAGAAAGGTGCTGGTCCCATCAGTCACAGTGCCCAGCAGTGATGGTGAGCTTGCTTCTGGTTTGTGTCTGCAAGGTGCTGGCTGATATCGAAGTGGCACAGAGCCTGCAATCACAGAAGGTGAAGGAGGAGGAAGAAAAGGAAATCGCTCATCCGCTGGATCAGGATTATGCCCTGCTCTGCTGCCAGCTCTCCCTGCTGGACCCAGCCTGCCAGGAATATCAGGTGCCCCTTGCGCCACAGTACCCCCTGATAGGGAGCTACTGTGCTCTCCTGTCCCAGTGGGACCGTGGGCATTCTTGAGATGGCTGCCTTGGTGACACCACTTTCCTGATTCCCTCCCTGGTAGCTGATCCAAAACTATGTGACACAGACTGGGCGCAACCTCCGCATCCTCAACATCTGGCAGGTTGCCCGAGATGGTGAGGTGAGGAAAAGGAGATGATTGTCCCTGTCCTGCAGTGGGGAAGCCCCAGTTTCACCTCAAGGCTGCATTAGGTCTCTGGGCTCTTTTACTCAGAAGGGGCTTCAGGGGCAAACAGGCACCTACTCTCCTGCCCCTCTAGGTTGGTACTGGGGTTTGGGGGCCTGGGTGGCAGTGTCCCACTCTCGGGCAGCCCTTAGCTCTGCATCTCTCCAGGACGAGCGCTTCAGAGCCCACGACCTCCTGGAGCACCGACGCCTGCTTTGGCATGGCACCAACGTGGCAGTGGTTGCAGCCATCCTGAAGAATGGGCTGCGCATCATGCCCCACTCTGGTGGGCGCGTGGGCAAGGGCATCTACTTTGCCTCTGAGAACAGCAAGTCAGCCTGGTATGGTGAGTGTTCTGGGACATGCAGGGCTGCTCATAATGCCCGCAGGGTCTATGTCATCCTAGCATCCTTTGCACACCCTCTGTGAAGCAGCTCTGGTGTGTTAATCCCCTTTCCTGACGTGACAGCCAGTTCTGTGGCTGCCATGGGTGGCCTGGGAACAACCAGAGCTGGTGCCATCATCCCTATCCCTTTTTCTCATGGCAGTGCACTGCACGTCCAAGAATATTGGCATCATGTTCCTGACGGAGGTGGCCCTTGGCAAGTCTTACCACATCACCCGTGATGACCCCTCTCTGTGCCAGCCGCCCACCGGCTATGACAGTGTGGTGGCCTGTGGCCAGACAGAGCCAGGTGAGCCTGGGGATGAAAGGGGGTGTGGGGTTTGTGGAGTTGGGGTGGGCACAGGGCAGGTGGAGGGAAGTCAGATCTCAGGCTAGACGGGGTGATGTCTCCTCGCACAGACCCTGCACAAGATAAGGAGATGCTGCTGGATGGCAAGAAGGTGCTGGTGTGCCAGGGCAAGCCTATCCCCATGCCTGCCTACAAGGACTCCTCCTTCAGCCAAAGCGAGTACCTCATCTACCAGGAAAGCCAGTGCCGGATCCGTTTCCTCGTCCAGCTCCTCTTCTAAGAGTGTCCGAGCGACCCATGCCCCATCCCAGCAGCAGCTAGTGATGTCCACCGGCTCTGAACACGGCTTAACAGAGCTCTGACCACCAGCTCTGGTCTTGACTCTCCCACTACCCCATCTAGCGGGGATAGCCTGGCATGGGGACAGAGCTTGCTTTGAGGGTGAATAAAAAATGAAAACCTGTGCCTCGTATTGAGCAGTGCTGGTGCTTTCTTGGTTGCCAAGGTGGATGCAGAGAAGTCCTGGCGTGGATAGTGTTGAGTAGATCTGGAGGGGCTACAGCCTGTTGTGGCTGTCCAGCACTGGCAACCTTCAGGTGAAAGCTAGTGGCTTTGTGAGCCAAGTGCCCTTGTCACTTCAGCAAGGTACAAGGTTCATGCCCATTACCATGACGCCAGAGTGGCAGAGGATGAACAAGTTGTGCTGCCCTGCTTGGGCATGGAGGAGTACATGCTTCCATCCATCTGGAGAATGAGCACCTGCCCTCCTTCTGGTGCCATGCACGGCACCATGCTTGCTGCCCTGCTCCAGCCTGGCATCCATGCCAAGGCCCTCTCTGTGCTCACAGGTACACCCTGAGCACGTTTGTGTCCCTGGGGTTCTGGGGAAGGGGAACTCCCAGTTGCATTACCCTGGTGCCCCATGGATGCTGAGAAGGAGATGCTGCAGACCCACCTGTGGGTCTGTCCCTCAAGCCCAGGGAACCTTGGGGCTGAGCTGTCTCCATGGAAGGACCAGGCCTGCTGCAGCAGGTGGCCATGCTGTGGGGGGAGCACAGAGCTCAGGGACCCCAGTCCCCCCTTTCTGAGCTCCCGCTGGCTGCTAGGACCCAGCAGCTGTCCCCGTGGGACCAACACGAGTGCAGGCAGCACCCGGGAGTGACAGCTGGTGCCATCCGCAGCTGGCAGGCTGCAGGCAAACAGGATGACGAGCGGGTGACGGGAAGGGGCAGCGTGGCCTTCCACAGGGCCCTCCTTCTGCTGCAGGAGCAACGCCGGTAGGGAGGACGCCCGGCAAGCAGGGGAGCATCACCCACCTCCTTAGGAGCAAAGGTGCGTTGGATCCCCCTTACCCAACACGGGGTCCCACTCGACTGGGGAGCAGGGCAGGGATGGGGCTGGCGGGTTCATGCTGGCTGTCCTCAGGGCACGCTGGTGCGGTTGGGCAGGGGGAGGGGGTGGGGGGTGTCAGCCTGGCCCTGTTTTGGAGACAGCCTGGATACCGGTTCTGGGGTAGGCAAGGTGCTATAACCTCACTGGGCACCTCTCTGGGCACCTGTCTCTGCTCCAGTATCTCAGAGGGATTCAGGTTGTCTCTGGGTTTCTCTGTGGCTCTTCTTTATTTCGGTTCTTCTCCTGCATGTCCCACTCCCCTCCTCAACAGGTAAAGACAAGACAGCAGCCATGGCTGAGGTGGGGTTTCATTCTAAGGGAAGAGCAGCCCAGGCAACACAGCTGCTGGCTTAACCCTTCGAGGGGGATGGCGAGCCAAATGGGGCTGAACACCACGGACAGCCTAGAGCCACTCTCCATCCCTGAACAGTCCATTGCCCAGGAAGTGGTGAGCCTCTTCTGTATGGTCCTACTGACCCTCATTGCCCTGGTGGCCAACACTGTGGTGATGCTCGTCATTCTCAAAACTCCTCTTCTCAGGAAGTTCATCTTTGTCTGCCACCTCTGTGTGGTCGACCTCCTCTCTGCCATTTTCCTCATGCCCATAGGGATTATCTCCAGCTCGTCCTGCTTCAGCAGGGTGATCTACAGCATTACTGAGTGCAAGGCCTTGATATTCCTGAATATCTGCTTCATCAGTGCCTCCATCCTTACCATCTCCATCATCAGTGTGGAGCGATACTACTACATTGTCCACCCCATGAGGTACGAGGTCAAGATGACTATCAGGTTGGCGGTAGCTGGAGTGATCTTCATTTGGGTCAAGTCTATTCTCATCACTGTCTTGGCACTGCTGGGCTGGCCACAAGGCAATGGGGCCACCAGTGCCAGCCGCTGCACGGTCTACTGGAGCCCTGGGGCCCACAAGAAGGTTTTTGTGATCATTTTCATCGTCGCCTGCTTTATTCTGCCCACCATCATCATCTTTGCTGTCTACTGCAGGGTCTACCGAGTGGCCCGGATGGCATCCCTGCAGCACGCACCCGCACCAGCACAGGCAGCTGTGCCAGGACACAGATCCGACTCCATTGCCAGCCAAGTGACCATCATAACCACCAGGAACCTGCCGCTGCCTAGGCTGACACCAGAGCGCTTTTTGGGAAGCAACAAGGCCATCCTCACCTTGGTCCTCATCGTGGGGCAGTTCTTGTGCTGCTGGCTGCCCTTCTTCACCTTCCACTTGCACTCCTCTGTTGCTGCTGGCATGGTGGACAGTGGGCACAGGGAGATGCTGGTCACCTGGATTGCCTACTCCTCCTTTGCCATCAATCCTTTCTTCTACGGGCTGCTGAACCGCCAGATCCGTGAAGAGCTGGCTCGGCTCCGGCGCAGTTGTCTCAACCGGCCACTGGGCCAGGAGATCTGTCTGTCTGTCTTAGAGGCGTCTGTCCAGGAAAACATCCTGCAGTTCCTCCAGAGAGCAACTTGCACACTGGAGACCCACGCCAGCTGCCTTAGTCCCAGCCCCAGGAACAGGAACAGGTTGGACCAGACCAAGATAGGCTTCCCTACCCCAGGTCAAGCTCCTGATGAGAGCAGCTGAGAAGCAGGAGGCCCTGTCCCACAGTGCTGGGCAGGAGAATGGGCAGGGGACCTGCCAGGGTCCTTGTTCAGACTTTGCCTCTTGATCTTATAGTGGAAGAGGGTTTCTCTGCCTGTGAGAAGGCAGCAGACCTGGAGATGCTGCATCTTCCTTCTGCAGGCTGGGGTTGTTCCTGGCTCCACCAGCACAACCCAGCTGCATGGACAGGATCTCCTTGGGACAAGGACATGCCAAGGGACTCCTATGTATGGGCAGAGGAGAGGACACTTCCATCTCTGTCATTTCACTGGGACAAATAACGGCCATCAGGGAAGAGCAGATGTCCCTTGAACCATTTACCCTTGAGCCGGTAATGGCCCGGCTAACACCACTAACATCAGTAACACCAGAGCCCTGGGCACCTCACTGATCCTGGGTGGCCAACATGGAGCCCTCCATCCTTGGCTGTTTAACCCAAAACTAATGTCTGAGTGGAGGAGTGCTTGTCATCCATAGTACTTATTAGGGAGATGGCACTCGAGAGCCTGGCTCAGGCTGTGCCTTTGTTTCTCCTGCTGGAGTGGTGCTGTGCACGTGCTCTGCCAAGCCATGCCCCCTGTCCCTGTCAGTGGGCAGGGGCTGCCCCTCTCAGGGGAGATGTTAGCTGGCCAGGGGCCCATGCTGGGCTGTTGATGGACACAGATGTCCAGCTGAAGCCCAGTCAGTGGTGCCAAGTGCCAGTCAAACTGGGCTGCCAGCCAGGAGTACACTGGGGTGGGCACAGTGACACAGAGTAGTGGGGTGCCATCAGGGTGCCCCTGGGCAGTAGCAGCCAGAGAGGACTGGAAACTGCTGTCTCATTTCGGTCTCACTGCTTCTGCAGGGCTGGGGGACCTGCAGAAAAACCTAGAGGACTGGGACTAGATAAGAAAGGGGAGAAAGAGGAGTGGACCCTGCTGGGTGCTGGAGGGGTACATCCACCCTGGCCCACCCACAGATGTCCTAGGGATGGAGATGCTCCTGCCCCAGTATTGCTAATGAGCTGGAGGAGAACTGCCTCATGGCATGGAGGATGCTCCAGGAAGATCTCCAGAGAGACTGGAGCTGAAGCCCAGCACCTGCCTGGGCACAAGGATGCCTCTCCAGCCACCACCTTGTGTCCCCAGGAGCTAGGGCTGTCTCTAGCATGATGGTGTCTCCACTCAGGGTGGGGGAATTGTTTTTTCTTGTAAATTTTATCTTTTTATTAAACCGTTGATAAGTTATAAAGGAGGAAAAAATATAGACTTATATATACAGCATTTCCAAGCCTGCAGGGACCGGCTCTTGGATGGGGTTGCTGGGCAACTGCTCCGAGGTGCCCTGGGGAGGGCCCCCCACCAGACCCAGGGGAAGGGGGATCCCCAGAGAGGCCAGGCAGACCCTCATCCAGTGGGACTCAGCTTTTGGGTGCAGCTGGAGGGTGAGCAGGGGCATCGCAGGTTGGGCAGAGTGAAGGGCGGGGAGCCCACTTCCTGCACAGGGTCCCACCCCAGCACAGGGTACTGAGAGCAGAGACCCTGGGCCAGCAGGGACAGCCTCCCTCGCCACCTCTTCAGTACCAGGGGATGTGTTCCCTGTGCAGGGAAAATCAAGAAGGGGGGCACAGCACTGCCAGGATGGGCAGAAGGCAGCGGAGCAGCCCTTTTCTCCAGTGGGCTTCACTGCCAAGGAAGACCCTTCTCTTCCCTGGGGTGAGAAGCAAAGAGATCCACCCTGAACTTGGGCTACCTGTCTGGGGCTGGGTTGCAGGGTAGAGAGTGGGGAGGTGTCCCTGGCACTGAGTGGCACCCTAGACCCCCTTGCCCACCCTCCAGTGGGGCTCAGTAGGGTGAAAACTTCTGTCGGTCGGCTTTCTTGGTGCCATTGGCTGCCGAGATCTTGGTCGTGTAGGTGGTGGTTCCGCCGTTGGGACCCGCCATGGAGGATGGAGACAGTGCCAGGAAAGACATTGGCTTCAGGCCAATGAAGTTGGAGAGGGAGATGGCATAAGGGGTGCCCAGCAGGGCTGGTGGGGGAGGGGGTACAGCAGGCAGTTGTGCGCCAGAGCCTGGGGCGAGGGGTTGGGAGAAACCCATGCCGAGGTCCATGGAGCTAGGGCCTGGTGGCACCTGGGAGGTAGATTTGGCCGTCTCTAAGCTGGGGGAGGAAGTGAGAAGGACGGGCTGGTGAAGACCACAGTGACAACGTAGGTCCCCCAACCCCAACCTGGCCATCTTAGGGTGCAGAAACCATGCACCACATCACTTTTAGCACAGGTCTCCATGGCACACCCTGGGCATCCTGCTGCAGGTGAGCTAAAAGTTGGGGCTCACAGGTGCACCAACCATTGCAGGACCTCAAAGCAGCGCTCAGCCCATTCTTCCCGAGGATGCTGGGGTGAGGGTGTCCCTCAAAAGATGCACTGGGGTGCTAGCATCCAGCATGTGTCTCCCAGGTTGGCACCTACCAGGCTGTGATGAGGTACTGAGCCAGGGCGATGCTGACAGGGGACCCTGTGATGGTCACGTGCCGCTCACCGGCGCCCTCGGTCTGGTTCCCAATCTTGATGTGGGCTCCTGACATCTGCCGGATCTCGCTGATCTTGCTGCCGTGCCGGCCGATGATGCAGCCGATGAGCTGGAGGGGCAGGAGGGAGCAGCTGAAGGAGCCATGCAGAGCAGGGAGCAACCAGGGACTCAACCTGGCCACCCTCTATGCGTGGGAGGATCAGTGAAACTGAGACAGACACCAGAAGAGCAAGGCACTGCTCTCCTTGGGCAGACCCTGCTCTCTGCTCTCACTCAAGCCTCCCCTGGGTGGTTTTGGGCTGTCACATCCAACTGCTATTTCTTAGTGCTGACCAAACCCTTTCTCCTTCCCATGCCTCAGTTTCCCTTTTCTTTCAGCTGCTTCTGCCCTAAGAGCACCTTCTTTTCCTAAGCACTGGCAGACAAGGCAGAGCCTCCCCTGTGTGGGGAGGTGGGTGCTGGCCCCGACAAAGAGGCTGTGGGGTGGGGCACATGGGTAGGGGTAAGCTGTGGTCCCTCTCACCATCCCTGGGACCCATACATACGTCGTTGGGCACCAGAAACTCCTGAGAGCTGCTCTGGGAGCTGGCATCCAGGCCTGGGGGGAGAAACAGAGATGTTAGCAATGGTAGGTCTCCAGCAGGTCTGTGTCCCAGCCCAGACCAGTGCTAGGGCAGCCAGTGGCCCAGGGGACAAACTTGGAAGATTCCTGGAGAGATGCAGGGAGGATGGGACATAGGCACCATTTGTAATTTGGTGCTGTGGTCCCCCACTGCAGGTCTGGGGCTCTGATAGGTGCAGGGACCCCAGGAAATCAAGAACAGGGTTGTTCTAAGGAGCAGGTGGACAGGTCAGGGGAGTTAGGACTGAAGGTGATGCAGGGGACAGGGAATCCCTCATCAGACTGGGCGGATCAGGAGGGGCATACCACACTCACAGATTTGGGAGTGCATGAGGGATGCTCACCTGGCACCATGGAGGGTGTGTGGCCCAGGGAGGCAAAGGGGAGTGTGTGCCCTGACAGCTGCTGCAGCTTCGCCACCTGGTCAAGCAGTGTGAGGAAGAGGAAGGATGAGTTAGGGGTGATTGCAGAGGGTCCTCTGTTATCTTCTGGAGCTGAATTCTGGCACCCAGCACCTCCTAGGACAGGCATCCCTGGCAGTATCTGCCCCAGGAGGCACAGATCCCATGCCCATGGGAGCAGGTGTTGGTTGCCATAGAGACAGACTCACCTCGGCAGGACAGACTCCACTGTACTGGCCCTGCATGGACAAGCCCTGGGTGGTGAAAAAAGGGGCATCAGGGGGTGGTCAAGTAGAGACGTCTGCCTCAGGCCAACCCTCTGGGGCAGTGAGGCCACCCTGAGCTCACTGCAGTCACCCCTTGTCAGCAGAGGCTGGACCCTCTTACCACCCTATGTTCCCAAGGGTGCTGCACCCTCCTTACCTGGTTGGCAGAGAGCAGAATGGTGCCCAGGGAGAGGCCAGGGTGGTAGGGGATGGTGGCCCCCTTCGGAGGCGACTGGAGAGGGAGGGAAGGAGGTGGAGGGGATGAGAGATGAGGTGAATGCCCTTACACCCCCATGAATCCCTTCAGACCCCTCTATCCCATCATGCCTCCAATAAACTGGGCACAGTCCCCAGCACCACCAAGGCAGCATGCTCTTATGGGCTTCCATGCAGGGGAACCTCAGTGCTTGGGTCCAGATGGGCAGAGAAAGCCCAGGGGAAGGTAAGATGGCAGTACACGTCCCTTGGGCTGGGCATGAGTAGGTACCTCCAGGATGACGGCGCAGATCTGTCTCACACACTGGATGATGGTGTCTGGCACCCCTGAGACTGTGACAGCCCGTTCGGTGGAGTTGGGCAGAAGGTCACCGGCCACCTGCACCTGTGCCCCTGTGCTCTGAGGGTGCAAAGGGAGATACTGGGGTCCCTCAGCCACCTTCCCCTGGGCCTCAGCAGTTCACACCTCCTTTGTCCCGCCCTGGGTCTCCAGAGACTTTTGCAAGACCCACATGGTGATGCCCACTCCTGCATCACCTGTATCACCTTCCATAGCTCCAACAGAACCACAGCAGCCCCTCCAGCCATGGCTCCATGCCCAACCTAGGGCAAAAGGAGGGCCCACAGCCTCCACCTCACCTCCCGGATCTCCCGAATCTTGGCTCCTGCCTTGCCGATGAGCGAGCCGCACTGGCTGGCTGGGATGACGAGGCGCAGCGTCACCGGGGCTCTGCCTGCTGCTGGCCCATCGCTCCCTGCTCCCAGGTCCTGCAAATTTGGCAGGCGATGTGGCATTGAACCTCCACTCAGAGGACACCCTTCTGGGGTGCAGGAGTGCTGCCTACCTCCTCCAGTTTGAAGGCAATCATGGAGACAGCACGGAAGACAGCATCGGTGGAGCCAGTGATGGTGGTGATGCGCTCAGGGCAGCACCCCTCTGAGATGGTGATGCGTGCACTGCTCTGGGGGCAGTGTCACATCCCGTCAGGGACATTGCAGGCCCTGTGCTCCACGTTCCCCTCGCAAGGGAAGGGCTCACTGCCTGCAGACCTGGGACTTTCACCTCCCACCTGCCCCAGGCAGTTTTCCCTGGGGTGCAATGGTCCATGTGGGGATGAGGGTGGCCAGAGCTTGCTTGGCACATGGGAGTGGCAGCAGGACCTGGTAGCCCCCCCCCCTATATCCTTACCTGCTCTCGTATCCTCTTAACAGTCTCTCCTTTCTGCAGGGAGGAACAAGGTAGGTGGTCAGGTCCAGGGGAGCCCCAGGGTGGCAGTGCCCTGGACCCTGAATCTTACCTTGCCGATGATGCTGCCAATCTCCTGCAAAGTTAGAAACGAGGGTGGCCACATTAGCAGGTAGCTCCCTGCCTGCCATATCCCTCCTCTTCCTACAGCCCGATGGATGGTCAGTGAGCAGGCCCTGCTTCATGGACACTTTCTGGTAGCACTGGGGCATAGGAACAGGCCCCTCCCTGGCTTAGGATGGTGAAGAAATCCTGGGAATGCTATTCCCAGAGATATTGGGAGCAGGGGAGGAAAACAGGGCGTGGTAAGGATCTGATAGTCCAGCACGGCCCCCACCCCAGGCATTGCTGACTTCCGGAGCAGTGCAGAGCCCCAGCCCCCGCCGTGTTACCTTGCCGTGCATGAGCATGCGAAGAGTCAGGGTGATGCTGAGCTCTGTCTCCTCGGGGCTCCCGCCCACACCACTGGCTCCATTCGGTGACGCCATGGCGGGAGGGTGAGCTGAGCCTGTGGCACACAGCAGTCTCCAGAAAGTGGGAAGCCTTCAGCTAACTTTGCCCCCCCAGTCCTAAATCTGCAGCCTGAAAAGCACCTATGGCTGGAAAGTGGGGAAAAAAAGAGCAGGGGCAGCACTGTGCCACTCCAGTGGGGCAGGCTTGTATGGCTTTGTGATATGCCACCGGCATGCTCCACCCGGTTTAGAAGCTGCCCAATGGGACCTACTGTCGTGTGTCTGCCTGAGCCTGCAGGCAGCTGCCGTCAACCTGGCCCTTGGCTGGGGCTGGCACCTCACCTTCACAGAGCCAGGAGATGGATGGTCATGGGGGGAAGAGGGAAAGTGTGAGGACTGCAGCTGGGGGATAGGGTTCCGTTTGCAGGTGCTCGGTGGGGCAGTGACATGCAGCGTGGGCCAGGGCAGAGGTGGTCTGGATGGCCTCACAAGCTGTGTGAGCTTTCCTCCCCCTCCTCCCCGGCACAAAGCCCCAGGAAAAAATGAAGCAACCTTCCCGATGGGGACTGCTAGCCTGATGCGAAGTATGACGTGATGCCCAATGCACGATGCCGCTGCACCATGCCTCCCATTCACACAACACCCCAGGACCCCACCCCAGACTCTGCGGCTGAGGGCTGGGGGCAGTCAGGGCCCTGCAGTGTCAGCACGGGGCTGGAGGAGGACAATTGCTGTGTGTCCAGGCATGGGTGGGTGGCTGCGGCACCGCTGGCTCCCGGCAAGCTGGGCGATGCCAAGCGGCTTTGGAACAAAGCGCCCGTGTTGGGGCTGGGACCCGTGTCTGAGGGCATGGCGGGGGGGTGGGGGGGGAGAGGCAGTTATTTTAGGTGCTGGCAAGACTTGCCACCGCTATGGCACATCTCCTGCATCAGGGCAATGGGGGTGGGGGGCAGGTGCCTCGGCATCCCCCGAGTGGACCCCTGGTGTGGTTTGGACACCTCATCTTCACCCCGCTGTTACCAGGGGCCGGAGAAAGGAGGAAAGGCTGAGGAAGAATATTCTCATTCCCGATGAAGGGGAGGCAGAAATGGGGAGTGGGGCAATATATCCTCCTGTATCCCCCTTCCCCACAGTCTGTCCATAGCCCCCAATCGCTGTGGATGAATGGCAGCAGGGACCTGCCAGGGACAAAAGATCCCACTGGGGAGTGGGGGATGAATCTGGCGGTGGGGTGGGGGGGAGGTGGTGGGGCCACGGGTGTCCGTCATTAGCCACAAGCAATGTGGGGGTCCACGGGATCTCACCCAGGTAAGCCAGGCTGGCAGGAAGTCTAAAGGCCACAGTGATGGGCACAGGCCACCTGCCCCAGCCCCGTGCCAGGGCTGGCGTCGGAACAGCCACAAAGCTGGGCACCGCCCCTCCTTCGGGGCACCTTCGGGTGGCGAAAAAAAGGTGACGAGGAGAGCCGGGAGGAACCCCCCCCGCCCCGTCCCTGGGAGAATCTCTGTCTGCTCGCCCTCCCGCCCGCCCCAAGCCCCCCAGCCCCCACCGGAGAGGGCCTGGCGGGTACCTTTCCGTGCGCCTCGTCCCTCCGCCGCCGGCTACCCCGCTCAGTGCCACATTGTCCCCGGCGGCGCCCAGTGACACCCGGGGCAGGAACAATGAGCCGCTTGACAGGCCAGGGCCAGGCTGGCAGCCTCGGCCCCCACCCCGGTCCACGCTGGGGCCCCCCTCGCTCTTCCCCTCTCCCACATCCCTCCCTCCGGGATCCTATTACAGCGGATAAGAGACACTAAAAGGAACAATGCACCCTGGGTAAGGCCATCTGCCACCGCTGGGGACATTCCTGGCCCCCCCTGCCCGCCTCCCCCCCTTGGCTCACACATCACCCCTCTTTGTAATTGCGTGGTGATTTTTTTTCCTGGAAGCCGATCAGCTGGCAGTGCCCGAAGGCTCAAGGACACCGGAGCGGGCATGGACGGGGCAGCTGGCAGCCCAGGGCTCGCTGGCACCCAGGGGTGCTGCTTGGGCAGAATGATGGGGAGGGGCGGGGTCGGGTGACATCCGTGTATTAGGGGTCCAGGGCTGCAACGGAGGGCCCGAACCGGGTAGCGGGTAAGAGATGCTCTCGATAGGGGTCCCGTGTCACTGGAAGGGCAGGAATCAGCTCATGCACCCCTGGCACTGCCCCATGCCTCCCACACAGACACTCCGCACACACAGTTAAGTGCCCCTCCCCCCCCCCCCCCCCGGGCCCTCCTTTACCTCCTCCCGCTAAATCCTCCTGGGCCCTGGCGTAAGCAGCTAAAGCCCAAGCAAGCTTGGTAAAGGGGGGCACCCCGCTGCCTGCTCCATCTGTGCCCCTAAATGCCCAGTGCAGCAGCACCAAAAGGGTAAGAAGGCAGGTGACTGGCACGGGGCTTGTCCCCCTGTCTGTCAGGTCTCCCTGCAGGCCCCCCAATCTGTCCATGGCAGCCACCAATTCGGTAAATCCAACACCACCCCCCCTCCAGGGTGCCAGGCGGCTGCTGCTGCTGCTGCTGCTGTGGGTGGAAGCCTGATGGGGCTGGCAGCTCCCAGAGGATTACCCTGAGCTTGGGTGTGTGCCAGGAGGAGTGGGAGAAGGAAGAGAAGGATGAAGGCCTGTGTGCTGGGGACATGGGTGCCATCACCTTGGTACACATTTATGTTTCTGAATATCACCCCAGGCCCCCCCGAGCACCCTCCGAAGCTCCCAGCATTCCTGATAGAAGTGATGGGTGGGCTCCAATGGCCTCGCAGATGACATATGCCCACCCACAGCAACACTTCCCAAATGTCCTGCCCCTCGGTGGCTGCATCTACCCTGCTTTCATCCCAAATGTGCATGGGATGGCATCCATGGAGGAGGTGGGGACCAAGAAAGGAGGAGGGAAGGGTGAAAAGAAGTGCGATGAAGGTGTCAGGAAAGCAGCAGCAGAGGTTGACATTTTATTTGGTCCCAGTGGAGGTGGTGCACCCAGCAGTGGGCCTGGCACAGTATGGCAGGGTTGAATATGGACATCAGGCAAGCAGCTGGATTGGCACAAGGCTGTGTGTGGAGGCAGAGGAGTGGGTGAGCCGGCCAGATCCTCATGCCCTATGAGCACAGCTCATCCGGCTCACTCCAGCTGCTGTAGGAAGGCCAGGAGTTCGGAGTGCCACTTGCTGGGCTTGTCCAGGTAGCAGGCATGTCCAGCACCTTGCAGCACCAGCACCTGGTGCTTAGGGAGGTTCTGCAGGTTGTTCAGGCTGATCTGCCCCAGCTCCACATCCTGGTCCCCATACACGATCAGTGTTGGGGTCTGCAGAGAAGGAATGCACCCTGAGCCTGCCATGGGCACCCAGGCACCCACTCCTCCTGGCAGGGGTCACCTCGGTACCAAGGTATGGAGGAGACACTTGCCCTTCTCTCCTGTCCACAAGGATAAGATGAAGCTCAGGCTCCCGGCTCTCCCAGTGTGCCTGCTTTCCCTCCTGCTAGCCATAGTTATGTTCCATCACCATCACATTCCCATTTTCCAGCAATGTGGTTTCTGGCCTGTTTGGTCTCTCCCTTGTCTAGCCTCAGCGCCACGCTCCCCTCACCATACCCTCCTAGTTCCCTGACCTCCCATGATCTCCCTCCAGGCCGTACTTTGATCTGGGCATACTGCTCCACTGTGAACTTCTCGGTGCAGATGGGCGCCACAGGCACATACGCCTTCAGCAGGTGGTTGTGCTGGAAGAGGAAAGGCAGCGAATACATGCCGCTGAGCGATGGGCTGATCACCACGGCTGGACCTAGGCTCAGAGCCTCCAAAACTGCTTTCAGGAAAGACCCCGGGGCTAGCTGGCCCACAGGTGCTGGGGCCACAGCATCCTTTGAGCGTCCCAGACCTGAGCCGCAGGAGACAAGTTGCCCTGTCACAATCTCTGCCACCTCACAACTAGGAGAAGCCATAACAGCAGGATGCTGGGGTTGCCATCACAGCATCACGAACCTCAGCAGCTGTATTGGCAACCCCTGGCCCCCACTCACCACCACACCTTACCCGGCAGGTCGATAGCCACAGCTCGGTAGCCATTTTCAGCCAGTGTGGCAAGCGTCTGCAGCTGCAGCCAAGTCTCAGAGGAGAAGCGAATGCCGTGCAGCAGGAGCACTGTCAGCTTTGGTGCCTGCTGGGCTGGCTGGGCTTGGCGGTAGAAAAGGGTTTGGCCTTCCACCGTGATGGTGCTCTCACTGAGCTGGTGTGCAGCCATGCTTGGAAGGTCAGGAGAGCTGTTAAAGGAGGTTGACAGCTGGAAAGGGGCCCGATGTATACGGTGGCCCTGTGCAGCCTAGTAGAAACGTTCGCCTCAGTGGGACGCTGGTGTCCCATCACTGAGGCCCGATGCCGGTGGGAAGGCAGGTAGGCTGTGGTGCTGGCACCAAGAAGTCAGGGTGACACTGACACCTATCAGTTTTTGGGGGACACCAGCAGAGAGCAAGTGGGTGCATGGGGCTGCTTGCTCCCTTGCCAGGTGGGCTCACAGGCCCGGCCCTGCCTCAGTTTCCCCACTGGGCCGGCGGCCCTTACCTGCTCCTATGCCCCCTGCGCCGTTCGCCGCTGGACTCCCGCTCCCCGTCGGCACTGCGGGGCTGGGGGACGCCGTGCCCAGGGTCCAAAGGCCAGCAGGGCAGAGGGGAGCGAGCAGCTACACCGCCTCAAAGAGCGTAAGGCCCGGATCGACACCCGGAACTGCCACCGCTCCGCCGAGTCGAGCGCAGCCGAGTCGAGCCGAGCTGTGCCGAGGACAGCCGAGTTCCGCCGAGACTCGCGGAGTTGCAGTCGAGCCCTAGCCGAGCCGAGCCGAGCCTTGCCGAGCTCTTACCGAGCAAAGACCCGAGTCCTGCCGAGCCCTAGCCGATAGCCCTGCCCGAGCTCTGCCGAGCCTTAGCTGGGCTGCGCTGAACCCAGCTAAGCTGGGGCTCCTTTCCCGGCAGTGGCTGTTTTCTGCCCGGGCCCTGCGGAGCCGTGCCGGGGATCGGTACGGTGCGCAGGCCCCTGGCTGACAGCCCTAGGGACCTTCAACGCCGCGGCCTCCCGCTAGGCGGAGCCGGAGACCGCAGGCGCGGTGCCGTGCGGGCCGGGAATGAGAGCGGCCATATGTCCCGGCTGGAGCGGAGGGGTGGCGGGCTCGGCAGACGGAGCCGGCGGCAGCTCGGGAGGCTGAGGCCGGGTCCGGGGCGCGGACCAGGCAACAGCTGAGGTGGACTGGGGCTTAACATCCCGGCCCCCCCTGCAGCAGTGGGGTTTGGAGCTTCCAGCCCCTCGCTGCCTTTTCCTTCTGCAGGAAGGGGAGCGGAGATGTCACTGGCCCGAAGCCACCTGGGGCTCTTGCTCCTCGGAGCGCTTCTCACCCTCGTCCTCTACCTCTTGCTCCCGGCCGCTCAGCATCAGCAGCGCTTGGCAGGCACCCGCCCTGAGGAGGGGAAGCGAGGCTGGCGGGCAGCCAACACTACTGCACGAACGGGAATGGCCAGGGGAGAACCCCCGGTCTTCTACAGGGAGGTTTCTGCAGGGTCCCCGGCCAGGGGCACTGCCAGGCCCGGGAGGTGGGTCAGCCTGCGGGCTTCCGTCGTGCGGGAAGGTGGGAGGGGACAGTCCTTGAAGATCAGTCTTTCACCAGCACTTAGGGCTGTCAAATGTCTGCAGGCACAGCATCTTCTCTTGAGCTCATTCCTGCCATCTTCCCCACCACAGGCCTGATGTCCTGTTCCTGCACGGCCAGGCATTCACCTCCAAGACATGGGAGGCCCTGGGCACGCTGGTGCTGATCGCCGGAGAAGGCTATCGTGCAGTCGCCATAGATCTGCCTGGTAGGACCACTGCTTAAGTCGGGCTCTGTTGGGCTCTGAACCTCGTTAGGGAGTGTCCTAGACCTTTTAAACCAACTATTGGTGCTTCCTGGGGCAGTGTGCCTGGGATGGAGCATTGGCCTCCATGGCTACCCAAACCTTTTTGCTGGGGTTGGGCCTATCAGCCTGGCACATGGCAGTGACTGTACAACTGCCAGGACTTGATTGAGTGCCCATATTTTGCCAAGCCATCTGAGCCTTCATGGGAGTAACTATTTCAGGCTGCACAATCCTGTCCAGCCCCATCCCTACCTCATGCCCTCTGCCTTGTGCTAGGCTACGGGGATTCTCCCCCAGCAGAAATGGTGGCCACAGCACAGACCCGGGTAGCTTTCCTGGACCACATCCTCCAAGAGCTGCATATGCAGAGGCCTGTTATTGTCAGCCCCTCCATGAGTGGCCGCTTTGCCCTGCCCTTCCTCCTGGCACAGGGAGACCAGTTGTCTGGCTTTGTGCCCATTGCACCTGTGGGCACCAAGGACTACACAGCTGAGCAGTATCGGCAAGTCCAGGTGAGGCAGGTTGTTTGTCTCCTGGGGCATCTCTGGGTGCTGGTGAGCCTCGTGGGACAGCTGGCTGGAGGGTGCATGGAGTGTGACTCTTCTCTTGGGGTGAGTGAGGGAACTTGTGTTACCCCCAGCTCATGGCATGGCTGGCATCTGCCTTCCATTGGCTTTGCAGCCCACTGTGGTGATGGGTGGAGGTAGGCACAGCCCAGGGGAAGCCTGGTGGCCGTTTCTGCCTTTGATGATGACTCCGGTTTTCTCTCTTCTCTTACCAAGACACCCACCCTGATCCTGTACGGTGACCATGACACTAGCCTGGGCGCTCAGGCCCTGGAGAGCCTCCGGCACCTGCCCAGGCACCGCGTGGCTGTGCTGCCTGGTGCCGGTCATGCCTGCTACATGGACAAGCCAGAGTACTTCCACCGGGCCTTGCTGGGTTTCCTGCGCCAGCTGAAGTGAACAGCACCTTGTCCCTTGCAGAGAGGAAGACGAGGGGGTCCCACTCCCAAGGGACTGGGAGGTTGGGGTGAGGGGAGCTGCTCTCTTTTGGGGTGGTGGGGCAGTGCTGTCAAGACGGGGTGTTGTCTGTCATGAGGCAAATAAACTGATGCTGCTCTGGTTTCTGCGTGTGTGCCCAAGCTCCGCGGGTTCCCCGGGCTCCCGCCCCGCCTAGTGCGGGGCAGAAGGGTGCACTGCCAGGCCTTTACCCGCTCTGTGCCCCGCCTCGCCATCTTCCCACCCACCTCCCCATGCATGCTCCCAGCTCCTCCCCTGCCCGCCCCCTGCTCGTTGCCAGCCGCGGGGCGGGCCGCGGCCGAGCCAGGCCGAGCCGAGCCGAGGCGAGCCGAGCCGGGCGGGCGCCTGCTGCAGCAGCGCGGAGGTAGGGCCGGGGCGAGCAGGGGTCCGGGCGGCGGGGCGGGCTGGGCTGGGCCGGGCCAGCAGCGCCCTGTGCCTTCGGCCTCCCTCCAAGCCTTCGCCCTTCCGCCACAGGACCCAGCACCCGCCCCATACTTGCTTGCACCCTTAACCACTGTACCCTGCAAACCCCCTACTGCTTTGCACCTCTCCTTTACCCTTCTGCACCCACTTGCGCTCCTAACCACGGTAGTCTGCACCCTCCCTCATACCCCCGCCTCTCACCCGCAATCATGGGATCCGGTACCTCTTTGCACTGCTAACCACAGTGTTCATCGACCCTCTGCCCTCTTGCCCTTGCTACTCCTACAGCCCTCTATCACAGTTGCTGCACCCCGACCCATGAACCTCGCTGCCCTCCTAACCATGGTATCTTGCACGCCCTTTCCCTATCTGTAATCACAGTACCTCTGCATCCCTAACTAGAGTACCCTGCAGCTCTAAGCGTGGTGGCCCAGAACCTCGGTGTGCCCTTTCATGTGCTGACCCACAGTATCCCTGCGCCCCTAATCACAGTCCCCCTACACCCCACTTATAACCTCTCTGCACCCCTTATTGCCCTTCACCTCTCCTGCTACAACCCCATGTGCCACTCAGCACCCCTCAAACACCAAGTAGCTTGTCACACTCCTAGAGCACTCCCCTGGCCCGTCTGTCCTCTGCAAGCACCTGGTTCCCCTCCACCGTCCCCACTTCCGTGTACCTCTAGTGCCTTCCTTTGCACTTCTCCAGCACACTCTAAGCAGGCAATATTCCCCTTTTCCTACCTGCACCCCCTTACACCAGCATCCTGCCTTCCTTGCCCAGCATCCCCTCAGACCTCTAACCATTAGCTGACCCTGACTGCTGGGTGCTCCTGCTCCATGCACCCTTCTTCCCTTCATGGCCTCCTTCCCCATTCTGTTGTCCCTCTTTCTTCCTTGCTAGCCCTCGAGGCCCCAGATATTCCCTGGATCTCACCCCTCATCTAATGCCTAGGCATTGTAGCTTGCCTTTGGCACTGCATTTGAGGCAGGAACATGCACTTTGGGTGGATGATGCAAGGATGATATCAGGGACACACCTCATCCTACCCCCACATCTAAGTTGAGGGGACTTTTCCTGTGGTGGCAGCGTCCAAAGACTCATGAGGAGACCTTTGCCTCATTCCATTTCAGTTTCTGTGACGACCGAGCCTGCTGGCGGACTTTGGAGGGGTTGGTGGGTGATTAACCATCTTGCCACTCTTCCCCCAGAGCTTCGCAGTCCCAGACCCTGCCATGGCACCCGGGAAGCCCAGCAAGAGCACAGGAGCCTCCGAGGACCCCTCAGTTACACTCTTCCGGGAGTATCTGAAGATTGACACCATGCACCCCAAACCTGACTATGGTGAGGATGGGTGGGACAGGATGTGCAGCCATATGGGGATCCAGCAAGGAGGCTTTGCAGCTCCAGTCTTTGGACCTGGGTCCCCAAGTCCTCTGCTGGAGCTGTTTTGATCGTTAAGGAGCAAACTTTTTGCTTTGTCTCTGCTGGCACCTTTGCCTGGGGCAGGGATGTCCCCTGAGAGCTGTTGTTTGCTTTCCCCTAGCTCTATGCTCCAAGCCCCACCCTCCCCCCGCCTTTTCACTCTACCCTGGCAGTGGGATGGATGCCGGTAGTAACCTCGTGTAGATTGTCCATTTTACATCCTTTCACTAAAGTAAATGAAGAGGTTTTATTATTTTCTCCTATGGAGGACTGTCCCTTCTGAACATTGTCTCCTCCCCTTTCAATTTTTATTTTCTCATGTTCTCATAGTCCTTGCCTCAAAGGGATGGTGACAAGCCACTCTTGTCCCTGCTCCTGGACACCTCTTGTGCCCAGGACCTCCATCACTTATCCTCTCTGGTCACCTCCTTCCTTAACCTGGGAACCCCTGCGAGCCTTGGAGTCGCTGGGCAGTGGCAGTGAGAAGGGAGAGAGATGCTGACATAACTCTGGGTGTCCCTGCTCCTTGCCAGATGCAGCCGTCCGGTTTCTGGAGCGCATCGGCACCAACCTGGGCTTGGCCTGCCAGAAAGTGGAGGTGAGCGAGGCAAGGAGCAGCCCTTAGTCTGCCTCTCCATCCATCTGTGCCCAGGTCCTTAAGTGACCAGGCTGCTCCCCGGCTCACTGCCCTGGAGCTGGGCAGCAGTGGATCCCCTCTGCCTGTAATCCCCTGCTGGCCTGAACACTTCCTTAAGCCTGTGTGCCGGCTGTGCCCTGCTGACCCCTGCAGCCTCCTGTGCTATCATTAGTCAGGACATCTCTCTGGCACCAGCTGTCCTAGAGGGCTCTTGGGCACCAGAAGGCACTGCACCTACACTCAAGCTGCAGCTGACAGCAGAGGGTGCCAGCATGCCCACTCCTGCTGCCTGCCCTCTCCCACCAGAGAAATGGGTGACCTGCCAGGTGGCATGAAGAAACTTTTACTGGGCTGATGCCAGCCCACTGGTCCCACTCCCTCTATCCTCAGCCAGGACGCCAGTGACATCCTGCCTTTGTCCCACAGGTATGCCAGGGCCGTGTGGTGCTGATCCTGAGCTGGCAGGGCACAAACCCCCGCCTGCGCTCCATCCTCCTCAACTCCCACACTGACGTCGTGCCTGTCTTTGAGGTGCTGGGACAGGGGGAGGGGTGGGATGAGTACAGTGGGGAGGACTGAGGCTGGCAGATGAGTGGGAGCTGGTGCCTGCCATGCCTCTTTGATGTCATGGCTGCTGTTCCCCACAGGAGTACTGGACTTACCCACCCTTTGAGGCTGTTAAGGACTCACAAGGCAACATCTATGCTCGGGGTACCCAGGACATGAAGTGTGTCTCCATCCAGTGAGTGGAGGCTCTGCGCCCACTGGGTGGGCACAGCATGAGGATGCTTCTTACTGGAGAGGATGGGATGCTGCCATACCTAGGGTCCCTGCGGCTGAGGAGGTCACCATTTGACCCCCCTCTGGGATGGCTCAGAGCACATCAGCCCCTCTGTGATGCTCAGGCATCATCTTCCCACAGGTACCTTGAGGCCATCCGGAGGCTGAAGGCAGAGGGAAAGTCTTTTGCCCGCACCATCCACCTGACCTTTGTGCCTGGTGAGTCACCAGGGTGACATCTCTTAGGGCAACAGGAGGGGTTGGCAGTTGGGTGATGCTCTGGGGTTCCCTGCAGCATAGCAGCTGGCACTCCTCTGGAATCTTCTTCCAGATTTTGAGCTCCCCTAGTTTGAGGCTGGAAGACGTGGGGTGCAGTGGTGGCACCCAGGCTGGCATGGAAGGAGGACTGAGGGGGTGATGAGATGGGGGACATACTGGTCCCTTCCTCCATGCCAAGTTCTTCCCCACAGATGAGGAGGTGGGTGGACACAAGGGCATGGAAATGTTTGTGCAGCGCCCCGAGTTCAAAGCGCTCAATGTGGGCTTCGCAATGGACGAAGGTGAGTGGTAGCAGGACTGGCACAGGGACGTGCCTCCTGTTGGCATGCCTGCCCTTTGCCTGTTGGCATCATTCCCCTCGCATAGTTTCCAGGGCCTCCTTTGGAATCTTATTCCCCAAGGCAACTAACCTGGAGGGGAAATCCTGCCAAGGCAGGGCAGAGCATATAGGGGCACATCATGGCATCCCTGTGCTCCACTGACATTGTGTCTGTGCCCACTGCAGGCCTGGCCAGCCCATCTGATACCTTCAGTGTCTTTTATGGTGAAAAGAGCCCATGGTGTGAGTTACTGTGTGCCCACCACCCTGTCCCTGGTTATACCAGGTCCTGGGGCACTGGTGCTACCCTGGGCTTTCTGCTCAATGCTGCCATCTCCTCCCGCTGCCACAGGGATAAAGGTGAAGTGCGTGGGCAGCCCAGGACATGGATCTCGCTTCATTAGCAACACTGCAGCCGAGAAGATGGTAAGAGAGGGGTTACAGCCTGCACACCCCCACTCACCCTCTGCCTGCCCTGGGGCTGCCAGGTTCTTGTCCAAAGGGCTGGTACTCTCTCACTGCCCTTCCCTCCTCAGCATAAAGTCATCACCTCCTTCCTGGCCTTCAGAGAAAGTGAGAAGGAGAGGTAGGAAATGGGCTGCAAGGTGGCTGTGGCTTCAGATTGGTCCAGGGAGTGGGTCCTTGGGATACCAAGCCAGCCTCTGATCTGGCATTGCCTCCCTGTGCCTCGGTTTCCCTGTCTGGGGATGGTGGCAAGGTAGAGGAATACTCCCCCTCCTTTCTGGGTGGTGGAGGCTGATTCTCCCTTGCATCCTCCAAGGCTCAAGTGTGATTCAAGCCTGACCCTAGGGGATGTCACTTCGCTCAACATGACTATGCTGGAGGGGGGTGTCTCCTTCAACGTGGTGCCCTCCGAGATGGCAGCCAGCTTCGACATCCGCATCCCACCCACTGTAGACCTGAAGGTGGGTGCCAGGCCAGCCTCACCCAGGAGGGGACCAGGCTGGGAGGTATCCTGCTTATGCCTCTCCTGTGGTCTTTGCCACAGGCCTTTGAGGAACAGGTGGCTTCATGGTGCCGGAGTGCAGGGGATGGCGTCACCTATGAGTTTCACCAGGTGAGAGACCTCAGCCACCCAGATGGATTGTGCCAGTCACCCACTCCTCTGCTGCATGTTCTTCCCCTGCCCCTCACCTGTCCTCTCACTCCCTCAGAAATGCATGGACCAACATGTCACCTCCACTGAGGAGTCAGATCCATGGTGGAAAGCCTTCAGTGGGGTCTGCAGGGACATGTGAGTAGTGTCCCCAGGAAGGGTGGGACACTGGTGGGGGCAACCTCTGGTAGGAGCCAGAGGATCTCCAGGGATCTCTGGGGTCATGGTAGGGGTTGGGAGGGGGTGTCTTCTGACATGACAAGGCAGCTCCCCATGCTCTCCAAAAGAGATGGGATGCAGGGTCCTGCATGGCCAAGGGATCTTCCTAGTGTGGTTTCTTTGCCTGTGAGGTGTCAGGGGAGCAGGGGACCCAGATGCCCCCATGCCCGTGCTGATGCCGAGTCTCGCTTGTCAGGAAGCTGCAGCTCAAGCTTGAGATCTTCCCAGCTGCCACTGACAGCCGCTACATCCGAGCGGTGAGTGTGATGCCAGTCCACCCATAAGTCCCTCATCTGGAGTGAGACCTGCAGCCCCAAGCAGGAGCTGTGCCCAGGCAGAAGGAGGCACCATGTGCCCATCACAGTCCCAGCCTCACCCCCTACCCTTCTGCCCCCAGGCAGGACACCCCGCTATTGGCTTCTCACCCATGAACCGCACCCCAGTGCTGCTCCATGACCACAATGAGTTCCTCAATGAGCAAGTCTTCCTGCGGGGCATTGACATTTATGCTCACCTCTTGCCTGCTCTGGCATCGGTGCCTCCGCTGCCTGCAGAGGGCTGAGTGCCCTGGTGAGGGGCAGGACGGACAGGTGCCAGGCAGCAGGACACAGGGCTTTAAAAAAGGGGTAGAGAGTGGGCAGAGCAAATACCTGACAGCCTGCTGGGACACAGTGGGCATCATACTGCGCTGGCTATGCTTAGGGTTGGCTCAGTGGTGATTCTTGTGCCCTGGCTGTGCCCTTGAAATCTGGGATCCAACCACCTGCCTTGGGGTTGTGTCCTCTTTGCCCGGGTGCCATCAGTCTTGTGCCTGGATGCCTCCTGCCTTTCCCCAATGTCAGCAGTGCCTCTCATGGTCCCTCTGCCACCTCTGGCTGCACTGGCTGTGGGGTGAGGGGCTGGCCAATGCCCTGCTCTGTCTGCCCGCCCTTCATCCTGCCTTCCTGCCCACTTGCTGGGGCAGATGGGGCTATCCTCTCCGTGCAAGTCAATAAATCTCCTTGGTAAGCATGGCCAGGAGCGCAAGTGTCTGTCTGTCTCTCTGGGTCCTCAAATGACTGAGGTGCCATGGATTTCCTTGGTGTGATGGGGTCTGCTGCTAGTCTTGTCAAGGTGGAGGACAGTGTTATGGGCTGGATCCTGCCTGGACAGGCTGTGGGCTTGCTACTCTGAAGCCTCCTCTCCAAATCAGCCTCGGGGTGCTGTGGGGAGCAGGAGCAGCTAGTGGTGCTGGGGTCCAACCTGTTTCCTCCCTCCTAACTGGTTCCTGCCATGGTGCCGCTCCCCCAGACCCTCTGCTCTGGGAAGACAGTGTTCAGGTCTGGGCAAGCAGCCTCTGCTTATGTGCCACAGCTGCCCGCGGGCTGCATTTCCTCCTGGCTCTGTCCTGTCCCACCCTGTGCTGCTCCCCAGCTCCTAGCCGTGCTGGATCTGTCCCAGAACCATGCTGGGCTGGGGGACACGAGGGCCAAGGGCCAGCTGAGGGCTCACTGAGCCAAGCTGGTGTGGTTCTACTCTGGACGGGGTGGGTTGAGAGCTGCTCCACTACAAAAAAGTTGGGGTAATCTGGGGTGGCTCATCCTCCTGCCCTCTGTTTTAATTAATAAAGCTTCTGCAACCCTTGGTGGGGGGGGGAAGGGGAAGAGGAGGGGCTGGGGCTAACGATGCTGCCTTATGCTGGGGGGGGAGCAGGGATGAGGTGGGTGGCAGTGGAACACTACAGAAGGCACCAGCCTCTCTGGTCCTTCCCCTCCATCCAATGTGGGGCTTACTCCAGTGATTTCGGGAGGGAGCCACACCTGACTGTGCACCCAGGCTCGATGGGGATGCCTCTGTGGATTCTCTGATGGCTTATAGGACCTTACTCCCTAAGCCTGCAGCCTCAGTGGAGGATAGCATGGGAGTGCTGAAGGTGCTGTGAGGCAGAAGGGGCCTAGTCCACATTCCCCAGTCAGGGTGCAGGTGAGCAGGTACCTCTGCAGGTAGACAGGGGTGCATCCCTGCTGCCCAGTCCCGTGGGTGCACCAAGTCTGCATGTGGCACCTCATGCCCCCCTCAATCCTGCTCAGCCTCCAAAGGCCTGGTGTCCCCAGCTTGTCTAGATGTTGGGATGGAACCTGACAGCTGGCTGCTTGTTGGCACTTGGAGATGACTCTGCACAAAACATCTTTTTGGAGGGCAGACCCTGGGAGCACGGTTGAGGGACCCCCACTTGCAATCCTTCGGGATGAAGCAGAGGTTGGCGGGGTGACTTTTTTGGGAGAGAGGTGTGGCAGCGCAGCCAACTCTAAAATTCTGGTGGCGAGTGAAGATTTGAGGGTGTGTGGGGCCGTCGGTGCCCCCACAGGGGATGGAGCCATCCTTCCCTGCTCGAATCCCCTCGCCCTTATCCGCGCCGCCCGGAGTGAATGGGAGGGCGGTGGGTGGCGGGGCCGGGCTGGGGCGTGCCGGGGCGGGCCAGGGGCGGTCGGATGTCGGGGCCCTATAAAAGCTCGGTGCCACCGTCAGCCCCAGGAGCGGCGGCGGGATGCGGGTGCTGGTGCCAGCGTGGGTGTGCGCGCTGGGGGCTGCGCTGCTGGCGGCGGGGCGCAGCCTGCCCCGGCTCCGCCTGTCCTACCACGGTGAGCCGGGCCGGGGGCACCTGCTGGGGGCGAGGGCGGGAGACACGAGGCGTGGGGTGCGGGGAGTCCTGGCTACACAGAGGTGTTTTCGGCCCCCCACATTGGGGCCGCATAGGTGTTTGAGGAGCCGCAGCGGACGGCGATGTGCCCTAAGTAAGGGTTTAAAGTGTTTCTGCGGGGAGCACCTTGCGCTAGAGGCACAGTTCGGGCTGGGATTTTGCTGCGTGGCTACTCTGCACCCCCACATCCCCACGCGGGTCATGGGGGCCCTACGAAGAGGAGAAGGCAAGGGGGATGCGCCGCCGGGCTCCGCGTCAGCCCTTCGCGTCCCACCAGGGCTCGTCTCCTGCAGGGGCAACTGAGGCTCGGCGCTCGCTGGCACCAGCACCTTCTGACATGCGGGCTGGGTGGGTGCCCTGGTGCGTGGGTTCTTCCTCGACGTGGGCATCACGGTGGGTGAACATCATCCTGCTCACCCCCTGCTGCCCGACAGGTTCCCCCGGGTACTGCTCATCCCTGGCAACCTTTCAATCCCCACCGCGCTGCAGAGCGAGTGCTGTGGTGCCAGCCTGGGGTGCTGCCCTGGCAGAGCCTGGCTTCAGTTAAAACTGTCTGTGAGCCTGCTCTGGCTTGCTACATCCCCTGCTCCGCCAGCTTAGTCTAGGGGCTGCTTCCAGCCAAACCGAACAGAGAAGTCTGGAGAGCCTGGGGTAAAGCTGCCTGGGTTGGGGTCCCCGGCTCAGGACACGAGACAGCTGCGTCCCTGTCTCTGTTCCGGGGTAAAGTGGGCGGCTTTGCGGGCTCCCTCCCTGCTGAAAGGGGGAAACGGTGGCCACACTTACCTTGGGAGGCAGCAGGACGGCTCCTGGCTCTGTCCCGTGATGGGATTTGGTGTGCTCAGGTTGGACTTGGCAGCAGGGCTAGGAGATTTGGAGGGCCAAGGAGAGCTTGGCCGTGGGGCTGCTCCCCGGGGCTGGGTGGGCTCCTTAGCCTCCCTTGGGAGTGAGCAACCTTTTGAAGCTTTTTTTCCCCCTCTTAAGCTGATTATTCTCTTCCTCTTCCAAATTTGAAACAGAAAAACTGCCGTTTCCCATGAAACAAATTCTGCCACCGCCTTCTCCCTGGGGGGAAGACACAGAAAATTAAAATCTCAATTAAAACCATTAGAAGCCTCTGAAATGAAAACTGGATGAACTAAAGCTGCTTGTGCTTAGCTTGTGTGCCTGGGCTTTGCATGGCTGGTGGCTCTGAGGCAGAGTTAGGGGGCCCATAGGAGAAGGCATAGTGCTGTGGGTGCAGGGGTGTCTGTATCCTCAGTGCTCCCTCTCACTTCAGGATGCTCTTTTCCTTCTGCTTTGACTTCTAGCAGTGGCTTATGTAAGAGGAGAAAAAGCATTTTGTTTCTGTATGGACTGGCAGCCTCCAGCCCAGTCTCCTCCAAGCTCTCTGCTCTCCCACCCGGGGGACCCTTGGGCTTGGTGGCTGGCTCCTGTAGGACCTTTTATCTGGGGGGTAAAGGGGATGGATAGGGCATGGCAAAGTGCTGCTCCCTGGGCAGATGAAGTCGAGGAAGGAGAAGGAGCCTAGGGCTGGTGTAATTGGAGGCGCAGGAGGAATTTGTCTGGGCTGGAGAAGAAGGGGAAGCCTGGCCTGAAACAATAAAAGGAGCTCAGTGACTTTACCAATGTTATTCTGAGCTGGGAAAATATTATTGCAGGGCAAGAATAGAAGGAGATGACAGCGTTTTCCTGGGCTGAGACCAGTGATACAGGAGGGCACAAGATGCTGGGCAACCATGGGGAGTAGGGTACCCCCCTGGGAGATGAGGCCGGAGAGGTCCTCAGTGCCTGGTACCAGTTCTGCTTGCAGGCATAAGGGTCTTACCAGTGAGGATGGATCCACTAGGGCTGTATCCCTCTATGCCACCAGCATCACCAGTTAGGACACTGGGACAGCCCTTGAGCAGCTTGGCGGGGATGGGAGCTGTGTGTGATGGGGTAGAGGTGACTGTGTCCCCCTCTCCAGGGATGGATATTGCCTCCTTTGCAGGTCCCAGAGAAAGCATTACCCACCATGATAGGGGCACAACAAGAGCAGCACAACAAGAGCAGGGCTTGATACCCCAGTGTCCTGGGCTGCTGCCATCTAGGACTGTCTCAGCACCACCTCCCTGGAGATATGTGGGGGATGTTTGGGCTGGGGGTTTCCCTGGGGACAGCAGTGGAGGCTGGCAGCCTTCCCTGGGGGAGGGTGTCTGGGGACAAGGCTGTGCTCATCAATGGTGCTTTGTCCTCCTCCTCCACACAGTGGTCATGGTTGCCTGGCCCAGGGTCAAGGCGGTCGCTGGGACAGAGCTTCAGAGCCTAGTGAAGCTGGGCTGGGCTGCTCTCTCTTGCCCTCTTTCTCTGCAGCAGCTGGGTGGGTGCCATCATGATGGAGATTTTGGCTTTCTAACCCTGAAAATAACTTTCCACCAGGAACCAGTCACAGCAGTGTCACTGTGAGGGTCCTCTCAGCATCCCACAGATTTCAGGCTTGCATCTGCTTTGAGAGCCTTGACTATCAGACCCTGTGGCTTTGGGGTGTGATGTTCACTCCAGGGACACAATTTCTCCATGCCAGTGCTTCTCCTGAAGTACAGTCCTAGTGTCATGGTGAGGAGGAAGCCTCTCTGACAGGGAAATGTGGTTAGCAGTGGTGGGCTTTGTGTGCTGATTTCCTCATGGTGCTGACTGATTGTCTGCTATTGTGTGCCTGGCTGGCACTGGAGAGGCAGGACCTACCTTCCACCCACTCTGTGTCTGCTCTTGCCACCCTCCTGGGATCCACAGGAGCCCAGCCTTCAGCCAAAGACATGGCAGAGCCTTCATCAGGCCCTCACAAACCACAACATGCTGCAGCATGGCTGCTGAAGGGGCCCAAAGTCGTTTGGCTGAACCTTGCTGGGAGCAGACTTGCATGAGACCCTGCTGCCTGTTGGCTCTGTAACTTTGGCCTTGGCTCAAGGGATGTGCAATACCCTGACAGGGTGAGGCCAGGATGTCCACACCTCTGGAAAGGGATGGAGATGGATGCTGCAGCTCACAGCTCTGGGACCAGCTCATCTGCTAGCCCTGGCACGGCTCTGTGATACTCAGAACCAGAAGCCCAGAGGAACCCTCCTGCCTTTGCCCCAATTTCATCCCTCTAGTTCCCTCTTGGAAGAGCCCTTAGTGAAGTTCTAAACATTTTTTCACATTCCCAAGTGGGTGTGAAGGGTCTTCAGAGGCTGGAAGCCCACAAGGCACCTGTGGTTGTGTTGCCCATCTCCATTTTAACTTGCCTTAATGCCCGTTTGCCACAGCACCCTTTCACAGCTCTGCCACAGGTGGTGGGACTCCTAGGGGTGCAAGAGGACATAGCTGTGGGACATTATCCATCACTTTTCCCTCCTGTCCTTGCATTGTGTGACAGCTCAAGGTGCTGGGGCTGCACTGTCCTGGTGAGCTATAGGATGGCATCTGTGGTGCCTCAGCACATGCAGCAAATGGGTAGGGGCTACTGGGCATCAGGATGTCCTTCAGGCTCCACACAAGCACTTGGGGCTGTGGCTCGTGGGGGGGACATTTTGGGTGCATGCTGCATAAGATATTCTGCAGGTCTTTGGGGATGGGATCACTTCTGATACTTCCCTCCCACCTTGTCAGAGCTTTTGGGCACCAATCGCTCGCTCCTCTTCTTCGGCCACCGAGGCTTCCTGGGCCTCCGCTCCCTCTACCTGGATGAGTACCGTGACCGGCTCTTTATTGGAGGGAAGGACGTGCTCTACTCCCTGCTCCTGCACAGGGCCAATGCAGATGCCAAGGAGGTGAGCTGGGTCCTGATGAGCGCCACAAGGCATCCTCACTCTGGCTTCTGTGCATTCCTCACCCCTCTGTGTGGATGATGTCAAACAAAGCCAGGAAAAGTCATCCCAAAGCAAGGTCTGCCCTGGGGATGTCCCCATCTCAAGTGCCCTGAAATGCATCCAAAAACTTGCCTGGCAAGGGTGGACTGGCCATGTGGGCCAGAGGGCAATTACTTGGCAATTAATTATAGTTGCCAGCCTAGGAGACTGGTGACACAGCCTACACATGATTCCCCTGGGTGCTGAGCAGGGTCTCGGACTTAAACTCTCGTAAAAAGCTGCCACTGGGAGAGCCAGTGCCCCCCATTCTCATCTGGGCATCCCCTTTGTGGGCCAAATATACAGTTGAAAGCCTGCAGAGACAAAGAGGCAAAAGCATCTATCATTGCAATAAGCTGAGCCTGTGCTCAGCTGGCTCAGCCCCCAGACCTCTCCTGGCTCCTTGGTGGGAGAGGCGATGGACCAGAGTAATAATGCTGAGCAGTAATCCCCCTCCTCCTTCACCCTCTGCTTTTCAACTTCTTGTTTTTTAAACATGGCTCTGAGACATTTCTAGCTGAAGAAAGTGGAAAAGGAAATTAAATGCCCCTCAGCGAGCTGGGTCACTGCAGTGGGGTCAAGGGCTTGTGTACCCAAGCTGGCCTTCAGCTGAGAGCCGCTGAAGGCAGTGAGGCGTTCGGACTCCATTGCTCCCTGCTGTCCCCCAGTGTCCCTTCCCCAAGCTACCCGTGATCTCACCCCCTTCCAGGGCAGCTCTGTGTGGCCATCCAAAACCAGCCTGGTTGTGGGCTGGGACAGCCAGGGTGCATCTCCCCAGGAGGAAGGATCTGCCTTGGGTCACTGGGTGAGAGCCCTGGGCTGGGTGGGTTCTGGGAGCTGTTTGTCATGCTCTCTGCACCTCTCCATCACATGTCATCAGAAGCCTGGGGACATGTATTTGCAAGGCTGGGTCCCTTCTGTCCCCCCTCCCTACTCCAGCAGGTTCTGTGTGTTTCAGGTCTACTGGCCACCCCTCCCTGGGCAGACAGAAGAGTGTTTTCGGAAGGGGAAGGACCCAGGGGTGAGTCTTGCCTCGTGTGTGCTCTGCCATGAGCTGTCTGTCCCTGTGTTGGGGCTGTGCCATGGAATCCTGCTGGGGATGCCCCCGTGGGGCTCATAGGCTGCTTAATGCTGGGGCAGACCACACAGGATTCTGGTGTGTGAGGGAAACTGAGGCAGGGAGTTGGTGACTAGGCCTGGCCATGCTGGAAGCTTGCTCTGGGCTCTGAAAACTCCATCTCCAGGGCGCTGCTTAGCTCTGCAGCACAGAGCAGTAGCCAGATTGCCCCAAATGTGGCCACACTGAGTTGACAGGAGTGGCTGGGCTCTGAGGGACCAAAAGCCCTGTACTGGGCTCCAGACCCTGGTGATATTGGCCCATCCTGGCCATCCCTGGTGGTGAGAAATATGTTAACTTGACCTCACCTCACTCCCCAAACCTTACCCATGTGTGCATCCCCCTGCCCTGACATAACGCAGGGCTGTGGCGAGGACAAGGTCCCCACAGCTTTCCTGGCCCAGACGAATTGCTCCCGGGGGTCCCTGTCCTGCTCCACGTGTTTATTTTACAGGCTCTCACTGACAGACACGAGCCAGGCAGGGTCGACTTCTTATTTTTCTTGAAAATAGATTAAAAAAAAAAAAAGCTATTTTAGAGGCTCTTTGCAAAGGGAAAATAAACAGCAGGGAGGCTGGGAACCCCTAGAGCAGCTTCATGGTGGTGTTCCCAGCAGACGAGGGGCCTCATGTCCCACACAAGGGGGAATGACGGGGAGCCAGCAGGGCTGGCACTGGGTAGGGGGTTGCCTCTGAGCTAATGGTGGTTCTGCCCAACTTGAGCAGGAGCCCTTTTCCCGTGGGAACTGCCAGGAGATGCTGCTCAAGGTCAGAGGTGGCAGGGCTGCAGCCCTGGGGTTGTCATTGTTAGTGGTCCCCCATAGAAGGGGACAAATGCAGACAGTAGTGACTGGAGCTGTCCTGCAGGCAGCCAAGGATGCCCAGGGGTATCCATCTCTGACTCCTACACTTCCTCCTTTTGTTTCCTCCCTGGTGAGCAGGAATGTGACAGGGAAGGACGTTCCTGTATCTGGTCACGTCCTGGGTGCTAGGAAGAGGAAGAGTTCTCAGAGATTTGGGGCTGGGTGTAGGAGCTGCCATCAGGAGCTTGCTGGGCTGTAACCTTGCCTGGCTCGCATGGGCTGTGTGATGGGGTGGGCACACAGGATCCCACAGGCAGGAGATGCCCAGGTTCTGTCTGGATCATGCATGGTTCCCCTTGGCAGCAGGAGGACCAGTAAAAAGCCCCATCTTTCTGCAGTGGCCTGAGGTCTACCCAGATGAAGTCCATCCAGGCCCTGTCAGTGGGTGCAAGCTGCCATCTCACGCCCTTGGCAGGGGAGTGAAGGCAGAGAGTCTGGGGCACAGCCGGGCCCAGGGCTGGGCCTCACCCGTTGTTGGAGTGCCCCAGGACAAGGCAGGGAGCTGGGTGTTGACAAAGCACTGAGACTTCTGTGACCCTCCCCTGCTGTCCCCTCAGACCGACTGTGCCAACTACATCCGCGTGCTGCACCCCTACAACCGGACACATTTGCTGGCCTGCGGGACAGGAGCCTTCCACCCTGTCTGTGCCTTTGCTTACGTGGGGCACCGTGGAGAGGTAGGACACACGGTGGTGGGGTGTCCGTCCTGAGCACCCCTGGTGGGACCCCCTGGGGAGGTAGACCCTCGTAGTCTTCCTCCCTACTGAGGATCTTTGGGACTGTGAGAGGATGTGGGACGCAGTGTTTGCCCCATGCTGAATACCGTGTGTGTGTGCCAGGAACCAGCTCCCTCTTGCCCCCTTGCCCTCTCCAGCTCCCCCACCTTTCTGGTCTGGCATCACCTTTCCAGACATCCTCCGGGGGCTGTGACATGGGTGGTGTTTTTTCCTTTCCCATCTCACTGCTCTCAAACCAGGCTGGCTGGGGTGGAAAGGCAGGATTCTCTGTTCCCCCTCTGCAGCAGGCAGAAGCCCTGCCCATGCCATGATGCCTGCAGCCAAGCTGACTGGCAAGCAGTGGGTCTGGTGGGTCCCTCCAGCTGCTGCACATCTTCATGCCTCAAAAAGCATTGACTTGGTGCAGATGGTCCCTTGGGGAGTGTTGGGGCTGCAGGTGCTTGCAGTGATGTGCCTATCACCAGGGACCAGTGCCAGCCCCTATATGCTCAGCAGGACCCACTGCCAGGGCACGGTGTGGGGCTCACTGCCTGCTCCCTGCCACTCCCCCTCACCCAGCATGTCTTCAGCCTGGACCCTGCCAGCGTGGAGACTGGCCGGGGCAGGTGCCCGCATGAGCCCAGCCAAGCTTTCGCCAGCACCATCATTGGTGAGTTGTCTTCCTCAGGGACCTGAGAGCCTTTGGGGTGTCAGGACCAGGGCTGGTCCCCGTGCCAGCCGGAGCTGACTCCCAGCCCCGTGGTGGGGTGTGTGTGCCAGGTGGGGAGCTGTACGCTGGCCTCTCCGCGGATTTCTTGGGCCGAGATCCTGGCATCTTCCGCAGCGCAGGGACCCGCTCCGCCCTGCGCACCGAGGTGGACCAGAGCTTGCTCAGCGGTACCAGCTCCCTTCTGCCCCTCCCCACCCCAGCTGGGCTACTGCTGGCGAGCAAGAGCCTTGTGGTAGCCAGAGCATCTGCTGGTATAAGCTGGGCAAGGCACTGGGGCAGCAGTGGACCGCCTGCAGCCCCAGTGTGGTGGGGGGGTCCAGAGGTAGTGGCTGTGCCCTCTTGCACCATCTGATGTGGTTGGCTCTTCCTTGTAGACCCCAAATTCGTGGCAGCCCACCTGATCCCAGACAACAATGACCGGGACAACGACAAAGCCTATTTCTTCTTCACGGAGAAGGTGGTGGAAGTAGATAACCAGGAGCCCACCATCGTCAGCCGGGTGGCTCGGGTCTGCGTGGTGAGATACTGGGGGAGACCACAGGGGACAGGGATGTGCCAGGTCACAGAGTTAGCCCTGATGCTCCCTGTCCCTGCAGAATGATGCTGGTGGCCAGAGGGTGCTAGTCAACAAGTGGAGTACCTTCAACAAAGCCCGTTTGTTGTGCTCTGTGCCTGGTCCTGGTGGCATTGACACGCACTTTGATGAGCTAGGTAAGAGGTGCATGGAGCTGGGGACCTCAGCAGGGCTGATCCCTTAGGTGGTGGCTTCAGGAAGCCCTTGGGCTTCCAGGAGAAACCCTATGTTTTCACCTCCAGAGGATGTCTTCTTGTTGAGGACCAAAGATGGAAAGAGCCCAGAGATCTACGCTCTCTTCAGCACTGTCAGGTGGGTGGTGCAGCTCCAGCCTCTGGGGACTTGCAGCTGCCCATGACTTGCCCTGTTACTGTCACCATGTGGCTGCTGGCTGGTCACCAACCTCTGTCAGTTCTGCTCTGGTCTATATGGAGATGTTGGTGCTCCCATGCCTGCCACTGATGGTGCCAGCACTAAGCAAGGCTCTACTCATGCCCTTCACCATCCCCTTTCAGCCATGTTTTCCAGGGCTCTGCTGTCTGTGTGTACCGCATGGCTGACATCCGGGAGGTCTTCAACGGGCCCTTCGCCCACCGGGAGAGCCCCCACCACCAGTGGGGTGCCTATGAGGGCAAGGTGCCCTACCCACGGCCAGGCGTGGTGAGCAACTCCCTGGGTCGGGGGAGCTCCAGGCCCCCTCCTCTGACTGCTCTTCCAGAGGTGGTGGTGGGGACAGTCACTTCACCTTCTCACCTGCTGGGATGAGCCCCCTATGGGATCCACCCCACAGCTGCTGGGGACCAAGGTCTGGCAAATGGGTTGAGAAGATGGAATGCAGAGAGACCCAAACCAGCTCTGTGGGATGGCAGAGGAGAAAGGAGGGATGGGTGCTAGGGTGCCTGGGCTGAGCTGGTGTAATCTCATCCCCACAGTGTCCCAGCAAGACTACCAACCAGCCTCGGCAACAGTATGGCACCACCAAGGACTTCCCCGACGAGGTGCTGCACTTCGCCCGTGCTCACCCCCTGATGTACAAGCCTGTGTACCCCCGGCACCGCCGGCCCCTCCTGGTGAAGACTGACCTGCCCCACCGCCTGCACCAGCTCGTGGTGGACAGGGTGGAGGCTGAGGATGGACAGCATGATGTCCTCTTTCTTGGGACGGGTGAGTGGCAGGTGCAGCACGCAGGAAGAAGCCCCAGTGCCGGGGTTACTGGTGGGCTTGCTGCTTGTGGGCAGATGGCAGGGTGCTGACAGCTGACACGTCCCATCCTCCTCCCTGCAGATGCTGGTTCAGTGCTGAAGGTGGTGGTCCTGCAAAAGACAAGCTCAGCTGTAACTGAGGAAGTTTTTCTAGAGGAGCTGCAGGTTTTTAAGGTGCTACTTATAAGGAGAGAGGCAGTGGGGTGGGCTCATGTTGAGGGACCCACATGGGGATGGAGGCTCAGGGCTATCACTGCACTGTTGGGCACAGGGAGGTCTCAGGGCTGTGTGGGCAGTGTGGCTGGGAGTGTTTTCATGCTCCCCACAAACACTGGTGGTCTTACCCCAGTGCCCTGGCTGCTCTGAATGGGCTGGGCTCTCTGTGCCGAGGTTTTCACTGACCTCATATCTGCTCTGGTCCTCTGCAGACACCTGTGCCCATCACCCAGATGGAGATATCTGTCAAGCGTGTAAGTACAGACATAGCTCTGCCATAGGGCTGGGGACAGGACAGGTGACCAGCGGGCATTGAGCTGTTGTCACCAGACTCCCAAAGCCCACAAGGTGCTTGCTCTGAAGGGGGAGTCCCCTGGGTGCTACCAGCAACATCATCTTAGTGCTGTTCCCTCAGCAAATGCTCTACGTGGGATCTAGCCTGGGGGTGGCTCAGGTACGGCTGCATCAGTGTGAGACCTACGGCACAGCTTGTGCGGAATGCTGCCTGGCCAGGGATCCCTACTGTGCCTGGGATGGCACTGCCTGCACCCACCACCAGCCCTCTGGCAAGCGCCGCTCCCGCCGCCAGGACATCCACCATGGCAACCCTGTGCACCAGTGTCTGGACCAGAACCTGACTGGTGAGAGACTGGGGCAGGCCCAAGGGAATGAGTGCTCATTGGAGTGCTCTGAGATGTCCTGGCATCCAAAGCTCTTGGCATGCAGAGGGCCTTGCAGCCAACCCAGATGGGTTGAGGCACACTTGACTCACTGTCTGTAGACTGTGGGGTGCCTCAAGAGAAGGTGGGTGCTCCTGGATCTGGACTCAGTTCCAGGGAGAAGGGGACTGAAGCCAGACAGTGGCTGAGGGGTGTCAGTAACTGGGCATGCAGAAGCCTGGCTTTGCCCTCCCCATGAGCCCATGTCTATCTTCACCTCAGTGGACGATTTTGAGAGCGTTGAGGAGAAGGTGCTTTATGGGGCGGAGGACAACAGCACCTTCCTGGAGTGTGTGCCTCGGTCCCCTCAGGCCAGCGTGCAGTGGTTTGTGCAGAGACCCCCTGACGAGCAGCGGGATGAGGTGAGGCTTCTCCCATGCCTGCTTTGCTCCCCACAGAAGGGACAAGGGGCTGGACCCAGATCCCCCTCTCAACCTCGTGATCACCAACAGGTGAAGACGGACGAGCGGATCCTGCAGACGGACCAAGGGCTTCTCTTCCGCAGGCTGCACCGCCACGACGCTGGAATCTACTACTGCAAAACACTGGAGCATGGCTTCACCCAGACAGTGGCCAAGACAGCCTTGGAGGTGATCACCAGTGAGCAGCTGGCACATACCCTCCCCCGGGAGCGGGGTCACAAGTCCCCATACCTGTCTTGCCCTGAACTCTGGCTGACACCACAGGTTCCCAAAACCTGGTACAAGGACATCATGCACCTCATCAGCTCCCAGAACTTGCGGCGGGTGGAGGAGTACTGTGCCCGTCTCTGGTGTGGCAGCAGCCGCCCCCACCATCGCAAGAGAAAGATGGCCCAGGGCAAGCATGTCCTGGGCAGTGTGGATGTGGGCAAGAAGGCACAGATAGCCAAACCCCGTGGCGAGAGAAACCGTGTGCCGCGGCAAGCGGCAGCCACTTAGAGAGGGCAGGGCGATGGACATGGGCTGGCCATGGGCAAGGACTGGTTCTCCATGCTGCTGGTGGCCCTGGGGGCCTCTTGCCCTGTCCAGTGGCTTGCAGTGGTATCAGCTTGCTCCCCCCAGCCATGGTGGATGGGATGCCAGGGCCAGCTCTTGGGCAGGTCCCCAGCACCCCCTGTGGCTGCAGGGCCAGGTCCAAAATAGGTGGCATGGGGGGATGCGTTGTCCACCCTCCTTGCTCTCGCTGGGTGCTGTGCTGGGTTGCAGGGCAGGATGGGGCTTAGCACATGAGGTACCACTGCTGAGCCGTCACCACAGGGACCTTGCCCACTGGCTTTCTCCACAAATATAGGGACCAAGCACAGTGCCACAGGGAGTGGCTGATGGCTCCAGGCTCCTTCTGTGCCAGCATGGGGCCTGGGAAAGATGATGCCTTCTCTCATGGTAGGAAAAAAAACCACTCCACAACACCTTTGTGGCCAGCACAAGCCCCAACATCTACTGCAGTAAGGGAGCTGGAGCTGTGCTGTGCTGCGCCAGCCAAGGTGTGCCCTGGGGAAGAGGGCTCCTTCCCACCTTCCCTGTGGCACCAGGACACGCTCAGGAGAGGCAGGCTCTGTGTAGGTGCAGCTCCCCCGCGTCCCTTCCATCCCCCCCCCAGCCACTGGCCGTTTTAGGGCTGGGCAGGATCAAGCAAACGGCCGTTAGACTCGTTCCTAGGTAAACACAGGAGAGGCACTGCTGCCATCACTGTCACCGTGCCCAGGAGGAAGTGGGGACATGCAGAAGAAGGTGACCCCAGCAGTGAGGGCGGATTGCACTCCAAACCAGGGGTTTCTGGTGCTTGGTGGTCCTGTGGGGCTGAGTGGGACAAGGCTGTTTTGGGGAAGCTTGATTTTGGCTGGCGAAGTTAAACCAGTACCCAGGGCCTCTCACAAGGGCAGGAGCTGAGGGTAGGTGTGTGGAGAGCACCCGCGGGCTGCCAGCAAGGTGCTCGCTTGCTTTCCTCCCCCGACGTGAGCTCATTCACCTCACCCGGTCAGCCCGGGGTGATAAACATCTCCCCCTTCCTGGGGCAGGGCAGCCCCACACAATGGTGTGAACCGAGGCCCTGCCGGGACGGGCATTGTTCAGAGGCAAAGGAACGGGAAAGAATAATAATAATAATAATTAAAGCCCCTAAATAGATCGCACAGAGCCAGGTCGTGGCGTCATCGCCCCTCCCCCGCGTGGGTTCGTGCCGCAGCAGCAGCAGCACAGCGCCGCAGCGCCCTGCGAGGGCTTTGACGGGAGCCAAGTCCCTGGCAGCACTGCCCTGTCCCACAGCACGCCCGCGGAGATGAACTCTGGGTCTCGACCCTCTTCTCCAGCTGCCCCTTTCACCTCCCCTGCAAGCTCGAGGGGTCTGCCGGGGTGGGAGCGCTGTGGTGCGGCTGGAACGCTCAGGCATGTCCTGCTGGGAGGGGACCAGAGCCAGTAGCACTAATTCACAGGCCAGACTGAAGCCAAGCACGTGGGTTTGGTTAACCACCGACCTCGGGGGCACAGAACAAAAAGCAACAAGTAGTGACAAGGAGGGACATGGACGAAAAGCCAGAAATAGAGACACACAAGTCTGATCTCTCAGGGCCTAGATTTAAGGGCTCTGAAGCACTTGCAAGGAACCACACCGCTGAAAATCCTGCACCTTGTTGCCTCTGAGCAACGTCTTGTGCACTGCAGAGCAAGGGCTGGGCTGGTCTTGGGGGCTTCTGCTGCAGAGAGAACTGAGCTGGGCTGCAGCAAGTGCTGGAGGTGACTCTAGTGTGCCAAACTCAGCAGGAACAAGACTAGGGGAAAAAAAACAGTCCCTAAAAGGGTCTACTCTTCCCAGTGACTCCCTGCGGTGGCAGAGCCTGGCCCTCCTGGGCAGGTGTACAAGAGTGTGGCTGGAGCAAAATGGCTTTTGCCAGGCGTGCAAGCAGGCTTCTTTGCGGCTCACGTCCCAGCCTCCTCTCTCAGGATTATCAGCCAAGAGAGGCAGCCTGAGTCCCTAGAGGTGGATGAACACATTCTCACCCAGGCTGGGAGGTGGAAGGAGACAATGTTGGTGGGCAAATACAGCCCTGATTGCCACTGGTCTCCTCTGCATGAGGGGAACAATCCCTGCCTGGCTCTTGTTGCTACTGGCCAAGCTCTGCCCCAGGGCTAGGAGTGGGGTGAGGGGAGCACAGTAAGGGGAGCACGGGAGGATGGGCTGTGCGTGGGAACAGCGCAGAACAAAGCTGTGGCAGGGGCACAGGCACAGATCCAGCCCCTATTTTTAGCCCACTTCCTAAGGAAGTGCAGTGCAAAGGCGCCTGCTCACTCTGGGAGCCTCCCAGCCCCGGAGGTGGCCCAACTGCATCTACTGGTAAGAGTCAGAGCTGGTATTGCTGTCCTCAGCCTCATCAGGAGCCCTCACACCTCACCATGGTGCACGCTAGCCCCTGGCGACAGGCCTCGTTCTAGCTCCGAGCCTGTGTCCCTCGCAAGAGTCCCAGTTCCATGCCCGCATCCTTCACACCCTCCAGCCCCAGGGGCCTCCCGACAGGCCCAGACCCATTTCTACCCCCGGGCCCTTCACAACAGTTCCGGGTCTCCCGTGACGGGCCCGCTCCGGAGCTCCTGCCCCGCTCCGCTCCCAAGGCACGGAGCCGCAGCCGCCGCCCGCCCCACGCTGCCCGCCCCGCCCCTGCAGGCCGGGGTGTCGCCACGCCGTGACGCCACGCGTGTCGCGCAGCGGTGACGCGCTGAGGCGGGCGACAGCGGCGCCAGCAGCTGGGGTGGCGGAGCCGGACATGGCGGCGCGGCCTGGCCCGCGGGAAGATGAATAAAGGCTGGCTGGAGCTGGAGAGCGACCCCGGTGAGCCGCGGGGAGGCGCCGGGGCGGGAGGCGGGACGAAGGCTCTAAGGGCCCGGCCGGGAGTGGCGGTTATAGTGTGCGGGCCTAGAGCAGGAGCGCAGGGGGGATAGGGGTTGTGGGAGTGCCTGGAGGGGGAACGGGGAGAGGAGGGCCTGTGGAGGAGAAGCTGCTGAGGGGGCGTTTGGGGGTGCGAGCGGAGGGCTGGGAGGTCAGGCGATGGTGTAGAGGTTTCTGGGGCAGAAGTAGGATGGGCCCTGAGAGGAGGGGGGTCTGCAGCGTTGCGGTGTGTAGGGTTAGAGAGGGTTTATGGGAGGGTAGGGCTCTGTGGGGTGAAGGCAGGGGTGGGCTGCAGGAGCGCTGCGAAGGTTCAGAGTGGGGCCTGGGCTCTGTAGCACTTACACACAGGGACTGAGGTCCCTCATACATCCCCCTGTGTGTGAGATCTGACAAACTCAAGGGTCTCTGCGGAAGACATCTGAAAAGCCATGAGTGTGCAGCATGAACCATTTTTGTTCACAAATACATTCCAAAATACTGTTGAAATACAGGGAGAGGTGTGTGTATGGGATGCCCCTGCTGCAGAAACAGCTCTGACCGCTGATTTCTCTAGAGCTTTGGAGGCGTTTGAGAACAACCTGTGTCACTTGGGAGCACACGAGGGTGGTATCTCTGCTCTCTGTGTGTTAGATCCCATCTTTGCTTTGCAGTACAGTAGGTGGAGCAAACTATCTCCCCCACGTAGCTCAGGAAAATTGCTGAAGAGCCTGGTATGGTGTCTGAGCAGGCAGGAGCAGGACAACCATGGGTGTTCCCTTCTCACTGCATCAGAGAAGGTGGTTTCTGTGGTGGAGTCCCAGACTTTGTTTTGTGGGTTAGGATTTGAGGGCCAAGGGCAGCATTAGCTGTGGTGTTGGCTGAGTGTTAACAGTCTCAAGAGTTCACAGTATCGCAGAATCAGGCAGGTTGGAAAAGACCTTCGAGGTCATCAAGTCCAGCCTATTAGCCAACATTAGTCAACTAAGTCATGGCACCAAGTGCCACATCCAGTCTCTTTTTAAACACTCTAGGGACGGGGCCTCTACCACCTCCCCGGGCAGCTCATTCCAATGGCTAATCAATCTTTCTGCAAAGAACTTTATCCTAACCTCCAGCCTAAACCTCCTCTGGTGCAGTTTGAGACTGTCCCCTCATTCTGCTGCTGGTTGCCTGAGAGAATAGACCAATCCCCACCTGGCCACAACCTCCTTTCAGGTAGTTGTAGAGAGCAGTAAGTTCTCCCCTGAGCCTCCTCTTCGCCAGGCTGAACAACTGTAGCTCCCTCTGCTTACAGGGCTTGTGCTCCATCCCCCTCATCAGCCTTGCTGCCCTTCTCTGGACACATTCAAGCATCTCAACATCTTAAATTGAGGGGCCCAGAACTGGACACAGTACTCAAGGTGTGGCCTAACCAGTACAGAGGCAGAATGATTTCCCTGGTCCTCTGGCCACACTAATCCTGCCACAGGCCAGGATGCCACTGGCTCTCTTGGCCACCTGGGCACACTGCTGGCTTATGTTCAGCTGTCCACCGGTACCCTCAGGTCCCTTTCTGCCTGGTTGCTCTCCAACCACTCTGTCCCCGGCTGTAGGGCTGTATGGGGCTGTTGTGGCCAAAGTGTAGAACACTGCACTTGGCCTTGTTAAATCTCATGCTGTTGGACTGTGCCCATCTATCCAGTGTGTCCATGTCCCTCTGCAGAGCCCTCCTACCCTCTAACAGATTGACACTTGCTCCCAACTTGGTGTCATCTGCAAACTTGCTAATGTTGGACTCAATTCCCTTATCCAGATTATCAATAAAGATATTAAACAGGATTTGGCCCAGCACTGTGGGAGTCCACTAGTGACTGGCTGCCAACTGGATGTGGCACTGTTCACCACCACTCTCTGGGCCCTGCCATCCAGCCGGTTCTTAACCCAGCACAGAGTACACCTGTCCAAGCCACAGACTGCCAGCTTGGCCAGGAGCTTGCTGTGGGAGACAGTGTCAAAGGCTTTGCTGAAGTTGAGGTAGACTGCGTCACAGTCTTCCCCACATCCACCAAATGGGACACCTGGTTGTAAAAGGAGGTCTGGTTGATCACACAGAACTTTCCCCACCTAAATCCATAGTGTGATTTGGGGTTGCCATCTGGGAGACTGGGAGTGTGATGATTTACTTTTGAGACTGTGGGTGAGAGATCAGAATCCCTGGCATTACACTCATCTTCCTGTGCTCAGCGAAGCAGTCTGTCTGCTGTTAGCCTCCCAGTCCTTCCAGGATTGGCTGCTCTTTATCTTCTTTTCACTTGTACTTGGAAATTGCAGAAACCATTCTTGTTCTCCCTCTTCTTCATCATAACGATGCTTGAAGGGAGAATATTGTTTGGATTCTCATGCCTGTGAGAGAAGGTTATTTGCTCAGAAGATAAACTGTCTGGGTATAGACAGGCTCTTGGCACACTGCAGCTGTGCCGCTGTGTGGAGGTTTGGGTGCAGAGGTGGGAGCTGAGGTCGTGGTTAGGAATGACTTGTGCGTTGGGCTTAGCCTTCAGCACATCAAATAAGCCACTCAGCTCTTGCCACGAGCCTTTGGACTGAAAGCTCTTGGTGCTTTAACATCAGGAAAGGTTGGTAGAGCCAGATGTGAGCTGAGTGGAGATGTGATTACTGAGTGGAGAGCCTTGGGAACCTCCAAGCTGCTGGTGTAGTGTTGCGTGTGCTTGTGGACACCAGAATTTCTTCCATTTGACCCAAGCTGGAATGGGGGTTTTGTGTGTTCAGGAGTGATCACAGCTATGACTTTTGTGGGCAGTGATATAATATGAACTATTAAAATGAATGTGGTTGGAAGGGACCCCTGGAACTCCTTGGCCCAAAGCACAGCTAACCTCAGAGGCAGTTCGGGTCGCTCCTGGCTGTGTCCGGTTGAAGATACCAAAAAAGGAGATTTCTGTACCTCAGGCCCAAGGCTGAGCACTGGTAATAAGGAATTACTTTCTGCAGGGTCAGAGTCAGACTTTCTCTTGCTGCAGCTTAATTCCCTCACTACTCATCCTTTCATGGGCTTGGAGAAGTTTAGCTTCATCCTCTCTGACTGTCCAGTCATGTTGATCAGATGGGAGGAAAACACATGATGGCGCATGATGACTTCCCATCTCCTTCTGTGCAGCTGGGCTGAAGCATGGTCCTGGAGGGCTGCTGCAGAGATGGAGTGCTCTAGGCTGGGACCACAGCTAGCTGTGGTGTCCAGCCTGGTGGTACCTGCAGGAGCAGCACTGCTTTCAGCAGTTACAGTTGTTTGTGTTTGCAAGGTCTTGCTCTGATGCAAATCCTTCCTGGCTGCAAGGCATAGCTTGTGACACAGTTCACATCTCTTGTCACACATGTTTGGCTGCAACTGTTGCAACTGGAGTGTGCATGAGTGAGGCTGTGACTTTTGCACAAGCTTTAATAGACCCTACTTGTAAACAGATGCAACTCCTGTTTCCATCATGGACACCATCTAGAGAGACTAAGAACCGTGGCTTTAGTGATCACCTGAAGACCCTTGTGGTATGCAAGGATCAACTGCCCTAAGGGGGTTGCTGCAAAGGTGGCATTGATCCTGTGGCACTGCCTGAAGTCACTGTAGATGTCACCTACATGACACAGCCATCCACAGCATCAGAGTATTTTGAGCAAAACCATCTCCATTGAGAAGGTTCCAGGGTTTGCTGTAAGGGTGCTGCACAACAAGGAGGCTGTCACTGCTTAAAGTGTGTTGGTTCCATGGTGTGTGTCTTCCCACTGACAACTTGGGAACAAAAGTGATGTTTTCTGCTAAACTAATGAAGAGGTTTTGCTCCCAGAACTTTTCTCCCTGTTTTAGTCATTTTGACTTTGGTTATGGAAGCTTTTCTGGCCCTTCCTTTCTTAACTGGATCACTTACATCAAGTTCCTTAAATCTGTTGCTTACAAGGATGTTTCTCAGGATTTAATCCCTATTGATATTCCCTGGGCTTCCTCCCAGGCTTTCAGCAGCCTTTGTGTGGGAGCAAGAGCAGTGGATTTATTATTCCAGTCTCAAGCTCACTAATTCTGTGTGCAGAGGACTGCCTAAAACTGGGCTGACTGCCTTTACTGCAGAGTACCATGGAGCCTGCTGCTCCCTTCTGATGTGTCTTTGCTTTTGCCTCTGTTTCTGTCTTGTAATGGGAATTTTGCAATCACTGAGACAGGCTGCTGAATTAGGTCCTCCAGGAGAGAGGGAGATGTAGATGAGCCTTTTGGCCCTTGGGTATCCTGGCAGCCCTCTTGCTGTGATCTGCCTTTCCCTTTGCTGTCTGCCTTCCACTAACAGGAATGGGGAGGATCTTTTAAAGTGTCTGTGATCTAGTCATCAAAAGCCTGCATGTTGTTTGGGGACTCTCTGCTGTTATTCATGATAGGGATTTACTTCTTGGCAGATCATCTTCAGTGGGTCAGGATGCTGAAAGTGGGTCTGGCTTTCCTGAGCTCTGGCAGGAGAGGCTTGATTCAGATCCTCTGGAGGAAAAGGATGATGAATGGAGCAGAGGGGTGAAAGGAACCAGAGTACCTCTGTAGTGAGACAAATCTCAACAGCTCTTCTGCTGAGGAGTCGTGATCCTGGTGTCACTATGCTGTGGCTTTCCTGTCTGCACCGTGGCTGGGGCCTGCATGGGAGCTTTTGGGGGTGGTGGCAGCAGGTTTCCTCTCTGCTCTCTTCAGCCACAAGTAACCTGTTGGTTTTGTTCCTTTCCAGGTCTCTTCACTCTCCTGGTTGAAGATTTTGGTGAGTGCAAGAAACCTTCCTGGGAAGTTGGTCCCATTCTTCCTATTATTCCCTGTCCTTTCTGGTGGGCTTTACACCAGCTTCTGCTCTTTGTTTGCAGGGGTCAAGGGAGTGCAAGTTGAAGAGATTTATGATCTGCAGAGCAAGTGCCAAGGGTAAGTACCAGGAGTGAAGCATGAGTTTGGCTAAAGAAGCATTGTGTCTGTGGGCTGGAGAACTCATCCAGGCAGTTGGAAGGTCTGGTGCGAGCTCATCAGTCACGGAGGTCACTGCTGCAACTGATGAAACAGGATTTCTTTGTCAGCTTTGGGGCAGTTAGGCGCCAAACTCTCATGCCTTGAGGTCTTATGGGGCAGGTGGTGAAAGTACTTCAAGGGAGTCGTCTCCCTTTCCCTATGGAGAGGTGCAGTGCCACACAGGTACTCCTAGTGTGGATGTTCTTCCTGTCTTAGTGCTTTGAAGTACCTTGGAGGCTGTTGCTTTCTTTAAAGCCTTTGTCTGAACTCCTCTTGCAATGAATTCAACATATATTGAAAAAGGAGTCCTGTGGTGGTCAGTCAGTGTCCAGAGGTGAATTTCATCTGCTATTTCTATCTTGAGCATCTTAAGACCTGTCCAGCCTCAAAGTTTTCAAGTTAGATTGTTGTCTGAGGCCAGAGCATCAGCACAGGAGAGTCTTCTGGGTAATATGGGGCTGAGAAAACTTGTAGTTGTTTAGTCTGGAGAAAAGAATGAGAGGAGATCTCATCAGTGTGTATAAATATATGAGAGGTGGGTGTCAAGTGGATGTGGCCTATCTTTTTTTGGTAGTAAGACAAGAAGCAAGAGGTACAAACTCAAACACAGAAGGTTTTACCTCAGTGTGAGGAGAACCTTTTTTATGGTGAGGGTGACAGAGCACTGGAACAGGCTGCCCAGAGAGGTTGTGGAGTCTTCTTCTCTGGAGACTTTCAAAACCTGCCTGGATGCATTCCTGTGCAGACTACTCTAGGTGATCCTGCTTTGGCAGGGAGGTTGGACTTGATGATCTCTGGAGGTCCCTTCTAACCTCTAGTGTTCTGTGATTCTGCAGCAGGCTGGTCATTTCCAGACAGCTGGGGCTGGTGATTCTGCTTTCCCTCTCTCTCTGTACTCTGCCTGTGGTTTGAAACAGAAGATTTCTGTCACTGGGCAGAGAGCAGCTCCACTGCTGTGGTCTCCAAAATGATGCAGCTGCTGACTTCTCTCTGCAGCCCTGTGTATGGGTTCATCTTCCTGTTCAAGTGGATTGAGGAGCGCAGGTCGCGCCGGAAGGTCTCTACGCTGGTGGATGAGACGTCGGTGATTGATGATGACATCGTTAATAACATGTTCTTTGCTCACCAGGTAGGCTGGAGGCAAGGGGAAAGGGTGCGTGTGGGTGTCTTGTGTGACACCTCAGGGAAGCAATGTGATACTGAGAGGCTGTGCTGCTCTAGCTGGCTTTGAGGGTAGCTCCTCTTTCCCTGGAAGTCTTTGTCTAGAGCTCCAGGTTGGAGGAAATCCAGTGAGGGTTGCTAGTCTGTCTGTGGCCTGCACTGTGCACAGATGCTCATGGGGCATACTGTGGCTTGCTAAACGAGAGAGTGACCTCCCTTCCTTCAAGAGCCAAGGTCAAGTTGCTGTTCTCACAAATGGTTCTTGCATCATTACTTTTCAAATTAATCTTGACTCTGAAGAGCTGTTGAAGGGTTGCCTTGTGTCTACTGATTAAGATGGTCCTTGTGTCACCCTCCAGCTGATCCCCAATTCCTGTGCAACCCATGCCCTACTGAGCGTCCTCCTGAACTGCAACAATGTTGACCTGGGGCCCACACTGAGCCGCATGAAGGATTTCACCAAAGGATTCAGCCCAGAGGTAGGGCTGGGGATGTGCAGGGCTGTGCATGGGTGGCACTTGTGCTCCCTTTTGGGAGGATGCTTTAACAAGCTAGCTCTTTTCCAGCCCTTTGTGGCTGCATACTGCATCAGTATTGCCTCTTCTTTGGCTTCCTGTCTCACCTTGCTAAGAGCCTTGGTGCCCTGATGCTGGGCACACCCTTGAACCCTGTCAGATTATTCCCTAGCCCAAGTGTGTTCTCTAAATTCCTCTCCCCTACCTTCAGACCTGTCTTGAAGTGGGTATTTAACTAATTTTTTCATCAGAAATGGTGTATTCTTTCCACCTTGGGTTTTACTTGTAAGTCTGCAGAGCAGAGGCCATGCCTGGAGGTTGCTCCCCCAGTCCCGTGTGTGGAGTGAGGAGCTGGTTGGTGGGTGAAGCATTTTGTGCCCTGTCGCTTCTCAGTTGTTCCTTCTTCTGCTCTTTGCTGCAGAGTAAAGGCTATGCCATCGGCAATGCCCCAGAGCTGGCCAAGGCCCACAACAGCCATGCCAGGTGAGTGAGTGGGGTCTCTTGCAGCTCGCTTTCACCAGAGGTGTCAGGCTGCTCACTGCCCTCTTGCCTCTCGCCCTCGCAGGCCAGAGCCGCGACACTTGCCGGAAAAGCAGAACGGTATCAGCGCTGTGCGAACCATGGAGGCTTTCCACTTTGTCAGTTATGTGCCCATCAAGGGACGCCTGTTTGAGCTTGATGGGCTGAAGGTCTATCCTATTGACCACGGTAAGAGCCTGCCTGTCCCTGCTCCTTGGCACAGTCAAACAGACACCCTGGTGTGCCCAAATGTGCGCATCATTTCTTGTTGTCAGGCAGCATTAGCTGATGTTTGTGGAGAGTTGCTCCAGTGGCCCACAGGTGGGTCCTCCGTTTGGGTAGCTTATTTTGGAGCCTGTGCACTGGGAAGTGTGTCTAGAAGGCAGTTATTTCTAAATGTACAGCATTGCTTTCTCCAGCCCTGCCATTTTTCTCCCATTGCTCAGGTTCACAAGGTCCTTCTGCAGCTCTGAAATAACTTGCTGTTACAAGCAGAATGTGTCTCCTCCTTACCCTCTCCTTGTGCCAAGTAATTGCTATGTGTTGAGGCCCAAGGTCCCAAAGCAGACCTCAACAGGTTGATTGGATTACTTCCTTCTTTTACCACTCAGATTGGCCACTCAGTTCTGTCTTTCAGACACTTATTCCCATGAGGACTTTGCTTCTGTTCTTTGGTAAGGTTCCTGTTTAGTGTGATTGGAATACCTAAGCATGGCACTAGATCCAGTGGCAGGTGGGTCCCAGCAGAAGCTGGGATTTCCCTGGACTTTGTGAGCCCAGAGACAGTGGATCTTTTGTGGTCTGTAGGGTTCCAAGCTCACCGTTCCGCCTTGCAGATAGCTCACATTTTCCATTCAGAAAGCAGAGGCAGGAGGTTCCATGTATAAGCTGACAGTGTGGTCCTTCTGGTGCCTGCGTTCTTTCTGGACTTGCTCCATGGTCTGCAAGGGAGCCATGAGATTGCCTGTCACAGGGACAGCAGGATCCACTCTGTGAGTCGTAAAGAGGAGCCTTGGCCTGCTCTGCTAATTCCAGCTCTGTCTCTGTTTCATCACAGGGCCGTGGGCTGATGACGAGGAATGGACAGACAAAGCCAGGAGAGTAATCATGGAACGCATCGGCCTGGCCACTGCAGGGTAACGTCCCAGGCCCCCAGGCAGTGCAGTTCCTGGTAGACTCTGAAGAGTTGTGGGGGTGGAGGATGATGCTTGGGGAGAGGTGCAGGTGTGCTGCCTCTTTGTCTTCTCTTGCCTGCAGTTTGCCTGCTTCCAAAGCATGCAGAAGCTGCACTTTGTGCAATACAGAAACTGCACTCTGTGCAATGTGGAGTCCTTGCAAATGACTGCACAGGACTAGAAGGTCCAAATAAAGTCCTGTTTAGCTTGAGTCCATAGGAGCAGGAATCGTGGTTCTACTCTTGAGCCGCTTGGATGTGAGTGTGACCAAGCACTGGCACAGGTTGCCCAGATGATATCATCCTGGGCATCTAGTCAGGGTGACCCTGCTGGAGCAAAGGGTTGGAGCAGATGACCTCCACAGGTCCCTTCCCACCTCAACCAACATGTGACTCTTGGAAGGGTGTTTTGTGTTGTGACTGAAGTAACCTTGGTGTGCTTCTTCAGCCACTGTAAGACTGGCTTAGTTTGAGAGGAAAAGCCTCCTGTGTGCTGGTGTTAAACACTATGGCAGGGGAGGCACTGCTTGGAAAGGGCATGCAGGAGGTGTGCATGGTGTGGCTGGCAGCCTGTGGACCCCCCTTTGCTGGCAGATGGGCTTCCCACCACCAGCTGATGGCTGATGGCTGCTGTCCCTGCAGGGAGCCATACCATGACATCCGCTTCAACCTGATGGCAGTGGTGCCTGATCGGAGGATGAAGTACGAGTCCAAACTGCACATCCTGAAGATGAACCGCCAGACTGTGCTGGAGGCCCTGCAGCAGGTAGGACAGCTTAGGCCCTGAGGGACTGCAAGCCTGGGGTGGGAATGGGCCCTCTTTTCAGGGTATCGCCCTGTGCTGTGCTGGTCTTTGATCTGGGGGCTTTCCTTGGCCTTGGAAAGTGCCCTCTAGGAAGAGGATATAGCCTCACTGCTTGGCCTTCAGCTACTCACCTGGGAGGTTATGCATGATAGTGTCAGCTGGTTGTGCAGATGAATGCTTGGTGACTGGATCACTCTTGTAAGATAAGACTCGAATGGGAGGGATGAGGTTTAGGTGAGCCCTGTCCAGCACTCATTTTCCATCTGTCATTTGCCTTCAAGCTTATCCGAGTAACTCAGCCTGAGCTGATCCAGACCCAGAAGTCTCAGGACTCTCAGCCTCCTGAAGAGTCAAAGCCAGCCAGCAGCAAGACTGTGCCTCAAGAAAGTACCCATCCAGGTATAGCCTCCTAGCAGTGACGTTGCCAGCTGTGGAGCAAGCAGAGACTGGTGGCAATGGCTGGCCTGGACCTTGAGGAAGTTTTTATCCAAGCTCAGTTCTTTGTGCACTGTGCTGGAGTGTGGTAGATGCTTTGTGCCTGGGAGGAGTGTTGGAGGGGCATGGAAATAGAAAATAGGAGGGCTTAAGCTTGCGGACATCAGTGATGGCTGGAAGTGGAATAGAAAGTGGGTTTGGTGGTCTGGGGGAGTAAGAGGGTGGATTAGTGGTGGCAGAGGACATTGAGTAAAAAGTGGTGGTTCGGGTCATGAAAGGCTATGCTGTTTTTGTATGACAGAGGGCAGTGATGAGCCTGCCAGCCAGAGCCACTCTGTGGCTACGCAGAGCCCTCCCAACAAATCCAAACCGGTGGCAAAGACATCAGCAAGCACTATTAACGGAGCACCTCCAGCCAACCCCAACCCCATTGTGCAGAGGTTGCCAGCCTTCCTGGATAATCACAACTATGCCAAGTCTCCCATGCAGGTAGGCTGGAACTCCAGGCCAGCAGCTTGCCTGGCTTGAGCCAGGTCCTTCACCACCTTGGACTGTGGCTGTCAGTCCGTCCCCTGCCTTGCAGCCTGTCCACCTTGGTGCTAACCTGACAAAAGAGGTTACCGTGCATCAGCTGAGCAAGCAGGGAGCAATCCTCCATCTCTTCTCAGAAGGGGCAGGCCCCAGTGCTTGGCTGGATTGAGGCTGTCTCCACTGGGCTCTTCCTTACCCTGTTGCTGGCAGGCCATCAGCAAGGATGTTTTGCAGGAGGAGGAAGACCTTGCGGCAGGAGTGGGTCGCAGCCGGGTCCCGGTCCGTCAGCACCAGCAGTACTCAGATGATGAGGATGACTACGATGATGATGAGGAGGAAGAAGTTCGTAACACCAACTCAGCCATCAGGTGAGGGCTCGGGCTGAGGTCAGGGAGCTGCTATTTACAGCACAGCCGGTGGTGACTCCCAGTTCTTTCCCAAGTGCTGGTAGATAGAGCTTGCACACCTGTGTGTGCAGCTAGGGCTGCTCTCCTCTTTGCCTGCTATTTCACTGTCCACTTGCTGGATTTTGTGAGGCCTTTCTGTGGCTTTTCACAATCAACCCTGAGATGTGACTGTACCTGTGCACTGGCAGCAGGCTTTGGGAGACCTTTGTTCCCTAGTGCTGCCTGTTGAGTCAGCTCCTTGTGACAGTGTGGGATGGCTGTGAAGGTCAGGAAGGTGGGGTCACAGCAAGGGGCTTTTGGGGCTTCTGGAAGAAGAGCAGGGGCCTGCAGCACCCTGTGCCCCTCAGGTGTGCAGGCATACCTGCAGCTGAGCACTTCAGTGGTGTTGGGGTGCTGCCAAAGAAGCTAGTGCCAGTGGGGATGACTTAGAAATGCTTCATCCCATCAGACAGCCTGGCGTGCAGAGCTGACAGTTCCTGCACTGGGCTCCCCCTCTGACCACCAGCCACTTACCTTCCCTGCTGTCTTCCTGGGCAGGTACAAGAGGAAAGGGCAGGTAAAGCAGGAGCACGTGGCAGGGCCTGCGGAAGGCCAGCTCTCTGTCCTCCAGCCCAACACCATCAACGTCCTGGCTGAGAAGCTGAAGGAGTCTCAAAAGGACCTTTCCATGCCCCTGTCCATCAAGACGAGTGGCGGGGGTGCTGCTGTGGCAGTTGTCACCCACTCCCAGCCCTCGCCCACCCCCAGCAATGAGAGCACCGACACCGCCTCCGAGATCGGCAGCGCCTTCAACTCACCGCTGCGCTCTCCCATCCGCTCGGCTAACCCCACCCGCCCCTCCAGCCCCGTCACCTCCCACATCTCCAAGGTGCTCTTCGGGGAGGAGGACGGGCTGCTGCGCGTTGACTGCATGCGCTACAACCGCGCCGTCAGGGACCTGGGGCCTGTCATCAGCACCGGCCTGCTGCACTTGACGGAGGATGGTGTGTTCTGCCCGCTGGCTGTTGCAGGTAGGTGCCTGCCAGCTTTTGGTGGGAACAGTGCAATGGGAGCGCCTGACTTTGGGAGTGGATACCAGTCCTTGTGATGGCTCCTAATGCCTCTGTCCCCTCTGCACAGACGGGGGGAAAAGCTCCCCGGCTTCCATCAAAACCAGTGACGAGGCCCCGGTAGCAGTCAAACTGGACGAGAAGGAGGGCAGTGAGGCCAGTGACAGCAAAGAGAAGGTGGGACTTGGCAGGACCAGTGATCACCCTGGGGGGGAAAAGTATTCTCCCAAGGTGAGTTTTGTGCTGCAACAGCCCTGGGAAGGTGGAGTGCCCTGCGCTCACCCGGAGACAGCAGCGCTGGCAGTGACTGAACCGCATGTGCACGCTGTCCCACTCGCGTGGCACCGCAGCCTGGCCTGCAGGCACAGGGCACCGCAGGTTCTGTGCCTCCTGCCATCGCGGGGATGCTTGCCTTGGCGGAGCCCAGGGCTGCTGGCTCCCATGGTTGAAGTGCTCTGTGTGCTGTACTTTCTTTTGGGCCAGAGGCTGGTGGGACCTCGTGCCCCCAGATCCTGGCCTGCTGATAAAGGTTCTGCCCCTCTGTGCTCTCCAGACAGGGCCAGGACTAGGCTCAGGCAGGACAAGCACATCAAGGGCACTCTGAAGGGAAGCTTGCTAAACACTTTTGCCCAAGAGGGAAGTCTTCACATTTTGTTATTGAGAATAACCAGGCACTAGGATGTCTCTCAGGCATGCATGCAACACTTCCCTGTGCCCCAGAGAATCTGTGCTTGGGCCAGGCTGGGGTAGAACTCCCCTGCCCTGGGGCTGGCCCTGTCAGTGGCTGGTTGCTCAACCTCTGACTTAGAAATGCTCTGCAATCAACTTTTTTCTTTTTTCTTTTCCCCTGGCAAGTGTTTTTTGCTTTCGATCCTCATTTTTGTGATGCAGAGAAAAACACCCACCAGCTAACCCTGCTGGCTCCTGGTCTGCACTGGGAATCCATTTGCTCATGTTTGGTCTACTTGATCCTGGCAGGAGCTGCTGGCACTGCTCAAGTGTGTGGAGGCAGAGATTGCGAACTATGAGGCCTGCCTGAAGGAAGAGGTGGAAAAGAGGAAGAAGTTCAAGGTGATTGTCAGTGCTTGGTTGCATGGTCAGATTATGTCCCTTAAGGTTTCTGTCTAGATGTCTTTATGTAAAGTGGATGGAGAATGGTGATGGGGACTACCTGGGGTCTTTTCATCTTACCAAACAGCCCCATGGGGAGCTCCTACCAGGGTAGCGCAGAGTTCCTGGGCAGGGCTGGAGGAGGATGCTGGAGCACTGCAGTTGCATCAGCAATTGTGTCAGTAGTTGAGGAAGGAACGGGAGAGTCTCTGTTCCAAGGCCTGGCAGGGTTCCTCACCTGTTCCCAGCTGCCCTTTGTGGGAAATATTGGCATCTGAGCTGGGGCAAAGACAGTCTTCATTGTACACTGGCCTGAGCTGGGCTGGGAGACAGGTCTCTTCCTACTTGGTTCTCTTTAGACTCTGTGTTGGGCCAGGCTCCCTGCTTCTTTGCCCTCTGTTAGCCTTTGGCTCTCCTTTCTTCCTGCCACCCATTTGTGGATTTTTTGTCTCTTTGTAGATCGATGATCAGAGGAGAACTCACAACTATGATGAGTTCATCTGTACCTTCATCTCCATGCTGGCCCAGGAAGGTGAGCATTGTTATGCAGCCTAGGGGATGGAGCCTGAGGTTCATATTTGGCTGAGGGAGCTGCACTTAGCGTGGCAGAATAGAGCGTGGGAAGCTCACCCTGCCCATGCTCCCTATTCCTGCCAGGCCTGGGGCACTTGGGAGCACTCGCTCTGAGAAGCCACACATCTCCGGTCTGTCTCCTCGTTTTGTAGTCTGAGGAGGAGCCCACTGATGAGTTTTGGATGAGACAGGGAGGGCTGTGTGCCTGCACAGGCAATACCAGCACTCCATCCATCTGCCTCTCACCCTGCAGGCATGCTGGCAAGCCTGGTGGAGCAGAACATCTCGGTCCGCAGGCGCCAGGGGGTCAGCATTGGCCGCCTGCACAAGCAGAGGAAGCCGGACCGCCGGAAACGCTCCCGCCCCTATAAAGCCAAGCGACAGTAGCCTGCGAGTCAAGACACTGAGACGCAGCAGCTGGGCTTGGTGGCTTTGGGCAGTGGCACTTGGATTTGTGTTACCCTTTGCCCAAGGAAGAGGGACCACAGCAACAAAGCCCTTGGCCGAGGTGGACAAAGACATTGGGCTTTCCTCTGAGCCCAAGCTGTTAAAGGCAGGAACTTGTCCTGAGGAGTCCCTGCAGCTTCAGCAGGAGGCAAACAAGAGTGCTCAGCTGCTGCACTGTGCCACGGCAGCACCCAGAGGCCTTGAGCCTGTGTCCTGGCGTGTGGCTGAGGACTATAGCAGGAGGGAACAGCTGGCCTGGCTGGTGGCAGGTCTGGCACTGTGGGACTGCCAGCCATGCCAATGCGAGGTTGTGCCAGCCACAGCTGGCTGTGGCTTGTGTCCTACTGCAGCCAGGCCTTCGGCGCTACGCTTCCCCAGGACCTTCCTGTCTATGTTTTCTATCCCTCTCCCACCCCCAACCTATTTTGGGTTCTGGCCCACGACTGAGATGGCTCCTGGAAAGAGCCTGTTCTGTGCCCACCCCCTTGCAGTGCCCAGTTCCCAGAGCTGGCCAGGTGTGTCCTGCCTTGCCCTGCTCTGGAGGTGGTAGCACCTGGTGCCAGCACAGCCAGGCTCCCTGCTGGGCTGTGGCAAGGCGAGGATGGGTAAACTTATCCCTGGAGCTCTGGGCCTTGCATCCTTCCATGGTGGTGCTAGGGGGTGGTGAGTGGTTCTGCTGCCACAGCTGCTCTCCTAGGGACCAGCTCTGTGGCCCTGGCAGTGCCTGTGGGTCACATGGTGCTGCTCCAAGCCCAGTCTCCAGAGAAACCTTGTGAATTACGAGCAGACCAAGTTCATAGGGTGGCCTTGGTGCTGCTGGGCACAGCACCGGGCTGGATGTGGAGTCATAGTGCCCTTGGTGAAGCCTTTCAACATGGGGAGAGGCAACAAGAGTTGCTCTAATATCAAGGTGAGATGGTGTTGGCCAGAGCAGTGGAGAGAGCCCAAAGCTGCTCCTACTGCCTCAGTGGCTACTTACCCAGAGTTTGCTGGTGTGGGCAGTGGCAGACTTCCCTGCTGCAGCACGTGGGCTGGGCCTGCCTCTTGCCTGCCAGCACTCCTGTGTGTGGTCTTCTCCTGCCTGTCCCCAGCAGCCTGGAAGAAATCTCAGAAGCCAGAGGTCAGCATCTCTCAATCTCCAGCAGCTTTCTGAGGCATTGCTGGGCCACAGGAGAGGACTGAATTTTGCAGATGTGCAACCTTGTACAGATCTCGACTATGGAATGAAACTGATGTTTTGGTATTTGTTGAAGGAAAGAAAATCCTTCTGTCCCTTGCCGTGTCTTGGTATCAAGTGCTGTACATAATGGATTGGGCTGGAGAAATAAAACTGTGCTGTAACAGCCAGCCCAGGGAGGGGCGTCTGCAGGAAGTGGAGGGGGTGCAGCTGGCAGCACCAGGTGCCTGCTCTGGGCCACGTTGTGCCCACTGGCAGCTCCTTGGTATTGCTGCAAACATGAAGTAATTGTGGGTATTGCAAAAACTGCAGGTGAATGTGATGCTGGTGGAGTCAAGCTCAATTTATTGACAGCTCAGTGGCTCCTGCTGCCTTCCCCAGTGCAGGATGGTGGAGGCCCCAGCTCAGGCCCTCAGATGGGATGATTTTTGTGTTGTGTTTTCTGTCTAGAAGTCCAGGGCACGATCAAGGCTGTACCTCGTTTGATCCAGTGCTTCTGTGGCTTGTCTGTAGGGATCTCCACAGCAATCACATAGTTGGTGGAGTGGCCTGTTATTGACGGCGTGCCTGTAATGGAGGAAGCAAGGGCAAGATGGTGGTACTGCAGCTGTGGCTGCTGCCCACTGGCTGTCAAGTCCTGTCCCAGAGACCCCATGCAAGATCCCTTATCCCATGCCCATGCTAGGTGTGTGTTTTTAGGGCTGAGTTTGAGGGGAGCCTGGCCGGAAGCACTACTGCAGAGCCAGAGTGTCTGCTGCTCCATCAGCAGAGAAATCTTTTCATCCCTGCATGGTCTCAGCCAACAGTGCCTCACTTCATGTCAGTGACTCCTGCTGCCCCTCCTGGGCTGCTCTTCCGAACTGGTTTTGCATTCCCCCTTGCTTCTGAAGATCTTTCTTTAGGGCACTTACCTGCTCGAGTTAGAGTCTTATAGATAGGACACAGGTAGGTGCCAGTGGCTGGAGGCTTTCGGTTGGGGACAGGGATCAGCCAGATGACAGCCATCTCTGTATAGAGCTCCCTGGGGCAGGACTCTGCGGGCTGGAACATAGCAGGGTCCCAGCGGGCACCTTCCAGAAACAAGCCGTGGATGTAGCAGCCATGGCTGGGCGGATCTGTGAGCTCACTCACTGACTCCATCACCTGCCCAGGAGAAAGGGCCCAGAGCCCTGGTAAAGCTATGTCCCTGGAGGCTCAGCCCCAAGGAATGCCTTAGGCTGCTCTTAATTCTGCTGAAGCCGAGCCTGCCCCAGCTCACAGATGGGCTGGGCTGGGTCTTCTGGCATTTTGTAGTGTGAGACTATGGGGGCAGCCTGTGGCAGAACCTGTGGATGGGGATGTGAGCAGGTCTGAAGAGGCAGAGAAGCCTCTGCTTGTCGTGTGGAAGAGTCTGGCAGTGTGGGTGGGTCTATCTGAGCACAGAGAGCATGATGTGGCCCAGGGGCAGATGTGTAGCAGCATCTCTACCTCTTGGGCAGATCAGAGCCAGAGCTGCTGCCAATGTGGCTGCCCAGCAGTAGAGCAGAAAAATCTGGAGTCTCTGAGTTACTGACCTTGAAACTAAAGGAGATGGTGTCGATAGAGATGGCAGAGTGCCTAGCGAAGTTCTGCAGCGTCCCGGTGAGGAAGGCCTGTGGGAAGAAGAACCTACTGATCCAGAACACGGAGGGGGTCCCCCGGCTGGTCCATCTTTGCAGGAACTCAATCCGCTGCACCAAGTCGTTCACCCAGGATGCCAAGGGCTTCAGCGATGGGTATGCCTGCAGGGCACCCTCAGAGGAAGGTGCTGAATGCAATTGCAAACACCCAGAACCTTGTTTCCGTGTGAAAAATGGTACCCGTGTCAATAAAAGAATGGCAAAGCAGAAAGCGCTGTGAAGAGATAGCTCCCTGTGAACAGGGGACAGGAACAAAACAGGGGTGTGCCAGAGCTAACTGAGCAAGGCCAGGGATGAACGATAACACAAAACACCAAGAGCATGGTAGATAAGACCGTAAAGCAGGCGACTGTGAAGATGCAAATAGCTGAGTCACAAAGACACCTGAGGAAGACTGGTTACTTCAGCCTCACGACCACCAGAGAGACCCCCAGGAGGATTAGCAGGCATGCACAACAGCTCCAGGAAAAAAACACAGACTCCACCGGAAGTGTTTGCCTATGATTAAACTGCTTTGTGAATATGTATGTGAGCGGGAAACAAAAACCCTGCAGCTGCATGTGTGCAGTGCGCAGCTGTGGATAAACTCCCCTGTGCCCAGCGCTGCTCCTTGCTTGCCAAAATAAAACTCCTTGAACTTATCTCTAAGTTTTTGGTGGCTCAATTTTAACACCCAGGTGCTGGGATCTGTCCAGAGCCCAGGGGTTCATCCAGCCAGAGTCTGGGAAAAAATATGAGCTGTACTAGGCAGGAGACATCTCCACGCAAGGGATGTAAAAGCCAGCTCCATGTGAGACAGCTCAGCCCAGCCGTGGTAGCTGATAACCCATTCCCCTAGTTCAAGTGAGCTCCTGCAGCAGCTGGGCTGGCTGGGGCACTTACCTTGGCATTCCACACCTCTGGCACAGTGTAGTTGTACAAGCTGCTGGCCATCAACTCCAGCTGAGAAGACATCACAACCTGGCCTTTGAGAGCTTTCAGCAAATCCCTCAGTGTCTGAGCAATGACCTCCAGGAGCCTGTTGTACCTACAGAGAAAGTGCAGAGGGAGCAGAGTGATCAGTGCAGGGGCTCATCACCAGTGTCTGCCCCAGGCAAGGTGTGGATCTCTGTGGAGCAAAGCTCCTCCGTGTAACCCCTGCCCCATTGCTCTTTACTGGGGTCTCACACCTGCCTGCCAGTCCTGAATTGCTGATGCAGATGGAGATACTGATCAGCCCCAAAGGGCAGAGATTAGCTGAAGGTCCTTGTTAGGACAACGGTTGTTCGTGTGGCTGTCATGCTCGAGGTTCCTCAAAGGTGGGTGAGTGCAGGAGTCTGTATATATCTACTGTGTCCCAGGGACCAGCCAGTTGCTGGGCCACGGGGGCTTTACCTGATCACCTCCTGTACCAGCACTGTGTTCATGGACTCTTCATAGAGCAGTGGATATTTCTGGATCACCTCCTCCAAGTCCATAGGAGCAGGCAGCTTTGCCAGGATGTCCTTGCAGGTCTCCTCCATGCGCTGAAAGGAAGACAGCAAGTGGGTGAGCATGCTCCTGGCCACAGGAGAGCTAAGGGCTGGGTGACAGTGCTGTTGCTGGCACCCAGCAGGCAGGGTGGCACTTTCTGAGAGCTGGTGTTTGTGCTCTGGGGCACCCACCTCTTCCCTGCTGTAGCCTCCCACCGTGAAGGTCTTGGGTTGCAGCTGCATAATGGCACCCAGCAGTGCAAAAGTCTCATTCTGATCGAAGGTGATGTTGGCATTGTCATGTAAACCAAAGAGTTCAGGGCGATCGTTGAGTGGCAGGCTCTTGATGTACTGGAGGTAGCCCTGGGGAGCAATCCATAAAGGCAGTGAGGCCAAGAGCTCAGGGTAAAGCCGTGATGCCCCTTCAGGCTATATAAGCCTGGCCTGAAGCATCTTTCTAAGCCAGATGCTGAATAAACTAAACCCAGCGGATCTAAACCCAAATCACAGACCGAGCTAGGAGATATTCCTTGGAGTTTGGGATTCCTTTATCTGACTTTTACACAGCTCTTTGTCCCCTGTTCAGCCAAGAAACACAACTCACAGCTCTGACTTGAGGCCGGCTCACATGTTCCCTGGGTAACGGCGGCTGAGGCAGGAACCAGGCTGCTGGGGAGGCTGACAGAGTGGCAGCCTCTCTGAGCTGAGTGAGGGTCATGGGCACGGTTTGTGTTCAGGCTGGGGAGTTAAACTGAGCAGAGGCAAAAACATGCTATGAGCCAGGGCTGCCTGGGAGTGAGCTTCCTGCTGTCTCCTGCATTGCTCCTCGGGTACTTTAGGTACACGATACCGAAATCATTCAGAGTACAAAAGCTTTTAGCTGGAGCACTCTGGTGAGAGCTGCTACCACCTCCTGTGCACAGGGACAAGGTCTTCCTCCTATTGCTTGAAACAGATGCAGCTTCCTGAAGGCAGCTGAAGATCCTCATGTTCTTACAAGCTGATTTCCCCAAGGGGACTGGAAGTGCTATGTGTTTTGAGAAGAGTAGCTCCTCTTTGTGCCATGATGATCCCTTTGGACCTAACAGCTGTGGTTTGTCCCGAGTACTTACTTGGAGGTCAGAGGAGGCACTGATCTGCCTGTAGATCTGCGACTCAGAATAGGCAAAGCTGGGCATCAGGACCTCGGGCTGTAGAAGTCCTCCAGAATGCTCATGATGCAGCGCCTGTCCCAGTCGTCAGTCACACGGCCGCCGTAGTTGATCTCCCCAGCTGTGTATTTCAGAACCTGCAGGAGATGCCACCATGGCTTTCCAACCTGCTTGTGCCTCTCCAGCCTGCTCCCTCCACAGGAGAGGCCAGCCCACACGCTTACCTTGTACGGGATGTCTGTGTACTCGCTCAAGAACATCTGCAGCTGACTGATGCAGATGCGGAGGTCCCCATCTGTGAACTCGTAGGGGATGTTGAACCCCAGAGGCCCAAACTTTCTCCTCTCTAGCATGGTCCCATGGAAGAAGCAAAGTGACAGTAGCAAGGATTTAAATTCTGTGACCTGTGGGCAAGGGAGAAGGGAGAAGAGGTGCTCAGCTTGTGAGGAAGTATCCTTAAATGGGGTCAGTTCCTGCTGGAACCTGGTAGAAGAGCCAGCTGGAGCCTGGAGAGGTGGAAGACTCAGTCAGATTGCTGTGCTGGAGAAGGCTGTGCCCCTCTCCCTTGCTTAAAGACAGATGCAAGTGTTTTTACACCAGGCCTCTGCGATCTTGTTGCTTCTGTTTCTCAAAATGAAACTTCTGGTTGGCTGCAAAATCACTGTCAAAACCAGAGAAGTTCTTCAGATTACTCAAGGCCAGGATGTCTGCCCACGCTCTCTCGTACAGCCAGGATGGAGCTGGGTTCTCCCTCATCTCCTTTATGGTCCCTCCTGACAGCAGGTACTGCCACTCATCCTGGAAACAGGACCAGGACATGGTCAAGGATTACAGTTTACTTGCCTGAACCACCTGGGTTTGTGCCATATCCAGCTAAAACCCTGTAGGTAACTTTCTGTCTGCCAGTCCTGCTAGGGGTGTGTGTGTAGGCCTAAGAGAACTGCATAGTCTGGTGAGATTGGCATCCCTGTTCAGCTGACACTAGCTTTTCTCTGTCTTCTAATACCTGCCTGCTCCCTCCACACTTGCTAACCTCTGCAGCAGTCTGGCAGAAGCTGCGGGTCATTCATCTGGGCAGCTCTGTGTGTAGACAGAAGTTAGAGATCCAAGTGAAGAGAGAGGCCTCGGGTTTGCCCATTCCTGCCAAGCCTGCCCTCAGCCCTGCAGGACAAGGCTCCTTTTCTATCCTAGCCCACTGTATGGAGCTGAACAGGCTAGGCTTGAGTTGCTCTGCTAGGATCCTACCAAAGGACCAGGGTGACCTGCTCACCATGTCGATCAGCCCATCATTCATCATAATGCGGATGCAGACCAGGAGAGCAAACATGAGCTTGTGCTTCTCAAAGAGGCTGTGGCACACCTTGCTGTACAGACTGAAGGTGATGTAGTTGTTGATGTTCACGATCCGCTCCTTCAGTGTGTCTGAGAAAAGAAGGCAACAACCAGACAAGGGTGGTGGGTGCCATGGGTGGCATGAAGGGTGTTCTCCATGTCAGCAGGTGGTTCCTGGTGACAGGGGCACACATGCACCCTGCTGCTCTCAAACACAGACTTCATACAGGAATGCTGTGAAAGCAGAGGGCTGAGGGCTAAGTGTGCAGAAGAAAATCCAGCCCCAGCACTGGGAGGGAGCCCACACTGCACCATGGCAGCCTACAGGGGCCCGGCCACTGCCATCCTGGCTGACGTGCACTGCTGGCAGGGAGCATTGCCCCTGGCCTGGCAGCAGTAGCTGGAACTGATGCATGGAGGTTTGTGACAAGCAGAGCCCCACCTCTGCCAGGATGGAGTGTACCCTGCCTGTGCCCTAGCACTAACATCTCTCCTGCCTGGTCACACAGGGAGGCAGAGAAGAGGTGAGGAAGAGGATGGAAGTCAGACTGCAACCACATCTTCCCTTGTAGGCACAACAAGGGGCAGCTCTGCTCACGCTAAGAGCCAGTGCCAGTGGCCATGTCTGCCTTGGCTCTGCAGGTGTCCTGGCTTCTGTTGCCACTAGACCAGGAATGCAGGGTGAGGAAGAGTGGAGGCTGATCTGGGCAGGTACCTGCTCTCTCAGACTTGCTGATCCCCATTAGGAAGATATTGAGGAACCACTCAAGGAGTACTGGTACATGGGGTCCACGTTGGCCAAGTCTGAGACACAGAAGTAGAGGATCTGTGAGCGGACAGCCACAGGCACATACTGCAGGCGGATGGTGTTCACGTCCTTCTCTGTCTGCTCTGCCACCTTTACCTTGCACTGAAAGACAGAAGAGATGCCATGGCTGGTGCAGTGCTGGCAGGGTATGTACTGCTGTGAAGGGAGAGCACCTCCACTTCTGACCTGGATCTCTCCTGCCTTGGTCTTGGATGCCTGCAGCACTTTGATGAGCTCCAAATCATCTACAGGATTTCCCTCAGAAGTGCTGAGCCGAAACAGGATCTGGTCTTCTATCTCCTTCAGCTCCTGGTGCATCTCAGCGTTGCTAACAATTAGCTGGTTTCTAGCTTCCTCTAAGTCAGGACGTTCTGCAGCCACCACTTCTCCCAGCAGCTGGTCTTCCAAGCCACTACAACAAAAGCCTTGGGGGTGAGAGGCAGGGGCAACAGGCCCAAGGGTGTGGGAACTGTGAAGAGTGAGGTACTCAGTTGCATAGGCAGCTGAAGATGGGCAGTTATGGAGTAAGCAAGTACCTGGGTGAGAGGGTGAAGTTAATGATGGTGAGCTTTGCTGAGATCTCAGGGCTGTAGTGAGGGTTGGGTAGGCAGGTGGTGATGTACATCTTGAAACTCTCCTGATAGGGGATCACTGTGTCCCCCAGCTTCAGCACAGTGCTGCCTTGCTGTTTGTAGGTCTGTACCAGAGAGCACAAATACAGGAAGGCTAGGACAGCCACCTCCTGTGAGGGAAGGCATCCCTGCTGTGCCCTGCCCTCTGCACTGGGGAGAGAGGCTGAAAGCTATCTAGACAGAGAAGTTCAAAACCATCCAGCAGGCCCAAAGGCCTGAACCTGAATAGAATAGTTGCATTCCATGGCCCTGCCTCCCAGGCAGAGATGCCTGCTGGCAGGGGAGCAGAGTGTGCATAAGGCTGTCAATATGTTTAAGCCTTGGCTAAGACATGTGAGCACAGAACAGGCAGCAGCCAGTGAGTGCTGCCCGCTCAGAGACCTACAAGCCCATCACACCCCACTGCACCCTGGCCGGATGATGCCTCACAGCCTATCCAGTTACCCAGTGCCCCTCCGTGCCAAGGGGAGACAGGACCTGTTTCAGCAGGACTGGCTCCAGGGCTGGATCGAGCTCCTCACCAAGGTTCTCCAGCAGGAAGGGCTTCCCAAAGGTAATGGCATTTTCCAGACTGCAGAGGAAGTCCTGGTCACCCAGTTTGGCCACCTCCAGGTTGTTCTGCTTTTCCTGAAAGGCAGCAAGGTGGGGCAAGGTCCCTGTGGTGTCCTGCCCACCTTCGCATCCAGTTCTGATGCACGGAACACCTCTTGACTTAGCTCCCCAGAGCAGCAGAAATATGGACATGGATGTAAAGCCTGTCTGGTGCCCGGGAGGCTGAGCTGGGACAGCGTGGGGTCTTGCAGCTCTGGAGCACAAATCTTAAGGCTGTTCTGTTCATCTCCTAATAAGAAACTGCTTCCCCTACCCTAGCAGACCTGGCTTACTTCCCCACAGCTCTTACCAGATTCTTGATCCACTTGTTTGCTTGTCCTTGGGGGTCTATGTAATAAGTCCAGCGCTGTGAGAACTGTGTTATTACCCCATTCTCCACAGACAGGGTGTCACTGTGTAAGCCAGCAATCTAATGGGGTAGAAAAAGCTGTTGGGAGCACCTAGTAGCACAACACAGTGAACCAGAGAGAATCTCTTGCTGTTGTAGTCTCAGTGTGATGGAGAGGCTACCTCTGACAGCTGCAGCTCTGCTTGAAGCAGCTCAGCCATGGGACTGAGCTATGCTGGCAGAGTTAGGCTTGAGCAGAGCTTTGCTCTAAGCCTGTGGTTTGCAAAGGGAAAGCCTGATGGGCTAAGGCTGCTGCCCTGCTTGATGCTGCCATGGATGCTGCCAGGTCCTCTTCTGCTTATAGCAAAAGGAACCTTGGCAGCAATTCCAGCTCTGCAGTGTAGAGGCACGAGGTTATAATGAGCTGTCTGTTTTGGGGCCTGTCCTTTGGTACAGGTGATCCTAGTGAGAGCTGAGCTGTGCTTTATAGCCTCAAGTGTAGGTTTTCTGCCACTTGCCTGCCAAGAGCGGATTTCCATGGGGTCTCCAAGGATGCTGATCAGGTTTGGCTCCTTGCTGTGAGGAATGCTGTTTTCTGACTGCTGCCCCAGCAACTCCTTGCACAGTGCCACATGGTAGGGTCCCTGCCACAGGAAGCATCATCATAACCTTTCTTTTAGTTGCAGTTAGTCTGCTGTGAGCATCTAAACTCTACTGTTTCCACTCATATGGGACCCTGTGCAGTCTTCAGCACAGAGGGAGATCCAGGAGAGCAGTGCAGCTAAAAAACTCACAGTGAGCATTGCACACTTACTGTAAAAGGGCCCAGGTAGGCTACAAAGCCAGCTGCAAGCAGCACGTCCCCAGTGATGTTGCTTCAGCCAAGTCTTTCTGAGCATCATCTGCAATGGCTTGGGCTGCTTGAGCTTTTGCTTTGGCCTTCATCTCCTCATCCTGCACATGGCGTTTTGTCTCTTCAGCCACAACTGTGTCCACCTGCAACACCAGAGATAGCCTTGGAAGGATGCTTGAGCATGTATTTTCATGCAGCAGAGACATGCTGGGGCCTAACTGCAGGAGAGGATTCCACACGGGATGCCACATACTAGCAAGAGATTCTTGTCAGCATGTAGAGATTATCCACAAGGTCCAGCTCTGGCTGTGACTGGAATGGTGTTAGTCCTGGAGAAATTATCTGCTCCACCCATTTTTTCTTATTGGCACAGAGGAAGGAGGCATATAAGTAAAAATGTGTAGGGAGATGGAGGAATAAGAGTTATGTTGAGAGTTTTGTTTCTAAAACTGTCACTTCTGCCTACCCCCATGGTTAAAACGCTGCCTGGAGGTGTAGAGGAAATGTGGACTGCACCCAATCTTTATCTGCTACGTGGGAGCATGGGAGACAGCAGACTTTTTCCTCTCTGCATGCAGAGCTGTATGATGTTACTGTCTCCGTTCCATCTGTCTCAGTCTGGCCATCCCCCAGTAGCAGACAGGAACACGAGGAGGGAAGGTCCCAGCCAGCGTGGGACACTTCACTCTTCTGCAGTGGTGTGTGACTGTACGGTGATCTCCGAGGTGTGGGTTAGCAGCTGAGCCAGCTGGGGATGGGATGTGGAGGAAGGATCCCTTTCAGGTCTGTTCAGGACACCTGAGGACTGTGCTAATCATATTGCTATTTTATGCTTGCAACGATCTAAACCAGTTAAAGAAATAGAGTTGATAGCTTGGCTGCCTGACCCTGTGGGTTGTGGCTTCAGACAGGGACATCTGAGCCACTGACAGCAATAGGTTGGTAGGTTGTGACTGGCCCTTACCAACCCAGGAGCAGGCCCCCCAGCAGAAGGCCATCCTCTGGCAGTGCTGCTCTGCATAAACACCTGCTGTGCTAATCTGAGGCTTTTTTAAACGCCAGATTAAGCAGGACTTTGTACAATCCTTGCAAGGCCTTCCCAAGCCCTGTGACCAGTCTGAGCAGTCCGACTGGGCTGTCCAACAGCAGTACCTGCAGTTGCTCCATGGTTGCCACAGTGTCCTTGGCTGCCTGTGCCAGGAGAGGGCGGGCAGACTCCAGCTCCTCCTGCATCCTTGCTACATCATCTGCTGTTTGCAGGAGCTGCGGGAGCAGAGCAGAGCATAGTGAGAGCACAGGCAGCAGCCATGGAAAGCCTCGGGCAAGGGCTGTGCTGTCCTGGTGGGTGCTCCCTGCCCAGTGTCAGGTTTTGCCCTGGTTCCTGATTAACAAGAATCTGACACCGCGGTGCGGTGACCAACAGCAGTGCCTCATGGTGCCTGCACACAGTGGGCATTACTTCATAAGCTCATGGCAACTGGTCAGCAGAACACGACTGCTGTTACAGGCTTTCAATTAAAAGGTTAACAAGCAACATTCTGAGAGATGACAAGCTACAAAGAGGCCTGTGCTCTCCAAAGACTGGGGATCATCATTCTTTTAGAGCTGTTACAGACTCAGACCTTCAGAAAGACTGGTCCTGAGAGAAGGAATAGTTTTTATTTGGTTTAGCATGAGTTTTCTCCTGTTGTGTAAGAGATGTGAAGGGCATCTCACTGCATCTCTGCAGCTATAAATACACTGCTTAGAGCAGGTAAAAGAGGCCCAAAGCTCTACTTGGTGTGAGGGACAAACCTTATCCAGGCCACCTTTCATCCTGTTCTTGGCTGTTATCAGCTCTTGTTTCTTCTTTCCAATCAGGGAACTGAAGCTGCTGAGGAATTCGAGGTAGCTTTTAGGAGTGACATAATTGTGTCTGGCCAGCTCTGCCAGGTACACTTGGCATTTCTTTGCCACACTCTGATGAATTTCTATACATACTTGAATCTACAAGGAGAAAGGAAAGAAACAAGTTTATTCAGTGCTGAACATGTGATAGACAAGTCAATATGATGCCTGCAGAGAGCAAAAGGGGCTTACAATGAACCTAAGTCTACAGTCACAGCAGAGCTTATATAGCTGTGTGGGCTTTGATGCCATAAAGAGGGTGACAAAAGGATGTCTTCATTTCAAGACATACAAAAGCTAACAGGTTCTTTATTTGAATGACTGCCATGCAACATTTCTGCTGCAGGGTAAGACTTGTCTGCAAGCATGTCCTGTATCCGTTGTCTTTATGTACCTACAGGCAAGGCACACTGAACACACAGGAGCTGTGTTTTGCATGTTGAGTGTGGCACCTACCATCCCATCGATATCTTCAGTGCTGGCATCAAGATGTGGAATCTAATGCAAGAAAGAGAAGGCAACACACTGCAGGGCTTCAGCAGGCCACTCGTTAAACCAGATGAGCAGCTCACAAGAGAGGGGAACTGTCTCAGGCGTGCACGGAAGAGTTCTCCAACAGGGCTGAGGGAAAGACATGCAGAAAAGAGACCTTCATGTTAGAAGGGACCTTAAGGATCACCTAGTTTCAACTCCCCTGCCATTGGCAGGGGGATCCATCACCTCCTTAGGTAACTTGTTCCAGTATCTCACCACTCTCACTGTAAACGATTCTCTTCCTAATATGCAGTCTAAACCTGGCCTACTCAAGCTTAAATCCATTTCCCCTCACCCTGACACTATAAACCCTTGTAAAATGTCCCCTTCCTGTCCTTTTTGTAGCCCACTTTAGGTACTGGAAGGCTGCTATAATGTCTCCCTGGAGCCTTCTCTTCTCCAGGCTGAACAGGCCTGAACTCTCCCAGTCTGTCCCTATAGGGGAGGTGCTCCAGCCTGCTGAAGAGATGTTATGACTAGCTATAAATACAAGGATAAAACATCTTTCCTACTTCCCTAGAACCATCCCCAGCTCTTACATTAACAGAAGGAAGGGAATCTGCCCAAAAAAGGATGAAGGGAAAAAACAAATGAAGATTCAGGCAGTGAACTGCATGCCCTAAGCTACATGTCATAGCTCACTCCTTGGAAGTCTTGGGTATATTCTGGAAGCATTAAGATGGTAGTGGAGTTACATTTTATGGGACCCTCCCTAGGAAGAACACTTAAGAGGTAAGAAATAAAAATGATCTGAAGTCTATTTCAAGCAGATGAGTGCAGCGATTGCATCACCAGACCGAAATAATGGGCCCTGGTTCTTCTATTTGTACTTGCACTGAGAATGTTCTGTACCTTCTCACAGCCCTTCTGCAAGCAAGCTAACTGCCCATGGACTGCACACAGGGAAACGTGCTGCAACTGAGCCCCAAATCCATGCAAGGTGCTTTTGGACAAACAGCTCAATGGTGCACGAAGGAAGCTTGTATTTAACCTGGATCATGCACGAAGTTTGAAAAGTTGAAGGATATTATCTTGAAACCAGCAAAGTGAAAGGAAAAAAGAAGATCTGGTTCTGTGGGAAGGTGGAAAGCAAACATCATTCCTCTAAAGTCAGGGGCTTGGAAACAGAAGTCTCCTGATAATGTGGTGTGAGGCAAAGGGCAGGGAGGGCAATAATTAAAGTTGACAGTATGGAGTCCTGCCCCTGAACTGTACCTCATGCACAGCACCATGTGGATATTGCTGCGAACCCGTCCTGCGTGCGCAGCCATCAGATTTGCCTTGGTGGGCTGCTGCCCCAGATCTCACACAACAGCCTTCATAGCTGTCATGATCTGCTCTTGATCATCAGGGTTGTAAACGTTGGGAATGTCACCTGAGTTGAGCAGGCTGTTGATGTCCTCAAGGAAGGATTCATTTTTAATCTAAGTCTAGCCTTGAGCTCTGTGGTAAAGGGCTGGACTTGATGATCTGTGAGGTCTCTTCCAACCCTGATGATACTGTGATAGATGACGAGGAAAAGAAAACAAAGCAGTCTCCTAAGTCAAGACAGCCACACCTCCACGTAGCATGGAGATCACTTCTGCATCAGTACAGCCCTCAGTCTCTGCCGTCAGAAATCACTTCTGTCATCACTCAGCTCTGGTGAAGCATCCTCTGACCCTTGTCCATTTCACAGATTCATAGAATGGTTTGGATTGGAAGGGATCTTGAAGGTCATTTAGTTCCAAACCCCATGCCATTGGCAGGGACACCTCCCACTTGTCTAGGTCACTCAAAGCCTCATCCAACCTATCCTTGAACATCTTGAGGGAGGAGGCATCCATGACCTCCCTTGGGCAACCTGTTTCAGTGTCTCACCACCCTTACTGTAAAGAATTTCTTCCTAATATCTAATCTAAATCTGCCCTCCTCAAGCTTCAATCCATTCCCTCTGTAAACTGCCCCTTCCCAGCTTTCCTGCAGTCCCCTGCAGGTACTGTAAGGCTGCTGTAAGGTCTATTGGAGCCTTCTTTTCAATTTCCAATTGAACAGCCAGATGCAGCCATTTCAGCATGCGGTATCTGAAACAAAACCTCCTTCAGCCCATTCACTGTCTGCTTATGGACAGAGCTCAGGGCCTTGCTGCCTGCCTCACAGTGACTCTGCACCCAGGCACCATATTGCTCTGGGTCTTCGCTCCTCCAGCACAGAATATTCAATTGTCAGGATAAAGCTCATCAACGTGGGAGATGGAGTCATTGTAGGGATGTGTCACAGCCTGTGGGACGATCTCCCTCCAGAGCTGTACTCACCTTTCCACCTTTGCTAAATCAAAAATACACAGCATCCATCTCCTTGACTAAATGCAGCCTCCCATGCCCCTTTTCTCCCACAGAAACTTCTCACTGCAAGAAAAAGGATGCAGTAACAAGCAGCATTTGACAGATGCTCATCTTGCTGCTTAGGGTGCTGCCAGAAGGGACTTGGTTCCATTGATAATGAAGGCAGTAAAAAATCTTGTGGGGAACATAGCCATGAATCCCAGCAGCTGGCCCAGTCATTAGTGAGTTGCAGTTTACAGTAACAAGCCACCAGTATTCTGTGGAACCAGCAGGCACAAGGCCCTAAATCTACTGGTACAGTTGACAAGAAATAGAATCATGTTAGTTAGGACTTCTAGCTTCAGTGGTTAGTGCAGTGCTTAGCTTCAGGCAGTTTGATCCCACCAAGCCCTTGATGGAGCTGAAAGGTGCTTTCTTGAGCAACAACAGCCCCCTCGTGCAGCTCTCCAGTTCCTTTAACAACAGAGGCACCACCTTGTTTCTCTAGGACCCTTCTATAAGATGCTGGAGGTGGGCTACATGAGGAACAAAAGTTGTGTCTGGTTCGTACCAAGCTTTTCAGTCCTCTTCAGGGGGATTTACTGAGCTTAGAGATGTGTTTCTGAGTTCTGAAACAGAGTCCACCATGCTAATACTCCCGTACCTGTGTGTCTACGAAGAGGAATGTCTTGGGTAGACTTTCAAGGCCTGCCTTCATCATGACCTTCTTCACGTCATCTCGCCACTCACTCACGCCGTCATTTTGGAAAGCTCGATCTGGAAACACTCACAGTCTGCCCTAAAAACAGGAGAAGTCTGGAGTTACATCAGACTAAAATGGCCTCTTCTGTCAGCCCTGAGTGTATGCTGCAGAGTCAGAAGGAGAGCACTCCAGCAGCTTGTTTTCCTGCAATGAGCTCTGAGCACATGCCTATCCTTGTGCACGCTCAGCCAACAACTTAAGGCCATTCTTTCCTCAAAGCAGAGACACCCGAGTGAGCCAGAAACCAGAAGTGTAACTCCAGGAGCTAACAATCACACTGCTTCTTGGGCTCAATGCTTCAGAGTGCAGAGGGTACAACTCAGTATGGATTTTTTGGTGATGCATCTGGGAATCATGGCTGCATTTTTCTAGCATTGCATCCTATATTTGGAACGATTTAGAACAATTTGCTTCCTCAGCTTAGTTCACTGGTTCTTCAAGTCTCCCCCTCCAGGCCTCTTGGCTGCCAGGACTCACCTGTCCCAACTGCCAGGCTGTCAGGGTCACTTCATCGTTTGTTAAAAGTAGCTCCTGTCTTAGTCTCCCTGCTGCCCAGCTCCCAAGAAGAAGCCCCTGTCTCTCCCACTGCAATGCTGAGCACTGCAATGGCCATTGAGCTGACAGCGACCATGCTGGTTTTGCCTATTTGCTGGAAGCCCACAGCAGTAAGCCAAGCTATGAGCAGGCAAAAGAATCCACTTTGTCTAGTGTAGATGTGCATGTTAACTGCACAACTAACTCAAGAGCCCTAGCTTTTAACTGTTAAATCTGAAGAGCCACCAACTACAAAAATGCATAACCAGTAGCAGGAAGGGTAGGGAGTTGCTGGAGGCAGCTCCCCAGTGGAGCTGCTCCACATTATGTGTATTAGATTGCATTACTTACACGTGAGATGCCAGTCTGGTGAGAGACTGCCTCCCACTTCCCCCAACACCCAGGAGAAGAGCATTCCCTGGAGCCTGCCGTAGGATCCAGCTGATTTGGCAGATGTGCTGTATTGCAATCCATGAAAAGCACAAGCTTCAGCTCCGGGGTGTGCACCTGATTGTACTCTTCCAGGTAATCCTCAATCACAACCTTCAGCTGTGGGCAGAAGCAGTTCATTGTGGTTACCAGACACCAGCAGTTCTGAAGGGCTAGGTGGGTGATTGTCAGCACAGGCAGGCCTCAGGAGGGCAGTGCCTGGTGCCCAGCAGGGTCTGAGAGCAGCTGCCTCTCTCAGTTGCTCCCTAGGAACTGCTTGTGGGGAGGTGATAGCTGTCTTTGATCCATGCTCCTATGGGAACTGCCATTGGACTGGGCTGAATTTAAACAGTGGTAATAGCAACAGCTGCCAACGGTGACCTTAAACTAACCCTGGCAAATGACTAAAGTCTGCCACTCCAGTGCTGCTCTTTGCCTGGAGAAACAGCAAGGCACAGTTCAAAATTAGATAGCTTATGGCTGCCTGACCCATACTGCTCCAGGGCCTCCCTCTGGGAGAGCTTCCTCACTCTATAGATGGCCGTTGCCTGCTACTGCATCCTGTGGTAGGGATCCTGGCTGGAAAGGGCAGGTGCTTGAAGAAAACACCACTGGCTGTGGACAGATAGAAAAGCACATTCCTCTCTCAGACCAGCCAATGCACAGAACAGCTGCAGGAACAGCTTTCTCCTGCCCTTTGCAGGGCTCTCCTCAGTGGCACCCTCAGGACAGAGCATGAGATGAAGCATGAAGACATCTGGGATTTGGTCCTCCCCTCTCAGCAAGAAACATCATCTGGGATTCCTGCAGTGCTGACATCCCTTTCTAGATGCCAAGGTCCTGCTCATCACTGGACTGTGCAACAGCTGGGTAAGTCTGGCTGCCTCAGCTGTGGGCACCTCTGTGGGGGACAGGCCTACCTACTTTGGAGAAGAGATTTGAAAGCTCAGTTAATCACCAGTCCTTGTCACACAGCTATCAGAAGAGCAGAGACAATAGGATAATCATCTGTTTCCAACGAGAAGCACAAAACACACTGCTCATTGCCTTTGCCTAATTATCACTACCAAAGTACTCGTGGTGTCTTCTCCAACAGAGTCTGCCAGTAACATTAATTACTTGTAAAAGTCAAGTGTGAAGTCTTTAATGGCAAAAGTAGTATTGTTTGGAGGTAATGTGCCGTTTCTCTTCAGCAAATTTCACTTTGCAGTCCCAAGTGCAGCTCAGCTGGGGTATTTGGCATAGCAGGCTGCACCCAGGATGGTAATGCAGACAGCTTGTTCCACCTCACCTTCCCATCATGCCAGGTGCAGCCATCATCCCTATCTGGGGTAGGATTTTACAGGAGAGCCCTGGGAGGGTTTCTGACCCCATACAACTTCAATTTAGTCAGCCCCATGGTTCCTATTAACTGTTATCTTTCATTTGCAGAAGACTTGGTAGATGTGAGTGTAGTTCACATCACCACGACTCCCAGAGTCCTTACCATTTCCTGGCTGAAGATTTCTTTGTACAATTTGACACTGGCACCTGGCTCCATAAAATCCCCAAACAGAACTGGCTGGGAGGGGACTACTTCCTCAAACGTGGTGCCTAACTCCTCCATCATACTCTTCATCAGGTTGTCAAACCAGGTCCGGTCGTCCTTGCTGACCAGGCGACCACAGAACACCCGGCAGCTCTCGTGGTACCACAGCCTCAGCAGGTGCAGCTTGTTCTGATTGGAAAACACAGCAAAAAATCCCCCCCGGCCCGTGAGAGAAGCAGGAAAGTATTAAGAGCTCTGCCATCAGGAAAGCTGGTTCCTCCCCAGCATGTGGCCAGCTCCACTCCTGGCAGCTGCAGTGGAGATAGAACTGGGCGGAGGAAGCTGCAATTCCTTTCTCCTCTCAAAATCAACTGCTGCCAAAACAGCTGCTTTGCAGAGAGCTCATTACAGCTTCAGCTAACCCCCCCTCTATTTGTCCATGTGCCAGGCTTTCTTTGAGAGATTTAAATTCCATATTGTTTGTCCTTCTCTTCCCCCCTGTTTTCAGAAGTTCTTGTGGTTTTTTGGAAAGATTTGGGTATAGCACAAAGCCACTTCCTGTGCTGAGTCAGTCTCTGCTGGCCACACTGGTCCTCAAGAGAGCTGAAGGGGCAGAAGCCTCCATTACTACAAGCTGATAACAGAACAAGACCTCTGCTCCCATGTGGTCCTCTACAGCTCTCAGCATCACAGAATGAACCAGGTTGGAAAAGATCTCTAGGATCACCGAGTCTAACCTATCACCTGATCCATCCAGCCCTGAGTGGCTAGACTACATCCAACTGACTTCATGTGGTCACTCACCTGCTTCTATGCCAAGGAAGAGCTGGGGTGTGGTAGGAGGGGGTCTGTTTACTACCGGTAGTAAACAATATAGCTAAAGGGAAGGTCACCTCCTTCATTGAACTGTACCAAAATGCAGCTCCAGCAAGAAGGCTGAGGCCTTAACTGGAATGCTTTTGGTCTTCCCTTGGGTGGCATGGTTGTGCTGATGGGAGGACTCACCTCGATACTGCTGGGCTCAGCCATGAGCATGCCTTGGAACACCTTGGAGAAGTCTCTCAGGTTGAATGTGTAATGTGACTTTGCTGGAGTAGGCAGCAGCTGGGATGTGATGGTCAAATACACACGGATGCTGGCATCCACCAAGGGCTGGTTCAAGTCTTTGACTGCAAGTGCTCCTGCTGCAGGGACAGAGGAAGGTGGTAACTGGATTGATAAGGTCCTAGCTGTGCAGACAGGTGGCACCGAACAGCAGAAATGTTGCCAATATTTAGCCAGGAACACACTTTTTTCTTCTGCTTTCTTATACAGAGACTGTGTGGAGACCTGCCCAAGCACCTGCTCACTGCAGTGGGGAGTTTGCCGATGAGTCCCCCAAACAAAACTGGGACAGTTCTGTGGTGTTAAGATTTTGTGCATCCCAGCAAGAGAGGAGATACTTCCTGACAGGTAATTGGTGCCTACCTGAAATACTCCAAACAGTTTTTCCTTCTCCCTCCTTGTACTCTGACAGTGGAGTCTCAGCTACTTTTAAGCTAGAAGGTGCAGGTATCCTCTTAGCTAAACCTTCTTGCAATTTGTTAAGCTTGGCAAAAGCAAAGCCGCTGAGGAATAATTTGTTATGCAATAGTCCAGCAGGATTTAAACACAGCTGCCAGTTTTAGAGCATAAAATACATTTCTGAAGTTCATTGCTAATGCTCCTGAGGAAGTGGAGCCCTGTGACACCCTAGCATCTTGTGTTCTTTTGCATTATTTCCCAAATGTTTTAATTTCTTCAACAATCACAGCTAGATGCTTCGGTGTGCCCTTGAGCTCATAGCTGGATACAGGTGCTTGAGAATATTGCGAGCACTCAGAAAGCTCTGCTTTGTTTCTCCATAGCGCACTGTTCTCACTGCTTCCTCCTGGCAGATTTGCAGATGAGGGCACATTTGCAAAAATGATCCTAAATTCCCACCCTGTCAAATATAAGAGGACTCATTTCACTCCTAATGAACCCTTTTTTCTGGGTGGCTGTAGCACCATCTTAGATCCACTCTGCTCAGCTGTCCATGGGCTGCAGCAGATGGAGAGTAACAGAAGGCTCTGCTTCCACAGAAGGCTGTTGTCTGGGCAAGTGTCTGTCTCCTGAAAGCACAGGTAAGCCATGCCATGCTGTGCCCATCAACTTGTTTTTTTCACAGTCTCTTTCCTCTTTCATCTTTCTGCTCTTATTTACGCACAGGATCGCTGTAACTTCTTTCTCCCAGGAGTCCATCTAGAAAAAGACAAAAGAAATGAGCTACAGCTTTACCTGCTGAGGTTGAGGATATCTGCATCATTCTGTGATCATCTATCACAAACAAAATCGTCTCTGAGGGGCCTATAGAATACCTTATGAAACACTGTGAAAGCCAAAGTAGAAGTTTGCTGATGTGCACCAACAGAGTTTGGCCCTGAGACTAAACATTGTTTGAGCTCTCTGTTTGCCATGATTCAAACAGAGGTCTCTCAATAGCATCTTCAAGCAGCTAATGCAGCTTCCAACACTTTGCTCAGATCATCAATGATAATTCATAGAATCACAGAACTGTCAGCACTCAAAGGGATCTCAAGAATCATCTAGTTTCAACCCCCCTGCTATGGGCAGGGACACCTCACCCTAAATCAGGTTGCTCAGAGTACCACCCAGTCTGGCTTTAAAAATTTCCAGAGATGTGGCTTCCACTACCTCCCTGGGCAACCTGTTCCAGTGTCTCACCACCCTCATGGTGAAGAACTTCTTCCTAACATTCAATTCCTCCCCTTCCAATCTCCATTATCATTGGGCTGACTTGCAACATGAGCAGGTGGCAGTAGACTGCAGAACTTACCCATCCAGCTGCCAAGGATGGTGGAGAAGATAGTTTTCATGCTGCTGTCCTCCATCTCAGTGAAAGAAAGGTAGTTGAAATGGCGAGTGAAGCGTGGAGTGACAGCATTCCTTCCCCCCCCAGGAGGTCCCATGGCACAGACAAAACTAATGTCTACCAGCTTCTTGAAAGTACCTTGAAGAATGCAACATGAGGAATGAATGCCGAGTTATGGCCAAGACTCTCGCCACAGACCTCCACAGCAGGTACAGGTATCTAACAACAGGCGGAAGGGACGTGGGTCATACCGATCTGTCTCCTGTCGTACCAGCCCTGGTGGTCCATCCACTGCCGCAGCAGCTCGATGGGTGGCTGAGCACCATACTTCTCCAGCATGGGCATGTTCAAGTCATCAATACAAAAGATGAAGTTCTTCCCAACTGGAGGCCTGAACACACCCTTCTGCCTGCAAGGACAGAAAGAGGATGGGCTGCCTGGCAACCAGCAGGTGGCTGAGTCACCAGCCCTGCCAGTGTTTGGAGGTCATCTGGATGTGCTGCTTGGGGATATGGTTTAGGGTAGGGATATTGGTTGGACTTGGTGATCTTGAGGGTCTTTCCAACCTGGATGTTTCTGTGGTTCTGTGAAAGGCCACAGGACAGCTCCTATCACAAAGGCACTCCTAACTTGATCCAAACCCACTTCTGTCTCCAGAGTCTGTGTGACCATGTGGGGCCACAGGACAGTTCCTATCACAAAGGCACTCCTAACTTGATCCAAACCCATTTCTGTGTCCAGAATCTTCCTGGCTCACCAGTTTCAGCTGTCCTTATACAGACCCCTTTTTATGGGCCTTTGTCCAGAGAAGACCTGGAGTAATGTTTGAGGCACTGGCTTCTTTTCAAACACAAGTGAAATCTTCTCTACTTATGCACTATGTCAATAAATAAATGGGTGCAAATAAAAGCAGAGCTTGAGCCTGTGAATATCTTGTAAACTCTAAACGGCTGGCTGATGAGAGAGGCAAAAAAGAAGTTGTTAAACATGAGGTGTGGGACTGAGAGTCAGCAACCACATTCTCTCCCCTCTTCAGTCATATGAAGATCCTACACCAGGGTTTGCAAACACCTGTGCTGTGAACTGTAGTATTTCTGGGATAATCAGAACTAGAGTAACTTTTACAAACTCTCACTAATGCCTCTCATTTTTTTGTCATTGTACGAAATTATTACTGACTCTCACAACCCCTCCTCAGATTTGCTGTGTCCCCTGCTTGTTATCCACAGTCGTATGTGCTCATGGTCCCTTCAGACAAAACTAAGTGGCCAGGCTGATAGCAGCACCAAGCTCAGGGATACTGCCTTTGCAAACACAGAAGGGAAACTTGCCTCTTATCCAGCTTGCTGTCGATGAGATCCTGGGTTTGGTTAGCAGAGGTATGTGCTGAAAACATCGGTAACTGTGTGATGTACCTGCAAGGCAACTTCTCCAAAAGCTTGTCTGTGACTGTAAGAGTTTTCCCACTACCTGTGGGACCGATGCAGAGAACCTAGAAGCGCCATCAGCAGGTAGGCATTCAAAGGCTGGGAGAAGACAGAAGGCTCACTGCTTTAGAACAAGAGGGAATGGCCTCAAGCTGTGACTGGGTAGGTTTAGACTGGAAATTGGGAAACATTGTTTTACAGAAAGAGTGGTCAGGCACTGGAATGGGCTGCTCAGGGAGGAGGCTGAGTCACCAGCCCTGGATGTGTTTAAAAGCCGTTTGGATGTGATGCTTGAGGATATGGTTTAAGGGTGAGCTTTGTAGAGTAGAGACAATGGTTGGACTTGGTGATCCTGGGGGCCTTTTCCAACTGGAATGTTTCTGTGATTCAGTAAGGACAGCTGCTCAACAGACCTCTCTGTGTGGGAGGAATCCAGTGTGACGGATTGAAGCTGGTACTCCAGCCTAGTTCTTAAGTACCAACAAGAACAGGAACTTTCTGGAGATATTTGAGTAGAAGGTAAATAAAGTAAGGGATTGGATACAGAAGAACAATAATAGATAGGTCTGTATTATTCCACTGGACTGTTGATTAGGGTAGCATTTGCTGCACTAACTATTGTTTCTCCTTTTTCTCTTCTTCTCTCTGGCTGCTGCTGGCTGGTGCTTTTGCATGGCTTTGCTGACCTTGACTGAGACTCTTGTTATGGCTAAGTAGCAGCAGGGTTTTCTCTCTGTTTTCTCTTTTCCCTCATACAAGGAGGGGAAATCAGTACAGGGGGGGTCCTTGTATTGTTTCTGAATTGTAAATATAAGTAGATATATTTTGTACATATCCATTGCATTTTATACTTCTAGATTTTAGCTTACTTTTGTAAATATAACTTTCATGTTGCTTCCAAGTTCTGAGTTTGCTTGGTAATTTACTCTAGGGGTAAATGCCAATTTGGTGGGGGTCAAATCCAATCCACTACATCCAGCCAGAGAAGCAGAACAATAGGAAATGGGTAGAGATGGATGGTGATGGACTACTGTGCTGGTTTGAGGCTAACTGGAACACTCTGATGAGTGATCAGTGGTTGTAAAAAGAAAATAATGATGAAGTCTATATCATTCATTGGTTTGCTGAAAGATAAAAAGCCAAAAAGTAAACAATCCCACTCTGTTCTGGGATGCAGCCTCCTTTCACTTCTCCTTTGTTCTGCTCTAATATTTGTTCCAGTGGGAAGTGTCCCTGCCTATGGCAGGGGGGGTTGGAAGTAGATGATCTTTGAGGTCACTTCCAACTTAAACCATTCCACGACTCTAACATGCCTCCACCAGCAAATAACAACATAAGCTTTGCTGGTCCTTTTTGTTTGTCTGTCTGGGAAAGTAGAAGGAGAAAGAGAGGGTAGACAGAGTAGCTTTGAGTCCCTTCTGAGCAGTTTTCTTTGTCCAGGAGGGAGTTTGGACTTCTGTATTACTTCTAATTTGTATATAATTGTGAATACTTGTAAATATAGCTTTATCTTACTTCCAAAAAGTCTGAGCTGGTCTGCCAAATATCAGTAGTGGTGGGGGAAAGGGTCCTGACCCACCACAACTACCTAGCAATTGCTGCACTTTAATGGAGCAACTGCATGCTGATGATTCTTTGGGGCACCAGTCTGTGTGGCTTAGGCACGGGTTTGAGCAGTGACATGGGAGTGGGAAATGATCTCAAAGTATCAGGTAGCTGTTAGGTTCTGACTGCAGGGGGAGAGCGAAAGGTACTCCTGTTAAAGAGAACAAGGTTGAATCTAAGCATTGAAGACAAGGCAGGACACCTACTGGCTTATGGTTCACGAGCAGCAGCTCTAGCAGATGGGCCATTTGGACTGTGTTCATCGTGGGCACAATAATGTCACAGAAGTTGGTACCAGGAACCACGGTGAACTTGGCTGTAGGGTCCAGCCACTTCTCCCAGCACACCTGAAAGGTGTGAGTGTGGTTAGAGGAGGCAGCTGCATCTATTCCCGATCTTAAAACTATTTTTGCAGTGTTTTCCCTAACAAAGCTCCGTGAGGTAGCTCAGATTCTGATGAGGACTTCAGGGTTCTGTCTAGTCTTGTCAGCATCACCTTCCTGTGTGGCAATACTGCGTCTGACTCTCTTAGGATAGAGGCAGCCTAAGAGTTAGAAATTATTGCCCCAGCAGCAACACACCTGCCTTCTGAAAACCAGGATCAAAGAGGGATGGAACGCTTGTGGTACCTGCAAAAACTGAAAGCCTGTCCTAGGGTAACTCACCCTGCAAGTGCTCCCAGCACAGAGGGCCAAAGAAGGCTTAGCTGGGATCCTGTCTTCACGTTTGGTGCCATTATCTGTGTTGTACTCAGGCACTCAGGTTTTGTGCTCGAGCAAGACACGGATGACTTGTGCTAGAATCAAGTCACAGACTGACCTCCCTGAGGACATTACACAGGTGAGAGAGAGGCTGTGCCAGAGACGTGCTGGAGAGCACTGAGAAAATGCACATCACTGACTACCCCATGTGGCCTTCCCATAGACACGATCCTGGCAGCTTCTGCTAAGCATCTCATGCTCTTGTAGGGCTCTCTACTTTACTCTGATTCCAGGAAGGGGAAGAATTCTGCCCCCCCCCCCCCCCCTTTTATTTTCTTTCAGCCCAGAGGCTAGTGACTGTCAGTCAGACAGCCCTTGCATGCCCTACTGCTCTGCTGTCTCCTGTGGAAAAGATGCATATTTGTCTGTCCTGCTCCTTCTCCAGACTCTGCTGCACACAGCTCTCCTGCTGTTGTGCACTGCTTTCTAACACAGACAGGAACTGCCATCTGAGCATCTCCCCATCCTCCTCCAGCAGCTACACCTGTAGAGCCCTCTCACTTTGCTGAGCACTTGCAGAGGCATTCAGGTCTGAATTAACCAGGTCTTGTCTTGGATTGGAAATACCTGCTTCACAACCCCGAGGGCAAGAAACTGCCTACTTCCTTTAAGTTTTATTTCACATTCAGCATTTTCACTTGGTTCCTATAGGCCTTTTTTATTTGCCCTTTATGAGAAAAATCCTACCAGAACCTGCAGGACTGTGTTGCTTCCTGGCACTGCCTCCCCAAAGGATTTCCCAGCTTGGAGCTGAAAGTGAAGTATTTTACCTCTCTAATGACCTCCTCATCTAGATCATCTTCAGCACTGCTAAGCCCAGCATCACACAGTTTATAGTCATAAACCAGTCCTTCTTCTGGGAAAAGCAACTGGATCTGTCAGAATAAAGCTGTGGTGAACCTGGCTGCCACAACTGCATTGACAAGAGGGTCTGCACTACTGCAAGGCAGACTTTGCTAATGGGATGCTGTCCAGGCCAGGCAGGCCAGATCTTCCAATTCCAAAGGTTCTTTCAAGTCTGAGGCAGACCCCAAGAGGAAGCTCATCCAAAGCTTCCAGGCATTCAGGAAGATCTGATTCCCATTCCTCACTACTAGTTCCTCTCTGAGAGAGGATCTGTTTTTCCTTTACTCACCTTTTCTTTTGCCATCTTCTCCCTCAGTCAGAAGCTGAAGGCCACATGACCCTGGAAATCTCCAGTGGCACCCATGCTGCAGATCAAGGCAAATATAAACCAGGGCTCAATCAGCTCTCCAATACGAGCTGCTTTCTCCTGGGAAATAATCCTGATTCCCTGAGAACCAGAGAAGAGCAAAGTAAAGTTCTCAGGCATGATTAAGGTACACAAAAGGAAAACTCTTCTTAATGCGCTGTTTTTTTTCCACAGGCCTTGTTAATGTATTCTGTGGATTAAAACTTGTTGTTTCACTGATGTACTTGAGGGACTCCCCTTGCTGAACTAATGTCACTCAAGAGGGGCTGTGAGAAGAATTTATTCTTTAGTTTTTAATTTGAAAATTGTCCAGCATTCTTCAGTGCTAATTCTCAAAGGACCTGCAATCAGAAGTGCATCACTGCTCAGCTCTGATCTCTGCTTTCCACACTTTCTCCAACTCCTTCTGCTACAAATAAAAGCGAATCTTTTCCCTCCAGGCTGCTAGGCACGGAGCTTTTCTTTTGCTCTTTCACTAGGCAAAGCATAACCATTCCAGGTTTACCTGTGCTTTGCAAGATGTTGTGTTACCTTCTGCCACACAGATGAGTTACAGCATGTCCTTTCTGCATCAACACCTTGTTTTCTGGTGCTGAACCCTCAGCATGACTTAGTGCCCTTAAAAATTACAGGCAAAAATTATATAGATGGTAAAATACTACCTTAGTGGGGATGAAAGGCTGAAACAAACATTCCAAGAGCATGAGGGGGCTCCTTGTAAGGTTACTATCTGTTGAGGCAATAATCTCCTTCACAAAGTTCCGGACAAAGCTGATGGCCTCCTGTAAGGAGTGGCAAGAACAGGTCACTGTTATCATCCAACATATTTGACTTTGATTTTACCTGCTAGGGTTCTGGTTTCTCCTTGCCTCCCTGTAGACTACATTTAACAGGGTGGATATGACTGAGAACATTGCCATTTCCTGCTGTGTCCCAGGTACCACTGTTTTGACTGGAAAGAACCCCCCTTGGTTCAGTCTTAACCCCAGGAAACTTCTGGGCCTGCCTTTCGGTCCTGTGCATTTATGTTGTGTATTTTGTGCCATCACTGCTGTTAAATGGCTTGCTCTCTTCACAGCTTTCCTCTGCAGCTCCAGGTTATTCATTAAAATAATGACTTAGGGGCAGAGTAGAAATAGGAAGACCTGTTCTTACAACTTTCTCCCTGGAGTTACTCCATTGTAAGCAACAGAGCGGTACCAGGGATCATTTTGCCCAGAAGATAATTTAAAAATGAATAAAGCAAACTATAATGACCAGCAAAACTAAGTCACATCTGCAGGGAACAGCAAATAACATCTACTAAACCCGGGGGTTTGCACACTGGTAGTCTGAAGTGTTCCCACAACGGTGTTTGAATCCAGGCTTGACGAGTCTGGGCTGGCTGGTATCTCAGCTGATGAGCTCCAAGCCATGGTAAGGCTGCTGCAGCAGCATGGTAACTCACCCTGAGGAATCTCCTGAAGAGAGATGCTAGCTGCCTTGAGAAGGGCTGCATGACACTTGGGATTTTTTGCAGCCAGCACTGGATGAAAGGCTCCAGCCCCAAGATGCTGGGTTCCAGGTAAACCATGCCACAGCGGGAGACTGTGGCAGGGGAAGCAACGGCCAGATCCTGGACTTCAAACATCATGGTCATGCTCTGGAAACTGCAAAAGTGAAGAAAGGAAGATAAGGACACGATTGCTTCTGTTGTTTCTTTTGGCAAAACTGGGTGAAGCTGCAACCTTTCCCTTTGTTGCAGGAGCCCTCTTTTTGTCACGTTTGTGCAGCTCAGTAGGCGTCTGGCCAACACAGAACCGCTACTGGGACACAGCCTGCCATGCAAGTCCATCACAGGCATCGAGTGAAAAGTACAAGGCGAATGTGTTCCAAGAGGGAGGCAGGAAAACAAACAACAGGGAGCAAAAGCAGAAGGGATGAGTTACCGGTGACAGTTTGATGATTTCCCCTGAGCTAAGACACAGCTTCTTATTGTCATCTAGCACTGTGTTCATGTTCTCAATCCACAAAGCATCAACTGGCCCATCAAACATGTACCACTTCTTGTTGCTGTCAGTGGCTGCAGCTCCACGCCGGATGAGTGAGGAAAGGATCCCATCTGTCCTGAAAGGTGGGAGGAAGACAGGGCTTGGTCTGTTCTGGTTTTGCTGAAATGGATGACAAACCTTCCACCACATAAGGCAACAGAGCCAGAATCTTACCCTGGTTCATGTACCCAAGGATACCTGTGCCTCACTTGTTGATGAGCTGCACAAAGGTAATTTTTATTTTACTGAGACATACATCCCAGCCTAAGCATCACCATGAAACAATTTCTGTGGGCATTAGGATCTGGACTTTGTCTCATCGAACTATAAAATGCCAAGCTTTCCTTTAGCATCTCTCTCCTCAGTGAAAAGTAAAGTAAAGAGGCCTTCTTAACATCCAGTTCAGGTCACAGGTGGCTTATCTTTTCTCTGGAGGTGCCTCTTTTTCTCTACCAAGTGTGAAGAGAGATTCAAGACAGCTACTCTGTTAATTCAGATGCTTCAGTTGGGTAACTATAGGTTACGAGGAGGAATCCAGGCTAAGGAGCATGACCCTCTTGATAACTGAAGTTTCCCATCCTCAGCTGCCTGTGAATCCAGGTGGTGTTGGGGCTGGCAAACAGGGGAGCAGACACAAGAAATGCTGGCTGTTGACAGCAAGAATTTAATCTGTATGTGGAAACCTGGAGCTCAGTTTCTGTTTGGGCCCTGGACTCTACTCCCATTATTAAATAATTATCTGTTATTTTTATAGTGCAGGGTATTATTACTGAGATGAAGGGAAAACAGTCTGTTCTAAGGCTCAGCTGATTAAAACAGATGGATTTGTCTGTAAATACATTTTACATGGCTGCTGTATTTTTCTTTTTGTCATGTTGCTGTGTCTGTGTGCTGCCCTTGGGTAGAGTCACACCATAAATAAACTGTCGAGCTTAACTGGAATATCCTAGGAAATGTCCTTCAGTAAAGCTGCACCAGAGCCCAGCTTGGGAAGCTCCAAGTCTCACCATCAGTAATGCCTACTTGCTTGCATTTTTCCTAGAGGTAGTTATGTTCACCATTTATTTAGCTTCCCTTGTTTTACAGGTGTAAGGGGTTAACCCTCCTGGGTAAGTGGTCTTGACCTTGACCCTAGGTCCTCCTGACTTGTCCCCAGGGATGGGTCCAACCCTTTGTCCTGGTGTGGTGGTTAGCCCACTCCCACTTCCTGTCTACCCCCTGTAAAAAGAGAGGAACTTCCTGTTTCGTTCTCTCTCATCCTGCATCCCTGCTTGTCAGCATCACATTCTTGTCTCCTGCTGCTCTTTGTTTACCACGTGGCCATAATCCATGAGGCAGAGAAAACCCATTGCCATCAATCTATATATTATGCCATCAATATGTATATTATATATACATATATATATATAATATTTTTTCCCTTCTCTATACTCTTTTGTAACTCCCCTACCTCAAATACCTTTTATTTACTGTTAAAGTTTTCTCTTCTAACTTCCAAATCAAAGTGAGACTATTTATTTGGATGTGCTTTACCTTTTCCTCTCTACATCTAATTCCTTTTCTTTGAAAAAAAAGGGGAAGAGGGAAAGGCATCCTATCAATTGTTATTGGTTCTGTTAACTATGTTTGAGTCTCTGGGCAATTTAAACTAGAACCGAGATAACAGGACACAGTCTTTAGCTTTGTCCCTGAGCAAGTGGTGGGTGACAGGGCCAAAGGGAGATTCACACTGCTTCTCACACTTCAGCTTCTGGATAAAGCAAGCTGCAAAGTCAAACTCAGGTCACATATGGAAACATAAGCCGTAAGACCCAGCTGTCAAGAGAGCAAATGGACTATTGGTTCTTGCTCCCAAACCATGTAAGCAAGCAGGAGCCCTGGTAACGGGAATGAAATGCCTCTCTAGGGCTGGAAGTCATTCCTCATCATTCAAGGCCACCAGTGTATTTATACAGAACAATTCAAGTGCACAGGGCAGGGGTCACTCTTCTTCAGAAGCAAAGCAAGTGTTTTTAAGCTGCTGTATCTTAGAGCAGGGGGATGTGCTCCAAAGCAATTGAATTATTCCTTGTTAGGCAGTTAATGCTGCGAGCTGAGCTGCAGTAGCTGTCTGGGCATGTGCTGGCAGCCGGGCTAAGCACACAATAAAGGATGTCAGCTTAAATGGCCGTGACTGGCTATTGTAGCTTGGTGAGGATAAGGACTTGATTGCTTCTGGGTTTATGCCACTATCCTACACAGCTCTCGGCCTTGAAGAGAAGACGCTCAGGACCAGAAGAAAAGTGTTTCCCGTCTGGAAGGAAGGAAAGCAGGCTTTGTACTTTACCACTCATGCGTTAGCAAGTTGAACTCTCCATAAAGCTGGCCCATTGTGATGGATTTGGGATTCAGTACAAAGTAGCTGACTGCTTCGTAATTCCCACCACTGGCTGCAGGCTGACCTTTCAGTGATGTCATTGCAGCTGCCAGGACTTCATAACTCTGCAAAAGCAAGAGAGCAAGAGAATTAACTGCCATGGTTCCACGATGACAAAGCCATTGCTCTCACAGCAATTGCATTCAAAAGGCAGTGAGAAAGGAGGCATAGTGAAGGATAGTGCCATAGTAAGCAGATGCCTTGCTGTATTCACAGAAATGAAACATTCTAGGTGCAGGGAGGGAGGAAGTTAGATCTGCCATCCAAGAGGCCTGAAGCATCTCAAGATGTCAGAGTACATCTCAGCCTTAGAAATCCACAGCAGAGCTAATAAGCCTTGGTCTAATTTCCTAACTCAAAAGAGTGAACTACTAATACACTCCCCCATGGCTATAAATCAATACCAAGAGGCAGCATCTTGGTGCCCTGATTTCTGCCTGAGAGAAACTGAAAATGCTGGAGTGTGACTATTCTGTGAAGCTGAACTCCTTGGATCACTAGAAAGGTAACAGTTTTCTGGGGACAGCACAGTGTTTCAACCATACCTTTGTCTTCCCAGAACCTGCTGGCCCCACCAGCATAAGGCCATGACAAACTACAGTGGTTTCATAGAGCTGGATGCGCTTAGTCACAAAACCTGTAGAGGAAGATGATGCAGACTGGGTTTGGGACCAACTATCTCTCTCCTAGGGCAGGGTGCTGGACTAAAAGCCTGGTCTTAGTGGGAGCTTGTGGAGTCTTTCCCCTCACCATCAACATCCTTCAGATTCTCTTTGATGCAAGACTTGCGAATGGCTTCTTCCAGGATGCCATAATCAACAGGCTTTTCTTGGATCTGGGGAAACAAATCCGAGACAATACCATTGAAAAGCTTGAGATCATCCTGCAGGAACTTGGGTACGTTGGCATCCCTGATAGCCCGCAGACAGATCAGTTCCTGCAGAGATTTAAAACCTCTGAACTTCAAAGATCCTGACTCTTTTATGTGGCTGCAGAAGAGGCCCCATAAGTCCCCTACAGTGTGAAGTATAAGGACATTTACCTCATCCATAGCAGGATTTTCTCTTTTAAGGTTGACAGCTGTTGAGATGACAGTCTTCACAGCTCTCATCCCAAAGTCATAGTGGTCCTGGAAAAGGATCAGAGGAAATGATCTCATCAGACACAGGAGCAGCACCTAAAAAAGAGTGAACCTATGCACACAGTCAGTCAGCAGATAAGAAAAGAGAGTTATGCCTTCAGAACAACTACTCTTTTACCCAGGTCTGCTCTCAGGATCCTTCACACAACTAACTAGTCCTCAGCTGTACAGACCATAGGTGAGGAAGATGAGAATAACTGGATGGTGACATATTCTCAATAGAGGGAGAAGCAGGCAGGACTGCCTGGCTCAACTGTCTTGCCATGCAACCCTACCTAGGACTGAAGGTTAATGCAGGTCCAGTCACAGGAAGAGAAATGAGAATTAGAAAGGAAAGAGGCAGATGAAGAATGGGTTTGTGACTTTTTGCGAGCCGCTATTGTGAGGCACCCAGAGAACCATTCATGTACTTTGTGCCTAGGCTGAGAAAGCCTCACGTATGAAAAACAGTCATGGACGTGAAGGAATCTACCTGGGTGCTGAGCTGCTCAGACAATAGTTTGAAAGTTGTAGTGATCTTCTTTGCAAGGACTTTGGCTTCATTAAACCCAAAGGAGTAGAGTGAAATCTCAGCAATCATGGAGTAATCTGGGACCATCATAGCCACAGGACGAAAGAGAGCCTGAAACAGTTCCAACACAAGATCATATTGCTGCTTGTTTGCTACTTTTCCCCCCAGACTGAAAACTCTGAGCATCTATCCCAAAGTGTTTAGAGGACACAGCAGGAGTATGTCTGGCACCTGTCAGGGCAGCATGCCTGCAGACTGCAATCTGAGGAGTGTCATTTGCTTACAGATGTGTTTCAAGTGTTAAAGTGATCCCAGAAACTTTCCAAAAGCATCACATCCTAATCTTTACCAGGGACATGCTGGTGCTCTGGGTAGCCTGCAGCACCTGCTTCTTTCTGTCTGTCCTCCTTACCTTCAGGTTATCAGGCAGTTCAGTGCGCCCAGCATACCCTGGGTTCATCGTGATGAAGACTGCACAGGATGGGACCAGAGGGATCTCTGTGCCTTCAAACATGAAGTGATCCACCTAGAAAATTAAAACCAGGATCATCCTCAAAGAAGAGACCCTGACCTGCAAATTAAATAATGCAGCAGTATCTTCCAAGAGGAAACTCATGGCTTTCAGCAGTCAAATTATCATGCATGGACACAGACAGCTGCCCACAACTGCAGTGACTCAGTCTGGACCCACTGGAAGAATCCAGTACTACCAGCAATATTTTATCCTGTTTAAGACACTGGGCTCATGGAAGATTTACTGATAGGATACTTTTTTTTTTGGCTCTTGAACAGACTTCTATCCCTCCAGCTGTAAACAAACATCCTTCCATTTATTCTGCAGTAGAGATTGGACCTGAATTAATTCATGGCAGGGAGGGCAAAGAGAAACCTAAATCCTTTTTAAAGCTGTGTAGGTAGTAATTTCAGATGGGGGATAAAGTAATGCAGAAGTCAAGCCAAAGTCAAGGAGATTCAGGTCTTAACCTCTCTGAGTCTCCAGAGAACAAAGTAGAAGCTGGCTGCCAGACTGGCTGACAGCTGAGTCTCCACATAAAGGCAACAATTCACTTAATGGTGCAGTTCTGTGTCTGTGTGAGTGTATATTTTGCTGCACATATTGGGTTTTGTGAATCCACTAAAGCTTGGATAACACATTTAGACAAACATGGTGCAGAACAGCTCATGGCAGAGCACTGGCTGCCTTTATCACAGCTCCAACTTGTATCAGCTTGGTGGATCTGTATCAGAGTGTCTCCCACACCAAAGTCTGTTGGCACTGCAGCTCAAGCTGAGACACTTGAGAGTGTGGGCAACTGTGGCGGCACAGACCAGGGTGAAGTTACAAAACCCACCCAGGATGCTGACTATGTAACAGCCTATATGATGTTTCTCAGGCCTCTCCAAGTTCAAATAGGTCTGAGCTGCCCTCAAGCAGCAAAGGTAGTCCTTTGTGGAGATGCATGCAAAAGCCAAGGACTTGCTTACACTAGCTTAAGTGGAGATTTTTTGGTCTGCCTTTGTATCCAGATGTTCATTACATACCCTCTGCTGCTGTGCTTTCCGAATGGTTGTGATCTGCTGGGCCACCACAGACAGCACCTCGATATCAATGCGGTTGAATGCACCAAAGCAAGCCCATGCACTGGAGCTGGGCAAGGAGGGAAAAACAAGGGGAGTCAGGAACACCACATGGGAGCAAACTCACAGTCAAACATTCAGCTGGATCTAGAAATTATAAATCAACGTACCAGGGAGACAGCACAGAGATAAGAAGTGAACCTAAAAGGTCCCTAATGTCCCACAGCAATGTACTGGCAGAGTGGAAAAGGCTGTAGCCCCTCACCTTGAGTAAGCATCTCAGGCCATGTGACAAATGGGAAGCTGCACAGTCCCTGCAAGGTTATGGCAATGTCTGATCCTACAGCATGGGACAAACCCTGTGTGTTACAGATTTGGGCTCAACAGAGGTGTGATGTTGAATTCCTGTTTTCTACCTGAGCTAGAATTGAGACATCTCTTAAGTCCATTTTTCAGAGCTTGGAGGACTATATGTAAAGCTGGAAGCATGTGTATGAGGAAGGTGATCTTCCCACAAGGCATGGTAAGTTAAATTACTTACAAAGAAAACATCTGAGAAAAGAATGTCAGCTTTTGTTGGAGTAACTAATTCAGATTCACCAGTGTGCAACAGACTAATTGGAGCAGGTCTGTTTGAAATGTAGAGAAGAGAGAAGCTTCTCTGAGAGGATCCCTCAGGGCTTAGAGCAGTCTCTCTTGGCGGCTCAATTTTGGATACACTCAGCAGATTCTCTCCTTCTTAAGATTAAGCAGCTTGTGGGCTGAATCTCAGTCCAAATTGTATGACATTAAAACAAAGGCCAGAGCTGCAAACATTTGCACAGGCGTCTAACAAAGGATTAGTGGATTGGTGCAAAGCATTTGAATTTTGCCTTAAATGAACAGGATCTCTCTTTATCCCTTTTTAAATTTGATTGGCTGATCTGTTTCTCCCTTCTGACAGAAATTTTCTAACTGGGCTCATTCTGGAACACAGTAACCCTCTTCCTAGGGCTCTGCTTATTCTTCTGGGCTGCTATGAAAAATACCCACCAATTCCCAGTGGCCAACATCCCTGTATCCTACCCACCCCTTGCTCATGACCTGCAGCATTTTCATTGTACCTGGCTAGTCCCTTGAAAAACTTCCCCATTTCCATAAAGTCAAGCTGGTCAGTGCAGCTGAACACTACTGTTTGGATTGCCAGTGCTTTGCCCAAATCTGTTTTGCCTGTTCCTGCTGGTCCTGCAAGTGCTCCTCCAAATTTCAGGTGCAGAGCTGCTGTAAGTGTCAGGTAACACCTACAAGAGACCAGATGATGAAAAGAGTTTTCACTACTGAGTTCAGTATGGGAGACATATGATCTACCCAGCTGGAGACAAGTAGGGCTCCATCCTTTATTGCTGTGTGGAACTGCTGGGATATGCAGCATTCTGCAAAGGAGTTAGCTATGTGGCCTTGATTAGTATTCACGAGGGCCAGCGTGGATAAATCTTTCTGCCACTGGCTACAAACTCACTCCCCAGAAAAAGGACAGTTACAAAAGGGTAAAAATATTATTGCTGCTATTCTAGAGTATTAGATGCCCCCATCTACTGGTTTGTAGAAGAGCTCCTTAGCTATCAGGTAGCAATTGTACATGAGTCAGAGCATTACATTAAGAATGAGGAGAGTGAAAGCAATGTCTAAGCACTGATGGCTAGGAATGCAGCAGAGCCAGTGCCAGGGTGCTCCTATGCCCTCATCTCAGGTAGTTCTTTCCTGTACAAACAATTTCTATTTACACACATTAAGCAGTAAGACTGGAATGGTCAGAGGCTTGTTTATCCAGGAGGGGGAAAAAAAACCCCACTTGTTAGCCAGAAAACAATCACCTTACCTGTCAGTGAGGGGTGTGATAACCAGGCGGCCACTGTTGCCCAGATACTCATAGCCATACACAAATTCAGCATTGACTGCTCTGATGTACAGGTCCCCCTTCATCCAGCAGTATCTAGTGAGTGAATGTGACAAGAGAAAGATAAACACTGGCTGGCTGACAGTACAACAGCTCAGAAGACTACATCCTGCAGGTCTGGAGTCCTGCATGTCAAGGGATCTACCTCTCAAGATAAGAAAGGATAAAGTAACACACCAGAGTGGACAGGAGTTCTCACAGGACCTGAAATTGGAGGTTCTATCAAGTGTTGCACTCCCTGATCAGGAGCATGTCCTTTCAGAGTGAGGCTGTGAAACACCATGGCTTAGTCTACATTGCCAGAGTGAATGCCATCAAAACTAGGTCTGTCTCTGGTGCCTTGGAACTGGCATGCTTAGCAGACTTCAATCCCACTCCTCATAGAGATGGTAAAGGCCACTGAGGAATACTGCTTACAGACTATGGAAACTCTTGCATCTGTTCATCATTGACATGGCTGATGGGTAAGGAGAATGAAGACTGCCCAGGAAGGCCAGGTGAGGTTCAACAGGTGAGCTCTCTACCTGAGCTGGGAGATCCACTCGAAATCATTCAAGCTTGTCACATTCTGCTCAATCAGCTTGGCTGCAACGTCCTTGGCATGGACCTCAATCACAACCAGAGCTGACAACACTGCACGCTGCATCCTGGACAGGTTTCCACGAACCATGGCAACCAAATCACCCAGCTGGGGAAGGAGAAGAAAGCCTCTGAAGCAATCCATACCCCAAAGACCCAGGCTGTACTAGCACAATGCAACCACTTATGGCATGTTATGTCCAGATCATAGGCTGTGTCCAGGCAACTTCTGCCTATTCTCTTGTCAGAGACACAAATAACTGTTCAGAAAGCAAATACTGCTCAGAGCCAATTTTTGCCTCCTCCATTACCATGTTCAGGTGAAATCAAAGTGCCAGAGCCACCAAGAGGCCCAGAGACTATCTCCCAGGTGCAAGGAACACATAATAATGCAGTTTTACTTTGATTTGTCCATCATTTCCGTTTTCCTCCATCTCTGCCTTCCTATGTATCCCTGGAGAAGTTACCTTTCGTATTCTGTCATCAGGTCATGATCATATTATGAGTCCTGTACATTATTTGAGTTTATGATGACAGACAAAGGTGGTAAGAACCTGTTTTTTTACACCTGGCTTTCAGCTGTGCTATGCAGGAATGAATCTCTGTTTCTCCAACAGCCCTATTCTGGCTGTATGTATAAGTTCTCTAAGGTCTGATGATTGAAAAGTCTCCATCTGTCAAAATCTCACTCTTATACTCATTTTCATACCTGAGCACTCAGCTGTGGGAAAAGCCTGCTGGACAAATCTCCAGTTTCCAGAGCTTCAGACACTTGCTTTGTCCAGAAAATCTGGCAGCCAGCTATGACCACTTGGCCAGGCCACTGCAGGACCCATGTAGTTCGTGGAGTCTTTGAAAAGGAAGAAAATTCAAACAAGCAGCTGTAAACCAACATTTTTTTTGCCTAGTATTTCTACATGTTCCTGCTCTGACATGAATCTGTGAGTCTCAGAAGTGTACTTTCCCTTTTCCAGGCTGTCTCAACTGTCCTTGTTTCTCATTTTGTTTTTTTTCAGCCTTTCTTCCTCCCTAGACCCAAATAAATCAAAAATTTCTATTGGTGCAACTTTAATACAAGAACTAGAGTCAAGATGCAGCTCCTGATGCAGCCCCTACCCTACTGTGTGAGACAAGAGAGCTCAAGAAGACAAAAGACAGTAGATCCTTATAAAGAGGAAGATGCCTGGAGAGAGGAAAAGAAATGGATTTGTATGGGACTGTTCTACAACATTGGGAACACTTCTGTGGCTGATAAATGAGTGTGCAGGGTCTGCATTCTTCTGGACCATTAACTGCTTGCCCATCTGTGCAGTCTGCACTTGACCCACACACAGTTGGAGAAAAGGTTGTATTTTAAAGCTAGTAGAATATCACAGATGTATCAGCCTCACCACTGGTGACCTCTATGGCAAGCCTGGAACCAAGACATCAGAGACCTGCCAGCCCATGACAAAAGGCTTACCTCTGGATAGACACCAACTGCTCCCTCTGTGCTGTCCTGTACGCTGCCTTTCATGGATTTCTCCACTTCCAGCAGCCACTCCTCCACGTTATCAGTGGGATAGATGGGAACATACAGCTTCACCTCTTCTCCTTCAGCAGAGTACATGTGTGTGATCTGTAGGTCCTCCTGGAAGAGAAGTTAACACAAGAAATGCAACAGGTGATGTGAATGGAGCATTTCCTTTCTATCCCTGTTTTCCTGCCACCGAGAGCCAGGCTGCTCTGGAGTACACTCATTAAAAATTTGGTGTCAAACTTTGGCTGTCAGTAGTAATAATCAAGTGTGTGACAGATGTGCAAAGTGACCTCTCCAAAAATAGAGAATAACTGTTAAGAAAACAAGAGATTCCCATTGTTGGTTTAACTTGAGTAAGGCAAATCAAATTATAGGTAGGAGGAACATTTCTCATTGCCTGTCTAGGATTCAAACAATTCCTGTTCAGTTCTGTAGATTCAAATCATTTCCCTTGAGGTCACAATGCCTGGTTTTAAGAATAAAATTTAACAGCTTCTTCAGGGCCCCAGCATTATCACTGAAAGTCCCCTTATTTATTCCAGTGGCTTTGCACTAGGTTCCCAGTTCAATTTCCTTTCTATTTTCCCAAGCTAATGACTAGGACATCGGCTTTAGTGTCTGAGTATTGTGGTGTGAGCTGTGACTAGCCATGGAGTCTAAAGTCTATTAGGAATAATAAAGAGGAAAAATAGAGCTATTTTTGGCTACCCCCAGCTCCTAAGCAGGGATGAAGGCAGAAACTTAATTCAGTTCAGACTTCTTCACTCCTTGTCCCTCCTGAGGCTGTCAGCATGAGTGGAATTTTACCCAAAGCAAGTGCCTGTGTGTAGACAGCTAAGTCTGGGCTATTTCTTTTGGTTTCCAGGCAGGGATGGACAGATATCTCCAGAGGGAGTGTTCTTCCTCCTAAGATAGATATCTAAGTGAAATTCTGACAGTTGCCCTTTGCAGATGCCCACTTTCCCTTCGGTGTGTAAAAGGCAATTGAAGGTGCTCATTTCATGGGCAGACACTCGGCTTTGAAATGTCTAAAGTGTGGTTGCTTGAATTCCACTCCAGGCCAGGCAGAACCTTGCAATGCCTATCTATGTACAGCTACAAGCTACAGAGTCACATATAGCACTTCCACACAGCAGCGTGCCTCCAAGTTCCCACGAGATCAGCTTCCCAAAGGTGGCCCAGGGCACTTAGGGTGCCTCCTCTGCCTACCTGTGCAACGTTCTCAAAGCATTTGTGGAGGTGTGGTTGCACAGCAGTGGGGTCTTTTGTCTGAGACAGTATTTCCAGCAGCTCATCATCTGAAAGGAAGTAGAACCTAGAAACACAGAGTGAGGCATGAGGGGAGGCTGTAGCATCAGGAACTAAATCCCGGCAAGATGAGGACAAAGCTAAAGACACTGTTTCTAACTACTCATTGATCTCTTTGTATTGCAATAGAAGAGCAGCAGCTATGGTCCAGACACCTACTCTTCTGTAGAGACAGACTTCTCTGTCTGCAGGAGCCAGTCATTACCATGCAAAGTGGGTTTAAATGAGAAGCAAACAACAGAAGTGTTCCTTCAGGAATAAGTGACAGAGGCGGATGGAGGTTTTCATTTCACCCCATCCTTTCTAGACAAATCCTGAGGCACAGCTCCACAACGATGCTATCGGACTGCCTTTAACTCACAGCATCTGTGCTTGCCTGTTTTCTCCCCATCAGATGGCAGCATTGAAAGGCACAGCCTTGCTTCTGTTTGCAGTCTCACGACAATATCCTAAGCTCAGATTGTTCTGCTTTTCCCTGGCAGACTGATCCAGAGTGAGCCTCTCATTTCATATTACCTGAACCAGAGAGCGTGACCCAGCTCACTGCAACTGGGGGTTACCTGGGAAAAGCAGCTCTCTTTGTCTCCAGATATTCACTCAGCCCCTTCTGCACAAGTTGAAGCAGTTTGTTACATTCCCGCAGTATCTCTAGCAGTGCAGGATCGGGGCATAAAGAAATCACCTATAAACAGAATGGAGAACAGAAGGAGCATCAAGATTCTGAGCATGTAGGAGATGAGGCCCTGGAGATAATTGGGTTGCCCAGTGAAGTTACTGATAGGATTTAAATGACTCATTCACAGGGGTACTTTCACAGGAGAGATCTGAAGAGGCGTGAACTTTGTGGGCAAGGAGGGGAAACAAAGCTTATGGATGTGACAAGCACATTTCTGGGCTCCCCTGCATACCAAGACTTCTAATATGGAATACAAGTGGTGATGGGAGTCCTGCAAAGTAGAGACTGGAGAGCTGAAGAGCACAGAGCACTGCTACCAGGACACAGAAGACAAAACAACAGCTTGGCACAGTTTAAAGAGTCAGTCCTGAGGAGCAATGGAAAGAGTTTATTTTATGGATTTGGATTATAACAGGGCTGACTGTAGGAGGCAGTCTGTGTTCTGAGGAGAAGTTATCTGGTGGGGTGGTGATCTTGGTGCAAGGTGTCACAGAGAATGACTCTGCCAGTTTGTACACCAGAATGAAAGGCCAAGTTCCAAGAGAAGAAACCTAACACACTGCCCTGGGCAAGGCTGCATCATTTACAGAGCACTGCTCATGTCCACACCCTTACAAAACAATGACTCAAAGGCAGGCCTTGTGTGAGCACAGCTCCAAGGAGTCGCACTGGTTTTCATCAAGGCACACACCTCACAGTTTTTGTTGGCATTGTTCATGATGTTCCTCCAGTCCCTATCCACGCTCTGGTAGTGCTGGCTTTCCAATGGGAGTTGTTTTTTTATGTCCTCTGAACTAAAGATGGGCTCCAAGTAGAGACAAGAGCGCTGGCAGTTCAGCCATTCTTCTAGGACATCCTAGTGGGAAGCAAGAAGAGCACGTGAGGACACCATGCTATGAGTATGTTTGACAAAATCATTCAAACTGAACCAGAATGTGTTGAAAAGAAAAAAGAGGTGATGCTGCACACAGACCTTCCACAATTCTAAAATCCACCTGCAGTGTCAGGAGCTGGAATTTCCTTCTCAAATAAATAACAATTTGCTAGCAATCTCCTTTGTTAACTGTTGTCAGCAGGCATCAGAATCAACACCCACCCGTTGAATGGCAGCAGTTTAGAAATAGGTGTAAGCCAATATTAGAGTACAAAGGGACTTCGTGGGGCTGGGTCAAATTTCTGTGGCTGTTTTTTCTGTTTCAGAGGGGACAGAGTGATGTGAGCATACAGGAAGATAGGGGTTTCATTTTGTGAAAGGAAAAAGAATGACAAATAAAATATGTCAGACTCTGCAATCCTGTCATATCCTCTCTCCTGTCCTGCCTGATGTGCTTCAGACCCAGGTTTATCGACAGAATTAAAACAGCACTCAGAATGAATGAAAAGCTAAACATTTTTACATCAGACAGGAAACTCTGGTTGTCAGGTATTCAAAAGAGGAGAGAATTAGGTTGGAAGAACATCTTCCTCCTCCATGGAAAATACAAGGAACCTGCCCAACACTGCATAGCAGCTCAAGTGCCTCAGTTACATGATGCAGTCTACTGTTCCCTGAGCAGCAGCTGTCACTAGACCTAGCATGAGGTGTGGCTTTCCAGTAACACAGACAATAGTGTTTGTCATACTCCATCAGGTCACCCTGGTAAGCCCCTTCCCAGAAGGGGATTCATGGGCCAAAGGCTGGGTGAAAACATGGATAACATCAGAGTCAAACCCACACAGTAAAGACTAAGCTGCCTTAGGACTTAGAGCAGCACTTCTGTACTCTCATGAGTAGGCTACCACTCTAGCAGACCCAAACATCCCCAGATGGTAAGCACCAACAAAGAGAGAAAGGCAGTTAGGAGTAACAGGTAACAATACTGCCATGCATCAAACACCAGAATTTACACAGAGTTCTCTAGTCAGATGCTTGTACTGGAATTTCTCTCCTGCAGCAAAAAGCTATTCTGCAGGCCGAGTTGTGCTGGATGCTGAACATTCAGGCTGTGGTTTGATGAAGGAGTACTGGCATGATCTGTCTGATTCTGCTCTAAACAGCAATCTTCCCATGCTTTCCTACGCTGAGATGTGAACGATTAGCCAGGATTTCACAGGGCCTGTAAGAAGCTTCACTTAGTTTAATACGATTAGAGATGCCAGAAAGACTATTCACAGCACCGGCAGAGTCCTGGCCCCACCAAGAAGTGTAGCAATAAGCAGCAAAAAAGCTGGAATTTCTTAACCACTGTTTGCAGAATAAGGCTCTGAGTTTATCCCTTCTTTTACTGAAGTCAGAGGGCTTTGAGAAGCCTTCTTCCTCCTTAAAGAATGATATTCTCCTGAGAGCTGTCCTCCCAGCTCCCTAGCAGTAGCAGAAGCTGCGCAGCCTCCACGCTCAAGCGTGGCAGCACAGCCCAGCTGCCTGCCTTCACCACAGGTGTGTGGGTAACAAATCAGTACCTGTGTCATCTTCAGATTATTTTCCCATGTGCTCATCCTTTCCTCAAAATGTCTTTTGCATGGTGAGAAAGACATGCTCTGAATCATGACAATGTGATCGTCGAGGAGCTGAGAGACATCGTCGGTGCTCTTCAGAATAAAGGTACCTGTGTCTTTGTAAGGCACCACAGTAAATAAAACAGACTTCCATTCGCTCTCCATCTTGCTGAGTGCCTGCAACAGAAGGACAAGCAATTCAATTTTCAGTTACCACCTGTGCAGCGGTGATCCCACTTTCCACCTTTCTTATTGCCCCTCTCTAGCAAGTGACAGATTTTTGCTCTTGGATTTCACTGGAAGCAGCAGCTATGTGTTTAGTGTGGGACACAGCAGCAGCACGTTTCTTCTTTGCTACCTCTGGACTCAACACCTCAGTGATGTCCTGGAAGGAACACATTGAGGGGAAACAGGCCAATTGCATCTCCAGGCCCAATTATGCTAGTAGATGTACTGAGGCTGCCAACAAAGTGCCTATTAATGAATATGGTTAATGATGGCTTTGTGAAAGGGGTAGCTAATTCTTGGGAACTTGCCCAAGATTTCAGAGGATGAAAACTGCCAGAAGGTAATGAGTTTCAGTCAAGATCATCTTAGGTCACATCCAAACTGAGGAACTGAAGCTGAATGACTACCTAACCTATGAATCTCCAGAGCCAGCAACTCTTGCCTGTAAGTTTACCGTGTTAAAGCTCTGTTTCCAGCCACAGCTAATCTCCCCAGTGTCACGTTTGAGTGGCAGAATGGAGGCAATCAATATATTTTAATGGAAACAGCCACTAATCCCACAGCAGTGTGTGAGACCCAAGCAGTGGATACACGTAATCACCAGGCAGCAACATTATACAACTAAAAGTCTATGCAGGCAGAAATGACTTCTTCTGGTGCAGGAAGTCAGCTGCATGGCCATTGCTCCCCTCTCTAAGGGCAGGAGCCTTTTGACTTGTGCTGTGGAACATGCCTAATGCTCTGGGACAACAGGAACATCACCCAAGGCAATGACTGCCAGCTCAACAGAAAGGTATCTGAGAAGTAAGCCAAGCAGGTCCCTCTCTCCTCACATTCTCAATGGCGTATTCCTTGCCAGCTATCTCAGCTACTTTGGTAATGCTCTCAATATGGTCCATCAGCTTCATGTCCAAGCAGTGATTAAGTGTCAGGGTGGGCTCCAGCTTGATACTGATGTTCATTTCCTCCGACAGCATCTCCCAGTGTCGTTTTCTCATATCAGGATTGCACAGTCCTTGAATTAAGGGTATGTACAGTCTGAATTCTTCAGTCCTGTCTCAAAACTCCATGGCCACATCCTGGCAGGCTTTCAGGGAGAAAATCAGAAGAACATCAGCAACAACAGGGTGAATTGCTTTAAAGAATTTCCTACAAGTTGTCTAAAGCCTGATGTCCTTGGAGACATAAGGTATGGAGTAGGTAAGCAGAAAGATGGTACCCTGGAAAATGCAGGTTGAAGTAATGAGGACACACTCTCTACATGGCTGTAAGTGAGGATTCAAGCCCAGTCCCAGAAGCAGACCTGTCTGTTAGCCAAAAGTCTGTTACAGCCATGTCCGTGCTAAGCTGAAGTGTGTCTTAGCCTAGAGCTGACTGGATGATGAGAAGCAAACAGACTTAATTCCTTAATGATGAAGCCACATCTGCCAGCCCTGTAGAATCTCTGGTCACTTTTCCACAATCTTTGGCTCCTTAGTAAGAAGACTGGGCTGTGCATTATCTCACAGCTCAGCCCAGCCCATCCTAAATGGAAGATGGATGCTACCCATAGGAGCTAGAAGTAGGCTGGGATCATAGTCAGCTATGGAAATGGAAACCAGGCAGGAGAGGCTTCACTAGAGCTGAAGGTACTTCTGCCTCAGGAAGGGCAAAGTTAAGGAAAGGGATTTGCTCTCTGGGGACATTCTGCAAGCCCTCACCTCTGCACTGGTCGCATCCTGCCCTTTTTCAGCTTATACTATTGCAAGCAAAGCTATGGACAGGGAAAGAACAGGGGAAGAACAGGGGACTTGCTTCAGTTTCTATATCTAGCTGTGACACGAGCCTCCTGTTATTGCACCCTGTGTGGTCTTACCACCTCAAACTCCCTGCTGGATGGTATGCAAAGATAAGGCAGACTCAAGGACAAGCATGTATTTTAGCAGGTGCCACGGAATATTGCAATGAATATGAGCAGGTATTCTTAGTATTTCTGTTTACCATAATGATTCATAGTTACTCACCCATCCACTCATCACCTCCTCCATTGGGGCTGATTCATGGCATTGTTTAAGAGCAAGTTCAAGTTAAAATGGATGAATCAAAAATCTCCCACTGCAAAATATATTTCAATCCAAGCCATCTGGCAGGAGATCTTAGCATTAGCTCTAAAGAATGACCAATGCATCTCAGAGAATCATGGAATGGGAAGTTAAGCTACAACTGAAGTCTCAATTCTAGCTTCACTAGAAGCCATGGTTAAAAGACCTTTGTGTGAACTGCAAGGGCTGAGCGTGATCATCTACACTTCATGCAGGCAGGGAATAAGACAGTTATTAATTACATTCCACAGATTATTTCCAGATTTTGCAATTTAATTTCATTAATTAAAAAGAAAAGTCAAGATCTCTTCTGACTTGCCACTGAATTCATTAGCCAAGAGAGAAAATAAGCTTGGCTAAGAAAACAGCACCTGGAAGACCTAGATTTGAGTTCCTTTGCTGCCTGACTTGCGTGAGGGCTGAAGCCCACATGTCTAGCCACTGGGCTATATTCTCTGACTAGTCTGGATTATTTTACTTTTTATAAATGAGTAAACATCGAGTGCAACATAAGAGGGTGGCTTTTTATTTTAGTACTGTCTTAGGAACTAGTTATAAAAGGGATTTGCAGCCTGGTTGTTTCTATGCCAAACTGATACTTCAAAAAGCAAACCAGGATCTAGATGTGAATCATGATACTTCCAGAGGAGGGGGGAAATGGATATAACTTTGCTAGCATTTTCCCAGCTGTCATATACAGAACACATCCAGGGGACATCCTGGCAGTCCCTCTTCAGGGCACTCAGTGACATGCCTCACATCAAAACGTTGATATGCACCAACGTCCTTGCCCCAGACTGCTTATCTACCTGGAGACTCCTTGAGCTCCTTAATGCATCTCTGCATTGTCTTAGAAGAGTCACTGACATTCTTTTCCAGCTGCTCAGCTGCAATTTCCATGACAGAATCATTCATCCAGCTCTCAGACCACTGCATCCAGTCAGATGCTGTAGTCCAGAGATCGTGGTACAGCTGGAATTTCTTAACCATCCTGGCTAGCTTATTGTACTTTGGGAAGAGGGGAAAAAACAAGCATAAGCAACAGGTGTTTTCTCCTCTGGACAACAGCTTTGCATGTCCAAAGGCCAAAAAAGGGCACAACTCTTTTCTGGATGTCAAGCAAGCAATGAGGAAATGTATCAGAATACCTTTTCCTGGGCCCACACTGCAGATTCTAAGGGACAGTGACTTGCAGAGCAGGGCCCTTACACCTTGATGCCAAAATGCATCCAGTGGAGCTCTGCCTGCACAGTCTCTCTCTCTCTCTCCACTTACCTCTCCAAACGCTCTGCTGCAGAACGAGGAGATTTTGATGGGCTGCCCACACACAACTAGTATCAAAATTTGGATCCTTATAGGGAAGGAAAAGTGCCATGGGCTGGGAGGCGGGAAAGCAACACGTGAACTCCACTTCTACACTGCAGCCAGACTAGGCGGGATGGGGATGACAATGATTCATTGGCAGCTGAGCAGCTACAGGCAAAATGAGTGCTTGCTACTATAGAAGATGTTGTCACAGAAGAAGATGCTATGGCCTGAGCCCAGCCAGCTGCCTGCACACCACTGTGCCACCACTCTCATTCACATCTGTGTCACTGCAGTAACTGCCTTACAGAATCTGATGCATCTTAACTGCTGCTTCAAGACCTTCTCCATCCAATTCCTCCTCACTACCAATACTCAGCCCGGAGTATGGACACCCAGAGCTTCTCGCAGTGTGGCAGTATCAGGCCCTTGAGCAGCCTTCCACATTTGCCTGGGATCAGCTCTTCTGCAGCACAGTGGAGTGATGGAGCAGTGTGGTCACTGCACAGGACTGCACAGCAGTTCACCAGATACATCAGAAGAGCATGAAGGATTCCTTCCCAAGGAACTGTGTCTTATTTGCTCTACCTATCACCTAGAAGGCCCAATACAGATTAGGGTTCAGTAGGTACAGGACCTGACACTTACAATTAGTAACTTTCATCCCAAGGATTCTTTCTCTGTTGTTGTAGATAATTGCCAAATTTTGAAGCTCCTTCAGCTGCTCCCTGACCTCCCTTGCTTTGTTAGCCAACTCGTGGGCTTTGTTAATGTCTTCCTGGACAGAAAATTCACAAACCATCAGCTGGAAGAGAAAAGGCAACATAAGTGTGGCTCTGAAGCTGAGTGCTGCCTCTGGAGAACTCGACTTTCTGTGTGCTCTTCATTACACATAAAGTATGACTGTTACGCTTGCAAATTTCACCTCCCCCAATCCAATTCCACTTCTGTTTAGACCACAATGAAAGCAGTGAGGAGAAGCAATAAGCAGTGATCAGGTGGTTGAAAGCACAAATGTGATGACCAGCTGCTTTTCATCTTTGTGACAAGAGTTAACCCCTGAGGGGCAGGAGCAATAAGTCTATGCCCAAATTTCTTGCTCCTGAATTTATACTGCCATTAGTTACAGAATCAGGGAAGTGAAAACGGTAGCTCCACTGAGTCACTCTGGCTCCAAGAATTGTTTAATAACACATAGAATCATAGAATCAACCAGGTTGGAAGAGACCTCCAAGATCATCCAGTCCAACCTAGCACCCAGCCCTATCCAGTCAACTAGACCATGGCACTAAGTGCCCCATCCAAGCTTTTCTTGAACACCTCCAGGGACGGTGACTCCACCACCTCCCTGGGCAGCCCATTCCAATGCCAATCACTCTCTCTGTGAAGAACTTCCTCCTAACATCCAGCCTAGACCTACCCTGGCACAGCTTGAGACTGTGTCCCCTTGTTCTATTGCTGGTTGCCTGGGAGAAGAGACCAACCCCACCTGGCTACAATGTCCCTTCAGGTAGTTGTAGACAGCAATGAGGTCTGCCTTGAGCCTCCTCTTCTCCAGGCTGCACAACCCCAGCTCCCTCAGCCTCTCCTCATAGGATTTGTGTTCCAGGCCCCTCACCAGCTTTGTTGCCCTTCTCTGGACATGCTGCAGCACCTCAACATCTCTCTTGAATTGAGTGGCCCAGAACTGGACACAGCACTCAAGGTGTGGCCTGACCTGTGCTGAGTACAGGGGCAGAATAACCTCCCTTGTCCTACTGGCCACACTGTTCCTGATGCAGGCCAGGATGCCATTGGCTCTCTTGGCCACCTGGGCACACTGCTGGCTCATCTTCAGCTTACTATCTATCAGTACCCCCAGGTCCCTTTCCTCCTGGCTGCTCTCAGCCACTCTGTCCCCAGCCTGTAGTGCTGCTTGGGGTTGTTGTGGCCAAAGTGCAGAACCCTGCACTTGGCCTTGTTAAATCTCATCCCATTGGCCTCTGCCCACCCATCCAGCCTGTCCAGGTCCCTCTGCAGGGCTCTCCTACCTTCCAACAGATCAACACCTGCTCCTAGCTTGGTGTCATCTGCAAACTTACTGATGCTGGACTCAATCCCCTCGTCCAGGTCATCAATAAAGATATTGAACAGGACTGGGCCCAGCACTGATCCTTGGGGAACACCACTAGTGACAGCTGCCAACTGGATGTGGCACCATTCACCACCACTCTCTGAGCTCTGCCATCCAGCCAGTTCTTGATCCAGCACAGAGTGAATCTGTCCAAACCATGAGCTGCCAGCTTGGCTAGGAGCTTCTTGTGGCAGACAGTGTCAAAGGCTTTGCTGAAGTCCAAGCAGACTACACCCACAGCCTGCCCCACATTCATCAGGCAGGTAACCTGATCATAAAAGGAGATCAGGTTGGTGAGGCAGGACCTGCCCTTCCTAAACCCATGCTGGCTGGGTCTGATCCCTTGGCCATCCTGTAGGTGCTTTGTGATGGCACCCAAGATGACCTGTTCCATCACCTTGCCTGGCACTGAGGTCAGGCTCACAGGTCTCTAGTTTTCTGGCTCCTCCTTACAACTCAATTCCCTTTGATTTCTCTCTGGTGCTGTCATGTTTAACCCTCTCCCCCTTCCATTCTAGTTTAAAGCCCTCTCAACAAGCCCAGCCAGCTTATGTGCCAGGGTCCTTCTCCCCTTCTGTGACAGCTGTATCCCATCTATTGCTTGCAGACCTGTGGCAAGATGAAGTTCCCCAAGATCAAAGAATCCAAAGTTATGTTGGAGGCACCAACCTCTGAGCCACTTGTTCATCAAATATGCTTTCCTATTCTTCTCTGTATTCCAGCCTGTAGCTAAGGGTATAGATGAAAAGACTACCTGTGCCCCTGCTCCTTCAACTGCTTTCCCCAGTGTCTTAAAGTCCCTTTTGATAGCTTTTAGCCCTCTGTTATTAATCTCATCATTCCCTGCCTGTACAACTAATAGGGGATAGTAATCAGAGGGCTGCACTACAGTAGGCAGCCTCCTGGTAACATCCCTGACCCGGGCTCCAGGGAGGCAGCAGAGCTCCCTGTGGAAGGGGTCTGGCCGGCATATGGGGCCCTCTGTTCCCTGCAGAAGGGAGTCACCAATAACAATTACCCTCCTCTTTTTCTTCTGGGTACTTGTTCTGATGCGAGGGGGCAACTGATTTGTCTCAGTTGCCCTCCCAGCCGGTGATGCTTCTGCCTGCTCCAGGATCACCTCATCCTCAACCTCTAGTGCCCTATATCTGTTATGTAAGGGCAGCTGGGGATGTGAAGATGGCTGGAAGGGTTTTCCCTTGCCCCTTCTGGCAGGCACCTGCATCCATTCTCCTTGGTTGCTCCGTTCATCTCCCTCTGGCAAGGGGGACTGCAGAGCATGGTGCTCTCTTTTACACTCCCTTTCAGCCTTCAGGCGTTCCACCTCTCGAGTTCAGTCACCAGGTTAAGACGACTATTAATCTGCTCACACCTGATGCAGCCAATGCCTGGGTCTCTCTCGACTTCGAGTGCCAGGCTCCATCACTCCTCGCATCCAGTCGTCTGCACGCCTGCATTCCTACAGGTGGGCTCTGTTTGGGTGCACACAGTATTACAAGTATTGTATAGCTTGGACCTGGTTTGAACCATGTCTGGCTTTCCTGAAGGTCCGATGATGCCGCTCCGCGCTTGGATCCGCCGCTCCGCGCTTGGATCCGCCGCTCCGCGCTTGGATCCGCCGCTCCGCGCTTGGATCTGCCGCTCGCCAGGCACCGCCCCTCCGACTCACCTTCCTGCGAGCACTTAGCGCCTGCCCAAACACATGCCCAAAGCTTCTCTAACAACTTTACTGTTTTGTTTCTTTGGTTTGGGTTTTCTTGTTTGTTTGAGGGTTGGGTTTGGTTGGTTGGAGTTTTTTTTTAATCCAGTGTTGGAGTATTATCATTTGGGGAGTCTATTTCCAAGGTAAACTAGGTGACTGATTGCAGCCTTTCCAAGAGAGCATTCCCCCCGGCTGTATTTAAGACTTTCTGGTGAAAAGCAAAACTCAAGACTGTTTAAGCAGAAACCAGAGGTATCTCAGCTCTGAAACCTTGCTCATTTCAGGGTCTTTCACACAAGATGAGTTAGTTCTGCACCTGAATGCTGTATTTTCCCTCCTGATGGCAGCACATCATGAGAGACAATCTCATGAATACACAAGAAACAAAAAGATGGTGCATGGGTTACCCAATCATCAGGAACTAAAATAGTGTGTATCAGTAAAAAAGAGCAGTATTTCTTTCACATAAAAACTAGAATCTTAACCAAACCCTCATTTTCCAATTAAGAAACAAACAAACAAGCAAGCAAACAAAAACCAAACCATCACACAAAAAAAACCAAACCTAACTAACTAACCAACACCAAAAGAAGTAGTTTGATAATCTTTGGTCTAACAACACAGTGACATAAAAATTAATCTGACTGAAATCTCATCCACAGCTAGAGCCACGAGGATTATAGAGGAACTTGAGCATCTCTCCTATGGAGAGAGTCTGAGAGACCTGAGGCTGTTTACTCTGGAGAAGAGAAGACTGAGAGGGGATCTGACCAATGTCTATAAATATCTGAGGAGTGGGTGTCAAGTGGATGGGGCCAACCTCTTTTCAATGGTGTGCAACAGTAAGACAAAGAGCAACAGGTACAAACTTGAACATAGAAAGTTTCACCTCACCATGAGGAGAAACTTTTTTACAGTGAGGATAAGAGAGCACTGGAACAGGCTGCCCAGAGAAGTTGTGGAGTCTCTTTCTTCGGAGACTTTCAAAACTCACCTGGATGCACTCCTGTGTGGACTACCCTAGGTGATCCTGCTTTGGCAGGGGGATTGGACTTGATGATCTCTGAAGATCCTTGCTAACCTCTAATGTTCTGTGCATCTGTTTCCCATTTGGCTGGCCACAAACACTTCAAGGCCCCCTTCTCTGGACAGTTTATTGTCAGTGGCTTAATACCTACATTGTTTCCAGGTACTCTTGAAAGTCTTTTTAATTCACAATACGAAGCTTGCGAAATTTGCGTTCATCCTTCAGGTGCTGGAGTCGGACGGATTCAGCTTGCTTAGCTATTTTCACTGGCCAGTAACTTGCAGTCCACCTGCATTCACATGATATAACAAACAAACAAACCAAAACAAAAAGGCAAATAAAGAAAAAAAAAAAAGAGAGAGAGAAGCTTTCTGAGCATATGTTTGAAATGCTGAAAAAAACCCCAGAGTGACAAAGTCAACTCCCACCAAACAAGGAAAGCTTTACAACAACAGACACACATGTGGTTTCAACAAAACAATTCCCCCCCCCAGCTTTTCTTGTTGATATGCAGTCCTTGTGACTAGTCTATTCAAATGGAGAGGGCTGGGAGAAGTGGAGGGCCTTTTTAAAAGGAACAAATCCAGTAAGCAGCTGAAAAGCTAGGAGACAGCAAAATAACAGTTGGCATCCAGAGGGAATGTCTGTCTTTGAATGTATTCACAAGCAACTGAAAAAAATGGGGTCAGTCTTGGTTTGTGGCTTTTCAGAGCTGCTGAAAAAGCCAGTCTCCTGTTAAGCAGGGCAGTGAGGAGCCAGGCTAACCCAGATGCAGTGAAGCCCTGGAGAGCAAGGCTTCTGCAGAGCGCCCTGGAGAGTATAATGCAGGTAACAGGAAAGGCTGCACGAAATGGCTGCTCGTGTCAAAGCAGGTTTTTGAGGTTGTGCTCAGCTGTAGCCTGTTACTCTATTGGATTTGTTGGCTTGTGTGCTCTGTCAGATCCCAGTTTTGCAGCATTAGGCTCCAGGTCACACCTGTGGTGCCCTCGGTGCCTAAGGATGCAGCTAGTGCCTACTAGCTCTGCATGAGTAGTTAGTGACCTTCCAGCTGCATATGTACTAAGCTATCTTAGAGCTGAGCTCCTTTCCTGCAGCTTCTGTGGTGGTTTTGCACTGTGTGTCACATGGTTCTAGTTTCAGGAACACTCTGCAGAGACTCACTCATGTTGCAAACACACTGGACCAAGTCATATGAGAGGTGCTTCCAGGGCTGAGCTGACTTTAGAAGTGAAGCTGTGTTTGTGACCTGACTCTGCCACCAGGGCACAGACAGGCCTCAATCTGAATAATATAGCCAAAGATAACAACTAAAAGGAGACTGCATGGAAAAGAAATGTAGTAATAACACAGGGTTTGTGTTCCTGGCAGTCTTCCTACCTTGGAAGTGTTCATTCAATTCCAGACAGAGACTAAACTGTGCACTTTGAGACCTTGTCAGTATCTCCAAACAAACGAGAGAAAAGAATGTGAATACTTTTAGCAGGTTAATAGCTACCCCTTGCCCCAGGCCAGAAGCCACCACGAATCCAAGCTTCTTCTCTATAAACTTCCTGTCAAGAATATAGAGTTCATACAGCCTGAGAGGCACTTAAAAGTTCTACTGGAGCCCTTGATAGCACTGAGAATGGTAATCGCTGCAAAGTGTTCCACTTTGACAGTGGGAGAGATGCCTTCTGCTCACTTGTCATTGAAATCTTCATCAGTAAGGACATAAAGGAATTCCTCCAGGACCTCGTAACCTTTCATGACTTTCCTAATCAGTTTCTGCACAGGGTGAGAGAAGGAGACAAAAAAAAGGAAAAGGTACCTTTAGACCATACTGATTCCAGTTCTCTGCTGTATACCTCATTTTCATGAGGTGCCTTTGAAGGGTGTTATTTACACAGGCTTAAAGTGATGTAGGCTGCTCTCTCTGCTGTGTGAACAGGGGGAATGGATTTGCAGCCCCTTGTTCTGCGACTGATCATGCCACCACCACCCTCTGTTCTATGGGAATGAAGAGAAGTGTGACCCAGTGGATAAACTGAGTGCTTGAGGGTACCCTTCAGGTTCTTTCCTCGGCATGGACAAGTTGGCTTTACAGCTTGATGCCTTTATTCCCTCATTTGGTCAACTGAGAAAAGACCCACACCTTGAATAACTTCGAAATCACTCAGCACTAGAATGCCCCATGAGAAGGAATACATCAACAGCAAGAGCAACATTTGGTACCAGAAAGATTTTCTTGAAAGCAACACAAAAGCACACAAATGCAGAATGGATCATCAAGGTAGGAAAAAAAAAAAGCAGAGAGAAGTTCTTTCAGGCAAGATTTTTAACTGCTATTTTGTTTTGCAGAGATATTTAGATTTGTGATGTGTATTTAAGAACACGAACCTCAGGAAACACAAAAACACAAAGCATGCAAAGCCATCCAAGTGAAAAAAAAGGGAGTTTTGCTTATGAGACACCGCAATGACAAATTTCCTCCTCACTTCCCTTGGTGTCCTCTGTCCATAAGGAGATCATCCCCTACCTCCTGCACAGCCAGCTGCTTAGGAACTCCCTTCATCCACTCCCGCAGCTCAGCCAACTCCTCGATACTGTTTGGTTTCTCATGCATTTTGCAGCTGACATCTTTATACACACCACAGATCTGCAGGAGGACACAGCAGAGAAAAGGCCATCAAAAAATCATTAATTGCTAATGAGCAAATGGGAAAACCTTCCATGATCCACCCACTTCCCATTCTGAAGGTGGTCTAAAGTGATGAATAACACAGTCCTATTCCATCTCTTTTTTTCACACAGTCTTTCTCCATCCATCTCATTTGAGCTCAAATGAAATGAGACTGCCAAAAAAAAAGAGGAACCACAGGTATGTAGCTGAAGTGATGACAATAACAGACTTAGACAACCCTCTGGCAGATGCAATTTTCTAGATTCCAGTTGTCCTTAGAGCAAGCAGGAGGACTTTCAGGTTATCTACTAGGCAGATCTTTTCAATCCACCTACATATTTTTATAAGATGACAAGGCCTTGAAGAACTTCATCTCAAGAGCTACAGCTTTTAGGTATATAACTTGTTAAGAGCATACAGTACTTGATTTGGTTAAGTCTGTATATATCCACTCTGGTCATTTTGGTTGGTTTTGTTTTTTTAAATAATCACTCCAATGCAACCTTTAAAATGTCCTCATTGACATGACCTCACTTGCTGTACTTTAGCCATTTCACAAACACAGTGGCTTCAAAAGCAGAAGGTCAAGACACTGACAGATACCTACAGAACCAAATAACTTACATTCACCACCTGCAAATGGAGGGATTTAGCCAGGATGTCCAACATGGAGGTGGCAAGTGCTTCGTATTTTTTGGACAGATTTTGCTTAACACCTTCTACATTGATGTGAAAGGGACCAATGACAATAGAGCTGGGTAAAGTGTTGAACAGGTTCTCCTTTTCAGACAGCTGCAGGTTTACTATGCTCTTCACCTCCTGGGCAGATGGACATTGCTCTTCATAGTCTCTGTGAGTAAAGACATCACCAAACAAACAAACAAAAAAGTAATGTAATGCAACCCTTCAGATTCTTTGAACATCCAGGCTGTTCACAGGATGTCCAGATGGGTCTGCCCAAAGGATTGATACACTGAGTATGCGTATGTCTGCTGTTATTAAACAACAGACTCATGGAGTGTTTTGGATTGGAAGGGACCTTTAAAGGTCACTGTGCCCTGCAATAAACAGTGACATCTACAAATACATCACATTGCTCACATGTCTATTTGAACATAAATAGCATGGACTGAGAGAGTACCAATACCTTCTAGAACTTCTCACCAAAGATATGTCTACATAGGAAGTAAGAAGACTTTCTACCACAGTCAAGCACAAGGGCTAGTTCTAACTGAGCAAGGAGGAAAGATACCCCACGTGAAATCCATCTATTTGGATGCCCAGCCTGCAAAGAAGGCTTTGCTTTGGTGTCCTCACAGCTATGGTTACCAATGGCCAGCAGAGAAAGCCAGGCTGCCTACACCTACTTCTACTGCATGTAGTGGTGTAGATAGGCTTCCAGCCTTGAAGGATGTGTGTAAAAGCCCCATGAAACTAGCAAGTAGCATGAGAACATTACTGGGAAGCAAGAGAAGGGACAGACTCAAATCCACAACAGGTTTTAGAGCACAGTTAAGTGTGCAGTGGAATATGATGACAGAATAGCTGCAGGAAAGGAGCGTAAGAAAGAGATGGAAGAGCTAATAAGGCAAAAGAAGAGGAAGAGACAAAATGAAAGCACTGGTGTAAATGGGGCAATATCAGGAGGCACTTTGGTGGAGGTCAGGCACTTCAGTGTGCTCTGGGAAGAGACAGAAATTTGTCAGATGGGACTGGTAAACTGATTTAAGTTCGGATAACAAAAGAGAAAAAGAGTTTCACTCCTAATGCTTGGAGAAAATGTGAGGCCTAAAAAGATCATTAAAGTAACAGAGGCTAAAGGACAGCAGAGGTGCAAAGAGCTCTGGCAGTGAAAACAATGAGGCTGAAAGAGAAGAAAACTGTTGCTCTCTGCAGAACGTTATCAGCCTGAACAGATGCTGTTTGAAGGAGGTCAGAGTCAGGTATGTTAACTGGATTTCCAAACAGGATGAGTCATTTGTAAGGCCATTAATATGTCCAGTTACATTTACAATCATGACAGGATTGTGACTGCTGTCTGAGGCAGAAAGAAATTCTCACTGCCAGCACCAATGTCCTCTAAAAGCATTTAGAGGACTATTACCCATGTCTGAAGATCACACATCTGAGGCATGTTACACACATCTGTGGCCTCAGAACGGGTCCTGCATTCTCACACACATCCACACAACCACTTCTGAAAAGGCTTGCTGTTTGAGTTAGAGCTGTCTTTGTCAGAAGCCACTCACCTCAGGAAGTAGTGGGCATCATTGTTATTTAGCTCCAAGAACTTCTCGTATCTCTTGGCATAGGCCTGGAGGGCAATCAGTGCCTTCTGAAAGGCAGACCGCACAGTCTCACGCTGTTCCTCCACTTCTGGTTCATTTAAGTCCACTGAGTCCAGTAAGGGTGTGCCTGGGATATGTAGGTTGTCCAACACATACTGAAAGAGGAAAGAGAGAGGTCTAGAGAGGACTAGCAGAGCTAACCTTGTCTCCTCAGGAGAGAGGCAAGACAATCACTAGTGGCATCTTTGGGAAGTCATAAAGTCCATCCTTCTACACTGTGCCAGGAACTGTTTTATCAGTTTTATGTTGTCCCCAAAGAAGGAGGGTCTAGGGAGACAGGTCTTTGACAGTAACAGGTAGAAGGATGCATATGCAGAAGAGATCTGCAGCACACTGACAGCACTGGAAAAGGTGCTGCTTCCTTTATGAGCTTGCTTTTACCAGCTGCCATGGTCTTAGGGCAACCAAGCTACCTAGGACACGTCTCCAGAGAGCCTGCAGCATGAAAGCAGAGATAGCAACCAGATAAAATATCTGCAGGGTTGAGGATCTTGAAGAAATTCTCTCAGAAGAAAACTGCATTAGCATAAAGTTGTGCCCAAATGAATTTCACAGGATTCCCAACTACCTGTTTCTGCAACTCTCTCCCTCAGTACAAGCTCGGGGTGTCTATGCCAAGCTGCAGTGCACTGAGATTTGCACAGCTTTATCACTGTTGACATTGAATTCACCTTCTCCAGCTGTGGGACACCATGAGTCACCAGGATTCCTTTGTTGAACAGAGAAATGAGGGACCTCTCAAAGCTCTCCACAGAAGGGTTGAAATGAACACCACAGCTGTCTAGCACAAGGTCTGTTACAAAGAGTGGATTCCTTTGAGATCTGCAGTGAGAAGAGATAAGGAAGAACAGGGGTGATTTTTGAGACGATTGCTCTGGTGCTAGTACCTAAATGCCTACTGGACAGGAAAGGAGGAGACAAAGATTATCCCGTGCAGCTGAAGGTAGGAGACAACACGTTCTGAATTTATCAGTAAAGACATTAAGAGCTCCTGCCTATCAAAGGAGAATGACGTTGTCAATCGTGGCACACCAAGATCCCCAAAAGTCATAACCTTCTGTTGAGAATTGGAACTGCTTTACAGAAAAATTGCAGGTGTTCTTCAAGCCAGACAGTCAGCACTTCCCATATACTCCTAAAATGCACCTTCTGGAAGTTATATTCAGTATCTACCAACCTTGTATGTTATCAACACAGCTCAGGATCTGCTGAAGCCACTGTCAAAACTTCCACTGATTTCAAGGTAAAAGGCCTCAGGTGAGTGGAAGTTGTAAAAAAGCTTGCAGTGATCATTTGCTCCCCTGACAATGCTGGAAGTGGCTGATTTTTAGAACAGTATGTCAAAGTAGCAGACCTTGGTTCTTATGGGTTGCCCCATATCACTAACAACAGCTTGACATCTCTGCTAACAGCAGCCAGCTCTGTGTCTCTCTTCCATAGTCCAGCAACTGTGCCAGGTGGAGGACTAGAGGAAGCAGCCCATCCTAAAGCCCCAGCTAGAGGAAAGGCAAAGCTTGCTTGCAAAACCAGTGCTAAGAGAGACAACAGCACTATGTCCTGTTGTTCTTTTCACCCTTTTTCCCTCTCCCTTTCTTACCTGTAGGGACTATTGATGAGGTCACCTCCCCATTCCATGTCCTTTGAGCAATTCAGGATACCATGGCAAGCATCCAGCAAAAACTGGGTGAAGCTGATCAGTGAGTTCTGGACCAGACAGCGCAGGGAGTCCTGACACATGAAGGTGATGCGCTTCATCAGCCTATGTAGTTTGGACATCTGGTAGACATCCCAGCGTCTTTGCTTCAGGTTGTACCAGCCTTTGCCTACATTTCCCAGGTTGCTCTTTACTGCAGCCTTTAGAGTATTGATCCAAGTATCCTCAAGAAACATCTTAACCTAGGGCAAGTTAAAAAAGCAAGCTGTGTCATCCTCCAAGGGCCGATGGGAAAGCAGTACAGTCAGGTCAGCTGCTGGTTGCGACTTCTGGACGCTTCTCTGCAGTGAAAAGCAACTGCTCTCTCAGAGCTGCAGAGCTAAGCAGTAGCTCTCAAATCCATGCACACACGTGTGGCATTTGAACCTGGCAACACATCTCCTTCACTCACAAAAGTTCTACAAAAAGAAAGCTTGGTATGAAAACCCAGGAGTGCTCTGTTCTTGCTTTTCATACACAGTCATTCCTTTTTGTTCTCTTTTCTATAGAGCAGTACCCTGGAGCTGCCTGTGTCAGGGTCCCTCATAAAAAGTTGTGTAGACAGTATGATGAGCAAGTAAAGGACAGAATGTGGTCTTCTCTTGACAAGTGAGGAGAAAGAGGGGAAGGAGCCAAGGGCAGCAGCAGTCTGCAGTGGTTTAATTTATTAAAATACCACCAAGTGTCACTTTCACTCCACAGGCAGCTGCTGTGTGTAATAAAACAACCCCAGTCACCAAGTGGATGACAGCACTGCCTGGCTGAAACAGCATGGGAACGGGAAGCACCAGTACATGTCCTCTGCCACTGATTCATTGTGAAACCCTGTGCAAACTACTCTCTGTGGCCACATCCAGGGTGCAGTGTGCTGCCCTCATTTAGAAGGCATGCAGATCTTCTGGTGAGATTTGTCCCAGTCTGTCTGCTGGCATTACAAGCAGAGTAATTGAACTGCATAAAGAAGAGAGTGTAAAAAGGCATTACCCCCACGGAGTGCTTCAGGGGGGGATCAAAGCTCTTGTGCCAGGCAGAAGAAGGGAGAGGGAAATAAAAACAGAAAAAGAAGAGGAACCTTCTGAGTACCAACTGGGACTGTTGTCTACGCAGAGATGAAAAGAAGGAAAGAGGGGCTATAGCCCTGTGCAGCCACTGACTCAACACGTGACTAAAAGCATAGCCAACACTGGCTGATGTTAACTAGGGGGCTATGGCTCTTCCAGCCCATTCTCCTCACGTCCCAGTAAATTTGACACACGCATGCAGATTCCTCCCTGCCCCACCCACAGTGTCTCCTTTGCAAGCTCATCTGTGGCCAGGTTATCGATCTGCAGCTGCTGTGTCTAATATATGCTGACAGCCCTGCTGGCTGCTCCACATGTTCACACCCTCCACACCTCCTTTGCTCACCTGAGAGAAGGTCTGGACCTGGATCTGTTCAAATTCTTCCAAGCAGACACATTTGGCTAAGGTTGAGTTAAACAGTGACATGGCAGCTGCCTTGTTGCACTCATTTTTCACCTGTGTAAGAAGCAAGATGACTTCTGGCCTGGTCAGGAATGAGGCAAAGCTGAATCTTGCTTTTTGTTCATGAAAAGGGTAGTCTGGGATCCAGATGAGCCCTGGCACCAAAAGAACCACAACATGTTATTGCCTGCAACATTCACCCCAGCCTCTGGTTCAGAGGAGAGCACAGCTCCCTCTGGGACAGCACTTGTGAGAAGGACTCTCTGATGCACAGGCATCATCATGTAGCAGTTTCTGCAGAGGGCTGGATTAAAGAGATAATTTCTGCAGTATCCCATCAGGAGCTGAGGGACTGTCTTGGTGGCTGACCTTCCTGAGGCTTTGGCTCATGAAGTTTCTATGAGAAAGCACACGGCACTTGAAGAATCCTCCCACTGAGGCCTTAAGGTGCAACTGAATCACCTCATCTGTGAGAGGCCACTTGAGAACCACTTCAAGGCATTCCAACTTTTGCAAGATCAAAGTGCAGAAAATACACTCCTTCATCTTTCATTGTCATCATTTTCCTCCAGTTTGGGACTCTAGAGGAGCCTGAGCCCTCTTTCATACCTGAGGCATGCCACAGCTGAACACAGGAAAAGGGAGGCAGCCAGCACCAGCACAGAGCAGAAGGCAGCTAAGCCAGTGACACAGCCATGAGTTTAGTGCCATTAAGGGTACAGCTGCAGTCACTGCAGCTGAGTTGATGAACAGTAAGGTGTTACACTGAGGCAACATGTACATGCTAACGTACCCTAAAAAGCAGCAGTGTGCTTAAATGTCTCACATAATCTCCTGCTGCTGCCCCTTATGAGCCCTAACCATTAACATGAACCTGAGAGGTTTTGAAACAAAGCATGGATCCTACCAGAGGCAAGAGGTCCCATAACCATGCTGGGTTCAGACTGCTTCACTGTGTCACCTACCTTCCTCTGGTACTTTTTTCTCCTCTTTGTCTGGCAATGTGACATAAAAAAAGGTCTCAGGTTTGGAAGTGACGACTCTGTCAAAGATGATCCTGTTCATGGTGCATTCATAGTCTAATGCCACTTGTTTCTCTAGGCAGCACACGCAGTCTAACACCCTGTTACAAGACATGGAAACCACGATAAGCCATGGTGTTTGAGCAGAAGCAGCGTGCCTGTAGCTTTACTGCAACACCCACCCTTCACTCCATCTCTCTTGGATTTTGCTAACCCAGAAGCTCACATACTATTGAATACATTAGGAGAGCTGTGAAGACAATGAAGCAGGCAGTTAAGATACCAACTGGACATTTAATAACAGGTAAATGTCCTTTCAGATCAAAGCAAAATCTCCACTGAGTGTGCACAGAGGGAAAAGCATTTCTGAGAGGAAGAGAAAAAGCCAAGAGCTGAGGAAGCTAGCTGTCAGCTCTGGAAAACTTGGGCTATCTCAGATGTTCTGCCAACTGCCTGCTGCAGAACACCTCTTGAAATCAGTTTCCTCAGCTAAAATGCGTTTAAGTGCTGAAACCTTGCTCTGTTTGCCCTAGGAAATCATCATCTTTCACCTCAAGCAGGTAGAGTACTTTTCTTTGTACCTCTATTTCTGCTCACAAACAGAGACTAATTCCTCTTCAGCTCTCCAGTTTAGACTGGCAGACCATGCAGCCCTACACACCTTCCTGTCTCTGAGCAGGGCAATCAGTCATGGCTAATTCCCAGCAATACCACCAATGGCTCATGATTCATCAGCCCAGGGACTCTTAAAATGCCTTCCTGATACAAACTGCATCTCAAGGAGACACTCGATTATATCCAGGTGTTTACATCATGCTCTGCAGATCTTCCTTTGATTTTAGCAGCTGTTAATAAGCAGAAGAGTCACCAGCAGACAATAGCCAGCTCTCTGGAGACAGCTGGTGGTCTGCAGATCAATTCAGCAATGAGTGATCTGTTCTCTGAGAACACAGGGAGACAGCAAGGTCAACCATGCCATTTCTGTCCAACCTTCCTGCTGTTGAAGGCCACTTTACTGCAGGTGTAAGCATGGCTCAGTGGATCTGCATATGAAGGATATCTACTTCATCTGAGAGTACTGACAGATCAGCCATCCTGTACATGTGTCCCTGGGGCTCTTGTCCTACCTATTTCTGACACTCTGGGCAAGATGGTAGTATGCACAGGCTGGAAAGGAGGTGAGATCCACAATCTATCAGTTGGATACTCAAGATTTGCCTCCATTGCCACTCGTTTGTATCTCTGTGAAGCTCTGCAGTGTTAACAGACTGAAGTCTGAGACCCCAGATATGTACTTGATGCTTTACCTCTCATCTATCCTCAGTCTGGGAGTGCTCATGGCTAAGAGCTTCATCTTCTCCAGGCTCTTCTCACTGATGCTGTTTTGTCCATCTGTGGGCATGCAGTCCACATAGAAGTGATACCTTATCAGTGCCTCTGTCTTTTTACGCAAGCTGTGAGCAGAAGCTACACGCTCTGCAAACACCCGTGGGTCTTCAGCCAGAAACAACAGGCACACTCGTGGCACCCAATACTGACATGGCAACAGTGGGGCTCTCCCTGGAAACAAAAGTAAAGCTTACAGAGTCTACAGGGGATGAACACAAAATGACTTGCAATGCTGGCAGGGGCTCCTTGATGGACTATACAACTGGGCTGGTTTACTGGTAATCAAAATGAAGGACCAAAGCTGATGACAGCAAGAGACAAGAAGCAGGGAACTAGCAGCATCTCCAAACTTTTCCAAAAGGGAGTACTTGATCTTAATCTATTGACCTACCTCCTCAAAATGGCATTGGCCCAGAGAGATAATCATTTAACTTGTCTTGAAAGCAGGAGAGATGGAAGACAAAGGAAAATGAAAGGCCTCAAACAGGCTCTCAAATTAAGGTGTGGAGTTCTCTTCCCCGGAGGTTTTGCAGGACTGGTTTAACAGACATGTCAAGAGTGGTACAAGGGAGAGAAATTCAATGATTTCTTGATGTCCTCCTCATCTCTATCCAAGACCACCATGGATAATGGACCGGCTCTCAGAGTGCATGTTAGGTCCCTAAAGGCCTTATTTGAAACTCACCTTTCGGAGTTACTTCTCCATTGAGAATGGTTCTCCCCTCTTCATCCCGTACCAGCCCATTCTTATCTGTTTTATGGACCAAGTAGAGCTCTGTCTCCTTGTCATAATCCAGAATACCAACATCAATCCATTTGTATATTAACTTCTGGCTTTTGGGGTCCTCTGAGAGAATAAAGGATTAGAAAACAAGGTTAGTCAATTCTAGAGACTACAGCAAATGGACTGTCCTGATCAGAGTGGTGAGGTTTCAGCTAAATCCGTTTACTGGTTTGAATTGGAGTTAATCTCACATATTTTCTGCTCTGATGAACTAAACACTGAATTTGGATCTGACAGCTTAGCATTTCCAACAGTTTGCACCCACGAGACACCTTCATTTTTCTCCTGCTACCTCTGTGGGTTCTTTGTGGGCCATCCTACCACTGCCTGCTTTAGGCAACTATTATACTTGGGTCCCATATATCCCAGTGTCTTCTTTTTCAGCTTCCTGATTTCTTTGCCCCTAGATCCAGCCAAGCTTCTGAAGGCTGCCCCAAAGCTGCAGTCAGTCTGCAGGCCAGCTCCTATGCTTTAAAGCTAGTGCAGATGTGTCAATAGGAGCTGCAGCCATAACTGGACACAAAACAGTACAGCTGTACCTAGTGATACCTTCCATTAGGAAGGCTCTGAGTGGCAGGAAAACAACAGATGTCCACAGCACTTAATTTGCCCCAGATTTACTACTTGGATTTTCACTGCAGTCTGAAATAGACTTCTGATGCTGCACATTCAGTGAAGTCCAGGCAGAAGATACTGTGTTCAATCTAAACAACTAACTTTGTGACAATATCTACATATCAGTAAAGCAACATTTTGATTGTATTAACTTCAAGGCACAGAAAGGATGGCAAAAGGCAGAAGCTACTTCTGAAACAGTGTAAACAGTCAGTCCAGAGCAGGATTGACAGCTGTCAAGATCTCTGGTCTAGCTCTATCTGCCTTAGCCTGGTCAGAAGGACTTAATTGCTTTTTCTGCTGCTCAGAGCTGCCTTTGTCAGAATCTATGTGCTCTCTTCTGCTGAATGGGCCTGCAATTGTTAGCATTGTCTTGCTGGAGCAGTAACTTATTCAAGCTTTACCGTGTCCCAGCACATCATCTGTAGGTAAAAGTGCTTTTCCAGGCACTGGCTTTCTATCCCGAGAACCTGGCTCCAGTCCTAGTGAGATCCACTCTTCTGGAGTTCGACACTCATAGTCCTTATCGTCAAACACCTGAAAAGCCAGGATATGAGTGAAATGGTCTCTTCCTTCAGACAGAAGGAAATCTGATACAAAACTTGATGGGAGGAAAATGAACATGTGGCTCCTACATGCACTATGAAAAGGGAAAACAGTCCAAGTGTCAAAGCTGTGCTGATCTTTGACCAACAACCTTCCACCAGACAGCAATCTTTACCTCTAGCCATTTCCTACACTAGAATAGGTCTCACACAGTAATCCTCTGTCTGCTGCATCCAGGGGGAAATACGAGACAACACACTTTCTTTGGACACACGAATGGCTGCGAGGGGTACCCTCTGACGGAAGTTGTGGGCACCCTGCAGAAGATGCTTAGCATCTGGTAGAGAACCTCCAGGGCCCAAACCTGTTCTAAAGCATTTCCTTGTTTTATCACTTGTATCGATGATGGTTAAGTGTCCTGCGGTTCTCAGAAACGCCCTGTGGTATAAGCACTGAGATAGATCACAAGTACCAAACATGCTCTCTTACCTTTAATGGGAGGTAGACAGGGAAGATAGGATCTTTCCTCTCCCTAATAGTTGGAATGTTGTCAGGGTCAAGGCGCCTTGGCATCAGCTCATTGGAGTCTATCCCCTTGTTGGCCAAGAGCTGAGCAATATCGAAGGTGAGGTACAGCCGTCTTTTCCTGGTTTGATCAGAGGGGGAAATAACCACTTACTGCACCTAGAAGGGCTCCATGTCTGTAACTCCACTTTTTGATCAAGGACCCCTCCCAGTAAAAGGTTTTTGAGCATGCTCCTTATGCATGTACTTCATCTATAGAACACAGTAATTGGATGGGAAGGGATCACCTAGCCCAACCGACAACTTACACACACATACTACAGCCCTTCTATATTATGGACATTGCAGAGCACAGATGAAAACAGAACTGGAAAGTATGAAATAAACACTGTTTTAAAAAACACATTCTCTTCTGAGCTGTCTTGTGGACTTGGTGCGATGCACACAGCCTGCTTGGGAGAGCACTGTCTTGCAGCATAGCATTTCCCTAAAGATTTTGGACATCTCACATCTTCAAAGTAAGAATGTAACACCAGAACCTGCTGTGTCCATTCAGTAATGAAGTCGCTAGGAGTTTCTGGTTTCTTACCTCTCTACTTCAACCGCCCGAGGGCACTGTCCTGGAAGCCTTTGGAAGGGAATCTGCACTTTCGGCCGAAATGATTGTGCTGGGAAATCTGACTTGATGAGGTTCTCAGTGGTTGGTCCAATCATTTGCTTGTCCAGGATACTTTGAATGTCCTCAGGCATCTTGAAGGTTGTGACTAAGAGAAAAAGAGAAGCACACACCTGAACCGACCAGACATCACTTCACTTTACATTCACACAGACAGGAGGACAGTGCTGTCTCCTGGGTTGCCTGCAGAAATCACTTCCCTAGATTGGTGAGAGAAATCGAGCAGACATCAAATGGGAAACATTAAAGAAGACTTTTTTTTCCTGCTGCAATATGTCATTACAGTTTTCCAGGATCAAAATGATGGCACAGAAGAAGCCCCCACTGAGAATTACTGTCATGCACCTTATTAGGAGATAGGGCACTGACCTGGCTCCAAGCTGCTCTGTTCTGTTCCCAGCTTTACCACAGACTCTCTACGTGGCCATGGGTAAGTTACTTTCTCCAGTGCACAGCTTCCCTTACTCTCAGAAAGAGGTGGGATTCTTCTGCCTCCCTGGGGTACCCTGAGACCAAGAGTCAGTCATAGCTGAGAGAAACTTGGTCAAGATGGTGATAAAGGACTTGGAAAGAATAAGCTGCTCAGGTCACATTTATGTGCTGGGGACAAATCCCTCCTTAGTTTTGACTCAAAAGAACCTCCCACTCATATCAGCAGTGGTGTCAGAGAAAAAACAGAGTTATAAAGCAAACAATTTCATGACTTGGCCAAATGATTTCAATGGAAATTTGCACTAGGCAAAAAGTATATGTTCCCAAGAAGTGCCTGAAATTAAACCATGTCATTTACCCCATAAATAAACCAAACTGTTTATATTGCTAAACAAGCTGCAAATAATAGAACAGCAGCAAACTGGGAATTTGAAGCTTAACCTAAATTAAGTAATTGCATGCAAGCATTAAAGAGCACTATTCCCTAGACAGGGAATTGAGCTAAAAATAGATTTTAGTGGAGTGAGAGCTTTTCTTTTGATGAACTTTCACACTCCACCAAGGAGAAACTTATGGTTCTGGCTTGTGAGTGGGTACTTTGGGCATCAAGCTTTGAATTGAATCCCTCACCATGGTCCACGTGCTTCTGCTTGAGTCATAGATGCGACCCCTTGGTTTCAAAGCAGTTGTGCAGAACAGCAAATGATGCTGAAGCCAGACACGTTTCAGGATGATCAGGGACAGAAAGGCTCCTCTAAGAGGTTATTCCCCTGCCTTTCTTAAGTGGCCCCTGCTTCAACCCTTGTAGCTACATACTGCCTGCTTAGGGTAAAAAGGAAATGGCCACCAAAGTGGCTCCCTTCTCTCTCCTCCACGCTCTTAAGATCTAGTCTGGAATAAAAATCACCCTACCTATTTGCATTGTCCATATCAACAGGCACACTTCCAGGAATCCCTAAAATGCAGTTCCTTAGCCTCCTGAATGTCTCTTGCTTGGGGTCTCTACAGAAGAGCCCTGATTTATATTTGTTGTCAGGGAGCACAGCTGTCCCAATTTTGTCACTTCACTGTCGCAAAATCCATGGCACCATCCATTATGGCACTTTGTGCACTTTCAACTATTTATGTCAATACTTAGTGTTTCATTTGCATTCACATTTCCAGCTTGATAGCTTCTTCCCCCTGAAGAAGCAGCAGATCATAAATAGAGATCTGTCTCCACTTGTTAAGGATGAGTCTAGCTTGTCAAGATTCACTTGAGAATGCAGTCATTTGTCCTCGCTCATGAAAATAAATGCCACTTCTAAGCACAGGAAGGTGGTATATATAGTTACCATCTTTCTCCAAGACTAAAATGCTTTCACACACACTTTCTCCCCACCTGCTGCCAGTCTATGATCCATATCCCCAAGAATGCTACAGGGGCCAGAAGAGTGCTGACAGACCTGCTCTGTCCCTACATTTGAGCATCCATGATAGAATATGGTTCCACTTCTGGTAAGCAAGCCAGACCAGCAGCTCTGTATACACAAAGAGCATTTGCATCCAGGGAGAACAAGGCACTGTGGGTTGAAGTTGGAAGCAGAATGAAAAAATGAGTGGACCATGATTCTGACTATGAGTACTTAAGTTCTGAACACAGCTTACACAGGCAGGTCCCATTTTCCCTGGGAAGGGGTGCTGCTCACTTTGTAGGCATTGATAACACTAACAAATTCAGTGCATATGGCCCTTGTGGAATCGAAACTTCAACAGCCAGCTCTGCAGCCCACCCTGAGTCCTGGGAGGAGTGGATACACTCGGGAGAAAGGGCAATATGGCTCTACCACCTAGTCAGACCACCACCCCACCTCTACATGAAATTCACTTTGCACGGGATGTCGAGGCAGCTCAGCACCAATCCTGGGCACTGAGAATGAAAGCAGAGCACTAACTTAGTGTCAGCAGCCTAGCTCCCAGCATGCTCACACTAAGCAGCCTGAAGACTTATGGCCCTATTTCCTGCCAGGTCATGTTTCCTCTTGGTGTATTTACCTCTCGGGATGTGCTCCTCCATGTATGCCTGATTCAGCAAAGAATAGTATATACGGGGGCCAGCACAAACATCCTGAAATGCAGCACGGGAGGAAAGTGTCAGAGACAGCAAAGCACAGTTGTAGCACAGTGGGAGGAGGGGGTTATGAGAGAGAATGAGGCTAAAATGAGACCCATTTTACCAGAGCCTTAGGGACAATTGAGACTGTGAATAATGGTCAGAAAAGACTCAGAGTGACACAAATACCTGTAAACTTCAGTCCAGTGCACAGACAGGACATTTGTCAGTGGAGTGCCAGCTTATGATGTGTTCTGGGGGCTAAGTAGGCAGTTATTAGGGTTTTACTTCCAAATACCTTCTGCAGTCACAGCCTCATGCCTGGCTTGCTATGCTGGCATCCTAAACCTGAGCAACACCATGACAACGATAGAGCTGGCCACTGAGGAAGGCAGCATACCTATGATCAGGAGGAGCCTTATGGCTTCACTTTGTAAGGGTAAAGGTGTTGCATAAAGGCCTCTCACCAAAATGAAGGGCTAGGACCTGGGGTAAAAGCTGTGTCTTCATACCAGTTGTACCACAAGTCTTTCTGTGGTAGAAGGACAGTGGTAGAAAAAGAATTACCCTTTGCACTTACCTCTGAGATGTTGGAGGCTCCTGGAATGAAGATATCAGAGCAAGATGTCTGTGGTCTAAAGGCTGAGTCTTTTCTTTGCCCCTGGTTGCAGCTTTCAGGAAGCAACAAAGTCATTCCTGGACTGTGGTCCTGGCATGAAGCCTCACTGGAGGTACTGGGATGGCTGGGGCTCCTACCCAGAGAAGTCATCAAATCCTTCTTTGTTTTGTCCATCTTCTCAGAGGAACAATGCTGTGATGCAACCCTCAGCTTGCTAGTGTGGAAAGACATTGAGCCTGTTACTCTATTTTTGGCATTCCTTCACACCCTCCCACCACGCTGGACATTGCTGAGTTGCTAAGAAGTGAGTGGGCTACAAAGCAGGTTTGAGCCCCTGCTTTGGTACCCAACGTCCTAGAGCCTATTGGTCTCAGGTGGCTGACTCAATGTCTCACTGACCCCGGGGAAAAAGAGCACTTTATTATTCCAAATGGGGTTTGGAGAGGAAAAGCCAGCAGCATATGCTTTGAAAGCTGCTTTCCTGAAGCAGCAGGGACTTCCCAGATCTGTGGCAGCATTCAAAAGGCTGCCAGGAGTATTTGAGTACACCAGGACTGCAACAGAAGTGCTATACTTGCTATACCCAAATCTCTTAAATCCTTGTCATACTTCACTCCAGTGGGAGTAGTCTACAGCTTAGATACCCACAAGCTACTCCCAGGTGTAAAGTCTGACTCTTCCACTTAAATAATTCAGGAGAAATGTTTAAGCATTGCCTAACGAATAATAAAATATAGCCAGAAGCTCCCTTCTCTCTCCTCCTGCAGGGGATATTTTTGCTGGTGATCTCAGCCTACAGATAACTTCTACTCTTCCACCTTGGGAGGCACAAGTCCAGGCAAATATCACAGCTGTACAGCTTATTTTATACACATTTTCGTGCACCGAGAGACACTAATTAAGAGCAGCCCTTGGACTTCTGGCATGATAATAATGTAACCCTTAATTTTAGGCTTGTCTAAACACAGATATGACTACTGTAACTAATTAGTACAGCTAAAGTGACACAAGCCCCTCCAGCCTGCACACACATTCACTGATGCAACAGTGCACACCTACCCACATAGCTTATCCCTATAAACTATGAGTCAAAGCTCTCCACTCTGTCTCTCAAGGATACTCCAAGTGCAATTCAGCTTACTTGTCAATTCCTGTTCACAGTTAGACCAAGGCTCCTCATTCAGCCCTACCTCACTAAAAGTTTGTGTCCTGTACCCTTACTAGGACCCATTTATCTGTCTTGCTTACTTCAGGAGGCCAAGCTGCTGCCACAGAGTGCTATGCAAGAGTCTTCCAGCTTGCCACAGCTCAGAGGTAGAAAGACTTTGCCAAGTCTTGCGGGTGGCACAGATGGCATGGTACTTTCATCCCAATGTGGAGACAACAATGTGACATCCCCTCTCTGCTCTGCCCTTGACTGGAGTGAAAACTCTGCCCACCCTATATTCTTGATCAGGGAGGGCAATTTTTTCTAGATTTCACCTTGCTGCCTGTCTGCAAGAATGAATCAGGTACACGCTGCAGAGACAGCATTACATGTGTGCCGGAGGTAAAAGGGAATAGCTGTGCTAGGTTATTACTGCAGGTTCAAGCCAGTGCACAATTTTGAGAGGTTGAATCAGAAAAGAAATCAGATAATAAATCAAAGTTACCATGATGCGAATCCTTTAAGTGAAACAGAGTAAGCAAACAGATTGGAGAGACCTGGGAGACAAGATCAATAATACCCCCTCCCCTTCTTCGAGATAGAAAAATCTCAACTCTTTTTTTCTCTCAGCTTCTGTTTGGCATGCCAACTGGAACTTCGTACCCTGAAGAATGAATTTTCCATGGAGGATTTTGTTTTTATTAGCTATTTTATGCTCTGGCCATATCTATTTTAGCAGCCCAGCAGGATTGATTGGTATCAGCCAAGATCCAAGGATTCCTGATGAATCACTGCTAGACTCTTTCGTGCCTGCTGCACTGGCACAGAGAACAGCAGCAAGGCAGAACAGCCCTGTGGTGACACTCCTGATATGTCACCTGAGCATCCTCTTCTTGGGAGCAGGGGTGAGGTGGAGATGTGACTTGCTGTAATTTTACCTCTTGGAACCAGAATCCCTGACCCACCCAGTTCAAAAACACAGGATGCAGTTCATCTGAACCTTTGTCAGGGCGAGTGACTGAGCCCATTCCCAATTTAGCAGGACTGGCAACCTCTGCCTAGATCCAAAATAACGTGGCTGCTGCCAACGATGGCCGAGTTCCCGTGATGGGGGAAGTGTGTGCACCAAGCCTGCCCACAGCAGGCCTAATTCTTCACTGCTTTGTTCCCCCTGTATTCACTCACACCTCCGTAAAGTCTCTCCTGAGCACTTATCTCAAAATAACCCAAATCCCTACTCAGTGTCCAGCTCAGAAACACCCATCTGTCATGCTCTCCCAGCTGCACAGGAGGAGGGTCAGGTGTTTGTAACTGCAAAAAAGCCTGACACATGCCGCCCAAAATAAAGAACAAACCCAAGCCCACAAAGCGTTCCCAGCACCTCCCCAGACAGATGAGTAAAACAACTTGTCTGAACTGAAGCTGACACAGAAAGGAACTGCTAAGCACAAAGGGAATCCTACTCTACTGCCACCCAGCTGCCGGGACGTGGCCAGGTGTCCAGCGAAGCTTGGCCGGTGTGGTGGGGGGCTCGCTCCAGTGCTAGTCTCCAGCTAGCCCGTGGCTTTGTGCTTCCACCCAGCTTTCAGGAAAGGTCTCCAGGTTGTCTAAAAGACAAGAAGGGAGACTCTCTCTCTTGTATTCAGCACAGCTAATGGGTTTACTGCAAAGTGGCTCACTCCTGCCCAGCATCCAACTCTGCCAATGGCATCTTCTGCCTTCCCACTCTCCTCAAAATGAAGAGCAGCATAGAGTCTCCAGGGTTGTCCTCCCCCACCTTCCCTTCCAGGGTGACACCAGACCCTCATCCCTGCATAGCAGAGCTCGGTGTGAACTGCTGAGGCTGTTGCTGCTCGGGGAAAGGAACAATTCCCAGCTTGCAGTGAGCATGTGACAGCAGCCTGAGCTCTCAGCCAGTTCTGCCAGAGCAAGTGCTGATGGTGTGAAACAGTCCACACTCCAGGATTTCCCGGGTGCCTGAGGGATCATGAAGAAAAGCAGTGAAACTGCCCAGAGCCCTGTCAGTGTCACATTCTGGCTGCTGCGGCTGTTGGCAGGAAACTGTCTGTATGCCGTGTCTGCAGCTTTCAATCCTTTCCTTCTTGGAGCACTTTCCTCAGGGCTGGAGCTCCACTTCAACACGGTGGGGAAAAAGGAGTTCAGCTCGTCTCAAGAAGGCAAGATGTCTCCCTGAGAGCAGATCCTCTGCCCACCTCAAGAACCCATCACTTCCTGCTAACCGTGTGCAGCCAGGAGCACCTCCCTGCTCTTCAACAGCAGACACCTGCCTGGCACCAAGCCACGCTGGCTCTGGCTATGATAAGCTTTGAAAATCATTTCACAGCTGCTGAAATGCCTGTCTTTCCAGCAGCTCAGTCATGCTCCCTCACACCTGAAAAGCGTGTTTCCTAGATATATCAGATACGTTACACTATGCTAAATTGAACTATTCAAAACGAGAGCACATTCTAATGGCACTGCTGACACAACACTAGCTACAGCATCTGTGTGTCATTGTGGCAAAACTATAATTACAATTTCTCAGTAAATCCAAGCTTTACATATCCAAGAAGTTAGACTCCCACGTGTCTTGCTCAATGTCTGGTATGAGGGTTTTTTGATCTGATGCCTCTACTTGGATTCTTTGATCCAAAGCTTGACAAAATGGACTCTTTTCTTTCAAATAAAGTTCAAAACGGCTAAAAATTGCAACAGGGGAAAAAAAAAAGAAAAGTCCTTTAAAAATAATCTAACCCCTAAGCAAAACCACAGATTGAAACCTAGTAGTCATTTACTTGAAATCTATTTATGTGTGGTTAGCCAGAACCCCAGCTACTACACCATCCAGACACCAACAAGTAAAAATGCCTTTTTCCTGTAACTTAAGCTGTATAATATAAGCTCAGACAAGGTGTCGTGCATTCAACAAACTGCTTCAAACCTTAGCCTATACTGCAAATCTCTTCTGCTTTAAAAAGTGAGTTGAAAGTAATTTCGAGATTTACAGCGGCCAATCCCTCCAACAATTTGCGTGGCTTTACAATTGATTTTCCTCCAGGTTTTTAAATGCATTCCTTTATCCGTAGGAAAGCACCACACAAGTACTGCTAGAACGCGGGGAGCAGCAAGACTGATGGCCAGAGCCTAAGGGCAGCGCCGCACTGCGCCTGCCGAGGCCACAGCCGTGGTGGGACACGCAAAGTGCTCAGGCTGCGACTCCCACCCTGTTTGTTTCGGTTACGAAGCGCGGCAGCCTCCTTTGCTGTGGGGGCGCTTGTGGGGGAAAAGCGACCCAAGGGCAGGAGCTAACTGTGCTAATTGCGCCTCTCACCACAAGGACAGGGGCAGCAACTCCCCGTGCCCCGGCGCACTCCCCATCTCTGATGGTGCAAGGCACCCCAATCCTACCCGACGTTTCCACTGCCCTGAAAACCCCCAGGGCACAAACTCACACCCACGCCCGCCTGTCCGTCCGTGATCCGCCCATCCACCTGTGCACCCTCCCATCCACCCCAACGCCTCGCCATTGCCCTGCTGGCCCAGGCCTCTTTCCCTCCGCCCCCCTAAGGCCACCCGGGCCCGGTGACGCCCCGTTCCAGCCCCCCACACCCCGGCGCCCCGGTCCCGTCCCCGGACGAGGGGGCAGCGAAGCGCTGGAGAGACCCTGGCCTGGCCCTTACCGGCGGGCGGTACGCACCGGCCGGTCCCGCTGCCAGCAACCGACGCCGGCGTCGTTGCTACGGGAGGAGGGAGCGGGCGCAGTGACACCGCTGCGGGCAGCTGCGCCCCCTCCGCGGGCGTTGTGCTGGTCCGAGGCGGCGCGGGGCAGCGCGGGGCGGCGGCGGCGGAACCTCCCAGAAGGCGAGGGGACGAGTCAGGACCGCGCCGCGAGGCTGCAACCGCGGAGTCACCCCTGCCCCCTCAGAAACACAGCCGAATGCCCACTGCCGCTTCAGAGACGGCGCAGGGAGCACCACCGAGGGAGCACTGCCCCCCCAGAAACGCAGCCGAATGCCCACTGCCGCTTCAGAGACGGCACAGGGAGCACCACCGAGGGAGCACTGCCCCGTCAGAAACGCAGCCGAATGCCCACTGCCGCTTCACAGACGGCACAGGGAGCACCACCGAGGGAGCACTGCCCCCCCAGAAACACAGCCGAATGCCCACTGCCGCTTCAGAGACGGCACAGGGAGCACCACCGAGGGAGCACTGCCCCCCCAGAAACACAGCCTAATGCCCACTGCCGCTTCAGAGACGGCACAGGGAGCACCACCGAGGGAGCACTGCCCCCTCAGAAACACAGCCGCATGCCCACTGCCGCTTCACAGACGGCACAGGACCACCACCGAGGGAGCACTGCCCCCTCAAACACACACCACAAAGCTTCCACTGCCATCACAGAGCTGCCACCATAAGCACACCACAAAGTGTCTATTAGTGTCTCAGAGCTACCACCAAACTTCTGTTGCTTCCTTAGAGCCACCACAAAGTCCCCGCTGATAACTCACAGCTACCACAGAGTCATCACCGAGCCACCACCATGACCCCAGGGCCAGCACGGAGCTTGTCTGTGACCGAGCTTACCTCTCCACGTGAGCAGTCACGCCTAGAAGAAGCGGAAAGGATGAAGCAGGAGATCAGAGTGGAGGCTGCTGCAGGAGCAGGATGGGCAGGGACAGCTCACAGCCCCTTCACCTCCTATGCCTGTTGACTCTGCCCAGGGCAGCAGAGAACCAGTCCTGCTGCTAGAGAGCAAGGCCAGAGCAGCGGAGTGCTGCAAGGCTTTCTGAGGACAAAGCAGCCAGCAGACTGGTCCGAGGGCGTCTGGGTGGCCTTGCATGAGGGCAGAGAGTCAGGCAGGGTGGCACTGGGGTGGGGCATGTCACAGGCAGGCAGCAAAACCCAGGTGATGGGCACTGGCTCCTCTCCCATCCCTGGACCCTGGCAACCCACCAGCCAGGATGGCACTGGGTGCAGAGGGCCTGGGAGTCAAAGGTGGAAGAGGCACTTGAAACATCTGAAAATGTGCAAGCAAGGGTATGTGAGGTTTAGGCAAAGAAGTGAAGGCTATGGCAAGCAGAGCCTCAAGGAAGAGAGCTCCCAGTAAGAAGGCTTTCTCCCAGCAATGCTCATCTCCTGCCAAGGTGCTCTCTGGAGCAGCCACCCCACACTGCACTGCCCCTGGCTCTGCTCAAAGAAAAGCTGCTGGAGAAACTCCAGGGGTAGATTCTCTGTCATAGTGCCAGCCTCAGTGCTTTACTTAAGAAAGGAGCATGTGCTGGCTCCCCTCAATTAGGTTTCATATCAACTTGCTCGATTTCCCTGGAGTCACATCCCAGATGGTTCCTCTGGCCTGGAGGAAGCAATGGCAAAGCCTCTTGCATGGGAAAAATACCCACCCTTTTCTCCTGGCTCTTGCTGTCCCTGCAGTTAGTTGTGCTTCATTTTTGATTGGGCTTTCAGAGTTCCATACAAAATGCTTCAGTGAGACAAGAGATGAAAGCTGAGCTGTCTCGACTGGCTGGGCCTTCACAAACCCACCAGGCCAGAACAGAAAGCAGACAGGTGTGCGAGCCACCTCACTCTCCATCCGTGTGCTGTCATGACTGATTCATTTCCTGACCCGACTTCAAAAGAGCTTTCTGGTTCCTCAGAAACTCACTCCCAGGGGTTGCGGCAGGGTGCACCAACACCGTGTCCTGCTTGCATGGGTATCCCCCTGGCCTAGGATGGCCAGGCAGGGGAACGTGAGACCTAATCACTTGCAAAAAGCAGGTTCAAAGTGGCAGTGGTGGCAGTTGGCACAGCTGAGAATCTCTGTGCTATCTCCTTCTTGTATCAGTCCAAGCTGAGATGCTGTCCCCAGCCAGGCCAGGACAAAAGGTTTAGTGTTGTGTTTCTTCCAGCTCTTTTTCTGCTCTTTTGAGGTCAGAGATGGACCTGTACTTATGGATGATGCTGATTTCCCAAGGCAACAGTTCTCCAAGAAGGGCTTCCTGAGTTCCTGCTGAAAAAGGCTGAACCAAGATTTCCCCTGTTTTAGGAAAACGCTGCTCTCCCTGTCCAGCCAGACAGATCAGTTGGTCTGGTGGAAGCATAAGCAGAGTCTGGACCCACAGTGAGGGGGAGAGCTCTTATCTCACCCTGGTGCCAGGCCTGAGAACCAAACCAGTTTCGACAAGTGTTAAGGTGCGAGCTGGCCCTGGAAAGGGGAAATACAGAAACTGTGCTAAGGATCCATTCTGTCTCCGGGGCTCTTTTCTGGCAGAAGAGCCCAGCTTCTCTCTTGTACTGTCCCTGAATCTCCTTTCCTCCCCTCCACTTTCATCCCTTTGGCTCACTTGCATCTGTCACAAAACAATAGCTCAGGAAACACTATTGTCAGGGCAGCATATCGCAACGACCTCACTTCTACAGAGAAAGGCCTTCCTCTAGTTAGAGGAAGGATAATAAAAGACCAAAAATCCCAACTTCTGTAGACCTCAGAGATGATGTGCTGGTTGTTGTCTCATCACTTGCTCCTAATCAACGTGGGTGGCAGGCCCCTTCAGATTTAGCAGTGTTTCCATACCCACACATTTTGCTGAAGGTGTAAATGATCCTCAAAGCACAAGGCCACTGGAGAATATGGCCCTAGATTTCTCTGTCTCTACACCTACATGTGTTCCCACGCACAAGACACAGCATTCATCTAGCTCAGAGCAGCCAGCACCAAGTTCTGTGTTTACCAACCACAGCTTTCACTGGAGCCTCAAAAAAACCTGAATGGGGGAGGCTTTGACCCTGATAGAGTCACATTTTGGTTGGTTAGCTTTCCCCCTTGTCTCCATGCTGCAGCAAATCATCTCCCCAGGGTGCATTCCCTCACATTCACCATCCACCTAACCAGAAGGCTTCCCCAAGGAATTTGCAGGCAGAGGTTGCTTCTCCAAAGAAGGCGTGCAGAAGGCATGGGGCTGGCCAGAAGCAGGAAGATGGCAGGCTTCCTGGGTAGGCAGGGAGTAGTAGTGGTGCAGAAGCTAAGGAAGGCTCAGGGACACCTCCGCAGTGGTGGGCAGAGGAACTTGCAGCAGGCATTTCTGCACAACCGGTTCGGCAGAATTGGCCAGAACAGTCTCGAATGTGGTGCTGCCATCTTCTCCATAGGACTGCAGGTAGCAAAAGCCTGTCAGCCACCAGTCAGATGGCAATTCTTTCCTGAGAAGAGTCTTTATGTGCTTTATAGGGACCTCGATTTCAGAGAAAGTTAGTGGCAGAGGTGTTCTTGCATATCCCACCTTCTGGCTCCCAAATCCCCTGGGGTTAGGCCCTTAAATTCCTCAGAAGCCCCAGTCAGATAAATGGCCAGATTGCAGGCAGCCTCAGCTGACATGTTGACAGGTCATTTGTCAGGACATGCACAGGAGGCTTAGAGCTCTGTAGCTCCCCCAGCAATTATGGTGCAGGCGCTTCCCCATCTTCCTGGGTGAAAGCATCAAAATGGAGCTATCAGTCTAACCACTGTCACCCAGGAGCATGAAGGTAGGTGGCTGTAGCTTCCTTCTTGCTGTTGACAGCTAGGACACGAGTCATCCCGGGTTAAAAGGACCAGGGTCTGCCTCACAAGGATGCCGATATGCTCAGTCTGTAGCAGAGAGGATGTAGCCTGAGAGGTGACATTTCCTGGCACTCTTCACAGATTTCAGAGATTCTCATATAAACATTCTTCAGACATGCAAAGCACAGCACTCAGGAGGCTATAGATAGAGCCTGCTCTCTTCTAGGAAATTCATCACCCGCCCCCGGTGAAGATGATCCCAGAAGAACTGCAAGCCACTTCTGAAGAGCTACGAGCAGTCTTACAACTCAGGCATTCCTAGACACCATGCAGGGACTGAGGTCCTCAGCCAATTAGTTTTGAATGCTCAAGGGAGTACAGGAGGGTGCTTGGTTTTGTGTATGTAGGATCAGGAGGAGTGACTTGCCCACTTTAGACAAGCTGGGAATGTTTCCCTGGAGCTTCCAGAGGAACATCAAACTTTCCATGGCAGAGACAGAGGCATCCCAGCCCAATACTGCAGATGCACTTACTGGGAGGTGTGAAGTCCTCTGGTTCAAATCTGTGGTCTGGACCAGTCCTATCAGGTTCAATGATATATCTCCTCTTAGCAGGTAAGCTTTGAAAGAGTCTGGTTTTCAGCAAAATTTCCATCCTTTGCTGACAAACAGTAACAGATTCCTGTGAAAAGCCTTTCTTTAAGCCAACTGGCATCTGATCAAGGAATCCCCAACTTGTTCAGATTTTTTTCCACTAGCAAACACATGCCAAAAGCTGGGGTAGCTCCTCACCTGAACAACACCATTCCAGGAGCTGCACAGAGCCAGGCCTGAGCTGGTGGGCTGAAGAAAGCAACCATCTCTTTGCACCAGGGCTTGGAAGAAGTGTAACGCTGTCAGAAGCAGATGTCCAAGCACACCAACGTGTCAGAGTGGTGCCTCTCCATACAAGAGCACAACATTTTTTGATTTAGAATGGCTTCAAAACATACCTTCTTGACACTTGTTCACGAGATGATTTATTGAACTAGGTGTCAGTCTGACTTTCTGCCATCAATAACACAGCACTGTCGATATCTGGGCATTTGTGTCATTTATCTGGCTGATTCATCCACTCCTGAAGTGCCTTCTGACTCAGCACTGAATATGGCCCATAAAGAGCCCTCTCAAACAGAGTAAACAATCACAACTATTGGTGGAAAGCAAAAATCCCAAGTGTTCTCTGCTGTTTTCCATCTGGTTTTGCAACTCATTATGGTAGAAATGTCGATACGAATGCAAAGACAAGTATGAAACCCAGAGGCAGAGGAGAGCTGAGCTTGAGTGTGACCCTTCCCTGCAAGTCAGCCTGCCCGCCCCCTGCTTGGTGTAAAGGGTTTGTCCATCCTGCAGAGCAGAGCGACATTGCAGGGAATCTCACCAGGGAAGAGATTTCTGAAGTTTCTCCTAGAGCCCAAAGAAAGTGTCACCCACTCACTAGGGTCCAAATTTTCTGCCTCTGTGGTGGGAGCAGAGCTCAGAGTAGACAAAATCCAAAGGAAACCGCGGCCATGGCATTGCTTGACAAATGGGAGAAAATGGGCAATCAAGTCAGAATTATAGCTTCCAAATGTCTATAGTCAGCCTGCTAATTCCCAGCTCTCCCCCTGCTCCTTCCTCTGCTGACGCTCCAGTCCCCATTTCAATACCTGCCAGGTCCTTTTAGAGAGCTGACATTTCCATTCCTGACATTTTCTGCAGCTCCATCTGGGAATTAATGGCCGGATATTAGCAGCGATGGGGCCGTTTATCATAATTAGTCTCATGAAGCTACTAAGCATCCAACTATTTTTCATCAGCACTGAGGAAATAAACTGCAGAATCCAGTAGATGAGATGGACGATTTATTTATTGATTGATTTATTTTGGCCTGTCAGGATGCAGCTTGAAAGTTTGCTGAGATGAGTGATGCTTCGCAGAGGCAGCGTCGGCAGCAGGGCTGGCTCACCTTGGGTGCATGAGCTGCAGGGAAGAGGCCCCCAACCCCCCTGAGACAGTGAAGAAGCATTTATTATCCTGCATCTGCCCTAGCTTCCTGCTAATATAAAAGGACAAGTTGAGACAGGTTGTGCCCTGGATGGAAAAACTCAGGAAGAGATAATCACACACTGGTATTACATGGACCAGCAGCTCCAAGACTGTCATTTGGCTTGGTGTGCCAGATCATCCTTAGATCTTAATGCTAAAAAGGATGCTGCAGGCACCTCACCTGTCTTTGTCACCTTATGGAGGTGCCTGGAAACAGATAAAGCTGTTTTCTTTCTTCTCACATTTGGAGCAGGGTGAAGTATTAGCTTATTTTTTTCCTTCACCAAAGGATCACCGGGAAAGTGGGGAGAGATGAGATGAGACTGGAATCCCCTGTGGGTAGGAAAAGGCCCCTTGGAAGGGCTGGAACTCACAGGATCACAGGATGTTAGGGGTTGGAAGGGACCCAAGGAGATCACAGTATCACAGTATCACAATATCATCAGGGTTGGAAGAGACCTCACAGATCATTGAATCCAACCCCCCTGCCAGAGCAGGACAATATTATCTAACGTAGATCACAGAGCAACACGTCCAGACAGGCCTTGAAAGTCTCCAGAGAAGGAGACTTCACCATCAGCCAGCTTCTCTGGTAGATGTAAGGTCCACACTGTAGTAGGTAATGGCTGCTGTGCTGTACTTTCCAGAGGCCAGAGTGCAATACATTGTCTGTGTTTCTGTGAGCTTGGGCACTCAAAGAACATGTCAGAGCTTGCACCTCTCTGAGGATCGCTGGTCAGTGAGCTGCTGAGATCCACCAGACACTGCTGTCCATCCTGCTGGCTACTGCTTTGGGCACGGGGCCTGTGCTAATTTCAGTCTACCATCTTTCAAATTCTGATGACCCCCCTCACAAGTACTGAACAGGAGGAGAGGCCCCTCTCTGGGGTCAGCTGCCTTATACTGCACCACTCTGCATGGCTTGCAGTCCACAGCTGGATCTCTTCTGCTTGCAGCTCCTTTCTGCCCAAACAAGAAATAAGGATTGCAAGGCTGTATGGCACTGCCTGGAGTGAGGCACAAGGACCCTCCTAGGCTCAGTCTTTCTCTTCCCTCTATAACCACAAAAAGTCACAAGGTCTTGCTGCAACCCACACCACCTCGGTGCTCACCTGCAGCCTGCCCACCTCCTCTCCTGCAGGCTGATTATCAAGAGCTTTCCATCCTGAGGTTTGCTATGCAAACATTGAACGTTTGTGTTTAAATATTACACTCTTCTGCTGATGTGAAGCTAGTAATTACAGCCAGATGGGACCTGGCTCACAGGCAGACACAGGGCCCACACACTGCTGGGTGGTGGCTTTCTTGTGTGTGGTTTTTCATTTTTAGCAAAGCCATGTGGCCAGCCACCAGCAGGGATATCAGAAAAGCTGAATGCTATTAAAAACAATGGGGGCAGGAGAGGGGGGAGGGAAAGAAAAATGGTCTTTCTAAATATATATCATGCAACATATTCCAGGTGAGCCCTAAGTGTTCCTGGCTGTAGTGCCTGGCAGCTTCCATACTATACCTAGGACATGTTCCAAGTCAGCATGCTCAAGCCATACATCCCTCTGGGCACAGCTTGGTGATGCTATGCACTGATTTGGTATTAGCACCTCCTGTGGCACCGAAGTCTGATCCTGCAGAGCCTTCCTGAGCTGAGCAAGAGCTCTTTTTGCACAAGTGTCTGGTTCAGCCTGCCCTCCAGTCCATCGCAGCGCCCCTTGAAGCTGTGCTGCAGTCCAAGGCTCACCACGCCACTAGCATGGCTGTATAACTAGTGCTGCCTCCTCACCTGCTAACTTGAGAGATCCCCTTGGCTTTGTATGCCTGCACAAATTTCTGTCTTGCACAAGAAATACTTCATTTTCTACCAGCTCCAGGATTTCAGATCTGATTCTGCTCAAGGCAAAACAAAAGCATTGTAGTGAGTGGTGGATCTTTTCCCCCTGGATGATAGTTCAATCTATATTCACATTCAACATCTGATTGTATTTTTAATAGCTACTCCTCTCCTCTACACACCAAACAGACCCAAAAGGCAAGCAGGAACACATCAGTTTGAGCAAAGACCTCAACTGTTTGTCCTGCCCAACACCTGTGTTATGCGTACACACCACCAAGTGCCCAGGGAGAAATCCCTCTCCTTGCTCCACAGCCCTGATCAAGTACTAGCAGCTGTGGTGATGCAGATACTGACCACCAATAGCTGCTTCCAAATGGAGCTAAAGGTGGCTCATGCTCAGTCTAAGCAGCCTGGTAAAGCAAGTACTGCAGGTGACACCACTCTAGGGGAAACAGGCTCTAAAGGCTACAGCCTTTTTCTTTGCAAATCAATTAGCCAAGCTCTGTTTAACCTCCAACTTCTCATGAGCCTCTTTGTAGAAATGCTCTCAGGATGTTCCCAACCCAAGTGGTGCATAACCAGAGTCCAATCTCCTTCCCAAACAGCCAGAGATGTTTAATACCCCGGAGCCCAGCCTCCTCCCCAGACAGTCAGAGATGTTTAATTCCCCAAGACAGCTGCTGGGCTGTACCCTCTGTATTGTGGCAGTCAGCATTACCCAGCTCCGTGCTCGCCTGTCCAACGTATGAGGTACCCTGCAGCCTGCCCGGTAGAGGCAGGGGAAAGTAGCAAACAGTGCAAAAGAAGGGAGGACGTCTAGGAGATGTAACAGGAATCTTCGTTTTGTAGGGAACTGTAGAGCCTGGCAAACACGTGCTGTAAGTTGAGACGGCTGCCAAGCCCCGTAGGTTTCCTGAAGAAATCAGGATCAGCCTTGGTGAGAGGAGAGGGGGAGCAGGTGATGTGCAGAGGGAGGCAGGAACTGTTGATAACACCCATACAGGAGCTTATACCAAGGCTCTTGGACTCCATCCTCTGCGGCTGGCTGAGCAGATGCCTCTGGCCATCTGATCCATGTTCATGCTTCCTTTGCTTCTCTGCTACAGTTGTCCCCTCATCTGCTACCTTTCTGGGGAGCTGCTTCTCACACTCTCCCTCTGCTTCCAAATGCTTTCTCGAAGGACCACGAGTAGACGTTCCTAAGGGAACTTATTTCTGTCGTCATATACCCCAGGAGAGTGTTATGGGAAGGGAAGGACTCAACAACATCTCTCTGCTTTCTGCACCCAAGAAGCAGAGGTTTGGCATACCATTACCAGCCCTCGTTTCTGCAGTAACCTTACCCAGCGCTGCATGGGTCTGTGGAAGCTGAGTTGTACTCCAGTTGCCTTCATGAATAATGGATCCTCCCTACCTTCCCTCTCCTCTTGCCTGTTAGATCCCATTTCATGTTGGGCACGTCGAGTACATTTGCTGCCTTTCTGGGGTTGATCTAAGCACTCTTGATTCCTGGCTCCTGTTCCTTCCTTAAGCAAGATGCAAGTGATACACAAGAAGATACCAGGAAAACTCCAGGTGATTATTGGTAGAAGCATGACCAGGGTCTACTTGTTGGGTTTTGTAGGGAGTTAAGGCAGTTCTGTTGCTCCCAGTGAGGCTGTGAATCTCATATTGTCATGACCCTGAGGGCACTAGTAAATCTTGGTGGCCCTGACCAGCTTCACCTAGGGTGTACCCCTGCAACTCTGCTCCAACAGCACCATTTAAGATCAGAGCTGGACCCCCAGTTCTTGCCTTAGCTATGATATAGGTGTATCCATGCCCAGGTATGTGTCTGACCCTGCCTCCTGGATGGATTTTAGACCCATGTTGTAGCCTTTTTTTCTAGTTCTGTCTCTGTATTCTTTATAAGACTCTGTGGATGGACCCTGGAGCTGGTTCATCATTTCTGGGACTGTCTGTGGCTCTTGTTACCAGCACTCAGCTCTGCCTGCCAGGCTCAGATGCTGTGGGATTGTGCCCTGACTGGTGAGGACAATGCCTCTACTGGGACTTGCTTTCCCATAGCAAACAGTTGATCTTTGCTGTTCCTAAAAACCTATACAATCTCCTTCTCTTCTGGAATTTTGTATTTTGAAGACAAAAATGCCCATTGTTCTGGTTCTAAAAAGCCAAGTCTCTAAGTCACATGTTTTAGGGCCAGAGGACATTGAGGACCACTTCTACAGTGCAGACTGGAAAATTTCATTTCCCTTATTCCTAGAAGTACCAAGCTTTGTGCAGCTGCGTTTGGTAAAGCTGGTATTTTAACTTCATTCCTTTCCAGAAGCTGCAGGCTCATCAGAGAGATAGCCTAGATTTTGGCAGAGAATAAGCTGTGCTCTTTAGCAGCACCAAGGGTGCTGCTTTCCTTAGGTCCTGCTGCAGTAGCAGAGTGACCTGAGATGAGGACTCTGTCTGAGTTCAACCAAATCTCTTTTGAGCAGCTTTGTTGGGTTTGAAGGGAGGAAGGTCTGTTAAAGATGTGTGCTGATCTCTGTTCATTGTCTTTCTAGTTTAGTCTAATCAGTCCAGGCTATGAGAAGCACCAAGCTTAGATACCCTTGTGTGGGGCTATACCTTATTGCTGTGTCTTCTTCTGCTAACCTCATCAATCCAACTCTTTAATCTCTGCTGTCTTCACTTAATGTTGCTGCATCTGCAGATCTGCCCCCTTTGGGGGTTTCCATAAGGAAAGAGCCTATGTTGGCTGATACTTCAAGAATAAAAACTGTGAGGATCTGAAAATCAAAGCCAAGTGACAGGAAAAAACAAAACCTGCAACCAGGAGAGTGGAGTTTGTGTGATTTGGGTGAAAGTGTAATGCTTACAGAGGGAAGGGAAGAAAACAGGGTTCTCAGTGAGAAATCCTACTGACAGAGGCCTCCGGAAAGCCACAAAATCAGTTGCCTGGAAACTAATGATGCCCCTCGTTATTGTCAGCAACAGGAAAAACCACAAGTGCCATAATTCAGGTCACCACCACTGTCTTTTTCTCTTGACTGAATGGCAGAAGCTTTTCATGTTCAGTGGGTAGCAGGGTGTCACCTTGCCTTCAGCTCATAAGGGATTGCAGGCTCAGTGCCCACGACAAACCTCATGTCCTGAAGGTTAAGAGGCTAAATCATCATCTTCTAACCTACTGATATCCTAAACTGCTGTTTTTAAGGAGCCTGAGGGGAGCGTCACACACTGTCTCCCCCAAGCAGAGAGCCCAGGAGGGATAAAGAGGTGGGATTTCTGGGGTGCTGCGGGGACACGCCTCAGGTGGGATGTTATGGACCACTAAGAAAGGTGTGGCAGCTTCCTTTCAGAAAGGGCAGAAGCCTTTGTGAAACCCACTGCCCCATGGCAGACACCTGCAAAATGAAACAGGTGTTGCTTAGCAAAGCTTGAGGAGCAGCTCTGTGCCTGGGGGCCAGCAAAGGGGGTCTGTGCTAGCACCATCCCCAGGTGTGCCCACTGCTGCCAACCATAACCAAAGAGGCTACTGGTCATTCCAAATGAAAAGAGATAGAAATTACCCAAGCTTAGGCCCAGGCAAATCTGGCTCACCCTAGCCTAGGCACTTTGCATTTGAGGACATGAGTTGAATATAAAGAAAACACTTTGAGGGGTCAAGCTTGGGCAGACAGGTAGCACAAAGCAGCTGGCCTCTGTTCTCCCGGCCCCAGGGCTGGAGCCACGTAGCCTTCATCACACAGGTGGTGGCTAATCCCTGCTGTCCACAGCTGTTTCTGTAATCCATGGCGGCACTAACCTGCTTGTCTGTAGTCCAAGGAACCTTTTGTCATCAGAGCACAGACCACCGCAGGGACTCCTTTTCCTGATTGCCCCTAGGAGGGGGATTTGGCTTTTGTCTGGGTGAATGCTTTCCTGATTCAGCACAGGAGTAGGGGAACATGACACATGTTTCAGGAATTAAATCCATTGCAGGAACTGAAAAGATACTAGTCCCCAAAATGCCGTCAAGCAGGGTGGAAAAAAAGGAAGGAAGGTGGACAAAAAAGAGTTTTCAAGGATGCAGACCAAAGGCAGATATGAATTTCACTGGCTGCAGACAAGAGAGGAACCTCCTCTCTCTCTCCATCTCTCAGCTCTTCTCTCTTCTGAACACAAGCTGCAAGTCCCTGGGAGGCCCCTAATCTGCTTTGCTGTACAAAGGGCCCAGTCTAGTGGCTTTCCTTTTCTTTTTCCCTCTTTAAAGTTGAAGTGAGGATCAGTTTCCAGACGCAAAGGCAGAGAGGGGGAAGGAGCAGGGCACAAGCGGTCACTTTGCAAAGGAGATCCTGTGGAAGACAAGAGAACAGGTGGCTCTAGGGGGACACAGGGTCTTTAGGGGAGTCAAGATCCTTGCTTGCTAATTACTGAGATTTTCTGCTGTGCCTGGATATGACACATTTTTGTGCCAACATTGCCCATTATTTTATACAGATTTTCCTCCTCTCATGTGCCCTTTCCACCACCCTGACCAGTCAACCGGCGGAGAAGATAACTCCTTCCAGCCTTTCTTCTCCTTGTGAAATAAGATCTCCAGACCCTTGATTATACTTGGAGAGTTTTTCTACACCACTTCTGGCATGAATTCATCCTACCTGCATAGGGCTCTTACCTGATGCTGGATGAGGACTTTTTAGTAGTTTGCAAATGCTATTAATAATTTTCTGCTTCTACTGCAAATATCCCAAGCCCCTCAGCTCTTGTTTGCCTCTTTCTTTCTTTAGCTCATCGGTGGTTCATGATCACCCATGACTGCTACAACTAAGTTCACCTCCTCCTCAGTCATGTCCAACTGACACATTCCCTGTCCAGCACAAAAGAAAATGCCCAACCTTGTGATTAGTCTTGCATTTGATGCTGCTGAATTTCAACTTGTTCTTGTGCCTCAGTGTTCAAGGTTGTCTGCTGCTTTCTGTTTGATCTCTCATCCCCCCTGCATTCACAATGCCTCCCTCTTCTCTGTCATCAGCTGGCTTAACTGAAGCGCTTCCACTTCTTATGACATCATCATTCATGGAGAGAATAAACAAGATCAATCCCAGGGTTGACTCCAGAGAAACTTCAGTGGTGAACCCTGTCTAGCCTGCTACTCCCTCTGCCCAGAGGTAGAGCTTCTGTACCCAACTTCTATTTCTTCTTCTAATCCCATCATCTTCAGTTTAATTAGTAATTTCCCTGTTACTCCATTGAGCACAGCTTGCTGCATTTGTCTAGAAATGTGTCTCAATAAATTGAGATGAGCAGGCTGCCTTGGCTGAATGCTTCCCATGGCATGCTGTGCTGCTCTTCCTCCAGCCATATAACCATGCTGCTCTGCAGGTTGTGTTCCAGCTCTTTGCATGCTACTGACCCATCCTGCAAACTCTCCCAGCCCAGCAGTAAATAAATAAACCAAAAGAAGAATGGGTATTATGTTAACAATTTTCATTATGAAATTTCCTCTTCTGCAAGAGGTTGTGCCTCTGGAAACCTTGCCACGACACCTGCACTTTGGCACACTGGTTTGGGTAGAAACCACAAATATCTGCTTCTCCTGGCTGCAGCACACCAACACGTCTGACTTTTTGTCTCTTATTTTATCATACCATTCAGTCCTTATTCTGTCATTCTCTCTCCTGCATGTTGACCCTACACCCAGGGCTGTCATCTCCACCAGACTGGTTGGGGGCCACATCATGAACCACTCGGCTGCCCAGTAGACCTACTGTGTTGAACTGGTGCCTGAATGGTATCTTCCCTTCTTGGAACACCCTTTGTAAGATTATTTCCATTATTGCCATGTCAGTCTTACTGCTTCTAGGTCTGTAAAGTACCTTCTCTCCTGTCACCAAAATCAGTAGAGGGAGAACTTTGTTCTAGTTGAAACTAGCTTTCCCATAGCTGAATTCTTCCTTCTCACTGTGAGACCAGCACATCCCAGATCCAGTCCTCAGTTAGGGGTTTAGGGAGCTTTAAGGTCTTACATTAATTTTGCTAAATGCTGTGCCAGGAGACCTGACAGTCTTGCTTTTTTGGACCTTCAGGCATTGGGTCCCAGAAGATCCTACTCCAGGCTTGACAAAGGTAACTTTGATACTCCCTGGGGATGGATTACATCTCTCTGGTGGGAACGTGGGAGTCACTAGCCTTCCTCTGGAAGGAAAATACAAAACCTATCCTGATTAAACTGTAAAACTCTCTCTGTCAACCCACTGAACACCAGCTTTTCTCAACTTAATCCACCTCCTGAGGCACTGGGATCCTCGACCAGGCAGAAAGGAGTAAGTCTACCCTTAGTCAACAGAGGGATGTGCAGACTCTAGTGTTGTAGAGAAGGCTGGGATGGAGCCCATGTGCTGTAATGTGCTGGTGGGCTGGACTTGCCAGAAGGTCTCCACTCCATCAGCCTATGCAGGAGATGTCCTGGGCATCACCCTGCTCTTCGTGCCGCCCAGGATGCTGATGGCTGTCTGGGTACCCAGCTTCCCTGTACACTCTGCTGGTTGCTCCCACCTCACCTGCCCTGCTGTGAACACCAAAAGCGAAGCTGGAGTCTCGCTGTGCCTGCCCTCCAAAGCCTCTGTCTTGTGGTGGAAATAAATTGCCTCAGATTCCTGTAACTCAGGCAGAAAACCCAGGCCCCTTGCTGATAAAACCAGGCGGCCTGGACAGCGTTGCCCTGGCAACCTGCACTTTCTTCCCCATCCTTTTGTTCGGCCTCGGACCCAGACTTTTGTACCCAGCCATAATGGGGCCAGACTCTCGGGATGTTTACGGGGTGAGGTGAGAGGAATTTCATTCAGCCGCGTCTTGCTTGGCCCGTCTCCTTCCGCAGGGTGAGGGAGGAATGTTATTGACCAAGGCCCCATGCAGCGACGGAGGCACTAAAGAAAGGCACTTTAGCCTTGCGAGCAAAGAAAAGAAATTCCTGCTCTGCCCCATGCAAACAAACCCCCCTTGCCCCAGCGCGCCTTTTGTTTCCTTATTTCTCTTTTTGTAACTGCCCTGCTTACCCACTCCTGCCTACAGCTGCTCTCACCGGGCACAGACAAAACCCTTTAGCCTGCCCTGTGTGCCTGCCAGCTCCAAGCTGCAAGGCATTCAGTCTTCCTGCGTCCCCAGCCTCGGAGGCATCGCAACGATAAAGCGAAGCTGTATGGCCACGGAGCTTGCAGGAGCAGAAGCGCTGCCCAGAAGAGATGGGGCATGGAGCAGAAGAGTGTAGCAGAGAGCTGGAGCAGAACTCTCAGGCCACTCCTGAGACCCTGCTGCACTCAGGCCTTCACCCTCTGGTTCAGGCTGGAAAGGGTTAAGCACATCAGGTCTGACTGCCTGCTGAGAAGACAAAAGGCTGCCTTGACATCCAATATTGAAGCTCCCAGGGACACCGCTGAGGAATTCCCATTAGCTGGTGTTTGTGGAAAGCCTTATATCAAATGTGGAGGACAGCCAGTTTGCTTTCCTCGTGCCTGTCACTGGGAGAGCAGCAGCACCTCCCTGGCATTGTGTTGCGGGGATGAAATGATGTGGGCACAGTCCAAGTTGTGCCTTTGTGGAAGAAAGGCAAGTAAGCAAGCGAGTCTTGCGCCTTGGCCCCCTGTACTGCTGAGCAGCTGCAGCAGCAGCCAAAACCTCCTGGAAAAGCTCTTGCCTGACTGGACCAGAGCTGTGCCTAGCTTTGGTTATCTGATTTCAGAGGTGGACCCCATAGCACCACTCTCTTCCTGCCCTTCAGATCCCACGGTGTCTTAGGAGAAAGCAATTAAGTCCACCGTTTGGGCAGAAGACTTTGAGGACCTGTTATTGGCAAGAAAGTGCTGTTTCTGATGTACCCTGCTCCAGGCTGCTTTGTCTTCAGGGCATCTGTGCAAAGCAAAAGGCACAGCTAGGGGGGCTGGGCACGATGGGTACTGGGTTTTCTTCAGTTCTGCTGGGCCACAAATGGAAAATAAAACCCAAGTCAGTGCTGTTTGCCTGGACAAGGACCCATCAAGAACTGAGTGGCTGCTGCTATGGGCAGCAACCCACAACTGTTCTCCTTCCCACTGTGATCAGCCATCCAAGGGGATGATCTGGCAGCAAAGAACCTGCAAATCTTGGCAGAGGCAGTGTCCTATGAGACAGGAATGGAAGCTTTTCTTGAACCCCAAATTGATTTCTGTGGTGTTGCTCTCTCCCAGCTGGATTATCTGATGTCTCATTAAAGGTGAGCTCATACATCATAGCGTTTTCCTTCAGCTGGCACAGCAAGAAGATGGAGGGAAAAGACCTGGATACGTTTTCATAACACTTGTCTTTGAGACTCCTACTCTTCAATCACATCTACTTGGAAAAAGAAATAATCAGCTGGTAGCTTTAAAAAGCTGGGCAGAGGAGAGGCAACACAGACAATGGAGGACCACAGATACCTTCTCCTGGGACTATCACCAATGAAAACCAAAGCCCAGGGCATGCCCAGTTGGCTCCTGGCAAAGGATTATCTCTCTGGCACCATTTCAATGCTGCCTGCCTCAAAGGCACAAAAATCCATCTATAAAGTAAGCTAGGAACCAAGTGGAAGCAAAATTCACACCAGCCATGAATAATGGGGCAAATGTGTCAGTGCAAAGAGGAACACATGGCAGCCCAGCCTCCCCTTCATCCAGTCTTGGCAAGGTCTTTCCAAAAGCTGCTGCTCAGGTGAGGCCTCCTGGATGAGAGCATGCCCACAGGCGTAATCCCTGAGCTGGGTTTGATTTATGCATTTCAGGAGTTAATGATTCAGCCGTGGAGAGGGATCACGCACCCAGCGGCACTCCCCCGTCACCTGTGCCTCCCTCCCACCTGCCTGCCAACCCCTTGCTTTGGGCAGGTTACCTGAGCATTGGTTTCCCCTTTCATAAGGTGCAGAGCTGCAAATTTCACCTTGTCATCTGAAGCAATTGCTGAGATGTGAAGCCAGGCTGAAAAGGTGCCTTTACTTGTAGGAGCGTTGTCATTCGTGTTTCTTATGTTTCCTCCTTATGGGATTGCACAGGGCTCAGGGCAGGCTCAGGTGCAATCACAAACAGATCTCTGCCAGGAAGGGCATCAGAAGAAACCTGTTTATGGACAAGAAGAAACGAGGACTGAAGTTTTCACGGCTTATGGGAACACGGCTCTTGAAAGGCTGACAGGCAAGAGCAGGTCAGGAAAGAGGCCAAAGGCTGAGATAGGAATCCTTAAGGCACATGAGTTCTGTTAGGAAAAGTTTTGAGACAGAGAACTGATGCAGTGTGCAATCTGCTAAGTGCCCTCTGTAAACTGCCCTCTGACTGTTCCCCGTTACACTGATAGAGAGAAGGATGTAAGATTCCTCCTACTCCTATTCTTCCGTGTGCCACACAAAAGCTCCCCAGTAATCATCTAGAGACAGGAAGAGAGGGGATTCTTCTTTGGTAAGATGAGCCATCTGATCTGGGGCATTCTCTGAAAGAGAAGTTTGTCTCACCCTGAGATGTGTATTTGAGCGGGAGGAGATTCACCTCCTGTAGCAGCCCCTCTCTCTCCTCTGATGATAGGAAGAGTCTGGCTGATGAGTGGTAGGCTCCTAATCCTTTAAACAGCAAAAATCACCCAAAGTGACTGGTGGCTGCTACTATACCCCAAAACATAACAGAGGGATTGATCCTAGATCTTCCAGCCCCAGGTTATAGTCCTAGGCCACTCTGGGAAAGGAGATTATATGTCTTCTGCTCTTGGGACTCATAGCATCAAGCCAAGACCAACACAGCCCCATGGAAAAGACTCCCCCCAGACCTCATCCTAGTCCTTTCAGGTATCTTGTGGGATGCTTCTCAACTTCACAAAGAGGAAGGATGACCATCTTCATTTCTGAGAATAGGTCTGTGAAGTAGGGATGCTCCAGGGAGGAGGAGGTCCTGCAGGGACCTCTGTGCATATAGAGACTTGTGCTGCAGGAATTCAAGTGCCCAAAGGAGCAGAACAGGCAGCAAATCTGCACCTCCACACTGCCTTGGTGTCTACATTTAACCTATATCCAGGGCTAAACTATAGCAGTTGCTCTATCATCCAGTGACCACTCCCAGCAGAGAAGGACAGGAAAAGGAGAGGACACCTGTGGGTCAGAACGAAAATGGATTTCATGAAACAGCCAAACTAACACCAACATAAAGCACACAAAGTTATACCCAGCCCAGCGAATGTGCAATGGTCACAGTAAGCAGAGAAGCAGTCCTTGGGAGCAGGAGGGTCAGCCAGCCCCTCCAGGGATTAGGAGAAGCAGGAAAAGGAGCAGGATCAGAAAGAGCCCTCATCCTCAGCAAACTTCCCCCTGAGCTAAGTCAGGTCAGCTGCCTTGACTGACTTCAAACTGCTAACAGCCTGCAGACCATGGCTGCCCTGTGATTCTGTCCCAGCACACTTGGCCACTTGCTGCATCCAGCCTCGTCTTGAAGAGTGCAAGTTTGTACTATGTAGTTCACAGCAGAGGTGCAGGATCTATTCGAGGTCTCGTTGAGGAGATGTGATGCAGGGACTTCAAATTCTGCCTTCAACAGTGGCTAATCGCTGGACGTCTGAGCTCTAGGAGTGGGGATCGTGGCAGGCTGGCACAAGGAGAAGTTCTGCAGCTAATGCCTCATCAAGCCAATGCAGGCTTAACCTGTCAGGCAAAACAAGAAGTGGTGGAGACAGAGTACCAGTTAATAGGCTTTAGGACACACACAGCAGCAGGAAACCCATTTTTCTCCAGCCACCCACATCCCATACTGATGTAGCCTTAGGGGTTTTTTTCGGCTTTGTGTTGGTGGAAACAAAAGCAAGTCCCTTCTGCAACCCGTTTGAGCAAGAAAAATGAGATATAGTAGAGGCTCTTTGGGAGTCCTGTTTTAGCAGAGATGCTGGTGTTGAGGGGGTCAAAAAGAGACCAATGAGGGATGAACATTGTACTAAATTTCAAGCTGTCAGAGATGTCTCAGATGGGACAGGGACATCATTGCATTTCCCTGTCCCTCAGTCAAGGTGGGTTTGTCCTGTCAGTGCCATAGAGAGTTGACAAGGTGTTAGCTGTAATGCTGACCTCCCTCTTTAGAGGGCAAATTAGAGCCACTTTGTCATAGCAGCAGCAACCTTTCTGCATCCAGCCATGTCCAGGGCCCCCAGGAGAGGTTTAGGGGCAGAGGAACAAGACAGTTCTTCGCCGTGGGGCCTGTGACAGATGTTCAGTGCAGCCAGAGCTAAACTGTTTGTAAATCTGATGGAGTCAGATGGGGTTTGTCTCCTGTTTCAGATATTAGGTACTTTGATGTGTGTAAAACACCTTAGATGATATGCATGGAAATACTTACTTGGGGTCACTTCACCAGAGAGAGAGAGAGAGACAGAGATTTGATCTGAAGCTGCCTTTACAAAACCAATCCATAACCTCAGTTTTCAGATCAATGTTAAAAAAAAATAATAAATTAGAAAAAAAAAATCTATCAAATTATTTTCCTCCTGCTTTCTTCTGACAGTGTTTTCCTCTGTGCTCTCCTCCTCCCAGCCTGTCAGCTGGAGGAGCAGTACAGGGCGCTCTGAGGTGACAGGAGACAATTCGATTCCAGCAGCGCTGAGCTCCAAGCGCTGCTGGTTCCTGCCGTACCCTGCTGTGCGTGGGGAGCACAGCAGCTGTGTCCCCCCTCAAAGATGAGCATCCATTGCTTCAGTGGGTGACAGGAGGTGGTGGTGTCCTTACTAATGAACTTGAGTTGGGTCGCTGCAGCAACAGCAGAATACAGGAAAGAAAAGAGAGCAGCTGAAGAAATTCCTCGATCTGCTTCCTCTGTCTGCAGACTTGAGATAAAAATATAAAGAGGGTCAAACAAATGGGAAGCACATCAGGGTGAAGCAGAAGCGGTGTCAGCTTTCCAGCAAATTACACATTTGGTGTGTGGAGGACACAACTCTGATTCCCAGCCCTCTGGGATATTCCAGTGCATCATCCTCAAGCTGGCTTCCTCGTTCAGCTGCAGTTGTGTCTGAGGGCTGGTGCAGGCTCTAAAATTGTGAGAGATTGGTGTTAATAAAAGCAGCCCCCCACCCCCTCCCAGGCCCCCTTGCTTCATTTTACGAGTGGCCTTGTGCTGGAGCAGGCACATTGTTTCCCTTCTGCATCCATCCATCAAGGACAGTTCATCCCAGCCTCCGATAAATCCTATTATTTCAGCTGCACATATCCACTGCTTCCAAATCAGCAGCTGATGATACGCAGAGTGTTGCAATAAATGTTTATGGCTCTGCCTCTCCTCAGCCTTTAATTTCAAAGGCTTGATGTGGATCAGGCCACTGAACGGCAGAGCTCCTTCGCATCATAACTGCTGTGTGCAAACAGCTTGCGCTGGGGACCAGCGCCAGCTTAGCTGCCGCGCTGATCTTGGCTTGTTAGAGGTGTTTCTGGATATGATCTTATAACTCACAAAAACAAATGGTTTCCTCCAGCCTTGAGCTAGCATCCTCTGCTGCACAAAGAGCGTTGGCTGGGATGTGTTTGTGCGTGGATGGATGCCCTGGGTGCATGCATAGCTTGGGATTTTGTGAAAGCGCAGCCCCACCTCTGCGCTGCTGGGCACATTCACAGCTGAAGCACACCAGCAGTTTAGGAGCTCCACGCTGGCTGTGAAAGCCAGCAATTAAACATTCCCCCAGAGCAGCGAGCGCCTGCTTCCCTGCCAGCCTCCTGCCTTTGCCGTGGAGCAGACATGCAGGGCAGGATGCTGCTGCTCGCTCCTGACTGGAGCATTGCGCAGCCCAGAGGATGATGCTGCCACGGAGGTCAGGACCTGCAGACATCCATTTTCAGCCACATTCTGGAGCTGACAAAGTCCAGCCATGAGTTCTTGGTGCAGATTTTGGGTGAACAGACTGTGCAGAGAGTCCAAGGCAGGGTTGAACCTATGTGCCTCAGGCCTTACTCAAGGCAACCATCCTTTTACAGATCCCAGAGTGGACAGACATCTCAGTATTGACCACACCTTGTGCCCCACTATGGACAAACCCAGGTTTCCTCAGCCAAACATCCCACCAATATACACAAGTCACCATGGTAGCCAAGTTGAAAGAGTGTTTCACAGCTTTGTGAGGACAACAGCTCAGAAGTCCAGAGCAACTGCAAAAGACATAGAATGTAAACTGGAGGCACCTCCAGGATGCTCAGGACCAAGTAAGAAGGAGGAGACAGAAGTCACATCATCAGGTTTGCAGATGACACCAAAGCAGGGTGTGTTTGTAGTGGGTACTTGTTCCAGCTCCTAGCAGCATGGTCTGTGTGTGACTGAGATCTATAGTTTCTTGAGAGGTGTTTATGTTCTGGGGAAGATGGGGACATCACTGTGCAGGTGTCATGGCTGGAGGTCTTGCTTGGAGATGGTCCATGCTGTGGGAGGTAAGTGCAGCAGGCTCAAGGCTATGAGTGATGGGCAGGGGAGACGAGAGGAAATAGTTGTTCATCCCTAATGCAGCTCCTTGCAGGTGTCCCTGCAGCAAAAGGTACAAGCTTGGCTGTTATGACACTCATTGGGCTTGAGACCAAGAGACAGATATTCCAGGATTTCCTGCACTGACTCTGATGTCTGGTGGCTACATCTGAGGGACAACACATGGCACACATGCTCACTGTGGGGCACAGACTTGCAGCTGTGGCAAAGTTATTCTGGGAGGTTCAGGTACAGCAGAAGGACACAAGGGAGGACTAGAAGCCAGTGAAAGGTGGCACCTGAAGATGGTGTCCAAACTATGGCACCACTATAGGTGTGGGGAGAAGCCCTTGCAGGACCAAGAGGAAGGCTCAGGCCAGGAACACCTGCTGGCCTAAGCCTAGGGAAAGGAGGCAAGGAAGATGAAATGGGACTCTGCTTGCCAGGAAAAATGAAGTTCACAGCTCGCTTGTCAACATGGAAAGGGGAAGGGGGGGAGCTTCCTGGGGGAGAGATGGAGCTGGGGAGTGCGGGTCGTTAGCCTTCTGCTCACATCAGCGGGGGGAAAGCAGTTTCATTTGCTGGCCTGATTGGACTGATGAGATTTCCATATTCTTCATTAAGGGGCTGCCAGCGAGAGCGGCTGGGCTGCCATTTCCCATTACTCACAGCCTATCCATTATGCAAAAGGCGAAGGGAGAGGGACGCGCGGGTGAGCCCAGATAGCAGCTGTAATGATCCTGTCAGCCTCCGTGCCTGGCTTGGGCCGAGGGCAGCCTCGCTGCTGTGAGCTGCTGCCTCGGCGAGCTGCCTGCCTGCTCCTGCCACTGGGCACATGCCCACTTCCATGGGTGCCGAGTTGGTGGCGTCAACACTCTGTGTCTCATCCTGGCTTCTCTGTTCCCCATGTGGAGCTCTCCTTCCCTACCTTGCTCCTCATCATAAAGTCCTTCCCAGCCCCAGGACATGCCCACCAGACTCACACCCATCCAAGGGGACTTCAGGACACCCCTTCTCTAGTCCCTTCACCATGGTAGATGAAGTGCAGCTGCCCAGTGCTCCACACATCCCTGTTGTGTCAGTGTGGTGTAGTAGGGAGAGGGAAAAGGTGGATGGGAAAGCCTCCTTTGGTCATAGAGGAATGAAAGGCAGGAGCTGGTCCATCTGTGTCCCACTGAGCCCCACCTGGGCTCCTGCCTGTGGTGGGGGAGAACACGAAAACTGCCTCTCAACTCTAGTATTGAACTGGGCTGCTGCAGGGAGGTCTCAGAGCCAGGAGCTCTTCCCAAGGTATTCTTAATGCCTGACCTCAGCTGTCACCAGCAGGCAATTATCTCAGTGCTGAGAGATCATAGTGGGGATGCAAGGACCCAGCTCTCCTCCAGCCTCCTCTCCAGCCCCTGTTTCCCCAAGGCACTTGCCATGGTGGCACTGGCAGCAGTAACTGTCCATTGGCCAGCAGGCACAGGCAGGGCAGCCCTGGGGTGCCAGCTGTGCTCCCCATCATCCATCCCGGGTTATGGATGGGACTCTCTGCTCAGCTTCTGCCTTGATGGGAGCTGATTCATAGCATGGGGAGAGGGATGGAGGGAGATCTTCTGGTGTCTGTGTGGCCTCTCCAGCTGCCAGATATATTTTACAGGATGGTTTCCGGAGTCTCGCCTCTCTGGAGGGAGCATGGGTCAGCTTGAAGTGAGGCTGCTGCCCATGGGGCTGTGCTTGGAGGAGGATGACAAACGCCCAGATTCTGGAAGGAGCAGGAACACATGGCAAGAAACAGTCTCCATTTATTAGTGACAGCAACATCAGCGAAAAATAGCCTGATCTTTGTCACATCTTCATTCCTCCAGTGTCTCTGCAGGGCACAAGCAGAGCAGCTCTAATTGCTCTGGGGTGTGCAGAGCAGGGATCAGAGCCTGGCAGCTCTCTCCGTGCCCTCTCATGTTTTCTTCTCGCCTTCCTCTCATCCTCTCCTCCCTTTTCTTTGCCATTCCCCTTTCATTTGCCAGTGCAGATACAACCGGCACGCTTGGCTGTCTCTGCTGCTTCATCACTGCCCATATTCATCTTCACATGCCTTCAGAAACCTCAGTCTGGGTGACTTTGCTGAGCCCTGAGGAGATGTTGCCTGCTGCTGTCCCCTGCCTTCCTGTCTGTATGGGGGACCACTGTGAAAACCACTCTTGTCCCTCCCCTGCATGCAGGCAGGAGGACCACACCAAGAGGGATGAGCAGGGGCTGCTTCAGAGTGGGAGACCCACCCTGGTTGGGAAGAAGGGTTAAGGGCCCACAGTGTGGTGCCCTCGTTGGATGCCCATCAGCTGCTCGATGTTGCACCACCAGCAGGGCACTGAGTCCCTTCCTTGTTGGCCACACTCCAGCCTGGCAGAGGAAGCTGCTGAGAAAATGCAATTACAGCAAACAACAGCCACACGCGCAAGCGCTGCAATCCACACCTGGCACTAATTAACTTAATTAGCCCTTAATGAGCTACACTGGTCGGAAGGCCTATTTTTACTTAATTAGCCCCTAATGTGCTTGGCAGAAAGTGGAGGCCCTGATGGATGGAGGGGTTTTGCCTGGCTTCCTCTGCTCCAGCAGGATGCTCCATCATCCTAGCATCCCTAACGAGCTGAGCTGCCTGTGAGCAGAGTGGGATTGACCCTGGGATGGGTAGGAGCTTGGCACTCACCAGGCATCTGCCTGGCCAGTGACAGAGTTTGGTTACTCTCACAGGGGACTCTGTGTGACTTGTCACTGTGTTCCACCTCCCCCAGGGCTGGGTGACATTTAGAACCTATGATGGTGCACCAGGTGGGTGCAGTCTTGGTGCCAGTGCATAAGGTTTTCCTGGGGATAGGATGGCCTAGAGGTACCAGGCTGTGCCATATAGTGATGGCTGAATCCACCCCTCAGGAGGCTTGGAGAAGTGGTGGCCAAGGTCCAGTGCTTTGTTTCCTACCCTGGGGAGTCTCCTCCAAAGAAACACCCCAATGAACAACACAGGCAGGGTGGGACAGTGACCCCACTGGTCCCCAGGGAAGATGAGACTGGAGCAGATTGAGGCAGGGATGACCCAATGGTTATCACCAGCATCTCTCTCCTGAGTCCTATGCTCTTCAGCCACAAGCTGGGTGAGAGGAGCTGGTCCCAGGTGCAGGGATGATGCTTCAGTCCCTGGATCTGGCCCTGCCGTTGCCACAGCAACCAGCATCATCTGGCCTAGCCCTGGTAGATGCAGCAGCTCTCTGGGGGCTTCTAAGAACCTTCTTCTGATGGCCTGTGTTACAGATGCAGGAACCAGCACCTCTGAATCATGCCCCAGAGAGGCTTAAAGTAGGGTGGAGGTACCTGCCATAGCAAGCTAGGGGCAGTGGCAGGGTAGTGAGGTGATGACACCTATCACTGGCCCTTATTGGTACCTTGCCTTGATGTAGAGATGTTTTAAATGAGCAGAGCAGGAGCCAAGAGGGAAGTGCTGCTGTCCCACGTTCATCCAGCTCCTGCCCTGTTGGACAGCTCTGTAAATCAGAGATCAAATTGTCCGTGCTTTCTGGCAGCAGCAGAGCAGCTGATCCCTGGCTGTCCCTGGCGGCGTGGCACAGCATGGCTGGGCACTTTGGGGCTGGTCCTCGTCCGTGCAGACTCAATCAACAGTGCCATGTCAGATGTTACGTTCCCTTTGGTTTTGTCCCTAGCACCTTCCATCCTTCTGAGGATGCTCTCTACAGCTACCTGAAGGGAGGTTGGAGTGAGGAGGGGGCAGCCTCTTCTCCTTGGTGTCAAGTGACAGGACTAGAGGAAATGGTTTCAAGCTGTGCCAGGGGAGGTCCAGGATGGATATTAGGAAATATTTCTTCACTGAAGGGGTTCTCAAACATTGGAATGGTCTGCCCAGGGAAGCGCTGGAGTCGCTGTCCCTGGAGGAGTTCAAGCAGTCTGTGGACTTGGTGCTTAGGGACATGGTTTGTTGCCAAGGGTTGGACTGGATGATCTTTGAGGTCTCTTCCAGCCAGGTAAACTCTGTGACTCTATGATTCTGTAATAAAGTTTCTTTTTCTAGTTTCTTCCTCATTATTGCTGCCCAGTCCTCAGCAAAACTCTTGTCTGTTGCTTTCCCAGGGCAGGCTGTGGAGCAGAGCCACGGTGGGTCCCTGGCTGCCAGGGTGACTGTCCCTGCACCTCATCCCATGGGATCCCAGGCCTGTCTCCCTCAGGCCTCTCTGGGCTGATGAGTGCACCTCTGGCTCATTTTCTTAACTTGTTTAGGGGCAATAAATTTGTCTTATTGCCTTTCCTGGGTCTTAAGGGATTTTGATGGGTGTGGGGAAGGTTCATAGGCTTTAAAAAGGTTTCTCCCGAATCAGGAATTGGTTCATTCACTCTCTTCTTCCCAGTGTCTCATATCTGAAGTGTGAGGCCTTTTATTCACACCCTAAAGTGTGCTGAGTGTTTAAAGAAGGGTTTAGAGGCAGGTGATAGGAGTGGGGAGGGGTCTGAGGGTGGCTGGCTTGGCTGTCCAGCACTGCCTGGCTGCTAATGGACCAGCCTGTCTCCTGAGGACATCATGTCCCCGAGGGGGATCCTGTCCCTAAGGAGTGTCCCTGCCTCAGATTAATTTCTGTCCCCAGAGGATATCCTGTCCTGGAAGGTGGTTCTCTTCAAAAGGATGTCCTGTTCCCATGGGCTATCTTGTCCTGCATGGTGGTCTTGTCCCTAAGGGGTATCCTTTCCTCCAAGGGTCCCCTCCCTGCAGCAAGTACTGTCATGACCAGAGGTCCTTTCCCCAAGGGTCATCCTTCCCTGGATGGAGGTCCTCTCTCCAAAGGTTTTTCTGTCCCTGGGGAGCAGCCAGTCTGAGATGTGATTCGGGACTCTCCAGCCGCACTCAACGGGACCACAGCACACCCAGGCACTCCTGAGCCCCGGCCTCCTCTGAAGGACTGCTGCTCACCCAGCCTTGTCCCCCCAGCAATGGCTTTACTATGCCTTCCTCCCTGTGGGCAGGTCCTTCATGGGGCAGCTCACAGCCTGCCTACAACACTGTGCTACGGGAGAAAGGTGTTGAGAATTGTTGTTGTGAATGCACTGAAGTGGATTTGAAGGTGAGTTGGTACAGATTGGTGCACAGGTCTCTCTGGAGACCTTTCAGGTAGTTGTAGAGAGTGATGAGGTCTCCCCTCAGCCTCCCCTTCCCCAGACTGAACAACCCCAGTTCCCTCAGCTGCTCCCCACAAGACTTGTTCTCTAGACCCTTCAGAAAGAAAGATACCTCGCAGCTGTCATCCCAGTGGTGCTCCCCAGGGACGGTGTCCATCTCACCTGGTCACCGTTACCTCCCTGGGGAGGGAAAGCTCCATGGCACAGTGCAGGCATTGCCCCTGCCTTGGGCTTTGTTGTTAATCTCTGGTTTGAAGCCGATGCAAGCAGGGGAGAGATAAATTAGTCCCATTCTTCTGGGAAGAATGCAGTGACCCTGCGAGGCGAGGGGCGGTGGCAGTGGCTGCCCCACCGGCCCAGGCAGAAATGCTAATTTCTCCTTTCCTCCACCAAACCACAGAGCAAAAAATGCTAATGGGGCTGGCGGCAGGCTGGAGATAAAAGTCCGTGTGCCTGCCTGCGCGCACGCAGATGGGTTTGAGCGCCACGATAAGCTGGCAAACAAGGTAATTAAAATAATTAAAATGCTAAACAAAGGGGAGGATGGAGGCAAGCGGTACAAAAGGCTGGGAGGGACAAGCGGCTCCTGGGAAATGGCAACTGGGTGCAGGCAAGGAAGAGGAGGGCAGAGGGATGCAGGTGGGTGGGCTGGGTCTCCCGTGGGAGTTGAAGGACTCCAGGATGCATTCAGGTAACCCACTCCATTGTGGAGCCTCGTCCCCAGGCTGCACTGGCCCCTCTCACGGGGACATCTGCCTCTCCCTCAGCCACTGCCAGGCGCTGCCTGCCACAGCGTCCCTCACAATGGGGTTTTGGGGGTGGGGGTCTCTGTCCCAGGCAGACGCTCTGCAGTGAGGAGGGAATGTTGTGCAAAGGGAGCTCAGGCAAGTTCCCACCAGCTGGTTTAAAACAAGCTGTGCCTGTGCTACTACTGAAAATGTCATAGACTCACATTCTGGTTTGGGTTGCAAAGGACCTTAAAGACCATTTAGTTCCAACCCCTTTGCCATCGGGGCACACTTGCCACTAGACCAGGTTGCTCAAAGCCTCATCCAACCTGGCTTTGAACAATCCCAGGGGTGGAGCATCCATAACCCCTCTGGACAACCTGTTCAAGTGCCTCACCACCCTCACAATGAAGAACTTCTTTGCATCTAATCTAAGCCCACTCTTTAAGTCCAACCTCATGGAATTGGTACAGTCACACCTCTTAAGCCTGCCCAAGGTCCTTCTGGATGGCATCCACTCCCTTCAGCATGTCAACCACACTGCTCAGCTTGGTGTCATCAACAAACTGTCCATGTTACCAACAAACATGTTGAACAGCACTGGTCCCAACACTGACCTCTGAGGAATTCCTTATCCACTTGCTCTGTGCAGCATCAGCCTTTACTCTCACCTGATGCTGTCCTCAGGCCTGGCACAAAGGGCAGTGGCAGCCAAAGTACTCCCACACTGTGTCACCCCATGCATTCCTCCTCCCCAGCTGCACAGCGCCCACTATGAAACATGCTCTGGGTAATGGACGCACCCCTTCTGGGCCACCCCCACCATACAAGGTGCAAAGTGCAACATGGAGTGGGGATGTCCCTGATGTGCTGCCCCTGCCATGCAGTGTGCAGCATGTAGTGTGCAACAGGGATGTCCCTGATGTGCTGCCACCACCACGTAATATGCAAGCTGCAATGTGAGACATGCAAGGTGCAATGGGACACATGCAAGGTGCCAGGTGCAATGGGACATCCCTGACAGGCTGCCTTCAGCATGCAACATGCAACACTCACTCTGCAACACGCAGTGGGGATGTCCCTCCCAGGCTGTGCTGCCCCATGCCAGGCTCCTGTGTGTGCAGAGCAGTGTGCTTCTTCCCCAGGGCTGTGCATCCCCTGGGGCTTGCTCAGTGGCCATGCCCCCCCAGACACACACTCTTGCTGAAACAAGGAACCTGCCAAACAGTTTTAGCAGAAGCCAAGGAGGGTAGGGAAGAAGCAGATGCCCTGTGAGATGCTGTGGGGGGGTCAGGGCTGAGATCCTCCCGGCTGAGCTTCCTGCTGCGAAGGAGCTATAGCCAAAAAGCAGGCCGGCGGCTGGCAGCCTGCCCGGCGGCGAGCTGAATCTCCGGCTGCAGTTTGAAGCTCGCAGACAGCTATTTAACACAAACAGCCAAGCTGTTATCTTTTCCCTTAGGGCCACCATCCCTTTCGCTTCTCAAATGCCAAATTACAGCCTACATTTAATTTCAATGCCACGGGGAGATGCATGTCAGGGGAGGGCAGCTTCATTTAAAATTAGCCACATTAGATTAGCGGTGATACAGCTGGGGAGGATGGTTTGGGAGAGACAAGAGTGCGTCCCCATGAACTTTGGGGGAATTCCTCCAGGCACGTCAAAGAGTCAGGGTTTGGCAGAGCTGAATCTGCCCCATCTGCTGCGTCTTTGGCTCCTGCAGAGATGCTGGCTCTGGCTGGAGATGTCCCACACTGCATGGGGCCAGGATGTGGGTGTGGGATGCGCGATGCAGAGCTGCCATGGATGGATGCAGGGCACGGTGCATGTTTCCAGCCATCACCTATTAGTGGTTTGACCAAGAGAAATTTGCAAGGATCTTTAATTTAAATAGTATATAATTTCTCTGGCAGTTCTCTTGGGAGAAGGGCATAAGGTAGTGTTGACTTTCCAGCCACTGTGTTCGTGTTAGTGGGATTCTTGTGAGCTTTTCCTTGTAGGAATGTGGGTTAAGCAAACAAGGGGGAGAAGAGCCTCTTCTTGCACACTGCTACATCCTTGCTCTGATCTGTGCCCCAAAAATGATGGTGTTTTTTTTCTGGGGGATGAATCAGTTTTTTGGGGGAGGGATTAATCCAGTTCTGGGCCCCTCAATTTAAGGAAGATGTTGAGGTGCTTCAACGTGTCCAGAGAAGGACAAGATGACTGATGAGGGGGGTTGAGCACAGCCCTACGAGGACCGGCTGAGGGAGCTGGGATTGTTCATCCTGGAGAAGAGGAGGCTCAGGGGAGACTTTATTGCTCTCTACAACTGCCTGGAAGGAGGTTGTAGCCAGGCAGGTGATGGCCTCTTCTCCCAGGCACCCACTGACAGAACAAGAGAACACAGTCTCAAACTGAGCCAGGGCAGGTTTAGGCTGGACATTAGGAAGAAATGCTTCATGGAAAGAGTGACTGGCATTGGAATGGGCTGTCCAAGGAGGTGGTGGAGTCACCATCCCTGGAAGTGTTTAAAAGGAGACTGGATGGGGCACTTAGTACCATGATTTAGTTAATTAGGTGGTGTAGGTGATAGGTGGGACTACATGATCCTAGAGGTCTTTTCCAACCTGGTTAATTTTGTAATTCTATGATTCACTGAATTCAAAACCAGCTGTGCTCATGTAAAATGTGTTGGCCTGAGTCTCAGTTTTAGGGTCTTTTTAAAATTGAAATGTGGAAATGCTTAAAAGTGTGGGCAATGCATTCATGGGGAATAGTAGTGACAGTCAGAAAAAGTAGAGAGAGCCTGTAATTGCAGGCTTTCACTGACAGCAAAACAACCCTTTAATAATAACTAAATACAAAGAGCATGCAGAGAGCAATCTCCTCCAAAAGAAACAAACACTCAGTCCTCTTTTGCTTTCTCCTCACCAGAAGCAGCTCTCCTCTACAAAAGATCTGCCCAGTATTGCTCTGTACCTCCTTCAGCCCCAGAGCCCCATCGTGCCCCACAAAGCACTTCCAGGCTCTCTTCTTCCTCTGTGCTGGTACTAGTGATGCCAACTTGGCCATGTGAGGTGTATGATGGGCTTTTGGCACAGAGGGTGTGGCATCTTGTGTGCACTGAGAATCAACTGGACGATAAAACAACTGCGTCCCTGAAATCCCCCAAGGCAGAACTATGGGGCACAGGACATTGTGAGCAAAGCATAAGAAATGGAAAAGGAGATCTCCAGGAAGTTTTGCCGATGGGGGCAGGTCCACCCCTGCTCTGACTCCACGATCAGGGCAGAGCCCTTTAGGAAGGCTGCAGCAGGAATCTGGACAGCCCCATGGCACAGGGATGCTACTGCATATCCTGTCACTGGGGTGGGTACTTGGGCATGTCTCACGTGCAGGGCTCCTCTTGCGCATCCTTATCTCAGAGTTGTGCCTGCATCTCCATCACACAGATGGTCCTGCATGTCCCTGACAGGGATACTTTTGCATGTCCCCACTACAGAGGTGCTTCTGTGTGTCCCTATCTCAGGGCAACTTCTGCATGTCCCTATCATGGGGATGATCCTGCTCAGCACTGGTGCTAGCTGGCCACATCCCTTTGGGCACTCACCTCAGCTCACCCTATGTGTCACAGAGACTAGCTCCAGCAGGAGAAGATAAAATGCTGATGGAGCCATGGACAGTCCTATGAGGACCTCAGCAGCTCCTGTTCTTCACAGCGTGCTGCGACCCTCTTGCAGCGCTGCCAGTGTCTGGCCATGTTGTCTGGCTCTGCCTTGCAGAACCCTTCTGCTCTGGCACAGCAAATCCAGCCCCCTTGTTGTGGCCAGCTCTTCTCTCCACCCAGAGACCACCCAAAATAGGATTTGCCTTCCCACGCAACCACTGGCTACTTTTACAGCAGGTGAGAAAGTGGTGGTGCGGGAAGCGAAGAGCTCGGCCGGGCAGAGCAGTGCGGAGCCGCAGGGACGTGCAGCGCCGTGCAGAGCAGCGTGCCGGCCCGACGGCGGCTGGACGGAGTCTAGCTCACACAGACAGACTGCTGCGGGGAAAGGTGGCCGATTCTGCCCTAAAAATAACGGTGGAGAGGGAGATTCTTTACCTTGAGCTGGGGACAGCAATCTGAATCCTGCCCGTGGGACCTGCTGGCAGGAGCTACTTGTGGCTCCTTCTATAATTAGGCTGTAATTTAGGCGCTAGCTCCAATTAGAGAAGCAAGGCCACATCCTCAGCTCACATAAATCAGTGGGGTAACTCTGGTGCCGAAGACACCCCGACTGTGCCCTCCTACTCCCCAGTAGGACGTTTGGGGTGGGAAGCTGCTGTGCCCATCCCGGGCGGGCCGTGCCGCCAGTGCCAGCCCCGGTGCTTGGGAATCCACTGCCTCGTGGGGCTTCAACTAATGTGACTTGCATCTGTAATTTATTTTTAAAAGGGGATTCTTGCTTTCTCTCTCTCCAAGCTGCCTGCTGGCTGCTCCTGGATTTTCCAAGCAAAGGGAAGGGGAAGAGGGGTATGAATAAAATATCATCATGACAGCTTTTATATATATACACGAACCTGCTCCACCAGGCTGCAAGCTTCATTTTTAAATAAGAAGCTCGACTCCGTTCCCAAGAGGCCAGGAGAACGCGGAGGGCTTTTAAGAGAAGGGACCAAAACAGAAGAGCATTTTCCTCTGCCATCACATCAGGCTGGAGCTGGGTTAATTACGCTTCTCTGTCCTGATTTAAGCACGGGAGCTTATTCAGTACAACTGTTCCTTTATTAATGAATTGCAACCCAATTTTAACCAGAGGAAGCTGGCGAGGAGGGGGAACAAGGGAAAAAAAAAGAGGAAACCTTTTGCCAGTGAGCTATGTTTGCTGCTGCCTTGCATTTACGTAACTTCAAAGTGATGCATTTTTTAAACCAACCTATTTTAGGGCCCGGCTGGACTGCATGGGTGCATGGACATCCGTGCAGATGTGCTGCCGGCTTCTCTCTCTGCCCGCCCCGTGCTGCCGCAGGGTGCAGCCCCTCCTGGGCACGGCTGGGATCCTCCACCCCACTGGGATGGGACGTGTTTCTCCCGCTCTCTGCCGAAGCCTGAGATACTGCTGGTTAGCTCTGGCATGCATCCTGGTGAGCTTATGACCCAGTGCCAGCTAGTCCCTACAACAGCAACCCAGGGCTCGGCTCCTGCCCCAGCCCACCCTCCTTGGGCTGGAACGAGTGGCTTATGGAAAGTGTCTCACGGAGCTGGGGCACATGCTGTCCCAGTCCTGTGCCAATCCTACAGGGCAGTGCTGGCACCTCAGGGTCTTGTCTTGCCTCCCCGCAGCATTGGGGGAGTCACAGGCATTGCTGCCCACCACCGTGCCAGGGAACTGGGGACATATGCTGCTTTTTCACGCCACAGAAACAACACCTGCTCAGCTCCCTGCTCAGCCCCAGGCAGGCAAAAAGGGAGCTTATCTTCCTGGTGGCCCTCAGGACATCCCCACCAGCAGCCCCCTTCCGGCCATGAGCATCAGTGGGTGGCCTGACCTCTGGAGTCCTACAGGAAAGCACAGCTGCTCCCCAGTGCCATGCAAGTAGAGAGAGCCGAGAGCCGCTTCCCAGCCCTGCCATGTGCCAGGACCCAGCCTGGCGGGGGCAGCCGCCGTCGGCGCTCACCGATGGCTCACTCCACACATGGGAGAGGCGCCGGGACAGGGAGCGGGGAGCCTCATGGATATTCATGAGCAGAGAGTTCACTGATCAAAAGGCGCAATGCTGTTTTCCTTTATAATATATCTGGTTAATACGGACTTAATGAACGAATGAATAATAAATTAGTCCAATTTTGTTTTCTTTCTTCTTGGAAAGGCAGGCGCAAAGGGGGACTCTGTGCAGGTTTGATTGATAGCAGGGGCTTGCTGGGAGATCTGCTCCTCCAGCCCTTATTAAATATGAAACAAATAATGGTGCAATTGGTTTAATCTGGTTGCAGTGGCAGATGCCAACCAGGCAGTGGGAGAGGAGGAGGAGGATGGGAAGGAAGAGGGACTGTCTGTTGCCTTTGGCCCATGCTGAGTGAGGACACAAAGTCCCTGAGAAGGGAGCCAGGCAGCTCAGTGTGGTGGGGTGCTCTTGTTGGACTGCTAACTCAAGCAGGCTGTGAGCACAGCAGTGCAGGAAGCAACCAACACTGCATGGCTCTGGCACAACCTGTAGCCTCGGGTGATGCAAAAATCATCACAAGAGGATTGATGGATCCTGAGCTGGAGCAACACAAGGTCTTCTGGACTCAGTGGGGTGGTGTCTAAGGAGCATCCATCAGAAGAAGGAGGAGATTACATCAGAGAGAAGAGTTATGGCTACCCCAACATCATGACTGGATTAGTGAGGGGCAACGTCCCTATGCAGCAGCACAGCTCCCTGATCCAGCTCTGCTTCTGCTAGGCACAGCTCATTACAGCCCTTGGGTTCAATTCACATCCCACCCACTGATGTGAAGCATTAGAACAGGGTGTTGAGTCACAGACCACAGCTGCATCCTCCACCTGGCAGAACCACTGGAAGGGGGCCACAGAAAAGGTTGTCATGGGTGGCATTCCCTCTCCCAGCACCCCTCTGCCCTGCCTGGAGGCATCACCCAAAGCAGCACCCACGGCCAGCTTATATTGCAAGGTCTCATCTCTGTCCCTTCTGGTATCAGGAATGTGTCTGTCCTGACCTTTCCAGGCAGGAGAAGGCGATGGTGTACCCTGCTGACTACCTCCAGGTGGATGCCAGCACCTTGAGCCCCCAAGCGATGCCTTACTGCACCCAGCCTGAGTTGGTGCAGCAGGCATTTGGCGTGGGAGCTGCTCAGCTCCAGGTACCTTTCCATTGCTATTGCTTCAATCAATAAAAAAAAGGGATTCCCAGCTGCCATAAGCTCAGGGACACTCCAGGCTGCCTCAGCCCAGCTGGCCCACATCTCTTTGAGGCTCAAAGCCCCTTACTGGAGTCCTGGCCCTGGTAGGAAGCCGGGCTGAGGATGAAAGCATCGCTTACCTGCTTACTTCTGCTCCAGCGCTCAGCGAACAGCAACACACGGATTACCAAAAATAATTCCCCCTAGAAAAGGAGGGAAAAAAGAAAGGGGGGGGGGGGGGGGGGGGGGGGGAAGAGAGAGGAGAAAAAGAAAGAAAATCCTGTGCTGTGGGAATGACCAGCTAACCTCAAAAGCCTCTTACCTGGCTAGATTTAACTGCCTTTGTTGCTGCATCAGCCTGAAAAATCCCCTCTTGCATCATGTTGGTGTCGCTGGCAGCTCCGAGCCGCTTCCTGGCCCTTTGTAATGAAAGGCAGCTCTGTGCAGCACAGCGGCCAGGGCTCCTCTGCTCCCTGTTTGGGCTTTTCTCCTGGGAAACTCAGCTCATGTACTGTGGGTTTTTAATTTGCAAGCCTATCCTCAGTGTGGCTGGGGCTTCAAAAGCAACCTGGGAAGGATTTGCTTGTACCAAAGAGCCAGCCCAGCATTAAAATGTCTTCTGCCTCCTTGAGCCTGCTTATCGCCATGATCCGAATTGAGGCACTCCCAGCTCACCTGCAAACTGGCATTTCTGAGCCATCTCTCAAATTTATTAATTAATTAATGGCTTTATTAATGCCAAAGGAATGATATGGATTGCATCCGAGGGCTGTGGTACATAAGAGGCCATCCTAGGAAATGGGCACTGGTGAGATGCAGCTCCCATGCACTCCCTGTCCCCATTCTTCTCCAGGGAGAGCTCCAGGGCTCTGGAACCCAGCTGTGCCATGCTCTAGCCAGCTGTGCCGTGGGGCTGGGAGTGGGCAGCCATCAAAGGGCAAAGGTGGGACTTTTGGAGAAGTAGCTGAGCATGAACATCTGTCCAAACCACTCGCATCCTTAAGCTGTGCCCCAGGCCCAAGGGCCATCTTCCTTCATGGTTTTGGGATAAGTTGTTGCCCTTAGGCTGGTATGGGCAAAAGGGCATACAGGGTCTGCATCTTGCAGCATTGCATTTCCCTTCTTGCCATCCCATCTCTGCCTGGCATGAAGGGGAGAGCACCAGGGACTGGTGTTCCTAAGCCTGGGTGCCATCTGTGCATTCCCTTTGATTTTTCTGTCTAGCCCTTAGAGATGGACAGGAAGGCAAATTGGTTGTGAGGCATCAAAGGCCGAGGCATGCTTATGGATGGGGCACAACACCAACTGCAGTGTCTCCTCTGGGTTAGTTTCACATAGGGTGGGGGCAGCTACCTTACCCACCTTAAAAACATGGAAAGGTGCCCATGCATGCATGGTTTTGGGGACCTATTTGTGTCCCAGCACTGAGCTGCGGCACCAGTGTGGAATGCACCTGCAGTGCCCTGCTGCTGTGTGTCTGGGGACAGTCATCCTCTTTCCTGGACCTGACACCACTCAGTGGGCAGTGAGTAGGGAAGAGGCCAGTGATGGTGTTCCACTCCTGCTGACACGGTTCTGGTCTTTTCCCCAGGGCAGGTATCCTAGTCCCAGACTGTTCTCCCCTGGTGCACCCCTTATCCTGACCCATAGCCCCATCTGGGTGTGATCTGCTTGTAACCCACGTCTTGATTTGTGCCCACATCCGAGGCTGTGCCCCCTGCCAGGGCCTGGGCTCCACCTTTGCTCCCTATCTGAGCTGTGCTCCGCCAGTACTATCCCCGGGGCTGGGGATTCCAGGGGGGCGTTGGGCAGTACGGGGCGGGAGGCCGAGGGAGGCTGCAGAAGGGGCAGGGAGAGCGGCCGGCGCTATCGAGGCTCAGGGTCGGGGCCGGGCAGGGCGGATCGGCGGTGCCAGGGGGAGGTCGGGGGCGGGGAGGGGGCTCTCACCGCCCCCCCTTTCCCACTGCCCGCCCCCGCGGCAGCGCGACTCGGCGGCGGCTGCAGACGGGGACGGAGGCGCCGCGCAGGTAGGACCGGCACCGGGACCAGCACCGCCTGTGGGACTGGGACCGGGACTGCGACTGGGACCGGGACCGGTGTGGGGTCTCGCTGCGGGAGTAGGAGCGGGCGCCGGGGTGAGTGCACCCCAGCTCGTCTCGCTGAGTGCAGGGACAGGGCGGGGAGTGGAGCCGGATCCTGCCCGGCCGGTACCGGCCTTAGCGGGAGCATCTCCGGCGATGGGGAGCGGAGGAGCCCGTCGCGGGGGTCGGCTCTCTGCCCCGGCTGCCGTTGGCCGATGGCGCCTGGCTGGAACCGGGGCCGGATCCTGATGCGGGAGGGTGCCGGGAGGGAAGCGGCTGCCTCCCGGGACAGACGGCATGCAGTCCCGGAAGGCTCTCGGGGTGATGGGAGGTTTCTCGGGTGCTCCACGGAAAGCGGGGCCGGGGTATGCTGGGGGCTGGCGAGGGCGTGGGCGCCGGCTGCGATGGCAGGTGGATCTGAGGGGAGGTCGGTGGGGACCCCTCATCCGCTTGCTGGGTCCTCCACATCCTTAGCGGCCACCCCTCTGGCCACCTTCGGGGGGACGAGGAGGCCTGCTGAAGAGCCCATCCGAGCAAGGAGCACCCTTAGAGAGCAGGAGCCGTGCCCCGGAGGACCGAGTCCTTGTCTCCTCTGCTCCCTCTGCTACCCACAGAGCTCTGGCCCACGAGGGACAGAGATGCTGGGGGACACGGCATCTCCCTGGCGGGTCCCGGAGGGCTTACCGGGATGGCCAGCATCGGGGGGGCGGTATGTGTGACATGGCCGAGCTCCCCGCTCAGCTCCGGGCTGCTGCCTCTTCCCTCTGCATTTTTTTTACTCTCCCATCTTCACGTCTATCTCTGCAGCCTCCTGTTTCTTTTTTATCCTTCCCTCTTGTTTCAAGATCCCTGGGTTTGTGTGTGGTTTTTTTCCAGCCCCCACCCCCCGCTCCGCCTGATTTTCTCATCCGTGCTCTCGCCTGCTGTAGCCTTCCTCTTTGTTTCAGCTGGGGGGAAAAAAAAGCCAAACCAGAAATAATTGCTTCCCTTGTAAAGTTGGCCCTGGCAGAGCGAGCCCCTGGAGAGCAATGTTGCTCTGGTGGCACAGGAACCAATGGCAGCCCCTCCAGCCGAGCTCCCCTGTGCGGGGGGACAGACACTCACCCCAATACCTGTCACCTCCCAGGGAGGGTGATGTTGGGATGCCCTGTAGCTGGGGGGCACTGTTTGCCTGGGGCTTGCACAGGTACCTCTCTGGCACTGCTTTCCCCAGGGTGGGCTTTTCCCCCAGCATAATTTTTGGTTCGGGCCCTATGTCTTGGCTTGGGCATCTCTGTCACTTGGATCTGTGCATGGTGCTGGTTTCTGGGGGTCCCACAGGGCTGGGAGGGGGCGGGCTTCAGACGGACTGAGGAGTGGGAGTTGTGTTTCATGTGTGTGCTGCTATGCCTAGGTTTGCCTTTGTCTGGAGCAGGGACAAGGTGTGGGGGGGTGTTCAGTCTTTTCGCTTTTGCGTGTGTCTTTGATACCATCCCCAGGAGGGAATCCCGTTTCCCCAAGCCGCCTTCACTTTAAGTTGTTCCTCCTGCGCTGCTGGGATTCACACCGGCCCCAGGTAAAAAAAGCTGGGACTGATCCATGCTTCCCGCAGCGCAGGCAGGCTGCGGGATCTCCTCTGCGGTTCCTGCACAGAGCTGCTTCGTGGCTGAGCCTGGCCTCACCACTCGGGTGTTGCTGGCTGGGTGTTGGTGGCAGAATCTGGCCCCTTGTTTATAAGCAGGGAGTAGTTTTGTCCTTATCTCCATCTGCTACGGGGGCCAGAGCTAGAATTTCAACGGCATGCTGCAGATCACGTCGGGCAGCAGCCAGCGTGGATGTCAGTCCCAGGGGACAGGGTGCCCGAGGGAAGGTGGGCACCATGAGTGGGCCAGAGGAGTAATGAGGTCTGCTGAGCCCAGACCAGAGTTGTTGAGGACTGCAGGTTCAGTCACCCATGTTTTTATTGTCTAGTTCCTTTTCTGTCTTGGGGCTGGCTCTGAGAAGCAGGAAGGAGGTGTTGCTTGGGGTGGGTGCCACAAAGCAGGCATGAGGATTGTTTTGGGGGGGACAAAACACTTGCACAGATACCCCAGGAAGTTTTTTTTGAAGATGCTGTTGTGGCTTTGGGAACCTGATGGTTTTGATAGATTCAGTAACGCTGGGCTGTACGGGAGCAGAGCATGAAGGTACCCAGGCCTGCACCATGGGGTATCCTGGCCGGGACCCCCAGCTCACCAGTGCCTGTCCCACCACACCAGCTACATGGGCTGTGTTTGGAGGAATGACGTGTTCGGAGGCAGAGAGGGGCTGAGAGGGGCTGAGAGCAGGGGATGAGAGTGGGAGCTGGAGCCGGGCTGCGAACTGGGGCTGGCATGAGCAGCTGCAGCGGGGACAGAGAGCTGGGGAGAGGGATGACAAGGGACGGCAGCTTGCTCCGACCTGCCTGTCTGCCTGCGTCGTGCTGCTGAGCACCAGCACACGGTGCTGCCAAGCCTGTCTGCCCTTTTAAAGCCGTTTGAACTCAGCCAGGGGGAAAGAAGGCTGGGCGTAAGGTTTCCTCCCACCTCCCCTTTTTCTCTTGTGCTTTTAGACACGAGACATTCCTGAGCGGATATTTGTTGCTGGAGCTGGGACGCCTCCTGCCAGACAAAACTAATGGGAAAAGGAGGGACTGGTTTGGGAATTTTTCTCCCTTGTCTTGACCCCTTGAGTTATTGAAAAGTCAGTTGCAGCTCAGCGCCATACAGCAATTCCCACGTGTCTCCAGCCAGTCGTTTCAGGTCTGTAGGTGGTTTGCAAAGAAGTCATCGTGAGTACAGGAGTGGTAGCTTGCATTGTTGTGGTTACTGCAGTGCTTTACATGGTTTTGCCTCTATTTCTCCCAGCCCAAATCAGATGTTTAGTTATCAGAATTGGCAAAGTATAAATTATAAAGTAAAAAGCCTAAGTGAAATATTCCTAGCTCTGCCCTCAATGAAGAGTAGCCTCTGGAGCTGGGAGGTCCAGAGGAGTGCTCTGCTGCTGTCCCATCACCTGCCCACCATCCCATCACCTGCCCACCATCCCATCACCTGCCCTGCTGGTGGCAGAGGAAGGAGAGGGGAGATGCACTTAGGCAGGCAGGGAGCAGGTGACCTGGTGACGTCCCCACTGTCCCGCTCTGCTCCACCACCTCTCATTTTTGCCCGGACACCTTAGACATCTCTGAAAGCTGTAATCTGCAAAGCCCTGGAGGGCTCCACACTGCACTGCCTGCTATTATCCCCGAGACAAAGAGGTACAGGCAGGCAGATTACCTTGGCCTTTATTTTTGCATCTGGAAGCAAAGAAAAGCCTTAAAGGAGTTTGCTGCCGGGGAAGGACTGAACCGGCAGAGTCCCAAGTGACCTGTGCTCCTCACCCCGGGAACAGCTCATGCTGCCTCGTTGCTCTCTGCTCTGCCACAAAGCTCTAAGGCCAGGGGAAGTTTTGGCCCAGGACTGAGGCTCCCCTGCAGCACCCTCACCTCCTCAAGGCATGCAGCACTGAGCTTCTGGTGGCCAGGAACAGCCTGGCACTTGTAACCAGGCTTGTACCCATTACCGCTGCCTCGTGGTTTCATTTCCATCCTGGACTGGCAACGGGCTGGGCTTGCATGGCCCCATCCTGCACAGCTCAGCACCTGGGCTCCTCTGTGTGCTGGAGGCCTCATCCCCCCAGGCTGGTCCTGTGCCAGGACAGCATTGCCATCGTGAGGGGCAGGTCGCCTCCATATGGTGGCCCTGGCTGGTTCCCAGCACTGGGGCAGGTGCTCTCATCTGGACAAAACAAAACCCCATTGTCAGTACCCGCAGGGGTTGGCCTCCCCAGGCAGGCACCCGTGCCAGCCCCTGCTGCTCTCCTCACCCTAGCACTGCCAGCAAAGGGGCTTTGCCTGGCTGGGCACAACCTCATCCAACACAGGACTCCCCACAAAGGATGCTCTGGTGGAGCAGGCGTCCCCCGGGGGTCTCCTCCACCTTCAGCTTTCCCAGACAGCCCTACTGCTGACAACGATGCTGGGTGGGTTTTGTCAACTGGCCGCTAAAGTGCTGATGGTTTCATGCCTGGCACTTAATTATTCCCCCGGCTGCCACCGCCATGTGCTGGCAAGTGATGCTGGCTGTGACCCCACCGAGCCCGACCGGGCTGCTGCAGCCTGGGGAGCTGATGGCAGAAGCACGCCCCACGTGGAGTTTAATTATTGGCTTTCTTCCTTAACAGAGTACATTGGCTGACCTTAATGCAATTAATTAGGGCTTAATCAACTTCTGGTGGCTCAGCACAGCACACAGCGATTCCTGCCTTTCCAGGAGGGTTTATGTGAGGCTGGGGAGGGGTGGGATACGGTCTGCAGGCTCAGTGGGTTTGTGCTAGCAAGTTCAGATAGCTGAGTACGGGGGTAAGGCTCACGTGTCCTCACAGGCTGGGCTTGTTGGAGATGCTGGTAAAGGCAGGCAGGCGCTGACTTGAGCTGTGTAGAGCCTGTGCTTGAGGTGGTGCCTCTACAAAGAGTTGCCTGTGTTGCTCGGTTTTGGCATCCTGCTGAGCTCAGGGTGGCTTCTGTGGGGCTTACCCTTGTGGCCTATATTTGCCTAGGACTTCCACACTCTGCATGCTCTTTGCTAGCAACGGGGCTGAGACTGAGTTGTGCATCCAGCAGCTGCTAGTGGGTGTCTCCTAGGTTTGCACTGAGGGTGCTGGAGGTGATGTGTGGGGAGCCCCTTCACACCACCCCCCACACACCTTAGCAGGTGTTAGCCCTGGAGATGAGAAAGGAACTGTCAGCCTGTCTCTCCTCAGGCAAGAGGGAGAGAGGCTCCTTCCCCTCCCTGCCTAGCAGTATTTGATAACTAATGGTACTAATATTGCAGGATGTCCTCTGGCATGGGGCCCTAGCTCTGTGCCCCATGGCTCCCTGGTCCCATAGGCCTCTTGGCCTTTTAAAGAGGGACTGAGGCACAGATGTCCAGTGCAAGGGTTTATTTACATGCCTCATGTCTCCAGCTGCTGGCTTTTAGGTTTCCGAGCTAGTGGACACTCGCTGGCACAGCTCGTGACAGGGTGTTCCGTCCCTAGGCTGCTGGCTTCATCTGAGAATGAAGTGACTCAGCCTTGGTCTTGCAGAATGGCCCCGGCAAGGGTGTCCCTGTGTGAGCAGTAGCAGCTCCCAGTGTCAGCTGTGGAGATGGGGACTGGGACCAGGGCATGCCCTGCCGTGTGCCCTTGTGTCCCAGGTGCTTTGCCTCCTCCCTGTGCCATGGTACCAAAGCAGCTCCCACCCATGGTGTTCCCCTGTTTCACTGGCTCCCCATGTCCCTGGCTGTTCCTAACTCCAGAGATTGTGTCACCAAAGCCCCCTTGTGCAGGCAGCCCAGCGCTGGGTCTGGGAGGTGGTGGCAGGAGCTGTGCCAGCCGCCGTCGCTGGCTTGTTTGCTTCAGTGCCAGTTCATTAATATCAAAGAGCTAATTAGGATTCTGCAGCCCTTCCCACTCGGCCCTCTCCTTCGGAGGCTGGAGGATACTTGTTGTCTGCAGGATTTTGCTGCAGCCCTGTTAAAAGGATTCAACCCTGCTCTGTCCCGGCCTGGAGGTTTGTGTCCCTCTCTCCCCTCCCAGCTAACCCACGTGGCTAAAGCCCCTTGAAGCCTGGCAAATGGGAAGTGGTATTTGCCAATAATCCCTCTGCTCCCCCGGGCAGGCTTCTCTTATTACAGATTATTAAAAAACCAAAGCCCAGGCAGCAATAACTGCTGCCTGGGGAGAGCCCAAGCACAGATTGCTCCAGGTCAGTCCCCACCCAGCAGAAGAGCCACAGGCGGAGGCGGTGTGGCATGGTATGGCACAGCTGGAACTCCTAGAGCATCTCTAGGCGTCTCCAGTCCCTCTTGAAAGCAGAGAAGAGATGGGCTAAGATTCTCTTGCTCCCTAGGAGTGAGTGGGGATTTCTACAGGTTGCAGACTAAATCCTATTTCTCCCCACAGAGGCTATGTGGAGCCCTGGAGGAGGTGGAATAGGCCCCACTCTCCCTCATCATGGCTCCACACCTTGATGACAGCATCCTCCAGCCTGTCTTTTCTCCATGGTTGGGCAGGGCAGGGGCAGCTCCTGCATTGGCAGCTCATGGGCACAGTGTAGAGCCAGCACTGCTCTCTTGCCATCCCTCAGGGACAAAACTGACCTCTACTCCCAATTTTTTGCTTTGCTTTGCAGGACTTTCAACAAAATTTACCCAGAACTGGGGATGCTGTCTCTGGGACAGGGCAGCGATGTTGCTCCATCTTGCTTCAGGTCCGGCAAAGAGCAGCCCAGGGTCTTACTTCCTGGAGGACGGCTTTGTCCCATGGCAAATACAATCCACAAAAGATCTGTAGCTGCTTGCAAATTCTTTTTCTTTTTAATTTTTCCTGAAAAAAAAAAACCTGATCTCCCTGCAAAAAGTCTCAACTGCAGCTTGAAACATTTCATGGCATGGGTTGGGGGGTTTCCTTCTGCTTTCAAGTCATTTCCCCTTAAAATGTCATTCAGGGAAGGCTGTTTTGTTGTGTTTTTTGGGGTTTTTTTTAAAGCAAAAGTCTGTGATGACATTTTAAGTGGAGAAGAAAATTGCTGCTTCGTTTCAAAATGTCAACTTCGAGTGGGGTGAGTTTTCGTTTTATTTTTTATCCCAGTGTTTCCCAGGGGAAAAAGCAGAACGATTTATTAGACTCGAGTAACCATTGCCCACCCCAGCACCCCAAAAAGAAATCCTGGCTTGTGTTTGCTTGTTTTTAACCCAACTACCTTTTTTGCAGCAGGGAAAACCTTAGCCACGAGAAGTCACGCTTGGGTGGGGTGCTGCCCTGGGGAAGGGATAACCCCATTGTAGCTAAGCTCAAGCCCTCTACGGCAAATCCTCTGCCACCAAACTCTGTCAGGGACCTGTGGGAGACTGACCAGCTTTGACCACTGTGGGAGGCCTTAATGGTGTGTCCAGGTTCTGAAGCTCTCTGCTTCCTCTCAGTCTCGCACTCCTGCTTTTCTTCCACGCAGATCACCTCGAAAATTGCTTGTGCTAGATGAGGCTGGAGACTGGAGTTATCTTCCTTTTATTTATTAGGGCAATTATACCTAATGATTCACATGCTCGTGGAGAGTAATTACTCCCAAATACAGCCCTGGCGGTGTTCTTACCCAGCCTGGAAGTGGTGATTCACAAACATGTCTTCTCCTACAACTCATCCAGCCATGATCCCTTAATTGCCGATTCGGTTCGGAGGCGGTTAAGAAGTGATTGAGAGCCCAGTGGCACCATCACTGTGCCCAGGTCACTCCAGAGGTGTGCTCGCTCACCTGCTTCTCCCCACTGCCATGCTGCTGGCCATCCTTGCTTGCCTCTCGCCGGGGTTTTGCTGGAGATTTCAGCTGAGCCGAGCCCCTCAAGCTGCGGGTTTGGTGCTTGTGAAAGAGCTGCACTGCTTGGTCCAGCAATGGCCACAGCCTGACTGAGAGGGAGCCTGGGCTATCCCCATCGGAGTCAGCCCCTTCCAGGGTGGGCACAATCCCTCCACCCTTCCAAAATGTTGCAGTGATGTGGCTCAATACTTATCTCTTCATAGCACTTGGAGCAAGTGAGCTAGAGTTGATGAAATACTGATAGTTTGGAAAGCCAAACCTTCCAGGTTTTGCACCTCAGAAGGTCCCCTTACTCCAAATTGCTCATTATGGGGCAGTTGCAAGGGATGTTAGCCCCTGTCCCAGAGCCTGGCAGCCCTCTTCCTGCGCTGCCCCAGAAGGGGAACATGGACATCCCCTGCCTGGGGAACTGTTTGCTGTGAAGGGTCTGTCTGAGCAGGAGCATCCTGTGAGGGATGACACATGGAGTCCAACCTGCTGAGCTCCTCTGGCCTCAGGAGAAACCTGAGCCCTGGGGGATGGAGAAAGGTTTCAGGGAGCGTTTTGAAGGGTATTGATGATTCCAAATGCTGCCACATGGCTTGGAAAGACAGCCTGGAGCTTGAATTTCTGCCTTGTGGGTTAAGGGGAGTCTAGGATGGTGGCTGTGCTGTGGCTAAGATTCTCTGCTGCTGCCCAAGGCAACTCTGTCTTGTTTAGCCAGAGGCTGGTGATTTGCCATGGTAAAGCCAGTTTTTGGTGACCTCAGTGAGCACAGCATGGCCATGATTTGCTGCTTTGCTCTTTTTTATCTAAAAGAACTTCTTCCCTTCTTGGTGCATGTCTGGACTGCGTTGCACAAGCCTGCACTTGCCACTCGTCCCCTCCTGCTGTGGGCACTACTCTGGGTCTCCTGTCCATAGATGCCAAAATCGCTGCTGGGATGAGAAGTGGGAAGAGAAGAGGCAGCACAAACCCCCCCTTTCTGTTTGCTGCCACTTGGCTTTATCCCCAGCATCACTTGGGTGGGCTCCTGCGGGAGCCTGCCCTAGTCACCCTGCGCCCCTGCGTGTGGAGCCGCTTGTGCAGCCAAACCAGCAGTGCTCAGTAAGCATTCACCAGGGCAATAGCTCCCTGGTTTCATTCCACCCACGTCCAACTTCTTAGCAGAGATCCACACTCATTTGCACCAGTGCCTGGCCTCTGTCAAGAGCTCCTGTGGGTAGCTAGGAACTGCTCCTAATGGGCTGCCAGGGGATTTGTGCTCCAGCAGCTCCCTGTGACTGTCTGCTCCACCCAATAGGCTCTCCTCTTCTCAGTCAGATGGTGGAGGATGCTCTGAACACCATGGGGAGGGGGCTGGCTCCTTTTTTCCCCCCATCAGATGTCTGTGACAGTGTTGGGGGAGTTGCCTTGGTGAGGCTGATAAGCCCTGGGAACACCAGTAGTGCAAGTAGAGGGTGTCTAGGCTGGTGAAGCCTCTGGAGGATGATGCTCTGGAATGGGGATGGGCAGAGGGGAGGTCTGAGTACCCCATGGCAAGTCTTGTTTCAGTTCCAAGGGGGACCTCGGGTGGGAGGCCCCTGTTAGCTGGGAGAGCTGGGAGCAAGTGCTGACATCCCACAGGGCTCCCTCTCCAGCGGCTCTGAGGCCTCCCACGCTTTCTCCCAACAGAATCACCTCTCTTCTGTTTGATGCAAGGCTCCTCTGTCTCCCCATAGACCCTACACAGGGGCTGGGGGGGCTTCCTGGGGGCTCCCTAGGGCCTAGCCCTATCCCAGTGGTGTCCATTGCAGCCACTGCAGAGGGCCTGGCCCTTCACCTTGCCAGCACAGAGCAACTCACAGCCTGCTGTCTTGTATGGCTTTTTATTCCTATGTGATTATACATCCCACTTCATATAGGGATTGAAGCCGTGCAATACGCCGGGGTCCTGCGGCGGAGAACAGCCCCTGTGCCACAGCTGGCCTCAGAGGAGCCACCATACCTACCCCCTGGGGTGCTGGAGGAGGGCTGCTGGCCTCAGCCTGGGCTCTCTTCTGCATCCCGGGCTCTGTTCAGCATTCTGGGCTCCCTAGTAATCTTCAGGCGCAGGTGTGGCATACCAAGCTGCTTTGGAGCACATACCCCACTCCTTGCACTGCATCCCCTAGCAAGCATGAGCCTGGTTCTGCTACGGAGAGCCCTGGTGGCTGCACTGATGGGCTGACGCCTGGAGAAATCCACTTTGCCTGTCACTATCCCGGGAGATGGGCAGCAGCCTCTGGCAGGATTTGGGTGCACACACTGGAAGGAAGTGCTGCCAGCAGAATGGAGGAGGGCAAAGAAGAAGGACAAGGAAGGAGCTGGGGAACAGCCACGACAGCCAGGGATGCCCCAAGTACAGTGCTCGTTGAAGTTTCTCAAGAGGCCTCAGCAGCTCTTTCAAGGTTTGCATTAAATCTGTCACATTAGCGAAAGCAGTGACAATTACCTGGCGTGTGGCAGAGATGAAAGGCAGCCCCTGTCCGAGCCCTCCGTGAAGGAAGGGCCCCATTAACACCTACTGAAAGATTAGCCATTAATCAGGCTCCGTGCAAAATAAAACCATCCACATTTATCGTTATTGGATCCTTAATGAAGTGATAATGGGAATGCTGGGGAGCTGTGATATTAATGTCTCCTAAGAGGCAAGAGCAGAGCCAAGGGTGGCAGCCAAGATTTTTAATTTACTGCCAAGAGCTCGTGCTGTTAATAAGGCTGTTGCTTCTCCTGGCCATTAGCACTGGTTTGTCTACAAGCAGCCCACTTGGGAGAGCAGATCAACCCCAAACACACCTGGGCTTTGCTCACCCACTCCCTGGCCCAGTGGCTGAATGTGCTTTTCCCAAGGGCTGGCCCTGTGTTCCCTGCCCAAGGGCAGGGATGTGGCCAGGGAGCTGTTGGCCATCTCCACCTGTCTCACTCCTTGCTGGTACAATTTTCCCCTTGAAAAGGGAAGGAACTGTGAGCTTCAAAACTAAGCATCTTTTGCTATGCTCACTCTATTTGTGATTTCTTTTCTTAGGCACAAGCACCCTGGAGCCAGGACGGCACAGAGCTGGTCCCAGTGTAGCCTGCACACTGGGATCACTTGGTATGACCACAGTCATATTCTGGGTTTCTTCCCCTGCCCAGGTGGACTCACATGACGCTAACATGCCATGCAGGACAGTGCAGGCAAGCTGCAAAGCCCTGCGCAGCTGCGGTGACTCACTCAAGTTCCCAGAGGAAAAGCCATGGCTCCTGGCAGGCTCTGCAGCCCAGAGGTAGTTCGTTGCTCGGCAGGTAAGCGATGCTGTGGCAGCTTTAGACGCACCTGCTCTCTCCAATCCTTGCAAAACTCGGTGCAGCCCAAATCGTGTGCTGGCTCACACACAGGGTTCTTCACTGTCAGTGAAGGGCTGCAGGTCAGAGGGAGTGGGCTCTGGGGAGGAGAACTAACAGGCAGTTCAGTGACAAGCACTGTCCAGAGGAAAAACACAATGCCTTGTACATAAGGGGTGCACATGCTCCAAAACTCCTTTTCTTCCTAGGCAGAAGATACACAAGGTCCACCTGAGCAACCCTTCAGAAATGGAGCTTCTATCTACCCAGGTAGAAGCATCAGAAGAGGAAAAGTGTTTCTATAACTGGGGTGTCCTTGGTCAACCTCCTTGTCCTGTTATCTCCTCACTAGAAAAGAAGGGACAAAAACATAAACCATATATGGAGGGCAAGCAAATGGAGATGTAAAGTGCACTTCAAACAGCTCCATCCTTTCAACAAGCCATTTATTATTCTTCTATCCACCCCAATGCCTCTTTAATTGTTAGTAAAAAGCCACTGTTTAGAAAGCAAGGACACTGCTCAAGGTACACGTGGGAGGCATTTTCCCAGGAGAAGCCAGACTGAAATTGGAGTCACTCTGGATTTCACCGGAGCAGAACTGGACAGCCAGCATTAGCAACCATTTGGAGCCAGCCTTGGACAGATATCCTGGCCACATCCCACACTTTTTGGCTGTATCACTGCGCGTGTCGGTGTCCCCACAGTGCTGGCACGCCTGGCATGGCAGAGGCAACCTGCCAGCAGCCTCCAGAGAAAAATGCATGGCACAGACCTTCTCCTGCACAACTGCCACCTGACATTACAGGGGCATGGCGAGCTTGACAAAGCTTGGCAGGTTTTCCCCAGCAGATCTCTAAGCTGTTTGCCAGAGTGAGCAAGTTCAGGCATGTTACAGAAGACCTTCAGACTCAGAGGACAAATAAGATGTGTGGATGAGTTTAAACGACTGGGGCAACACCAGCGTTTTGAAATCCCCAGGCTTTGCCTTGATGCTATGCCTGGGCTGTGGCCCAGGCAGTCAAGCTGCCAGTCTGGCATCAGTACTGGGCCCCGTGATGGTCTTGCTGATATGCCTAATTGTTACATACCGGCTTTGAAATCGACGCAGGAGGTGTCACATCTCCTCAGAAATCCACCCTCCAATCCATTCTGGAGCAGGGCGTAGAACGCCTGCTCAGTGAGACACCACGACTCGGGGTGTTGGCAGGACAGTGTATTTATGTCACAAGATGAGATCAGCCACACGGAGCAGGCTGCTCTGCCTGTTTGTCTGAATAAGTGTGGCCTATTAAATCAGAGCTGGATTTTCAAAGGCGCTCAGCTCCCACTTAGGCTCTGCAACCAACAGGCAGATATTCAAAAGGAGTTGGACATGTTGGGTCATACTGGCTGCTGAGCTGAAGTCTTTTGAATATCCAGCCAAAACCATCACTGTGCCTGTTGCTACAGGCAGAGCCCTTCTGAAATCCAGCCCCACCGTGGGCTCCGCGTCCTGGTAAATGCAGCTCATCTCTGCTCTCCCCCATCCTGCACTGCAGTAGGTGATGAAATTGCAATAACCACCACGTCCTTATACATGTGGAGGAGCAGCTCCCTGTCGACATGCAGCTCCAGCAGTTTTGCCCTTTGATCAGCTCAGCAGCGTGGGTCAGGAGAAACGAGCATGAAGGTTTCCTTGCCTTTTGTTCTGTGGAATTAGCAGAGTTAATCAGAGTGACAGCGACTTCTGCCTCAGCACAGAAGAAAGGTCAGTGGCTCAGGCTGAATGCACAACTCTTTGCTAGGCAGCTGGAAAACAACACCATGAAAACTGGTCACATACACGCTGCTGGCATGGAGGCTCTCACATCTGGTATCAGCAAAGAAGATGCCCTGCGGAGGGGGAAGGAGGCTGGAGGAAAAGGCCTTCACTCAGCTGGTTTGCCACTGCACCTTAATTGTCCCCTTCCTTATGCTGTACAGTGCAGGTATATCACACTCTGTGACACTGTCACTGTGCACTGCTTTTTTATTGTCTGTCCAGTATCAAATACATCTCTTGGCCCATGTGCCCCTTTGCTGGGTGTGCATCATGCTGGGCTTGGGGTCTCTGTGTCTCCTCAGGTTTCCCTGTGGTCTTTTAACTGTAGTTGAAATGGTTACAAGAGTGGCAGCTCTCGGCAGAAATGTCAAATTTGGCCTTTGTGTCTGTAATGTGCCCTCTTACCTTCCTCTGATCAGTTACAAGTGCTTGCTTTTGCTGTGGATATCCACTCGTGTCTAATTAGTGGATTCTTTCTGTCAAAGATAGTAGGACCCCAGGGTCCTAATGTGACCAGGTTACATTTGTCTGCAGTATTTATTGATGCTTCCATTTATCCCTGGTCCTGTTAAAAGCATCTGGGTATCTGCAGAGGTTGCTCTCATGATCTCTCTGTGTCTCTAATTAAAATAGCCTGGATGTCCATGACATTGGTGCCAGTCAAGCCTGTCACCAGGAGGTGATGCCCATCTCGGAACTGGCTGAAGAACGTATAGGAGTCATTATTGCTGAGAAAGGCCTCCACATCAAGGCCCTCCTGCAGTGCCTCACCCACCAGCTCTGGGCTGCAGAAGGCTCCTGCTGCTTCCGTTGGCCCATCTTGCCCATCTGTTCCCCCACTAAGAAAGATGATCTCACAGTGCCCTGGGGGGCTGCTGGTCTCCATGGCCCATGCCTTGTACAGCCTCAGTGCCACACGCAGGGCCAGTTCCTGGTTCCTACCTCCCTTGCCAGTTCCTTGAAGCTGAACCGTGGTTTCTCCGCCGGCCAGGATGCAGACTGGTCTTCTGGGCCCTAATCCTCTCAGGACCTGCAGGAACTCAGCAAGGTCCAAACCAGGGATCTCTAGCTCTGCTGCCAGCTGCAGGAGGTTTCTCCTGACCCCATCACTCAGGGGCCCTTCTCCGAGGCCAGTGAAACCAAGGTGGAGCAGCTGGATCAGCTGGCAGTACAGCATGGCAACATGGCCAACCTCCCCACGGACTGCTGTGCTCAGAATCAGAGTTGTGTAGCCCAGGCCCTCAGCTTGGCATTTGGCCTCATCTAAAGCCAGAGTGTTTGATCCGATGATGATGTTGCAGACGTGGGAGTAGTCTTCTGGAGCAGTGGCCTTGGTGGGAGACCTGGACAGGACTGTTTCCACTGACTTGGGCAGGCTGTGCAGCAGGTTGTATTTGGTCAGTATCTGAAGGCAGTCTTGGATGCTGTGGGAGCTGGCAGCAGTGGGCCCACTTGCTATGATGTCCAAGGGGTCACCGATCACATCAGAAAGGATGAGGCTTACCACCTACCAAGAGAAGTGCCTGCAGATTATTATGGGAGGCAGAGACAGGTGACCATTCAAGACCCCCAGTGTAAGCTCTGCTCCAAGTTAGACCTGCACCACCAGGGGCAGATCTTAGCTCATTTTTGTTTTAAGGTCAGGACCTTGCCCTTCTTGAACTCACAAAGCTAAAATGTCCTTTGATGCTGCACCATGACAGTGGCAGATGTAGCCACTGCACTTGTCAGTCTGGTTACCTGGTGTGGGTTCAGTGATGGTGCACATTGAGAACAGTCCCCAGGGGAGCCAAGGGTCAGAACCAGCTTCAAAAGCGCTGTGGTGGAGCACCAGCGCATTGGACGTGCCTGCTGGGGGAGGCCTGAGCTGTGCTGAGAGTAGTGTGATGGGACAGACATCATCTGCATAGTCTGAATTCCTCAGACTTTCACCTCTGACTCCCTGAGAGTTTGGATCCTCCATGAAATCTGAGCCACAGATTCCCAAAACAGTGTGGAGAGGTTGTTCAGCCAGTAAGATAAAGCCCTGCAAGCACACTTAGGTGGGTTGACTAAGCCCCTGTTTTGAGGGTGGATGGGTGGTCTTTGGACAAGCAGGAGCTTCCCCTCGGGTACCTGTGCAGGATATGCGATCCGGGCCAGCCCTCCACCCTTCAGCACAGACAGAGCCTTCCGGACGGTGTTCAGCTCCTGTATGGCAGCTCCTTGGGAAGCCAGCATCTTTGTGAGTTTCTCCTTCTCTTCAAGAACGATGGGAGGGATAGGAGCAGGCAGAAGGGCGGATCCACCCCCTAAGATGCAGAAGAGATGGCAAGGACAGCAGGAAAAGTAGGACAGGAGGGGGAAAAAAAAGCTGTTTGGTGCTTGAGCCTTTCCTCTTCCCTCACCAGCGCTCAGTAGGAAGGCAGGGGTGGTTGGGGAACTATGCTAACGTCTCTGGAGAACTCAGGCTTCCTCAGCAGTGAGTTTTAATCATTGCTGCCATGCCCAGTCTGCAGTCAGCTACACTTCACTTGGGCTGTGTAAACCTCACCAGATCAGGGAATTGCGTGCCTGTAGTGTTGTGGGGATGGCAGGGAAGGGCCAGCAGGTGCTATCCCCACTCCATCAGCTTACTAGTGTACTATGAGTGCTACTACACTGATTTGCAAGGGCTACCTGGATGGGTGAGCAGACAGCACAGGCTCCACGACTTACACAGCAGTCAGTACCAAGTGGATGGACACACTACCTGCTTTCCTGGCCCTATTTATCCAGGCCAGTGTGTAAAAACATCAGCTATGGCTGCAGCAAGAGAAAACTGCTGAACTGCACTCATCTAGGCCTGGGAGGAAAGGAAGGGAAGAGAGTAATACAAAAGAAAAAGCACACCCAGGGTGCAGGGTGATAGTCTCATGGCTGGGAATCCTGTCTGACAGAGGTGGGCGTTGGAAGTGTGGAAAAGGTGGCAAGAAAAAAGGTTATAAAGGAAAAGTGGAAAGGATGGAAAATACAGAGTAGGAAGGAACAAGATCTGAGCAGAGAGTGGTCATGCAGAGAATATCTGAAAGCTACTGTCAAAAGGCAAAGCCTGCTCCAAGATTTGAGACAAATCAGCATCAATAAAACATGATGAGCAAGAAAAACAAATGCAAATGTCTGTGTTTCAGTCAATAGCCAGGGATCTAGCTGAGAGGCAGGAGCAGTCAGGGACCGGCTGCTGTGTGGGAGTCCACATGCATAGGGAGCTGCAGCCGCAAGGAGATTCTGTACAGGCTCCCTGAAGGGCTGAGGAGTCTCTTAGAGATTCCCATAGCCAAAGGATAGGAGGAAACCCAGGGGAATCCCCAGCAATTGGAGCTAGATGCCAGCCACTTGGGTGTTTGGCTAACAGCACTACTTCCTCTGCACCAGATCAGGCTGCAGCAGCAGCAGTGGAGCCAGGGAAAAAACCACTAAGTAGAGAAGACCAAGCGGCTTCTACAGCGCTGTGCCAAGCACTTGCATGCTTTTTGCCCTGCAACACCTACTTGCCAGGCTGAGCTCAGGCCACTGCATCCCTCCTGATGCACGACATCCACCTTCCTTGCACAGCCCTGCCTCTGGGGCCAGCTTGACAGCCCAGCAGCCAGGGCCTGGGGGTGTTCACACCTGACCCTGCCAGGTGTGCAGTTCACTGTGTTGGAACATAAGGGCCTCATTTCCAGCAGCAAGGAAGCAGAAAAGTCCTGGGAGTCCTTAATATCATCTTACAGAATCACACCCCTGCAGAAATTGGGAGCATGCAAGACTACCATGTGCTTGCTTCTCTAAGTCTACATCCCCAAATGTCAGGAGGGGCTAGAAAGAAGCATGTCCTCGCCAAGGGATGAGAGCAGCTGTCAGGTTGTGCTCAGAGGTACCATCTCACAGTGTGGCACCCAGCCTACATAGCTCGGCCTCTCTGCAGTGCTGGAAGGCAGACCATTCACTACAGCACCACATAGCCCTGTGTCCTCTTCCTGCTGCCTCCCTGAATAAAGGCTTGCAGGAGAAGGGAGAGGAAAAATCACAGGGGTGCTGAAAGGGCTGGCAAGGCCCAGCACTCCCCTGCTGCACAGTCACATGTGGACAGGCAGCTGGAGGGGCCCTCAGTACAGCCTGCTCACATTACCTGAGATGAGCACCAGGAGCAAGTCATCTGCAGTCAGGCCCTCAGCCAGCTGCTGGATGGCTGCTGCTCCCTTCAGAGCCTCTTGGTCTGGGAGGTTGTTCTTGGCACCTTCGATCACCTGGATTTTGCTGTGTGGCTTCAGGAGCATCTCCCTGGTGAGGTAAGAGAGACAATTGTGCCACTGACACATGCACCTCCACAGCCACCCAGGCTGTCACTCAGCAGAGAAACAAGCCTGGCATGCTAAAGGCATACAGCGAGTGACCAGGGCAGGGAGGTGTTTCTCCCAGGGCTAGAGAAGCAGTGCAGCCAGTGCAAGAGATGGGCTGTGTCACTGGTGCCACTGGGATGTGATGGAGGTTAAACAACAGAGTAGTGGGGTGGAAAAGGTGGGCACTAGAGCAAGGATAGCTAGAACTGACTGAAGGGGTTCAAAGCAACATCGCACAGAGGTTAAATGTGGCAGCCTATCCCCCTTAAGACTGTCCAGCCACAGCCCCCTTACCGCATTCCCGCTTGCCGCAGGCTCTCCTGGATGCCCATCGGCACATTGATGATCCCTCGGATCAAGTGGTCTCCCAGGATCTCTTCTGCTGCCGCGGCCATCCCCAGCACAGCTTTGCCAAAACCCACCAGGTACACGTTCCTCTTCACTGGGAAGGCTTGTCCCTTCACCAGAAGCTGGGGCTCCCCATCTCCCTGGAGCTTCACAGCCCTCTTCAGCATGGGAGCTGGCCGGACGGTGCCCACCGCACAGCGGAAGAGGGCCACTGCGTGCTCGCGGAGGGACATGCTGAGCCTGCTCGGTGGGGTGGCCTTGCACACTGCCAGTGCCAGCCAGGCCTCGGCAGCTGGGGCAGCCTGCAAAGCAAAGTTGACGTTTTTCACTACCAGCAGAAACAGGCTTGCTACAGAAGGAGCAGGGAGGACAAAACATGAACCGTGGAGCTCTAGCTCCTGCTTCTTCTAAACTAAGGTGCCATACCAACAGCATTTTCACACCCCTCCCCAAGGCAGGAGGAGTGGAAGGACAGTGTTGCGTTCAAACTGTCAACTTGTGGTCCTGCAATCCCATTGCCTCCTGCGGGGAAGATGAGCCCTGCCAGTCAGCTCCTCCATCACTGCAGCTTTGCCACCGGCAAGCCGTCATCTCTATTTGATCAGTGTTTGACACCTTTCCAAAGCGTGGAAGCTGCTCTCTGTCCTGGAGGGAGCAGAGTGTCTGAGTGGAACAGCTTTTCACTACATTAACTCCCTCATGCTAGCCAAATACTGATCTCATTCTCTGGCTGTGCATTGCTCCATGTGTCCCTGCAACATCAGGCATGAACTTAGGAGAAACAACAGGCTTGCTGGCTGCCTGATCCCTTGCTGCTAGTGGCCAGAGAGAAACAGATAATGAGGTTTCCCCACCAAACAGCAAATTAACACAAGGCTTCATTTGCCTTTATTTTTTAGTCCTCTCATTATCCATTAAAACCACATCCAGAGCCCAAATAAGAGATCAGATCCAGACAAAGTTGCCAGCTGTGTCTGTGAAAGCCCATTTGAGCTAGTCTCTGCTGAGTATTAGCATTATATGCAACAGATCTGCTTGCAGACCGAAAGATCTCAACTGCTCAAGGGCAGACACTTGTCTTGACAAAGGAAAGGCAGCCCCTGCCAGCACACATGCATCTATTCCCTCCCAGCATTTCTCCTTCCTTCTGTTAACTGGCAGCAAGTTCACTGCTGGTTTCCCAAGATCAAAGATCTTTGTGATCTGCATCTCTCCCGCTCACGGCGATTATGGTGCAGGCAATGAAGGCAGGGTGCCAGGAAGCTGAAGCAGCCTGGGCAGCACACTTGATCATAGACTCCTTCAAATTACCTGAGAGAGTCATTCCTCTCTCCAGTGAACTGATGTGCTTCAGCACAGGGCTGGCTTCTCTTAGGAGAGCTGAGGAGTCCAGAGGTCTCTTTATCCTAACACTCCCATAGCATTGCAAGGTGTTAATCATTAAGCCACACAAGCTTTACAACAGCTCCTTTGGGGCTAAATTTGCCTTATTTTTCTGTGAGGACCCAAAGGCTCTGCAAAAACCAACACAAGCACCTTCTCAGGCAATGAAACTTGGGCACATTCTGAAATGTATTGAGCAAGGGACTTGAAAACTGTATGGAGAATCATTGGCTTGCCAGGGGAAAAAATATCTGAGAATCATTTAAGCTGGAAAAGACCCTTAAGATCATCAAATCTGATCATAAACGATTCAGTTCCTAGGAGAAGCATTTTAAGAGCAAGTCCAAGGCAGATTAAACTACCTATCTACAGTTCCTTTAGGTACTGGTCGGAAGGCCCAGCTTTTCAATCTCAAGGAGAGTTAAGAGTAAAGACAGGGCACCCTGACCACTTAGCTGCTAGACTTAAACTTTACAGCAGCTCGTGCTGCCAGCAGTTTAAGCCTTAGCCCTCTTACGAGGGCCAGAGTAACAGAGCTAACACCAGTGAAGTCATCTGTACACATCTTAGGAACTGAGATTAGAATCTCTGTTCCCAGCAGATCTCTGATTCACCTGGCAGCACAGTGCAATCAAAGGAAGGTGTGACAAAAACAGAGGTGCATCACGGCCCAGGTCACCTCGCCTCAGCTGTGAGACAGAGTTTGCAGAAGTAGTTGGAGAAAAAGGCTTAAATGGAGCCCAAAGCTTTTAACAGGCTCTGTCTCTGCCTTGATAGTTTTGTGCACGGCTGACCCTGATGACCAGGGGAATTGAGAACAACCAGACCTGCAACTGTGGCTTCTGTCACATGCGTCCTCCCAGCAGCACCACTCAGCTCCAACTCCAGACACGGCACAGCAGGCGTGAGTTGTTTAAAAGCAATCCTCTCCTACTGGAGCTGAAAACAGGAATGCCAGCTTAATTCATCTGGCACTTGTGTACATACTGCTAATGCTTGCTCTGGAAAGTATTGCACTACAATAGCAGGCATGTAATCTGTTTTCTGCACTCTGGACTCCGATTATATTTTAACCATCGAGGCCAGATCCAGAGTCTGCTGAAGTCAGAAGCAATGGAAAGACACTCGCTAAGGAGCCTAGGGCATGCCGCCTGCCACCGATTGCAGCACACAGGTGTAAACATGAAGTAAATCTGGTATAACCCCCCCCTGCAGGCACAGCTTATCTAACTTTACACCAGTACAACAGAGAGCTGAATTTGGCACAGATTCATTAGCTCTGGAGGTCTCCATGTGTTATTCTGCTCTTTGTCAGCTCCAATTAGACACACAGGCTTGCTGAAGGCTCCCCTTGGAATGGGGGTGCAGCTAATGATGCCACAAGTCCATTTTTATGTCATTTATTTATGCAGTCTCAGGCACCAGTACTAAATGTCATCAGGGAGCAGCTATACATCAGTGCTACACATATATCAACATAAAGCAAAACTCCTACTTGTTTCACTGGGACTTTAAGAACAAGACCGAGAGAATTAAACACTGCCCCACACCGAGGCAGCCCTGGGATGAAGAATAATCTCAATGGCAACTCTCAGACTACCTCCACAGATGGTGGGTCTAGAAGTGGTGTAATTGACAATTAGCTGCTGCTTACTGCTTGTGAGGAAATTACATTCTCACATCTCTGTCTTTTCCCACTGCTGGATGGGAGGAATCCAGGCTGGGTGAAGGGGTTGACGATGTGACTCTTACTGCTTCACCACTACACCACTAATCTTTGTTTCTCAGGGAAATCACATAGGTGTAAACAAGCCCTCTTCTATAGGGATATAAGGTAACATGATACAGGCAGAGGTAGGGCTCAGGTTTGACACCTTCTCTTTGTCTCTACTCAGGATAATTTGGAGCTGGGGGACAGACAGTCTCTCAGAACATTTTCTAGAAGTTTGCATCAAGCTTAGGAGGAAAGTGATGCTAAGAATTGCCTGTCCAAAGAGAGCAGGAGGACTGCAAGGGTTTTAGATTAATCCTCTTTAAATGAAAACTTCCTCAGCTGTCATTGCTGAAGGATGTTCACCATTTACATACTTGTTTCCGTGCATTACCATTATAAGCACTTTCTTCATAGGGCTCCTCCTAAGCCTGCAGAATTTTCTATTGTTAAGTCTCCACAAAAAGCAAAATCCCAGCTCCTCATTTTCACCATCTCTGGGAAAGAGGGAGGGAGAAGAGCTGGACTGTGATAAAATACAGGCAAAGTGCTCGTTTGCATCACCTTTCATTAACTTTTTAATTAAAGCTATTCTACAGGCTAAGAGCCAAGTCAGAGGGAGACAGAAAACAATCCAGCACCAGAGAAGAAATGTGGTAAGCTGCCAGGTAAATTGGATTGTGGCATGAGACCAAAAGCATGGACATAGCAGGGCATAGCCTGAGCCATAAACTTGGAGCCACGCTGGGGAGGAGAACAGTGAATAAGTGAGCTAGCTATGCCCATGCAGTGAGGAAAATGAGCCAGTGCCTCACTCCATGGCAGGTACTTGAAAGCCAGAAAAATATTCCCTTCTAGAGCCAGTCTGCCATTGCCAGGCAGAGCTGAGCTACTCCAGGTGCTGCGGTTAGAGGTTTGTTCAGAGATCTGCATCATGTGCTTGTGGTTTTCTTGAAGTTGGGGTAATTGGGCTTGTTGTAGGCCAACCCAGTCACAGATCCTGAGTGTTTCAGGTGCAGTGAGATTGGAGGATACTGTACATCAGTGCTCTGAGGTGGCTAAACAACTGAGATCTTCAGGGGTCCAAGTTAGTTTATTTTAATGTCACAGGGACACCTCTGGATGTCCCCCAGTGCAACAGTGAGTGGCAACTGGCCCACCATGTACAGGGGCAACTCCAAAATCCCTGAGGGGCTTGGAAAAGATTTGAGATGGCACAGGATCAAACCCCAATTGTTCTGAGGATAGTTTTAAGCTCCAGCTCTAAAAGACAGATTATATCTTTGTTACAGCAGTAAACTAACAAACACAGCAAGTTTTAGCAGTGCCTCCTGCTACTCGTTTTTCTTGCTACATGACTTTCTTCTGGCCCCTTGGAAGGCATATTACTGCTAGGCTCACCAAGGCTTCCCACCTTCATTGCTCTGCATCACCATGGGAGCTTACCTGTGAAGTAGGAGAGAGCAGATGTTACTGCCTTTGAGTCCCCTGTTCCCACTTACTGACACATCTTTTCTATCATTTGATATATCAACTTTAATTTGCCAGGCAAGCTCCACTCAAAGTCAAACTTGCTGCTCCAGATGGTCCCAAAAGCATTCTGAGAAAGTTTTCCAGGAGATGCACTGAACCCAGGAGGAAAACAAAGCAGGGAAGGTTTATTCCAAGTGACTGTTCTGGGAGGATTAGACAGGGGATTTCTCAAGACTAAATCTCTTTAAATGAAAATTTCAGAATTTGATTAATTTTTTAATCTGCACATGGATTTGCATAAAATTACTGCACTGCCTCGCTCAGAGCTCGTGAAGGAGAAAATGTCTGCAGCTAGGATGGACCAGCTCACCACTGGGCATCTCTAAAGGGTCCAAGCACACAAGTGGGTGCTCAGGGACAGGCAGGGTAATACAGCCTTTCGTGGTGCTCCCCCATCTGTAACTGACGGGGGGCAGACTGTTCAGTTTAATGCCATACAGATGCTCTTTTACCTCTTGCAAAAGGGGCAAAAGAACACCACTTCACACACAGGATTGGAAAGTTCAAAGGGAAAAGCTATTCACAACTACACACAGCAGTGCAAAAGCATATAAAATGCACAAAAATCCATAGTATATCCCTGCCACGCTTCACACAAACCTCCCTTTGATTCAGGCCAACACACACAGGCTTTCAAATGGCTTCCCCCTCCACCATGCCTCTCTACCCCATACCAAAACCAGCACAAAATTCAGCTCGACAACTCCAGGCCCAACTGGCAGCATTGCCAAGGCTGACCAGGCCTCCACTCCTCTGCAGGAGATAAGAGCCTGGGTGTCCTTCCCAGGAGGAGAGAAGAATCTGACTTTGCAGCCAGTTTTATAGAGATGCAGGAGTTAGAAGAAATACAGAAGATTACACTTTCCAGTGCACCTCCTGGACACTCCAGCACCTGGAGGTCTGCAACTTTGAGGTTTCTTAAAAGGCAGCACCCAGCCTCAAACTACCACAGACACAGGCCAGAGAGCTGCACAGAGGGTCTTCCAGGTGGGTAAAGGGGAACACAGGATGGGGGCTGAACACTTTCTCTTCAAGAATACACTGAGCTCTGTGAGAAAGCCAGGAGTCCTCTTTTCCAATACATGGGTTCCTTGGGAAAAGAAACAGGTTGCTCTCATGAGTGATTTACTCAACAAGAAAAGTATCAGAGAACTCCAGGCCAGAAGGGACCCCAAGGATCATCTGGTCCAACTTTTTTTGGGCAAGAGCAGAGCCAAAATGAGCTGGCCCAGCACCTTTTCAAGCTGAGTCTTAAAACTGTCCGGTGCAGAGGACTCCACTGCATCCCTTGGGAGATGATTCCAGTGTCTGAGTGTGCACACAGGGAAACATTTTCTTCTGGACTGCAATGGCAGTGTCCCCAGCAGTAATTTTCCTCATCACTCCTTGTCTTCTCCATGGGACTTCATGTGAAAACGGAGTCTCTGTCATCCTGGTAGCCACCCTTTACGTGTTGGTCCATGACAGTAAAGTCTCCCCTTGGCCTTCTCCAGGCTGAACAAGCCCAGCTCTCCCAGCCTCACCTTGCATGGCAGCATTTCCAGTCCCGTGGTCGGTCTTGTGGCACTTCTTTGGACACTTTCCAGCCTATCCATGTTCTTTCTTGTATAGCAGACAGGGCTCCAGGTATAGTATGACCAGCACTCAGTAGAGTAGGACAATTACTTCTCGATCTCTGCTGGTGATGCCCTTCTTGATGCAACACAGCATCCTGGTGGCTTTCTTTGCCACTTAAAGTTTTCTGTTGTAGTGAACAGACTTTTTCCTCTGTAGTCAGAATCCAGCTATCCAACTTCCATATTTTAGAAGATAAAAAATACATTGTATAAGATCAAAGCCCTTCAAGTAGAGACAAAATACAATAAATTACAGAACAAGGGAGAGAAGGGGCAAGAAAAGGAAATGAATGGAAGCAGAGAATGAAACACCAAGCTGCACTTGTCTTTCTAAAATGCTTAATTAAAAGTTGGACTCAAGTTTATCATGTTCTCATCTTCCTTGTCAGGCTGGCTTCCCTCCCAGGGGTAGTGTGCTGTGAAAACACCAATTACAAGCTATACTGGATTGCTCTATTGGCAACATGAAATTTTCAGTAGAAAAATGCTAACTTTAAGGTAGTTGAATGAACCATCAGAATTCCCCTACATGCATTTGGACTGACGTTAGCAGGCCCCTTGGAACAAGCCCTACCCTACAGAAAAGGAAAATCTCTTCCAGTGAGAATGGCACTTCATTTGCCAGCCTGGATTTAGGCAAGAGGCTTTACCCAGGCTACAGCCAAGAGAAGATCTTGTCTAGTTGTCTTCATTAAGCACCTAAAATTCCAAAGGAGTAACCACAACAAATATTAAGTCACAAACATCTGAATCTTATGGGGGGCAGAAGAGAGCTGAAAAACAGACTTACAGACTTGAGGTACGACCTGTGCAGTAGCTTTATACCTTTACCCACCCGAGGACAAATCAATATATTTTCTAACCAACCCACAGAGTATCTGAAAAACTTCAGCTTGCAGTCATAATGGTGTGAAATTAAGACTGCTTAGTCCACGTGAAAGTTTGCACAGTTTGAAACAGAAACACATGTGATTTGAGAGAAGAACTTGTAAAAACCTCTGGCCGTCAGGCAGCTTAGTCAAGTAAAACTCTGAACTACATCATAGTCATTTAGCACCCTGACCTGGCTTAGCAGAGTCAGGATTTCACCTGGTACTCACTAAAGCTAGCTTTAAATTAGTTACAAAACAAGACAGAGTTTTAGGCACTCTGATATAACAGAGGCACTCTGATATAAAGAGTCCCCTTTCCTTGTTAGGGACTCTCAGATATGCTCTCCATGCTAATTCAATGCTTCTCAAAACATTTCACAGATTCATTCCTGTCATTTTTACAAGTTTTACAAGTGAGCAGAAAGAAGTAGCTAAACATAGAGAAGCTCAGCCAACATCCATGACTGAGGTTCGAATGATTATCAACCCTATTCCTAGCTAGCCGGGGGGCCACCAGGCCCCCCGGCCTTTAGATCCCACTCCCATTCACCCAGTGCACATCATGGGCACTCACCAGCGACAACGGGAGGAGGATCCCTCTGCCCAGTTGGGCACAGCTTGGGGCTTCTGTCTTTCCTGGTGTGGATTATAAAGGAGTGGGGAGGGCGGGCAAAGTGGTCACAGGTGAGGTGGGAGGAGACTGCAACAGAACCCAGGTGCTCTGGGTTTGGGGAAAATAAAGAGGAAATGCTGTGTGGGGTGGGAGAGGGGCAGATAAAGGGGGAAAGGGAAGGTGGTGCTGAAAGGAGGGAGATGGAGATGAGAAGGGTGGAGAGAAGAAGAGAGTCCAATGGAGAGCCAGCCACAAGGATGATTAGGGGTCTGAGCATCTTTTCTATGAAGAGGCTGAGAAACCTGGGGCTGTTTACTCTAGAGAAGAGAAGGCTAAGAGGGGATCTGATCAATGTCTACAAACATTGGAGGGGTGGGTGTCAAGTGGAGAGGGGCAATCTCTTTTCCGTGGTGCACAGTAATAAGACAGAATCATTGAGACTAGAAAAGACCTCTGAGATCATCGAGTCCAGCCTATGACCTAACACCACAACATCAGCTCAACCATGCCACCAAGTGTCACATCCAATCATTTCTTAAAGACCTCCAGGGATGGTGACTCCACCACCTCCCTGGGCAGTCCATTCCAGTGCCTAATCACCTCCCCTGGCGCAGCTTCAGGCCATGACCCCTTGTCCTGTCACAAGTTGCCTGGGAGAAGAGCCTAACTCCCACCTGACTACACCTTCCATTTAGGTAGGTTTAGAAAGTGATAATGCCCCCTCTAAGTCTCCTCTTCTTCAGGCTGAACAACCCCAGCTTCCTCAGCCTTTCCTCATAAGACTTTCCCTCCAGTCCCTTCCCCAGTCTCGTTGGTCTCCTCTGGACCCTCTCCAGCACCTCAATATCCTTCTCGAAGTGAGAGCCTCAGAGTTGCACACAGTGCTGGAGGTGAGGCCTCACCAGTGGTGAATGCAGGGGAAGAATGACATCCCTAGTCCTGCTGGCCATGCTATTCCTGATACAGGCCAAGATGCCACTGGCCTTGAGTGCCACCATGCCACTGTGCCACCTGGGCACACTGCTGGCTCACGTCCAGCTGGCTGTCACCCAGCACTCCCAGGTCCCTCTTGGCCAGGCTGCTCTCCAGCCACTCAACCCCTAGTCTGTATCACTGCATGGGGTTATTGTGGCCAAAGTGTAAAACCCTGCACTTGGTCCTGTTGAATCTCATACCACTGGCCTCAGCCCATTGACCCAGCCTGTTCAGGTCCCTCTGAAGCACTTCCTCCCCTCCAGGAGATCAACTCTTCCTCCCAACTTGGCGTCATCCACAAATTTACTGGCGGCAGACCCGATCCTCTCATCCAGGTCATCCATAGAGATGTCGAATAGAACTGTTCCAGTACTGATCCCTGGGGGACACCAATTGGATGCGGCATCATTCACAACCACTCTCTGTGCAGCTCATCCAGCCAGTTTTTAACCCAGCGAAGGGTGCACCTCTCCAAGCCTTGGGCTGCCAGCTTTTCCAGGAGCCTCTCACCAGGGTGTCTTTGCCTTTGATGGGGAATGTAGCCCAAGGCCAAGCACAGGGAAGATAAGTGTTCTGTTCAGCATTTTTTATATATAGATCAATATCATTAGCAAAAAAATTAACTGGATTTGACATATGCATCTTACTAGTTTTTCTAGGTCACACTCCCTTCACTCCCTATATACCTTTTGGAAATGATTTTCCCAGGCACTGGGGATTGGAGGGAAGAAAAATTTTTCACTACAAAATCCTTCTGTAGCTCAATGCAGAACAGTACTACCCTGAAGCCAAGACCATGCCAAGTCTACTTCGTTTCATCCTGCGATTTCTCAAACTCCCTATTCTGAGTCAACTTGCAATCAAAGTTGAGAGTCACTTAAAATACAGGGAAGGATCACAGTATTCTGGAGAAGAGGAGAAGTTGCCAGCCTCAAGGAATGGAATAATAGAAAGGGGTCGGAATTCAGCATTGCAAAACACAAGGTCATGCTCTTTGGGATTAACAGTGAAAAATTATGAGCTCCTCAGCTGGAAATGAAATAAGAGGAGAAAGAGCCAGGAATATTAATCAGTCACAGGATGACAATTACAGCTGCCCTCTAGGCTGAGACAAGAGGCTATGGGGAAAGCAGCAGATGTAATCTGCCTTGACTTTAGGAAAGTTTTGGACATCATTCTCATGAGAAGTGTGGGCTCAGCAAACACACTGTTATCGACTTGTTGGAAAACAGCTTGACTACTCCAAGGTCAGAGGGTAGAAAACAGTAGTTCAGGGTCCAGCTGACAGCTAGTAATAGAGTGTGACTCCCTGTTGAGGTTCATGCCACCCTATGGCTTCATTAGCAACCTGAAGGGTAAAGTGCCAGATCTGGGGGAAATGCCCACACATCAAACAGTGGAGCCACCTTCAAGGGGAACTGTGATGAATTCAAGACCAGGGCCAACAGAAACCTCATGATGCTCAGCAAGGACAAGTGTGAAGTTTTCCTGTTGGAGCAGGATCCCCATGTATCATGGCATGCTGGGAACCATGTGGTGCAACCAACTAATAGGAGCAGCAACTACTTGGAAGTTGGTTACAGAGACAGCAGAGGTGAACCCTTCTTGGTAATGGTAGAAAGTATAAGGAGCAATGGCCACAACATGCACGTCAGGATGTTCACATTGGGCATTACTAAAGTGTTCTTTATAGAACAGGTGGCACAGCACTGGATTAGGCCACTCAGAGGAGCTGTGGTCTTCATGCCATGTGGTTTTGAGGATCTGGCCAGGCAAAGTCACGGCCAAGCATGAGGGTGGAGCAGGCAGCTCCAAGGGACCCTTCTCCCCACACTTCTGTGACTGCAGGGACAGGGCTTGCTGCTCCAGACCATCATCCTTAGTTTCAAGAGCCCATAAAAAAATGGCATGTTGTAGGATACAAGACCTCTACACAAGCCTCAGTCATTACTGTTATCCTCAGTCATTCTCTGTTATCCACAGAGAATGATCATTCCCAGCAGAGTCCAACAGAAATACAATCTCCTGTTTACAGAAGTATCTCTCTGAATTCATGCCCACCCATATGAGCAGGCACAGGCCTGTCTGTATTGTGCAGGTCATGGTGGTATCCAATATAACAAAGCATAGGTAGAATGACTGTGTTTGATCAATATCACTCAAGCAGCAATTAAACATTTTTTTTCATTAACTAGTTTTACAGGGCCATTATCCATAATTCCTACTTAATGTGACATTTTGCTAGGAGATCCAATTATCCTGCCAGATAAATTCCAGCTTGGTACAAACTGACAAGCCAAGTTCCAATGATTAGGAAGAAAGGCAGAAGAAAGAATAAAAAGGGAGTGACAAAATATCAAATCAACAACCCACGGTGTTATACAACTCTAAAACTTAGCTAAGTATTGTAGGTGTTTTGAAGTAAATTGTCTTATGATGGTATTAGTGAGTCACCTTCAGGGCCCACATGAGATAATCCAGGCTTTGATCATGCAATTTACTGTGTGCAAGAGGCTTCCCCTTCTGCGCTTCTCGAAAATCTCTCATCACACAAAAATCAATTGTAGGTTTTGAACTGACCTGCAGTAGGGTAGCAGACCCTGAGACCCTCGGGAGTAACGAAGGTGACTTTTGCTGAGTCTCTCTAGACTTTGATGTGAAAATCTTGTCTCCGTTTCAGAGTAAAACCCGGTGAATCATTGTGATGAGCCAAAGCCATCACAGCTTGAAAGGGTGAAGCGGGTTAGATGTTTAAACCTGTAACAGTGAACTCTAGTCAGAACAGTAGGAGCAAGTAATCTGAGAAAAGACTTTCGTTTCACTAAACTGTGCATGCATACACAACAATTAAGCAGGTTTGAATGACGTGCCAGCAGACCCTTGACAATAGCTCCCGGACTTGCTGTTGTTTGACCACAGGAGGGCAATACTATTCTAAAAGCAAAATCACACTCTGTTCTGCAGGCTATGAAAGGAAAATCAATTAACATTTATGAAGGCATCTATGGTTTATTATTCTTTCTTCTGAGTTTCTGGGGGACTGAAATGACAAAAGATCCGGTGTTCTTCTGAAATTAAAATAGCAAGGTGCTGGCAAGCTTCAGGGGTGGCAGGGGGTGGGCTTGACACTCACAGCTGCTCCAAGAATAACTCTTTAAGGTTGAGAGATGTACAAAAACACGAAGAGAGAGCATGATATCAATATTCATGATAAGAAGAAATACGACTTCCAAGGTGCCTGCATTGGAGCATCAGCCTCAAAAAGCCAAGGCATCTATCTCAAAGGTCAACTGTGTGCTGCTGCTCTTTACGTGATACCTATGGAGACAGGCTGAGTTGGGGTTATTCAGCCTGGAGTGGAGAAGACTCCAAGGCGACCTTATAGTGTCCTTCCAGTATTTTCAGGGGGGCTACAAGAAAGCTAGTGTGGGACTTCTTAGGATGCCAAGTAGTGATAGGGGGAATAGAGCAAAACTAGAAGTGGGTAGATTCAGATTGGATGTTAGGAATTCTTCTTCACCGTGAGGGTGGTGAAACACTGGAACAGGTCGCCCAAGGAGGTGGTGGAGGCCCCATCCCTAAAGGTTAAGGCCAGGCTGGATGGGGCTCTGTGCAACCTCCCATGGCAGGGAGCGGGTGGGGAGTTTGAGCTGGACGATCTTTGAGGTCCCTTCTGTAATAGGTGATTGTAAATTGTTTAATAAAGAAACATTTTTAATAGAATTGTAATAGGTGATCGTAATTGTTTAATAAGGAAACATTTTAATAGAATTGTAATAGGTAATTGTAATTATCCAATAAATAAATATTTTAATAGAATGTTAAGCATGCTTAGTTGCAAACGGCAGTGTATATACAGCTGTTGCAAATCAGGAGATATGCCTAACCTAGAGGTCATGCTATAGATGGAAATGTGCAAAGAATAAGCTAGCTAATTGCTAAGTATTTCAAAGACTAAACTTTAGGTACATCCTTAATTTTGAGATAAGAAAGAACATGCCATATGTGGGACTCGGGACATTAATCAGTCATATTCCAAGGACTAAGCTTTAGGTGCATCCTTAATTTTGAGATAAGAGAAAACATGCCACATGTGGGACTCGGACATTAATCAGTCATGTTCCAAGGACTAAGCTTTGAGAAGTGGGATTCGGGACATTAACCAGCCAAAGGAAGTCCATATATGGAGACGGGTTAACCAGAGGACACCTGAGGAGGACTGCTTACTTCATCTTCAACGACCACCAGAAGGGAAGGAAGACCCTAACCCAAAAGAAGGAACATGCGCAGAAAGGATGGGTTTATGTAATTTGCAGGGCGGAACAACGCAGACAACATAGTATAAATATAGGCTGATTAAGAGACTTGTCACGGCAGTTGGCGGAGCGGTGACTCCCCTGTCGTCCAGCGCTGTAACTTTGCTCATATTCTACTTGCCTAATTGAATAAATTTGTAACCTGGACACTTTGATTTTGAGTCATTCTCAATTTATAACACTTCCAACTCAGGCAATTCTATGCGTCTGTGCGGTGTAAAACCGGAGTGGTACAGCCGCGGCGTTTCTGCAGCAACGCTGGGATGCCGCTTTTTAGAGTAAGTGCCACTGGGAAGCAAAAAACTGTGCAATAACTGGACTGAAAAGAGGGGAAAGAACGAGGCATCGATCCCCGCGTATTTCAAAGGGCAAGGACCTAACCCTGGCTCCGCCGCGAGTACCAGACACGGGCGGGGCTGAGCTCTGGCCGTGAACGAGCAGCATGCCAGGCAGCGGGAGGGATCGCTCGGTCCTGTCACGGCCTGTCCCCTGCGGCACCCCTGGAGAAGCCGCGGCACAGTAGGGTAAACGCTGTATGAGGCACTCTACGCGCTGCGCACACCGCGCCCCGGGCCGCCCCGGGGCCACCGGACCGCGCACGTCCAGCGCCGGGAGCGCGCCCTCACCGCCCGCCCCTGCGGCCCGCCCCGGCGCAGGAAGTGGCGCCCTGCCCCGCGGCGCCAAGTCGGTGCCCGCTCTGCGGGACGCTATCGCGCCCTCCAGTCGGCTTTCCCTCCAACTCCGTGGGTCATGGGGGGGTGGGTGGGTCGTGGCAGCCTGTCCCCGTCATAACCTCCCGCCCCTGCTCTGGATCGCCTTCTCCTACCTGGGGCGCGGCGCCTGAGGGCGCGGGCCGGAGGCGGGGCCCTTCCCGCCACACTCAGCATGGCGGCGGGCGCGGGCCGTGCCCTCGCGCTCCCCCATCCCAGCAGGCCGTGCGGCCCCGGGCTGCCCCGAGGGCCTGCCCGCTCCCAGCGTGCCCCGCGCCCCGCCCTCTGCCGTTCCCGGAGCAGCAAGATGGCGGACACAATGCGGGGGAGCCGCCTCTCCGCGGCCTGAGCAGGCCAGGCCGAGCCGCAGGGCGCCGCCCGCCCCGGGCCGCCGCCCCTCCCTGCTCTCTGCCGCTCCCCGCCGTCCCGCGGGGCTCTGCCCGTCCGCTCCCGCCGCCGCCCGGAGCCCCGCCCGGCTCCTCTCAGCGCCGTTGCCGCCGCCCTCGGCGCGGCCCGGCCCGGCGGCGGCATGAAGCTGACGGACAACGTGCTGCGGAGCTTCCGCGTGGCCAAGGTCTTCCGCGAGAACTCGGACAAGATCAACTGTTTCGACTTCAGCCCCAATGGCGAGACCGTCATCTCCAGCAGCGACGACGACTCCATCGTTCTCTACGACTGCCAGGAGGGGAAGTAAGTGGCGAGAACCCGGCTTGGCCTGCTCCGCCGCCGCGCCGGGGAGAGTGGTGCCTGCCGTCGGGAGGGGTTGGGGCAGTTTAGGGGTAGGGTGGGGCTGAGAGGGTGGTAGTTTGGCTGCTGCCCGTTGCGGCTTTCGGGAAGAAGGGTTGCCTGGCTTCTCACCGGTACAGCTGCGCTGAGGCGGTCTGGCTGGGATGCTTCAACTTCTGATTTATTGTTTTTTAGTGTAAGCTTGTAAGCGAAGCCACCACCGTGTGTGACGCGGGGTGGAAGGGTTATGAACGACTAAAGCGAGATGCAGAGCAGCATGGTTTTGTCAGCAGTACGGGTGGTTTTGCTTGTTCTCTCTGGTAGGCGGGAGACAGCAATGGTCATTTCCCGAGTGGGAGAAAATTCACTACTACGGGAACTAAACAGTTGTTAAGCATAAAGGGTTAAGCCTGGTCGCTTTTCCAGGCCTCAGAATTGTCACAGATACGTAAATTGACTTTTCTGGTTTCTCTATGCTTAAGTCTCGCTAATTAAAGTAGAAGCAATTGATCAGTGTACAAATTGTGCCATTTTAAACAGAATAATTTGAGTGTAGCTTCTTGGATAAGTGCTTTAATCCAGAATGGGAAAATGGTGTAATGTCTCTTTACTATAACTTCTGAAAACTTGATGGTGATTTCCTTAAAACATAAGTCTGGGAACATCAGAAATAAAGGTATTCCTCTATGCTTTAAAACCTTTTCTCTAGTTACAGGTTTTGTGTAAAGCACAGTGAAAATGCGTGTGTGATTTACATATGTCTTCAAAAGTTGTCTTAATTTGTGTTTAGTCAATCGAAGTGTTTGTTGATTTCTGCTACCTGTGGGTAATGAGTTGAAGTGTGTGTGTTTCTCACCAGAGTTGTCCAGTTTATCATCTTTTTCATTGATCACTTGATTCTTGTCTTCTTATGGTTAAAGCCTTGTAAATTTACGTAGCATGTGAGATGTGGTGCTCTTATTCAAAGGATAAAAACACGCAGATAAGACCACAAGTAACACTTGCAATTGGTATCTTGGAATGTATGCAAAAGACATTTGTGTTCCTTGAGAGCTGGAACAAATTGAAACAAATTGTTTAATTATTCCATTAAAATCTCCCTAATCTGGTACAATTATGCGCTTGACTACTTGAATTTCTTTAAAAGTTTTAAATTTCAGGTGCTTCTTGGTGTAGAGATGTAACACTGAGGTGTGTTGGATGTTTGTATGGTTTTGGGATTTTTCTGTAAAGACAAGATTAGAGAGCATCACATACATCCAGAAGGGGAACGAGAAATGAGCATGTGTATTGTAGGAGTGAGAATGAAAAGGGCAGGATAATGCAGGAATAGGAAAGAAACGTCTTGGGAGTGCCAGGAGGTAGATGTCTGTGTTGCATACGTTTTCTTGTAAAGCAAGTGTTCCTGTGTGACCACATGTGTGTGTATATAGCCTCCTGCATTTTGCAGCAGACCAAGAGATTGTCCTTGCTGTGTTTGAAAGATTGCACCCTGCATATTCTCTTCATGTTAGAGAACATTTATCATATATTATTATTTTACATTTCTATTTGGTTGTCTTGCTTTACACATTAAAGTGGTCAGTGTTCCACATCTGGCAGAGTGTCCTCTTGTTTGTAATGATCTAATTTTCATCTATGCAAGAATAGGTAACTTTATACGTATAGAGTCTGACACAGATTGTATTCTGGATCCCAATTGTATATACTAGTAGAAGGGCTGAGTGATGTTAATGCAGATGGTATTGATTGCTTTTCCCCTTTCAAACTTGTAAAGAATAGTTTGATGGGTTGGGAGCCATTTGGACCTTTCATCCCTATCTCCATCCAGTCCTGATGTGTGCTTTGCATTCAGAGGGTTTGATTTAATTAAGTTAAATGTATAAGATCGATGGTCATCTACTGCAGGGCAGTAGAGAGTAGTTCATCAAGGTAACCCCAGTTTCAGGATGCCTTTCTCTAGCAGCTGTAAAATTAATTTGAAAGTTTTTTGGGTACTGCCAATTCACTTAATAGTGTAACAGTGATTTTTAGAGGTACTTGAATGTACAAGACAGCCCTTGTCTCTCATTTGGAAAGTTTTAGCTGTGAATGGCTTTGCCGCTAGAGATTTTTGTGGAGTTGAAATAACAAGTCTGGTAATGATCGTTGTTCTGCTGTGGTGGAATTTGTCAGTTTCAGGCTGTAGTGTTGTGTGTGTGTTTGGTTTTTTTTTTTCCTCAAACCACCATTTCAAAGTCCTAGAACTGTCATCCGCTTGCCTATTTCCTTACTAATGAATCGCTAAGACGAAAACATTCTGCTTGCTAGGTTTCACTATGAGATACCCTACTTCATCAGGTAGCCTGAATGTTAAACTTCTTACCCAAGTAAAAGTGTCAAAATTTGGAATCTCACTCCACCTTGCTTATTGAGCAGAATGAGCAGCTCTGTAGGTAGAATTAAAATACAGTTGTGTTTGACTATATTTTAGGTACCCCTTCACCATGTTGGCTTTGTTTTGCCATACCAAAAAGAGTCTTACAGCTATGAGAGTCGTTACCAGCGTGACCAAGCCCCATCTTGCTTACTTTCAGTTTCTAACAGTGTCAGGACAGAGTAAGCAGTTATGTGTAGCCAAGGACAGACAGGACAAGATTATCTCCTTGAAACACAGAATTCCTTATGTATATTCTAAGCTCGGGCAACAAGCTTGAAAAACATGTCCTTGTTCGTGAGCACCCAGTAATTGTGGACCTGAGGTTCCATATCAATGTCAAAATGTGTTAAGTAAATTGTTAATTTTTTAACCCATTCTGCATCACCTAATACCTCCACAATAGGCTGGCTCAAAAGTACAGGAGGCTTAACCTGTATCTTATTTGGGCTTAAGAATGGACTCGCAGAACTTTCAGACTAGAGCTGTATGTTAAGGCACGCAGCAGTTCTGCATGCTGGGAATGGGAGGCTTGTAACTATTGTGGTACAATGGTGCTCTAGTAAAAGTCTGATTTGTATTTTAGGCTGTAAATTGTGTACTAATTGTACAAAAGAAGAGATGATGGATCTAGGCTCCTGCTTAGCTGTTTGTTAGATCTTAGGTGTTCATTAGATCTCGATGAGCCTGATGATGGTTTTCCTTGCAATAGTAGTTGCCTGGGGTTAATTTCATCTTTATAGCAGATTTGACTGTGTTCTATTAAAACATTGTTCTTTGCCAGTATTGTGTTATTGGCAAGTGGGCTAGATAGTTGGCCTTGCATGAAGTGACATGCTTCTGCTTGTATCGGCTTACATGAAAACCTCACCTTTCAGAACAGCCAAGTACTTTTTGTCTGAATGCTGACCTTTATTGTTCCTGTATATGAATTGATTCTATACAGAGTTTCTAAGCTTTAAACTTTTCAGATGGGAAAGAGCCAGACTAGGCAGGAGAATCTTGGTGTGTTTTGAGGTTGGATTTTTTCGCCAGTTTGGTCAGCAGCATAGCTGAAGTAGCTACAGAGCAGTATGGAGAGGTATCTCGGGCATGATGCTACAGAGTTTTGGTGTCTAAATTTGCACTTGATGTGGTGTTTTCAGTTTATAGCCTGTTTGCATCTGAAAATTGGTTTAAAAAAAAACCGAGGGAAGTGACGAAGAATCTCCTGTGATCTGGTCTAAATGGTGCAGGTGGTGTATGGGCTTTAATTACACTGTCTAGATTGGCTTTCAGTTAATGGGGGCATGTCCTCAGCAGGTTGGTTTGAAGTCAAAGGCTCTGTGACTTCTGCTATTTGAGAATGAATGTCTAGTTTTGTTCTGATACGAAAAGTCTCCAACTCATGCTCTAGGTGTGTCAACTGAGACTAGTGAAAACAAGGAAAAAGTTGAGGATTTTTGAAATACCTTGTCTGAGGGTGTAGTCTGATAAACTTTTTTTTTTTTTTTTTGGGGCAGCAGTGTTGGTTTAAACCACTCCTGCTGTTTGCTTTCATTCCTGTGCTGTTGTCTTTGGCTTGTGTTTTTAAAATATTCTATGGGCCTGTGAATAACCAGGGTTATGAATTTCTGGATTAAAAATAACTTCTGGAAGAGATTGTATTATTTCTGGTGTGGATCTATACCCTTGTTGGTTGACTGCCCAGCTTTGAAACCTCTGTGCTACCTCAGTTGACAAGGAATGGGGGTATGTGTGGAGGCCATGCACTGCTTAAACAGGCACAGCTGCTGCAGAATGTGCCTGTTAACCAGCTGCTTATGAGTTTACTTTGCAGTTTAAGTTTCTAGTACAGCAGTACATCGTTTTCTTACCAAACCCCTAAAAATCCATTTCTGTATATTGCCTTCACTCTCACTGGAATGCCTTTAGTTCTGTTGCAGTTTCATGCTTTAAGATTGGATGTGAGTGTAATTCTCCAGTAGTTTGACAGTCCCTCTGTTACCATTGCTTTTAAAGACTACTGGCATAGCTTCGTGATTGTGGTAATACCAAGAAGCCCTATTATGAATGAGTCTCCCTGCTCTAGGTTTTGAAGTAAGAGAACAAAAAGGCAAATTATTCTCAATCTAAAATAAGCAGCAGATTAATGAAAGATTTAGGTGGACAAGGGAATGATGAGGCAGTGCTGCTTGACATTAAGGACTCGTTTCGCTTGTTCTTCATGTTCATTTTAGAGTAGACATGGGAAAAAAGAATTTTTGGAGGAGAAAAGTGTATTTTTTAGGTGTTAGAGAGCTCCTCAGGCTTGTGGATGAGTTTGGAGAAAGCACCAAGGTGTGTGTTTGAAAATCAAACACAAAAGCTTTTCTTTATTTATATGAAACATCTGACTGCTTGAACAAATCTTATAAAATCTCAGTGAAAACTGGCCTTGTTAATGTGTGTTTCAGTTTGGGCTTCTTGTAGCAATGAGTGCCATTATTTCTGCTTCCTTCTGACAGGCCAAAGAGAACACTGTACAGTAAGAAGTATGGAGTGGACCTCATCAGATACACGCATGCTGCCAACACTGTTGTATACAGCTCCAACAAAATAGATGGTAAGTGATCCATTGGAGCTGAGTATGTGTAATGTCCTTACACCTAAAACAGTGTGCCTGGATAAATAGCTCTAAAAAAATAGGGGGGAAAACTGTACCAGCTTTTCAGTGAGAAACTGATAAAAGCTGTTAGAGATAGAGAGATTAATGTTCAACTGTAATGCACAGTGATACTCCCTTGAGAATGCTGATGTGAGCTTTTTTCATTGCTGCAATAAATAAGAGGTTAAATGTTGTCGGTGCCATAAAAGTTCTGCTGTTCTGTTCACTTTGCTGGTTGATACCAGTGCTGTCAGTAAGCCTGTGTATCTTAATTTCTTACGTGTGAAATGAGGCAGAAGGAGCATGTGGCCAAAAAGTGTGTTAGATGCTGTAACCCTGATACGTGCATAAGTCAGTTGCAAAGGGAGGGAATGTGTTTCCATTCTCGGTATGCTGCAGGAAGGGCAGAAAGTTCAGGTAACTCATGTCACCAGCCAAGCCTGGAGGAGGTCACACACCTCTTCTGAGATTAGCTTTGCTCCTGAATTTTTTTTTCAGTGTGATAGACAACACATTTTCATGTTGTTTCTCCACAGTGAGTGACTGTGATAGCTACATTCTGTAAACTGATGACATCAAAGGGCTCTAGACCTTTGTGCCAGGTTTTCTGTCAATGTATTTGAATGTAATTTAAAATTCAAGTTGAATTGGTGCAAATAGATACGTGAAGTCTTCCTAAGGTTGGAAACAGCTAGTGCTTGCTTCAGACTTGGTCTCAACTTTGTTTGTTGTGACCAGGGAGAGTTTTTTCAGTGGATCAGTCTCTTAGCACAGCACTTTCATAAATAGGTTAGAACATTGTATTTGTAAACTTGAAATAATTTCTAGAATAGTGGCTTTGTTTTGGTTTTCCTTTTGCAGAGATGGACCTTGACAGTAGAGATACTGGTGCTTTTTGGTGTGTGCTAGGTTATTTAAAGAATTTAAAACGTTATGGATGTGCATCAGGTGGCAGGTAAAGAGTCAGGATGTCAGATTCAACTAGAACAAGCCTAAAACTAAAGGAACAAGGAAGCTTCCAATAGTGTTTGGTTTAATGGTATAAAAGGGTTAGAAGTGTGATGGGAAGCTCTTGCCTTTTTAGTCTGATTCACAACCTACTTACATTATTTACTTAGTAATTTATGTCACATTTCAGACTTGGCTGTTATTTAGTTTACAACTAATTAATGCAATATTTTTTGTATCATTTTGACTTAGGAGTTTTTGTTTATAAGCACTGATAAACCTTTTTGGAACCAAAGCTTCAGAGTCTTTGTTGTGCAGGGCAGTGTTATGGTAAATACCTGATAAGAGCAAAGAAAAAGAGTGAAATTACTTGTTACTGTTACTGCTGGTTTTATCAGGCTTTTAGTTTGTGTGTTCTTTTGTAGTCTAGATACTCTCTAGTCCGTAATGCATGCAGCCTTGGGCAAGGGACATTGTAACCTGTTAAGCAGTTATTAGGAGGGAAAATGAGTCCAGGAATGTGTTATAGGAGTACTGGCACTTGGTCCCCAGAATTGTGTTGAGGAGTTTCTACCAGTCTACTTCCCACTGAATATGTCTTCAAGAGCTTTGAAGCTAACTCCTCTTGCCTGGTTCCAGGCTGAGGTAGTAGTTTGTACAGTTTGAGGGTCTATGATACCACCCGGTACAGGAGATAACTGTACAGGCCACTGCCTTGCCTGGGACAGAGCACTACCAACAAAATGGATCATAAAGGATCATCATTCCCACGTGCTTCCTCGTGAGCAAAGGAAAGTGAGGTCCTGCACGGATACTTCAGAAACCAGGTAACAACAGTTTTTGCAGAAAAACTGAGAGATGTGTCTTAAGAGCACACTTGAAGCATATCGATGCTAGCCATGATGGATTGTGATGCTGGTGTTTGGAATTTATAATTTGGATATTCATTTCATGTCACTTGGGGACTGTGTGTGTTGTGTGACCAGCACCATGTTTCCAGCTTGGTCAGTCAGCTTTAGCTTTCTTGTCAAATACTGGAATGTGATCTGGAACTCTGATCTCAGCTTGATGTGAAACCTCAAGTGAAAATGGTAGCTTGAGCATTTTTTCACAGCAACTAAATCTTGTTGAATGAGCCTTTCAGAAAGCTCTGAACACAGTTGCTCTTTTGAATGTGAAGATACTCTGTCTGCATGTTGCATCCTCTTGGCTCTTGGTCTTCTGAGGCAAAAGTAAAAATGTCCTTTTCCCTCAGTATCTTTGTCACAGCAGTGTGGAGTCTCTTGACACACTGTGGTGCAGGTACTTAATGTCAGTTTCTCCCATCCAGAAATAAATTTTAATGCCCTCTGACTAGTGAGAGAAGGAATGTTGCCATTTTCAGATATCAGAGGTTCAGTTGGTGCTTCCATGCCTTAATATCTGTTTCCTCTTAAAAGATTTTATTTTACTCTTTGGGAGGAAGTTTCAATAGAATCTTTCAGAATCCTGAGCTACTCTATACTCAGAATAAAATTGCCACTTCAGAGATGTTGTGGTGCCGCTTTGATTTATTCCATATAGTTATTAAGATTTCTTTTGGTGGGCCTAAATTTTAGATAAATCCTCTGTCCTCTTAAAGCTTAGCTGCTCAAAGTGCAGAGGAGATGTGAAGCTGTTGATTAAACAGATTTAAGAGGAAAAAAAAAAAAAAAAAGATATTTTCTACATTTTAATGCTTGTCCTGGCTTCGAAATTCATGTTTTTATCTTCTCTGGCTAAATGGCAGAATTTGCACATTTCCTATGGAAACAAAGTTGGTTTATGTCTGTTTCTTAGTTCTGTTTCGAAGACTGACTTAAAATTAAATGACCAGGCTTACTCACTTTGGCAGGATTGCTGTTGCTGGAGGGAGCAAGCTTACCGTGTGAGCACTTTTAGATAGTGTTTGGTTAGTGGTGCAATAAAGCTTCTGGTTTGTTTCTTTTCAGACACAATCCGATACCTCTCCTTGCATGACAACAAATACATTCGGTATTTCCCGGGGCATACGAAAAGGTAAGAGGTGTCTTGGAGGCAGTACAGGAGAAAGTAAAATAGTGATTGTAAGGACCTTGAGTTACATGAGATTTGCTCTGGATTTCACTTTGCAGAACTGTGAATTATGAGCTTGTACACAGCTGGTTGGGGGTAGGTGGTGTTCACTCATTATTGTGTGTTTCTGATGCGTGTGGTTGTCTGCGTTGCAGAGTGGTTGCGCTTTCAATGTCTCCAGTGGATGATACTTTTATTTCTGGGTCCCTCGATAAAACTATTCGACTTTGGGATCTCCGCTCTCCAAATTGCCAGGTAGGATATCAAATTCATGTGCACAGTGTGTTGCTTTTCCAACTAAAGGGATGAAAAATAGATATAAGCTTGTTATAAAATAACTGCTGCCAGAAACGTGTGCTGCTGATGTATTGTTGACACCTTCCTGGAATGCTGAAAGAGCCTCAGTCACAAGTCTCTGAAATATGTATGTCATATTGTGTAACACCACTCACTTTCACCTGTGTTTCTGCTGGAGTGGCTCTGGAGAGGGTAAGAAGTAACACCCACAGCTGATGAAACAAGAGAAGAGCTGGGTGTCATCAGCTTGTTCATCTGGCTGCTACCTCAGGCAGAGAATACCTGCTCTTAGCCAGCATCTCTCCTGGGTTGGGAATGTGTCTTAGAGTGGCTATAGTGTGTTTTAAATTGATGTCATTAAACTTGATGAACAAAGTGATCTAAAGTAACACGGCAACCATATAGTCTACCTGTTCCATGTATCACCAGACTTGTTTGGAAACAGATTTATCTTTCCAGCAAATACTCTATTTATTTTCACTTCTTTTGCTGGAATACTTTAATTTTTATGTTGGAACAAAGCTTATGTGGCTGAGAAAAGTACCAGAGCTAGCAGTAGGGGCAGGAATGAAACACTGTAAGTAGAACTTCCACCTTTTACTGATGAGCTGTTTTGTCCCTATATCTGGACAGTGTTGTGCTTTCACGTGTTCCCATATCACTGGCACTGTTTTGCTTAGGAGACATGGCTATTTACTTTTCCCAGATGATGTAACTGTTAATGCAAAGGAAGAATAGGTTACATTGCTCACAAAATGGTTTTATTTGTCTCAAACCCCAGCTTTTTCTGAGCAGAAGTTTAAGTTTTGCCTTACTGCAGGAGTGTGCCTTCAGTGCTTGTTTCCCTTGACATGAATCTTCGTCTCAAAGTTGATGAGACAGGGTTGTAAAATAAGTGTCAAATCTGAGCTATACACTAATGCCTGAAGTTGTAACAGTGGTAAAGCTAGGACTTGTAACTGGAAGCTGCATCCAGCAAAGTTCGGTAAACAGACTGGGGAAGCGTTTCTTGTGATTTTCAGCTTGCCCATGAGATGGCAGCCTGGATATATTATCTGGAAACCAAAGATACTCCACTTGTGAGGGCCCAGAATATTGGCTAGCTCACTGCTTAAGCCTTCAGAGATGACAGGGAAACTGTCCTAAATTGGGAAGAGGAGAGAAGTAGTAAAGTTTAGATTTCTCTGGATAAGAATGGTATTTCAGAAGTGATTTGGCTAACACACATGATCCTGACTGGCAAGTCTGTGTCTTACTGGCTTCTACCAAATTTTAAGTCTTGTCTACTATGTGAGTTAACAAAAAGTTAATATTAAAAATAAGCACTGATAGTAACCTGTCAGTCGTAATATGTAAGGTCTGTTGGTTTGCAAGTGTGAATTTTCATTAGATGGGCATGGAGAGTTCAGCTGTGGTATGCTCTATAGTAGTTTCTACTTGTTTTCAAAATACTTCCCCCCCCCCCCCCCCCCCGCTTTGCACACTTAAAATGTTGCATCAGTGTCTTCTGGTGCTGTCTGGTCTGATTATTTATACAGCCTTACAGCCTCATCATAATTCTTTCTGTGAGCACTTCTTGAGTGCATGACAATTTGAGGTCTTAATTTGTTTTAGTGTAAACTTTGTCACTGCAGCAAACTGTAAGCTTTGTATGATGGCCTGAAGTAGTCAGAGTTGCTGTTGAGAGGCTGAGTTCTGAAACTTTATCAAATGACAGTATTTGCAATTGAAGTGCAGCTACAGGCTGCTGTTCTGCTCGCAGTGGGTTCCGAGGGTGGTGGTTGAAATGTATGCATCAGTTTCACCATGTAATTGGGACCACTGCTGTTTTCTAGGGTTTAATGCATCTCCAGGGGAAGCCTGTGTGTTCTTTTGACCCAGAAGGGTTGATTTTTGCTGCAGGAGTCAATTCTGAAATGGTGAAGCTTTATGATCTCCGTTCTTTTGACAAGGTGAGCTATCCCTAGCTTCACTTCTTATGCTTTTATAGCTTGTAAATAGTCTTAATCTCAGTATTCGGAGGCTGGATTTTTTTCCTCCAGCTTGCTGGGTGTGGCATGCCACCTTGGCACATGGAGAGTTTTCAGTATGTTAATATTAAAAGTTTACTTCTGCTAACTCTGTAACCTCTTTCAAACTCCTTTTTAGGCTTTTCGGTTTTGTTGGGTTTTGATGTTTTGGATGTTTGTTTGTTTTTTTCCTTTGCTGCTTATTCTGTGAAAACACTTGCAAAGATGGAGCCAGGATTATTACAAAGAATGGAAGTTCTGAAGGAAACTGTAATTGGGTGGGCAGCTGAACTGGCAAAGCACTGAACATAGACAGTTCCATGGTTTTCAAAGTAGCAATAGTAATGTCTCAGACTCTTTCTTTAACTCTGGTTAGCAGCCTTGTTTGAAAACTTAATTCTGCCTTAAATTAATTTCTGCTGTTGACTGTGGTAGAGTCTGGGACTGAGTTTTGAAACACCCTGCTGTGACTCTGTTTTTGCTGTGGAAACTGTGGATTCCTGCTTCTCTGGAACTTATACATGCAGTGACTCCCTTTTGCTGTGGCAGTTTCCTTTTGTTTTGTTTTTTTTTTTTAAAGCTGAAGATGTTATTTTGAGAAATCTAAAACTTTTTTTCTGACCTAAGGTTAAAAGCAGACTGTTGTTAGCAGCAGCACATACAGGTCCTACACAATATTTCTGTTTTTTTTTCTCTTGGAAGGGACCATTTGCTACATTTAAGATGCAGTATGATCGAACGTGTGAGTGGACAGGCCTGAAGTTTAGTAATGATGGCAAACTCATCCTCATATCAACTAATGGAGGATTCATTCGACTGATTGATGCCTTTAAAGGAGCCATCCTGCATACATTTGGGGTGAGCACTTGGCCTGTGTTACCTACTGGAAACTTGGTGTTAGTTTTGGGAGCAGGTGCCCTTTGGCTGTGAGATTACTGTGGACACACTCTGGTACATATTCTCCTGTTTTGTGCCACAGGGTTATAACAATAGTAAGGCTGTCACGCTGGAGGCATCATTCACACCAGACTCTCAGTTCATCATGATAGGTAAGATAATTCTTCTTGGAAAGAATTTCACTGCTCTGAAATTAGGTGTGTTATGAAGGACTGAAATTGTGTCGTTTGGGAATTAGCATGTATTTAGTTCATACACAGCAGCTGTAAGCTGCCTTTTTACTGACAGTTCTCTAGTTTGTTAGTTTACTCAGCATTTTCTCAACTGAAGTGTAAACAAGCCCACAAGAAGACTGACTTTTTCCTTTATATATGAATGCTATTCAGAAAAAAAGGAGCTGGCAAGCTGTTGTAATGTGTGGAAACCTGTCATATAATTTCCATCACTGATCCTGACGCCGTGGCTAGGATGCACTCGCCTGCTTCTTCAGTGTTCTGGAAATGTTTATTGTGACCTGTCCTTCACTGCCTGATGAGCAAGACACCTGTCTCTGCTTGGGGATTGGTCTTACAGACCTCACGGGGACATTGTTCTACTGGTGATGTGCTGGGGCAGCTGCATTCTGTTCATTTAGCACTTGTAAACCCCTGCATCTCTGGAAATGGTTCTGCTTCACTCTTGATAGAAACAGTAGGCATTAGACTGATTTCTCTGACCCAGACCCCTTTCTCACCCCCTGCGGGAGGGACTCTTGAATGAAGCTGGTGGCAAAAGGCAGCTGCAACTCTTGTAAAGCTGGTGCTGTGGGTTGGGCCCCCCACAGGAAGCACTCCATTCACTCTGCCCAGCAGGACCTGTGAACACAAATTGGAGGCATCAGTATAGTGCTGCCCTCTCCTAGCACTTCTTGTCCTTATTTATGTGTCTGGTACACCAGATAATGCTTAACTTTGTGGGTATGAGTATCCGGATCCTCATTTTTCCTGGGTGAGTCTTGGCAGAAGAACTTTTTTTTTCTCCTGGCTGAGAACTTCCTGACTGAGGAGAAAGAGGGGTGGAGTTCTTTGTTTATACTGTCTCTGTAGAGTGCTTTATTGCACATACCTTCCTGTTGTGCCCTTCCAAATGTGAACTGTAGTGGAAGAAGCTTCAGATTCTGTTCAGATTTGCATGCAATTAAGCTGTTAACTTAGGCTGCTGAATTTTTCCTCCAGGAAAGGCTATACATATAAATACAGAAGCAAATTCTTTGTATTTTTATTAGGAATACTATTTAAAATGAGACCAAAACATAACTAAATCATAAAAATGTTAGGTGCCCATCCTCAGTTTGCAAAGTACCATTTCAAAATGAAAAACCTGTAGCAGTGTGGAGAGTAAACCTCTCCAGTGCATATGCTTCTCTGGGGCACAGCGCATTGAAGTCTGGTTACCTCCAGTGGTAAAGCCTTTGAGTTGATTCTGTGCCTTCCAAGTGAAATATTTGTCTCCTTTTGTGTCTGAACTGAGAACTCGTGTGAACAATGACTCTTACGGCCAGCTTTCAGCCTCTCACACATTGGTGCAAGTTGGCAAGGGTCTTTCCTCAGTTGGATGGTGTCAGCTCTCCTCTTCTACTGGGTGACCCTAGTTTTTAACCTTTTTGCCACAAAGGTGTTGCACTCTGCTGCATGGTTGAGTCTCTGTAGTGCAGAGATATGAACCTGCTGCCTGAACCCTGGTGTGTAAACTCTAGTGATGTTTTGGAAGTGCCCTAGTAGTACTCTTGAGAATGTTAAAGGTTAAGATGAGGCATACTTGTTCCTACAGTTCTGACAGAAAAAAGGTTATGTTCTTCATTTCCTCTGCTGGACTCTCCATTGTATTTTACGTATTTTGCTTTTCACTCCTGCCTGCAGGTTCAGAGGATGGGAAGATTCATGTTTGGAATGGGGAAAGTGGGATGAAGGTGGCTGTGCTGGATGGGAAACACACAGGTCCTATAACCTGTCTGCAGTTCAATCCAAAATTCATGACTTTCGCTAGCGCATGTTCCAATATGGTAAGGAAAGTGTTTTAAATTCCTCCTGCCTCACTGAGGTGCTGACACTTCTAGAAACGAATCTGAGAAGGCTCAGTGCTGCTTATAGGTATTTCCTTGGGCTTGGTGAGAGTCAAGCCACTGTCTTATGTCTGGACTGTGCCTTACCTGGCAGACAGATGTGTGGAACAGGACACCTGGCAATCTATGGTTTGACCGAAACTCACAGATGAAAGCATAGCCGTGAGCGAGTGCATGACAGAAGCATGGGTCCTTTAGGTCCCTGTACACATCTGGTATGGCCAGTTTATGTAGGACTGGCTTGTTCTGGAGAGGGTGCAGCATGAGCCACACCAGTGTAAGCAAGGACTGTAACCTTAAACTGCTGGGGGGGAGTTGCTGCCTCTTCAGTAGTCTCTGCCTGTGTGCTTAGGGTGGCAGTGACCAGCTGAGTGTGTGTTCTGCTCTGTAAAAGACATTCTTTCTTTCCTTCCTCTTCTGTAGGCCTTCTGGTTGCCAACTATCGATGACTAATTCCTACACTGCAGCTGCTGTTGGGCGATTTCCACACTAACAGCAGCACATCCCCGCAAGCATAGTACTGGAATTGCCTAGGTCTCCTAGACTGTGTTCCTGTTCCTGCACACGCCTCCATGTCTTACCTTTATCTGCCGCATTCCTTTGCGAGGACTCCTTGGCTCAGCCTCCTGGCATGTTCCAGATTGGCATGCTACCTGTTCTTTTACAGCCTGTGCCCAGCGGGCTTCAGCTGAAGTTGGAACTGACACAGTATTTCTAAGAGCAGCAAAGTCTGTTTTAATTACAAAATGTTTGTGGCGTTATTTAAAGCTGTAATTGTGTTTTCCTTCTGTAAGTGCATAAGGCTATTGATGCTCCAAGGTGGAATGTGCAGTTCCTTCCCATAAGTGCATATTTTTCACATTTGGGATCTTTCCCATTTCACTGCAGTCTACAGATGCAAAGTTACTTTTGTGCCAAATGTGAACGCTGACAGTTTTCAACTTAAAAGAGCAGGTGCTGGATTCTCTCTCAGTGGAACATGCACCTAAAGATGAGTGACTATGAATATAGATGATACATCTGTGTTTTGGCAATTTAGTGTGCAACAGACCATACAGGTTTTGTCCACTGCCGGAGCCGTTTGCTGTGCCAGCATCCCAGGGGGCACAGAGAATACTGCTGAGGTCCAGTCAGTGTCCCAAGCAATAATGGAGGCTGTCAGCAGGAAGATGAAGAAACCAAGCTGAGACTGCAAAGTACAGTCTGGTGCTGTATCTTCATGATGTGTCATCTTGGCTGATCTTATTTGTAAATATTGAGGGGGTGGGAGGGCAGTTGGAATGGGCAATATTTTTTTACTTTTAGATATTAAAGAATATGATATGGGCCAGTATCATGGGGTGTCTATGCTGCTTACCTTCACAGATGCAGTTCTCCCCTCCTGGTTTGTAAATAAGTTCTACTATGTTCTCCCCACACTGGCCTTAGATTTATATCCCTCTGTTGATAAAGCTGATATGCACTTAGTTCATCATGCATTTTGTTACAGGTCCTGTGGGTTTTCAGTGGCAGCCCCAAAAGAGCAGTGCTTCCTTTGTTAGATGGGGTCTTCAGAACTGAATTTCAAATCTTACATGGGGCTATGGTGACTTCCATTTTCTGGGGCCCTGTCCCAAGGGGCAGGAGGGATGTGCTCTCCTGGTCCAGAGAGGCTTGTGGGTCAGTAGCACAAAGGCTGGCAAGCTGGTCTTCAAGCCTGGGTCTGCTTTCTTTTTCCTGAAACGCTGCATCGATCAAATGCGTTCACCAGCAGACTGGTGTAAATGTGTGCTGTCCATTGTATTCTTGCCTTTCCAAACAGCTGGTTTTTTGTGCAGGACTACAGCTTGGAAAGTTGGTTCTTTCCCTTGCCTAGTCATCTGTGCTTTCCCTCTCTGGAGGGTGAAATGCTGGTAAGGTGGCAGGCACAGTCATGGACATGTTCTCTACCTCTCTGCCTTAGGTCACTTGTCTAGGTGCACCTCTGTTGCAGCAAAGGTCATCTCAGCTGTGGGGGCCTGTCTCATTTGGAACGTGTCTCCCTGGCTGGAGGAGGGAATGGAACACTGGACAAATGCTTTTTATCCTGCCAAGTAGGCCTGCTGTTGGAGACACAGGCAAGAGACCCATGCTATTACACCAGCATCCCTCTTCCCATGCTGTCCCACTGTTACCCTCAGACGGCCAGCGCAAAGGGAGATGGTCAGATGGCCATCCCACTCCTTAGAGCTGACTTACTTTCCACAGCTGCCCCTTCAACTCAGTGTTGTTGCATTCCAGGCTGCTTGGTGCTATTTTACCATTGTTGGTGTTTCTGTAGGCAGCTGTATTTTGCAGTGGTTTGTAACATGCAGGTGTTTGGGGGGGGGGACTGTAGTACATTGTAACAGGTGAACTTGAAAGTTCAGTAGTAAATCATGTTTCAGGGGTTTATCAAGTCTGTTGCCTCAGGAGGAATGGCCTCCAGCTGTTTTGTTACTTTTCACAGGGAAGCACTTGGAAGTCTTCTTCTGAAACTGCTTGCAGATGTGGTTTGAGTACTTGCCCGAAGAGCATTCTCTCTTCCCCTTGTGGTGGTGTCAAACTGTGTTGCAGCATGAAAGGAGGACCAAAGGGCTGGTCCAGAAGGACACACATTGGAATATAGGTGTATGTACAATATAGTACTAATGCTCAGCTCAAAATTAAAGCCAGATGCCTTCCCAGGGCTGACTGACACCCACACAAGAGTCAAATCTTTCTTGGCTGTAGCACTGAGTGCTTGCAATCTGCCTTTAGAAGAGGGAAATGTGCCAAGTGTTGTCAAGGAACTTGAGTGTCACTTGTCTCTAGGTTAGACAGAAAAGGTGACTAAAGCTTTTAGCTTCCAGCTTGTGCTTTTCAAAAAAGCATCAGGACTGCCATTCCTGTCCTTTGTGGCAGTCAGCTAATGAGAGATGGACCTCATTAGAAACAGTACTGCCAGGTCTAATGGAGAGTCCAGCCTTGCATAAAGCCAGGCAGGAAGCTTGCTCCTCATGCTGCTCTTCAGGTTGAGATAAAGACCATGGGGAAGGAGACTCAAAGCCCACCTCTAAATAAGCAGTGATGGTGGCTGAGCACATCTGCTTGGGCTATAGGAGATTCTGGGTATAATTCTCTGGGTTAGTCTTTGGGAGATGATTTTTGTATTGAAGCTCGCAGGTCCTTGGTTAATGTCCTAGCCCCTGCTTCAAGTGGCACAGGAACAATCAAACAAATTTGAGAGCAGCAGTGTCTCTTTTCCAATGCCTTTGGGCTACAATTGCACTTTAAGAGCCTTCCAGGGATTTTGGGTCGAGCAAGGATCCTAGCGAGCTTTGTGGAAGCTGGTCTCTTTGGTTGTGAGCCGCTATGAGGAAATTTGACTCCTAGGTGGGGTCTGTCAGATGGATGTAAATGCATGGAGTCAACTTTGTCTCAAAATACTGAATTTGTGGAGAATTCAATGTTTTGGCTGCTACCAATAAACATTTTGTAGAGAGATCATGGAGTGCTGTAAATTTTGCGTGTCCAGTGTGATACAACTTGCTGGTTTTTTAGAGGGGAAATGAGAAAATCATCTTTTATTTAAAGGCCCTAGTTTTGGAAAGCCAGTTTCTGTAGTGAAACCTGTCATGCTCTGAAGCCATCCCTACATAATTGCCCATTTTAAGAGGATTTTCTTGCTTAGGATAGGGAAGCAGTCCTGACACAACTGCTGCTTGAGGTACAGTGCCTGAGGTAGAGGGGTGTTTACAGAAGCCTGTGATCTGGATGACCTTTTCTCAGCAGGAAGGTGGGGAAATAGTTTTTTGGTGTAACGGGAGACTTGAGTCACTGCTGTAAAGTATATATAGCATTACAGCTGCTGTAGGGGGGTCAGCAGCCAGCATCAGTTTTATGTGGTTAAGACCCCATGCCATTTGTTTTCAGGTGAAACTCAAGGGGAAAACGGAGATGGATGTTTTCTGTTGCTTAAGCCATGAGCAGATAGCTGAGGATGCTGCCTCATTCCTAGGCTCAGGCCTTCCACTGCAGGAAAATCATCTTTTGACACCTAGCCCTTAGGGTAGTACTGCTTAGGGGAATAGTTCTACCAATAAACTGGATTATGGCAACAACAAATCCAAAGCAAAACCTCCTCTGCCATCTCCTAAAGATGTTTTTCTCCATCTCAGATCTGTGTAAAAACCTCTGTTGGGGATACAACTTGCCCAAAATATATTTAAAAGTATTTTTATTTGGACTTTAATCATTGTGGAGTGGACCTTAAAACACATGCTGAGATTTGTCTGCTTCCCTAGGGAACCTTGCAGCTTGTGTAGTGAATAGCAAAACCCAGAGTTTATTCCAGACAGAAAGATGGGAACCTTGTCCAAACCAGAATTTGCCTGGCTAATGTAAGCTGGTTGAGAAGCAGATCCTTAAAAAGAGTTTGAGGCACAACTCTGGCAATAAGTGCCTGAGATTAGCACTGCAGACAAATTTAAACGAACTGGTTTTACTGTACTTGGAGCTTTTCTGCTAAATCAGCTGAGGCACTTAAAACACTTCAGTTTCCTCATCAGTGCCACTGCTACAAAGCCAGCTTTGCTGTCAGAAATGGCCTAAATGAGCAGGAAAAGTGTTAGCAGGTGGTGTGGGCTCAGATTGGTTAGAAATCTGTCTGCTGCATCACATACTAACACACTTAAAAACACTTAAATACCAGTAAGGCACCTATCTTTACACAGGAGGCTCCCATGCACCATGTGTAGCTCCACCTGCTAACCTCTGATTTGAGGTGGTGTTGCCTACCAATGGAAAGCTTCCTCGAGCTCTGGGCTGCTGCTTGGGTGCTTGTGTTCCGTGGACTTGGCCATGCCCAGCACTGTCTCAGCAGCCTCCAGGCTTTCAGCACTTCTCGTGTTACAGCAAACAGACCTGAGGGAAACTAGCTTATGCATCCAGTTTTGCACGACTTGGTTCAAGTCTCGATAAAAGTGAGCTCTTGGGACTACTCGGATCTCAAGTGATCCACCTTCTTCAGCATTAAAAAGGGAGAGGGCTTGCTGGAAACATGGATTTGAGTCTCGCTGTACCGCAAGGTGTTACAAATAGTACCCTTCAGTTTGCACGGCCCCTTTGCAATTCCTCCTTGGTCCAACACGAAGGAAAGAGGATGAGAACAATTTGTTTGCTGCCCACTGTTCCTGTCTTAAGGAGCTAATGTCCTTGTTGATTTTCTGCATAGGTGGTGGCTGTGCATTTGGGGTTCCAGTGCAGGTGCTTTTGCTGGAAGACAGTGTGTGTGCACAGCAGAAATCCTTGGTCTCAGGCTGATGCTGCATAGCACTACAGCAGAGGGATGCAGAGATCCTGTGTGTCATGCTAACATTCACTCCTTGTCTCTCTTGTGTAGTGGGATGACAAATACAGAGATGTCATCATAGGATGCCTCGTGGCTGTCATCTAGCATCCACTGGTGGCCTCTCTTCTTTCCCCTTGCTCTGCATACCAAGCACTTGGCCAGTTCTAAGAATCTGTGAGTGGAAAAAATGCAAGGTTTGGGTTAGGATGGCATCATTCCCATAGGATTATTGTCAAAATAGAGCTTTTTTAAAGACAGCAACTTCATTATTGTTTCTTTAGGATGGAGAAAGATGAGAAGGCAGTTTCCAGTCACAGAAAAGAGTGCTTGGTCATGACTCAGTTGACTAAGAAGCAGAGTGAGCTCAGCCTGCTTTCAGTCTGACCAGGTTCTTTGAAAATGGGAGCAATGACAAAGCTGATGTTACCTGTGAGGATCTGTCCTGTTTTCTGCAAGAAAGCTCCTGACTGTAAGGGCCACATCTCTGTTGCACAGAACATCCCAAAGGCCATCAGTTGCCATGATAAGAACATCATCTTCCTTAACGTCATGCAGAGCAAAGTCAAATACATTCACCTGGAAGGCACAGGAGCAAAGCAGTGACAATTCCTGCCATGTATGAGAGAGGTCAAGGAGATGACATCCCCTGAGAGATGACAAAGTGGGATCAGGACACTTTGAATCTTTGATGCCCCCTTGCTGTTATACTTCTAGGTTCCTCTGTCTTGGGGATTCTCTGGGCAGCATGCACAGAGATAGCAATCAAAAAGGGACATGGCTAAGATGTGATAGGTCTGTTAAAGGTGGGTGCTACAGAGAAGGAGCAGCTTTATTCCATCCTGCAGTTCCCACGTGCTGCAACTGACCTTGGGGATGCAGGAGAGGAAAGGTTTGACTTCAATGTTGGTGTCGATGACTTTGAGCTGATGATCCCCCAGACCTCGAGAGACAGCCAAAGTCCCCAGCAAGCGAGCCTGGCCCCAAACAAAGCACAGCAGTGTTGAAACATGTGAAGGCTTGTCCTGACTTACCTATGTGTTGCCTTTAGAACCCTTCTCCAAGCATCACTTGTAATTTGGAGACTTCAATTGGAGACCTCAGAGGTTGAGGCATGAAAAATAACAGCCTGATAGCGGGGAGACAGCCTGCTCATGGACTGTCTGGTGGCCCCTGGGGTTACCCATACATTGGATAAATGCTCAGACTTCAAGAAGCTCCTGGTGGCACCTACTCTTGATTTGGGGTGGTGAGAAAGAAAACTGGCTTGAGTTGGTGGGGCAAGTGGGAACCAGGTGTTTTCTTCTGGCACTGATTCCTTACAAAAGGGGGGGCATGGGGCTTGTAGTGCTGGAGGGGGTGACAGAGTTTTCTGCTCAACCCCAGCAGGGAGATGCTGGATGGGTGCACTCATTGCTTCTCCATGCCACCTCTTTGCTTTTACAAACTCCTTTTCTCAGCCTCCCCTCAATGAAGGTTTGTGGGAAAGGCAGTAGTTAGAGCTGAAGGAGACAATACAAGTGGATGAAACAAATTATTATCTGAAATAGAAGATGAAAAAAGGGCAGGCTGGTCTGGTGCTGCTGTCTGCCTGAGGGACTCTGGAGGAGGGCACAGCCTTGCTGCTGTGCAGAGTTCTGGCTTACACCAAGCAGGCAGCACAGGCCTAGTGAGGAGAGCTACTCTACTGGGGCTGTGCACCTGCATTGTGCTGGAGAGCCCCAGTCTGCCATAGTGCCCTGGAGCATGACAGTGAGTGACAGGGATGCTAAGGACCCCCAGCAGACTTGCTTCTGCCTTCCCAATGTGTAAAGCATTAAGCTACCTGCTTCCCATGACCGTGGACAAGAGGGTACTTGAGGTCAGCTTTCTCCACTGTCTTGTATCCCCTAGAACAGAGAATTCACCATTCATTTGGGTTTTGTCTGACCTGATGGTGCTACTCAGCCACAGGATTATGCATGTGATTCAAGCCCTGTGGTGCCCCATGCACAAGCAGCTGACTGAGGAAGAGGCGATGTGACTTGCTGAAGCAGACATAATGAAGATGACCACTTGCTGAATATGCAGGTGGTTTTCCCCTCTCCTCTTCTTGCCCATCTTGTAAATGCACCAGGATGGGGCTCAGTGCACCAGACCCATCTCACAGGATCCTAAAGACCATCTCGGCTGTGCCCTAACTTGCCCTGCCAAGGCCGGATTCCTTCAGTCACAGGGAAGGCTGCTCACAGCATCCTTCACTTAATCTAGCACAGCTTTGCACCATCAAGCCCCCTGCTTTCAGCAATGGGGCACGCCCATCACTATAAGCAGAAAGGACTCACCAGCCCTCCATGAAGTAATCACGGTACAGGACTTTCTGGCCCACATCATCTCCCTTCAGCCTCCGTGGAAACTCGAAGCGTGTGAACTCACTGTCCAGGAGCTTGGGAAACAAAAAAGCCTGAAGGAGGAAACAAAGATGTGTGTACACAGAGGTTCTGCTTCAGCAAAGCAAGGCACCACAACTGCTTCTGCCTCAGGACTGGTACTCCCAGCAGAGCGGAGAAGAAAACTGGAAAACACATTCCAAGGAGGATGTGAGCATCTCCCCACAGCAAGGCTGTTAGTTGAATCTTGCCCCAAGTCTTGGCTGGTGGCAGATGACATCCTGGCCACAGGGTGGCTTTTGAGGAAAACTCGCAGCAAGCCCTCTCTGACCCAGTCTGATGTGCAGGAGTCACTCACCAGGTGCTGGATTCGCTGCCTCTCTGTCTCAGGTGTGAACTCACTGCTCATGGGCACAACGCTGTCCTTCAGAACAAGAATTGCTCTACGAAGGGGAAAAGGCAAAAGACTGAGCTGTGTTTGTCACTGCAGCCTTCCAGCTGGCCCCAGCTGTAAGTAACCAGCAGCAGAGAGCTGCTATTAAAAATGCCAGAGTATTTTAAACAACTCCACTGCAGCTGCTCCGTTGCAGCCGAGAATTGAGTTTGCCTGGTTTGACAATGCTCACTGCTGGAGGAAGGGTGGACCAAGACCAAGCTCCTTGAAATTACCTTCTACTTTTAAACACCCACTGGGCAGAGCTTACTGCTGCAGGACTGCCCTGTAGCTGGGCAGGGTTTGTAGTTGCTTGATATCCCAAAGCCATTCCAGAAGGCATGACAGTAGCCACCCTTCCAACAAGTTCTGTGGCAGGCAGGAAGGCAATGAAATGTCTGGGCTGCACATTTATCTTCCATAGGATTAATCAAGAAGCTGGAACCCTTGCTTATCTCCCAGAAACACCCATGCTGCCCCTTTATGATGGCTCACCTGCTGTCTCCAGCATTGGCCACATACAGCTTCCCCTGGAAATAAAGGGCAGCCAGAGCAGTGCAGCCTCCTGACTGGTTTGTAGCTTCCATCTCCTGGCCAATGACTTCATCCTGTTATTTAAACACGTTTAGAGAGTGATGAGAGACAAGCTGCTGCTTTCTGCAGCTACCTCACACCTCTGGGCAGAAATCCAGAACCAAAAATGATTGTGCATAGGCCACAGGAAACCAGCAAGGTGACAGATAATGTGGCTTTGGTACGGCCAACTAAGGACTGCTTTAGAAGCATGATGGGGAGATCTCCAGCTTGTACATGCTGTACTGGTGTGACAATAGCCACTACCTAGCCCTAAAGAATGCATCCCCTGGATGCAGTTTAGCAGAAATGCTGCAGCTTTGCTCTGGGTCAGCACTGCCACTGTGCAATAACAGATCTGAAGCAGATCCCAGGGAGCTGGCGTAGTGCGCTCTCAGTGCTGAATGTTCCTGCCTGCCCAGTGAGCTGCTGAACTGCAGACATTGCACACCACAGGTAGCGGGGAGGGACAGAGGAACTGCCTGGGGCAGCAGGTCCAGTGCCTGGCGTGAGGTACTCACACATTCCTGGAAGGCATTCTCCAGGGCTCCCACCACCAGGTCTCCTGCGTGGATGTGCTTCTCCTCCACAAACTGGGGGTCGCTGTCGCAAACGCAGCGTCCGCTGAGATTCATGGGGGGACGACCCTCCGTGATGCCCCCCACAACCTCCTCCAGCTTCTGCTTGATGCAGTAGTGTAAATAGTTGGAGGCAATGATGGCAGCTTCTGGGCCGCCGTGGCCATCGAACAGTGCCCAGTAGTACCCAGTCAGAAACTGCAGACAGCAAAGAAGAGTGGGACAGGTCACACAGATGGCAGGCTCAGCAGACAGGACATCACTGTCTTGCCTGCTTTTACCACCTCAGCTACCCTTCCCTGCCACGAGCTGATCTGTGCAGCTCAAAGCCACACGATACCTGGGGGCTGCTCTGCCAGCGCCACCATCTGAGCGGCTGCATTAGCAACCACCCTCACTAACTCTTCCTCTGTGGTTTAGGGGAAATGGAGCCATGCTGCAAGATCCAAGGCAAAGCTGCTCCCAATAGAGAGCATCGAGCATCCCATGTGCCCAGCTGGTAACAACACGCTCCAGCTCCTGAAAGTAAGGGCACCAAGTAAATGGATTGGACAACCTTAAATGCTGCAAGCCATGGGCCATGGAAGTAGAAATGGCACATATGGGGAGTTGGGTGTTTGCTGGCCAGAGGGTTTGTAGATCCCCTAAATGTGTCCAAGTAAAGGTTTTCAGTGCCTGGGCATGTAGGACTGATGGGGCAGCCTCATGTTTCCTGCACCTGGGCCACGGGTGCAGACCAGGGTTGGCAGCAGAGTATGTAGCCTTATGGCTTATACCTGTGTGGAGCACAGGATCAGCCACTCATCATCTTCCTCCAGGCCTGGCTCTCTCCTCCGGACAGAGATCTGACAGCAGGCTGCTTGGTCCTCATTGAACTCTGACTTCTCAGCATTGATAACTCTAGGGGTGCAAAGGCTCCAGGTAAGGTATGTGGACAGGCTGCACCTTGCCAGCTCCCAGCCAGCCCTGCTGGGTGCTCCGCAGTCACAGCCAAGGACTCTACATTGCCCCTTCCCTCCAGCCCCACCTTTCCTGCTCCCTTTTTGAGCTCAATGGTCTCTTCACTGGGAACATAAATAACAAGTCCTTTCTGTGCAGTGTGGAAAAGCTTATCCAGGGACACAGAAGAATGAATGGGTTTTGAGCACCCTGGCCTCAGGCAGCCCTTGTCAGCAGCCCACAGCTGTGCTGCTACTTTGGTGACACAGTGAACTGCAAACCCACCATGGCTGCTTATCCTAGCCTGGTTAATGCCTGTCCCTGGATGGGATGCTCTCCTTGCACACTGCACTATCCCATGACCTTGGGGTGTGCTGTGGTCTGGTCACGGATGTGGGGGCAGCTCCTGTCTGGAGCTCTTCTATCTGTTCCATCCCTTCTGCCCTTAACAAATGGCAAACCCAAAGATTTTTTTTAAATAGGATTCTCCCTCTCCCTTTGTTTTAAAGGTGCTCTGCAAGGAGCAAGGGGATAGTTGCCCAGTGCTGCTAGCCTGATGAAACCACCTTCTGCCCCAACTATCCCCTCTGCAAGGGACCGACGCAGAGATCCGGGGGAAGAGCCCAGTCTGATCAGGGCCCGGAGCAGGGGACAGGTGACAGCCCCGTGCGAACCACACTGCATTAGGAGGACGAGACACTTCAGCTAACCTGATTCTGCTCTCCGGGCTGTCCCTGACTTGACACAAGCAGTAGTGACTTGCTCTGTGGCTGGCAGGGTGCAGGGCCGGGGGGTCCCGGCGCCGCTGCTGCGCCTGGAGGAAGCTGCTCCTCTCTTTGCAGGTAGGTGCGGCTGTGGGGGAGGCGTTTCTACCTGCGAGCCCTCCTCCAGGACAGGGCTGAAGCTCTGTGCTTGGGCTCAAGGAGCAGGGAAGAAGTGGGGTGTGACCACCCCCGGGCACCTCCCCAGGAGTCCCCTAAACCACCCGCCCCAAGCAACACCCACACCCCTCGAGCCCCCTGGCCCCTCGCAATGCTCAGGCATCCCCCTAGACTTGGACTACCTCCCGCCCAGACCCCTATAAGATCCCTGGGAGCTCCTGCAACCGCGCAGCCCCGAGGGGTCTTCCGCAGCCCCCTTCCCGGGGAGGCCTCCGCTGCTGGCCCGCACTCACTCGGCGTAGCCCGCGCCCCAGGGCAGGGGCCGCTCGGGCCCGGCGCTCCGCACGGTCCGGCCGCCCTTCGGGCTCTCCTCCCCACCGTCACGCAGAAACTTCGGCCGACGGTAGCTAAGGGCTGCGGGCGGCGGTCCCGGGCCGGGCCCCTGTGCACCACCGGGCCGCTCAGCACGGCCGCTCCGCCGCCAACGCCGCAGCCACTCGGCGGACATGGCGAGAGCGGCCTCGGGCGCCGCTGCTGGCCGCCGCCAGGGGGCGCCGTCGAGCGACCGCGGCGCCGCGGTGGCTGCTCCTCCCCGGGGCGGTGCGGGCGGCGGCTCCGCACTCCGGAAGCGGGCGGTGCCGGCTGCCCAGCCGTTTCCTGCCCGGGACGCGGCGGAGCCGGAGCGGAACGGGACGGAGCGGAGGATAGCGGAGCCATGACTCACCAGACCGGCATCCACGGTAAGCGGTGCCCGCCGAGCCGCTGGTGTCTCCCCTCCTCTCCCCGCAGGGTGTCCCATGGCTTCTGCTGCGGGGCCGGGCCGGGCAGGGATCGGACCCCCACCACCGCCAACCCCACCCGGTCTGGGTCCTCTGTACCCGCCTCGGGAGGCACTCGCAGGGTCGCTCCCTGAGCATCCTGGCCTCGCCGCGCAGGCTGCCGGGCGGTATCGCGGTAGCAGTGATGGGGGCGATAAGATGAAGCTTCCCGAAGGAGCCGCAGGTTTCCCTGCAAGTAGATGGGGGCGGGCGGGGGGAGGGAGAAAACGACGGCGGCGACGACGACGACACTGAGCCAGGCTCAGAGCATTTGGGTGCTTGTAGGAGGTGTAGGAGGGATCTGGCTCGGGGGATGCTCCAGTGAGGGGCTTTCCGGCATCCTTTGTCTGGGCTGGTGCTAATGGACCGCCGCGATACCGCTCAGAGCGACTTCTGCTGCGGCAGCACAGTAATCCTCGCACATCTGCTTCGTTGCAGCCGCTCATCACCCTGGTCACATCTCCCCGCTTAGGGGGGATACTCGGCTGCTTCCCAAGGGGATTGCAGACACTCGGGATAAATTCCTGCTTTGACTATGGCCCTTATTTCTGTGGGCAAGCTCTCTAGTTTCCCTGATTGCTCCACACAGAACACGACCAGCACCCTAAAACGGTGGCTTTTGCATTTATAGGTGGTTTTGTTGCATGTCTGTGTTCCCTCGTGGTGTTCCCTCCTGTTCCCCACCTGCCAACTCAATTAACACTATTAATCAGGAGGTGCTGCATAATTTATGTAACCGAATCAATATGTGAGTAGGGAGCAGGGATGTGAGAGCAGCTGCCCCTGAAGCCCTGCTTCCTGCTCTAGCACTGCTGCATGCCCTGGTAGAGGAGCTGGGACATGGCTCTCACAAATCCCTTCTTCACAGCCAGCACATTTCCACAAGGGTGTTGAATTTGCAGCTGTTGTTCCTTCTTGACACAAGCATCCATGTTCCTTGGGAGCATGGCCAAGAGCATCCTTCCCCTTCAGGTGTTCCTGGAGGAGCTCTAGTTATGAAGCAGTCAGCCACGGTGCTTAGATGTTTCTCCCACTTTGCCTGGTAGCTGAGGAGGTTTGGATTCAGATTTGCTGCCTCTGGTTTAAGCTGAGGCCCTGAAGTTTAGGCTCTAGTTGAATGTTCCCTTTACTTAAAAAAAATTCAAGTCAGTGGGATGATTCCCAGCACCCACCTGAGCTCTTCCTGTGCTAACCCTGCTCTGCAGAGCTCTCCCATGGAGCTTGGTGCAGGCAGCTGCCTGTTGCACTGCCTGTGCCCCAGGAGGCAGCAGCCTGTTGCTGGCCATGGCACCCATCCTGCACCACTGATGCCATCCTCCTTGGCACCCCATGGCTGTGGGGGCATGCACTGGCATGATGAAGCCAAAAAGCTGCTCTGTGGATGGCAGGGTCACCTTCACTGACCTTGTTGCCCACCACTTGTCATACCCCACTGGGCCCAGTGCTGAGAGTCACTGCCTGCTGTCATTGCCTGTAGGAGGTAATGTGTCCTGACAGCAGAGCACTGCTAGAAAGAGGAAGAGACTCAGACTTCCCCCAAGGAGCTGCAGCCAGTGCGGGGTGGAGACAGACCCAGTCACTCTGCCCAGGCAGCAATCCCAAAGCTGAGAGTAGCAGAAAGATCTCCCTGTGGTTATGAAGATAACTTGCATTGGGTGGTCCTGCAGGATCTTAGACATCTTTGAGTGGCTAAGCTGTCTGGGTTCTCTCCTCCATCCTCTGCTGCAGTCTGTCTGCCCTCTTCAGCAAAGCAGCTGTTTCCCCTCTTAATGCAGATTGCCTCTCCAACAGCTGCAATGCTCAACTGAGGTGCTCTGGGCTTTAAGGGAACCACACTTTGGGGTGAGGGTAATGTCTGAGTCCTCCCTACCCAGGTACAGTGATCAGATTAAGTCCTTTGCTCAGCAGAGAGCAGATTTGGTATCAGATGAGGAGCAGCACTACTACTACTTCTGTCCCCTCTGCTGGACCATGAGATCCTTGTGCTGAGGAGGAGGAGTTTCCCTCATTTTCCTGGTTTCCTGGGCCTCGTTACCGTTGCAAGCATGCATCACTTCATGATTTTCCATTCCCAGGTCTCCCCCCATTTGCAGGCAGTCATCTGCTCCCAGGGCCTTTACCATCAGCCCTGCTGGCTGCCTTAGGGGTGGTTGCAAGCAAGCTGGTAAGAGATTCTGGTGACACCATGTGAGAAGAGGGTGACACGGTGACAGGGGGGCCCCTGGAGCAGCACCCCAGTTGTGATGATACTGAGTCACCTGGCCTTTGGCAAGAAGCAGGTGGTCCTCTGGGATGGGATGGGATGGAAGAGCTGCAGGTTTGGGGTGCTTAATTGGGGTGAGGCTTCCACGCAGAGGCAAGAGGCTAATTATTATTTTTTAGTAGGTATATGTGGCAGTTCCCTTGAAGTTCCTGGCAAGAAAGCAGAGCTGCCATGGAGACTGCCAGGCTGGAGAGGTGGTTGGAAGCTATCAAGGGTTGCTGTGGGCTTCTTGGGGCTGGAAAGCTGCTTTTAAACTTGTCAGTTTTTGCAGTCTTTGTTCTGCCACGAGTGGCATTAGATGGGGACAGGCATTCACTGCCCGAGTTTAGAAGCCACGTATGAATGTTCTGCCTTAAGAACATGATGCTGAGTCAGGGCTTTGATGCTAGTGGGAGCTCACTCCGTTGCCTCTGGGTGCTCTTTTGTGACCTCTGGGTAGAAAGGAAAAAAATTAAAGGAGATTTCTTTTTTAATCTACAAAGTAAAGAAATCAAATGCATGTTGTTTCTTCGACCAGAAAATGGTGTTTGGGGCCAGTAGCAAGATGTAAGGATGGGAAAGGACTTTTGTTCCTGTCTGTGGCTGAGCCTCTGCTTTGCCCCAGGACTGAATCTTTCACCAGAAGTGTCTGGTAGGTAACAGCCATTTGCTTCAGGAGAAAGCACAGTGATGATGCAGACAGGCAGGAATGACTTTAGATGGGGGAAGAGGAGCAGAAAGAGAGACCTAGGAGCTGCTGGGTGCGCAAAGGTCTGCTGCGAAAGCAGCTGGCTTCCTGATACTTGAGCAAGAAGGAAGCTGGAGGTGAAAGAAGATTTCTCAGCCCCTGCTCTTCTGCCCTGCTGGGAGGCAGTGCTGGCCCCTTAGGTGCCTGACCACCTGCATTCAGGGGCAGCTTTGTGGCTGGGATACCAGGGGTAATGCCCTAGCCAGGAATGCATCTTGGCATCAGCAGAGGAGGAGGAGAAGGGATGGCTGGTCCATGGCCTCTGGTGTCCTTGGGAGACAGAGGGCACTGGGCTGCTACAAGAGTGGTTTTGAGGTGCTGGTCTCCACTTATGAGCTCTTTTCTGGGACCAGTACCCAACTTGGAGATTGACACCCAGGTGGGGTGGTGGCCCATGTCCCAGCAGGGGGTATGTCAGCATGACCAGAGCAGCAGTGTGGGTACAAGACCAAACAGACATCCCAAGATGTCAAATCCCTTGAAGTTCAGCACCTAAAACACCAAGGTAGAGGAAATCTCTTGTAAAACTTGCATCAAAAGGCTGCCAGCATCTGTGCCTGATCTCCGTCCCCATCGGCACCCAAATCAGTGCTCCTGGCAGTGACCTTTCTGGGCAGGGAAGAGGAGCAGTGACCAACAACTTCTGCAGCAAAGCAGGACAGTGTGTGCTGGCACCAGCTCTTGGCTCTGGCATGCTGTCACTGTGGGTGCAACTGGTGCTGCCCACAGGGTGGGCACTGGCTACCCCGGAGTGAGGGAAGGGCTGGGTGACTCTGCTCCAATCTGCCGAGGTGGAGGAAAGATGAGTCCTGGACATGCACATGGAAAACCAGGTGTGGAGAGGCAAATGGCTGGCATCAGGCAGGCAGTTGAAAGCCTCTGGGCAGCATTTGCAGTGCAGACCAGGAGTTGCATGAAATCCTGCAGGATATGGCCCAGAAAATTGGGAGAAAAGCTTTGCTTTACTTATGTCCTCTCTTGCTCAGATTTTTTTTTTCCTCCTTTCTATTTTCTTCTGACATCTGTAGCTTTTTCCCAGAAAAAAGATTCCCTGCAAGGACATTTTTTTTTCCATGGTGAGAAATAAAATCCTCTTAGCTCTTAAACTGGCCAGCCTTGTCTGTCAGCAGCAAAGCTCTCTGCAGCAAGCAAGTTGAGCAGGCACTGCCTGACAGAGCTACATTGGAATAGCCTGGAAAGGAGGAATTTTAGTAGCAGCAGCAGTGGCAGCAGCAGTTGTGCACTTTCTTGGATGGATGCCCTGGCAGGAGCTACCTGTACAGGGCAGCTGTGGGTGGTGCAAATGTAACTGTGTTCTATCTATCAGCATCTTGACTACTGTCTGGCCAAGCATCCCTGGAACGTGGACAAGTTTCGCCTGGCTTTGTGGTTAGATTTTTGGCTGAGTTTCCCTGCTGCATTCTGGACACACTTCGCCCCGGATAGTGAAAGGGAAGCAGCCACCTGGAGTCACATCGACTTGAAGATTATGTCCAGGGAATGAAAGATTGATGGGCAGAGGTTCAAGTTTCCTGTCGGGAGAGCAAGGTGACTCCATGTATTGAGAGAGGCATCCGTTTCAGGGAGCATGCATTATTGATCTGGGAGCTGGGCACTGCCATCGGGGGGTGGGGGGACTGGGAAAGGTCGCAAAAGCAAAAACCTGTTGCTCCCCCAACAGGTGAGCAAGAGCATGGAGGAGGGAAAAGTCCAGGGGAAGCAATGTGATGTCTTCTCCTCCACCCTGGTGGTGCTTCCCTGAGGGTTGCGCGGGTGGCTCGGTTGCCACCCTGGCATCCCCAGGGAGAGACTGTCCCGTTGCTGTGGCTACGACTGTCATCACTGCGTGATGCCTCTGTGTCCCTCCATCTTCTTTTCGTCTGGCTCTGCTCAGATAAGCTAACTGGGGCTGTAAGCATCAGGAAAAGGGCTGCAAGAGGGAGCAGCTTTTGCGGTGCAGTAGTACCCATAAGCGCCATCTCCCTGCTCTGTCCCGCAGTGCTTTCAGGCAAGTGTCATGCTTCAAGCCTAGCACTGAGATCTCCAAGGGGGTGATCCAAATAATGGCATCCCGGGCCAGGGCAGTGCCTGCTATGGATGCAACAGCATGTCCCTTCAAAGGCTGCAAAGATCTGGCCACCCTGCTGGTCCCTGAGGCATGGAGTCTTCAGGCTTTGGTCTGCACCTGCTCAGTGCTGATAAGGCAGGCACCACTGCGCCTTCCCACCACCAGCTCCTCTTCTCCTCTGGCATCTTGCCTGCATGATCAGGGCCACCTGAAGGCCACTGCTGGCCAAAGCATCGCCTCCCTGCCATGCTGAGAGCTGCCCAGTCTGGGTGCCCTGGTGCCAATGTTTGGCTCTGCTCAGCCCTCCATCCCAAATTGGCGGCAGGTGATGCTGGACGAGGAGGTTTTGTGGTGTGAGGGGACCTGGGACATGCTGTTAGCAGACTGCTAATTGGAGGTGGCTGATGAATGGGCGACAACTTGTCTGCAGCCTACAAATGGGCGAGTGGGGAGGTGAGTGAGGGAGGTGCTGCACGACTTAGTGGCTGGAGGTGATTTTTGGGCTGTCACAAGAGAGTGGCTGAGGAGGCGTCAAGTGCTTATGCCCACCGTGTCTGCCAGGAGGGCTGGTGGCAGGGCTGCCTTGTAGGAAGACCAGAAGGCTTCTCAAGATGTCACTGAGCTCATCCTGCCTCAAAGCAGCAGCAGCCTGTGAGAGGTCTTGCAGGTTTTTTGGGGGGACAGGGATGGAGCCATGGTGTCCTTCTCAGGGCTTGGTCACCCTCAAGAAAAGATTTCCCAGATGCTGAGGTCAGCCCTGATGTTTCTGGCTGGAAAACCAGTACAAGTTGTTCACCGTTTTTCTTCTCTGGGATGCCCAGCCCCAGTTCCTCTGGTTACTTCTGCACCTTCTGGTTTAGGTGCTGTCTGTCCTGCTCCTTGCTTCTCGCACAGTGCTGAGCCTGCAGCTTTGTCAGCAGCAGATAACGTGGTCCTGCTCTTCTTTGTGCCTTCACGGATGACTTTGCCTGCAATAACATGAAGTGATTAACCTGAACTTGGCTTGCAACCCACCTCTCTTCTCTGGAGCTGCTGAGCCGAGCCCTGCCCTGCCCTGCCATAGCTGGTCCATCTCCTACTTGCAGTACTTTGCTTCCTACTGAGTTTCATCCTATTTATTTTTTCCCCAGCTCATTTCTCCAGTCTCCTGAGAGAACAGTGAATTCTTCTCCAGCACGTGCTTGCACCTCCTCTAGCTTCCCAACTTAGAGCTGCAGGAAGTATTATTGTGGTTGCCAGAAGTGTTCATGGGAACGTGGACTAAACCTGGACCTACCACAGGTCCCCAGGAGACCTTGCTTGATCTGGACTCTTGATACCTCCCAGAGAGTTACCCATGCTGTTTTGTGCTTGTGCACACCATCATGTTTCCTAAGCTGGCTTCTGACGCTTGGAGATGCTCAGAAGGCTGAGTTGAGACCTGTGAAGTCTGTGGCTCTGCTGAAGGAAGCTAGACCGATCTCATGCAACTTGATCTTGGTAGATCCCTGCTGGCTGTAGCCCAGCTTGGATTTGTTTCTGGATTATTTGTTCCAGGATTGTCCAGGAACCCATGTTGAGAGGGTGAGTTCCAGTCCTCTGCCTCATCGCTCCTGCCTTTCCCTGAGTTTTGTGCTTTCCCCACCCGTGGGCTTTTCAGTGCTTGATTTGAGTCCTGGAGACTTCTTGGCAGGGAGATGCCCAAGGGCAGAGGTACTGCTCTCCTCCATCTCCAGGATCTCCTCCCTGCCTTTCTTCCAGAGCCAGCTGTGGACATTCATATTGCTATTTCAGGCACACAAGGCATCTCATCAAGTCTGTTGTGCCAATTAAGTTGTAATTATGCTGTAATGAAGCAGCTGCTGAGCTCATGCTGAATCCTTCCCTAGCTTATTCCTCTCTTGGCTCTGCGTCACGAGAGACTGAAGTGGACATCAAAGACAACCTGGTGATTTTTTTGTTTTATTTTAGTGAAAATTATGTTGGGTTTTTGTTGTGCCTTTTTTCTGTTTGTTTTGGCAGAATTAAAACTTGGAAACCTGCTCTGAGTTCTTCGTAAGCTCTGCCTCTGTCTCCTCTGGAAAGCATCTCCCTCCCTGGCAGGCCTTGCGGTGTTTCCCAGGGCACACTCAGCTCCTCCAGCAGCATCTCTGCTTTTCCCCATCCCCTTATGCCCCTCTGTGGCCACACAGGTCCCAGAGCTGGACTGTCACTTGTCAGTCACTCCACTCCAAATCATTCCAGCTGTTCATCCAAGACTTCTGGGCACTCTAGTGTTGCCAGGTGTGCCGAAGGCTTGTGCTTTGCAGACTCCCAATTTTCCAGACCCCTGTGTGTCCTTGGGCTCTGAGGCGGATGGGGTGAGGCCAGAGGGTTTTGTAAGCTGGTTAGTGCTGCAGAGCTTCTCTTTCTCCCCTGCATCTGATGCTACAGAACATCTGAGACCGTTGTTATTCTCTCCTACTTTGGCAGTGTGATAAGAGTTGGTGAAGCTTAGTGCTCATCAGGAGCTGTTGTCTCCTGCACGAAGGCTCCTGGGCATACCAATGTCCCTTTTTCTCCTCTTCCGCCTCGTGTTTGCAGCAACCACAGATGCCACCGGAAGGAAATAGCTTCTCTCAGCCAGCAAAGGTCTAAAAATATCAGAGCATCCTTAGGTGGGCATGATGGAAGCAGGCTGAGCTCTCAGCCAGCACGTGGAGAAGATGAACATCTGCACTTGGGAGCTAAAAGCCCCAGCTGTCTTGATGCTGATGGAGGGATAAGGAAGGTTTGCTCGTGGTGGGGTGACCCCAGCAAGCCTTCTGTGTGTCCCCCTAAAGTGCTGTGACAGACTGATGTGCCTTTGCTGGGTGTCTGTCCCCACGGGCTCCTGCTGGGGTGGCACCTCTGGGTTTGCACCTCAGTGCTCCTGTTTGCAGGGTCCCGCTCTGGGAGGTCTTCTTACTTGTGCCTCTTCTCTCCATGGCAGGGAAAGCCATTCAGACGTCTGATTAGGGCAGGCTTTGACTTAGTGGGGCGGATGCATCCCAGGTGCATTGCTTGAGGGGAACAAGGAGGGGTTCTCTGAGGGGGTCCCCAGGACATTCCTGCCCACCTCTGCCTGCATCACCGTCAGCATTTTCCATGACCGCTCCTTGCATGGGGCTGGGGGAGCTGTGGGCAGTGCCCCAGTCCAGGGCCTGCCTTCACAGGACAGAGGGCACTGACGTGTGATGGAGCTGGTGGCCCCGTGTCCCTGGGACAAGTGATGGGTAACATTAAGGCTCCTCTTGCAGCTGTGCTGGGGGGCTGTGCCAAAGGGTGGTGCCCACAAGTGGGGGAACTGAAGTAGGTCCAGCACCGCACCTCTGCGGCTGGGGGAGCGGTGCCTTTCTTTGGCAGGTGTCCTCACCGCGGTGCTGTCGGGCAGCAGGGACCGAAGCAGGGCTCCTTCCTGCTGTGGGCAGCGCTGGCACCGCGGTCAGGCACCGGGCGGTGACGCGGCTGCGCGCTGGGATCAAGGGGCTGCTGCCAACAACTCCAAGCATGAATCCTCGTGTGCCCAGGACCTGAACCTCGGCCAGGCTGGTCTCTTTAGTGTCTCTGTCAAGTGCAGAGCTGCCTGTGCCTTTGGACTCAGCACCCCCTGGACTGTGCAGGAGGAGCTCAGGCATGTAACCGAAGGGGCTTATAGACTCAGCTGGGCTGGGAGATGCTCCTTGTCAGGGAGCTCAGCCTGCCTGAGCTGCTTCTCCTGGGTGTTGCCTTCTCATGTAGTGTGGTTTGGGTGGGACAGGGAGCTCTGCATTGACAAAGCTTTCAAGGTGGGCACATTGCACTTCCAGTGCTGGCTGTGGACTGCTCCCTTCAGCACCTGCTGCCAGCTGTTGCCTCCTGGTAGGATGCCAAAGACTGGTTGCTGGTGCCTGGTGCTTGAAGAAGGGGGTGTGGAAAGAAAAGTGGGTCCCCAAAATGCTTCCCAAAAGCCTTGCTCTGCCAAAGCTCTGCCAGCTCTGATTCAAAACTCTGGGGGCGTTGCCTTTCCCTTCTCCAGTGGCTCAGCTTCAAACTAGTGCCTCCAGCTTGGAGTCATGCTGGCCTGCACCTCGGGAGCAGCATCCCCACCGGGTGTCACAAGCCCAGGATGTCAGAGCCTATTGGGACATCTCCCAGCCACCCCCTGTACGCACAGCCTGCCGCTCTGTAAAGCGAATAAACTTGTCACTTGAGCTCTCCCCGCCTGCCCCAGCCAAGCCATCATCTAAATTTGGGTGATTATGTTCAGCCAGGCCAAGGATCAAGTTCTCTGGATCACATGTGCTCCCAGCTGCTGGCTCACTCTGACGCCTCGGGGAGGCCAGCACTTCGCTCCCAGCTGTGTGCCTTTGGAGTTGTTGTTTTTAACATTTGGGGGGGCACCAGAGATTGTTGTTTGGTTTGCTTTTCGTTTTCTGTCCTGCCGGGTTGCTCCCCTCCCTGGCAGAGCACTGGGCAGCCCAGCACCCGCTTTGCCTGCTCAGTCTGACCGGGATGTTTCTGGTTCTTGCAGCCACCACAGAGTTAAGGGACTTCTTTGCCAAAGCCCGCAACGGTTCCGTCCGGCTCATCAAGGTCGTCATTGAGGATGGTAAGTCCTGGGTTTAAGTGCTCTGATTTACCTCTCCTCCTTCCCGCTTTGTTGCTGTGGTCTCAGCTCAGGTTTTTTTGGACACCCCAGGGAACATGCTGCTGGGGCTCCCTGGCATCTGCCAACCCAGACCTGCCGTACAAGCCCAAAATCTGGGTGTGCTGATGAGCCCTGGTGCAGCTCCGGGGACAAGCAGAACATTGCCAGTGGGCTGAAGCGTCCAAGATTGGTGCTGGGATCTAGGGTGGGGTTTGCTGCTGTGTCAAATGATGCTGTGGGGAACCCTATGAGAAGCTGGTGTGGCTGCCATGGGATCTTGGCTGGGGGATAATAGGTAGCATCTTCCTCCTTGGACAGACAAGGAGGTGCTCAGAACAGTTGGGTGCTTTGGCATGGGGCTCAGCACAGGACCTTGATTGTACCCCACGTGGGATGCTATTCTCTGAAAGCCAGCCCAGCCTCTGCTCCTGTGCATGGGGCTGCCCCCAGCCCAGCTTGCAGGCTGGCATCAACCTGGTCACTTTTTTTCCCCATGGAAAGGGACTTTTAGGTGGCCTCAAAATCTATCAAACAAATGAGTGGAGCAAAGCACTGATTGAAGATCCGAGCAGGAGCCTCTGGTGTAGGTTTTCCATCACTTCAGCCTTCTACAATTGCATATGAATGACTTGTTTCTCGTGGCAGCGAGGATGTTAGCGCTCTGCCAAGATGCTGTCACCAACTCCCTTGGGTGGGCCACCAGGACCAGACTGCAGATGCCAAGGTGGATGTGTTCCTAAAGAGCCTGTGCTGGCCTTCAGAGGTGCTGCAAAGCCTCACTTAGAAGAGCAGCACAACGTGAAACGCATGGGACACATCAGCAGGGCCAAGTCAGGGTTCAGTGGTGTTGGCTTTGTCCTCAAGGAGGTTCCTCTGCTGGGAAGTGACATCTCTGTGGTTTTTTTGGAGCCCCTTTGACAAGGATGTTGCTTTCTTGGCTTCCCTTTCTTTTAAAAAGTGGGAGTAGGGATATGTCATGGATGCTCCTAAGCCTGGACTTAGGGACCTAGAACTTGTGCCACTGGCTTTGGATTGTGGCTGGTGATGCTGGCAAGGGAGACTTTTTTCCCATCAATGGAAGCTGCACCATCTCCACTCAGGCCAAAAACAACTTGATTTTTTTTGCACTTTTCATTCTCCAAGCAGCTAGTTTTGCTGAAGGGATATATTTATCTTTCTGATGTGTCAGCAGCAGCAGCTTCGTAGAGCAGCCTTTCTTGATAGTGCTTTGTGCTTCCCATTCTGGCTGCCCTACCCTGCTGGCTCCTTCCCCTGGCCTGGCCCATCCATGGGCAGCTCTGGAGGAACTTGGGTGCCTGCAGAAGTCTCTGAGATGTGGTGGAGCCTAAAGCAGGTCGAAGGAGGAGAGCCAGGAACATCTCTTCACCAAAGAGCTTGGTCTGCTGGGGACAGCACCAGGTGGTCTCAGCAGCCTGGCTCAGGGATGTCCTGTCTGCCCCTCTGTGCTACCTGGGACAAGTTGTTTGGTCTCACTGGCCCACTGCTCTTTTCTGTAACACAGAAGACATCAGCCTCCTGCTACCCACCAGAGAAGGACCCTCAGGCAGTAATGAGCAGCCAGGCAGGTGTCACAGCTGGTCAGATGGACTTGAACATGCTGATCCTGGACAGTATCTCTCCTGAGCTGGCTAGGAGGACGTGCCAGCTGCTCTGCTTGCAAGAGGATGTGGAGGAGAAGCCTCCAGTCCCATCTGATGGCTCACAGAGCACCTCCTGCCCTATGGGGCAATTGTCTTGGGGCTGTTCTGAACAGGCAATGGCTGGTGGAATTAAAGGCAGATGGTGCAAAGAACCTTTTGGCATTATGTCCAGGCATGGATGGAGAAGGTATGAGATGGGCAGCAGGTTGCACACTGAGGTTTAGCAGTACTTTCCTGGCACAAGATCTAGTTGTGGTCCAAATGGCTTTAGGTGGTGTCGTGGCCTTGTTTCTGGGCAAGATTGGCATTGTGGTGCATTTCTCTGTGCATAGGTGGTGATGTGCACTGAGCTTTGCAGCCTACATCTCCTGCACTGTCCTGCTGCCAGAGCTGCAGCCTCCACTGCCTTCTATGGGCATCTAGGAGCAAGGCAGCCTGCTGCAGCTCAGTGCTGAGGGCACCTCCATGGCCAGAAATGCTCCCAGCCACCGTTCCTCCAGCAGAAATGGAGCCTGAAACAGCGAGCGCTGATGGTGATGTTTTACTAAAGGATGACTGCTATGAGTTTCTCTGTCCTAATGCTTCCCAAGGTGGAGAATTTGGCCCCACATGGATTGAGCTGGGTTGAGCTGCAAAGAGCCTGACAGGAGGCAGGGGAGTTAGTGGCTCCTCCAGCCCAGCGGAAAGCTGGAGGCTGCTGGCTCATGGCAGCACGGCTGGGATCCAGCTTGGACACAGCCCAGGAACAGCCTGGAGTGATTTGACACCGATTGCCTGCTGTGTGAGCGTGGGGAATTTTGGCAGATGGAGGCACCCGTGAGCTGCCAGTGGGTTTGTCCAGGCAAAGTCCTTGTGGGCTCTTCAGGATCCCAGGTCTTCACCATCCACAAATCCATTTGCAGGGCTTTATGTGTAGCTTAGGGGTACCTTGAGGTTTTTACACTTCTCGTTCTGAAGGCAGGTAGATGTGCTGAAAGTGAAGTGTCTTCAGCACTCCTTTCTCTGCTGACCTTGTTAGAGTGCTGGCAGCACATGCCCCTTGTGCACAAACAGCTACAAGTTCATCGTGCTGTGGCAGATGCTGTATCAGGGCAGCTCTGGGCAGGGCAGGGCTGTTGCTGGGGGAATGTCCTGTTTGGGAGGAAGAAGAGGTGAGAGCAATTGACCCAAACCCTTTACTCTTCAACCGTTTTCCTTAACAGCTTTCCTGCTATGATATTCATTGCTGCTGAGCTGCATGGGAGGAAGAGGGTCAGAAGAGCAGCCAAAGCCAAGGGGCTTCCTGGCTGCCAACGGGCAGGGGCCCAGGCAGGGCATGTGCCAGCAAGTGTCCCCTTGAGTGCCATCTGTGCAAGCCTCAGCTCCTTTTGCTTTGGCGCCTCCGGATTTTCCTGCAGCTTGTTCTGAGTGCCAGCATCTCCCCCCAGACCATTCCACATCTAAAGTGGAACAAAAATACAAGTTGTTTTCCAGCAACCTACACTGATCATCTCCAGTGCTGATGCTTTTCCATCCAGCCATCCCCCCAAAGCCCAGCTTCACTGTGGGATTCCCATGCATGCAATGCCTGCAGTAGCATTTAAATTTCAGCTGACTGCTGCCCAGCTTGTAGGGCTCCAGCCCCTCTTGAGTAGCAGCTGGAAAATAAAGACCCTCCAGATACCTGAAATGCAACCATGAGCATGAAATACATTGATCAATTCCAGAGGCTGGGGCTCTCCTGGCAGACCTGTCAGGCTGGGGGTCTCTAGGACATCTCTGGTCTCTTCAGCCACAGGTCTTGAGTATCAGCTCTGAATTTAACTTCTTTGAGGTTATGGGGGATGCAACAAGAGCAGTTTGGGTTCACTGTCCCAGTTTTTGCTGTGGGACCTGTATTTTTCTCAAGACCCTAAATCTATATGATTCCTCATGTCCCTGGTGAGGTCTTCTACTGTCTCTAGAACTTGTCCAGGTGGGATGGGGGAGGTCTGCTCCACTGTGAACAAAGAGGTATGGTTGGAGACTGCATAGATGGAGGGGGCAGAATGGAGGGAGGCTATGGATGGTCAGCAGAGAGGAGGACATGGGAGGCAAGGAGGTGGTTGGACAGATGCTGGCAGAAATTCAGTCCATCCATAGTAGCCACAGTCCTGATGGCATTCACCAGTGCGGGTATACACTGCTGGAGACAGTTCAAGACCTTGATTTGCTTTTCTGCAGGGTGACATCATTGTTGATGCTTGAGCCACGCAGCAAACCCTTAGCAGTGCTGCCTCATGGTCCTGCAAAGTGAGCTAAGCCTTTCCTTCAGCCAACACCACCTTTTCTGTCTTCTTCTTCCAGAACAGCTCGTGCTGGGAGCCCACAAAGAGCTGTCCCGACGCTGGGATGCTGACTACGATGCCTTTGTGCTGCCCTTGCTGGATGAGCAGCAGCCCTGCTATGTGCTGTACCGCCTGGACAGCCAGAACGCCCAGGGCTACGAGTGGCTCTTCATCTCCTGGTCCCCAGACAGCTCCCCGGTGAGCTCCAGCCCAGGCTGCGACACCCCGGCGTGGGGTCGCAGACCTGCTCTGAGAGGTGCAGGGTGCAGGAGATGCTGGCCAAAATGACACTGTGCTGGGGCTGAGGAGGAGCATTCGCACCCTCTATCTCCATGTCTGTGTTAGGAAGTGGATTTGGGGATGGGGAGAGTTTTAAGATGCAGTAAGATATGCTGGACCCTTTCTATGTCCTATCTGCAGCACTGCATGAGGAGGTGGAGGGTCTGGGATGTAGACACAGGACCATGTGTGGACTGAGGGACTGGATGTAGGGAGAAGACCGTGGGGCTGGGAAGTGGTGGAGCCACCACCCCTGGAGGTGTTTAAAAGACATCTAAGTGAGGTGCTGAGGGATGTGGTATAACAGTTACCTACATTGAGATATTAGGTTATGCTTGGACTTGATTGTAAAGTCTTTTCCAACCATACAATTCCATTCCACCATGGCTCTGGCCCAAAGCATCCCTGGGAAGAGCTGTTGCTGGCACCAACCCTCCTGGCCATGCCTCCAGCCTGGCCCTGCTCTGCTTGAGTGCTGACGCAGAGTGGCTGCTGATGCACCTCCAAGCTCAATTCCAAACCCAGCCTTGAAGATGGCCAGGCAAGCTGTCTGCCTTAGGCTGCCATTGGCACCTGCTGGGCTGGCCTGTGGGGCTGGAGACAGCATCAGAGAGTGCATGGAAAAGGGCTGGCTGGGAGGGAGCCTGGGCTAGAGGGTGTCAGTGGTACTGCCGGGACAGCACCATCTGCCTGAGGCCATCTCTGTGAGGGGCTTTCCGCAGGGCTCAGATTTGCTGCTGTCAGTATGTGCCTGTTGCAGTATGTGTGTGCATATCAGCACGACTTGTGACAGTGGTCTTGATTGGCTAGGGCTGGGTGACAGGTTGGACTGGATTGATGTTGGAGGTCTCTTCCAACCTGGTTGATGCTATGATATACACAAGTAGAATAAAATGATCTGGGTAGAACTGTGTGGGTGTGTCTACATGTACATGTAGAGTGGACATCACAACAAACATCTTCACTGGGACAAGCCCCCCAGGGAGGTGGTTGAATCCCCATCCCCGGAGATATGGGACATGGTCTAGCAGCAGACTTGGTAGAATTTGGTAATGGTTGGACCTGATGACCTTGAAGGTCTTTTCTAATGGAAACAGTCCTGTGACTGCATGTGAATGTATACATGTGATCCATTCTGATATTTTATATGTACACACTTACTTGTGTGTATCTCAAAACCCTGTGGAGCTGCTGCTCTCCAGTCCAATCACTGTGCAGGATGCTCTCTCTAACCACACTTACCACCTCCCTCCCTGCACAGGTCCGGCTGAAGATGCTGTATGCTGCAACCAGAGCAACAGTGAAAAAGGAGTTTGGTGGGGGACACATAAAGGATGAGATGTTCGGAACAGTGAAGGTACAGTGGCACTTCCTGAGCAGCCTTTTGGGTTTAAACATGAGTGGCCTACTCTGTGCTCAGCAGGACAGGAGATGCTGGTATTTGGAATCTTGTCCCCACACTGCTTTAGTCTCCTGGGTAGCTGCTGCCACTTTGTCCTGCCTGCATTGCTGCAGTCATTCTGTGGTGGTGTGATGGTTTGGGGGTTACCCCGCCCCCCCACACTTTTGAATTTGCCCCAGCTAACTCAGAAGGCCCCTGGGAATATAGATGAAGCAATTTATTTACAGCTAGCAGAATTTACAAGCAGCTATTTACAATATATGCAGTTATTTACAATTATATACAGAAATATACAAAGGATAAACAATACAGAAGCACAACTCCCCTCCCAGAAACCTGAGTCCCCAGGAGGGGCTCTCAAACCACCCCAACACCTCCCCCCGGCCCTCTCAACCTTACCCCAGTTCTCAGGAAGAAAAGAGGTGCAGCCAAGAGGTTAGGGAGCAAGGTTAGTAGGAGCAGGGTTAATGAGATGTGATCAGGTCCAAGGCAAAAGCAAGAGTGAGAAACAAAATGGAGAAAAAGTCTTTCTTCTTCCCAGAGTTCTCAGCGAGACTGTGAGAGAAGTTGACATCAATTGTTTTCCATTTCACTGCCCGTTATCTAGTTCTTCTACCAAAACATTCCAGCTTGCTTCAAACTATCACAGGTGGAGACTAGAAGAGAAGGGAGGAAGGCTCTGAAGACATCCAGAAGTTTACTCAGCAGGATCAGAAGCACCAGGTGGTGGCAGTGTCTCTCCAGAGATGCTGCTGCTGTGTTGCACAGCAGTGCTTCACTGGAGATCTTTCCTTCCTTTTCAGCAACAGAGCCATGCAGCCAGAGCCTCCTAGGCTAGCCTACCTCTGTGGCTTCTGTGCTGATGGGACCCAGGCAGCATCCCTCGTGGCTGCCCTCCTGCTCCAGTGCCCATGTTTGCTGCTCCTGGGCCATGGTCCTGACATTCCCCCTCACACATATACTTACAAGCTCTGTTAATCACCTGGAGGAGCTGCATCGCTGCAGCCATGGGTGTCCAGGGAGGTCTGAATGGGCATGGGTGGTCCTGGGCATGGTTTAAAATGAAACATGGCATCTGAAAGCACTGCTTGGCTTGATCCTTCTGGAAAGGAAAGAGACCAAGACCCACTGGGTAGCTCAAATGCAGCCTCAAGGCTGGGGCTGCATCCAGACCTGCAGCAATAACCACTCTGATAAGCACCCCTTGATGCTTGCCCCTGTCCCTCTGCAGGAGGATGTGTCTCTGAGTGGTTACCAAAAGCATGTGTCCTCCTGCTCTGCCCCAGCCCCGCTGACTGCAGCTGAACAGGAACTCCAGCAGATCCGCATCACTGAGGTGGGTGTCCACCCTGGGGAGGAGGAGCTGGGAATGTGGGATGCAGGGATGTGTTTGATGCTGGAGGTGTGAGACCGAGCATCCAGCTGGAAGGGATTGCTCATTTCTACTGTATGGTCTTGTGTCTCTGCAGTTTAACCTGTTCCTAGCCTTGCTGCAGTGGACCAAGCTTCCTCATGGTCAAATTGGTGGCACACAGAGGAACTTACAGACTTTTCCCCCTCGCTGGGGCATGAGCTCAGAGCTCCATTCATCTTGCTGTAATTGCCATCAGAAGGTGGTTTGAGGCTGAGAGCAGGCAGCAGTCTCTAACCTCTGGGTATAGGGCAGAAGCCAGAGCTGAGGCTGAATTTGTGGGGCAGACAGGAAGGATCCAGGCTTAGCTTTGGGTGCAGCAGCCTCCTTTCCCATGCTCTTCCTCTGTGGCTATAAATACAAAAGATGCTGTCCAAATAAATGCAATTTTTAGCCTAAATTTGGGGGCTTATATGCTGGGGAAAAAAATTGTAAGTGGCTTGGGTTAAGATTGGTGGCAGACAAGGCTGCAGTGCCATTGCCTCTGTGACAGGATGTCGTGGCACTTGTGCCAATCACTGTGGTGCTACAAAACACCAAGGTAGGGGAGGGGACTGGCTCACTGGGTGGGAAGACAACCTGGGAGCAGGATTTTGTTGGCGTGGGAGGATTTCACTCGAATGTCATAGAAAACCTTCCTCTGTAGAGGAGCATCCCTCGCTCTTCTGCCTGTGCTGGGGCCCTGGAGTTCATGGGTGGGTCAGGACATGCCCGGGAAATGTGAAGCCAATCTGATGCCATTAATTAGCGGCCAAGACGAGGCAGGAGATTTCCACCTTCCAAAGCAGATCCTGGGGCAGCAGAGTTGAGGGGCATTTGGGAGATGCCACCAAGGGATGATCTCCACTGCATGGGTTTTGGTGTGATTTTCCCAGCTCCTAGTATGGAGAGGCTGAGCAGGATTTGTGCTGGAGGATCCAAGGTGATGTCCACACTCGGAGAAGAGAGAGGTGGATGGTGATGGTGGTTGTGTGGCTTGTTTGGCACCTTTGGGTGCCTGTGCCATTGCCTTGGCTGGCCAAGTACTGCAGGATTAAGTGGTTTTGAAGGCGCTTGTGGGGGTTAAGTGCTCAGGTAAGTGGTGCCATGGTGCTGGTTGTCCAGTTGGTCTGCCATGCTCTGCTCCCCACCCTGCCTTTGCAAGATGTGACTCCTGGGTGCAGGTGCTGCTGCTCTTTGGTGACTGTTACATGTGTGCTACCCTGCATCTGCTGGGGCCAGGGGCAACAGGCACTGGCGCGTAGGAGGAGAGGAAAATGGATTTACTTTTGCCTGTGGATTTAAAGGCAGGAAGCAGTCAGGTGCTGGGTGTCTCTGCAGTGGCGCAGGGGCTGTGCCTGCACAGCTTCAGGCGTGAGCAGGAGGTGGTGGGAGCTGTGACTCGGGTGCTCAGTGCCACATTCAGGATTGGGCGGGGGAAACTTGTTAAACGCAGCCTTGAGCGAGTTTCTGGAGCCATGCAAAGCAGAGGGCTTTGATCCAGCTACATGGGAGCAGCTCTGAACCTGTAGCACCCTGCTCAGTGCAGCCATGCCTGCAGCCTGACACGTCACCCACAGGCTTACAGGCTCCTTGCACGTGTGTGTGCTTTGTGCACGGGCTGTGGGCTCCTTGCACACCTGTGCACGCTGCAGTTTCCATCCTGAGTGTGGGGCTGGAAGTGACCTGGGAAACAGCTGCTGGGCAGGCCTTGTCCTCAGCACTTCTGTGTACCTGCCCGTCCCTCTGCTGGCAGTCCAGGACTCTGCACGGTTCGTCCAGCCCACGAGGCGTTTGAAGTGACATTGTTTCTGTAAAAGCCATCAGCTTGTGAGTGCTTTGTGCTGCCCCTTCCCGGGAGCTGCTGCTGGTGCTGCAGCTCTCCTCTAATGCCATCTATGCTTGACACCCTGAGATGCCAATCTGGTTTGCAGTCTTCACTCTGAAGGGCCTGGCAGGAGCTGCTTGGGATCCTCTTTGACCACCAACCGGTTTGGAGAAGGGGTGGCAGGGGAAGGGCAGCAGCAAAACAGGAGAGGAGGCAATGGTTGCATGGCAGCAGCTCCAGGGCTGGCACAGCAGCCTTTTACACCAAGACAGGAGGGACTCAGGTTTGCAGGTTCCCCAGGCAGGTGCCTAGCCTTTGGTAAGGCAGGTTTTAGGCTGCATGTGCCAAATTTCCCCTGTGGATTGAGGATCACATGAGCAGAGGCAATGCTGTGAGCCACTCTCCTACTTGATAGCTGAGTGGGAGCTCACAAAGATTTGTCACTTGCTTTACATTTCTGTGTTTTAGTAGCTGGAGAATGTCGCCAGCCTCACTGAGCTGGAAGTTGTCAGCAGACCGTGGGCTAAGAAGTGGCTTTGCATTTGGCACTGAGCTACTTGAACACCCACGAGTGGGAGGTCTTTCTGCAAGTATTGCAGGCTCAGAAATGTGGAGGGGAGCCAGTGACACACTGCTGGGGCTGTGGAGAGGAGGAAGGCAGCTTCGGAGCTGGGGGATGAGGCAGAAGAGCTAGGAAAAAACAAAGGATGGCTTGCCATTGCAGCATGTAAAGGGGCATCATTTGTAGCTGCCCAGCCCACAGCACTGGAGAGTGAAGCAGAGGCTCCCCAGAGCCTGGGAGTGTTTCACTGAACCAGTTTTTGATGGTTTTGAAAAGGGAAGAAGTAGAACTAACAGAGAGGTGCATGGAGGAGGTCATGTTGCTGGGACAACTTTCCACCCTTTGTAGTTTTTGGACTTCGGTGTGCTTCATGTTGCAGCTTCAGGTCTGTCCAGTCCCACTATGACCCTTCCAAACCTCCTTGCATTTACAGAGGGGAAGGATGAGAGAGTCTGGAGCTGTTGGCAGCGGCAATGTCCTTGTGCCACACCTTTCTGAAGGGTAGGACCAGGCCAGCTTGTGCGCATTGTCTGAATCCTTTGCTTGTTCTTGGGTCCCTACTGGTGCCATGGCATCATGGGGACGATGGAACAGCAGAGCTTGGAGGCTAGCTGGATCTCTTGTCCAGCTGGCACCAGATGACACTTGAGCAATTATTTCCTGAGAGCTGTGCATTCACACCTTGGTCATCCTCTAGGATTCTTGGCATGGATACAGGCTTGGGCAGCTTTTTCCCCTCACACCTCTCGTATGAGTTGTTTGGTGACGGATAGCCCACACTCTATTGCTGCAGCTGCTGGAACTCATCTGACCCTGGCTTGGAGCCATCGCTACCCCAAACCCTGGGTTGGGGCCACCCCAAGTGGGGAGCAGGCAGGAGATAGGGAGCAAGGTACGGGCTGTGTGCAGGGACATCAGCAGAGACACTGCCAGAGCTCAGGGCAGGGGCTCTCCCTCCTGCTCATCCCCAGCACTGATGTCTCCCTTGTCATTTTTTGCTGCTCTCCCTGCCTGCTCCGCCAGGACCTGCCTTCCCTGGCCTCCAGCAGAGAGATGGTATGCCTCCATCCTCCTGGCATGTCCGTGTGATCCCCACCCCTTCTCGTTTCACACGAGACGCCCTCTGTCCCCGCACGGGGTGCCGTTGACGGTGTGTCTCCTCTCCCCATGCTGGCAGGACTCCTGTTCCCAGGACTCGAGCACCGAGATGGTAGGCTGCCCTGGCCGCTTGATGCCCGGTTTCTCCTTCTCCTGGCGGTGTTCTTCTGCATGCTCTGCACCGGGCACCGGGTCCATTGTCTGCCTGGGGCGTGGGTACCGTGTGGCACTGATGCAGGGAAGGGGAGAGCTTTGTAATGAGATCCTCTTCAGTGCTACGCTGGGCTGGTTTTGAGATACGAACTAAACCTCCTGTGTTTCTCTCGGCATGCCTTGAGTTTTTCCTTCCTTTTCTCTACTGGGGGAGGGAAAAAGAGCAAAAAATAAAGACTTTTTTTTTTTTAAAGTCAGGCTGTCTTTATCCAAAATCCCCCAAACTGATCCTGGAAATATTCCAGATCAGGTTGGATGGGGTCCTGAGCAACCTGAACTGTTTGAAGATGTCCCTACTCACAGCAGGGAGGTTGCACTAGATGACCTTTAAAGGTCCCTTCCAACCCAAACCATTCCATGGTTCTGTGATCCTAGAGGAGAGGGACTGGCAGTGGCTGCAGAGCGCCCGGGTTAGTGCTGCTGGAGTGCTTACCTGGGCTGTGTGTCTTGAGGCGGGATGGGCTCCTCCGCCGCCGGAGTGACGCCGTCTCCCTGTATTCTGTGGCAGATGGTGGGGGGCTGTTGCTGCTGCCCATCGCTGGTAGAGGCCCCGGGCCCCGAGGAGGTAATGCCGCCTGCCGCGTCCTGCCCCTTCCCTCCCCGCTGTCGGCCCCGGCACCGCCCGGCCGGCTCGGGCACCTGCTTGTGGCAGAACGCAGGCACCTGCCCTGCCGTGTCTCTGCGAGCTCTTTCTCCTCCCTCTCTGAAGTGAGGTTTGGTCTCCGGGACTAGGGGGTTTGCTTAGGGTACATGCAGCAGCCTCTGCCTTGCGGGGGTTGCAGGATGTTCCAGGATCTTTCCAAGCTGTGGAATGCAGGTGCCCAGCTCTGCTGCTGGAGGGGATGTCTGTCTGTCTGCTGCAGAGAAACCCCCCGAGGAGAGGCTTGCCCTCCCTCAGGACACGCAGCTGAGCATGGTGATTTCAGGGCCCTGCCCATCAGTTGCAAGCTGTGGTCAAAGCCCACTGGAGACTGTTACACACCAGCACATGTCACAGCATCCCTGCCAGGGAATCGCTGGGAACTGTCAGTTTTGAACTGTGTTTTGCTGGGAGTGAAACAGAGGGGCCCAGGGATGCATGGCTGGGGCCAAGTGTCCTGGTGTGGTGGTATGGTCACAAGCATCTCTGTCACCAGCCTGGCAGATTTTCAGTGGTCTCATGCCATAGTTCCCATGAGCCAGGTGTCAGGCAGCTCCTTGGATGAGAAGATGTTTTGCTGTGGATGGTTTTCCTTTGTGTCCCTTCCCCACCCTTTTCCAGTCTCTGTCCTGATGCTCAGAGTGGTCTCCATCCCCAGGTGAAGACAGAGATCAGCGTGGAGAGCAAGCACCAGACTCTGCAGGGCCTGGCCTTCCCTCTGCAGCTGGATGCTCAGCAAGCCATCCAGGCACTCAAGCAGAAGAAAATCAACTACATCCAGTTGGTAAGTCCCTCCCATGGCTCCTCTGCCCGTCCTGCCTCTTGTTGCCATCTCTCATTCCCATCCCTTCTGTCCATCAGAAGCTGGATCTGGAGCGGGAGACCATTGACCTGGTGCACACAAGCCCCACGGAGATCGCTGACCTGCCCAAGAGGATCCCCCAGGACTCAGCTCGTTACCATTTCTTCCTGTACAAGCACTCACACGAGGGAGACTACCTGGAGTCTGTCGGTGAGTGCCCTAGCACTGGAGGCAGCTGGTTAGAGCCTTTGCTGGTCCCTGCTCTCCCTGGACCATTGGTTGTGTGAGAGGCAAGGAAAGGGGTAGAGATGATGCAGCAAGAGACTTTGAGTCAGTTCCTTTTTGCTGCCCACCCATGGTGGGTGCTGGCAAGTCCTCTGGTGCCAGAAGAAGCTGCTGTGCACGGTGCAGGGTGCTCTGGGTGCTGCCATGGAGGATTTGTGCAGCTGTAGTGTCACAGATGTACCAGAGCCAGGGGAGATGTGGGGACAAGTGGTGGGTGGGATGGCTCACCTCCTGTCCCTGAGTGAACTGGGACTCTTTGGGCTGCAAAAGCTCTGGCCGGGGTGGGATGTGGTTGCCCAGTGCTCTTTGGCTGTGAGCCCAGGCAGCACCACGAGCCCTGCTCTCTTCTTGCAGTCTTTATCTACTCCATGCCTGGGTACAAATGCAGCATCAAGGAGCGCATGCTCTACTCCAGCTGCAAGAGCCGGTTGCTGGACACTGTGGAGCAGGAATTCTGCCTGGAGATAGCCAAGAAGGTAAGTGCAAGCTCACCTGGAGGTGACACAGCAGAGACCTGTGCTGGGCATCTGTGCTGCGGCCTTGGTTCAGCCCTGCTGATGGGCTCAGGGAGCTGGGTGCCCCAGGGAGCTGCTAACCTCCGCTTGCTGCTCCTGGGCACAGATTGAGATTGATGATGGAGCCGAGCTGACAGCAGAGTTCCTCTACGAGGAGGTGCACCCCAAGCAGCATGCCTTCAAGCAGGCCTTCGCCAAGCCCAAGGGCCCCGTGGGAAAGCGGGGACAGAAGAGGCTGATCAAGGGGCCGGGCGAGAACGGCGAGGACAGTTAGATCCCAGCACCGGGCGGCGAACGGACAGCAGCCCCGCGGCGCTTCCCGGCTTCCTCTCCGCTGGTCAGGGGATCTTTCCCTCCGGCTCAGCCTTCTTCTTTTCCCTTTCTTTTTTCCTGTTTCATTCCTTTTTTAAAGATCAGGATGGCTTCTTGCACCTGGGGGCAGAGCGATGGGGAGGGTTCAGGGGGTGTTGGTGTCTCTTTTCTCTGCGTCCCGGTTGAAGCCCCAGGGCTGCCGGCAGAGGACAGGAGCAGCAGGGCCGTGCCCCCCAGCCTTGCTCCTGTCCCCCCTGGGGCAAAGCCGCTGCTGTCAATGCCCCGGGGTGACTGAAGGACACGCGTGCCTGCAAGCTGCTCTATGCAAAGGGAAGGGGAGGGTGTCAAGGATTCCTGCTGGAAAAGAGAAAATGCTTCTTTCCCTGCTCCCCTGGGCCCCAGGTTTTGCTTCTCTGTCCCACTCGTGGTGTGCAAGGACCCTCTGCCCCAGAGCTGGAGTGATCCTGCACCCCCTGAGGGTGCGGGCAGGACCCCTCACTGTGGGGTGAGCTTTACTGGCACAAGTGTGTCTGTGGGACAGGCCAGTGGGAGGTAGATCTCCCCTGAGTACTGAGCTCAGTCTCGCCCTGGGAAGAGGTCATTCTACCTTTGGGCGATGTTTGCATCCCTTTTTGACCTCAGCCCCATCCCTATTTGGGATGGGAGCTGGGGGCACCTCAAGCCCTGGTGTCTTCCCTCCACGTGCCCCAACCCCCACCATCACCCTGGGTTTGCTGCTGGCTCTGGACTAAGGGAAGCCCCACGTCTTAAAAATGACATGGGCTATCCCAAATCCTCATGTGGGGAAGTGTGACAGCCCTGCTTGCCCCCCCGGGGCCATCCCTAACCACCGAGAGCCATCATCGGCTCGTTGCTGTGAGTTAGGCCTCAAGGGCGGGGGGTTAGGGGGAGAGCACCTTGCTGCTGGGTACTAGAGAGGGCTTGAAAGCCACTCGCCTGCCCAGGAAGATGGAAACAGGGTGGAGGAAACCTGCCCTCTGCTTTCCTGCTGCCGTGCTGAACGTGCCGCTGTTGCCTTGACCTCGGCGGAGTGGGCGGTGTGGGGAGTGAAGCTGGGGGGAGCAGAGCACACTGTACTGAACGCTGTATTTTCTAAAGAATAAAGTATTTTTAAAACAGTCTGATGCTCTTTGGGAGTCCCCTGGCTTCCCCAGCTTTGGACATTGAGCAGCTGCGAGCCACGGAGCCGCAACGTGCATTGCTCGGACATTGCAAGCAGGGAGCCAGCAATCGCTGCAGCCTCCCTGCTGTGGTCACAGGGGTTCGGGACAGCCCTTCACTGCCTGGCACAGCTTCAATGCTGGGCCCCTCCAGCACTGTCTAGAGCCTCCCTACTCAGCCCTGCTGCTTTTTGTTTTGAGGGCTGGGGAATGTTTTGCAAGGCTGCTCTGCCCCTGCCTGGGAATGCTTCTCTCTTGGCCGTGATGAATCCCTGCCTGGTGAAGGGGAGGGAAAGGGGGAGGGAGGATGCTGAACTGTTAGGAAGGCTGTGGACTCTGCACACCTTCCTCATACCACTTGCCCAGGGCAAGGCCGAGATTCCCATGCTCCTGGGAGGGAAACCAAACCCCACATCTCCCTCCATGTGAGCCACCACCCTGCCAGAGCTCTTCAGCATCCCCAAAAAAGACCAACAGCCAACATCTAACTGCAGCTGGGCTGTGGGGGTCTGAGTTTTCCAGCAGTGAGTCCTGTTGGAAAAGTAGGGAAGCATATCCCAGCTGTAACACAGTCACTGAGAGCTGCCAACAGAGTCTCAGCTGCCATTTGGACAGAGCCTTTTCTCTGATCTATTGTGGTGGGTTGAGTAGGTTTCCCAGTGGACCAGCCTCTTGCACCAGGACCACCTGGGCATCAAACAAGTTCATGCAATGAGCCTGGTGGGGTGTGCACCATGAAGGGCCCAAGATGAGATGGGTGATTGGGAAGGTGGCTGGAAAATGGGGAAAAAAAATGTTTAGATTAAAAAAAAATCAAAGGAACAAAACTCCAACCCCAAATGAATTTCCCTTTGGCAGAGAGGATGCTGGTACACAGGGAGCAGCCTCTGTGCCTGAGAGCTGCCTCTGCATTTAAATGCTTAGCAGTCCTGGGCTGATGCTATCAGCACTGTTTGATGAGCTCCTTCATCTTCTTCTTCAGATCCTGCTCACCTTCTGTGTTTGGTAAATTTAAAACCTGCCCAACAGTTACAGGGAGTGAGGAGTGTCCCCCACTTCTCACCTTGCCAGCACAGCCACCCCCAGATGAAAGCCTCTGCTGTGCTAAAGGATAACTGCACAGGGGAGATGACCAGGAGCAGCCCAAAGGCTGCAAATCCCCAGACAGGCTCTCATCCCACCCTGCCTAATCCTACCCCACTCCATCCTCCAGCTCATTCTCTATCTTCTATCCCATCCTGTCCTCCTCTGTCCCAGACTATCCCCATCTTGCCCCCCTATCCCATTCATTGCTGCCTGCTCCCCATCCCATCCTATCTTACCTCAACCCAGCCTATCCCTCCTGTCCCACCCAATCCTGCTCTGCATCCTCATCTGGTGTAGGTGTCCATGGACGGGTGCAGGCAGGCAGCACAGTGCTGAGGGCAGTCTGACTCTGCATAGCCCTCAGCCTAAGCTCCACAGTGCTGGTCACCCATCCCATGCCTTCCTTGTCCCAGCTGTAGATCTGGGGGCCCAGGGGGATGCTATATGAGGTGGGAGGCTGTTAGCTCTGCTGTGGAAGTTTGAGGATGAAGGTAGCCAAGAAGCATAGCTGCAAAGTGGAGTCCCTGGTGACTAACAGTTGGCAAGAACAAAGGGGTTGACATGAGGGAATCTCTGCTGCTTTGGAGCAGGATGTGTCAGGGAAAAGGATTCTTCCTACTGGAGCTGCTGTTCCTGCGTTGCAGTCGCCCAGGGAGCAGGAGCCACCCTATCCCCAGGAGAGAAGAGCGAGCAAAAACAAGCCCCTGCTGGGCAGGCAGCTGCAGGTGAGTGTGGCTGAGCATCCCTACAGCTGGCCCAAGCACTCAGGTATTTTAGGACTCATAGATGAGGGTTCATGAGCTCCAAGGCAGATGAGCAACAGGGAAAAGGCTGGGAGCAAGATGCTTTCCCTACAGGATTCCCAGGCAAAAAAGTGCAAATTGCAAAATCCCAGAAGAGATCATCCCTCCAGCTTCTACCTTCCTGAGAGCTGAAGTGGAGGATCTGCAAAGGGGTTACACCTGTTTGTAAGCTGATTATGTGAATTGTAGGAGTGCCAGAAACCACAGGTGCCCATGGGAAAGGGATATGAGCCCTCACCCTCTCAAGAGCTCCACACCCTGCCTCAAACCCTCTCTGGTATTGGCAGCCTGCAGGGAGGAAAGTGAAGGAGGTCAGGAGTGAAAGGTTTTTTACCCAAGCAGGTGAGTTTATCTGGCATTGTGCAAGTCTGGGGGGGGTGTGGGTGGGGAGGAAGGAGCCTCAGGATAATGGTTTGAGATAGCTGGAAGGTGGCTGGGACATAGAACGTTCAAAGTAATTGGGACACCAGCCATGCTGGTGCTGGGCTAGCAGCTCTGGGCCTGGACCTTCCTTTGCATTAGGCTGTGAGGTCTTCTGCTTAGCACTACCTGCAGCCTGGCTGATGTCTGTCCAAACTCCAGCAGTTTGTGGTGAGTCTCCATAAGCATCCCCCAAGCCAACTGCAGGCAGAGGGCAGGAGACCCATTTGCAATCCCCTTTGTAAAGAGCCCCCTGCTGCTCTTCCCTGGGGAGTAGCAAGCACAGGTATTGTGCACTCTCCTCCCCCTGCGTGCCTCACCCCATGCCTGCCAAGAAGTGGATTTCCTGCCAAGGTGGACAAACCAGGCAGTGGAGGGAGGGCTCCTGTGCTGGAGCTGGTGGGACCAGCCTGCAGAAGGGTGGCTGCAGCATCCCTTTGCAAGCCCTCACCAAGGGTGGAGATTCAGAGCAATGGCTCTTGCTGGGGTGCATGTGTGCGTGCCTTTGGGAAGGGTGGCTCCTCCTCAGCCCCTAAGGCCTGGCACCTCCCTGGGAGCAGCAGCCGCAGATCAGGCTCTGCTAGGGATCAGGGGACAACCCATATTGTGGGGCTCACTTGCTGCCTTCTGCTCCCTGTGAAGAAGGGCAGGGCCTAAGAACTCTGACCTCTTGGATGTTTCCCTGCATTAACATCTTGTTTCTGCCTGGATCACCACATTTTGTCTGTCCTATTGCTGTCTGTCCCTCCAGGCAGGGGCATGAGCAGTCATTCCTGATGGTTTAATTCTTAGCTGGTGTTGTAAATTATCTAAAAGCAAGTCTCAGTTCAAGGCATAAGCCCAGACTGATGTGGGGCTAGGTGGCCCACGTGAAAGAAGGAAAAGCAGAAGACTCAGACCTGTGATGTTGTTTGATATTCAGGATGAGACTTGCTGTGTGTATCCACCTGGAGCCCACAAGAGGTGATGGCTCACCCAGAGCCAAAGCTCAGCCTGGGTTTTTCAGGAGTACAGCATGGGTTTGCTTTTGGGAGCAGGAAAGGAAAAGTCTTTCAGGGTCTGGACACACCCTGAGAGAAGTGCCTCAGGCAGGAGCCCCTTCCCTGACCTGCAGTCGTTGGGGAGCTCATGGGGCTTTTAAAGCTGTGGCATGGGGAACGGATGTGGGCCATGTGGTAGGAAACAGGATAGATTTAATGGCTGAAGGTAGCAGCAGGAAAAGCAGGAGGTAGGAATGGGTTTCAGGGCATTTATTCACCTGCAGGACTCTTGTTTCAGCAAGGGGCAACTGGGGCATGATAAGGCCAGAGAAAGCCTCTTGCATCATGGGGCAGCAACAGCCCAGTGGCTTGGACAGCATCCTCCCTCTCTGCAGCAAAGTGCTGCCAGTGGGAGAAGCTGACTCCAGCCTGATGGGCTATTTTTAGTCCAGTTCCCTAAAGAAACAAATGTCATGAGCTCACCATGCTGCTTTCCTCCTCGTGGACTGAACTCGTGGGTTATTTCCAAACATCTACATCACATGGCAAGGGGCTTGGTGGAAAACTGAGCCCCTCAAAAGTTTCCTGAACATGAGCAGCTTGCTCATTAGCAGTCTATGCCCCATGGGACTTTGCTGCAGACAGGGGTGGAGAGGGGATTGAGGGGATGGAAGGCATCACAGCCTGTCTAGCCTAGCATGTGGCGCCGGCCATGGCAGGAAGGGCATTCTCTTGATCTGTCTTTCCCCTCTTTGCACTCGGGATGCTGTCACTGTCCCTATACTGCCTGAGTTTCTCCATTGTGCAAATAGGCTGAGAGGTGGAGGAGGGTTTGAGTTTAGGGCTGTGTGGTGTTCAGCTGGAAGAATTATTTTTTCCCAGCCAAATGCTGGCAGTGGCCTTACAGCTATGTTCTCACTTGCTTACTCTGCCACTGCCACAGACCATTCGTCTCAGGCTTTAAACATCTTTTACTGATTACTTCCTCTATTATTTTTCCAGAAACCAAACTAAAGTTTACGTAACCATCCCCAGTTATGCAATCCACCATTCAAGCTTTGTTTGCTGGGAAACAATACATGTCTGGTTTTTCATTCTTTGCTCTTTGCACTGGGGGGTGTGTGTTAAAAAAGTTATCCTTCCTATGTGTCATTGGATTTGTCTTCTTTTGCAGTTAAGTGATGGATTTCTGCTGGCCTCTGACTCCACGCTGGTTCTGCATTCACACCCTTGTTTGCCAGTACCAGAACTGAAGGTAACTTGTCACATCTGATGTTGATGGGTGTGGATGTACCAATTGCCCTGTGCCAAGCTTTGTTGTGCTTCTGTAATTTTCAAAGGATGCTAGCCTTGAATCTTGGGATTTAGCTCTCTTCTGGGACCAAATACGAATAACTTCTGAAATTTCTGAGAGCTGGACCCTTTCCATCCTATTTCTTCTCTGCTTTCAGAATGTAAAGTAGTTGCTATAAAAACTAGAAGTTTGGCTTATGAACAGGTATGTAACATGAACTGGGTCAATCCTGAATCCCTTCAGTGAAGAAACTAACAGCCCAGTAACCTTGCACTGTCAGATTATAGCTGTGCCTCACACAGCAGCACAGCACAGGTTGCCATCCCATGCACATGTATCACTCACAACAGCACTTGGCAATGGCACATTAGGGACACTTCTAGGAGAGGCTGATGCAGGATCTGTGGATTTCACTTGATGATGTCTCAAAGCTAATACAGTACTAGTCTAAAGCATAGAGACCAGCTGTGTTTCAGAGGTGCATATGTATCCAGTCCTAGGCCATGAACTGCTCATGGTGAGGCAGACAGGGTACAATGATGTGTTCTTCCTGGAGCAGTGCTCAGCCTGCCTCAGTAGGATCAGGATAATGTCACAGCATGTGAAAGCAAATCTGCTTTAATCAGCTGTGCAGAAGACGATGATCTGGTGGCTGGGTTTGAGCATGCCAGCTCATGAATGGCCTTGCTTAGCAACAGTGCAACACTGCCAGCTTAATCCTATAGCTTCCTCTCTCCCACACACCTGCACAGGGCTGAGGCAAAGAGCTTTTTAAAAGTAGCTTGACTGCCTGGGATGTCAAACATTTTAGTAAGAATTCCTCTGAGAAGGGCAGTGTGCTTCAGTACATGCAAAACTGACTCCCAGTGGGTGGAGCTGATGGGTTTGTTTAACTTGAGCTTCTGTCTCTGCAACCTTCCTAAACAATTTCAGCATGCCTGTGAGCAGGACAGCACCAGGCAGTGCCAGATTGGCTTGCTGCATATAGAAAATAAGAGTACTTGGACAAAGTAGCTGTTTAGTGCCTTGTGGAAGCTTGTCTGGAGCCATTATAGGCTGTATATGAAGCACGTAGTTTAGTGCTTTGCTCTTGCTTTTATACCAGTGTTGGCCTCCAAGTAAATGCATACCCCTACAAAATTAATTCCTCCTGTTCAAAGCAGGCCCTGGCTCTTCTTAAAGACAATGGCAACTAGGCAACAGGTCCAGGTTTTCAGAGTAGTAAAAGCAGCACTGATACTCTTACAATGACTGATGTCTGAGATCTACTAGCATTTTACTAAGAAACAACTTTCAGACTGAAGCCAAGAGCTGATCATGCAGGCTTGGAGCAAGACAGCCAGCCAGAGGCAACTTGCATTTTACTCACTGTAGTGGTAAATATGCCCTCCTCCCCCAGCCACTCCACCACCCTGCCACATCACTCAGTAAACCCCACTGGCATTTCTTTCCTCTTAATAGTGAGCACCACACTAAATACCACAGCAGGAATAGCTGTGGACAAAAGGACCAAGGAAGAATGTGGCAGCAGGGGGAGATAGAATGTAGAAGAACAGATTCTAATTGCCTGCCTCCAAAAATATGGGTGCAAGCTTATTACACAGCAGTTCTTGAGCAGCATATGCTTTCAATGTGCATGTGATACTAGATACTGCACGTTTTCAACAGCTCTCAGGTAAAAAGCTCACAAGAATAAATACCAAGTTTCCACCCTTTTAGCACACCAGCTTTTGGGACCTAGTAAGGAGACAGTACTTCAGCTGAAGGGCAGTAAGGTGCAGACTGTTTATTCCAACCACTGACTCTTCAAGTTTCACTTCTAGAAGATAAACAGAGAAACAAACTCAAGTGGGCATACTGGCTCTAGAAATTTATTTTCAGAGCTTAATGCTTAAACTGTGATTAAAATACTTAAGCAGTGTAAAAATACTACTGACTGGGTACTGGAATTAGACAAGATACAGCTAACACCATTACTTTCATGCACTGACAGATACTAGTTTGCTCATGCCACTGAAGTAGGATCTTTCCCGTTCACTCATCACTTCAAAATGTAGAGGTCTTCTACAGAAGTTACATTCAGCTGACGAATGTGGTTTTAGCTCCAGACCAACATCCTTCCATGTAGCCAGCAGTTTTTCTGTTATGAACAGAAAAAGTCACTAAGATCAAAACTTAAGACAAGAGGTTGCTTGAGAGAAGCAGCAGCAGCGTCCACATCCCTCATTTGCTAGGAGAGCAGGTAGAACACGAAATCACTGTGACATGATTTTCCTTGAGCAAGGTGACTGGGCTGCAGCTAAGTTTCAGCTATCCTTATACTACCTCTGACAGGATCAAATAAGTTACTTTCCCTGGGGAGATCAGTGCCTAAGGTTAACAGCTCAGTCAAGAAGGGCAGAATTCTTTGGATCCCATGTAACAAATTAAGATTAGTTTGGGCAGTGCACGAGCAGGGTGGTGACAGAACAGCACTGCCAGTGCACGGTCAGTTCTTGGCCTTCTCAGGTCATGCTCAAAGCATGCTCAGTGCAGAACTACGTGCTATGTATGCTGAAGTGGGAAGACACTGTTCAGCTAGTGACAGTACTCCCTAGTCTCAATTTCAGTACAAAGACTGCAGAGTCAACCCAGTATTTTCATTGCACTGATGCAGGAATCCACTCACCAAGAAAATAACTCATCATCTGCGGGGTGTGGTGAGGCGTAGGGGCAATACGTAGCAGTTCTTCTCCACGGGGAACTGTGGGGTAGTTGATTGCTTGGACATAGATGCTGTGTTGGCTCATCAGTTTGTCACAGATCTCAGTATTTTTAGCAGCATCTGCAACCTAAAGTTCAAAATTAATTTACAAAAAACACAACACAACCATGCACAGTGGCAAAATCATCAGCCCCACCTGGCTAGCCACAAGAACCACAGGTCTAGAGAGTCTTCCTTGTGCTACTCCAATGGGCACATACACAGAAGAGAGCTAAGTTTGTGCTGTAGACCCCACTCTGGGCATAGGCTCTATACCAAAGTTCTTCCTAGATTGTTACCAGCTTTCTTCCTTCCTGCATACTGTTAGACTGTGGGTTTCATACCCCGTTGCTCTGCCTCACCACGTTTACAGCAAGCTGAGGTCAGCTAAAGCCAGGCTCCTAGCACATCATTGCCAATTACTAGGGCAGTTAACATTCACCAAAGTTCAAACCTAACACCTGTAAGTGTAATGTCATGGTTGTGAAAACAGGCACCATTGTCCTGTGTCAATAGCACCCCAAGTACTCACCCTTATTGGAATGATGTGACTAGGGCAGTGCACTACAGGAAGCCCTGCATCCATCAGCATCTGTCTCATGAGTTTCACATTACGTTGGTGCTGGCGCCTCAGAACTTGTCCCTCTGCACTCTTCAGGGTTCTGACAGATTCCAGGGCACCAGCCAGGAGCATAGGTGGCAGGGATGTGGTGAAAATGAAGCCAGCAGCATAGGAACGGACAGTGTCTATCAGAGAGCTTGTACTGGAGATGTATCCTCCTACACAACCAAATGCTTTGCCTGGGGAAACAAAAAGGCAACCAAGCTTATTCCTTCCACTCATGAGAATGGCACCAAAGTATTAAAACCTTTCACTTGAAGGAATGAGTTGTGACTACATACTTATGTATTCATGGCAGACAACTCTAGCACCCCTCACTAATCTTGTATTTACTCAGCACGTGACAGCTTTGTAAGCCAATCCTGGTAATGTGGATCTAGTTATTACACAGCAAGGAGAGCTCAAGACTCTCACAAATATACAGGTTCTGACTGAGGAAGATCTTATAAGCCAAATCACCAAGCACACACTTCAGTAGTGACCCTAAGTGATCAACACTAAGTCTCTCAGCAGATTTAAAATAATCTGGTTCCAGAGATGCTAGAAATAGCTTATGCTCCTAAGAGCAAACAAGAGTCCCCCTTTCCAAATGTTCAGGTACCAGAACACAGCTGCAGAGAGAAGTAAGCTGCCTAGCAAATGTTCGTCTCCAATAGGGTGAAACTCAAGGTTGTAAGTTTCAAAGTCACAAAATTCCTAGCAAGTTTTATTTACATTTTGGAAGGTGTTTAAACCACTCTCCAATTTGCAGCAGTAAACTTACTCCTAAACCCGCATTCTACTCAGACAATAGTAGTTGCCTCAGTGCTTGCCAAATCTCTTTACATAACTCCCCATCTCAGGTTTCTAGATTAGGAGCACTCTGCTGCACATAAAAGAACTAAGTACTACTAAATATAGAGTTCTACCCTACTAACACTCTCACCTGAATTTATTCTAGAGTTGTATAATATGCCACTGGAGGGCTTCTTGCTAGCTTGTTTAAAGGTAAATCCCAATGTTAACTTAACAGATTTGAGGCAGTACAAGGAGCTTAATGCAAGCTTTTCAAACTGCAGGGCACAGTCAAATCCCCTGGGCTTTCTGAAAAACCCTTGCCCCCAGCAGCCTTTTAGCAAGTTCATTTGAATAGACTGATTGAGTTAACCCACTTAATTTTATCTAGTCAGCAGCTTTGCTGCCTTAGCTTCTGTAGAAGTGCCAGACCATGCATACCAAGCGTTCCAGAGATGATGTCCATCTTGTGCATGACTCCATCCCGGTCTCCTATACCACCACCTCGAGCTCCGTACAGCCCTACAGCATGTACTTCATCCACAAAAGTGATTGCCCCATGCTCGTGGGCCACATCACACAGCTCTTCCAGAGGACAGACTGCACCTAGGAACCAAAGCAAGAGACCAGCAGTTTAGGATTCCCTGTTCTTTGATTGGGTAAAACACCAGAAGCACCCCCAAGCACCAGGCACTCCAGAAAACTGTTGTCATGTAAATCCTGTAGCTCTGTGCACTTCTAGACCTAAACTAGAGGTGATTTAAGCACTAGCCACTCTGAAAGGAGAGAGCAGAGTTTGATGTCAACTTACCATCCATTGAGTGGACAGTTTCAAATGCAACAATTTTAGGGGTAGATGGATCAGATTTCTTCAGGAGTTCTCGAAGGTGGTTGACATCATTATGCCGAAATATGTGCTTTGGCACCCTGCTGTTACGGATCCCCTGGATCATGGAGGCATGGTTTCCAGAATCAGAGTAGATCTCACAGCCTGAGGAAATAGCCCAGTTACAATACAAGCATAGAAAGTGTCAACTGATTCCAAGCACTCCTGGATGTATGGAAGTGTTCAGGTGCCAACGGTACCATGTTCTAGAAAGTAATGCTCTTGATTTAAAGTGCAAGTTAAAACCCACGGAGCAAGAATAATACTTATGTAACACAAATGTGAGCTTAAGGAAACAAAGACAGGTTTTTCCAAGTCCTTAATGTTTTTATTTAACTCTCCTAACTTAAGTTAGAGAGAAGTTCATATCCACATGTTGGGGAATGCTAAATTCCTGCTGCCTTTCAAGTGGCACTTAAATGCCAGAGCGTTAGACTATGTGCCTTCTGCCCAATTCCTTCTATAATTCCTGAATCTCCATAGGCTGCTACTACAATTTGCTCAAGTTAAGCATAACTTGGATAGAGGATAAATCCCTCCTCCACAGCCATACTTTGCTGATTGATTAGGACAAACCCTTGCCTTGGGTAGCCATTTGTAAAATGTACTGCCAACTGCCTAGGGCAAGGCTGTGTTTCAGTGTTAAATAGCAGGTTTAGTTTGAGATCTCACCTGGCAGCATCTTAGCTAGAGTGAAGAGAGTGGAGTCGTTGGCTACAAAGCATGATGAGAACAACAGTGCTGCATCTTTTCCATGGAGATCAGCTAGCTCTTTTTCCAAGTCAACATGAAATTTACTTGTCCCTGAAATATTTCTTGTGCCTCCTGCTCCAGCACCATGTTGTTTCAGTGTATCCCTAGAGAGGGCCAAAAGAGAGGCATTAGCACTGCTATGTGACATGACTGAAGCATTGCTGCTGACAACATTATAGTCCATAATCAGTATTGTGCTAAAAAGGGACTGGCTGCAAAAAGCAGCTGTTAGGTTTAAGATATTTGAGCAAACTCAGCTTACTGGACCCCAAGTTGCAAAGAAATCAGTTACCAAGTGCAGCTGCAATATACCATCCAGTTTATCTGGTAACATTTGACAGCTTCTAAGGAAAACTCAAGGAGCAGGGCCAGTGACTGACAGAGGTTGTGCAGCCCTGGAACTACGTACTTCACTATTTACCCTAGCTGAAGAGTATAAGCTTAATTATCTACCAAGAAGAATATCAGAAGCATCTTATGGGGCAAAACACAGAAATCAGTTCTTCAGAAGCCTTCTCAGAAAAGCTTCTGCAGGGCACTACAGCCTGCGATTGCCTCATACTACAGTGCTACTCACATAACTGCTCCACAGACACGAGGGTGACGGCTCATCCCCAGGTAATCATTGCTGCACCAGACAGACACCTCTTTCTTGGTGATCAGAGAATCAGTGTAGTCATCTGCCATGGGGAAGATCTGTGCCTTCCGGTTCACTGTTTTGAACACTCTGTAGGTGTGATCCTTCTTCTTTTCATCAATCTTCTTCTCAAAGAACTGATCATACTGGAAGGTGGATACAGCTGAAATGAGACAGAGACTTAAGCACAAAGGAAATAACCACAAGAGAACAGGCCCGTGGGGGGCTCAGTCAGGCAAGCTTACATTTTGGCAAGTTATCCTGAAGCAGATGAGAGACACTTTCTGGTCTCTGCTTCAGCACAATATCCTTAAACTTCTTAAGCAAGTCACTCCTCTCTTCTCCCTCCAACTCAGTGGCCCTCACCGTGGAAGTAGTTGGTATTTTGGCAAATTCTGTACCTGCAGACATTGTAATGAGTTCCAGAGAATTCAATCAGTTCAAAATGAAGTAAGCTGAGTTCAGCAAAGCAAACGTTTCAAGTAACTTTAACTCTTTGTTCTTTAGTAAGCAAGTGCTGGAATCCACAGGTTCCTGACAGGATCAACTACTTGTCTAGGGTTTTGCATTGTATAAGACAAAAGGAAAGTCTTACTAATTAATTACATGTATATTGGTTACAACATGTGTCCTTATGACACATTTGGTTCACCATGACTCAGAGAACCTTCCATGGAAGGACAGCCCTTCCATATCAGGACTGTAAGCTGGACAACACTCTTTAGTTCTATAAACAAAGAAACATTCCTACTTCTTTTCCAGCTAGTGTGCTAGTACTTGCCTAGCACCACAACCTAGTTTCCTCCACCTCTAGATATATCATTTTTATCCATAGGCACCTCAGTAAAGCTTTCTTCAGTTCTAAGCATCTACTTTGGGTGTGAGCAGAACAGCTCAAGTCACACATTTAGAGCTAGTACAGGGTATTCCCACACCAAAATGGCCCAGGGGAAACACTCCACAATACTACAGGTATGCCACCGGCACCTACATTCTGCAACAGCTTTTTGCTGAAGGCTCCCATAATCCTACTCAATCATTTAAGTGGTGACTGTTGTATTTGTCACACTACAGGGCCAAGTCAGGCAGCAGAAGTTCTGGGGAGGTACCAACCCTTCAGCCCACACAATACATACCTTTCCTGTCTGCTTGCATTTCCTGCACATCCTCCTGGAGCTCTAGGCTAGCTTTGCAGAAGACATTACTGTTCTTGTGATTCATCTGAGCTGCCAGGAATGGGCATTTGGAAGCAGAGCCATGGCTACTTCCAGCAGGTGGATGGCCAGTAGGTAGCTGGGTTCCATCTGTATTCTGTTTGGACACCTCTTTGGCATTTTTTGCCTCTAAGGTGAGGGGAGAGAAAGGAAAACACTTCAGCTTCATTGTTTTCATTATGTGGTCTTAAGCTCTTCTATCCATTACTCTCAAAATTTGTTTGGCATAAGCCATTCAGAACTCCTTAACTTGAGCAATTACATGATACATCACTCACACAAGCAGAAAATCCCAGTAACAACCAAGAGATGTTTGAGGGAAAGACCCAGCATCTTGCTTTTGCTCCCAAAGGGGAGATTTTCTCTTCTGGAGTTGGGCTACTCTCAGCCACAGTCCTTCCTCTGCTGCCAGTCTCTTTTCAGGGGTGCCCAGTAATAGGGCAAGGTAAAACAGGTACGAGCTAGAACACAGGAGGCTGCACCTCAACTCGAGGAGACGCTTCTCTGCAGCAAGGGTGAGTGCACTGGAACAGGCTGCCCAGAGAGGTCGTGACGTCTCCCTGTCTGGAGACTTTTAAATCCCCTCTGGGTGCGTTCCTGTGTGATCTACTCTTGGTGATCCTGCTCTAGAGGGGCAGTTGGACTCGATGACCTTTGGAGGTCTCTCCCAACCCCGAACGTTCTGCTCTTCCCCGACGGACCAGGGTGAGACCCCAGGGAATGTTAGCGGGTGGGGTGGAGAGCTGCTCAAGTGGAAGAGGCCCCAGCTCTGAGACTCAGGATCACCGATCCCCAAGCAGAGCTGGCTGCGGGACAACCGAACATGCGATTTCCTACTTGTGCTCACGTTTAATTACCTGAGACAATTAAACGGACTAAGCAACCCTTCTCTTGGAGCTGCCTATTCCAGAAGCTTCCTTCTGTATCTGAGATCTGTATGTAAAGGTGACTAGGTTTGTCCTTTGGACACCGTGACCCAGCCCGGCGCCCCGCCACCCATCCCAAGCGTGGTCCGTGGCTCCCCTCTGACCGTACTCACCCGGCCGGGTCGTGGGGGTCTCTTCCTCCGCCTGCTGCCCGCGGGCTGCGGACGTGGCCAGGGCGCGGGCGGCGGCTGGGGGCGATGCCTCCATCATGCGGGGGCAGTGCTGGGCGTAGAGGAGCAGGGAGGGCCCGGCCTTCTGCAGGAAAGCCTGCGAGACACGGGCCAGGAACGGGCAGCGCCGCACCACCGCCTCCATCTCCGTTCGCCGCCTGAACGACACTCGACAAGGAAGTCACCGGCAAAGGCGGAAACGAGATCCCGAGAGCGGGCACACACCCGGCCCCGGCCCGCTCCGCCGCTGCCTATATAGCCCAGCCAGACACGGCGCAGGCGCGTTGCGGCTGCTCCTCGCCACGCTGCGCAGGCGCGGAACGGGTGGCGTGGAGCTGGAGCTGCCTGGCTGCGGTTGCTTGAGGGGGTTCAAGGAGCGGAGCGGTTCTTGGGGGTTCTGTGAGCTACCAGCAGAGCCCGAGGACCGTGAAAGGGCTCACACGATGCTAGGCTGCTCTCGTGGGGCGGAGGGGCCCCGGGTGGCTCCCGGGGAGCTGTGAGAAGCCGGAGCGAGCTTGGCCGGCTCCCGGGGTGTTGTGAGGGCACGGAGGAGACTGCCGGGCCCCTCTGAGGGGACAGAGAGGAGCGTCCAGCCCGGGCTCTGTGAGCAGAAGCCCCGCAGTAGGGGCATGAGCCCCAGGGGAAGAAGCGGCAGATAGTGGCGCTGCTCAGAGTTTCCTCTCGGTTCTAGCCTACCCCACGCACGTTTTCCAGAAGTATCGGAGTCCGTACCCGCAGGACAGTGGATGCGGGGACCTTGGTGTGGCTGCTCGTTGACAAAGAGGAGCCGAGCTGTAAGTCAGCGGTGCGGGGGACCCGGCGCTCCTCACACGCACCTCCTGTGTCTCCCTCAGCACTGCTGGGGCGCAGCACGTTCTGCCCAGGGGCTCAGAAAGCACCGGGTGGGCTCACTGGTGGCGGTGGGACCCTGAACCCCTCTCGTTCGACACTGAGTCGAACAGTTTCTCTGTCGGCGATGGGTCAGGCTTCCACTGCTGCGTTTTTGACGCGTGGCGCCGTTGCCCCAGGGTTTGACGCTAAGGCTCTGGTAAGAACGACAGCAGCAAGTGAAAAGCCTGCATACCCTGGCTTGCACCGGGTAGTAAAGCTTGTTTGTTTAGAAGAATATTTGCGTAGATGGATATAATAATCATAAATACATTTACATAAGCATATACAATTATATATAGAACATAAAAGGAGCTCTCCTTATATATCTGAGCTCCAGTAGGTACCCATTACTGGAAGCATGCACTGGCTGCTGAAGGGTGGGAAGAATGGAGAAGAATGACGATACCACATTCTTCTCCTCATCTTACGAAACAGACATTTCACAGAAGGCAGGATTTGGGCAGGAAAGTGCCTCCCTCGGCCCAGTATCCCTCATCCTGACTCAGGCACTTGGAGGCAGGAGTGATTTTTGTAACAGGTGCAGAGTTTTAAGGAGAGCGCTTTTAAAGCTCCCTCCTACTTGACTTGCCTGTTGTCACTTGTAATTGCTGGAAGGTGCTCCTAGTAGAATGATTAGGGAAAGAGGAAAGCTGCTTAGGACTGTGGTTGCTGAATTGGAAGTTTGCATACAAAAGGCACTTAGAAAGTATTTGTCAGTATTTGCCTGTTGTAAGTTAATCTTTAGATAACCTTTCTGTTGGGGAGCAGGGTGAAGACCAGCAGGACCCTTCTCTCTTCACTGCTGACTCCAATGATTGCTGCAGTGTGCAGACTTTGTGATCTGAATGAGTAGATCAAGAGGAAGGCAGCCTTAAACCACAGTCAAATGGCAGACTTGCTGCCAACTCCCAGTACCGTACTAAGCTCCAAGGTAGGAAATGGGACAGACTTTTGCCCTTATCTACTCATTGAAGTGCCCTGCAACAAAGTAGCTAGGACTTGACAAAGCAGAGCATGGGATTTAGGGTTTAGTGCAGCTGTAAACACATTTCACTTCCTGCTTACTGGGAACTAAAGACAACATTGTATAGTAAGTCTTGGTGCTTAGACCTTGAACGGTTCAATTCATGATTCCAGCAATGTGGTGTAGAAGTTACCGTTAAGAAAGAGTCTTTCATTAGTGGGCATTGTTAAACTAGAGTTTTGTTTGTTAAATAAGTGATTAAGTGTATGGTATCTGACCTGAGCCTGTGTAGCAGTTATGATAACAACAGTCTTGGTCATTTAGTAATGTGAGAACAGTACTTCGAATTATTACTTCAATTTGCTCATGAAAAGTGCTCTTCACAACTGGCTTTCAGTTACAGTTACAAACCTCAGATATTTGCATTTTGCAGAACACAATAGTTAATTACCACTTGAAGTTTAATGATAGCTGATCTTTAAATTTCAGATTACTGCTAACCCCATTCCCCTTACCCTGAAGCTTTGTATCACATCAGTTTAAAAAATGGCAAACCATCACCCATTGTGCCATGTAAATACCTAACCTGTGTCCTTAGAGCAGAATGTTATGTGTCTAAACCTAAGGGCTTACTCCTGTGCTTCTTGGATTCAGTTCAGATTTAACAACAGAAATGAAGTCCCATATTCTTGGTTTACAGCATGTTACTATTTTTGATCCTTCTCCTACTTCTCCTGTATTAATTCACCATGGCCTTTAACTCAAGGTGACAGGGGGAATATGTGTTTTGTTGTAAGAGGCACCAGAGCAAAGTAGGGTGCAAATGTACCGGCAGAGTACTGCAACACTGCCTGGACACCTGCCAAAAAAATCTGATAATCTTTCTTTATCTTGATAACACCAATATCTTGCCATGTTGCAAGGTTGAGAGATGAATTACGTTAGCCTGCTTTGCTGATGAACTTCAGAAACTCATGGTTCTGTATTCAGGAGTGCATGTGGAGTCAAGCCTGAAGAGCATCTGCTTTTTGCACAAACATCTTTCAAGGCTGAAACCTTGGCTGCGATAGGGAGGTCTCCAAGTGGAGCAGAACTTTCGTCTTTCCTCTCAGGCTTCCCTGCAATCTGTGCTCTTAATCAGACCCCTCAATAACACTTCTTCAGTTTTGGTGAATTTGCCTAACCTTGTAGATGACAAGAATTGCGCAGAGCTAAATAGCAATAGAATGACATTAACTTGACTCTCATCTTGGAGAGCTGCTGAAGGCTGTGAGCTCTGGGATCAACAGAGCAAGGAAAAGTCAGGGTAAAGGCTGTCTTGTCAAGTGCTCTGCCAGTTTCCTCACTTTGGAAATTCTGCTAGACAGAGCTTATATGTTGAAGGTGAAGCAAATACTAATAGAGTAGCCATTAATTAAAATTTCTTAGGGCTTCAGTGGATTAATTAAATGGTATTTAAAGATGCTAATTGTAGCAGCATAGTACCATCTTCCTAGAGGGCTCAGGAGAAACTAGCATGAAGTGCCATGCAAATGCTCTTTGCCATACTCCAGAAGGAGAACTTCAGACTGTGAGAAAGGGCAGCTCACAAGGAACTGGGAGGCCATCCGGAAGGAGAAAGCAGCCCTCTGTAGCCTGTCTAAAGAAGCATGGCATGGAGGTGTGATGGGCAGGGGAGAAGGAATGTCTTCCTGTGAGTATGTAAAGGGCAGAATAGCATGTAATTAAGAAGGAAAATGGTTTAAGCTGAGGGGATAGATCTGGCGTGAGAAAAATATTTGCTCAGCTGGCCATGCCCAACTTTGTGTTGGAAGGTGGATAGCTCCTAGCTGGAACTGCATTTTGACATTGGCACTTGAGATGCTGTGCACCAGAGGAAGCCTGATCTGCCTGGCAAGGCCCCATGTGGTGCAGTGGCAGGGGACACCACTACCCTGAGAGCCTCTCCTGATTTCAGTTTTCCTAAAGCTGCTTCCGTTCTGATGATTTGTTTATATCTTTGCTAAATAAGTTGCAAGAGGGAAAATAAGGTTAAATTCCAGCAATTTAAGAGGTGGATGAGAAGCCACAGAATGTGCCTCTCATGCAGGAATCCCCTGCCACAGGGTGAAGTTGAGTTCTGCAGGTGTCTGAAAAGAGCCCCTGCTGATGGTATCTTTCCACGTTACCAGTTCACTGTGTAGCCTCAGGTATAAGTTACCTTCAGTGTTTCTCTCCTATCCCTCTTTTTTTCAAGCATGGTTTGCCCAACATTCCTGGAAACAGAACTTGATTCATAGATTTGTAGCTTTCATCTGGCCTCACATCTGTCAGCTCTTAGCTCCTTTCATGGAATTCTAATGAATTTTATGCTTTTAAGTGAACATTGAGATACTTCAGTAGAAAAGTTAGAGTCAGAAGTCTCTCTGCACTCAGCCTGCACATTAGCAGCATTTAATCCCTTTTGCCCACTTCTGAAGTCAGAGCTGTGCATGTTCCTAATTTTTTCCCACCCAGTCAATGTCATGAGAGGGGAAGCCAGAAAAAACAATTCTCTCTCCCCATGCGCAGGCCACTGTCTGTATCGAGATCTGAATTTTCCAAGGGAGGGGATGTGATCCTGACATCTGGATTTAATCCAGGCTCAAATTCCAGGCTTAGATCTGAGAACTTCCACCTCTAGGCCTGAGAGCAGCAGTTCTTAGAACTCAGTTTACCTTTTAAGGCAAAACTCAGAATGTGTGATAGTAGCTGCATAGTGAAACATTCTCCCCGTGCTGAATTTCTTCAGCATATTTTCCTCATGTGGATCCAGTGTCATCCTTATATGTCAGAACAGGAAATCTCATTTCTTTATAGGACCCTCTCAATCAATAGAGAGTTTGACCAAGGTGAAAGAGCTGCTGAATGCTGAGGGATGTGTGCCCTGTTGCAGAGTGATAGGCAGCACCTTTCTTTCACAGACACAGGTCAGGCAGGCTTCTTACCCTACCTCATACAAACAAGCACCAAGTTGGTTTCTTCCCCGGTGTAATGGAGCCCTAAAATCCCTGAACTGCCAGGGCATCTTCACAAGAGTATTGGGTCAGGACACTTCTACCTCTCTGCCAGGCCACAGGTGCTGCGCACTGATGCAGAGGAATTTGTTCTCTTGGCAAAATCCCATTATAGGGGTGTTAGGTTCAGTGGAGACAGCAGAAGATGTTGCTGCCTTTATACAAGGTACCTTGCCCTTCTGCTGAAGGGCACCACTCCCACACTGGGGCTGCTGTGCTCTACAACCCATCTGATGAACACAACCATCAGTGGTTTACCCTAACTCCAGATTATCTCCTTGACTTCCACTTGCTTCAGATGTGGAAAATCACACAATGAGCTTTCTTTGTCATCTTGCAGCCTCAAGTTTGTCTTGTTTTGTGCAGCACATGGCAGGAAATGATCCATGAATCCTTCCAGGTACTGTGACCTTTGCCACACTTGCAGTGATTTGCTTTCACATCTTTGTTCCTCTCTCACACAGTTTTCCTCCTGCTCTTAGAAAAGAACCAGTAGGCTCCAACCAGTGTATTTTCAGTTAGGATTGTTGCTGGGCTTCAGCCTGTCATTTTTCTTGCATATCTAAGCCCTCATTTCTCTTCATGGCAGAGACAGTTTAAGAGCTTGAACTCTCGGTGTAGTTGGCAGAGAGCAGAAATACCTTAGAAAAAGTGAATCTGAGTGCTTCCTGTATGAGAGTTTGGGGAAAGAACTTGTCTCTGAAGTCAGAGCTCTCTATCTCTCTGAAATTGGCCATTTCCAGACAGGAATTAAGTAGGTAGCCTGCTCCTTTCTACACAGACAGAGGAAAGAAGTGAGTGTTCTTCATTGGGATTTTAAACACTCCAGGACCAGAGAGACACTCAAGTCATGTTTATATAGCAAAGTATCTTTGCTACACTAGACAGCTCTGGTGACCTCATATCTACGTTGGTTGTGGGCACTGGCAGGAAGGTGCAAGTCAGAGCAGAAGCAGGAGTGTAAAAGTCCTTGAAAACAAGAACTTGACCTACAGCAGTAAAAAATGCTGTGCTGGAACTGATGGGCTGCCTCTTAGTGTCAATGCTGGGACTCCTCTGTCAAGCAGGATGTTGCTAGAAATCAGGCATACCTTCTTCTCTCCCTTTCACCCTGTAAATATGTACTGGTTTTGGCTGGGATAGAGTTAATTTTCGTCATAGCAGCTTGCACGGGGTTGCGTTTTGGATTTGTGATGAAAGCAGAGTTGATGACACAGGAATGTTTTAGTCATTGCTGAACAGTACCAAGGCCTTTTCTGTTTCTCACAGTGCCCTGGCAGCAAGAAGGCTGTGGGTGCATGACAAGTTGGGACAGGATGATCCCAGCTGACCAAAGGAGTATCCCACACCATATCACATAAAGCTCAGCAATAAATGTGGGGGGTTTGTGTGTGTAGATGTGTGGCTAGACATAGGTCAATGGGTATCCCATGGGCCTGCCAAGACTGTAGCATATTCAGGTACCCTCACAACTCAGTCACCCCAGACTCACTTTGACACAGGAAATTAAATCACTTGTGTGAACTGACATCACTTTGCTTGTCAAAATGGACATCCCCTGGCTAGACAGCTTTGTAATCAGTACTGTTGCCTGCAGGTGTACATGCTGCCAGTCTCTTCCCAGTTGTAGTAATACAAATAAGATTACTTTTTCAGCCTGGACATAGAGCTAAAGGGATCCTGTGCAGTGCCACTAGACTCTGATGTCTTTTAGGGAGGATAAAAATGATGGGATTTCAAAAGCCTGTCACCTTAACATGTCAGTTGCAGATGCAGTACACCCACAAGCAAGACTGCTTGTGGTTTGTTTCAGCAAGGGTTTATCCTTCGCTTACGCACCCAGTATTTTAATTTCTTCTGCTGAGATCGACACCTTAGTGAAGAGAAGGAGAAGCATTTCAGAATTAAATACCTGCTGATGACATCAGAAGGTGGGAGAAAATCCCCTTCCTGACTAGACCCAAGCTGGGAATTCCTGTGTGGGTGTTATCTCATGAACATGTACCCAGTGAGGCAAGAGGACTCTTCTGTTCTCTGGGTGGCTTGTCTTCTTATCCAGCTATTTCATAGCATTAGATATTGCTGGTCTTGAGACAGTTTTAAAGCAATCAAGAAGCAGAGGGAAGTGTAAGGCAGTTTTCATCTCTTTTTCCATCTTTATAGTTAAAGAATTATTTGTTCTAGTTAATATTAGTTGCTGTGGTTGTGCAGTCAATAAGTTAGCTCCTTAAAAGAAACAATCCAAAGGGTTGAGAGGGAAATGACCAAGCAGCAGAACAGAAAGATGCCTCACATTTAAGTAGAGATGATCCAGACATGGAAATTGCATGGAAATGTGTGGTAATAGGATATGAAACACCATAGGGCCAAACCCTCTCCCAGGGGAGTGGGAGGAGAGCCTGTGTAGCACCACAGCCTGTGTGGCAGAGCAGAAAACTGGAAGGATGAGCTATGGCCTTCTTGGTGTTCAGCCCCCTCCTCTGCAAACCTTTCCTTCTCCCAGTGTAAGTGTTGTTGTGTTGTGCCTATGGGGCTTGCTGTGCTATTTTGCAATAGCTCTTGTTGCTTAACCTTTGAGGTGCAAGACTTATTATATATAGATTATAGATAAAGTTAGAGGGTAGTGATAAGGTATTAAAATGATAAATGTCAGCAGTAGGGGAAGAAAGAGCCTCTGCTGAAATGTCAAGGGAGGAAATAAGTACATTTTATCACTAAATCTGAGCTTGGGAGCTGCAGACCAGGAAAACTGTGACATGTTGAGGTTATTGTGAGTATAAGAGGCTTCCATTCCTTGTTTGTCTTTGTTCTGAACTCCACAAAAAGCTGGCAAGTGCTCTGTTTGCTCTGTCTTGCAAACAGCCCAAGTCATGCAAAGCTCTGGGCTCTACTTTCAAAGCTTCTGGACCACTCTGCCTGCCAAGCAGCGCAGGCGGTACCAGGAGGAGTATGAGTGAGGACCAGCCAGGACAGCTGAGATGGGAGGTTGTCTAGGGTACAGTGACCCAGCTGGCAGCTTTTTATTCATGTAGTTTATTTGACCTGATGGTTTTGCAGCTGCTTTGGCCACCATTCCAGCTAAGACCTACTGGCTAGAGATTGCTGTCCTGATCAGACCTAATCTTGTCAGGTGTTGGTTTGGTGTGGTGGTAATGGTTAGAGAATGTGTTGCTCTTGTATCTCCAGGAGACATGAAAAAGAACCTGGATTCTCTATCTTCTTTTCAGGAGTCTCCTCACTTAATCAGGCAATTTCTCTTGGAAATGCATATTGTCCAACCTCTGGGGGAAGAAAATGAAAGTTTGTTCTAGGAAATGTCCTAGAAAGAGAAGTGCAAACATTGCATAACAAAAAAGTTGAAAGGGCTCTGGTGAGAAATTAAGACTGAAATGGTAAAAATACAAAGCCAAGGTTGTCATTCCCTCTACTTTGTGCTCAGTTTCTCCTGTTAAATTGATGGTAGGAGCAAACCAAGGGAGAGCAGAGGGTTCCTGCTGGCTTAGCATTAGTGACTGATTGACTTGTCTGGTTTTATATAGAGCTCTGCTAATGTCATGGATTAGATAACCTAGTCTCCAAAATTTCTCCAGCCACCCCACAAGCTCCCTGGAGAACTTCAGTGTTTGGTTTAAATACTTAAAGACCTCTAGTCTTGACAAATCTCTGCTTCAGTTTACCTTGGAAAAGTAATTCAGAGTTTATGTTCTCAAAAAGTTATTTCTTGCTTCCAGTCTGATATTTAATAATGTGTTAATTAAACAAAGTACAATACAATCTTAGGCCAAGAGAGCTCTCCCAAGACACCTTCCACTTAGCACTGATAAGTGATGATCCATGTCATACCATGAAAGAATGTGGTATGGAGGGTTGGGGGCTCTACCCAGACAGAAAACTGTAAGGAGAAAGTTCTTTACAATTAAAGTGATAAAATAGTGGAACAGGTTGCCCATGGATGTGGTTGAGGCCTCATACCTGGAGACATCCAAGATCAGATTTGATGTGACTCGGGACAGCTTGATCTAACTGGAGGTGTCCCTGCTCACTGCAGGATCTTTGAGGGTCCCTTCCAACCTGATACAATCTGTGAAGCTGTGAACCTGGGGCCAGCAGCCCCAGCAAACATTCAGCTTGACTCCCCTGCACAAGGCTGTTGGGATGCTGAGGTTTAAGTGGTGGCTGAGCTGTTTCCCCCAAAGCCCTGATGACAGTTTTGTATTTCTGTGGTTTGGCACTTTGAAGTCTGTAATAAGCTGTGTACAGCTGGCAGGTAGAATTTCAGGGTTTAACAAGTAGGTGTCTCACAAAGTTTTCCCTTGGCCCATTTACTACTTAAAGGTTAATTTTTCTGCCTCTGATGGAGAAGTCTGTGTCTGGGTGGGTGTGAGGCAGGGCTTTTTTCTTCCAAGCTGCATTTTGTGAGGCAATGATGTCTTGGAAGAAGCAGTTTTGGGGAGAGATATCATGCTAAGCAACACAGGCTTACCAGGCCAGGCTCTAAGAGATGAAGAATATGTTTGTTCTCTCCATCCTGCAGTAGGAATGAGACCCTGCAGTGGAAGGTAGGGTACCTGGGAGGGAAGCTGTCACCACTTCAGCCACAAAACTAGAGCAAACAGCTCTAATACATGGAGGTGTGCCTACCCTCTCAATCCTTGTGCTATCAAGTGCTGAAATCCAGATGGGTCTTCAGGACTGGAAGAGGGAGATGGGAGGCTGGTGCTGGGCACAGCAAACAGACGTGCTGCTCTTCTGTGGGTGAGTGAAGGGGAAAGCTCTGGGCTCCCTTGTGAGCCTTTGGAACCATGGGTTGCCACTTGTGCTGTCTGTACTACTCTCAGAAAGGTGGGTAACCTTTTCTGGGTTTGCTTCAGCTTGGTTCCCAAAGCTGTGTGTCACCTCCACAGCAAATGCTGTCAAGATACATGGAGGACAATGAGATTACAAGAGGAAATAAACCGGAGCTGCGCCCTACACTCGTGTTTTAATTGGAGAAAGTGGTTTCAGTCCATCGTTCCCAAAGCCCTTGCACTGTCTCTTGGGCTTGGTAGCCAGTGTCCTAGTTTTCATGGAGAGATCTTGCAGCAGTGCAGTCTCTCACCCAGATGTTCTTGGATAAGGGACAACAGTGCATGTGCGGTGATGGGGCGTGTGCCTGGGCTTTGGTTGCTCTGCTGTTCAGCATCTCCTTGGGCAGAAATAGTGTTTTGTGTTTACTGGGCAGCTCTCCTGCTTGGTGCTTGTTCTGATTTAATTGTATGGGGTCATGTCTGCTCCCTGGTGTGCTGTCAGTTGTGCGTGCAGCTGAACACAGTGCCTATGGGGGTGGTAGGGAGCACGAGTGACACCTTAATAAGGGTCCCTGGAGAGATGGCTTTAACTCTAGGCTGCCCCCACCTCCCAACAGTTGCCATTTTTGAGCTTATTAATCACACATCCCTCCTTAGAAACAACTATTTTTAATGCTCCTGCTCCGTGCTGAGTCCTCAGAAGCCCTTTCAGGCTTTGCTGGATTTGCTGATGGTGGCTGCTTTTAAATTGCTCAGGTAGCAGAAGTGGGGCATGAGGACCCAATCAGCATTTTCTCAGCTAGTCTCCCTGTCATCAGTGGATTTTGGTGGCTCAGAACGTTCGTAGGGATCGTGCGTAGATGCAGACCAGCTTGCAGTGGAGGCTAGGGCACACCACATGATCTAGGCTATTCTCCCAGGTGTCAGTCTCCATGCCTTTGCCCTCAGTCAGCCCTTGCCACCCTGCTGCCAGATGGGCTTTCTGCTATCACGTTCAGGGACAGGTCTGTCTGCCAAGTCAACCTGGTCCTGCTAGCACATGAACTCTCCTAACCTCAGCTGCAGTGTCAGGCCCTTTTCTCCACTGCCCTTGAACCCCCTTTGCATCACCAGTATCTCAGGGGTGGTTGTGAGCCCAGCACGTTAATTTAACCCTTTGAGGCAGCACATGCAGAGAAGCTGGTACCTTTTAGCTTCTCCCAAAGGAGTTAGAGGATGAAGTAGGGTAGCACACTGTGACAGAGGGGTGTGAGGGAGAACAGAACAGCTGTGGCTGAAGCACAGTGCAGGGAGCCAGGGCTCAGCTGTCCAGCAGTGTTTGGTATGGCTCTGCTGCTGGAGCCATGTATCTGCCTCTCCTGGGCTGTCCTCTGTCCCATTTCTCTCCTGTTTCATAGTTTAGTCAGTGGTCAATAAACAGGATTCAGGCTGCTGTCATGTCCTCAGAGGAGTTGGGGAGACCCTGGTACATCTGATGGTTAAAAGAATGGTAGAGAGCAGGCTGGGCAAAGCAGCTACTGCTGCCACATGGGATTTTGTCCCCAGACCTCTAGGAGCTAGGCTGGGCTCTGGCATTTCCCTTGGCCTGCTTCTGGGCTTACCGTGCTACCTTATCTGTCATCATCTCCATGGCAGATGGAGTCTCTTCAGGATTAATTAAGGATCATAACTGTGACCTAGTTACCAGACTTGCACTATTGTTAATGGAGCTCACTAAGGCTGTTTGAGAGAGCTTCTTATCCTTGTCTGCTCTGGTTATGTGCTCCATATATCCTTCTGAGACTGACTCTGAGCTCCAGGCAGGATCACCTTACATTCATTTCTCTAATAGATTCTTGCCTTACCCTTGGGTGGGTGCTTCCTGCTTGTGGTGCACCAGTTGTTCTGGGGACTAGATATGCTGGCCTACATCTTTCACAGTGCTATCTCCTGTTTGGCAATGGGGCTGAAGGTGGGAAGAGATCAAGTTGCAAAATTAGAGAAGATGGTGCTGGAGGCAACATCCTGAGACAGTCCAGTTGTGTGCTGCTGTGCTTTAAACCATGCTGATGCTGAAGGAATATCCTAGGGTATCTCTTCTCTCAGCTACTCAAATACTTCATTTCCAATTTGTACTCTATTGTAACAAGCCTTTAGGAATACTCCTTGTTAAAGAGCAGAAATTACTAGAGCCTGAGAAGTAAATTAAGTTCAGGCTTTTCTAACCCTGATTCTTGCCTGCCAAATTTTCAGTTAATGCACTGTTCCAGCCAGGAATGACTCAGTCTCGTGTCCCTGTGGTTTGCAGCCCTGCTACAAGCAGATTCTTCTTTTATCTGGGAAGAGGTTGCACCACAGGGATCATGATGGAGACTTAACCCCTTTACATCTGCCTGCTCTCTCCTTTTATCCCTTTGCTACTTGTTTGGTGTGAGCCTGCCTTGCCCTGGTGGAACCTCACACAGCCAGGCCATTGCATGGGCTCACAGCCATGTGCTCAGGGGCTGCACATGGCATACTTACTGTTCACGTGAGGAGAAGTTATGTTCCTGAAGCTCCCCTCTGTGTCTCCTGTGGAGCTGGCCCTTAACTAGCCTGATGTTCTGCTCAGGGTGTGAGCATGTCCTCATCCAGATCCCAGTAGCTCCTGCCAATTGCAGACAAGAAGAGCTTGAAAGAGGCTGTTGAGTGGGACCCCTGGGAAACAGCACTTTGCTTTGTCCTCAGAAGCAGGCACAGCAGGGTAACTGTTTGGTTTTCTCCTCTGCCTTGAAAAACATCTCTCATGTTCCAGTGACCTGCTTATTATGTAGGTCATCTTCAGCTGGAAGGAAAAAACAATTTCAAAAGTAGGAGAAATCAAACACGGCTCCCCCACTGACCAGTTCTTTCTGGAAAAGCAGGGAAAGTTGGCTTGGACAGATTCATTCTGATATGGGTCAAGAACTGGCTGGAGGGCCAGGCCCAGAGAGTGGTGGTGAATGGTGCCACATCCAGTTGGCAGCTGTCACTAGTGATGTTCTCCAGGGATCATTGCTGGGCCCAGTCCTGTTCAATAGCTTTATTGATGATCAGGAACAGGGGACTGAGTCCAGCATCAGTAAGTTTGCAGATGACATCAAGCTAGGAGCAGGTGTGGATCTGTTGGAAAGTAGGAGAGCCCTGCAGAGGGACCTGGACAGGCTGGATGGGTGGGCAGAGGCCAATGGGATGAGATTTAACAAGGCCAAGTGCAGGGTTCTACACTTTGGCCACAACAACCCCAAGCAGCACTATGGGCTGGGGACAGAGTGGCTGCAGAGCAGGCAGGAAGAAAGGGACCTGGGAGTGCTGGTAAATAGTAGCTGAAGATGAGCCAGCAGTGTGCCCAGGTGGCCAAGAGAGCCAATGGCATCCTGGCTTGTATCAGGAACAGTGTGGCCAGTAGGACAAGGGAGGTTATTCTGCCCCTGTACTCAGCACTGGTCAGGCCACATCTTGAGTACTGTGTCCAGTTCTGGGCCCCTCAATTCAAGAGAGATGTTGAGGTGCTGGAAGGTGTCCAGAGAAGGGTGACAAAGCTGGTGAGGGGCCTGGAACACAAACCCTATGAGGAGAGGCTGAGGGAGCTGGGGTTGTGCAGCCTGGAGAAGAGGAGGCTCAAGGCAGACCTCATTGATGTCTACAACTACCTGGAGGTTGTAGCCAGGTGGGGTTGGTCTCTTCTCCCAGACAACCTGCAACAGAACAAGGAGACACAGTCTCAAGTTGTGTTGGGGGAAGTATAGGCTGGATGTTAGGAGGAAGTTCTTCACAGAGAGAGTGATTGGCATTGGAATGGGCTGCCCAGGGAGGTGGTGGAGTCACCATCCCTGGAGGTGTTCAAGGAAAGATTGGATGAGGCACTTAGTGCCATGGTCTAGTTGATTGGACAGGGCTGGGTGATAGGTTGGACTGGATGATCATGGAGGTCTCTGCCAACCTGTTTGATTCTATGATTCTAAGTTGCCCTGGTAGGGGCTGGCAAGACAGTGTGGCCTGATCCTCTCCCACGCACCTCAGGCAGAGCCTCCAGAGAGGAAATTCTGCAGCTGAAGGGATCATGGAATCACAGCATTGCTTTGAAAGCATAGAGTGTGCCCTGTGATGGGGGAACAGTGCATTAAGGTAGACAACAAGGACTTAGCTTGCGTGGTCATGGGTTGCTTGCCCTTTAATGACTTTCTTTGGCTTGGTTTTGGTAATTAGGAAGTTTTTTCTGTTCTTACCTTTGGCCTTTTTGTGACCTGTGGCAGATGTGCTGGAGAAGCAGTCCTCACTGGAAGACAAAATTGTCCCACCAAAGGGGACACAGAACAGGCATGTGAGAAAGTAAGTCAAGGACCTGAGTCAAAATTCACCTCTGTGTCATGCCAGTGCCATTACCCTGGGGCTGTGCTTGTGCTTACTTGTAGCAGAGCTGACCCCTTGCAATGTCTGCTGAGGAAGGAGAAATCCCTTAGCATAAAGTCTTTGACCTAAGCAAAGGACAAACTGCTCTGTGAACAACAGGTTCTACCTGACTTACACTTGTCCCTGCTGCAGTAACTCAGCACCTCTCACCGCCCTCGCTTCTCTCAAGTCCTGTAAATATCAGCTGGGCTACAGGCACCCTATGCCCTGTCTTCTTCCTGCTTGGGGAATTCTCTGTGTGTGTGTGCTTGACAGTCAGCAGGCAAGTAGAGCTGCAGCCTTTCTTTAGCAGGACCACGAATGTGGCTCCCCTTTACCTGCTCTTTTCCTTTAGAATGCATATAAATGTGATGTTTTCAAGCAAACAGGCTGACAGGAGATGCTGAAATCACTCACAGGCTTCAGTAATAATCAAAATTATATTAGAAAATCAGATTTCAGGATATTAGTGAGGAGGTGTATGGGGACATGGGTTGGGCAGCAAGCAGAGGACTCTGCCCTGCTTTATCTTGCTGGTTCCCCTTTCCCGGGCGTCTGCCATGGCTACGATAGTGTTCACTGTAGCATGGTTGGCTGAGCAACCCCTCACTAGGTGCTTGTGCTGTTGCTATGCCTGGGTGAAGCCTCTCCAGTTGCAGAAGGTTGCTGGTACAGGCTCTTGTGCTTGAAGGTGTGACTGATCTTTTCCCAGAGTACATGTTCTCGCAGAGCTGTTTGATTTTTAGATGTGCTCCCTGATAGCCTTTGCTCATTCTGCTGTGCTGCCCACATAAAGCACATACATCTGTGACTGGAATGTCCTCCCTGCTTAGCATCTTAAGCTTGATGATTTCTGAAGATCTTTGTGTAGACAGTCCTGCTTGTCTCATCACAGCCAGCAGACTAAAGTCAATGTAGGAGGCAACAAAGCAATGACATTTTGAACAGAATGATGTTTGTTCACCTATAGCAAAAAGACATCTCTCATGCTTTGTGCACCCACATGGAGCAGAGCATTAAAAAAGCAGGCAAGCAGACATGTATTGAAGCTGGAGGCACTGCCATGTAACCTGCCAGTGTGCCACAGCCACAGGCAACTTGGAAGTCTTGCTTGTGCTAGGCACTTACCCCAATCCTACATCTGAAGGCTTTCTGAGTTAGACAGGGGACGGGTGCCCTGAGGCTGGAATTGTCATGTTGGCTTAGTGGGTCCCTGCACAATGAGGCCACTGTGTTCTGTAGACAGCAGAGTGCTGGAGCTGTCATGTACGTGTGTTGAGAGCATTGAGGATAGCCTGTTATCTGTGCTTGGAGGAAGGGTTTGATTAGGAACTGTCACACAAATGTGTGGTTATTGAACGAGTTAGTCAGTTTGTATCAGTTATCTCCATATACATGCCGAGTGCAACTGTCCTGGGCAAGCATGCAGCTGTTCTGAAGAAAGCAGATGAGCTTCCCTCATGGCAAGCTTTTCCTCATCAATCTTTTCCTGAATTGTTTCCTGCATGGAGCAATTCTCCAACACTATTAAACACAGCAGCAGGGGTGAGTCAAGCAGTTCTTGTCAAGGCTAGCCTATTTTTTATCTGTTGCTTTTATTATAAATTGGATACACTGTGTCACGCTGCTGTTCCCAGCACGAATGGTGGCAACAAAAAGCTAGCCAGGAATAGTATGCATTGTGTGGTAGCTGGGGAGAACCTCCTGTTCCCAGCATCTCTGGCCTTGTCTGGGGCTTGTTGCCATGAAATTGTGGAACTTAACTAAAGCATGATTGGGCTGTAAAAAATAATTTTAACCACTGACTGAGTTTACTTTTGTGTGTCTCATTGTCTTCAGAAGCTGATGAGGCCGTAAGTTCAGTAAAATGGAGTGACTGAAGTTCTTAAATGGGAACCAAGGCAACCTTGGCTTGTAATGGACAGCTCCCAAGGAGCAACAGGTGTTATGGGGCAGGCAGAAACTGGTTTTGAAGGGCAGGTTGAGACCTGTGCTGGCAGGCTGGGATTCTTGCACCTCTTTGAGAAGTGTCTGAGGTGAGGTGGCCCTTATACACTTGACTTCTTGAGACAGAGGCTTTGGCATCGTTGTCTAGCCTGGGGCTCTGCATGGTTTTCTGTTGTGAACACATCTCTCGTTTGCTCAACTTTGCTTAGGTCACATCAAGATAAGTCTTGGTATTGTTCACTGCAGTTTTGCACCACAGTGTAACGGTTACTGCAGCCTCAGATGTTGCCAAACGGTTGTGGGTAATGGAAGAGCTGCCCTGGAACACAGAGGGTCTTTAAACACCAGCCTGGGTTTTGGAGAATTATTAGGAATTCTAGCCAGTAGTAGTCCCACCAGTTACTTGTCTTACAAGCTTCAATTGCCCTATGAATCAAACAACTTTTAATCTTGAAGTAGATGGTGTTGAAAGGAGTAAAACACCTTGGCTGTTCATGCTGCAGTGAGATTGCTGCCACCTAGGGTTGCTATTCCCTGCATGCCCCCCCATCCTGCCAGGACTCAGGTCCTGGCTTTCACCTCTGGGGTGATGCAGTGGCCCCAGCCCAGAGCTGGACTGCTCAGAGTTTGGGGTGAGGAGCACAGCTTGGGCCTTGCCAGGTAAGAGAGGAAGGATGAGGACTCTGCACCACTGGATGCAAGTCAAGGGAGGTGAGGAGTGGAGTGAGGGCTATGGATGCTTCAGCTGATGTTCTTAGCATGGCTCTGCTCGTCTTTCTGCAGCCTGTGAGCAGATCGTGGCAGGCCCTGTCCCTGCACTGCTCCTTGCTCGCACAGTATTTTCAGATGTTGTCCTTAACTACAACCAGACAAAACCTTAAGGGTCACAGCCTCCAATAAACCACTGATGTCTCTGGTAGCTTAGCCCAATGTGGTCACTGCAGCTTGGAGTGGGACCATGCGGGGAAGTGACCTTGCAGTTGTCTTGTGCTGGGTGAGATTGTGCTGCGGGGATGAGAAAATAGACCAGTGTCCCAGCATGAATCATCCATCCATCCATTTCTGTACAGCTACTGCTGCTTCACTGGTACCAGGCAGTCCTGCAGGATGATGGTCCTTAAGGATAAAGGACTGACTCTCCTCTTGTGACAGGAAGGTTTATGCAACTGCCCACTGTTTGTGAGAGAAGAATGACTCCAGATTTAGAGGAAAGAGCTTCCCTGCTGTCTGGACATTCAGAGATGAAGATCTGGTACCTAGATAATGACTGTTGAAGCTGTTTGCTTTGAAGGTTTGGGCTACACCTCTGGGATTGAGGAGACAAGGCTGCAAACAGTAATACTTTTTCAGATTTGGTACTGTGATTCTCTTGTGCGTTAAAGGGTTTTTGCTAGGACTTGCTATTGGCTTCCTTTTGTAGCTGTTTTAAGCTGAACTCCACGGTGGTATGTGGGTGTGCTGTGGTTGTGCTGACAGCCTGCCAGTGGCTTTGAATGTGGTGGCCATGCTTCACCTCAACAAAAGGTTCAAAGTGCAGTAAAGGTCTTAAAGCTCCTAATATGTCAAACCACATGTTCCATGGGTAGAGATCTTACAATACTCTGACCAAGAAAGAGGCTGTAGCAGACTCACACTGTAGTAGCCATGAGGAAAAAAACCAAATCCAAACATTCAGAAAGTAATTATCCAAATACTGAATCCATGAGGGACTAGGTTTCCCTAAATTAGGTCTTCTGCTGCTGCTGCTGGAGTGCCTTGCATAGCAGAGGGAACAGTTGCTTACAAATTAGAAGCCAAACAAGGGGGAAAAAAATCTGGATTGTCGGCAATTGTTTGTCAGCAGTGTAAGGCAGACAAAGGTTAACCATTAATTTTTATCTAGAATCTTCTGTACCTTTTCCCTTTGCCCAGGGCTAGTTCAGTGTAGCTGTCAGGAGAGCGTGCTGGGGAGGAGAGGTGCTTTTGGGTGAGGCTACAGCATGAATGCTTGCTTTTGTCGGATCTCTGCTAGGCTAGGGATGCTATTGCCAGTCACACCAACAGCCACTGAGCTACCAGAGTGAATGTGTGCTGCTGCAAGACTTGCCTCGGGCAAGGTGCTACTCAAGGCAAGCACAGGCGGGAGGAGTTGGCTTTGGCATGCAGGGTTGCTTCCTCTCTGGAGTTACCTGCTGCAGTCGGCCCTGCTGTCGACAATGCTATCTCTGGACAAATGAGAAAGTGATGACTTTGCCCGTGTCATAACCCCTGTCCTGGGTTTCTCCAAGGCTGTCAGCTATGAGTCACTTTATTTGTAAAATGCATGCAAATGATACCAATATAGAGCAACACAGAGGTGGTGTTTGGACATCAGGCTGTGTTTGCAGAGCAGAGGCAGCACAGTTGCACAATCTGTGTAAGTGGTCATCCAGTCCTAAGAAAAACAGTCAAGTATCTTAGTTTATCCAACTGATCCGTTACTATAGCCCAGTGATCTGAATCTGTGGCTGCTTTTACTATGGAAGGGGTTTGATTTTCCTGCTGCAAAGGTGATTTAGCACACATGGGCTTTGTATCATCTTCCATTTCCTTTGCATAAAAAACATTAGGTCAGAAGCTGCAAGAGTATCCCCTCTGCACAGCTGCATTTTATTTGGGAAGGGGAGGGGTTGTACAAAAGATGTGTGTAACTTAAAACTTTTTAGTGAGTTAAGTGATTTTTTTAAATGCTAAAGCCTCATCTCTTTGATCTAAGCCCAAGAGAACCACTGTGAGTGCTCATATCTCCAGCAGAGCAGCAACCACAGCTCTGCTCAGGAGCAGCTTGATGCTGTACCACCCTGAACAAGGAAGGACGTTTGCCTATCTAAGAGCTGATGCTGTGGTTGGCTCTAGGAGCCTTTAGCTTCTAATTAAGTCATCTGGAGGTGAGATGAGTGTACATCTTTATAGCAGCAAGGAATTGTTCCTGTAACTGTGCAAGAAGCCAAGAAGCATGTATAATGCAGCTGCAGTAAAACCATGCATTTCCTCTTTGAAATTGTAAGAACAAGGTGAACTGCTGCAGAGGTGTGAGAGAAAATCTGCTCTAGCACAATCCTCAGCCAAACTAAGAGACAACAGGTAAATGCAAGTAGTTGTTGGCCTAGCACACAAGAGTTGGAAGTCCTCGTTTATAATGAATATCAATAAGCTGTGATGGAAGATTCTCATACTTTCTTCTTTGGGTCATTTTTATCCATGACAGCCATGATTGCAACATCAGCATGACTAATTCCATGCATCCAGACATCTGTTTTATCCGAGGTTAGATTTTTTGTTAGCACAGTCTGTTGTAATGCTTTACAAACAAGACACAAAGCAGCCCTGCGTGGAGGTGGCTGCCCTTTTTGGAGATGGTGGCCTGTCTTCTGCCCAGTCTCACAAGAGACAGAAGGAAGAAGTTAAGGTATGCTGCTCAAGCCTGTAAATCCCATACCACCGAGCTTTGGTTTGCACAAACAAAATTGAGCCTTAAATGCTTCTGTTTTGGCTGACTATGACAAACGTGTCAGCCCAAACAACCCCAGCAAAGGGAAGATGCTGGTGTGCACCATGTTCCTGGGAATCCCCTGAGTCAGAAGATACAGCCCAGGACATAAAAGTGCTGGTGATCTTGTTCTGCGTTGATCTGTTTAACCCGCTTAGGAACTGGCTTGGCTTAGATCCTGAACTTGGCAACGAATTACAACAATTCTGTATCATTTGGCAATGAACTTTGTTCTGAAGAAATGGTATTGTGTTCAGCATCAGCTGCACTTTCCTGCCCTCTAAACTTGAGGACAGCATATCATACTCTTGTAAAACTTGCTGGTCTTTACAGCTCAGAGTTTGAAAGGCATAAGGTTTCAGAATGGCTACATATCTTGTAAACAGCCCTTCCTTATTCTGTGCTTCTGCTTCTACTTGCATAGGTGAAAACCTGCCACAAGTTTGAAAATTGGGCATTAAGCATGCAGCTCTGGAACAGATGTAAGAATGAATATAGCTGTGGTGGAGGCTGTGGAGCCTGCTCACACCAGCTGAAGATCTGGTCCTTCTATGCAGTGATTCAAGAAATCAGCAGCCCCTGAGGATCAGTTGAGTGATAGTCTCCCTGTTCTCCTCCAGGCTGCTTGGAGCATCTAAAGCCCAGCAGGTATTCTCCTGTTCAGCTGTGATAGCAGGATGACCAGGAGGATTTGTACATGTCTGTCTTCAGGCTGCTTCAGACTTTATCCACTACCTGAAAGGGGCATGTAGTGATAGGACAAGAGTTCATGCCTTTAAACTAAAAGAGGGTAAATGTAGAGTAGATCTAAGGAAGAGTTTCTTTACTGTGAGGGTGGTGAGGAAACTTCCAGAGAAGTTGTGGATGCCTCATCCCTGGAAGTTTTCAAGGCCAGGTTGGATGGGGCTTTTGAACAACTTGGCCTAGTGAAAAATGACTGGCCCATGGAAGAGAGCTTGGAATTAGATGATCTGCAAGGTCCCTTCCAAGACAGATCAATCTGTGATTCTTTGTTCTGTCTCCTCTTCCCAGATGCTTCCTTCTGTGCTTCCATAAAGCTGGATATGATGTCACTTTTGGTTTTCTCCTTGGAAGAGTAAACAAAACAGAAGGCCAAAAAGACTGCTACTTAAAACACATTCCTCTGCTGTGATGGGGAAGAAATGTCTACTTCACATACAGGCATCCACTGTTTGTATTGCTCATCCTTCTGGCAGGGGCTATGGGATTTCTCTGCGTCACTCGGTTCAAGCCTAACCTTTCTGATCTTTCTATTTTTGAAATGTCTCATATGCTGTCCCTCCCCCAGAGCCTGCGTTTCAGCTGCTTCCTGTATCTGCAGGAGTTGATAAAAGAGATCTCATACAACAGGTCAAGGTACAGTGATAGACAAGAATGTTCATAGTCTTGATAAGGCTTGGTTTATCTGTCAGGCACAGTGCAGACCTGGCATTGAGCTGAAAGGCAGAGGAATGCATCTGCTGTCCAAGAGAAAGCAAACCTGACCGAGAAATGTAGGGCTGGATGACTTGTGGGAAATAAATTCTGAGAAGGTCTGAGGTGCTGCAGGGTCAGTGGCTTCTCCAGCACTTAAGGATGACTCAAAGCAGCGCATTTCACACTCACTGCAGCTGTAGTACCTCTCTTTTCTGAGCGTGTCCATCTTGCTGTGACAAAACAGATCCTTTCCTCCTTTTTCTGCTTTTGCAGGAGAAAACTGAACAAGTTGCTTTTGGAAGGCAGAGATGGGAGATGTGGCTATGACCACTTCATCCTGGCTCTCCACCCCAAAGCGTTTGCCCTGCAGCCAGCAGCTGCACATTGCTTGCTGTTCCTTGACTTGTTTGAACACTTGGTGAGTTTTACCCCTTGGAGCAAGCCAAAATTCCTGGGAATTTTCTGCAGATTAAAGTGAAAGCCAAGAACTGAATATGACCACTTTTCAAGGGTCAGAATGTATTAGGAACTGGCTTGATAGTTGAATCTGTCTTTTGGGTAGAGGATTAACATCCATTTGCAAAAGTCTGAAACTAGATAGTGAAAACTCTCTCCCTGCGCCTTCCATTTTCCAGCACTTAATGCAGTATGAAAACTCTGTTGCTGGATTTTAGAAGGAATGCTTAGACAGAAACCACTCTGCAGAGGAAATACTGTACAGTGTTATTTGTGCTGCACCCTCATCCTGCTGCTGGTGAATCTTTCTCTGTCCACAAGCTCTTTGTTCACTGGCACAATAGCAGCAAGCCTGCTTTCAGTAGAACTTCCAAACATAGCCAATGCTTAGAACAGACTTGCTAACAAAGTGAGCTCGGGGGTTGCTCTGAGCATGTGGCTGTCTGCTGGGTCTCTGTCATCTTAGAAACAGCCTCCTCTCCTGTAGAGCTCACAAAATGTGCAGCCAGCTTGCCTCACACTGGGCTGTGAGAAGGAAAGAAGCAGGAGCTTAGATCCTGGGTGCACAGTTTTTTTGCATTGAACCTGCTGCCATTAGAAGGGTTCATGTCACACAAAAGATTGCTGCAATGTGTTTCAATAAGGGAAATCCTTTGCCATTGCTTGGCAGGAATATTCATAGCCTTCTTGAAAGTTGAGCTTGCTCCTAGGGAGCTTCTCCAGATGCAGGACAGATCTTAGTGCATGTGAGGAGTCATTCTTTCTAAAGCATTAACCCAGACCTGGGGAAATGATAGCTACTCAGCCAGGTGCTACAAATGTCTGGGTTTGCAACATGTTTTTTCACAGAGGATGTGTAGGGTGCTCCTTACCCCACCTTTCCAAGCCACTGGACTCCAAAGTGGGTGCACAAGCCCCAGGGGGAAGCGAGAATAGCCAGGGGAGTGTGGCAAGGAAATACCACACCTTCATTTTATTTTATATATATATATATATATATATATATATAAAAGAAGTAATTAAACTTCACTGTCATGTCATTTTTACCAATACAGATACTCCCCCAGAGGGATTGCAGCCCTCAGAGGCGCCCTTGCTAGCATAGACAAGGTAAATAAGAAGCAAGGATTCCATGTGCCACCCTCTGCCTTGCCAAAGGAATGGGAAGGGTTGAATGTACAGTGGTGAAAGCATGGGGACTGGAGACCACAAGGAGAGATGAGGTAGTGACTGGTGTTGAAGAGTCCTTCCCCAGGGACTTACTTTCTTTCTGTCATCTTTGTTTCTGTGTGCCTGCATCCATAGGGAAAAGGGCCCTGCCGTGGGCTTAGCATCCAGAGGTTCCCCACTTCTATAGTCAGTGGCTCAAAATCCAAGAGGATATCAGAAGCAGTGTTCCTCAGGGGTCCATGCTGGGAGTAGTACAAGCCAACATCTTGAGAGGCTGGATGAGTTGGGAATGTTCAGCCAGGAGGTCTGGAGAGTCCTTACTGTGGCCTTTCCATATACAAAGCAGGGTTGAGTGATGGAGGCTTTTTACCAGGTCCTGTAGCGGTAAGATACGGAGGCTTTTTACCAGGTCCTGTAGCGGTAAGATACGGGGCACTGGGTTTAAAGCACAAGCAGGCAGGTTTAGACTGGATATCTTCAGATTGGGGTGGCACAGAAACATCGCCCGGAGAAGCTGTAGGTGGCTCATCCCCGGAGGTGTTCCAAGGCCAGGCTGGACGGGGCTCTGAGCTACCCCGTCCAGTGGCATGGATCACGGCAGAAGGGCGCAGCCCCGGGCGGCCCCGGCGGAGCCATTTTGTGGCGCGGCCGTGCAGCGCTGCGCGGGTTTTTGGCGCCCCGCGGTGGCGGCTATGGGAATGGCTGCGGAGGGGCAGGGGAAGGGACGCTTCCCCGGGACTTTAATGCCGGAACCGGGGACAAAAGGAGGGGCTTCAGCAGCTCTCGGGGAACACAAAGTCCGTTCCTTAGAGCAGGGCTGCTCAGCCGCCTCAGCGCTGATCTGAAGCAGCTCCTCCGCACGCTGACTGCAAGTGCAGGTGGCTTTTTTCATTCAAAAAAGTGGGGAAAGCTGAAAAATGCAGACACAAGTGGAAAAGGTTTTCCATTGCTTGGAGCCAGGGGTATTGAGATGTGCAGGAGAGGGCTGCTGGCAGTGTGCATTACGAACGCGTTGGCAGCAAGCACAGTATTTGCTGCCGTGTCCGGCGGAGCGGGGCGGGATGTGCAGCCCTGCTCTGCGGGGTGGCTGCCGTCACCTGCGCGGCGGTGCTGTGCCGGGGCAGGCTCCAGTGCTCCAGGAGATGGTGGCCTTCGCAGTGCTGGTCTCGCAGAGATGCGGAGCTGAGGTCTGGCCACGGAGACGTGTGGGTGCCAGAGGGCGAGAGGTGGCTCTAGTTAAATATTTACGCTATAGATCTATATATTCCAAGTAAAAATACTTCTATCTGGAATTCTGTGGAGACTTAACAATAATTGGGGTCCATAAATATTGCTGCAGTTCAATTACGGTACAATAGTTACAAAATATAGAACATCTCTTTACAAATACAAATCATTGTATATTACAATTCATTTACAGTAATTTCTACTATAGAGTTTTTAACAAACTATCTTACCTAACTCTACTATAACCTGGTTGCAAGTGCATTTAGTAAGAATGCAATTATTCCAGTGTATTTTGCCCTTAACGTGATAGTCATAAAACAGACTACCTGAATGATATTTCCCTATGTAAACTGCTGTTACATATGACAGATTATTCTTTATATAACTTCTTTTTGCAGTGATCTCTAACAGGTAGAGCATGACAAACTGTACTTCAGAAGAGCGTAAAGAAAGGAATTCAGGAGGCAAGTTTGAAATCATTAGAATGGATATGCAACAGGTAACTGATATGCTCTTGAGTGCTGAGGTAATGACATCATTGGTTGTCATCACTCTTCTCATGCTGCTCTTTCTGCACAATTTTGTACCAGATTTATACAGAGGTTTTCACTGACACAATCCTGCTCTACCACAAAAGACAGCAGCACAAGATTGAAAGACAGGCAGGATACTACACCTCAGATTCTCACTCTGGCCCTCAAAAAAAATGATTGTCACAACCTGCCTGGTTTCAAACTAACCTCATTCCTACAGAGGAACTGAAGACTCTGCGGGAGAGGCCTCGACCGATGTGCTGCAGCTCTGACCACATTCGGCAACATGCAGGTAATTTATGAGTTATGGCTTCCTTGAGGTGCGACATCACAGGTACAAAACTTGATTGGTTATTCACTCCAGCTAGTGCCTACCATCTTTAAACTATGAGGCACTTTTTCTGTTATTAGAATCATTTTCCTTGCTAAATACTATAAACTTGTAATGCATATCATTTCATCAGCTAAGTCTTCTTCATAATGTCCTGCTTCTGGTTCTTCATCACTGTAGCCAGGACCAAAATCTTGAAGTTCATAATCTTGTCTGCTTAAAATGGGAAACATATCCCCACTGGTCCCATTGCTGATATTTCCATTGAGAAGATTACTTGCTGCACTTTCCATCTCATCAATAGTCATGTCACAGGCATCAGCAATCTCATGTTTTGTAGCTGAAACAAATTTAGGGTCCTTTGCATACCTTCCTAGGCCTTCAGATATAAGTACTTGGCAGATGGAAGGGAGAGAATGAGATATACAGTGGAGTTACAGAACAACAAACAGGTCAAAACAACTTTTCTCTTTTGTGGTAAACACTGCAGCCCAATGCTGAATCATTACAGCAACCCCACAGTGTGTAAGGAGCAGTCAGAGTCAAATGGCTCCAAAGCACAGTGTTACCAGTTGTGTGATAATGCAACTGATGATGCAATACATCTGACTTTTCTCCTTATAGATCTGGGTGTAGTCTTTGATAAACATCAATCATCAGGCTGATACACTAGAGACATAAATAGAGAGTTAATGTATCTTAGATGGTGAAATTGCACAATTGCCTGAAATAATGGTATTTTAGAGTATGTGGAAGAAAGATGCTGAAGTCCCATTTGCAACAAAATTAAAGTGTATTGGTGAGCTCATAGCAATGGAGAAGTGGTAGAGGGCAGCAAGAAGAGTAACTGATTCAGAAATGCTGTGCACTCTTTATCTTGAGGTATTTTTTAGTGTAAGAGACAATTCTTAACGCTCTAGTGCACCTGCAAATCAACCCTCAGAGCTGTTATTCACCCCTCTGCATTTAGTGCACTGATTCAGAGTTTGTGATCTTTCGTTCACATTACTGCAACAACAGTGATGCATTTCTGTAGAAACCACAGAGGACCTGCACCTTCATCATCTCATCCCTATCAGATGTTGGAAGGACAAAGTTAAATACTTCTTGGCTGAATAAGCATACAATGAACTGGCCTGAAACCATGGTAGGAAAAATGGGAGGTCCCTATGACTAAAGGATGGGATGACCTCAAGGGCTAAAATAACCACGAATAAGACATAATAATGAAGAGCAGTATCTAAAGACGTTGAAATTGTGGCAGCCTTTGCAGGTAATGCCTCATTGTAGCTTATTTACAAGAACTGTAGTTCCCTTTTTATTTGTACCCTGTCTAACCTAGCCTATTGCTGGGGGCTCGGTTTCTAAGTTAGCACCTAGCACATTTCTCTCGGCTGGCCTCGCACGCCGAGTAACGGAGCGGTTCCTTTGGCAGTAGGCTTCATACTACGCGGGCGTTCAGGGCAGACTGGCAGGGGCAGCAGGAAGGGAGGCTCCTGGCTGCACCGGGTTCCTCCCACACGTCCCCGGGCGGCAGTAGCGGCCGCCCCTTCCGGAGCGGCGCCGCGGCCCCTTTAGGGGCGGCCCCGTTGCTACGAGAGGCGCGGGAATTAAACGGCTGTGCGGAGCAGCGAAGTGGCCGTGCCGGGCAGCTGAACGGCCATGCGCGGGAGGCGTCATGGCTGCTGGGTGTCTGGTGAGGGGGCGGCGGGGCCGGGGCCTGCTGCGGCTTGAGGGCTCAGTGCCGCTGGGGGTGAACCGAGAGGGGAAGGCCGGAAGGAAGGTGCCGAGGCAGGGTCTGTCGCGTCCTGGGGGTTAGTGTCACGGAGGGAGGGAAAGGTCGGGAGGGCTGCTGGGGTCAGGTCGGGGCAGTCCGGGCATTTGGGGGGCATGCTGAGAGGAAGGCTCCTCCGGAGCCTGGCGGGGTGTTGGAAGGCCCTGGCACTGCAGCGGAGGTGGTGTCTGGGGCCCTGCGCCTGGGGTGGCGGTAGGCTGCTGGCCCGGTGCTGGGGTGCGGCGCAGGGCTGGGGAAGCGGGAGCGGCTGGTGCTTCGGGCGAGGGGGAACGGCAGAGCTGCTGCCGGGACGGGGGTGGCTGGGGCTGAGCAGGGAAGGAGCTCTGGGGCAGGGGTGGTGGCGAGAGGCACTTCTGGGTTTAGGAAAGGCTTAGTGCTGCGGGGGTTGGGCTTTGCGGCAGCAGCTTACTTGAGCTTAAGTTGTGGGGTGACATCATACAGCAGGCGCTGAGAGGGACTGGGGGAGCTTAATGCTGCTGAAGCTTGATGGGGGTGGCCCTGCATCTTGTGGGGATACGTTTACCTGGCAGAGGAGGAGGTGCTGGTACAGATGGTGGGGACTTCAGGATCTGGAGACTCAGGTGCTCTCAGGAGGTCAGCCCTGTTCTGAGGTTGGGTGCTTGTTGGAGCTGGTTGGGGCTGCGGTCAAGCTCTGGTGTTGTAGTTGCTATGGAAGTGGAGGCTGTGTGTTTAAGGGCAGGGCTGATCAGTCTCTCCTGAAGGCTGAACAATTCTCAAGCCTTGAAACCTCTCATAATGCTTCTCACAGTGGTTTTCTTGGTTTTTTTGGTGGTGTGTGGTTTGGTTTTTTTTTGCAACCTCAGGTTTAGTTGGTCATTTTCAGCAAGGTGTTGTGTAGGGACATGCTGTGTTCCTCAGGTGCAGTTCTGATTCTGTCTGTCAGTTTCAACAGATGTGTTAGTCTTGTAAGTTTGTTCCTTCTGTGCAAACAGTGGTCTCTTGGCTACACCTGGTTTGAGATGAGCAGCTGTCAGAGCTGAGCTTGACTGCCTGCTCAGATGGTCACTGAAGTAGCTGGTCCATTCCAAAGTCAGCCTTGGGGGCTCTACAGCAGCAATAGGTTGTAAAATTGCATGAATGATTCGTTTAAGTCACCTGAGGTCCAAGGGGGTTATCAGCATGGATAATTTATTGATAGACAGTGAAATGTGTGTTTTGTGTTGTGTGGTGTTCTTATCTCTGTCTGGCTGTTGTGGGATGAATGTGTGGCTTGGTTTGCTTGTGGTAGAAATAAAACGGTGTTCTTGTGTGAAGATAAAACTTAATCTGTAGCGTGTGAATGTTGTTATCTTCTAGGAAGATCCATCCCTGGAGAGACACTTCAGAGGCCACAAAGATGCTGTCACTAGTGTGGACTTCAGTCTCAATAAGAAACAATTGGGTAAATTGTCTCTCTCTTTTGATGGCCAGATGATAAAGAGCTTCTCTGCTTTAGTTAAATGGGAGGAGCAATGGAGGTATGGAGCTCCACAAGAGCAAAGGAGTTGTTTTTTGTGACGATGATAATTTTTGAGAGTTCCAGGATGAATATTTCTATGTGCTTTGGGGAAAATCTTGTCGAACTATAGAGATGGTAGATTGCGTGTGTCCTGTCCTGCTAGAGATTTAGGGGCTTCTTCTGTTGCCTATTATTTCTCACACCTGGCTTTGTCACACAGTCAACACAAGGTAAACGTTACCTTTTTCTCTCAGTTTTCTGTTTCTCCCCTTTAGACGTTGCCTGTGGTTATGCTAGGCTTGTATTGAAGTTGCTATTCAGTAACCTATTGTTGTTGCATTAAGGAAGAACCAGGAGGGGTTTTGGCTCTTGGTGAAGTCACTGTTCAGTGGTGTGATGGACATTGCTTTGGCTTGCACAGAGTATAAAGCAGAAATGATAGTTTGAGTAAATAGAAGTGCAGTAGTCTACCAGGGAATAATTCTGTTCTGGATCTTGCAACCTGCACAACACTCTGGAAGCTGCAAGGAAATGAAAATGAATCAAATTCATCTCTCCCTGCTGTTCTGTTTATTGTTAGCTACTATCTTTTCCACCTCCTGCATCTTCAGCTCCAGAGCTGGGGTTCACTCTGTTGTCCCTGCTTCTGTTTGTGTATCCTTAAAGATGTATCCAGTCAGTGCAGGTCTGTTCATCAAGAGTGCCCTGAAGGTAATTTGACATTGCTTCTCGGTGGTCTTTCTGAAGTTGTATGGGGGACTTGCTGCCTGCTTCTAGACTGAAATAGTTGACCTTGATTTTTTTAGTAGATGAGATCAGGTAGGAAAGAAAATAATTTCAAGGAAGTACTTGTCTTTTTTAGGTACTGTTGGATCCTATGTTATATATAATTGACTCTTATGAGCCCTCAAAGTTTCTGCTTCCCTATTCTGCCCTCAGTCCCTCAATAAAACAATCAAACTCGGAAGACTCAAATCTTTTTATTGTTAGAGTGATTGCCTACTCCAGTAAGAACAATTATTATTGCCACTAAATCACATGTAAGCAGTATCATATTGAGATGTCAGCAGTATTTTCCTTTAGCATCAGTCATGGGGAAGCTGTGGTATTGCAACTTAATATCCTTGCTCAACAGTGACTTAGTGACAATTAACATTCAGATCTCTTGATTATAGGTTGTGCACTCAATCAACTCTTACATAGTTGTCCATCTTTGAATTTTAGTATTCCTAAAGAGAAAGGTGTTTCCTGCCCGAAATACAAAGCTAAACAGAGCCAACAACCGAACACACAAATACTGAAAGGTTCTTGTTTCCCCTTAGGGGCCATGCCTAATGAATGATCTTGTTAGGAATGGGCATATGTTAATCCCATATCAATAGCAAAAGGAGAGGTGACATTTTGGTGTTGAAATGACTGAAATAGAAGGACATATGTTTTACAACAATGGAGAGGCGTTGGAGGGAGACATACCGGATTGCCTTTAAGTCACCAACTCAGGGCTTCTCTGCTTAGCCGGTAGCCTGTTTCTTAATATTTAACCTGCTGCAGCTGGTAACTGCCTTTGCTTCTTGTCTTAAAAAGGAACGAGAGAGCCTGCATTCACAGACCTTCTGTGTGTTTGAAAGATCTTTTGCAACTTGCTTGGCTTTTGTCTCTGCAGCTGTTGCATTACCTGACTCTTGGAAGTAAATTGTCAGTGCATGACAGGCTTTGTTTTGAGTTAGTGATTAAATGCACAGTATGGAATACATAGGTGAAGCTTCAAGGAGAACGTACTTGAGATTGCTGGAAGCTGTGATGGTGAACAGCGTGAAATGTAGTTTCAGTGAAATTAGAGAAGTGCTAAGGCAAATTTGGTTTTATGTGGTTTTGTTTTTTCATTTTTATTTCAGCAAGTGGCTCAATGGACTCGTGCCTGATGATCTGGAATATGAAGCCTCAGATGAGAGCTTATCGCTTTCTGGGCCATGAAGATGCGGTGCTGTCTGTTCAGTTTTCACCTTCTGGTCACCTGGTAGCTTCAGGCTCTAGAGACAAAACAGTCCGTTTGTGGATTCCCAGTATGTAAGTATCTATTCCCTTCTGTCTTTTAATTATGGGTTGGTTTTTCTCCTTGCTTCATGAAAGCAGTTCTCAATCTATGGGGCTGAGATCTGTTTGAGGGAAAGAAGAACCATTTTGTGTGACAACTCTAGAGAAAAGGGAGGTAGTTTGGTCTTGAAATTGCACTGGAAACAAAACTAAAGTCCTTTGCAAAGCTTATTAAAGTCAGTGTCGACTTCCTGTCCTAATATAGCAAGTTACTAATGTAGCACACCACTGGTGAGCTGTTGGAATTTTCTTCCCCTTTCCCCCCCAGATTCTTTCCTTCTAGCAAACTGATCTTGCCTTGCTTCTCTGGCAGTGTTAAGCAAGGTGCTGAAACACAAGATGAGACTTAGTGATGGAGTACCTGTTCTGTGAGTAATGTGGAAGTTACTGGCTTGTATGCTTACTGTAATCTACAAAATGCTTTAGTATCTTTAATTTCTTGGTCTAAACCAAGTAACTCTGTGTTCCACTGATGATAAATGATTGTATGTTACTAAGACAGGACAACTTTGCATTGTGTATTTTTTTGTGAGCTTATGTATGATTAACAAAAATTCCTTCTCAGTACTGTACCCTAATTACAAAATTTTGTATAGAGGATTTAGTTGCTTTAAGGTATTAACACTTGTCAAAGAAATGCTGAGTAAAGCAGAATAGCAAAACCTTATCTTTTGTCTTGTGTGGCTTGAGTTAAATGGTAGTTTGCTCAAAGCTGTCAAGCAGTTGGACATGCTGAGTTCAGTTGTTGCTTCTTGTATGATGCTGCATGGAGTATGGGCCCTTACAGGAACAGTTGCAAGGTCCTTGACTGTGAGGCCCTGTCTGAATAGAACACTTCCTTCCTCACCTACCTTCCAGCAAAGGACCTGGTAACCAGGACAGAATGCTGTCATCATCATCTTCTGGTTTCCATAAATGTTGTTTGACGTGGTTGTGCAAATTAACAATAGTATTGTTGCCCCTTCATAGGAAGCATGGGGGTTGTTTCCTGTGGATTTGACTCTCGTATTGAACTGGAACAACTTGTTTTAGCTGTGTGTTTTGTACAGCTCATCAAACATGAGTTTGGGGTTGATAAACGTTTTCTTTCTAGTGTAAGCACATGCAGTTCCTGTAGAAGTGGTGGCTACTAACGCTGCTCAGAATCCAGAGTTTGTGTTTTCAGGTACACAATATCTTTGCTGCCCTGTTGTGCAGTTTTAAAGTGCTCTTTTCTTCTCTGTAGCAAAGGAGAATCTACTGTGTTCAAGGCTCACACAGCAACTGTAAGAAGCGTTCATTTCTCCAGTGATGGCCAGTCCTTACTTACAGCTTCTGATGACAAAACAGTCAAAGTGTGGGCAGTTCACAGGCAGAAGTTTCTCTTCTCACTTAGTCAACACACAAACTGGGTTCGCTGTGCCAGGTAAGTGCAGCTTTCTGCCAGCTAGAGGTGAGCATGTATCCCATGAAGCACAGGGCTGAGTGTCATGGTCTTCACAGAATTGCAGTGTGTCAGGGGCTGGAAGGGCCCCCAAAAGATCATCCAGTCCAACCCTGCTGCCAGAGCAGGATCACCTAGACCAGATCATACAGGAACGTGCCTAGGCAGGTTTAGAATATCTCCGGAGAGGGAGATGCCACAACCCCCCTGGGCAGCCTGTTTCGGTGTTCTGTGTAACACGTTTCTATTCAAGATGATTCAAGTGTCTGAGGTGGCTGAAATATATTGCTAACCTGCAGAGGGATCTCTTAGGATAAGGATTGTGGCCCCACCTTGTGTTGCTTCAGTGATCTTTGTCAAGCAGAGTCTTTCCTGCTTAGTGGTTTATTTTGCTTTTACCTCGTATGGAGACTCCACGTCTCAAAGTTGGTAACAGAAGCAAAATGAGAGACATGCATTATTTCATCTTAGTTGCTTTTTGACTTGTCACATCTCTAGTTGAAAGCTATCACTTGTGCTTCTTCCAATATGTTGAAAGTTCTGCCATAATAAAAACAGTATTTCCTGATAATTCTCAGATGTGTTTTCCATTTGTTCATCTCTGTTGTTCTGAGGAGTGTTTACATATATTTGCATTTAGGATAGAACCTTCTGTAGGTGACAAGTCATTACAATTTTTGAATGTGGTGGTGTCAGTGGCTGGCTCTGCTATAGATGGCCACAGCAGAGCAGAAAGACTGTTTTTCCAGTATATGTGATGGTGATTTCTAGTTAGTGACTTAGATTGTAATCCTGTGAAGTGCATACCTCTGAAGAGAGAGAGTGAACTGTCTTGGGTATGGCATTTTTGAGATTGCTTAATACAGTTTTCAAAGGCACTCAAACGATGAAGCTTCTGCAGCTGTTACTTGGGGAGTAATTGCATTGCTCTATGTGCTTATGGCAAAGGTAGGAATTGTTTTGAATCAGAGTAGAGAAACAACTTGAAATGCATTGAAACTGAAACAAGCAGGACAGGAGACCGTAAGTCAGACTCAGGTCTTTGTTGAGGGTTATTTTGTGTGCTTATGGAATTATGCATAGTTTGGGGACTTGGAGCTTGCCTTTTTTCCCCTTCAGTATATGGATTTGTAGTCTCACTGATGCTAGTGTGGCTTTTTCAAGATTCGGGTGTTTACCAGCATACCTTGGTGGCTGCCCCAGTCCAAATGACCATGCACACCTTTTGTTTGGGGGTGTTTCTTAATTGCTGTAACTCTTATCTTAGATTTTCTCCTGATGGACAACTGATAGTGTCATCCAGTGATGACAAAACCATCAAGCTGTGGGATAAGACCAGCAGAGAGTGCATACACTCCTTCTGTGAGCATGGCGGGTGAGTAGCTGGCAGTGCAACAGAACTGGCCTTGTGAGTTCTGAAATGGGGATGCCAGGCAGATGTACACCTGGGTTTGTGACAGCAGGCAGGGGTCTTTGCCTTGTCAATCATTTCTATGTCTTAAAAAGCCTTTAGCAGCCAGCCAAGGAAGAGATGCAGAAATAGCTTCTAGAGCTGTTTTGACCTCTCTATGACTTCTCCAGCTTGTAACCTTGAAGGTTATATTTTGATAATTGTTCAGCATCTCAAGCCTTAATTTCTTTATGCTTTTTTTCCCTCGGAGATGCTTAACATTTTAACTACTACTAACTTCTGTTTTATTGTACTCTGAGTTGAAGTAGATGAAAAGAGAAAAAATGTACTTAGAGATTAGTACCTGCATGTTTTGTTTCATCCTCAGTTTCTTAAATAAGGTTACAAACTCCACTTTGCATTCTGTAAACCATCTGCTGAGCCACGCTAAAAGGTAGTTTGTCCGGAAACAAAAAACCAGTTCTTGGAGAACTGAGACTGGAATCTCCCTAGTTTCTTGCTGCCTTCAATTTTTAAGCACAAAGTTTCCTTCTTCCCCAGTAATGCACAGTGATATTAAGACAAATTCAAACTGCATTTTTTTTACTCTAGCTTGTCTAAACCTATTGAACTATCTCAGCTTTCTGAGCATTTGTAACAAGAGTGCTCAAAGGATAATTAATTGTATCCATTTTCTTCTGTGGATTGGGTGAGGACTTACAAGGTGCTCTTCACTGAAGGTTCTGAAGATTCTATTGTGCTCGTGTGTTCAAAATCAAAATTGATCGTGCACAGGTTCAGAAAGGATTTGATCTCAGTCTTGTTGCCCTCCAAGTGGCAATATGTAATTTCTGGCACAAATTCAGTACTATCTTACAATTAGTTAAGTATAATAAAATAAAACCTATCTGTTCAGTCCTGTGCACACTGCTCTGGAAATCTTAATAGAAAACATATATTATGCAAACATTAAAGGGACACTTGAAATTGTTGTTGTGACAATTGCATTCATCAGATTCCAGGAGGTTCATACTTACAGCTCCTACACCTGTAATGCAAGACACTGGAGATGATATCCTTAGATACAACCCTGCTGTCTACTTGAGGCTACAAAGGTTTTAAGAGAAATTTCAGGTTATCACTTCCTGTTAATGCACCATGATGTAGCTTCCTTTCTTGAAAAGCCCTCTGTGATCTTTAGCAAGGGTTGAATGTAACCAATTGGACTTGCCTGCAATTGACAGGTCTGTCAATCACGTGGATTTTCATCCCAGCAGTACGTGTATTGCTGCAGCTGGCACAGATAAGACAGTGAAGGTGTGGGACATCAGGATGAATAGACTACTTCAACATTATCAAGGCAAGTGAAGATCTTGGAAAAGCTAGACCTTTCCACATATTGATATGAATTGCTCTGAATTGCAAGGACTGTTTCTTTATCACCTGCTGCTTTTTCAGAAAGGTACCAGGTTAGGGCTGCTAGTGGAAGCTTTTTTTTTTCACCAGATATCATGCTTTGTTTTGTGTTAGCTCTGACCAGTTCTCATATGGGTGAGAAACACTTCTATTCTAATGTTTCTGCCCTATGCGTCCCCTCAAAGAGCAAAAAAGTCCCGATGCTGACACTGTCCCACGCTGCAGGTCTGTGTAGCTGTTTTGTGCCATGCCACTTGGCTCATGGTCACCATTCTTGAGCAGAAAGAATCTTGCAGGCTCCGACCCAAGTTCTTCTGGTTTCCCTTGATACAGCAAGCCAAAGGAAGCATAATGATGTTTAAGGAGCAGAGTTCTTTGTTTTGTCTTCCTTCACAGCAACCTGTGAAAGACTAGACCTCTTCTGGTACATAAGAGCAGTGAGAGTTACTTTCTTGAGGCAAATGCAGCTTGTCTGCAGAGAAGATTAAGATGATGAAAATCTTTTGGAGTTGTATATAAAGGTACATAAAAGTTTCTCCAAAAGAAGCTGCTGTGGAGTAGAAACAGTCTGCAAACTTCAGCTTTTCTAATACTGCTGTATGTAGAGGGCTGTTGATTTGCTCTTTGTATACAGTTGGAAGCACTACTGGGATCACCTGGTCTTACTATTAAGCACTGATGATGGTGCTGCTGTCCTTGGAACAGTTTTTCTCTTGTAGAGGAAAGAAGAATATATCCAACATTAACTTCCTGCATTATTTTATTCCTGGTTTTGTGGGGTTATCCTTTCAGTGTGTTCTAGGTCGTCAAGTTTTGCATTGAGCTGATTTTTTTCAACTGTAGACTGCCTGAGCTCTTTGAACTCTCATATAATGAGATTTTTTTTAAACTGTTTTTTTGTATGGACCAACAATCCCTCCCAGTTGTCTCATTGTTCACAAAATCTAATAAAATCAAGCCTTTTGCTGACTGTTGTTCCAATTCATTAGTATTGAGCTGGTGCTGTTACAGTGATGAATGCTGCAGTGTGATTCTTTATGTAATAAGTATTGCCAATTTGTGACTCATCTTGAAACTTGGAAAAGCCTTTCTGAAGTCTTGTTGCTAAAATAGGTAGTGTGTTTAAATACTTCAGCTGTGTCAGGTTGTCCTTTAACCTACTTTATCACTCTTAAACAGTGGCAAGATGTGTTTTTCCAGCCACCTCATAACTTGGCTTCAAACTCATGTCTTTTCTGCTTTCCACTTACTGCTATTAAATTGTCTGAATCTGATGTGTGTTATGTTTGGCTGCCAAGTTTATTTTTTGTCTTTGAGTTGCACATTTCCCCTCTATCCCACCCTTGCTGAAATGACATTTTAGTCTGTCACCATTGCTATTGAAGCAGTCTTTTCCTGTTATGACGGTTATATTTAACAGCTTTCTATAACTCTAACTCTATAAATCCCATAATTGAGTGTTAAAAGAAATAGCCAGAAAAGCCAAAGGAAGCTAAAATTGTAATGCTAGATGTATGCAGTTGCATCATCCCTCTCTGGCCACCAACTTGATGTATTTGTAACATGTTCTGGAGATGTTTGTCCCTTCTGAGGTTTGGATGCACAGGTTTTGACTAAATAGGGTTTAGTTTTGTGGCTCTCCTGTGTGAAGCTGCTGTCTCAGCCCCACTAGGTGGCACCTCTGCCTTCACTACCTGATTAGGCTGCCTGATTTCAAGGCGATCCATTTTAAAGATTGAGTTGCATTGAGGAGTTATATTGATAAGTGGCCCTGCCACAGACTCTTGCGTATTCAAGTTGGCTTGTTTTCCAAAGCTGATTGCTCTTTTTCACCAGTGTTGCTTTTGTTGCCAGGACTTGTTCCAGCCGTGACATTCACAAATGAAAGCTGAAAGTAGAGAGTAGACTGCAGAAATTTTGTATGGTGTGTGGAGTTTTTAGGAAAGTAAATTATATTCTGGGCACTTCTTGTGTACAGGAGAAGGAACAGATGCTTTATTCAGTCTTCAGTGTGATGCTAACTATTTTGTACAGCACATCATCCCCCTCCCACCCCTGACAATTTTACCCTTTGCAGAGCTGGGAGGTGCACCTCTGTTGCAGATCTATGGAAACAGCTCTAGCCTATTTATTGCTGCTTTAAAAGAGCATACTTCAGATGGGACTGAATGGTGATTTTCTGGTCACTAGGGACTTCAGCTGTGTCAAGCCCATCCTAATTTATCTTCTAGTTGGTAGCTGCAAAGTTGTTGCATGCACTGATTAAATGAAAGTAGGATTGTCAGACTTGGGACAGGGTTTGGCTGCAGAAGGGCTAGGTTTGTAGCAACAGTCACTGGCAGATGACACCTTGTGCTGCACTGAACTTGTTTCCATTGTGAAAGCAAATGAGGTTGCAGGACACATTGGCAAGTTTTTGAAGAGGTGTTGTGAATGGTCTTTTGGGAGGTATGAGCTGTTGTGACACAAGAGGAATGAAGTTCTCTGAGCTTACGACAGCCAAGAGCTCCTTGGGCACAGAAGCTGTGACTGCTTTACATGGGCACAGTCTGTTTTCTTTCCGTTATGAAAAGACTTTGGTGAGGCTGGAAATATTTTATTCAGTGTCTAGAACTTGGAGGATATATCATTAACCTCATCTGTTTCTGGTGAGATTCCTTTCAGGACTTACCTTAGTTGACAAAATACCTTTGCCTTTACTCCATTACTGTCTATATTCAGATAAGGAATGTTACAAATCACTTGGAATAACACTTTCAAAGGAGAAATGTCTTTAGCACTTTTCTGAGAGGAAAAACTTATACACACTTTCTCCTTCAGTATGTATAATACAGGGCTAGAGTGGGTAGAGGAAGATCTGGCTAAGTGATAGAGGCAAGGTTCAGCAATAAGAACTGATTGGAAGATACCCATGTTGAGTTGTAGTTTTACTCTGTGTTTTTCAGTAGTCCAGGTCAAAAGGACTTCTGTTCTCAGAACTTAAGTTGAGGTAACTAGTGTTCCTGACAGTATCCAAATCAGATGTATTCTGATTTGCAACTGTGAGAAGTTATTTCAGATTTCTGCTTCAGATCCACATCTGCAAAGAGTATTTGGTTCTACTGTCTTTAAAGTTGTAGTTTGAGATTTTCTAGCGCGCAGTTTGGATTTGCAATGCAGAGTAGACTCTCAAGGGGAATATAAACTTGGTTGGGGTGGAGTGGGGGAATGTATTGTTAGTAGGTTTGAGATAACAGAACTTTTGGAGGGCACATAGTATGAGAAGGACTAATTGCAGAGTTAAAACACTCTTTGAGCATAGTCTTAATGTTCTGTGATATCAGGTAGTCTGTGCGTATGTGAAGTACTGTGTGTTCTCATTGAACATACTCAGAAGAGTGGTGAAAGTCTGTTCAGAAGTGTTCAGATGTACTCAAAGAGAGCTTTGTAAAAGTTAGGAGGGGGAAAAAAAATCCCTACATTGTATGTTTAATATTACAGTGAACTTGAGTGTAGTTTGACTTTTTTCCTAAATCATTTTCTTTTCAAAATAACTCCTAGACTTCATGCAGGAAGGCTTAGTTTGGGTTTTTTTGGAGTTCACACTCTTCATAGTTCTCTATTCATACTTGTTTTAAAATCTTGGTGGGACAGATTGGCTGTCTGAAGAAGTAATGCTTATTCTGGACAATTTTCAGGCTGTTGGTTTGCTCTCCAACTTTTTCTTCTACTTCAACTAACACTAGGTATAATGGCAAAACAAATGAACCTGTGCAGTGGCAACTTTGAATTTCTCTTTCGTTGTAATTCTTGTCCTCTCCTTAATGTATTACCATACAGATTTTATTCCAGAATGATTTGGGAGCAAGAACAGCAGCTCCATGATATTAAAATGTCCATCTCTCTGACATCTATAGCTCACTTGACCCTCTAGTTATGTTTTGGGCCTGTACTGAAAGGTTTTGTAGCTTTAAATGTCCCAGAATAATTAGTGAAGCTTCATTTTTCCTTCTAATCCAGTGCCTGTCTTTACAGTAGAGTACTACCTTTCTTCAGTGCTTTGAAGGATTTTTTGGTGGATTTTTTTTCCCCTATGATTTCCCCTTTTCCCCCTAATTTTCCTCTTACTATTTATGACAGAAAATTGGCGTGTGCTTGTGCTTTATTCTTATGTAAACTGGTCTTAGTGATTATGATATACTTTTTTTTTTTTGTCCTTAGTGCACAGTGCTGTGGTCAACAGCCTTTCCTTTCACCCCTCTGGAAAGTATCTGGTTACTGCTTCCAGTGATTCAACTCTTAAAATTCTGGACTTGCTAGAAGGAAGACTTGTGTATACTCTTCACGGTCACCAGGTGAGGCAAAGTCTGTTACACAGTAACATACAAAGCCACGGCAAACTGGGCACATTTGTGCTTAAACCTTTCACCCTTCAGGGCCAAAAACCTTTTGTAAACTTCCTTGCATGAAAGTATGGTGATAGGACTGCTAATGGCCTTGGAGATCATTGCTGTTTCAAAAGGAAGGCCTATAGAGGTGCAAGGCAGGAATGGAGAAGGTGAAAAAGCAAGACGAAGGGAGCTTCTGTATTGAAGATGCAAGTCTAAGACCCGAAGGCACAGAGCTGTGCCGTGAGTTTATTCTGAGTCTGTTGTGCACTCTGTACCACGATTAGCACTGTCTCCTAGTGGTGCAAATAGCACATGGCTCCTGACAGTGAAGATAAATGCTGTTCACCTCACAGGAATCTTAAGGACGGTAGTGGTAGAATGGAGGACACACGTTCTGGGACATGATTTGGGAAGATGTTTCCATTCTGTTGACAGGCTGAATTAAATAACTGAAGGTGATAGATGCTGCTGATTGGTTACATTTAACTGATTGGCCTCTTAGTATTTTGCTGCTGTGTTTGTTGCTTGTAAGTTTAATTACATGAATGCTTGCAGCCTTCATTTTTAAATGTTACATGAAAATAAACAGACTAATGTCATTGTCTGTGCTGAGTGGGATTCAAAAGCTTAAAAAAGCAAACCTGCTTTGAAGGTTTCCTTTCCAAAGGGACAAAAAGAGGAAAAATCGTTAACCTGCTTGTCCCTGTTAAAGTGGAGGCTAAGTCTTTAAAGGGTGAAAAATAACTGGGGAAAATCACCACCTGAAGCTGTTAGGGGTGGTGGGAATGATCTGGGTAAAAATTGTAAGACACAAACCTAATAGTTCTGGCTTCTTGTGCTTGGTTCAGTGACTGCCCTGCCTCAATAAAAAGGTCAGGTTTGTTCTGTAACTTCTGCTGTGCATTAATAAACTCTCCTTTTTCATAATAATTTTGGAAAAATGGGACAGCTTCATGCTTAACCAGATCTTTTCATGAAAGATAGCTTTAAAACTGACCAAATGGTTCAAATACTGAAAACACTAGGACAAAGATAACAAATGCTGGTTATCCTGTCATGTAAATCTTGACTGTAGAAAACATTTTAACTTTGAAAATTGGGCCAAGAGGCTACTCCTGTTAGGAGCCACAAAAGGTTTAACTGTTGTCTTAATCTTGTTTTTATATTTGTTTCTTTGTGTTCTTTTGCCAAGTGAGTTCTTGGGAAGTAGCTTTCTGGAAAAAGGGAGGTATGGAGAGACACTGAGTCTTCACCTCTTTCATCCTTCCCTCAGGAAGGCATGTGCCTGGTGGTTGTTCATCAGGAGGCTGAACCTGCTTTCCTTTTTCTTCCACTCTGAGCTGTAGGCTGCACATCACTGAGTGGAGTGGCACAAAAAAAAGGTTTAGCTTTGAATGAGCTTCCAAAGCTGATTATGCTGATTTTTTCAGAATTGAACAGTATAAAGTTCCTTTAGTCTGATGCTGGACTCATTCAGGTCTTCCACAGAACCTTGGCTTGGGAATCACCTGTTCAGAAATTGTCAATATTGGTCAGTCCAGCTGTTTCAGTTGGACAACACCTGCCACTCTCTCACAGGTACTTAACAAAGCATTGGAAGTGCTTTGACATTGGCACAGATGAAGGGTAGCTACCATTATGAGATTACAACTCCATTTGGGGAAAAAAAATAGAAGTGTAAAAGTTGCTGGTAGTGCTTTCTGGTTGTCACTGAAGGTGCTGCACTGAGTTGGCTATAGAACCAGTCCTAGCACAGCCCTGGCTGCTGTTCCCTATGTTGACATGTGCTGGAGTGTTGTGGGTTGGTTCCTTTTAATGCCTGATGTCACAGATGCCTCACTTCTCCACTAAAAGTGTATAACAACCTGTCCATCATTTGTGGTAAGCAACCAGCAGGCCCTGCTTTCATCAGAAGCTGCTGGAATGGAGTCCTGCACCAGCTGTTTCTCTCTGTCCTGCTTTGCTCATTGCTAAACCCAGGCTGCTTAATACTGAGGGCTGCTTTTCCCCTCCATTCTCATCGTTGTTTCTGCCAGTATCTCCAAGTGGCTAAAAACGAAGCGGGTGTGGATTATTTTTGGTCATTAAGTGGATTTGCCTTTTTAGATGGGTACTATAGGTTAGCCACCAAATGAACAGCCTGTTCTGAAGACATTCCTGAGTTGACACTGTCTGGGTGAACGTGCTGGTTGACGCTTTGTTCCTCTTTTGATGGCTGACTGCTGTTACGTTGTTCTGGGTAGGCTGCATGCGAGTGGACACTTGAAGCGGGGGGAAAAATTCCCTTAAGGTCCTTTAGGCATACTTTGACGCAACTGCTGCAGTGCCAGGAATTTGTTAGCAGCTGATTAACTGTAGTTTACACAGGGAAGATTGCCAAGTTTACATAGCTGTCTTTAATTGTAATGTAGCTGGCCCCCTTGTAGCAGAAGGGTTGTTAGAGACAGGAGTACAGCTTGGAGCTGACATCTTGCAGCTGCAAAATATCATTCTGTATTGTGCTGCATATTTTAGTTCTGTAGTGCATCAAGCTGCGAGGTACTCTTGCCTAATTCCATACAGATGAGACACTGAGTTGGTATGTAGGTCCATCTCTGGCACTGAATCATTGTTGAGGATCAGAATGTTTTGGGGCCCATAAGCCACCTCCGGAGAGCTGCTGGAGGAGAGCAGGTATGTATACAGAGCTTGTCTGCCCTTTGGAGCTGTTTGATTAGAGCATTTCCAGACTGACTTCCTTTGTGGAATGGAAGCTCTCAGTAAATATTTATAAAACATCTGCATGGTTATGTTTATAAATAGGAAGATAGAAAATGCAAAGTTATGATTCTCCAGGCAGCCTTGACTTCAGCCGTGAAGTACCTGCATTCTACCTACCTGGGTGGCGTAAGTGCTCTTTGCTTTGCTGGCTGGCCAAGCAGCAAGATGATCTGAGCAGGTGCACAGCAAACAAGCAGGCTCTTCTTACCGTAAGTCTGCTGCTAGCTGTACCTAGATGCAGACCACTTTGAAGGATGCGAGAGCATTTCAGAACTGAACCAGCAAAGGGAGAAAATTGCTAACAAGCAATTGACTTTAGGTTAGCATTCCTAAGTATTAAAAGATGCTCTGTTCTTCCCTTCTATCTTCCTTTAAACTGGAACTTTCAGGAGTTAAAGCTACTGAGACTTCAGTTATAACATGCCAGATTATGTTTTCTGTAGGTTAGTTGCAGCTCTTTCTCCCTGGTCAAGGAAAACGTGGATAGGACAGTCCTACTCTGTGCAGTAACACAGGATTTTTTTTTTTTCCAAAGCTCAGGAGCCTGAGAACCTTTGACTTCTTGTCAGAGGTATTCTGCATGAAAACATCCCTTGTTGCCATTGCCATCCATCCCCTGTGCCATTCTCTTGGATTCCCACTTCCTTTCCCTTTCTCTTCTGTAAGTTATCACCCACATTGTGAAGCTTCTATGAATCTGCTCTTTTCACCCAAATACTCTTTCAAGAGTCCAGTGCAGAGCCACAAAGATGATTAAAGGTGTGGAACATCCCCCTTATGAGGAAAGGGTGAGAGCACCTTGTTCCAGCTTGTGGCACCTCCCTTACTGTCCTACCTGGCTTTTCTCTGCAATGCATTTCAGGATCTGAAAAGTAAAAAAATGTACTGGTATCCAGTTGACCTCACTTATCTCTCCAGCTACCTCCTTCTATGCTGCCCCTTTCATTGTGCAGAGTGTGCATCATTAAACTGTTCTCCTCTGGTTTATGGTTTATACCTGGATCCTCTCCAGCCTGGCTCTTGGTCTTTCTGTTACGCTGAAGTCAAAATGTTGGTCTGTAGCTGAAGCTTGCAAGTCTGGCCTCTCTTGACTTAAATTGACTGTTCGTGTTGGTTCTGCTGCTGTTGAAATTGTCTTCTGTCCTCCAGCTGTTCTATGGGAAGGAAATGGTGCTTGAGAGGGCTTTACTGATCATTATTTCTAGAACGTGCACATTCATCTGCTGCCTGCATGCAGGTAGGACTGCTCCAGGCTTATTTCCACTTCTGCAAACTAAACTCTTGGCCTTTCTCTCAAGTATTTATTTCAGGGGGCTCTATTTTTAGCTCCACCTTTCAAAGCTTTGTGTTCAGAGATGCTTTTCCTGATGTCTCCTTATCTCTTACTGATGCTGTTGGCATCCTGCCCATCATTCAGTGTGATAATTTGTGTCTTGGCTTTGAATCCGATCTCAGTAGGTGCTGAATGCCAGCAAGCCTTTTGGGGTTGTGCCTTCTGAGGCCACATGTAATGTTCAGCCTGTGAATTGCTAGGGCAATAAAGGCTGAATGATCCCTAGCCTCTCCTGTAGGAGGTGGTAAAACAAGAAGGTGTGATCTCTATCTCTCAGAGTTAGTCTGCACATCAAGTAGTTTGTGTGATGTGCTGTGTCTCTCTTTTTACCTACCAAGGAATGTAGAAATGGGATGTCACCTGGTGTTTCAGCAATCATGGCTTGGATTTTAGACCTTGCCTGAATCTTGTGTCTTGGGAATACTGCTGCAAAGGACTAGATTTGAGTCTCTTATCACTTGCTCTGTTTGTCTTCCTCTTCATTGTTTTCGGTTTCTTTTCCACAGCCAATGTGCTAACATCTGTCCATTGCAAGGGTCCCTGGAGCTTATCTCCACCCCAGTACTCTTTCACTAGAGGAAATGAGTTTAATATTGATTAATGGCAATATTCTTCCCACTCAACATTTCTAGTAGATGACTTCTTGCTCTCTTTTGTGCTTTCCCCTGAAACTTTCTGCAGCTCTATCCCAGTATTGCCAAAATTATAATCATAATTTCAAACTTTATTTGACATGTACAGAAGTTTGGTGGGCCTCACAATGCTGGCTACTGGGGGCTAAATAGAAATGTCCCTTACTATTGATTTAGTGTATCCTATTGTCTGGTCCCTTCTTTCTGTAACTTGCTGCTTAATCCAAGGCAAGAAGCTGCAGGAATTTGGGCACTAGTGCTTATGGGCAGCACCTAGCACAATGAGGATGCAGGACTGAAACTTCTGAATCTCTTGGGGAAATACTAACAGAAGGTCATTTATATCCTTCTACAAGAGGAATAAAATAGCCCTTTAGATGCTTACTTGGTTACTGCATCCTACATATTCTAGTTGCATGGAAAATAAACTTAATTTTTTTCCTTACAACTTGTACAGAAGAATGTGCAACTGCTGCTTTTGGACACATAGTGCAAACAGCTTAAAGGGCAGGGATGAGGGTGGGAGGGTAGGGGATAAATCTGAGGGAAGACCCAGATTCAGCTGTGTTCCTGTTGTGTGGGGCTGCATCAGAAATCTGTTGCATCTCTGCTGTGCTCAATTGGAACAAATGGGAGTTAGACTGCGTCTGGTTGCTGGCAAGTGTAGCTTTTTGGTTTGTGTGTTTATATTAAATTGAGAGAGTATTTGGCAAACTATTGTTTATATGTAGCTGTAGCAAGCCTGTTCTATCTGGGAAGAATGTTCTTAGTGTATGTAACAAAACTGCTTTTCACTTTATGTCCACAGATCTGTGGAGGATGTTGTGTCTGTAGACTTGTTTGTTCCCTTCCTTTAAATTTATAAAGGCACATTCAGTCTTTGATATCATTTTCTATTTTGGGAGGAATATGTTCTGTTGAACTCGTGCTTTTTCCCTTTAGAATGCCATGACTCTGGAGTCAGTTCATTGCCTGTTTTGATGTAAGTTGTGTTGTACTAAATTTTGTCTAAATACACTGAAATATTTAGACTGATAAAAGTAATTCTGTGAAGCATTGCTCTTCTCCAGTATTCCTCATGTGTGCTTGTTCCTGAACATTTTGTCTTAATAGTTTTTTCCACACTCCAAACTATGACTGGCCTCTTCCTAGAGGTAATTAGTGATAGAACAAGGGGGAATGGCCTCAAGCTGTGACTGGGTATGTTTAGAGTGGATATTAGGAAACATTTTTTTCACAGAAAGAGTGGTCAGGCATTGGACTGGGCTGCCCAAGGAAGTGATTGAGTCACCAACCCTGGATGTGCTTGAAGGTCGTTTGGATGTGGTGCTTGGGGATATGGTTTAGAGTGAACCTTGTAGAGTTATCAGCTGGAGTTGGTGATCCTGAGGGTCTTCTTCAGCCTGAATGCTTCTGTGTGTGACTGGTTTATTACTCCAGAGTTCAGGGGTCCTCAGCTGTGTTATCTTTGAGCAGTATTCACCACTGTATGGCATTCTGGCTATGTGCTTATTTCTGTCCTTCCTTACTGCCTAATTGTCTGTTTTTTAAAGAGACTCTCAATTTCTGACTGTTTGGAGAGCTGAACTGCTGGGAAAGGTGGGTGGGAGTAGAAGGCAGAAGCAGGCTTTGTCTCGGCTGATTGATGGCAGAGTCTTTGGTGTGAAATATCTGTACTGCTTACTGCTGTGTGAGTTGAACAAACTTAGGCACACCTGTATCTGTGCATGCATTTTGAAACTGCTGCTACTAGATTATTCCTGGCAAGTTCTCCTGAGTGAGATTTCGTTGTTAGAAGGCCTCAAAACCTTTGGAAATCATGGCAGATGAAACGATAATATGGAAATATCTTCACATGTTTTAGGGAAGGTAAAGCTCTTCCCACTGACAGGGACCAAACCAGGACTCCAGTGTTGCCAGTATAACCTGTGCCAGCGTGTTTCAAAGCACACAGGACTGTCAGACACAAGTTACAGTGAGAGTTGGATACTTATTCCAGTATTTGTGTATTTGTCTGCCTTCAGGATTTATAATGATGAGTTCACTTTCCCAAAGAAGAGAAAGAAGGGAAACCAGAAATAAACTGGTTTGGATGTGATATTTCCATGTGATGACTGTGGGAAGATGTAAAGTCTTAATAGAGTAGTCTAGCCTTCCACCTTGATACAGGGTGAGAAACTTTGTACTTCCTTCTAAGACAGATGATCTTACTTGAAAGAGAGTAACTCCACTTCTGTCAGGAGTTGTATGTGTGTATTGTGGAGTTTTCTGGTTGTGGCTTGGGTGTTTTGTTAGCCTATCAGTAGTTCAACTTGCTTTGCCCAGCAAACCTGGCCATAGGCAGCCTCTGGAAATGTTCATTCTCGCCTCTGCCTATTTCAGATTGGACCAAAAGCTCAGGCTTAGGGCAGTCTGCAAAGGAATGTGTTTAGTAGCTGACATAAAACTTCACCATCTATATTCTCAGCTGTTTATTCTGAGCAGAACAGTTTGTGTGTTGTGCCTGTGCTCAAACATAAGTAGCAATTCCCCAGCTCTGTTTAACTGCATCTCAGTGTGCCTGCCTCATTCTTCCCATGCCTGTCCTTTTGTATATTTTCTGAGAGGCTGGAAACGGTATGAAAAGAGATGCAAGTGGTGGAATACATGTTTTCACTCAAGCACTGCTTTAATAGTTGACACCATTTAAAATGTCTCAAAGCAGAAGCAGTGATTCTGTTTTTGTTTCTGATACTTTTCTGTGTTGTCCCTGTGTTGACCTTGAGTTGGTATTTAAAGAGTATGAGTATGCCTCAGGTAGCCTTGGCTTTTTCTTCTTCCTGTGCTGAAAACTTTGTGGCATTCTTGATTGCCAAGTCTCAGATAAAATGAGTAATTGGATTCAGCTCTGAATACTGAATCTTACGCCTTCAGTTAGTCTGCTTGGACAGATTCCTTGCCTTAAAAATACTTCTCACCTTGGCTAAATTGAGGCAAGTTGAGTGCTGTTGGTTTTTGCTTGATCAAGCACATTTTGAAGTTATGTCCTGGTGAAGTAAGCAAGAGATGTAAGCCTCAGGTCTTCTGCAGACAGAAGTTTGTGTGCAATATCCTAGAAATATACAGGAGAGTATGGGAATGACTGTAGAAAGAAACAAACAGCAACAACAAACAGACCAAAAACCCCTCCAAAGATAACTTGAACGAAAGTAACAAACCCAGAAAACAACCCTCAAAAAAAAACAAAACCAACCCTGACCAACCAAACTTCCTTCCTCCCCTTTTGCTGTGAGATAGAACTGATTGTTTTTTTTATCACTCCCTGCCCATAGCCCTACCTGTTGGTTATTTTTATCATCAGTCCTGTGTTTTGTGCTGTTTCTTAGTGACAGCTACATGTTTTCAAAGAAATGCTATCAGGAAGCATGTGCAGAGAAGATCCTATTTTCTGTGGTGACTCTGATGTGTGCAGTGCTCCATGAAATTTGCTGCCTTTTGGTGTCAGTGTCTTCAAGATTCTTGGTAATATTTGAAGTTCTAGCCCCTGGAGTTCTATGATTATATGAAAATATTAGCTTAGTGCAGTCTCCTTGTCATAGTTCTAGTATTCATAGTGTGAGGAGGACCTTAGAAAATGTGGGTCCTGAGGGCTTGGCAATTGAAACCTGAAAGCTGGATCCATCACTCATTAATTTTGCTTTTAATAAAAACTTATTTTTTTTAATGAGCCATGGTTTATGATTCCTGAATCCTTAGAATTGTCAATATCGGGGACATTTTAAACCTAACGGTCTTTCTCAACATGCCTTTTGCTGCTACTGCTTGCATCTGTGTGTTTAAAACTCCTTTGCATCAGGTGGCTCATGGAGGGCTGCACTTCGCTGCTTTTAGTAAATAAACAGGAGGTTTAGAAATGTCTAATTCTAAATGGAAGAGAGAACGAGAGGGAACAAGGCAAAACCTGAAGCTGTAAACCTTGGTTTGCTCTGCTCTCTTAATGTCACAGATATTGAAAAGAGGGTGCCTTAATCTGGGGGCAGAAATGTAGGAAATGTGCAGTTTACTGACATTTACTGTGTTAATTGTGACCTGCTTACCTGGCAGAGAAGAGCTTTTTGAATTTTGCCTTTAGATTGCTGATATCAAATGAGAAATGCCTTGTAAAGCTGTAATGAATGGAGGTTTAGGATGCTTTGATGCCTTTTGCTTTTATTTTGTTAACCCAACTCCTCAATCTCTTTGCAGGGGCCAGCTACCTGTGTAGCATTTTCGAGAGCTGGAGACTTATTTGCCTCTGGAAGTTCTGATGAGCAGGTATCTGACTAATTTGATAGGTTTGTGTCTTGTTACTGTTTTCTTGACATCTTACTGCTTTCAAAGAAGGAACAAACATGAAAAATAGTGAGAGATACTAAACATAGACTTTTCTTGCTGAGGAAGTACTTGAGATGGATTATATGGGAATGGGTATGTACAACAGAGAAACGTTACCCTGAGTATGGCCCTTGTATTCTTTTCTGAGGCATCTGCTGCTGGGGAGTTTAAAAGTGTGTGAATGGCAGCATTGAGATACCTTGAATGTCACAGGCTGTGCTGATGAATTATCCCCTTGTTCTGGCACTGGCTATTTCTGAGACAAGCATTAAGATAAGGGAAGCAGGCAGGTATGCTTCCCCTAAATACTCTTCCAAGCTCCACTAGTCTTCAGGGCTCTGTATTTTGTATTCTTTGGTGCTCTCCTCCTCCTGCAGGTCTTTCCTGTATCTCATCTAAGATGCTATTAGTTAAGCTATAGCCAGTAACTGACAACAGGTGGTTTCAGTGTGATTGGAGCTGAGTATAGTCAGCAAGTGTGTTTAGTGATAGGAGCCTGGTGCAAAGCAGTGCTACTGCTGCAATTGCACAGGTTTTTTGGTCAAAATTGGACTTTTCTCTGCTGACCTTTATCTACATTGGGATTGAGAGCCTGGATGTCTTCTGGTAAAGGAGTCTTGTGGGTGAAGCAGTTGGGGTGAGAGGGAAGATCTCTTCCCTTTACTTCTAATTCTGTGCTATAATTCAGATTATTGTTTCTTTAAAAGCTGTTGGGTTTTGCTTTCTACCATCAGTGGACCGAAGCAAAAATGTCCTCAGTATGCGGAGACTATGCTGAAGTCACTTGCTGGGTTCTCTGCATAATGTATGTTTTTCAGTTCAATACTGTCAAGGAGGAAACCATTCCTATAGCTGTAGCTTCTGACTACTTTCATGAGCTGCTGTGCTTTACGTCTGTTTTGTACATTTGCCAAGGTAGCTGCTGTAGCTTCTTAATTTCCCTCGAGACCGCTTTTTGCTTAGGACTTCAAGCAGACTGATTTGAAGAGGTGCATCCAATTTTTTTTTGTGTTATAAAATTAGTCTCTAAGGTTTGCTCTGAATGCTTATCTAAAATGAGTAATAAATAAACCTTTTAGCTGATACTTCTCTTAAAAAGCCTTGATGTAGCTGAAAGTTGCAGTTGTATCACGATTCATTGCTACTTATTTCAATAGAAAACATCAGTAGTTTTATTTTTGCATTTCTAGGCATAGCCTAGAAAGGTGTTTTGTAAAGGTACATTCATGGCACGGGCTGTTAAATGACTTTGTAGCTTGAGATTGTGTTTCTGTGCAGGTGTGCTGAGAAGGGTTACTGTTGGCTTTCCTGTGCCTAGCTCCCGTGAAGACACTACCTCTCTCCTCTCACATCTGTGTATGACAATGTAGGCAGTGCTTCCTTTTGTGTTTGGAAACTTGGAGCATAAAATGCATGTATGCATGATAAAGAGCATTAGTCTTACTTTGCCAGTTGTGTATGTACGAGAAGCTGTTTCAGTGGAATAGATCTTGCTGAATACTAGCTTTTGAATCCAAGAGAATGATGAGAAGTAATAATCAAGAGCATCTCTACAAGTCAAAAAATATTCTTCTGTGTGGTAATTTAGACATGTAGCTTGTTTAAGGAAACATTTCTTAATTACTGAACTGCAAACAGGCTTCTTGGGTGACCCTGCTTGGAAGTAGGAGGTGCCATTTGCACCCTGTGCTGCAAATATGCTTGTTTTAGCTTAGCGTGAGTCGCCCTGCTGATGATATGAACAGACTTCAGCTCAAAGTGGTAATCTGACTAAGTGTCCCTCTTTCTGTCATCAGTCTTCATGGAGCTGTTTTGCATACCTCTTAATTCCCAGACTAGACTAGATGTCAGTGCCCATCTTTGTTGCAGTAGCACCTTTGTAGCTGTGAAGAGACAATCTATGCAACAGAAGAGCGTCACTTTCTTTCTCTGACACAGTACAATGACCTCATTGGTTAACTATGCAACTATAAAAGCAAAATGTTTCAATTTCGTGCAAAGCAGGGATGAAGATGCATATGCAACGAATAAGCACTAATATTTCTGATACCCAAGATGAATTCTCTGGACACTTGAAAGACTTTCAAACTTCTGAAGTAATTGCTAAACCTTTTTAGACTTTCAGAGTCACTGCTGAGGACTTTAGTTCATGCTCTTGATATGTTGAAGTGGTTTATATGTTAGAGGCCTCTCTTCTGAAATAAATACTGCATTGCAGAGAGAAGATACCTGTAAGTGGGATTTAAATTTGATATTCAACTAAAAAACTAGCTCAAGATCTCTAATAGTAGTCTGAAAATGCTAGCTCTTTTTCCTGTGAACAAATCTCATGATAAACCAGTGACTAGTTGTTTAGGATGTGACTGATAAGTACTGTAATGCTAAGCATGGTATTTTAAAATACATGTGGTTTTAATGGTGTTTTCTGCATGTTACTTTGAAGTTCTCTAGGTTGCTCTAGTTTCATAATGTTCCTGACACAAAGGATGTGGGAAGAGGTCCTTTTACTCCTTGAGAACTGTTATGCTATGTCTATTCAGTCACATCTTTACAAATAACATCCTTAATTTAATCAATGGCACAGCTGTCTTAGGTAAACTTGGTGTGCATCTGCTGACTTCTCTGATGTGCTGACAAAATTGACCTTTAAGCAAACAGAGATGGAAAATGTTTACTAAAGATAACTTTATTCTGCAGGTGATGGTGTGGAAGACTAACTTTGATGCAGTAGATGTGCTGAAAACACAGAAGATTGGTGATAGTGTGGATGAGGCCTGTCACACTCTGGTAGGTCAGCCTTCAGAAATCATGGAGAGTTCTTATTCAGTACTTTCTGCAACTTGAAAGCATGTGACTTCCTATTTACTCCTTGGGAAATGCAACATTATATTTTGGTCTGAGTAGTACAAATGATGCTTCCACTAGATCTGCCAAATTGGCTCCCAAGCCAGAGATTTGTAGATTAAGCCTTTTCCCTACTAGTAGAGTTATTCATGGCTAAAAAGCAGAGGTGATGGTGGCTTCAGTCAAGATCAGGGGTACTAGCTGGCACAAGTAAAGAAGAGCAATTTGACCAAGTCTGTTGATGCATTTCTCTTTCATGCTGTTAAGAATGTTGTATTACCTTGAAAATATGATGCAGCTCTGTCCTGCTGTGAAGGGGTGGTCTTGCAATTCCTGTTTCATTTCAGACTGACTGGGGTTGCCAAAACCAATATAGTCTAAATATTTTGAGTGCTATCAGCTGTATCAAGGCTGCCTGTTACAAGAGCAATCATGTTATGTGCCAGAGTCTAAATCTGGTCTCTACTTAAGAGCTCACTATGCTTAAGGAGAACGGAAATGCAAAATATGATTAGTGTATGTTAGCTTGGTAGGAATACAGCACTTTAGTATTAAAGCAGTTCCCTTTCTAACTTCAGCAACTGTAAGAATAAACAATGTAGTCTGAGAGCTTGTTTAAATTACTACAGGTTAAGTTTAAATTTAGAATTGGTATGAAATTGGTCTTTGCTGTTAAACAGAAACAGTTATCTCTGACAAAAGCTTGGTTTGTTATTTTAAGTAGACCTGAGCATGGAAATCCTGGCTCTGTGCTAACTTGCCCATTCATTGCAGTTTACTCTTTTCTTTCAAGTGAATTTCATGATTTTTCTCTTTTAGAAATGTATTATGCCAGGCTCTTGAAGAGTACTATCACTGCTACAACTTACTGCAAGAGCTAAGTTTTGCTGTATATTCAATTCCTTCTTGTTTTGCCTTTTCATTATGAAGTGTAGTTGATCAGCTACTTTTCCCCACCAAAATCAAACTTGAAACTGCCTCCTGTGGCTCTTGATTTCATGTCAGTGTCACTTTTTTCCTTGAACAAAAGGCAAAGCTACTTCATCTTTCTCCAGTGCTGTTAGTGTGCCAGAGAGATGCTTCTAGCAGATTTTGCAGATGTTTTGGGGGGTGTAACTACATTTAAAACAGTTATGTAGGTTATAATGTGGATTTGCTACCCCTAAAACACATGAACACTATTCTTGATGCATCATATATCTGTTTGCACTCTATACTAAAGTTGGATAGAATATTTTTGCCATGAGAGCTTGTGCTCCCCTGTGTGGTGTATAATTGTCTCTTAAATATTGTGGGAACACAAATACTAATCAAAACAGTGTCTGTATAAAACCACTCTGTTCAGTATCTGGTTCTCATGGGGAGATTAAGACTAACATTAAAGTACTATGAAAGAATAACTGCACACAGACATCAAAACTAGCTTGTCATCAAAATGAATAGAAGGAAAAAATAATCCTAAATCACCTATGGGATAAAAGAGGCATGAAATATTGTCAAGGTGAGCTTGAAAACAAACTTACTCTAAAAGAATGTTCAGTTTCCTGGGTAGTGGGAGACTAGAGCCTGTAGAAGATGCTATTTTCTCAGGTAGTTGGTTAAAGTTCATTATGAGTCAGAGTATTGAGGTTGTTTGCAACTACAGGCTTGAACTTCAAAGTTGTTCTGCCCACCTGCTCGTGTTTTCTGTAAATATGTAGGGCCTGGGAAGTGCAGTTTTCTTTTGGAAGTGAAACTGCACTGTGCAAGGACTTAATGCAGATGATAAACTCACAATGAGTGGGAATTGCAATCATGACTATGGTGTAAAAGCATAGAAAGGAAATTGTGATTAAAGCACTAAAACTGTCAGACATATTTCTAAGTATCTGTTGTTGTCAGTGTGAGACTTAGTGTTAAATCACAATTCTAGTAGCTCTGAAATAAATGCTTACTCTTAAACCTAAACTGATGGTTATTGCTCTTAAGTGTTGCCTAATTGCCTTGAAGACTGAAGTTAAGGGCAAGCAAGCCCTTGTATGAAACTGGGAGGAAATGAAGTCTTACAGTTCTGTGTCATGATCTTATAAGGATTTGTGATTACTGTGATCTAAAATCTAAGGGGTGGGAATAAATTTGTGTTTTAATCTGTAATCATTAGTGCTGAGGACCTAAAGGAAATTCAGAAGGAAAATGATTGCTTTTGTGTGTGCTTGCATAAAGAGGAGCTCTTAGGCTTGTCCTGGGGTCGGTAACAAGCTAAAGATCTATCTATATGAAGAGTTGTGTAGGATCAGATCTCGGGCCATGTTCACAGCCCTGGTATGTTAGGAAAACATTCATCATACACTTTGTTCAGAGGGCAGATAGTGTTTTGTTTCTGGGGGTTGGTGGTATGTTTTTTTTTCCCCAAATACAAGGAAAGCTTCGTACATGTGGTTACAGCTGACGTGAGTAGGCAAGAACACTTGTTTCATTATGTGACAGATTTGCTGCTATTGTTGACTAATTCCAAGAAGACTATGTATGGTCAAGTGTTACGAGAAAATGCTGGACAGCTGATGTCACGTGGAGAGTTAGCAAATGCCTGGGTGTTTAGGTAGGCTTGTACACTGAAAATCCTGAATAAAAGCATCACAGGATAAGCTCTGGTGGTAACAGGTTTTTATGCCCTATTGTGGAAACTAGGCAGACAGGCTCCACTCACTTGCTCCCTGAGATAGGACAAGGAGCAAAGGGTGTTAGTTGCAGCAAAAGAGCCTCAACACAAGGGGGAACTTCTTTACTGTAAGGGCCACAGAGCACTGGAACAGGCTCCCCAGAGAGGTCGTGGAGTCTCCTTCTCTGAAGACTTTCAAGGCCTGTCTGGATGTGTTCCTCTGTGATCTGTGTTAGATAGCATTGTCCTGCTCTGGCAGGGGAGTTGGTTTCGATTATCTCCTTGGGTCCCTTCCAACCACTAACATCCTGTGATCCTGTGAAAAATTCCTTACTCAAATAATCCTTCTCTAGGCATGTTGTAATTGTGCAAAACACTACTTTGTGAGGGAGGAGACTGATGAGGAGATTTTAGTCTAAGCCTCTGCGAAGCACCTACTAAAGAAAGATGCTTTAATGCTTGTTTGTGTTGCAGTATGTTGGAAGCAAAGCTGTCTTGATCAAGAGGAGTGGGAGCTTAGCTGCCCAAAAGGCAGTGAAATTGCACAGTTTGAGCACTCAAAGGGTATCCTGGTGAGAGTGGCAGCAGGTACAGCAGAACATAAGCTTGCACGTTGTGGGGAAGGGTTTCTCTTGCTGCTTCAGTAGTGAATTCTGCCATCATGTAACTCAAATATATGCAGCTTAGGTTTTCAGGTCCAGGCAGAACCCTGAGATGTCTGCCCATGTGAGTGGATTTGCAAACAGACTCAGCAGCAGGTAATCCCTTGGTAGAGCAATCTGGGGGACCTGAGTAGAGGTGCAGAGTTGTCCCCTGTCAGTCTCTTGCCGAGAAGTCTTTCTGTTGCTTGGAAATTCAAGTGCACAAATATTTTAACTGTCTTTAGCTCCTTTGAAATTAAATGGTTCTCAACTCTGAAGCTACTGAATTTGAAAGCTGATCTGATAGCAGACTTCACAAAGTGAAGTTTGGGAAGAGCAGGGAAGAGCAGCACTTCAGCAAAATGAGTAGCCTGTGACACTTCAGATGCGTCTTTTGGTTAAGACAGGCACTTTAGGCCTCTTAGGCAAACCTGGGTTTGACATTTTCTCCAGGCATTGGACTATGCTTGTTTTGGAAATACTGCCACTGAAGAAACTGTTCCATTTAATATAATTGGTAACCAATTCAAAAAACCCATGATCTGATGATAAAGCTGACTGAGGCCTGTGACTGAACTTCCAAAGCTGACTCCACTTCCCTCCTTTGCTGGCTCTGTTTTGTTTGGTGACCTTGAGTGCCTCCTGTCTCAGCCATGGTCTCCATGCTGACCACAGCAGTTGATTCTGTCAGCCGCTTGTTCCTTGTGTAAATAAATTCCTTTTGGGTTATGCATATGCCAGATGTGCCTTTTCTCTTTCTGACCTTTTGACTTCCAAATTGGTAACTATCTCCAATTTTGGCATCCATTAATATTTTTGTACAGATTTTCCTTTTTTGTTTTACTTGCTGTGAAATCTTCTCCCAGGAACCAGTTCTGTTCTTCCACAGAGCTGCAACTCTTCACAACTGGATGTGAATATCTGTTGTCATTTGCACCTCCTCCACCCCTCTCTATTTATTTATTTTGAAGTGTTGTGAGGGAAGAGTGGAAGAGTCCTGTATTCAGTGGCAGGGGGTTCAGCCTTCAGCCTCCAGGAAAAATGTGGTCTGCAAAATGATTCTCTTTCCTGATCTACCTGTCACCTTGTTCTTCTGAGAATGCATTCCCATCCCAGGAAGGTTTTGCCTGGTACATGATTTGTCTTCCTCTTGGACTAGGTAGGTGGATTATTTATTTAAAAGAACAATGGGGTGATGTTTCCATTGCTCTCCTCCCTGCTTGATGGGGTGGGAAGGAGTCTTGCTGTGACTGATCACAAGATGCTCAGGAGCTCCTAACTGACATCCTTCATAAGCAGTGCAGTTGCAGGTGGTTACCCATAGCTACCCAACTTTCACTGTCCTTTCTTTGAAGGAAGCTTTCTCATGTGTTGTATTGTAACCTTGGAATACTTTCCAGAGAGACTGTGGCTCAACAAGAACAGAGTAAAAGCTTTCTTTCACTTCTGGCCTTTGACTCATGTGGACAAAGCTGGATATATGCTTTGGCTTCTGCCTGAAAAGGCTGTGCTTGTAAACTTATGACATTTTATTTCATCATTCATATCCTGCTTTTTACAAGAGCAGCTGGAAGCTCTTTCTGTGTAAGAAGCTCTCCCTTGGTGTCTTCACTTATCTTGCTGAATACCAGAGGTTTAGAGTGGGATTAACTCTGACCTCCAGAGGTGGCAGATACTTAGTTGACTAAGGGGTCTATTGTGGTAAGCAAGCCTGGCTAGTCGAGAATGCTTCTATGATCTTGTATGGTTCAGCATCTTCAGACTCTCAGAAAATAGTTCTCATTGTGATAGGATGGTCAGTAGGAACTCTGGCTAACGTGGGCTGGGAAGAGCACACTGCCCATTCATTAATAAACACATCTTTTGTGTGAGAGACAAAAACTTGGACTTGCATTGTGCGTTCACAGGCCCATCTGAACTTCACCCTGATACAAATAGCTTGGTTCCAGCCTAGAAGATCAGGCAGAAAAGGATCAGTGTTGCATCATCTGTTTTGTGGGTAGCTTCCAAAGGGGTAACCTCATGGTTTTAAGTTACTGAAAAGGCTGAGTGAACTCTAGAGTCTGGCTTTAATTCACTGGAGAGTGAGGTCTAGTGGCAATACCAGATTTCTTCATCTTGGGATCTTCTGCATCTTAATTTCACTGTGAAGCTGCATCAGAGTGAAATAAATGATTTTCTGTCACTTTATAGTGTCTATCTCACAAGCAACCAGTAGTAGAGCTCCTTTTTGGAATACATGCTAGGAAGCCTCTGTTAATGGCCAACCCTCTAATACTCCTTCAGGGTTTTTGTTTGGTTGTTTCACTTGTTTTTTGTTGCTGTGTGAAGCTGAATTTTTCACAAGCTAATGTGCTTTGTCCCTGCCTTGTTGCTCTTTTCTTGGATCTCTTTGCTTTGTTTTTCTCTTGATGTGGTCAATGTAAGGAAAGAAGGGTGCGTATGATAAATGAAAACTTGTACTATCTGGTTTTGTGCCTTAACATTTTGTGTGCATTGTTTCTGATCTTGATGGAGGACCTAAGAGAGAGGAAGAGGCTGCCCTCAGCTTGGCTTTCCAAGAAGCTCTGAATTACCGCAACAGCTTTGCCTGTTAGTGGATGGGAGTAGCTGTGTTGCTACAACTGTTTTTCCTTGTGTTCTGGTTTGACAAGACTTTTTAGCAGAAATAAGAGGATCAGCTTTTCATTTCTGTCATTTTACAGTGAATAGATTTGTTCTTTATGGCACTGGAACAATAAGGCAAGTCCTGACAAGTCATTATTGGTCAGAATAAAAATTACCTTTTAAGTTCAGCATCTGAAGCTAATTAATGTAAATTCACCCACTTAGATTGCTGCTGTATGTGGCTTGGTTTAATGCTTGAGTCATAATTCAAAGAGAAGAAAGGGAGGCAAGATTTATATTTTTTTTCCAAGCTGCTATTCTGTGTCAGCTTTGAGACAAAGATAATAAAAAAGTTTAAAAGCTTCAGCTAAGATGTCAGCCTTTTCTGCTACAGTTCAAACTTTAAGCAAGAGTAATGACAAATGGGGATGTTATGAGGTGTGTGGCTGCATGTGCTTACATACCTATATATAATAAGCATTATGTATCATGTGCCTGCCTAGGTCTGTTACTGTGTCTGTGTTACACAGCATCTATATACCTGTCTCACTAGGGGCAAATGATTCTGGTGAAGAAAACAAGCTGGAGCTGGTTTTCACACTTCAGGATGTCAGTGTGCAGTGTCTTATCTTGGAGACTGTCCATTTTGGTGTAAAGAACAAAACAAAATCCAAAAACCCAACCAGTAGCTGGATAACCCAAAGTTGAGGATAAACACTTTGTTTCACTGTTTAGCTACTTTTTTTTCTTGGGAGTTTTTCCCAAGAGCAACCTTACATGGGGCCAGGGAAGAGTTGCTTCAATTCTTGAGGAATTTTCTTACCAGTGGTTCTTGTATTTAGTGTTTTGTTCCTCTAATGGCTCATTTCCACACACCTTTCCTTAGACTTCTGCTGTTGTTACTCTCTAGTAGCAGTGTTAGGATAGCAAATTGAGCATCACCTGTATGACAGAGCTTAATTTCACAGAATCACAGAACTTTAGAGGTTGGAGATTGAGTCCAACCTCCCTGCCAAGACAGCATCACCTAGGGTAGTTTGCACAGGAATGCATCCAAGCTGGTTTTGGAATGAGACTCCAGCCTCTCTGGGTAGACTGTTCCAGTGCTCCATCAGCCTTGCTGTAAAGAAGTTTCTCCTCATGTTGAGGTGAAACCTTCTATGGTCCAGTTGGTCTCTGCTGCTCCTTGTCTCATTGCTGTTGACCACTGAAAAAAGATTGGCTCCATCCACTTGACACCCACTCCTTAGATATTTGTATACATTGATAAGATCTCCTAGTCTTCTCTTCTCCAGAAGACTTTGTCTCTTACTAAATTCTGGAAGATCTCTTCACGCCTCTCAAAAAAACACCAGCACTGATGTGAAGAGAAAATTGGTTAAGGGAGATAAAATGCATAAGCAAATAAGGAAAAGAGAAAACTGAAGTGTCAAAGGCTACCATTAGCTCTTACCTGTCTTGTGTAGATGCTTGGAGTTACATTGAAATCACGGTGCTAATGTATGTTGTGGTTTGAAAGTGACACAGAGTACAGGAGTAAGTGGATCAGCAGACATCCAAAGAGCAAGGTCTCTGAAACATGGGAAGAGAACATCTTATCTCTTCTGGCAGGCAGGAGCAGAGTGAGGACCTGCTCTTGGCTGGAGATAGCCAAAGTGTCACTTGCACGGGCAGGATGCTAGTATTTCTGCAAGCAAATACAAATTTCAGTCCAACTGCAGCCTCCTGTATGAGGCTGGGCTGGTTTTATCCACGTTTAAATAAGTAGGATGCCATTAGCTATTACCTCTGTTTCTTTCTTTTCTGCACCATGGTCAGCAGAGCTGGATGGTGTGATGCTGCTTCACTGAAAACACAAACCTTCCAGCCGCCTGCCTCTGCCAGTGGTTCAGTTAGACTTTGGCACAAGACCTTGGGATTTAAAGGGCTTTGAGTTGTACTTATTAAATCTTATTTTTTATTTGGGTTATCACAGACTTAATATTTATTGCTTATGGCAATACACAGGCATTGCTGTAGAGGTGTCAAGTTTTCATGTTTTCATGGCATATTTTCAGTAGTACCAATAGGGAGAAGGCTTCTGTGTGAATTGCTTCTGGCCTCTTCCATATCTAACCCAAAATACTTTTGGATGTGAAGTAAAAATAAAAGGGAAGTTATGCTCTTTTCATCTCACTTCTTTGTTTCTCCCTCTCTTTCCCTTCTCTAATTCCAACTTGAATCCCGAAATAAGAGGTAAGCAGGGATAAATTGTTTCACTAAGCAAATTTAAGTCTTATCCTATTTCTAGTTGCTACTCTCTGCTGGTCTTGGAGTACTGCGAGTCCTGAAGGATGTGAGTGCTCCAGAAACTTCAGTATTGTCTTAGGGGAGGAATGCTTTTCTACCCTAGAGAAATGTGCTTGTGCTTGAAGAGCTGTGCTCTGTGAATGATGTTCTGTGTGTAGTAGGGAGAAATGAAGTCACTTCTCAGTTTCAGCGAGTCCTCCAGTCTGGCACCATATGCTTCATCCTGGCCTTCCTGTGGAGCTTACCTTGAGGCCAATATGCTTCCACTGGATGTCACTGTTGCTCTCTGAAAACACACTTAAAGTATCAATTAACCTGTGATGAAGATGACTCTCTAAACCAGAAGGCTTTTGGTGGTGTTCCCCTCTCTCTTGGATTATTAGAATTGAGATCCAAATAAACAGTGTACACCATCTTTGGGAATTTTCTGCTCCTCTGTTTCTAGGGGAGTTTTCAGCTAAGATACTAAATTTTGTTGCTCTTCATGAATTTGAATGCATTGGATGTCTGTACTGAATTGAATACACTGGATATGTGTGTTGCTTAAAGGGAATACTGTCTTTCCAGAGACTTAAATTCAGTTAACTACATTCTCTTTAAAAAAAAAAAACCAACCAAATAAAAAGCAGCCAACCAATCCTGAAACAGATACACTGTGAAAACTGGCTTTTAGGGACTTAAAGGTAGAACTTAGGTTAGCTTCCCTGCACACTTCCACTGGAGAGAAATGAATTGAAGAAAAAAAAATTTCCTCAGGATTAAATTCTAAGAATCCTACTTACTAGTAGGTCTAAAATCCAGGGAGATGTTTGTCTTGCCAACATGCCTTCTGCATATGACTTACTTGGAAAGCAAAATGGCATTTGTTTGAGTTGTCTGTTGTTTTACTACGGATGTGTGTGTTGTGTAGTTAATACTTGCCCTGCAGCCCCTGGTTCAGCATGATGCTAGGTGGCCAGAATGCGGCTTAGCCAGAACAGCTTTTGTAGAAGGCTCAGTGAGAGACCTCTGGAATGACAGCTGATTAATTTTCCCCTTCCCCCAAGTAGTTGCACTGTGCTGTCTTTAAGTGGCTGCTATAAATAAATCACTTCTGTTTTCCCTTTGTCGCTGAGAGCTGTATTGTATTCCAAAACTGCTCATCTATTCTTCCTTTACTGCTCAGCTGCTTCTTGCCATGCTCCCAGCACTTCAACGTGCAGATGCTGTAAGCAGAGATTTGGTGGCAAATACATGGGTTGAGTTGTGCTGGATAAACTGCACACTTCAGCTCTCACTAAGTGAAACCTCTGCAGCAGAGTCATTAGTGCCTGTCTCCAGGATTCCACTGGGTTTACCTTGCAGGCAAGTCAGGTGGGGTCATGGGTGTCTGTAGCTGTGATGCTCATGAGTACCCAGGCTGCCACAAAGCCCATGCATATTTTCTGTATTTTTGCAAAGTTGTTTCAAATCCATTAGAATTTTGATCAGCAGTGGCTGGTTCACCACAAGATACAGAGTGCTGTTAGGTTAAAGGTGGCTGTAGCTTAGTCTGTGAGGGTTTCCTGGTCATTCTTGCAGACAGTAGTGGGGGGTGATTTAATCTTCTCTTCCAAAACTAGAAACTATTTCAGTCTGGGGCAATTCAGTTCTTCCTCACTTGGGTGCACATTTCCTTTCAGACATACTGGCGCTTAGGTAGTGGTAAGTGCAAGCTGTAGCCTGGTTGTTACAGGAAAGTTTCCAAGTATTTCCCTCTTTTGTTAAGATGTAAAGGGCAAAGCTTTCCCTGAAGGACCCCACAGTGTTTACCACTGTCAGCTTTCAAAGCTGCACAGAGGGTTCCGTAGCAGCAGCCTTACCACCTTCCTAACACAGCTTCAGATGGTGTCACTGTTGTGTTTGAACTAGACCGAAGTCCAGGTGGGTGCTTAGGGCCCACAGCCTATCTCTGAGCATTGCAGTCTCTATCCTGTTTTAATGAAGAAGGGTGAGTTTGAGCTCATCAAACTGTTTGTCAGCTTTCTAAAAGGAGTGTCAAACAGAATTCTGGCTATTTGTATGTAGGGTACTCATAAAAATGCCCAATCATCTGCCTTCTGCAGTCCTGCCTTTCCTTGACTGTAAAATGGAGACCTTGGCATGAAAACCTCAAAAGGATTGAAAAAAAGACCCCAAACAACATCCTGATTTTCTCCTTCATGCCATGATATGAAGACCATGGTATCATTGTTGCTCTCTGTTCACAAGGCTTGTGTTAGCTGGTAGCAGAGGAACCTGCTTTGGGTAGTGCCAATACAAAAATACCTACTTGGGCTCCTCAGCCTCTTCAGAGTTGGTGAGTGAAATGAATCTGTCGAATCAGGTCCAGCTGGATACAAATGCTGTGCTTCAGTGTGTGAAAAGGAAAGGGCTCAGTCTTTGAGATGCAGCATGCATCTCTGCCTTGGCTGAATTGGCTGTCAGCTGATCCTTTGCTGCTGTCCTGCTGCTGCTCTGTACAGCATGGGCTGCATTTACAGTTTGAAACATTTCTGTTTGTTCTAGCTGAGAGACTGCAGGCATTCTCAGTGAGCTCCACCTTGTGCTGAATGTGCCTGTGCTGAGCAAATCCAGGCTTGAGAAGCCTACCTGGATATGTCCCAAACTTCAGACTGCACCAGGGTGGGTAGGATAAGTAAGAAGCTAGAGCAAACTGGGTTCAGTTTCTCTGCTTGTTTGTGGGCAGGATTTCAAAGTGCTGTCTGTAGGTGTGGGTATTGGATACTTGGTTTTTGCACCTGCTGTGGCAGGGTAGACTGGCTAGAATGTGCTTGGGCCTTACAACTGAATATTCAAAGACCTTGGTCAGTTGAAAGCCTGCCTTTTGGAAGTCACAGTTGACATATTTTTCATTTGGTGGCTGAATGTGTCCCTAGTTCAGATGAATGAACCACCTTAGAATTTCATTGCTGAAGGAACCTGTAGGCAGTGAGTCTTCTTGGTGATAATGTCTGGTAAGGAACTTTTCAGGCATCTGTGGTGGTTGGAGTAAGGCAGTATGTTGTATTGTCATGCTTCTGTTTTTAAATGTAGATTCTGTTTTAAATGTAGTTCTGTTCTTGGGAGTGTTGCCACTGTTCAGAGTGCCTAAGGAGCTCAGGTGATCTTCGCAAAGGTGGCCTGCCTGGCTTTTCCTGGGGCTGGTACATAGCCTGTAAGCTGATCAGCAGAGTGTAGCATCTGTGACAGAAAGCTTCTGTTGCCACTGGTTTCAGCTTGATGTGATGAAGGACCACCTGACTCTGAAGGATCATCTTTGCAGTAGTGCCCTTACAAATATGGCAGACTGCAGCTTTGTGGATGGTAGCAAAAAGAGTATCAACTTGAGTTCAGCACAGCTTTTCCTGAGAAGCTGTCTGACATCTGCTATAAAGATAGATGGAGATACTATGTTGATACAGTCACTTTTCTGCTTCTGTGAGTCAGCTTGGTCTAATGGGTTTTGAAGTGGATAGCTTATCATCATTTAGGGTTTTTAAGTGCAGGTTGTAGGCAGTGTTAGCTTGCTCAAATTTCTGCTATGCTGTGGTTGACTGGCCTAAAGTCACTTCATCAAAATAGGGTAGTTAGCCTTAAAATAACAAGAAAACATGGCTTTTCATGCTCATTATCCATTGAAAAGGCAATGTTTGGGGATCTGTTTTTTTTTCTTTTGAATTTAAACAGCAAATAGCAGCTCTGCAAGGCTGTCTTTCTGTCATCTCTGCAGGCACATACTTCAGTTGGTAGACTCAGTGCATCAGTGATCAACATGTGGCTCTTGGGCTACCTGCAGCACAGGAACATCTGGAGTGTGACTTCCATGCTGAGGCTGTGCAGCGTGACCCAGAGTGTGGGCTGTGTTGGTATAGGGCCTGAAGATAATTTCTATTACCCAAGCAAGTGGGAGGAAGCAAATCAGCAGTCTGGTGTGGCTGGTACCACCTGATACACAGCCACATCCCAAACCTGCAGTGGGGTGTAGTGATCCCTGTGAAGCAGTTGTTATATCTGTCTTTTAAACCTTGCCCTTCATTTCCTACTGCTTATGCAAAAGTGGTCTTGTGATACTTGGCTGTTTGGGGATTGCTTGGTTGTCAGGATCTTGGAGAGCGAGTGGCCCTTACTAGCAGGTTTAATGGACAGTAGCAAGCTGTTCTCCTGTCAAAGCCTACTATTGCTGTGTCCTGTCCCACCCCCTGTAATCTCCACCTTCCCTGTGTAGTCACATTTTGGGGGGGTTGCAGTGTTGTTTGTTTGGCCCAACTGTAAGTCTGGACCTCAGTTTTGGCTTAAGTCAGTGATGTCCAGCAGGTTTGTTATATACACACAAATTGATATCTATGCACACACATGTGCATGTGTGTTTACATGTGTATGTGTGCATGTCATAGAATCAACCAGGTTGGAAGAGACCTCCGAGATCATCCAGTCCAACCTGTCCCCCAGCCCTAGCCAGTCAACTAGACCATGGCACTGAGTGCCTCATCCAGTCTTTTCTTGAACCCCTCCAGGGACGGTGCCTCCACCACCTCCCTGGGCAGCCCGTTCCAATGCCAATCACTCTCTCTGGGAAGAACTTCCTCCTGACATCCAGCCTATACTTTCCCCGGCACAACTTGAGACTGCATATATATCTTCATAATGAACTAAAGAGTTTGGGGGTTAAAGTTTTATGTGAGCTGGTCTAGAATCTCCTCGCAGCTTAGTTGCACATCTCGTACACCTGAAATCAAATAGAGATGAGCAGGCAAACTGATACTGCACTGGTGAGAAATGCATTCATCATGGTGGGGATAAGAGAAAAGAGAAGCAGTTCCTCATTCCTTGCTTAGGAAAAGCACATGGGGGAGAACTTTGAGACCATTTTTCAGACTGTGAGAATTTCTTGCTGCTTTGTTGATTTTAAAACTTCAGCCCTAGATGTGGGTAATAAGGGCATGGCATGGAGCCTGCATCAGGCTGTGGAGAACTAAGTTTTGACTGCTGAGATCTTGGCTTTAGATTTGAAATCTTGTCTGTTAGTGTAAATTGAGAAACTCAAATCTGCAATTGCTCAATCAATTGGCTGCCTTGTTTTGTTAATCTCTGAACTACTTTTACTGGTAACAATGCAGATAAATAATGCAAATAATCTTTGTTCTAGAAGGAAGATACCATTTTGAAAGAAAAGCAAAGGAGAATTAGTTCTCTAGTAGAGATCTACTTGTGCTTTATAAACTTAATTTATTCTGAATAAAATATTTAAGCTTGCATAACTAAAACTGTTTAAATTGAAACATCAAAGTAAACTTGTTCTTAACCTTACTGAGGAGGGAAAACCAGTTTGAGATATAAACAAAATAAGAATTGCTAAATCAAAACTGCCTTTCTTATTGCATATTACAGTGTCTTGCTTCTGCTGAACTTAGCACCAATACAGCATTCTTGCCTTCATACAACTACCAAACATAGAGTCAAAGAACAGCTTAGGTTGGGAGTGACCTCAGAGATCATCTACCATCTACTCGAACCTTCCCACCACAGGCAGGGACACCTCTCAATGAAATTAATCCACTCAAGGCCTCATCCAACTTGGCATTGAACACTGCCACAACCTCCCTGGGCAACCTATTCCAGAGTCCCACCACCCTTGTACTGAAGAACTTCTTCCTAACATCCAGTCTAAACCTACTGTCCCTCAGCTTTAAAAATGTGGAGAGAGGCTTTTACTTTAGTAATTGGACTCCTCAATTCTTAGAATTTGGGTGTCATTCTTCCATGTGGCTCCAATGAGTCTTTATTTACCTGCACAGTCCATGCCTCTGTGCTGCCTGAGCATGCCAAAGCTCTTTGCACAGAGAGAGCCTGAACCTTGCAGGATTGCTTCACGATTGGTATCTAAGATTTGCTTTTCCTGCTGGTTTAAAACTCAAACCTAAGCAAACAAACAACAAAACCAACCTCACCCAAACAAAGGAAAACCAAACAAAAACCCAAACCAGGACAAACAATAAAAATCCCTCCACCTGAGGAAGGCAGACAAGTCTGCAGCAGATTCTTGTCCAGCTGAAGCAAGAACAAACAATTCTTCTCCTTTGCCTCTTTTTAATAGCATGGACTGTCCCAGAATAAACTGTACTTTAGTGTTCACCTGCCATGAAACAGAAATCCTTGCCCTGTTGTTTGCATCACAGTAGCAGATGATGTCTTTTTCTTTCTCTAGCAATCAGAAACAGATTGTGGTGTTAATGAAACAACAACTCAGGATTCCAGTGGGAATGATGAGCAGCAAGAGAAGGAGAGCTCTCTGGCAAATACTTTGGAGCTTCTTAAGGAACAGCTGCTTATTCTGACCCAGGTATGCTTTGCTCTCTAATTTTACAGTGAAAAAGGTACCTCTGACTGGAAGAACTGGGAATGTTTTACAATGCTTTCATAGAATAAATGCAACTATTTCAAAATTTCTACTTTTTAGTAGCTTTTTTGATAAATCTGTCTTCAAAATCTTCCTTTTTCTGCTTGTCAGCTTACTTTTATCAGTTCCTTCACTGACTTTCATCTCAGGCCACACTCTTACCCCAGTTCCTTTATGTTGCAGTGTAGCAGAGCACTACTTGAGCCAGCTCTAGTACCTTGTGCTATTAGCCAAGGTTTATCTCAGGTGATGCTCAGAGGGGCTGGCAGTAGGACTCTGTTTTGGTGAATTATCTGTCTTTCTTCCCTCCCCCACTATGCTGCAATCTATAGGTAAACTCTGTTCAAATCCTGCTCCTTTCCCCCACCCAACATTCACCTACACAGTCCAATTTCTGCAGTGTTCTCCACCCGTCAACAAGTCTGGGCTCTTTTGTGCTTCATCTCTGAAACATGCTTCTCACCCACAGGTAGTGAACAGCTAATGCCTTGCTTAAGCATTAACATACAGTCCTTCCCAGTCACTAAGTAGTATTTGAACAGTGTCAGCCATTAATGGTGATCTTCACACTGTGTGTTTACTTCAGAATATTGGGGGTGCAGCTATTTTTGTTTAACTCAATAGCTGCTTATTGCTCCTCTGAAGAAATTCCATTTCTGATTGCTGTCTGGGGCTGAATTACAGCACTTCTGAGGTATGTGAGAAGCAGGGAGAAAGCATGGGACAGTAAACATTGGTGATCTCCTATAGATGAGGCCATGGCTGTAAGATGGGAAAATCTGTGGGAGATTTTTTTTCTGTGAGTTTTGAGTGTTTCTGAGAAGAACACAAGCAGGTCTTGAACACTTGGTATTGAACAGATTGATTACTAATCTATGTTACCTCTCTGCTCTTGAGAAGAAGGGTACCCTTGTCAAAAAGGGTAAGATAATGGGTTGGAGAGCCTGTCAAGTGATTGAAGTAAGACTGATACAGGGATGAAAAAGCGCTCCAGGACTACAGACAGTTAAAATAGTGTAGGGTGAAACTCAAAAGGTATTTAAGTTCATTTGACAGATGGGCAGGGAACACTTTCCTGCGATCTCTAAAACATGGAGCACTGGAGCAGAGGGGAAAAAGCTTTGTATGACACGAGACCCTCATGATTGTGAGTAAAATGCAGCCCAGTGGATGCACAAAATATTACTGTATTTGTCTCCCTGGTAAGTCTGGAATGCAGATGTTGCCTTTCCTTCCACTAGAGAGGTGATTCTGCCATTTTGCTTTGGTGAGACTTCACCTGGAGTACTGTGTACAGGTCCAGAGCCCTCAATACAGCAAGAACATAGATCTGATGGAGTAGGTCCAGAGGAGGGCTACGAAAAATGATCAGGGGCTTGGAACACCTCTGCTGTGAGGACAGGCTGATGGAGCTTGGGTCGTTCAGCCTGGAAAAGAGAAGCCCCCAGGGACACCTAATAGCAGCCTTCCAGTACCTGAAGAGAGCCTACAAGAAGGCTGGAGAGAGACTGTTTCCAAAGGCCTGTAGTGATAGGTCGAGGGGCAAGGGCTTCAAACTAGAGCAGAGTAGATTTAGATGAGGTGTTGTTAACAATTTTTTTGCCATGAGGGTAGTGCAACACTGGAACAGTTGCCTGGGTAGGTAGTTGAGGCTCTGTCTCTGGAGATATTCAAGGTGAGGCTTGACAGGGCTCTGGGTAACCTGATCTAATGGAGGATGTCCTTGCTGACTGCAGTGGGGGTTGGACTAGATGCCCTTTGGGAGGGCCCTTCCAACCCAAACTCTTCTATGATTCAATGGTTACATAAGTCAGATCCACACTTCTGGTGATGGATATGTGATGGCTCCTTTTCAGCTTCATAGGTGCAGTAAACTGTGTGTATGGAAACCAAACTGGATAGAAGTAATGAAACATCTTTTGGGAAGATATTGTGTAACCATAGAAGAGAGAAATTGAGCTCAGTGGGGGAGGAATAAATTAGTGGATTATAGGATAAAATTGAAAAAAGGCCTTAATTAGAGTAAAAAACCTAAACCGCTGGCCTGAGTAATTCTGCATTCAGCTACCTTTTACCTTTGTGTAACTTCTTTTGCCATGCTTTAAACTCTTAATTTCCCATTGGTTCTAATCTTTGTATGTTTCAAAGCATTTGTACAGGTAGATGTTCCAAACACTGTCAGAGTGCTTTCATAATTCTTGCAGGTTTTTATATGTAACACACCAAACACATGCAGGGAAATGAACCTGGAAGAAGTTCTCTCATTAAGGAAGAGGATCCTCAATGGGGAGGGATTCAGGCAGGAAGCAAGGCAGAGCCATGGGAGGTAACTTTGGAGAGCATCTGCTTGCATAGCTAAACTTTTTGGGTTTTTTTCCAGTGCTGATGTCCTGTAACAGGAGAGAATGCAGCTTTGGCAGAGCCACTGTTACCCCTCTTTCATGCAAATAGTGATGATTAGGAGCTACAGTGTGCTGATTTGCTAGCAGAGGTCATAGATTGGCTTAGCCTGGAAGGGAACTCAGAAGTCATCTACTTTAACCTCTCTGCCATGGGCAGGGATGCCTTTCAACTAGACTTGGATGCTCAAGCCCTCATCCAACCCGGCCTTGAGCACCTTCAGGGTAGGGGCATCCGCAACCTCCCTGGGCAACCCATTTCAGAGTTTCACCACCCTTTTACTGGGAGCTTCTTCCTAAGATCCAGTCTAAACCTACTTGCTCTCAGCTTAAAACCATTCATTCTTGTCCCATTGCTAGAAACCCTTATGAAAAGTTCCTCTTCAGCCTTCCTGTGGGATCCTTTGAGGTACTGGAAGCCAGCTCTAAGTTCACCCCACAGTCTTGTCTTCTCCAGGCTGAACAAGATCCAAAAGAAATGGAAACAGTGGGTGGTGGTGTTGGGTTGGTTGTCTTTCTGGGGCCTTTCTGCCAAAGCTCCACTGAGTGCAGCTCCTTGCATGTAGCAGATTCAAACCAATGTGTGTTTTGGACCTGCTGATGTCTTTTTGTGAAAAGAGCACACCACTGCTGCTTCAAAACCAGAGGATAAAAGCTTTTAGAAATAATCCATAGCAGGTGTCAGCACTTGAAGGGCTGAAGCTGCTCCTGGTTCTCTGCTATAAATCATTTGTTCATCATTCCTGAGTGTTGCTTGGTTAAATAGAACGCCAGAGGCATAAGTAGAGCCATACAGTTGAAGGGAAAGGACTGTCCCAGTGATACGGAGACACAGAAAACACACTTGGATGTCTTCCTGTGTGATCTGCTCTAGGGGATCCTGCTGTGACAGAGGGGTTGAACTAGATATTTTGAGATCCCTTACAGCCTCTAATGTTCTCTGATTTTCAGAACCCCTCTGATACAGTCCACAGGACTTTCAGGAATATGATTTGTTAGCTTTGTGGAAGCTTGGGTATATTTCTGATGTAGTACTCAGAGTTCTGTCACTCCTTGTTATTGTTTTAGTTTCCAACATTGTGTAAACATGATGTAATGTACCAGTGGGGAAAGCATAAAGTTGTGATAAACTGTTTTGGAAAATTATGCAGATACAAACCTCATTTATTCTCCTAATGCTTTTTTTCAGGATTTATCATGTAGTAGGGTGAAAGTGAGCAAGTACTAAAAATTTCTGCTGAAAAAGGTAATAGAAAGACATCAGCTGAAAGCTGTCATCCCCTGCCAGTGCCCAGCTTTGTTCTCAGCTGTGTGCTGGAAGCCACATTGTCTGCCACTCACTGATTATCAGTATCTACCCTCTGCTGACAATGATGAAGTGGAGTGTCATGTACTTGGAGGCAGCAGGATTGTTTATAATCCCTGAAGAGGTCTCTTCCTGACAGGCACCAATAGTGAGTAGCAGCACAGAGGCTGTGCCCTGCACAGCAGGATCCACTTGAGCAGACCTGCTCCTTCAGTTAAGCACTTCAGCTCTTCTTACAGAAAAATGGATCAGAATAAACTCGTGGCTGTTGTATGCTGGAGCTAGCAGTAACTGCTGCAGCAAATAGATATGGGGCTCTGAGATTCACAAAGCTTCATTTTTATTTGTTGACTTTGTGTTTTCATTCTTTAGGGGTTTGGCAGCTTCCTTTAATCTGGTCTTTGATTCAGTGAAATCTTCTCTTCTTCGCTGCCAGGACATCTTTCCTTTTACTTGTAAGGAAATGGTCTGCTGTGACCTGACAGGATCTTTGTGTTTTTTTCCAAACATGGTTTGTGTCTGGCCAGACTTCACATGCAAATAGAGTCTAAGTTAATCTTTGGTTGCAGAAGAGCAGCACATGCTAATAATTCTGCTGCCTTGAAGGATGGAGTGAAGTTGAATCTCTGACATAAGCTGGTTGTTTCCCATAGTTATGAATTCCATAAAGATACTCCGATGCACCTTTTCAGGAAGGCAGGCAATTCAAATCTGGCAAAGGAATGAGGAAGAGGAGAGTAATGAATGTAGACTGCTCTGCTCCTCCCTTTCCTGCAGCATACTATCTCGTCAGTGCCTCAGTGTTTAAAAGTCCTGTTCTTTATTGGTGTTTCAGAGATGTGAAAAGGAGGAATCAAAGGCTGGATCTTAGTGCCTGTAAGAGGAGATGGGCTGATTATTTCAGCTTAAAGGGAAAACAGGGTGATTTTATCTCTTGGAGAGTTTCCTGGAACAGGAAGGTGTGTTTTGACTGAAACACAGATGAGACAGCTGCTAATAGTTTCCTTGTTCAAATGCAGTTTCTACACTCGAAGCTCAACTGCATTTCTGAATGAAGTAACCCTCTTGGCTGCAGTGGAAAACTTGGCATTTGCAGTGATCAGAGAGCTTGTATACTCCTGCCCTCAATGTTCACTCTTCACCCACTAGTGGGCCGTGGGGACCAAGGCAAAAGCTGCTGCTTTTACGTGGGGAGGAAGATGTCTGCTCCAAAGGAAGAGTTCAGAATCAGGTTAGCATAAAAATTTATAAATAGCTGCCATCATCCACCTACAGAAAACAGCTTTATATACTTCCCCAAGCTAATCTGACATTGAAACTGGGAGAAAACAACACTTTGGAATGGAGAAGACTAATAAAACTGTAAAATAATCCAAGTCTGAACTGAAGGGCAGTCTAGCTCCTGTGAGATTAAAGAAGTATTTCACTCCAGAAAAGCTCATAGAGGGAGGGAGGGGGAGAATTTTTTACAATTAAATTCTTTATTGTTAAAAAAGTGACTTGCACCAAAGTTGCTTTTTAATTGAAATTGAAAATGGTTGTGTGTGGTGCTTAGAATGAAAACAAGTTACATCAGATTTGTTATTCCTGAGTTGTTTGAGATGTGGGCTCTAAAGCCTGTGTTGTTCAGGAACAAATGTGACCCCGCGCTAATGAGAGGTATTGAATGTAGATGAAACAACTGCTGTAGTAAAAGAAATGCCTTTATGACCTCAAGTAGTTACAAATCGAGAAGAAAGTTGGTGGCTTTTTGTAGTTTTAGGTGGTGGTGGTGTTTGGTGGTCTCTCTTTTTGTAAAGGGGGGGCTCCTAAGTGCTGCAACCTCTGGTTTGTGCAGATGTCTTAGTTTCCATGTTGCTTTCAAGGCCTGAACACCAACTGCCTGCAGGTGGACCCAACACCCAGGATGAAGTCCACAGGCAGTTTTTACTTTAAAATAAATGGTTTGAAATCCACAACACAAAATACTAATAAGAACAGTTCCCATCTGAAAAATCTGTGACATGCCAGATGAGCTTGGCTTTTAAATCTTGATTGAAGGGGTTTGACTCGATTCAGAAGAGATGTTGAGATACTGGAACGTGTTCAGAGAAGGGTGACGAAGCTGGTGAAAGGCCTGGAGCACAGCCCTGTGAGGAGAGGCTGAGGGAGCTGGGGGTGTTTAGCCTGGAGAAGAGGAGGCTCAGAGGTGATCTCATTGCTGTCTACAACTACCTGAAGGGAGGTGGTAGGCAGGTGGGGTTGGTCTCTTCTCCCAGCAACAGAACAAGGAGACACAGTCTCAAGCTGTGCTGGGGGAGGTATAGCCTGGATGTTAGGAGAAAGCTCTTCACAGAGAGAGTGATTTGCCATCATCACTGGAGGTGTTGAAGAAAAGACTGGATGAGGCACTTAGTGCCATGGTCTAGTTGATTGGACAGGGCTGGGTGGTAGGTTGGACTGGATGATCTTGGAGATCTCTTCCAACCTGCTTGTTTCTATGATTCTACGACTCATAAGAAGCAGCCTCTCTACCATCTTTTGGAGATGCAGTAGCTTTGATCCCTCACTCAAAACCAGTGAAGTTCCCTGGTTGTTGCCAGTCATCTGTATAATGTCAGACCTATTTTTTCTGAAACTCTCTTCCAAAATACACTTGTTACAAAATCTCGAAGCCTCAAATTGGAAATAGATTTTTTTTCTTCTAGGAGTGCCTAAATGAAACCACTTCTAGGGATCTTGCTGTGCTAGTGTGATACAGTCTAAAGACTGACTTCTCAGAAGTGCTGATCATTTCCCTGGAAGTTCACAGGACCTTCATTTCCCATTATCCTTCAATGGGAGGAATACTGAACGCCTCCCACCATTTGTTTTCACCAGCAGGCCGTTAAAGTTAATATAAATTACTACTCAGCTATTGGGTTAGTTTAGCTGAGTGATTTGCATCCTTTCAGAGAAATATCAGTTGGCAGGGGAAGGATTTGGGAAGTCTTTGTGGTTGGGGGAGACCTGTAGTCAATTTGTACTGTAATTTCTGTATTGTGTGGTTACTCTCATGGTACATACTTGGGCATTTTGTTGTAAGTCATCATAACTTGCTGTGCTTTCATGCTGGGTGGTGAATCTTGAAGTCTTCTGACTTTTTTTGCTGTGCTGGTCTAGTCCCAAGAGATCTAGGTGCTCTGTACCAGGGAAGTTGCCTGTACCTGTGGTGGAGTTTGCAGCCATTCTCTTTCAGAAACTTTCAAGATCCGTTCCAAGTGCCATGGCTAGTTTTGGCTGATCAGCTATCAAGAGTGAAGCAACAGCAAAGTGTAATGTGTTTTTAGGAAGAGGGCTGTGGGTGGAAAGACTCCACTACAGGTGGCTTGTGTGCCTTTGTGAGCCCATGCAGAAGAAACTGGCAAGCCTCTGGCTCATCTTCTTTGTTGCTAGGATTCTTTGATACAGAGGACAACATCCTTTTCTTTCCTCCAGCGTCCCTTTGCTCACTGTTGCTGGTCCTGACCATGCAGTTTGGGTGGGTGAAGTGGTTGATATGAGAATTTCTGGGTGCTCTGGTATGGTTTTCCTATCGTGAAAGGCACAACAAGCGCTGCAAGGAATAGCTTATCATTGCTGTGCTGTATCTATTGCATGAGCAGACTGAAGTAGCTCCTATAATTTAATGAAAGGATTGATTAACTGTGATTGAAGCACTGCAGAAAGTGGAGTTTACTGGGAGGTGGAAGAAAAGTTGGCAGCTGATAGTTACAGAATCAGTGGTCTGGATTGGAAGTGACCTTAAAAAAGACTACTTGGTTCCAATGCCCCTGCCATGAGCAGGAAGGGTTCCTGCTACATTGTGTTGCTCAGGGCATCATCCAGCCTGGTCTTGAACGCTTCCAGGCAATGAGGCATTCACAGATTCTCTGGGCAGCCCATTCTAATTCCTCACCACACTCACAGTAATAGTAATGAGGGGCTAGCTGAGCAATAACGGGTTTGAATTTTGTAACTGCCTACTTCCTTCTTGCTGTGCTTTGGGCTGCTGAGTATTAATAGTTCACTGCTCGTCAAGTATTGTGAGTAGCACATATCAGTTGGCTGAAGAGAGCTGGTGGGACTTTTTGCTGTTGTGCCCTGCACTAGAGAAGAGACATCGAGGTTATTCAGATCTAGAGCTCTTTGTAGGGATCCTGCTGATGTGATGCTAGATGAATGTGCAGAAGTGTACTAAGGGCACTTGCGATACTTCCTAACCCACATCTATTCAGCAGCACTGACTGATGCATTCCTGTCTAGCCACACTGCAGCTCAGTGTTTTGTAGTAATGAATATAAAGATTTGTGGAACTATAATACAAAGGTTTGTTACAAATAAACCCAGGAAAAATTATGAAGTTGAAGTAATGAAAGACTGAGGGGAAGACTGAAGCACTGTACGAGCTGCTAACTTCATTCTGAAATAGCACACTCTGTAAAGCAGCCTGGTGTGAAATATTCTCTACAGATAGGCTTTGTGAGAACTTCGAGTCTGCATTCAAAGCAGCTGAGATGGTGAGTAGCTACAGAACTTATGTAAAATGTCTCTAGGGTAGCAGATCTTGTTTTAGTTTGAGCAGATGAGGAGCTATCACTTCTTTAGAAATCATTTAAAACAAAACTAAGCAGAACTACAACAAACCAACCCACCTTAGTTGTGCATTTGATTTCAAATTAAGGCCTTAGCCACCAGGATAAGGCTTGGCCTGACATGCAAAAAGGCATGTGTTCATTTGCTACAGAAAGTGTTACTAACTCTGGCTTCATACCTTTCTGCTCTCCAGAATCCAAGGCTTACTTCCCAGCCTTGAAAATGTTTCTGAGTGTGCTGAGTATCTGTAGCTGTTTCAGATCCCATCTCAAAGCTGCTTAAGGTCTGGCTTGTGAAGGCAGGCTAGCTTGCTTTGAGTGTGGTTAGTAGTAGCACAGGGCTCTGCTTTGAGTTTCCTAGGTGCAGTGGTTGAGAGTGACAGCCGCCTGAAAGCAAGTCAGGACACACTTAGTACAATAGGAGGAATGGCTGCTGCTTGCCAGACAGGCTCATGCTTGAACTTGAGTGACTTTTGCTGCTCAGGCTCTTCCATGAGCTTTTTAATCTGCAGCTGCTGTTTGGCATTTTAAATTATTGTTGGTGGAAGGAGCTGTATGGTTTTTATTTTAACCTGTAATGCAAACTCCTCCTGCAGCAGTTTGTTTCACTCACTCATTGCATTCATTTAGGGAAAAGGCTGCCAGGCTTAATTTACCTGGATGCTTGGTGATTCCTCTGTCTGTGCAGGACTTCACACATGCCCTGGGCTGTAGATCATGGATATTGGTGGTGTCATTGTAGTGATGCACATGCAAGAGGTGGGACCTCTCCTTGTCGATGTTACTCACTTTCATTGGTGCATATAAAGGTGAGAAACTGTACTGCTTTCTTCCAAGGCTCTTCTAGTACAGGGAAGTAACAGGTCTCCTCAGTGCTGTGGAGAAAGGGATTTTGTTATGAAATAGGAACAGGAGTGCCAATGTAATGCTTTGCCTGCACATAGCCAAGAGCACACCTACTCTGCAGTCAGTGTGTGGGGCTGTCTCTCGTAAGCTCAGCCAAACTGTTGTTGTCTGAGTAACTGTTGTAGATTGCCACAACAATTGGTTTTGGGGTCCCACAGTTACTGGCTGCTGGAGTAGTGTTATGTCCCCCATACTGTTATGTGTGCTAACTCCATCAGAGCTGGTGTGAGTGATGTGTGCTGCTTGCAGGGCAGGAGTTGTGCTGTTTTGCTTGCAGAGTAGACATCCCTTAGCGGAGAGAGTCTGACTTTATTCCACTCTTCTGTGCTCATTTCCACTTTGCCCCAGCTCTGGGTTAGGCACAGCTTTAGTTAGTGAGCAGCCATCTGTCTTGCTGCATCTCTGCCCTGACAATGACTTGCACCGCTACTGAAGAGGGTTGCTGATGGCCTCTGCTTGCTTACTCTGAAGTCTGCTTTTCAAGTTTCCTTGGCAGTGGTAGAACTGGTTTCCGTTGTCATTCCCTTAGCACCTGGTTCCCATTATCTGTAGCCCTCAAATGAGACAGGACTGATTGCCTCTTCAGGGCCACTGCAAAAGCCTCAACCCTGAGGCTAGTGGTTCTTAAACCGTCTCTGCTCTCTAATCAGAGGGAAGCATTTAATGGGGCTAAGGAAAAGATACTGATGAAAGCATCTTGGAACAGCATCACAAATCACTACAATTTGGCTTGAGGGAGTTAAAACAACATGGAGGAGTGGCACAAGGGGGTTGTCAATGTGTGAGCAGGACTGCTGTGTGCTTCAGTTTGAGGTGTCCTGGGGAAGGTAGAGTTGAATATTTCTTAGAACTTAAATAGGAGACATCATTTTTTTGAGAAACAGCAACCACCAGATGTGAAAGCAAACTCCACAAACAAAACCCAAACCAACACAGTTTCTCATCAACATTTCCAAAGAGAACCCCAGGTGCTTTCTGGGCTGAGTCAGTGGAGGTGAATGAATTCATGTTGCAGATAGCTGTAACTTAAGTTTTCTTCTGTGTTAAAAATGCCACATTCTGTTCTCGTGTCCATAATAGTGCTCAATATATTAGTGCAGTGCTAGAAGTGCGCTTTAAAAATATTAATGGGTTGATCTTTCATCTACTTTAAGTCTAAGCTGCCAGTTTGAGCCAGGGCTTCAATAAATTCTGCAGCATTTGCTCCCAGGTGCATAATGGAGACACACACTCTGCTCCTGACGCAACAGCAAGCCCAGGTCTTGCCACAGAGCGATGACACAAGTGTGAACCTGCTGCAGTGAATCCTCACTGAATTTGGCTGATGGTGTGTTCCTCCTTGGCTTCATGGCTTGCTCCCTTCTGCAAAGGAATAGCACAGCTGTGCAGGAGTTGCATGGGTGCTGTTTAACCTGCCGACTGACGAGGCCCTACTGTATAAATAGCAGCATGGAAATGTTGTACAACTGTCAGCTGCTAATAAAGGAGCTTTTCTTTTATGTGTCAGTTATGATATAGCACTAATAGCAGCTGGCCAGTAGTTGTGCTTTCCCTTACCTTCCTATGATGTCAGATGCCCTGTGTGTTTTGGGCATCATATATTCAAGTCTAATAGACTGTAGTCATCAGTTCCTACTTTGGACTTCCTGGATTTCATTTCTGACTACTACTTTTCCACTTCTAGTTTCCAAAAAACACTCACTCTGAGCTCTCTGCTTATACTTACATTCAATTTCCATTCCAATAAATATTTTCCTTACAGCTTTATTTCTCAAATTCAACACTTTCTGAAACCTGCTTTGCTTGAGCTTAGTCTCAGAGTGCCGAGTGTAACAGCACTGAACTTGTATCGGTAGGACCACAGTGGCAGTAAATTATGGGATACAGGAAATTGAAGGAATCTGGGACTTTGCTTCTGCAGAGCAGTGTGACCAGGACATTAATGCAGTCGATTGTCTTTCTAAAGGAAAATTGATGCAGCGTTTCCCCCCTGCACCCTTTTTTACTGAGTCTTGAGTTACTAGTTCTCCCTTTTGAGATGGAAAAGCCAGGATCCCTACTGCTTTTCATTCTCTCTCTGGTTGCCTGCAGGATAAGATCTTTTGCTGTAAACCCCTGGCAGACATTCAGCCTGCTGTGTCCTGCCCTGAGTAGCATTACCCCTGACCTTGGTAAGACAGCCAATAGGCAAGAGTGGGGCTGGATATGAAAAAGATAAAATCTTTCCTCCTTTGAGTTGGGTATCAAGGCTTCCCCTGGCTCTGAGGCATCTGGGATGTTACCTGCTGGCTCCACAACTTCTCTTCTGGTTCTCTGTGTGCTACAGTTCCTGTGCCTTAGAGGAGTTAAAAGCTCAAATGAAGCTGGCACTGTAACCCACAGGAATATTGAAGCAAGGCAGGACTTTTTTTTTCAGTGAAGCTTTCTACAGTTGCAGCAATGCTGTATTAGGCAGCAGGAGTTGCCTCTTCTGCCTTGTCACAGGTCAGGGGCATGTGGGGTAGAAACAAACTTTGAACTGTTCCCGGAGGAGGAGTATGCATTCTGGTGAATGCTGTGGTGCACAGCCCTTTCTGACTTTGTTCATATGTGATCTTGCAAGATGGCTTTGCCATAGTGCTTGGTGTTGTTTTTACTACGTCTGTTTTCTCTTCCCCTCCCCTCGTTTATCTCATTCCCTAAATCATTTTACGGGAGACTTTTCCTAGTCTCAAGTGGCCACAGCCAAGCTATTTCCTCTCTTTGTGCTTTAGCTTCCCCAGCTGTAAAATGGGGGATAATGAGACCTGCTTGCTTTTGTCAGGCACTTAGAGATGTGCTTACGAAATGTGCTATTAAAAGGCTTTCTATGTATAACTTCTATACAAACAGCGGTTGTCCAAGTTTATTTGAATTACTTTAATAAAGTCCAGGGTTCTGAACATCCTTTGTTTAACAGAGGATGTTATTTATGCAGTAGAAACGCTCCAAATGTGAAGCTATTGATTGTTGCTGATAAGTTTATGGATATTAAAGCATTAAATCATCACTGCCTATTATCGGCTGTTCCGGTGTCTGTGGAAGCTGAGAGCAGTTGTGCATAGTTAGGTCCCTTGGTTACCTTGGAGTGATCAATAGAAGGTTTTCAGCAGGGGCTTTTATTGCCACGTGATTGAAATGTTCTTCCTGTACATGGTGACTTCAGCTGGAGGAGAAAGATACAACCATCCTTTCTGGGGTAACTGGATTACACAGAAATATTTCAGCTTCCAGCTGAGGTAGACATTGCCACTTGGAGTTTCAGCTCCCCTCCGTTGCCTCTTGCACTGCCTTACACTGAAAGGGTTTTTCTTCCCTGTCCTTGTGCTTGTCCAGCAAGTTTTGTGTGTTTCATTTGTAGCAGATCAACAGCACTTAGGAAAGGGGGGAAAGAGTTGAAAGCAGAGGCAAAGCTAGACCTGGACAAACTGTTCAGAACCTCTGTAGGGGTTAGTAAGAGTGTCTGGTGGCTCATAAACATAGAAGAACATGTGCATAAGAGGAAATGCAGAGCCCAATCTGAAAGCACTGAAGGCCAAAAGGGATGCACAGTGTTGTTGGTAGGAGAGCTTTGTGTCCTGCTTCTCTGAAGTCATGTTGGGCTCTGCCCTGCTGAAATGCTGATACTAGAATTACAGCCCTGAAATACCTCAAAATACTCTTATGAATTCAGTATTTTATTACCCACTGAGAGTACAGTTACATAGCCTGTCTTTGTGGGCACCTCAACAGCAGCTTTCATTTTGTTTTGCAGACAGTTTCCATCCTGGAGCAGAGGCTGACACTCACAGAAGACAAGCTGAAGGAATGTCTTGAGAATCAGCAGAGCAGAAAATCATTCAGAACAAAATGAGTTGACTTCCTGAGAGATGGGAGCTGAGGGCATGGGGAGGTTTGGAGTTGTTTTGTGTTCCTAACAGACTGTGTTTGACTTGCTTTAACAATTTTGAGTGCAATCTATTTTTTCAGTTGAGTGTTTTGGTATCTCTAAAAGAGCTTTGCTGTTTTACTAAAATAAAAGGAATATTTTATTCATAAGTATGGATGGAGATGGGGTCTCCTGTGTTTTCTGGTGATGCAGCAGCCAGTGTGTGGTCTCAGTTACATCTCTCCTGCCTTCGGTGCTGCTGGGTTAGATATTGAAAACGTTGTAAAACTTGGAGCTGCCAGATGTTTGGCACAGGCTGCATTAGACCTGTTGCTGAGATTTCTACTGGCTGTAGGTGACAAGCTAAGAGCTCCCATGGTATTTCAGGGAATTCATCTCTCTTCTCAGACCATCATGAACAAGTGAGGTTCCGACACAACCAGCACCTGGAAAAGTGTCTGTCTCACCAGAGTCCCAGGTGGTGCCTGGCAAATCTGACATGGAGCAGTTCAGACCCTGCATGGTGTTTGTGCAGAGGGGATTTATGTTCAGTGGTGGGGTTTAACCTGCTCCCTTGTGCAGTGTATGAAGAACAGTTGCTTGAGTCTGGAGGAGGGGCCCTGGCAGGTCCAATGGGGATGGATTCCAAGCAGGCTTTGCTTTGTCTACTCCTTAAATTAAAGGCAGAGGAAAGGCAATAAAGTAACCGAACACTTGCTCTGTTGTAGAACTTCCGTTTTCTAGTGCCAAGTTCTCTTTAATTTTCGGTCATTTTGCAGATGTTTTCACAGTGCAATAGCTCACAGCTCTCACCCAGCTCCCCTCATCACTCTCCCTGACTTTTGCAGGGCTTAGCAGGTGTTCAGTGTGTAGCTGCACAGGAATTTGGACTGCTGGGAGATCCTGTTCTCCAGCACATCTTCTGCAAGCACTCACTGGCGGTCTCCTTTCTTGCAATAAACTGTTACCCACGTTCCTGGAGAAATGAGCTGCTGGAACTTGAGCACTTCAAGGTTCATGAAACTCCTCACCGCTGTTTGTCCCTACCCTTGTTGTCCCCCTGTTGCCACTGCTTGCCAGCTTTGCACTGCTTCCAGGGCCCCTGTCTCCAGATGTGCTGTGGGCATGCTGGAAGTTTGCCTGAGGACTGAATGGCATCTGTATTTCACACGGAGCTTAGCAGTTCTCGGGGCCAGCCCCTGTGGTTTGGATTTTGAGTTGGGTTGTCTGAGTGTTTGTGGAGTTTTTTTGTCATTGTTTTAACACCTGTTTCTGTTGCAGGCTGTCTCTGCTAGTGCAGCATGTGGATATTATTACTACTTGTCCCATCTGGGTGAAGCTGTTCACTTTTCCCTGCCATCACCAGGAAGCTTCTGGACTTCTTTCTTCCTGGTACTTTCTACATCTCCAATAATGCCTTGGTGGCATTATCACAGCCTGTCACTTTCATTTGCAGGAGGCTGAGAGTTTTCTCATTTCCATGTGTATTGGGCTGACTATAACACTGAGTTTCTCCCTGCTCTGCCACAGCCTGTTTGTTTTCTGTTTCCAAGCTCCCAGCCTGGTAAATCATCATTTTCTCTTAGATTGCACTAATGGAATCAATTCAGTGATGTTCTTCAGGGCTCTTTCTGCAAGCTTTCAGTGGCTTTCCACTGAGGGACTGACATCATTTTCATTGAAATGAGCCTATGCTGTGAGGCAGGTGGGTGGGAGGAGGGAACTCAAAGGTAGTGTGGCCAATTTGCTGCTAGGCGAAGACTGCTCCTGCCTTGAGTACTGCTGAAACAATGGCAAAAATCGGCTGCAAGAGCTTAATTTATTGTCTTTATACTCAGTGTTGTGAATTGACCTTTGAGCTGGGGTGGGAAGAAGGAAAAAAAAGCTATTCCAACACTCATTAATTTTTTAAGCTTCAGTTTAAAAATAGCTTTTGCTTCCTTTTAATGTGTGGTTTCTAATGTCCTAGAGACCACAGAAGCAATTTGTATATAGTGTTTTGGGGAGAGTGGCAATACAAAAGACTTGGGCACATTCATTATAGGCACATTTTGCTCTCAGATGTTCTGAGTGGATCCATTTGTAGGCTTTGATTGCATTTCTGAAGCAGATGCGATGCTCAGGTGCTGAAGGGCAAGCTGGTGGGATGTAGGGAAAGTTGCTTTTCTGGACTCAACTTCTTAAAAGCACTCACTTGATCAATGCAACATTATGCTGTAGAGGTAACCTGGGGTGGATGGATGTGGGGAGTCAGGAGAGGGAGTTTTAACAGCCTCTGGATGATGTAGGTGGTAAGAGAACTTTTCCTGATGGTACTCTTCATCAGCAATCAGTTCCTTGTCCCATATCTTAGCAGCTTGCTGTCTCTCTGCATTTCCTCTCTTTACAGCCTCTTCCTGAAGTATGGTATCAGGGGTTTAAAATGCACCAGCACTTCTAAAAGGTGGCTGTTGCTTGAGAAGCAGGCAAGGTGTGGAAAAAAACAAGATTTACATTAAAATCCTTGTGCTCAAACGTTAAGTGATAACCTCAAAAAGAAATCAGGACTTCAAAGCCTATTATTTGTCTTGTCCCTAGGCTCCATGCCTGACTGTTACCACTAAACACCCTGGGTTTTGAGAACTGAGGGGCAGTAGCTTCTGGAGTTAAATCCCCTTTTAACTTATTTTTTTGACTTAGTTGCATCTGCAGTAACCGTTTGTGAAGCCGCTCACTTGGGGGAGCAGTGGAACAGCCAAGTAAGGAGAACGTTTTCTCTGCTTGGGTTCTGTGCTGCGTGGGGATATATCCTACCTTGGGAACAGTTTGTGGTGAGCTCTGCACGAGTTGGCTACAAAGAGTTAAGGATTTTGTTTTGGGTCTCCGAGGCATGCTGGAAGCCAAGTTCTTAAAAAAGTAGTTTAATTTGTTGCCGTTGCATTTGCCAGATGCATGACCTCACTAAACTTTCAGCAACAGTTCTTTGTGCTGAGATTGGCCCCTGGGGAGCTCGGTGCTGCTGCAAACGGCTTTTTGGCTGCTCTGAGTATGGAGCATGTTAAACACAACCATGATCTGTGAAAAAGTAAGAATCTTCGAGCACTGCCCACTTTCCTTCCTGTCTGGGAGCTGGAATTGGACAGATACCACAGCAGAGCTCGTAACTGAATCTGCAAAAACACCAGAGTGCTGTGGTATTGACTCCTCCGGCTGCCAGGTGGCAGAGGTGGCCAGGAGCAATCAGTGGATGGGAGTCTGCCAGCTACCTAGAAAATAAAACGCAGCCATCCTCTAAGTATTTGGGCTAAAACTAGCCAGCCTTGTGGCTCGGATCGCTACTTATGTAACCTCTTTGAAGGGCTGCTTTTGAGCAAGTGTTTGCTGAAACAGGAGTGAGTAGGAGGGGAGGGAAGTGCACCGTTTTGCAAAGGTTTGTCAGCGGTGATGTGAGAGCAGGGCTGCCTTGCTTCTCTTGCTCTTAGAAGTGGTTGGTCTCCAAGTGCTTCTTCAGTGACATGACCTGATGGGCTCTAGTTTTGGGAAGGAAATGTGATGGGAAAGAAGATTCTCTGTTGATTATTTGTGTGTATTTAACCTGGATGTAGCGTGGTGTAGGAAGCTTCTTGTGTGTTTGTCTCCAGGAAAGCTGTGATCTCTTCCTAGCATCTCCTCAGTCCCCTGTTCTCCTTCTTGGGGCAGATGGGTATGGATCACTTTCTCTATTAAGGTACAGCTTCTGTGGACAACGAGCTTGTTAGATTTGAATGCAGAGAAGAGAGCAGTGAGCTTGCTTCCAGGTGCAGGTCTCCAGCATCCTTTCCTGTTTCCTTGTAGCACAGCAGCCAGTGCTGCTGGGGAGTGTGTGCTGAGCACCTTTCTGCTACTCAGCATGAGCATTGGCTGTCACCTAGGGCAGGAGGCTGAAGTTAATTGACAAGCTTATGTTAGTGTGTTGGGAGAGGGTGCTGTGGGGCAGTTTGTGGTGGTGGGGGAGCATCCTGAACTACTTACTGAGGGTTCTCTGACAGAGACTAACTTAGTGCCTGCTTAGCTGTAGCTGAGATGGGCCAGGTGACTGTTGCCTGAGGCCATGAATTTGCCATCTACCAAAAAATCTTTCCCTAGTAACCATACTTAAACTTTTCTATGCTTGCTTCAGTCCCCCATCCCTTCCTCCCTGATAACGCAGTACATCTGGAAATGCACCACTCTGTTGTCACAAAACAGTTAGGCTGTATCAGTGCTGTGACCCAGTGCCAAAAACCTGTCACCTCTGTTCTCCTCTCTTTCTGCTCCCTGCAGGCATCTTCCATGCAGCCAGTAACTCACTGCTGCCTCCCACACACACCAGCCAAACTGAGGATGTGGCGATGATGCTCTGCATGGCACAAGGATTTTTCTGCAAGTATCCTTTGAGGAGTGCTACAGAAGCTATTCCTATTCACTCCATGAGCTTGTGCCTTCATGGAGTGTGTATTCTTTAAACTTTGACTGTGCTGGGCACTCCAAGGTCCTCCCAGGAGGAGAACCTCTTTGCAGCAGGATGTGGGCTGGGGGAAGTTGTTGCCTTTCCTCTTTTGTGAGTCCACTCTGCTACGTATAGATGCCATAACAGCAAGAAAGGCTCTGCTTGCTGCTATGCCTGATCCACGTGGTGTGGCAGGCACCTTGTACTAACCACTGTTAACCAAGTTGTGTTCCATCCTGTGAGAGCCTTGGGGCATTTTTTTTAACTCTTAATTTCCAGTTGCTCAGCTTCTCCAAAAGGCTGTGGCTGCTTTCAAGATGTTCCATTTGTCCTGGGCCAGTAGACTTTGCTTCCTATGTCAGTGTCTTCTGATGCGGGCCTGTCCACTTGGCATCTCCCCTGTCGTGGCACAGCTGGACAGTGGCTGACTAAAAGGAAACTGTGGTGGTTTGGCTGTTATCTGCCCCCCCACACTTTAAGAAGGTACCCAAACTAGACTCAGCCAGTTCTGGGAATATAAATGAAGCTATTTATTTACAGCTAGCACAATATACAAGCAGATATGTACAGTATATACAGAAATATACAAGTTAAAAGGAATACAGAAACACAACTCCCCTCCCAGAAACCTGAGTCCCCAGGAGGGGCTCTCAACCACCCCTGCACCTTCCCCCTGCCCCTCTCAACCTTACCCCAGTCCTAAGAAAGAATAGAGGTTCAGCCAAGAGGTTAAGAAGCAAGGTTAGTGGCAGTGAGGTTAGGGAGCTGCAGCTCCGTCCAAGCCCAGCCAGAAAGTGAAGACAAAACGGCGAAAGTGTTATCTAGTGTTTACCCTTCTTGTTCCCATGCATCTCAGTGAGACTCTGAGAGAAGTTGACATCACAATTGTTTTCCTTTTCACAGCTAATTACCTACTTTTTCTCACCAAAACATTCTACCCTACTTCAAACTAGCACAGAAACTCTGGGATGGGAGGCTGTGCTGGAACAAAAGCTCTTGAGGTGATGCCCCAGTAGCTGAGGCTAAAATCCTGCAGTTGAGAAGAGTGATCTGGGAGAGGTACAGCTGCTTTACCATGAAGCTGTTCTCTTCTTCAAGGGCTTGATCTTCAGTATGATAATGTGACAAAGTATTAGGGGTGCTTCCACAGCTCTAGGACTGAGAAAGGCAGACTTCAAGGTGCATTTTTGTGGAACAAGGCCTCTAGAGGTGACCTGTTTGGACATGGCCTTACCTGCGTGCTGTTGGTTAACAAATAGCTTTAGTGCTGCTTGATGGTTTTGCTTACAGATCGATGTGAGCCTGCTGGGCTGGAGTTTTTTTGGGAGTTCCTGTTTTTTCCCTAAGGGATGGATTTGGTCTGTGTAGTTGTGTGATGTGTTTTTCCTTTATTATTTATGAAATCAATAGATCTTAAAAAGGAAGGGGGAGAAGAGTGGTGTCAAAAATAGGCAACAGAACCTGGCTCAGCTGTGTGACTTGCTCTAGGTGATCCTGCTCTGTCAGAGGAGGTGGACTAGATGATGTTCAGAGGTCCCTTCCAACCCCTACCCATTCAGTGACTGTGTGACCAGGGGGAGCATGGGGTAAAATTGCCCCTTGCTGCTATTGGGTAAAAACTCAGGTAACCTGAGCCCCAGGCATCAAACCACTCTCTGCATGCGCAGGGTGGGGTGAGGAGCACAGATCAGGGCAGGGTGCAAGTTGCCATATCTGCTTGTGCAGCCAGGAGCAAACACCTGGGTGGAGCCCTGGCCCTTGCTGCTCCCCTCTGGGATTTCTCTGTGACAGCGTCTCTGGATGGAGCATAAGATCTGTGCCAGCAGCTCTGCTGGCACCTGCAGCCCCTAGCAATTCTTGCTTGGAGCTACCTCCATCACCTGCCTGGTGCTGCAAAAGGCAGCAGCTGACAGGCAATTTTGATGCTGTCTAACTCCGTGACAAGTTTGCTATTTCCAAGCTGTGGGTGAGGGCATAGCCATATTTTGCAGCATGCCTGGGCTGATTTTGCCACCTCTGACAATTTGGTGCCTCAGGTCTCTGCCTGCTTTCCCCTGCTGAGAGCTGCTCACAAAATCATGCTTTAGCACAGCAAGGCTGCTGACAGAGACCTAGAGCTTGGGATTAGTGCTGAGTTGTTTCCTGCTCCAGGAATCAGTCACTTGCTTTGCTTCAAGGAGTGTCTGAACAAGTCCAGCTCTCTGCTGCCTGTCCCCTTTCTCACCTCCAGCTAAAGGCCTGTTGTTTCCCTGTAGCTGGAGGCTTGCCCTGCACCTAGAAGCAGTGAGGGGGTCACATTTTTTGCTGTAATTACCCTGCTCTCCTGCCTGCTGCCTGTGCCACCACTTGGTGGGGGAGAAGCAAAGATGAAAGAGAGCAGAGATGATTACATTTAATATCAATGGAAATTGGCCCTGTGATTGAGAGTCATTTTCCTTCCTTCTCTCCCGCATATTGAAGTTGGGAGGCAGCTTTGAAACCTCATATGGCCATCTCACCAGGGCCATGCCAGGCTCTGTCATGCCACCAGAGAGAAAAGCCAGCAGTGTCCTGTATGTGCATCAGTGTCTCTGAGGTTTTCAGCCTGGCCCCTGCAGTCAGGAAAGCAGCTGCTGCTATTCTTCTCTTCCTATGAAAATAAAGCCCCCTTGCCTCCTTTTGTAAGTGCCTGCTACCCTGGCCCTGTGTGGATTGACTTGTCAACCTTTGTAGAGACAAACACCTTGCTTACAGTGGTGGAAAAGGAACAGCAGGAAGATAAAGGAAGGTTGACCTTTCCTTAAGCCACACTGGCAATGCCCAGATTCGCCTGGAGAGCTGCAGGATCAGCTGCCCCTCATCCTGCAGTAACCTGCAGTAAGATGTTTAAAAAGGAGGCTGGATAGGGCACTTAGTGCTATGGTTTAGTTAATTAGAAGGGCTAGGTGATAGGTTGGACTCAATGATCTCAGAGGTTTTTTTACAACCTGGTTAATTTTGTGATTCTGTGCACCTGTTCTGGCCCCCTTTTGGAGTCCCTGGCTTTGGGAGAGCTGTTGCACTCAGTGTCGGTGCTACTGCTCAGGTTGCACTGAGAGAAGGGTGCTGGAGGCAGAGAAGTGCCAAAATGCCAACTGGTAGATCCCAAGCAGACATTGGAAAAATAATTCAGCCCTTTGCCTTCCCTTCCCAGTTGCACAGAGCGAGCAGTGAAGTACCAGCTGGCTGCCCAGGAGCTTTCCCTCGCTAGAGGTAAGATTAGGTGCCTACCTGTGTGGGGATTGTGCAGAGCTGGGGTTGGTGCCAGGAGGCTCGGGAGGCCCCTTCTGAGGTTATCAGCTCTGATGAGGTGTCCAGATGTGAAATGTGTGCACAAGAGGACAGCAGTGAGACTGCCTTTGCCTCAACACAGCATCTTCAACCATCTACAGGGCTGTTGTGCTGGAGAGACTTCAATACCTCCCTCCCTCTGAGCCATGACACTGATTTTCCTTCTTCCTGAGCCTTTTCTTTCCTTGAATTTGCATCCTGGCTAGACATAAAGCTGCTTTGTAGGGTAACTTGTGCAGCTAGTGGCATTAGAGCAGGCCCTGTCCCATTTGAGTCACAGATGGGCTGGCGATGGAGCTGTGCAAGGTGTGGGAGATGGATGGTGTTTCCAGGAGGCTTTCTGTGAGGTCCTCTTTAATTTTGTGGTCTTTGCTCTCATGCTGTGCAGGCATGATGTTTGTCAGCTGGTACAGCCCTCTGGCAGGCCACTGTGTCTGAGTGGTGCCGTACACTTGGAAACCTCTCATCACCTTGGAGCGTGGCAGCCAGGTAAAGCCAGAAAAATGACGTCAGGAAGACTAAGGAAAACAATAGTTGTGAAACCTTATGTGTGGCCACAGCCCAGCAAACAGCTGGCAGCACAGCAGGATCAGAGGGGCCACCTCTGCTTTTTGTTTGCTCCTGCAGCCTTGTTAAGAAGCCTGGCCTGGCTGAGCTGTGTTACAAAAGCTGTGTGCAGTGTTTCTCATCACACCCTGGCAGCTGGGGACTTCTGCAGGCCCCACAGCAGAGGTCCTTGTCTGGAGGCTGAATCCTGGTTGATGGGTTCAGGCTGGCTGGTGTGCAGAGGAAGAGGAGCTGTTCTAAAAGCAATGGGAGCTGTGGCTTGCCAGGTCCTCCCACTAACACCAGGGACATCCTCGTCTCATCTGCAGCCATGAAGGGTAAATCTCTTTTCCTTTGCCTTCCTCTGCTAACATATCAGGACTGGTAATGCCTTCTACATGGACTTTGCTAGAGTTCTAGGAAGGGACTGTTCATGGGCTGGGAGTGGAGTGGTTTTGCAAAGCTTCTTTGCAAAAGGCTTTCAAGGGTCAGCCCTGTGAGCTGGACCTGACAAGCAGGGTTAGAATGAAAAAACATGCATCACTTTTGTGTGCTGGTATGTGGGTCTTGCTAGTGAGTCAGCCTTCCCCCAGGAGCCTTGGGAATGGTCCTTTTCTCCAGCAGAGAATCCTTCACAGAGCCCACCACATCCTTGCTGGTAAGTTTCTCAGCACTCCTGTCTGATGAAAACCACCACATCGATGGTGTCATGTAATTGCAGGGCTGTGCAAGCATCCTTGAGATCTTTGCTGGAGACTTGTGAGATAGGAGAGGTCATACTCAAACCACCCCTTGTAGACAGGGATCCTTACTCACTGAAAGGTGGAGTGACTTGCCTAAGGCTAACTTGTCTGTGTTTGATCAGGCTGCAGTCTCCAACTTAGACGTGGAGATGCAACCATCCACACCTGGCTGCAAGGGTCCTGCTGGCAGTGGCAGCACAGCATGGCTGCAGAAATGTCATTCAGAATGGGAGCTGCTGAAGGTGAGCCAGTCTCTTTGGAGGCTGCAGAACAGCATCCTAAATTCAGGTGCTCACAACTGCCTGGATCCCTCACTTAGCTTAGCTGTGCTCATGACCTTGTCGAAATGCATTCGGTTGTGTCACAGCCTGGGTGCCGAGCTGTGGGTGCGCCTTTACTGCTCATCTCTTGGGTGCTTTCTCAAGTGGCTTTCTTGGCTCCCACACCAAACCTCCTCCCTTGTTGACTGTCCACAAACTGGATTTTACACTTTGATTTTGTGAGTTGCTCTCCTTCTCTTTGTCTCTTAAAGGTTTTGATGCTGCCTCATGGGTTCACTGGAGACCTCTGAGAAAGGAGGGATCCATCTCCTTTTTCTGCAGACAGCTTCCCTTGATACAAAGCCTCTCTCTTCATCATGTTGTGGTGAGTGACCACGCATAGGTCTCTGATCCTAATCTTTTGTTTCAACCTGAGGATGCTTAGAATTTGCTGTTCATAATTCCTGACAACCACTCCTGTCCTCAAGTATCTGATGTGGAGTAGGTTTGTGCTACCACTTTGAGACCTGTTTCCTCAGTATTAGGCTTTAGGCACAAATCTCAAACTTAAATTCCCCTTTCTAGCCTCTTACCACTCTCCCATCACTGTGCTCAGGCAAAGCTAGCAGGACTCTGCCATGCTGAGCAGGAGCCTGGCAGCAGGGCAGGCAGTAAGGTCCTCTGTGCCCAGTGTGGTGTGGCTGGGTGACTTGGCTCGTCTGCTGGAGGAGCAGCAGTGTTTCCCATTGCCCAACAAGAACTGCCATGTGGTTGGTTCCTGATAAAGGTGCATTGGGAAGTCTCCTCTCAAACCTGATCCCCAGAGCTTGTGCTGATGAGATAAGCACGTGCAGGATGGGATCTGCCCTACTTGGTTGTGCTATGCCTGTGCTGCACAAAGGGCATTGCTCAGGTGCTGCTGTCACTTCCTTCTCTCTTCCATTTGGGACGGCAGCTGCACTTTCATCATGGCTTGGGACTTGAGGAGAGGCTGATGCAACAGGCAGAAGAGCCAGGAGGTGAGGCTCCTGCTGCTTAAGCTGGCTGCTGCAGAGCAGTAGGATTTCAGAGGTACTTCTAGTGGGGAGTTCATGAAAATTGGACATGCTCAATGCTTTCCTGAGCTTGTGAATCTGACCTGCCAGGGACAAGCTGTCAGCTCGCTTCACCCTGAGCCCTGTTGCTGTGTGGGGCTGTGCAGCTGGAGATTGGCGTTTCCACTCTCTAGCCGGGGAGACTGACTCGTCCCCAAAATCAAAGGCAGATGACATTGCTCAAACAGCACGAACTTGTATCTGCCCTTCTCGGGCAGTGCTCCTTTGGTTTCTGCCTGGAGCATGGTGCCTGGGAGTCTGCGGGGCATCCAGTGCAGAGCAGCAACTGAGGTCTTTGTGGTCAGGCCAACATGCAGATTGTGGGGGCAGATTAGGCTGCACGAGAGGCATGTCTTAAACGCCATCTCTTATCTGAATGTTCTCAGTTCTGTCTTCTGAAAGAAAAGCCTCCAGATTTGAGTAGAAATGGCTTTACCAGGTGGCTACTGTGTTGTGGATAGGTGAGCAATACCTGACTGTGAACAGAAGCTTGCAATAATCTCTTTTTTTTGGTATGTGTTCTTGTAGAAGCCTCTGGGCTGGCTGATTTCAACCATTTGGTTACCCTGGACACCACACTTGGGTTTCTCTACTGCCCTGGTTTTATAGCAAGGAGCCACGATGGCAGTGGGAATATGGTGAACAAAAGGAAAGGAGTGTGACCCTCCAGATTCACCCTGTTTTTTTCTGGAAGACATCCTCTGCAGCATTAGGGAGCACTCAGCTGGTCTAACTTGTTGGTGAAGGAGCCTGGTTTCACTGCAGCAAGCACCTCTGCTGCTGCTGCTGCCTTGGTCCAGGGCAGATATCTGCTTTGCTCAAACTCATCCAACTTTTCTGTACAATCTCATTTTGGGCAGGATGTTTCAGAGCTCTGCTATTGAATGTCATGACCCAGATATATGTAATCAGTTTCTATTATTGACCTGGGACACAGTAGTCAACAGAAGTGCTGATCAGCTCCCAAGCTGAAGCAGCTGGTGTCACTGGAAGCAGCACTGGGTGTGTCATGGTCACGTAGGCTCCATCAAGATCTGAGGTGCATTGAAAAGCCTCTGCCTGATAGGTGCTTGAGAAACGAGTAGAGCTGACAGCTCTTGGAGATGTGTCATTGCCACTGCAGGTGGCAATGCTCATGGAGATGAGGATAGAGCACAGAATCATAGAATCAGTCAGGGTTGGAAGGGACCACAAGGATCACCTAGTTCCAACCTCCCTGCCATGGGCAGGGACACCCTACCCTCGATCAGGCTGGCCAGAGTCTCATCCAGCCTGGCCTTAAACACCTCCCTGGGCAACCCATTCCAGGCTCTCACCACTCTCATGCTGAAGAACTTCCTCCTCATGTCCAGTCTGAATCTCCCCATCTGCAGCTTTGCTCCATTCCCCCTAGTCCTGTCACTGCCTGACATCCTAAAAAGTCCCTCCCCAGCTCTTTTGTAGGCCACCTTCAGATACTGGAAGGCCACAATAAGGTCTTGACTCTTGACTGGCCATGGTGTTATGCTATGAGAGCTCTCATTTCTAAGATGTCAGGAAGGAAAAGGATCTTTCAGCCACACACTCTGGCTTGGCAGAGGCATTGCTGTGACGTTACCTACTTGGGTAAGGACATCTGCGTGCTTCCCCTGAGGCCTGGATGATGGCACAACTTGTTGATGTTAGTGGTGTCCCCTTCCAAGTGGCATGGCCCTTTGCCACAACGTTGGAAGGCTTCTGTGACCCACAGGTTGGCAAGGAAATCAGAGGGAATTCAGGCAGGGGCATTCCTGGCCCTGGAAAACTCTTGCAAAATCCTGCCCTAGGCAGAAGAGTGAGGGAAAAGTGAGCAGGCAGATTAGAGCAGAGGCATCCCAGGCACAGCAGCTGTGCAGAGCAACAGACCACTTGAATTTGACTCCCTTCCCATCAAACACAGACCTTCTGCCTGCACTCTTGAGGGCATGGAGCTGGAGTCCAGTTGCAGAGTTGTGGTCTGGAGGACCAGGCACAGGGGAGCAGTGCAGTGAGGATGTTGTCTCACCTTTGGGTGATGTGACAGTGCATCCTTATGTAGGTGTGAAATGTCAGCAGCAAAGGTTTGTGGTGCCTGATGTGAGGTGCAAGGATTTGCTTGCTGTTTTGGACCATCTGTGTCTTGTTATGGAAGCATTTCTTGCCTTTCCTTGTGTCTTCTTCATTCTGGTGGTTCTCTTTCCACTCATTGTCCCTGCTGTGGGTGCTGCCTTCTCCCTCTCCCCGGTTTTCCATCCCGAGCCATTCTTCTTACCGACACTCTGGTATCTTGGGTTTGAGTTTGACTTTTCACCGTGGGTTTGACCTCTGTAGCAGTAGCCCTCTTGAGAACTTTGTTTTCCTCATTCAAGTGGTTCTTGCTGTCTCTTCTGCCTCTTTGCATGGAAGAGACACACTCAGGCTATGCCTTTCTGACTTCTGTTTGCTCAAGCCACAGAGACTGAAGAGCTTGTCCTGATGTGATCCCACATGTGGAACATACTCCCGTGCCAGGGATGAAAGCATTTGCTGCCAAAGTAACCAGGGAGATGGAAAATGCCTGCCCACCTGTAGCGAGCCCTTATGGGGCTCCCAGAGGACTCTGCCCAGGAAGAAATTCCCCTGGGCGTTTGTTTCTCTGCCTATCCACGGCTGGGCAGCGCTGTAGGAGTGTGTCCTTGTGCATCCATGGGCAGTACTCCCCTGACCTCAGAGCATCAGGAGCGGTCTGTCTTTGCGGAGGCAGCCTCAGGGACCACCTGGGCACGAGGTGTCCCATGCACGTCTCCTTTGGCTACAGCTGGTTCTTGCTTTGTGCTTCCTTCCCCTTGGGCAGATGATAAATGAGGGAGAGCATTTCCCAGGAAATCTCTCCTGGATACACCTCTGGAGCAGCATCCATTCTGCAGGGTTGATGGGCTAATCTCTGGCTAATTGAAGCAAACGTACACAAATAATGCTTTTATCTGCCCAGATCTGGACCATGCTCGAAGCCTCCTCTTGACATGACTCACTTCTGGGCAAGTCCAGCTGCAGATCCTGTCCTTTCCTCAGAGCCCTGTGGTCAGCTGGCTTTGTCAGACATGCCATAGGTAGCTGATGGAGGAGTGAGGTCCTCCAAGCAGGAGCCTTGCATCAGCTGAGTGCCTGCTCCTGCACCCCTGCCATGCTCTAGCTCTCCCAGAAGGACACTCCTGGTTTACAGTGGGACTCATTCCCACAACCAATCTGGGACACCATTCTCTCTGTCTCTGTTGGTTCAGTTCTGGTGAAGGTGTAAACTGTTGAGTTGCTCAGAAGTAGTTGATAAACATGTCCATCATGCCTTTTGTCATTGTCCTCTCCTCTGCAGCCCTTCTGGGAGGGTAAATTTTATGAGCTGAAATGTTGCTGTTTTCACAAAACAATGGATTTTTTAGAAGTTACTTCTTCCCCCTCTTTATGTTCTCCTCTCTAATGCTTGAGTAAAACCTCATCATACAGAAAAAACCCTCACTATTTTAGGAAAAAACCCAACCCATAAAATTGGAGAGGAAAGTGAAATCCACTTCTATGAATAATAAATAGTCTGGAGCTCAGAAAAGCCTCAGCTCTTCTTCCCAAGGCAGCAGCCAGTGCACTACTGGCTGTATTTGCTGCTAGAAGTGTTGGCCAGGTTCTTTCGACTCCTCTGAAGGTAAATGAGCAGTTGCCAGGTTTGCTTGGTCTTGCATGTCTGGGATGATGAAAGGGCCAAAGAAACTGGAAGATCTGTAATTGTGAGTGGGGTGCTCAGCCCTGTGGTCTGGGAGCCGAGGTGCAGCACGGAGGCATTTGCTTGATGTGGGATCTCCCTTTGCCACGGTTCCTGCCTGCTGAGCGCCAGCATGGCAGATAACGCACCCTGGCTCCAGGATGGGAGGATGCTAAAAGCCCAGATGAGGAGACAAGCCTGGGTGATGTGGTGTCAGGTACACCTTCAGGCATCTGCATTACTGCTCACCCCATGCACCCCACAGGGATACAGTGGTTGAATGCCAGTGGGCAGCTTGGTGCTGCAGTGCCTTTCCTTCCTCCTTTGTTCCTTGGAGGAGACTTTTGCTTCCTCAGGTCCCACACTTGACAGCTGAAGCTTTGTCCTCTCTCGTTTCAGTGAATCAGTCTTTTCTTATGCCTTCTTTTGCAGTCTCCTTCAGATGCAATAGAGCCTCTTGACACCTTAGGAACTCTTAAATCCATAGGGCTTGTCTGCTTCTGCATCTCTTTGTGCAGAAAAGCTCTTGCTGCTGTTCAGCTCCAGGTCAGCCCTCCTCCATCCTGCCCCCTGAGGTAGATTGGTTTGGGGCTGTGCATGGGCTCTTTTGGCACAACTTGTGGCTTGGATTTGGGTTTCTCCCCAGTCCTGCCCAGCATGGGCTTTGGGGACAGGCCTGAAGGAGGAGATAAATACATCTTTTGTGGGCCCAAATGGAAGTATCTCCAGTTTCCAACAGCAACTGTGGGGGGATGCCATGGGGTTAAAAGTAGAGTTATGGTCATGCATAGACCCATCTTTCCCTGGCAGGCAGCCCTTGGCAAGCCATGGTTTGAGCTCTGTTTCCACAGCATAGATGGTTTCCAACCCACCGTAGCAAAGAGAGGATGGCTTCCTCTCCAGGGCTTTGTAGCCTTCTTTGTTATCTCAATTTAAGCTCATCCTCCAGGTTCTGTGGGAATGCCCCTGTTGCCAGGGCTGCTGTTACTTTTCTGAGGGGTTGCTCTACACCCTGTGGATTGGGATCCAGGCAGTGCACACTCAGACAGGATGAGGAAGGCAGTGAGACCTTTCAGTTTCCTCCTGCTCTTTCACCTTGCCAGTTCAAGACCAGATCAAAGGAGGTCAGAGCAAGGTGGGGGTTGGTCTCTTCTCACATGCAACGAGTTACAGGATAAGGAAATAGCCTCCTCGAGTTCTTCACAGAAATGGGCAGCCCAGGGAGGTGGTGGTGGAGCCACCATCCCAGCAGGTATTTAAAGGACATGTGGATGTGATGCTTAGGGACAATGTTTAGTGGCAGTGGCTTAGCAGTAGGATTGTTATGAATGGTTGAACTCAGTGATCTCGGAGGTCTCCCTCAACCTCAGCAGTTGCATGGTTCTGCGTGCTGGGCTGTGAGATGTCCTGCTCTTCAGCGACAGGGACTGCTCTCTCTTTGCTTGTGGTGGCTGGTCTCACATGCTCCCAGGGCTCACGTGGCTAGCCAAACTGTAGCAGAAACATGGAGTCCTTGAAAATAGTGTCCTGAAGAGCAAGAAGCAGTTTAGCTTTCCCAAGGGTTATTAATCACTTTTTTAGTGGAGCCAACTAAGCAGGTGCATTGATAGTGGTGTTGCAGGAGCTGCTTTACTACCAGGATAAACGTCAAGTAGTCTCCAGTGGTCTCCTGGAGCATGTGCCATTGGTGCTGCCCCAAGGGCTCCAGGAGCACTGAAACTCTCTTGGCCCTGCTCTGAGGGGTAGTTTTTTTGGTGATTTGTCAAGGAGGATTCTCCAGCAGTGCCTGCCTTAGGGAGCCTGGCTGTGGTCCCTGCATGTGCCCAGCCAGGCCCCAGCTGCCTCTGGTAGCATCATGCCCATTTCCATGGCAACAGCATGTGCATGGCCAGAATAAAGTGAGGTTCCAGCTGCTTCCTGGTGTGTGAGGCAGGAAAGGAGTTTTCTGAGGTAAGAGCTCAAATGACTTGCAGAGGAGGGGTTTGGCTGGGGAAAGGTGGAATTCCAGCAGCTGGGGAGGCTGCTGGGGCAGTGGTAGAAATTCTAACAAAGGGTGAGATTTCTGGGGTGTTTTTTTGGTTCTGCCATGTAATTTCATGCATTGTAGTAGAAGCTAAGTGATTGTCCAGAAGGGTCTACAGAGCGAGTCTCTGAAGTCTCTGCCTGTCCCACAGGGTGATAACACAGGCTGAGTGTTTTCTTCAGAGAGGCTTTAAAGGCTGTTGTGGGATCCAGTCTCAGCTTGGAAGCTCCTGCTGGGATGGCTGCTTGTCGTGGGCTAAATGCCAACAGCCAGGCTATGGTGGGGAGCCTGATCTCCTAATAGCAAAGCCAAGTAGGATTGTGTTTTGGTTTGGCCAGTGATAAAGATGAGACCTTGCTTGCTCTCTGGCCATAGCCAGCCTAGAGGAAGAGCTGCTGTTAGCTCCCAGCAGGATCACCAGCACCCTTCTAGCTGACCCAGGAGGTAAAATTGGGAGGTTCATTTTTACAGCAAACTCTGGTCCATTGTGCCCTCCTTCCACCACCCTTTTATCACCTCTCTGCTAGGCTAACCAGGGTACCATCCTCTCTCATGGTAGGTGACTTAAGGATCCTTTGGCCAAGGGTCCCTGATCCCTCTGCAGCAAGACTGTCAAGCTCCCATGAGATTAGGCATGAATGGCAAAGGCCATGGCATGTGTTACACTGGTGGGTCAGGAGCTGCAGCCAATGCCAGGGGCTACATGGCTTGGCAGATGATGCCTTTGCAGCATCCTGGATTGTGTTAGTCCAAAGCTGTCTGGTGTCTCTGGAAGCCTCTTCCAAATGAGGCCATCATGGGACTGTTGCTGGTTGATTGCTCCTTATGCACTGTCAGCACAGCAGCTGGGGTTGCAGGCATCCAAAACAGCAACTCCTTTGACTCCACCAGGGCAGCTCCAGCACTCTGATTAGAAGCGGGAACCCTCATAATGTGGTCAGACTTGGCTTTCCCTGTCCAGTTCACCCACAAATAGTAAAGTCAGGTTCTTGGAGGGGTTCAGGAGGGCAAATATCCAAACCATACACAAGACCAACAGGATTTAGGTGCTTGTAGATCACTGGGCATCTGAGCGGTGTTGATGTGGGAGCAAGGATGCTGGGGTGGGGAGGACACTGAGGGAACTTCCTGCTTTTCAAGAACGCCAGATGCATCTTGGGGAGGTTTCTTTGGTCTCTCCCCACTCAGTTGTGTGGGGTGACATCAAAGCAGGCTGCCAGAGGAAACAAATGGAGACCAAGGTAAGACCTGGTTATGAGAGAACCTCGGGAACGCTGCCTGCCTGGCTGCGATCAGGCTGGCAAAGCCAGCTGCTCCCTGTGCAGCACACGGCTGTGCCAACCCTTCCCTGGGCTGTGCCACTGCTGCACGTGGACGGGACTGTTGGCAACTGCCTGGGGCAGCTGCTGGCAGCAGCCCTTGGGACAAGTGGTGGTGAGGCATGGAAGCCCAAGGAAGCTCCCCCAGTGTTTTGGGGAAGGACTTGGGTGTGGCTTTTAAAGGTCAGGCCCCAGGTACTGCCAAATGTCACAGAGGTTCAGGACCACAAACTTTCTGTGGTTTCATGTTTCCCAACTCTGTCCCCACCACCACCTCTCCTGTGCCCACCATGATGTGGCTGTGAGCTGTGTGTGTTTTGGAGGTGTCGCTGGGTAGCACCCACTGACTCACCTGCTGGGTGTGAAAACCAGGGGCTGGCTTTATCACCAGCCCTAGTAGAGGGATCTCGGCAGTTTGGAAGCTGCTGAGCTTGGCTTCTTTTCAGCAGTCTTTTGCTTGAGCACCAAATTCCTCCTTGAGAAGTGTAATATTCATGAAGGAGACACGTTAATTAGCAAGCTGTCTGCTCCCTGCTTTGGCATGTGAGTAGGTGGTGTTACCTCTGGAGTTAGGTTGAAATCCATTTGGTATTTAGGTGAATTTGATTTGCAAGAGCTTGGAAGCTGCTTAAAGAGCACCTCTAAAGCACATTGGACTACATGCAGCCTTCATGGTACATGTCTTCTCTCTGTAGGTCTGGAGCATGCAAGGAGACCTCATTCCCAAGCTTGTATCTCCAAGCCATCTGCAGATGGACAGTTGACTGCCAGCAGTTGGAACAGATCTGGTCTTTCAGAAGCACATCCTGCCCTGCTGGCAGAGCATCCACAAGCAGAGCCACCATTGTCTCAGACTCAATCTCCTGGAGGTTGCTCAGGGGATGCTCACTCTCAAATTGCATTTTATCTTTCATTGGAAGTCAAAAGAGCAGATCCCAATTATGCAGCTTTGCTGCTGTCCCCAGCCTAGAGGAATGTTACTGCTTCCCTTGGAGAGTTACGAGTCCAAGAGTCACGTTTCAGCCTGTTACTGAAACCTGGCAGCATGAACGTGAACAGAGAAAGGTACAAACACCATCAAACCCACTCAATTTCAAATCAATTCTTGGCAATTTCTGCCAGCAACATGGTCCCAGTGCAGCCTTCGAGTGTCAGTAAGTTTTGGCAGCTTCTTTAGAGCACAAGGAAGAAGGAGCTCTGGAATCCAGCTTTTCAAGAAGTCTCACCCTTCTGCTGAATTCTAGGAGCAAGAAGATGAGAGTGAAGATGCTTTAAAAGTATTATGCATCTTGCTTGTGTTGCAGGGAAGGAATTTGTGTTTATCAGCTTTCATAAGCGTTTTCCAATGCTTTCAGGATTATCTTCTTCTCTCTTTTTATTTCTTTCCATTTTATCCAATGGAAAAGAGGAGGAGCAATAATGAAAAGACTGAATGTCTCATTTTCTAGTTAGTCTCTGAAGAAGTTTGAAGAAGTGGCTTATGGTAATTTCTGGGGCAAAAAAAGAAATTCCACTTTCTGCAGGCAGGTTTATTTATTATTTTTCTCTCTCCTCTCACTTGAAATAATTCATCCTGCCTTAAATTAAAGTCTTTGATTTGGAAACTGGGGCAGAAGGTGAGTCTTTGTGGGTGTGTTGGCAGGGGCATCCTGAGCAGATAAAAGCTTTAGGAAGGGCAGCAGGCAGCCCCAACACTGCAGGCTGAGCTATACTGGGACACTCTTTGGGTGCTGCTGGGGTGGATGAGGAGGTGAAGACGCCAGCCCAGGGAAATCTTTAAATACTTACTTCCAACACAGGAGCTCAGCCCCCACTCCTGTTAATCTGGGAGCTACTCCCAGTGGCTCTTTCTGGGGCTTGGGGATGTCTTCCTCCTAAGGGTTAAGAGCATCCCCCTGCATAGCTCCTTGCCCTCTCTGCCTGGCTGTCTTTCTGGGCATCAAAGAGACTGGAGGAGAAAGCCCAGCTGTGGTGAGGGTCTGTGCTCTCCTTTCCCGCGGGAGCCCCCTGGCAAGCATTCATCACTAATGCCGTATTTCTCTCGTTTAAATGAAGGTTTCTGCCTCCACGTGAATCCCTGCTCTGGACCGTGTGGGTTTCTACTGCAGGACCTTGACCTCAGGCCAGATGAAGGTTTGTTGAGCCCTTGAACTCCTGATTAGCCACAGTGTGAGCGCTTCCAAGCCAGGTCTGAAGAGAGGGACTGAGCTGCACTGAGTCATTTCCTTCATGCCTATTCAGCGCCTTTTCCCACCCATCTAACCAAACATTAGCCCTCTAGGCCTGCTTCTCCATGGCAGTCTTCTTGAAGCAAAGGTGTTGGGAGTACCCAGCTGGGCTCCCTGGGATGCAGGCCAACCCTCTGTGAGCAGTGAGACATCGTTTGCTGATGCCTCAGAAGAAATCCTGCAGCAGGGGACTGCAGTTTTGCTTGCCTTCCCCAGCTGATGTCAGGGAGGAGAAGGCATGTCAGGAGAGAATGACTTCACAGAGCTGCTCTGGGAACGGGTCACCCCCTCCTTGCAGCAAGGGCTGCTGGAAAGGAGCCCAGGCAAAACACTGCCAATGATGTCTTCATCCCTGTACCCCATTACAGGCAGCATTTGCAAACACCGAGGAGATGCTGTTGAGCGAGGAGTCAGCCAGCTGGGCTGGTAATGCAGCTTTTGGTGGCTCTGCTCAGAGCCCCAGACCCTCACAGTGTGTTTTGGCTTGTGGGTCACAGTGCTGGGTTTGGATTGCTCTGTGGAAGAATCGAAAGCAAGCTCTGGCTATTTGGCTGCTGTTGTAAACGAGCTCTGTCTGAACAATGAGCCTGCTACTGCTGGACCTCACAGCCCTGCAAGATGTGGATTTCCCCATGTACAGATGTAGTGATATTCTCCAGCTGCACCTGAAGCACAAGTTGGGATCTAATGCAGCTCAGCTCCCTTGGGCTGAATCGATTGCTGGCAAACCCAGGGCTCAGCGTGCTGTGAGGTCCCTGCAACCCACCACTGCAACAGAGCATTGCAGACACTCCAGTCCTGGGGCAAGGGCTGCATGTGGCCAGAATCCGTCTGTGCTCTGTTGTGCATGGAGGGCCCTGTCTCATCCCCACTCCCATGCAGAGCTGCTCTTGCAGGATGAAAAACCAGGTTCATCGAAGGCACCTCCACTGGAGTGCCAAAATGCTTTACACATATCTGGTTCACATTGGGAAGGGGCAGAAATGCAGAACAGATGGTTCTTGTGAGCTCTCACAGCAGACACCGAAGGACAGAGGCAATGAATTGATTTCACTGGCCCCATTGGGAGGGTGCTGGCCATGGCCCTGGGAGGTGGTTGGTGGGGCTGTAGAAGGTGGCTGCCTACCTTGCTTTGATCCAGAGCTGTGTCAGCAGCCATGCTGGCTGTCTGGAAACCAGGGCTTGTGCTGGCATGCACCAGTGACCTGGCTAGCTTCTCCAGCCAGCCAAAACCTGGGAGCTCCAGCAGAGCCTGAGATGGGAGATGGTTTCTCTTTGAAGTCAAGGTCAATAATCTGTGAAAACAAATGCAGTCTAAAAAACAAAAGGCAAAAGCAGGCCTTCTTCCTCCTTTCAGTCTCCCCCATGGGGAAGATGTGGCAAAGTTTTGCTCGTGTTCAGCTTAGTGCACTAAGAACAGAGATTTCTAACAGCCTGTCTTGTAAGTAAGGAGCCCGTTCTCATCTTGTGGTTAATTGTATTAAATAATTAAGGGATTTAGCTCATTTACTCTGTGCTTTTCACACCCTAGGTGACCACATGATGTCAAGTACAAGATGAAGCAATTAGGGGAGGTGGACTCTGTGCCTAGCTCCACCGCTGCCTTGGACCTCTGGCCCCTCTGCCTATGATGGTGAGCTCGGAGGTGCTGGGGCTTATGTTGGCTATGCACTGAGCATTTTGAGCAGGAGAGAACTTAGTGGTAGCACCTGGAGTGCTCTGAGAGCCCTGGGAGGCTCTGGTGCACAGCCGAGAGCTGTTGCATCTTGCTGTGTAATGTGACACTGCCACACCTGTGCAAATTCTCCCCCTAGCCTGAGGCTTGGGTGGAAATGTGTTGGATCATTAAATCAAGCTACTTAAGAGCTACTTGAGGATGGAAGATGTGAAATCAGGCGTATGAAATGGCAACGTCTAGACGATCCCCTGAGCAGCTGCCTGCTTCAAACAGAGCTGCTGTTTGCAGCGACTATGCTTCTTGGTTTGTGCCCTGAGGGGGACAGGCAGAGCTTGCTGGTAAAGAAAGCCCAGCCAAGCTTCTCTTCTGTCTCTGCCGAGCAGCTGGAGCTCGCTTGAAAAGGCCAGGATGTCAACTCGCGTTGAGGAACCAGCCAGTGAGCTCAGGTTGGTGGTTCCTACTGGGACAGGACTTAAGTGAGATATAGGAAGAGGTGTGTGAACCTGGGACACAAAGCCTGGGTTCTGGTGCTGAGACAGGACTGGTCCTGCTTTGTAGAAATGTTCACACCACGTCTAGAAAGGCTCTGACTGACTCTGTATTTGTGCTTTCTCCTGGCCTCTTCCTTCCCTGGACTGAGATCCCAAAGAATTGGGAAGGAAGCTGGATGAGAGCAAAAACCTTTTAGTTCGACAGGAGTCACAGAGTGGGTTGACTCATGCCCTGGCCTCATGCGTGTGGGAGCTTCCTTAGCATGTTACTGCATGCAGCCCAGAAGGCTGCTCTGAGCAGCTTGCTGCCTGTGTTCATCCACAGGGGGTCTCTGTGTTGCTCCTTTGCCTTCCCTTCCCAGGGCATGGAGTAACTCCTGAGAGCCAGGGCTGCCTGCTGGGGTCCAATAATGCAACAGTGTTTCTTTTGGTGATCAACATCTCAGTTAGCAAGGTAGCAGAGCAAGTTTCATGCTACGTGCTCATCCTACAGCATCTCAGTGGAGAATGATCAATCTTATCTTAGATGGTTGCCCAGTACTGTCAGTTGGGATGTTTGGGAACCAAAAACCCATCTCTAGAGCTTGATTTTTGGATTCTCCTTTCTCAGGATCGGGGCTAAGCATGTGTGACCTGTCTCTCCTTTGCAGGAAAGGGTCGGGACAGCCCAACACGATGGTTGCACATCCCCCTCCCCATTCCCAAAGTGGCCTCAGGCAGCTCCCATTAGATCACTTTAAATCCCGCCCTGCTTGGCCTCTGTGTCCAATTTAAGCAGCATGACCGAATGCTTGCCGACGGGGAAGCCTTGTTGGATTGTGGAGGTACTAAGACGATTGGAACACAAGAGCTGATAGTTTCAAGTAACTGAAACTTAACCTCTCTGGATAAAGGGTTATTGTCCTGCCACAGAAATCCTCTGTCTGGGAGAGCACAGCTGCGGGGGAAATAAATGCTCCTCTTCTTTTTGCTTTCTTTCTCTCTTTGCTGTTTGTTTGTTTAAAGCCCAGGCATATTGGGTTGGTTTGCTCTTGTTGGCCACGATGGAGCAGTGGTGGGATGTGGTAGCTGAGCTCTGCCTGGGGAGTTGGGGTTCCCCAGGATACTGTAAGGCAAATTCAATTTAATGCAGGGAATTAAATCCCAAGCAAAGCCACTGTCTGTTGTAGACTTAGCTGAGATTCAGGCCAAATCCTGGCACCATTGAAGTTAAATGGGACTTTAGCTACTGGCTTCAGAGGGGTCAGGGGAGGGACCTGCTTCCAGGTGTTAAGCATATTTGTCCTACCAGCAGGAACAAGCTGCGCTGCCCAGGGGCAAGTGCAGGGCTGGGATCCTTCTCCCTGGTCAGTGCAGTGTTTGCAGAGCATCTAGGATGGCAGCAGGTGCCCCCATAGTGCTTTCCCTCCTCTGTGCAGGTTCTGGCTCTGGACCAAGCCCACCTTGCTCCAATTGATCCCTCTGTGAAACCTCACTGAGCAGCAGATGCTAATTCTTCTTTTGCCTTCTTGAGGCTGTCTCCTTATACAGAAACAGCTCATGGCTGAATACCAGATCCTGCCAGCATCTGCTCTGGACATGGAGGCAAAGTGGGCTGCAATGGCTGGAAAACTGCTCTGCCAACAGCACTGCACCAGGGCTGCCCCTTGCCTGCTGCTGCTATGCCACGGGGCCAGGTAAAGGCTGACCTTCCTAGGTGTGTTATAGAGGTGGGGTGAAAAAGAGATCTGGATATATATGTGTGTGAGAATGGCTGTTCTGGGCAAGAGCTGCTGAGGGCTGGGTGCTGGCAGCTGCAGGAGTAGCCACTTCCATCAGTGCTGCACGGCCGGCTTAGAGCTGGGAAGGTCTGGCTCCTGTCACCTGCCTGAGGCAGCTGTGCTGCTTTTCAAGCAGCTCAGCCTGTGTCTCTGGAGGTGAGGGGTTTTTCCTCTGTTTGCTTAGTTTCATGTTTTAAAAACATCCTATTTTCTTGAATTCCTCGCCCACGCAGATCAAAGGGGTGGAGAGGACAGTCCAGCTGGGTTTGGGCCCACTCAGAAATCCCCGGGGGGATTTTTTTTCTGGCAGGGCTGGGATCCTCTCTTCCCGCTCAGAACTACCACAAAAAACCATTTCTCCTGATTAAATTGCACTTATGTGTCTAAACACACAGCAGCCCAAGCCTGTGTTTGTGTGTGTGCTCAAATGTCTTCCAAAAGCCACTCCTACCACCCCTGCAAAATAGTTGGAGGGTGAAACAAGAATGATAAATATCTGGCCAAGGGGAATGCTTTGGAGTGACTGAATGGGAGCTGTGAATGGGAACAGCTCTGCTTGAGTAGCACTGCAGCAGTGATGACTGCGCTTGGTGTGAGACTGGAATAGCTCAGGCAATACTCTTGTAGTCCAGGGCAGAGGGAAAGAAACTGAGTGCCTGGCTCAGAAAGTTTCTCACACAAGAAAGAAGCTTCAGTAGGTTCTTCCTTCAACCTGGCATGGATTAAGGTCTGGATCTGTGCTTGATCATAGACTTGCTTTGGTTAGAAAAGACTACTACACCACCTACACCACCACAACCATTAAACCATGTCCTGAGAGGGTGATTCATGCCAAAATCTGTGCTTAACTCAACATCATCTTGCAAAGGGGAAGCAGCTGTCCTGTTCTCCAGTGCTTCCAGATTAGTTATAGGATATTTGCTGAAGATGTTGTAGGAAATTCTCCTGCTTGGGACTGAAATAATGTCACTTTATTGTTAATACCCAGGGAAAGCCTCAGACACAGTATGCACACTAAATACTGGTTCACCTGCTAGCAAAATGCTGCTGGTGCTTCTACCCAAATGTGGTTGTTGTTGGTCAGGAGCTAGCAAAGTTTTAGTCTTTTTTAAATCACTTTTATTTCATGTCATCTCTGCAAACAACTCACAACTTCTCCAAGGGAATATCTTTGCCATTACTATTAAGGAGATGGTTTTCAAAAGGATTAGAAAAATGAAGGCTGAAATGAAATCCAGGAATAATCAATTCATCCAGTTGTGAAACTGATTCTAAACCCCAGCCTTTCTGGAGGAATCTCTTGTTTGAAACGTTGGCATGGGATGGGTATTGTCTGGTCTGACTCCCAGTCCTGTCATGCTTCATTTGTGACTTGGATGAGAAACAGCTGCAGTGAAGGCTGAACTTCTCTCAGCAGAGTCCTGCAGGTGAAAGGATCACCCTTCAGCCCAAAATTGTCCTTTCAGTTCCATATTCCTTCTGCCTTTGCTGCTTTGCTGATGCTGAGGCTGCCTCTTGCCTCAAGTGATTTTCCATGTGGACTTTGGCTTTCTCAGTTGACATGTCCCCCACTCTGCCAAAAGCCTCCTGGAGAGCCTCTTGTTTTAGGCAATGAGATTGCTGAGCTGCCATACTTCCCAGTACACACTATCAGTGGTAGAAGCAGGAGGGGATGCCAGGTCCTGAGCACAGGGCTCACTTTCTCCTCCTCTCTGGGCGATGCCAGGGCAGAGGCTGCCACTCCTCCCACAAGCACATGACACTCAACCCGTGAGCTGCTTCACATCCCCAAGTGATTTTCTCTGGTTTATGGGCATCTTCCTTGGTCTTTGTTGGAATGCTTTGGGTTTTGCTTCACAACATTGCAGTGTGGGAAATGGCTTGGAGAGAAGACCCAGGCTGTGGTTTTTTTTCTTTTTTTTCTTGCATGTCCTCAGCACAGAGGCAACTGTTAGAGGAAAAGCCCAGCTATTTTCCAGGTGACGTGTTTCTCATCTGCCCTGCTGTGGGTACTGGGAACCAGAAGGGCACTTACCCAACAGCTGCTGTAAACTTTGATCTGCTGACAATACTCCACATCTGCCACTTGCTCTCCTTTCCCAAGGCAGCAGAAGCTGAGCTTCCAAGCTCAAGAGAAGTTTCATGGTCCTGCTTTTCAGGCCCATGTCTACCGTGACCCACACTAAAAGTAGTTCAGACTAGCTCTGTGCCTTTGGAGGTGCTGATGGCAATGGACCATGTGGCCCTGTATCTTGCCCACATCTGCCCACATTCCTTGGAGACTGTTGGTGTTCTGGGAACTTGTCACTGCTTCACCTGAACCTTTAGCCCTTCTGTGCTTGCTTTGTTCTCTCTGTTGCCCTAATTCAGGATAGATCCCAGACAACAGACCCATGTAGGACTGGGAACAGTAGTTGATGTGGTTCAGGGTGGCTAAGGAAGACCTCAATGACTGACTCAAATCACTAGGACCTTGGTAGCTTATACTCTAAGATGGATGTGTTAGGTGGGGGTTGGTCTCTTGTCCCAAGCAACCAGCAACAGAACAAGGGGAGACAGTCTCAAGTTGTACCAGGGGAGATATAGGCTGGATGTTAGGAGGAAGTTGTTGCCAGAGAGAGTGATTGGCATTGGAATGGGCTGCCCAGGGAGGTGGTGGAGTCGCTGTCCCTGGAGGTGTTAAAAAAATGACTAGATGAGGCTCTTAGTGCCATGGTCTGGTTGGTTGGATAGGGCTGGGTGCTGGGTTGGACTGGGTGATCTTGGAGGTATCTTCCAACCTGGTTACTTCTATTCTCTGAGAGTCCTTGTTTTCTTCACTCAGGGTCCTTAAGCATGTACCAGACGCAGATCTCAAGAATCTCCACATCATGTCACTTCTGCAAAGCTTGGCTGGACCATCTCAAGCCAGAGGTACCTGATAAAGCTCCTATTATCTTCTGTAGGGGTACAGAGCAGGAACCTCATTTCTGCTTGCATCCTCTAAGATGGTTTCAGCATGGTACCAGCTGCAAAAGCTCAAGTAGCCCCACAGGAAACTCCCCAGCTGCTCCCAAGCCACCTGCACCTCTCAAAGAGGTAAACCCTTACTGGTGCTGGGATTTGAGCAATGTGATCTAGTTGGGGATGTCCCTGCTGACTGTCAAGGGTGGGGATTGGACTAGATGACCCTTGGAGGTCACTTCCAGGCTGGACCATTCTATGATTTCTCCACGTGTGCCCTGATGCTAGGAGGGCTTTTTGTTTGTTTGTTTTCCTCATTGCACAGAAATAGCCTGATGTGGGAATCTGCTCTTTGCACTGACGGGGTTAAAGTCTGCTCCCTCCTTCTAGGCTGACCATGGAAAATACTGCTCATGCCAGGGACTAAATGCAGGACAGAAACTAGGGCTCCTAGGATACCATAATACAAATAATACAACTTGTTCCACGAGCAGCAGGAACTGACAGATCCTGGTTTACAGTGGCTTTGTGTCGAGGGGGAAAGGCTGCCCCTGGGCTCCTGCTGGCCAGTGGAAGCTGTGCTTGTCAGCTGCCCACCAGCCACCAAGCTTCCCAAAATGCATGCTTCTGTAATAACCAGAAGCCCCCTGCACAATGTGGTTGACAGTGCCCAGAGAGGAGAGGTGTACGAACGGTGTGGTTGTATGCATCCTGTTTGCCTGGAGAATGAGCCTGCAGAATAAGGATGCAGGCAGAGCATCCTCTGGAAAACAGTAATGCTTTCACCAGTTTGTGCCCCAGACTCTGCATCTGCTTTGTGATGATGCTCATTTTGCCAGAGGTGAAGTTGCCTCAAAAGACAGAAGTGGCACATGACCAAGTGTCGGGATGGGTCCACAGGTGAGTGGAGATGTCTGTTCACCAGTCTGGCTTTTGGCCTTCAGACAGGAGAAACCTGCATTCATCTTCCCCTCACAGCCCAGGCTTTGCAGTTTTGGCATTGACTGCCCTAGCAGCTCACACCTGGGGATGTCTTGGCACTGATAGGTGCTAAAACCAGATCCCTACCACTGTCCTCTGCACCTGGCATGGAATTAACCCCCTGAGCTGTATGTGACCGAAGGAAGATGCAGCCATCACACAACCAGCTTCTGGCAGCCAGATAAAGAAAACAGCAGCTTAGGTTTGTTGTTTTTTTCTTCTGGGATTACACCATGCTTGTTTTCTAGGAGAAAATGAATGTCTGATGAAGATGCTCAGCAGATGTATGCTGCAGTCCCACGGGAGCTACACCTTCATCTGTTTGTCACAAGCTCCTTCTTGGCATCAATTCTAACCCATGGCATCTTTCAAGGGACAGAGAAGCAGTGGGCATGAGGTAAGGGGTTTTAATTAAACCAAACAAAGATATGCTTGCTGATTTGTTCCTCGTTAGAATGTGGTAGAGGCTGCTTTGTGACAATACTGGCTGGGAAAACGAGGAGAAGAGAGCTGCTGTATCTTCTTCTTGAGGGTAGTAGTGGGGAACCACTGCTGTCTCCTCATTCTGAGCACCTGCCAGTGGAGAGAAGCCTTAGCAGAAATTGATATCCTCTGAGTGAAATGGGGGAGTCCTGTTCTTGTCCCTGCTTGCCTGGGTAGGAAGCAGCACGATCCATACACCCCTCCTCCATCGCCTGAGCCAGCTGGTGAGTCATACCTCTGGTGTGCTCCTTGACAAGTTGTCCCTTGTTTGGCATGATGAGATGTGCTGTCCCCAGTTAGGTGTGGCAGCCAAGAGGTTGCTTTGTGTCACTGGGAGGCCAGACCTGAGCTGCGTGGTTTGCAGGAGGGTGGCGCAGGCAGAGGTGACTTGTTGCTGTGATGTTACTGGGGTGCTCTGTAAGACTGCTGGGAAGGGAGGAGGGGGTCTTAAGGTAAAGAGAGCAAAGCTGGCAGATGACTGTGCCATCTATGTGTAACCTTGTCTAAGCCTATTTATACAAATCATGTGAAACCCAAATTAGAATTTCATCCATCTGCTGTGCCGTGCTGTAAGTTGCTCTTCCATTGGCACAGCAAGCCAAGAAAATGCTCTTAACTCTGTAAGGTCTGCTTCAAGAGTGAGGAAGGTTTGTACACAGGCCTCAGAGTTGATAGCAAGACTGAGATGCTGCACATTGCAGTGTCCTGCAAGGCTGCAGAACGTGTTGTCTCCAGATCTTCCAGCAGACAGCAGTATCTTGGCATCAAGGGCAAGGCAGGAAGAGATGTGGGTGTTCACTGAGAAGTCTACAAGACTCCCCACTGTGTGGGGGATGTCAGGGGCTCATTTCTGCCTTGTGAATGACAACTGTGGCTGAAAGCATTGGGCAAGACCACCTCTGCCTGGCTCCTCACCCCAAAGCCTGTGCCCTTGGACTGGGGTGAGCTTGCAGTGGTTTAGCAGAGTCCCTGTGCTCTCTGCTCGTACCAAAGCTGGACTTCACAGTCTTTTCCTGCAGGGGACAGCTACCCATTTGCTTTGCAGATGCTCCATGTGCTGCTTGGGGTGGCTCCTTGGTGTAGTTTCACCAGGGGCAAATGTGGGCACAGGCCTTCACCTGCCTTCATTCCACTTGCTGCTCATCTGGGAGCTCTGCAGGAGCATCCCACGCGTGGATGACTCGGCCAGCTGGACACTGCCCTGGCAGCCAGCATGGGGCTGGCCCCACTGCCACAGCAGAGATTTCTAGGGAGCACATCTGCCTGCACACACAGGAGGTCCCTGATGAAGATGAAGATGGTGACTCACCAAAGGCTCTCTTGGCCTCTCCACCCAGCACTGTTGCGATGTGACTTTTTTGGCATTTGGTACTTTTCCTGTAATTAAAAATTAAACCCTTTTGTTGTTGTTGTTTTTTGGTTTGGTTTTCTTTTTTTTCCCTCTCACTGAGGATTTCAGTGAACAGTTTGGGGCAAAACAAGTGAAGATGACACTGTGGAGGAACAGTTGGTCAAGTTTGTGAGATACGGAGCCAGATCTAAATACAGCACAGCCTCGCTGGTACAGAGCAGAAGGAAGGCAGCATATGTGTCTGAGCAGTTGGATTGCTGCATGCTCTGTTAGATTTCCTTAACATCAAGTACATCTCTTCCCTTTTCCTTTCCTTTTCAGCAAAAGAAGGAGCAGATGCTCACCAAAAACATCTCTGAATGGAAATAGGGAAGGTTTGCAAGGAGCTGATGGGTCTTCCATGTCCCCACTGGCTCAGCAGGCAGGTAGAAGCAGATGTGTCTGGACGAGATGCTCCTCTGCAAGGATGTAAAGAGAAGGCAGCTGCCATGTCCAGCCACTCTCCTTGCTGCTGATGCCCCTGCTGATGCCCACACCAAAATCTGGCCTGGCAAAAGGCCTTTTTACCAGGTGACCTCCGTGCTGCTGCCAAGTGTTTGGTATTGATGGGAAAGCTGTTTTGGGCCGTGCACCCTGTAAAGACCTGCAGGAGGAAAGAGGGCACTGGTGCTTGTCTGGAAATGCTGCACACCATCAGCCTTCCAGCTGGGCGTCTGCACATCATGCACAAGATGTCATTCCCAGGTGTTCTTGACTGTGCACTCAATCTGAGCATCTCCTCCAAAGTCTCAGGCTGCTTTGTTGGCACAGAAGAGGTCTTCCTGTGATAGTTTCTCTTGGGAAGTGTATCCTCACACCTCACTGGTCACATCAAGTTTTTGAGCTCCTTTGTGTGATAAAAGCCCCTGCAGAATCAGAATATCCTTGGGATGTGTTCACCACTGGAGGAAACTGAATGTGAATTTCACTCTTCTCTGGCTAGTGGTGGAGAGAGCCAGAGGCCAGCTCACACTGGGGAAACAATGTACTGCTGGATGCCTACTGCTGCATGCCTGCTGCTGGCTCCTCACGTGGCTCCTGACTGTCCTGGAGGACAATCAGCAACCCCTGTGATGAGGAGCTGAAGCTTTATTTTGTATGGGATGCTCTTGCTGGGTTCTCACACACCTGGAGAAAGGCAGACAGTTGCAGAGGGGAAGCCAAAGGCAAGACCATTGCAAGCAGCTTCAGTTGGTATTTGATTCTTAAACCACTTACAGGGTTGGTTGTGGAGCCTTTTCTGTCCCTGCAGAAGATGTAGAGATTTGACTGTGAGGGCATGTGTCAGTCTTGCATCACTGCATTTGGCCATTTAAACCCTCATAGCTTTGCAGCAAGAAGGGCTGGCATGGCTGAGCTGGGAAGAGTTTGTCACAGATACAGTGGGCAAGTGACTTGTCTGACCATCGCCAGCAAGAGCAGAGCCATTCAGATGAAGAAGGGGAAGGAACAAGCATGGTGTCCTGAACCTGAAGAAGACAGGAGTTGAAGGTGAAGCACCTTGGAGTGGGCACCTGCTCTGTGATTATTGCTGCTGCTGAACCTCTACCCCTGCAAATTGCTCACCACATCTCAGAAGTATCACAGTATCACAGTAATGCAAGGAATGACCAGCACTGTTATGGGCAATATCTGACTTGGAATTTCTTTAGCTATTCAGCTTTGATCACCCCAGAATCCTCTGCAGAAGCTAGGGATGATCTCCTTAGCCTGCTGTGCAAGCACCACAGCACCCTTCCAGCCCCCCTGGGCTGGAACACACAGCCAGACCAGGGTGTTATGGAGAATGTGGCCTTCAACAAAACATTGGTATTCACAGCAAATAACATATGGGTTTCCTCTTGGCATGGTTGCCTCAGTCAGTTATTTAATCTGTGTTTTAGCTCAGAGACACCAAAGTCCTCAGCACAGGAGAAAGAGCTGTGGGGAAAGAATGAAACAAAGGTTCTGGAGCACAGGTTGCACTGCCTGGTGTGCTGCAGCAATGCCAGCTGCCTTGGAGTAGCACCCCAGTTTGCTTTCAGCTATTTCTTCTGCCCTTTGAAGACTTGTGTGGAAATGACTGAGAAACAAAGTGCCCGGCCTACTGCTGCAGGAGTGAAAGGCTGTTGGCAGAGTGTTGCTTGAATGAAGAGGCTGGGGACTGTGCTTGACTTTCTACCTTTACTTCCAGGGAAAGCAGGTGGAAAAGGTCCTGGTTTGGTTGTCTGCTGCTGAGCTAGTTCTTAACACCAAGCATGTGAGTGAAAAAAAATGATTAAACAGATGCTTAAGAGCTTTAGTCACATCAAATGGAAGTGGTCAAAGCGTAAGGAGATGCTTCAAATGCTCTTTTTTGAGTGCTGAGTCTCATTTCAAGGGGCAGAAACAGAGAGACACAGAAGCAGAATATTTTGCCACTCAAAACTGCCATTTGTTTTGTGGTTTTGCTTAATCCAGTTTTATGAGCAGGCTTTTAATTCAGTTTCACTCAGTTTCTTTTCTCCCCTGGCTCTCCCTGTGCGATGCAAGCCCATTTGTGTCTAGGTTACTGGCAACCAGCATACCCAGCTCTAGCCAAGCATGTATTAAAATAAAGCTGCAATCTGCTGAGAAACAGGTTTTAAGATGGAAACAAATAATTAGAAACACACAAATTAGTGTGTGTCTGACAACAGGTTGGCCTCTGCACAGATTGAAACATAGCTGTAAAGGAGGATGCAAGGGATTCAAACTGGAGGTGGTGGCTGAGTGTTGACTTTAATGGGTCAGCTGGAAAAGATGTGGGGAAGGAGCAAACCCAGGTGGCTTTGGCTTGGGCTGAACACCCAGAACTGAGATGAAACAGCAGCTTTTGGGGGCTTTGTGTAACTCATGGCTTTTCAAGGAGCAAGGCGTTGGATGAAGCATGAGCTTCTGGCAGGTGTTCCAAGTGCTGCTGCTGAAGCACCCTGCCCCTGGGGCTGATCCTTCCTCTCTGCTTGCAGTGACGCCTATTTACTGGGCAGCTGTGGTGCACCAGCAAGCTGCTTTGGTGGGGAAGGCATGGAGGCACTCTCTGTGGCTTTGTACCTTTGCTGCTGGGTTGTTTATGTCTACAGGCTCTAGCAGACTGGCAATGACCTGGGGCCAGGCTGCCTCTCTGGAGCAAGCTGTGACCATGTCCCTTGGCTGGGCAATGGGCAGCAGGTCCCGTGGAGAACTTTCCAGCAGGTATGGAGAGCAAACTGATTAACCACTCTTTCTCTCCTTCACAGGGGTACCTCACAGCTGCGACTGCAGTGCGCCTGTTCCTGTGTGCAGCCACGGCACTCCAGCATCATGGGCTGCTCTGCACCCCTTGTTATGGAAATTGCCTTAGAGACAGTTGCTCCAGCAAACGTTTTTAAAAGTGAGCAAGCCGTGCAGCAGGAAAAGCTCTCCAAGGGCCAGAATAGCACCTTCCAGGCTCCCAGTGCTGCCCCTTCCTCCAGCAGCACAGTGGAGCCTTGCTGGCACTCTGCTGCAGGTGGAGTTGAGGGTGTTTCTTTGCCTGGTAAGGCAGAAAGAAAGAGCCTCTGCGGGAGCAGCCCCTTCTGCGTCAGTCTCCAAGGAAACCCCACACGACACACACCCAGAGTTTGGGCAGGGGCTCACGTGTTCCAGACTTGTGCCTGAATCACACATCCGTGCTTCCATCTGCCAGTGGCATTTTGCTAGTACAGACAGCCCTGCTTAGGCAAAGCGTGAGGCTGTCCTACCTCTAGCTGCTGCTTTACCTCAGAGATGCTGGCGGTTGGATGGGCATGAAGAAGAGATGTCCTCCTCTGAGCTTGAGTGAAACTGGCCCTATCTCTGTTTCGAATGCACATTCCTCACTGTTGAGTTGGAAAGGAGAAGCCTTTTAATGCTCCCACACCTCCCAGGTTTTCAAGAGCAAGCTTGGTGGTTACAGGCAAGCTTAGGTAGCAGGTGCTTCCAGGTCTGCTGCCACCGGCCTGGTTTCAGTGCCCAGGCTGCTGGGGAAGATGGGCTGCCCCTACCTGCTACCTGGTGGCAGGAGTAGTGGAGAAGGGCAAGCAGATTTCTAGCGGGAGGTTTCCACAACACCCCAGGTAAGGGCTGCCCAGCCACGCAGGTAGCTTCCCTGCTCGCCTTGCATTTGCAATGCGATTCCCAGCCCTGTCATCTCAGTTTTGACCAAAAAGTTGGCTAATCATACACAGGCAAGGTTTGCTTCTTTCAGGCTTTGCAGTGCTTATCGTTGCAGCCTGCTGTGGAGCAGGGCCAGACCTCCCTCCTGTGTCCAGGAGCTTCATGCAGCATCAGCTGCCGAAAGGGAAAAGTGTGGATCCAGTGACCTTTGTTTGTGTAACTGCTGCCCAGAGTCCCTGCTTGACATTTGAGAAGCAAACGTAAGTGCTGGGCAGGGGAGGGGTGCACATGATGGTGGCGGGGAGGGGGTGCTAGGCAAAGCCAACAAACCTCATCTTTGCTGGAGGAGTGCCATGCTAAGCTGCGGCCTGTCCTTTCTGGAAGTCAAGGTTGATACCACTGTATCCTGCCAGGGATCAAAGACAAAAAACCCACCTCTAGCTCCTCACTGATCAGGCAGAGAGTTGGGCCATAATCTGCCTATTCCCCAAACCATTTGCTGCCCACAGCAGCAGAGCTGGAGCACGGCAGAGCGTTCAGCTCTGAGGGGTGGTGTGCCAGTTGCTGCCAGTGCTATGGAGTAGGGTGAGAGACATCTCACAGGCTGGAGCCTGGAAGGGTCCTTGCCATCAAAATGGGAGTCACAAGGTGCTGCTAAACAGCTTGGCCGATCCTGGCCTCCATGGTCCTCATGCTTTGGCCTTGGCTTTTTGTTTTGTTTTGTTTGATAGGGGAAAAAATGGGGGAGGGGGGTGTAATATAAAGAAAGCTTTTAATGTTTTCCTGAGCCATTTAAACTTATTTTACCTCCATAACTGCTTTATGTGCTACAGTTGTAATGGCTGGAAGCTCCCTTTTCTTTTGTTTTGTTTGTTTTTAATGTGAAAACTGAGATTTCTGGGGCAGCTTGGCCACAGGAATGGACTGTCCTGGGCCATGCCTGGCCGTGGAAGTCACTTCCTCACTGAACACCTGGCCGCTTTAGTGACAGATAGGAGGGAAGTGCACCTCAACACGTATCCCGAGCTTGAAAAAGAAAACGTAGAAGGGAGCAAAATCCACAAGTAGGCCATGAAAACAGGGTTTGTGAGCATCTGAGATCCGCTCCTAATTACTAGCAGTTCCCATCCCAGAAATCAAACCATTCAGCAAGAGTTAATCGTCTTTGCTCGTCCATACAATGCACTTCAAGAGAGAATGAGTCAGCCTCATTGAAATGTCTGATGTTATGAAATCCAGTGTGACTGATGTAACAGACCCGGCTGCGCTCTCCAGATTGGCCGGGAGCGCCGACAGCGGAGCGCAGCCTGGGTGCAAGTCCACTTCACTGAGTTCTGCTTATTTGTACCCAGCGTGGATTTCACCTTTAGTTACCAAAACAGACTCGCAGCAAAGGGCCCAAGAAGGGTAGGGGTGGTAGGGCAGGAGATGAAACCGCAGTGGCCCTCGCCCTCTGGTGTGGAGCTGCCCACCCCCACGTTTGGGACCCCGCAAAGCGATTCTGTAAGGAGGCCTTGATCGTGTGAGTACTTTGGCACACCTTTAACTCACAGCTCTGCTGGGGTGCCTGGGACCAGCGCTTTGGTGGCATCGCTCCACCCCCTTAACCGCTGGCGGGCCCAGGGATTTAGCCTTCATTTCTTGGTTCTGAGAGGAACGTAGGTTGGATTCAGCATTAAGATTCTGCCTTGATATCAGCTGTTGCCTCTTAAACAAAATGTTGTTACCTGCAAGCCTTTCCTTGTAGCGCTGGGAGCAGTTTGCTTGGCGTACTTTGTTTAAATGTCACCCTACGAGTTACGGGAAAGTCATTGCAATATTTAAAGGCACAGGCTGCAAGTCTAATGTTATTTTGAAATACTGAGCCAGCATTGCAGCTGATGCAACAGATAACAGCTCAGCCTGGCACCCCCGGTTCCTCTCCCAGTTCATTAAGTTAATAATTTGCATTTCCAAGACTTTTCACCCAACTGATCTGGGCTCTGAGGCTTCTTTTTCAGCCAGATTTCTTCTCTCTTTGAGATCTTGCAGCCCCTCTAGGATGGGTGTGAGGCCCTCCATAGGCTTCTCTCCCATCCATCCACTTTGGCTGCCCTTCTGGGGCATCTGCCCAACAATGTAAACCCTGGGAGAAATAACATCAGAAATGCCAGGTCCCAGCAGAAAAGACAGCAGTGTTCTCTATTTGATGTTTTCCAGCTAGAGAAGATCTCCCTCCCAACACAACCTTTTCATCTCTCATTATCATTATGTATAGCTTAAAAAAAAAGCACCTTTTCTAGCACACTGGTCATGCTGCTGAGGAGCTGCTCCTCCGCTGCCTCCTTCCCTCGCTCGGATGGAAAGCTACAGGTAATGCTGGGCAGTAAACGAAAGGCTTCCCAAGGGGGAATAAGGTAAATCAGCAAATGAAAGGCTGAATCTCAAAAGCAAAATGGCTGAAGATGTCTCCAGGAAAACACGGTGATGAAATCCTCGGAAATTACCTTACAAGCTGTTGGAAATTACCTTCTGACTCAACTGGCTTAGTGTGTCTGGTGTCACTTTGCTAATAGCTTTTACCTGACCTGAATACTCTTGGTTTTCAAGGAAACAACATTCCCTGTGGGAAATGCCACCACCCAGGACCAAGCCTGCCCTGGCTTTCCTAAGAAAGCTTGTGTTAGGTGGATGCTGTGCTTTTTCCAGCTCCTGGGAGCAGCCTACCCTGATGAGCTGTGCCCCTACCGCCACGTCCTCATGGCCAGCTGGTTTGTGTGGCTGGGGCTGACTTGCTGCGTGCTGAGCTGCATGGGTCACCCAGAGCCTCTTCGCCTTTGATCTGACACCTCTGCATGCCGTCTCAGATGGGTCTCCTAAGACAAGGTCCAAGCTGCCTTTCAATCATGCTGCTTGCATCTCCCTGGAGCGTGCATCTTGCCTGCCCCTCTCCCTCCAGAGATGAGTCTGGCTTCTTACGCAAAGCCGATGACTCATTCCCCAGGATGTGTTTGCCTAAAAGTTGCCTGGTCACCTCTTTTCTCTGATGGCTGCTGCCTCACTTTGCAAACAGAGAGTGAAGAAGCAGTGACACAGGCACAGGGCATGTGCGTGCTGAAATGGCACAAGCTGCTTGCAGGATCCCCCTTTCCTTGTGCCCACCCCGTTGTGCTCAGTGGTCAGACGTGAAGAAGTGTATATCTCAAAGCCTGCTCTTTTCTCCTTGCTCTACTACTGGGACTGTTACGTGAAGGGAGCTCTCCCTGCTCCTCTGCTTTCACATGTGCTGGAGCCATCCCACCTCCAACGGCTGCCTGTGAAAGCCAGGCTCTTAATAGAGCTGACAGTTTCTTTCGGGTTCCCTTTGGCCTCTCCAAGCCGTGCTTGAGCAAGCTCCAGACCCTTGAGAACCTTTCAGAGATGATGCTGTCAGCAGGGCATGGTGATTCACACCATGGCTGGAGTGGGGCAAGGGCCTTTGATGTCCAGTTGTGCACTGTTTCCTTTCACAGATACCATCCAATTTGCTAAGATGATAATTTGGGCTGAGGGTCCAGCAGAGCTTCCCAGGCTTCCTGTTGTGAGATAGATTAATTGCTTGCTGCTGCATTGAGTGGCCTACAGGACATCTGAGTAAATTTTGGTGTCTTCCTTCTCAACCTACAGCACAGCAAGGAATTGAAGGAACCGTGGGACCAGATGCTGCAAAGCCAGGCACAGGAGCAGCAGGAGCTGCAGCCAGGACACCCTTGCTGTGGTTCAACAGGCACTGCAAGATAGACACACGATGGGCAGAGAGGAGCTTTGTGAAATCCAACAAAGGGAACTATGAACTCCTGCCTCTGGAAAGGAATAACCCCATGCACCAGTACACATTGGAGGCCAACCAGCTGGAAAGCAACTTTGCAGGTAAAGACCTGGGGGTCCTGGTGGACAACAAGTTGACCATGAGCCAGCAATGCACTCTCACAGCCGGCAACATCATGGCCTGCATTAGCAAGAGTGTTGCCAGCAGGACAAGGGAGAAAAAGCACTGCTGCTATTAGTGGATGGTTCAGGTATTTCTTGCCAACTCTTAGGTCCATCAAAGTGCTACATGAAGGAGCTTTAACTCTGTTTCAGGGGCTGTGAAGCAAGACACAGACTAAGGGAAGAGAGCTGCCCAGCATCACACAATGAGAGTAGTGTTGAGTTGGGAAGGGACCAGTCTCTTCCCTGAGACTTGGTTCAGTTCACTCTGTGCTGGGCCATGTTCTTGCAGGTCATACATGGCTATCCAAAAACTGTGAGTGTGCCCCAGTGTCAGATATGCTGGAGTAGTGGCCAGCAGGGGTTGCTGAGCAAGGTCACAGAAATCTGGAGTTCTGTTAAGTACAGGTTTTAAAAAGCAAATGAGAAAGAGGTTGTCCTGAGAGACACTTTGTGTTCAAAATAAAACTTTGTTTCCTGGAAACTCGACTTTTTGGGGGAAAACAGCAGGCTTCAGATGAGCATCACTGACACTGGGAGGAAAAACAGAAGTAGTTTTCCAGTGCTCTGAAAGGGGAACCAGCCCCTTGCTCCCAAAATGCTTCACGGAAATGGCTCCTTGGGTTTCGTTCAGTTTATTTTAATCACAATGAGGAGTTGCAAAAGCAGAGGATTTGGTGCAAGAAAAACAACAACAAACAAAACCAACCAGGAACTGGAACATCTTTATGCCTGGCCAGCAAAACTTCTCAATGAAAAAACAGAGTTGCTACAGCACAGGTGGGGAGACACTGAAGCAAGGCTAGAGCCTGGGTTACCCATCCAGCTACCAGATACACCCAAACCAGAACAGCTATGTGAATGAGAAGCAGCACTGGGGGCATGAGGACATGCACTAGCTGGCAGACCTGCCCCACTCAATTGGGCTGAAAGGATATGAACAATAATTGACTTCAAAGCCACCCATGGGGAGAAGTGGCAGCAGAGTGCAACCTCCTTCCCCAGTATCTCCCCCTCTGCTAAGGGCTTAATTGGTGCAGTTTGGGATTTTGCTGATAGGCAGGGATTCAGTGCTTTGCCATGTTGCTGAGTCTGCCTGTGATCTTCTCCCTGTGTGAATCCCAGATAGGGCTGCAAAGACCACTGAGAGTGCCTCGGATCTGCCACAGCAGAGCTGGCCCGGGCTGCTTCACCCCCTCAGCAGTGGGAGAAGTCCTGGCAGGGTCTGCATTTCAGAGGAGCACCCAGAAACGTGGCAGAACTACACTGAGGAGCAGTGACTGCTTCCATCCAGCTGGAGAGAGAAGCCTGTCTTCGTATTTGGTGGTCTTGCTTGAAATCAGACCCAGCAACGTGATGAGGAGGAAGAGTTGGAAGGTTGGTGAGCCAAAGCCTGGCAAAGTCATCTTGTCTTCTCTCAGCTCCTCTCACCTTCTTCCACCAGAGGATGAAGCTGAGAGCTGGAGGGGCCATGCAGTACCTTCCCTGGAAGGCTCTGCACCCTTCCCAGGTTTTCCCCATTCACTTGTTTACCCTTCTCCAAGCCAGTATCCCAGCAGCAGGTTGGGAGGAGCAGGCGAGGGACACAAAACTCACACCCTGGCTCTTATGGGTGGAATCTGTGCCCACTCTACACTTTTACAGCCCTCCCTGGTGGGTGGCAAAGCAGCTTTCACAATTGTTCCCTGAGACAGGCCTGCACCAGGAAGCTTCACCACTTAGCCTCCTTGAAAAGGAAGTATTCCTCTGCAGGAAATTGGTTCTTGAAAGCAGGCTGGCTGCCTGGGAGGGACTGCTGGGGAACTGACGTGTATGTGGGGCTGAGGATGCTGAGGCTGGAGCCAGCGAGGTGGTGACGGTGATGTGAGCAGATCAGAGAGGAGGTGCTCAGATAGCACCAACAGGTCCTGCACTGGCTGCCTTGGGCCATTCCTCTCCTCTGATCTTTTTCTAAGGCTGAAGAGTGCTTTTCTTTTGGCATAGAGAAGGAGGAACCATTATAAATGGGGTATGTAGATTCGTGTTCAGCACACACTGTCTGCTTTGTGTCCATGCACAGAAGTCTTGAGAGTAGATGTTGTTGGCTTTTGAAGTGCCATAAATATCCTGTTCTCCTCCATCATTGCACTGACAGACCCAGCTCAGGCCTGCCAAAGGGAGCAGTGGAGCTGCCCACCTCCTCTAATGCTCTGCAGAGGAGAATCTGTTCTAGCTGGGGATGTCCCTGCTGACTGCAGGGAGCAGTGGAGGGTTGGATTAGATGACCTTTGGAAGTGCCTTCCATCCCAGATTGTTCTATGATTCTATTTTGTGAGGGCAGTGGCACATGGCTCCCATACCTGCTCACTTGAAGACCGCTGCTCAAAGGATAAATTCTCTTATATATTCTCCAGTCCTTCCTTCAGAAGGAGCCTGGAACCCAGGAAGTGGAATCTGGGAAGAAAGAAAGTAGTCATTGCTCAGCAATGTTCTCTCAGTTTAAATTGAGCTGTCCTCACTGGGAGATGGAGCCCATGGGGGCTGTTGGCTTGTGCTTAAACATGAGCCCCTCTTTCTTTCCTGGGTTTCATAGAAACTGTGAGGACCTCCTGAGTTTTCATGTAACCAACTGTCCTGGCCAAAGCAGTGTGAGAAAAGCTGAGCCAATACTGCCCATTGCTTTTGTCTCTGAGGACTGGAATGTTTTGCACTCAGGTGGAAGCAGAGCCCTTTCCATGAAAATGGAACGCTGAAGGTGGAGCCAGACCTTTTTTGAGATGCTGAGTGAAAAGATGAGAGGCAATGGGAAAAAATAGAACCATAGGATGTGACGTGCTCCACAAAGGTTGCTTCTTGAGGTGGTTCTTCCACAGTCTACATATACCTGCCTTTGCTGGGGCAGCAGCAGGGAAGATGCTTGCCAGGGCTCAGCATCCTTGCAGGATGGAGCCCACCAGAGATTCTGTCCTGAAGCGGGGCTGTATTAGGGAGGGCGAATCTGTTCCCACCACTGAGCTAAGTGCCTGCAGGGTCAGAGCTCATGTCCACGGGGCTGGCTTGCAGCAGAAAGGAGAACTGTGCGCTTAGATCCTCTGGCTGAGCTTTTGTGTGCGAGGTGCTTCACCAGGCCAAAGTCATCTGACATTCTTCTCGGGGGTGGGTGAAGCTGAAGCTAATGAATCCAGATTAAGCAGTGCGGAGGCTGGGGAGCTAGGTTTCTGCTGAATATATATGAAGACAAATGTAAATTCTAAACTTTCTAGGGAGTATTTTTACCCTGGCTCAGTGTTAACATTGATAAAAATAGTCACAAATTAGTGCAGGAGTAGAAAGCAAAATTGGGTCTCTCTCTCTTTTTTTTTCCCCTTTCTGTTAAAACCCTGCATCCATTTCTCTACCAAGAGTTAACCTCTTACACACATTAATGAAACATGGGGTAAACCATCAACAAGTGCCCTTCCCTGACAAAATAACTCCTACCTCAAATAGGTAATTAGGAAAGAAAGTCAAAGTCAAAGAAAATCTTTTTCATTATTTTCTTTTTTGACAGACAAGAGTGATTCAATCCAGGAGATTCACACTGCAAGAGGATGTTAACGTCACGGCACCCCACCTGCCTGGTTCCCTAGCACCCACTTGCTTGCAAAGGTGATGAGGGAGACACCAGCTTCATTTTACAGGTGGGAATTTGTGCAGTAATATAAAATCATGGTTTTGCTCAATGTCACAAAGCAAATCAGAAGCTACCCTGGGAGCCCAGGTGATCTGAACAAGTTCCCAGATGAAATACTGGTTGAACTGCCAGATCATCATTAAACTGCCAGAAAGGAGCATCTTCTCTTGGTATTGATAGATATTTGACTGCATGCACCTGAAACAGATGAAGACACCTGCTAGAAGGAGTTTGATAGCTTTACAGACTGGTATCTGTGCCATGAATCATACCTGATACTTGTTATTAGATGTTACAAACAGCTGACTGAGCAATCAGAGATGAGTCTTATGGAAGTCTACCTGCTACAGCCCAGAGTTATTGGGGAAAGGGCTGCTTGGACAGCTGAGAGTGGAAGGAAAATCCTTTTGAAGTTCAATGTTAAAAACAACAACAACCAAAACGAAACACTGGGGGGGGGGAAAAAAAGAGAAAACACCCAAAGGCAGCAGTTAATTTTAAAGAAGAAAATGTGGTTTAATTTCTTGCTAGCTTCTGATTGCCAATGCTTTTTCTTTAGTCTTCAAATCCTTGGAGACCCTAACCCTCACCTGAGCTATACCGTGAGTTTCCTCTCCCTTCTGCCCTTTACTCAGACTTTGGCTGCTCCTTCGGCTCAAAGTAGTCTGTCACATCATTGGAAGCAATGCCATCACAGAGGCTAAGTCAGGACCTGGAGTGAGTTTCAGGTAGACATCTGCTGACATTTGTGTTGTGTTCTGCCATGACTCACAGACTTTGTTTCTGAAAGACAAGATGAAGTCCCAGGTGGAAAAGAGATATGGAAACACAGCCTGTGGGTTCTGCAGCCAGAGAACCTGGTAAAAGAGAGGTGATGGCAGTGGAAATGAGGAACTCAAGATAACAGCCTCATCAGCATGATGAAACAGATAAGGACAAAAGCAGTCTGAAGACAAGCCAGCAAGATGTGGCTGTGGGCATGGGGAAGTTGCTTTTCACTATGTTGGGCACCAAGTAGAAAAGCTGTTGGAGGAGAGAGTCTTTTTGCAGTAGAATAAAACCAGAAAGATGCACTGAACTCAGCTGAGACCAGTTGTGGTGGCATGGCCCAGAGATGTGGCAAACCACGTGTAGAGCAGTTATCACTTTGTGCTGTCCTTGTCAGCATTTGTGCTGTGCTTGTCACAAGTCTAAAGGACTATTTAGATTTGAGCTGAAGGCTGCTCCTTTCTGGACATGTGCTGATCTTCTACCTGTCAGTAAAGCCACATACATGATGAGGCAAACACCAAGATCCTTGGCCCCCCAACAGCCCCACTGCGCTAGAGGAGGTTTTTGGTGCACAGCATCCTGGCCCCAGCCTGCATGCCTTATTTCAGGGCATGAGGTGAGACTGAAGTGCCTTTCTCTGGGAGTGGATTTGAGTAGGATACCAATAGCTCTTTGCAGAGCAGAGATTTCTTCTTTCATGGAAGGAACCCTTCTGCAGAGAAGGCAGTTCAAGGGAGACTTTACTGCTGGGCCTATAAACAAAGATGAGGACAATCATTTTATCAGGGTCTAATGTGACAGGACAAGGGGTAAAGATTTTGGACTGAAGAAGGGGACATATAAGGATGATATTTTTTACAATGAGGATGGTAATACACTGGCACAGATTGCCCAGAGAAGTGGTGGATGCTCCATCCCTAGAAATTTACAAAGCCAGCTTGGATGGGGCTTTGAGCAAACTGATCTAGTTGAGGGTGTCCCTGCACACTGCAGAGGCATTGGACTAGATGAGCTGTAAAGGCCACTTCCAATTCAAACCTTTCTGTGCTTCTGTGGATAGCATCGCAGGGTACTGCGGGGAGGATGCAGAGTCTGGCAGAGGGAGCCCGGCGCTGGGAGGCTGAGCTCGGGCTGGTTTTGACTGAGGTGCACTTTGGAGCGGCTGACTCCAGAGGGCAGCACGGCGACAGGTTGGCACCCGCTGCTGCCAGCCCTGCCTGTGTCTGCCTGCTGCGTGCCGGGAGGAATTCACCTGGCCCCGTACGCCTGAGGACCCGGAGATGGGAGAAGTGAGAGGAGCCTCTTCCAATGTCCCTCAGTTCCTGGCTAGGCAGACAGAGGACGCCGTACGAGTGTTAGGTGAAATTACTTCAGCCTTCGTCGGGGCAAAATCTGGTCTTGCCTTGGCATCTGATGAGCCCGGAGCCCGTCCTGAAACTTCTGTGGTTGCTAATGAGACCACAAAATGGAGATGCAGCATTTCTCGGTTGGTTTCGGAGCACCGCACGCCGGCGGTTACACCTGCCTCCCTCGCACCGCCGCAGAGCAGCCGGGGAGTCCCCACAAGACGTTCGGTACACCAAGGGCTTTAGACCAGATGTAAGCTCTTTGCACAGCCTGCTGCTGTTCCCCTTTGCGAACTGAAGGTGCTTTGATAAACATACTGAAAGGTCAGCTATTTTCACTCTGACTGTGGCTTGCATAAGAACCTCAACATCCTCTGCTGCAAGAGCCGTGTTAGTAACTTCCTACTGCAACACTGAATCACAATAGCTTCCCACAGCAACCAGCGGTTAAAAATAAACCGGGCAAGGGGAAGTGGACAGCTTCTGCTGTTCCGCTTTCTCGGGCACACTTGAGTCACACACAAAAAAGTGATGTAGAACAAGCCTTTTATTTTGCTGATGCCGATGAAATCCATGAACAGTTCTGAGCGCGGTCCCGCTGAAATCCTGGAGGGTTTTGCAACGGGATGTTCTTTGTGCCCGAAGTTAAGCCTGTGCTCGAGTGCTGCTTTGAGTCTTATGAATTAATCTAAAAGGAGACAGGGATCCCAACGCAGCTGAGTGCTGCTTTTGTACTAAAGATGAAGGAAAATGGCCTCCTTGGGATACTTTCTGTGTCAAGGGTATATAAAAGACCACTGGAGAGACGAGAGCTCTGTTACAGCTGCAGTAGCAGCCCTTGGCTTTGAGAAAGATAGATCCTGACTGGGTGAAAAATGTCTTCAAATACAATCTGATTTACATTTTTTGCCTTGAGTTATTTGAAAAGCAGAGTTTTGAACAATAGTATATATTATATATTACAACCAGGACTCTGTGTACGAGTGTGCAGGGTGTTTTAAGGAACAATATTTTTCCTGTTACACAAGCTACAGCCCAGGTCTTGAAATTCAGCCAGCTGGGAAAAAAAACCTGTTGAGACCTAGTCAGGCCACTGAGCCTGGGAATGTCCTAGTGAGACGGATGCTGGCTCTTCCCTTTATAACACTATTTGCTGGTAAAGTTTATAGTAAAGCTAAAGAGCGCAGAAGATCAGGGGAAAAAAAAGGAATGGTGTATTTGTCCCAGACAAGGGAGGAAGAGCCATTCCTCTTCCCAGTCATGCCCATGGGAATTTTGAAAGCAAGGGCTCATAGAATAACTACGGTCAAAAGAGACCGCAGGAGGGCTCCAGTCAAAATTCCTGCTGAAAGATGGGTCAGCCCTGAGGTCATTCCAGGTTAGTCTAGGCTGTGCTAAATTGACTCTGGAAAACCAACACGGAAGGAGATTGCACAACCTCTCTGAGCAACTCATCAATGTTTGACTGCCTGCATGGTGAAAATAGACTGCAGTAGAAGTAGCTTATATGAAACGATGTTTTTAATGTCATCCTGCTCATTAAAAAGAGAAAGATCAAATCTATTTTGTAACAGGAACATTTTGTGTGAGGCACAGAAAACTTCTGGTACCAGAAGACTGATTCACATGCTGAGGCACATAAAAGATGGAAGGAAAGCAGAAGGATGCCTCCAGTTACATTCCTGTCTTGCAGTTTATATACTGCAGCACAAAAGGTTCGTATTTATAGCAGTGGTACCAATAGGGAAGATACTCTAAAAATAACTGAGGATACAAATGCAAAATAATCTATTTTGAAGTTCGTTCTGGGGAGGAAAGGGAATCCAGAAGCCTAACGAGTCTCAGTGAATTTTATTTTGGAACCTCGGTTCCAAAAAGCCTCGATTTTACTTTGCGTTCCTGTTGAGGACCAAGGTGTGGCCGGGCATGACCCCCCGCAAGCCACCGGCCCGAGGGCCGGGCCGCTTCGCTCTCGTCACTTTTTCTCAACCCTTTGTCTGAACTGGCGGAGCGGGCAAGGGGCGAGCAGCCCGGAGCGCCCCGGCGGGACGCGGCCGGCAGCGGCTCCGCACTCCGCCGGCTCCGCGGGCTCCGGCCCCCGCGCGCCGCCCCGCGCCCGGCCCCGCCCATGCCCATATTTGGGCCCAGCCGCTCGAGCCCTCCGCCCCTGGTGGCGCGGGGGGTGTGGCGCGAGCCGGTGACGCAGCCGGCGGCGGGGCCCGTGCACGGGGCCGCGCCGAGCCGACCGGCTGCGGGCGGAGCGTGCTGCCGCCCGGCCTGCCCCGCCGCCCGCCCCGCCTCCCGAGGCGGGACACGCCGAGCCGCCGGCGAAGCCCCGCTTTAATTGAGGCCGCCGGGATGGGGCGCAACGCGTAGGGCAGAACGGGGGCCGCAGCGCTCCGGGCCGCAGGCAAGCGCGCATTCACGGCCGTGTGGAGAGGAGCGGCGGCGCCGCGTCCGGCACACCGCAAAACCCACCCCGGCCCGGAAAGAACGGGGAGGTAGCAGCAGGAGCGGAGCCGGGGCTGCGTCCGGCCGCCGCGTGGGTGGCCGGTGCGCCGGGCGCTGGCGGCCGCCGCTGCCGAGCCCCATGAAAACGCAGGTCTGGGGGAGCTCCCCGCGGGCGCCCATGGCTGCGGCGATGCCGTGCAAGAGCGCGGAGTGGCTGCAGGAGGAGCTGGAGTCGGGCGGCGGCCGCTCGCTGTTACTGCTCGATTGCCGCCCCCACGAGCTCTTCGAGAGCTCGCACATCGAGACGGCCATCAACCTGGCCATTCCCGGGCTCATGCTCCGCCGCCTCAAGAAGGGCAACCTGCCCATCCGCTCCATCATCCCCAACCACGAGGACAAGGAGCGCTTCGTCAAGCGCTGCAAGGCCGACACCGTGCTGCTCTACGACGAGGCCACCGCCGACTGGCAGGACGGCGGTGCCGCCACCTCTGTCCTGGGGCTCCTGCTCCAGAAGCTGCGCGATGATGGCTGCAAAGCCTATTACCTGAAAGGTGAGGTGCCCCCCCCCACCCCTTGCCCTTCCTTCAGTCCCGTTCGGTTCCTGCCGCCCTTGTCCATCAGTAGTACACCCCCCCCACACCTCTCCGCAGCCCCCGTCTGGCCCCTGCGTCGCTGAGCATTTATTCCTTGGCCGGCCGGTGGTAGCTGGGTTGTTTTCCTCCCTCCTGCCACCTCCCTCTACCTGATTTTTGGGTTTATATATATTTGTATGAATATATACAATTATTTTCCGCCTCCTTGTGCGTCCCGCTCTAATCCCCCGCACAAAATGGTCGCAGGCTGGAAGCGGCCGGGAGTGCCCCGTTTTTTCCTGCGTCGCCTCCCCGGCATTGGCGGGAGGGAGCCCCTCAGCCTCGCCGCCGCCGGGGCGGCCCCTCCGACGCTGCCCCGTCCCAAACTGACCCCGGCCGGACACTACCGCCGTCCTCCGCAGAGAGCATTTCGGGGGCTCCCCGACCCAACACCAGGCTTCTCTCCAGCCCCTCAGGAGGGATGCCCAGATTTTAGGCTACCAGAAGAGCCCCCTTCCCCTTTTTTCCTTCTCTCTCCCGTCTTCGAAAAGCGAGCTCGCATTTTTCGCCCCCTTTCCCTGAAGGTGCTGGTGGGGCTGGGAGGGAGCAGCCTGGCTGCTCCCCCGGGGCAAGGCGTAAAGGAGCGGGGACCCGAGTTCCCGCGCATCCCCATTCCTGAGGGCTTGTAATCGCCTGAGGTTCTTGTTGGTTTGGGGTTTGGGTTTTGTTTTGGTTTTGCCCTTTTTTGGGGGTGGTGGTGTGGGTGTGGGTGTTAAGCCATCTTGAAAGATCCCAGCAGGCCCCCGCAGCGGGTTGAGCGGAGCCCGCAGCTGGCTGCTGGGACCCTTCCCATCCTGCCAGTCCGGTCGCTGGGTGGCGGGTTTGAGGCAGAAATCAGAGGAGAGCGGAGGAGTGTATGTGTTGGGAGAGTGATGAAAAAAGTTGCCAATTGAAGCTCTTTAGAAAATACTGCTGCTTCTTAATAGAGCCTTTTTGGGTAGCCGGGGGATCCCCTGGTACGGGATCGGGGTGATAGATATTTGGGGACCAGCCTTCAAGGCCTCCTTCAAAGGTGATGTGGTGGGTGGCAAACACAGGGTTTGATGCCACTTTCTCCCCCCTTTGCCCCTCTGTACCCTGCCCGTGCCGGTGAGTGAGCACTCGATCCCATTCCACCCTGCTTTAAGGTTTGCTGAGGGGCTCCATTGCACCTTCACGTTGTAGTCCCGCTTCTGTCCCCGTTGTCCTCATCCCTAGCAAGAAGGAGCATCTTTAGAGTTACTCCTTAGCTTTCCCCCATGGGCAGGGGAGGAGCTGAGCCCCTTTCTCTGCCTTTTTCCGGGAGCCTCGGTGGGAAATGTTTCCAATTAAAATTCCAAAATGGCTCCTCGGCGCTGTCTGGCGGCGGGGGGGTGGGGGTGGTGTTCGAGGGGGAGGAGGAGGACGAGGAAGAGCCTTTTTCATGAATGGATGTGGTAGGAGATGTCTGTCCTGCTCAGTGACCCTGCTGCAACCGCCGAACCCGCTAAACAAAGTTTCCAGGAGGCCTTTCTAATTAAACCATTTGTCAGTGTCAGATACCGGTGGCTGAGCTCTGGTTTAATAGTGCCTGGACAGGAGGTAGACCGGTGGGCTTTTTGCTTTCCTTCCTAAGCTGTTGAGCTGAGGAGCTGGAGAAAAGGACTTAGGAGGGTCCTAATCCCTCCTCAAGCTTGTGGCAGTTTGGGTGAGAAACAGACACATAGTGCTGCTTAGTTGCCAAACGTCTTTATAGAGATAAGTCAGGTGTGAGGTTCTCTCTTTGGCAAAACTTTGCAGCCCTTTTTCCTATTTGAAGGTGGACTGCTTTGATGGGTTTGTGAGGTGGGTATGTGTTGTTTGTCTTGCTCTATCTTTTCAGATGCTGCAGATGCTTTTGTGCTTTTCTGTCTAGGTGGCATAATAGGTCTTGCCTAAACAGCCCCAGCCCCATGCTTCTGAGGAGCTAACCAGGCAAGACTGTCTCTTGCCATTGATGTTTTCTTCTGATGTTTGTTTCTTTTGGAATTGAGATTTGGCTCCTATTTATCACAGACAATATGGAACTCTTTGGTTTCTTGGGCCCATTTGCTCAGTAGCAGTCTGTCCAGAGAAGACGAGGGAGCAGAGAGATCCCTTTCTTGGGAAGGCATATGAAGTCCTTCCTGGCAAAAATGTGCTAAATACCATGCCTATGTGTCCAGGTAGAAGGATTTCTCATTCTGAAGAATAAACCGTCTTTTTCTCTTCCTCTCTCCTTTCCTCTCTCCCTTCTCCTTCCTAGGTGGCTTTAACAAGTTTCAGACTGAATATTCAGAGCACTGCGAGACAAACCTTGACAGCTCCTCGCCCAGCAACTCTCCCCCAGCATCAGTCCTTGGCCTGGGAGGGCTGCGGATAAGCTCTGACTGCTCAGATGGTGAATCCGACAGGGAACCCAGCAGTGCCACTGAGTCGGACGGAAGCCCCATCCCTAACAATCAGCCTGCCTTTCCGGTCCAGATCCTCCCTTACCTGTACCTGGGCTGTGCCAAAGATTCGACCAACTTGGATGTCCTGGGCAAATATGGCATTAAGTACATCCTGAATGTGACTCCCAACCTGCCAAACATGTTTGAGCACGATGGAGAATTCAAGTACAAGCAGATCCCCATCTCGGATCACTGGAGCCAGAACCTCTCGCAGTTCTTTCCCGAGGCCATTGCTTTCATTGGTAGGTAGTTGGCAGTACATCTCTTTTTGTGCTCACCACTTGGGAATGTGGCAAGCAGCTTCCCAGCTCTTCTCTGGCCTCACCTTTCCGGGGCACAGTGCTGGTATTAGCTTAGCAGCTGAGTGTCATGCTGCCAAGGTGACACTTTGCTGTGTGTTGAGTTGGCTGGGTTCAGGGAGGCCTCCTGAAATTCAGCCTTCTTGCAGCACCTTAGCTGAGTTACCTGTGAGTAGCAGGACTGGCCCCACTGGCCCCTGCCTTGCTGTCTCTTCCCTTTGTATGGGTATTTGTGCTTGAGAGAAATGGCTGAACAGAGGTGGAGGGGAGCTGCTTTCCCTGCTTTGCTCAGAGGAATGAGTGTTGATGGGAGTTGCATTAACGTGACTGGCACCAGCAATTCCTTAGCCCCAAGTGTGGTTAAGATGGGGCATGGAGTGGCTGTTTTCCCTTCCTGAGAGGATTTGCTAGTGTAGCTGCAATCTCACTGCAAGTTGCCCTAACATAGCTAGCTCCTTGTACGGATGCTTCTCCTAAGGTAAGTGTCAACACAGTGAGTTAGTGATTACAATTGTAATGGAAAAACTTCCCTGCAGGCAGCTCCTGAGACAGCTTTGGCTAGTCCTAGGGATGTGTGCAGTGGGGGCATCTCTTCTCCCACGCTGGTGCTGACTGTGAAAATGGCTTCTTATTCTGTGAGAAGTCTGTTGAGCTGAACAGGGTTGTACACTTCCACTGTGACCTGTGCTGTCTGCTGGTTGTTGATTGTTAGCCAAATCAACTCTGATTTATGAAGGGTGAATAGCACAGGTAGACATTACCACCATTAGCTTTTAAAAGCCCTGTGGCTTCATAACTAGTCAAAGAATTTGAGGCAGGTAAAGGTGAGGAGGACCTTTACCTTCACAGTGAAATATGTGCAACCCACTTCAATGCTGCTTTGGTACAGCAGCATAGTCTCAGACCCCACTGCATGTGCTCACTTGCTGTGTTCCCTAGGGCCTGAAGTGGGGCGGAGCAGGTCCTCAGCTACTCTTCAGCCGTTGGAAATCCTGATTCCCACACACTCTCCACAGCCTCCAGCTTCTGTCCTCTAGTAACGTGATTGTGGTCAGAAGGGGCTGATTCAGTGTGGCAGCAGGAACTTCTCTGATGTCCCATCTGTACTTCCTGCGTGGAGCGTGTGGTATTAAATGTCAGGGGTGAGGTATAGGGTCCCTGCTGGCATGTGGCATTTGGGATCCGTCTGCTCCAGACGATGTCTCTGAATGCTACGCTTGTGTTAATGACAGGAAATGGGGATTACCTCACGCTGAAGCCGAGCACCGAGAAATGCAGTGCAGGTCAGATGAAAGGAGAAATGTCTCTCAAGGATATTGCAGATGAGAAACTGAGGAGGGCTGGGTATGCTGAGGAGCAGTTGCTCACTGTACTTGAAATTCTTGCCTGATTTTGCAGGCTGGGGAGGAAGCCTGTCATGACTTGGTTCTGGATTTTGTTTTCCCTACATGTTCTTTGCCTTTCCCTGTGCTTGTGGTGCCAGAGTGTCTCTTACCTCTGGCTTGGCCGGAGGATCCTCTTTCTCCTACAACCCTCTTCCTCCCTGCCAAGCTCTCAGTCAAATGACTGACTTCAAATAGGGCCATGCAGCAGTAAGCAGCGCTGGGTGCCTGCGTGCCTTCAGCACTCTCAGCAGCGTGTCCCTCTTTCAGCACTGAGATGTCAATTCATAAAGGGATCACGCTGTTCCGGCTGTGCCAGAGACAATGAGTGTGTGTGTGCTTTTCAGTCGGTGGCAAGGGAGGGGAAATTTCCTTGCTGTTCTCTCGCCATTTTTGGTCCAGCCTGCATTCCTGCTCCCTGCTACCATTCATCCTGAGAGTCTCCTCTGACACAAGCGCTTGTTTGTAGTGAAGTGCGTTTCTGTCGATCCTAAAGAACGATTTCACAATAAGGGAAGCTCCTGCACTTCAGACTCTGCTTAGATTGGCTCTGACCACATTCACATATCTCTCCAGTGGACAGAGGACTGGACCAGCAGAAGAGAATAGCTAGTGTGGTGCTGGGCTGCAGCCTTACACTGAGCGTGAAGCTTTCCTTAGTTGGCACTGAGACGGGTGTGCTGTGCCTGACCTCCAGCAACACGTGCTCTCTGTGGGTGAATCCATTTCTCTCTTTGAATGCAGGGTACTAGTGCTATCTAGGTGAGGCACGTATTGCCAGACTTGATTAATTCTTCTCAAGCACATGAGATGCTTGACCTTGCTGTGGAGAATGGGGATGTACAGCTTTACCATGCGGAAACCCTTTCAGGAGAGATGTGGGTGTCAGAGGGACATAAGGTGGTGTCACTAGGAGCAGGGGGATCCAGTCTTGGCATTCATCCTGGTCTTGGGAGCTTGCAGCTGCCATCTGGCCTTGCTCCAAAGCCATGCATTTTTGGTGCAGAATAATAGACTCCCCCTTCCCCTTGTCTTGTTTCAGATGAGGCTCGTTCCAAGAAGTGTGGGATCCTTGTTCACTGCCTCGCTGGCATCAGCCGGTCTGTTACAGTCACTGTCGCCTACTTGATGCAAAAACTCAACTTGTCCCTGAACGATGCCTATGACTTTGTGAAAAGGAAAAAATCCAACATTTCCCCAAACTTTAACTTCATGGGCCAGCTCTTGGACTTTGAGAGGACTCTGGGACTCAACAGCCCATGTGACAACCGCTCGCCCAGCGAACAGCTCTACTTCACCACCCCCACCAACCACAACCTGTTTCAGCTGAACACTCTGGAGTCCACATGAAGGGGATGCCACCTGGTTGGGAACTCAAGCATTGAATCGCTTCTCTTGAGCATTTCAACTCTTACAAAAGCATCTGTCTTGCCAGGCAGCTCTGAAAGGACTAGCTTCTCTGGGCAGAGGTGCCTGGTCGCTGCTTTAAGAAGGCTAATGCCGTTCATTAGTATCCCGATCAAAGTGGTTTGAAGAGGTAGTCGTTTTGCAGAGGGTTATTTACTACGGGCGATGTTACAGCGTTCTGAACGCAGCTGTTACCGGCAATAACCGCTTTCCTGGGTGCATTGGGACTGTCAGAGCACGCACACACGAGAAGAGCTACCGGGGGTTAGCTTACTGTGGAGAGTGAGGAGATTTATGCACTTGGAAGCCTTGAACAAAAGGCGTTGGGCCAAGACTGTTTTAAAACCCAAGTTTACTTCTTTGATTTGAAAGAGGAAAAAAAAAAAAAAACCCAAGAAAGAAAAGATAGATCTTACTCAAGCTTTGGGTTCAAACTCTTTTTAAATATGTAAGTTCCTGACTGTTTGTACAGACGAGGTTGCAAAACCAGTATTTTATTCTGTTTCTTGGTTGATCCTTTTTTTTTTTTTTTAATCAAATGTTTATATTGACCAAATGCATTTTGCACACTTTGTGAAGCCTTGGTATGTCCTGGCATATTACTGGGTACTCCAGAGAGAGATACATGCTGCTGCTGTTGTTGTTAGCATCTGGTAGGAAGCTTTGTTATGTGTGAAGGCCAGTCGGGCTTAAATGCAACCCCTTCACCACTCCTGCACTCACAATCAGAAACTCTGCACTGATTCAGCCAAGGTGACTAAGCCGCAAGCTTCTTTCTTTTTTTGATGCTACCCCTGCCAAAAACACTCTTTGCTATTGCCAGAGGTATAACTCTTGTAGCCTCCAGAGCTGGTAGAAGCATGTCTGAGCCCAGCTTCGTTCTCCGCTGCCTGTTGACTGACTCAATGTCATCCAGCTGGCCCAAACCCGTTCCAGCTCCCCAAGCAGAGAGGGTAGTTGTGGCGTTGGCGTTTCTTGTGCACACTCAATTCTTTACCGCGTGTGCAGGGCGGAGGGGGGCACGCGGCGAGCACCTGGAGCAGAGCAAGGATTGCGTAGCAGGACGGGACTGGATCGTCACACACGGAGCGTGTGAGGAGGGGAGTGATGTGGAAATGAGGAGAGCATTGTAACAGAAGATTTTTTTTATATATATATATATATGAATATATATATTAACTGGTGAATCCTGAGATGATTAGAGCTTTCAACAGAGGTTCTGATTTTTTTCCTTCCTCTTTTGAAAAACTTTATGCCGTGCCTTCTATTCTGAGAAGACTTGTTTATATTTCTGGCTAGTGTTTGGCAAACACCTTATACCAAGCTGGGAGGGGAGGAAGTGGTAATAATTTCTGGGAGGAGGGCAGAACGGACTTGGAAGAGATTTCTTTATTGGCTGCAATGTAGTCCCTCCTTTCTTCCCCCCTCCCTCTCCACTTTAACTCTCATGTAACTGAAAAAAAACACAAAACAAACAAACAAACAAAAAAAGCCACGGATTTTTTTCTAAATATCCAGTTTTTTGTACTTTTTTCAAGAAAAGAAAAAAAAATGATAATAAAAAAACCCAACCTCTCCATCTGGGGGAAACGTTTGACGCTGTCACATCCTGAAATTGTTCTTTCTGTTAAAGATGTTACCAGAATGTCGGAATGAGCTTCTCTCTTCTTGTTTTCTGGTTGTTTTCTATCTGTTCGTTTGTTGGGCTTTGTTTGTGACAAGGTTGGGATCTTGTGGGTCACTGGAAGGGAGAACAGGCCTGAGTAAGGTTGCGAGTGAGAAACCCGAGAGTATCTTAATTGCATCTTACCTCATGGAGGAATTTATTTTTTCAGGGATTTTTGGTTTTTTTTTTTTTGGTTGGTTTTTGTTTTTTTGGACAGTGCATCTGTATTGCATTACAGCTAAGCTGGTTTGTAAAGGCTTCCTGTGCTGTTAGTGGTCTTTTCTTCTTTAAAGGAAAAAAAAAAAAACAAAAACAAAAAAAAGGAAAAAAAAAAAAGATGCATCTTTTGATTAGTACAAATGAGAGCTTGTTAGTGAGGAATGGTTCTGCTTTCTGAGTTATGAAGGAAAATTAGTGACCCTATATATACTGATCCAATATTGGACTTTGTTTATATTGCAAATAAATATTATTTTTTCTTTAAGAGCGCTGTTTGTGTCGGGTGCTTGTCTGGCCTCTGCCCGTCCAAGGGCACGCTGCTCTCAGCCCTTGTTTTTGTGGTCCATTAGTAGTCCTCTGTGCCCACGAAGAGTGTTTGCTGGGCAGTGTTGGAGCGTGGTATTTGGTTTCATGCACAGCTTAATTTTTAAGACCTGTGGTAAAATGGAGAGGGGGAGGTGGGAGGGTGAGGAGAGGGATATGGGGTATTGGATAAACTGGAGAACAAAGAGCAGCTTGAGAATGGGACTGGCTTTGACCCCGGTCCTTCTCTGCTGCCAGAAATAAATAAGCTAAAGACACTTTTGTTTGCTGCTTAAGGCAAGGCCTTGCCCACGACTGTTGTGGTAGCACACTCTTGTTTTGGTAGGAAAGCAAGAGGTTGTGGCCCTGTGGGCAGCCACTTGGTGTCTTCAGGGTCTCAGAGAGAACAGGGACCCCCTCCTGCCTCTTCAGATCCGGGGCCAAGCCCTGAGTGCAGCCTGCCACGGGGGTTGTGCAGGCCTGCTCTGCTCTCCAGCTGTGGGTGCAGGAGGTTTATGGGGAGCCCAGAGGGGCTGATGAGGATGCTGTAGGGTGAAATGTGGCTCCAAGCAGCCGAGTGCTGCCTAGGTGAGGGAACTGTGGTTCCCCACGCCTTTGCTTGTGGCTGGGTAGAACTGAGCAGGAGTGCATTTTCTGCCCTCTCAGCATCTCTTGTTTTAACCTAAATGACAGGAGATGAAGTGACTCTCCTCCAGTCAGTGCTCAGTTCCTCAGAGTGACTCTGGTGTCTTGTTTTGCTAACGCTGGGGCCTGAGCACCAAAGATGGTTTGTTTTATTCCAGGGGGAGCTCAGGCTGGTGGCTGTGGAGCGTGCTGCAGAGCAGCAGGGACAGTCAGAGGCTGAAGCAGCAGTTGGGGGAGCATGTGTGTGTGTCTGTGAGAATTTGTTTACTCTGAGACTGCACGGTGGGAATCTCTTATTGATTTAGAGGCCTGTTTGTGGCTCAACAAATTAAAATTTGCTTGGTATGCAGGGAAAAAGAAGACCTTTAAGTTTTCTTCTGTAATTGCATGGTAGAGTAGCTCTTGAGGAGGATGTGAAAGCATGCTGGAGGCTGGCTGTGCACTGGAGGAGCGCAGAACAGCTTGTCAGGTGTATGGCTATATTTGCTTTCAGCTAATTTCCTCTTACAATTTTCTGCTAAGGTGTGGAGCAGGATATTAGCAGTTAGCATTAGCTCTGTAAGCAGATTTGCATGGTAGCTCGACTGTGCCTGGCTGGAGCAGCGCAGCAGCTGCCAGGCTGCTCTTCAGCAGGTAGCTCCCTCAGAGTACCTGATCCTGGGAGATCTGTTTTGAGTGTCCCACCACTACCGCACTCCAAAGCTCTGTTCCCGAAGGAAGGAGGTGGCTTGTCTAAAACCACCCTGCAAGTGCTGTTTCCTGCAGGACCTAAAGGAGCCTTTTCCAGGCTTCCTGACCTCAGCACCAAGGAGCAGCCAGCCTGGCTGGTCCTGAGCCATCAGTGTTTTACAAATGTCTTGCACTGAGCTTCTTGGCTCAGAAGGGTTTCCTTGGAGACCTAATGTCTTGTAATTTAGTGAGGAGACAAGAGCTGACACCAGGAGAGGGGCGATGCTGGAGAAGTAGAGCAGAGAGCGTGGGGCCTGTCTGCGCTCGGTGGCAGAGGCGGGCACGAGCAGTGGCTGAGCGTAGGAGCACAGGCTGAGTGAGAACGCTGCTTATGTTCAGATCGGTGGAATTTGGCAGGGAGATGCTGCTTCCCACATAGCAGGGAGAAGCTCCTCGGTTAACCCCATTGATTCCAGGCAAGTGGCTTGTAAGATGCTCTGTGGTGCTCTGCTCTGCAAACCCAAGCAATTTCCTTGGGCACAGAGATTTGCTGCCCTGGGGTTTTCACTTGTGGTGCCACAAGCCCTCAGGCAATGTCAGTGGGAAATTTCAAAGGTTTTGGTGGTGTGGTTTTTATGGATGGCTTTGTCTTACTGCTCTGATTTGAACAGTTAAAGGGACCACAGGTTCCACGTGCTTTCAAAAAGCTGCTGCTTCTGTTCAAGTCATGCCAAGAGCACAAAGCTCTGAACACAACTAGAGCTAAACTTCTGTGTTTCCCCCACCCAGGATGTCCAGGTAGCTGATTTTGGATGCTTCTAGCTGTGCTGCACAGCACATCCCTTTGTGCTCCTTGTCAGAGCCTGGTTCCTCGCCCCAGCCAGAAAGGGAAGGACAGGGAGACCAGATATGTCCTGAGCATGAGTGACTGCCTAGCACCTTGTGAAAGAGGAGAGCAAAGAGTAGGTTCCCCAGGCAGTGAGGACAGGGAGTATGTGCTCCAAACAACTACAGGAGTGAGAGGTGTGAAGTGGGTGGTAGAGGCAGCATCAGCAACCTCAAGCAGGACATGAGCTTGGGGAAGGGGCCTTGGGATTACTTGTAGCTTGCTAACATTTGATTGTGTCTAGCCTTATCCTTCTCCTGGGCCTTTATTTCTTGGCATCAAACACTCTATGATGCAAGTTAATCTCTGCAGCTCTGAACTTGCCTGCTCTTGCGTCACCCAAAGATGCACACGGGAAAGCAGACTCTTCCTGCCACCATCTCAATTTGGATGCTCACATTTCCAAGGTAACCAGGTTATTCCTGGGCTGCTATTTTCTTTCTTTATCATTTCTGTGAGCAAATCAGGCTATTTGCAGTGCTGCAAAGGCATGTAAATAGTTCAGCTAATCAGCACATCCCTGTATTACAGCTGACTGACACAGGCTGTGATAGTTGTGCTGGAAGCTGGTTGGAAAGCCTGTGGAAGTGGGCATTCTGAGAGTCGTGCCTTTTGCTCCTGTGCTTCCTCCTATCTTTCTGTAAGGTCAGAGTGCTGAGCTGGCTCACCGTAACTGGGGATGAGAGGGTAGGCGAGGAAACATTCAGCAGGTAGAGACAGCAGCTTGTGGCTGTCAGGGTGCTACAGAAAGGCAGCTGAGTCCCGTGAAGGGAGGATGGCCAGCCAAGAGAAGCCTCCTGTGTGGCTGGCAGCAGCTCTAGCCCTCTGTCCTTGGCAGCTGTGGTGTGGACACAAGTGGCCAGAGATGGTGAGCTGCTTGCAATGGAATTGCAAGTTTCTGGTGCCTCCGGGCTACTCCCTGAGACACCTCCACGCTGCCCGGCACAGCTCTGTTGTGATCATGTTTTTAGGCTGAGAGCTGGGCTGGAGCGGAAGCTGTGGTTAAACTTTGATGGCTCAGTCAAGGGTTGGGGACTAATTATGGGTTGGGAATTAATCATGCGGCAGGTGGAGGCACCCTGGCTGGCTGTGCAGCCCCAGACTGCTGGTGCCCAACCACTGTGGGCTGTGTAGGCCCCTCAGTGTTGGGACAACATGGGCCCTCCTGCCCTGCCTGGTGCAAGGCAAGACCTCCAGCACTCCCCAGCCTTTCTTTCCCCTTTATGGTTGTGTTCATGGCTGAACTTGCACTAGTTTTACAGTATCCTCATTTGTTTTCTCTGGTTTCTCCACTGCTTTCTGTTTCTTTCAGTCATTATGATTTGAGGTGCTCTCGCTTGCTGCTACTCTTGCCAAGCTGTGGTCCTTTGGCAGGAGGGCAGATCCTGTAGAAAAGAGAGGCTTATTCTCAGAGGCACTGGGGCGTGTTGGAAATGAAGACTGGCTCTATTGTGGGGAGATTTGTGTGTTCCATGCTGCTCAGTGGTACAAGTGATCCAGGAGCATGTAGGGCCTTAAGAAGTATCAGATGAGGGAACCAAGTGTGAGGTGGAAGGAGGGGAATCAGGCAGATTTATTTGTTTACCAACTTTCTTTCCCTAGAGAAACATCTGGCTTATGTAAAGCCATTTGCTGTCTTTCTCACTGCTCTAGTTTGAAAGTCTCTGCGTTCGAGCACTTTGCTCATCTCCTCACTCTTCTCATCTCCCATTGCTGCCTCAAGGGCAGATTCTTCATGATTTGGGGTTTTGCTTTTATGAAGTTTACTTTCTGTTCCTGGTCTGTGTTGTCTTTTTTCCTTTCCTTTCCTTGTGAGGACTGCTGTAGTTTGGTTGTGGTTTTGCCTTGTTTTCTTCCAAGAGGTGAATTGTGATAAACCAAGCAGCAAGTGGGTGGGAGCGGTGTTGGTGAGACCTGGTCACTGATGCAGCGTTAATAGAAGCCCTGTGCCAGTGAGAAGCTGTGTTCCGAGATCTGAGTTGGGATGTAACACCCTAGGAGCTTGGCATTTTTCTGTATGGGAGGTGTTGAACTGGAATATATGTGAAGGTGTGCAGTTAGAGGAGTTGGGACACTGGGTTTGGGGAGGGCACTCTTTTTCCTTTTTCCAGGGTGCCTCTGCACTGGACCCTTTATTTTACCCTGCAACCCTTGCACTGAAGTGCTCAGTATCTGGTGGAAGATTTACAGCTCTGCACTAGTGATACAGTTTGCTTGTGTCCTACTCTGAGTTTGCCTCTTCCTCTGGTTCCCAGCTTCTTGGAGCAGGCCGTGGTCCAGGCTGGATGAGACCCCTGAGAGACAAGCAGGATCTTTTCAGAGCTGTGCAAGGCAGGATCCTGGACGTGAGTTTGAGGGGTCCAGGGTGCTGAGCCCTGCAGAAAGCTGTTGTCTCCTCCAAAAGGAAGAGGATCAGCTCTGCTGTCAGTGTACTCGCTGCCATTCATTACCTTTCCTCTGCCCCATTCAGGCTGTTGCCTCTGAATGATCCTGTGCTAGAGGTTGAAGCAGGCTTCTGCATGTCTTGGCCACGCATCCAGCTGGCAGAAAGCTGAGAGAGAGATATGTTTGGGAAAGTCTTGTGGTTTATTTTTTTGTTGTTGCTGTTTGTTTCTTTTTCTTTTAGCAAGAAGTTTCACTATTCATTCATTCCCCAAATAGCTTCCCCTCTCATTGGACATCTTCCTGCTAGGACAGTCCAAGCCTGTTCTGACAGGCGGCTTATCTGCCTTGCAGCTCTGACTGCTTCCTCTGTCTCCCCTTTGTGTGGGAGGTGTTTTGTCTTTCCAAACTTCTGCTGACTTCAGTGGGTGCTAGCTTGTGCCCAAACATGCACCAACAGTGCAGTTCAGTGCTGAAATTCACCGCTGATTTTCGTTTGTCCCTGCAGTATGTTTTGCTTTGCAAAGGGAAACACTTCAGTGGTCTGGAGAGGGGCGGGAGGGTTGTTATTGAAAGATAGCGAAGCAGAGGTTCTTTGCTGACCCTGTCTGCTTCCGTTAGGTGAGTCATACAGAAGATGAGGAGGGCACTGGTGATGGGGGGGGTGTCTCACTTGGCACTGAACTGCAGAAAAAGTGCATGGGAGAAAGCCTGGGGAAGCCAGCTTGTTGCTTTCCTGCATTGCCAACTGCTCGGGTGGTTTTGGAAAAGCTCTGTAGTTTGACATCTGGTGACAGTGGAGAGAAGCCCTTTGGTGTGTATGAGCATGTCAAGATTTTTAATAAAATGGAAATCCACTTATGTTTGAAGCTGCTGTTACCAGTGTGATTCCTGAGAAAGAATCATTGTTTCCCCTGCCCCTGATGTATGGTTTCCGATGTGATGGGGCTGCCCCTTCCTACCTGTGCCTTGAACCAGCAGTAGCCAGGAAAGCCCCATCTTGTCGCCTGTCCATGCTCCCCTTGGAGTGTCTGTTTCACTCTAGTGCCTGCAGGCTCCTCCCTCAAGACTAGGCTAGCCAGGCCACTCTTGGATAGGAAAAGAGAAGAGGCATCTTTGCAGGAGAGGTTCATCCATCTTATGAGGAGCACTCCTGCGTTGCATGATCTCTGTGCTGGTTCCCCTGGAACATGATGGGTGCTTGCAGCCAGTGCTGGTTGGCCACCAAGAGGTGAAGCTCTTGACCTTGGAGATGGCACTAGTGGTGAGTTGTATGTGAGAACACTTTCCCTGCCCCAGTGTTAAAATCGAACTCCAATCCTTGGCAGGCTGGAATAACCCCCAGGTGTCACTGTCCCGAAGTATCTGAATGAAACTGGGCAATGATTCGTTTTCCTCAGTCTCCAAGACTTCTATGAGCCTGCTCCCTGGGGAGATTCAATCGGCTTTGTCGGCAGAGTTCTTTGTTATTCTTCCTGAGCTGTGGGACACTTTGGATTTCCTTGCAATGCCACCAGGTACCCACCTGTGCAGCGGAGGCCCGGGGCTGTTTGTAGGTCAGGGACACAGATACTCGGCAGGACTCAGAGGTGCTGTTGTTTAATTGCATTCCAACAGCAGCGAAAGCAGTAGCAAGAGTAATAAACAAATTATAATCTACATTATGGAGCTGACAAATGCCACCCACTCATTACCTGTCTTTAACCACTCTCATTACTCTCCAGTCTTTGTGGGAACTAATCTTGCTGCTCGGTGTCCAACTTGTTCGCTTCATACCATTATCTGAAGCAATCAGCCGCTCCTTGTGGAGGAAGAGGAAGGTGCTTTTCCTGATGCTTCTTCTCTGGCCACTGAAATGTGGCTAGCTCTGGGGTGGAGGAGGCTGAAGGAGCACTTTGCAAAAGCGTGTGTGTGCTGGGGAGGTGAAGATCAACATTCACAGGGATGACCTGGGGGAGTTGGCTGGGAATGGATGGCAGGATGGAACGCTGTCACTAAGGGGAAAAGGCTGTACTCTGTTCAGCTCTCTAGGACTGAGGAGTAGTATCCATCAAAGGCATTATAAAGAGCTGCTGCTTTTTTTTCGGTCTTCCCATATGTTTTTCAGGGTTTGAGAGCAAGCTAGGTTGCTTAGTAATTACAGTTCTTTTTGTGGCTGCTCCAAGCCCAGGGTGTTGCAGGAGGAAGTCCTGGTAGTTTTCCTGTGGGGACCTGGTCAACCTCTCCCCAAGAAAAAGAAATGGAGCTCCAGGAATTTCTTGCAGTGGTCTGGCATAGCTTGAGTTGAGCAGAGACAAGGATGCTCAGGCAGGGGAAATCAGTCTCCTCGGTGCCTGGCTGCTGCTATTACATTGTGTCAGCCCCTACTAAACATTAATGGCTGTGCTGTGCCTGGGGTGCAGATGTTCTTGCCTCACTGACACAACTGGGAGCCTTTCTGGGGGAGATTATTGAGGCCTGGAAGATGAGGAGTTGGGCTGAGAGAACAGATGGAAAAAGAGGTCTTTTTCAAAGCACTCCATGGGTGACTGGACCCTGGCCAGTCAGAGGTCCTGTTGTGCACTCAGGATTCCAGAATATCTCACGGGGATCTCTAATGGGTAAATAACAAGGTGAAAAATGGTAAATGGAGACTGAGGTGAAGGGCCAGCTTTCTCAGTGGTGAACTGACCTCAGTCAAATGTGACAAAGGGCCTGATAAAGGCCAGAGCTGTTGGATGTGTCTGTTAGTGACAAAGAGGAGTAAGTGGGAGATGATGAAGTTTGCTGCTGACTATTCAGAATAGCCAAACCCCAAAACTGCACTGGATAGCTGTAGGAAGTCCTTGGAATGTAGGATGGTGGGATTGCAGACTATGAGGCTGAGGAAAGCAAAGCAATCCAGAGGGCAGAGAAAGCCCTCTTGATCTAAAATGCGGTGCACTGGGCTCAAAGTGGGACAGCATCACCTGGGAGACTGATCACAGAAGTGCAATGTTCTGGGCTACAGGAGCGAAGCTTGATTCTGAGTACAGTCAGAAAACCTTCCAAACAATCAACTTCTAGGAAAAGAGCTGAGAAGACACTGTGTAAATGTATGGCACGAATGGGGGAGACTGGAGTAACAAATGAGAGGAAAGCCAATTGCCTCTCAGCATCAATACACAGCCTGTCACTGAGAAAGTCCCACAGCTGCAAACAGCTGGAGCCTGGGAAAGTGTCAAGAGCAGAGCTACAGCTTAGCTGCTCTTATACTACTTCCTAGGTGCTGCTATCAAGTACCCCTGAAGACAGGACATGTGGCAGCATGAAGCTTGCTTCAATCACAGTTAATGGCTCTGATTCTTCTGCTTTTCCAAGAAGAGTAAGCCATGTGTGGAACACTGTGACCCTGTGTGTGAGGAGCTTTTATGGAGATTGGAGATACTGCATTCTCTTTTTCTCTGTTCAGTGACCAGAGCTGCTGAAGTGCATGGCTGGAGGAGAGCACTCATGAGGATAGCTCCTGCTATCAAGGAGACATTGCCATGTAGTGCCAGGCAGCCAAAGCAGGTAGAGGGGCTTTGTACTAACAGAAGCATCTTGTTCTTCCCCAGGGCCAGGCTCTCTGAAAAAGACAGCTTCCTTAGCTGAAGGAAAGCTGTTGCCTGCATCAACAAACCCACCTCTTGTCTGCTCAGTGGAATGTTTGGGCAATAAAGCAGCTCCAAAACGATTCACTTTCTTTGACTGTCCTCTCCTATCACTTAACTACTGTGCTTCTGATTAGGAGGAACTGGATGACATGGAAGTAACTGGAAGGGTTGGGACAACTCATCCTGCCCTCAAAGCCCCTGTGCTACTTTAACCCACACCAGTGGGGTGAGACACTGTGTGGGAGCGTGAGACAAGTTCCCAATGTTCCTGTTGATCAAATGGGCCACTGAGTCTCCTGATCTGCTGTGGTGATAAGTCATAACAAGGACTCTCTCTTAATCCTCATTATCCTCTGTTGGTGCTTCCTGCCCACATACACTAGATATTTCCTATCAACAGGGAGTAACCTCAGTGGAAGATAGGATCAGATTCCCAGGAACTGGGCTGTAGTAAGAGTGAAGGGAGAATGAGGAAACTGTCCTAATTTGAGGCTAATCTTTTAAATACAGGGCTGGAGACAGACAATAGGAAGAGAAATGCCATGAGAGCTTTAACATTTGGTTAGAGAAGGATCATCTTTTGCCAGGAGTAGCCTTAATTGTAACTTATGATGTGGTAAAGTTGCTGTTTGATCTCAGCTTTAGCAGAAGACAAGAGACAGATTCTGTTCAGTGTCACCAGAGGAGGAGTAGCCTGAGAAAAGAGCAGGGAAATGTCTTTTAAAACAACTTTTTGTTGTTGCCTGTGTACTGATTCAAGTTACAGTGCATGGATAGAGTGCTTTGTTGCTCAGTTTTGGTTTGGATAGAACACTGAAATAAGGAGGGGAAAAGGGCTGCAGGGTTTTGCCTGAAGCAGATGTGCTAATACATCCATCGGGTACTTAATGTTTTGTGGCATTTCCAGAAATGCAGAGAACTGCAAAGATTTTTCTCTAGCAGGTTGGTGGGGTGGAGTGTTTCTGTTCCCTACCTAAACCCAGAGCTTGATCTCGTACCAGTCAGAGACTTGGCCTGTCCCTCGCACTCTCCTTTCATGTGGGCTGGGTGGAGCATGCTGAAGCTGTTTGTGACGGGGAGTTCTCCGTAGACAGTTGCTTTTATGGACGTTTGAAGACAACCCATTAAAAAACAGAGCTGCCTCTTACTTCTGCCCCTCCTACCCACCCCGCTGCAGTCAGCACAGAGCCTGCGCCGGCAGCGCGGGTGTGCTGGCGAGGAATGGATTTCCAGGGGTGCGTGGGGGTCCTTAGCCGCCTGTTGATGTGCAGTGTGGCTCACATCAGCACAGGGGTGACTGCAGCGCCGGAGGTGTGGACTCAGTTGCTCATCCCCGCCCTGGGGGCAGTGTCCAGGGGTGCATGGGGGTCCTTAGCCGCCTGTTGATGTGCAGTGTGGCTCACATCAGCACAGGGGTGACTGCAGCGCCGGAGGTGTGGACTCAGTTGCTCATCCCCGCCCCGGGGGCAGTGTCCAGGGGTGCATGGGGGTCCTTAGCCGCCTGTTGATGTGCAGTGTGGCTCACATCAGCACAGGGGTGACTGCAGCGCCGGAGGTGTGGACTCAGTTGCTCATCCCCGCCCCGGGGGCAGTGTCGCAAGTTCCTGGAAAATGCCGTCACGTCCTTGCGGGTTGGGACTCGTTTGGCTTTTTACTGCCCGTGTTGCTCAGAGGTGCTCGATGGTGATGGTGCTCTTGTTTACTGCCGAGCTCTGAGCTCTTCCATGCTTCTTCCTTCAGAAGGCTTTACAGGCCTTGTCCAGGATGGAGTTTGTGAAGCTACAGTGATGTACAGAATCCCTGCTGCTTCCCAGCCCAGATAGCCCAGGCTTGGCCTAAGATAAGTGGCACAGTAGTTCCCTGTCGCAGCCCTCCTGTTTGAGTTAGAACAAAGCCTTTCAGCCATCCTTATCTTAGTTCCTTGCTTTGTATCGGTTTTGGCCCTCCCAGGAGGGTTGTTTTTTGCCTAAGAAGTCAGCAGAAGAGCCATACCACCTGGACTTCCATTCCTTCTCCAGGCGTTTTTGTTTTGTTTTCTCTTCACCACAGCAGGTTATGTGATCTAAGACTTCTACTTTATAGTAACCAGCTTGGCTCTGACGGCTGGTTTGGGGTGGTTTAAGTTGATGTTGTGTTCTGCTGGGTTTGCTGGTCGCTGGGGGTTTTAACCTTTAAAATGACTGGTGCGTTTGGGCTGTGTCTGGGACAAGCTCTGGGAGGGAGCACGGCTGACTCAGAGCACAGGTACAGTGGTGGGGGCACACCAGATCTTCCTCTGTGCTGAGTTTACTTTGATAAAGGGTTGCTAAGTGGTGCCTATGGGTGGTTGATGTAGCTGGATAGTGAACAGAGTGCTTGTAATTGCTTCTGCTGCCTTCAGGGATGTGCTTCCAGCAAGCCACTACACCTGGTAATGTGCTTGTAACATCCATTAACCTTGTAATTTCATAAGTGGAGCCTTAATCCTGCCTGGTTGCCAGTCAGGTCTGGAAACATCAACTCTAGTGCTCCATGGTTGCTGCTAGAGTTCTACACCTGGTTGCTGAACTCATTGGATTTCACTGCCTTTGCTGGCTTCTCCTCCTTGCCACATGCCCCATGCCTTTGCACAGATCGAAGCCCACCCTTGGCCATTAGTTGTCTCCCTGAAGCCTTCTGTGGTGTGGGTGTTGGAATGTTGATCCTTTGCTAGTGAGGTGCTGCTGTGTGATCTTTCCCCCTTTACAGATGACAGATACCCTGCACTGAAGAGCTGTGAGGCTGAAGGGATCAGGACTCCCACAAAGCCCTAACTGGCCTGGCGAGGCACTGGAGCTTGGGAAGGTGGAAGGACAGGATCAAGAGTTTAGGCTTGCTTCAGAAAGAAAACATATTCAAGGCCTCTTGTTTCGTGTGTGCTGTTGGGACTCGGTCTGCTGCCGCAGGGGGAGTCTGCTGAGCAGAAGAAGGAAAGAGATGTCCTGTACAGCTGCCAACAGAAAGTTGAGCTTTGAACATACACAAGCCAGTGTTCACCAGAACCTTGGAGTGTGAGCATCAGAACATGGCCCAACTTTCTCCCAAGGCATGCTTTAAGCATAAGCATAAGGTGTCTTGCCAGAGTACCCAACTGTTGTGATCCTGATCTGTAGCAATCCCCAACTGGGAAGCCCTCAAGAAGAAAAGACTTGGCCAGAATAGGGTGAAGGAGGATCCTGAGATAGGGTTTCAGGACAGGCTGACTCCCAAGTCCAGCTGTGGGGCAGCTCTGGTAAATGTTCTTGGCAGGACTGGGAGTGACTGGTGTTCAGTAAGCAGGGCAGGGTGAATGCTCTGTGCCAGACTCTGGCTTGGCTCCTTTCTCCTTAGGGCATTTGTCACTCATTAAACTTGCTACCAAGGCAGCTTTGGTGGAAGTACCCAGTTTCCTGAAAGTAGAGGCCTCTCCTGGGTGAGCACCTAGTCTTGGGGTTTGGGTGACCTTTCATGTTTGGAAGAGCCGGGTGGAGAAAGCAGCGAGTTCTGTTGTGTCCCAGTGACCGCAGACAGGAGTATGAAGGAACAAACACTGCTAAAGAGCAAAGAGCCAATTTTATTGCCTGCAGTTTGGCACTCCTGGTGAGCAGAGCAAAGCTTTGAACGGGAGAACACAGCCTACTACTGCCTCTAGTCTGTATGTCTCCCTGGCTCTAAATAGGATTTCAGATGCATAGCTTCGAAAGAAGCAGGGAGAGCCAGCTGCAGGTGGATGCTTTCTTCAGCATCCCAGTCAGCAGGGACGTGATCCCAGGCAGCACCCCTGTGGCATGGCTGTTGTGTGAAATAACAAGCTGGCAAGTGCTGACTCCTTATATTCTGGTGAGGGTTTTTATCATGCTTCCTGCAGACACAGACCGAGAGGAACGGGTGGTTCTGCTCTTAGCATGCCTTTCTGATAAAGAGCAATGGCTTTTAGCAGGGCTTGTAGCTCTTGAGCTGCTGCTGGGTCTCAGTAGATCTCCTTTTGCTGCTTCGTGTGATGGCTCCTGCTGTGCCTCCTGCAAGACAGGTGCCTTCTGTGAAAGGGATTTTTAAGAAGTCACTTAGCCTGTTTACTTTTCAGTTTTATAACCCTTATTCTGTTATTCTTCCTCTGCCCCGGGAATCATCTGGTCAGACAGTTCACAAGCACTTTATTTGGTCTGGAAATCTGGGGGGGGAGGGGGGGGGGGGGCAGTGTGTGTCTCTGTCTCTGCTGAACTGTGGTCTTGCCAGGTGAGACAAGTCTCTTCACCTCTGTGATTTGTATGAGGTCAAGTGAAGAACAAACTGTCACTATGAGCTGTTCCAACCAACTCCCTTCTCTGTCAACTGCCAGCCATGATTTTATGTTTAATTATTTGCATTACATCATTAATCCTGTGCTAGATGTTGTACGAAGCTAATGATGTAAAATCTACACAGGGTTTAGACACTGTCCAGGCTTCCCTGTAGGGTGTGTGCTCTCAAGTGTTTGAAGTGCTCAGGGAGAGGAAGCTGGCAAAATGCCCCCTGTCTCCTCCCCTCCTCCCCCTGGAGTTTTAAGATATTTAACATGTTCATCTATTTTGCTTATTAAAACAGAATAGTTTTATTCAGCAGTAAATCCCTGTGCTACTTAAGAATGTTCTTCATGCTCTCTGTGCCATCCATCTGAGCAGGACATTTCTAAGGGAGATCCTGTTAGAGGTCCACTGTGTTTTTCCCACTGGAGCAAGCTCAGGTCAGGCACCAGGCCAGGCAATTCAGGGCTGCATTAGATGAGCTATTTGGAAACCTCAGACAAAGCAAAATGCATCAGTTTTGGCTCTCCAGAGCATAAAATTCAAAAGCTCTCTCCTGAAGATGCCTGGCTTACAAGCAGATCTCCTCCCTTCCAGAGTCTATGGTGAGGACTGGCTACTTGTTATTGCCACATCCTCTCAGCCCGTGTGTATTTCTGCTTGCTCTTTCATTGTGTTCTCCTTTCTGAGCTTCCCTTTAGACTGCTGATAAACTGCATTGCTTAGTATGAGCTCGGCTCTTGGGTTTTGAAGTCAGGCAGGGTTTCTTATGGAGTGCCCAGAAGCACAGGAGCCATCGAAGTGTGCTCTGGTGCTCTTAACCTCAATCAGTACAGCCTGCTGGTTCCATCCTGGCAGGAGCGTGCTTGCTGCAGTGCCAGCTGGTATGGGAACGAAACTGGGAAAGGATGTTCTCTGTACTGATAGTAAACCTCTGAGCAAAGGGGGCTAAGAAGGGGAATGGGGTAGTGCTGATGGCAAAGGAGAGATAGCCTGACCTGCAGTGCCCCAGCCCTACATTCAGCACCTTTGGTTTGAGAAGGTGGCGAGGGAAATAATTTGTTCTCTCCTCTGCTGGTGTTTCTGCCCTCCTGCTCTGGGACAGGGCTGCGTGTGTGGTGTCCGTGGAAGAGCAGGGTGGGACAGCAGGTGCTCAGGGTGCCTTGCTCTTTCTCAATCCTGTGGCCAGACTTGTTGAGCCTAGTACTCGGGTGCCTGAATCAACCCTTCCTTATCCTGGTGGAAGTGAGATCAGAGACAGGAGCTGGGATGCGTTCTGCTGTTCCCACAACTGATATGCCAAAACCCCCAGGAGCTAACCATGCTCCACTGCTCTGGTAGGAGATATTTGCCCTTTGCTGCTCTCTGGAGTGATTGAGTTTTATCTGCAAAATGCTGTGCCTCCGGAAGAGGAAATATGGGCTTTGCTTCTGAGAGGTGCTGCAGGGTGGCCAAACATCCTCAGCAGATAGAAATCATGTAATTCAGGTGGACCACTAAACTTTTAGGCAGCAATTAAGACTTACACAGTAACTCTGAGTCAACTAATACATCTGGGTGTTGCCTTGGCACACTTCCGATGGCAAATCCTTCCTGTGCAGGCTTGGTGCTCCTGCATTCTTCGCTGGCCTTCCCAGTGCTCCACTTGGAAACCTGATCAAAAGCCTGTGCTGATGTCAAAAGCAGATGTCCCATTGAATCCTCTGGCCTTCCTTTAGTCTTCTGAACCTACAGTTGATCTCCAGCAATTTCTTTGATGGCTTCTTCTCTGGTGGATGAAGTAATTATGAGTTCTATGCAGCAGGCTAATAGCTCTGAAGACTTTAGTCAGGCTGATTAACAACAACTGTGTTTTAATAAAAAATGCTCTGGTAAATCCTCCTGAATTGCAGCCCTAATTACTCTGCAGCCTGATGTGCAGCAACTGCAAAGCTAAACAGGATCACCTGAATCCAGTTAATGAATCCTCTGCCATGGCTTGCTGTGACTCACAAGATGTGTAGTGTTTTCTTCTAGTCTCCTCTGCCCTGCTCCATTGCCTGCTGAATATTTATGCTCTGTATTGCCAAAGGTAAGGGGGGGGGGGTGTGCCTAAACTTTGAACGAATTAACTTAAATATATGTGCATTCTTCCTCTCATTATTCCAAGGGACTTGTAAGGATCAAGAGCCTGAGCTTTTTGCTTTGGTTTCCAGGTGAGTCTTCATTCAAAAAGTCACTGGTAGCTGCTGGAGAACCTAGTGTCTGTTTTCAGGCTTTGGTAGGTTCTGGTGAGAGATGTGTTCAACCCAGTTCTCTGCATGCATGTTAGAGAACAGAATTAGGAGAAGCACAATTTCTTCTTGATAACATTTAAAGGTAGTGTTTCCTGCATCAGGAAAGGAAAAAAAAACAAACATTAGTCTGAAAATAATTTGCCTCGTTGGAACACTTTTCCTTTCGGTTTCAGTATGTAAACTTGGTTATGCTTCCTGGCTGCCTGCCCTTCCATCTTCCCACCCCTCTCACACTTTCAAAAGGAAAAAAAAAAGCATATTAACCCCAAACCCAAATTCTTCCATCTTTTACAAGGTTCTAAGCTGGTTTTGGAAAGCTCAGGAGTGGGACTCTGGGCAAACAATAGAGACCTAATGGTGCATTTGGTTTTAAGGTGCCTTTTGCAAGTGAAGGGTCTAAGTAGTTTAGGGCTTGTTGGCGGACTGTGGTGTTAAAAGTTCAGCCTCAGTCAGGGATTAACAAGGATTGTTTGAAAGTGACCTTTCAAAACTTCCCTCCCTGGTGACTTCTTGTTCTAAATGTGCTGCCTTCCTTGTGTAGATTTGTAAGACTGACTCCTCGTGTAGACACACTGTAAAATAGCCTCTAACCATGTACCGTGTAACTACCGTAATAGCAAGGAAGCCTGTCTGACGAATTTAGTGGCAAGATGCAAAGTAAACATCTGGAGGATGTAATAAAGAGATTCAGGTGGGTACAACACAGCAACATTCCAAAGAAAAGACTGGACACCAGCTGCATTTCTGGTCTTTTAGTTCCTTTCCTGAACATAATGTGAGGAACTGTCTGTATTAGCTGCTCACGAAGCTGGAGGTTGTGTGAAAAGCACAGATGTGAGGTCTGGGACTGCTTGTCCCCCAGTAGTGGAGGTATTCCTGTAGAGAGGAGGATGCATGGAGCAAATATTTCCCTTTCTTACTGCTCACACTACAGTTGATTTCATATATGGGTCAAACTGAAAAACTCCAGCTCACTGTGAGGGGCTTTAGTAGAGGATATTGGACTGGGGGTTTGCAGCAGCTTCATTAAATCTGTCCAGGAACTTGAAGACCCTGGGTAAGTAGGTAGGATGCTAAATGATTCAAGTGTTTGACAGGATTTTTACAGAATGTTAGGGCTTGGAAGGGACCCAAGGAGATCACTGAGTCCAACCCCCTCACTAGAGGAGGACCACACAATCTAGCTCAGGTCACAGAGGGACACATCTAGATAGGCCTTGAAAGTCTCCAGAGAAGGAGACTCCACAACCTCCCTGGGGAGCCTGTGCCAGTGCTCTGTGACCCTTACAGTAAAGAAGTTCCCCCTTGTGTTGAGATGGAACCTCCTGTGCTGCATCTTACACCCATTGCTCCTTGTCCTGTCACAGGGAACAAGTGAGAAGAGCCTGTGTTGTCCCCCTGACCAGTGCTCAGCTGTTTATAAATATTTATTAAATGCCCTCTCAGTCTTCTCCAGACTAAGCAGCCCCAGGTCCCTCAACCTCTCCTCCTCAGGCAGTCCTCCAGTCCCCTAATTGTCCTTGTAGCTCTCTGCTGGACTTTCTCCAGCAGATCCTTGTCCCTCTTAAACTGGAGAGCCCAAAACTGAACACAGTTTTTAAGACGAGGTCTCACCAGGGAAGAGTAGAGGGAGAGGAGAACCTTCCTTGATCTGCTGGACACACTCTTTTCAATACACCCCAGGATCCCATTGTCCCTCTTGGCCACAGGGGCACATTGCTGTCCCATGGATAACTTGTTAGCCACCAGCACTGACAGGTCTCTCTCCACAGGGCTTCTCTCCAGCAGATCACCTCCCAGCCTGTACTGGTGCAGTTTATTGTTCCTGCCCAGGTGCAGGACTCTGCACTTGTCCTTGTTGAGCCTCATTTGGTTCCTCTGTGCCCAGCTCTCAGTCTGTCCAGGCCTTGCTGGATGGCTCCACAGCCTTCAGCTCTATCAGCCAAACCTCTCAAGTGTTGCACTAGAGAGATGAATGAAGTTACAAAGGAACTCTACAAATGTTTATTGTGTGTTGGCAGTAGAATTCAGGCCAGTCCATTAGAGCTGGGTTCAGGGAATAGCTTTATATATGTATAAAATAGATTTTAATGCAGAGTTTGAAGGAAAGAATAAAAAGAAAAGATTTGTTGATGTTTGAAAAGAGAAAGAAATCCACGTCCAGAAAATCTGCTTGTAAACAAGATAGGGAGGGCAAAGGCAGCAGAAGTGGTGCTGGAGGTCTTCTGCTGCTTTCCTAGCCATTAGGGGTGCAGTACCATTCAGTGGCTGCTCCTGCCTAGCTGGGATGTGCAAAAACCTTTTTGTGACCAATGGGCTGAACATGGGAGAAAGGAGTGCAGTTTACCTCGGATTTTTAACTATTCTAGTGTTAGACTTACGTGTGCCTGGCTCTCCCCTGAAAGTTCAGGGCCTCTGCTTCACAGGCTCCTCTCATTTCTGGTGCTTACAGGCATTTGTTTTCTGCTGGACTTGGTAACTGGGAATGGATTAGGATTGAAGGAGCTGCAGTATGAGTCAGTATGAGTGGTTGGTGGTTTGGACTGATTATGGTGGGTTTTTTGTTGTTGTTGGTTTTCTTTGTGATGGAAGAAATGGGTAAAGTGTTATGGGGCTGGAGATAGCTTGACTTGGCTGTCTTGGCAGTGACATTAGCTGGGTGGCCTGGGGAGAAGGGGAATGGTTGTGTTCCTTCAGTGCATCCCTAAGGGTCAGATGGGTTTTCTCGTGGTGTGTGGAAGGAAGTCCCTTCTGGCCTCCTCCTCCTCAGACAGAGCAAAGGTTGACTGTCTGGCTTACATTGCTGATGAACATTTGTATGTTTGGTATTTTGGAAGCTGAGTGCAGGAAGACCAAAACTTATGCTTGTCAGCTTTCGGGGGGAGTGGGAAGTGGCTGCTTCCCACATGTCATCTATGGGATTGCTTCATGTGCTGCTCTGTGCTTGGGCAGCGTCTTGCCCTTCCAGGCTCTTGGGAGCTCTCCATACAGGAGCTGGCCATGGAGCAGCATGGCTGTCTGCTGGGCAGCAGCAGGATCTAGAGACTAGGAGCTATGGAGTTTGTTCCTGGCTCCACCTAATGTTGGCCACCTGGCTTCAGTGTCTTTGTGTGATGACCAGGCACGACAGCATGGTAGACGAGCATCTGCTCAGTGCCACCTGTCAGCAGCAAACTCTGTCCTCACTCCACATTACAATGGCAGATCAGATCCTGCCTGGCACCCACCTTGCCAGTTGCTAGCTCTGAACCAGTTCCACTTGGCTTGGGCTCACAGTAAGGCTGGAGGGGAAGCTGTCACAGTGAAACTCCAGTCTTCTTCTCTCTGAGTCCACTGTGGGAGTTTTTGGCATGCCCCTGAGTGGGACAAAGATTTGAAATCCTTACCCTAACCTGTGGGGAAAGTATTCAGGAGACTTTAATTTTTGGAAAATTCACTGGGTTCTCTGGATGAAAGAGCTATTATTTACCTATCAACAACATAATCCCCCTCCCTCCTACAGATTGCAGGCAAGCTCCTGGGGCAAATGGCACTGTAATTAAGAACAAATATTTACTATGAAGGACTAGCTGAGGCCTGGCTGGGCAAGCAGCCACGAGCCTTGTCTGAACTTGCCTTCTGTTTGTTCCCCTTTGAAAGCAAGGAGTCAAAGTCTTTTGTCAGAGGAGTGTTTGTGAGGCACAAGATGGTGGGTTGGGCTTCTGAAGCAGCCAGGAGCCATCAGGCTGTTTGTCCCAAGCCTAGGAAATCCCCTACAAGCAGAGTTACTTGATCTGGAGGCACTTTGCTTTTCTTCTATGGATTCTTAGGCATATCTGCAAGTGAGGGTGGGTGCAGAGACAGACTCACACCATGCGACTGCAGCTGGTGCCATGCTCCAAGCAAGTGTGGAAATACTTGTCTGCTCTAAAATCATTAATTAATTTAGGCTTTGTTTGCATCTACTTTCTCTTTTGATTTCTACTGCAATTCAGGAGTTTACTTCCCAGCACTCAAGCACTGCAAGGGAGATTGAGTCTGCTGGAGAAGCATGTCCTTACAAAACCACTGCCACTGTTTCACAGCTCAAACTTGCAGCCTACTCACCTGCCCCCTGCCACTGATCAACAGCAAGCAGGGGTGACAAGGATCTTGCTCATCTTCTGGCAAGGCTTGGCAAGCTGAAATTTAATAAATAAGTCAATTGTGAGTAATAGGAACAATTGCAAGGATGTGGTGTGTGGTTCAACCAGCTATCACTGCTGTGGTAATGCAACAAGGCATGTGATTAGAGTGGGAAATTGCTGTAGCAATACCAAGATTTACAGCATGAGTCCCACAGAAGGACTAGACGTGGGAGATGTACACAGAAACCCAGAGCTTGCAAAAGGACCGACCAAAGTGTCTGAACAAGGACAGCTTTCGCCTCAAGGGTGCTGAGGAAGCCATGGAAGTAATCTGCCTGCAGTGTAGAGATTTCTGTGCTATAAAACTCACAACTTGTCAGAGTTTTTGAGGAATATGTCACCAGCTAGTTTGATTTAAGAGATTGTTGTTGTTTTGGTTTGAGGTGCTTTTTAGCTGGTTGTTTTCATTTGTCATTCCTTGCAGTAGGATGGGCTGTGTATTCTCAGCAATGAAACAACTGAAAGCAGGGGTTTGGATGCCCATGAGGTGCTGAGCCTACCTTCCTGGAGCTCTGATTTGTATACTTTATATGTTAAATACCTGCTTTGGGTTTTTAAAACAGACTCCTTTGCTCTCAGACAGAAAAGTCTATTTGATGTTTTGCTCTGAATAACTTGTCTCCTTTTGCTTAAGTGCAACACCAGGGAGAAGGCAGAGGTTATCTAGCACACAGGGTCTGGGAGGGCTGGGATGAGGAAAGGCTCTCAGCTGTGATCTAGGAAGTCACAGGAAAGCAAAGAAATGAAGTAGAGTGGCCCCACAGGCTTGACATTAGTGCTCCTTAAGAAGACAAGAAAAGCTCAGCAGTGCCTCACACTGTGGCTTTGTAAGTGTCCAAGTCCTGCTCCAGCCCATTAGAGAGGCGCAGGGAGGAAGCCACTGCACAGCCTCTCCAGCTTCACCGCGAGCAGTACCTTAGTGCTGCCGAAGCCCATCTGAAGTGGAACAAAACTTGCTCGCTGGGGTTTTTTTGCGTTAAACCCACGCCAAGCTGTTTGATGAGTGTGTGCATGTTTTGGCTGCAGTGTCCAAAATAAACGCCAGAGAAGCTGCCAGGTCTCTGTTTTGGCTTCAACAACGTTGTCGTCCATTCCAGTGTGTCTCGTGTATACGGGCTGTAGGAGGGGAGCCCTGCTTTTCTCAGCTTTGCCAGCTACTCAGGCACTGAGCCTCCCTGTGCCAAGCCTGGGATTTTTCACTTGATTTTTTTCAAAGGGAGGGTGCGAGTGAAGCTGCCTGGAAGATGTGCTGTGCTTTCTGAAAGGGAAGCAGCCATTAAAATTCTGGTCAGAGAAAATACAGCTTGGTGCTTTGGGGGCATGAGTCCTGCCTTGTTTTGTTGATTCCTCCTGCTGCTCCGCTTTTGTGGTCACATTTGCTCCTTGGCAGGTTGAGGAATATATGCATGGGGAGTAGTGTGGCCTGGAAAGGTGACTTGGGCTCAAGTGCATCCCTGCAAGAATTCTGTGGATGAGCCTTGTTTGTCTTGGCTGGGGTATGATCTTGAAGCCAGATAGGCTACTAGACAGAGGTTGGGCAGAGACCAACATCTTAGTGCACCCAGCAGCAATCGGGACTGGGAAGACTATCTTTGAAAACTGTCTAATTTTTTCTGTGATGGACAAGTCTGTCTCTGGGAGTATATAAACTGGAGAACTTTCTGATTTTGCAAGCTTGCTATGTTTAAGAGGTGGGTGCTGAAATGCCTCCTACCTCTCCCTGTTAGTTTAGGGACAAGTTTGACACTTACCCTTTGAAAATAACCTGAGGAAAGAACTCAAGATATTCTTCTCTGTCTGATGTTACAAAGAGACTTTACAAAGACTTTATCTCAAGGGACTGCCAATTGTGTTGTGGGTCGCTTTTGGGGGGTTTAAAATGCCATTTACTGAACAAATAGACTAGATGCTGCCTAGTATTGCAGATACACACACAGTGTTTTGAGATGGAGCATGTGAAGGGAACCTGAGGAGACTCTGAGGCTCACTGGAGAGGTCAGTGGAAGAAGCAGGTTGCTATGGTCTACACGGTGGTAATCAGGAAGAGTTTTCTGTCTGAGCTAAGCCTGGAAGCAGAGGTTGGTTGACTGAACATTGGAAATCCTCTCTTCATGCCAGGTGTAACAAGGATCATCTGGTCAAAATGTCTGTCTGCCTGAGACACAGATCTGTCTTAGACATGCATTAGCATGAAGAGAGTTTGCTGTCTGCCAGAGGAGCCAGGTCCCCAGTTGAGCAAAGCCTAACGGAAATTGGATCCAGTCCAGAATGTCTGGATGGCATATGATATTTACTGAAATATGGCATTGCTTGTGTAAGCAACACACCCTTCTCCCTCACTCTGGAAACCATCTGGGCTTCATGTGCAAGTGGTTAAAAAATGGAGCAAGAGAGCATCTGATGCTCTGTGGCTCTTCTGATGTGCTTCCCATGGGTGTCCTTGCACAGGCAGACATGGGAGTCTCAGCCATGCCTCGATGTCCTCTCAACAACCTCCTAAGGATTGTCTTCCCTTCTTCAGAAGAGGGCTGTGAGAGCAGTTTGTATAGGGTTTTATTGACAGAGTAAGAGGCAAACTCTTGCTTAGGCAAGGGTGATTGCACCCAGTCATTATGCTGGCCAAACCTTCCTCCACTTCTTAGCTGGGTCCACAGCCAGTAGCTTTATTGACTTTGCTGATTTATATACCAGCTGGAGTCAAAGCTCTAGGAATGAGAAAGGGATCTTTGACATGCCTGTGCACTTGTACAGCAAGTGTTTTTCCAAAGGCACCCATAGGAAAGGCTTGCAGACCTGGCTTTGTGTCCTTCACATAGCCAGATTGAGAAAGAACCAGTCCAATTGCTGCGTTATAAGGGCAGGAGGGGCCAAGAGTACAGAAAGTTGTCCCCTGCCTGGTTGAACTAATGCAAAGGGCTTTTTATTAGTTTAGTTAAAGGTAGCAGCTCTGGGTGGGGTGAGGGTTTCCTCTGCTGTTTTCAAGGCTTTCCGTGTAGCTTCCTCTCTCTCTGTGTGCATACTCTGTGGGTTTTGTTTCTTAAAGGGAGTGTCATGTGACAGCCCCAGCATCTCTGATCTTTCTGGCAGACTGATTCCTCTTCCTTCCTGAGCTTGATAAGCAGTCCAAGAGCCTGTGCCTGTGTGTGAGTGTGTGTCTGCCTTTCAGAGACCTGCAGCTTGCTTCTCCAGTTCTTGGTGTGGTTTTGCTATCCTTCCGTCGCAAGTTTCTGGTCCTTCTCTGCTTCGCCTTCTCATTTCCTCTCTTGCTGTGGTTTAGCTGCTGCTGCTGCTACTTGATGCAAAGATTTACACAATCCTGTGATAAAACCAATTTCTGAGAACTTTGACCTGTGGTCTCTAGCCTTGCACTCTGATGACACAGGGTTTCAGAGGTGGTTAGGCTCAGGCACCGTTAATGGTACTGCAGTGTGTTCTGAAATCAGCCTGCTCTTTCAGTACTGCCAGTTTGTGCAGCGTGGATGCTGTGGCTTGCAAGATACCCAGATACCCAATGCAGGCAGCTGCTGTTAAAAGAGGAAAGCCTTTACTGTGTGTCAGCACAAAGCACTGTAAAAGAGCAGGGCTCCGGTTCAGAGCAGGGCTCTGACTTGGTAGCACAATGTGAATCATTCACAGACTACAGCTGTCATTGGCCTAGTGTGGCTAAAATACAGAGAAGCACTAAACCAGCTTCTCCTGCTTCCAGCCCCAGCAGCTTGTGCTTTTGTGGCCAAACGATCTGGCTCCATCTAAGTTACTGCTGTTGGAACGTGGAAACACCCTGTGAGGAGACACCCATCAAAGTCCTGGGGGGGTCTGGAGAATGATCTTTGCACCTCTGCTCTAATAGGGTCTTATGAGCTGGCACTTATTGAAGCCTCTTGGAGCTGTGTAATCCCTTGGGCTGAGAGGAGTGTATTTTCTTCAGTTCCTGAAACAGTGCGCACATTTGGGTCTCATTCTCCTCTCTAGATCATTGTCAGATCTGAGTTCCCAGACCTAGGCTGGACTAGCCTTGTACTGTGTCTTCAGCTCCTTCAGCTGAGTCTGCCCCTTACCCTAAGTGCAGCTGACACTTAAAAAGTGACTTGTGTTTGTCCCCATCCTCCAGGGTAGGAGGAAGCCTTGGGCTCTGTGGTAAAGGGTTGGACTTGATGATCTGTGAGGTCTCTTCCAACCTTGGTGATACTGTGATACTGTGAAGGCTCCCATTTTGTGTTCTTTTCCTCTGTCTCCCAGAGCCTGAGAAAAACTCAGCCTTTCAGCATTCAGCAGCATTTAAACAGGTAACTTGAGTACCAAGGACCTTCTCTTCCCCTCCCTCCCTTTCTGCCACTTTGGCAGAGTACCCTGCCTGACTGCCTGCATTTCGATTTCTCTGTGGTATTTAATCTCCTCCCTGGAGAAAGATGGGCAGGAGAGATGCTGTTGCTGCCGTGAGGTAGGAATGAAGAGCTGTAGAGTGTTATTTCATTCAGTCTGAAAAAGCCCTCTAATAACAGAGAGGCCGTGTTGTGCTGCAGTGAAAGGCAGCTTTGAGAGATCATGTAATCTGCCCTCGCCTGGCCTTCTGCTGTCTCTTGCTGCAGGACAGGAATCAAAATACCATCTCAGATAGGGCAGCACAATTGATTGGAGCTGCTTCAGCCAATTCCATCTCTGTGTTCTGGAGGAAGACCTTTCTCTTATCCTTCCCTGTCCGGGTCAGATGACATCCAGGAAACTGTGTTCTGATAAGAGCTTCTTCTGCGGGGAGGTGACTCTGTGAAGGAGGCAGTCAGCTTTATAGCAAGGGGGAGGTGGAGGGGGCTAAAGGATATTGGAACAGGAAAATGATGGGAAGGAGTGGATGAAATGATGGGCCCCATCTCTCTCAGCTACAAGAGTTGTCAAGGTCAAAGGGCTGGAATACAGATGAGCAGCTGTGAGGCAGAGACTGGAAAGAGCTTTTTTGTTCCTGCTGAATAATGCTTGGTCCATTAGCTGCCTGTATCTGGCTGTAGGCTGTCCTACAGGGATGGGAGCTGTGCCCTGTTGTCCTTCCTTTTACTCTAGCCCTAGGACCTGCCACTGGGTTGATTCCTATTATTGCTGAGCTACCTCCGGGGCCCCTCTCTTAAAGGACAGAAGCCACTGGCACATGATATGCTCTGAACTTTAAAGCAGTGGGTTTTGGCCTCTACTCTTAACTTCAGAGGGGTGTTTCTCTTTCTGGCTTGCTACCACAAGAGAGCGGGGTGAGGGTACCAAGACTTGCTTGGGCCAGCCTTGTGTCAAAGACTGGGGGTCAGAGCCCTGATACGAGTTGAGTTCTGCCAAACGAGATTTTGTGCGTTCCTTTGTGTTGCCTGTGTCCCTTGTCAGAAGGGCTAGGATGAGAATTCTCAATCAATGTGTTCATTTCTCCTGGGCCATGTCTCTGCATTATATACAGATCATTTGTTTGCAGTTGCATTCATATGGGTGGTGCTTCTACCTAGCTGAGCTCTTGGAAGCCCATCAGGAATATACAGACATTTTATGCAGCTATCTAAAATACTACTCTTTACCAGGACACAGCTACCTGGGGCTGACCATTGAATGGGACCAAGTCCTACATTTATTTGGACCACAGTTGTCCTAGTACAGCCTGCATATCAAATGCTTTTTGTGAGCAGGGTCCTGTGATCTTTTCTGCTCTAAGTGCTTGCTCCTGTTTGTTGGGAGTGCCCAGCCTCTTCAGGGAATGGTGGAGGTAGTGCCCTTGCCTTGGCTGGAGCCAGGCTCCTTCCTGAAAGTCAGTGCAATCTTCACTGCCCCAGGGCTTTGAAGGAAGCCAAATGCAGCTTTATTTACATGGCACGGGTGGGGATATAATAAAAGGAAATGGAGAAACCCACACTAACAGCAATGGCTTTTGTTTGTCACCAACTATTGTTGGTCTCACTAAAAAGCAAATGCTGAATGCCCAGCTGCATTCCCATCACAGCTCTGGCTATATGCTCTTGTCTGGAGAGTGGAGTAGCATCAGGGCCATCTTCTCACTGCTGGTCCTGCTGCATAGGGTTGTGGGAATGTGATTCTCTTCCCCAGGAATGAACACTGGATAAGGCACGTGCTTAGCAGCGGTAGGTCGGGCTCCAAGCATTCTCAGAGTAAGACCTCCTTCTCTTCCCAGATGCTGAAATGTCTCTGAAGAGTTCTCACTCTGGATAGACTTTTTCATTTAACTGCTTGGCCTCTGCCCAAGGGAGTCTGTGTGGCTTTATGGGAAAGGGTTTTCAGTTGTGCACAGTTGAATATGTGTACCCAATGGATCATTCAGCTCGGGATGAAATCTCACTGTTGACCACAAACACTTGTGTGTGTGCATTGATTGTGCTTCCCTGTGCAGCTAGAACCCTTACCCAGGTAAAGCTGCTGGTCATTCCTTCTCCATGCTCTGCAAGGTTCTGGTAAGCCCATTGCCAGCTCCTCCCCTGCTGCATACTTGTCTTTATTGTGCCTTGCACTCAGCTGGAATAATAAAAATAAGTGATTTCCTTGGAGTCTGGTGGCTGATGGTGGCAGGTTAGCAGGGCTGACTTGGAGCTTCCTCTTGGTCCAGAAAGGATGATGATTTTTCTGTGGCCCTCTTATGTTCTGCATATGCAGGGAAATAGACTAGGTCTGATTTACAGGAGAACAAATGTTTTACTCCTTTTTTCTTCTAAATGGGTGAGAGGAAGATCAAGACTTTAGGTAGGTTGTAGCCAAAAACCTCCCATGTGACCTTCAGGAAAGTCACTCTTACCTGGCTGTGCCTCGGGTCTTCCCTCATCTCTCCTTGGCTAGATCAGTTCTCACCACAGCAGCATCCTCTCTTGCTCCGTGTCAATGCTGTGGCCCTCAGCCTGTGCAGAGCCCTGTTGTTGAGGTGATGATAACTCTGGACCTTTGCAGAATCTAAAGCTTCCAGCGGTCCTGAGCTTTATCTCACTTGCTCCAGAGAGGCACATCTGAGAGGGAAGGGGAAGATGTAAGGGAAAGTTTTGGCACTAAGATAGAGCAGGATTATTTTAGTTTAATTCAGTGCTTTGCTGGCCAAGCAAAGCCCCAGGTGCTGCTGTTGCTTCTCTGTCAGCTTCTTCCACTGGAAACTCCAGCCCCTTTCTCTCCTTTACCTTGCACAAATAACTGCTGTCTCAAGCCCTGCAGTAGTGCCAGATGGAAAGTGTTCCTTTTCTTTCAGACTCACCATGCACACAGGGCTCCTTTACAGCTTGCTGGCATGCACTGGCGGTTTGGAGAGCTGACAGGGCACCGGCTCCTCGGCATGAGCCAAGGGATGCCAGGCTCCAGGACACAGAAAAGGGTGAAGGAGAGTGGATTTGTGTGGCAGATGAATGCAGCTAACGTGCCTGTGCTGGCAAAGAAAAGGTGTTTGCCCAGTCCCAAGCTGGAGGGAAACAATATGCTTAGCCTCGTAAGGATGCTGCCTTTGTCCAGGCCTCTCCAAACATTCATCAGACATCCCTCAGAATGAAACCCTCAGAAATAAATATACTAGGGAGGAAAATTTAACCTGCCACAAGTTTGAGGCCACAAAGAAAATTAGTGGCAGGGTTTGTGATATCACCAGATGTGATTTCTCCATCCATGCTTGGGCACCACCACTAGGAATCAGTTTTCCAAGGATAGATGTACTTCAAAGGTAAAAAATATATTGTTCTTACATTCCATTCAGTGTTGGCCTCTTTCCTTGCTGTAACTGCTGACAGGGGGAGAGCTTTCAGAAGGGCTCCGGAGCTGAGAGTGGTGGGAATGCCTACAGGAGAAGAGGCATGTTGATATGCAATGTGAGTAATACTGATGGCAGCAAGGTGCTCAGGAGAGCACTTGTGTCCTCGGGCCTCTTGCTGGGACTTTATTGGCCTTTGGTAGAACTTTGGCAGAGCTGGAGAGATAAGTGCAAGTAGCCTTAATCTATAACCCCCGTGGATGCGGCAGAAAATGGACTTGTTCACTGCTGAGCTATTTTGAAGTGGCTCAGCTCTTTGGTAAGTGGAAACTTGAGGGCTTTTCCTCCTGCTCTGCAGGATCTACTGCCTTGATGATGTAAATGAGTTAAGTGTCATTGCAGGTTCTGCTGTGGTCAGCTTAGCTTCCTGCAGGCTGTCAGCCTGCTCAGTCTTCACATGGGGTGGAGAAGTTCCTTGGGACACGGTGGGGGGGAATCTGCAATAAGGGCTGAGCTCAGTGGTCCCCTAACTACCACATGCATGTGCTGCTGTGGTGATGGAGGCTGGATGGGTGCTAAGATCTGGTTCTCCTTCATGAGTCCTGCCCTCAGGTGTTGGGGTGTGGACTCAGGGCAGGCCTCTGTGGGTTGGTGAGTTTAGCTCAGGTTGAAACATGGAAGGCAACAAGCTCATCCATTCTGCCTCTTTGCAGCACTCTGCTCCCACAGGCAGTGCCAGCTGTCCAAGCTCTGGAGTCCTGGTGCTGCTCCAAGGCCGCCAACCTTGCAGAGGAGAAGATGGTTTTGTTTAGTTTGCTTTTATGAAGAAAAAACTTTGTCAAAATAGGGATTTGGGAAGGGCAGGAGGGAGCAGGAAGTCTTCCTGTTGGCATTTGTTAGAAAGGAAATGAATGTCCTCTGCTGAGGGGCCCTGCTGCATGTGCGGTGCTCAAGGACAGTGTGCAGTGAAAGCCTTCTGACTTCTTGAGTGTGGGGTTCGAATGTGATCTGAAGCAAGCAAGAAAGGGCTAAATATAGAAGCCACTGGCTCCTATCCTGCAATGGCAGCTCTGCCCTTGCTGCAGTCCTGGAGGCAGCGAGCTCTGCCTATTGTTCCGGCCACATTCTTCTGTCCCACGATGGGGCCTCTGTGATGGAATAAAATGAAGAGAAACAGATGGGAAAACAATAACCCAAGAAACAGGCCCTGAGGTTTGCTGGAAGCTTCCAAAACCTCATAAATCCCCAAATGCATTTGTGCTGGATTAGGGAACTGAAGCAAAGCAAGGGCCAAGTACTTGGCTTCCTGTATCCCATGTGCTCTTGTTGCACAGAGACGGCTCCCTGCGGGGCTCTACTTTGCAACAGATGATTGTAACAGCGACTCTGATTCCTGCATCTTTCCCTTCTGGCAGCTTCCCAGCTGTCCTTTCTTCGCACTCCCTGACCTCTTGTCTTGCAGGCCCTTGGTGAAGTGACAGCACAACAAGCCAGCCCACCTTTCCATCGGCCCATGTGCAGCTGAGCTCACTGCGAGCAGAACGTGGTGAGACCCTCGCAAAGCAGCGCTGCGCTCTCTCAGTTGCTGGTGAGTGCTCAGCAGCAAGGCATAACTTATTGGAAGGAGAGAGACTGATTCGAGCAATGAGTGTGGGGAATATGACCTGCCTGAAATACCATGTTTGGTGACCATGAAGCTGTCAAAGTAATTGGAAGCCCTGACCTAGCCACAGTGCAATTCTTGTTTGTGTTTGAAGTCTGTGCATGATGGTTTTTAAGTCAGCAGGTTGTTGTTGTCCCTTCCTTGAGTGTGTGTGTGTAGAAACTTCAGCAAGCAGCAGGGAGGATGGAGGATTCTGGTGGTGAATGAAGGGAGTTTGGTGCTTTCTGCAGAACTCTACCTTACCTTGCAAAAAGCACACAATTTCTTTACTCACCTGCCTATCTGAATTGGCTTTGTTGCACTCAGCCAAAACCGACAACTGTTTCTTTCTCTACTAGCTCATTTACTGCAGTCTGAGATGAAGGAGTTCCCTAGGAGGTCAGACCAATGTTGGAGCTGGACCAGGGCAAGAGTGAGGCTGTGCTGTGGGGAGCAGGGAACAGAATCATAGAATCAACCAGGTTGGAAGAGACCTCCAAGATCATCCAGTCCAACCTATCACCCAGACCTATCCAGTCAACTAGACCATGGCACCAAGTGCCCCATCCAGTCTCCTCTTCAAGACCTCCAGGGACGGTGCCTCCACCACCTCCCTGGGCAGCCCATTCCAATGGGAAATCACTCAGGTGAAATAGTCTTAGTTTGAACCAACCATCTTGTGAAAGATCATCTTTAGGATCTGAGGCAGGAAGAATTGAACATGCTGAAGCTGTGCTACTGCATCATGGGAGCTAAGTCATCTAAAGCCAGCTAGGGGTCCATACACTAGCGATCTTCATCCTTGTTAAAATTCCCCCTTTCCCCCCTGTTCCTTTCCCCAAGAGTATATTCTTTCAGATACCCTCCTCTATGTTTGTTCTTTCCAGCCACTATTCCATGTGAAACAGCGGCTGCTGCCCTGCATGGACAGATACCTCCCTGTGCAAGGAGAATAATGGTGAAACTGTTGATGTGCTGAAGTGGCTTGGTCCAAAGCTACTGGAACCAGCATCCAGGCTCACATTCTGTTTAATGGCCTCTGATCCAGGCTTGATGTTACTCAGGTAGTTGCATTTGCAGGATACAGGTTTTCTCTGTGCCTGGTCACTGTACTAGAGGGTATTTTGTGCAGACAGGTGTGTACTCTGGGACTGTAATTACATAGTCTGTTGACTTTGTTTCTTACACATTTGAGAGGGAGATTGGTTTTCATTGAAATTATAGAGTGTTTATGCCCTTTTGCTCTTTGTGTGCATGAAACTACCTAGAAACCACCGAGCTGCTGGCAGAAGGTGAACTTGAGATCAACACAAAACACTGCATAATGCTCAGGAAGATATATTGCTTCCTTTGACACAGCCTTGTTGCCAAACTCGTTTGGTATCCTGCATCCCCTGCTGTGCTGCAGCTGATGTGCTCGTGTCACTGCTCCTACAACTGGATGTAAGAAGCACACCTAACAAAGTGTATTTTGAAGGCATGGCCAGTCTAGTGTAACTGGTCTCTGCTCCACTTCTTGCGTTTCCTTGTGCCACCTGGGAGGACTGTCCTTGGGAAGCACACTGAGGACAGGGAACTGCTCCTGTTAGCCCTGTGGTGTGGTGCTGCAGGAAATGAATCTTCCTGTTTTGCTACCCACCTTGGCTCTATTAAGGGCAAGCCTAGCTTCCTGCTGAGAGCAGGGAGCAATGGAGGTAGAGTTCATGAGGAACATGAAATATGTCCTCCTTGCTTTGGGCTTGGGGCCACTGAGAGCCTTTTCATATCATCTGAATGGGACGTGGGAGGATGCAGAGGAGGACGGACAAGGGTTGGACTTGATGATCTGTGAGGTCTCTTCCAACCTTGGTGATACTGTGATACTGTGAAGACTCCAGGCTGATTTTCTCTTTTAGTTTCTGAGCCCCGTTCCTGTTGTCTGCAGGGGGGGGGAGTGGTTTGCACCACCAGCCAATGACCTTTTCTCAAATGCAAAGTAAATATTTTCTCGGCAGACTAACGATTGTGAAAGAAACAGTAGAAGGCAGGGAGACTGGCAGGTATTTTTAGAGAACTTAAGTGTAGTACCATGGAGCTGGGATGAATAACACCAATGAAGCCAGCAGGGAGAGACCTCTCTGCCTTTTTGAGCGGCAACTGTGCAATCTATGCAGAAGTGGGGAGAGTGGAATCTGGCTCACAAAGTGAGGAACGAGGAAAGAAAATTCACTGCCTTCAGTAGGAGTGAGATAGTCTGGCTCAGAGGTGAAGGAAGGAGAGAAATCTCCCGTTTGTCTTGTTTCACTTATGAGGTACCAGCAAACACGTTTTTTATGTGTATAGGCAGGAGTCACTTTGGCTACATGCAGCTACCGTTGAGAAGCGAAAAGCACAACCTCAAACGAACGCATCGTAAGGCATAAACAGTTGAATCCTCAATTACTCAGCTGAACACATGGAAGAGAAATGTTTGGGCTTGAATGAAGGATCAAATTCCATTTGGGTGGGATGGCACTCAGTAATGCCACGCTGCAGTGTTTTGTTTTGGAAACAAACCAGAGTGCTTTAATCCTTTCTTAACATTGGAGCTATTCTGTACTTTGCGCAGCTTGGGGGAGCTGACTGCGTTTCTTGGTGCCTGTTCCTTGTGCTGCACACAGCTTAGTGTGGGTTTTTTGTGCTCATGCTATGAGAGCTGGTGGGAAGGTCTGCATTTTGGAGGCAAGTGAAGTTGATTGGTTTCACAAGCCGAACTGAATGTGAGCAGAACTTTCTTCATGTTCAGAGCCTTACATACCCCTCAGGAAAACAGCAGCTGGAAGAAGCTGCTTGGTCCTGCCACTGCTACCGGACACAGGCTCTTGGCTAGGATATGCTGGGAGTGATTGTGTGAAAGCAGAAGCCTACCTAAACATGCTTGTGCTGTATTTTATAGATATATTTTTTTTCTTTGTGTGTGTGTGTATATATATATGTGTGTGTGTGTGTGGTCTGGATTGCATAAAGGAGGAAACGTTCTTTCTGTTGTGATTTTTAGTGTAGCTCAGCCTCCATATGCCTCTCTGAGTTTGAAATCACAATGGTCTTCTTCCATGCAGTTTTGAAGTACATTCTGTAAGTGTGCTTTTCCCCCTAGTATGTGTGGTTTGGTTTGCTTTAGAGCTCCATGACATCTTGGATCTAGATTATCTTGAAGCAAGAAGGATTCTTGCTCCAGTCCCTCAAGGCTTCATTGTGCTTGTCCTTGTACAATCACAGTATTTAGCTAGAGGCGTTCACTTTTGGAAAGAGCAGTCAAAGGAGTGACTTGCCCCAAGGGCATGGAGGTGCATGGAAGGAGACTGAGAGTGAACCATAGCTCTCACCTTGCTGGAACCAAAGGCACTGCCATCAGTCAGCTTCCTGCCTGCTTCCTCGTGGAGCCTAAGCCTAAACTTGTGCTTGTGTTATTGGTGCCACTGTGGGAATGACCAAGTTTGTTCTTTCTTTTAGCAGTCATTTAGGTTCTGCAATGGAGACCAGCTTGAAACGGAGTCCTGACATTCTCTACTTATAATTCTAAGCACCTGAAGTGCATGCAGCTGTAATGCTGTAGCAGGTACAGTATAATTCCAGCTTTCAGAGATGGGGACTTCACCTTCCCCTTAGCAAACCACACTGTAAATCAGCTGAGTGCTGCAAGCAGATTCTCTACTGGAGAATACTGTTCAGACTGGCTTTTTCCTTTCGGCAAGCGAGTCTTAATGTTACCTTCAGAATAGTAGCTACTGTCCAGTCCTTACTGCCCCTTCCCATGTAGCAAACCAATCTCTTGTATGTGTGGCTGGAGAAGTGCTGTGAATGACCTCATAAGACAGAGGAATGGCAAACCCAGCTCCTGATGTGTGTTAGCAATATGAATAGCTTACCCCTGCCTCCTGCTCCTTGTCTCTCCTGTCAGAAGAAATGGAAACTTAAAAGAATTATTTAACATGTAATAGATACTAAAAGAAACACTTCTTCCTGTAAAGTGTGTGCATGGTTAATGACATTGGAAGGAAGAACATTTTGTCTTTAGCTGCTGAATGATAGGAACTCATAACACAGTAAATGACACCAAGAGAAAAGTTAATGTTACTCAGCTTTAACATGGATATTTTACTGTTATTATCACTACTGAAAGTGACATCCATCACAGTGACATGCACCCAAAAAGGGAAAAAAACACCTGGTGTAGTTGTGTCTAATAACCCCAATTACAGAGCTCTTCTAATGCCTTTTTTATAGCAGTTTTGCAGCTCTCTATTATCTCCTATTAACGTGATTTCTCTCCTATCTATAAATTTCTCAAGATTGCCTCTTCTCCTGCATTTTCCTTAATCGCCGTTTATTCTTCACACTCTTTCCATAAAACAAGGCTATAGGTGACTTAAGAGATTGATGCTGACCTAGATACAAACCCACCCCCAGCTTTTTTCTTCCTTTTTCTTTCCCAGCAGCAGTGATGTGCTCCTTACAGTGTTGAGGAGGCTTTGTTAAAAGGTTCAGCTTCTCCTAGCAGCTGGTGCTAGAAATAGTCCATTAGCCAAAACTTTGCTGGATCAGCAAAGGATCTCTTGGGAAACAGGTACTCAAGACCATCTTGGGGATGGACTTCAGACATAAATAAAGAGGAAACTCCATCCTGCTGCCCTGTCAGCTGCAGAGCTAGCTTGGACCTGCAAGGCAGCAGACCAGCAGTGTTTTCTGGCTGTGACTCTCTGCAAAAGGAGGTTTCTGTGTCCTCACTGGCTGCATTAGCTGTGTACCTGAGCATGATTCTGCTCATGTATTTCTGGGGGTTTATTTTAATGTTCCCACGCAGAACCTTTTTGATGGGCAGCTGAATGAATACTCATCAAGCCTTTCAGGGCTGCAGCACTTGTAAGAGCTCCTGTGGGCTCAAGTACTGAAAAGCAGCCTTCTCTTGGATGGGACAGGTGTGGAGCAGTCCCTGGCTCGCTGAAACCAAGAGATTTTGAATACTGTGCACCAGGCTCCTTTGCTGTGGCTCTTTCTAAACAGTTTTGATCTGCATTGTACAGAATCACAGAGTAATAGGGGTTGGAAGTGACCTCTGGAGATCATCTAATCCAGTCCCCTTGATAAGTTGGTTCATCCAGATGGGTTTTGAATCTCTGTAGAGAATGAGACTCCACAGCCTCTCTGGGCAGCCTTTCCCAGTGCTCTGGCACCTTCAAAGTAAACATTATTTTCCTTGGAGTCTACTGAGGCTTTCCATCATGATCAACTCACCTCTGCCTGCCCATATTTCAAGAAGTGTACCAGACTGCACTTGTCTACTCTGCATCACTCCCTGGGCCAAGGGTCTTGCCAAGCAGGACACATCTGTGACATTTGTAGAACCCTGGAGCAGCTGCACAGGTCAAGAGTCTTGAGAAGTGGCCAGGTGTAGTGCCCAGGAAGAAAAGAAAATTCCTTTCTTTCCTAGGACTCAGTAAACTTTATTTGCTCTCCTGTTGCTGGCCAGCACCAGCGAGGGAGCAATGGGCTTCTGCATCTCCAGCCTGTCCACCCTTTGCCAGCCTTTGCTTTTGCTCTGCTAGGAAACACTTCTACATAGCAAAAGATATCTCATTATCTCCTGTCCAAAAGGGAAATGCAGCTTATAGAGTCGTTATCTCTGCCATCCTCACAGCCTTATTTCTCACCGTGTTAGCATACTCATAACCACACCACAAAGCCTTTTATTTTTTCCTTCCCCCAGTTCTTGCAGTTGTACTGCACTGAGCAACAGAAGGGTACACAAAATAAAGCTCTGCCTGTTTCTGCCTGCCTTGAGCTGAGTTTAACTCTTCCCTTTGTGAAAACCAAAAGGAAAGGTGCAGCTCCCCCAGACAGGAGGAGGCATGGGAGGACACATGTGGCAAGTTCTTCATCTCTCTTCTCTAAGTCAGACTGCAACATGAGCCCTGCACAATGACCCATTCTGGGGGGAGATCTTTGCAAACTGCATATGATGAGGTTGTCCTGGCAGCTGCTGTGGTCTGCCTCCATCGTGATGCTGGGAGAAGCATGTGGCCCCTGAACTGTAACTCTGTCCTGCCAGATTTCCATAGACTCGAGAATGTTAGGGGTTGGAGAGGAACTCTGAAGATTGAGTCCAACCCCCCTGTCAAAGCAGGATCACCTAAGGCAGGTCACAAAAGAAAGCATCCAGATGAGTCTTGAAAGTCTCTAAAGAAGGAGACTTTGCAACCTGTCTGGTCAGCCTGCTCAAGGGCTCTGTCACCCTCACAGGAAAGAAGTTTTTCCCCATGTTGAGGTGGAACTTCCTGCATTCTAGTTTGTATCCACTGCCCATTTTGGTGGGGTATGATTTGTGGTTTCTTCAGGGAATGTATGTAGTTTGCAGGTGTTGGTTTCTCAGTGCCCTCACTTTGCTTTTGTCATCCTTAGTAATGAAGAAATTAATAAATAACAACTGTGAGTCTGCTTAGGCAATGGGCTGTGCCTTGGTTAGTGAGGGAGAAGCTTACCCTGAATGCCAGGTTATTAATGAACATTACAAATGAATGGTTTTGATTGTCTTATCACTGCCCTGAAATGTTGTTTATACAAAGCCTTCATACATGTGGATATATCCAGCAAAATAAGGGATGCAGTTGCATTTTTCAAGGACCTGGTTTGAACCTCCTCCAAAATAGTTGCTGATTCAATTTAGCTGGAGAATTCCCAGGAAAGACTTGTTTCCCTCGCTTCTTTTTCCCACCTCTGCAGACAGCAGTGGTGGGAGACCAAGGAACAACTGGAGTGATTAGTGGTAAGTATCCCTCAGCCTTGTCAGCCTGATCCTAGGTCAACACCTTGTCTTGGAGCTTGTGCCTTTGGTTGTGCAGGGGCAGAGGTAAGGACTTGTGATGATTGTCCCAGGACTGTGAAGGCTGCAAATGCTTCTGTCAAACTGTCTCTGCATAGTGGGAAACTCATCCTGCCAGGAAATGAGCAGAGGAAGAGAAATCATCTCTCACAGACAAGATCAGCTGGAGTAGGTGGGCTGATCACCCAAGTGCTGTCAGCCTTGCTCTTTCTGACCAGAGCCGCATAAGCTGGCTGACACTTTGACTTCAGCCAGAGGGGTGTGCTGGAAAGGACCTGCGCTGGTCTTCTTTCCAGAGAGCCCCAGTCTGGTTCAGACCACCATGGCTGTGTGACTTCTTGCTGCCAGCTGCACGTTTGAATGAGGAACTCTCCATGTAGCAGGACACTGAGCAAAGGAAGGAGATGTGCATGAGCTGGGTGCCTGCCTTGATATCCCAAGCACTTACTTGGGCTGTAGGACAGCAGCAAAGACTATGCTGATGCTATACTTGCTTGTCTAATAGGGCCTCTTCACAATCCACCATGTGGGCTTCTGAACCCAGGCAGGAAAAGTAGTTACTGTGCAGCCAGATGGTGGGATATTTAGTTTTTTGTTTGGTTTTTGGTTTGGTTTTTTTTGGTGGTATTTTATTTTATTTTAACAGGGAGATTAATTAGCTAGCATTGACTGACCCAGCCCCAGGGTCTGAGGAACAAGTACTTTTGGCAACAAATGAACTGTCAGTTGTCCCCCTGTGATCCCACTGAAGGAGTTCAGTGGAGTTTTCCTTAGGCGCTCGGTACATAGCCGTGGTGTGCTGCCATATGTTACCTGCCTCAGTTCTTGAGGTGTCTGTTGAAGCTTGTGGCATGTGCATGTAGGTGTTTTAAGGGAGGATTGACCAGAGTGCAGGAATATTTTCAGACTCCTCTGCATCTCTGAGGAACAGCTTTGCTGCCAACTTCACCGTATCCCCTCTTTCTCCACAGATGAAAGAGCCTGCTGAGAGTTGCCCAGCTGTGTGGGATGGTGGCAGGGATGTGACTACAGAAAACTGCATGTGCTCGCCTCCTGGGAAGCCCCCACAGCTTGCAAAAGCACTCTCAATAGTTACCAGTAAGTAAAGCTTTTGACTGAATTTCTTGAGTCAGACACTAGACCTCATGCCTTGTTGGGCTTTAATGAGTGACAAATGGCACCTGGAAAGGCTGCAAACTTGGCTGTACTAAGCAGATGGCACCGAAGGCAAAAATGGATTAAAGAGTGTTCTTTCAGGCCATGTCTTGACGTGAGGATGTTGAAGGTTGTGTAGTGGAAATGTAGGTGTGTTAAAGGAGGATTGTCCACTGCCAACTTCATGATGCTCCCTCTTCCTGACACATAGGAAAGACTTTTGACAGAAGCACTGAATTAGGTGCTGGAGATTTTATGGCAATTGCTGTACTGGAAAGACTGAAGGAAAGACTTTAAAAAGTCTTTGTTCAAAACCAGAAGGTTCAGTGACACCTCAGCTTCCCATGTGTTTGTTCTGAAATCTCTGTACAATGCTGGAGCACACTGGCCTGTCTGTTCAGTTCTTTACTCACCGGCAGCAAGGTTTAGCTCCTTCCTTTGTGCAAGTCTCCTCTTGTTTCCTGTACCCATTTGTGACCTTCTTGGGAGGGCTGGAAGCCCCAGGGTTTTCCCTTGAGGGAAGATTGCTCATCCTTGAATAAGATGTTTACTCTTGCTTGTAATTGCATGGGGTTTGAGCAGCGCCAAGCCCTGACTGTGCTTCCTTCCCATCTCATTGCTTTCATGTAAAGACATGGGTGTGTGAATTGCTTGGGGAGGTTCAAGTTGTGGCATGATAAGCTCCATCTCCAGGCACTTTCCCAATCTAGTTTGTCAGGAGCAGGTTCTGCTTCTTGCTGCCCGTTCATAGCAATCCCCAGTGTACATCAGGGTCTGCTGGCCTCCCTGCACTGCCCTGCCCACCTCTGGCTCACAGGACAGTCAGGAGCTGGTTTTAAAATGGGAGGGCAGGCATCCTTTAGCTTTGAAAAACAGGGAGATTTGGAGCAGTGGCAGGGACCATGGGTCCTTTCCAGTACTGATTTTGCTTGTTGAAAAATGAAAATATTTACCAGGCTGCTTCCAGAAACCAGCAATGCCTAAGCTTGGCTTTCATTAAAAAGACACTCCTTGGTTTGGCCCTGGGGATTTAGTGATATTTTCCAGCATTTTCTGTGTACAATAATTGTACTTCTAATAAAAATTTGTTCTGACTTTCTGACTGCAGGAAAGTTTAGGAAACTATTATTTGTGATGGATTGAAAATATTCAACGAATCTGACTGCTTTCCTTGGTTATCTGGCTTATGCCTGTGTTTCTTCTCTCAGTTGCAAACCAGCATTGTAAATGCTGCTATTAGACTCTGGGGTGTTGGCTCTATCACTCATTGCTCACCCCTGTTGCTGGGACCCTAACTTAGAAACTTACAGATAAATGTGAGAGGAAGTGAGGGAAGGTGGGATCTGAGCCCTCTGCTCCTTCTCTCTCTGGTGTCTCTTCCCAAGATTCCATAGATGGAACTGTTTGTTTCTGGTGGCATAGTTTTACCTTCATCAGAGCTCAGTGTTGGTTAGAAGATAGGGAGTACACTTCTCCCTAACTGTTGGGAATTTGTTTGTTTGCTTGTTTTCATGTGGTGGGATTTTCCCTGTCTATTTGTTATTGGGTGTTTTGAAATATCTGTTCTTGCAACACTTCAGAACTGGAAGTGTCCTGATAACAATGTCAGAAGTCTTCTGCAAAGTGAGCCCAGATACATCCTTATCATCATCCTGTACCACCACAACGCTAGAAGCTTCAAGAATGAGGGGTAGGAAGAGAGAGGAGAAAGTTTCCAGGAATCACAGTATCACAGTATCACAGTATCACCAAGGTTGGAAGAGACCTCATCATCAATCCTCTTTAAACAGGAAAATCTGGTCATGCTTTGGAGACAAGGAATTGACCTTTGAGGGCACCAAAGAAGATCTGGAGATCAGGAGGTGACCTACAGAGAGATCGGATGTCTGCACATGAACAGAAGGTCAGGGGGGTACCTAGAAGTCAGGCATCCTAAGGGTCCTGTGGCTCCTGAGTGCAGACCCCAGGAACCCACCCACACATCTCATCAATGTAAATCATGTGTGTTCATACTGAAGAGAAGTACCTCTCAGATAGAAGAGAGGAACTGATTAGCTTCCAGGCTTGATTTGCTGCTGAGATGGGGAAGGTTCCCAGAAGGTGAACTGTAGCTGTGAGGTCACAGATCAGCCTTCACGCCATGGTGCCTATAGGCTATTATTTACTTCATTGAAATCTGAGCTCTGGATAGTAAGTGCACTGTAGCCATCCTGTTACAGTCAGCTGAGTCCTACAGCGTGGCCCTGTCTTTTGCTAGAGAAGCTCTCAGGTACATTCTGAGGTGCCTGAGAGATGGTCAGGTTAGCTTAACAAAACCTCTGTGTGGATTTTGCTTTCATCTTTTCCTAGAAGAGCTGTTGCCTTTCTGCTCTCCTAGGACACACAGTGACATTTCATTCCTCTTCCTCTGGAGACTTTCAACACCTGCCTGGCTGCATTCCTGCGCAGACTACCCCTAGGTGATCCTGCTTTTGGCAGGGGGTTGGACTGCATCTCTGGAGGTTACTTCCAATCTCCAACATTCTGTGACTGGGACCCTAACTGACCAGAGAATACGGATTCCTCACTGCTTTATAGTGAGACTGGAGGGTTTGTAAAGAACATCCCCTAATTCATCTCCAGTTATGGAATATAAGGCAGAAGTGACCAAGTAAAATCTATAATGTGTCATGGAGGAGTGAACTGTGAACTGCTGTTAGTCCTAGCAGAGGACGGAAGACCACAGAGAAAAGAGACTCAATATATTTATCTGCTTCCTCTTTGTTCCTGAAATGGATATTTTAAAAGTCCATCTTCCTTTTCAGTTCCTGGCCTGGATTCTCCTAATTAGATGTGTAAATAATTCACAAAGTGTCCTGACTCTTCTCCTGCATGTTAAAGTGCCACAGCCAGCGTAATTGCTTGCAAATACTGTGTGCAACAGGAAGGGAAAATTTGGATTTGCTCTGCATTTATTGTGTTTCACTCAGCCTCTGGAAGCAGCTTGAGTCAGCTTTGCTCCATCTCCCTTGCACCCTTCACCCAAAGCTGCATTGCTAAGGTTCCTAGTAGAACTGGTTGGGAACCTTTTGAGGCCATTATTTGTTAGTAAGTGCTGCATTATGTAGATGGTGACTTCTGACAGAGAAATGGAAATTTTGGTTATATTCTTTGTGGCTACCTCTTGTATACAGAGACACTTGTTCTCTTTAATACAGTGCAGGATCAGACACTCCAGCTAACATGTGAAACCTCCTGCCTCCAGGTCCAGCCCCACTGATCCTCTTTTCCTCTCAGCTTTGGACTGTTGTGGACTGCTGGCTCTTCTTGGCTAGACATGTGGGGCTGGGGTTGCTCAAAGCTGCAGGGGCCCTTTTCTTTTTCCTTTATTTTTTTTTTGTTCCAAAGAATTTGAATTGATGCCACATCAAATAGTAAATAATCATCCCCTGAAATACGTTGCAAAAGGGCAAATACTTTTCTCTGGATAACTTTCAATTCATGAGAGAGAGGGAATCTTTCCAAGAGATTAAGGAAGAAAAATGGTTTCTGCCTTTTTTAGCAATCAGTAACCAGTGGACAGATGTAAGCACCTAAGGAATCTAGGTTTGGGACTGGTAGAGCATGGTGCTTCTTGAAAGTCTGCTCACAAAAAGGGGCAACTGGAAGCAGCAGATTGCCTTGATTTGTGTCTCTGCGTTTGGGCAGGGTTTATCATTGACAGGAGTGAGCCCATTTGATCTCTAGAATGGAATCTCGCCTGTTTTATCTCTGTAGGAGGTAAGAGCTGTATGTACCAGTTTTACTTTGCTTGTTTGTGTTTGTTGTCAAGAAATAAGTCTTTCACTTCCAAACCAGAAAAGCTCTGTTGTGTTTGTGTGTGAACACCTACAAACTGGCAAGGCCAACTCTTCTGCTTTTCCTGTCCCCAGTGCATTTTGTAGGGAGTTGCCTTTGCTTGCCCAAATCCCCGGTGTCACTGAAGGGCTGTGTTTGCAAAGTTCTTTGTGTCTGAGCAGCTGAGCTCTGATTTGGATTTATGCACAGATTGTTTGAAGTTCAGGCATAAAAACTTAGGAGGGTCTAATTTATTTTGGTTTTCCTTCTTAAGGATGTCAGAACTAGATGGACTGACTTAGAATCTACAGTTGCTGGCATCTCAAAACACAAAAGCTTTCTGGCTTCTTGTCCTGCTCCAGTTTCTGGAGCTTAAAATCCTATACACAGATGTTGAAGAAAAGACTGAATGAGGCACTTAGTGCCATGGTCTAGTTGACTGGATAGGGCTAGGTGATAGGTTGGACTGGATGAGCTTGGACGTCTCTTCCAACCTGGTTGATTCTATGACAAGAACTGAGCTGACAGGGCCCAGCAGAGGTGTCATGCCTTTTGGTTTCTCTCCTAAAGATCTTGTAGCAAGCCTTGTGCTGTTTCACATTGCTTTTCTGCATCCTGTAACTTGTCCTTTCCTTGACAGTAGTTCCTTTCAAGCCAAAAGGTACTCCTTGGTTGTTCTTGATGAGTTTCATGCCTTGACACTGGGATGACTTCTGGGAAGAACCTGGAAAGATTGTCTGAATATGTAATTTGCTGTTATGCATCTCTGGCCTTGTAGAAATGAGTCTTTCATGGGTTGATTTTTCTACTACAGAAAGACAGTAATGATAAGAGAGTTGCTACAGTCATCATTATATGGTGTACCTCGTTTATGCCTACTTGACAAGCATGATTTGCTAGAGCTTTATAGAATCAAGGTACTTGTGTATCTTCTCTCCTGAAGCCAGCTGGCAGTTTTAATCCACCATTAAATCAAACCTTTGTGGAGAGCTTTTTAAAAATGAAAGGCAGATGCTGGTGGTCTCCATGTGGAAGGCAAATCCTCGAGTCTGGTTTCCCGTGCCCTGGCAGAAATGTGGGGCTTTCAGGTGCGCGGTTAGGTGCACATGCTGCTGAGCCCTGCAGCGGTGACAGGCACTTCCAGACGGCCCTGATCAGAAAGGAGAGGTCCCTCAGTGGTCGAAGGCACAGCCTGCAAGCCCTGAAGTGGGTGAGTGGGACAGGTAGCTATAAATGGAATGAGCTAGTCCTGCAGGCAGAAGAGCTATCTCCAGCTTTATAAATAACAGCAGCCCGTGTAGGTTTCCTAGGAGGGCTGGCAGCCTTACAAATGAATGTGCTGCTAGTTGCCTGAGACCAGGCATCAGAAAGCTCTCCATGGGTGCTGCTGGCCCACTGTCTCTTTTCCCCTGCCCCCATCATTCCCTCTCTCTTGGTCATTGTTTTTGGGGATTTTTTTCTGGTTTTGGTTAGTGACACAGACCCTGCCTGACCTGCAGTCTCTCACTGTTGCTTGCTGAAGATTCATCAGGCCCAAGCTGATAGAACCGTGTAAGGCAGTCAGCAAAGCTAATCACACCGAAGCTGGTGAGGGGCCTGGAGCACAGCCCTGAGGAGCGGCTGAGGGAGCTGGGGGTGTGCAGCCTGCAGCAGAGGAGGCTCAGGGCAGAGCTCATTGCTGCCTGCAACTGCCTGAAGGGAGGCTGTAGCCACCTGGGGTTGGTCTCTTCTCCCAGGCACCCAGCAACAGAGCAAGGGGACACAGTCTCAAGTTGTGCCAGGGGAGGTCTAGGCTGGATGTCAGGAGGTAGTTCTTGCCAGAGAGAGTGATTGGCGCTGGAATGGGCTGCCCAGGGCTGGTGGAGTTGCCGTCCCTAGAGGTGCTCAAGAAAAGACTGGCACTTAGTGCCGTGGTGTAGCTGATTGAACAGGGCTGGGTGATGGACTGGATGATCTTGGAGGTGTCTTCCAACCTGGCTGATTCTATGATTCAAAGGGACAGAGCAGAGAGAAGGGAAAAACAAACCAACCAGCAGAAACAACGAAAAGGCCCCAGAGTGGGTTCTAATGCTCCAACTTCCCCTGGGAGCTTGAAAATGCATAGGTAATGTTCTGAGCCCGGTTCTTCATGCTCCTGCAGCCTTCATCGGGCCATGGGCGAGCAGCCCAGGCTGCCGGGGTCCCAGCGTAATTTCCGATGTCGCAATGCGGCCGAGCACGCTCCGGCAGGCCTGTGCCTGCCGCCCGCAGCTCCCTGCCGGCGCCGCGCTCCGTGACAGCGCCGGGGGCAGGCGGCTGCGGTTGCAACCTGCTGATCGCTTCCACTCGCGTTCGTTGTGTCACACCGGCAAGGACCGAGGTGAGGGGGCTGAGGAGCAGCCGACATGAATCCTGTGCTGCTCTGCTGTGTAATTAGCAAGGAGCCCTGTGGTTCTGGGTGCACCGGTGAGATTTCTAGGTGCAAACCATAACGCCAATGCCACCCACTGCAGCACTGGGTTAGCATCGTCCCTGCTGAGCCTGAAGGAGGCCAAGCACAGGCTGGTTGCTTGAGGTCTGTGGCAAATGGCGTTTGGCCAGGGAGGGAAAGGTTGAAAGCAAGGTCACTGCTGTGGTGGTGGTGGGTTCTCCCCTTCTACTCTGCTCTGGTGAGACCCCACCTGGAGTACTGCATCCAGTTCTGGAGGCTCTATTCCAAGAGGGATGTGGAAAGGCTGGAGCATGTCCAGAGCAGGGCCACGAGGACGATCAGAGGGCTGGAGCAGCTCTCCTGTGAGGGCAGGCTGAAAGAGTTGGGGCTGTGCAGTCTGGAGAAGAGGAGGCTCCCAGGTGACCTCATTGTGGCCTATCTGAAGGAGGCCTACAAAAAAGCCAGGGAGGGACTTTTTAGGCTCTGAGGTAGTGACAGGACTAGGGGGGAATGGAGCTAAGCTGGAGGTGGAAAGATTCAGACTGGACGTGAGGAGGAAGTTGTTGAGCATGAGAGTGGTGAGAGGCTGGACTGGGTTGCCCAGGGAGGTGCTTGAGGCCCTGTCCCTGGAGGTGTTTAAGGCCAGGCTGGATGAGGCTGTGGCCAGCCTGATCTAGGGTAGGGTGTCCCTGCCCATGGCAGGGGGGTTGGAACTAGATGATATTTGTGGTCCCTTCCAACCTTGACTGATTCTATGACAGATGTAGGTGGAGGGAGAGCAGCACCTGGGAGGTGAGTGCCTTGGGAGTGCTCTGCGGCAACCAGCACTTGGACTACTGAGTCCTGCTCGTATCCACTCTGTGACCAGAGTTGCACAAGTGGTTGCAATGGGGTGTGCCCCTTCCCTGCCTGTTTGCTGTGATGCCCAAGGGCTTACCAGGGTGTACCTTTCACCTCTGAAGCCAGAGAGTATCCTTTAGTTCCAGCTGGTTGCCACAGTTTAGTTGGTAGTGGGGTTGCTGTGCAGGCCTCATTGGCTTCAAGCCCTGTGTAGCCACAGGGCCCCTCGACCACTGGTGCTGTTGGAGGCTAGGGAGAGAGAGGATCACTGTTAAGAGTCACCTTTCCTGCCAGCTCCTCTGTAGCTGTTCTTTCAATCCTTGGTGCTTTTGGCTTCAGCAATTATGCTGAGCTCTTGGTGAGCATGAGGAAATGTGTTAAAGCCTGGAACCTTCACACCACCAATGGCCTCATTCCAGAATGGAGAAACTAATTAGTGAGAATGTTTCAAGGTATTTCATCAAACTGTTCCATGATTCTTTCCAGCCTCTCAGTTCACATTACAATAGAGAGGCATTCCCTGCAGTCTGTCTGATTTTAGGTTAATTTTACTTTAGTGCAGTCCTGGTGTAATTAGCAATGCTGTAGCACATCTCCAGATGATTTTAATTCAGAATTTGATTTCTGTGATACTGTCTGGAGAAAACCACATGCCAGGCCCTCAGCTGCTGTGAATCAGTAGCAATCCATTGATTGCAGCAGGACAGCACTGATTTATTCCAGCCAAGGATCTGACCCACCCTTGCTTAAAAGGAAAACTGATTTCCTCACTCTGCTTACTGAAGCATTGCATATCAAGATGGGATGTGTCTAAACCACCTTCTGTTGCTTTTCACCACTTGTGTCATTTTGTCTGTGTTTCCCACTACTCCTCATTCTTTTGTTGGGTCAGTCAATTTTTTCTGTTGGAGGTAATTTCACTTTAAGTTCACAAGCCTTGGCACAGCTGAGTTTTGGGAGGATGGTTTTAATGTTGCACTGAATATGAAAAATGAGATTATCTTCCGAAAAATAAGACTTCTGGCTGTAATATTTTAGTTCTTTGCATAACCTTTATACTACAGGGGAGAGGAGCATTTCCTATTGCTGTTTGTTCTTTATATGCTGCTTGAAGAAACCAAGAGGTGATGTGTGACTGCACTCTTCAAGTCAGAGAGCACCTGGGTACCTCTTGACATGAATTAGAGGTTTTCAAACTGACTTTTGTGCAGCTTTTCTGCAGGAAATACTTTTCATGGGCTAAACAGGAGTCATCCAATTTTTGTGGCAGAGCACCTGCTTTCCACAGCACAGTCATATTTCTCTGTGAGTGCTGTCAAAGTGCTTTGTTTGAATGCCAGAGATGGCAGGCATATTAACCACTGCATCTCTTCCTTATGAGGGGAGACACAGTGGCATATGAGAGAGGGAGCCCAGCTCTGATTTCTGGTCTAAATGGTGCCAGGAGATCTTACTCCTATCTTGGGGCAGGATGATCCTGTCTGTGCATCAATGTGGTCCACATGTTTGACAGAAATACTGTTAAAGTTAGTGGCTTCTGCCTAGGTGGCATTGCAGCCTCAGCCAGCTTCTCCCCTTCCTGACAGGTCAGAAGAAACCCGCTGCTGTATAATGTTATGGGTTGGGTGTAACTGCTACCCTTCATTTACTGCACTTGTAAGAAATTATTAATGCTCCTTTGTGGAATCGTGGAGCTGAAACAATGGTGGCCTCCACCCCAAGCACACGTCACTACCCAAAACAAAGGCACAGCCTGAACCTGCATAGGTGTGGACAGGTTCCTTTGGCTATCAGCTGGGGAGAGCCTGGCAGGAAAGGCAGGTGGGAACAGCCTTGGGCACAGAAGCAGGCAGTGCTCTGTGGGCTGACTAATATTGAAAAGGGAGCAGAAACAGGAGCAAATAAACTGGGTCCTAGTATGGTGAGGAGAGATTCTGTACCTGCTTCTTACGTGAGCAGGATTTCTGCAAAGAAATAACTGGCACTGCTGAGAGGCAGAATCCACATGGAGTCGACCCAAGGCTCTGGTTATCCACTTGTCTGAAAGAAAGTCACTAAAGAAAATGAAATGAGTTGGAAAACAGAAGGCATTGGCAGGAGAGCAGCCTGTTACCGGAATAGATTTGTCGTATAGCAGTAAATGGAGGAGCCTGATTTGCCTGGCCCTGTGCAAATCCCACTAAGCATTTACAAATCAAGAAGTGATGACTGATGCAGAGCAGAGGGGCAGCAGGGGGAGAGTGAAGTGCTTTAAATCTCTCATTTTCATTTGACTCAGTTCCAGGATGATACAGTCCACTCTAGATTAAAAATAACTACAGAAGGAGTGGAACACTTCTTTAAAAACAAAAAATAACAAACAGAACCCCAAACCCACAAGCTTCAGGATGTCTTTTGGGAGCATAACCAGTTTGATTCAGCCTTCTTATTTATTTTTTATGCTAGTCTGTCATTGGAATTGTACCATCGTGGCTGAAGTAGTACTGTCGTTACTTGCAGCTGTGACCTTGGGCTGCCTTCCTCCTTTTAACATGAAACACTGAGGAAGAGTCAGCAGTATCATTGTTTTTCCCCAGAAATGCTCTTTCATCCAGAGGTCAGGGACAGTAGGGCCTAATAGATCAGTGCAGGCTTGGTAGCCAAGAAGTGTGACTTCTGATACTCAGTGTAAGCTTTTGGAAGGTCTGTTGAGAGCAGAGATCTTCTTTCAGCTGCCTTTGCAGGTGTGTCAGTAGAAACACCTACTCACTGGCCTTCTGAGTCTGGTTTGTGAAAAAAACAGGTCCTGTAGCATTGCTGCCCATGTGCAGATGTCAGCCAGGTTTGGCAAAGTGGAGGGTACTCAAAGATACTTCCAGGTTCTTTAAATTTGTGGAAATAAGAAGCAGCTAGGAAATGAAATGTAACTGCTTCTTCACACCAAGTTGCAGCCAAAGTGAAGATCTTGTTAGAAAAGTCCTCCCCGAGAGGCTCAAAGAAGAGACGAAGTTCTGAGTGACTGGGGTGAGGTCATTATTGTCAGGGTACAGAGCTGCTCAATCCGGGGGTGCCTCGATACAGAAGTCCTTGGGATACTCAGTTATTGCATGAGACACCTGGATCGGTTTTTTTGACTCCCTTATTTCCTGTCTGTTTGGAAGGGGACTGTGACAAACTGCCTTGTTCTGCACTAGTAAATGTAATCTCCAACGGAGTCATCAGCTGTGAGCGGTGTGAACTGGCGTAACCATGTAATGAACAAACATTTGGCTGTTGCTGGAAGATCTGCCAGCTTCAGCAGGGGAAAGTTGGATTTGACACCTCCTCAGTAAGGTTAGAAGGCAGCTAATAACTCCTTTGCCCAGTGGCATAGAGCTGATAAAATGAGAACTGGCCCAACCCTTTGAAAGCCGTGGCCTGGCCTACCTGAGCTACCCAGGCTCCGGGCTGAGACAGGAAGGACAGAAGTGCGGTTTGATGGACAAAGTGAAAAATAAGGCAGACAGGGCAGGAATCTCTCCTTTAAGGGGTGGCAGATAAGGAAGAAGAGATTTTGCCACAGATTTTGCCTTTGCTCTGTTGGCAGTACATTGTCTCCAAGTAATCTCATCAACTGAAGCGTAAAGTGGCCACTTCAGGAAAGTTGGGGATTTGTAACCCTCAGATGTTGTATTGCCAGAACTGTGTAGGGATTTGCATAGCTGCATACATATTTTCTGTGAGTGTCACTGCTGTCTGTCAAACCCAGTGAATTACCCAGCTCTCTGATGATCAGGCGGGACCAGCACTGCGGCAGCCAAGGGGTGAGAGGTGCCTCGCAGAAGTGAGCGGCTGGAAGCAGACAGGACTCGCTCTGCCAATTCTCTCCAAGCACTGTGAATGATGCTGTAGGGCATTAGAAATGCTGCTGTCATCTGAAGGATGTTTCATGCAGCTGCAGACCAGAAAAAAAAATATTTCTAGGAACTTGAGTCTGAATAACATAAATCCACATAGTCCTTTGTTTTCTCTGTTATCTCCATGTGCTGCCTCACAGTCCTATCTCTTCCCCCACCCTTCAGGGTTGCTGCAGTTGTTGCTAGTGCGTGAGCAAGGGAGTCTTAAACTTGTTAGACTTCCTTGTAGGGAGCATACACTGACCTTTACCTGCTGCTGCTTTGCCTTGCAGGAAGTACGACTTGAACAGATCCCGCTGCTTACCTCATGGAGTGGGAAGAAAAATGTCTCCTTCCAGCAGTGAGGTAGGAGTGACCACTTTACATAGAGATAAACTCCTCAGTGGAGGGCAGAGCTCTTGCTGCTGCTGTTTGTCATGGTGTGCAAAGCACTTCCACTAGAGATGAGATCCCCTTGTGCTAGGCACGCACATGTAGAAAGGGGTTGTCCGAAACATCATAAACTCTGTTACAACAGGTAAGGAGAAAGCTGGGAAAAGCTTTTGCAAATCGTTGGTGAACTAGTGGCACACAGGCCCAGCAAAGTCAGTTCACTGTGTGCTAAATGAGTTTCTCAAGAAGAAGCTGTTCCTTCAACTCAGAATACCTGTTCTTGACACATCATTGCAGTAGTCTCACATGTGCTCGAGTGGATGCAGCCACAGAAGATGACTGAGGTCATCACTGCCACAGAGGTTTTTTTGTTCTGTTTAGTTTTCTGTGAGTTCAGTGATATGAACTGGCTCATGGAAGCATCTCCAGTGCCAGCAACACCAGTGTACAGGGGAATGATGGGATCAAGACTGGCCTTTCTGGCAGCTTTTGGTTAAGCCAGCCACTCTGGTTTGCTTACTCCTGGTGCCTCTTTCTTTTCCATCAGAGGTGGGTCCCTGGGATACCTGAACTTCTGCAATCTGCAACAGTCCTCCCTAGTGAGTGAAGAAGCAGAAGCCATGCTTTCCAGCATAACCTGTCTCTGCCACTGCTGAAATTGTCTGTGTGAAAGCACACAAGCAGGTGAGTAACTCACAGATGGAGGGGACTTCCAGAGTGGAAGAGAGAAGAACAAGGAGTGCCAATATGTTGATAAGAACTGTTCACAGAAGCTGGCCCTGCAGTGAGAATTGATGGCAACTTAATATACAGTCCTTCATGGAATTATTTTCCATCATGGACAAGAAATGGATTTTTAAATCCAGTTTGGCTCTCTTCCTCTTGGGGTTCAATTTACTGCACCTCCTCATCTCAAGTAGCTGATGCAACTCCTAAACTGGTTGCCAGACTCTGCAGTTCTCACTAAAGTTAGGGTTTCACCTCCTGTTCTTCAGGCTATAACTGCTGAGGTAGATTGAAATGGCAGTGTCTCCTTGCACATATGTTTTTTTTGTTTCTGACATTTCCTTACATCTCTCTGCTTTCAGGCAGGCTGTTGTGGCTGATACGGTGTGAAACTTTGGAGGAAGGCTTTTTAAAGTAGTAAAGGATTAAGAAGTGAGGAGTAGATTGCCTTGGGAGCTTGTGTCTGTTCCTGGAAGCCTTAAAGAAGAGGCTGGCTGTATGCTTCAGCCATGCCACACAGCAGTGGGGCCTGTTTTAAGATGGGCTGTGAACTCCTTGTCTTTGCACCATTTCTTCACCTCTGCTTTGCAGGCAGTGCTTGCTAATATAATCAGCAATGACAAATGCTCATGGAATACTGCAAGTGTGTGAATAACCACCTAAGAAGTATTTGGAAATAACTGTTCTTGGTGTTCTGGCTTTGAGCTTGCAAGCAAGCAAGAAGATGACACATGTTCTCTTAGCTCTGAGTACCCTTTGCTGAATGGGTGTGGGCAGCAAACCTGTGCAGAAGCAGTTAGTAATCCTAATGGGCTCTGATGTGTTCACACAGGCTTTGTGTTATATGTGAATGCAATGACTTTCTAATATTTATCTGGTGTTAGAAACCATCTTCCTTTTTTCTCTTCTTGTTTTCTTTCGTGAAGCAAACATTTCTCATTGGTTTGGGATGCTTTAGTGACTAGAGAGGAATGTAGGTTTCTCAGAAACATGAGCTGTTTTAATCTTGACTAGTGTGTCTCTGCTACATCTGGACAAAGGAGACTTAGGTGGAGAGAATCAGTCATGAGGCTAAGGAGAGCCACAGGCATGAAACAAAGCCTCTGAAATGGGACGGGATGGCAGAAACTCTGCAGTTTCTCAAGACATCTGTGCATTGCGTGGAATGAGTTGATTCTGCCACTTGTTCTGCGGCAGGTAATAGCTTGGTTTTTTGTGTGCTTTGCATGTTCTTTGTGTCCCAGAATGTTTTTCTATCCCCAGCCCTTAGCTTGCTCTTTGAGTCTTTTGTTTTGTTCTTTCTAGTTCCTTTCTACTTGTTGTGCCTGAAGCGCAGGCTGTAAGTGTCTGCTTCCCCTTTGACATCAGCACAACTGATACTAGCCAGGCTTTGAAACAGAAGCAGCTGCAACACGCGGCCGCTCCAGCAGGTCTCACATTCTTCTTCCTTTCTGTCTCCATGCACACATCTAGAGGAGCCTGCCTGCAAAGCCATGGCTGCAGCTTCAGCCAGCCACAAGTCACCTGCGATTTGCCTCCTGTGACACTGAATCACAGAAGAGAGGAAGGTCTCGATTCATTGTCTCATGGGAAACGCAATGGCTCCAGGCTTCCCTTAGCATTTCCTTGCTTAGACAGCAGTTCAGCAAAGCATTTGATTAGAGTTTGTTGAGCTGTCTACAGCTCACTGCCCCCTGCCCCTAACACAACAAAAAATGTACTTGTGGCACCGATAGTTGTCTGCTGAAGAACTGTCAACTGTATGAAGTGGAGCTAGTTGCTCTGATATTCCTTATGCATGGTGAATAGGGAATTGTTAAAAATTATTACTCTGATGGAAGAATTTTTGTGGGTTTTTTCCCTTTTCAGATTTTGCAAATGCTAGGAGTTCAGCTGTGGGGAAGTGTGCAAGTATGCTGGAGATGAGGTTGGTTTGCTCCCACCGCCAGAAGAAATGCAGTGGTTTAGGGAGAGAGGCAAACTTTGCATTGCTGTCTTCAGTAACAGAAACTTCGGGGAAAAGTGTCCACTTTCTAACTTTTCTACCATTTTGGAGGAAAATTCCCACTTAGGCACCTTTTGGAGGTACAGGCCAGCTTTTCCTCGCCTTTGGTCCAAAAGTGTTTCTGATCTGCAAAACTGTCCTGGAAACATCACTAGACTAGCCTTTCCTGTGAGATGTATGCTTCCTGCTGGGCTGGCAGTGCAGCTGGATTTGGGGGGGGCTCTCCCCTGTGGTGAGGAGACATGATGTAGCCGCACAGTAACTGAAGTTTTGGGCTCATCTTGAGCAGAGAAGGAATCTGTGACAAGAGAACTCTGCTTCAATGCTTGAGGTTTTCACATTTGGGGGGCTTACTAGTAGGTAATGTTTTAAATCCTTCATGAGTGGAAGGTGGCCTTTAAATTTGTCAATCTAACAAAAGAAAGCTAGTGTTTGTAGTACTGTACTGGAACTGTGCCCAGGTGGCCAGGGGAGCCAATGGCATCCTGGCCTGCATCGGGAATGGTGTGGCCAGCAGGAGCAGGGAGGTCATTCTGCCCCTGTACTCTGCACTGGTCAGACCACACCTTGAGTACTGTGTTCAGTTCTGGGCCCCCCAGTTTAGGAGGGACATTGAGATGCTTGAGCATGTCCAGAGAAGGGTGACGAGGCTGGTGAGAGGCCTTGAGCACAGCCCTATGGGGAGAGGCTGGGGGAGCTGGGATTGTTTAGCCTGGAGAAGAGGAGGCTCAGGGGTGACCTTATTGCTGTCTACAACTACCTGAGGGGAGGTTGTGGCCAGGAGGAGGTTGCTCTCTTCTCTCAGGTGGCCAGCACCAGAACAAGAGGACACAGACTCAGGCTGCGCCAGGGGAGATTTAGGCTGGAGGTGAGGAGAAAGTTCTTCACTGAGAGAGTCATTGAACACTGGAATGGGCTGCCTGGGGAGGTGGTGGAGTCGCCGTCCCTGGGGCTATTCAAGGCAAGATTGGACGTGGCACTTGGTGCCATGGTCTAGCCTTGGGCACTGTGGTAAAGGGTTGGACTTGATGATCTGTGAGGTCTCTTCCAACCCTGATAATACTGTGATACTCTAGGGGACTATTTGGGGAAGGCTAAGAAAGTAACATCCATCTGACCATGGCTGGGCAATAGTGCTTCACTCTTTTATTCCATCTTTAATCTGCTGTTGGCTTACCTGTAGCAGGTACAGCTGGAGGTACACTGATAGTGTCAGACAGACTTTGGGTGCTCTAATGGTGTTAAAGGCCATTGGGTGTCTCTCTCAGGGAAAAGACAATTAATGCAGGTATTGTTTAATTTCCTCCTTTCCCAACCAAACAGCTGAAGCCTTGTAGCTCTAGTGGAACAGAATTGGGTTGGGACTTAGACAGCTCCTTCATTTTGTGTCAGTGAACCAACCACTGTTTTAGTGCTCTGTGTCAGTCAAGGTGGTGCTGTATCTCTAAAGTCTCTTTCTAAATCCCTGGTGCCTCTTGTCTTTTTTTCCCCCTAAGATCTGCTGTGCTGCAGACCTTGTTTTTATGGAATCTGCCTGTCTGGAAGGTGCAGCTCCCTGTTCAGATCACATTTACAGAGAGCTCATGCTAGACTTAAGGTGATATTATGTTTGTTTCTCTGTGATGCTTGTATTTGTCTTGTACTTTGAGAATTTGGATTGTGTGTTTTGGCCAGGCTCTGTCATATATGTTTAGTCCCAGCTTCTTTGCTGTCCTGCAGAGACTTGGTAGGGAACAGCAAGTAAATGGAGCATCTCGTAGACCTGTCTGCCAGCCAAAACCTCCACCCAGGTACAAAAGCAGCTGTTTCAGCCTAAAGAACTTGTAAGCAGAATTATTTTCTTAGTGCCTCATCATTAGCACTAAGCTTCCTGTGGGAGCTTGGACTATCACGTGTTTTCTGTCCTAGTAGGCTAGGAAACATGGGATGATAGTTTGGATAAGTTGATGATCTGGTGGCTGAGGGCTCTGCATGCAGGTGAGGTGGAAGAAAAAGTTTGCAGTATGAGAAGGGGAACACTTGGGCCAAATCACTGCTGGAGCTTTGGAGTCAAGTTTCAGCCTTTTTCCTGTGCCTGCTAATTCCAGGCTCAGACTATAGCAGCTTTGCTCGCTTTTACAGCTGGATCTGGAAGATATGTGTATGCTTGCCTCAAGCACAGTGGAAAGCAGGAATTTTCCTAGGCTCTGACGTAGTCTACCTGGAGGACTGACTTTTCCTTCACTCCAGAGCCTGCAAGTGGGGGATTCCCAGCTGTCCAAGCATTGGCCCTGTCCAGAACCTCTTCTACACCGTAGTGGTTCTGGGAGTTACTCCCCTCCCACACACACAATGAATTCACCCAGACTAGACTCAGCCAACTGGACATTAAGGAATGAAGCTTTATATTCACAGCTCAGCACAATATACAAGCAGCTATCTACAATGTATTACAGATATTTACAGCTATATACAGTAATAGCCAAGTTAAAAGTAATACAGAAACACAAAACCCCTCCCAAAAAGACAGAGTGCTCAGGAGGGGCTCCCAACCACCCTTCCACCTTCCTTCCACTGCTCTCCCTTATCCCAGAGTCTGCCTCACATGCAAGGTGAGTTGGAAGAATTGGCAAGGGGGGTTAAAAGGAAAATGATCAGTTGGGTTATGCATATCCAGGCAGAAGCCAGGGAGAGACACTGACTCCATTATCTATGTTTGTGTCCTTGCTTTTGTACATGTCAGCAAAGCTATGAGGGGAATAGACATCACATTGTTTTATTTTCACAGCCAATAACCTAATTTCTCATATTAAAATATTCCAATTAGCTTCAAACTGGCACATACACAAAGAAGTTAAACACTGGTGTTAAAAAGAGAGAATGTAATTTTGGAGAGGCTAATTGGCACAGGAGAGAGACTTGCTGCCTTCATATGACATGCAAGTTCCACTGTCAGGAAAAAATCCCCTAGATCTTGACAGCAGACATAAGGAAAACAGATTTGCTGGATCTAACTGCATTGTTGAGTGTAGTGGGATGGTTCTTTCTTGCACTTTGCTTTCCTGCTGGCCTAGAGTGGGGAAATTCCTAATCTCAATGCTCAGCCACACTCTCTTTACCAAACCTCATCTTGCCACCATGGCATGTATTGAGGCTGCAAGCAGAGAGCAAACTTGGCAGCTATTTTGCTAAGACTGTAGCACTTCTTTGCCAGTGTCCAAGGGTCTGCTCTGGAGCTGCTGCTTCAGGCTGCTGATACGGAGCTGCAGGTGCCTTTTGGGCAGGCCTTGGCCAGGGCTGTCTGCCCTCTTCTGCTCCAGGTGCTCGTGCCTTCATGAAAGGAATGAGCGAACCACACAGAAAGCAGCTCTGTGACACAGTTTGTAGCCCTTCACGTTAAGATAATGCCAGTTGGTGCTGCTTGGGTGTGCTGGCTGCTTCCTCCATTGTGTTGTTGCTGTGTGGGGTGACAGGCTGTTTGTGATGATGCTGTTGAAAATTTGGTTTCTCACTGTGCTTGTGAGCAGCATTGGCTGTCCTGGAGACAAGGTATGTTGCTGCACTTCACAGAGAGATCTGGGTTCTCCTTTTCTGCCTCTTTATGTCCTTGCAAGTCCCATGGGACTCTCACTTACACTCAAAATTCTCAATTTACAGTTTAGTCTCAGCTGGCTCTGTTGTGCCTTGCGTCAGGCTTTGGAAAACCTCTGCCATAGGACAAGAGACCCCTCAGCTGGAGAAGTTGATTGCTGTTCAGGCTTGTCCAGGATCCTCAGGTAAGTGATAAATCTGCCTTTATTTCTCAAACACAGCACTAAGAAGCAAGTTCAGGCTCAGTGATGACTGAAGAACTGTGTAGTGTGGAGCTGCTAGGAGATACACATCCTTACCTCTACCCACAAATGTTTCTCCTTGGGAAATGGTTACAAAATTGTTTCTGTGCAACACTGATGGCACTTGTCTTTTGTTGTCCTCCCTTACATTCAAATTTTGGCTGCTGACAGCAGTAATTCAAGAGCAGTGTTAAAAGTAGTCAGCTGCTGCCTGCCTGCCTGGCTGCTTCAGGACACCACTTCATAAAGCTCCAGAAACAGGTTGCTAGGGGGATAATGCCTGTCCTAAGCGGAATCTTTATTGCTATAAGCAAGCCTTATAAAGCAAATGTTACTTCTAGACCTGTTTGTCTAAATCCTGTGGCACTCTTAGGTGTGCAGTGGGGTACATAGTACTTTTCTTCCTGGCCAAAACTGAGTCTCATTTGCTGTGTCAGCCTAAGTGTAGGGGTGACCTTTACTGGGTAAACTGATGCCTTCGAATGGATGAAAACCAGATGAATGCATAATGTGAGCCAGCAGCTAGAAATTCAGGTTAGGTAAATGTAAGCTAGAAATGAGGTACATGGTTTTAAAAATTATTATTTAGCTGTTGGTACCACTTGCCAAGGGATACAGTGGTTCTTCTGTCACTTGAAGACAGAAGAAACTGTATCTTGCTATCTCAGCCAGAAGAAATTTGGGACTTCAGATGAATTTCAAGAACATTTTGATGCAGGAGACCAATATGAACATTCCTGCTGCCCTCTTAAAATCTATAAATGTAAGAATAGTATTTTTAAAGGCATTCTGTACTCTTTAGAATAAACACTGCTATTCTGCAACAATCCATTTCCCTCTCTCCTTGATGCTGTTTTCCTAGTGCATCAGACTGAGCTGGTGGATGGCAATCAAAACCATTTGTAAGCTGTGTTTGTTCAATGCCTTGGTATGTCTGTATAACCTGAAGTGGTAGTTTATACCCAGATGCGAGAAAGAGGTTGATTTACAAAGGGGCTTCACGCTGAGATCACAGCTTGGTGAATGTTTCTTTTGGTAGTAGTATGGTCAGAAGCTTCTCCTTCCACTGCTGTTCCTTCTCTGAATTCTTTTAAGCTTTTTTCGTTAAAGCTCCCTACACCAGCATATGTCAGAATGTGATTTCCTTCCACTTGCAAAGGCTTTTATCTTGAGAGCTTTCTCACTGACTTTCAGCCTTGGCTGTTGTTTTAGGGTTATGTGTATTTGTTGTGTCCAGACCAGTCTGGAAATGTAATAGCTGGGAGATAAGGTTGTTGTTGCTGGAAGAAGCATACACTGTGAGCTGCTTTACCAGGTGGGAGAGAATGGTCATAGGCAGAGATTACCTAGGACCTCAGCCAAAGCCTTGGGCAGTGGTAACCTCTTTCCTCTCACTGCCAAGGCCAGGGTTAACTGTGTGAGGGGTGCTGGTGTTTTCGAAGGAGGTAGAAGAGTCATCTAGTGACTGGAAGGTCTAGACTCTTTCTTGTTTTGACCTGAGATTTGGGAAATTAACAATTTTGAATCGTTGTGATCCTTGATCCTGTAGGCTGTGAAAGGAAGTTTGAGACTCCTGAAATACCTTGTGTCACAAACACAGGTCTTACAGTGAAGGGCTGTATTAAAGTGGTTTACTGATAGAGTTTTTGTTTGAGTACTTACTAATTGTTAGAAACCTTCAACTTTACTCTAAAAGCTCATTTGTAGTTTTTTAGGATTTGATTTTGTGTGTCTTTAATCCTACTGCCTCTTTTAATCTTAGTAAATAAAACAGTCTTCAACTATTTCCTTTGATTTGCTGAGCTTCAGGGTGATGTCAACCTTGTAATCCAATATCAAAGCATCACAGCACCGTGAATGTGTTGATCCTCTCAACAACTGGTGAACTCCAGGCTAATCAAGGGGTGATAAAATATATTTCCATGCATCTATTAGGAAGAAGTTATCTTCCCTTACCAGGAAACCTCTCTGGCCTGCCTTGAAGGGGTGGGGTCCCTGAAGTCTGTGAATTGTTGGGGAGGTTATGGTGATGTTTGGCTGCATTCTGTAAGCACAACACCTTCTCCACCCAGTCTCTGCCCTGCCATCTCCTTACCACTCTGCCAAGTCTCTTCTGCGTTAAGGAAAGTCACAATTACAGTGTCAAACTTTCAAATTCCTAACTACTAGTTATGCATGCTTTTGAGTTGGCCAAGCTGAAAAGTGCTAAGTGCTCTGACATTGATACAACAGACTGTGAGATCAGCTAGACCTATGACACCCTCACAGAGAAATGGGGAAATGTTGGAGGTCAAAGGTTTGAGTAATAGGATGAGGAAGTTACAGTCCCATGTCTGAATCATGATCATTCATTTTGCTCTTCTGAGAAGGGGATCTTTGTGCTTTTAGAATAGCATTAGTTTTGCTTTCTAAGTGTTTCCTTCAGTTTCAAAGTAAGGAAAACTGATTGTAAAAGAGGAATGTTTCTCTGTGGTTTCTTTCTCTCCTTTCTGTAAAAAAAGGCTAGGGGACTGGTGATGAAAAAGAAGCTCTGAGCTGGAAGGTATGGGCATGTCTCATAGCTCTGTTTGCTCTGGAGCACAGGCAGCCCGAAGGATCAATGCTGGATGTTGGTTTTCACAGAATGGGAAGACAAAAGCCTCTCCAGATTATAGTAGCAGCAGGTCTGACAACTCTTCAGGGAGATTTTTGAGGGACAGCTTAATGTCAAGTCTACATAGACCTCATACCAAAGAAATGTGTATTCCCAAATCTCTTTTTTCTGAAATCAGAACTGCAGGACTTTTCCCTTTATTCTTAACTTTAAAAAGACTAACTTCACCAATTCCATACCTAGCAGAACCTCCCTGCCCCTTTGCAAATGCTAGAATGTGCTTGCACAGCCAGCTCTGTGTGCACAGGGAATCAGGGAGCAGGTGACTTCAGCTTAACCTTCCCTCGGAGCTTGACGAACAAGCCGAGGCAATACAAAAGGGACCGTCTAAGAGAGTTGTGCAGCTGCACAGCCCTTATACTGGCCCCATGGTCTGTTTATCTTTTGCCTTCAAGGAAGTGTCAGAGTTAGGGAAGCTTCCCCAAGTGGGATGGCTTAAAGGACTGTATCCTCTGCTGGGAAGTGAACATGCTTCTTCTCTATAAGCCATTTGATATATTTTGCCTCTCTCTCTCTCTTCCCCGCCTCCCCTGGCAGCAGAATCTGTGGCCATTGCATGCTTTTCATTAAATCTTTCTGATTGTAAGCTTGTATGTTCTGACACAGGGTCAAAGAGTACTATGGCAGGGATAAGACTCAGCAGCAGCATGGAAAGCTGTTTCTGGTTTTGATTACTGGACATAGGCAGTTATTGTGGAGTAGGTTCTTGGCTGGAGTCTGAAGCCTGACTTAAATATCAGCCAAAAAGGAGCGTTCTGTGGTGCTCCTGAAACACTGAACTTCTCCTGAAACATGAGGAGGGCTGGGGAGGACTTGTGTCTTGGCCAATTTCCACCCTCTCTCGTACTACTGTCACTCTTATCCCACGTTCTGCTTTTGCAGTATCCATCAGAGGAGGTTATTTAACTTCCCTTGCTGAAAGGAACAACTGCAACTGATGTGTTATTGGGTTTAGGTTGTTTGTCTCTAATAAAAGCCCCATTCTTAGAGATAAACTCAAGTAACCAATTGCTTACTCAGCTTTGCAGCTCTGTTATCTGAAGATATAATCACTTCCTGCATCTTTGTTTGTCTCTGCCTCTGTGCTGCTCTACCCATGGTCTGGGAGGTACCCTGCTCTGGCAGCTACTTTTGTCTGCCACAAGACACATCAGCATGTGGGGAGGAAAGCAGTTCCTGGTCACTGCTGTGTCCTCTTTCAATACCTTAAACACAGACTGCATGGAATATCATCCCTCATTTCTGAGGGAGGAAGACAAGGAATCTTTGTCTATTATGAAGAATGTGGAGTTTGCACCTAAGTGGGGTAATGGCAAAGTCTGCCCATAACCTCTGGGCAAATGCAGAGAGGCAGAAGTGTGAATCAGTTACTTGATATGAGTGTTCTTACTTAGATGGTATGGGATCTGCAGCCATCTCTCCTGGTGGCTGGCTGCAACACTGGCCAAGGATGCAGAGGTGAAGTGTCAGGGCCCTGAGTGTACCTAATAGGACTTTATTGCATTGATGAGCCTGGGGCTTCCACCCACTCCTGTGCTCATGGGCTCTGGGGTTCCATTTAAGCTCGATCTGTGACTTCCAATTTCTCCCTGAGCTATGAGGTAGGTGTACCTGTTTATCACTCCATACAGCCATGCCTGTGCCTGGCCATGGACCTCAGACTGGGACCTGACCTCCCAATTTGACACTGGACCTGAATGGTGATCACTGAACTGTCTGACTCCTCTGGTTACTGTCATTAAAGCTTACTCTGCAGCTTGACCACATCATCTGGATTCTGTTGACCCTAGCTGTCATCCCCAGGCTTGGCTTCTGGTCTTGCTCATGGCCTATGGGATGAAGCCCTGGCTGGTGATTCCTGCCCTGTTGGCTGAGTTATCCCCCTTGATTCCTTATCCTGGGGGGGCGAGGGGGGAAATACTGGCCCTAGCTGATCTCTAGCCCTTGATAGGTGTCTGCAGGGATGATCTCTTGGAAGGACTCATCTTGATGTGAAACACTTCCTCAACTAGTAGCACAGCAAAACAAGAGCATGTGGCTTTGGGGATATCCTGTCTGCCCACTGGGGAAGCTGCACTGTGCATCAAAGCTGTGCCTTCCTTCAAATCTCCAGTGTGGTAAATAGGTTCTCACCAGTTCATTAGTTGCAAAATTAATTAGCATTCCAGCTGTGGGATGTGATGTAGTTCTTAACCCAGCAGGCAGGCCAGGCAAGGGCTTTTCTCCAGCCTCAGGAAAGGATGTTTAGGGATTTGGAAGTTTGTTTCTTGTTTGCTTTTTAAGCTGCTAATACTTCAAGTGTTTTCTGCTGAGATCAGCAGTCTGCCTGTACTGTGAGGCCTGCAACCCCCCAGGACAGGAAGAGAATTCACTCTTTTGCAGACAGACTCCTTGCTAAACAAGTTCCATGGAAAATATGAGGAACCTTCTCTCTGTGACAGCAAAGATCATGATAGATGCATTTACAGAGAAGAAACCATAACAATCAACATCAAACAAGAGAAAATGTCTCCTTTGGAATAATGGAAAAGAATGCTGGGGTTAGAGATAATTTATGAGAAGGGGGAAGAAAATGCTGAGAAAGCAGGGGTGGTAAAGAAGAGACAGGGAGTGGGGAGCAGCCCCTGGGTAGGGGATGAGCCATCTTAAGAGGCTACCTAAGAAGGGAAGCCTCCTGACTGATAAGACTATGGTGTAAACTGAATTGCTGCAGCATTGTCCCAGGGGAGACACTTGGCATAATTTGCCTAGGGCAGCTATCTCAAGGGAGGGAGGAGAGGTTTCCTTGTGAGAGGCCCTGCCAGGTCACCCTGCTTGCTTGGTGGTGTTGATGGCAGTTGCCTGTATCCTCCTGGATGGCAGGTAACTACACAGAGGTGAGTGTGTGGCAGCTTTTGCCAGCTGTTGCTGTTTTGCGGAGATGGAGACATTAGTGAAGAGGGGACTAGCACTCTGAAAGAGGCCTGCACAAGGCTTGAAGCCCAAAAAGCCTGCTCTCAACTGTGAGGTGTACTCTTAATTCACCTCTGGCTTACATGAAATCCCTCCTGCTCCCCTCTCTTTCCTTACTAAGCTTGTCTCAAGCTGACAGCAGATAGAACTTGCTCCTCCCCTTTTCTGTGGGGCTCCTAACCTCACCTATGACTGCAGGTAGTGGAGATTGAAGGGTCTAGCCAGCCTTCAGAGATTGACAGCAAAATCCTCTTATGTCCCAGAGGGCAGAGTATAAGGAGTATTCTGGAGATGGCTGAGAGATGCTTGTGACCTTTTGGAGATTCCCATTTGCCACTGCAGGGTAAGGTAAGCTGTGCTGTCACTGGGAGCCTCTGCTTTCTTGTTTCTTCCCAAATGATGGAATTTGGGTGACCCAGCAGCTCCTGTTTTGTTTGTGTGCTGTAACTTCAGAGCAGCTTTATTCACAAGGCACACGTACTTGTCAAAGTAATAATTCACACCATGCTCTTCTGAAGCTTTTCTGACTATTGTGGAGACAAATCAATGCTGAGGAATCTTATTGTGAAGAAAATAGACACTTGTGGTTTTCCCACACAAAGTCACAGAAGAATGCTGTCGTGCTGCTTGATTTGGGACTGGCTTAAACTGGAAGTCTGGAGCTGGGGATTGTGAGCAACTTGAATCAAAGCTGAAGAAATTTTTCCTTCATATTCACATGATTCACTTAGCCAGATAATGGGTGTTGCATAACTCAATTATTGTAAAACCAGAATATGTTCCTGCTCCTAAACTTAGTTTTGTTTTTTTCTTGCACTTTATCAAGAAGTTTCTGCCTTTGGAGATTTAAAATCTTGTCTGTCTTAGTACTGTCACTGTTCTGCCCAAGTGAAATGTAAAGCAACACAACCCTGACCTGATTATAAATAAGGTCCTAAAATTATCCTTAGCTTACCTAAATTTGATCTTCTAGTATGGGGGCTGCACTGGGGCTAACCTGGTGTTGGGAAGGTATTTCCAGTCATTTGCACACTGCAGAGGTCTTCTGTTGAGGCTTTTGCCTACAGCCTTATCATCCCCTACTCTCCTGGTTTCTTTGTAGCTAGCACTTTACAAGGGGCGAGGGTTGGAAAACTACTTGCAGAAATAACTTCTTCCCCTTTCTCAAAACCTCCTTACAGGGCAACAGTTTTCTCAGCTCTCAATTCTTGCATTTTGAAAGCTCCATCTCCCTTACAGCTTATCCAGCTGACCCCTGTGTCTGCAGAGTTTTTCACAAACTGCAGTCCTGTGCATCCTCTGCGCCATCAGCTACCTAAACAACTTAGAGGTTAGGATTCAGCCACTAGTGATGTGTTTGGGCAAGCACTTGCATTGCACTCCCTGCTACCATGTGTCCTGCCTCTCCACCAGCAACATTGAGCACTTCTCTCCTCAAGACATAAGCTGAAACTGCAGAGCTTCCTGGAGCACTTCTAACAAAAGTACAGTCAGAGAAGCTCTCATAGAATCAACCAGGTTGGAAGAGACCTCCAAGATCACCTAGTCCAACCTATCACCCAGCCCTATCCAGTCAACTAGACCATGGCACTAAGTGCCTCATCTAGGCTTTTCTTGAACATCTTCATTTACTCTGGAGAAGGAACAACAGGAAGCTAGGAACAACAGACTTCTTACTTGAACAAATGGAGCAAGTCCCAAGGCAAGCACCAAAGGGAGAAAATTGCACATAGGGAAGGGCTGAGAACTTAATGGGAAAGCACAGCTCTAAACTCAGATCACTTGGTTTACCCACAGTCACCTTGAACTCAGGAGCTTGCAGAGTGATGCTGCTTCCAGACAGCACCCAGCACAACACCATGCACTCCAAGACAGTTCCATGTGAAAACACCTTTCCTGGAGAAATGCCTTCACAGCTTGTCCCTAGCCGTTCAACACAGCAGACCCACAGATTCACAGTGTTCAAATCTGTCAGTCTCTCAGGCTATAAGAGAAGTCAGGCATGTTCTCCCTTCTCTTTCCTTCTCACACTTACAAAGTGACCAAGTTTGGCAAAGCAAAAAAGAAATCCCACCACTGGCATAGATGAGTCAACCCACCATGACCTGGTGACCCTGCCTTACACCGAGCGGCTGAAGCCACAAACCCATCTAGCTGGTATGCCAGGCTTTGCTTCAGGCACAGCTTTATAGCTACTTCTATGTTGTTCTGTAACAAAGCAGAAACAAAGAGAGTGGAAAGTCTGAATACAGCAGTGCTGACAGAATCACCGCATTTCAAAAGCCTTTATAAATAGTTATTTACAAAGCTAAAGGCTCCAAGTGCCCTATTCGTGTGCGTTTTAGATAACCCCGCTTAGATGTTCTTGAGCCTAGGGCTGCCACACTGGAGAGCAGGGGAAGCCTGACCCTTCCTATCATTAGTAGCAGCATGAACCCTTCTCCTAGCATTTGCAGCTGAGACCAAACTCTAGATGTTTGTAGGCAGTCCCAGGCAGTGCAAGAGGTGAAGGTTTCCCAAGCTTTTGCAAAGCAGCTCAGCTCTCTCAGCCATGGCTAGGCTCATGCTTACCTTCTTTTCCTGGCTGCTGGGCACAATCATTGCCTGGGCTCACGTTTCCAAAGCCATCCACTGTTGCTCCTTGTGTCCAGTCACTGTTCTGAAAGGAGAGCAGTGTTCTGTGCCATGGCATTGAAAACTAGAGTGCAGGAGCAGCCTGTCAGGAACCCCAGTTTGACCCCACTCAGAGGTGGAGGAAAATGCTTTAAAAGAGTAACAACGCCTGACAGGCAGGAAAGCCCAGGCGCGGCTAGCCTACAAGCTTAGGGAAACCTTTTTCTCAGGCTTTAGTTGCCGTCTTCCTTGAACCCAGCACTTGAAGGGCTCCTGCAGTGATTCTGGTCTTCATTTCAGTACAATCCTTTTGTCGGGCAAGGCATCAAAAAGTCCTGGGGATTCCCTGGTAATAGTTTGCTTCTTTATCAGAATTCTCCATCTTCTCATCACCCACACTGGTGCCAAGTTAATTGAACAATTAAAGCAATTCACACAGCTTGTTCCTATCTCTTGCTTTCCATTTCATCCTTCAAGGGCTGTTTGAGTAAAGTCTCATTCAATCACCTCGTGCCAAACTCCAGGCCAAGAAGAAATTTTCCCTAGAAGATGCTGTCCAGGACAGCTGTCCTTCACCCTTTCCTCTGCAGCATGCAATTGCGGGGCCTTCCAGGACAGTAGGTAGGATTTCTCCTTCAGCACTCTCAGCCATTGGTGCTCTGCATTTCTCCTGCTTTCTTTTGTCTGGCACGTTGTTCTTCCACACTTTTTGATCTAAAGATTTTAAGGTAACCAAAGTGCCCTGCGGGAGGGCAGCTCAAAATGAAGTTTTCTCCCTGTTCCATGCTCAGCTGTGCCTTCCAGTACAGCACTGGTTTCACTAAGTGCGCAAGTCTATTGAAGTGTCCTTTATGCTGCAAGCCTGGGCTTAGCAGAGTTGGCATTTAGAAGTTCTGATGGTTTTCTCCACTTGAATCTCAGTGGGAGAGAAAAAAAAAATCTTTCATCTATCTGCTGATGATCTGGGGACAGAAAAACAGCTCTGGAGACAAGCAGGCTCCAGATGGTGAATGTTTTCCAGAGCCACTGTCTCTAGCTCACAGGAATTGTAGTTTAATCTAAGTTCCCCTTGAAACTCTGTTAACATAATTCAACAGTACAATTAGCTCTGAGTGCACCATCATCAGTGATGAACTGAACCATGCTTTGGGGGATATTTATATATTTCAAGGTCTTTTACAGTTTTAGGGCTAGGCAGTCTCATGACACAGAGAAAAATCTAGCAACTAGCTTCTCTCTTTTTTCACCTAGGGGCAGGATGGCATAGCATGCAGCAACACCTTGTGTATTTAACACTTCTCAGCATCCAGAAGTCCATCTCTGGTGAAAATGCAGTTGTAATTTTGAGTTAAAACAGTCAGTATTACAAGAAAAAAAGTACTTTCTAGGTTCATTAAGAAACAGCAAAAAACCACTCCATATGTGCACTTGTGTCTCTAATTAATTATGACAGAGGTTCTTGGGCTTCAGAGGTAAAAATATATTTGGTTCTAAGAGCAATTATCTTTTAGACAAAGGCATTATGCTGTGGGCCAGGATCAGGTAATGGCAGTTTCAATGGACACATAGTCCTAGGCCAGATTGTTTTGAGACTGGGTAGAGAAACAGGGCACTTGGGTACCTCTGAGGGCACAGTGGCAATGGAACACCTCAGAACAGGTGGAAAAGTAATGATAAAAAGTGACACAGAAAAATAATGGCATTCTGATTAAAAGCTGGAGGGGAAAAAATCCCCAATCTGAACAATCTGCATTCCAGACTTTCCTTTCTAGAGGTGAAGCTCAGATGTCTTCAAGAGTTTGGAAAGGGATAAAGACCTCTCTGTCTTTACAGGCAAGTGCTGCACAACAAATTACTATGTGATGATGGATAAAAGAACATTAGTTTCCCTGCTCGTGGTTTTGGCTGATGTGGGGCAAACATCCAAACAGGCAGTACAGCTTTAAGAGATAAAACCCACAATGTCCTGCTGCCCAAAACTCTTGATGAAAAGAACAAATGCACTGAGAAAGACCATGGGGGGATTTTGACACAGCAGCGTTTTTTTTCCAGAGGCTGGTGCACAGATAGAGGACTGCTTTGCTTTCACCAGATGACACTCCTTCCCCATAAAACCTTCAGAAACATGGTTTCTTGCCAATAAGTCTCATGCCTATTTCTGTTTGGTGACCCTGTTTTCCACACCCCTGAAGTGTTTTTTCACTGGGAAAATACTCTACAGGCTGCTATAGGCTGTCTCAAGACATTCACCGCATTTCCCCTCCACCCTTCAGCCCATTTCCCTCTCCTTGTTTGACAAAGGCACAATCAAAATTTCTCTCTGTAATGGTTTGGGAGCCTGATTTCCATTTCAGTAGCTTCTGTGGACTTACAAAGTGCCAAGAGGGAGCATTTCAGCAGTCTGCTCAGCCCTTCAACAGATAAATTTCTCGTAGGACAGAGGGCTGAAGGACTAATAGCTCTACTAGCACATCTTGTTCAGCGTCGCAGGATGCTGTAGTTCCTCCCCGCCCAGATGGAACAGGACAAATCAATTACTATGGAAGTTTCTATTTCATAAAATTTCTGCTTTCTCAGGAACAAAACGTGAAATTTTGTAGGTTCAAGTGAATTTCTCAAAAATGTGGTGGGTTTGAAAGATACAATTTTTTACACACCAGGATTGGTAAATTCATAAAACGTTATCACTTTTGCCACAGGCTCTTTCCAATTAGTGCATCTTGAGGTATCACAGAGGTGGTTGGAGAAGACCTACAGAGATTGTAGAGTCCAACTCCCCTGCCAAAGCAGGATCATCTAGGGTAGGTTGCACAGGGAGACATCCAGGTGGGCTTTGAAAGCCTTCAGAGAAGGAGACTGCACAACCTCTCTGGGCAGCCTGTTCCAGTGCTCTGTCATCCTCACCATAAAGAATTGTCTCCTCGTGTTGAGGTGGAACCTCCTGTGTTCTAGCTGGTATCCATTGTTCCTTGTCCTATCAGTGGGCACCACTGAAAAGAGCCTGGCACCTTCACCTTGACACCCACCTCTCAGATATTTATAGACATTGATAAGATCCTCTCTTGGTCTTCTCTTCTCCAGACTAAACAGCCCCAGGTCTCTCAGTCTCTCTTCATAGGAGAGGTGTTCAAGTCCTGCAATCATCCTCATAACTCTCTGCTGGACTTTCTCCAACACATCCCTGTCTCTCTTGAAACAGGGAGCCCAAAACTGGACACAGCATTGCAAATGTGGACTCACCATGGCAGAGCAGAGAGAAAGGAGAACCTCCCTAGAGCTGCTTAACACTTTTCGCAATGTACCTCAGGATGCCAACTGAAGATTTTGTTCAGCTTCCAGGTGTCCAAAAATATAAAAGCTTCTTAACATTCAGAAGACTCTCACACAGGAAGAGACCCTGGCTGGGCTGTGAGTGACTGTTTTGCCGATGCTCAGCTCTGAAGGACTGATTGTCTGCTCAGAGGTGACCTTTTTACAAGAGAAAAGCAGCAGCAGTGTGCCTGAGGGTTTTGGCTTTGGGGCGATAAGTTCAAAACATTCAAGAGGATCGATCCATTGTAATTATTTTTCATTAAGTGACTGATGAGGAAGACAGAAACAAATATAATTTTCTGATCACATGTCTGGTTCTGGCTGAAGATAAATGTCTCAAAGCAGCAGCCTTTAGCCAATATTTGCCTTGTTTTAGATAACGAGTCACAGCTCCTTCTCTCCTGCAGTCACCTGGGCTGTTCAGTTGTTGCATTTGCTTCATATTTGACAGGCCTCAGCCTTCAAATTTGTCAGGACTGTTTGTGAATGTCTTCACCCCCATGGGTCTGTTATGTACAACTAGGCAAGAGCTTCAGAAATCACCTTGAAAGGATAAGCCACTGAGGTTTTCCTCAAGTACTTTTTGGTGATGAGGTGATAAAGTTGAACACACAGACCACAGCAAACAGGTTCTTCTCATTGTGTCTCAGCTACCTGCTTCTCCCACCTCAGTACTGCTGCAAGCTCTGTGTTCCCTAGAGTTGGATAGCAGGAAGAGATGGGTGTCAGGAGCAAGCTTCATTTCCTGGTCAGAATCAACCAAATGATGACAGTCAGCCATTTGCCCTCCTGTCCTGAGCTCACAGATGAGACACGCTTGCCTCTCATGCTCAGGTTACAAGGACCAAGTGCCACATTTGATTCACCTCCTAGGTATAATGGAGGCAATGCAGATGTTTCTGGATATTGACTCTTTTGTCTCTGGCATAAGCTTTTAGTAAATCCTGTGATAGTGAGCTGATAAACAATAGGTCACTACAGCAGAAGAGAAGCTGATCCAGCTGTCTGAAGAAGCAATGAGAGTGTCAGTGGGAAAGCCAACAACGTATCTCATAGATAAGTACAGAGCTCAAGCAGCCATTCTATGAACCCAGAGTTCATATCTCATTGTGACAGAGACTAAAGTTTCCTTCCCATTATCAATTTTAACATCATTTCTGATGATTTTTTCCCCTGCTCCAAGGTATTTGCCTTGCAGTCCATAGCTACTCTTACTTAATGAAATGTGTAGATACATTGAAGGATAAACACTGCTGGCTGAGGTGTAACATAAGAGTAGCAGTCTTTCAACCCCATAAAACCTTTTCATATCTGAAGTCAGCCTTTTGTACAAGCCAGGATCCATGTTTAAGGGAAAGCATTCTCATCCCACAGATCTTTCAGTGCTGTGGGAGGTAGGATTATGCAGGAATCCCTACTAGCTGTTGCAGGTGATGGGTTACCATTACACCGCTACTTTAGATCAAGACCTGTAAAATCTAGCTTTTCTCTGGAGACAGTGGCAGTATGTGTCTCATTGTGAGATGCTTGCACAGAAGGCTTTAGGAACTGGTACTCTCTTTGGTCAGTCTGAAAGCAAATCATCTGTGTTTTGGCTAGAAAGACCTGTGAACTGGTGTACAGGCAAGCCTGGCAAGTTGTCCTTAGATAAGAAAAAGTACCCTGAGGACATGTTTTGACCATGCTAACATGTGCAACTTCAGAGTGGTAATCTAGATGTGCCTCCAAGTAGAATGAAAAATGTGAGTGAAAGCAAGAGATGGTTGCTGGTCAGGTCTCCTCAAGGAAGCATTGTGCATCTTGAGCTGATTCATGATTTTCAGAGGGAACCACAGGCCCACTTGTAAAATAAAGAGGAACAAGGGGAAATCGGTTCACCTAGAGCAACATCCACTTCAGCTGACAGATGACTGGCTCTCTGTGCCCATGGGCAGAAGGTGGGATCAGACTGCTTTTAATTGAAGCTCCTGGGTCTATTTGACTTGCTCAGCTGGCTTGTTTCAGTGATAAATCATAGCCTGTCCTGATAATACTGCATAGACTGAGTGCTGGTGGGCCAGGTGTGATAAAACATCCCCAAAGTAAGGGTGAGGTGACAATGAGGTTTTAACTAAGCTGAGATACACGTGCTGTAAGCAGTGGATCAACAACAAAAAGAAGCTGCAGGAGAAGGGCAGGATGGGAACAGAAATGTTTCTGGTGAGGAATGTAAAATGGTATTTTGTTTTCTGCAGAGCATATGGAGAAGGTGGGTGTTTGACGGGAACCTAGTTAGCGCTCTATGCCTGTGGCGGCTGAGCGAGCGATGGCTGTACCCGACTGCTCGGCAGCTCGTGCTTCACAGGTAGCACTGCTTTGAGGATACATCTACAAGCCACTCTTAACTTGACAAATCTCACTTATTGCACAGGGTCCCAGTGCATTGCAGCTCATTCAACAAAAGCAGGAGAGAAAACACAGATTTCCAGCAGGGCTATGGTGTCCCCTAGACACAAGGTCTTCCTGCTTCTCAGCTGCTTCTGCATGGACATCCTGACTTGGCCTCCACCCTTTGGGAGAAGGTTTGCTGCTTTCACAAGTTCCTCAGGAGCAGTCTTCTAGATGTGAGCAGCCCAGCATGAGCTGTTTCCATCCTCCTCTGTGATGTAGCAGATATCTCTGGCATGACTCTGAGTCAAACTGTGTCAGTCAGCCGTCTCGGGAGCACATGCAAATCTCATTTAGGCTTTTACAGAAAAGATGCATAATTCCCTCAGTGCTTGTAGAGATTTTCCACAGTGTGGTATTTGGCTGCTTAGTCATAGAGCTATCTTTATACTTTAAGAATGGATTTGACTATGGTATCCTTGGCTGTACTGCAAAAGAAAGATTTTGTCTTAGCATAGACACCTTGGTACTTGTGTCAGTTGTGCCAGCAAATTAAACAGGCTCCTTAATAGGTTTTTGTTATCATCTTAGTGCTCTGCACTCAAACTGTGTCTCTTAAAGGACTATTTAGTGAATTTCTGAGGCTATCTGACAATGTTCTTTGCTTTCTTGTTATGTAAAATTCATTAATGTCTCCCTTTGCATACATTGTTGAATTACAAATATTATGACTTAATTAGCTTATTGCAATTTATGGGCTGGTTGGGGTAGGTTTTTTTTTACTTACTGATCTTATGCAGAGCTAACCTGTTTAAATCAAGCAAATAAAAACCCAAGTGCTTTTGGTATCCCTGCTGAGAAATACCTCCCCTTGACCCTCACCACCTGGGCGTTTTTCCATAGCTTGCTACCATTTATGGTTCCCATAAAAAGAGGGGGGAATTTGCTAGCAGTAAGCAAAGCTTTTGTTTTGGGGGATTGGCAGGACTCAGCCACCATCATTGCTGTGAGCATGTGTTTTCTTCTTAAAAGATCTCTTTCCTTTGAGTCTAACATCAGTATTTGAGAGTAAGTCTTTAGCCAGTCACAATTGAAGAACTTCCATCAGCACTTCTGAGAAAGGCCCAGCAAAGTACCCCAGCTGTTTTACTTCTGCTTTCTTGGTAGTTTGAATTATTCACAGTATTAGAAAGTTTGCTCTCCTGGGCAGGCACAGTTCTGTGAGGCTATGGGTGTCTGAAATGCCCACACTAACAGGGTGAACGAGGCTCAGTATATGGTAGCTGTGGGCCAGAAAGTGCACAGTGTCCCTTGAAGGTCCTACCTAGTGCAGGTAGCTCTGGATAACCATCAGACAGAAGTATCATGTTCCAGTTGTACCTTCTGTTGAGATGTTTATTTTCCTGTATCTTCACCACAGCCTGGTGTGGAGTTACCATCCGTCTAACCTATCCAGATTTAGTTTGCTAATCAGAAGTTTTGCTGGATGGGACAAATATGGGGTGGGTCAGAAATCACAGTCAAACACTGCAGGGTGACACCACGGCAGTGCATCTTGGATGTGCTTGGTTTGTTGGTACCCACTCCCTTGGCACAGTCTCTTTTGTTTGCACTGGGAAGGAGATCAAGCAATCTCAGCCCGCTGAGGCAGGGGCATTACTAGATTACTTGGGGAGGAGGCAGAGACAAAAGTAATAATAATCACTTGCCCAGAACACACAGGGTGAAACAGGACTCTGATCTAGATCTTAGTGGCAGAAGCATCCCTTCTTCTAGATCTCTTGACTTTCAGATTCTTCTGTGCTTGTTTTCCAAGTTTTGTCTTCATTATAACTTGATAGAAATAGAACTGCTTTGGAGGTCTCTGTTTTCCCCCTCCAATCTCCATCTCTTTCTATAGCTACGTGTTTTGCTCCTTGTTCTTATTTCCTGCTATGCTCCTTTGTAAATCAGCTGCTGCTGGTGGAGGCTGGCCCTGATTGGAAATTACAGCCACAAAATCCAGACTGTCCAGTGAAACAAGGCCATTAATGCTCCTGTGGGAATTTTTAAAGCTGACTTTATCTGCCCTGCAGAGAGAGGTGCAGGAAGAGGCTGTTGCACACCATTGTTCCTCCTGCTGATGACACAGACTAGAATTGCTTCTCTTGGAATGTTGCTTTCGCTGGGTCAAAGCTTAGTTCTGTGTTGTCCTAATCCCTTGGTCAAGACCACAGCAATCACACAAAGTTAGAGCAACCCCAGGGCTGTTCCCATATTCCAAAATGTGCCACCAGCAAATTGCTCAAAGAGACCAAATCTTTGGCTAGACTCTGACATCGCATCTCAGCTTCAACACAAAATGGTCTGGAAGCAGCCATGTTAGATTTGGACTTAAACACCATATGCAACTGCTTAGAAAATTCAAGGCCTTATTTCCCTACTTGGCTACCTTTCTTTGTCTCCTCTGTCATTTCATGGTTCAGCACATGACTGTAGGTACTACTCATTTTGCTGGAAAGAGTCTCTCTGGGAACTGCACATGTTCATGCAGTCTCATCTTCATTTTTGGATCTGGAGAGAAGAGGAAGCTTTCTCATGCTGTGAGATTTTTTGGAGGTTTTTGTTGTTGTTGTTCAGTATTTTCCTCCCATACTGGAATGAGTTTTACTGTAGTTTTTTATTTCCTGGTAATCAACAAAACCCAAAAGTGATTGGCACCAGCAGAAAAGGCACATAAAGCATCCAAACTTTCTAAAACAAGAATATTTCTAGCCCATTCCAAAATGCCTCCTCCTCCCAAAATGTTAAACTGGGAGATTGCTGAAACTGGTTCTCGTAGCCGGATTAGACCTCAGTGAATCAGCACTGTGAGAAAGCTCCTCAGGAAATTCCTGCCAGGCTGTACCCCAGCATCACTTGCTGACTAAGTCAGGAGCCTCTCAAGTAGTGTAGCTGCCTAGGACAATAGGTCAAGGTCTTGGTGCTGCAATCCTGGATCCCAGCTGCGGCTTACAACTCTGAGGATAGGGACAAAGCCCCATGCTATCCTAAATCCTTTTTATCCTACAAATTCCTCCTGAATGTGAACACACTCACTCCTTTGATGCTTGAATGGTGTTCCTGTTCAGGCAGAGGTGACCTGAGTGAAATGCAGGGACAGCTCAGGACAGGAGCAATAAAGCAGAAGGAAAGGTATGAGGCATGCTGATGCACTGAGTTCTAGACCTGTCTGCTGCCAGTCCTGCCTCATAGTGTTAGCAGCTTGTGATAAAATGCCCCATTACCAATGTAGACAGTAGTTATGGAATGAGGGCACACTCATTTGTGTGCTCCTGACTGCACTGAGCCCTAGGCTGCTGCTCCCCCAGGAATGTGGGTGGGTGCTGGGCTGCCTGAGTGTGTGGGGTACCAGGCAGGTGTGTAGGAGCCAATGTATCTGCAACCTTCTGAACACTGAAAAGCCTCTTGACTAGGGGGCATAGACTGGCAGCAGTCCTCTGGAGAGGTCAGATTAAAAGTTTTCCCTAGGAAAAAAAAGTAGAATTTGTATGGCTCAGAATCTCATCAGAAATTGCAGGAGTAAGTTGGAGAGCAGCATTCATCCTGGGAGGGATTAGACAGTGGGAAGAGAAGTGCTTTTGATTGAATTTGTCTCAAGTGACATGCCTGCCTTTTCTCTATTTAGAGTTATCTTGTTCTGACTGTGCCTTTTTAGTGTTCTAATAAAGCCCAACCATGGGGCCAGAAGCATCTGACTTCTGGCCTGGCTGCCTCCAAGACCAGATGTGGCAATCTGTCTTATTTGGCCCAGTCCACAGCAGCTTTTGACTGATGAAGACCAAAGACCTGTCAAAGTTGCACCGCCTGCAAGGAGCAGAGCTGGACAAGCATTTTGATCATCAAGGTTCTAGTTGCCTGCCTGGCAGGGGTGTCTGCTGCCTGCAGTGCTCAATAATACATCCTTGTATGAAGGCTCTTCTGCACGTACTAATTTTGAGCTTTAAGTTTTCTTCCAGGAAATCTGTATTTGGCTTTATAACTTCCTGGGAAGGAAGGCCAGTTGTGTCAGGATGAGCAACGTACAAGGGAATGTCCAAGATGATGAATCTGTTCTTTTAAGTTCATCTAACTGGCCCCCAGTTAGTTGCTCTCCACTAAAGTTGACTTTGCTCTTCAACTTGAGCACTTGTGACCCTGAAAGATAGGTGCCTTTTTAGTGCAGCACAGCAAAATTCCTCTGCATGAAACAAGGAGAAAGAAGACTTCAATTGATATAACTACTTTTCAGCATCCCAGCAGTAATGCCTCTTTGAATGGAGATTCTTGTCAGCAAGTAATGTTCACTGCCCTATCTTGATGTTTGCAAGGAGTGAGACCTGGTAGAGGTCTCAAGGGTAAAGCAGGTTGAGGAAAACACTGTCAATGTCATAGGATCTCTGCCCCTTCTGAGGCTCTGTTACTGTTTGGATGTTGGTCGTACAATGTTCTGGTGTCCCTTGTGTGTATATCAAAGCAGTTAAACGGTGTTTTGCATCTCAGTATTGAAAATCTGTTTCTGCAGGAGGCTTCAGGTGTGAATATGTGAAAAAAACAACCAGCCCAACAACTTGCCCAACATGCCTCTCATGAAAGCAAGTTTGGCCAGGGAGAGAGTAGAACACTGGATAATTCTTTTGCAGAGTTCAGAAAAAATCATTTTGCCACAGACTTAAGTCTTTTACTGCATTCACTTCCATTTTACCTTCCTTGCCTGGGCAGGTGAGAGGGAAATATTTCACAGCAGTAGCAAAAGGGGAGAAGTCTGAAGAGAAATAATTCAACTCCATATTCAGTGGCTATGTGCCACCTAGACAAACACTAGTGTCCATCTAGTGTAGGTGCAGCTGAGCATCAGCCCAGCCTAGCAGGTGTCCAGGTGCCAGATACTTTTGGGTGGTATCACATACTGAATGTTTCCCAGAAGAGAGTGTCGCTGCATAAATATGCTGGATAAGCATCGTCATTCTTTCTGTCCAGCACCATCCTGTCAAGCATAAGGGCAGATGCAGGATCCAGGAGCAATTCCAAATTAATTCTTTCCCCTCTTCTCTTGCTTCTCTCCTTTCCACCTGTGGTTTGTGAACAAGCCAAGGCAAACAGACTTGGCCAGAGCCAAGGAGTGTCAGACTGGCCCTGTTCTGCCTGTTGTGCTGCCAGCATCCCCTTACTGCACCTAACTCTGACTCCTCATGGACTGGAGGACTCCTGCTGGAGTCGGGAAAAGGGTTGCTGTTAACTCTGCTGAGACAGAAACACAATCCAAACCAGCCAGTTTGGACACAGGGGAAGAGGGGTGTGAAGCAACTGGCTCCTGTACTCCAGGATCTTGTGGAAATATGTAAGGAATAATTGGGACTGGGTAACTTTCTTGTGCTCCCTGCAGAAACAGTATTTCCCATCATCCTACCTGAGCCTTCTTTTCCTTCCTTTCCTTCCTTTCCTTCCTTTCCTTCCTTTCCTTCCTTTCCTTCCTTTCCTTCCTTTCCTTCCTTTCCTTCCTTTCCTTCCTTTCCTTCCTTTCCTTCCTTTCCTTCCTTTCCTTCCTTTCCTTCCTTTCCTTCCTTTCCTTCCTTTCCTTCCTTTCCTTCTTTCCTTCCCTAAATCCAGCCTGCAGTTTAGACCTGGGGCACTGTTCTGTGCTGCTTAGAAACCTGGACTGTTTGAAGCATTCAGGAAACTGAAACTAAGGCTGTGTAGACAAATGTTTGCCACATGTGGTTTTAGCTGAAAAACACTTTAGCTTGCTTCAGTGGAAAAACCACAAAGTTATTTGATAGCTTCTGCTGTGTATCTGTTACAGGAAGTTCTTGATTCTTTCCCCCTTGGCTGCTGGGGAGTTTCCTGAGGGCTCAGGTAAGAAGGCAGGAAGTATTATTTCTGCCAGAAGTGTTTCACCAGGAAAAAGCCCTGGTCCCTAAAGTGGGACTATGAATCGATGTTCCCTCTGGGTCCTTGCACAGTTTGGACCCAGATTTGAGAGACAGATCTCTCTTGGAGGTGAACCTGGCAATCTGAAAAAGCCTTTAGCTGTTTTTTCAAGTCACAGAAGAGCTGTGATTTTCCTGCAGCAGTATGGAACACCTATCCTCTACTAGATGTGGTAGTTCTTTGCACAGTAGTAGGAACCTTCTAGCTGGTGCACAGAGCAGTGATGATATACCCTGTGCACTCAGTTCTACACCTGTTTTTGGGGGGCCTTGAGGGGCTTGTTTGGGTTTTTGTTGAAGGAAACAGAAGTGATCTTACTGTTGTCCAGATTCTGCAGCTCTCATCTGCTGCCCTGGCTGCCATCATGCTGGGCTCTTGCAGCACTGACTTTTGTCATCTTTCCAGGTTGAAAGCAATCTGTGCATGCTTGGCTGCCTCTCGTTTGGAGACGAGGCCACTGTGGTGATACTATAGGGGAGGGCACTGTGCCACAGCCCTTTTCAACTCACTGGCTGGAGCTCTGTGAGGAGTCCAGCACCACTTTATTTGTGAGAGAAATCTCTCTGGCATTCTGTATTTAGAGTGAGTTTTACAGGAAACAAGCCCTTGATGAAAACCTTCATTGCACAACACTTTTCCCACCTACAGGTGGTGGTGACTGGCACAGTCCAAAAGCCTTCAATGGATGTCTCTTTTGTAGATGGCTGGCAAGAAGGCTCTAGAGCTGGAGAGCAAGGCTAAACTCAGTGCTCCTTTAATCTGGGATAGTGCTACGGAGCTGTGTATCAACCCTGCAAGTTCCCAGTCCTTGGAGCTGTGTTTGTAAAAGTAGTTTTGGGAGAAGCTTGTACTACAAGGTGTCAGGTGTACAGAGCTCCGTTTGCAGACCCAGAGTTCGATAGTTTCTGAGGAAGGAGGTGTTGATGTTGTTTAGTTTCTGCTGAAATCTGGAGGTGCTCCTTCAGTGTTGCTCTGGTTTTCAAAATGAGTATGTTTGTGGAGGGACAGTGTATATGGAGAAGAGGGTATGGAAATGTTGTGTTTTGGATTTGTCAGTCCTGTATAATTTTGGGAAAGTCTGTGGCTGTTGTTTGATGATGTTCCTGCTTCCCATGCCAGCCAACACTAGCAGTGCAGGTGTATATCTGCATTCCTATTGACTCAACCCCCTGTAAGTTCCTGGTGAAGGCTTCAGTCTCTTCTCCTTTAATTGATGTGGTTTGCTCTGTTCTGCTGGAGTCTGTTTACAGACTAGATTGTGACTTTGGCCCCAACATGTTGCTCATGTCTACACAGATGAGCACAGACAAACCTGAGCTTTCCTGTCTATGCAAAGATAAAGTTGACTGTGAGCCAGGCACCTCTGAGCATGGATTCAGAGCAGAGGCAACTGCATGCCAGGCTCTGTCCAGCTCCACTCACAAGCCATGGAAGTACCTTCTGTAGCTGGGAAGCTGGCTGTGTCCCTGTGGCACATCATGCCTACCCCTGGGAAGCCCTTGCTGTGCAGCATACATTCATTTGCCATTAAATCCCATCCAAGAGTAATCAGGTTTTGGGGGCTGGAAGCTTCTGAAGCCATAGTAGGTTCATGGGCAGCAGGGACAGGTGCCACGTGAACGTCAGTCTTCAAGGTAGCTAAAAGCTCAATGCAAAATAAACATTCTCTCTCGGAGTGGGTCCTTACTCCGTGGTAAAAAGTGGCATCTAAAGAGGGTTAGTCTTTTGTGAGTAGAAGACAGCCTTTGGATATAAGATCTTCCAAAGAAGGTGGAAAACTCAGATGTAGAATGGTTGTTCCAGAGAGGTAGTTCTGCAGCAGGACTATTAGTGCAGGCATCAGCTTCAGCCAGTTGGGGATAGATTTGGATCCTAGCTAAAGAAAAATAAGCTCTGCGCTGTGTTAACAGTGAGAACATCTTAAAGCTAAGCAGAGACCAATCCTTGCCTCTTTGCCTAGTATCTGTCTTCTGTGTGAGGAAACTGAGACACAAAATGCATAGTTCTAGCACTGAGATGGGCGGTATGTAATGAACCATGTAGAAGTGCCAGCCCTGGCCTGGTGTCTGACTTTGACTTAATCTTCTGGCCTGGGGCCTGGGTGACTTACCAAGGTCTGCCTGTTGAAGAGGCTAGCTGATGACAAAAGGGAAGGACCAGTCCCTTGAGCTGGCAAGGACATCCCCCGAGGAGCATCCTGCCTCAGAAACTGCCAGTTGTCTGAGACAACCATTTTTGTGGGGAAATGTTGGTTTTGATGAATTTCAGTTGCTGAAAAAATATTGGACAAAAATGTTTTGAAAACTGTTTGACCTTTTCTAAATGGCAAAGTTTCAATGTTTTTAGGTCCAACTGCTGCTTCATTTTGATAGCTAGCATTAATTGAAGGTTAAAAAAATGCTGGAACCGAAATGAAATTCCTGAAAATTAGTAGAAACAAAATGTTCTCTTCCTCTTTTCCTCCCCCAACATTCTTATTTTGGGGGAAACTGTGAGATTTTCTTAATTTATTTTTTTTTTACTTCTTAGTTTCTCTAAAGTAGGATATTTAAAACCTCATAAATTGTTGTGGGAGGGCATCCCATCCGCTATCCACCTTCTCCAATGCAGTTGCTGCTATTAAACTTGCATTTATTTTATGTTGTGATGAAGCTAGGAACATTTTTCAGACATCCCAAAGGGGGAGTCTCTAGCTCTGCAGAGGGACTAGGGTGCAGCCTGTCCCTGCAGCTCCTGTCTGCCCAGCACCATCTGTTGGGTTCTTGGCAAGTCTTGTATCTCCTCATCTGAAAGGAAAGAGTGTGAGCAGTGTGCTGTGATTTGTGCTGTGGCTAAGTGACAAACGCACTGTGTTTGCTAAACTAACACCCTGGGAAAGCATGAAATGATCACTTTAAATGCACCAGGGCTAAAAGGAGCTGGTTGTGTGTACAAGTTGGGAGCTGGGGCTCGTGTCCAAACATACGCAGTGTAAGGTAAATAGGACTGTGCAGCAGGGGATGTCTTAAAAGCCCCAGCGAGCAAATACTGCTCACTGGTCCAGAACTGCAGGCAGCAGGAATGTCATCTGGCTAAAGTGGCTGGAGAAAAGCCTGTGTGTTTGTGATATTTGCACTTAACCAGACATCTTGGGGTGGAGAGAGCAGGAGGGGCCGAAGGCTGCAAGCTTCATCCTCCTTAACTCTGCACTGAAGTGAAAAATGTACCTTTCCATCTCCTTAAATGGAAAAGGATTAATATAAGATGTGTTGCGTGGGGTGTGATGGGAAACAGGCTGTGCCGTCTTCCCCAGCATCCCAAGTCCGTTGCCATGTTTCTGGCTGATATGAAGAGCACTTATAGCTCCTCTTTCAACATTGCTGTCTTTGCTTTGTCCATCAGGTATCAAGTCACATTACCATAGGTGGGTGGTGATTCTGACTTCCATGTGTTACCATACGGGCTCCTTGGTTGGAGTATGTTGTTTTTCTTTTTGAGGTGATGTAGGACAGTTTTATTGCTTCACTTAGATTGTTCTCAGTAGGAACAAGTGTTTGCACTTCAATCATCTTCATATTATGTAGCCTTCAGTTTAGATTTGGGCTTTGTGCAAAGGTTGTAGAGTTCAGCTTTGTCTTCTAGGAATGTTTGTGAAGTTGAAAGTACAAATGCATCCCCTCTGAGTCTATGTAAGCTTGCAGGAAGACTCTAGTACCAGTAAGTGCAATGGGTTTGCAAGTGCCAAAGTTGTAAACTTCAGAGTAATGGCAAAATCATCTTCTTGGTACCAAGGGTGCTCCTCAAGGTCCCCACAAGAAGGCAGGATGGGTGAATCTGCTGAATGGTAGGTGTAATGTTACTAGAGACAACTAAGGCTGAACTTGGGTTGCTGGCAATATTATTTTTTTTCTTTTTGATCATTGATGTGTTCCTGAAACACTGAAATTTTGAAAATCCCTGTCAAGATGATTTGCCCTAAAAAAGGCTCCAGTAGGATAGCCAGTAACTGGAGCTGCAGCCTTGCCCCATTCTCCTTCAGTAAAGCCCTTTCTTCTTCACTTTCCTGTTGCTATTAGGGTTATGATGTAAGCAAATAGTTTTAGGTAGGATGTTTAAAGCCACAATGATGGCAAATAACAGCAAAAAACATCTCAGGGAAATCTGAAAGATTTGTAGGGTGTTTTGATCCACTCAGATGGCTGCAATTATGCTGGGAGAATGAGTGGATACACATAACAAGTCCTGAGATGCAAAACCCAAAATAACATAATTTCTAGGAGAGATACAGAGCTAAATTCTCTGTGCTGGATACACTGACTATATTCAATGCAGTAATTCTGATGATGAATTGTGAAACCACTTTGATTTTTTAATTCACCTCATGCTTCTAAGAGATCACCTTGGTAAACTGCCCCTGGTGATACACTCCTTGCATCTTCACATGTCTCTCAGTACCACATCTGCCCTCTCAAGTGCCTCTTGCAGGTATTCTTAGTTTGGGTGCCCATGTAATGGATGCCTTAGCAGCCATTCACTTTGAATGCTCCTCTTGCTGAATGTTTGCTCTTTCAAAGCAGAACTTGGGCAATACTGTGTTCCACTGGAGCAGTCTTTCTGTGCTTCAAATTCACCTTGAGCTAAGAGGATGAAATTGCCTCATATACGAGTAGCCTGCAGTTCCTTCCATGAATAAGATGTAAGGCTTGTGCCAAGAACTTGTAACCCTTTCCCCTTGCTACTGGTTTTCCCTGATAGCTGACATTGTTCTCATTTCTGCTTTTTATTCTAAATATGTAAAATGGACTTTTAAAAATTATTATTGTGAGCACTTACTGCAAGAACATGGGTCTGGGCTGTCTGAGCAGAAAGATGGAGTTCCCTGGTTTTTTTCTGTGTCTTACTCCCCCTTTCGGCCTCATAAGCCCCATGTCCAGGACCAATATATTTTAAAAAGAAGAAAATTGGACATCTGGATTCCAGCCTGCACCATTAGGGTCTATCAGGCTGCTGTCCATGTTGCAGGGTATGCAGTCCATGCTGTGGGATGCTGCTCTCTGCAGCCATCACACATGACCAGCCTATAGGGGTGCCGTGCCACTTAAGCACACAGTGTCTGCCAGCCTGTGGGGTGCTATGTGATCTTCCTGAAAGGTGAGCAGTGTGGGTGGTCATGAGGGGTGCTTAGAAAATGCCCTGTGCCAAGCCAGCAGGAGATGGTTGTGCAGCCCTGCACTGTTCTGCTCTTGGATGCACATTGGTCTGTGGTATGGTTTTTGGCTCTGGTCATTGTTTTCAAGCTAACTGGTATTGCTTTTCCTCAATTTTTTTTGTGCCCAGGACCTGACTGTTACTATCAGAAAGGGATAGAAGTTCAGAAACTCAAAGGCTTTGGCATATAAGGAGCCCTTCAGATAATTTCAAAACATCCCATGGGCGTTTACAACCATAGCATTTTTGCTTTCATTTTGAATTCAAATAAGCTCTCAGGCTTAAAGATTAAAACCCCACTCACCAATCTACTCTTCTACAAGCTCATCAAGTTCCATCAAAACTACTCAGTTGTACCCACGTTAATTTGGAGCTGCTGCACTAACTGGTCAGAAAATCTTTTCAAGGGCTTCAGCTGGGTGCAAGAGTGAAAGCCAAGAGTTTTGAGACTTTGAAGTTTCACAGTTTTCTGAGAGTGCTCCAGAATCTGAGCTGTGACTCAAAAAGCTGGGTGGTGTGTGTGTGCATAAAGCTGAGCAATCATGGATCTGTAAGGTAACCTGATTCTTTCAATTTTCAAGCTCCCTAAATATGTTTACACTCAAGAGAAATAGTAGTTTTTCATGAACACACAACTCTTGCAACTGGTTTTTTTTTTCCTGCTTTTCTTTTATCAGTGCTGGCTTTGTTATTTTCTGCAGATGTCACTGTGTATGAGATTTCCATAGACAAACAATATCCTGGCTTTTCTGGGACTTTGGAAAGCAACAAGGAACGCCTAACCAATCCTGTCCCCTGTCGATGTTCACTTTGAGGGATGATTGCTTTGTGGTTTCTTTAGGGCACAACTTCAAGTCTGGAAGCAAATGCAAAGGGAGTAGATTCTGGCCATCAATTTCACCTGCCAGCTGGGTGCATTTCTTAGGTTTTACTGTTTGAGTGCCCAGAACTCTCCCTGCAAGACACTAACAAAGCAATTAATGGAAAGGGCCTGTAGGTATCCCCATAGGGAATAGATGGTCTCCTCTGTTGTACAACTTACCATCTAGAATTACCTTATACAACTGGCCTTCTAGGTTGGCTCATTTAAAGTCCAAAGTACATGGGCTTTGGGCAGTTAACTTTCTCTCTGTTGTAAAATGCATCAGAAGTGCGATCTGTCTAATAGAGTTACTAATTACCACTAAGTACTGGCAGTGCTGCAACTGGCACTTGCCAGGAGCATGACAGCAGTATCTGGTGGAGCAGCAGTTCCCTGTTAATGATGGGGGGCTTGCTAGTTTGGTGGCTTTAAACAGCTTTCTCTGAAGTACTCTCTGCAGGATTCAGGAAAAGGAGAAGGCTGCTGCTCCTGTAGCTGTGCTTAGATCTCCTCTTGCTTGTCTTGCATTGGGGCCCATGGGCTTTCTGGAGCAAGTGAGAAAGATTCACTCTGACGAGCAGTGAGAAGAACCATCTCGGATCATAGACTTTAATAAGACTTTTCCATGTTTGGAAGCTGATTTTGGGTACTCTTGCACATTGCTGCAAAACAGAGCTACAATAGTTTGTCTCTTTGTTTCAAGGCAAAGCAAGCTACATCTTTGAAAACAGAGTCTGAGGTTGCTGAAGGTGCCAGCTGGATATCAGAGTTGGGGACTGAACCAGGAGGCATTACATCTGCATATGGCTTTGCCAGGGCACAGAAGTCCTGCCTGTGCATTGCCTGCCAGCTATTCTGGAGTCTTCTGTGGCACTTTGGTGTGTCCCTGAGAGAGAAGTGAACCCTGGTGAGAGGTGATTAGGAAGAGGTGACCTGGCAGAGACATCACAGAGTGCATCCTCTGTAATCTTCCCTCTGCTCAAGCAAGCTTGAGTTCAAAACCTGTCACCCGGAATCTTGCTTGTCTGTGCCCTTTCTAACCTGAGTTGCAATAGAAAATGGTGAGTTTCCTAAAGAGAAACTGGGCAGGATAAAGGTGTTGTTTACTTTCCCATCTCTACTGTATTACTTTTTTGCTATCCTGACCCCATTCCAGCCCAAATCACACACTTAAGAGCTCTTTTGTCAGGATATTGATATAGATAAATTGACAGATTACTTTTAAATCCTGGTGCTTTTAGAAGGAAGGTTATCAAGGCATGGGTTAAGGTGCTTGAAAATGTGGCAGTGATGATTGTGCAAGGGGAAGCAGGGGAAGTTCTCTCAGAGATGAACTGCAGTATGAGTAAGAGCAGTCTACCTGCCAGCCTTCCTCAGGGCTCTGGTGGTGTCTGTTACATCCTTCCTGCCCGAATTTGCAGCACAACTCCCATCTGCAGTTTCACAAGTCTCTGCATGAAGCTGACTACCTGCCCTTGTGACACCTCTACTTTCCCTGCAAAGGAGCCTGCCAGTAGTTGTACTTTCTGAATGGTTTCCGAGGCCTGAAAGGGTTGTGCTTTGGTGCAGCCTCTGTACCTGGGAGCTGTAGTGATGGTGGAAGACATGCAGGAGAAGAAAAACCAAAGGGTGGGAAGCGAGAAAGGTTAACGTGCTGGTGTGATAGGCAGGCACAGGTGGGAGAGGGAAGGGAAGGGAAAGGGTTTGCAGATGCAGCTCGTACTTATGTGCTCTTATCTAGCACCCTGACAACAGCCTCAGTGCTGAGACATGGCTCTCTGGGAGCTGGCCCAAAGCTTTCATGAAGGCAGACGGGAGGAGCAGAGCATTCCTGGTTCTCAGGGCCCCTTTGTCTCTTAAGGCTATCGGCTTTCTCTGATGAGACACTTCGTCACCTGCCCCTGAGCTGGATAAGAGCTTTAGAAGTCCTCTGTTTGATATGCGTCACTGCCTCCGTCACACGACATGAGACCTTCTCTGGTTTGTGCTTGGCCCTGCTGCAGTTTCACCTACCTGGTATCGCAACCAGAGATGAAAGAGAGCTGAGCCATGTGTCTTGAAATAACTGAAGTCTGGGGGAATGTGGTTTCCTAGAGAGCAGTTAGCACCTTCAGAAGGCCTTAGCAGAAGTGAAGATGAGTCTCTCCGTCCCGTGCACAAACTGAGCTTGCTTTCACTTAACCAACTCGCGGGTGGCCGCAGCTCTCCTGCTGTGCCGCGGCTGCCCAGCTGTGCTCTCTGTGCCTGCTGCAGCGCCGACTTCGCACCGGCCGGGGGGGCTCTGCCTTGGCAGGCGTGGGCAGATACAGAGCCCTCTCAGGGGTGGGCATGCTGCCTGGGGGTATCTCCAGAGGCCACACGGTCCCCACGAAGGCAAGTGCTGACCGTGGTAAAGCATTTGTTGTTTAAAGTTCAGGCTTTTGCCACTAATAACAAACAGAAACCGAGCAAGGCTTTCAGGGGCACTGTTAAATGGTTGGGAGGGAGATTCCTGGTTTCTCTGCCAGTGGTAGAAGGCTGCTTAAAACGTTTAAGGGAGTGATGAGCATGTAGCTAATAGTTTGTCTTTCCTCCAAAGGCACACATGGCTCCTGTGAATGGAGTAGGAAGAGCAGTTTGCAGCACAGTACATGAATGTGCCAGGTGGGATGACCTAGGCTGGCAACTCATGAGTCAGGGTGTATGAGCAGCTGGTGTCCTGGTGAAACCAAGGTGTTTGCAGAGTTAATGTTTGTCAGGGCTGTGTGTCAGGTGACCCCTTGCAGTTTAAAAGTCAAGTCATGCGTGGAGTTAACCAAAGGAAGAAGTCATGCAAAGGGGTGGGGTGGGGTACCTAGCCAGCAGGCAAAGCAAACAGATGATGAATGAGGGTTAAAACAACACTTCAGGTAATAACTAGAGGCAAAGCTCTTCTGAGAAGCTATCTCCAGTCTGTGATTGTCTTGCTATTTCTAAGTGAGGGAATTGTGAGCATGATGAACCATGCAAGATCAGTAATAAAACACATTCACCTTGGATCTTGCTGTTTCTGCTGTGCAAGTAAACAGTCTTTCACACGTTGGTGAAGAAGGAAAATCTAGTTGAAGAACTGTTATTTAATTGGCCTAGCATCGTCTCTACCTAATAGTCAACATCAGACAAGCAAGTCTGAAAAGAAAAGGTCTAGAGTGATGAAGTGACTTGACCAAGATTAAAATAAACCCCAACTTGAAATCAGCACTTGTAATTCCCAGCAGAAGGAGCCTGCCCAGCTGACCAAAAAAGCTCTTGCTTGTTGCTGGCCGAGATCCTCAGCCCAGAGAACAATACAAATGTCTGATTTTAAAGAAATTAATTTTGTAAAGCTTGTCTTGGTATTTTTACATCTGCATGAGCACTGGTGGCTTAGAGAGAAGTAAACCAAACTGAGGGGGAATGCATTTCTACAAGTTTCTCCTCAGTTCTTCTCTTTTGGGAAGATCAGTCTCTGAAAAATACAGGCCTTGCATGATGTGGTTTTAGGATCAGGCTTTGTAGATGCTAAATGTGCCACAGGGTTGTCATTCCTGAACAGTGTCTGTAGAACAGAAGCAGGGTAAAAATGTGTGGTTAGTGCTTTAATGGCAACTCACTGTGTGAGTGAACTGAAGAGCCTAACTCCTTTCAAGGGATGAGGTGGTGTCAGCAATGCTGCTGGCAGTTCCCTCTGTCCCTTGGAAGCTGCCTTCTACTCAAAACTAGGGAAACTCGAGAGGCACAAATTGGAGTGAAGAGAGGCTTCAAGTGCTGATGAGGAACACAGTTCAGTGTCATGTCTTGGGGTCTTCTGGTTTGCTTAGAAAGAAAAGTGCTGACTCTGGAGGTGCCAGCATGGTGAACAGCCTGAGGCTTCTTGACTTTTGTTCTCTCTTGTGGCATTGCAGTTGATTTCCATGTCATCTGAAGTCCAGCATGGTACAAACCATACCAGCCAGGCACTGACTGGTATTGTCTACAGCTTAGCTAAATGTGCCCACTGTAACTGTCTAGGCAGCTCCAGCAGCCTGTGTTAGCAAAGGTGTTTCCCTTCCAACCCCATAACATCCTGTGTTCTTTGGGCCAAGGTGAGACTGGCTTCTTGTCTGCATCCAACAAGGACACCTGTGATTGACTGATACCTAACATAGTGTCCTGGGTACCTACTTGTCACCCAAACTCCTCTTTCACATGTGTGTGGTATTTCCAGAGCAGACTCTGCTTTCCTGTGGAGGAAGTTTCTGGGTCAGTAGCTCTTGCACGGCTGGTTCTGAGGGTGTGTTTACCACACACTTCCTAGGCTGACAGCTCCTGTGACAAACCTTTACCTGAAATTTAAGAGACAAAACCACAATGTTTGTTACAAATGGTTGAGCCTGTCCAATTCAGTCCATATAGTTCCCAGTCTGACATGGTCAAGTTATCAAATCGGTGCTTTTAGAGGCTGGATTCATTTTGTTTGTGACTAGGCAGTCCTGGAGACACAAGCTGTCAATAATCAACCAGAGGATATCTTATCTATTTTTTTTTCCCTTGGCTAAACACATTGTGAGGGCTAACACACCATGAATAACAGATAGTAATAAAAAAAACCACATCCCCTGTAAATCTGTCCCAGCTGTTAGTAGGCTGAATTTATGACAGCAATATATAATTGACTGTTTTCAAGAAGAGAGTTACAAAAACACTGTGTTAGAAGTTGTGTATCTAGCAAGAGATCTCTGTTTTCTGGCCTGTAAGAGTCCATCTGGAAATGGAGAAATGTGGAAGGCGATGTGGACAGAGATGTAAGGGTTCCTTTTTGTTTTAACCCACGGCTGTGCTGCTGTGTTAACTGTCTAACCTGAGACAATCAACAGGAAATGGATTTGCAATCTCCGTTTTGTGCAGTGTCTCTCTGCTAAAAGCAGTGCTTGAGAAGTCTGTTTCTGCTCTTGCTAACCTCCATCTATTGCTCTTCAGATGTTGTTTGTTTAAGTGTATATCATGGAATGCAGAAAACTGATTTGCTGTAGTGGTTGAGATGTTAGTTGTTGTACCTCTTTCTGTGTACCTACTCTTCTGTTAAGGGAACCTGAGTTCCTGTTAATTTCCGCTTGAATTAGGACTTGAGTTCAGCCTTCTGTTTATCTGTGTGATGTCAGGCCTCATTCTGTTGGCTGCTGGAGCTCTTGGGTTTCAGCTATTTTCCTTCTTTTCCAAAGTTTTGCATTCTGCCTGTTTCAGGGCCCTGGCAAACCACAGGTCAGCACTTTTCTGCCCTCAAATATCTTCAATAAAAACAATACTTTGAATAAATGACGAGAAACAGCTTTCATTTATGTTTTGGTGTGTTAGAATATAGGATCCGTTTTTGAGGTGATCCTCTGTGCAGCAGTGATAGCTGCTCTTTTTTACATAACAAGGTGACTTTACTAGCTAGAGAACAAATGAATACTGCGAGGGTCCTGCTGAAAGACTGAGCATCAGAAATTGTTTCATTAAAAAGAAGCTTGCATGGCAAAACGGTCCTGTGGCATCACATTTGGACTGCGTGTTAAGATTTTAGGCTGACAAATATTTCTTCATGTTACTAACGATCTTGGAGCCAGGTGTCTGAAATGCCTCTTCAGAGTCTCAGAGCTTGGTGGATTTCAGTTGTTGAGGTGACTTTTGCATCCAAGCAACGTTATTGATACAAATAATGTAAAAGTTCAGGTAAGGGTAATCAAATTGTATGCCTCAGGCTGTGAGATGGTATCTACAGGGTTTGGGAAAGTGAGCTCCACAGCGTTTGCCACTGGGGTTGGTGGGCAGCCAGGCTTTGCCATTGATTCGCCTATCAGACTATCAGGGAAGGAAAGTTCCATTCAGCATTAATAACAGTAACAAAATCCATTGCTCAGCTGTTTTTCTTTTGCTTTCTTAAAAGCATTGTGTCTTGAGGATGGCTGAGAGCAGCAGGTTACAGAATTCATTCTGTTCTTTGAGCTTTCTGCTCTTAGCCCTCCAGTGTTTTTAAAGTCTCTTGAGATGGGTTAGGCATCCCAGAAGAGCAATTTCTGTGGGCATGCAAGCCTTTTCCATCTTTGACTCAGGCTTGTGGTTTTATGGGAGAAGATCTTTCCTGCCAGAGTGCTCTGGCCAGTATGATATTTGACTAACAATGAAGATATATTAAAACCATGCCCTGGAGAAATGACTGCTGAAACAAACTGTCAGGCCAGTGTAAGACTTCCTGTCATCTGAGGGGATCTGGGCAAAATCTACAGCCACCAAATAGCAGATTTATACCCAGTGCTGTTGCAGCTGCAGTAAATCTCATGTCAGCTGTAACATGCCAAAGGCAAAGCTTTTCAGGCAGTTGCAAAAATGGCTTTGAATGTGGTAGGGCAGGCAGCCTTCACCAATCCCAGGCAAACTATTAGGAGCTATGGAAACCTTTGGAAGTCAAGAAGGATTTGATAGGGTCAAGTAGCACCAAAATATTTTATTGGACTGGGCTGCAGAAGGGAGATGGGTTTCTCACCAGGTTTACCTCCAGTGCTCGTATTTGATTTGGTCTTTGTTTTCTTTGTTTGTTGGGATTATTTTTGTTGTTGTTTTTTGCTTGTTTGTTTTTCCCCTCCAAATGCATTCTGAATGTTTCACTTAGGTTTTCAAACAGAGGTAAAGGATCAAATACCACTTCAGCTTCAGACTGTAGGTTAAAAAATGGCCATTCCTCCCTTATCCATCGCTAAAAGCTCACTTGTAGTTAACTAGAATATGTTGCAGTGCTGCAGGCTTCTGCACCTCAGGCTTCCAGGTGTATTTTACTTGAATGTGCAGACCTGAGGCTTTTTAGTCTGGTGAAGATAAGACTTAGAGGGGATCTAATAAATGTTTATAAATATCTGAGGGCTAGGTGTTGAGAGAGGCAACAGGCTCTTCTCAGTTGCACTCTGTGATAAGACAAGGGGCAATGGATATAAACTACAGCACAGAAACTTCCACCTCTACATGAGAAGGAACTTCTTTACTGTAAGGGTCACAGAGCACTGGAACAGGCTCCCCAGAGAGGTTGTGGAGTCTCCTTCTCTGAATACTTTCAAGACCCATCTGGATGTGTTCCTGTGTGACCTGCACTAGATTATGGTCCTGCTCTGGCAGGGGTGTTGGACTCAATCATTCGTGGAGGTCCCTTCTGACCTCTAACATCCTGTGCTCCACTCCCCTCCGGTGCTGGCTGTTAGAAGCAATTTGATTTCAAGGGAAGGAAGAGACCCTCACCTTCCCTCATGCAGGAAAGCTACAAGTGCTATGAGGTTTGAGTCTCTTGGCTTGATGATTTTTATTGCTGGTTTCATGACTCACTAGTTCTTATCAAACCGATTTCCAGTAATAAACAGCAGGAGGAAAAAAAAAGTGTGTCATGCTGCTAATGTGATAAGTGAAGGGACCGATGACCCTCGCTGACAGGAGCGCTGAGCCAGCCCTGTTGCAAAAGAGGTGGCTCATCCTGTTACGTAGCATCCCGCTACCAGGAACTCGGGGCAGAAGGCAGATGAGAGAAAGCGTAGAAGGAAGATAAAAGGATGAGTGACTCTGGGCCTTGAGTCAGGCAGGCATGTGGACCGCTCCCACTCCACCACAGGCCACCTGGCACAGGCATATCTGAAAGCAGGAGGATGTCTCACACCCAGCCTACTCTGGGCTGTAGGGCTGAGCTTGTGTGCCCATCACAGCTGTGCTGGAGCCCAGTCTCTTTGGTTCAGTGGTCTGGGCTACCAAACACACCCACAACCTGCTATCTGTCTTTCTGATAAGAAAGGGCAGTAGATTAGCACCAAGGCTGAGTGTGGTGACAGGGTTGTTTCTATGCATCTTCAGCATCTTTCTGAGAGTCTTCAGGCCTCCCTTAGGAGAGAAGACTTTGGTCTGTACTCAAGTACAAGAGTTCGGATTGTGGCATGTGAAGCGCCTGCCACTGCCTTGCCATTTTGGGGCCAAGACAGCAGTGCAGCCGTAGTGCAGCTGTTGCATGGTCATTTGCATAATGAGATGAAGCTTTTAGAAAGCACTCAGTGAAAGTAAATGTGAAACTGAACTCTGACTTCACAAGTTCAGCAGCCTAAGGCTGAGCTGTAGATGTGGAAGAGCCGGAACACAAAATTGGTAAAGCAATACAGATGCCTGGGTTTGGGCTGTCAGGTAGATTCTCATGTTGTTATTAGAAGCCCTACCTCCAGCTGGGTTTTTCTTGTCCTCTGTTCTTTATGATGCCTGTTTCAAGTCTCTGCTGGAATATCACAGGATGTTAGGAGTTGGAAGGGACCCAAGGAAATTATCAAGTCCAACCCCCCTGCCAGAGCAGGACAATACTATCTAACACAGATAACAGAGGAATACATCCAGACAGGCCTTGAAAATCTCCATAGAGGAAGACCCCACGACCTAATATGTCACAGAATCAAAGAATGCCAGGTTGGAAAGGACCCCAGGAATTGTCTATGTCCTTGGTTGAAAAGATAAAACAGCCAACCGGGATGGTGTCTTCACCTCCAGGTGGCTCATATAAGCTGGTTTCTCCATGTAAAGTCTCTGCCAACAGTTCACAGGTCCAGGGCAGCTCTTGAAGCTGGGCTGTGCTCCCTGTCACACTCAGACTTCCACGTAGTCACTTGCTTTTCTCGTCCCTCTGCATGACATGCTATCACAAGACATCTTATCAAAGTTAGCACTGCCTTGAAGAGAGCTAATTGATGTGATAAGGCCTTATTACTCATTTCTCAATCTGTACCAGCACTTCTTGCTCAAAAATAAGATCACAGTAATCAAAAACCTGGAGGACAGTCACCTTGGATAGTGTTGTCCTCCTGAAAATGGGGTACGTGACACAAATCTCTATCAGGATGGCATTTGACAGGGAACAAAGCTCTTGTACTCCTACTAGCATATACTGAGTATTTAATGTTCTTATTTTGTGGAGTTTATTATTTTAATGAACCACCACGATTATGCAGCTGCACTGCTCAGAAATAAAGAAAGGGACATTGCCTGGCCCTGAGTGAAATCTCAGTGGTGGCTGAAACTGAGCTGGTAAAGCAGCTCTGCTGTTGCTATCTAGTACAGAAAGGACTGGGCTTAATGGGAAAAGCTGGCAGGTTGTCCTGACAATAGCAACTCTCAGAACCTTAATTGTAGATGGTTTGTTTTTATGAACAAGCCAGATCTCTCTAGTTCCCCTTTAAAAACAAGTGGTTTAATTAGGTTGTCTATTTATGGTGAGATGTGTATCTAAAGTGAAGGGCATTTCTTCATCATCTTCCACCTTGCTAATGAAAAGCGCAGCTACAATAAATTGCCTGCCTTGGGAGAAGTGTCCTATCTCCATACATTTTTTGGTTTGATGTCCTTAAACCCGACTTCACTTGTCCTTGTGTGGTTATTTTTTCCCACCTGCACAATATCTTGGATAAGGCTGGGACAAAGGGAGGGGGAAAATGTATAATTTCTCATTTGCTGTGAACTGGAATAAACCTTTAAGAGGCAACACATTTAGTGGCTGTTTGGTCCATGGTAGCAAGCAGTGCATTTGAGGGCATATAACCATATGCTTATCAGCTGCTATGGATTTGGGGTTTTCAGGAGTGGAACAGATGACCTGGTGTGGTATCACTGGAGCTTTTCAAAGAGCAGGTTAGGGAGACTGGAAAGATACGGTTATGATTGATCAAGCCTGGGGCGAGGTAGTGCAGGGCACTGAGTTTGAGTGCCATTCCTCTACTCTTGTTCCAGGGATCTGGCTTGGCGTGCTGCAGACTGAGACAGGCAAGCAGTGACATGACAACCATCAGCTAGTTTTATATGTGAGGATGCTGAGGAAGGCAGGGATGCTGACAGGCTGACTGCATCTCTGATGGCACACTGGAACTTGCTTCTCCTTACCCCTTCATTCATGAGTAAGGAGCCAAAGGAGCTTTCTGAAGGAGCTTCCCAGTCACTGTGGTCTTGCAGGCTGTACTTTGAGTCTTGTTGTCTCTAATCCCCTCTCGTTTCCTTCCTAAAAAGGGAATTGTGGCTATACTGAGCCAGGCAAGAGACCCATCTAGTGCATTACTGGCTCTTGACCTTGGCTACAGTGTGTAAATCAAGTGCGTGGTGACATTTCCTTCTGGAATGTGCTCCCTTCTCCAGTGTAGAAGTGTCCTGTGCTTAATAGCTTCCAATGGCTTTTCTGAGAATTTGTCAAATTGTTTCCTGAACCCTTGGTAAGCTCTTGATATTGTTGGCATCTGCTGGCAATGAGAAGTTTTGTAGGTTGTGGTTGAAGTCATCTGTGATACTTTTTTGTCCTGACACTGGGTCGGATTCTGAAAGCTTTAATCAGCCTTGTCTTCTAGCAAAGCCTGTACTTTTGAAGCTCCTCATAAGGAGGTCTTTCTTCTTCTGTGTTAGGAAAAGGTGAAGTCCACAATGTCAGTTAGGAGAATGGTGTGTTTAAAAGCAGAGGTATGAGTTAGCAGCACAGGAACATTCAGATAAGATTTTGCCACGTGCAGGTATATTGCAGAGGTTTTGTAAGTCACTGCTGTATTTCACCAGCTCTGTTTACTTAAATGTACAAGTTCTCATATGAAAAATGAATTTCAAAGGCCTCCCTATCTGATCAGTAATTGAAAGAGATGTCTGTGAGAGGGCTTTTGCACTCAAGCAGATGTAGGGTTTAAGTAATGACATCCTCATGACCTCCTCAGAAAGGTTGTAACAGTGTGGTTGTTCTTGCTCTGTCCTGGCTTCCCAAAAATCTTGTTAAGATGCTGGATTGTTCTGACTTTGGATTTTTCTTTCCTTCTCTCTGTTAAGGAGCAAGTTCCCAGGGTAGTGCCTTCTCAGATGTTCAGCAGAGACTGTGACCAGAACTGGGCCACCCAGGCAATAGGGCATCTTCCAATTGAAAAAGTGGGGAAATATGTCCATTTTAGCAGCCTGGGAGGCTTTGCCCTGGCTCTGTGACTGGGATCTACACAGTTCAGCTTGATGCCTGGAATGGGGGTCTGCAAGCAGGCTGTTCTCCCTTTCGAGAAAAGGGGATGCCATCATCCTCTCTGGGCAAGGTGCTGAAAGCCAAACGTTGTATCTGTATGCAGCTGCTCTAGAAAATAACACAACCTACTATTATTATTAATAATTTCTGGATGAGGCAAATGGCAGGTGGCTTTAAAGCCCCAGTTCAGAATTAGGTACAGAAATTACAGCAGTGCTTAAATTTTTTAGACTCCCAAGTTCTGTTTTCAGAAACTACTTAGGGCTCCTCTGTGCCTGATTACACTTGGCCGTTAGGGAACCAAATGCTTCAGGCAAACACTGTTTTCTTGCTTCACCCTGCTGCTTCTGCAAAATCACACTCCCAGTCTCCACTGGGCCAGGCTGGAGTCTGTCCCACGAAGGAAGTCAGGAAGAAGCTGGGGTCCTTGCGCTTGGTCCAAGTCTGACCAATGCGCCTTTTATTTCCCGAGCGACAAATAGGTACCTAAAGAGTGGCCCTTTAAAGTAACCCACTAAGTCATGACTCTTGCCTACGCAGTACTCACAGGGACAAAAGCACGTTTCATAATTGCTTGTCCAGATAAACAAGTGTCAAGCTTGTGCTGTGAATTAGTTGTGGTGACTTAAGTTAGCCTTCATTATCAGCAGAAGCACACTTGTTATTTGAGCTCTCAGAAGAACGCCCGGGCTGCTGCTTTGCTCACTTGGTTAAGTAACATAGAATCATAGAATAGTTTAGGTTGGAAGGGACATCAGAGCTCATAAAGTTCCAGCCCCCTGCCATAGGCAAGAACACCTCGCACTAGAACTGGTTGCTCAAAGCCTCATTCAACCTGGCCTTGAACACCTTCAGGGAGGGAGCAGCCACAACTTCCCTGGGCAACCTGTGCCAGTGTCTCACCACCCTCACTGTAAAGAGCTGGTACCTAACATCTGGTTTGAATCTCCCCTCTTCCAGTTTAAACGTATTACTCCTTGTCCTGTCATTACAACAGTCCCTCCCCAGCCTTCCTTTAGGTCCCCTTCAGATACTGGAAGGCTACTATAAGGTCTCCTTGAAGCCTTTTCTTCTCCAGGCTGCAGCCTGCTGGCTCATGTTGAGCTTTTCATCAACCCAGACCCCCAGGTACTTTTCACATATGTGATAAGATTTTCCTTGTGTCAGGTATTAATTAGTATCACCTAAAAAAACATCTTTTGGTTTAAAAAAAACAAATAAGTATCGAGGAAGCTTCTTAAATGCCAGTGGAGGTCAGTCAGTTTAAACCAGCTCTGGTCCTGAAGCTGGAAATGACTGTTAGCTCTACTTTAAGATGCTGGTTAATTATGGGAGAGTCACATCTCTCTCTCAAAACTAAAGAAATTAAAAAATGAAGTCTGCATTGAGTGATCCAAAATTGCAGTGTATTAAGACACTGATGCTGAATAGCGCAAAGATCTCAAACTAAAACCCAAGGTTCTGGCAGCCTTCCTCTTATCTTCAGTGAGGAAATAGCTCACAGCCTGTGAACAGGCTGCTGTAGTCATTTGAGGGTGGTTTGCAAAATGCTGAATGAGAAAAATAAGGACCTTCAAGTAGGTTTTTCACCAGGAGGATATCTGAGCTATCACCTTTACTAGTAAATCCTTGCAGTATATACATGGAAGTGACTGCCTTAGCCCAGTGTCCTGGCTCAAATGTACCTGCTGATAAAGGTATTGAGACTTGTGAATGAATGGGACATAAAACTGCAGTCTTCTTAAAGGCCCCAGTACTTTAAAAGTTCACCATCTTCTTCCTTGTGTCAGTGGAGCTGCATAAGTGAAAAAATTCTTGCTGGATAGTGTATTACCTCGATGCAAACAGTTGTGTTAGCTTCAGGAGGCCTAAGATCAAGCTCGATGTTGAAAGAAAAGGTCTGTAATTGTTACAGATGCAGTTCATGCTTCTGCAAAAGGTCAGTCTTAACTTGCCTGTTGAAAAAAATCTCCAAGTCTAGAAGCAGGGTCAGTCTAAATGGGTTCTCCCTGCCTGCTGGAGGTAATTCCTTTTTGGCCAACAAAACACCACTGCCCCCTCTGATCCAGCTGGTGAATGGACAGTTACACAGTGCGGCTCTTGCTCTGCATTATAACCCTAAACTGTCATGTAGCACTTTCTGTTCATTGATCTTCAACTGCTTAGCAGAAGTACATTTCATTGTTTTACCTATAGGTAAGAAACAGCTTTCATTGTAAAAGTTTACCTGTGGAAGATGGGGCCCAAGGGAAAATCAATTTACAGATGCAGATTTCAGCATGGGATAACTGACCTGCTCCAAACCACACAGGTGACATGCTAGAGGAGATCTGGCCCTGCTCCAGAGCCACTGCTTGCAGACTTGCTCCAGCCTTCTGTCTCTCTGCCCCTCCTGCCCTTTTTCCTCTCTCATTGCAGTACTGTAGTAACATGCTCTTGGAGCAGATCCATCAGCTAGGGAGAGGCTCACAGCTTGCTGTACCAGAGCCTCTGCCAAGTGGCTCCATTAAGAATTGCTTTCATGATTACAGTGCTTATGCAAGCGGGGAGCAGGCTTTTGGGAGGATGTTTATATTGCACAGATCCTTTATCTGGCTTGGCTATCTCCTCATTACCTGCATCGAAGAATTTTCTTCCTTAGTGGCCAATAAAACTAAATTGCTAAATCCAGCTTTGTGTAACCCTATTTACCTTTTGTACCAGATTAACCTTTATCATATTTGCAAGTGTGTTGGGAAAGTAACATAAACAGAGAGGTAGGTGGTGGAGGCAAAGGCTAGCCTGAGAGAGCCAGCAGTGCCCTGTTTGGCAAGGGCCCACAGATAAGCAGAGGCTTGTGCCAGGCAGGGAGTTGCAGAGAAGCTATTGCTGAGCTTGTGCTGATCAACATGATAGTCGTAGGAGTCTTCCATGCCTTCCCTGGGTTAGCAGAAATGGCTAGGATTAAGGTGAACAGTGAGGGGGGCAAACACTGCAGAGGTTATTGGTGGGGAAAGGAGTGCTTAGGGCTGCCGTCTGTGGGCAACTGCCCTAGATGACTTGGCAGTTGGGTTGGTGCCAGCCTAATGCTAGCACGCTCTTCCCAAACCATGCCCAAAGTGCTGTCACCATGTGGCCATGCTCAGCCCACACGTGGGGAATATCCCAGAGTCTTCTGTGCCAAGATACTTGGAAGATCTGTATTCTGTGAGCTATGAATGGACTTTTGGTGGCAGGGATGTTGGCTACTGGCTGAGGAAGATGTGGCAGAGGCCCAGGGGTGGAATGATGGTGTGCCCCCTATTTTTGCTAGTGTGCCCTGGCTACTAGGAACTGAAGGGCTTCTAAAAGTTTAAGGGAAGGAGCTTCCGTTTCTCTCCGAGCCTGCTCTGTGGGGCTCCAGTGCATCAGGTCTGGTCTCTTGGTTACACAGCACAATGGGAGCTGGGCCAGTCTCTTTCTCCAGGAGGAAAAATAAGGTAAAAAAATTGCCTTGTGAATGTTTGCCATATGAACAAAATAATCACTACCTGGACAAATGACCCCTTCCTCCCCCACTGCAAAATGTGTTCTTATGTCTTTTGCCTGCTGTCTACAGAACTCCACAACAGTTACAGCCCTGGCAAAGGCTTCTAGGCTACATCAGTCTTACCAGTGGATGTCATGATCTTACTTCTAGATGTGTTTCCTAGAAAGTGTGGCTGTCCAGTTTGCAGCAGACTCTAACTGCTACATCACAGAAAATGCAAACACAGTGGAAATTTTACTGTCCTGGACTTTGCGACTCTTTCAGAGCAGCAGCCAAGCAGATAATCCCATTTTCTCATACCTGTGACTTTGTCCTTTCTGTCCTGAGATGAATTTGATCATGGTGCTTCTGTGTGTGTAGTGACAACTTTTCAGATGCCTCTGAGGACAAGCATTGGGAGGGTATTGAAGAGCAGAATAATAATGGTAGTGACCCCCATCTGTTGATGAACAGGGAATGGTTAATACCTCCAGAGACAGGATATTGACAGGATGAGGTCTGGATTTTGGGTTGACTGGGGAAATGGTAAAATCATGTATAAGAGACAAGGCTCAGTTCTGAACCTGGGCTGACAAAACTCCTCTTAACTTTATGAATTCAAGGTGCTGATGATCTTCTCTCCCTTTTCCTTCACTTTGGCCTAATAATAGTTAACCCTCTGAAGGCAGAGAAAGACTCCTGTTGAATGTAATGGACCAGTTGTGTAGGCTGGATTTGCAGCAGCTCGTTTCACCCCTGTTTTCTTCAATATTTGGAATAAGCTTTATTTTGCCAGTTTCCCAGGATAGGAGGACCTGAGAAAATTCAGAGCAGCACAGGCAGCATGGCTGTGAGTCATGCAGTGCATGAAGCCTTTGTCCAGTCATCCCAGACTTTCCACAGGCTTTTGAGCAGACAGCTTGTGCTGTGCAACTTAAGCAGAGAAGTAAGTTGCTGACAGGATTCCGCTGTGGCCATCTGTCATAGACACAGCTCCCTTTCCTCCATGATGGCTGACCTGTTCAGGTGGGATCTGCAAACCTGGCCAGTCCTTTTGGGCTTGGGACCTGCTCTGAGTGGATATCTGGGACAGATGCTAGGCAAGGACTCTTCCTTGTTGCTTTCCAAGATTGCACTCACACTGACAGGACGTAAAACACAGACGGCAGAGGAGTTATGCCAAAATTCAAATGGACTCTCACCTTACTCTTGTTTATGCCTCTCACCTGCTTCCTTCACCTGCTGACTCAGTATTTTCAGGTGCATCCTGAAACAGACAATGCTTCTGGTCCGAGACTGCCACAGATCTGAAAGTTCTTTGTCTGTCCAGGCTTGAGTTCCCACTGGCACTGTGGCTTAAATGACACTGACACTGGCAGAACTGCTTCTGCCACTCTGCAGGAACTCTCCTGCACTTCACTGTAAATGACCACAAGGAATGAACAGTTTGGAATTGTATCTCTGCTCCTACTTAGCTGGTATCTGTATTCAACTCACATGCCTATGAAGTCAATAGGCAAAACTCTTGCTATTGCCTCAGACACCAGGATTTGTGAGGGAAAAGGCTATGAATATATGATCCATTCTCAGATCTTTCTTCTGACAGTCTTCCCAGATGGCACATCCTGGTGCAGGCATTGAGAGGGAGATTAGGAGGAACTGGTGATACCATGCAGAGGTGACTCCTTAAAGGACCAACAGGCAAATAAGAGGAGCTCTGTCAACAGTGTAACAGAGCAGGATGTGGAAAGTAGAGTTTGTATCATCTTTTTTTGTGTAGCTGAGAACAGGACAGGATGCTCTGAAAAACCTATAGTAAGTTTATAATTTTTCTCCACTTTTTCTTGGATGCTTTCCAAGCTGTTTGTATCTTGATTGTAATTGGTCTACAGCAGGGGAATGGAATTTGTCCTGAACCTTCATTTCCCTTTTCTTACAGTCTACCAATCTTTCCTCTTCTGTCACACAGAGATAAATATTGGTTTCAGAATTAAAGACCATGCTAGGACTAGACTTTCTATTTTGTCTTAATAATTTTACACAGTTTATTTCATATGATGAAATTAATAAACATCTCTCATCTCTGTGTGGCATGTGTAGGAAACAAAGCCCTTCAGACAGTCACAGCTGTGCTGTGCACCCCTCAGCTTGGGTAGCATCTTACTGAGCCTGCCTTCTCCTAACAAAGTACAACTCTACAACTACCTGAAAGGAGGTTGTAGCCAGGTGGGAATTGGTCTTTTCCCTCAGGCACCCAATGACAGAACAAGAGGACACAGCCTCGAGCTGCACCAGGGCAGGTTTAGGCTGGGTGTTAGGAAGAAGTTCTTCACAGAAATAGTGATTGGCCATTGGAATGGGCTGCCCAGGGAGGAAGTGGAGTCACTATCCCTGGAGGTGTTTAAAAGGAGACTGAATGAGTGCCAAGGCTTAGTTAATTATAAGGTGTAAGGTGATAGGTTGAGCTCAATGCATCTTGAAGGTCTTTTCCAACCTGGTTAATCCTGTGATTCTGTACTCTGCTAAAGACCAGACAGAGACCTGACAGGCTCGGGAAAGTCTGTTTAACTCCGTCTCCTAAATCACTGTTCTGTGATTAAAAACTTCCACAATTTATCTGTTAAAAGTAGCAGCCCAGCAAAAGTTTTGGCAGGTTGAAGTTGATTTGAGGAGAGAGGGAGAGCTCTGCTTCTCACTAGAGACATACTGTAGCTTTTAGTACTTCCCCAGATTTTTCTTTCTCCGCCAAATTTTGCCAGCAGCTACTTCTACTCAATATTTTATAAAGAAAATGCTTCGTGGTGGCTTTAGAAGAGCTGTGTTTAACAGGAGCAATCTGTAGTCAAGTCAGCCCATCACAGGCTCTGCCCAGTTTCACTGCCCTTCTCTGAGCGGGGAAAGAATCACAAACCTCTTCTTGAGAGGTTCTCATCATCTGATCTTAAACATGTAACTGTACTGGAGGCATGTTCTTCCTCTGGCCACAATGCCTGCCTTCTGCAGTCATCCTAGACTTCCAGGGAGCTGAATGAACTCTTGAAGTTATTCTGGTCTTTCTGCTGACTAGGAAGAATGTAGGAAGTTAGAGGTCCTGCACGATTTGCTGACAAGGACAGAATTTGTCCCCTTATTCCAGATGGAGCCCCTGTTTGACCCTAAAAGATGACAGGTCCTCACTCAGAACAAGCAGTTTGGGAAGATACTTGGATTATTTCTCCTCCCCAGTAGTTCCCAGGCAATATGATGCTCTCTTTGAAAGAAAGAGGAGCCTGAAACAAAAGGTGAGGTTATGCTGCCAAAGGACTGTGCTGAACCCGTGCTCAGAAGCTGTGCAACAGGCTGTCTTGGGAACACCACTCTCACCTTGGTCATGAATGCTTTTCCTGATCTTTTTCCAAAGTCCTGATATGCACAGAGTCCTTGTCTGCCTTCTCCTTTCACAGGCAGGATGTGACCTTCTCTTCCAGCCTCTCCTAGCCTGGGCTAGACCAGCTTTCCTTGTGGAGTGCATGCTCCATTATCCCGTGGTGAAAAGTTTGCCTTGCTCCCAGGCAATGGTATTTGACTTTGGTAGTTAGAGTCCTGAGCTCTGCTTCCTGCTGCATTGCTGCAACAGCTCATTCTGTCAAATGTATCTTATCCAAACAAAAAGGTGCTGAGGGATGTCCCTGCTCACTGCAGGGGGATTGGACTAGATGATCTTCAGAGGTCCCTTCTAACCCAAGTGATTCTATGGTAAATTCAAAGTAGTCCATGGCAAATGAGTCATCTCCAAGAGAATGCCCCATGAGGCTGGTGACTCCTCTCTTTTCTCAGAGGACTTCCTGTTCTACCTGTGTTCTTTCACCCTGAAAAATCAAATCCCTTTCAGAGAAAGTGGAATGGTGGTTACAGGCAGCATGAAACAGAACTCGCAGTGTTGGAGAGAGGGAAGCTGTTTAGCTGTCTTGATATGTTGCCATAAAGTTATTTATGCTTCCTGCTGTTTATCTTAGGACTAAATGAGATAATTAAGTGTATACAGAGATAGAACTCCATTCATCTGAGGTACTCAGTATCTTGGAAGTGGTGTTGTGGCTGCTTTGCAGACAAGCCAGTCTTTCTCCCTTCTTTGTTTTAAGTGTTTTGCTTCTGGCATGAGTCATATGTAGAGCTCTACCTGACCTTAACTGGGGACAGAAACAAACTATGTTGCCCAAGATCCCAGGATGAATCCATGACACCAGAGCAGAGCCCTGGGCTGTGAAGCCCTGTTCCTCACCCCTCCCCCTCTCATTCCTGACTCTGATGTTTCCATACCCTTTCACACACAGTCCACTATCTTCTTTTTCTTCTGCCTGTTTTTCAAAGTGAGTGCCAAGAGATGTACTGCACGAGGTAGCTAATTCATCTGTGAGAAAAGCTGCAAGTGATCTATCTGTAAGAGCACAGGAGAACACTGAAAATGTCTCATTATTTCTTGTCTCCTTTGTAAGTTCTTGGTTTTCCACAGCAGGACCAGAGACATGCTACTGAGCAATCACACTGTCACTGTCATAGACTACTGCACATTACAACATATTTCTGACCTCAAGAGTCAGGAAATCCCTGTGGGATAGTGCTAATATACTCTGGGAGTGCATGAGGCACTGTGGTAAACCCTCAGAGCAGAATCCTGTCTTCTAGGCAAGGCAGGGACTCTTGCTTTTTCCAGGCCCTATTTCTACAACTCTGTCCCTGTACCTTGAACAATTAGTTTCTCTGTTTGGGCAGTTCCAGCTCTTCTTCATCAGAAATCTTTAAAAACTCATGGAAATTAAACTCTCTTGATGAGTTCCCAGCCCTCACAGTAATCAACTTCAGTTCTTGAGCTTCCCACACCCTTCAAGGTGTTTGGTTGTTCACTTGGTCAGCAGAGTATTGCCATTTAGTGGCACACTGGTGCAAGGTTTGTTCTGTGATGCCCTGCAAGCACCCAGGCTCAGAACCCTGTTGAAGCAAGGTCATCTCTTGAATTGTACTGCTTGAGGAGGTCAGGGTAAAGATACATTAACTCTCCCAATCTAACTGTCTCAGGGATAGGAGCTATGTGTGCATTTCTGGAGAGGAGTAGTGTCTGCCTCGTGAGACAGTGTTAGCCCTTGAAGGTTTGTGTCAGAGTTCTGCATTGTTAGCATTTTTCTTTTTGTAATGTCTGTTGAAGAAAGTTCTTGCAGATAGACTGTCCTGACAGAGTTGAGAGGGTTGATGTCTTTAGGAAGACAGCAACTCCTTTTTTCAGTTGGAAGAAGCTGCAAAGCTGCCACAGGCAGGCTTCATCTCTGGTAGAAAGTAATTCTTACTGAGCCATGGCTGTAGGAACTGCCTGTGCTGACTGATGTGGATGCTTGGAAGCATGCAGAGGCACCAGGAAGCTGCAGTTGTGGGAATACATACATGCATATATATGTGTGTATATATAGGTATATGTGCAGTTTAAGCACAAATTCAGTCTTTCTAGCAGTGCTGTTAAAGGGAGAACATCTGTAAAATTGCAAGAGACTGTCAAGGCAAATGTGTTCTTCTGAAGTCTTCCATTCCTGTGCAGCCTGCCTTAGATGATCTTGCTTTTGCAAAGGGGTTGAACTCAGTGGTTTTTGGAGATCCCTCCCAGCCCCTAATATTCAGTGATCCTGGGCACAGTGTCTAGAGCCGGTCAAGAAAGGAACGCAGTGCCAATGCTACATGTGCTCACTGCTCTGTAGCTGTGGTGGTTATTATCATGAAAACCTGCTTGCTGATCTACAGAAGCAAGACCTCAGCTCCTTGACTCCTAGAATTTTTCATAAAAACACTTCTGCTGAAAGCAGAGTTGAGATTGATCTGCAGCCTGAAACTTTGACTAGAACATCAAAGTGAGTTTGGAGAGGTTACTTGATAGAACTGATGTTGCAATTTACCTGACTGTCTTCCAGTTCTAGGTATTTCTGACATAGATGTTGTAATCTAATTTTTAAATACACTTATTTCCTCAGTATTTGGTGTTTGGCTTTTTTGTTTTTGTTGGATCCTTCTGAGAAGTCAGCACTTACCTAGGCAGCTTGACATAAATGGTCAGTGAACCATGGCAGTGCTCTTCTATACACTTTGCTATATGGTCACAGGAAATAAGGCCACGATCTAAAGGCTGTCCTGATCAGTATCAGAGTGCAGGAAATGTAAGTAAATGTATTTTTGATGGTTATTATGGCATAGTTAAGGTATTAACAATAGTGTTTTACAAATCACTAAAAATCTACTTGCAGTTCAACAGCAATACTGACATCTTGGTTTGTTCTGTTGGCTTCTGTTGCCTCAGCTTGAGAACCCAGTTCAGCCACCACTGAACTGAAAAGAAACCTTTTGGTTGGACTTGAGTGACCTTTATAGAAGCTACATTTTTGAGACATGCTGGCTGTAGCATTTCTCCCTTGATCAGAGTTTTTTAAAGGCTGGAGATATGGGTGGAAGCTATCACTTAGAGGAAGGCTTCAAGGTCTTCCCCTTTCCCACAGACACAGCTTCCCAAAGAACTCACATTCTCCTGCAGGATGTCTTCTCAGCGCTGCCCACACCTGGTCCTGTTGTGCTCTGAGAAGGGCAAGTCATAGCCTGGAGTGAGATGGTTGCAGGCTGTGCTTATGGTCTTTCTCTCCAAGGCTACCAAGATGATTCTTTCCTATCCAAAAGCAGCCATCCCCTTTGCTTGCTTATACACAACTGTACTGGTCAGGACTTGCCTCTGAGTAATCCTCTTGCCTTTTCTGAAGAGTGTCATCATAAAAAGAGCAATGACACATGGTTTTAATACAAACTACTGAAAAAATGCCTCTAAATTCCAGGACAATTGTTTAAATCTTATTCCTTGGTCTCCACCTGTTTTCAATGGCATACCTCTTGTGTTCCAAAGGAAGAACAGAAGACAAGAGGAGTCAGAGCCTATCTGTTGCCTCTAGCTCACTTCTGCAATGGATGCAGATGAGAAGGCAATCCACACATTCAACCAGCTCCATTTCAAACCATTGTATGTTCCACGTTGAAGAAAATATCACAGGCCATCTGCTTATCAAAGCAATGCTGAAGAGAGCAACTACAGTCTTAGTAGTCTTAGCTGAGAGAAACAGCCTGTTCTTTGTTGTAATTAAGAAGCTGTCCAGTTGGACAGTCTAGAGTTCAAAGACTAATTTCTTCAAAACATCTGTAATCAAAAAACCCCTATCAATCTATTAAATCTCTCTTCAAATGAGAAAATGCTGTGCCAACACCAGCTGGTTCCTCTTTTAAATGGTGTCATCATTGACACTAAAGGTATATTGCAAAAAATGTGGTAATTATGACTGATGCTCTTTATACTCGCTAAGTAACAGCTCTAAAATGTACAGCTGATGCTTCTGGCATAGATTGCATGCACAATAAATGCAAGTGAAAATGGTTTATTAAACAGATAAACAAACTGGAGCGTGGAGAGAGAGTGTGTGTGTGTGTTGGTCAAAAGGAATTGGAACATTAGGCTTCTAAAGCAATAAAATAACCAACCCAGTGGAAAAGTGGAATATTGACATAATAATTGACATAGCTCACTTAAAACTATCATGTCAGCTGCTAAGCATTGTAGTGTCAAAAAAAGACATTCAATTCTTGCCTGAGAAGCCCTGTGCTCCAGTGATGATGGTGATTGTGACTGAACAGAAGCAGCAATGAAATACTATACTAAGAAATACCCCAAATCAATACTTGGAGATATCAAGGGTGTAAAAGACACAGAGATTTCATACATAGGTCTTACAAAAATCCTCTTAGATAATGCTTGTACTGTACAGGGCTGTATTTTTGAATAATATCTGATATTGCTGAACTGTTCATCTGAATACAAGAAAGGTGAGTGCAAAACCCCAGCTATCAGTAATAGGCTGGGGACTGATCTGGTGGAAGGCAGTGAAGGGGAAAAGGATCTGGTGGTCCTAGGTGATGGGAAGTTGACCATGAGCCAGCAATGTGCACTTGTGACCAGGAGGAGCAATGCAATTCTGGGGTGTATTAGAAGGGCTGTGGCTAGTGGGTTGAGAGAGTTCTTCTGCCCTTCTGCCATGGTGAGGCCACATCTGCAGTGCTGTGTCCAATTCTGGGGCCCCCAGTTCAAGAGGGATATGGAACTCCTTCAGAGTGTCCAGCGCAGGGCCACAACGATGATTAAGGGAATGGACCATCTCTCATACAAGGAGAGACTGAGGGAGCTGGGGCTCTTTGGCCTGGAAAAGAGGAAACTGAGAGGTGACCTCACTCAATATTTATAAATATGTACAGGGTGAGCGCCAGGAGGCTGGAGCCAGGCTCTGCTCCATGATGCCTGATGACAGGACAAGGAGCAGTGGGTGGAAGCTGAGGCATAGCAAGTTTCATTTAAATATGAGGAGGAATTTTTTCCCCGTGAGGGTAACAGAACCCTGGAACAGGCTGCCCAAGGGAGTTGTGGAGTCTCCCTCCCTGGAGATATTCAAAACCTGCCTGGATGCATTCCTGTGTGATCTGCTCTAGGTGATCCTGCTCTGGCAGGGGGGTTAGACTGGATGAGCTTTTGAGGTCCCTTCCAGCCCCTAACATTCTATAATTCTATGATTCTTCCATCAGGAAGGTTCTAAAGTTATATAACTCTTATCTCTCTGGACAAGAAGTGCCAGAATAGGTAGAGCTTCAAACCTGCAAAATAAGAGAAGAGCCAAGGTTTAGGGAATGTTTTCCAGAATGTTTGGCTCATCACAAGTCAAATATTTTCAAATGAAACTGTAACTTGATCAAAAAAAATGCAGTGTAGCAGGTCTGAGGGAAGGATACAATTTTGTAATGGTGGTGAAAAGTACAGGTTAAAGACCATGGCCATTGCCACAGAAAGGAATATGGCCTTTTAGGAGGTACTTAGCCCTAAGAGTGATTTTAGTAGATCAATATGAAGTTCTACGTCAGTGGAATTGAGAAAGCCTTGGAAAAAAAGTGGTGCTGCTAAAGTGCATTTGCTGTTTACAAAATAGAGCTAATCTTAGTGAGTGGGAGCAGTCGATATTGTGCATAGTGATGAAGAGTAAAAGGAGAAGCTGTTTGTATTTCACAACTACGCTGTGGCTGTGTTAAAAGAAAATGTGAACCTTACAGAAGGAAGTGAGCAAAACAAAGAATATTGAGCACATTCATTTCCACCTGCTTCTAGGAAAGTATGGGGTTGATACAAAATAATTTAAAGCAGTTTTGTGTGGTGTACCTACTGAGCACCTGGCCTATTCAATTTATAGCTGTAAAATACAATCCACTTAATGTTTTCATTACAGTCTTGTGTTAGACTGAAATCTCTAAGGGTTGATCAAAAAAATGGGGAATGAAAATGCTCAGCCCTTTCCCTTTCTCTGAGGATCCTACTCCTCTTTCTTCTCCCATCTCTTGTCTTTGTTGGTGTAAAATGTCTGTGTTTTGTCAGGTCTAGCTGAATCCCAAGGGAAGTTTGCAGAAAAGCCTGACCTTTGTAGGAGGCTGGTTTAAGTGGCTAGTTGCTTGCAAGTCTGGTGAAGAGTGTGGTGGTCATGGTAGTTGTTCCTGTGCTGTTAGGAGTGCATGAGGACACTAGAATTGGACAAAAGTTTTGCAGACTCCCATGGCAAGGGAATGGGCTGCTTGTAAGGAACATCCCAGCTGTCATCAAATGTTAAATACCGTGTGAGATAGCTAGGGAGGATGGGTTACTTAGTGTAGGTGAGGGTAGGTACACCTCTCCTGGAAGTCAGAGTTGGGTAGAGGAAAAAACCAGTCTGATGCAAGGCTCAGGCAGAAGTTGCTCTAACTCCATTGTCATTTTGATGATCCCTTGTTATTGTAGGGGCCTAGGCTAGGTGTGAGCAGTACCGTTTGTCTCTCCTGCTCCCTCCTTATGGCACACTGTAGATACTGTCTGCTCTGTTACATGTGCTCAGCTCCCTGTGAAGCCGTGGAAGTGCCTGGGCATATAGTAGAAGAGTCCTGGGACAGATGCTTTGTGGGCGCTAGTAGAGGGCAAGCTTTTCTCTAAGTCTTCCTGCAGTCTTACAGATGGCTTCTGCACCAGCTAGCATGGTCACTCATGCTCTTCCTTGGCAGCTTTAACCTCTTTCTGCTTTTGTTGTTCACGGTGATGAGGGCTCTAGTCGTGGGCATTCACAACTGTGCACGTGGCTTGAGTGATGCTTGCAGCCTGCGTCTTCAACACTACTTCTCAAGGTTGCCCTGCCTGGCCTTCTGATGCTCCCTTCTTATGGAAAGTGTGTGAGTGTACTGTGCATGTCTTGACCTATGAGAGCAGCACAGGTGATAAAAACTGAGCCGTAGCTTAAGGTTGGACTTGATGATCTTGAAAGTCTTTTCCAACCTGATTGATTCTGTGATTGTGTAATTCCTAAGGTCTAACTTCAAGCCTTCCTGGCTGCACACTCTATCCACCTCCTCATTTCACCTTATTCTAAAAGAAGAACAGGCTCTGTTACTGTTGTTCTTCCACATCACATTCCTGCTGGAGCTTGTTCCAGTCTGTGGCATTAAAAAACAGGAAGGACATAACCACTGTGCTGTGGCAAGAACACACTTGTATTCATGTAGGTCTATTGCAGCCTCTTTGTAAGACATGATATAATTGAAAATTCTGGCACATTTCCCACGGCAAAGGTTGTTAATCCTCACTAGCTGGGATTAGTCACCACTTCTTACAAGCCTTGACACAAAGCTAGCAAGTTAGCCAGTTAATCCGCACTTACAGAATACATATTGCATCCTATGGGAAATTAGGCAGCATCTTCTTCCTCTCCTGTTGTGCAGTGATGCCTTATCTCTGTTACACCTGAAGGTGGAAGGGAAAAATGCAATAAGCTGTGATTGATGTTAGCAGACACCTACTAATATCACAGTGCAGTTGGATCAGCAGGGAAATTTAGTACAAAATAGCTTGCCTTAAACGTAAACAGCATCTTTGTGCACTTCATGGCACTGGAAATTTTTCCTGTTGCACAACAATAAGTACTCTATGCCTCAGAGCTGAAAGACTCTTCCAAGCACTCTCTTTTGCTTTTTACTATGGGTTTTCTCCTTGAGTGATCTCAAGCTGTGTCTGCAAGTAGTGTCATTAGAATTGATTGGCAAGTCTCCCATGAAACTGAGGTTGCTGAGATGAAGGTGTTTCTGGCATTTTCCATTGTCTGAAGAGCAGCTCCAAGTTTCCTCATGGACAATCTCTGAAACAACAAGACCTTACTGGCTAGGTGATCTGAGATTATGTTTTTTCTGGGCAAGATAGCTGAGTGGCTCAGCAGATGCCAGATTTCTAGGTGTTGGGCAAATTTACCCAGGAAAACTGGCTTGAAGGAGAGCACCAGGTTGCTCAGAGGCTTCAGCTGAGCAGCTCTGCCAGGGAGCTTCTTCCAAAACTGCACACTGCAAGAGTCTAGCGTAACCAAGACTAGCAGCAGCCACGAGCAGGGAAAGAAAGGATTTTTTGACTTTGAGGCTCTTGATTTATGAGAAGTTTCTAAAATATTTTATTTCAGTCTGTTTTGATTCAAAACTTTAACAATAATAATAGAAAAAAAATACTTAAATGCTCCCTCAGATGTTTAACTCTCCCTATGGTTTTGATCAATTGAAATTTCATTTTGTTTTAGGCCATGGGATAAATAATCACATAAATGAATGGATGTTTCTTCATGTTGTTGATACATCATCTCATTGGACTGAGACTTTTTCAAGGTCTCAGCTTAAATTTTGCTGCTAGTCAGTAGAGTTGTAGGTCTTAAGCAAGGTGCTTTGAGAAACAGAGGACTCATACTGAGATTTTTTTTCTGTTTTAACAAGCTGTCTAGTCATTTACCCACACTGTTGTGTGACTAAGTTTCCTTCAGTCTAGTAACGAAATGTGTTCTGCTCTTGTCCCATCCCAAAGAATTCTTCTGATGACCATGTGTGGACCAACCCTGACTCCTCAGCATCTTGTCTGAGTGGATGCCAGCCGCATGGGTGTGACAGCAAGTTGAGGTTCTCACATGGGTTGGTATTTGTGTCTTATCCTTGTCCTTTGCTTTGTGGTGTTGGTTGTCTGTCTAGGAAAAGCTGAGATTAATTTCCATCTCATCATTAGAAGGCTGAAGTAGTTGTAATTGTGATATTGGAGTTCTAGCAGGCTGGGTAGTAAAAGTGTTTTACCATTGGGAGGCAAGCAGAAAAGCAGTGTTGTAACCTTTTGTCTCTACTGATCCTGACTGCTCTGAGGAGCTTTCTCACCATCACTGTCTATTTAGAAACTCTCCTACCTGTAGTTTGGATTTTAAAATACTTCTTTATTATGTTTCCCTCATATTTCTTTAAGGCAGGTCAGCAAACGCAGGAAGAAAGTCTTCAACTTTTGTCCTGTCTTTGCTGACACTGGAACCAGCTTGTCCTTGCAGTTCTTTCTTGAGCAGCGTCCTAGTGCTGTGCTCAGGATGGCTGAGCAGAGAGGCATTCATCCCCGCTGGCACTTCATCAGTCAGGTCTAAAAGCTGTAAAGTTTCTGTGCATTCCCCAGAATGCTTCTTTTGTGTCTAACAAACCACACTGGTAGGGCTTTTAGAGAAAATCCACTGCTCGGGCTGCCTTTGCCTCGCCTTCTGTCCCCATCTAGAATGTACACAGGAAGGTCGTGTTACTGTTGTTTCCTCTCCTGCACTCCCTGTCAGACAAGGTCATTTCCAAAGCAAATGACCAGTTAAGCTTTAATTCGGCAACCATGGAAAATTATTATCAAAGAGGACAAGCTCCAGAGTAGATGATTAACTGGCACATCCGATGACTGGTTACATTTTAACAGGTTCCTTTTGCACAACTCCCTTCAGCTGCAGTGAACTTGAACTCATATGAAAATGAGTTTCCTCAGAGATGTAATGGGGTGAGTCTGCCTTAGAATGTGGCTGAAGCATCCAGGCCTGGCTAAATAAAGCAGTGGTAAGAGAAAGGACACAGTCCCCTTTATAACAAACTCCTGGGAAATTTCCCTGGAAGCCCAGGTATTATCCCTGCACCCAATACCTTGTTGCTGCTAGTGGAATTTGCTTTGTTTTCTGTTGCTAGAATTAGGGGAAGCATGGTTTGCGTTGCCCTGAGACAGCCTCTCACAGTCATTAACTAGTAAAATCATCAAGGTGGATTAAAGCCAACCTCATTCCTGTGTTGGCTTGGGTTTTGGGGTAGCTAAATGCCAGGCCAGGTTTCTGTGAGGTGTAATCCATTATGGAGGGAAATGCTGAGAAGAACAATGGTGCCAGGAAGAGCAAAACAAGGGCCAAGTGACAGCACCGTGGCCTAAACTGATCCTTCCATAGCTGTGTTTTGGAAATGCTTCCCTAAATGACAAGGTAGTGAGGCTGTCTGGTGTTGTGGTGCAGAGCACATACTCAGTATTTATGGTCTTCTCTGTCAGATTAGCTGCAGGGTTTGAATGTTTTATTTTTAATAAGGGAAAAAGAAGGCTGACAAACCAAAGGAGGGTGCAGCTATGCAATGAAACCTAGTGGAGAGAAAGAAGCTGTGACAAGAGGAGCTCTTCTAGCAAATTAATTCATTGATTCATGTGTATACTTTATGCTTCGTATATTTTATCCTTTCCCTTGAGGCCTCACTTCACTGTGGTCTGAAGGATGCATTGAGAAACTTCAAGTTATCTTGCTCCAATGTGAAATGTGACAGATGCTGATATGGTTAAAGCCATTTAGAGCCAAATTGTTAGCACCAGCTACTGGCAGAGACACCCATATCCATAGAGCTCTGCCTACCTGTGTCAACAGAGCTGCTAGCATGGAATTTTATCCCCTTGTTGAAACATTCATCTATGACAACTTCTTCTACCCTGATCCTGCTTATGGGTATCTGTTCTAACTCCTGTACCACTGGCACAGATGTGTCTAGACTGGCTGTGGCTGTCTCTGTTTGACTGCAGTCTAGACCAAGAGTCCATCTGGTTACACAAGAAATAAGCAGAATTTGCCTTGCTGGTGGTCCCAAGAGAGTGTGAAGTGCAGAGGCAGATATGCAGCCCCATCCTTGGCATCATTCCCCAGACTCAATTATCTTCTCTTCCTTGAATGACCCCTTGCATAGATTTGAGGGCAGAAGTTGGCTTTCACTTTGGTTTGTTTAAGGCAGCTTCAATTTTGTTCTGTTTCCCTTATTAGTAATAAGGAATGAATTCTGTTCCTGGCTTAATCAGGGTATCTGTGAGCAAGCTTATGTCTGGGCACTTGCAGGCTGTTTTTAAAAGCTGGCTGGTATCAGTGTTATGGTGTAAAGCTGATAAATCTTTAAAGGGAAGGTCACAGGGCTGCCTGCAGAGGCCTGACATTAGCTTCTACTGACAGTTGGTAGAAACTGGTGCTGTGTGTCTCTGTGAGATCGAAGAAGGATATCTAAAATTCTCCTCTGCCTAAGGGCCTAATCTCCTGCAGTCCTTCTGAATGGCTTCAGAGACAGGCTTCAGAAGGGCAAGAATCCATGTTTATCCCACAGACTGTGCCTGCCTTCCCTTTCCCTACAAATAGCTTTGAGTTGAGCTTTGACAGTGTGGTATGCACAGCTCAGTCAAACAGCAGAGCAAACTGGTGTGTCTCTGCTTGACAGCTCTTAATTGAGACCTGCAGTGCTGAAAGCTTGAAGCAATCAAAATCTGTTATAAGGGATTTTCCTGTTTTTCTCCCTAGCTACATGAATGGAAACTGGGTTTGTCACTTAGTGACACGATCCCCACTCTCAGGCCTTGTAATGAAATCTGGAACGTTTGGACACAGGACAAGAGGAGGAGCTAGCACTGGTGAACACCTTGTTCCTACTGGAGGTGATGTCCTTGTGATGGTGGATCAGACTCAGATGTGGCAGCTGTGTTACACGCCAGCTGTAGGTTCATTGGCCTCGTTGGCTGCTGTTCCAGTTGTGTAACTCTTTGGGAGAAGCTGCCCAGGATGATAATCTGAATTTTGTGCCTGGTAAAACTTGTCTGTGAAATGCAAGATGGTGAAGTAGTGCCACAGATACCTGTCTCTAATAGTGCCAGTAAAACAAGGTTGCCAGGAAGAATATCTGGGAATAAGCCAGCTGCTACAGCAGGGAATAAAGTTGAAGTGGCCCCAGATGTGTTTTTCAAGTCTGAAAAAGAAGCTGCTGAAGTTTAGGGAGATGTTAATTGGTTAACTATGCTTAGACCACTGCAGCTACAGCAACACTGCAGTAACAGCAGCAGCACAGGCATCTGCTAACCTCTTTCTCTGTACCTCCACTGGGATATGTTAGTCTCTCATTTCCCTGCTCTCATCAGCATTCTGCCTTTTGAAATGCAAACTGTTCATATAAAGACATTTTAAAACAACTACTTCCAGAATTAATTTGACATGACAAGCATTGCTGTCAAATTTAGGAAGCTAGCCAGAAGGCTGACAGAACTGCAGAACAATTGAAGACAGGCATTTTTCAGTGCCAAGTGATCTGCTGTGACCTGGGGTGTGATTCTCACAGCAGCCTTTTCTGTATCTGAACAAGAGAGAGGATTCATCGGGATACACAGGGGAATGGCAGTGGGAGCGGTGGTGTGATCAGACCCTTGGGTCGTTTTGAACTCTGCTTTTCCACAAGGATTATCTGGGTCCCTTCTCTCATTGGTTCTGCACTGTAACTGCTCCCTCCTGAGACCAAGGACCTGTTTGTATTATAGCAAAGGATTCCTTAATAGAGGGCTAGATTTGGTGTATTCATGTGAGACTCAATACCTTTGAGATATCTCCATCCAGCTTAGTTAAGATATTACACCACCTGACAGTGCCCAGGACTGTGTAGAAATCTGGCAGTCAGTGGTTCCTATTGGGAAGCTGTTTCCCACAGAATTAGGCAGGGGCAAAATTTGCTAAGCCTCAAAGACTGGAGCATTCGTTCTCTTTTCCACAAAGTGGAGGCCAATTTGATGCACCCTGAGAAGCTGGATCAGAGCTGGACTTCTTAAAGAGGTGTGAAGCTGCTGCCTGATTTGCTTTACACCTGATTATACCATGAGGGGGCTTGGCCCAATCTGCTCCTGTTTCCTCCTAGTTTGACTGCAGAGGTAAAAACAATGTTTTCTTTTGTAGTGCTAGCCCAATTTTGCTGGTTTATACTGCAGACTAATAGTGGGAAGTACTTAGGCACTGAAATTTTAGCAATAGAGATTTCAGTTAAGGTCTGTATGTTTTATTGCCTTGGCCTGTTATTCTTGTGCAGTTTGTAAATGGCCAGAGGATGCTGTAAGATCATAATGTAAACTTGGATTATTATAAACCTTCTAGGGTCAGCCTCAAGGAGATCCCAGTTGTACTGATGTCCTTTAGGACAACAGCTAAGAATCAGTCCTCAGGAGAGCATTAATCCATCTGACGGGTATGCCTTGCAGCCTGTGCCGGCAGTCCCTAGATGCCAGCGATGCTGATGGGGGGCAAGCTGGTACCTACTGGGCTCAAGTGTTTATGGTCTATGCCAGAGGTCTGTCCTCACTCTAAGGAGGAGGGAGGATAGAAAGGGTAAGGAGGCTGGGGTACTGGGGGCTGCTAGATTGATGAGAGGGATACAAGCAAGTCAGTACAATTTGGAGAAGAGGCAGTGCTGAGCATCAGGAAGTGGGGCAAGAGCAGCAAGACCTACTTAAGAAGGAAGCCTCATGAAAGCGTTTTGGCAGCGCTTCTAGGAGAGGACTGATTCCAACTTTAACAAAGCTCAGATCACAGCCTTTTTCTGAGGCCTTTACAGGCTTAGTGTTGCAACAAAGTTGGGCTTAGAAATACTCTCTACCCTCTCTGTTGACAGCCACATCATCCCAATCAATATCAGCCCATCAGCCTTCTAGAAGCACTTAGCAGTTTGGGCACAATCAGCCTGCTTCACATGCAGCTGTAAGTTTAATAGTCGATGGTCCTGTCCCCAACAGGTCTGAACTGACCCCCTGCGGGCATCACTGGGCTGTGCTGATTTGAATGAGTTCAGGATCTCATAGCAAAGTTTTTTCTTGAAAACCCATTTTAGGAGATGCTTCTGTTAATGTGGAACCATCTTGAATACAAATGCAGAGCTGGTGGCAAGTCAATACACAGGTGACTAAATCATACAGCACTCGATTATCAGCTCCTCTGTGATCACTGTGCTCTTCAGACATGGCTCTGGGCTCATGGCTTGGTAGGGGCTACCTCTGGAGCAGGAAGGGATGACATTTTGCAAGAGGGGCAGATCTGGGAAGCAGCAGCCCTCTTTGCACAACTAAAATAGACCACAGAAAGGTGTTTGGGGAGTGTGCTCATCTTGTGCAGCATATACTGAAGATGTACAGCTCAGTTATTAGTGATCCTAACTCTCTTTTTTGTGAAGTGAATGAGTCCTGGGTTTCAGGATCAAGCTCTAAGGCAGCTATAGTATTACTGTTCTCACTACCCTCATAGCCTGTGTCCATGCACTGTCTCAGTACAAGAGAAAGGGCAGTGAAAACATTCCATTAGGGTGGCTTGAGTCAGAGAGCTCCCATGGTGCCAGGTCTTTGCTTTTGCTTCATGACCAGATCTCTCACAGCACAGAGTTTTGAGATGATCTGCAGTCCAGTTCCATGTCCTTGTTGCTTGAACCCTGTTTAGAAGACTCAAAGGTCCTCCCACCCCTCGAAGGTGTGTTAGATATGGGAACTGACTCGCCTGCACCTAAGGCAGTGGGGGGAAACCTAAGAATTTGTCTAGAAAAATAAAACGAAACCAGTGGGGCTGTCAGTGATGGTTTAAAGAGGTAGCTTTGAAGACAGGAATTTTATCTTTAAAAAGGGTGTGTGGGGAGGAGGAAGCAAATGACTATGAAGGACAGATGTAAGGAGAAGCCTGTAGCATCTGTATCTGCAGTCCTTCCATATTTTTGCTCCATTATCTGTCTGGAAGGTGATGGAGAAATATGGAAACCAAATAGTTGTTGATTTTAAAATATTTTAATCTTTAGCTTGAAGGTTGGGAGAGCCCTGGGTTGGCCTTAAGCCACATGTTTTGGTTTGGTTTTTCTTGAGGGCCGGTAGGGGAGGATGATATATTGTTTTTTGTTTCCTCTCACTGAGGTGAGACTTGCTGGAAAAATTCCTTCAAGCTGAAAACTCTCTTGGGCTTGGCATAGTTACAGTGTTTGTGGTGCACAGGGCATTGGGCAAAACATATCACAGGCCCTTTGCAGTGATTTGTCTGTTATGTCTGGCCTGGCACGCAGGGATTTCACAATTATTGCAGAACACAGCTCAGTGTTGAAGTGATCCAACAAAATTTATTCTGGAACTCCTTATAATCACAAGGGACAAAAAGAAAGGCAATGCACTTCAGAGCCTGAATACTGGGCATGGAGAGCATGTGGTTTATCTCCAGTGAACAAAGGTCTGCAGCAAAACCTGTGTGCATCAGCACAAATGCTAGCAGAGGTGCAAGAGCCCTCCGTGCCTTGGCCAGTGATCTCTGGAGTCCAAGCAGCATGGGCTTGGGTTGTTTTTTTTTAACCTTCTATGACAGATCTATCCTGGCTTGCTGTTAGTGCTGTAGGGTTAGCTGGTTCTAAAAGTCTCATTTGCTAACAGTGACACTGGTTTGGGTCAGCTCAAGCCTTTAACTTTCAAAATCTCGTCTGTGAAAAGAACAAAGCAAACATATTACCTTGGAGTTGAACAAAATAACTTTGCTCTTTTAAATGGTCATTACTAGGACAGCAGATCCTTGTCCCATTCTTCTCTGGAAACAAGGCTTGGTGTTACTCTTATCTCCAAGGCAGGGCTTGAGTTCTTCTGCTGAAGGCCAGGTTTGGTGCAGAGTGAAAGAGAAGACCACTTTTACATTTGGAAGAAGGGTTCTATATTAGGGTTTGAGGTCATCTCTCTTCCTTACTGGGCAGGTGAAACCACTGAGAGAGTCATGTATCTCATCTTCTGAGGGACATGTCTTTGGCCCCGGTTTCATTTCCATGATACCAGACAAATTCTTCTTATAGATCATGCCAAGCTGATGCTCACTGGGAATCAAAGCTCCTGTTAATGTACAGAGTAGCCTTATACATTTGAATATCAGGTTACCACCCAGAGATAAGACACAAGTGAGCAACTTTGCCAAGGGAAATAGATGAGATTCCCATGCCACTGAATGAAATATTATCTGTGCCAAGCAGATGAAATGTGAGTTCTGAACCTCCATGTTCACCCAAACTGTACGTGTTTCAAAGAAGTTCCAACAGAACTACAAAGTGTCTTTTCTTTTCCTCATTTCCTCTAGACAAAGCACTTATGGAGGAAGTGAGGATGAAAGCGAACAGGCCACCCCATCAGACTGCTGCCAGATCAAACCTGGTATGAAGCTCAGCTGCCAGCTGGCTTGTTACAGTGGCCAAAGGAGGTGAGACCGTAGCCCCTTTCCCAAATTCCAGCTGTGCAACCAGATCAAGGAGGAGAGCAATGTCTCCCTGAACACACATCTCTTTAGCATCAGACAACCATTTAATGGTTTCCAGAACTGCAAATGATATCCAATGGATTTTTTCCTCTGTGAATTTATCTAAGCTGGTGCAAAACCCAGTTCTGGCCTCTACAACAGCTAGTGGCATGTGGTTGCTCAATCTCACTGCATGTGAAAACATACACTGTTAGTTAAGCTGCAGAGATACTGTTCCTTGTTGAGCAAACCACACCCCAGGACCTTGTTTATAACAAGATGGGAGGGACCATATTTGAAGACTGTTTCATGGCAACTGAAATGGTAATTAGCACAGCTATCTTTATATGTTGCAAGATAATTTCTCTTCCGGAGGAGGTGGATGTTAAAGTATATGTAAATAATCAATTAAAATGAAAGGCTCATTACTGGCTTGCTCCTGAGCTGTGATTTGGGAGATAAACTTGTGTGAGATACATTCTCAAGCCATTCTTGTAAATTAAAATATAAAAAGGCAAAGGGGCTTTGGAAAAGGATCTTCTGCTGCTTTCTGCCTCGCACATCATCCTTTTCAGAGGGAGAAGAGTCACAGCTACATAGCTGCTTGAGCTGGGCGTGAGCTGAGCAGCTCGTTCAGTGCAAGCAAAGGCAATTATATAGTGCTAGAGTTCTCAAGCGTTGCTGAGAGCAGGAGTGAGTGACAGCACAGCAACCTTTATGGTATTAGCTATAATTATAGGCTGCCATTCTTTGTCAGAACAGAAGGAAAAGTCAAATATTTACTACTGAGGATAAATGGAGAAGCAAGAGCTTTTTTTGAATGTGTGTGAGTGGAGGGTGGGCCTCTTGAACAGGCCCCGAGAGCCCTGAACTCTTGAACAGGCCCCGAGAGCCCTGCACTCTTGAACAGGCTGATGTGAAAGGTGTCAGCATCTGCTCCTGCTCTTTGTCAGTAGATGTAAGAGACCATGTAGATCATGTAGGAAGGTCCAGAGCTGACAGCACAACCATGACTGACTCTGGGGCATTCTGTATTTTTAGCATTGCTGGTGGCAGAGATACCGACAGCAGAATGATCCCAGCTCCCTTCCAGTGAGGAATGATTCATGCTCTCCAAGAATAAAGCTTGATGCAAGCAGCCCTGCCTGCATCCTCTGAAATGAGGACTACAGTGCTCAAACTTTTAAAAGGGCTTCTCCCCCCCCTCCCAGTTCTGTAGAGAGGGCTCACAGAGTTTGACAGTTAGCATGGCTCCCCTGCTTCTGACAGCTCTCCCAAATAGCATTTTCTGGGAGCAATTTCTTTTGCTCTGGCCTCACACTGAAGGTGAGCATAAGGAGATTTTAAACTCGGATCCCATTTGCCATCCCCAGTACTGACCCAAATTATTCTCCCTTTCAGCCAGATGTTGGCCCCTTCACTAAAGAAGCCTGTAATAGTTAATGCTTCCCTCCTACCATTCTCTGATGTGTAATCAGAGAGACAGTGTGAGCTTGTGATACCAGAGTGGCTTGTCTCTGACCATCTGCTCTGGGTGCTTTTTGAGGCAGAGAGAAGATCTATTTCCAGACGAGTGGCACTTGGTTTCAGTGGGAGAATCTGGATCTTTAGCAAAAGGTTTTACACAGACTTGCAATAAAGAAGGGGGAGGGAGTGTGAGTGGGGAAAAGTATTTTAGTAAGGCTTGTGGTTTTCAAGGTCTTATAAGATTTCACCAAATGGCACAGACATGCCTTACACAGACAGCTGTAGAGACAGCCTCCAGAGAATGGATACTTCTTTTAATTAATTAATTACTTGAGCTGTATAAAGACATTCACAGATGTGCCACAAGCACATGAATTCAGCACAAAAGACTGGCACTGGATCTCCACAACTTTGAGAGCTGTGGAGGCCTATCTTTCCTCCTTGTAGAAATATATCTTATGCAAGGTCACTTCACTGAGGCTCCTATGCAGCAGGGCTGCTGTGAAGGCCTGGGTTTTGCCCTCTTACCTGCTGGGATGAGGTGTGATGAGGAATGCAGTTCTCTCACCCAGAGCTGTGCATGAGCACCTTGGAATGAGTGGAGCAGCTCACTGCATTTGCACACACAGGGAGCAGACACTCCTGGAAAATGAGGGTTGCTTGCTGCTTCTGTGCCTGCTCTTCACTGCAGAGCCGCTTCATGTGTGTCTGTGTACAAGGCAGATGAAATGACTCAGCTGCAGGAACTGAAATAATGATTCAACTAAAAGTTTAAACAAAAGTTGCAGGATGTCAAAAAAGCCTCGTGTGGACTTTCCACTGTTCCAGCAACTACGTAGGACCTTTCATACAGTCAGATAAGTGGCTTTATTAAACAAAAAAAACTGAAGCAGGAACCCAGCTTGTGAACCCAATCAGTTGGGTTGCAAGTGACATTTCTTTCCTTCCCTTTACGAGCTCGATTGCCACATTTCAAATGGCAACATTTATTCTGAGAAGAGTTGACTGAGACTTTAGCCACATCTTTGATTTATGCACCAGATACCATCAAATTGTATTTGCGTTAAGGAATGAGCCCTAAGCAGCGAGCTAGAAACTGTAGCTTAAAAGGTGAATATCCTCTGGATATCTAGGTTCAGATCTCAGGTCACAGCTTAAAATTAGTGTTCACAGCTCCTAGAGTCTAAGGGATGAGAGTGTTTCTTCTCTGATTTTTTTTTCAAATTTGACATTTCTTTAATACTCAGCTGAGTAAAGCAGCACAGAGCTGGCACTGCTAGAACTGGCACAGGGAACAGCTAACAAGTCAGGTCAGACTTGAGGTGCATTTGCAGAGCAGTGTTCAGGCATATGTAAGAGGTTAGGCTTGTCAAATGCTTTGTTAGATGTATTTGTTCATCTGTGTCTTGGAGCAATCTGATCTACTGGGCAGTGTTTCTGCCTGTGACAGGAGGGTTGGAATTAGATGGTCTTTAACGCTCCCTTCCAAACCAAACCATTCTGTGATTCCTGTCCTTTACAGGTACAGCTCCAGAAGAAAGAGAATGATACTAATATATATAGAGCATTTTTATGCTCTTAGAACTGATCCAGTCCTTTCCCAAATCTCCAAGCTTTATCAGCTGATCATTGGAATGGATTTCAACAATTCTTCTCTCTTTTCTTATTTAGAAGGGAAAACTTAAAATAGGCAACAAGAAGAATAAGGAAGGCAGGGAAAATGGCAACCTGCTCCAACTGTCCACCTCAGACAAAACTCCTGGTAATCCCAAAACACAAATCTTGTTCCAAATCATGGGGATGTGAGCATTTGTCAGTGAAATGGTTGTCAGTTTGCATAGCATGGGAGAGGGCGTCAGGCTGTGATACCCATCTATTTTCTTACATGTAATCTTAGAAATAGCTTTAAAATCCAGTTTGAGGTAGTTGCCTGTTTTGGAAAATTCCAACAAAAGGAGCTAAAACTCAGCCAGACTGCATGCACTAGAGAACAGAGCTGGATGCTGAAAGGTCCTGGGCAGGCTGTACCAGGAGTACAATAACCTCATCTGTCACATAAAGTATATATTATGTAAACATAACATTTACTGTAATGTGAGGTATAGCTGAGAGTCTGTGATAGGGAAAAAGAGAACATTAAGCAGCTTCTGGTGTGTTTACTCTGGTGAAATTGTAAATGGATGTTAGAGAACCTGCTTCATGACTGCCATTTAGATTAGGAAGCCAGGCAGATAAGCATTGCTGTAGAAAATGTTGAAATGCTAAGAGCCTGAGAAATTTAGGCAATGTTCTTTTGGAAACCTATAGAACACAGAAAACCCAGCAGATGTCCAGATGCCTTCTTTACCTAAGAATGTAACTCCTCAGGGTCCTAGAAAATTGAAATCAAGCAGAGCATGTTATCTAGGCTGTTTCTGCTCCACAAAGATTCTTTTACAATGCAGTTACTTGGCTAAAATAATGTCTTTAGTGTTCTCAGCATCTACATGAAGAGAAATCTATGGCCTCTCTTTCTCCATCACTTCTGAGCTACTTACTTCTTCGAGAGCGGGTACTATAGCACCACTTTTGTTTCTGTGTCTACATGCAGACTCGGCAATGCTCCTGAGCATTTTAATTGAGGGATATGTCTGCACAGAGTTCCAGGACTATGATCTTCTAAACAAGGTTCTCTTGGGACATTTCAATGGAGAGGAAAGCCAGGAGTGGGTAAGGAAAGCTGTGTGGGTAGTGGGACAATTATGTTTCTGCAGGAGCTCCAGACAGACAACAGCAATCACTGCTGGCTCAGGTCAATCCCATCAGCTCAAACAAGTTAGGATTGATATTGCTACAAGGAAAGTGGATTATGTTGCCTTCTCTTTCACCACAGTGCTCAGTGAAAGCTACTGTGGGAAGCTGGCATGTCAGTCAGGGTGGTAAAGTATGAACATTATTGCATGAATGTTATTTGTGTGAGCAGGGTAGTAAAATAGGAACATTGATTACAAGCCCTCTAATCAGCCTGGAGGAAAGAATTAATAAAACATCTTAAGTATGTTCTGTTGATGATGTAGTCCTTAAAACTCCCCATAACTGTGAACCCACTGAAGGGGATTCTTCTTTAAAAGCCCTGTACTCAAGCATTGTTGTCAATAACTGTAGCATTGCAGAGTAGACACCAAAGTATTGACATATGTTAGCAGTCTTAGTTCCCAGCCAGCACTAGAAATTCCTGTCTTCTCTTCCTGTTGTCCAGAAGCAATTTGTGCATTGGGGAAGATGGTCCAGGCCCTGTGGCATCCTTCTTGAGTGATCATCTAATATTCTTGGAATCTAAGTATCACAAGATTTGCAACATTAAGTTAGAGCTCCTGGCACATTTGGTACCAAATCCACTGCCCAGCTCAGGCAGCCAGCTGGGTGGTTCCTTCGTGTCTCTAGCTGGGCAGAGCAGTGGCTGTGTCTTTGCAGGATGCTGGTATGGGCATGGCTCAGTGCTCTGCGGTTGCACAGAGGATAATGTAGATGTAGGAGATTGAAGCTGAAGAACCATCTGGGCTTGAACACTGCTTCTTCCCCTCAATGCTGATGAGATATCCAGTGTAAAAGGACATTAACTGATCTGAAGGTAGGCAAAGTCCTATTTATGTGGTGCTCACATAGCTAAGCAAACAGCACCGTTCCTTTGCAGCTCGGAAAGTAACTCTGTGAGCTGCTTTTGACGATGCACTGGTGTCCTGGCACAAACTGCCTGTGTTTTGTGGGAAGTCTCAGGCTGGCTGCTACTCAGCTTGAGCTTTCCTTTGTGATTGTCCTTGTTGGGCTTGAGCTTTTGCTTTTCCTATTTTGAGGCTGTGCTGCTAGCATTGAAGAGACATAAATCTTTCATATCCTTTCTTTATTAGGAATTCTTTACTTTGCTATTTGTCAGCTGTGGAAGCTGCTGTATCCTTACACTGTCTTGGCTTGATCTCATTTTGTGTTGATGTTCAAACATATTCTACCTGATGTATGAGGCCAGGTAGTGAGTATTTGCCAAACAGAAGCTAGGCAAGCTGCAACGGGCTGGATTTGAATGAGTGAAGTAAAAATGGAAATTACAGGAATGTAAACTTGAATGCCTTGGTGAGTCATGTTCTGTTTGCTAGCAACAGAAAACTTGGGAAGAAGAGTGCAGGACACATTACATCACCTTCACTCACATTGAGGAGAGAATGTTGTCCTGGCTGTGAGGCTTCAAAAGATCTGTTTCCCAATGACAGCTGTGCTGGGAGAGCTGAATTCAGAAATAGAGAATGGATTATGTAGCCTGGGACTTTAAACACAAAAATGAGAGTATGTTTATGCTCCATTCTCTTTTGAAGCTGTGATAATTACACAGAGAGAGGAACACAGTGGTCTCTGATTTGGACATAGTTGCACTCAATATTAAGCTGAAAGAGGATGGGAAGAGCCCTGACCAAGTGAAGGTAGCTTTGTGGTTTACCTTTTTAGTAAGCCTCTTATCTTAAGAGGGAGGTGTAGCGTCTGCACAATGATTAATCTCTGGCTCTATTTGGTTACTGCATGTTATTCATTAAAAAAACACCTTAAAGGAAGCATATGGCAGTGCTTTGGGGAGCTCTGTTTTGCAACTGTTTCATTCAGAGACCCCGTTTCCCTGGCACTTTCCAGAGATGACTGCATGGGAAAGACCATTCTTAAATTATTGTCTGGCAGATGTGATTTGTTATCTCTGCCTCCATATCAGCCTTCTGAGCAGATGCTCTGAGAAAATGCAACTGAGATACAGCTTATTTCTGTACTCCTTGTTGCTGTGTTTGCCCTGAGCATGGTCTTCGGAGGAATTTCTCCATAGCCACCAAGGGCTGTGATTCTTCTTTTAATGTGCATTGCTCCCACTCATCTGAAGCATTTGCTTGGAGCATTTCTGCAAATAATGAGACTTTTGGGAACACAGAGAGTTTTCAATGACCTAATGAGGAAGGAAGACACTTAACACCTTAGGTCTGATTCTGTCACTTTTGCTAATGCTCAAGGAGTTCTGTTGACTAGGAGAAACCAGGAGTGCAAGCATGAAGAGGCCATGCTGTTAAAGATACTCCCCTTGGATGTCACATTCCTTTTTGCAGTGCAAGACTGAAACTTTGAGTGAATTCTTTACAAAGTGGTTCATAGTCTCAGTTGAGCAACATGTCCATTATTCATTGAGTTTATTATGCCAGTGCCTAAGGACCCAATAAAACTAAGGCATAGTTACGGTGGGTATCAGAGCCCCTGTCCCCTGATTGGGTTGTACAGAGGAGGGTAAGTAAGATGGAGGAGGTCTGGCTGCAAAGCACATGGCTACAGACTTAGCCTAGTTCTCATCCAACGTGTGTGCTTGAGTGCTGTGTGAAACAGCAGCCTGATTGCTCTGCTCTGTGTTGATGTGGGGGCTGCAGAGAGCAATGCTGAGAACATGACATGAATGGTGAGCAAAAGATTGCTCTGTTCCGTGTCTCTCTTTCTGTTTGGTTGGTTTTGTCTTTATGTTTTTTCCTCTCCTTTCATGCTTGCCACCTTTTTCTGATCTAGCTTCTTTTTGCATTGTCTTTGGAAATCAGCTGGGCTACTTTGGCAGAAGGGCTACTTCCAGGGTGCAGTGACTTAGAAACTAAGGCCAAACCTGGTGAGCAGAGAGAGGCTAGACATGGATGTGAGACAGGCTGGTGGCTCTTGGGTTCACAGCCTTTGGGAACTGGGAGGGCTTAGGCTGTCGTGGGGGTGTAGTAATGTTTGTAGGTGGCTTGATTTAATTTCTATAGAGTGAGCACTAGGCTGTTCTGGCAGTGTGCCTGGGTCTTGTGTAGGGTAGGTAAGAGAAGCCTTGGTTTCGGGAAAGCCACACACACAAATCCATGCTGGTATGAGTCTGGCTGAGACCAGTAGGGAGAACCAGCAGGTGCAGGAAAAAGTTTGTTTTCTAGAGTGCCACTTGCTGCTGCTCATCTTGCTGTCCCCTGCCCGGGGGTTAGGTTGTCAATGTAGTATCTGCCCAGCCAAGCCTCCACTTTCTACTTTAGAAGCATCTGAGTTCAGCTCTCTGGGGCAGAGGCACAAAGGTTCAGCCACTGTGAACTCTCTCCTGATTTGGACACTCTTCCTGAAGTGTATAAGGACTTTTGGTGTATAACAAAGGTATCCACTAACTGAGGTTACTTGTAGCCAGAGCTGCACTTTACAGCTCTTCCAGGATCTGTCCTCCACCTTGTGTTTTACAGACCCTTCCAGGCTTCACACCTTTCTCACCTCACTAGCTGTGAGTTACTGGGTGGGTTCACCTTAAAACAGGCTTATGGACCATGGATGCCCTGGGTGTTGAGGCCATCAAGGTTATGTCAAAGCTGTATAGAGCACCTTGTGCAGGTGTTGGAATCAAGATCTGGGTAGAGAGCAGTTTAACTGCAACTGCAGACCTACCAACCTACAAACTCTACTGGAGTTTGGGAAGTTTAGCATCTCAATATCCAGCGGGGCTCAGCCTGTTTTTTGCCACAAAGAGATAGCCTTTTCTTCTTTCAGTCTGCCCCTAGCAAACTCACAAACTACAGAGAAAGCAATGAAGTGGGAATGGCTCCAGTGGAGCTGATGGAAATGGGCAAACGCAAAGACGGAACAAATAAAGTTGAGTCCAATATTGGATTTTGAGAGCCATATTCTTCTGGAAGTCAGGGGTGAGATGGCTTTGCCTCCATTCTTGCTGCAGTCCTACAGAGAAGATCCCTGTTTTCTTCATCATAATAGTGATCTATATTGGAACAGCACATGCCAGAAAATATCTTTCCATGCAGAACATGTTAAAATGCTTTGTATGGAAGGTTTGCTTCTAGTTAGAGATGCTTTCAGGCTCTTTCTTTTTAAGGAGCACAGTAAGTTACTGTGTGAGTCTCTCTGTAGCCAGCCATAACACCAGTATGCCTGTCTGAAGCTGGAAACGAGAGGGACCAGCCGGCAGGTCTCCTAAAGCACAGTGCCACTATATAGGCTACTTCCAGCTGACCACTGTGGAAAGTGACAGGATGACACAATGGTGTGTAACATTTCATTTTCCAAGCTGCTCCCTTTACATCATGGGGATTGTTGGCAAAACCTGAAATTTCAACCCGTAATAAAATAAATGGGTAATTGTAGCTGAGCAGTGGGGTGAGCACATGTGCCTCAGAGAGTGTGCCTCTTAGTTTTGGTCTCTTATCTATGTTTTAGGTGCCTCAACTTGTGAAACTCTGGGAGGGAGCAAGTGATCCTTGATGGACACCCAGTAAGATGCTGTTCAAAATTTGATAGCTGCCTGTTGGTGCTACAAATCTGAAGATGCATGGAGTGCCTGTGTGCAGAGAGATGGAACACCATACCATGCTGTGGACTTCAGCTCTTCAGGTAAGCAGCTGTTTCCAGTCCACACCACAGTGCTTATCCTTCAGGGTAATAAAACATGATCTCTGCATAGGTGGCAGATTTTCATCAATAAATTCTCATCAGGATCTGTGTGCACATAAAATACTTGAGGCATTTGCAATTGAAATGAAGGAATAAAGACCTCTGAACCCAGCCATGAAGTCCAGCATGAAAAGAGGGAACAGAGGTCAGACACATGGAAAGACACATGCTCTCCTAGCTTGAAGAACAGCAAGCATCCACGTCAGCACCATAACAGCAGAGCTGCCTTGCTCTTGAAGGTCAGGGTGTCAGGAGCTCACTTACTCTCTCAAACAAACCAAGATCTTTTTTCACAAAGCAAACCAAACTTCTGTATGAGGCTTACTTTTTCCAGTTTTAGAGGGGAAAATGCCATTTTGGAATTCTGTTTTTATTGGGTCTGTGTAATACAGCATCCTGCCTTTGTCAACATTCAATACACTTAAGAATTAGGGACAGAAGGTCCTCTGTCAGTGTCAGTGGGGGAAATGTCATTATGCTGTTGGACAGGGATGTGGAAAAGATACAGTAAAGGCGTTTTGGGTAAATACCAGCTACCAGATAGAAAAAACTCTGAGACTGTAGGCTTTTCTGCATCCAGATGACGTTAACAGAAGCCACCCTCCAGTGTACACTTTAGAGGAAGGCACAGTCTTCATAACAGGCCAAATTCCTAGACTTCTGTTAGCACCATAATCCTCTCTGGAAAGAAATTTCTCAGTGATTAACATATGCCCAGAAGCATTTACAGTGAATAGACATCAGAGTTTTGTCTTCAGTGTACCACAGACGTTTGGTTGTATCTTCAGCTGGTGAAAACTGGCATCACTTTGTTGCCTTTCCAAGTCAATTTTCAATGAGTGAAGATCGGTCTTTCTGTTCTCCTTCACATGAAGGTCATGTAACATCTGTGGCTTTGTGCAATATGTTCTTTCTAAAGAGAAATGAATGTGCAGTTGTGTTTTATTTTGCAATGAAATTCTAAAGTACCCAGTTCAAAGATTGGGCGTGCTTGACACACTTTCCATCCGTTTCTTTCAAGTTAATAATCCTCTCATGCCTCTCACATGATCTGTTGGTCCTGCGAGGGTTTGAGCTTTGATGGAGGAGGAGTCTTTGAACAATGAGGGAGGACTGGAAAATCTGGGGAACTTGTGGTTTAGAAGCTTTGATATCGTGCTGGTACTCTATCTTACTGTTAGGCTGCCTCAATATTTCCAGTCTCAGAGGGTCATTTCGTAATAGAGATGGGAAGGATTCTTACTTGGCTTATCTGCAGTTTCCTTAGTTACCACTAAGACTACCAGTACCTTGATTTCAACAGGATCTAAGACCAGTATGCTTCAAAGAAACAATGTAGAAAGTTGGAGGGGAAATGGCCCCCACTGAGTCTAAAAGCTCAGTAAGAGAGCTTGGAGGCAGTCATTTTCCCATCCCTCTCCTTTCTTCTCTGTGATGATTAAGAGCCTCAGCTGCTACTCACCGTGAGCAAAGGTTTAAGAATGACATGAGTCGTTCTGCAGGCCTACTGAATTCAGGACTCAGATTCCTGCATAACAAGACTTTGAATCAGATCCCCTGGTGTGACAGGGTAGTGGATTGTCAGCTGGGCATCCTCCTAGTCTGCCTCCAAAGGGATCCCAGAGGGGAGAGCTAAAAGCACTCTAAGAAGCTGGAGGAGTCTCAAAGCATTTACAGGAACTTGTCTTGAGAGAGTTTCAGGTGCTGAAGCCAGTGAGGAAAAGTGTGAGTGGTTGAGAGCAGGAAGCATCCTTAAGACAGGAACTCAGCTGCTTGAAGAATGTCAGGGTGCATCATAACAGGGAAAGAAACTAGCAATTTCACACGTGGAAGTAGAAGCTAGGCCTGCTTTCTAACATCTTCTGGCCAATCTCTGGTGTTGAGAGAGAGCTCAGTTTCTCAGCCTTTTCCCTAGCAGGGGCACCAACAGAGACTTTCTGCTCTGTTTCATAGAATCATAGAATCAACCAGGTTGGGAGAGACCTCCAAGCTCATCCAGTCCAACCTACCACCCAGCCCTGTCCAATCAACTAGACCATGGCACTAAGTGCCTCATCCAGGCTTTTCTTGAACATCTCCAGGGACCATTCCAATGCCAATCATTCTCTCTATAAAGAACTTCCTCCTAACATCCTGCCTAATATCCCCTGGCACAACTTGAGACAGTGTCCCCTTGTTCTGTTACTGGTGGTCTGGTAGAAGAAACCAACCCACACCTGGCTACAACCTCCCTTCAGGTAGTTGTAGGCAGCAATGAGGTCACCCCTGAGCCTCCTCTTCTCCAGGCTAAACACCCCCAGCTCCCCCAGCCTCCCCTCATAGGGCTGTGCTCCAGCCCCCTCACCAGCTTTGTCACCCTTCTCTGGACACGTTCCAGTATCTCAACATCTCTCTTGAATTGAGAGGCCCCCAGTTTTCTCAAAGTTCATAGAACCACAGCATGTTGGTGGCTCCTCCTGTTCCCATTCAGCTGAAATTGCCAGAGGTAACAGAGCACATGGTGTGACCACACATATGGGTTGTCTCCCTTAAGTATTGGGAGGAAATGGTTGCAGATCACTTCTGTTGCCACTTTTTTAGTTCTGATCTCCGGGAAGAATCAACTCTAAAACAAGTAGGATGACTGCACTCTGACACAGAGTGCATCTGTCAATGCTGTTTCACTTGGAGTTAGTCACTGATTTATCTCAAAGATCCTGTTTGCACCTGATGCTGCCTCAGAAATCCTGAGTCAATCTTTACCTGAGTTCACCCTGGTACATCTGTTTGCTTTATGGTTGTATGATGGTTGGAAAAATCCTCAATCACAGAAAGTCGAAACTGACTCCTTCCTAAAAATGTGGTCCTGCTGCTTTTGTAATGAGAAAGCAGGTTGGATGTCACATTCCTTGATATAACACAACTTTGTGTCAGTCCCAACATTTCTCAGATGTTGAGACACAGTTTAGTTGTGCTGTGTGCTTGTGCTCAGGGTCTCTTGGCTGTTGAACTCCAGGAGGGCCAACACAGATTTAATACCTCCAGGGTGTTAAGTATAAATTACTTATGTCACAGAGGAACATCTTGGTCTACCCTCTCAGTCCCTGCCCTAGAAATGGCTCTAGGTCTGTATCAATATGACCCAACCAACCAATTTTATTTTCTGGTTCTGATTTTGAAGGTTGTTGGAGGCTGTGTTCAGCTTGACTCTGGTCTGTATTTCTTGCTGTCTATGTATATGCAGCTCTATGTCACTTGGATCACTCTGTCTTTGCTGAGGGCTAAGTCTGTGCACACAGTTAGTTGCTGGGGTCATCTGAAGTGCATTTACATTTATTCTGCAGTAACTTGGTCATGTATTTAAGCTCCTGAAGGGCACCAAGCAATTGTACTTATCAGTAAGAGCCTTTGTGGACACCTCTTGCTATTGGGTCCTTTTCTATGTTATCATCAAACTCAGTCATCACTGGCTGTCCTGAGAGCTTAAAATGAGACAATTGTTTGAGTATTCATTAAGCTCTAATTGCTTAAACAGTAAAATCTTTACAAAAGTACCTCTGAAAGCCAAAGAAGAAAAACATTTACTGCCTGCCTGTAGTGAAACTTTCCTTCTAGTAGCCGTAAATCAGTAGGTTATTAGTAGTTTTGGATTATCATCTTAATGAGGCTTATCAACCTGACTGCATTTAAAGTTTCAGTCATTGTTACATTACCTGGGTCCCCACCAATCTTTTGATGCCAGAGATTACTTGAGAAAGACTTGGCAGAAGATGTGTTTTTAGCTGGAATTGTGACCTGACAACTGTGGTGCCTCTAAGAACTGCCTAAAGTTAGTAGTCTGCATCTTCCTATGATGCAGAGGGACTATACTGATGGCATTTTGTGTTTTGTGTCAGCTCAGATATTGTTCTCCCCGTGTCTCCTACCTTCATTTTCTGTCTGTAGGCAATAGCATTCATTCTTATCACACCTGACTGGAGAAAAAACTCAGAAAGTAAGAAAAAAATAGGAAAGATAGAAAATGTATGAGTGAAAGTCATCAGGAGCTTGGGATGGTAGAAAATTTGGGCAGACAATGCCAAGTGTCAGTCGTATAATTTACTTTCCTCTAGCTATAGATGCAACATAGCTACTTGAGAGTCTTGACCTCTTTATTTTGCTCCCATTTCAAAGCCAACAATAAAGGAAAAAAAAAGGTATCCATGAACATCACAGTATCACAGTATTATCAGGGTTGGAAGAGACCTCACAGATCATCAAGTCCAACCCTTTACCACAGAGCTCAAGGCTAGACCATGGCACCAAGTGCCACGATACATCCTGTATCTTAGTAACTTGAGGAAGCATAAATTAAGAGTTTTAGGAATTTAATCTTGAACTAGGTATCCCAAGGGCTGTTTGAGCTGTAAAGCCCATCTATCACTTCAGCTGACGCCAGTGCCACAGCCAGAGAAAGATCAGTCAAGCTGGATTATCAGAGTCAAAGCCAGAGACAGCTCTTGTGGGAAGTGCTTGAGAATGTCTCATGTCTTAATTCTTCATTGCGTAGGAAATAAGAGGGGGATTGTGCATGAGGAGTGGGAATGCCCTGTTTCTCATTATCTAAATGCATGGTCTTGAAAGAGAGGGTGGAGCCCCTGTGTGAAAGATAAATCATATTAGTGCAGCTTGTTTCCCTGGTTTTGCTTTCCAGTGCTCTCTCTGGGAGCTGGAGTCCAGAGCCTTTGCACATGAACTCTCATGTGCTGCTGGTAGTAAGGGCTGGCTGGGTTTGGTTTTTTTTGTGGTGGGAAAGAGCCAGCTATGGGGAAATGCAAAAAATGGACCCAAAAAGTGGAGTGAAAGCCATTTATTCATGAGAGAGTGGCCACTGTGGCTTTTGAGGCACAAAGGCAGGCCCACAGCTCCATCTGCTTCCAGCAGCAGTGTTTGTGGTCTGGGTGCTGGCTGCGCTGCTGGCTCCGAGAGCCATCACAGCACAGACCTGTCACTGGGGCTGACAGATTGGCTGTGCCATGGGAAATGAGTGTGACTGATGGCATCTGTCTGCGCCAGTGGTGGGGTTCCCTTTCTGAAAGTGAGCAGTCCTGGCAGCTGAGCACGGGGTGCAGAGGTCTTGGAAGCTGCAGCTTCAGGAAAGCAGGATGAGGAATGCTTGGAAGCATCTTCGTGGCACACGCGGGAGCAGAAGGCAGAAATTTGCCCTGGTCTGTGAGATGTGCTGTGGTGTGATTCAGTCACCAGTTCTGTCTTTAGACTCAATTGAGAACATAAAGCCAATTAGAAGCCTTTTAGTGGTTTGGTTGTGGGTTTTTTTTTGTGTTGGAAGCTGGGGGATTTGATAGGTATGATGTCCCCAAAGCAGCTATTTCCATCAGGACATGTCAGGGCTTCTGGCAGGGGAAAGGGGTAACCTGAGAAAAATGCACAGGTTTTGCTAACCAAAGCCGAGCTATTTCCACAGCCTGACTCTCCCAGGTGAAATTTCTTGTGATACACTTGGATTTTAGGAAAGTAAACTTACCTGAGAACAAAAACCTCCTTCAGAAAAATATTGATAAATATTTTCCAGTTCCATGAAATCTTTCCTGCCTTCCAAGAGACAGATCCCTGCCTCACTCCCTGTGGTTAAACAAGGCTGAGTAGTGGATGGGCAAGATGAAGCTTGATGGTGGTGAAGGGGCCCATACACCCTCAGGCTTGCAGGCATTGGCTCTAAGCTGGCACAAGCTAATTCCCACCTACACTGAACCAGAAACTGCACCATTGGGAACGTGCCCCAGGAACAGCTCAGTAATTCTGAACAAGAGAATGCAGGTATTGGCTAAAGGCCTGAGTCCTAAACCTGTCTTCAGGGGAAATTTGCACAGAAATCCTCTGAAAACCTAGGAAGTAGCATCCTTTTTGAGCCCATGAGAGAAGCTTCAACACCATCTATGTTAATTAAGCAGGCAGCTGAATTTAAATGAAAGAATGGCACATCTTAAATTACAGAGCTGTAGCTTACCATGGGTGGGCTGGTAGCACCAAGATACCCTCTAAAGTTTACCAAGCTCCTCTGATAGTAGACTTGTAGGAGGATGCCACAAGGCACAACTGCAACGCTCCCTCCTTCTGCACAACTTCATCACTGCCTGGTTTGTCTCTCATCAGGTTGGGTTAAAGTCTGCTGAAGTGCATTAAAAATGGGGAGAATGGTGCTATTAATTTTCATGGCTGCTGATTACAGTGGGCATGTTGCATTAGATAGGTCAATGCTTAGGTCAAGCTGCAGTGCTGTTATAACAAAAGAGTGAGGTGTGCTGTGCTGCAGAGAAAAGTGAGATGGGTTCTGCTCTGTGGTGACTCCCCCACTCCAGTCTTACTGGAGCCGTTTGATTTGCATGCTCCATGGATGGGAGATCACATCAGCAAGTGACTTCTGTAATTGCTTCTGGTGTTGACTGTCTTGGCAGAGAGGCTGAAGACTGAATGCACCACGGGGAATGAGCTCTGGGCTCACTCTGAAAGAGTTTAGGGTGAGTGCACATGGAGAGACCGCAGTAAAGCAGCAAATACTCATAGAATGTAGGGGCTGGAAGAGACCTCTGGAGATCATGTAGTCCAGCCTCACTGCTAACATGGGTAGGCCTAGATCATGTTGCACAGGATCACATCCAGGTGGATTTTGAAACTCTCTAGAGAAGAGGACTCCATAGCCTCTCTGGGCAGCCTGTGCCAGTGCTCTGTCACTCTCAAGGTAAAGAAGTTTCTCCTTAAGCTCAAGTGAAACCTCCTGTGTTCTCATTTGTACCCACTGCCCTTTGTCTTATCACTGGCTACCACTAATAACTCAGAGCCATCCTCATGACCTCCACCTTTTAGTTATTGATAAGCATTGATAAAATCCCCTTTCAGGTTTCTCTTTTCCAGGCTGAAGAGCCTCAAGTTTCTCAGCCTCTCCTTGTAAGAGAGCTGCTCCAGTATTATTGGTGGACAGATAGCTGGCACCAAGCTGCAGCACTACTTATTTCATTGTACTTCAGAATGTGGTTGTCTTTTTAATGCTAAAAAAGTAAAGCTGGAGGAATGCAACAGCAAGAGGGTCTGAAATAAAAGGCTCCAAGAAATCAAATTAGTAGCTTCCAAAGGCTACATGTCTGGAAATTAGTGTGGAGGAAAGGTGGCTTGTTTTCCAAGGTTAGCTCTCAGTACATGTCCCAGTAGTGAGACCATGAATATTGGAGCATGCCCAATATTGAGCATAAGTATGGAATATTTGGCTCTGCCCACTTTAATCCAGTAGCCTGTCTCTGGTTGTGACCAGTAACACATGCTTAAGGAAAGTGTAACAGAGAAACTGTTTGTGGTGTGGTCCTTCTTCTGGCATAACCTTTGGCCACTGTCCCGTATTCTGGCATCAGCATCCTGGTAGATTTTGGTGGATCTGATAATTGCAGTGGCTCTAGGTTTGGTTTCAGCTGGTTGGATTTTTTTGGCTTTGGGGGTGTTTTTGTGTGAGAGAAGTACTGAGCACTTGTGCTTTAATCATCTTTCTGCCCTGTATGCCTCTACAAACATCTCTTTTCTGAGTGGAGGCATCCTTCCACATGGAGACATAAGCCATTCACTACTAAAAATCACTGTTCAGAAAATCACTGTTCAGTCTGTTCTTCTCCATGTGCTGTCAATCCTTTCCGAGAGGGAGTGAGGAGACACTCCCTTGCCCATGGAATCAAGGCTTAGGTGCATCCTAGAGTCATTTTTTGTTTTTTTTTTTTGGCTTCAAAACCAGCAGACTTTACCTTCCTTTTCCCTAGCCTCTCAGGAATGCTTTCTGAGCTCCTTCATGCCTTCATGACCATTCCAGGGCCTTAAGCTGGCATTTTCAAAACACTATCTGCAGTAGCCCCAAGCAAAGTGGTGGATGACTGAGAGCAGAAGGTATGCTCATGGAGTGAATTGCACATGCAGTTGTTTTTTACTCTTCTCCAGTGTATTGTGCCCTCACAGTTTGGCCAGCATCCCTTGGTGCACATCTGCTTGCTCTGGCCTGACTGCAGTGAGCAAGGCAAGCAGAACAGAACATTTCCAAATTCTTGGTCACATTGGAGAACTCTCTTACTGGCTGGTCTATGTGGATGCTGTGCTAGAAAGAAAGAGGAAGCGCTGGGTTGAGTTGTAGATTGCCAGCGTTTCAGAATGACTTTGCCATCTCCTGTACATGGAGTCAGCTGTGTAGCAGAGCCTGGTGCTGTTCCGTAACAGCAATGTAATCTGGGCCCTGAGGTTATTCCATGTACATCCCCTGCTCCTTCCGTGGGTTTGAATTTCCCTAAAGCAGTTTAGGAAAGAAAATATAAGCAGTGAAGATGAAATCCCCCTCTGATGCACTTCTAGTCCATGTTGTATATGCTATTGTCTCAGTGAGAAAATGAGCTTGATCCTAAAATGCCACCTTCCCTTTTCTCTGCTCTCCCCCTCTGTGTCTGGAAACCTCCATCCCCTTTTGCATGTTTTGATGTAATGCTCTTGTTGTGCAGCATGTGTAGTCATAGGCATGTGCAACCTGGAGACTATACAGCTGCTTCTACTTCACTGAGGACAAGAGACTTCCCTACCTGCTAGTCAGAGCTGCAGCAGGACTGGATTTCTAGTTCTTGCTTTTATTTATATAAGTTGATTTTATTTACCTAAGTACAAGTCCTCCTGGAAAATTCCACTGGCTCCACTCACACTGGGCTTCAGGATTTGACTTCATTTGTTCAGATCAGCCTTGCAGGTCAGGGTTATTCCGTGCATTTTGATTCAGTAGCAGAGTTAAGTCAGTAACTCTGAACTCTTCTCCCCAGAAAGTGGGCTCAGACATGGGAAATAACACACCCTGTGGGTGACACCTTCAGGTCTGTCATTTGGATTTGTCTCTCTCTCCTCCAGGAATGTGAGCTAGTCTTTGTCAAAAAGTAGAAAAGCAAAGTAGTATAAATAGAAATGCATTAATTTAGTTAGCTAGACAATATCCACACAATTAAAATGAAGCAGAATTAGGGAGATGGCAGCAGTAACCCCCTGGGCTCCACGCGAGAGGAGGAGAGCAGGAGAAAGGAGTGCTGGGGTATTTAGGTGGCTGCTCTGTTTCACTTTGTCACAGAAAGAGGGATGGTATAAAGGAGAAGGCAGGGGAGAGAATGACTTTTACGTTTGGGCATGGGCTGGGAGAAATAACATGCTGTAAATATTGGAGCTGACACAGCAGAGGCCCATTTGGCCGGGAATGTAGGGCAATAAATGCAGTCAGGTGATGCAAGGGTGTTGTGCACAGGTCTGCCAGGTAGTTAGGAGGGAGCCGATCAGGAAATAATTATAGCTGATAAGGGGAGCTTGTAAGGAGGCCAGCACCTTCTGTGACCATGAAAGCCTGTAATGATTAACTGTTATGGAAAAGCTAGAAGCACATTCTCTCCTTTCTGCGACGTCACACCTGATTGCTCTCCTGCACCATTAACTTCAGCGCTGCCCAGCAGGATGGCAGAGCGCTGTGCAGGGCTTGGCTGCTGAGCACCAACCAGCTTTAGTTCAGGGCAGCTCTGGCATGTAGGTGGGGAAGATGGTTGCTTCTGAAGAGGGAATAGGTAGGCAAGTGCCTTGTCTGCCCAGTTGCCTGGATCTCCTGGGATTAGTTCCTGGGGGAATCCATACCACTCCCGAGGAAAATGCAGGAGAATGCTGTCCCTTGTATATTGCAGGTGAAGCTCCACCCTGGCAATACACTCATGTGTGGGTAGGAGACAGAAAACTGTGTGGCTTCAAGATGGAATTGAGGAGAAAACTTAAGAGGGAGGTGAGGAGAAATCTCCTGTGCTTTGATTAGGTGCCAGCAGCATGTGGCTCAGGTGCTTGAGGATGGGTACACTGACACATGGAGTGTAGCTTCCCAGGATATGGCCTGGGTAATGTTTTTGAACATGTCCTTTTTTGTTCCCTTATTGCTGCAGCAAGATGAAGAGGGGATGCAGGGATGGGGACACAGCAAGCTGGCCCTGCCTCTACTTGGGTCAGCCTTTTGCACTGCACTGCAGATAAAAGTGTGGTCTCTTGCCTGATAGCTGCTGCTTCTGTTCACAGCTCTGCCTGTGCCCAGTGCTTGGCAGGCACCAAGGCAGCAGGGTCCAAATTCACTCCATGAGGGGAACTGGCCTTGAATATTAAGAGGGCAGTGGCATTAAATGCAGGCAATGGGAATGGCAGTGGAGCAGTAGTCTGGCTCTGTCGACTTTCCTTTGCGCCTTTACCGTACAGCTATTATTATAGTGTTTGCTAATTGATTTTACTTGATTAATTCTAGCTAATTATTTTTTATTAATTAAGTCTCATTTACTGACTTGAATGGTTAGTCACAGCTGTAAACCTCTGCACAATCAGTCTGCAATTAGCACAAATATTCCTTGCTCACAGTTGCCCCTGTCAGGACAAGGTGTTGCCAGCCCTATGGATCTGCCATGCTGGACCCACAGGGCATATGAAAGTGTGATGTCAGGCTGGGGGGCTGGGGACAGATTCACAGGCTGATGTTGAGACTGTCCACAGACTGCAAGTGACTCCTGTGACTCTCCAGGTTGCTGTTAAGTGTTAGATATCTTTGGCCAAGAGACAGACTCCTTTGTGACTTCTGAGAAAGCGACGTCATCAGGATATTGTCTGTAATCAATAGGCCATGGCCTTGATTCAGCAAGACACTTAAGAACAGGCTAATATCCATCACACAGTCCTGTACCTTGATGGGTTGCATTTTTATTTTTAAGAGCCTGCCTCTGCATTTAGAAATGGATTTGTGACAGACTGAGGCTTTTGCATCTAAAAGAGCACCAGTGGTGGCCTGGCCACAAGGTACCATGTACTCACAGTATAAAGAGGACCTCAGCTCTGGGAGATGCCATCATGCAGGGAACAAAAAGCTAATGAAAGTCCAGAAAAGGAAGAGATCATTACTGAGCCCTTCTTCCCCCTGCAGAAGGTTGATGCAGAGATCTCAGGTTATGGAGCGGAAGGTGTGAATTTGGTTAAATTGCATTTGGCTGTTCCTAGTGCTGGACGAGCACAGAGTGTCCAGGAGGCAAGGGGGAGAGAGAGGACTTGCTTATAGATGGGCACAAAAGCCAGCAGGTTGAGGGAGATGATTCTCCTCCTCTACTCTGCTCTGCTGATACCCTACTTGGAGTACTGCATCCAGTTCTGGAGCCCCTATTACAAGAGGGACGTGGAGATGCTGGAGCATGTCCAGAGAAGGGCCACGAGGATGATCAGAGGGCTGGAGCACCTGCCCATGAGGACAGGCTGAAAGAGTTGGGGCTGTTCAGTCTGTGGAAGAGGAGGCTCCCAGGGGCCTCCAAAAAAGCTGGGGAGGGACTTTTTAGGCTATCAGGGAGTGACAGGACTAGGGGGAATGGAGCAAGGCTGGAGGTGGGGAGATTCAGACTGGAGGTGAGGAGGAAGTTTTTCAGCATGAGCGTTGTGAGAGGCTGGAATGGGTTGCCCAGGAAGGTGGTTGAGGCCCCATCCCTGGCGGTGTTTAAGGCCAGGCTGGATGAGGCTGTGGCCAGCCTGATCTAGGGTAGGGTGTCCCTGCCCATGGCAGGGGGGTTGGAACTAGATGATCCTTGTGATCCCTTCCAACCCTGACTGATTCTGTGATCCTACCAAAGCAGTTGGTGCTTTATTACGGTGCGTACTGTGGGGCAATAGGAGCCCTGGCTTATCTTCCATGTGCAACCGGAACAAATCCTTACAAGACCCTATTTGATTTTCACTCTTTTTTTAATTTTTCCTTAGCAAGCACTTTTATTTAAACACTCTCCCTCCCTCCCCCTCCTGGACTTTTATTTCAAGGTGTTTCTTTTTTTATTATTGTTACTATTCCCAGGATGAGTTAGGAACAGTTGTGAAGCAGTGGCTCATGAGGCTTGTAGCCGGGTTTCGTTTATTTTTAATTCTGTTCAGCTTGCATGGCTTTTAATCAGTTTAATACTTATCCTCTCATTTCACTAATTGTTATTTATTCCATTTAATTATGTGTCTTACAAACATTGATTTCCCCTCACAGATCTCCTGTAATGACCCCTAGAAAGCTGACAAAATGAAGGCAGAATTTCAAACCACCTTAGTAGCGGCTTCTAGCGACCACCTTGCATGTTGGGAGCCTGAGCCATGGTGAGCAGCAGGGCTGGGATCTTCCAACCACTTAGATGCTTTTGAGAAATTAAACTCCAAACTCTCTTTAAGCAGTGCAGTAAAACCCAGTCAATACATACTTTAAGCACACAAGTAGTCTTGCCCCTGCTTGACAAACCATCTGCAAGGAGTTCAGTTACTACCCTCAGGCTTAGGGAATGGCTGGAGCTTTTTGCCTGCTGGGAAGCTTTGCCTAGGCGTGTAGCAAGGAGGGGGAGTCAGAGCTTCAGGTGTTGAGCTGGCATCACCTGGAATTAGTCTATTGACTGGGGGGGAAGTGATATGATTTATGCATCTGTCAGAGACACTCAGCGATGGTTTGGGTTTTGTTTATTCTTGCAGTGCCAAGTGAAGAACCATGGGGACTCAACATCACCCTCCCACATGCAGGCAGCCATGTCTGGCCATGGGCTGTGTCTGTGTTACATTGTAGAGAGATAGAAACTCTTTCAAGTCACTAAGATTTTGTCATAGCTGCACCAAGGCTTGGTGGCTGGCAAGTGATGGACTCCACAGTGAGCCATGTGGAGAGCCAGGGTTCAGCTCTGGCACAGTGAGACCCATCACAGGAGTGGGTGCAGTCTTGTAAGCACAACCATATGGTTTTGGGTTCCAGGCATAAAGTCACACATCACGGGCCACTTCTGTCCTCTCTTCAACTTCCTTGCTGTGACCTACTTTGGTCAAGGCTTGATCCTGACCTGAAACGGGTTAATGAAGCACTGACTGCCCAACTCTGCCACAGACCTTCAAGCCTTGGCCTCTCTGCTAAGCCTTTCCAAGGAACTGAATTGTTGACTGCATTGCTAATGGCTGCCAAACACAGTTTTGAATCCCAGCCTCACACCATCATCATCATCATCCCTGCTCAGCAGTTCAGTGTCCGTGGATAGATGACTGCAGAGCTAGGGCAGGCATGGCACGATTTTGCCTTATGTTCCTTGATCTGGCTTAGTGCTCAGTGTTTAACATGACAAAAAGCTATTTGCAAAGTCACAGCAATTAAATTCTCTAATTGTCCTATTTTTCAGAGGAGCTGAGTCTCTGGCATGTAAGTAGGTCACAAAAGTAGTCTCTTTAGCACTGTCCCTTTTTTAAAGGTAAAGCAGACTTGTTGCAGCTCCACAGGTGAGACCCACAAGGTCCTCAGTGGGGGTGGCCTAGGCAAACTCTCCGTAAGCAAAGCTGACCTGATCTTCATGTCCAGTTGATGGCCATGTTAGCTTCCTCCAGCAGAGCACAGCTGCTAGAAATCTCTGAAGTGGCAGGGATAACAACTGATATTTAGGCAGATTATAGGGCACTAGTTGGAAGTCAGTGAGGAAGATATAGGATGTTCCTGAGCTCCAACACAACAGCAACAGGCGTGATGCCTACATGTGCCTCTAAAAAGACATCAATAGCTCCAGCAGTCCACTGAACCTAGGGTGTGACTTGTTTACAGTGCACTTCAAAGCTGGGACTTAGAGATTTTAAGCAGCTTCCTTTCTGCTTCCAGCCACGATCATCCGATTGCTGTGCATGTAAGAACTAGAGAAAAGTGAAACAGTGGGAGCTGGAGGTAGAATAGTTATATAATAGCTTTGCCACAGCTTCCCCTGAGCTGTACCACTTAATGGTCCCAAACTGATGTCAGCACTAACCCCTGCCCAGCTTTCCACTTCCTTGGGATGAGGAAGAGAGATCTACTTAGGACCAGACCCTTCCTCTCCCCCCCAGTCAACCATTTCTCTGCTGGTACTGACTGTTGTGAGGGTTAGCATGCCTAAGGGGTATGAAGCAGAGCCCACATCTCCTTGATTTCTGTGGAGATAGGAGTTTCTCTTCAGCATGCATAAAACCAAATAGAATAATCAAGAGCCATCCTGCCCCAGGGCCAGCTCTGCTGCTTCCCACCACACCACCCAGCAGAACTGGCATACCCGAGGCACTCTCAGTTCCTCTCTTGTGGGAAGGGTCTAAGGTGGTTTTGCAGCCAACCAGTATTTCCCTGGGGGAACTACACATAAGGAGCTACGGTCATTTTGCTCTTGGCTGAAGCTGGTGGTTGAGCTGAAAGTGAGTGATTCAGAGTCAGGCTTTGGGAAAAGTTTCCCTAACTTTTCATTCAACTAATCCAAGGGTATTGTTCTGGCTTGAGACCTAAGTTAGCAGTTTTATCTCTATTGGCTCATCTCCCACATTGATCAGACGTGATGTGATGTATCCTGGCATAGATGCTTTGGTTTGCTGGTGTCCTGTTCTGTGTGCCATCTTCCTGCAATTTCAGTGGCCTTGGGATCAAGATGATGGGTCCCTCCAGTGCTTAACACAAGTCTAGAAATACACCTCAGCAGACAGTTACACTGAGAAGCTGAAATCAAGCCCTGCTGCTTTTCATTTAGCAAAGCATCCCTGCTGAGCCACCAAAGTGTTGCAGATACATGACCCTCTGTGAGCTCAGAGAAGTTAGGTCACCAGGATGAAGTGTGAACAGTACTAGGAGGAATAAATGTGAAGGGCTCAGATCCTTGTGCCACAAATGGAGATGGCTCATCTTGACCTTATTGAGAGCTGTTTGGTGCCCTGTGCTGGGGGACATCATCCATATCATAGTTAGCATCAGCTATTGGGCAATTGTAACCCCAAAACTAGAGAAGCACTGCAGAGCCAGGAGCACTTTTCCAGCTCTCTAAGTTCCCCTGCTTCACAGTGTGGAGGGACAAGCCAAGACCAACCAAAAGGGGCTCATTCTGTAGCACGGAGGTAACGCTTTGCTTTTGAACCTAGTAGTCTTCAAAGGTTTCACAGTGCTGGGATTTGCCTTGAAAATAGGGGGAAAGAAGATTTCCCTGGATTAATATTTCTCCAGACTGAGTTCAACACTCCTAGAGTTCAGAATAGATCTGATTGGGCTTTTTTGGTCGAGAAGTTATGAGAGCCTGTCATGGCTGGACATGAAGTCATGCATTCATGATGTTTATGAATTCTCTTGTGAATGTATGGAAAACATGCATCATTATTTCAACTTCCAGAGCTGGAAATAGTGCAGAAAAATGACTGTGAGTCAGAAGAAGTTGAATCAGTGTAAGTTAGCTCTACTGACAGTCATTTAGGAACACAGATATGACATGGGCAATTATTTGGCTAATTAGAACAGACCTTTGTGCACTGAAATCCAGGGTTTTCAAAGGAGTCTTTCAAAACTGGGTGTCTAAGTCCTTCTGCTATCAGTGGGAGGTGGGCACATAATTCTTGTCAATGTCCAACTTAGCACAATACCTGAGGCATTTTATTCAGATGCTAGGGGAGCAGCGTTTCTCCTGCCTGTGTGGGCAGTGTGTTCCTCACAAGAGGGACAGAACATCTCTAGACAGAGACCTACAGCCTGAACCAGCCCCTGCTAATGCCCACTCCAGGCCTCCACCCAAGCTAGAGCCTAGCAGAAAGACATAAAATGCTCACTGAAGAGTGGGAGTGGGAAGAGCCCTCTAGTCCCAGTACCAGAATACCTGCAGTGTGGTCTATGGGTGACAGCTCTGTCCCATAGTCCTGTCTAACACCAGCTGGAGAGCACATCTAAACATATGAGCAATGGTGCTGCCCAGCACAAAATGTGAGAGGGTAGGCAGCTAGTCCCATGTGAGAGGACATTAGGATGGTTTCTGTTTGCTCTGCTGATGTGCAAAGTGACTCTTGTTTATTCAGCAGTGGTGTGCACGTTTCTCAAAGACAAGCTGCATGTTGGAAGTGCTCACCCAGTACTTCCAGCAGAATGTGCTGCTGTGTGTCCCCAGCTGCACAGCCACTGCAGCAACCTTTGCAGGCTATCCATTCCCAGTCCCCTCCCCTTTCTTTCCTTCCATGGGCACTGTGCATGGACTGGTGCTGTGGATGTCAGCCAAACAATAGTTAAATGCAGCTCTGGAGCCGTTGGCTTACCTATGAAAGCATAGTGAGAGATGTGTACCTTTGAACTTGTAAAGGACCCTGTTTTCTTGCTGGCAGCACAGCCTGCTCCAATTAGAATACAAGGGCTGAAACAAGGCCTGGAGTCAGTCTGTCCCCTGCTGCGATGGTGGCACTGTCACTGCTTTTGTGGTAAGTAGGGCAATTTCAGTGCCAGCCATCTCTCTGAATCCAGTCTTGCAAAGATATGTGCAAAGTCATTGATTTTTCTTTAGCCCCAGCATGTTTTCCCTCTGAGATTGTGGAGCTGGCAGGACAGTCCTGGCTGCAGAGGGTTTGCTTCCACTTGGGCTCCAGCCAGGCAAGACAGGAATCCTAAGTTCTTGCTGCTTTATGGCTCATCTAGAGCAGCAAAGCTTGACTCTTTCTCCTCCAGTTCACCCTCTCAGCACAGAGGTTACCCAAGGGAATTGTTTGCTATTTGTTTTCTTACTAGGTAGGTTTACCCAGAGTAGGCAAAGGCGGAAGCATCTTCATCAAATGGGTCTGATGGTCATGTCTTGAAGACCTGGTAAAGGCTGTTGCATGAGGCAGTGCAGACACCCAAGCAGTAAAGGTAGGAGCATTACCTGAGATGCTGCTCTCTCTGCCACCAACTCACCTTCATGACACCAAGCTAGGAGCAGGTGTTGATCTGTTGGAAGGTAGGAGAGCCCTGCAGAGGGACCTGGACAGGCTGGATGGGTGGGCAGAGGCCAATGGGATGAGATTTAACAAGGCCAAGTGCAGGGTTCTACACTTTGGCCACAACAACCCCAAGCAGCACTACAGGCTGGGGACAGAGTGGCTGAGAGCAGCCAGGAAGAAAGGGACCTGGGGGTACTGGTAGATAGTAGCTGAACATGAGCCAGCAGTGTGCCCAGGTGGCCAAGAGAGCCAGTGGCATCCTGGCCTGCATCAGGAACAGTGTGGCCAGTAGGATGAGGGAGGTTATTCTGCCCCTGTACTCAGCACTGGTCAGGCCACACCTTGAGTACTGTGTCCAGTTCTGGGCCCCTCAATTCAAGAGAGATGTTGAGATGCTGGAACATGTCCAGAGAAGGGTGACAAAGCTGTTGAGGGGCCTGGAACACAAACCCTATGAGGAGAGGCTGAGGAAGCTGGGGTTGTTTAGCCTGGAGAAGAGGAGGCTCAGAGGTGATCTCATTGCTGTCTACAACTACCTGAAGGGAGGCTGTAGCCAGGTGGGGGTTGCTCTTCTCCCAGGCAACCAGCAACAGAACAAGGGGACACAGTCTCAAGTTGTGCCAGGAGAGGTCTAGGCTGGATGTTAGGAGGAAGTTGTTGCCAGAGAGAGTGATTGGCATTGGAAGGGGCTGCCCAGGGAGGTGGTGGAGTCGCTGTCCCTGGAGATGTTCAAGGAAAGCCTAACCTGAAATCTCAGGAGTCCCTTGCTGCTCTAGTGAGAACCCTGCTGAGGTCCCATGCAGTGTTATAAAGAAGTTCATCCAAGACAGCATCCAAAACCAAGACTTGCAGTTGGTATCAGGGAATTAAGCCTTGATCCCCCTAGTCTCCCTTCCTCTGCTTGTTTCATAGTGCCACTGAATTCCTGCATGACTTACAGGTCCTAACTTGGGAATTCAGGGCCTAGAATGGACCAAGGAACTTATTTGAAATCCCTATGTGCCGCTCTGTAATTAAGAACAAGAAAAAGATTTGCTATTAATTAGCTTTCACTGACCCACTTTTGACCCTCTAAATGCTGTTGCAGCACACTAGGTCTCTGAGAAGGCATGTCATCCTCTCCAGGGAGAGATTAATCTTCATTAGTGCTTCTGCATTAGCCTGGCACTCTTTGTTAGTTCCTCATTAATGTTCTAGCAGATTGGAGCTGCCAACTGAGGAAGTAACAATCACACAGAACACTGTCAGGAAAACACAGTGCTTTCATATGGCACAGTAATGGCCCAGGGCACTGCTGGCCATGCATTGTGGTGAGGCTCTGGCCATTGCAGACGGGCTGGGTGGTCATGGATAGCACAGCATGAGCACTAGGTCATGCTAAACTATGTTGATTCTGTTCCTTTCTTTGCCTGTGCTGCTCTCTCCCTTGATTGTCTCATCTGCATGTTGTTTCCAGTCAGCGTAGTTGCTGGGTCCTGCTTTGGCTGAGTTGAACTGTTGGATGTGATGCCCATAGATTTGGTGTTCCTGGAAAAATGAATGGTCTCAAAATCCAGGCAGACTCTTCCTAACATGCTTGTAGCTTGAAGAGTGTAACATGTCCCCATCAGTCAGACTGGGGCAATGTGGGAAAGGTGGGAAGGAATTAGGTGTGATGCTTTAAATGTGTCTCTGTGTCACTGGCAATAACAGCCCTCTGGTGGAAAAAGGGCTTGGAAAACTGGGAAGAAGCAGATTGTAACAGAGCAACCATTTGGTCAGCTGGCCTGAGGCAGCTCAAAAATATGAGAAGTGCCTGTGGGACATATTACCTGTGAGGGAACCTGGATAGAAATGAATCCAGTTTTGAGCTATTTCCTCCTTTCTTCACCTACTTGGAGTGCCCCAGGGCTTTGTAGTTGCTTTATGGGGTTGTTGTTGGTGCAGCTACTCAGGACTTTTCAGGGTGTGCAAACACAAACTTCAAATCTGTTGCTTGGACTCAAAGTTTCGGTGTTTGGACACATCAGCTATGTGGTATGTTCCTAATCTCCAAGTGGATGAGGGTAGTTCTGATGATCAGGTTGGAGAGGTAAATACTCACCACTACATATTTCAGTGCTACTTTGAACAAAGGGCTAAAAAATGTGATTTATTGTCTCAGCAAACATTCCTACCAGGGAACATATTTGCTAGATTGTTGGTGAAAAGCTAGATCTGAAGGGATGTGAACTCACTCCAAGGTAATTTTGTGTACACATCTCAAATACATGATTGCAGACCATTTTGCTTTCTGCTCTTTGTGTCCCAGTGGAAGCTGTGTAAGGAAGGAATTTCCTGTCAGGCTCTAAAATGTAACCTGGAGGACTGGACTCATTCCTACTGGGGTTGGTAAGATAGGGCCTTCTGCCTGCAGAAAATGGAGCTTTTCCAGTGGTACCAGAACTCTTAATGGTAGCTTGAAATGCTGATGCAGTGCACAGTGGGAATATGGGGGAACCTTTGGTCAGTTGCAGTTCCCACAGTGCTGCACTGGTTCCTGCTTCCCCAGGGACAGAGGCTGTGTTTGACAGGTTTCCAACTGTGCTGTATTGTGGGGAATGTCAGTTGGCAAGAAAAAGACAATGGAAGGTAACCAGGCAAATCATAATTGCCAGAAAATACCCTGACCATCTTGCCCTATGGAAGGACATAGTTTTTGGAGGGCAAAACTGTAATTTTATTTATTTATTTATTATTTTTTCCATAAAACAACACAGTGGAAAATATCCTAACCATACTTTTCCTCTCCAAGCCTACTGCAATGGAACACTTGGGATCACACCTACCTATTTAGTAGCACTGTATTAATTAAATAATGAAACCTGGCCAGTTTTGGCCATTGCAGGCATTTTCTTACCACAAAACTGGTGAAGGCTCTCTTCACCCTAATCAGGTGCCAGAGACAACATTAGGAAAAAATAAAAAGGGAATGGGTAGAAATGGCATGAGCAGAGGAAACCCACTGGACTAAGGGCTTGTGGAATCTCACAGAGTCACAAACCATTAGCTGTTGGAAGGGAGCTCGAGAGATCATCAAGTCCAATCCCCTTGCCAGAGCAGGGTCACCTGGGGCAGGTCACACAGGAATGCATCCAGGCAGGTTTTAAATGTCTCTGGCAAAGGAGACTCCACAACCTCCCTGGGCAGCCTGTTCCAGTGCTGTCTCACCCTCACAGTGAAAAAGTTTTTCCTTATGTCTCCATGGAACCTCCCATGCTCCAACTTGCACCCGTTGCCCCTTGTCCTATCACTGGACATCACTGAGCAGAGCCTGGCTCCATCCTCCTGACACTGCCCTTCACATCTTTATAAACAGGAATGAGGTCACCCCTCAGTCTCCTCCAAGCTAAGGAGACCCAGCTCCCTCAGCCTTTCCTCATAAGGGAGATATTCCATTCCCTTAATCATATTTGTGTATCTGTGCTGGACTCTTTCAGCCAGTTCCCTGAGGTCCTTCTAGTGCTGAAGAGCCCAGAACTGGACATGATATTCCAGATATGTGGAAAGTGTTGAGATCCAGGATGTATTTGTGGAAGAAGCAGAGCTGCTACCTCCCCTGGCTGCAGTGACTGAAGATTAGGGGAAGGCAACATATGTCAGAAATGTCTAGACAAGGTGGAAAACTTATTACAAGTATTAGAGGGGGGAAGAAGAAATAAGAGAGACAAAGAGCCAATAGATTGCATGATTATGTGCTGCCTAAGGAAGACAGGTTGTGATTATATAATTCTCTGGGGAAGCTACATGAAACAATTACATATTCAATTAGGTGCACTCTCTTAGGTGGCTTTAGTTTAAAAAACAAAACTAAAAAATAAGGTTGAATGCTCAGAAGAAAAGAAGTGTGGAGGAGGGTAGTGAAGTGCTGAGCCAAAAACCTTTTTAAAAATCTTTATATGTGCTGCAGAGTGGGGGAGAAAGAGACAGCAGAGGAAAGGATGTGTTTGACACGTGTCAGAGATATCAACAGCTCCAGTGACAATTTTAAGGAAATTAAATGGAAATTAAAGGGAAGCATTTTAGAGCAGAAGTCCCAAAAGCACTTAAAAATATAGAACACCAGAAAAGCTCAGTGTCTGTCAGCAGTGGCAGATCAGCTCCTTCCATGACCAGCATGCCAAGCTCAGAGGACCAAGCCTGCATCAGCTCTGAGATACCATTAAAATGCACATTAAAAGCTGTACCACAGTGCAGGAGAACTTCTAGGGCAAACCAGCTTCTTCCAGCAGGTGAAAACTCTTAAATCCCAACACTGTCTAAGGATGAGGGAAAACATAGGAACTCCTGGGTGCTGGTTTATCAGCTTTGCAGCTTCTCCAGTTCTTCAGCTTAGCTGGTCAGAGCAGTTCATAAGCTCGTAATGATTTTGTGGGGTTTACATCCCCATTGTCCCATCCATTTTGCTATGGGTGAGGAGTGGCCCTAGCCACTTCACCCTCACCTCTCAGTGATGTTAAGAGGGTCAGGCTTTTTGTTGTTCTCCTCAGCTGCCTGTGTGCTGTGTGCCAGCTGGAAGGCAGGGCACCGCAAGGAAGTGCCTTATGGAGCATCCAGAACTGAGACTTTGCAAGCACAGCTTAGCTTCCTTATTTTGGTTTCTCATGGGCTTGCAAGGCCATGTAACACACAGTGTGGGGTGTGCCAGGTGGTCTCCCATTAGAAATCAACCAGCACCTGGCTGTCATCACTTAGCCATTGTGTTGTGTGGCCTCTCTTTCCTCAGGGCCATGCTTTCTGTCATTTCTCTACTGCACTCTCATTTCAGTCTTTGCCCATCTCATGGGGTATTTTCATGCTCTGCAGTTCTGCCACACCAGCAACAGATGCAGGCATGATATGACACCACTGACACTTCGTTTGGACTCCTGCTGCCTACATGATTCAGAAAATCAGGCAGCTGATGTAGCATGACACAGAGAGAACCCACAGAGACGCACAGTAGCATCTGAGCAGGAGAACAGCATGTTGTATAAGGAAATGAGAGAGGAAAAAAGACAGTAGCATGTTTTCATTTCCTCAGGAACACATCCCAGAAAAACCCACAAGAGGGTGAGTCATCCACAGAGGATATTGGCCTCCGAGTTGCAGCTGCTAGTTTTAATTCTATAATTTTAATTTGCCAGACAAATAAAATAAAATAAGGAAGGAATGACTGGGTAGGATGCATATAATTGTCTCAGCAGGATTCTCCCTTTTCCATCATAGATTCATGAGTCTGGCTGTTGGATCTCAGGTCTTTGAGCTATGAGTTGGTTGTGCACAAAGGGTGTTTGTGCAAACACATCTGCAGGCTTCAAGTGCAGTTTTGTGAGATCATACAATTGGTGAAAATAGTGACACAAGTAATTAATATTCTCTCTTCTTGCATAACTTTAACCATTTTGGATGAAACCCTACATACAGAGAGCAGTGCTAGAATCTCAACCTTAAAGATGTTCACTCCTTGACTGGACATAATCCTGAGCAACCTGCCCTATGTGACCTTGTTCTGAGCAGGAGCTTTGGGCTGGATGTTCTACAGAGCAGCACTCTTCTGACCTCAGTGACACTGTGGTTTTATTCCCCATGGTTGCCACTAAATGAATTATTCACCTGTCAATGAGTTGAGATGATCTAGTAAAGAAGTGAAGCAACTTTGTGTTTCCTGTGAAGCTTCCACTGGGCTGGTGTGGATTAATTGAGTCAGACCACCAGTGTGTCACCCAGATACACATCCCTCCTCCATTTTAGCTGAGGGCCTCCCTTTGGCACACTGAGCAACAGAAAGTCAAGTGCTGTAGTGCAGAGCAAACCCAGAGAGTGCATGATCTCCAAGTCCAGGAACTGCTTTTGTGAAATGAACAACAAATGGAAGAGCAAGGCTGTAGCGCAATCTTTTGCTTATGTTGGGTCAGAATCTCTTCAGTTATTGTCCATTTCCTATTCTCAGGCTTGGCTGAAATGAGCACAAGAGGCAGTTTTTCAGGGCCCATGCCACAAGACAACAGGAGTTAGCTGCAGACACAACAAGGGGCATTGGCTAAAGTGCACCAATACTTCAAATACCAATGTGAACTTCTCTTGCTGAAGAAGGAGGAAGTATGGGAAGAAAAGAAAGGCCAGTACTGTGAATATTTCCTTTGATTATAGCTTCTACTGTTGATGGAATAGAATTCCTGCTTGTTTTTCCAGTGGCTGGTAAAACTTGGAGGCTGGGATTTCAGGGCCTTGCTCCATTAGTGATAAAAGGAGGATGGAATTGAGTTTTAATTCCTGTGTGTTAGGGGAAGGAATTTCAAGGCAAGACTGTAGTCCAGGTGTCTCAGGAAGGAGAGTGCAAGGAAGTCTGAAAGGTCAGGCTGTAATCATGAAAACAAAAGCCCAGTTGGACCACAAATGGAACATTCAGGCAAGTCAGGCTGTGCAAAACTAGGAGCTCAAGTGGTCAGCTCTGGGCTGGTTGAAGCTAAACTGGTACCTTAGCAAACAGACAAGAGTGGAAACTACCCAACTCCTCCCTTCAAAGATCTTTTCCTTCCTAGCCTCGACCAGGCTGGAATGAACTGAAAGTGGCTGAAAACAAAGTTCCTTGTGCATCTGTCATCCTAGGCTTTTCCATAATCATGTTTTCATTAAGGCCACCTCAATTTCATTCTGCTTTTATTGAGATATTCAAGGTAGTGCACAGGAGGAGCAGAAATGAAGGATGGGTTTGGCAGTTATGTGCCTAAAAACCCCAAGCAAGACCAGTGAAAACATGAAGATTCTCAATATAATATGCTTTTTTTTCCAGAAAGACATCAAATTCATAGAACTATGAGATAGCAGAGAGTAGATCTGTGAGACCCTCTTCATCTTCCTCTGCTCCCCTTATGGATAGGAGGATATGGCTTTCTAAATGCAGCTTGAAGTTAGAATGCCATGTCCTCCTTCCCCTGCCCCCTCCAATTTATTTGAGATAAAATACAAGCTGCTTTCCTCACAGCAGTCTTGGAGAGCCAAGGTCTGCCTTGTGGTTAAGAGTGTCTTGGCTACCAGTCTCTTTCTCAGTCCCAGCTCTGCTAGCAGCAGGCTGTGACACTGGAAAATGCCCTTTCCCTAGTACAGGAACGCACTCCTGGATGAATTTTCCTGGCCTATACTCTTGTGTCATTGAAGCTAATCCTGTACTTTGGATACGGTGTGGAATCAGGTTCTGCCTCTTCTCTTTGTCGATTATAAGTAACGAATTGCAACGGCAGCCTCTGGCTCTGTCTGGCTTTGGTGGAGGTAGACTTCTAATTTCCATTTGAAAACAGGAAACATTTCTAGGGGCTGCAGTGCTATGAAATGCTTGTTCCCTCACAGCCATAGAGAGCAGGCTGTGAGAAGATGCCAGGATAACACTGCTGTCTAACCTACTGCTGTTATTTCTGAGAGCACTAATGGTGCTGTCAAAGAAAACTAGAGCAAGGGGGAAGGACGTTATTCAGCCCAGGAAGAAAATCAGGATGGTCAGAAGTAATGGGAAAGGAGCGAGTGAAGTCCTTCCTGAAGAGTATCTCCTAGCCTACTCTGCTGTCTCGTTTTCAGCCTCGGCAGGGAGTCAGGCAGGACCTGGACGTTAATGAATAGAGGAAGGCTTGAATGTGGCAACTGTTAATTGCAGAAAACTGTAGGAGTGGTGATGCCAAGTTTGTCACTGTAACACCGAAAGGATCCAACTGGAGCACTTAAAATTCAGTCACGTAGGATTGTATTTAGAGCCTGTTCTCACCTCTCACCGTGGCTCTGTGCAAATCCCGCTGGATTGTCATCACTCTTCAACACTAGGCACATTTTGGAACTTGCCTAAATTCAGGTAAATTTTAGAGCTTTTTCCTGGTTAAACACCAGTTGTTCCTGGCTGGTTCTTTTGGTGTGCTGGCATCCTGCCTTACACATGAGGAGGCTGAAGATCCTCCACAGTGAGCCCTGACTGCTGCCCAGTGGCAAATGGCCTTGCAGATCACACATTGCTGCTTGGCAACGGAGGTGCAGGGAGATGGTGGCAAAGTGAGCCAGCCTCTTCTGCCAGCAGACATAGCTGGGGAAGCTCTGCCTTGTCTGCTTTGTGCTTTGAAGTATCTATTGAAGGCACCACTGACAATAGAAGATGCTGCTGCCTTGGATGGGCACAAAACAATATACAAATCCCTGCCTTCTGGCTGCCATGTTTTTGTTTCCATTGGCCTCAGTGTTTTAAGGTTAGTTTCTGTCTAACTTTTGCATGAGGCAGAATTGCACCAGTCATCTCTTCCCTCAAAATCTTAGCCTGCTGCTGCAGGAGTTAGCACCAGGCAGTAGAAGACAGCAGGCAGCTCAGTGGAAAACATAGTGTGGTGATTTCATCAGCCTCACACCATCTTAATCCTCTGGGGGCTTGAAAGAAAAAGTGAAATGGTGACAAGACTTGAGGTCAGAGTGAAGCTCAAGGGACAAGCCAAGCCCCTGCCTGAACTAAGTTACAGCTCCCTTAGTCCTCTGGCAAACCTGCAGAGTCCAAATTCTTTAAACATTGCTGAAGGCAAGCGCCCAGGGGCATGTCTGTCCAGCACACACTGCGCATCCGGTGCAGGCAGGTGGAAAGGTGCCCAGAGCACACTGAACTCCACCTGGAGTAACCGAGGCCATTACAAGTGCCCTTGTCCTCACTCAAGGAGTGAGTTGTCACTGGAGGAGGAGATTGCTAAGTGTTTTCGAGGGTTAAAAGTGGAATGGAAGTTAGGGCTTGACCCAGCCTCCCCTCTGCCTGAAGTGCTGGGTTTGAGATAAGTGGATGTCAAACCTCCCTCTCAGCTTTTGCATCAGGAACAAAATGCTGGGTGTTTTCCCTGTGATTTTGGCCAGCCTGACCCTTGGCTTCCCATCGGGGTCACTTTACATCAGCAATTAAAAGACACTGCAAGTATCTGGAACCACAGCCTGCAACACCCCACACCTTTGGCCTGCTCTGAAGCAGTGAGGACCTCCCAAATGTATGCAGTCTTTTGATGGCTGCTCCTGGACAGGAAGGGTCACACGAGGGCCAAGGCCTGGCAGAACTCTCTGCCCTCTGGGTGTCAAAGGTATCTCTTTTGTGAGAAGTTGGTAAAGGTCTGATTTTTTATTTATTTATTTTTCTTGAAAGTAAAAGAGAACTCCAAAGTTGAATTTCTGGTGAAGATCATTACAAAAATGATAGAGGCTATCAAACTGCAGTCCTGCTCACTTCAAATGTGTTCTTTTTCCTAGGTAACTGTCAAAAGCAAGCAGTTCAGGTGTGTCTTTAGTAGATAAAAATGGAAGCTTTGCTCAATTGTGCCTAACAGATGCTTTCTGCTTCAGTTTTCCAGCTGAAAATGTCAAAAAATCATTGCTATGCAAAATACAGATGTTTGGTGAATCGTCCTTGTCCTGCCTGGACAGTTGGGTTAGGTCTGGCTTTGAGAAAGGTAACCTTGCTATGGGCAGCCAATGTTTCAGGGCTACTTACTGCCTTCATCTTGCAAACCCTTGCTTTAGCTTCAGCTCCCTGGGCTAATTCTACGTCCTTCTTCTAGGGAGGCCTGGTGCAGAGTTCTTTAAGTGTGAGGCTTGCTGCTGGGTGTTGTGTGTTACAGCAGAGGAGTCCTGGGACATGCAATTTGAGTTAACTCTGAGAGATGCAGGGGGCTGAGTGATCAGCAGGGTATTGGGCAATTTGGCAAAATTAGGAACACCTGGCATCCCCCAGCAGAGTGAAGTGCCTCCTAGTTACTCTTGACACCTGAGCTGAGTTGAGCTTTGATTAAGGACAAGGTCTGGACAACGCTTGAAGGGTGAAGTATAAAGCAGAGGCTGGGAGAGAAGGAGGTGGTTTGTGTGTGGCTGGTGCTGCCTTCCCTATCTCCTGAGGAACCTGTGGCTGGGAGAGCTGGCGTCAGGAAAGTCACGGTAAGTGTGGTGGTGGGGGGGGGGGTGGGGGTGGTGGTGTGCACTCCGGGTTATTAAAAAATGGTGGGGTCCCAGGAAGAAGAGAGGCAGCTGAAGCTGCTCAGCAGCCAGGGCAAGGAGCGGCTGGAGCCAGGCAGCAGCTCTGCTGCACCATCAGGGGTGTGTGAATCTGTGTTAAGCGTCTTTGTATGTAATTAACTCGGCAAGGTAGATGCAGGCTTGGCTGTGTCTTGTCACTTTGTTTTGGAACAGCTGTCCCTAAGGCAGTAACAGTTCAAATAAGTGGGCAGTGCCACTCATGTTTTGAGAGGAGAAGGAACTGAATTTGCACCAAGGCTGAGCTGGTATTCTGAAGCCCTGGCCATGTGCACCAGCACTGGTGGAGCAGCTGTGCTCTGCAGAGGTACTCTCTTCTGTGCTGTTCCCAGGTCTGCTCCTAAGTAGAAGCAGGTCATGCACAGAGTCATTGGTGCAGCCTGGGGACAGGAGGAAGAAATTTGCTTGTGACAAGCTGATGGCATGGGTCTTATGGAAGGGGGTGAAAAAGGAGGTGGAAGTTGATAGAGTTGTGTGCTTATTGTTTCAAGTTTGTTGGTCTGTAAGGAAGCATTAAGTACTGCAAGGGTCTGGCTTGTCTGTCAGTCTGGGGAAAGCTGCCTTTGCCACAACTTTGGTCCTTGCTACAGAGGTGTAGTTGGGAGAAAGCTGCTTCCTCAGTTATTCTCAGCTCCTAAAACTGATATGCAAGCAGCTTTTGTCTGACAAAACTCCCTAAGTTTCCCTGATTCCTCTACCTCGTTTCAGAGTGAGAGCACAGTCACTGGGAGGCAGAGGATCTAGCACCAAGTAGGCTTTCTTTTGGTCTGCGTGTGCCCAAAGTGTCCTGCTTTCAGTGCGTGTGCCGAAGGCACGGGGAGGCTTCCAACATCCCATACAAAGGGAATGAATACCAATGTTAACTAGGGCTCCTGCAGGCAGGTGGCCTGATTAGCAGCTGAATTTCCTCCTGGGGGAGCAGAGGAGCTGCCAAGGATGTTGCTGAGGTGAAGAACAAGCCTCTACCTCATGACGTGTATTTCTGCTCTCGCAGTGTCTTGGTGTGATGTGCTTTATTCCTTCAGTGGCCAGTGGCTGCTCAGTAGAGCAGAGGGATGCTTTGTTCTGGTGTGTTACGCTGAGCCCAGCAGGACCTGGCTTAGGCTGGGCATTCCCTAGCAGTGGAGTTTGCCTGGGGCCGGTTGCTGCTGGAGGGCAAGGTGGAGAGGTGTGTGCTGGCAGCAGTGAGCATCAGTAGCCAACTTCCTGTGGGCACCTCCTGAAGATGCAGAAAAAGGGGACGTGGACCAGCACGTGATTTGATGTGAAAACTTCTAGCACCTGTCTTGGCTTTTGTGGGCATTTGCTGGGCTGCCACATGTTGCAGGGTCAGAGGAATGTTGAAACTGTAAAAAAGTGTAGTGCTTGTGAGCTGAGTTAGACACATGCAAAGTCAAACTCAACCCGAACCAGAGAATTCATTGTGCAATTTGTTTTTCTATATATATAAGCAGATATTTCTGCATTTGGTTGAAAAAAACTGTGTGGATGTGAGAGAATCCAGTATGGTTGATTTGAAAAGGAAATGTGGGGTATCAAGTTTTCTTCAGTGTCTTTAATGCTGTGTTTGTACTTGCTGTCTTCTGAGGTAAAAAGGAGACCAGGTGCTTCTCGTTGGTAAAAAGGAGACCAGGTGCTTCTCGTTGGAGGGCAGAAAATAGAGACATTTAAAGGAACTTCTCAGTGTATGGACCAACCTGCAAGTATTGAGAGTGTGGCAAAGTGCAGAGGTGCCAGCTGAAGAGACAGAGGACATTGAGCCATCTCTCTTCTCCCAACTGCATCTTTCTGATCTTATGTCTATCAACACTCAGACCTCACTCACATTTGTCCTTGCAAGTTACCAGAAGGAAAATACTACAGCTTTGTAGCAGGGGGCTTTGTGCTGGTTTCTCACAGAGAAGGAAGGAATTCTTTTTAAACTTCAACATGTTCGTCTTTGGGGGTGGCCAGGAAGCTGGAGCTAAGTGATAAATGGGGTGAGTTTCTGTCTTGTGTTTTTTGTCTAATGCTGTAAATACTTCAGTGTGGTTCGTTCTGATGTTTTTAAAGACCAAGCTGCTCAAACTTGAATCTGGGAAGAGGTTTAGTAAAAAAACCAACCATATTGATAGCTGATGGAAATATCAGTCAGAAGAAAGTGGTTTCCTGGTTCTTGCTTTCAAAGTGAACTGTTCTGCTGCTGTTAGTGTTTGGATTTTAAATCTGTGACTTGACTGCAGTCACTTTGTCTGCTTTTGTTTTGAATGGTGGAAGATGGCTTTGTTAGAGGAGCTGCAGAAGCAGCAAATGCCATTAGGCTATAGAAGGGGCTGGAGGGAATTAGAAACTGCAACCTTCAGTATTCATAGGTTTCTTCTTCTGCACCCCAAATATACTCCTTGGTCCTTCAGCAAGAGTGAAGAGCAATCTGGTGTTCCTTGCAGCTGAGTTTCACAGAAGGCCTATGAGGAGAGGCTGAAGGAGCTGAGGGTGTTTAGCCTGGAGAACAGGAGGCTCAGAGGTGACCTCGTTGCTGTCTACAGCTACCTGAAGGGAGGCTGTAGCCAGGTGGAGTTGGTCTCTTCTCCCAGGCAACCAGCAACAGAACAAGGGGACACAGTCTCAAGTTGTGCCAGGAGAGGTCTAGGCTGGATGTTAGGAGGAAGTTCCATTGGAATGGGCTGCCCAGGGAGGTGGTGGAGTTGCTGTCCCTGGAGATGTTCAAGAAAAGCCTGGATGAGGCACTTAGTACCATGGTCTAGTTGATTGGACAGGGCTGGGTGGTAGGTTGGACTGGATGATCTTGGAGGTCTCTTCCAACCTGATTGATTCTATGATCTGCAGCTCTTCTGAAGTGTTGGCCACATTGTGGACAAAGCCTCCTAGAAGTGAAGGGCAGTAGGAAGTGGCCTGTGTGTATAGATGCTGTTGCCATCTGCTGCATGGGGTTGGGATGCTGAGCAATGTGCTAATAATGCAAGACGAGATGCCTTGGCTGGCCAGAGGTGGTTGCAACGGTGAGGCCAGATATCAGTGTCCTGACTGCAAAGGAATCCTGCTTGTCTGCCGACTCTTCACAGTGTGGAAAGGTTCCTTTCCTGGAGCCCTTTTTAGAGAGAGTGGAGGGCAGAGCCCAATTGTGTTAAGCTGCTTTTTTTTTTTACCCAGTAAGCCTTTGAATGCCATGAAAGAAGCAAAGACACATGGAGGAGGAGAGGTTAGTAAAACACAGTTCAACAATAGTTGACAGGTGGGCATATTTGGATCTTAATGATCAGATCTGTGGGACTTGATGTCTCTTCAGGCTGTAGTGGAGGAACATAGCCATATCCTCCAGCCACCAGTGTGGCAGGTCCAGCTGCTCTGTATAACTACCAGGCTCTTGCCATACATATGTCCTGTGCTGGATCTCACATGGCTAGATCATGGCCAAGCCATAGCCATGATGAGTGAGCTGCTGCTCTACAAAGCTGATCCTACAAGCCCAAGTGCTCCATAGTGACAATATCAGGCTAGAGTTCTCCATGATAGTAACCTGCCCCACATAATCCTGACTGCCTTGTTTTGGGCAGAGGACAATACAGGGCTGGGAGCTCTGTAGACTGAGGTGTCCACAGTGAATCTCAGCCTCTCTATCCTTACCTATCTGGAGTTCACTCCTCTTCACTGAGAAGAGTCCTTGTTCCCTGTGGTCCTCACATTTTCCAGTGAAGAATTTGAAGAGCACTCCTCCACCTCTCCAGCAGGGTGATGGGTACTGTTAGTCTGACCTCACTTGAAGCCACTTCATCCCTCGCCAAAGCTGCCACTGCCTGTGGGGTCACTGCATCACATTGACACCTTCTCTTGAAATTCTGTGCTCCTAGGTGTTTTTTCTTGGAAGGATCTGAGCCTGCTGCCTGAATAAGTGTACAAATGGGTTGAACAGGCTGCTCTAACTCATGTCAGTTATGTCCTTCTGCCTCATCTGCAAAGGACACTGAGGACTGGCTCACTGGCTCCAGCCTCTCTACTTCTGCAAGGGAAGAGTATCCTTGTGAGGGGCAATGTGCCATTCTTTCCTTACCACAAAAGGTGTTTATGTCTAATCCAACACAGCAAGCTACAGTTACAGTGTAGGTCAGGAGCCTACAGCCCTGTTGCAGGCTGCACAGCAGTCCTCTGGAGTCAGCATAACCGAGGGCAGGGGTGGGTAACTTGGAATCAAGCTGCAGCTCAGCACAGAGCAGCATGGACAAAGCAAGGTGTTTCTGCATGCTTGCACTTCTCTTGAGGCTCTCCAAAGCAGATGCCAGGATATTGGCACTTGGCTAATGATGCAGGGGGTAGCAGGGAAGGTTTTGTCTTTAAAAAGACAGTCTCACACTCTCCGAGGATTGCTTTGAGTGTTTTCTTCTCCAGGCAGAGATGCTGAGACTGGAGACCCAGAGTTATGTGAGGCAAATCTTGAAAAGCTTTCTTGGACTCAGTAAACCAAGCAGGGACAAATAGAACTGCTCACTGATTCCAATTAGAGAGAGCTCTGAGCTCAGCTGAAGTGTAAATATCAGGTCTAATTTTCTCTCTGGTGGCACATCTCTCCCTGAGACTTCTGAAAGTAGGCCTAGGAACAGGAGAAGGCTAACTAAAGTTATCTGCTTCAGTGTGTAGATGATTGATTCTGCTTATAGAAAAGCTGCTTCTCCCCTGCAAGTTGCTCATCCTATTTTTAAGTTGTGGGGGTGGTTGGAACAGTGCACTGCTCTGCGTCAGGCATCAGATGTCCCCAATGAGCAGATAAAGCAGGTTCTGCACGGTGAGCTGATGTGACCATGCTACCTTGTGCCACGCAGTGTCGGGAGGATGCTAGTGGTGGTTTCTGTCATGGAACATTTCCATGAGGGCAAAAGCAGTCTACTACATGTGTCAGAACAAATGCATGCTTAGCTTGAATAAACTGTTTGCCTTTAGCCTCAGAGAACTGATCCAAACCATTCGGAAAAACACAGAAGTTAGCCAGGGGTTCTGAGTGGGTGGTAGAGCTGCTTTCCTTTAACCATAGCCTGGGACAATGTTGGCCCAAGCAATCCTGCTTACAAGAACCAGAAGATATCTGGTTACAAGTTCAAGGAGTGGTGATCAATGGTGCTAGGTCCAGCTGGAGAGCTGTAACCAGTGGAGTCCCCCAGGGGTCAGTGCTGGGTCCAGTTCTGTTCAGCATCTTCATCAATGTCATTGATGAGGGGACAGAGTCTGCTCAGCAAGTTTGCTGGTGACACCAAACTGGGAGGCTTGGCTGATACAGCTGAAGGCTGTGGAGCTGTTCAGTGAGACCTGGTCACAGAGGAACCAAATGAGGCTCAACAAGGACAAGTGCAGAGTCCTGCACCTGGGCAGGAATAATGAACTGCACCAGTACAGGCTGGGATGTGATCTGCTGGAGAGGAGCCCTGTGGAGAGGGAGCTGGCAGTGCTGGTGGATAACAAGTTATCCATGGGACAGCAATGTGCCCCTGTGGCCAAGAGGGCCAGTGGGATCCTGGGGTGTATTGAGAAGAGTGTATGCAGCAGATCAAGGAAGGTTCTCCTCCACCTTGACTCTGCCCTAGAGAGACCTCATCTTGAGTACTGCATTCAGTTTTGGGGTCCCCAGTTTAAGAAAGACAGGGATCTGCTGGAGAGGGTCCAGCAGAGAGCTACAAGGACAATTAGGGGACTGAAGCATTGCCTGATGAGGAGAGGCTGAGGGACCTGGGGCTTTTTAGTCTGGAGAGGGGAAGACTGAGAGAGGATTTAACAAATGTTTATAAACAGCTGAGAGTTGGTCAGGAGGTGAGGACAGGCTTTGCTCACTTGCTCCTGTGATAGGACAAGTAGCAATGGGTGTAAGCTGCAGCACAGGAGGTTCCATCTCAACATAAGGGGGAACTTTACTGTAAGGGTCACAGAGCACTGGCACAGGCTCCCCAGAGAGGTTGTGGAGTCTCCTCCTCTGGAGACTTTCAAGGCCTGTATGGATGTGTTCCTCTGTGACCTGAGCTAGATTGTGTGGTCCTGTTCTGGCAAGGGGGTTGGACTCAGTCATGTCCTTGGGTCCCTTCCAACTTCTGATATCCTGTGAACCCTGATGGTAAAAACTGGCAGGCCTGTGTCTCTGAGAAGGGACTTATCACTGTGCACAGTGCTCTCTTCTATAGCTGAGAGGTCCTTGCAGTCTATCTTGAGTGATGCGTTCAGTTCGTCTAAGCAACCTTGTTCATCCTTGGTCAGCAGCTTGGTGATTATTTGAGAGGGTTTGATGCAAATAGAGCAAAAAAGATTCAAGTCCTGCTCCAAAGATCTGTGAAGTGTTTAATCCTGTTTTCTCCAAATATCAGTGGTCCCTATCCATTGCTTGCATGTGCTCATGATCTGGTGGATCCCGGAGCCATAACTTTGCCCTGGCTGAGTGTGTGGGGTGACCATTTGCTGGGTGACAGCTGAGTGTGGGGGGAAGGGATTTCTCTATGCAGGCCCCTTTCTTTCTCTCTTTGCTGCAGTCTTGGTCTCCTGTGGCAGCTTAGGTATAAACATCTGGTGCTGAAAGTTGTGGGGAGATCTGTCTACCCATCCAGTCAACTTTATGCCATTGGCTCCTTAAATATCCTGACCGCGGCTTCTGTTCAGAGTTTAAGCCCAAGGTAATAGCTATAACTTGGATTCATTCCCAAAGAATTGTTTGGGTATTTTGGTTCTCAACAGCCCTTTAATGGAAAGCCTCAGCAGCATTGTAGCTCTGCTGCCTGGCATCTCAGTGACCGTACCCTGTTCCCTTAAGCTCCTTGCCAAAGCCACTCTCTCAGCGGGCTCGGCTCAGCTCAGTGTGCTGCTGGCTCTCCAAGAGCTGGAGCTGAGCACTCAGCCACCACATTGATCCAAGCACTCGTGTTTGGCAGAGTCACAGCCTGTTTCTAAAATTGTCTCCAAGATAGTTGTGCATGGGTTTGTGTCTCCCAGACAGACAAGCCGGGTGGTATTTTATATGGTGTCATTGTTTGTTTAGCTAATGAAGGAGGAAAAAACAAAGAGCTGGGATCCTTGGCTCTATGAAACAGCTGTCAACAAGCAGCCCTGAGAGAGCAGAGGAGCAGGGACCTAGCTGCCAGGGCACTGAACCGGGACTCTGAGGGATGGTTTTGATTCTGACTCAACACAGTCATGGATGAAATGCAGAGGATGCCTCAGCCCAGAAGGAGCATGGAGATGCTGGGAGCTGCGTGCTTTTGCTGGATCTCTCCTAGAGAGCAGCTGCTGCAGTGGCACACAGTGCAGGCCAGCTTTTGTCTGCAACTGGACGCCTGGAGTGAACGTGACCTACTTCTGCAAGTGTTTCCAGAGTCTTCCTTCTGGAGGAACTTGCCCACAGAAAAGTGATTTCCCTCCCTCGTGGCTTGTGTCCTACCACATAATATGGGCCAGTTCCTTCAGCTGATTTTTATCTAGTGCTGAGTAGGCTGGTGAGAAACTCCTGCCTTGAAGGAGCTCTGCTGGAGAGCAGAAAGCACAAGGAAAACAATAAAATGTCTTCCTGCATCCCCTTCTTAGTTTGCCATTTTGACTTCAGAAGCAAGCTGCCATCATTTCCACATGGAGCAGCCACATGAAAAGCCACCACTAAACAGTTCTCCGAGTTTCTCAACAAGAAACACAGCAGCTAAATATATTTAATCTGTGGCTATTGTTCGTCTTGGCTTTAATTTCCTGTTCTCAAAAGGTTTAGGAATTTAAACCCATGAATCACTACTGAAGCTGTTAATGCTTGGAGCCTTTTTCAGAAATGGAGATAAAGGGACTGATATTAATACCAGCTTAGCATGAATTCAGTCCTAGCAGCTCTGTGAGAAGTTCACTACCATCCCAGAGATCTCTCTTGGTTTCTAACCATGACACAAGTTGTCAAGAAGTGGGTAGGTGAATGAGATCATCCTCCCCCAGGTAAATAGGATGATTCCATTTAAAAAATCTCTGGCAAATTAGGGGCTGCATCATCCATGTCTGGAGACCTCCAGAACACTGCACTGTTTCCCTGTTTCTAAAATTGGTGTATCTATTCAAGCAGTGACTTTTTCAGAGTGTAGCCATAAGATTTCTCTAGGGTTGAAGGTGATGCACATGCTTCTATTGAATAAAAGGCTGGAAGAGAACTTTGCTTGGTTCCATCCTCCTGGCTCTTGGGTTCCTGCTTTTGTATCTGCAGTATGTAGGCACCCTCCCAATAGTCTTGACCTTATCAGGCTTCCAGATAGCTCAGAAGTGAGGTTTGTCCATTAAACACTTCATTGTAGGATATGGCTGCCATTTCTGCGGTGACTAAAGGGAATTTAGGGCAAACAAAATTGTTAATTCTCTTTCAAGAGCACAGATTTGGCTACAAGAATATGCTGGGCTTCCTTTGACTTCTTCTGGGATTAAACCCTGAAGATCAAAACAAAGTCCAGAACTTACAGGAAAAGAAAAACATAGCTAATGATTGTCATCAAAAGTGAAATGAAAACTGTGAGGACTGGTTTTTATTTTCACATTGGCTGTGATTTGGTTCTGAAATGCCATAGAAATAGAGAATTACTCAGATGGGAAGTGACTACTGGAGGGAGCCCTGTTTGGGAAGCAGGCCTGCATTGTTTGCTTATACAGGTGAACTCTGGTGAGAAGTGGAGATGCCCTGCAAATGCAGCTGTAGTTTTAATTTATCTTCTCTGAAACTGTCTTTAAAATATGTTAGAGTTCTACAAAACAAAATGCAATGAAATACCCTGAGAGCCTGCAGCTTTCAGTACCAAAAAAGGTGACTGAGTCTGAACACCTGCTGGTACTCAATGTGATTGCTGCTTTTCCTTTCACCTAAGCACCTGTAGGATCATTGTGGGTAGCTTGCATTCATTCTGAACTTGCACAGCAGAACCCTGTGGCATGCTTGCTCCTGATGGGCTGCTTATAAAGAAAAGTTCCCTATACCCTACTCATCTCTGTTGTCCACCATCAGTTAGCTCAAGTCCAAGTTCATGACAGAATCTTTTCCTTTCACAGAGCACTCTTGAACCTCTCCTGAAACAAGGCCTCTCAGAGCCAGAAAGCATCAGGCTCCATGTGAGCCTCTGGGGCTGTCTCTCCATCTGTTTACTGACACGCAGCAGCCTCATTTCTGACTTTGCACCCTCAGGATAATAATCCACTCTGATGTTCAGGCCAACCAGCTATTCTTCTGAGATGAGACTGTGGCTGGTGCACTGTAGGTCAGAGACAGTTTAAAATGTTTCTTCTGAATTGCTTTATGGCTCAAAATGTTGTTCTGAGATCTACAGCATACACAGTTTGCACATATTTGCTTGCTTGCTTTCTGCTGAAGGAATGGATGGGCTTCAAAATCCAGACACTCTCACTTGTTCCAGTGGGGAGGACATTGGCTTGAAGCTTGGGAACAGAGAATCTTTATCCAGCTCTGATGTGCAGACTTGTCAAAACATTTCTTTCCTTTTCTCTCCTTGCTGCTGCATAGCATGAACTGCTTAGATACTTCTTGGTAGGATAGAGGTATGAATGTCTGCAGACTTGTTACCATTCAGTAAAGCTGAAGTGGGTTCACAGCAGTGGTGAGGGCAGTAGCACAATTTGTTTTTCAAAGCTTCTTTCATGGCTTGGTGAAGCAGTAAGGGGTAAATGACCTGCTATGTTTGCTAAACATTCTGGAACTACTAGAAGCAGAAAATTGTTACAGTAAAATGGACCTTCTGGGGTGGTGTTGGAGCTGCCCTGTGTCATGTGAATACTATGTGGTTAACAAAGGAAGGAGAATAAAGCCCAGCTGCAAGGGAAGACTAGCTTGAGATACACCATGTTGTACTAGTTGCTTGATAAAACTTGTACCTGGGACAGAGGGATGATCAAGGCAGCAGTGCCAAATGATATCTGAAGGAAGCTGGCCATTGAAATCACTCTGAGGGTGGCAAAACTTTAGCAAGAGACCCCTCAGTCAATTCCTTTTGTGTGAAAAAGAGGCACAGTTCTTCTCTATGCAAAAGCTTGGACATCAGAAGGGGAGAGTGGCAGGGACTGTATCCTCTTGGGGATGTCAACGTGGTACTCATCTGGGTAATATCCTTCTCAAGAAAGAAAACTCCTCCAGGACCATGCTTTGGATCAAATACTCTGAGAAATAAAGGAAACCACACTTCTGGGATAGAATGAGGAAAAGGTTTGGCTTTCCCATAATCCATTAACAGCTCCTTCCCTTCATTCCAGAGACGGAGTTTGTGTGGTAATTCCAGCTTGTTGCGCCTCACATCGTGTTTCATAGGTAGACCAAAGAGGTTACCCAAATAGTCTGGTTCTATGTACAAGTCTTTGTACAAAATGAGGTCCTGCTCTGCCATGTGCAATCCAGCAAGACTTTCTGAAGCAAGTGAGATGACCCCACGGTTTTTCAGAAGCTCCAGGTCTTGAATTACTGACCAGGAGAAAATTCTTTGTGGGTCCCGGAGAATGACACGGAGGTAGGAATGGCAGGGGGAGCTGCTCTGCCTGCCGTGCCATTGAGAAACTCGGACCAGCCAAGTATCCACATCTGAGCATCTGCAACTGCTGGCAAAGGCAATGCCAGGGTGGATGAAACACAAACCCTGAATTACAGAGACAGATGGAGTGAGGTAAGAGGAAGACATGGGTCTGAGGAGAGTAGCAGCTGATACATGGAGGCATCCTTCTCCAAGGTGAAGGAGCAGGAGCAATTTCCTTTCAGAGACAGCCATTACCCAGTGTGTCGCTGAGCATAGAGGGTAGCAGCCCTGCAGTGTTGCCAGCAGTGCGTTAACAAAAGCCCTAGCACGGAACAGAGCAGGTTTATCATTCACTGAAGAGCTGCAGCTATGCCAAAAAGCCATGTATGAAAAACACAGATGAGAGCATGTGTCTGCACTCACCCATCTATGTAACTGAGGGATGTGTGCCCAGGGCAGGCTGACCTGCTTGGGTCTGGTGTCTTGAGAGGCTTCAGTAGAAAAGGTTCTCTTCATTTGCGTAAGCCTGCGTTCAGGCAAGGAGCTTGAGTTCAGTGAAGCAAGGTCAAGCCCTCCTAAAACCAGGAGTTATTTTAAGAGTGGGTTTGAATGCTTGAGTTGATTCCATTGAGTAGAGTCTCAGCTTTGTTTGCTTTGGTTTAAAATATATATATAGATGAATATATATATGCACACACATATATATTTTAAATGCAAGTGGATACTCAGCATACACTTGAACATTCTAAGATAGTTCCAGCAGGGCATCCCTAACTGACTCTGAAAGCCAGGGCTATTGAATTCTTTCCCTGCTATGCCTTTGCAAAAGGATCTCTGTGCTCTGGAGAAAGCAGGATGGTGTTGCAATGCCTTTTGAGCTGGAAGGGCCATGAGTGTGTGGGCCTTGCATTTCCGCAGCACAGCATCTTATGAAGCTTATCCATCTTCAAACTGTGCAATCAGCCTTTCAGATTCCTCCCTTTGCATCCTGGCAATAGCAGAATGAGCCACTTCATTATAAAAACCCTGCTATGCTCCGCCCTGCTCAGAGGTGTTCAGGAAATTGGGCTTTTCTCCCTCCTCCTCCACGCTCCCCCAAAGTGCTTTTCTTTCTCCAAAAGCAGCATGTCACATCTTTGGCTCCAGCAGATGGATTTGGATGATTGCTTGTGCTGGGGGTTACTGCTGCTACCTGCTATTCCAGCAGGAAAAGCCCCCGCGTGCAGGGGAGAACAAAGCCCGAGGATTCCCGAGGTCTCCATTGATGCAGAAGGCACTGAGCGGGGCGTGAAAGAGATGACAGAAGCGCAGCGAGATCCTCCTCCATCCCTCCTCCCGCTTCCTCGCCCTGCGATTGAAGGCGCAGGGGCTGGTTTGTGAATGAGGAGATGCAGCTCGCCCAGCCGCAACAAACAGCCGCTGCGGGCTCGCTGCTGCGGGCCGGAGTCGGCAAGGAGAAGGCAGCGGCTCTCTCGGGGGCTTGCTTCCCGATGAGTCACTGCTGCGTGACAGATGGAAGGATCTAACAAAGTGCTGTGGACTTGCAGAGCTTTGATCCTCCTACGCTTTTCCCCCCCTATTTCCAGAGGGTGTGGGCTGTGTTGTCGAAATGAATAGGGTGGAAACCTCATTTGGGAAAGGCTATCCTGGCAGCTGTGGCTTGTGGAGGGAAGGTCGGGAGTCCCGGTCCAGCATCGTGTTGTGGGGGACGCTGGATTTTAGCCCCCTGGTTTAACTGTAGCCTTTGAAGCATCTGTACCCCTTCCTCTTCTGTTTTGGCTTGCTTGCAGGTCTGCTGGAGCAGGGAGGGGAGTCTGAACTATGTGCGAGAAAGAGTAAAACAAATTTCTGGGTCACATACTCTTGTCTTCTAATTTCTGTTCCAACTGCTGCAGCTCACTGGGACCTAGCAGCCCTGAGCTGGGGCCCTCAGCAGCCACCAGCTTTGAATTTATTTTTGCCTTACTGTGACTAATCTTTAGGGTGAATAGGTTTAAGTTTCGTCTCTGGGGTTTTGGTGCAGAGAAATTTGTTGTCTTTATGGAGCAATCACTCTGGTCAGAGCCTCAGCTCTGGGGCTTGGGTGCAAAGAGCAGGAGCATCAGCTGTGTGCAGAGTTGCCTCCTTGGACAGAGAGAGCTCTCCTTGATTTCAGGTTGTCACTCTGCTGCTGTCTGTCAGCCTGGCTCAAACAGAGGAGGGTCAGCGATTCATGTGGGACTTCACTGCTGCATAGGATTGAACCCTGAGCAATTTTTTAATATGTCTTCTCCTCTTAACAAAGGCTGTCTGTGAGTGCCTCGGTCCTGCCATCCCCGCACGTTCCTTCTAAGCAGCTGTCCCCTGCTCCCTGACGTCGGTCCCTTCCAGCCAAGGTAGAAACTTGACTCCAAGGCGCACCCATGACTGCCTGTTGTTTGCTCCTCACTGTTTTGCTAATTAGAACCTGAAAGCTTTTAAGACCAAGCTGGATGAGGCATTGAGTGACCTGGTCCTAGTGGGAAGTGTCCCTGGCAACGGCAAGGGGGTTGGAACTAGATAATCTTTAAGGTCCCTTCCAGATAAAGCTGTTTTATGATTCTATGAACTGTGTGCTCTGTCCCTGAAATGATGGAGCTGGGATGCTTTGTGCTCATGTGGGTTTGTTTCCATACTGTACTGCTGGTCAGCTTCCTTATGCTGCTGCCCTTGCTGCATTTACTTAGGCAGTGTCCCTGCCCTTACTCCTTTGGCCAGCTCCTTGTTCTACCTTGTTTGCTTGTGCTACTGTGCTAACACCAGGAGAGCTTGGCCCCAGCATCTCCTCGTGTTTCTTCTCTGAGAGAAGTTTAAATCAGTGATTGAGGGCATCATTGCCCCTTGCACAGGGACATCTTGGCATAGCTCCATGTTTTTAATTCCTGAAGTAGAGGTGGGGAGGCTACAGTTCTGCTATTTGAGGAGAGCCCCTACACACACACACACTTGTTCATCTTTCATTCTATTTCTTGTAGTGCAGTGTAGGAGGGTTGCCTCCTTTTGTTAAAGAAACACGTAAGGCGTTGGCTTTTTTCCCTACATGGAAATACATGTGGCTTCTCCTAGGGAAGTATTGATCCAGAGCTGTGTACAGGAGTAATCTGAGCCTGCTAGCAGAGATGGGAGATCTCAAGGAATCATGTGAGCATCATGGCTTTCTTGTCAACATTGTCATCAAATCTTGTGGAAATATGGGGTTAGAGACATGTAAAAACAAAAGCTTTGTTTACTGTGAGGGTATAAAATTAAGACTCAGGATCTCCATGAGGCTTTTCTCTTCCAGCTAATACTGTATTGCACTTTCTTTTGTCTGTGAATTTATTCCATTTCTTGCCCAGTCCCATGGGTTTTTAATCACAATAGCTGTGGGGCTCTGGATTAGGATGCAACAGCAAAGCTGCAGATGTGCAGCTATGGAGTAATTTTCAGTTGTATTAGAGGTCCTACTTGCCTGGATTCAGCCGAGCAGAAAGCTCTTGGTTCCTAGCTCATAGTTTCTGCTTGGTTCTCATGTGCTTTTCTAACTGGCTATCCCTTTTGCTGAGCAGGGGAGGGAAGATCAGACTGTGCCCCTAGGCGGGTGCAAAAGCAATGTCCCTGGTTAGGAAGGGCAGACCCCAGTGGATGCAGGTGATGTGTTAGACTCTCAGCGGGGGGATGCCTGAGGCACTCAAACTGATTTGTCTGTGTGATTTTTGTATTGTTTAACATGGATAAAACAACAGAATTGAGCTAAAAAGGCTGCTTCATCATTTAAACTTAAGAACAAACTAGGGAGGGAGGCCTGTGCAGATTGAAAGCTCAAAATATCATCTTGAGTTGTTTGGGGTTTTGTTCACTTTGCCAAAATGTCTTAGTAAAACTTTTTGCACTGATTTTTTGGACGGAAAACATTGCAAAACACCACATTCTCCTTGGATGATAACATTGTTTCCTGCCCTGCTCTAATACCAGCCGTGCCGTCCTTTTGCCTCAATTCCTGGGATTGCTTTACTCAAATGTTTGCTTTCTCTACTGGGCTGGACTCTGACACTTCCTACTGGTTGGGGGTGATTGGCTGAAACACATCCAAGCCTAGAGCTGCTAGCACAGTCCAAATGTTGGCTTGTTCCTCTGGAGCTAAATCTGTGTTCCCAGCTGATAGCCCTGATAGATTCCATCCCTTCATCTCCAGAGAGCCAGCTGGATTTAGAATCACCACATGGAAGTGACAAGAAGCCAAAGCTGCATCCTTTCATTCATCCCATGGGAGCATCACTGAGCTCTGGAGTTCAGCTCATCACAGATAATGTGGTTCCTTCTGCAGACAGATTGGCTTTGATTTCCATATACTGTTCAGAATATCCTGAGAGTGGTAGCTCTGGTTGTGTGTGGAGCAGAGATATCTACCTGGAGATCTGTAGTTGCTTCTTGCCCCATTCCTCCAACAGGTATTTGATTTCTTGCCCTACCAGACAAGTTGCAGCACACCCTGTGGGGGTGTGTTTTTGCACCAAAACAAAGCCTGCGGCAGACAGAAGGGCAGTGAGCCTCTCCAGGCATGCTGTGGTGACCCTGTCATCCCTGGTGGCCAGCTGGCTGTCTTCACCAAGGTGGTAATGTGGAGCCTTAGGCCAGCTTCTCTAGTCTCCTTCACTCTAACCAAGTCATGTTAGTGGCTTTAGGCTGAAGTATCTGGCTGTGAAGAGAAGCAGCTGAAAGGCAAACATAGCTGTGGAATCTGCTGCATCTTAATAGACTGCTGCTGTCTTCACAGCAGGAGAGGGTGGCAGGTCCTCCTCCCTGAGCAGGCAGGCTGCAGGCAGGAACCTAGCAACTCCTCCCTGCAAAGAAGGCAATGGCAGGACCAGACTCTGCCTGTCTTCTCTCTTGGGCGTCCCTGCAGACAAAGGCTGGGAGAGTGTTCTCCTCCCTGGTTCTTCTGCTACGGTGCACATCAGCTTGGTATGCTGTTTACTGGCTTGTCTGCTGCATAAATGTTACAAAGCTCTTGGCCACTGCAAGGTTGAGTATTCCAGATTGTTCCCATTGGAGTTTCATTGTTTGCAACCTTTAGTGTGTTGGGAGTTTTTTGTTGTTGTGGTTGTTTGGGTTTTTTTCTCCCTCCCCAAGTCCAAGCCTCTGCAACCTTCATTAGCTGACTACAGCTGCAAGTTTGCTTGGTACCTGGCACTTTCAGTGGGGAACCCTAAGCAAGGAAGGTGGTGAGTAGAGATGCTCAAGTACAGTATTTTTAGTCTGTGGAAAAATTCAGGAGTTAATGTCTGTGTTTTTCTCTCTTTTTCCTGAACACAAAATCAACATTTCTCCCCCAAATCCCACCCAGCAACAACTTGCAGATCCAACCCCCCCATCTTCACTTGAAATAAAACCCTTAAGTCTATTTATACTCTTTATTTAAACAAAGATTTTTATAAATACCACAAAGTATTCCTGGTGACTCATTGCTTCAGAAATGTCAAAATAGGCATTTCAAAACCTTTTTTTCCATTCAGTGCTTAACAAAAGTATTTCAGCACATTTGTTGGATTATGGTTTTGTTTAAAATGGGAGATTTCTTTGCATAACTGTCTTTAGTGACACATCCACAGCAGGTTCTGGGTATGGTTCAGTGTGGGGGCTCCCACAGGCTGTGTCACCAGGCTGGTTGACAGTCACGATCTAGACAAAGGTAGGGTATGTTTCTGTGTCTGCACAGAGATGGTCTCTCTGCTTCTTCATAGCTCAGTGGATGCAGCTGGGTTCAAGGCTAAGTGGATGGATGATCAGCCAGTGTAACCATACAGGGGTACATGTGCAGCTGCAGAGCTTGGGTTGCCCTGCAAAGGCCATACAAAAAGAGGAAGAGGAGACTGAGAGCTTTCTCTGTAGCCTGGGTCTTGGTCCGAGCTCAAAGGTATAATTGAGTGAAAGAAAAGGTCCAGAGCTGCACTGGCCTCCTCCCCTCTTCGGCCAATGCAGCTGAGCCTGTGAAAGGGGTGTCACTTGCTGGAGTCTGACAGATGGTCCTCTTCGGGGACGTTGCCTCTTTGCTGCTGCTTGCTTGGGCTTAGTCCCCAAGTGAGTGAGAAGGGCAAAGAGTAAACAGATCCTTACCTGTGACTAGAGCCAGTGTCCTGCTAGCTGGACTAGCAAGGTGTTTCCCCTAGCCTTGCTCTCTGGATAATCCCTGTCATAACCCTAGTCTGAAGTGACCAGTGCAGAAAGGATTAGAGATGCTACTGTAGCTACTCCAAAATAACAGCAGATGTTCCCATTGGTGAATCTTCTCTGCCCTGTATGGGAGTACAACCTCAGCCTTGTGTTTGTTTTATCTCCTGCCTGTAATTTACAAGAATAAATCGAGGTAATGGCAGGCTTGTGAGGAACAGAAGTAGATTTGGGTCTAAAATGAGAAATATTAGTGAGATGACTAGTGTGGGCAGAGGTCTATCCTAGGCTGTGCAGCACAGCCACACTTGCCACCTTTAATTTTGAGATCCCCAACCTAAGCTTAATGTGGCTTAACCAGGTCTCTGTGGAGCAGAGGAGCTGCAGTGCTATAAATAGAGAAAAAGCTGAAAGAGCTCAGTGCTGTGCCCTGTTGTCATGATCTGATGGCTATGGCCTGACAGGAGCGTGGGGTGCAAGCCCAGAAGTGACATAGTGCTTCAGAAATGTTCACCTCTCCCATTCTGACTGAAAGTGAAGCTGTCTTACTCATGCAAGGGTAAACCCAAGAGGGGACTTGTCCTGCAGTTGCTTTTACTTCTCCTGTAGTGTTTCCTGGAATGCTTTTCTTGTACTTCCTGCTCAGGGCTGTGAGAAGCCAGGTGTCCTAGTGACACCCAAGTGTCCTGGAGAGCCAGAGCCATGCATCAGGCTCAAACCTCTTCTAGCTTGGCTTCATTTGTTGAGCTCTTGCTCAGCGTGCAGCCTGTCAGCACGAGAGGTTTGCAGATCCCCTGTTGTCTCAAACAGGGTTGAAGCCACTGTCTTGATTTGCACCATAAGTGCTGAAATTCAGTTGCAGAATAAATGGTGAATAAGGTGGTCTGGAGACAGTTTGCCACCTTTATTACCAGGGAACCCAGTCCTGTGGGTTCTCACTGCTGAGGTTAAACAGAAGGTACAACAGGAGCAGCCCTTTGCCAGCTGCAGTGGAAGTATTGCCTAACTTCCTTCTCTCGTTTTCTCATCCTCTTTTCTACAACTCTTTCCATTCTAACCTTGAACAAGTCCTCCCCAGCAGAGTTTTTGGACTTCACAAGAAGCAGGGAAATCAGTTTACTGATGTGTGTGCATGGCTGGTTTGGCTTCAGAGCAGAGGCAGCTGCCTGCAGATACCAAGATGCCCGTGAGATGTATGATCCCCAGCTGAAAAGGGAGTAACTGATCCAAATTACTTTACAGCATGAAAGATGCTTTGCCCTTTGAGCTCTGCATGTGTCTCTAAGTTTTTCCCGGGTGGAACAGTTACATAATGCTTCCTCTATCATTCCACACAAAGAATAGGCTGTTTCTGTAGGTGGCTGTTTCTGTAGGTAACTGTTTCCTAAAATCTGAGGACGTACAAGTGAAGATGCAGCAAGCTGACACTTATACCCACCTCTGCCAAAGCAGATCACCAGAGTGGTTTTAGGGTGGTTGAACCACCAAAGACCAAAATAGCTTTGAGAGTCAGCGTGAAGTATCTGTAGAAAGCAATTTTCTACAGCCAACTACTGTATCCTGTATTTCTGGCTGAGTTCAGGAGCCTGTTATGTTGTTTTGGTCCCCCCTAATCTTCTAATCACAGCAGTGCAATGAAAGAGAGCAAAAACATGTTTGTTTTGGCATAATTGACTGTAAAGAAATAGCTGCTTCCTCTCAGTGGAAGGTAACTCTCTGGATCTGTGAGAAGTGCCTGGTCCTCACCCCCTCTTTAAAGAGTATCCACATGAAATGTGGGTTTATGTCAGTCCTCATACTAGAATCTGGTCCATCCTCAAAGAGGGTCACTTATAGCACTGACAGTTCTCAAAGCCACTATCAGGAGACGCTGCTGCAAATATAGAAGTATTTGTTCTAACCTCCCTCCAGCACAGGAAGAGAGGTTTTGATTTGCCACAAGGTCTTGGATTAGTCAATGTTTCAACAGTGTTTGGATTTATAACATTATCTTCATACCACACAGTACTTAGCTGCTGTTTCTTTGATGGTGATGCAGTCAAAGGAGTGTTTGTTGCATTACTCCCATTAGACATTAGCTGCATATGTTTCCTGGGTGTTCTTGAAAACTTCAGCAGTCGAATTATTAATAGAAGGAGATAAGGCTGAGACAAGGAAGCATACTCTTACCCCCCCACCCCCATTTCCCACAGAAACCTGGGGAGAGGGAGCAAACTGAGGTCTTGGGAAGGAATGGGAGAGCTGTTCAGTGTAGCCAGAAGGTGCACAGGTTCTAGCTCTGTTCACTAGCTTCTGCTTTATTTTGGTCACACCTTGGTAGACAGAGTTGTGAAGGTCCACTCTATACACTGCAACTAAGCTGGTTTCTTCCCCTTGGCAGTAGTGAACTGCTGTGTCCTCTTCATGCTTCCGACTGTGTTTTCCTATCTCCTCTCTGGCACAGGTCCTGATGCTTGGCAGACCTTGTGCTGGGAAGAAGTACCCTGATAACTTGTCAGCTGCAAGTTTGCTGTATTTGAGGAGTTAGCTGGTTCTGAACCAGTGCCATAGTAAAGAGGATATACTAGGGAGCAGGAGAGAGGGGCCCAGCTCCTTTTGGCACCAATCAATCATCCATTAGACTGCTTCAATCTATAATTTACATTAAGACTAAAGACTTCTTTTAAGTCTTCATTCATGTTTTCATTTGAGGAAAAAGATAATTTTAGGACAACCAAAGCTGGAGACTTGTAAAATAAGAAAGTTGACTCACTTACTTCCAGCACCTTTGGGACCACTCTTCAAGATAAAACCCCTCTGGATAAGGTGGAAAGTTCTGCCTTTGAAATTTGACTCTCACTTCAGGTGAAGTGGAAGAAATTCAATTTCATTCAGAGTTCCTGATGAAAGTGAAGGACTTGTTTTGCTGAGATCAAAATCAAGGGAGGAGCTGGGATACAGGAAAGAGGAGAGGAGGTGATGCTTATTTCTATGGCTTCACCTAGGCAGTGCTGGTACAGAGCTGCCTGAGGCACTGGAGGAACATGGTCCTGCAGCTCATTGTCCCTTGGCTTTATCCCTGATAACGTGCTTTAGCAATTCCACATTTCTTTTTATTCTGGAAGTTTGCCATTCTGCTCACACAGAGGGTGCTGGATGCTGGCAGGGCACTCTGCTTAGCTGCCCAAACAACTGGGAACAGAGGGTAATCCCTGAGGTTGCTGAGTGGCAGGAAGAGTAGAAAAACCAAAGGGAAGCTCAAGGGTGGGATCAGATCTGTTTACCTAACCCAACCCATTGGTACAAGACTGGGACTCCACAGCTCAGTGACAGATTCCCAAGATAATGAAAACTGAAAGCTCCAAGAATAACTGCTAGGCATGAGAGGTGCTATTTCATAATGTTATGGTTGTCTCTATTTGCATATATGCAGCTGTGAGGTCTCTAACTCTCCTGAACAGGGGCCCAGGATGGCTCTCTCTGTGCCTTCATGTGCAGCATAAATACTATGGCTCTCTTGGAGCTTCCAGACCTTGCCCTGCAGGCTTGTGCCTGTGCTTTTTGGGAACAGCTTCCCTCACCTTGCAGAACAGCTGTCCTGAGTCACTTTTACAAAGCTGGGTGGTTCTTTGCATGGGAACAGCTGCTACCAGCCCAGCTCAGGTAGGAACCTGAACGAAAACAGATGAGCCTTGATGGGGAAACGAGATATCACAGGATGCCCAAGAGCTGGTGAAGGTCAGTCTCTTTGCTGTGTCCCATTGTTGTTTGTTCCTGTGCCTGGCTGATGAAGTGAAGACCCATCATGCTACTCAGCTATGCAGAACATGACAGAGCACTTGGCTGGCCTGAGACAGGGAGAAACTCCTCTGACACCCATCTAAACTCAGGGAATTTGTCAATAGCTTCCACCTGCATTGGAAAGCACATTAGGAGCATCTGCCAAGAACTCTAATTATCCCTTTTCCTTGCCAAATATTCTGTGGTTGACTCTGCTGTGGCAAACAAATGTTGAGCTGACAGAATCTGCATGTGCTGACACAGCTACAAATACTAGTGACACAGTTCCATCCTTGCCCTCCACCACAGGTATCCCTAGGAGTTCAATTCTGCTTTAGCTGCTGGCATTAAAGGCAGTGAAGTAAGCGTGAGGAGGTGCAGTGACTTTGAGGAAGACCTAAGGTGTTTCCTGATGGCTGAACAGGCTGGAGATGAGCAGGCTGTGGTTTGGGTCGGGGCTGTTTCACCTGGATGTTTCTACATCAGAGGAAATCATCATGCTCCAAACAGCTCTTTGTTAGTTTTGATGGAAAGGCAGGCAAGCCACCCTCTTTAGCTGATGTCTTCTAAACTGAAGCTGATGTCTTCCCAAGCCCTGACTTGGGAACTGTGACTCTGGGACTGCTCTCCTCTTCCTCCCCAGGAGAAAGAGGCTGTCCCTTTCAGGGGTTAGATGCTTGCTCCCTACATAGGCTCAAATGGTGCAACCCCCCACAGCATCACAACACAGGGGCTGGCCTGCTTTTTTCCTCAGGTACCAGAAATTTATCCAAGATTTTTTTAAAATATCCTCCTTTCCTCTAAATCCTTCTAAAACATATCTGATATCTCCTGGAATGGCACAGTTCTGAGCACAGCTCTTGCATTTCTTGTGTACAGGATTTTCTTCCTGGCCTTGTGAAGTCCTCTTTGTTTGACTGAAATGCAGAAGAGCCAGATGGTTTGGCCAGAGTCCAGTTACCTAAGAAACGTAGCACCAGGACCCTATCAGAAGCTATTTCCTCTAAAGATCACACTCAGACTGCTTTGTTCTAATAACCAGCTTAGAATCAACATTAAGCTGTCAATACCTATTTTTTTTCTCTCATAATTAATCTACAAGGTTCAGCCTGGAATCAATATGAATAACCTCGTGGCCCTGCCCGCCTGCCCGCCTTTCTTCGTGCCTTCCTCGTGCCTTTATTTCCCCCTGTAATGCTAGAGTGGAATTTTTTATGGGGTCTCTCTCCTTGGCTCAGTGTCTGGATTGCCTGCACATGTGGAGAAGCCGGAGGAGCTCTGACACCTGCCTCGTCTTTGGTGGCTTGAGAACTCCTGGAGCTTTGTCCAGAGTTCAGCCCTTTGGGAATAGATGGATGGGGGACGAGGTGTGGGCTGCTTAGGTGTTGGCCTGTGTGCAGAGCTTTCTATACATGTGATGTTAGAGAGGTGGAGCTGGGAGCACACTGTAGCTTTATTTCCCAAAAAGGACTAAAGCTCCTGCAGTTGCTGGAGCTCTGCTGGGAAGGGTCAGTGCATGTGGAGTGTGCTGGGTGGATCTCTCTGAGGCTGCCCTGCCTGGAGGATGGCAGATGGCACTGGCCACTTTACTGCAAGCAGCAGGTTCTTCGGCAGGAAGAGGCTTTCTTTTTCTTCAACTGTATCTTATTTCTTTCCCTGGCATGTTTCAGATAACATTAACATTTCAGTCTTCATCCAGGCAAATCAAAATCTGAGTCTTCCCTCAGCAGAAAATCCAAGGGAACATTTGGACTGATGGAGGTGTTCTTGCTCTGATTCAAAGGCTTTTCACATCTATTGTCTTTCAGAGTAAAATATTATCTGGTGGAGGTTTCTTTGTGTTTTGTTGTGGGGTTGGTTTTTGATTAGGGCTCTTTTAGAATACATTTACTTAAAATCAAATACAAAGTGAGGAAAAACAAATCAATATTGGGACACCCAACCTCATCTTAGAGGGGATGGCAGGGGAATAGAGAGACACACCCAGTCATGATCCCATGTGACAGGCAAAAAGTTATCCCAGAGGCAGTACCCACCAGGATCTTTCTAACATGGAGAATGTGATTTAGCAACTGCTCCATGTCACGCTCCAAGCTGAGTGCTGTATCCATGGACTTCTCTGGTAGTAAGATAAGGGCTGTTTTTTCTTTCTGAACAAGGCTCTGATTGTGAGCTCTAAAGCTGGGAAGAAATCTGGCCTCATTGACTTTTGAAGTGTGACCTGGTCATTGGCAGAGCCTTAACTCTGAGGCATCTTTCTCTCTTCAGAGTTCATGTCACTAAGCCTCTTTCTTGGTCTGTGGTCGCTGTTGCACAATCACTGAAGTAGCATATCAAAATAACCAGGGTGGAATTGGATGCTTCCTTTGCAGATGGAAGATTTATTGTCTGCTCATGCCTTTGCACTGAAGCTAGGATCTTGGGTTTTACAAACCCTCCTTCTCCTGCTTATGTGGGAGTTTCTCCTAAAGATGTGGAATGTTTACTGCATACCAGCAGCAAGACATTATGCAGACACGAGGCTCCCAACACCTACAATTTCTAAACCACATGTGGCCTGTGTGGATTTCCTTGTGCTGAATGCACATGGAAACACAAACACATGTGGCATTTTTGTTGCTTTTCTAGGAAATTACTGAGCACAGCCCTGCAAAATAATACTTCCTACTGTTGGATCCACTGTGTGTGGGGGAAGGTACTGCCTTTGTGTCCTGGGATGTTGGAGCCACATGCCAAGGCTTGTGAGTCATTCACGCTGAGTGTCTGGCTTTCCAGGAAGGCAAATCCCAATTTTAGAACCTATCAGGGGCTGAAGAGTGCTGTGGGGAAATAATAAAGGTCGTCAAAAGTTATCAGCAGTGGAGGTTTCCAATGGGGGATCATGCCAGGAAATGCATGGTTAGAAACAGGAGAAACTGTGTTGTGTCAAGACAGCTGGAACAAAGCCAGCAGGATATGAAGTGGCTTCAGCCTGCTGTAAGGAAAGGTGAGGTGAACTGGAAAGGTGAGGTGAACTGGCAAGGTGTGAGAAAAGGGGAAACTGGGGAAAAAATGTGAGAAATTAATAGCTGGCATCTTGCTATGTGTATTGCATAGCACTGTACAGCTGTCAACTGTTCAGTCATCACTTGGGCAATGTGAAGGGAAGGGGCATCTCTCTTGACTCAGTTGTGTTGGTATTCCTCAGAGTTTCCAATCATCAGTCAGGATCTCTCAGCTAGGCACTCGGTAAGGTGCTGCTGCATGGCCCTTGAAGAAGAGGTGTACAAATGAAGAGGAGGAATGGCAGGATAGATTGTTATTGCAGGGAGATATTTCCTATGCACCAATACCATCAGCCTTCTACATTTCTGGTGAGAGAGGTGTCTCCTCTTTCCCCCTTACAACAATACAGCTGGAAAAAATACAAGCCCTCAGAGAATCCTAAAGTCCTTTGGTTTCTTTGGTTCATGCAGCAAGAAAAGGAATGCTTCATCTCGGAGTCCTACCCAAATTGTGATGTATCCTCAGTTGTTTTGTCTGATCACTTGTATTTCACTCAATATATCCAAAGAAAGAATTACACATGTATGCTACCAGCAGCTGCAAGACTCCACCCCTGGGATGGCTTCATTTCAGTGGTGAAGTCACACTGGAATGTGTTTCTTATCCAAATGTTAACCCCAGTTAACCTGCAAACAAACCCCAAACCACTCCATTTGTCCCATTTGAGAACAATTTACTAGCCTGCTTTTCTTTACTAGAGAGACTTTAGTTCTGCTAATGCCCCTGTTTGACAGCTAGAAGGCTTAGCCATGCTATGTTCATTTTGGTTTGGGGAAGAAGATATCTAAGTGGAAGAAGAAAGAAATTACTTACTTCCCTTTCCAAAAACCTTGTTCTGAAAGTTTCCTGAAAGCATACACTTGTGAGGATTACCTCTTGGTCATCCTAGCAGCCTACTGTCTTTCCTGGCCTTTTCTGTAGCCTTTGCCACTTCATCTGGTTGGGTCTCCTTTCCTGTGGTGTGCCTTCTGCCTCTTTGGCTTAATATTCACTTCTAGCCCTAGTATCATGCCTCATCTATCTGGCCTCTATTGTTGCATGTATGGAAGCACTTGCTCACAAGAAACTTAGAAAGCATGGCTCCTATTTGGATGTCTTCCTACTTAGACCAGGAGTTATGCTCTGCAGATTTGGTACCTAGAATAGAATTGCAAGTGCCACCCTCAGTGACTTCAATGTGTGAATAATTCATCCTGAAAGACTTTGGTAGTATCTTCTCATTATGACGTGGTTTATGATACCCCTAAAAATCTATTGTCAAGGAAATACATCCCTCTGTGTGACCAGACTTGGTCACTCCTGTGTATGATAGTGCAGGTTAATTGAGCATTGGATGAGATAATCTTTCAAGGTCCCTTCCAGCCCCTAACATTCTGTGGTTCTGTGTGATGTGTTTCACTGGTAGAAGTGATATGGGTTACCAGGTGGGATTGCTTCATGCTTACATGGCCAAGGAAGAATATGAGAGACTGCTGCCAAGAGGCCTGCTGGTTATTTAACCTCTTCTGTGGTTGCCTATGTTTTGTTCCCATTGCTACTGAGAACTGTGAATGAATGGATTGCCACATTTAATTTACTTTCTGAAATTAGTAGACCCTTTCAGTAAGTGGATCAGCTTCTCTGCCTGGTTGACCCAAGCTGTTTTCTATCACCTGCAGTAGTGACAAAGTACTGGCACTGCTGATGACTCTGGAGTATACCAGGACAACTTTAAAGCCTTTTCCAGTGAATCTCTTCAGAAATCATTGTTGGTGTTTCTGCTTATCGTATTTGCTTTTTCCCTGTCGCTGTCGTTCTGGAAACATGAGCTGTTAGGCATGCTGATGAAGCTTCCATTCAGCATTTACATCTGATTCAAGAAAAGGCTTCAGACAAAGCTGAGGAACACCAGGCTTCTTAGTATGGCCACAAACAGTTGATAGTATAAGACAGACAAAAGGACTGTTGGTGATATGTTAAGTTTTCACTGTTCTCAGAGGAAGAACAGGAAGGAATAAGGATATGAAGGGCAAGCAAAGCAAAACAAAACAAAACAAACAAAAAAACCCCAAAGCAACCCAAATGCTGAAATGTGAGCTTGAATTGGTGGCATTCATTTTTGTAGTGAGCTGTTAACTTCTTTGTCAACAAATCTGACTTCAGTCCTAAACAAGGTACATAGTCTAACCAAAACACTATGGAAATCAGATCCTTCAGCCCTGGAAAGCCAATATCTTATTAGAAGGTGCCATCTGATTAGGTGACAAGTACAATTTATTCCCAGGGAAATGCATTTAATTTGTCAGTAGGAGTTTTTCCAAGAATAGAGACATTTCCAAGTGCTGGTAAATATGAGTTCAGGAGAAGGATTTGGTGAGGTGTTCACAATGCATCTGTTCACTCACACTTGTAAAAAACCACAACAGCCTTCAATTCTCTTGTGAGTCTTTGAATGTAATGAGTTCACACTCCATCTGCAGTCAGCCCGTTTTTCCTGTCCATCTCCTTCAGTTACCAGAGAGCTCAGAAATGTGACCTAAAATTGGATCAGAGACACCACAGCTCAGTGGGAAACCTGCACGTCAGTTGTTTTCCAGAGGAAGCTGGTAACTCTGGATATGGATTCTGTGTGGGGTGATTTCAGAGGAGGAAGACTTCCCCTCCTCCTAACTGTACTGGCAGGTTTGGAAATCCATTTTCACAGCTGCAGCTGGTGTTTGGTTCCTGAGGAGATGGATGATTTGGCACTTGTTCCAAATTCCCCTGTGCCCTTCTGCACCCAGCTCTCCCCCGTGCTTATTGTGAGAGCAGCCAGTGCTGGTTTTGCGTTGTCCTCTGTGTTCTGCTGTGTACAAAACCAGAGGGCTTCCAATCCAAAGGGTCTGTGTGACTGTCCACATACACATCCATGTAGAGAAATGGAACAAAACTTGATTTTTAGGAGCCTGGGCCAAGGGTCATACTTTAAAAAAATGTTATTTGTATGCTAGTGTCTTTAAGCCACCTTTCCTGCCCTCCCTCCCTGTCCTTTAATGAGCATGATACTGAAAATCTCTGCTCCTTTCACTTGCATTATTAGAACTTTGATTCACAGTCAGCCTTTTATTTATTAACTCAACCTTTGATATTTACAGAGGGTAAACTCCTCCACTACATGTTTCACAGGGACAGGATAATAGATTTTAGTGTCACTTTGTCATAACAAACAAACCTCCAAGCTCCACTGGTATAGGGTATCCACAGTGCTTCTACAGGCAGAAGCCACTGCATGAATGGGCAGGGGTCGAGATGACTTGTGGAAAGATGGTGTCCTCCTAGCTTGCCTGTCACCAAGTGATTTGAGAGATCCCCACTTTTCCCTACATAAAGCTCCAGCCCTTTACCCACCTCTTCCCTATGTCAAATATTCTCCTTTTGGTTGGGAAGTAGCTGCATGTGGGATTCTAGGAGGGAGGAGGGGACAGCTAATAACAGTGTTAAACCTGACCTTCTGTGTGTGCCCGAGTCTGCTTTCCCCACAGCGGTGCATAAATTAACATTCTGGCAATAACACTGAGCCTGTTTAATTTTCTGTTTGACTAGAAATGCTGAGAAAATGTCATGATATTTGATTTCATCTTTGTCTATTTTTGCTCCTGCTGAATGAATCTTATTGGACTCTGGAGGCCCAAGTGCACACAGTGTGTCTGGGAGCACATAAAGGGGCACTGTCCCTCAGGCATGTGCTCCTCAGCCACGCAGGAAGCATTGGGTTTTATGTTTGAAGCCTGGCTGAGGTTCCCTAATGGCTGTTGATCCACTGGGTTCTTTGACTACATCCTGTGCCAGCCCCAGCCCCACCTCAGAAGTCATAGGGTTTTCTGCTTGCTTCTCATAAGTGTTCAAAAACATGTAAGAGCAGGAGACTCGGTAGCAGACTGAGCGAGAGTGGGATAGGTCAGAGGAGTGGCTACGACACCTGACTGCTGCTTGCTGAAACATTCGGAAGTTTAACATACTTCAAGCATGTAAAGAGGTCAGACAGTTTGAAGAAAGAAGAGTCCTGGGTGGCCTGATCTAGTTGGAGGTATCCCTGTTTGCTGCAGAGGGGTTGTACAAAATGACCTTTGAGGGTCCCTTCCAACCCAAGGCCATCTGGATCTGTGAGCTCTAGTCCAAAGGGGCTTTAGCATAAGAGGCAGAGGAGCAAACCAAGAAGAGTTTTGAGAGTGAGCTGAGCAGCTCTGATGCTGGTGGGTTTTGTAGCTTCACAGAAAGCTATGGGAATTCATAGCAGATGGAGACGTAACCTTGAGCGCTGCTGAGCCAAGGAATGGTTTCCCAGGAGAAAGGATGAAAGACCTTAACCTGGAGAGATAGCCTGACACGTCACTATGGTAATGAACCCTGAAAAGAAAGTATAGGTAGGAAAGGGGTCCTCTGCTTATAATCACCCTTACGTTTCCTTAAGGTGGTTGAGTGCTCTTTCTTCAGTCTAGTGCTGCTCTAACATCTGCAATCCCATGGAAAACCCGTCTCAGTATGACATTTTTCCTTTAGTTCTCCTTACAGTCTTGCAACTGTGTGCTCTCTGTTCACCTCCCATATTCCCTTCCCCGTGGCTTCAGCTAGTCTTGTTTGCTTTATGGTCTTTTATTGACATTCTGGAATAAGAAGAGAGCTGAGCTTTGGCAGATTTTTTTACCACTGAAGACTTTTGGGGGGAGGGACACATTGCCTGTTTGTGCCTCAGGGCTAGCAAATATTCGTGTCCGTCACACAAGGGGCGGCATGCAGGAGGACATGTAGACCACATGCTGCAGCCCGAGGTTTACTCAAGGATGTGATGCTTTAGCAGCAGAGCAGCGGTGCTGAAGGCAGCGTGATTAACCACCGCCCCCGCCGGCAGCACAGGCACAGAGGGGCCATTGAGCACAGCCAGCTCCATTTGATTTCTTTTCCCCACCTACTGCTCCCCCAGGCACAGCAGCCAAACCCTGCCTGGTAATATCCCCCAAAGGGGAATTAGGTAATTTCCAGAGAAAAGGGCCCTGCAAAGAGAAACAAGACCAGGTGGTGAGAAGGAGAAGAATATGGGGGCAGTGGAGAAAGGTGATCAGGGGATGAGTAAGGAGGCTGGCAGAGCAAAGGAACAGAAAGTTTCCAGTTGGGCATGTCTTGAGATGCATGCAGAAGCCAGCCCAGCAGAAACCACCTGCACCCCAAACCCCAAAAGCAGAAGCAGCAGCTGGAAGAGGAAGGCTCTCGTGTTCTGCACTTCAAGCCCCATCACACTTTGCTCCAGCCGGCACGCAGTTTTCAATCTGGCATTAGCACTGAGTATCAGTAGTAGATTCTACTCAACCCAGGACATGCTCAAACGTGGCTTTTTTTTCTCCTTCTTGCAGTGTTTCCTTCTAGCTAACTGTGTATTTGTGACTTTTTGTCTGTAAGGTAGACATTTGGTTTTAAACATTACTTGAAATCACCTATTTTTTAACTACAAATTAACTGTGAAAGTATTTGTACACCGAGACACTGGAGAACATGAAGTTATAAAGAATTACCTGCTACCACCAAAAAAAGAGAGGCAATTCCAGAAAATGAGTGAAAGTGACATTGTCTATAGCTCTCTGTGTGAAGGCAGGATCAGAATCAACCTATTTTGATTAAACTTTCTTGGCCTCAGGGGAAAAAATGTAAATTCAGTTCTGATTTTATTTGCTGGGTTTCTATTTGTCTGAATCAAGCCTTGATGAAGTTTGTACCATTGCTGTTCGTGGTGCAGCAGAATTGATGGCAGGTGGCCTCTGCATGCAGAGAACTCTCCTTGTTGGGTGAGAGGGACATGAAGGCAGATCTCACTGCTCTCTACATCTACCTGAAGCTCCCTTGGAGCTCTTCTCCTTGGTGTCAAGTGATAGGACTAAAGGAAATGGTTTCAAGCTGTGCCAGGGGAGATTCAAGCTGGATGTTAGGAAATATTTCTTCACTGAAAGCATTCTCAAACACCAGAGTGGTTTGCCCAGGGTAGAGGTGGAGTCACCATTCCTGGAGGAGCTGAAGTAGCATGTGAACCTGGCACTTAGGGATATGGTTTATTGTTGATTGTTCAGTGCTGGGTTTAGGGTTGGACTGGATGTTCCTTGAGGTCTCTTCCAGCTGGAGATTTTCTGTCCTTCTGTAACTGGGGAAGATTTCAGCCCACCTGTGCATCCCTGGATACCATTTTTAGACAGATGCTACCAGCCACCCTGTGGCACTGCTCCTATCCTTCGTTTTGTGTGGGTTTGGCAAAATCTTTTTTCCCACTGCTGACTTGGAATACTTTTACTTGCAGCCATGTTCAGGTTGTTTGAGTGGCTTCATCCACCACATAAACATCTGTATGTTTGAGTCAGGTTTGAAGCCTCTAGCAAAGGGGGTGGGGTGTGGAAATGAAACACACCCCCAAACACAATCGTCCCTGATCTTTTTGGTGCTATTGGTGGTAACAGTCTTTAATATGACACAGTATTGGATAATCATAAACAGCTTTTGTTTCGTAGGGGTGTCTCTGTCCTGTATTAACACCCCCTCCCTTTGCCATGGAAAATCAATACCTTGTATGGTAAACCAGAAGGGAACTCAGAATACTCTTTCTTTATTTGGGGTTTTTTGGCCATGATGTAAAACCTCACAAGCGTTAAGTAAAGTTTTCCGCTCCACTATAGACTACTAGCAGGTCAGAATGCTGAGAAGCAGAGGCCTCAGCTTCATGGACTGCACACACTGGGAGTGGTGGTGGCTCAGTGGTTTATGACACTTGGTCCCTTGAAGTTGTTTCACAACAGCATTACTAAGAATATGTTTCTGGAAGTTATGTGTGAAACTGCTAAAAGATGATAGGTGTTGGACAAACTGGTTGGAAGCAGCAAAACCCTAGGGCTCTGGTTTAACATCAAGCTTGAGATGTGCTACTGCTAGCCCTTGCTGCAAGATGTGCTTAGGACATTCAGTGTAGGCAGCAGCATGCATAGTGAATCACGAGGGTCTGGTGTGCTAGCTGGGGGTGAGAAATCCACCCTGCATTTGGCAGTGCAGCATTACAAGCTCTGGGTGGTTGGAGGGAATTCGGTAATGGTGGAAACACAGAGAGCAGTGGTAGGAAGGAGCTTCTGTTGGTCTGTGTTAGTGACAATGTGGTCTGGGATCTTGCTCAGGACTGTTGCTGGTGAGGAGGCTGTGGAGTCTGAGTAAGACCAGGGGCTCTGTGATGAGGGGTGAAGAGCAGGCTTTAGATCTGAGTACCATGTTTTCTGGTGGAGAGCAGCAAGCCTGGCTTTGAAGAGCCTGCAGCAGCCAGTTGGAGGGAGCAGCAGGGAAGGGAAATCTTGCATGGCAGTACACCTCTGAGGCTCTGCTGTGGCCTCATATGCTTTGATGATCACCATGCCACAAACTCGACCTGGTGGCTATGAACTGAGGGTCTCTCACCAACCCTTTCCCCAGAATGAGCTGCCCGGCTGCCTTACAAATGCTCTCTGTCACCTACTAATGACACAGATGGCAGGGGAGGTGTAGGAGGGATGCTAGCTGGAGTTCCTGCTCAGGGCTGTATCAACCAGTACTGTCAGGATGGTGTGACTGTGATGACCTGACATGGTGTTTGGGTAGCGCCCAGCACCATGGAGATGTGATCCACATCCAGGCCTCCCTCAGCAATACACATAAACAACAGTGATTTAATGGAGAGTTGCTGTGCTGAGTGGTGTGAAGGGGCCCTTATCTCTGCAGATGAATGGAGTCTTACAGATGACAGTTCATAAATCCTGAGTTATTTACCGCATGCAACCTGTCCCAAGCAGTAAATCTTATTTTCATTTACCTGAAGTTAACTTGTTTTTAGAAACAATAGCATTGCCCATGAGCCTTTTGGAAGATGTATCAGGTTGTGAACTAGAGGCTAATGGATGGTTTGGATGGGTTCCAAGACATCAGGAAATTGGTCGTGCCCATTCTGGCTATGCTTGAAAAAAATGTCAGTGTTTAGTAACACTATCCAGAGGCAAGCAGAAAGATGAAGCTGCAGACAAGCAGGCAGAAAATAGTCTCCTCTGCAGTGGAGACTTTGGTCTGGGCTGTGTGATCGGTCCAGAGAGGTGTTGTGCTGGAGGTTGGAGGGGTTGCTGCACAGAGCAGGACACCCTCCAGTAGGGTGTTGTGAATTGGGCTAATCAGTGTAGTGTTTTGATGCCAGAAGTCAGGAAAGGGGTTAGAGTTTTAGATTTCATCTGTAGGAGAGCATCTTCCTTGACTATCAGGTTGCTTTGCTCCTGTGGAAGTCAAGTGCAGTTCCTATGGCTTGCAGTCAGAAAGGATGACTTCTATATGCAGGTAACTTTACGGGTAAGGTAGACATGTCAGAAGATGTAAAATGTAAAGGCCCAGTTCTTAGGTTTGTGCCAATAAGTTGTTGTGAAACAAAACCAATGCTGCTGCCCGTAGCCATGGTGCATATAGACTGCAGGCAGGTGCTTGCTTTGAATTCTGCTCCCTGAAATCATGCAAAATCTGTTTCATTTGGTATAGGAGCACAGCTGCATTGCTTTATGGAGTTAAAGGGGTCAAGTGTAGCTATCTACCTGATGTGCTCTTGGGCATAATGGAGCCTTCTAACAATGTCAAGAGGAGACAAGAGAAGAAAGACAAACCACATGTGTTTTGTACCCTTGTGGATAAAGCAGGACATGATTCTCAGCACAAATGCAGACTTGAAGCATATTGCTTGGTGTGCATGTTTCTTTTTTCCTAAAAGCCAGCCATGGGGTTTCCTTCTGCAGCTGGGAAATGTGTGCACAGATGAGCAGCCCCAGCAGATAGCACTGTCGTTAGCACTTATGCCAAACCGGACTCTCGCAGCTTATCCTTGCAGCAGTCCTCAGGGCTTTCCATGTCAGCTCATGAAGTGCTGAGTGAACTGCTAAGTGTCTGTTTCGCAGTCAGGCTGACAAAGTGTGGCCAGAGGTACGTTCTCTGCAGAAGCATCACTTCTGCACCCTACGATCTCCAAGAGGTTGGGTAAGACTTGCTCAGTGCATTGAACTGGGAAAAACTGGATGCATGATAGCTTGAAGATGGACATGCTTGCCTCTTATTTGGTATTTCAGTGACCTCATTCAGAATATGAAAGTCAAAGCTGTTTTTCCTTTTATTGCTGGACAGGATTTAAGTTTGAACATGGGTGTGCTTCATATTTGTGGGTTGCATATCCCAGAAGAGCACTTCCTTCCCTCTGGATCTCTAGTGATCTCACCTTTCTGAATCCGTTTTCTTTCCCATTCTTTGTGTACCGTGCCTGTGCAGACTTCAAGTGCTTCAAGCCCTCAGTGATTTGCTATTCAGGGTTTTGTTGTCTTATGTACCATCACCTTTTCAGTCGTTGCACTGAAACCTCTCTGTTTCCAGTGTAACCAACTGTGGATTACAACCCAGAAGGACATTAATAGATCCCATTTCTAGAAAGACGCAATTTTTGATACACCACAAGCACCAAAGTGGACTAGCATCAGTGGAGTTCCTTGAATTATGACTATTAATGGTCCCAGTGAGCATCTAAGCGGATCAGAGACCAAATGATGTAGACATTAAGGTTAACAGAGATATCAAGGGTACAGTGAGCATGAAGCATGAATGATCTTCTCCAAGCCAACCTAGAAACCTTGCTAGTTTGGGCTGTTGTACAGTGTGTCGTGTCCCATCTGGTGGAGTTTCTTTTCTGTCTTGGAGACGTAACTGAAAGGAAGAACCTGACCAAGTTTCAAACATGACCACTGTTCAAAGCTATGCAACCTCTTCTCTATCCTGGGGAAAAATAAATCTGCTCCTAAGGAAAGTGTAAGCAGTTGAGCCTGAACTCATGCCATCTTCTGGGTTCTACCACCTTGGAGGCATATCCTGGATGTCTGCTCTGCTTCCTTACTCTTCTAGAGAAAATTGCTACTGGGCAGCCTTGCCCAAGTGATTTCCTTCTGTCAGACAGTACAAATGCATTTCCCCTCATCTAGCAATTTCTGAGAATTCATCAGTGTGGTCACTGGAGGGGGTTTCACCCCCTCACATGTGGTTTTGCAGTCATTGTTTCAAGTGAGCTCAGCCTTGAGTCATTTAGGATTTCTTCCGAGCATTTGTGTCCCAATGGACTGGCAGGCATGCGGGTGTTGTGCTTGGGGATGATGCAATGGAGCTCTTTCCATGCTCCTGCTGTTGTGGTGCTAAACTTGGGTCCTGAGCCCATGAACTCAGGAGGCTTACCTCATTACCGACACTGTCCTGGCAAATGGTAAATTAGTGGGGTGTTTGTCCCTGGAGTGATTATGATATGGAAGGATAAAAGAACATGTCATTTTCCCACTATAGATGGCAGGAGAAGGAAAGTTCCTCTTGTGATGTGCTCGGCTTTCTTAGGGGAAATAATTCTTATACTGATGGCATGGGTTGCAGTGCTAGGAAGTGTGGGTACCACTCCAGCTTGGTCTCCTTCCAGTGCATAAAAAACAGAAGCAGCCTGAGCACAGCACGGACAGGTGAGGTTGTGCTGAATGAGATGAACCTCTGTAGGAGGAGTACACTTTGTCACCTGCAGAAAAGACTCAAAATGCCTCTGCCAACCCATGCAGGAAGCTGAGAGCAGCACTGTCGACCGAACTCCCTTCTTCCTTTCCGTGCCAGCTGATGAGTTTCATTGGGCTCAGTTTTCACACCAAAGTAAATTAAAGCTAAAGAAAACACAACAGTGGGGAAAAGTCCTGTCAGCTCACAGCACGGCTCCCCTGCAGAGACAGTTTTGACAATTCTGTTCCTTTAGTTCCTAATTAGAAATAATGATGTGTTTTCTGGGTCAGGACAGCCACCTTTGCTGCAAAGTGTTGGGCTGATGGTGACAGCAGAGCTGAAAATAGGCATGTGCACACAGGGCTGTAGCATGCATGTGCACTAAGGGGCAGGCACATGCAAGGCTCTGCTCTTAATGCTGAACACACTTTCTTCTGGCAGCTGGGAGGAGCAGGGGGGAAGTGCCTTTGCCTCCAGTTAGTTGTTGTTCAAGTAAATAACAAGAAAGAGTTTTCTGAAGAACAGATGGACTGGAATGAGGAATAGAAATATTTTCAGTCAAAGAGAGGCCAGATGATGTAATAAGCCACAGGAACAAAGTTCAGTTATTTCATGCTCTCATCCAGACCTTGGAGTGAAACTGCCTCTGTTGTTAATTTCAGATTCATCTGCTTTTGAAGGCTGGCTCTGTCTTTAACTGCTATTATAGTAGACACGGAGCAAACAGCAATTGAGCAACCATGGAAGAGCACATTTGTCAGCACTGGCAGCTTTTAGGTAGTGTTTGCACTGCAGGTGATAGGCCAGATATGCATTTGGTTATTCTGAAGGGCAAAAGGAGGTACCTTGAACAACATAATGGAAGTCCTCAAAATCTGCATCTGCCTGACTGAAGTTGGCTTTTGAGGCCTTGTGTTTGAAGGCTCAATAGCTGCTCACAAATAGTTCTAGCTCTCCTGCTGGCCATTAAATTCTCTCCTGCTTCACCTAATGCATAGCTCCCATTAGTGAGGGCTTGCAGATGTGAGCAATCCCACTGTGGGCTCTTAAGAACGTCCTCAAGCTTCCATGGGAATAACGGGGAGAAGCAGGAGTGATGCCTGCTCTGCAAAATCAGCTGCTTGGCTTGTGTTTGTTACTGTCATTGTACCCTCCGAGTGAACTGCTTCTTGTCATCCTGAGTTGTAAACTCTTCAGGCGAGGTTAAGTGTTGACAGACTTGGATTGCATCCCACCAGGCAGGAGAGGGCCTTGTGCAAGGCCAAGACAGAACAGAGAGGAGCAGACAGAGATGAGGACCCTGCTCAGGAACTCTGTGCGGTTTGATACCTCCAGTGAAGAAGAATGACACTGGGAGTTAAAATAACTGTAACTAGAGCTGCTGATGATAGTATCTCTGCACCCAAGCTTTTAAGGCAGCAGCTCCCAAGGGCACCTGAGCAGGCTCAGCTGCTTTTATCTCAGAGGCACAAAGCTCTGTGCAGTGCTGGTATCCCAGAGCTGGCTCAGAGGAGCACAGTGGTGGTCACTCTGGAAAGGTGCTGTAGGAAGTACAGAAACTCTTGCAGTGGGCCTGAGCATCAAGAGTTTGCCAGTTGCTGATGCATGCAGAGAAAGGTGGGGAAAGAGTGTGACAATCACCTGGTAGCTCTGGAGCTGCTGGAGAAAATGTGGATAAGAAATGGAGCACGGGAAGATAGGGAAGACTGTGTATGAAATGAAGGGTTCAGGAGTGGATACCTGCAGAAGTACCACTATAAAGCAGCTTTTCAGGGCTTAACTCATATTTCAATTGGAATAAAATTCAGATCATTGCAGTATTGATCAAACTGGTCCCAGTTGCTTGCACAGCACTCTGCACTAGTCCTGGTTACCTTCTGGTTAACTCTCTTCAAAGACAGCAGTGTAGCCCATGAATCAAGCAGAACAATTTATTCGCTAAGAGAAGCCTAATGGATGGTTTGGAGAGCTTCCAAAAGCCCAGCTCTCCCTGTCTGAGCAGCCTGAAACATTTCAGCACTTGAGAATGTAACCCAGAGATGGGCATGGCTGAGAGAAGTACAGAAAACTGATGGATCCAGAATGCTTTTTCCTTTCTCTGCTTCCTGGGTCTCTCAGAGAGATTGGATGCATAGAGGGGAAGGACTTGGGATTCCAAAATGTCCTGAATCCACAGCTTTACCTTCTAAAATTCAAGGATTGATGTCTGTAAAGCTTCTGAGAAGTATCATTGCACCTGTAAAGCACCACATGTCCTGGTTCCCTACATGACATTTTGTTTGCATTAGCATGTCCTAAAGTCTGGAGGGACTGTGAGATCCGGGAAAAAAAAATCAGTGTGCAGGGCAATTTGAGACACAGCTAAAGGGAGGTTTTGATTGGCACAGGATGCTTTTAGCTGTGGTCACCAAAAAAACATAGCTCTTTAAGTCCAGTAAAGATTAGCCTGAACATGTACTTTTGGGGGTTTTAGGGGTTGACCACAGCCAGCTTTCTTTTAAACGCTCATCTCGCCACTTGCTCAGTCTCTCCTACAGTGGAATGGAGGAGAGGACTGCAAGAGCAAAACTGAGAAAAACTGCTGGGCCAAGGTAAAGACAGTTTATTAAGTGAAGGGAGGGGGGAAAAGAGGAGAAATGGGATGGGAGGACACAAGATCTGCAAAAGCAATTTTTCACAACCTTCCATCAGCAGACTGATGCCCAGCCAGTCTCTCTCTTGGAAGGGCTAACTCTTCCTTTGGTCTTACCAGTCTTCCCTCCCATCCTCTTGGCCATCCTCATCCCACTCAGCCAAAGGGCAGAGAATTTATCCTGTGTCTGTTGTGTGTCACAATGACCAATACAAGAGTTGGTGCTGGCTAGTGGGAGCATCTCTTGTCTTAGAGACTGTCATAACTGACCACTAAAGGTTATTTATCCTTGCACAGTACAAAATGCTTCTAAACCAGAACACAACAATGACTGTTGTGTGATGATGCAATGTACTCAAGTAGAGAAACCTTTATCTAGGCTCTTGAGTAGCCAGAGTGTGCCTGCTTCCCCATCCTTTGGCTGTGGATGGAAAAGACCCTCATGTGCTAAGTGCAGATTCCATGGAAGGAGTCACAGAGAGCATCAGCAGGCATGCACATGAAAAGAAAATGGATACAGGAGAAAGGGCAGGTGTGTGGTATGAGGTCTTGAACAGCTGCCAAAAGGCTGATCTATGCATTTAATCACTCAGAGATATCCCAGAGCCTGTGTGGTACATGGAGGGTCCCTTGAGATGGAAACATTACTGCCTATAAGTAGTGTTCCTGTTTACTCCCACTGCTGCTTTATGTAACAATCCTGCTCTGCCCCTGCCTGCCTGTCAGATCTAAAATAACTTCCCGTCTGATGGATGCCTTCGTGCTAGAGGGGAATTGTGGGGATTTTCAGTTATGAATTGGCCTGCAGCAAGAACAGGTATTCTCCTGGTGCTGTCTTCTGGAGGAGCGTGGAGGCTGGAAGGTGAATGATGAAGATCCAGACACTGAGCACCACATTTATTTTTTCCTGGAAGCATCTTTCCCTGAAGTAAGAGTTATGAGAACAAGAGGCTTTTGCTTGGAGAGAGAGAAACTCTGTGATCAGTCAGATGCTTCCAGGGCTTTCTGCACTAAAACCTGATTGAAAGCTGGCTGAAGGATGGAGCTCAGAGGGTTGTGGTTAGTGACTAAGAGTCTAGTTGGAGGTCAGTAATAAATGGTGTTCCCCAGGGGTCAGTCCTGTGTCCTGTCCTGGCAGTATGGCCAGGCACAGAGAGCGGTGCTGAACGTAGTTGAACCTCGTTGGCAGCCAGTCACCAGTTTTGGGGACAGTTCTCTTTGAGTACACTATCAGTAAGTTTGCAAATGACACTACGTTAGGTGGGAGTGTTGCTCTGCTTGAGGGTAGGAAGGTTCTGGACAGGCTGCATCAGTGGGCCAAGGTAATTGTACGAGGTTTAACAAGCCCAAGTGCCAGATCCTTCACTTGGACCACCACTGCACCCTGCAATGCTACAAGCCTGGGGGAGAGTGGCGGGAAAGCTGTGTGGTAGAAAAGGGCCTGAGAGAGCTGGTGTTTCAAGAAGAGTCTGCCCTGGTGAGGCTTCATCTGGAGTACTGTGTCCAATTCTGGGCTCCCCAGTTCAAGAAGGACAGGAAACTGCTTGAGAGGTACAGGAAATAGTAGAAAGATGATCAGGGGACTAGAACATCTGTCTTGCGAAGAAAGACTGAGGGTCTCGGGCCTTTAGAGCTAGAGAAGACTAAGGGTGGGTCTTATCAGTGCTGATACATACTTAAAGGGCAGGTGTCAGGACGATGGAGCCAGTCTTTTTGCAGCAGTGCCCTGTGACAGGGTGAGGTAACAGATGTAAATTTGAAAATAGGACGTTCCATCAAAACATGAGGAGGAGCTTCTTTCCTGTGAGGTGATGGAGCACTGAGACAGGCTACTATACCAGGACTTGCTGAGGTCCTGGCTCAGCTCATGCTTAGCTAACAGATTGTGGTAAAGAAGTAGGCACTGATTCCTTTGAAATCTTCTACCTGGCTCTGAGATTTAGCAAGACAAAACTCACTCTGAGCTCTCTGCCTTGACTGTTAAGTAGAGGAAGAAAAGCAGCAGGTAAAACTTGAACTTCTTTAGAAGAACTCTAATTATTTATGTCCTTTTAATGGACTGCTGCTGCCAACAGCTTTCACTTTGTGGTTGTGGGTCACACTGCCTGCTGCCAATGTGTGCTCAGCTGGGCAAATATCACACACCATGTTCTGTGAATATATCCCCTTGGTCAGAAATCAGAATTTTTTTAGCTGTATTTATTTCTCTCTTCATCCATCCAGCATGCTCTCACAAATAAGACCTACTGCTTGCATTCTCTTGAGATAAGAGGGCCTGAAAATGCAGTTGCTTTTCATTTCATGCATGTGACTAGATCTCTGACAGTTGTGTTTTCACTCCCCTTCCTCACCTCTTTCCAATAAGCTGTCTTCAGTTCCACTCACCTATTCCAGAAAATAAAAGGTTATGGCCACATTGTGAACACCTGCCCAAAATAGGCCACCAAATGCTGTTACACCCACCAGATTCTTCCTCATCTGGACATAGATTTGCTTTGTGATGTCAGAATGTAGAGGAAAATAGACAACTTTGTGTGGACACACACAGATCACAAGTTATCTTTGTTCAGGAAAAGAGAAAGGAAGGGGGGGATGGTGCTGCTTTAACCATATCTACAGGTGGGACTGTTGCCAGCACATCTCCATCAGGGAAGGATCACTCCTCTTCATACCCCAGCCTTGCAGAGCTATGCTGGCAGGGAAGCTTGCATGTATGTCACTGGTTGTTGCCTGATTTTTCTCTTTAAAAGGACTCTGCTGATGGAAAGCAGAGCGAGTGAGAGACCTGGTGTGAATTCCTCAGCTTCACCCACAGAATAGCTCCTGTGGGAGAGGAGAGACTAACAAATGGACTGTGAGTTTGAGATACTGGCCTCCTGACAAAAACACGCATTGGCTGAAATGGTGTGAATCCAGGCTGTGCTTGTCTCTCTGGTATTGTCCCACTTGTGTGATTCTCATTATGGCTGGAGCAGAGCCATGCAAGTTTGATCCTCAGAGGGAGAAGAAAGACTTTGTGTGGTCCCAGCCTCTTTAGGGAAATCCTGGAATTTATCCCTGCTTCAAGGCTGGATTGGCTATTTCAAGCTTGTTGGTGACCACCTGACTTCTAGTGCATTTAGCAGAATCAAGGAAGTCACCTACAAAATCACCCAGTGACACATTTTCCCGTGGAAAGAGGAGTCTGGGGCTAAGCTTGCTTTGGATACACATTAATTTTGTACACTTTCTTTGAATGCATTTATGGTCAAGTGCAGACCCACTCCTGTCCCATATGGCTTAGAGTCAGGAACCACACTCAGTGGATCATGAGTGCAAGACTGAAAGTATCAGCAAAGTAGTCTTGTTTCCAGATCCTTTCGTCACAGAGGCAAATCTACGGTGTTATCAAAGCCTCTCTCACCCTCTTTCACATCCTGCCTCTGACATGGGCTGCTTGTGCTTGAGTGCATGAGCCAGGAGGTCGTTACCTGTGCTTTCTTTGGAGGAGGCATCTTCCTTCTGGCATCTCCTAGGTTCAGCCCTGGAGCACCACGATCCTGCAGCCATTTTGTTCCTAAGTGTGTCTTCTTGCTACCCACATCAATGATTAACCTTTTTCTTTGACTCTGCCAAGATTCTGGTGCAGAGAAACTCTGCCACAGTTGTTCCTGTAGGTTAGACAATGCAGCACAGGAGCAGTCATATTACCTGCTTTTTTTGCCATAACAGAGTGTTCCCAAAGCCCTCCTAATCTTGTACTTAAGGTCTGGGCAAATGCCATGTAAGGTCAGTGTGTTCAACTTGCATCTCAGGTTTCGCTGTTGAAGTTTTATATTCAATTAACTCTACTTTGGATGCCTGTAGAATTCCTGATATGCAAATATCCTGAATTTGGCAAAATTGCACTGGAAATGTCATTAGAGCAGGCTTACTTCTGCTGTCTCCTTCACTTCCTTTCTAAATAAGCTGTCTTCAAGGTACTTTCAGAACACGATTCTCTTGGGAGTTTTGCTTTTCTCTTCTACCTTGCCCCAGAACAAGAGGAAGAAGAAAGGGAAATTAAAAGTGCACCAGAAAATGACAAATGCAGGAATAATTTGCATACATGATCTTTCTTTTTTTTTCCACCCTTCTGAACAGGTTTGCTTCAGTTTGAAGTTCAGGTCATTCCCTAGAGCCTGAGGTTTTTTATTTTCCATGCTTGAAGCACAGAGGATGATGGAAGTAATATGAAGTGATGCCAGGTGCCTGTTTGGACATTACTTGGATCCATAAAAATGCACTCAGTGTTTCCTAGGTATAAAAAGCCAAAAGAAACCACCTGGAGGTACCATGTGGTGTTATTTGCTTTGACCCAGGATGACTGAAATGAAAGGTCTCTCTGAACACAGAGTGTTCAAAACCACCCCACTTTTTTGCATGTATGTGTGAGGAAGGAAGTGTGGTGTTTACAGGGGCACGCTTGTGTGTTTGCCTCTGCACGTCTGTGTGTCCAGACAGAATTTCCCGTGTGAAATGGATTTGGTTGCTCTAGTCCAGCTTTTAAAGGTAGGCAAACAGGGAGCTCTTCTGGATCACACAGATTGAACCCTTTGTTGGAAATGTCAGTAAGCAGGGCAAGGGCTGGGAGGCTCCTTCCAGACAGGCTCACTGGTTAAGTGGTGTCTCCCTGGGTTAAATCTGAGGAAGGCTACCAGAGCCCTGTGAGGTGCTGCTGCAGTTGGCTGTTCAAACATGATATGTATGCTTTGAACATAAAAAAGAAATGGAGAAGCCTTTGGTCCCAGCTTCTGCTTTCTGCAAAGCTCTTGAGTGCTTGTGCAGTTTGAGACTGAGGAAGACAGGACAGTTTGAGGCTGGGTCATGGGGACCATTGCTGATGAATGGTGCTCAGATGGATTGAAACCTCAGACCTGCTCTGTGCTTCATCTTGCCTGAAATAGGAATAGCTCTACTTATTTTTTTCTGCCTGCTTTCCTCAGGATAGTGCTGTGAGATCCATGGATAAACAGCACTGCTTGGAATCATCACTTTATGCTTATATGCTGGGGAGCTGTCAGCTAGTGGACAGACATTTTGGAAGGTACCTGTGCAGTACTCAGCATTGTGCTAGGGTCGCCAGTTTACCTGTTGGTTTTGGAGCTCTGTTCTCATTGCACTGGCTGGCTGATCTCATCAGCTGTGATCAGAGCCTTTCTTGGCTCTGTATTAACACAGCCAGCCTCTGCAAAATTATGGGATTGTGCAGGCACCTGCAACTTGCAGCTGTGCACAGAGGGCTATCAATGTCTGCCCAGGTTGCCCAAGTCCCTGTCTCAACTGACAGATTTTTATGCCACTTTGAAAACTGCATCAACTGTCCCTTGCCCATCTCTTGCCTGCAATCCATTACAGGATTGCTGACCCACTCCCCCCCTCCATGTTGCCCTCCATGTCACTCTGGATATAACCTGCAATAGCTTGTTTTTCTCACAGAGGTGAATGGTAGGGGCTGGGGATGAATGTCTGAACTCTTTGAGCACTCGAGTGTGAATGTGTATCTGTGTTCAGAGGTGCTCACTGTACCTGTTCCTGAAGCTTAAAGCAATCCCATCTCTGGCCTGATGCAAATAAAGATGTCTAATCTAATTACTGCTCCCTGCTGCAGAGATTACTTGTCCTTGATGTGCTGGGACTGGCATCTGCTGACACTTGTCCCATTTAATCCTAGGAGCATTATCCCTGCCATGGCAGGGGCTCCTGAGGCAGCCATTTGTGCTCTGCCTACCTTGACATGGCCCCTCCCATTCCATCCCCTTGATCCTGAATGAAACAGGAAGGTTTAAAAGCAGGAAGAATATGGTTGTGGAATGGCAAGTCCCTCTTACAGTGGCAGGGAGGTCCACTTGGGTTGAGTTTTTGGCTTTTAAATGAAAAAGGAACTGGGCTCCTCTTTGGTACAGAAGCCTTTAATTAGTGACTAGTGTCTCACAGCCCTGAGCTCAAGGCTTTGCATTTCTGGTTTAGGGCACCTCACATATCTTGGTCTGCACTGGAATACCTTGGCTTTTGAAAATTAAACTAGTTTTATTGTAATTTTTTTTTCTTTCCATGCAATGGGAGCTTTAGATTTTTAGACCTGGAGGGGTCTTTATTTGTGATTTCCACTTGTGATGGAACCGGCAATCCTGAGGCGCATGTCTACCACCTGCAGGGGTTAATAGCTAAACCCAGACAGTGTCCTCTGCTGTCTGCGTGCTGGGCTCTACTCTCAAGTGTTCATAGCTTTATTTCACAACCACAATTTCTTCTAAACTTAGCAGAGCATACACTTTGTCAGGATCTGTTCCCATGCCAAGTCTCAGGTTTCAAAGAATTGCCATTTCTGAGCTATTCTGTGTCTCCCTTACACTTGCACACAAAACTTTCTTTTTAATGTAGGGAACTAATTTTTTTTTCTCCACACATTCATAACTTAAAACATCTGAAGAGGTTTTGCTCCAAGTTTATATTTAAAAGAAATAATGAAAGCCAACACTGGCAGAGAAAGCAGTGTGAAAAGTTGCAGCTCAGAAAATTCAAGAACATTATGGACATTTGCAGAGCAGGACTAAAATGGAAGTCCTTGCAGCCTGCCTTAGCAGGAATCTCTGTGTGATATTCAGAAGATTATAGCTGCTGTAGCAGGGAGCAGTGCTCCTGTTTGAGCAACTTAATGTGCTTTCTAAAGTGATGGGAATTACTTGCTGGCGGTCCAGCTGGTGGTTGTGATCCAGCATCTTCCAAAGCACTGTAAAAACTGAGCATTTATGTAGCTGAAGATCTAACTGGGAGGGCTGTGCTGTGGGTTTCTGGCCCATGAACAGTTCCAAATATCTGGGCATTCTTCATACTAGCACTGTCGACTCGACAGCCTTTTGGACAAATCTGTTTGGCCTGGTAGAACCTTCTGCCGTTCCCTGACATCATGAACTTTACTGGCTGTCTCACTGAAGAAAACTGGTGTAATATAGGCTGAGACTTGGTTATCTAGAGCTGCTAGGGTCAGTTTTAATCTGTTTCAGGGTAGTGCTCTTAATCTATATCTAGACATGGTATAGACATCCCTACATCTTTGCTGTAGTTGAGGCATGGCATTAGGTTTTGAGGACCATGTGGCTGTTGGTCAAGGTGGTGAATCAAACTTTGATTTTCATTGGAAAGTGAAGCTTCTCCACTGCAACATCCCATGAGCTAGGTGATGTCCCCTGCAGATTCTCCTCCCCTCCCAGGCTGCCCTTTGAAGCCCCTCAGCAGTTGTTTTCTGGGTGACGACATACCCTTGTCCATTCAAATGTGCACAAGGTTGCTCTTTCATCTACCACACAATTGACTATGTGGCAGAAAGTAGGAGGTCTCTGACACAGGGCTAGGAAATAGACCTTGGACTAGGACATGTGTTTTCTACTTGCTTGGGGTTTTGGCTGTAATCCGTAACGCTGGGACCAGGGTGGCAACTTGGCTCCACAGCAGAACCCAGTGTCTCAGATTAATGCTCCTAAATGCCCTTGGTTGGTTTAACTCTGGAGATCTCAAACTTTCTCAGTTGTTCTTGGTGGTGCTGTTAGGGCTTGGGAATGCAGAGTCATGGATTCATTGGTGCATACGAGGATTTGAGGTGCTGCACACTTAATCCTGGCTGTAGTGCCAACTACAATGATCTTGTGTGCCTCTGAAGGAAAGCCACGAGTTGGCTAGCATCCTCTCTGGGGACACCCTCACCACTTTCACCCAGATATAGTATTTGGCTCTGGAATCTTTGTGATTAGGTAAATGAAGTTCTAAAATCTGAGCAGTACAGGACTTTGTGAAAACATAGAACTAGAATGGGATCTGGCCTGGCTTGTCCTTTTTCCTAAACAAGCTTCAGCTGGGAAAGATGTAGACCTTCTGGGACTAAATTGTAGGTTCACTGCCCTGAAAGGGATGATTTGACATTTCATCTTTAGGCCTGGCAGGATTTGTCCGGGTGCAAGCCATCTGCTGTGCGCGAGCGGGAAAGATCCCCTGTACTTTCCATATAAATCTGCTTAAACTTGGGACTGTTTCAGGCTTTTGGTCATTGAAGTATTTATACATGCAAAAACAATCTGCTGATTTTTCTTTCAGCCAGCCTTGTTTGGTGTGTTTCTCAGTGCTGTACCGCTTGGAGTTGTACGTGGGCAGTGTATTTAAAGACAAGAAGAAGGAAAATCCGAGGATATTATTGTTATCACTGGAGGCAGTGCCACGCTGTAGTAAATGCCATGTAAACCCAGAGTAACAAAATGTTCTTTCATTTGCCACCTACCACAACACAAAGCTGCATTTTCAGGCATGAATGCTGTCGTGTACCATACATGGCGTGCAGCTTCTGCGGCCACCCGATGAAAAGCTGCACCTTGTTATTTCTAAGCCTGTGTCTTTGGGACAGGCCAGGTTAGATACAGGAGGCTTCTTTGTGGCTTAGTGTCCGTAAACAGCCTGGTTTGCTTTGGCCTCTCTGCCGATTGACATCTGCCTCTTGCTAATTACAGGCAGATTAAAAGGTGATCACTCAGCTACTTATCTTTGCGAGGCAGGTGGTGGTGCCAGGCGGGTTGTGTCTAAAGCCTCAGGAGACCTGGGAGCCTTTTGTCCCACACCAGTCACACTCAGTGACCATGCCCACCACACAGCTCTATTTCTACCTGTTAAATATACTTGATAAATAAAAGGCACCTTCTAAACACATAAGTAGGTTGTCCAGCACTGCTGGCCCTTCCAAACATGCTCTGAAGTCAAAAACTGTTCACCTTGCCCACAATTTATCATTAGAGCTGTATGGGCTAGAGAGTGTGTTTGTGGCCGGCATGCCAGCTTGCCTGAATAGCCCACAGTGTAATCTCCTGCTCTCCTTGGTGGGAGGAGCTGCCAAAAATAGCAAGCCAAGAATTCATCCATGTTATTTCTGGGATTGCACCAGGAATTGACATCAGGAGGAGAGAAGAGAGAAAGCTAGCACTTAGAGAAGTTTAGGGTCCATAGTTTTTGGAGTTTGCAGACTGCCTTGGGGCTGTCTGGAAGAATCTGGTAGCCACCTCCTGCTCCCACATGCAAGACTATCCCTAAACCCTCAATAGATTGAAGAAGGTGACTTAAGTCTCAGCTCTCTCAGGGCAAACTGCTTGGCCTAGCACACTGACCTGAGTCAAAGAATCTATTTTGTAGTCCTGTGGGGCAATAACATCTCCCCACCAGCTGAGGGATCTTTTCAGGAGTGAAGTGTTAGCTCCTGCAGTGAAGGCAAGGCATGAACCCCATCTGAATCAGCCTTCACAAAAGCTTGTGAACTGAGCTGTGACTTCTCTGTGGAAAGGGCTGTTTGTGCTGTCAGAGATGTCGCTGCCTTGGAAAGCTGAGTGTGATCCCAGGGATGGGGATGAAGATGCTGAGCATGCAGCTGACATTTCTGCTGCATCTGAACCCAGATGGCCCTTGTGTCAGGGGATTATTTCTAAGACCAGCCTGAATGATCCTCCCAGTAGACAATTTTTGCCGTATTGCTAGTCAGCAAAAGGAAGATTGAAGTAATGCTTTATTGGTTCTGTGCTATCTGCCACTTCCTTTGTTCCCTTCTCTTTATTTTCAGCACATACCCATTGGGAGCAGCAGCAATTAGCATCTTAGTCTTTGCCTACAGCAGGTCCCTGGTCAGCAGGGAAGTGGCTCTGCACCATTCCTGGCGCATGCTGCTGCTTGCTCAGGAAATGGGTAAGGGATGTATAGAAAACTGAGGTTACCCTGGGCTGAATCACAGAATTACCCAGGTTGGAAAAGACCTTTAAGATCATCGACTCCAACCTATCACCTAACCCTTCTAATTAACCAAACCATGGCACTAAGTGCCTTGTCCAGTCTCCTTTTAAACACCTCCAGGGATGGTGATTACACCACCTCCCTAGGCAGCCCATTCCAATGAGCAATCACTCTTTCTATGAAGAACTTCTTCCTAACATCCAGCCTAAACCTGCCCTGGCACAGTATGAAACTGTGTCCCCTTGTTCTGTCACTGGGTGCCTGGGAGAAGAGACCAACCCCTGCCTGGTTACAACCTCCCTATGTAGTTGTAGAGAGCAATAAGGTCTCCCCTGAGCCTCCTCTTCTCCAAGCTTAACAACCTCAGCTTCCTCAGCCTCTCCTCATAGGGCTGTGCTCCAGCCCCCTCATCAGCCCTGGTGTCCTTCTCTGGACACATCCAAGCACCTCAGCATCTTTCTTAAATTGAGGGGCCCAGAACTGGACAAAATTCTCATGATACATCATAAGTGATGAGACAAGGAGGATGTGCTTGGCTGGAGAGAGAAGTGGAAGAGGGAGAACTCTGGCCATTGTGTTACCAGTGTGAGAGCATGGGCTGCAGATGAGCAGTAAATCAGGCGCCGCTGTGAGCTCACTGCTTTGTTAGCACCAATGGATTCACGCGTGCGCATTGTAGGCATTGTGGCAGGGATCAGAGACGCCTCTGTGAGCTAACCAGGGATCTATCTCACTCCAGTGCAGGCTGCAGGCCAACTCTCTGGCCTGTGATGGAGATAATTGGGCATCCGAGTGCTGGGTTCAGTGGCACTGGCCTCATAAGGGCCTATTTAGCTGCCTGCCCTATCTCCCAATGGCTGTTTGTTCCCTGCCCGCAGTTGCATTCACCATTATCTTTACTTAACAGTGCGTCGTACTGCAGTGAAGAGGCTGCTGAGCGTAAGGCGAGGGAATGAATACATTTCTGTGTTGTCTGTTCTGGGGCAAGAGTTCAACTGCAGCAATGGCCTACTCTTGCATCTCCAAACTGTCGTGCTTTCGCAGTGGTCATGCTCTGTCAATTGGAACGTGCCGGGGTGGGGACATCAGGAGTTAGCAGTGCAGAGCAAATAAGAAACGTGCACTTGGCGGTGGCAGTTAATGACATTATACTGGCATCTGTTTGGGGAAGGGTCACGTTTGGAGCGCTGCTGCTGCCATGGGGAGAGATTCGTGCTGCTTTGCAGAGACTGAAGTCCTACAGCGCAGTCAGGCAAAAGGCAGTGGTGATGGAGAAATGGAAAAGGTGAATGCAAAGGCTCCAGGAAGTAAAGTCACCTTCTGCAAGTCCTGCCTAAGCCAGTAAGCAAGCCTAGGAGCATGAATTAGATGTCCTTGTTCAGAGTCCTAGGTGAAAATATTGCAGACAGGAACTACCCTGTAGGTTGGGATTCTGGATAATGAACTCTGTATTTCACTGTAGTTAGTCCTTCTAGAGTTGGATGAACAGCAATAGCAGGGAACAGGCCTTGCTATAATTAAGGAGCTCATCATCTGTCACTAACCCAGCAAATCAGTCCTGGCTATAGCAGGTAACAGGAGCAGGGCACGATGGTTTCACCTTCTCCCTGAAGAAGTCATTTCCACCCATCACCCTGTCTTTCCTCAATCGCAATTCAGGTGGTTTAACACTGTCAAAACAAAGCAGTGAGTACTTATCTGAAGTAACACAGGGGTTCAAAGTGTACTTGATCTTTATTTCCAGCTGCTTAGAATGGCTCCAGTGAAGTATTTCATTCCAAAAGGGTATTTTTTGGAAGATAACAGTCCTGGGTACCACTCTGCTGATTATCTGATAATGTTTAAGATCTCCTGGAAATGGCAGCCTGCCTTTTCTGGATAAAAAAAACTAGAAAGGAATTACTTAAAGACACTAACCAACGTATTCAGGGGGAATGCTGTTGTCTGTTTTTAATCTCTCCACTCCTCTGGCATTTAAAGGACCATGTAGAGATGTGCAGACATTTCAACAATTTGAAAACAGCACAGCAGGCTTCAAAATTTCACAGAATGAATTACTGCAGTGAAAAGAAAATCATCATCGTAAACCTATAACTGGGTCATCCAGCAATTACAGGAATAAAAGAGTTGCATGGCAGAACATACCCCACACATTACACTCAGAAGGATTATTAGATTAACATATAGCTGTCATTCCCATTAATGTCCCCGAGCTGAAGCTGTTGTAGTTTGCCTGGCAAAATGTTTTCATAGTTTTTTTAGATTCATTGGAGCTTTTCTGCCTAAACTGCCCAATGGAACAGCTGCTCTGCACAAAACATGGAAGCTCACCTGGGCACAGTCCTGAAAAACCATGCTGGTTTTCTTGGGTGTAATAAATGCTGCTCCTGTATTCTGTAATTAGCTGCAGTATGCAGAGTCACCAAACTGCAAAGATGGGTGGAAAGGAGAGAGCAAGGGAAGCTGAGGGCAAGGAGGCACAATCTGGCTGCACAACTTCCTGTGGTTCCTGGAAGCGAGTTAACAACACCCATTAGCATGCAAGGATGTGCTTCCAAATCAGTGTCATTGACAGGGATTTAAAACCTGGATTTAGTGGGATGGCAGAGTGCTGAAAAGGCTGGCCAGGAGGGTTTAATCCAGCACAAAAAAACCACCCTGATTAACAGGTAATTAAAGGAAGGGAATACCTCATGGAGCAATCTATGAGGTGACTGGGTCGAACTGTGTTCATCCTGATGACTCTCTATCCCCTTGGTTTGGCTGTTATGGCTTCATGTGTAAGCCTCTATCATAAAAGCATAGAATCATTAAGGTTGGAAAAAACCTTTAAGATCATCAAGTTTAGCTGTAATAGATAACATAGCTCACAAAACTGCTTGTCTGTGTGCCTTAAGGGATTTCAACCATGACCTGGAAAGATAAATATTGCATTTCCCTCTTGCCCAGTTTGAGATCCTTTTCCTAAAGGATGTCAGTGTGGTGGCCAGCTGTAGTTGTTTTAGCATAGCAGACATAAAAATATCTCTATAGAGAGCACCATCAAAGCTAGGATTCAGACTTCCTTTTCTACTAGTTGAGTTGAAATGTAAGCTTGTCACATCCTTCAGTTAAAATCACATTGAACCCCTCTGAGATCCACAAGTGCAAGCTGCAGTATGCTGTTAGCCACCTGCAGCACAAGAGCTGCAGTTTTGATTAAAGGTAGCTCAGTGATCCTTTGGGCCTTCAGGAGAGCATCTTGCAGTAGAAATTTTGTACAAACTGTGAACAAGAGCAGCTGGCAATAATCAAATACCCTCAGTACCTGTGGCTGGGCTTGGAAGTCCTGCTGGGGATGGTTTTCCTCATCAGGATTCTATTTTTCCACACAAGCCAGAATCTGCTTCTCTGTCCAGGCAGATAGACTAGCAAGGAGATGGGAACATCCTTATTTCCCTGCACTCTTATGGTCTAGCTAGCTCTTGAGCATGTTACTCTAGTGTTGGGAACCCAAGGGGAATGGCTCAATCCTTAAGAACAGAAGGAGACTTCAATGTATATTCTGTTCTTCCAGGGCTAGTGGAGGCCCTCTTCTAGGAGATGGCACAGTTAGCTGAAACAGGACCTCTGGAGAGGAAGATAAAACTCTCTACGCTTAGACAGGGAACTGCCTGAGGATATTCTGGCTTGGGGCTTATTGAAAGATAAAAGTCCTCACCCGGATGAGGCTAACTAGGAAATCAAGGGCCACATGTGCTGACATTATCTCCATAACTGATCCATTTTGATTCTGGATCAGGGTTACCAGCTTGTTCCATTACAGCTGCTGTAATAGGTTGTCTGTAGAGTCTGTGTGTTTTGTCCCTTCCCTCTGTGTACAAGCCCATTCTGTCAAAAAGGCCACACAAACCAAACCTTTTCATTGCTTCTCTGCACCTTCCCCCTTTGCTTATCCCCAGGGAATGCTGGTAGTTGAAACACCTAGCCCAAAGGCCTTGCTCAAGAGAAGCTCTCTCTGAGTGGGACTTTCCCACGATGAGAATTGGTCCAGGACAGGACGATGCAGTGATGACATAAGCCATAACCTGTTTATTTTAGCCAGTATTTAGATTACCACTGAAGTGGGCAGCAGCATGAGTTGCTGCAAGCCAATGTTTCTCACAGAGCACCGCAGATGGCATCAGTTCAGGGTGGGGCTGGTGGAAGCCTTCAGAGTTGATGTTAGAGGAGAATGGACATGTAAAGCATCACGTCAACCCCTTGTTAGATCTGAAGATGTAGTGAGGGATGTTATAGACTAACCACAGTGACGTATACTCATAGGAAGCAATGGGCCTGGCACTCTTTCCTCTGTGCAGATAAAGGATCAAAGACATTGTGCCAGACACAGTCTCCGTGAAAGGAAGAGCTTCTAGGCTGGTAAACTCATTGAAATATATCAGATGTCCCACAGCCACTCAGAACAAACTGACTGTCTGAGTCCCATTAGAGGAGCTACTGGACAGAGTTCACGTGTGCATGGCTCACACCATTTTCCTGGTGGCTCCAAGAGAAAAAAAGGATTGAAAGTCAAGAAGCTTCTGCCTTCCCATTGCTGTGGCTGAGAGTCTCTTAGTGTAAGATGTTTGTCTCAATCAGATGATAAGTAATAGGAGAATTTTTCTCCTAATTCCCTTTTTTGGTCTAAGTTTACCTTCATTTTCTAAATTCATTTATTTTGCTTTTTAAAAAAGAAAGCCACAAACAAAAAATAAAACCACCACCAAAGCAAACAAAACCCAAACCCAAGAAATTGGAGTCCAGAAGGGAAGCATAGATTTTATGTTTTATTTCATTCTCACTTTTGATGTTTGACTCCTCACCAGCACTTCTAAACAGGGTCCACCAGAAGCCTGTGGAGGCTGAGAGCTGCTGCTCTCTTCATCGTTAACAGCACAGCCATGGCACTGCATACCACTTGGCTTTTGTTAATTCGAGACCAAACTTGCTGCATATCCCAGCAGAAGCAGTGAACTGCTAGACAGTGGAAGGGTAGAGAACAGGAAAGTACTTGGTAGTACTCACAAGTGTGCTGGAAAACGCTGGTCACATAGATCTCTTGCAGTGCAAATGCTCCCTGTTCTGGGTTAGTTTCAGTGTGAAAAGCATCTCTAAAAGCATCATCTGTAGCTTTGGATGTAAACAAGTGAATGGCAGCAGTGGAGCGCCTGTGTTGTGGACCCCCTAGGCAGCACTTCATCAAGTGGAGGGCTCTATGTGAACAGGTTTTCTTCAGACTCCCTCTCTGGCCTTCCTTGCAATTATGTTTATCTCCTTTCTAAACATTCTCCCCGTTACCAAGTGGATCTTTGATGAGTGTCCAAAGTTCGTATCCGCTCTCGTGTTTAACCTTCACGTTCAGCAGCCGCGGTCGGGGAGCTAATTAGGCGCGCACCAGCCCCCGAGCACGTAGACCAGCTCCTTTATTTTACTGGGTGACTGATTAGCAGCAGCAGCCCAGCCCATAGAGAAAGGGGCAGCTGTTAACACCAAGGAGTCAATAGGGTTTGTGCGTGCACTTTGCAAAACACACTGGAGGGGTGGTGGGCAAGTGCTGAGCTGACTCTACTAAGTTTCAGCAGAGAAACTGTGTGCTGTAGCTAACAGAAAATGTTTTCAAAGTGGTGTTGAGAGACACACCCATATTTTGTCTTCTGAGCAGGACCAACTTTGCTACTCTTGTGGAAGTGAATGATTGGGAAGCTGCTGCTGGAGTTTCCCCCAGCACAAGACAGTCCCAGCCTTGAGGAGGAAGTTCTCAGAATATAGTAGAACAGTAAATGTGGTGGGGCCCTTGGTGGTGCAATGCCTGCCTGTGTGAAGGATACACTGCAGCTTTTCTGCTGCTCAAAGTGTTTCAGTGGAAAGGCAAAGTGAGCTGTTGTGCTCTGCAGGGTGCTTGTGATGCCTGTGATGCACTCGATCTGTATCTACAGTTTTCTTTTAAGACATAAGAGACCTCATCTTTGCAGCATTCACCTGGGAAGATCTGGAGTCTCAGGAAGCTGTAACCCTAGCATTGTTGCCTTCCAATACATAGAATCAACCAGGTTGGAAGAGACCTCCAAGATCATCGAGTCCAACCTATCACCCAGCCCTAGCCAGTCAACTAGACCATGGCACTGAGTGCCTCATCCAGTCTTTTCTTGAACACCCCCAGGGACGGTGCCTCCACCCCCTGCCTGGGCAGCCCATTCCAATGGGAAATCACTCTCTCTGTGAAGAACTTCTTCCTAACATCCAGCCTATACCTACCCTGGCACAACATACAGCACATGAGCAGGATACACAGTGGTCAACATATGGGGACATCTAAGTGTGCTGTTGATGAAGGCTTCTTGGGCAGAGAGGTTTGAGATCCCCATTTCCCTTTCTGCAGACACTGCCCCAGCTTCATGGCAAGGCGTTCTCCCCTTCACCTTTGCACAGCCTCATGAGACTTTGGTTTTGTCTGGTGTTTGGAGTTTTTATTCTTCTTAAATGCCTAAACAAAAACATCTATTTGGATTGCTTGGGTGGGCCACTGTAGACAGCAAAACCAGGAGGATTTTTCCCAAAGCTTCCAGTCCTAGAAGACTGCAGGTCCTGCTGAAACATTGGGAAACAAAACTTTACACAAAGATTTAAAACTCACTATCTCGGTGTTTTCCTGGATATTTTTCTCTGCATTAGTACTTCTCAGACGCTATATTTTGTGCTAATGAGCACCAATGCTTGTTGTAAGGAGCAGACTGGAACTGAATATAGTGCTAAAGGAATAATTACTTTCACACCTGGGCAGCAGACTGACAAGGACAAGTCCTGCTCAACCTAATAAGCTCCTAGAGCAGAAGGTTTTTTAGTGTGTTACCATGAGAAGCTGAGCTCTGATAGGTTCAGAGTGTATTTCTGAGCTTCTGAAATACAAACTGCAGGGAAGTGTTGGCAAATCAAAGTGTGTTCTTCACTTGGGGTAGCTGCTGCCTTCAGGGACAGCTGGATTATGGGCACTTCTTTGGTGCAATATCAATTTATTTTCTCCTCAATTGGGAAGGAAAATAAAGTTAATGCTGCAGTTGAATAAAGAGCTTCTGCTTGGTCCAAACAGGAAAATACATCTCTTGCTGTTGGTACATCACACTGTGAATATTTTCTTTGGCGAATAAACACAGAGAAGCTGTTAAATGATTTACCTGCTCTGTGTACCTAGCATTTGTTGCTAAGCTCTTCAATATTTAAACACTCATCTCTCTGCTGAGCTGGGACACTGAGGTTCCATACAGTGTCTCCTACTGAACTTTTTGGCAAAAGGTGGAACTGGACATTTAAAGCATCCCAGATGCAGGGATGGGCTCACGGACCATTAGCTCCGTAGATGACCAGTGTGTGCTCTTGGTGGGAACTGAACGGGAGCCATTGCTGGATTTGGCTGAGGGACTGCTGGTAGCACTGGGATTGTGCTGGCTGCAAGATGCACAGGAAGGCTTTTGGAATGCAGTTTGTTTGTAATCTAATTTTGGTGCTTTTTTTTCCCCTTTTTTTTTCTCCCCCAAATAGACTAGCAATAAATTGAAGGGTTTTGCCCATGGATCTTAATAGTAACTTGTTGGCAAGAGAAAACTGCTTTTAAATGTGTTCATCCTAAGGAAAAACAAGCAAGTGGACAAAACTCCAGCCAGATGTAATTTGTGGGTTTAAATAGGATTCAGAGTGAGTTTCAGTGAACTTGGAATTTTTTACATTGATTTGGCTCCATTTTCTGCAGCTATATCCCAACAGGGTGGTCCAAGAGCTTTGTGTGTGAGATGCTGCTCTGAATTGCTCTCTCTGGTACAGGTTATTGTAAGGTTTAATGGTAGGCTTTGATCTTCTTAGGATTCATGCATAACCACAGGTACCTCTTGATGCTCTTTAGAGATTTTCTAAAGTACTAGTGGAGCCATATATGTAACCCAGAACAAATTGCCCCCTACCCCAGGTCTTGCCCATGTGTGCCTTTGCTGTAATGCTGTACAGCTTCTGAGTCACACTGGAAAGTAATTTGTGACTTTGCAATCTCTTCTGCTTTAAGACTTGAAATAGTGCAGCACACAGATGGTTGTTTGCAGAACAGTTTTCCTGGTCCTAAAGCCCTGAGGCTTACACTGCATATGCTTCAGTGCTACTTATTGGCACCATTGGTTGGTGTGGTTGCAGCCCCAGAGCACTCCCATGGCACTGCTGGAAAGCCAGCAGCAGGACAGAGAAGGCATCTTCACCGCTGGCTGAGTTCATCTCTGCAATGCCAAGGGCCCCATGGCATCTAGCATGTCTGCACAGACAGATGCCCTTTTGCTCTGAGTTTCTACCACCACTTTGGTGGTAACATGGGAACTAGGCTGACCCTGTTGGTGTAGGGCACCTTCTAGAGCACCACTGCTGATGTGGGTATCTGTGTCAGCAGCAGGAATGTGTCCATGACAATCCGTAGGATACAGTTCTTAAGCTGACTATGTAAGGAAAAGTAGGCTCCCTAGATAGCTGGCTTGCTTAAAGCTCCACCATTGTTTTTGTCCACTAATTTTATGCAGTGGTCCAGTAACAGCTATTCCAGCCAAACACCTGGTGTCTGTGTGACGTGGGCAATGCCAGACTGCGCACGTGAGAATCCCCTGCACACTGTGCTTCAGCGACGGAGTTACTGAGGAGAGGCAGAAAGATTTCAGTAACCTCTAGTCATTGTATCCAATAGTGGGGGCAGTTTGACTGGGTATTAAAGTCTGTACACCTGCAGGATGATCTTTTTTACCCTAGAAAGGACTTGCCAATGAGTCTACTTCTATACTTGGATTCTGAATCAAACTGTTTGTTATGTCATGAAAATTATTCTTTAAGCTGTGTCAAAGCCTCAAATATGTAACTGATTTCCTCTGTTCACTCATCACCCCTCAGTCAGTAAACTGGGGCTGGAAACCAATTGGCAAAAGAGCTATGTGATTAATTTTTGCCTTTTGTATGAATGTTCTATTTAAGTGAGGTTTGGGCTGGACTTTTTTATGTTTGGGTTTTTTTTTTCACCTTTTCTGTAGCCCATTTTCTTTCTGTGATCATTCCAACAGTGGTGTCACTGTGATTTTGCTCTAAGGAAAGGAAATGTGCTTGCTCAGTTCTCTGAACATGAACTCTGCATGGCATTTTTCCTCTGATGCATCGCAAGCTGTTAGTGCACAGCTACCAAAATGGGGAACACGTGCAGCACTGAGGCTTCTATAATTATTCAGTATGGAACAAATGTCTAAATTTGACTGTGAGCTATCTGAAGTTCACTGTTCAGAAAGCGTTCACTGAAATGGGCTCCTACAAAGCAGCAAAGCTTCAAGCAGCAAATCCATTCAAAGGTTTGCTGAGATCCATGTGAAGGTTCAAGTGGGAGAAATACCTCTCACCCAGTAGCTTCTAAGTAGGAAGTCATTCTTGGTTTAGTTACTGCAGTGTCTGACTCTTTTAGTCCTCCAAGAGCATACATTTAGTGTCATTTTAGAGTGTTTGGAGACAACTAAGCCTGTGTGCCCTTTTTGTAAGGATCTCTAGCAACTTTACAAATACTGATTGTGGGCTTTGTTTCCCTCTACACCTGCGAGGTGCATGTGAGCAGTTGGGGTCACATTTGCAACTAAAGGGTTGTGATCTGTAGAGGGTATCTGGTCTGCCTGGCATGCTGTATCTCAAGGTCAAGACAGACCTCAGATACCCTCACCTGGTGCTCTCCCTCCTAACTTTATCCATGACCCCAGGTTTCCTTCTTATGCAGCATCAGCAGGAAATGTGTTTGTGTATCCCACGTTTGCCAGTAAGAAGGGTTTCTAACAGCTGTGGAAATGATGGATAAGAATTGGTTTGAAACAGGTTACAATGGGAGCAGTAACTCTAATCTTACTGATATGCCAACACTTGTGTAAAGTTGGAAGCTTAGAGTGGAGAACTTTGCAAGCATCCAGTTATCTCTTGTGGCCCCAAATTTGGCCATGAGTTCCTAACTTGAAAATACCATGAAAACATAAAATACAAGGGCAGTAGGAAGAAAATGCAGAGGGAAGGAAATATGATTGGTCCTTAAGCCTTAGAGTTTGATTTGAGGCTCGGAGTGAAATTTAGGCTAGCTGCTTTTCTGTCCAAGATGGCTGGTCAGGACACGGCTCTTCTGCCTGGCTTAAAACACCCAAAGGTGCTGCCTGCAGGAACTCAGCGCTGAGCTCTAAGTGTCAAAGGGAACCCAATTTGGGTGTTCAGGCAAGGTCAGAATGCAAGAAGGATCCGAACACCCCATTATGGGCTGCCTTTGCCCTTCACTACATCAGCCAAGCACTCAGAGCAGGCTGACTGCCCCTTACGAATTACAGAGGTCTCCAGTGCTGTCAAAGCCAGCAACTGTCATCAGTACTGCTTTAATATTTCATAAGCAAACAAACTGGGCAGAGATGGGTCTGGAAGCCATGTTGGCTCCTTGGAGGACTATTTTTCAGGTTTTTCTGCTTACCATGGACTTTGCCTAATGCAATAAACTCCCAGAAAAGCTCGAGAGGAATTTTAATGTGCAAAAGCTGGAAAAGAAGTGACCATCTCATAGCAGGATTTGCCTTTCCCCTTTGGCCTCTGGATTGCTCTCCACTTTGCTTTGGGGTTTGAATGTGTTCCCAGAGTAACACACTTTGTCCCCCACGGGAGCATTGCACTTCAGTGTTTCCTTCTATGCATTATTAAGCAGCAAAAAGAGCTTTGCAGCTTTGAAATATGTTCTCATTAGCTGTAATTAAATCTTTAAATTCTCCTTCAGGCTTGAATAAGGCACAGGCTCTGCTCATACTCAAAGTTTTTCTTCTCTTGTTTCCTTCTTTAAAAAAAAATGTTTTATTAGTCTCACACTTTGCTAATTACTGAACACAGTGATGTTTCCAAAGCAGCCACAAATAAAAGTGTTTACTATTCAGCGAGGCATGTGTTAATCTGGCAAACTATTATATTGGCTACATAGTCTCTTATTTAATATGAATCACTCTGTAAAGTGCCTCAACAGCACAGCTTCTTATTCATTATTGCTTAATTTCATGATATCTGAGATGTGGGATTTCAGTTAAGGGATAATTGAGATCATAAATCAAAATGTTTTCAATGAGATTACGTGAAACACAAGATGTTCAGGTTTGGAGCCTGAAATCCTCTTGTCCTTCTCAGCAGCTCTTGGCAAGGGTGGCTGAAGTCTGCAGGCATGTCCCTCCTTCTGTCTTGACTACAACATCTGGTCAGCTGGGAGCGGCAGGTTTTTGCTGTGTCTGTCTCTGATATACTTGTGACACCTTGGCAGAAGTAGGATTCTGCTTCTGTTGTGTCTGTTGGATGGGAAGCTTTCTTATGCCCAGTTTACCAGCAGGAGTATAGGGCCAGTCACAGCACATATGCTCCACTGCCAGGAGCATCTGTGCATCCACAGTACAGGTTGTGTGCTGACTTCCCCAAAGCATTCTCCAGATGTTCTCAGGGTTGCACAGAAAATCTGGGAAGGAGCAGAGATCTCACAGACAGGTGATCTGAACCACTGGTGCATCTTCTTAACTTTTTTGCTGGCAGGCATTGAAAATCAACTTATGTGCAATGACTTCATTCCCTCTAAAAGTCCAAATGATTGCTTTTGTCAGTGAAAAGGAATTCTATGGGTATCTTAGCAGCCACCCATCATAGAATCAATCAGGTTGGAAGAGACCTCCAAGATCATCCAGTCCAACCTATCACCCAGCCCTATCCAGTCAACCAGATCCATGGCACTAAGTGCCTCATCCAGTCTTTTGTTGAGCACCTCCAGGGACGGTGCCTCCACCACCTCCCTGGGCAGCCCATTCCAATGCCAATCACTCCTGGGAAGAACTTCCTCCTAACATCCAGCCTATACTTCCCTGGCACAACTTGAGACTCTGTCCCCTTGTTCTGTTGCTGGTTGCCTGGCAGAAGAGACCAACCCCACCTGGCTACAACCTCCCTTCAGGTAGTTGTAGACAGCAATGAGGTCACTCCTGAGCCTCCTCTTCTCCAGGCTAAACACCCACAGCTCCCTCAGCCTCTCCTCATAGGGCTGTGCTCCAGGCCTCTCACCAGCTTTGTCACCCTTCTCTGGACACATTCCAGTAACTCAACGTCTCTCCTGATTTGAGGGGAGCAGAACTGGACACAGTACTCAAGGTGTGGCCTGACCAGTGCTGAGTACAGAGCAAGTATTTTCAAAGAGTCAAGTTCCTGATGAGTACCTTCATTCTGTCTTCCCATTTTAGCCCTGCTAGCCTTGGATCACAAAATTGCAAAATGTTAGGGGTTGACCTCCACAGGTCATCAAGTCCAACCCCCCCCACTAAAGCAGGATGATGTAGGGCAAGTCACAGAGGCAGGTTTTGAAAGTCTCCAGAGAAGGAGACTCCACAACCTCTCTGGGCAGCCTGTTCCAGTGCTCTCTCACTGTAGAGAATTGTCTCCTGGTGTTGAGGTGGAACCTCCTGTGTTCTAGCTTGTACTCATTGTTCACTGTCCTATCACTAGGCACTACTGAAAAGAGCCTGGCACCTTCAGCTTGACACCCACCCCTCAGATATTTATTGACATTGATAAGATCCCCGCTCAGCCTTCTCTTCCTAGGACTCAGCAATCCCAGTTCTCTCAGTCTTTCTTCATAGGAGAGATGTTCAATCAATCATGTTACTGATTTTTCTAACAAAAGCCTGTTTGATTTTTTCTTGTTTTGAAGCTTGCAGGTGAGAGGGCTCACATAAAGAGGACACCTGTCCTCCTCCTGGTCACGTGGCACAAAGATCTTGTGAAACAAGAAAGCCCACTTCTAAATTTTTCTGTTGGAGATACGAAGTTGCAGCATAGTTTATGTATTTAAAAAGGAAAAGTATTTTTGAACCATAGTCCTTTAGTTTCTTTCTTTCCTGCCTTATTTGCAGCAGCCTTGAAAATAGCAGCTCCATATGGAAATGCTGATGCAGCACTCGGCAGCACTTCGGTGGATTTTTGACTGCCAGCAAGGCCTAGTTTGGTTTACTGCTGGCCACATCTTAACAGGCAAAATCATTGCTCTTTATAAGGTCAAATGCGTAGCTTCTTCCTACTGGAAAGCCTGAGGAAGGACAATGAATGATTCATTGTAGGCACTCCAGAGGCACACAGACCCCTGGTGTGCGTAGCTGTGGGAATACATTAGTGCACAGATTTCCTGTTCATGCAGTTCGAGTTATGTAGAAAATGTCTTTGCTCCATCGATGGAGGCAGAATGGGCTGCTTGTGACCAACTTTCTCTTGTTTTCTGTTCTTGTTTGCTTTCTCCCTTCCAGAGGATTGCTTGAATTGTGCTCCTTACCTGATGGGTTGAGCTGAAAGATTCACCCAATCATGGATCATGTGTATTTTGAGCAGCTGAACCATTTAACCCAGGGATGCTGCTTGCTGCAGCTGTTACAGAGCCTCTTGTGACTTTGTCCAAGAGTCTTCAAATCTCTCCATCTATCCCAACACTGAAACTAGGCAATTGCACTCTGATTGCTAATCCCATTTACTGACCCTATACTCTGTGTTCCCATGTATCTGTGCACAAAAGCAAGGGGAAGGCAAAAAGGTCATGGGATGGGAGAAGAGAAGCTCTGGAGGATCAGATGTGGAGGATATTCAGAGAGAAGAGAGTCTTGGATAAACATTTCCTTGTGCTGTTAGATCCTTTGGATCCACAGGTGCTCACACTTCTCTGATGTGTTGGGGGCACAATTTTATTTTAGGGAACACAGGTATGTTTCTGGCTGAAAAAATCAATTGAAGCCTTCCAGGCAGCAGTAGTCTGGTGCCAAAGTAATTATGTGGATCTGAAAGTGAGTGGTTTTCCCCAGGCTGTGGCCAAGTGGAAGCATAGCTTGCAATTTGATGAAGGGCTCATCAGTCCTTGGGTGCCTGTGGCTCTGCCTCATCATCCAAACCATCTTCATCTTGTGTGTCTGTATTCAAAAATTAGAAAGTGCCATTTTTTTGTTCCTGAAAGCCTCCAGGCTGCCTCATAGCTGCTTTACTTTTGGTCAGAGTTCATTGAGTGCCTTGCTAAGAAGCTCATCCATAGGTAGGTGTTTAGACAATGTGGTGTGAGCACCCTCTCATTGCCTGGCCTGGATCACCAGATCCAAGGAATTTCACTCACTTCTTGAACTGTAGCTACATCTCTTCTTTGCCCTTCTAAGTGTGTTTTGTCTTGCTTGTGGTGTTGTTTTTTGGGGTTGGTTGGGTTGGGTTTAAATGATTAAAATAGCTCTTAAGATCATCATTTGCTCAAAGTGTAGAAATAGACTGAAAAGGCATTCCCCAGCTGAACCAGAAAGCGCTCAGGTCTCATGCCATTATTTTTTAAGCAGGTCTGCACTAAAAGTTTTATGAGCTGCTCCAGTTTCGGAAGGCTTCCCGTAAATGAACTTTCCACCACTCTGTGACAGCAGTGCATTGCCAACACATGGATAATATGGAAAAATGAGAGAGGCAAAAAAGCCCTTCCCCCCACCCCCCTTTCCTCCATCCGTCACAATACGAGGCTGTGGCAGGAAATGAGGCTTTGCAGTTTTATAGGAGCAGAAGTGTGTTGTGTGGCTTGCTTTGGGCTTTTTTTCTCCAAGCCATGGAGTGTGTCATTCCAGAGCTCTCTCCAGCAATCTGGAAGCAACCAACTTAAGGCATGGAAAAGACATTATGTAATTGCAAAAGACAAAAAACCTCCCAACGCTGAGGCCTTGTGGCAGAAGCCAGTCTCTGACCTCACCCTCCTGAGGCTCTCTGGAGAACACTCTGTTCCTCTGGCCCCTCGCTACGAAAAAAAACAGCCTCTGCCAGATTTCAGCAAACAATTCCGGCATTTCCTTCCCCTGCCTCTGGTCCGTGGGTGTTTTGGAGTCTCTCGCCTGTGTGGGCAGGGATTCATTAGCTAAAATAAAATCCGTACTACAGAGCTGCAGCAGAGAAAAAGAAAGTTAGGAGGAAAAATAATATACAGGCAAGTGTAATAAGCCTGCAGCATCAGCTAGTTTTGGACTGGATTCCACGTTTGGAATTAATCAAGAGAAAGCCAGAAATAAAAGGGGTCTCAGGGGTCCTCTTGCCTCCTCTTCTCTCCCCACCTTTTCCATCTTTGGTCACGGTCCCTGGTGTCCTGTCTTGCCCAGCAGCAGCTGAGCCCCTAGGGTCTGAAGTGCTGCCTTCGCAAGCCCTGCTGGCAAAGCTGAGCGCAGACCCAGTATTTGAAAGCTCAGGGTCTTTGTTCTTCTTTAGCTTTTCCCAGCATAATTCCTGCAGAGATGTGATCGTTTGGTGCTGTTTTCTCCCTCAATTCTCTTTAATTTTCTGCTTGTGGTTCTGGGGGTTCTGGGAGGTTTTAGGGTTGTGGAGAGATGTTGCTGTTTACAGTGGCTGTCCTACATGCTCTAAAAACAGCATCCCATTTCTTCTAAGGAAAAATGTGTTATGTCCTGATTTAAATTGCTGGATCATCTTTATTGCTACTGCAATACTCCTGAGGGAACCCACATAAATACCTCTCCCTGTGAGCATCTTGCATTGCTTTTGTCCAGAGGCTCTGAGGCCAGGAGAACTTAGTTCATCTAGAGAATGAAGACAACACATTTCACTGCTGATGTGTCCAAAAGCAAGAGAAAGAGTCTCTCTTTCCTGACCACAGAAGCCAGCCGTGTTGCCCTCAACTTTCCCTGCAAATGTGCTTGAGTTTGGCTTGTGTCTGCCAGCTGGAGCTCAATACCTTCTTTACAAGCTTCTGTTTTCTGCAGGCAGGCTGCCAGGGGAGCTGGTGATAGGTTTTCAATGGCTGCACTGTTTATTTGAGATCATTTAACCTCAGAAGCCTCCTTGAAGCTTACAGAGGTTTTGGTTGGCCTTGTTGGGAACCCTGTATCTGCCTACTGGCACTCTGCAACCATTGTTTAGCATTAAGAGGCATTTGTGCTATATGTTCTTCAGCTTAGCGGTCTGGTGGTTGTGGTGCAGGAAAGAGTTTTGTTGTGTTCCTGTCAGCAGGAACACACTTTTCTCACTGTGGAGCTCTGCAGTAAGGCACAGGTTGGGACTGGGAGCTTCAAAGGAGTCTGAAAGTTGACTGTGGCCAGGGTGGCATGTTATGTGTGTTAAGGTTCTTCCACTATTGTCTGAGGGTAGGAAACTTGCATCTGTTACAGGAAAAAAATCAGTAATGTGAGGAACAGGTAAATTTAAGAAGAAGGGGCAGCAAGTCCCCGTGCCAGAAATGGAAGAGCCTGTCCAAGGTAGTCCTCTCAGGTGAGGAGTCTGCATTCTCCCACTCCCTACATGCAACTTCATCTTCTTCTAAAGTGTCCTCTCTGTGACAGCTCAGGATTTCTACTGGGACCTTCTACCCTCTGTCAACCTTGCCTTGCTGCTGCAAGTACATCGAGTTGTTGATGCTGTTTGTCTTGCTTTGTTTCTTTTTCCACATTGCTTTTTGCTCTAAGGGAAATACAAGTGAAGGAGAATGTTTTGTGTTGGGTTGTGACACAGATCAGTGCCTGTTCACTTCACTCTGGATGCTTCCCAGCACCTTCCCAAGGCACCAACACAGAAATACCCTTGCAGCAGAGGTTTCATTCAGCATGGCACACATGGAATTATGCAGAACACATGGGAAGGGGAATCCTTCACAAGCCTGCCTGCCACACTGCAGCAGGCACAAGGCTCCTCTGTGCTGGTTTCTAAGCTCAGTTTCTGGGTAAAACACAGATCCTAGATATAAAAAAACATTAACATGAGGCTAGGATAGCCAAGTACAACTGTAGCAGAGCACCTGCAGCTATGTCTTTCTGACATGTCAGCTCACAGGCTCCTTTCTGCAGTCACTTCTACAATCCTTGGGAGAGCAGGAGGGCAGTGAAGGATGAGGAGAGGACGTTTTGCTGTCAGATGGGTTTGCAGCCAGGCCTCTAAGTGCCTCTGCATTGATTGGTACTCCCAGGCACCAGCTTGCTGGCTGCAAAGTGGTCTGAGCACTGGCCCTGCTGCTTGCCTCGCTACAGGAAGAAGCTACTGCTTGTTGGCAGCAGCTTTTTCTTTTTCCCCTGTGGAAGAAACTATAAATCATTGATGAGTTCTTTACCTAAATGACTCTGCAGCTCCTTCACCAAGGGAGCCAGGCTGTGAGGACTCAAGAGTCATTTGGGGGAATAATTCCCTTCCCTTTGTCCCTTGCCTGTGGCAGCAAAGCATGCAGAAGCCCTGTGGTCCGGTGGATTGAACATGAAACCCTGGGAGCCTGTTTTCTAAGCTCCACAGTGGTGTTGCCTCATTGCCTTGCTCTGGAGAAGTATCCGACTTCTCAGTGCTGTGTGTTTGTCCCTCTGTTGCACCAGAAGAAAGAGAAATATTTAATGTGTTAATATATTTAAGTTTATTATTAGTTATGCTATATTCTATGAGTATGTAATTAATAATGTATTGAATAAATATACATAACTGAAGATAAATAACAAATCCAGCTGTTTCTCTCCCTTGAAACAGCTCTAAAATGTGGCAGGTCTGTGCAGTGCTGTAGAAAATGCAGTGGGAAAGGACAGTGAGATGACTGTGGTAGATGTGTTAATGGTTGCCAGAATCCTTCAGACCGCTTTGAAAAACCCTTGCTGCAATGTGGTAGAAGCTGAGTGATGTGAAGGGGAGAGAATCAGCTGATTTGGAGGGTCAGCCCTGCCTTCTTAATCCCAGCTGGTTTCTTGTGGTGCTTTGTCTCAGAGGAGTCAAGTTTGTTTCATAGAGTGACTAGTAAGAGCTTTTGAGTTTCTTCAGGAATGTCCATCATGTTTGGTAGAGTGAGGAGCAGGGGAAGGTGTCAAGCATCTCAAAACCTTGTGGAAAGCTGTAGCTGAGGAAGCAGCAGAGACCCATCTGGGACAGAGTACAGCAAGAGCTGGATGTGATCATTAGGCACTGGGGGTAAGGATGCAAATAATTCCTGCTGCCAGCGAAGCTCCTGATGTCCTGGAGACCTGCCTGCATGATTGCCAAAGCTGGCAAGTCTAGAAAGATCATGCAGATATCAGACAGCATTTTATGAATTGAATCTCAACCTAGCCATGCCTACTGGTGTTTCCATGGGGAAGACGCTGGCTCCATACACACAACTCCTCCTCTGAGCTTCCCAATCCCTTGTTAAACACCTGCTGATTTCTCAGGTAATTTTCCATCTGCACAAGATAATTTGATTTTGGAGAGAGGGCACAACAAGTGCTGCCAGAAAGCTGTTACCCCCTGACAAATAACTGTGTGAAGGCAGCCTTGAAATCACAGCCCTGAGCCCTTGCTCTAAATGTAGCCAGCAGTGGGGTTTAAACCATATTGCCAAGGAAACACCAGTGCAAGCATCACTTCTTCCTCTCCAGAAGGGCTTCTGCCTCGCTGCTTGATAATGTTCCTCATGATAATTTGCTAGCAATTACTTCAGAGTTTGATCTCCTCCTGCAAAAAGTCTGTCAGCTTCAGATTTGTCATGCAGTTTCTGGGCAGAAACTGTGTGTCTCTGTGTGCACATGACCCTGAAGGCACCTGGTTTAGTTAAAATAAAGCCCGAGTCTGGGGTGTGTTTCCTGCTGGATTGAGTTACCTCTGTGTCTCAAACGTGTGACCATTCTTAAAGGCTGCAGAGTTGTTCAGACTGCCACAGGGATTGCACTGGTGTCTGGTGACTGAGGAGGGCTTTGCTCCATCCCTGACCTGGGATGGGTTTGGGTGGCAGCTGTGTCCTTCCTTCTCAGTGCAGCTGATTCAGTAGCTCCCCTACTTGTTCCATCTCCATTTCCCATGCATGCTGTCAAGAATTTATCTTTTACCCCTCAGAAAGTGAGATTTTAAAGTAGCTGGTGGATACCATGGTGTTACTAGTAAGGAGGGGTAGAGAGGTTGTAAAACTGACTTTTTCTGCTAGGCAGTACTTTATTCCCAGTGCTTTCCTTCTCTCACTCTCCCTGCAGTAAATTAGCTGTGGCCCTGTCCATCCCCTCCATCATTCTCTGTATACCTCCAGTCATTGTGCAGTGCTCTGGCTTTGGTGTAATTGAACACTTCTTCCTTGTTTAAGCTCTCTTTGAAATTTGGGACTGCAAAAACACCACCGTAGGAAGTGTCTAACTACCATCTTCTAGGGTGGCTTTGGACTGAAGGCAGGACCATAGCCAGCTCCTGATCCAGCAGGGAGGCTCCAATGCCAGAGCTGTGATTATTTGGGATTACTTTCTTTCGACCACATTTTACCAGCATTGAAATCTGGTTTACATGTCTGAAACACCTACCTCTCCTATCCCTCTTCTCCATCTGAATCAGAGGAAAAAAACTTTCTAAAGAGGAAAGCAGAGTTGTCCTGGTGGTTCTTTTACAGCTGCAACAACCCAAATCAGGCATGCCATGCTTGGAAAAAATAGAAAGGCATGTCCAGCTGGAACTGGATTGAATGCCATTGATTTTTAGAGGAAGACTCAAAAGAAATAATTTTCATGTTTCATTTATTGTTCTACTGAGAGCAAAACACAATGAAAGATGTCCCCTCAGTGCTGGATAACCTCTCGCCAATGAGGAACAGCTGATGTTTACCACTCAGGTCTCTAAATATTGCTGTGTGGCTATAACACATCAAAATATTCTCTCCAAACATTTTTCTGGTGCAAGAAACAGCTTTTGCCAAATAACCCCATCTTATTTGCTCTAAACAGATTTTTGTTTTGGAAGAAAAAGGCAAAATCATCTCAGACAGACAAGAGGAATATAAAATACTCAGTGGAAAGTAAAATCCTTTTGATTTTCAATCCTTCCTTCTCATCTATATCCAACCCAGCCCTGCCATATGTCCCATGGCACAGCCAGGCTGGGGCTGTTAAGGGAATCTTGCTTCCGGTTTGCCGGTAACACCAATCTGGCTTGGAAGGAACAAGCCTGCTCAGATGAAAAAAATGGACTGTTGTTTTAAGCTGGATTATTTAACAGGGTTGAAACTGCTCAAAAATAATTTGCTTTTTCCAATAAGGAATACTTTATGGTGGAAAGATTATTAACTTCTGCTTCTTATCTTTTTATCAGCAGTACGTTTTTGATGTATTACCATTTAGGTCTGGATTAGTTGAAAAGTTCATTGCTATGCCTTTTCTTTCCAAATTAACATAAATTAATTACTCGTCCTGGAAATGACTGCAGAGAGAATAAAAATGCCTTTTGGTAACCACTCAGACTTGGACAGAAAACCAAAAGCGAGTGTCGCTTTAAATGCAGAGAGAAGAGACAAAGCAGCCCCCAGTACTGGATACCAAACAATAAAGCCTTTAACATGTATTTGGGATTTTGAGGGGACTGTACTGCTGACCTCTCATTCCTGCATATTTTCCACTGGCAGCGTGGTAGCCTTTTCCCTCTATCTGCTCTTAGAAACCCATCCCGTGAAACTGCAACAGGAGGACCAAAGTAAAAGCAGACACCAAAATAATGGCTCTGCTTGGAAGGGTGGAAGAAGCTCTGAGCTGGTAGCTTTGAGGGCTAAAAATGGTCCAAAGCACTTAAAGCCATGGAGAGATTCCTGCTCATCTCACTAGGTCCACTAGAAACATTGCTGCCACTCATCAGGAGTGATTTCTACAGCTCTTGTGGCTGGGGAGCTGTCAACCCTCTAGCATGGCTGTTTCCTTCCCTTTAAGCTGCTTTGGCTGGTAGGCAATGGAGCAGTTCCACTATAGCCATGGCAGTAAACATGTAGGAGGTGGGAATGGCTTTATCTGGCCATCCTTTGTAAAAGAAACACTAAATCCAGCTGCAAGTCACCAGCTTGCTGCTGCATGTAACTCCTGATGATGGTCAATGTTCAAGGATCGCCTCCTCCAGGCCCAGGAGAAATGTATCTCAATAAAGAGGAAGGCAGGTAAGAATGCCAGGAGGTCTGCATAGACGAATAGAGAACTCCTGGACACACTTACATGCAAGAAGAAAGCCTACAGAGGACAGGGAACCTGGGACAAATACAAAGAAATTGCTTGTGCAACCAGAGCTCAGGTTAGGAAAGCTAAAGCACAGCTGGAATTACATCTGGCTAGGGACATTAAGGGGAACAAGAAGAACATCTTCAGGTATGTTAGTGAGAAAAGGAGAACTAGAGAGACTGTGGGACCCTTCCAGAAGGGAAATGGAGAGCTGGAGACAAAGGATATAGATAAGGCTGAGGTGCTCAATGACTTCTTTGATTCAATCTTCAATGGCAAGGGCTCCAGCCACAATGTCCAAGCCCCAGAGAGCAAAAGTAGGGACTGGGAGAAGGACGATCTGCCCACTATAATTGAAGATCATGTTCATGAGCACCCAAGGAATCTGACCATGCACAAGTCCATGGGGCCTGACGAGAGCCACCCACAGGTCCCAAGGACACTGGTGGATGAAGTTGCTAAACCACTGTCCATCACATTTGAAAGGTCGTGACAGACTGGTGATGTTCCTGCTGACTAGAAAAGGGCAAACATTGAACTGTTAGAATGAGTCTGGAGGAGGGCCATGAAGATGCTCAGAGGTTTGCAGCAGCTCTGCTATGAGGACAGGCTACAAGAGTTGGGGCTCTTCAGCCTGGAGAAGAGAAGGCTTCAAGAAGACCTTGTAGTGGCCTTACAGTATCTGAAAGGGGCCTACATGAAGGCTGGAGGGGGACTATTGACAAGGTCTTGTAATGACAAGACAGGGAGTAATGGGTTTAGACTGGAAGAGGGGAGATTCAAGCTACATGTTACATACTGGTTCTTTTCAGTGAGAGTGGTGAGACACTGGCACAGGTTGCCCAGGGAAGTTGTAGCTGCTTCCTCCCTGGAGGTGTTCAAGGCCAGGTCGGATGAGGCCTTGAGCAACCTGTTCTACTGGGAGGTGTCCCTGCCAATGGTGGGGGGTTGGAACTGGATGAGCTTTGAGGTTCCTTCCAACCTAAACCATTCTATGTCGTTCAGGCATGTGGGGAAGCTTTGGTGATGTGGTTCCTGAGTTCTGGTCCTGATAGAACCTCATAACAAGATAGGTACACAATGGCACTTTCTCACTCTAATATGTCCTATATGCACATATAGCTGCTGCTGTGCTGTATCCACATCACAGTGAAGGCATCCCACATGGTATGAGGTGCTCACTGTATCTCTGGCAGATGTCCCTGTCCTGGAGTTGGAAGGCTTGGGCAGACATCTCCTTACAGTCGCAGTGGTTTTGGTATGTGCCTGACCTACAGTAGGAGGAGAAGGAGGTGTTTAGAAGTGATTGCTGGGGATGCAAGCACCATCCTTGTGCGGTGGCATGGGTACAGAGGACCTGCTGGCATGGGGGCATTATGAATAGGTATTGCTGGGGTGGTTGACTTTGTGTGTTAACAGAAGGGACACCTGAGCAGTGAAACGGTAATTACCTTCAGGTCTAATAAGTGTAATTATTGAGTAATCCACCAGAGTATATAATGAGGTGGGAATATTTTTAGCCTGCAAGTGAGTTCTTTGCAGTCCCCTGGTGCCGTACTCTGAGTAAAGAGCACTTAGGCAGCGCTGATGGCCTGTAGCTTTTAAGAAATTACTGTGATGCATCTTTAAAAGTGGCAGCTTTATTAAAAAGGGAGGTGGGGGGATGCTATTATCTTAACATAGCTGGGTTAAGAGAGAACATGCATTTCACAAGGGCCCCACTGCGCCCCGAGACTTGCAGTATTTGATAGCTGGAGGTGCAGCTAATAGCCCCAAACGCTGAGGAGTTTGTCAGGGCTATTCAGAGCTGAATGTGGCTCCTCCCAGATTCAGGCGTGGGGCTGGGCTCATCCAGCACTGATGTGGGCACTACCTGGCTGTTCCAGATGTAGTAAGAGCAGGACAAGGAGCCTTTGTGAAATGCCTGGAGAATGCTACAATGCAGAAATTGGTAGAGCTGGACCAGTGCTTTTCCCACGTTTGCTGCTTGACTGATGAGTAAGAAAAAGGAAGAGGAAATTGCTATTTTCTGCTAGAATAGATTTTTTTTAGTATATTTTTTTTAAAGGTGCAGAAAACCCTAGTCTGTTTGCCATGCGGCCAGGGCACGTTTTCAGAGAGCAAGCAGCACAGCATCACATTCAAGCACGATTTCAGAGCATCCACACTAGTTACTCTCATTGCCAAGCACTCAGTGCAGCACCTGAGAGCAGACAGCCCTGGGACAGCAGAGCTTTTTGGCCTGCATCAGCTCACCTGCCCCCCACTATCAGCCTTTGTTTTAATACCTCCACATAATAAATACAACTTGTTCCCATTTGTGAGGGAAAATCTGACCCCTAGACCTGTGTTTGAATGATTTCGAGATGTAGTTTGTTATTGATATGTCAAATGTTATCTTTTGCAGAGGAAAGTTTTTAGTAGTGTGAGTAAGTTGTGGGTTTTTTTTTCCCCAGTCAAGAGTTTGGTGAGGGTTTTCAGAACTGAGTGTCCGTAGCACTCTCAGTCTTAACAGTAGCTTGGTAACAGAGAGGGATGCTGATGGGACAGATGCTTGGATGCTTTCCATTGTCATTGAAAGGCAATAGAACTGTTTCCATTGCAAACACCCAACCACCAGCAAACCCAGTACACAGATGTTGGCAGCAAGTGGTCTGCACTCTCCAAGTGCTTGCAGAAAGCCCATTTAAAAAAAAAAGGTATGTAGATGTAGGCCCCATTCAGTTAGATTCGTTTCCATATTTGCAGAAATTTCCATGGGAATGCATTTTGCAGCACTTTGCTTGCTCATGCTACAAATTAGCTGAGCCCTTCTACTCTCAAAGCAAAGCGATGCTCTGCTGCCTCTCTCTTTCCTTTTAGTGGAAGTTTCTGAAGGCTGTATCTTGTTCCAGCCTCTTCAGACAGGAGTGGGAATGCAGACCTCCAAACACCTGCTTCCCACACCAGCAGTGCTGAATGGCCGAGGAGCACACAGCCACCGAGCTTTTGTCTGGAGGCTTTCTTTTAACTACAAGGAGTAATCAGAGTTGGTTGTTAAATGAATGAGTTTGGTGGGAAGATAAGCTTGGACACCTAAGGTCTTGCATTCCCAGCGGGGCTGGCAAGCACCAAAGGGCTTTTTCAAGAGGCATCACTGGAAAGTCGCCATTCTGTGCGAGCTTTACACTCAAACACCTTTGGACAATGAAGGCACCAGAGGACACTGCTGCTCCCGATTGTAGGCAGCAGAATAAATCCGTGCTTCCTGCAGGGTTTCCCTCCGCTGGCTGTGGGGCCAGTGCAGAGTGGAGAGCTTTGCAGAGGCACAAAAGGTCTCTCACCAGAGCAGAGGTCAAACTGCGGGTTCCTCCTTTCAAAGCAGCTCCTGATCTGTGAGGCAAAGAGCCTCGCAAGACGCCTTTCGGAAACGGAGAAAGAGTGACATTGTTCTGCTGAAGCGAGGCAGAGAGGGAGGAGGAGGCAATCCCAGACCCCACTCCTGAAACCAATCTGAGCTGATGTTCACCAAATTTGAGTGTCCAACAGGCACTTTATTCCCCTGCATGGCTGTGAACATCCCCGTATTGGGACTTCAAGGCCCAGCAAGCCCAGAGCCATTGTTGGCCAATGAATAGATGAATACAGCCTCTGCATTTTGGGCCTCTTGCTACCTTTTTTAAAGGCAAAAGTTTTCCCTAGGGGTTTCCAGACCCTTTGATTAGTGTAGAAAGATGTCCGTGCACACAGTGCTATTCCTGTCCAAGCCATGCAAAATCCCTGGCTTCATCACCCTGGCACAGATGGGGTCTTCAACAGCCCTGGACCCCAGCTACAATCACTAATCCATGCAGACAAGGAAGTCATCCCCCTCCTATTTTTTCCATCTGAAGAAAGGACAAGACAGCCCATTTCTGAGAAGCTAACCCAGGGGAGCCTGCATTTGGCCATCACATTCACCATGTGTTAAGTATATTCACAGAATGGGATTTCAGTACGTGTCTTAAAACAATGATTTCCTTTTCTCTTATTGTTTCAAGTCCTGTGGATTCCTCCTGCAGATTAAGGAGTGTCCCCGTAGAGCTAAAACACAGTGACAGAGCTTCTGGGGTAAATCGGATCCCGTCTCCCTGCAGAGCACCAGCAGTGGAAGAATAGCTCTGTGTTGGCACTGCATATTTGCTTTGCAGCTGGGAGACTGGGGAAAGAAAGGATCCAGCTTCTCCACATTGCATGGGCACAGCCACCACGCTCTAAAGAGGGGAAGAAGGGAAGGGGAAACCCACCAGAAACTCACTGAAAACTGCCATCCCTCTGCAGCTTTTCTTTCCATGCGATGAACTCCTCTGCTTTCCACTGTGCAGAAAACAGCATGTGGGGTATGCTGGTGCCAGCAACACTTTTTACTGGAAACCAGGATGTTTCCGTAATAAGGAAAGAAATGTTCTTGAGTATGAAGTTATCAAACAGCTTGACAAACTCAGATGTGCTACATCACCCAGTGCAAACATCTGTGTGACCCGCTTTTATGTGCCTACAGCGAGGGCAGCTTATCCGCTCCTTGGTGAGATGCGATCTCTGTCCTCTGGTGCTAATTTTAGCTTGTGTTTACTTGGAGGAGGCCGTTACAATAATCTGATTAGGTCTAGCTTGCCTTTAATTCCTCTCCAGCCTGTTCTGGGGAGAGAGGCAGTTAAAACACTGCTGCAGCTGAAGCTTTTGCAGCACACTGTGGTGCGAGAGCCCCACATGTAAATTCCTCTGTGCGTTGCAGCCACCGGACCCTGTGTGGCTGGTCCTTAGCTGCGTTAATGTCTTGCTTTCTGATGTTGGGGCAAATCTCTTCCCTGCTTCTTTCCCCAGTTACCTTTTGTCCTCATGGACAAAGCTCCTCTGGGCAAACCTGGCTGTGATTGAGTTTTCCTGAGCCTGGTCTTGGGGTGTAGGGGAGGAGAGACACGGTTGGCAGCTGCTAGAGAGCAGCTATGTTGAAGCATAGTCCCACTGACCTCGCTGAGACTCTTCACATGTTTTAAATTAAGTGCACTTGTAAATATTTTCAGGAATTAGAGCTGGTTTAGTTTAGGCTGAATATATTAAGAAATGCATATCCATTTGGGACCAGAAAGGAATCTAATTGTTTTAAATCCATTAAATGTAAAAGAACAAGATTGTGTGTTGACTTACGAGATGGGAAACCAATTTTGTAGTTGATGTTCCCTCTTGCTGAAACGAGCCCAGGACAGCGGCTGCACAGTAGCATGGGAGGGGGAGTGTGGCTCCTGGGGGAAAAGCAACCACTTCCCTTCATCCACACAAACCAGGACACAAAGAAATGCTTAGTGCAAATATCTGTCAATTCAAGAGATGTTGAGATACTGGAACATGTCCAGAGAAGGGCAACAAAGCTGGTGAAAGCCTGGAACACAAACCCTATGAGGAGAGGCTGAGGGAGCTGGGGGTGTTTAGCCTGGAGAAAAGGAGGCTCAGGGGTGACCTCATTGCTGTCTACAACTATCTGAAGGGAGGTTTTAGCCAGGTGGAGTTGGTCTTTTCTCCCAGGCAACCAGCAATAGAACAAGGGGACACAGTCTCAAGTTGTGCTGGGGGAGGTAAAGGCTGGATGTTAGGAGAGAAGTTCTTGACAGAGAGAGTGATTGGCATTGGAATGGGCTGCCCAGGGAGGAGGTGGAGTTGCTGTCCCTGGAGGTGTTCAAGAGAAGACTGGATGAGGCACTTAGTGCCATGGTCTAGTTGACTGGATAGGTCTGGGTGATAGGTTGGACTGGATGATCTTGGAAGTCTCTTCCAACCTGGATGATTCTATAATTCCACTAAAGGAAAAACTAAAGTGTTTTCAGGAAGCTGCCCACACCAGGGTTTTCCTCTCCATCTCCTCCCATTGAGGAATTTCTGTTTTGTGCAAGGACGTTTTACATGGGGAAAAACCTTTAGCTGTTTCTTTTGTTTGGCATCAAAGCCAGCTTAGAGGAGAGGGTTGGGGTTTATTTTATATAAAAGCAGCCAGCTGCATTAGCAGTCTTGATCCATGTTCTTCCTTCTGCTTTAAATAAGAGCCGATAGCAAGAGAACATCAGGCTTTTTATCTTGGCGATAAACAGTGTCTTAGGCTGCCAATAGTGGAACTTGCCCATTTCTTGGGAGAGAAGGTTAAAATAACCACTAATGAAGAAACACAGCAAATCCAGCATTTCAGGTCTATGTGCTTTGTGAATAGGCATAGAACCACTTAGAGCAGTTATGGTGATGGACTGGAAATGTGCCGAGTGTTGCTTGTGCAGGTGTAAATCCTGCTGCCTGTGAGACACTTCTCTCTTATCAGTTTCACTGCTGCAGTACAACAGCTCAAAATGTCCTGGGGCAATGCTCATGTCCTTGCTTTGGCTTGTGCAGGTAACATCAGGTCATGCATTGGCATTAAAAACAAAAACCAAAACAAAAATAACAGGGCAGAGGGAAAAGAAGGTGGGTGTTTAATTTGCTCCAAGAAAGATCTCCTACAGACCTGAGGGAAGTAAAATAAATGCTGTTTGGTTCTCCAGCCATAGCAGAGAGCATGTCCAGGTGACGGAGCTGATGGTTCATGGGCTAATTCTGCACAAGTTTGTCTGTGGCCAGTATCCCAGAGGACAGGGAGTCTCCTTTGGAGCCAACTAGTGCTGGGAAATGGGCAGCTCCCCTGAGATTTGCTCTCTTGCGTGAGTTCTTCATGGCCACGGTCACACATCGAAGCACTTCTGAGTTTTGGCTGATTCTTAAAGGATGTCCCAGTCAGGCTGAGCAGACACAGAGTCTGTGGCTTTCCCTCTTCCTGAGTCCAGACCTTATAAAGTGGGAATGCAGAAATTAAATGAGCCTTTGTAAACTGTTGCTGAGTCTTGTATCTGTCCACTCATCCCAGTGCCTGTCATCATACAGCTCTCTCAGCTCTCTTTTTCTTACTCCTTTTCTTTCCTCCTCAGTCCACGGAGTATTTTTCCCCCATAATCTACCTTGCTGCTGGTTTCTCCTCCTTTTTTCTCTCCCCATTGCTCCCTATTTGTCTCTATATTTCTTTTTTCCTGCCTGTACATTTGTTTGCCATCCATATCCAACCAAGAGCAGCTCACTCCCTTCAAATATCTTAGGGCTGTTCTTACTGTCTGTAGGAAGGAAATGTCTCATGGCCGTGGGACAAAAAGCAACTGAAGTCTTAGCAGAGCAGAGCAAAAATCAAAGGTCTATGTAGGAAGAAGGGTAAAAAAAAAAAAGGCAAGCCAAGCTCATCTTTGAGCCTGGGACACTGCAACCTAGCCAAGGAGTGTGGATGGATGCTGGGCACAGTGACACCAGCTTAGTAGAGCTGCTGAACCTAGCAGCTGTAGTGATTTCAGGGGGGATTTTGACGCCCACTCCTGCCTTCTTGCAGCATAGAATTGGAGCAGATGATCTCCTGAGCTGTCTTCCTGCCCTTCATTTCAGATGAGTTCCTTTGAGACTCTGATAGGCCTGCAAAGTGCCCTGCCCAGCAGACAGCCTGGCAAACCCAAGAAGGATTGAGAGCATGCATTTCTGCCTGAGGTCTGTCTGCCTAGTCAGGACTTGCATGAGAGCAATCCCATGAGTGTGCATGAAGAAATGAACATAAAACCACCTTCTCATTCGCTCTCCTCTATGCTTACATCCCTGTTTATTGTTTCCAAAGATATCTTTGCATCTGCTCACAGATGATCTCAGGAGTGATTTCTGGATATGAACAGGCTTTGCTGCTTCTACATTAGCTTTAGTTTTCCCTGTGGCACCCTGAATTTGTTTAAACCTGAAGCTCCAGAAGCTCAAAACCATGGCAGAAGGCTGTTGAGACATGTACAAACTGGCAAGCAAAATCACTGCATCTTGCTGAACAGGCTAAAGGTTTCCTGTGTCTTAGAATTATCCTTCACTTATTTAAGGGATTTAGAGCAACCTCTGAAACTTCAATGTCTCATGTCTTTTAGCTGTGTTATTTATAAAGAGTAAAAGGTCTGTTGTGTTCTGCTAAATAACTTGTCTGGAAAGATGTGAGGTGTGCAACTGCTTTTTACAGTAGTGCACTTGGGATTAAGCTTCTGTTTTTATCCTAGAGATTCAGAGGTTAAATCTTTTGCCCTGAACATAGTCTATTTGCAATGTATGATTCTAGTGTGGGATCTGGTCAGAAAACAGCCCTTGATTCCCCTTCGAGTGTGGATAAGTCACAGCTCATGTAGTTAAGGAAAATTAGTTCTGATTGTAAAGCAAGATTTTTGTCTAAGAAAGGAGAACTTTTTAGCAGGTAGATTCTAGAATCTCAGGTTGTAATTTGCCATGTGGTCAGGAACCAATGCTGTATTTGCATGCCATTCCCCTCTCTGTCTCATGTTGATTTTGCTCAACAGCTAGTTGAGGATGAGAGCACTGCTGAAGGCAAGGTGATTGTCTTCCTTGTCCTGCTGCCTCACATCTTTGCACAACAGTACACAGAGCTGCTGCTACTCTCTGACAGACAACAAAGATTTCTCTTTCCTGAGAAAAGTCTCAAGAGCAGATAGCTTCTAAGGTTTTCACAGTACTCATGCCAAACTCTAACTGGTTGTCTTAATCATAGAATCAGTCAGGGTTGGAAGGGGGGGACCACAAGGATCATCTAGTTCCAACCTCCCTGCCATGGGCAGGGACAACCTACCCTAGATCTTAATCAAAAGTCTCTTTTGGGGGGCTTTGTGAAGTTGCTTGTTGAATTTAAGAACCCACTGGTGATCTGACAGTCTTTGGAGGTCAGAAGAAATATTTCTATACATATACACACACATGAATACATGTTTCCAAAAGTTGTGTCTTTCTCTCACATCTCTGAAGTCTTGCTTGGAGATGCATAATGTAAAGAGGCATTTAAAAACCCAGGGACATCTCTGTTTCATTTTGTAGCAACATCTGTAATTCTCATTACACTGAGCCTCCTCCCAAAGGGCTTACCCAAGATGTCTATAATAGAAACTAGTAATGCTGCTTGATGAGGTAAAGGACCTTCTCTTCTGCGTATCACATATCCAGGTGGGGTTTTGAAAGTCTCCAGAAAAAAATACTCCACAACCTCTCTGGGCAGCCTGTTCCAGTGTTTCCCAGCATTATGATTTTTATGACTTTGTGTGGAACTGGGCAGTGAAAACTGTTCTAGCCCTCCTCTCCAAACTCCTCTCTCTGAAAGCCATCCTGTCTCTAACCAGTGAAACAAGGGAGGCCAAGGCTGGGATAGGACTGCACAGTGGTAAGAAGCCAGAAAGTGTAATTGCATTTGCACATTAGAAACCATGGCCAAATGTCTTCAAATACTGCCTGAAGCAAGGCTGGCTACTCCCCTGTGCTTTGCTGGGTACATGGCCTGTCAGCTGCATTCAAGAGCAGGCATAGAAATGTTGTGAGGTGGTGTGACAACTGCAATCGTTGTAGAGGGGGAAACCCTTGTGATAGATGATACAGTGTGGAAGTCCACTCCTGAGTGTGCCTTTCTCTTTGTATGTGGGTGTACAAAGCTCCACGTACAAATCAGTTCAAACTCTTGTGATAAGCCAGGTTGCATTGATAAGCAGGAAAAGCTGATTCAGATGATGTCCCTGCAGGAAAAAGTAATGGTGGCTTGCAGTTTTATTCCTAGTTTACCTGCTGCAGCAAAACTCTGGGACCACAAAATCAAAGACAGTCACTCCAAATGCTTCATTTCTACTGAAGGCTGGAGAGGCTGGAGCAAACCCTAATCTCACAAGTGCCTTCCTAAAGCTGTGTCACAAGTTGTGCGTTTCTTGTCCATGATCTGAACACTCCTCTTCCTCCTTTCCTTCCCTCACTGCACTTCCTGCCGCAGGGCTAAGGTCCATACAACCCTTCACTTCACTGATAATTGCCATGATTTTCAAGCTAGATGAGTTCTTGATTACGTTATAAAGGATGCCTGTACTCAACTGGACGTTGGCTATTTCGCTTCCAAGGGTAATTAGTCATGGATTTAAATAGAAGGGAATAATTGATGTACACAAAGAGTGGAAGCACTTCTCTGCCATTACTGTCTGAGAACTCTTATTTATTTGTTCATTCTTTCTGAACTTGAAGTAGCTCTTCTGTTAATATGGTAGAAGGAACAGGCTTTTTGACATAGATTATTAGAAGCAATTTTCTCGTTTCTAGAAGAGTGGGTAAGAACAAATTACTTAAATATACCAAACTCAGAGAAGGAAAACAGAGGTAGCTTCCTGAAGAGTTAAACATATCATCAATATGGTGGTTTTGAGATTAGTGTAACATCTCATATATATAACATTAGGTACATCTGTGCATACACACTACAACAGGAACCTGCAGTTTGGAAAGGTTCTGATTCAGGATTTCTGCCTGGGAGGTGCAAGACACTGCTGTCATCAAAGGCACAAGGAGGACTTTTATTCTGTCTTAATAAGTACTTTTCCTGCACTGGCCTTGCAGTTCAGGCTCTCTGTCTTCCCTTCCCTTCTTCCAAGTGACCTGGAATGGTTGCTTGTGTGATGACATAACCATGAGGAGGAATATCACCTGTCTGTCATGCTCAGTCATTTTTTTTTTCTTATCTCTGTTTTATGCTTCCTTTGGGTCATCCTTCAAGTTCTTCCATTTCCCTACAGCACTTGCTTAGATCCAACCTCTAATTACTCGTATTGTGCCCTCTCTCCTCCAGGGAAGTTGTCTTATTTTTCCAGTTCTGTGTCCACTTTTTCACCTGGCTTTCCATGGTGAGTTCTCACAGGAGAGAAACACCCACACACACAGGGTGCAGACCAGGGTCATGTTGGTTGTTGGCAGATGTGGTGTCTTAGCTAGAGCATAAAAATGGGCTAGGTTACAGGAGTCAAGAGAGTTGAGCTAAAGGTCTCCCAAGGAAAGGTGGGACCCAACCCAGGCAGGGCTTCCACATTCTGTGCAAGAGCCTGAGCCACTGGCCACTAAAGAATAGAAAACTCCTTTGTTTGCTGCTTTGGCTCATCAGATTTTGTCTCATATCCACCGATTTCTGGCTGACCCACACTGTGTTTCTGCATTTGTTTTGAGTAAGCTGTTGGGTAAAAAAACTATGCGTAGAGAGAAGTCATGGCACCAGTTCCTACCATGGTCTCAATCTGACAACAGTTACATCTTGCTACTGTGTGTAGGAATTCCCATTGCTGCATGTACAACTGCTAGAGTGCTACTTAAAAGCTCTCTTTCATGTCTCTTACGGGGCTAGAGAAATGGCTCCTCAGAAACCTGCGCTGTCAGCCAAGCTGGCAAAGGTTTTATTTAACATGAGGTAGAACTAATATCCTTCAAAGAAAGCTGCCATGCCGTTAATTGTCACTCTGGTTTGTGTCATATGCTTGCAAGAAGCGTGCTTGGTTCCTCCACAAACACAACAGCATCTTTCATTCTTAATGAATAATGTGCTCCAGATGCTCTACCCTGTGAGAATTTCTTGTGTGCACTGCAATGCCAAGAGAAAAATAAAGCAGTTCAACTTATTTAACCCAGATCTCAGACTGTCTGTCTGCATCATCTAACTCCATCAAGCTGATGGAGCACATGGAATGGATGGAAAACATGTGGTTCATATAGACTTCTGCATTTCATGTTGGTTAGCAAATGTAGCATTAGTTTACCCAAGGCCATAGCAGGCAGGAGCTCAAACACAGTGCATGCATAGCAGGTTGTCGGTATCTTCTCCATCCCATCAATACTCGTGCTTTGCTACTCAGGAGCCCTTGGGAAAACTTTGGCAGCTCTCTTCTTTCTGCTCATATCAGCCTGAGCTGATAGTCTTTATAGGCCAGACACAGAAATAGTGCCAAAGCTGCCCTTAAAAATGTAAGTGGACTGCAGTCCTAACTATTTTGTGAATGGCGTTGGGACCTCTTGTGTTTTTGGCTCCAGCTCCAATGCTCATTGGAGTGTTTCCAGCCAAAGGAAGACTGGGGCCTTATAGGAGGATTTTAAAGATGCCCATTCAAGATGGGTTCTGAGATGTCCTGCAGAGGCTGCCTTGCTAAGTGAAATGCCAGCACCACCTTCCCACCACTGAGTGGTGATGGGAACCACTCAAGTAGACCACTGCAAGAAAGGGCAGGAAAGCCACATGTGAATATTTATGGATTACAGAGCTCTGTTTTTTTCCATCTGAGCATGCTGAAGGGGATAAGATCTTCTCTGTATTTATCCCAAGTTTTTCATTGTTGTTTTCAGGGAGAAGAAACACAACTTTTGTGGTTTGGGACCTGGGACATGACTTGCAGACATAGCATGGGGACAAAGCTCAGGTAATCCCACTCATGTTGTATGGGAAGGTTGTGCACTTGGATTTGCCCTTGCAGAAAATGGATGTTGGATTTGCTGACCAGCCAGACTTTGTAGAGAATCTTGTTACAAGGATGAAGGTATTGTACTGCTCTGAGGATGTGTGCCTACAGAGCACCACAGTCCTGCATGCGAGTGAAGAGTTGTAGAGTTCGACAAATAACTTTAAATCCCCCAGGGAGTTTCAGAAGTCCTCTCTGTGTTCAGAATTCACTCTTTTAAAGTTATCCAGGTATTGAATATGTAATCTAGGAGAAGCCTGTGGTGCCTATCTCATGTACAAAGCCCTAGGCTTGTATGAGTAAGAGATCAATGTTACGGTCAGCAGGACCTAGAGTGCTAGTTTAGTGCATTAAATTCCTGCAGTGCCATGAGGTGAGAAGCAGTGCAAACTGGTGAGAGCCTGGTGTGAAGGTGGCACATATGAGAGAGCTTAATTCTGCACTGATGGCAGGTTTTCCTAAGGAGAACCAAAGACAGGGCTTCCATGCCAAAGAGTTGCACTGTCTTTACAAATGAAGATTGGGTTGTGTATTTTTCCCTCTCAGTGGCCAAATGGTTGGGATAAATTCTGTTTGTTACTGAAAACTAGAGCTGCAAGTATCACTTGGAAGTAACAAGTGTACAATGGACCTATTTTCCACTGACTTCCTGTGAAGTCATGTCATTCCCTGGTCCCTCCTGGATTGTACTGCAGAATCACAGAATTGCAGAACCTTAGAGGTTGGAAGGAGCCTCCAGAGATCAAGTCCACACAGGAATGCATCCAAGTGGGGTTTGAAAGTCTCCAGAGAAGGAGACTCCACAACCTCTCTGGACAGCCTGTTCCAGTGCTCTGTCACCCTCGCTGTAAAGAAGTTTCTCCTCATCTTGAGGTGAAACCTTCTACGTTCCAGTTTGTAGGATACAGGGCCTTGAATTCCTCAAGATGCTGAAATTCAATTTTCATAGTGCTAGGCACCTCAGAGGTGATGGGGGCATCTGTGGTTAGCTCTCTAACTGCTGTGCGTCCTTACTAGCCTCCCAAAGGGTTTTCAGAACAGAGCAATGTAAGCAACTGTTCTGCTCTCTGTCCTCTTACAAGACAAAGGAGAGGCCACCAGAACAACTGAATCCACCAATCTAAGAAACTCCATAGAAGACAATATTTGGTTACCCATGCCCCTCTGTGTGCCTCTGTCAGTGCCATGTCTATAGAGGATTATGTGTGAGTCTTTTGGCACATCCACTTCTGCACCATGGCTTTCTGAGGCTCATTGAGGCTGGAGAACACTGGCATTCTCTAAGCCCTTTCAGAAACTTCTTACTTCCTTTTGAGCTGTGCAAAAGATGCAGAACCAAAGCAGCATGCAAGAATGATTATTAAACGTTGTTAATTAGGATGTGTGAAGATGGTCCCTCTCCCCTTCCCCTTTGAAGCATGAAAGCCCAGAGGGAGCCTTTATTAAAGTCAACAAAGAAATCTCAAAGGAAAAAATTCCCTTCTTTAATGTGGTCACACACATCATCTCCCGCCTGGTGTGACCTGACATGTGAATGTGATTACAGGCTGTGTTGCAGTGGGGCACAGGCACACTGCTCCCTGAGCCACAGTGGGGACAGGAAAGGGGTAGAGTCCATGCAGCTGGTCTAACACCCAGCTGATGGTGTCAGAAATGCAGCAGCCGGAACTTCCTTTCGGTGGCTCATGTATAACTTGTTAATTACCATTGGCTGAACGTGTTCTCTCTCCATAACAACCTCTGGTAACAGCAAGCTTCAGCATCCAGTGTAGCAGCTGAATGTCTGTCTTGGATTTCCCTGCTGGAAGGGTGGACACTGCAACTGCTTTACTTACCAGATCAGTTTTGCGTGTTTACAAACAAACTGGAGGCTCACAGCAGGCAGATTGTGTTGGCAAAGCCCATCAGAAGCACTAAAGACCTCACTGTGCTTCAGGAGCTGGGGCAGCAACCCACAAGATTCAGCTTGGTTATGTGACAAGCAGTCACAGTACCACTTCCTACTCAGTCTTAGATGGTATCTGTTTGTAGGCATAAGTATTGTGTTCTCTTTAGTCCTGTATGATAAGGACAAGAGTTGAGAAGGAGTTGAGAGCCTCTTGAGGAATTTTTGCTTTCTTCTTAAACCTTTCCTTGTAAGCCAAGGTGGAGCATGGTGATCTCTGATCCATAGGCTCAAAGACATCAAGGTCTTGCGCTGAAGCTGTGTGTTCTGGCGGATGCAGGTGGTGAAGGCAGGGCACTATCTGTTGCTCTAAAGTTTTATGGTATGAAAACACAGGAAGGTGATGCCGTTTGGCCTTCTCTGAGCTGCTCTGTGGGCTGGTGAGAGCAAATGCATAATGTGCTGTAGCTTGCCAGGGGGATCATAGAGCTAAAACTGGGTGGATCCATTATCCGACACAGAGTGGAGACTGTTACCTGCATGAACTCTTCAGGAACACAAGTGGTTGTAGCAGTCAGAAATGTTCTCTCCAAAGAGAAACAGTGCAACACGTGCTGGTTTTGTCCTGCTCTGTGCTGTTCTTTTGCTTGGACCGTGGTTTTTTCTAGAGACTTTTCAAAACTACCAGGAGGTCTGCTCCTGTTCCCCCCAGCATGGTGTTAACTTCAAAATGGGGCAGCATCTCCTTGCTGGGCTCTGCTATGGCTGACACTGTGAACCCAGTGTCCCAAGGCTAGGCCCTGAGCATGAATTTTTCCAACCAAAATTCTCCCTCCCCTTTTTTTTTTTTTTAAGAAAGGAGTCATATGAAAACAAAACAATTTCCAGAGAGAAGCATCCAGCAGCTTCCCTCTGACACCCAGCTAGCTTGGCACGTTCATCTAATCTTCTGCCTCGACAGCTAGGCGGGCTGGCCACATCTGAAGGAGAGGGATAAGCCAGCAGTCAGAGCTTGTATCTATGAGCAATGTTGGTGGCAAGGAGGCTTTGGCAGTGGGTTCTCCTCTCGCAGCCACTTTTTCCCCCAGCTGGAGGCTCCAATTGTTGGGTGATGGCATACGAGCCTCCCTGTGAGCCCAGCAGAGCCCCGCAGGAGCCGGCTCCGCACTGCGAGCAGACAATGCAATTAGCTGGGTTTCACAATGTGCTGCTTTGGGTGACCTTTCCAGGGAACATAATTAGAGGCAAACCATGTCTGCCATTGATAATTGGCTTCATTAGCTCTGAGGTTAATTTCAGGGATGTGCCCAGGAAGCAACAGAAGAGGCTCAAGGGAGGCTGCCCAGTTAATTACTTGTGAAATAAAGGGTTCTGTTGGCTTTGCCCTGGCACACACATTGGGGAGCTTTGTGGGGCAGCCCAGAGCAATGTGCAGGTTGGACCTTCCTCCTGCTATCACAGTAATGTGAGGGATCAAAGAGTCCTTCAGAGTGGGAAACTTCCAATCCCTTGGTACAGACTATTACCCTTCCAGGCTGCAAAGAACCACTTAATTGCCTAGCTGCAAGGACAAGGTTGCCCTTGACATAGACTTCTGTTTCTCAGCGCTGCAGGGTGCAAAAGCAACATCCCTTTTGAGAACCTGTTCTTTCTGGTGACATGAATGGCCCAGATGATGGGAGTGAGATGAGCAAGAGAGGAAGCAGCCTGGGCAGCTGAGACACAAGCTTTCTCCATATGACACCTACAGACATAAGTGTCTGTCACCATAGTTGTCCCCACATTGCCCTGAGGGCTTCCTCATGGGGTCTTGTCCCTCTCTACAGGGACAGCTGGAGACTGAACCTCATGTTTTGTGCTGAGAAGGCAACATTTCCTCTTTGTGTGTTCAGCATCTCTGCCTTTGTGGAGTCTTTTTTCTTTTGTCAGTTTGCTTTGTTCTTGCCAAGGTAATTAGGCACTGACAACCCTGGTTTTGGCAGACATGGGGGCTCTGGGCTGGGAGTGGTGGGAGCATGAGAAATTAAGTTAGAAGAGAGCTTCATAAAACAGATTGGGATGAAACTGTCGTCATAACCTGGCTAGTCTAGGTATGCACCCACCAAGCTCAGAAGAACATGTCAGTGCAGACCTACTTCAGACCTATCCTGGGAACAGACAGCTAATAAACCCCCTCTTTCCCCTGTGCATGCCTGTCACTGCAGGAAGCAAACTTTGGGGTCCTTTTTATCTTTTTGTGAACTTCCAAAGTTTTTGCTTCCACTGGGACCTGAATCTGCACCGGCTTTGACTTTCACTTACCAATGCTGAGCCAACTCCTGAGCACTCACCACTTGGTCACACCTTGACACACATGTGTCAGCTGTCACTTTTGTGTGCTGTTTGGTGGGGTTTGCCAAAGCCAGGCCAGTGGGGAAGCACAGCTTTGGACTGGATCCCTCACTGTTGTATGAGATACTCATGTTAAAAACTTGTTACTGTCTTCTAAGATGTGAAGGAGAGAGTGGAACAGAGAGGGCAGGAGCACCAACCTATGGACGGCCCTCTCTCCTAATGCCTGTAAGGGAACCATAGCCAGAAACAGCAGCTCAAAGGGCATCCCATATGTATGTACATACAGCACCCAAAGGCCTCTTGAGGTACATTACATTTGTGTGCCATTAACTGAAGAGATGAGACTTATCAGATGTGGGTTTCTCTCCATTTTTTTTAATTGAGAGCAACATCAGAGGAGAGCAAGAGGTCTTGGGTGTTTTGAGCAGGAGCATCAAGCATGATCAAAGTGGGAGAGGAGCACTTGGGAATACATTCCCACAGCAAACAGTTGTGCAGGAAAGAGGTGACCAGGTCAAAGGAAAAGCATATAAACAATGGAGAGAGAGAATCTTCTTGGCTGCCAGTTTGTTTATGTCTTGCAGAAAAGAGCTTAGCAAGCGGCATGCGTCTCTAGCTTGGCTACAACACATAGTTCCTGTCCTCTCAAGTGATAATGCAGGGAGAGGAGCCACAGGAGTCACGTCTCTATTTCCTGTCCCAGTTTTTGCATAAGGAAGTGCTGTTGGCTGCACCCTAATAAAATGATCAAAGTTTGGGGTTTTTGTTTGCTTGGTTTCCCTTTCCTTGAGCGCACAATTCCCTGGGAAAGCTCTCTGCAGTGTGCTGTGGGCAGCGGAAAGGTGGGAAGTGTTCAGGATGTCTATGAGAGAAGACCCTTCCTCTTGCCCATGGTGAACCAATACTCAAACGTGGCTTTCTGGTTTGAGGTTCAAAAATACATCATCTGACAGAGACTAGGGATCTTAGGAGAGTCAGTGGGACTTGGCTATAGATGTGCCACAGCATCCTAGTGGGTACTGGGCACTTCTGTGCTCTCAAGATTTTAGGGAAATCTAACTCAAAGTCTCCTGGTTAGAAGCTGCTGTTTTGTCCTTTACTCCTGCGTGTGTGTAGCTTTTTGGCACTCTGCTCCTCCCTAGCCTGTCTTCTTCCAGCAGAAGAAGTTCCCAGTGAGTGAAGCTTGTACCTGATGGTAAGAGCACACTCTTAGGCTATGTTGGATCATCCCCAGTTTTTCACATTTTTCATTTGTTTGGAGCCAAATTCTGCAGTCTTTCTTAGTGACTGCAGCTAAGCTAGTGTACACGATGGACTTCTCTGGGCACTTTGGTGTCCACATTATATATGAGAACATTAGTTCAGTTTAATACTCCCTAGGATGTTCTTCCTATTGTGAAAAGCATCACCAAAATTCAGCACACTTGATAGTAGCAAAGCCCTGCAAAGATTTATTTGAAAAGTCTCCATACCCATTTGGTGTAAATCTAGCTCCATGCAGGCTGAAACAACTACACTGATTTCCATGAACTGGCTACCTCCCAATAATCTTCTTGCAGCTCATAGATATTCATAAAATGTCTTAAAGCCATTTTAAAAAATAGTTGTTGCTTCCTGTTCTATACTTTAAGATCTTTTTGTCCCCCCAAATGTCTTACAGTGAGATGTGGTCATTTGTTCACAAACTTGTCCCAGTTTTAGCAGCTGTGTCCCTGATAAATATTTTGTCAGCAGTTGAGAGGATTTGCACCCAAAGGGTTGTTTAATTGTGGTGAATTTCTGCAGTTTAGAGGGTGGATGGCTGGGAAGATCACATGGCATTGTTTCTGCTCCATGAATCAAAGCCTTAAAGCTAGAGTTGAAGAACCACGGGGGCGGGGGGGAGTTAATAAGTAACAGGCTTCTAGGAAAAAAAATTTGAGATGTAAGGGCTTGGTCAAAATTAAGGCAGTCTTGTGAAACTTCTGAATGCTTTTTAATGATCATCTTGGATTGTGAAGAAGCAGAAAGCAACCCTAGCATTTTTATTAGTGATACTCATGTGAATCTTTTCAGTTTTTCTACTAGCATTAGTTCAAGTTTTGGTTCACTTGCAATGAGTACTTGGAACATACTCTTTTGCTCCCAATCATCAGTTCATTCGTTCCCCCAGAACCACATCTTGAGCTGTATAACCTCTCCACACAGATATGGCCTTAAATCAACACCTAGCTTCAGGCTAGTGATATTTCTTTACCAGGAAAATATCTGGCAGCTCCTTCCCAGTAGATTTGAGAAGTAGGCTGTGTTGAAAATAAGATTATGCTTGGTCATTTCTCTCTGTGCTGTCTTTAGAGCAAGCACAAAGCTCACTGTTCGTTTATCCACGTCAGTTATGGATTTCCATAGTGCCAAAGGAGGCACACAGCATATTGCAAAGTCAGATTATCCATAATAAATCATATGGTGAGCGTTGCAGGTTTGCAAGCAGCTGGCTTTAGGAAGGTTCAAACCTGAAATGAGGTTTGATGATGAAGGTAAAATGATCACTCAGAAATGGATGGGAATGCCCTCCATCTATTTGGAGAGCTGTGAGACTTACCTTGCATACAGGAGCTCTTTGTTTATCCTCCTCTGATTCTGCCCAACAGTTGCTTCACTTTCTCACTTCTCTCCCTTTTCCCCTCCTTTTCCACCTCTTTCCTGATAGTGAAAGATGTGCAATCAGTGACATCATCCAAAGGTTTGTCTTGAGGCAGAGCTGCCTGCATCATGGGACACCATTAGGTGCAGGGAGTTTGGAGAGAGCAAACATGGCTCTCACCAGCCCATTGGTGTATTTTCATCAACTATGTGCAAAGTCAGAAATGCCATTACCCTAGCCTCTGTGTGTGTCAGTTTTCATTTCTGAGCAGAAGCAGGAAATGAGCCAACGTGCGAAAACAAGACAGAAGGAAAAGACCCGGCTGAGTCTCAGACCAAGGCTCAATTTTACACTACAGTTTTGGGCCAGCTTTCTGGTTTTTTCTTCTTTTCTAATTAACTCAGCAAAAGGATGTTGGGTAAAGCACAACCTGTGTTGGCTGACTAAGACCAGTGAACAGAGCGCTCTCAAGCAGAGCGGAGCTGGCATTCATTGAGGGTGAGCTCACCTTCATGATGGGATTTTACTGTGCTTGGCTGCAGTCTCAGAACCACCACAGCACAAACACTCAGTCGGAGAAAACATCTGGAAGCCAGAGCTGTTGCTTGGTCTGTCTGCAGAGCCTCTTGCACAGAGAGGTCCCAATCCAGGCAAGCAGCATGCAGCAAATCATAACAAAAAGAAGCACAGTGATTTTTGGCAAGCACAGCTAATTAGCCCATCATTCTTTTGTTCCCTGGAGATGATCTAACAGAGTTGTCTTCAAAATCCAGTGATTTTGAAAGTATGTAAATATTATTTTAGTCTTCTTTAAAATTACTTGCTCAAATGTCAAGAATGACATTAGTATGAGAGAGGCTCTTCTTTCAATTACATTTCCTCTTTCTTTTCTCTGTCTCATTGTTTTTTTTAGAGCCACCTGCCTGGATAATTTTTTAGCACCTTTCTGCTCTGTCATCAGGTCTTCTTGTAACTAAGGCTGGGAGAGGTTCTCTTCTGATTTGTTTTGGTTTTTTTTTAAGTCATCTATAATGTCACCTTCTTTTTCCAAACTGAGCTGAAAGGTTGTGAAATCTTGTCATAAATCCAGAGGTCTGCACTTTCCTTGCCCAGTGTGACAGGCATAGTTGAGTAGTTAGCACCTGGTCCCAAGGGTCAGGGCACCTCGACCTATTTCTAGGTCTTTCCTGTATTTCCCATGTGAGCCTGGCTGAGTCACTCTCTTAAAAACATCTCTGCAAATAGTGGTAATGAGAATTTCTTAATCCTCACCTTGACTTTTCAGAAAGCTGCCTCACTGGCCCTGCTGTTCTTGGTTAAGACCTGAGTTTCATACCTTGGACCTACACTGATGGCTGCTATCCTGCAGTTATGATAGAGAATAGATGCTGGTTTGTAAAGCATAGTTGAGTGACAGGGAGCATGTGGCCACTGGGGCTATCCCTCCTCCACTGTCTGCCTGTGGGTACTCTACCAGCATGTGTTTAGGAGTGGCTTTTGAAATACTCAGTGCTGGCTCTCACCTGTTGAAGAAATGCAAGGGATGATCTTAGATTCCCCAAGCCTACTCTTGCCATTGACCCAAACCCATCCATTTTTATGTTTGGGTCCTCTATATTACAAGAGGTACTAAGAAAGGCACAGGGGAAGATGAGGAGGGAAAAAATTGTGTTTCTCCTGGCAAGGCAGAAGTGGGGAGATACAGTGCAAGGACTGTTTTGTTGGTGGCCTCATCCTTTTTCCTTTATTTCATCTCCCAGTGTCCCTTTGCCTTGAATTCTTTCTCTTCGTTGCTGCATTTTGGAGGAGGAGGAACAGAGGACTGCTTTCTGGCTCTGGTGTAAGCAGGGCAAGGCAGCTACCAGGTTAGAAGCACCTCTTACAAAGACGTTTTTTCCTTCTCCTTTGGGCAGATAATGCAAACAAAAAAGGTGGGAGCTTAGGACAGAGCCATTCCTTATTGGACCTGTGTCTGAATCTGTGCTCTCCCATCCTGTTTCTCCATCTCACCTTTCCCTTTCTGCTATGGGAGATCTCAGTGCTTTCCTCTTCAGCCTGGTACCTCCATGTTCCACTTTCAGTGGGATTAATTCTTCTTCCTGCTCATCTCCTCTCTCTCCTGTTTACCTTGTGTTTGGCCTCTGCCCTAGCAGGGCTCCTGCAGTTCATACCCTGATCTTGATTTCTCTTGATCCATCTGTAAAGCCTGTGTTGTGCAGTCCTTCCAAATAGTGTCATGCTGGAGCTGTTTGCAGAGTAGCATTCCAGGTAGAAGTGGCCAATCCTAGGCGGAGTACCAGATGGAGGATCATTACCACAAGCCCTCCTCTCTCTGTGGTTTCGTCCCATCAAGCCAGCAGATGTGCAAATCTTCAATCTGCCATGGCTGTGAGTGGCTGTTTGCACTGTTGGGAGCAGGATGTGCAGCCTGGGGAGGGATGCTGCCAGTGAGGGTGCACAGAAGGAAGAGGATGCAAAATGGTCCCTTCTCTCCCCCTCTCAGTGCCCTGAAAAGAAGTGGTGCTCAGGTGGGCTTCTGTGGTCCCCTAGGAGGGTTCTCAGAGAGACTGAGAAACCTGGAGCTGTTTAGTCTGCAGAAGACTGAGAAGATCTCATCAATGTATACAAATATCTGAGGGGCAGGTGTCAAGTGGATGGGGCCAATCTCTTCGGTGTCAGCAGCAATAAGACAAGGAGCAGCAGTGACAAACATGAGGAGAAACTTCTTTACACTGAGTGTGACAGAGCATTGGAATAGGCTGCCTGGAGCAGAAAGTCTTCTCTGGAGACTGTCAAAACCTTCCCGGACGTGTTCCTGTGTGAACTACCCTGGGTGATCCTGCCTTGGCAGGGAGTTGGACTTGATTTTTGGAGGTCCCTTCCAACTCTGAAGTTCTGTGATTCTTCCTATGTAAGTTCAGGGGTTTGTAATAGAGACAGTGTGTGGCCCTTCATGGCCCTTTAGCAAATCAGCTGTATCACACCAAACATCTTAACACCACAAAATAATGCAGAGTTTTGAAGTGCCCCCATCTCTCTGCTGCCTGGTGCTTGTTGCTGGATGCCACCTGGAGCTGTGCTGCACCTTTGAAAATAACGTGGCTTTGTGCACTCCCGAGTGTCCAAATGGGATGTTTGCTGCTGGGTTTTCTGCTTTAGCTTTGAGTGTTCTGGAGGAAAGAGTCATGAGATCAGGCTGTGAGGCAGCTATGACAAACTACTGCTACTCCAAAGGATGCTGCCTTCCTAAGGAAATGAGGCTGCACCTCTCCTTGCAAACAAGCTAACTTTTAGGGCACATTAGGAGTAAATGGCTGTGAGATGGATGGAGTGAGCTGGGGAGAGGAAGCCAGTGCAATTAGCTGGTGTATGACTGGAGGGAATTAGTTAATTCAGGCTTTCCTTCTGTCCTTTAAGAAGAAAACAAATGAGATGACATGCCATTAGGGGAGATGAGTTGTCTTAATCATTGGCTTGACATTCCTGTTCTTTCTGTTGGACACCTTTTATCAGCAGAGATTTGGGTATTTCTGAGGGTACCAGACAAGCACTTCATTAGCCATGGAGAAAAAGTCATGGCATCTTAGGTCACAAAAACTTGTAGCAAAGCTTTGCCGGTGGGATGAAAGCTTGGTATTTGGGGTAGCTTCAGCATGTGGATGTATTGCTCTGGGGTAGAAGTAATGCTACACAATTATGCTGCTCTAACCTCGTGGTACCGTTGTGCTGGGACACTTGTGACGACAGATCTCTGGAGGTGGACATGCCAGTAGGCGTATTGTGACTTAAATCACAGTATCTGCTGAAGGCACTGTGTATTTTTTCTCCCTGTGTATATATATATTTAAGTAGGCAGCAATTCTGTGGCGTTGCTCACATCAACCCACCAGTCCTGCCTACCTCATCAATAAAAGAACGTGACAAGTTCAACCCTGGGGGGAAAACCAAATGGTGTCTCTGCCCATTCTTCAGCCATGGTGTTCAGGATGATCATGGGGAGCCTGTCTCAGAGAACAGTGTCACACGAGATGGTTCAGCCATGCCTTTGGATCTGTGGTCAGCAGAGTGGCTCAGCAGTGGAAGGTTGCTCTTCTCTGGACTATAAAGCAAGTCTTGCTCTGGCTGGTCATGTGGGTCTCAATATGTGGTTTAGCAAAGCTCATGGTGGCACCTGAGGAGAAACGTTGCACATTAAAGTCACAAATATGTCAAAGCCACATCTAGCTGGAGAGGGGCCAATTGCAGGGCAGCTTTAATCCACTTCTACCAGGGACAATCCCAGCACAGGGGGTTTCTTGATTCCTTTCCATGGCCTGCCAGCTTAAAATAGAGGTGAGGAGCTCTGCTCTGACTTTTATTAGGAAAGGTGGTATTTGGAGAGTCTGGGAAGTAAGGTGTGAGAGGCAATTACACACCCCAAGCTTGGAGGCCAGTCGTGACTTTTATGATCTCATTTCCTCATCTACACACAAATGCTTGGCCAAAGCCCAGGCTCTGCAAATGAGCTTTGGTCACCGCTGACTTCAATTAGCAGGAGCAGTCCTGTGCAGTGTTCCCAACAAGCAAATGACAAAGTATCAGTCTCAGGCTTTGGCAGTTTTCTCTTCTTCATCCTGCCAGAGGGCTTTTGCTGAGCCCCAAAGCAGCCTCTTGATCTCTGCTTCCAGGAAACCTTTATAAAATTCAGACCAGATTCTTGAGCAAGACCCAAATGTTTCAGCCAGAAAGATTTCTTTTTTTTTTTCCTTTTATTTTTTTCCCCCTTTTTATTTTATATTTGGAAAGGGTGAATAGAGGAGGATTAAATCCAAACAGAAGCTGAAGAGATGGTATTTTCAATGGCACGTTTAGCATTTGTATGAGAAGGCTCTGATGGGCATGGCCTTGCTATTGTCTTCTTGGAACGATCAATCAGGCCAATGTGTTTAAGCAGGTTCGATTCCTACCTTCTTTCCTCCTGTGTCACAAGTACAACCAGTGAGTCATGTGTGATGTTACTTGTCTTACAGCACAGCAGCGACGGCCCCTTGTAGGAGGCACAGCAGAGAGCTCAGCTTTTAAAGAGCATCTCCAACCAAGCACCCAAAGTGCTGGCTAAAATTGCCAATCCCCTGTTCATGTGGCAGAGGTGAAAGTGGCTTCCCCCCTCTGGCAAGTGCCTCTGTACGGTGTTGATGGGACTCCTTATGGGGCACGGTGGCCTTGTTGGTCTTGCCAAAGAGAAGCTGAGCTTCTCTGGACCACAGGACAGCCTCCTGCTGCTGCTGCTCAGCGAGACCTCCCGCAGCAGAGCCACAGCAGACTCGCTGCTCTGAGCTCTGCTGCCATGCTCTGCTGGGGTGGGGGTGTCACACAACACAGGGGGTCTTGCACTGTGCACTTGGTGAGTGAAGGCAGCCTGACGTACCCACTGGTTTCTAGCCTGATTAAGAAGTCCCCCAGTGTGTGGCACTGGGAGAGGGAAACGTTCCAGTGTCTGTTCATCTGTGCTTTCTGACTGATGCAGTGTGGGTGTGGATCATATGCATCTCCCTGCCCCAGTGCCCAAAGATATTTCTGTGCATTAGTCCCTCTCCAGCCTTGGTTAACTTGCCGATTAATGCAGCAGCATACATTAATTATTCATCAAACCACCAATGGAGCCATTCGGTTTCTCTTCCTTTGAAGGTACTGGTACCTACTTCTCTAAGGAGAGCAAAGGAGGAGGCTGCAGATCTAATTGTAGGCATGCAAAGTGAGGAAGACTTCTCAGCCGCTGCTTAGCTCTGTGCCTGAGAAGCCTCTCTTTTGTGGAGGTGTCAATAGCAATTTCATTGTCTTCGCAGAGGAACAAGTGCCTTTAACCATTTAAACCCACTTAAAGGAATGGCTTTTGTGCTCTGATTAAAGACACAATGCAGAGAAAAAGGGGCCTGCCTCGCTGCAGAGTCTCCCTTTGGGGAAGGTCCAGCCTGGGGCAGAGGTGTCATGGGTGCTGCTCTGCCCTCCTGACCCACTGACCTTTCCCAGCTGGGATAAACCTGTCCCTGCTGAGCTGCATGGGTAAGATTTCCATCTCAGGACTGCATTTCAGGCCACAGCTATGGAGCAGTGCTTTCTACCCTGCCTTATCCCACTAGCCACATCCAAAGGACCCCACGCTGCTCTGAGGGGCCTTTGCAGCCAGCACCAGTCTAGGCATCTCAGGAGGCATTTTCCCTCCACTTTACTTTGCTCTGCTGGCTTTGTCCCACACAAAACTGCCTATGAAAATAGCCTTCTAAAGCCCACAAGGGTCACCTTGCTGCAGAGCTCGAGGCTCTGCCCGGGCATGATAGTTTACTTTGTTGTTCAAAATACTTCAAGAGCTCCAGGCTAAATGTATGGCAACAGCATTAATAAATAATAAAAGACATCAATAGTTCTGGGGATTTTATAGCCACTCCTATCTTGAGATCTCAAAGCATTTCACCAGTGTTAATTCATGATCTTACAAATGCTCTTGACAGACTCCTTGAGAGCAGAAAAGAGAGTCAGGACATGCAGGAGAGCAGGAACCAGATCACAGTGGCTCTGTCTCTACAGCCCTCCCCTGCCCCAGAACATTTTGGGCTGTAGCTCTGAGCAGCTTGCAACTGTACAAGCATCCATGGATGCTGCTTTTGCTCTCTGCATAGCACCATTTTGGCTGGATAGAAAAGAGAACCAGGAGACTGCTTCCTCATATTGAAATTATTCTCTTATGAGGAGAAACTGAGGATGCTGGGACTGTTTAGTCTGAAAAAGAGGAGGCTGAGAGAAGACCTCATTGCTGTCTACCTGAGAGGACAGACTGAGAGCTGGGCAAAGAGGAACCAAATGAGGTTCAACAAGGACAAGTGCAGAGTCCTGTGCCTGGGCAGGAATAATAAACTGCACCAGTACAGGCTGGGAGGTGATCTGCTGGAGAGCAGCCCTGTGAAAAGGGACCTGGCAGTGCTGGTGGATAACAAGTTATCCATGGGACAGCAATGTGCCCCTGTGGCCAAGAGGGCCAATGGGATCCTGAGGTGTATTAAGAAGAGTGTATCCAGCAGATCAAGGGAGGTTCTCCTCCACCTCTACTCTGCCCTGGTGAGACCTCATCTTGAGTACTGTGTTCAGTTTTGGGCTCCCCAGTTTAAGAGGGACAGGGATCTGCTGGAGAGGGTCCAGCGGAGAGCTAGGAGGATGATTAGGGGACTGGAGCACTGCCTGATGAAAAGCGGCTGAGGGACCTGGGGCTGCTTATTCTGGACAAGAGGAGAGTGAGAGGGGATTTAATGTTTATAAATATCTGAGGGCTGGAGGTCAGGAGTGGGGGGACAGGCTCTGCTCACTTGCTCCCTGGGATAGGACAAGGAGCAATGGGTGAAAGTTGCAGCACAGGAGGTTCCACCTCAACACAAGGGGGAATTTCTTTACTGTAAGGGTCACAGAGCACTGGCACAGGCTCCCCAGGGAGGCTGTGGAGTCTCCTTCTCTGGAGACTTTCAAGGCCTGTCTGGATGTGTTTCTGTGAGACTTGAGCTGGATTATATGGTCCTGCTCTGGCAGGGAGGTTGGAATCCCTGGTCTCTTTGGGTCTCTTCCAATCCCTAACATCCTGTGACATTGTGGAGAGGTTGCTGCTGGTCTCTTCTCAGAGGTGATTAGTGATAGAACAAGAGGGAATGGCCTCAAGATGTGACTGGGTAGGTTTAGACTGGAAATTAGGGGGAAAAAATGTGCAGAATGGAATAGGAGGTGGTTGAGTCACTGACCATGATGTGTTTAAAAGTCATTTGGATATGGTGCTTGGGCATATGGCTTAGGGTTGAACCCTGTAGAGTAGGCATATCAGTTGGACTTGGTGATCCTGAAGGTCTTTCCCAACCGGAATGTTTCTGTGATTCTGCAAAATAGCTCAGAAAGGCAGTGATGATATCCACTTAGTGCTGTGGACTATGCCTTTAAGTGAACATGATATCACTGTCATAGAAGAGTATTATTTTGATGTTAAAATGCAGTAGGATTGAGTGATAAGGGAAGGATATTGTCTGCTCCAGACAGTCTTGTCCTTCAATAGAGTTAAGCAAGCTTAATGGTTAAACAAGGACTTTCAGTGGAGTCTGAGGCCAGTTTTCTTTTGCAGTCCTTTATTAGGGACTATAATAAATCTGGTCTCAGTTAGCTCATGGCTGGAGTAATCTCAAGGAGTCTCTGCTGGGCAGGCTGAAGCCTCACAACAGAGCTGTAGTAAAGCCCAGAGGACAACACTCCGTTTTACTTTCTATATGCTTTTGAGGTATTTGCTCACTCATCAGATTGAAATGTGTCTCTTGTGCCATTGCAGTGACCTTAGCTGCTTTGCTGCTCAGCTTAGTCTGAAGAGGGAAGCAAATGGCAGCAACAAATAGACAGAGTAAGAAGAAAGCTGTCTTGCTTCCTTCTTTCAAGGCATGGAGTGAAGTCCTGCTGAACAGCAACATTAACAGAAAAGAGATGAGGTCTGAGTGGAGAAACCTTAGAGGATCTGGTTTGGGTGGGAAGATACATGAACTTTCTGCTTAGGAGCATGAAAGGCCCAGAACAGGGAGCACCTTTGGACAGGAGTATGTGTTGCTGTATGGTCATCACTTACAGGGAAACAAAACAAATTGCTTTGCATTTCCTGGACCTACTTGGTTCAGGCATACCTGATCCCCAGGGAATCTCTTCAACTGTGCTGTGATTGGTGTGGCTGCTCAGCATCAGGGCTAAGCTCAGAGGAAGGGACTGCGGCAGAAAGAACGGATAGGTGATGTTTATCTCTATTTGGCCCATCTGAAGTAACTCTCCAGCCCTGGCACAAGGCAGCAGAGAAGAGAAGGGATAATGCTTGGTTAGCCTCACTCAGCATTCCAGGACAAATTGTCTGTGCTGGCAGTCTCTAACAAGGAAGATCACGTCACCTAGGCAAATCCTTCTGCGTTCATGGAAGCTTTAGTTGTTCTTGGACTGAAGGCCAAAAGCAGCCCATGGAAACCTAAATCCTCTGTTTCCAGAAATGAGGAGGGAAAGGAGCAGTTTCTACTGCAGCAGTCGAGTACATGACAGAGTGACAGTTTGTGGTCCTTCCCAGGGCTGCCTGGCTGCCATGCTAGGAGATCAGCTGGTCCCAAACTGCGTCTCTTCGTGACCACCAAAAAGAAAGGGGATTCAGAGTTATGTAGACCAGGCAATGTTAAGGTTCCTACTGCATTAGAAGAAGAAATCACTTCCTTAAGAAATACATTAATGCAATATCTGCACTGGTCTACCATGATGCAAAGTAGTGAATCTACTTCAGGAGCAATGTTAGAGGCAGTTTCTGATCAGTGTCAAGATGTTCCCTATCTAATATCAGGCCAAAGTGGTTACAGCGAATGCTGAAGGATTATGTTCCTCTACCGGAAGGCTTTCCAAGTCCCTGCATCACAAAAGGGAAGAAGAATTCAGTTCTTTGTTTTTTTTTTCTCTTTCTATCAGCCTCAGTTTTATTTTAACCCACCTTTGTAGGAGGTGGATTCATTTGGCAAAGGTGCTGCTGTTGGTTAAAGTGATAGAGCACTCTGGTGATGCTGAAGGCTGCAACATTCCAAGATCTCACGTTGCTGCGAGCTGCAGATGCAGTGCTGCTTCTGGCTTTTTAACAGCTGGTTCGGAAACCTGGGTAAGATAGAGCACAGATCTTCGAAAAGAGAGACAAGAGCTAGAAAAAAACAGCCATCAAGGATGAGAGAGTTGTTCAGCAAGACAAGAAGAAATGAGAAGTGATTTGTCTTCTATGCCCAAGTACTTCTGCAGGGAGAAAACACCAGATACAAAAAAGACCCTTAATCTCAAGAGTAATTCAAGGCCCTCCTCCCTGACCGGTAAAGGGAAGCAAAACGAAGTTCATCAGGGCTTGTTTTTTGGCAGCAGAGACAGCGAGCCTTGGGGACAAACCACCCCCAGCAGAGGCTGCTTTGTCTCAAACTCTGTAATAGTTTCTCTTTTGAGATAGGCTGCAATCAACACAAGCCATTAATCTTTATACTGGAGTAATTAAGCTTAATACAGGGTAACTGAGTGAAAATGAATAGGCTGGGATGCACAGGAAGTAAGCTGGGATAATTCTTCCTGGTCTTCCAGTATACAAACAAGCTTTATAGTCCTAATGCCAGCCCCGGAGGCTGACTGTGCTTCACTGTGGAAAGATGTGGGGGTTATTATCAACCAGATACCCTTCCAAGCCGTTCTCACAAAAGCTGGAGGATGTTGCTGGTGTAGAAATGGCACTGAGGCTTTTAAAAATGTTGGCAAATCTGCTGCCCCTTTCCTTTGTGCACCCAGAAGTCTGCAGGGTGCCAAGAGGTCGGGTCCAAAGCTGCAGAAAAGGGCTACCTCTCCCTAAAGGTTATCTTGTGTGCTGCACACCTCCGTCGGTAGCTCTGGACGTGCCGTGCGGGGTGAGACGGGCAGCGCTCTCTGCGCGTTCAGCAGCTGCCCCCTGATGCCACCAACAGCCGGACTGCTGCCACTTGCAGTGGGAGCAGACCAGAGCCACGTGGAAAGACGTCCGTGGGTGAGGTGTCCCAGGGGCGGGGAGGGAGGCAGCGCAGGGGGCAGAGGATGGGAGTGGTCCTCTCCGCAGCGTAAATGTCAGCGCCCATCACCTCTGCCCCTGCGTGCCCAGCCGTCCATGGCACTGCGATGAAAACCTCTTGGCATTATCGATAGAAAAACGTTTCTTTGAGTCTACTTTCTGTTTGTGATGGTAGTGTTTCTGATTTTATACCTACTTTTTTTAAAACCCACTCATTTTGGCCACATTAAGTCCTGATGGCTGACAGGAGGGAGAAAACATGATTATACTGCTCACCCCAGACCTGGAGCAGAGGCAGCCAGGCAGCAGTTCAGTCTTGGTTTCTCATCTGAAAGCCAGAGCTGCGTTTCTAACAATACAGCACCCACCCAGCACGAAACTGTAATGGATCACACTTTGCCCTAGGTCCTTGGCTTATCCTTGGTTGACACTGAATTAAAGGACATGATGTGTGGGACTCAGTAAATCCCTAAACTGCTGTCCCAGAGACAAGTATTACCACCCGTACCACACTGACACACCAGATTAGTGGAAGAGGTGCCCTCAGTGCCACAGGCAGAAATGGGTCAGCTCAGATTTGGAAAGCTCTCTACATGAAGTGAGTAGTGATCAGCCTGTAGAAATAAAAGGCAAAAAATGCTGTGTTTGCTGCCTCGAAGCCCCACTGAGATCCACAGGCAGAGTCCTGAGCAGCTGAACAGGACCATAACGTGTGGTGGGTATCAGCTTTGTGAATGGCATTTGGTTAGAAATTAGCTAAAGAAATTAGGAAAGAGTCCTAGAGCTGTGCTCTTGGCCAGTATGGATCTCCTTGATACCACCACAGTCCCCAGATTCATATTAATGCACATCAGCCAAGAATTCCACGATTAAGGGCTGCATTGTGAACTTTTCAAATGCAATCCACGTGGCCCCACTGCTTCTAATAACTGTGTGGCAGCAACACAAATCTCATCTCTATTCTGCTTTCCTCCTCCTCCTTGCCCTAATCAAATCCTTTATTCATGCTTTTTTTTTCTGACAGACGAGGTTTTAGGGCTTGGTTTAGCAATGACTAAGTAGCTGTACAGGTACAAAACAGTGCTGCCTTTGTTCTGGAAAAGTGGAGAAATGAAAATGTATAATCTTGAAAGAAGGAAGCTGGCAAGTGAGAAGGAAGCTGGGCACTTGCACTGGTGTATGCTGGCCTGAGCAGAGTTGAATTTACCAGTGCTGTGTGGAAAGAGAGCAAGGAGGGAAAACAAACTCATGTGCTGTTTTGGTTTACCGCCTCCTAAACAACCTAAACCCCACCAGAGCTGGTGATGTTTCTGTGGTTAAACTGATGATACTTGTCTGTACCTCATACATTTGCCTTGTTATCTTCATTTCACTCTCCCACTGTCTCTTCACTCCCCCGTGCAGCACATGCTTGTCCTGCCAGTTGTGGTCATGGGGAGCGCTGGTCAAGTTCTTCCTCCTACGTGGCATTGCATCTTCAGTTGGTATTTTGCATGGCAAATGGTGACCAAAGCTGTGCTGTTCTTAGGACAACCTACTATGCTTCTCCCATCATGTGGGCCTCTCCAAAGACAGCCTGTGCATGCTGTGAGGAGACCTTAGCTGCATCTCTCCCCTGATGTTTTTCATGAAACTTGATTAATCTACCATGCTTGTAGAAAGCAGAACAGAAATACAAAGTGTTGTACCTCCTGCATGAAGCCTCCGGGCAGGATGGTATAGCCTGTGCACCTTCCCTAGGGCTTTGGTAGCCCTCAATCTGTCTGTACTTTTGGGCTTGCCACTGTATCTCTAGAAGTGTTTGAGATGGGAGAGGTCATCTGCCACAAATGTGTCACTGCTGCATATGGGATGGAGTAGGCAGGTAGAGATGAGCTGGGGACAAACCTCAGCTCCTCACTTGAGCTGGAAGAGCCAAATATTGATCTGGGGAGACGGGAGAACAAAGGTCTGTTTTGCTTGCCAGGAACCTTGCAAAGTCTATGCAGACACTGAAGGCAGGCAGCAGGCAGGAGAGGGGAATGCAGACCAGGTGGAAACCAGATGTGAGCATGGTTCATTTGAAAGATTGCGCACAGACCTGTGCAGTGTTGCTTTCTCTGCTCTTTTGAGTCTGCTCCATGAACTACCTCGCAGCATGCGCACCAGTGGTATGACTAATTCCCTTGGGAACCTTGGCTTCTCCAGCCATTGGAATGGTATGTGTAGACTGCTCTGTGTCTGGTTGTGATTCTGTCCTGGTGGGGTGTGCTCTAGGTCTGGCTCTGAGAGGGGAATAGAGTCCTGGAGCCTCCCACCTGGGGAGAAAGATCTGAGCTGGCTAAAGGGCAGTGACTCTAGTGGGGAAGGGAGACAGAGCCAGCCCGAATAAGGACCTGATTGCCCAAGAAACCAGCTGGAGGTTCCTCAGAGGAGCAGAAAGTGGGTGTAAAGCCAGGTCACAGACGTGGTAGGGAAAAAGGAGGCACCTGAAGGAGGCTGCAATCATAGCAGTCTAGAAGGTGCATCAAAATCAAGCCTAAAAATAGGGATTTGTCTTTTAAGGTGGGAGCACAGTTTGCTTTAGTATTTTTTTTTCCTTTGGCATTTTTAACCTTCTTAGTGTAGTTTCTTTATTCCAGGAGTTCATTGCTCAGGGAGATGCTGGAGCAGCAGGTAGCCTGCTAGCGGCACACTGAGGGAGAGCAGAGGCAGATCCACCTCAAAGCTCTTGAGCTTTTGAAAACCTGTTGCCAGATTTATCCCTTCAGCCAGGTCCTATGGCCTTCTCTGGCCAGCCAAGAGTGGTTGTATGAGCACCAAGCCAGCTCAACTTCTTGGCCCAACCAGCAAGCCCAGCAGGAAACCAGCTCCGGTGGACTGGAAATGTGCAGTGTCCCAGTAGCACTTTGCAGAGTGGGTCTCCAGGTTATCAGCTGGGAGTGATGCATTACTGTGGCAAATCCTGTTTCCCAGGTTTTCCTTCATTGGTGGGAGCCTCAAGATACATGGGGCTACCTTCTACTTCCCATGTCTTCAAGGTCCTCTGGGTACAGCAAGCCTGCATTCTCAGCCAGAGTGGTTTCCCTGCTCATTCCCCATGGGAAGAGCCATTAGTGTGGTATCAATGCTGGAATTCGTTAGGAGATGACTGTGACAACTGCAGGAAATAAGCAGTGGGAGCAGATGGGCTTCCAGAGACCAGAAATCCCTTTTCTCTCTGAATGTCCTCAGCAATTAGGCACATGCTAAAACAAAGGAATTAAAAAATGCTGTAGGCTTCGAGTGTCCTGTAGGCAGAATTCCCTTAACACACAAGTGAGCCTTTTCTGGTGGCTCCAGCCTGGTGTGGACCTGCAGAAGCTCTGCATGAATCACCTGGTTTGCCCTTTGCTTCATTTTCTGTTAGTCATCGAGCTGTTGTGTGAAGCTTTCCACTCTGCCACCCCAAAGCATGGATATCTTTCAGGGCTTTGCACTTCAGCGCTGTGACCCAGTTACCTGCTTTAACAGGGACATTTTCTTCTCTCTTACAGGCACTGTTGTAAAAATATTCTCTTCATTCCTTGATGTGGAGGTAGTGACTGAGCCCCATTCTCCTTCCTCTCGTCTGACCTGCCCAATTAGTGTACCTTGTTGTTCTGCACTGAAATGCCTTGGCTGCAGCCAAGATGTTGTCCTTATTTATGGTACTTAGCAATATGCAGAGGATGGGAGGAGTAGAAAGGGCTGCAAAGAAGCCATGGTCATCTAAAGCATTAGATATTGCTCACAGCGAACCTTCTTTCCTCCAAACCTTGGACAATCTCTCTTGTGCCAGTAGGGCTGTGGACTTGTTGGCTGTCCTCCAGCTAAGGTTCTTACTTAGTCCAGACTAGCTGCTGCTCTTTGCCAGGGTTAGTACATCGCATGGGAGAAGCCCTGTGTGGGATGCTCTTGAAGAACAGCAGCTTCGGATCACCATCAGCACAACCAAGGTTACAGTCCAGAGAACAGCAAAAGCTGGTGCACTTTGTGCTTCACTAGACTGAGCCCATGTCTTCTTTTAGGAGGAGGTCTGAAATGGTATATGAGAGCTCACAGGGGTAGAGGGGAAAGCCCGGACAAGTGCTTGCACATTATGAGCTCCAACCGCTCAGAGTAAACTATTTAGAGGGCAGGTAGTTACGGCTGTTGAGGAAGTTTTTCCAGCCTGCTTTGGCTTTTGTTAGAAGGATTATTAGAATTTGATACATAAACTTTTTCCACAGTGAGATTTGTATTTTCCACAGCAGGTTTGAGATGTGCTGGGAAATTAAAAACTCAAACTCTGAGCCCTATTTTATTTCATGTGAAAGGCCTAAATGTTCCTAGTAGAAGGAATCAATTTTCCAACCAGTTCTACTGAAACAGGTCATAATTTGCTGCTTTCCTGGAGGTGACATTTGGCACTTCCCATGAGGCCTAAGACATACGGTGACACCCTGCCTCGATTTGAGAATGTCCTGTCCCAGGTTGCTCCCTAAGAAGTGACAGATCACCCTAAATGCCCCTTGAGACATGCTGTAGCTTCCACTCAGCCACAAACTCAGATACGGTGCTTGAAAATTGCCAGTGAAAAAGAGAGCTGGTTTCAACAGCTCCTTGTCTGTAGTGATAAACAGAGATGCAGAGCTCCAAAATATGCAAAGATGCAAAATAATCCTGGCAGGGGGTTAGTTAATCAGGCATTAAAACCCAGGACTGAGTCCAGGCAGAGATTAGACAGTTGCTCTTTAATCAAAGCAATAGAGCTCATGTTTGACTGTTAATAACACTGCCTTTCAACCTGAAATTTGAGCTAGAAAAGCAGGGTTTTCCTGTAATTCTGTGATTATTTGTGCAGTGATCTGGAAGCATTCTGTGTTCTGGAATCAGGTGCTGTCAGCTGCCTCTTCCTGCTAGAGCAGAAGTGAAATAGAAAGGTGTCTTGTCTGGCTTGGTGCACAGCAAACCATAACTCCTAAGGGTTAACAGCTTGCCAGGGCTTGCTACTGAAACCCTGCTGTGCTGAGCAGTGCAAAGATGAAGCTCTTTCTTAGGTGACCAGCTCTGGCAGTGGCCAGCTGCTCGGGCCTTGGAAAGCACGATGCCTGAGCGATCTGGCTGTGTGCAGCAGCCAGATCTTGCCATACTCATGGCTGGTGGGTGATTTGATGGGTTCCACTGTAGGCTGGGGGCACAGTCCCAGAAAGCCTGTCCCTCACCCCTCCAGGCTGTGGATGGCACTTTATGGGGACCCTGAGGCTCCATCACAAAATAGGAGTGTTGCTGTCATGTGGGTTTGGCCTTCAAGCACAAGAGACCTGGGCAGACCAAAAAGACCAAAACCAGCTTGGCAGATGTTGGCACTAAATATACATCAGCTCCTGTGGCTGACCCTGCTGCGCAATGGAGCTGTGCAGATGCGAGAGCACAGGATTATCAGTGCCCTGAGCTCCTCACTGCCAGGGTTTAAAGATGGATTTGAGCTGTACATCAGCCAGGAGCAGCTCAAGCACAGGGCAGCTGCCCTTGTGCCTGGTGCTTGCTTTCTCCTCACCCTCCCGCTCTGAATGCCAATTAGTTTCACTTCTCGCCAGGCTGCCTCTCTGCACGAGTACCTTTCCTCTCATCTCTGGCAAGGTCTTCACTAGCTGAGCTGAGCTGAGCTGGTGCTTGCTGGAGCCTGCTGGACCCTCATGGTGCTTACTGAAGCAAAGCTTTATGGCACTGGCAAAGCTGCCAGGTCTGCAAGTGTCACTAGGTTTGCACCTCCAGCTCCATGTGGTCACCAAGATAAATGGCAGCCTGGACTATTTGGTCTTTCCTAGCGTGTGGACAGGGTGGGCTGTTACCAGGCAAGCAAAGTGTCGGTAGATGTGGAGTTAACTTTTGGCAGTTTTCAAGAGTTTTGTAGGTTGTGTTTTGTTCTGGGTGCGATAGCAGATCAGTAAGTCAGAGACTGGCTTTGTTTCTTTCTGGGCTGGCAAAGCTTTTTGTCAAAACCTTTTGACTTTAACCTACTCTATTTCCATGACAATCCATTTGAGCAGCGGTGTTTGAATGAGGTTTGCCCACCAGTTGCTCCATTATGCTTCAAGGAAACAGATCAGCTCCATTCATTTCCTGTGAGGGCTTTCAGGTAGCAGTGACAGCTGGCTTGAGAAGGCAGATAAAAGCCCACCTGTTTCCCAATTCTTTAGCTAAGTCCCAAATACTTCACTGCTTATTGAGCGTGGCCTGTCTTCTCCCCAGTGGAAGGAGGTGTACTGGGGTCACTTCCCGTTTTTCAGGGTGAAAGATGCTTTTCTCCACCCTGGCATTATGCACCAGTGCTTGCTAAAGGTATAGTCTGCAGATGGGTAGAGAGTAGCTCACGACCTATCCTGGCACCCTACTCGTAAGTTTCTCTTTCCTTGATGTTAACAATCCTCACCAGCTTCCAGCTGGAAGGTTACTGTAGAATGTGCTGTACAGAGTGCTAAAAAGAAATAATGCATTCAGGAACTGGCTCAGGCATGTGAAGCTCAATTTATCTTCATCTTAAAACTTAATGGTAAGTAAAAGGAGACAAAGATATTTGCAAGGAGGCCACCTTGCTCCTTTTCCGTTCCGAAAAACTAGAGTGGAGACTTGCAGGCAGGCAGATGAGAATGCTGCTGGGCAAAGGCAAGGAGAGAGAGATCTCAGGTCACGGTCTGACAGCCTGCTGCTCTCTCTGATGATGGGCTAGTCTCCACTCCTTGTTCATTCATTCTGCTTATTGCCATCCAGACTGCAGGCCAGCCAGAAAATGCTGAAAACAGGCCAGCCCCCAGAATGGCCATTCTGAGTTGTGGTGTTAGGAGCGAAGTGAACAAGCTTTGAAGGAATGTGAGAGGGAGCTGGGGTGACAGAAGGCAGCAGAGAGGAGAGACTGCTAAGCAAAAGCAGAGCAGTGGTGATTACTGCACCCAGCAATCCTTTCCAGAGCGACTCTCTGCACTCAGCAAGAAATCTCTGCCTTCTCCGGTAAGAGTTAGCCCTGGATCGGCACAATCCCTATTTTTAACTGTCTCCCACGTTTCCTAGCAGCCTGCTTTGACTGGCTTATGCTGAAGGCAGTAATGTTTCTGCCATAGGGGAAAAGAGGAATTCCTGTGCTGGCCCAGGAGCTGCAGGACGTTCCCAGCGTGTCCTGCTTCACTTACTGGCTTTTCCAGTGCTTCTGTCTGGTTGGAGTAAGAGCCCTTCCAAGATTTCCGGGCAATTAAAACTCCTTGGATGGCAGACCTGGATTATCTTTCAGGAAAGGAGGCTGACTGCAAGCGAAGTTAATGCTGATGGTGAACCACGCAGCAATGCTTGGAGCAGTTTGCCCTCCAATGGTCAGTTGGAGCTTGCAGCTTGTACTCGCTGCTGCTGTCACAGAAGTTTTCCTTCAGCTCAAGCAGCTTCTGTCTCTGAATTAGTGTGCCGTGCTCCTTGCCTGCATCTTTGCTTCATCCTGAGGATAACTGCTCAGGAAGGGAGAGCAGGGGGCTTGCTGGAGCCAAAGCATCCTCGTGGAGAGTGCCCAGGGCCTTCCGCTCTTCCAGCAGCATGTTCCCTTGAAGGCAGTTTTGGCTTCTCAGGAATACCATGGGCCTGCTCTGCATTTCAACATTTGGTCACTTGTTTGTGGTTTGAGACTCTTGCATAATCTACTAAGCACCTGGAGCTGCTGTGCTTTGGTAAGAGCATTTGACAAGGATCTGCTGAAGGACCATTAGACAGCAACTCACTGGACATGTCCCCTACATGGTTTCTGCTGTGAGATTGCTCCTCCACTCTGGGCATGGACCTCTTGTGGATCTCCCATGTTTGAGCAACCCTAGGTCAGGGTGTGCCAGTAACTGAGGTGAGGAGAGCAGACTGGTCTGGCAAGGACTGGGGACGTGTCAGCCACCCTGGGCATGGCTGGTGCAGGAGCTTCTCTTCTCCTGGGGAAACCCACTACTAAGCAGAGCAGGCACTGCTTAGTAGTCGGCTTTTGTCAGGGATCAGGAAGAACTGGTTTGGAGTGGGCATGTTTGTATTCTTCTGTCCAGAAGAGGAAATGCTATCAAAAGGAAAATTAGTTTACTTTTTGTCTGCGTTTTGTGTGGTAAAACAAAAGAGTAAATACCACCTCTTGATTGCCACAGCCTTTTTCTTAAGTACGTTTATTTTGTGAGGCTGAGTTTTGGTCATTTAGGTAAAAGACAGAAAGAGCTAGATAAGCTGATTTTCTTCTCCGCCTCCTCCCAGTAACAATAGGTTATGAAGCTCTGACTGCTCTTCTCCTCCACCCCCACACACCCCACACCCCCCACACCCCCCCCCCCCATCAGAAAACTGTGCTTCTGCTTTATCCTTTGAGTTTGTTGTGGCATATTCAGTAGATAACCAACCCTTAGCTATCCCGGCAGCCCCTGGCTGTCTGCAGTGGACTTCTAGGCAGTAAGTACATGACAGCAGTTCTCACCTGGGTGATATATGCTATCCATCCCCACTCTTCAGAAGACAAACAGCCAAGAAGTGGTCCCTATTAAGTGACCATTAGCACCAGCAGCATCGGGAGTTGGATTTCTTGGTCTTTGACCAGCCAGTAGTTACCATGCTGCCTCCACCACTGCAGTGTGGAAAGCCGGATGATTTTAATGACAGTGTGTCCATTGAAGTGTCTGGTTTGTGGGAGGTTGTGATCATTTCCTCTTTCTCCCAGATAAAAGAAATGCAGAGCAAGAGAAGTTCCTTGGCCATTGCTGGGTGGACACTTTGAATATCTCATTTAATTTACTAGATAATGATCACATTTATGGAGCAGCTTGTTTCAATTTTCTCATTATCACTAACCGAGATGATAGCTTGTTTAATCCACTTCACCACCACTTCACAGACAATGAGAAATGTGGGAAGCAAAGTCATTCAGGAGAGCACATGGAGCACTCACGTAAGTGGGTTGGTACAGTGAACCTGCAGAGGAAGCCTCTGGTTTCTGATGAAGGTTACTAGCAGGAAGCAGTGTCAAAAGCAGTGATTTTACAGAGGCTGTGCTGTTGTCAGGGAGGTGCCATTGCAGGTTATTACAGCTGGACTGCTGGCACCTAGAACTGTGTCAGGAGTGTTCTTGACAGCCCGTATTCCCATGCTGCTGGAGCTGCAGTGACCAAAGAGATCCCAAAGCTTTTTCTCAGAGATGGTAAGCCTGTACTGTCAAAAGACTGATCTATTGTCTACCAAGAGGACTGAAGCAAATGATGAATGAGATTAGAGATTAATTTGCCCTAATACTAATGTGTTATTTGTAAGAGCACAGGGTGTTTCCGCTGACTCTCAAAGAAATTTAATCCTCTGCCACTGAGAAGGAAATGGATTTGTAAGGCTGAGGAAGGAATGCACCATAATCCCAGGAGTAGGCAGCAGTTTCTGGCACTAGAGATAGGGCAGAGTTGTAAGGTCAAAGTAGAACAGGAGAAGCTTTAGCAGAGGCAAGTGGATTGAAGGACACCTGTGGCCTCTTGGCTGTCTAGGCTGTTGTGTCTCTTTTGATATCCTTACCCATGTGATGTTAGCAAGATTCATATTCTAGTGGTTTTACATAGTAAGCTCTCAGGCTGCTAAGCCTCCTCCTTCTCTGCATCAAAGTGCATGTATGGCCCCACTTTGGGAAAGGATGAGGTCCCAGCTTCGGAACTGGCCAGGGAGGACCAGCCAATGGTCCAGAATAGGACTGCCAGGAAGTTCTGATCTCTTACCATTTGCCCAGTGTGACAGCTGTCCAAATCAGAGCAGAAAGTTTGAAAGATTATATCCACATGCACACACTCAAGACATTCCACCTTTTCTGAAGACTTATGCAGACACTCTAAAATAGAGTTAGATTATTCCTTCATTTCAATTGGCTTCTGAAGAAGGAGGTAGACAGAAGGGGCCTGGTGTATTTAGGTGCTCAGCTGTGTGTGGCTATCTCTCCCTAGAACCTTCCAGAGAGCCTGAATGAAAAACCAAGTGTACATTGCAGGGGTATTTGGTTTTCCAAATGGAAACGGTAAGACAAAGAGACTGTCTTTCTGAAAGCAAGAAACTCTATGGTTTCCAGTTGTAACTCAGGCTGCCAGCTCTCCTTGCATCCATTACTGAAAAATACCTGCTTGACCTGTAGTTATGTAGAAATCACTCTTAAAACTCTCTGCTAAGTACTAGCATCAGAGCTGCATCTAAAAAGTCCATTATAATGGGCTGCTCTGCCATCAAATCCTACTAATTTAATGCTAATTGACGACAAGTCATCATTTTCCAGTAAGCCACTCAGAATAAGCTTCATGCAGATATTAGTGATGGAATAACTCTCGGAGAAGTCACCGAGAGTGAAATACCAAACACAAAGGCACCTGCTTTTGGGGTATGGCCACTTCATGTGTTGCTTGGCTTCTAAACAACAGGTACAAACTCTGTGTGCAGATGGCTGGGGGTTAACCCCCAAGTTGCAGTGATGAGTCAAACAGTTACCTGCAGGACTGGCCTGGTTTGGATGGGAGTGTCTGGGTTGCTGTTGAGTGGGTAAAGGGGAATAGGAGACTGTTAGCCAGCCTGATTGTTTTGTGTCTCTAGCAGAGTGGGCATTAGCCCTTTGGAGTTCCTGGCCTTCTCCCCACGCTGGTGCCTCCTGCTTGTGGCTCTTTGAGGCCAAACAGTGTCTCTGTGGGTACAAGGAGCTGTCACACTGTCATGAGCTAGTTGGAACTGGCAGCTAATGCCTGATTTTGCGTTCTAACCCGTTTTCTGCCCCACGCCCACTGTACGTGTCTCTTCAGGCCCCGGCTGTGTCGTCTCCGTTTGTTTCCACCTCTCACATCCCTCCTGGCCTCGCCTCCTCGCTGCCTGCTGAGCACACGTGAGATTGCAGAGGTGCCCAGAGCTGTGCACACCTGCAGCTGCATTGCTCAGTGCTCGCTCTGCTCCGTGCCAGCAGGGCTGGTCCCAGCTGCAGGGCCGGCAGGGGCTGGGCGAGCACTGAGAGGCACCATGCAGAGGTGCCCAGAGCTGTGCAGACCTGCAGCTGCATTGCTCAGTGCTCGCTCTGCTCCGTGCCAGCAGGGCTGGTCCCGCAGGGGCTGGGTGAGCACTGAGAGGCACCAAGCCAACCAGGAGCTGAAGCTGACAGCTTGCTGCTGCTCTCTCAGTAGGGTGGTATGACTAACAACAGGGGTCTAAGAACAAATGTGTAGTCTCCCTTACAGTCCCAACTCTTTCCTCTTTCATTAAAAAAAAAAAGAGAGAGAAAGGAAAAAAATGTTTAAAATCCCTTTGCACTCCATCACTGAGCTCCCGTGGGCTGCTAAATGGCCCTCTGCACTTGATTGCCACCATATACCCTTACCATCAGCATGGCTCAAACTGAACTAAGAGCCTTCCTGTGTTCACAAGCACTGATGCATAGGACAGAAGGACTGTCCTGAGGTGTCACCAGCCATGGGTAGAGCAGATGAAGGACCTTTTCTATCTTCCTGAGGATGGTTGTGGCTTGTCCAGAGATGGACTGGAAGCCCAAGGTAGAGACTGATGCTTAGTTCAAATCTCTGAGCCCTAGTCAAAAGCTTTTAAACTTCTGACCACTTTCTTTTTCAATCTGGAGAAGCAGCAAGGCACATATCCAATATTCAAACATGCAAGCAGATTTGCTGTTGATCTGCAGAGCCTGCTGATTGTCAGGTGCCCAAAACTCTTTCCTTTTAAAGTGCCCCAATTTAAGAATACAACACTAAAAGGACTTAGTCCATTTCAATCATTTGGCAAGCCATTTAAGTCTTTCAGGAGCAAAGGCCAAGCTGTGCAGGTCTGTACCGCTGTAAAAGTGCTAGGCTAGACATCCTTCACCAAGCTCCCACCATTTTCAGACTGCCGTGTTTCAGGAGTTGTTATGTGTTTATCTTTCCCTTCCCCATTGATGTGCTGAAGATAACGAATAAGCTGGTAAGGCTGATTATAATAGATCCAAAAATAAGACTCAGGGAGATTCCTGCAGCCTGTATCCGACAGGTCTTGTCACTTGGATGCATTTGTAAAGAGCTGGTTTGTCTCTCCTCTTGACAGATGCTTTGATGAGCTAATCATCTCAATTCCATGGGCTGCACATCTGTAAAAACAAAAAGGGATGAGTCTCATAGAAGTGACTAAGCTCTGTTCTTGCTTGCATTGTTTCATTACCATTGAGTGGAGTTTCTATGGCTGTCCTGGAGCCTACTGTGCCCCACACTGACTGACAGGCAATGTGCGTGCATGCTGTTCTGAGCAGATGACTTCTCTGTCTGAACATCTGCTCACCAAAAAGTCCACCCCACTGATGGTCTGTGATACTCCAGCATCAATCCAGAGAGGTTGTGAGGTCTGCTCCTCTGGAGACTTTCAAGGATGTGTTCCTCTGTGATCTGTGTTAGATAGTACTGTTCTGCTCTGGCGGGGGAATTGGACTCGATGACTCCTTGGGTCCCTTCCAACCCCTAACATCTTGTGATCCTGTGAACCAGCCTTGGTTCTGCCTGCCAATCATCTCATGAATGTGTTGCTCTGCCTTAGGAGGCAAATGGAAAGGGCAGAGCCTGGGAGGTGACAGTGTTGCGAAGGCTCTCAGGAGTGACAGATGCTCTCCTCCATTTTCTGCACCATTGGCCATCTCCACACAGGCCACCAGCAGCCAGAGTGGCCTTATTGTGCTTACCATGTACGGAGCAAGTGCTTGCCAGAGAACAAGAGCCTGCCAAAACTTTTCTGCCAGGGTCACCAGTTTTGTGGGGTCACCTGCTCCAGGAGGCATGTTAGATTGGGAAGTAGCTGGGTGCTACCGGAATGTGGATTAGTGACTGCTTTTGCTGTGCAAGTAGTTCCTAGATCTTGTTGGGCTTTTTATGGTGGTGGTTTTTTTTCTGTTTTGGGGAGTTTTGGTTGGTTGGTTTGTGGTTGGTTGGTTAAGTTTTGTTTGTTTGTTTGTTTAATTGTTGTTAGGTGTTTGGGGGGTTTCCCTTTTTTCCTTCTTTTTTCTTAGTTAAATGTATCAACCCTGGTGCATGGAAACTGAAAAGGTGGTTTCTTGCCTTTTTTACTGGCAAACCATATTTCCAGTAAACTTTCAGTGTTGTGCTCAGCAGCCAGTAAGGTACAAAGATGCATAACCTCTTTGCCCTTTCCTATATGTTTTCTGTACTTTTCCTTGTGCTGTGGCAGCCACACCCACTAGTATTCCCAATTCCCATGGCCTGCAAAGGAGCTAAGGGCAGCTCCTTGGCTTGGTCCTGATGCTGAAAGTCCTGAAATCTATTCTCTGCATCAAGTCCCCAGTCCATGTATTCAATCTGGAGTAATTCAGTGTGCATTAACTGATCTGCCTCTGCTTTCCACCACTGCCTCAGTTAGATGGAAATAGCTGCATGTCCCTTCCTAACCAGTTATGTCGTATGGCATTTTTCACTCACTTGCCTGGTTTTCCTCTTCAACTTTGTGGTCATGGGTTTCATTCCCTTGTTTCAGTGTTTTCTAGATTAACTCCGTAGCAAACTAAATTGCAGCTAGGGAAAAACACCACACCAACATCTATGTGGTAGCTGGCACGAGAAAGTTAGTTTGTGTGTTGTTTCTTTAGGTAGAAATGTGATGGAGGAAGAGCAGATAGGATGAGCCCTGAGTGCATGAAGGAATATGTCAAGCCACTGAGATGAGCTTGGATTGTAAATCCTGAGAAGTTTGTTTCCTTTTTACAGTTCAAACTTCAATTTAGGAGAGTGACACTTTGTGTGTCCTCTGCCTCTGCCTGTCCAGAGACATTTATTTCAAAGCAAGAAGCTTTTTGCTCTGAAATGGAAGTTTAAAAGGAAATTACCAGGTACTTTCTAAACCAGTTTTGCATCTTTGTTACTGCTTTATCTGTAGTAATTTGAAATGCTTGGGGTGGAGTGGTTTTGGTGCAATGCCAGCACAACAGTAAAGCCCAGCTTTAACCCTTGGGCTTCTCTTGTCATAGCTTTCTATCTTAGGATCAAGTTATGCAGAGCTGAACTCCTTTGTGCTGCTCTGGCAAGTGTGCCAGGAGCTCAGAAGTGTTAGCTGTGTTTGGCTGATGCTGGACATGGAGCAATGTGGGTGCTTGTTTCTGCAGGGCCAGGGTCAGTGTGAAGGAGAGTGTGCTGGCAGGGGTTGATGGGGTGCAGTGTGTGGGCTGTGGTGATCCTTATAGCCCTGCTCTTTTTAGAGAACTGCAGTGCTGGTGCTTTGGGTTGTGTTTTGCTTTGGAGAGAGTTGTGGCAAGCAGATGAGCTGAGGCTGCCCTCACCAAGGTGTTTCCTAAGTCAGGGGAGCAGGCTGAAAATACAGCATAATTCAGCTGGCAGGGGAATGCTGGTACAAAGCTGTGCCACTCCAGAAATTAAAGTGCACAAAAATGAGTTACGCTGTTAGCAGCCAACCTGGGTGAGGCTTCTGCTTCCCTGTTCACAGATCAGCCCTGGAATCTGGCTTAGTGTTTGCTTTTCCATGCAAGTAGTTTCTAGGTTTTGTTGGGGTTCTTTATGTTTGTTGGGTTTTTTTCTGTTATTGTTGGGCGTTTGGGGGTTGATCTTTTTTTCTTCTTAGTTAAATGTATCAACCCCAGTGCATGGAAACTGCACCATGGGCTGATGTTGCTGCCAAGCAAGGGTTAAAGCGTGGGCATTCCCCTTTTCCATTTGCTCACTAACAGCTTTCAGATCTTGGCATCTATCAAAATAGATGCTGGAGCCAAAAACTGACAAAGGTGGAAATGATCGCTGCGGGGCAGGCCTCTGTTTCCTGTAATCTGGTCCCAGGCCAAGCAGATACAGCTCCAGCTGCAGCCCCTGCTTGTGCTGGAGATGTTTATGATCAGCTGCTGAGGTACCCAGGGCTGAAGTAGCCCCAGAAATGGTCTGTGTGACCTGAAAACAAAACCAAACCAAACCAGTTAAGGATAGATGTCATACCCAAAAGTGTGGGTTTAGACAGTGCATGCATAAAAAGATGTTAGGAGTAAGGATTATGAAGGTGACTTGGCCCTTGGAAGCCAACTTTAGCATACAGGGGAGTAAGGTTGGGGCACTACAACTCTTTTCAGTGAAACATTTTTACCCATACAGTAAAGACTGGAGGAAAGACCTACTTTATATTCCTGGGGCTCCAGTTAATGTGGTGATCTCTTCTTTTACTGACTCAAAACCTCCCATAGTCAAACAGGCAATAGTTCAGTAGGGATTGAAGAGGGACCTTCACCAGGCTTTATTTCTTCTCTAAGTTTTATGATCACGTTGAAATATGTTTGCTGTAAATGCCAGTCTGGTGATGCCCCTTGGTAGATATGTCATGTGGTCATGGGAGGGAAAGGCAGCAACAGCAGGACTTTGCTGCTCGTTAGCAGGCTCCAGCATGGCTGAACACTGACACAGACTGACGGCAGCTTCTTCTGAACAAGGTTTGGACGCTGGAGCGGCATCGTGGGTGTCTCCTAGCTTCCTCTTCTCTTCGTGCTCCTTTGATGCTGAGAAACAAAACTCTGGAGGAACAAGTGTTCGGTAGAACTACCTCTGAGTTGCAGTAGTGCAGGGAGAGGCAGTTCCTTCTGATCCTGGAGGTGTGTGATGGGAGGATACTGGGCTCTGGAATCCTGATTGAGGACAGTAGAAGCTACACTGGAAGGCAAACATGTTGGGAAACAGGCTGTAAATGAAAAGGATGTGTGATTTCATAAGGCACATTGAGGCTTGTGGAGGAAGCTTACCAAAGTCAATTAGTAATATGTGCGTGCTTGGTATGCATGAATCCTAACAACAGTGCTGAGGCTTTCAAAGCCAAATCTGATCGTTTTGAGCACTCCTGGAAACAAGAAGGGATGCAGGTCTGCTTTGAAAGTGCTTCCTGCTGGGATATTAATTCGGTTTTTAAAGGGCTGCCAACACACAAGCTCCACCAGCAGCAATGGAGGTGGGGTTACACCACTTACGCTGGGGGACGATGGTGTACAAACATCCATTAACTTTTAAATCGGGCTCATTTTGACTTGTTTAAAGTTGTTTAAGCAAAGGTTAGTGTTGACCCACAATGAACTACTCTTAAAGGAAGCAATAGAAATTAATCAAGTGGGTACTATGTTGAATCGAAAACACCCAGGTTGTGCCTCTGCCCATCCAGTTTTCTATTGTTTCCTTTTGCATGTCAGAGTTTCTCTCTATTACTTATTTTCTCTGTCTGTGAAGGCACTTTTAATGCCCATTCTCTAGTGTTTTGTTTTGGTTTTTTTTCCTGTGGACATATAGTGGAAATAACATTTAACCTCTTATCCCCTAAAGCTTGTGTTCAAATCCCTCTCCCTGCAGAAGGAGAAACAAGTATGTTTCCTCATTCACACCACAGATCTCTGCTTGGAAAGCACTAGGAGTTAGGAATTCAAGCTCTGTGCACGCAGCTTATTGCATTAGGAGAAGAAAAGCAAGAATGCTCCAATTGCAGAGCACCTAAAGGACAGGCATAAGACGCTGCTGTCTTTACATCTGCAGTGGGTTTGGCATGCCACTAATGTTAACGTGGCTGAAGTTAACTGTCTTAATGCAGTTAAGACCTTCCTGAGTTTGGAAAGTGCTTTGAGATGTTGAGATGGCCAAGTCTTTCTAGAGAGGCAAAGCACTGCTATATCCACTTTTTCTTTCAACGCTTTGATGATAGCTGCCTTCTGTGAGCATCAAATTCACACAAACAGTGTATAAGGCATTAAAAAGCCATTGCAGTCTGTCTCCTTTTCCCCACTGCTTGCTGAAATGTCTCAGTTTGGTATTCAGTTTCCACCGCTTGGGAGACACATACATCATGCCAATAGGGTCCATAAATATTCTTAATCCCACTTCGCTGGCAATTTTTTTCTTGATGTAAATGGGATCTGAGCTCGTATGAGAAGCCAGTGTTCTGCCTGGCTGCATTGGCAGTAATGCCCCCACGGAAATGAAGTTCCCTGAAGCACTATTTTCAACCCAAAACTGCGCTTATTTCGTGTTTACATGCTGGAGATTCAAGGTCAGCCCTAAAATGCAGCAGCTGCCAGGTAGTGGAGGAGCTAAGGGGAGGCTGTCCAGAGCAACAGCCCCGAAGGCAGAGATCAGGGCGTCCTGGAGGCTTCTCCGGCGATGCCGAAGCAAGCAAGCGGGGTGTTTCGGGCGGGTTGGCGGAGCGCTGCCAGCACAGCAGGCGCGGGGTGCCGGTGGGTGCCGGCCTCTGGGTCGGAGTGCGTGGGCTGAGGCGGGGGGAAGCGGCAGCTCCGCGCTGCCAGAGGGCTGCCGCAGCCCAAGGCGCGCCGGGTGCGCGGCAGGACCTGTCCCCCGCGCTAAGCTGGCCGCGGCACGCCGCTCTGGGGCCGGTGGCTGGCTTCTGGGCCCGCTGCCGAGCCTGGGGGCGCCTGGCGGGAGCATTGGTTTTGCTCTTTGCAGAAGACACTGCTTTCCAGAAGGATCATAAAAGGAAGCAATGTACTCGTAGGTGTTGCAAGAGCAAATGGGTTTGTGTTTGACCGCACCGTGCTTTTGCTGGCGTCTCCGGATTGGGAAGCAGGGAGTTCTGGCAGCCGGGTTGGACTTAGGTGATCATTCAAGGTCCCTTCCAGCCCCTAACCCTCTGTGATTTGTGAAATGGGGGCTTTCAGCCTGATGCTGCGTTCTGGGTCCTCGTGGACTGGCTCTGTCCACTTACCTACAGTGGCAACTGTGATTTTAGGGGAGACAGCAAATGAATCAGTGGTATGGTCTCTTCCAACCTGGTTGATTCTATGGTGATACGTAAAGCAGACCTCCTGAGATACCCTCTGCTCCCTCAGCCAACTTTTGCCTTTCATCTTTTCATTTTCATTTTTGGTTCATAGGCGCTTATGCTCCTGTACACCCCCAAAGTGTTTCTGGAGCTTCATTAGAGCAGCATCTGCACCTGGTTTGAGGTCCATTACATCCATCTTACAGAGGTGATGGTAACCCACACTGCATTTTTCCATGAGGCAATCTGCTATACCATGTCCTGCCTACAGTGCTCTCATACTGGAAGGTGTCCAGAGAAGGGTGACAAAGCTGGTGAGGGGCCTGGAGCACAGCCCTGTGAGGAGAGGCTGAGGGAGCTGGGGGTGTGCAGCCTGCAGCAGAGGAGGCTCAGGGCAGAGCTCATTGCTGTCTACAACTACCTGAAGGGAGGCTGTAGCCAGGTGGGGTTGAGCTCTTCTCCCAGGCAACCAGCAACAGAAGAAGGGGACACAGTCTCAAGTTGTGCCAGGGGAGGTATAGGCTGGCTGTTAGGAGGAAGTTGTTGGCAGAGAGATTGGCACTGGAATGGGCTGCTGTGGTGGAGGACCACATAGGCCCAGATAGGCTTGTTCACAAGCCTGTGCTTGCCTGGAGATGTTTTCCCGCCAAAACATGTTCTTCTGTCTGAACCAGGGGAAAACAAATTAAGCAGACAAAGGAGCACAATAAGCCTGGCTACAGGCTCTTCAGGAGAGACAGGCAAGGGAGAAGAGGTGGAGGAGTATATTAGGAATGCTCTGGAAGTCATGGAGGTAGAAGTCAAGGATGATCAAGTTGAGTCATTATGGGTGAGACTTAAGGTGAAGGCCAACAAGACTGATATCCTGGTTGGAGTCTGTTACAGACCACCCAACCAGGAAGAAGAGGTTGATTTATTACTCTTTGAACAACTGGAGGCTGCCTCAAGATCACCTGCTCTTGTTCTGGTGGGCGACTTTAACCTACCAGGCATCTGCTGGGACTTTAAACTGCCTCTTCTCTGCAGTGTTTGAAGGTTTCTGCAATGTGTGGAAGACAACTTCCTATCCCAGCTGTTACGTGAGCCTACCAGGGGGCAGCCCTGCTTGACCTGCTGCTCACAAATAGAGAGGGGCTGGTGGGGGATGTGGTGGTTGGAGGCTGCCTGGGGTCCAGTGACCATGAAATTAGAGAGTTTTCAATATACAGTGAAACCAGGAGGGGCATCCACAGAACCTTCACACTGGACTGCCCAAGGGCAGACTTCAGCCTATTTAAGGAACTAATTCAGAAAGTTCCTTGGGAAAGAGCCCTTGAAAACAAAGGGGTCCAGGAAGGTTGAACCTACTTCAAGAAAGAACTCCTGAAGGCACAGGAGCAGGCAGTGCCACTGAGCTGGAAGACGAGGTGACAAGGGAGGCAGCCAGACTGGATGAGCAGGGAGCTGCTGAAGGAATTAAAGATTAAAAAGAGAGTGAATCACCTTTGGAAAAGAGGGGAGGTGTCCCAGGAGAAGTTCAAGGAAGTTTCTAGGTCTTGTAGAAAAAAAAATTAGGGAGGCAAAAGCCCATTTGGAGCTTAGGCTGGCCACAGCTGTCAAGGAAAATAAAAAGTGTTTCTTTAAATATATGAATGGCAAGAGAGGGGCCAAGGACAACCTCCAGTCCTTGTTAGATAGAGAGGGGAACAGAGTGACAAAGGATGAGGAAAAGGCAGAGGTGCTTGACACCTTCTTTGCTTCAATCTTCAACAGTGGGACAGGTTGTCTCCAGGACAGCTGGACTCCTGAAGTGGTGGATGGAGTCAGGGACCAGTATAGTCCCCCTCTAATCCATGAGGAAGAAGTAAGGGACCTGTGACCTCATTGCTGTCTACAACTACCTGAAGGGAGGTTGTAGACAGGTGGGGGTTGGTCTCTTCTCCCAGGCACCCAGCAACAGAACAAGGGGACACAGTCTCAAGTTGTGCTAGGGAAATACAGGCTGGATGTTAGGAGGAAGTTCTTGACTGAGAGAGTGATTGGCATTGGAATGGGCTGCCCAGGGAGGTGGTGGAGGCACCGTCCCTGGAGGTCTTCAAGAAAAGACTGGATGAGGCACTTAGTGCCATGGTGTAGTTGACTGGATAGGGCTGGGCTGGACTGGATGATCTTGGAGGTCTCTTCCAACCTGGTTGATTCTATGATGTGCTGGAAGGCAGGTTCTGCTGGGAGATTGTCTGGCTGAATCTGCTGATCCTAACAGATGTTGTTGTCTGCTGCTGGTGCTTTGGATATGGTGGTATCTCCTTTTTTGTTCAGTACAATCAGAAAGCTCCTTTTTGTGAGGTTAACAAAACAGTTTTTCACTGGAGAAGGAGCCAGTGGGGCTGCGAGCAAAGATGTCCCTATCACAGGATGGGTCTTTGCTGGGTACTGTGCAGACAGAGCTGGCACTCTGTGAACAGCAGGAGGAAATCAGTCGGTGACCACAGCCAATTCCCAGGTGGCACAGCCTCAGTCATGGGATGTGCAGGGTGATCAAATCTCACCTGCTGTTAAAACCACATTAAAATGGTTTAGAGAGTTTTGTCTTCCTGCCATTTCATTACCAACCATCCAAGCTCTGGCTGAGCATCTGCCTCTTTGGAGCAACCTTCCTAAGTGGATGGATATTGTCTCTTTTCCCTATGAATTCCTCATGGCGCTGTTGATCTCCTGGCTGACTTTTTAAATGCAATTAAGGAAAAGAGTATCATCAGACTGTCTGCACTGGCAAGTGATTATCAGAAACAGCCTGAATGTATTACAGCAGCAGCTTCCTACGAGGTACTCACTACCTCCACAGGAGTTATTTGCAGATAGTTTTAGTTACCCTTTTTCTTGCCCAAGGGAGAAAGTGTTTTTCAAAACATAAAGAGGTCTGTGGTGCTTTCAGAGACTGCCTCTTGTTTCTTCGTGGTCTTGGAAGCCCTGCATTCCCAGCCTGTGAAAGCAAGCCATTCTTGCTGGATGGAGGTGGGAATCACAATGAGATGTGCAAGGACAACTTTGGCAGAGAGAAAGGGAAACAGGCCCAGTGCCCTGCAGAGAACCCAAACCACACTCATCAGAGACTGGCCAGAGCTGCCACTCCTGGGGCTTGGAAGCAGAGCAGGACACAACTGTGGTACTCCTTTCTCCAAAACAAAGTCAAAAGGCTGTGTACCAAGCAGGCAGCCGTCACCAGGGCACAACATGCTGCCTGGACAGAGATCTGAGTGCTGCTGCTGTGTGCAGAGCATCACTGACACTCAGCAAGTTGCAGTTTCCAAAGTGGACATTGATACTTGCCTCTTCCTCTTGGATCTGGTCTGGGAGCTGGACTCTCCCAACTTCATGGGCATATGTCAGGTGGAAGAAGTAAGTGACAAAACAGCCTTGCAGAGAAGCATTATCAGTGGTCATTGTGTCTGTGATCTGTTTATTTGAATTAACCTCCAAATAATGTATTTGGTAGAGGATTTTTTTTTCTTTTAATTTTAAATACTATATGAGGCCAGGTTCAAAGTGACCTCCTGAGGTAGCAGATCAGATAATTCTTAGCAGAGAACAACTTTTGAGTAAGAGCTTGAGCCTCATAATGAGGCCTTGAAAGATTAAAGCCATCACTTCATTTCCCCAGGTACCTGCGTGCCTGGAATACATTCTCCTTATGACAGTTATTAATGAGAACAGTGGCATGCACAAGATTTGGAAAGGGAATGTAAGTGATCTCCTCCTCTCCTTCCCCTGCAATTTATTCTATTGGTTTTCTATGTCAGATCTCTTCCTTGAGAAGCAAACAAACCAAAACTGCATGGAGAAAACCACCAAGCAAATGCAAAAAAGCCCAGACAAACACTGCCTGCCCCCCTTGACCCCTCAGCCAAACAGTCCACCTCCCTCACCCACACTAATTCTGGGGAGATGCCTGGGTACAGCTTTTGCTTTATTTTGTACATACAGAGGCAGCAGCAGGACTAGGGAGCACAGACTCCCTAGATCAGGGACTGGCACTGTGCAAACATGCAACAAAAAGACAGAGCAGTGAATCCCTGCCCTGGTTATGGGGATGTGAGGAGGTTCACAGAAACACCTTTTTGTTTGAGTTCAGAGCCCTATTTGAGTCAATGATGGTCTTCATCTAGGTCAGGTTCTCAATGTGAAAAAATGTGGAACTAGTTACAGGTGAAGAGTAAAGGCCAAATGTAGGAGTAGGGTGCTGTCATCTCTTCCAGACCACAGTTCAGGGCCCATTATCCAGCCTGGTGTCCTCTAGAACTCTGTGTTCCACACAAACCTTCCTCTGTACCATCTGCTTCTCTGTAATCATCTTGCCATCGTTCCCCATCCCTGAGGAAAAACTGGTGTCCTTGCTGGCCTGGATGCTGTAAGAATAAGTACATTGTACTACATCTGTAGTGATGTCACTTTGAAAAATTAATACATTAAAAATGTTTCCTTCCTCTACAATAATGATAATCTTAATTTCTGAGCTTCCTGCAGTGGAACATTTTCTTAATTGAATTCCTAATTCATTGAACATCTCTAATAAGCATGAATGGCAATCTCATCTTACTGTTCTTCTAATGGATGCTCTTTGGAGACTGGTTCATGAAACAAAGTCTTCTTTCCTCTCTCAGGCCAAGGTTTTAACTCCAGCCTTTGCTCACTAGTCAGCATTAACAGAGGACACTGCTCCTTCAGACCAGGGAGTGAAATGGGAGCCAGTGCTGAGCTCCTTTCTCTGCTGTCTCCAGCTTGAAGGCACCAGCCCTCCTGCAAGCATGCTTGGCTCCTCTGCTGGCTGGGCTGGGCTTTCCTTGCTGAGGACGCTCTGAGGAGAAGGCTGCTTTTGCCTCAGAGCACCACCACTGACCTGGAATATGCTCTGCTTGGTTCAGTGCTGAAGCACATGCTGTGCAATCTTACTGCAGCCTTCCTAGACCTGCTTTTTACCAAGGACTTGTGGAGCTTGAGTACTGTAGCTGGTGTACGATGAACCTGGAGCATTCTGTGACAGGTGCTGTGGAGGGGAAGAGATGTCAGCTTGTCAGCTCCCATCTACAGAAAGGGACTGTGCCCTTTTGGGGTAAATTGGGTGTTATTTCTGTGAGTTTGATTTGCAGTGGAGGGAAAACCGCAATAACAAACGCCTATGGATCTTCAGCAGTTTCAGTATTGTGTTTTCCAGCTCTCTCCTTGTCACTGGTCATCTGCATGGAGTGCAAGGCATATCTTTGACTCAAGGCCAGAGCAGATCACAGGCACTCAGTGTATGTGTTCAGATAGGAACTTAAATGAGGTTGTAGTTCAGTATTGAGGAGAGTGGTGGAGCAAGGTTTTCTGCCCAATGCAGCCCAAGTGATGGAGTCATTGGTAAGGGCTCTGGATTATTGCTCTTGTTGTCTTGGATCTGTGGCTCAGTGACACTCAGCAGTGACATTCCATGTTCTGAGGGAACTCACAATTTAATGTATTCTCTTAATTTTTGCTAGGATGGGGCTCTGAGCAACCTGATCTAGTGTGAGGTGTCTCTGCTCATGGCAGGGGGGTTGGAGCTAGATGATCCTTGAGGTGCCTTCCAACCCTGGCAGTTCTATGATTCTCACTGAGGACAGATGCCTGGACTGAGCGTGCATCATTTAATTAAAGGGATGATGCAAACAGGTCTGAAATTTCCTGCCAGCATTGGCTTCTAGGGGGTTGTCCATATTTTGTTTGGACTCTGGCAAATGGATATTTCTGTAGTACTTCCTTGGCACAATTTGGTTTGCTTTGAAAGCAGTAGCTCATTTGAGGCCACTTAGTACATGCTGCAAAGCTGAGCAGCTTCAGATAGTTTCAGCTCTCATTAAGCAAATGGACATATACCTGTCTCTTCACACCAGGGGCCTGATGTTCTTTGTGGTTGTGTACAGGGTAATCTGCATACTGAAGACCTGCTCAGTGCTGTGTCTGTTCAGGTGGTTCTAGCTGTATTCTTGGACATGGCGTGTGTCTCATCATGCTCAGCAGATGATCTTCCTATTAAAAACCCCCAAGCTACAGGGTCTGGGGATTTTATTTGGAGAAGTTGGACAGGTTCAGATATGAGTGCAGTAATGTTGGTTCAGACAAGGAACCTGCAAAACACCCTGTAAGGCTTAGGTTTTCTGAAGAAATTATCTTACTCAGTTTGTAACACCTAGAAGGTGATACAAGGCTTCACGTTGAGAGAGCAGTATTGGAGCAATTCCACCCTGCTGTTAGTGTGAGGAGCTGGAGGAGAGCACTCTCTGAGCCTCAAGGTATTACCCCTGATAATGCAAGTTGTGTTACTCACTAAAAGAGATTTAAGTTTGGAAGTGTTGTGATGGGCTAAAAATCTGCAGAAAGATGGTCACTGCAGCTCAGCCATGCCCCTCTAATGATTCCAGACACTAAGCAACCTGCTGCAGCTGCCAGGGCAGTAAGTCTCTTATCTTAAAGGACTGATCCATAAAGGATTGAAGGTCCAAGCCCTGCTCTCAGCCACATCATTTTCTCTAGGAAGTGTAGGTATATTATCAACACCAGGATATCCCATAGACTTACAAATTGTCTGAGAAGCCCCAGGTTATCAGCTCAAGCCTCTTGCATTAAAAAAAAAACAAACCAAACAAACCACAGAACAATAATAATAAGAAAGGCTGTCAAAAGGTTGTCTCAGTGTCACAGGCTGGGCTCCTGCATTTTTATTTTTAAAAAGAAAGAAAAATAGAATGCACATTGAGAAAAGAACTGAGAGGTTTAGGAGTTTGCAGTCAGGGAAGGAGGCTATCATGACTCTGAACCCTGGTACTCTGGCTCAGACCCTAAACAGTTGAGGCCAATTGTTAACAGGGAAGATGAGTGATGGATTCCAAATACTGAGCTCAGGCTGCCTCCTGACTCTTTCTGTCAGCAACACTGGGTAGCCTTTCTTTACATCCAACAGAATTCTCTTCCCTGGCTCTCCTTGGCGGCTCCCCCTCCTGTCTCCACCTCCAGAGATGTCTGAACAGTATAATTTCCTTTTATTTTTAGCCATCTTTCATAACTCAAAGTATCTCTTGTGTCAGAGAAAACGTTCTCATGAATTCCTCAGCCAGCAATTACTGAGAGCAATTGATGAAAGTGAAATATTTAATGGGCTTTTACACCTGTGCACTTGGTGACACTGCTGCATCTCAAAAGCACAACTGCACTGACATCAGGATGAGTGGGCATGTGTCCACCATCTCCTCAGCTTTGCTGGTGCTTCTCTTTTGGGGTCAGTACTGAATCTGGCCTGAGGAGCACTGGTCAGTGGCAGGTAATCTTTGGGAAACGGTGTCTGCTCCTGACTCCAAAGTTTCCTGCTTTTCATACTGAAGGCCCAGTGCTGCTGCTTGGGAGAAAGCTGATGTTTCTCCCCTGTCAGCAGCACTTAGAGTCACTGCAGTGCTCTCCAGTTATCTAGCCACATCCACAGGTAGCTGTTATCTAAAATGAGAAGCACTTAGATGCCATCCAGGGTCCAAACAGCCCCATTCCTTCCCTTACAAAGTGGCCAAAGGAGATGCCTCTGGAATAAGAAGACATAGGAGCTCCTTTTGGGTGCATATATAGTGTCCACCTCTAAGTGTCTGCACTTAGACCAAGTGGGTGCAACTCAATGAGTTTGCTCATCTCTTCCCAGGCCCATTCTGTGCTCGTGTTTTGATGCCCAGGGAGGCAGTTATGGCTCCTGCTCATCCTCAGCAGCTCAGATGAATTTTGCCTTGGCCTGAGGAGCTGCAGCAAGAACATTGCTCGGAAAGCTGAGGAGAAGCTGCAGCCCCTCAACAGCATAAGCAAGGCAGAGGTAGGTTCAGTTTCATAGAATCATAGAATCATAGAATCAACCAGGTTGGAAGAGACCTCAAAGATCATCCAGTCCAACCTATCACCCAGCCCTAGCCAGTCAACTAGACCATGGCACTGAGTGCCTCATCCAGGCTTTTCTTGAAGACCCCCAGGGACGGTGCCTCCACCACCTCCCTGGGCAGCCCATTCCAATGGGAAATCACTCTCTCTGTGAAAAACTTCTTCCTAACATCCAGCCTATACCTACCCTGGCACAACTTGAGACTGTGTCCCCTTGTTCTATTGCTGGTTACCTGGGAGAAGAGGCCAACCCCCACCTGGCTACAATGTCCCTTCAGGTAGTTGTAGACAGTAATAAGATCACCCCTGAGCCTCCTCTTCTCCAGGCTAAACAGGCCCAGTTCTCTCAACCTCTCCTCATAGGATTTGTGTTCCAGGCCCCTCACCAGCTTCGTTGCCCTTCTCTGGACATGTTCCAGTACCTCAACATCTTTCTTGAATTGAGGGGCCCAGAACTGGACACAGTACTCAAGGTGTGGCCTGACCAGTGCTGAGTACAGGGGAAGAATAACCTCCCTTGTCCTACTGGCCACACTGTTCCTGATGCAGGCCAGTTTACCATGGTACTAAAACCAGTGAAAGGCTTTAATTGCATCTATTTAGCAAATCAAGCTCTCGTTAATCGAGCTCTCCTTTTGTGACTCACCCCTAGCCCAGAGCCAGCTGCTGCGGAGGTAGAGCTTGGTTCTCCCTGCCATTGCTCTATCCCTCACCAGCTATTAACATCTGTTTCCGACGTCCTCCCTTCTAGGCTGCCTCCCCTCACCCCACAAGTGTCATTGCTCTGTCCCCAGCCACGTCCATGCCTGTCATGCATGACACAGTGTCTCAGTGGAGAAGGTTGTTGTGTCCCCAAAACGAAGGAGGCAGGACCTCACCTTCTCAGAGCTGCACCCCAGACACAGGTATCAGCCTAAGGAGAGTCTCACTTGCTGCCTGCGTCAGTCCCTTAGGGTTTTCTGTTGCGAAAGCTGCAGAAGAATTTTCAGTGTCCCATGTCTGTTTGGGGATCATAACACAGCTGGAATTTATGAATCATAACTAATTGTCTTGCCAGGTACAGGGAGGATTATACAATGTGTGATCTAATCACTCCCAATGCTTTAATCACCTGTGGTAGGTTCTGAGCATGACAAGTAACAACTGACCTTTTAAGGTGAAAGCACAGAAGCTGTTTCTTTTGTAGATGTCTCCTCACTCTGCTTAGCTAGAGCATCCTTACAAGCAGCAGGACCTCCTGGCCTGGCAGAAGCAGGCAGGAACCTTGTCCCACAATTTCACACTTTGGTGGGATTTCCCACTGGGATTTCTGCAGTGATTTCAACAGCAAGGAAAAGAACCGAGTCTGAATTTTGTCTGAATGTGAGGCTATTGTTGCACAGGTCCTTGCAGATGTCTAGGAGTCCACGTGATCTCCAAAGTAGGCTGGAAGGGTTTTGCCACTCCAGAGAAGATGTCACTGGGGCAGATCCATGAGTGTAATCTAGCCCTACAGCATAGCCACATGTGAGTCGCATGGGAGCAGAGCTGCCATTTGTGCATGGCTCATTCACTCCTGTCCACCAGCCTAACAAAACACTCTTTCCCTGTGAGGAGCTGCTTCCACTATGAAGCTATGGATAATGAAGATAACGAAGATGTCGCTTGCCTGACAATGGCAGTCCCTTCCTGCTGCCACCCAGGTACTGTGAGCAGCTGAAGTGTCTGCCACCAACATAACGTCCTCAACAACCTCTTGAGCTAAGCGTAGCTTAAACAACACAGATGTGTCTGCTGTGTAAAGAGAATTGCATTTAATTGCTGAGATCACTTTGAAGTAATTGCCCAGGTGGGGTTCAGGGCATTCGTGAGGAGCGGGGGCTTTCTGAGTAACTCCATGCCCTGCCCAGGCACTGACAGCAACTTTTCCAGACAGCCAAAGCAAAATCCTTCTTCTTGAACATCTCCCCTGTGGCCCTTGGAGTGGTTTCAAGTGAAAAACAGAACGGTGACATTTCAAACGTCGCCTCCCACACAGTGTCTCTCTTCAGCCTCCGCTGCCACTCGCTGCAGGTTCAGAAGTCTCTGGTGGATCAGGCTGCTGCCCCCTCCCAAAAAAGAAAACCAAACCAAACAAATGTAGGTTTGCCAAGATAGAAGCATTTTTGCAGGAGGCAGTGATTTGGCTGAACGTTTTGCCAGCATGTGTCTCTGGGGTTTGCAAGTTGTTTCAGCATTTTGTGTTTGGGTTTAAATTTGGATTTCATTTTCTTGTATGAGGTGCTGTGAAAACAAAACATTTCAATGTTTGCAAATAATTTTGGAGGGGAGTGCTGCTGCTGGTGGTGGTGGAGGGGAAACGGTGATTTTTGAATACGTTTTGAAATGCCAGGATTGCCTACTGAGCAGCAGTCCCATTTTGCTGTCAGCTCACAGCATCATCTCTGGTTACATAGAAGTTAATGCCGCTGTGGAAGTCCCTGAATGTCTTTCCTACTAACTCACTTTGGTGTCAGGGTGGTGAATTATTTGAAGTGCTTTTTATGGCTTCAGTCTGTCCCACATCATAACCTCCTACTTCATTAATGTCAATCTCATGATCAATTATTTCTTTTTCTGGTAGGAACTGGGATCTCCTGTCAAGGACCACAGTGCAGTTGGTACTTCCCTGGGTGGTGATGCAGAGCGGGGCAGATGGGGACTGATGTGATGCATGGATTCAGCCAAAGCAGGGGATGGCTGTGACTTGCACAACCCAGAATGAGTTGCAGGAGAGCGAAGCCAACTGCTGAGTGGGGAAATTACACAAGCAAAGTAAGTAGGCATTAGAGTCGGTGTACCTAAGAGTGAGAGCATGGAACAAAACAAGAAAAGGTCTTTCGAGGCAATGGGAAGCGTTTGTACTTGCTGTGCCTCTCTAAGTGCTGGTTTGTGGCACCTGGGGAAACCACTCAGCAGTCACAGCAGGAAAAGAGAGTGAAGAATAATGCGTCCAGCGGAAATTCCTGCAGCTCTTGGCTCAGCAGGGCGTAATCGCCGGAGGCTGGAGCCTGCTCAGGACACCTCCACACTTGCAAGAAGTGGGATCTTGGGTGACCACAAGCAGTAAGCTTGGGATGTCATTAAAATAGCAACACCTGCAGCAGCACAGAGCCCCAGACTCCCTGCCAAGGAGTTTCAGTGTGCTGCTAACTTGGAGGGAAGATGTCACCTACTAAATCGCCCAAACCGCTTCCTGCAGCACCTGAGTATTTCTCATGTCTCCTATTCAAGTACTGGCCAGACCCATGGTAAAAGTGCTGTCTCTGCTGAAATAGCTGGGCTGGACACTGCTGGAGCTGCACCATGCAGGCCCAGCAGGATGGCTGCCGGACTGAGGTACAGGAGTAATGCCTCTTCCATACTGGTGCCAGTCAGAGTACAGCTCTCTCTCAGAGCCCTCTGTGGGGACAAGCAATACTTGGTGCCTTGTCACTGCTCTCAGGCTCCTGGAGCTGTGAGGGTATTGCCAGATATGAAATGCACAAGGACTGGTCATTTAGGAGAGCTGCCTAAGTGCTGCTAGTACCAAAGTGGTACCAGCTTTCCAGTCTTGAAGGCAGAAATCCAGATGGGAATGGACAGCCAGCATGAACCCTTGTTCTACACCAGAGGTCCTCTCTCCAAAGCAGCTGTTCCAGGAAGGATGTGGGTTTGGTCAGAATGTTCTCGTCTGAGTATATTGGTGGTCCCTCAGTCACCATGGAGTTGCATATCTGCTACTCACATACCAGACATAAACCCCATGGCAATTCCCTCTGGTCATTACTTTCTCAGTATATGGACTCTGCTAGGCAGGTGGTCAGCAGCAGTGGGCACTGCTGGTGGAGCCAGGAACCCCCTGCAAAGGGCGCCCAGCTTTGTTTTCTGTCTCAGAAAAGGAACCTGAGTGCCCCACTTGCTTCCTGGCCTGCAGAAGACCTGACAGAGCAGATCTGCAAGCCATAGGCATTCTGCACTCTCACACACTTCTTCAATGCCTGGTCAGGCTGATTCAGTGACCATTGTTCCTGTAGGTGGACTGCAAGACAGGCTGAGACATCTCAGGCTGGCAGGAGCCTTCAGCAGGGAGGAGGGCTGTGACCCTCCCACCTGCTGGCTTGCTCCTCAGCTTTCTCTTTCTCAAGGGCTTCAGGAAGCTGCAGATATTCAGAAATTATTCCCCTCCCCACCTCCCTGCCTTTCTTGAAAGCATGGCTAAATATAAAGAGATTGTTGAAAACAAGCCCAACCCGTGAAGCAGAGTGTGTAGGTGTGATGCTAACCAACACCTGGGGCTGTGAAGCATCCTGGGGGAGCTGGCACTCATCTGGCAGACATGTTCTCTCATTCTCCTCACTCTTTCTTTGGCACCTTGTCAAACAGCACATGAGAGGACGAATCTAAATTGTTTTGTTTCAAAATGACCTACATGTGTTGTTCTGATTATAAGGAGAAAAGGACAGGACAAAGGGTTTCACTTGTCGAAGTGACCAGGACCCCAGCACTGCTACTGTGCTCATGTAGGATAGGAGAGTTATCCTGTGATGTGAAAGTCCCAGGGTCTGGTGGGCAAACAGGTGGGACAGTGCACGTACAAGGTGAGTTTTATCAGCGGTAGTGGCCCAGCTGCTGCAGCAGTCTGAGAGGCATTAATTCCCCTTTCTCCATTCCTGCTCTATCCCCAAAGACTGGGAGATGGTAGGAAAGAAAGCATCCTCGGGCACAGCAGAGTCAGAGTGTGGTGAAGCTGGAAGGAAGGCTATAAAATTCCAGGTGGGAACCACATGGTCTGTACTTCCAGTGGGAGCTGCTCAGAGGTGGGCTTCCAGGGACAATCCAGCCAGTGCTTCCTGCAGCCACCAACAAGAGCTAAAGCCACAAATGTTGCCTAGACCCCACGCTAACCTCCCCTCGCACCACCCACCGCTCCTGCTGACGTCAGTGTGTGGCTGGAAGCAGTTTATTCCCTGTCAGCCCTTTCCTGCTTATCTGGAGCTAGCAGTGAGAGCAGAAGCTGCTCTCACACAGGGACCCTGCAAATCCTGGGATGAACAGCCAGACCAAGAGCTGTTTCCCAGGGGGATCGGGGTGGATTGGATAATTAATCACAGCTTGTCTGAAGGAGGATGAGGAAGCCTGAATAAAGGTGTTAACGGCTCTTAAAGGCTTTCCTGGTTTGCAGAGGGTGCTGCCTCAAACAGATTATCTGAAAATATTATTAGCTGGAGTGGGAAAGGTTTTTTCCCCCTCCTCTAGGCTCTTTGCAGCCGTGCTCAATCTGCCTGAGCTGTGGGACGGGTTTTATTGTGTGGGGGGAGGTGGGGGAGAGGTGCTGGCTGTCAGTGGGTCAGCAATTAATTGGTTTATTCCTTTCTCACGGTTATTTTCTAGCCAACATCTGCTAAAGCCCCTGTGCCCATTTTGTCCCGGCTCAGCAAGAGAGAGCTGCAGGGATTTGCACTGGGGTGACTCTGGGCCACGAGGCTGGCTCTGCAGGGACTGCTGGGAGGTCTCTTGTCCCTGCCAAGCCTCTTTCCCTGTCTTCTCATCTTAGGAGGAGGAGGATGTGATTAGGGTTTTCTGCCATGGGATGTCAGCTGAGGGATAAGAACAGTGCGCCAAGAGGAGGAAGGAGTTGCCCTGGATGGCTGGTAAGTGAAAGCAGAGACCTGCCCCTTTTGCTCCAAAGGAAACTTTCCTCCCCATCTCTCCATGGCCTGTTAGCTCAGACAAATGCTCTGGTTCAGCTCTGTGCTGCCTTGTGTTTCTGGGTGAGGATGAGCTCTTCTCCATCTCCTGCTGCCATCTGGGAAAACATTTCTCACTGAGCCAGTTTTATTGGAGTGACTTTCCCATTTCTCCATGGCTTTGCCACAGTTTTAGTGCCTTTGCAATACAGACGCGGGGCACAGAGGATGCCATCAGAGCAGAAACCTTGTTCTCTGCCAGCTCCAGCTCAGGCCAGCTCCTGCCCAGTGGGTAGCTCTACTGCTATAAATGAGCAGATGCCAGTGCCATGCAGCAGGGTCTTGCTGGGACCATTGCAGGTGGTTCTCCTGTGGCAATTGCTCTGACAATGCATCTGGAGGTAGGAAATCACCTTGTGGACCCAAGCAAGAATAAGGAAAGAAGGTGGCTTTGGCCTGAAAGGTTTTGGTATTTGTACACTTAGGCCTTGCTTTGTCTTGGAGTGGAAAGCAAACGTTTTGAGCTCTAGAAAAGTGATGGAACAGGAACCTCTATGATTCTATGACTAGTGCAGGGTAGTCCCTTCTGCTGTGCCTGCCCTCCCTCAAGCCTGCTGGGCAAGCAAGAAACTCCCTCTGTGGAGCAGTTAATTTGAAATCATATCATGAGCAGAGAACGTTCCCTGCTGCTGTGCTGCTGCTTCTCTCCCAGCTCTTCCACAGGAATTAGGCACTCTGAGTAGAGTCCCATGGGCTGCTCACTTCACGCTTGCCTTGATTTCCTACAACTAAATTAGCCCCAAAGAAATCATAATGGAATCAGCAGATTGCTAGCTCTCTCTTTTCCTTTACAGAAGACTGTCCCTTTCCAACACGAAGCACAGCAAGCCCCAACTGGATCCCTATTCTGGCCTGCAGAGATGAGGAGAGAAACAGAGCAAGGCCCTAGCTCTCTCCAGAGCTAAACTGCAAAGCCACTGCTTCACCAAGGCCTTTCAAGCCAAGCCATCTCCCAGCAGAGTCCCTGTCTCTTCAGTCAGGGCTGGAAATAGTGACAGGTATGGAAAATCCATTACACACAACTAATTAACCCTCCATGCAGTGCTGCCAGCTCCATAAGAGCTTCCTCAGCTGCTGGGAGACCATGGGGGCACTCCTGGGAGTGAGCAGACACAGGTGGTGCTGGCATGTGTCTGGAAACAGCCCAGTACTGAGGAAGAGGCTGAACTTTCTGCTTGTCTGGACCCTCTTCCTGAGTGCAGACCTCTCCCCAAGCACTGCAGCCTCTCTGGGGTTATCAGGCTGCCCACTGTCTGCCTCACAGCAGTCCCACTACTTGCTGGGGTCTTGGGCTCCATGATTTGAAGCCAGTGGCAGCAGAGTGGGGAGACAGCCTGTTTTCCTGAGGCAGAAATGTAATGTTATGTTAAAACTGCCTTTTTCTCCCAAAAGGACCTTAAGTATTTGCCAGGTCATTATGAGGCCAGGGGAGAATCTGGATGGATCAGGAGGAACCTATAAGGCATTAGTGAGATAGAGGAGAAGGGACCAGTTGCTGCCTGTATTGGCACTGGGGACCAGCATGTTAACGGTGGGAAGGGAGAGATGTTGGCCAAAGGCTCCAACAAAACCCCATCATCAGATGCAAGCTGCCAGGGACTTTTTGCTGTCCATCCTCTGGCAGCTGAAGCAGCACATGTTATTGGGCAGCCCCTATGTGCCCATACTGAGCCCATGGGCTGTGTCCATACTCAACACTGCATGATTTTTCTGCATGGTGCCTGGAGAGCATGGAACAGGCAGGAAGCAGAGGAGGCACAGGTTGCTGCTAAGTAAACCAGAAAGGAAAGGATCAATGTTTCTGGTGTCTAGGCAAACGTTGAGCTAAGCCAAGCTCTTGAATGTTCCAATGTCCATTTCCTTCTTAAAGGATGTTTCTGAGGGCACCTTTCTGGGGAAAGAAATCAGCCATGTGGTCAGTAGGGCCAGCTCTGTCTTTGCTAGTGTTAGATAAAGGCAGAGGCATGCTTGAGGAGGAGCAACTGGACAGGAAGCTTGTCACAGGCATCTCCTGACATATTCTTCCAGCACTCTCACTTCCCTGCTGACTTTAATTCTGAAAAACAAGTTGGGTTGTAGCCACTGGGGCCAAACCTGTTAGTCTTGTGTTGCCCATTACAGCATAGACAGGTGTAGCATACACAATGGAGAAGAGACCAACCACTGCTTCTTTTCTTGAGGAGCCTCCTGTTGGAAATGAAGGACATGGGTTCCCACCACAGCTTATGTTTCACCAGTAACTTCTCCTGATGTTGAAATTGCCTTGTCTCTCTTAATCATGCAGGGCTTATTTTCCCACACTGGAAAATGAATTCAGCACCACTGGCAAAGCTAGGGGCTGGGAAGTTTTAATTACTGTTTGTGCAGTGCTTTGGGGCTCTGGAGTGAATGGTGCTGGAGGCCTGGGAAGGGTTGAGTTATACATTGGCAGTTACTTAAATTTCATTATATGTGTGAGCTCTCTGGTCCCATCAGCAGCTCCTTCCTGATACCTAGATTCAGGAGGATTTCCTAACACAAGTAGTAGAAACAGCCCCTACCTATGGCCCTCACCACTGCATAGTGAGACAGGGACCTGCTGCAGTCCAGTGTCCACCTCCAGACAAAATAATCCAAACCAGCGTGTGCCCACACGCAGTTCAGAATGCTGAAGGTCTCCTCTCATAAGGCTTTTCTTATTAGAGCATCTCTTCCTCAGGCAATGCAGCCACATCCTGCATTAACCTTCTTGGCCCTCCCCATGCTCAGAACAACGCCTTCTTAATTATAATCCATCAAATTCCTCTCTCCTCTACCTGGAGAAAAAAAAAAGAAATGAGATTTGAGGACAAGGAACAAAAGTGAAGGCGTAAGTCTCTTCCTGGGAAAGGAAATCTACCGAGCGCCCTGCTGGGAGCCTGCTTTGCCTAAAGCCCAGCACAATGCAGTAAGAAGTTAAGGCTCTTAGCGGGCGAGCAGTGCAAGCGCCCTGCTAAGCAGGTCTCGGGGCTCCGTGGCCAGGGCTCTGCGCTGCACCCAGCTCGCTGCGCTTTGCACAACGCAGCCATTGTGGCCCCACTGCTCTGCCTTAGGCATCCTGCGCTTGCCAGTGAAGGCTGCAGAGAGGGTGAGCTGTTCAGCAGCCACTCGCAGGTCAGAGCCAGTGCTTCGGGACATGATTTTGTAGAGGAGAGGAATGTTCCAATGCCAGCAAAACCCTGGGAAAAGGAGACATTAGCTACTGATTAGCATGCATGTCCATGTGTGTACAGCTGTAGGCCTGTGCAGTGACATGGGGCTTAGGCCGATGGTACTATGAAATCAGTGAGAGCACACGATGAGCTCGACCTAAAACATCATTTCCTTTTCTCATCACATTTGTGTTGGTAGCACACTCGTTTTTTCTAACAGCTCAATACCCAACTGATTACTGCAATGGGCAAAACTGGACTAACTTTAAATTTGCCAAAGCTGCTGAAATGCGAAAGCTTTCCCAAAAGATGGGATCTCCCTTTCTGACCAGCTGTCACCCAGTGCTTTCTCCTGAGTGCTGGTTCCCTGCAACAGTGGACAGCCCCTCGCTGCCTGTGCCAGGCATAGCTGGCAGAGCAGGATAGCCCAGGGAAGACTCTCCGGGGTGAGGACAAAGCCCATGTTGTGACAGTGCTGCAGTCACCACCCAAAGAGTGACACTGCCAGCACTAATTCTGATGTGTCCCTGTCGGCCTGGAGCAGACAGAAGGCAGGAAGAAGTTCACAAAGCCTTTGTGACCCTGACGCTGAGGTCAAGAGGGTTAATGCCAGGTAGGTTAATGGTTTCTAATGGTTTAACTCAACCCATGACACTTCTGCAAGGTGGCTGATAGGTTGAGATCTGGTAGCTTTCTTGGAGTAGTTGTTTAGGTTCCATGGGTTACCATGGCCATGTCACTGAAATCAGGTAAGGAACATTTCCACCAGTCCTTTCTGCAGCGCCAGAGCGTGTCAGGGTGTGACAGTGCCAGCCCAGCCACATGCTGGGGAAGCATAGAAAGGCACAGGGCTACTAATCATAGAATCAAGCAGATTGGAAGAGACCTCCAAGATCATCCAGTCCAACCTATCAACCAGCCCTGCCCAATCATTTAGACCATGGCACTGAGTGCCTCATCCCTTCAGCACTCCCCCACTGATGAGCAGGTGTCAGAGGAACATGTTTTGGGGTTCGTTCAGTCTGGTGTAACTGCTATTCTGTCTCTTTCAGGATATCTTTCTCTGCACAACCACCTGACCTCTTGCAGCAGAAAAGAAACAGCTGCATGGATCCAGGTGCTGCCCACTACTGGGCTTCTAACACAAGCACTCAGGAGCAGTGAAGAAAGTGCTGAGACCCAAATTTCACCTTTAAATTAACCCCTTTTCTTAGACATGGGCCCAGAGTTGGCCCTAAAAAGGAGAATCCAGCTCAAAGCAACTCCCAAGGAAGCAAAGACATTTAATGCTGAGGAACATGAGGAGAGATTAAATGTGAAGCCACAATCCCAGCTTTCAGGAGGAAAGTCTCCTGCCCTCTATGCCTGCAAACCCAGGGGAAATTGCTATCTGTCCCACCATGCTGAGGTGTTCAACAGTCTCTTGGATTGTGGTTCTGTTTAGGTTGGCTGCTGCTGATCCCAGCCTGTCTTTGGCACATAGAGACTTCTAACCTCTGGAGAGGAGTCAGCGTGGCCAGCCAGAGCAGGAGAGCTCCAGCCTGTTGTAGACTCCACAGCTGCTGAGGACACTGCCACAATTCATTCTTGTCTCTAATCAAGGCACAGGTTGTAAACATGGTAGAGAAGCAGACCATGTCCTAGCCCAGCTTGGTTGCCTGCCTCAAGGTCCTTGTTGCCCGGAGTTTGGAATTCACCTCTTTTTCCATTACCTCTAAGCAGTAATGGTGAATGTTGCAGTAACATTTCCTAAAAATGAAGCTGTCAGCAGAGCCAGCACACAGGTGAGTCTGTGCATCTCTGGCTCTGAGCATTCTATAAGCTGGGAGGAGAAATGCTAGAAGAGCTTATGACTTTAAAGGTACTCTGAGAAGCTCCCTTACTGCACGTGGACCAGCCCTCACCAGCATCACCTGGAGACAGGATGGCTGAGGACTCTCTTCCTTGTCTCCAAAAACCAACTCTCTCCAAACCCGATGCATCTGTCTGATACTTTGTTTGATAAATAACTGTACCTGAAATAAAAGCAGCACAACTGTGTGACCATGCTGAGGTGCCTGTAGTGTGGCAGTGCCTAGGCTGGTTACTGCTCCATCGCTGATGTTCCGCTCTAGCTTTCGCGGGAAGGAAGTCAGAGATCACAGGGATGTTGGGCAAGGCTTTGGTGTGCCAGTATGCATCAATCTGCTCCACTTCACAACAGCCTTCATGTCATCAGGTGGCTTTTGATGGAAAACTCAGGAGCTGTCTCGACAGCAGCACAGGAGAGAAATCAGAGCAAGTGCTTTTTGCAGCCTGTTGGGAATGAGTGGTTGAGCTGGGTTGTAGAAATCATAAAATTAACTCCTGCTTGCAGTTCATGCAATGTTAAATCACTCCAATGCAGGTTTTGAGGCATGACCCTACTTGGCATCCTTTCTTGCCTTCCTCAGGCCCCAAACTGTCCCTATCAGAATCCCTGGCTAGATCCTTTACAGGAAGCAGCGACAAGGATGGGAGCTTCTCCCCAGAAGCTGAGGACAGATGCTCAGGGGGTTAAAGCACTGGTGTAACCTGCATTAACCCATTCTCTGGAACTTGTGTCTAAGTTGGCAGCTCTGATGGATGTGCTGCATGATTACAGAGACCAGTACAGAAACAAGGCATCTGAGGACATCAGGAGGACAGTGAGAGCCTTGTCATGCAGCCTGTCTCACAGCAAGTGTCTATTAATAAGCTGTGCCTCTGCTTCCTGCAGGTGTTTGCAGTGTGCTTGCTCCCTGTTAGCTTTGAAAGCCACAGCGCCGTTCTGACACAGCCAGACCTTTGCTTCCAGTGGTGCAGTTGGCACCACAAGTGCATTTGGCTGGGGATGTGTGTTGGTGAACACCTATCTCACTGTGGGAAATGAACAGGATTTCCCTCTGAAGATGATCTTTGTCTCCAGGTGAGCAGTTTCAGCCTGTCCTCTGGAGCCTCTCTGCTGTGGAGAGGGTGGCTGGCTTTAATGCTGGCAGCATCTGTCCGGCCCAGGAGGTCATCTCCCTGCTTTGTGGGCTGTCCCAGGAGAACAGGGAAGGTGGAAAGTCTCTTGGAAAGCGATCTTTGAAGGCTGCCAATGTGTGGGCACCCCCTGAAAACTCTGCAAGGTGGCTGGTTTCTTATCTTTGCCCAGGACAGAGCCCCTCGTGTCATGCCAACACTTCAGCAAATGAATTGAAACTGGCATTGCTGCAAAACAGGACCAGTTGACAACTGGAATTAGCCCAGCCTATGAGTTAGGTTGGGCTGGAAAAGTAAGGGAGAAAGCATTTTCTGCCCAGGGAAACAATGGGGAAGTGAAATGGAAACTGGGACCTCTGAGTTTCTCCACCCTTCTCCAAGGACAGCAGTGGTGTGCAGAGGGCAGTTCTCAAAATCCAGTATCTATTGCAATTGAGTTGCACCTTCTGAGAAGTAAAAGTCTTCTTGCTGTTAGATGTGCAGCTCCTGCTGGAGCGACTTCCTGCTCTTCAGGAAGGAGTCATTGATAAGGAGCTATTTATGGAGAAGTTAGTCTAGGTATTTGCATCACTAGTACGAGACAAGGCAGCACCACAACCTTCCTGCAGTGGTTGGCACACAGAGGAGGTCAGGAGCTTCAAGGTCCTGTGAGAGGTAAGAACATGTCTGGCTCAGCATTGCTGGTTTGCAGCAGCAGAACCCAGTTTGCATCAGTTGAAGGAAGAGCCATGCAGAAAGCCACAAGAATTTGTCGTTCTGGTCAGGCCCCTGGATTTTGTCGGGATTTTTTCAATGCCTCACCACGATTTAAATTCCCAGTGGGTCGTCGTGGCTTTCTGCAAGGCCAGCTGCGATTGGGAAGATGCAGCTAAGTTGGCAAGTGGCGTTGCCCTGAAGCTTGGAAGCAATTAGCCCACCTCAGCTGCAGGAACATGGTTAGCTGGCAGCACCTCGCCCCTCCTGGTAAATTAGGTGACTGCACAGTGGCTTAGTCACCCCAGAGAAGTAAATGGTTCACAACTTGCCGAGGCAAATTCCTCCCAGCTTTAATTAGCTGTGAGATACTGGAGTGCCCAAAGCTCTCTCCCTGCCTGTGTTTACATTCAGTGCACCAATCCAGTTTGGACTCAAGTCTCCAAATATTTGCACTTAGCAAATACTGCTAATTTTTGCCATTCCAGCTCTCTCTGCAATTAGCTGGAAAACACAGATTGATATTCTCAGTCCTTTTAAAATGGTAAGACAGATCAGGACCAATGCTTAGATCTTAACACTTCAGCAGGAGAGTCAAATCTGCTCATCCAGCTTCTCCTCTGCTGTATGCTGATCCACTGTCATTCCCAAAAAGAAGTGGCAGGAGGAGAGGCCTCTGGCACCCTGAGGATGGAGCTACCGTGTAGCAGGAGCTGTTCATCTAAATGAAGGGGCTTTGCTCTGTGATGTTTAAAGCACCTCTTGTACAATGGGTTGTAGGTTGTGTGTCCCTGTGTGGTGCTTGCTTTCACTGGTCTGTGACAGGTAGAGCTGGCTTGAGGGGAGGCTGCTGTGATTTTGACCACCTGAATTGTTACCCCTGCCATGTCCCAGTGCAAGCTGGGGTATAGGATTAGTCCTTGGAGAGAAACCTAAACCAGCCCAGGCTGGGCAGTGCTGAGGCTGATTCAGTGTTGCTGTGACTTGGAGATGAAGTACTCTCCTCCTGGATGGCATATGCAGATCTGTCTGGAAATGGAGCACCTCTACTCAGCTTGTGCTGTTTGAGGAAACTCTCACCTTTCCACACCTCCTTCCCTCCCATCACATTTCTCTTACTGACATGACAATAGCTGGGGAACTGAGGTGTTTTCAAGTGAGCCTCCACAATTCTGATGGTGGTATGAATGTTCCCAGTCCAGTCAGCTCACACTTGCCAGCACAAGACTTAGCACTTCTTATCCAACAGCAAATGCACTGAAAATCTTGAAAGCAATCTGCACCTTACCCTGGGTGGTGCTGAGCAGCTTTCAGGATGCAGTGATGCATGCTGCTGGTTGCACAGGGCACTTCTGGCAGTTAAGCACTTCTCTTTAATTTGCAGTAACAAAGCACACCAAATCCGTGTCCCACGCAGGGTGCTGAAGGCAAGCCTCACTTTCGTACCAAGGTGTACAAGCTCGATTTAAAGATCTCAGGTCTGCTGACCCTTCAGCTTTGTTACACAACCTTTCCTATAGGTGCAGAATGGATGTGAGGCAGCCTGCCTGAGTTCTGCTGGCAGCAGAGCTCTGCAGGAATGGATGGGTCTGAACAGGCATGGCACTAAGCTCTTAACAGCTTCCAGCTGAGGGTGACTCGTTCTGTGTTCCAGAGGCACTGGCCTGGACCTGGCTGCTGAGAGACAGCAGATAAGGACTGCAACACTTGTCTGCATGACAGCTGGTAATGATCATGGCAGGGATTGCCAGAAACACTGGATGGCACACAGTGGCCATGGCAGTGGCAGTGGAGCTCTCACTGTGGCAGCTCTGCCTTGGCACCAGCGAAGGGGCCCTGGGATGGCAAGTGGACAGTTTGGATCAGTGGCAGGGGAGGGGAAGGACCTGTGTATGTCCAACAAATGACACTGTTCTCCTCAAGCTAAAATGAAGCTCAGAGTAACATTTTATTCCTCCTACCCAAACTCAGCATGCAGGAACCTTCAGCACTGGGATGTTATCCTTTGCCAAGCCTTTGCACAGCTTGGTTTTAGTGGAAAGTAAGCCCAGGCCCTGAGACATCTGTGCTGAAGACAGGATGCTTGGTGATGGCTGAGCTTGTAGGTTTAAGACAACATAAGCAGGTGGCAAGAAGAGCAAAATCACAGCCACATGGCTTTCTCACTGCATTATAGCAGCATGAAAGAAAACGGGTAGGAACAGGAGGAGGGGATGAAGAGGTGACCCTGATGACAGAAGAGCAAAGGTCTGACCCTGCTAACACAGTTCATCATGGTGAACTGTATCTGATTCTCCATCCAGCATTAGGTTCAGCACCTTTGTGGGAGGTGCTGCCCAGCTTTTGCCCAGCCAGGTGCTCCCATGATGGTCAAGCTTAGCTACTCGTTTTATGCTGCACCTTGGAAAGGTGTTTGCTGCCTTTGGCGTGGGTTGGGTACTCAGGAATTGAGAGGGTTTTTTTCTTCTGTGATTATCAGAGTGGTTGAAAGGCACAAGGGCTGTGGTATCCGGCATTTTGTCTCACATCTCTCTCTGGCCTGTAAGACTGAGAAGCCAAAAAGGGAGAAGAGGATTGTATTGACCCCTTCTCCCAACATGGGCTAGCAGAAGCAAAAAGATAAATCACATTGCAGCACTCAACTCCTGGCTTTACAGAAATCCCTGTGCATTACAAGTGCCTTTGCATATTTTATAGCACTTTACAAAGCAATGCAGCTAATCTGGAAGTTAGCTTGTTTGGAGAAGCACAAAACATGTGCAGTCATAAAAATGCCTTGTTTGATGCCAAGCTCTTACATTTGCTAGTGTCTGAAAGGCAATCACCAGCACACATCCAAAGAGTTTGGCTTGACTTCCTCCAGCTCCTTGTAGCTGGTGAGAATAAAAACACTAGCACAGCATCCTGAGAATGTGTGCTGTGTTTTTGCCACGGGGTACAGATGTTTCAACAGCAGAGGCACCCTTTCTCCAAGGGCTCACCTTTAGAAGAGGAGCAGCACACTTTCGTGTAGTAGGGGGAGAAAAGGTAACCTGATTAAAAAGGACAGAGATAAGCAAAGCAGTGCCGAAAGGTTGGAGGAGTAATTGTTCTGGAGCAATTGGCACCCCTCTGACAAGGAAATGTGGCTTGTGGAGGTTTGAGGCTGCAAAAACACTGTCCCAAATCTCTTGAGAGCTCGTGAGGGGCTGGATATTCATAAGGTTTCTCTTCTCCATCTGGCTTTTATCACTACAAAATGTGGGGGTTTGTTATTTTTGGCAAAGCTCTTGCTCTGCCTGTTTTGATCAGGTGGTTCAGCAGTTAGCAGCAGTACCTACAAGGCATGCATGTGTGCACACACAAAGACCCAGTGTGGTCACATACACCCTCTTCCCATAGGAAACCAGGCTAAAAACGTGGCTTCTTGACTCAGTGTTCAGTCTTTAAGGGCTGTTCCCAAGTCTCCTTCCTCTCTTCATTTGTGCTTTTGATGTGTTTGGTTGTTGGAGGGAAGAGGGAGGCAGAGAAGCATTGAGGTTAATGGCAAAGGCTGCTGGTTTTCTCCAAAGGTTTTGCTCTTCCCTAATACAGGTGTTGGCTGCATCATCTTGGCCCCTCTCGTGTTGCAAAGGACAGCTTGGCCAAGCTGTTGTCCTCTTCAGGAAAGGTCCCAGCCATCAAAAGCAAGGCACCTTCTGACAGGTAAGGGGATCAGACATGCTGTGTGTCCAGGTCCAGCCAAGAGGGCAGCTGTGTGCCCACATGGTGGTGGCAGCCTGTTAGGCTCATGGAGAGGACAGGCTGATCTGGCAGTAGCAGTTGGTGCATTTCCTGACTGTAACCTAGTTAAAGGGAAGGCTGAAATCTGTTGCAGGAGCAAGCAGCCAGGAGCGTTGGATGCTGGTGAAAGAAGGAGCATGATTCAACCACCTGAAGGCATCTCCCTGTAGGAGAATTACCTTCCCTATAAAGCAGCAGGCATTGCTCTTAAGTGTTGTCAAGCTTAAATCGGTTCCCTAGGTGACATCCTGGTAAGTGGATTTCCCAATTAAGCACACCCCGATTAAGTGGGATGTGCTGTAATTACAGAGTGCTCACACTAGGAGCGAATCAGAGCCGTCTGCAGCAGAAGGGCTGGGTTGAAGCTCTTCCCTTGTCTGGAGTGGGTTGTGCCAAGGCATTTCTGTAACCATGAAAGTGGGCAGGCAGGAGATGGGATTTTGTAACCACCCCCACCATGCCAGTCGGCATGTTCCCTGAAGAAGGAAGATTCACAGATTGCATCGAGTTGGAAGGGACCCTCAAAGCTCATCTTGTTCAACCCTTCTGCAGTGGGCAAGGATGCTGAAGCAGGTCCTGGTGCCACAGCTTTAAACCCTTAGATATGGGAGCAAATTCCTGTTGAGTTTCCACTCCCATGTCTAGTTCATAATCCACAGGATGAAGCCTTTGTTCCTGGCAGAGGAAATGCCCATGAGCAGAGATGCCGTAGGACTCTGCGCAGAGAAGCAGTGGCTCTTCCTGTGGAGGCAGAGGCTGTCAGATGGTGCTGCCGCCTGTCAGGCAGACGTTGCAGCCCTTCGGGCTAAATTCCCTTTGCCAGCCCAAGAGAGATGGGGTTTCATTCATGGCTCCCTGTCCCTCTGGCTGCTTCTCTGAAGGCATCCCACCCCCGGAATGAAGCCTTATGGTCCTGTAGACAGACTAGGGCTACCTTAGCCCCTACCTGTAACGCTTTGCGTTTCTCAGCTGCCATTGGAACATCATGAGGAAGAAGTGGGTCCTTTGTTGTCTTAGTGAAAGGAGGAACTGCGTGTTTACTGCCTTGGATGGGTCAGAGTTTTTTAGCCAGATGGGGATGTGAAATCTGACTGGAGACCCTCTGTGAATTAAGTCCTCAAGGCAACGCTGAAATGCTGAGGATGAGATATTAAGTGTAGAAATGATGCAAAGGGAGGCGAAATCTATGCCAGGAGTAGGGCATGGCATAGAAATATGGCCACTTTGGGACAGGACTCTAGACCTGAGTGTGGACACTCAGACCAGGCCAGACTCCAGATTAGAGCCTGTCTGCTGCAGGATCCTTCACTCCCATTTGGCTAAGAGGTGACATCAGTACAGTGCACAACACCTACCCTGCAGGCTCCAGGTTCCCTCGTCCAGGCTGGCTGGTGAACGTCTTTTGTGGCTGTGGGGCTTTTGTGCCTACATACACGGTGGGTAAAAAGCTCCTACACACGCCTGTGTTCTTCTTTGTCAGGGTTGCAGGGTGGGGAGCAGGAGGCTCTTCAGCTTCCAGAGGTGTGAGACGTTAGGGACGACAGAAGACAGGACTTTGAGCTGTGAGAGATGTTGCAGCAGGGGTTGGTAGGAGAGGCTGATGAGCTGCTCCTGCCTTTGCGAGGTGAGCCGGGCGTGCACCAAGTGTCTGTGGCCCATGCAGGCGCAGACTGATCTGCGCTCTCTGGCTGGGCTGATCCCACAGCACCTGCAGAAGGCTCGCTGCTGATAGCCTACCCCACTGCAGCACCTCCAACCCCTCGTTGTTGCCTCCTATCCTCCTGCCGAGTCCATCCGTCTCCCACCCCGGCAGCTTTCCCCCGGCCGGGCTGTGGCGTTCCCACGACGCTCGTACCTGCTCCCGGCGCTGTGCAGCGCATGTGTGCGCAGTGCCTGCGCGGCCGTGCCGCCCCAAGGGCCTGCTTCTTCCACCGATGGGTTTGCAGTGCCACCCGCTGGCAGAGCTTCCCCGGCAGCTCCCAGCTCCCCAGTGCTCTGCAGCTTTTCCTGGCCACAGGCAGTGCTCCAGAAATGAAATACTGGAAGGATGGCTCTGCTGGGTGCGATTCATAGAGCATGTCCCATGCATAGGTGCTGGTCTGGGACACCTGGAAACCTTCCAGCATCCTTTCCAGTGTATCTCAGTGCATGCTGAGCCCGAGCTGCAAGGTCACTGCTTTGGCAGAGTCCCGGGTGTCAGCTTAGGCCACATTTAAGGCAGCTCATACTGCTGCCTCACTCCAGTGGGCTGTCCAGCCCCCCATCCTGCCTGCAGTGTGGCAGGGCCAGCAACAGCAATGTGGATTCCCATCCCAATTTGGTTTATGTAGGTTCTGCATTCACATTTTCCTACACAGGGTAAGGTACAAACTCCTGACTGATACCAAAACCCACAAAGGGCATAAGGAACATCCATTTCAGCTGGAGTGCTGAAGATGCAGGCTTGGAGACTTGTGCAGGTGAGGATGCTCTGGGGCCACTTGATTTAACAGCCAGTGAGATCTCTCCAAATTTGCCTTGTCACTTTGACCCCATTTATAGTCTAGTTTCTGGTCCCAGCTTAGTGCCTGATGCAAACCCAGTTGAGAAATGAGAGAAGAGACAGCGAAGAGGCAGAGCAGGACAGTTCTCAAGGTCTGTGCTTAGTGAGCTGCTGTGCATAGCAGACAGGTGCCAGGCAGAGGACGTCAGGTGCCTCCCAGAGGAGGCAGCCGAAATCGGCTCAGCCCAGACACGATGCTCGTGTTGGGGCAGCAGCTGCACACACGGACCACCAGCAACGTTCTCCCCAACCTCCTCTTCATAGGCCGTGAGTGCTTGTTTAAAATAAAGCCTGACAAAGGGCACGCTGGGGGTGCCTGGTGCTGGAGTACTGTCTGCTGAAAAGTATGAGAAGGCACTGGAGGGGAGCCTGGCACAGCCTCCCAGATGACAGTAATTAAAGGCTTCTGCACTCAGGGCTGGGAGCCGCTCCTCTTGCAAATTGGCCTTGATTGAAGAGGAAGAGAATGGTTAGGCTGAAGGGGAGTGATGGGGGTGGCAGGCAAAACCACAGAGGTAAGTCTCAATTTGTCTTCTGATTTTTTTTTCCTCCTCTTCTTCTCTCCCAGGCTGTGTCCATTTGTGAAGGGAACAGCTTCCAGCTCCACACAGCCTGGGCTGGCTCTGCCCAAACTGCCTGAGGTAGGTGCTTGGCTGAAAAGGAGCCACTGAGCACTGGCTCTGCTTGCACAGCCCCAGAGCATCACCCACTGCTTCCTGCAGCTGGTCTGCTTCCAGAAAGCTCTCCAGGCCAGATGGCCCCAGGGTCACCCATCCCTTCTCAGACCTGGCATGGCCTGGGCTACACCTCTAGCTCTCTGCAGGGGCTATATGCCCTATAAACCCCAGGGCTTACAGCTTTTCCCCCTGTTTTAATACTAGGAAGAGAATACTGACACCTTGTTTGGTCCAGGTTTTATCACGTTGTTTATTTTAAACTGCTGGTTTTGAAGAAGTTGTCTGAATGTATTTGAGTTTAGTGCTAAGCCTGGCATCAGCATGAGTGGTTACTGTGGGATAGCTGATAGCATTACACAAACATGCTGCCTTCCTTTCCTAAAGCTTTGTGCCTTAGCAACAAAGACATCCTGGTTCTGGCTGCCCTGGCTGGGGTCCTCCATGGAGCAGTTTGTCTTGAAGTACCCTGGGAAGTCACTGCAATGTGAGCATGGATGCTACATCCAAACCCAGGGCCAAGGAACTAGTCCAAAATTCAGCTGAGAGCCTCTGATCCTGGAGTCCAGAGCATCAACGGTCAGGTAAAGCAATTCAGCTTGAGTTATGGTGGTCCTGTTGTGGAGGGCAGCTATATAAATGTTCTTTATTCAAGCAGCTGTGAAAACCCCAGCAGAGAGCTTTTGAGCAGCCAGCCTCACTTGAGGAAGCTGCTGACCCAGGCTGCAAATGGATCCACATTGTCCCATCCTGCAGCCACCAAAGCCAGTGGCCAAACTCCCTGCAGGCAGACAGGAGGCAGGTTTGGTGCCCTATATTTGCTGCTTGTTAACATTTGGATGAGATATGCAGTGTGCTTAGTCCAGTGCAGCAACTGTGTTTGTCACAGAGCAGCGACTCTGCAGGGTCACCATGCAATTCAGTGAGGCTTAGGAAACATGCAGGCTGTTGCCCAGGCAGGGCTGCAAAACTCTGTCAGGGACAAAAAACCAAACAAACATGCTGGGTCAGAGTGAAACCTGTGTTTGAATAAAAAGGATGGTACCACTGGTGAAAGGACAAAGATGAGTTTTGTGCCAGCTGGGGCGAGGCACAATGCCCCACCATCCCTGTGTGCCATGTCTTAGCCCCTTCCCCAAGGCAGAGTGGGAGATGCTCTGCCTGGCTGAGCTCCAGCTCCTGCAGTAGCACTCAGCCACCTTAAATCCTCCCTGACCTTTCAGAGGGCAAGCTGCTTGTTGGAGGGAGCAGGGTAAGTGAAAAGGAAAGCCAAACAATTTGCTTCTAGCACCTGCCAGCAATGGAGGCAGTTACTGCATGAGCAAGGTTTGCAGCACTGGTGTGCTCAGCACAGCAGTGTCTGTGTACCTCACACAGAGGGGAGGGAGGTGATTCTCCCCCTCTACTCCACTCTGGTGAAACCCCACCTGGAGGCATTTGGGTTTGGTCCTGAGTCTACTCTGTTACTGAGGGAGCAGCAGCACCTCATGGCTCCCTCCCATTGGCCCAGTTCTCATCACCCTGAATCCCAGTCATGGTCAGGCTGGCTGGTGGGTTCAGCTGATTGCACTCCAGGACAGCACACCAAAACCTCCAGAAGATTGTTTTGCATTTCCATGTGCTTCTCTCTTGCTGCCTGAATGCCCTGTGGCACACTTGGCTTGTGAGAGCTTCCCTGGGGCTCAGAGGGTTGGGCTGCACAGGGCAGGCAAAGGGGATCCTTAACACCCCCAGTGCCAAAAGGCACCTTTGTGGTGCTGCTGCTCATTTCTCCTGGTTATGCACCAGTGTGATGAGACAGCAGATGACAGAGGTTAGGAAAAGGCCTGGGATGGCTGGGATGTCGTTGCCATGGAAATCAGGCAGTGTCTGGAATAGCAAGAACTAGATCAACTCAAAAAGTAATGATCTGTCACATTGATTAAGGGGGAGTCAGAGGGACTTTGGTTGGGGAAAGCCTGATGCTCTGAGCAGTATGAATCCATATGCCACCTCTCCCTGTTTGCCTCCCCCTAAAGGGCCCTGTCAACAGCAAATAATCGGATTCGTTTTGACCAGGGCTTTCTCCAGGGAGTTCTGAGGCAGTTCCTGCCCATCAGCTGTGCTGCACAGCTCTGCCATCCCAGGATGAAAGGCACCGAGGCAATGCAATATTCATTCACTTCCTCTTCCCTCCTTCATTCATTTCTTCACTCAGCTGCTTCATTCACATTTCCCTGGCACTTTAATGAGCAGTGCTTAGCCTCTGCAGTCCTGCAGAGCCTTCCCCTGGTACATTCTTCACTGCAGATGGCTGACTGCAGGCTTATTTATTTTGCAGGGCAAAGCTTGGCACAGCTGAAGCAGGGGTGCATTGTGCCCAGCTGGCACATGGATCTTTAAACCCCAAGCATATCCTCCCAGGTTCTGCTATTCTGTCTTTCACATCTTGATGATTTCTGTGTTTTGTGGTAGCCAGCTCCTGTCCAATTCATGGAAGCCCATCACAGTGCTAACACTTGTGTCTGTAGCAGCCCTCCTGGGGCAGAGGCTTGGCAAGAGATGGCAAGTGGCTTCACTGGGGAAGCAGGAGGGAGCTGAGTGTGAAATGGGCTTTATTGGAGTGTTGGTGTCAGGCACTTGCTGCTGAGCCAGAGCCACAAGAATTAATATCCTTAGGCCTATGCTGCCATCCACCTGCCCTTGCCACACTGGTGTCCTTTGTGGTGCTTGAGGAGCATAGGGTGATTTCTGCTTTTCTCTGCCTGCACTCCTGCTCTCAGAGACCAATTCAGCAGGAGATGGCAGGTGCCAGCTGTGTGTGAACTCCAGGTTTGGGTCAGGGATTAGAAGCTTGGGCAGTGACAGGTCACAAGCCACATGCAGGAGCAAGAGACACACACAAGCCCCTGAATTTAGGGATTTTCATCAAATGGGCATGGCTCATTCCTCCCATCACCTCCATGTGGACAGTCACAGGGTATAGGTGTGTGGAACAAGCACCTCAGTATTTCAGTGCCCTTTTTGAACCACTCCAGAGCAGTTTGGAGTTTTGATCCCCACCAGTATGCAGACATTTCTCTTGAAGAAATTGAAATGGCTGGATAGTGGCTGGGTAGGAATTCAAGAAAGATTAAAAGGAGAAAGCTAATTTTCCTGCCCATGATCTCACCAGTGGGAAAGGATCCTTTCCTTCCCCAGCCCAAAGCCCACCTCTGCAGCACACGTGGGCGAGCTGTGCTCTGTGGCTCTGCAAAGAGCTAAATGCGTTCCTAAGCCAAAGGAGCAAACAGAAAACATCCGCTCCCTGTACGATGCAGAAAGCTTTCTCCTTTGTGCCCTGCTTTTTATCAAGTATCTGCTGCCATTGCTGTTACTCACTGGGTTATTACCTCTGAGTGGCTACTTCCACCAGCCTGAGCTGGTTTATTGTCTGCTCGCAGCAATTATGGATTGGGATAATTCCCACCGTGCTGTTTCATTGTGGAAGGATCCACTGTGCTCTGCAGCTAAGGTAACTTGAGGTGATTTCTGCTGCTGAGTTACCCATAAAGCTAATAAGGAGTGGGTTGGCTGGTGCCCCATGGTATGCTGAGACAGAAGGATCAGTAGAGGCTGAACCCAGGCGCGCTCACAGCATGAGAGGCGTGTTCAAAGGACAGTCTGTTCAGTGATGCAGGGGCTGTGGCTAGGTTCACCTCCCTTCGCTGACTGACAAGATGCTGGCCAACACATCATCCCTCTAGATGTGCTGGACCCTGTTGCTGTGTGTGCAGAGGACAGGAGAATTCCTGCAAGAGGACTTGCAGTCCTGGTGGAAGACACTCACTGTCTTGTTTTGGTCCCTTGCCCTGTGCTGCAAACACAAGATGAGGAAAGCGTTCCTCGATCCCCTTAGGAACTGCCTCACCTTGTTGGCTGTAAAGGGGAAATAAGATGAAAATGCTTCTCTAGAGTTTGAAATGGAGAGCTTCTCCTAGGCCTCACACATCTGCAGAGATCAGAGCCTCAGTGCCACCATGGTACCTCTTTGAACTGTGGGGAGTTTCACCCCAGGCAGGAACATACACCTGGATTCACGGTCGAGTGCTCAGCTTGCAGGTTCCAAAAGTACCTGGTTATTTTTATTCCTTTGATACATGATCTACTGTCAAAATAACTTCTTTCTTTCTTTCTTTCTCTCTCACCTCCTGGGAATCCCAAACAAACCTGCCACAGGCAATAGCATTTATCAGTGAGGCACTGCCAAACCCCACCAGCTGACCCTGCGCAGAAGAGGTCAGGTCATTCCTTGCAGAGCCCTGCTTGGTGCAGGGCTTCTGAAGACGTGAGGGGTTCGTCCTGCTGGAGGATCTGTGTGTTTTGCAATCCAGATACTCAGGTTAGTGATGCTGTGCTTGCTCCTTCACTTGCTAATACATAAATACAAGTGAGGCTGTGACAAACATGTTTTCCCAAAGTTAGTAACTCAAGCATTAGGAAGCCATGATTTTTATTTGTCTTTAATAGTCCACAATGAGGACAGATCAGCACAAAACTATAATGCCATCACATGCTACCAAAATCCTCCATGCTAAGACTCCATCCAAGTTCAGCACAAGAGGGTGGTGAGACCCTGGAATGGGTTGCCCAGGGAGGTGGTCAAAGCCCCATCCCTGAAGGTGTTTAAAGCCAGGCTGAATGAAGCTCTAGACAGCCTGATCTACTATGAGATGCCCCTGCCCATGGCAAGGGGATTGGAACTAGATGATCCTTGTGGTCCCTTCCAACCCTGACTGATTCTCTGATTCTAAGTATCAACGAGCTTGTCTAAGGAGGCTTGATGATAAGAAGTATCTTTTCTTGCTGGCTTAGAAACTGTAACTAGCAGGGTTGAGTTTCTGGTTTCTTTGAGGTTTTTTCCTGCACTGTGGCATTGTTCAATTTAGTTACTTCATTATTAAGCTTGGGGCCCACTGAGGTCCCTAGATGTCTGGACTGTACCTAAGAGAGAAGTCCTGCTGGACTCACTTTACCAGACCTCCTCTTGGGTTTGCTGCTAAGGAGACACTCTGGGCTAGGTCAATATTTGCCCATTTCCCATTATTATCCCATGCAGAGCATGGCTTCATGTTTGCTCTGCTATGTAAACCTGGCCCATCCAAACTCTGCAAGAAATGGCTGGTTCAGACTGATCTGAGAGGACACAACGATTTCAACCTTGTCCTGCCATAGACTGGAACCTGGGAAATGTTATTTGGTGGTGCAGGAGACAGTAGGAAGCCACCTCTCTCCTGCTACTTTCTGCTCTGCCTCTGGTTCAGGGTCTGGAAATCCACCCTAAATTTTCACAGCAATCTTCCTTGTGTCCTCTCTTGTTGTTGTCTTGCTGTTGTTGTCCAATCTGAGTTCCCAGAGCAAAGGGAAATGGTGGTAATTTGCAGAACTTACTGGCCATGGCATCACACTGATGGCATCCAGGGACCTGGAAGACAACCCTGCCAGGACCAGGCAACAACTCAAGTTGTGATGTTGTCCCTACTGCCTCCTTTTCCCATCAGCTATGTGAGAAAACCTTTTTATTCCTACACAAGAGATTGCCTGAATCTAACTTTTGCAGCTGCTCTTGCTGTCCCAGAGCACATTCAGGTATGAGTTGTCCGTGCTCATTTTCTCCATAGGTAACTCAGCACCTGAGTGGCTCACTGGCACCCAGGATGACCTGGGAGACATATGGAGGCCAAAATCTACCTGCCAGCTGTAGATGGGGTCCATCTGCTTCAATGCAGTAACATCTGAGGTCCAGAAAGGCTCCCAGCTGTGGCATGCTGGCAGGTCACTTGAGATCTCCATCAGAGTGCAAGATAGCAAAAGTCTCCAGAGACTACTTCTACACAAGGTTGGTGTCTTTCTTCTCTTACCTTTTTGGCCCTTGACCTGCTCATTCAGCTTTTGTCCCTGGCTCCTGAAGCAGCCTTGGGATTGAGCACATTGTGTGTGCAGGTACCTCCTGAGTGCCCATCTGCGTCCGTGGATGTAGTCCTGCTAGGACCAATGGCATTTGTAAACATGTGTGCTTTGTGGGGAAATACCCTGTCCAACTGCAGGGCTGCTTTGTGCTCCCTCATGTTCCTGAGCTCGGCTCACTAGCCCTGGCCCCTGAGACAGCTCTGCTGAAAGCGAATCTGTCAGTCCTCACTGCACAGGGAATATTTTAAGGGTCTGAAAACAAAGTTTATTATAGCAAAGCTGCCAAAAGTATAACCACTGCCACGCTAAAATATCCTCTGCCTCCTACGTTTGTAATGTGGGAGTCTTTTATATCCTCTTTACTGCTGCTGAACCATACATTTGTCTTGGCAGCAGATGTACACAGACTGGGACCTATTTCAGTGTCATGCAAAAGTGCTCTTAGGTTAAAAGATATATTAGATCTTACTGGAAAGCTTGAAATTAACTGCATGATGATGCTGTATGAAGAAAAAGAATAAGCAATTTGATTGAGTTATGATTTTACCCACATGGCTTGGAGGTTTCAACCATGTTAACATCTCCAAAGGTCTCCATTTGCCAAATTAACCATTGAACTTTGGGCAGCTAGTTGGAGTCAGGAAAAGGAGACCTAGTTTAGCTGTTTTCAGAAAAGCTCTGCCTCCTTCAGCACTGCATAGGAGTAACTCAAAGGAAGGCAGCCAACACTTAGCCCCTGCTCCAGACATCGCTGGCCAGCACGAAGGCTTCGTGGAGGGCATCCTCTTCTTTTGCTCTCAGGCACAGTGGCAAGGGAAGACTCAGCTGGTCCCTGCAAAGCTCTGCTGTGGTTGTTATTAATACCAAGCTCATAAATGTTAGTGCTTCAGCAGTCAGATTCCTCCGTGGTGCTGACAGACCTCTTGCAGCTCCCAGTTTTAAGCAGTGGCACCAAATGTGTCCTCGGATGGCCCAGGATTTCCTTGGGTGTTTGGCAGCAGCAGCAAAGAGTTAACAATGAAAAAAAATATGTGTAGGTTTAGGGGAAGGACTACTTTTTTAGTATGTTTTTTGTTTCACATTTGAGCTCTTGGCACAGCATCCCCCGCCTCTAATCACACCTTTTAACTGCACTTTAAATCAAAACCTGCAATGCTGGACCAGTTGGAACCAGTTTCTATTAAGCTGCTTGATCTGCAACTGAGCAGACTTGCTGTCACCACGCCAGTCCCCTGCCTGTGCCTCCACATAATGAGGCTCTCGTGGAAGCCGCTGCTGCCTGCTCCGTGCAGGGGGATCCATGAGATACTGGTCAGGATATGTCCTTCTTGCTCCTGCCTTCTCCTCTTATCACACCCTCCCACCCCCTCCTCAAGCACCTGGATGGTGAAGCTCAGCTGGCAGCTGCACCAGTATGGGGAGAAGGCTCTTGCTAGACTGTGGAGAACAGCTTCAAAGCTTTGGCCATTTCACAGGGTAAAAGAACAAATTAAAATATGTTAAAAAAAGAAGATTTCCAGGTTAAAGCAACCCTGCAGTTTTGTTCCTCACTGCAGTTTGCCTGAACATTACCCCTTGAAGATGTCAGTTGATGGTTTTGCTACTCAGGGCACTGTGCAGCCCTGAGTGGGCTGCAGTTGCCTTCCATGCAAGATGAGATCTGGTCTGTGCCATGGTGCATGGTGGCTCTGACAGACCATGGGCTGGAGCTACAACTCAGTTGCCTGGGCCCTGTTTTGCCCTCTGCTAGCATTCATAAGGGAGCTGATCTCCTGATCTGTGGACTCTAAAAGTAAGTCACTGTTTGTTCCTTATGTGAGGCACCACTGATGAGCAATAGGAAGGAAATATTCTCGGCCCTGTCGTCCTCTCCATTGCTGCTCCCGGCCCCGCAGTGTACCCATAGCAGGAGGACAGAGGGAAGCAATGGCTCAGCATCCAGTGTGGCATTGCTGGCCACCTCCTTTAGCAACTTTCTGCAGCCATTTTGAAGATGGACTAAAGCAGGAACCACAGCATGCAGGGGTGTAAGTCCAAGCCAGGCTCTGAAGCCAGAGGTGTTTTAAAGTGGAACTGCAGCTGTGTCAGGGAAGCGGTGCCATTGCTGGCCTTCCCTGCTCTGGTTTTTATAATCAATCATCTAAAAAGCACTGTTTTGTGTGGGAGGTTTGGATGAAATCATTGAGGACTTATTCTACTAATGGGATTTTTTTTTTCTTCCCCTTCATGTGTCACTGAACAGCATGAGACTGCTGCAGACTCTGAACTCTCAATCCCCGTTTGTGGACTCTGAGCTCCTGATGTTGCCCTCTTCAGTAATAGGTAAGATTGTGTGGATTGGTGTCTGAAGCAAGCTGTATGATGAGTGGAAAGAAATGTAGCTCTGGAGCCAGCTTACTGCTTGAGACAAGGCTGCAGCAGGCCACAGTGTCTGGCTCTCCCAGCAGATGGCTGCTGTGAAATAACCCAAGAGGTCTTGGTTAAAAATAATTGAGTTAATTAATTGAGCAGCTGCAGCATGGCTACTTTCTCTGTGTCTCTGGGCTCTTGGTCCTCCTCTCCTTCAGTGCCCAGCTTCAGTGCCATTGAAGCTGGGTATTAGTAGTGCTGGCTCTCTGGAGCAGAGGTTGTCACCCTCAATGTACCATTGGCTCTGAAAAACCCATTGCTGGTGCCTGAGCTTCTTCTGGGATTGAGGACTTTTAGACCTTGTGACAACATTTTCTAGATGCAGAGAACTGAGGGAAAGAAATATCCTGGAGAGTTTCTATGTTAGTACTGGCAGAGGGATAGCTGTGATCCCAGGGTGGGGATGTGGTGCTGTGTGGCACCTGTAATGTGGCAGGCTGGGTGCAGTGCTCTTCAGGCTCCTCAAAATAATGTCAGCTTACCTCTTCACTTTCAGTTTGTTATACACAGCAGGTCAGGTCAGGTCCTGCTCTGGAAGTCACATAGCTGATGGAAAAGATGCTGCTGAAGCATGAAAGGTTTTTTGGGGTTGAATTTTTTTTCCAGCCACCTGTTCAGCAAAGAATAAGCTTTTATTTTCTTAGCCATCACTTTTCACAGCATGTGCCAAGCTAACAATGGCTTGGTATCCCTCCAAGGCTGTAAAATAAGCTCATTCATCCTTTCTCTCTATTTGTTGCAGGGAGAACAAAACAAACAAACAAAAAAGCCCCCCCCCCCCACACACACACAAAGAAGAAATCTACTGAGCTACTGTTTGCTTTCCAGACAGAGCCTGTGGCATGGCACCAGCAGCTGAGCACTGCTCTGGGTCAAACATGAAGGCAACGCACTGTTTGTGTTCACTCAGCTACATGGATGCAGAGGGAGGGAGAAGGCAGGAATGTCAGTGGGAGCCTCTTGTGGGCTTCTCTGCGCCAAGGGGAGCCTCCCTCCCCCTGCCTTTGCTGCAGCTCTGTAATTTCCAGCAGGATGATGCTAACCGCAGATGATGCAGGGAGCCGGCTGGGTTTCAGCCCATGGCCACCTTCCCATTGAGTCAGGGCTGAATCACCACCCTGTGCGGAGTGCAAAGGGCCAGGCTGCTGCTGGAGATGCTCTCTGGGGGGTGGTGTGGTAGCTCAGTCTGCATCAACAGTGGGGAAGGATGGGGGATGCTGTCACTCGGCATGTGGCCTGATGCTGTGTGGTACTGAGATGCAGCAGAGGCTGGGGGGAAGATAGCAAAGTGGTAACTTTGTCTTTGGGGAGAGGCAGCAAGCGAGTCACCTGATTCCCTGGGAAAGGGCTTGATGGAGAAATTTGGGTGCTAACCCAAAACTTCTTGTTGGTGAGAGGAGGCTGGTGGGGGCAGTATGTCAAGCTGGTTGTGAGACAGTGGCAGCAGAACTGAAAAGAGCTTCACCTGCCAGGAGCAAAATGCTAGAGAAAGTATATCCAAGCATCTGGAAAATCTTTGGGGATATTCTGTTAGAGCTGTTTCAACATGTGGCCACCCTGGAGAGCTGCAGCAGCTGCAGCTGTGGGCAGAGAGGGGCACACATTGGCGTAAGACCTGATCCACTTTCAGCTTAGAACAGTGCTCATGAACAGCCACTCAAATTCTGCTGGCCTGTCTTAGCTGACAATCAAATCTGCCCCCAAATTAGCCAAATTTATGAGCACTTGGACTGAGGCACTTAATATAAGGATGTCTTCTCACTTGTAAGGTGTCTTTCCTTGGCCACAAGCTCTATCTGCATTGCTTCCCACCAGAGACTTTGCTGATGGTTTTAAATTTTCTAGAGGAAAAGGAGGTTGTGGGTGCTTAAAACATAGGACAAGCCTGGAGAAGAAGTGGTCTTGAGAGCAATTGAGCTAGACTGAACTGGAAGGTCAGGATTAACCTTCACCCAGCAGCTTTCCCCATTTCCATGGATGTTCCAAGATACACTAGCTCCCATTGTCATGGCAGCTGTCTTGAAGATCTTGAACCATCATGCTGTAACCTTCCACTCATTTCTTTCCAGGTTTTAGGAGATACTTCATCTTGGCTAGTCTGGGCTAGCCCATGAGCACGTCCTACTGACTTCACCAGCAAGCAGGTCTGGCCTGGAGGTGCACTCCAAAAGCAGGATTCAAAGCCAAGGAGGAGGAAGATCTGAGGAAGGGAAGGAGTGGAGCAGACATCCCTCTCATCGTTCCAGTAAGTTTAGGACCTTTTATTTGGTGTGTTTTACTGGTCCAAAAGCAGAGGAGCCATCCATACAGATTAATTGCTCCCAAATTCTCCCACTGCAGCATGACTGGCAGGAATGCCAGCAGCTGGAAGACTGAAATAGCAGCTACCATTGTTTAGGCCCCACTGATTTATCCTGTGGTTTTGCCATGTCCTTTAATCTCCAGTAAATAATCCCTCACTTCCTTGTGGTCTTTCTAATTCCACGCTCTGTATCGGTGCTTCCTGTAAACAGTGGAGCTGGTGGCCCAGGCACAGCCACCACCGTGTAATTGAGGCTCTCCCCTGCCACCCAAAGGGCATGTGACAAAGCTGTTTTGCAGGCTAGATGTGGCCATGTCCAAGAGCTGAATAATGAGAACGCCTTGATTCTCTCCACCCAGGCAGAGGTCAGAGCTGGCTCTGCTGAGACTGATGAACAGCACAGCTGTAAAACCTGCACATGTGAGAGCAGCAGGTCCTGTCACCCAACAAGTTGCACCGTCTGGCCTCCAGCAGCCATGATTAGGTCAGTGCCTGAAAGCAAAATTGGGCTAAATTATGGGCAGTGAGGTCCCTCCAGCACACAAATGCACTGGTACTTGTTCTCCCATGCGGGAGCTGTGACCTGTGCAGAAAATGTCACCAGATCTTGTTCAGCCCTTAATTGCCTTAATTTTAGACCATGTCTCCGGTCTAAAATTTTGAGTAGAGTCTTAAAATCAAAGACCCAAGATCCTCCTGATGTTTGCTGCCCCACAGGCTTGATCCTTTGCATTCTTGTAAGTAAAAGGCCCCCAGATCTTCTGGGGCACTCTGACACCAAGGGAGGCTGAGAAAGCATTTTTCCAGTCAAAATACCCTCAACTGCTTTATGTAGCCATAAAATTTAGGTATCAGATACCCATCCCCAGCCAAAGGGAATTTACTTTCCCTGAGTGAGTTTGTGTTAAACCAATGGCTGATCAAAGAGGGTTGTGACAAGAGTTGGGCTGTGCTTTTTTGGGTGGCACAGCTGTTCCTCCTGCCTGAAAGCTCATCTCTCTGGGTTTCTGTTGACTGGTGGATCCCTGCCCAGACACCTGAGCATCCAACAATCTGTTTCTGCAAGAACATCTTTACTCCAAACATATCTTAGGCTATAACTTGTGCTTCTCCTGGCCATCTTTGTGCACGTGGTCTCTGCCCATGCCTGACTGGAAGGTGATGGTGTGAGTGTACCTATGGAGGTGTTTGTGGAGATGGACAGGTGCAATCCTGCCAGCCCTACCCATATTTACAACTGACAACAATAATGCTTGTACATTTACACATCTATGGGAGGGGTCCTAGAACCAGACCCTTCACATGCTCCTTCCTAGCATAGCTACTTCCATAAATGTCCAGGTTTTGACCCTTTTGCTATCCCAAGTCAATCCCAATTTATTTAGTTTCTTTTCATAAGCCCCCCACAGCCAAGCTGTGGCAGCTTAAGGGAAACCTGCTCAGCCTGTCAGTATTAACATCTCAGCTATCAGAGCCCTGGCTCCTTCTGTATGTGTCGGTTGGCACTCCAAGGTGAATTTTCAGAGCTGAAGCATAAGCAAGGACTCAGTTTAGCTTGGCATTGGGAGTGCTGAAAAAAAATGCCAGGAGGGAAAGGCCAACCTCCGTTTGTGTCATTTAGTGTCACTTAACACCTGTCACCTTGTTCAGAATGGGATGGTCAAGAGCTGAGCTTTTCCATTGGGTGCTGGCAACTCTGCTGTAGCTCACTGTGCTGCCTATGTCTTAGGGCAGGTGGCCAAGGCACAGAGATGCCTGCAGTGGGTGTCCTGCTCTGTGTGTCTGGTGCTGACTAAAGGAAGCTGGAGGGCTGATGTGAGGAGCAGGTGGGAGGTTTGGGCTGCTGGCTGCCCAGAATGGCCGAATGCCTGCGGAAGCAATCCTGGATTGATCAGACAGGGGTAGATCATTTCCTTACCCCTCAGAGGACTGGGAATTTCTGGTTTTTAACATGACCACCCTTCTCTTGTGAAATGGATGCCACATTAGCACCAGACTGAGCTGTCGGCTGAAACACAGCCTTATGCAAAACTGGACTGAAGACTCTTACAAGCTGTTAGATGGTTTGGTGAATCCTCCCAAAAGCATCCCAGGCGTGGACAAAATGCCCCCATTCTGTACGTATTTATGCCTGCTATCACAGATCTCACCAGCCTCAGGCTGACCACGTGCCCCCACTGCTCCTTTTCTCCTGATGGTGAGGATGTGAGAAACCTTGAGGGCAGAAAGGTTTTGCCCAGGCAGCAGCAGGAGCCCCTGAGACATGAAGCCAGTAATCCTTGCCTGGAGCTGCTCCTTTTGGCTCCAGGCACTGCTGAGTCTGCTGGTGGAGAAAAACCACTGTGCTGGATCAAACCACTGTCAGAGGAGACTTCACAAAAGTGAATAGCTGGTGGTCAAGAAGAATTGCCAGACTCCTGCTTCTCAGTAACTAATAAAAGTGCCTTTTTAACACAATTAATGCAACGTCTTGCTAAAGCCCGAAGGAAACTGGAATTGAGAGATTTGTATTTTGACAGACTCTGTGGAAAACTTCTGTTCAGACTGGTAGGAATGGAACCAATAAATTTCTGATGAACCCTTCTGAATTCAGCCTTCAAGATAATAGATAGGCTGTTCTGACTGCGGATAAATAAACTCTGTTTTGGTAAGCGTTTAAAGACCTTCGGGATGACGAAGTGGAACATACTTCAAGTCTCCAAACATGGGAAGTGGCTTCTGAGTCAATGCCCTCCCATGCCAGGGCTCGTATTTTAGACTGAGCTCACTCTTTTGTGACTTGCTGACAGGTTTTTTGTTGTACTTTGAATTAAAGAAAGGGAAAAGGTCCCAGACTGAAAATAGCAGTGAAACATTCCTCAGCTGGCCAACCTGTTCTTCAAGAAAACTTCCCAGGAAGCATAAAGCTCCAGCTGCAGCCCAAAAATGCTAGCTGAAATGGCATCTTGGGTACTGACTGGAATGGGGAAAATAAGTATTTTGGGTGACAAAAGCCCTTTCCTGAGCAGTGTTCACCTCCTCCTCGTCTTGTGGTAAAGGTGACATCTGAGGAAGGAAGATTTGATTCCCACCAGGAACCTCTCAGAGGATGGACTCTCAGAGTGGAAAAGGTGGGAGCCACTCACTACCTTTTTGCCTCCCTCTCTCATAAAGAACAAGCCTGCTTGCAATTCCTGCCCTCCCTGGCAGTGGCTGCAGCCGTCCCAAAGCCAGATGCTTCAAAGGCTGGATCAGAGCTCGTGGCCTTCTAGAAAAGCAGGGCAGGTCTCTGCATTTGAGGACTTAGTTCTGGAAATGAAACCAAACCAGATGCAACCAGGACCACGGGTGGTGAGCAATGCTGACATGCTAGCACTGAGCTCTGTTTGCTTTGCTCTCCTGCATATCTCCCGGCTGATGGGAACTGCAGGGTGTGCTGGACAGAGGCTAGCAGGATGTGCTCTACTGGAAACGAACACAAAGTCACACTTCTGGAGGGAAAAGAAGACAAGTTACATATAGAGGGTGAAGCCCAGACCAGGATAATGGGCCCTGAATAGATGTGGGTGCCTGAAGTGCACATGGTTAAAGGATGGTCCTGGTACAAGGCTGCTGAAGCAACCTGCCTCAGGGGCAAACACCAGTGTGATGGCCTTGTTGCTCAGGCTCAGAGAAGAGGCACTAGAATCTTTCGAGGCTGGCTCAAGAAGCTCTGTCTCTTTGGTTTCTTGAAGAGAAAGAGAAGGGAGAGCAGGCCAGGACTTGTGATGTACAAAGGTGGTGGAAATGGGGGAGTAACAGGACTTAGCAGGCAAAGTCTTACAAGAGGGGTGCTCACTGAATCCAGCCTGGGAAAAAGGCTCTGTTATTTAGAGCCATTAATCAGGGAAGTAACTTAGAAAAGCTTGTGCTGATCTTCCACTGCTGGGAGTATTTTGACCAAGGTTGATCCCTCCTCTCCGGAGCAGATGCTCCAATTTGTGTGGAAATAAATTCAGGGCTGAGCTGCCCCAGGGAGGATCTTGGATGGCTGCAGCAACCCACCTTGTCTTCAAGTCTGGATTAGGGAAAGGCAAGTTGTCCTCACCAAGGGGCCGAGGGGGAGCAGCAGAGGGTCTTGAGAATATGGTAAGGCTTTGACTCACAGGCAGAATATTACCCAGGAGCAGGAAGAGGCAGCAGCATCTCTCTCGATCACAGTGGGCTGCCCTGCTCCTCTGTTGCTGCCTCTGCTGCACCTCCTGGGCTCTGACTGCTGGGAGGAGAGTATGTGGGGCAGGGGTTTCTAGCAGGGAAAAGAAAATAATCTGCTTGCAAGTAACCAGCTCACACTCTGGCTGGCTGCAGGAAACGTGCTACTGCTGCCAGAGACACCACAGTTGCTACAGCAACTGCAAAGCAGATTCACTACCAGCCTCCTGCTGCCACACTCCACACCTCAAAATAAGGCAGAGCCAGGAAGGTGGTGATGGGCAGAGAAACCAACTGGTAAAGAGGACCTTTTGCAGTCAGGACCAGTGCTGCTAAATGCTCTGCTCCCATCCTGTCAGTACTGACAAGAACTTGGTTTCCAGGTGAATATTTGTTCACCAGAGCTGCCACCCAGGCATGGCCTTGCAGAGCACACACCTGCCCCAGCCTGCCTTCCCAATTCAAGTGTCTCCTCTATGGGCATCCACAAGAAAGCAGGGCTGGGTCAGACCCTCAGTGCTTGTTCGGCTGCTGGAGCTGTCAGGACAGGGAAGCAATGCTGGAGATGAAGCAGGGAGCACCACAGCAAGGAGTGGGCAAAGGAGACTAAACCGGAGCTGTGCTTTGCCTGCACCTGCCTTCTCACTGCTGTTTAAACCAGTCTCTCCCTGCTTCCCAGCACTGTTTTTCCCTGCCGTGGTAAAAGTGCCTGGTTTCCCCCAGTGCTCCTCTCAAACACTTAATGCCAGGAGGAAGGGCTGTTTCAAGGAATGCTTCAGTGCTTCCACCAGAAAGGAAGGTTCTTCAGGTGGCAAAAAAAAAAGCTCTAGCTGTAATTTTTCAGTATCCTGCAGCTATTGCAGTGGTGGCAGCACGATGCAGGGCAGGGGGAAAGAAGTGTTTTGAATGTCTGGAGAGGGTAAGGGCTCTTGGGGTCTGTCCTGCATCCTCCTCCCAAGTCTTTCACTGTGGCTTGTTTTCTTATGCTGAAACACCTGAAAAAGGCTTCAGGTTTGGAGCTTTAGTGGAAAATTCTTGATGATCACCTGCCTTTAGATCTTAGCTGGGCACTGTCCTCCCCACCAATTCTGGTCATGTCAGGTTTGCCAAGGGCACAGCAGAGATTTAAAGGCATCCACCTGCCAGAAACTTGTTAAGAATTTATTGAAGTTCCTGAAGTGGTTTGAAAAGCCTGGGTAAAATCATTGTGGAAGGAAATGTGTTATAATCCCAGCCAAGTCATAAATCAGGCCATCCTTAATACAAATTACTGCCTCAGATGAGGCTGATAGAGAAGGGAAGGGCAATGCTGCAACTTTGTTCAGCAGTCCCATTTCCCAAAGCCTCCACCCCTGTGGGGACCAGCTCTGTTACTGCTGGTGCTTGGACCAAGCTTGTGTCTGTGCAGACACCCCACACCTATGCACCAGGGGCTGGAATGCCATCAGGGCTAGTGGAAGTGTTGCCACTCCCTAATTGTCTCCCAGTTTACCCACAGGGCAGCTGGTGTCAGGCTGAAATCAGTGGCCTTAAGCACCATTTCCAGAAGCACAGGCACAGAGTGGGCACAGACACTGCTGGAAACAGTAAGATGTCCCAGTACAGCACACATGATGGTCTGTGCCAGACTGGGGCTCAGAGCAGCACAGTCAAAAACCATATACAAAGTGCATTAAAATGCAGGTTTTCTTAATGGGAACTGTGGCCAGCAGGTCAAGGGAGGTAATTCTGCTGCTCTGCTCTGGTGAGATCTCACCTGCAATTCTGGGTCTAGCCCTGAAGTCCTTAGGACAGGAAGGATGTGGACCTGTTGGAGCAGATCCTGAGAAGGCCACAAAAATGATCAGAGAGCTGGAACACCTCTCCCTTGAAGAAAGCTGAGAGAATTGGTGTTCAGCCTGGAGAGGAGAAGACTCCAGAGAGACCTTACTGCAGCCTTTCGGTACTTAAAGGGGGCTTACATGAAAGATGGGAACATTCTTTAGCAGCACCTGTTGTGACAGGACAAAGGGTTATGGTTTGAAACTAGAAGAGGGGAGATTTAGACCAGATATAAGATTTTTTTTGCACTGAGGGTAGTGAAACACTGGCACAGGTTACTCGGAGAAGTGGTAGATTCCTCATCCTTGGAAACATTCAAGGTCAGGCTGGGTGGGGCTCTAAGCAACCCAAGCTAATTGAAGATGTGCCTGCTTAATGCAGCGGGTTGGACTGGGTGACCTTTAAAGGTCCCTTCCAACCTGAAGCACTCTATGATTCCATAATTCTAGAAATTGGGAGCTCTGCAACAAACATATTTGCCAGTCCCAGCCCCTTCCCTCTGGCAGTTTCAGAGCTGGAGTCCTGGATGCTCCATCCTATCTCTCTCCTGGGTATTACTGGGCTTCTGTCTCTTGACTTCAGATCCCTGGGTTAGAGGTGCAGGAGCTGAAGGCTGGGCTGGGGGCCCTGGTACTCTGCCTGTTACTCTGCCTCTGGCAGGACAGGCAGCCCTTTTCCAAGGTTTGGAAAGGCTTCCCATGCAAGCTCCTCCTAAACCCCACCAGCCAGGCTGCCATGCAGTGCAGGGCACACAGCACCAAACAGGATGAAGCCCTGCTTATCTCCTTCCCCCTACCCAACTCTCTGCTCAAGCAATAACCTACTTTCTTTCCTTGGCAGAAAGAACATCCTGGATTATGTTGCTGCAAATGAAAGGTTTCAGTCATGATATCAGATGAGCTGCAGGTAAGCAGTGGGTTTAATGTCAGCTCTTTTGGCAGCTGCTTTATTCCCTTTCCGCTTTGCACAAACAAGCCATCTTTGTGTGGAAGTTTATTTTCCTTTTCAGCCACAGCATTTGTCAACACAGCTTCCTACTAATCCTCTCTGTGCAGATAAAGGTGAGCTGGCATCAAACCAGATCCTTCACCTCGAGGTTAAAACCAACCTGCCCACTCCAAATCCAGCAACTGGTTCATTCAGGCATTCTCCCCTCTATTGCCACCCTCTGCCACCAAGGAGAAGGGCACAAACTGCACCCATATGATGGATCCTAAATCCCAGGGTGACACTCAATCAGCCTTAGCTCAATCCTAACCAGCACCATGCAATTAAAGCACAGGTTCAAAACCCCAGTCCCAGGAGGGTCTGGGGTGGCTTAGTGCCTTTCTGCCCTCATTAGGAAAACTGGGACATCACCCACAAACTGTAGTCTGGGGCACAGGCAGGGAAGGAGGCATTTTGAACCGCTTTGGCTGCCTCCGTTCTTTACACGTTCATTCTCTTCTTGGCCTCACAAGGCTCTCAGACCAAAGCATCTAAATATCATGTGATTTTGTATTAATAAGATAACCACAAATCCCTCTAGATCGAAGCCTGACATGGGGCCAGGCTGCACACTCTGTGGGTTGGCAGGATGGGACCCTGCCCAGGGTTCTCCACTGCCCTCAGTTTGGCCAGCAAAGGCAGGAGATGGGGCTGGCTGTGCCAAGCAGAGCAGCACTCTTGTTCTCAGCCTCGCACCCAGCTGCTTCCCTTCCCTGCCTTAAGCCTCATGGTTTGGACGACTAACTTGCAGCCTCATTAACTGCTTCATTTCTGCTAATTTGCACTATCTCACCTACCAACGATATCACAAACCTCTCCAGCAATTGTGAAGGCAACTCTAGCTGAAATGCCTTTGCTGCTGAGCTGAAGAGCACCAGGGCTCATTTTACTGCTTAGAAATCTGGACAGAATCAAGCAGATCGATGAATAATCCATCCAAAAAAATCATAGCAGAGGTGCTGTGTCACTGGGTACCACACTGGCCTGACTTCAAGTGGCAAACCCTAATGAGAAATCAAAATGAAAGGGCCCTGCCCAGCATGAGTTGGGTGCCGTATGGTTGGAGTCCTGGGAAGCAGCCACTTTGTGCAAGAGCAGCTCTGTCCCTCACACCTGCACAGAGATACTGCATGGGTTTAGACAACCTGCGCTGGCATCGGGAGGTTTTTTCCCCGGCTCGTGGCTGTTAAACCTCAGCAGTGCTAAAACGTGCCGTGGGCTTGCAGGGAACACGTGCAGCCCGTGGGGCGAACTGCAGCCCCGACAGCTGGGGCTCCCTGTCCTTCTCGGAATAAATTCCTCCTGGACCGTGTTCCAGGGGATTGCTAGGATTTGAGGAGAGAGGAGGCGAGCTGGAAGCGTGACAGGCTCCAGGTTTATCCTTGAAAGCCCCCGTGCTGCAGAGCCTGGGGCTGCCTTTGGCAGCCTGCCCGAGGGGAGATGTGGCGGAGGCTGCCTCCTGCTGTGTCACCGATGCTGCCAGCCAGCTACGCTGCAGAGAAGTCTCCCTGTTAGCAGCGCATCAAGCTGCCCAAAAGCCGAACACCTTCCCAGGCAGGAGGTGAGGGGAAAGCTCAAAATAACTTTAGGTCCTTCCTGTGCTCCTGGCTGGAAAAGTGGCTGTGTCAGAGCTCTCCCGTAGCGTGCCTGGCCCACCTGACGGGAGAGCAGGGTGCTGGGCGCAGCCCTGCCACGCTTTTCAGCACGGGAGATGCAAAATCCAGGTCAAAAATAGCCCCATCCCAGCCTCAGCGGCACAGCTGAGAGGAACCACAAGTCCTGAGCTGTTTTGGAGTCATGTTAAATAATAAAGCAGAGAAGTGAATAAATTAGCTCGGCATCTATTTAGGTCAGGCCTCTGCGCTTCTCCCAGCCGCCTCCGTGTGCCTCCTCCCCGCAGCCATCAGCTGCTCCGCACACGCTGTGCCTGTGGATCCGCTGACTCCTTCGCAGCAGTGCGCTGCTGAGCAGGTGTCACGACGGCAGCACCGCTCCCCTCAGCTTTGGGAGCATCAGGAGAGCTTCCTTTTCCATTACTGGGGCAAAATGAGTTCTGGAACATCACATTTAAGCCACAAGCATGGGCCGAGCGCACACAGCTACTCCCTTCTAGGCATTATCCCCTGCACGCAGCCCTGCGTGAAGCCGCTGGGTCCTGCTCAATGGGCTTGCAGCTGGCCAGGAGCCACGTCGCTCTGCTCTTGCCTGCTCATCTGCTGCCAACCCAGCACTGCCTCTGAGTAGCCCTGGTCACCATCCAGCTATTTTCCATTTCCAGCTTCCAGCCACGGCAGCACCTCCACCTTGGCAACCGTATTTCCCCACCTTCCAGGTGCCCCAGGCTCAGTTTTCTGGTTGCAGTTGTCATTTGTTGATCTGGGGACATGCAGAGAGACTGACCAGACTGATTGCCACAAGGGAATTGGCTTTTAAACCTCTAAGGTCCCCTCAAAGCATTCAAATGCCACCCGAAAATTGCAACTACCATGCAGTCATAGAAATGCTTATATTTATATGTGTACCTATATTTATATCTTTACACATTTCCCAACCCTAAAAACGTTTTCCCTCTTTGATGTCCAGAACATCTCATGATTTCCAACCATCAGCAAGCTGGATAAATGCTTATCAGGAAGGAATTTTATCTGTATCGAGGGCTGCTTCATCTCAGCCCAGCTTCTGCACTGACAAAACCTAGAGGAAACACAGTAGGTCTGGTCCTCTCCAACCCTGCAGGTAGCTGGAGACAGTCTCCAGTGATGAACCCAGTCAGAAGCAGTGGACAGGGTGTAGGCAATGGAAAACGAGGTGTTACTAAGTTTGGCCAGGCTTAGCTGGCTCCTCACAGGTCCCAGCCTGTGAGTCACTGGTACGTGGGCCACCAGCACGGCCTCCCCTCTGGAGGAAGGAGCGGAGGTGGAAAAATAACAAGAGGAAACCAGTTGTTAGTAGTGCCAGCTCTGGGAAGAGTGGGAGGAGGTGGCAGGCCTGAAGAGAAAGGTCAGGGCTGAATCGCAGACTGCTGCCTGGTTTTTCCTGCTGCCTTCACGACGGGAAGCTGGTTACAGGAACATGCTCTTGGAGATTGTGCAGAGGGTCTGGGCTGATCTGAGGAATGGTCTCTGGGGCAACAAAATCCTCTGAGAGCAGCCAGGAGTGACACAACTTTTGTTTGTGGTCCCTGCTCACTCCTCTCTTCTGGTTGCTCCTCTGATTTCTGATGGGCTAAGTTTGATTACATCACTGAATGCAACGTTTTGGCCCAGTGGAAACACTGTAAAAGCAGACACACTCTGCTGCTGTACTCAGAACAAACAACTCCATCTCTCTGGTGTGGCTAAACACCAATGCAAAGCCTTTGTTCCCCAGTCTCTGCCCCATCACAGTGCTGGTGCCCAGCTGAAGCTAACCCAGAGACTCCACTCTCAATCTTTATGCTGATCCTTGGTGACAGTGGTGGCAGGGGGGATACAGACAACTAGGTTAGGAGCCAGTGACCCTGTTCCTTGTCCACAGAGGATGCAATGAAAACGCTGCTTTGGAAAATAAAAGATTGCAGCTCTCCAGGCTCTCCTGATGCCCCAGCTCTCAGAGAATCCTTGAATGGTAAGGTTTGGAAGGCTCCTCTGGAGATATCCAGTCCAACTCCGTTGTGGTGGGCCTGATAGCCCAAAACAGGCTTATACATGTCCTGGCTTGCCCAGACATGTTTTTCTGCTCTCCCTCCTTCTGTTCTGGGGAGAAGCAACTGTGGGGAAGAGGACAAAGAACCCAGAGCCACTGAGTCTGAGGACTCTGGCCTGCCCAGACTTGTTTACATCCTGTAGTAAATAAGGTACACGTGCTTGGCTTGTGCCTGCCTTGTGCAAGGCCTATCTTTTCCCAGATTTGGGTAAAGCAAGCCTATGCTTTCACCTAATATGGTTAAGCTTGGCTACCTGCCCTTCTGATTGGCTATTCTGTGTCCAAATGCCCATTAGTCTTGGACTGTATCGATAAAGGAGTTGAGCAGGTAATGTAATGTGCTCTGCCATTGTATTTGTGCCCGCTGTTGCCTGCTGCTGTTGCTTACTGCCTCTGTGCATCCTGAATTGCCTGTAAATTGCCTGCCTTGAGTTTACCAGGGACAGGCTCTAAATGCCTCCACTCTGGGCAGCCTGTTCCAGTGCTCCAGCACTCTCAAAATAGTTTCTCATTGAGTTCAAGTGAAACCTCCTGTGGTTTGATTTGCACTTGTTGCCCCTTGTCCTATCATTGGTCACCACTGAGAAGAACCCAGTCACATCCTCATGACCTCCATCTTTTACATATTTGCAAGCACTGATAAGATTCCTTCTCAGTCTTCTCTTTTCCAGGCTAGCAAGACCAAGGTCTCTCAGCCTCTCCTTGCAAGACAGATGCTCCAGTCTCCTAATCATCGTTGTGGCCTTCTGTTCTCTTGAACCGTGAAGCCCAGAACTGGACACAATACTCCAGGCACAGCCTCACCAAGGCACTAAGTGCGAGTGCACCCAGAGGAGCACGCAAGCCTCAGGTACTGTCCCCATGTCCTTGTCATGAGCCCAAGAGCACTTGCAGGGCTGTGCCATGCCAGCTCCCCACCCCATAGGGATACTAGTGGCAGTGGATCAGTCCTCCCTTTACCTCGCAAGGACTTCTGCACTCCTGAACCCTCCCATCTTACCACTGCCCCCATTTGCCACTGGTTTTCCTTACTTCCCTTTGCAAATGGACAGAGGCAGCTGTCTCCCTGCTGGCAGACCAGTGCTTTCTGTAAGGAAAAGAGGCTTTCTTCGCGTCCTTAAGAAAATGTAACAGATGTCAGGGCAAAAAGCCACCGCCAGGTAGGATGCCAGGCCAAGGGGGAAACTCCTGTGTGTCTGGCTGATACTCCCGGCAGATGTCCCTTCTCCCTGACGGGCACCAGTGCTCCATCTTTGAGCCCGAGAGTGTGATCTGTTATGCTCAGGCTCCCTCTAGTGCCTTCATCTCCTGGTGCCTCTGCTTCTCCAGGTGACTTCTTGTAATGGGTTAAGGGACTCAAAGCCTCTGTCTCTCTTCCTCTTTTTCCCAGACAGAAAACAAAACAACCAGCAAAGCTCACTTGTTATCTGTCAGGGGAAGATACTAGAGTGCAGCAAAGCAGAAACGAAAGGAGTAAGGGCTCTCAGGAAAAAGGACAAACTGTTTACACTTTGGCTTTTTACCCCTTTTAGCAAACTGATGAATGATGTAGCCTTTATCATTATTATCTGTTTTACAACCAATGATCTAATTTCTCCCATTAAAATACTCTAATTGGCCTCAAACCAGCACGTTTCTCTGGAAGTGAGATCTTGCTGAAAATGAGAGAAACACTGAAATTAAAATGCATTAGCTTGTTTTCATTCCAGTTTCAAGGATAACCTGCTCTGCCCCATTTTTGTAATAGGAAGAGCTGTTTGACAGGTGTCTGAACTTGAGGCAGAGCAGCTAACTGCTCTGCAAGCAGCCAGGCACTGACAGGAAGGTCAGTTTCCCTCTCCCATGTACTGGTACAGGGCCTTTGGTCTCTAGGCTATTTTTCCCAGTCTGTATTATTTTAGGCAACCCACTTGTGCCTCTCATCTTAAAATAAAGGCAACGCCATAAAAAGGTGGCAGTATTTTTCCATTCTACCACAGTGCAGAAAAGCCTGGGTCTCTTCTCATGTTTTAAAGGTTCCAGTTTGAAAGCACAGCAATTCTGGACTAAAATGATGCCATTTGTACAGAGAAAACACAGTGGCCTGCCTTGGGCAAGCTTGGCCTTTGGTCCTGCTTTTCCCTTTCATACTTTCCCATGGGATACATCTCAATCTGTAATCACAAATACCTCTCCATGGTGTCACTGCTGTCAGAGCTGCAGTCAGCCCTCTGGAGAAGCACAGCCAGCACTGGGGCTCTGTGTCACAAATCTTCCAGTGCTTAGGGTAGCAGCAGCTGCTTTGAGACTGGATTCTGGCCATTGGCAGCTGGATCCACTCCCCTCCAGCCTTGCCATGCCTGGTCCTGCTGCCATCAAGTGAAAACAGCCTTAGTGCACTGGTTTGGTTGGCACTTTTGCAAAGCAGCTGCACCAGGGATTGACACAGCTTCATTTGCCTATTACAGTCATCATTTTAGCATCTGAAGTGTTCAAGTCTTGGTCCTTGTACTTTGTAGGAGTGAGACTTTAAACAGGCAGGCCAGCATGGCCAAGCACAGCATGAAACCCTCCTGTACTGTGCTGTGTCTTTAGCATAGCCAGAGACAAGCAGGATGCCAGAGGTGGCGGGTGTTTGGGGGTCACTGAGGTGCTGTCAGGGTTTGAGAACAGTCATTTGCAGCCTTCCTGCAAATGCCTGCCTTCCACACAAATGAAAATGAGCAGTGTTTAAACAGTGTCTAAATCCACTGAGAAGAAAACATCTTCTCTGTAACCAATAGTATCAGAGAACGGGTTGGGTTGAGACAGACCTTAAAGATCATCTAGTGCCAATCCCCCTGCCATGGGCAGGGATGCCTTCCACTAGAGCAGGTTGGTCAATGCCCTCTCCAGGGATGCCTTCCACTAAAGCAGATTGATCAGTGCCCTCTCCAGGGATGCCTTCCACTCAAGCAGATTGATCAGTGCCCTCTCCAGGGATGCCTTCCACTCAAGCAGGTTGATCAGTGTCCTCTCCAGGGATGCCTTCCACTAGAGCAGGTTGGTCAGTGCCCTCTCCAGGGATGCCTTCCACTAAAGCAGGTTGATCAGTGCCCTCTCCAGGGATGCCTTCCACTAGAGCAGGTTGGTCAGTGCCCTCTCCAGGGATGCCTTCCACTAGAGCAGGTTGGTCAGTGCCCTCTCCAGGGATGCCTTCCACTAGAGCAGGTTGGTCAGTGCCCTCTCCAGGGATGCCTTCCACTAGAGCAGGTTGGTCAGTGCCCTCTCCAGGGATGCCTTCCACTAAAGCAGGTTGATCCATGCCCTCTCCAACATGGCCTTGTACACTTCCAGGGGCTTCATCTTGTATTTAAGTGACTCTCTAGTTCTTTAAGGGCCACATTAATCTGTTAACACGTGTGGGCAGATTTACACTTTATTTTTTCCCAACTTTTTAGCTGGAGCTGTATTAGGATGGAAAATCGTATCAACCGGTAATACACAAAATCCAAACACTGTCTGTTCCTTCAATTCCAGCACTGCCTCATCACCGAGTGAACTTCTGGGAGCTAACGGCACGTACTGCTGGACGGGCAGGTACCTTGCATCCGAATGCAGCCGCGTAAGGACTGACCCCCCTCACGTCCCGCGGTAAGGCAGCCGCCCTCCGTCTCCCTGCCGTGCCGGCCTCCGGCTCCCTGCCCTGCCGCCCCCCGGCTCCCTGCCCTGCCGCCCCCCGGCTCCCTGCCCTGCCGCCCCCCGGCTCCCTGCCCTGCCGCCCTCCGTCTCCCTGCCGTGCCGGCCTCCGGCTCCCTGCCCTGCCGCCCCCCGGCTCCCTGCCCTGCCGCCCCCCGGCTCCCTGCCCTGCCGCCCCCCGGCTCCCTGCCCTGCCGCCCCCCGGCTCCCTGCCCTGCCGCCCCGCTTGCGGCGCACAGCCCGCGGGAAGCCGTGTTGGTGAGGGGCCGTGCTCTGGGGGCACTCGTGTCGCAGCAGGGGCTGCCACCTCTCTGAGCCCGGGTGTTGCAGGGACCCTGTTGCTGCAGGTCCCTCCCTGCGCACGGGTCCGGGGCAGGAGGACCTCGCAACCGCCGAGACCGGTGCAAGGGGCGGCACAAGAGAGGGAGCGGAGAGGCTGCCGGGGGGAACCTTCTCGCTGGCGGCGCTTGTTGCACACCGGAGCGACACGGGGGTTCCGGTCCGCAACCCCATTTCCCAGCAGCCCCCGCGGCGCGCCCTTCTCTTCCGGCCCGGCGGCGGCGGTGGTGAGTGTGTGTTGGTGCAATCCGGCTCCATCCGTGCTCGGGGGGTGGCCGCGGGGACTCCCCGCGCCGGGGCCGAGCCGATCCCATCCCACCGAGTCGGGACGGGGCGAGACAAAACTTGAGGCTGTCGTGGGGCGGGAGACCGAGGGCTCGGGGTCGATAAGGCAGTCGGTCGTGGTGGGAGAGCCCAGAGAAGGCTTTGGGGGGGAGGTTGGCGTGTCCCTCTCTCTGTCCTTCTCTCTGTCCTTCTCTCTGTCCCTCTCTGACTCAGGGGTGTCTCTTTCTCCCGCAGGTACAACCATGGCCAAGTCCAAGAACCACACCACACACAACCAGTGTAAGCCGGGCTCGGCGTCCTGCGCTGATGCGGGGCATGGGCGGCTCCGAGAGGAGGTGGGGAGGGGCCGCGTCCCTTGAGGTGGCCCAGGGCTGCCCTCCACGGAGAGTTTTTAACCGGCTGCTTTGAGCTGCACAGTTACAGCAGCCGAGTCCTCTTTCTGCTTTGCGGCGAGATGAGCTCACCAGGGAAGGAGGCAGTGGCAGGGTGGAGGTTGAATGGCATGTGTGAGGAAAGGGGCTCTGCACGACTTAGGGCTTGTTTGGGCTCAGTGTGAAAATAATCTGTAAACAGAGGAGAAAACAAGTTGTAGATACTACTGAAGAGCATTCAGCCTGTGGTGACTTGCCATCCAGAAACGACCGCAAGGGAAAATAATCCTCTCTCCTCTTTTTTTCCCCAATGCTGTAAGTTAGCAGAGTTCTGTGAGAAGGTTCTGCTTGGTCTTGCCCAGTGAAGGATGATGCCCTTCAGCACTGAACACAGGAGCTTGAGCTTCTTAATAACTGAGGCCTTTTGTTATGCTAGTGGTGCATTATTAATGAAGAGCCTGAGATCCTTGGATGAGTACCTATGATGCGGAGCACACTGTGCAGAGGAATAAAACAGAAGTGCATTTAGTTTGGTTGGGAAGGGTTAGAAAATGGTCTGTGCTACTTTATTTTGGTAGGGTCAGCTGCACTTAAAAGGTTGCTAATGCAGCTACTTATTAGTAGCAGAAGTGGTAGTTAAAATTGTTTTCCTGTCTTCTATGTAGCCCGTAAGTGGCACAGAAACGGCATCAAGAAACCCAGATCCCATAGATACGAATCTCTCAAAGGGGTGAGTATTTCTGCTGATATTCCCAGGCTAAGCCACTGAGGCTTCGCTGTGAAACAAAACAAATCTATTGTTTGTGGTCTTATTTTGGCTGACGTACTCTTTGCAGACAAGGGCTTGTGTTTCAGATGGTCAGAGCTGTGGTAGTTTCTGTTTTACTTGTTTCATACCTTCCATACACCTGCATGTTTCCAAAAAGCATACCCTCATATGTTTACTTCTTTTAGTTGTTGGCCACTTTGATTTGTGCAAGTGGGTACCACAAACTGCTGCTTCCAGTGAATCAAATGTGTCAGTAGTTCTCCTCTTTGAGTCCTGCTGTGTCCTGCTCCTCTGTACTCTTCAGTACTAGTTTGCTACCTGTGTTAATCCAGAGAAATTCACTCAAAAGAGGAAAGGAGTTTGCATTTCTGGACCAAACACAGGAAAATGACAGCGGTTTGTTTTTTTCTGGAATTAGACAAGTGTGTAACAAGGAACTTTTTCCACACTTTAAAGTGGAAACACAGGACGCGTTGGCTTTGGGGAGAGTTGTGGTTCTGCTTGCTCTGTAAGTAACAGCTTTTTGGAGGTGACAGATGCTTGTCTTCAGCGTGGCTCGGCGAGGGTGCAGTGCTGCTCTCTCCTATGGGTAGCCTGGCAGTCTGAGTCTGTCTCCTTGTGTTGAGTGTGCGTGGATCCATGTTTATCAGTGGAACAGTAGCTGATGGTTCTGAGAATTGGCCCTAGCTATGACAGCATGCTCTAGCCAGCCATTAGCTGTCAAAAACTTCTGTGGTCTGGTATTTATTTCCTTCAAAGTTAAAAGCAAAGGCCCGAGGAAGTGGCCTTGCTCTTTTCCCAAGGCATGCATGTGTATGTGCTCACCTGCCAAGGCTGAGTTGTGGTACTCCAGATCTCACAGTGTGTTGTGACATGGAAATGAAATTTGCCTGGTTTACAGCTGTGCTCAGTTTGGTCTTTATTGCCATGGTTTTGGGGTTGATTGTTCATGGAAATCAAGGAAAACAGTTAAAGGATGGTTTAAAATGGCTAAAATAATTTTGTTGGTGTAATAAATCAGGTGAAAAAAGTAAATTAGCTGAAATTTGGGAATAATTGTAACAGTCTGGACAAATCTATGTTTTTACACACGTCTCTTCTACAAATTGGCTTTTATTCCCCCATGTTCCATATTAATTCCCTTTATTTTCCCTGTTTTCCTTATTAGGTCGATCCCAAGTTTCTGAGGAACATGAGATTTGCAAAGAAACACAACAAAAAGGGGCTGAAGAAGATGCAGGCCAACAATGCCAAGCAGGCTGCTCAGCAGAAAAAGGACTGATGTGGTTCATGACAGAAGCAGCAGTTTTCCTGTTGGCACGTGTGTTAATGTTTTAGTAAAAATAAAACTGGCTGTAACAGAGTCTTTGCTTCCTGGAGGAGAATGCTCCAAAAGCCTTGTTGGGTTGTATTACAGATGCCAGTCGTGCATCAAGCCTGCATGTAGTGACCAGTGTGTGGTTTTATTCGCTGGTAGATTGAACTGGCTGGAGCTAGTGGAGAAGTTTTGTGTTAATACTGTCAGCCTCTGCGTGCAGAAAGTAAAACAGCTGCTCCTCCAGTGCTGTTCTGCTCTAATTGTTGGTACAGGTCATAAGCATTTAGTAGTTAAAAGTCTGTTTTCTTGTTATGGAATAACACTATCAGAGTTACCAGGCATTGGAACAGGCTGCCCAGGGACGTGGTGGAGTCTCCAACCCTGGAGGTGTTGAAGATGTGTGGGTATGGTGCTTGGGGATGTGATTTAGTGGTAGTAGCTAGTAGTGGTGAGATTGTGAGCTTTAGGTGAGTGGTTGAACTTGATTTCAAAGGTCTTTTCCAACGTTAGCAGTTCTATGATTTTACGGTTCTAAGTGATTATTGAGTGAAACCAAGAAACAGCTTATTTCTCTTTGTACAAATTTGAAGGCATTGCTGTCTGGACTCTAGGGTGATAGTATTCAGTACAGGTAACTTGTTTTTATCGTGGCATACATGTGCAGAGTTCTCACCTCAGTGTTTATGAGTATCCCTAGTTCTGTTACAGCAAGTTAGGTTCTGCTTTGCTGTTGAGGTAAGGTGGTACTGAGTGCTAGCTGTGGTTTTGGAGGTCTTACCAGCTGGTGTTAGAAGAGTGTTGTAATAGTTAACAGAACTGCTGTGGGGATGTGTAAGGTGTTATGATTGTATCAAATAGCCATACTTTCCGTGGCTGCTGGATTTTAATAGAGGACTTTTGTTGTAATAACAAAAATAACCTACCTGACAAAACGTGCTGACTGGTGAGGTCACAGAATCACAGAGTGGAAGGGGCTGGAAGGGACCTATAGAAATTGACTCCAACCCTGAGTAGCATTCAAAAGCTGAAGGAGGTGCTATGGCAGGGGTTTGTTAACTGCTGTCCTGTAGATCAGAAGAGGGTTTTACTCTCAAAGTCCCACCAATCAGCAAAGCTGTTTCAGGAGGTGATTTTTTTTACAGGGAAACGAGTCGCCTAAGAACCGTTCCTGAAATTGCAGTTCCAGCTCTTGTCCACCCAGTGGTGCATATCCAGTGGTTGGAGCAAGGGCGGGAACTTGACAAGCGTCTGCTGGCTGCAGTAGGACAGCAAGACACCTGCTGCATGAAAAACAAAACATGTCTCAGATGAAACATCCGGTAAATGTACTTGATGTTTGGAGTTCTTTTTAAGTAGTTTATCCAATTACCAAAACAATCTTTTGGAAACAAGGTCAATACTTGGAATTTTTAGTGAGTTGAGTTGAAAAGTTTTCCCAGTTCCCACTTTTTAAGTGGTTTTGAGTGATGAAAAAAATACCACCCAGACCTAAACTAAGTATCATAAGCTTGGTTGTAAAACTTATAAACTGTGTTTTAAGTTAATATTTGCTAACTTAAAACTCATGAATGAAGGGCTCTAAAGTCAGAGGAGTCTGCAAGCCTCAGCTGTCTGATTCCTGCTGTGTGCATCTCTTGGACTGTTGTAGAGGTTGGCATTTGTCAGCTGAAAGAACTTAACTGCCACGTGAGAGCAGTGTGCTGGTCTGGGGGGATGCTGTGCTGGAGTCTGCAGTCACAGGGCTCGTACCACCAGGTAGAGTGCTAAGTACTAAAGAAAAAGGTTGTTCGGTCCACGCTGCCCTCAGGTATGTGGGAAGGTCAGGTGGCAAGAGGTTCCTTGTGGTGGTAATCCTCTCTGGAGAGGGTTTTTCTTGGCAAGTGGTCACCCAGAGTGCTTAAATCCTGCTGGCTTCAGCGGTACCCAAGTGCCTGCAGATATGGGAAGTCTCAAGTTGTGCCCTGTTCTAGTGAGTTTGTCTACAAAGGTAAGACTCTAGCTGTGGTTCAGATTAGCATGCACCTCAGCTACTTGCCCAGAGCTGCCTGGCAGCCCTCTGCAGCCTTTGCCAGGGCTGGCAGACCTGACATAGAGATGTTTTCCCTTGGGTTGCTGCTGGCATTGGAGGAGACAGAATAGCAGGTCCAGATGCCTTAAGGTCAGTCCATAGCAGCTGTGTAGAGTGACGAGAATGAAAGAAAAATTCTCTGAACAGAGGACTTGGCATTTGTCAAGCTACACCTTCACCTGTGTGCCTGTAGATCTCCACCTTGGGTCTATGTTCTGCATTTTAAATCTCTAGCACTACGTTTTTTCCATCTAAGAAGCAAGATTTCATCTCTAACCTCAGAGCACTTGTGAGAGTAGCTCACCCACAGGATGTGTTTTGAGGGAAGAGAGATGAGGGTTAGGCTGAGAAAAGGATGTTGGCATGTCAAAGAGAAGCAGAGAGGAAGATTTTGGGCTTCCTGTGGCTCCAGGCAGCTCCCCTGGCCCTGCCTTCAGAAGCAGCTTTTCATCTGTCTGCCCTTCATGCTGCCCTTCAGAGGGACAGCTTCCCAAATATGGGCTTGCTGACTTTCTGACCAAAATAGCGGCTGCGTGACAAAATGCAGCAGGGAGGAACGTAACCTTAATCCAGGCATCATTGTGTGGCAGGAGACAGGAATTTGGTGAGCTTCCACAGCAGCTCAGTGTCAGGTTTGTTGTCTGCTCCCTGCAGGCAGTGGTCTTGCTGGACACTGCCTGCATTCAGCTGAACACCTACCCGGTGACAGCTCAGTCTACAATTTCTCTGCTTTTCATAGAGGTTGCCCCAGCCTAGCTGCAAGGGAGAGTAGGTACTGGCATGACCTCATGGTGGGTCTCCATCCTCTTGTGCTTTGTTAGTCGAGTGAGGCTGAAGATCTTTTTTGGGAGGATTACGCATGCAGAGCCCAGGAGACAGACTTGGCAGCTGTGGCCCACTTGAAACTATTCCCAATATGCAGAGCTCTGTCATCTCTGACATGTTAAAACTTCAAACCTCTTAGGATTAAGTTTTTGGTATCCTGCAGGAAGGCAGCGAGCTTGAGAGCGTCTCTGCTCAGCTACTGCTGTACAGCAGACCACACATTTCACACATGCTGCTGCTGTACGTCATACTTTTGCTGCAGGTGGTTTCGCCTGGCAGTTATGAGGGCTTGGTGTCAAGTTCCAGTTCAGCTTCTGGTTTTCCCTTTGGTTAAAAAAGCCCCAAATAAACAGGGAGTAAAGGGCATGTAACCAAATACTGAACCAGCTCATTTGGCAAAGGTGAGCCATCACACTGAGAGATGAGAGCACAGAGCTGGGGAGGAGGTTGGAGCACTGTGAAACAGTGATGGGACAGAGTATTCACTGGGGACATCGATGTTCACAGTGGACATGAAAAGCAGAGATGGGTGTGTGTTGCTCTCTTCCCCTTTGCTTGAACACTAAGAGGTGGTGAAGAGCAACAAACAGAACACAAGTTCTGCTTTTCCCCAAGTTTCAAGTCTGTGGCATCTGTTTCTAGGCAGCTGGGGCCTTGTGCAGTGTAACAGTGTGTTAGGGGTTGGAAGGGACCTCACAGGTCATCAAGTCCAACCCCCCTGCCAGAGCAGGATCACCTAGGGCAGGCTGCACAGGAATGCATCCAGGTGGGTTTTGAAAGTCTCTCCAGAGAAAGAGACCCCACAGCCTCTCCAGGTAGCCTGTTCCAGTGCTCTCAATGTAGAGAAATGTCCCCTGGTGTTGAGGTGGAACCTCCTGTGTTCTAGCCTGCACCCATTGTTCACTGTCCTATGACAGGGCACTACTGAAAAGAGCCTGGCACCTTCAGCTTGACGCCCACTCCTCAGATATTTGTAGACATTAATAGGTTCCCTCTCAGCCTTCTCCAGACTAAACAGCCCCAGGTCTCTCAGCCTTTTTTCATAGGAAAGATGTACAGGTCCCAGGGTCATCCTCATAGCTCTCTTTTGGGCTCTCCAGCACATCCCTGTCTCAAGTGTTCGAAGCCTAGCTCACATTCTTTTGCTCCTGCCCTGCTGACAGTGTATGACTGGAGGCAAGATGCAGAGGTTCTATTAAGAAGTTGTGTGCAGAACGTCCTCAGATCTTTCTGCTGTCACTTAGTTCACAGCAAAGCTTTACTGAGGGCTAAAGAGAGGCCTCACATATGCTGAGGAAGATGCAGACCAGGGCAGGAATTAAATCTACAGCCATCAAAATCCAGATCATATGGCTGAGAGCTAGCTGTGTCCAGTGGCATGGGCTGCTGTCACCTGCCAGCACAGCTCCTGTCTTGGTTGGGGGGAGTTAAGAGCACACAGTTTAGGGACTGTTTTAGAGAGTAAGAAATGTTTTTTTGCCTGAGTTGTTTTTGTAAGTGCTTGTTTCACTGACTTGTTTTTTTGTCCCCAAGCAGCGCGCACAGACCTGTGTCACACTGCCTAAGGCTTTGAGCACTGGAAGTTCACTTCCCATGGAGGGAAAGCTGCACATTTGCTTGGAGTTCCATGGGCACAGGAATTCCTTTCTGTGGTTTTCTTTCACCATGAGCACTTCTCCAGGCACATCCCCTCTGTGGAGCCTTCAGCCAGGCTGATGATGTGCTGGTTGCTGTTTTTTCAGCCATCTATCCCACTTGACAGCGTGTCCTGTCATGTTACATTCCTAAAGCAGCTGTTGCTGTGCTGTAGCCAACAGTGAAACCCAGCCACGGCACCCTGCCCTGCAGCATTTGCTGTCTCACTCTGGGTGGACAGTTGAGGTATTGAGGCATACTGGTCCTGAGGCAGCTTTTGTGACTCCACACAGAGCCTACTGACCTGCTGGCATCTCTACTGTTTTGCCTTCTTTAGTCCCTTGACCAGAGGTGTGTTTGCTCTTCTAGGGACACATTTCAGCTGCTACAAGACCTCTGTCCTCTCTCCAGCCATCACCTTCCCTTTTTTACTCTCAGAAAAGAGTGGGCAGCCAGCAAGGCTGTGACTTGCTACCGCCTGTACGACTGAACCAAGGAGAGCTGAAGCACGTGGCCAAGTGCCTCTTTGTGGCCATCCTTTTCCCTGGGCCCGTGGCAGAGTCCAAGCCTCCTTCAAGCCACCAAGCTGACTGAAGGGAGTAGGAGAACTTTATTTGTTCACTCCTTCACACTCCAGTGAGCCAAAGCCTGTCAGTAAGCAATGGAGAGTATCTTGGAGGCATCTTTGTTGGGTGTCAAGATCTAGGTGAGACAGGAAGATAATGGAGCTAATGAGATGTGAGATTGGCTTGTCTGCAGGCTGGATGGAACTCACAACACCTTGGCTTGTGGCCAAAATGCAGGTATTTGCAACTCTGTGGTGGTTCCCAGGCCTGGGAACCTCAGATGTGTCCTTAGAAGCAGGTCTCAGTGGGAAATTACTTTTGCTGCTATGCTGGGGAGGTGGAAGATTATTATTTTTCATCTCTAGGCAACAGATTCACTGGAAACTAAAGACAATGATGCTCCAGAGTATTTCCTGTCACAGTATTGCTTGTGCTGACATATTTGTGTCTTTTGGCTTGTGGTGCAGCTGCAGTCCTGCTGAATCAGCAGGACCTATGGCAGTGAAGGCTTGGAACCCTTGCAGAGACCCCTCTGAAAGAATCTCCTTGCATTAGCAGTGTTCACATAATCTGGGGTTTAAGGAAGATCAGCTGCTGTAGCTGACAGGGGTTCATTGCCTGGTTTCTCTGATGCTACAAGCCCTGGCTGGGCAAGACACTTGGTGCTCGTTGTCCAGAGGGAAGACGCAGCTATGTTCTTCCAGAGAGCTGCCAGCCCCCTCAGGCCTGTTTTCCCCTCCAGCCTGTCTGGTCTGAATGGCATTTTTTCATTATTGCTGTCAGCAAGAGGCTGTGCCACATCCAGGGCAGCTGCTCAGGGTGCTACTTCTGCAGAGGGCACGGAAAGCAAAAGCTGGGCTTGGGAGGAAGGCAGAGGGCTGGTGCAGTGAGCACAGGGGCACTGGTGTGGCAGCATGCTCAGCCAGGGCTGAGGGCAGCATCCCCAGGGTTTGCACCAACACAAGCTTGCCTTGCCAATGTTTACTCTGCTTGAGTAAATGTTTGATTTTAGCAACACGACTGCAATGTATGAGCTGTCATTTGATGGGAGGAGGCAGCTATGTGCAGGAGGAGCTGCTAATGCCACAGGAATGCCACACTTCCTTGGGACAAGGAAAGATGGTGCCTAGGGCCCTTAGGGACAGCATAGTTTGTCTTCCTCAGCCCTGCTGTCAGCTTGTGCCTGGATGCCAAGACCCAGAGCAGAGCTGTGCCTTGCTCACAGCCCCTGTGGCCACAGTGGACATGATTTCTCAGGGGAAATTGAGTGTTTTGGTTGTTGTGTGGCAAGGCTCCCACCCGAGGCTGCTGAAGGACCATGAGGTGCCATTGGGCTACTGCTGCCTGCCTCCTGCCAGGTAAGTGAAATGGGAGGGAGGCAGGCACCCAGTCCAGCTTAGGAATGGCTTTGATTCATATTTCCCGTGAGAACTGAAACCTCTGCTGCAAAGTGGCCATCAGGATGACAGAGAGGAGAAATAGTGTCCCTTCAGGAGACCTGTGGCAAGAGCAAGGCAGAGAGGATCTGTCCCACAGATTTTGGTGATGGCATAAGTGGTTAATTCACATTTCATCACCAAAATGCTGCCAATGCTCCAGTGAAAACAGCAGGCACCAGTGCCTGCTCCTGATCCCTCTCACCATGGCAGGGATGAGAAGATGTAACATGGCAGGTCCCCACCAAGCATCCATAGCTCTGTTGGCTGGGTTTTGCCACTGGGCTGACAGCAGAATACCTCCTTGGATGCTTAAAGCTCCAGCTGTCATGTCACCTTGCCAGACAGACAGGCTCCTGAGAGCCCCAAGGAGTGGCCCCATTCCTCAGGAGTACAGAAGCAGGGTGAAGCTCTCCCTAAAGCTCCAAAGAACACCCACTGGAGGCACAGTATTAACATGTTTTATTTCCCCAGCAGCCACCTTTTTCAGCTCTCAGTCTTCATGCTGGTAGCCGGGGGACTTAACCAAGGAGGTGAGATGGAGAACTGGAGGAGTTCAGAAGATTCAGGTGGTTGATCTGGCCTCAGATTTATTCAACTCCCTTCATAAACTCCAGGAACTCTGCCAAGGAGAAATCATTGGAGATAAGGGATGTGAGGTAGGACCGAAGTGACCTGACAGCTGCCAAGTCCAGTTTTGGCAGCTTTCCCTAGCCCTGTCTTCTTTTCCATCCCCATGATGGGCAGGAGGCCAAGAGGGGATGGCTACTGCTCCTCTGAGTGTGGCAAGGACAACTTGTGATTCCCGCTGGAAATGTCACTGGAGCCCAGTGTCACTCTTGGTTGCCACCAAAATGCCAGAGGTGAGTGCCCAGGGAGGAGTACAGCCCCCAGCTCAGCTCAGAAATGGTCTGGGAGTCATTTCAGCAGCACTGCATTCAAACACACAGTCCTCCAGAGATGGTGCTTTGTGTGTAGGGGGCAGGAGGGAGCAGGCAGGATTCTGGTGAAAAGCAACATTGCTTCAGTGCAAGGTGGCTTTCACAGCATGGGAATAGTTAAGCCCTTGCTACGACTTCACAAGCATAAGAACTTCCCCATCTCCAACTGTGGTCTGGTGTATTGCCCTGTGCCTCCTGCAGGAGTATGTGCCCATTCAGGAAGCCAACCAAGACTGGGGGAGCTGCCACTCAAAAGGCACACAAGGAAGTCCTACCATCATAGTCAATCCTGCCATCGTTGTTTTTATCCCCATCTTTCATCAGTTCTTCTATGTCATCCTCTGTGATGGTCTCCCCTGTCGCCTGCAGCATGATCTTAAGCTCCTCGAGGTCGATGTAGCCATCAGCGTTTCTGGACGAGGACAGAGGAGCTCAGGAGCAGATCAACACACTGGGGAAGGGCAGCCAGGGTGGTTGCACTGCTCCCACCACCCCACCGTGCTGTGCTCACAGCTCTTACTTATCGAACATCCTGAAGAGATCTGAGAGTTCCTCCTCGGTTTTTCCTTTGCTGTCATCCTTCATACACCGGACCATCATGACAAGGAACTCATCAAAGTCTACAGTGCCGCTGCCTGTAGGCAGAACAAACACCATCACTTGGTGTTGCTGTGTGTGGAGGGGCAGTGTCAAGTGAGAGATCACACTTCTCTTTAGTAACCAAAGACCAAAGCTCAGGAGCAGCCCTGTACCAAGGGGCAGTTTTCAGGATGCTGGAGTGCCTCAGGCCCTGCACTGACTTCACCATTGAATTTTTAACTTGTGCAGTCGTTTTGCCTGGCCAGAAAGTCTACTGGAAGCACCAATGAATGAAAAACCCTGCTATGGAGATACCTGCTCACCTCACCTACGTGTTAAATGCTGCAGAAGACAGGCATCAAAGCAGCAGGGTTTTGCAGCAGCAGTAGGTAAGTGCTGTTATCAGTGGCACAGCTCTTTTCCTGCTTTCCTGGGTTTTAACTGCTTCTGAGATGGCAGTTGCTATATTCAGCCTACATTTTGGGTTTTAAATGGATCTGTGCAATCTTAAGAGTGCCACACAGAATTAGTTCAAGCAGTCTGATTGTTATGGGAACAATGAATAGTAATTTTTGTGGTTTATCTTTGCCTGGAAATGTCCTAAAGGTCCCATGCTGAAGTTTGGTGAGTGTTCAGTGTCCCTCAAAATCACAGTGCTGTAGGCTGCTCCCCATATATTACAACTACCCCCAGCACAGATCGTGCCAGTGCTGCACTGATGATGACCACTCCCAACCCACACTACACCCCTCCTGTCTGTGGACATAGGGATGATGCTTAAGTGTGGAAGAACCCCAGATTTCTTACCATCCTCATCCACCTCATCTATCATCTCCTGCAGCTCCTCGGGAGTGGGGTTCTGCCCCAGCATCCGCATCACCTTCCCCAGCTCCTTGGTGCTGATGCAGCCATCTTCTGCCCCCAGCACAAAGATGTCAAAGGCAGCCTTGAACTCTGGGGAGAAAGGGGAGAAGAGATGAGGGGGAAGGTTTTGCATTGCACCTTAATCTCAGGGTAAGAGGGCTTGTCTAAGGTATAGTCTCCCCAGCATGTACACCCCAGCACTGCCTGTCTTGGCATGGTGGAGGCATCTGGACACACCCACAGAACTGCCTTGCTCAAAATGCTGATGGACCAAAATCTCTGGGTCAGGTCCTACTTCGGCCAGTCTGGCCAAAGCACTTGGAGATGCAATTGCTGAGGCAAGCTCAACTGCTGTCAGGGGAGCTTTTCTTTAGGCTGTGTTGTCAGGTTGAAGATGCACCTACCATTTTTTTGCTCTTCTGTCAGCTGCTCAACCTGTAAGAAAAACACAGCGACCAGGTAATTTTTCTTCCTCAGTACCACTAATTGTCAACAGGGTGCATTACTTGTTCAACAGTCACCCTGCAAAGGACAGCAGTCACCCTCGTGGGCTATGGTGTACATGACCAGTGGGGTTCTGACAACACAACCTTTTGAAGTCAAAGAGATTCTTGCCCTTGAAATTATTCTCAATTCCTTTGAAGTGAGCATAATTTCTCCAGAGCAGCAGCAGCATTTGATACATGGCAGAAGTAGCCTTTGTACAAGCCGAGGAGACTAACTGGGAAAAGCATCTTTCTCTGTCAGCCATTTGGGGATGGTTTCTTGCTGCTGGCAGGCTTCACAGCAGGATGGCTGCTCTGCTGAGGGCTGTCTGCACGTGGGCTGAGGCCAGGTCAGAGGTGAGACGTGCTGAAGAGGTGCATGGGGAGGGAGAGGCAGACAAGACCATCCCTGGTAGCTGTTTTTCACCTCTAGATTCAGGAGACTTTCTGCACTATCCAGAGCTGGTCTGCTGCTATCTGGGTGAAATAAAGGCTTCTGCCTCTGATGGGAGCCACTATTCTCTTTAGCCTCTTTCGGGTATCTTCCAGAAGAAATGGCCCACAGACCTTTAGGTGTTATCCAAAATGGAGTGGTAGGTTGTTCCCAAACCCTCCCTAGTTAATTCCCCACAAATGATCAGTGAGAGCTTATTAGTTAGCATGAATTAATGAAACTAATTACCGTGGGGAGCAGAGAGGAATAGATCAGCTCTGTGTTGTACCTCTTTCAGTGCTTGGCTAAAGCTGCGCACCACACCATGGCCCGTGTGTCCCTTCAGTAGCACCCCCTGTAAATGCTGACTTTTCCTTCTCGTGCTGGTCAAGAGCCTCTCTGGAGTTAGACAGATGTGACTCACTGCCGGGACTACCTTTGGCCCATGCAGAGAGTGCCTGACCCCACTAATGTCTCCTCACTACCATCTCCATGTGAGCAGTTCCTAGCACCCATCCCCACCATATATTGTTTGGGGCAGAACCCTGCAACTCAGGGTTGTGGCACCCTGGCTTGTGAGCAAAGGCTGATGGTTTTGTCCCAAAGAGCAATGGTTTTGCAATAGCCATCTGAAAATGCTTCCCACTTACAGCAAGAGGCAGGGAAAGTGTTTTTTCTTAGTGGGGCAGAGCATGTGGGCAGCAAGCAGAGTGCTTCATCCTACTGTCTATGCACCAGAAGGTGAAGACTTTCACATCAGAACGTGCCAAGAATGGCATCAGGACTGCTGTAGCAGGAGGAAAGCCCAGCCCACTGAGGTCCTAGCACTGCTGAAGGCAGGCAGGCAGCTGCCAGTCCTTCACGGCTATTGTTTTGGTAGAGCAAGAGCAGCCACAATGCTCCCTCTGCTGATGTCCACAGCCACCATTCTGCTGCTCCAGTAACATGACCCTTTTGGTGTATTTGCTATTTATATGCTCGGGTAAGAGAGGTGCTGAAGATAAGAATGAGCTCCTCAATTGTTCCCAGGCTTTGGTATTTATCCTTGCAGCTCTTTATCTGGACGCTTGTCCCTGGCACTGTTCTTAGCACCACTTAACAGAGCCTAAAAATGTTCCCAAAATAGCTTTGTGTTTGCACACCCTTATCTAGGCATGAGTGGGCAAGATGAAAATTCATTGGGTTCTCTGGCTGCGCGTAGGGAATTTGGCAGAGACATGATATAATATTAATATATGCCATCAGCATGCAGGAAAACTTTTAAGATACTCAGATTTGAAGCCTCCTCTCACCAAAGTGAGAGCTGTAGTGCTGTGCTGTATGTAAATTAAATGCACTGTAACTGCAGAGTGGCACTTGGATCACAGAGCTCTCTCCTGAGCTGTTCATAATGCACTCAACACACGGGTGCTGCTCACAGCTTTTCCCTCCATATCACTGCAGGGACAGGCTCCTCCAGCTGTGGTGTGGGAAAGCAAGCACTAAGCTCACAGCACTGCACAGCAGCTATGGTAATGCCACATTTGCTGTGTTTTGTTTTTAGCAGCTCTCCTTTTCATCCTGTGTTTCCATCTGACGTCAAGCAAGGGAAGCTGAAGTCCTTGATTACGTTTCTGCCAGGTAATTATTTTCTTATGGTTAAAGTCTTGGAGAGCAGATCCACAAAAAGATGTTTCTCTCATCTTGGACTTGTTTTGCCTCAGTAAAAGTGCTGGTGGCTGATGCCCAGGACTTGAGCCCACATTTACCAATATGCCCCCACCTTCAAACCGTTGGCAAAATCCTGATGGGAGTCCATCAAATTTTTGGTGTGGTCCATTTCCCTGGTCGAGGGCCCTGTGTCTGGGGTAAGGTTTGGGTTGCTCTCTGTTGCTGGCATTCCTTTTCTTCAGCTAAATATCTCCATGGTCCAACTCCACTAAAACCCACAGGCTTTGGATAGGGATGACTTTTATCTGTGGATATTTGCTCATTTCTGGGGCAGAGCCTTGGAGGGAGGCTGGAACCTGCAAGTGGGGAAGGCTTTCTTTTGAGGGCTCTCTGCCTGTGCTGCCAGCATGCTGCCCCAGCTGACAGACAGACATTTCTGGCTGAGGGTATCACCAGCAGTGCAGCCTTTCTCCTTAGGTATGGACATAACCAGAGAGAAAGTCACAGGCATAGCAATAAGGAAAGGACTTGTGCCTTGACCCAGAGGGAACTTACTTAATTTTAAAAGTATAATTAGACCTGGACTTCGATTTTACAGCTCACATTTTTCTCTCTTTTTGAGGTATTGGTTGGGGCACTCAGAGCAGTGTTGTACAGTGCCTCCCGAGCCTTTTCACACTACTGGGAGTGCTAGGAGAGTTCTGCTTCACAAGGTTCAAGGCTGACTAAAGGACAACAGATGTGTAAGTATTTCAATTTCTTTTTCTTCAACTATGTATCAAGCACTACCGTTCTAACCCTTAAAAACCTGGGAATTCAAATAGGATGTGTATGATGGTATGTTTTGGGGTTTTATTTGTGCCCTTGGTTAAAATCAAACTTAATCAACTATCTATTTAAAAACAAAACAGACCACAAACACCACCACCATCCCTTATTTCAGCTGCAGGTATGGAAAGGGTACAATAGAAATCTACACAATCTAGGATCTATTTTCATCCTCATTCCACTCGCTCTGACTGTTGTCTACATGACAAAACAATACAGTGTTCTTATTACAGACCAAATAGGTTGGGTTTGCACAGTGAGCTGTGCAGCTGTGTAAGTTAAAATAGCCATCAGGATGCCCTGCGTTCCCCCAGAGCATAGCTCACATTCTGCATCTCAGCAGAGATGATATCAGGAGAAGCAAAGCAGAGGAGAAAGATTGGGAAATGACTGAGAAAAGCCAAGGGTTTGTTAAAATCTCTTGGACAATTATTCAGGTAAGGAAGGGGGAAACAGAGCAATGGTAGAATTCTAAAGCAACAGAAAGATGAGGGTGGAGTTTAATCCATATAATAATGCCTCTTTCATGAGAAGTGGTCTCTGCTTTGTCTGGGCTAAAGCCTGCAGCCACCTCGTCTCTCAAGCTTTTGTTGAGGTCTATAACTTCATCTACAGGCCATCCCCCAACGTTATGGCAGGGAACCAGGGGAGCAGTTGCAAATAACTCAGCAGCACAGTTGAGAGTTTCACACTTGCAAGAGAGGTGTGAAACCTCCAGAGCCAGCCCCGGGAAAGGTCTGTGTGTTGGATGCAGATGTTGACTGAAAGTCGCCACCACCCTGCAAGAATTTCCTATTTGAATTTCTCAGTCATAGCTTTAGCCAATCTGCTCTAAACTATATCACACATCCTCCACCCTTTACCCCCACTACCGAAAACAGCCCCAACGGGAGGCACTTACCGCTGCCTTATAAATGTCATCCATGGCTGCCGGGGGCCGTCACGGTCGCAGTGCCGGCGCTGCCCGGGGAGCCCGGCTGATATAGGGGCTGCCCGCCCGGGGGATGTGGCCAGCCCACCGGCAGCGCCGCACGCCCATCCCCACAGGAATGCCTCGCCTGCGTGCCTTGGGACCGGGACACCGCCGAGCCCAGCGCTGGCACGTCCGGGGCCAGCCCCGCTTCGGGGCAGCTGGAGGTTTCCTTGTGACTCTGACAGGGGAAGGAGCGAGCCCTTTCAGCCGGCTTATGACAGGACCCTGCTTGATCCATTGCAGTATTTGGCTCTTCTGCTTGGCTGCGTGCCTTTGTGTCACCTCCACCTCCTGGCTTTTTCCCCCTGGAAGCTACGTTAGAAAGATTATACGGTGCCTAATTGAACTGGGCAGGGCAATGCCTCCCGAAATAGCCCCCTCCAGCCAATGTCCCCCGGGGGGCAGTGGGAATGGAAGGCGTTGGGGCTTCCCTGTCCCCTCTGCTGGCTGCCCCCAAACCCATGTGGGACATGCAGTGGGGCTGACACCCTTGGACAGGCCAGGGCTGTGTGTGGATGAGGATGAGGGACTGCACAGTCCCGAGGACATGGCGAGAAGTGTGGAGACAGAGGGAGCTTTGCCTTCGTCTCCTGCATTTAGCTGGGGCTGCGAAATGGTCTGAAGGGGCAGGGTGGCTATGAGCTCTGCTTCATCTCTGCTTCATCTCGGGGATAATTCCTGGTATTTTAGGAAACTAGGACTCACTTCACCCAAGCAGTGAGCTGACCTCTCCCCACTGCAAACGGGAAAATCCACACTCCTGGATTTACCATGGATTTACCCCACGGCCAGTAAAGCACACCAAGGGCCTCCAAGTGATGACCAGTGTTTTCTCAGTGCAGGGAAGAGCATTTTAATCCACAGCAACCAAAGCAAAACCTCCCTTTCTGATGATTCAGGACTCCCTCTTGTGTCCAAAGGAGCTATGAGATCTCCAGTGTCTCAGGGTGGCAAAGTCTCCCCTCCAGCTAGCTCCTAATGGTGTTGGTTAGCGAAACTGAAAATACTGTGAGTGAAGCTGTTAGGTTTCGTCTCTTCTAAAAACCTCTTCTCCTTTTAATAGAAATCACGTTGCTGCTGTCCCTACATAATGCCTTGACAAGGTGGCATTAGCCTGAGAGCTGGGGTGGTGTCAGCGGGAAGCAAGGGCACGGAGGGCACCGGTGAGCACACAGGGCCCTGGCCCCACACCTCAGCTTCCAGGGTTTGCAGACTAACTTGGTGCAGAGCCTGCCCTGAACTGCGGTCCTGCAGGCTCCCACTGGCTTCAGTTTAGCCAGGCTTCAGCCAGGCTCTGCCCTTTCTCAGTGTAGGGATGGCAGATGCCTTAAAAAGGAAAAGAGTTGTATTTAAAGGCATTAAGTTTTGAAGTATCTTAGTCTTCAGCATTGGAACACAGGATCACAGAATGGTTTGGGTTGGAAGGGACCTCCAAAGCTCTTCTAGTCCAGCCTCCCTGCAGTCAGGCAGGGACATCCTCCACTAGGTCAGATTGCTCAAAGCCCTGTCAGGCCTGATCTCGAATACCTCTAGGGATAGGACCTCAGCTACCTCTCTGGGCAACCTGTTGCAGAGTTCCACCACACTCATGGTGCAGAACTTGTTCCTAACATCCAATGTAAATGTACCCTTCTCTAATTTCAAACCACTGACCTTTGCCTTATCGCTTTGTTTGGAAACAGTCCTACTCCAGCCTTCTTGTAGGCTCCCTTCAAGTACTGGAAGGATGCTACTAGGTGTAACTGGAGTCTTCTCTTCTCCAGGCTCCTTCTCTTCCCAGTTCCCTCAGCCTGTCCTCATAGGAGTGTTCCAGCCTTCTGATCATTTTCACAGCCCTCTCAATTTCATCATCCCCCAGGCTGTGTTGATATCTAGGATTGCCCCAACCCAGGTGCAGGGCCTTACATTTTGCCGTACTGAGCCTCATGAGATTCTCCTCAGCCCACTTCTTGTGCCTGTTGCTACATTCCATAGGATTCATGCCACCAAGTCTCAGTGACAGTTACCAGGCCACAGTTTTCTAACCACATGGTTATTTTGGTTGACTTGAACATAGAAGAGGCAGAACAAGCTGACAAGGGCAGTAGTTATTTTGTTAAAGGACATCAGAACCTGTCCTTAGGTGAGGGCACAGACTGGGATGGGGGACCACTGAACCATCATCCCAACCTTCCTAAACTGCAGCCTCGGGCTGTTCTTCCCTGCTCAGGATTCTCTGCACAGCCAGCAGGCCAGGTGGTGGTAGCCCTGGGCACTGCCGGGCACCATAACAGAGGGAGAGGACTGTTCTGAGTCATCCCCCTGAGAACAGTCCCTGGGATGTGTCAGAATACAGCTAGGGTCAATACATGACAGGAGCAGGAGCTCTGACGTTGCCTTCAAAGGATTGTGGCCACTCTCCTGGAACAGCTGGGATAAAATCCAGGTTAGGATGAGGAAGAAGGGTTTCTGTCTGCCTAGGGGAAATCTGGGCCACTGTCACCATGCACACTGACGCAGGAAAGCCACAGTTCTGCAAACGCTCAGCTTGCAAAACAGTGCCTCGATGGGAAGGATGAGATCCATCTGGCAGTCAGAAGTGTCTGTTCCTCCCAGGCAGGGAGGTGCAGGCAAGGGGCATCAAGCCAAGCCTTGCCTCCTTGCTTGGTGCTAGGAGCCAAAGCTTCCAGCATCCCTCGGCTCTCTGAAGCAGTTTACTGGCAAAATAATTGAGGGTTTGTAAAGAAACTTGGAGCCTCTGCCATGCAAAGCACGGGAGGAGGCTGCTAAGGCAGTTGTGTGGGTGTCCAAAGGACAACCTTCCACTCCTGCTTGTTCCTCTTGTGTGAGACGCGCAGCAGGCTGGAGCATGGCTGTGTATAGTCTGAGTAAGGCTGCCAGCACAAGTGCCCTTCATCTGGCACATGGCTGCTCAGCAGCACAAGAACTGTCACTGGGGTTAGGTAAGGTGTGTCAGCACTCCAGTGTGTCACTGCACCTGGCAGTCAGTACAAAGTACCAAGGTTTACTGCATTTTCAGTGCAGGTTTACTGCATTTTTATTCTCAAGTCAAGTTTAACTTTTCAGGCAGCCGCAACCCACCGCAGAACAAGGGCAGGTTAAATATAAGGAAACAAAAAGAATCAGCACAACTAAGTTACGGTTTTATTTGGGGTCAGGAGTGTTTGCAGAGCTGTCCGGCACTGTCATGGCTCTGAACAGCAGCAGAACACTCCAGCTTCCCCCGTCCCCTGACCTACCGAAATCAAACCTCTTTAGTTTACTGCTACATCAGCAATGCTCTGAGCGTTTTTGAGGTGAAGGAGTCCGCCTTTCCCAGCTGCATTGTTCCTGTTGAAGAATATACTCCAGGAGCTCGCCCCCAGCTGAACTACGCACAGATGCGCTGCGCGGCCTTCCGCTCGCTTACGCGGCTCTGCCATGCGAGCGCTAACACGCACGCGCGCCGCCATCGGCCCAGGCCCCGCCTCCCTGGCGCCAGGCCCCGCCCCCGCCGCGCGCCGGCCCTCGCGGGCGGCTGCCAATAAAGCAGCGGCGGGCGGCGCGAGCCGCGCCCTGAGGGGAGGGTAAGGCAAGATGGCGGCTGCGGGGGTGCGTCGTGCGCCGAGCTGCGTTGCGGGCGGCGGCGGCGGCGGCAGCTGGAGCGGAGCTGGAACGGCGTGAGCGCGGGCGGCAGCTGTGCTCTGGAGCTTCTGGCGGCAACATGGAAGTGGCGGCAGGGGGCGAGGACGGCGAAGAGCCCCCGCGGGAGGCCCGCGTCTTGGGTTCCGAGCTTGTGGACACCTACACGGTGCGGGGCTGGAGGAAGGCTGCTGCTCATGGTGGCGGGGGGTGGCGGCGGCGGAACCGGTGCTGGGGGTCCGGCAGAGGCGAGTGGGGTGGCTGTGCGGGAATGCGCTGGGCAGCGCGGGGGCTACGCGGGGAGGTGTGGAGGAGCGGACCCGCTTCAGGCAGCCTGCGGGGTACAGGGGGGAGTGGGCCGCGGCCGTGTTTGGCGCTGCGCTGCCTCCAGCTTGGGGCCATCGTCTCCATCCCGGCTCCCACGGAGCTGGGCAGCAGTTTCAGGCCAGGTTTCGTACTCGTGTTAAAGTCGGAGCTAGAATCTTTTGGCAGAAGTTTCCGAGCGGGTTCTGCCTCGGTGAAGGGATGGTCTTCGGGGAAATGAGCCCCGGAGGAGCATAGGAGCGAGGCTGCGGATCTCAGCCTGAGCTTCTTGTAGCTTTAGCCCTTCGCAAGAGCTGCTGTTTCGGTAGGGGCTGAGCTTGCAAATGTCGTTTTTCTTGGCCGTATGTATACATTCGTGCGTGTGTTTGTGCATGCGGTTTTGAAAAACTATTGCATAAACCTAGCTTTTACAGCCGGACCGAAGGTAGTAGAAAACATCTATTTTGAGTGAAAATACTGCAGAAATCCTTATTGAAAGCTAATCGTGTTTGCAGAGGAAATCGGATCGAGTCTGGCAGTTCTTCTCTTACCCTAAAGAAGAATGAAAGATTGTCACCAGTGATGTTATCTGGGGAGTGAGTTACATTTTCGGTGTATAGCTTCTCTTTTAATTGGCTGCCTTCTACCAAGAGTCAGTTGGCCTGTTTTTCAGGAAGCAGCTCATCATGAAACAAACCTCAGCATAATTGCAGGCAGAAAACATCTGAAGCACACCACCCTTTAGTTATATAACTAAAATCGTTTTCTGCTTCTACCTCGTTGTTGTGCAATTTCAGTTATGTATTTTTGGGGGGCAAGACTGCATGTAATGATGTCATATTTCTTCCTGCTATGGGAACCTAGAAGAAAAAGAGGAGCAATTGCCTAGAAAGAAAGTATTTGTAAAATCGTGTGATAGTTACAAGTAATACTTTAGGTTACTGCCTCCAGTAAACTTCGGAGGCAACAGGAGTGGTTTCTGAGCTTGTAATAGGATAGAGTATTCACAAAGCCATGGTGTATGTGAAGAGCCTAACTCCTTTCCAGTTAACAGCCCTTGAAACGCCATGGTGTGGGAATGACTGTCAGGGAGGTGATGAGTAGCCATATTTGCAGACAACGTTGTCATGAGCGTTCAGTGAAGGAGCTGGTTAGAAGCTTGAAATAAATGATTGAAAACTGCATCAGCACCTTCTGTTGTGTTAGCTGCATGATGTGCATTTACAGCAGCGGTCCTGCTGCTGTTGAAGTGGTTCTGTTCTCTCTCTGTGAGGAGGTGGTTCATCCCTCAGGCAAGTTTGTTTTCACGGTCCTCAATCTGCGGAAAGGCACAGTGTGATGTGGTGTGGTGACTGAAAACATCCATGTCGGATGTAAACCCACACTCAGCAGTGTTCATCTTGGTGTTGACAATTCTCAGTAGTATTTGGCCATGCCAGTGAATCACAGAATGGTTTGCGTTGGAAGGGATTTTAAAGGTCATGTGGTTCCAGCCCCTCTGCCATAGGTAGGGACATACTCCACTAGACCAGGTCGTTTGAGGTCTCATCCAACCTGGCCTTGAATGTCTCCAGGGAGAGGGCATCCATGACCTCCTTGGGCAACCTTTACAGTAAAGGATTTCATTCTAATGTCTGGTGTGAATCTACCCTCCTCAAGCCTAAATCCCAATCCCTCCTCCCCATCCTATTACAACAATAGTGGGAAAGTCAAGTCAAAATTGAATTGAGAAAATGTCAAAATATTGTCTGCTCAACGATTCCACAGGAGGTGAAGTGTTAGCTACTTTGCTGCTTCAGCCTGCAAATGTGTATTGTGGCACAGCCAACCTTGGTAGTGCCATTAATGTGCTAGATTGAGCTGCAGTTCCGGACAGGTAGCTTCACTGCAGGCAGTGTTCAACAGATAGCTTATGGTTGTAGATAACATTTTAAGCTGCTGCAGCTAAGCCCAAAGAAGGTGGTTGGTTTTTTTTTTCAAGGCCAGGTGTTAATGAGTACAGTTCTGGAAGTACTGTGTGATTTCAATGCCATTTTTCTTGGGAGGGTGTCTGAAAGGTAAGATTTACCACTATCTGGTCATACTTAGATTATCTTGCTGTTTCTTTTGTGGGACTCCTATTAAGCTTGTGAGTAAACCTAAAACTGCAAGCTTGCAGCCAGTTTGTACAAGTTAGCTCCAAGCTGTGAGAAACGTAGGAGCAGATGTTTAAATAAAGACAAACGTTACAAATTTGTTCACAGGGTGAAATCTTGTACAAAAATTAGCATTTCTTTAGTGTTCTGAGTTAGATTAGTAGCATTTCAGGATAGGATAAAGACCTGTACCAGGGCAGAAGTGAAGAAGTTGAATGATGTAAAAGTCAGATCTGGTAAAAGTGAGAGAGGAAATGCAGCAGTAGCAATTTGGACCTTTGTCCATTAACATGGAGTCATGGAGGCAGCTGTCCTATTTACACACTTGTTTTTGAAAGAGCTGTTTTTCTGCTGGCACGTGTACTTCCCACTGTACTCTGCATTTCGGAGCCTGTAACCTCAACAGCAGGAGACTTATTTTAATGGCATCCATTTGACAGTTGAGATTAAATCCTGTAAAATATATCAAAGAGGCTCACAGTTTTGTGTAATTTTGAAGGTACTTTTGAAAGGTGTGATTCTTAGAGTGGGAGGCAAGGTATGGATGAATCCAACATGAGAAAATAATGCAGATGTTGATTTTTCCTCTGTTGAGTTAGAAAACTAGGGCCAGTTGCACCAAGTGTTTCTCCTGCATATGTACTAGTAGTCCAGCTAGATGCTGATGAGAGACTGGCTGTTTGTTACAAAGCCTCAAGGCTGCTTCGTTTGTTTCCTGCTGTGCATTTGTTTGGTCTGAAATTGCCTTCCTGCTTTTCCTGTCTTTTTGCAGCTGTTTTTAATATAAATACTACCTTTGATATTTAAGGAAAATAGTGTGGCTCCCTTGAACGAGTGTAAACCATCTACTTGAGGAGACAGGGAGGAGATGTTGTTGCATCACTGCTCTGGAATTTGGGACCTACTGACTGCAGTCACACCTGTGTCCCAGGCTTCTGTGGGCAGCTCTGCCTGTCATCTGTAAAGTGAGGTGCTTGTCTTTTTGTTGACAGTGCTCAATTATGAATTTGGAGGAGGAGTACTCTAAAAATGCAAGTTTTCTTTGTAAAATAAGCTGGGTGTGGTTCTGTAATGTGTACAGGAAGTAAACAAAAGACAGTCTGGAGTCACTGCTGTTCAGTTACAGCTGCTTCAAAAGTTACACGTCTTACAGAAAAATGGCAGTCGATGTTTCACCTTTATTTAAGGATACAGATGCACGCTGCTTGGTGATGTGTACTTAATTGCAGAGAGTCTGAAGTGACAGGTTAGAAAATCATGAGACTGTGCAGCACTGCTGATGTGCTCACCACTCTGTAAAGCAGAAACAGCTGCTCTAGAGAAAGATGTGCGGAATGTATTACACAGAAGAGTTTGGTAGAGGTACAGGGAGCCGTAAGACCTGCAAATGCAAATGCTTCTGCATCTTTTTTCCTCAGTAGAAATAGAGTTTATGGCATAAGTATGGGTGGATGTTTCAGATGGTATACTTATCTTCCAGAGATAGCATGGTGGGAGAGAATTTTGTCATCTTTGAGTCTATGCCTTCTAGCAGTTGGCTTGACAGGTAGACGGTCATTGAAGAATGTTCACTTAAAACTGTCAGCCTTGTCGTTTTAATGCACTCATGTAATTGACAGCGTACTTGGATATCTGGGTGGGGTTTGTTAGAAACTTAGATATTCTTTTTTGCTTTGAAGTGATTTATTTCTGTACTGAAACAAGTCTTTAAAGCACATAAGCCTGTTGCATTTGTACTTCCTAGTAAAGATAATGGCAGCTTGTGGATTGATGTGAAATCGGTTGCTGTCATTCTGCACACTGATGCTGTTTGCAGTGTGACTCTGCTCTGACTGCATTCTACCTGGGCAGTGCTTTGGCTTTCTGAAGTCTTGAGGAATGGTGCAGTGCACATAAATACTAACTTCAGTGGGTATTTTCCTGATCAGGCTATGATTCTGGCTCAGTGATTTGTTTCTAGATGTGGTCAATGCTTGTTATTTTAGCAAAAGGATTTATAAACCCTTTGTTATGTGTTTATACAGAGAGGAGGGGCATTCCTTCCTGGGCTCCCCAGCTGAGCTGTGAATTTTGCTGTGTTTTCAGTGTCTACCCAGAGGGTTTATGCATTGTACCCTTGGTCTACATTGCATTTAGCTGTACTGCTTGATCTGCCTTAGCTTAGCACAGTCAGCTTCTAAAAAGAACTAGTTGCCTTCTTATGGCTTCTAAATGTAGTACCACTTCAGTTCTAACTTTATCTTGTTTCTTTGCGTCTCTCCTTGCTTAGGAGTTATGAGGTGCTTTTGAACACTCAGGTTATTCCTGTTCTAGTTTGTTACCAACACAGGGAATAATCATCATCTGCTGTTTCCCAACACAACATGACAGGAAGGCAGACGCAGGCCTTAATTGAGACTGTGATTTTTGTGTAGGCATTCATCTATGTCCTCAGACCCCATCCAAACACTGACGTGTCACTTGCTGTGTGCACCAGTCCAGACATCTTGATTCAATTCTCTGGTAGACTTGGGGTTTGTTCAGCAAGTGGTATTCTGTTTAATGTTTGGTGTCACGCTGCTCTGTACTAGTGGTAAGTGAAACTGGTCTTTTATGTAACAAACAGAAACTGTTGATACTTTTTGTTTCCTCAAGTGCATTTAGCAACAAGATGTGCATCATTCTCGTGGCAGCTATGAGTCAGGTTTCTGTGATCTGTGGCAGTAAGCAAGTTCTCAACTGTATTAAATGCTTTCAAGATTTGGTTATGATTTTTTTTTTTTTAATTCTCCCAGGGAATATAGCTGGGTTGGATAAAAAAGTTTATTTAACTTCTTATTTCCAGGTAGCTGTAAAACTGGTTTTGCTGAGCCTTGCTTCTATTTTGTGTTTTCTTTTATACTTCTAAAGTTTCTTTGGGATGGCTTCTTTCTGACATATCCAAAAGCTATGTTAACCAGCATAGTCAGCCTCTCTAATAAAGGCAAATGCTTTGCAGTTCTCTTACTTTAATTTCTTCCTTGCAGGTGTACATTATTCAGGTCAGCGTTGGCAATCATCAGTGGACAGTCAAACATCGCTACAGTGATTTCCATGACCTGCATGAAAAGGTAAAGATATTAAAGCTGTAGCCTTGATCTCTTCCAAAACATTATGCAATCTATGTAGTTGTTGCATGGGGACATAAATTCTTTACTCAGTAAAAAGGAATGAAACCTGCCAGTTACCATCTGAGCTGCAGACTACATTCTTTTCCTATGAACAAGGGGACACAGCCTCAAGTTGTGCCGGGGAAAGTATAGGCTGGATGTTAGGAGGAAGTTCTTCACAGAGGGAGTGATTTGCCATTGGAATGGGCTGCCCAGGGAGGTGGTGGAGGCACCGTCCCTGGAGGCCTTCAAGAAAAGACTCGATGAGGCACTTAGTGCCATGGTCTAGTTGACTGGATAGGGCTGGGGGATAGGTTGGACTGGATTATCTTGGAGGTCTCTTCCAACCTGGTTGATTCTGTGACCAGTATTACTTGCCCCTCTTACACTCCCTTCTTCATCTGGAAAATTTTGGCCTTGGACAGAAGCTTGTACATGAGAGTGCAGAGTTAAGTACAGTCATTAAAGGTTTTTGCAAGAGATGTTCATCATCAGCTGATCTGGTAGCCAAAAGTTGGATTGGAACAAAGACTTCTGGAAGGAGTAATAAAACTGTCCTAAGGTAGTAGTATTGGGGTGGTTACTTGCCAGTGCTGGTTAAAAAACAGCAAGGAAAATGAGTAAAACTCCACAATATTCAAGACTGGTCTGCTTTCTTAGAAATACATCAGTTGTTCTGGGGTTTGTCTTAGTTACATTCTCTCCTGGGGTACTGTGAGTGTGCCTCTCAGAAAACACTATTGCTCAGTTTCTCATAATTTTATGATAAAATGCTCTTCCTGGACATACTTAATGGTCATCAGCTAAATGTATTGAGGTCATGTTATCTTTGCGTCTTACTGACATCAGGCAGTTTGCTCTTAATGTGTTCCATTGCATCTTTGGTGCAAGCTCAGATGGTGAGTCTCATAGTAACTCTGATCTTTGTCTTTCAGCTTGTATCAGAAAAGAAAATAGATAAAAATCTGTTACCTCCTAAGAAGATTATTGGAAAAAATTCCAAAAGCCTGGTGGAGAAAAGACAAAAGGAATTGGAGATCTACCTGCAAACTCTGCTCATCAAATTCCCTGTCACTGCTCCAAAAATTTTGTCACACTTTCTACACTTCCATTTATATGTAAGTTATGTTTCTAGCATATGAAATAGAGGTCCAAGTGTCCTTCCATGCTTCTCTGACTTGGAGAATCTTATTGAATCCTCACCAAATAGATGGTACTGCTCTTTTTTCAGCATTTTACACAATGTAACAAACAAAGCATATTTTAAAGATTTTTGACATCTGTTCTTCCAACAGTGCTGGCAAGTAGTGTATGTGGGGACTCTTAAGAGGAGAGAATAAGTGTTTGCAGGATAGTTGGAAGCTGTGAATAAATCTGAAGCTGAATTGGTTGTTAGGCTGAAGTCAATAGTGCTGGCTCCCCTGAGGAACATGGCATAATTGATCTACATCCACACCCCCCCTTACTTAGTGGTTAATGGCTGGAGCTGTGGTTTACCCTGAAACAGTTTCCAGTAGCCCAGATGAAGAAAAATGGTACTTCTCCATGAGAAGCATGGTGATGGAGTGGCCTCTGGAGGAATAACTGCAGCCAGCAGACAGAATGTTACGGTAAAGAGTGCTTGAAGTAAGAAGCAGTGGCTTGGTTTCATGTCCAGACTGCAATTTGTTTGTTCATCTCTCATGTATAATTAGGCTTTTTTGCAGTATGGCATCATGTTGTAAGGGGGAGAATGGACTTCATAAAGACTGAAATGCACCGCAGAGCTTAATGGAAAGAAGGAGCAGTAATTACTTTGTGATGTGCTGAGATGTCCCTTCATGGTTTCATGTAAAGGCTTCAGAAATCAGTCACAAGTGGTCCATTAGATGTGTTAATTAAGCTTGAGCAACAAAGAAAATTCTGTTTTAGTTACATTTCACGGACATAATTATCCTGGTGAGGCTGTAGAGTTTGACTTAGCTAAACAGTAGAAGGCTTTCTTCACGGTGTGCTATGGCCCTACAGATTTGAGCAAGCAGCACTAGTTTGTCATGAGCAAGCTTTCTGAGCTGGGTTAGAGGTTTTAAATGTATTAAAAAGGTGTATGGTTTATGGATAGCTCTGATCAGATGGAGCAAACTTTGCAGTCATCAGGCAATTCAATGATTTTTTTGTGTTTGTGTTCTCTGGCTACTCTGTCTCTTAAACACCTGTTTTGTTAGTGTTTCAGTACTGCAACTTCAGAGAGTTTTATGCAGGCAGAAATTCTTCCTAGTCCTTCCCTTATTCTCCAGACTTTTTCAGGTTTTGTACCTCTTGCTGCAATGTTCATCCTCTCTTACTTTACAAAAAAACCCCACTATTTGGATATGAACACTTCACTGTTTGTAAACTGCACTTGGGTATTAAGAGCAAAATTGTTGCTTAATCTGCATTTCTTTGCTTTAAAGAAGTCTCTCTTGAGACATAAGTTCAGTTGTTTTTGCCTGGAACTTGAGAGCACTTACAAATATTTACAGAAAAAAGCTACTTATTCATCAGAAAGGCTAAATATTTACCATAGCAATTTTACTAGAAAATAACTTTCCTGCAGAACTTTGATCTTATCAAATAACTTTGTTAGCAGACAGCCTCTGTGCATGCTCCAGCCATTATAATCCTGATACAGGATTTATACAGGCAGGCTGCAGTGTGTTTTGTCTGTTCTTTGTAGTACTTGCAGTAGGGATTATTTAATTTGATTAGAACTAAATGGAGTAAAAACACCCACCATAAATATGTTAAAACCGCTTCAGAGCCTTTCCATGTCTCAAAAAAGAGCCAGGTAGTTGAAGAGGATGTCTGCAGTGATGCAGCAATGGGTTTTTTGTTGCACTGTTTTATACCTTGTCATCTTTGATGACTTGGTTTGTTAACCTACAGAGAGCTTCTGCAAGAAAGGAGTGACCACAAACCGCTGCTCAGAGATCCCTGCAAACAATGGACTTCTGTTGGTTTGATGCATATGAGTGGTTAGAGCTAAGACAGAGGTCTCTTGTAGACGGAGCAATAGAGTTGCTTTTTTTCCCCTGCTAGTCACTGAACAGTCCAAGTCATAATCTTGTTTCAACTGTAAATGTAAAAAAAAAATTATTCAGTGTCCCAGATGAAGAAAGGGATACAGAGTATAGTCTTCAATCAAGTCTCTGCATGCCAGATGAATGTAACTGGCTTATGGAAATGAGAGTTACAATTGTTACATTTTGTTTGGAATGCATCTTTCAGCTTGTTGTTCTCAAAGCTGTGATGTGGAGGCTTTGTTCATCCTCAGTGAGTGGGGTTTCAGAAGCACGATGAATGTGGGTTTTTTCTAGAATGCTTACCTCATCAGATGAGATGAGCTATGTGCTGCAGCTGTCCTGTGGATTTATTCCCTTGTTATGAATCACTAGGGATTTGTCAGCAAAGTAAACTCATCAAATACTCATTTTGTGGTGATCCATAGTGCCTGGTTAAGTAATTTCAGGTACTTTTTAGGAAGTGTTTTCAAGTTACAAAGAAATCCATGACATGGTCATAGCTGATTTCTGTTTATAAAGCAGCTGTGTGCCACAGCAAAAGGAACACACTGGAAAATTGGAACCATAAGTGTGTAAATTGCACTCAGTTACAATGGTTTATTCCTTGCAGGAGATCAACGGCATCACTGCTGCTTTGGCTGAAGAGCTTTTCCACAAAGGTAAGGATCTTGCAAGAATTGAGCTGACAAAGGTAAATATTCGTATGCTGTGATAGTCCATCTCCAGACACTGATGGATCTGAATCTTCCATATCCAACTATGAGATTTTTTTTTTTCTTCTTCTTTATTTTCAGCTGTTTGTGCTTTGACTCAAGCTGAATTTTGGGAGGAACTGCAGCAGTAGCGCAGCCATGGTTGGAAACAAAACAGAGAATTTAGGTTTTGGAAAGGACTCTGTGTCCTCAAAGGCTAGGGTCTGGTACTGATGATCAGAAGCTTTTGTTAAGCTTTCTCTCATGGCATGTTTGAGTGTAACCTGTAAGGAAATGTTTTTGTGTTAATACTGTTCTTCCAAAATTCAGGAATAGCCAGGCCTTCTGGTCAGTTAAATAATTGTGTTTTCTGAGGCTGGCAGGTGAAAATGATGTGCACTTACTGTAACTGCAATAGTTCTAACTGGCCTGTTAACAGCAGGAGCCATGAGAAATGATTAATCCATGCCAGTTCTTGTAAGGACATGCTAGATTCTGCTGTATAATTCCACTTGGCTGGGCAGATTTCAGTGTGCCATTTCAGATTGTTCTGGCACAGTTAACTTCAGGTGAAGCCATCTCACAGGATCCATGAGGCAAATTTTGGAAGGTTTTAAGGAATCTCCTGAAGAAATCTTTCCTGTCTGCATAGTGCCTGTAGTTTTAGAGATATCAGAATCATTACTATCTGACTACTCTATGTTGGTGTGGCCTTCCAGTAATGTGCAGCTGGAGTCTTGGATTTCCTCCCACTGAAGTCAAAGAGAATTTTACTCCTTGGAGCATTTCTGAGAACTCTACTTATGAAAGCTGATGCTCTCCATGAAGTAAAACTAATGTCCTAAACTGAGAGATTAATTCCACATGTGTGTGTTCTGACTGCTGTAGTCCACATTAACTCTCCTGGTGCTTTCAGAGAGGATTTCAGATGCTGTTTCCTACTTTAATGATCTCATTTGATTCTAGAAATAGTAATATGAGGTAGCAAATTTCCTGTTCTGGGAGTTTGCATTGATATTAATGTGATGAAAGTTCCCTCATTCTCCAGGACAAGCATACTTGATACAATTCTGATTTTGAGACAGTATAGCAGAAAATTTCAGGTCCATTTTGTAGATGGCATTTTTTGATAAATAGAATAAATCCTAACTGCTATAGAGGATATACTGGAAAAAACTTCAGTTGCTTAAATTATGTGAATGAACTTTGACTCCAGTCCTGTTAAGATTGAGGGAAAGTTGCCATTAGTCATTTTAGGAGCTTCAGCATTTTATCAGTGCCCATTTAAATACCCAAACTATTCTGGTGTTGAAACACAGTCTTATTTCAGAGTTTAGTGTCAAGGGCATTGTTCTGGTACCTCAGTCAAGCTTAGAGTATAAATGACAAACACTTAACCTGTACCATTAGATCTTTTCTGTACCATTTCCTCTTGTGTAACCATTGCAGTGTTTGATATCATCATACTCTGCTTTTTAGGGGAGCAGCTGTTAATGGCTGGAGAAGTCTTCACTATCAGACCCTTGCAGCTATATGCTGTCACTCAGCAGTTGCTACAGGGGAAGCCTACATGTGCTAATGGAGATGCCAAGACAGATCTAGGTCACATTCTGGATTTCACTTGTAGACTTAAGTATTTGAAGGTGAGTTATACTTGCATAAACGTAAGAGATGTTGTATCTGCTAGGCTGATGTAATTCTTAGCATACCTCTGAAGTTGATCTTGAATGCACAAAATCTTCACTGATAGGAAACACCTGCAAGCATTTAGAAGTCGATGTTAAACAAGTGTGTATTCTGCCCACCTTCAATGCACAGGCAGCTCTCTAGCAAAGAGGTTGATTCTCCAGTGTGGTATCTTCAGCTGTGCTCTCTGTGGAGATGCAGTCACAGGATCTCAGTGGATGCTGGGAGGAATGGGGATATAGATACCTGTTCTCTTCAACCCTCTGCAGTCTTTGCAGATACTAGTGGTGGGCTAGTGGGTATCTATACGTGTGCATACATACCTGCATATGAAAATCGTCTTCCTGTCTTTATCTTTGACTATCTGAAAGTTTTGGGGGGTTTTGGTTGAATAAATTTAAAAACCCAAACACTAGAAACCAACAAAGAGATTAAAAAAATCTCGGTTTCTTAGATAAAATGGCATTTAATTTCCATACAAATTACCATTTCTGAATAAATGTAAAAATAGCCTCTGAACAGGTCGTTTGTCTGCAGACAGGTTGGGTTTTCTCCTAACAAATAATTGAAGCGGAAAGACTTTGAGTTGTGTCATTTAGGTTTTGTTTAGAAGTGCTCATTAGAGCTTAAAAACTTCTTTAGCCCTTTTATTGTGAAGAGCTTCCTTTTAACTGTATGGTGCGTTCAAGGAGAAACAAAGGGAATGGGTTGGAGGAAGCTTCACTGGAGGACTTGGAAGTTGTGAAGGCTAAATCACAGCTAGATTGGTCCTGTAACTCGTCACTGACCTTTCCCATCCTCTGTGTGGAGTTTTCTGAACAGGATTCTCTGGCTGAGGAGTACATCATCTAGATAAAGATCCAGCTTTGTAATTTCTGATACTGAGTGCTTGTGAGTGCTCTGAGCTTACATGCTTCAGAGCCTGTGGGATGTATCTAAGACCAGACAAAAAGTTCAAGAGATGTCTCCCAAAATTCTATTCACAGCAAATATAAATAAAGCTGCTGGCTTACCTTTTGTGTTGTTTATATGCTCTAAGGCCGGGATCCAGTGGACACATGCAAATACTGGATGCAGTTTTATTAGATGTGTACCAATGTCTAATGTTTTCTTCAAATCCATCTTGTCAGTGCCATGTGCTTGATCCCTTTAGGGGAACTGAAGACAATTCTGTCTTAGAGGATCCTGGTGTTTCATGAAGTTTTCAGTGAATGCAGCTCTGGCTTGGTCAGCTGAGGATGACTCCTTTGCCAGACTTGCCAAGAGTTTTTTGCGCGTCCCATGTGCTACAAAATACAAGCACAAGGTGGCAGTTCAAGCTCAGTGATTCAAGCTCAATGCACTTATCTGGAGCACCTAAGTCTTTTTTTTTTTCTGAAGAGTTAATCTGTAAGTTTCATTGACCATTCCATACTTGAAAAATTGGTTGGAGTTTTGTCTGTCTTTCCAGTCTGTTGTACTTATGTTGTACTTTGTGTAAGATAAACCGATACAAGGACAAGTGGCATTGTGTGCAGTAACTCTCTTAAATGTTGATTGCTAGGTGACGGGAACAGGAGGACCTTTTGGAACCAGTAACATTCAGGAGCATCTCTTGCCTTTTGACCTCTCGATTTTCAAATCACTTCAGCAAATTGAGGTATGACTGAGATACAGCTCAGTGTTTTAGAGGCTCTGCAAAAATGCCTTTGCCGAGAGGCTACTACAGAACAGTATCACTTGTCTCCTTTGCTGTGAGCACAGCTTCAGCTGTAGCTTTGCTTAAGGATGGGGAAGGAAGGAGGTTTTGGTCTTGCAGAATTTTGTAGTTGAGTATTTAATGAGAAGTTTTGGGTTGATTGTCACCAAACTGAGATTCGCATCTAGCATTCAACACCGTCCAAAAATTAAATGGTAATGCAGAAATGCTTTTCTCAACATGTCAGGAGTTCTGTGGGTGTCTGTGTGGTTTCCCTGATACAGTAGCAACTAGGACAGTCATGGTTGCACATGCATGTGACCACCTGTAGAGAAGAACCTGGCAGCTGGACACAGGCTGTAGCACACCTTTGGTGGCAATATTTCAAACTCAGCTGCAGAATAAAATACTTCAGTCTGTGTAATTAGTTCATTAACTTGTTAAAAGCTCAGATTAATATCCTTACTTCCTAGTCATTTCCTCTTCCTTGCTTAGAATAAAGAATGTAGGATATTTAAATAAACATGCCTCTCTTGAGATGCCTCTCTTTTGGTCCTGCAACAGTACAATTCTATGCCGTATTAAACAGCCTGGGTAGTTTCATCTCGGAGAACTTACGGGGGTAGTGGAAAGTCAATGGCAAGAAACTTTGTTCAAATGTTTGAATTTCACGTTTCTGTGAATGTATCTCTAATTTCTTCCTGCAGTTTTACCAGGTGTTTGTGTTTCTGACTCAATAACCTCAGGGGATTTTAAGGGAGTGCAATAGCTACTTTCCACATTGGTAGAAGATTTACCATCGAAGCTTTCAGTGATCTTTGGTTTCTCAAGTTTTTTGTAGCCTTTCTTTATAACATTGTGTTTTGTTTTTATTTAAACAGATCAGTCACTGTGGGGGAAAGCTTATCAAGGGACTGACTTCATCAAAGCATGCTCTGGCCACAATGAGTGTTCGCTTTTCGGCAACATCGATGAAGGTGAGTTCCTGCTTCTGATGGGTGTTCAGAGCAGATGTGAAAGTAACATGCACATTCTGGAGTCTGTGTACTCTTTCTGTACTGTCTTTTGCACTTTTTGCTTTTAAAACCATGCAACTGAAAGGGTTTACTAACCTTTCAGAATCTCAGCTTTAAGTGGAAGCGTTCACATGCAGTCCTTCATGGGGACATACTTTTGATGCTTTTATTGGAATGTTTCTGTTGTTCATCCCCAACTACATGCGTGTGTCTTATGGGCTTTGATTTGGCACACGATATTCAGTAGCAGAATTTTCACAGTCCCTCTTTTGTTCTTCCATGTTCCACACTTTGCATCAGTTGCTACTGTTGGAACTCCCTGGAAATCTAAAACAATTTTGACCAAGTTGGCTCACATTTTAAGACTTACAGCTTTAATCTAGGTGATTGTAAAGCTTAAATCTTCCGTACTTACATAAGGTTCTTTGGATTCTCTTTTAAACTGTTAGCTTTTACTGAAGATGTAAGTGTAGTATTTTAGTGTCTTTGTCTTAAACAGGAAATCCTGGTGCCTGAGGCCTCTGAATTTGATCAGTGGGAGCCAGAGGGTGCAACTTCGAGTTGTCCAGTGACAGCAGTTATCCCAACTTGGAGAACTTTAACAACTTTGGATATGAGTCACAATAGCATCTCTCAAATTGATGATTCAGTGGTAAGAAATTGCATTTTCATTTGTGCTGACCGATCTTCTGTGGCATGTTACACAACAGGCATTTTGCACCTGCTTTATCTTTTTTCTGAAAGATTCTCAATTGCACTTTAATTACCCAAGTCAATGCTTAGGGGACATTTTCCTTTACTACTTCCATACTTTCTTTAGGCTCAAGGAGAAAAGTTTGTCATTCTGTGCTCTGTAAGCCACACTTCTATGAATACTGACTTGGAAACATGCTTTTGCTGTTCTCATTGGCTTTAGGCCACTTAACAAATGGGGGGAGAGTGTTGGAAAAACAAAGCATCTCTCAGGCTCAGCTTTGGAGCTTTGTCAAAGTTGAAGATTCCTGGGTATTTAAAAATGTGTGACTTGCTGACAGCTTTCTTGACATCAAAACACTATGAAGAATGTGGAATGTTTTGCCAGTGCCTTAGAATTAAGCTTTGACGATGAATTAAGGGGAAAAAATACCTTTCATCATAAGAACAGGTCAAATATGGACATAATTTTTTTCTTAAATTACCCATGTGCAGTAGAAATAGTCTGTAGCTGGGCTAGAGATCATGGACCTGAGAGCAGTTTTGTTGTTCAGGATTTATTGTGAGGTGGACTTAGGGTTCTTCAGGTCGGAGTCCAAGCCTTAGCTACTAGGCAAGCCATTGGTGACATTACACTTGAAATAAAGCTGATGCAAATACACTGATGTCAAAATTCAGCACCAGATTCAAGGTTTGAATTCTGCAAAACCAAAAGGCATTCTGGGATAATGTGTATTTGAGAGATGTTTGTGAGCTGCTAATGTTTGGCTGGTATCTTCAAAACATGGAAGCAAATCACAGAACTTGCTTTGGGTTTTGGTATCATCTTTCGCCAGGTTTCTGTGTGACACAGATAGGCTTGGGTGGTGGGATTGAAATGCCTGCCAGTGAGTTTGTTCTGTAGTTGATGCACCTCCCTGAGAGCTACTTATTTGTCTGCAGTGAGAAACCAGATTTCAAACTAAAACTTAACCATGTTCCTCAGTGTCACTTGGTTTTCTTGTGAGCAGGACTCAACTCTTACTGCAGTAGGTTGTTTCTTACTACCAACAGCTGAGAAAAGAGACTGTGGCTCTCCTTTGCTTGTTGATCAGCTGATGGTGAATGAAGTACAGTTTGATGGAGAAGCTCTGGGGCATTTAACACATGCATTTTTTTTTTCTCCTTGCTTTTCTAGAAACTAATTCCAAAGATTGAATTCCTGGATTTGAGTCACAATGGGGTGTCTCTAGTAGAAAACTTACAGGTAAGTGATGTTTTTGAAAGTGATTTTTTTTTTTCCCTTTGAGTTGCCTGAACCCTTGGAACACAGATTTTATTGCTTCAAAATTTTGTTGCTCCTTTTCTTCATGAAGACTGGTGTAAACCCAAACAGGCTATCGTTCATAACACCAAGTACACTTAACGGTCTGTTCCTTTGCAATTTTGATATACTATTTAGTTCTTAACTACATTAATTTGCTATCCTCTGCATCTGTGGGTTGATCAAAATGCAGTTGAGGAAGTTTCATGTCTATGAAGTTGAAATCTGTGTAATAAAGGATTTCATGTAATGTTTTTCACACTTGGCAGCATCCAGCATGTACAAAAGAGTGGGCAAGCTACAGTTTCTGTTGTTTAATTGTAGTGAGTTGGTGTATGAGATGGATTTTCTGTGTTTTTTGTAGCATCTCTACAACCTTGTTCACCTGGACTTGTCCTACAACAAGCTTACATCACTAGAAGGTGTTCACACAAAACTGGGAAACATCAAAACTCTGAATTTAGCAGGAAATCAGCTGGAAAGGCTGTCTGGTCTCAACAAACTGTACTCGTTAGTCAACTTGGATCTGAGCAACAACAAAATAGATCAGGTAACTTAAACTGCTGATATCTGGTGTCACACTGAATTTGTACTTCAGGCCACAAGCAATTTCTTCACGTGGATGAAACTGTGAATAATTGAAAGTGGCTGTAGTGTGGTTTTTTTCCTGTTTGATGTGTGTATGTAATTTAAACAAAAAATGGTCAGTCTGGATGCTTGTTTTCTTGTGACTAGTCTATGTTTACCCTTTTCTTCAAAACCTTTCAGATTGAAGAAGTGAAAAACATAGGAAACCTGCCATGCTTGGAAAAGGTGGTCTTGTCCAGCAACCCGCTGAGCATCATCCCTGACTACCGCACCAAAGTGCTTGCTCAGTTTGGGGACAGGGCCTCAGAGGTAAGTCATGGTGCACTTCTTACATGGTAGCTGACATTTGAATAATAAAAAACCAAAAACAAACCCAGACTTTTTAATCTCAGTAAGAAAAGCAGCATAGGTGTTCTAAAAATGTGAGGAGTTTTCCATGTGCACCAGAGAAGATCTTAAGGGGATGAAACCACATTAATGTAATTTGATTGTGCTTCTGGATCTAATGAAAGTTTCTTCACTGTGTGTCACAGCATGTCTTCACTGGGTGACAGCTGAAACACAGTTGTGCTAAGGAGGGTGTTAGATTTCCAAGTGTCTCTGAGTTAAATTCCTGTGTTAGAGCAAACTCTGATAATTGTATTTGTGCAATGGTTACAAAGATGCACATAGTGAGCATTAAGATCATATGTCTTTTTATCATTGCATTATTAAAAATTGAGTTGCAGAGCTGCCTTTTCAATATTTTTAGAAGTGTTAACACTTTTTTTGTAGGTCTGTTTGGATAATATTGTTACCACAGAAAAGGAACTAGACACTGTGGAAGTGTTAAAAGCTATTCAGAAAGCAAAGGAGGTGAAATACAAACTGAGCAGCTCTGATAAAAAGGTGAGTTTGGTGCTGGGAGAGGAGTAGAATGTGCTGCATGCAAAAGCAGCTGACAAAAATACTTCTACAAAATAGAATTAAGCAGAATTCAGCAAAATTTCCTTAGCATTAAAGTGTTTGTGCTTTCTTTGTTGCTCTGATGTGGTACAAACTTTTAATGTTGCCTCTTTCCTATTTGGCTTTCAATGTAATTTCAGTGATTATCTAACTTTTTGTCCTGGCTTGGGAGGGAGAAAGTGGGAGGAAAAGATAAAATTACTTAAGTGTACACCATGAATGTGCAGATAATGGTGTACACCTCAGATGTGCAGGTGCCCTTACTATCCGTCTCTTGCATCTCATACAAATACAACAGAGGTGTGATTTTCTTTTTTTTTTTACTGCTTGTGTTGCAGAGTACTGAAATCACTTTCTCAAACATCCTTCTTGTGGGTGCTTAGCAGTGGAAAAATAAGCAGAGATCTTTAAACCTCCTTTCCTCCTCTCATATCTGCCTGTGGGTGTTGTTGGTTAGTCCTCTTTTGGTGATAAACTTATCAGAACCTATTTTATCCCTACAGTGTAGAAATAGTTGTTACTCTCTTGTGGTTTGTGAAACTTGCTGCTGGTTTTGTCAGTACAGTATTAACCAGTGATCAGAATGGCTTCTCTGAATTGAGTCTTAGTGGAATTCTACTTAGTGTGAATATAGAAACTTCAGCTGATGTGACACCACACACCCTCCACAAACAAAGCTGGCACTAACTTTCCTTTTACTGAGATTGAGAAAGCTTTGTAGACTTACTGTAGTTGAGGATCTAATGTCTGCTGTATTTCGTTGTTTTTTCTTTAATCACTTCATACTTTCTTTATTAGATCAGTGAGGACTCCAGGCTCACTGCTGCCAGCTCCAAATCAAACTGTTCTTCTCTTACTGTTCGTCCTTCTTCTCCCTCTCTGCCTGGTCCTGTCAGCTCCAGCCAAGGTAATCATGTATGTATCGTGCTGCTGGGCTGAGCCTTTTGGTTCTGCTTTTCTGAGCTGCATTGATATACATGAATATTACGTGTGTGGATGTAGGGCTTAGCAAGACAAAGCAGAAAAGCTCGGTGGTATTGGTTTAGAAAGTGCAAGTTTCACTATGTGGATCAGCAAAGTAAACCTGTTGTTCCCCATGGTGTTAACTAACTGTAGTGGAAGCTTGGGTACAGGACTTCTTACTGCAGCATCCTGCAGAGGACTACATATATATCTTCTCTTGGTATAGACATCAGCCTTAATGGAAAACCGTGGTGTGTATAGACATGTCTTAAAGTTGCTTCTCTATCTCATCATTGGTCTGGAAAACATGAGTTCAAGCAACATAGGTTCCATTGATGTTTTTTTTGCAAGAGCTGCATTTCTGTCAAACCAGAAAAAAGACAAAGTAGAAGACAGTCGTGGGATGAGTGTTCTGCCTGAGCCTGTGATCTCAGCACGTTGGCTTTGCTCTACAGCACCTCCTAATCTTACCTGAGAATCCTTTTTTTTTTTTGGTACTTTTCAAGTGTCTGGAACGTAGAAGAGTGGCTTCTTTCACCTGCTGCAGGAGCCTCTAAGTCTGCTCTGTGCCAATAGTCATTTGTGACAGAACTGACAAAGATACTTAGTGATGGCTTTTGCCTGGTTGAAAGTTTAAAAGTGCAGCAGGGTATCAGTAGGTGGAGAAGACTTTGTAACAGTTTAAAGAGTGGGGATTGTAGTCTTAAGTAATTCAGGATGGACCAGTTACCTCTTCCCAATAACTTGGTAGATTGGTAGATGGGGGAGAGAAACATGCCTGAAAAGCTCTGGAAAAAGTCCATTGCTGTGATATCTGCAACATTAGTAGAGGTTTCTTAGTTCAGTCTGTGACAAAGAAATTGCTCTGACAGCAACTGATTAAAAAGTCAGGCAACTTAGATATGGATTCACTTGCTGTTTATGTACTTGATTTGCCTTTGTAGCCTTTCTAGATCACTTTTCATCCACAGATAAAATGGGACCATTTCCAGAATGAAGTCAGTGCTTGCTTTGTAAAGTATTGAGTGTTTTAAGTTGCAGGATCAAGACATTTTGTCTGTACAACAGCCTGCACTTTATCCAGTACTAGCTGTAAAAATGCATGCTACCAGGCACCCTGTCTGTTTAAGAGTTATTTGCCAAGTCTTTTTCTACTACAGTAAATATTCAGGAGTAAATGAATCTTGGGATAAAAAAAAATCTAGGTAATCTTTCTTTCTGAAGTACTTTGGAGCTTTATAAAAAACTGGTACAAGGTCCAAGGTTTATTTACTGCAGTCCTATTGTTAAGGTTCCTCTACTAAAATCTTGGGGGAGGCTTTGATGAATGTGAAAACGAGGACTAGGGCAGGCTATTTCTCAGCTTGATTAATGGAAGTTGCTTGCCACGTATCTAGCTGGAGAAATTGTGTATTTTAAAGATGGAAATATGCTAGGTAATGAGTTTCACCTTCAGTCATCAATAATGGAATTTAATTTCCTGCTATGCTATTTCTATGAATTGTTCTCTCTGCAGTTTTTCTAGACGCCATCTGTTTCCCTTACATATTATTCACTGTAAATGTCACTGGCAAATGGCTTATGGAAAAAGATTAAATATTTATGCAGGAAACAACCCCAAAAATAATGCTGTCATCTTCTAGTTTTCCTGTCAAATCCAGTTTCCTTCTTGCTAACACAGTATTTTGTTCAAGTAATAAACACCTCTTGTGTTTCCTCTATGAGGTGGTTCGATGTAGTCTGCTAAACTTTACCATCAGTCCAGAGTGATGCACGCAGAAGGTTTTTTATGCTGAAGCCAGAAGCACACAGTGTAATTTCTGTGGTTTATTTGCACATTTCTTTGCTTGAGCTGGCTGTCTCTGTGGTAATACTGACAACTGATTTACTCTCTTGCATCTGTGTGAGGCTGTGAATATCAAACAGGTAAAACATCAAATGCTTATATTCACTCAGAAGTTTTTACTGATGAGCCAGCATTGAACCCTTCAAAAATAGTCTGAATAAGGTGAGATAATTGTTGTTTGGGAGTCCAGACCTTCTGAGTCTGGCTGAAGGCTTTACACAGATGTATTCTCTTTGTTTACTTCAAGTCTACAGAAATTTGAGAGCATACTGCTGAGTTTATGAAGAATACTTTGCTGAGTTTTTGCTTGCCTGGCAATGTAGTGAAAGTTATCAATGAGGATTAAGTCACATGGAGAATTCTTACTCTAGATGTTGAGATTTAAATTGCTGAAGCTCAAAAAATAAGCTTTAGCAGTCTACAGTGCAACTTTCAGTACAGTTACAGAGATTTCTGTAATTAGACTAAAAATCTGCCTGCCTTTTTTGGCCTGGCCAGTATGTGAACATATCCCTTAGCTTTAATGATCTATATTCAGAGCTTGATTATATAATTTTAATTCCACTTCCTTGGTATTAAATGTTCATTTTTATTTTACTTCAGTGATTTTAAGAGCTGTTTATATTTGTTCTAGAAATAATTTGTGAAGAAACAGTCCTAGCCAGCAGTCTTTTGCAATCCAGTGGTTCGACTCCTACAGACCATACAGTTCCCCAGAGATGCTTTGAAACACCAGACTCCAGATGTAAAAATCAAGTAATTGTCTTAATGCTGTTTATTTTATGGTACTTTTTGTGAGTTTATTTCTGATATTCAACTTTTGTCATAATTATCCATAGCAAAATTATTTTCAATACTCTGAGCTATTGTAATGGAAAAGGTGGTAGTCCCAAATTTGAGCCAAGGGGTTGCTCCATCTTCTTAATTAAATGCATAATCCAGGTTTAAGACTTGCAGAAAATTTTTGTCATTGTATCATGACTTGGAGATGTTTACCCAGTGTTAGTGTTACATCATTTAATATCCATTTAGATACTGAACATAAGACTTCTGTCTTATCTACTACAATGTGAGTTTTTGGAAGGCAGTTTCTTGGCAGTAGAGTAGAAAACCTTTCTCCCTGTCAGTAGGTAATGGCCTTTAATTTGTCTCTTACAAACTCCTGCTGTTTGGTAACTTCTGTATCGTGATTTCATTGGTTGTGTTGGAAACACTCTTCACATGTATGGCTTCAAGGGATGAGACAGCAAGATGTAGAGGACTCTTTCCCATTGCTACCAGCGGAGTTGGTCTTTGTTGAGTTCCTTCACCTATTTACCTTTGTTCAGTAAAAAATATGTGCTGGACACAACAGGTTGTATCTGTTCCCAAGTCAGCAGCAGAGTTCATTCTTTTGCTGACTTAACAGAATGACCAACCTAAACAGCTGCCCATGAGTACAACAGTAAGGACTTTGCAATGAGTTGACTAACTTTAAAAATAGGAGCCAGCACTAACTTGATTTTCATGTGTGCTGAAGTCTGACAGCTTGTAAGTAGCTGATGTTTTCTTCTCCTTAGCCTCCTGCCTCTCTATTGGATTCATTCAAAGAGCATGGAAATTGTCATCACAGATGGTAAGCTAGACAGCTAAGCTGTGATTTAAATCTTCATTAGCTTTTGCTAATGAAGTGGATGCTGCACTTTTAAACCTTGCCTTTAAGGCTAAAGTCTTTCGTTGGGTATTGCCTGGTTTGGGCTTTGAACTAAAACCAATTTAATGGTGTAAAGTTTTTTTAGCCTTTGAACTGTAGAGTGCAGTTGCTAGCTTCAGAGCCAGCATTATCTGTAGTGTAAAGTGCTTTAACTAGTAAGGATATTTGCACTGGGGATAGGAAATAAAGGATGACTTCAACCTTTCAATTTTTACTTTCCATAGAGTTCCATGCTGTCAGCCTTTAAAATGTATGGCTGTGTGCAGTACAGAGACTGCTCTGACTTAATCCTACCAACAAGAGCAAACCTTCAAATTCTGAGAAGCAGCACTGTAATTCATAGGTAGCTCTGACTGGTTTTGAACTTGAGCATGTCCTTACCATGGCTTTATCTCTTTCAAAGTTCGGATCGCTCAGAGGAAGAACACTGTGCGGTGCCTGACCTCTGGAACACCATCATCTTGCCTTCCAATTGTATGTCATACACTGCCACAAACCAAGATTTTATCCAGCACCTTTCTGCCTCGATTGTGCAGGCTGTGCAGAGATCAACCTCCTCCTTTACAGAGAGCAAAGGAAGCCCTCCAGGTGATTCCGGAACCACGGACAAAGAAGATGGATATTTTGAGATGGGACTTCATGAAGGAGATCAGACTTTTGAGTTTAGCACTACTTCTGATACTTGGTCATCTGACGACATAGCAATGGAGAGTGTTGACATAGCCAAAATGCTCTGGAGTTTTTCTATCCACATTCATAAAGGACTCAGGCAGTTTGCTTCCTGTTTAGTCTTGACCAATGATATGCTTGCCGTGTTCGAGATTCCTCATCAGGAACTGAGAGGAAATTGCCAGCATCTCCCTTCTGCCTTGAAATTAGTGCTGTGTTTTCCATACACTGATCTGACAGAATTTGGCTTTCTCCTGCCAGAAATCTGTTTAACACTGAAGCTGAAAACCAGTGACAGCTGTTTGTTTATTATTTCAGACTCACAGAATCTTCAAGACTTTTATTCCTGTTTACACACACGTTGCTCTCAACACTACACATCAGTGTTACCAAGCTCCACACTGTACTGTGGAAAAGCAAACCTCCAGGAGTTTCTCTGTAAGCTTATGGAATGGCATTGCATTTCAGCTGAAGATATTGAAATAAAAGGGTATTTCCCAACATACCTTGTTTGTGGGAATAAAAGCAACATTCAGAAGACCTTGCATCAAACAGAGTCAGCTGGCAATAGCAAAGATGGGTCAAAAAATGTTTTGTGTTCTGCACTTTATTCTTCAATGTATAGATCTTCTGATCAGAATGCCTGTGTGGTCCATCCCTGTTGGATATTTCTAACAGCCCAGCATTTTTATCTACTAAAAGTGGATTTCAGTTTAGTGCCAGGCAAATGGATAGGCACAGAAGAGTTGGAAAGTGTGTTTAAGCTGAGCAGAATTCCGTTGGCATCACTCGTGTTGCATCCAACTCACAGCTGCCCCCAGCAGAAAGATTCCTTTCTGGATGGGCATGTGCTGGAGTTACTTGTTGGATACAGATGTATTACAGCAGTGTTTGTTCTACCTCATGAGAAATTCCACTTCCTAAGAATCTACAGCCTCTTAAGGACACTCCTGCAGGATGTTAAGACTATTATTATTATCAAAGCTTCAAGCAAATCAGATGCTGTAAGAAATCACATTGTGGAGACAAGCAGACATGGTCAGTCATCAAGGTAACAATCCCTCTGAAAGGTCTGCTGCAGAGTGCTGGAGTTAATGTGGCCTAGCTAGTGTGTTTGCAGTTGTCGTTGTCATTGCTTTTGACCTGTAGTATTGAAGTGCTTCTTCATCCTGCTAGTCTGCACTGTGAGTGGTTATCCTGGACTGTACCTGTCTACCTTGTCAGTTTTGTTTTATGGCTGCAGCATACACTGTATTTTCTTATGGAGGGAGACTTCCTATTTCATGTGCTTGGAGGCTGAGATCTTGGCAGATTGACAGCTCTGCTCAAGATGGATCACTGAAAGTAAACTTAAAGACTATAGGTTGCCCATTTCTAATTTCTGAATGAAGAACAAAATACTCTTGTAGATGCGGAGCTGTGTATTTCCTTGAATTTTGATTCTGTGTTTTTTGTGTCTCTTTTAGCTTTTGCAAGCCTCATCTGACGCTGTCATCTTTATATCCATCTGAAATTCTTGTGCAGAAGATAACAGAGGATAACCAGATTCCTCTTCACCTTCATGTGTCTGTGTCTCTGCAGTATGTGGCTGGGCTGAAAGGAAATGCCCTAGTTGAGTTTTTCCATGGCAACATTGCTGAGGTAGTGTGCCTAGCCCAGGTGGATAAAAAGATGCCTGATGGCCTTTCAGTACTAGATGGTACTTTTAAAATGATTTCCCTGTTGAAACTTAAGAGTTGGGCTCTGAGAAACCATTTTGTGTTCCCTGGCATAGCGCTTGGGATCCTGCCAGGCATATTGTGCCTCCAGATACAGGAGAATACCTTAGGGTATGTCTTGAAGATGTGATAACTCAACCCTCCTCCTTTTTCTTTGAAGTGGCAAAAGGAAAGAAGATAACTGGAGTGGAATTACTTTGTGATAATATCTAATTAAATAAGTGTCCTGACTCTTCCATGATATTAATATGTAGGTGTGTGAATACAGCACGCACATGGCTGTAGGTACTCCAGAAACAGGAGCAGATCAACTGAATTTCTGAAAAACAGATTGATAGTTTGTAAAAGGGACATGGAATTTCAAAGTACAAATCTTAATCTTAAATTCATGATCTGGCTTTTGATTGGGAAATCATCGTGGTCTGAGTACAAATGTAAATTGAAAAGGTCATTGAGAAATGAAGTTGTGTTTGGTTTTCTTTATTCCCTTACTTCACTTCCAAATCTTAAGTAAGTCTAAGTTGTGCTTCTCTTTACACCAAGACAAGCTGGTAAAGCAGTTGACTTGTTAGAGGATTCATTGTAAGCTACTCAGGCTAGAAACTGGGAAGATGCCTAATTGGAACAGCAGTTGTAGTGACAAGCTGTGCTCCTGTCTTCTCTGAAGAAGCATCAGAAAGCTCTGCAGACTCGTTGATGCTTGGGAGGCACTGCTCATGTGTTGTATGAAATTGTCTGTAATGTCTGTTCTAGAAAGTCTTTCCTGTGCACTGGATGTTTTTCTTTTTTTCTAGATTTGGTCAGAAAACAAAGAATTATTAGAGCACAACAGAAACAGTTTTCTTAGGGAAATGCCAGACATTTTCAGTGGACTGCTGTTTTTGTTCACCTTAAAGCTGCTGCCTTTGGCAGCTCTGAGGCAAGCTGCTCTGTCTGTAGCATGTTCGTGTGCTTCAGGTTTTGGATTTTTTCTACTAGTATTCTAAAGTTACCTCTAAGATGATGAAGCTGTCTGAAACACAGAAGTGTGCCAGTGATTCATGAAATGCAGTTTTCACCTTAGGTAGAAAATGAAGAGCTGAGACATCTCATGTGGTCTTCGATCCTGTTTTACAAGACTCCCAACGTTGAAGTGATGGCTTGTGTGCTTCTCTCAACAAAAGCTATTTACTTTCTATTGGATGATTCTTTCATTCATGCTGATGAGCAGCAGTCAGGTAAGTGAGGTATTTTGGACCTTTAATAAGGTTACCAACTTACTGCCTGTCTTCATGGTTGTCTTCAGTGTAAATACTACTTTTAGTCAATGCTGCTACTTGGAGCATACAGTTGAGGAAGCGAGTGGCAGTTTGCCATGTGCAGAGTGCTTGAATGAAGACATTATGTTCAAAACCAGTCTTGAGTCATAGCTCCTTCTCAGACTCTTCTGTGTGCCCTTGTACCCACACTTTTCTCAGATGTCTTTTCATAGTCTCTGGCATTACCTGGGCAGCTGAAGGACCATTCGTAACCGAAATGCTGATGAAGCCCATGGTGTGCATTCAGTGCACAAGTGGCTTGCTAGTGTATCTGCTGATACAAATCTGCAGTGTGACAGGAAACTGCTAGCAGGGAGGTTTGGTTGTGTTTGCTAGAGAAGGTATTAACCACTATCCCCATTTTTTCCCCATTGGTTTCATTCAAGTGTTTTGTCATGTATGTTTTTCCAACAGAATTCTGGACCAAGGAAAATGGGGATTGTGACAACAGCTCTTTCCACCTCTCTTGCTGCTTTGTGCTAAAACTGAATGACCTGCAGTCAGTAAATGTTGGCCTGTTTGACCAATACTTCAGAATTGCTGGTGAGTACTTCTTGTGCTTCAGGTTTTTACAGTTTGCTCTGCTTTGGCTTCTCTTAGATTCCTGCCCTTGTTCTTGAAAAGGCAGAGTATATTGTTGCTGCTTTTTAAGTTACTGAAACACTGGTGCTGTACTGCATGGCAGTATCTTCTCATGGAGGTAACTGGGAAGCTTTGTAGCAATGAACTAATTGATCCCATGAGTGCTTTTAAAAATTCTCCTGTCATAACACCATAATACAACAAAAGGGAAAAGCAAAGACTTTCATGTTCTGAGGCTTTAGCTTGCAGTAAAGAGCGAAACCAAGGTACTGCCTGTGCTGCAAAATCTGTAGTCGGCAGTTCATTGGAGGTGGAAAATGAGGCCATAAAGTTCACAGAAGGTGCTGACGTCTACTTTAAAATGTGATGCTTTGCCTCAGAGTCCCTCTCTGTGTGAGCCATGCAGTCCTGTGTTCTAAAATGTCTTCTGATTGAGTTCAGACCCTCAAGTGTGGACTCTATCTTGTGGAAATGACTTAAAGTGACCTTACGTACAACAAGGCTACAAAGAGTGGCTTAGGTCAAAAGTAACCTCAGAAATCATAGACAGGAATGCCTCTCAACTAGACTCAACTGCTCAAGTCCTCATCCAACCTGATCTTGGACTCCCACAAGGAAAAAGCACCCGCAACCTGCCTGGGCAGCCTATTCCAGAGTCTAACCACCCTCAAACTGTAAAGATAAAATGATGATGAGGTTGATCCTCTATAGCAGCAGTTAAATCATAAGTTATATTCTTTATTTTCTGAGGGATTTATAAGGATTCTATCATTCTTTTTCAAGGATTTGAAAGCTGAGTAATAATGCATGTTTTCAGGAGACACAATCCTTGCAAGAAATCTTTTATTGGTGAGAGTTGCATGTTGGCTGAAGAAATTATGGTAATGTCACATACAAGATTGGAGTGGTTTCAGTTCTGTTTTCTTTCCAGGACACTCTGCAGATCGTATAGTCACCTGTCTGACAAGAGACAGCTACAACACTCACACTTTCATACAGCAGCTGATGGCAGTCCTGTCACTGCTTGCACGCACACCTTCACCTGAACCAGTAGACAAAGACTTCTACTCCGAATTTGGGAGTAAAAACACAGGTAACTGAGCTTTCCTACACGCCATGAGTTACTTGCACATCATGCTTAGGCCGTCATCTAAAGTGTGCTGACTAGAAACTCTTGAGGGAAATTCCTGCATTGTTTGTTTCCTGTTTGATACTTCAGCCAAACTCCCTGACTTCATCTACCTGTGCTTTGACTGAGTACAATTGTTAAATGTAAATGGTCTCCCAATTGTGAAGTTAGTGGTGGCTTCTGGAGTCATAGAATGGTCTGACTTGGAAGGGACCTCCAAAGGTCATCTAGTCCAAACCCCCCTGCAGTCCGCAGGGATGTCCCTCAACTAGATCAGGTTGCCTAGAGCCCTGTCAAGCCTCACCTTGAATATCTCCATGGATGGAGCCCCAGCCATCTCCTCAGACAACCTGTTGCAGTGTTCCACTAGCCTCATAGTAAAGCACCTGTTCCTAGCATCCAGTCTAACTCTGCTCTGCTGTAGCTTGAAGCCTCTGCCCCTCATCCTATCACCACAGGCCTTTGTAAACAGTCGCTCTCCAGCCTTCTTGTAGGCCCCCTTCAGGTACTGAAAGACTACTCTTAGGTCTCCCCAGAGACTCCTCCAGCTGAACAACCCCAGCTCCCTCAGCCTGTCCAGCAGAAGCAGCACATCCTACACAGTACTGTAGGGCACGTTCTAACGTGTTTCACACCACTTTCACCTGTAAAGTCTCGTAAGCCACCAAAGAACAGTAAAGGTAGCAGCGTCTGAAAATGAACTGGTATGATGACCCTGTGAGCTAAAAAGGACCCCTGTCACTTGTATGAAGGTAGTGGAGTTAAGGTGTCAGGTTCAAGTATCAGGGGAAAATTTTGTTCGCAATTCTGAAGTGGCTTGAGGTACAAAAGAAAATGGCATTCTTGTGAAGAATTATTGTCCCCGTTCTAGGGAGAGGCTGCATAAGCCCAGAAAGTGCAAGGTTTGATGGAAGTCACATCACTTGATTAGGCCAAGTGGCGGGGGGAAGCAGACATGCTTCCTTCACTTTTACTGTGTTATGTTTCAGCACTTAGAGGGAGTAAGGGACTGCAGTGTCGCGTCCTGCCACTGCAGAACACAGCGTGGAGCAGCATGCTCATCCTGGAGGGATATAAAAGCAATTTGTGTGGTGTCCAGTAATGTGATAACACTTGTAGAGAGTTCAGAAGTCGGCAATGGGAAGGAGGCAGGAGATGTCACTTGGCAGGGAGGTGGGTAACCTGTTCTGAGAATCCAACTGTATTTCCTTTTAGCCTCTTCTGAACTAGTGATGTAGCTAGAAATTTGCAGAGAAGTATCTTTGTCATGCAAGAGATTCTAGTAGAGACCTACTAGCCAAATAAAATTCTTCTGATACTGTAGTTAAGTAAAACCATTTATTAGCAGCTTGTGGCCACCTGTTAAAGGTTGTTTATCCTAATGTATTGTGTAGTACTAAATGAGTACAATAATGTGTTTCTTGCAGGAAAAATGGAGAATTATGAACTGATTCACTCCAGCAGAGTAAAGTTTATTTACCCAAATGAAGAGGAAATTGGAGACCTTGCTTTTCTAGTGGCAGAGAAGATGGATTGTTTGACTGACCTTCAATCCCTCAATATCCTTCTGTATGTGTTGGCATTCCAGGTGAATCATACTGAGGGATCTGCCCCAAACACTAGCTCTCTTCAGCCTAAAACACTGATACTGACCAGCTCGGACTTGTTCCTCTTCAATGAGGATTACATCAGTTACCCACTGCCTGACTTTGCTAAGGAGCCACCACAGAGGGACAAATATCAGCTGGCAGATGGGAGGCGAATCCGCCACTTGGATCGTGTGCTTATGGGTTACCAGACCTACCCCCAGGCTCTCACCTTTGTGTTTGATGATGTTCAGAATCAGGATCTGATGCAGAACTTAGCACTGGATCACTTTGGAGAAACAAATGGTGCTCCAAAGGGAAATGCTAAACAAGAAGGCAGCAGAAGCAGAGAAATACAGTGGTGCATCTTTATCCCCAGTGCAGAGAGCAGGGAGAAGTTAATTTCCTTGCTTGCAAGACAGTGGGAGATGCTGTGTGGCAGAGAGCTGCCTTTGGAACTCACAGGATAGGTGGTGCCCAGATGAGTGATTTCAGAGTCTGCTGTAAAATAAAGCACAGTGTTTAGATAGCACCTGTCAGGTCGTGGTGGTTTGAATCAGGAGATGACCTGGACTCCCTTACTGCCTAGTGCAGTGAGCATTTAGTAGTACAGAGAAATATTTTCAAGTGTTACCTGGGGACTGAACTGCTTGTAAAGTCTATTTTTTATGCAATAGTACATAGTGGAAAAAAAAAACCAGGAAGCATCCTGGGAAACTGTATGGAATAATTAAGGAGTCAACACTCGATGTGCTGTCCTTTAGGGCTGTTGAGGTTTCCACTGTTGTTGTGTATCTATCAGCCTTGCTGTTCCAAACGAACTCTGATGTGTACATAAGGGTCACTGCTGGTGTGTGTCCAAGTGCCACGTTCTTTGTATGACAAGTATTTGGGTATGCTGCTGATGCTTATTTCATGACCTTACAGTTTGACACATTTTTATTTAAGGCCAAATGTAATTATTTGCTGTCAGGCATGGACATAGCAGTAAAATTGGATAAAGAGGAGTTGCCTGCTCGAGGTCCGCTCAGTATTGTCTTGAAAGTGGAAATCCCCAACATGGACATAGGAGCATTTTGCCAGCAGGTAAAAGAGTTTGTGTCTCTGAACACAGTCTGTCTCTTGCCTCTCTTCTCAATACAAATAAAGGGTCGTCGAGCAGTCACTGTTGTCACAAGGGTACACACAATGCAGACAGCAACAGCCAGCTGAAAACTGAGGGTTGATTACAACTGCTCTGCACTGCGTCTGCCACAAGAACATTGCAGATGTCAGCTGGCAGTGCTGCTGCGCATCTAGTCACGCTGCTTGGAGAGAGGAACCAGAGGCTGCACACGTGCAGCAGAGGAAGACCTCCCCCTGGGGGGACCCGGCAGATAATCTCACACACACACAAACTCGCTATCTCTGGGGTCTATGGGGAATGGTTGGGTTGGCTGTGGGGTAGGGGTCTCCCTCTGGGGCACTGCCATTGGCCTGCAAGGTGCAGCACTGCCTCCCCAATGGTCAGAGCCCCACAGGAGGGGTGGGAAAGAAGAACAGTTCTGGGGACTGTGAGGGAACTGGAAGGAGACTGAAGGACACTAGGAGCTGTACTGGGAGGGAACTGGGAACCCCCAGGTGTGCTTCTGGTCCATACTGGGAGGCCCTAAGTGCTAATTTCTTGCTGTCCAATCGGAAGCCTGGGCCTGGGATCTGTGGGGTAGGTTTGGGGTTGCTATGGGGTAAGGTGGTCCCTATGGGGCTTTTTCATTGGGTCGCTCTTTGGCAGGAGTTTGTATGGGGCAGGGTTGAGATCTGTGAAGCAGGGGTCCCTATGGGGCCAGGACCACTATGGGGCTTCCACTATTGCCTCACTGATTAGGCAGAGGGTCTCTGTCGGGCTCCTCCACATGTAAATTGCCTTGTGAATGTGATGATCACATTAAGAACGTGAGAAGTGTCCCCAGAAAAGTAAGATGATGGGGAGCTGACCTGTCTGATGTGTCAGGGTGTCTGTGTTGTTCCCACACTCGTCATAGCTTCATCTGGCCCATGCCCTTGTCATATTACAGTGCATATGTGACCGATAATGAGGAGCAATTAGGAACTTGGAAGACTAAACTCTCAGGTGGATAAAAGGTGAATGTGAAACTCGGCAGACTAAGAAGACGCTTAAGAACAGCTGAAGAGGTGCATAAAGAGTAATAACCAGAGCTGGTAAGCTGGCTGCTGAGCCCTCATTCTTCAGGCTCAGAGGTTTCTCTAGGGGCATGATGAGAATTTACAGCATTTCTGAAGTCATTGAAAACACCAAGCTAGTGGGATCCCAACTCTGATCTGTCACGCTGTTCTCAAGCAGGTGCTTCAGTGCAACCCTTGTCACCTTTCCTGCAACTTAACCGTTTTACTGGCTCTTTCTATCCGTTACAGACATCCATGAAGGATAAGCAGCACAACCTGCCTCTTCCATCATGCTGATGGTTGAGCTACTGAAGCTCAGCAGTTGCTGACCATTTGTTCAAATAGTTTGATCTGGACTTCTAATTCTTATTTGAATATCCCTGGGGACAAACTCAGAGCACAGCTCAATAAATAGGAAAGGTACAAAAGCAGATGGGAATGTCAAATCACTGCAGGAGCACATGGAGAGGAACTGCAACTCACCAGCATAGAGTAGACCAGGACCTACAGAATTTATGTGCTGGTATTTTGTACTGCTGCCCTTCAAGGTTTGGAATGAACAGGATGTGAGCAGCTGCAGTCATTTCTCTCTGGATCACACGACAACATTGTTCTCAGGCTGCTCGACCTGCCTGCTTGGAATCAGGCTCTTGCATCTGTGTGTGAGAGAGGGAGATAAACAGCCTCCTATTCGGTCTGCAGCCCTTCTGTTTTTTTTACTTTTATCTGAAAACTTTCAAATTCTTCCTTTCAACTTGCTTAGGGGAAAAAAAAACAAAACCAACACAACAACTCAAAAAAGCAAGGTCGTGTCCTAGCCTCTCCACCAAGAGCCTCTGCAGGGTGTTCAGTAAGTGTGGTGCAGCTGGCCTTCTTCCTACACACAGAGGCGCTGCTGGCTTGATCTGTTTAACCCTTTGCTGGTGCTTCTTTAGACTCCATGACACCCTTGGAGGTCATAGCAAAGGGACTTGATGTTCTTTCCTAGAAGAGCAGAAGGTGAGCCCATTTCTCTCTGTGGATGTAACCAAATGGTCAGCTCCTAGAGAAGCTATGTGGCAAGGTAGTCTGGATGGTAAATAATTTCTGAAAGGATTGCTTAAACAAAAGATTTCAAAGGCAGGAAATTGCCCAAGGCGGCCAGGGCTGCGGGCACTGCCAGAGAAGGGCTGGTGACTCAGCAATTTAAAATGCAGCTACAGGCAGGAAGGCTGGAAGGCTTCCTAGTCTGTCCTTTGCCTTTACCCAGGGAACAGGTTGAGTAGGTTTGAGCAGTACTTCCTCCAACTCTGGATGTTAACGTTTTCACAGAAAAAAATGCCAACCCAACCTTTCATCAATACATAAAGCACAAAGATTGAGTGAGGGGAAAAAAAATTGAGCACTGCTGCTGGTGAGCTGGGAGCCTGAGGGCACAAATTCTCACTGCTTTGTAGAAGTAATCTGTGTCTGGGCCAGGAGCTGAAGATGATGCTTCTGAGATCCACGTCTCTTACTTCAACTGCTAAAACCCCAGCCTCCAGCTGCCATGTAGGCAGGAGACACTTGACTAATAATATCCAGGCTCTCCAAAACAAACAGAAGCCCACATGCTAAAGCTCACAGATAAACACCCTGGCCCACAGCTGACAACTCCTACCCTGTGTTCTACAACTAATTTGCCCAAGCCTGTCTTAAACATTGAGCAGGATCTGAGCAAAACCTTTCTACCCTGCCTGCACAGGATCGTTCTCATGCTCTGTCATCAGCTCATTCCTACAAGGATTTCCCCTTTGACTAAGGTTTCCCGCCCGAAGTTTTCCTGTCTGATATCCTCCTTTAATTGCTGGTGACACAGTAAGCCTTATGGCTTCATTCTCAATGCACTGGTGGGTATTGCCTCTCTCAATTCTGGATGGTTTGCAAGCAATCAAATGTTTTCCTCTCTTGCCAGATCTCAGAATCTTTCTTGGTGGGAGTTTGAGGGACTGAAATGCTTTCTGCATATGCCTATGTACATCAGCAGCTCATCCAGAAATGAGTGAGGGAATTGGTGGGGGTTTTTTTGTTGTTGTTGTTGTTTTTAGCAATCTTCAGTGGCATTGGACAAAAACATTGACCCAGTGCTTTTAGCCTGTAAAACATAAGCTTTTTATTGATGTCATCTATGAGAAAATCCATCTCTCTACCGAGGAGGAACCCTACTGTCAGAAGAGAACAGAAACCAGTGGAAGTGGAGCAGTAATTTGTGGTTATTTTGCCTACCTCTGCTCTGTGTGTTGTTTCCATGCCAGTTTGGCTGACACTGCCAACTGGACTGCCACTGTGAGCCTGTAGATGCTTTTTCACTGTTCAGTGTACAGTGAAAAGGTATCAGCATGCCCACAGTGGCAGTGCATGGCTGTTGGCTACTCAATAATTTGGAGGCAGTTGGTACTTCACCTTACTAATTCCCAGAGTCACAGAGATCCAAAGGCGGTGCTGGTTTTGGTGTCCCAGATCCAGCAGCAGCAAGCAACAAAGTAAGCTAATGTTCTGTCAGTGACTGAAGCACTCCTCCTTTGCCACTTGATCAGGAAAGCAGGATCTGATGACAGATGACCACCTGATCCTTCAGCTTGTGCTGTGCTCCTGCTGCACAAGGGCACTATTCCCTGTTTGAGTTTCCCCCTGTTTACTGCTGTAGTAGTGCTTGCCTTTAAGAGAGGTATGGTCTGATAAGGAACCGGCTGGGAACTGTTTGATACTGCTGCAAACCTCCTGGTGTTGTTGTGAATCTATTTAATTCAGGCAGGAATTTCAGCCTTTTTCGCTTCCCATCCTACTTTCCTTGTAGTGAATGGGACACAGTGATGATAAGCACCAATGGAAAGCCTTGGAATCAGTGTTTATGTGTCTCTTTTCCCCTGTAATGCTTTCAGTATTTAGCCATTTACTAAATAGTCTGAAGATTCATTTAAAGATGCCCATGCTGCTTCAAGTGTTTCAGGGTAAGCTGTTTTCACATCACAAGTCTATTGGCTATTTGTGGATATCCAGTACTGGCAACTTACTCTGTATGCAGCCAGCTCTTAGCTAACCCACAAACAAGAAGCTAATGTCTTTCTAGGCTGCCTTTTCTGGCTGTATGCCCCTCATGGGTAGCATGGAGCAGAGAGGCAGTCTCACTGTTCTGTTTGCAAGGGCAGTCTGGTGTCGTGACTGCTGGTAAGGAAAGCATTGCACAGCTTCCATACTAATGGAAGGAAGGTTGGATAAGATGACCTCTGAAGGATTCCTTCCAACCTGGTGCATTCTGTGATTCTAACATACCTCTCTACACAAATGCTCTCAGTGTCCATTTGTGACTTTGCTGTCTCACCAGAACCACTCTGAGTTACGTTGACTCTGCCCCTGACAGAGTGGCAGCCTATTGGGCAGCAACCATCCCAGGGCTGCAGTTGTGCTGGAACAGGACAAGTGGTCTGAGTGGTCAGAGTGAGCTGTGGGCTGGTACTTCTGCCAACGGTGCCAGTGGATGGTTGTGTGCCTGATCTGCTTCCTGTTGGTGCAGGGTATATAACAGTGCTGGCTGCTCATCATGCTGCCTGTGGCTGTGGGATGGAGGAAGAGGTGAAGCAGCGCTAGTAGGTATGGCAGCTCTTGCATGCTTTGTCTGTCACTGCCTGTGTGTGCAGGGGGCAAGGAAAATGTTAATGCTCTCAACTATTTATGTAAATGCAAGAATAGGTTCTAATTTCTCCTGATTTGATTTAGGCACCTTCATGTGCTATTAATGGCTCCAAAATTCCAAGAGCCCTCATTGCTCAGCAGGATTTGTTACTAACAGAAGCAGTCCAGTGGGTTGTCCTGGCAGCACAGAGAGACAAATCTGTCAGTAATAATGTATTGGTTGTTGGTAATATTCAAAAGGAGAAGATAAATGATACCATTATGATAAAAAGATAAATTATACTGTACCTCAGTCTAGCATGTTGGTATGGGGTTTTTTATTCCATTTTGGGACCTTCTGATGCTGAACACTGAGGAAGTGCTCCTTGGATTCATTAAGCTGTCAGCAAAGTGTTTGGGAAATGATGTGCTCATCGTTGCTGCCATGGCACTTGCAAAATGTGATGCTTTTCTTACAGAGAAACTCCAATAATTCGAATAAGCTTCAAAGCCCACCCAGAGTGGTTGTTTGGCTGATGCAAAGTGTTGCATTGTTGCACAGCACATCTCTGGTGTTGCCTAGCTGGTGTGGGATAAGTGATGGTGTGGTCTATCTTCTGTTTGAGGTGTTGTGAATATCCTAACGCCAGTGGTCAGAGGAAATGAACTGACTCTTTGTGAATTCATGGTATTTAAGTTAGCCGATTGGATTTGCCTGCAGTTAAACGTACAGTTAACCTCTTTCCATTCCAATTAGTTGAAAACTAAGGATTTCCTTCCTTCTGTTTTGAACTGATATGTAAGAGGAAATCCGTGGATGTTCCTGTTTTGAGTAAGCCTTTTACTAAGGAGCCCTGCTTGTGCATTTAAAAAAATAGAATAGAAAGAAAAAGGCAATCTTGATTCAGATGTAACACTAGAAGCAGTAGATCCACTTCTGGAGGCTTTGCAGCCAAAGAGCCCAGTGTGAAAATGCTCTCTCCCTGTTTACTTTTAACCTCTGGTTTGTCTTGGATCTGATTCTTAGTAGGCGGTCTTCTCTCGCAGACATTTCAGCCTCTATCGCCTCCCCTTCAGTAGAAAGGGTCCTGCCTGTGGAATCATGAAAATGCATCCTCCTGGGTTGCTGTTTTTCTTCTTAGCAGCATGCTTCACTCCCACAGCTGACTGCCAGAGCCAGAAGGTAAGTTTGGGAGTCTTTCTTTAGATGTTTGTTGAATGCTTCATCATGTGTGGAAGGTTGTGTGTTAGTAAATACTCCTCCCCAAAACCTCCACTTTTCACCTAGGTGCCGAATAACATCCATAGCGAAGCTTGAGGGCTGTAAGGTATCTTCTCTGCTTAGATGTGTAGTCTCGACTGAGGAACTGAAAATGAGGTTGAAGAGAGCTACTGGACTTTTAGTGGATCAGATGAAATTTGTGCTTATACTCAGCACTGAACTCCAAAGCAGCAATATGGAAGGAATATGCTCAGCATCTTTGTCTTTCACCGTGTTCCGTGCATGTGATGGGAGCTTAGCATCCAGCAGAACAGGGCCATAAGTTATAAAAAGCGTTGGGTTTAATCTCATCAAACTGTTGCTTTGCAGCAGGGTAAGCAAGCACTTTTGTTTCAAGTCCATTTCACTCTCAGTGAGGAGCGTGCAGATTACTTTCTGCTTTGTTTCAGTTTAGTCACTTCTCTTTTGCCTCCTTTATCTCCACTGCTGTGTTCAGCAGCAGCATCTGGAATAAGATGATGCTGCCTTTGCAGATCTGTTCTCTAGGCTCCATGGTGAGGCATCCCATTGTCTGTAGGCTAGAATTCAAACTAATTCATGCTGTATCTTTCTGCCATCACTCTTTTTGTGTCCTGCTGCTGGAAAAATGAACTGACCTTACAAAGACCGAGTCTCTGTAAGGTGCTGGGAAATCTTATTCCTTGGGGATAGGGGCTATGGAAAGGTGGTCTTGTCTTGAATGGCAGAGGGACCTTATGGGGAGCAGACAGACCTCTATCAGAGAGGGTTCATCTGAAAGACTTCATTTACAAAAAAGCAGCACTGAAAAGATGCTTTGGGTGGAAGATTTTGCTTAGCCTCTTTCACAAAAAGGCCATTAATGACTGCTAAGCATGCAACTAAGGTAAGGACCCCATGAACCTTTAGGTCTGTAGGATCTTTAAGGTGACTTGAGCACAAATATTGTCTCTACTGGTGATTTTAGCTTGTGTACAGGCACTGTTTCCAAGCAGAAGGATTCCAATATAGTAGTGTGTTCAGGGGCATGGGTTCACAACTTCAGCTACTATAAGTGGAAATTTATGTCTTTTCACTTTGAGACACAGTTTCTGCAATCTCTGAGGGATCTGGCTTGGTGTAAAACAGTTAAAATATCAGCTAATGAGTACTTGCTCATGGAGAAGTGAAATGTTTTGAGTCACCTCTGGAGCAGTTTATTTAATCCAGAAAAAATAACTCCTTTTTAGAATTGTGGGGTTGGGTTGGTGTTTTTTTTCCACAGGATTCTCTCTTTTTGAAGAAAGAATAAATATTTGAAAGGTTCTAATAGGAGGCAAGGAAAAATAAGGGTCTAATGAAGTCTCGTCTGATAGTTTGGAGCCTTAGGATCTGTTTGCAGTGGAAGTGCTGTGACTTCGTAAGAGGCCTCCATTGGCTCACTGAGAGCAGTCCAGTCCCAGGCAATGCTGGAGGAGAGCTGGTGGGAAATGATGGGATTGCTATCTGCATCCCTTTGCCTCCAGTGCTCTGCAGCTGAAACAATGAGAAACTCCAGGGCAGTAACAGATCTTGTATTATGTGGTCTCTCAGTTTGGTCATTCACCCTCTTGCTGACAAACAGCTTGGACAAATGTGAAAGTTTTGTGTGTCCAGGAGTTGCTGCTCTGTGCAGTCAAAGTGTTCCTGAGAGCTTCTTGGGGTGGTAGATGCTTAATGACTCAAACATGTGTTCTGTAAAGGGCAAATGCACTGGAAACTTGGTGATTCATTAGACAATGACTGTTTCCAGAAATGACTCCCAGGATTGCTGGAGCTCAGCTCTGACATCCAAATGTGTTTTTCTTTATTCCTTGAGTTTTTGCCCTATAGAAAGATTTGTGTTAGAGTTGGGAAGGAAACGATGAAAGGTGAAAATGAAAAGAATTAAACTACTCCTTAAAAAATTCCTCCCCAGCTTATACTCTTGAAGCAATAAGAGAAAGACAAACACTTGAGAAGTGAAGGATATCTGTGTTAGAGTGAGAGAAGGGAAGGAAGCTCTGCAGCATCCAGAAGCTCAGATGTGTCTCATCTAGCCAGAGGGCAGTGGCTGTTCGTGCACATGCAAGGGGTCGAGAGAAGTAGAGAGCAGAGTCCAGCTGCCGCAGACAGAGCTCAGTGTGGATAGAGGCACACTGGCTCTTAACTTCTTTTAGTTACAGCTTGATGTCTTCTGCCTCCTTTAAATTTGGAGCTGCTTGAAGGCCCTACTCTTCCTCTTCCATTGCGTTGTACCCAGAGTGTGATACAGCCCAGACTTCCATCACCCCATCAGAACAGTGACTTCTGCACCCCCTTTCCCTGGCACAGCCACCATGCACCTCACTGACTCTTGGCCCACCAGGCAGCATTGCTGCATCAGAGGAGTACAAATTCACTCCAACTGCTTCAAACTTGGAAAGAGTGATCACAGGTGCACCCAAGGGAGCAGTGCATCATTGTTTTCCATGGGGCTGTGTCCCAGGAAGCAGTTCTCACTCAAACTCCTATGTGTCTTTCATCCCCTCCAAAATTCAAGTATCCAAACTGTTGCATTTCTGTCCCTTGATTCCCTCTTCTGCTTTTCTAAGAAGCAAAGTGCTCCAGAAAATGACTGCTTCATCAGTTCTGTCACTCAAATAAGAAGGGAAATATTTTTTGTTTTGTTTTCCACACAGCTCTTTTCTTCCTCTTTTCCTTTGCCTGCTGCTGCTGACACAGGCATATTTCCTTAGAAAAAGAGGAAGATCTTACTGGAAAGTTGCCTAAAGCTCAAGAAGTGTCCCAGGAAGGTAGGGAGGAATTTACAGTAATTCATAGAATCAGTCAGGTTGGAAGGGACCACAAGGATCAGCCATTACCAACCCCCCTGCCATGGGCAGGGACACCCTACCCTAGAACAGGCTGCCCACAGCCTCATCCAACCTGGCCTTAAACACCTCCAGGGACAGGGCCTCTACCACCTCCCTGGGCAACTCATTCCAGGCTTTCACCACTCTGATGCTCAACAACTTCCTCCTCACATCCAGTCTGAACCTACCCATCTCCAGCTTAGCTCCATTCCCCCTAGTCCTGTCACTACCTGATAGCCTAAAAAGTCCCTCCCCGGCTTTTTTGGAGGCCCCTTCAGATACTGGAAGGCCACAGTGAGGTCACCTGGGAGCCTCCTCTCCTCCAGAGTGAACAGCCCCAACTCCTTCGGTCTGTCCTCATAGGAGAGGTGCTCCAGCCCTCTGGTCATCCCAGTGGCCCTTCTCTGGACACACTCCAGCATCTCCACATCCTTCTTGCAATGGAGGCTCCAGAACTGGATGCAGTACTCCAGGTGGGGTCTCACCAGAGTGGAGTAGAGGGAGAGATTCACGTCCCTCAACCTGCTGGCCACACTTCTCCTGATGCAGCCCAGGATCTGGTTGGCCCAGTAATTATCCTCTCTTAGAGGCCTGTAAGTAATTAAAGATGCTCAGAGGGAGAATAACCCTTATCCTCTCCTAGTGTCCATCTCCATTTAGAAGGGAAGCCATAGTGATGAAGGAAAGAGAAGGGAAATGGAACAGCATGTGAGTAATGGTGTCATCCTCCACCACTATGACAGAGAACACATTTAGTGGCCCAACTGTGTCTGCTGCCAGCCAACTCCTGATGCCTGAAAGTAAAACTTAAATAGAAGATTGGAGAGGTTTAATGAGTTTTGTGCTCTGCTCTGTGGTGTTTTTCATGCAGCCAGAGTGGCTCAGACACCTGATAAAGGTCTGTGGGGTAATTCTGACAATACTAACACCATAACTTATGGGTAAGTGTCCACCTCTGTTTCTTCCTTTCCATTTCTCCTTCTGAAGCATTGACCCAGTGAAGGTTAAAGCTGAGATGTAATGTGCCTAGAAAGGCAGGAGAGGTTCCACTCTATTAGACCCTATGCTTCAAATGGCTCCTTTCAAAAGCTGAGCATATTTCCAAGCATGGAGTCCTCATTTGTGCTTGAATGAGCTGCTTGGATGGACTTCTTCCCTACCTCACAAGAGCACCGTTGGTCTTTACAGACTGCTCTGGAGATAGCACCTCATTTATCCATCACTATTGGCTGCCTTCTCTGTCTTGCTCCGTGAAAAATGGGAAATCCCTGGCTGTACTTTGTGTCAGCAGAATGAAAGCATAAGGAACAGCAAAGCTGGTCTTCTTCCTGATGAATAACATCAGTAAATCTGGGCTAGGTGGGTTGAGTGGGTCTCGGATTGGGTTCAAGCTGTTTCTCTTGCAAGGGAGTCCTTAGCATAACATTTCCCTTAGAGGTTCTGCCAGCAAAGGAAGCAGTGCTTATTGTATGGTAAGGGCAGACCCGGATGCACAACTAGAAATTGATATCCACGTGAAGGGCAGCCACAGGCACAGAAATCACTTTCTTCAATGAGCAGTGCTCTTGTGTGGATGACTGCAGAAACGGGACCACTGGAGGTGAGAAAAGCCCAAGTCCAGGCAGAGGAACGTGGGTGTGAGTCAGGAAAACATTCCAGGGAGATGTCCTTGTGGACCTGGGGGTTATCTCTCAGGAGGTTTTCCTGAGTCTTCTGGCTATCATATGGGAGGGCCTTCCTGAGCTGTTGATAAGAGATGGGAAGCCACCGACTTCCTCCCTTGCCTTGAGGCAAATGTATGCATCTGAGCTTAAATTCAGAGGAAGCAAAGCTGAGATTGCTGATGGGAATTCAAAAGGAGTTCTGGGCATGGAAGAATTGCTGCATTAACAGCATTGTTCAGGGTTGGCTTAAAAAATCCCAGACCAAGGTCTCCTCCCAAAATTTGATCTAATGTTTTTATTTTTAGAAAATACAGTGCCTGTGGAGGCAGAGTTGATGTGAGCTGTGTGGGTTTTTTCCAGCCAGTGACCTTTTGGGGCAAACACAGCTCATGCCTCCCAGCTTTTCTCTGCCACCATCCATGGCAAACTCTGTCTTTGGGTAAAATGAGCAGTGAGGGCTCTCTGCAGTTGCTTGACTGCAGGACTTCAGAAATCCAAGGAAATGCTCTTAGGGTAAAATTGTGTCAAGTTGCCATAGGATGATGATGATTTGCTCTGAGGCAGTGTTGATGGGTACAGGGGTACAGAAAAGCCCTGAGAGGAAACCTGAACCCCTAAAACCATTCTGGCTGGGGGAACAGACTCAGGCCGAATTTATCACTAGTGATGTGAGTTATCACGGTCTCCTACCTGAACTCCTTGCCAATGCTTGCAAAGTCCTTCACACTTAGGATGAAAGCATCAGAGGCCATCGAGGCAATCAGAGAGGTGCAGGGCACCTTTCTTTTTAATCTACACCTCCCTCATCTGTCAAAGGCAATCGACAGGAGAAGTATTTGTGTGAGCAGCTCCTGGTCTCTGGGAAATAGACTGAGCTAAAGCATTCAGTCCTTCAGACCTGTGGGGCAGCAAAGAAACCATAAGTGAACTCCATCAGAGCCACAGCATGCAGAAGAGAAAGGTGGCATGGGATCTTCAGTCAGTGTCTTCTGGCAAGGGTTATTGACTTCAGGTTTGTCCTCATGTAGCTCTGCCAGATGTTTGTCAAAGATCAGCTTACGTTGCCAGTGCAGAGTTATGATTATTTTAGAGGTGGTTAGAATTTTAGCTGTGAGGTTGTGCTGGTTTGAGGCCAATTGGAATGTTTTAATGAGAGAAATCAGATCACTGGTTGTGAAAAGAAAATACTGATGAGGTCTATATCATTCATTGGTTTGCTGAGAGGGATAAAAAGACAAAATATCAACAATTTATCCCACTCTGGTCTGGAACACTGGATGTATTCGTTTCCTCCTCACTCCACTCTCATCTATTTTCCAACTAATCTTGGCTATCAGAAAACAATGTAAGCTTTGCTGCTTGGGAAGGAATGGGGGTGGGGGTGGCTTTAGGCCTCTTCTGGGCAGTGTTTGTCCAGAAGGGAGTTTGGATTTCTATATTAGTTCCAATTTGTGTATAACTAAATGCTTGTAAATACATTGTGTGTGTATATATGCTTGGGAATTTTGCCGTGCTGTGAATAGAGCCTCAGCTTACTTCCAACCCGTCTGAGATGCTCTGCTAAATTTCAGTAGTTGGAGGGGAGGGGGGAAAGTTCCTAATCCACGACAGAGGTGCAGAGGAGAGATAAGATAGCTGTGGTCTGCCTTCTAGCTGAGATCCAAGCAGAGCAGCAGGCAGCAGTGTGGTGTGATGTGATGGTTTAGCCTGTATGAGTGTGTGGCGTACCCCCAGCCCCAGCAGCTGTGCTGGCCCCTGCCCTCCCCGGTACTGTCTAAGGAATGATGCCATGTTAATATAGACGTTAAAAGCTGGCAGGATGAGTGGCTGGGGCAAGAGTTTAATTTTGGGCTTCTCTCCATTCTGATTTTTCCCTGTTGAAGCTAAAATCCATGCGATGCAATATCAAGACGATGTTTACCTCAAATACAATGTGCACGTCCTGCGCTGCAGCACCTAAAATGTTGTGTCCAAGAGGCTGGTCAAAGACCACCCAAGGATCAGGAGTGAGGGACTGCAGGTAAGACCCTATCTCTAACCGTGTTCAGGTTTTGGTGCAGCCCTGCTGTGCGAGGAGTAGCTCTCAGGAGAGCACACATGATTTTTTTGGCCTATAAAGATCCAAAGAGGTTTGTTTTCAGGTGCACAAAAATGGATTGATGGCCCTTTTTATTGTTGCTTTTGTCGTCTTGTAAATCCCAAGCTGTTTCTGCTGGCCTCAGGGTTCAATACAGGCAGAACAAATTACATGGTAATTACCTCTGATTTACCCTAAACGACTTGAGTTTGCTAATCCTCCTGAAGCAGCTTAATAGAGGTCTGACTAGCACAGAAACCTGTTTCAGACGCAGAACTCCATAGTGGATTATTAGGAAAATAATATAATGATAGTTCCCCTTGTCTATTCTCCCAGCTTCCAGCAATAATCCACTGAACTTTTTACCTTCCTAGCTCACTTTCTGACAATCACTTGCTCATGTGTTCCCTGCTCTCATTCTGTTGAGCTCAACTCTAATAGGAAATGAGTGAAGGAAAACTGAATTTACCAGGAAGCTTTTTAAAACTGAAGCACTATAGTTTATTGTTTGCATATCTGTTCAGCAAGTGAATGTCAACTGGTAATATATAGCTCCATTGTCTGCTGTTTTCTGTGCTTGGCTGTGTTCTGCTGAAATACTCTAAAATAGCTGTCACAGGTTTGCAGTTTCTAACAGTTTTTTGCACAGCCACATGCAGACTTGAAGGCTGAGCAGCAGTGCTACCGAGACAGTTTCCAAGTTCCTTTTGGGAAGGATGTGGTTCCAAAAATAAAATGAAATGTAAGAGTAATATGAGTGTATGCAGCTTTTTGAAGTGCTAGCTGCTCTTGTGGTGGTGGTTGGACAGTCCTAAGAATAGCTCTGTGCTGCGTACGTGCAGAACAAGAGACAGTGCCACCAAGGGCTTACCCTCTGTGCAGAAGTGATGGATGAAGGGTTGCAAACAAGTTGCTGCTTTGGAGATTTAAGGAGTTTGGCCAAAATTGAAGGGAGAGTCTGTGAATAACATGCATGTTAAATCCAGATTTCCTTAGAATCATTAAGGCTGGAAAAGACCTCTAAGATCATCAAGTCCAACCTTCCACTCAATGTCACAATGACCACTAGATTACATCCCAAAGTGCCACATCTACTCCTTTTTTTAACACCTCCTGGGATGGGGACTCCACCATCTCCCTTGACAGCCTGTTACAATGCCTGACCACTCTTTCAGTAAAGTAATTCTTCCTGATATTCAATATAAACTTGCCCTGGTGCATCTTGAGGCAGTCTCCTGTCATTAATTTAAATGTTCATCATCTCAATCTGGAATCTTTAGTGACAAAGAAGACAAGTCCTGCAAAGAAGTGTTGTCCTTCCACAGTTACTTCAGTTACAAAGTTAAATTCTGAGTCACCCTGGAGATCCTAACTTTATTCCTGTGCTGTCTGAAGCTTCTGTCCTGATGTCCTCAAACTGCCCAATGTGCAGTCCCTGGCAGGTTCCATGTAACCAATCTTTAAGTCTCAGGTCAATGGGCATCCTTAGAGAAGCCATAACCCAAGTCCCAAATCTTGTGCACAGGGAATGATGATGTAGCCAGATGGGGGTTGGTTTCTTCTCTCAGACCACCAGTGACAGAACGAGGGGACACGGTCTCAACTAGGACAGGTTTAGGCTGGAGGTTAGGAGGAAGCTCTTTGCAGAAAGAGTGACTGGACATTGGAATGGGCTGCCCGGGGAGGTGGTGGAGTTACCATCCCTGGAGGTGTTTAAAAAGAGCCTGAATGTGGCACTTGGTGCCATGGTTTAGTTGACTAGATAACAACGGGTGATAGGTTGGACTTGATGATCTCAAAGGTCTTTTCTACCCTGGTTGATTCTGTGAGAGTCCTTCTCTCCCCTCAGAACTCAGGGCATCGTAATGTGATTGCTTAGGAACCCCTAAGCAGGCCTGTGGTGTGCCCATGTTGTACTCATGAGTCTGGGATTGTTCTTTTTAAGATTCACTGTCAAGTTAGGAGCAAATACCCTTTCCCAGCCAGGATGCCATCACGTGTGTAAGAAGGAAATCGAGGAGAAAAGATGCTGTCCAGGATTCTGGGGCACAGAGTGCTACGGTGAGTTTGTCTTCTCTCTCTGATGCTCTCAAGCTGTTGAATAAGTCAAACCAATTTTAATAGGACACACTAAATATGCATTGAGGTGATTAATTGTCATTATTCCTCAAAGACAAAATCTCCATTTTCTGTCTGGGAGGTTCACAATATAATGGGGAAAGAATCCCTTTGTGTTAGATGAGCTGAACCCTCTCATATTTTAACGTGTAACGTAACCCCCTTTGGTGGAACTTCCTTTTGTTTCTTCTTTAAAAATAAGCTCTTGGAAAGGCATGTTTTTGTTCCTCTTCAAGAAAGTTTCCAAAGGAAGAGGAAGATACTTGTTTCTGATGCTCCTCTAGTCTGCAGTGTGTGTGACACATGTGCTCTTGCATGGTCTGGAGTTAGCCATTCAGCCACAAAAAAGACTTAGCAGTTCCAGCCTGAGGTGGAAGTAATTGTCCCAATGCTCCCACTCAGGTTTAGGCCAAGAACTGAGCATTTGCTTTTTCCTTGTCTTCAAATTCCAAAAGCTAAACACTTCCCATGTAACTGACTGATTGCTGGGATATTTCCAGCCCTACAGAAAATGGGGCTTTTCAGTGCTTGACCCTGTTCTCACACAAAATGGTTTGAATAAGCAACTGGCTTTGTCAGAAGAATTACTTGCCCAGAATAACAAAAAACAGTCCCCAGAACTTGAAGCTACCCGGCTCCAAAGATGTGTGGGCCCTGTTTTTCTGAGCACACCTTCAGCTCTTCGTGAGGTCGGGCAGAGCTGAAAACGCTCGGTGTTGCTCCGAGTTTCAGAACTGCTCTTAGATGTCTGGTGCTGCCTCTCACTGAGGCTAGAAGCAGTAGCTCAGCCTCAAAACATATTTCAGTGCCTTTGCTGAAATTCTGTTAGTTATGGCCTGTTGGGGCTTTTCTTGGACATTTAATAAAGGGCTTATCCTACCTAGTGGCCAAGTTGCTCCTTGGTGTCACTCCTGGCCATATTCACCAGCTATGTGACAGTTAGGTGTGTTGGATAGGCAGACAGGGACTTCGCTGGTGAAGAGGCCATTGATTTTGCACACCTGCAATGCCTGGGGAAAAGAGGAGAGGGGAAGAGGGATACAGTGGTGCTTGTTCAATCTAATCTTGTCTGGCCTATCTCTTGCTTTGTAGAGTGTCCAGGTGGCTCTAAAAATCCCTGCAATGGCCATGGGACATGCTTGGATGGTATTCAGCAAAGTGGGACCTGCACCTGCAAGGTGAGTGCCTGATTTATTCTGAGGCCAATGTGCTACTGTTAAAGGGAGCTCTGTAGCATGCATGCAGATGCTTTGGATGAAAGCTGCCCTTCTGTCTGGAAGGTCATTAGCAGCTGCTTCCATTCCAGCATCAGTGCCTGTGGTTTTCCTGGAGGGTTGGTGCGGTCTGTAGCAATGCTAAGATATTGTTAGTGAGGTGTGGAGCTGGGAAGGGTTGCTGGGGGGAAATGAGGAAAGAATTTAACCCTCTGATCATCTGAAGTAATTGGTGGCTGTCTGTGGCTGTAAGAAGCCCTGAGATACCTGGCTCTTAATGCCCCACACCTTTTCCAGACTTTGAGGAGATACACCCCAGGTGAATTGGTCCTCCAGTTTGGCAGGCAAATCCTCTCTCAGGAGAAGCAAGAGAGACCAAAAAGAGAATTTAGGACAGACGTTTTGCTGTGTTTTTTGTTTTGGTTTTTTTTTTCTTTACATCTCCAGACCACAAAAGCAGAAACAATTCTTGCAGTTTTGAATCACACAGAGCAGTATTTCAGAAACTTTTAGCTTAATAGATCGAGGTCAACGTTGAAACTCTGTCTTATGAACTGCAGGGTTTTACAGTATCTTTAATTAATAGCATTGTGAGCTACAATCCTACCTTTTGGGCCTTCCTGGGGTGGGGGGGAAAGGAAGTGAATTTTGGATTTAAATCAAAGAACTTTACATCAATTAAAATCTATTCTTTAGTTCTCCAATACCTGTGAAAACAATGTCAAAGTCCCACTGCCATTACTGAATCCCAAATCGCTTTTCCAGAGAGGTACCAGAAGCCAGCTGGCACATTCCTGTGTGTTTGTGGTCAGGATGTTATTTCCTCAGTGCCCACCAGAATTGTGCTGGCATTTTGCATGCACTTTGTGTCAGCTTACACTCTGATTTTCTTTGCCCTGTGGCAGGTTAATACTACCATAGCCTTGAACAGATCAGTTTTCTTCAGTGTGTTTCTTCAGCCACGACAGCAAATAAAAAATGGGGGGAGACTTTGAATCATGGTGATGTGTGAAACAATGCAACAAAGTAATTGAGGCATTTTGGTGCCCTTTGCAACCTGCTCTGGGTGAACCTGCTCTGGCGGGGGGACGGATTAGATGGTCTCCAGAGGTCCTTTCCAACTCCTGTAATTCTGTGCTTCCAGGAGCAGTACAGCGGTTTTGCCTGCCAGAATTGTCGAGATGAAAATCATTTTGGCCCAGACTGTCAGTCAGGTAAGGATGAGTAGTTCAGGTGAAACCTCCACAGAATACCTAACAAGGAAAGAGGAGGGTGAGTGAGGAAGAGTGCTGGAGAGAGGATGCCAGCTGGCAGTGTTCAGTAGCAGGTGTCCTGGCATTTGTCTCTGTGCCTTTCTCCACTGTCCCAGTAGACACATGCTTCTCAGTCTTTCACTCAAATCAGTCCATTGTTCCTATTCTAAATGTCTCCTTCCCTTTACCAGGACCATCCCAGCTTCTCTGTTTTTACCCAGGCTGTCAGCTACATCCCTGGAGCAATCCATACTCACTTCCCCAGGTGTTTTCCAGACTCCTATAATCACTCCACTTGTCTCTCAGTTTCTTCCTTGCTGCCCTTCCTACAAAATCAGTAGGCTCAGTGCTGCTTTCTCACATAGACTGTTTTTGGAAGCAATTTATGACTAGCGCTGCCTGGCTGTTAAAGGAGTCCTTTTGTCCAGCTCCTGGTTCTTTGTTATCCACCCAGGTGACGTAGGTGTGATCTTGGTGGCTGTGCTCACACACAACCACCAATGCTAGGATCAGAGATGTGATAGATCCTCATAACACTCCTTCCACACTGGCTGCAGGAGCTTTAGAGGACTGGGAAGTTAAAACACACGTCTGAAAAGCTGGTCTAGATGTTGCATTCCAGGCTGCTCTTACAGGGTGGTACATTGTCTGCTTGAGCTCAGGACATGCAGTTTGCCCTCTGCAAGCTTCTGGCAGGGCCTGGTTTTCAAAGGAGCTGTGTTTGCTGTGGATTATTGGTGGGAAATCAACGTGCCAAGTCCCAGGCATCTGTTCAGTGCACTGGAGCCCTGTGTGCTGCCTTGCAGCTGAAGGTCAGGTTTGTCTGGACTTCCCTTGCAGTGTGTGACTGTGTGCACGGAGAATGCAGCAGTGGCGTGACTGGGAACGGAAGCTGTACCTGCTATGGAGGCTACACCGGCCCCAGGTGTGACCAAGGTAAACACACTGGTAGCTGCAGGGGGGCTGTGATGACAGAGCTATGGGCTTGGATACGTGTGTCCCAAAAGGAGCTGGGGGGCAAGGAAGGGTTTGGGAATGTAGAGGGAAGATCATCTGAGCTCTGGAGATCTAGACAGTGGGAAAAGCTGGAATATGCCTCTCATTCTGTGAGAGTAGCCAAGTCATCCCATCTATGGAAAGAAGATAGATCCTTTCATCTCTCTAAGCCTTGTGGGACCTTACTACCTAGACTTTATCCTCTGGCTTTTGTGCCAGCTTGGGGGCCCCTGGAAACCTTGTTTGCCTTAATTTCCAAATATTTTGTAAAGTAAGTTTTACCTCCCAGCAGTGCTCTGCATGCTGAAAAAGAAGCTCTCTTTGCTTTGTGGTTCCAGAGCTGCTTCTCTGCAGAGATGTGGTATGTGAGGCCAACAGCCAGTGTGTGGTACGGGATGGCATAGCCACGTGTGACTGCAAGCTGGGCTACACAAAGAGTGGGAGCACTTGCCAAGGTGGGAAACTTATCTGGGACCCTAAATGATCTCCTGTTGGGAAAAAAACTTACTGCACAGGCATCTTCAGCTGAGTTTGACCACTGTGAATGCAACACTTACCTCACTGCAGAGGCTTGAGAACCTGGTTTTCAGGAATCCCTTTTAAGACCAAGGGCTAAGTTTTTGGCTCTCTTCTCACTCTAGTCCTGAAAGCAAGACATTAATTAGAGCTGCAGGTTTCATCCAGCACTTGCTTAGAAGTATGCACTGAATAGCTGCAACAAGAGGATATTGGTGAGTCCATCCCAGTTGAAATCACAAGGTGTGTAAAAGAAGAATTTTTTCTCTGACCTCCAACTCAGGCTTGTGGATTTGATCTGCTAAGAGAAAGACAGTCTGATGTGTGTGATTAGCGAGCTGTGGATAGCTCTGCTTTTGCTGGTTCTTTGTAGTTTTTGCTGACCAAACTGCAGTCTCATATACCCTTGGGTTTGGTGGAAATCCAGAAGTAAATCCAAGCATTCTCTCTCACTCATACTTCTGTTACTGAAGTAACAGAAAACACAAGGGGCAGTAGCTTCAAACTAGAGAAGAGTAGATTTAGATTGGAAGTTAGGAACAAGTTCTTTACCATGAGGGTAGTGAAACACTGCAACAGGCTGCCCAGGGAGGTGGTTGGGACCCCATTCCTGGAGATATTTTAGGTGAGGCTCAACAAGGCTCTGGGCAACCTGATCTAGCTGACGATGCCTCTGCTGCTTCCTGCAGAGAGGTTGGACTAGATGACCTTTGGAGGTCACTTCCAACCCAGACCATTCTGTGATTCTATGAAATGTGTCATCCTAATTCCTCAGACCAAACAACTCCAAACATCTGCTGTCTGAAATGATTTTATTTTCATAGGAAATGTTGGAAGTTTAACAGAATAAATTACTTGTACTCGACACCTTCCAGGCTTGTTGCAGTCAATGCTGTTCTAAAACCAGAAGTTCAGTTAATCTCACCTCTCATCTCTTTCACTGCAGCTCAGGATCCTTGTGCTTCTTCTCCATGCTCCCCCTTTGCTGAATGTAAGGCTCTTGAACCACTAAAGTATCAGTGCACCTGCAAAGAAGGATTTCAAGGAGATGGGAGTATTTGCCAGCCCATAAATCCCTGTGTTGACAACAATGGAGACTGTCCAGAAAACTCCACCATTTGTATCTACAGACGCCCGGGAGAGGTAAGGGTAATAACAGCACATCAGCAAGCCAAGAGGCTCTGAAAGGTGGCCAGGTGAGAAGTGCTTCCGGTGAGCTCAGCACTGTGTTGGTCAGATCTGCTCTCCTCACCTTGAATCTTGCAAAGAGAAATGAGGCAGCTCTTTTGTAGGGTTACTTCTTGGGTAAACTAGGATGAATGTTGGAGCGAGTCCAGAGGAGGGTCACAAAGATGGTCAGAGGGCTGGAGCACCTCTCCTGTGAGGACAGGCTACAAGAGCTGGGGCTCTGAAGGCTGGGGAGGGACTATTGACAAGGTCTTGTAATGACAGGACGAGGAATAATAGGTTTAAACTGGAAGAGGGGACATTTAAACTAAATGTTAGAAAGAAGCTCTTTAAAGTGAGGGTGGTGACACTGGCACGGGTTGCCCAGGGAAGTTGTGCATGCTCCCCTCCTTGGAGGTGTTGAAGGCTAGGTTGGATGAGGCCTTGAGTGACCTATTCTAGTGGGAGGTGTCCCTGCCTATGGCAGGGGGTTGAAACTGGATGAGCTTTGAGGTCCCTTCCAACCTAAAGCATTCTATGATTCTATGAATGCAGCTGTGTAACCATTATGTTGCCTTCCCTTAGGCATCTTGTATTTGCAAGCCAGGGATGATCAGGAGGACGCCTTCATCCGAGTGCTCCGTGATTGCCAGCGACTGCCGGCAGCACTTCTGTGATGTAACTGCCACGTGTGAAATTAATGCCCAGGGGCATCCTAGGTAAGCCAGTGTAGAGATCGCCACGACAGCAGATCATTCTGCAGCTAGAGTGGCAGCTGAGTTGGGATGAGCTGAACTTTGAAGAAACTGAAAGCTACCAAGGAGAATGGGATAGAGTCACTTTCTGAGAAGAGTCTCTTTGTAGCAGGCCCATTAAAAGTGAAGGGTTTTGCAGCAGCCATTGTACATTTTGGCACGTGGGTCACAAGAAGCTTTCAATCTGAGGCAGCATAGCCTGCTGTGATGTGAACTGGAGGCATGGGTTCCCAGGTTGGTGGTATTAGTAGGGTATTACCACTTATACATCTCCCTTTTAGTGATTGATTATTGCCTTTCATTTGCTCACACATGATTCTATGGGCTAAGCCTTTGACTGTCCTTCCACTCAGGCTTGTAAGCAATAGATTAATTAGAGTTGCAAACTGATGGGAAACAGGAAGGTTGAGGGAAGAAACAGAGCACATTCAGCCTTCTGGAGCAAAGCACCTAGGAGTTGATAAATACTCCAGATTTCTTATCTCCTTAGATAAGAAATACTGCCAGATCTAGGGTCACTTTTTCATACTGGACTCCCAAACACCAAAGAAAGCTTCAATGAGGATTTTGTGCATTACCAGGAAAAGGATCTCCTCTGAGTACTGCAGAGGGAAAGAGCAGTCCCATCTCTGACCCTTCTCAAGTGCTGCTGAAACTCTTTGCACACACCTGTGCTTTGTGTGCTGCAGGCCAGAACTGAAGCAACGGCTTCCTTCCCTGGAGATACGGCAGCAAAGTGCAGGACAGAGAGTTCAGCACAGTCCCTGGCTTAGTGTATCTGTTCCCTAGCAGCTGGCACTCAGCCCTCTGAGGCTGGAGGAATGTCATATTTCCCCTTCCCCCCGTGCTGCGTGTCTTTGGATTCCTGAAGCAGAAAGAGCAAAGCCAACACCTGGACAAAACCCAAACGGAGAAAACAGATGGTTGCAGGGCAGCGCTGCACAGTACGTTGTGAGTAAGGGCTGTAGATCCGTGTGAATCAGGACAGAGATTTTCACATGCAGATAAGCTTTTCTGGAGAAGTCATTAGCCTCTTTCAGGCCCTCATTAAGTCCAAGACAAACCATAGCTAACTAACTGATGTCCTTGAGCTAGCACTCCTCACCGAAGCTGAGAGGTCACACAAGGGCTGCTTGCTAGATTTTCACTTAGCTCAAATTTTCAGGTGCCATAATGTCTGGTGCTGATCGAATGTCTAGTTAGGTATTGATAGATACACTGTGGCTATCTGCACCCTGATGTCTAAAGCAGAGAATCCTCATGGTGGCTGTATCTGAGCAAGCGTCTCCAGTTTCTCTTTGGATAGGTTCAAATTTGCTTGTGCTCCAGAAGTGTGCATCTCTTTTGTCCTGTCACTTAGCTTAGGCAGAAGTTACTAAGCACTTACCTACACCTTAAAGCTGGGATTCATCTTTCAAGTGTAGTTACTGACACGTTGTTGTACTCACCTGTGTGTTGCCAGATGGTTGATAACGATTTGTTTTGTTTCATTCTCATCTCTTAGCTGTGTGTGTAGAGAAGGGGAAATCGGAGATGGGAGAAGCTGCTATAAAGATCTCTTGGGGGAGATAAATCAGCTTAATTCCCGAGGAAGGTTCACTAGGAAGTTAAGCATCGCAAGGAAAATGTTTGGTAAGTGTCTTTCAAATTTGTCTGGGGGATGGAGCCTGTGTGGGGACAAGAGTGTTCCAGGAAGACTAAAGCTTTTCAACACAGTGGATCTATTTCAGTGTGTGACCACGGGCTGCAAGATTAAACACACCACATTGCCAAACTTGTTATTATTTCTGGATTGTGAATCGAGGTGGTTGTTGCAGAGAGCACTGTGGATGAGTATGGGCTATTTGCCAGTCAGTCCCGGTGAAGGAGGTGCCATATCTGCAGAAGGAAAACGTGCCTTCAAGGTGCGGCTCACACTGTTCGTACCAGCCACCGCTCGCAGTATCTGTGTCGAAGGCACAGCAGCCTCTCAGCTGCTGCAGAGATGTAGTGGTTCTTGAGGCTTCAGAACAAGAGGACAGTCTCAAACTGTGCCAGGGGAGGTTTAGGCTGGACATTAGGGAGAAGTTCTTTACAGAAAGAGTAATTGCCGACTGGAATGGGCTGCCCGGAGAGGTGGTGGGGTCACCATCCCTGGAGGTGTTTAAAAAGAGTCTGGATGTGGCACTTGGTGCCATGGTTTAGCTGACTGGATATGTTGGGTGATAGGCTGGACTTGATGATCTTGAAGGTCTTTTCCAACCTAGTTGATTCTGTGATGTGCCATGGGCCCTCTACTTAGTAGAAGCTCTACTAAGCTCTTAAGCAGCCTCCTTGCCAGCAGGCACATGTAAGGGGCTGTTACAGAGATGAAATGGCTTTGTCTTATATACCATGGTAGTTTCTGAGCGAGGAATTGCTTTGCAAAGCATAGAAGACTGTTTTAGAACCTATGTACTGCATATGTTGGGACTGATAGCCACAAAGGTTAATTTTTGCCTCACCATAATCTAAGGAAAGAATGAGATCCTTTAGCTCATGTCAAAGCATATTTATGTCAAATACCTTCTCCAGCTCATCCTCTCCACAGTTTTCTCTTGCTCCACTAACTTGACAGGATGATAGAGACAAGGCTAAGCTCAGCTTGGCATTTGTGAGTACTTATCCCTGCTACACATCAGTATTGCCAACACTCATGTTTTCCATAATGATTTGTGCTATGGGTAATGCAAGAAGATCTTTGGGTTCTTAACTCCTGCGCAGTGAGACTTAATACCTAATGACCTTGGTCAAAGTAGACTTTGCTGGTGGGCCACTGACTATGGAGTGAAGACTATCAACTGGGCTTCATAGCAGCTTCTTAAGAAATGTTTCATCTCAGTAAATCCTGGTGCCACCTGAAAATTAGTTGTTTCAAGGGGAAGACAGAAAATAAGGTAGTAAGCACATGGGAACAAAATTATTACCAGTATTCAGCAGATGTCAAAAGTGACTTGAAGTGGACCAGAATCACCAGCAATCCTCCATAAATCTTGTGGCCACGTGCTTAAAACGAACAGCAAACTCCCTATGCTTGGATAGCAATAGCAAATGCCCTCTGATTCCTTGTACATGAGCACAAGTTATCACAGAATCATAGAGTCAGCCAGGCTGGAAGAGACCTCTGAGCTCATCCAGTCCAACCTGTCACTCAGCCCTGTCCAGTCACTACACCATGACACTAAGTGCCTCATTCAGTCTTTTCTTGAACACCTCCAGGGATGGTGACCTCACCACCTCCCTGGGCAGCCCATTCCAATGCCAATCACTCTCTCTGTGGAGAACTTCCTCCTAACAACCAGCCTATACCTCCCCTGGCACAACTTGAGGCTGTGTCCCCTTGTTATGTTGCTGGTTGCCTGGGAGAAGAGACACCAGGCTAAAAATGGGTAGATTGAAGTGGGCTGGTCACAGTAGGAATAACTGTTGCTGGAGTTACACCATATGTCAAGTAACCACTTCACATTGACAATCTCTTTGCAGTTGCTGGTTGCTCAATGCTGCTGACAAAACATGGGCCTTTCACAGTCTTTGTCCCATCTCTTCTTCCCATTCATGACAAAATGGAATTTAACGTAAGTTTTTTTGGCTTTAGCAGATTTTTGCTATCTTAAGATTCTTTCCTGCCTGAGTTCTGCAGCCTGTTTTAAAAAAATGCTATACCCCTGAGAGAGGAACTTTGGATGGCAGTATTTATAGAAGAAATCTCTGGGGAAGAATTCATTGTCTGGTTAAGCTGCCATCTGATAGAGGATGTTACATCCCTCACATTATTTTTAAAGCCTCTGTCTCTCTCTCCAACATTGACAGAGTTTGTTTGTTTTTAATGCCAGGAAGCTGAAGTTCTTCTGGCCATTCTTCATTTAAAGTTTGAAACTCCTGTGTGTGACTCTTCTTAAGGTTTATGTGGCTTTTCATTGCTTGAGGGCAAGATGAAGAGGGAAGCTCAATCTTTTACGCCAAGGGTTTATTTGTGTGTTAGCTGGAGGGAAAGTGATGTTATGGCTCTTGTAGTCAATGAGATTTTTGAGAGAATGTGTTGTTGACCTTCTGGATGTGGTCTTTGTTCCCCAAAGGACAGCGTTGCTGAGCAGTTGTGCAGAATGCACATTGTTCCTGGGCTGCATATGATAGAAGACACTGTAAAATCCAAGACTATATGGACCTTGTCAGGACATCAGCTAACATTCACTAGGCAGGTAAAGGATCTCCTGAACTGAAGTTCTGGACTGCTGCCTTCATGTAGGGAAGATTGCATCCTGAGCATAGCTTTCTTGGTGCACTTTCCTAATCAGAAAAACTTTTTTCTCTAATCAGCCTGCCTGCCATCACAACAACAAGCTCCTTTGTGGAGTCCAAAGCAAGGTGATTAAGATCAGATATCCCAAGCAATCGCTTTTTATGTCTTACAGACAACCAGAATCTGACTTGGGAATGATCTTTCCTCATTTGTATGTGTGCTCTTTCCTACATGTTAGCAGCTGTAGTGGCTTACATAGAGGAGGCAGCAAAATCTCTTCAGACCAAATCCTTCTCTCTGGAGATTGTGTGCTCAGACATAGCCACATGCTGAATATGTTGTCTTCTACTTTTCCTTTTTCCCTCTTTCTACTTTACTTTTCTTACTTGTCCTAGCAAAGAGTTTTCATCGTTATGTTTTGATATGGAAGGCTTTTTTCCCTCTTCCCCTTCTTCAGTTGACTCATGGTTTCCAGCATCCACTATTCTCTTTCCATTCTGCACTTTTCCTGCGTGCATGCTCACAGATGGCCAAAGGAGGGTTGTGTGTTTCCTCTCTGAGGATCCAGCCTTGGCCTTGAGGTCTAGGTCATAATACATGCACCCCTACATGCATCAAAAGGACAAAGCACTATTTGGAGTTGGGGAACCTGAACTGAGCTTGTCCCTGTTTCTTTTAAATTTCTTTCCTGTTTGTTTACTCTGGAGTCTTTTGATCTGGGAAGTCTGCACCCCCTCCCCCTTCCTTTGTTTCAGCCAGAATGCTCAGGGATGTCAGGCGAGGTTCAGAGGAGGGAGAAGCGGTTCACTAAATACACATGGTGAAATGAAAAGCATAGGGAAATTGTGCTTGGCTGAACTTAGATTATGACTGCAGCACCAATACCTTGGCGCTTAGTTTATAGCGGTTAGCCCTGGAACACCTTTGTATGTTCAGCTTCAGTGTATGGTTGTAGGAAAAGGTCATGTATAGCTAGTATACATGCCTTATAACTCAGTGAGCCTGACCGGTTTAGCTTTGTTTTGAAGGCTCCTTGCTGGCTTTAAAAGCCAATAAAACTTAGAATCAAAGCTGTAGTTCCAGGATTGCCTCCAAATTCTGCATGCTGGTATGTAGGAGGCACCATGCCTCTCCCCTTGTGCTTGGCAGACTCATGCAACAGCTGCATGATGGTCAGTGCACCCTGCTGGGATCCAGAGCTGGGATCAAGCATTGTTTGCACTCAGACAAACTTAATTCTAGAGTAGATTGTTCCAGATTAGGTCTTCTTTCTGTAAGTAGTAAAAGATCAAACTATTACCAAACTGAAGTAAAGGTGGGATGTTTGTTTTGCACCCAGGCTGCCCCTTAAATTTGCTTTTTTCCAGAGTAATTCTGGTTGCACCTTCACCTTGCAGACCCACAGGCAGAGAGCACTGAAGGGAGCAATGATTTATAGGTTTCTCATGATAATGTATACCACAAGACAGTAACCCTTTGTTATTATCCAGGCATACATCAAATCATTTCGATACCAAGACCTGCCAGGGGAACTGTACAACGTGCTGCAATCAAATCTCCCTGCAGCCAATGGCATCATTCATGTCATTAACACCCTAAGGAGGAGCACCAGCACTGGCAACCTCGGAAACCCACAGGTACAAAGACATTTCTGTTCCTTCTGCACAGCAGAATACACACTTCAGAAAAAGAATTAAAATGAAATCTGTTTTCATCATTTAACTTGCAAATCAGAGAGACTTTGTACAAAGGGAAAGGGCTGCTTGTTTTGTTTTCAGCTCCTAACAAGGTCTGTTAGGCACTGTTTTATCAACACAATGTTAAATACAGCTAATATCACTTGCAGAGAGACCTCACAATGATGCTTTGACAGTGCTTGGATGAGCAAGGAGTTTTGCTTTCACTCTCTTTACAGCAAATGTGCTAGTTTGAAGCTAGCTAGAATGGGAAGAATTAGATTACAGGCTGTGAAAAGGAAACAGTGATGATGTCTACTTCACTCATAGGCTTGCTGAGATGTATAAGAACAAGAACACAAACATAGATAACACAGTGGCTGTCTGGGCTTTTGGGCTGAACTTCTCTCTCTAACCTAACCTGCTGTCTGTGTGACTGCTTTCTAACCCTCCTGACCGACCCTCAAAACTACCTTAAACTTAAGGCAAGATCTGGGGTAAGGTAGAGGAGTGGGAGGAACGTGGAAGGGTGGTTGAGAGCCCCTCCTGGGGACTCAGGTTTCTGGGAGGGCTGTTGTGTTTCTGTGCTACCTTTTAACTTGTATATAACTGTATATCTATTGTAAATATCTGCTTGAACATTGTGCTAAGCTGTAAATACAAAGCTTCATTCAATTTCCAGAGCTGCTGAGTCTAGTCTGGGTGATTCCCGAAGTGTGTGGGGGGGTGGGTACCACCCAAACCATCACAGCAAATGAGCTCTTTTTTGGTTATGTGTTAGAGAATTTGAATCTTACAGGACAAAGATTGAAAAAGCATTTTTCACATAAAAATCTAATTAATATTTCCTTAGTTGATTGCTACTACAGTTTGAAATTCTAATTAATCAATCTGTCTTTGCATTAAACATGTTTAAAAGAAGAACAAATGATTATTAGACTTTTTGAAGCTATGTCTTGACTTTAAGATGCTGGGCAGATGTTTCAGGTTAAGCTAAGCACTTCTGCCTATTAATTAGGAGAAGTTTTTGCTATAGCTACTACATTGCCCAGCCTGAGTGTTTTATACTGTTTCTGTATACAGAGAGCAGTCTCTCTTGCCTCCTACTTCCTTGCAAAAAAACAGGACTCTCAAAGCAGCCAGCCTCTTCTTGGTGATGGCCAGTGACAGGACAAGGGGCAGTGGGTGGAAGTTGAGGCAGAAGAGGTTCCATGTGAACCTGAGGAGGTATTTTTTACTGTGAAGGTGACAGAGCACTGGAGCAGGCTGCCCAGGGAGGCTGTGGAGTCTCCCTCTCTGGAGATATTCAAGAACTGTTTGGATGTGTTCCAGTGTGATCTGCTCTAGGTGATCCTGCTCTGGCAGGGGTGCTGGACCAGATGATCTTTCGAGGTCCCTTCCAGCCCCTCACATTCTATGATTCTTTGATTTGGTAGGATTTTTGGTAGTAGTTTGTTCATTGTAATTAATAGTAGTTTGTACCATTGTAATTAATCTATAAAAGCAGCAAGACTGTGTAGTACCTTGGTTGTATTTTGTGCTCAGTGTCATGTTGAGAGTTAGTAGCTCTTCAGCTGAAAGGCCCTAAGGATGTTGGAGCAATTGTACAACTTCTGGCCCCAAGTCTGCTGGCGCTGAAGGTGCTCTCAGTCTTAGGAGCTACAGGATGTTTTCCAAGGAGTGTCAGTGCCTGGGCTCTAGAGGGGAGGCTGGACCTCTATATGCTCAAGTACCTGTCGGGGAGGGTTGCAGCTACTCTGGGATGGCAGAGCAATAAGAGTGCTTGATGCAGAGCTTGCCTTTCTCTGGTCCTTCAGGCACCTCCTTCCCTTGTGATGTTGGCTTCACAAGGAAGGCTAGTGATCACATCAGGCATTTTCTGGTATTAAAACCCTTTGTTCCAGTTTCCCTTGGATAAATGTTCTGTGGGAAGCACTTTCTGCCAAAAAACCCATGCAGATTCCTGCACATAAAGGTCAGACAAAACCCTTTATACGTTTTGGTACTTGAAGGGCCATTCCTCCTGTTACCTTTGCCTTCATGGGCAGTGTGGCAAAAAGGAAGGCATCTATTTCCTCTGTGGTTTTGGGAATATGCATATGTATTGTATTTTCTCAGCATTAGGGATCATTTGCCAGTGGCAGAGTGAACTTTTATCCTTTAAGCGCAGGGAGACTTGAAATGACAGAGCAGCAACACTGCCAGCCCAGAACTGATTTGGGTATAGCTGGAAGTAGTATGCCTCTAGTTCTAATGAGAGTGAGCAGTTGCCTCTTCATTTAATGTAACCTGCAGGTGGGAGTAGGAAAACAGAAGAGTGCTCAAGTGCATGGTTCCTTGGGAAGTTGTTTTGTTGTGTATGGGAAGGAGCTGGTGCCTAAGTCTACAAACTCAGTCCTTGCTAGGTCAGCTGGTCACTTCAGAGGGTTTGAAGACTGAAAACAATAGGCTCCTGCAGGTCTTCCCATACAAGCCACAAACATGAGCTGACCAAAGGCTTTCAAATATGTGCTCAGACCTCGCTTCAACCACAACCATTTTTTAACTCTATATCTTCTTGCAGAAAACCATTGGTGAGATCCTTGCTTCAATGGAGATCTTCAGTAGATTTGAAACTATCCTGGAGGTAAGCATGGTGCTGCCTGCCTCAGCAAGGCTGTTGCAGTGTCTGCTGCTGGGTTTTGTGGGCATTCTGAATTATTTAAATACATCTTGGTTATTTGGCTTTCTTTATTGTTGCTTTTTTTTCTGAGAGCTGGCACAAGCAGCAGACATACTTGCCTCTTTCCTACCTGCTTCCCAACCTCCCTTTCCCCTCTCTCCTGGAGGGTCTGTTCATCAAAGCATGTTTTGTTCCTGATCACTGTCAGGACAAAGAATAAAGGTTTCATGACTGCCCATGCCAAGCTAGATGTAGCTATCTGGGTTTGGAGTGTAGATCTCTGAAAAAAAAGCAGTGCTCATAACCTTAGAGGCTGCTGCCCAGGCTGGTCCCCCTTGTACCTCTGGCAGTGGCATGTGGATCTGCCCTTGCATTGCTCACAACAGTCTTGCCCTGCCTGTTTTCAGCTCTGTGGCTGCTAGTTGTTCATACAAAATTCACTAGCTGCAGCTGTGATTGTAGACTCGATTTTCTTATTCTCTTTAGGTAAAAAAAAGAAACACTTTTAATCTCTGTATAAGTCCTTGTGTCTCTGAATCACACAGGGAGCATGATCCCAGCACTTCCTTGCTCACATTACCTGCATTCACACCTGTGGCTTCATTGTCCAAGCTATGGTTCTGTAGCATTCATGCCTCTGTTATATTACACAGTTGTCCTTTATGCTGTGCATACATTTGCTATTCTGTAGCTCTGCCTCTAGAGAGTTGCTTATAGAGTTCCCTCTCCCTTCCTGACACCCCCTCACTGACTCAAGCTACATCCACAAAGAAACCTTTTATTGTTTTGTCAGAACTGTGGCCTGCCTGCAATACTGGATGGACCAGGCCCCTTTACTGTATTTGTTCCCAGCAATGATGGTGTGGATAAGCTGAGAGATGGAAGGCTCATTTATCTTTTCACAGAGGTGAGAACTCATTGTACTTCTAAGACATCCTGAGCCAACCATGTTGTGTTAGAATGTGCTGGAAAGACTTGTGCAATGTCACACATTGTGTGTGTCTGGTCACTGCTGAAAGTTGCTTTTTGTGGGGGTGGATAAACCATGTCTCTGTTTCTGAAAGGTTTGGGGAGAGAAAAAGAATGCTGTTGGAACCTGCAATGAGAAATATGGGTGGCCAGATTGCCTAATTCTGATGTTTGTCTTTCTTTCCTCGCCTTGGATTTCGGTAGGAGAAAATGAAGGAACTCACCAAGTGAATTCACTACTCTAGTGCACTGGGATTGTCAGTCATTGCTTACAAGACAGAACAGTTGCCTCCTTTTACTTGGGAGCATTGCAAAGATATCTAATTCTTATGTTCTCTTCTTTCCTTAGGGCATAAATAAGCTTCAAGAACTCGTGAAACACCATATCTACACTTCAGCAGCGGTAAGGCAAGCAGATTCAGTTACAGACTCTTCAGGTCCTTTGGGCCAGTGTGTTAGCAGTTGTGTTGTTTGCCATGGAGGCTGGAGTGTGGAAAACTTTAGCTGCTGCTTCTGCTACTTTCCCTGCAGAAGCAGAGATGGGATTCAGGATCTGATTGAGACAAAATGTTTACCATGAAAGTAGTTGTCAAAAATGACTGCTTGTGCTCCTCCATCATAAATGTCCTCCTATTGGTCTGACCCTATTTGCATCTGTGTTAGTAAGAGACACTATTAGTGAGACCTAGCTGCTATGGTGCTGGATTGTTACCAAGGCTGCTGCCACCAACACCACTCTGTCTGAGCTGTTGCAAAAAATCACACAAAGTCCTGGATTTCCCTCTGACCCTTTGCTTGTATTTAAGGTACTTCATACAATGTAAATATTAAAATCCCCTTTAGAGGGTCTTTAAGTGGTGGGAACATGGAAAGATTCTGTCAGTTCTACTGAAGTGGCCCTGCTTTTTCATGGTACTGTCCCCTTGTGTTTTTATTTCAGGTGACTGTAGACAGACTGATAATGATGCCACACATTGTTACTATGGCTAACCAGATACTTACTGTTAACATCAGTGAGGATGTAAGTATGAATCAGAACCCTTTTGGACACTGCCTCTTGTTCTTAATATCCTCCTACCTCTGTTTGCTCTTCTGATTAAAAAAAATAGACTTAAATGAGGTCACTGAATTAGTTTGCTTCTTATCCACCCTGTGACTTCACTAAGAGGCCTGATGCCTTGTGTGGCTGCACTTGATGTTGTGTACCATGTAGCTTTATGTGGTTGGTAGAGCCTAATAGCCTAAAAACCACATCTAATTATTCATGTTTCTGCATCAGGGAAGAATTCTGATGGGTGAATCAGGGATCCCTTTGAACATGAGAGACATTGTGGCATCGAATGGTATAATTCACACCTTGGATGGCATCTTCATCCCTCCATCAATAATCCCCATTTTACCTCACAGATGCAATGAGAAACAACATAAAATTGTACTGGTAAGTCAGCTTCTCCCAGTCTCACCCTAGTGCTTGCTGTAGACCCTGCACTTGCCTGGAGGGACAAAAGCAGGCTGAGTGTTCAAATTGCATTTGGGAAATGTACTTTCTCCGAGAGCTCCTCTGATGTAAACTCATTCAGAATCAGCACCATCGGTGTTTCCTCTGCTGGCAGTTGCCTCTACTTTCCTGGCAATCCACTAATGTTCCTCATAGGCTGTTCTTTCCTTGTCCTCATCCCACCTTTGAATCAGAAGTAGATTTGCCTTTTCACAGAATCATGCAATTGTTTGGGTTGGAAAAGACCTTTGAGATCACAAAGTCCTCCTGCTAAACCAACCCCTTAGCATCACGTGGACCTTTTCATAAGATTTTACATTATCATCTCCCCTGAAGGAAGAAGATGAGGCACAGAATAGGTGAGAGGGATCTGATTTGGAGAGGCACAGTTAATCTCAAATGGCCAGAGGTGAAAGGTGTCTGATGTGGAGAGGCACAGTTAATCTCAAGTGGCCAGAGGGTCCATGTAACTTACTGATCCAGTAATGCTTTGCTGCGTGGATGCCCAAAGCATTTTCCATCATAGCTGCATGTCTAGTGGCTGATAGATGGACTGGAGACAGACCAACCTTGCAGTCAGGTGCAAACATCTCCTCAAGATAAATGAGTAATTTTACTTAAATGATAAACTTGCCCCATTTCAGAGAGTGGAAACTCCCTCCTAAGATGTTTCTAACACATGTTGTGGGTGTTCTGGGTGTGTGCCAGGAACAGTAGGTCTGTAGCATTCTGGGCATGGGGAATGGGTTCCTTTGAGAATAGTAAGTTTTCCCCTCTCCTTAACAGGGCTCGTGTGTGGATTGTAAGTCCCTCAACAGCAGCATTTGCCCCCCTGACAGCAGAGAAATGGTAAATATTTGTGGTTCATTTTGGTACTTTCTACTCTGCATGATGACATACAGGCACACTGCTAGGCAGTTTCTAACCCAAGCCACTTGCAGATAAACATCAGGAAAGCAAGCAGAAGAGAGCCTCATCAGAGAATATGTGCTCCCCACAGACCCTTGCTCTGTGCTCTCAGACTGTCACCCACTAACTGCTCCGTGCTTTTCCTTATTCTGAAGTCTGAATCAATGGAGAGAGCTGTGAGACAGTCTGAGCTAAATGAAATTGTAGACTTGCAACTTCTAGCGCTTCTACTCTGCCTCAGGCATAGCTTATCTTGCTTACATGCCAAGTCTGCCAGCTCCTCCAGACTGCTAGAACCTAGGCTGGTCCCACTAGTACCATCTAGTGCTACCACTGCCCCTATCACAGCCAAAGAATCACAAGCCATCTGCGCTGCAGGGAATGAGAAACAATTTGTTCTTGGCTTGTGCTCCCTGTTGATGCAGAGATAAGCAGAACTGGCTGAAGGTGGAGTGAGGATGAAGAGGCTGAGTGCTGATCTTAGAGCTACTCCATGCTGAGTTTAGCAGAACAGCAAGTCCCAGGAAATCTCCATGTGAGGGCCTGGGTCAAGATGTTATTTGTGAGAGAGGTGTTCAGCACTGTTAACTGTTAGGTGTCTTCTGAGAGATCTAATTTTCAGGTGAACTTGCTGATGAATGTCTGAAGTAGAGCTCTGCAAATTCACCAGCTGCTCAGTTTCCCCTTTGATTGAAGCAGGTGAAGCCAGAATCATCTGAAGTCCAGTTCTGCCCCTGTTTAACTCCATGGCAGGACACTGAGTCTTGCTTCAAACTTATCTGCAGTCTTTTCTCCTTGCTCTTATTCTCTTCATCTCATCAATCTTCCTGTCTATCTCATCTCTCTCTTGCTTTTTCCTCCCTTCCTTCCACTCTCCCTTTCTCATTCTTACTCTTACTCCTCCTCTGACCCACTATCCCTCCCTCCTGTCTTTTCTCTCCTCTGCTCTCCTTTTTCTTTTCTCCCCTCTTTCTTACCCTCTATTTCTCCCCTTGTCTCGTCTCCTTCCCTATCTCTCCCTACCTTTTCCCTCTACTCTCATGCTCTCCCTTATCACAGACACCATTACTGGAACAAAAGGACAGCACCTTGGCTCAGAGTTGGAGACTGATGGAAACAGGAGGAAGCTGCTATGTGCTGTAGTATCTTATTCACATTGGCTTCTCTGTGAACTTCCTCAGCTCAGAGATAGGCATAATTGCTCTCTGCAACAAAAAGAGCAGAGGGGAAGAGCAGTGCTGGTGACTTGTGTTGTTTGTACAGGATCTAACGTTCTTCCAAAAAGAATGTGTCTACATCCATGATCCACAAGGCCTGAATGTCCTGAAGAAGGGATGTGCCAGGTACTGCAATCAAACCATCCTGGTAAGTGTGGTGGAAGACCACGTTGCCTTTGACAAGAGCTCAGCTTTGCGTTTATTCATCAAGAAAAGCTCTGGCTCCTTGAGCTGAGAGAGGAATGGGTGGGAGCAAAAGGTTCCCACCAGACAGGCTCTCTCCAGGACCATCACATGAAGCAGCTGGCTGCATTTCCCTTGGCAAACAGAGAGAACACAGGGTGCCAACCTGCTGCAAATGCTAGAAAGCAGCTCAGAAATGCAAGAAATTAATAAAACTAAGCAGGCCAGTTGCAACCAACCAAGCTGGAGGAAAATTAATGACAGGGTGTTAGCTGTGGCACATTTTCTCTGAGAGTGCCCTGGTTTTATCATTCTTCCCAAGGGAAGCTGAGCACAGAGAAAGTGCTGTAAGCTGTGAAGTGATTGCATCCTGTTTATGAAACGTCGTCAGGTTTGGGAAAGTTGTTCTCAGCAAGTTTCTGAACCTCACATTTATCTGCAGCTCCTGAGCTCTGACAGTGCCAACTACATGGAGTGATTTGTGGATGTCTCATTAAAGGCTGCTGATTGTCCTGTGATTGCTCTTCTCAGTCATGACAATCCAGGACTGCTACAACTCTCTAAAGGAGCACAGTCCTCAGCAAGGATAAAGTAGGAGTGAGTGGGCCAGCCCTATTAAAGGGATAAAAGCTCATGGCATCATGGACCCTATCTGTTGAAGTCAAAGAAAGAACAGAAAGTAGTGATTTACTCTGAGAAGGGCAGGCTGTGAGTAGGGTATCACTGAAAAATGTTACATGCAGGAAACACAGTCCTAGAGAAACAGATGCCAAATGGGACAGTGCTGTGATGAGAGACGGGGAGCAGCTTGATGCAAGCTAAGTTCTGTTTATTGTACTTTCAGCACTTGGTTATACACCTTAACATACCAGCTAAAAGACCGTGCCAAATCCTAATTGGTCATGGAGACAGACCTCAGTACGTGCCTCATCAAGACAGACCTCGTACATTAGCAACTAGATAAGCAAGGATTAACAAGCCTGCAGGTTCATGCTTTACATAGTTTTGTCTGCTGCAATCATTCTCTAAGGTCATTTTGACCCTCTGTTTTATTTAACTCAGTACTTTTCACCTCTATACGTTCTGAACCCAGGGCTTATGTTCCAGTGTGTCAAGATCAAGCAGCTGTGCAGCACTCAAAGTCCTACCATTCCCAGCAGGACAGTCTATGACAGAGAGGAGGACCAAGATTTCCAAATTACGAGGGCAGGATGACCCCAGGCAATCCTTGTGAAGTCACATCATAACCTTACTATGTTGCTTTTGTTTCAGGTACCTGGCTGCTGCAAAGGATTCTTTGGTCCAGACTGCGTGCCGTGCCCAGGGGGATTTTCCAGTCCATGCTACGGCCGGGGAAATGTAAGTGTGAAAGCTACTGTTGGGTTGCCACAAGCAGTGGAGACTCTGTGGTGAGAGGGTGCAGCTGTAGGTAAGCACAATTCAGCTTTTGCTCAAGGGCTAAGCCCGCAGCAGTGGCAGCAGAAGAATCAGGAGAACAGACTCAGTAGGGTTTCTATCTGGAGCTCTGGTGTGCATCATGTCATGGCTGCTGAGGACAGCTCTGGCTATGTGGGATTTTGTATTACTGTCACTGGTCTGCAAAGTCCTGTTTTGTCCTGCAAGTATCAAAGTGCTTTTGATAGATATCAACACCTTGGCATTGCATTGGTTCCTTGAGTTCCAGTCACTGTGAGTTTCCTTTTTCTTGCCCTTCCAGTGCAGCGATGGCATACAAGGGAATGGCAACTGCCAGTGCTTTGAAGGCTTCAAAGGAATAGCCTGCCACATCTGCTCAAACCCGAACAAACATGGCGAGAACTGTGATGAAGGTTAGTGATTCTAGCAGGGAGACTAGAAGAAAATTGAAAGCAAGAACATAGATCCTGTATCCCAGATTCCCTTCTGGCAAGACAAAGGAGGCAAGGGAAATGTCATCATGGGTGTCCCTTCAAGCAGCAGTGGAGAAAGCGTGGCTGATATGACAGTGGTGATGAGAGTCTTGGAGATATCAGCCAAACTGACATGTGAGCCTTTGATTTAGATCTCTCCTGCTAGGAAATAAAAGACACTTAACAAGGCCTTTGAACTTGGTAGCCCAAATCTGAGCCTGTCCACAGAAGCCTGTAAAGACACAGACCCAGGTGGTCACAGGACCTGTTCCCTGGCCAGGTTTTGAGTTATGACAGATGTCTCTCAGCAGACATCCCTCTGTCAGGAGCAAATGGGACAATCATTTGGTGTCACAAGAGGCTGTGAAACAAAATTGGGAATCTTCAAAATGCTATCACTGTGGTGGGTTCTGCACTTCTGGTTACAGATTTTACTTCATGTTCTTGACAGATTGCGGCTGTGTCCATGGTGTCTGCGACAACAGGCCTGGCAGTGGCGGTGTGTGTCAGTCCTGGTCCTGCAAGGAAGGCTACACTGGGAAGTTCTGTGACAAGACATCCAGGAACTGTGGTCCGAGCGGGATGTCCCAGTACTGCCACCAGAATGCTGTCTGCAGCCTCAATGACACAGCAAGGTTGGTCTCTTTGGCATGCACTCGGCTGGGCTCGTCGTTACTGTACAGGCACACAGCAGCTGTGGACTCGTTGCACAGCATTGTTTGAGGAGCAGCCTGCTAGATATCAGTCAGGTTCTTGCTGCTTCAAGAGCCTCAAACTGCTTTTTTGCTCTCTGCTGGCTTTCACAAGGGACTGCTCTATCTGTGTCCCTTTTGTGCTTATGCTTTTAAGGTGCATCTGCATGGATGGATATGAAGGTGATGGGTTTTCCTGCCAGCCCATAGACCTGTGCAGTCAGCCAGAACGAGGAGGCTGTTCACAAAATGTAAGTGGGAGAAGTGTGGAGAAGCAGCCCCTATTAGTCAGAGTAGGGATCCAGGACTCCTGGGACTGCTACAGATTTTGTGTGCTAACTTTCCTTGCCTGTAAGATGGGATGTGGAGTAACAGAAACCTTGACTCTGTCCTCATAAGGATGTCAATTGTTTGGGTTGGTGACAAAATGCAGCACCCCAAGGAGACTTTGTCTGCTTTGCAGCAGATATTTTGACAGCTACCGAGATTAGCTGTACTGATAACTTTTGGGTTGTGCCAGTCTTCCCCTCAGCTCTTCTAACGTGTGCTGGCTTCTCTCTTGCTGTGGTCAGGCTGTAGCTTAACTGCAAGCTCCAACTCTTATTTCTAGTAACCATCAACACCACATTATCATCCCTGGTAAAAAACCACAGTGTTTTATGACAGCAATGACTGCCAAATGGGCAGACTTCATCCTCACTTAGACTGCTTAGTGAGAGAAACACATTGGACCATGTAGAAGGAAATAGGATGGCACTGAATTCAAAGTAGGTCTTTCCTGAGGGAGATCTGCTCTCTGCCATTGATTCCATCCCACACATCGGGGCAGAAGATTATGCTCCTCACTTCTCTAATGGAAAAGCTTCACAGTACAGTAAGGAATGCCTTGAAAGTTCTGAGCCACCCTGGGCACAAGTGTCTGCCTCTCTGAAAACCCAGAATGCTTCCAGGATCACTTTATTGTGAAGGTCTCTGACTTTTGTGGAAAAAATTCTCCTCGGTCTAATGAAGGAGATGTGTCACTGTATTTGCACCCCTCTCCTTCCTCTGATGAGTGTCATTTGTTTTCTCTCCCTTCTCCTCTAGGCCCTGTGCACCAGTACGGGCCCCGGCACTGCCACCTGCCAGTGCAGCCCTGGCTGGACCGGGGACGGGAAGGCCTGCGTGGCCATAGACAACTGCGTGCTGGAGAGCAGGGGGCACTGCCACATCAACGCTGACTGCGTGTACGTGGGCCCTGGCCAGGTATGAGCAATGCTTAGCAGCCTGGAGATGGATTTAGCATTTCTGAAGCTGCTCTGAGATGGTCTTGGATTGCTGGAGGTAGCCTCTGTGCTGGTCAGCAGCAAAGGCTGCTTGTCTGCCACCAGCAGTGCCAGCTGCAGCCAAAGCCACGCAGCCTGCATCTGTGTGGGCAGATGCTCTGCTGTGCATCAGAATACTGCTCTGCTCTGAGACTCCTGCACAGCTAAGGGAGGAGACCATGCTGCATAATATGACTTGGCATCAGATGCTGTGTCCCCTTTGTTCCCAGATTACAGCATTACTCTGAGTGATGCTGAGGTATACAGAAAAGTTTGTGCAGCTATTTAGACAGTCCATGGAGGCACCTGGGCCAGGAGTCAGGCATGAAACAGGAAGAAGGCACACAGGAGAGGTAGCTTTTCAGAGTGTTGCTTCTTAAGGTGTTTTTTCCTACTGAGCAAGGGAAGCATTGGGCAATCTGCTGAGAAAAGATGCCAGACCTTTAGCATATTTTAATGAGGTGAGATGTGCAAGTGCACAGCTATCCTGAAAGCAGGAAACTTTGCAATGAACCCTTCTTCTCTTTCTACCATTTCCAAAGTCTGTGCCATTCCCTGAAAAGCTGGAAGTAAAGACAAAAACTATCAATTTCAAGTGACACCCCCATGGCCAAACAGTGCAAGGGATTCATGTGTTTGAGTAACCAGGCAGCATGTGTGCTGTGATAGAGGATGATGCTCCTCTAGGGAAATATCTCCATATTTCCAAGTCTGGAGGGGCCAGGAAGAAATCTTGGGGAAAGGTTTTGCTACCTTAGGCCTTTTTTTGAGTATCAAATGAGGATGTTTTGATAGGTCTAGAAAACTGAAATGTCTCTTTTTTGCAGAGCAACTGTGTCTGTAAGAGAGGTTATGCTGGCGATGGCCACAACTGTGATGCAATCAACCCGTGCCTCATGGACAATGGTGGCTGCCATGACTTGGTGAGTAGCTAAAGAGCTGTTCCAAGGCTGTAGAGGTTCCTCTACTCACTGTCAGAGGTTTTTCAGCCATGGCTTTGATAATTGCAAGATTTTATGTTATGTCATCTTACTGGCCTTTATAAAGGTGGATCCTCTGATTTTGTGAGTTCACACAACCTAACCTATCATCTAGGCTTAGCTGCATGAGGTATAAATTCAGTGCCACCTTAAAGGCAACAGGAAGATGCTTGTGTGTGGTACTCTATCCCAGGCCTTGGAAGGCCAGAATCCAGTTCAGATAGGTGTAGCACCACATAAACTGTGTTATGTCTCTAATTTCTCCTTTTTTTGTATTTGCAGGCTACATGTGTACCCCTTGGTGGAGGAGACAGATCCTGCACTTGCCCTGAAGGCTACGCTGGGGATGGCATGATATGTTATGGGGACATTCTGAAAGTGAGTAAAAATCAAATGTCTGAGGTTTTATTGAGGCTGGAGGTAAATGGTTCCACTTGCACTTGCCTTTTCTCTGTTACCTGAACTGACTCCTCCTGACAGCACCAGCCTAACAGCACAAGTGTGTTCCAAGGTCACAAGAACAGATATGATGCCAAGGCAAATTCTTGCCAATGGAATCATTGGCAGTAATTTCTGAGTTTTCTTCAGCCCCAATTGTCCTGTACAATAAGTCATCTTTTTTTAGTTGTTCAGAAGTCAGAGCTGCTAGGCCTGTTCTCTGTCTTTAGAAATATTGAAGGCCACTGCAGATTCAGTCTCTGCCCTTGGCAAACATGAGCAATTGCAGCTGAGTTGGAAAGATTTTCTTTATTTGGTCATACATTTTGTTAATGGCTGAATTTTGTGTTTGGGAGTGCCCATCTCTCACCATGGTACGTGGTGCCTATAATGGTTGTGAGATGAGAGAAATGTCTAAGTCCTTATTGTCAGATTCAATATTGCAAAGAGCTCCTTTCCCCTCTCCTGGGTCTCCCAGCCCTGCAGCCTCAGAACCTGCTCAGCAGGGGTAACCCTCCTGTTGTTTGTATTTGGAAGGAGCTGGCCAGGAATTCCCACTTCTCAGGCTTCTACGACTGGGTTAAGGTAAGAACAGCCATGGGATGTCTACACAGGTAAGTTCTGTAGAAGTCTCTTTGAAGACTGCTGTTAGATGAAAAGCAACTCCATTTATCCTTTTCATTGGAGAAGAACAAAACAACAACAAAGGAAGAAATGTTACAGAGCAGGCATGTAGAAAGGCTCTGGAGCTCATCATAAAGAGAGAGTCACGAGTGTGTTTTGGGTGCCTTGTTTCTAGCACAGGAGGAAGCTGGGGCTCTGCTACATTTCATTTTTGTAGGTGTGTTATCTGTAACTCCAGGCCACCATAACAGCACAGAAGGGAAAGAGAAAGTAGTATAACACAGCACAGCAACAGCCGTTTTTCAGAAGAGCTTGGTTTGATGAGTTAGACTGTGTGTTTGTTCCTTCCATTCCTACTGCTTCCTTGCCTCTGCCGTGGCAGTTTGAAACACTCCACAGCCTGCAGCAGGTGTGTGAAAGCATGCTGTGGTGGATGGCAGCTAACTGAGCTTTAGCTTGCCTGTCCTGCTGCATGCATTCCTTTTGCCAGGAAAGAAATCTTAGTTTGTCCACCAAAACTGATGCTGAGGGTCCAGAAAGGATTTATGGTTATGACTGAATGGGTTTGAAGATTAATGAAAGTACTAAAGTAGGGCTTAAAGCAGCAGATTTTTCCCTTAGCAAGCAGGTGTCAGCTGTTTTGGACAAAAGAGCTGTGGCATTCATTGATGGTCAGCAGCACTTAACTGCCACGCCAGGAAGTAGAGCTTGCAGTGCTGCTGAGCTTTCTACATGTCCCTTTCACACAACTGCAAGAGTGGAATGGCTGTGGGGTGTATTTTGTGGTATAGATGTGGCAGTGGCATGTCTTATTTGTTCATTTTTGTGCTTTGGACAACAGAAATCTCTGTTCAGCATCCCAGCAGGAACCAATGTCACTGTCCTGGTGCCATCAGAGGCAGCTATCAAAAACCTGAGCAAGAGTGAGAAAGATTTCTGGCTGACTCGTGACATGCTGCCATTTTTAGTAAGGTACAAGAAGTCTCCTGCTTTTGCTTTGCTATCCCAAGCAACAGTAACAAAGCCATGAGCTGGATTTCTGCTTGTAGAAGACAATGATCTATCCTGAGATAAATATAGAAGCAAGATTAAATATCTAGCAAAGCACTGAGTAGGTGTTTAAAACCTAAGGGAGCACAGGCACTGGGAAGTGGGTTGTTTGTCACATATCTGCAGAGAGACATTTTCTCTGCCATGTAGACACAGATGGCATCAGGAGAAGTCATTCCTCTCATCATTCTCTCCATCTGCTTAACTACTTCATGTGAGAGGGGTGAGAGTCAGCAGGCTCTTACCTCCGTGTTACTGCAAACAGTGCTGTAATCTTTCCTTTGCTTGCCTGTGTTCCCTCCAGGGCCCACTTTCTTGAAGGTGTCTTCACGGGTGAAAAGCTTAAAAAGTACAACAGGACAGAACTAGCCACTCTCAACCCACAGACCAGCTGGCAGCTGAACACCAGCAGCGGTGTAAGGGCTTCTTACATAACTCACATGCACCAGTATCGAAATGAGCTGCTCAGGGGCTGCTGTACGGAGCAGGCAGCCTGGGTGGGACACCAGTGCCTTCAGACTCAGGCACCTTTCATAACCTGTAGCCAGATCAATCAGGTGCAACCTTGAATGAACAATATATTTGTTTTGAACTTGCTTGGCAGTTTCTAATCCTTTTGTTTTTCCCTCTGGTCCTTTTGCAGGCATTAACCATCCAGAAGGCAGGGATAGTGGTCAGTGACATCCCTGCGAGCAATGGCATTATTCATGTCCTCAGTAAGGTATGTTGGTTCCTCTGACGCTGTGAAATGCTGCTTGTAGCATCACATTTGTGTTGCAGCAGCTGTGATGGGGCCAAGGAGGAATACAGATCTGGCCAGCTAGGTGGGGATATCATGGCAAGAATATATCTGGTTATCACAAGGTCTTGTTTCCAGTGCTGCAGTGTTCGCTGTTTAAAATATTTGACTCCAGGACAAGCAGTAGGGGAGTTCCTCTACTGTTGGCTGACAAGAAGAGTTAAGAGTATTGCAGAACTTGCAAGCAGGACAGGAGTCTACTGTGATTTTCCCCAGAGCCCCCTGGCTAACCTTTCTTATAAACTCACTTTTCCCACAGGTCTTGTTGCCAGCTTCAGGAGATATCCCACCAAGTCCTCCAGGTCTGCAGAAACAGCTTGAGACAGTTGCCTCATTCAGCACATTCAAGCAACTGCTCCAGGTAAGCTACTGAGGTGAACACTGTGCTGGTTGTCAGAACTGCCTTTAGAGCAAATGCACATCCTACCCTGTAGGAGTGGACCAAAATTTGGGCTGACTGGTGAGAAAATTTTGGACTCCCTGAGTAAAGGGACACTACCTGTTTCCTACCATTCATAAGGGATCCTCTAGCAAAGCTCTTCTGAGCAGCCATATCTCAGATGTATATGCATACCTCTGTATCATTGGCATGTTGCTGCAGTGGAAGATGACCTGTCTGCTGCAGTCACTCTCATGCTTGTATGGGCAGAAAAAAAATAGAGGAAAAAGGAAGATTTCTCACGATAAGGACCTGGAAGTGCTGGATGACAGCCAGCTGAACATGAGCCAGCATGTGCCCAGGTGGCCAAGAATGCCACCAGCAGCCTGGCCTGCATCAGGAATAGGCAGGTGATTGTGCTCCTGTACTGGGCACTGGTGAAGCCATGCCTTGAATACTGGGTTCAGTTTTGGGCTTCTCACTACAAAAGGGACATTGAGGTGCTGGAGCACATCTAGAGTAGAACAGCAAAGCCTGTGAGGGGTCTGAAGACCAGGTCTGGTGAAGAGCAGCTGAGGGAACTGGAATTGTTTAGTCTGGAGAAGAGGAGACTGAAGAGAGACCTCATTGCTCTCTACAACTCCCTGAAAGGAGGTGGGAGTGAGGTGTGGGTTTGGTCTCTTCCCCCTTGTATCAGGTGATAGAATGAGAGGTAATGGTCTGAAATTGTGCCAGGGGAGGTTTAGGTTGGATACAAGGAAAAATGTCTTTATTGAAAGAGTCAGGCATTGGAAGAGGTTGTTGCCCAGGGAGATGGTGGAATCACCATCTCTGAAGGTGTTCAAGAAATGTGTGGACATGGCACTCTGGGACATGGCCTAATGGCCGTGGTGGTCTTAAGTTGACAGTTGGACTTGATAATCATAGAAGGCTTTTCCAACCAAAATGGTGCTCTGATTCTCTAATGGAGAAGCTGCACCTGTGTCAGCTAGGAGGAGAAGCAGCAAGTGGCTAGATGTGACTGAGCTGAAGTTGTGTATTCCATTTCCGAGCACTTCCTCCAGCCTCTCTGAAGGATTTCATGTGTGGCTCGCTCTGAGCAAGTGCAGGTGCAGGTGCAGTTGCTGACGTTACTGTTTGGCCACTCTTTAGCAATACCAGCTCACTGGCAAAATTGAGTCCTCTGAAAGATACACCATCTTTGTTCCTGGAAATGGCTCCATCGAGGAGTACTGCCGTGCTGCCAACCTCACACAGCTGGTAAGCTCACTGCTTGCTTACACTTTGAATCGTGGTAAGTGCAGGGACACATGCACTGCCAGATCGTAAGCCTGAGTTCAGTGGGTTTGGGCATGGACAGGAGAACCATTATCTGATGCTAAGAACTGGGGGGAATGTGACAGAAATGAGAGGCTTTCCTGGGGTGTTGCAACGGGATCCAAAAAGAATATTTAGACTCCAGGTGCAAAATTTCTGGGTAGATTTGTAAGTGAACAGATGGAACAACACATTCCTCTCCCTGTCTGGCTGTGGCAGTTCTCAACCTTTTGAAAGGTTCCAAAACACAATAAATTGCCTCATCTAGTAACAGTCATCAGATGTGGTCACCTGTGATAGGAAGCTGCTAGTCTCTGTGGGCTTAATTAGGCATTACAGACACTTAAAAACTCTTCTTATACCATACCCCTAAATGAGTTGTAGTCTGGGAAGACAGAAGAGTCCTAACATTTGGGGTTTTTTGTGGATTTAGGACAACGAGACGGTGCAGTACCACATTGTACTCGGAGAGAAGCTCTTGCCCACAGACCTGAGAAGTGGAGTTCATAAAAACAGCATGTTAGGGCTGTCCTACTGGCTCATGTTTTATCAAAACAACACAGAGGTAAGAGGCTGCTCTGCCCCCTGAAGACCTGATTTCACCTGTGGCTTTCTAAGGCTGGTGGCTGGATACAGCCATTTCTGGTTTGCACACCCTGACAAGTCCACCGGCTGTGACTAACAGCTGCTAAGCAACCCACGCAGAAGGAGTTGAAGGTTATCACCTCAGGCATTCTCTCCTTTGCAGAGGTTTGTCAACAATATTCCTTTGGATGGAACGTTTCTTGAGACAAAGAACGGCATGCTGATGGGGGTTTCACAGGTGCTCCAGATACAGAAGAACCGTTGCACTGCCAATACCACCACCATACAAAAGGTAATGATGACTACCAAGGATCTGATCACTATTTCACAGGATCTCTCCACCTGCTGACCCAAACTGGTGGATAGCAGACAGCCTGCCTTGTTTCTTCCACATGGATGAGACAGAAGCTGGTGCTCTGACCCTAGGTGAGCCTCATGTGCAGTGGGGCATCATGGAGACTTGGCACAGACTCTGTACTTCTAACACAGAAGATCTTGAGCTCTTAGGTAGATCATGTCCATTTCCCTTGCTGGGGCTCTCACAGTGCCAGCTGTGGGGCAGGCTGGTGCAGGCACTCCCAGATACTCAGCTGTGGAAGGAGAATCCAGCCCAATTCTTGCATGGCAAACCCACAGGCTGCTCTAGAAAATGGAGTGGCCTGTCAGTGGTGGCTCAAGTCCAGCTGTCCACGACACCAGCCTGCATGCTCCTTGGGGCTTCTGGCTATCTGAAGAATACCGGCTCAGACTGAGGTAGACTTGCCTTGTTATGGCTTAGACAAAACATATCTGCATCCTTGCATGAAGGAACTCCAGGCCCACAGAAAGCCCTGCCCCATCTCAGAGACTCAGGAAAGGTTCAGCACGAGACTCTCTTCTGCTTTGTTTTATGATACTGTCTGAAAAGTACAGGAGTAAGACCTTCTCTGAAGCCTTTGTTAGCAACCAGGACCTAGGATCATGCATCATTCTTTTGGAGTTTTGAGACGTGGAAATAAGTGCATCTTTGTCCTAGCCAGCAGCCTGTACAGCACCATATGTAATGCAAGTTTAGTGTCTTGGTGTGACGTGGGTGGAGGGCAGACATGTGACTTGTCCTGTTCTCTGTGCCCTAGTCAAGATGCGGCAAGTGTGAGAAGGGGATCAAGTGTCCTCCTGGATCGGTTCTTGTGGTGAGTCTTTGATTCATGTGACATCTCACAGACTGTTTACAGACAGTGCTTTGATGTCCTTTCATTGATCTATAGGTGTTACCTCCATATCTGAAAAAAAAAGGTGCCTTTGAGTCATCTGTGGCTCATTCATTAGTAAGCATCTGTAAGAGGAAGCAGAAATCAAGGGAGCCTTATGCAGGAAAAACACAAGCATGAACCAAGAAGCTCCTTGCAGAGTTAGCACCACTTTGCTTGAATTTCACAAGCCCTCTAAAGCATGCAGGGCTGGGAGTTCCACCCTGAGCATGGAAAAAGTCATCTTGTTTGCTTCTTTTACTTTTTTGACATTCTCATGAAGGAAGACAGTTGAGGGGTGCCAACAGCAATCCCCCAGCCTGGAGCATTGATTTGGTCACACATTGGGCTGGATGTGCCTGTGGATTGTTTGTAAGTGGCAAATGTTTCCAGAGAGGAAAACAGCAAAATGTTTCTTCTCCAGACTGGTTGTGAATTGCCTGGCAGCCACATCTGACTTCTTAGTCTTCAATCCCTTATGCCAAACAATTTCCAGGTACTTTGTCTCAGTGTTCAAACTGACATGCATGCCATGGGTGTAGCATGTGGCAAACAGACTCTGTGTGGTGACCTCACTTCCAGAGATGCTTCATTGGTCTCAGCTAAGGATAGTCCACATGTTTAGTTCTGTTCCTGTAGGATAAGAATAATTATTCCTCTGTTGGGACCAAGAAAAAATGTGCAATGTTTGTGCAAGAATTGTAACATCTTTTGTCTGTCCTTGTGTCAACTACAACTGCAGGAATTGCCAGGAAGCAAGAACCTCGCTCGCTGTGAGCTACGCTCTGGGGATGCAGGAATACTTGGCTGCCATTTCACCTGTGCAAAAGTTTCTCTGGTAAGGAAAATGCTTACCTCAGATTCATTTTGACACAAGCAAGCTGAATGTCAGAAGCAAAGCCTAGGCTGAGGTCCTCCCTGGCATTTATGCCATTGCACAGGTGAGACTGGGCTTGTCTGAGCGTCAGTCTCCATCCTGAAGATAAAGGGCACTGGAGGAAAAAACAAACCTCTGGAAATGCCTGCACAGTCATGGATTGTGGGCTGCTGCTTTGGTATTGTTGCCTTGGGTTTGGTCCTGCAGAGGAAGAGGAGTTGAACGTGTTTGTAGGCTGGTTTCCTAAGGAAATGAGGCATGAATGATGGTATTTAGCTCGTGCATGTGCCTTCCCAAATTACTGATGACTAGTTGGAGCCAAGAAAAAGGGAGCAGAAGGTCTTGCAGCTATTCTGGCCCTTACCAGTTCTGTGAAAATGTCTAGCTGGGAGAAAACACATAAAGAGAAAGTGGCAAAAGAAATAATTGTGTGAAATTGAGCTCTTATAGGTATTCAAACATCTCCCTGGAAAGTTTAGTGGGAATGGGAGGAGGCAGCAAAGGAGTTGGACGTATAGTACTTACATGCAGAGCTTCAGTCAGCACTCATACCTCAGCAGGCACTTCTGCATCCCTTCATTAGACAATGTTCCTCGTTATCTGTACTATCCAGCTTGGTCTCATTGTAGTTTCCTGCTTCCATGGGTAGATGCAAAAAGAAGTGGGAACAGCTGAATTAGGCTTCTGAAACAAATCATCTTCTGGCAGAAACCTCTCTCCGCCCAACAGTATTTCACTAGTTGAACATGCTGGGCACACAGGCAGGAGATAGGCTGGGTGGGCACAGGGCTGGCCGTTTGTGTTATGCACCAAATAGCCACAGTTGCTTGAGAGTAGTGCAGACCTTTACAGGAAGCTCTGGGCAACAGAGCACCTCATCTTAGGGTTCACTCCATCCTACCAGTGCACATGCACTGTCAGACCCTCTGTTAAAGGAAGAGAGTAGCTTCCACCCTGAAGCTGTACCTTGTCTGTGCTGCACAGGGTGGCTCACCTCAACTTGTTCCTATTGCTTCTCCAGAGGTCAGTCTGCTGCCCCGGCTACTACGGACACATGTGCGAGATGTGCCCAGGGAAGCCAGGCCAGTGGTGCTCTGGGAACGGGGAATGCCAAGATGGCATCGAGGGCAGTGGAGAGTGCCAATGCCTGGAGGGTTTCCATGGCACTGCCTGTGAAATGTGTGAAGTGGGACGCTATGGAGCTGACTGCAAAGCAGGTGACACTGATGGCTACTGCAGCTTGTCTCTACCATCCTGCCTGCCAGGGAGGAAAAGTGGCAATGTCTCAGCTCTCAGGAGGGATGGTGGGAGGGAAGAAATGTCCCCAGACCTGTGAGACAGGTGAACAGCTGGCAGGCCACCTAGAGAGGCACAGTGGAAGTGAGCATTTGTGGTCAGCCAGAAGAGTGGCCCCACTTTTCCTCCTCAAACGGAGGCACGGTCAGCTGTGCCACACAGCCACCCAAACTACAGAAAGGAGAGATGGATGGTCTGTTCCTGAACTTTTGGCCTGGGCAGGAGCCAGAGGTGATGCTCCTGTGGCATTTTCCTTAGGACATCTGGGTGCACAGGATTAGGAGCAGCAGGCAGAGTCTGCTGGGGAGGCCTGCTTGGTCTGTCAGTGATGAGCATTCGCACTTCCCCTGCAGAATGTGCCTGCGCCAACGGCATCTGCAACGATGGACTGGCGGGGGATGGGAGCTGCCAGTGCTTCCCAGGCTGGAAGGGCCCTACCTGCCAAGAAAGTACGTGAGTATGAAGGTGCCTATGGTGTAACTTTGCCTTTTTGGTCCTTTTTAGCTGCCAGAGCAATTCACTGTTCGCTGAGCAGGGTGACCACAATTGCATCCTGCCAGAAGCGTATCAGAGGGGTGGGGAAGAACCTGAGCTCCTAAGTACTTTGGTATTTTAAAGGTTTGCACACAAAGATTGATTTTGTCGTGAAGTTAAATGTTTTGGGGACATTTGGAACTAGAAATTAAGTGAAGCTGTCCTGTGTGGTGTAAATGTAAAATATAAAAGAAGTTAATCTTTTTGCCTTATCTCTGGGTTTGAGGAGGTTTCTGTCCTTGCTTCATTCCTAGCAGTGTGGAAGCCATGCAAGATAAGATCAAATTGGCCTGTCAGTTCAGAGAACACCATCTTCACCCTATTGCAAATGCCAAAATAGAAATTCCAAGAGGCTTTCACAGAATGGTAGAGATTGGAAGTGAGCTCTGGAGATAATCTTGCCCAGCTCTCTGCTAAAGCAGGGTCACATAAATCAGGTTGCACAAGATTACATCCAGGCAGATTTGGATTCTCTCCAGAGAAGGAGACTCCACAACCTCTCTGGACAGCCTGTTCCAGGCTGCCCTCAAAGAAAAGAAGTTTTTCCTTATGTTTAGGTGGAACTTCTTGTGTTCTAGTTCATGCCTCCTGCCTGTTGTCTTATCATAGGGCATCACTGAAAAGAGTCTGACCCCATCCTCTTGATACGTGCCCTTTAGATACTTGGAAGCACCAAGAAGACTGCCTCTCAGTCTTCTCTTTTCCAAGCTAAGGAGCCCCAGCCTCTCCTCATAAAAGACATGCTCCAGCTTTCCTGCTGCCCCACAGGACAGGAGAGTCATCATAACACCTGATGTGACTCATCATCCATCAGGGCACCATCAGTGTTGCAGTGAGGACCTTCACAGGGTGGCAAAACCAGTCCCCACAGAGGCTAAATCAAAAATGCCTGTGTGTTCTCTTGCAGGAATCAAGATTGACTTATGCAATAACACTTGCCATCAAATGGCCAAGTAAGTAGAGACGAGGGAGGGGCTGGGTCACTCTGAGACAGGCCTGTGTAAACACTTATGTTTTACATAGAGGTGGTTCAGTGTTAAGTGCTTCACAGAGGACTGGGAGAAGGTGCCTACTCAAAGATATAGAAATGTCAGTTCTCTTCTGGCAATGCTCTTTGGTGCTAAGCCACATCCAGTTTCCCCAAGGATTTTTTTGTCTGAGCATAAATTCTTTCCAAGTTTCTTCTGCATATGTGGATGGGGGAAAGCAGAGACTCCACAGTACTCCAAGTCTGACCTTATTTGTGGAGCAAATAAGCCAACCATGTACCAGCCCCTTCTGCCTTGTCTGCCCCCACCACGGAATTAAGAAGGCTAATGGGCTGTGATGACTCCCTCTTGGTGCCTTCTCTATCCATTTTCTAGTCTCCTGTTTTGTGGTACTGGGATGCAGTCATCTCCACTGTACCCTGCAGAAGCACACAGGCATGATGCAGGTGCACTGTGCAAGGAGTGAAGCCTGTGCCTGGATGCCAGCTCCTTGGCCAGTGTGACTTAAACATTTGATATTGTAAAGAAGTACAGAGCAACTTCAGACATGCTCCTCCTGTAGTCATTGTGGTTGCTAACTTGCATGTGCCAGAGCTGTGTAGAGTTTTCCAGCATCTGAGCAAATCAAGAGGTGTCGTCAGTGATTGTTTATCCCTTTCTTGTTTCAGCTGCCTCAACAGTTCTGCAGATTCCTCACCCATGTGCTTCTGCACTGCTGGATACACAGGCAATGGGACCCATTGCACAGGTATGTGCAGCAAGTGTTGGCAAGGTTCAAGGATTGCAAACACCCATTGAAGCTACATGAAGGCAATAAATGGCACCATGTTGCCAGAGGAAAGATGATTGAAATACTTTTCCTGTCAGCCATTCAACATAAACTCTGCCAAGCTTTGGCAGAGAAGTTTTCTGGCCTGAAGTATACAAGACACTCTTGCATCTGCTAGAGCCTGCAAAATAGGGATTTTAGTAAGATGTTGCCAGTTTTGTTAGGATGGGTGATCATTCTGGCACAGTTCATCTAGAGAACATGTCTTGAGCTGATTCTGCTTCTCTTGCTTGTGGTTACAGAAATAGACCCATGCACTACTGATCATGGTGGCTGCTCCATACATGCTACGTGTACTAAAGTGTCCCCAGGAGAGAGAACCTGTGTCTGTAAGGAAGGCTACGCTGGTGATGGGACTCTCTGCTTGGGTGAGTGCTCAGTGCCTGTTTCAGTGATAGCAGTGAGGCAGCATCCATGCAGAGGAATAAAAGCATGAAAAATTAAGTTGAAAGTGTTGAGTAACTCAGTTCTCCTCTCACTTTGTTCATGTAGTGATGATTTCCAAGCAAATGATTGCTGGTTGATCTTGATTCAAGTGTCTCTTCAGCTTTCAGCTGAGGTGCAGGCTCACCTATGTGTACACATGCCCATACATAGAAGCCCTGTAGGCATGTGCTCAGCGTTCTCCCAAGCCATGATTAGTGAAGTGTTCAGCACTGCCTCACCACACTGCCACCCTAAACTGGGCAGAGAGCCCACACTGCCCTTTGCACGCCTGTTGCTGGGTGGCCTCACACCAGTGTTTTGGTCTTGAACCAAAAAAGCCCTGAGAGCTTTCTTACCTTGATGCATGTCATGGAGACATCCCAAGAGAGAAGATGAGGGCAGTCTCCCACAGTGGTGCTCTGAGATGAGGATGGAGCTCTGGGAGAGTCAACTCTTCTGGTATTCTTTAGAGCACACTCAGCAGGTGTGGGATTTTCTGTGGGCAGATTTATCAGGTGTGTGGCAGGAGTCACACCCTGTTCCTTTGCAGTCATGAGTCCCTTTACCACCAAAATGGTTCCACAGCTGGGAAGGTTCTTTCTGTTGCTTTTCCAATACCTCTTTGGGTCACCAATTCCCATCTGCCTTAAGCAGCCCTCAGCAGTAATGTAGCCTTATTGCTTTGCTGCAGAAATTGATCTCTGTCTCGAAAGCAACGGGGGCTGCCACACCCACGCAGAGTGCATGAAAACAGGCCCAAGAAAGGTGAGTATGTATGGTGAGTGGCAGGGCAGCATTATTATGGAGGTGGTCACAGCTGTGCAATTGTCTCAGAGGCAACCCTTTTCACTGCAGTCCACTGCCTTGTGTGTATTACACCCCACAGAGAAAAGTTGCCTGGGAAGGGCATGAGATGTCTCCTGTTGGTCAGAGGCTGGAGGCTGTCTCAGGTGACGTTTGTTGTTGGGACAAGCATGGTTATTCACATGTAGCAATGGGTGCTATCTCACATGCTTTACATCCAGCTCAGCCATTGTGTGTGTTTATTGGGACCAAGTTTCAGGCTGAGCACCTATTTTGTTTCCAGGTTGCCTGCAACTGTCTTCCCGGTTACAGTGGGGATGGTGTGAGCCAGTGCAACCCCATCAACTTGTGTGAGCAGGTATGTCTGCACTTTACTCTTACCAGAAGTGAAGGCTGCAGCCTTGAAGCATTCCTTTCTCCCACCAGTTAGCAGCAAGAGCAGTGTTAGCCTGATAGTTTAGAGCTGGCTGTCTCACCTTTTCACATACCAAAGGGCTGTCCTGGTGTGTTTAGCTTCCATTGCCTCTCACAATGACCTGAAAATACATTGGCCACCTGCCATTCTGTCGTGTGGGAGAAGCAGTGTGTAAACAGTGATGGGGGACTGGAGGCTTTTGGGCTTGTTTCTCTGCATCCTTTCTGTGTGGAACATGCTCAAAAGCATAAGAGTAACCTCTGCTCACAGCACTGCTACTATGTCAAATGTCTCTCTGAATCATCACTTCTGTTACTACTCTGCATTCCGAAATAAGGTGTGAAAGTCTTGTTTCATGGGAAAAGTTCTTGAGGATTTGGGTGAGGTTTTTCCTAAGGCACTGGACAGAGGGAAGGAATGGCTTTCTTTCCTCTGGGCTGGAGGTAGTTAGCAGCTCCCATGTGCAACTGGCCGTCCAAATTGTTGGCAGTGCCTCTCCGTGCAAGCCTTTTCCCTTCCTTGCTAGAACAATGGAGGCTGTAGTCCCTTTGGACTCTGCAAGTACACAGGCCCTGGCACTCGAAACTGCTCCTGCTCCTGGCACAGCGTTGGAGATGGCTTCACCTGCCGTGGCAAAGTGTATCAGGTGAGCAGCACTGGAGCATCTTCTGCCCTGATGCAAACCCCTCCCTCTCCTCCAAGGCTCAGCTGTGCCATCACAAAGTGCCAGGTCTCTTCCAACCTGGTTGATTCGATGTAGATGAGCAGATCTGTAGCATCATATGGACAGGCCCTTTGAGGCAGACTATCCATAAATCCAGTTGACTGGATAGGGCTGGGTGATAGGTTGGACTGGATGACCTTGGAGGTCTCTTCCAACCTGGTTGATTCTATGATTCTATGCTGCCCTGTCAGCAATACTGGCTATACCTCCAGGCTGATTGTTCTTTCATATTATAAACAAACTGAAGTATTCATTTATCTTCCCAAGTGAGCCCTCTTCCCCTAGTCTGTGGGATCTGGGCAGGTATCCCCTGTGGCCATACCAGGACCTAGGATCCATTCTGGAGGGCAGCGGGCTGGCTCTGGCTGTGTTGCCAATACAGCAGCTCTCCTTAGGCAAGCTGGTAAGCTTTTCTGGCATAAGCAAGTAAAAGCTGTCACCTCCACAGCAGAGCTGGGAGAAAAGAGATGGACTCAGTTTTGTGCTTTTGCTCTAACTGGAAGTTAATGTGGTAAGGAGAGGTAGTTTGCCCTGCTAATCCTGGGTCTGCCGCCCTGGACAGCAGCCCAGAAGTCGTAGTGGCTGCATGGTGAGTTTCAAGCAGAGGTTTTGGGAAGCTCCTGAGGTGTCCCAGGAGTACTGGATCAGTTACACCTGAGAGAGCTGCTGCAGAAGCAGACAGCTTTCATGTCTCTGTCCACTGCATCCTTTGGTCCAGGCACAGATCATTGCCTGCTTTGTAACTTCCGTGTGTGGAGTAGTGCTGGGGGGAATGGGCGGGGGGGAGGAAAAGGTCATGAAGATGTGTCAGGAGAACCTGTGGCATGAAGTGGAAGGCATAGGTCTCAAGTGGAAAGGACTGCTAATACCAGCTGTTTCTCTTTGTTTAAGGAGCTTGGAAGGACTAAAGATGCCTCGGTGTTCTTCAAGATGATACTGGTTGGTAACAAACTGCTCTGTCCTTGTCTGTGGACTAAATTCCTCTTTGTGTTCTCTGCAAAGCATTTTGCTGACTGGACCCCCTCTCACTTATCCTCTTCTGACACAGACGGGAAACATCAGGGAGCTCACTGGTGCAGGGCCCTTCACTGTCTTCGTCCCACAGACAGATTTCATAGGAAACACCACAACAGTAAGTGTCCTCCCATCCCAAGAGCTGGTAGGTGTTTGGCAAGCTCCGGCTGTGGAAATGTTCCCTCTGGGGCTGTTCTGCCCAGTGAATTGAAGCACTGCACCACAGAGGGTTAAAGGCAGCTCCCATTCTCCACCAGTGTAAGAGCAGAAGTTTAAAGACTGGCTCCCTGCAGAGGCAGTGTGAGCAGGGATAGACATGGCTACTGTTGTAAGGAGACTTACTGAAGACCTTGCCTCATGTTCCTCAGAGGAATGGTGCCAAATCAGTGATGCATGATGACTTTTGTTGCCCAAGGCTATTAAGGGCTGGTAACATCAAGACTTCAAAGCATCTCTGATGAAGACCTCTTATTCCTTCTCTGTGCCCTAGGCCCTGCCATTCTACTTTCACTGGTCCCTTCCTTCTAGTCTTAGCAAGTGGAGGGGGGATGTTTGGTGCAAGCAGAGACCTGAAGGAAAAGAGATCCTTTATTCATGACTTGGTGAACAAGGTTCCTAGCCAACAGGTTTTTGGTGCCAGTGTATTGGAATAGCCTAATACCATTAGAGGCTTTGGGCAATTCAGATCTCACTCATCAGGTCTAGGGCCCTCATTATACAAGGCAAAGTGTGACTTCATTCCTGCTTTCTTTCTGCAGTTTGAGGAGTGGAAGAGCAGAGGTCTCCTCCAGGACCTGCTTCGCTACCACATAGTGGGTTGCCAGAAACTGCTGTCCAGTGACCTGGAAGCCCAGGAGTTGCTGACATCTTTATCTGGCCACAAAATTAAGATCACAGTGAAAGAGGTAGTTCTCTGCCACAATTCCTTGCCCTCTCTCATGTCATCCTTGCCCTCAGGATGTCACTTCTGTCATTTGAAGGCCACTATGGCAGATGGCTCACGGGGCAGCAGTGTGGGTGAGGCATCTCATCACATCCCTTCTCTCTCAGAATAGCATCTATCTGAATGGGGAAGCCAAAGTGGTCCTGAGTGACATCATTGGTGTAAATGGGGTCATTCATTTCATCGACAAGCTCCTCATTCCAAGCGACCTGGTGGACCATAACATCTCCTCCATCTCACAGGTAATACCAAAGCAGAGACTGCCCAGGTAACTGCTGTGCTGAGGACGTTTCTTGAGGGACAGCATATCTGTCCCTCACAAAACGTCAGCCTGAGGCTGCGTGGACTGCTTTTCCTCCCTGTTCCTAGCTGTGCTGGGGTTGTGTGAGGACATAGATTTGGCATCTGAAGGTGACAGTGTTTCTGGTATAGCCATGTTTGGGACAGAAGGAGCTTTATCCATCACTAGGGAACATCACTGGATGTAGGCAGGGGTACTGTGTCCCATGCCAACTATCACACCGTGTCTCCAGTGCAGAGCAGATTGCAGTGTGAGATCACCAGTGTCTCTCTGGTACTCCTCAAATGAAGACAAGGAGCTTACAGCTCATACATTTTACAGTAAACAACACATTTTCTGTGCAGAACAGGGTGCTGGAATCCATCCCAGCTTCTGCCATAGCAGCATCTACCCAGGATGAATCGGAAAAGTGGTGGCTTCTGAACACCAGCTCTGGGGATGACAAATGTATTGGCATGATGATGACAGAGAAACTTGTCATGTGTAGCTGCTGTAGTTGTTAGCTGTCTGGTTTCTCCCCTGTGTTGCTGGTCCAGGTGCAGAGGGGGACCTCTTGGTGATGATTGTTTGCTTTTCTTACCTCTGCAGCACAATATCACAGCGGTGGCAGAGGCCTATGGGTACACCATTTATAGCAAGCTGCTGCAGGTGAGCACCTACGCTCCTGCTGCCCAGAGGGGAGCTGATGTGTACATGTGCACCTTCAGCTTTGGCTTGTGGCTCTTCCTTTGTATCCCCTCTTGTCCTGGACAGGATGCAGAGCTGCTTCCCCTCATCAGTGACCCCCGGAACAGACCCTTAACCATGCTGTGGCCCACAGACGCTGCTTTCAACGCCCTGCCGGAGAAGAGGCAGAAGTGGCTGTACCGCAGAGAGCATCGGGACGTGCTGGCCTCCTACCTCAAAGCACACATGATCAGGGACACAAAGGTGACAACAAGCAGGCTGCATGTAGGGCCATTGCCTGCCTATGGTTCTGCCAGAGGGACCTTGTCCAGTACTTTGTTGGTTGTCCTGAGAGGATCCAAACCTATTTGAGCATCCAAGGAAACTGACGCTTCATTGTGGACCTCTTGTGCAACATGGCTGAGCTGAAACCTTCTGTCATCAGCTTCTTGGGGAGGCCACATTACCCTCAGAGTGTCAAGACAAGGTTCACAGACAGGCTTTTGTCTGTAGGGTTGATGAACAAAGGAAGAGTCCAGCTGAGCAAACCCTGGGTCTGCTTAGGCATGCTGGGCTCTCCCTGTTGAGGAAATGGGACTAACCCAACACAGTTACTCTGTTCCACCCACGGCAGCTTCACCTGCTGACACAGTGTGGCTGCTGACCCCTGCCCTCACCAGGCAGCATTCTGTGAGAAGTGTGACCTGCCAATTTTGCCATTCTGCCTGCCCCTTCACATTCTTGTTTTTCCCTCTTAGATTGTTGCAGGTAACGTGCCCCAGCTCGAATCCATACGGACCATGCATGGCTCCACCATCTCATTCAGCTGCAGCAAAACCCACGTGGTAAGTGATGGGGAAGCTGGGCTCTGTTTCCCACTGAGCATAGCCACGGGGCAACTGATGCTCCATGGTTGTCAGTGGCAGGATGTGAACACAAAGTTAGGATGCCTGCAGTCTGAGACACCCCATTCTCCTGGCTACAGCTGAGCCTGGAGAGAGGCTGGAGACTCCATGGAGGGAAATGTGGAGGCCTGTGGTGCCTGCACATGCACTTCACAATGGCCAGCTTGTGGGGCCAACCACATGGGGCCGTGACTGCTATAGAGCATGTGTTGCACGGATAGAGGCTATTTCTTAGAAGAGATGGCCAAGAAAATTAGTCACAGAGAAGGACAGTCAAGGACACAGGAGGTGATTGAGAAGTCATGGCAGCCAAAAAAGGCTAGCCTTTGGGTGATGCAGCCAGGATGTAGGATGGCCCCAATCACAAGCTGATTTCTTCCTCTGGTAGGGTGAACTTCTAGTGGGCAATGACGATGCCACCATCATCCAGAGGCACATGGAATTCAATGGGGGCATTGCTTATGGCATTGATAGGCTGTTGGAGCCACCAGATCTGGGATCTCGGTGTGATGAGTTCATCTTCGTTGAGCTGCAGGTAAGCACTTGCAATGCGGCCAGTGAGTATCTGTGCCACCTGTTGTGCCCCATGCCTGGGAGGAGGGATATTGGGAGGACATGTTGCTCTTCCTTGGCAAAGTTCTGAGCAGCTGAGAGAGGCAGAAGCACAGGCTAAGATGTTGTGAGCTTTCTTTCTCTCTCCTCTCCACAGGGATCTACAGAGAGCTGCGGACTTTGTGGCTTTGAGCCGCCCTGCCCTCCTGGCTCCATTCAACAGGTAACACTCGAAGCTTGTCACAAGGGAGACTTGTTGCAGGGCTGGTGACAGTACCCACGTGCCCCTTATGTTTTAGCAGCAAACTGAAGGCATGTGGCAAGTCCCTCAGCTCAGTCACAATGTCTGTGTCTTGCACTAAGTCACACAGTCCTGTAGGGCAGGAACTGAACTAAGCAACATGGGATCTGGGGCTCCAGTGATCTCTGCTGGGTCAGTCACTGTGGGCAACAGTGGCTGCAGGAGTCTGTGGGGCAGCACTGGCTGCTTTTCTGGGTGGTTTATAGCAAAAGAGCTCGGCCTGACTGCTGGAGATGGACCAGGGATCAGATGGTAAGCAATCCTGAGGGGAAGTGGCTACATTCCACTCTCACTGCAAGGCTTCTGGCATGTCCCTAAGGCACATCAGCAGTTCTTCTGTCACCAGCCCCATCACATGTTAGAAAGCCTCTGTAGCTTGTCATCAAACTGAATGAGTGGCACAAGTGAAGTGTGAGTGAGCCACCAGTGACCGGCGTGGCAGACTGTGTTTTGCCTGCTCCCTCGCAGGGAGACACCATGCCCTGCTACTATTTCGGAAGCCAGCTGCTGCGGAACAGTCTCCTCTTTCACCGCAACTCCATGCTGCGGCCATCCTCCCCGTGGGGCGTCCTCAGGAGACACCTCAATTCCAGGGGGCCTCTGAAGCGAGGCTGCAGGAGGAGCTGCGTCTCCAGCCAGTGGGTCCCTCAGTGCTGCGCAAACCACTACGGCCGTGACTGTCGGGGTGAGGAGCTGCGCCGCCTTCTCCCGTCCCAGCCCTTCCCCTTGCAACAAAGTGACAATTCCACCGAAGCAGACAATGGCTGCTGTGCATCGATGTGCTTCCCTGGAGCAAAACCCCAGGCAGGATGCCCTAGTCTGTAGAGGGTACAGGGAGTGCATGCAGATGGCATCAAAACAAGGAATTCCCTTTCCTTGGAGAATTCCTTCTCCCTGGGGAGAGTCCTGGGCACAGGGCTGCTGGGGGTGGCTGTCAGACATAGCACTCCCCCCTAGATGTTGCCAGTGACTAGTCATTCCCTGCCACCCTTTGTGCAGGGGCAGCTCTCACATTCTTGGATGAATCTGCTGCCAGGTTGGCAGGAGGAGCCAGTACAAACTTGACACATTGCAACCGAGAGGCTTCCCTGGCTGGAAGCTCTGCTGCATTTGTCCCTCTTTGCCCCTGTTCCTAAGGTTTATTCTTGTGAGGTGTCCCCAGCGCTCCCTCCCCAGGCCGCTGAGCAGATTTTGTGGCCCAGGCACCCTGTAAGCTTGTGTGGCACCGAGAGTAGAGGCTCTGCACTGCCCAGCGGGTGGCTCCCCCGCAGCACAGGGTCGTTTCTCACCGCAGCCTCACTCAGGTGTCACATTTGCAGAGTGCCCGGGAGGACTGGAGGCACCGTGTGGCAACCGCGGTACCTGCGACGACAAAATCAGCGGCTCGGGGAGATGCAACTGCAGTGAGGCTTTCATCGGGACCAGCTGTGAGCTGTGTGCTCTGGACAGATACGGGCCAGACTGCCGAGGTGAGGGGGATGCTGTGGGGTGGCACCGGTGGGCACTTGGTGCTCCTTGCAGGGGGAGCAGGTGCTGCTGGCATGACCTCTTTGCAGCCCACAGCACACGAATCAGTGCTGCCACACGAGCATTGGTCCCCCACAATGCTTGGGTCAGACCTCTGGGGCCGGGGACTTGCCTTCCTGAGCTCTTGGCTGGACAGCTGCTCATCTAGCTGTAGTCTGAGAAGACTCAGTGAGACGTGCCAGAAACTGTGGGCAGTGCAGCCATGCTGTTGAGGACCTTGCGTCTACGTGCCCTTTTTATTGTCAAGCACAGCCAAGAGCCCCAGTCTGGCAGAAAGTATTAAGATGTATTTTGAGCTGGGAGACAAGTCTCTAAGTTGTGATGAACCCCATACAGAAGAGCATCCCCTGGGACATTCTCAGGAAGAACCTGTGCCCATGTGAAGGAAAGGCAAAGGGAGGACAAGGCAGTCCTCCATCCTTCCACCCCACCCTGGGCCTTGTAAAGTCTCCACGAATCTTGTTGAAGGCTTTATGCTGGGACTCAGGAGCAAGAACTGCATTTCTATAACTGTCCAGGAGAGGGCAGCAGTGGGGCTGTGTGGGTGCAGCGAGGCAGATGTCGTGACCGGTTTTATCTGCTCCTCGCAGAGTGTAGCTGTACCGAGAATGGTGTGTGCAATGCAGGACTGCACGGAGATGGCTTCTGCTTCTGTTCCGAGGGCTGGACTGGAGATCGCTGCGAAACCAGGCTAGGTGAGGGATGCAAAGACCCACCACCCACTACAGCCTGGCGCAGGGACGCTATTAAGCAGCCAGTGAGGAATATCTCTGGGGTGGGGCAGGGGGCTGCTCATCCTGAGATCTGGCCTTTGAGTTTCACAGGAGTTGAGGTGGTGGGAAGGAAAACTCCATTCGATCTTAAACAAGTCCCTGAGCTCAGAGGTGCTCCAAGAAGATTCTGAGGGTGAGGGGAAGGCTTGATGTGTGTGTGGGCAAACTATCTGCAGACAAGCTCTGGGGGAAAGAGTGGGGAGCACAGGGCAGATGGCCTAGTTCAGAGGCTGCAATGGCAGCCCTTAGATCATTCTCACCTGCATGTATTCTGGTTTCAGTCGTGACTCCCACCTGCTCCCCACCATGCCACCCCCAGGCTGTCTGCCGCTCCGGCAATCTCTGTGAATGTGACCTACACTACGAAGGAGATGGGAGAACCTGCTCAGGTAAGGGCTGGAGCACAGGGGAGAAAGCAGGCAACACAGCAAGGCAACAGGTAGCCATCTCCTGATGGCCATATTGGTGTCACAGCTGGCAGGACAGACAGACTGACCACCAGGACACCTAGCAAGATGCTTAACCTACTACTTTTGTCCCTGCAGTGATCGACATGTGCAGCCAGGACAACGGGGGCTGTGCCAGGCATGCACAATGCACACAAGTTGGCGTGAATGTCTCCTGTGCCTGTGCCCCTGGGTACACAGGTGATGGCCACGTCTGTGACCCCATGGACAGGTGTGCGGACGGCAGGAACGGGGACTGCAGCCAGCATGCAACCTGCATCAGCACCGGGCCGGTGAGTACAGCCTGCAGAGCCCAGGAGATCTGCATGCTTCAGCCTGTTGCAGGACAGTGATGAGGGGGCAGAGTCTGCTCAGTAAATTTGCTGATGAACCAAACTGGGAGGTTTGGCTGATAGAGCTGAAGGCTGTGGAGCCATCCAGCGAGACCTGGACAGACTGAGGGCTGGGCACAGAGGAACCAAATGAGGTTCAAGAAGGACAAGTGCAGAGTCCTGCAGCTGGGCAGGAACAATAAACTGCTCCAGTACAGGCTGGGAGGTGATCTGCTGGAGAGCAGCCCTGTGGAGAGGGAGCTGGCAGTGCTGGTGGATAACAAATTATCCATGGGACAGCAATGTGCCCCTGTGGCCAAGAGGGCCAATGGGATCCTGAGGTGTATTAAGAAGAGTTTATCCAGCAGGTCAAGGGAGGTTCTCTTCCCCCTCTACTCTGCCCTGGTGAGACCTCATCTTGAGTACTGTGTTCAGTTTTGAGCTCTCCAGTTTAAGAGGGACAGGGATCTGCTGGAGAGGGTCCAGTGGAGAGCTATGAGGATGATTAGGGGACTGGAGCACTGCCTGATGAGAAGAGGCTGAGGGACCTGGGGCTTTTTAGTCTAGAGAAGAGAAGACTGAGAGGGGATTCAATAAATGTTTATAAATATCTGAGGGCTGGAGGTCAGGAGGTGGGGACTGGCTCTGCTCACTTGCTCTGTGGGATAGGACAAGGAGCAAGCAGCACAAGGAGTTGCAGCACAGGAGGTTCCACCTCAACACAAGGGGGGATTTCTTCACTGTAAGGGTCACAGAACACTGGACTGGGCTCCCTAGGGAGGCTGTGGAGTCTCCTTCTCTGGAGATTTTCAAGGCCTGTCTGGATGTGTTTCTGTGTGATCTGAGCTAGATTGTATGGCCCTGCTCTGGCAAGGGGGTTGGACTCGTTCTCTTTGGGTCTCTTCCAACCCCTGACATCCTGTGATGCAATCATGTGCCTTGTTACTGCAGTCTCCAGGCCTGCCCCTCCTCTCCATTGCACTCATCCTGCAGGTCCTTGCTGCCAGGCAGGGGGCATGCCCTAAGTTGGATGCCTGGTGATGTTATGATGAGGCCATTTTTGCCCATTCCTCTGTCTAAGGTTCATAAATTGTGCCAGTTGTGGCATTCTGGGCTGGTCTGGGGGCTCTGAAGCAGTCCTTTTGGGATGATGCTGGCCATTTTTGCAGAGGAACCAAAGCTGCCCTCACTGCAGGCCAGAAGATGGGACTTGGGAGTGTGATGTAATACAGGAATCATGAGCCATGCATCTCAAATCTCAGCTGTCTTTCAAACAGCATGAGCCAAAGGATTCTGTGTGACATCTTTTGGTTTATTTGCAGTGGGCATGGGGGTAGGACAGAGGCCATGTGGCCTTGCATATCTCTGTCATAGTCTCAGCAGGCTGTAGAGGTGTTCTGAAGGCTCAGCCCCATCTACACAGCAGTACAGGGATCCCAAGCTGGCACATGCATGTTGATGCTCACTCACCCTTCCTTTGTGCTGCAGAATGAACGGCGCTGTGAGTGCAAGCAGGGCTATGTGGGTGATGGGATCCAGTGCCTGGAACAGGTTGTGCCTCCCACTGACCGGTGCCTGGAGGACAATGGGCAGTGCCACCGGGAAGCCATTTGCACTGACCTGCACTTTCATGGTGAGTGTGCTCAATTCCACAGTGCCAGGGCTGATGTTCTGTGGAGAGGTCACACTCCCTCACCCTTCACTTTGTAGCTGGGGTACCCCCCAGGAGACCTGGAAGGTGGGAGGGCCAAGGAGACAGAGGCTGTTTCTGTAGCATGTTTTTCATATCCCCCTTTTCCCTACATGTCACATGGGGAGGATGAGCCATCCTTGTCTGCTCCCGTGTGATGCAGGAGATGGCCTCTGATGGGATTACTCTGCCAGTAAGCACTGACTCCCTTGTGGAAAGCCAGAAGCTGAGAAGAAGCCATGGTGTCCCTGACCCTGCCCTCACTTGAGCATCGACCACATCCCACCCACCCACGCAGCACAGAGCACGCCCCGTTGGTGGTGCTGTCTGTGCCCACGCAGGGGACCCGTGCGACAGCCCCAGGGAGGCTGCTCGCTCTCCGTACCCCACTGAAGCTCCCTGCCCTTGGTGTTTCGCAGACAAGACAATGGGAGTCTTCCATCTGCAGTCACCCCGAAAGAAGTACGACTTCACCTACGAGCAGGCTCACGCCGCCTGCGCTGCGGAAAGCGCTTCCCTGGCCACCTTCCGGCAGCTCTCGGCAGCACAGCAGGTCAGAGGCCGGCTCCGTTGCCTTCTGGGGTGGGGCTGCGCAGTGCTTTTCCCTCCAATTCAGCTGTAACAAGCTCAAGGCACCTGGGTAGGGGACCTCACCTCTAGCGCCTTCAGTCAGGCCCTGTTTGCTCTGCCTACATGCATGGAAACCAGGAGGGTTGGTGGGTCTGGCCAGTCTCACTGGCAGGAGACTTCTGGCAGTGCCCAGCCCTTTAAGTGCTGAGGGAATGTTGGATGAGGCTTCATGGATGGGAGTGTGCATCAAAGCAGAGAACATGGCCTAGAGATGTTATTTGTAATCTAATTATTTATTTTCCTCTGCTAGATGGGATTCCACCTGTGCTTAGTGGGTTGGCTGGACAATGGCACAGCTGGATACCCTACAGCCTACCCCAACCCCAGCTGTGGGGGTAACCGAGTGGGCATCGTGGACTATGGCATCAGAAGCAACCTGAGTGAGACCTGGGATGCTTACTGCTACCGGGAGAAGGGTGAGTGTACAAGCACAGTTCCTGGGATAGTCCTGTATGGCACAAGAGGTACATCGGGCAACAGCCAGAGAACTGCCCTTGGAGTATGAGGCATGGGCAGGCAGGCAGATTCTCCCCCTACCTCATGCCTGTACCAGGAGGCAACACGCTGAGTGGCATCCAGAAGACAAGGGCGAAGTTGTCAGTGTGGCCAGCACTAGTGAGTCAAGGTTCATCACGTCTTGCTGTTCCTTGGCAGATCTGACTTGCAGCTGCCGTGATGGGTTCGTGGGAGATGGGTATTGGTGCAGTGGCAAACTTCCCGACGTGCTCGCAGACCACGCTCGCTTCTCTACCTTCTATTCCGTAAGTGATGCTCCCCTGGTCCTTCAGTGTGCCAGCAGCTGGCCACAAGATGCAGGGAGGGACCAGCCAGAACACGGAGAAGCAGTGTTTTGGTCTGCATGCAGGGTAGAAAGCACAAACCCAGAGCAATTTTCTTTCCTGGGGTGGGAAGGGTGACAGCACTGAGCAGCCAGCAGCGTGCTGATGGGGAAGATCTCCCGTCTTTTGCAGATGTTGCTCGATTTTGCCAATGACACAGAAGAAGGACTGGATTTTTTCACCTATTTATCTGATGACTCCGCTCCCAAAACTCTCTTTGTCCCTCTGAATTCTGGCTTCACAGACAATGAAGTAAGCAAGCAGGGATGAGTGGCCACCCAAAGGCCCATGGATGAATTATCAGAGCCCCAGAGAAGTCTGCCAAAGCTGGCATGGTGGTGATGTGAAATAGAGTCTGGGGACGGAGGAGAAATTTAGGTCAGAGGAAATGACTGGATGCCTCTAGTCTAACCCTGCACTGTGAAGAGCCATTCAGGTCAGGTTGCTCAGAGCCTTCTCCAGTTGAGCTTTGACTGTTTCTAAAAATGGGGATTGCCATCCTCTGCCAAGTAGTTTTGTGCCATGATGCCCATGTCTTGGGGCCATGGAGGGTGTCTGGGCAGGTGGGGGCTGCATGATGGAGCCAGCACAGCAGTGAGGTGGATCGGCTTCCATTCTTGTGCTCTCTTGCTTTTTCAGACACTGACAGGAGAAGAACTGAAGCTCCATGTGTCATCCAGCAACATTGTCCTCTTCAGCTTCAATCTCACAACAGGCACCATCATCCCATCCAAGTCAGGATATGACCTCCATGTATCAGACCTCTCAGTGGGCAACAGTACAGAGCACTCAGTAGGTTCAACAGGTCAAAAAAAAAAAAACCCACAAGGTTTCACCACATTTCTTCTGAGACAGGGAACAACGAGGAGGTGTTCTGGTCAGATGACATCATCTCCACCCTGTGCTGTAGGACACCAAGGGGATCAATGACACGATGATTGTGGAGTGGGACATTATGGCTTTCAACGGCATCATTCATGCAATTGCAGAGCCGCTGAGGATCCCACCACCCGTTGTTCATTTTGGTCAGGTGAGAGAAGAGGGTACTGAAACAGTTGCCTCGTCCTCATTCCCAGGGCTGCTGCCAGCTAAGTCATTCTAAAGGTCCCCTGGAGGACATCCTCCTCTCTGTTCTGGCATGGCTTACTTTGGCGGGGCTGCCCACGATCATGCTAGGGAAGGTGCAGCAGGCTGGCTGTGTGGGGAACCCATGGCTCTGCCAGGCGAGTGCTGTACCCAGGCCGCTGTCTTTCGACGCAGGTGAACGGCATGGCGCAGGGGTCGGTGGCCACAGGGACGTTGTCAGCGTTGAGTTTTGCAGTGGCGCTGGCCGCCGGGGCCGGCGTCGCCTATTACTGTGTGAAGAGGCGGCGGCAGGAGGGACAGTTCGGCTACTTTCAGGTATGTGCCGGCTGGGAACCGGGCTCTGCGGGGTGAGGACCGGGGGGAGAGTGTGGCCCCGCTGCGCTGCGTCCCGAGAGGCGGGCGAGCACGCGTGGGAGGCGCGGGAGGTGCGGAGGGGGGCGAGATGCCGAGCGGCAGGGGGGGCTTCGCCCGCCCGGCAGGGGGCGGCAGGGTGCCCGGCAGGGGGCGGCAGCGTGCCCGGCAGGGGGCGGCAGGGTGCCCGGCAGGGGGCGGCAGCGTGCCCGCCAACTCGCGCTCCCTTGCAGGCGGACCTGCGGGCGGAGGAGGAGGAGGCGGCGGCGGCGGGGCCGCGGCCGCTCGTGGCCATCCCCAACCCCCTGTACGGCTGCCACCTGCCCGACCCCGAGCTGCTGCACGTGAGCACCGCCCCGCCCCCGCGCGCGGAACCGGCCCCGCGCGGGCGAGGTGACGGCGCTCGCGCTGCCGCTGCCTCTCTCCCGCAGGACTCGCTGCTGGCGGACGCCTGCGCCGACGCCGGCAGCTTCCCGCACTGAGGAGCCGCTCCCGCAGCCCCGCACAGAAATAAAGAGCTCAGCGCCACCGCCTCTGCCCGCGCCTGCCCTCCGCCGCCGCCGGGCTGCTCTCAGCGCCGCTCGGCCTCGGTCCTCGCCCGCTCAGCCTGCGCGCAGCAGCTGGAGGCCTCAAACCCGTCTGGTTGGTTCCTCCCCGGGCACTGCCCTGTGCGAAGTGGCTAACTCCCGCGAACCAAGGGCTCGGTTACACAAACCCTGCAGGCACACGGACACCCACTCCAACAGCCCCATGGGATCCAACATAGCTTCACATGCCCTTTTGTCATGGCCAGGTACGAGTCCCATTGATCACTCAGCACCCTAAACACTCTTTGCTCCATCCAGGCACACTCACCCTTCCTGGACAGCTGGGGCCTGGCCTCTCAGACACCCGCCCCAGCTGCAAGCTCATGAGGTGCATCCCCAAGGCAGGGTAAGAACCAGAGAAGCAGAGTACCCGTGCAGAGAGTTGGTTAGTCAGTTAGTTACACATGCTGCAGGCTTTTATTAGGCTGTTACACTACACAACACTCACAGCACAAAGGCAGCAAGTGCCACATACACAACTGTTTGGTTAGAGCAGCTATGTTAACAGCAATGACTTGGGCCGCTGAGGCAACAGCCAGGCATTTGGAAAGGCAGTGACAGGCTGGCACAAAGCACAAAGATGAGGCAGTGACACAAGTGACAGACCAAGGGCCAGCCTGACACACTGCCAGCAGGAGCATGCAGGAGGAGAGACACATGTGTGCCTATGTATCTCACTGAGGGCTGCTGGCACACATTGCACTTCAGGGCCTTTTTCTGAAGAGTTTTCTGGCAGAGTCCTCCACAACAGCCTGGCTCCTTCTCACTCAGATGCTCCACACACTGTAAGCACTCAGCTGCAGCCCAGTGCCTACAACCCAGCGCTTCCTCCCCTGTAAACCAAGAGCCCTTACCTCCCACACAGACACACTCTACCTCCTGGAGACCTTCACACTCAGCAGCTGCTTGCTCCTGTCCTTGCCTGCTCACTGCCAGACCCAGCACACAACTTGAATTCATTCTCTGTTCCCTCTCTCTTTTGCTCTTTCTCCCCTACCTTTCATCTCAACAGTGACTGCCCCGACAAGCAAGCTGTCACCCTTGCTGCTGTTGCCATCTGCAAATAGTGCAGCAGTGAGGGGAGAAGGCAGATGAAGGCAACCAACATCTCCAGAGCTTGCACCAAGAGGTCTGCCTTTGAATGTTCCCTTACTGCCCCTGCCATGTTGCACTCCATGGAAAGCAGCCACATTACATATCTATCTCCCACATGCATGGCTGCCCAACAGACCCTTCAGGGGACACCTTTTACCCCTTCACCCACAGCCATCATCAGCTTCCCACACATGGCTTTCTGATGCCATGATGTTCTTCTGTTTCCCAGGGACAGCAACACAGTAGCACAAATTCTCAGCAACCCCCTACTGAACTGCCCCACCACCCCTCCCCATGCTGCCTGTCCACCAGGGCAGTCTGAGGCCTGGCCAAACCCAGCATGGCCTCAAGCGGGGTGAAAAAAAAAACTTTCTGCGCCACCCTCCCACACACCCCCCCCAATCTAAACCAGCTGTGACCAGTCTGGGCCTCTAGGCTGTTACCCTTGTCCCCGATTCTCTGTGCTCTGGCATCACTATTATCACCTTTCCTCTTCCTCCTCCTCAGGAGGCACCATAGTGCCTTCCATGGCCTTTCTAACCTTCCACACCCAGAAGCACTTCATACTTGCAGCCTTTTGCCAGAACATCCTCACCGGCCCATACACCTTAGGCCACATCTCAGCAACCACAGACAGAAAGCCACCACCTCCGCTGCTAACCCTGCACCTTCCCTGGAGGGCTGTGCATGCTCCCCTGCAAGTGACAAGAGGCATCAGTTGCCAAAATACTGATGTCACATGGCACTAAGCTAACTCAGAAACAGGCATGCCACCGAACACCGAAGCTTTCTGACTACTCCCACCTAGCTGTCACACAGAACTGGTACATCCTGCACATTTAACTGCTTCTTTCATATTGGAGCCACCAGCTAGACAGACTGGTCTGGGGGGGAGCCAGCTGGGGATAAAGGCTGCTGGCACCCATTCTGGGTAGGTAACACCGCTTTGGCATCCACAGTGCTTTCACTGATGTACTTCATTGGTTGCTCAGTTGGCAACCCAGCCCCTCGCTGTCCACCTGCAGAATCACTCATGCCATAGTACCCAAAGATCTCAGGACAGCTATAGACCTGACACACCTTGTCACACTTCACATGGGGTCTGTGTTGAGCTCACCAAGCACTGGAGACTCAGTACTCTAATTCTGAGCCACTGCTCTGCATACAGTGCAGGGAGCAGCAGCTTTCCACCAGCAGCACCAGCTCTCCATCTCACCTACTCCTACAGTAAGTCCTCTCTACGGTGAGCCCTCACAGCCCACAAGCACCCATCATCCTCTGGCCAGCCTGCAAAGCACCTCAGGGAAAGGGATGGAGCCAGTGAAGGGTAAAAAATAAGCACACCATCTGCAGGTAAGTGTCAAAGGCCCTTTAGTGGTAGACAGAGGTGCTGCTGGACACATAGCCCAGCCCCACGTCCAGCCTGGCACTGTGCTGCTGCCTTCAGTACCTGGCCCTTCAGCGGATGTGCACCATCTCCTCCAGGAAAGGGGTTTTCATGCAGCCTGTGCAGAGCTGATCCATCCAGAGTGGAGCCTCGTGCTGCAGAGGTGTACGCCGCGGGTAGAAGGTGAAATTGACGTCGTAGTTCAGCAGGCAGCTGATGGAGGCCATGTAGATATCAGAGAACCTCACCAGCCGTCGGGAGAAGTACGTGGGATTGTGAAATGTGCGGAAGATGCTTCCAAACTGGGGGTTGAATAGGTTCTTTGTCAGCGACCTGAGAGGAAAGAGATGGTGCTCTGTAGATAAAAGGCTGTGGTCATAGATTCTTCTTCAGTCCCTTAGCCCTGGGCCACTGTGCCCCAAGAATGTCATCTGGACTAACCCCAAGTATCTTCCCACCCAGCCTGTGATGCAGCCCAACCCCTCTGCAGTCAGACTGTGGTGAATGTTCACTGCACTCTTACTGAGCAGGGACCCATCAGAGACCTGCAGTAGCAGACAGCCCAACGACTCCTCAGCACAGTGACACCTCTATCCTTTTTGTGCCCTGCTTTCTGAACCTCCCAGGCTGCAGGACTGCACTGCTGCTTTTTCCACCTTCAGACATGGGAAATCAGGGAAGACCACAGACTAGCAGCTGCAGCACCACTGTCCCCAAAACAAGTTAAAAGACAGCCCCAGTGAAGGCCTAGAAACCCCTGAGACCTCATGACCTTACCTGATCTCCTGCCGTTCCTTCATCCACTCCAGCAACACTTGCTTTGACTCTGCATCCTGATACATCTGTGAAACAACAGCAGAAGGCACCACAATACATCAGTCCTGCAGAACACACCTCAGCTCTCTCCAGTTTCCACTATAACTCACTAACTAATGGGTCCACTACACTAGGAGGAGGATGGGATATTTCTTGAGGAGACAGGCAAGACAGTACATCCCCAATTCCCATGGTAAACTCAAACTGCAGACTGAGAAGGCAGCATATCGCTGTCCCCACTCAGACAGGACCAGCGTACCTGCATTCTCTCCAGCAGCCCCGTCAGAGCCTGCTGCCAGGTCAGGGAGTGCATGTACTGCTCTGTGTTGATGATCCGAATCTCAGTCTCCAGTTCAGGAACAATGGCTCCAGTCCTCCAGCCGTGACGCAGCATGAGGTCCTAGGGGTCAGGGAGGAAAAACAACCAAGAATGCAACATAAAGATGGCAAGCCAAACACAACCCCATTTCCTAGAAGCGCAGTCTGTTCCCATTATAGACTCTCAGGGGACAGGCCCATGCCAGGGCATGCCAGTAACACCCACCTCCCAGCCTAGCAGCACTTAGAAATGTTTGATTCACACAAACTGCTCTCAAGTTCACAGCCCAGCAGATGGTCTTTACCTACAGAAAATACCTTGGGAGCCCTTTCTCCACTGCTTGATTCTGTGTGACAGAGTGGGGGTGCTTATGTGTCCTGTGTGTGCCCTGAAAGCCAGAGCCTGTAGAGCACCCACCACAGCATACCAGAGAACTGAGCACCCAGAACAGGGCCCTGCCTTAGGCTCCAACACAGCTCCAACCATGGCAGTCTTGCTGGTTTGCTCCCACCTTACGGGAAAGCAGAGACTTCGTCACTTACCGCAAGGTCGCTGTACAGGTGGTCACCAAAGTAGAGCACTTTGGACCCACGCCAGCCTGTCAGCCTCAGAAAATCAAAGAGGTTACCCTGCAAGTGGAAGGAGCAGAGACACGAATGTGGTTACAGACCAGATACCTCCAACCTCACTGCATGGCACTGGGCAACCTCCTCAGTAATGTTGTCACTGTAACTGGACATGTCACTTTATGACCTGTGGATGTGAGCACTCTTGTGAGATTTTTAAGTGCTTGCACTCTCACCATCCAAACCCAGAGATTTCTGTCCCTTACCTTAATTCACTTTCTTCCCACATGACAACCCCCATCACACATCTCTCTCATACATCTCAGAAAAAAAAAGATAAACTCTTCTAAACCCAAGAGACTTCAGAGGAAGTTTTGTGCTCTAGGACACAGCAAGAAAGGCACCAAAAGAAGGCAGTTTAGAGGTCGAAAGTGAGACACATCTGACTTAGAAGGCCTGAGTGATAGACAGAAGCCCTGGTGTTCTGGGTTTAGAAGTTCTTTGGATCTGATGATTGTGATTTCACCTCACAGGGTGCATCAGAGGTAAGGTGAGCAACATCATGCAAGGCTTTTGGAGGCTGCAGCACTTGAGGCTTTTCTGACATTACTGACCAACATCTAACCCAAAGATTAACCACACCCGTGTGTTCACAGGACTGGCTTAACCAAGCAAAAAAGCCAAGCAGCTCAGGCAGACCCACTGCTAAGTAAAACAAAATAAACCCCAAAGCACCAGCTAAAGCACAGAGCAGTTTTCAAGGCTTCCCAAACATCTGTCTGCACACAGAGAAGACTTCAGGGACCCCCTGTCCATCTCCACACAAGTTTTCCACATGAGTCACAATGAAACAAAACCTACTAGCGAAGAAAAAGGCCCCATCAAGACCGTGCCAGCACAAGCAATTGATGCAAACATGCAAGCCACTCAGCAGCAATCTCTCCAGTCAGCTTCCAGTACCAGGACAAAGCAAGAGCTACCAAGACTACATGACAGCACCACCCGGACAGGGAATCCCCAGACACAAGCCGCTTCCCACAGCAGCCTTTGGCCACTGCCAACCTACTGTATGCACTGCAAAAGGTGTCTGGAATCAGAGTGCTGGGCCTTCTGTTGGTGCAGCATCAGTGGAGTTGTGTAGACCTTGAACAACACAGGCAAGCAGAGCCAGGCAGGTCTCTCTGCTTGTCTTGGGCATGACATTGCTGCTGCACACACAGGTGTTACTCAGGAAGGCACTGGCAAAGCAGGGAAATGGCCCACAGCCTTGGAAGGAGGGTGATCCTTTTGCAGTGCTCCAGTCAGCTCAAACAGCACTGCACCTGACAACAGGAAACTTGTATTTGGGCCTCCATTGAACCACAGACCTGTTAGGTGAGCTCCAGGAGCTGGCTGTCCTCCTCCCTTTGAGACTGCAGGCTAGGGGAGGGATGGGAGTACCTAAGTGCCACAAACAGAAGATGCCACGCCTATCAGAGAGGTGTGTCTAGAGGACTATCACTTGGGCTTTCCAGTCCCCAGTGCAAAACACCAATTCCTGAGGTCCCACTCATGTGAGATACCCACAGCACAGCCACCAAACAGCTCTGCTTTAGAGGGCAGGAGCAACTCAGCTCAGAGGCCTCTGGCAACATCACCAGCAACAGCAAGGTCCATGGCCACTACCACTTCCCAGGAAGAAGCATATTGTGGCACTCATAAATAAAGCCTGTGGCTGAGGTGCACATTTTCTCCTGAGGGAGCTGTTAACCCAATGACAAAGTTTCCCTATGGGAGAGAGATCTTGCATGGGCTCCTCCTGCATGTTCCCAGCTCTTGACAGAGGACTGGACATTATCAGTGCTTTGACAGACCCACTAGACAGGCCAGAAGCTTCCCCACTCAAGGATGTGACCTATTTTTCTAGCATAGGTCAGGTCCCAGCTACTTGAGCATGATCTGACTAACAGTTTTTTCCCGTGGGATTGGATAGCTCACAACACAGAACAAACTGTCCTAAAGCCAGAGGCCACTTCTTCCCAAGGGATCGACCAGCTGCAATACAACACCCCGAGGCAGCAAGCTCACCAGAGCCACAGCCCCTCCTCTGGGCATGCTTGTCCTTCAGGAAAGGCAGAGCGACAGGAGCCAGACTTTGTACCCTATATAATCACCCTTGTTTCTCCACTCCTCTCTCCACAAATTAACCTTTTCAAACCTTATGGGGGACAATGTGTGGAAGATCTTTGCATACAGGTCAGATTGCAGAAAGCTTTGCCTTCTTACCCAGAACACTTTGGGGAGCCCCTCCAAGTGATTGTTTTGGGTCCAGGACATCAGAAGAGCTAAGGGAAAAGTGCACTATCAGCCATGGTGGAGAATGTCAGAGCAGCACTCCCTGCTATCACAGGTGCTCTTTTTCAAGAACTTCCATTTTTCACTTCTCAAGCATCTACAGGGACCCACTGAAGAACCCCATCATTTTCATCTACTTACATCTATCTACACTGTCATCTTTTCCACTGACATCTAGGCTTTTCCAGTTACTTCCAAAGCTTCAGGTGCCCTTGAAGTCCCCACCATTTCAGACCCCTTATGCACCCATTCACTTTACCTCTTTGTAGATCTTTCCCTTCTCCAGCTGGTTTATCTTGTCCCACTGCAGAGAACCATTATCATCCAGTTTTCTAAAAGGTCTATGAGAACAAGGGGAGAGCTGTCAATTTATTTTGATTTCTGGTGACTGTTACCCAGCAACCACAACAGCTCAACTTGAAAACCTGTTTACCTGTGTAACAACTCATAATCAAAACTCTATGTCAGAAGTGACCACCTGGGCCTTTTGCACTGTTTTCTCAGGGGAAAAAAAAGTGTCAGAGGGAAATACCTTTCCAAAGTGCTTCCAATGACTGTAACCATCTCATGCCAACATCTCTAACAACTCTTCTTGCTTTTCAGATACAGAGAACAAAATAAAAATTAAATAAAATATATATTCTTTCTGAAATGTTAAGGCCAAGAAGGCTTTGCCATAAAATACTTTGTCCTTTTCCACTCTGGCTACACCTCAGCACAACAGAGACTGTGGAATGTCAGTAGGATAAAGTAGTCTGCAGAGTGGATGGGAAGCAGACTACATGCTGATATTGGCAGCTGGCCTGAGCTGGCTCCTCTTGTTCCTGGGGGCTTGTCTAGTTACCTTCCACTTGGACAGAAGCAGCAAAACAAGTCTTCAATTACTCAACCTCTATGAACATTTATGTTTGATGGGAACATTGCTTCCACTTGGGCTAGAAGTTCTAAACCATGAGCTCCATGGTTAAAAACCTTGGTATGAAGCTCCAACTATAGTCTCATGTAGAAGTACTGCTCAGCTATCCTGAGGCAGAAGGACTCCACCCTCTCACCATGAACTCTACCACCTGCCACATATGAGGCTTCTCAATGACAAGTGGTGTCCAGTGCATCTTTGCTTTTCCCTCAGAGAAAACACTGCACAGTTCACTGCAGGTGGTTTCCCTCACCCTGGATGTATGTTCCTTGCCATTCCACTGGCCCACCACAACTCGACCTTAGACATCATGCAGACAGAAGTTTTCATCTCCTAGAGGGCCACATCATCATAGCTCCAGGCTACATCTATGAGACACTTCACCCATGAAGAAAACCTTTACAAGGTCTTATGAAGATATTTCATAAGTTTAATCCATTTATGCTAATGGCCTGGGAAACAAGGCAAGAAAATACATGAAGAGGAAAGAGTAGACCTCTCCTTAAGAGCTGCAATTCCTCATCAGTTAGAAGCTGAGGCAACAAAGTTCCCTAAGAGCAAAGCAAGGACAGCAGCTTGCCTAACAGCTAGTCCCTTAGCAGATCCTAACTGACCACAAAACTCAGCTGCCACATAGAAAGGCTTCCAGAGCTGCCAACTAAAAAAGTGCATGTATGCAGGAACTGAAAAAAAAATAGAAAGAAAGCACAAAAACCTCAAACCACACAGACATTTGCTGTGGGGAACAGGAAAAGGAAAGATCTTGGCAAATTCTCATGAGCTAGAGCCAAGAAATAGACAGCTCTCATGCTCACCATTCCACCCTTCTCTTTCTGAAGACTTAAGTATATTCTTACCTCTAAAAATCTAATGTAAGCTCAGATCACAACAAAACTGATGAGGCTTAAGAGCTAATTTTAGCGATGTGCTTTCTGCTTGGCACTACCCATTCCATCTGTTTATTCCCAGACCGGTCAGCTTTCATGTGCTCAAAGGGCATCTAAGAGGAATGCTTACTGGGCCTAAATCACACTTAGAAAATCACTAGTCTTTTGGAAGGTAAAAGAAGCCATCTGCTGCAGGGAAGGGGGCCCAAGCCCTCAGGCCCACATGCAGCAGCCAGTGTTGCCCCAGGACACCTACTTGCGCCGATCAGTGAAGAAGTTGGGCTTGTCGGCTTGCACAATGACCATGTCAAATAGGTCCCGCCAGTTCTTGCCAACCATGTGCTTCATTCCTTTGTCCCTAAGGGCAAAGGAACAGAAAAGTTAACTGAACCACTGCTCTTTGTTTTTACCCAACACTGCACCTTTACATCAGTCTGTCCTAACTTTACTCTCATTTGCCTAACAGAGGAGAAAGCATAGAGGTTTGTGAATCCCACAACGCTGTCTCATTGCATGGAGCACTGATGTAGCACTTTGGTGAAGCTGTCACACCCTTTCTGGGGTACCATGGGAAGTCCAGAGAATGTGATGCAGCAAAAGCTGCTAAAGGTAATCCAAAGTGGCAGCTTTGTACCACGGCCAGCCAGAGCCTCATATCTTAACTTTAAAAACTGAGAGCCAGTGCTGTGCAGAGAGCTGTGGTGTACTACTTTCACCACAATCGGCTCCTGGAGAACACTCTCATGACTATTGCCATAAAATCCTCTAGCAAGCAACTTTCAGATGCTCACAGGAGAGATTGCCCTGCACAGCTCCTACTCTGCTGTGCTGACTCATGGCTGTGCACTAACAGTACTCACACAAAGCTAAATGGACTGTTTGTAATGAGGAAGAGTTTCTTCTTGTGGTTCACCAGGCGGTTTAGCACAGCGTAGATTTCATCCCCATGCAGAATATACTGTTCTGTATTGAAATAAAACAGACACCATCAATCAAAATATTTTGGCATAGGTCACACAAACCTAATCCCTATACCACTAGGGATATAAAAGGCCTGAGTTAGATCCACCTCAGTTAGGCAGGTAGTGAAGCACCATGGTGATGAAATAAATGGCCTTTCTCATCCTCATCAATCCCATTTAGAGAAGAGAAAGACCGAGGCACTGAAAAGGCTGGCAAACGAAGTGTCAATGCTGAACTGTCACAAGATACAGGCACAGCCAACTTCAGGCCATGTTGCTAACTAGGAGTTTTCTTTTCCCTGAGTGAGCAGGGAGCCCTCACATCACTCTTACAAGCTGAAGGAAAGCAAAAACACAAGCAATGAGGCAGACATTTCCTCCATTAAAATAGAACCCTCACCTGATCCTAAACACCACTTGGTTCTTAATGCCACTTTCAGTTGTCTTTAGACATGTCACAAGCAAGTATTTAATTAAGTTCTGTGCCCCAATGCCCCTGACTGCATGTAGGGCCTACACAGTCCTCTTACAAAGAATGACACCTAGCACAAGGCACAACAAAACAGATTTGGCACCAGAGCTCTATTTAACTCACCCAGATCTTTTTCAATCCATTTGTACATCACTCCTTTTACATGTACATCTCTAATAGCATCCTAAATAAAAGGACAGGGAAAAGAGTTTCAGTTTTACATATGTCATTCCTGCTTCTCAGCATGCAAACCTCTTGCCACCACCAAGAACAGTAATGACACATCCCCTCCTCTTGCTGAATGAACAAAAGCCACATTAATGCTAAGCAGAGGACCTTGCACAGGGAGGCTCATCAACACGCCAAAAAGAACACCACAGTGGCTAGCTCAGCTGATGCAGTACAAGGGGAAAAACCTCAGAATTTATCCATGAAAGCACAACTTCCTGCCTGCTCCTGGAAACCAGCACATTTTAACACACTGTCACCAAAACAGTCAAGGCTGTGGAACTCTAAAACCATGTAGTGCCCTGAAACCATACTGGCCCAGGCACTAGCTGGATATTCTTCCTCTCTGTGCCTGAGGAAGATCTGCCAGATGTGGCCCAAAGGATGGGAACATGGCCAAGGCAAACAGCAGTGGTGGTGAGTATCTGCAATTCCAAAACCCTGCCCATGAGCCAAGGAGGGCACAGACAGAGCAGAAGCTCCTACTGGAAGGGTGAGGGACATTGCCAAAAAAAGAGCTGCCCATTTTTCAGGACAGAGGCAAGTTGGAACAGATTTTGCCAAGGGCATCCAACTATTTTCTATTTTCCAGGCCAGAGGCCAAGATGCAACACATTTCTGTACACACCCAACTGAGATTCTTCCCAAGTCTCAATCCAGTGAGATGTGCCAGGTACACAAAATCAATTCCAGAGCAATTGGATTGTGCAGTGTTTGCAGATGCAAATGCTTGTTGTACTGCTACTTTTCTGCATCCCTGAAAATTTGGACAGGTAAGCAAATGCTGTCTTTCTTCAGGAGCCTTAAATCCCTGTTGCACAACACATGCTCCTCACAATCTCCCATTCTCACGGCAGTGCTGATGACACCTGCTTGTCACCCTAGAAATAAGGTCCTTCAAAGCTTGGAGAGAGTCAGAATGTGCAGCTTAGACCTGGGACTGTGATGGAGGAGGTGTTGCCTCTTCAAAACAGTTTTGGGTGTCTCTTTCCACCATGTGGATTTGAATGGTAAGAAGGCAGAGCTCACATCCCATTCACCAAGAGACTGCCTTATTAGAAAGAAGCTGAACCAAAACCAAAGAATGTTAACAAGAAAGCAACTTTCTCTTGACCAGCACTGGCAACAAAAGCAATGCTTTGGATTTGTGTCAAAGCCATCTTTGCAGAGCAGAAAGAGATTCTAGTGTGCTCCTTCCCTAAAACTGCCCTCCAAAAAGCAACAGAAGCAGAAGAATTAAAAAACAAAACAAAACAAAAATCCCCACCAAATAAAAACAAAGCAACAGAAAAAAACTCTGAGAACGGAAAGATTCCTGCAGGTAAACTCTTGGTAGCCTGGGGAAGTGTCAAACAGGGCTCAAAAGCTCCTCCGGAGGAAAGCAAGGCAAGCTGTACATGCTCACAAGTGACCAAACTGGTGTGACAGCACTGCTTGGTTCAGCTTCAGCTATTACCACTGCCTCAGGATCTACCTTTCTGCCTCAGTGCAGTGTCTGGAGAAGAGTGTCAGGTTTAGACATGTCTTAACCCACTCTCAGCCTCTGTTGTAATGACAGTCTGGGGCTATGCAGGTCCACTCAGACACCTGTCTGTGTAGACAGAGAGAAGGATCTTTCTCCTTGTTATACAGAAAAGAGTAAGATCTCTTCCGGTGAGTGCACAGAGCAGGCTCTAACTTCTCAGTATAGATGTCAGGCACTGGTGTGGATCTTCTGTTGGAGATCTCTTCTCTGCCTACCTCTTCAGGAATGGCCACATCCCTCAGTAAAGGATGCAAAGACAAATGCCAGGACTGGAACTCAGGGGTGTTGGGTCTCGAGCGCCCCATTTGCCCTGTACCAATCCTCTATGAGGCTGTGACAACCAGCCACTTGCTCTCAAGGTTTCAGTCAGGAGCGCATCCATTTTGATCTCAAAATAAGATTCAAAAGACACTCCGGACAAAAGGCCTCGGGAGTCAGCTTCATCTGCTCTTCCCATTTTCCTCACTCCAACAGTGAAGACAACTAACACTCTACAACCATGGTAAGGTGATGTGGGAAGCTGGCTGGGCACGCTCTTATCAAGCACAAACAGAAAGGCAGAACGCAAGTTGTAACCCTTGGCTGCAGCAAAGCTGATGCCGTGGATCCTTATCACAAAGGAGCAGCACAGATGTGGAGCTCCATTTTCCTCAACAAATGATTGAACAGTGTATGTGTGAGCTGCTGCTAATGGATGAGCATAAAATCCCCACAAGGTACGAATCCAAAAGCCCTTCTCCATGGAAAAAGGCATGCAATAAGGCTTGTCTAGCAAGAAAGATATATCCTCTGCCAACAGAAATCATTCAGCAATTCCAAGCACTTCCATCTTGCCTAGAGCATTAACTAAGAAGTCAGACAGTACCCCCTAACAATGCTGATAATCCCAAGCAGTTCTTCCAAATGTTACATGTGAAGCTGGAGGGCACAGTTAACATATTGGAGAAAGTGGCTCTTGAAAGCTCCAGTGACCCACTGGAAAACATCCCAGAAGGACCACACTACTATGTAGCTGCAGAGGGAAGGGGAGGATTCTCAGAGCAGGCAAGAGCAGGTAAGAGCAGGTGTTTCATAATGATGACTGTATAAAGCAAACTGTTTGGTACATGATTAGACCAAGCCTCCTTGAAAAATGAAATACTAACAGGAAAGCTTAGAGCTTAAAAATCTGCAGAAGCTACAAACATCCATACAAGCTTTGTGATGTATTTCCCACACACAGCAGGACCTTCACTCTAACCAGCCTAGGCACCCCTGCAAGAGATAACACAGAACGACATCAGCTCAGTGGTAGAGACAGAAGCCTAACGTGTTCTGAAAACAGCTTTGAGTACTCCCTGGTAACACTTTCGAGTGACAGCAATGCTGTCATATTAGGCTACTCAATAACAACCCTTAAATTTGGGTCCTGCAGAGCTCACTGGTGCTAGCAAGCCAAAGAGCTCACAGTTCTGGTGTAGTCTGAGCTATGGGGCAGTTGACATTTTACTTACAGATATATCCTTGTAAAGATGCACCTGGTCAAACTCAATGCCATGATTTATGAAGTAATCAATGACTGAAGAGAGCAGTGTCATTTCAGGAAGAGAAAAAATGTCCATGAATTGCTTAAGTGATGGACCCTGGAAAGTAAAAAATAAGAGAGATATTAAACAAAAATGCTAACGTGGAAGGTCCCAGCCACTCGGCAAGTAGTCGTCTCTTCTCAACCAAACCACTAACTTAGTGCCTTAACACTTGACAAAGAGTCCTCCTTCTCTGAAATCATTAAACAAACTCAGCATCATTAACACCAGGGGGTGAAATCGGGGGAAGCAGAGAGTCAGTCCTAGACACTTTTATTTTAACCCTATGTCTTCTGCTTCCCGCTTGGGCTCTTGGCATCACCACAGACAACGTTCTGCTACAGAAGCAGCCACGGCCCTCGCTGGAGGTGCCCCATTGCTCATCTTTACCAGGCTATTAACAATGGACATATGGGCGCTAAAGCTGCTCTAACCACATTCCAGTGAGGCTGCAAAAACTTCTGTGCTCCATCTTCTGTGCTCCATCTATTAGTTCATTACACAATTAGGAGAGAAAATTCACCTCTCTGTGAAGAGCAAGCTGCTGTTTCTACTTCTGTGGCCAAATTATTCTGTCCTACACTATAGGAGAAAAGAGAACACCTGATATGTATAAAGCAACACAGAAAGGCACTTTGCATGAGCATCTGGTCCAACTCACAGCAGATTTCACATTTACAATTATTTAAAAAGAAAGGTGAAATCATCTAAAGTTTGCCAAGCATGAGAATAGTTGCATAGAAGGAGGCTAATCAAGTGCAGTTTACAGACTGGTGTCAAATTCGAACCAGAAACATCCTATTTCAAAGCTGGAGACATCATTGAGACATAATCAGAGTATACACTTATCCAGAAAGTAGCCATTCAGGCTAACTGTTCCCCAGAGAAAGTGAGAAATCAAAAGTGACCTTGCAGAAGACTTCACACAGCAGATTCTAAGTGGTGTTACCAAAGGAGGCCAGCCCTTCTGCTGAACTAACAAAGGGCAAGAAACAAAGTGGCTCCGGGGGGAAAGGGATGTAAATGGCCCCACTTGCTCACTGCACCACACCAGGCACTTAATGAAGAAAAATTTCTCCTGACTTCCTCTAGTTCAGGCAATCAAAAGATGTCTACAGCTCCTATGGATAAAATTTCAGTTCTTTATTGTGACAATAAGCTTTTCTGCCTAAAAAAACAGCCCTAACACTCAGAGATGCTGACACTATGAATAATATCCACTGAGTAGGTCTGAAGGGGGGATTCCTTTCATGAAGAAAAAAGCCTTACCCAAACCCAAAGAGAGAATGACATTGCAAGCAACCTGCTACTACACACACTTACCCCTTCCCACACAACTCACTGCAAGCACCATCACTGTAGGCTGCCCTGGTAGCTGTGGAGCTAGATTTGGCCAAGGAAGGAGCAATAGACATTTCCCTATCAGTGTCCAGAGGCATTCAGCTCTAGGCCAGTAGCCCCGGTGTTTAGGAAAGCTTCACAGATGTTTTTCACATGTTAAACTGCTAAATAACCTCTGGGGCAAATTCCCACTAGAACAAAAACACACACTGCAACTCACTGGGGACTGAGCCTTTTGGAGGCCGGGGTTATTTACATGCTCATACAATCCACTCAGTTTTCTTAGCAGTTGAAAGAGCTGCTGCATCATAGCTGTAAAGGGCTTACAATACCTTGCCATAGAAGTCACTCATCTGGTACAGGGGGATGTGCTGAGTACCACCATAGAGTTCGATCACTTCTTCATCAGGCACTGGTTTGAGCCCTCTAGACACAAAACAGAAAGAGTTTCTCAATAGCCACCAGTATGCACACAGCTACCAAAAAGCACACAGCAGAAGAGGCTCCTTTCTAAAACGCAGACATTGCTCTTGCACAGAACAGGCAGCCGGAGAGGCTGACAGCTCCAGGGTTTCTTAAGATTCAGATAAAAGCTTTACAGAGACATTTTTCAGATACCTTGTTTGCTTCTTCAGGTTAACTGAGGGGCTTTAACCACATTCCAGCAAAGAGTTTGCAGGCACCCCTCTATATGCCATCAGTCTGCTGACAGGACTGCCCCACACCCTGACTTTGCCAGCACTGGGTGACTGTAGTCTTGGAGAGGTTGTTTCCACAAGGCACACCACAGTTAAATGCAGAGATGTAGGAAGAGTGTTCTAAAAATGAGGTTTGGTTCCTATTCAGCTTTCCTAAGCAAGCCCCTTTCTTCGCTAAGCCCATTCCACAGAGATGTCTGTTTTCCCCAAACCCCCACAATCACAGGTACAGCTCAGCATCAGGTTATCTGTCTGATGCAAGTTTGGCCTCCTGCACTGCCTTTATGGCAGTTTCCACAAGCAGTCACCTCCCTTCCCTTTCTCCTTGCCCTATTCAATTATGGTATCGACCTAAGAAGTTAAAAGTCACCTCAGCGGTGCTTGAAAGCAAAGGATGGTTGAGGAAAAGAACACTTCAGGAAAGATAGTTACAGAGAGATGGGGGAGGGGGAGTTTAAATGTGTTTTAAGTAAAAATGTCTTCATGAAGCTGACGTGAAGTCTGGGACAGTACTAACTCCTCCTTCCTATTCCCTCTCTTCCCCCCCCCCCCCCAAGGCTTGTACTCAAAGAAGCCAATTCTCTCTGATTATGAAACTCCCTTCTTAATATTCTTAGAGTGTTTACTGAAACCGAAGCTTAACAGCAAAAGGACACAGTTCAAGAGAAGAAAGCACAACACTGGCTTCCATGCTTAGGAAATACAACACAGCTTCACAGGAACTTTGGTACCAGTATCTGTGAACCACTACTTCTTACACACCAACACCACACCATGCCACTTTGGGGCACAATTTTGTCCCAGTCTCACAACCTTTGGGAGAAGAGTTTTCTCTGCACTGTTCCAGTCACTGGTTCCAAAGCACACCCAGCCCTCCTCGGAGAACAACTCAAGAGAAGGAAAAATAGGACAACCTGGGTCTTAAACTGAGCCCAGATTTTGAATCATTGTTACTTCATTGACACGTCTGCACTGCTTTAAGATTTTATCTGCACATTCAGACCACTCCCCTCTTAGCTTTGCAGCAAGGCACAGCAGACCACTGCTGGGATACACTCCTGCCTGGAGAAGACAGGCCTGTATATGGACCACATACAGAGGAGTCCTTTCCTAGTTGCACTGTTTGCTCACAGAAGTTAATCCAGGCATGCTATGGCTGCAGACATTACACAGAGTACGTGACCAGATGTGCTATTAACCACTACAAAAAAAGCTCCAGGTGCTCCCACCCACACTTGGCTCAAAATGCTTGGGAAAAATAACTCCCTGCAATTAATGCCAGGTAAGCATTTGAAGCAAGTGCAGACAGGATAAGCCAGATGAGACTGTACTCAGGGAAAACAAAAAACAACAAACCAAACAAACCAACAAATGCCCAGATTTAGTCATCCATCTTTGCATATATGGGCACTTAAGAAATGATTTTCAGAGCTGACAGACCTATATGCTGTTCCCAGTTGGACATAATGGAAAGCATCAATCTTCATGAGAAGACTCTGTGATAAAGGAGAGAGATTTACCATTAGGATTGGGTAGGTTTACACCGAAACCTTATTTGAGTTTCAACTTTTACATAAATTACACTTAGGAAATGAGACTCATACAGCAATCTCACATCTATGAGCTCATACAGCAATCTCACATCTATGTGCTTTAAACTGCACTTACTCTCCAGTCGCTTTTACACACCCTTATTCACACTGCGACTTTTTATTGGCCTCTCTGGCACAAGCCCATCTTCCTGTGAGCTGCAACACCACTCGGTTACAAACACCAAACTTTGTGTACAGGGATGCAGTTGAAAAACTGAGAGAACAATGGTTCTGTGTCTCAGTCTCTTTTATCTCCTGTCTAAAAGCACGCACATTCCAAAGGAGCTTTGTGTACAGAAAAGATTTCTTGTCACCGATCTTCAGCAGAACTAAGCAGGCAAGTTTTGGTCTAGAGTGCTGCTGTGCCCAGTCCTTTTCTTCACAAGAGAGCTCTCCTCTCCATCACCTCTTCCCATTCCCAATAAAGGTTTAAGCAAAGGTGTTCACAAGCACATCAGGCTTGCAACATTATACCTTTCTCAGCATTTTTTGTATCAGACTCTCCCATTCATCAGTCATTCCTTCTCCTCCCTCCATCATCTGTAACGCAAGGTCTCTGGGCACGGAAAGTAGCCTGACGCTAAATCCACACACTTTGTAACTTGAATAAAGACATAGTATCAAACTATTTGCGCTGTTTCTACTACAGAGCAAAGTAATTGATTCCACAGAGCATTCCTGACCTCCAGGCGCCTTCTTTTATCAGGATAACAGTGCAGCTTGTAACACCATGGGCAGACCTCCCACAAGTTTGCGAGCGGTGCAGGCACATCTGCTGCAAGCTTTATTTAGACAGGCACTATGCAGTTTTTCACGTGTTTTGCAAACTGATCCTGAGAAAAGAGCGTTCTCTTCTGCTCACTCAGAGGTGCTTTGCTTGGCTGAGCCAGTCAGTCACTGCTGCATTTCTCTGGTATACCAGCCAGAGATTTAAACACAGGAAGAAACCTCTGCTTCTCACAGATCTGCTGCTTACTTTGTAAAGTCAGAGTCATAAGCGGTCCGCTGCCAAGATGCCACTGCAGCCAGGACAAAAGACACAGGGAAACTCTCTGTAGGTTTTGCATTCGTGTTATTTTTTTCCCACACACACTCCAGCCTGTACTACCCACTTCCCTGACTGTGCTCAGAGCTCAGCCTAAGAAGAGCGGCTACACTTGAAGGAACTCTTTCTGCTGTGCTCCCTCTCACCTGACTGCCTTGCTGAGGCAGCCAACATGACATCACTGGGCATTAGGCTTTCAGGGAATCTGCCCAAAGCACTGAAAAGGGTTAAAGCTAATAATGCTTGCCCTTTACTTTCCCGTGCTCCTAAGAAGTATGCATCTCAAGTAGCTTGGACCTTTTTCCAGGCAGTCCTATTATTCGGAGTGGGGGATGGGGAAAGCTTCCTAAAGCATTCCCTTGACAAGTCATTTCTATTGTTAGAGGAAGACATAATGCCTCTGCTCCTTGCAAGTACTTGTGGATGCAGGATTGAGGTTTGTTGTTTAAATTTCCTGAAAGACAGAAATGATCACACAAACAAGCTGAGTTTTCTATTAATTAGCTTGTGGAATCAACTGACTTAGAAATTGTCAAAGCTATATACCAGAGGTCTTTGGTAAACATCCCTTTCTGCTAGAGGCTATGTGAACACAAAAGACATCTTTCCCTTGGAAGGTTTGTAAGCAAGAACCGCCCACACAGTGAAAAGCACAGCACTGACAATTTGGTGATCGCTGCTGCTGCAAGTATGACAGAAAGTATTTCCATTAAAAACAGAAGGCAAGGGAAGACAAAGCCCAGAAGCCTGAACTTTGTACAGCTTACCTTTTGTACATCATAGTGAAGTCCACGTATGGCAAACCCAGGAATGTAGTCATACTTCCCAAGCCCTTCTGGATACTAGGAAGACAAACAGCAACAACGTCAAGAGATAGAAGCACTGAATTACCAACAAAATTACTTCACTTTCTGCTTTGGTTTAGTCCTAGTACTTCTCTCACTCTGTGCATGAACTGATCAAGGAACAGGTGCACTTCAGCTTGCCCCTTCAACAAAGATGGTGGATGAACAGAGAAAGACAGAGAATAGGATCCTCGGAACTAGTTTCTCTCATGACACTTGTGAAAGCCTAACAGATTGACTCAGACAGTGAGGATGCTTCTAGTGAGCTCCACTGAATGCCTATGTTTGGCACTGCAGAGCTTCTCTGAAAACAAAGATGTCATGAGAAGAAAAGACACAGAAATCACCTACTACAGATGGGGTGACTGTAACAAAACCGCTATTACAGAGCCCCCTAACCCCTACTACAGAAGGGGATGACTGTAACAAAACCCCTACTACAGAACCCCCTAACCTCTACTACAGAAAGGGGTGACTGTAACAAAACTGGGTGTGCTACAGAGGGTCATCTACAGTGACTTGCCGTGTCAAGTCCCTTGTTGGGCTGTGGTTCATGTGCATCCACCATCCCTGCCTCCAAACTGCTATTCTGACAGTGGTGTTTCCATACTTAAGTAAAGCAGATCAGACCTCTTTGGGCTACTGTTCCTGCTCCATATTTGTAAGACCTCGGGAATGTAGAGCACGGTAAATTATCTCAAAGGAAAACTTTCTGCTAGAACTGTGCAACATGTCATTTACCTCAATAAAACAAGTAGTTAACATATGTGCCATGTATCATTTTGCAAGCACATCCAGGGTGCTCCGAAAACAGCAGTAAGCTTAAGGGAGTGGAAATACATAGCACATCATTACCTTGAATTGTTCTATTAGGATGTCTCTGGCAGTGTTGAAAATCATAGAGTGTAGTAAATTAGAATACTGAGCTAATGTGTAATCATAGTCAAAGCCATAGATCTCAACGTCTCCCAGGCTGATCTCGTTGTTAGCATAGATAGCAGCTGGGTTGAGGAGATTGCAGACTCCGGGTGGAAGGAGATCTAAGAGAAGAGAAAGAGGAGAGGTTAGAAAAACTGAGAGGATCACTGCAGCGTCAGCTTTTCGTTCTGGACCTGACAGCAGCTGGAAGCACCACAGGGCAGCAGCAAAGGAACGCAGTGCCGCTGCTGAAGGCTGCTGCTGTCAACTCACTCAGCTCTCCCCGTGAAAAAACACACTGTGAAACCTCTGGCTGTGTCTGGTGGTGATGTTAACCACTGTCGCAGTAAGGCTGACCTTTTGTGTCAGCAAGCCACTAAACAATGTATCTGGCCTCCACGAAGCAAAGCAGAGCCGAGATTTTGAAGTGTCAAATTTCTAGCTCACAGCAGCTGCAGTTTCAGCAGGCTCAGCAGCACGAATGGCAGCTGCAGCATACTGGCAGAAAGACACGCACCACTCGCTTCAAACTTGAGCCAAAGAGGCTAACTCTCCCCGTGGAGAAAGTTTGATTGTTTCAAATTAGAAACCTTGAGGTTTGCCTCTTAACAGTTTTTTGTTTCTCAGAGAAGCCGGCAGACTTCATAGAGCAATCTCGCAGGCTTTTAAAACTCTGTAATGGGCAGGATAAACCAAAGTTTTGTGCAAAGCCCATGGAAATAGAAAAAAAACAACAGCCCAGTACATTAAGCTAAGCTCTTGAAGCACACTGCTGAGAGCAAGAAGTTATCTGCTTTCCTCTGATAAACAGCTGTGGAAACAGCTCAGTCCTTGCAGTGTGGTTGGTCACTTCAAAACAGGGTTCCTGGTCAGGGTGCTTGTGAGTAACACTTTGCTCCCCAGACTGCTGGGAAAAGAGGAGCTAAGTGACCTAGCAGCCAAGTGCTTGTACATCCTTCTGCAGAGCTAGCCTAGAGCATGGAGAGCTGAAGCTGCGCTGTAACAGCAGAGACAGGAACAGGCTCTCCCCAGGCCCCCTGCTCCACAAGAGCTGTCCAGTGGAAGAAGAGAAAGAGCAATAAAAATAGTAGGCTGTCTAGCCACATCCATGCTGGGGGACAGAGAAGGGAAGGAGATGTTTCCTCCCTCCTCAAAGATGGATAATTTTCTCTTTGAAGGACAGGAAAAGTGCAGGCATTTCCCAGATCCTACACAGCATCAGCAGCTGGGATATTTTTTCCCTTCCTACATTAACTTTAAGCAAGAACCTCTGTGCTGGTTCTTCCTTGCTATAAAACCAACTTTCATTTGAATCTAAACAACTAAAACATTATTAGAAAGAGATACCAGTTATTCTCAATAAAGATTTTGTTCTGAATGATTTTAGACTTTAGGTAGGAGTCCAAGGCACATTTGTGAGCACTAAGCCAAAGACAGAAGATTCAGATATATAAATACACACACACATATATATATAATAATTTTTTTTTTTTTCAGAGAAGAGATAGATGACAAAACATACTCATCCCTTTTCTCCTAGCTCACTTCCCTTCAGTCTTCAAATGCAATTCACCAGATTAGCCACAGAGAGGAACGGCTAGAAAAGGCAATATTTTAAGGCAAGAGGGCTGACTTACAGGCTAAACAGAAGGAACAAGAGCTCTCTTTCAGTGACTCTGTTGGTGGCAAAATTCCTGGAAGAGGCTGAAGAGAGTGGACACAAGAGTACTTTCCACTGGGAGTTTAAAAGATGGGAAATGTAAATAGGATTCAGATGATCACAACTTTCATCCTCTCATCATAAATGCTCTCTGCACCATAAACAAACAGACCTCCACTTCCTGCCCTCACCTCCAGATAACTTGTGGGAATATCTTTTCCTAAGCTTACACTGGGATTTGCAGGGTGTCATTTTTCTTTCTCACAAGGAAAATGACACAACCCTAACCACACCACAGTGCAAATATGCAGCGTATGTACATTAATGCACACAGTGTGGGTAATAAACAAGAGGCAAACTAGGATGTTGTTGCCATCACAGAAACGTGGTGGGATGACTCACACAATCAGAGCACTGTAATCAATGGCTACAGACTCTTCAGGAGGGACAGGTGAGGGAGAAGGGGTGAAGGAGTGGCCCTATATATTAGGAATGCTCTGGATGTCATGGAAGTAGAGATTAAGGATGATCAAGTTGAGCCTCTATTGGTAAGAACTAGGGGGACAGCCAACAAAGCTGACATCCTGGTTGGAGTCTGTTACAGACCACCCAACGAGGAAGAAGAGGTTGATTTGTTATTCTTTAAGCAGCTGAAGGCTGCCTCAAGATACCTGCTCTTGTTCTTTGACCTGCCAGGCAGCTGCTGGGACTTTAACACTGCAGAGAAGAGGCAGTCTAGAAGGTTCCTAGAGTGTATGGAGGACAGCTTCTTATCCCAGCTGTTACGTGAGCCTACCAGAGGTGCAGCCCTGCTTGACCTGCTGCTCACAAATAGAGAGGGGCTGGCGGGAGATGCAATGGTCAGAGGCTGCCTGGGGTCCAGTGACCATGAAATTATAGAGTTTTCAATATACAGTGAAACCAGGAGGGGCAGCAACAAAACCTCCACAGAGGACTTCCAAAGGGCAGATTTCAGCTTATTTAAGGAGCTAGCTCAGAAAGTTCCTTGGGAAACAGCCCTTAAAAACAAAGGGGTCCAGGAAGGATGGACCTACTTCAAGAAAGAACTCTTGAAGGCATAGGACCAGGCTGTCCCAGCGTGCCAGAAGATAAGCCAATGAGGGAGACAGCCAGACTGGATGGGCAAGGAGCTGCTAAAGGAATTAAGTTAAAAAAAAGGGGGTGTATCACCTTTGGGAAAAAGGGGAGGTATCCCAGGAAGAATTCCAGGACGTTGCTAAGTCTTGTAGGAAAAAAATTAGAGAGGCAAAAGCCCATTTAGAACTTAGGCTGCCGCTGCTGTTAAGGAAAATAAAAACTGTTTCTATAAGTATGTTAATGGCAAGAGAAGGGGCAAGGGCAACCTCCAGTCCTTATTGGATGGAGAGAGGAATATAGTAACAAAGGATGAGGAAAAGGCAGAGGTGCTTAACACCTTCTTTGCCTCAATCTTCAATAGTGCCCAGTCCTGTTCAATAGCTTTATTGATGATCAGGAACAGGGGACCGAGTCCAGCATCAGTAAGATTGCAGTTGACACCAAGCTAGGGGCAGGTGTGGATCTGCTGGAAGGTAGGAGAGCCCTGCAGAGGGACCTGGACAGGCTGGATGGGTGGGCAGAGGCCAATGGGATGAGATTTAACAAGGCCAAGTGCAGAGTTCTGCACTTTAGCCACAACAACTGCAAGCAGCACTACAGGCTGGGGACAGAGTGGCTGAGAGCAGCCAGGAAAAAAGGGACCTGGGGGTACTGGTCGAGAATAGCTGAACATGAGCCAGCAGTGTGCCCAGGTGGCCAAGAGAGCCAATGGCATCCTGGCCTGCATCAGGAACAGTGTGGCCAGTAGGACAAAGTAGGTTATTCTTCCCCTGTACTCAGCACTGGTCAGGCCACACCCTGAGTACTGTGTCCAGTTCTGGGCCCCTCAATTCAAGAGAGATGTTGAGGAGCTGAAACGTGTCCAGAGAAGTGCAACAAAGCTGGTGAGGGGCCTGGAACACAGCCCTGTGAAGAGAGGCTGAGGGAGCTGGGGGTGTGCAGCCTGGAGAAGAGAAGGCTCAGGGGTAACCTTATTGCTGTCTACAACTACCTGAAGGGAGGCTGTAGCCAGGTGGGGGTTGGTCTCTTCTCCCAGGCAACCAGCAACAGAAGAAGGGGACACAGTCTCAAGTTGTGCCAGTGGAAGTATAGGCTGGATGTTAGGAGAAAGTTCTTCACAGAGAGAGTGATTGGCATTGGAATGGGCTGCCCAGGGAGGTGGTGGAGTTGCCGTCCCTGGAGGTGTTCAAGAAAAGATTGGATGAGGCACTTAGTGCCATGGTCTAGTTGATTGGATAGAGCTGGGTGATAGGTTGGACTGGATGGGCTTGGAGGTCTCTTCCAACCTGGTTGATTCTATGATTTCATGCTTTCTTCTTCTAATGAAGAAGAGGAAAGCTCTTGCTTCAACACAGAGGTTAAGCTCTTCCAGTAGTCACCATTTGCTAACAGGTATATGACAACACATTTGATACCTTGAGCACAGTGGCCAATATCATTGCCTGAACTTCATCTCCCCTTTGACAGAATCCACGAATCTGAATTCAACAACATTCCCCAGCCACAATTTTGTACAAACAGAGTCAGGAAAATTTGATTATGTAAGGCAAGTGTAGTCTGAGATTCACCAACCACATGAAGCAAGTCTTATCTCTGATCAGCAGCACAAGCAGCAACTGTGCCACAGTATGATTTATGAAGTATATTTAGACCCACTGGATGAAGTCATACCCCTCCCTGCCAGCCTGAAACGCACAGAGCCTCTCTGCTGTCCTCTGACAGCCTCCTGCCCAGATCATTTCACTTCACTCAGATATTTTGTTGCCAACACAACATGCTCTCTTAAACCATAGGGACCGAAAAAAGATAGATCTGCTGATCAAAACGTTTTGTCACCACTGCCTCACACACAGAGTGTTCCTTACACGTGCCTCCGAGAGCACCACACGTCTCCTTGGTGGTGATGATGTGACAGGAAACACAGCAAATCACTCACAGCAAACCACTTCGCAGCACCTTGCTGACAGCTTGCTCTTACCGTGCTACTGCTCTCCTTCTTCAACGTACAGGAGTCTCAAAGGCACTGATCTCCTAAAGGGAATGAAAAGCTCTGAATTTCAATCCAGAAACTCCTGTTGCACTTTTAGCTCAGTGTAAACGAACTTCCCCTTTCAGCATCCTCCTCTACAGAGTGGTAGGGTGCCTATCTACTCTTCAAGCTCACACAGCCTCTGTGTAGGTTCAAGCCACTACTGAGAAGAGACAGAAGCTTGAAGCACATGCAAGGTCAGTTTCAATAGGAGAGTCCAAACATGCCTGGCTTACCGGGTTCAAGAAGTCTAGAGGTTTGTTTAGTTGATTTTAATTTGGTTTGCTTTTTTTTCGTGTGTGTTTGGTGGTTGTTTTTTGTCAATTACCTGAGTGATTACCAATACAGAGTGCTTAATCAAATCCTGGGCTGCAGACTTGGGCACTGCTGCTCTCTTGACATTCAGCACCTAATCTGCCAGAGATCTTTGCCTGTCTTTGTGTGGTGATCCTCCAGTGAGAACAAACAGATGACACCCTCCAGAAGCTGGTGGAGGTGCCATTTTTCAAGGATTATAGCTTTTGCTTTACCTCTAAACCAGACTGCTGCACACACATATTACAGCAAGAAAAACAAACCAGCAGAGCAGTTTTGGTTACTAAAAAAAAAACAAAACAACATAACAAACCCATCTGGGCCCTAACTGGAAAGGCAGACAATATCACACAGTCACTGTCTACTCAGCACTCTGCATAGGAAGTATGATCTAAGGGAGAACCAGTGCGTGTACATCTGAGGGGGAATAAAATCACTTCTTGCATAGATACAATCCCCTGGAATCTGCATGCTTGCACAATTTGTGTCAGTTTGCAACTGTGACATTTTTAAGGGAAGTGTCTGCGTACCCATGGTGCATGATGAAACTCAGCAACAAAAGCAGACCACAAAAAAAAAACCACCATGTTTAATCTCATGCACTTTTTACACCTGGGTGTAGGTGCAAGGTTGATACACAGCATCTCCCTCAGTTTATCAGTCTTGGATAGCTGTTTAAATCCGAGTACCTTCATGACAGCACAAGTGCCACTTCCCAGGCAACAGCCCACACTGTTAGAAAGCAATAACGCTCAATTCCCAGCATGACAGCAGGGATGGAAACAAAAGCAGATAATTAACTGTGACCAACAGTCAGAGAGGCCAAGTCACCATATGGCCCCCTCCGATGTGAAAAACGCTCCGTTCAGGAGGCGCCAAGCACGTCCAGTGCTTCTCTGAGTTCCCGAGGGTACCAATGGCATCATTCAGGAAATGCTCCTGTTCTCTCAGCCTGAGATGCCTCATGTTAATGAAGAAAAACGCATAAAAAAGGCAACTCACACAAACTTCTCACACCCTTTGTACTCCCAGAGGTCCAACACAGCAGACATCTGCGCTAATTTCTTTGTTAAGACTAGTAAGGAAATGAATGACACTGAAAAGCAGATGGCCACCATCCTCCACGTATCTCAGGAGTCAAAAAGTTCCCTTTGCTCACACCACTTGCTTTGTAAAGACAAACAGACAGTTTTCCTCCCTTCCAAGGACATCTTTATCCTTTTGAAGTGCTGTTTTGTAGCACTTCCTGCAAACCACTCCAACCAGCCACAGTAGATGCCTCTACCAAGAAGGCAGGGAGACCATTAAATGACAGAGGAAAGAGTGCCAAACCAGACTCTGGTGCACAGTCTTGAATTAATGCCTTTACGCCTAAACATTTTGGGATTTCCCACCAATGAAATACTCACAAATCAAAAGCAACATTGAAAGTTATGTTTCATCCCAAACCAACATTTTTTACATACACAAAGGCGCTACCCAAACAGTGCCACAATAGCTCCTTGCAAGAAAAACGAACAAACAAATAATACAAAACCAAACATTGACATTTAGGAAGCAGAACTGTGAAGTTAACTGGTCATAGTTCCAGTTCCGGCTGCTAATTGTCATTGTCAGTGCCAGCTCAGTCTGCAGATGCCCCAATTCATGAAAGGTGCATGGTCCCATCGACTCACAGGGCACTCATCATAGCACTAGACTCATTTTCTGGTTTGCTAATGAGTGAAGCCCTTCAAACTTCGTGCTTGCTTGAGATTAGCAACACCAGCAGAATCAAAATGTGCCAGACTGCAAAAGCCACCTCTCACCATGCCATGATCACCACTGCAGTGATCAGACAGAAGTGTCTTCTCTCCCACTTCCAAATGTAACAGGCTGTTGTGGAGGCAGGGAATTAATGTGGCCGACTCAGGAATTTAATAGAAAAATAGTTATTTTATTTTCCCGAAAACCTGCCCCTGAAAATATATACAGAAATTAATTTAGTTTTAATTAGCAGGTGCAGGTCGTTTGAGAAGATCTACAAGGATACCATAGGTGATTTGACTATTTTTGAAGTCAGAAGCTGGAAAAGGCTTGAGCTATTAAATGATAGCGTTCCCCACTTAATAACACAGCTGAGCCACAATTCACTCCCAGGTGAGTCGGCTGGCTGAAAGGAAGGGCGGTCCAGCTGGTCGTTGAGGCCTATTGAGCCTGCATAAGGGGTGCTAATTACTTCGGAGCAGAGCACCAGGGGCTCCTGCTGCAGAATCTATCCGGGTGGGGGGAGAACTCTAAGGCGGGCACGAACTCTCAGACCGGCACGAACTCTAAGGCGGGCACCCCCCAGTATTGACCCTCCCTAGACAAAGAGCAGAGTTAGCAGTGCCTGGGCGAGGAGCACAGCCAATCCCCAGCCCCATTCCAGCGCGGGCACTGCACGGGGCACGCCTCGTGCCGGCAGTGCCTCGCTCCCCCCCTTCACACCTGCAGGGCAGGGGCGGGGGTAAGAAGTCTTTTCGCATCTTTTCCTCTCCCATTCAAACCACAGAGGGAGAGGAATTCAGGGGTATACAGGACTCCAGGACACAGGCACATGTTGCTGTGTGCGGCTTGCATTATTTAGATGCAAAGGTATCTCCTGATCCACACAAACTAGAAAGAGCAAAGACCACTTCTGAGCTACCCCTGCAGTGTTATCATTGTCTAACCATGCTTTTCGCTGCCCTCAAACGAGTCATGCGGAGGCAAGAAGTCAGCAGCTATTTTCAAGGTTCCCTTGGAAAGCTAATTGACTGTGGCCATGTTTATAACTTCAAAAGATCTAGGAAGCCACATGCATGCTTGCTTACACTTGCCTGGCAGCTCCACTCAGTTCCAGGTTCCTAGAGTGCAAGACTTCAGACTTCTACTGAGAAAGCATATCAGCCTTCCTTGACACTTCAGATGTCACCAAACCAGAATTGAGCGAGTCTTGCTCAACACTGTCTCTTTTTACAAGTGCAATTACACTTTTCCTTTTGTCAAAGGAAAATAAAAAACAAACACAAAGTGGAAGTAATACTCTCGAATTCTCATAGGTAAAGTAGTAAAAGAGAATGACTTCTCCTGATCCAACACTACAGGGAGGTTTTACCTCAGCAGCACCTTCTAGGTAGCTATGCTGTGTTGTCATTTTTAACACCATATCCAAGCCTGGCAGAACGCAAACACATTTCTGCAGAGTTTCTGATGCCTAGGCTTTAGTGACCAAACCCATACTACCACTGAGCCTTACTGCACAGAAGCCGTCCTGTCCTGTCCTGTCCAACTCAGCTGACATTTATCACTGGAATCTCCTCTTCACAAAAATGCAACATTGTTCTATAAATCAGATCCCAGCCTGGTGTGAAAACACACAATAGATGCTCCTTGCAGAGACCTGTCTCCAAAACCAACAGCAATAACTGACAATAGAGGACAAAGGATTTGACCAAGGTGGCACTTCAGAGAAGTATGTAGAAGGTGGCATCACACACTCAAACACAGCACTGATGAGTGTGGAGATGTAATGATGCTTTCAAATCCATACCCCAAGCACAGAGATTGATTTTTGCATCAGTAATCAAGAACAAAGGAACAGACCAATGCCACATTTTGCACAACTCAGTTTGGTTGTCACAGCAATCATTTAGACCAACTTTGATTATGCCTCTTCTTGATAAGACTTGAATAACAGCACAGTTGAATTTTTGGTTTAGGGAGCTTTCTTTGAACCAGCAAGAGCCTTCTTATGCAGACATGCCTAACAATGACCTGTGAAGAGTTTATTCTGTAACACATGGGCTGCTTCACCTAGCCTCATTTTGCATTTAGTCCTGTGGATAGCTCTCCATCTCCACAAAGCTTACCAACTTCAAACAATACAAACCTCACAATCTCTCAGAGTAAACCAAATGTTTTCCCAAGGGACTGCAACATCGTCTGTTAATGTATCTGTATTTGTTGGTGCAAAACCAACATAGAAAAGAGAAAAAAATGCCTTTGAGGATATTAAGGTCCAAACACCTTTACAGTTCTTGCAAGTTGGAATTTCTTTCAAGTGGTGGGGCTCAAACCCCAACTCAAGTCTTGGAGCAGGGACTTGACGAGCAACTCGGCAAAGGAGCTCACTCACATCCTGCAAACGCAGGAATGCATCAGGCTGAGCACCCAATAGATCGGCAACCAGTTCCTTTACATTTGTGAACCATAAAGGACTTCAGACTTACTGACAAATCTCATGTACTGGAAGGTAAGGGAGGAATGGCAGGACCTGCCAGTCTCAGAACAGAAAGAGTTCTTCCAGATGCTGGTGGCTGGCTGCTGTCCTTCTCCAAATCCTTAAACAAAAGCTAAGGGAGCGCTATTTAACAGCAGACACAAAATGACACTTCCTAGCTCTTTACAATGCTTATCTTTAGCACAAAAAAAAAAAAAAAAAAAAAAAAACAAACAAAAAAAAACAACAGGGTGAAAAAGTTCCTCATGCCCTGAAAGCTGTTCATTCACACTTTTAGGAACTGAATACTCCTTAAAGGCATTGCTGCTGCCAAAAAGACAGTCTTGTTTTACACATGGACAGAAATGGCAAGTAGCATGAGTTTCCTCCTCATTTCGCGGTAAGAGGTGCAAAACCACGCACACACAAGTAAAAGGTGCAACACAAAGTGAGCTCAGGATCAAATAGAGACTTGTAAGTTGGACACCGTCCTCCTCTCACCACACCAGTCAACTTGATTGTTTGTCCTAGTCTAACCACCATTCTGTACGCCAATTAATGGCAAATGAGAAAAAAAATGCAACAAATCCTTCATTTAGACCTCCACACCTGACATCCACGTCAGGTGTGCCAGCTGCGAAGAGCCCCACACCCTCTGCGCGTCCTGAAACCCTGAGCCAGCGGAGGGATGTTCACAAAGGGAAGCCCACAATGGTGAGAAGACCAGGGCCAGATTCCGCTAGAAATCAAACCACCCTAGAAGGCTCCGGGCAATGCAGACGTGCAGATGGCACTGTCGGGGAGAAGGTTTCTAAACCTGGCCGCTGCAGAGGAATGGACACATCGCCCATTCCGCAGCGCGGGGAAAGGCACAAAGATACACAGGCGTGAGAAAGAAGAGAAAAGGCTAAGCGCGGCGGGACGTGGCAGCCCCAGCGCCAGAAGGCGGCCCTTACCGTAGACCAGCTTTTTCATCTCGTGGTACCTGGCCCACAAGTAGGTCTTGGTGTCGGCTCCCTCGGGCGGGAGGGGCTGGCTGCCTGCCGCAGGACCGAGTTCGGCGCCGCGCCGGGATCTAGCGGGGGGAGCCGGGTGGTGGTCTCTGGGCTGTCCGTGGCCGCCGTCCCCGGGACACTGGCTGGAGCTGGGCCGGCAGCTTTGGCAGGAGACGACCACGGCGAGGAGCCGGGGGGCCGCGCTGCCGCACCTCCTCAGCGCCGCCATGCCCGGCGCCGCCATGGTCCCGCCAGACGCCGCAGCCTCGGGACTGCCCGCGCGCGGCCAGGCTGGGTCGGCTGGCTCCGATCGCCGTCACACCGCCCCTTGGCGGCACCGCCTTTGCGAGCGGGAGGCGGGGGCAGTGGCGCCGAGTGGCAGCCTGCGGAGGAGGACCGAGGGAGGCGAAGGTCCGAACGGGTTCCACTCTACACACTCCGATGCCTGTAGCCCTGCCCCGGTGCCGGCCCTCGGTCCCGCCCCGCCCCGGCCAGACGAGGCGAGCCGCCGCGCGCGGGGTCACGTGGGCAGTGACACGGTGTTCCGCTCGCGGCGGCGGCGGCTGCCGGCCCGCGCGGAGGTGAGGGGCGCCCTGATCGATTGGCCGCGGCCCGCGCGGAGGTGAGGGGCGCCCTGATCGATTGGCCGCGGCCCGCGCGGAGCTGAGGGGCGCCCTGATCGATTGGCCGCGGCCCGCGCGGAGGTGAGGGGCGCCCTGATCGATTGGCCGCGGCCCGCGCGGAGGTGAGGGGCGCCCTGCGCCGACTGGCCGCGGCCCGCGCGGAGCTGAGGGGCGCCCTGCACTGATTGGCCGCGGCCCGCGCGGAGCTGAGGGGCGCCCTGCACTGATTGGCCGCGGCCCGCGCGGAGCTGAGGGGCGCCCTGCACTGATTGGCCGCGGCCCGCGCGGAGGTGAGGGGCGCCCTGCGCCGACTGGCCGCGGCCCGCGCCGGGGAGGAGGGGGCGAGGCGCGAGCTGAGGGGCCTCCATGGCCGAGCCCTGCCACAGCTGAGGGGCCGAGCCGGGTCCCGGCCGCCCGCTTCTCACGCCGCCACCGGCGTGCCGGGGAATACGAGGCCGCGCGGCCCTGCGCCTAGGGCTCCTCTGCATCGGGACAACTCGGTCGCGGTTTGACCGCGCTGGGCTGGGGGCCGTTGTACGTACCGTCCTGCCTCTCACACGCCTCCTTGTTTTCTTCCTACGCGAAGGCTTCGATCTCACCCCGGCCATGCTTGTGAGCAAGAGGGTGAAGCGCCTTTTGCAGCTGGTACCTGGGAAGCAGCGCTTCGGCGCGTACCGGTTCCTGCCCTTCTTCTTCCTCCTCGGGGGAGCTATGGAGTGGTTCATGATTAACGCCCGCATTGGCAAGGAGACCTTCTGTAAGTGAGGATCCGCTGATCCCCGGTAGGGCGGCCGGAGGCAGCCCGGTCCCCGCTGAGTCACCGCTACCTCTCAGCACCTTCCCACTTCACGGCGGTCGCGCACCGGCCCCTGGTGTCATCCGGTACCGTGTGCCACAGCACCTGCTAGTGGCGAGCACAGCGGAGGCGCTTCTCCGTAAAAGCAGCCAGAACTCGGCAGCGTTTGATGCGGGGTCCTCACCTGGCGGAAAGACAATCAGCAAGTCAGCCTCTTCAGTGCAGGGTATCACACTCCAGATTCTGCCTCTCTGGCAGAACGTACTGGGCAGAAACAAAAAGTGGATTTAGAATACTAAATTGCATATTTATTACACTGAAGACTCACTGGGGTGGTCAGAATTTAAGTGTAGGTTGTGGGTTCATCTCAAATGTAACTTTTTAAAATTGAAAAAGAACCAAAACGAGTCCTCAAAACTCAGCTAATGGCACTTGGTTTCTGGAAGCACTGTTTCATTGTGGCATCCAAGAAACCTTGCTAGGAATTTTGTGTACTTCGAGTGAAGGATCAAATCTGCTGCGTATGAGAATAGTCTCATTTTCATGGGAAATCTAGCTGAGTCTCTTGAAAAATAGGACAGCTTGATAGAGTTTCCAGAGATGACAAGCTCATTGCAAATAAATAGCTTCTTTGCTCACTTCTGAAAGCTTGGGTTGTATTGTTTTCAGTTTCAGATTACTGATACAGTAATAAAATCAGGTTAGAAGCTGAAGCACAGGATTTGCGTGGCAGCCACATCTTAACTTAAGCCTTATTTTCCCATGGATAAAAATAATTGCTGTGCCTAAATGATACTACACTGCAGTAATAATCACTGTGCAGTTTAGCCTTATTGCTGCTCCATAATCCGTGCAAAGTGGCAAAGTCTAAGACTGATGATGTCTTCCAGGGGTCATTTGGGTGAGGGGAGGCAGGAAGAACAACTGGCATGACTGACAGTGGGTATAGTCCCATGTTTTGGGTTTTTATTAACGCAGCTGAGCTAATGAAGCTGTGCTGACAGTCCTTAGGCATTGGTTTTGTGCCTATAATTTCCCTTTGGCTTCAGCTAGTTTGGGTATTTATAATCACCCTTGTGGGAAAGTAGACAAGAAATTACTAACTCACACTGGAAACTCAGTCTTCCTTTAGAACATTTCATAAGGAGTGGTGGGAAAAACTTTAGCCTGAGTGGGAAGGAAAACCTGAGCTATTTTTAAGCGGTAATAAAGACTTGCATTGGCTTGAATTTTCAGCTGCCTGTCAGTCAGTGCCTGCAAGAGAAAACTGAATTGAAAAGTTTAGAGAGTGGCTTTGTACATTTCACACTGTCTTGCACTTGGAAAACACTAATGGGAAAACATCTTTTTCTGGCAGATGATGTTTACCGCAGGAAACGATCGGAAAGACAGTATGCTGCCAGGATGGAAAAAAGGGAATTTTAGCTGAAGCAGTTCGAGGGGAAGGTTCTGAATGCTTCAACTGTATTAATACCAAAGAAGTGTTACTGCCACGCTGATGGCAGGGGAAGGTTTTGTGGATTACAGCTCACCCAGCAGAGACAAGTTTGTGTGATATGCTTGCAGATGGTTTGGGCCATTTTATTCTTTTTCCATCTCCTTTATATCTGTAAGCCAAACACAGTCATAAAAGGTTCATTGTGTTCAGGCCTCTGCAACTTTAATGTTTGTTTAGTACTTTTGAATAAACTAAACTGAATAAACAGTTTGGCTACTGCTTTTCTTTGAAGCACCATTGCTGTAACAAGGGAAGGGGAAAGAAATACAATGTATTGCATGCATCTAAGCACTGTGAAAACAGCAATTTTAATTTCCTTTGTACTGACAGAAACTGCTCTGGCATCTGACTTTTTTTCCACTGTGGCATGACTGTAACTAGATAAAGAGTACAGACTTACTGCTTGGTGTTTACTCAGCTCATGCTGTTTTGGAAGTCATGCATGGAGGCTTCGCTGCCCACAAGTGCTGCAGGACCCATTGTTGCTACTTCAGCAATGGACTGTGCTGAGGGCTTTGGGGAAAAAAAGTCTGATGCATGTAGCTGGTAACAGACATAAACTCAGAAGAATATGCAATGACAGTCTCAGCAGGACTTCCGTCTTCCCAGAGAAGGGCATAAGCTAACTGCTGTATCCCAGACACGTGTACTGCCTGTCACAGTGACAGGTCTCAGGTGTGTAGGAATACACTGGTGGCTGTGGACTAGTAACTGGTGCAAAATTACCAGTGAGGACTGTATATTAAAGCCATTGTTTTATTTCTTATGGTAGGTGCATATGCTGAGGGCTCCACAGAGAATCCAGTTGTAAGATCAGCCTTAAACCAGAGGGAGTCCTTATACTCCTGTGCACTCTTAACAGCATTTTTCCACAAAGTTTTCACTAAGGACACAGCGGCTGTTGTGAAGCAGGTACACTGAAGCACTCAACTTGCTGTACTTTGTGTTGTGTCTTCCAAGGACTTGATCTGGACACTAGTGCTACTTCTGTTTTCAGCAGGTAAAATGTCAAGAGAACTAAAGGTGTGGCTGTGCTGCTGCATATTTTGAATGGACATCAAATTAATTCCTTGGGAAAACCTTTACTTCTGCCTGGAAAGTGTTGAGCCAGGGAAGTACTGAAAAGAAGTTTGGTAAAGGAGGCACGTGTGTGCCCAGTCTGTACTCCTCTCTGGCCCAGCAGTGCAGTGCACTTTCGGCCCAGCCTTTCAAGAGCAGAGAAAGGAAAACACACTCATCTGTTTTCTACTGGTGAATTGTTTTTCTGGAGCAAAACTTCCACTGCCTTCAGTGAAGGCAATGTTTTAACTTCATACCCAAATGGAAAACTGTACCTGCACTCTGATTATGTCCAGCCTCAGCTCCTTCCAGGAGAAGTGCAGGAGTCTGCTGGTCCTGAGCAATTTCCTTCAGCTGTTACCAATAGTTGGTGCTTTATACCAAGCACAAATGTAAATGATAGTTCTCCTAAAAATCATCCAGTGGAAAATGAATTTGAGCATTGCCTGGAGACACGTGCACAGACTTCATGAAGGATCCTCTGTATGATGATCAAATTAGACTTCTGGAAAATGCAGTAAACAAAAAGGACTATGAGGTTTATTTTATTAATCAGCAATTTTTTACACACATAATGAATCTGATCCCATTTCTTACTTGATGTCCAAAGCACCCTGCTGCCGTTCTGAAATGCTGCTCCCATTTAGTGTATCTGCAGTCAAGAGGGTTCTACGTACAGATGTTCTTCAGTATCTTAGACTGAGCAAACCAGACGTGGAGGATGATTTGGTCTCTTCTGCACAACTGCACCATCCACCATCAAATCTCAGAAAGGTGTAAAGCTGGCAGAATGCACAGCAGGCAACCCTGGGTCCAAGACATGAGTGCAAGTTCATTAAACCTAACTACAGGGTTCTTTAAAACAGCGCTTTGTACATTTTATGTCAGAGGCACCTTGAGACTCAAGATGTTGATACCACTTAGTATTTCTTGCCGTTTGTGGCATTAATTTCTGGGTTCCAATTTTATTGTGTAAAAGATGCTTTTCTCCATATTACTGTTCTAATTTCCTTTATTACACAGCTACATAAAAGAGAGTCCTGAACCAGGGTAGCTTCCAGTATGGAATTAAGGCTTGCTGTTTATTTTCAAAAGCAACTGATGCAGGGGCAACTGGGATTGACTCAATCTTATCATCTCCACTCAGATGGTTCCCAATGAGTCACCAAATTTTCAAGGTTTACTTCCATGCTCCTTATGGCTCAATTTTCTACCACATTTTCCAGCATCACTGTTCTCAGCACCCACCAGGCACGTCTTGCAATACACAGGACAATATAGAAAATGATTCCTTAGCCACACACAAGCACACATGGTCCAAGGGCTGGATAAAATGTATATCAGCAACAGCCATAATTATTTGAAATAAGATCCAAACAAAAATCTTGATGGGACACTAAAACCTGGTTAATCCAAAACACTTTGCAAACTATTTTTATTCAAATTAAAAAGACTCAGGTAAACAAAGTGATGGTACATACATGTTATAAACCTGGTTAGTAGCTTAACCTTCAGGAGTACAAGAGCTAATGAAAAGCCAAGCATGGATTAACCAGGTCCAGAAACATAAGCTGGGGGGGAAAAAAAAGTCACCAACATCAACATTTTGAATTTTTACACAAACAATAAATTCTCAGGGAAGAGAAAACTTTCCCAGGAAGGGAAGGACCGAGGAAGAGAACAAATAATTACTAGTTGTCTCCAACTGGTTTATGAAAATACCGGCCCTAAATTTATCTATTTTCCACTCTCACAGAAGCCACCCATGTCCCATACATACTTTTATTTTAATATGAAAGGTTTGTTTATGCCAGTACAACGAATGGCAGTGGAAAACAAATGAGGGTTCAAACATCCACAAAGAGAGAGAGAAAGACAGACAGATTTTTTTTTCTTCCTTTTTAAACCAGAGTCAGAAAAGAGTTTCTTTTGCTGGTTTTGAATTCTAGACTGTAACCATTATAGCCTATATTTTACTGCAATCAACTGAAATGTCTCCAATATACAGAGACATTATTTTGAAATAAATAAACAAAACTTAAAATAATTGATTAGGGCCAGCCCAGTGGCTTAGTGGTAGTGCTCTGCACTGCCTTGCAGGAGGACCCAGGTTTCATATGCACTTCCAATCTCTTGCTCCTGGGCCAGAAAGAGCAGTGAAAAGTGGGGCTTCAGCTGCTCAGGCAGGAGAGAGCCAGTGCTGCAAGTCTGCTCATCACTGACCTTCAGATAAATTAAACATCTGAGTTACACAGGCTCCAAAGGGAGTTTCATCCAGTCCTCAAAAGAAAATAAATAAAACAATAACTTAACTAAAATCCATCCCAGGTTCTTTGGTGTGATTTTTGTTAATGCTGAGAAGCAGGAGAATCTGGTGGTGTATTAGTACAATCCATGACAGTTCCAAATACTCAAAAACTAGGATTTGCTGCCTGATTCACTTTACCGCCCCATCTTTGTGGCTAGAAGTTGCAAAGCCTGTGGTAACTGAAACCCATTGGCAGATACTGCTGTATATATATGGGGGTGGTCTAAGACTATTCAGTTTCTACTTTAGTAAATAAAATTGGTCATTTACAAAGGCCAGTAAAGAATTTCTGTACCACAGGTGGACTACTTACAGAGTTCCTGTACGTTGCTTTGCTTCATTTCCTTCACATCCATTGCACATCTGACCTAAACTGCCTTTAAGTGCCTATTTGTAATTACACATTTTTCCTGTGCAATGACTGGAGGATCGCAATAGGAGAGAGACAGAAATTAGCCAGTAAATGTAAGTAACAGTTCATACTTGCACATGTCACTTCCTTCATTGGTAATGATTTCAAGAGCAAAACAGAACCCAAGATATCCACTATTTGAAGAAAAATATTTAACCTTCTCCCAAATGTACTCAAATGAAAATGCTCTGTCCTATTAAGAGTTTAAAAACATTTCCACATGAGGAACATCTCTAGCAGTAACATGAAGCGTATCAGTAAACCACTTCTTTCAGACTGAGTTGCAGTGACTATGTCCCTGTCAACAAATTGTTCAAAGTGATATAGCTTTCCCCGTTACTTAATGCAATCCAAAGTATTAATCCCTCTTCTGAAATTAAATTTATAAAAGGATTTAGCTTCAAAGGAATAACTTTACAGGTTAGTTAGGGTAAATCTTCGACAGAAGGCAGTCACAACCTTGAAATTTGGCAAGAGTCTACCTACCTTATTTTGCTAAAAAGAGAGAAAAACAAGCCCAAGCCCTTGAAGGCTGCACTGAAAGTACTGTTTCTCCAATGTACCAGGTATGTTCACCTTACACATACCATACAGTAGTATTTGACTCTAAAGTTCATCTAGGTGGCAAATTTCACATTGCAAAACTTTCATGAAGGTGAATTAATAAAGAAAGTATACCAAAACCGTCTTCCAATGCCCAATCATTAACAGAATATATGTCAATTTAAAAACGTCACCTTACTTCACTAACGTACCAGCTCAACTTTCCTTCTCCTCTGACTTGCCTTCCCACACCTTAATTGGTCTGAAGCTCTGCATGCCTGCCCCACATGCAGACAGATTGCTCAGGGAGGAAGCTTTCCCTTCCCACTGCTCAGTGTTAAGGACATCACAGAACCCTCAAAGCAGGTCATGGTAGATGGAACACTTCACCTTTCAAGGGCACGCTAGCACATGTATTCTGTTAGTGACACAGGATCACGATGGCCTCGGTTACACAATTCAGTAACTGGACAGGACTGGACAACGTTAGCAGCCAAGACACCCTTGTCCCATCCACACGAGCACTTCCATGACTGCTGTGGCCTGCTCAGCTGCCTCAGTATTGACCTGAAATATCATTTTTCTCTAGTGTCAACGCACAGCTTACCTTTAGCTTCTTTTGAGAGATCCTCCCTGTTCACACCCAAGAGAGATTTCTGCCGGAAGCACCCAGCACACAAGCACATGTACACACATTCTTCTACAATGTAAACTATGACTAAGTTCACATTCCACTGTATCAACCTGTAAATACTTTTGTTTTCGTTTTTTTTTCTTCTTTTATATAAAAACAATGGCATCAGATTCTCAGCAATAAAGTATAAGAAAGATGAACCCTTGACTACACTCAAACCCATTATGAAATCGCCTTTCAAACAAAGAAAACATATGCAAAAATCTGTGTATTTGAGAAAGTCAACTCAATATAACAAAAAGTGAAAGATGCTTATTAAAAGTGTCCTTATATAAAAATGCTCCTGCAATGTACAGTAAAACGCAATACAAATTATTTGTCGGTTCTCTCTTCCCACCCGGTGGCTGAAACAGCTCCCGTTCCACAGAGCGGTGGCGCCCAGGGGAGCGGCGGTGAGGCGGCTAAACGTGCTCGATGTTGTAGGCCTGGCGGATGTTGAGGGTGTCGCGCAGCATCAAGTCTCGCAGGCGCCACAGCGCGTCGGCCATCGTGGTGTGAGCCCCTTTGCTTTTCAGCCAGTGGGAAGGCAGTCGGCTCTCTTGCTCTTTTGATAAGTGGACATCTCGCCTTCGTGCTGGAAGAACAAGAGGGGGGCCAGTTAGCTACTGGCTTTGGTAGCCACCATGATTTTTCTAGAGAGAGGTGGATACAATTCCACAGTAGAACTGTGACTCCTAGTCCTTAAGCCTATACAACTGAGCCTTAGATTTACACACCATCAGTGGAATTGGCCTGATGACAATATGCAAATTCCTGGGCTGTGGATTACACGCAGAATCACAGCATGCCAGGTTGGAAGCGATCCCAAGAATAATCTGGTTCAACCTTTACCATGAGGGTAGTGGAACACTGGAACAGGTTGTCCAAGGAGGCGGCTGGGGCCTCACCCCTGGTGGTGTTCAAAGTGAGGCTCAATGTGGTTCTGGGCAACCAGATCTAACTGAGGATGCCCCTGCTGACTTCAGAGGGGATTGGACTAGATGACCTTTTGAGGACTCTTCCAACCCAGACCATTCTATGATTTTAGGTGATAGTTTATTTTAAATGAGACGGCCCAGACCCTTGTCAAGCTGAGTCTTAAAACTGAGAAGCTTGTTTCTAACAATTACTTGCATATAGCACATTTATGCAGCACATTTATTCAGCCTTTTCCCTAAAAGCACAACATATTAATGGTTCCAAAGAAGTATTCTGTCTGACAACATCCCACACACCATCAAAAGTCTTACCTGCTAGAGTCTGGTCCCACTTGCTAATACTATTTGATTCAGCACTAAGCCCCTCAATGTATTTCAGATAGGCTTCAGAATGAAGAAGCCTCTGTGTCTTTGGTGGAGGGGAGACAAACATGGGAGTTGTGGGCTGCTGCATAACTGGCTGACTTGCTGGGCTCTGGCCAGGATACGGAGGAGGTGCCTGCTGTCCCGGTGGGCCAAGGATTCCTATCTGCAATGACAAAGTGATGGAGAGATCACACTTGGGGGAACTGCAAGGAATTCACTTCACATCTGTGCATCAGGTCATCCTCACACAACACAGCTTCAAAACAGGTTAGGAGCAAAGACATAAGAAAGTTTCCCCAGAAGACACACTTCAGCCAGGACTATCTGTTGGGGTCACCATATTCACGTGGAACAGAAAACACTGCTCACAGTTCTAATCTATGAAAATACACTCTGAATACTATCACTGTTTCTCCTCTCTCCAACTAATTACTCCTCCTTCATGCTTTCTCTCATTTGATCAGAAACCATGTGGTCTGTGAAGTGCAGGGTTTATCTCTAAATCACCTAACCCAAACTGGCCCTCACCAACTGGTCAGCTGGGATACTTTCAGAAAATAAATGCTAACTGCTGCCAGCCAAAAGTTTCAAGCACAAAATAAAAAGAAAAGTCAATTTAAAAATCACAGTCTGTGATTATGCAGCAGTACTGTGAACTCTTGACACAGACATCCTGTGGTCTGGAACAACTCAATGTCATGACATACACACCTGAGTACTTTCTCACTCAACTTCTGGTTTTACTTACATCCTGTAGCCAAATCACATTTCTCTTTATGACACAAAAAAAATTAGTCCATAAACCCACAAATGTGCTGAACACTTCATCTGTATCAGTCACTAACGGTCATTACTGTTATCTCAGCTGGCAAATTCTGAACTGCCAATGAACATCTGCTTCATCATCAATTCATGAAATACAGGAGCAAACTGAAGTTCTACTCATTCATCAACAGGTGAGAAATGGACAGTGTCCTTTCTGCACCACCAAAGTGGGCAAAACCTAATTACAGCAATTTAATGGTGGATGAAATGATTCCTCTTGGTTTAGTGGGAGGAAAACAGAACAAGACACTGTGTTGCTTCTGCTGCCAAAATTATCCCACTGGGCAAAACCTACTTAGCCCAATAAGAATTCAAGAAATACGGACACAGACCCTGCCTGTAAGGTATTAAGTGGTCCCATGCACCCTGGTGCACATTTGATTTACGTTTACCCTAAGCAAGGCTACCTGAATCCCTACATATCCGTTCAAAAGGGAACTGAGAGCCTTTGATCCTCAATGACAATGCAAAACCGACTCACCTGTTGTCCAAAAGGACTTGCTCCGGGTGCTGGAGTGCCTACCATGGGGGCCACATTTTGTCCTATAACACCTATATTCCAAAATACAAAATAATTAGTCTTATTTCAGAGCAGTGAGAAATATCTCTTTGGTCTTCTACAGTAAGAATCCATTCTTAGATATATCACTGCTCAGAGTTATTTTAAGCAGATGTACAATATTCAAACATTCCCCTCTCCCCCAGTTAAAAAAAAAAATACTTTTAGAATTCTCTGAATGAAAAAAAGAGAAAAAAAGCCAATATGACAACTACCAAACACTGGTATGTGGCCTGTGGAATTAATTTAATTAAAGAAATGCAAAGTGAATAATTTTTGATTTTCAGTTGGTTGGTTTTTTTCCATGTTACATATTGATTCTCTGGCTAAATCTTTTTACTCATAAAATATGCCTTTGGCTTGACAAGATCTTCCTGTAATCTTTTAAGAAAAAAAAATGCTGATTTGCTTTACCAACATTTACCACTTCCTTGTGTTCAGCCTTATAAAACACATTCCCAGCAAGATGAAATCCAAGCCAGTGCACAAACTCTGTCAGACCTCGCTAACATAAAATGTAAGTTGCAGGTTAAGCTTCAACAGCCTCACCTGTGAAACCAATGACCATTTGAAATAAATTTCAGAAAACCACTATTAATGTTATTAGTTTTTCTGAACTGTGTGGAACCTTTTCCAGAGCACACCCATGTCAGTCTCACATACAAAAGTTTACAAATCTAAACGAGAGTCATGCACTTCTTGATATTTTACACATAGATGCTTTGGTCTGAAAAACTGAAGGTTATGCGTGCTGCTGCCTCCCTTGCTGTTTATGCCACTTCTCCTACTGACCCAGGGCAAAAGCTGCAAACTGACTGTGCTCTCCCTGAGGGTTTCATTTGCATGCAGATTTCTCTAACAGTGATCAAAAGATGGGCTGCTGCATTTTGCATGCTGAAGCATATTTTCAATGCATTTCTCTTCTGATCACAGCCCCTGTTTCCAATGCATTTGTACTAACAGCAAGTCAGAAATAGGGAAAAAACAATTAATACAAGTTATGGAAAGGGGCAGGGAGTTTTGGTTTGGTACAAAGCAAAGAGGTCTGGAGGAGGGTACTTTCCAGCACTGGAGTATGGCTTCACCCTTTGCCTACCCAGCCCAATTTAGCACCACTTTATGTATGGTCCTCCATTCCCAGGCATTGTTTTTGCTCTAGCCCATACCCCTCATGGTTTTAAACACCAAACACGCAGTCCACTTCTCCAGTGGGAAAAACTTTTCACTGTCATGGATTCGCTTCCCAAACATTTGTATGTTGCTGACGTGCTAAATGCCTTGGTGAGTCAAGGCCAGGCTCAGAGACAGACAGCTATTTCCTCACTCCCTCTGTGACATTATGGTGAATCTTACAGACCAGTGAAGCTGCAAAATTGCACACTTAATACTGAGAGATTTTCATAAAAAACAAAGCTAAAAGTTACTTTAAAAAATTAACAAAACCCACCAAACTAATTTACATACAGGTAAGGTCTCAACAGTGCTTCTGATAAACATAGTTGCAAGTGAGGTAGAAGGCAGCAAACAAGACCACTTTTGTCCACAGCTTAACTGCTGTGGGATGGGATGTATATCTTTTAAATAATAGGCATATGAGTTATTAGAGGTAAAAACTGAAAAGAATCAGCAAAAAACAGGATCAGAGGGCAAATGAACCTTTTTCCCCATAATGGGGACATTTGAGTGGCATTTACACTGGAAAAACACTCATTTCATTAAGTCTTTTTTAAATCAAAAAGTGTGGCTGAAAGATGACAACTATGTGGTAGACATGCTCTCAAAAATCAATTCTAAGATGGGCCACAACAGTACACACACTTCTCCCCACAGTTTTCAGTTCCTGTTTTATCAAGAAGCTTCAATTGTTAACTGTTTTACTGTAATATGTGTCAGTGCCCCCGTGGCCAGGTTCCTTTATGTGCAGTTTGACCACCGATAAACATTAACAAACTGAAAAAAACGAGATCAATACATTCCAGCTATAAGCCCACTTTAAGTTAGGATGAGTGGAAGGATGCTCTTCAAGTGACATAAGGATACAAGTAGGCTGATTTCAGCTTTGCAGACCTCTGATAAACAAACACCAATTTGTTCAATTTTTAGCTGGAGCAAAACTACTGCTGAAGCATGTCCCTCCAGTAACCTTGCCCTGCTGCTTTACTGGACATGCTGTTCTGTCGAGGTTTTGCATACACCTCATGTGTCCAGCAGTGCAATGTGTGTGCCGCAGCTCAACAAACCTGCAACGTTTAGAAACAGAAGCTACGACAAAAACACGCTGCAGATCATTTCTGGAACAACTGGTTAAACAGCAAATACATGAAAATGAAATAAGGAGCAATGAGGATGACATTCTTACCGGGTGGTGGGATGCCTGGGATGCCTGGCATACCTGGCGGAAGTTGGTGGGGTGGGGGCACCCCTGGGTGAAGTGGCTGCATGCTGCCCATGCTAACAATGCCATCAACTGGGCCCTGCAAAGGTGGCAGCACCGGTGGATAGCCACTTATCATGCCTTGAAGGACACAACAAATTTCAAACATGCATCAATAACATGCAATATGATCTACACAGTAAGACATGCACTATCCACAACAGAAAAAAAAAGCACCTTTAGTAGAGCAAGACGCTACTACAATTAGTATCTTGCAAAAAATAGCAAACATTCAAAACAAAAAGTTACAAATATGAAACACAATATTCCTGATGAATTAGTATTTAGTGTTTTTGTGTGTTTCTGATGGGGCGATTGATGCTGAATATTCAGTTAACACAAGGAATCAATTCAGCCACAATTCAATGTTACTAACGCAAGCACTTTTAACGCAGCTTAAAGCTCTGCCATCTGCATACAGATTACAAACACAACACTATCTACACAAGCTTCACGTACAGCCCTGCTGCATGGTCTAGCTCAGAGACCAAACCCAGCTGGAACAAAAAAAGAAAACCTACAAGTGTTTTCTGCAGTGCATATGCAACATTAACACACAAAGGCCCTAAATTATTTGCACACTTAAAAAGTAACAGCAGTGACAAGGGTGATTTTTATCAAACCACCTGCAGCATGAAGCTGACAGCACTGGATGTGCTGGGCTGCAGTGTCTTACACTCACAGCCCCAGACTGAAGTAAAAGGACTTACAGGGAGCCCCTGAAGTCCCTCACTTTCACTGACAGTGATTTCAAGGTGTCTTTACAGGAAAATCAATGACATGACGAAGACGGTATTGTGCTGCTGCTCAGCGCTCTAGTTCTCTGCATGTGAGAAAGACAACAAAGAGCTTATCCTGGTTTCAGCTCAGGTTTGCTGCTATCCATGAGGTGAACCTACACAATACAACTGCAGTCATTAGGTCTTGGAATATAATTTGCTTGTCCCTTGCTTGTTTTCTAAGCTTTTAAATTTAAATGGGTGTATTGTCAGGTAATCAAGGAAAGAGGTTAAAAGGACAATGAGAAGATGAGAGAGGACAGAGGGAGTCCAGAGAGATGAGGCAAGTTTAGAAATGCAAAATTGCTGAGGATTCTATGGTCTGTTCCAAGACACCACCTCTCGAGTCTTTGCCACACTCCCAGTAACTAATAAAAGAAACTTTCAGAACAGGGATTTCTGGAATGAGACTGGCCAAAAACTCAAGCCAACTCTGAAAGAAAAAAGCTGTCACCATCTCAGGACTGAAACAGAATAAGCAGCTACAAAATACAAACTAGAATATTTCGTTTCTCTAGGAAGAGTTACAAAGGTGAGAAACCTGAAATTCCTAAAGCTTTTCTCATTCTTTGCTCCATGTAAAGAACCGAACTCTCTTAAACTTTCATTTTGCACAGGACACCTAGACTGACGCTCATTAAAGATATCTTAGGTACCAGTTTCAAGTAGCTTAAAGCTCATCTGTACCTCTTCATGACCAAAATAAAATCCACATTTCTAACGGAAAAAGTAATAGAAGAAAAATAAAAGCATCCCTGGAACAAAGGGTTTGCACTGTGGCTATTGTCTGCTATTTCCAGTGCACCCCACACTACAATCACCCCATTTAGAGACACTTCTGAAGCTTTCAAACAACCAAAAGACCTCCAACAAAACAAACTCCTATCTATCCATCAGGAAAGCTCATCCGTATGTTTACAGATAAAATACTCATTCAGCTGGCGCTGTTAACGGAGCTGTCATCAAATCTCCACCAGGAAAAGTTCCTAAGAGCAGCTGTTTTCATACCGCCTGCATGAATTACCACTTTGATTTTTAACTAGTACACACGGGCAAGTGATTTCCAGTGCTTTCAAATTACTCCCCTCCTATTTTTTACTGTAACGATGTAAGATTAAATACACTTTTTTCAGTTTACAAGAAACTAGAGTGCTGCATGCTAAGAGAGATGCATCAGGTTTCTTGGACCCGTGGGTCAAGAAGAAGTTATGTGAACTTCTATGATGGAGTTCCCTGAACTAGAGAAAAGCAATCAAATGATGGAGCATGTGAAAGAGATCTCAACAGAATTAGATACTTCTAAGTAAGACTTGTGGCAGAAACCAAAGGATGGAAGACTGTTTTTCAAATGGGGCACAAAATAGCAAGAGTTTAAGAAGATCCACCTGATCATCTACTACAAGAAAATGAAGATACTTGAATGTCCAGCCACTTGAATAAGATGATGGTCTTAAATCCAAGTTTGCTTTCAAGGAGGCTGCAACAGGAAGCTGGTATGTGGGGTTTGCAGAAAGCATGTTTTTGGAGAAGTTTAAGGAAGTGTTTATGTAAGTCTTACTGCCCATCAACATCTACCTCCAAAAACTGGAAAAGTGCCAAATGCCAAAAAAAACAAGAACACACAACCACAAGAGGATGACACTTCTACATACTCTAGACTGGTGCAGGTGACTGACAAAAGAGATCAGCACTGGAGGAGAACTCTTTTTTTTTTTCCCCTCCTTTTTCCTAGCATCTGCACAGAGAAGTGTACACGTTCACAAACACACATCAACTGCCAACAGTTCAGAGGAAAATTATGGAGAGCAAAGTGAAAAAATCCCAAAGCAAAAGCAAAATACAACTTGCCATAGACATCTACTTTGAAATCTGGAGACCACACACCAAATGAGGAATGTGCCTTCAGTTTAGACATCCATGCAGCCAATTTACTGAACATGGTGGAAAATGCTTCAGGCTGTCAGCAATAAATATAGCCACAGCCTGTAAGACAGGGAAACAGTAAGGAGAAAAAAAAAAAGGAAGAAAAATGACAAAAGAATAAATGGAATAATTGGAATGCCTTAAAGGAATGCCTAAAAAGTTCCCAAAACTTCTCCAAATACTAATATTTACTCACTCAGCCCTATTTTGACCTTGACTGAAGCAATCTATTTTCCTTATAAATGAGAGATGAAAAACAACCTATCAGGTCATATGGAATTCATTTGCTCACTGATGTATGGCTGGTTCCCACGTAAGAGTCTCCAGTGAACTACACTGGCTTCAGATCTGATGCCAAAAATACTTAATACAAGGATACTCAAGTTAAATTACACCTTGTAACAAGCACCACACTCAGCTGCAGGGACTTCGCCAAAGAGTTCTCCAAAGTCAGTTCTGTTCTGGAAAAATCACCTGACAAACCCAGCAATGCTGGCATTTAATATTTGTTTCTGTAGTGGCTCTAGATCCTAGTCTGCTCTGCTTAGCACTAATTAGAAATCCTAATCTCATCTAGATTTCTAATTAGAGATCCAGAAATGCAGATTTCTAATTAGATTTAGATTTCTAATTAGAAATTTCTAATCTAATTAGCAATCCTAATCTAATTAGAAATCCTGTATCTCTTGCTTGGATTTAAAATCTGGTCTGGATTCTCACTGCCTCGCACCTTCCTGAGAGTAAAAACACAGCAATTTGACTCCAACTTTACCGCTTCCACTGATGCCATATGCACCAAAAAGAGTATTTAGCTCTCTCCCTTCCTGCACAGCGCAGGGCTAAACATGAACTCAGCAAAGTGAACAAACATGACTGCACACAAACAGAACACAGCTACTGCATGAGGAGGACCCTTTCCCTTGCACTTTCAACAGACTACTGACTGCTGGAGCAAGTAACGTGGGGCTACCAGGCTACCACTGTAGTTACATCTGTTCATTATGAAGAAAGACTGAAGAGGTTGAACTTTTTCTTCTGTAAGGACAAAGTGACCCAAGAGAGTGTTCAGAGTTATGAAGGGGGTTGATATAGTGGATGAGGAAAAAATGGTCATATCTCCTACTTTTTACCTGCAACAGGTGTCAACTGCTGATTGAGCATTCCCATTGGTGTTGGTGGCGGCACCACCCCCACAAGAGCCCCGACAGGAGTGCCTGCCCGGGGGGAGGAATTCTGCTGCTGTGCTGCTCGCTCTCTCTCCTGCTGCTCAGCAACTTTAGCTGCCCGCTCTGTAAAAGTATTTTAGATTTTCAGTTCTGTTTTGTAACCCAGAATTTCAAAATATTATCTGTTCATTAAAAAAGGACTAGTCAAACACTGGCATAGTTTAGTCAAATATCAAATAGAACAGATGAATCTTTTCATACAGCATATGATTTGATTTCATGTGGCTGCAGCTAAGACTTTTTAGAGAACCTTTTTTTTTCCATGAAAAATATTCCACAAAGTTTTATCTTTCTAAAAATATTAAAATAAAGAATAACATAAAAAAATTTAAAAGTCAAAGAACAAATTTGATAATAACACCAGTGTTACCAACATGAAGCAGCAGTTCAGCACTAAGCTCAGTCTGCACTAGGGAAACATGGCAAAACAGTCCCTCTTTTGCCACCACTGCTTCAGCTGAACCAGCTGCAGCAAAGGCCAGCAGCTCTCACTCAGATCTGCTACCAGCTGCTGCAGGAATTGTAGGCATCATGTTTACCAGACATGCCCTGAACTAAGATGCAAACAGCAGACAGTAGTGTCAGCCAGGGGCCAGTTTATTCATGGGGTCCCCACGTACTTTACTGCTGATGCAGATAAAAAGCAATGACAAAGTTAGGAAGGATTTGCCAAGCTTCCCTAGTGTAGCTAGGTTCTTAGTGTTTGGAACATAACAAGCAGCAGTTTGATGGACCAAAAATATTTTTCTGTGTCTCTTTCTGTTATTTGCCCCATTTGGTCCCCTTTGAGCTAATTTTGTTTGTTTTGCTGAAGATGTCTAACTCACATTGTGCTGCTCACTGGAGATCATGTGTGTCCTTTGTACGATGAATCTGGTCATTATCTCAATCAAGTTTCTCACTGTGACTGCAAGAACAAAAGATCTACTGCAGGAGAATCTGACCAGAGGACAATTTTATATTAAGGAAAGGGCAAAGGGTCATGGGGAGAGAAAATAAAAAAAAAAAAAACAACCAAAATCCAAGCAAACAAAAAAGGAGATACACTGAATGCCCACTCAAGGTGCTTTGGGGACATGCAAGCTGCTGATTACTGTACTCTGAACCTTGTCTCTGACTGATGCAATGAAGAACAACAAAGAATAAATCAATGTAGCATACATCTCCAGCAAACCTTAGTAACACTGAATGCAGGGCTGCAAGTTCACTTGCAGTTGGTGGAAGATGAAAACTGCCACTAAAATACCAATCTAGGGCCTCTGTCAAATGAAGGCTAAGAAGCTCACCAAGGAGGTTTAAGTCATGCATCACGCCAGTGTTACTCATTTTCTCTAGGATATGACTTCAAGCATCTATCACCTGTTTCTGCAGCTCCTAGCACTGCTTCTATGCACTGAAAGACCAGTTTCATTTCCAAAGGCACCTCCTTCGTTTCACTTTATCACTTCAGGAAGAGATGACGACGCACAGACACTCCAAATTTTTGTACAGGCAACTTATATATGATTGAGCACAAAACACACAAGACATGTAGAGTAGATGCAGAAGAAAAATGAGATAATTCTCTTTCGAGCAGAGCAAATATTTGGGAGAGACATGAAGCAACTCTTCAGCATCTCACGTAGTTTTGGCTGGCTAAAAAAGTGGTCAGACAAAAGCAAATGTTCTGGAAACACTCCCAATGAACGAGAAATTACTGTTAAGCATTCAGCTTCACCAGACTTTAGAGTGCTGTGCTTTGAAGAAGGACATAGGACACTACTTGAGTTTGACTTAGCCTCTATTCACACTGTGAATGCCACGGAATTGAGAGATGAAACACTGCCAAAGGGAGCTGCAGCACGTGTACCTTAATACTTCAATACTAAATCAGAATCATTTAGGCCAGGACTTTAGACCATTTAAACAAAATTTCCACTACATCTCAAGAGGCAGGAAGAGACCTTCTGCTTTGAACAGAGCTTCTCCTTAACACAGGCCTTTACCTCAATCCCATACATTATTCTGTTTTACTCTGGCGAGTTTTCACAGTGCAATTAGGCATGCAAGCATTTCCAGTGCAGCCTGTTCTTTGCTCAACTACTGCTAAAACCCCCTATTATTCCCAAATAAAAATTTCAGTGGGCTAAAATAGATCTAAAACGCAAACTACTTTTCACCAGGACATGGAAAGACATTTTTCCAGTGAGGTATCAAACCACGCCTGCTCCCTGCTACACGTCCACACTAGAGAACACATGAATTTTGTCTCATCAGTGGAAGAGGAGTTTCTCTCCTTTCACACATGATAAGCAAACACAGTCTGGATGCTTTGTAACCCCATCCTAGCCTCTCAAGATCAAATAAAAATAAGTCTGGTTCTAGGGAGACATGAAGCCAGAGAAAAATGCAGCCCAAACCCCAAAGTGTTGGAAAATTTTGATAAAGAGGATCAGAATGGAAACTATCATTAACACAGTGGAGAGACACTGCTGCTCCCATGAGGTTACAGCTGTGTCTTTCTGCAGAAGTGCAAGATGTGGAGCTGCCCTAAGCTAGGAAGTGATGATTTGTTAGCCATCCTGCTGCTTAAGAATTAGCCTGTAAGGAAGACTGTCAATAAATAGAAACCATCTGTGCACCTCAAGCATGTAAAAGTAAACCACACAGTACTTTCACAAAGAGAGAGCATTGCCATTTCCCTTCACAGCATTCACAATGAAAACCTGCACCCTCCAGAACTGCGGAGATATTACTGTGAATCCAGGAAGGACTGACGTGGCCAAGAGTGGGAAGTGATTGTGTACAAACTTCTAGTTTGAAGATCAAAGCTGCCTTTAAGTTATGAGCACCTTTTCAGGGCGCTGAAAATTTCCTACCCAAAGCAGCATTTTCTTTCACTAAAATTGCAGCAGTTGTTAAAAAAAAGGAAGTTTTTTTTATATTGGAAGTGTTGACACATTATCAACTAGAGTGACAGCTATGGATGTTAAAGCAATGGATTTTTGTTTGGGTAAAGGCTTACTGTTAAGGATCAGGTGCATTTTATTTTAATCAAATAAAGCTGAAACACAATGACTGATATCAGAAGGGAGAGAGATGGAGGGGGAGAGGAAGGTGTGGGAAAGAGATGAGGAGAAAGAGAAATGAAGAGGGTTAAAGAGACAGCGAGAGAGAGAGGTCCAAAGTACTTCGTGCCTATGAAATATTCAAGGTTTACTTCAGGATATGAATGAAATCTGTCAACAAAGTCAGCTACAACAGTTGATTAATTCTGAGATTGAATAATAGGTCACATTTACAGTACCATAACAGATTCCGCTTGGTTTTAATCTAGCAAACCTTTTAGGACTCTAAGTAATGTTAACCAATTCATGCTTTGCTGTAAACCTTCTTACCTGCTGCTACAGATCTGAGGAGCTTCTTGTCCAAAATTTTCCCCAGTCTTCCTTTAAGGAAACTCTCACAAACCATTTTCCCAACTGACTTCCAGCCCAGGGGTCTCATGCCCTTTTAATTGTTCTTCTAGTTATTTGCAGCAAAGACATCTAAATCTTCAGTTCTGCACTATGAAACTTAAACACCTTCTTTGCTCCTCTTCAGTCATCTCTTAACACCAACTTCTCTTTAAGTACATTCAGACCACAAACACAAATATCTTTGTTTATTAAACCTGTTATCTGTATAAGAGCAACGAATGCATTGAGAAAGGAAAAAAAAAAGGCAGAAAAGAATTTAGGATCTGAGTTTTTATTTACCTTCATATTCTGCTTTCTTTGTTGCTTCCAAGTTTCTCCATTCAGTTCCTACAAGCCTGCTGAGCTCTCCAAAGGAGTAGTCTGGGTGCTGAGCTTTAATCACAGCCCTCATCTCGCTGCTAAATAAGATGTACCCACTCATGTTGATCTTCCTCTTTGATCCCTCTTTCTTGGTGCTGCCCTTAACAGACTTGGGAGCGGACTGTGAGAAAAAGCAGTTATGACCACAAGTGTAGAAAAGAGAAGCTTCTCAACATATAAAACTCAAAACTGTAAGAAAAGGCATTTCTCTTGAACATAAGTGCATAAGACCATCCAGTCTCAGAGCTGCTAAGGAGAGATTGCATCTACTGATGCATGACAGGAGCATACACACACACTTATGAAAAGCCCACAGGCTAAAAAAGGAAGAAAGTCACGGTATGTTCTTGTACTTTTCCACCCTTCCTCACATAATGCTACCTTAGAGGCTTCAAAAACTTATGAGTATGACAATACACAATGTTCACTATTAGCTACAATCATTCCAAACTGAACAAGACTAAGAGAGGATGAGTAGCAAATAAGTGACTATATGGAAGGCCAGAAGACAGCAATTGTGCTGTGTCACAGATTTCACCTGTTAGGCTGCTCAGAAACACTGCCAACACAAGTTGATTGAAACATTTTATTTGTCATTGCCCATTGTAGGGAAACCCTTCCACATTTTCTCCTTGGCCTTTACTGCCCCTGCCCTCCCTGGCTCCATCTTCTACTCCTCCAGTCCCTAAGTACTGTTTTGCCTGCCAGAGTTTTCTTTCTCTCTAGTGTTCACCTTTCATTATGTAGACAATCATTTCTCCCCCCAAAACCCAAGGCTCAGTTTTGATGAACACTTTTTACCTGTACCACAGGTTCACACCACATTTGTGTGTTGATGGATAACAAATTTCTGCTTCCTTGTTTTACCCATGGTGGGTGCTCCTGTTGAGAGCTTCTTGATGTTTCCAGCCACCAAAAATATTAGCTGATTTTTGACAACCACTGAGATAACACAGTCGGAATCCCCTTTCTGAAGGCTCCTTCCACCTATATTTGCCACAGTAAGGCCCACAAATGTATTATCATACCACAAAAACCTCCAGAAGTCCTTCTCACATCCCAAATAATAAAAATTCCCCACATTTTAAAAAGTGTAATTGTTCCCAAATACCCAGTGGGGAAAAAAGGATATAAAAATGTATGCAACTGTTTTTATCATTTCATGGCCTGAAATTCTGGCCATGTTACTACCTTCTGCTTGCCACTCTGAACCCACAATTTAATGCTCTTCTCTAAGCTAAAACAAAGCTTCAACAACAGGAAGATGCTCAAAAAGTCTTGCTCATCAGTTAAAGCCAGGCTCTGGGTAAACTGAAGATTGGAATAACATACAAGTATGCCTCGCTGTAGTAACTTTCAGACTGCAATCCACTCTTAATACTTTCATTGCAAACCTAAAGACAACACTTGTCTTTTTAAGAGGAAGACTTCTAAGTTAATCTCTAAGATGGAGGAAATGAAGAAAGCTCCATGCAGATTGTGGGATGATGCCCAGGGCACAAACAACTCGTACTGTCTTCTCAGGAAAGCCCACGTTGGCAATCAGACTTGTCAACTCAGAAACAGGAAGATCTGTGGATATATTGGCCTCTTACACATCTGTTTTCAGATAGTTACAAGATGATCATCTTGGTTTGCTTTCAGTGTTTGCCAAAGTTTTCAATAACAGTTACCTCCTGTAAAAGCCTACCTCTCAGTCTGGAAAGGCATAGAAGCTCCTGAGAAACGGTAAGAAGTCTTAATTTGATTCTTGGTTTTTTTTTTATGTCTCTGACAGCCTTGTTTAAATTCATTTTTTTCCCCACATTTGAGACAGATAAACACATATTAGGTTTCAGATGTGTTAAGAGAAGAAATGAACCAGGACTCCTGTTATGCCTTTTCTCTGCCATATTGCTACGGTAAAAAAGGAGGTAGCACATCTCTTCCTTTCCTAAGTTCAATTTGATTCAAAGTAAACTGTAGCAGCAGAGTATCATCCACCTATTTGTCAAGCCCCACAATATCACATATTCACTTGTCTTGATTCCTTTATCTTAGGTGCAGTAAGACCATTTTTGTGATCAGGAGAAAAAAAAAAGGTTTAAAACTTCTGGAGTTTAACAGCTGTTGAAGAAAATTCCATACATTTAAGACATCGGGAAGCAAACACAGGTCTTTTACCTAGGAGCTTTTTTCAGAAAGACACTTTTCACTTGGGACACAAACAGAACAGAGTACCTGGAGAATAAAGTTTATGCTGTATGTTAGTTCTCTCTCCACCAGAGTTAAGCTATGCTGTGAATACTAGCTCAGACTCAACTCTTTTCCAATCAGTAATGTGAGGAATCTGCCAGGACACTTGAATATCATCATTCACATCTTAGCATGTATTGTTATTGATCCTTTTAAGCTGTACTTATTTGTTGGGTTTTGGTTTGGTTTTGTTGGCTTTTTTTGTAGGTGTGGGGGGGGTTGATTGGAGGTTTTTGGTGGTGGTGTTTTTTTGGGGTTTTGTTTGCTTGTTTTTCCACTTCAAGTTTTAAATTTCAGAGTTCATATCTATCTAAAGGTAACACACATGTGTTGGACATATCCACTAAGCCTAAGCTCTTATCAGCTACTCAGAAAGCTTTGCAAGATGCCCACATTTCAAATAATTAAAGAAAAAAAACACCACACAAACCAAACAATACAGAAAAACAAAACAAACACACAACCAAAATAGCCCCAGCAAAACAAAACCCCAACAACTTTGAACTTGACTTTTTAAAGATAGTATATATTAGTATTCAATCAAAACTTCTCAGGGGAATCTGAACAGAACACAGAAAGCAAAAAGAGATCTAAGGACAGTGAATGCTGCAGAAGGCAGTTTGAGAACATCTTTGATGTCTGATGATCCCTACTAAACTGTTTTTGGAAGCTGCCATGCTTAACAATGGGAATATTTTGATTTATTTATGTTACCTTCCCTTTCCCAAAGCATTACATTAGTTGGTTAATGCTGGTAACATGCTTTCTGTTTGTAACACTCTGCAAGATTTTTTCATGCTACTTATGCAAGCTGACACCTTAAAACAAGAGCAGCGAAACAAACGCAGTTGGTGGTCTGCCTGTGGCAGAAATCACCACACCAGGATAAAGTTTTCCATTTCATCAGCTCTCTTTCATGACATCCAAGTACAGTTATTTCTATGCAGAGGTCACATCCTTGCTTCAACTACCAATGAGGATGTCACTTCACCATAAATGCAATGCAGCAGAAATCCATCTTGCTGGTTTCAAAAGTGTCTGAAGCTCCCTCCTGTTCTCAGCAGGTCATTCCCATTGCCTCTTTAATGCTGACATTAGCTTGGATGTGGCAATGCAATCAGACAGATAAAGGGTGTCATCCAATTGCAAGACAACTTTTTTAGGCTAGGTTAATTTCCACTGAAGCAGTTCCTCACCCTGCTTCAATGCTCAGTTACATAAGGACCAGGGCTTGTGTAAGAAACACAGCAAGGGAGGGAAGGGGATCCAAAGTCCCTATTTAAACAGCAGCAGTGACTAATGCTGCATTCAGACAGCACAGAACCACACACAATTCCTCTTTTACTTCCTATCCATTTATCAAGCAGGTTAATACTAAAGCTTCTAGGACATCAAGTTCTTCTGATTTTCAACAAGTTGTTACTTCCAAGGAAGAATGGTAACTCAGGACTAAAGAACTGATTTCTTTTTCCTTTGAGGATGATGTACAGCATTTTCCGTAACTGTATCAAAACTCTAACACCCAAAATGTGTAACAAGCTGTAACAAAGCCTCCTTGCAGTGAAAAATGTCACTACAGGCCCCAAAGACAAACTCTAACACCCAAAATGCCATCTTTTTTCTAAATTTAAGGAAAAGCTTAAAAATAGGTGTTAGGCAAAATGAGAACGGCAATTAAACCTTCACATTCCAACTTTGTATGCAATATAATGACTTGATCTTCCCGAAGAGGTACCATGGAAAACTTATTAATAAGAACTAATGTTAACATACAATACAAAAGTGTTCTCCAGATTTTCCTCCAGTGATTGATTTCCTTTAAAAATATTTTAATAGACTTCAATATTACAACCTGGATATCGTATTAGAGCATACTGCCAAAACCGTAGTGTAATTTATTCCACAGACCTGTAAACTGAAGTTTGTCTCTTCTGTGTATATGACAAAATGTTACTGGCTGTTAGTTTATTTGGGTTGGGGAAAAAATGTAAAATATCAAGGTTTAAAGATTTCTCAAGGAAGATTCTTACCTGTGGTGGAGTGTAAGGCATTATATCCAAATCACTAGCTAACGGGGTCTGAAGCTGAGGCAGAGAAGGTGTTTCTGTCATATCACCTTCCTCTTCTCCCATCTCTTCCATGTCCTCATCACCTCCTTCCAACTCAGCAAATTTTGCTTCAAGCTGCTGAATCTTCTTTTCCAGTAGTGGAGATGGTTCCTTCTGAGGAACTATGGGTTTTCTGCACAGTGGAGGAAGAAGACAAAAAGCAAATGAGAATACACTCATAAATGAGAAAAGACCAACTTTGCTTCCTTTATCCCCGAGCAGCATGGAAACAACACTGACACAGGATGTGCCTGTGCTTCCTTTCAGAACACTGAGCAGAAATCATTCAGTGGCTATGGCCAGTGGTGCATCTGCAGCCACTTGTTTGAAGGATCACTTTGAAAAAAAAGGGTTTTATGAGTTACAAGGGAATCCTCCTGTAACTCAGCCTGCAAATACTTCACTTCTGTAGCAGAAGGCAGTTAACACCACATTTCCTTAGATTTTACATTTTCCTCAGTATTTTAATTAATATCAATGTTCAGGGACCGGAAAACTGTTACCTACAATGGAGATTGTAACAAATATCAAAATTCACTGATCTGGCCAAGTAACAACTTTTCCTGACATCAGAAGGAAAGCAACCATTGGTGTCAAAACCACAAAAAGACTGATGTCACTTGTATTTTGACTAACCACACTTTTGGAAAGAAGTCCATCTTCTACAGCTAGGTCTTTTAAATGTGCACTGTGTCTGGCTGGGAGGAAGTTAATTTTCTGCACATTAGCCCCTGTGGTGCCGCGTTTCAGATCTGTGGCCTAACAGTGTTGATTATACATGGATGTAGTTACTGCTGAACTGTGCTGGCACACGGCTAAGGTAGTTTTCTTGCTCTCCACCCTCAGCAAGCAGGCTGAGGATGGGCAATAAATTGAGAGGGCAGACAACCAGAGCAGGTAGGCTAAACTGACTCAAGGGCTATTCCACACCATGACAGTGTGGTCAGCACTACAGGGAAAAGGAGGAGGAGGAGAGGGCACTAGAGGTTATGGCAGCTGTCTTTCCAGGTAACCATGCTGAGGGCTTGCTTTCCAGGATACGAACAGACATCTGCCTGCCCATGGGAAGTAGTGAAGAGATGTTTTATTTTGCTGCATACACAGCTTTGTTTCAATTACTCAACTGCCTTTATCTTGACCCAGGAGTTTTTACCTAAAATAGTATATTTCGTCATCTACAACTTTTGCAGAGAGTGAAAACCTCTTCAGCCCTTTAAACTTCTTCATTTGTTTGTCACTTTCATTGTAGCGGCTCTCACAAAGGAAAACATCATTTTCAGAGATTTCTGTTGGTCTGCAGGAGAGGAAGTCTTTGAAGGACAGAACCACACACTTCCCTGCAGAAATGAAAGAGGTGCATAAGAAGGCAGCCACACTTGCAGACATTTTACAAGAAATGTGGGAAGTTAAAGGGAATCTGTAAGATTCCCAGTATTGGTGCAACTACACATACACACCCTCCAGCTGATAGCCCTATGACATATCACCACTCACAAGAAACCTACGTGCAACTTAATGCACCTTTGGGACATTTGTAAAGGAGAAAACCTGCAAAATAATAAAAGCTCACAATCCCTAGTCAGTTAACAGCTACAATGCACAGCATTGTAAGTACGTAACACAGTCATCATCTCACACAGCAAAGCAAATTCCAACCTCCTTTTGGAGCAACTCTTCAGGTAACATATACCAGAATAGTGATTTCTGCTCTCTGGCTGCAGACAATGTTCACTTTGATGTTACACGTGTAATTCCCTCACTGTAACAAAGCTTCCTTGCAGTGAAAAATGTCACTACAGGCCCCAAAGACAAGGATTAGAAATGGACTCAGTATGGAAAAGACATACTTGGAATCAAGCCTACATATTGCTACACAACACTTCAGATTGTATAGGCAAAGAGAAGGAGCGGTTGCTGGACTGCAAGTTGTCAGCAATTACCCAAAATGCAAGTCATTGGGCAGGTCTCCTCCAAGTTACTCAAAAACACTTCCTTCTTGTAGAACATTTTTGTCGGTTCATGCTCAGTTTCTTCAGGATGTATAAAGATTGGACCAAAGAAATACGCAGCTCCATCTCGTACCCACATCTTCTCAATCCTGCAAAGAAAAATCAAATCACTGACATAAATGGAAGGCCACTCCTCCTACATGAGACAGCTGGACACACCATTGTGCACTGTCAATGAAAAATGACTGTATCAACTTTTTATTAGGTGGCTAAACCTCTACTTCAACCTAGTAAGAGCTTGTAACATTTAGCTTCATTCAGAAGAATTTTTTTTCCCCACAATCTTTAATACTTTTTGTAACAAGCCCATCACTCATCCAAGTCATCTTTATAGACACAAATAGCAAGTAAAGAAGTTGCACCCACCTTCCTACTCGAGGTCGCACTAACCCATGTGACTTTATGAAGACACAATCCCCAACCTTAAGCCACATATCATTGTAGCAGAGCTGTTCAAAGTAATGGCAACCAGGCTCTCCATTGGACATTTCTACTGGGACATCTTCTTTCTCCTGCAGAAGAATATCCAGTTAGAAACTTGCAGAAAAAAAAAAAAAGAAAGTTAAACCCATCAATACAGATGCCAGGTGCAAGTAAAAAACTTGACTCTATCTTTACGTTACAGGTAAAAGCTAAACAGATCTGTACATGTGCAAGTGAGTGGTCTTGAAATTTAGAAATGAAATAGCAAACCTAAAGATCCTCTCCATGGATGTTACAAACTTTCTCATTTCACAAAGCTGTAATTTTGCCAGAACAGTAATTTACAGGTTCTTCTTCTTGCTCTTCTACTGCTTCAAAGTTAACTAAGCCTAGCCAAGCATTGACAGCTTATTTTGGCTTGTTTTAAAGCATACCAACATGCTTTAGAGGCAAGAACTGAGTATATGGGCAAGTTTAAACACACAGGAAGTTAGTGGCTTGGTTCTGATGTATAATATGAACACTCCACATACTGCCTGCAAATGTATAGCATCTGCCCTATCTAATTTCTTGCTTTCTAATCAAAACTCAGGTTGTGCTTCATTTGACTTGCCACTCTAGGACTTTGAAAAACACAGGCTATCTCCAAGATGGGGGAGGAAAACACCCTTTAAGTCTCTTGGTAGAAATAATTCTTTTGTTATGATGTGAAGAAGTAGAGCAATTATACTAAGTTTCTGATTAAAGCCACCAAGGAACATGCTGGGTAGTCAGTTCTGAGGTTTTGTTAGAGAACTCATTGTAAACATAGATCTATTTTATGGTGTTCATTTCTTACGGTTCTAAATTTATTTTAGATAAAGTTAATTCAATTTTACTGAATATATTTAGGTAAAATGTGTTGCTTTTCTTTTTCTAAATACAATAAGATAAACCATTTTACTCATTACATCAGACAGAAATCTTCTTAAACATTTTGGCAATGAAGTGCTGTCAATCGTAAGCAACAAACAACAAAATACTAAGTATTGCTTACTGCTGCCTGGCTACTATTTTACTGAGATACTACACAACAAAGCATTTCAACACTGCCATGAACTAAAATGAGAGTCGTAGCTCTACTGATTCTTTAGGCTTAAAGCAAGCATTAAAGTGCAATCTTCTTTCTTGAAGTGGTAAAAAATCCCACCAAAACACAACTCCTTCTTAGGATCACAAGAAAGCATTTACAGAATGCAGCAGGTCTGTGCAGAGTTTGATTTTGGTTTGGTCTATTAATAATCTATTTACAAATGTGTACAATACAATTTATAATGGAAGCATTGTTTATTTATATTCTACTGTGTCATGAGGGCTCTTATTTTGTCATTTGTTTAAAACTCAAACCATGTTCTACTTGTTACCTTACATTACCTTTTCAAGATGAAGGATGCTTTCCCCCACCTTACTATCCTCCAATGTTTCAGCGTGTTTCTCCTCCTCTATTTTGTCTGTATTAGCAAACACAGAAGCAACACGGACCACAGGCAGGGGCACGTCTCGTGGTACAAATCTCACAGAGCTCACAGGCATAGTCCACAGTTTAATCTTTTTAAAAGACTTTGTCTTGGCAGAATAACGTGACTCACAGACATAGACATCCTCATCTCTGAAGTTTTCAGGACACAATTTAAAATATTCCTGCAATAAGTAAATAAACAAACAGTCAGCAACACATACACACATCCTCCACACACAGTGAACTCCCCCTCATAGATCCTGGAGTTTTCCTATGTTTCTATTAGAAACACTTTTAGACTAATGAAGCCTTTCTACTAAGTTCAAGTTTAAAATCCAAGTTATATTAAAAATTAAAAGCAAACTGCAAGAAATCCCATCCTTAGAGGAGCTGAATTCAGTACAGGCTGTCACATGAGAGAAGTTAGGTTTTGTCTGTTTACCAAAATGGTGCATTAGAAAGTCTGAGATCTGCAGCTTAATATCACCTTTACATTTCTGAGCTTTGACTTGGAAAGAGAACATAATCACCAACTGGGAGCAGGAGTTAACTCCATGCCCTTTGGTATGTGACCCTCACACCCATTCACGTATCAGCCGCTGTAGTGCTTTATTCCATGCAAACCCACTACCTAAGAAAAAACCTGAGTCAGGTATGCTGCAAACAAGCCAAAAACCCTCAGCACAAGGATGATGTGGAACCAAACTTGAGACAGAAATGGAAGACTTAATTCTCCTACTAAGCCATCCCAGACTCCCTCTATACCTAATCTAAATCTGCATGCTTATATGGGAACCTTTACCTACAATTTCTCTGCTACATGTTCTGAAAAATATGTTAGCTGATTAACTATTGACCACACAATTCCACAAATCAGCCAACACCAAGAAGCACCATCACTTGGGTGAACTACATGACTCATGAAGTGAAGAATACAAACAGTACTTTTATTTATTAGTAGAACGTCTATGAGCCCAAGAAAATAGCACAGAAGGTAGTATTTGTTTGCAAATAGTCTGAATAGTTTCTCACCTTAACAAACATGACCACACATTTGCCTAAAATTTTGTTAACAGGAACTTTATTGTAGTAGTCACTTTTAAAAACCTCTTTCTCCAAGAATTTTCGTGTTGCAAGATGAAATGTTTCATTAGGTCGATAAAACCAACAGCCATAGAGCCATTTCTCTCCTTAAAAAAAAACAAACAGAGAAGAAAAAAAGTTACATCTTTTCTAGTGCATGAGCAAAATTAGGTTGCTTTAAAAGTCTGCCCATTGTTCTTTCCCCAGTAGAATCTGACCCCTCAAAATAAAGGAAGAATGAGTTCGTATGCATAAATCTTGATTTTCAGGCCTTGAAATGGCATGAAATTCAACACAACAATAACCAGATTATTTGAAGAATTGCTTCTTCTGTATTATGCTGTGACAAATGCAAGCTGCTAGCAATGATTTATAATGAAGTTACAACAATGAACTATTTTTCTACATCAAAGAATATCTGTAAACTGAATCGGAATAAAAAGTTATATTCGCTTTTTCCATCATAAACAAATGAACACTTTAAGAAACATTCAACTGGCCAATGATCCCTTTGCTCAAACACACTGCATCCAACTGAGTAAGCAGGACAGGCTACTAAGGAGAATGCCCTTGATCTTGGCCACTAATGCCACTCCTACAGTCCTTGCATTAGGGATGTTAAAGAGCTATTCTCTTTATCTGGCTATTATTTGCTGGTTATTCCCTTTACTATTTGGTTTAGGCCTGTTTTACATGGACTTATCTCAGTCATTTTTGAACCTGCTGATGTTATGTGCTTCCACAAGCTGCTGGAGAAGCCAGGAGGTTCACAACCCACTGTATTAAACAGATAAACAATTTCATGTGTTTTAATCTGATTCATCAATCAGCGTCCTCCAACTCTAGTACTGCTGGATTTGTTAAACACTATTTCTGCATTCAGTTTATCTACCCAATTCCATGATTTTGCAAACCTTAATTATAACCTGCCTTGCATTTCTTCACTCTAATTTTAAGAGTCATGGTCTTTTTAATCTGTCCTTATAATACATCCATTCCATCTACTTAAAGTAATAAAAAAGCTAAAATGGTTAACTCCACTATAGCCCACTGTAGTTCTCATCAACTGTAGCCTCCACAATTGCTGAGGGTACACCATGCTTATTTGATATTCCTGTCATATCTCTAGCCTTCCTGACACTTAAAGACAAGTACCTGCTGCAAACATAAGGCATCACTGGCGAAGAAAAAACAGAACAGTGTTTGTAATGATTGTGAAATTTAATACAGTCAAGTTCTGAAATCGAGCTGTTCTGTGGCACTTTTGCACTTAAAACATGTGCACCTTTGGTTCAGATTTCTCAGCACAGGGAAAAACAAAAAATCTGTTCTTCTGTCCCCAAACTACAAGGGCCCCATCCCACTTAGAAGAGCCAGTTCTCTGGGATGCTTACAACTACGTGGGTTGGTAGAGATGAACGACAAAAAGGCATGGGATCTAAGAACCTTCTATTTGTAATGTTCTTTGGTACAAAGCAACTCAGAAACATGAAAAATATTCAGCAGTCCACACATACTTCTGCAACTAAAATGAGTAACATCTACGCAGAAGGAGCTCCAATTGGAAGATTAAACAGTAATAAGAAGTTTCACCATGTTGTTTTCTTACAGCAGACACATCCTTACCAGCTGAATCTTCCCACAGCCTCTCAATACAGACTATGTGAGGCTGTAAATTGGCTTCAGCAGGCTCCACATATACATAATCTCCTACATGGTACATGCTGTTCCTGAAGCTGCAGTCCTGGCTGTAGGTTCGGTGCAAGCTTGACAGCCCAGCAGATCCAGAAGAATCTTCACTCTTTTCAGCTTCTTGTTTCAAGGAGGAAAAATAATGTGTTAGTAATGAGCATTTTGACATTAGTCAAGATTACTGATAGGAATGCTCTCATCCTCTGCTGAGCGATTACAAAATCCTGGGAAGACAACCACACTATTAAAGTCCCTTCAGAAGATGAAACTGGAGCAAGAGCAGAGTATACATCATAGAGGTAAATTTTCCAATTAATACATTTAAAAAATCAATGAAAAGAAAAGCAGTTACCTCTCTTCTCTTCTTCTCTTTTGAGCTTATCCTCCTCTATTTCTTTGGGCAGTTTTTCCTTCTTTTCCTTTTCTACATCATTGTGAAGATGCTTGGTGGTATAGCTGAGGGCAGGTGAAAGGAGAATCTCTCCATTCTTACAAAGTTCATCTCGAATTTTAATGAAGAACTGCTGAAGTTCAACTGCATCCTCATAAATCTCTGAATCAGTCCTGTACAATACATGTACAACAGGACAGGAACAGTTTATGCAAGAGTCCCATAGGATTCTGAACACATACTCACCAGTCACCACATTTGTGACAAAACTAAAGCTTCACTCTACCAATACATTTCTGTGCTTACTCACAATAAGCGACACTGAAATCTGAAAATTTAAGTAATAGCAGATTATTAACAAAACAGACTTAATTACCCATACTCCTTTCAGTCCATGTTTTTTACCTCCTCTCCTTCCAAGCCAAGATCTCACCTGCACACCTCAAATTTTCTCCTAACTCAAGTGAAACCCTGCAAGAATTTGCAATTGTTCGTAGTTTTTGCACACAATTACCATAACTCATTCAAGTGCAACTGCTCCAAAAGAGTCAAGCAGCTGGTGAATGGCTCCTCCTGTTCATTTCTTTTGCTTGAAAATTAGCACAAACCAGGTTTTCAGGAAGTGTGCCCTTGGAAGATTAATAGTAAACTTATGAAAGAAAACCAACCTCTTGGTTTTAATTAAAAGCATATATTACACTAAAGACCTGACAGAGCTTCTGAGAGTTAGTCTTCTAAAAGCTCCTATCAAGGGAAGCAAACTCCCTAAAATCTTTCAGCCTTTGTCTAACATACAACATACGAAACCCATATGATACGATGAGGATACCTGAACAACTGTGGTTTCACTCACCTGTTCATTCTCCTTGCCCTCTCCAAGACCTCAAACATATTCTCCTGGAACAAGTCCAATCTCCTATAGCGATTATTTTCAACATTTTTTCGAATAATATCAAAAGTCAAAGGAGGTTTACTTGGGAAGCTAGGATCAATAGCAGGAATCTCAGCTAAGGAGTCGCTGTAGCACCTGCCCTCATCGTCCTGGTGGCTCATAACAGATACAAAAAGGTTATGGATAAGTTCCTGTATTAGCAAAGTGACATTGGGCACATGAGAATCCTCATCTCCTTCTATTTCTCTCCGAGTTTCAAGCAAAACTTTATGCAGGACCAGAGCATCTTTATAAATCAAAGATTCCGGCTCATTATATGTGCAAGCATTATTGAACATCATTACAAAGTCCTCTACCATGGAATCAATGTCCTGGTATTTATTTGCCATCATATGGCTTCTGATCTTTTCCATGTCAACGGGCTTTTTTATGGTTACATAATAGTCGGGAAGTTCAGACCGAGAGGGCAGCCTCAGGAAGATGGCACTCAGCCTCCTGCCTCGCTTATCTGTGTAATTTTTAACTGCTTCATACACTTCATTCAGCTTCTGCTGCATTGGTGTCATGTATTTCGATTTCTTAGGAGAGATACCACTTTTTCTACCTAAGCAGACAAAAACAACAAAAAAAAGAAGAAGAAAAAAAGAAATCATTACAAAACCAGAGCCTGAACACTGTTTTGTCTATCTCCTTTCCATTGCAGAACTGCTTGTCGAAGAACCACTTTATTGTCTGAGCAGAAGACTCACAACATGATGCCCATTCCAAGTTGCATCTTTCTTTATTTTTATAATTGTGGGAATTTGTTTTTTTTAAACTTTGGGTTTGTCAAACACAGAATCACATTACTATGTGGTCCACTTACTGTAGGTCTCATAAGGTGTTTCAAGAATAGAAAACACCTTTTAATAACCCAGTTAATAACTCCACTAAACTCGATTTAGTCATACTAACTCTACATGAACTATTAAAAATCCACTCATCACTAATATTAAGCTTTCTAAATATTAGCAGGTACCTTTACAACAGGTTTATGCCAAATTTGAGAGGACTGTTAAAAGGTACAATGTAAAATAAAGCCTCCCACAGGATTATCAGAACAGCGTTTTGGTCAGTTCGGGAGCTCTCTAACTGCACTGCACAGTCTGCCTGCAAATTCCTGACTTTTGCCTTGCCAAAGAGCTGCACATTTCTATTTTCAAGAGGACTGTGTGCAGTTATTTCTTTTGTGCAATGTTATCCATCTCAGTTTGTCAAGTTCCAAACATGTATTAAGGGAACGAAGTATTTGAGTAGCAGCAAATCTATTTGTAAAGGCAACACAGGAATAGACATTGTTGAAAGTTTTGTTTCTGTTCACGGCTTCCAGTTATTTTCCAAATAAACCTCATATTTCTTTTAGCATTTTGTGAAAATCCCAGACGTTTGACCAGGGAAATTAAGAGCTTTACCCAGTTTGAGAAGCACCTTACTTGTAAGCATTCCCCTTAGCACACATGAAGTGTGCCAATCAAGGGCTACAGAGCACATAACGCAGCATGTAACATTTGGATAGCATCACATGACAAAATGTCAGTCACTTCAACTATTCCTAAGTTTCCTTTAGGTTACTTTTCCTAGGAAACACTACAGACAATAACTACACTCTATGATAAGAACATATACACACACCACTGCTGTCATGCCTTTGAAAGACAATTCTACTTTGCATTTGTCAGTGTAAATTTGCAGGTCATGTCTTCCGTTCTAAAAGGAAGATCTGTTAATCTGTGCTGTCACTTTTTGTAAGTGTTGAAATGAGACATAGCAATGTAGGAGGTTGCCTTACTTAGCTTTAGTTTAGGGGATGCAACATCATCATCTTCAGCTAAGGGTCCCAGTTCTTTCCTTTTTTCTTTAAGGATCTTTTCCAGCATATGGGCATCATTGTATACCTATTAATCAGTAAAGTAATCAAAAACCAAACCAAAACAAGGTTTACTCTGTTTGGGCTAGTTTAGAACTAGCCCCCAAGAAACACTTACATGTTAGTTTGAAAAAGCTGAATGCAAAACCAATCACCTAATTAAAAAAGGGCTTATTTCTTACAGACTTGCACAGGTTAAGTAAGCAGAATTGCTGAACACCATCTAAATAGGGGGGGACATAAATCTTGCACAAATTATCCAAATTAAGCTGCATTTCTATCACAAAGACTACAAAATGGCAAGGCACAACTGTTTTACCAACTTCCTCATCAAACCATTATGCTGAGTAATTAAAGACATCTTCAACTACTGTGATTCCAATAAGGTACAAAGGACTAGAATAGTCCTCCTGGGCCTTCAAATCCAATTCCAGTGAATGCAGCCTTGTCATAAAGTCTACATGGTAGCTGACACAGTTTCTCATCACAAAGACTGAGATTTCTTATCACCACTCCGTTCCACAACGTCAAGATTGCCAGCTGAGAAACATCACAATATAGAAAGACTCCACAGTATATTTGTAAATGGAAAGCATATTCCTTTAAGGCTCCTTTTGGTCGGCTAAGCAAGCCAGGTCTTCCAGTGTCATCTCCTACCCTCTCCACTTCTGTGAAAACAAAGCTGGTTTCTTTCCAAGACCTCCTTTCTGAGAGGTTTTGAGATCCAAATCACGTGTTGATGGCTGCTCACCATGCAAACACCTTCACGTATGTAATTAACTGAGGGTGAATAATGTGAGCTTAGTAGCCATCTTTTTTTTCTTTAAACATATTAGAAACAGGCAGGTGACAATCTTTATAATGGAGAAACAGGTTTAGCTATCAGGAAGTTAAGCCTAACCTTCACAAGGGAGCCTGTTGCATTTCATGTTTATGCAACCACAGTCGAGGACAGAATCTAAAACATCAGCAGAAAGTCCCATTTCTACTTTAGGTCAATAAGCAACTACAAATAATGTGAGGAATAGTCAAAGCTGAACCATCCTAACAAAGAAGCAGAAAGGTTAAGCATGACTACAGAATCCAAACGGTACCTGAGAGCCTTCCTCATTATAATGCCTTGCATTTCGGAACATGAGCTTCATGTCTTCAATCATGGCTTCCTCTGCTGCGTACTTATCATTGCGGATGTTGTGTTCTATCATTTTCAAGTCCATGGGCTCCAAGATAATTTTATAATAGTCTGGATAGTCCTTTTTGGATGGCTTAACCATAAAAAGATCACAGAGCCGTCTGCCTGTGCCTGGCTCTCGAGCTTCCAGAACTGCATTGTATAAGATCTTCATTCGTTGCTTTCGTATATTCTTTTTACTGTGAGGTTAAAGAGAAGAATAAAATGGAAAAGAATCAATGTCAAGGGCTCTTTTCCCCACTTCCCACACTCATATCAAAATGACATTCTCCTCTACCATCAAAAAAAGGCAACAACCACCTAAACACAAACACAAGAAGCTCAGCATCAAGACAGTGTGCAAGAAACACAGATTTGCTTGCAAATAATGACAGCACAATAACCATCACCCTGCTAAATGAACAGGAAACCAACTTCAAGATATGTTTTTTCTCTCATTCACCTCAAGTTTAAGTGTTCTATAGAATTAAACAACTAGTTTGCAAAAATATCAAGGTCAAAAGGAGCACTATGCACTTTCTGGGTGCAGAGGAAATAGATCAGTCAGGACTAGGTGTCTGTATCCAAGACTTCCAGATACAGGACAAACAGAGAAAATTCCCTCAGCCAATGTCTTCACAGCTACCTCTGCTGAATATCAAAGACTTGAGCTATTTATTTTAGAGCAATTCTGCATCATCTTCAGCACCAGATAAAAGAAAATAAGGATATCAAGAATGTAAAGAAAGGGCTGAACTGCTTAAATATCCATCAATCACAGTCAGAAGGCATTAGAAGTCAATAAAGCTCATCAGAAATGCACACACAGCAGAAAATGGCCATGCACTTGCTGTCACCACAAACCCTATGGTCATGCCATGTGTAGTTATTATGGTTGCATCAAGAAACATGGCAGTACAACCAAGACATAGCTGTGGTCAGCAGGAGCAGGGAGGTCATTCTGCCCCTGTACTCTGCACTGGTCAGACCACACCTCGAGTACTGCGTTCAGTTCTGGGCCCCCCAGTTTAGGAAGGACACTGAGATGCTTGAGCATGTCCAGAGAAGGGCGACGAGGCTGGTGAGAGGCCTTGAGCACAGCCCTACGAGGAGAGGCTGAGGGAGCTGGGGTTGTTTAGCCTGGAGAAGAGGAGGCTCAGGGGTGACCTTATTGCTGTCTACAACTACCTGAAGGGTGGTTGTGGCCAGGGGGAGGTTGCTCTCTTCTCTCAGGTGGCCAGCGCCAGAACAAGAGGACACAGCCTCAGGCTGCGCCAGGGGAAATTTCGGCTCGAGGTGAGGAGAAAGTTCTTCACTGAGAGAGTCATTGGGCACTAGAATGGGCTGCCTGGGGAGGTGGTGGAGTCGTCGTCCCTAGGGCAGTTCAAGGCAAGGTTGGATGTGGCACTTGGTGCCATGGTCTAGCCTTGGGCACTGTGGTAAAGGGTTGGACTTGATGATCTGTGAGGTCTCTTCCAACCTTGGTGATACTGTGATACTGTGATACTGTGAAATCCTTACAGGAATGGTAAAAGTTATGGCTTAATATTCTCTTTGACAAACAAAAGATGCAGTGGTGCCATGGTCTGCAGGAACGACAGAGGTGCATACCTTTTCCTTTTTGAGCTTCCAGTATCAGATGTAGCGGAAGAAATCATGCTATCCCCATCCTCGATATCATCTCTCCGAGCAAGCTCCTTCTTCTTTGCCTAAGTAAAGGAAAAAATCTCTGAAACCAAACTCACTGCTGGACATTTCCAGAATAGTACTAGCCATCAGAACAGATCAGATCCACAAAGAAAGATGCAACTACAAGATTCTGAGATTAAACCACCGTTCAACTATCTCCAGTGTTTTTTTAAATACAAGCTGGCCTACACAAAACTGCAGCATAATTTTACCTAGCTCTCTGAGAAGTTTTTGAGGAACCAATTTGAAAACAATGCCACTTCAGACTGAAGCACTTCACTGGAACATTTGAAATGTTTATCATCCTCCCAATTATCTGCAATTCCTGAAAAATCCTACGTCATCAATTTTATTACAACTTAATTAGGTTAGGAGTGATAGTAAAGAATAGAAGTGACTGAGAGAAATCACAGAACGCAGAAACATGCTGAGAAAAAAGATGTGCCATGGTGCTGCTCATTCCCTGATGCAAGAAAATCTTACTGCACATAAAGATCTAGTATAAAATTACTTTGGAAGAATATTCATTAGGAAAATATATTCATATATGGAATGAAATCCTTTTGATGGCAATACTCCACATACCTGCATAACCTGCTGCATTTTCAGTACTCTTTTATAGATGGCAGAATTGGGAACATTGTAGCGCTTGGCATTTTCAAACATCAAGTTCAGATCAGCCTCCAACTGATCTAAGGTTTCATATTCATGGTTCTTCAGTTTGGTTCTGCAAAAGCAAAATATTGATCAGATATTTCACAAGCTACATGTTGCAAAACAGTTCTTCTACATCTTCATTTTCATGATAAATCAATACCCAAAGAGCTCTGATGACAGGAAATGTCTTCTCTTTTTCTGAAGCTACAGTAACAGCTTCCAGTTGTAACTACAGTTAAATTCCCAAAGACTGATTTTAGTAATTCTGAAAGCTGCCCTTTTGGAAGTTGTGCAGACTTAGGTCCTGCTTTCATACTTGGATGAGATGTGGTAGAGATGAGGCAGAACCACAGCCTGCTGAGACTACTACAGTACACCTCAGCTGCGATGCGTAGGGCCACTGAAATCAGTGTGATAGGTTAGCTCCACATAGCCACAAATGCTACCTTCTCCATATATCAATTACACTCAACTTCAATAAGAATCAAAAGTGCCCAACACCTTCCATGGCAAACCCTGCCCATTTTTGCCTTCTCTTCAAACCACCTGGCTGCTGACTGGTGCTATCCGCAAAGCACATTTCACATGAAAGGACCTAGGAAAATATTAATAACAATAAAAGTTGGGTTTTTTTTCATATGCTGGACAGATGAATCACTGCACTAAGTCCTTCCAGAAAGGAAAGTTCTAGACAACTTTTATAAGTCTTCTGACAACATTAAACACAAGAGAAAACAGTTATCTGTAACAATGAAAAAAAGAGCCACCACAAATCTCACCATTTCAGGAGAACCTTAACAGATTCTGGTGCAGTGAAGTGTGATGTTTAGATTCCTGTCACAGATCATTGTCCAAAAGGACACACATTCATAAGATCAAAGCATTTAAATCCTCAAATGGTAGATATCCCACAAACCCAACTGTGTTGGGCACCACATCCATGTGCTTTGCAAAATCTCAGCATCCTGGAGTGCATGACAGCAGGCATGCCAATATGGATAGAAATTTGAATGCCCACGTTTTAGGAGAAAGCACTCCAGGGAATTCCCTGGCAGCATATGGTGTTGAAAACCTTGATCCACTTCCCTTGTGGGTCATACTTAACACTAAGGAAAGCAGAAAGGCAGCTGTCCCCCTATGGCGAATTGTCTGTCTTGCAACAGATACAGAGTGTAGTTTTCATGGAAGGTTTCTCTCAATTGCATCCATTTATACATTATCTGAGTCCATACTCTTTGGTACACTCAGACAAAAAGTTTACTGGCAACTGTCAGTGACTTCTCACTTTCCATCAGGTACATTTTGTGCTTCACTCGAGACAAGGCATTTTCATTGCCAAGTCAACAGTTGTACTAAAACATAGGCAGAAAATGTTTTAAAGCCACTGATGGCCATATACCAGTGTGGCAGCTCCATAATTGGTCTCCCACACAGGAAAAAGACCTTCTGACAGGTTTGAAAAAACAGAAGAACACCAAGAAAGCACCATTCTTACTTTCTGATTTAAGAAAGACACTGCTTATTCAACTATACCATGTCTAACAGTTTATATTATGTGACAGCTGATGTTTACAGACCTATGTACAAGAGTGGATTACAAACACATGATTAGTGTTAGGTCCAATCCTCACTCACTGAATCTGGAGGATCAGCTCTCCTGCAGACAGGGACTAGAGCCCCAGTGGCCACTGGGCAGGCAGCTATGGCCACCTTAATGCACTCAAGACCCTGATACATACTCATTCTATTAGCTTATCTTGGACCACCAAAGATATTGATCTTTTCATTCATTTATAAAGCTAACAGCTGCACTCTTGAGACTGATGAACCTCTCATGTCTCACAGTACTGCTTACTTCAGTTCAGACTAGTTACATCATAAATTAATATATTTATTCTCCACATTTATACTGTCACCTAGACAAAAGGGGTGTAACTGCATTACTGTATTTCTACAGTTCTCCTTTCTGAACACTATCAATTTAAAAAACATGGCACAAGAAGTAACCAACCCATCACAATCAAGGAAAGAGAAAAGATGGGAGAGGTCTGTAGAAGGTTTCATCTCTGCTGCCCACCTAGCTGTCAGAATTATATGGCAAACTTTCAATCACACTACAAATGCAACTCCATGGAAAACAAACCCAAAGGCAGCCCTCTACAAAAGATAATCAAAAGACTGATGCAGACTGAGCCGAAACAAGAAGCAACCACACCTAGAGGAAAGATGGTACATACTGCTTTAAGTATCAACCACCTGACCACAAGATAGGATTCTGGAAATAAAAGAAACCCTTGAATAGTGTCTCACTAGATGTAGTTTGCATTCTGTATTCTTACCTGATCTGCTGCAATGAAATAGGTGCTTTAATCTGCTGATAGTAATCAGGATACTTTTTCTTAGAGGGTAAGTGGAAAAACGGTTCAGATATGAGCTGGCCCTGATTATTTCGGCAACTTCTAACTGTGTCATAAAGCTGATAAAGAGGATTAGAAGTGTCCATAAAGGAAGTAATGCTCTCAGCTTCAGATTCTCCCTCTTCATAACGAGCAGCAGCTGCACAGAGAGAAAGGAAAAAATGGGAAACTCAGCAGGACAACTCATAGTGGGTAAAGATCTAAACCAGGAGAAAAGGCAGTCCCTCAGCTGATGGTGTTCAGCCACTTTTTGGTAGTCAAATACGTATCTCAGAAAAAGACATCACAAATCTTGTAAGCCTTATGTTCACAAAAATAGCACTTTATCTAGGTATTGCAATCTCTCTTATCAGATGAGACTTCACCTCTGTCATTGGTTAACACACCCCTGTCACCTACAAGTGCTGGTAAGTGCTCATGTGAGACCATGCAAGGGACTATTCAACCACACACTGCCTAAACAGCAGCTAGGTCCTCATTCACCCTTCAAAGCATTAACACAAAGTACTTGTGCCAAGTACATCTGGACATTGAATTACTGCCATTCTGCTGACAGGAGCTTACTGCAAGAATACAAACTGGCAAACTATTTTTCAAAACCACCCAGCCAACTGGCCATAAAAAAAAAAAAGTTCATTTTTGCCTAGGCATTAAAAAGGTGACTTCAAAACTTCTATAATCCTTTAGACCACTTTAATCACAGCTGAATTAAATATCTGTGAGGTTTAGCAGAAAGAGACATTGAAGCCTGAAGTTGCCCCTCTAATATATTCAGCAAAATGAAGGAGAAAGAAGTGTTTAGAATTATTATATAATGAGCACAAGTAAGTCATAAGAAAGTATCGAGACATTTTATAGGAAACTTTTCTAGTTAACTCTATGAAGCATGTATTATTCTTTAGGGTTAGGATGAATGGAAGAAATGCTCTGATGAGCTAATGCTTCCTGCAGATGAAGTTGGGAGAAACATCACATGAGCATCAGAAACACAACAGGGATAAAAAACACACCAGTAGTGGAAATACAGGTTGAGAAGCACTAAATGGCCACTCCTTCCACATTTCTCAGTAACACAAAAGGTGTCATCTGTACCTTGCAGAAAGGCTTAACATATAATCTGTGTGGTTTTGCACATACTAGAGCTAAATTACAGCCCTCTCATGATTTAAAGTTTGAAGGAAAGCTTGGCAGACAACACACTGGGAAATGCAGTTACACAAAAGTTCTCTTAACACTCACGCCAAGTTTCCAGCTGGCATTTTCATTATTGCTCAGTGGTGGCTGGCAACGTTTTAGGCTTTCTATCCAAGTTCAGTAAAGACATATTGAAATGGTGACAAAGCCAAGAGACACTAAATGCATAACATAGTACTATCATTTTTCCTCAAGTCTGACATTGCAGATCTAGGTGAGCATATGATGTATGAGACCTACCAGACAAGTCAGATGCAAGCGACAACACAAGCAGATCTCAGTAGGTGTGCAAACACGTAATGAAGATGTTAATTACTGCTTCACAGAAGACAGTCAAAAGTACCCTAATTATGTGCCTGTTTGTCAATCAACATCACTTAATGGCTCAGTATCTACTATGCAGTAGCCAGCAAAGCAAGAGCTGGACACAATAACTCAGGTAGAAATAACTCAGTGGATAAAGCACTGTGGTTTTCCTGTACCAAACACAGCATTTATCTCCCTGTTCAGGTTGATAATGGCTAAGAGAATGCTATCAGTTTAAGTTTCCAAAACACATTATGCAGCAAAATACTGACTTTGGGTTTGTTTACTCAAACACTTCGGTATGTTTACTCAAACACTTCGGTTTGTTTACTCAAAATGTTTAGTTTTGAGTGCTCCATCAGAAAGTAAAGAAACAGAAAAGAACAAGCAGAAGAACTTGTTTTTATGAAAGAGAAAACATAACAAATCAGTCCAGTATCTTGCTGTTCCCTGATGTGTGCCAGTCAGAGACAAAGCAGTTCTATATCCTAAATAAGAAAAACACTGCCTTTGTAGTAAATGTAGAGCACAAAAAATTCTCTAGGTAAGAATATACATAAATTAAATAAGCACTAAAAAGAAAGTGTTTACCATAGCCTTTGTAAAACAGCTATAAACATTTTCACTACATATCTTCTTTAAAAGCAATGTGTCAAACATGACATATTTTCACATATGTAGAAAATATTAACATTCTGCTAATATCAGTTATTTTAAGAACTGAGTAAGAATGCATCATTCATTTAGACAGAAAGGTTGGTATTTGCTATGCAACAATCTAATGCAAGACTAGATTCTTTAAGGTGCAGTAGTACCATGTCTTATATCCCCTCCAAGCACGCACTAGCAGTGGAGAGTAAGACAGTTATTATCTTTCCCTGCAGCTTTTATCACAACTACAGCTGGCAGATAGAGGAAAAACCTCTGCAGCAAACTGTAACCACAAAATACTGCCATTCAACAGGCCCAAACAAAAGGTATTTCCTGCTGCTCATCCCAACTGGCTCCTAATGAAATGACAGCATCATAACAGAGTGATGTTTAACTGACTTCACTGCAAAAGGAGGAAGCTATCTGATTCACAGCTGGTATCAGGTAAAAAGGCATAAACCATATACAAGTACTCTTACTTGATGATGAGGTAGAAAGAGCAGAGAGACTATTTGAAAGCACAGGAAAGAAAATTAATCTTTACTCAGCAAGTGATTTACTGTAAACAGTCTACTAAAGCACCCAGACGACAACAAATGCTCATGTCTGAGGACAGATGATAGTAAAATCAAAAGCAGTATCTAGTCTTAAAACATTCCTAAATGAAATAATAAATAAAATAGCTTTGCTTACAAAATTAAATACATGGTTGTGAGTAACACATAATGACCATCTACGCCTGCATTTACAGATGCATAACGAGGAACAAGGGAGCTTCAGATACTGCTCAGAGAATCATAGCATAACATAGGCTGGAAAAGACTTCCAAGATCTGCAAGTCCAACCACGAACCCAGCACTACCAAGTCCACTGCAAAACCATGTCCCTAAGCACCACACCTGCACATCTTTTAAATACTTCCAGGGATGCCCTTGTACATTTGAGCTGGCAATCTTCTACAAGCTTCATCGCACCACGACAAAAATTAGCAGCTAACAATCACACTGAATCAAGTTAATAAAGACTCCTCACACCTTCCAGAAAGCAGCTGTTCTGAAGCAGCAACTGAACTCTGGGCTAACCATGAAAATAAACACCCCACAATACTTTTGCTTGCAGCAAGAACAAAAACAGTCAAAGAAATTCTACAGTATCTCCATGCCCTAGAAAACAGTGGTGAGTACAAATAAATTGTATCATGCTTGGTAAACACCCCAAATATATATGCTGAAGAGCTGCATCATTACACATCAACATATAAATGGGTAAACAAAAAATGAAACATGTACAAAAACACTTTGGAAACCTGTTCCAAGACAAATGCAAGGAAGTTACTGAGAATGTGATTATCAAGGCCAACCCAGAATAATTTATGACCAATACAGAAATGTGTGCTATAATCCACATATGAACATGAAACAACAGCGTGCCCAGATGGCCAAGGCTAACAGCATCCTGGCCTGGACCAGCAATGGTGCAGCCAGCAGGAATGCAGAAGTGATTGTGCCTCTGTAATGGGCACTGGGGAAGCCACACTTCAAATACTGGCTTCAGTTTTGGGCTCCTCACTACAAGGACATTAAGGGGCCATAGCAGAGCAACAAAGCCAGTGAAGAATACGGAGAACAGGCTTGGTGAGGAACAGCTGAGGGAACTGGAATTGTTTAGTCTTGAAAAGAAAAGGCTGAAGGGAAACTTACTCATTCTCTATAACTACCTGAAAGGAGGTTGTAGCAAGGTGTATGTTGGTCTCTCGTCCCAAGTATCAAGTGATAGAGTGAGAGGAAATGGCCTTAAGTTGTGCCATGGAAGGTTTACATTGGATATTAAGAAGAATTTCTTTACTGACAGAGTGGTCAGCTATTGGAACAGGCTGCCAGGGAGGCAATGAAGTCACCATCCCTGAAGGTGTTCAAGAAGCATGTGGACATGGCACTCTGGGACATGGTTCAGTGGCCATGGTAGTGTTAGGTTGATGGTTGGACTCAATGATCTCTGAAGTCTTTTCCAACCAAAACAATTCTATGACTCTATAATGCTAAAGCATACATTGTGTGAAACTAAGGATGCTGTATGAAGGCATGCCTTCTTGTGTCCTTTTGTTTCACAGAAGTTTTCATGCAAGACGTCATGACTGCTAGGCTAGACCAGATATTTCTACATTAATTTCCAACATTTATCTACCTTTACACCTTATATAGATTATCTTTGGTCTAAAAAATAAAAACTGACAGGTACTTAGAAGATCGAATAGCACATGGGAGCAGAACAACTCTGTGAGAGCAAGATTTCCCTCAAACCACTGCAGCACTATAAATCTCATTTACTGAAAGCACCATCCAAGTCTTTTCCAGTATTATTTCTTCTGTTTCATAGAAGAGGAATAAAACCAAGCAAGAGTTTCCTAAAGTTTGGGAAAATATACTTAGAAACACACACTAAACTCAAAACATGCATTAAGTCTGGCCTGTCTTGTCTTACCAGCTGTAAGTTTATACAGTCATGTTTTAAGGAAACAGGGACTAGATATAACAGAATTAAATGCTGAGTTTGGAAACACTGCAAAATATTTTTAAATAAAGATATCTGAACATATTAGGAACTCTACAGTTTTGCTTATTCAAAATTTTTCAAGAATTTAAGAAAAATACATGGAGAAACTGCAGTTCAGTTCCTACCAGCCAAAGCTGCATCCTCATCACTTTCTGATCCATATTGCAATGCCATGGTTATTGCTGATAAACGATCCCCTTGGGCTGATCTTTTGTTACTATAAAAGAGAAAAGTTAAAAAAAAAAAGGCAAGATTAAAAAAAGGGTTATCAGGTTAACCATTAGGGGTCACCCAGAGTGTAAGCAAACAAGGGAAGCTCATGACTGTTGTCCTCATTATCAGGAACACACACACCAGTGTGCACAAAAACACTGAAGCCCTTAACAAGAGAAAACACTAAAGATCCATTAGACTGCTTCTACTCCAAAAGGTGGTCCAACAAACAGAAATACTGGACACACAGCCAGAAAGCTAGAACTCAAGCTAGCTATCTTCTGGCCTATCTGGAATAGCAAAGTATAAGAATTAGCTAGGGGAGAAGGGAGATGATAACAAGTCCCTCACAATTAATAACTTTGTTACATGACCCTGTTTTATATGGATTAGTCTACATGAAGGAATTCAGCACACTAAAAGCTTCATATGCTACCTCCTCATCCCATTCCTCCATCCCAACCTTAGATATATTCAGTGCCTGTATGTGAAGCAGCTTCCCTCTGCTTTTTTGGGTGGAGTAAATCAGTGTCCACACTGATGGACTCAAAAGATTTCTTCAGCACCCTTCTCTTCCTCCCTTTTGTCCCAAACCTGAGGCAAAGCATTTTGTATCTACACTGCAGACTATGCCTGAGAATCTTTTTTTTCACTAGGCCAAGCCTTGCACTGTGGGAGTAAAGTGAGGATTGGGAAAAACAGATGGGTTGCTTAAAAATTATACCAATGATGTACAAATGCTCAATCCCTTCAGGACCCTTGCAATTGCTCTCTTAAACCATGATTTCAGAGTATACACATAGGGCATTAGGTAGGTTTGAAGACAGTAACTCATAGACAGTAAACACAAGACCTCTGCTAAGTACCAACATACTCAACTGATGACAAACAGAGTAAACCAGAAAGCCTCTTGTAACCCAGACTACTCAGCTAGTTTGTCATAAACGTATCCCAAATGCAACACTTTCCTTTCACAGGCTTAACTGGTTTCCACCATCTACCTCTGAATTATTTAGTCCCATTTATTATTTCAAGTCTTCAAATGTATTTTTTCTAGGTTTACAACACATTCCACAGATTTTTTTTTCACCTGCCTTATTTTGCAGTGAAGCTTAATACACTGTTCTTCCAAACATTTCTAAGGAAATAATTGCAGACAGAGCATTTTGTGACAGGTGTTGTGAAAAGTTAATTACAAAACCAAACACGGACATGTAACTGTGGCAAAGCAGCTCCCTAAATTGTACTTCCGAAATATCTGACTGAAATCTATTTGAATCTCCAAAGTATCTGAGCCAACGTTGACAATAATTCTCTGCGAATACTAAAAACATACTAAATTTTAGCATTTCCATAGGGTGATGTCTCAGCTTCTCCTTCAAGTCCACAATTTACTTACCGGTAATATTTGTTAGAAGAATTTCTCTCATCACCAACACTGCCTTTACCCTGTGAGGAGGGACCTGTCAGCTTGGAAGCAGTCAAATTTGATGGAGTCCTTAAGGCAGAAGAGACAAGCCAAGGAAAGGAGAAAAAAAAGAGGCCCACCTTAGACCCAAGAAAAGGTGTGGCAAGGATAAAGCTTCTTACAGAGTTATTTTGATAGATCAGTCAAAAGGTTCAGAGACAGAGGTAAAATATTTTAAAGCTAAAAGTAATACTAGAATACTTAGTGCTTTAGCATTAATATCCATTTTGCTTATAAAGTCAGAGGAAGGTAACATTTAGATTGAGGATTAATAGCTGTACACACAGCTCAGCCTACAACAGCAGTGAAAGCAGCCAACAAAACATTCCTTAGCATTCAGATAAAACTAATGACACAGATCCAATCAAGTTTTATCAATAATGAGCAAAATCAATGTCAAGTTGCTTGGCAGTGCACATTATCAAGCCACTTTAATTTTGCCACTTTATTTAAGGGAGGACAGTTAAATGCACCAACAAAAAGCAATTCAGTATGACAAAGGAGACAATGAAATCTGCAAAAAGAAAAGCACGGATTTTGACACAGAGGCAACACAGCTGTAGAACTGAGGTTAGGTTAGTAGCGTTATGATACATTTGAGCCTGATCCATCAGTGACAAATATAAACCAGATGTAAATTCAGAAGAAAAATAGAGGAAATTAACTTTCATTGAACGCATGGGGGTATTCTGCCAAAATCAGCAGTAGGTAAAGGAGACTCCTCTTTGGGACAATGAAGCTGTTAGAAAGTCAATTAAAGATTTTGCGATGCAGATTCAGTAGAAAGAAACAAAAAAAGAATAACAGTTTGACAAAAAATGCAATCAGTAAAACGTAGAATAGCAGGCAGAAGTACAGTTTTCACCATACTTTTCTCTTGCCCCCAATTTTTTTGCATTTAGCCCAACATTACTGCAGCCTGCTTCAGGGTCTGCAGGTCTATCGAGAAGAAAGCAGGTAACAGAACATCAGAGACATGGCGACCGACAAGTTGAAATGGGTTGGCAGCGTGAGAGGAATTCAACTAACAAATACTGGTGTGATTTATCTGTCATCCCTTCTTATCCCAACAGCTTTATTTTGAAGGAAAAAGTTCAGCCTCAAAAATGACATAGTATTCTATATGTGACACCCTGAGTTTCGTCGATAGTTCAACAGAGAGAAATAAAGTGACGTTCCAATTAAGACAGAAAACCTCTGTGCCTATGTAATTCCAGTTACTGCAGATGTATGCTCAATGTCTGCACAACTAAGGTCTTCTGGCACTACACACATTTTTAAGAAGGAAAATTATTAAAATAGATGTTTGGAATTACTCCCCAACAGTATTTTTGCTTTTATATTTTTATATACTCCAAGAATGACTCATCCAAAGATGGGAAGCACTCTAATGCTGAACAAAACAAACCAGAAAAAGCACTATATGGGCTGAAGGTTTCAAAGCATCAAGGAATAAAAATCCATTAGGTAACTTCCATTTGTTTCATGCACAATAATCCTAGGCAATGCTTTTAATACTGACATCATCTACCCATTTTTCAGTCAAGATAAAAAAACTTTAAGCTGCCTTTCAGAAGAGTAAGGGAGTGCTAGTGTTTCCAGCTGCTGCATGCATTCCTTTGCAGGATATGACAGCAGTGATTTTCTAGCATCAAACACCAGTAAACAGCTCAAATACGTAAAGAGTCCATCCTGTAAATAATCATCCTTGGATGACATGAAGACATGGCTTTGTTTTAGTAAATGACAAAGCTTATACTGGCAAATAATACCTAAACCTATTGATTACTTAAGAAGTTTACAGAAGAAATCTTAATTGCATTTCTGACAACAAACATCTAAAACAACGGCATCACTTCTCTGTACGCTAGGGATTTGTGGAGGAAGAAAATACCACTTTCTAAATAAATTCATTCCATGAAATAAATAGGGTGATCAAGAATGTTTTATACCTGCCTGTTCAAGAACAAGTCTACGCTTCACTGATAAGCCCAGATCTTTAGTGTCCTACTCTTCACAGCCAGAAATCGGTTTTAAACCAAGAATTTATATAATATGAATTTCTAACTATCTTTTGCCTCAGGTCTTGTTCCTACATTTCTGCCCCTACCGAAATAACTGTAAGCTCTTATGGTTCAGCTTCTAACAAGAAGGTTCAAGAATATCCAGAACTTTTCATAAAGCAAAGTACAACAAAGCTTCTTGTTCCTCACTATTCCTTTTTGCTGTTATCAACCTAGAAACATGAGGTGGGAGTTTGTCACAGCTAAAGTCATCAAAGATCCAATGACACAGTTTTTCATAATCAAGTACATCACAGAAATATTTCACCACAGAAGTATTTCAACAAAAAGTCTTCTTCCAAAAACTACTTCACAACTTTTAAAAAACACACTAAGCCAAGTTTTCAAGCAATCATTTCCCAGTAAATTCTCCAGAGCAAAATTAAGGGAATGTATATAGAGATGTTTGTGTGAGATTATGAAAAGGATTCTTTGCAGTACCTGATTCGGAGGCTTGACTTGGCTAACTCACTGTGTTCAATTTCAGCCTTTTTCATATTAAATATCTTTTTAATTGCATTTGCATCCTGTCAATTAAAAACATTTTTTTTGTTTAATGTTGAAAGTGAAGAATGTTATAGTTAAGTACATCCATCCAGCTAAAAACCTCTAATGAAAACTACAAGGTTTTTACATTTACATTAAAACAAAACAATTTTGCAAGAGAAATAAGCATAGAACAAAGCCTGCCTGAAACACACCCACAGAGATGCTGGAAAACATCTTACACCTCCAGAAGAAAATAAGTTATAAATATCTGGTTTGTACTAAAAGCTAAGCAACAAAAAAGCACAACTCACTAACAGCTATATAAAAAGGCAAAATCTTTAGGGCTTTATGCTAGAGATGCATTTCAGAATCAGTCAGCACAATATGCAGTAAAGAATCAAACTATAAACAACTGAAACTAACCTTGAATACTTGTGATCCAGGCTCATTGTAGGTTTTGGCATTCTTTGCCAGAAGATCAATATCCTTGGCCATTGCATGAATGCTTTTATAAGTTCCATTCTACACAACAAAGAACAGAACTGGTTCAAAGTGGCAACCTTCAAACAATATTGAACTAAGTCAATAGCGAAAAGCAAAGGGAATTCATAAAGAATAAAGGGAACACTTACAGAAGAACAAGAACATAAAGACAACAGGTAAGCATCTGGAAAAAGTCATCAAAATAAAAAGCAGCAACCTTAAGTGCTATGTCCTTACACAGCTCATGGATGCCAAGTAAAAGACTGCAAAAATACTTCATAGGTTAGACCACCTTAATTTTGAAGGGTTCTAACATGTTATCAACAGCATGTTGTTTTGCTTTTATTCCCTAGTTCAATTAGTCTGTCTGCTCACTGTTATATAAAGTACTAGAATTACAGAACAGCATTTCAAATTACTAGAGATGTAAGATGAAAAATGCTTCAGCACAAAACATCTATTTATAGCACTAGAACAAAAGTAGGTGACGATAATGCATGACCAAGCTTCAACTCTTCCATGTTTTACACGAGCAGTACGTGCCAAGAAACTACTTAAACCATTATATACCAAGGAACCCAAGATATTCAGGGTCAATGCCAGCACGCTACATTTGATGATGTTTGTTCCTGAGCACAGCTACTTCTCGAGAATTAACCCAGAGCAGAACATTAAATCAGCACAGCATTCAGATTTTTAAATAGAAGGGAAAACCACGATGCCTTTCCTAAGGCCATAAACTTTAGCTTCTAACACTTTTCAGAATGCTTACTGTTAGTCTGTACTCTCACACATTAAAATGCTCATACTTTACCTGTATCCTTTGGGCAATAGTTTTAAGATCTATAGGCTCTTTTATTATTGCATAATAATCTGGATATTGCTGGAAAACAAAAATAATGTATATATTACTATAGTCACAAAGCTATTGTTTAATAGCTCATGAAACAGTGAAAGCTTCAGAAACATAGCACTGTGCTTCTATTTGGGGGAGTCAGGTCATATAGCAGATACAAGGAACTAGAATTTATCAGACTTGTTAATACTGCACCCTGAAAACAAGACAATGAAATAAGACATATTTTAAAAGACGATAATCTCTACAAAAACAAAAGAACCCTCAATTATCTAAATTTGCAGAACAGGGCAAGCCCAAATTTGTGATGAAGGGCTCAAAATGAGCAGAGAGGAGTGAGAAGAAGGAAGGGAAGCTCTAAAAAGAGCTGAAGCTTGTCACTAATGAGACAGTAATAAAGAACTCCATCCTGAGTGTGACCATCACAGTGTACAAGATTAGTTATACAAATGTCCAGGTTGCCAACTTAGAACATAATCAGTATTATTAAAATACCCACCACTTTAGAGGGAAGCTTCTGAAACAATTCACTTATGAGGCGTCCTGATGGGTTTGTGGCAACAGCTACAGCTTCAAGAAGCTGTTCAAGAATTTCCTTCAGGTAACCTGGAGATGACTAACATAAGAAACGCAATGACAAGAATTTTTAACAGCAGCCATAGTGGAGTGCTTCAACTTGCACTGGAATGTATAAATCTGTTTCTCAAAGACAGGAAATGTCAGCTATAAATCACAGATGCGGCTTCTAAAATCCACATTTAGCTAAAGCACACAAGAAAACTTAAATCTCATGTTTACAAAGCAGACTGTTAGACAAAGTACACGTTGTTACTTGCTTGTCAACATGAACGAAAACATGCATCCCAAGATCATAAAAACCAGACAAGACCAAAGTTCTTATCATCATATCTGGCTTATAAAACACTCTGGAACAGCTGCACTAACTGAATAGGGCACATGCTGGAAAATTATGTCATTGGACATGACACTTGCCTGCATGAAACCTCAGTGTTGGCATGATATCAAGCACATATCATGTTAGTGTCAACTAAACCAGAACCATGTTTTATCCATATCAGAAAATCTCATACATTGTTTTTTTTCAGCTAGGCAAAAGTGAAGCACACATACAATGCTGTGAAATTATTAGTTAATGAACTGGTGTAAGAAATACCTTCTGGGGTATAATTTAATCATGAAAAGACTTCATGCTTTTTCACATGTGGAGGTCAATCTCCTGCTCAGACTCAGCTGACATATACTGCCACAGTTTCCCCCCCAAACTACAGCTATCATGCCCACACTTACTAATTCAGAATTTGTGCCTTGATTGTCATGTCCTTCCTCATCCTCATCTTCCTCCTCAGCATCACCTTTTTGAACAAATTCATTCTTTGTGCGCAAATACAACTCCCATAATTTGCAGGCAGCTTTATACTCTGGAGAATCAGGCTGTAAAAACAAATCAAACATCTTACTCAATATTCAGATAGTTCTTATCTAAAGGAAATTTATAAATGATTAGCTGATTTTATGCACTAAATGCATAAAATAATGGAAAACTTCGGAAATTCCTGCTTCAGGCATTCTTCAATTGAGATGTTAAGAATCACAGTAAGCACTAGAAAATAGAACCTTTACCACTCTGAAGCATCTAAGTCTTTTGCAAAACTTAGCAGTCAAACTACCTGGGTTGAGGCTTGGGCAAGCTTGTTAAATGAAACTGGAGAAGTTATTAGGTTTAGTTGAAGCACAACACTACTGATAATTAAAACACACTAAATAGCAGTACACCAGAAACAGTAAGCCAACACTTCCACCATTGTGTAGCACTTGGAGATTAATTTCTACAACAGAAGAGTGCTAATGAGTGTGCCACTAACTCGAAGAGCACCACAATGATTTACACTCAGCATCAGCTGTGAAATTCCAAAGAACCTGACAATATGCTACCACTTGGGTCCATATCTAGGTATATTTTTTGGCAGAGCTAGCAGCATTAAGTCAACAAATGAAGTGTTGTAAATATAGAGTTGGTAGTGACAGATAAGCATGTGCCTGTTTACGTTACTACTCGGGAACACCATCCAGAAAGAACACTGCTTTTCCACTCAGGTATTTTTCTTTCTCTTTCCTCTGCCACTTAACCTGTATTTCAGGTATTCCTGCAGATATGTCACCTTACCATTGCTGATTATGCTTTTATTTCTTCACTGCCTCGACCTCAGACAACTTGTAACACAAGTGAGAAACCAACATGAGAACTATTCTTAAGCTTACTTTATTAGGCTTATACACTCTCAAGACATCAGATCAGCCATTAATTCTGAGGAACAGATTTAAAGAGTATTCTGCTCCACTGGTCTGCTTCCTTCCATATTAATACAAGATGCCCTAAAGTGTAAGACTTGAGCTGAAATGCTAAAACCCCTAGAGTTTCCACTCTATTCTAGCACTGCCAATAAAACATCTGCCACAATGAAGACCTTGACAAAGAATCAGCCATCCCTGGTTTCTATGTATCACTGGGACTGTGTGGGTCAAGTAAAAGATGAAAAAAGCTTATTTTTCTGTGCCCTACCTCCAGCTCACAACTCTGTATTTCTCTAGCAATGTCAACATTCCTTCATTCTAGAAAAACAATTATCTATTTCTATTCTACATGTAAGAATTTCATGATGCAGGCGTTATTTTGGATCTGCTATTCTGCAGACAAAGACAGCACATGTTCCGTTGAACTCAATCATTCTTTCCTGCCATCGAGTTTTTCTCTCTCATGCAGAAATCATAAAAATGCCAGCATTAATGGGCGAGTGTTTTGCAAAGCCTAAGGAGTACACAATGAATCTGGAAATCTCTATCATTTTTCTACAATAGCCAGAATGTGCAAATGCATTAATCCATAAATATTATTATTTCCTGATTATTACACAAACGTAAACAAAATAGACATTGCTTTTCTGAATGTCTGTATGCACTGACTGGGTTATTCAGAAAGCAGTCATTTGGACTATCTCTAAAGTCAAAGATAGAAGGAAGGCAGTATTAGCAGTTTTAGACTTGCTGTATCATCTCGGTCACTAGACACAATGCCACTGGTTTATACATGTAACATAGCCTTCCATTATTAAGGATAATTAAGGAAGTTGAGTATCTTCCTTATGAAGAGAGACTGAGGGAGCTCGGGCTTTTTAGCTTAGCTTGGGAGAGGAGAAGACTAAGGGGTGACCTCATTGATATTTATGAATATGTAATGCCTGAGTGCCAGGAGGATGGAGCCAGCCTCTTCTTGGCGATGCCCAGTGACAGGACAAGGGGCAATGGGTGGAAGTTGAGGCAGAGGAGGTTCCATGTGAACCTGAGGAAAAACTTTTTGCATTGTGAGGGTGACAGAGCACTGGAACAGGCTGCAGAGTCTCCCTCTATGGAGATATTCAAGAGTTGTCTGGATACCTTCCAGTGTGATCTGCTCTAGGTGATCCTGTTCTGGTAGCGGGGCTGGGCCAGATGATCTTTCGAGGTCCCTTCCAGCCCCTCACATTCTATGATTCCATTACACAAAATTAAACCAATTTTTCTCACTTCCTTATAGCAACTGCAGTAACATTCATCAACATTTGAAACAACACACATACCCAGTGTGGGAGAATTGACATGGGACTTGTACCCTTGATGAAAAACAGTCATCTACGCTCACAATCACTGACCACGATAACCAATGTGTCTTTTTTTCATATTATCAAGTGGCCAACAGAAGAAAAATATTCAACACTCCTACTGTACGCTTGCTGCTGTTTACAAACCCTTCCAAAAAATCTTTTTCTATTTCAAAAGGCTACAAAATTGTACTGTGAAACAGGAAGGTTTTGATCAACAACTATTATTCTCCATTTGCAGCTCTATTTTTGCTTGCTGTCTCTTTTGGAAAACTATATGAATATGCTTTCCATACCATTTTATAGTTTTTCACAGAAAAATTGCTATTGCAGGGGATTTTATAAAGATATGGTCAACCTTAGGGAAATATGTGCAAATACCTGCAACGTGTGCTGTTATTTTACCTATGATAAAGGTTAAACTGAAAAGCATTTTTTGCCAAATGAAGGAAGAATTTGTACCTTTCTCTACCGCCTTTACAATTAATTTGAGCCTTTATATGTATTTTCCTCACCTTATAGTAAGCCTTCGCATTGTTAAAGAGAAGTTGAAAATCAGCAGTCAGCACGTTCACATCATCGTATTCCTCCATCTTTAGCTTTTGTTGGATTTTCATCAAATCAATTGGCTGAGAAACCACTTCATAATAATCTGGCTGGTTTCTGTTGCAATGACAAAAAACAATCATTCTATTCCAAATGGTAAAAATTGAATCTGCAGCAGTAAAGTTTGTTTGTGTCTACGACTAAATAAAACAAAACAAACTCCAATATGTGTTTGTTACAGCTAAAAGATCCAGACAGTGGTCTACTAGTAAGCTTACTTTATTACATCTTAATAGCTTAACCAGAACTGTGGTCTTACCTTCTTTTCGGTGCCCTAATGAAAAGCTCACAAAGGAGCCTGCCCTGTTCATCTTTGTAATCTCTGATAGTGTTGTAAAGTTCATGGCATACAGCAATCTAAAATGCAAGAACAATAAAGCCATGAAAAAGGAGCAAATGTTAAATTGGTAACAAAGACAAGCTGTCAGTCCACAGCATGCTCTGAAGAGAGGTGTGAAGAAACTGGTGCCTCTCACACATCAGCAGGATACCTGCCAAGGTACTGCACAATTTTCTTTCTTTTATTTTTTTTAAACACAGAGAGCTTCCTTTCAACGCTAATTCTAAAGAAAGTACCCCAAAATGCAAATTAATCAGAACATTAATTCTCTCTGAGTTACAGACATCTAAAGCAGCAACACAGGTTCTTCTGCCCTGCAATTATTAAAATCAGACTGCTAACTCAAAGGCATAAGAGACATTATACACTTCAGCAATCACTGTCTGTGCAGTTCCCCACTTATCTCTGTATTTGCTATTCAGACACAGCTCTCAACTTCTGCATGTTATGATTTCAGCTCCCTCTCCAACATCCTTCCCTCTGCTAAAATCATCAGAAAAGAAAAAAAAAAGCAGCAAAAGGAAAATGGGAAAGAAAAAGATGAAACTGGGGATAGACAAGAACAAGCCATGTGCATGTGCTATACATGATTATCCATTTTACAATCCAGCATTTCCCAGACAAGGACATCCCCAAGAAAATACATTGTACATAGTAATACAGTACTAACAGGATCTACAGTTGGGAGATTGGAAAGTCTCCTCCTCTTTCTGCTTGGGCCTGGTATATTTGTGGAGTGGTGGCTGTCGTCAAAGTCTCCTCCACTGACGCTGCTGGAAGGTGAGGTAGCTCTTCGCCTCTTGGAACCCATGGAATCCAACTTCTTCTATAGTGAAGAGAAATGTTCTTAAACTCATGGCAGAGCATCCTAACTCTCTGGTGAGAGCTAACTATAGCACTAGCAACACTCAGGACGACTCAAACACCAAATTCCATTACATACTACAGTTCAAGGTAGGCCATCCCTCTACACACCAGTTTTCTAAAAGTTAAAGTCCTACAGTGTGATAGTCACTGCTGACAACTGTGCCAGAGAGCTTAGGGCTCACAGTGACAAAGGTCAATTTAGCAGCTCTTACTAGGATACGTTCTTTATCTACATTTTGATACCTCATCCCCTACATGATAACTAAGCAAGAAATGCTGTTTTAAAGGAAAAAAATATACAGAGACATGCACTCAGTTCTGGTGTAGAAGTATGTCATTCCATGTCAAAAATGACAAACAAAAATAAACAAACCACAAGCAAACAGACAAAAAAATCCCCACCAAACAGCAACACAAAAGCACAAAACAAAACATGCAGAAAAATTACTAATTAAAATTCAAGTGGCCACTGAATATCTTGTCTTAGACAAAAGCAAAACAAAAGTCTGGACCACCGTATGACCTGCCACTCCCACTTTATGTATGGGATGAATGGCAGGATGAACAGTAGGATGAATGTGTAAGGATCAAGAACCAGAAAAAGCCACGTCCTGTTTTGGCCATAGTTTTGCATTTATCAACACAAACAGTGACAAATGAATAACTACCATCCAACAACTACGGTGATTTACAGAACAAGTTCTTGGCTCTTTCCCAGCTTCCAGACAGCATCAGAAAAATATCTCTATTTGCAGCTGTCTCAAAGGCTGAAGACAAAATAGATCATCTACCCCAGCCTATACTCATTTTCCAACCAAATGAAAGAACTTCTTCTAGTAAGCACTCCGTTGATTCACAGGGCACAGCAGCACAACATAACCACATTAGAGCATTTATGCCAGAGACAGAATTAATTTCAAGCACACAGATTAGATGAACAAGACAGGAATAAGTAACAGTTGGGATAAAGAAAAGCAAAACCCTAAGGCAGAGGAATGGAGCGAATGGTGCACATACAATCAATAATTTACCAGATTTACCAGAGTACAACCAGCACCTCGAAATGCCAGTCTCCTCATAGTGTCTGATGGTCAAGTACAGATACTGGGAGAAGGTAACACTCTAAGAGTAGCAAACCAGCAATGGTGTTAGTACAGGCAAAACTGGAAGACAAGAAAAGCAAAAGAGGGAGAGAAGAAAATTGAAAGTAGATTGATAATTAAAGAAAAACCTCAATGAATAAATAACTACAGTGACAGAGAGGGAAAAAAAGGCAAGAAGCAGAAGGTAACTTTTTTTAGCCAGGCAGAAACTCTATAAAGTAATTTTGTGCACAGAACGCTAGACATTTCTGTCATTTTTACAGCAAAAACACATTTTTAAATGTTCCTGAATATATATTAACAGATTTCACAGCCACTTGCTGGGGAATGATTCATCAAACAGAGCAGAGAGTAAGCATAAGTGGTATCTGGCCTGAGAATAAATCCCAGAAAGCAGTAAAACTTACAGGATGCAAAACAATACAGTGTTTATACCAACAATAAGAAAAAAGATAACAAGATCAAGAAAGATTTAATAGACTCTCTAATAATGCCACAGCTCCATCGGTCTTGAGTGGATTGTCATCGTCATAAGCAAGCAACATCAAGTTGCTTCATTAAGGATATAGCCGTTCCAATTTCTAGCCCATCCCCGGGGCTGGCGTTTTTTCAGAAGCACACAGAACCGTTTTACGGCAAAACTACCGCTTCTGTTTAGCTCACACAACTACTCCCTTCCAAACCCTGAGAGGCCGCTTCCCTGTTCAGTATTCTGGACGTTGTCCTAAGAGGCACGTACAGAGAAGCTCCGTGCTCTGTGAGCAGGCAGTTCATCTCCGGAAGAGACAATCAGCCTGTTGCTCTTGGCGCTGCCTCCCGCGCTTATCTGCGAGACACCGTATCAAATGGCCAACGCCAGGCGCGTGCTGGTGTGGAGGCTGCTGCAAAACACAGCTTCTTGATTGGGGAGGGCAGGAGAGGCTACTGCAACCGCTAATGCTTCACCTAGGAGCTCAAGAGTACACTGGGTCCAACCTCGTCCCGAAACAAAGATGTGGGGGCATCACCAAACAACCATGGGGGGAGAGGACAGTCACCGAACTGCCTGCGAACTACAGGCAGGCTCCCGTTAACCGAGGCATGTGCGCTGCGGCTCCCAGGTGCTGGTGCACACCCGCACCCTCCAGCCGCCTGGCCTCTGCACACAGCCTCCAAGGCATTCTTCTCCTCTAACAACCGAGGAAGGTGCAAAACAATACCGTGTACACTCGGTGAGAGAACCGCTTATGTAAAACTCATACCAAACGTCTGGTTCCTCACTATAAATCGCCTTCTAGATCTCTTTCATGCTGATGAAGACATTTAATTCCCCCATGCACAGAAGGGTACTTCTTTACTTTAGGGCACGTCTCCTAGACTTCCTTCTACAGCGTAACTACTAGCTCACAAGTCTCTCAGCAATCACACCAAGTGTTTCCACTGCTACAAATAAGTCATCTGCTGTGCAACAGAAGCCTGAGCATCATCTTAATAATTGCTCTCTGTAAGAAATGCTTTGCCTACTACCACCATAGACCTATACAACAGGTGGGAGAATGCCTCTCCCGAATGCTGTACTAGACTGACCACCACAAGTATTACCAAGTCCAACTTCCTTCAACGAACAGTTTTTACACACGTTTCAGATAACACGCTTAAAAAAAAGCCAACGAGGTTCTAGCAAACGCTTCATTTTCTGCCTCCAAGGATGAAAAAAAGCTAAAAAGCTGATAAGATACCACGGAAAGCATTTTATCGTTATCAAGAGCTCTCACATTTCAACAGAAATATTCAGTAATTCGTGGTAAATTTAGCACACGGAAGAAAGGAGGGAAACACAGCCAGAATCTCCCCCGATTACCAATCACACTGAAACCAGCTGCAACACAGAAAGGAGATGGCAGCAACCAGACACTCTAAAAGGACAAAGTTGGTGAAGAAGTGAGGCACAGCACACCCACCGTTTTATTAACAAAGGGGCAAACCATGTAATTTCCCCACACCGTCCTGCAGGCCCCTGCCCGCTCCCAGCTCGCACCCTGCCCGGCTCAGGAGGTGTCTTTGTTGGCAAACGCAGACAAAGCAAGCTACCTTCACGGGCACCGGGCCAACCAATGTCCTCACGGCCTGACAAGACCACGTCCCCTCCACTCTCTGACCCGCGCTAGCCCCCGCACCGGCCAAAACACGCTCCCAATCCCCGGGCCCCGCTTCAGAGGCCCCGGGAGCGGCCGCACCGCCGCCGACTCTCGGCCAAACGCTCGCCGCGCGGTCACCGTGAGCTCGGCCTGGTGACGGGACGGGGTGCTTGGTAAAACACAGAGGGCAGGAAACCGAGGGGAGAGCTGAGGGAGTCACCGGAGCTAGCGGGGTCGGGACGCCAGCAAAGGAAAGCGACACCGATACAGCCGCGACAGGGCGGCCCGCGCCCAGGGCCAGAGTAACGGCGGGAGGCGGGGACGGGGGAGGTGACAGCAGACGGAGGGGTTCGGCGCCCCCGGGCCCAGCGCGGGGCCCGTCGTGGCGGCGCTACTGCGCGCCCAGGAGGCGCTGCCTCCCCGCGGTGGCCACACAAAGGGAGGTAGCGGCCTCCTGGCTCCGGCCCGCCGCCCCGCCTGCGCGACCCCGGCGCCGCGCCGCTCACCCAGCCAGCTCCGCTCCGCCTTCGGCAGCCGCGGCCACGCTCGTCCTCTGCCGCCCGCCCCGCCACCGCTGCCGCTGCCGTTTGTGCCTATGCCGCCGCCGCTCCGTGCCGCCGAGCGCGCCGCTGCCGCAAAACCCGCCCGGCCGCTAAACGCGCCGAGCCCGCGCGACACCTCCGGCGGGGCAGGGCCGCTTCGCTTTACGGCAGCGCCCGCCGGCGGCAGGAGGAAGGAGCGCGGAGCTGCACGTGGAGCCGCGGCCCGGCGCGGCCATGAAGCGGCCAAGTGAGCGGCGGGCAGCGGCGGGACGGGAGGGCGGGCAGCGGCGGGGTTGGGCGTCGGGCAGTGTCGCCGACGAGCACGTTGAGGCGAGGGAATGGCGGCAGCGGGCTGGGAGGGGGTGGGGGAGCGAAGGAGGATGAGGACGCCGTGGGTCTGGGGGGGACGGTAAGAGCTGACGGCGATGGCAGCTCGGCCGCTTTCCCCGAGCGCGGGCGGATCGTGAGGAGTCAGCACTGATGGGCGCCGTGCATTGCAGAGCTGAAGAAAGCCAGCAAGAGGCTGACCTGCCACAAGCGCTACAAGATCCAGAAGAAGGTGAGGCCCGACGGGCTGCCAGGCCGCGGCGGTGCGGAGCCCCCGGGCTGCCCCTGCCCCACGGAGCGGGGGGCTGATGGAGGGGTGATCATCTTTTATTTTTTTGCCTTAGACTGAGAAAACGTTCTTGTTCCTGTCTTCAGATCAGAGAGCACCACCGAAAAGTCAGGAAGGAAGCCAAAAAACGTGGACGCAAAAAGCCCAAAAAAGATCCCGGTGTTCCGAATGCTGCACCGTTTAAAGGAGAGCTTCTGCGAGAAGCAGAGCAAAGAAAGCAGAAGGTAAAATACAGCTTGTGATAAAGGGGACAAGAACTGTAAGCGTTCCTAGCTTAAAGGAAGCATTGTACGTGGGCACATGTGCACACCCAGAGGTTCAACTGCAGTCCTAGCAGAAGGAAGAATATTCCCAGCATTATAGAGTGTGGTAATTTGACCTTGTAGTTCTGACCTTCATTTCATACTGTGTCTATAAACATGCTGGAAGTGTAATTTTCAACAATCCGAATTGCCTGTGGTGTTCAGGTATACATAACTATCTCATCAGAATGCCAAAAGCCAGGTATTTGCATTCTGTGTTTATACAGAAGTCTGAAATCTGGAGTTGGAGTAATGTGACATGAGAGCAGCACCCTCAGTTTTAATGTGGCTGCTGCAGGGTGGTTGTTTTGGGCTCTAATCAGTAGGGGTACTGCCTAGAGGTTTGGAGGCAATTGAAGGCAAGTTTATTCTTTTCAGGGTGGGATGCAAAAAAGTTCCTACTTGGCTGGCCGTGACTTCTAAATAAGCTGGCTCAGGAACCTTGGTCAGAAATAAGTAAATGAGGGGAAAAAACAGTGTTACCACCTTCAAATGTTTTATCTGGCTGGGGTTTTTGTTTGCAATCAGCTTGAAGAACTAAAACAAAAGCAGAAGCTGAGCAGACAGAAAGAACATGAGAAGAGGAGGAAGCTTGAAGCTAAAAAGAATGTGGCCCAAATCAAGGAAAATGCAGAGGGAAAGGTAGGTGTCTGGTATAATTTTGATTGTCTGAAGCTTACAGAAGCAAGAAAAGTCATCATGAAATTACATCATCTTAAGCAGTATGTTGCAGGTTATGCTTTCAGGCTGTATATGCAGGCAAGTATAATACACTAATTATCAGTTAAATAATTCCCTTTATTTTTATATGCATGCAGGAATCTTCTGGCAAATCCAAAACAAAGACTAAGAAACTGCTAGATAAAAATTCAAAGACATCGTTCTGCAGGGAGCTCAAGAAGGTGAGAAGCTTCAGCTATTTTTGTATAATTAGATGAGTGTCAGCAGTGAGACAATTTCCTTCTTTGCATTACTGTGCAGCTGTTAAGAAGTATAAAGGTTTATCACAATAAACTTCCACACTGAAGTAAGGGATGTTGCAACAGAAGTTGTGGAGGTTTACAGTCGTGTTTGGTGCGAGCTACTGAGACATTCAGCATGTTGAGGCATTAGACTTGTCTAATGTCATTACTTGGCAGTGTCAGTACTTACTGAATACTTAGCAACTGGTCAAAGATCTTTTGTAGTACTGAGGTACTAGTGTCTAAGGATTTTTTACTTTTAGAGAAAAAGATAAAAATTACTTCAGCTTTCTGGTTTGCAGTTCAGAAGAAAGGAGCTTGAATAAGAACTCTGTAAAAAGCTCACCAACTATTCTGTGAAATTTCAGCAGTAACTGTTGTCAGCCACAGCTATTCCAGATTTGTCATCTGGCAAATGGTCTGGTGTCTTGAGAGTCTTCTTTTTCTAACCTAGGTGATTGAGGCCTCAGATCTGATTCTAGAAGTTTTAGATGCAAGAGATCCAATGGGCTGCCGGTGTCCTCAACTGGAGCAAGCTGTCACTTGCTCTGGAGGAGACAAAAAGCTACTGTTGGTTCTGAACAAAATTGGTAAGAAGCACAGCTTCTCTTGAAGTGGTACTTGGTCACTGTGTGCTGTGGCAGTGAGCTATGAAGAAGATTTTAAAGGAATCTGAGATTCCACTGAAGACATAAGATCCAACTCTGAGTTCACTGCTCTACTTTTTAGTCTAGTTTGCTAAGAAAACACCACGTAAACACACATTAGCCTTTTTTGTTTGTGGTAACTTTTTATCGCATTGGGCAGTTTTGGACAAGTTTGACAGAAGTTATACAATTTTTAACATTTTTGTTAGCATAGGTGAACAGGTCATGATGCTGGTGCTTACCAAGGCCATGGAGAGTTAAGGATCAGAAAAGGAATGCAATAGTTGGATTTTAAATGTGGCTTTGGGAAGTATTTCCTCTGTTTTGTTGCTGTGTGAAGGAATCCGCATAAAAGCAGGTGAAAGCAGGTAAAAATGCTGGAAATCAGCAAAATACCAGCAGAGAAGGAAAAAAAGCAAAACCAAACAAACAAAAAACCCACTCACCACCAAAAAAATCCCCAGAGCAACAGCAAAGAGAACTTTTTATCAGTGTAGCCTTTGCATGGATGATCCTTGACAGAACATTACTCTGCACCATACAAAATCTCCTAGCAAGGCCTCGGTATTAACTACCTGAGATATAGGGGAAAAAAACATAATTGTGTATGTTCTGCTTGAGGCAGATACTAAAGACAAAATCTTGTAGGGCTGGGTGATTTTTGCCTACACTCTATACTTTACTGGAGGGTTAAACCAAATATTATTTGTCATAAAGAAACATACTAAATGGGCAACATACAGCCTGCTTCCCCATTCCACACTGATTTTCTCCACACAGTGACATTTAAGATTCACAGAAGTGAAAGGACTGTGCTCTTTTATCCAGATTTAGTGCCAAAGGAGAACTTGGAGAAATGGTTGAATTATTTGAAGAAGGAATTTCCAACGGTTGCTTTCAAATCAGCAACACTGATGAAGGACAGGACTATGGTAAGAGTACTGCAGGCTGTCCCATGACCAAGTCTGATGTGTTAGACATCATGCATGTTGAAATGTGCTGAGAAACAGGAGCTCTTCTTTAAAATTCATTTTCCCCTTTTTTGATGATACTGCTGTAACTGATGAATATATGCTTGCACTTTGACTGAGCTTTGTAGTAGAGTGGAGGAATTCTTGCTGTTGAAATGCATATTATTAGTGCCCAGCATGCTGGACTAGAGTAAAAGCAAGTCTTTATTACTGTGAGAAGGAGGGTGAGGGGAGAAAGATGAGGATTTTTTCATCTTTTGCATAGGATGGTTGCACCTGTTACATCCAAATTGGTGAAGTGGTGCAGGCTACACTTTTGCATTCATCCTAACTGTGGCCATTAATGAAGGGTAGAACCTGACATTATTTCCTGAAGAGGCTGAAGGAGTTAGCTCCCTGTGCCCTAGTCTCAAGGCTAAAGGTGCTCTTTTGAGTCATACATATGTTACTACATAAGGCTGCATGTCTTAACCCTGATAACAACAGCATGAAATAGGGCAGTACAGAGAGCAGGTTTTTAAATCCTCTGAAACGTTGAAGACTCCTGAATAAATTTGCGTATATAAGGATTCCATCATCTGGTAGATATAGAGCCTGAGCGAGAATCACAAGCCCAGTAAATCAGTTTAGAACACTGGGGCATCATCTAATAGAGAGATTGGAATTATTACAGTAGATAAATATATATATATATAACACTAAACTTTGAATCATGTAGCCAGAACAGGTCAGAAGGAGACGTGCACGTGTTGACTTAACGAAAACCACTGAGTGCTTTGGAAGCAAGAGCCTTTTGAAACTTCTTCAAGAGCATGTCAAGACTCAAAATAGACCCATTCAAGTTGGGGTAGTAGGTAAGTGTTTGGAGACACGAGTTTCCTTCTCATCCAATAAAGTTTTGGAATCCTGTAGTATATATTGGTTTAACAACTACCATGACTTGCCTTTGGGCTTTGTAAACCACGTTCATACCATCCTCTCAGACTCACTGTTGTAGTACTGCAGTTGACAGCAATGTTACATTTACATTCGTGTACTGTATGCAATTTTTGGAAGGCACACTCTGAGATGAGGCCTTAGCTGATTATCTAGTAAGGAAACAAAGAGGTTACATGCCATGCAGCTTGCACTGCCTTCCTCTTACCTGTTAAGATCTGTGGTGGCACCCTCAATGTTTTTCTTCGTGTGAGAAATGAGGATACAGACTTTGTCTTACTTCTGTAATGAAGACTTCAGATCCAACTCTGATCTCACACTGAAGATACACCTTACCAAAGACACTTAAAAGAAACAGTGCTATGTGGTCTGAGTTTTCTTCTTTATCTTACACAAGGATTTATGTGGTTTTTTTCAGGTTTCCCTAATGTGGGAAAGAGCAGCATAATCAACAGTCTTAAAGGAGTTCGTGCTTGCAATGTTGGCGTAGCAAGAGGTGTTACCAAGTAAGCAGAGTCTGAAGAAAGCCATTCATTTCCCTGCTGCTTCTTGTGTTTTGATTGAGTTTGTCTGTAATTTCCAACCATTATGGGCAAAGCATGCCCAGTTTTAAATGCACATTTAAATCTGCCAGAATGGAAGATAGTGCTGTGTGTGATGCAAGCTGTTGTGAGAGAATACAGTGTATAAATTTGGGTTTTGTAGATGTCGATTTCTGTCCTACACAAAGCATATGATGAAGAAGCATTGAAACTGACTCTCTGTGAAGTCTATTCAATCCAACCCTGAGCTTTGTGCTTTGCACACCTCAATCATTACTGGTTCCTTTGCTAGTTATTATCTCCTCACCATGCATTTCTCCTTGAATAGGTCTGTGCAAATTGTGCACATTGATAAGCAGACAAAGATTTTGGACAGTCCAAGTATAATTGCAGATCCTTCCAACAGTGCCCTGGCTCTTGCCTTGAGAAGTATCATAAATACTGAAGAACCATGCTCAGCAGATGTGCTTGAAGGAATAGAGGCCATTCTAAATCACTGCAGTAAACAGCAGGTGAGCTCCATCTTTTTCCACGTCTCTCAACTGCATTTGTCTTTTCTGTAGATGACTTAGGCCAATAAGGAAAGTTAATTTCACTCCAGCTAATTCTGGTAGATTTTGCAATGCATTCCCCATACTATATAAAATATCAAACTTTGGCTAATGGTCTGAACACCAAAGGTCACCTTTCAGTCCCACAAACAGCAGCAGAAACTGTATGCCAGGAAATTGTTAGCCAGATCAGAAAATAACGTTTCTGATTTTTTAAAAGCTGCATTTAAGAGCTCATCACAGCATCAAGAGTGAAAAAATGAAGATACTCTGACTGCTTCCTATCCTTACAGTGAAGACTTCAGATCCAACTCTGATTTCACTCTCTAGATTCAAGGAGATTAAGCAAAGCCTAAATTCCCATTCAGTTATTACAGAACTGTGTTTTCACCAACTGGTCTGCTGTCTCCATACACCCACTGGTGTGGGTGAACAGTGGATGAATTTGTTGATGCAAGCTTTGTAATGTTTAGTCCCACATGAGAGAGAAAAATGGCTCTTCTCATACTCTTCCGTCCTTGTTGTAACCCAAACCGATTTGCTCTTCTGTTCCTAAAACTAGAAGTGTGTGTGTCTGAATGTACCTTATCCTTTTGCTCTAGGTAATGCTGCGCTATACTATCCCAGATTTCAGGGACACAGAAGAGTTTTTAGCCTTACTTGCTCAGAAAAGGGGTATGCTGAAAAAGGGAGGTGTTCCTGACATAGAAAATATGGCTAAATTACTGCTTTGTGACTGGACGGGGTACGTACGCTTTGAATTTTGCTTTATGCTGATTACCTTTATGTTGTTAATCCAGCACAGCAAAAGCTCTGAATCCTGTCAAGTATTTAAAAGAGAGGCTGAGCTTTTTGTTTGGATATTTTTTTTTCCATTGTCACACTTCACTTTGGTAAAGAAAGCTAATGAATTTTACCAACAGATGATCTGCAGTGACAAAGTATTCCATTTCTTTCCTCTCTCAGGAGTGGGCTATCCAACTTCATACTGTTCATGACAACTTTGTAGTCATTTAGATAGCTATTTTAACTGCTGTTAAACAGATGATGCATCAGTAATCAGGTTGAGGAGTTACAAGAGTTCTTTGCACTGGTTTTATTTTTAGATGCAATAACTATGTTGTCTTTGGTTGTTTTTAATGCTAGTATTTTATTTTCCCAGAGCTAAAATAAGCTACCACTCACAGCCTCCAGAATCTCAGATACTGCCACCCTATCTTACAGAAGACAAAATAGCTGAAATGCAGGAGGGCTTTAATTTAAAGAACCTGGAAGAAGGAAACAACACCATTGTTCAAGGTGGGTCTGCTAATGTAATGCACTGCTACTATTAAGAGTGGTAGTAGCAACCTTAACAGGAATTTGTGAATGCAAGTCCGCCCTGGGGTTTATTAGATAGCTTTGCCAGATTGCAGTGAATATGAACCTTTTAAAGAAATGGATTCTGATGCACTAGAACAGTGCCTCTTTGTGCTATCTTAAAACAAATTGCCCCTGCTGGTTCTTAGTTTCTACTAATCTGACCTAACCCTCCTCAATAGGAGACAGAGGAAAAGAACACTGGAGAGAACATAAGCACTGGCTGATTAGGCCAAGAAAATACATTTTACTGAGTACAGTCTACATTCAGATTTAGGTTTTCCAGCTCCAAATAGTCATCTGTAGATGCCTGAGTGAAAGCTATTTGCAGAGAACTGCACTTTGTTCTACTTGCTTATGTGGGAGTCTTGTGGCAGGGAAAGGGCAGGACTGTCTTTTTCTAGCTCTGACCTAAATGGCTGTCCTCTCAGCAGGTAAGCTTTACAAATGTGCTGCCAAACAGTGACTTAGACACTTCCTCCTATGTTTTTTTCCCAGCTTTAAAATTCCCAAGTCCATCAAATAGCTTAATTTTTCAGTCAGCTGGTATGTCAAATGGGATAATAGAGGAAAATAAAGTGACAGAGGAAGCATCAGAATGGGAAAACTTGGAAACGAGCAAGGAGGAGGAGGAAGAAGAGGATTTCACAGAATGTGATGATGATCAAAATGATGCAGAAGAAGAGAGTGATATTGAAGAGGTAAATCAGGGTTTCATTAGGCCTCTACCTGTTCAGAACCTGACACCAAGTACTCAGTCAATACCCTGCTGTAAACTGAGAACATGTAGGCATTGTGGAGCCACCAGGAGTAATCAGAAAGCCTTTCTCCTGGAGAACCCAACCCTTAAGTTGGGCTGTTTTTTTAGTTAAGTGAATAGCACTGTTCTGAGTTCCTGGCCAACTACGCAAGGGGACATCCACACTATCATTGGTGTCTGTTAGGTTTCATTTGCGTGAGAGACTTATTAGTGGTACCTGAATAACCAGGTTTGACCTCTCTGACTTGCAGGAAAGCAAGGTTCAAGTTACCAGGAAAACAAAGCTTGGAAAACAACAAACACGTTCTGCAAATTCAAACAAGCAGATAGCAGGTGTGTATGAAAAACCCTAGCTTGAAGAGTAGCCTTTGGTACTCTAGCACTCGCATTGGTTTCACCAACTCTACAATTTTCCTTTCTCAGAGAGCAAACATTCCAATCCCCTGGATGAGACAGCTGCTGAAGATGATGCCTACGATTTTAATACAGACTATGTGTAATGAAGCCCTGTGTGGAGGCGCTGCTTACTGGCTTACAGAACGCTCACCAAGACTTGTCTTGGGGCACAAGTTAGAGGAGTGCTGCATACCAGAGCTGCTGCAAAGATTCCCAATGGTGGCTGTGTCAAATAATGTGTATAATGGTGTATCTCCCTTGATCCTTGTAGATTTCATACAAGTGTAGCAAACAGATTGCATTCAGCTTTAAGTCCTAAATTTTAATTCCTGTACTAAAGATGATTTAAAAAACATCCTAATGGACTGAGTTCACTTTCCCTTATAAAAAAAAGATGTTTCAAAGTCTGGCGACTGAAGTTACTCCATTACTCCTGGTCAGTTCAAGGACAAGAATGGTTCTTGTCCATCAAAATTCAGTAAAAACAATTAAGTAATAAACCACAGATCAGCACTCATGGCAAACAGAGCTATAGGCAATGACTGCAATGAGTTAGCAGCTTGAAATCCTGAAATCCTAAAATCCTAAATATAAAGCAGATGATGGCCATTTACCTGAGGTTTGAGTCAACATGTTAAAATTCACAGAGCTTTCTCCACTCCACAAAAAAAAAGCTTTTAGTTCACTGGCAGTTCATTTTGCATAGAGAAATAACACTTGAAAGACTCATCTGTCAAAAAAGGGATTCAAGTTTGCAGAATTCTGCAAGGCTAACACAGAAATGGGTGGGGGGAGAATTCATGCAAGAAAGGGTTTTTGAGGCTGTTTCACAGGATAAGAAAAAAACAGTCATCCCAGAACAAAACCCAGGCAGCTCCTAGTTGCAGTACCCTGCTTTGGAAGATCTGCATGGTGCAGGCACCAACTGGAAGTTCTTGGAAACCCTCTTTAGCTAACAATCCTCCTCTAGAAGACTTGCAGTGAAGATGGAAACACAAGTGCTAGTTTGTGGATATTCTCCCTTGCTTTATATCATACTGCATCATCTGTCATAGAAGTGACTCTCCTTTGGACCTGTGCCTATCAGAACTGCTCCAGAGTGCATAACTTTCTGCTCTGGAAGGCAAAGACTGCTCTGGAATACAAGTTGGAAAAAAAAAAAACCAACCCACAATGTTCTGCTTGGCTCCAGAAGTTTCCTGAGAAAATGGCATTGGTTATGAAAATTGACTACTTTGCTTCATAGGCTTCTGAATGTCTGCGAATCAGACTGAACTTGCCAGTAGGGTCAGGGACATACCACTTCTCCCAGACTTCAGCATACGAGGCTGTTCTTCCCCAGGGTTTTAAATGTCCATTCCAGTGGAGCAGCTTGGCAGCCTTCACAAACTGAGGAGAGTACCTTTTTCCAGCACTAGACCCTATTATTGAAAAAGAAGCATTAGTGCCTGAAATAAAGGCAGCAGTAACACCAATGTGCAATATTTTAACTTCAAAGGATTGTAACAAAAGAAGTCTTGTCATTTACGGAGAAAGGAAGTGATAAAAGAGGCAGAGATCAGGGCAAAATTTAATCATGTTTAAAATAAATACTGAAGCAGATTAACTTCTAAATTAACTTCCACATTCTCTGAAAGCCCTTTAACAGACAGATGTATTCAGCAGCCTAGGTATTGTTCATTGAAAAAAATTAAGAAAGCTCTCCATGCATTGGGGTTTCACCAGCAGCAGAGTAGATCTGAATGTTTTGCTCAACAAGCAAGAAGAAATTCCTATGATCACTTCAGATAAAATAGGTTTGTGGAAAAAGAAAAGGAAAATGATCACTTCAGATAAAATAGGTTTGTGGAAAAAGAAAAGGAAAATGAGAAGAAATTTAAAAGTCAGTTGAAGAACTACTGCCCTAGCAGTTCAAAACACAAAAGAAAGGACCAGACCACAAAGCTCCAAGATGGTAGTGCAAAGCTGTTTCTTTAGTAGAGAATAAAATATAAAGTAGGGGAAGAAAAGATCCATCTGCTGCATTAATTAGGTGTCCAGCTACTGACCTGGAGAACCACACTGAGGGAGCAGTGTCACAACGTTTTGTACATACCGAGATGCCGGACATTCCACATGGGATCTATACTGGAATGTTGCTTGTAAAATACAATCAGCAGTGGAGGAGTTGTGATGCTGCCAGCCAGAGTCCTACTGTAAAGCTCCTCTCTGGAAGTTAAGATGAAAAGAAATTGGGAAAGGATGCCTGTATGGCCCTAAATCAGATGATTATCCACAGACACATAGCCTTTCACTTAACAGTTAAATGCCACCACCATAATGTAATCCCTGCCCCACTGGCACTCTCAGTTTAGGGGTACTTACGCTACATTAAGTGCCATCCACTTCTCCAACTGCTGAGTGATGTTCTGTAATTTCCACTCTGTCAAATTAGCAACAAAAACTCCTGGATTGAAAGAGCAGGTGTTGGCTTTCATGGCAAGCTTTCGGATGGTTTCTTTTTTGTAATCTAGAAACCCAATGTAATTATACTGTGGAAAAAAAGGGGAAGGGAGAAAGTACGAATTAGTTTAAAATAAAGTTTGCACAATCCCAACAGACAAGTTATTAAAGCAAATACCCCTTTCTTTGAAATGAGAGAAAGGAAGCTTCAAAGGTTGAACAGTTTAAAAATATGATTATATAAACCACCTATTTTAAGGAATGTTCCATGTTCTTTATAATAGCTTATTTATTAATACAGTACCAAATCCCAGAAAAAGTACTTTTTGTACACTCACAGAAGAAAAATAGTCCCTCTGATGTTCTAAGACCTACTCCTGTTTCACAATGGGAGCTGCTCTCATTGCAAAGCACAGCAAAAATTCCAAGCGCTTTTAGTTGCACTAACAGAAACTGCAGGTGTAACAAAAACAGAATAAAATGATCTGGGTAAGGTCAGTAACACCTTTAGGTTCACTGCATCCATAAGTCAACATGCAAGAACATTGTGCATGTTTGCAAAGCCTGTGATCTATGGCATTCCTAGCACTGAAACAGTATAAAATTGACCTGATTGCCTGCTCCACGGACAGCAACTTTATTAGTGGTTGAGTCACAGTCCTCTGAAAATGCAGCTGCATGTCCAGGTTTCAGTGGAGTGTTGTAAAGTTCAAGGATATCATCTGGAAAATGGAAGTAAGCACAGAAAAATTAAAAGCAATCCTGATTTAAGCAGTGAGTGAATGCCATTACTACTGTAGATAAGGCCACTTTGTTTAATTAAACTAATTCCTATTTATAAAGCTTTTACATCTTTTCTTGAAGCAGAATTGTTTGGTTACTGTAAGAGACTGCACACTGACCTCAGCATAAGATCAATGGCAAAAGGCCAAGAAAAGGTCCCATACCTTGCACTATGACATCATCATCCACATAGATGGCCTTCTCTGCATGAGGTACCAAAGTGGGCAAGTAGAATCTCGCAAAAGTTAACTGAAAACAAGAAAGTAAGAGAAGTGAAAGATTAAATTAAAAACTGTCCAAGTAAATGTGTAATTCGCTGATCCTCCTGGCATTTATCCATGGCACTAACACCTATGACAACTTCTATCAAGGATGTAAAACAGGCAGCAATGTCATAGATGTTAGTTAACAAGTTCCATCAATTCCAGAGTTTCCTATGGATCAGTGCACTGATAAATTGGCCTGTTCTGCCATGTGTATTGGCAGTGCCTCTGAGATGCTGGCATGCTTGACAGGTGAGCTGCTGTGTTTCACCCTAGTTAGCAGCAAAAACCAGTACTAAGCATGCATACATAGTAAGAGATGGATTTCAATAGCTCTCTGGAAATTTATTCTTGCTGAAATTTCAGAACTGTATTAGAAAAAAATTGTGTCTATGCTAACAGATGTGGGTTTGATCTCTAGATGTGCACAAGAGCAATATCAAAATATATTGTTACTAACTCATAACTGCAAAAAGTAATCAACATCATCCTCACTGGTTTTAAGGTGTCTGGCTTTTGAGGATCCACTTGTACCTTCCCTTCTAAGACATGAGGGTCAAAATTCAAAATTCGGTACTGCAAATTTTTCAGAGCAGTCTTACTCAGCCACAGCCTGCAAACAGGAACAAGGCACAGATCTTGTTAACCAAGACAGAAATCAACTCATAAGCAAGTGGCCAAAATGTCAGTGACACATCCTGACATGGCCACTTGCTATCCCATCCAACAGACATACATACAGAACACAATCTATTGTGGAGGTTGGTGGGGTCCTATATGACTGCAGGGACATGCCCACCCTCAGAATAATGCACAGCTGTGACACATGAAAGGTCTGAGGTCACTTCCATTTCATTACAGATACATGGTCCTGTAATCACAAGACCTCCACAAAAATTGTCAGTGTGAGTGGATGCAGGTAAAAGTAAGATCAATGAACAACCTAGAAAAAGTGGAGAAAATTAATTTACAGCATTTGAATTGCTTTGCTGAAACTTAGGTAGAAGCTTTCACAATCTCTCCACCCTCTAATTCCAATCCCACCAGAAAAGATTGTTTTCTTTCATCCCTGAGACATCACCACAAGCAATGACTGTGTACTCCCCAGGAGCAGCCTCGTCAAAAAGCTGCAATAAGCAGCAGCAGATAGGACTGCAACTTAGAGGAGTGCAGTGCCAGGGAAGTCAGCTCTTCCTCTTCCCACAGATACTTAAGTTTCACGGTATTGCAGGAATCTATAAAGATCATTACCTCAAGTGATCCACAGTATCATTCAAAGTAACAATATAGAAAACCACGTTGGATCTGGTGTGAAAGTAAATACTGTTCATGGCTGCAATGGCACCCCCAAGCCTCTCATCTGATGCTGCGATGACCACAGAAATCTCTTTATCATTTCTCCCATCTGCCAGTCTCTGGGGAACTGCAGGTATGAAATCTATAGGCTGAAGTCCTACTGGATTTGAATCTGTGGAGTACAAATGACATCATATATTTGGTTAAGGCAAACAAAACACAGACATTATTATCATGCTTACATTCCTAATGCTTTCAACTACTACTAGTTGAAGCAGGCAAGCTCTTGAATGCCTCAGCTGAGGTGTGAATTACAGCATGCCAGTATCAAATACTTAAAGTATTGCACCTGCTCTTGAGAGAAAGAGAAGTTAATGAACAGGAAAACACTGAATCATATCTTAATAACTTTTAAAGCCAGAAGGAACCCTTACTGCTATCTTCACTGGCTTTCTGGCCAAGAAAAGTCCCAGGATAGCAAGAACAGACAATTGTACCCACAAAGATGAAGTTTCTTTGGTATGAGAAGAGGAAAAGATACAAAGAGTACCAAAATTGCATCTTGTTATGCAAGTAACTGATTGTTATTATACATACTATTTCAGCAACGTGGCAATTTCTAAGTGGCCAGAGCACAACCTTTCCCATCAATTTAAAAAAAATTATTATTTTAATTGAATTAAAACTCAACATACCTGACAACTCCCGTTTCAAGAAGTCACTGAGGCCTAAGAAGTTATGATGAAGAACCAGCAAAAAAATTACAACAGCCACTATAAGGATGGAAATATTCACTGAAAAAATAAAAGGGGGAAAAAAAAGTTAATCAATACAACAAGAGAAAGCCTGGGAACTCAGAAAGAAGTAGAGACACACCTATACACATACCTTTCCTTAAAGTCATTTTTCTCTTATTTTACTAGCATAAGGTTTCTGCAAACCTGCAAGAGAAAAAAAATCCATCAGTTACTTCCTACTTTCAGTAGGCAAAGCACACTGTAACTACAAGTGCCAAAACAGTTTCCAAATGCTGGATGCCACATTTTAATAACTGACTATGAATGCCAGTAAGTGTGTAGCAACAACAATGGATCTGAAGAGGAACTCTTGAGATCAAAGAAGGGGAATACAGATCTTGCCATTTACTTCCCTGACATAACAACAAAACAAACACTAACTCCTGCCAGCCAAAAGTGGCATGAAAAGAATCTGGAAAATTATGTATGGTTGCTGTTGAAAGAATGTAACTGTCTGAACTGGAAGTATGCCATCAACAGGGCAAGTAGTCATAGTTTTTACCATACTTAACTAAGATTTTGACAGGACACAGCATTTATAAGACCTTAGCAAACAGCACTATACATTTTCAAAACCATGAAATTCTCTAACAGACTGCCAGCTGAAGTGTCATCACAGAAAACACTGTGAACGAAGGTATTCCCACCACATTATAGAAGAAGAAGGCAAAATTACAATGCAATGATGCCACTTGGGCACACAATTCGTACATACAGTTTCTGCCCTTCGATGACACTACGACAGCCTGAGCTACAAGCATTTAGGGACTGACTCAACAAACACAAACTGCAAACACAGACTCACAGTAAGTACTCAAACACCTGCTCATCGCTACCCTGCTGCAGTTTGCTGCTCCGGTGACGCCATTTACACACACTAAATTGGGCACCCGACGTTCCCCACGTTTCACCGCATTCTCCATGCCTGCATCGCCCAGCGGCACAAACCGCGCTCCCTGGGGCTGCCGCCTCGCCGGGGCTCCGCTGCGGCCCCCATGCGCGGCTCCTCCGCGGTTTGCGGAAGGCAAGGCAGGGACCCCAGGGACCGCACTGTGAGGCCAGCAGGGCCGGGCCCAACAATTCCTCACCGAAAGCTCCTGCTCGCTCTCACCATCTCCCGCCGTCACTGCCAACTGCCACCTAAGCAGCGCACCGCCACTGAACCCCAAGGGCCGCAGCTGTCCGCGGCGATGCCTGGCGACTGAGAGGCGCGAAGGCTGCGCCGCGCCCACCCCCGCGGCACTAAAGGGGCTGTCGGGGGCTTCTGGCGATTTCACGAAGCACGTTCAAGCCTTGAGCAGTGAGGGCTGCCTGTGGGCCGCCAAGTCAGTGTCGATTCCAGACGGGCAACCTCGCGGATGCCTCGCACCTGCTATGCTAAGAGCCCTGTCAGAGGTCCTGGACTCGACACCGCCGTTGCCGCGGAGATAGCGTCTCGCCGGTGCTGCCAGCGGAGCAGGGCGGCAGTGACGCAGGGCAGCGGCGGAGCCCTAAGCCGCAGCCCGCGGAAGCGGCGGCTGCGATAGTGGCCTGAAGCCGGCAGCCAGGGCAGAAGGCTGCCACTGCGGGCTGCCGGGGCGGAGCGCAAGGGCGTGCTTCCGGCACAGCGCCGCGGTCGCTTTCCGGTGGTGCTGGATCTGCTGCTGCCGCCAGGCCTTCGAGAAGCAGAACGCGGGCTGTGGGGCGCCGCTCTCCGCCGCCGCCATGCTGAACATCTTCCGCTCCATTCCCACGCAGATGGTAGGGCATTCACCGCGGGAGGCCCGACTCTGCCCGGGCCCTCGTCCCCTTGTCGCTGCTGGTGACACGGCTGCGAGCGGGCTTCAGCGCTGTTAGCATCTGTGTGGGAGAAAAGTTGAGGCTACGGGGGGGTACCCCGTGTAATTTCGGTATCTTGGTCTAGAAAATCGCGCTTTGTGTTGCAAAATGAAGGTAACGTACAGCTGTGCGCACGCAACCTCTCTGTGCAATCGAGAGACCCATTCTGAATGCATGCAACCTTAGGTGACACACACTGCTTTTTGTGGTGGTGTAGCTTTCTCCTACTGATACTAAGCTAACTACAGTGATATTTTGTACTTGAAGTGTCTATGCTGAACAGTGCTTGCTTTTTATTTTTAGATGATGTAGTCATGCCTGTATGTGAATTAAGATCTTAATTCTTTTACATTGGAAATTCAGACACACTAAGGAAACTAATTTCCCTTGGGATTGACAGTTGAATGAAGAAACTTGAGAACTGGTGGTCAGGCTGCCTCTAGGCTCTACCCTGAATTTAAATGGTATGTTTGTGCTTTGAGTAACTGACTAAAAAAAGCTCTCTTTCCACAGGACTACAAGGGCCAAAAATTAGCAGAACAGATTTTTCAAGGGATCATTCTCGTCTCTGCAGTAAGTATACCAGAACTACAGATAATAATATACAAGACTTAATTTTCTTTTCTGATCTTGCAAGGTTTTTCTTCTGATTGTTTGGTCACTGAAAGTTTCAGGTGAAATCAGAGGAGCTGTCATGGATTAAGGTTTTACTTTTGATATTTTACTTGCAGTACAGGCCTGCAAGGTTAAAAATATGTATGAACTGTGCCTATACTTTTCTACTTCTCCCCTCTGCCTCCTCATTTTTATTTTTTTTTCTGATGCAGATTATTGGTTTTATCTATGGATACATCACTGAACAGTTTGGATGGACTGTTTATATAGTTATGGCTGGATTTGCTTTATCATGCTTGGTAAGACTTTTTTTTCCCCCAAACCAGAAAATACATGCACTATGTAATCTAAAATAATCATTACAATCAGACTGTTAATACACAGATGATCACAGAAGGTGAGGAAAGGGCCAGTTAAATGCCTTTTCTCAAATGCTAGTAACATTTTAGAGATTGCTGCAATTTAATACTGCTTTTGCATTAGTTTTTCTCTTCAATTAAATTATAGTTTTAAATCAATCTGATAGCATTGATAACAAAGGATAGGGAGGCTTTCAGTGGAGAAGTAGCTAGTCATAAAAAATCTGCAGCTGGCCTGTGCTAACTGAGCAGAGAGGCTAGAACACAAAGCATGGAATTACAAGAGTAATTCCTTATTCATGTAGGTGAGGCATCCCATTCCAGTTGGGGCACATTGATCTTACACCTTTCAAGCATTCAGATACAAGAAGATTTGACCATGCAGTATACAATGTAAACTGTATACCCATAGAGGCTGAAATTTTATGTACTTTAAGACCAGCCAGAAAGGAAATGAGGTGGGTTTCTTTCCCCTTTAAGGAACTATAGAAAACACTCATCTTGCATCTTGATTTCCATATTCTGACTTTACTCCTTTGTTCTAAGCTGACACTCCCTCCATGGCCCATGTACCGCCGCAACCCTCTGAAGTGGCTCCCTGTCCAGGATTCTGGAACAGAAGAGAAGAAGCCAGGTGATAGAAAGCCAAAGAGACACAATAAAAGCTAAAAAGTTGTGGCTCTTTATGTTGTTATGTTGTTCAATTCTGTTAAATACATTTCCACTGAGAAATACTTCTTGGCTTGGTGTTTGTTTCTTTTCCTTAGTTGTCTACTACCACACAGTAAGCACAAACTCTGGCTGGAGTTTCAGTGAAGTCATGAAGTCACTGGGAAGGCAGGGGTGGGGGATTGACTTCAGAAGGCTACTGGAGGTTGCATCTCACTGAATCACAGAATTGCAGGGATTGGAAGGAACCTCTGTGTGGTCTATCAGGACTGGCCAGCCAGGTCCCAGAGTGATGTGCATGACTTACAAACTCACTAATGTGAGTTTATGGGGAAGTGGTGACTTGCTGCAGATGGACCAGAGACCATGATCTGTGGAGGGAGCGCCTCTTTATTGGGAGATGCTTACATGCTTCACTTCTCTTCCCACAGCCTACCGGTCTTCATACTCGCTGTTTACCAAACATACTCTTCCTCTCACTCAGGCAGGTGGTTTCCCACCTGCCTATCACCCACTTCTGCAATACAGTTTTCTAGTATCATTATGCTCTCTCATCTGTTCCCAGGTGAGTCCTGAGGTCAGCAAAACATCTTATTATCTGTCAGCCTTGGGTTCCCACACCTCTGAAGATCATCTAGTTCAACCCTCCTGTCAGAGCTGGTTCACCTGCAGCAAGCTGCACAGGATGGGGTCCAGGCAGGCTATGAATGACTCCAGAGATGGACTCTCACTCAAGTATTTTAGTGAAAAACGCAGGGAAGCAAATCACGTGTAGTTAAGTTTTTGTCTCCTCCTAAAGGCTGGCCTTGTACTACAATATTTTTACCAGCATTTAAAAGAAGCAGTCAGTAGTGTCAGGCTGTAACTAGCACTGTAGAGCAGTCATGCTCCACCCTTCTGAAAAACAATGACAACTGGAACCTGTTCAAGGGCAGGAGATTGCAGGGTGGCATTTTTCATTTAAATGTGCCTGGGCAGAGAAAGTGACATCTTGACCCTACCTAAAACAGTAGCTCCTGAAACTCTGTAACTTGAGCATCTAGTACCTGAGAGACAGCAGGACCCACAGGCATTGCACTATTTTACTGCTGTGTCACTTTCATCTGCCTCATAGATGCTGGGAGGTTGCAACATTTAAGCTACAGGGTTGTGCACATAAAATTTTGTTTTCCAAATGTAATTCCCTTTGACTTCTTTGTCTTTTACAAAGTACACGTGCTTTTCCTGTAGTGAGAGTACCTCACCATGCCTGGGGGATGTGTAGCAACCAAATCTAGATCCAAAAAAGGGAAAAGCTAGGATACCTACTTCTCCGAGTGACACTGGTCAGGGGAACTTTCATTCTTAAAAGGACATTGTGTTTGTAAGGCAAAACGATTTCTCCAGCTGGGACCATGGTAACCATGGCTGTGTTCCTTTCACATGCTTTCACACTTGTTTTATCCAGTTCCCAAATACTTTCCACAACCCTGCTGATCACCTTAGCAATAACACAAAAGTTAAGGCTCTACTCAAAAGCTGTACAGCCACCTCATTTAGCACTTTAACTTGGCAATGTACAGAATCTGGAGGGCCTTTGGTGTAACAAAAAGTAGTAGTGTAACAAAACCTGATAAATTTTCACAACTACCTGATGTGATAGCTTACAGCCTATCACACCATAGCCTCGACATACATTTTGCTACTGTATTTAGTACGTAATCATACCAAATGCCTTCTCCTGTGAAAAATTCAAAACATTGTTTTTACATTCCTTTGTATGCAAAACTTGGTATCCATCCCTCTTTGCATCAATAAAAAGCAACCTTAAAAAGTTTCATTAAGAGAATAAAAACTAAACTAAGCAGTTTCTCTTCTGAGGAAGTGATAACCTGATTCACATTATAACATGAAAAATATTGCTACCAACTATATCTTCTTTTTTGCAAGTTCACCTCCTTATCACAGCAAAGGAATTGAATGGGGTAAGCTGGTCCCATCTGTCAAGTGAGCTATAAAAAAGTCCTCCAAGGAAAAAGTTCTGTCAGAACTTTACATTTTCTTCAAGGAATTTCAGATGGCGTGCCTTTGCGCTGTAACTTGCATACTTGTCTCCCATGTGCTCTCGCAACTGCAGCTATTCAGAACACAAAAAAACCAAACACAAAGTTAATTGACATTGAAAGGCAGGAATTAAAAAAAAAACAAATCACTACACCCCCAAACCCCAAAGCATTCAGCTGAAAGCAGCATGTGAAATTTGACAACACTGATGAGAGGAAAAAAAAAACTGAAGAGTCTTGATGCTTCAAGGCAAAAGAGTTCCAAATGCCACCAGAGAATTTAAAATACAAATCTGAACTTCACAGGTTTTACTTGCCTATGGAGCATTTCATCTATAGCCAAATTTTGCATCCAGTGAGCTTGAAGTATTGCTCACTCTATTAGAAATAGACTTTAAACTGTTTCTCACTTTGGGTATATGTGGCACAAGGCAAGTTATGTGGAGGTAAAAAATTAAAGTTAGTTGCTATTGAAGAAACACTACAAAGTAAATTTATTTGTACCACTTGCACCTTCCACAAACTCAGGGACCATGGTACAACTCTAATGCGCCTAAGCTTTCTGAAAATAGTCTACATTCAGAATTCCACAAACTTTTAAAGATTCAAAATGTTAATACACTTGGGCCTTTGCCTGCCAATGACTACATAAACACATTCTGGAATTGAGGTTTGCACTACTGTGTCATTTCTCTGAAAAAAAAATGGGTGGGAGGAAAAGGGGAGGAGTAAAGACTCTGCTCATTTATCTGAGTTTACAACAAAATTAAACTATCATTAAAGATATTCACCTCTCTTTTCACTTCATCATCTTCTTCCATGATGCTGTACGCCTTCTCAAGCAATTTTACTCCCAACCCTTGCACAACATCAGATCTGAGGATTTCAACCATTCTCCTAATCTTCTCAGGAACTGATAACATATCTATTAATGATAATTTTTTTTAATTAATGAAAAATTACTTTCAGTACAGTCAATTTTCATACTCCATGCAGAAGAACAATATGGGACGACTAAGTACTGCCACAGAATTTCAGCTGATGACTGTCATGAAATTACTCTTAATCTGAACTGACCCTCTAGAACAGTCAACAAAAATCTGTGTCAACAGCCCTTGAATCTTTGGCTCCTCAGATGGAGTTCCCACAAGAGAGGGTCCTTTTATAAAAGGAGGCTTCTGTTAGGAACTGAACTAAAAACACTAACTTGGCTCTTTTAATCACCAAAATCATCACCACTCTTTTCATAGGGTGGATCACCTTCTGAAAATAAAATATCTAATTAAAAGTTTCACCTTAGAAACACAGCAGCCCTGTTGCCCCAGAAGTTAGTATGTAAATAGATGGAGGATCTCACTATAAAATAGAGTGAGGAAAACAGACCAAAAAAAACCCAAAACCAAACACATAAGCACCAAACAAACAAAAAAGTCCCTCACTGAGGCTTGTACCTTCAACACTGTTAACACTTAGAGACAAATTCTATGCATCTTACTTCAGCTATGCAGAATCAACAAATTTAAAATTCAGTGCTCTCCCATTGCTCTGCCTCTCACCAGACTAGCCCCAAGTAGAATCCTTCCAATTAAAAACAACAAGCACATAAAGGTTTGAGACTTACAAAACCTATCCTCAAGCTTTTTCACTTGTTCCTACTGCGTAATTACTACAGTCGTAGGGAATACAATTTTTTTCTTACTGTTTGGAATACACATACACACTTCAGGTCCAAATCAGACCCTAAACATGAAAAGTGATTCAAATTCTTGCATCTGCAAAAAAAATAGGCCCACCCAAATTCTGCAACAAAGATGAACTTCTAAACTCATACAAACCTTCACTGTGTTTCATGCTTTGTGTACAGTTTCAGCTTTATCCATAATTTACGAAGCTTTACAGCTTCCAAATCTTTGGAATGCCTTAAAAACCTTCTTTCAAATTACTCAGCTCCAGGTGTTCGTTTTGGAAATTTCCAAGCATAAGTCAGCAGGGAAATTAATCCTATTGCAAACCAGCCTTCTCTCTTTGTTAATAATTACACAGATCGATCACACATTCCTTGCATTGGCAAGTAAACCACAATGACAGCAGTTTTGCACACAAAACTTTTAGAAAGGATGTTTACTTCCCTAAGCATTGCTAAAATTTAGCAAGAAATAAGAGTGGATTGTCTTCTGTTGCCTACGAGCTGGCGTTCTTTGGTTATTAGCAGCTGACAAACATTCATTTAAAGCTGTAATAGAGGAACAAACCTGAAGAAATCTCTTCCAGTTTTAACTCCTCCAATTCATCAGGTGATTTTCCATGTAAAATCAGAGTGTCTCGGTACTTTCTATGAAGTTTAAATTCTGGGGGTGGAGCTGAGGTTACACAGTACTCAGAGCTCTCCTTAGTGTCCATTTTCAGCGTCTGTGTCATTAGCTGCACCAAGTCGTTCATTTCATTCATACTGCTTTTTCTAGGACAGGAGAAACGAGATGCAATTCAGTCACCATTCACAATGTAACTTTTATCATGCATTCAAAAGGACTTTCAGCAAGTTTAGCGAGGTCCTGCTAAATATTCCATGTTAAATTACTTCCTGTAGTGCACTTTTATTTGTGGCAACCCTAGCAATATTTCATCTAACAAAGGCTCAGAGCCCATTCTGCTAACAACAATTCCCAACCCTACCAACTACTGTTACCTGTGAGGCTGCACCTGTGGCAAGGCAACGAGTAATTTTTTTTCAAGTTCCTTACACTGACAAAATCAGAAATAAATTCAGCCTCATTCACAGGGGAAAGGAAGCATATTGGCACCTTTTAACTCATGTCTTTAATGCATCCTGATAGTGCATGCCCTTTCATATTGGAAGATTGGTTTCCTGGGAAGCTACAACTGACAGAAAACAGAGGTACAAGATCACACGTCCAGGAAAGCTCAGAACAGGAAGTTTACAGTGATAGACAATTAAATGGAGCTCAATTTCTTTATGCATCACATATTCCTTCAACCACTAAGTAGAGAGAAAATATGAATGCAATTCCTGTCTTCCTCCCCACCCCCCAAGTCAAGGTCCAACAGAGCAGTGAGAACTACTGCACAATAGGAAACAAAACACTCACCTGTCTTTGGAATCACCATCAGACTTATCTGTAGAGCTTGTGGAAGAGCTTAACTCATCATCAGACATGCAATGGGTTTCTCTCTTTCTCTAAATAAAGAGGGAACAAATGTCAAAGTTTCTAAGAGCTGAAACTCATCAATATGGCATGAATCAGTTCTCTTACATGATAGAATAACTTTCAACAAGCATAGACTCAGCTGGATAGTATTTTAAAAGTGTAATCTTTGGGTTTTAAAACCAGGCAATACACAGGACATCATCGACATACTTTATGAAATGTCTTTGCTGTTACTATTCTGCATTTACTTGCATTAATAATGTTCTCTTGATGTTGCAAAGATTAGCAAGTTTATTTTTAAGACCTCAGAAAAGACTTTTCTCATCAGACAAGGAAGCAAACATGTCAATAGAAACTACTCTCTTTTCATCTAGCAACTGCTCCTTACTGCCAGCACATAAATGTACACACTTAAGATGACTACAGACTAAAAACATTAAAATGTTCATACACCACGATTAAAGCAAAATTAGATGGACCAGGCCAAAGGCAGTGGGTTGTTAATAGAATTAAAAGAAGACTATTGATTTTTAGCTGCAGTATAGTTCAGGATACTATTTCATTTTGGAAGGCAAAAACAACACTGCAATTTAAAGTGCCCATAACAATCAGTAGAGATCCTTAGTTCTCATCTCTCACGAGTAGAGTGGAAATGCACAGTGAGCTTGGAGTGTTGAACTGACCTGGCCAAACAAAAGTAGGTTAGAGACTCATACTCTACACCAGGACTTACAAAGCAATATTTACAGAGAACTGTGAAGTCTCAATGACTGAAAGTTTCTTTCTTTAAATACCACTTTCTTCCAAAATTATGCCTGCATTTAAGTATTTCAAAAGCAGATGACCCTGGTTTACCTGAGAAATACTGGGTTCTGATGAAGACAGAGAAGCTTTAACATGTTTTTCCTTATGTGATTTTGCTTCATCTACTGCATTAGCTGAAGTTCGTCTTGCTGGGATCACTGGAAGGATGACATTTTCACAGTATTTACAACTTAGCTGTATCTGGATTGAATCAGTTTCATGCTCATGCAAGACAAAGTCTATCACCTGGCAGAAGACAGGCAGGTAGGCATTCTAAGAGATAACAGTGAAGCTTGTATCCAAAAGGTGTATATCCTGTGCTTCAAGAACATAGCAAAGATAAGCTGTCACCCCGAAACACAATTGAACAGAACTGACTAAGAAGTAGAAAAATGCAGACATGTTAAAAGAAATTTTTGTATAACACAGAACTAGACTCTTAGAGCATCTTTCAGAAGATGGTAGGGAAAACCAGACAAGGTTCCAACTTCACAAAGAGGTTTTTAGCTTACTTTTATATAAAATGTTAACATGCAAACATAAATATTACCAGACGGAAACATCTCCTCCTGAGACTGTTTTAGTCTCCTTCGTTCTCTTGCTGACAAAGGCCTCTCCTTCAAAAGATGTTAATTTTAGATTAATTAGCAATCAGCATTATGTTTTTTGTCATCACTTATGAAGGAAAAAGTCCTTTTCAATTGACATGGAAGTGAAAGCTTTTAAGCACAGACCTTCTGATCATCTAACAAATGCTTCTTTTTTTTATTGCAAAACTATCTTGGTCAACGAGACCAGTATGCACTCTAGAAAAGGAACTTCTCAGCTCCACAGTACAGTAAGGCAATTTCTCATTTCACACTCACCACGTGCTTGACAGGACTTCCATTACCTCAAAAGCTACCACGTATTTCTTTACTCACTGTGCACACACTCAGAGAACAAACCACTTAGAAGGAATGAGAGCCAAAAAAAACCTGGCAGTGCTCAGCACTGACCTTTGAAATGGCAACTTGACTGGTTTTGGTGTTATTTGCAGATTCAGAGGATTCAGCACCATGCTGCTCTGCGCACTTCTGTGTTGTCTTTGTGCTCACATCAGAAGGAAAATGTAAAGGCCGAGGAGGAACCATTCTGAACTTGAAAGAGAAGCGAGCAATAACTTATACCTTTTTAATGAAAACTTAAGTACTCTGCAGTCTAGAAGATCTTGCACGGTAAAGCTGGATGCCAGGTGTTCTGGATCCTAGTGAACCTCCTAGCATCTTTGAAGTTGATCCCTTCCTCTCCACACCTCTGCTTGCATCCAATTCCCTTCTCTCCATCCTTACCATCCTGCCCTTCTCCTTCCAGACCATTTTTCAGACAATGCCTTTGCAACAACTGTCTCCACCCTCGAACAGCAAAGTTCAGTACAAAAACAGAATACCAATCACCAACCACCTCTTTTCTCTCTTTGTATAGCCATTGCCCTTCCCCAAAGAAATCTCTCTGCTCGGTGTCAGAAGAACTGATAGAAGTCCAAGACTGTCTTCCTAGAGTTTGCACTCACAAGCTCAGGACAGCCCACTACAGGTAGCCCTATCCTCAACAGGATAGTATCAAGAAAAGTACTGCTATATATTTTGCAGTCAAAAAGAATGAGAAGGCCTGATAGAATTTCCTGCAGCACAACAAAGGCAAAAGCCCACAGTTCGATGTGTTTCCTTGTGTCTGCCTGGCACAACTCACTTCACACCTGAGAGGGTCACTGAGAGTTTCAAAGATTTACCCAGATTACCAATGAAGTTACACAGATAGACATGTGTGTCCAGCAGATCAAGGGAGTTTCTCCCTCACCTCTACTCTGCCCTGGTGAGACCTCATCTTGAATACTGCATACACTTTTGGGCTTCCCAGTGTAAGAGGAACAGGGGTCTGCTGGAGAAGGTCCAGTGGAGAGCTGCAAGAATGATTAGGGCACTGGAGGACATGCCTTATGGGGAGAGACTGAGGGACATGAGACTTTTTAGTCTGGAGAAGACTGAGAGGGGATTCAATAAATGTTTATAAACATCTGAGGGCTTGTCAGGAGTGGGGGGACAGGCTCTTCTCACTTGCTCCCTGTGATAGGACAAGGAGCAATGGGTGTAAGTTGCAGCATAAGAGGTTCCACCTCAACACAAGGGGGAACTTCTTTACTGTAAGTGTCACAGAGCACTGTAACAGGCTCTCCAGAGAGGCTGTGAAGTCTCCCTCTCTGGAGATTTTCAAGGCCTGTCTGGATGCATTCCTCTGTGATCTGTGCTAGATTGTGTGGTTCTGCTATGGCAGGGGGGTTGGACTCAATGATCTCTTTGCGTCCCTTCCATGCCCTAGTATCTTGTGTTATCCTGTGACATGAAACATAAGCAGCAACAAAACTCACCCTCTTTTTGCAAAAATAAGTCCCACTTTTAAAGAACACAAAAATGCAGGAGTCTTAAAGGAAAGAGCAGAATTATTTTTTAGGATCTGCACCTTCTCTGAAGAGGTTTCAGCCACCTCTCCTTTTTTCTGCCGTCGCTGCCGTGAGAGAGAGGGTTCGCTGACAGAATGATGAGGTCGCACGTGGGAGGTCATTTTTTCCTTAGCTCCACAACAGACATCATCCTAGCAAGTAGAAGTATTTTGTTACACATGCAGACATATCATTTCCATATTTACACATACACTTAAAATATTCAACACAGGACACTTTACTATTTGGACTGCATCCCCCTTAATATACCACAGTTACAACCACAATAAACTCTTACTTGATAGAAAATTAGGGAAAGAACCTGAGATACCAGCATTTTTAAGCTACTAAACCTTCAAAGGAGGACACTTACTTGAATTACAACAGGAAAAACTGGTTCTAAGAGCTTTTCAGTAGAATCCAATCTCTGCAATAGATAATGATTTCTCATTAGAAAAGAAAATCTCCCTGTAGACCAACAAAAAGACAATCACCACTTATTAGTCCCTCTTCTGAATCAGGACTACCTTGACATTAGCCAGACCTATTTACAACACAGAACAAATAAGTTACAAAACTATCCTCAACATCTCTTCTCATCTGGAAAAAAATTATTCCCTGCAAAAACAGAGTTTCCATCACCTAGATGCAAGCCTAAAACTACTTCACAATGGTGCCTTTGCAAATCTGAAGCCAAGGCTCCTAATTACTTAAGAATCTGAAACACTTCATCACTAGTATTCTGTTTTGTCTTCCTATTTTGCATAATGCACAGCAGCTGTCTAAACTTTAAGAGCTGGCCATTTGTTAAATCTATTTAAAAACCTATCTCAAGTAAGCATAAATGCATCACTAAATGCATTACCAGATCAGTTTGCCTTTGGTCTTTTGATACAGGCTGCAGGAGTTTCAAAGTGTCACCATCTTCTGCTACAGCAGCAACAGAAGACTGCTTAGACTCAACATTTTCAGCTTTAAAAGCTTGCTTTGCTCTTTGCTGTTGTCCATCTTCCTCAGTTGGTGGGATACTTGATGTTATTCTAGAATTCCCTGGAACATTTAAATACTTTGCTTTCTTTTTCTCTGGGATATGTTCACTGTCACACTTCTCACTTTCATACTTCATCCTTTCAGATGGTAAGACATCAAGATTCACTTCACTAACTGTGGCTACAGAGTCTCCCAGGTTGTTCAAATCATTCTTGCTTTGTTTTATTTCAAGTGCCAGAGACGGTTTCTCTGAGAGAGAAAATTTGGTGGCTTTATAGTTGAGAAAGCAATCTTCTTCATTCTAGAATTAAAAAGAAAACAAAAATTGAATTACTTTTTGTGTATTGTGTACATATGATAGAATACTCTAGGCACTCATGGTAAACCATGAACATACCAGAGTACATAAACTGTAATGAAATTATAATCAATTACAGATTAAGAGCCTCAAAAAAAGCTACAACCCACATTTTTGAAGAGACACACACTGTATTTGCAAGTTACCTGTTTCAGACATTAAACACATCCACTACCCCTACTTTTCACCAGGACCACGAAGGAATAGTTGTACTCCCTTGGCTCTTCCGTAACAGAGGAACCAACAAGTACCAACACTTTCTAAGATCACAGAATCATAGAATGGCTTAAGTTGGAAGGGGCCTTAAAGGTCATCTAGTTCCAACCCTGCTGCCAAGAGCAGGAACACCTTCCACTAGACCAGGTTGCTAGCAGGAGGTGTCCCTGTTGTTTACAACATTCAGTATTTCAGCACTGAAAGCTTAAACCCAAAATAGCAGACTCATTAAAGAAAATAAATAACATGCACAAGATTAACCATTACAAAAGATCTGTTCTAACCACTGGAAAGATTTCCAATAGTATTTTTTTTTTGTAACTATAATTTGCTTTCTCCACTCAGAAGACATTTTTAAATGATTACCATTTGTCATCAAATATTTGAAAAAAAAAGATTAACCTCAAATATTCCATAAGCAATTCACATATTGACCCACAAACGAAAAAAACAGATGTTTAGTATCTTGTAGTGAAGGCATTGCAACTACTTTTATTGATCCAGTTGTTTATTTTCTTCCACTCTTGCCTAAACATTACTCCTTCTCTAATGCAAGTTTTACACATTGCTAAGAATCAGATGTATGTTCTCCAGAATGCTCCAGCATGTCTTGCAAGACTGGGATTGCATGTCTGGAAAACACAAGAGTGTTTTGGTTTGGTTTTGCTTTTAATTGTTTCAGTTTGGGTTTGTTTTTTTTTTTACAAAGAAAGTATCTCTGTATATCTCACTTTGTATTTCCTGGCTTGCTCAGGGGATTGGTTTTGGTGTGCAACACTCCTGCTATGAGATTCAGCCTTTACTGGGACCACAGAGCAAGGGTCTTTAGGTTTAGAATTCACTGTTTTCTTCTGACTTCTGGCTGCTTTCCTGTAAAGAAAATAAAAGTTGCTTATTCAACAACCATCAACAAGATATTGAGATATTTCTTTAGATTATATTATTAAAAAAAAACAAACAACTAAGCAGCTTATACACAGAGTATGAGATACTAGGCTCTTTCATCAGGATGTGCATGACATACTCAATTCCATCTGTATAAAAAGAGCTTAAAAACATAGTTCAGACTCTGCCACCACCGTACATTTGGTTTGCATAGCACCAAGTTCTGTCCTGTCAGGAAGCAGTAAAATAACTGACAAAACCTGACAAAGAAACATAATTCTATCAGTGACTAGCAAAAGAAAATTTGCAGTACAACTCTCATCTGATAACCAACCTCAAAGAATCACATGGAAAGATGTTTATTTCCCATCACTTCCTTGAAAACACTGGTGTTACCTTTTCTTTTTCTTTTAACTCTCTGAATATTGTGTACAGTTCTGGAGCCCCCAACACCAGAAGAACATTGAACTCTTGGAGCAAGTCCAGAGGAGGGCCACAAAGGTGATCAGAGGGCTGAAGCAACTCTGCTGTGAGGACAGGCTTTGAGAGTTGGAGCTCCACAGCCTGGAGAAGAGAAGGCTTCAAGGAGACCTTGTAGTAGCCTTCCAGTATCTGAAGGCTGGGGAGGGACTATTGATAAGGTCTTGTAATGACAGGACAAGGAATAATGGGTTTAAACTGGAAGATGGGAGATTTAAACTAGATGTTATGAAGAAGTTCTTTACAGTGAGGGTGGTGAGACACTGGAACTAGATGATCTTTGAGGTCCCTTCCAACCAAAACCATTCTATAATTCTAGTAAGCTGTGCAACTCTAACCACTGCATTGCTTTATGCTGCATTTGCAGAAAAATCTAGTTTCCATTCTAACTCCCTCCCATTTCTCTAGGAAACTGAAGAAACTCAAATGGTGTTATGCTTTGTAACTGACCACACAGAAGTGATTTTGTCCTACTGTCAACCAAAGAGTACAGTGACATGAATATTCTGCACAGAATGACTCAAATGAAAATATCTTACGCCTTGGTGGCTTCTAAAAACAAAGAAATGCGGTGCTTGATGTAGGGCTGTCGCAGTATGCTTCTCACACTAGGCCTTTCTTCGGGTCTTTTACTGAGCATACTTCGGATTATCTCTACCAGCTGCGGGCTGTAATCCTTTGGCATGGGTGGCAACTGCAAAAGGACAAGGAAGACTGGTATCATTTAAAATAAAATGGCCATTGCTAGATAATTTATGAATTAGTTATAATCAGCTACATTCTCTGCATAAAAAATGGTCCCATTGTTCAAATTCTGAAAGTTACCCAAGTGCTTAACAGCAAACAGAATACTGAAATTCTAACTGTTTTAACTAAGAGTTGTTCACAATTTTTTATTAACACCAGCTGTTAGAAGTTCTGTAAATAGACTTAAAAGATGAGTAGAACAGAAATCTATTTTAACTTCATTGTATGCCAAAGCAAGACAGGTACTAGGCAAGCTACTCTGCCCTAGCAGGAAAACAGCATCACCTGGGCAGAGATTTAACTTTCTGCATCATGCTTAAACCAGAAGCAAATAAAAAAAAATCATCTCAGAACTCTGGAAATTCATCAACAGACCACAAAAGAGTAACAAGAAACTCCAGCAATGCCTACAAATGAATAACTCCCTGGGTCTGACATTACAAGCATATACGACCAGGAAACACCACTCTTACAACACACAGGATGATGCATGCAAGATGGAAAATATTTTTAAGTCTATGCAATATTTCTGATCAGAAAACATAATCAAGTCCTAGACTTAGAAAATCTAAGCACAGATAAAACCAATTTAGAAGTTTTTACCTTTCCTTCAATAATTCGATAAACCAAAGAGTTCATGTCTTTAGCATTAAAAGCATGTTTCAGGGTAGCCATTTCATAAACACAGCAGCCTAGTGCCCAAACATCAGACTAGAAAAAGGGAGGGGAAAAATAATTAAGTTATGAGAACATGTTATTAATTGGAGAAGTTTTATCTCCAGATTTAGTCACCTGCTTTCATAGAGGCCTTTAATGACAATGTAATTAACAAACTCCTGCCTTCAGTCTCACTACTTTTAATTTTGGTGAATTTAATTGCTTTCTCCCAGACTTTTCTGGAAAGCAGATTAGAAAATCTTTGTTTGTAGCAGTTTGTGTTTGGTTTCTTTTGAAGTGAAACATCAGTTCTAACTCAAAAATGTGAATATTTTGCTTTTTTCACTGGAAGAACTGTTTCTCTTCAGCTCTTGCTCACTGCAGACATTTCATTTTGCCTGTGCTTTGCAGCAACAGCTGAACAGGAATAGAAGAACACAATTGTTTTAGTGTGTTATATTTTAAATCCACAACGACACTGCATATTTCTCTACTCAAAATTAGTTTTTTGGTTGGTTGGGTTTTTTTAATGGTCTTCTTATGTCTAATACAAGCTTTAGAGTAGGAAGCGTCCTTTCTGCTACACATTACATTTGTATTAGATCTATTACATTAGATAAACCCAGCTATCTAACAAAGACTGGTATTTTTTATCTATATTTGCATGCTGTGACAGGAGCAAGCAGCCTGCTAAACACCTTGGCTGTGATAACTTGACACATGCTACAAATTTCCCACTTACTGCAGCACAGTTTCAGAAACACAGGTTCCTGCACATTTCTCCCTTATTGTATTGTTTGGTCTCTGGGGACATTAAAAAGAGTTGGAAGCACTAAGAATTTAAAACCAATGGATTCGACTGTGATCTTCTCAGAGAAACAGAAATAAGCTGCCCCATGAAATATAAATAACATTTGCATTAAATACCTTGTAGTTGTAAGGCTTGTTAGAAAAGAGCTCAGGGCTCATGTAGTAGGGTGTGCCTATCAGAGTGCTGGCCATGTCATATTGGCTTTCCAAGACTCTCGCTATTCCCAGGTCACCCACTTTGATTATGTTTGCCCGTGTCAGAAAAACATTTTGTGTTTTAAGATCTCTGTGCAGAATGTGCTTTTCATGCAAATACTGGAGGGGGAAAAAAAAACAACAAACAAAAAACAATGTATGAAAAGAGTTAAGTAACTCCTAATTGGTGGTTCTTCACTGAAAAGTCAAAGCACTTGTCAGAGGGAAAACACAAACACCGAAGAGACATATGTATCAAAGTCAGGAGTGCCCTTGATAATGGCAGCACCAGTAAATTAACATTAAGCACAACTGATACAGACAGGAACCCTAAACTTGGTACTGCTTTAGTGAAATCTTCCTGTACGGCTCTAAGAAGCCAACAGAAAAGAGAAAATCATTTACATCTGAGACTCAGGCTTTAATTTATTTTCTGCTGCATCCCTGTCTTGAAAGCCATTTTTTAGTCTTATGTATAAAATTCCAGTGGAAACTACAATGTGAGCTTTGTGTGAGCAGGGAAGTTAGTCTCACATTAAACAAGAACAGGTAGTACAGCAGGATTGCATATGTACACAGGCCTGTTGCATATGATCACAACAGGCCACTTTAAGACAGAACTTTCTGTCCTATTTCTTAATGTTCACATTAATATCTGGTCTTTTTTACTGTAACAGTTTCATTTCAAGTTTGATAACCTTCAATTACTAAATTTCAACAGACTGAGATAAGATGCAACAAAACTATAAATTAATCTGTACTGACCATTAAAAAACACCAGCAAAAACACAGAACAAAATGCTTCTGAAATAATCTACTTTTCATTTGTTATTAACTACATTTTCCAAGTTTAAACTTTCCAACTGGAGAAGAGTTTCAGGCTAGAATTCCAAATATCTTGGATACGCTGTGCTAAGGAGGTCTAAATATAAAATATAATAGCCATTTCTTATCTAAAATAGTTCATTTGACTGGGGTGACCTGTGACCATTTTGAACGTAGTAATATCCACTGTACCCAGCCAAGCTGGAATTCAAAGCTAGCACCATCACTGTGGAGTTTTTAAGTGCAGAAAGGATCAAATTAAATTTGTATCTGAAGGTGACAAAGTTATACATTTTTTTTACCTGCAGTGCCATGGCAATCTGGACAAACCACTCCACCACCTGGTTCTCAGGCAAAAGTATGCCCTTCTGCTCTTTCAGTTTGTGATAGAGATCTCCTCCCTCGCAGAAGCCCATAACAATATACAAGAGGCCATCTTCCCCCTGCCACGACTCCCTGTAGGTGACTATGTTCGGGTGTTTCAACTGAGATAACAACTGTGCCTCTTGTTCCGCTGCTTTCCTCTCTCGGCTGGAGGCATTTCTAAGGTTTAACCTTTTGATAACATACTGTAAAAGAAATTGCAAGGTTTATATCATAAGAGATGCAAGTAACTGTGCAGAAACCCTAGAGAACTCCCCAGATCTAGAGGAAATACAGCATTTGAAATCTCCACATCTTCTATATGCAGGCTGCAATGTATCCAGCAGATATAATTTCTACCATTACACAGTAAAAACGGAACAGGATTCTGTCCATCCACCTGAGTAAAACCCTGCACAGGAATTTTATGATGGTTTACTTGAGGACAAGCTGAGAGAGTTGGGGTTGGTTCAGTGTGGAGGAGAGAGGACTCCAAGGAGACCTTATTGTGGCCTTCCAATATCTGAAGTGGGCTACAAGGAAGCTGGTGAGGGACTTTTTAAGGTGTCAGTAAGTGATCGGAGTAGGGGGAATGGATCCAAGCTAGAGAGGGGGAGATTTACATTAGATAATAGGAAAAAGTTCTTCACCATAACGATTGGGAGGCACTGGAACAGGTGGTGGAAGCCCCATCCCTGATGTTTTAAGGCCAGGCTGGATGTGGCTCTGGGCAACCTGATCTAGTGTGAGGTGTTCCTGTCCATGGCAGGGGGGTTGGAACTAAATGATCCTTGGGGTCCCTTCCAACAATTATGTGATCATGTGTAATGGCCACATTTATCTTTTTTCCCTTATTCTCATTAAGTATGTCTAGCATTCATCTCTTAAGCCCAAAATAGCTGTTTGTGCTTCAAAATAGGCCATCTCACTAATAGCTTTTAGCTATCTATCTTTAAACAACATACTATCAAAATGCAAAAAGCATGCACATAGCCTAACTTCAAACCTGTCACTGGTTACATTTGGTTTCATCAGTATATGATCTCTTACCCCAGCAAAATTTGGTCTATCTCTGTACCCCAGCAAGATGAAGTCTATCACAAGCTCTTCCACCTTATTTGATACCAAGTTGTGTACAAATTGGATCTGTTTGCTTGTTTTAAACACTTGGAGCTACTTCCTCTTTCCCACAAGACAAGATCATTCAGTTAACAGCAAACACTTTTAAATAAAATATAAGTTTCACGGAACTTTGGCAGCACTATGCCAAAGCCACAAGAACAGATGCCAATCAGCCTGCTATAGGAGAAAGTTTACAAAAAAACAATTTTTATTAACATCAGTAGTTAAAGTTCTGTGAAGAGGCTTCAAAAATTGTTTAGAAGAAATCCACATTAACTTCATTATAAGCCAAAGCAAGACAGGTAGTAAATAAGCTACTCTCACGTAGCAGGAAAATGGCATCACATGGACAGAGATTTAATTTTTTGCACCACGTTTAAACCAGAAGCAAAATAAGAAAGTACATCATCTCAGAACTCTGAATATTAATCAACAGACCAGATACACAAAAGGCTAACAAGAAACTCCAGCAACATCTACAAATGACTAATTCTCTGTGTCTCTACCATGAAGCACCAGTCTTACCACACATAAGATGAAGTACACAATTTGTAGCACTATGCCAAAGCCACAGCAAAAAATTCTGGTCACCCTGCTGCAGAAGCTTCTAAAAGTTAACAAAAGTTAAGGCACAGTAAAATGCATCAACTAGTTAAGACAAAAGAACTATGATAAGGAGGCAAGGCTCTTGCCAGTATTAATGATCAGCAGCATGATAAACATGTGAAATCTAAGGACCTGTGTATGGGTGAAAGTCACCTCGATGAACTGTTTACTTTTAGGACGTGGTTAGCAGCTCTTTGTGGACACTGGACTAGGCACTGGTGGCCTGAGGAACAGGTGTTGTCATCACTGCTACCCAACTCACACATGGGTCCCTTCCCTCATCTGGAAAGGATACACCTTCTCTCTGATCATTGATCTCTCTGATCTGCTGGGCACAAATGCTTCTCCGTCACCTCCAGTCAAATCCCAGCCCTAAGGCTCATACTTGAGGTTTCTACAGAACTGGTCTGTGGATGTTCTCCATCCCCACATCTTTCTCCTTTTGCATTTTCTATTAAACACACCTGCTTTGGCCAAGTAAGACACATAATTTCAAACTGCCAGCAAAAACTTACAAAAAAATCAATGCTGCCACTCGACTCTGCCATAACCAAACCTTTGCAAGGTTTTGCTTTCAGCAGGATCGATGCTAAACAAAGCCAACATCAGAAACCGTTTTTTCCATTCTCACCATCACTTTCACCTTCATCGCACCTGCGTGTCTTGAAGATAACACACAACCATAACAAGGCAAGAGCAACCTTTTCTGCTGCACACCGAAAAGGGCAGGCTGTCACCCGAAGGGCAAGAAAAGCTAAGTTTTCCTCCCCAGAACAAGGTATGATACATTAAAAACAAACAAAAAAGGCAATTTTTTAAAATATTAATTTTAAAGGAGAATGAGAGGCTTGGTTCGGAGGTTTCATTCAACTTAAATGGAGTGGGGGGGAAGGTGTCTTCTGCACACCTTTAACACAAGTCTTGAGAGACAAAGGAAGACACCAGGAATATCCACAACGGGCAAACCCCGTTCATATGGCTGCAAGCACACCTCAGCGGCAGGTCACCGCCTCACCTCAGCACCAGGCCACAGCCCAGGTCTGCCGGGGGCTCTCGAAAGGGCCACACGCTAAGGCTGGGGCACAGCTCGCACGCCCCGAACCGGGCCACGGCCCCTGCGGCACCCCCAGGCCAAGGCATTTCCATCACACCAGACCATGGTCGTGCCCCGCTGCGCCCTGCCCCTCGCTACCTGCTTGCCGTCCTGCTGGTGCCGCACCAGGCTCACCTCCCCGTAGCTGCCCTTCCCCACAGCGCGGAGGAAGCAATAAGCAGCCAGGGGCATCCTCCCGCGGCGCGGGCCCGGTCAGTGCCCGGTGGTCGGCGCCCCCGGCGTGCGCCCGCCCGGCAGCGCGGCCGCCGCTGCCATAGAGATGCCCGCGGCTCCCCGCTGCCATAGAGAGCACGGCGCGGAGCCGTGCGCGGCCGACCGCGGCACCTCCCTATGATGCAACCGGTTTGCGGCGCCGCGGCAGCCATTTTGGAAGCGGGTGAGGCGGCCATATTGAGAGTGGGCAGGGAGCCTGGGGGCGGTGCAAGGCAGCCGGCCCTTGGTTCTGGGCTGGCTGCGTGTGCTTCTTGTTACCGCCCCAAAACTGGTTTTAAAAGCTCCAGCCTGATTTAAAAGAAGCTATAGACCTATTTTCTTTTGTCCTTCACCTAGCTGCACACTTCTGAAGACTGACTGCAAGAAGAGCAGAAAATAGCCAAATTCATTAAACCTGAGTATGTTACCACTGCAAAGCATTTAAGTCCCTGTGCTCAAAGTCTGTGCTTTCATGCAATGGAGGAGATGAAGCTAGTTGGAGAGAATTAAAGCTGTCAAGGCAACAAGGTAAATGGCCTTGCAAGCAGCAGGCTGAATGGGTACAGATGGTGCAAGGCTGGAGAACCTGGTTGCTTAGACCTGGGTTTCAGGCATGAGGATGAAGAGGAAAGCAGGTAACACAGAGACACTGGACTAGTCAGGACATGTGTCAAATAGTGATACCCAATCAAGTACCTGAGTGATGTGTAGGATTGCAGAAGATAGTTTTTGATGAGAAGCATACATGGGTTTAAGAGACTGCAATCTGTTACAGCTGCAGGAAATTAGCCATGGACAGTCTTTAGGAAGGTGTCAAGAAAGACAATGGTTTTCATCTGGAAAAGAGGTGAGTCTGGAGCAGAGATCTGTCTCAGTTGCCTGTACAGAAAATGGCTGTTTAGTGTCTTTTTGGACATGTTATATAGAAGAGACGTGACTAAACAGTTCTGTAACAGTACTCTGCAGAGGGTGCAAATTCAAAATCCAGTGTTTGATTTTTCCCAAATGCCTAATGTTTAATCCCACTTTTCACAGTGGGTTACTTATTAACACCTGGTAAACAAAGCATTATATATTTCTGCACATCATTCAGACTGGAGCCTTTTTTCAAAAATGGAAACCCTTCTGTTGCTTTATATTTCATTAGCAATTCCTGCCTTTGCAACATCAGACCTTTTGATAACACATGTCAGAAACATCAAGGTAAGTAATCAGCTGTATGTATTAGGCTATCTTCATAGATTAACTTCTTACTATTTATCAGCATTTATCAGAGAGTACCTAGAGCACTGCAACCAGGAGCTTTGTGTTCTCTGTTACACAAGATCAGGCTCGGGCTCAGACCAGTTTACCTCTAATCAGTCTCGGTTTTGAATCAGCTCTGAAGAAGCTCTCCTGTCCTTTTTTTCAAAAGCATCACTTTCCTCTGTTTTCTCTGATCTCACCACATAATGGTAAAATGTTTTAGCAATCATGTATCATGTAAAATAATCATTGCTGCCAGGGAACTGACTTCAGCACCTGTAAAGCAATGCAAAATGTCAGTGAAGAGAAGCCTCCAAGAAGCAGAAACAGAGATACAACAGGGCATCCAGATAAATATGTCCAAATGCCACGGTAGGGTTCTTCTCAAAAGATCTGCATGTTAGCATAATGCACATCTGTCCCACAAAGGGGCTGTTCTGGTTTTGACTGGCTCTCAGAGTAAGGCACTGCTTCCTGATATTCTGCCTCAGTTTCCTGAGTTAAATTGCCAGCCACTACTCCTCACCTCAACAGATTATCGCTCCCTCTCAGTATTTATATACCATGGAAAGTCAGAGGGGAAATCTCTTTGAGGAGCTCTGTAGGCTAGTGGGTAGAACAGGGCAGAACAATTTACAGTCAATTTTTGTTCGTGAGGTTATAGTCTTTGCCAAGACTTTTTATTTGAAAATCAAGATAGTAACATATCTAACTGTAAAAAATTGGCTTGAAATGTCCTGCTGCAAACTGGAGATGGTACAGATTCTTCTTATTTAACCATTATGTAGCCTGGATGTAATGGAGCTTTTTCCTCCTGATTACCATACTACCTGTTGTTCTCTGTGTGTCTTGCCATGCTAAAGCCTTTCATTATGGCAAATAGCCAAGGCTTTGTGCAGTGCTCCATCTGTACATGAAGAACACTACAGGAAAGTCACTCGATTCTCCCAATTTTGTTACACACTCTATGCAGATATAATTTGATTGAAATGGAGGAGATTTCTAGGTAGGTAGTTTGAAGGTCTCAGTCCCCGTTGCTGTCTTAGCTCCTTTGATCAAGTAATGTGCCAGTAAGGAGTGGTGAAGCATGGCTGGAAGCCTGGCTGCCTGGTGACCTTCAAGCTGTAAAAGCTGCTTTTAAAGCTATAGTCAAGTAAACACAGCTGGCAGGCCCAATTCTGCTGAAAATGGAACAAAAATCCAAACCAAGGATTCCCTACATGCACTTGTACACCACCTTTCTACACATATGGCTACTGAAGGTGGGGAAGTTTTTTCTAGATTAAATACTATCCTTAGAACTACTCATTGTAAGCACAGGTGACAATAATACACTCTTCATTTTATGGCCCTCATTTTGGCAGCAGCGAGACTCCTACATGTAGCCCGTGAGGATGTTAATTTTCATAGCTTAGCTGTATCAATGTCTCTTTTCTCTTGTAGCCACTTCACATCACTTGGAATGATGAAATCTTTAATGTTGCTGTAGATCTGCAAATAATTTTTGTGCCTTATTTTTCCTATGTAGCACTTTGGGATATATACAAATACCCTGTTCAGTGTTGTGAATTCCCAAAGGTCACTGTACAGGCCTCGCTGCATCTTTTTGATTCATGCTGTGGTTTAGTTTCCCAAGCTGTAAAATCAGAGCTTCTTTCAGCAAGTGCTGCAATGAGAGCCCTTTTTACCCTCCCTATTTTCTTGGAAGTTCAAATTAGTTTTTTTCCTCTGCTCTTGCTCTCCAGTTTCTATAGATTTTTCACTTCTGTTCTTTGCTGTTGCCACAGCGAAAGCTTACAGAAAAGCAGGATTAGTTACAGTTACACAACTGAAAAAGAAATTTCTACTAACTGATGCAATTGGCAAATAAATGGCAATACTCCAGAAGCATTTTATCAAGTAACTGTAATTACAAGAGGTAAAGGATATTAAAATCTCAATTTGACATAGAATTGCATAGTTTTAAATAGGGCTCTATCACTTTCTGCCCACACAACTTAATATGACCTTGATGTTAGCGCAGTCTCTAGCCAAATCCAGGTGAATCATTAAGAATGAAAAAAATAACTCACAGAGTCACTTCATCTGCTGCTGGAAAAATCAGGGTCAGCTAAACCACGTAACCCAGGATGATGTCCAGCTGGCTTTGAGTATCTTCATTGTGAAGGTCAGCCCAAGTAGAACGTGGCAAATAACCTCTCATTGGGGGATTTTTCTCCATTTTATTTTTCAATGAGAATGGCAGAGTGTACCCTGAAATAGTTACATATTCAGAACAGAACTCTTTCAGAACTGCTGCAGAACTCATCATTCTGATAAAGAATGTGCACAACAGCAATTCTGTAAAACTTAAATGCAAGTAAAGTATCTTTTAGTTTAGGAGTTATTAATCAGAATTGCCGAATTGGTGACTAAAGAACACGTCTTTTGCAGCTTGGGTTTTTTAAATCCTGAACTCCATGTAATCTCACTTTCAGGAAAAGTCTGTGCCAAACAAGCTGATATTTCAGTGACTGCCAGTTTCTCCATTTCCTAGGGTCCAAACCTCAGTTTGTGTTTTGGAAGGGGAAATTATTAGCTCTAATGATGATACAGGTGTAGAAAAGGTAATTTCAGTTTTATAAAGGACACATTTCAATTGATGAATGCACTACAGGGGCATTAAAAGAAATCTTATATAGGGTTGTGAAACAAGTGGTGTGCACACAGAAATCGTTTGTATGGCAGGTTTAAAAGAGAAACCTAGAAAACATACACAGACCTTTTGGGCAGACTCTTACAGAAGCTGAGAAGCCTCCCCCCTAAAATCTTACATTATTATAGACCGAGTATAGTGTCTTGAAAGAACCTCCAGAATAACAACAAAAAACCCTCAAAGACCTGCACCTTCTGTATCTCAATTTCCAAACCCTAAAACTAAAAAAAAACCCCAAAACTTAGAAGTTGCTGAGATGTGTATCTGACTTGATACTTTATTGTGTCTTTACCCTTCTCTTCAGTGGAGCAGGTAAACATGCACAAAAAGTGATCCAGGAGGCTCTTGGAGCCAAAAGAGATAAGGGTTTTGCAGCTGAGCTTACGGGAACTGAGTTACACAAGTTGTTTTTTTGACATACTTTAGTAAATGGTTCCAAGCTGGTTCTCTCTCAGAAGAGATTATGTGGTATTTTGTAGAGCTTCTGATATTTGCACATACTCTTGGAGCAAATATGCAAAAAACCCCAGTTCTAAGAGTTTGGGGGTTTTCCCCACTCTGTGCAGCCTTCTGTAGTGACCACCTCTCCTTTTTGTAAGCCTGCTGCATTATCATACCTACTCCTACTAGAATGAGAGGCCTTTAGGGTGAAACAGGAAAAATCTAGGAGTAAAATTTGAAAGACTGTGAGGATGTGTCTGCTTGGTACTTTGGATGTGTGTGTAACTAAATAAAATGGACAAACTGGGGAGTTTTGATGCTTTGTTACAAATCTCTTTTTGCTTCCAAAGGAGAATTAGTTTGAAAAGTTAAAATACACATTACAGAGCCAGAGCCAGGAAATAGTGGCTGGACTCAATGATCTTGAAGGCATTTTCCAACCTGCTTAATTCTGTGATTCTGTGAAATCTCAAGACAAGTATGTCACCCTCAGAACAACACATTCTGCTTATACTTTGGTTGTGCTCAAAGTATCTGTATTAAGCAGATTGTAGTCTATTATTTAGACTCAATAACATTTAAATATAAATGGCACTGAACATTCAAGCCTCCTCTTCTGTCATTCTACTGATCTCTCAGGCTGTCCCATTAGTTTTGTTATTTTTTTCAGATGAGAAAAGATAACTTCTTGTGTTACTTGAGCAAAACACAAATGTAGCAATGTTCAAAGTTTAACTTTTCAAACTCACAATGTTTAAGGTGCACTAACAGCAAATGAAAACCAAAAAGTTCAACAAAATGGAGCACGCTATAAGCAAAACAATTGTACCTGTGTCAGAAGCTTTGCTTGGTCTTTCTTCAAGTTTACTTAGTAACAAGAACATCTGTCAACGCTTCCTTCTCCTGGACAACTTCATTTGATCTAGAAGTAGAAGACAATTACATAGATGCAAAGTGAGTTCTTTCTAAATGCAGCTTTCTTAATTTAGTCATGACTTTTCCCCCTGTTTTTCTCTTTACAGAAAAGACATGCTGATAATGACTTGGTGAGTAAGGCTTGGATTTGTCCAGGCTGCTGAGAAAGATTTATAGTGACAAGAATATTCTTACAGTGTTCACAGCATATTTCTGTGAGTTTAGTCTGAGCAAATGGCAATTTCTGAGTGTGTGTGATGTGAGGAGTAGCCCAAAGTTGTTTGTTTTAGGCAGTAGGATTAACTACAGTTCCTTTCCAAGCTCTGAGGGAAACTCCTGAGCAAGGGAAGAGAACATGCAAGTAATTTTTAACCTCACTGTGTTTGAATAAATAGCAAAGTTGTTTGAAGTCACCTCTGTATCTTTAACAGACATCCACTCTGTGTTGATTTTGTTTATAATTTTAGTTTATGATGTAGTTATTTGTAAGGAGGAAAAGAGTCATCTCTAGGGCTGATTCCACCTGGCACCTGTACTCCACTTTAACAATGGTTAAGTGCTTTGATTGCTTGGGGACCTTTTTAATCAACCACCTGGAGATCAGATCTGACATAAAAAACTCCAGGGATCTTTCCAGTTCTGATTTTACTGCAAGAAGCAGACTTGTTGCAAAGCTGCCTAAAGAGTCACATCTGTTCTTACCCATGCTTTTGTATAGTCTCCAGCAACTTTACACCTGAGCTTTTTAAGAAAAATAAGTATTGCCCTACCCATTTCCTTGGTTTAAAGAAGAACGAGATCCCCAGTTGTGAGGAAATTGAGAGTGACATAAAAGTGGATTTTGGAGCCATCTGGAACTGTTTAGGTCTATTTTTAAACAACATGCTTAAATCCCTGCTGTAGGAGTCATCTGCTCAGCTAATAATTACAATCACTAATACAGTGAGGCAGCAGTAAGTTGTTTTGCTCTTTGACTAACCATAAACAAAAGTCAGCCTCAGCAGAGAAGCAGCCTGATTTTGTAATGGCAGTACTATTGCTGTGGTGGTGCTGTAGTATTTTCTTAAAGAGGCTGTAGTTATAACTCATGGAACAGCACCATGCTGTCAGGGTGATAAACAGCCAAGGAAATAACAGCTATGCTCCAGTTGTTGCAATGTCTTTACTGGTTTGCTTTGGAGTAAAAGAATGTCCTCCCATGGTTTCTTTTTAAAACTCTGATTATGGCTGATTAACAAAGGCATCAGTGTAACAGCTAGTTCTTTTTTCCCCCCACTCTTTTCCATTTTTCACTCTACAGGTTGTCAATGGGATAGAAATCTATAGCATGAAAATTGACAGTAAAATCACTTCCAGGTTTGCTCACAATGTCATCACCAGTAGAGCTGTCAATCGTGGAAATGTGCACAAAGAAGTCTTCTTCGATGTTGAACTCCCTAAGACAGCCTTCATTACCAACTTCAGCATGTGTGTAATCTTCACAGTATTGTTAGAGAAGACTAAAAATCTGTGAAAATGCAGCTGAGAGAAGCTGAGCTCAAATGTACTCTTTAACTTTGCAATTTGATAGACTTCTGAATGCCTCCTTGGTAATTTTCTGGTACTGTTAACCTAACAAGCCCAGTACTTGGAGAAAGACAAACATTGGTATATCTCTAGAAAAGATGACTCATTTTGAATTATTTCTGTTCATCATCATGGACCTTAGGGAATGGGAGATCTCTGGAAATCCGTTGTCTTTTTCAGAAATAGCACTTACTCTGGTGTTATCAAACCAGAAGAGTTACATTACTTAATTTCCCTGATGTCATTATAGTTTCATTTGTGTGTTAATTTAAAAATAATATTTGAATAGAAGACAGGAAGTAGAATTATTCTTTTACCCTTAGTTGCAGTACCTTTAGGTTTTGTACATTTAGTTGCAGTAATATGCAATTTTCACACCATTATGAGATCCATCTCTGCTAATCACATTATGGATGGCTTATTTTCAGTGAAAAGAAACAGTAGCTTTTAACCATAACTACTCTTAATGCATGCCAGAACTTGTATTACAGGATGAGATTAATACCCTATGAGAAATACCTGTTTAATGGTATAAGGAGTCCAAGGATGAAATCTTCAGTTATAGATAGCTACATTTGGACAGATGAGTCTCATCCAGAGAGCTCTCTTGCTGTTAGATGAGATGGTCAAGCTGCTGAAGTGTAAGAATGTGGCAAGTGTAAGCAGAATTCCTATCAGCTCAGGTTTGAGCTCATTAATTTTCAAAGTAAAAACGAATTTAAATTCTTTTTAAGCTACTGAACTCAGAGCTCTTCATTCCAGCTAAATTCACCAAGATGACTAGTTGCAGTGACAGTGCTCAAATCTTGACTATATCAGCTTTCTGAAAGTGGTTTTTAGCGAACCAATCAATAAGCAGATAATTACCTATAGTAACTTTGCATGTACCAGTGCAAACCATTCAGCTAAACTAGGACTTGTTCATCTGCAGGACAATCGATGGTGTCACTTATCCTGGAATTATAAAGGAAAAAGAAGTTGCAAAAAAGCAGTATGAGAAGGCTGTTTCAAAGGGACAGACTGCTGGTCTTGTCAAGTAAGAATGTTATCTTATGCAGCTTCCACATCATCATCCCTTAGCAAACTGTGAGATTGGTTCTGGCATATTTCTGAAGTTTCCTCTTTGTGGAGCCAAAGAACAATGATTGGGTTAGAGTTACTGCAATGTAAATTACAGCAAGGAGATACAACTTCTGACTACACAGGCAGCATCTGCAATTATGGAAACACTATTTCTGCAGATTTCACTGACTTTGTATGGCCTGTGCCTGGGTTTAAGCTCACTGGGAAACCTCAATCAATTCTACAGTTTGAATATGACTTTAGCAGTAGATGGAAATTCCTTTGTTTTACTCCATTTTGAAAACAAAGGAACCCAACAAGCCAAACAATAAATATTATGAAAGATGATAAAGACTTTTTTTCTTAACCACTTAAATACAGAGCTTCAGGAAGAAAGACAGAAAAATTCACTGTCTCAGTCAATGTTGCAGCAGCAAGTAAAGTGACTTTTGAACTCACCTATGAGGAGCTGCTAAAGCGACAGTTTGAAAAGTATGAGATGCTCATCAAAGTAAAACCAAAGCAGCTTGTCAAAGATTTTGGGGTAAGTAGAAAATTGTATCAAATGGGACTGTAACTTCAGAGATGTTGAAATTCTGTACATCTGTTGAAAGTGAAGTGCCATGCTCATTCTCATTGGTTCACAGGTGAGCTGAAGGCCCTTGATAGTATTCCTAATGAATCAGGTGAAGAGCCCACACCAGACGCTTTAGTGCAGGTGTCTGTAAGGCTGACAAATGTGCTCTGCTGCTAAGCTTCCAAAGAAATGCTCCACAAAACCCTGAAAAAGCCATTACTATGCCTTGGGGTAAAATGGAACACTAATAGCTTTTATAAATGCCTTTATGGTATAAACTACACCTTTTCCACACCACTGTGAAACCACATCATCTGCCTTGCTAAAATCAAGCTCCAAGGCAGAATTTTTCACCTTTGTATGCCCTGAAAAAGCTATGTAAAAGTCATTACAAACCCCAGCATCTCTAAGAGCTTATACAGCATTTATTTAAACACACTATGATAGAAGGCATTCTGAAATATAGGTCAGAGTTGGGCACAGCTCACAGCTAATGGCTAGGTTATATTTTTGAAGGACTTGAGTATTTATTGACATTTTACAAAATGCCAGTATTGAGCTTTCAGAGAAATTATATTTCCATTAAGGTTCCTGTGTTTCTAGCTTTGTTTTTGAACTTTCCTGTATTAAAAAAGCCTGTTTGGGTGATGGAATGTGCATGCAAGTGTGCATTTAGCCTGCTATTAAAGTTACAAAAGCAAACCTTTACTTTTGCAAAAATCCGTCTTCCACATCTCTACTTGCCTGCTGATCCTCCTGTATATGGCTAAGTTGATATATTGTGGGGTAATCAATAACAATGAATTTTCAATTAATATTTCAGATTGAAGTAGATATCTTTGAGCCTCAGGGTATTACTGAGCTGGAAGCAGAAGGAACATTCATCACCAATGATCTACAAAATATCATTAAAAAAACTTTTTCAGGGAAAAAGGTACAGTGAAGACTGCATTCCATAATTTATTATGGTTATAAATCTGAAATAATAATGTCAGTGCTAGCAATTGAAGTGACAGCAAATGAATAGGGGGGAAAAAAAAGTCAGTAAAGGCTTGTCTGTGCAAATGAGCTCTGAATTCCAAGATAGGAGGTTGAATGCCATCTCCATGCAGATCAGAAGCCATGTAGCCTTGTACTGTACCCAAACTAGTAGCCCTTGTCTCACAGCAGTAGTTTAAAACCTAGATGCCAGTAGGACTACTAGCAGGTTGTTTTCTCATGTACAGAGGTAGTAGAATTCCTAAGAGCCCATCTGCTTAACAGCCTTATCAAAGGTGTCATTTGCAATGGAGGGCTGAGCCAAGGAAGATGGAGCAGTAAACATATGATAGCAGCCTGCAGGTGTCACCTACCCATCTACAAATACATAAATACCTCTGGACACAGACTGATACCTAACCTGACAAAACAGGTTGTTCTCATGTCTGTGAATATAAATATACTAGTTTTATAAAAAACAAACTTCTGTCTATTCTGTAGAAAAACGTTCAGCTATTAAGTATCAAATCTCATGAAGCTTTTATTTTCAGGGGCACATCTCTTTCAACCCAACTCTTGATCAGCAGCGAACCTGTGCAAATTGCTCACAATCTGTCTTGGATGGAGATTTTACTGTAAAGTATGATGTGAAGAGAACAACTCCAAATAATTTGCAGGTGAAATCTGACAGCTGGAATTTTTAAACTGTTGAACAGCTTAGCTTGCACAGTAAAGATCAGGGAGCAGTGAGGGCCAGCTGTTCACTAAAGCACAGGGAAATGCATGTGACAACACAGCTGACAGCAGAGGGGCATTTCCAGCTATGAGCTCGCTCCCCACAGAACCTCAGCAAGGCATACTCAGAGATGGCAGTCAACTTCAAGTGAGAGTCCAGGCCATCAGGCAAGTTGTGATGATGAGGCAGCCTGAGATCAAGGAAAGAAATCAGTCTGAAGGGTGGGATCCAAATCACTGGATTCTATGGACAGGAACAGGTATGGCTGTGACACAGCTGGGGACAGGCATTCTTACAGTGTGACTCAGGCAGGGACTAAAGGTCCAGTCTTACACTTAAATGAGGCACCTGGGCCCACAAACAAAGGGGAGACTGGTCTGGGCCAATAAAGCCCATTACTCCACTCAGAGGCTAGACCTTAAATAAAAGGAATTTCTTCTTCATGCATTTTATCTTTAACATATACAAACCTGATTTTGTGAGGTTTTATTACATTCTGTTTTTCAGATTGTCAATGGCTACTTTGTACACTTCTTTGCACCAACAAATCTTCAAAAGTTGCCCAAGAATATTATTTTTGTAATAGATATTAGTGGCTCAATGTCTGGAAGAGAAATAGAACAGGTAAGTTATTACATTACTACAGAGTCTTAGTGAAAGAGCCTCTGCTGTAATGGAAGGGATATGGTGACTTACAGTACATATGTGCTACTTGAGATATACCCAGTGGGTTTATGCTGTAACCTCTGTAATGCTCAGTTACTAGTTTGAAGCATTACTGTAGAACAAAATTCTACACATTTAGACAGTATTTACTTACTTCAAGATGTTATTAGTTCAAAACTCTCAATATCAGCATTTCCAGAGCTCTGTCAGGTGTCTGGACAGTTCCAGATTTAAATGGTGCATACAGTAATATATATGTGCGTTATCTATGTTGTTCATTCTGTCTCCTCTGGAAAGCAGCAGCGATTCTTGCAGCAAGGACTCCCCATTCAAAGGTAATGCTCAGACTGTTCAAGTTTTGATGCTGCATCAAAATATCCACCCTTGCTGGCACATGAGCTTCTCCACCAAGCTGTAGTTGCCTCTTTCCCATGACTTTCAATTTGTCATGCAAGCTGACTTTAGTGTAAGCGGTGATCCATGACACGAGACCTGATTTTCCTCTCAGCTACAAAGGTTTACCAGATGTAATTGCAACTCTCTGACTTCACTAGAGATACTCTGAAATAGATATAGGGTCTGGCAAAGATAGAGCAAGCACAGAACTTTTGCACGATATACTATGCAAAAATTAAAAATACCTAAATGCTGAGAGATTAATCATGTACAATTTGCAAGCACCTATTTCATTGACTGCTGAACCACAGATTTAAATCTCTTATAGACAAGAGAAGCACTTCTAAAAATCTTAGATGACATTAAAGAAGAGGACTTCTTCAATTTCATACTGTTTGGTAGTGAAGTACACACCTGGAGAGATGCATTAATCAAGGCCACTCCGGAGAATTTGGATGAAGCAAGGAAGTTTGTTCGGGACATTGACGCTAGAGGCGGTAAGTGCTTTACTGTGGCACTGGTTCATTGTGAAAGTTATCACTTCAGTCTCTGAATACAGTGCTACAGCTTACTGCGAGACACTCCTAAGGTTCAAATGTGCTCAGCACGTGACATCTATTTTTCCTTAGGCTTCTGAAGTCTATTTAAGCATCCCTCTGCTTGCAAACCCAGATCTTTCCTTTTCATACTGTAATGAGATCAGATTGCAGTGAAAAATGGGCCTTTATTTTGATTGTCTGTGCTGAACCCAAATTTTTGTCTCTACTTTGCAGCGACAAATTTACATGGTGGTCTAATGAGGGGGATTGATATGCTGAATACTGCTCATGAACAAAACATTGTGCCCAAGAGAAGCGCTTCTATAATTATCATGCTAACAGATGGTCAGCCAAACGTAGGTAAGTTTGTGTTGGATGGAATAATAAAGACAGTGAATTAACTAGCAAAAAAATTGCTCAGCTAAAATTTGCCTCCATCTTTGAATTCTGCAGGTTTCAATGACTTAAATGCTATTATTCCAGCATAACACTACTGAAACAAGGTTTTGATAATGCCTCCTAAGAGGTCTAAAGCCTCACTAGCTACCTTTCATTTTGTGATTATTTTATCTCAATATTCTGGTTTGATACAGGTGTATCAAATACTGAGGACATTCAGGCACATGTGAAAAAAGCCATCGAAGGAAGATATCCCTTATACAATCTTGGGTTTGGCTATGGTGTTGACTACAACTTCCTGGAGAAGATGGCACTGGAGAATAAAGGATTGGCCCGTCGGATTTATCCTGACTCTGATGCAGCTTTACAGCTTCAGGTACAGTAATCACCACTTACATTAGATGAGAAATATATTAATTCAGATAACTTTACAGATGTTCTTACTTTGAAGTAATCAAAGTCCCTAAGTATAGTCTGGTACTGACATACTCAGGAGGCTGCTGTAATCAGAAATATTAGTTGCATTTAATCTTCTTGTTTGCAAATATATAAGCCAAAAGTAGAAGGACAGTAAAAGAGATCAGGGTTCAAAACTTGGTGTAAAGTGACACACATCATGGTTCTGAAGGACACTTTGATGTGCACCAAATAGCAGGATGTTTCCGAGTACAGATCTGCCTGTGAATTAAAGAAACAATAATAATTAAATTTTTTCCCTGTTTTGTTTTGTGTTTTATCCTGTAGGGGTTTTATGACGAGGTGTCAAATCCCGTTCTCATAGATGTGGAGTTAAACTACCCAGAAAATGAAATATCAGACCTGACTAAAAACAGTTTTAAGCATTTCTATGATGGGTCTGAGATTGTGGTTGCTGGGCGTTTCATAGACAGCCACCAAAACAGTTTGACTGTAGATGTGATAGGTGAAGGCGTAAGTATGGATTTGTTTGACTTAAAGAAGAAATGCAAAGTGTCTGAATGTTCAGAGCTGGCAATACTTAAAATGTTACTGGCATTTCTTTACATTAATGCCAGGATGTGCTACTGCGTATGTAAGAAAATGAACATGCCAAAGTCATTGCTTTTAAAACTGCAAGTTAATTGCCTAACTTGGTCAGGTATACTAGGGTCAGTCTGGGACAGCTTCATGCAATGTGACTGGATTAGCTTTGATAAAAGGTATCTCTTTTTTTCAAGTTTAGTCCCTACATATTCTACCTGGTTCTTTCAGGAGCCAAACATTCAGTGTTCACCACCAGTAGTCTTCATACAGTGAAGAAAAACTGATGGACAAGCCACCTGAATATTTGAAATGCTTTCCTATTCAAGTAGATGTCTACTTCCAATACAAACCAAGTTGATCTAATTACCTCTCTAGATCTGGGTTCTGTGAAAATACTTGTCTCTGATATTCAAGAAACACAACACAAACATATTATAGATATGTCATAAATAGTGTGAACTCTACCTATTATGCCCCATACACTAGTGTGTTCTGTATATTATGTGAAAGTAGGTATATTTCAAATACAAATAATGGATTGTATTTGAATTATATTTGAATTATTGTATTAAGCCTATCTGCTTGCCTGTGTTCCTATATGAAATTGGCATCATAATCAAAGTTCTTTAAATCCTGAGTAGCCAAATTCCAATGAACAAAACTGCTACGTGAATTTGGGAACTGCATTATGTCCTATAAACTAGTAACCTTCACAGAAGCAATGGAACACAGATCCTGCTACTACACTGGCATTTTCCTGGGCAAGTGCTGCGTCCGACTAGACTGGTTTCCAATTTACTAAGCTTTTCAGGCATGAAAGTGTTGGGTTTGGGAGGTTTTGGAAGTCACTGACTACTCATGATACAGTGATGTTTCCTTATTCCTAACAGGCTAATGATGCTCTGTCCTACACTACACAACAAGATGCTGAGCAAACAGCTAAAGCTTTCCAAGAACAGCAATACATATTTGGAGACTACATTGAAAGGCTCTGGGCTTATCTCACCATTGAGCAACTCCTGGAAAAGCGGTAATTATATCTAGAATTGCATCTTAGCTGTGGCTCCATTAAGCCATCTCACTGGTGCAACTTCTAGGGTGTGAAGCTGAATCTCAAATCACACTGAGGCACCAGTAGGAAAGCAGAAAACCTTGGAAAATTCCTCAACCTGCTCTCCTCCTCAGTCTCACTATTCTTGTGTCAGGTTGAAAATTAAACAGTTTAGAATTATTGCAAAAATAAAGCACAGGTTTGCCTTTTTCTTGGATAGCCAGTAGAATCAGAAGTGCTCCTATGTTGTAACAAATATTCCTTACTGATTAATCATCTACAGAGAAACAACTTCACTTTAAAGAAAAATATTTAATCCAGAGTTCATTGAGTAATTTAGCATTTATTGATGCTAGGAATCTCTACCTGTATTCAGTGTTGCAGCTACAGGAGAAGAAAAAGACAATCTGACAGCTGAAGCCCTGGATCTCTCACTAAAATACAAGTTTGTAACACCACTGACATCCATGGTGGTAACAAAGCCAGAAGACTATGACAATCAAGATGGGCTTGCAGACAAACCCATTGAAGGTATCAGCATTTTCACTATTTGAGAAGCCAAGTGTTCCTTTGATGTTCCCCTAAAGCACAGGCCCTTCTGTGGGCACAGTTTTAAACACACGTATGAAAAATCTGCTTCAAACATTTCATGTGTATGGTTTTTACAAAATTATTTTTTACTCTAAAGCTCATTTCCATCAAACTATTCTTCATTACTAAATTGTACAGGCAAAACACAGGCAAAATTCAAAATGAATGTATTTTAAGGTAAATATATAAAATACTACATCCAAAAAGAAATAAAACCCAGGGAGTATTTCTAATCTAACAATTCAGCTGTATTCGGTTTAGTTCACATCACTTTTATTTTTCTATCAACTTCAGCTTAGGGGCAAATGTAGCATTTTTCTGCTTGAAGTGCCCTTCAATTCTGAATAATTCTTCAAGCATTCTGCTGATAAAATGTTTGCCTTTTTTCTTTTTCATGACTATCACAATGGGATTCTAAGGAAAAACACTTCATGTTTAATTTAACATTCAAGTCCCAATATAGCACAACAACTTCAAAGTTTACAGCCATACTCCATAAGATAAAAAAAAACCTACCCAAGCATCTGACAGTAGTGAGATCCATTCAGAGTCATCTTCAGCAATTTGCTTTCCCTTTCCAGGCACTTAGAGCACAAAGATCCTTTTCTGAACCTCTTTCCAAGTAAATCCTCTTTGTATATAGAAGACACTGAACAGTAACAGAAGACAATACTCAAAACACTGTGCTTTATAAGAGAAGAAAATAATTCTTTACACACTGTGAATCTAGACTTTAAAGAGCATCACTGAATCCAATCAGTATTAACAGAATGATGCAAAAGTGCCTTAAAAACCACAAGAGAGCAGAATCAGCAAGTAACAGTTCGCAACGTGGAAATGGCATAACACTAAAAGAATTACTAATAGTGCTCTTGTCATAAGCATATTTCATTGTCCCACATAACAACTTATTACTTCCAGTGTGTTGGTTTGATAAACAAATACGGAGTTGTGTCTTTGGGAAGAGATGGAACTGTAAAATGCTGAGTGTACCTGGTTGAACTGTCAAACAGGTTTGGATTTTTTTTTCTTAGATTGTGTGTGAAGAGAGTCAAAATCCTTCCTGTTAAGTTGTACAACTGAAGCACTAATTTTCTCTTTTTTCTTCCTTTCACTTCTTTCCTGCCCATGGTAACAGCTGAAGGTAAGTACATTCCTTATTAAATTAGTTTAATATTTTTAACTGTTAGAGGTGGATTTCCTGCATCACTTGATCTAGGAGGCAATATTTTCATAACGTTCTTGGTTAATAAAGCAAGACTGTGTTATAAAAAGATTAAAAAACATTTCAGCTTGAAAAGCATGTAAATACTTCCTGTCTCTGATAACCACAGCATCCCACCATCACAAAAATCAAACCCCAGCACAACTAAGTTGCTTTCCAGGGCTTATGCTATTGACTTACAGATACCTGGTTTCCAGAATCTCATAGAGAGGTTCCTTTGTTGATAAGTGGTTGCTGCTTCTTCAGCACAAAGCCCTGTCCTCAGTACACCCCTCCATAGCATCAGCTGTCAAAAGAGCAGGAAACTAGTAAAATATGGAAGTAAGCAGATAGGTCAATCTAACTGACTTCCCAGTAGTACAGTTTAGAACAAGGTGGCATGGAGGAATCGGAAATGGGCAGGTTGTCCCAGCCTCTTAGAGAGCAAAGCCCATGCCTCTGGAGAAGTGCCTTTGTCACTGAAAAGTAGGGTGTGCTTTCTTTCTGCCTGTTCATGACCTTTGCTTTGTCTCAGTATTAAGTAAGTTTTTCTTTTAAATAAAATATTTATAAATTTATATGTAATTACAAGATTTTGAAATTGGATTTGATAGAGGGAAAGAAGTGGGAAAGAGAATTTTTTTATTCTTTCTAGCTTCTAAACTAACATTTTGTTTCGTTCACAGCACAGGCTATCAGAGGTTCTCTAGGTAAGTCATTAGTTTCTGAATGAAGCAGCATCTGTCAAAGGAAATTGATTCAGCTGAAATTACTGGGAAGATAGAAACTGCCTTTAGAGCTGTACTTTAACAAACACTACCAATTTCTGCTCATAGCTAAAATGTTGCTCAGTGCTGAAAACATACATAAAGTTGAACAATATCAGATTAAAAAGTTACAGCTGAAAATAGCTCTTAAGGAGTAAATGCCAGTTTATCCAACTGCCATTTTTTCCTCAGAACTAGATGGACTTGAATTTATTTCTCCTTTGGAATGATATGAAGCAAGAGCCTACAATGTCAGATCTCTGGCTAAATTAATATGCTCAGTTGCTTATACAAAATTTGCTGTATTCAAGAGAGACAGCAACTGACCCTTCGGATTGCTCATTGGGCAATCCTGGAAATGCTCTGGAGAGTAGTCTTTTTCTATCCTCTCTGTCTAGTTCTATCAGTCTTCATTGAAAAGATTTAAATTCACAGCATCACAGTATGGTGGGGTGTTGAACAGACCTCTCTCATTCATCTAGTCCAACCTCCCTGCTAAAGCAGATTCACCCAGAGCAGGTTGCACAGGAGCACATCCAGGCAGGCTTTGAAACTCTCCAGAAAAGGAGACTCCACAACCTCTCTGGGCAGCCTGTTCCAGTGCTCTGGCACCCTCAAATATGTTTTATCTTCTGTTTCGGTAGAACTTCCTGAGCTCCAGTTTGTGCCCATTGCTCCTTGTCCTATCACTGGGAACTTATGAAAAGACCCCAGTCCCACCTTTAGATATCTATAAACATTGAGAAGATCCCGTCTCAGTGTTCTCTTCTCCAGGCTAAACAGACGGAGGTCTCTCAACCTTTCCTCCTCAGACTCTTGGACTCTCTCCCATAGTTCCTTATCAGTCTTGAAGTGTGGGGCCCAGAACTGGACACAGTACTCCAGATGTGGCCTCAGCTAGGGCAGAGTAGAGATAGAGGAGAACATCCCTTGACCTGCTGACCTCATTCTTCTTCATGCCCCCCAGGAAACCTTTGGGCCTTCTTGGCCAAAAGAGTACACAGCTCGTGGTGAACTTGATGTCCACCAGAACTCCTAGGTCCATCTTTGGGGAACTGCTTTCCAGCAGGTTAACCCCTCACCTGTACTGCTGCAGAGGGTTATTCCTCTGCAGCTGCAAGACTCTACATTTGCAATTCTTGAACCTCAAGAGGTTCCTCTCTGCCCAACTCTCCAGCCTGGTATCATTTTCATTCTGGAAAAAAAGCTTCAAATCTCAAAACCTGAGGAGTTTTCAATGCATGATGTTGCATTTCCTTGCTAATGGACAGCTTAATTCTTACCTGTGAAACATTTGTGTCCTACAGATACATTGCTTGTGCCTTGTAGAAACTGCCAAAGCAATTTAGACCACAAACGAAATTTGTCTCTATACTGAAGCTTTGCTTTATTCAGAAGGGGCACAAACTGTCATCCCATGGACCACACACTTTGAAAACTAGGATAGAATTAGAAGCTTACCTAGCATATTAACTTCCTGACACTTATATGTACTGTGCAGATGTTGTGTAAATATTCCATTTTGCTGTGAGTTGTTTTGACTTATTTTCTGTATTCTTTGCAGCTCAACAAGTAGCTTCCTCATATATACCCTCCATGTGGTATACTAGTGGTGAGTAGCTTGAGTAGTGTGCTTAGAAGGAGAACATAAGAGAATGTTTAAGATTAATTGCACAATTCTTATGAGGCTTTTAGATAATTCCCTTCCACAAAAGCAGGCATTTTTTTATTTCCAATGAGCTAGGATTTTAATTTACTTTAAACATTTCTAAATATTTCTAAAAAGATCAAGTGACTGAGATTATAAGTGGGCATTTTCTTAGTCCTCCTTCCCATTGCTGGGATTTCTGTTGGCAACTGCCTATTCACTATTCAGATCAACCTTGCATAGTACTTCCACAGCCCTCAGAGATGGCCATCCTGAACCTACAATCCACATGACCAATGTTGCAGGGGTCAAGAGACACAGGATGCATGTCATGTACCTGAGAAAGATGAGGGGGGGAAAGGACATACTTCACTATGGGGAGACAGTGGCTGGACTAAGCTGGGCATACAGCTTGTACAAGGACCAGTTCCTGCTGGTACCCAGTATCAGCAATTCCATTGCCGCAATGTTAAATGTTCATGCAGAACTTTGGACCTGTGCATCGCTGTACAAATACCAGTGATTTGCCTTTCCAGTTGATGGAGATCCACACTTCATTGTATCAGTGCCACAAAAAAAGGATGCCATTTGCTTCAACATCAATGAAAATCCAGGTGCTGTTTTAAGTTTAATAAGTGACCCAGTTACAGGTGAGTTTTAAATATTTTTTTGTAATACAGTAAAGGACGATACTCATAACAAAATGTCTTATGTTGAAAGGTTATTTCCCTCTTTTATGCTATTTTTTTCCAGCAAAGTTAGTAGGAGTTCCTGTAGCTGTGATAGGGTACCAGTACCATGACTGTGTTTTCACTTCTTGGAGCAAAGTGAACTTTTAAACTTCGGTTGAAAACCACTGTGAGAGCTGAAAGACATAATCTGTCTCAGTGAGAAGTAATACAAGCAATAAAATAATCCTTAGGTTGCCGTTCCATGGAATTCCTGGTAAACACTCTGGTATCACACAGGCTGTTTGTGCCCATCAGAGACTCTTTGTGTTCTAGGAAATATTAAAGTTTTCTCAATAAAGAGATTGTTTTCTTTGTGGAAATCCACAGAACAGCCCCCAGATCTTTATTCTCCCTTGGCACAAACATGCACATGTAGTTGCAGTCTGGTTTTCAGCTCATATTTGTTTCTTTGAGTTGTTGCTAAACTTTTGTGAGGCTCATTGACATCAGTTTATCAGGTCCTAGCTATAAAACAAGACTTAACATTTCCTTTTTATATTAGGGATCACAGTCAATGGAGAACTCATTGGTGATAAGAGACCAAGTAGTGATGCAAAGATCCAAAACACATATTTTGGAAAACTTGGCATTGCCAATAAGCACCTGGATTTAAAACTGACAGTAACTCCTGAGAAGATCACAATTCAGAATGGCAATGAAAAAACAGGTTTCAGCTGGCTTGACTCAGTCACCTTGCAGCAGGAAGGGTAAGGCTTACAAAATGAGTACCAGGCTCCTGTATTACCTTCTGCACTTTTTTTTAGTGTTGATCAATAGTATACTTTTAAGATCAGTTGTCTGAACATACAAAAGAAACTGGTTCAGTCCTGCTGGATTCTGCTCCCTATTTTGTTGTATAACTGCTGATAATTCATAAATTCCTCTGCTTAGACTAAGTGAAGAATTTTCCCTGATTTTCTATTACTTTGGCTAAGGTAAAACTAGATTTGGTATTGTGCTTAATGCAACAGTGTCTTGCGAAATACCAAAAGAGTAAACTTTAGGCAGAGTGTGTAATCTTTCAGAGAAGGAGCTAATAACCTGGTGTAAGCAATCTCCATGTTAAGAAATTGAAATTGTGATATTTACAGAGCAGGTACATTTTGCCCTGTCAGCAGGTGTATTTTCATTATTTATTCATTACAGAATCATTCATACCTGTGCAAAAGGAAGTTTAGAGAAGGAATAGGCAGCATCTCCTCCTCATGTACATTTTCTTTGTGTACCTGGAACAAAACCACTGAGCAATTTGTAACATCATGTTTGTTTTGTTGGACACGCTGCCTCTTCTCAGGTTTCTTCTCCTTGCTCTTAAGTCTGGGAAGCAAAATGCCCTAAATCAAGTTTTTCTTTTTTTCCTCAGTTTAACATTGATAATTAACAGAAATAAAAATCTGGTGGTCAAAATGGGCGACAGTGCCTCATTTGTTATTGTTTTGCACCAAGTATGGAAGAAACATCCTCTCCACCAAGACTTCTTGGGACTGTATACACTGCAAGGCGATAAATTGTCTGCACAGACCCATGGATTATTAGGTATGGCTTCATTTAGTATTTTCACAGTTGTTTTTCCTTATAAGGCTACATAATTTGTAAACGCAATCTTGTACTTAGACTTTCTGAACTGAGATAGCAGAGGAAACTGAGATGACTTTGACTGGCCACATTACAATTTCTGACTAAATAACTAAATATTCTGGGCTCAAACTTCATGCTTTACCTTCTTATAAATGCTTCTGCTGAAACCATTAGCCTCACTGGCACCTTTAAACCTCACTATCTAGTTAAATGCCACCTACAGATTTTTTTTCCTTACAACACTGTTCTTTCAGTCTCCACTATGGTTTGATCTCTCCCTTCATCTTATCACCCTTCTCCTGAGTACAAGCACTCTGAGAAAATAGACGTGTTTGCTTGATCAATATTTGCTGAACCTCACTTATGCATCCTTTTAAGAAAAGAAATAAGGTATGTTCCAATTCAGTAGTGTATAGTAAAATCAAAGGATGCCTTGTGTCATCTAAGATTTTCCTCATGTTAGCTAACACTCTTTATTCTAGAAGGTGGCAAAGTTAGTAATTCAGGGATTCAGATTTTGCCCCCATTGAATCCTGTTTTCTGCCAGAGCAGTGGGTGTGGTTGTGTGCATTCTCTGCTTGAAAACACACAAGTAGCAACTGCTTTCCCTTGCCTTGCAGTTTTCACTTAGAAAATCAGATAAGGGCAGCAAACATTCTTTTTGGGTCAATAAGCTTACTCACTGTGGAAAATAATGAACTGCTGCAAGCTTTCTCAGTCTCAGCGTGCACTTTGAGGCCCAAGGAGAGCGAGCCAAGGCAGTCCACGTTAGGTCCGTGTGTCATGGGAAGTGCTGTAACAAAACAGGAAGAGAGCAGAATTAGGATGGAATGTTGTTTATGTTTTCCTGCTCCAGTCTTGCCAGGCTAAAGTCATTCTGCTGTGGTAAGAATTGCAAGTAGCAAGATTGCAGAAGCCCAGGTGACACAGGAACACTGTGTTACAGTTCACTGATTCACACATCTCATCACTATGTCCAGCATCTTGGAATCTGCCTCACTAAGTATCTAAGGTCTCTGCTCATTACAGCACTCTAAGCACCAGCAGCATCCTGCACCATCCCAGACAGCAGTTTGTGAAAGCTAATCCTGGCAGGAGTGTGACATTTCCTTGCTGTCAGCCTTGTTCTGAGCACGATCACATACAAAACCCTCAGAGAGAAACACATGCAGTATTTGATTAAAAAAAAGCTGAAAACTTGGAGAGAGCTGAGCAGACAAGGCAAAAAATGGGCATATCTTGAAGGATAGCTAGAAAAGGCTTATTTTTCTGTGCACTCAGAAGCTGGAACTTACATCCAGATGAAAAGCATTGAATCTGGTTTATAAAAAGTAAATAATACCACAGGCATAAGTTCAACCTGACATGAAACTGAGTGTTTGCTTATTCACTGACAGCCCTGAGGGGACATGGAAAACAGCATGGGAATGTAGAACTGCTGGGGTTTCTATTTGGTTTGATTCTGTTGTGATGCGTGCAGCATGCCTGAAGTGGTAATTTTGGCTTCTATTTTTAGGACAGTTTTTCCACCCCATTGATTTCACCATACTTGAAATTCATCCTGGATCTGATCCCAAGAAACCAGATGCCACAATGATTGTTAAAAACAATGAACTGACAGTAACAAGGTAAAAAATGATTAAGTCCTTAGTAAAGACTTAAGAAAGATTACCTTATCAAAGCACAGTTTCTGCTTCGATGCTTCCATGACTCTGTTTTGCCTTTCAGGGGCTGGCAGAAGGATTTCAAGAGAGATCCTGTGCACGGTGTGGATATTCCTTGTTGGTTTGTTCATAACAATGGAGCTGGGCTGATCGATGGTGTTCACACGGACTACATTGTTTCCAGTCTGTTTTAAGCATCTATAGCTTGCTGAGTATGCAGAGTATGTGACTGAAAGAGGAGCAGTTTTCAGTGTTAAACAAGTATTACCCATACATGAGCTCACCATGTTTTGCTCTGCCAAGATACGATGGATTCTCACAGAGTTTTACAGCATGTTCCATCAAATCTTAGGTGGTAAATGGCTGTTCCGCTTGTGTGCACAGATATCATTCATCTCCTGAAATATCCTCATTTCGATGAATTAATTTACTAGCTTTAAAAGTAGGAGTTAAAATTTGACTTTGTCACACTTAACAGAGACATTCTACCCAGACATAAATCAACAACCAAATGTCAGGAGTGATTTAAATAAAAACCCCACTACTTATTGCCTTGTTCTGTCATTCCAGTAGCTCCCTCTGTTTTCAGTCTGGTTTTGCAAAGCCCAAGATGCCCGGTGTGGTTTGAAATGCAGTGCAAGAGGACAGCTGACAGAGCAGCACCTACTTCAGGATAATTCACTAGTACTTAAAGCCCCCTGACCACTTGGCTATGCAGTGCTGAGTGCCACACCCTCATGCCAGATGACTGTTAGCACCCAGGACTTCTGTATTGTACTGTTTTAATCTGAACTGAGCTTTTGAATGCTCAGTCTTTATAAATTCATGAAACACCACAGTTCCAAACAGCACTCAGATTTAAGTAGTAGCAGCTGTCTTTTGGACAGCATCTTTTTTTGTGTAAGTGCCTTATTGTCATCCAGGAAAATCCTCCCTCTGTCCCCAAACCCAAATTTATGTGTTTGAGAGCAAGAAGTGGTCTGTAAAACTATTAGTTTTAAAGCAAACAGCAAATTTCTTACTACTTTGAGGTTTTCTTTATCAAATCAGCCATAGCAAAGCATTTTTTGTCTCACATGGCAAAGCAGAAAATATTTCTACTATTACATGGCAAGAAGAGAAAATCAGTGTGTAGGAAAGTAGAATGCAGACACACATGAGGAGAGAGGAGTGTAGTAGAAAAAAACAGAGATGACTTAAAATGTGAAGGGTTAAACTGAAAGAACAAAGGTGGCAGTGAACAAAAATGCAACAGAAATATCAGAGAGGGAAAAAATAGAGAAAAATACACTTCTAAAATTACAGGAGAGGAAGGTCTTCTTCAAGACCAAAATCCCTTATTAAAAGCAGAAGTTTCGTACAGGAAGGGAAAAGAAAGAAAAAGGAATTCTTGCAGAGATGGAAGATGTCATAGTGGCTAAGTATCTCTGCCTGCTCAATTCAGACAAAAGTGATCAAAGAAAACAGTGGTTTCTCCAGAAGGTTATAAGTTTCTGAAAATGAGAAAGGCAGAGAAACAGGATGGAGTAAGAGAGAAGCAGAAAATTGAAGCTACTAAGGTGAAACTACTAAGGTTAAAAGAGAAGAGTTTGAGGTAAGCTGTGTATGCCGCATTGGGATCAAAAAATCACAGAATGCAAAATGCTCTTTACTGTCTCTTCAGCTTCTAGAGCAAGGGAAAGGAGCCTGGATAATTTTAAGTGTCAGAACTTGCTTAAGGGCTCAGAAATTACAGGAGGAGAATGACTAAACCACTAAGACACGATTCAAGTGGAAAAAAATGAAGTGGAACATACTGATGGACCAGAAAGCACATGTGCAGAAGGGAGGTGGCACTGCAGAAAGGATTTGGGAGTCACAGCAGCCAGTGACACCAGTGAGATACTCTTTTTGAGACCTGAGCAGCATGATCAGCCGGGGCCAGCCCTCTGTGCAGTCACCTGTGCAGCTCAGGGCACAGCACCTCGGTGTGATGTGGACAATGGAGAACAGGAACAGCTTTGCACATAAGTTGTAGAAAGAGGGGGGAGGAACCTCTCAAGTACGGACAAATTTGCTGTGAGGAAGGCTGACAGTTGGCTTGCTTTCTGTCTGTCAAGGTTAGCAGGATCTGCTTCTTTGCTGCAGAGGAGAATCACATTAACAGGGCAGCAGGCTGCCTGTGGTGTTTGAGGAACTTCAGGCATTGCAGATTTTAGCAGATGGGTTGGGGTAGTGGCTTCAGGACTTAGTCTGTGCACACTTGAACTGCTCTTAAAGAGGAGACCAGATGAAAGACGCCCTCCAGCTATACCCCGTGCTCCCTGATTTCAGTACTATTCGCTGTCCCTGCAGCTAGCAGGCAGGTGGAGGGGACAATGCATAAACATCTGGAACAGAAAACAGGGAAGTTTTGATCTGTGGTAAATCCACTGCTAACCCTCAGCAACAGCAGCAGGTACAGTTAAAATATCAAGTTCGTTCATGCTGGAAATAATCTGCTTTTCAAATTGGTAAACCTCTCTGTGATGTGGCAAAGCAAATACTCCGTCACATAATTTGTCCAGCCAAAGCTGCACCTCCAAATCTGCATCTTAGATGTACAAACAATTCATGCAAAGACATACTGGCATCATATCTATGCAGTGATTTAGGAAAAAAAACACACTTCTTATTGCATGGTTTGCTTCACCTTACTGACTTTGGCAAGAAATTTCTTCTGTTTCAGCATAACACACTAAAATAAGGTGTTTCCACTTCTGCAATACTGGCAGGATAGAAAGCAGTTGTTAAGCCTTCCACAAGGTTTAACATTTATGGGTTCAAAAGATACATAGGAACTGAAATTCTAAAACACAAAAGAATTCTGGAGTTTAAATTTATGAAAAAAAAAAGAAGATTAAAATTACAGCTTACACTCCAGGGGCAGAAATTGCTCTGTGTGTGCTTCCTCTGAAATGTTGCCTCCCTGCACTGTATGTTGTACCTGTTGGTTTGAGTTGTTCTTTATCTGCAAAACATCTTCCAATGTTTGTATATGAAATGGTGCCAAAAACTGCTACATGAGAGAGCTGAAATGCTCTCTTTTGCAACAAGTCCAAGGTCTATGTCACGAGTCAATTTCTGCACTAGAGAGGTTCTTAAAAGGGTCACAGAAAGTTTGCAACAATGAAGGGGACTGCAGCCAGCCTGGGCTGCCATCCCTACTCACGGTCTAATTTCTGCATCTTTAAACCTTGTTACAGAGCCATCTCCAAAAATACCTTATTACAGCAAGACTAGTGGGGTTTCTTTCTCTGTAAAACTACACAGAAACAAGAAATTAATACTCCTTCAAACTTCATACTCATTTTACAAAAGGTGTGCTTCAAGAACATCATCTGTGGCTAGATCAACTTTGGCAATCTCTTGCTGTTTGCAAGACATGTGTTGGATTGTGTGACACCCCTGCTTATTTTTGTTTGGACACCTAAGTTTGTGCGTCCACAGATAATGTCACTTTTGTTTAGCTCATTCACAGAGGTTTTCAACAACAGAGCTACACTGGGTATTAGAAACTATCTTAAAGTAACAAACACAAGGAAGCAAGTTCTCTACTTGAAAGTATAATTATTTTGACTTAAAATATGTCTGACATTTCTGTATAGGCACAGCCAAGACTAACTGTGTGGGCTTCTTGATGAGAGAAAGAATCACAAATATTTGGAAGATCATCATTTGCTTAGTTTTCTTTCCCAGAATACTCTTTTTCTAGGGAGCTAGATCCACTGACCAGCAGGAAACAGGATCGCTGGTTGACTCAATTCTGTAATCTCTCTTGTATTGCCTGAAACAAAAACAAACCAAAGAAAAATTGTGATACAACCACCAAAGGGCAGAAGCAATCCTATCTTTGCAGGTAGTACCAGAAGTCAGAGCCCAGGTGCTGGCACCTCTCCATTCCCAGAAGCAGAAGGGATGGGGACAGACAGGGACAGTGAGCAGAAGCTGCACACTCAGAATGTTTCTTTCCACATCTCAGACACTTTGTAAAAGCAGTTAAAATATAAAAATGCTTTCATGTGGTAATTCCAGCTGAGGAAAACCTCTTTCCTTAGTCACGTAAATGAGGCAGAACATCTTGATTTGACATTTTTAATGCAAACCACAGATAGCCCTAGAGCATTACTTCCCCCCCAAAATAGACCCTCAGGTCCTATAGTGTCACTTCAAAAGTAACAAATTTGGGCTGTAAGGGAAAAATTCAAACACAACTTCCTATTATTTACACCAAAGAGGTACATTCTTACAGACAAACTCTCCAATTCATTTTGATTTTTTTTCTCTCTGGTATTAGATGATTTAAAAAATCTCAATGCATGCACATCACTCACTCTTATCCTCTGTCCATTACCTGGTAACTTTGTGCTCAGATCCAGACACATGTAGGAGTCTTTCTTCATCTCTCTGACTGACATTGGAATTATTCTCAAATTGTGCTTGTGAGTAAAACTGACCTGAACAAGAGACACAAAAAATGATTTAACAATACAGATCATCTGAAATTGTGATTCATTTAACCACAGCTGGAACACTAGGAAAGCAGCCCTCCGCTTCAGCCAGCAAAAAAACTGATCATGTTTGGAAGCTCTCTTAGTAAGTTAAGCAAATCCCTGTGATCTGCTGTTATCCCTAACATCCCTTCCTCTGATGGGTTTTCACTTTTTTTTTCCAGTGGCTTTAGACTATGCAGCCTCTCTGTTTGCAAAGGTTTTGAAACAGCTCCAAGTCCAGTCCCAGCAGGGTTTTTGGAGCTGAGATGTTCCAGAGCAGCTGGCTTTCATTTTGTGAGCCAAATTGTTTACAATTTTATCTCCATTATTTATAGGACATTATTTAACACCAGAAGAATTTGCTGTATAAATTGTGTCAATTCACAGTGTTGCTGAAGTTAAGGCCAACTATTATTTTAGTCTAACATTGAACATTTTCTAAACCCCTAACAGTCTGTTTTTCTGTACCAATGGTGATCAGAAAAGTATTGTTACATTTCCAGGGGAAAGCCTCCCCCTGTCACAGACTGGATTACTGTACAGAGAAATGTGTTGCTAGATATCTGAAAAGAACAAATTAAAGTTTCTCTAGCACCCTCTGAATGCCAGCGCTCCTGCTGCCTTGCCTGCCCTTTGCCGATTGTGAGAGCTTGTCAGGACTCAGGGAAGTAAAATCTGATTAAGGGCTTATGAAACTCCCTCCCACTGTATTCTCATTCCAGGAGTTCAGTTACAAGATCAGCCTTCCTGGCTGTGCACATCCCTAAGGACACATACCCACAACTCCAGTGACTTTGTCAGAGAAGCGAACAGGGTTCAGGAAATCCAACCCAAGGAAAGCATCTGGGATCTTCACAAGGGAAATTCTGACTGTGACTGTATCAGACAAAGATGCAGTAATGCTCCTTTCCTTCTCAACTGAGACTCTCAGCCTAGGAAGTGAGTGATGAGGTTACTCCCGAGAAGAATATGAAGAAAGAGCATGTATTTAATTAGCTGACATTAATTAATTAAAAACAATCTCAATTTTGCCTCTTGTCTCTTTGCAGTTGCATTTCTGAGGATCTGTTGGTGGTTATTTTTAAGCTAGAAGATATTAAGTAGAGAATCATTAATCTCTGGGCTGCACTACAGATCTTTCCCACATCAGGTTACATGGAAAACACAGAATGTTAGGGGCTGGAAGGGACATTGAAAGATCCTCTAATCCAACCTCCCTGCCAGAGAAGGCAATACCAACAGCAAAAAGCTTTTTGCCAATAATGGCAAGAAATGTTTGAAGCAGGGGGTGAGAAGAATAATTCTCCCCCATTTTAACAAGAAAAAAAGGTAAACTAGGTAAAATACTTCTATTTTATGAAGTCAAATACTTTTTTCTTGGATATTTCACAAGTTTTTGTCAGTGCCTGCCTTTCTTCTAACCCATTAATTTTACTTTGGCCCTGGTGGGCTTGCAGAACACAAATAACCACTGTCATTTATCATCCTTGCAGACCAGCTTAGATGAAAACGCACCCACAGGCACGGGTGGACAGAGCACTGTGGTTGCCAGGGCTTGGGTGCTAGTTTGAAGCTGGAAGCTTGGCAAATGACAAATTACAAGAGGGACAGAAATCCAGCATGTCCTTGGCTCTATTTGGATTGCAAAAAATAACTGAGAGCAGTTGGTTTAGGACTTTTGTTATTGTCTAGAACTGCCTGTAAGGGAGAGAGTGCTTTGTGTCCTGTCTCCCTCAGACCAACAGCAGATCCTCCCAGAGGTTTATTCCGGCAGTGGCGGAACTATGTTCAGCACTTTCTTGTGGAAGGATCATGCTCTGTTTATTCCAACAAATGCAGTCTACATTTAAAGTACCCTTTCTCCAACAGCAGGCATTTAGTTACAGACAGCTATTCAAACGCTTTATGCCTTCCCATAAAAAATGCCAGCTGCCCAGATGTGTGTTATTGCTTAAAACTGAGGAGAAAGAAAACTTTGGCCTGCGTGGAGCCAAGAGACAGTAAATGTCAAAGCCGTCACTTCGCAACACTCACTCTATGGCCGGAGGAACACAAAGCGCCTTGGTGGCAGCCAGCGCAGTGGTGGCACAGGGACTACTATCACCACAGTGGATCATTTAATTTGTAGGAAAAATGTGCTGCCTCTGACAATGAAGCAGAAAAGCAAGCTTCTGGTGTGGTTGATTTTCTTCTGCTATGCAGGCATGGAGAATTAAAATCAAACCTCTTTTGTCCTCCATATTCAAAATGGGGGGTTGTGAAAATGCCCTGCCTTTGCTCATGCTGAGCTGGATAAGGCCATTTGGAAGCACTTAATTGAAGCAAATGTCAAAGTGGAGGCCCGGATGAAGAAAAACCTGACATATTTTCAAGCCTGGGAAAGGACAGAGTGACATTTCTTACCCTTGGACAGTGGAGGTGGCTGACTGTGTCCATGGCAGTTCAATGCTTCTGTTACTGTGGCCTAGGACAACCCCATTTATGGAGACACGGATTTGTGCAGGGGGATTCACATAGTTAATTTCCAACTGCTCAAAGTGATTCGTTCTGTCTCCAAGCTTCCCCATCACAGTGAGTCCTTAAATAACATTGGCACAAATTTGTCAAGTGAGATGTTTGTAAGATGTAACTAATCTTAATAAAACTGTTCAGCTTTGTTGCTAAAGCAACTTAAGGGTTTCCCATCTAGTTTTGGAAGGCACAGTGCCCCAAGATTCACATGTGGTGGGGTCACCAGAATCTGTTTACCCCTACATCGCCACCTCCTCTCACAGAGATGGCTCTTGCTTCATCAGTGCAACTAACGACTGGCACCTGGAGCCATGCATCCTCTGACTACAGGACCACAGAAAAGTGCAGTGCATTGTGAGCAGGCACCTTTCTGTTAGCATGCAGGGACCATGGAGTTTAAGGTCTCTACATCCTACATCTACACCCTAGGGGCCTCCTAAAATGCCATGGCTGTGACACTGGGAGGAGAAGGAAGTGACCCACAACCGGACCTATGAGAAAAGTTAATCCTGCCTAACAGAAAGGGAAACTTAACCACATCCTTTCCAGTCACTGCCAGGCAGCAGCTATGATATGGCCCTTCATGAAACAGGGTTATTCCCAAAGACACCAGCTGCTCTCATAGACTGAAGTGGCTCTACTTGCCCTCAGTATCAGGGATAATCTGACTCACTCACCGTGCTCTGGATCTGACAGTAGGTGGATGGAGGACTGTGCTTGTCCATCAATACTTAGACAGATTATATCATTTTGTTTGGGTAATTGCAGGAGAAGCTGTGGGTAATCATCATCTGAAAAGCCAGAAGAACAGTGTTAGCATGCAGAGAAAAACCTGGTCTGTGCCCTTTGGATACAGAATCACTAAAATCAACAAAGGAATAATTATTGAAAAGCACACCCAGGCACAGTATCCTGTGTTTATCAAGGACAAGCAGCCTTGATAAGAAAAGATGAGGCTGAAGACCTGCTGATGGTTATGTCCTCAAGCCAGAGAGGCTTTCTCATGGGATATGGGGATGTTTTTCATTTAAGTCCAAAGAACCAGCCAAGGTTTGCAACCTGAGGTAAAGGATTTTCACAGAGTTGGAGTCAGAAAAAATATTCTTGTATGAACAGGTAAACATTACAGTTACGATAATTATTAAGATTAGGGTAGCATATATATTACTTACCAAGAGGCTGTGCTCTCATTTTGCTTCTTAGCCTGTCAACTGAAATACTTGAAATTAGCATGGAGTGTTTAATGAAAGACTTTCTCTAAGTTGACTAATTAACCAGGAAGAATAGTGAGACAGAAGCCTTTTTAGCAGGGCTCTTCACTGACTTCCACAGAGGTATTTGCTTCAAACGAGATGTGCCAGTGGCGAAAAAAGCCCAACGTTCAGTGCCTATTTCTTTTAGGATCAACCGTGACACTGGGACATGCTCCGCTTGAGCTGCAGGAGGGTTTAGGGCTGCATTTTTAATGGCCACAGTGCAACACTAAGGCCATCACTTAGCCCACCCAGCTCCTCTCACACAGGCTGTGAATAGCTGCCTGCTGACAGCAGCTTCTTGTTTCTGCCACACTGGGGCTCTGAGTGTTGTTAACCTGAAAAAAAAAAGTTTTCCAGTGTTTTCTTCCTTTGGGATCACGCCTTGCACCTCTCTCTCCACCTTTCAAAGCAGAGAATTCCTCCTGCTCATTGCCCACTGAGTTTTTGGACACGGCCATGAACACATAGAGGCAGACCTTCTCTGCTTGGTGCTATGGAGCTCTCAGCAATGCCAAGCCCTGTCTCTGCAGTGCCCTGGGATTTTCTCCTTGCAGTGCAGGCGTTGTCATTATGCAGATGGCTGTGCCACAGATTGGTTCACACAGCAAACCCCAGGGACTGGAAAACGATGGATTTTTACACCTGCTTCCTTCAGCTTCGTAATATGTGTTTTCCCAGACCTTTCACATTTGTTTTCAGAAGGTATAACATATACATATTTTTAATTTCTGAAAAAGGATCAAGATTGTTTTCAAAAGTTTCTAGTTCATTATAAAATATCTGTAGATTGAAATACATAAAATGAAAACAAAATTGTATAGCAAATGGGCATCCATAATTACAATGTATTTATTAAAGTAACGTCTCTATGGACCTAGATATGAAAATTATTCTGGATAAAACCAAAGGAGAAACACTTACCAAGAGCTGATTTTACCCTCTGCCTGTAAGCATCTGGAGAAAGAAAAGAGAGTATCTGTATTTTTATTCATTACTGTATTACATGCCTTATGGGAGTGTGTCAAACATCAACTCTAATTCTCTAGCTGCATCTGTCTTCCTTTCCCAAAATTAATTATCTGCAGTAATGAAGTCTGCAGAACATGAGCTCTGATCCCTGGGAAATATTTCTAGCCAAGGGATGGGAATGGACAAAAACTACTACGAACTTTGTGAGAAAGAGGTTTAAAAAAAAGATTTGATTGTCTGCTAGATGCCTGGGGCCTCACCTGGCCCACATGGGGATGGCAGCTATTGCTTACTTTTTGCTTCACATATTTCTCTAAATCTCTTCCCTCTATAGAACAAACACTGTGAGCTCTTTTTTCCTTTATTTTATTTTGTTGGGGTTGTTTGGGTTTTATTTTCATTTGGTTGACTTCTGGTGTTTGTTTGGGCAGGGGGGAGTGAGGTGGTTTTGTTCAGGTTGTGGGTTTTTTGTTTGGTTTGGGGTTTTTTTGTTTGGTTGTTTTTTTTTAATGTTTTATTAGAAATTATTATGGAAATGTGCTATTGTAAAAGAAGAAAAAACTTACCTCTTACAGGAGCACTGCTGGACTTCTCGTTATCTAACACAAGGAAGAGGGACAGATCAGCGTCATACAGTCAACACTGTTATTTTACCCATGTACAAACCCAAAAACTGGACCAAGTGGGTGCTGGGCTTCAGGTGATGAGCTTCTTTAATTTTTGTTAAAGGGCAGGTAAATAGAGAACCATGGCACATGCAAGACTCAACAATGGAATGCTTTCCTCCCTGCATTCACTCATTTCTCCACTTCAGAGCTACAAAGTGCAGAATCCCTTTGCTGTAGCAGGAGTGCTGAGTAACAACTCTTACATTACTGCTGGGTAATATTTAAACAAATTATTTTCCATTTCAACAGCAGCACTCATTTCACCACTTCACCTTTTAAAGCAATCCTATGTGCTCGATTTTGAAAGGGAGCTAATCTCTGAACTCTTGCCCTTGATGTGGCTTCTTACCATGTCACATCACTGTGAAATATACCTACAGCAAAAGGCTAATCAATGCTCTATTTACCAGCTTCGGTGGGTTTGTTGGCCAGCTCCATTTGCTGCTGGTCATCAGGTTTGGTGACCACCATGGAAGTGAGTGGCGTAACGAAGCTGTGCTGCAGAGACAGCTCTAAGGCTTTTGCCTCCAGGATTTTCTGTTTCTCTTCTTGTGCTGAAATACTAAAGTTTGTGTTAGTGATGAAAAAAAACACATAGAAACTACAAGCAGGTCATCTTCTTTTTTCATATTACATGTGTCTTAACAGGTGTTTTTTATTGTTCAAGTCTTATTTGGACAACTCAGCTGTTCACATGCTTGCAATTATGGAGATGCTTAACTGTTTGCAACACTGGAGCCTACATATGGCTCAAACACATAAGAGAGACAAGATGTATGACCTGTCTCATGGACATGCATACCACTCTCTTTACTGGCTATTGCCATTCATTTAACTACAGACAGTATTTCTGGATATGTATGAACATCTCAACACAACCATGCAACTCAGATCTATTTCCTTGTATGGTCTTGAAAAATATTTTATGTTATGTTTTAGGTTTATTATATATACAAATACATTTTGTTATTTCTTCATTATATATTCATAATTATATATATTATTTATAAATTTACTATATAATTATGGATATTTGTATATTATATATACTAATATATTATATACTTATAATTATATATAACTATAAAAGTATATTCTTTATAAATAAATATTTATTGTTCTATATTATGTATGTTATGTTTTAATGTGCATATATATATATAAAATGATACAATACTGTCCTAAACAGAAAGACATCTCATATTCCTTCTACACTGGTATTGCATTCTTCCAGTATTCTACCTTTTTAATCCTATCTGCAGAAGCATTTCTGCTTCTCATAGTTTTCTATCATATAAATTGTGAATAAGGAACTTGTGCTAGAAACTGAGAATATAAAACATTAAACAAGCTTACGATTTCTCCAGCAGCTGCTGAATGGTTAAGTAAGCCCACAGTCTCTCTGTGAAATTCTCAAAGATGTAACTTTGATTTCGGAACACTTGCTCCTTCTCTTTGACATTTGCTTCTTCTCGAAGAGTCAAGTCACTAGTGTGCTGAAGCGAGAGAAAACTGACCATCAAAAGGACAGCTCTGAACTCCTTATACAGTCCCATTATTAGCTTTTAAAGAAATCTTTCGGTACCAAAATGCCCTTTTTGCCGTTCAGTTTTGTCCTTTCCCATTGGAAAATTTAACTCCAACCTACCTGTGTGTATTTTTGCATATATATATTTCTGGACACAAAACAATGTTGAAAAACAGAGGTAATGAACTTGTTCTATTTTGTAATTTTTTTAATTAATAATGCGTATTTCCTTTTTCATTCTAAAAATGCAAAGCAGTCTCCTAAAAATGTATGAAAGGCAAAATGTTGTGGTTTTGAAAGGACTAAAATTGCTGTTTGCTTATTTGTGGTCATTTTCCAAAGTTTTTTCTTTTGCAGCAAATTCAGGAGGGGATAATTGTTTGAATTCTCAAATACTTCTCCTAAAATGAGAAAATAACTGAATGGCCAAATGTAGAGAACATATCTCACCCACAACAGACTTCCTGAAGTCTCCTATTGCACCATAAAGGACAGAAGGAACATGTGTGCTTCACAGTTAGTAAACTAAACACTTACTGACTGAGCTTTAATTTCTACTGGCAAAAGATCAAGCTCATTGCTAATTTTCCCAGATACTACAATTTCAGATCCTTCAAAAAACAGCTTGAAATTGTTCTTTGTTAATCCCTCCACAGCATTCTCTGGATAGTGCATTTCAATTTTCATTAATACTGGAGTAGCCACCTCTTGATAAAAGTCCTGAAGAGAAGCAGAGAGAGAGAGAGAGTGCACAAATGACTGCAAAATTATGCAAATGAATATCTTAAAAGTCTTAAAACTCATTAAAACCAAGACGGACTGCTGGGACCAAGCAAAGCTTCTTTTTGCAGCAGTGTAAGAATACTGCAAACCTATAAAATCCTTGTTCCCAAGGTTCAGCACACCTTCTCCAGCCAGGCTGGCAATACCATGTAAATGTATTTCTCATGGTAATTCACACACCCATGCAGCACCTCCATTATCACCATCCCAACCAGTTTAGTGTTTTGCTTTAGCCACTCTTCACATCTGATTTTTTACACTTGACTTAATCCTGAGGGTTAATCTTTCTCTTTCTGGGGCTGGTATTAAGCAAACCTAGTCTCTCCAGACCCAACCAAAACAAGTAAAGGTGGCTTCCAAAAGAGAGAATGTCTCAAAAGTTATGATAATCTCTCTCCAGATGGACAAACAGATCCAGACTGGTGGTACTGCAGAACCACTTTGCCTGCAGGTGCCCCAAACTACGTCCTGATTTTTAGGGAAACCATGACAAACATCTTCCAATGATGGTACTTGAAGCAGTCAGAAGTCAGATCCAAGAACTGAAGTTTTTCCACCATCACCTGTCCTGAGCAACCTTTTTTGCAGAGGCACAGAAAAATGTATTTCCAGCTTGGGTCAGATGCAGCTGATTTGAGTCAGACTTCAACCATGAGTCATGTTTAGGATACCACAACCCTCAGATACCCCAAAACTGCCTTCTTCCCTCCCCAGAATTAGCAGATAAAACTCAAACCTAACTCTTCAGTTCCAAAAATATGTGTTTTAGACAAAAGCTGTGGCTCATAGATGGATTTTCTGGCATTATCCCTTGGTCCTGACCTGGAGCTGCAAGTCAGCATCAGCGTTTTCGTATATACGACGTGCTAACCCCCCATTGCTCAGGGCCATTTTCTCCAGGAACTTGTAACTGACATCAAACCCAAAGCCAAGGCAGAAAAGAGCATATTTCCCATTGACTGCTTGCTGAATGTTTTCTTGAATTACTCCCATGTTAGTCTCACCTGCAATTGAAACAAAAACATACTCTTGTTTGTTGGGGTATTTTTATTTTGTAAGACAAAAAAGACAGCAGTGGTTTTAGTGGAAAACTCTGCCTGAAATCTTTCAACAACAATTTAGAATAGAATGTTAAAATACATGGCACAGAATTCCAAACTGGAGATCTGAGCTCTGCTTTGCATATGGAGTACCACAATCTGATTCTTCCCTTTAATGACTTTTACTAACTTCAACTTGTGTCACCATGCCTCAACGCAAAATATTTTACATGACTACAGGGAGGTGAGCAGGTTTTTAGGACAAAAGGTACAGGGATTACAAATTAACAGTGCAAGGGATGGAAACGCTTGATCAAGCGCTGGGAAGACAAGTACCATGCATTAAATATATGTGTGGGAAATCAGAGAAAAATGGATTGGTTAATGGTGTCATTCAGTCAAACTGCAAATTAACGCAGCCATGCTTCTCTCGCGGCCCCTCTGCCTGACAAAGGGAAAGGAATTTCACACCATCATCTTATCTCATTTCAAGCGCTGCTGACGACCCTGTATGGATTGTTTCTCTATCAGCATTTCCATGCAGGAACTGCCACTGCCTGTAGCAATATCGTGGGAGCAGCTCAGATTTTACCTTTTCAGCCTGCTTTGCCCAGAAAGGCAGCCTGTGAATTGATGCTACTTGTATTTGCCTGTCACTCAGCCCCAGCCAGCTTGTGGGCGTGCGGTATGCTCGGAGATGTGGTGGTGCACAGCAGGCAGCATCAGGATCTGAATTTTATTAAAAACCTCAAACTAATAAACTGACCCCAAAGCAGTACAGATCACGCTGTTCAAAAGGCAGACTGATCTTATTAGAAGTTTTACAGATGGATTAACATCTCAGAGAGATGCTGGCGTCAGACAAAATTTAGACCAAGTCCTGCTCGGCATAGGCAAATTTTGTGTCGTTGCATTGGGAATTACTGTTTATTTAATCCAATATTTCTAGCTCAGCCTTCTGGTTTGTTCTGTCACGGCTGGCCACTAGTTAGGAGCTAGACACAGAAAAGAAGACAAAACAAGAGGCACCTCGAAAACATCTCAGGTCTGGGACAAGAAGGGTGAAGAAATACACACAGCATCTCTCAAATGGTACTACACATAATATATGCAAGATATCCATGTTTTGGTTCTGAATATTTTACTTTTGCATTTCAGCTGTGCTTGGAGTATCTCCAACAACTCCCTTGAGTTTTTAAGCTGGGAAGCCAGTGGTATTTAGCAAAACAGTTGTCAGCTAAAGGACATGCAGCCATGGGCAGGCAGGCTCTGCTTGCACTCACAGCCCTTGCCAGAGCCCTCTCACAATCATCCTCTCTGTGAGGCAAACCCAGCGAGACCCTAACCAGCTTACACCAAAGCTCTGTGTCTATCAGTGTCTGGGATGTGAATGTGAAAGATTAAGAAGATCCAGAAGAGAGAGGACTGAGGTGTGTATTTACTCACCAGAAGTGGACTGGCCATCTGTCAGCAAAATAATCATGGAGACACTCTTCTCCGGCAGCCTTTCGGCTTTGTCCAGCATGCTGACGGCAGTCAGCAGGGCACGATTGATGTCTGTGCCTGTAACGAGAAAGCAGGCATCACTCACCTGGAAAAGATAATCATGGGCAGAAATCGGTGCACTTCATCTGCAGAGGCTCAGCAGAGTTGTTTAAAGTTTTCTGCAGGAAGTAATCCTTCAGAGAGACGAGGATTTAGAGGTTTAGCCTACTGGGCTTAATTACACTGTATTATATTGCAGTGGCAGTACTGGAGTATTCTTTCGGGAGCATTTCCCACACATATGTCATGGGAAATACAAACATGTCTAGAGTGATTAAAATGTGCTTAAAGAAACACACTGTCATCTGCTAACCTACATTGAGAAATGTCCCCTAGCCTTATTTAAGAAGTTGAAGAACAGAGCCGGGCACAGGCAGGGTTTGTTGGCATTAGTGCCTGGGTTAAGAAAATCTGTGTGAATACAGCATAACATTAAAGGCAGCAGAGCCTTTTAGGTATCCTTACAACTAAGTGGTAAAACAGCATCACTGAGTGATACAGCCACAGGAATGTTACATGTTTATTTGACTCCTTTGCTTCTGGACTGTGACTTAGAACTTTAGATGCATTTTATTTTGCAAAAAACCCTTTGATAGTAACAAAATGAGCAAGCTGCTGTCAAACATCGAGTGATTTACTATTTTCTGTAGGAAAAAAATGCACTATTGGGACATCTTCCAGCCATCTTTGTTACAAAAATATTAAACGAAGGTCTACGGCTTGTATGGTTGAAAGAGATGATGTAACCATCTCTCTATATCCATATCATACAGTCCCTCATCTGTCCACTCCCATAACCAGCTTTTCTATCCCACTTACCAGTCATAAGTATTGAAAACTGACTTTGTAAGCACTGATGGTAGTTCTGTGGCAATATATGACTTATAAAAACATATAAGCAATACATCACATTGTGGTTACAAGCATCTAGATGGTGCCTTGTACCTCCACTAGCAGAAATAGTTTGCACAAATCCTGCAGCACTTGCCACGTTCTCTGAAGTGGCTTGCAGCAAAGAGCTCTTCCACTCCACTACTTTGTTGTTAAAGGTGATAAAGCTGAAACGATCTTTCAGATGGAGGTCTCGCAAAATCTTCAGCAGGGCATTCCTTGTCTGTTTCAAGAAGAAAACAATCATGATGAATATTTCTACTTCTCTGCTAGAATGGGGACTGGAGCTGCAGTGTAATAAAGGGGATCTCTCTACAGCACAATTCAAGATGCAGCCCAATGCCCTTATTTCATCCTAATGGTATTTTCCAGGACAAGACCATCAGAAATGGCCAATTCACTTAATTCACAGACATAAAAATACATTGCGAGGGCTGCTGCAGGCTTGTTTGCTCTCTAGCAAAAGCTACCTACACAGTCATCAGTAAAGGTAAACCAAACAAATTAGTTCTTAAAACTTCATTAAAGAAAAAAAAAAAATCTGCAAAGACAGAGAAAGAAAAAGTTTTCTCTGCCTTGATGCTTGGTACTCCTGGGAGCAGTATCAGAAAATTGTTGCTCTTGAATAGCTTAAATCCATGCAGCCAATTTCACTCATTTCTGTATTGCTGAAAATTTTCCTGTGCACAAAAGCAGCCTGTGCATCCAAAGTGGAATTCAAAGTCACCTCCTCAAAAGGCTGGTGCATGCATGCCTGATGCAAGCTAAGTTGAGTACTTGGAGCTGACTTACCTGTTCAATTTTCCTGCCTGCCATGGACCCGCTTCGATCTATAACAAAGACGACATTTTTGGGTAACGCTGGCATTTCATGGGGTGCAAAATAATGCACGAAATACCCATTGACAATCTGAAAGAGAGCGTGAAATCAGCTACAAAATCACATCTAAATAAAGAAAGAATGCTGCATAAGGTTCTGGCACAGCAAGAAGGGAGGTGCATGCTGAGTGTTCTGTTTTGCTAGATAAGCCCAAACAGAAGAACTATTAAAAAGTATTTCCTAGCTGGAAGCAAGACCATCTGTAGAGAGCAAATTACACAAGAACAACTTAAATAAATAAAATATAGACATACACACACATTGTGTGTCTCAGTGCCATATGTATGCTTTTACCTCTTTATTATCACCTATCAGGGCATCTCTGCTCATTGACTGACAGCCATCTTCTGGCACATGCATGTATATACTTCATTATTGCAGGTAAATGGAAAACAATGTACTTTATTGCTTAGGACATACATTGGTCCATCGATATTTTCAAGTTTCTGTGCTCTTTAGTATTGCCTCAGTTTTTACCAAATACGAAAGAAAATCAAGCAGTCATTTTCATAGTCATTAATCACATTCCTCTAAATTTCATTTACCACAAGCCAACTTAGATCACCCAAAACAATTAAAACTAAGAACGTAAAGAAACATCTAAAAAGTGATAATACATATTTGGTATTGAAACAAACTTTGAAAGATTACTTTATTTTCTTTCAGGGATGATCCATTCTTGCAGTGTGTCTGGTGTTTGACTGAGTATCACCATCCATTCTTGTTGACCCTGGGTTCATGAAAACAGCTTTTCCTGTCCCTCTCTTGGTGTTTCAAAGTAAATGTTGCTGTTTTCCTGATTGCACTTCACTTTCAGACCTATCTGTGACTTGAAAGCAAGTTTATTTCTATTTGTTTTTTACCTGTATATCACCTGCAGTGGCACCTCTCTTAACATCGTAACGCACAACCAAATCACCATTCAGGAGGTTTTCCTTTAGTTCAGGATCTATCTTCTGTTGATCTACAGTTGGCTTAAATAAAATATGAGCCTGCAAACCAATCAGAAGACAAGATTTAAAACAATATAACTTCAAGGTGCCAATTGCAGCAACATCTGGAAGCTGCTGCTTTACCTTGGTTTCACTCTGTACTTTGGTGAGTGCTTTGGTTAGCTCATTTGTAGTGAAGGTGCTGTCTGTCTCCAAGAAGCGTATGCCCTGGGGCTCGAAGATGTGCACATCAATCTGACAGCAGAGAGGAAGTCAACATCAGCATCTCAGAGGAAACACAGCTGTACCCTAAACCAAATTTGCTGTTCCCTGCCCAGGCCTCACCACGACAGCTCACCTGGAAGTGTGTAACAAGTTGCTTTGGTCGGACCTTGATCAGCAGCTCGAACTTGCCCAGCTGCCGCTTCAGCAGCTCCTCATACATCAGCTCGAAGGTGACTTTGCTGGCAGCAGCAACACTGATGGATATTTGAAACTGCTCCAGTTTTCTGCCTGTGATTCTGGGGTAGGAGAGCAGAGATTTACCTCCTGTGGGGAAGGCACACTTGTGGTGGCCAAAGTTTATAAAGTGCACTAAATAATGGCCAAGGGGCCACAAGAAATAAATAAAAATCGATAGGAGTAAATCTTAGTCACAACAGAGAAAGTCTTTTCATTGCAGGCAGTACTGTATACAGCACAGCCCTTACATTGGCCTGCCATGGGCTCTGCTTATGCAAGCTGATAAGTGGAGCAGAAACCTCTGCATGTCCCAGACAGGGAAGTGCAGATTAAATATACCTCAGAAGCCTGATGTCTGCTTGAGTGTCATGGTCCTCCGCGTTAGTGGGGAAGCACACTTAAAGACCAGCTTAGCATGGTGCTCTCATATGACAGCAAGACCCAGGGCAACCCAGGGCAACAGTCACAACTCCCACTACAGCCCTTTGCAGAACCAGGTGTAAACTGTACAGAGATGTGAATATACAGACACATATACCCATCACATCTCTCCCAAGGCTGCTTTTCACACTCAGCCCTGCTGAGAGGTGGCTAGCTCCAGGTTCAACCTGGCCCCAGTCAAAGGAGAACCAAAGGAAGAGCAGCTCAGGACAGCAATGTACCTGACAAGGCCAGCTCCTTGCCCCCGTGAGACTGTAGTATCATATTCCTTTTGAGCAGAAGCTTTCTCCTTTATTATTCCTGGGTATACTTTGCCATCCATGGACCTGTTTGGTTACCATAAAAAATAGTTAATATTGGAAGGAAAGCACTGAGTAAAGAAACAAGAGGAATGCTGCACTACAGCGCCCTTGGTACAAGAGGCGAGGACGCTCTTTGGTTTCCACATGATTCTTGGCACACAGAAGGGTGCCAAGAGCCATCACCACAACAGTGTTCCTCCTCAAAAGTCTCAAGGAGGCTGGAGCAGGAGAAACAACCACTGAGCACATTTGAGCATGACCACCCTGTGCAGCAGGCAGCCTAACCCTAGCCCCGGGTACCTTCATTCTGTTTGGCTGCCTACTACTTTACCCCACAGAACACTTAGTGCAGGAACCTCCAGAGCTCATCTCTCTGTGCTTTTTTGCTCAGCACCACCTGCGAAGAAAGACAAACAACCCGCCCCAGCCCCCAGAGCTGCCTCTTCCATAGTGCAGGTAAGGACTGGTCCTACATGGAGAAGTTGGTGATGAAGGCTGTCTTGGGTAACTCCACTTCAAAGGTCACTTCTCTGGATTCATTAGCTCTGTTGACAATTTTGCTGGTGACTATGGTGTGAGCAAATCGTGATGTGACCTTGGAGTCCACATGGAGCTTGTAGATTTCAATACCATTCTGGAAAAAGGAGTAAACAGGTTGAAACAGAGCCACGGGGGCTTTGCACCTAATTACACTACCAGATAGTGCAACTGGAAAAGTTTAATGAAGGAAGGAATGAATGAACTCTCAGCAGGTCCAGCCAGAAATGGGGAAGAGAATTGTTCATGGCCAGACTGGCCATCTGCTTATTCACTTCTCTGCAGCTCTAAGCACAGCCCCACGGAGATCTGCCACTACATCAGCATGCTGTTATTCCACAGAAGGCTTCTGCTGAACCCTTTTCTGTGGTGTTCCCTCTTCGGTGGTGTCTGACACTGCTGTGTCACCCCAATACCTCACCTAAGATTACCCTGACAAAAAAAAAAATCAGATGCCTCTTTAGTGCTCAACCCATGGAAGGACACCTGCTAGCTTTTGTGCAACTATTTGCTCTCCCAGCTGTTGACATTGCTGCACGTTTTTCAGCTTGGTGCCTGGTGTCACATGTGATGTTTAGCAGATCTGAAACCCTCTGTGGGCCTTCAACCCCTTACTGTTGCACAAACAGGGATGCCCTTTGAGCACTTATATTTCTCCTGGTCTGGTGCTTTCAAGGCTTCTGGTGCTTTCAGGAGGAGGGCACCATTCTGAAGCTGCCTGGGAACAACCCAGGGAACAAGTGGACTGGGAAATGCCTGGAGCAGCTGCCTCTAAACATCCACCTTTGGCATTTTAAAGCCCTACCTATTTCAGCAGTGACACTAAGAAAGGCAGACCTGGACACCACCATTCTCACAAAAGCCCACTAGTTATTTAAAATAAAAAAGCTCAGCATTAAAACAGATCACCACACTTCTGTTTTCACTTTTCCATTTCTCTGAATGGTTAACTGCTCATTAGTCATTTTGACAGTTCATCTCCTATCAACTGATGGGATCCACTGGCCTCTTCTTACTCAGAGCACTGGATCAAACTCATTCAAAATGCAAAGTTTAATCAAGCTAAACACAGACATGAAATACAAAGCTGTGACTAGAACTCTGTGACTGGCCATCAGTGGAGGAAGTTCCTCAGCCAACCTCCTGTGAGTAGTGGATGGTTGGGTTTTTTTTCCATTATACACTGTCAGAGCATACTCCATCTTGCAATGCCTACAACAATCTAGGACAAGAGAAACTCCAAAAATATGCATTGAGGGAACAATTTTCCAGTTCTGGCAGTTTAGTTGCCTCTTTCTGCCCATGCCTCTCTGCTGTCCACTCTCATCTGAAGCCCAAAAGCATCTCTTCCCACAGACTTTCTAAGTGCCTCAAAGTTCTGCTCATGTTTGCTACTCTGCCATGCTCAAACCTTCCTGTGGCACGTTTGGAGGGAAGATTTTGCCATGACTGTGGAGCTGCAAGGCCCAAGCCTCATTAGAGCAGTACAGGCATGTGGTGGCCATTGCTGCCCATGGAACAGGCTTCTGGCACAGGGGAAGCTTCCCCTGTGCAAAATCCCACTCCATGCCACATGTCGACAGGATGCTGTGACCAGCACAAATAAGCAAGGCTTCCTTCATCACTCTAATGCTGATATTTTTAAAATACAGCCAGTCCCAGGCACCCTGAGTTGTTACAACACAGTTTACTCCTCCAGACATTATAAATAGCTGTCCACTCCCTTCTTTTCTATCCCATATACCTTCTGAAATGCATGTCAGAAACCTCCTGGCACTGCAACGGTCCTTGCTATAACAGCACCCAGTGACCAAGATGAACCCTCAAACTTGGTATCTTACATCCTTGGGAAAGAGGGATCCTCACCCTGATCTAGCTGAGAATTCCCCTGCTTGCTGCAGAAGGGGTTGGACTAGATGACCTTTGGAGATCTCTCCCAACCCAGATCATTCTATGATTCTAAGAGCATGATCAGACACGTCTGCAAATACTTTTCCATCACATTTATGCTGTAAAATCCCAAATAGACAATGAAAAAGGCTTTAAAAGAACCCAGAGCTCTGAAATCATGACACAATACACTTGAGGCTACACAGAGGTGGTTACCAGCAAAGTTATCTATGCTATTTGGCCAATTACCACAATACCACTGGATCATCAGATGAGCAAATAAGATATTGTTAATACAATAGAAAATAGAGCAAATACCTTTTGAGCGATAGTTTCTGCTAATACTATGAGTGAGGAAAAGACCATCAAAGTGAACAATGTTCTCTCCTCCATTTTGGAAACAGCAGATTTTCAAATGAAAACCTGGTTTATCTTAATTGGTTAATGAGTAACTTGCACTTGGGGATATTATGCAGGCTTTGAAGAGACACAGAAATGTAATATTTACATGTCAAACACAGGTAAAACTTGGACTCAGCTAAAGTTTACTCGTCCAATGGATCATTGCTGTTAAACATTAGAATTGTAATGTTTCATACAGCAAAAATGTTTAGTTTTTGTTTTTGAACTTCAATCTCACTGTGGCACACCAAATCCCACAGGCAGATGCAGCTTGTTGCACAGACCAGTTCATTTTTAGATGCCTGTATCTCTACCACAGCCAACAGTAATAACTGGAAAGGGCACATCCTTAATGTTATCTCAAGCACAGCAGAGTTTTGGAGATCACCAAGACATGCAGCCTCCACCTGACATTTTATAGCTGGTGACTTCTTCAAACCTTGTGCCTCCCTGCCTAACTGGCCTATCAGAGGTATGGAGCAGCCTCCTGAAACATTCCTTTTTGTCTCCTCTGACAAACCATAATCCTCATTTGTCAAATAGCAAAGTTGATTGTGGCTCCCCCTTAGCTAAACAGTAGAAACCAAGGAATCAGACTTTGTCTGGACTCCTGAGGAAGAGAGGTTCCAAGTCAGTGCTCTGTGTGTGTGTGTATGAAGAAGAAAAAAACAGCACAATAGCAGCATGGAAGCACATCTGGCTTTGCCAGGCCCTAAAAACACAGCTGAAATGTATCCAGCTGGGTACTCTGCAAAGCTGCCCTCAACCCACACATTCGATGGGGCTTTTTCCTCAAAAGTTTAGAGCCAGGAGACCTCTGCATCTGAATTTACCTGCAAACTAAGTGGGATGCCTCTTTTCACCTCCTTCTTTACCATAAAATCTTAACCCAACAGGGACTTCAAGCAGTATTTGTGAAGTTTTTCCTGGTCAAGGACTGGCCTGTAGCCCTGGAAAAAGAAATCCTCTTACAACTTCAGTTTTCTACACAAATAATTACGGACAGTATTATACTAACATAAGTCCTAAAATACAGGCTCACTCCTGTGGTGTTTATGTAGCCTCCTGATGTAAGGCAGCTGGCATGATTATTTAAAAGATATTCCTGACCAACTGAGCAGATGTAAAGTCTGCCTCCTCTATAAAGCATTTTAGAGACATTGCAGGGAAACAATAGTTCTTAGACATTGGGGTAAACAGACTCTGGTAAGAATCCATTTCAAAACTTCCTTTCTTGAGCTCTGGAACTCAAGATGAGAAACAGGTATCAAGGAACAAATGGTCATAAGCCATTGCTGCACTGTATGTCCGAGATGCCTCTCCAGGGCTCTCTTGGGTCACTGGAAAGCTGTCAGCTTGCTTCATTTCTTCACTCACTCCCAGTGCAAGTAAAGAAAACATTTCAATTCTTGAAAGTAACAACAGTCAACAGGACAGAAAGAACATCCCCCAGGGCTGTAGTTCAGAGGACCTGTTAGACGTATGCAGCCACTGGTTCCTGTATGCATTTATATGAACATACATATGTATATGGGCAACCAGCCAGTGCTGAGAGATGAGAGCTGCTAAGTTCTCCTCTTCCCCCTCAGCACTAATCAGATGGAGGCTGAATCCTGCCCTATCACAATGATTTCTCTGCCTGTGTGTCCTGTGCTGGCAGCTCCAGGATAGCAAACAGCTCTTTCTCAACTAAACCTTCAGTCTGCCTATGCAAAGACTTTTTCATGTTGCTTTTTGACAGCATTTCCCTCGTTGTAACTCCATTGTAGGCGATGCTATTGTCTCAGATCAACAGAAAGATGCTGTGGAAATACACGCACCTGTGTTGCTTCACTGCTATTTTACAGACAGTGTCCAAGAGGAGAGCATGCTTCCCACAGCCTCAGATTTGTGAGGAGATGCTAATACAGAGCTCTATAATTTATTACTTTGATAGACATTTACAAGTCCACCATAAAGAGTCTGCTGAGTACAACCTGGGCTTACAAGGCTTGTGCTTTTAGTAACTTGTGTTAAAAAGAAACTTGACTTCTAGCCATACTGTTTGTACAACCTGCAAAATCTGTGCTGTTTATAGCAGGACATGTAAATACGTCTGTTTGAACAGAAAAAAAGGGAAAACTGCTACTCATATTGATTAACCTCTACAACGCGTATTACACTTTAATCCCTTCAAATACAGAAGGTTATACACTTAGCTGCCTAACATCCCCCAGAGGAAAAGCTTTAGCTTCAATTAAGTAGATCTATCATCAGCTTTTTTAACAACCAAATGTAAAATCACACGGATGTTAAAGAGCTGTTTTAACTGCACAGATTTCAGCAGTGTGGTCAGCTCTGCCCTGCTTCTGAGCACCCAGGAAAACTGTGAAATATCTCACACATCACTTTGTGCCTTGCTGAAGCAGCTACAGGAGAATCCTCATGCTCAGCCTTGTCCGCAGACTCGAGCACCCTGTCCTGTCTCTGCACAACTCACCACTGACAGCCACCCCCACTGCTGTCCAGTGCCTGCTGCTGCTGGTGAGCACCAATCCTGCACCACTCAGGGCTCCTCACCTTGAGGAACGAACATTGCAAGTCTGCGGAACACAGATGTTTCTATGCTTTGCTAAATCGGCACCCACACACCCAAAGCTGGATCTGAAACAGAGCATCACTACCTCTCCTGCTACCCAGTCTGGCAAATTCACAATATTCAGTCGCTTCTATTACACAAAAGAAAGCAATAACAACATCTTTTGCCTCACTTGTCCCTCTCTGGTCTTCTAATTATCAAGCAACCTTCTGCCAAATTCTCATCACAGATTAATTAAGGAGAGTTTATCAAACCTGCTTCAAGGACATCTCCAGTGTTACCAGAGATGGAAACTCCTTTCCTCTCTGTGTTTTGTTTTTAATCTTCAAAGCTCTGGACAGGGTCTTTCTCAGTTACCTTTGAGGTACCTGGGCCTCATGGAAAAATAGTGTCCAGCAGCCAGGGAAGGTAGGGTCTTGGCTGCAAATAAATAATCTTTGAAAGCGACAAAAATGGGGCAGGCTACCTACCAGTTATATCTTTAAGGATCATCCCCTCACCTCTCCTTAAACACAAAGGCTTTGCAGCTGCCTTATGCACACCCCACTGTAGCCTCTCTGCGAGCTTCAGGAGACTGAGACACAAAAGGCAAAGAGGATATTCTCCATGGGCCCAGAGACCTTCTCTATCACTTTTACCTCTTAATCAGTTCTCGTCTGTGCAAAATTGAATTAATTCTTTAAATAAAGGTGGCACCTACCTCACCATCCCCAGAGACACTGGCAGAAACTGGCAGTAGAAGCGAAGCATGGCAGCTGCCAACAAAGCAGAGGATTATCTGTGCTTGAGCACGGAGCTCCAGCTGAGGGGAAATGCTCTCACTTACAACCTCAGGAGAAAAGAGGTTTGACATTTAATGAGGCAAATTCAAGACTTGAGTTGCACAAAACAGTTTCCACCCAGCGTGGGCTGGATACAGCGAGAGCCTCTGTGGGTCACTCATCTCTTAAGCTGTGGAGATCATGGCGCCTGCGCTGCCGGCAGCCACCCTGCTTCTCGCTGCAGCCACCCTGCTTCACACTGCAGCCGACGCGGCCTCCAGCACCTGAGGAGAAAGCTGCTGTGGAACGGGCAGGAAGCCCTCCCTGGGCGCTGCGGCACACTGGCAGCCTGGCATCCTGCCTCGCAGCAGAGCTCCTCGGGAGCAAACCGTGGCCCTGCCGCCCCGAGGGCCCTGAGGGGAGTCCCGCTCGAGAGAGCGGGGGCAGGGCGAGGCCTGTAAGGGCAGCCAGGCGGGGGCGGAGGCCATCACCCTGCGCCTGAGAGCCGTCCCCTGAGCACTGTTGCGGCCAGCAGCAATTTGGGTGAAGTCTCCAGGTTTCTGCAACACCCTTTGCTCAGCTCCTGCTCAGCTTCCCCTTGTCAGCGGCACAGAGTGAAAAGATTTCACTGACATTAGACCAGTGTCCTTGGGATGTTTATTCTTGGTGCCTGGGAAGTAATGCCCAAGTGTCCACAGGACTGATACAGGCCTAAACCAGAATTAGTCACCAGCATCTGCCAAAGCTGTGTCCAACAAACGTTTTTTTTTATTAAACCTTTGTAACAAACTCCTTTCAAGACATAGAAAGAAGGCACACAGTAGAAATCAAGACGTAAGTTGTACCCTTCGACATGAGCCTATTGCCCACTATAATGACTTACAGTGTAAATTAACTACTCGGGTCTAGAGTGACTTTAGTGCAAGGGCAGAAATGCAGGGAAGTTCGACAGCAGTCGTGGGTGGGACACATCCAGCTCCGCCGTCAGCCGAAGACGCTTTTGGCTGGCTCTTCTTTCGGCTTCTCAAAGACTGTTTCACCCCCTGTCCGGGCCCTGCTGAACACGGAGGGTGCTGCAGAGCCCATTTGCTCTTGGGAAAGAAAACCAGGAGAGGAGGTCAGCGAAGCAGCACATCAGATCTGGGTTCTAGAACTAGTGCTGCTGAAATACATATGTACACATTTGATCCATGTTTCGTCCATCCATCAACTTCCCAAAACTAAGGCACAGAGCTCCCATCCCAAGCATGGGCAGCTGACAGCACCTGTAGCCGGTTGCTGCCATTGACTGCTCTCAAATCCCTGGAGGTACTTTAGAAACTTGACAACCACTGAGGTTCAGGCCATTCTGCTAAAAAAAGAGTTAAAATTTATCTTTTTTTCCTTATATTCTCCCATGGGTAGTAGAAAACCGCCACCAAACCAGAGTACTGGGGGTATTCAGTTCAGGCAGTCACTCTATGTCCCACCTTCTCCCCTTTAACCTCTCCCCTCCACCCCCCACTCTCCATCCACACAATTTCTGTTTCATCTGAAATGTGAGATTCACCTGAGAAGCCAGGAATCCCCTAATCTATGACCAAGCCTCCAGTCTAAAGTTTGGGTGGTCATGGAAGGCATTGATTACAATCCCAGGGCTTGGTTTGAACCCTGGTTCAGAAGGCAAAGCAGGGAGAACGATGGCTCCGAGCAGAGCCCTCTTGGCTCCTCTTGATGCTGTTATGATGATGGATGCAAAGTCTCTGTGCAGCGTGGCCAGGGTCGGCAAGCACACTGCTGACTGCTGTTTCACCCTTTCACTTGAACAGGGCAATGAAGTAGCTGTTCTACTTTGTGAGACTGCTAAATGGTTTCCATCGAGGAGACTTACCACACTGCTTCATCACTTGGTAGGTTTTGGATTTAATTTCCTGGTTTTTGGAAAGGTTTCCTCTGGCTCCTTTGAGGTCTTCTTCCTTCACTGGAGGACGCTTCTTTTTCACAGGGGCTGGCTAAGAAACAGATAAATTGCCCACACATCAGCATCTCATGCTTAGAAGCACAGGGAACACATCTGCCTTAACCCTAACATAACAGAGTTGCTGATATTCCATCAATTTCACTTTTGAGACTATAGACTCAGGTACACTCCAGATCTTTCCACAACCATGACTACACTGCCCTTCCCAAAATCTGTGGCCACTGTTACTGTTCTGAAAATGCCTTCTGCTTGCACCACTTTTGAAAGAGACAGTGGATTGCTGAATTAAAAAAAAAAATTTTTTTTCTCTGTCCATTCCTGCCCAGTCATTCTGCAGGTACAGACTGGCAATTCCATCATCTGCTCTATAGGGGAAGGAAAACCTATATTCCCTTCCTTCCTAAATTGTGCTTGCGTCTCAGTTTTACTCATCACTTCTTTGGTAAACTGGCCAGAGACCAACTAAACCAAGTCTGGCTTGGTTTAGTTGAAACAGACTTCACACTTGGTCATAAATTTAATGAACAAAAGTATCTGAGCACTCAACTGGATTATCTACATGCATGACCTGAACACATCTGAAACATTGGACTCGAGTCCCAAAGAAGGAGAAGGAAATCTAATACAGAAACAGATGCATCATCAGGTGCTGCACTGCAATATCCAAGGGCTGATCTGTTTACAGATTGTTTACTAGAATAAAAATCAGGATAATACTGGTTCATATCAGCAGTCTAAAACATTAATGGTCCCTTTTCAATTTACTCTTTCCAACACAGAATGCAAAGGTCCCACCAGGCAGTGTGCAGAGGCACAGGAGACAGAATTAAAAAGAATAAAATCCTCTCACACTCCAACAGATTTGCACCAAACCTTCAGTGGGAAACTTTTCTGACCATTTCTACATGCACAAGACTTCTAATATTTGGGTTCTGGCAGCAGTGGAGCTCACATGCATTTCTGGGCACCGCCTCTAAAGCTGAAAGTTGTGGAAGGAAACATATCCCCGAAGGCCTGCAAACGGCTGGAGGCTCCCCCAAGGAGCCTGCAGAGACAGCACATGCATGCCCGGCTCTGGTCAGGGGTGGGGTGGCTGCACTGGTGCCTTCAGCATGTATCCCGAGGGCTGTAAATTCCTGAGAGCGCTCAGAATAGCTTGCTCCCAATCCCATTTGTGTGTTGTGGGAAACAAAACATTCATCAGCTCTCTGGGGAAAACGCTCTTGAGTAGCCAAGGCAAGCAAGCTGAAGGGGTGGTAGCAACCCTCTCAAAATTCACAACAGCTTTTGGTCACCAGCTGTTTAACCATCCCTACACCCAGGGGCCATTTATCTGTAATGAAAACTGGCATGCGATGGGCAGAGTCCCTCATGCCCATGGTGTGGTCCACAGGCAGCCATATTAGCTCCAACACAGAAAGAGAAAAAATACCCTCCTTATTTTCTTAAGAAGAATACAAAACCTGCCAAAGTCTTTCACCCATTACTGGCAAGAGACAATATACTGCAAGGCTTCTTTCACCAAGCCAAAAGACCTCTTGGGGACAGAGTAAAGAAAGGAGGCACTTGAGATGCACCAAGACCCGGCCAGGCTGAGCAGAAGTGTTGAGTATCACCCAGTTATTTTAAATTAAAATCTCTCATGCTGATTGCAGGTGGATTTTCCAGCAAGACAGCTGCTGTGGATTAGTTTGCCCCCAGCTAAGAAGTGAAGTAGCTACATGGGAAGGTTATTGTGAGCCACAGAGGTAAGCCCTGGACCTACCAGCACAGGCAGCTGCCAGCCTTGCAGCTGCTAATTGCTCCCAATACAAGAGTATTTGCAAGCAGGATTTGCCAGGAGCAATTCTCTGCTGGCATGGCAGTGCAGCCTGTGCTTCATCTCCCCTGTCCCAAGTAAAAAAAAACATTAGTTCTCAAGACATGTGACTGGTTAAGTTCCTTTCTTTAGGGCAAAGAAAATAAGCCAAACTGAGTTACTCTGTGTAGTCTTGTACCTTCCTTGTGTTCTTATTCCTGGTCGTACACACCACAGAAAACTCACACTGTGTGTGTGTGGCTGCCAGGCACGTGTAGCTTGTGTTGAAAACATAACACTCGTGACAATCTCAACATTTCTAAGCTATTTTTAAGATCACTCTGGAACACTGATTATTCGGGTGCACAGTAAAGGCAAGCCACAGGTTACAAACTGAACACAGCAGTGTGCAATACAGGATTTCAGTCTCAAATATCACATCTTAACAATAACCAAATTCAGTCACTTTTTCTCCTTTCCTGTATGTCAATGCACTAAACTTTACACAGCAGCACACTTCAGTGTAGCCACAGCCTTCCCAAACTCCTGCCAAAACTTAAACTTACTGTCTGAGGAAACGCGTTGGAGAAGAAGTCACCCCTGTAAAACGTCCCAAACTAGAGCAGTGAAAATATTTTTCCCCTTCCTACATAAAAATATTTATGGTAAACTAGAACATTAAGAAACTAAATTAATTAAGCACATGCAGGGCAGCTGCTTTGCTACTTCACCAGACAACCCCTCCTAACTTCTTAAAGTTACAGAGACAGTGTTTAAATCCTTCGATACAATCAGACAAGAGCAGAAAACCTGAATATACTGGTTAATCGCAGTAACTTGCTAAAAAGCTGTTGCAAGCAAACCATCTAAACCAGTAACACGTCTGCTGGGCAGCTTGCTCCGAGGAGAGCCAGCCTCGGCCAGCTCCCTCCATACCTGTGACATAACTGCGGTGCTCACTCGGCTGGAATCCCTCCCGAGGTCGTTTGCCGGCTTCGATTGAAGGCTCTGCCGACGCCTGTTTTTTTCCTCGGCTTATATAGAGCATCTAGCATGAAGTCACGAGCTGGGTCATCTTCCCAAAGCAGAGCCAGGCGGATTCAGGTTGGGAGAGGCTGCTGTTGTGCCACAGTTTATTCTTAGCCGTGACTCGGGTGTGCGGTATTTACCGCGCCCCACGCCAGGGGATGGAGGGAGCGGGGGGCTGACGAGGGCAGACAGCTGTGGCAGCCGGGCCGCGGCGAGGAAGCCCCGACCACTACCGAACGGCTTCCTGAGGCATCTCATGGGGCTCCGCTCCGTTTATAACTTCGAAAGGCAAAACTTTGTTATGGACACAACGGTGACTCTGAATCTTCTTGATGGGGGGAACACGTGTGCTTCTTTCTCGGAGGACGTTGTTCTTCACTGCACTAAGATGATGGCAACCTAACATCCAGGGCAAAACCTTCTGCCCCAGATTGCTTCAGCACAGGGGTATTTAACAGAGGAGCATTTTCTGTGTTTTGGGGAGTTAATAAAACAGGGTATGGCTTCTGTTCTTCTACTTAAGTTGCTCTGCTGCTGGCTTTTCTGCAATTAAGACTGTAAAATCACTTTCTACTCACAGCAGTATTAGTAGATCATTTCACCTGTCAGACATTTAGGAATGGAGTACTCAGATAGGAGTAAGTTTACTGTTCCCCACTGCACAATGCAGGCAGGGGTAAAACCTTTTCCAGAAATTTTAACATTTGTTCTTTAAATAGATTATAATAGGAAAAAATCAAACCAAAACAAAACCCTCCACAACAACTCTGGAAGCATCATCCTGTTAATTGGTCCACTGCTTAGTATCACATTGGCCAGTAATTATGATACAAGCCTTGTACTTGGACATGAGTAGCACTAATCCTAACCAGACTGAATACTGTTGGTTATGTTATGATGTAAAAACCTCCCTTCTATGAAGCCATAGGTGTAAATGAGACTTATGAGGAAAATAATAAAAGCAACTCAAGCCAGTGCAATTGGAATACAGGTGAAAATAAAGGAATAACCATACAACAAGTAAGAGGACAAGGGAAATGTTTAGATATGATACCACAAAATATGAAAACCTTGTGTGGAAATAAGAAGGAGCAACAGCTCCACTCAAGTTGGGCTACAGCCACCAATGGAACCAAATGCATCTGTAGTCATTAGCTTCATTGCTAATGCAGCAGGTATAGGGCTGCTAGTGGCTAAAAGGTGGGAAGTAATGAAAGTGATGGAGGCAGTGGTGGATCAGCACTGTGCAGGTCCTGCCCAGCTGAGCTGCTAAACATTTGCCTTTTCAAACAGAACAAACATAAAGCAAGTGTACAAATCTGTAATAAGTCAAACTTTATTGTAAACCATTATACAAGGTAATTACATCAGATACCCTTAGAAGTTTAAGGTAACGCCACTGATTAAACAAGACGGTCCAAAGAGAGGGCAGCAGAATACAGCTGCTGATTTTGCTCACATAGGCTATACTCTGAATTCACTTACAAACAAACTCAACATTCGGGTTGAGACAGATACCACACAAGACAAAAACACCTACAAAAGAGTCCCTTTTTTAAAGATACTGCAGTTTTACTTTGTAAAACCATAGTAGTCATTTTCAGTAACTGAACTGGAAAACTTTACCTAAAAAAGTTTGCACACCTATGCTGTAGATGTACTCTGACTTGATGTGGTTAGATTTACTCACTTCCATTACTGTTTTCTCCTGTAAAAAGCACAGCAAAGTTGCAAACGTGGGTTAGTCAAGCACAGTGGCAGAAATTCCTTGTGATGCTCAGCTCTCAGCAGAGCAGAGCCCACACCTCCCTCCCCAGGCACAGCTGGGAGCAGAGCAGACACCTGGGAGGAAGTCACTTTGCATTGCTCTAATTTGCAACTCAGTTTCTGAGTTTTCCCTGAAGAAAAGCTATAGTACATTTTAGTTAGCAACATTAACATACAGCATTTACCTACTTAAATTAAGATGACATGGGGACTTGAACATATTAAAGCCAGAACTTGAAAACAATGTGTCAGACAACCAGGGTTATAAATTGATGCAAATGTGCCACAGGTCAGACACTAGAAACTGCTAATACATTGACCATTGGTGGTACAGTCGATCCACACCAAGACTCCTTGTCTCTCCCCTAAGTTACAAGTCCTTTCTTTTACTTTGGCATACACTATATAGCTTATTTTCAAACAGAATCACATTTTTTTAAAGCATAGCCTCAATTAAAACTTTGCTACGCGTTGTCCTGAAGTACATTTACCATTTACAGCCTGTAATCTAGTTCTTCTCACCAAAACATTCTAGCCTGCTTCAAAATAGAACACAATCTGAAGATAATGCAAGTGTTCTAATATCACTGGATCAACTCTTTGTAAATAATGTATGATTTCAGACTATACTGCCAACGCATTTCAACGAACAGTAAGACACAGTGAAGCACTAGGCACATACTTCCTTCTCATGAGTTCTTCATACAAGAGCACTTTGTCCTACTTGCACCTAGTGCAAGAATTCCAATTTTCACCTTGCAGAGGAAAACTGCCCATTTTATATTTTACATCTCCTCATTATAAAAATGAAGAGAAAGAAAACCCAGGTTTTCTTATAGGTCTAATGCCAAGATCAGAATTTATATCTTAGTAGAGAAAGAGCTGCTTTTTCCACTCTGAAGATAGGCTCCTCCTGTGACTACTGTGGTATTTAAAACATTCCTGTCTCTTTGGCCCCATATAGTGCTTTACTACATCATCTTGCTAGGCTTATCAAAGTCTCACAGCAAGTGACATTTAAGCACTTAAGAGAGGAAAAATTAGGCGTTCATATCCCTTTGTTACAAGAAATTGCTCCGTAGTGCTTTATATTGTTTTGTACTTGGTCAGTAAGTTTGAGGTCTGCTCAAGACAAACGTTTTACATGATTAAGGCCATAATTGTATACTGACACTTCACAGACTAAACATGAGACTAAAAACAGAAATAATAATTTTGATAATTAACTGGAGAAAAGGAAGATAAAAGTGAAAGCTCAATACAGTTAAATTTGTGTGTGCTGCTCAGTTACCTGTGATGGCTGAGGAGGACAGTGGTAGCTGTGCAGTGGTATGGAGCAGACACTGAACAGCTTTATTTCACTATCTGAAACAAAACAAACCCTACCCTAAACAAAATAAATGCTGACATATGCAACAAGGGGCAGTCCTAGCTCTAAATCCCTTTGGAAAAGTGGGCTGTGAGACTATCCTGTTGATGAAAATGGATTTCTTGAAATACTGTGCTTTAGGAGACACGCACCCACCCAGTGGAAACAGTCCAGAGAAGATGCAAGTCACACAATTGACAAAGAAACTCCAGAAACTACCTAAAGCAGAGGCAACACTGATTAGGGACATTTCCCCACCCCTCCCACCTCCATTTCAGAATAACTCAAGCTTCTGTTGTCATTAGTTTTGAGATTTGGTCTAAAACAAACACAAGTATTAAACTTATTGCAGTTAGTACATTTCAGTGCACAGTAACAGAGGTCAGTGGCTCAATTAGACTTGCCAACATTAGGTTGGGTAAAATGTCCCTTCTAGCAGCTGGACACACTGAAGTGTACCTGAAGTCTTAGGACACTGTTTTTACCTCGGCAGCCAAGCAGTGAAAAGGAATGCCTGAACAGTGAAAATGAGAATGGGAGCACACAGTTCAGTATTTATTAAGGCCCAGAAACCCCTTTTCAGTGGTCTGGATAATAAATCGCAGTAAGGACTTACTAAATCTATAAAAAAATCTTAAAAAAATCTTACAAAGTTCTGAGCAGTTTTCCAAGGAAACTGTTTGGTTTAAGGCTTGGGACGTTTCTGATGTCCAGATACTAGAACAGATTTGCAATTAAGGTATGTTGTCACCTCTTTGACATATGGCCTTGTCCTGCACAAGGTTGCACCAAGCAGGGGAAAGCTGTCAGAAACAATAACTATGAAAACAGGCAGAGCCAAAGGATGTCACTGAAAAGATGTCTGCTAGGTTTCAGGTCAGCATATGTTGTCAATTATCAGAGAACAGACACTGAGAAGCACAACATTTCTGTAAGAACTACTGGATTATACCTCTTGGGGTTCTGGTGTTTCAGTTTTTTAATGCTAAAGGGTAAACAAACTTTCTGGAAATTAAATAGGAGAAATCTTCTTTGTTTTTAAAGCACACTAAATAGAAGATTACTTTGCCAACAAAAAATCAAAGGATAGAGCAATTTGCAGTTGTAGCACAATTGCTTCCATCGGATCATGGCCCTGTAGAAGGAAGACTATAAGAAACGTTCTCTCTTTTGAGAGGTATGCACAAGAGACTTGCAGAAACAGAAATAATTCGAGTCACTCATAGATATTAATGTCACAAAGTAGCAACTTAACAGGTTTTCGTTATACACTAAAGTGCACGTTTGTCAAATATGCAAACACAATCTCCTGATAAAGAAAGGTATTTCCAAATTCTGTGCTCAAAAGCACGCTTAGGACTGCATTTGGAGTGATATTTGGTGACTTCAGCAGTGATAGAGAGCTTTTCCCTTTACAATCCCTTTGTCTTAAACCAGAACACAAGGACCAATAAGATTTTCACCACAAATCTTTTGACCTGTTCTGCACAAAAAAGGGAATTTTCACCCTTTTTTTCGAACAAAGCAAATTTTTAAATACAACTGTATGAAAATATAACTTAAATATAAAATAGTCAAATAGATTTGAGGAGACTTGGACTTAAAAAAAAAACCCAACTCTTTATTCCACCTATTAGTTCCATAGGTACCTGGTAGCAAGTAAACATTGGTACTTAAAAAAATAACATTAAGTTACAGCTTGTAACCATAACTGTTCTGCTCTAGGAATTATGCTGCAAAAGCCAGTTTTAGTAATAAAACACACTCCTTTAATGTAGCTTACTCTGGTGCCTTGGTGAGAACATCTCAATCTGTATCACCAGTAACCACAAGTGAAGGATTGCCCTGTTTCCTAGGATCTTCTCTGAAAGGTCAGATACGCAGTCCTCAGCCGTGGTGTCTTCACAGGTGGTGACAAGACATTCTTGCATAATTGGTCAGTGTGTCTGTAGTGCAACTGAACTTCTGGAAGTCTTTCAACCTTTTGCATTCTGTTGGTAGACCTTGCTTTTGAGTCAGTTTGTATGAAAAGGGAGATGCAACTGCAACAGCAAAACCCACTGACTGAAGTTTTTGCCATGAAACCTGCAAATGCACAGGTCAGGGAATGTGTCATACAGGCAGACCAAAGCGATGCTTCTTTTTCTTAATGGGCTTTAAATTGGTTAGTCTATGTAGGTCTTCTTCAGCGTCTGATTCCTCCATCTCATCATCTGCTGAAATAAGGATCTAAAAAGAAATCACAGCTTCAGAGTGACATGGATCAAAGCCACACTCTTTCTTCACTCTAATGCTAAGATTTTCCTTTTTTAGTGCTTGCAAAGAGCCTCATTATTTGCTCAAGGAAGTGCTTACAGGACAAAATTTGGATTTATTGCCAGTACCATCAAAAAACTTCCCCTATCCTACCTGGAACCTCCAGTAAACTGGGAAGCATGTATATTTGTCTCTACTGCATCCCTGACTCTAAGCCTGAAGAGTTGATCCTAGCACCTGCAGAACTGTGAAGGCAGCCCTGCTGTTAGAATCAGACAGCACACAGAAGCTGCCTACCACACTGGTAACGTGGCAGCTGTTTTACACCAACAGGAAAGTTACATAGACCAACCAAAGCTAAACCACCTTACCTTCAAAGCTACCGCCCATGTGCTGCGACTGAAGGACGGGGAGACAGCTTGAAGTTCCAATTTCACTAGGTAGCACACAGGGATACATACACTATCTTGGCTTAAAGCTTTACTTGTTGATTCGTCATTTTATCATGCAAAAAGTTGTCTTTTCTTCTAATCTATAATCTGTCTGCCACGTCTGGTTCCCGTGGAGCAACAGTCTCACCATACTCAGATAACAAGGTCCTGTTTCCTTGCTTCTTCTAATCTGCAAGTTCTCATTCTTCTCTCTTGCACAATGTTCAGGATCACACTGCCTCAGGCAGTTTGTGCCCAAGGCTTAACAGTTGTTCTACACTAACAAGCTGTGATCCTACACCCATGCTCCAGGTGAACTGAGACTGTCCAATTCATATAATTTAGACTAAAAGTATGCTGAAGCAAGGATGTAAATAGTTCTTGAAAATCAGTTGCCTCCATGTGCTAGTTTGGAGCTAGCTAGAATGTTTTGGGGAGAAGAACTAGAAAGAAAACAATGGTGATGTCTACTTCGCTCATAGGCTTGCTGAGATGTATAGGAACAAGAAATAAAAACATCAGATAACACACACTTGGCACCACTCTCGCTTGGGCTGCTGGCTGAGCTGCTTCTCTCTAACCTCACCTTCCATTTTGGGCTAACCCACTTTGCTTTTGAACCTCTCTTCTTCCTTGGGACTGGAGTAAGTATGAGAGGGGTAGGAGGAAGGTGAAGGGGCGGTTGAGAGCCCCTCCTGGGGACTCAGGTTTCTGGGAGGGGAGTTGTGTTTCTGTATTACCTTTTTACCTTGTATACTTCTGTATATAACTGTATATGCTGTAAGTATCTGCTTGTATATTGTGCTAGCTGTAGATTTAAGCTTCATTTGTATTTCCAGAGCCGGCTGAGTCTAGTCTGGGTGATTTCTCAAGTGTGGGGGGGCGGGGAACACCCAAACCATCACACTCCACCAGCTTCCTCTCACCTTAAGGTATTAACTCTGCTTGCAATTAGAATTGGCTGTTAGTTCTGTACTGTCTGATTTTTTTTTCAGAAGCATTAGCAACAGCTCACCTGTGATATTTAAGTATATTATTATGTCTTCCTGCCCATATGGACAGAAATTGACTACAATGAGTGGTGCAACAGTGCCTTATGTTCAACTGTTTTTCAATTGCAAATGCCAGGAGATACTGTTGGAGATGTATGTGAAGAAAATCAAAACCAGGTTGACAGTGTTACAGTAAAGTCAACGGCATGAAAGATGAAGTGGACTGATGTTGCATTTCTAACTCTACTTACTTCTGACTCTGACTCTTCATGTGATGCTGCTCTCCTGTATCGGACTTTGCTTCCATTTCTTGAATCTTGGCCTGCATCCTTTTCTTCAAGCTTAGCTTTTGTCTTCCCTTTCTTCATAAGAAAATTATCTACCACCCAGAACATCAATGCCTGTTAAAGAGAAGGGGGGAGTTACAGTTCCATTTTCCTCACAGGGCATATCCTCATTTTGTCATTTGATTCAGTCGGTATTTGGACAGAACTGGCAGTAATTCTGAACTGGCCAAACAGGTAAATCCTGTATAAGCAAACAGTCATGTGGCTTATCATAGGACACAGCTACTTCAGACCTTTGTAGAACAGCAGAAAATAAGAAAAGTAGCTGCTATTCAGTGCAATCATGTGTTAACTCTTCACACAGAAATGTGATTCGTTGAGGAAGACATCTTAGTGCAAAAGACTTCCAGTTCTCAAAGTATAAAACCCATGCTTGAACAAATAAGGAAAATAAAAACCCACCAGCAGCTATTAGAGGCAAGGACACCCACCATCTCTGGCTCTAGTCCCTAAATGTCAGATTACTGGAAGGAGTATACTTTGGGAAGGATGATTGCACACTCGCTGTCTTCCTCTGCTCCTTCACAGGCCAGCCACTATGAGCTATGGTCAGACATAGGATACTTCTGTCCTTAGACCAAATGCTTCCTAAAGCAAATTTCACTGCATTTTATAGCTTCTATTTCAGTATTACATCAAATTTACTGAAGTCATCAGCCCAAAGAAGTCTATGAGACATTTCTGCACCTCTCATGAGCCTGGTTACTCATCTCAGTATGGATTTCAGCTTTGTGAAAGAAACCTATCCAGACATTTTATCCATTCTTTAACACCCTTCTTCTTTACCAATTTACTTAAGCACCAAGGTACACTCTGTATTAAGGACTCAGGTTAATTAATAAATGGCAGAACGACACCCAAGCAAACATCTCACAGAAGTGTGCATTGTACTAACGTTAACAAAGAAGGGCACAATCAGCATGACGATAGCCAGCTCCAGCTGGGGGTTCTCTATAGGATTCAATAAAGCGACCTGTGGAAAGAAAAGGAAGTTCAGATGATGGCAGCTCGTGCACACAGCAGTACTGGTAAGTGCAATTGTTCAAGTAATAGCTAATGCTCCAGAAATTATTTGTATGAACCAAAACAGCACAGCTCTGTATAAATGGAAAGTGTTTAGGACAGCTTATAAATTAGCACAGATAAGTAAGTGGGACTGGTAGGGAACTTATCTCTGACAGTTTTGTTTACTGAAGTCTGAAGAGCTGTGTTAATATCATCTCGAACATTTCAGAGCTGCATGCAACCCAGGAACATGTTTTAAGTTCCATCATTATGAAATTTAAACAAAGCAGAGTTTCATAAAATACACTTGTAAGGAAAAGACAGTTTCCAAAGTAGTCCAGAGCATACAAGAGGAACTGTTTTTAATAGGCTTATAGTACCATGCACAATGCTACGGTGCAAAGCCTACCACAACAATCATTTATCTAGCCATCAGCAATGGCCTCACTAATCCATTGCAGATATGTGAAATTCTACAGTTTAGTTCCAGCAACGAGGTCATGTAAGGGAAATGCTTCAAAATACAACAAGACGTTTACAAAATAGCTGTAAGCATGGGTGAAGGAACTAAGGAAAGGAAGAACCACTCGGTAGCTTCAAGAGCATTCAGACAAGAAGACAATAAAATTTATTGCAGCATCTAAAGTCCTTCAAAATATGATAGGCAAAATTATATTCCTGGCAATGGCCACTGGAAAGCCTCATTAGCAGTACCTCAAGCAGGATAAAACAGCACATAGCTACCACAGAGCTAACAGCATTGACTGCAGACAGTTATGTTGCTCAAGCCAAACCAGTAAGTGCTATTAGAAGGTTACTGCTTTACAGCTTTCACTTGAAATTAATTTGTCTGTAAGATGCTAAAAAAATACAAACCTCTTTCCACTGAGGAATAAGCAGCACTATAATGATGATGGTTTTCTCAAATGTCATGATCATTATGTACAGAGCACACTGGCCCACCCAAGCACTGCACTGCAGTGGGTCACCTGCAAGAAAGAAGGAAGGTTCAGCAGATGCAAATGTTGCAGAAAAGCAGTATTAGAAAACATAGGGTGGCTCAACCCTCTTAAAGTGCCTTCTTCAATTTCCTTAGCACTGCTCTTTCCTCAGCTTTCAAAATGTCCCAGTTAGAAACTGAATATTACAAGAGCTTTGCCTCCTTCAGCAGTTAAATGCTGGTTAAATGCTCAGTGTTCTACATAATGTGATGAACACAAGACAGGTGCTAGTTGTTTTACATTTGGTTGTCATGAAATTATTTTTGAACTTCTATCATGAAGCATTAAGTGAAACACAGCTGGGGAAAACATATTTCCCTTCAGTCCAAGGGATGATTTCTGCTATTCTCCCCAGGCTACCTCAAACATATTCTTCCTTTCTACAAAGGCAGTTACCATAACTAACTGATCATTGCTGAAGCAACAAGTCCAAGAGCTGCTATGAAAAAAATGAACAAAACATTAAGATCACAGTTTCAATCCAAATAGATTTAAAATTCTGCTGCACCCCATTTGTGGCAGAGTGTAAACCTGAGTGCATTGTGTTATCTGCCAGTACAGAATGATGATCACAAATATATGAACACAAAAACTTACGTAGACTATTATACTCCATAAGGAAGAAGAGGGGGAAAAAGGTGTAAAAAGGAAAAAGCTTTGCCTGTGATCTTAAAGCATCACTTCACTGGAAAGCAAAGGGAAGCTCTGAAGAGGGTGTTAGTTCTTTAGTCTTCATGATAGTCTTCTGCAGCATCTTCAAAGGCAGCATAAAACTTTTAGCCTGGAGATGAATAATGGGCAGTGGAAATCCAGATGCCTTTATGCATTTGTAATGCATAATGGACACTAGCTACTTCCTTTTCTGGAACATTTCTGAAAGGCTTTCTGTATTAATACTTGGTAATAGACTTGAGACTTACTGTTGGCTGCTCAAATGCTACAAAGAGAAGCTGATAAATCAGACTGGAGTCCACAAGAAAGAAACCTTCCTACTAAACAAGTTTTATGGAGAGAGCTAGTGATCAACACTCAATAGTCCAAGAGGAAAATGGTTTAAGTGCTCAAGTTCAACAATTCTGTTTTGCAGTTTAGGGTTTCTGTTGAAAAAAACAAACAGAGCCAATTTGAAAGGCAAATATGGGTATTTCTAAGCTGAACTACTGTGATTGTTCTGAAAGTACAATGTCTGAGTCAGACTTGAGAATTAAAATTGATTAATTTCTATACTCTACATTTTTATTAGCTTTCTCTCATCTTTTTCATTAACTACCAAATATGAAAAAAGAAAGAAAACAATCCAGCCTTAGTCACAGACTCACCACTGAAACTTACCAGCTCTATTCTAATCTGTATTTAATTCCCAACAGCAAAGAGAGCTATAGCAGTTTTGCATCTATTTCAGCTCTGTCATATGAGATTATGTGCTTCCAAAACCTGCAAAACTCTGCATTGAGAGCTGTGCACTATCACCAATGATTGTTTTGTTCCATGATATACTTGCAGGGAGGGATGCTGATTTGGGAGGGTTTTTTTTCTGGTACAAGGCTGAATTAGAAGTTGTGTATATTAAATTCTAGTTGAGGGCTTACTGCATCTACAAAATTCTCTTTCAGCTCTGATGATGAGCAGAGAGAATGGTGATGTTGTCCACTTAGAATTTACCATGGCTTTTGATAGTGTCCCAAAAGAATCCTTGTAGGAAAGCTGGGGAATTACAAACTGGATGGCTGGAGGAACAATTCTGACAAACTTTTACAATGAATTTATGTTTAAGCTTACAATGAGTTTAAGCACTGGAGTATGTTGTTCAGAGGAGTTCTTAAATCTCACACTAGGGATAAATTTAGAAGTGGACAGGACCATGCCCTGACAAACCTGCTTTAGCTTTGAAGTGAACCCTGCTTTGAGCAACAGGCTGGATTATAAGACCTCTTGAGATCCTTTCCAATCGAATATTTTTTTTCTGCAGTTTTAGAAACTATGCAGTTCATGGGGAAAAGCAGAGGTTAACAACTCAGCACAACAAAAACATCTGGGACATTTGTACGTACAAAGATCGAGCAGACAAACTCAAACCAGAACTTCGATCTAGCGTTGACAGACATAAAACTCTACTATCATTGCTAAAGTCTCCGATAGTCTCTGATTTTACACCTTTTGAGTATGAATGACAGGCCTAGGACAAACTATCAAATCAGTAGAACTATTGTTACTGCAAGCAAAACACATTAAGGCTGAAACTGGAAAACTCTGAATGCTCAGCAATGCCAACTGCAGCAGCATTTTTTGAAGAGCTTGCCTATCCTAGGGCATGCTACTGCTGTCAGCCACTGTGTGGGAGCGCAGCTCTTGAAAAAGATACCTGTGATTCCTCTGTGTTGTAACTACTCTGTTCTTCAAATCCTGACTAATTTTCTCAAATTGCCAACTTACAGAACTACTCCAAGGTGTTAAAGTACTACCCTACATGGCTAAAAGCAAACTGCTCTGCAAGCTACAAATGAAGAGCTAGAGCAAAAAGATGCATCAAATACAAATGTTTAAGCTTTGCCATGTGAGAAGCAAAGACAAGCAAAGAGACCATCGCAAGCTTTAGTTTCCAACAGAGTTCATTGTCAGCAAGAAGGATTTAGTCACCTGTTTTCTACGAACAGAAGCTAAAGTAGCCTCACAAGAAGGGAAGGAGAGCACAGGGAACATTCTCTTCAGTACAGGTCATGACTGGCTTTCTTGTCTTTATATACTCAAATACATTAACTGATTCTGCACTTCTATTAAAATCCAGCTGCTGATGTAATGAATCTGAAAATACAAAACTGTAAATATGAAGACATATCTAATCAACTTGAAAGTTCAGACAGAAAAAAGCCCTTAAGGGAGCATCGTGCTACTTTGGTTGTAAATCAGCATGCAGTGCTGTTTGGCTGTACAAACAGCAACCATTTACCAATGCTGACATGTTGGTATCCATTCTTTCCTTGAGGCATTTATTTTTAAAAACTACCCTCCATATAAAGAAGAGGCTTTTAAAACCAGCAGGACACTGCTATTTTTGTGACAGCTTCAAGTAATGAATCACCAGGGATCAAGTAATGGAGCTAAGAAGGGAAATGAGCTCACAGTGAGAATTAACTTGAGACAAATGATTATTTAGGTTCTAGAAACACAAACAACATCACTCAATCACAAGATGACACTTGGGGTTTTTTTTTGGGGGGGGGGGGGGGGGCTTGTTTGTTTACTCACACTTACAAACAAACTGAAATCACACTGATCTCCAAAATGAAGGCTTTACTACTTCAGATAAAATACCACAAATCTTCAGTGCCTTTCAAAGAGCAAATAACTTACCACTGATGCATGTCAAACATCCATATTTAACTTCAAAATACTAACTTTAAACACACTTGTGACCCCCACAGGAATGCACTTTGTCCCCCTCTTCCACTCAATTTGATTATTTGGAACAATCTTATGAAAACTTAGTTTCTCTGTGTCACAGTGAGAATTTTTAAATCAAATGGCGATATGAGTGACTGTGCTTCAGAAACAGCAGTGTTTGACAGAAGAGGGCAGCAAACAATCCAGCACAGCCTGTCCTCCTCACAGATTTCTTACACAGGATCCAACCTTACTGCACAAGCCTTATTATCAACAACTTCCCACCTGCTCTCTAGTTCTCCCCCACACTATTAACAGGAACACAGGTTTAGAGTATGTTTTTCAATGGCTCTTACAATAGCTTGATCAAGAAAACCCAACACAGTAAGGCCAGGAAAGCAGATTAATGAAGATACAGAAAAGAAAGCACACAAAAATTTGTATTCATAGAATGATTTGGTTGGAGGAGACCTTAAAGATCATATACTTCCAACCCCCCTGCCATGGGCAGGAACATCTTCTACTAGACCAGATTTCTCAAGGCCTCATCCTATCTGGCTAACACTAAATTGTTATCCAATTATATATGCATTGTTCTTTTCATAAAATTGCATACATTGCTTACATACAAAGAATAAATATTTGATGTACAAGTTTAGATATTTCAGATGTCTTAACTCCAAAGCACAAAACTGGATCAGCCACAGACCACCTCTGCAGCAGAACACAAATTCATTTGCTGATTTTAAGAGTTTAAGTTACTCTAGCCACAGGTGCCTCATAACTGTCTAAAATAAAAACAAGTTCAGTTTGGAAGTTAGCAAGAGATAGAGACAAATTTCAGGAGAACAAATACATTTCCCACATTGTCCAATCCATACAGACCATTTAATGTTAAAAGGACAGTAAAAATGGGAGAGAGGAAGAGATCACATTAAAACAAACAAACAATGTTATTAGGAAGAAATGCACTTGTGTCAAATACAATTATAAGTAGTACTTAAAAGCCAGTAACAGATAAACCAACTAAGTTTTTTTGCTCTGAGTGAGTGGAAAGGCAATTTATTATGGGCTGAAAGCTGTTCAAACATCTTTCAATGGCTACAAGCCAGGTCAGCCATCAGGAAGAGGGACTTTGGGCAACAGGTCTCAAAGCTCAGTCGGAATGTGTAGCTTGGCAATACCACAGCTCTTTCCTTGCCCTTTTTCCTTCCCTGGGCATTGCTGCTTACTTAGAGTCCCAATTCTGGGGACTGATCTGGAGGAGCTATTTACTCTTCTACACAGAATGAATTTTCTGATGGTGTAGTGCTCCAATTCAGTTCCCTGAAGAGTCAGATGTGCACCAGTCCAAGGGAAAAAAAAATAAATATTGCACCATGACACATGGGGAAAAAAAAAGCCAGATAAACAGGGTTGTGGCAATGCTGATTTATACAGCTTAAATGGCCATAAACTGTGCCCTAAAAGATACACCTTAAATCTAACAAAAATGCCCTAATGGTACAGGCAATTATTTCCCCTAAGACAGATGCTTGTCAACTTCTCTATTTTAAACTTCTGACATTACCAGAAATAGCAATTAATGCTAATTAACTGTAAACTTCCCAAGCTTTTAAAATACTTCTACTTGGCACAGCCTTTATTTATTTATTCTTACTGTCAGCCACTTAGGAACATTAAAAATGAAGAAAGCTCCAGCCCCAAAACACCTACCACTGATAATTATGGAATTGCTATCAAAGCTTTTACTTTTTTAGACAAACATTATTTTTTTTTGTCCCAAGCCATAGGATTTTTGTTTGTGCCTCTGACGAAGAGCCACAGCGCTCTTTACAAAGCAACCTCTTCTTCCATTCCTATTTCAAGGAGCTTTGGATTTACTTGTTTTTAGGATCTATACAGAAAAATCTTCTGTTCTCCAGACAACACAATCTGAAGATAACAGAATGAAATGTTGATGTTGAGTACCTCTGATATGCCACCTTATCTGCAAATCCATGATTTCTGCAGAGCAGTGCACTTCTGTGGCTACTGTAATGGCAGTAAAATCCCACAACTTCACGTGAACACTAAATCTATCCCTTAGCCTGTACAAGAGACATGTATTTTCCATCAACGATACAGGAGTTTGAGTGACTATTAGTCAAGGAGAAGTCCTTCTTGCCGTTCCCTTCACTCAAGGCTTGTGGTTGTTTATTTTAGAGGGCTGGCAAAACTCTTAACCCATATCTTCAGACAATGGCATGTGGTTCAGTGACAGCTTTAATAGACATGACCTCCCAGCAATCATTTATTTTAGAGCGTTTCAAAGTAAAATTGTCATGCTGCTTTTTCCATGAAACGAGCCAATAACATAATTTGTTCAATCACTCCTAAAGCCCAGATATTCAAGCAGTTGTTCTAAACCGACTAAATGCTTAGAGACTTTCTGAGCTTCCTAAGAGGAGCTGTGTGCCAAGATACACAACTTGAAAGAACCCTCATGGCAAGTGAAGCATTGAAGTGATCACTACAATCATTGTATAAAGATTTTAAAATGGGCTAGCTACTGGCTGAACTAGTCTGAGACTCTACCCTGAAAAAGCTTTTCAGTGCAAGAAGAGGAACATTTACCATATTCTCCAAAGCGAAGGGACTCCCACTGCTGCCACTCCACAATGCTGCTGACTGCCCGAATCCCGATGTAGATTAACAGCATCCCTAGTGTGGCATCTAGCAAGAAGTTGATAAGGTACCTGAAAGGAAAACCATGAAAGAAAAGGAGGAGCAAGGGTCCATTTTCTACAAGTTCAATGTATTTTAACACCATGATTGATAGAAGATCTGTATGCATGTTGAGAAGCCAGAGTCTTAAGAATAATCATTTACCTGCTTCTGTAATTACATAATTAGTATAAAATTTAAACAGTTCAGAAAAGTCTCAATATTTTGTTGCTATCCTTAAAGCTCAGCTCCACTCTGGTGTGTGTATATGCAGATTCTATAGAAACTCTAATATTCATTGAATTCCTTTAAATTAAATAACATATTTCCTTTTAACCATTGCCCAGTTTACTCAGCATGGAAAACCTGTATTTGGAATAAAAAGAAAAGGAATAAAAAAAAAACCCACACATTTTCTTAAAGACACCTCAGGGAAGTGGAAAGTAAAAACCCAACCGAAATGACTTTAATTCCAAGAGGCAAAACTACCACAACTAGACAGATTTTCTTGCTAAGTGGAGTACTATGTCTGGACAGTCTAGTCATTACCTAGGCTAAATTTCAGCTTAGTGTTAGGAAGAAGCGTGATTTCTTGCACTTCAAAATAATTCCTAGGTTCATTAGATGGTGCAGCTGAAATGCAGAGCATTTTCTATATCTGTTTGGTCTATTTACTATCACTAGTTTTAGCTGACCAGAACAGCTGTTGAGAAAGAACCCGCTGTAAAACACATAGCGAACCCCTGTTACTGAGATTGTTATTTGGTAATTCCAAATATGTAAGGTGAACTCTAGGTTATAGGAACTTATCTGCAGGGATGAAAATAGGAAAGCAGAGACTTGTGCACTTCTGCTGGCTGCAGGCAAATCCACAAGGGCAAAATAGTACCAGAAAGTGGAAAGCAAAGACAGAACACCAGCATTCAAAACAGTAAAGGAGAAGCTGTTTTGACCCTAAAAATCCCATCCAAGAGCAGCTCAAAAATAAAAATTAATCAGACAAGCCTTGCTTCAGCCAAGACCTATCCATAAACTTTCCAAAAAACCTGTTGTTTTCTAATAGTTTTGTGTCAAATCAGATTTTGAATGATCTTCGTATTCGACAGAGATTAAAAGCAAGGGTTGGTGTCTGGCAGTGGAAAAATCAGCAATTCCAAGCCTACACAAGTCATTTGAAGGCCACAAGGGGCTGCTGTAAGCCTGCAGCAGGAAGGCAACGACCGGGAGCAAGGAGAAGAGGAGCTGGCTGACACTTATTTCACATCAAATCGGAATTCAGGCAGGCAGGCCAAGCATGCCTGGCATTCCCAACACATCAGGCTCACTACATGTGGGCAATACGCTGACTCGGTGCTGCATTAACCCTGCTCCACCAGCACGAACACTAACAAGGGGCTGCCACTACTGGATAAATGCATCTGGCTGAGAATTCAGTAAGTATAAAGGTTGGAGGCTCCCACAGACTTCGCAGCGTAGCACAGATGGCCAGCTGAGCACCCTTCACTGCAAGTGTTGTTTGCCTTTTTTTTTATTCAAAATTCTTCAAACAACACCCAATCTGTCGAGGTGTTTTAACAGATGTTTTATCAGCTTTGATATTATCACACATCTGCTTGCATTACAGCACAACATTCCCAAGCTAACAAATGGCAACTTCCAATTCTAGTTCTTCCCAAACTGAACCACGACATTTTCTGGCTTTGTTCTGAAAATACTGCACAAGCTACAAAACAAGAAAGAACAGAAAACTCTCCATGATTGAATTTGCTGAGTAAAAGTATTAAAGTCACAGACAGAAACACTGCTTTTAACTCACTACTTCAGGCCCACTTGCACGTTTTTAACCAGGAAAGGGTAAGTAGCTTGGTTAACGCTCCCTGCTGTTTCTGCTAACAAGGAGGATATTCTAGTCTGAGGAGCTATGCAGCTCCACACTGTATTTTATGTTATTCTGGGAACACTGAATAGCAGTTCCCTGCTTCACCCTCTGACTTGTTTTGTGTCATGTGACACCTACATCAAGTGTTTGCAAACAAAGTTAGGTGCACTACATTAAGACACCTAAAAGAGCATGCATTAGTCTTGTACTTTGAAAACTCAGCACTCAAGACAAAGTTATTTCTGATTTTAAACACTGACAAGCTTAGCTGGCCTTTGGTTCACTTACCTGAATAGGCACTTCCCTATATAAAACCAGAATGAAAGTAATTTGAACCTGCCACTTCAGGAGATTTTTAAGCCAGTAAGCAAGAGAATTCCTAGAGTGATGTCTGGTATTACTGAAGCTGTCATGATTAGAACTTAAACTTTACAGTTATTGTGTTAAGTGCATTTTCCCTACTAAAATGCCTTGTGGTTAGAGCTGAAAAGCAGTGTTTTGCTTGCACATTTATAGTATGTAGGAGCACAAAAGAAATGGAGGGGGAATAAAGGAAATAGACCAGGCTTGTGAAACGACACAAGCACATTCCTTCAGCTGTGTAGCTTCATCTGTTCACCAAAGGACAACAGTGAGCAGATGCTATTGAAGGAACTGCATTGGTTTTACAGAGGAAATTATCAGGCTTTTAAAAGTAATTTCACAGCTTCTATTACCAGAAATGTATAAGCTTCTTTGAGCATGAGCCCTATCAAGAACAAACCCAAACAATTACCATTTGCTTCAGGAGCTCCTGTAAAGAGCCTGATGGGGCCTTAGTCATAAAATCTTCAGGTTTAATATACTATGGCAACATGCTTATCTACTTAGTCACACTGCTCCAAGCGTGACATTGCAAAATTAATTTTTGTAGTAACTGTCTGGGCACTGAGCAAGATTTCCTGCTTTTAACAAAATGAAACTAATACTGCAGTAGCTAATGTAGTTTTTAAAAGAAAACACAAGCATGAATGATTATTGTTAAATGTCACTGTAAGCAACCTGAATTTATCTAACTTGCTGCAGTGAACAGAGCAAGTGGAGGCTGGTGTACACAAGATCCAGCTCCTTTGGTTCCCAGCATCTCCTTCAGTAAACAGCCTCGTATTACACCGTGCATTTTAAGTCCTTGTTCATTAATTGGAGAAGTAGTAGTAATAAGAGTCTTCCCTCAGTCTAAAATATCTATATACAGCCCAGGAAAAGCTTCCTCAGGTCCTGACAGCCGTGAACTAAAAGAACATTACTATGATCCTTGATTAGCTAAGCTTAAACCACAGGGTTTTGAAAGTGATTGATTTTTAGCATGAAAATTGGTTTCTCAGCTCTGTCTTGCACTATCATGCACATAAAGCATCAAACTCAACTCTGAAACTTCCATAAAGACCAATTATTCTGAAATGAGACACTCACAGTGAACAAGGGTCTTCTTCTGTAAGGTCTGATAAATAGACATTTGCAAAGTGGATGAACAACATTCCTATGGCTTGCTTGGAAGTATCTAAAAACCTGTACAGAAGAAAAACAGTTTTAATGTCAGACAAATCTGTTTACACCACAGTCAGACACTGCAAATTTATTTTAATTAAAACTCCATCTCAATTATTCATTTTTCTTCAAATGAGAACAGCAGAATGATAAAGAATCATAGTGTTTAGCTTATTGAACAATGTTCCATTTTAAATTCTGCTCCTTTTTCCCCTTGAATATTCATAACAATAAATCAAATTATACTAACTTGAAACTTCACCACTGCAAATTTAAAACCCAACGATATCCTCTTGGTATCACATACATTATCCAAGAGCTAATCCTCACTAAACCTAGCTAAGTCTTTAATAACCTCCTGTAAACAATGAGTATCCCAGCCTCACCAGACATTTCTGTCCTTTAACCTTTATGCATTTTTAACAAGTTTATGGCACAGACAAAAATAAAATCCTCATTGAGTGGTCACTGGTAAACAATGTAATAGCTGGCAAACAAGTTCTTTATTTAGAGCATTTTGCTGAAAAGCCAACCTATTTTTGACCTGAAAGTATGAAGTGGTCTCACTGAAACGTTCTGTAATGTGACAGTTGCAAGAGAATGACAACCTTGGAAGCATGAACTCCAAATCAGGTGACAGAGCTGAAGAGAAGGCAGTTTAATACTTATAAGGAATATATTAAAAAAAAATCACTTAGGCATTGATTCAGTGTTGACTCCAGCCCTTGCACAAAATCAAAACTTCCAGTGCATGTATTATTAAATGTGAAATACAGGAACTGCGTCAAAGTTACTCTCTAAACAATTTTGCCTGTGGATTCCATGTCTAAAAGGATCCAAACAACATTTTATGCCTAAATTCACCTCCCTTCCATGATAACTTTTGTCTTAAACTTTATCCTCTTGCATTTGTTGTATGACACTAAAAGCAGAGAGTTGAAGATGATGCAGGACACCAGTGAGTTACAGTACACCGTATTATGAGATTCTTTGCTTAAAAATTAAGGGCTATCACTGTAGTTCTTGGAACTTCAGGCTGAGGCAGTCTGTAGCACACAACAACTTTGTTTTTTTCAACAAAGGTTAGGATTAGCTTTGAAAAGCAGCATTATACAAGATGACTTTAAACCACTAAAGTTTTCAACAGCTGGAATGACACTTTAACATCTACATCAGTCTCAAAACCAGTACTGCTTATGTTGGCATTGCTACAATCCCACAACTTTTAAAAACAAATATATATTTTTATAACTTGTGTTCTTTTATAGCTCATGTATTTGTATGCTTTACCATACTGCTTTCTATCTTAAACGTAGTAGGATAGTTACAGAAAAGGGAATTTCAAGCTTTTTGTAAGCTTATATAGACTTTAGATGTTCAGATGACAGCTGCATGTTTTAATCTTCAGGAGGTAGTGCAGCTTGAAGCCTTGTGCCTAACTGCACATCCATGTAGAGATTCCCAGAGATGTATAGTAAACAAGCGCTAGCAGAAAAATGTACAGAACCTAATTTTTTGTTAAGTCATGTATTTTGGTAATTTTTTTGTTGCTCCTTACAATCAGTCACCAGTTTCTTGCCATCGTGTTTTTAACCATCACATGCAAACAATCAGTCCTTCAATGATAGAAGAATTTAAGCCTAAAGCATGCAGAAGCATACCATATCCTCCAGGGACGTCTTTCATGCTTTGGTTCTCTGAAGCGTTTTACTAAGAAGAAAAACAAAACAAAACAAGAGATGTTGAAAACAATCATCAACTCCCAAAACAAGGAAAACACAGAGATGCAAAAAGCTTGCAGAAATGCTACATTTTTTGACAAACCAGTTGTTCCACAAATGCATTTCACTTTATCAATCTCTAAGGATACATTGTTAAAGAAACTGGCTCCATTCTGTCACCTTCAAATTTCTACAGATCCATCGTCTGCCTGCCAACACACCTCATGTGCAAAACTCATCTATTACCCACCACCATCTCACTGGCCTTAGCTTTTATGACTGCCCATCCAGAAAATTTAATTTCCAATAGTAAAGCAAGTAGTAGAAAAAGCTGTTTCCTTTGCTCACTGGAGACCAAATTGGAATATAGAAGCAATCTGCAATATTAGAAATAAATCAAGTGAAGTAGTTTTTTGAAGCTGGAAGTTTCAAATAGGATGCTGTCTGTAAGTGATGCTTACCTAGCCTACAAGCCTTTAAAACACATTTTGGTTTACGAACCAATCACAACTTCTTCACAAGTAAGGCAATTCCCCCCAAAGCCAACCATCTTCACGTGATGCAGCATTAAGAGAATTATCTGAATGCCTTAAAATAAACAACAATTCACCTCCAAGGTGGGGGGGCAACAGTTGCAGGGAACACCAAGCTTACTACTTGCCATGTAAGTGTCTGTCATTGCTTCTGACAGCAGAGAGAAACTAAGTTTCACTCCAATATGAAATTAAAAGCTGACAAGAGGAAAAGAAGGCACATGTACACCAAAGATAAAGTGGTAGTAACAACACTGGCCAGCAATTTCTCTGTGAAGAGCATGCCATGTACAGAAAACTTCTGTTGCAATCCAGCAACAGTTAGCTAGTCAGAAGTTTGCAACATGTTCTCCTCAATCACACTATGGACTACTTTAATTAGTGTTGCTTTTACACAACTGAAGCCACAAAGCATCATAAAACAAATTAATTTTCAACTTACAGTGGAATTTGTGTGAGATGCTTTTCTGCTGACAAAACAGAAATCAATCTGGTAAGGTTTGTGTATTTCACAGTGGAGGGGACAAGGTTCCAAGCTTAGGTTTTAGTTTATTATTACTATGAAGAAGCTGTATAAACCTGCAGATTCATTTCTTTCTCTGAAGTATTCACACACAAAAACTCACCCCACAAAACCAAACAAATCCAAATAAAACAAACAAAAAACCCAACAAATTTTTTTTGGAAAAGCATATTCAAACCAATTTGGCTAACAGCTGATTGTGTTATTTTGGGACTGTGTTATTCTGTGAACACAATTTCAAGTGTTATCCACACCGAGAACAAGACTTCAGAAGGTCTTTCTCAGGCCAATTCTGAAAACATTTTGTTTGAGTTAACATTAAACAAGACAGTTAACTTCCAAAGCCTCTTCAGATGTCTTCTGGGAATGTATTAAATGTCTGATCACATCACAAACACTTACCCCCCCCAAGTGAAATGAGACAATCTGTTCAAATGCTTCAGGAGTTGCTACCTGTACACGTGAAAGTCCAGTAGACCCATACAAAACCGGTTTATTTTCTCAGTCTAGCCTACTGCAGCTCCATGTCTGTGGACAACCAGGCTTTACTCAGAGTGGTTAGGCAACACCTTGAGTACTGTGTCCAGTTCTGGGCCACTCAATTTAAGAAAGATGTTGAGGTGCTTGAACATGGCCAGAGAAGGGCACCAAGGCTGGTCAGGGGGCTGGACCACAAGCCCTACGAGGAGTGGCTGTGGGAGCTGGGGTTGTTCAGCCTGGAGAAGAGGAGGCTCAGGGGAGAACTTACTGCCCTCTACAACTACCTGAAAGGAGGTTGTAGCCAGGTGGGGGTTGATCTCTTCACCCAGGCACCCAGTGACAGAACAAGAGGACAGTCTCAAACTGCACCAGGGCAAGTTTAGGCTGGACATTAGGAAGAAATTATTCATGTAAAGAGTGATTGCCATTGGAATGGGCTGCCCAGGGAGGTGGTGGAGTCACCATCCCTAGAGGTGTTTAAGAGGCTGGATGAGGTACTTAATGCCATGGTTTAGTTAATTAGAAAGGTTAGGTGGTAGGTTGGACTCGACAATCCAAGAGGTCCTTTCCAACCTGGTTAATTCTGCAATTCTATTTCTGACATGTGGTAAGTATGGCCAGGCATTTTCCTACAGACCTCTGATGCAGCACCCAGATTGTGCTGCCTACTCAACACAATACATTACTATCACATGAGAGTGGTTCAAGGTGGGAGCTGCAGACAGCTAAGGCTTCTCCCGTAAGTAAACTGAGAAAAAGACCAATAGGTTGTAGACAACCACACCAGTGCCATCAGGGCTCACAGAGTGTTTGCAATCAAATTAATTCTGTAGTCAGAAATCAGTATTTTTCAGACTGATTCTGTACGTTTCTTAAGCATCTATCAAACTGGAGAGGGGCAAGTGAAAGAAACTCCCCCAAAACATGTCATGATTGTAGATGCTTTCAGCCCCACTCACAGTTTCTCTTGGCAGTCTGCACTGCCTCAGTGTAAACTCTGAGACGTGCACTGGTGTGTGTGTCAGCTGACAGATGGATCTCAATCTGCCAGCTTCGCACTGTGAGGAGGTGGTACTGCTCCATATGCTCCGATCCAGAGCGTTATACTGGCACTAGCAAGAATTCACCACATTTAATATTAATTAACTAATAATGTTCAGAATTTCAAGCTGAATTACAAATGAAGAAAGGAGTGCTGCTTGTTTATCCAGTCAGTGCCAGAATTTTTCAGGGAAGGAAACAAAAGCACTTCTGCCAACAAGCCTGTAAGCTGCCAGATGGACAGATAATAGATAAGCATATAAGGCAAGAGTATTGCTAATGCAAAATTCAAGTTCATTAAATTGTTTCCCGCTTCATTGAAATTCTAGGAATAATTTATGTCAGAATGCTGTGAAAGGGTTGCTAAGTTACTTTCACACAGGAGTCTTGCAACTGGTGTTGGAGAAAACGGAACCCATAGAGAAGAATAAAAGCTATATATAAGAACAGAGACAAGAAACAAAGTAAAACCTCCCAAACTGTCAATATGAAAAGCAACACTTGAACCTACACTTAAAATTCAGTCTTTCCTCCTCTCCCTCCTTCACCTTCTCATCAGGAAGGCCCATTGGAAATATTTTTGCAATATGGATTCAAGAACTCCCAAGTTTCTGGGTGGCTGCTCATGAAGCCGCACAAAACCGGCCCATCACAAACACCTGAAATGTTTCTACACATGACATGTTACTGTATTTCTTAGACACATGCTCTGACAGTTCACAGTAAGAATCCAATTCCAGTAAAGACCTAAGAAGATTTTTCTAGCTCATTAATTTGAAATTAATAAAAAAAAGGAAAATAAGCTAAAGAATACTGAACATGCTTGATGTCCTCTGCAGCTGTACCACAAAAACAATGCTCTTCTGAGAAATTCTATCTGTACTTCCAGTGCTGCTCAGAACTTTCTCAAAAATCAGTCCAAGACAAAGCATGTGACAAAACATTCTGTTTCATACACCTCCTACACATTTCTGTCATCAGGCCACAGTAAAGCAGAAGCTGAGCTATCCAAACAGAAGAAAACAACCAAAAGGAGAGAAGGTTTCCAAGGACAGGACCACATTCGCACATCACACATGCAAACCTGCTCACCTGTGTGGGCAATTTCAGCAAGAACAGAATCAGATCCCTCTTGCAGGTGCACAGCATTGGGCACAAGCTGCATCCAGGGAAATTCCAGTATGACAGAAGCAAGAAATTTCCAGTGAAAGCAATTAAACTCTGAAGACACTGGGAAACTTGCTGCAGTCTCACAACCTTTGAAAATCCAGCTGAATAATGTTTTGACCAAGGGCACCTAGGCTGGCCCTGCTCGATGCAGGAGTTAGAAGCAAGGGACATTTAGGGCCTTTTACAACAAAAGCTGGTCCATACATCTAAAAATTCTTTGTGATATGATGCTTGAAAGTGCCAAGATTTGCACCAATTACCAAGGGACCAAAATATGGCTAATTGAAAGCTCCCCCCACACATATGCATGCACAGAATTCACAAGTGAGAAATATGCTGGGAGTTTGAGCTTTCCTTCAGTGTAGCACCTTGAGTGTGTTTAATCTCATCCAGCAGGTTGGCTTTGCTGGGCTTCCTGAGAACTGTGCAGCAACCAGACACATCCTCCAGCACAGGTGTCACAGGATGAGTACGGTGTTATCTCTAGGATTACTTTGATGTTACCTCACATCATGCCCCACATTGCCAGTAGAATGCTGTTTTATTAACAGTGTATGGAGTAACAGCTGAGGAGTTAAATGGAAAATTAGCATCCAAACTCAGAATAGGATGCAGGATTTCATATGGCCACTCTCAGACGACTGAACTATTTTCAGAACATTTGGTTATCAGGAGAACATATGCATCATAGGTTGGATCCTGCAATTTCTAACCCTGTTAGAAACTTGTGAAATCAACTACATATGCAGGCTGGGTTCCAATTTTTTAAAATTCTGTTTAGGAATACTGTAAGAAACACTGGCCTGCTTGTTAGTATCAACATTTTTCCAAGAGTGGGAACCATGTCTGCCATGAGTAAGCCACGTGCACTAACAATTCCTGAACATCCGCACCAGCATGGAATGACAACTACTGCTGAATCTTACATTACCTGGACTCTTTATCATACATTTGAACTTATGTCCCTTTCCCACTACAGCAAAGTTTGTCTTGCAGTTTCACTTTGTCCCCTCTCTGCCTCTTTGTCACAGCAAAGAGAGAATAAGAAATTACAGCTTTCAAATTAACACTGCAAAGAAACAGCATGCCTAATGAGAACAAGCAAAACCAGTGTCTTACAGAAATGTATACAAAGCGTGTAAACCACTGTGTCAGTTGATTGCCAAAAGCTTTTGTGACACTTTTGAGCTCAGCATCTCCTATGCAATCAGGTTTTTAAAAATATTTATAGAACATGCACATGTGTGTGTGTTTAAAGAGAGGTAATACATGTGATTGTAAAAAACAGACCCAAAAAAACAGTGTTTTTGGCTTGCTTTTCATTTCTCCAGACAAAAAAGGAGACGTGCTATGTTCTTAGTAGTTCAGTTTTTGCCCTACTGAAATTTGCTTCCTAAATCCCCTTAGTGACAAACAAAAAGCTCAAATACAGGATACCCTTAGAGTCTGCTGTTTGCTGCCCTAAGAACCTCAAGAGTCTTCATGATATTTTTGCTTAATGACCAACATTCTTGGACACCAATTGTATCAAAGCAGAAATTATACTAATCGATTTCCACTTACATCCATCAATACAGCTGCTCTGGAGACAGATACCAGGAAGCCATGGGTTCATGATGAACTTATGGAATAACTTAATGGAAAATGTTGTTCTAGTCAGTGTTAAAGACTGACATGCTATGAAGGGTGTGAGCTCACTGCCTTTGCTCTCCTGCAAAAGGGATTTTAAAAACTTCTGCAAGACACAGAGTATTACTCATGCAATTACCCAGCCTCTTATTGCTCCTGCGTCCTTGGTCTCACTGATTCTGTACAAATATGTGGGTAATTAAAGACTTGTCCATTAAAGACTGTCACCCAGGGAGAAATGCTGGACACAATGAAGTTTAATGATCCAGCTAGTTAGTTATTCAAGGGCATCATAGATCAATGATGCAGTGTCTGAGCAGCCATGCAGTACCTGCCGATCTTATTCCAGTCCCTTCATTCCAGTGGTAGCAGTTGCAAGAATGTTGCAGCTACAGTTTTCAGTCAGCAAACACTCTAGGATAGTTAAATGGACACTGGCACTCACTAGAGCAGAAAACAAGGGACTCTGTTGTACTGCAGAGTTAAATGCATAGCTTAGCAGACACTCTGCACTATCTCATGACCAGGACTCTTTTGTCTCAACACAAATTACATAAGATGATGGAAAATGATGTGTCAACACGGTCTTTCACAGAACGTATCAAATGGGCAACAGTGCTTGCTGGATAAACACTGGACATCAACAATTACAGGAAGCTACTCTGTGAAGACATTTCCCACCTGCTTCCCCACCCAGCTAAAAACCAAAACCACTTGTAAATTGTGTCCCTGCAAAGGTTTTGTGAAAGCTAAAGGAATGGTTATCACAAAGTGAAGCTCCTCAACACAGTGCATGGGAGGAGAGGACAAAAACATTTTCAGGAAAAGAAAACAACCACCAAATAAAATACTATTACTTGAGCTTTGTAATGAAAGAACGTTGCTTCTCGAGGAAGGGCAGCCAAATGTGTTACATGAGGTTGGGGAGCTTTTTATTCCTAACACAGATGTATTTCAAGCATTTGGAGATTATGACTATTTTTCATTTTACAGCCCATACTGATTGGATGGAGGAGACAAAAGTAAGTCATATTACCTGTCACATACAATTCAGCCTAAGACAAACTCACCAAGGCTGATCTCATGCATCCTGGCAGCACACAACAATGTAGCTCTGACAGAAGCATTAGCTTGGCTGTCGATACAGGAAACAAATGTGTCGTAGCAGAGCCATGCAGCCCAGACACACCGCACCAACAGCCACTGGAATTGAGCTTCTTCCCCCACCCGCCTTTATTTTTAATTAAAGCATACATTTAAAACTAGTGTAGGAGACAAAAAAAAATAGACAGAAGCTTTCACTTTCAACTGCTCCCCAAAGAGAGCAGCACTTGAGAAGTCAGAAAATGCATGCAATATGCACAATGTAAATAAAAGTTATTCAGCCCTTTACTTCCTAAAAGAATTCCAGGTGTACAGCAGTACTAAAAATAGAGGGCTGCATTTGCCTGCTTTAAGAATCCTAAAAAGCACAGGTAGCTCAGGAAATATTTATCCAAATAGCAAAGTTTGAAGACAAAATCGGATCTTGGAGACAGGATTTTGTTTTCTTTGCATTTAGCATACACAGCACAGTTGGGTCAAGTTGTGCTCTATGTGAAGGGTCATAATAAATCACAGTTTCTCAGCACTTTAAGAGGCAGAAGCAGATGCTAATAGTTCTTCAACAGGTACAAAATAGTTAAAGGGTTTAGAAGTTTAATGCACAGCCCTCTTGCAAACACTTTTATACTCTGAATCAGGTGTTAATGCACAGCTACCAAAAAACTTCCAAAAGGCAGGTTGCTAGAGAAACAAACAGCCTGTTCCTACCATAAAACACATACACCTAGTGAGATCTGGAAAATACAGTCTGCTGTGTCCAAGTGGATTTTTTTTCTTTCCATTGAAAATAACCATTTGGGAAGTTTGAATTATTTAGTACAAAATAAACAGAATCAATCCATATTAGTGTGCACTAAGCAGCAATTTACAATTCACAACACCACTTTCACATACAGCATTCAGAAGATCACTCAGTAATACATGAAGTTTTCCTAGAGTTATTAGTATGACAACAGATATCAATGAACTTTAAGTCATTCAAGCCAGATGTTTTAAAGCAGCTCATGGGAGGTGACAGAACTGTCAAAGCACAGCCACAAACTCACTGTCATTCATTAAAATATTAACTAAGCCAGTAACTGTAGCAGCTTTACAAGCAGAAAGCAAACCCAAAATACAAATTCTCCCTGTCCTGATCACCTTGCAGCTTATAGGTCAGTTCATTCCCAAGTCCTCCTGTGAGCGTGTCTGTGAGCTATCTTACACCTGAAGTGATGAATCAGAATCATGTACATGGGCTATGAGGAACTGGAATTGTCAATCTGTTTTAACATGTTTGCAGTCTCAACATTCATTACATATGACAGCATGTGTACAATAATGTTTATATATGTGTGATGTATATATGTGTCAGTTATAGAAAACCAGCTCTTCAGTACCTTGAGCAACAGAGCAAACACGTTTAATTACTCTTGGTTAAATCCTAAAACCTCATCCCTGTGCTACATCACCTCATGCAAAGCCAGTATCATGCAAGCCCAAAACAAGTGTAGTTTAACAGTGGGGTTTAATGTACCCGGTTTTACAGAGAATACATTTTGCTGTGGTCAAGAAATCTTTGAGAATGCAAAACATTTCCTACCAACAGGCAGGAGAAAGCAGACCTGATTTTTCATTTCATCAGCAAAATCCACACAGATAAGATAGATCTTGTTAAGCATCAGTTTAAGAATGCAAACTTCATTAACCATGAAATTAATATCACTGCAGAATGCAAAGATGCACACTGTGTATTTGAACAAATCAGCCCTTACAAATTGAATTATAAAACGCTAGTCAAGAACACATTAATTTTGCAGTTTACAGTTTAACAGCAGTCTGGATAACAGTCCAGAAGTTCCTTCTGATTAAACACAGCTTCAGAGTACTGGGTAATGTATCATTTTAATAGTTTACAAATGTCGACATAAGTTACCCTTTTCCCTAAACATTTCCTAATGTGAATGACGTGGTTAATTACGATTTGAACAGTCCTATTATCTGGAGAACCATTACATCCAGCAATCAGCTGAGTAATAAGAAAATGTAATATGCTCTGAGCCAACAAGACAAAGAAGGGCATCAGACAACTACTAATGAAAAGTGAAACTCAACTTGCAGATTATTTATCTAAATTAGTATCCTTGTTGGGTTTTTTTCCTTAACTTTTACTGGCATGGCACATTGAGAATAGTTGCTGCATTTAGTGACACTAAAATATTCATGACCTGACACAATCAGGACATTAAGACACCCAATAACATGCCATTCTGATCTATATCCAACAAAGAATCAGGCATCTTGCAAGCAGTTTTAATTAAAAAACCCAAGGAAATGTAGTTAAAGCATGACTAAACATTATGAAAACGTTTGTCCTATTGTCAGTAATGCAAAGACATGTACCTAACTATGCTACAAAATAAGTCTGGCCTTTTGTTTTCAAAATAGAACACAATTCCAAAATTGTTACTCCTAAATTAATCTCAGGTTATTTGCCTCACTTAAAGGATCAGCTCAGCAGTTCCAAACACTGCTACTGCTTGCTGAAAAAATTCACATTGTACAAAGGCAAGATATGTCTTTTTCTGGAGAGCTTGCAATGGAGAGAATTTATCCCAACTAGATATTTCATGTAAGAAAGAATGCTACGATATTAGCATGGTAAAAGGAAGCAATTTACTTTGCTACTTTACCCATGTGGTTGCCTTTTTTTCTGCTGTGGCTCATAGTGCATCTCTCATTTTTGTCTCAAACACAGATAAGTATGTCAGAGACACTGAAGGGACTGATGATTTATTTAAAACAAACAAGCAGCAGTAATGTAACATAGATGCATGTGATATCTCACCATCTGGGGATAACAAAACACTTGATCATTATAAGGCATAATTTACTTGGCCGTGACCAAAGTGCCCTCACAGGGCTTTTCCAAGTCCTGCAGCCACAAGCAGACACTTAACCTGCAGAATAATGGCTGTTCTCTAGCATACTCCACTAGGATATCTGATCATTACTAATTACCATAGATTGGTCCCGAAGGAACATGAGGACAAAACAACTTCTTTCTTTCTACTACCATCACTCCAGCCAGATGAGAAGAGATTGCATTGCCCCATCCTGTCATCCAAACCTACACCCTGGCTGTCAAGTACCAATGCTATTTGCTGTACACGTGCAGCACTAACCTAAAGCCCAACCCCGCACCTCGGGGCAGCTCTGCCCGCCCCTGGCTCCCGGCGGAGCTGTCCAGGGTCCTCCCCGGGGGCCGAGCCGCAGCCCAGCCACCCGCCTGGCTGACGATGAACAACTCTGCTTACTGCTTCCACGGACTGGAGTTGTTTTCACCTTCTCCTTTTGTAGAAATTATTCTGCCCTCGCTCCCTGCCCCAGTCTTGCTTTTTAAAGAGTTCAACAGCGTATCTTATTCATCCTCTTTCACCCTAAGGAGAGTTCATTCCCACTGCTGTGATACCTGAAAGTGGTCTCTAAAGTCCTTTCAAGACTGCCCAATCCTAGGTAACGCCAAACACACTGGAATGCAAGTTCTGAATCTATGTAGCAATTCAGCAGGAACCTATCTTTGAAGGGTTCTAGGAAACACAATAAAGCATGTGCAAGTACAACACTTTGTATTTTCATACTGCTGAAATGTGTTGTTTGATTTGAGACTTCTGTAGGAGACAGGCTGTGAAATCAGGCACACAAGGGATGCTTCTGAGGTGCATCTCAGCAATTCACATGAACGTGTACTTGTGTCACTTGAGGTGAATACATTTAAGGCTGGGATATTACCAAGTTGGGATAGCATCAAATCTTCTAAAAGAATGTGCTTATTAATAGAACACTGCCTTGCCAGAAGGACACTATCCTACACCTTAGGAAGTTGCTATGTAGAATAAACCTATTATCGTTGTTCAGAAGCCTGTATTTCACTGCTGGTGTGATGGAGTATCAAAGTCAACTCCCTGCCATTTTCTCACCTTTTAAATCTACTCAAGCAGAAAGAAAATTGCTATGGAAAACAACTGGAAATCATATGCTTTAGTTCTTATGTATCTAACGGCTTTTCTTAAGCTTGATTTTGTCTTTTGTTGTTGAAAGGCCACTGGAATGCGTTAATTTCTTCAAGTTTCTGCTCTCTAGAACATTATGCCCCATAAAAATGACCCCTTGCCTTGACAAAAATATGAAACTGTTCCTCTGAAAGGCACATTTTTCCTAAACCTTTGGTTCTCCACAAAACTACCTGCTGTGATAGCTTATTATACAAAGAAACATTCACTTTCCTTGCATGGCTTAAGGTGGGTTAATCTCACTATAAAGTAAATTAAGTGTGCCATTTTTAAGGTATTTTCTTTACAAAACTGTTCATGAAGAGAGGACCTTGAAAACTAGAAACAATTCCTATAAAAGATGCTGTATTTTTTTCTAGCTGTGACCCTCACTGGCAAATCTACTTGCTCACTGCACCTGAACCCAAGTGATTTCACTTTTGCTAACTAGAGAAGCTTTTGCCCTTCTCCCTGTGAGTACAAACTGCAATAAAGCCATTAAAAAGTATGTGGAGCTGTTACTTTGTTCTCTTTCATAGCACACATACACATATACACATACATATGAATTTTCCAGATGGGAATGAACCTTTTATCTGCAAGGGATCAAATGACTTTTCTATTTCAATAAATTGTCAACACAACTCACATCTAATTTCTTAGTTGTTTCTCAGTATCCCAAACCAAACATAGCCATGCTCTGATAAGGTATTAGTCTTCTGACAAACAGCTTAGTAAATAAACTACATATTCAAAGTGAAGCACTTTTAAGAGTTTGTGTCAGATGGGATAAAGGGATTGGCAATGGGTTTTCCCCCATGTTTTCCTGCAGGTTTGGCTGATACAAATTGTATTATTTATAACTACACCTGCATAGTAAATGTGGAAATACTGGCTACCTCCTCTCTCTAACCATTCATTACCAGTAACAGCCTAACGAGAAAATGCTCAGCAGGTGCTCAGAATTACTGACAAAACACATCACACTACACACAGAGAGAAAATATTTCAAACCAGTTTTGTGGAATCAGTAATAAAATCATAACTACAGCACTGAAAAATACCCAGACATCTATGAAGCAGGCCCATAATTTTAAATCAAGATTCTCAAGAAGTAAGACACAAGCATTAGAATGGCAAACTTTGAAAAAAGCATTACTTTTGGCTTACTGACCTGAGGCACAAACACATCTTTTCCATGAGGGGAAACCCATTAAGACTTCCTGTTATGAAGTGGCTTAGCTTAAATAAAGTGGGGTGGAAAATTATGTGTACTCAAGCAGGAAGAAGAGGTGCAAAATTATGCAACAGACTTCAAGAAGATCAGGCTAACAGACTTGAGAATTAGCAGTCAGAATCCAAAGGGGCTGCCAGTCCAAGCAGACTTCCCCAAAAGAGGTAGACTATAATCAGTTAGTTCCCTTTGGCAGTGAGTTAGAGCCTGTGATTAGCAGGGAATCAAAAGAAGTCATCTAGTCCAGTGTCTGGAAGACTTCTGATGTACTAGAACATCTGTAGTGTTTGGGTGAAATTGCTTCAATGCTCCTCTGGTAGTAGAGAGCTGAATTCAGAGAGGTAAAGATTAATGTACAGTGATTAAAGACAGCACACTGGTGGGCTCCAATAGCACTAAGTACATTTGCTATGGATTCAGACAACAGGAGAGAACCTCATTGCTCTAACCTGTGGCAACACTTTCTTACAGAGAGTGCACAGGAGGATAAGATCTGGGAGGTCTTAAAGATCTTATGGCAATAAAACCCAGTGTGAATGAAGCCTCTGCTCCTTGGTTAACAGGGTTAGGGAGTCTCCTGTATAAGTCCAGGATAGATGATAACTAGCAAAACCATCTTCCATGAGAGAGCTTAACAACAGGTTTTATATTTGAATCTGAAGATAACAAAACAAAATCACTTCTTTAAAAGGCTGAGAGATAAGACAGGAATTTAAACCTATCTTCATTCTCTGTGCAGCAGAACAGAGGGACAAGAGCTGCAAAGAAAACAAAACTTCAGATTTAGTTTCAAATGATGATTTTGTCAACTCAAAATGATAAATTATCTGTCAGTTCTTGGCTGTGTAAATTTAGAGGGGCCACAAAAAGTAGGCTGCAAATGTGCCTGGGGGAAAAAAACTTTGAAGTGCATGGAAATATTAGAAAATATTTGAAGTATTAGAATATAGTTGCAGGAATCAGTGACTCTGTTGGAGAGCCACTATGTCTTAAACAAATTGCAAGTCTGACATTTAATGACATTTTAGCACTTAAAAGATTAAGTTTAACCACTGTTATTGGCAGGTCAGTTAATAAGGTAACTTTACAGCAACTGGATAGGTGCATGCCCAAGGGTGGCAAATAGCAGTGTCAGATCTTGAGCAATTTTGCTTAACCATACTCCTTCAGCCATTTGTAGATGAACACCTACTAATGAGGCACAGCAAAATCTCCCTCTTCTTAGAGCTGGTTACTATGATCAGAAAAAAAAGAATCTTCATCCCACTGAACACAACTATGGCAAAATTTCTCTAGAAAAGGGCAAGTCTGGGTCAGTCTTTGATACAGCCACTTACCAAGAATTCTTACTCTTTACATGTCAAATCAAGTATTTTTCTAAGGAAAAAACCACTTGTATAATCTCTGTTGCTGTTACTTTCTTTCTCTGCTGAAAAAGTGTTTCTGCACCACTAATCACAGCCAAAGTATTAAAACAACTCCTCCTAGGGTTTTAAGAAAAACACCAAAATAACCAAAAGACAAGTGACTTGGTCTTTGTTAGGTAAACATAAATATCAACAACTCTGCTGGCTTTTAACGGAGGAGAACAGTAGAAGCAGCCCAGTCCAGGGAGAATTAAAGCTGTTCAAAATGGAGGCCCACAGCCTTCACAGCTGTGCCAGGTTCTCCCTCAGCACTATCCTCTAATGTGCCACACAGCTACAGGACCAGAGCAAGGAAATACTCCAGTTTGAAAACAACCACATCTCTGTCTTTATTTTTCTGGCTGTATTGCCTTTGTGGTCCAGCTCCAGAAGCTGTGCAGAGGTGACTCCTAAGAAGAGGTTACATTCTCCCTCCCAAACATGTTCCTGCTTCTCTGTCACATCAGATCTGTCACATGAACTTGCTGAGGCCACATACCACATGTTTTATGTATGATATCAAAAGGGCAGAAATGTACAGCAAAAGCAGCAGACAGAATCCTACCAAACCTTCCAGCATAACGCAGCACAAAGTGAGACAGCTGCCAGTGTCACTGATCTGTATGGTTCCTCCTGCTAGGGCAGAGGCCCAAATTGGAAAAGAACGAGGCTGTCAAAACTGGGACAAACATACCTATCCTTCTCTTTTTAAAGGTAAGCATTGCCAAGTGTAAAAATTGTAACTTTCCCCCCCCTCTAATCTCCTGTGGAAACAAGACTCCCTTTCTCATTAGTATCACTGCGAGGACTGGCTGCCTTCCTTTCATTCCCTTCTTCCACAACTGAAAGAACTTCATTGATGATTTCCTTCTACCAGCTCATGGTTTAAAAAGATCTAACCAGCCTGCACTTTGGGAATGCAGCTAACAATCAGGCCTTCATTTTCCTAGGACATACTTTTTGTATTTACTTTTTCTTAACTTCATTGGGTATTCCAGTGTTACTGTAAAGTGCCTAAAGTGACACCAATTCCACAAAAAAAGTTACTGCCCTGGCAAATAACACATGGAGTTGTTCACCTTTTGATACACAATCCATAGGAATTATCTATTTTTATCTCCTAATGATGTGTACATGTTGACAGCTATGGAATTAAGAGTATTTTTCCTTGGAAACTGCTGAAACTCCTCATTATGAGGATGCTCTGATTAACCAAACATGACACCCGTGACTAGTGTTGTGATGCAGTAAGCTAATGACGACAGCCACACACATAGCTTTTGTAAGAGCAATGCAATTGTTAACGTGACTGGAACACTGAGTTATGCACATGGAGTGCTAGAAATATTTTTACTTAACCATGTGTATGACACTAGCACCGTAGGTCATCAGTTCAATCCTAATGTAAACAGGATCTTGATCGTTAGATCAAACTGCAAAACACTTGTACCTGATGTTCCCTTCTCATTCCCCCACATTTTGTTAACAGCAACTTCATAGTCTGCTACTGGGCTTGTTTTTCACTCCTCAGCTGAAACGACACTAACTACACAGTGTATGACTGAGAAAAAAACCTGCTAGTAGTGTTCCATGTTCTTATTCCCTTGGAGCAGGCAATGTTGGAGTCACTGCAGCCTCCAGCCTTTCTCACCTTCCTACCGAACTCAAAGGAGTAACCTAACAAGTTACTGCTCATCAGCTGAGCTGCTGAAAACAGCCACACGAGCTCACTCACCGGCAGCACACACTCTAAGAAAGCACAGCACAGCGTGGTGTGATTTAAACAAGTGTCTCTTACTTTACTGTTGGTGACATGACGCGGTACGCTGGGAGCAAAGTTGATCTAGCCTAACTAAACTCTACACACACCACATCTCGCCGGTCCTATTCAAAGCCGAACACGCACCCCCGAGGCGACATACCGTATCAGCATGGGTGCAAACACTAGGAGCACAAAATTCAGAAAGTGCATTTCCTTGAAGCAATCGAAACGCAGCCTGTCAGAAACAAGGCTGTCCGTCCTGAACACCTGCCTCCGACAGCCGTCAGCCGCTCCCTCGGGCAGCACGGCGGTGCTACGCTAGCGCCACACGCCAGCCCCGCTGGGGCACGGACCCCGCCAGGCAAGAAGGGAACAGCGGACAGGCCTTCCTGGGCTCCCCTCACGGCTCCGCTCCAGCTCACCTGGCTCAACGCTTCCCCGAGGCCGCCGCGGGCCTCCACGGTCCGGCCTGTCCGTGATACTGGACGGCCTAACACTTCCCCTGGACGGCCTAGGGGCAGCGCAGCGAGGTCGCGGCCCCATTAACCAAGCCCGGGAGAAAGGCGCCCGTCCCGGCCGCGGCACGCCCCCGCCCCCTCACTGCCCCGCACTGCCAGGCCGCACCAAGCCGGCGAGGCCCGGAGGCCGCGGCCCGCCCCCGCCGCCACTCACACATGAGGGTGCTGAAGGCCACGACGCCCAGGAGCCCCTGAAGGAAGATGCCGAAGCTGTCCATAAGAGCCCCGTTCTCGCAGCCACGGTCTCCCGGCCCCACCGCCGCTCCCCCGCCTGGCAGCGGGGAGCTGTCGGTAAGGCCGAGGCTCCCGTTAGGCGGCGGCGGCGCCCCCATGACGAGGCCCGGCCAGCGTCCGCCTCAGGGGCGCATGGCGGAGGTGTCGGCGACGTCGCGACCGGCGAGCGAGGCCGCGGCCCCCGCCCCGCTTCCTGTGCCTCGCCGCCCGCCCCGCTGCGTCACCGCTCCCCCATTGGCCGGGCCCCGGCCCGGCGGAGCCCCGCGCCCCGCCCCCTGCCCTCAGCACTGCCGCTTCTGCCGCCGCCGGAGGAGCGGAGTGGCAGCGGCACCGGCACGACGGAGCGCAGGCTGGCAGCGCTCGGGGAAGGAAGGGAACTGTCCGGCCTCTCCCTCTCGAGGGAAAAACCAACGCAGGCCCCAGACCAAATGTTCCGGCTGGCAACGCCGGCGGCAGAGAGGCCTTATCCGCGGGCACCTCTGCGGGAGAGGGGAGGAGAAAGGAACGACAAGGGAAGGAGAGAAGACGGAAAAGAGCTGGAGCGGGCTCCATTCAGAATACTGGCTCCAAGCATTCTCGTTGCTGTTGGAGAAGGGCTGACAGCCCTCCGGACAACTCCACTCACCGAAGCCAGACACTGCCAGCCAGCAGCCACAAGCACCACCTGGCTCCAGCACCTAGACAGGTTTCTAACAGCCTAAAGGCTGCGTCAGAACCGCAGCCGCCCGCACCTGACAACTACAGCTCACACCCACAGGTCAGGCCAGTTTGACACCAACCTGAAAAAAAGATACCTGGATTCTTTAGCAAAAATGTTCTTTTAAAAAGGCTACCAGGGGCGCAACGGCTACAACAAATCAGCACTTCCATCCAGGAAATGTACCTGCTGAGCAATGAGTCTGACCCACGCCATCGTGCCCTACACTTGCTTTACAGAACAAGGCAGAACTGCACTCAAGTTCAGGCTCTTATTTTTAGTGCAGGATCAGCCCAGGTCACAGCATGCTGGAGTTTTGTCTTACTCTGCTCTTCTGAATTTCTCTAAATAATTCAAATCCCAGTCTAAATATGATTTGTTAAGCATGACCCAGAAACTACAGTAAGTATCAGTAATCTGAGCAGAGCACATGAAGCAAGAGTTGCTCAAATAGAGATTGGTTGCATCTATCTTACACAGCCACCTACGTGACTGTCCTTCCTGGCAGGCAATGCTGAACAGTGCTGGCACACAGCAGTGATTTCTCTGATATTTAGGCTGTGCCATAAATGCCTGGAAAGTTGCAGCTAGAAAAAGAAATGCTCTCAGTTCTCTGACTTAGCACACAGCCAAAGTGCACTGCTCGCTGCCTCTTGCACCTCAAGTCAACGCTCCTATGCTTTGAGCTGCATCAAAGGCTAAACGCGTTTAGGAGTGCAAATGCAATCTAAAAGAAAAGGCAAGGCCCAAAGTAGGCTGCTTGTCCTCCTCCTTGCAGGCAAGTATCACTACCATCAAGCACTGCAGATATGGACTTGACCTATTTATTTGTGGCCCAGGAGTAGTTTTTAAGCTTTCACAACTGCTTCTGAGGGTGACACTTTTAACACGTACGTGACATGGACGCTTACACTGGTTAAAGATTCACCCAATGCTTTTAGTACATAAAATTTATGTTTCAGGCATGAATCTGGAAACATACCTTGCAGAGCTTATGATCCATGTTACTCTAGACTCTAGTCATTAAAATAGATGATTCTCCAAAAATACTCCTTCAAGGGTTTTCAGCTGTGCACGACTCCTGTAAGCCCTTCTGAAACCTGTGGCAGACAAGACACAGCCTCCTGATTTGTGCTATTCACAAGTCTTCAGGTTTCTCTCAAGCAGATGGCTCTCTCTGAAAGCAAGTAAAAGATTTACCTTAAATTCTACATATTTATAGATGTTTAAAGACAGCGTTAAGCAAATCAGCTTCATCCCACTCCTATGCATATTCTGTGCGCAGTATAAAACCAGTTCAAGACAACTGAAGTGCAGCCAAGAAACAAGTCCTGAGGAAAATGCAAGTACAATCTGCTGGAATGCCAAGTAAGGAAACAAGAACTTTGCAAGGCTGACCTATTTCTGAAACATCCTGTGGACCCTGACGTTACTCAAACAAAGCAAAGCCAGATCCCTTTAACGTTTCAACTTGACGGGGTAGTGTAAACCTTTACAAAACTACACAGGAGGAGCAGCACCACCTGCAAGGTTTGCTTCTTTGTGTTCAAAGAAAGTAAAAAACCAAAATTACCTGGACTGTAGGTTCTGGCTTTAGCTCCTGTATGTTAGCTCTGGGCTTTGTGCGAGACAAAATCTGTTACCTCGGAAGAAGGCTTAGATAAATGGGACCTCTGCTTTTGAGGGAACTGTTTCCAACCCACTCAGGCTTTACCACGAAGCCCATGCTAGTGGTATGTATATGGTCCACGCAAGCAATGGCACACATCCTGCAGCTTCCCCCACGCTTCTGTAAGATGGAGAACTGCTCATGGCAAGCAGGAGTAAGACCAAAGCCATCAGTAACAGTTGAAGTATATTTTTTTAATTTTCTTACAACCACTTAAAACTGTCATATACCACAAACTTATGTACACTATTTACAGACAAAACAAGCAAAATATCCATCCAAAATAGTTTTAAAAAAATCCTCTGATTAAATTGTTACACCTGCTCAAACAATGGTGGGACTTAATAGGCATAGTTTCTTGTGCATGTTTCTCTTCCATGTAGTACTTCAGTCTCACTGCATATATATATATATATATATTTAAAAGCTAAAGAAAGGTAAAACAACAAGCAGAAGGAACACAACACAATATGTGTTTAAATCTTTGTTTAAGAACAAGCAGCTAATTAAAAAAGGCAAAATACAGGAAAAGTGCATCAGTTCCAATGAGTTAGTATAAGAAAGAGGCCCATAGGTGGTGAGCAGGCACCCTTCAGGGTAGAGTCTCCTAGAAGACCTCTGATTGTCAGCAAACATTATTTAAAATTTATTTCAAATAGAAATAATTAAAAAAAAGAAAAGAAAATGAAAGAGAAGAGGAGAAACATGACACCTCCAGGTCGTTGTGTTTGGTTTGTTTGGGTTTCTTTTCCACGAGGTTTCTTGGAAACTGGTGCTCAACAACTTCCAGAGTTGGCAAGAATTTATTTGTGCCCGGACTTTGCTGTTCATTCATTCATGCAACTCGAATGAGCTGCCCCTGTGTCTTGAGCTGAGCAGAAGGCCCGTTCCTCTGGAACTGTGCAAGGCTAGAGGACTTACACAGGCTCTCTGCCCATGCTTGTGCTAAGTCAGTCAGAACCTACTGCCTCTCAATTTCATCAGCGCAAGACCTGCTCGCTCCCATGGCTTAAAGCTGAGCCAAACACTGCTGGCTTTGCACCTAACAGAATAACTTTGTTTTCTCATCAGAAAGTCCATTTCTGTGTCTGGTGTGTTTCCAAGCAACAGATGTGATGTTGAGGAAGCTAGAAGTGACCATGGCGACAAAAAGTGTCACTAACCTTAACTCATTTTTGCAATACAGATTATTATAGCTTTTCTTTTTTTCCCCCAGAAAAACATATAAGCAATAAAAGAGGCTTCTTGTACCTGGTGTTCCCAGGTCCCATTCCTACCCTTCACCCAAAAGGCTGCCTTTGAAAACAAGGCTACATGTGTGTTTGGGGAAGGTTGGCAGCACTCTGAAATGGGGGTTCAGCACACAGCCCCTTTAAAATAGAGCCTTCAGCAAACATCTGAAGTCTCCTGACAGAGCCTAAGTCTTTGTGCTTAGTTACTTCTAGGTAATTTGAGCTCACAGTAGGCAGTAACCAGTCTGCCACTATGTGACAGGACTGGTTAAGGAGTATAGGATCATCGTATTTTTGGCTTTCTGGTAAGGCTACTTCATATAGTATATTCTCCTCTAACAACAGATTTGGTCCAAAGGTATCCAGTATCCAATTCGAGCTTTATAGTTTTGAAGCCTATTTTGTTACATTCAAAAATCTCACAAGCCACTTTGCCTTCGCTAATAACACATGAAGTCTTTGTACTTCACACAGAAGAGTGGAGTGCTTTGTCCAATCAACTGTAAATACATTTACACTTCTGTGGACCTAGCAGCTAAATACTCCTTCCTTCCCTCCTTTAAAGCATCATTGGAATCAAGAACAAACATTAGCAAATCCTAAAGCAACAACAAAATACCGCTGAAAGCTGTGACTAGAGAAAGTAAACTCAACAACCACTCCCAAACTCTGCATCTCTATTTCCATTAACCCCAGGAGAGACTGCAACCACTCGTGGAGTTCTACGCCACACACAAATGATTCTGCCTTTCACTTCATTCCTCAAAGAGCAACATTCAGCATAAGAAACAAGTAGTCTTCATTCACCGTATCAGTGCTATACCTGTTTTCAGTTTAGGATGGACGGTAAGCTGCTCATGCTTTGGGGCATAACTCTACCACATTAACCTTCCAGGACATTTTTGGAGGTTAAATACTTCTCTATTATGGAATCCTTGTGTTGGTGCAGAAGGCTTGCTACAGTGACTCAACAAAATCTTTTCTGCCTTAAGAAGGCTAAACTTAGCACAGGATGATAGCCATATGGAGGCACCAACAGGTTTCTAAAGCTATGATGTGCAAAATCAAGACGACAAGGTATGTGAAAATAAGACAAGCAAGAATACAACCCCTCAAAAGGCCTGCAAGGGAAATTTTCTTGTGACTTCCACACCAACAGTACATAAGGCCCAGCGGAGGGCTCACTGTCTTGTACTCAAGACATCACTGCCTTTCTCCTCAACTCCAGCTTTGCTCTATCTTATGGCGAATGGTGTGATAGAGGACAGCACAGACCCCTGAAACCTAAATTACTGCAGTCCCAGCAACAACTGCAGGTGAAACATTGGTACTACCCAAAGCCAAGATTCAGCCATCAGCTACCCAAAATCCAGTTTTAATTAAACAGAGCAACTGGAACAGCTGACTTCAAGCTGTGTTGGAGTAAGATGAAGAAATTTAAGTGCAGTTGTGTCATCTGCCACACATAGAGAAAGAGGAACTTGAAACACAGTCAAGTAGAAACACCATCCATCAAGACAAAGCCCCAATTATCCCTTTTAAATCCAGCAATAAAACAGAGTGCATTTTTTCCAGGAAACAGAGTGTACAGTACCCATGTGCAGCATAAAAACATTTCACAAATAATGAAAACATTTCTTTTGAAAATCTCAACAAAAATAGATCCCATTGGGACCAGACTGTCAGTGCCTCCCAAAACAAGGCAGAAAAATCCAGCCTATAAAACATGCCAAAGGTGACCAGTAAGTATCCCACTCATCTCTGAAACTGCTGACTGCTTTATTTACTGAGGAAAAGAAGTATGACGTTTGTATTTAAAACCCTAGGCACCATGTTAACAGGTTCACTAAATTACCCTTTAAGCTCTGTTCTCTCCTGACAACTGCTCAGAAAGACACCTATCTGTCCATGGGAAAAGGTGGAAGCAACATTTCTTGGCTGTACAAGTCAATTCTGCTGGGCATCAGTGTAATAGAATTCTGCAAATCCTGGAGAACTAGATTCAAGAGCATCATCTTCCAGTGCACAAGTTCTCTGCTGGTCGAATGTCTCAAGAGAAGACACTGACAACAAAGCAGCACTGTTGCTTCCAATTTTTTTTTCAGGCCTAATGGCATATCACTGAGCTTGCCCTTAGGGAATGGAGCACAGCCAGATTACCTAAGCACAGTGTGAAGAGCCAAAACATCCATTTATTGGCCACGTGTCTGGTGTGAGAAACAAAAGGGGCACTTTAATTTCAATTTAATTATGTTTTCAGACTGCTTACAACTTGGGAGGAAAAAAAAATTGTCCTAGCTACACACTGGCCTCCCTCACGAATACTCAACTAGTAAACAGCCTGACATTGTCATTTTGATTCTGGAATGGAAAAATATAAATCTGATTTTAGCACTTCTGCAAATAGCTCTGCCTTGACTAGGCAGTTATTTGAAGGAGCAAAGGAAAACCCTCAGTTCTTCAGCTCTGCCTATTTCAGTTTTCATTGGAGATAACTCCCCCTCAACACCTATGTGGCAGATACACACACAGACTGTGCAAACTCAGCTCTTAGTTTAGAAACTACCTCCTCACTGAATCCTACATCTCACAGCATCAAAATAATGGGTCACATTAGCCTAAGAGATGCTGAACCAATCCATCTGATCAGAGTAACAAGTGTTTATCATCAGCCACAAAACATCTCTTTCCTAAAATACTGGCAAGTGAGCCCTCTCCTACCTCCAACACCTTAGCATGCCGGGGCAGTCTGCTCTTGTGCAAAAACATGTCTGAATAGGAAATAAAGGACTAGGGCTGCACACATCAAGTTTCTGCTTAGGCTCCTCCAAATACTCTGAGACAGGCAGTGTGAATGAATGCAAACCACCTGAAACCTAACGCTTATTTGATGCAGATCTTGAGCTTGATGCAAATTTCCTCACTTCTTTAATGGAAAGTAATGTAAGTCCTGATACTTAGTGTAAAGCAAGTGGCTGATAGGATTTTATTACCCTGGAAAATTAAAATCAGCAGTTCCTCCTACTGTGGGCCTACTGATGAAACTAGATGTCTCTCTGTCCCTTTTTCTTTCCTCTGGTTAAAAACAGAATGAAACGAACAAACAAAACTCCAAACCCAAAGCACACAACTCTCATCCCACCCAATCTCATTTTCATCTAGTCTTGACCTTGAGCAGCTGTAAATAGTTAAAAATACAAAGTTGTGTTCATAAGACAGTTTCCACTGATAGAACTAAATTGCAGTCCTCAATTGATGGTAGTTTCCTCAGTTTGTTCTCTAAAAACATGTTCAGGCAGCAAAACAAAAATCAGCTGATGCTGTAATAAAAGAGAAATAACTTTACACAATTAATAAAAAACCACAATTCTCTGACAACCAAAATATAAAAAATGAAAAGCCACTTTCTCTTTCCCTCCTTTTTTCCTACAGTCCACCTGTAAGAGAAGTGCAAAACAATTACATTTTCTGACAGCTGAGAAAATGGTAACATCCAGGTTAAGCCTACACAGGTTCCAGCTAAAGCTCTGGCAGAGAAGCTCTGTGTGCTGACACTGGTTTGTACTACTGACGTCCCTACAGAAGAGAAACTGCTGTGCAGTGGCAGTGACAGATGACTAGTCCAGAAAGAGCAGATCCCCTCCCTTTTTAGTTCATCGCTTCTATTATTCAGGCTACACAGGTAGTAAAACCAAACTGAAAGAAAACCCCAACAAAAATGAAACAAAACCCAAAATAAAGAAAGAAACTCCAAATGGAACCACACTCTTGCTGTACTGTACATTCAGAACCCTGTGGCCACATTGTTGTCCTAACAATGAACAAATCAACATTAACGCACGAATGTGCAAAAAGCACATTCCAAAGCCAGTGCTGTGGTAAGAGCAAGTGTTCGTCCACAGGGAGGGAAGGGGATTCTGTGAATCACCAGGAGCAGAGAAAGGTTATTTCTGGCAGCCTACATGCTAACGTAAACAGGATCTGCTTCCGCTTTTAAAGTTCTGTGCCAACAGAACTATCGAAATGTCATTTCCCACCAGAGGAGACTTTTCTGTAATCAGTAAAAAATACATTAAAAAAAGGGAACCATAGAGCAAGAGACTATTGTGTTCCCAAGCTGGCAGCTGGTAGAGTAGCCCCTGTGTTTGCATTGGCATTTTGCTCCAGATGTCGTCTTCCCCTTGTTGAAGTGAAAAGCTGAGGCCGACAGATGCTCTCAGGTCACCAGGGCCTCAGTTTAACTTTATTTGGCTTTTCTGGCTGGAGAGAAGGGAGCATGTTCTTGTAGTTGTGCTTCAAAGGTCCACATCAACTTGGCTGCTCCTCAGTTAGCAAACTGCTGGTAAAAGGCAAGTTTGACCCTCTCAATGTGATGGCAAAGTTTAATAGCTGGCCCAAGCTTCAAGTCCATACACTCCTGAACGGTGGGCAGGGTCAGCAGCAGCAGTGCCTGGCCATCGATTTCCTGTCAGAAGACAAAAACTCCATAGTGACTTCACGTTTCCATTTTCCCTGCTCCTGCAGCTTTGACTTGCTGTAAATTCAGATCTGTGACCACTTGTGAATTAGACATTTCTCTCATGCTCCTCCAGGCAGCTTGAAAATTCTCTCTCACAACAAACTAACTACTTTCGGAAAATGTCAGTTCAAATTCACCAGCTAAAAGGCACAGAATCTTATGGGATGCTATTGTGAAGAAAAATCAACCTGACAAGAGAAGCCAAAGACATTTCATGCAGAGTGTAATTTTACCTAACCTCTGCGTCCTTCTATAGAAAGAGAGGTTCTAGAAGGAAAAGTCAATCTTCTAGAACATCGACCATAAACCACTTAGTTCGAGTACAAGAGATCTGATAGACAATATTCACTTGTGCAGCTGTGTAACCCTGTGACAGCTGCAGCTACTCTGCAGAACAGCAAGTGGTATTTAACATTTGCCTGGTTTTAGGCATCCCCTAGGTTTGGGATTCAGATGCTCCACAAACCAAAACATCCTCCACCATATTAAGAAATCTGAAAAATTCTGACTCTTCCTTTAACAATCCCCTCTCAAACTGCACATGGTTCTGCCTGTGTTTGTCTCCTTAAACCCCTAGTACAAAATTTGAGTTAGTCTGTTTTTGTGTTTCATTAGAGGATTGGATACAAACTGACAGACTCAGTATTTTAACAGACAGAAAATAATACCTGATCAAGGAAAATTCTTGCCAGTGGTGCACAGTCAGTGGATTTGAGGAATCGTACAACATCAGCCACGCTCCAGTCCAGAGGGTTACTGTCCAGCTGCAGCTTTTCAGCAGCTTCCACCTTCATTTCCTAGACAAACCACCCAGCACAAGAATTCCCAAAACATTACATATGCAATGGATCAACACTCCTCTCTACTCCTCCACACTCAAACATTCAGCTGCCAACTAAAGCTCTAACGAGATCTCAAGCCGCAGAGGTTCCTTGGTTAGCAAAGAAGCGCACAACAGCTTTGTGATGAGCTAGGGGCTGTAACACCATTAAGAGCAGGTCAGCAGGGACTGGAACCCAGGGTTTGGCTGACACCACACCACTGCTCTGGTTGAAGCAAGAGGGCTAGCAGCTGGGAAACATAAAGCTTACCATTCTGTCTACAGTCTTCTGTTCAGTCTTTATTACAGTCCCATAATATCAATGTAATCATAAAATCACAATTTTTAATGATTCTGTAGTGTCTTCATAATGTCCTTTATGAGGTAACAGAGTATTTTATGGGCACACCTGTACAATGATTAATACTCTGAAGATATTTGTGCTTGCCTAACAGCAGGCAAGCTAGAACAGAAGTCTGTGTTTCAAGTTACCTTTGGTGAAGGAGGTTTATTCTCATCATCAGAAAAGGAAAAGGTCCTGAGCTTCCTCTTCCGCTTGTCTCGGTCCTGAGCCAGAGAATGAGACAGTTCACTCTGTGTAGGAGAGGACGACACCGATTTCTTCTCTGACACTTCTGATTCCTCAAGCAATTCATCTGGGTGCTCTGAGGTACTATCTTCAGACAGAGACTCTTCATCTACCTCATCCTGGTCATCCTCCTCTTCTGCCCCACTGCCCTGAAGGGTCATGAGAAAAGAAAGAAAAGAAAAAAAGAAATTAAATGGCAAAAAAAGGGAAGCTTAGGACAAAAGGTAGAATTGCCACCCATTTGTCAGCTGTAACCTGAGGTTACAAGGAACTAGCAGTCTGTTGTTTCAAATGAAGCTGCTAAGAAGTCACATACGGTATCTAGTAAAGGCATTGGCAGTCTCATACCTGGGGAGATCCCGCTGGAGTGTTATCCACTGAAGTAGAAGAACGTTTTTTCTTATGAACAAAAAAATTTTTTCGTCTCTTTCGTCTTTTATTTGGTTTCTTCATGGCTACTTCCAGGTTGCTGTGGCCACCCGGAGGCCTACCTATCCGCTTGTTTTTCCGCTTTCCGTAATAGTGCGCTACCAGGACAGAAGAAAGGAGCATCACGTTGAAATGCACCTTCAATGTCACCAGTTAACCTTTGTCCATCATCAGGACTGGAAAATCACTAGGACATTTGCCAGCAGAAATCCCAGATCTGCAAACATTCAGAATGAGTATGTCTCTGCTTCCCTTTTCAGTTTGGTTTAAGGAAGAAGAGTTACTAATCAATTCTCTTTGCCCTACAAAGATTTATTTTCTTTACCTCTGAGAGGCCCCACTTGTTAGCCTTTATACAAAAAAAATCATCAGCCACAGAGTGGTCCAATTTACTGCCACTTTTTGTCATTATTAAATATGGCCTCAAAGTGCTGCTTGTTCTTACAGTGTCAAATGGTTGAAGTTAGATTAAAAAGCTCTAAAAAAAATATCTAAATGCTAAGAAAAAGATTGGAGTGTGTTTTATTTTGTTCCACAGCAAATTAGTAAAAGCACTTACAGTGCCACTTAAATTACAATCTTTGAGTCAGCTACTGTCCCAAAAGTTGTCTTGAGAAAAGATTTGTGCACACACCAAAAAGTCAAGCCATGGTTATACCGCTTAATACAGAATTAACTCTTCTCCACTACACACTGACAAATGGTATTTTGTATGTCTGTGTGCACAGTGCTTGAGATGCTCCTTGTGTACACAAAGCAATTTATTTTGGATTTCTCCGCAGTCAAAGCCAGAAGAAACCAAAACATAACCCCCCAAGCCCCACCTCAGTTTGAAATCTGTGACCTACTCACTGTATTTAGTCTTTGTCAGGACGGAGCAGTTCTCTGAACACTTATCCAGCACCATCTGCGGGCCAAAGAGGTTTGGACAACATTCTAACTTGATGCATGTTTTCCTACAGAAGTCTGCCACTCGATCTGCTGTCCTCACAACTTCCACAGTTGCACGGTAGCTCTTGCCTTTGTACCTAGCATTGCAAGTGTGGTCAGCATTAAGGAATCCTCTCATTACCAGCATGAAAACATTTCGTTGAGAGGTGTACAAGAATATTATTTTACATCAAACTGAGGGAAAATGTGATCAGTGAGGAACATTATGGACTGAAAAATCCAGGAGACAGATCCTGAAGCAAAGAAAAAAAGCCATCGGCAGAGACATGCCTGCAGTGCCAAACAGCAACACTGCCCTGCCAGTGACTGTCATAAACCAACTGAGAGGACTACCCAGAGTTTAGATGTTTTGTTTTCTTTGCTCACAGATGGTTTGGTTCTTTGTGTTTATGGGGCTGCAGAAGTGTCCATTGTCATGTGGACAGCTGGTCTCTAAAATCAAGCCAGAGTGCACCAGTTCATATCATAAAGGTAACAGCAGACAGCCGTTCCATGCACATGCTATGGCAAGCAAATGAACTACTGCCACATTTCCAATCAGCTTCCATCTAACACTGAACAATTCATCAGGACAGTCACTTGCCATGACTCCACATATTGCTCCTGTTTGATTTAAATTAAGAAGAGATTTCTTTTTGTTCAGCAGTCTTGCCATGACACTGACAGAGCCGCACTGTGAAATATCTGCCAGAGTCATTCATCATTTCTGCTTTGTTCTCCAGCACAGCTACTGGCACATGCTGATAGCTATTAGGGATGTCTCAGGCATGCAACTATCTAGTTAATGCATTGAAAAAAAAGAGCTATGTCATCATAGTGCAGATATCCCTGGTGTCACTGCTGTGACAAAAGAAAACACATAGCAACTTTAACGAAACCAAGCTTTTTTTCTCTCTATTCCTCAGCTGCATCTCCTATTTATATGAGCCTTTCATATGATCTTCCTATTGTCCAAAGCCAGAACAATCCTTCAACACATGGAAAGCTGTCTTTTTACACACAAAACAGATCCAAGAGAAGAATTACTGACATGGTCAAAACGATGCAGAAAAGTGGAGAAGATCTGATCTCTAGTATGCAAACAGAGTGGTCCAATGACAAGAGCATCACTAGACCACAGAGGAATGTTTGAATTTATCAAATATATGTAAATATGATCCCTGTTCTTTTTCCCTAGCCACAAAATAATCTCACAAAGAAGCTCCAACTCAAAAGCTCAGCAGAAAAATCAGGGAGTTATTTAGGGCGGGGTGCTGTGGAAAGACTTCTGTGCTGGGCTGTTTCAGAGCACTGCTATAGCTTAATTTCAGAAGAATCTTTGTCCACTGAGAAATCTATGAGGAAAGGCCATCAAAGTCTGAGAAGATTCCTAAGTAGTATGTGTTTGTGCTTTAAAATACTGACATTTATCTTCAGGTGAATTAAATGACCTTACACCTCACCTACAGGTCTGCCAGTGTATATGCTATGTTGTACCATTACATCACTCTTACCTTACCACTAGCTGCCAGTAGGAGAGCACAGCTAGCACATTAAGGAGTGTTAAAATCAAATGCACTTCACCAGACATTCATAAACAAATGCCTATAGATTTGGAACTTTAATAGCTGTCAGCATCTTGATATGCCATAAGCAATTTCTCCTCTGAAATGTGAGAAGTTCAAGTGCAGACTGGGGAGGACATTGCTACTATGATCGACTAAGTGGGGAACAGGACAAGAATTTACTTGGCTTTTAGGGTCTCTCCATGCCCATGCCATGCAGCCTCTTCATCCAGCTGCAGCTCTCGCAGGACACGGCTTGGTTTGTAAGCTGCGTTGATCAATAGAGTGAGAACCTACAGTGAGGGAGTGAAAGAGGAGAAAATACGTTTAAGTTATTTGTACAATAAATCTGTTCCCAAGTGCCAGGGTAGAATAGGAAATTACTTCTATTCATCCTAATTATCTACCATCAAAGCACTCATTCACAGCAGGATTACAGATACCTCCTGATACTGCCAAAATGGAAGCAGAGAGTAGCTAACATTCCAGGCCTTGCCAAACCCTCAGAATTTGTCTGCAGAGTCATGAGTGTACACAGCAATTTCCAAGTCACTGCCCTTGAATCACACATCACTAAACTAAACCCTGGGGCTGAATACTACAAAACTTGCATAACCTTGGGTAAATCCAAGCAATTATCTTATAGGTTGCTTGACATGTGAAGATGTGCCAAAAACTGCTGTAGGATTTTGCTGTCTACCAACCCACTACTTGCTGCAAGATGATACTGCAGAACTGTAAGCTCTCCTTTGGTTTGCTTTCATGGACCATGATAACACCTGCAATGTAACAAAATGAGTATTTCTCTGGTGCTGTGAAGTAACTCAAAGTTGTGCATAACCTAAAATCAGAGGGAGGTAGTACAAAAATTGCACTCAAATTGTATTTCTTTATTTTCAGTGTGTGCTTATTCCAAATCATTCCCTAACTGGGTACATATCAGAATCCTGACATGGCAAACTTGCAGCTTCATTCCTACTAATACAGCAGAAGTCCATAGTTCAAAAGAATAACATTAAATAAAATGCAAGTATCAACTTCCTTTGGGATTCATACATGGAGTAAGAGTCATAACTGAAATTAATACAACCAAGCACACTGGTTGAACTTTTAACAACATCAGCAGGACTTGTGCACACTGTGCTTTCAGGCAGGTTAAGCAGGTTAAACGAAGCTGCCACAGAATGCTTTTGGAGTGCTTACATCAGAGCAGTGAAACTTGCAGGAAGGATAGGGTACTTCTCTCTGCAGAAATGGAGCTTTTTCAATAACCAGCTTGACTGACATACTGGACTCTACAGCATGACTGTCACAAAGTCTTTCTCATCCCTCTTCCAGTTATGATACATAGCAGGGAAGTAAGAATTCCAGAGATGCTGAGCCAGTTCCTGCATTTGAAGTGACTGTTTCATGAGAGCTCAAGAATGCATAGTTATGCCCTGGGAAGCTTACAACCTCTCAGGTCAGATAATAACCACCCCATGACATTTTGGGGGCCTTTAGAAAAATAATTATTGGATTAAAGTATTTGTAAATTTGCTGTCAAACACCCTGGGGAGGAGAGGCTCTCTAACTTTAAAGAATGGCCTCTTCTTCCCTCTTCCCCTCCCTCAGCTATGTTGGAAAGCAGATCACATCCAACTTCTAAAACACTTAGGATTCAGTTAATTTTCCAATTACCAAAAATAGCTCACTATTTCTACTAAGAAAAATCTGCATTTTTCTGTTTTAGCAGCAACAGTGCAAATGGTAAAGGAATTTTGAGATTACATGAAGCTAAATTTTGTTAATTAAAACTGAAGCATTTATTGCAGCTATAAAAAGATACTAACTCCTTTGATTGTGGTAATTACAGGTGACTCTGTTTTAACCTAAAAGAAAATTTAGCAGTAGAAGCTCGACTGTAACTCAGACAAATGAGAGGCTTTTACTCTTTCCAGCCATTCATAAAACAGTTCATCATTTACACTTGCTTTTACGCAAAACTCCCTTTATTCTCATTGTCAGCTTCAGTTTATAAATAGATTATCTGTCTCTAATTAGAGAGACCCTCTAGCATTTGTGATATGCTGCTCTGCACAGGTCCACTATGTACAACCGCCTCACCTCTTTCAGAACAAGAACACAGTTGCCAGGTCCTACAGACTGAGGAAGCTCTGCAATCCTGCCTTTGTTAAGGTAAGGCCCTGAGAAGCAGCGGTGGTTGAAGTAGATCTTTGGGCAGCAGTACTTCCCATTAATGACCACTGAGAAAGGAGAAAGCAAAGATTTAAGTCACACACACTACAACCTCCCCAGCAAAGAATGACTTCTTAGGATATGAAGTATTTTGCCTGCTGTAAAAAGAGGAGGAAAAGCCTTGAACGACAGGAGTTTGGGGTAGTTTCATTGTCACAGTTGCCATGACAGCATTGGTTGTTTGAGGCTGCCAAAACAGTTTTCAGACTTCACATGCATGCTTGCAAATTGTCAAACTACAGGAAATAAAATTGGTGATTTATCAGAAAGAAATCCTATTTTGTGGTATTACACTAGTGAGAACAGGCAAGAAGATGACAGTTGCAACTTTTTAGTAGCAGAAACACTTCCTACACAGCAATTATGGACAAATTTTCCAGTTAAGTAATTATTTCTCCCTCGAACTTCTGCCACCAGAGAAGCTGGCAAAGTTATTCTCTACTGTTTACTCTAAACTGCACTATCACAAATGCTTTGCATTTTGAGTCTCCTTTCCTGCAATCAGCATCCAAAAGATGTGGCGTCTGATGAACTGACCTCTGATGAAGCGAATTAAATCTAAATCTATTAAATGGCTCAATGCTGCTCAGAATTAAAGTCATGTAGCACATGTATTGCAGGACACTTATGTATGAATACAAAACTGTCATATCCTAGCAGTGCTGTAGTGTTTCCTGATTGAGCAACATCACCATTTAAAGATCTTCAATTCAGTAGCCGATAACTGGCAGATAAATAAATGAAGTCGAATTCACTTTATGACTCTATTAAAAGGCAATTAAAATGCTAAGCAACCACAGATCATTTCTATAAAACTTCAGATGTGCATTTCACTGTACAGAAAACAGCAGAAGAGGCATTTTGTTGCCAAACAGATAGATCTGTACGACTGTTTCATCAGCAGATGTACTTATTCATCATATTCATTCTTGCAACAGTTTAGAAAATTATTAAATTTCACCATCTGGCACACTAAGCACTTTACTGTTTGAATTGCTTTTGTTTATCATGATGATGAAGTTATCATAAAAAGCAGACAAACCTGCTTCCCCAAGCTAGAATCTAACAACTGGAGAGCAGAGACACAGCGTGCCTGTTAAGTTTCTCCCAACATTATTAAACACAACAGGTGGCAAGAAAAAATTAGCTACACGGATCACATTTTGGCTCCATGTATCCTCTGCTGGGGGTGTGAGTGGGGTTGTTCTGCTGTAAAAAAATAATTTCCAGGTTTAATGCATGTGCCAGCTGCAGGACAAAAGTAACTGTATGATTTCATTTCTTTCATTCTTTTTTTTTTTTTTTGGGGAGTTCAACAAATCATCAAGGAATGAAAATCTTCAAACCCTTTCTTTTTCTTCCACTCCCAACAGAAGAGTGCTGAGCAGCTGAACAATAAGACAGCTGAACTGCTAGAGGATTTTGTCTTTGTTAGCCTGCCCTCTCTGATCAATACCTGAGTCAGAAGAGTTCAGTTCTTGGTTCTTTAGTCCATCATGAACTGTTCTTGAAGATAAAATTCTGAAATGAAAGGAAGGTTGGGAAAAAGCACAGTTAGTAAGCACAGTCATCCCTCAGTTACTAAACCCCACCATTATATGTATTTTTTTCTTCTAGGTCTAGTCTTATTAATCTGCTTTTTTCTGCCTTCCCTATTTCACAATTATAATATATAAGGACTATCAAATTCAATTTGAAAAGGACTGCTCTGCTGCTACAGCTAGCAGCAATCCTTCCTTACTTGAAGTATTTGGGCTTCCATGCTGAGAAATACACTACACAAGGCTAACAACAATAGGTTATATTTTCTACCTGCTATGAACTTCATTTGAGATTTCATGGCACAAGGCAGTGTACAGTCTTACCTTATGCAGTGAAAAACACAGATTTTAAACAAAGCATCACCAGAAATGACACAAGTCCTCTGGTAAAGATCCCAATTACAAAACATGGAAGAACAGTCTGCTCAGTATTTTAGGAGCAACAAAAACATTGGCAGGACTGCTGACAGATTTGGTGTTTATAAAGCTGTGAGAGTCAATAAAACCAACTGTCAGGCATTGCAGTGAACGTCTTTGAGCAGGCTCACACAAAGGAGTGTCATAGGCATGACACAGAGTTTACTGATGCATTGCAGATATTAGTGCAGTTCTCCTTTTTGGCTTGTCATTCTTGACTAATCTAATCTGGGAAGGAATTATAAAGCCTAAGTTGCACCAGGGTGAAGTTTAGGTTGGATATTAGGAAACATTTCTTCACTGAAAAGGTTCTCAAGCATTGCAACAGGCTACCCAGAGAAGGGGTGGCGCCACCATCTCTGGAGGTACTTAAAAGATGTGTAGATGTGGCTCTTAGGGACACGGTTTAGTGGTGGATTTGCTAGTGTTGGGTTAATGGTTGAACTCAATGACCTTAAAGGTGTTTTCCAACCAAAGAAATTCTGTGACTCTGTTAGAAGTTCATCTTCTGCATGACAGTATTCACACTGAAGCCAAATTTTCTGACCATCTGTGCAAAATTCACAGTTACACATTATGGCAGTCACACTTTCTAACCATGTTTGCATTACAGAAACTGTGTGATTTGAGAAGGGAATACAGTTAAAAAAGAATCCAGTAATTTTCTATTCATCATTCCTTCCTGTGATTCTGTGTCGTTTGGACGTGGTGCTTGGGGCTATGGTTTAGAGTGAACCTTGTGGAGTACGGATATGGGTTGGACTTGGTGATCCTGAGGGTCTTTTCCAACCTGATTGATTGTTCCCATAATCACCATTTAAAAGAGGTTCAAACAAAATCTTGCAAAGAGAGTCTTAAGATCAGGCTAGTTTTTCTTAATGCACTCCAACACTCACAGATAATGCAATCTTTTAAAAATGTAAGGTCAACAACTTCAGCCCTACAACTTCAATAACCTGACCTAGTCAATAATTCAGCTGAGTTGCACTAGCACTGTGCACAAACAACTCCCATGCCTTCTATCTTCTACTACAGCAGTGCAAAAGGTCTTTTTAAACACGAACAGGAACTACCAGCATGAAGACAAATGGATTGTGGAATCTCTCAACCCTCAGTATGGCACTTCTGTAAAACTAAACATCCCCTAAGACAACATGATTTACCAATTAGAAAGGGAAAAAAAACCCCACACCAAAAAACAAGCCCGAGCACCAACAAAAATGAAGCCAAATCCCCTGTTACTTACTGCTTCTCTGGTTGAACTACTGCAATTTTTTTCTGCTTGTTTACTGAAAAGAAGAAAATAAAAAGAAACATAGCAGGAGGCAGACAAATGAACTCTCTAGTGCAATACATAGAGCAGACTCATTTCTTCCAAGTTATATAGCATAAAGAATTGATGCTCAAAGTCACTATGATGTTAGGTAGCTGACCCATCTGCACTAGAACCATCTGCACACATGACTCAGACATAAGTATACGTCCAGCAAGGGCATGTGTGCATACACAGACATGCGGTCTGCTTCGCTGTCACTAATGGATCGTTTGCACACACTTGTAGAGCATGTAAAGGTCTCAAGCCAGCACTGCCTGGTTTGGAGTTGTTTTATGGATTACAACTGGGACTTTTAGCCAGGGGAACAGCTGCACAAGGCATAGACCCTGTGGTGACTGTTTCCAAAGTCAGTTGGTGATGCCAGCCAGTAATAACTCTGCAGTAGCCTGCTCTTGAGGGTCTTGGCATCCCTACTACCCCAGCTAACAGCTACAAGCAGAACAGAACCGATACCTATTGCTTTGCGAGGAGGTCTCAGCTGATATCCATTCGTCTCACACCAACCCACTGGGAAGATATTCATTGATTCCACACTCACTATACAGTCAGGGATGGGCTTCTTGGAGCCTGCTCGGTTTAGAGAAGCAAAAATTGAAACAACTCATAAACATAAACCCCATCATTTGCTTGCTCTATGTTTGCCAGTGAAGCTGGTTTTACTTGTGGTGTATCTGGAACACATCAATTGTTTATTCATGCCTTTTTTATTGACCAAACTCTTTCCCAACCTCATTTGCTTCCTTCTACAGGCTGGAGACGCAGATTTGCCATCCACATTTTAGCAGAGATGCATGGTACATAGTAAGTGAATGCTGATGTACTTCCAACGAAGAAAGGGATTACAATGGAGAATGGCTGACACAGGCCTATTCTATCTGAAAGAATCCCTCTAGAAGTTTTCTTCCTAGGTCTGGTCAAAGCTTGCTCAGAATCCAAGCCATTAATTCATGAAAATATTGCAAGGCCCTTGCTTTCTAAAAGCCACTGACCAGCACGGTGCACAGTGCACTAGCCTGGCAATGCTGACAGGCTGCAATGCACAAATACATTTGCCTGACTTGAGCACTGCCATGCAAGGCTAACTGGGGAAGAGACAATGCTATGGGACACAGCAAACACATCGCTGCCCATACTTCACCTGCAGGGAGTTTTCTCCATGTTTGATGATGGTACTACAGAAGAATCCATGCAAATGCTACTCTTCTCTCCCCATCAGACTTACCCTCCAGCTGAAGCCAGAGGTAGGAATCTTTTAACTTCGTGACTGTAGCAATGCAAACTTCTTCTGGATCAACTGGGTTCACAGCCTCAAGTTTCATATTCTCTTTAAACCCATGGTCAGAAGTCAACTAGGAAAAAGACAGACTACCTCAGTAAGTTATGATCTGTATATCCAGTACATGCTATGAACAGGAGCAACACTTAAAGGCTTCAGTGTTTGAGTAACATAGAAAGATCTCCGAGCAGTCAGAGAAGATTTCAGATTAGCACACTGAATACAAGTAAGATATATAACAAACAACAAAAAAAATAAGTTACAAAAGGCTCTATAGACAGACCTAGAAAAGAACACATTTGTACCCAAAAGTAAGGATGCTGAGACTCACTGAAAGGACTGAGTGCATCCTAAACAAGCTGGAATTCTCTGTTGCTTGCTACCTAAGTGGTAAGTCTGACACAGCCTGACCAATGCATGAGCTGGCAAATCCACTTTATGCATGCAAATAACATTTGTGCCCTATCTGAACGAGTTCTGGCAGACAGCAAAGGAAGCTCTCTTTCCATGTTTTTTGGATAAGTAGGGTTTAACTTTATTAATGAATTTAGTCCATGTTTATAAAAAAATACCTAAAATGTAAGAATGGATATTCATCCAGCTCTGAAGCTCCTGAATTAAAGATAAGAACTAACAGCCAGACAGAGGACTTTTCCTCCTAGAGCCACTCTGCAGCATAATTACAGGATCAATACATTACGAATTCTGGAACTGGCCTACAGTGATCAACTCTTCTCAGAAAAGGGGTAATAAATTCAATGACCTGTTCTAAGATGCCACAGCTTACAAGACAGAACAAGGGCAACAAGAATTCCTAGCCAGAAACACCTATTCAAAAAATGGTAATTCTTCATTTTCATTTCTTCCCCTAAGCACTGCAATAGCCCAAGTAATGTAAAGGGAATTGGAAGGCAGGTGTTAATACTACCCTGTTCCGCTTGACAAGGTATTGTGCTTTGGGAGACAGCAATGCTGTCATTGAATCAACAAAAGCCCAAAATCCAGCAAGTACTTCAGGCACTGATTAATGTAAAATGATTATTTGGTACTAATTTAAGACGACTGGATATTGATTAATGCAACAGAATGTATTTTTCAAGCTGAAAGGAAGGAAGATTGAAAGAGTTCCACTAAGTAAGTGAAAAGTAAGGTCTATTAAAAGGCCCTGTTTCCACAGTTACAGGAGTGCCAAGGATTGATGCTGCTTTGCAACTACTCCATGCACTCTTACACTTTTCATTTTCATAAAACAACCATTTACTTTTGATCTGCCTTGTCACAACTGAAGCATTTGGTCCACTATCCTTATCTAGGAAACTGGCATGCATACATTTGTACTTTCTGAACTCTTCTGCCTCCTCAGTGATCACAGGTAAGGTGTTAAGGTACTGAAATGTGTCCAGAGTAGGCCAACAAGGCTAGTGAAAGGGATGGAAGAAACATCCTCTGACAAGTGACCAAGATCCTTGGGTTTGTCTAGTTTGGAGAAAAGGAGGCTCAAGGAGGACCTCAACGCTCTCTAGAGCTTTCAGAGCGGGGATAGCAGAGAAGGAGGTGCCAATCTCTTCTGTCTGCCATCCAGTGACTGGACACATGGGAATGGCTCAAAGATGTGCCAGAGGGAGGTTCAGTTTCGACATCAGGAAGCACTTCTTTACCAAAATGGTGGCCAAACACTAGAACAGGCTTTCTAGAGAGGTGGTTGATACCTGTCAGTGTTTAAGAGGCATTTGGACAATGTCCTTAATACCATGCTTTAACTTGAGAGTTCAGGTAGTTGGACTAGATGGTCATTGTAGGCCCCTTCCAACCAAACTACTCTATTCTACTCTACATGGAAAGGTACTTTAAGTCAAAAATATGCAAAATGTTCTTCTCCCTGGAGTCTTGAGTGTCATTCATCTAACAGAAGAGAGATCATTCTATGAGAGAATCTTACCGAAGGAAAGCAGCTCTGGGGAGCTGCCTCAGCACCACACTGTTTGAGGTAGTCTGCCCAATCAAAGTCCTGCCCAGGGTAACCTAGGTAAAAAAAACAAGGCAAAGGGGCTCATTTAGCAGTATGTGACACATTGCAAACTGAGAAGTACAGATCTCTGAAATCTGGGTCACTCCAGTTTGTCAGGTGACTAGGGTTTGGGCTTCACCAAGCCGTGTCAGACCAGCCCACAGCAGGATTCTCATCACATACTGCAGGTATCCTCCTTATTTTCATTGCACTTTTTGTACCTCACCCAAGGAAAGCTAAGAGATAAGCACCCTGTGGTCTTCACTCCTCTGATGTCAAGAGCAGCTAAACCAAAACGTTCAAAATTCTGTGGTGGTGAAGAAGGGCACCTGATTATACAATACTACTGACATTTCCATTTGGAGAAAATTAATAAATATTTCAGGTAGCTGAGGATCACTTCCCCTATTCCCTTATGTCCTGAAGCAACACCTTAGTAACCAGCTGTATCTTGCCTCATAGGTGCTTGTTAAAAAGCATACTTCATTATCTTCTAAGAATTCTATACAATGTTGGACAGCAATGTTCCACTCTGACCAGAAGCAAAAACACAATGTAAAAGATAGAGGCTTCTGATATCATGTTAATTATTGCTGGAACCAACACATTCATTCAAGTGTTCAGGTTTTTATGTATGACTGGTCCCCCCAGCCACTGTCATCTTCTCAAATGCAGGCATGCACCCAGGAAATTTCAGTTTCACCAACTCAAAGCTCCTGTTTCTCAGAATTTGATCATGTTCTTTGCTTGTGCTGTAACATGCAATTGTTTCTCAAAAGTCTTGTTCCAAAGATAGTGCTCTGGGGACTGCCAACCTGTTTCCTTCAAAGAGGAGCAAGCACAGACGTACCTGGTGGGGGGCTGAGATGCAGGCCATTCTTCAGGCTCCACTGCACAGGGAAAATGCCAGCACTGTTGACATGACAAATGTAAGACTGCCTGGTTGTACGGTCCGGTCTCAAGTCATCAATTTCTATCATGAAGTACCTTTCATTGTACACCTGTAGTCAGCCAACAGAGAACCACATAGTCTTCTAAGTAGCAGACCTTGACCTACTGCTCCCTCTCCCTCATTTTGCCAACTTCTCTAAAGAGCCACACTGTCTGATGGAAACCCTTTACATGGAAATACTGTGAGACTTTGAAAAAACTCAAGCACATATCTAAAGAGAATTTATGAGATCCACAAATGCCAAGACTCCTCTACATTACCTGGAAATTTAACCAATATAAAGACTAATAATAAAAGGTAATATATGAGCACTCTGAAAGTAAGTTAATCCAGTGCTATATTATTTTTTTTAATGAAAAATGCAGAGAAATGAGTTTGTGGCCTTACTGCCACCCTCTAATAACAAACTACTTCTTTCAATGAGGCTCAACTATGTCCCAGGATGGACTGTCACAAGCAAAACCACTATGCACTTGAAGTAAGTAGGTGCAGGAGAAGAAAATAATTTTGCTTTCCTTGGAACTGCTTGCACCTTTTAGTAGTAAGTGAGCATCTATATGCTAGGGTTTAAAAGACAGAGGCTACCAAAAAGCAAAATATGATTACTATACTGAGAGGCTATCTGTCCTAAAGGAAAAGCAACAGCCTGTGGAAAAGAGACACGAAGAAAAGGAGTGCATTTTGCAAAGCATGTCCTGGTTTTATGCTGTACAGCAACATTTTAGTTTACTACATCAAAGCAGGTCTCTTTAGAACCTTTCACCTGCTTATTAACACAGGGCAACACAAGTGGCTAAAAATCTGATCATATTGAGTAATTTTAATCTCAACTTTTAAACACATGTGTGGGCCCTTGTTTGAAATGAGGCCACCTAACTGCCCAAGATTTTACACAGTAACAGTGGAACTTCTGCAAAATCAAAGCCTCAGCATCTACCTTTAGCTGCATAGTCAGATGATGAGGGACTGTATCTTATCTTTAAAACCTAGGTTTGACAATTTTAGCCATTTGATCTTTTGAGCTTGTATCTTTATGGAACTTCTCCCCTCTGCTCCAATCCAATGGCTTAACCATTAGCAGTTAAGACTGTTTTTTAACATCTATTCCCTGAGGGAGACATGCAAAATGCTTCATTTGTAAACTAGTTCAACATTTTAAGAAAACCAGTTAATGAGAGTTTCCTGAGCATTTAAGAATAGAAGTACCAATAAAATTGAATCTTAGGAGTTAAAGAACCATGGTACCTTGAGAACTGTAGCTGGAGAGATTACAAAAGGAGCCAGTGGGTCCACAGCTTCTAACTTCATGCCTTCAGAGAATGAATGCACTCCAATCACAGGTTTATCCTGAGAAACGATGTATCTGCGTGATTACCTGCCCTTCTCCACCAAAAAAAGATGTACCTAACACAGTTCTCACATGATCAGAGACATTGTAGCAACCCTGCACTTCTCTGGAAGGACAGTAATGCACAAGACCAGCTGCTGAACAACTGGAGATGCCATTATAAAGAATCAAGACTAGGGATTTTTCCCAGTATGTCAACTCCTGGCTCACATACTCGTGATGGGTGCATTACCTAACTTAATAACAATTTTATACTACTAAAATAATTTTCTATTATTCTTACTTTTTTTTAAACAAGAGGGAGAAAGGAACAACTGAAAAAAAACCTCACAACCCCCCAAACAGAACAGGTAAAGAATTTTGGGTAACAGTGACTGCCTTCCCTGAACTGTTTCCTAGGAACCTAGCATTTTCATGGCATCATTCACAGCAAGAAACTGCATGTATTGTGTCCTTACTTTAAAGAGATCTGTAGGAATTGATGACTCCTCTTCCTCCTCTTTCACCTTCTTCAGAATCTCTTGCCAATCTGCTTCACTTTTTAGGGACCTAATGGCTTCAGAAAAAAAAAGAAAAAAAAAAAGGAAGCAGTGAACAAAGTCATCTTCTACCTTCTTTCTTTTTCTTCAGAATACATCAACAAAGCCAAAAGTTGGATTTGTTCTCTCCTGCTCATGCCAGTGCAAATATCTTCCTTCTTAAAAACCTGCTGTTTCCTTTGGATGCGTTACGAAAAGGGGCTGAAGTCAAGCAACACTACCATTCATATGCTGCCCAGGCTAGTTGTTCAGAGAAAAGAGACCATATGAACACCAAGGACAACTTCCAGGGAAATACATGACCAGAAAACAAATCCCTAGCTGTCTAACACTAACTTATTTTACACTTAAGTAAGCAGAAAATTCAAGAAATGTTCCACAAGTCTGTCCTGGCCACCTGTTACTCTTTCAGCATCTGTAATTGCAGATCACATCTCTTGCTGATGGGAGAGGAACTACTTGTACCAGTACCATCAAGCACAAAGGATCCCTGTGAGTATATCAAAGCTTTTATGTGACATGAAAAGGAAACAAATCCAGCAGCTAATATTTTTAAAGGCCATTATTCACTTAAATAGCACTGCAGAATCCATCCATCCAGTTTCTATCAGCGATTTGGTGTCCCTCTGTTCACAACCTTGCTTTCAATGGAGATTATTCCAGCCCTAGGAAAGGCAGTATGCTCAGTCACTTCAAGAGAAATTGGTTTGGTTTCCTCAGCATGATTTCCTCTTGTCATAAAAGTTAACTATAAAAAACCCCAACCAATTCACAACAAGAACAAGTGCTCCAAGCAACCTAAACTTCCCAAGCTAATAGAGTGTGACAGAACTTTAGACACAGACCTGCCCTGGCAGAAAGGCTTTAGAGTCAATGCTCAGCATCTTCCAGTTTTACCAAGATTTCCCCTAACCAGCAAACAAGTTACATCACTGCTTGGTTCATAACCAATCCCTTTGTGTTTAAGCTATTTTATATCCCACCTCCTTGATAACCTCACCCTGACATGCACTTATCTGGAAATTATGATCATCTGTCCTGCCCTCTCCCTCTGCTTCCATGCACTCATTCCCTGGGCACTCATTCTAAAGTTTTTTTTCACATTCAAATAACACCTTTCTAGACAGTGCCTTAATTAGCTTGGACTTGGAGTCACAACTGCAAACGTTCCTGTTGAGCAGTACTTCATAACCAGATGACTTTTCCTCCAGGAGTACAGACCTACCAAAATTAACTGTGAAGGAAATCCCTTCCTCAGTTCCTCCTTTTCCACAAATAGGTAGAAAGTTTTGACTGGCCAAACCATTTAGCACCTTCTGGATGAGTGTGTGTGTGCTAGTTCGAAGCTAGCTAGAATGTATTGGTGAGAAAAACTAGATTACAGGCTGTGAAAGGAAAACAAGGGTGATGTCTACTTCACTCATAGGCTTGCTGAGAGGTATAAGAACAAGAATCCAAATGTAGATAAGGGAGTCGTGCTTCTTCTTGGGGCATTGCCTGCACTGCATTTCTCTATGGCCTCTCTGACGTCTCTGTGATTAATCCACTTTGCTTCCTAACCCCCTGGCTGAACCTCCATTCTTCCTTGGGATTGGGGTAAGGTTGAGAGGGGTGGGAGAAGGTGGAAGGGTGGTTGGGAGCCCCTCCTGGGGACCCAGGTTTCTGGGAGGGGTGTTGTGTTCTTCTATTACCTTTTACCTTGTCTATTTCTATATATAACTGTATCTACTGTAAATATCTGCTTGTATATTGAGCTAGGCTGTAAATACAAAGCTTCATTCAAATTTCCAGAGCCAGCTGAGTCTGGTCTGGGTGATTTGCAAAGTGTGTGGGAGCAGGGAACACCCAAACTATCACAGTGTGAAAAGCCCTGTAAGACTATTTAGTGGTGTTGTCACATTTTATTAGCTACAAAGTCTGTCAGATTACACACTGGTTGTGTGACTGCCATGTGCACGTGGAAGGCAGATTTAGAGCTCTAAAGCAGTGGTAATATTCCCTAGCCTTTAATCACCATGTAACAAATATGCATTTTGAAATACCTGAAGGTGGTTGCAGGCTATATCCATGTTGATCTGCCCACCCCACTTGGTGAAGAAAAGGGTCCAGGTAGAATAGCCACTGGTCGAATTTGTCAGAGTCCTCCAGGCCTTCATAGCGCAGCTTAAGTCTGCCACCAACATTCTCTACCACGTTGACTATCCAGGCTTCCAAGGCATCTCGGAGGTTTTGGAGCTCTAGCCGGGAGCCAGGTGCAATAAGATCCAATGGATTTTTCCCTCTGTGAAGCTACAGGAAGAGCACAAATTATTCTGAACAACAAAGCTGAAGTTCTCATTATTATTTTCAGAAGCATTATCACTTACATAGTCACGGTTTGAAGGAAACATGAATAATCTCTTTTTAAAACAGAGTCACCTAGCATGCAAAGATGACTAGACAGAAAACAACAAAGATTAAAATGCTGGCTGTAATAAAGATGTCAACAGCATCAAAAAAAATTGGTTTTGTACTTTAGAATCAGACACTGATAGAAAGAGCAAATATTGTCTGAAGTGGACAAGAAAGGATAAGAATTTGGCTCTTCACTAGCAAAGATGCAAGTAAAACAATAACCTGCCCATTAGAGGAAAAAAAAAAGGCAAAGGAAAGGTGTCTACTGAGAAAAGGCACTACATGAAAGCTGGATAAACATGAAGCACATGACATCACTTACCCCCTCCAGCAAGTTAGCAGGAGCACTGCATGCTCCTTTCAGCACCCGCCGAAGGAATTCCTCCTGGTCAGGTATCTTGTCCTTGATACCTAGATCAATAAAAGAAAGGCTGTGATTATTCCTGCTAGTTAAAGAGTATTCAGTCAACAAGACATTACCACACTCATGCACTGTCTAATTCACAAGAATATGGCACACACTCATCAGTAGCACCTTAAAAGAAGGAAAAACACAAAACCAACACAACAAAAACTTTAAAGGAAATGAAACACACAGTGGAATTTGGTGGGTGATGATTAAGATAACCAAAGCCTCTGCAAAAATATGTCCAGTTCTGAAATTAAGCATACTTCTGGAGTGTACTGTCTGCTTCTGCACATACAGCCAATACCTTCAGGCACTTTGAGAATCTTTTTGTTCTGCTCACACCAGCCGATGGGGTGTAAATCAGCTGTCATGATATCACACCAAAAGTCAGCCTTGCGGTCTTCCCCATAGCCATCGTAGCGTAACAGGAGCAGCTGCCCACAGGTGGTAATGATGGTGGCTACCCAGTAGGTGTTTTGGTCAGACTTGACAGCGACTTCCAGCTTCATACCAGGGGCAAAACCATTCTGCAAACTTGTATCCACCTGAAGAGAAAGATCAGCACATTCAAGCACCTCCCAGAAATAACAGGGAGCAGAGGGAACAATTTAGACATATTTGTTAGCAAAACACTTGAAGCCAAATGCCACCCAGCCTCTTCAGAGACACAACTTCATCACATTATGTGACCCAAATTTGAAGGCACACAGGATCATCATTACTGAAATCTCCCTTGCATTTTATAGTACCTTTTGAACCTTAAACCGTTGCCTTGCAATTCATCTTCCTGCCCTGGCCAGTACCTCACTCATCACTGAAAGGCTTTCCAACTTGCAGCTGGGTTGTCAAGTTGGGTTGAACTAAAGGTCAAACTCAGGAACACAACTTTGACTTTTTCTGTTAAGCTATGTCTTTCAACTTCTTTGAACCAAGAGCCTGTTTGAAGTACATAGGCATGCTTTAGATAATGGTATCGCCATGTCCTCCACCACATGCATTTAAGAAGTCAGGAATCTGCACAAACTGCAGAATAAGGATTTTTCATATCTCTGTCCAAAACCCTGAATCATTTTGGATGCAGCATTGTTATATAAATTGCATGGAACATAACCAGTATGTGATCTTCAGTGAAGTCATGCTTTGACAGCAATAAAGCACCGCACATTCTCTGTCTGGTGTGTGCAGCTAAGGAATCTGACAGCACAGTAAGTTCACACTGCAAGATGCTGAAATGTGAACTTAAAAGAGAAGGCAAAACAGTAAGCTTCTCAGATCCCTAACAGCTCCTAGCTCAGACATTCCTGAAAGAGCAGAAAGATCCTGTTCTCCTCTCACTACAGTGCGCTTCTGACCTATGCTTAAGTTCATGGCCTCAGTCTTAATTACATATCTAACATGCTGATCTTCTGCTCTCAGCTGAATGTAACTAGTCTTTGGTTTCTTAAGTGGTCCCAAGTTCCATTTCCTCTTTGAATCAACTGCAAGAGAGGCCTCCAGCATGATGCAGATGCAGTAGCTATTTTCTGGGTTATTTATTACCAGTTGTGCACTGACAGTTCAGTAACTGCCACAGCTATTATAGTCTCATCAGCCAGCACACACTGGTTTACTAAAAATAAAACAAAGAGAACCACATCAGAAAGCAAAGCATATGCCTCTGTTAACCGTTCACATCCTTTAGCTTAACATCCTTTGCTTAGAGAAACCCCTTCTTAAAACAAAATCAGCAGGACCCAACAAATGCAGGTGTTTCAAAGTACTATTACAGAGGTCATCTCTTCAAAAAGACAGCTGCTTAAGAGAGAATAGTAAAGACTCCATATTCTGATTCCCGAGAGAAAAGCCGTGAGCTCGACACGAAGTCAGAGGGAAATCCGTGCAGCTCGCTGTGCCCGAACTTGCCGCATAGCCTCAGCAACAGACGGAGCTTCCCCTGAAGACAGGTGCGCTTTTCTGACAGTCCTTGATGTTCCCCGGTGGATACAGCAGAGACCAAGAAGTTAGCACCCTCTCCTGGCAGCTGGGCAAGGCGACACTACGAACCAGTTGGAAGTGCGAGCCTGTTCCTTCGGGCTGGCTCCCGGAGCAGAGCGGCTAGCGGGAGATCTGCGGAAGCAACGCGGGTCCTTTCTCGGGAGCAGCGAGTCTGAATGGCGCCTTCCTGCTGCACACGCAGCAACCTCAGGTGGCCAGGAGTGGACAGTGACAACTCTACTCAGGCTGCCCCGACCTCAAACCCTCCTTCCCATGGAGCACAACCCCCTGCTCTGCGCCACGTCACTGGTCAGACCTGGAGGTCCAATTCAGCTCAGATGGAGGGAATGATAAAGAATGGACAGCAAATGCTAAGAGCAAACAATAACACAGAGCTCAGATGATGCTGAACACCAGCTCATTAGGTTAATCTCTTCTCCTAGCTAGGCTGTAGGCAAAACAGTCACTTTCATCTCAATATTGTTTAATTTTTTAAAAGCAACAAATGAAACATTGAAGCATGCTTAATTTGAAAAAGGAGCTTGCATTTTCCAACGTAAGCACAGTACGTTTCACAAGGTACTGTCTTGCTCACAGTAGGAGTACAATTTTGAGCACTAGTACAGGCATACAAAGAAGTCTTCTCTCCTATCAGCAAGTCTAGTTCCTTACTAACACAGGCTGTGGAATCTTGCTTCTCATTATCTCAACCTGACTCCTGCAACCTGGGCTAGGTATTTCTCCTCTACCTTTCATAATGGGAGGCTGGCCACAGTCTCATGACTGATATTTAAAAACTACCAAACAAAATCCTTAAGCTTCCATCTTTCATTTAATTTCTTTATGTTAATTTATTTATACGTGCCCACCTGCTTGTGCCAATATTATTCTTCAGCTTAGTTTTTTCCACTTTATTTTTCAAAAGAGCTCCCTTGTAGCTCTTCTGATAGTTATTCATAAAATTATGTCATTATTCAAGTCAAGCAACCAGCACCACACAGTCAGCAGCTGGACAGACCACGAGTTGCTAGGGCAGAAACGTCAGTGCATCTTTGCTCTCCACTGAAAAGCCCTCATGTGATGTATCTCAGAATCACACTAGCTCTTGGGGGGCGAGTCTGTTACATAGACATGCTGGCACTATCCTCTGGGAGGCACCAAGGTGCTCCTCCTCTACCTTTTCCAAACCATTGCCTTCTCAGGGACAGCAGAAATTCTCAGCATGTGACCTTGCACTATTGAATCTCTATTAGCAGCAAGATCTAGGTGATGCAACGCTGCTGTAAATATGCTTCTCTCTCTGTCAATTCAGTGTCAGCATTAACTTTCCAAATGCTTGTGCCAAGCTTATTACAGAGAACAATGAAACTGGCCTCCAGACAAGCTATAAGAGGCCTCTGCTAGCAAACGCCTGGCAGGTCCCTCTTCTGAACATGCAGGCATCTCTCACCATACTCCTTCATGACCCTTGGGCGCTCCTGGCACGCTGATCCCCAGGCCAGGTCCCTGTGCCAGGGCACGGAGCACGGCCAGCCAAGCTTTCCAAGTGTTCACACCAAAGCACTCTCCAGAACATCACTGGCACCAGCATAACCGCACCATGTTCTACACACAGAGGGAATAATGGCAATAAAAAGGTGGATCTTTTCTTTATAAACCTAATTGTGTTTTTATGGAGCATGGCACAGCAACTAGACCTCAGTTTGGCAGCTGAGTTGGCAGAGAGTGTAATGCAGGAGTAGCAAAGTCATTCAAACCGTGTCTCCTGACGATTAACAAAATGTACCTGCCATGTCAGTTCAGCTGTCCACCACTGTAAAACTGGCACTGCACAGAATGACAGGGCTTGGAAGGGACCTATGGAGATCATCTAGCCCAACTTTCCCCCACCACAGTAGGTTCACCTACAGCAGGTTGCACAGGATGGCATCCAGGCAAGTTTTGAATGACTCCGGAGATGGAGACTCCACTACCTCTCTGGGCAGCCTGTTCCAGTAGTCTGGAACCCTCAAAGTAAGCTGCAGTTCATTTGTATAAAGTCTAAGCTAAGACAGCAAGTTTCTTTAATAGAGATCATGTAAGGTAAACCACACCAAAGGAGCAGACTGCTCCTTCCATTACTGCAAAATTGCATTACTACAGTTCCACACTGCTCCCCCAGTGTGGGCTGAATGTACAAGCTTACGCAGTGGTGGTGTCCTTGCTGGAGCCTTTGCACACTAAAGAAAGCAAGCACAGGCCTCTCCTCTCAGGAAATGAGATCTCTGGTTTTTGAACAAAAACCTTGCAGTTGCATCCCAGTATATGGAAAAACCTCAGTTTGTTTTCCTGGTGCTTTAAGTCTCCTGTACTGAATATGGTGATATTGGACACAAAAACCTGGACACCACCAAGCAGTGTGCCATGCACAAGTCACTAACACCCAGTCTTTGAAAAACTACTAAATAGTAACTTTATTTAATAGAGTTGGATAAGGATAGAGGCTGGAAGACTGGAAGGCATTTTAGTTGTTGGAAGAGATGCGAGAGGTTTGGAACCCAACTTATAAACCTCACTTTCACTGATGACCCAGTACAAGAAGGCAGACTTCACATTTATATCTAACCCAATGTGACAATGCACTCCAAGACTTTGCCAAAAAAACTTTAATTAAGGATATTCAAAGAAAATTACAAAGGCTTATCAAGACTTCATCCTATCCACTAAGTCTGTGATCAAAAATTAATCCTAATCAATTTTCTAACTACTAGAGTCAAGTGCTGTTATTTTTATCTTGGCTTCCTTAAAAGCCACCATTAAAACCTTTTTACGAGAGCACATTTTAATTCTGCTGTTGAAGAACCACGCCACCAGCTTTTGAAAGCTACTCTTTCATAACAGCTGTCTAGTAGCAATCATCAAAACATGAAGGAGACTGCCCAGTCTGGGTTTAGTGAGAAAAATCAACCCTATTTTCTGGTACAGAAAAGACTAGAAGATCCACCTCTTTCAGCACCTGTGGATGGGATTACTCCATGCTATACAGGCAGAGGAACATGAAAAACGATAATGAAAAGATCAATTTCTCCATTTTTCTTTACTCTAAGAAACATGGTTCTAGATAAGTTTTCCAGATTGGAGACAACACATTGATTAAAAAAAACCCCAAACAATTAATTATTCAGCATATCAATAAAACAATGTAGATGGTTGATAAACAAGCAGCCCCTTACTCACATGTTTAAAAGATCCATGGGGGGCTGCAGTTGCTCCGGTGTCTTCTAGATACTCATCCCAGTTGAATTCCATTTCTTCTGTACTGGAACCAGCATCTGGAAGATGAGCCAAAGGCATATTTAGCAACCTGTTGGCTTAAGTCTTAGAACTTAAGAATGACAGCAAAACTTTCTTCAGTCTCAAATGAGTGAGTACACAAGCACATAGTCAATACTTCAACAGAGAGACAACACTATTTAGGCTTTCTCTGTATGCAAAAGGTACTTTAAGATTGATCTGAAAACCAGTGAGAATCCTGAGCAGCATGGTTAAGCACAAGTTGTGTACAATTCATGAGAGGAGATCATAGACAGAAGAGTTCTATATTTATAACAACATATATAAGAAATTCCAAACTCCAGGCACACCAGACAGTCAGGGTACTACACTAAAAACAACCCAAGAAATGGCAATACCAGTAGTAAATTTGAAAAGGAGGACAAAAAAAGCCACACACACACACAAAAAGTAAAAAGTGAAACATGACTCATCTCTTCTTTTATATTAAGTGGCATTTACTTAGATGTTATAAAACACTAAAGGCATGGAGAAGGATTCAGAGTAGTTCAAATGAAAATAGCCCAGGATACAACTGAACTCATGAATGCTCGAATTAGTCACTGAGAAAAAAACCAAGAAAAACCCCAGCTCATAAAGTTAACAGCTTCTCCAGCCCAAGAAAACCTTATTTTTAGATGCATTTAAACCAAAAATGTGCTAACCACACTCAAGTCACAGTTCAAAACTCAGGCTGTAGTGGGCCACACTACCGATCAGTCAGATTTTCTGCTGTCATTCTCAAATTTGTTCCCTAGCCTCTGTCTCTGCTTCAGCTCTTGGTTCACTTCCTCACTCCCCTCCCATTCTCATTTTGTTCCAGCATGTAACCCACTCTGCTGCAAAGACACCACAGGTTGGATTTCAGGTCTCCTGTTTAGTTTGGCACAGCTGCATTACCTTTTCTCTCTGTGAGCACATCTGGGATGACCAGGGGAGTCCCACCTCACAGAAGAGGCATTTTTAACCTCAGCACACAAACTGTTAACTTCAGGTTCAGCAGCAAAATGGGATAGCAGTGACATGACACAAAAGTAACGCTTTTCATTTCCACTTTTAGACCAATCCTACCATCAGCACCATAGCTGTCTATGAATGAACAGGAGAGATTTCCACCTCTCAGTAGCAGGAAACCCAACACCTTGTTTATATTTGAAAACAGGGAAATGTCTGTGTATGACACACATGGGGAGAGCACAGCAAAGGTTACAGGACACTGACATTTCCTACACACTCAGCCTTTCTCAGAATGGGTGTTAATTGATCTTTCAGGGAGTAGCAGCTTGAGTAGAAAACACTGCATGTCCAACAAAATGAAATATCACAACACGCCCTTATGAGACCTCCAAGATCATCCAGTCCAACCTATCACCCAGACCTATCCAGTCATCTAGACCATGGCACTAAGTGCCTCAGCCAGGCTTTTCTTGAACACCTCCAGGGATGGTGACCCCACCACCTCCCTGGGCAGCCCATTCCAATGGGAAATCACTCTCTCTGGCAACAACTTCCTCCTAACATCCAGCCTATACTGCCCCCAGCACAACTTGAGACTGTGTCCCCTTGTTCTATTGCCGGTTCCCTGGGAGCAGAGACCAACCCCCACCTGGCTACAACCTCCCTTCAGGTAGTTGTAGATAGCAATGAGGTCACCCCTGAGCCTCTTTGACCAGAAGTCTGAGCTACTTTAAATCACCTAAAAATCTTACCAGTCCTGAGTGTAAAGTAGGTTCATTTATCTTCCAACCACTTGTTAAACTCATCTTCAACTTTCTGCTGTAATTCTAGGATTTTCCCCCCCACACATTTAAAAATGCATAGTTAGCTTTTGCTTACAGAGTACAGTATCTGTTTTGAAGGCAGCTCTTGCCTCTCCCAAACCCAACTGCATTTTGCTGTTTTTAAACACCCACAGCTGGCCTTTGGTAAGCCTCAGAGCTCAAAAAATCCAGAGCTTGAGTATCACCACCACTTTTAAGAGATAATGTTTGACTTACCTAAAAGAAAACCCAGAGTAAAGGGGTTAAGAGACAGATCAAAGCTGATTTAAATTAGGGTGGAGCTGGCAGTTTGTATTGCAAGTCATTCTAAGAAAAATAGAATTTCATTGCAAAACGTTGTCAAAACAGATTAAAATTTCTGGATTTACTTTTTTTTTTACTTAAAAGTGCTTAAGTTTACAGCTGCAGGACCAAAGTGGGAAGAAACAGGTCGAAACCAATGTCTATGGTCGCTCAAAGCTGAGGCAAACATTCGTTCTTCTGCGTTTCCCTCTGTAAAGCATCCAGCAGCTCAACAGCGGCAACAGCTCCACTTTTATCTAACTCCAAAAAGCACTTTGTATGTAAAAAGCTCTGCCTGCAATATCTAAGGCATTCCTGTTTGAAGAGAAACAAAGCAACATGACTGCCCTCTGTTTTTTAACAAGTTTGAAAGCCAAGTAGCCCGACCTGGGAATTCTACACGGACCTCGAGGCTTTCCAGCCGCAAGCTCTTTACCAAGCTGCTTGCAGCACTGAGTCTTCAATAATGTGCTATCATCAGATAACTGTCTGAGGGGCAGTTAAGCTCCTTAAATGAGGCACAGGTCACTTAACACACTGAAAGGGTCAATTAGTAACTTATATTGCCACTTAATTGCTACAAGGAGCTCCTAAGAAAGCCAGTCTGCATGCTGCTCCAGCTACCCTTTTGCCTCTAACTACAGCTAAACCCCATTCCCAACTGGATCAGAGTTATCCCAAGTCCTTTGTCACTCCATTCAGCCATGGCCTTTGCAGGCTATGTGTTTTCATGCCCAAAAGAGATGCTGCCTTTCAGGACTGTGCTGCCGTGAGATGGACTCAGAACGCTTTGTACTGTACAGTGCCCAAATATGACCAGCACACCCAGAAGCTCTCTTGCAAATCACTTCTCTTACAAGAACAAAAAAAAAGAAATAAAAAAAAAAAAAGAAAAAGAAATCACAAATTCCTGTCCAACACTCATGGCAAATTTCATACTCTTCCTGCTTTATTTTGGCAAGTTTCATCGGGTCAGAAGAATCTTCCCCAGCTTTTAAAAGTGCACCTAGAACTTTTGCTGTTCTTCTCATTCCAGCTCCTATTTCCAAGGCTTTACAATTAAGTAAGACTAGGCAACGAGCCCCACACTTCAACCCCTGGGCAGGCAGCACTGGGGAATTCAGGTGCTCTCCCTCCCTTGGAGGCTGACACAGCTGAGGACTGTGTTTAGCTACAGGATTGATCACATCTATCTACTGCTGCTCACAGCCCTGCCACAGCATCTCAGGTTATTTAGCACAGCACTTACTGAATCAATGCGGAACATGAAAAGCTCATTGAATAAAGCTCCAAGCAAAAGTGCTGCCTGAGGTTCCATAGTGAGAGCAGTAAATTAGTTTAATTGTGGCATGTGGTAGGACTACATAAACCATGAAAAACCTCAGAATTCAAGTGTCTATTTTTTGACATCTGAGTGCAGAAACACTCCAGGTGTGATGAAGGACCATCTCCCTGCTAAGGCTCAAGCTGGCTGGTAATCTTTGAGAGTCAGAATCCAATCACTTTTCTGGTTTTATTGACAGGACAGCTGCAGCAGAGCAGGTCCTGTTTAAATCAAGCCTTTGATCTAGTCCATTGGTATTTTTTCCAAGACCCTACCGCCCAGCACCAGCCTTGCAGGTCTGCAGATCCAGGGATACACAGAGGACCGGCTTAATTACACTACATTCCTGAGGGGCCATGTGTCTGTATTAACCATCCTGATCAGTCTGAGTTCAAGCTCTTCAATGAAATCTCAGAAATTTATGTCAGAAACTCTCTCTAACTTGCAAATGAATATGACAAATGACAACAAGCAAACCCACATTTAATCCTTTTAATACTAAAGCACAATTTAATAGTCTAATGCTGCATGGGCATACATATATGAATGTTTTCTCTCTCCACATCCATAATTGCTACAATGAATTCAGCATTCTACTACACAGAGATCTATTTTCCTGTGTTAGATATGATGACTGAGACACATGATAGCTCTGTGGCAAACCACAACTTCAGCAAAGGTAGAGAAAGAAACCAGATGCAGTTGTCATCTCTGTGGCCTTGACAAAGAAGTAGTTTTTTGTCAGTAAAGCCAACATTTTATCAAGTAACATGTGAGAAACATCCTACAGAGGTTCCATGAGGAACACCTGTCTACACTAGAGGTGAGAAAATTGCCCATAAGAATGCTAGAAGTTGCCTAAGCAGATATATCACTTCCCATCCATCAGTATTTCTACTGGCACTACTATGAACACTAATTCTTCCTTTCTCAATTTTACCATGAAATATGTTCTGTTGCTCTCTGATACATACAGGAAGAGAAAGAGTGCTAATCTGTACCATTTGGACACAAGAAGGTACTGAAGCATTAAGGAAATAAGCTCTTAAAAATACATGCAATGGAAATAAATCTACACCAGACTGTTCCAATCTTTGGATTGGAGTTAAATTCTCACTGTAAATAATTTTCATGCATCTTTAATGTGATTTAGTTGAAGACTGTCATATTGGACACTGAAGTACATCACACTGAAGTGTGCAAGACCTTCAATTAAGCCTAACCTAAAGGTCTCTCACCCTGAATCTTAGATATATTTCTATCTCATTTTAATAACAGTTAATATTTTCCATCTATACCAGCTGCAAGGCCATGAATAAATAAAGGCAGGTTGGAATTTCAGCAGCTGAAAAAGTCTGTGACAAGAATGAAAGTTGTCTTTTCCCCTCATAGTGCAGGAGTGTATCACAACCAATAACCTTGACAACTGTCTAGGTTCTTGTAGGCAGAAAGCCTGTCTGCAGACACCAGAGACACAGGAGAATCTCCAAAATCTGCTAAAAGTAAGGAAATTAAAAGAATATGAAAGGAATAACCCAGTAGTGGTTGGGACTGGTCTAACTCAAAAGCACTTTGGGAAATATTCCTAGAGGGCACAACAAAACCACTGTGCTTACTTGCACTTACATGGGTGGCACTTGTTGGAAGCTATCTTGGAATTAAGCAAGAAAAGCTCTCCTCAATTGCTGTTTGCTTTTCACAGCCACTCATACTCAAATCAGGCACAAAAAAGGATGCTCAGGAAAATAGCTGTTGAGTACTCTTCAAGGCAGTATCAAACCCTTCCTAGCTATTCCAAAAGCAGAGAGAGGTGTGACCTCTGGACAATCTCTGGTATGTTTTATGGAAGACGGAAAAATGGCAATAAAGGCTTGAGTACAGAGGGACGTGCTGGCAGTCTGTGAACACCCCACTGCAGACCATGTAGACATCTCCTTCCTGTTCTCAGTCTCTCAAAGCCTTTTCTCTGCCTGACACTACATGCCAGAAGTTAGCAGTTTCTGCTAGCAGAGGAAACTGTTGGCATGTGCCTGGAGACATTCTGCATATTTGTGCATGCTGCTTTTAGTTGCTTATCTAAGGGTATAATGTTGGCAACAGCTGGATTGATTGGTTATAATTAATAATCAAAAAGCATACTTCAGCATGATAAAGCAGATGATAGCATTCTGCTAAATGCACTGCTGATTAAAATGAAGTTTAACATTTCCTCAGCACCACTGATAGAAACTAAATCTCCATACAGTAAAGATACAAAACCTACCAACAGCAGAGCTGCTTGCTGGACAAGCACCAAACAAAGTAGCACTCAGATAAAATGCTAATCAAATCGTTTACATTGGTAACTCCAAATTAGAATTTATTTTATATGAATTGTACCAACACTATAGGTTGGGACCTCTTCAAAGAGAAGGAACAAACCACGATAGGCAAGTCAGAAAAATGGACTGTCGCTAACCCTTTAAGAGTATACAATCCCCAGAGTATGCTCAGCCACCCCAGATCAGCACTCTCCCCAGGCTGGTGTTTCAAGGTGAACCAAAACCTGAGCTAATTTATCATCATATGCCACTCCACAGCAGGTTAGGAGTTGATATCCCAAGCCTATCAAAGCAGGCACACCAAGGCATATCAGAACAACAGGATAGATGACAATAGCAGCAAACAACTTCAGTTACCTGCCTTTTTAAACCAGCAGCACAACCTTGTCAAAATATTAAGATAAACACGAGGACAGAACAAGATAATATTAACCACTCTGACTGACAAATGCCTTATAATAGTAGTACTAAAGCCACTGAGCTTTTCGAGACCCCATGTCATAGTGGTACCGCAAAGCAGAAAGACATAGCTTCTTAAGAGTGCAATTACTAAGGTGAGTCAGATTTTGTTCTCCTTTAAGCCAATGATACACTCTGCTTTTGAAATAGAACAATAACAGACATAAGCCCCAGAGACAGAATCTAAGACACAAGCACTGAGATTTGAGTTTCTCCTTGTACACAGCACTCAGCACCAGACACTTTCACTGTTAAACATTCACTGTGCTCATCTTCATTCCATCTCACTCGACAAGGTTTTTGGGAGTCGTTAGCCAGGGAGCTCAGCCAGACTATTACCTGCATCATACTGCTGTTCTCCATTCATCTCCACAGTAGCCCAGTGGTTATTTCAGGCAGCCAGAAGCAGGGGAATCTGAGCTGTCACGGTTTGGTGGTCATGAGCTGCCTCCTGCCCTTGATTCTGCTGGTAATCAGGACATTCAAGAAGGGATCCTGAAAAAAACCTGAAAGGAACAACTGATAAGAACATCTCCAGTAGATCTTAAGTACTTTAAAGACATGTGTAAAACATTACTCCAGCAACAAGCCAAAAACATTACAGCAAACAAGGGCATCTCACTGCATTTATGTTTAACTACTCCATGCCCCTCATCTGCAGATCAATCTGATCCTAGAAAAACACCCGTATTTTATGTATGTCAATTATAAAGCTGACTTTTGACATCTCTTCAGTCCCCCAATAAATCCATCCTTCTCCAAAGCTTCTTCAACCCTGCACGAGGCTAAAGAAGCACAGAACTAACCAAGTCATGCTTCAGGAACAAGACGAGATAAGAATCTAGCTCCTCTGTTACCTGGACCAATGTGAATGTCTAAAGTCAAAAAGCCAAACTGACACTTGCAAACGAAGAGCACAACAAGGCTTACAAATGTCTGCTCAGGCTATTTTCTAGTATTTTGCCTATTTGCTCTCCACAAGCCTTCAGGCAATTTGCAGATCTGCTTTTGCATGCCTATATGGCAAGTTTAAATATATGTATACATTTAAAACTTCGTAGATCCTTAACAGTTTGGCCAAGGATGACTTCATGACTTTAATAGGCCCACTGATGGAACAAGAGGATGCAGCCTGAAGCTGTGCCAGGTCAGGTTTAGGCTGGAGGTCAGGAAGAAGTCCTTCACAGAAAGAGTGACTGGACATTGGAATGGGCTGCCTGGGGAAGTGCCGGAGTCACCATCCCTGGAGGCATTTAAAAGGAGACTCAGTGAAGCACTCAGTGCCATGGTTGAGTTAATGAGATGTTAGGTGATAGGTTTGACTCCATCATCTCGAAGGTCTTTTCCAACCTGGTGAATTCAGTGACTCTGCGACTTGAAGACACCAGTGAGTCTATTCTACTATGATGTAGGAGATTATTTATTGTCAAAATGTTGCTTGTTATATAACGTGGAAAAATCCAACAGACTACATGTGAAGATCAAGATATTGACTGTATTTCAGTGTCATTTTGTAGTACTTTATACCAGTCTTAAAATTTTCTTTGTTTTTTATGGCAGTTGATTTTACTGTGTATTAGCTGACAAAATACATTTTAAGATACTTGAGGCAGCCATTGGTCATTCTGTATATTTAAAAGATGGTTGGTATTGATACTGACTTCGCCCATGCCAATGGTTCCTCAAGGAGAAGCAGTCTTGCACAACAGCACAGAACTGCTCCTAACTACACTAGGCTGAAATTACAATCCTGTGGTACAAGAAAATGCAAGCAAGTAATAAAACCCCAGCCTGTAACACAGAGTCCTTCCATTCACCAAATATCTTATGCATCACTTTCACCACCAAGGGACAGAGTCCCTCTCTGCTCTACTCATACTCATCTCTGCCAACAGAGCTCCAAATTGTTTGGAAGACAGCACAGCAAGAAAATGCTGCAATCTGCTTTGACAAACCCCACCACCAATACAGAGGCTGTGCAAATGTAGATGGCTGAACTCTTTTTAACATCTTATTCTGTTATTCTAAACCAGAAACTACTGCCCTGCAGAACATCTAAGAATGGTACATGTCAAAAAAAGCCCTGAAACCAGCTGGTTTTCACACCCCTGTTTTACTACACACCTGTGGCATGTGCACATAGACTGTTGTGTAAGCTGAAGGTGTTCCTGCTCCAGCATTCGTCAAAACAAAATAACCCTAAACATTTTGTGGTGAGAATCCACAACTTTCAAACTATTCCTAGGAGCAATTAAATCATGGGCTCATTGTTAATGGTAGAAACCAAGAAAGGACAGGTCTAAAGCAAGCCCACCAGTTCACCGTACTGGCAATACACTGTGATTATTTCTCCTTTAAAAAATCCTCCACTAAAGCAAAGCTGTATAGTAAATAAAAGCTTGGGTTGTGTGTCTCTTAATATCACACTTTGACTGACAATTTTATACAAATCAATGAGATGGGGCATGAGGGGACCCCAGACCCAAGACTATTGCCTTCAAAATTCTTGTAATAAAAATATAATCTTCAAATTCCCTTAGCAATCTTATTGAACATCTGGGAAGCACCTGCTGTCTTTTGAGCAAGACATCAGAAGTAATGCAGAGGTCCAAAAATCTGGGTTTATAAGATAACAGCTAAAATACATGCTTTAAAAAAAGAAAGCTCTACACATTTGAAATGCCTGGTTTGTAAAATCCAGTTTTGGATGCCTGCAGTGTCTATGGAGACCTACCTGATAAGCCTTAAGAGAGGGTTTGTGAGAGGGTGGTTCTTTGTTTGGCTTGGGGTTACAGAAACCAACCTATTTTAAGTGTGGCTGGGTTCTTTTCCTGCTACAGCACAGACAATTGTGTAAGAAGCGTAAGTTGCCTAGCAGATGGAAACACAAAAATCTCACTTCAGAATGAGTGTCAGAAATGAGACATTTTTCCCATCCAATACTGCTTCTCATGGTGCAACCACACTTTCACTTCCGAAGGTGTAAGTGCACTGGACACGCTCTAACTACAAATGACTAAGACGCTACCCAGTTCTTCTCCTCTGAAGAGCACCTTCCATCCCACCACAAGTGTAGCAAGACCGTAGGCAGTTTTAGGCAGGCTGCAGTTGAATTTGTATTGTCAAAGAAGCAGCTTGTGAACTACAACTGCTCTGAAAAATCCTCAAGGAGATGTTTTTTGGTTGTTTTTTTTTTTCCCTTTGAAAATCTATCTCTTTGTTGACGATGGAAGCATTTTGAAGAAGTAGTTCTAGTATAGGGAAGTTCAGGTGAGAGTGTGGCTGCTTCGACCAGCTAGCCTGCCCACTTGCTCAGGAATGTCTCAGCGTGCTCAGAGAAGACAGCAGCTCTGGTAATCCCAGGCACAAGGACTGGCCAAATGCCGGTGGCGGGGACCGGAAGGCGCAGTGTTTACTGCCCCTGCTGATAGCAGTATCTTAGGCTCCCTTCTTCCCATGTAAAGTGAATGACTCATCATTAAACCGGAGAGAAATGAAAAGAGGAAGAATAAATGGAACCCTCCCGCAAACCCAAACCTTCCCAATGTGCTGCAATTCCCTTTTGTGGAGGGTTTCCATGGCTGCATTGTAAAATGCTGTGTAGCAGGCTGCAAATGTCCAGAGCATGTCTTTGAAACATCCAGGCTTGCTAACTGGCAATATGAGACAAGTCAAAGTAAACTCAAGTTGCACTTCAGGTCTAAGTGAGATGCCAAAGCTGTACTGTAGACTGAGCTACAGGTCTTGGCATGATTTTTAGGGAACTGCAGTGTAGAGCAGTGAAAAGCCTGGCTGAAACTTCTCATCACTACACTGGTAGATTCATTCACACACAAAGAAAACAACCAACTTGAACAGAACTACACCAATGGCGCTCAGTGGAGAGTTCTCAAGTACAATCAAAACCACAGCCAACTTAAAAAAAATCATTACACATGAGAACAAAAAGTGTTAAGGTTAGCAAGAAATATCATTAAGAGTTACTATTTATGGTAGCCTAACACCACAAAAATCTACTGCATGGAAGATACTAGTGCTGCCTTATTCATTACAGCTTCAGGAAGGCACCTGGAAGGGAACCAAGCTGACGAATTTTGCAGTTCTTTCTAAACTGCTCCTGTCCTGCTCAAAAAGACTATGCTTAGCATATACCTGCAAGGTCACAAGTTAACTCCCAGCTCAGCTCTGTCTCTAAGATTAAGTCACTGAGGAATCAATCACAGGTACCAATCCCTAACAATCTCCATTGGTTCCTTAAGTGCTGTCAGGACAATGCGGAGCAGAGCACTCAGCCTACCCTTTCTGAAGGCCTTCCTCCTGTAGGCACCATCTGAGATTCCATTTATTCCACGCTTTATTAGGTAATGCTGGAAGATGACGTCACTGGCAACCTGCATGACACTTGGCACTGTGAAGAACTAACCAACGAAATACTTTTTAATCATGAATGAAAATATTTCCTGGTAGTGGCCTTCTGTAAGTCTGTCAGCTGTCAGCCTGCTACGCCAACACAAAGGCAACGCTGTGAAAAGTGCCCAACAAAGCATGTAGCCCAGCAAATCTGAGGATACGCCACTGGCTTCTGATAGTGAAGTCCTGGCAAAGTGCCATCAGAATTTAATTCCAATTAAAACATTTTCAGTTTATGGGAACCAGCTCTCAACTTCTATAACTAAACTAAGTGATGAAAAACTAACTTCATTTTTGGTTGTAACATAATTTAAGATGCCCCTTCCCCCAAAAAAACAACCGACCCCAAACTTCAAAGAGGCTGTTTATTTAAAAGATGCCAAATACTGGCAGCTCCTGGTAAAGCTGATTGATATTCTGCCCAAGTCAAGTTGGGTAGTTATTCAGGATTTCATATGCAGCTCTGGTGTTTTATGTACACAAAAATCGAGTGTACTCATAATTAGCACCCGCCATGGCTGATGCTTACAGTCTGGCACCCCAAAGATCATCTTTTGATAAATCTCAAGGGGAGGGGAATGCAACTGCTGCTGGAACAGAGCTGATTTGGAAACACTTTGGACTCTTCAGTCTCACTTCTGCATTTCAAACCTGCTTTCAGCACATGAAATATTCAGATGTTAGCAACTGGAGGCAGCATTAAAAACTGTTACAGTTCATTAAAGCCAGATGGCTCACTTGAATATGAAAAGAAATCAAACATAAGTTGGATGTTGAATTAAAGTAAATCAGCTGGTGTCTGAAGCTTAATATTATTTTAAAACAAAGGCGCATGAGAGTGGGGGCAGGAGACACCTCTATGGCCTGGGGAAGAAGCTACAGAAAGGATCAAGTTGCAGCAAATTCCTTCTTGTAAAGGCATCCAGCAAAATCGAAATCTTTTGCTCTGCACAGGCTGGCAGAAAACCTGTTGCAGAGGTCTGTCAGAGCAGGGAAGGAGTTCTTCAATGCTGGGAACCTATGACTGCCACTGAATGAGATAAATCTGCTAACCAGGTAGCAGTAGTGGTTATTCTTGGACCATAGCCTGCAGGTGGGAGGAGAGAGGGTAAATGTTCTGGTCCTTCTGTTCACTCCCACACATATCTGTGATTTTCACTTGAAGGAAATACTTAATTATGTGTTCCCTATGAGGGGAGATGGTACACAAACTTCATCTAAAGATTTTTTTCTAACCAATTCTTTAGTGTAGGACTCACAGCTGTAGCACAAACAGTGCTCTGTTTAGTACATCTTCTAATCAGGTCCAGTGTTTGTAGTGGACATTCTTGCTGGCATTTCAGAAAGAAAAACTAATTCAGGATAAAAGCAGCCCTCTGCTACCAAATTCTGTCTGAAAAAAACATTCAGAGTAAACAATGTGAAGTACAAACCAAGTACAGATGAGTGCCCAGCAGCAGAACCCTTTCCCAGTGTACAGCTATAAATAGGAAATAACTGGTCAGTTCCGTGCCTCATCATGCATTTTTACTCTGTGATCCTTGCAGTCAGTATTCCCAAATCATCTTACTAATGATCATGTTCATCATAAAAGCTTCTCTGTAGTTAAGATTTAGAAGTTTTGGGACAAAACTAGCTGGAAGGAGAGACTTCACGAGCAGATGATGCTGCACGAGAACAACAATTTTGGCCAGAGGGCCAAGTCCTGCTGCTGCTGCAGCAGGTGAACTCTGAATGATGCACAGACCTTCACGGGCCTTACTCCTTACACTGCCACACAACTCCAGTTACAACCTGTAGCCAGTTCCAGATGTTGCCCTCTGCTCTTTCATTACTGCAGAAATAAGCAATTTCCACAGCCTGCAAAAGACAACTTCAAGCTTTCTTTAAACCTTTTCCTTGTCTGACACCCCTAGAGTCAATTGTGAGTGTAAGCGTCAGCTGCCCCTTCTGCCACAAAATGAGACAGTGACTCCAGGGGATAAAAGGGGAGAGTTCAAATGAAGATTTGCATTCAACTGGGTACTTGCAGGCCAGGCACTCTGTCAACATATAAGCAGATCTGAGTGAGCCAAAATGCAGTTATGCAGGGTCCTTTACCTTAGCACGTAAGCCAGGTTGAGAATATGAGGCCTTTGTAAAACACATATGCACCCTCTTTAAACACAACAGGACTCCACTCATCCTGATGGGTCTCTGCCAACTCCTCACCGAGAGAACAAAACCAAAAACTGCAAACGATCATCTAGGATAACAAATTAAGTTACAGTGTTTAAAATTCCAGTAGAATTTATTAAACAAAATAAAAAATCTATAGCACAAACAGAACCCAACATAACAAAGTATTTGGGTAGGTGCAAACTTTATTTTAGGTCCACTTACAATGTGCAGTACTTGATTCTTTGTGACTCATTTTTATGAAATGGTACACTGGAGAGCTTTGCATCACAGTAGTTTGGAGCACCCTTACTTAATATTTTCAGCACAAAAAAAATTAAGATACTTGGTAAGCAAATTCCTCAATCAGATCCAAAATCAACACCACTGGAGAAAATTAACTTTCAAGCTACTCAGTGCAAGTTTCCTTCTTTCTTTTGTATCAATGGACTCACAGTACAGAAGGACCCAACCCTTATCAGGGCCAGTACATTTCCTTAAAACAGCTATATCCTTTTGGGAGAAAATGCTGGAGACTGGCTAGACACTGCTGCCAGCTCAGTGGAAGAATACAGCTGATTACCTGCCATAGCAGATCAGCAACCATCTCCATCAAGGCACAACTGCAGATATTTGCCTCCTTGGAAAAAAATCTCACCCTTGAGATGAGGACTGAGAGAGGCAAAAGCAAACAACTATTCCGAACAGCATTCAGTGTAATATCTGTGATGGTAAAGAACTGTTTAAAATTCACAGATCAGCAAATGTCTGCATGATCACTTCTGCTACACTCAGATAAGCCAAGCACCAAAGCCCACAAAGCCTCTCTGCCACAGGAGCATGACAGCCATCATGCTTTACTTGTACTCTGCTGCCCAACTCAAAGATTTTTTTAACTCCATTCACATTGTGCAAGAGCAAGGTGGGCACAAAACCAGTGTCAGCCTCACCTGCCACATGGCCTAAGATTCTCATTTCTCCTGTTTTGTGATTCAACTGCATCTGCACTTCCCTGATTGCCCATTAACCATTCTTCCACACCCACAGCATAGCTCTCAGACAGGGTATTTTAATTATTTTGGGGAGGAACCAAAGTATTATACACATCTACTTTCATACCTTTCCCTCCTGTCCCATCACTCTGTGACTCTCCCTGATGGGGAGGTCCTTCTCCTTCAAGAAAGGGTCTCCAGAGTCCCATACGTAACACAAGCTCCAGCTTTTATGAGCCATTTAGAGTCAAAATAGGGTTTAAGACCTGTCTGGTACTTTTGTGTTTTCCTGTTTAGTCATTGACAGTTTGTAGCCTGGATAACATTTAAGATATTTTTTAACTCACAGTTGCATAAACAGATCAAGTGTTTCACACACATATGCCTTCCCAGTACCCACAAACAAAAGACAAAGTGGAAGATTTCTCACAACCTCCAATTTATGCTGCAATTCCATTTTTCCCAGTCATTTTAATTGCTATTCTGTGACGAGCAAAAAATCAATTTCAGTTGCTTCTGCAAGAAAGGAAACTATCTCCACAGAGGGCTTGGCTCAGCGCTGTTAGCACACTCCAAATCTTTCCAAGACAGCCCTGCAAGGCTCAGAAAGTAGACGACAGACAGGCAAAATAAAGTTTGATGCTTCTATAAAAAAGTAATAAAAATACTACAGATTTCATTAAAATCACAGCTGCCAAAGGAATTACCCTGTCCAACACACAGAACAGAAACCCTTGGCTGACTTGCAGTTCTTTCAACCGTTATTTTTACACACACACAAGGACCAGTGGGTCTGTAAACAGAAGCTTATTTGCCTGTTTCTGTAAGAATTTAGCAAAGACAAACAGATCACTGAATTATCCCCTACTGTGTATGACCACTGACATTTTCTTCAGGCCATCTTGATAGCATATTGGGTGCTTCAAAACAAAAGTAAAACCTTCCTCTATTATTCTTAAACTAAAAAAAAGTAATAAAAAAATAAGAGGAGCAGGAGCAGGTATGTTGCCACATTTCATTTTCTGCAGTTGCTAGCTGTAACCAAAATCTAGTCTGAATTTACCACCACCTGCTGTCAGCCCTCTAAGGTACCTCTTATGGTCAGACTGCATAATTTTGTTGCTTTGTAACAGGCCACTGTCCTGGTGACCAACTCTTCTTCAGCAGCCCTGACTGCAGACCTGGCCTTACACAGTCATATTCTGCCCAAGGACCACAGTAGTAACCAACACTCAACTATCCTTCATGAGAAATTATTCCACAAACAATCACAATTTCTGAAGTTACAATCACTCTAATCTCTCTCTCTACTGAGTTTCTACTCTTATTTAGGCTCTGTTCTTGAAAGCACAAAAATTGTGGTTGTCCTAACAGTTGACTCCTGCTCCTTGCAAGGGAAGCTGCCCTGAAGATGTGGCATAGGATTCCTGCGATCTTATCTGAATACTTTCCGTATCTTCTCTGAGGACAAATCCCATTGAACATGAAGATTATATATGTATATAAATGCAACAGGAACTATGATCACCAGTTTGATGAATTAACATTCACTATTATTAAAATGTCTATTATTTACTATTATTAAAATTTCTCTGTCACACCTTTATGGCCACCTCTGCTCACAACAGTTCCACTCTACCATTTCCCTACTACTTCAATTAAATGTTTTAGCAGAACTCCAAGTTATTCATCCCTCCCATTCCAACAGTGACACTGAGACTCCTCAAGAGAACTGGATTTAAAGACCACACCACAAGAACTTGGCAGAAAAGACAGACGTGGGCAAGGGTATAAACGCAACCATCAATAGCAACCCTGCCTTACACAAAGTCACATAGGTCTGGAACATGCTCCACACCCTCCAAATCAAAGTAACCACAGGACTGGAAGCACCTGTGCAGGGAAGGCCTGCCTGCACCACTGTGCTCCCTTGCAATAATCATACAGGTGTATTTCAAGGGTTTATTGAAAGCAAATCCTGCTTCCGACAATTTTCCCAATGCCCACCAGCGAAGCGGGCAGAACACCGGCACACACACACGGCTCTGCTCGCACTCACCCAGCGGAGCCTGAAGTCATTTGCAGACTGAAGTCATCACTGCTTCATTCACAGACACCTTCGGGACTCAGACAACAGTCGGTACAAGGCGCTTCCAGAGCAGCACCACGGTCACACTCCTTGCGCCCCAAGCAGCGCCCTCGCCCTGCCCGCAGCCAAGCAGCCGCATCTGCGGCAGCCCAGCCTGCGCGGCACATGGGGTGGCTGGGTCAGCACGGCCAGCCGCAGGACACACAGCCAGCCACTCACCTCAGGTTAAACACAGCAACTTGCTGGCCTTACACAAACAAACACCTCACAGCAGGTTCAAGGTTACAGCCTGGCAATCCTTTCTGTCTCGAGAAGTGGAAATGTTGCTGTGAAAATGTATTAGCATTAAAATATTTACCAGAGAAAAGGTCAATCTCTTCTATCACTAAATGGGACCAATGCTCGGATCTGTAAGTCAACCTTTCGTTACAGCTACTTGTGCATCACAGAAAAAACAACAATCTACAGGACACAATTCTGCTTTCATTTAGGTTATGACAATTCCTGCCAGTTTTCCAATCCCAACCCTTGTCTGAACTCCAGTTGCTTCCAAGATTTGACCTTCCGCCCAGCCATACCTGGTTACACACACAACACACCTCAATATGGAAAGCCTGGTTAATAAATGTTGAAATTGTCAAGTTCAGCCCAACAAATTACATGATCTGTCTTTACAACCTGTGCTGTGCTACTCACCTGGTAAAGCAATTTCCATGAGACTATACATTAAGTCCTGCTGAGAATGTAAAAGTCCCTCTTCCATTCCCAGCTCATTCAGATGCCATCAGACAGTCAGAGCATTCATTTCACAGCAGAACAATATCTACCATGGTGTCCCAAAAAGTTCCTTCACATTCATAACTGGTTGCAAATAGAAAAAGCTATTAAGAACTCAGATTCTTTAAAATTCAGGTAGTGGAAGTTTTGCCAAGTCATTCAAGTTTGGTTTTGTTTTTGAAACACACACCTCCCAGCATTATTCTGCTTTCTCTATCTGCTTTCTACAGCGCACAGACTAGAAGGATATTGCAGGTTATCAGCCCAAAGAAGAAAACCAGGCAGAACAAAAGTGCTCTTTCATGTCGACTTTTTATTACATATCCTACAGCATGAATACAATTACCTAAAGTTGTAAGTTGGATAAGCAGATGAAGGAAGAATGTTAAGTTCCTGCTGGTCCCAAGGTCCAGACAAGAGCTCGACAGCTTCTTATCCTCTTATAAAGACAGGCAGCAGGAATGAGTAAATAATCTGCCAGTAATGCGTAGTGTAACTCACGGTGAGATAAAATAGAGTACTCAAATGGAAAGAAAACGACTCCTACTTCCACTTCTGAAACCCCAGCACATTGAAGTATGGAGCCCCGTGACAGAATGGCCTGATACCAATGACTGCCCCACAGAAAGTGAAACACCAGAGTCAAACTGCCAGAAGCAATGCAACAACCCTCAGATTAAGGGACCCTTTAAAGTTAGTTTGAGCAGCCTTCAGGTGAAAGGTGCACCACCACAAACAGCTCAATAAAGTATCTCGTTTCTCAGCTTCCCAGCAGTAACTAATCACATCAGTAAGTACAGTACCCTGGTTTAGACTCTTTAAGTGAAATGAGTAAACTTTTTGTCAGAGTCACCACTGATCTCATTCTCCTGGCTTGAAATAAAAAGAGCACAGAACTTGCTTGAACTGTGTCACAGAGACAACTCTGAGCCAATGCCAGATTTGAGATGCGCAGTACAGAGTTCTAGTGAGTAACCTGTGGAGAGCTAGGGGTGGCAAAGCAGACTGCATAAGCACTTAACAACTATTAGATCCAGAAAAAAAAAAAAAAGAAAAAAGAAAACCACACCCATGCCATAGTCTCAAGAAAAGCATTGCCGCTGCTAAGTGGCAGAAGACAAAACACCAATGGATGAACATAATTAAGGACACAGTATCAGCTATTCACTATGCAAGGGAAAAGTGTTTTAAGCCAAAAAGTACATTCATGGCACATGTATTTTAAGCAATTATCAAAGATTCATCTGTAAGTGCCCCAAACACGAAAATTACTGGAGAAATCTGCAAAAATTCCTGTTAGAACACCAGATTTGGAGACTGATTTCAATGCATGAAGTATGCCAGTGCTGCAGAAAAGGTATGAAGGTCAGTGTATGTAATGAGGTTAGAATAAATAGCTCCCTAATACTGCTATGAAGCTCAGTGTATTCCAACAAGTCATCTCTGTCAACTTACATTCACTGCCTATGCTATAGCAAAGTCTCTGATAAAACTCTGAGTGGGACACTCAACTTGGCTCAGCACTCCTCGTGTAAATGTTAAAAAACCCTGCATTATCTTCCAAGAAAGTTCTTTAAATTCAACTACTATTCCAGAGAGCCATCTAATGGATGTCACCACTGTAGACAGTACAACAATTAAAGCAGATGATGTGGAGGGGGAAGGAAGGTACTTTGCAAATACGATGCTTTAATAAAACCAATCATGCTTTTAATGTATCAAAGCATACTCCTACTTGTTATCTTCATCATGCCATTGACATAGTACACGATACAGAAAAAGGTAATATTATTGCCCCTTTTCTCAGAAGGGCTCCTACACAAGCTATGTGCAGAAAGAGTAACACCCTCGAATGCCAACAGAACCATGAGACAAACTCAGGCACAGCCAGCCAGTGAGGGCTCACATCAGCTCCAGGCATCTGAAATCCACAATAAAGCCATTTAACATAAAGGCCATTTATTCCCAACAAGGACACTCTCCATCTCACCACTAAAGAAGTTTAAAAGTGAGGTCCTACATCTATTTACATCTTCTTATGTATATCACTTTCCTGCAGATTAGGCATGAACAACAACACATCTCCAACTCAACTGGTGCTCTTTCATTTGTGAAACTGTATCCAGTCTCCTAGATCCAGGTTTTAAAATAGCCTTGCTGGTCTAGCAAGGTTCCTATTTTTAAAATACAGGCATTGATACTAGGAGACAACAAAGGGAGTGGCATTTCATTCATACTTCTTCACAGATACGGGGTGTCAGGTTTTCTTCCCTTGTTAAGTCAATGGCAGGCTAGAATGGAAAATTAAGATGTAAAATAGCTGGTAGTTTTGTTATAATTTCACTTAAATATTTCAACTTTAAAAACAAACAAACCAAAAAAAGAATCCTTGGTTTTATGCATGCAGTGATATCTGAAGACACAGACAGTCTACACAGACTGATGGAGCCATGAATCAAAAGGCTGTCCAACAGAACACTCATTTTAACAAGCAGTGGCACTAAAAATCGCCCTATAATACCAAATAAAAGCTGCAGAAGCAAACAGGCCAGGGTTTTTAATCACAAGTATTCAGCACAACACATTTAGCTGAATAAAAACAGACTTGGAACTCATGTATTTCCTTACGAGGAAATGAACTTACTCCTGAGTAGCCAGCACAGATCACAGGACAGGGAAATAAAGTGGGGAAAGCCTGTGGTTGTTGAAGTTGTCTTTGGCAAGGGTAACAGAGTATCACTTTGCTTAGCAAGGACTCTCTGCTACCTGCTACCAAGAAGCAAGCCTCAGCCTACCAAACAAATTCAAGGGCTGGAGTTAATACATTTGAAGAACAGAAGGAAGATTTTTAAAAGCGACAGCCACAGTCAAGACTCATTTTACATACCCTACAAAGCCAGCTCATCATCCAGACCATCACTGCTCAGGCTTTCCTTTCAGAAATGCTAATAAGCAGCTTTTAAATTTCAGATGAGACACTCTCACTTCAGACAGTAAACGAGACTACAAACTTCCACGAGTCTAGGCCCATTGTGCCATTTTCTCCACAAACCACATTTCAGAGTGCAGCATCACTTTCAGGACTTCTGTGCCTCAGGTTTTTATTTTCATAGCTTCATCTGAGTGTTTCATTACCATGAAAGGCAACGTCTCATTACCACAGAAGTACTGGAACGCTACCAAGCAGCACTGCAGAGGGCAGGTGCTGGCACTATCACAGCAAATGCACATCCCTCTCCTCACCCGCTCCTTGGAGCCAGCAGCATGCACATACACTCTGCTCTGCAGCGCAGGTCAGGCTCTGAGCTAGGGTGCACCTTCACTCCTCCTTCCAGCCACTGCTGCTCCTCCCTGGGCTCAGTAAAGTACGTGCTGCCTCATGTGCAGCATCACTGATTTCATGATGGTACCAAACAAGGAGAAAAAGCATCAGCAGTATGGGGTGGAGCAGACATTGGTAGCAGTTGAACGTGGAAGGTATCATCTACTCCTGCTCACTGTTCACAGCAGGGAGAGCTCACTATGCCCTGCCCTTAGTCAGCTTGGGGCCAAGAAGCAGTAAAGAAAACTTCCTCCTCTTCACAGCTCCTGCAACCTGTGAACAACTCACTCCTCACACAGCCCACTACTGGCACAGTACAGAAACACCAGGAGCACAGACAATTAAATAGCAGGTTTCATTTCTTCCATAAGGACATGTTCTCTTCTCCTTCCTCAGGCAGACCAGATGAAGCAACAATTCAACACATGCCACCTGTATAGCACCCTAATGTTAGACCCTGGTAGGACTACAGTGATTTCCTACTCACAGGCATTCCATAACTGAAAAGTGAAAACATGACTGCAAGCTACTGTCTTAAAACAGAGGGGAAGCCAAATCCACAATTCTCCCAAGCACATGAGATGATAGGGAATGTATCTCAAAGTCTGTGTCCCTTTGCTCAAGTCTCCAAATGTGGATCTAAGAATTTTTAATTCAATTTTTATTAAATATACTCACCTTCCCTCTCAGCTATTTAACTATTGACAACTCAAGTCAGAAATCCCAGACAAGGTAGATTTCAACTTCCAAGAAGGTGCGCAAGAAAAAACAAATCTGTGTGGTGAGGGCAGGTAAACCTGCATCCCATTTTCCACTAACTGTTCAGTAAAAGCCCTCTGCAGTTTGAATTTGGCAGTCAGATCTATACTGTGATACCCAGCCTGCTTCAGAGGTTGCCTGTAGTGGTACTCTTAAACAACTACAGTGCTGTCACTTTGAGATGCATCCTGACCCAAGCTGCTCCTATCTTCCAGTGTCACTGATGAAATGCTACAGTCCCTGAAGAACTAGCAAATCTTTGGTATAATCACCTTGAACTAATCTCATCTAAATTACCTAAAAATGAATTCAACAAGCTTCACCATCCCAGTGCAGGATCTCTCTCCCCCACATGAGAAATGATAAAACTACAGAAGAGGTTATGTGATTTTCTTGCAGGTGCAAGGTGGAAGCAGGATCAGAAGCAGCTCAGCAGTGTGATGTGTGGCTGTACGAGCTGCTGAAATGGTGTATCTGTCAGATACTATTGGTGTTTACGACTGTAGCAGCAAAAATAAGTCTATTTTCCCCAGTGGTGACAAATATGATCTTACTGACACTACTCAAATGCTAACAACAAAGCCAGTGATATTGAATAACTAGACAGAAATACGTGAATTATTTAGCAGACAATGCAGAAGCACCAAAGAAACCAAAGCATGGTCTGCCCAAGTAAAGAACAAGGGCAAAAAAATCCTAACAGCTATTAGTTTTCCATTGAATAGAATAAACAGCTGACTGCAGGATTAAGATAGCAGCCATGGCAGAAAGAAGGGTGCAACTGCACGGCCAAGGACAGCAATGAGCAGCGCTGCCGCTTTTTGAGAGCCAAGCAACTACATGGACTGTGCTAGCAATATGAGACAACATCCAGAGACTTTTTCTCCTTTTGGACAATCTTTCTGAAATACTACATAAAACCCCATGGCACTCTTCAGGGAAGAAGGGGAATGGAAAATGCACATTCAGCTGCTCCTTTTAATAATCCTGTAGAGCAAATCCTGACCAACTGATCACAGCTAACATTTCTTCAAAGGGAACATTTCTTCCTCATTTAACTTACAAAACTCTGTCTCCTGCAAATGACATTTTATTTATAGCAGTGGTATTTGCTGTGTAACTGATTGGGGAAGGCAGTAAATGAGCATCATTGCATATATATGGAAAACAATGATAAAGCAGTCATCAAAAAGCTACAGAAGATTTAAATATTCAAATAAGGCAATCTGCATAACCCCCACCTGAATTTCAATTTTGCAGAACTTTACTTCATAGCTTTGTCCTGTACATGATCTCTGCAACCTATTTCTTTTCCAGAGGGGAATGGCATGTTGCACTTGAAGAAGTGCCCACCAATTCCCAGAGCCATATGAATTTTGATTCTTGGTGTGAAGGTAAAGGAGGCTTTGCTGTAGGAGGAGAGGTTATTTTTCTCAAAGTGTAAGGCTCAAGACAGGAAGGGGAAGGTGAAGACACTGATGAGCCACAGTGAGGTTACAGTGGCAGTGAACTGCATTGAGGCTTCTTGCCTGCTAAGCAAAACAAGATTTTAACTTGCAGCTCTCTAAAATGCAAGCTATCAAAACAGGAAGAAGAAAACAGTGCTGTGGAGGTAAGGGAGAGGAGACATCACAGCCAACCCTTTATACTGGAGTAAGGATCTCCTAAGGGGGAAAAGGACTAACTTGTGGTGGCCCCACAAAGAATGAGCTTGTACAAATCAGGTCAGAAAAACACATTCACAATCTGGAAGGCTAAATTAACATCAGCAAGCCTGACTATATGGCAGCTTTGGACTTGGTAGTACTAAGAAAGCATTTTACTTTAAAAAAGTTAATGTTAAAGCATCCCAACCAACCTCCTGCACCCTTGCAGGGCAATGTGGTGCAGAAGGGCAGAACACACAAAACATAACATAAACTCTTCTTGTTTGAACCTTACTTTTCTTTTCAGATCATGGGATTTTAAATGCTATCTTCTTCATGCACTTACTCAGTGGTAATAGTAACTTCACCATTTTTCATCATGGAGATTGACTGCTGCTTTGGAAAGAGCACTGTTTCATGCCAAGTAGTGCTTGGATTCCAAAGTGGAAACACCAAAATATTCCTCAAACTACATGGAAAAAAAAATAGCACTCAAATCCTTGACCACAGAAGCATTATATCATACATAATTAAAGAAGTATTATGCCTGAAAAGCTTAAGTTTGGTAAGAAAATCCTCAAGAAGGGTGTTAGGCTCTTTCCTATGGTACACACAAAACTGAAGAGAGGGGGAGCCAGAGAAGGAAGAGATGAAGCAGGCGGTCAGTAAAACCAATCACTGAGGACCAGAGACACATGAGGAGGAATAAAAAGTAAACACTTAGAAAAAATTCAGTTGCCTCAGAACCAAAAGTTCTGCTACAAACATTAACTAATTGATCCGAGATTTGCATGGATTTGAGGATCAAGCAAATCAAATGTTTTGGCATTTTAGCATTTATTTTACTGACCTACAATACATTGTTGTAGTAAATCTCCTCTACATTTAAAATTCCTGCCCTACAAGGCCACTTCCTGAGCCTTCAGGGTGAAAGTGAGCACCTCCTAGATCTAAAGAATGTAGGGAAGAAATCAAATTTAAAAGAAGACAAGATGTCAGGTTGTCTATACAGGTCTCATTCTGTCAAACTCTTCACCAAAATGCAGCAAACAAACCCACTTGCTCATCCCCACATAACAGCCACCTCAGATCCACACACCCAGCTTCTTTCAGGATGAAATTCTTCACTTCAGCCAAACACATCCAGCACACTGCAGCTCTCTGATGTGAACAAAGGCTCTGAGACCAGCATCCCAAAAAGCTTATCTATTTCCTGCACCCATGAACTCTACTGCATTAATACAACACCCTAAATATTTTTGCACAGCCTCCTAAATTGTAAGCTTTCAATGGTCTTTCACTGTTTTATCTTTAACTTTCCACACCATCTTCACTGCTGCTACCCACACATGCTGCTACCCAAATGACCGCATTATTTAAATAACAGAGTTGAATTTTCACTGACGTTAATTACAAGTTGGTTCATCAGGATGTCATTTACTGTGATAAAATTCAGTTACTGCAAAGGAAAAAACCTAAATCTGCTGGCTGTTTCTGGTCCAAATTGGATGTACGCATCATGGCTTTATGCTGGCTTAGGGCAACACACGAGGCGGGGGACGTGCTCAGCACAATTCATGCTTTCAGCTCTCAAGCATCAGCACTCAAAAAGGATGGTTTCTGAAGAGGAGAAAAAGAGCAGGATTGGGAGCTTCCCTCTTAGAAATCAGTATGAGGGAAAAAAAGGGAATAAATGTAAATTTCTCAGAGCTGTCCTTTTCCTCTCTGAAATTTTTATTTCAGTCTAGCACTTACTTTCAGACTAAGATGAAATGGAGAGTTCAGATTTTCATTGTGTGAAGGGAAGTGAAAACTCTAGGCTGCCTCAAGCTTCTGATTCAAATTATCCTGACATAAAAAGGAAGACTTGTGTAATTACTTTGTTCACCTCCACACTTGGATTCAGTGAAGAAACAGTTGACACCATGCTGACCCTGGGTCTGCACCACAAAAACTCTTCCATCTGCACCATGCCTCCACAAACAAGTGAGCAACAATGGAAAGAGCAAAAATTAAAGTGCTAACAGCTATGTCCAAATAAGTTCTTGCCTCGACATGTGCTAGGAGAACCTTTGATGTTACAGAAAGAAGAGGAATCTGGTAGAAAAGGTCAGGCGCTCCTTGAGAATGGCAGCTTCTCAGGGCTCAGCTTCAACACGGTACAAGGAAATGTATCTCAAAAAGATGTTTGCTTCTAGACTGCACCCCTTGCCTGTCTTTAAAAAACCTCAGAGCACTCTTTCAACTTGGCAACAGCTCCACACATAATTAAACAAAATAAGGCTGCACTACTCAAAAAAGGCAGCTCCACACCCACTCATTCATCCCTACCTCATACTAAACTTTCCTCTGGAGAAAAGAATCAGATGGGACACTGTGTCCAGGTTAAAATTCAAGACTCTTGTCTATAAAATCTGTAAGAACTATCCCCTTCACCTTCCTAAGCAGGTAGAGCACTCAAATCTTGCAGGAAAGATGAATGAGGTTCCATAACTTCAGCTATTTCTAAATCTGTGAGTGTCACATCATCCTGGCTATCATACAACATGCATTGACTCTGCAGTCTGATGGGGCAGCAACACTCATTTTGCCTGCTACAGCATGATGGAGCAAAAGCTCCACTCTGATGGAATCACAAGAAGTATTCAAGCACAGATCAGAAACCACAGAGCTTGGAGTAACAAAATGTTTACTTTCTTCATTGACATGAAATACTAAAACTTTTCAAGCAGGAATTAAGTTGCAACACCAGCGCCTGAAGCAGCACAGCACATGGCTCAGTGATCCTGTTTTTGCTGAGATAGGATGTGCAGCAGAGGCTTAGGCACAAGCTTGTTCTGCCACCATGCAGTAAAATTTCAGGTGTTTGCCACTGGGTAGACTGGCAGAGCATTCTGTAGCACTCGCATCTCCCCTTAAAGGTGCTTCTGGTGAGAGAACAATTCTGCCCAGGTTATATGAAATAAGCACAGCCATGCAAGGGTTTACATTTATCAGCTAAGTTGTATCATTTAGATCATGAGCTATTTAATTTAGTATTAGGTAAGCTGTCCTTAATAAGCTAAAAAATAAAGTTTTATCAATGAGGAAAAGATTCACAAGAAACACAGGTGTTCATACAGTGACACATTAAAAAAAAGGTAATGAGAAGTTCTATACAGATGATGGTTACCTCTGCTTCCCTGATGACAGCAGCACTGACAAGCACTCAGAGCAGTCATGTCTATCAGCATTCACAAGTACTTGATTAATTGCTCCTGAGCAGTTTCCCATTCAGTGCTGCACACAAGATGACCTTATCAATGCTGGTACTTAAAGTACATAAAACTGTACCAAACATTCAAGCATATTACATAAAGTAACTTAACCAGCATTAATAATGTGGCTTGTGTATTATTACATGCTCTCTTTCCATCCTACAATCAGAGGAAGGAACCTCTCTAGTCATTTCTTTGGGTGACCAGAAGATGCTTGATTTAAGCTCCAGCAGTACTCTGTGTGTCCTTTATCCATTCATGGAAGGCCAGGCATATGCATACTTCACCATCCCAGTCTGCTGAGAGAGCTGGCAGGCAGATTAACAGTTAATAAAATAAGCATCTATTATTACACTGACACTGAACTTGTATACTTTAGAGAAGACTGAAGCTATTTTACTGGATAGCAGCTGTGTTTACACTATAGCACAGTCTGCTACCTCCGAAACTCAAGTGAACTTATATCTGACAGTAACTATGCTGGTTCCAAGGGGAAAAAAACCAACTGTTGAGAAGCATACTTCAGCTTCTTGTGCTAAATGAAAATCTTCACTTCACCTGCTTTTAAAGGAACCACAACTTCATTTACCATGGACCAGGAACACAAACTGAAACCAAGATATATTGAAAACAGTTGTTTCACTCACACAATAGCGTTACATGAAAATTTTTCTGTGCTCAGCAGACCAAACTTTTCCCTTCTCCCCCTGTAAAGTACACAAATAGACATACTGAATCAATATGAGACCCAATTTACAGTTTAGTCTCTGGGCTGCATCCATCAGTCACTGTCACAAACAGAAAGCCTGTCTCTAAAGCTTCCTTCAGATGAAAAAACCAAAATGTCCACTGTCAAGATAATTCGGTGTTAGTTTTTGGTGATGTAGCTCTATGTATATATTCCTTTTTCCTCTTAGTACTTGCTCAACAGAATGGGAAAGAACAATTTATCTAGAATGATCAAAAGCTTTGAACATCTATTCTGTATGACACAGTCAGCTGGACCAGATCCGTGGATCTGATTACTCAGAAAAAGAAAAATCAACTTGCTTTGACCTGAAAATGATATACATTATGCTGAAGAAGTCAGATCCATCACAACAGCATTACCGCAGCAGTCAGCCCCCAGCTGGGGAATGCCATCAGCCGTTAAGCATCATCTGTGAGCCTTCTGCTCTGGCTAAGCAGAAAAAACATTTGATAAACCACAGCAGTGGCACAGACACAGCAATCAGTCCTCTGCTGCCTCCTGGCAGACACAGCACCAGTTGTTCAACCTGATAAACTCAACTGTACTTCAGTCTGGCCATTTCACTCACTGCTCAGGATACAAAAGTGGTTTCATGGGTTTTACTTCATGTTTCTTCTTGAACAACCATTCTTTTATTTTAATTGAAGCTTACTTCATTTGCCTTTGATTTGCTGTGTTAGATCTGGTTTGGATGGGCAAACACTGACAATTTCTCCTCAGCTCAGAGTAACACAGGTGTAAAAGATCTAAAGAGCAGTCAATTACGAGTTCAAAGATGTGCTATTGCCCAGCATATCAAGATAGGCTGCTGCCTCTAGAGAGCAGCTAGACGGTGGCTGGCTGCTAGCCGCAGCCAAGCTCTAGAGATGGGAGTATGATAGTCCATCTTTCCCGCAGCATGCTGCTTGCCTACCACTATAATCCTCTAAAAGCAAGGAAATTAAACCACGGTGTATCAGCCAGTTTGTCTCCTTTGTCTTGACTTCCTTCTTAAATGGGAGAAAAGACAAAAATAATACACATTAGAGCTGCCTGAGAGAAAAGGATGGAATCTAAATAGAGAGATACATTCCTCCCTCCCAAGCAGGGGACAACACAGTGAGAAAAGTGAGGAAATCTGGATGGCTTTTTTTCTCAGGCTGGCTGTTTGCAGGTATTTTCACTGCCTCCAGATATATACTCTGATCAGAAAAGCTTCCCCAAAAGGCTACCATCTTCCTAGGAGGCAGCTAGGGATCAAAGAAGTTACAGCCAAATGTTGCTTAGGACTTTAAGTTAAAATTCAGAGCTGCTCTTAAACTGCCTGACCTCTCTGATCCACATTCGTTATTGCTACTACCACAAGCACATATAAAACCAAGCAAGCAGCAGCAGTGCCACGCATGTAACACCATCAATGCCTGAGCAGCATGCATACAGCCAGCTTTCATCTAACTGATCAGACACCTAGACTGTGGGAAGAGCAGCCAGGTGATTACGTCCACCACTGTCACAGAACTGCTCGGCAGACACAAAATATTCTCATTTTAATCCACGTCACTGAAAGTGTAATGAGTTCTGGTTCTAGTTGTCACTGAACATAGACAATTTAGATTAGATTAGCAATACTGCATGACATTGGGCATGCTCTCGATTGGAGCAAAGCACACACCGGCTGCCTGCCTCTGCTTTCACTGTTTCCTTGTAACGCAAAAGCCCACGTTAATTTTTCCATAGCTGGTACATTTACAGTCAAGACAGAGAGACTGCATCATAAACACCTATTACCAAGAATTTGTAAGTTTCCAAAAGGCAAATAAATGACACTGTATTTTAGAAACTTTCTTTAGATTTTAAATAGATGCCTACAAAAAAACCCCTCAAACCAACAACAAAAAACCCAACCAAACAAAAAAGAGCCAAGCTCCCAAAAGCACCCCAAACCAGCCCAAGCCTGTTATAGTGATTTTTAGTCATCACTGTAGCACAGACTGTGCAGTACTTTGCTATCAGGAGATTGTGGGCAGAGGATACACAAAATTAGTTTCCACAATTTACAGCAGCACTGATGATAAAGACAATAAGTGCAATAGGGATAAATAAAGTGGGAGTTAAATTAAATGTTGTGATGGCTTATTAATTTATAACTAAATTAATTTGCTATCAGTATCTAAAGAAAAACTACTGAAATCAAATGCTCTTGGGGAATTGTTAAGAGGAAATAAGAGATTCGGTTTACTCCTCACTGCCACTTCACTGTTTTAGCAATATGGAGTTCCTGACACCCACTCCAGTTCTTCTCCTCTAAATAGTAAAGATGAAAATAACCTCCTATTTTAACAGCATGTACTACGTCTTCCCTGACGCACCAGACTAAAGACTTAATGTTGGAGCGTTGTCTGCAGACGGCAAAACAATGTCTGGCAGTGTTTTGAGCACCCCATTTAAAGCAACTCATTACACCGCTTACTGGCAACCTGCGAAAGAAGCCCAACTGTCTGGTGGCAGAGATGGGTAATGCCCCAGGTACAATCAGAGCCTTCACATCCAATCTCTAATTACTAGAGACTCAGACTACTACCGTAAATTACCAAACAACTGTGTCAGACGTCCCAAGAGAGGACAGGTGCCTACCACTGGTTTGTATTCTGCTCCTATTTCACAACAGCCTCTTCCTTCTGACGCAGACAGAAAGCAGTGAATTCAGCTCAGGTGTGCAAGGCCACATGGGACTTCTGTGAGAACACCTGAAGTGATGCTGCTGTACAACTATTGGAATTCATAGCATCAACTTTTTCCTAGAAATGGCATTCTTACTAAGAGGCAATATTAAGGGTAACTTTTAAAAAGGAAAAGCTCAAAAGAGTTTTAATTAATTCTGAAACCACCTCCATCTACACTGCAGACTCCCACAGGCAAAGCTAATCCATACAGACCACTTTAGCCGCAAGAGTGAATGAGACCCTGCAAGAGAAGTCCAGCAGCATGACACCATGATTAAGTAATATTACATAGGAAATAATAATGTAATCAGAACTTGGAGGAATTGCAAATCTTAGCTGGGTCAAAACAATCAGATTTTTGGTATAGTTTAAAGCATATGGAATATGTTAGCACTCTTAGCAGTAATCATACCACAGCTTCCTTGTTCAAAATTTCTACCCAGTTTTCTACATGACCTCCAGGGAGCACTTAATCCAACACTAAGTTCTGATTGTCATCTCAGTTATTCAAATGTATTAAGTGATAAACCTTGAAATGTTTATAAAGTTATTAGAACATATCTATCAACAGTTTTGCCTCAGATATCAGATTAAACAAGATCTAATATCTGGCATTTCACCTGCTCAGTGAAATATCTTTCTGCTTTTCATATGTTTGATGATAACATCAGAAAAACAAGATTACGTAAGTTCAGGAGGAGAGTAAGACACCGTCAGAACAAGAAGAAGTCTCATGATTAAGGAGAAAGTGTAATTAAGTAAAGGGGAAAATAGGAATTCTGCACATAATACAAGTTTCTGCACACCAACAACTGGTCACGGTCAAGTAGCTGAAAAGGCCACCTGACATTTATGTCAAGAAAGTTGCATGGCTCAAGGGATTTGGAAGACATTAAATCTCACCTAGGAACTAGTCCCCAGTTTGATTAGCATAAGTATCTTGCATGTACACTTAATGCAGCCTAAGAATAGCCCCTGTTGTTGTAGCTGAGCTGCACCGTAAGGAAGGGAGAGCAGAGATAAGGTGTAAGAGGACACCTGTTACTAAACTGGTTTTGATGGAAAGAGAAATTGTGTGTGAAGAAACTCCAGGCTGCCAGCATGACAGCAGCGTGCGCTGGAAGGTCAAAACCCACTGATGTGGTATTTGTAAAACAGCCTAATACGAAGTAAGGCAGGTACTATGAGGCAGTAGCAAGTAGCAACACCCTGCATGTGTTCTTTGCATTCCTCATATTGGCCAGAAACCAGGCTTAACTGGCATGAATAAAAATTAGATATGCTTCCTTTCTGCTTTAACTAGAAGAGGCGAACATGTTCGCTGCAATTACACACATATAACAATGACTGAAAAGCTGCAACAGCCAAACTCAAGGATTTTTCTTAACAATTTTCCTTTTTTGTTCTCACAAGGGAAAAATTGTTACAGAAGGTCTTCAAGCAACAAAGAGCTGGCAGGTAATAAAAATGGATCATTACATGTTGTGCATTATGTGCACATTAAGCCACAGTCACTTCGTTCCAGGTCTTCTCACTTTGGCTTAGTGTTATTTCTGGGAAGCAAGGCTCTCCAAATCAAACCTGCAAGGTGCAGGTACAGACAGCGTTCTCCCATGCATTAAAATCTCCCCTTCCACTAAGTAACATTCAGAATCCTCCCTTCAGATTCCTTCCTTCCTTTCCTGTATTCACTATAACACTACAGCTCTTGCCCCAATGCACACCAATAGCATGAATCAGTGAACATGAACTCTCTTAATGTTCCTCACGTCAGTTGGTACAAGTTTTAAGGGGTTCTTAGATTCAGGTAGATACAGTCTTGTTTCTATTCTAACACAATATTCTATTTCAGTTTTTAAAACCTGAGAGGCAACCCAGAAAACCCCACAAGGCACATTACATCTCTTATCTGCTGCAACTCTGAACTAAAGTTACTGCAAACTCCAGGTTATTTTCATGACAGAAGATTTCAGCCTTTATTTTGTTTATATACAGTCTGCTTAGGCTTTCCCATTTTGCAAAGAAGAGAGTGGTACGAGGACAAAGAAAGCAGCAATGCCTTGGTTTTCCAATGTTAGGCTGTATCTATCTAGTAAGATTACAGTGTCTACCTTGATAAGGAGAGTTTTAGCCTAAGCTCCCAGCTCCCTCTACCTTTCAAATTAAAAATTAACCAATATATAATGAAAAATTACTAAGAGAATGTTAATTATCACTTCAGCTTCCTAGAGAGGAGGAGAGGAACAGCCAAACATGAAACATTATTGACTGATGTAAAGGAGTAACAATACAGAGAAGTTTAAATGAAGTTTAAGTTAAAATAATGTTGGTGATTTTTTTTGTTTACAATTATTGAAGGGAACAGGATAGCAAATCTTAAGGATTAGCCCTGCACTGGCTTATTAGCAGCAGAGTTAAGGCAATGTCTTCACAGTACTCATTTTTAAAAACATTTTCCAAATCACAGTCTGCCCTTCCTTCACTTTTACAGGTGCCAAGAGATAATTATCAAACCCACTGTGGATGAAGTTCTTCAAAAGTCTACAGTAATTTAAAAACTACTGTGAAACCTTTAATGCAAGAAGTATGTTTGGGAAATAAATGCCAGTTTCAAACTGAAGCCCAGGCTTCTGCATCTGACATGAGCCACCAGAAAAATACATCCACAGGGAAGGATCTGAGCCACACACAAGTGTTTCAATGCATGACTGTTATTATTCACATGGTTAGGTTCCTCCACTTGCATTTCCTACCAAAGGAGGAGAAAACAAGCACACTCATTTCTGGCAGATACATTTTTTTCAGTGACTATTTCTGAAAAGGATTGTGCCTTTTTTCTAGTTTCAAAAATGCAAATGCACTGGTTGCAACCTGATTCCAGGAACCTGTTCATCTGAGCAGTGTGATTACCCACTTGCCTTCTCCAGTTGAAAAGCAAAGCTGTTTTTAGTTTCTAATTGCCTATTTTTTTAATCCTTAGTTCTATCAAATGAAATAAACTGACAGTACAAGCTACTTTTAGAGCAGCAGATAAACAGGGCATAGGGTATACCAGGTAAAACATTAAACGAGGGAAAACCAGGTTTTGACTATGAAAACCCATTACAAAAGTTGCATTGCCCCCTCCCCCCCTTTTTTTTTAGTACTGATAGAAGCAGCAATTTTTCTGTACACTTGCACACAGTATTTGAGCAGAGAACTGGACATGCACATCAACTACTATAAGACATTCCCACTCTTTCTTTACAGTAGTTCAAAATATCCTTCACAGAATTTTCTTTCTTTTTCCATGAACATAACTCAGGAAATAGCAGTACTAATATTTTATCAAGTTATCAATCTAAAGTATTAAATAGCCCAAAGAAATTGTAATACTTAAATCCAGAGTATTGGGAAAGACATGAGTTTTTAAAAGGTATTCAGAGCATAAGAGGAGAGCATTCAAAAGACATTCTGAAACCTCTTGACTGTGAAGTTCATGTTCTATCCTGATCTCTACACTCATCTTCATTTTTCTTTTGCCAGCTCCCTCCCACCTTTTCCCACAGCTTCTCTCTCTCCATCAAATCAGACATCATCCACGTTTGTGAAATCAAACCAGCTGCAGCTCTTGAAGGAATGAGATCCAGAAGAGGGACAGCCTGTCAGCTTCAGTTACTCACACACCTACAGGTACTCATTTCTAACACACAGCTGCGGTGAGCAGGGCAGCCTGTGTACGTATAACATCCCTCCCTAGATGGATTCGGAATACTTTCATCATAAAAGCCAGTCCCGGTAATTAACTCTTCCTAGCTCTGTCCAGGGACTATTGCACCACCAAGAAGATAGGTGCTCTAATCTAACTCTCCCATTAGCATAAGACTAAGCAGCTAAGGAGCGGAGAAGCGCTCGGGCAGAGCAGAGGTGTGTTTACCACAACACAGCCTTGGCATTTATCGCCAAACTAAAAAGACTTTGGGAGTTCCCAGCCCCAGCTGGACCTCAGGCCATTTGCACTGTCAGAGATTCCAGGCACTCTTCAATCCGAGCTGGAACTCCAAACTTTATCAGGATCCAGACTACTGAACTTGGGGAAACAACCAGTGGTGTGGATGTAACAGGAGAGAAGCAGCTGACCCCGGGCTGCCTTTTCCCCTGCTGTCTGAAGCACTCATCCTCCGCCCGACAGGACAACTGCTGTTAGCGTGCGAAAAAAAAGCAGAAGCAGCACTTCGCGTTCTGCTTCCCCACCCCCCCCTCCTTAAAGATTAGCAAGTAGGAAAAACCTTCACTGAGCTGCCCCCAAGTACAAGGCTTGCGTGAAATCACGCTGCCAGTTACACCAGCACACGTCATCCTTTTTGCATCCTCTCAAAAAGTGTTTCCCCTAGGAAACTAAATCAATAATCTTAGGCAATAGCAACTGCATAACACAAAGCAGACTGCTTTAAGTATAACATGAAAAAGCGCTGTTCTTGTTGTTTTTAGGATTATGTGTTTTAATTACACTCCTTCACCCTCCTTCTTGCTTTGTAATTGAATTTTCTTTTATCTTTAGAAGGCTAACTTTACTCATAAAAGGCTGTGGATGGCAGAGTTCACTCCTTTCACTGCAGATTCCTGAGATCTCCCACTGTTTCCCAAGATTTCATTCGCATTCTGTTTTAAAAGGGTTCCAGCTCAGATTAGCAAACATACTTTTAATGGAAATAAGTAAGTATCTAAAGGAGGGACATTGTAGTAATGACAAAAACAAACAAACAAACAAACAAAAACCACCAAAAAACCCTTTTATAGCTGAAGGGATCCCAGAAATATCAATGTTGCAAGCTGTCACAAGGGCTTAAAAAATTCTGTTCAACCAGCAGTTATTTATAGGGGACACTTACAGCCTACTTGAAATTACAGATTCGAGTCCCATAATACCTTCTTCATTCTGTTTGTAAGATCCAACAAACCTCATAAAGACAAGCTGGCTTCAATAAACTGCCACTGTGTCACTAATACACTTTCCTGACTGATGCTCTGACACTTAACTTTCCATATGTGGAAAGAAAACCTTTTCCCTGCTGTTACTACTTACAGTGCAGAACTTGGCCACTATTTCAGTTCCACTGCCAGCACATCTCTTAACATTATGTGCAAGCAGCAATACTAAGAGGCTAAAACCACAGAAATATGGTTACTTCTAACCTTGCAGACCGGGTTACTTAGTACACTTCAGGTGATAAAGAAGCACCCTAGCCCCTAGTCTTTCCTGTGCACAAGTTCAGTTTGCTAACAGGCTGAGAAAACATTTTCAAGCAACAAGGCGTTAAATGTGGCATTTTAAGTCCAGAAACTGAGAATAACATACACATTGGGATGGTTATAAAGCCAGTATAGGTCTTAGTGGACTGATTAATTCTTAGAGACTTCAGATGTCAACATAAATAATCTTCAGAAGTCCCCACACTTGATTTTGGAACATCTTCAACCAAGCATGATTTTCAAACCCTCTAACAGGGAACCAAACTGTAGCTTACGAACTGTTTCTCACTGCCCACTGAAATGCTGTTTTAACTTACTAAAGCTCTGTTTGAGTTACTACTAAGACCCAACCAAACTTTGCAGATACAAACTATGATTACAAAACACAGCTTTCTCCCCTTCCTTCCCTCCTTAACGGAATTAGAGTGCTAGGAGCTGTGCTAAATCATGGGATTCTCTCTTTAGGCAATGCTACCAAAAAATGGCCTTGCCTTTTGTTAGTGCTCATTAACTGACATGCTTCCTTCACACTCCTCCCATTAAAAAGTACTGAAAGCTTTAAAAAAATCAAACAAAAAAAGACAACAGCTTGCAACCACACAAGTTTCAAATCACAAGACCATTAACGGGCCTAGAGACCTAAGAATTGTGATAGCACTGGGTTTTAGTGAAGAGCTCACAGTAAGCGATGATGTTATTACCTCAGTAGCAGGAACGGTGAAATTACATGAAAATCTGTTCTCATTTTAAGATGTTTTTTTTCTTTTTGCACTTCTGTTCATACAGAGAGAAAAACAAGACTTGAGCCTAAGGGCTCAAAAGGCACAGTGCAACTGAAAAAAGATTCCTCTATTTTTAGGAGTAGAGTTTCAAAGCTTGATGCTGACGACACTGGAATATTTACACTGTTGTAAGGAGTGTTTGCAAATTCATACTTTGTTTTAATATTGAATTATTTTTGTGGCACCTCCCCTGCAAGGTTCAGGGCATATTTTTTTCAGGCATCACTCTAGTGGCACATGCAGCCTTATTTCTGTTGTTAACAGACAAACACAAAATAAGATAAAACTCTTCAAGTTTTGAATCAGTAGTTGTGATTATTAAATCAGTATTTTAATTTTACAGCAGGATGCAAGAAGAACAGTCCCTCATAAAAATCAAAGGATACCCTCATCCTGAAAACACTACCTTTAAAAGTCTGTTTTTTTTAAAGCCTCCTAGATTTTGTTCCTCTGTGTCAGTATTCTGCATCTGGCAGTAGACCCATGGAAGTTAAGTGCTAAAAACACTAGAAATAACTGTATACATTATAATTATATACTCTTGATTAAGTGGAAAAGAAAACGATTTGTCTGGTTGTGTTTAAGAAACATCTCTGCTGACAGCCCAAGTCTGTTTTGATTTGCTCAGTACGGATATGGAGTTGCTAGCAAAACATTAAGTGGAAAGTGCAGCACTGGATGTAAATTACACCATCTCGCACTTAAGTGCTGCCCTCAGCTGCAACCAGAAATTGCACAGACAAGCACTGCCATGATCACTTCTAGGAGCAACAAGAATGTTTAAAAAAAGGAATTATTAGATCTCTCTGTAAAGCAAGCATGTAAATTGACTGAAGAACTGGTCTAGAAAAAAATGCTCCCTAAATGTTTTCCAAAGCTGAGGTCAACACCTCTACAGTACCTGAACTTTAATTCTTGTAAGGTACTTATTTTATTAGCCCTTATGGTTAAGAAAATAGTCTTCTAAAAACACAAGATGAAAAGGTTGTTCCTCTGCACCAGAGCTGGGCACACTCAGAAGTGAATGGCCACAAAATGAACAGAAAATTGCTGAGGTTCAGAGAAATAATGAATTGATTTCTTTTTTAAAGGACCGACAGAAAAACACTCATTTACAGCAAAATGAAATCACTTTTCTGGCTTCTCCATTCAGTCACCCCCACCATACTTATTACCTTGTGGAGAAGTAATTGATGTGGAATAAAAATGCTCTGGATTGGGGTTTAGTCCCACTAAATGCAAAATCCACATTCTTGTGGTGTCAGACAGAGAGTGCTATGGAGCACCCTACAAGGAGGCTGGTCTGATCGCTCCTCTGGACCAGGGATGTTCATTTTGCTACTTTCCAAATGGAAGTAACCAGTGATCTGTTCACACCATAGCATGTGGGCTTCGTGGGTCTATGAAGTCTGGAACAACTGCACTTTAAAAACTTCACAGCTCAGGAAGTTCAGAATTAGATTTTTTAAATACTGAAAACACCAACATTAAAAGTCCATACCACCTGCTGCTCAGCAGACCCAGTCAAAGGTAACTTCATTTAATGAAGTTTCATCATTTAATTAAACTAATGCAACAAAGAACTTATCAAGAAGAGTTTTACTAAGGATACAACACAAGCTGAGCATTAAGGCCAAAACCAAGTTTAATGGTCACCTCAGGTGAAAGGGTAGTCAAAAACTAACAGGAATACCTAACAAGTAGTGTCAGCACTTCTAGTTCCTATATCCTCCACCACCACAATGAAAAATCTCCTATATTAGCACTGTTCATTTAATTTTTTTGCATATGAAAATGCTTTTTTTGGTATTAGTGTTGCTGCAAGGATGCAATTTATTTTCATACTATTTAATTCCTTCTCCTCTCCTCTGCAAAGCACCTGCATCTCCATCCCTGGAGATAGTCAAAGTGAGGCTCAACAAGGCTCTGGGCAACCTGATCTAGTTGAGGATGTCCCTGCTGACTGCAGGGGACAGCTGGACTAGATGACCTTTGGAGTTCCCCTACAACCCAGACCATTCTGATTCTATGAATGCCCAAAGCCCAGCAACAGAAGCTGTGGTCATGTAAACCCAAAAGGCAGCACACCCCCATGCACATCTCCCCCGAGCTCCTGGCATACTGCTGCCCATGTCCTTTGAAATATCTACCTGAAACAGAAGAGAGAAAAAACATTGGACCAGCACATACTGTGAGAAGCTCAGAGCACCATTAATTCTGCAAGCCTGGTGTTCACAGACACAGTATCGTCTTTCCAAGAGCTACTACTGTCCACTGGAAGATCATCTCATACTTTAAAGGCCAATTATAAAGACAGGATGCAATGACAGAAGAAGTAATTTTTCACAATACAAGGAGGACTGAGGAGTCTGTGTGGAGCCCTTCTTTTCAAAAGAAGCACACAAACATGAAATAAGTGCAAAGTTTTGAGACAGCAGACTACTAGTCAAGAGATGAAAAAATAAATGGAGTTCACCAAGAACTGCAGAAAGATAACAGAAGATGAAATTAAAAGTAGAATGGGAGAAAAAAATAACCTCACCTATACAATGAGATCTAAATTAGCTACTGCAACTCAGGATTTTGAAATGGTTATGGATAAGCCTCTTGGAGTATCAATTCCATTAACTCATCAAGAGCCCAAAGAAGGGAGAAGAAAACACTGTGCTACAATTCTAGAAATTCAGAGCACCTTGAGACAGCAGTAGTGCTGGTGTCAAACAGCCACAGCTAGGCTAGAAGATGCACAGAAAAGTAGCAAAGCAGATCAGAGGCTTGAAATACACCTATTTCTGTTAGCATAGGAGTGTAATTCAATTTTACAGGAAAGAAATACCCACAGCCAGGAGGAACAGTCCTACCCAGTCCAGCACCATGTACACACACAAGCTGTGAACAGGCTTCATCATCTTCTGTACAATACAACTGGTTCCTTCTTTGAGTTAACAGTGCAGCTGTGGAAGAGTACAATAGATATACGTAAAATCAAAACTAGCATGAGAAACAAGAGTAAGGAAAGGTTATTCACCATTTTTCCTACCACAAGAACCAGAAACACAAACTGAAGCACCTTTTCATATTGCACATAATTAAAGTGCAGACTCATAACCACAGGAAGTAGTGGATTCAGAAAGGATTAGACAAACTGTCAGTGAACGGCTGAAATCACTGGTTCCTACGCAGCCTGCACAGCCGCATCACTGACTGCAAGAAAGATCCTGCTCTACTTCACTGCTTCTTATCATCATTTCAAAAGGCTTTTGAGGTGAGACACGGGACTAGGTGTCCTACTGATCTGACACATTACAGCAAATTTTATGCTTGTCACAACTTAAATCAGACTTGAGGCTGCTCTTCTTCCAGCAACACCGAAACTTCTCAGCCACCTCCAACAGCTATTATGCTGGTGGGTTTCTTTCCAATCCCACTGCTAAGGCAGGCTCTCCAAGTGTTAATTTGACACAATGAAGTGGATTTTGCCACGCCGTTTATCAGAAATCAAGTTTTTGCACTGAGGCAAGACTGATTTCTCCCTTTTGTGCAGATAATAAAGAAATCTTTGAAATTCAAACTACGCTACTTGTTGCAAAGATTCTTCCAGCCCAACCACTGAAATGACCATAACCCAGCTTTCTGAAACAGCTCCTTGGAAACATCAGTGCTGCAGTTCATGCACAGAGGTGCCTCTGCTGGTCGACAGGCAGTTGCTAGATTGTTCTGTAATATCTTTCACTCACATTTGTATGTAAGAGTGATCAAGTCTGATGAAATGTATTTTGATGTCATTAACTCTGTAAGCACAAAAGAAAAGCCTTTATATAAAAGACTTCAATAAAAGCATATCAAACTACGTAATACTGCAAGTTCTCAAGAACTTAAAAACAGCTCCAAGTAAATTTCAGCCTTCTTCTTTTCCAAGTGTAAATGCAGAAGACTTAATATTAAATAAAAACTACAGGTTTACTATAAAAAGCTGATTTCTTACTGGCTAATCATAAGCATTATAATTTATGTCAAGTTGCTTTCAGACAGCAATTGGACTCCAATAAGAAATAAACCCTATATTTTCAATTACCTAGCTAAGTAATATTCTTGCCTTAAAAGCACACACAGAGAAAGCAGATACAAATAAAATGATACCTTAGTTTTCAATTTAAAAAGAACATAGAGTTAAACTAAGAAACATTAACTGCAATTAAGTGGGTTTTTTCCTTCTTACCTATTCCTTCCAGCTGTTATTCTCCTGTCCTATTTTTGCACCAAGATAAGAAGAAGTGGTAATCTTCCCTGATTTTTTCATTTCCAATCATTACCTAAGATAAACCAGTTTAAAAAAAAACAACAACAAACTAACTGTTGGCCATACTCCATCTACAACTGAAGCAAGGCCAGAACTATCTGGAACTGAGTTATCATCACAATAATGTCTAGATTCACATACTTAGCCAAGCCATTTTCTGGTTTACATTAAGAGGAATGACAAAATACATGCTTAAATGTGCTACAAACTAAGTTCAACAACTAAGATTCAGTCATGACAGCAACAGAAACTCAAATTCCACTTCCTTCCCCCTCCTCCAAATCTATTAAGTAAGTTTAACAAGTAATTTAAGCTATAAAATAATCACATCAAGAAGCAGACTTTTACTCTTGGTCACTGGACTAAAAAGCCTCGCTGTTAACTTTATTAAGTCTTGTTTTGCAAATAAAGGAGCAAAATCTTCCCTGAAAGCAGGGAATGATTTTCATATACCTGTGCCTACGGTCACATCAGTCTAAAAGGAGTTGATTAGTTTGGTTCAATTGGCCAATTAGTGCTATATATGTAACACTTCTGACTGATCCTGCACTCTCATTGTTTCTTAGAGCCATTAGTTTAACCCTCATGGTAACACTTTAAAGAGCAATAAGCAGAATTAATTCTGGAAGGAAGGACTGCTGCTTTCAATAATTTCTCTTTTAGGACGTGAATTAGGCAAGTTCTGCTGGCCCAACAGCAAGACAGCATCCCATGTTTCCCCCCTGCCTGCCTGCTAGGTGTTTCCTACCTGAACATTTAAGAATTTTCTTGTACAGAGCTTGTGATTTACATTAAAACACCACTCAAACAGTTAAGTGCTAAATACATGAATAGGGGCACATCTGGAACTTTACATTAGGAAAAATATTTCTATGTATGTAGAGAGAAAGCCTGTGTATATATAGAATACATACACTTGTCGGGCTTCAACAGCATTTTTCAGTACTACTTGGAAACACCAGGGCTTTTTCAGCACCACATCTTCATTCTCAGACCAAAGCTGATGAGCACTCAGGCCAACGGTGGCCTCCTTTCAAATGGAGATGCTTTGATGAGAGAAAGATACCTATAAAATACTCTCTCTCGTCTCAGACAAGGCTTTACAATATCATAGAGTTTCACAGTCCTTCGATTTAAAACACTTTTTATGTTCTATGATGATGAGACAGGTAATTTCCTTTTTTTAAACCAGAGGCCACATCTCCCCATGCACAGAGCAGAGAGCAAGCATGCTCAAGCTGCAAACAGGCACATTACTGCAATTCCTCAGGAGGCAGGTATTCCCAAATGCACTTATTTCAGTCAAGACACCAAAAAAACTCCAAACAAACAAACAGAAAAGTAAGAAAGAAAATTTTACTTTTATACACATTTTTACAGGTCAAGAGACTAAGAAAGAGGCCAGAAATGCCAAGGCATCACTTTCTCCAGTATGGAGAGAGAAGACAGCCACAGAATTTAGAAAGCCATTTGTAATAAATGCACACCCAGCATCAGAGGGGAAGTGTCTCCACTTCCTGACTTGATCAGTTTCTTCTGGAAACAATGACCAATCTGAAGGTGCTATTTATGGCTTTCTTTCACCCACCTCCAGAAGGAATAAAGAGTACAGCCTTGAAATACATCAAGATGGAGTTAATCTTCTCCAGTCCACTTGATATCTACTTCAGTATCTCTGCCCCAGTCCCTAATGCCCTTGAAAAAGATTAAGTGACAAACAGCAAAACCTTGCAGGATTCCCCCAATACCATTACTTTCAACCAATGACCCAATTCTGCAAGACAGAGCACTCCTCGAGATACGCTAAGAGTCCTTGACTCCAATCAGCCAAAATGGGAGAGGAGGTCACTCAGCCCTACATAGTTTACTCTTATAGAAAAAAAAAAAATCCAAGATCCATCTCTTCTCTCTCTCATCAGTACTCCCAGAGAATCTCAAAGAAAGTTTAATAGCTTCAGCATTTTTAGATAACATCAAATTCCACTAGTCTCCTTCCCAACTCATCTGCTTGAAGAAAGATCATTTCTGTAGTGAACAAGAGTGTCCTCAAGTGTAACTGCAAATAAACCAGTATAAATGAAGTGCCACAGCAATATAAACAACCTTGAAAAGCAGCAAGCTACTGCTCAGGGTGACTCTAGGGACAATAATCACATTTTAGATGTCCACATAATCTGAACAAATTGTTAAGATTACTTCTGTAACTAGCAACTCACCTGAACTGTAGGCAAGTTGACCTGCCAAACCCAAATGGGTGAAAAAAAAGCCAAATCAAAGCACGCATGGCTCCCATCTATTTGAAATGAAGGGAAAACTCCCTTTTGAGCACTGTTTGCATGAAATAATCTGTGCAGCAAAAAGCTACTGTCATGTAAGGCTGCTCTCATTAAAAAAAAAGACAGTTTGGAAGAGAATAAATCCTAGTATTAGACATCCACAGAAGAGATGCAGTTTCACTACAACACTTGGTGAGGTCCTCTTACCTCAAGTTTTAACATTACTGTTTCCCTAGTTTTCTTAGAAAACAAGCTTCATTTAATCAATTTGAAATGCCTACATGTACAGTTTTCTGCCCATCCTTACATGGCTTTTCATCAAACCTAGTCAATAGAATATCATGGAGAAGCAGGGGTCTTAATGCTATTAAGATGCTCCATGTGTTATACTAAGATGCTTATTTTCACAAGGAAAGGAAATCTAAACATCACTGTCTTCACTGAAAGAAAGATTAGTGATGATACTGCAGAGAATCCTTAGAAGGCAAGACAGGGAAAAAAGAGGTGGGGGGAGAGAGAGAGGAAGAAAGAGACCTTGGGACCAAGACTTCCTCAGTCCTGTGGCTCCCAGGCCTTGTTTGTTGTTCACAGTTCCCAGTGAAACGCTTCTCAGTGCTGTCTGTGGGTGATAATCTAATACACTAGAACATATAAAGCAGAAAGCTGCCCTTAAGACTTATAGCTTTCCATCTTCAGAGTGTTTTTAAAACATTCATCTAGGACTCTGTAACTACTATGTAGTTTTACATTAGTTAAAATACACTAATTGCCCAGAGACGTGAAGAGTTACCTGGAGAGTGCTAAGTAATATGCAGAATATCTTGTTCCAGCCTAAGCTCACACTCTGCTTTCTCATAGGGGAACACTTAAAATATTCAAACAAATGATTCCCCTAAGAGATGCCCCAGTAAGAACGCAGAGTAGAATTCTTGTTGCAGTACTTCAATTCTACAGACTAGCCTTTGCTAAGAAGACTTAAAAAACAGTCTCACTCATAAAAGAGGAGCACAATAACAGCAGCAACAACAACAATAATAACTCTCCAATGATCACCATCAATCCACAAAGGCTGCCAGTAAAGTCAAGGAAAAGCAAGGAAAAATCAACATGGATACAGAGTGAATAAGTTTATCTGTCTTATGTACACCCAAGTCTTTTAAAAATAAGAAAATATATTCTATACTCTTATAACCAAAATAATTTTACAATCAAATGAGCAATGAGCCTTCTTTCACAGGCTTTATAAAGAAAACCAAGCAGTGGAATGGATTATGGATTAAAGTTAGTAAAAAAATATAATTACATTTAAAATACCATTAGACTGATGACATGGTTGTTAAAATAAGACAGTATTAAGATATAATTAACATTAAAATTTACTCCCATTTTCAACTTCTGCTAAACTTGGGAGAATGCAAACTGCTAAATCTTCCTTTCATGGTCTTGCATACTAACACAACACTTGCCTTCAGGACAATTTCAGCAAGCATCTGAGTAAAATCAAAACGAAACAAACAAAAAAAATCAACTCCTATCACCTTATCCTCTGAATTTCAAGTGAGGGAGTAATCTTGAGAGAGGAAAAAAAAAACAACAAATAAATGCTTTAAACAGCATCCACTTAAAGTTTATGCCTATGACCTAAACACTGATAGCCATTTCCCAAAAGCAGAAGGAAATGGGCACAAAGTCAAGTCCACTACCAGCAGCAACACTGATGCTCAAAAGCTACCAAAACAAAATCTGCTAATCATCAAGCAAGATGAGTCAGATGGCCAGCACAAAAGACATTCTGGTTCCAGAAAACATTTGTAACTTACACAGGCTACATGGTTCTTAGTCAATGATCAATCTACAAGACACAGAAATGCACAGTTAAAAGGTCAGGAAACCAAATCCAGAGACTATTCTGTAATGCCGAAATCGCCAGGTTAATATAGGGACAATGGATGTAATGCAGGCCCTCTGCTTTTAAGCATCACAAACTCCCTCTCCAAAATGCCCCTTACTAAACACCTCCAAGGTTTCAATTTCTCATGCACTTACAGGACACTTCAGTGAATTTAGCATGAGTCATTTCACTGTCAACCTGTTCACATAATTAAGTCGCCATGTGTCTAAAGTGCATCACTCGTAGGACAATTACTTAAGTGAAGTGAAAGGAAAGTGACTGTATTGACGTCTGCATCGCCATGTGACGATCATGACATGGTCAGACTTCACAGGGGGAAGCGCAGTAACGACCTTAAAGTGTTTACCAACAACAACAGATTCCAAAAGTAAGCATGACAGAAAGGCTAAGGTCTAGACCTGTCACTGGTCTGCCATGAAACAACAATATAAAACCCTCTGTAACAAGCTAACAAAACATACCACGACAAAAGTATTTTTGCAATACTCTTTTAATATCTTCCCCACTAGACTTGTGAAAGGGTTCCGAGAATATAAAGATTACACCATGCAAACTGTATCAGACACCAACATGTCATCTTATGCTTAACTCATCTTTCTCCTCCGTACAGCAATTGCTTAGATCTGCCAGGTTTAAGAATCAGATAATTCAATAGCAGGAAATTAATAGCAGAGGAGAGAAGAACTGCAAAAGGAAAGCCCATATAGATCAATAATCACCAGGATCTGCCACTGCTTCTCAGCTACCTGTCCTGCATGGCTGTCACGTGTGGCGAAGGCATGTGCCAGCTTTAACAGGCTACTTAAGCCTTCCCATGTAACTGCCCAGCAGGGCCACACACCAAACATGAGCAAAGTCATTCTCCCCACACTTCTATGAGAACTCTTATGCATGAGTCAAAAAAAAGTAGAGTGAGGTCTATTAACTCTGCTTTTCTGCCTGTCTTGTCCAGAAGCCTCTTCTCACTTTTTCCACTAACACAGGTTCTAAGAAGACTTAGGTTTCACTCTCACCTTTCTTATCCTTCAATCACAGCAACAACTGACCAACCAAAAGAAGACATAGCTGAATCAAAAGCAAGATGCCCACCAAGCCTTGATCTTTTAGACAGACATGCTTTTAATTTTTGTTTGTAAAATCCACATCAGTAATAGTACCTACCACACAGGAAACATATTTTCAGTTAAATAATGTATTTTCATCTTAGCATTGATTCACTTTGCCCAAAAAGCTGGCTATTTTGAAACTGCCATCACAGACCTTAGCTTCATCAGGAACCCATCCTGCTGGATGCTGTGGGCTCTGCAAGGCACAGCCCCTGCTCTAATAAGGATAACGCTATTTCCCGACAGCAACTTTCACTATGACAAACCAGATGCTTCCGAGTTCACACTCAGTAAGTTGCAAAACAAAGATAATTCTGAAGTTACAAGATGGGTTATAATTTTCTCCAGCATGACTTTCGCATAGTGCACTTCCGCACAGTGTTCCCTACAGTAACCTCCTGGGCACCCAAGCTCCCACGAAGAAAGGAACAGCAAAGAAACAGTAAGGAAGGCCTTTCCTTTTGGTGTAAAACCTCTCCCACCAGAATGCTCCTGTCAGAGCAGATAAAACTGGCAGACATAAAGGTTATCACGTAAAAACGTTTTATAATTTCAACAAGTTTCTCCCAAGTAGATGTAATTGTTCTGCTAAAGCACACATGCGACCGTGAAACCCGCGGCAATGGCCTATTTCTAAATAAATAAGAGCCCCGCGGAACTGCAATAGCAAACGTAGTTCAAAATCCACAATTAACTGCTTGTGTTGTTTTTCATCTCTTTTCATTATTTCCACTGTGGAAGGGGGGAAGGGGAGGGACCCTGGTAACAAGTTTGCAAAAGCCACAGACGGAAAACTTGCACAGTCCTTCCTATGCGGGCATACCGCTCTCCCGCTCTCATCGGGCGCTGCCCGGGCAGGAGCCCTCCCCGCAGCCGCTACACCAGCACCGATTCATCCCCAGCGCGAAGTTGGCGTCCCGGGGCATCCTCGGCACCTCAGTGGCCTCCCCGGCAGTGTCACCAGCGGCGGATTTATGACTTCAGGTGCAGAAGCGGCGGGCAGCGCAGACCGACTCCCCGAGAGACAAAGGCTCTCGCTCGCCGGAGCGCCGCCGGGCGCGGAGACGCCGGAGGTGCGGAACGACGGCGGCGGGCGCGGCGCGCACACAATGCCCGGCCCCGCGGCAGCGCAGGCCCCGCAGCGCGGACGGCGGCGCTGCGGGAGAGCCGGCGGCGCGGCCGCGGAGGCGGTGCCCGCCCCTCTACCCCCCCGCCTCACACCCACCAACCCAGAACGGGAGACGAAGAGCCGCCCGCTGACGGGCCACTTGACGGGGAGCGACGCCAGCCGCTGCCCCGGGCGGGACGCGCGGCGCGCCGAATGGAGCGCGGCCGCGCCCGCGGGGGTGCGGAGCGGGGTTTAAAGGTCCCCTTCCACCGCCATTTTGAGGGGGAGGGGGGCGAGCGAGAGGCGCTCGGTGGGCTCGCTCTCCCCCGCGGGCGTGGGCAAAGACAGGCTGCAGCGGGGCAGAGGCACGGCGCACACAAAGTTCCCGCGGGGGCCGGGCCGGGCGGCGAGGGCCGGGCGCGTCCCCCGGGAGCGCGGGGCCGGCCAGGAGGGCAACTTCGGCACGAGCGCGCCGCGGGACTCCGCGGGCCGGGGCCCCTAGCGGGCGCGCGCAGAGTTGCGCGCGGGCAGTTCCGCGGCAGCGGGCAGGCAGCCCCCGCGCATCGCTCCTCGGTGCGGGCCAAGGCGCGCTCCCCCCGCGCTGCCGCCGCCGCCGCCGCCTCCCCGCCGCGCTCCGCCTGCTTCTTCCCCCCTCCTCCTCCTCCCTCGCCGCCTTTTTCCCGCATCCAAACTTCGGGAGCCCGGAAAAACCCGCCGGGCCCCGCGCCCCGCCGGCAAAACGCTCCCAACAGCTGCGCCCGAGGCCGCTCCGCCCGCGCACAGTCACCGCGGCCACCCGCCTCACCTGCGGGGAGTTTTTCCAGCCCTGCGCCGCTGCCGGGGCTCCGGCTCCCCGGCGCTCCGCTCACTGCCTCATTCCAATATGGCACGGCCCGCCAGAGCGCATGCGCCCGCCGCCCGCCCGCCTGCCTCCCCCCCTCCGCCCCTCCGCCCTCCCCTCCCCTCGCGGCTTTTCGGGCGCTCCGACTCCCTCCTGGCGCGGGTGCGCCGAGTCCAATGCCGCGCCGCCGGCCTCACCCCTCACCGGGCCGTCGTCCGCCCGACCCCACGGGGCCAGTCGCCAGCCCCGCCCCTGCCGCTCTGCCCCGGGCTGCTGCCCCCGGACACCTGCTCCCGCCGTGCTGGGGGCAGCGCAAGCTTGGCCGCCGGTAACGGGACGCGCCGCAGCCGCCACTCTGTCGGGCCGAGGCGAGGCAGGCGTTCCCGCCCCGCCCGCGCGCCTTCGCTCCACCGCCGTGGGCAGGGGCACAGCGCCGTGGGCAGGCGGCCAGTGCTTACCGCGGGATGCGCGGTCCCATCTCCATTCCCCCCGTGCCTCAGCGGGGATTAAACACCTTTCTCCCTCGGAGATGAGTCGGCCCCGTCGGTCAGGGCGTGGGGCCCGGTGGTGGCCCTCGCGAGTGGTGGCGACCGCAACCCTTCGAGCGGGGCCGAGCAGCCAGCGGGCCGCACCGGCGCCGCAGTTTGCAGGGAGTAGGCGAGCGGCACCGGTCCCGTGTCCCCGCTCCCGATGGTGACCGGCGCCCCATGCACTCGTTGCCGCTGCCCGCGGCGCAGCGAAGCGAAAGAAAAAGGAAGCGGGTTGTGCAACATCGCGCTCCTCCTGCCCGTGCGACGGAGACGGAGGGGTGGAAAGGGAGCGGCCCTCCGCCCCAGTTCGCGCTGGCGGTCCAGACCAAGGCACTGGCCAGCAACGAGCTCACCGTTCAGCGTGGCAAGCAGCGGGGGAGGCCAGCGGGAGCTGAGCGCGGAAAGCCCTTGCGCTCTCCGGCAGCGCATCCGCCCGCCCGCCCGCCCGCCCGCTGCGGCGGCGGCGGCGGCGGGCCGAGACGGTGGCGGGCCGTGACGGTGGCGGGAGCAGTGCAATCGCGCTCAGCTCCGCTCCGCTTGCCGGGAGAAACGCAGTTCCCGGCGGCGGGCCCTTAGCCGGCCGCCGGCTCTCCCAATCCGACAAGCATCCGCCTTACCGTTGTCTGAACATTTACGGCGCGGCTTGTTGGTGCGTACGTGCTCCTGGCGTTGTGGCGGACACTAGTTGCCGTCAACTAGCACTTAGTGTTGGGTGGGGAAAAGCAGGCGGGACGGAATATGCTGTGACCGTTTGTCTCTTAAGTAAAGAAGTACCGAGGAATAAAGAGCTAACAGCAGGCAGGAAGAACCAGTGTAACCGTGAACTTGCTAATTACGCATCCCGCGGGCAAATGACATCCCCTGGTCTGTATGCGGTGGCACGGCGGAGACACGCCGAGCCCAAGTTTCTCCCGAGCGCGGCACTGCGATACCAAGCAGGATGTGCACGGCCACGCACCCTCACGGCAGAGACTTCGATCTCCACGAGGATGAGAAACCGCCGTTTCCCACTGGCTTAAAGTAAAAAGCTGAGTGATTTTCCCTCGCTTTCGACAGGGAGCTACCGGGACAGCAGAGTCCACGCCCGGTCAGGGAGCCGCCCCCGGCCTCGGCAGCCGCCGAAATGCTGCCCGTGGCAGGGCCCCCTCGAGTTGTTTTCCCGAGGTTCCGTTTCCCGGTAAGGAGAGCGCGGCCCGGCGGCGGCCCGCCCGCTCCCATTCCCGCCGAGCCCGGGCCATCCGCTAGAGGGGGGTCTCGCCATGCCTATCCGGGCAGCCCCGCCGAGCGCCGGGTGAGCTCCGGCCGGCCTCGGGCTGGCAAGCTGCAATTAACTCTTCAAATTAAACTACTTCTGCACCGCCTAATTGAGTCCCAGCAGACACCAGCTGGATCATCGAGTGAAGCTCCCGGCAGCCCCGGGGCGCGCCGCCCAGGCATACAGGCTCCGTGCGTCCCGAAGAACATACCCACGTCCAACGGGACTTAGAAGCTATCCCCTCCCAAAACACAGCCTCTAAGAAACTGAGGAGTTTTTCTGCAAAAGACCCAAGCTACATCCTGCAACAGAGAGAACATCACACGAGTCAGAACTATCAATGTTGTCGGGCCGGCAGAAGCGAGAAACACGCTCCTTCAAAGTGCTCGGGTGGTCCTTTGGTACGTACAAAAAAAGTGCAGAAGAAGAAACACAATCCTCACCAGTCTTATCCGTGCAACACCTAGAAGGTCTCTTTTGCCACTACACACTAACTTCTGTGTACTATGAACTGTCAGTTGCAGAAGAGCAGCCATTTGCAAAGTCTTCAACAACCCAGTGTCGTGCTAAGTTACAAGGCTTTGTGTCATCGGGGGTGATGTGCAGAAGGTTAAGAGAAGTTGAATCTTCCTTTCTGGGCCTTCTAGTGCAAACCTCTTGATGTATGGGGGCTAACACACCTCAAACACACATTTAATTGAATGGGCATTAGATCTCCTTATACCCCTTTTGTGGGAATAGCAACACGAGACAACAAACACACAAGACAACCAACACCCTCCTGTTGTCTACTTTCGAGGATGAACTGGATAATTGTTCTGTCCTATGGGTGCCTTGCCTTCAGACAGCCTGGGTGCCCTGCTTCTGTCTTCAAGGTTTTCCTAGCATCCACTCAAAACTAGAAACTGTCTCAGTCAATGTATCCACTCCCAATTTGTAGCTGTTTTTTCTTTACTATTATTACCCTTCAGATTAAATATTTTTGCCTCTCTGCTATTTACCTGAAATATCTCAATAAATAGCAATTAGATCACCACCTATCAGTCTTTCTGCCACATGTTTAATCTCTATATATAGGTTTTCCATTCTTCCAGTGTCCTCTACCCTTTCTGCCCTGCGTGCTCTGTTCTAAACAAAGTCTTAACAATTGCCTTGTACAATGATATTAATACCTTGCCACCTACTGAAAATACCTCACTTGATACATCCTGGAATACATTACCATGTTTAAAACCCCATTGTAGCTGTCCCATGACCAATAGCATACCCAGATTCCTTTCCTCCTAATCTCACATTTGATAAACCTCTGAGCTTACTTGCGGTTATTATAATTAATCTTTAAGTGCATGACTTCTTGCTATTACATTCCAGCCCATTTCTGGTACTCCAAGCAATAGATCATCTTTAACATTTGTGCTAGTGCAGTTTATGAATATACTATGCCTTAAAATATGTGCCTTGTCCTATTTCTAAGATTATTTACCATTCACCCTGCTCAGAGGTTTCCAGTCTCCCACAGTAGTTCACTCTCTGTGCAACCTATCTGCACCTTTGGCCAAGTCAGAAAGTTAGCAAACACACTGTTCCTGTACACTGCTCCTCAGCCACTGTCAAACTTCCAGCTACCCACAAATTTCTCTATGCTCCATTTCTTCAACCAAAGCTACTGATGGCAACACGCTAATCTCCAAGAACTGTGGTGGTTCACCTCTTTACCTACAACTGCTTCCTGTGTTCTGGCACTTGCTTTTATTTTGGTGCAGACTGTGGTAGGCCATTCCTTCTACAAAATTAAACCTGAATGCAAAATAAACCATGTGTCTTCTGGGATGGCCAGCCTCCTAACCATTAACAACTTTTCCTTTTTTACATGAAGTGATTAAAGAAGAATTTTTATTTTTCTCTAAGTGCTCAGCAGCTGAATCACTAAGTCACATCTACTGTTAGCATCACACCACCTTTTCCTTCTGCCATTACCTCCTGTTAAGGAACACCTGTCTGAAGGTAAGTTTTCAAGCTGTGTGAACAGCACTAGATAATCGGTACCCAGTTTAAGTGTCAGCCAGTCAATCCCTAAGCAAGATTTTCTGCTGCTTTTGGTGAACATTCAGTTTGGCTTTATTCTGCTCCATTAATAAGGACCACACTCCTATAGACTCCAAGTGCCAAGAAGTGCCTCTGCCTGCATGGAACTGTTAAGTGCACAGACAGCAGGCTCAAGCCATACCTCCTCATGCTAAGAACAGGATTGGGGCAGATTTGCAGTCCTGTGCTTGTACTCAAGCATGACTTCACAGTATCACAGTATCATCAGGGTTGGAAGAGACCTCACAGATCATAAAGTCCAACCCTTTACCACAGAGCTCAAGGCTAGACCATGGCACCAAGTGCCACGTCCAACCTTGCCTTGAGCAGCCCCAGGGACGGCGACTCCACCACCTCCCTGGGCAGCCCATTCCAGTGTCCAATGACTCTCTCAGTGAAGAACTTTCTCCTCACCTCGAGCCTAAATTTCCCCTGGCGCAGCCTGAGGCTGTGTCCTCTCGTTCTGGCGCTGGCCACCTGAGAGAAGAGAGCAACCTCCTCCTGGCCACAACCTCCCCTCAGGTAGTTGCAGACAGCAATAAGGTCACCTCTGAGCCTCCTCTTCTTCAGGCTAAACAATCCCAGCTCCCTCAGCCTCTCCTCGTAGGGCTGTGCTCGAGGCCTTTCACCAGCCTCGTCGCCCTTCTCTGGACATGCTCAAGCATCTCAACGTCCCTTCTAAACTGGGGGGCCCAGAACTGAACACAGTACTGAAGGTGTGGTCTAACCAGTGCAGAGTACAGGGGCAGAATGACCTCCCTGCTCCTGCCGACCACACCATTCCTGATGCAGGCCAGGATGCCACTGGCTCTCTTGGCCACCTGGGCACACTGCTGACTTGTATCGTAGATTGTTGCCCTTCAGTGGAGCGGGCATAACCAACTTAAAGGGACATCACAAGTGTCTGAGGGAGCGAAACACAGAGGTAACTGCTTTAAGTTATGGATATATTAATTAAAAATAGATAAAAGTTGTTTAAAATGTTTTGTTCCTACTTCTAGAGTAAAAGATTTGCTTTGGTGAAGATCATGAAATTGGACATAACATAGACATATGACTACCATATACTGGTCTTACTGGAATTGCTATTTGTATCTTATGTGGAGAATCTAAGAGTGCTTCTGAAATTTCAGGATTCCTCATAACCCTCGTCTGCAACTCAGCCCCTTAGTGGGGCAGAAGTAAGTGTCTGTGAAGCAAACAGGGGCATCATAGGAGCTGCACAGCGAACCAGCGTGGCCCAGGATGCCAAAGGGAAGCTGAGACAAAGCCAAGTTAGTCTAACTTGCTACTCCACGGGGAGCTCAACACAGTGGTTTGAACTCATTAAGTTTTTCCTTAACTACAAGGACTTTCTCATCAAATGCTGTTGATGTTTAGCTCTTAGCTTAGAACTACATGTCTTGTACCAAAATACACAATATTTTACTACAGAAATTGGCAAAGACTTTTTTAACATTCAGTGCTCCCCACTGTTCCCATGGGCACTGATGTACAGCCCGTACTTTTGGGATAATAACCGGAAACATGTGTTGGTGTATTTGCAGTTACCATTTCTGTGGTCAATGAATCAGACTAACTCTAAGCCAGAAGATAAACTCCTGCAGGTGACTGAGTGATATCCTTGGACTTCTGCTTTGCTGTTCCTGTTTTCAAACTGTTTCGTCTGAAAATTATGTCACTTTTAAAGTTTGTGAAAGGCTCAGCTGACAGCCCTGTGAAAGACAATCTGTTCATCCCCAAAGGAACAGACACAGTGGAAGAGCTGTTCAGAGTCTGCCCTTTGCTGTTGCAGAACATGCTGATGGCACACAAGGTAAGTGCAATTCAAGCCATCCATCTCCTTCAGTGGCCTTGTTAAAGATGCTCCTGCTGTTAGCAGCAGGTGCCAAATGTGTCAGTAGCTTATGGTGTGGACACTGGGGATGTTAATAGTGATTGAGGCAACACTTCCCTTTGTTTCAGATATGTAAGACAGCTCTCTTACAAAGCACTTTGTTGGTGTGCAGATATGCTTAATAAGGTTCATCTGTAGGATGGAAGGAAGAAACTGAGATCCAAGTGATTTGCTCTGTACCCTCCCTTCCACATCTGCTTGCTTTCTGGTTTCAAGGCTCCAGATTTAGCACAGGAAGCTTCAGGGCCTGTGTAGGTCCCTTATCAGTCATTTTATGTAAAGCAACAAAAAAATGCCACAGGGCTTTTAGTTAGACACTCAGGTGGCAACAGCAGAATAAAGCATCTGTAAACTGGTCCCCCTAGCATGGCAAACCCACTTTACACCTTCTCTTCAGTTCAGCTTCCAGGCATGCTCTTTTGTTATTGACTGCTTTTTCCACCTGCATTTTTGCTTTTTTTCTCATTTCACCTGACTGCTGTACACTTAGATTTTTATTATTTTCTATTACAGAATCACAGAATCAATCAGATTTGAAAAGACCTTCGAGATCATCAAGTCCAACTTATCACCTAACTTTATCTAATCAATTAAATCATGGCACCAAGTGCCACATCCAGTCTCATGCCATTTGACTCTGCCCATCTATCTAGCCCATCAAGATCCCTCTGCAGAGTCCTCCTACCCTCCAACAGATCAACACTTGCTCCCAACTTGATGCAATCTGCAGACTTAGTAATGGTGGACTCAATTCCCTCATCCAGATCATTGATAAAGATATCCTGCTTAATATCTGTATCCTGTTTAATGTTTATTCTACATCACTTGGGTGTTTGGTTTATTTTACACTACAGATTAATTCCCAACATTGTAAAAAACAACAACAACAACAAAAATCAACAAAGAAAAGCTCATGAAAGAAATCCAGCTTTTAGCAGTCATGATGCTGTTCACTTTACATGTGTAACTTTCCTCTGCTTTTTTTTTAGTTTATCCAGATTTAGCTTTTCAGAGATGATTTGCTTTAATCTGTACCTGTGCAATGGCTTCCCTATCATATATGAGATCCAGCATTAGCTGAGTGTCCCAGGTTCATACAACAATAATTAATGGAGAAAACTGACATAAAGTAGACTCCCTCACATGTTTTTGTGACTAATGGCAAAAGTTGAACCCTTCACCTGGAAGGGAAATGAGTCAGTGATGAAGTGATACAAGCCTCAAGCTGAGCCTTACAAGAGTCCAGTATTTCAGATGTGGAATCTTGCCTTATTCTAAGTCCCCTTGCACACAAGTAGAGATAAAAGCACACAATCTTTCACAGAGTTTAAATGCTCTTCTGCAGAGGGGCATGTATAAATATTTTCTCTCTCCAGGCTACCATCAAAAAAAAAACACTTTAAAGCTATCTTTGGAGGATTTATTATAGTGTTGCCCCTTCTAAGAAATACTGGCCACAGAGAGCAGTGCCATGCCATCCTACACCTTCCCTAGGGCAGTCTCTCCTCATCCTTCTTATGACTGGAAGTTAGGATAATTGACAGCTTTTCACGGTTAAATTGTTGAAGACACATTATATAATGTGTAAGACACATTATATGGGTCACAATAGAGTGGAAAACACTCCTCAGGCTAAAGCCTGGGAGAGAAACTGTGAGTAACCCTGCAGGTTTTCCCAAGTTACTTACAGGAAGAAGTGGCTGATGCCCTTTCTCTAGTTCATTATGTGTGGCAAATAATCATTGCTGATTCTGCAGATCAGATTCTACCAGGTACCTGCTAAAATACAGGAAGACACAGCAAACTTTGTTCCTCCACTCTAGTTCATCATTCTAGTCCTGAGAGGACTATTAGTTACTAATAGGACTATTAGTTACATCTAATAGTCCTATTAGATGTAACTAATCTCCAGAATGCTACCAGGCCGCCTTCCATGTTCTGTTGCATTTAGAAACTCTCTGAGGGAGTGCAAGTGAAACACTTCATCACTTAAGAATCAGTGAAGCAGTCTCAAAGAGATTCTGACAATGACCTAATGAAAAGCCATCACCCAGCTCTGCAGATAAAGCTAGATTGGGAACGTTTTCTTTAGTACTTAAGCATTGTACTAGCACAGGTCTGTTAGCACAACAAGCAAGTGAAGGGGAAGGATGCTATTGTTTACATTTATTTTTCCATGTCATCAAGGTGATGAGAATACTCCAGAGGAGAAGGAAGAACTTCCTGTCACCTTCTCACAGTACAACTTTTGTAGTAGGCACCCTTATGAACATGACAGAGGAGTGAAATACTATTTGTACTTGGGGCTGCACGTGAACATTGAGACACCACTTGCTTCTTCATGTGCCCCCTGGATCTTACATTTCTGCAGTGTGGGCTAACTCTGGATGTACACTACTGTAACAAAACCAGTATTAACTTCAAAGCAAAGAAGATCTGGAGCCAGTAAACTCGGAATAAAAAAATATGTGAAATAGAAGGAAAGCAAATATGGTCACAAAAGAGAAAGAAGTTGAGTATATAGATAGTCTGTTTAACAGATAGTGTAAGAACTAGAATATTAATCCCTACAAAAAGCCTCTTTATTTATATAATATTAAATTTGTTCTTTTATGGTTCTCCTCTTAACATCCTACCCACTTTCTAGATGCCCAAGCAGAATTCAGCTCAACATCTGTACAAGATAATTACCATCAACACCAAATACTGAAGTACCTTCAGGAAGATTAACTTTCAAATACTTGCCCATATTGTCAGTATTTTGCTGTATTTGACCAGGATCTTGTCAATACTGATTTAAAAGTATTGACAGAAGGAGATACAGGGAATGTTTTAGGTTTTTTAAAGAGATACCGATGGAAAAGAGAGGCAGACAATGATACAGGTTAGATACCACAATGAAATTGTGCAAAAACAATATTGGAATTTACCCAAGAAAAAGCACAATATATTCATTTCAATTTAAGAGAATTCACATACACCCCACCTCCCCACTTTGATTTTGGAAAATCCTAATCAGTTCAAACATGGAAAACCAGAGCAGGAACACAGATTATGAAAAACAGTGAAGTAGCCCATCTCGTTTCATCATGCAAGTCAAATGAAACACAGACATTCAACTAAGAGCGGGAAAGCAACTGAGACTTGAAACTGTGTTGGGAATACTCCAAAGACTCATTAGCAGATGAAAAAGTATGATTATCTTATTAGGAGTACTACCACCCATACAGAAACTCTGATCAAAACAATAATTAAACCACCAATAACAATCTCCCTGCATCATTAAATACTTTTGTACAAATAAATTAACTCTGCCAGCCAGAAACATCAAATGGAGATAATTTACCACAACCAACCAAAAAGTCCAAATACTCAGAAGGCCTCTCACATTCTTACCTGGGAATGTGATATCATCTTTCTTAAAAACCAAGCCAACAAACAAACCCCAAAACTTTAAAATAAATGATCTTGACAGCATCCCTATAAATTCCTGTATTTACACCACCACTGATAAATCAATGAACCACGTGCCTTGAGATAACAACCTGTCCTTTGCCAGTGGTAAAAACAGATTCTCTTCCAACTAACACGTGCAGCTGGGCCGGAATATTTATTTCTGAGCAAAGTAAATGGACACTCAAGTGCAAATGTTGATATGCAGAATCTGGCAACAAATCAATAGTGACTTTAAATAACCAATCTATGCCATTACTGTTTAGTACCTATGAATCTTGTTAAAATCCCATAGCATTCCATCCTGAAGCAGCAAAGCCTGCTTAATTTCTTTTGGTTTGTGGCTTTATCGAATTTGAGGCTTTAAGAATCCTGTTATTTGCCACTGTCAGTTTCTAGCTTTTCTCTTTTATTGGCTTCCTTTGAAATATCTCCTGAGCTCTTATATCTTCACTTCAATTTGATTTTTTTTCCCTGTATCTGAGAAGGGTGCAGATCTGGAGTTGGCCTCTTTGTATTACTGCCTTGACTCTACAGAGGCAACCAGTACCTATATTATTTGGGGCTTCAGGAGCATGGATTAAAGCAGATATACTGAGTCTTTACTTAAGTTCCTTTAAACACTCTAAACAAGTGTAAGTGTATTAGACAATTTGCTAGATCATGTAAAAGTGCCTCCTGGAGCTATATAGATAGCAGTGCTTATGTTTGTATCATCTTGCAGTTTAGTTACCAAAAATCTAAGATCAGGATTAAGAAAAATGCCTGAGGTAAAAATCAAAACATAGACACAGAAATATGATGCACAAACCAAGAGCTGAAATTCCTACATAAAGCAAAACTGAACATTTCCAGACTTACCTCCAAAAAGGGGTCAGGGCCGAGGTACATAAGCAAATCAACACTTGTAGGGAACTTCATCCATTGCGGTTCATGCTGTGCCTGTTGAGCGGAAAGAAGAGTAATACAGTCTCAGAGGTGTGTTACTCTGGAAGCTTTTACTACCAGAAAGCTTATAAGAGTGAAAAATTACTGATCTGAAATAGATGAGAACTGAGGAGCCTTACATTGCCATGATAGCTTAATATGCATTTTTAGGAGCATCTCACAAGACAAGTTCAGCCTGTTCATGGAAGTGAGGAGACAGGGAAAGCCATTGGATGAACTGGGGAGAAAGAGAGCTTTGGTTTTTGATGTGCTAGACTCTAACACTTTTGTTGAGTAGCTACTGTTTCACCTTGAATACGTTAAGCAACTGAACAGATTTACATGTTTATTCATTTTCTCACTTAATCCAACAGGAAGTTGCACAACGAATCTAACTGTACTGCCATGGGGAAAGATACAGGCTGCCTCCCACAATAGATGCAGTGATCAGCACAGCCACGAGCATCTGCATATATGAGTTCCTTAAGAGATGCCACCTAATTTTTAGAGCACTTGGCAGTTTGCACAATACAGCAAGAATCAGACCTCGCACTCAATGGAGTAACACAATTATTGCTACACCATCAGAAAACACACCACTCCCTTGAACTGTCACTGAACAGTTAACTCCTTTGGTTGCTTATTTTGTCCTCTTTTGTGTCATCCACTAGAAACCATTTCTGGAGAGAAGACAGTAAACCAGGAGGACCACTCTGACCCATCCTAACAAACCAAATATTCTTAAATCATGCTCTTTAGTTTCCCAAATTAACTTACCTCATGGTTTCCCCTTTGTACCTAGAAAGATTTATTGTTTTTATTCAACCTAAAAATCTGCTGGCATTAGATATATTAGGATACCCACAGGTGGTTCTTTTGTCATCCTATCACTGCAGTGGGAAGATAGCAAAATAAATCAATAAAAGCAATGTCTTGGTTGATGCTTAGGGAAACCAATCTGTGGTTGAATATATAGCTTGGCGACCAACTGCCCCATGTGCAGACTGCACTAGTTACCATGGCTTTTACTCACTGGAGATCTCAAATAAGGATTCTGGGTTTTATTTAGGTTTTTCCCATCACTAATTCTGTGTTCTCTTTAAAATAACAAGGCTTTTATCGTTGTTGTTTGGTTGTTTTTTCAGATACATGCTAGAGTGGGGGTTATTTTTCCACAAGGTCATGTTTTCTTCCTTTAACACATTTGCAGCAAGATTCTAATATAAAACTGGTCTTCAGTTGCCATTATCTGATGTTTGTTTTCAAAGACTATATGCAAATCATGCCAGTGCTGCCTTCTGCACTTCTTCCATTTTATTTTCTATTGAGACTGAATGTGAAGAGCTGCAGCCTATTTAGAAGATTGTGGTTGTTGCAGTAGAAAAACAAAGCTATTTCCAAAAGTGAAATTTCTTAGAATCTGTGAATATTCTTCTGCTTATAATAGAAATGAGTATGAGCATTCTGAGTCTTTAGCTACCTTCCTAGGTCTGAGAAGATGTGAGGAGAAGCAGAGTAGTTATGGAAAGAAAAGCAGTTATTAGTAAATTTATGTAATTTATGCTCTGTTTAAGTGAAACAATTTAACCTATAGCTGACTTCTCCAAATTATTTTTCTCTAGGAACACAGTGGACATTAGGAAGCACAGGCAGTCAGTCAGCTTCTGCAGAGCACGGCCTTCACCTGAACTTGGTGCCCTGGGAACCACACAGCTCCAGGGCACACCTGGCAAGCTGTTGCTGTCTCCCTGCTTGTATAGGGGGAGGCATCCCCCACTGCATGATAAAAAAACATGCAACAGGCCTCACACAGACATCTGTACACATTGCCTTGGATTAAGTGTATTTTCTGGACTCTAACTGCTAAAGGAACATTATTCAGAGCCTGAGCTGAGGAGAAATGAAGCAATGTCTATCAGGATCTAGCTATCTTTGTGCCTTCAGAAGGGTGCTTTGTCCCACTCCTGTCAAGCTAACGTTGATTTCATACTTGGAGCTATTGATAAGTCAAAACTGATAATATCATTGATTTAATAATGGAAACCATTGAAGAACCACTACTGGGATGCACAGCCATGTTTTCCTGGCATCCTATTAAAAGAAGATTGGCATTGTTTGTGTTGCAGATCTGATTGATACATTTTGTGGTTGATGGTTTGTTTGTTTTTTTCTTTTCTCCTTGAATACAGTGTACAAGTGCATATCCAAAAAGCAAAGCACATAAAGAACAAACAAAGGCTGTTTCCTACAGGCTGCTTTGTCTACTTACAGAATGTTTTAGACTTTGTCAGTCAAATATAGGAGATATTCAGCAGAGGTGGTTACACAATAGAAGAGGACATCCTGTTTTCCAGAGTTCTCAGGTTTAAATTCCCTTTACTGCCGAGCCAGGTGCTCCTTTGTGTTTCTATTACAGAAATGAAGTTCTGCAACTCACTGTCAAGGAGAGCATTTGTTAATTGTTTCTAAAACAACCTAGAGCAAGTAAACATTTATCTAAATAGCTAAAACATACATAAGGTGCTCTAAACAATTTTCAGTGCTATCAGAGGTAGCACAAGGTGCTCATGTAGCGAGAACAGTCATGCCAGATGTTAGGTATGAATCCACTTGTTTCCACTGTGGTAGGGTGGTTTCGATTCTGTGACAATTGTGCAGAGACTTTGCTGAGGCAGTAAAAGCCTCCCTCAACTCCAGCATATCTGAGGCACTTACAGGACCAGAATCTTTGTGCTTTGTTTGCATCCAACATCAATGGTCAGGAGGCCTTGCAATGGGATTAGCATCCAAGGCTTGGTCATCTTATTTATGAGGAACACTCAATACAATTATGCATCTACTCTTGTGAAGAAAAACAAACAAACAAAACCCCAAAAAACAACTAAAAAAACCCCAACAAAACCCCAACACCAACCCCTCTTTCCTTTCCTCCCCTCCCCCCCTCCCCTTTTTTTTCTCATTCCCTAAACAGTTTTTTGTAGCAAGAAAATGTGTGGGAATTTGGTTACCATTACATCTGATTTAAGAGTTTCCTTTACTCTTTTATGTCCTCTGTGTAGTCCCATTTCCGTATTTTTTTTGTTCAAAAACTGGACAGCAGAGGGTGCCAAACCCCCAAGAGGGAGAGCACCCAGGCCCACTGAGCTCTCAAGCATCACCTTAATTCCCCGAGTTAATAGCTCTACTCCAGCCGGAGTGGTCAGGCTACATCGAGACACTTCAGAGCCACATGTTCCATCTGCGCTGATAGCTGTACTGGAGTGTGTTATATCATTTGGTTGTGTCAGCACTTCCATTACAGTTTATAACCTCTTACTTTGTGGATCAATCTAGGCTATTGCAAGCCAAGTTATTTTCTCTCTGATGTGCAATTGGCACTCAATGTTATCTCAGGAATCTGAAGCCATGTTTTGTTATCAGGATGTTGCAGAGCCGACTCACTAAATTAAAAGGAAGCACTTGATCATACAGAGCCAAGCAGAAACCCTCCCCCACTTTGAACATGTGGTACAAATATGACACAGCCATTGATGAACTAAATCTGTTTAACCTAACATGGTTTATATGTAGCTTTTTGCTGTGGACAAAGAAACATGAGATTAAAATATCAAGAGCCCTGAAATTCCATTCTCATCCTACAGTGAATTATGAAATGAAGTGGTATTATATTAGCAGGCATTCCTTCCTGTTCTAATAAAAAGATACACATTCTACATTTTCTGCAAACACTACTTATGGGAATGAGATGGAAATTGGTCCTCAAGTAGTAACTAGTTACAATAGCTTCTAAAAGAGTCTACAAATTATTCTGATTGTGTTTAGGAGCCAAATCCCAAAGCCTTTATTGTATTCGGATTCTTGTTCTCTGCTGGAGTCAAAAATTGCTGCACTTGGTCCAAAGAACATTTGTTTCTCTTCTTGCCAGTTTCTGTACTGAAGATGAGCATTGTCAAATGGCCAATTTTACTGTTCACCTACCTGATACATGTAATCACTGGCCCATTATTTGTACACAGGAATGGGATCCATCATTCCTAATTGAAAATTTTGCAGATAAAAATGGATAATTTGTAAACAGTTATTCACTTTGAATGAGTTATGTAGGCTCTGTTTACTTAATCTAGCTATTTGTCAGCTTTATCAGTCACTTATCAACAGAAGCAGAACACAGGCCACATATTACCCATTCATCATCCTTTCCTGTCTCTGGAACACACACAATATATATTGCACATGCCACAGCACTGGTGAAATAGCTCACAGTGTAACATCGACAGCAGAACTAAGTATAATAGTTACTTTCTCAGTGCCAGAAACTTGTGGGGCACTTCATAACAGTGCTAACAATTTCATTCAGTCTGAATACTTAGGCCTAATAAATACTGTCACTGTAAATACATTGCTTTTGCAGGGGTTTAAGACAGGAGGTGGGGCAATGGGTTTGGGGCTGGACCAGGAACACCTGATGTCCCTGCAGTAACGGGGGAGGATGATTCCTGAACACAGGAGCATGCAGGGGAAAAGATTCACAGATTCATAGAATACCAGATTAGAATGGGCCTCATGAATCATCTAGGTCAACCTTTCAGGGTAAGAATATCGTTTAAATGAGACGGTCCAGCACCCTGTCAAGCTGCACCTTGAAACTGTCTAATGTAGGGGAATCTACCACCTCCCTTGGAAGTTTATTCCGATGTTTAATAGTTCAAATGGTGAAAAATGTTTTTCTGGCAAGCAGCCTGAATCTCCCCAGTAGCAACTTGTCCCCATTACCCTTTGTCTTTACTATGTGATTCTTTATAAAAAGAGAGTCTCCCTCCTCACGATAGCTGCCTTTTAGGTGTTGTACATGGCTATGAGGTCTCCCCTAAGCCTTCTCAAGGCTGAACAAATCCAGTTCTCTCAGCCTTCCTTCAAGATGCAGCTAGAGAGGCCCTGCAACCCCTTAAGGTACAGGGAGGTCGTTTTTATTATCTTTGTGTAGTAGCACATGATACCAAAGTTCATTCCTGTAGAAAGTAACAATTTCAAAGGCATGCTGCCACAAAAATGACCTGTAGTTTCTTGCTGTACAGGCAGTGTGATGCCCTCAGCCTGTAGCAAGCAATACTCAGGTCCACAAAAGTCAGTAACATTTACACCACCATTAAATTAAGAAAAGTGAATCACTAGCACCATCTCACCTCTCCAGGCCTCACCAATCCTGTTGGTGCCCCAAACCAAAGGCAAATGCTTTGGCTGGAATGTGAAATTCACCCCAGCAGCCTGGCCTCAGCAGTGTTTTCTCCCTGCAAACACCTCCTCTGAGGGGAGCCCTTCAGGGAGCTGAGTTAACCTCAGTAGCAGCTGCAGCCTGCATCATGCCAATGGTCACCTGCTGAGGAGAAAGCTCTAGAAAGGCCTTTAGGTCCCATGCCAAGTTGGCTGCCTCCGGTGTCCTTTCACACTGTGTAGAGGCCCCTCTGCATGTATTTTTTTCTCATACTGGTTTTACCATGTGGATGGACGTTCCTCATTACCTCTACCTTATACTCCATCCTGTGTATTTTTAGCTCTCAAATCCAGGGTTGGTGACTCTACCACCTCTCTGGGCAGCCCATTCCAATGCTTGACCACTCTTTCAGTGAATTTTTTTTGGTAATGTCCAGTCTAAACCTAACCAGTCACAGCTTGAGGCCATTCCCTCTTGTTCTGTCACTAATTACTTGTAAGAAGAGACCACCAGCAGCCTTTCCACAGTGTCCTTTCAAATATCTATAAACATCGATGAGGTCTCCCCTCTGCCTCCTCTTTTTCAAACCAAACAGCCCTAGCTCCTTCAGTCACTCTTCATTAAAACAAATCAGTGAATTTCACAACTGATTCTTCCCTCAGTTCAGACACTAGCAAATTTTGCAGTCTAGATGAGTCCTTTGGAGAGCTTAATACTTTAACAGAATCCATTACTTTTTGCTGATTTGTTTTATAATGGCTCATTTACATGCTCTAAGAAATGGTATTTTTATACTAGTAGAAAGGCAGAGATTGCCTCTTTGCAGTCATACAGGTTTTCAATTTTAGACAAGATCTTTAAAAAATTGACAGTATTATGAAGTTCTAAGAAGCTTTTCAAAGTCACTTAGGTTTGTAAAATCTATTATGGTTATTTTTTCCCCTCTGTATTTCAAAGGTTCTATTGTTGGACTCGTGGCACTAACGAATCCTGTTGTATATGTTGAGTAATATGAAAAATAGGGCACTGATGTTTTAAAGTCTCTAGAACATTTCTCAAATTGACTGTAAAATGTGGCATTTCTACAATACAGGATTGTTTGGCAGGATATAAAAGCTTACTGGTTCTCATTTGGGTGATTTGCATAACTTGTTCATGGCATCATTTGTAAATATTATGCCCATCCCAAGCTGCTGCTGATAAAAGAATAAGATTGCTTTTGCCAAAGCACATCATACTATAGAAAAGATAAAGACTCCTTCCTGTCTAAAAAGAATGAAGATACACAAAGCAAGCTAAAATTTTATACTGCTCTACTCTCAGGAAAGCCTTTTTAATGTCTGTTAGAGAACATGCACATGGGAAAAAAATATTTCCTTTCCACTGTGCAAAGTGGTTCTATGAGAACTGGACAAGCCAAGGAGCAGTGACTGTCCCCAAGGAGTCATTTGCTGTCAGTATGCCTCATCCAGCACCCAGAAAGTGCCTTTTCCTGTGCAGCAATGAAGATAGGTTGGGCTGAGAAGGGTTTTCCTTACTCCCCAGGCTTGCTGCCGATTAAGATGTAGCCAGCAATTCTGTTTCATGCAGACAGATGACAATTCAGTTTGCTCACTGACCTGTGTTGACTCTTTGGTACTCACAAAATCAAAACACTGCTACAAATCTATTTCACCCAAAGGGACTGAATACAGAGGAAATGCTCATTTACTTAGTAAAGCGAGGCAGCTTACATCTAGTCATTTTAGAGTGTGGTTTAATATTCATGACTGTCCTAGAAGGTGGCAGTTTTGACTCATGCTAAAGAGTTCACTGGCTTCTACTTGCTTAGGGCAAGTCTTGCCAGAGATGCTGTATTCCTTGTGAAAAAAGTTTGTGGTGAACACAGTGCTGCCCAACACTGGATGCTCTGTCAGTCATCAAATGGACCTCTGGAAGGCATTCACTTGTTCTCCTTCCCAGTCAAGAATATGTCACTATGGCTGCTTTCATTACCTCCCCAGTTTGAAAGCTCAAATGAAGACTTTTGTCCCTCTAGTTAGAGTAATTAGTTGGAAGGCAGAAGAGTAAGTAGGATGTAAAGTGTAACTGCATCTGACTGTTTCTTAGAGTTTCATACCCCACGTATTAGCAGGTGTGCTGACATCCTTGGGCTAATTTTAATGTGAATACTTGAACTGACTATTGCAAGCTTTTAGGAAGTACACCAGGCACTGAGAAATCTCTAGATGCAGAGGTAACACTTTAACAAGGTACCATTTAGACATGATCTGCAGCAAAGCTCTGAAGTTACTAGCATGCTGCTGGGCAGGGAAGGTAATATACTGCTCAGCTCCACTAAACTTGACATCTAGCTTAAGTACAGTGTTTGTCTCCTCCACAAGGACCATATCAGGATAAATATCTCAAAAAAGATGCTGTGACTTCTTAAATCAATAAAATGTATTGGCTTGATTTGAACTGTGCTTTACCTCCTCACCTTTTCTTTTCTGCTTCTTAAATTTAGCAAACTCCAAATTAATGGCCTTTTTTCAACCAGACCTTAAACTAGGGGGAAAAAAGGTTCTAAGTCAGCAGCCAAGGCAAAGGAATCCCCAGAGAAAGCACTTGGCACTATTTCCTATGGTGAATCTTTGCTTGGCAAGCTGAATTTGGGAAATGAAGCAGAAAAGAAAGTTAGAAATTGCTCTCATCGTGGGAGATATTTTTAAAAGGGTAGGTGCCTAATTACATCTATCAGATATACATATCCTATTCCTTTAGTATATAGATATCAGTGATCACCTCAGACATAGGGATATTTTTAAAGTATGCTGCTGGCACTTCAGCAAATAGTACAAAAGAAAAGTACTACAGATTGTATTATACCCTTCTCAATTGCAACAAGATTGAACCAAGATTTCTAGCCACTAAAAACACAGTGCTTTGAAAAAGTTAGATTAGAAATCATTCTAGGAGCATAATACTGGATATACCTGTCTTGTTTGCTACAAAGCAAGACTAAGTCAGGTAATGAATTTATACTGATCAATGGTGTTCAAAGCTGCTGATTTTTGAAAGCAGATCTGACTATCTGGGCAATATAGAAGTATAGAAAATATCTTCTATTTAAAGGAGTGTTCCTAATCAATAATGCTACACTTCAGTATAGAAAGTGCAATTAACTTTTCAACCTGCTTCTTGGAGCTCTGTATGGGTGATTTTTAAGATGTATTACAAGATTTAGTTGTTCCTGCTGCAGCAGCAAACAAAACTCTTCTTTAAAAGCTGTTGAAAAGACAAGGTTTGAGTTGTGAAAGTATGAAATAAGGATTTGTACTTTAGAGTTTACAAATGCCATTGTAATATCTATACATTTATCCACTCCAAAGGCTGTGCTACACCGGAGCAGGATATTGCCTCCCTCTGCACAAATATTCAAGATCTGAGACCATTCTTGACCCAATCTGTATTAGGAATAGCATAAAGTCTTCCAAAATAGCCTATGCACAATAAGATCTTGAAAGCCTGGTGCCTCCCCAGCAGCCACAACATGATTAGAACATATTTTCTGTGCAGAAAATTTGAATTGAAGTTCCTGATCTACTGATCTTAAAGATGAAACTGAACCCAAGAGTTTTGCCAGTTCTCTAGGTTTAAAAAGAATGGAATCCAGGAAATTATTCCTAAAATGTCTGTAACTTCTCAGAAACACTTTGCTTTGATGAATCCACATTCTTAATGAAAAAGCACTGTATAATAATGCTTCTTAATAACCTTGCTCTAGATTATATAAATAAATTTACCATGATCCCTACTTAATTACTGCTATATATGGATATCAGCACTGGGTCCAGAAAATTCATCAAACAGAAAAAAGAAGTAAAGAACAAAACTGAATACTTATCAGTTGGCATGTTTGGAATCTAAACTAGCTGAGGGAATATGCCAGCCAAAAATCACTTCTGTTAAGCTATCTTGAGTAAAACCAAGCAACAGAAAATTGTGGAACTGAGTGCTGCAGCACTGTCTGTACCGTGCATTTCTGAACCATGAAATAGCTCAACAAGACACAAAAGGTTACTGCTAGTGCACAGCTACAGTCGTATGGAACAGCAGTGATCCCAAGCATGATTATCTTCAAAAGGACATTTTCTGTGTGCTTTGACCACAACAAAATGTCATGATTGTTCACAGGGTTTGGCTGGAAATATGGCAAGATAAAAAGAGTTAGTAAAACCAACTGAAGTTGTTGGTGACCTGGGCTGGATGACCACACATAGCCTCTACCTAGTAAACAATTCAATGCTACAGAAGTGAAGGGTCAAACACTCAATAAAAAAGCAGAAAAGAGAGGGGTTCAGAGTGGTTAGCAGGTATTGCAGTGACACACAGACGTGTCTGGGAAAACAAATACATCACTCTCCAGCCAGTTCCATCCAGCAAAACTTAGTCTTAGGCAGCTCAGAACTGATCCAACCCCAGAAGTGCCAAATTTGCTCAGGGCTGTCATCCTTATTAAGTGACCATGACATGAAGAATAAGGCTGACCAGGTGGAATGAATGATCAGATGCATTCAGCACAGAGCCACAGTCCTTTTTCTGGAAAGGTCTGAAGAACTTTGATCCATTCATAACGAACAGGTATGGACCTTTTATTTGACTAAATTTCCTTCTGCAGGAAGGCTTAGGTAAAAAGGAAGCAGCTGAAGATCAATAGATGAGACTAGCAGAAGGAGGAACATTGCACCTTCTGAATGACAGTGTTGTGCATGTGTTAATCTCCTTGCAATACATAAATACAGGAGCTGTTGTGATTATCATGCAGAGTGAAGAAAACAAAAACATGTGATGGTAGAAGAGGCCCAAGTAGCCACTACATGTTCCCATGATTTTTTTTCTTTAAGGTGTCTCTTACTTCAATTTAATTCTTTCTGAACACAGAATGGGATCTGGTTATTTAAACACCACTGGCCAGAGTGGAGCCCTAAATTAAGGCAGAAGGAGGAAGCAGTGCATTACAGCTGATGCTCTCCCATCTTAAATCAGCTGCAAACCCTGCATTTTTGTAACGCTCACTAACCTTTGAGTTGACTGAGGGACCAAATAAATTGGTGAGCTGTGCTGTGGATAAAAGGAGAGAGATTAATCCTTTGAGCACACCTAGAATCCCCTGCAGATCTGTCGTGACAGAGCGGCTCAAAGCCCTGGGCATAACACTCTGTTGAAGAACAATGCAGCCTGGATTTTTTATATTTTTTTTACATTTCCTTCTTATCCTCAAAATAGTTTGAAATAACAACAAAAGAAACTATAAGCTTGTGAAAACCAGGCCGGAAGGTCTGATTTCAGTAGAGCAATATATGCTACCCTGACAGTTATAACACTACAGGTTATATTTTTGTTATATTTGATTTTTGTGTTTTCAAAGGACTGACCACAAAATAAATCTTGACATAGCCAAAATTGGATGGTATTAATGAAGCACCCAAGAGGACAGCACACTGTTCTTCTGTGTGAGCAGCAAATGATTGGTAATTAAATAGCTGTCAGTGGGGGGTGGGGGGTGCCTGATGTATTTTTATTAACTTTTTGTGTCTATTGCATACATGCTCCAGAGTGACCAGCTAAGGTAGGTTACATGGGATTTGAAGCTGAATTTCCTGAGGTGAAAACCTAATAACCTGGCAGAGCCCAATATTGCGCTTCAACCTGCTCACTTTCCTTGGTGGATGCACAATTAATTTTTGATCTGGAGAGGGCTGATTGACATCCATAGACATTGCAGGCACCTGCTTTAGAGCAAGGATCTCCTTCTGTTTCTCTAAAGTGCAGTTTCAGCTAATATGAAATAAATAAGGTCTACAGAAAAGACTGCAGCTGCTTAGTGGTCTGGAGCTGTATTTTTCTCTTTGAAATGTACCTAGTACAAAAAGACTTGGGCCTGGGGATTTTCTCAAGTGACAGTGCTGTGCAGGACAAATGAGTGTCACAAACAAATGCCATAACATTTGACACTGAAACTCAGAGAGTAGCTGAGCCCAGCCTGAAGGAGGCACGGGTAAGGAGTGAACATGAAGAACATAAATCTCATACTTTAGAGTTCTTTCATTGCTGCTTAGTAGAAAGCATAAAACAGTCCAAGAGGACAAAATGGGTGCACGGTGTTTTAAAGATTTTAAGCTACTAAGCAACCTGATTCCAAGAGAAAATTTCAGAAGACATTTAAAATGAGCAAATACTAACACAATAGGAACTAAGCAGAGATTTTGATGATTCACCAAGTAGCCTCAACAAGAAACGACAAATGATGTTGCATTTAAAATAACCTTCAATGAGGACTTATAATCCCTTTGGAAACATTACTGGATATACAGGGAAGGATGACATGCATAAGCAATCCCTTGAACACTGAGGCCAGACCTGTGGACTTTACTAGATACACAAAAGGAGATACTCAGCATGTGGTCTTTGAGACAAATGCTCTACTGATATTCTGCTCCTTCAAAACAAAAATCCCACAGAGCACATTAATTTTAGGTTCTCTGAGTACTTCTCAAAGGACTGCCAAGCTTGCTTTGCCATTTATCCTGAAATAGCACACAGCTTCAGTTGGCATGATTGTTCTAATGGATTGAAGAGGTGGCTTTCTTCAGGTCCCACTGCTATGCTGTGGCATCACTGGAGGATGGTTGCTGCCTGCTGCTATTAAAGGATTGTTCTGAAGTTGCGCAAAGGAGTGGACAGCTCTTCAGGAAGTTCATAGATAGTATATCAACACCATACTGTGCAACTTAATAATCTAATATTCAACTACCAAGCTACCACATTTTCAATAAATCCTTGGAGGAATGTAGGAATCCTATCAAAACACTCCTTGGAAATCTTCTGATGTGCAGCAGAGCAGAGGGCATGTCTTATATTGAAAATAAGATCAGACATTTCCTTTGTCTGACAGCCAACTGTGGTTAATGGGATTCTAATTTAATCAGAGTACAGGACGGGGCAGATGTAACACTGATAAATTATAAGAGGGATCAATGTGCAAGAGTAGTGCAGGTAGGAGTTACTGTGGAGAGTGACAACCGGTGGAGAAACTACAAGATTTTGCAGACAGCAGTGGGTCAGTCCTGCAGCACAACAAATTGAGACACAATTGAATTTTAAAACTGCTCAGCCCTACCTGATCATTTCTCAAAGGAGGCTGAATTGTTTCAAACAGCCCCAAAAGTGTGCCTATTTTACAAGCAGACTAAGCTGCAAACACACAGGAGAAAATGCATTGAGGAGGCTAGAGTTTATCTAGAACCTTGGGTTTTGTTTCCTAGCTACAGTTTGCTCATTGAACATGAGCTACTTCTGCTTTCAAGGCTTTCTGTATGGACATTCCCTTTATGTGCCTCCAAAAGCAGCCTGATGAGTTCAGTAAGAGTTGCTCTACACCTTCCACCAGGTAATGCCTCTCCTAGAACTAATGCTTCAGGCAGACAACCAGGATAATTTGGAAGAAGATCTTTATCACATCACTGGACCTCCTTGCCATAGAGACTGTAAATGCAAGGGATTCAAAACTTACTGGGCAGTTTAATGGAAGAAAACTAAGTCAAGGCTCTTCCAAAGATGCACTAGCCGTGGTTTAGGAAAGATTTATGCTGCAGATGACTGAAGACTGGTAGAGTATTTTCAGTGGTATCGTCATATGCTTGCCCTGTCTTTATGTCGTTCACCTGACACTTGCTATAGACCAGAGATCATTGTAGCAGATGCATCTTTTGCCTGATTCAATGCTGTATTATTTGCCACAGTGATGGTAAATGTCCCTGCCCAAAGAACTCAGTGCTTTACAGTAAATATCTGGATCTATTTTCTTCACAGTGATTATTAGCTGACTCAGCTGCATTAATTAACCTAGCCAAACAGCAAAGGTAGGCTGAAGGCTGTGTGGGTACCTGAGGTTCAGTGCTGCCAGGCTGTTCAGGGATGCTTAGTTGTTAGACTTTAGCAAGGCATATTTAATATATGTAAATAGGCTTTTTATAATGAGTAATGTTGCCAAATTTTCCAGATTGCTAGCACTGTCCTCCACAAATTCACAAAATAAATTATTAGGGGCAGGAGCAGTAATGCTACTGAGTGAATCTGGTGATGCTCTTAATCTTGGGAAACAGAATGGATATCCTTGCTTCTTAGCAAGGTCAACATTATATATTGGCAAACTGCTAGAAATAGCATGTGGTATTGTTCTGTTTCAACAGTTTTAGTCAGAACACATGAAAGGAAAAACCTGAAGAACAATGTCATAAGGGCCAAAAGAAAATATTCTAGACTACTAAAACTGAAATTATGTTACCTACAGGATACTGCAAGCAATTCAAGTCAGAAGTAAAATTTCTCTTAAAAACAGATATAAAGTATTAAGTATTGAAAAGACACTTAGATCTACCATGAAAACAACAAACCATTAAATCTCCTGTGTCCCTAGTGTGATTTATTCTAATCTGGCAACAACATTTTCAACCATCTTAAACATATGCTGTGTGACTTCATAGGGCAGAGTTATGTTTCTTTGGATACTAGATTTATGTATCTTAGAAGCCATCCTATATGGTCACTCCCATTCAACTTCAAGCTGGTAAAAAATGAAGAATATGGAAGAAACCTTTCCACAGCAATAGAGGTACTTGAATGGATGAAGCAGTTTCATTTAGCAGCGCGTGAAGAAAGCAGTTCTAGAGAATTAATGCTCTGAGCATTAGCCAAAACAGAGTTTGGATCTTCCCTCAACACTCCATTCATCTTACTTAAGCTTTTTCATGTTTTATTCATGATTTTTTTGAGTTCAGATACAATGCTTAACTAAATCGGTACGTTGCTAACAGACCTTTAAAAAAACCCTCATGAACTCTTTTCATGGTGGTATGATGCAAAATGTTACTGAAAAATAGCTATTTTATAAACCTTGGGAAAGCTATCTAATAACTGCAAAAAGGCACTCAAATATAATAACACACTCCATTGATTTGATTATCACCAAATAAACACACTTCCTAGTTGCCTGAATCCACCAAGCATAATGCACGCACTGCAAGGAACTTGGTGATTTCAGGGTATGTTACCTGACTGTGCCTTATGACCACATTACCTCAGAAGCTTCCAAGGGTCAAGTCTACTTCTGTAGTTACTACCCTGTGTAATTTATTATGGCTACCTACAAGACAGTTTTGTAAGAGCACCATGCCTGCCCGCTTCAGTATAGCTTTCACTTCAAATAACGACAGTTGGCAGATTGCCTAAAATTCAAGATGGGCTAAATCATCGTAGAGGATGGCATTTCTGGTTGGAGGGTCTCCCTCCCTCACTGATGGATTAGGACTCTGTGAGGAAGATTTGCAGTAGTCAAGTAGGCAGAGTATTGCAGGACAACAGAGCTGGAAGACTACCAAAGCAGTTCACAGTGCAGAAGTACCCACTTGGAACATACTTTATCATAGAATCATAGAATGGTTTAGGTTGGAAGAGACTGCAAAGATCATCTAGTTTCAACCCCCCACCATAGGCAAGGACACCTCCCACTTGACAGTTAACTCATTACTGTTACAGAATAGGAGCCCTGAGTCCTGCCTGCTCCCTAGAAAGTTGATGAAATGTAAGGCCATCAAGAAAGATGGTGTGGATACAAGTTGCTTTATGGAAAGGAACCTCAGACTGAATGTGAATGAAACCTTCTGCCTCACATTTCTAAAGGCTGGTCTAGTCTCCAAAAGCAGCTGTGTTTTTAACCCCACTGAACAAGGCATGCCAGAGAATGGGCTGGTGGTCACAAGGACAGAGCCTGGCAAAGTCTTCAAAACAGATAGCTATGTCAGCACACAGAGCAATAAGCTTTGCCTTTCCAACAACTAGTAGAGAAAGAAATCTTGGTATGATGATAGTGCCAGCTCAGTGCTCAGGAACATCCAGGTATTGGGATTTACTATGAAAAGGAACAGGGACATCCACAATATGTTTTGACAGCCATGAGCTGTTGTGGTAATCGTCCCTCTCAAAAGGATTTACTAGAAGAGCAAAAGACATGAAGATAGACAATAATCACAGTTATGGGATGGCTCATGGTTGTTAAATGACTAATTGAACTAGGACTGCTAATGGTGAGAAAGACACGTTTGAAGGGGATTTCTTCACCCCATGCATAGTTAAGCTGTGAAGCCTGTTGCTGGTCTGTTGCATAAGTTACACTAGATGAAGAGTTCATATAAATCATTAAACAAATAAATGCACAGATGCCATATTTGACTCAAGAAAACAAAGCTGCATCTTCTTGGGTACAGGGAGAGCATTGCCAGTGGTTTTGCATCCCTGTAATCTTCCCTGACTGCTGTCAGTCCCCAGTCACAAACAAGTATTGGCCTGGATGGGCTTTGTTTGACCTGTTCCAGCTGGTTTTATGTTCTATCTGCATCCTTTCTGCATAAAGCTCCACAATCACATGCTAAATTATGCTTTTCCTTAGTTACATTACACCTGAGCAATGGCAGAATAACCAGCCACTAGGGAGGAAAGATCCCCCCGGGCACTTTGGCTGTACATCGAAATGCAGATCGTCTTCCCTGCTCAAAAACTTCACAACTGAGAGCGGTGCGAAGGGACAATCTGGAGTGTGCACTGAGCTGCCCCAAGAGCAGCCTAGCAGTGACAAAGACCTGCTGTACCTCGTGGAGACCAACATTGAAGTCCCTGACAGAGAGAAGCCTGTTTGAGCCCAGGAGAGGAGAATGAGATTCAGGAAGCTGTAGCATATGGGCTGGTGTTCTGAATCTCTCCTACCAATTTGTATAGTGAACGTGCAATTCCTGTGGTAGCCATGGAAACCAAGGTACTGGAGTACAATGAAACACGTGTATGAATGCTGTTGCCACCAGTGAGCATCCATCACTCAGCATTTCTCAACAGTAAGGGCAAAAAGAAGGATATCTGTGCAATCACAGTTTGGTTGTGGCTGCTGAAGTTTAGATCAGGCTGAACAGATACCAGAGCGCAGCAGCTCTTCCACTCTGACCAGGGAGTAGGATAGTTTCTGGGATGCAAAGCCAGTGTTAAGGGAGACAACCTTGTCCATTCCAGAATGGGGGAAAAAAAAAAAGGAATGGATGGGAAGAATTGTTCCCTAGTGAGGTATACAAAAAAAGACAGAAATATACTTTGTTTTGTCTCCCTTCACGTTGCTTGCAATCCCAATGCCCATACAAGGTTGCTTTCTGATTATTTTTTGGTCAGTGAACTACAGAAGTCAAAAGAGTCATCTCACCTGGTGTGACTGGTGAAAAATACACTCCTGCTAGTCAATTTTCTTGTGAAAGAAATGTCTAGAAGTTGGTGAAGTCCTCGCATTCAGTGCACAGTATAAAGCTGCACAGAACAGCAAACTATGAGGCTCATAATGCAAAATATTTTTCAAGCCACATTATTTCCCTCAGACGAGTTCTCTTTGGATCACCAGCTTTTGTTTAACCACTGCTATTCGTGCATTATGTTTCTGCACAGACATAGCAGGTGTGCAGGGTTTTTCAGCAGGCTGTGCTGCTTAAGATCTTCAACTTGCATAAATCAGGTCAGAGTCTGACCAAAGGATGCCCTTCCTTAAGATTTGAGGCAGATCTGAAAATGGAGGTGTTTAATTCTCAGGTTGGTTTACTTGAGATGTAAAACCTGGATAAAAATTTCAGCAGGGTACAAACACTGATAATTCTTCAATCAAGTTGAATTAAAGCAAAGCAGCCCCCAGACCATATTGTTTAAATACTGAGAGGGACTGGGCACAGTTAAGTAACAAAGGGACTTTAAAATAGCGCATAGCACAAAAGGTTCCATGTAATTTGCAGCAGTCACTTAGTTTGCACTTATAAGAAAGACAACAGAAAAAGGTGTCTGAGGGGTGGTGCAGACTGAAACACTGAGACTGGAATGTTTGAGGAGGGAGGTGAGCCGGTACCAACGGTGAGCCAACCTGAGGGTCAGACCAGCCAAGAGCAGAGAGCTGTGCTCAGTACTCACAGCCCCACAGTCTACAGCTTTGTAGCACCTTCTCTGAAACAGAGCAATTAAGTTTTCTAATATTAAGAGGTTCTTAACATTCATCAGATTGAAGTAAGAGCTGAATGCCATGGCAGGGATGCCAGGTCCTTGGCAAGTGAACTCATGCATCATAACTGTGTCTCCTAATTAAGGACTCCTTAAGTTCACATTTTTAATGGGCATGAACATTGTTACCTACTTAAATCCTTAGGATCAAAACTTAGCATAAAGTCAGATGTGCAGAAAGAAACTGCTATGTGTGTTCACTTTTCATTTTTATCCTTTAGAAGGAAAGATCTCTGCCACTGATGCCCTCCTGTAAAATCTAAATCCTAGTCTGAATGTGCCATTTTTCCAGGCAGTAAGTGTCACTGCGCTCTAGGCAGTGTGCATTTATACCTTAACTGCACCTATACCTGGGTGTGACCTGACTACCTGTCAGAACTGGTTCTGTTTCATGCTTTTTTGTACTTTGGGCTCACTCAAAAGTTCATAGATGCCTTACAGGATATCAGTGTCACCAGCTGCTTGATACCTGCTACTTAAGAGTAAAGACATTGTCTAACTTAGGATGCCAAACCTGTCAGCTCTATGACTGGATGGCCTCTACCATCCAGCTGCCTTCACAAACCTACTCAGAGGTAGCCCTGGCTAGAGATTAACTGAGCACTTATGGAAGTGGTAAATCTGAACTCCAGGAGAGAAGAATAGATTACATGCATGACACCAAAGTATTCCATATGGGATCTCTGAGTCACCACGGGCTACTCCAAACAACTGTATTTCCACCAACAGTGGAAACAATTTCAGAATGAAGCCAAAGGCTGAGTTTGTAAACAGAACTGCCACTTATTTTCTAAAGTCTGTTCACTTTACTTTTGCCTTTCTTCCTCTGGACATTTATCTGAGATTTCACATCCTGGAGTACAATACTCACACTATCTGAGGACTGAAGATTGTCCCATTTGCCCAGGAGCACTTTCCCCACTGGATCCTGATTCCTGTCTGGCATTTCCAGAGATATGTAATATTAAACAACTGCACAGAGGAGCAAAGCTTTGCCACAGGTTACAGGAAAATTATCATGATATTGGATGAGCCAAACTCTCAGCTTTGTCAAATGGATAAGGCTCTAGAGGAAAAACTACATTAAATATTCCCTTCAGCTGAGGAAGAAAAATGGGCATTTAGTTCACAGGTCTAAGCAGAGAAGTAGAGGCAAGAATCACAGGTTAATTTTGGTCTGAACTTTAAAGTCACAGAAGCAAAAGGGATCATGGATCCCTTGTTAATCTTCTCCTTTACAGATAGAATGCTGCATGGCTGTAGCAGGAGGTATGTGCTTATTGATATTCAGGTTAGACTTTGAAAGAATTACTTGGAAGAGCAATGGAAGGAAGGGATTACATGAAAACAAGTTCCTAATTGCTCTCCCTTTTCTGGCTGAGGTGTTCATGAGCAAATTAAATTTAAGATTTTGGCAAATGCACAGCATCACTGCAAGTGTCCCATAATTTCTAAAGTGGAATAAATAATTTCTAGTGAATAACTCAGTTGCATTCTGCCTATGGAGCACATACAGATCACTCTGTCCTCAGATTATTCCTGGTCAATTAAACTTCACAAGTTCAACTTTACAAGCTGTGAATATTTGAAATTTGAGCTGCTGCTCAGGGGTGATATTGATTCTCTTCTCTCTCTCTGGTTGAGTGCACAAGCTTGTCTATAAACACTTACATTTAACAACTGAAAATTCATCTTCTACAAATACACAGGTGTAACTGAAATTTGTTTCCTTCATAAATTTCGGCCACTAAAATTCAATTACCGAAGTTAGGGCTTAATTTGATTTTATTTTTCATATTACACAAGCACTTAGAGTCAAGTCCAGCCAAGGTTAAGGTACTCTAGGCAGTACTGAAGCAGTCTGCATCCTGCAAATAAACATTCTAGAGCTGCATGAGCATTTCAGAAATGGAAATACATTTGTACCCAAAAGAAGTTGCAGAAATTTGGGGTAGGATTTTAATGGCTACTGAATAGTCACAGAAAGACTTTGCGTACCTCAGGAGACTAATAAATTACAACACATGACACAAACTCTCTTCACAGAAGTCTGTGACACAGTGTTCAATAGTAATTCAACCTCTGCTTCAGCAGTCTCAGGCCTCAGAAATTAGAAGAATAATTTGTTATTTCAGGTAACCAGTTAGGTATTTTAAATAGAAAATAAGAGCAGAAATGAACTGCAGCTGACCAAACTGGGTGCTTCTGATATTCAGTGAGTACTTTTGTGGTGAGGCTACAAAAGTGAGAAGCATAGTAATGCAAACAGGAAAACAGCTCATGTGACATTAGTGTTACCTGGTTGCAGCACTGGAAGATCTGAAGTGCTTGTAGCCAGCGAGTTGGACATGCAGCATCCTGGAAAAGCAGGGAGCTGGTACAAGAGCAGGTGAGCAGCTCAGCAGTGGTTTGTTGCTTGCAGAGTAAGATACATCTCTTGTTACATCTCTCATACATGTGATCTCAGTTGAAGACAGTCGGCTTGCAGGGTCCCTCCTGGATTTTCTGGCAGGAGGGTACCCTCTGGGAACCTGGCATGCTGTTTCAAAGTACAGATGCGGATGCAGCCAGGAGCTTTGATCACCAGAGTATGCTGTGCTGTCACTCCTGTTCTACTAGGACTAGTGTTTCTCAGCCTGGAAAACTCTGTGTTTGGAGCCAGATTCTGCAGATAGCAGCAGTACAACAGGAACGTAAAGTCTAGACCCTTGGCACATTTTCTTTGTTAACCCAAGACTTCCACTGCCTGGAAAGAAACTATGTCCAGACTATTGTCATTCTCCGTGCCACTAGACTCCAAATCAACCCACTTCAGCTGGCTGACGAGATAAAGGCAGAGCTTAAGTTCAGCTTCAGTGAGTTTTGGCTAGCCTTTTCTTCAACCTCAGCCTCCTGATTTTTCTCTAAACTTCAGTCTTTGCAAACCCCACCTCATTTACTCAGAACTAAGTTTTCAAGTTAGTGAGTGTAGCTGTTTCTGTCCTTCTTGGCTTTCTAGTGGCCTCAGAAAACTTGCCAGATGAAAAGACTACTTAATGCAGACTGTTTATGAGCTTAAAACATTCAGAGAAGAGGAAACATTGAATTCTGGACACAGAAATGGACTTGGGAGAATGTAAAGTGCTTGTGTTTCACTTCTTTGCTTAAATTCACAGAATGCTAGGTGTTGGAAAGAACCTCTGGGTCTTGTCTAGTCCAACCTCTCTGCTAACACAACTTCATCTAGATCAGGTTGCACAGAAGCAATTCCAGTGGGGTTTTGAAAGTCTCCAGAGGAGACTCCACAACCTCCCTGGGCAGCCTGTTCCAGTGCTTTAGTATTTTATCAGGTTTCCCCTAAATCTGCTTGTTCTTCAGATTCAGTCAGCCTTGGAGTTACTGAGCACTCCAAAAGTTCACAAGTGTGCCCAGGTGGCCAGGAGAGCCAATGGCACATTTCCGGCAGTAGAGCTACTATTTAAATGAAGCTTGGTTTGCAAAGCTGTGCGGCAAGATGCCAGCACCATGTTCCAGCTTCACACCTGAGTAGGAAAATGCTTTACTCAGAGATTCCCAGTTAACTTCACAGCCTGAAGGACTCTTTTTCCCTTCAATTGAAGTACAGTTGCAACCTTCTAATCTGAACAGTAGCAGGTTGTGGTATTTGTTTCCACCAGGAATAAAATATTTCTGAGCTTTTTGCCTAGCTCATAAGCAGGGTTTGAGGCTAATGTGTGGAACAAATAAGCTGCTAATATATATTCTATGAACGCCAGTAGCAAAGCTTTGGGGGAAAATCTGTGCAGCTGTAAGGCTGACAAGAACAGTGGCTTTGCTGTGTTAATAGCTGAACTGTTCTGAAGTGTGGTAGAGACTCAGTTAAAACAAAGCATGACATGGTATAAGGTAACTAAAACCAATAGATCTCAGATATTGAAACCATATCCTAATTTTGTACAAAACATGATTAACTTCTGGTACCTTCATTTGCAAATCCTGAATTTGTAACCCACATAGGCTTGATTTTGAAGTGCAGAGCAACTGCCCACAGCAAAATCACTTTAATGTATCACAGGTTGGGAACTCAAGCCAACAGAGATTTTAGAGAATCAGATCAATAGAGCGATAGCAACCTTTAGACCAAGAAATTATTGTAGCTGAGATATGCAATGTGAAAAGACATATTCTCTGCAACTGAAGGGGTTAGATTTTGTTCCACTGGGATAAGACTAAGAGGAACTCCTATCAAATTCACCAAATAAACTTTAGCCAGGGATTAATAATGAAAGAGAAGATGTAGCAGATTGTAGTGCTCATGGAGCAACATGGTTACTTCCACTGAAAGGAAGCATTCAATGATGAAAATAAAGAGGGTTCACAGCAATGATTTTGGGAAGTTCTTAGAATAATCTATTTAATGCAGAAGATACAGATGTATTATTTTCAGACTGGGATTTGACATTTACACTAGCAAGAATATAATATCTAGCAATACTAGGGAGCTTAAAGATACAAGAGCTGTTAATGTTTCCATTTCAGTACATAAACTTGTCACCAACTGGGGGTAAAGAAATCTCTTCCTCCATGGCATCACATCACACTTAATTAAACAAATCAGGGGAAGGATACAAAGGGAAAGAGAAAAGAGGAGAGGACAGGGAATGAATTACTCTTTTTTTTCTTTCCTCACTCCATCCATCACTGGTTACAGTTAGCAACAAAAAATCAAATTAGTTGCACCAGTGATCTGCTGCACCTGACAATTTCTGTATTTCTAGTTTAAATTAGAGTAGAATCAATGGAAGTGTTGCAAAGATAAGTTAAAGGCAAGGCTTACAACGTAGTGTTCAATCTGCCTGCCAAGACAAGGTTCAGTCTTACAGGAGTCATTAAGGTTAATGCAATCTATACTGATGTGACAGTGAGATGCTCTATTTTCATTACACCAGGAAGAATCTCTGATTCACTGTGGTTAGGGCTAATTGACAGTTTCCAAATCACACAGTAGTAACTCTTTACAGTTGCAGAAAGGGAGTATATTGTTTTCACTGCTGGTTTATTTGATACATTTATCCACTTAATTCCTCTCCCTTAATTCTCTGTGATAGGTGGAAATAAGAAATAATTGAATTCTAGTATCCTTTGACATTTACTTTTCAGCTAAGAAACTGTTTTGCTTTTCAACAAGGAATTCAGGTCAGGGGAAGAGCTTTAACTCAACTGCCTCTTTCTTCAGCTCACCCAGCTCCATGATTTAGTTTGGACAAATCAAAAGAATGTTCACTGACTCCAGAAAGTTAGAAGATGCATTCAGTGTGTCACATGTTTTCTTACTAACAAAAGCAAAGTGTGTACTCAGTCTGCTGCACATCTGACTTAACTCTCTTACCTCCTCATTCTGCTTTTCAGATAATCATTTGTAACAGCCTCTATTTTGTGTGCTTTCATCATATGTTGTTCTCCCTGGAAGAAGTCTGGGTCTGGTACTTCGTTGTCAGCAATGAGCACTAGAAACCTGTGTGGGTACAGAAGAGCTGCTTCAGGGCACGTTTTTGGAGGACACAGTAGGTCAGCTGGGGAAAGAATCACAGTGAAGGCAGCCCCAAGATCCTGCACAGCATGAGAAAACCCATGAAAACACTCAGCTTCCATGCAAGGTATGGATCTGAGGTGGTCAGCAATCTTTCTCTAATTGTTCCTTCCATTTGCAGTGTGGTAGCTCTAGGATTGTATCAAGGCAATGAAACTCAGATAGGTGTCTAAACAAACTTCAAAACCCAGCAGTGCAGAAATCATTCTCCTCAAAATCTCCTTCTGTCAAGCTCACATAGGACATTTATAACCTAAAATGCAGTTGGAGCAGTTTTCCATACAGAGGTGAGAAATGCTTTCAAAGGACTGCACTTTTGGGAAAGTTTTCACAACCAGGCACCTCCTAGGGGGCCACCACAGCTGGTATTTAAGTGCCCTGCTCCACAGACCTTTTCCAGTTTGATCTAGGGATCCTGCTGACAACACCTGATGAGAGACTGTCTCACACAAGTGGATTGTTTCAGGGGTTTCTGTAGGCACACACACTGCACTCTTACATGTGATAAGGCTGTTGTAGATATGTGGACATTGTTAACACAGAAAAGAACTCCTAAACCCACCTAGGAGTTATAATCTATATAGTCAAATGTATTTATTTAACTAGCATCAAATCAAATTCTCAAATGAAGTATAATGAATTCTGCATGAACTGAATGAAAAGCAAATGTTATCAAGGGGGTTGTAGAGTTTCCCTCTCTGGAATTACTCAAGACCCATCTGGATATGTTCCCATGTGATCTGGTATAGGTAACCCTGCTCTGGCAGGGGGGTTGGACTGGATGATCTTTCAAGATCCCTTCCAGCCCCTAACCTTCTGTGATGAGCTTCCCAAGTGAACTGCAATGCTTTGTGATTTGTAAATCTGACCATGTTGATATTTGGTGTGGTGGTGATCACAAACTGACTCACTCACCTTTTGATACTGAGCACTGCTGTGAAGCTTTGGGATGGAAACACCCGTGGTTGTCACATCTCCTAACTTGTTTAGCACCTTTTACGAATTTGGCAGTGAATTCAGGAAGCATCAGTTTGAGGAAGGCACCATGTGATGCTACACCTGCTGAATCAGGTATTTCATGCTGTAATAAATCCCATGTAGAGTCAGCTCTTTCTAAATTGAAAACCAAAGGGGTAAAATCAAGTGCATACAGTCAGATCTGTAAGGTGCTACCCTATGTCTAGTGGGCAACATTAAGAAAATAAGTAGTCAGGCACTCTAAATTAAAAAATGAAGACAGTCACAGAGCCCAGACACTAAATCCAGTGAAAGCTGATCAAAGAGGTGATTAGTTTTGGGGAAGCTATCATAGGCTCAATTCTATGAAAAAAAAGTAATCCCAGAGGGGTCTCAACAGCATCTGTAGTGGCAATGAAATAGTTAAGTGAATGAGTGCTGAAGGACAAAGTTAATCCTGCATCTAAGTCTATGAGTAAAGGTGTTGTCTGTTTGCACAAGAGGTCTCTGAAGCATCTGTACACAATTCCTCCAGCTATTGCTTTATGAATCCTCAATCTTCTCTCCACGTGAGGCTGCAAACCTTTGTAATTCACTCTTTCCCTACACTTGTAAGCCCTCCTCTTATAGCCAGTGATGGGGTTTGCCAGAGACATTCAGCTCTCTTGAAGCACAGAACTGCTTCTCTGCAATAATGCATAACAGGGATGGCCATGGATCCAAAGTATTTCAGATACACATCTCCCTTCCCCCACCCAGTTCATCACCAGGACAATGGGCCCTTTAACAATGGGTTATTTATCTGTTGTTTTAGGACCCCCGATTCAACAGATCTTTGAGAAGGCTGTCGTGTATGAAACTTTAAACAGTGTAAACCCACACAGTTTCTGCACCGAGGACTAACAACAACTTCCTTCCTCTGACTGTAGTTCTTACATAGTCTCACTCAGCAAAGCATATGGTGGATAATGCATCCTTTGAGTCATCACACGTCTCAGCCTAATAACTGAGGGCTCCCAGTCATTAAAAATATGAGGAAAAACAATTATCAGCCAAGAGACCAAGAATATAAGGACTCTTATCCATTGCTGTCTGCACTTACAGAACTTGCTCTGGTCTAAGATGAAGAGTTTCCTGTGAACAAGCTGTCAGCTCTCTTCTCACACACACTGGGCTTGAGCTGAGGATACTGCTAGTGCCTTTAACAGCATTTGACTTTCCATATCAAGCTGGTTGCAACCTACACAAACATGACAGAATAGATTGTCCCTAGAAGAGCTACTCCAGATATGCATTTGCTGGGTTTTAAATTTTACTGTTAGCAAATAAACAGAAAAATTCCTTCTCTCAACATGTTACTTTCACTTACCTGAAGGAGAGAACAGGTTGCCATGGCATCATACACAATTGAGCCAGTGGGATAGCAAAGCAGAGGAGGTGCAGTAGCTCACCTGTACAACTTCCACAACTCTTACTTTTGATAGATCAGCTTAGGAATGTCTTGAGTGTGTGCAGTTAGTCACTAACATGAAGGGACTGCCAGAGCCATTATAGGATTGTTAGTTCTTCTGAAAACAAAATAATTCATATTTGATGATTAATGAAGAAGGCACTGAACAGATATACCCACAGCATTTTTTCTACCACTTAATAATCTGGACTGAAAATTATGTCAGACTTTCAGCTTAACTGAAATGCTGTAGGAGGTTTGCATGTTTGTGCAGCATCATTCTCCTAGGATTACTCAGGTTTGCATTGTTATGCTGTCCTGAGCAGACCACATTGAAAGATATTTGATACTGTCAGGTTGCTTTTTTTTCTATGCTGTTTTGTTGTTACATAAATGAGACATTTGTTTTCCTTTCCCTAACACATTTTCCTTCCAGCTCCAATTTGGTTAATTGGACGTTATGAATTTTATTTGTAGCTGTTTGTAGAATGTGAACAAAATATCTGATATCTGTCAGCAAAACTCAGACTGTTCTCATAAACCATTGCTTTTGTGAGATATTACCAGTGACAGGTTCTCTGCCTTGCTAAGATCTGAGGTAAAGGCTACACATTTCTGAAAGGTCTGGGGGTCTTTGCTATTGTCCCGTGCTAAATTAAGTCACGTGGTGGTATTTAGGCTCCTCAATGATTACTGAAGCTGAATGAACTGGGAAGATGTAAAGAGAGGTTTGTAAAAGCCTCCTCTATTAGTCACAGCAAAAGAGCACACAGCTATATGGCTCCAGAGGCAGGTTAGTGACAGTGCTCTCCTGTCAAGAATTAGCTCTTTATTTCAGGTCAGTGCCTGGCTGACCCACCGGGGCTGCTCCCAGTGCCACACTGTGCAGTGTCCACTGCACCTCTGCACTGCCCAAGACCCTCTAGCTGCAATCATCTGATACTATAACAAAAAAACCCCTAAACTCAAATTCCTGTAAGGATGTGCTCCAGCACACAGAAGGTGCTGCCAGAGCTCCACAGCTTTAGAGGAATCCCCAGCACGATGGATCCTCAAGGGAGCAGTTACAGCAGCTGTAACACAGCTGTTTGCAAATACCAGAGCTGTGTAACTGCCTGCACACAGGTGGGAGGCATGAGCATGGGGCCTCCATACAGCTGTGGACACAGGGCAGCCAAGCACAATAAACTGCACTGTGGTGTGTGTATGACACGAGCTGGCCAGTGCCATGGTCCCATACCTGCTGGGAGGCTGGAGGAGGTGATTAATGGTGAAGAGGTGGCATGTGGCTGCACTGCTTTCAGGGACTAAAATGCTCCATTATTCATCTAAAACTCAGATGAACAGACAAAATTTGACAACTCTGGATTTTGGTGGCAAGTGTTGAGTCAGAGACAAACAATGGAAAGGGAAAAAATGGAATTCAGACTCTTCTCATGTGGCCTCCTACCATAGAGAGGGAAATTCTCAGCATGGTCAACAAGAATGCTCTAGATTCAGATGGAGAGGTAAAAGCTAAGATCCAGATTGTAATTTACTGAGGTCTGAACAGCTTTGAACTGAATACTCAAAATTTGACTGAAGTTTACAAATGATAAAACCCTGGCCAGACTCTGCACCCTTAATGGAGAGATTCTGTCAGTGGCTAAACAAACCTGCTGGCAAAGCAAAGAGCTGCAGATTTTCGGTAAGGTTTTGCAAGCTACTCAATGGTTTACTGGAGGAGTCCAATGCTCAGATATGAACAAGAGAGAAAGAGTTTAGGCTTTGCAGGGTTCATCATATTCTCCCCTAATGACTTTTATCTTTCAGGCCTTTGCTGAACTTGTGCTGCTTTGTAAGATCTGCAGCATCTGCTGTAGCTAAGCTGAGCAGCACTTCAGCAGCTCATCCTCCTCTCCAACCATGTAAAACTTTCCAGTTTTTCAAAATTCATCTCAGGTCTAGCTAAACACAACATGTCACATTTTCATTTTGACACCACCAGATGCCTGGCTGTGATACACTACAAGATAAAACTGCTTTTCTGAACAGAGTTTCACTTCGAATTTTTGCAGGTGGAGACCCACATATATCTTTACACACTGGAAACTAAATAAGTGAGAGTCTTAAGGATGAGTCTGCTAGGTCTTACACAGCTCCCCCGTGCTTTGATGTCACTATTCAAAGGAGCTTGTGCTACAAATTCCAGCTAATCCAGTGCAAATGCAGGGTATATACACAGACCATTTCTCACCTTTATAAGCAAAATATAGACTGCAGGAACTTCCAGAACCTTGGGCAGAAAATAGTCATTAAATGTTGCATCGAAGAGTATCTGCCACTAGAAGAGGCCTCATTGGCAATGTTCATTATCTGATCTGCTTTGTATATAGAGCAGCAATCTGACCTGGCCATTGCAAGCACTGTCTACTCACTAGACAGAGGAAAGCTTCTCCTCGTGCAAACCCGTTCAATAAACCTTTTTAGATTCAGTCCTCAAGGAGGTTGGTACCTCTAAACCAATTTGCTTACACTGCTTTGTCAGCAAGACTCTCAGTGTGGTTATGGAAATTTCAACTTTCAATAAATAAAATAAGAGTAAGATGTGCTTATCTTTGGGGGGAAAAAAGGGAACTCAAAACCAAATCATGCAGTAATTCAACTACAAGGTATTTGTGTTGGATCTCATGTAATACAACCAGCAACAATACAGAAATACAAGAGGTGAGGATTTATAGTTTCTTAAGCTGGTAGTTTTGATGGCAGCCACTTTTAACTGTCTGAGAAACAAGTTAATAAAATTCAATATTGACAGCTGAGCCACCAGTGTTAGTACAACTTAGCTAATGGGAATTTGCAAGGATACGTAAGACATCTGACACACAGTCTGTATTCCTCCGTGTGCATGGGAGGAAAGGCTTTCAGGCTGTCTCACAGTACAGCTCATCTGTGTATACACAGAGCAGTGAGCAACAACCCAAACTGATACCACTCTTAAAGAGAAAGATGCATATACTGAAAAGACAAGCAGATAGTCAGTGTGAAAATGGCTCCTATAAGACTTTCAAGTAATGATCTTCAGCCTTTTCCTCTAGTCATGTTTGCCTTTAAGACTCTCCCTAGAACATGCAGTGTCCTCATAAGGTGAATATTTACCTTTGCTTGTATTCATATGCTACAAAATGCAGCACACTGATTAACACTGGGCTCTATCCATGCAAAGAAAAACTGTACAGTAGCTTTAAACCTAAAATACAACCTCTGGAAAATTGTAGAGTGTTTGTACAGAATTCTATGCAAAAAGCCTTCCATAGATTTAATGCCACCTCTTGAAAAGATCAGCCAAACATGAAAAATGCCAATAACTGAAGACTTCACAGCCTGGGAAGAAAGCAACCACACACAGGGAAGTTTCAGCTTCTGGGATGGTGAGGCTCGCGTCATCTTGGCTTGGCTTCTCTGATGAGCTCCAGACACACATTCCTGATACTTTACACAGGTTCCAGTAGTGATGGTTATTGTCTTGTTCCTCTTTCAAGGTTGATTGAGGTTTTTCAAACAAGGAAATAATGAAAACATTTATATGCAAACACTTGCATTCATATATACACTTACGTGTTTGTACGAGAGCAGTTGCTTCCTGCATGAATTAAACCCCTGAATATTATCATAATGGAGAAATGCTTCACAGGAAAGCTTACAAATAGCATTAATCTCTGTATAAATTTATGTTCAGTATCTAAAAGCTGTTATTTTTCAGGAACTGGTGAAAAAGAAATGGCAATCCCTTTAAATTAAATGTTTAAACTATTTCTGCACTGAAAACATTCAGCCTAAATACTGTTAAAAACCTTGCACATTCATGCTGAACCTTCCTATCTAACCCCTAAGTAATGCCTGTGGGTTAACATCCACCATAAATGCAAGAGTAGCATATAGGCCTGTGGGGAGCTAATACTCCGTATTTGCTTTTTTCCTCTCCTCTGTAGCCCTCTGTGCTTTGAACATGTGTCTTGTTACTGCTCTGTGAGCATTTTGCACCAAAGCATCGTTGCAGGCTTGTTCTCTGGGCTTGGCGCGGCCCTGCTGATTATTTACAAAGCGTTTGGATTCATTTGCTCTATCCATTTTTGCTGCCCAATAAAAGAGCTGAAATGAATGAATCAGTTTTTAAAACAAATAGGACTTGACAGCAAAGACACAGATTTGTGTGAATGGCAAAAGGTGCCTAATTAAGAGCTCTAGGGATGATGAGGCTTTCATTTCTCTAATGAAAAGGAGCTTTGTGAGTTTCCAAGTGTTATCCAGCTCCAGCAGAACAGATCTCTTCTCCAGGGAGAAAAAGACAATACATTTTTCATGTCTCCACTTAGTTACTGTTACTCATTTAAACTCTGTGTGAAACTTGGGTCAAAGCTTTCAGGTGACTGTTGGTTTCCAAATGCTGAAACAGATACCTGGAAGGGACATTTTCAATTTCCAGGCAGCACAGAGTGACCATTTCTAAAGCACACCTCCTTACTCTGTCCCCTAACAGCTTGCTTTAAAACACCTGTTGTTTTCTCTCTAAAAAAAGCAAAAGACCCTGGTTGTTTACTCTGTGTGTTCCAGCCATGAAAGTAACACCGTGGCTGGATATAAATAAACCTGATTAGGCAAGCACACTGGTCTCCCTATTGTCTTTTGCAATAAAAATATACAGAATATAAAATAAAAGGTTAATAGGCAGGATTGTGTCAACTACTGCATTGCCATTAGGAAACCAGCTAGGAGGTGGCTCTAAGCAACAACAAAGCTTGCTCTGAACACTGCTACTCATTTGAAGTCCCCCAAGGGAAAAAGTTAGGTTGTTTCCACATTTGATTACTCTTTGTACAATTAATCTGGGCTTGCTTAATCCTCACCCACAGTGCACTACATGCATCTCCTTTCTAGGTCCATTTGAGTAGATTAGAGGGTGCTAAAACTGAAGAACCCTTAAAGAAGCATTTAACTTTTAATTTCTGGGTTTTTCAAATAAAGAAACAGGCCCTTATGTAAATGGGGAAGACTTATAGCAGTTCTGGCTTACAGTCACAGTGCTGTGCAGCAGCAATTACTGTGTTTGTGTGGGGCTTGAGGCAGACGCCAGGAAGAAGCCAAACTGGTGGGTTTCCATCATCTTTGCAAGACTTAAAAAGGCTTTTTGAAGACTGTAATAACACCAGCATCCAAACTGAGCCCGTGGTTTGCAGAAAGAATGTAGCTGTACTGTTCCATGAGCAGCATAACCCTGGAGGCAATCTTATTTACAGACCCTGGATGAGGCTGGATTGCTTCTTAGCCCAAGAGAGTGCTTTGAAGTGCCTTCCTCAAGTTACTCACAGTCTTTTAACTGAGACTGTCCTTTAGCTCTCCATCATTCCTCCTGATACTTGTAGTCTCAATTCTTTTGCTTTAAGATGAGATTAGTCCAAACCAGCAAGACTCCTTTGTGTCCTAAATGGTCCTTGGCACACAACCAGTGAGGTGCATCTGGCACTGTTTTATCCAGGAACAGCACTACAGAGAATCACAGCAAAGCTATCAATGTGGCTGCACTCCTGCTAAATCAGATCTGGTTGAGGAAAACTGACAGAGAGTTAAAAATGCTTTTGTTTCACAGAAGAGCCATGATGACTTGGGACAAGTTGCAGATCTTTAGTCTACTAATGTCTGAGTCTGACTTGCCTAGAGGGAAGCACCTTGTTCTGGTGTGAAATAAATCCTTGTGAATCACAGAATCAACCAGGTTGGAAGAGACCTCTAGGATCATCGAGTCCAATCTATCACCTAATCCTTCTAATTAACTAAACCATGGCACTAAGTGCCTCATCCAGCCTCTCTTTAAACACCTCCAGAGATGATGACTCCACCACCCCCCTGGGCAGCCCATTCTGATGGGCAATCACTCTTTCCATGAAAAAATTCTTCCTAATGTCCAGCCTAAACCTGCCCTGGTGCAGTTTGAGACTGCCCTCTTGTTCTGTCACTGGGTGCCTGGGTGAAGAGACCAACCCCTGCCTGGCTACAACCTTCTTTCTGGTAGCTGTAGAAAGCAATAAGGTCTCAACTGAGCCTACTCTTCTCCAGGCAGAAAAACCCCAGCTCCCTCAGCCACTCCTCATAGGGCTGTGCTCCAGCCCCCTGAGCAGCCTTAGTGCCATTCTCTGGACATGTTCAAGTACCTCAACATCTTTCATAAATTGATGGGCCCAGAACTGGACACAGAACTCAAGGTGTGGCCTAACCAGTGCTGAGTACAGGGGCGGAAGGACTTCCCTGGTCCTGCTGGCCACAATATTCCTGATCCAGGCAGAAGACAATTGGGGCAGTATCTGATGCAGAATATTTATTGTGTTGTAGACACAGTCATGTCAACACATTAGCTCAAGCAGGTGAGCAACACTGGCCACTCTGTCCATTGCAGCCAATGAGAAAGGTGGCTCACACCTAATACAACCTCCAACGTTTCTGTAGGCATTAGGGAATCCAGACCAGTAAGCACAGGCATCATGTTTGTGCTTTAAGTCTGCCCTTATTCATGATGTAAGAGAGAAACATTTCAGTTGCATCTGATGTTGAGAAGCAAAGAATAAAAGCAAGTGAGAGAAAATAAAAATTCCCTCATATTTAAGCAGCACAGCTGCTGAGGCTGCAAACACAGGAGCTTAACAAGAGGACACAAATGGAGCCTCCATGAGAGTCTGTGCACAATGGCAGGTGCCCTGCATCTAAATAGTAGCAAAATGGCAAGTCCTCATACAAATATGCTTTCATCTGAGACTTTGGTACAAAGGAAACAGAACATAGCTTGGTACCCACCTACTTATAAATGTTAGATGTAATGAACTTAAACAAAGCATCTTGTTTTTCCTGGCAAACAAGAAGGAAAATAATTTTAACTAAACTGGCTTAAGTGAAACACGAGGAGCAGCTGCCAGCAACCCAGCTTAGGACTTTGCTTTTTGGGTTTTTTTTTTTTTTTTTTTTTTTTTTTTTTAATTTTATTTTTAGTTCCTAACTTTTTGAATGCACTCAATCACTTAGGCTAACTTCCCTGCGAACAGGACTGTTTTTTTCCCTAGAAGTCTTTAAAGCACAGTGGGAAAATGTTCTCCAAGATAAAAACATTCAGATGGCAGAAATGCTATAAAATGGACAGATTTGCTTTCTCAACTATATGTAGGCACACACACCCCCCACTGGTACTGAAAAATAGAGACAAAAAAACGTGCCCACGATTCCATTCTTCATAAGCAATTTTGTCCTAATTGTATGGGAACAGCAATAAGTAAAATATATGGCTCCCAAAAATCATAAAGATTAATATTTTCTATTTTGTGAGCTCAAGTTACAGCATCCATTTGTCTGAGGGAAAAAATGTAGTACAGAGCTGTATTTCTAAAATACAGCCTGACAACTGATGCTCAAAACCTTTCAAAAATGAAAGATACTTTTAAAGTATAGAAGTTTATTGGGAAGAAATACACCAACCTGACTCTACAACCCAGGAATGTATCTCTTACAGATATTAACACCATGCCTTGGCTCAGAAATTTAGTCTGCAAAATAAAAATTATAGTCAGATTTACATCTAGAGATAGTAGTGATTTGGATTTTTGGAAAAGCCTTCAAAGTAAAAGACTTGGTAAGCATATTAAATAGCATTATTAAACAAATGATTTTCATTCTGTGCTCAGAGCATCCAACACAAACTTAATTTGAAATACCTCTCGAAAGATTTCAAAGTGGACTGAATGTTAAAGTGCAAACTTGAGAAATATTTCACTTGAGAGCAAGTGAAGTAATGAAGAGCAGCCTCAGCTTGCTCCTTTCAGGTTTTGTTATGACTATGAATCTCCACTTCTGCTATCTGGGAGGCTTGATGAGACCTGCCAGCTTTTCAAAGCTAACATTGGTTAATTTACAGTTTGAGGCAGAGCTGATATTTTTGCATACTTTGGCAAACAAGCATGCCACATTTCAGCAGTGATGACTGAGTTTGTGATTTCTCAGATTGAATTAAATCGAAATCCCTGAGTTCTGGTTTGATTTTCAAAGGATTTGTTTCAGAAGTCCAAAGACTAAACCAACACTATTTTTTAAACCATACAAATCAGTCAGATCTCTTCTCCTATAATTCCTGGGCATCCTACCCTCACAGCCACTTCTTTCTAAAGAAGTATATAGTGTCCCATTCTGACTTTGCTTAAGTTACAGCAACCTGAAAACAATAGTATCAAAGAGAGGAAGAAAAGTGGGCTGAAATGAAGTGTAACAGCGCAAAAAAGTGCCTCGTGGAAGTTGGTATCAAAATAACTTGAACCCATTTATGTATATGAGTTTGTGTGGGTTCTTTCTCTCACAAGGGAGGAGTGTTGTAAGCAGTCACTGCTCAGCCAATTGTTAACACCTAGGAAGAAGCAAGTACTTTATGTAGGTTCACCAAATCAATCAATGCTACCGGCAATTTCCAGTTTATAAGGTCAGGATTGCTCAGCATCCCCAGATGGGGGCTGGGGTCCAGCAGCCAGATCCAACCAAGAGCCCAGACAATCAGGAAAATTTGTGGTAACTAAGACACATCTGAAGTGAATCCAAGAAGTCAGACTGCAGCTTGGGGTCAGGCTCACTGGTGGTGACTAGAGTTGGGCCAGCCCAGTGATCCCTGAGAACACAGCAGGTTTGAGATGGAGCTGGGTCACCAGTCAGGGTCTGAATCAGCAGTGATTCAGTGATCAATAGTCATACAGGAGCACAGCTGAGATGGGCTGGGATCAGCCCTACATGATGTAACTCAGGGGAGACCTTAGATGATGTTGGTGTCATTAATGTCTGTTAGAGCCCTCTGGCCTTGACAGAGGACCACGCTAGATACAGAGAGCCTTGCAGCACATGGGCACTTTGGGAGCAAGTGTCCTTCATGGGATTGTCTCAAAAAAATCCCCAGAATAGTTTGCTCACAGGTCATATAGACAGGGACTAGGAAGTGCTCCCAGAAAATCCATAATGGTCAAAAGGAAAAATTAAAATAATGAGTGCAAAAAGAAGCTATTCAGCCTCTTTCAGTATCATAGAAGCTCAGGAGGAATCTTGGGCCAAAATTAACAGAGAAAAGGCCTAGAAGTTATTTTTTATTTTAAGCAGGTTGCTTTTTCCTTGCTTCTTTGCCTATACAACCATTCGTGGATATAAAAGCACAAAAAGCACTCAAAAGGCTGAAGATAATAGTGACTATTTGTTCATTTCAGGATGAAATGAAGAACTAAGGCCTTGCCTCCAAGGGCACTGTTTCCTTTGATTTTATATCCACACCCATTCAGACAATCAGTGTTCCAAACAATATTCCATGAAGTTACAGGCACTGAGTAATGCTGTAATAAAATTAATGATTTTTTTTTAATTGGCAGACTTCCCTTTTCTTCCTGGATTGTTCATGGAATAAGAGCAGACACTGTTCATGTGCCCACAAGTGTTGCTTCCTCAAGGGACCATTTCAGCTCTCCAGCTCCTGCAGCTGCCTGTCCCCTTTTACTTCTGACAGATAACATTTCCCCTTTGTTTACTTTCAGAGTGAAAAAAATGCTGTAATATCCTAAGTTTGGGAATAGATCGTTGTGCAAATTATTCATGAGCTATGCATTATGCACAGGGTGCTGTAAGATTGAAAAAAGAGTAGCTTGTTCTGTCCTATTTGCCTCACACAACCATTTCATCTATACACAGCCTTATGCATGGGCCACCTAGACCCATGTGTGACTAGAATACAGACTTGCTGCAGTCTGCATCACAGAGATGTCCTGCTATACTCATTGTCCTGCTGTAGGTGCACCTTGTTTGGGAACTCTTTCTTTCCTGGGGCTGATCCAGCCCAGCTCATGACAGCATCAGTTCAGGCATCTGCAGTTTGGTCCCCACTCTGCTGCCAGTCCAGCTGCAGCCCTGTGTAGCAAACCTCTTCCAAATAGTTCGCATCAATCAGAGGGAAACAACAGAGCTTCCTGTGGGTAATTCTGAGCAATTACTCATCTTTCTAGACCCTTCTGGAAGTGGGGCAGAGCCTGTGGCATTTGGAGCACTTAGATGCAGATGTAGCAAACAGCCATCTGAGCTGTTTGCTACAGGCTCTGAGCATCAGCAAGAACCCACATGACTCGGGAGGAGTGCAATGTTAAGCTGTCTTTCATCTGTTATGTTTTGCTGAGCTTTATTTCAGCATTCAGATGGAGGAACTTTTCTTAAAAGTGCTTTTTCTTTTGTTGTTCTTTTCCAAGTATCTTTGCCAAGAACATTTACACACAGAGTGTGTGTTACAGGTGACCAAGAGCAGCAGCTGGAATTTCCCCTTGAATGCATAAAGACAGTGATTGAGGAAGTAGATAATCACAACAGCAAATGGAACATATTGTCAGGGGAAACAAATCTCTTAGAACTTAGCATTTTGTGAGGCATAGTCCTCCCTTACTCCCTGCACTCCTGCCCTGATGGGGCTCTCACTGGAACATTTGAGTCTTTATTAAAACCCACACCTCCAAAGTTAGAGGCTCTTTCCTTTTCTCAGGAATTGTCATTACTTATGAAAAGCAGAAAGCACCTACGAAAGTTTGCATTTCAGTAAGAACTCCTTTCCCATTGCAAAGAGCAGGTTCAAGCTGCATTTGAGCAACACTTTTCCCTTGGCAGTGATTTGATATGCTATAAACTCAGATTACTTGGGTTGTTTATCTGTCAACAGAGAGAGATGAAAAAAATGTTCTTCATGGAAGTAGTCGTCTTTTTCTGGGTAGAATTTCCAATAGTACATAACCCATTTTGAGAGCTTATCTGTTTAAAGGATGTGCAGGGTTGCCCAGTACTAACAGACCCTGATCTGTTCAGCACAGTCCAGTTTCTCAAATCTGAGAAAGCAATCAGTTTTATGGTAAAATATAGGAGTGTAAAATTCTGAGATTATGGCATTTCATGCCTGTTCACACTCCATTAATGGTGGACCAAAACAGTAAAAGCAAATAAACTTTCCTTGCTGATCATAAGTCCTACAAACCAGGTGCAACATCTACACAAATCCAGCAGTACCAGCCTCCAAATGCATCTTAGGAACTAAATGAATATTCTATTTTTCTCCTTCTCGTAGTAACTTTGACTTCCAGAAACATGCAAAAGAATGTTCTAGGTCTTTTGCTAGCTCTGTAGCAAGAGCAATGGATAGAGCGGAAAGCATCCCAAATGTAACCCTGATTATGCAGGCTTGACAGTCCAAAGAAGATCTATAGAGATAATTCAATCTTTTTGTCTAGATATTAAAGGTATGTAAGTGTTGACAATGAATAGAAAATCTCATTTTAAAAATTGATTATTCTTTAAGAATAGAAAGAACAAGAGTGACAGCTTCTGCCTCTGGACCAACCCAAGGCATACACCAACTCAGTAACTGTGAGGCTCTAGGAACACAAGCAGCTTCATTCAGCCGTGGAGATGGCTTCAAGAAACAGGCACACGGCTCCACTTCATCTCTCTGCAGCAGCATCTCTAGCACTGAAAGTGGGTTTTTTTTTGTACCACAGGACCATATTTCTGTATTGATAAAGCAGTCCTTGGCTACAGAGTTGGTGGCTTGAAACTGTGGGACATTGCAAAGGGCTGGGAGAAAAGAAGGGCAGAGTTGCTCCAACAGAGCAGCACTGTGTGAGGCTAGCACAGCCTAGAAGAACCAGAGCCTTTCTGCAGATAAACACATTCACTAATTCAAATTCATAGTCCTTACAGGCAAGAGGTAATAACCATTACTCACTACCTGCTAACAGTGTGTATTTACACGTACACATACACACACAACCCTCTTTCTGCCCCCCAGCCTGAACACACGTGGTGGTGATTTGGCTGAGGCACCAGCCACAGGAGACTCGCTCTGTTATCCCTCCCGTACCAGCAACACTGGCGTCCAGGACTGGGTGGAGCTGCCTCAGTGCGTCTCTCACTCGTTGTAGTGATGGGGAACCTTTTAGAAAACTGCCTTTCAGTTGGCTCTAGATTTGTTCAGCTCCTGCTGCAGCAGAAGATTGTCCCAGCCCCAGACTCCTGCATGGTCTGAGAATACAAATACAAGCTGGGGCACCAGAATTCATGTTTTTATTGCAGGGAGAATTATGAACTACTTCTGCTACAGAATTCAATCTAAGTATGCAAGTCTAAATAACTTGATTTTGTATTTAAATAAACTACCATTCTCCCTGCTAGTAATTCCCTCTTCTCCAATATAATGTAAATTACACTTTATACATTTCATTTTTATGGTCTTTCTGATTGTATCTTACACTTTCCTCCAACAATGAAAATTATTCATAAATAACAATATATTTTCTCAGTAAAAGGAGGACATGTAGATTATTCTTCCCTTCACTCTTTTTCAAATGTCTTTAGGCCATGTGACAATTACCAATTCACCTGGACTCCAGCTGCTCTATTTTGTTATTGTATTTCCTTGCACTTCTAAAGCTCAGAGGGAAGGAAACCTGGTGCAATGTATGGGACATCCATGAGCTCAGCTCTACACAAGAGACCTGGGCAGGGTAATCACGGCAATAATGGGCTCCTTCCCAGAGAAAGCTGTATGCACAGAACAACTCAACTTTCAGAACTGAGTTTCCTGGCACTTGCTGTAGAGACACTATCCTCTGTCCATAGGCCATCATAGTGAATAATTACAAAATTTCAGGCCATTCTGAGAAGATCAAGCCAGGAAGAACTCTCTAATACCAATGCTCATGCACACCCTTTATCAGTACATCATTTATCAGTGACTAAAAATGTTCCTAGAGAGAAATGTCACGCAGAGGCCCCAATGAAACAGGGTGGCACCTTCAGAACATGGATATCTGTGCATGCAAACATCTTACAACTGCATGCAATTTGTGTGCTAAAAAGCATAAAATTAACACAAAAGTAGAAAGCACTGTGCTATGACTCCCTATCAGTCACCACCAGCTTCTTTAAAATGCTTTAACACCAACAGGCATTTTTCAGTTTTATATGATCTCAGGTGTTCATACCAATGTACATACTGTTTTAAGGAAGTCTTGTGTTAGAGCACAAGAAATAAATTGTGCTGAAAGCTCCTCTGACTGGTGCAAGGAAACACTTGCATGGTTACAAAAAGACTGACTTGAAAAGTCAAAGCTGAAGTCAGGAAGAAAAAGGTCTGTACGAGTATAAAAAGATGTACCAAAACGATGTGAGAGATATCATGACACCCCAGCCTCTGTGCAAGATGGACAAGTGGCATTTATCTGGCAATGGGACAATTAGTGGCCTTACAAAACACTCTGCTGGCTCCTTGTGAGCTGTAAGTCGCCAGCATTTAGAAAGCTGGTCCCATCATGAGACCCAAAGCCTCAACTAAACCAATTTTATTTCCTCTTCCTCTCTTGCTGCATCACCTCTCTGAAAGAACAGACCCGAAACAACGACAAAAAAGAAAGAAACAAACAAAAGAAACACAAAACCCCCAAATGAAACAACCAAAGAAACAAACAAGGGCAAAAGCTATGCTATTACTATTGTAGCTATAGAGACATTTATAAGCCAAGCATAGAGAGGAGTTTCTTTTGAAGCCTGTTGTCTCTTGCAGTACTGCCAAGAGCAGGGAATCAGAAAGGACAGATCGTATTTGGTCTTCCACAAGAAAAACTCCTCACCACCCCTGGGCTGAGTGTCTTTCAAGGAAATAAAACATCCTCTACTGCCAATATCAAAGCTTACATATAATCAGAAGGCAACAAGAGAAAAGGCTTTTCTACCATGTGACAGGTAGCCTGCACTCCTGTCACAGCCCAAACCAAGTGCTCAGAAATACCCTGCAAACATGCAGCAGCTGTACACACAGGGGTGCACTGGGGTATAGCAGAGTACGGAGTGTGCCAGGACAGTGGCAGTGGGGCAGCGCTGCCAGCTCAGCCAGGCACAGAGGACTGCAGAGGGCTGGTGGCTGAGCTCAGAACTAGAGAAACATGTGCTGTCTCGATGGGGTGCCCCCATCTCAGCCTGGGCTTTTATTTGCTGCCTCGGAGAACTTTCTGCCTAATTAACAAACTAGGTGGGGGTTTCTTTGCTTTCCAGACCACCAGGTCACACACCAAAAAAGCTCCCTTTGCTTTTCACCCTGACTCAATTTCTGTCATCATTGCTGTTCTCAGGAAAGCACCAGGCACATTACAACCATTCTCAAAGCTTCATTTCTCCCGCAGCGCACACTAGCTTTACCCTGAGGTAGCTGTGTTCTCTGGCTGAGTGGAGGGTATGTCTAGACAACACATGAACGTGTGACATGTGGCACAAGCACCCAAGCAGCCTGTGCCACATGGCTGTGCATGGAAGCAGGACAAACAAAAGGGGCTTGCAGGCTGCTGACAGTTTGTGCCAAGGTTAGGGTCTGCACTCAGCTGCAGCTCAAAGCAGTGGTGCAAGCATGCTCTTTTTCCTGCATCTACATACCCTGAGAGCACCTTGGTTTTTAAATCTGTGCTTTGCAGCTCTAGGAGATGCATATAAAGAAACCTACACTGGCTCTAATGCCCTGCAAATTGCTGTTGAGGCCTCTGCAATTTGTATCACAGGAGCGACTCACTGTGTGTCTCCAAACAGGCACCCAAGGCAGCAGGTGCTGTGGGGAGTAGTGGGTGCTGCGGGGAGTAGTGGGTGCTGCCATTTCTTCCTGGAGAAAGGCACGTTTGCAGCATTTAAACAGGTCAGAGGAGAGAGACACACTGCAGGCAGTAGTGTCTTGTAAAATGGCTACACTGGAGCTGCAGCTGCTGCTACCTGATGGACCAAAAGGACTATGAACAGAAAGGCAAAATAGAAGCAATGCCTATGGAATGTCACCATATTGTTGGAAAAATCTGGACCAGCTCACATGAAGGACTACAGTTCACTCTGTGGCTCTTCCAAGTGAAGCATGAAGAAGCACTAACAGCTGCCTGCCCATTCTGTCTCTGGTTGTTCTACTGTCTGATCCTTCACAGAATTTGTGCACCTGTAAATAATGTAATGAACAAGGCAAAAGGGTGGATGGGCTAAAACCTCTCCAGCAGCAGTCAGGTCAGATAAAAGCATGGAGGCTCTTCTCACTTAGATCAGTGTAAATCGGAAATACCTCTACTGAGAAAGAGGCATCAATGTCTGTCCCTGTGAACAAGGCTAGAATCAAGCTGACAACAATTAGGTCTCTTTCGCTATTTTTCTCCTCCACTCCAGCTGTTTGCCTCTGCCTCCTTGCCTGCTCCCTGCTTTTGACATGTCAACTAAAACCTATTTGTTCAGAGTCTTGTGAATGCTATTTTCAGAGCTCTCCTTAAAACGTTCAGATTTCAGATGGTCACAGAGTTTTGCCTTTAGATTCAAGCTCCTCAGGGCAGAGACAATGTCAAATCAGCGTGAAGCACTGTGCATACTAATGAGGTTGTAGAAACAGTGAGGGTACATATAGTTAACACATCTTCTCGATACGCTTCCTTTAAGCATTTTGTAATCCAAACTGTCAAGAACCAGGGGCAGAAAGAGCAGGGATGTCTTGCACCTTCCATTAGATTTTACAGCTAAGTACTTTTTCTGGTGTGTTGCAGCCTATCCAATGTAAACATGGCCATACACTGTGCTCTGTAATCAACAGATCATTTTTCCCCTCTGCCATCCATCTTAATTCACTGGCTTCAGTCACTCACAATGGGCTACTCCTGTGAAAAGTTAAGATTCCATTTAAAGGCTGCATTATTACAACTTCTGGTGGTGGTCCATATACACTAATCACCTCCACATACGATTTTTGGCAGGTATTTATGCTTAATTTTCTATTTAAATAGCTATATTATTAAGAATCCACATGTAGTTTCTTGACATTTCACTTCAGCATGAATGAACTCTGAACAGACACTTCCTCCGTTGCAGTGGGTGCAACACTCCTGGGCTCTACAGGCCTATAGGATGGCAGTACCTATCACAGCCTCTTGCTGCTCCAAGGGATGGAGAGCAGGAGCTTATTTTTGGGACTACACTAAATAGATCCCAAAATTACATCATGGCTTTATACAGACATGATGAGGAACACTTCACTGAGTGCTTCAAGGTTTAGAAATGGCAGCCAAAGATTGTGTTGTTCAGATGGCTTCATGCCTCCTAGATGGCAGACACTGAACAAGGCTTGTGCTGCTGAAGTGACCTTTTCTGTTCCCCTGAGTTCATCCTCCCAATTCCAAATGGTAGGGCTTTAATATCAGAATCTAACACAAGCCAGCAGTTCAAAGGTGAAAAGCATTTTACAACAGAATGAAAATCATAACAGCGTTCAGGAGGCTCAAAATGACTCATTTCCCATGGGGAAATTATTGGTATTCTCTCTCCAGCAGCTCTGCTGATGTCAGTGTCATTAAAAAGAGGGAGTGGGAAGACAGATAAACAAAGTCTTAAAAAGCAAGTATGTTCTAACTAGTGGTTATCACTGCACTTAATAATTATGGTACTAATTAAGAGGGTAAGTAACACACCAGCTATTAGCTTCTAGTAATTAGTGTTTTTTCTCTCGATAATAACAAGCTGAAAAGAAAATAAAAAGACCTGAATCCATTTTACCATTCACCCTGTCCACATCATCCAAACCTATTACACATATTAATATTAACCATTAATGCCACAAAGCAATACTTTCAGATTTTGCAGCATCGTGTAGCTCAGTATTTCATTTAACCTGTGATTTTTTACATGCTGGATATTTTTACTGGACCTTGATGATGTCTATTGGGATTGCTCTTGTGCATAATTCAGCTCCTTTAAACCACCCAGCCTTAACACTGCCACGACAAGGTATCTAAGAGATGCGTGCATACACTGATGATCCAGAGCTGGACAGCATAATGCTACTGTAGAAGGGAGAAAACACAGAGAATTTTTTTGTGGGATAAGGGCAAACATTTTTCAGAGCAGTGTTCTCAGAGGTGGGAGACCTGGATTTAAGTACCTGAAACTAAATCAGACAAGTAATAAGCTGATTTGCTCATATACCTCTCAGGTTGTGCTGAAGAATAATTTACAATCCTTTCATCTGTGACACAGGGTTTCTCTGTCTTTCCCCTCAAAACAAGGCTCTGCAGATGTTATAAGAAGCAGAGAGCAGTGCCCAGGTCCAGCTATATTGGGGTTTGAGGAGGCTGATTTCCTTGCAGAACCCAGCACCCACTGACCTCCCCCTGCCCCGTGGTTCTGTTTTAGTCTCAGTGGTGATCAGATAGCAAAGCCTGATCAAAAGCGATGCTTCCTAGGTATGATTTCAAGCTGTGATGAGCTGCACCACCAGGTGCAGCTATGTCAGCTTCTGGGTTGTTAACAGGAGGGAGAAAGCCTCCCCACTGTCCTCTGCTTACTGTGCCTCCGTGTGCACAGGAACTCTGTACCTGAAATGCTGGCCCTGAGACCTTACCAGAATTCATGGGAAACCACCCCATAGGAACACACATGGTATGGATGTGGGTCCTCAGCACCTATGGTCTTAACTCCACATCCATGGCATCAGAGTGCTCACTGAGGAAGTCACAGACAGTGATTTGGTTGCTCAGAAAGGACTGCAGCTTGGGGAAGCAAGGAGCCATATGCTTGGTTTTGATAACTTATGCAGAAAAGAAAATGCTTGAAGTAGGTAAATTGGGTTAAAAGGAAACAATAGAGAATTAAAAAATTCTTGCCTTTCTAATTTTATGAAGGAAAAATTATCAGATGACTATTTGCTTGTACACGTTGCTTTTCTTTTGCTGATTTCAGGGAGTTTATTAAGGAGATAAAAATACTTAATGCTGAGCTACATTCTGCATGTTCACTTTTAAAATAAATCTTTGTGTGGGTGTAATTTAGGCTGTGAGTAGATTAATACTCTCAGATTTGCCCATGGATAAGAATATCTATGAAGCTATATTAGTTACAACAAATCAATATTGCAAAATGTAATATCTTGCTAAAGCTTTTTATCCCCCTAAACAATATGTCTAAATTACTATGTCTCTGGACACAATATAGGGGTGCTAGACACAATTGAAAGAGGGTCCTACCTGGGGTAAAGACAACAGCCACTCTAGGTAGCTGCTACAGAACTGTAATGAAAGACAGTGAAGAAAACGTTACAATCTTATGCTGCTGTCAGTCTTACCTCTTACCTGTATCTTCTCACACACTGCTAGGAAGCTCAGGAATGGTTCTCACTGCTATTGCCTTGAGCAAAGTGGACTTTCCTTGACATTTAAGAAAAAACCCACCCTCGAAATAATGAAATTGAGAGTTATTACCTGCTAAAGCTGCATTCCTATGCTCTCATACATTTCAGTACCATTTTATGAGCAGAGCCACACGTGCACACACATCAGTCCCACTGGGAGAACAGGCTTACTTTATAAAAAATAAACCCACATAACTAAGAGCAAATATGGCTCAGGATTTTATTTATTTTTTTAATTTGCATTACTTAAAATGCATCAGTTGCTAAATGTAAAATTGTTGGTAAGTAAACAGTAGGTAGCATTACAGAGAGGCACTCTTCATAAAATTCTAATTATCCCTTTGCTGTTTGTTGTGACATGCCCTCACCCAGATTACTGGTTTGGACTGATGCCCAGTCTTCTACTCTGAAAATGCAAAGTAAGCATGAGAGGCTTGTATAACCTCCAATTGCTTTTCTACGCATGGCTAGGACATTTTGTGAAGCTTCTGCAAGTGAGAGTAGCTCAGGCTGTCTCACCTGCAGCTTTTCATCCTTCCCTCACCCCAGAGCTACCATTATTTCTCCCCACTGCTCACTCTGCAAAGTGCAGCCTACAGAAACACTCTCCTAATTCATTAAAGACATTTCTTTCAAGATACTGTCCACTGGTACCTTTGGCAGGATCATCTCACTCAGGCCTGATGTCACCCATGAAAGCTTGTTTGGCAAATGCAGCATTAGTCAGTTACTGTCCTGCCCTTTCATGGGAGCAGCTCTAGTTTAAGTTCCCACCTGTGCTCTGGGATCTCAGAGAGAGAAAATGAAACACTGGTCTCAAATCTGCTGAGTTTCAAGCTCAAGGAAGTAAGGAAGAGAAAAGCACCAATGTGTTTGGGAGCATCCAAGTCACTAATATTTCTTTCTAATTGGCAGGGGGAGGGGTTGTGTTCCAGTTTTTGTGTCTGAGCACACAGGGTACAATATTTCCAAGTACAATGTACATACAGTGTCCTCTCAACCCTGAGAGCTGAGGAAGCCAAATTTAGAGCACGTGGTGGGTGCAGCGCAATGACCACAGCTCAGTGGCTGGTGTAGTGTGATCAGCAGTAAGGATCAGGAGGAGTGTAGCCAGCAAATCAAGAGCAGAGGCTCTTGTGAGACTCCACCTTGAATGCTGCATCCTGTTCAGGTGCCCCCATCAGAAGAAGGACATAGAGCTGTTGGACTGAGCTCAGAGGAGGGCCACAAAGATGATCCAAGGGCTGGAACACCTCTGCTATGAGGATAGGCTGAGGGAGCTGGGGTTGTTCAGCCTAGAGAAAACTTCCAGAAGGCCTTATAGCTGCCTTCCAATACCTGAAGGGATCCTACAGGAAGGCTGAAGAGGGACTTTTCATGAGGATGCCTGGCAATAGTACAAGGAGGAATCTGAGGGAGAGTACATTCAGACTGGATTTTAGGAAGATGTTCTTCAGTACAAGAGTGGTGGGACCCTGCAACAGGCTGCCCAGGGAGGTTGTGCATGCCTCCTCCCTGGGGTGTTTAAAGCCAGGTTGGATGAGGCCTTAAGCAGCCAAGCCTAATTGAGAGGCATTCCTGCTTATGATGAGGAGGTTGGAGTAGACGACCTCTAAGGTGTCTTCCAACCTAAGCTATTCTCCGATTCTATGGTGTATCTGGCAATAATCCTTCTATCAGCTCTGACATACTGTATTGTACACATATCCTGCCTTGTCTGTTACACCTCAAGGTTATTACCATTATCTGGCTTAGCCAAACGAATGTAATAGGAAAACATCTACAGTTGCTGAAGGATTAATCTGTTGAATGATGCATGGGTTTTAGAGAAAATGCCTTTGATTTATATAATGCTATCCTAGAGGATATAATTTCAATTAGTAACTGCTAATTTTGATTTAGCACGTTGCATACTGGATATAGCAGGTTTATTATGGTTATATTATTTAGTTTATGATTATATGTATTTACTGAAATGGGAATATATATTAATCAATAGACACACTGATTAACTGGGGATTATTCACTATGCTACAACACTGGAGTAACACAATCAGACTAGTAACAGACACAGAGCCCTGCCAGATCCTGTGAAAGATAGATCTAATTCTGAATCTGATGTGGGAATAAATACAAAATGATGATTATCAGGTTCAGAAATTAATTTATCTGTTATAACAGGCAGCATGCCAGATACAGTAGCTAAAGTACTTGCCCAGAAAGTCCAGTTCTTCTCCAAATGGATGGTTTGTATATCATAATGTGCAAAATATCACTCATCAGGCAGTTTCTTCCAGTATATAATGCATACATTCCACCTGTCAAATACATTTTGATACTGTAATATATCCCATTGTCATACTTCTTTCAGGGCAGTCTGTTTCTAATTCTTCACATGCCTCTTGTGTCAGAACCATATCAATAGCACCTTTCATAAAGTTAGTCTCACAACAGCTACACAAAATCTTTGCTCAGTGCTTTGCATAGAGGTTTGTAAGCAGCTGAGATGCCCTGGAGAAATTAGGACCTGGCAATGCTTCCTTTCCTGCTCTGCTCCCAGGCATGCCCCATCAACACGGGAAGCTGCTAAAGAGAGAGCTTCATCCAAAAAGACACTCTTTCCTCACAGCCTCTGACAAAAGCTGTGGGAAACTTTAAGACTGAAGCCAGAGGGACAGGATCTCTAACTCTTCACAAGCCCTTAGGTAGGCTGCTTGTGAACTCATTCCACTGTTATGCTTACAGAAACATGTACCAAACTAATGTGGGAATAAAGGCTCTATTTGACTCTGGGTTGAAAGAAGCTTCCTGCAGAGCTTTGGCTGTCTTTCATAGTTTCAGCAGCACTCTACTGCCTTGAAGGATGGTGCACCTATACTGAGTAAATGAAAATAGACAGCTGGGAAAGGCTTTGCACAATTCTCTAAGACCTTCCTCAATGCAGAGGCAAAACAAGCATTCCAGGACACTCCCTTCTTCCAGCCTGTGAATTATTTCACAAGTACAAGCCAAAAGAGCAGGACATTCCCAGACATCAGATGGAAGGAAATCAACACCAGCCATGGACAGCTCCAATCACACCATTAAGTGAAGAGTCATCATCTTTTGCCCTTCTTCCTCTGTCAACCTTCTTCCAGAGATGCATTTCTTAGGGTGTTTTCTGGCCAGAACAATCTGCCTGTCCACCCACTGGAGCTGCAACCCTCTGCAAACTTCAGCATCTGCAGCTCCCTGTAAGGAGACAGCCACTTTCCTCAGTTTGTAAGGACTGAAACAATGCCCCATGATCCTCACACCTGTTTATTTAACTGGTTCTGCAAAATCTTCACAACCTGCCTATGTATCTCAACCTTGCAGTATCTCAACCCCCAACAGTCAAGAAACAGTTCCTCACACCTACTCTGTTGTAAAAGTTACGTCTATTTGTCTTGCTCTGGTGGAGAGAGAGGGGGGACAATAGGGAAATAGTCGCTTCGCCAATGGGATGGCTACTGTCATAGCTGAGACTTTTATTTCCTGTTCTGGAACTATCACAGATAATTTTTCCTGGCCTCTCCTCTTTTTTACTGCTGCATTTCAAAATATTCCAGACTCGTCCATATCTTTCTCATCCCACATTGCTCAGAACTAGAATACAGACCTTTTCAGTTTTAACTGAAACAAAACAACAACATTTTGTGAATCAGATAGGATACATCCAACAGCACATCCTAGGATGACATATGCCACAACACACCACATTGTTGGTCTGTATTTAGTTTGTCAACTTCATCTACAGCTCCTCTGTCATTTTTAGCAGCATTTCTTAACTTTGTCCTTGGGGCTGGATATATCACTTTTTTCTTTCACTCTAGATGCTCAACCTCAGTACTTCACAAACAGCACTGGGGCACCCTACCATGAGAAAAGAGATGCCAGTGAGGCAGACAAACTCCAAGATGTGACCTAGATCAAGATCTACATCCAATCAGTATCCCCACAGCAGCTTCTGTCTGTGATGGGTGCCTGTGTTACTGGGTTCAGGTAAGAGAGAAGGGCAGATATTCATCTGATTGTTGGGTGCTAGACAATGTGCAGGGGACCTACTGTACCAAAAGGGAATTGTCACTTGTAGACATCTGTGATTATAAATCATGCCAATGGCAGAGGATCTCTGTCAGCTGAAACCACAAAAAGTACTTCAAGTTCAGCAGAAGCAATTGGAAAACTCCAGAGAAACACAGGAGAGGGCAAATAGCTTTATGATTACCAAGGCTGAACTCAACTACTCTTCCTCAAGCAGATCTAGAGAATACAAAATGCATTAATCTACAGGATTTCCAGGGTCAAGTGCACCAGAAAAGCCACTGCTTGCAGGGTAAGCAGAAGTGCTACTTAGCATATAAGAAGCATACGCAGCAGAGGAAAGCAGACTAGTTCCAGGAATAAAAAAGTCTCCATCCCCAGAGTACAGGCTTGAAAACCATATGCATGTTCCTAAGTAACCAACCCAGTTTTTGAGATGTTGAGGGCTGGCTAGTTCCCACAGAACTCAACAGGTGATGTTGATTGCTCAGTACTTTGGAAAATCAGGTCCAGCTCTTCAGAAGCATAAGCAGGGGCCTAAAATGTGTGATTATGCTCCATTTGAAGTCTGAGCCTCTATACAGATCAATGTGCCTGCTGTTTAGAAACACCTTTTACAACATGCACATCCTTTGCAAGGATGAAAGAGGAACCCTTCCTGGGACAATCAGACTGAGGACAGAAAGTTCCATCTCCACCACCACCACCACACATTCCACACTCCCTTATAAACCTGAATACACTAGCTTCAATTATGAAAGAGAAAACATTAGCAAACACTCCATGTTCTATAATGCAGAGGTAAAGTAATGGAAATTTAGATCTGCAGGAAAACAAAATCCATGATGTGCATACAGCTGTGACCTGTCCTAATCTACTCACAGACAGAAAGCAAGCCAAGAGGTGAGAAAAGCACGAGGCAAACAGAAAGTTAAATACAAGCCTTATAAAATATATTTCCTAATTAAAAAAAAACAACCCTCCAAATATTTGCTCTGAAGCTTTATCTTTCTAGTGCTGGCTACTGGCATGTTTCAGTAAGCACTTTGGTCTGGGGCAGGTCGTGTGCTCAGCCACGTTTCCTTTATTACCACTTGGTGCCTAACAGCTGCATTGGAAAACGCATCGCATCGCTCTGTGAGCACCTTCCCACCTGATGCATGCTTGGGCATCTGTAAGTAGTGATTTACTGCTGAATCACACAACAAGGCTGACTATATTCTTTATAAATTCATAAATCCTGAGTAGGACAGTTTTCCTATTATGGCTGCAGTATTGTTTCAATGGTGTAGCCTGCACTGCTGAAGGAGAGACAATAAATCGTGAGGCTGTGAAATCCATTGTATTTATATATGAGGCTGCTTTTGGTCTCCATTTCCTAGTCACAAATAAACTGAGATCTTTGGAGTTTGCCACAGGGATATTTATAGGTTGCAAATGGTGACACACTAAATCAATTTGCTCCCATATTTTCTCTGGGGTATTTTATTTTTTCCTGCAAGTCAATGAACATTTTCCTCATCCTACAGACTCCTTTCCATGTGGAAAGACTCTGGATGAGCTTAGGCTTTCTTCATGCTCTTCTTTTATACTTATGAGGCTCTGATTTATGCACATACAGTCATGCTCTTCTTCCAGCAAAGAAACTATTTTTATTATATGGCTTTTTTGTTTGTCACTGCTCTATCTTCTGTCTACTAACGCCTCTCCTTAAAGTTATTCATGTAGGAAGCTATAATTCCTATTATAGCTTCTATAATAGTGATTAGTCAAAGTACTTTCTGAGGGTGCTTGGCAGTGTTGCTGTATCTAGGACCAGGACCAGAGGACTAGACATTACCCCATCACAAAACGAAGATGTTCTCAAAACCAGTTGCTGTAGAGTATAAACCAACACAAAGGAGGTGCATCCAAATGGTTATCTACTTGCCTCTGGCTCCCAGAAGTTTAACATCAATAGTTTCAGAGGACCACACTAGAGAACATCTCCTACTACAAAATCTCTCAAAAAATAAGAAGATTAAGCTCATGAAACTTACTTAAGTCATGTTCTAGCTAAGTGAAGAAAACCTCCCTCTTCCAAAACAAATGCTTCCAAAAGGGCAGATCAGGATTTTCTCTAAGCTCATCTCCATACTGGGGAAGTTCTGCAGCAGTTCTACCAACAGCAGTTGCATCAGCCAGACTAACTCACTGGATGCAGATGAAAAGCAGCTAAAGTCTTTGGGAAGTTATTATGTTTTCTATCTTTTTATGTATGGCAATAACAATTGGGGATTTTTATTTTTATCTGTTAAAGTAAATGCAGGTGTGATAAAAGATTCAAAACATTCAGCTTGCTGCTGAAATAGCTTTATGTTCTAATTACAAAAGTATGAGAAATGGGTTGTTGAGCAGTATCATCTGCTGTTCTGCTTTGACTTATTTATTACTTAGTAAACCTTACAAGCAATTTTATAACACTCTAGGCTTGAGCAGGATGTCTAAAGAGCATCTAGACCCCAGCACACATATACCTGTTTAAAAATAAGGCAAAAATCACTATAATTTCTTCTGCATCTGTCAAACACAGAGCTTCACATTACACAGGACACCATTGACAAGATCAGGAGGAGAAATACAGGGTGCAGTATGTGTTCAGGTTAAGTGAGAAGTGATTAACATGTTTTCCCAGTCTGATTTTGACTGGTTTGAAGCTCTAGTAATCTTCTGGTATTTGATTAATCCTTTTATTTCTAGAGCAGTGGTTGTAAAGATCAGAATTTAGACAGGACTACAAATGAGGGAAGATTAGCAGGCCTCTAACTCATCATATAAAGGTTAAGCTGTTAAAACATAAATAAGTGTAGAGACACAGGAGACTAAGAATGCCTGAAGACACTGAACAGGGAACAGCAGCACTCATCCAGGCTCCAGCAGTCATCATGCCATGGAAGCAGGATGCAGAGAGCTCTCCTTTCCTGACTAGAGGTTCCCAGCTCCATACTTGGAACAAAGCACCATGCCAGGAGGTGGAGTAAAACTCTTCTCTATGGCAGGAAATAAGGCCAAGTATACAGCACAGGACAGGAGCTTACAGTGGTGTCATCTCTACCAGTGCAAAACAGAAGGGCACAGGTCACAGAGCCCAGCCACAGACATCTTCATTCTTTAGAAGGTAAAACCTGATTTGGTTATTAAAATCCAACACAATTCTCCAATAGAACACCCTGAAAGATGTTCAGGAATTATTAACCTTAGGATAGTGTCCTCCTATTGCATCTTCTCTTTCTGAGTACTCACAACCATTTCCACACCCTAGTGCTCTGTTGACCTTCCAGCAGTTAATACAGCAAGAAGATTGAACAGATGTTGCAATCTAAAATAACCAGAAACTGATTTGAACTTAAATATAAACCCTAAATATTTCTCCTATTCTTAAAAAAGGAATCTGCTGTTGTTTATCTTCTTCCCAGACAGCAAAGCATTGCACATCTTACCCCTAAATCAATAAAATTCTCATTAAAATTTAAGCTGTTACAAAAGATCTTTGAGTCCTTACTCTGTTTTACCATCATGCATACATATCTCTTTGTAGCATACTCAGGGACAGATCAGCAGATGTGTTGGAGTCATAGAAGAGTAAGAATGAACAGCACACTGTTTCTTTCTGAGATAGCTGCAAGTTACTTGTAAGAAAAGATGTGATGTTTCTGTGGTTGTCTATGTAAAACCTTTGCTCCAGTTTTAACTAAATTAATGGAAACAATTTAATCAGTGTGAAGGCCAAGTCTTTGTAAAGATTTCTAAACCTTTCTAAATGCTTATCTTCTGCTGAAGTCATCTTTTTGCCTACTGACATATCAAACAGGCCAACACTATCAGCGAAGGATGTCCTGGAGGAGACAAAAGGGAATTGCCAGTGTAGACAGCATGGGAAGACAGAAGAGAGCATCACAAAGGTTACCAGATGATGTAGGAGAAGCTGGGCAGTGGGGAAGAGCCTCAAAAATTCTAAGAAAATACGAAGTGGTAGATAAACGTGAAGAGGAAAAAGAGGCCAGCAGAGAAAAAAAGGGCTGATTTACCAGGTGGTCTGTGCTGTAGGCAATGCAGTTGTGCTGTAGATTAGTTTAGCCTAGGACATAAAATGCAGTGGGAATCACAGATTTTTCAGAGGTTGATTGGTTTCAAGTATCCAGCAAGAGGGTAGGAATATCTGGACATATTACATCCCTTTAAAAAATACTAATGGCCTCTGGGAGAGCTGGAAAGCTAGCACTAGTCCAGGAATAATTCCAACAGATTCAATCTCTCTTGCCTACTTCCAGTGAGCTCCTGGACCGTGTGCATGGAAAGCATGTAGCCCAGCAGAATTTCTATCAATGCTGAAGCAGAGATAGACACTAACACGGGGAGCTGCTGCATTTTACAGAAATAAACCAAACAGTAAATCGACAAAAAAAAAATCTGTCCAGTGTGCTGCAAGAACAAATTCCTTCTGCCAGATCTAGATGCCTGTTGGGACCCCCAGTCCTTTCTCCTGAACATGTCCTTACTCCAGAGATTGCCTCCCACACTCTGCTGCTACCACCTTCTTTCCTGCATGGCCCAGCCCTTCCAGTCAGCATCACAAGTGCCTAAAGACAGCCATCCTTTTTGCTTCCTGCTTCTGTAAGTGCAGACAGAAACATGCAGGCAGCAGGAGCTCAGCACCTTCTGCTTCCACTTTATCCTTTGCCTCTCCATCTGTCAAGGGATCTCCAGCTGCAGCAGACACAGACAGTAAATGCCAGGCCCAGAAAGGGGCAAAATGAATGTAGTTTGAATTTTGGATTGGCTTTTTAGCCGTGTCCTTCCCAGAGACAGTGCGGGTACCCTCAGATCTTCTTCTAATTGCAGACCTATAAACCCTAATCTCACCTCCCAACAGTCGAGTGAAATTAGCTACTCTGTAACGCTCCAAAATGCAGCAATTAAACCGAACTGACTTCTAAAGTCTCTGTTAGCAACTGATCTCTGCAGGAGAAGTACTTGCATGTCACTCTCATTTTCAGGTATTTGTAGAGCACAATAGAAGACAGAAAACAAAAGCACTTTGTACCGAAAATACTTTGCACGTGTGCTATTGTGTTCAGCCCACACTGAAAGTCCGTGTTTAGATAAAGATGTTTAGATAAAGAGGCAAAATAGTCTGTTAGGGGTAAAGAAACAAACTGCTGAAGACCCCGGGATATGATAGACCCAAGTCTCCTGAGCCGTAGTGCTGTGCTTGAAGCACAACCTCTTTGCTAAATAGATCAGGGGAAAGGTTGCTTTCCTTACACTACCTCGAGGCAGCTGGTTTGAACACCACTGTATCTTTTCATATGGACAAGAAATTAGGTCAAAAATTTCTAGGAAATTTCTGCTGCCTATTTTAGAGCATGGTTCAAAAGATCAAAGGAGAGAAATTCTATAGAAACCTGTGTGCAATCTCATGTGGAAATGAAACATTAACAGGAAGAAATCTTGTGACTGAATACTGCTGAGCTGACATCCAGGGGCTTACCTTTGTAAAAAGCTCAGTACAGCTCTGCAGCAGCAGAATGTAAGGCAAAGAAAGCGAGTAAACTTAAAACAACCCTTCCATCAGCGCCCACCCCAAGGACAGAAACACCATTCGTTTTGTGAACATTACAGCATCGTTCCTCCCTGCTCCCATCTCCACCAGCAGCTTGGCTGCAAAGAGCCACTTTAGCCTTTTACCAACAATAACAAATCTTACCCAAGCTGCCGAATTTTTATCAGTAGTTAGAGCTCCTCACTTATGTTTGGTATTAAATTGTTCTTTCTTCTAAACCACTATTTTTGATTAGATGATCTCTCCCCTGAGAAAAAACACTTAGGGCCAGATTTTTAAAAAGCTATTATGCTTCTGCTTAATTTAAATGCATAACAGCAGGCAACTCAGCCTAATTCTCTACTTGAGCACACAATCTCCTGATTTATACACACAAGTGGAATGGCTTTTGCAGATGCATATTTTGCCCCTTGTATTATCTTTCTGGTATTTTAATAACTTACCTTTACTTATGATTTTCTCAATTTAGACTTTAATTACACAAACAATCATTTAGTGCACAGACTGCATTGTCCGATTCCTTCTAGTTGCTTTAAAAAGTTCATTGGACTCTTTTCATCCCAAGTCACTTTGTGGTGCACAAGCTCTGGGCCAGTCCTACGTTTGAGAGAGAAACCTGGGTCTTGTTGCAAGTCACAGGGGGTGGAAAGAGCAGAGGGTTTAACTCCACACATCATTAACTCATCCCAAACAGCCAGAGGGAACACTGAATCTCACAGTAAGACGACTTTTATCACTGATATATCTTCTTGCAATTTCCACGCTGAACTCTCCATAGGTTCCTTTGATTTATGAGGTCATTTATCTGTTGACAATTGATTGAATTAACTACTCTAGAAAAGCATCTCTGTCCCAGAGCACAGAAGGGGGGTTTAAGCCTTTTTTTGTTAGCTCTAGTTGAAACAAGTGGTTGGACATGCAACTTACTTCTATATGATGGTTAAATTTCAAAGCATTACAGAGATAAAGAACTTTCTTTAGAAGATTCAAAAGACATGAAGATCTTCTTGATCTATGAGTAGTGTTTTTATGCACAGAAGAGAATAGCAAGTTGTAGGATATGACATTAGATCATATTTCCTAAGCATATCATTACTGCTGATTATAATTTACACTGAAATGCAGCTTGGCAAGCATGATTTTCCACATTTCCACCTGATCATGCAGTTCTTCCCAAAAGGATACTAGAAAGTTAGACTCCTATGAATGAGCTTGTCACCTAAGGAATGTATAAACATACAGAAAAGCATGGAATGGACACTCATGCTGCAGACTCAGCGATGCACAAGCCCCAAAGGCACAGATAAAAACTCTGCCAGGCTGCGATTGTGTAACTCGGGTAAAGACAATTCCTAACACTGTGAGCAAGTAGGGGAATGCCAAAGGGGATGTCCTGATGCAAACAAACTTGTGGACAGCTTCATGTAAGTTGACTCATAGGGCTTACGACCCTAACTGGGTGCTGGGAAAGAGGACTCAAAAGGAATGGTTTTAGAGGTGAGAGTAGGAAGTACAAACTTTGCACCCAAGCAGCTACATCTGTGCACGGACTACCACCAGCGTGGTTTAGGTAACCACTGATTATGCAACCAAGGCTAAGGGCTACTCTGGTCTTTCCTAGAAGGACACTGCTCAGTTAAGAGTCTTCACTATGTTTTCAGTAATGTATGGACTGGATAATAAAAGTAGCTTTATCTAGGAATCACCCTTGTTCACAGCAGGATCCCCACTGGTGGAACAATAAGAGCTCTGTTTCCTTGAGACTCAGAAACTTACTCTTTAACAAGATTTGATCTTGCAGATTCTTAATTGTCATGGTGTTACTGCTTCTTTATGCCTTTAAACTCATTAGAATCTTAACACTCACATTCTTTTATTTCATCTGTTTCTGTAAAATTATGCAGCTTTTCTTCCATGCAATACTGTTTTTTTTCTTTTGAGATTAATTGTAGTTCACCATTAAAATTTTCAGTGCAACTTTTTCTTTAGAAACATTTCTTTGGAATATCATCTTTATTTTATATTGTTTTGTTTGAGTTTGTTTGTTGTTTTTTTTTTTTTTGTTTGGCTTTGTTGGGTTTGTTCCTCACTTGCCAAGGCCAAACCCCTGCTGGCAGAGTTTCTATCAATTTCAGTCGGAGTTCTCACGTTATTAGAAGCTTCAGCAGAAAGTTTTATGATTTCACCCAGAGCTTCTCCTGACACATCACTATTTCCAGATTTGAGTCCAGTCCAAAGTGTGCATCACAAGTTAGAGTTAAAACCCAGTTAATTTAAAAAATGCTCTGTAACAGCAAAATCATTGGAATAAAAGTGGTAAAAAATATCCCCCCTCCCCCCCCAGGTTAAATACTGATGTAACTTAAACCACTATTTAAAGAATGCTATTGTCTGCGTTTCTTATTTGGCCTGACTGTATGACACATCAGTAACAGCATTACTTTCTGCTCACAGCATCTAATCACAGTACAAAGTTGTTTCTCAGTAATGCATAATAGTTTTTCTAAGCTGAAAATGAAATGTAGTGTTTATCTCCCTACAATGTTTAAAGTAAATAAAAATGAAGCACGCTATTGGGATTACACCATATGAGACGGCTGGAAATGCTGGCGTGATTTGACACATAACAGCTCACTTTGCTGGTATTAGCAGGCCATGAAATCATATAAAAAATAGTAGAAGAAAAAATATTGAGTTTCAGAATTAAAATGCACTTTTTGGTTTTCCTCAAAAAGAAACTTTCTTTTCTGCATTTTGCTCCACACCACTTTTAGGGTTGTTAAGAAGGAGCCTTTTCACAAACTGCTCTAATTAATCAGTAAAGTAATGAAACCCTTTTGCAGACCAACCCTAACCAAAGTAAATATTCATGGCAGTTAGCTGATTCCTAACTACTGACTTCCTCTGCTTCCACCTGTGCCACCCACTGTTCAGCCTCTATCAGACAGCTCAACCAGTGAAGTTTCACAGCAGCTCCAGACACAATTTAGCTCCATCACATGACCACATTGTGATCTTACTGAAGTCGGACAGTTGTCAGACTTTGTTCCCTTTTGCAGCCTGTGCTGTTTAAGAAATAAAAAAAAATACTATATCATCCTTCACTTTAGACTGTCCTACAACATGGGAGCCAAGAAACAAGGAGAATAAATAATGATGGAAACTTTCCCAAGTGAAAACAATACAGTTAATTATCAACAGTCTGCTGAAATCACTACAGCTGAAAACATGTTTTCCTTCCAATGAACGCTCTGTTCATTTGAAGGGACTTAAATTTCCCTGGCTCTCATGTACCTTCTCCCTGCTGAGGCTTATAGTCAAGATCTGACCTGCAAAATCCCCATGTAGGTCTTATGAAATTATGGTTCTAGTCCCTAATGCTTTTAGGATGGACATAGAAGTTCATAAGGTGACCTCATTTTGTGGTATTAAGATATCTCACCCACATACACCGACTTTTTTTTTTTTTTCACAGGCTATTGTAGTGTTTTCTGTGCAAATGATTCAAGCTTTCTAAATGTGACAAAAGTCTGTTGTTTTACAGGTCAGAGTGTAAAAAGTTCCGGGAGGTGCAGAGACCTGCAGTCAGAGAAAACATATAGGTTTCACTAGCTGAACTGAGCTTGGCCATACCTGTCAGCTGAGGGCACATCCAGAAGAATGCCTGATTGTTGAAGAATCTTGTTTGGACAGACAATCATTTCCCATCTGCACCCACCAAAGGCTCCAGCCAGTGTCTTCTCAGCCTGAGTTGCCGCTTCACAAGTAGCCACCAATAACAAAGAAAACCAATCCAGAATATTTCTGTAGAATAAAATGGAAATAGCTCTTAAAAAAAGAAATTGCATTCTCTCTTGTGCCAGAGACATTTCATCAATGTTTTGTGAAAGCACACAAAGTAATTTGGTTTGAAGAGCACCACATTAGTACATCTTGGCTTTCAAACATACATTTTCCCAAAACGATAATTTTTATGTATGCAGATACTTCAAAGGGAAAGATTAGAAGAAACAACACTTCTTATTCCTCCTCTATTTTATCTATCATCAGGATGGTAATCTTTAATACTGGATGCAGCTTCCACTTCAGTCAGCACTGGGCAAATGAGTATTATCTGCTGAGTAACACCATTATTTCATTAGCAGGTCCTCTTTGTTTGAAAGCTCCTGATCCAGGCACTGCTCCTGCTGTCATCGTTTAGTCCCAGCTGACAACTAAGTACCACACAATTGCTTGCTCAGTCCCCTCCCCAGGAGGATGGGGTGAAGAGAATTGGAAAAGTGAGAAAACTCACACTTTGAGATAAAAACAGTTTAATAATGGAAATGAAACACAGTAATAATAGTAATTAAAAGGGAAACAACAGAGAAATGAAACTCAAGACAGACAAGTAATGCCAATGAAAACAATTGCTCATCACCAATTAAAAAGAATGGCTGGACTTAAGCAGTATTGAGGCATAGAAAAAAATCACTTCTGTGTTCTGCTAGTAAGTGACAAGCCAACTTTCATGCAGATGCACATGTAACTGTTAAAAAAAAATATAGAAGAGCAACATGCTGGCACAGACCTCCTTTGGAGAGGTCACAAACCACTCCCCTTTCCAGCAGGTGAAAAGTTGTGCCAAAAAAAAGGGGGCTTAGCATCTGCAAAATCCCTAATGGTCATGGTGAATATATAAGCATCTGTTTTCATGCACCAGATAATTGGGTCCTTGGGAAGCAAACTAAAAAGAGTAAAAAAAAAGTCTCTAAAATTCAGATTTTGTTTTAAGCCAGCAATTTTTTTATATAAGAGCACTGACTGAGTACACTTTTTTTTGCCAGCAATTATTTTATATAAGAGCACTGACTGAGTACAGATGCAATTGCAGTTGTCCTGTCAAGCAACCATCCATGTTTCTTGGGTCCTATTCCTCTCTAATGGGCATCATTTCCCAGAGATCATGGTGCCAGAGCACTAGCACTTTTTGCTGTAATCTCTTTTTTTCCCTCCATCTCTTCTTTCTCTCTGCATCTACTGCATTCTGTGTGAACACCTAAAAATATGTGTGACTTGGCAGATCTACGCTGAGGCTCCTCACACATCAGCAATCTGCCTAAGGCATCGTGTCCAAAAGCTGAACATCATTATAAGTTATCCAACTAGCTGATAAAATGTTACTTCATTTTTGTTTCTATGCATTGATTTCCCCCTTGATGTGACAGCCCAATCTCCCACTCACTCACTGTCAGCCACTGTTTTCCATTTGATGCTGACATACAGTCTTTTCAATACAGACCTTCCTTAGCATTTAATACACACTTGTTATGGCTTTGGCATGCTGAAATTGCTCAGGAAAACTTTATTTCTTTAGTTTAAAAATAGCTCAAAATATTTCTTTACTGTTTCAGGTAATCATTTCCCTGTGGAGAATGGCTTTGTGCAATCCCGTGTATGTATACTGTATCACACAAACAAATATGCTCTGCATATATACATAATGCCTTTTAGGTCTACAAAGCCAAAACCCTCAGTGACCACATGCAGTCTGCAGTCGTTGTGATGTCCTGAGCACCCGTCACCAGTCTGTAGGCAGTTGCTCACAGTATGCAGCTTCATCCTTGATGTCTCCAAATTTCCCTAGCCACCCTAGCTGAAAAGATGCTTTCCTTCCACAGCTAAACAACCCAGCAAGCTTAAGGCATGCATTTTTTGCTAGGTTTCAAGCAGGCAGACCAGGAGGTACTGCAAGTCACTTGCAGGTAACTGCATCTCAAAAGAAGACGACCATTCGTAGAGTGAACATGGTGTATTTGTTTGATTGGATGCTTCAGTTCTTTGCAGAAAAGTGGGAATGTAAAAGGTGCTGACATTTTGATTGCCAAGGCTGACTGTGCTCTCTGCTTTGAAAAGTTGGTTTGATATGCTACAGTGCTACACCTCAACTTTCCAGTGATTGGTTTTCCATCAGTGACTGATGTCCCTTCCTTGAGCTTTGTATCTGGTAAAGCTTTTGAGATGTTTTTCCTTTCTACACTCCAGTTGTCCCAGTCCAATCATTCTCTAAATGGTTAAGCTGTCCTGACTCTTTGTACAAGGTAAAGGGTATGCGCATCCAAAGATGAAATTCAGCTTGGCTGCTGCGGTCAGTAGTCTAGCACTGGGAAAGCATCAGCAGCACATGCTGTCTGTGAAAAAAAACCCACAACATTCTTAAGATGGAGCAGGTACTTCCACAGCCAGTGCCCATCCTGACACATCTAAAAAGCCCTCTTTTCTGGGGATAAACATTGAATCAGTGTAAGATTGTTAATTATTTTATGTTCTGTGTTCTAAACTTGCTGTAACATTCAGAAATCTTTCTCAAGGGGTTAAGTAAAATGAACTTCTCCTCGTAATCTCATAATACATGCTTTAGGTAAGTGCTGATCACTCTCATCTCCTTAAGGGCCACTTATCACATTCCAACAATAACTCCTACACCTTCCCTTCAAAATAGGGACAGATGAAACAATGGAGTTATGGCAGATGGTGTTGTGGGGAATAGATAATAAGTATGTCTAGAAGCAATGGTTAAGGTAACTTTCAGATCTGGAAAGAGCCTTACTGAGAGTCAAGTTACAAACCGTGTCCATTAAATGATGACTTGCCCCAACAACAGCATTTTTCACCATCCCTATGAGATTGCTGACATAATTTTAGGCTGATTATTGGAAAATATGGATGAGTATCCAAGATTTGCTCTTTAATGTTTTGGGGTTTACAGGGTTTTGGGTGGTGGTGGTTTCTGTTGTGTTGGTTATGAGGGGTTTTGTTATCGTTATTGTTTGGGTTTTCTTGTGTTTAGGAGGATTTTGTTGTTGTTGTTTTTGTTGGGTTTTTGTTGCTGGTGATGGTTCTGTTTGGGTTTTTGGGGGGGTTTGGTGTTGTTGGTTTTTTAAGGTTCCAGAATGACTTAGCACTTTGGAAGTACTTGGTCAAAGAAAAAAAAAAAAAAAACAACTAACCCTAGGCTAACTTCCCTGGTACAGACCTTTTTGAATGTTTAAGAGAGCTGTATTGGACAGTTGGAATTTTGCATATGTGAGTGTGTGAGCATTGCACAACACCTTCTCTGCAGTTTCCAAATGATGTAACTTGCTCAGTATTTCTCTGGCTGCCTGTAGCTACAAGTTGTCAGGAGAGATGAAAAAGCAACAGTAAGGCAAACAGCAAAGTCAAATCCAAGAGCAGTAACCTGCTGCTACTGGTTTTCACTGACACAAAAACAAGCAAAGATGAGCACTGTGGCCAGTCTATCAAGATATATATATATATATGTCTTTATAGATGGTGGGCAAGACAAGCAGAGAGCCCTCTGAAAAGTCTTGCAGTCTGGGCCTGATCTTTACTTTAATCCAAACAGTATGAGCTATGTGGCATTTGGCATTGTAGAAAAATCCAAGGTTTTACAGGATTTTTCACAAGGGTATGCTTTCTGTACAGAGACATAGGGTGAACAAGAGTTCCTGTCACTGCTGCTGGCAATAAAGTCCAGCAAAGGATGTGCCTGAGAGAAAAAGAGATTTCTATCATGGTCCTCTCAGCCTAGGGAAAATTGCATTTTAAGTCTGAAACAAAGGACTGAAAATCAGATTGGAAAAGAGCTGATATTCATAACTGTGAACAGATTTCCAAAGAGCTCCATGTATATGGGCTGAGACCTTCTGAATTTCTGACCACAAAACCAAATGCACAACTTATTTTTTTTTCCAAGCTCTGACGCCTCAAGCCATGCTACAGCCTATATTAAAATATCATTTTAATATTTCAAGCTTTTCTCAGTGCCAAGCTATTAAATGTGTAGACCGATTTCCTTAGAGCAAAATCCTTCCCCCAAAACCCAGACAGAACATCAATCAAAATAGTTAATTACTAACTAAAAAAAATCCCAGTAATTGACTACATGGATTTTAATTTTATGAGATAACGTTATCCTTATGAAAGCTCTCCAAGCTGAGGTTGGAGAACAATGGCTCCCTAAACACAAAAGTAGTTTCCAAATCACAGCAGATATGTTAAGGTTAAATTTGACCTCACTTGCTCTAATAAAAATTCAGGTTATGCTCATAAAAACAAGTGATAACCAAATGAGTGACAAGAGGAGGAAAGTCTTTTTGAGGGGAATTTTCTAAAAGCAACAGCTAAAACTGTCTTGGCACTTTTCTCATAAATGATCTCTAGGAGATAAACAGTCTATCAGACTGCTAGCTACAAAATATCACTTAAAAGCATCTGGAAAGTGATTACTACACAGAATTCTTGCATATTCTTCCTTCTCTGCCCAGCAACACTTGCTCTCAAAGTGGGAACAGTGACAATCCAAGACCTTCATGCAGAGTGATAGATATTCTCACAAAGAACAGAAGTGTCATTGACACGATTTTTTTTCTAGAGGCCCTGCATTTACAAAAGAATCACCAGGAGGCACTTTTAAAACTATTATTAAGGCTCAGAGTTGCGGCGGAACGCTTTAATGTGTAACAAACTAAAGCCTGAATTGCCAGTGCTGAAAGCCCAAAGGCTAATTAAAAGGGTTCACCAGGTTCTTGCTGCAGAGGAACACCTATCTCAGCTCCTCTGCATGCAGGTTACCCACTCATGAATGCAATCCTGTTTTTGCTTGGGCACACAGCATAACGTTAGCACCAGAGGAGAAAGGACCTGGAAGAGCAATGCTGAGCTTTGCATGCCATATTCATTGCCTACAGCATCTGCGCTGACTACTCCATGAGTCTGTACAACATTCCAAAGCTAAGAGGAAACTGACATAATGCAGCTAAATAAAGACTGCTCTTTGAAAACTCAAAAGTGGGACAGACAAACCGTGGCACTTCCACACCAAATGGAGTAGTATGGGCATTACAGCAGTTACTGCAGGATGTGGAGTGATGCTAGACAGGCTTAGCTGCAGCTGCTGAGCATTGGCAGGCAGATTTTCCCCTAACATAGAACTCATTTTCATCTCTATCTATGCATCTCATTCAGTGTCACCTTCCATTTCTCACAGATATTATTTTAGAAGTGTTTAAAGATGAATATTTTTTGCCCAGGTAACCATAAGGTAAGCTAAGGAAATTTCTAATAAGTCTCCCCTCAAAATGTCCCCATAAATTACCTAGTGGCTAGGTAAGGTGCAATTACTCTTGCTAAAGCAGCCTAGTGTTTCATTATTGCTAGTTGCAGCATGAGGTAACTTCAAAAGTTAGAAGTTGCTTATCCCCACTTGGTTATGCTCTTTAGTTCAGCATGGGATTTTATTGTTTCTTTAATAATTTGACATACATCCATGAGGTAAAAATAGCAAACTGATGTGCATCTATCAGCAGTCTTCCTTAGAGAAAACTGCACATATCAAACATTTGAATCTCATACAGCAATACTCCAAGTTTGCACCCTGTCTTCTGTTGTGGTACTAATTTGGCCTGGTTTAGATTTTCTTTCCCTTTTACTGCAAACAAACTACTGGAGCATGAGCATATTTTACTAGACAGGTGGCCCTTCTCTCTGTTTAGTGCAGCAGATTCCAAAAACCTGGAAAAAAAGCTTGGTAGATACTTAGAGTGCTGCCTGCACTGTGTAGAAAGCTTTGGAGTACTGTGTAAGATGTATTTTAGACCTGAAAGTTTGCCTCTGGAATCTTTAACCAAGTCTTTATGTAATAAAGGTAGTATGTAACAAGCAATTAATGCTCAGTGCTGATGTGATTGACATGTAGAGATGTTCTCTGAACTGGACAGATTTTACAGCTGGAAGCTCACAGTAATAAAATTTATACTTTTGCTTCATGTTAGCAGCAACCGAAATGACGTGGGAGTAATAAGTGGCAGGTTTAATTACAGATCAGTTACTTAATTAAAATAGCTGTTAACTTAAACTGGAAGGAGAACTCTTTCTTTTGGCTACTCATCAGAAGTGCTCCCCACGTAAGGGGAGAAGCAGCAGTTCCAATCAAAAGATTGAATGATGCACAGGAGAAAATTAACATGAGGAAATGCAAAGGAGATTCTGCTTATAGCTGGTACCACAAATGGACTGTGTAGAAAAAGACTGACAAGAATATTTTAAACTCCCCAAGAAAGTTTAAGCAAAAGCAGAACACCATGGACAAACAGTTGAAGCTTTGTCATGACTCTTCTAGCTCACTATGCCATCCTAGTGGTTTCATAGGCAATGTGGATCTCTACTCCACAGCACTGTTGTCCTTTATGACCAAGCTATATATTTTAGGTAATAAAGCAGGCAGTAGTTCCTGTTTGCTGGCCATTACAGAGTATTTACAGAGCTCCATACAAAAGTTGCCTACACATGTACAAGCTGGGCATAGACACTTGCTCAGAGAAGAGACTGGATGCAGAGAGACACCCCACTGATGTCTGAGTGCTTCAGCTTTGGCAGAATACACGAATAGAAACTTGTCGAGTTTTTGATGAAAAAAACATACTTAGGAAAAGGTTGAGAAAAAATGCTAATGAAATCCCATTGAAGCTAGTTAAGACCTACCAAAAATATGTAGTAAAGGTAATTTTTGGACCAGATGATTTCAAAACAACAGTATCTAACAAGTTTCTTATTTAAGATGACATAGCAAACCACTGGTTTAAAGATCTTTTATTTCCTCACTTTTCTGGTCAGGCAAAATTGTGGCAAGCCTGTAACTTCTTTCCACCTGCATTACTGGCTATGTTATATCCTATCAAACAAGAATCCTGCTTACACAGTACCTTTGCTCAAAATGTGGTGCTCCAGCTCCCACATCTACTCAGAAAAAAACTAAAAGCTACTGTATGTTTTGCTGTAAATTAGAATATATTAAAAAATCCTTTTCATTTGTTTTCACAACTACATCACATTTATGTTGAGAGGCAATACACATTTCAGAGTGGTCAAGACTCTACCACACTGGGTTGATCACCAACCATGTTTTCCCATTTGCTGCAAAAGCCTTGGGCTCTGAAAGTGGAAGCTGAGATCTTACAGAGAAAATCTCCGCTCACTGCCCAACAAGGATGTGTTTCCAGATTCATGTGGCACCTGGAGCAAAGGAGCAAAGATTTCATGAAGGAAACAACAGTGATTATAGAACAAGGCTATCAGAGGATAATCACCATGTGCCAGCTCAGTGAGGAATGTGCATTTTAGGAAATAAAAGGACATAGTTATTCACATAACTGCTCATACACACAACTACATTCCACTAAACTTAATCACATATAAACTACAGTTGAGTGCTCCAACCATTTTCAAATAGGACAGAGGTTGTGGGAATATGAAGGAGTAACTGAATTACCCAAAAGCAGCAACTGGCAGGGGTGAGCCTCCAATCAAACAGAGGGATTAGACAGTCAGGAGAACAGTAGCATAGCAAAGGAAAACAAAACTAAAGGAAACTGAGATGAAATAAGACTCCCTGATTGATTTGCATTGAAGATGAGTTACTTAGTTATCACTGCAGCTGTAAATGAAAGCCATGTCAAAGGAGTGTTACTTCTAAAGGGAAACAAATTAAGTGTGTTTTCTTCCTTGCTTTCTATAGAGAGTGTGTCTGACTTCAGAAAGTCACTGCAGCAAAAGCTGAAAAAAGAGAACAAGTAAAGCAAAATGTCCTGCACAGGGAAAAGCAACCTAGTGTCATGCATTTAGAAATGAATTCACAGCAGGGCTACAGCTGGAGTCATACACTTCTCACACCTAAGGGCGTAGCAAGATTTCTACAGATGAGGATTTCCAACAGAAATGAGCAAACTTGGCATCTCAAAGTCCAGACTATCAGCAAGTGCTGAACCTTCTCCTTTCACAGCAAACCTGCCCTGGAGAACTGCAAGGTTCAGCCTAAAGGTGTGCCATGTGCATAAGAGACTAACTCTGAAATCACAGCAGGCTCTGCTGGTTAGAAGAGCAGAGATCAAAATGAGACGAGCTTCTAGTGCTCTGCAGTGTCTTCTGGACCAGCACCGTGGAAAGATTCCCATCTCTCATAACCTTGACCTGTTCTTTACACCAGTTCTGCACCAAAGCACTCTGGCAGCATTCCTCCTTTTGTCACTGCTGCTTCAGATTTTTTCTTAAATGAAGCCAGACACTTCGAGATCATGAGATCAACTTACAAAACACATTGTACACACACAAATGATCTGAAAACTATGCTGGTCTTGGTGCAGATTAGACTTCTTACGGCTGCAAGTGAAAGCCCAGTTGATGTGGTATGCAGGGAGTCCTCTCTCTGGTAGAAAAGATGTTTCAAACCCAGAACTACAAGATAATGGACTTCAAAGCTGTGGGGTTTATGCACAGGAAACCTGTCACTGGTGCAGGACTGAAACCTGCTTATCTTGGCCTCTCACATGGTGTAATTTGACAGGGCCTGTAGCACATCTAAAGGGAAGGAGATGGAAATGCATCTAACTGCATTGAATTTATTTATTTACTTAGGTATTTTTTAAATAGTGGCAGAAGTTACTCTTTTCAGCTCATGAGCAGTCTCTGTACAAGTGGATTATTACATAGGGCATGGCAGGTAGTAGAAAGTAGAATCCCTTACGAGGCCTGCCCATGCTGGTCAGAAAGATATTTGTAAGTTCAAGAAATCATTATACTCCTGAGAGTCCTTAGGTAGGAAATGAGTTTATCATTCGCTAGTAAATGATTTTGACCTTTCTGGCAAAGGTTAGAGGACAAAGATATATTAACTGGAGTAATTTAAATCAAGTGTGAAGTAACAAGGAGTTACATGGCCTCGGGGAAAGGTTTGAAATCTTAGTTGCTGAAGATGTTTCAGCATTTGGTGGAGTTTTACTGTCATAAATTTCTGAGGTTTACCTAGATAGGACTGGAACAATTTAAAGCTCTTAAGAAAGTATATTGCCTACTTCATCTGTCACCTGATACCTATACCACAACACTGCACCAATCTGCCAGGGTTATGTTGTCAGCTCTAATGCGGATCACCTTTGTGGTCACAGAGACAGAACTCCATCTCCATGAGTGTAACTGTAATTGAGTTTATGCTGGGCTAACACAGCAGTATCCAATTAAGGACTCAAGTCCTAAAATGGTTGAAGTATATCACATAGAAATAGGTTAATGGATTCCTCAATTTCCCCTTGTAATATAAGACTTGTTTCAACAAGCAGAAGCTTCTATGATGGCCTCCTGTCACCTGCATGTCCCACTTGCACATGCAGCCCACGAGCAACAGCCAGTTTCAAAACCAATTTGTGCTTCTAGACTAGGATAAGGCAGCTGAAGCACAGCTGAGAGCCTTGTTCAGGTGTGCACCCTGCCCTGTGTACCCCCCCACTACCTCCTAGTCAAAGCCCCAAGGAGCCTAGCACAAAGCTGCCTTTGCAGGGAAGTGTCTGCTGTAAACACTTTTGACTGCATCATACTGCCAGTGGTGAGCAGTTCTCAAGAAATGCTGCTGAACCATGATGGATGTTTCCCAATGTCACGTTTACTTTCTCCTCCACTAAAATCAGTCATATGAAGACAGTGCCATGCAATGCAAAGATGAATAACTCACAAGAGGGTTACTCTCATAACAATTCACATAAATCAAAGAGGCATCCTTGATATGGTAACACACTGCCCCAAGGGATCCCTCCCCAGCAACTCGTGAGCCCATATCTCACAATCTTACACCTTTCCAAGGAGATCCCTTTGCACAGCAGCATCTGAATGTGTCAGGTTTGCAGTCACCAAAGAAGAGTGCTGCTAGTGCCCAACACAAGCACCAGCTCGGAGATCTCTTACCTGCTCCTGAGATTCTCATTGAATTCCATGAAGGTGACATACTCAGCATTGATAGTGAATTACCTATGACTAGAAGAATAGCATCTACAAAATGTAGGCCAAGATGAGATCTTGGGTAACCTCATCTGTTAACTTTGGTAATTAATTTTTGTCAAAGCGTGTGGGATTTTGTTGGGTTTGTTTGCTTGTTTGGGGTTTGTTTTGTTAGTTGGTGGGTTCATCTTGTTGGTATTTTTTTTTAGCATGCATGTGTGCATGTTTCTTGGGGGGGTTGTTTTGGGTTTTTGAGTTTGTTTTGGTTGTGGTGTTTGTTTAGGTTGTTTTTTTTTTCCAAATGCCTCTATAAATGAAAAAATTCCCTCACTACAAACCTTTCCCAAGACCCAGCTTCCCCATTTCTCCCACTATGCTTCTACTCCCAAATAATTCTGGGTGCAGTAGGAAAGATATGCAAATGGTCTTCTGCCTGACTTCTCGAATATTTAAAGATATCACTGCTCAAATGATCACAAGTTTGCTTCCTGGTTTTATCATGTCATGGCTCCACCCATTATTGTGCTGTGATATAAAACTACAACTTCTAACAGAAAAACACTTCATCGTAACACTGAAGATAAGGTCTTACTGAAGCAATATTTAAGATTGTTACCTTAAGCAGGATATCATTCCTTTGTCAAATCTGAAATGGAAAGCAAAAATCTCTCTTGTGGTCAGATGCCTTGAACTTTGCCAACTCTCCATGTGCTATCCAGATTACTGCTCTTACATCAGGCATGTCAGATGAACACATGTGGTCCTCTACTCTCTGAAACATAACAAAAACCAGTTTACCTCATATCAGTTTCATATCAGCTATCAAAGCTAATCCAGGACTTGCTCTACTTTCTGCCACTAAATTAATGTTATGGGGGAAAAATACCATCAAAGAGATACAAATATCATTACTGGAAACAACCAGTTAAGAAGTTAGCCCAGTATCACATACTGATAATGTTTGAAATCATTGCACAGAAAATCTGTGTGTTTAGTCTTGCTGTTACAGTTTGAGAGCGTTATCTAGAAATAGGAAAGGCACAAACAGAAGCTTGAGAATACAATGATTCAACTCACCCAAAATGTCAGCTAGCCAAGCTAGGGAGACAGTTCTTCCTAATGCTGAGAAAAGCAATCCCAGGGAAGGAGATTATGAGCTGCTATTTTGAAAGTGTCCTTAAAGTTCTCCTTAAAAGTGTCCTTTAAAAGTTCTCCCATAGTTTTCAGCTAAATTATTTTCTTTTCAGGACATATTCACAAAATGGAAAAAATCTAATAAACACCTTCTAGCCAACACAAAGACATTATGTGGAAACCCCAGATATTCATTCTCTGCTCAGCTCACCACAGGGATTTGAGAAAAGTATCCTCTTTTTTTTTCTGGAAAGTGCTTTTGCTATGAAACAAGAGTGTGTCCTGAGGCTGTGCTGTGCAAGTCACTGAGCACATCCTCCTGGTGAGCATGAAATGTCTCTAGAGAAGCCCCTGGAAGGGAATAATTTTGGGCCTCTGCTCCACAGCTCAGAGAAGCAAAAAAAAAAAAAAAAGCTTCAAGGTCTCTCTTCCAAGACAGCAGGAAAGGCTCAGCCTCTCTGCCTGGAGCATATCCAGTTTGCAACAGAGGCTAACAGCTGCTGAGGTGGCAATGGAAAGAGTCTCCTTGGCCTGATTAGAGCATCTACTTAACAAGTGGGACACTGAGGCATCAGTTCTGCTCTCATAATTTTTTTAATTCTTTACACAAACTGGAAGAGTACTAATAAAAGACTGAGAACTACCCCGCAGCTTCTACCATGGTGGCTTGAACACTGGCTGCTGAGGTGCTTTTAGGTGCAATTTTGTCACATCCTCAGAAAAAGCCATCGCTCCAATGTATGGTGTCTGAAAGGGGTTATCACACTGACACCCACCTCTCTCCCTCTCAGCTCTGTACAAATCCAGCTCTCCAATTCCTTTGCTCCTCTGGTGTTAAAAATATGTTAAAAAGCAGATTTTTTTTTTCTAAGTCAAGGGTTTAACTCAAATTACATTTCCAATGTGTTTTGTATCTTAATGAAAAATATTTGCTAAAATTCAGGCAAAACAAACTTTTTCTTTCCAAATATAAAAAAGGTTCACACAGCAATAACTCATACTTCCTGAGACTGTGGAGGACAAGGAGGAAAAGAAAAATGCTCTAATAATAGTAACAATATTTACAGTTTAAAACAACTTTTCCATCTCAGTGTTATTCGTGTTTTCCCTCAGAGAGTGAAACTGGTGCACCAGTCACTAACTCAAACTGAAGCTCACAGAAGGCAAACATGAGTCAAACACCATAGATCATGTTGCCTTTAACACTGCTTAGCAGTGTTCAATTTTTTTTGTGGTTGAATATGTGTTGAAGCACAAACTACACTGTTTTAAGATAGCATCATCACTCTTTTGATAGTTCACAGGTTGAAAGAAAAAAAAAAAAAACCTTTTTTTTTTTTCGGTGACAAAGTAACTTCCTCATAACCATGTGTTAAATCACAGTTTTAGTCTAAAGAAAACTTTAGGCTGCATTCAATGAAACATCAAGAGGAATTAGAAGATAAGGTTTTCAAGAAGTGCTGCAAGATCTTGCCAAATATTCCTCTCTCCTAGTCTATTTGAAAACTCAGCATTTTAAAGGGATGCTTACCATTCCTCTAGTCACCTAAAAATTGAGGCAAATGGTCTTTTGAAAACTGTGCCCGAATTTTACCAAGGCCCATTTTAGTTCACTTTTAATATGTTAAGATATTTTTGTCTAAATATCATCAGTAGTATCTTTTCCTCATGATCTCTGCAGCCGCTACAATAATCACAACCACCGTAACAGCTTCGCCTTCTCCCAAAGACCACCATGAACCCGTTACTCATCCACATGTTCTTCCTTAAATAGTTGCCTTAATGCAATGAATGATTCCCTTGGCCCTTGCAGGAATCTGATGAAAGACAAGCCCTAATAACACTTTTTTAAATACAAGAGAGTTTGGAAGTCATGCAGTTTAGATACAGCACAAAAGACGACAAAGCTAACAACCTACAAGAAACGACGAGTGCTGCAATTTGGAACACACCTTCTTTCCTTCCCAAGTAACAGCATCGGTCTGTCTGGCCCTCACTTCTGAACGGCCACCTGGATGCAAGCCCATGATTCGCTTACTGGTTTGGTAGTAATTACCCTGAAACTTGCTGACAATTACTGTGCCGGCAGCTCGATGCGGCTCACAATCAAAAAGAGCTGAACTGCCCTCTCCTGGGAGCACTGCAATCAGCAGGGCAGCCTATCAGGCGAATGCATCATTAGCAGGTGGAGAAAGCTGTTGAAATGGGAAATGAACTCATGAGGCAGCCTCCTGCAGATGGACTGCCCAGCTTCTCAGTTTACAGTTCACTACAGTTTGACTTCGTGTTTTGGATTGAACTTAAAAAGCCTTTTTTTCTACCACCTTCAGAAATAGGTCTTTTTGCATCAATTTCTTCACAGGTTTACAATGATAGGAACCTACGTGTATTTCAGACTAGATCAATAAGGTAAAAATGAAGTGAATTCTGTGTCAGGACAAGAGATAATGGAGAAGTTTAATAAGGTTGACAAAGTGCAGCCTGAACAGGTAACTGGTACTGTATACAGCAGAAGCTTGTTGGCATTCAGGCTCTTTCCAAATCGCTCAAAAGAGTCCCGGGTATGAGTGATGAGGGAAAGTAAACCAGCCTTCAGGTATAACCCAAAGCACAGTGAAAACTTGAGCTCATCATAACCAAAAATACTTTTCATTGTTACTTGTTCATATGCTATCAGACTTGAAGCAAAAGACCTGTAGTTGGGGGAAAAATCAGTGACACTGTCATCCAATTTCAGACAGCTTGCCCACTGTTCTCTGAGAAACACTGGCACTGAAGAAAGTGAGGAGTTCACTTACAAAGGCTGCAGAATAGATAGATAGGAGGGGTGTGTGCTTTTTTTCATTTGGTGGTTTGTTTTTTAACGCTTTCAAAGTAATTCTAGCTACAAGAAGCTGGAATTGCCAGGAACATCTCTCCACTAAGTTGTCCACAGAAATCAGAAGATGGGTAATTTCTGCAGTTTAAAGCAGAACCCACCAGGAATAAGATGGGTATACACTTCAAAGTTTTTAAAATATACATATACATATTTAAATTTGCTACTATAGCCTCAGATTTGTTTCTTCAGAGGATTGTTTTGTTTTAAAAACAAAGTTACGTTTCTCCAATAGCTTGTCCTTTTTCTGCAGGCACTTGGGATAAGGATGATCAGGTGAGTCACTTCATGACTATTCCTGCATCCATACGGCACATACAGAAAACACTAGAATTAATGTATCTTTGCATATTTTGAGTAAGCCCTCCCTTCAAACTGCTGCTACTGTTCTCTTAACACAATAATCCTGATAAATTACTCTTTCCTTCAATGCTCCATAAGCAAGGAACATAGAGGCTCAGTGTTTCTACATTAAGACTCATTATTCTGGCTCATTGCAAAGAAAACACCATATTTTTAAACACTTTTCCCTCAACAACAGATGCTTCTCTACATTTTAGAAGCTTCAGATGCCATTTTTAAGTAAGGAAGAAAAAAAAGTAACCAAGTAAGCCATCACTTGTAATTATTTTTCTTTTCATATATATTTATTTATTTATTTCTGACTACTTATTGCTCCCATGTAAATTCAGAACATATTGCCAGTCATTTCCTCACTCTAGCTACTTCTGGACCTCCAGTCTGCCTGAGGTCTTTGACAGGGTTCTTGATGAGATAAACACACAACTGGTTGAGTATTTTGCACGTAATTGGATACAATAGCTGGATTCTCAGTTTTAAGCCAGGCACTCTGCTGAATGCAACTCAGCTAAGCGGTTGCCACCTGCCGAGGCTCTCTTGAACTTCCAGTGTAAGACTTTCTCATCTTCATTTGATACCATTTATTTTCTGGAGATCATCTGTTTCTTTTACTGTGGTTTGATCATAAGCAGACTTTGGATACATGGACTGATTTGGAAGAAAAATAGCATATTCTACTCCTCATATTTAATTTGTGGGTATTATTTTTCTTAAGAAATACCTGTAAGCCATGGGAGGTAGTCCCATACATACCACATCAATAATCTGACCTCCTTTCCATGACCATCAGCTTTGCAGAAATAGATCACACTAACAGGACCAAGGGGTAGTTTACAACTGCCTCCTCAAATATTCTCTTGTGTCTTCCCCATGTGGACATCCTCACCTAAATGGCCAGTGTAGTTCAGTACTGTAGCTTACTCTCACAAGAAGGCGAAGAGAAACAAAAAGGCACAGATCTGGCAATATGACCTAGAAAGTAGAATTAGAAATGGCAGAAGAATCTGGAGACCTTGAAGCCTTAAAAAAAAGAAAATTATCTTATCCTGCCTGTCAGTGGTAGACGTTTTCTTTAACACTGCATGCAACATTGAGTGGAAGCACCCATCAATCAAGGACAGTCTGGGCTGCCACATGTGCACCTTCACATGGTGCTGATATTGCTACACTAAAGGACTGGAAAGGGTGACATTTCACATGCAAGTTTGTGTGTTCTGCTGCCACACAAGTTCAGCTTTTGTGAACACGTACGTCCACTGACTCCTCTCCTTCCTTCCCTTGAGAATACCAGAGCCCAAACCAGTAAGTCTTCTGACCTGGCACAGAACAGTCCCTGTGCCCCTGAAGCGCTGCGTGCTCTGGACAGTGAAGAACAGAGCAGAGAGCTTCTCCATCATGCCAAGTGGCATGCCACAAGGGGAGATCACATCTCATCACTCCCTCTGTTACCTGAAAATCTGTACTAGTATCAACAGCCCCTGAGCTTCAACAGGAAGACCCAGGTCATCTTGGAAGAAGCTGCATCACATCCTGCCCTACTGTTATCAGTTGTCTGCCTTAAACTTCCCACCACAGTGCCACTCCTGTGAAACATGGTAGTGTTTACCTGGTGCATCAGCCCTTTCTTTCTGTCACCTGATGATAATTTACATCTGACAGATCTGCACCATTTCCATCAGTGTTGCTTTACCTATGCCCCAGATAAGGGATTTTTGTTTCCCTCAAGACAGGCAGGATCCTTTGATCTCTGTTTTAATAAGAACCTGTGTATGAAGTGATCTGGAAAATGCTGAGTCTTAAATATCAGCTCCACACTCTGAGCAAGAACCAGTCACAGCCTCAGCCAAATTAACCAAAAGCCAGCATGCTCTTTGGTTCTACATTGCAGGGAGTGTAAGAGAAGCCATTTCTGCCACTTTGGCTAACTCAGGTTGAAAGAAGTAATACTACACTCTTCTGAGCTCATGACATCTGAGCTTGGAGCGGATGTCAAAACAAACATTTAAATACAAGGTAAAATTCATGTCATAGTAGAGCAGCAACACACACCCCCTACCCCCCCACCCCCAGCTGATGAATTGCAAGAGTTGTAACTTAGATACAAGAAAGATTAAAGGATTCACATCTGAATGATAAGGGAGAAATAACTGAAAGTATTTGGCACAGCTTGAATGAATTTTATTTTGGAGTCATTCAGAATTTAGACTTTGGATTAATTCCTTACTGAGACAAATAAAGAGTTTGCTGGCACAATAATCTCCTACCCCAACAAATGAAACAGTTTAATTTGATTTAATATCCCCAATGGTGTAATGAATAATATTCTTTCTGGATCTGTATTTCTATTGACAATGATTGTGCTATTGCTGTGCTTGCCACACTCATATGGCAGACATTTTGCATAGGATGCTGCAAGAGAGTAGCTTAGAAGAATCAAAGATATCACCATTCTGCTACTGAGCTGCCCAGACTTGCCCGTCCAAATACCAAGCTGTGGAAAATACTATTTGATACAGGGTTTGAATCAAGATAAAGATAAGAGAGAAAGAATGGTCTAGGAGTTGGAGGAGGAAGGTGAGAGAAGGCAATCCCCTTTATGTGCCTGAGCACATTAAAAGCAATAGTGGGCAAAATCTGCTTTGCAAAAGGAAGCAACTAAAAACTGACTAAACCTGAAGTTTGCATCCAGTGGGGAGAGAAAGGACCTCTAGACTCACCAGAGAGTTTGAACACTCTGGGCCAGAACAGTTCCTGGAGCAGCCCCACAACAGGAATTTATTCCAGAGACTAACTCAGTTTCCAATTTTAATTTTCATACAGCACAACAAATATCCTTTTATCCATCCCTCTGTGTACCCCAACTCCAGAAACAACCAACATTCAGCAGAAGCCACTGCAAGTGCTCCCTGCTGGTTGCACTTGATTTTGCTTTGTTTTTTAAACACAGACTCTTTATTTTAAGCCTAATAATTTCAGAACTGTAGGGTTTCAGATCTTGGCTACCTGGGCATACTGCTAGCTCATATTCAGCTGGATGAAAGAGCTCTTTCTATATGCTCTTGTTCTGAGCAGAACTAGAGGTCGCTGTGCTAGAGCACTGGATGAGCACTGCTGCTGTTCTAACATTATTTCACAAACTCATGTCTATCTTTTGGACTTGCATGTGTCATGGTAGGCCTGACGGGCTAGAAATAGGCTTATACTTGTACTGGCTTGCCCAGGCATGTTTTTCTCCTGTAGTAAACAAGGTACACATGCTTAGCTTGTGCCTGCCTTATGCAAGGCCTATGCTTTTGCCAAATTTGGGTAATGCAAGCCTATGGCTTTACTTAATATGGTCAAGCTTGGCTACCTGCCATTCTGATTGGCCCATTAGTCTTGGCTCAAGTTGATAAAAAGAGATACACAGGTAAATAACGTGCTCTGATGTTCTGTTCATGCCTGCTGTTGCCTACTACCATTGTTTACTGCCTTATTGTTTGCCTGGAGACTCCAGCGTCACAAGTTTACCAGGGACAGGCTCTAAATTCCTCCATGTGATCGTCCTCCATAGCCAGCATGACATCGTGCTAAGACTGCACACCACAAGACATTCTGCCTACACCTGAAAGTCTCCTGCCAAGACAGGAAGTCCTGGAGATACACAGATCATCCAGAGGAGCCAGGAGACAAGGTCAGAGATTGCCTCTCTCCTTCATAACAACATGGGCACTGACTATTTTGCAAGAGAAAGGAAACAAATTTTCTGGAGCTTTAGCCTTCACACTCAGTAGAAGAACAAGACCTTTTTTCCCCCTTTAATTTTCTCTTTTTTTTTTTTTAAACAGACTTCCAACATCTGTCCATTTGTCCCTTGGCACAATAGTTTTCCTTCAGGCTCACACTTCACATGCAGTTTTGTGCTAGTTTGAAGCAAGCTAGAATGTTTTGGTACAAGAACTAGATAATGGGCAGTGAAATGAAAACAATTGATGTCAACTTCTCTCACAGTCTCGCTGAGAGCTCTGGGAAGAAGAAGTAAACATTCTCCATTTTGTCTCTCACTCTTGCTTTTGCCTTAGACCTGGTCACATCTCATTAACCCTGCTCCTACTAACCTTGCTCCCTAACCTCTTGGCTGCACCTCTTTTCTTCCTGAGAACTGGGGTAAGGTTGAGAGGGCCGGGGGGAGGTGTTGGGGTCGTTTGAGAGCCCCTCCTGGGGACTCAGGTTTCTGGGAGGGGAGTTGTGCTTTTGTATTGTTTATCCTTTGTATATTTCTGTATATAATTGTATATAACTGTATATATTGTAAATAGCTGCTTGTAAATTCTGCTAGCTGTAAATAAATTGCTTCACCTATATTCCCAGGGTCCGTCTGAGTTAGCTGGGGCAAATTCAAAAGTGTGGGGGGGCGGGGTAACCCCCAAACCATCACAAGTTTATACAGGGGACAGCACAATGAAGAGTCACTGAATACTACAGAGACACCTCTAACTGTCCTGAGATTGGTCCTATGCTATTACAAGATTAGGCATGACTGCAGAAACAAGGAGACGCTGTATGGTTTTCTTCCAATTCTTTGTTTGCCACACTATGAAACTCTTGAGGCCCTAAACCAGGGTGAGACAGCAGCAAGACTCAGGACTCTTCATTTTGCTAGTCCACATTCTCACCTCCAGACATCCATGGCAATTCTCAGCTGAAAGCAGCTCTGACACTTCCCAGTCAAACATAACTTCCAACAGAGTGGGAAAATAATGCAGACTCTCTTCTTATCATAAGCCTGGCACACCCACCAGCTTTCATTCTCAAAGGGAGTCTCTGAAGCCCATGTCATGCTAGAGGTGCAGCACTCAGTGCTTTTACTGACACAACACATAGATAGATCTTGTGTGTTACGTTTTGGGAAGGCTTGAACACAAACACTTCCCATTCTTCCTCCTTCCAAGTACACTTTTTCATGGTTCATCAGAAAAGGCAGAGGAAGACTAGTTCCTGATACAAAGGATTCATTATACAATAACTACAAGTTACTAGTAACCAAATGCATCTTACTTCCAAGCACTGAAAAACATCAATAATAAGCACAAAGACATTCCCTGTTTCATCTATACTGCAAGCACTGGAGTATGAAAGCTTCAGGCCTCCTTTGAAAAAGTCTTCTGGCAAAAAGAGGTGACCCAGTCTAAGACTGCTCTATTCAACAGTGACAGTGATTTTGCTTTCTGCTATCATTTTGAAGTCTGTTTACTTGCAGCCTTAAAAAGAAGTGAATTAACAACCAACCAACCCACCCAAAAAAAACACCACAAAAAAACCCCAACAAACCTGTCCTGTCTCCCAAAAAACCTCAACTCCAGGTAAACATTCCTTTTACAGAAATGAACATTAGCACCCTCAGATGGCATTCTTTCATTCTGTGAGTTTCCCAATTACTTCAGAAAGACACAGTAGTGTTATTGAATGTTGATATAAACTCATTGATCCGTTCTCAGACTTACCAGTACACAAAGGATGGGAAACATTCCTGACTCCAAGTTTCTGTAATGTGCCTTATTGATTCTCTCAAATGTGAACCTCTGCACTTACTTACATCCATGCTGCAGAGAAAACACCCTGTCCATTTTTTTCCTTTTTACTGAAACATTTTGCTTGAAAAATGAAATCAGCTGTAAGTAATACACATGGATTTTTGCTCATGTTTATGGTGTAGTTTCACTCAGAGAGAATCAAATGCAGATCTGTACAATGCAGGGAGGTTTTGGCTCAGACTAGCACAGGTTTAATAAACTTGTTCAGATCTGTCTTAAGAATGTTGGACTCTATATGCTTTATTGATCAGTTTTGTCTACCTAGGGCTGCATAGCTCTTCTTTCGCCTGCAGAGTCTGTCCATTCAGGGAGAAGTGAGTCTGGTGTTCCCCGATCTGCAGCGTGCAGTCACTGTACTCACATGCATACACACACAAAGTTAATTTGGACTTACATAAAATCACTTTTCCCACAAGATCCCATGGTAATAGGAGTCAGAAAAACACTCAGCTGCTACAGAAAACTTACCACTTCATTTAAGGGTACTTTCAATCCACTTGAACATGACAGAAAACTTACTGTAACTAATGCTACAGTTGATTAATAGGATTTCAGGGTCTGGTTTTGGTCTTTACACTGAAGTAATTGCTACTCAGAGCTATTTCGTTCTCTGGCACGTGTTTGTTCTCTTCACTCTTAAAGTTCCCACTGATACTATTTCAGTTTCCAAGTGTGATTTTTTTTTTCGCTAACACAGTTCTGCTGGTACTATCTACCAATTCCCTAGTACTGTCCTACCAGCAAGACTGCTCAGAGGTAATCAATAACTGACTTTTCCTAAGTACTTATTTAAGGACTTCTGAAGCAGAATAACATCCTTCCACCCACACTAAACATACAATAGCTGTATTCATCAGGCTTAGTAAGACACTACTCTGGAAAACCACAGGAAGCAGTTGTAAAGAAGAACATATCATTTTCCATAGCTAGCTTTGGAATAGATGAAAATTTACCCATTACTGATTTCTATCACATTACCAGGTATCACAGTCTGCACACTACCCCCATGAGCAGACAGATGCTCAATGGGCCACATTTGCTTTCATTACACCTGCAACAGACTCTGCAGAAAGCAAAGCAGGAAGCAGACACAATCTCCTAATGGTTTTATTCCAGTGTTTCCATGGGGTTTCATCAAAACAAAGAGTATTTTGCAACACAAATCAAATGTTGCTTTCTCCAGGGTAAATACTGTGTTTTGTCCTACCTTCTGAGGCAGAGATTGATCCCCAGACTGCCATGTGGTTTGTAAAGCTGTCTTGGGACTGGTAGGCCACTTGTTCCAATGCTCTGTGGATCTCAGATATGTCTGTGTGTTGCCTCTGCACTTCCTCCTTCCAAATGCAGAGTGTTCAGTGTCCCCCATGGGGCTGTTAGCAACCCACAAGCTGGCAGCAGGCAGGAGTGGAGCTCACCAGCTCTTCCGAGCAACTGAAAGGAGAAAGCCCATCAATAGCAAGTGGGTAATGAAGTGATCTGGATTTTGGGTTCTGAAAAGAACCTGTACAGAGATGGTAAAAAGGAGGAAATTACCCAAAGTCCTAAAAATCTTCTTCCCTTTCTGCCCATATCAAGGGGTGATGATGTTTCCCAATAGCCAGTGAAGCAAACAGGTATCTCATATATATTTGTGTATGAACTAGAAGAAACACGTTAACGTGTTAACTGAATTGTAAGTCATGTGCTGACCCATCCCCAGGGATTTATTTCGCCCCTGGAGCTTAATTACAATCTTCTCCTTAAGCAAACAGTATATTCTTAAGGGATTCTAAGGACAATTTATTCTTATTCTTCCATTTTCTTCCACTATTGTATGTAGTAATTTCTTATTTACATCACATATTTTGTGTATTCCATACAACAAACCTAAGTACTATTCAACTAACATACTGTAGCTACAGAGGCTCCTTCCAAAAATTTCCAGTCCCAGGCTAATCCCAGCTAAGTACAGAAAGTAAAGATCAATTTTGCCACATCTAATCTAGACTGGATTTAATTATGTACAACACATTCAAATGACAGGTTGAGAAGCACAAGATCCTCTAAGGTCTTGAGCTGAATTACACCTGGTATTAAGGCAGTGGACTGAAGATGTCAATTGTGGAATATGCTCCTAATGTTTATTAACTTCTCTGTCAACGAGAATCGCTGCTCTGACAACAGACTGTCTTGTGAAAAATCATTGTCCATCTGCTCCCAGCTCACGTCAAAGGGCAGAGGACTTCCTTTCATTGCTGAAGGGAAAAAGTCTTTAGAATTTAAAAAGCACTAAAGCTGTCTTTGCCATCACAGCCAGACAGTCACACCCAGATAGCTGCTGAGCTCAGAATGTTTCACAGTGGCACTGATGCAGCGCATCAAGAAAAATTAGCAAAGCCATTTAAAGGCTTCAAAATTTCACACTTCAGAGATGGGGCTGAGGCTGCCATGTGCACAGCTGGAGCTGAACACAGGTCAGCTTCTTTTAGCTTTGTGTCACTGTGCCATGCACTGCTGCAGCCACTCTGAAATTCACACCATTTCTCAGACTGTCTTCAAAAAATTGATTCAGCAAAAGCCACACTCTTTTGCTTGCCACTAGCTTCAGTTAAGAAAATGCTGTTTCAGCATCCTCACAGTGCTCGTTAAAATGCTGTGCAAAAACCACATAGTGGCCAGAAATGAGTCATTAAGGACTCTAACTTCTGATGTTTGTATTACCATGTACAAATGAGTTAACCAACATCCTAACAGAAATCTGTTGAAGGAGACTACTGAGAAGACTGGTACTAGTCTAAATAATTGACTGGATCCAGAGTTTAGAAAGTGAATAAATTAAACAATATGCTGCACTACCTGCAAACCTGCAGATCCCAGAACTAGACAGGCTGCATCAGGTACACTGGCATAGTAATGTTAATTAGATGGTAAAACTAAAATGTTAAACAAATCATGTTTAGATTATAAATAAATAAATAAAATGGGTGTTGAAGCTTTTTGTTTCTGTGGGCAGAACACAGGAACATGCATTATTCTGGAGTGAAGTAAAGAATGACTTATCTAATTGAAACTACGGGGGTGTAGAGAGAAGGGGGCAAGAAAGACAGACAGTAATTACATGAGCTGGAAAGTGGCCAGGACACTGGGGTTAGCAGCTACACACTTTCAGAAACCATCATGAGATGTTATGTGATTACAAACCATCATGAACCCAGTTTTAATTCTTATTCAAGTTGCATTTGGCAGCAGGGAAAGGCAGCAATCCAAGACACTGCTTTAATTTGGGTAGAAGGACAAAAGTCATCTGCACCCTTGCATCCCTATTCCTTACTACCAGTTTCTTTTTAGTGATTTTTCATCCACAAAGTAGCAAAGCCTTGAAGAGGAAGCCCATGGTGAGATGTGATACTGTGATACTGTGATGTCCCATCCCTGGAGCCATACAGCCCTTGGCAGCAAAGCCTTCAAGCAGTCGAAGTTCTGCAAGCAGTGCTGCAGTGGGTGCAGAGCAGTCACCTCTCTGATGGTAGCCCAACAATTTCCCTTGTTTGTGGATTCCCTTGGGCATCACTCTCTGACTTACATGTAGCTTCCAACTCCTTTGAGGACCAAAAGCAGCACTATGCCAGCAAACACGCAAACAAAAATTCTCTCTCCCAAACCTTAAAAAGTTTCCTCATCCTATTACATCAGGCCTATGGGAGCTGCAGAGATTCTTTTGATCATGGAGAGTGGAGATTGTGTTTCTGTTTCTCATGCTCTTATTACACATTGTACTCCCTAGTTTTATTCTAAAGGACATAGCTCTTAGTCACAGTAAGTAGTCAGAATATCATAGAGCCATTCATTACTGCCAGAATTGCAAAAGCCTCTCACAAGAGTTAAAATGAAATGCCAATACCACGGTTTCCTGTTTACTATACAGTATATGATTTTTCCAGATATGCTATAGAAGTAACGTAGCAGCTTAAGTGTATTAGATGTGTCATAAGCATCTAAACTGCTGTTGATATTTTTTAAAGGATTGAAGAGACTTAATTGGGAACAATTGCAGAGTATTTGTCAGTCTCTAGATCCACAGCCTTATCTAACAAGGGCTGCAGAGCTAAAGCACGAGAGAACAATTTGCCCAGCAGAGAGCATGCCCATTAAGTCCCATTATGTATGAGATAAGCATTTATTGGTAACCAAAAGGGTCACAGAACTAGATTTCAGAACACAGCAACTGTGTGAGGCCTCTGTCTCACAGCACTTCAGCTGAGTTGTGTTTTCCTCTCAGAACAAACCATTAGTTGTAACACTGTTTATATGAATATGTATAATGTTCTCGTGGCCATACTACTGGGGTTTTGCAAGTGTGTGCTTTTTCATTCAGTAGTTATTTGCATATTTGTTTCATTTTCTGCTGCAAAAGCAATTCTCCCTTATCTCCTAAGATCAGGTCCATTTTAGAACAACTAAGGATAAAAATAAAAAGCTTTTGTGTGTGTAGAGGACCACTATTTTAAGTTTGAAACTTCCCAGCAGCTACTCAAATATATTTCTTTCTAAGCTTCAGCCTTATGAATCAGAAAAATAATTTTATAATAGGTAACATTACAGAATCAAGTTTGCTATGAAAAGGGCTCTTTGGGCACCCCCAAAGCCCAGCGATTTGAGGCATAACACAATTTCATATAGGCTTAGTCAGGAAACTGGCTTCAGCAAACTCCATATCTAAGGTGCAAGCTAGCTCTAAGGGCCACATAGACAACCAAATGTCCCTGAAAGTCCACTGAGCCTCCACTGAAGAAAAGGGTCCAAACCCCATCATGGGTGACAGAGTGTTTTGTGTCCTGAGTGTAGACTCTATAATATTTCATCTGAAAAACTATATTCCAGGTTAGGAAATTGTGGAACAAGAGCATGTTGCATGCCAGTGCACAGGGTAGCCTCTGAAGGAAGGGTATGAGATCACTTATTCAGCACTTTGGGGGATATTTGCCCTTGAAAATGCTGTTGAAAGAATGCCAATATTCAGAACAAGACATTTTTGGCTTCAGATAACATTAAGGAGAAAAAAAATAAATTGAAAGGCAAGCTCATTCTCTTCTTAATAAAATTTTTCTTATCTCCTCTCTATAAATTCATTCTCTCAGGGTTTTATGTCTTGGTCATTTTCAAAATCGTATCAGGAACCAACCTGCTACACAAGTAACAAACCTCCAGGCAGTTATTACTCAACTATGGACTTAAAATTAATGTAGCAATTTTTAGTTACCTCCAAGCAAAACAAAAAACACATTTCCTAAAGTTTCCAACTTTAAAAAGAAAAAAAACAAGGTGCATCTGTCTTCTTTAGGAAGCAATAAAAAGTAAACATACAAGTGGCACTGCAAGAGGCAAAAAAATAAATCACCATACAGAAGATGACTTCTTGTCATGCTTCTCCCTGGCTGCAGCATATTTTCACTTGGCTGAATCTCAGTTTTCACAGGCCCAGAAGCAATGATGGCACCAACAAGTGCAGGAGCCAGAGAGGATGAGATTGCATGTGGCCATTTGAAAATGCCAACAAGCCCAAGTTTGAACTAAGGGACACTGCTAAGGGACAACTTCCCAGCAGGCATTGAGTAGAGGCTGATTTTTTTTTGGTTGGTTTCTTTTTGTTTGTTCCTTCGGGTATGTTTTGCCTTTGGTTTTGTTGGGTTTTGGTTGTTGTTTGTTTCATTTTGTTTTTTTCCCAAGAGTGGAGAAAGAAATAAGTCTTATCTGTGCATATTTAAGCATCAGAAAGAAAAAGATGAGAGGATCAGTTCAGATTTTGTCAGACACTGCTCAAGAGGGGGTTGTTGACATTTTTTTTTCCTTGAAATCATATGCAGTTTTGACTGTTTCCCCCAGCAACTTTACAGTCTGCTTTTGTGGTTCCTTTTGGGATCTAACACATAAATGAGGTACACTCATACACACTTACAGGTGCACACTGCCAACATGGAGGGCTAGAGATGGCCAGGAAAGGGCAACTGCTATGAGTGGCACCAGCACAACATTAAAAGCTAGAGACCAGACCTTCTGAATCACCTGTGCTTTGCAGCTACAAGTGTTGCTCAGCACAGGCAGATGGATTTCCAGGGATCACCAGGCATGCAATGCAGAAAACTACCAGAAATATTTGTTTTATTTTCTCTTTTCTCTCTCTCTCTCTTTTTTTTTTTTAAGTGTATCATCTCCAAGGCTGCTCTGAGAACAAAATGACATTCATCAGGGGGAAAAAAAAAAAAAAAAAAAATCTTTGCCACAAGAAAGACCTGAGAGTGATTTAGAGATACTGTGCTTGCTGTGTGTTTCACTCAGGGTGAAATTCCTGTGCAAAGGAGGCCCCTTCCCAATAGGGATGCTCAAGAAAGCAGAGTCACCTACCTGGCACGAGAGGACCTCTCTGTGCTGGCACCAAAGAAGACACAGCTCCCCACAAAACCCTCTGAGATGACAAAATGAGTGTCCTTTCTGTCATGTTAAATACGCAGAAACACTGGAAAGGAGAGGTGGCAGCTCAGGAATACACACCTCAGCAGATGTTAGTGTGTAGCATCAATAGAAGACAATCTTGTGGAAAAACCCCTCTGTGGGCTGCCCATTTAAGTCAACACTTGGCTCTGAATCTCTCTGAGAGCAAATTAACCTAGGAGGCAGCTCTGCCAAAGCAACAGATTGGCTTGAGAGGAGGCAGACAAGTGACCCAGGTAGCATGAACATAAAACATGGGCTTGCTTTTGAATTGCACAGTACCCAGCCAGAAATACTGTCCTTGCTGGCTGGTCTACAAGACACAACATGTCTTGTGCTGTGCCAACACACAATGACATTTTATTCAGAAATTCAGCAGAATGGCATCTGCTGCTGCAATGGCCAAATCTCTGCTTTGGCAAAACTTGGACTGGATTTTAGATTAAGCGGTCAGACATTAAGCACAAAAATGCAAACGGTAAGAACCTAATGTTACATTCCCACAGAGAGGAACAAGTTGCAGAGCTGGGGAAGTATATAGAAGTTTTCCTGGGAAAGGGGGAAATTTTGCTGTGTTTTGAAGACATTTGGATTGTCTTTAAATCAAGCAGTCAGCAGCCAGGTTGGGAGTAGCAAAGACTCTACAGTTGTGCTAGTTTGAAGCTAGCTAGAATGTACACCTAAACCACAACAGTCCAAGGCCAAATGGAGGTACCAATACTTATTTTCTAGTCAGTTCCTAAATATCATCAAAAATGGTATCTGCCAAAAATAAAGTGTCTTCTAGGTAATTTTCAGTCACTTTTGTTTTACTGACAGTCTCAATGCCCACAGTGAAAACATTCACTGGAATGGGAAGGGCACAGGGGAGGAAGAATGTGGACTGGTGAAACTTCAGAATTTCTGTGTTTCATCCTTGTGTTCTGTAAGAGATCTAGACACACTTCATCCCAAATCCCACAGAAGCACTAAATGCTTTGCAGCAAAAGAGCACTCTTAGGTGAATGTCATCACTTGAATCACAGCTAAATACTTCCAGACTAATACCTAAAATCCTAGCAAGACTAGCCAAAGTTCATGCCGTGCAGCAGATACCCTGATTCATGCCTGCAGGCAACAAGAGAAGCTGTGGCTTGCTCACTACTACTGTCATAACACTCATTATTTCAAGTAAAATTCAAGGAATGGTATTTGTGAAGCCTTCCAAACATGTGATGGTACAGGACACAATGGAAGCAAATTGCAGGAGACATTTGCAGGGCTGTAGGATGCACAGATCCTGAACTGGTAACATCTTAGACTGAGGGAGCTCCTTTTGCCTCAGTAGAAACTTGAGTTTGTCCCTCCAGTCAGCTCCTGTTTGCCTCTCCACAAAGCAGGGAGTCTTGACTCAACTGAACCCTGAGCAATAGCTTTCTCCATCCACAGCCCCAGAAATGAAAGGCAAAATCAAAACTGCTGGTTTACTTTCACAGGTAGCCTATGAGATAGCAGACCAGCCACATACCTCCCTTTACACAAAGACTGCTCCTCAGGTTCTCACAGCCATTAGTATGTTCACAGCATGCATTTCCAATTATTTAATTTCAACCTCTCTGACTTCATGTTGCAAAAGACCAATATAAGGAACTCAGGTTCACTGTATGTGGATGGGAGCAGGAGAACTTGATCCAAAAGGAGCAAAATCCTGCATCTGCCATTAAGGTAAAGACTTAACATGACATCTTAAATCATAGTGACCAGCAGAGGCTGAATTACACATGTGTATGGCATCAAGTCACATTCAGCTCCAGGCTTCTGATGTAGAAACATTTTAGCAGCTACATCTCTACATGCAGATTAAAAAGAAGCAAAGAAAAGTAAAAACCAGAAGTGCATATTCCACATGCACAGCTGTGGCCAGCTGGCACAGTGCTGTCACGAAGCACTGCACCGCTTCAGCAGAGTCTCGACCAAAACGCAATCTCCCCTCTCCTTGAAACACTCCTGAAACAAAGCCTCGTGGCTCAGACCTGCCAAGTCTCCTTTATTTGGACTGAAACTCTCTCTCACTTGGCAGCAGTTCGGTGCAATTTGAAGCTGGCTCAGAGCTAAAGTGAAAAGATTAATGGGATATTTGAAATCTCACTCCCATTTTTCCTCAGATCTCACTTATGTAAAAGCTCTGATGTTGGTTGCTGAGCTCCTTAAAACATAATCTGCACAATGTGCCACAGTAAATAAACAGATTTAAGCAGCAAGTCTGTTTAAAAGGAGTTTATTTAGAAAGCACATGCATCGCTAAAGAGAGCTTATTTCTTATCTAACTCCAAGCACTTAGAAGGCAATCCTTCAGGGGTGTTCTGCAGGCAGTGTGAGATTAATTTTGTTTGCAGCAATTATTTTCAGGATGTTCTCCACTCATATTAAGAGGCTGAAAGTTCAGTTAGTTTCTTGGCTTGGGGATTAGAGAAAAGCTGGAGACATTAAAAAAACTACAACTTTGGGCCAAACTTTCCAGAAGAGTGGCCTTCCTGCTTGGGTGAACTGGCCTTTGGCAGAGGAAACAACGAGTCTTAGGCACACACATCTACATTCAGGTGATCTGGCAAACCATGATTCTAGCCCTAATTCTCAGCAGTGGCTTCATCTAAATAGGTCAAGGCCTTTAAATAGTGCCTGAATAAGCTGAACTATTAAAGACACATTTAGCAGATGTACAAAACTGGAGCTGTTCTTCCTGGAAAGATGCTGGAGAGGACCTCAGCAACTACCAACAGACACAGTTTGAACACTGACCATCATGAGGTCAAATACACCTTCCATTTTTGAAAGCCAAACAACACCCCAGAGGTAGGTTGTACCTTTTTCATATAAACCATAAATGTCCAAATTCAAGTAGCAGCCTCTAGCAACACTTCAGGCCAGCAAGGAACCCAAATTCCCTCTGGAACTTGGGAGAAATTTGATATTATCCACAATTTAACTCTTCCACTGAAGTCTGCTTGCATTCACCACAGACTCAAAGCTCACAAGAAGGCAGGGGCTTTGATTTAAGAGGTTACAGGAGACATGACAACTTCAGCCCATAGGTTTCCTTCCTGTCACATGAAGAGTTGGTTTAGTGCTGACTCAGAAGAATAGTGAGTAACTACTGAACCAACAGACACATTTTCTTTGCTCCTCATTCATCTGCACTTCAGGATTTAAATGTGGAAGGGGGGAGATACACACTGTCTGCAGCTTACCTTACAAGCTGAAAAGCTGAATTAATGGGTTTTAATCTCAAAATATTGTGAAACAAGTTATAAAAAGATTTGCACATTGCTACTCTAGTCTGAAGTGGCTTACTCTATTTTAGTAGCAAGGAGCAATATTCTTTTGTGTGGACTCATACCCAAAAATTCACACAAAATGTTTCTAGCACCCCAAATCTCATCATGCCACTTCCTTCCTCCCACTCCCATGAACATACCCAAATCACTAACTTCCTTACAAGAGAGACTGTAGGTTCTCTTTGCTTTTTATTTCTGCTTTTCTATGCTCTGTACAATACATCAGGTAGCTCTGTCAAACTGATTCAGACAGCTCCAAAATACTTCTTTATCTTTTGATGCCAAAGCCTGTGGATGCAGATCTGAGCACACCCTCTTGGTACCAGGTACGTGCCAACTGCATGCCTGTCAAGTAGAGAATTGCTAGTTATAACAAATGGTAACTGTTGTACAAAGTGGTTTAATGTTGCAGTAGTGCTGAAAATACTCTGGACAAAGTAGCTTCTTCCACTGTTTCAGGAGATTAATTCCATGTGGCACCCAAGCACAGTGCTGTGCAAACATATTGCCAACACTAACTCTGTGCCATGTGCATCAGAAAAACCCCTTATGCTTTATTGCATGGATAACCCTTCACCGATGAAATATAAGGCTGGTGACTGACTGGTATGAAGAAATGACAACTGAGGAATACAAGTAAATAGCTGCACACAAACTATACAAGCTCTGGCAGAGCAGCAAGAATAAGCTGACCATCATGACCCACCCCCTCAGTGGAGAAGACACATGTCAGCTTGGTTAATTCAAAGGGTGAGTGCACTGAATACCGATTGCAAGGGATCATATAAATAAAAAAATTGCTTTATTTGCTATGTTTGCAAAACATTAGAAAAGTCACAGTGCCTTAGTATCTGTCCTCTACAGCTCGTTTGTGTTCTGTAGTACAAAATCTTCTATTGTAACATTTCCCAGTGAGTATTTCTTACCAATACAGCAACAAAAAGTTGAGTTAGATATTGAAAGTTTTTTTCCAATACACAAATAGTTAGGCTACTGAGCATAGATCACTTTGTTTCACATTATTTTGCCAGTAATCTTCTTGGAAGCCCCCCTGGCTTTCAGATTTGAGGCATACAGCACTATTCTTCCTGCCTGCAGCCAAGAAGGCTGAGTTCAAGTCTGTCTGCCTCTAATTTGATTTTAGCATCTTAACACATTTGATTATTTACTGTAACAAGGGACAGACATTCAGACAGACCCATTTTTCAAACAAATCAAGTCAAATGTTTTGAAAACATTTCTAGCTACCTGGAATAATTAAATTTAAATGTTCTGTAAAAGCACAAGTCAATGATACCAAGCTACACTATTATGCCATTTCATAGATGACTTGGCTGAACACAGAAATGTCATGGTTCTTCCATTGCAGCACTCCCTGACACTGTCTCTGAGTGATGCTTTCTATGAATTTTTAGTGCCATGAACCCTTCCACTCCTTTTCAAGGTCACAGAAGTATGTGCTCTGATGCCTTTCAGAGCTACTCTACATTTTTCAGGTTTTGCTCATTACTGCAAGTAGGCAAGCACAATAGTTGATACTTCAGATTTAATACTCCAAGTCTAAGTCACTCAGTTCTAGAGAGAGAAAAATCTCCAAACCTACTACTACTACTAATATGCCCAAACACTGCTTGTGAAAGGAGTTGAAAAACAGGATCTGTAGGCTTTAGCCTCTTATTTTACCCAACTCAATTTCATTAGGAAAAACAGGACAAATAAGTATCACAACTTTGCAAGGAACATGCAGGTGGGACCATGCACAGACAGGGGTATAGCATAATGAAATGTAAGAACTGTGCACAAATTCCAGTTCAATTTAAAGCCATTTACGGGGTAAGTATCCTGCAGAGTTCTGGGTGCTTCTCTGGTGTTCAGTACTTCAGTCCCACCACTGTGAAGGTAACCAAAAGTGTTCAGCAACAGGAGCACCAACTTGGAAATCAAACACATGGGGAAAGCTTGCTTCAACCCTACAGGAACAGAGCAGCTACTGGTGAGCTGATTTTTCATCTATCTCCTACTTTCTTTTCAGAAGAGCCCTTTAAGTAATAGCTTTTGGACCCTGTGATCCTTGTGCTTTAGGCCTTTTGAATCAACTCAAGTGCCTGGATTTCAGCTATCTGCTCATCCTTCCCAGACACCTCCAGCATCACTGCAGCAGCTGCAAACCAACATTCTCACTGAGCAGCAGGTTTCTACTAAGTTACAGAAAGGAGTAAAACAGCCAAATGCAGGCACAAAATGCAAAGTACTTTGTTTTCACTCAATCCCTTTTTCTTCCTTACCTGACACATTTCAGCTGCTGAAAGCCTCTCCTATTTCTCAGGTTTCTCCAGTGACATAAGCACTGCTGCTTGCTTCTGCTTACATCATCACTATTTCTACCAAGAGTCTTTTTCACAAACCAGATACTTTTGAGCCCATTTCCTTAATTCTGCCCATTACATCTGTTCATATACTGACTGTTTTCACAGTCCCTGAAGTATTTTCTTCAGGGCTGTCACCTCTCTTTATTTTCCACAAATGAAAGGCTCTTCTGAACCAATACATCCACCCAGTACAGCAACTTACTTAATGTAAAAGTTACAGATTATCCCCAAATTCTTCATAACACAGAAAGCTTTCACTGGAAAATTACTTATGTGGCAAAGGCCTGCTACTGACATTATCCAATCTTGAACTTCCTTTGTACTGTGAAGTTTCTAGTAGCAAAATACTACCACAGAGCAAAACACAAGTAGGAAGAACCTGCAGTTGGAGCATATGACTTTAGCTGACAATGAGTAATTTCCCCCCTCAGGGAACACATGGGACAATGCTATACAATAAGCACAATGAGAGCATGGTTTGTATCAATAATGTAGCAGAGAAATGTCAAAGCTTTAGGTGATACAACTTCAGAGACACAAAAGAGGCACTCTCTATAAAGGAAATTTCTGAAAATACCCTAATGCTTCATTATGTGACTGTGCTGGAAATGAGTATAGAGACATCCTTTTTGTTGTGTCATAGAATTTAGACCTTCAGCAATCCAAACACTCCTGATACACATCTGCTTCTTTTTCATGCTCTCTCAGAGTAAGGTCCTGTCACAACATTATGCTGAACTTTAACAGACACTGATCTTCCAGCCTAAACCTGAAGACTTCAAGCATCTTGCTACAAGGCTGATATCAAATGTGCACAGTGGGTGATGACGTCAGAAACCAAAATCTATAATCCTTTATAAAACACGAAGTCTTCTCCAGCTTGCAGAATTGGCTGAAAAATTCCAGTACAAAAAGCCAAAATGTCAAACATTAAAAGAATGTAGTTGCAGCTTGGTAACAAATGTTGCTCACACTGCTTTAAGCAAGTAACAGGCATAAATAATTTTCTGGGCAAGGTAAAACATGCAAATATGGTGGTTTACAAGTACGTTTAAAGAGAGTCTATTACTATTTTTAAAGTCTACTAATTGTATTTGAAAATATCCTGGCTGGATTCCTCCAACACAAGTGTCACATGAAAGCTGACTCGTCTGTCCAGATCCCGCTGTAAAGCACCCACTGATTTCTTATGTTACCACTACAAAACCATCTGAGAAGCCAAATGCCCATTGCAGAACCTACAGCAATCCTCCTCCTATGCATTCTGGAATGTATAACCTGTGTTTGACATATAAAGCTTTAGATCAAGAGCTGGTTCTTTTCCTTTTAACTTTCACATAGTATTTAGTATAATGAGGTCCAGGAATGCAGATTCTACAGATCTCTATAAAGCGATTAAAATTCTGATGTAACTTCCTTCAGCCTTTTTTACTACTGATTCACTACAAGCAGCTCTGAAGTCTTCACGAGTCTGCCTGTGATCATTAACAAACTTCAGGAATAGTAAAACAAATCCCAGCAAATACTCCCAATCTTTTGTCTTGGATGTCAGAGACATTATTCTCTACAGAGCAGTGATACCAAGCTGAACAAAAACCATTGCAGTGTAAGCCGCATTTAGTGAATAAATCCTTTCATTACGCACTTCTCAAGGTTTTTTGGATGCTCTTCTCCCCATTCAAATTTGCCCTCAAGTGGTAAAAAACCCTCCAGAGATGGATTGTCCCATTAATTTCTGTTCTTATTTCAATGTTACCCTTACAGGCATCACAGCTACTACAGGAAGGGCACAGCTGTACTTATCAGTGGTTCTTCACATTAAAAAAATCAGACTTTCTCTTCACGTGAGATGCAGAGCAGTGGTTCATAACTCATGAGAGGGAAAAGGCAGGGTCTGATATATTTAGTATCACACATTATTAGCTGTGTAGTGCTTAGCATCATGCATTTGCTTTGTTCATGCCAATTATTGAGTCTGTGGTTGATTATCAGCCCTTTCGGCAGGAGCATCAAGAGCCTCTCAAGAGCAGTTGGGTCACCACTCAACATGCACAGCACCATGCACCAGGCATCCACAGCACCCACTCCAGGAATGAGACAACACAGAGAGTGGTTATATGAGCTCTGCCCTCAGCAAGTTTTTACTCACTCACTACTGTCTATGCAGGTTTTGTGTGACTTTTAACTTAAGAATTCAATAAAAGTAGTTGCCATAGCAATTTCCACATCACTTAGTACTTGTACTACCTCTGAGAGTCAGAGCACCTTTTTATAGAAATTCTTACCAACATACCATGTGATCTTTGTGATTTTCAGATGCTTTTTGAGGAAAAGAAGCATCTTAAATCCTGTGAAATTTCAGAATCCTATTAAAAAGTGTTGTCTTTGTTTCAAGGGGGAACATTGTATACCACACATTAAAAACTTATGCATTTCAGGGGAGACAGAAGAACGTGGCACATTTCAGTAGTATTCATCATCCACAAAGATGATGGAAAAATATCTGCCAAAAAGAAGCTTCTTGCTCCGTCAAAGATACAGCATGCTTAAAGAGAAGTTTTGTTTCCATGGTGACTGAATTTGGAGTAAGAACATCTCCTGCATCAGACATTGCTAAATCAAAAACCCTGTTGCTTTTGTTCATGCAGCAAGCTGGATTTTTAACCCTCTCTCATCCAAACAAATATTTAATTAGTATTTTGCTTTCCTGTTTCTCTCTGTATGACATTTCCTTGTAAATGAAGCAGGAAAAAAGCAAGAAGACACAAGTAAATATCAGATATCTGATCATACCATCTAAATAATTAGAAACAGCTCTAGTTTTCAATGGCATAACAGTGTTTTAAAAAAAACATTTTTAAAAACATATCAGTAACAAGCTGTCTGCAAAATACAATTACCAAGTATGCATAGGCCAGTGATGTACAAGTTCTTTGCCTTCCTCACCTCTCAGATATGAAAGCCAACCCTTCCCTCATACTCTCAACCTCACGCTTTTCTAAAGAATGGGGGGAAAGGATTCTCATCAGTCAGCTTTGAAGGGATGACTACCCAGAGCATGGTCAAATGTAGGAACGGGAAATTCAGAGCTGAAGGTCCTCAACAGCCACATTTTGGTCTGTCTTTCACTTGCTTAAAATTCTGATCTATATCACAAAAACTGTCAATGGCTCCACTTCAATCAGTCAGGTAACTGCTGCTCAGATCAATGCCAGGCACTGGACTTGAGGCAAAGTTCATTGGCTTGTGCATCTCACTTTATGCCAAAGCACCATAGGATGCAGAAGACTGCAGGAGCAAGAGGCAAAACGGGAAGCCATAGCTTTGTGTCAGACCAGTAGGAACAGACTGATAATGGCATGGCTTTTCAGTGCTGATGCAAGATGACAAAGGGACAAATGGCTGAACCCTTGATGCTCTGGGGACACATTGCTTGTGATCTCACATGTAGCATATAATTTTTTTCTGCAGAAATTAAAAGCCCACATTTAGCACTGAAAACAAAATATAATAGAGCCACTGAAGCTAGCAGCACCTTCTGGCAACTGCATGATCTATTGTCATATGCAAATTATGGGAGCACTATTGAAAGGAAAAAAGTCCATGATAAAAAAATAATAACTAAATTATGCTTGAGACCAGAGTTAAGTTAAAGGATACTTAACAGGGTTAGCTGCTCTAGCATTTCTGGCCAACATTTGCCAAGTTGCACAATTCTCTGCACAGGGGAATTTATTTTTTTCCAGCAAATGAAATACTTCAGTACTTCTTTCTATATAAAAGCAAGAACCCTAATAAAAGCAAGAAACCTAATAAAACAATGGATGTTGAATGTTTCCATTTAAATGTATCTGAAGGATCAGAGTCATTATTATCCAAGTTGCCCAACACTTTCCAGTATAAGGCCTTTGTTTGTTGTTTATGCTGTTGCCAAGCTTTAGGCTGAAAGTTTACATGCTGGGTGTATGCCTCAAGCTATTTCTTTTATCTTTTTTTATTATTTCAGCTAAAACAATACAGCTGTTTTTTAATTGAAACACGGAAACTGTATACTGCTTTGCCCACAATAAAAAGCTGTCAACTTTTGTCTAGTTTGGCCCTACCCACCCTGCAACTGAGAGTGCAACTCAAAGCTTTGGCAACTAGCAGCACTAAAGCAAGAACATTCTCTGCCGTGACCAGAAAAATTCACCCACATTTAGCCACTTTGCCAACTCTGGAAAGCAACATCTCAACCGGCATGAACCTATAAAAATAAGTATTCAACATTCTTTTCCTAAATGCAGCATTCTACACTTTGGCCTTAGAATGTAATATTTTGTTGACTACTGTCAACAGCATTGTCCAAAGTCCCATGTTACAATGCAACCAAGCAGGCAGAAGCCCGACATTGAATAAAACATAACTCTTTCGGATCTCTTGGCTCTTACTGCTTTTTCTGCAGCACGTTACCCTGCCAATAATTCTCACCATACTGACTATAGAAACAAACAAAAAGGCACAAAAGCAATCAAGCCAAATTAATCTAGACATTCAAAACCTTCTTCATCAGCATCTAAAGATGAGAATTTTCCCATCCAGTTTCAGCAGACCCTGGCATATGAGCAGCAATTGAGACCTCATTTTTATTTGGAGTAGAGAAAAATTAGTCTTTCAGTTAAGGTGAGATTTTAAGTCCTTAAAAAAAAAAATTACTTTTCTTCTACTTTTATCAAGGTTAAATAAAATGTTTCCACTCAAATGTTATCTACAAGTCTGTCTGCTAAGTCAAATCTTGTGATATCAACAGCTTAATTCTTCAGAAAATATGAAGAATGGGACTTCTCTCAGCTCACTTAATGATGGGTGTCTAAGAAGGTGGACCTAAGTAAGCTCTAGAGAGTCCTGTCTCTCTCAGATGGCTACCAAATGTAGCTAAGACCAGACACTTAAATTCTAGTCAGCAAAAGCTAGATGAAATGAGTCCTATCCAAAGAAGGAAACGCAAGATGAAAGCTTGGCTCTCCTCATTTTGGCATGTGCTCATGGTCTTATATCAGAGATTCCAGCTGCAAGCATCAGCTTGAATTGTGTTGCTTTCATCGTACTTTAAAGAGTTTTCTTTAGAACTGCAACATGAAATACTTAGAAACGCAGTAACAGTTTATTAGTGCTGAGAAGCATTTCTGGGTCCTGCACAATCAGGGCTTGGAAGGAAAGGTTCGCACCATGTCACAAAGTGCTGGGAGGATCCAGGGTGGGAATCCTGGATACTTTCACAATTCATTGTCATGGCAGTCAACTTTCAAAAGATTTCTAAAAAGGCAGCAAATCAAACTTGTTTCTTTAGACATGTCACTAATGTGCAAGCATGTGCCACAACTCCACTACAAAGGAGTAAAATCGATCTGTCCCATTGGGTTTTGTTGGCATGCAGTGATTTCTCTTTAACTGCTACCAAGTCCTTCTGTCTCATAGCGTCTTTCTTCCATCATGTCACTTGGGCTCCTTATGGCTATTGACTAAAATGATAGTGAATCTTTTGTTTTATACTCTGAGTCAAACAGTTCCACATAAGAATACTACACCCATATATTTTGAGATAGACATTGTATCTCAAGTTGCTGCTCAGATAAAAATAAGCTTTGCTTTTTACCATAGTCTACTACACAGAGACAGCATAGTTGTGTCCATTTCTTCCACAACAATGTTTCGTCTCTCCACAAGTAGGTGACAAAACAAACATATCTATTCAAAACAACCTGGGCAGCATCCTTTTGAGCTTTTTTTCCAACTTTGCATAAGCTCCATCCACACAAACAAGGAAATGAATAAGTCAAGCAACAGAGCTTAGTAAAAGTTTCCAACCTGACAATGAATAAAAATTATAAAAGTTGGTGTCATAAAAAGGTTCAAATGCAGAAGAAAATATTGAAGATTTGTGTGCATAAGCCAAGAATATAAAAAAAAAGAGACTGAGAGAAGTACATTTAATTTTCAAATCAGTTAAACTCAGCAGTCAATAGGTTGTAAATTGTTAAATAATATGCCTGTTCATACAAGTTCTCTCCATGATTTACTCATTAGCATTTACAAAACAGTAAGAGTTTACTAATGCAATCACCAGCACCTGTTACTCAAAACACCCTTTACAACCTTCTGACAACTGGCCTTTCTAAGGGATGAGTAAAGGACCATAGTCACACAGAACCATACCTAGATTGGAAAAGACCTTTAAGATCATTATGTCAAATTATTAGCCTAACACTGACAAGCCCTTCACTAAACCATGTCTCTAAGCACTATGTCTACATGATTCAAATATCTCCAGGGATGGGGACCCCACCACTTCCCTGGACAAGCTGTTCTAATGCCTGATAATCCTTTTTGTAAAGGAGCTCTTCCTAACGCCCAGTCTAAACTTCTTTTGGCACAACTTGAGACCATTTCCTCTTGCCCTGTGAACTTGTTACTTGGCAACAAGCAGTTTGGAAATAGACCATCATGTCACTCAGCCCTGTCAAAACCCACAGACTGCAAGACATTAAATGGCTTAGCGCAGTGCCAAACCTCCAGCAGCCCTTCAGCCAGTCAGCATCCTGATACTAGGACTCAACAGTTCTGCATTAGCCATTATTTGTCCTGCAGAACCAAGAGTCTTTCCAGGCACTCCAGAGTGCTATGATTTTCAGCCAATTTTGTATCTACCACCATTTCCTGAAATTCCAGATCAGCATCTACATGTGTTTCACAAGGATCACTCCTAACAGATATTGACAGAGACAACATTGCCATGTTTTAATGTCCTGTGAACTGCTGGCTAAGACCACACAGAAAGTTGTGAGTACCAGGTGGTCCAATTAATTTATTTATTCCTTCAGTATCTTCATAAAGCCATAGGCACGTTCTGCATTTTGCCATTTAAAATCACAAACACTTTGCCATCATCCCTAGAATACTGCCAGTTGCTTTACTACCTTCAGGCTTGCAGAACCATGGCTGAAGTGCAGTTAAGAGAACTGCAGATCTCAAACTGCAAACACCTCTTGGACAAACCAACTGTCAAGCAAAGCTTGGCTGGTCAGCAACCAGAGTTTTTACTAGGAAATCCTCTCATTGGCCTTGACCAGTGAAAGTCAAATATGCAAAGCACAACACAATCAACAGAGTTTACTTTGTAATGGCTCAAATAATGACTTCAAACACTTTGTAGAGATGAGCAGAAAGTTTAAAAGATACTATTTTTATTTCTCCTGAGAGCTCTAACTGAACTGACTGGGATGGCTTACTTAGGTGAGTCATTAATAGTGGAAGGACCATCAGCTGGAAGTGACTGTCCTGGTGAAAGACAGGAAATCCTTATAAGTTCCTATCTTACTTTGAAACATGTCTATGAAGAAAACCTTTTTGTCAACAGCCACATTATACAAACAAACCAACCAAAACACCACCACAAACCCACCACACAAATGACAGAAAGTTACGACAAGGCTCTATCAATTCATATCTCCAAATTGGCAAGTGTGGAAATAGATAACAGAGTTTTCCTGGGCAGAGATGTACTGGAACACCCCACTGAGGCATGACCCACCTTACCATCCAAAATTACTGCAAATTCTTTACCAGTCCTTTAATTTCAATATTTTCTTTTCTCTCTCTGAGAAGTCTTGCAGCAGATCCTACAACACAAAGCAAAAGCTGCCTTACAGCCAGTCTCAGATCTAGCTGATGTGAAAGTGGGATCCTTACCATCTGGTACCTGGAAGCAATTCAACATGCTTCATTTCTGCAAGTAAAATGATGAAGGAAATCATTGTGTTACTCTCAGTTATGTTTAACTAACAAAACCCCTAGAATCTCACTTTATTCTCAGTCACTGGCCTCTTGAAGCCTACTGTCAGAGTTGCCTCTTGTCCCAAGCACAATCTGTACTGGAAATATCTCCACATTCTTGGTGTATAGATTCTCTTCATACTACCGGCTCTGATCCCGAACAGACTGTCTATGTGCTTGGCTAGGGGTAACTAGCACAAAGTCTCAATTGGATGAGCATGACAAGCATCCCAGAATCATTAAATATTTTCACTTATCTTCCTAGAGATTTTATGCTGACATTTTCTTCTTTTCTCAGCACTTACTGAGCTACTAGAATTATTTTTTAAGAAATCAAATGTCATGGAAAAAGCTGAGAACTTCTTCACTGAGACCAGTCCCCATGAAGAGAGACTGGTTTTATTAAACATCATCCCATTTAGGTGGCTCTTTCTCACCTTTGTTGCTCAAGTCACTGTACTGTGCATTTACCCAATAGCCAACCCACTAAATTACTTCTCTGCCATAAGACAAAGCAATGTAATAACACAGTCCAGTCACTCAGGCAAAGGAACAGCTTCTGGTTTGTTTATATGGAAAATGGTAATTTGCAACAGCCTCAACACATGAAATATTGTGGATCAGATAACATAGTCATCAGCCTATGCTCTTCAGAGGCCAGTAACTCTTGTTCAGCATCTCACCTAGGAAGAAAGCTTGGCTATCTGAAAAAAAAAAAAAAGCACTAATTAACTAAAAAATTTTTGGGGAAAAAAAAAGGCATCTGCACAGGAGAGTTTGACAAATGTTTATTTTCTGAAGTGTTTAATTTATCTGAACAAAACACTGCATTTTAGTTTTAATTATAGTTTGACCAGCTATGCTCCTTCCCAGAGAACTACAAATCTGCAGCACAAAAGCAGCTGTACTGGCTGGATGAACTTTCTCTTTTTCCCCTTTTTGTTTAAAGTGCTGCACATCATCTGTTTGACTGTTCTTTGCTCTGGTGGAGAGCCATATTGGATATAGTTTTACAGTCCAACTGCAAATGCACTGCCTGTGGAAGCCACTAATCCAGAGCTCTGCAGCTCTATTACAACCTGAATTAACATTTCTGGAATTGCTGAAGGTTTTGAAATGTTATTACTCATTTGATAAGTATTTGGAAGGAGTTTTCAAGGTAGGCAAATTCAATGCATCATGTAGATGCTATTTCTTAGATTTTTTTATGTAACATCACTGGAAAGAGTAGAGATGTAGGACAGAGAATAGCAGCTTCCCAGGCACACCCTCACAAGTTGGTACCCAGGTTGTAGAGAGAAAAGATCTTTTTTTTTAATGTATAGAGAGTACTTTAAATACTCTCAGTGCCAGCATCGACAAGTTGTTTAGAGATTACTGCAGCTAAAAATTGATGGAGAATGGAGTGAAGAGAGCAGCACTGAGAATCTCTTCTCATGCTACACAGGAATGATGTTTTAGGGGCAGTTTTTAGACAAGCTACAATTAAGCCTAGGTGTTATTTTTTCAGGCATCCTGAAAACATCCTTCAGTTGCTATGCGGGGGGCTGGCAGAGTAGTGTAAGAACCTCTGCTTTGGCACAAGCTGATGGTGTGACAGTGTCAGGGGCGCAAGCAAAGTGCTCTTTACTTCATGAGACAGTTCACAGCACCCCCCACTGTCTCATCTGCTGCAGGATGCACAGTGTGGGATTCCTTAGGATCTCTTAACTCAGCTTCTGGATCATCTTGCCACCATGATGGAAAATCAAGGCAATACTCAAAATTGTGAAACAGAAAAAATATTATGCACATTACTAGTATTACAGTGAACTTCTACTTTTTCCCCTTGCAAAAATCCCCAGATACTCCATGGGCATCAAGTTCATGACCTTTCCCACTGTAAGCACAGTCTGAGTAACGGAGTTTCACACATGAGGCATTTCCCACGACTCAAGGAGCTGAAGTCATCCTTGCCTCTCATAGCCGAGCACAAAACCTACAGCTACCAGAGCTTCACCAATCTTGCAGTTTTTCTGAGTGTGGTGTCCTGGTTTGGGGAGAGAGATAACCTATCACACATTTACATGTTTGCCAACCAGATCTGGTGTGAACAGAAAAATGTCAACCAGGCAAACGGACCTGGCTTTCTTCCCAACAAAAATGGCTATTGCTTCTACATGAGTTTTCCTCCAGGGACGATGATGAGTCACATGTGACCTTAGTCACATCCCCAGTCCACAGTGGGATGTTTCTTGAGCATCTGTTAAGTCTACACCAAATTTGAATGTTCCGTTTACCTCTGCCTGTCACAGCTCCTTCCCACCCCCACCCATTACAGGGGGAAGGACCAGCAGTAATGGGTGTTCCTGCCCGCGGCCGGACTGTGGCAGGACGGGCACAGGGGCAGCGTGGTAGCAGCATGTGCTGCTAGAGGCACACGCCGCCCGGCCAGTCCGGATGGCCCCAGCTCTGCTGCCCAGCGGCGTGCCCGCGCTGCGCGGCGCCGGCTGCCCTCTAGTGATGTGCTCACAGGATAACCGGCGCTCTGCAGCCGCGATGCTGCCGCACGGCTTTATGCCGTCTCCGCTCTGCTCAACCCCCAGCAGTTAGCGTCTTTAAATTCAGACGTGGTTTTGATGTGTTTTGCTAACTACACTTCAGCATCTGCTCTCCGCTTTCAGAAAGAGATTTCTCCCGGCAGCAGAAGACAAACTACTGCTCTCAAAAGCGGGCAGAACAGGTAACGAAACACTGTGCACGTATGTGGGTGCCGAAACCATTCGTGCTCCTCCTTCTAACAAACATTTCCCAGCAGTGAACTGAAATGTTTTCAGTCAGATTCTGGACTGTTGCTACATACAGAAATTACTGCTCACCTGTCATGTTTCATCCCAATTTATCAGTTCTGACGGCGGGAAAGGCACTTCTGCTAGAGTTGTGTTTCTGCCCAGAGCCTCCACTCTCAAAGAGCCAAGACACTAATTTGAGTCCCTACCGCTCAGTCAAGGGGCTCTGGGTTATTCCGACTAAATCACTGTGTTGGAATTTTTTTGTTTGTGGGTTTGTTTGGATTTTTTTTTGTTTGGTTGGTTGGTTTGGGGGGTTCTTTGTTGGTGGTTTTGGGGTTGGGTTTTTTTTGAGTTTGGTGGGGTTTGGGAGGTTTTTTTTTGTTGTTTGGTTTTTTTGGGGGGGAGGAGGGTTGTTTTGTGGGATTTTTTTTTTCTTGTTGTTCTTCTTTGCTTTGAGGTTTTTTTTTGGGGGGGGTTGTCCAGGTTTATTAGTTCCTGAACATTTGCAAGACAAGAATCTTAGAATCATAGAATACGCTATGTTGGAAGTGACCTCTACAGGTCACCTAGTCCAACCTCCCTGCAGTCATCATGGACATCCCCAATTAGATAAGGTTGCTCAGACCCCTATCAAGCCTGACCCTGAATCTTTCCAGGGATGAAGCCTCCACCATCTCCCTGGGCAACCTGTTCAAATGTTCTACCACCCTCATAGTGAAGAGCTTCCTCCCTATGTCCAATCTAAATCTACCCTTTTCTACTTTAAAGCCATTGCCCTTTGTCCTAGGTGCTACAAGCCCTTGGAAACAGTTCATCTCCAGCTTTCTTGTAGATCAACTTCAGGTACTGAAAAGCTGCTATAAGGTGTCCCTGGAAGCTTTTCTTTTCCAAGCTGAACAACCCCAACTCAAAAAAAAAAAAAGGCACAACTGTGTCAGACACTTCCGCAAGTCTGACTGTTTAAGCATTTATAAGGAATACTCCTAGTATTAAACAGCTGCACAAACACCTCCTGGGGATGTCTCAAAACCACCCTTATATGCAAAATTTCAGTCACAGAATGAGATTCAGTTTTCACTATGTTGAACCTCATTATATTCTGCTCTCGCAAATGGTGGAATAATTTATCTTGTCACAGTCTGATGAGGCTCCAGTGCCAACATTCCCCTGACCCACATACTCCCTTCTGAGCCATTTTGAGGAAAGGATCTAAAGACCTATATTTTTTAATTACTTTATAGCATGTGATTAAGATAACTTGCTAAAAACTCAAGGGAAAATTAGGGCAGAAAAATTAACTCTTGAGAAAACTGCAAGTTGCTAACATTAAACATACTCATTTCTTAAATGAACAAAACAAACAAAAAAATCATAATTCAGCACCTGGATGTGCCAGGCAAGCCAGAAAGCCAGGCTGTACCATCTAAATTTCTGGCCTTCCTAGAAATTCATGTTTGAGTTTGAATCCCATGAGCAAGTTTTAGTGCCTACAAGTCATTAAAGTGGAGAAGCAAGTACCTCACATGCAAACTCAAGCCATTTAAAATTCTTATGCAAGATGTGGCAAGAGTCAAGCTGAGGCTAGTGCTTCCAGTAGACACTTAGGTCGCTTTAAGTGACCCAACTTTGTAACATTCTCCAGAAGTCTCATCATCCCTTTCCAGCCCTGCTAAACTGCTCTTTCCTTCACAGGCTGAATTATCTCCAGCAGCTGCCCATGGCTTCCCCTCTGTAGATTGTATGGTGTACACCTCTAGCTAGACACTCAAGCTCACAGACCAGACATCTCTGGCATTATCTCAATAATACTCGTCTCATTTGCTGCCCTCCTCCCCCTTTCTTTTTTTTAATTAAGAGTGAGTGTCAGTGAGGCTTCTGGACTCTGATGTTGTGGCAGGAAGCATACAGCCAGCTGTGATGGGCTGCATGCATTTGAAGAATGTATGTTTTTTAGAGTCCAGAGGAGTTATTACTGACAAACAAAATCTACAGGTCCTTCATAAATTCACAGTCATGACAGATACTCTATTACTGGCAGAGTTTGAACATGATAAAATAATTGATTTGTCTCAGGGTAAAAAGTATTACTTCCTTTAGATGCAAATGTCAAAAGTTAATGATACATCTGATATTACCAATATATTTAGATTTTTTTAAAATCAGTGAAGACACCTCCTCTGAATAAGTTTTATCTTTAACTGTCCAAACAAAACCAGACAAAAATTCTAGGTCTTTGTAGAAATCTCTAATTCACTAAACTATTATGAACTAACTTAGTTCAATTTCAGGGCTCCTCCTCATTTTATAGCACCTGCCATAAGCCCTGAAATTATCTATTTCCAAAGTCAGGCAGAGCAAGACTGAATGTAGGTCTTCATCGAGGTGCTTATGTAGGATGTAGCTGTGGCCAGTTTGAACACCAAAGAAAGCTAGAAAAGTCTTCAGTAATGCTGCCAATAAGGCATTTCACAAATATAGATGTTTCCTAAAGGCACTGTTGAACCCAAACAGGCTTTGTGGCCCTAAGTCTTGTGGGAGCAGTCATTTCAAAGCAGCTTGTCATGGTTTAGGAAGAGTGATTTTCATTTTCCAACCATGCAGCTTGATGTCACTATAACACATTTACAGCAAAATCCCAAAGATATCAACCCAGTAGCCAAAGTTCTGATCTCGAGATAGTTGATGACAATCCTGACTTCCTGTAGCTGGAGCGAATGAGATCCCAAAGCAGACATTTCCACAACCAAAATACAAAAAAAATTGAGCTTCTCCTGCCTTTTATAACAATCAAAACACAACAGAGGTACAAGATGCATCTCTGTCCATGCCTCCACGATTGGCTGCTCTCTATGGCCCTCCCCCATGCCCTCTCAGCCACGATCTTTGATCCCTTCCACAGTGCCTGGCCCCTACCTCCCTCCAAGCTTACAGAGGAAATGGGCTCATTATCTGCAAGCCCATCAGCAGAGCTGGCAAAATCCTTCCTTAGCCCTGACTGGGAGATGAGTGTACCAGTGACGCAGAACTACAAGTGCAGATTTTGCCTCTGATCTATTATGGTAAAGCAGAGAAAATACAAATTAGTTAATGTCAGCTATACACGTGCCCAAGCCCTTTGAATGGGTGAACTCCAGGAACAGCAGGAGCAAATGTGCTCACAATTTGATTTTTACTGACACTAATATCCTCAATGAAGCACTCTGCCCTTGGAGAGACAGGCTATAAGAGAAGGCAATATGATGGCACACTAAGGAATGAGGAAGTGTCCTTGGTTAATATTTGCAAGAAAACTGAAGGATCATAAAGGTACTAAGACAACAATTAATTTCACCACTATATACTGGCTGACAGAAGAATATATGCCATTGGTATGGAAGGGCAGGAAATTATGGTACAGAAGAGAGTGTGCACAAAGCTATCTCCAGGGATGCTGGAGAGAGAACTTGCTACTTGATTTCAAAATGTTTTGTTTCCAACAGTCAGAAATTCTCAGCAGACAGCAGCTATACCAAAAAATCCCCACCAAAATCCCAAGACTCTATCTATTAAGCTTACCACACCTGCTTCCTTTTTATGCATCAGGAAAAAAATATCAAGTCAAAGGCTCTATCAAACTTGTCAAAACAAGAGAATGTTCCAACATGTCAGCCTCATCAATCAGCTGCTGCCATGGCAGGAAATGCAGTATTAGGTTTCACATGGGTAATAAACACTTCTTATATTTGACATTGATTTCTAACTTGTCATTTTTTTTTTTTTATTAATACCTCAGCCCAAAAAGGAAGGAGTGGCAAAGCAAGGCAGAGACATAAGACTCTTAAAGGATGCATCAGATTTGATCTTGTTGATAATTTGCATTGGTTCTAACCAATGAAGAAGGTGACCTCTGCTGTCCAGAAGAGCTGGTCTTCAGTGCTCTAAGGCCCTTATCAGGCCATTTATTTTAATCTTGCTTTCACAGTTAAAAGAGAAAATGAAAGAAAATGTTTTGGGTGAGAGAAACATCTGTTTTCCATCTTGATTGTGCATTTGCCCAAATCTGTCAAGGCTAAGTAAATGTCACAGTCTTCTCAGATTCATAATACTTCATCAGTGACTGCTGTTAATTAGGAAAGTAGATGTAGGCTCCACTCCTATGGTAAAGGAGACAGCATTTACAGGAACTATATCTATTCAGCTGTACAGGCGTCTCAGTCTAATCTGTCATCTGTATCCCAGAAAGACAAGACGTAATCAAAATTCTCAGGCCCACTGAGGCACAAGGCTCTCTATGGCATCCACATGCTGCGATGCAGTGGTAACTCACTTCCACTTTTGGAAGAATGCTTCACTTGGGGCAAAGACTCATCATCTTTGGTTGCTGTTTTTTTTCCATCTGTATATAAAGCAAAATTACCACCTGACAGCAAGAGGGCAAATGATTCATGTTTGTAAGGTGCTAAGAATCTCTATGACAGACCTTGCTCCTACCAAACACAGGAAAATCAATTAATCCATCTCAGTGCCAATCAGTCTCAGGTACAATCAGTCAGTAATCAGGTATCTGAACATTATTTCCTATCAGGTGCACATATATTTTCCTCCTTGTTTTAATGCAGGCATAGGCAAAGTGCTTATTCATGTTTCATATGTGCTCCAGCATCAAGACAGGCACCAGAAAGATTTATTCAGGTCAGCTTCTACAATCAGTACCTTGCTGTACCTTGTACTAAAAAACTGACCAAGCAGCAATTAAGATGTGAAACCATGGCTTTTGGATGAAGCAAATGGTTGTAAGTTGCTCTGAAGCCACACAAAATTGTTTCTGCTATGATGCTGGGGAGGGACTTTTTAGGATAGCAGGTAGTGACAGGACTAGGGGGAATGGAGCAAAGCTGGAGATGGGTAGCTTTAGACTGGACATGAGGAGGAAGTTCTACAGCATGAGAGTGGTAAGAGCCTGGAATGGATTGCCCAGGGACATGGTTGAGGCCCCCTCCCTGGAGGTGTTTAAGGCCAGGTTGGATGAGGCTCTGGCCAGCCTGATCTAGGGTAGGGTGTCCCTGCCCATAGCAGGCAGGTTGGAACTAGATGATCCTTGTGGTCCCTTCCAAGCCTGACTGATTCTATGATGTTAGGCAGCTGGTGTGCTGTGGCTGCTGTTTATTGAAGTAACTCATCTCATTGCTACCTCCAACCCCCTCTCCTATTTGGTACAGGCATCTTCTGTTACTCTTAACTACAGTGTTTTTCACAGGAAAGCACTTTTTGTTCTGTGCCCTGTCTTGCATAACAGAGCCTTAATATGGGCTTCAATATCTTAAACTTTAATGTTTAGCACTTTCATGCTGGCCTTTCTGTGTTGGCCTGTGCTGCTGTAAATGAAAAATAATCAGTTGTGCACCTCCAGGGTAATCCTGGTCTTAAAGTAAGAAACTGAATTTTAAATTCAATGCCTCATAAGCCAAGCAATTTCTGCTGATTCAGGTGCATGTGTGACAAGCAGCTGCCCTGGGGAACTGAGTGCTGATCTCACATTCACATGCTCCAGGAGACAGGGGAAACCCTTCTGCTTGTATCACACTGCAGATGAATCTTGGAACAGTTGTGCCAGAGTGTGAGGATTTTAAAGGGACATTAAGTCATGCAGATGGGCATGCAGCTGAAGTGGAATTATTCTAAAAGCTGGACTGTAAGGTCTGCAGAAACACGCTGTTTAAGAAAGTAAAACTCTGCAGCCACTGGGTTCCTAACTCAGTCTGGGGATCTGTTTTTACAGCCAACTTTTAGTATGCTGAACAGAGGCATAAAGCAAAGGCATGATAATCAGGAGAATCTCAGGATCAAGTGGCTGCACATATGGCTAATTCAGGAAACCTGTTCTTTAAGTGTGTAGTATAAAGCTTCATTAAAAGTTTGTTTTGAAGTGATTTTTCTGCTCTTTGTTCTCACCCAGTTCCTTTAAAGTTTGGTATGATTTGCCTTTTTTTTCCCCTTGAAAACAAATCATACTTAGAATAAGGAGACCACTGACCTACATTCTTACAGCTCTATTATACTTAATTGTGAGGCACATCAAATGAAATTCAGGTGTGACTGGCAGTAAGACAGGCTGCAAAAACATCTACCTCTCAAATTCCTAAGCCTCTCATTTGAAACCATTAGAATAATCTCTTTGAAAGATACAAGCAGGGTTTCCAATGGCTGTTTTTTTCTTCTGAGACACAGTGGAGCAAGACTTTTCCTATCCTTGAAAAGCCACTTAAATCTATAGATCAATCTAAGCCAGACACAGGCACATTAAAATTAGAATATATGTTGCCTTTAAACACCTCCATATTCAGAGATATTATGACCAGATTGCTGCAGTCTGTCAAAATAAGAGCTGGGAACTTATGAGTTGTGTTGGGTGTCTGTGGAAAACCAGCAGGCAGTCCTGAATCTGGACCTCTAAGAGAAGAGATAAAAGGCAGACTGGCACTTAGGAGTGCGCCTTGAGAGGGACAAGTGAATTGGCCCCCTTTGCCATAGGTTGGATTCTGGCATGATGATGCTCCAGGTGTTCATTCTGAGGACAAAAAGCAAATTCCTCTACTAATCTTCTGATCACGCTAAGCTGTGAATCTCAGTCTAGAGGAAAGCACTGCTACCTCTCTTGCTCTGGCAGCTCATGAAATGTCCTATGGATGTTTCATCCTGTGAAGCATTCTCACTCACCATTGCCACTTCGAAACTGCTAATTGCCAAGACATGACTCTTAATGAGTCCCACGGTATTTACAGAGACGTTGTTCATTTCAAATGGTGTTATCTTGCAGTTTTCCACACAAGCAGTACTGAAGCACACCAGATCATACCTGACAATCATCCTTTCTGTCATCCACTACAGCTACAATAACTACTCTTGTTAGAAAGAAAACACAGCTCTGCCACAGATACACCAAGCAATGCAGATTTCGATTATTTTAAAGATTTTTCCAATCTGTCCTGCAGTTTCACCATATCAAAATTCACACAATCCAGCTAGAAGAAACTCAGCTTCTCATATTCCTCTCTGAGAAGACATGGTATAGTTGTGTGGGGCTTTCTGTATCTGAAATATTTTTTTTCAATGTTTCTGTGGCAATAGTCTAAAAGAGATTTCTCTTTTAGACATACCACAGTCATTATTTTAACGCTGGCGGTCCGCCGCGAGGCGAGCCACCGCCTGTTAAAATCAATTTTTTAGGCTTGAGGTGAGGAGAAAGTTCTTCACTGAGAGAGTCATTGCCTACTGGAATGGGCTGCCCAGGGAGGTGGTGGAGTAGCCATCCCTGGGGCTGTTCAAGGCAAGATTGGACATGGCACTTGGTGCCATGGTCTAGCCTTGAGAATTGTGGTAAAGGGTTGGACTTGATGAACTGTGAGGTCTTTTCCAACCTTGTTGCTACTGTGATACTGTGAAAAAGGCTATTATCCACTGCTCTGGATTAATATTTTCCATTCTTCACCAACTCTAATTTTGTTCAATTTTTAGAGTCCTCAAAAAGTTTATGATAAAAAGTTTGTTTCAGTGATGAGCTTCTACATTCAGGACATGACATGATGCTACTAATCTGTTGATGAATTCAGTTTTAAGACATCTCATCTTGTGCATAGCACTTAGAAGCCCTGCTGCTCCACAGGGTTTATGAGCCCCAGGTGTGTTTCCCAGTCCTTGCTCCCATTTTTGCCCAAGGAAAAACAAAATCATTGTCTTCTGTGTGTCTAAAACAAAGAGTTAATTCTCTAATTTATTCCCATCTGAACCATCTCAGAAGTACTGAGCCTAAAGTTCTCCCAGATCTTGCTCCTGCTGGATTTCCTGTTCAATTTTGCTAATGTAGGACATTCCACTCAAATGACCAAATATTGGTATCTATGCAAATGGAACAAGTTGCAATGTAAACATTTGAAGTTTGCTTGCATGTCTTTCAAAACCAATAAATAGTATTTTTGCTTTGAACCTTCTGTTTCAAACACTATGAAAAAGATTCCTTTCAAGTAAACAAACAGAATTCAAATCAAGATGATTCATGCAGGGTGAAATCTTCTACCACATTGTAAGGCTGCTGCCTTACAATATCATAACTCAGATGTATAGCAGAAAGACCATGATTTTGTAGTGAAAACATTGACAGACCCTTAACTATTATAGTGCCTCCTGGCAGTGCTATAATTAGATTGAACATAACTATTAGTCATATTAATTAGTATACACATTCCTTGTTTAGCACAATAAAAATTACTAAGCAAGGATGCCACTTAATTAGGTGACCTGGGAATCGATGCCCACCTATATTTCACTCTTATTTTAAGTGTCCTTACCAATCTAATATTTATAACTAAGTCTGGGTATTTATATGGCTCTCCACCTGTACATAAAATCACCTGTTAAATTAATATATATTAAATACCTCAAGGACACTTCTGAAATTGTGCTACCAGTTAATTTGGAACCATGTTCCAAAGAAAGAAATACATCACAATTTTAGAAACTCAAGGTTAATTGCATATTCTAGTAAGTCTCTTACATACCATAAATTTAAAAGAAAAGATAATGCATTCAGTTGAAATCCCCCATCATCCTTCCCATTTTCCAGCTGATGCCTCATTGTTTCCCTAGTGAAGTGCCCAGACTTCTTTAAAACCTCTGCCACTGGAACTGGTTAATGGCTACACTGTTGTTGGGAGAAACAGAGGCAATGTCTGATATGAAGCCCCACTGAGCTTCCCTAATCCCAACAGTACAGTATCTATCCACATTCAATATGACACACAATAAAAACTATGTTACACATAGCTGAAAATGTCAAGCTGTGAACCTGCATCTGAGGATATGTCCATGGATCCATCCCTCACTACTCCCACATCGTATCTCATTTTTAGGGCATCTATTCATACAAAGAGAGCACATTTGCACACATCACTTCCTGTCTATGAGAAGGTAAAACCTCTTCTAAAATCACATTCCTACATGCTCAGCACTGTTGCTCTATTTTCTGATCTCATATGATGTGAAATTCACCTGCACTTTCCTCTTTTTGGTTCTTTGCCTTCTCCATAATTTTTTCAGGAGATCCACCTAGAAAACTGGAAAACTACTTGGTAGCATTTTACTATTTAGAAGCACAAAGACACTCATTATGTGTGGCAGGATGTAACTGCCCTTCAATAACCTTTGACTGGCTAATGTAGAATCAGTTTTGAAGATTGAATAAAACTTGTGTAAATGCTGGCAATTCAGACAATAGGACAGAAACACACAATGGGAATTGCCCCTTCAAATAACTGGTTTTGACAATTTAACACCTAAAATTCACTGTCTTTAGCACCAAGTCCTCACACTTTCCTCCCAGTTTCTGCAGAATTAGTTCTGCTCTCAACATAAATAATTACTAGCCACATGTTTTTGTCAGAGGTGTTTTAAAGTACAAGTCTCCATGATATCTTTTAAACCAGTGGAAACCTAATATAAATAATCCTTGGTCTATGAAACCCTTCTGCACTTCACAAGTACAGTAATTTCTGCAGTGCTGACAAGCTTCTGAGAATGTGTCTAGGGCAGATGGCAAGCCATTGGGAACTTAGGTTTGTCTTTACTCAGAAAGTGGTAGGGCAAGATGATCTGTACTCATCTGTAACACATCAACCAAGGACTTATTTATCTGAGGCTTATTGAAGCTAGCAGTCTAAAGTGAGACCAGCTGTTAATTTTGTAGCATCAGACAAACTGATGCTACAAACATAACTGTTAATTATGTTTAATGATTTTGATTGCACTGGTTTCATACACAGCTTTCTTGAAAATAAAACATACCCACAGATACATTATATACAGCAGGAGACACAGAACGAAGCAATCACTCTAGTGAGTGTCTCTAAATGTTGAATGCAGTAACGCCACCCTGTGTTTAAACCTTGAGTGGGCAGAGAGCCTTTCAGTCTGTACTGTATTGCACCCAGAGTGCAATACAGTACACAACCAACAGCTTCAGTCTGATACAATGGCATTTTGCAACCAAACTGCTGCTCAGAAGAAGAACCCATAAGAAAAATGAAGACAAAACAAAAATGTCATGACATTTGGTATAGAAACCAAATGTGCTTTCTTGCCAGGTACCTGCTGACATTGCCAGACTTTAACCTCCTCCCCCTGAACCCAGAAAGCACACCACAGCAGTTAGCAATCTGTTCACACCATCATTAAACTGATTATCCCTTAGTGATGGAAAAGTCTCCACAAATGCCACAGTGCCACTGCTCTGTGACAAATCCCGTTCCTTCTAAGTGGTGAGCATTTAATATTTACTACCCCAGATTAATTTGAATTCAAAGGAAAAAAAGAATTAATGAAGAAATTTGCTTCTGTAGACAGACTATGGTAAATATCGATGTTTCATCAGAGCTTCTCTTTCATTAGTTCTAGACTAATTACAATGACTATTTCTTCTCCAGGATAATTCTACAAGCCAGTAAAAAACATGGAACAAACTAAATTCTCAACTCCTCACTGCAAAGGACTTCCAAATGATAACTGTTACAGATATGAAGAGAATGGGGCAGTTATTTTTTGCCACAGAATAAAAGATGTGCAAAAAAAGTCTTGATGACCTGATAGTCAATGCACGCAGCAATAGAAAATAAAACAACATAATTAATATTTTTAAAAAAAAATCAAGGCAACAACCATAGATATGTATGAAGTAATTTTTCCTACCATGAGCAGTCTTCTGCTGTCTTCTACTTCACCAGACCAGAAATACTTAGACCGTGGCCTTCCCAGTCAATCTTTTTTGGACGCTTCTGGAGAAGCTTTCAGTGATGTGGTTCTATAGCACTGAGGTCAGGCTGTCAGGGTCCAAATCCTTCTGCAAAGGTGCACAGTGGTAGATTTCTTGTGCACCCATAAACAGTGAAAAGAAGCGATTACTGCAAATGCTTCCTCTGTTATTCCCCAAATAGGCAGACACTTCAGCTGAAAAACATGGAACCGTGTTTAATACTGACAAATAAATGGATGTTGCAGGGCTTTCGGCACACATGAAAGAAGAAGTGAGCACTATCTCTCCAATCAGATGAAAGAGCACATCACTTTGCATGGGGTCACATTGTATTTGCCAGATTTCCTTCATAAATGACCACCTGCTAAACCAAATGACCAGAAAAAGCACAAGGCCAAGATTCACAAGAAACGAATGATGTCCTGGATAAGAGACACCTGAGGAGGCTGTGAAAGGAACTCAGCTGAGCCTCTTTCGTGTTTGTGATAAACGAAGAATTTGGTGAGAATTCACTTAATTTCTTTCTTGGTGAATGTAGTTCTTGCTACTTTGAAAGGCAATCTGTAGACTGTGCACCTCTTGTCCACTTCAGGTTGCTGATGTGGGATGTTAGGGGAGACAATGTTGAAGTCTAACATACAATATATTTACCATTCAGATGTCTTCTGTCCCAAGTCCTTCTTTCTGCCTGTTCTCCCATCTCCTCATTCCTGTAACAGACTGAATATCCTCCTGCCACAGCTTCCTTTACAGTATCTTCGGTAGCAGCTTTTTTGGGCCACATCTTCGTGTTCTGATTGAGTCCAGGCTCTCTCATCACAACCAATACCACAGAGCAAGGCTGCACTCAGCTTTCTCCTCTCAGCTTTGCCTATTTTCTTTCACATAGTCCCTGGAAGTACAGCTGAAGTAACAGCCTTCGTTTTTTTCCACAGCCTTTCTCCAACATTACACCATTTTCAGCAGCGATTCTGCTGTCCCCATGCCCAGGGGCCGGCAGAGGGCCTGCAGAGGTCTCTGAGGAGCGGGCGGTCTGTGGCAGACACAGCCAGTTCAAACCGGTTCTGCCGCCACACCGCCACAAGGCAAAGCTGGGTCCTTCAGTGATCCCAGGAGGGCCTCCGGGAAAGTGTGCTTAAAAAGCAGGGAAATGGTGCCTGGTCGTGAGAAGAGTAAGAAACAAACCTGTCAGCAACAAGGTCAGAGGAGGAGGGAGTGCTTTTATCACAGCTACTCACCTTTACCACCTGTTGCTCTGAGCTCCACCCAGACTCCAGGCCTGACTAATTCTGCAAGTGGAGGAGGTAATTTGTTGTGTGAGGAGAGATTCTGTTCTGAAAGGAAGCTTTTCTCACAGGTGCAGCAAGAGTTAGCTTCCATCTCCATCAAGAGCAGTGTCTCTTGTGTCTGGGGAGAACTGAATAAGCAATGTGGATTCTGTTCTCCTCCCTGGAAGACAGGCACTTATCTTTGAAATATAGAGCTGAAGGATTTCTCTCTAGGAAAAAATTATTCATGACAAATAAAAGAAAAATAGCTTCAAGCTGAACTGCCTTCCAAATTAGAGCTTGACTACAGCTTTTTCCATTTTATGAGTCCAGACTTTTGCTTTTAAGGGCAGTTGAATTTTCAGTTTACCCATGGCCAGATACAGTTTTTCGTTCAATCCACAATATTCTATTTATTGAAATGTTTCTGTTTTAAATAATTTCAAAATAATATTTGTTTGTCTCACCTAAACTCAAAACTAGAAGCATATCTGTATTTAAGTGTAGTAGAATAATTTCTTCCATCCCTCTATCTGTGTCAGCCTAATCAGGTCATCAGTGGGAACTGTTGACTTGTAGAAACACAAGACTTTTGCTTTATGAAAAATGACTGGCCTTGCTTTAAAGCAATTTAGTTTGTGTCAACATTGCATTTCTCATTAAATAATAGGCTCTAAGTGGCATATTCATTCTTCTTCAGTACAGACAAGAGCTCTCCAGGCAAGTCCTGAGATGCTATTTTTAGGCATCTCAGAGTAATAACATGCTCAGTGCTCTGTTTGGAGTATGTCTACAGTAATCATTCCTTGTCTACTCTGTTGTATTGGTCAGCTCCAGAGAGCTCATAAAAGTGTTAGATCTACATCCTTACTTGGATGCAGAAAGGCTATAAAAATAAATGTAAACATTTGGTAACACTTGGTTAGCTGTAAATAATGCCACTGCAGCAAGCTCATGAAATATATACACATACCTCTGTCTGGAAGTGAAATGCTCCCTCAGTAGCTAGCAACCACTTATCACTAATTCACCTACTTTTGGTGTTTCCTCCATGCACTACCTGGCTAGTTAGAGAAGTATTGGAGAAGGTAACCCAGACAATTTCATCTGCCAGAACTAAACCAGCGATGTGCAAGAAATATTTAGTTGATTTTTTTTTATGTTCCTTATTTTTATATTTTTCCTCTTTTTTTTTTTTTTTTTTTAGAACACTAATTGTTTTATCAAGGCCATTTCAATTTGTGGCATGCAGGTTCTCTTGTGGCAGGAAGGTTCTCAGCCTAAAACTCAAGGTGGCATGTGTTTCATTAGGCCTATCAATATTCCCAGTATTCTCTAGAATTTGCTTTTGTGGTTACATATTTCTCAGGAAGCATGCTGCCCTGGAACTAAATGTTAGAAAGATGCAAAATAACCCTAAGACAATCTAATGAACCCATATTATCAGACCAAGTCTTTCAATATCTTTGCTCTGTGCATTTTCTACTTAAGGACACAGGAGAGGCAATGTGGTTTACTTAAACTGTTTTTTAGTGACAAGTCATCTCTACTGGGAAATTAGCTGAGATATCAGTCATGTCATAGCATAGATGCAGCTCATCATAGCTTTTAAATGATTTATTAATGTAGTCAATCCAGTAGTGTTTTAGCACTGGTTAGCAGAACACAACAGTTAACTGTTGATCGTAGGGTATATAATGCCCAAATGTGTCCTTTGCAGTGTAACACAGTCTTGACTGCCCCTGCTCCAACTAGACCAAAGTCTTATTTTAACAAGCAGATGTCTATCTGCATCAAAAGGAGATTTGTCCTCAGCCCTATACATACATTGTTCGTAGGATGCCTTAAGGTTCTTGATCAAATCTAGTGCAACGCTGCATCACTACCCTTCCTCCAGGTAATGCTATTCATCAGTACAATGTGATTTGTCATTTTTAGGTTGATGACAACCAGCTCTGTGACTTTTCAAAGCTTAGCATTGCATATGTTGTCACGCCATTTAAAACATCTTGAACTAAAGCACAAGTGCTTTAACTGGAAGTCAGATAAAAGAGAAAATAAGTTAATGGGTCTGGGAACTTCTGAACAAACTGCTGTCTCCCAGGCTAAATTCTGCAAGTGAAAAAATAATTTGAATTCTTATGTTAGGAGTTAGAGTTTTAAAATGGCTTCAGCTTGGTTCAGAAACACCTCAAAGCAACATAATATTTTAAGAAGCTATTCTTATTCCCAGACCAGTGTATCGGAATAAGCCCCACAAGAAAAAGCAGTGCAAGTATTGGACAGTTTGGCTGCACCTGTCTCTTCCAGACCATTGCCAGAGGTGGAAGCAACACCCATTTAGCAATCAAATTAACATATCATTTTCCCCAGAGAAACTTATGCTTTGTTCCTCAGAACTCAAGTTGGACCTAAATGTAGCTGTACAGTAGCACTCAGCCCTTCAGTGCCGCATAGCATTTGTGGGGGGTTCATGCACTTTGTCACAGCAATACATCAGTGGAGATAACATAAACTTGGGAACTTGAATCAAAGTTGCAAACAGTAAGATTTTTTTTGACCCATTCCTAATAATAGTACCTCTACAGCAATAAAACTCCTTGTTTGTGACTTCTAAAGCACCAAGCACCATGGCCAAAACAGATAGAGGAAGACAACTACTCCCCAAGGCAAACAGGCTCTCAAAGGAAACAAGTTTGACTCCTCACAGCAGTCAGTAAAGTGATTTCTCCAGTGTCAACAAGAATTAGTCTTTTTTTTTTTTTTTGCTTCTGTTTCTAGAAATTTAGTCTATTTTCACCCTCAAATAGGTCTCCAAACCTTTCAAGCAGGTCAAAGTTTAACACAGGGAGGGATTCCAAAGCACTACAGAATTTAAAAGGCTGCTTCTGAGATAGCAGCAATTTTACACCAAAGAAATCTCCTATTAAGCAGGAGTGAAAAAGAGACCAGAATATTTGGCAACATGAAACAAAGTTCTGATTCATTAAAGATTGACAAGAAGGCCTAAATCTGTTGTGTGTTACTCATGTATTTATCACATCAGTACTAAATGGAATGGAGAAGATTCCTGAGACCCGAAGTTAAAAAAAAAAAAAAAAAAAAAAAAAAAAAACCTAGTCTATTTTTTTTCAGCTTACACTTAGGAAAACTGTTGCAGAGATTACTTCTGCTTAGATCAATTTCCTTGGCTATTTAAAACAAGGTAAAAAAAACCCAAAAAACTAAAACTTGTGTAATCATTATTAATTGGAAAAGCTGAATTTTGTCCAAATCACCAGGAACTGTACCGAGTTAAACACCTGTTTAACAGAATTACACAGATAGTCAGAAAATTAAAAATGAATGGTTGGTGCAGATTACTTCTAATCCAGAAGATCTTAAAAGTCAGCACAACAGTTAGATTTCTGGAGTTGAAGTGTGTAATATGATGACCAAAAACCTATCATATCAGAGAAAAAAAAATTAGAGAAAACTTAATTAAGATGCAGAGGAGGACCAGAGCAGTTCTGGAACTTAAAGATGAAATAGAAATTTTTCATCTCTAGCTCAAGCTCCCAGCACTTTTTATTTATTTTCACAAATAGTGAAGAGATATCCAAGAAAAAGGTAACAATTCTCATTAATTTCTAGGATCCTCCAAAGATACTATTCATTATATCAAAACTTGTGAACTGTCTGTCGACAAAGGCATTGGTACTTACTGGAAAACTAGAGGCTACTTATGCATTCTACTTTTTCTAAGCACCACAAGGAGAGATGCATTGAAAGGCATCTTGGCTAGTTGCTGTATGGTGCTACTACAGGAGGCTTAAAAAAAAGTAAGTTTTTTTGTTTTGCAAGGTTAAGCACAAGGTTTGGAAGGCCTTGGAGTGAGTATCAAACAAGCTCAGACTGCAAAGTGCATATATGTGTGCCAATTCTTTAACACAGAAGAAACCACAACATGCACTTCATGACCAAAATTCTACATATGCTGTTCTTGAACTTCAATTACTTCCAACAGCATTAAATTATCTTTCATGAAAAAAATAGTCAGTAAATAAAAATAAACAGACATACTTCCATGCAACAATATAAATTGCTTGCCAGTAATGCTAGAAACCAAGGACTTTGCTACCAAACTGCTTTAAAGCTCATCAATTTCTATAATTAGTTGAATATGCCCTATAAATACCTCTGCAGTAATCCACATTCCCAATATTGATATAAACTTGTTTCAAGAGTATTAAGGTCAGTTTATTTTAAAAGGAAATTTTATTTGCTTACTCTTTTGCAAAACCCAGCTATCTTTTATGTATTAAAACACCAAGTCAATATTTTTTTTTCTCTCTCCCTTACCCCCACTGAATTCTGCTTAAGGAGTTCAGAAATTCCCAGTAATTCTGATGGGAAAAGTATGGACAAGAGAGGTTCGTGCTTTAAGAATTAATAAAATACTTGGAAAAATGCAGAGATATTCTAACTGACATTTAAACACTCCTAGTATTGGAAACCATCTATGAAAGAAATCTGAGATATGTTGCATTTGTAATCTCTGCTGAATGTTTCTGCCACTCTTTTCTTCTAGGTATACAATGAATAAATTCCTGCAGAAAGAAGAAAATAGAAAAGAGATAATTTCCTGTGATTTGTTTCTGCTATGGGAATTGTCTGTAATCTACAGCACTTGTAAGCAAACAACCAGTTGGAGCAGCTCTTATAGAAGGCCTTTAGAGAACAAAAACAAAACCACTGCAGGTAATTAAGGCTCTGCTCCTTTTGGACTAGAACAGAAAAAGTCAGTTATTCCAAGACCTATGCACAGACCAATTTAGAATGTTACTGTTTTAGAGTTGGAGGCATTGCCACCATATAACCATATAAGTAATCACTTATTTAGGTTGGGAAGATATAATCTTTCTACAGCACCATGACACCAGTCAATTGTAATTTAATGTAGTTCTTTCTTTGTTGCCATGTTTGTTCACATTTTCATGAGTATTATAAAAGAAAACATATGATTTGCAAATGTGAAGTTGTTGGATGATATTCAACATTGGATAAACAGAAATCAAAATACACAGGAAAATTGAGCTATATTTAAATCCCATGAAAGGAACATGGGATGCTACATTCAGGCTTGTGGTTCAGACTCTGAGACTGATTTATATTGTATCAAAAGGATGCGTGAAGCAGAAAGTACTTTGATGGAGATGTTTTTCCATTCAAATCCATTGGGCTTTATCCCCTGGTGGAAACATTGGAACTACACTAGTGTACAGAGAAGATATGGTTTGTAGGTTTTTCAGAGTTTGACAAACGTAATCTAACATTGAATTTAGCCCTACTTTGCTTGGGCAGAGTGATTGGGTACCTGTATTCCCCTGAGGACCTTTCCAACATGAACTATTCTTTGATTCTGTGACTTTGCTGTATATTACTGGTTTGGAATTGCTGTTTATATTAGTGTCAGATCGCAGTGCCACACACGTGGGACTAATCTCAAAGGCTTTTGTTCTAGAAAACTAGTTGAATTTCAGCACTGCATAGACTGTAGATTATGTAAATGGATTTTGAATTCTCCTCTGGAGAATATGTCCTCTAGAGTTAGGATACTTAGATATGCACTTGCCCTTAAAATACGGTAGAGCCTCTTTCACCTGTTCTTTTCACGTGACTTTGACAAGGTGTGGCAGTTGCAAATTACCTCCCTCCCAGGCAGGAAGGATCTCGAGGTGAGGCTTGCAGCAGCTGATCCTTATTAGATCCCTCGTGCCCCTTTGTCTAGAGGAGTCTTGCTATGGAGAGGAGTATTTTAGCTGAGGCTTTTGCTCTTCACGGAAGCAGCCTTTTGGAACTTCTTCCCTTTAGAACAGGACCTAAGGAACCTTACACGGTGCACCGTCACCACCCTCCCAGCCCCCACCGAGCTTTTTGGTGAGTACCTACATATCCTGGGTATCTGGGAGATTTTCCTTTAATGAGTGCGGCATGTGTATGTTTTGGGTCACCTACTCCAAATATTTTAATTAGTTGTGCAGCTCCATTTTCAACAGATGTTCAAACCTGTAGTTTCATGGCACTCGAAGTAGAATAGAATTGTAATAAGTCAGTGGCTGTTAGTCTCCTGATTTGTCTGTGTGCTTGGTGACACAGGGTTCAGATTGTTTTGTAATTGAAGAACCTGCACATCAGGCCACAATGAACAGTGGTTATACTCAATGCTGGCCTGTTGCCTGAAGAAAGCAAACCAAGGCTGGTCTCCCCTGACCCCATGGGAACCAATGACAAGTGACATGAAATTTCATTTCCTGTTTTGCTTGGATCATTCTTATAAAAACATCCTCTAAAGTTCTTTAAGCCTTGAATGAACTTGCTCATCCTAGGGATGAAAACAGACTTGTACTTGTGGTGTTACTGCCTGCAGAAAAAATATCTTTTGCCTCAGATGCTGCTGTGTGGTTATAATTTATTTGAACTCTTAGCCCTTGTGTTCTTAATTTGTATCTGTTCACCAATATCTCATTTACACGTTTTTTATAGGCAGTTTTGATTGGCAGTTTATATGCTAGTGTAATTTAAATGTCAATAAAAATGCTTTTTACATAAATATTCTATAAAACAGTCAGATTTCTTCAGGGTAATTCCTCAGATTCTTAATGAGCCACGCAAATCCTGTATTAGATTGTGGTTTCTTGTAAAGGTTTTATAACTGTGCTCAGATGCTTTCTTTGGTGTGTAATCATCTTTAATAATGGCTATGTAACCATTCAAGGATGAGAAGAAATCCTGTGGAAGAAAGTAGAAAGGACTACAGGAACTTAATTAGAATACATAAACATTTTTCTAAATATCTACAAATACATAAAAATCTGGATTGCCTTATAGCTATTCTCAATCGTAGATGGGAAAGCAGAAGATTCGTTATTTAACCTGAAGGCTTTTCCCCTAAGAGACCCTGTAGTCCTTGCTGTCCCTGAGCTGCTGAGGATTTGTGCCTCTATGGCCCATGACTGTTTCTCTGTAGGACATGGGATACTAGGGGTGGAGATGAAGACGTAGGACATTGTTGTGGCAGCAATGCAGCCCGTGAGGTCTTTGTGGGCATGGATGTGTGTAAAGGTGATTTGCAAATGTACTTGAAATAACACGCTCATTTAAAATTTCCTGCCTTTTTTTTTTTTTTTAATGCCAGTTTTCCTGTTTTCACTCTTTCGTGACTTTGTTTCAATGTAGTGTCCTGTATGATATGTTATTAATTCCTCAAGGTTCTGTCTTTAACATACACGGCGTAAACAGCACTGTGTCTAGTTGAGGTTTTCTGAAGTTTTCCTTAAAAAAAATATTTACCAATAGTAATAATTTTAAAAATCTGTAATTCCTTATAACTCTCTTAAATCTAAGCAACACAGACTTAAGGACTACGGTGTTCTATGAGTTTTGAGGTTGTATTTAGAGATAGATTTAGAGATTTGGAAGAAAGAAGTTTCATTTGAAGTAGTTGGATTTCTGAGAATAAGAGAAAAATATCTTAAAAAGTCTTTATGAGTTTTTATTTTGAGGTACTAAAGCATGTTTATAATCTGAAGTGAAGCTGTGATTTTTGTGCAGTTGTGAAAATTCAATCAAATGTGACCAAATATAAACATCTGGAAACCCCACTTTCACAAACTATTTCTAGGGTGTGATAAGTGCTCTGAAGTTGCTCTCAAGGTCATCCCTCTCACCTGCACTTTCCATGGCCTAAGCAGACTGTACAAGTGCAGTCCATAGTGGCAGACCTGGCTACCAGCTAGTGCTAGGACAGCATGTGGTGACTAGAGGGGCCCTTGCAAACTGATCAGGTAATTAAGGCAATTGAAGGCTGTTCTGGAGAGCTGGATTTTACCATTTCTGATTCTATGTTCCTGGCTAACATCAGTCAAGGTATAAAACAATTGCTTTGCAGGTGGCTGCAGTTCAGCTTGTGGGCACCTGTACGTGCCTTGCAGAAATGCTGATTGCTGGCTTTAACTAGTGAGAATGCACATCAAACTCAAATGCTGTGTCCACTGAAAGAGCCACACCCCTGGCCTGCCACTCAGGTGTCAATTATGTCTGTGTTGGTTTTGGTATGTGTGAAATAATATCAGTTTATTTCATACCAAAGTTATGAAAGTGAATCTAAAGTGATGGAAATCTCCAGGGAAACTAAGACTTTTCTATTCACTGTAAAGTACACACCGTGTGTGACTGTGCAGGACAATTAGAAAGTACTAATGTTGTCTGTGCAATGTTTTGGAGTCATTGCCTGTTTAAATATTTAACTCTGTTTCATTTTCTAATGCCATTTTGTTTTGGGTTTTATTACTTTGACTTGGTCTATGATTGCATAGCAGAGATGCATTCTGCCTGTCTGAGGGGAGCAGTGGATAAGTTGACATCAAGGGTTGAGGGAGCTGCTCTTGCTCAATGAAGAGAAGCTCATATTAGATTGCTTCTTGGTAAAGAGGAGGTCAAACCATGACCTGATGGCAGCTTTTAACTGCCCTCCTGGTAATAATTGGAGATGACATATTCTTCTTGGTAATGATGCAAGGGGCAGCAGCCACAAATCAAGGAAGGTTCAGACTCTGCGTTAGGGAAAATTCTTGATAGCACAGTGCTACATTGGGCTGGTGATGCAGAAATGACTCCTCAAAGTCAGATGTTTTTGAAAAGGCTATTCTTTCTTGCCTGGTGATGGGAACTTTGGGTACTGCCAAGTAAACATTCAGCAGCAGCTCTTTAGTTGTCCAGTTCTCAGGGCTTCTGTAATTTCATAGATAAGGGCTAGGAAAGAAAATGAGGCACAACTTTACAGAAATGGATATGATAATAGGGGGAGGAGAGGAGTACTAGAGTTTATAATCATTTATTAATGCAATAGACTTAACTTCTATTAGCATTAGGGCTTCATAATGGCCCATTAGCTCTCCTTCACATTCCATCTATTTCCCAGGACTGAGAATGCAATGTGTCCTCTCTGTGGCTCTTTCTTCAATAAAGGGCATTCCGGTTTCCAAAGCAGAAATGTCACAGAGGTAGGTACAAGTGAAGAGATTATTTCTCGCCATTTCATTTGCTGACAACTGTAGAACAGAATGCAGTTCTGTTCACAGCTACCAAGGACAGGAAACTGAATTGCCTGTAGGCATTCACTTCGTTGTGAATTTATGGTGTGACTGTAATATTTGCATTAATCCCATCAGCACAAACCATACATAAATGCATTCAGAATTATTTTGTCTTGCTCATACAATTTACATTAAGATCCATATGCAGAATTGTATTTTCACAGCAAGTTTTACACATAATATTCAAATTTTTTCTTCCTTTCTCCCATCAATATGTTGCATATTTTTAAGTCTGACTGGGCTTAGTGCCAGCAAGCAGCTACAGGGATCTATGGCAACTGCCACATTTGCACTTTTCATTTACAAATTGGTAACTAAAATCTCATTAAATATTCTTAACCAGCCTGTTCAACATATGTTTGCTTGGGCATTAGTACTTCTAAGTTGAAACAGATTAGATCAGTAGTTAAATTTGCTTCCTAATAGCCAAAGATATTTGAGGGGGAAAAAATAGCATTTGGAATGTAGGAGTTGCAATGCCACCTTTCTCCTTTTTTAACTTAAAAATGGGATATTTAAGTTTGCTCTGGAAAATTAAATAGGTGGGAAATTGAACTCCCTCCTCAGATTTTACTTTTGTTAGGGAAACTGATGTAGGAAGGGCTTTGAAATGAAGCCAGTAAACATCCACTAGATAATGTAGCTCATAAATTAGGTTTTGGGTTCTCCTATTTCATTCTACCTATTTCTCCCTCTCAAACGTTTTTTAAAAAAAATGGTTTATACAAAGACTCTTGCTTGTGGAGAAGCATTTTGATCTGTGACTTCTAACAGCATTAATTGCAGAAAGAACCACTTAACAAAAGAATGTACAAAATTGTGGATGTTAGATTGCATAAAGCCTTTAAAAGGTTATTGTATCTGCTTAAATACCTGTTTCATGCACTTGCAAAGATTGTTAATCATAGAGTTTTAGCTAGTTTCGTTGTGCTATTGAAGCCCTAGTGAAAATCTTAGTATGTTTTTAGGTTTGCACTACTCAGCCGTAATGTCTTGGGTATCCCTCTGTCCCAACAGCAGCTGCTGCTTTCCCACAGGCTAATGTTAGGGCAGTTATGATACAGCTAGTAGAGCTCCCACCTCACCTGGTGTCTGGCCTGGCTGCAATGCCTAAATCATGGCATCTTTATCTTTGCTACCACATCTCTAACACGGATTTAATGTTGCATGTTTTAACAATGTCACGCACAGATTTAATTTCAGCTTGTAAAAAGCTTTGATATGTATTTCTGTACATGGACATTGTTCTCAAGTAATAGCTTGATCTTTTTTTTTTTTTTTTTAGTCATTATAGTTTCTATAGTTCATCTTTGTCCAACTAAAGAAGGTTAAACTGTGGCATAATATTTTTGTGTTTCTGGAGCAAATTTCTTCAGGAAAAAAAAAACGTAGTTTTTACCACATAACCCAGCACTCTGACAGACATATTTATTTATTTTTTCCAATGATCTTGCCCTATCCTTGATCTTGCTGATGATTTTCTAAGACTCTTTCTTTCTTTCTTTCTTTCTTTCTTTCTTTCTTTCTTTCTTTCTTTCTTTCTTTCTTTCTTTCTTTCTTTCTTTCTTTCTTTCTTTCTTTCTTTCTTTCTTTCTTTCTTTCTTTCTTTCTTTCTTTCTTTCTTTCTTTCTTTCTTTCTTTCTTTCTTTCTTTCTTTCTTTCTTTCTTTCTTTCTTTCTTTCTTTCTTTCTTTCTTTCTTTCTTTCTTTCTTTCTTTCTTTCTTTCTTTCTTTCTTTCTTTCTTTCTTTCTTTCTTTCTTTCTTTCTTTCTTTCTTTCTTTCTTTCTTTCTTTCTTTCTTTCTTTCTTTCTTTCTTTCTTTCTTTCTTTCTTTCTTTCTTTCTTTCTTTCTTTCTTTCTTTCTTTCTTTCTTTCTTTCTTTCTTTCTTTCTTTCTTTCTTTCTTTCTTTCTTTCTTTCTTTCTTTCTTTCTTTCTTTCTTTCTTTCTTTCTTTCTTTCTTTCTTTCTTTCTTTCTTTCTTTCTTTCTTTCTTTCTTTCTTTCTTTCTTTCTTTCTTTCTTTCTTTCTTTCTTTCTTTCTTTCTTTCTTTCTTTCTTTCTTTCTTTCTTTCTTTCTTTCTTTCTTTCTTTCTTTCTTTCTTTCTTTCTTTCTTTCTTTCTTTCTTTCTTTCTTTCTTTCTTTCTTTCTTTCTTTCTTTCTTTCTTTCTTTCTTTCTTTCTTTCTTTCTTTCTTTCTTTCTTTCTTTCTTTCTTTCTTTCTTTCTTTCTTTCTTTCTTTCTTTCTTTCTTTCTTTCTTTCTTTCTTTCTTTCTTTCTTTCTTTCTTTCTTTCTTTCTTTCTTTCTTTCTTTCTTTCTTTCTTTCTTTCTTTCTTTCTTTCTTTCTTTCTTTCTTTCTTTCTTTCTTTCTTTCTTTCTTTCTTTCTTTCTTTCTTTCTTTCTTTCTTTCTTTCTTTCTTTCTTTCTTTCTTTCTTTCTTTCTTTCTTTCTTTCTTTCTTTCTTTCTTTCTTTCTTTCTTTCTTTCTTTCTTTCTTTCTTTCTTTCTTTCTTTCTTTCTTTCTTTCTTTCTTTCTTTCTTTCTTTCTTTCTTTCTTTCTTTCTTTCTTTCTTTCTTTCTTTCTTTCTTTCTTTCTTTCTTTCTTTCTTTCTTTCTTTCTTTCTTTCTTTCTTTCTTTCTTTCTTTCTTTCTTTCTTTCTTTCTTTCTTTCTTTCTTTCTTTCTTTCTTTCTTTCTTTCTTTCTTTCTTTCTTTCTTTCTTTCTTTCTTTCTTTCTTTCTTTCTTTCTTTCTTTCTTTCTTTCTTTCTTTCTTTCTTTCTTTCTTTCTTTCTTTCTTTCTTTCTTTCTTTCTTTCTTTCTTTCTTTCTTTCTTTCTTTCTTTCTTTCTTTCTTTCTTTCTTTCTTTCTTTCTTTCTTTCTTTCTTTCTTTCTTTCTTTCTTTCTTTCTTTCTTTCTTTCTTTCTTTCTTTCTTTCTTTCTTTCTTTCTTTCTTTCTTTCTTTCTTTCTTTCTTTCTTTCTTTCTTTCTTTCTTTCTTTCTTTCTTTCTTTCTTTCTTTCTTTCTTTCTTTCTTTCTTTCTTTCTTTCTTTCTTTCTTTCTTTCTTTCTTTCTTTCTTTCTTTCTTTCTTTCTTTCTTTCTTTCTTTCTTTCTTTCTTTCTTTCTTTCTTTCTTTCTTTCTTTCTTTCTTTCTTTCTTTCTTTCTTTCTTTCTTTCTTTCTTTCTTTCTTTCTTTCTTTCTTTCTTTCTTTCTTTTCTTTCTTTCTTTCTTTCTTTCTTTCTTTCTTTCTTTCTTTCTTTCTTTCTTTCTTTCTTTCTTTCTTTCTTTCTTTCTTTCTTTCTTTCTTTCTTTCTTTCTTTCTTTCTTTCTTTCTTTCTTTCTTTCTTTCTTTCTTTCTTTCTTTCTTTCTTTCTTTCTTTCTTTCTTTCTTTCTTTCTTTCTTTCTTTCTTTCTTTCTTTCTTTCTTTCTTTCTTTCTTTCTTTCTTTCTTTCTTTCTTTCTTTCTTTCTTTCTTTCTTTCTTTCTTTCTTTCTTTCTTTCTTTCTTTCTTTCTTTCTTTCTTTCTTTCTTTCTTTCTTTCTTTCTTTCTTTCTTTCTTTCTTTCTTTCTTTCTTTCTTTCTTTCTTTCTTTCTTTCTTTCTTTCTTTCTTTCTTTCTTTCTTTCTTTCTTTCTTTCTTTCTTTCTTTCTTTCTTTCTTTCTTTCTTTCTTTCTTTCTTTCTTTCTTTCTTTCTTTCTTTCTTTCTTTCTTTCTTTCTTTCTTTCTTTCTTTCTTTCTTTCTTTCTTTCTTTCTTTCTTTCTTTCTTTCTTTCTTTCTTTCTTTCTTTCTTTCTTTCTTTCTTTCTTTCTTTCTTTCTTTCTTTCTTTCTTTCTTTCTTTCTTTCTTTCTTTCTTTCTTTCTTTCTTTCTTTCTTTCTTTCTTTCTTTCTTTCTTTCTTTCTTTCTTTCTTTCTTTCTTTCTTTCTTTCTTTCTTTCTTTCTTTCTTTCTTTCTTTCTTTCTTTCTTTCTTTCTTTCTTTCTTTCTTTCTTTCTTTCTTTCTTTCTTTCTTTCTTTCTTTCTTTCTTTCTTTCTTTCTTTCTTTCTTTCTTTCTTTCTTTCTTTCTTTCTTTCTTTCTTTCTTTCTTTCTTTCTTTCTTTCTTTCTTTCTTTCTTTCTTTCTTTCTTTCTTTCTTTCTTTCTTTCTTTCTTTCTTTCTTTCTTTCTTTCTTTCTTTCTTTCTTTCTTTCTTTCTTTCTTTCTTTCTTTCTTTCTTTCTTTCTTTCTTTCTTTCTTTCTTTCTTTCTTTCTTTCTTTCTTTCTTTCTTTCTTTCTTTCTTTCTTTCTTTCTTTCTTTCTTTCTTTCTTTCTTTCTTTCTTTCTTTCTTTCTTTCTTTCTTTCTTTCTTTCTTTCTTTCTTTCTTTCTTTCTTTCTTTCTTTCTTTCTTTCTTTCTTTCTTTCTTTCTTTCTTTCTTTCTTTCTTTCTTTCTTTCTTTCTTTCTTTCTTTCTTTCTTTCTTTCTTTCTTTCTTTCTTTCTTTCTTTCTTTCTTTCTTTCTTTCTTTCTTTCTTTCTTTCTTTCTTTCTTTCTTTCTTTCTTTCTTTCTTTCTTTCTTTCTTTCTTTCTTTCTTTCTTTCTTTCTTTCTTTCTTTCTTTCTTTCTTTCTTTCTTTCTTTCTTTCTTTCTTTCTTTCTTTCTTTCTTTCTTTCTTTCTTTCTTTCTTTCTTTCTTTCTTTCTTTCTTTCTTTCTTTCTTTCTTTCTTTCTTTCTTTCTTTCTTTCTTTCTTTCTTTCTTTCTTTCTTTCTTTCTTTCTTTCTTTCTTTCTTTCTTTCTTTCTTTCTTTCTTTCTTTCTTTCTTTCTTTTTTTTTCCCCAATAGGGAGACCAGAACACAAAATCCTTAATTCAAAGCCAGACAAATCAGTTGGAAAGCACATGCTGGTAACAGATCCAACTGCAGCAAAATGGCTCTTTGTGTTAACTAGGTGACAGTGTAAGTCAGGAAGCGTAGCTGAAATATACAGTATCCTCTGACACCTAAAATGAGTACCACTGCTAAGATCCCTCCTTTTAAGAACACAACAGGTGTGCTTTGTTCAATGTGGATCCCTAAGATACTGGTTCACAAATGTGTGTGGACCGGTGGGAGAGATTTGGCACTTCCCAATGCCACTGGAATTTAGAAAATAATTTTGAAGCCTTTTTTTTCCAGGACAGAGAGCAAACTACAGGGAAGAGCAAATGCTTTCTTTTCAGCTTATCTCTGGAAGCAGGTTTTTCTGTCTGCTGCTCTGACCCATGCTTGCCTAGCATGTTCACTGTGTGACCTGCATACTGGGTGTTTATGAAACTGTATCAGCAGCTGAGCAGGTGGTGAAGAACAAAGCACCACAAAGGAGAATGGTGGAAGCATGTTTGAAAACACTGTAGCTGCAGGAGTGGTTTGTTTGGTTTAGAAGTATATTGGTGTTGAGATCAAGGGGGAGAAAAAAAGAAAGAGAAACCAAAGATTGAGAGCAGCAGTGCAGACATTAACAGTCCTTCTCTGTGCTGAAATAGTTTCTTGCTGTTTCTTCTGGTGAAAGTTTCATTACAAGATTTGTTTTCTCTCTCTAGGAGTAAGATTGCAACCAATTGCTTATTGCAAAGTAAACTGAAATAGGTGAAGGAGTAAGAATTCTTTTTAGGAATGGAGATGTATGGTTCTGTAATGGTTTAGTTTTTAAAACATACTTGTCCTTTACAATTCTGTGGGACCAAAAGACATTATATAAGCACCACTGGATTGTTTTAAAATCCATTGAAGACCTTGGGAAAGCATCTTTTCAAACTGTCTGCAGCACTCCAGTGACACAGAGCTATTTTTTTAACACAAAGTCTAACAGAACAGAAGTGGCTTTTATTCTGTTGACAGTTTACATATTTAGTTTGCTGCTTTTTTTCAATACCATTTAAAGCTCGCGAGTCAATCTGTGATGGAATACAGAAGAAGTTCAAGGCTAACATGTTTTGGAAGAAACAACTTTGTTGGGTTTTTTGTAAAATATCATAGATTTTTTTGGTATAAATATGTTTAAATGTCAGCTGTTGGCTAGCTCCAACATGCTGGATGACATTTGTCTGAAAATCGGAACAGCAAAATACAGCAGTTGGCCTAAACCATTTCCTTTGTCAGCTAGTATAAAGATTGTGATCATCTAAACTTCTTGCCTTGTTTGTTTTGTAGGCAAAATACAAACAGCTACAGGTAACTTATAAAATTGTCAACATTGTATTTTAGCTAGTGGTGCAGGATTATCAAACTTTTTGTTGGAGAGAAATCATCGAGCAAAGTATTGCATATCTAAACTGCTTTCATAAGTGAAATTGGGCTGAAAATCTCTAGGAGTGGGCTTTCATGAATCTTCAGACTTTCTTCATCTCTGATCAGGTGAAAAATATTTCCAAAAAACATTGTTTTTTGACTGATGAAGTTTCAGTACAACATTTTGTTCACACAGTTGTATACCTTACTGTTTTCCCAGTCATCACTCTATTTTCATTGCCAGTAGACTTTGTTTTCCTGGGTCTTTACCACTAATTTCATCATAGTGACAAATGTGTCATTGTGATGCAACAGAGGAGCAGGAGCAGCAGAACTGAACTGTTTTCTGGGTTTTCAAAAGAAGTCCAAACACAGACTTCAAAGCTCCCATCGACATTCAGTTAGAGGAGAAAAATTCCTAGTCCTGGCACAAGGTGAGAACCTGGGTCACTACTTCTGTTAACTAGCAAAAGGATGCTGACTAATGACAAATAAAGAATTATAAGGGAATTACAGTATTTGTGCTCAGCTGGATTGCCAATGATCTTAAAAGTTTCTTTGAAACAAAAAGGCATGCATGATTGAGGAAAAAAGAAATCAAACAATAAGTGCTTAATCGAACCCTTTCTTGTTGTCCCTACACTTTAAAATCCTAGAATTATATAATCATACTTGTTGGAAAAGACTTCTGAGATCATCAGTTCGAACCATTGACCTAACACTGCCATGGCCACTGAACCATGTCCTGAAGTGCCACATCTGTGTGTTTTTTGAACATTAGATAACATTTGTAGGCTGTTACTGGCATTCTAATTGAGCTGCATGCAGAGAACTCCACCAAAGTGCAGTTGGGGGGGAATAACATCTTGAAATAACACCTAACAAAAGCAGACAATTTGTGAGCTGTGCCAAGTATGTACCTGCTAATGTTGCAGCATGACTGTGGAAGTATCTCAGATAGAAGGTAAACATTGTTTCTGGTGATAGAATAGTTTGGATTGGATTGTTTATTTAGTTTGTTGGGGTTTTTTCCTGTGTACTGGCAAAGTGGCTGGGAGGAAGAATGGAGGAGCACACATTCTGTTTGTTTAAACCTCATCAATATCCCCACTGCCATCCAGGAACACAGTCTCGTCTGTAGTGTATTTCTTAGTCTCCTCAATTACACTGCACTGTTCACTCGCAATACCAAATACAAACAATCACACAAGTCATGTGTTTACACACCTATATAAATACACCAGTAAATAATAGGGAACTCCTGCAGCATCTCTTGTATATGCAGCCACACAGTACTGGCTAGCTTTTGCTTATTCAGTCAGCTATGCTTTTCTCCGTAGTGACTCTAGGACAAGTCCAAGTCCACAAGGTTATGTGTTACGGATGCTTATTCAGTACTGAAAGAGAAAGGGCAGCCAGCAACTTTAAGTGTGCTTGAACTAGCTGTAAAAATCAAGTGGTCTGTTCAGCTGTCTGTCCTGGTCCAGAGTCCATGTGTATGTACAATAGCCAGCCACATTCTCTGTGTCAAAGACCTCAGTCTCTGGCTATATTTGGAAAGTGCTTTTTTTTAATCTGAATGTATCAATTTATCACCTATGTCTGCACAAATTGACTGAAGGATGTGACATATTGTGTTGAAGTGTGATAATTTAACTTTTTTCCTTGAGCCATTCTTCTCCTCTCACATAAATGTACTGCAAAATAACTAGACGTGCTTATGACTGCCTCTAAGTTCAGGTAAATTTTTCATCTTGGAAGCTATCTAACATGCTTGGTTGGATAAAGAATGACTTGAACCTTTTGTTTTATTCTTTGTATGGTCTCAATCGTGGCCCCACTCCACGAAATGAATGCTTCACAGAAATTCTTGGGCTGTATGTCATAAGCTAGTCCACTCCACAGCAAACTATGTGCTCCTGGACTCTGCCCCTCTCCTGCCGTGAGACATAGGAGTAATGTGCATCAAATGCTTACCAAAACTGATGGAAATTATACTGAAGTTTAAGATAACTGTGAGAGGTACTGGCTGTTATATTTTAAATTGACCACCTTCAGTAAGGTAGAAATGCTCAAAGCAGGGTTCAAACAGGAAAACAACTTTTTGTTGTTGTTTGTATCTATAAAATTGTGTATATAAGCTCAACACAAATTCTTGTATGTATATATATGGGGGGGGGGGGGGGGAGGAGGGGAGAGCTAAAAGTTTTCATTGGACTACAGCCTTACTAGATAGAGTAGCTTCTAGAAATTCTCATAAGGCTAATAGTGCTGAAAAATTTATTAGAATATCTATGAAAGAAATCCTTCTTGCTTGGTTTACAACTTAAAGGATACCAACAGTATCCTGATCAGCGTTGTGCTGTTTGGTGAAAGTCATGGCAACAGACTGTTGGTTTAGTGTTCAATCCCAACTTTAGTAATAACTTAGAAAAATGAGATAATGTGTTTTTTAAAATTCTGGCTTCTGATACAACTAATTAATTCAGTAAAGCTAATTCTGTTTGGTTCTGGTAGCTCAGAGCACAGCAAAGAATTAAGGAAAAAGTAAGCTATATGTTTATCCTTGGGTGAAAATAAGGATATGATAGTCTTTTAGACTAATCTAGGCTGTATCTTGAACTCCAGTAAATAGTATCTATGTCCCCAAAACTTCCAGAGAAATACAGAATTTCTGGTCACATGGACAATTTCTGACTTCGTTATCTGTATCACTGCCTGCAAATGGGGACATAAAGGCAAAGCAGAAAACCTGTGAGCTGATCTTAGACTGAAAGCAAGTCTCTTGTAACTCTGAAGTTAGTTTGGACACTCCTCCTGCTGCTCTGATATGTGAGGAAAAATGGCACCTGAGAAACAAAGATCTCTTCTGTGCATCTCTTTGTAGCTTTGATGTGTGAAAAGCTCAAGTATGGTGAAATCTACCCTGGGCGGGTACTAGGCCACCACTTCTGCTCAAGTTCTGCATTTTTTTGGAAATTATTTGAATTACTAATGAGGAACCATAAATTCTGTGTCTAATTAATCAAAGGCAGATGTTACAGTGCTGCGTTGTTCTGGCCTTGATACCTGGTTAAAAAGTTGAGGAAATATTTTGCATCTAGTGGATTCATTGACTAAGGGGTGGTTGTGGGTGTCCATGTTTCAATGATGCATGGAGTTGTTTCTGTCAGAGAAAATATAGTTAGCAGTTAACCAGAAAAAAAGATGAAAATAAACACAGTTAATTTGGCTCCTTTGAGATGTTTTCTGCTGTTAATTCCTCCCCTCCCAGGCTTATACGACAGCTACTCTTTAAGAAAAATCCAGCAGAAATGGTTCTGAGAGGTCTTTAGCTCTAGGCAATGGTAAAAGACATGAATAGATTCTAAACTGTAAGCAAAACCCATTATTTTCTAAGCAGCTCTAATGAAGGATCATTTGTGTTCCAGCAATCTTGTTGGCTGTGATAGCTGTAACATTCATCTGTTGCGTTCTACTGTGACAGCTAAGAGCTGGATCTGACATTGTTTCTTTTTTTTTTTTCACCTATGGCAATAATAAATGTAATAGTTCAATCATAATATTTTTCTACTGAGGCTATCTCCAACCTTCTGCTCTCATTTACTTTATGAAAAATAATCAGCGACAACAAGTATGTTTTTAGCTGAGTCTGGTTTTACACAGTTCATTATTTGAAGGTCCAGCTGCCTGTGAACCAACTCCAGATCCACAAAAAAAGTTGCAGAGCAGAATACTGATAGCTGGTATTCTGATTTCTCCTTGAGGAAGTTGTGCTAGGACTGCTGCATGTGGGTGCTGAAGCCTTTGTGGGATTTTATTTTGTTTGTCGCTACATATAAGAGGGATTTCAGACAGTTGCAGCAGTACTAATGAGCCTATTGTCTGTCCTTGGAGTAGTGGGTGAATTTTATCCTTTTCTTTGGGTGTTCTTGTTGTAACATGAAAAATTGTACATGTAGATGCACTGTCAGACCACAGTTTGGTGTATCTGCTCTGCTTGGTTTGAACATTTGAAATCTTTCCGACAAAGCCCAAGAGGGTGTAGCACAGTGCATACTCCTTTTGGCAGCCTGTGGAGCTGGCAACACAGAAAGACAAATAGAGGTTTTCATATTTTATCTTAGTAATTACATGCCTCAGAGGCCACAGGACCATATTTAATGGTTTTAAGTACACTGTGGATATAAGAAAGAAGATGTGGTATTGGAAGAATTCCTAAATTGAAAAGGCTTTAGTCCACCTTTTAGCCTATGTATCTTTTATCTTGCATTACCATGCACTTCAAGAAGAAATAGCTTGTCCAAACTGATGTTTTTCAGCTTCTCACAAGATCGTTCCTGCGGTTCTGAGATAGTCCTTCTGTGCACATACAGAAATTGAATTTGACTATTGTGGCAAAATTAGCAAAATGTGAAACTAGCCTCACAATGTGTATAATGGTAACCCACATACATTCAGCTGCCACTGTGAATGAATGTTCCCTGGTTCTCCAGGCCATCAAATATATCAGGCGACAGATGTTTTCTATTCTTGATAATCTGTTAGAAGTAAGGGCTTGGGCCACTTTTTTTAATGGAGATGGAAGATGATATGTGCAGTCTTATACACGGGAGAGGATCGCCTTAAGTAGGTCGCTAAAGTGACTTCAAATGTTTTAGTTAAATTAATGCAACAACATCTTTCTGTAGAGAAGTTTCTGTTTACAAGGTCTTTTGCAGTTTTGCTTAGCAGGTTTCAGCTCTGCTGTTTAAAGAGCAGTCATGCAGAAGGAATTTTAACTATACAGGTTTCTTCAGTTATTTTCATGTGCAGAGCAGATTTGACACTTTTTGTTACCAGAGAGCATTTATTGCCTTATGAAAGAAACAGTCAGCCCATTTTAGCTGGAAATGGAGATAGGTAGCTGGCAATTTATATATTAAAAACTGCAGTCTGCACCTGAGAAAAATGCATAAGAATGTGATAGCGTGTCTTGTGCTGGTACTAATCTTTTAGCTCGGTCTCTCAGAATCAAAATCTGGGAGGCATAAGGTACTGTTGAAAAGAGATATGATTACAAACTGAGATTCTGAGCTAAGTGATTTATTAGCAGTTTGAGATACTCTTCTTACTTTAAAATCTGGATGAGAGGTTTTTTGTAATGAAATCTGAACCTAGAAGATGTTTGTGTCTTTTGTGTTTCATTAAGCATTATAGTCTGTGCTAGTTTTGAAAAACATCTCAAACACTTTTCCAGTTAGGGTGAATTTCATTACAGCCCCTTCTTGATGATTTACTAATGGGGAATATATTATTTCATTGAAGATCAGCATACAGGTTGTGTAGATTCACAACCTGGGATTTTGTCTTGAGCTGCTAATAGGAAATCATTTACATACTAAAGATGGTCACAGTTTCACTCTGCTGTCAGTCATGTATGGAAAGTGTCAGAGTTATAATGTGAGCTTTGTTATCTTTTCAACAACTGTGTTACCCTTTAAGGAAAATCTGAAAACTTAAAATCTATGTAAATGAATTTGCTTGAGGATCAGGTTGCTTTGCCATACAGGACATTTATGAAGATAAGAACTTTGTTTTGAAGGACCTAATGTGATGATGAAATAGGCTATACTGAAAGAAGGCTGTAGTGATTTAGGAGTCAGACTCTTCTCCCAGGTAACTTGTGATAGGACCATAGCAAATGGCTTCAAGTTATGCCAGGGGAAGTTTAGACTGGATACTAGGAAAAAAAAAAATCACTACTGAAAGAGTGGTCAAGCATTGGAACAGGCTTTCCAGGAAAGTGGAGTCACCATCCCTGGACTCCAAAAAATGTGTAGAGATGGTATTTCAGGACATGATTCAGTAGGGCAAGGTTGTGTTGGGCTGATGATTGGACTTGATCTTAGAGGTCTTTTCCAACCTTAATGATTCCATTTCTATTTTCTTGAATGCTGGAAGTGGCCACCAAATATTAGTAACACTAAAAATACAAGATTTGCCAAATCACGGTAGCTGGAGTTTGGCAGTTTCCCACACTTCTCTGCCCTCCTTCACAATGATAATTACAACTCCCTGCTCTTTTGTTGTTCTCCTAGATCCTGTTCACTTCCTCTCATTTCATTAATGGGCTGATGTATTTTTTGGTTATTGAGCTGCTGGCCTATGACTACATTCCTTTTTTTTTTTAGTCTACTCCTAACCATTGCCATGGATACAAACTTGGTTGAATTAAATACTGACAACATGTTCACAAAGAATAATGATTCAGTAATGTACATGACAAAGTATATTCGAAGTCAAAGTGATTGTTCTAATAGATTTTATTGAGTACTAAGCAGGGCATTAGAGGGTTCTTGGAGGGACACCTTTGCTAGTACATCAGAGCCATCATGTTGCCACATCCAAGCTTCCCTTGCAAACTGCTACACTCAGCATTTTTCTTCTGACCTTGTCAAACCATGTTTTGTTCTTCGTTTAGCATCAAACACATGTATGCAGACTGCTACTTAGCACTTTCAAAAAGCGTTCTGCTTGCCACAGTGCATTAGAGCTATTAATTAATATATCTAATGAAACAGTATTTGTGGGGTGAACAAAAATGCTGAGCATACCGACCCCATAATTACTTTCCAAAAATAGTGTTTAATGTTATGTCCAGTTCAGCAACAATAAAACTACCCTATCAGGTACATTCATCACAGTATTTTGACTCAATTAGCTCAAGGTGGCATGGCTCAGTAGCTCAGATGATAAGAAATGCCGTTGTGGTGCTACCATTTCTAGAAGGCAGCATGGGATTTATCTGCTGAGGTGTGGATAGGACACTGAAAAGGTGTCACATACACCCTACTGAGAGCTGAGACAGCTCAGAGGACTTATGAATGAGTGGTGGGAATCCATGTTGCTTCTCACCTTGTGAGTTCTCAAAACCCTCAAATTAACAGTGAGAAGATGGTGGAATTATAGGTGCTTTATTGCAAAACAGTGTGGGATACAGTAAGCCACAGATGTGCAAACTGTTGTCTCAGACCTGTGCATTTTAGTCCTTCATGTTATGACCTTTGTAGCTGAAGCTCCTCTCTATCCCCAGAAAATTCCTATTTTCACCCATAAAACTTGATAAGAAACACTGGCAACAGCCAAGGGAATGCAGGCTGCCAGCACTGTGCTGAGAAGCATGTTTCTTTTGGTGTGTCCAGAGTTGCACCAGTAGGCTTGTGCTCTTGAGTGGTGGCACATCCTCTGCCTTCCAAGGAGTTTATGAGATTCAATCTTAGAGGAGCATAACCTACAGTTAAATGACAAATACCTGAGATGTGTTTGCCACGTTCAAATTATAGGGCAAATGGAGGTCTTCACGATGTGATGAAACTAGTGAGGACTGCCAATATGGCCTTGTTCACGCTTGACAACATAGCTTGGAATTACATTGAAGATCCAATGTTCAGAGCTGACCATGTCAAGATTAGGAGTTGGCTACACTGATATTCAGAATAGCTTTGTCCCTAACTGCAATTGCTCCAAGTGCTGTGTCCTGGCTGTCACCTTGTGTGAACTACATGATTATGAGTTGGAACCTGATATTGCTCACTGATGGTATTTATTCTTTTAAGCCTCTCTAGCATCAAACCCTTGAAGAATGTGGATAAAATACAAAACCGGAAAGCTATTACCTGTTTGCTGTCAGCTTTAGATATTTACTAAAAATGCTGTTACAGTGCTGGTCTATCTGTTTGCATCTGTGGTAAGTCAGGGTGTAACATCAAATTTCATTTAACTTTTCCTTTTCTTCTTACCTGTACAGACAGGATCCTGTGGTACAGCAGAGTAAGAGTCTTTTTGTGGGGATCACTAGGCAGCATCTCAGATTCTCTAAGGATGTCACTGTAAAACATCATCAAATGTCAACCCTGTTTAGGAATTCTTTCGTAAGATTGGGAAGTACTTGAAGTATAGTCACCAGTTCTCTTAAGAACAAATCCCAAGTTCACTATTTTTTCAGTGTGAATATTTAAGACATGCTATTTTGTTTCACATCCAGAAAATTCTTTCCTTACTGATAAAGGCAATCATCTGAAAATGAAGTAGGAAAGATGAGTAGAAAAGAGAAAGTAGGCAGTCAGGGAGTGGGATGTATCACAAACTGCCAGTGCACTGTGATTACTTATCCAGAACCAATCTCTAAGCACTGTGCTACTGTGGTAGTTCAGGTTGTTAACATGCAGCCCTGCAGCGCTGCTCAAGCTTAAACTAAGGGCTAGTTCAAGGAAATTCAGCATGTAAATTCTTTGAGTGTGATTTATTCACATGTGTATTTGCTCTATGTTATATAGCAATTTGGACTGTTGTGATAATCTCTTAAAGGGAAAAGGCAGCTTTTAATCTTAGTAGTGTTGTTTTTTTTAAAGGCATCTGGTCTATTTCTTTTGAGTAATGTTTGGGAGCTGAGCACTGCAATGAGTCTTTATTTCCCGGGAGGCACTGAGAAGCCTGGTTAAGACTATGCAGCTATTAATCTTTCAGTCTACATGGAACTGATCAGTTGATTGTCTGACTATGTAAACATTTGCATTTTGAGATTGAGTGCTCTTTATCAGTAACAAATCATGTACTATCATCAAGTGGAGATGTATCTGTGTTGTCACCCAAGCAGACCTCCCACTACTTTGGCTTTTGTAATTTCTTTGTCAGATATTTGTGTAGTAGAAGACGTAATAATGAGACTCGACTTTGAAAAGAAGGAATTTCCCTATTTGTGCAGATCTCTGGAGACTTGGCATACTCTTTATTAGACGTGGAGTTTAAAACATCTGTGTTTAAACTGATCAATTGACATTACTCCTGGGGGAATAAAGCTATTTTCTTATTCCTGATTTTAACCTTTCATAAGCCAGTTGAACATACTGCTTAAAAATGGAACATGTGAGGCTTTCTCAACCCTTCTGTTCCAGATAACCCAATTAAAATGAAATGTGAGGAGTGATTGCTCCAGATGATGTGCTGATCCAAAATTAAACAGATAAAAATGTTTAATAGCTTCATTATAGCAGAGTCCCATATGCTTTTTGCAGCCAATAAGGGATGTTTTAAATAACAAAATTCAGGAAATAATTAACTTGGTAAATGTTTTGAGCCACCCATTGTGGGACTTCTCATGTCCCAATAAGATTGTTGTGTGATACCTGCCAGGGCAAATCTTTGCAGATCAGTGTAAAGCCCAGATGAAACAAATGATCCAACCTCCAAAATCACAGCTATTGCCTTCCTCAAACAGGGGGATCATGTGTAAATCCTTTGTTCTCTGACCATAGGAGGAGTTGCTTTATTCATAGATTGTAGCTTTCATGTTCCCCCAAGACTTTTCTGTCTCTAGGTTTATTTTGGGCTTGTGATATGGATGCTTATCCAGGGCATGGTGCTTCACTTTCTTCTTTTGCTGGCCTATTTCTGTGCTCTGCTTAGCTGCTGCTGCCGTTCTGCGATGGGAGCAGAATGCATGATAAGACTAGGAGGGTTGCATGAAGTGTCTTAGATTACTTCTGCAATAACAAGCCAAATCTCCATCAGTTTAAGTGACTCCTTTGTGTCATTTATGTCATAAAGGGAGACAAGACTCTCTTACCTTGAAACAGTGAGCCAACAAGGATAGGTTTACTGCCATGTGAAGGACTAATCAGTTAATATATAACTGTCTATAATAAATCTGTCTTCTCTGAACACTTCAGAGAGACTTTGTGTATGGAGAGGTTTCTCTTTTTAAAAGTAAATTTATTTGTTTATACTTCAGACTGCTTAAATTACAAAGCAAATGGAGACTTAGGTTATCATATGTCTGGCATTTTCTATTTGTGGTACTGACCCACTTTTGTGGCTACTCATGTCATTATTCCACCCACTTCCAACTCGCTGATGCTTATCACTAATTAATAAATATGGGTTTTAAAAGGGAGCAGAACATTTTGATTTTTTGCTATTTTCTCCACAGTCCCTTCCATTCAGCTAGTGAAATAATGTTGACATTTTGAATTTAAACTCTGCTGGTACAGAAAAAAAGGGGTTGTAATGGCATGTAAGGTAGCCATGAAAAGATGTAAGTAACCTCTGTGTCAATTATTCCTGAATTTGGTCAAAAAATATGGTATGTTTATTGCAGATTTTGTGTGTGGCTGTTCTAGTGCAATATATTGCTTGCTATTTGTCTTCCTTTCAAAACAATGTTTTTACTTACAGTATAAACTAAATCCTTAACAACCCTGAGCTCAATCTAGTGGCAGCAGTTCAACTCATTTGGACTTGTACTTAACTACAGCTATTAATTTCAAGTAGGTCAAGCCTGCATTTAGTATCACAGTGTATCTCTCCAGATGTTTGCCAGAATGTCTTTATGAGACTACAGCCTAGGGCAGGAGAGGCTACAACTGCACCTCAAGCTGGAGAGACTTCTCTGGGTAACTCATGCCTGTGTTTTATGAATTGTCAAACTCTTCTGAAATACACCTGAAGCAGAGCCCAACAGTAACTTCAGGTAGTGCTTTTTAAAGATGGTCAACTGTGAAACACTTGCAGTTCTTAAGGTGTCTACTTATTACTTGTTGATGCTTGATCTTAATGACTGTAAGCAGCTCCACTGTTTCATTATGAAATAAAAGATGCGCAAGGCTTTCCAGATTGCCTCTATCAGGCAGCAGTTTTTAAGGATGGGTAGGCACCAATAAGAGATTTTACAAGACCTTAACGTCTGATAAGTAGACTTACCAACTTTGTTAATTGTAAAGATGAAGCAACGCTTACAAATTCACCAATAACTTCACTCCTTGAAGTTAGAGATGAATAGTAGGCTGTGAAAAGGAAGACCCTTTTCTTGTAGAGGTCTTTTAATAGCTACTCAGAGATGTGGCATCTTCCTGAGCCTTGCTTCAGCAACAATGACAATTTATGCAAAGTTAAACTTCACATAGTTTTCCACTTTATGTGGTCTCTAGAAAAGCCAAAGATAGTTGTTACTGTGTGTTAAGTAGCCGTTCAGTGAATTTGTATGGCGTCTCAAAATAGCTGCTGCTTTTTCTCTTTGCCCAATAGTATTAAAACCTTTCTGTCCCTGAAGTGCAAAGTCCAAAGGTCAATGCAATGAGATAAAAAGGGAAGATCTTAGGAATGCTTGTTGTCCTTTGCCCGAATTCACTTCTAGGTGGCAGTTGTCCCATTGCTGAGTTACACTTGCTATTTCAGGAACAAAATATCAGAGCATTTACATTGAACTGCAGAGACAATGGGGGTTGGACTCGATGATCTCTTTGGGTCCCTTCCAACCCCTGACATCCTGTGATCCTGTGACTTGCAGAGGGACTCCATTTGTGACAGGAAAAAGGCTACAGAAACGAGAATAGAAATTGCTGTGGAAATTGTGATTGTTATCAAGGCAATCGAGTCATAACAAATGTTTGGGAGCAGAGCTGTTGATTTCTTCAGATTTTCTGCAGTGTTTCTTACTTATTAGAACACTTTGTTGGTTGTAGGGTGTAGCACTAAGCCTTCAAAACTGTCTGGAGATAAATAACCATCCCAGCCCACTGTGCACTTGGCCTCACTAGTATAAAGATGACTTTTGCCTAAAAAGCTGATCATCCACAATGCTAAACCTTCACAAACATGACTTTGCTTATGATAATAGCTGTTTATTACAACTGATCTAGGGAAGGAAATCAGAAAATGCTGTGACACAACAAAGCCAACCAGCAGGTGATGAATTTGTGCCTGCGTCTTTCAGAGACTTAATTTTCTCTCTCAGGAAAATGTGAAAATATCTCATACTTAAGCACAAGATTCTTTATCATGAATTTGCTTTCTTTATTGTAGTTTCCCTAGCTACTGGTTAAAATACATGTTCTGAAAAGGCTTCCAGACAAAATACACTTTTCTGTTGTTTGCTCATACAATGAATCACAATTTTAAATGTATACTTTACCGTAATTTCTGCTCCTGAAAGCAGTGTGACAAATGACAGTTCATATATTTTCCTCATCAAAAAGAGCATAACTCACTGGATCAAAAAAAGCCCTGTATCAGATCATAAATACCAGGAAGCAGAGAAGATTACAGAATAATTAAATTTGTTTTTTTCTGTTTTTAAAAAATATTCCTGCTTTCTGTCTCCCAACTGTTACATGCTGTTGGCTTTTTGTTTATGGCACTCACTAGCTCTAAATTCACATACCATGGCACAGTTTTTTGGATGAGGCATGGTTAGCCTGTTGCTAGCAATAGCTCTGTGGTATGAACTGAAAGCTGCTGCCCAGGATAGAGCTGCCTGGCGAACTGAAGGCATGAATTTTGGAGGCTTTGCTGGTTTCCTTAAGTGTTGTCCATTGAAACCAAACTTTAACTTGTGTTATTCAAGTTGTTCCTCAGTAAGTCTACATGCATGCCTTCAAACTGATCTTATAAGGGATGCTTTGCACTGACTTCCTTATTTATGGTTTTATCCTTAGGCACTGAAAGTACAGTATTAGCAAAAGTGAGAGCTGCGCTCACCGGTCACATTATACTTTGACACTGATTTTAAGTGTTGGGCAAAACAGCTGAGCTTAACACTATTGCATCCTACTCCTCACAAATACTGACAGGCTGTAATCAGGAGAGAAGCTAAGCTAATGCTGTTTGATGTCTGTGTATATACTTCCCACCGGTGAGACAAACCACTCTAGATTAGGAGAAAGCTGAAAAACAGGTGCTAGGTTTGCATTATGGTCAGACAAGTTATACCAGGGCAGAATTTCTTAGGGCTTTTTCTTATCATAAGTAGCTGCTGGACATGAGAATTTAATCTGAAGTGCTGTTTTCTGTTGTCAGCAGTCTGCTTCTGTTTTCTAAAGTTTAATGCACAATTTGGACTCACCTTCTCATTGTATTACACCGATGGTACTCTTACCTGCAAAGGAAGAACACTTACTTCACTTGCATCCTTATGCCTAGTTTTGTGCAGTTCTATTCTGTGACCCCATGTCTGGAGCGGGGGAGAAACCAAAACAACCACAATTAAGCACAATATTTTCTAAAAATCCTTGCAGGTCTGGAAGATTCCAAATTTTGCTGCAAAGCTTTTTGCACTCAAACTATTCTGAGTAATTGATGGGTGAGGCAAACTTACTGAGAAATGTGTCTACTACCACAGTGACCATGTGTGAGGAAATAAGAGGACCTCCTAGGTAAACTTATAGTCTTTTATGTTTCTTATGCTGAAGCCTGCTCAATGATTCTTACTGCTCACATGTGAATATTAGATTTGGCCTGCTTTGCAGTCAAAGTCAAAAGCTATAACCTTCATGTGGGAGAGCTATTACTCTGTGTCTTGCACTCTGGCCTCTTATCAGTTGATTCAATCTGCAACCTGTTAGTTTTGATGGATGGAACTCTTGCGGCTGAAGGCTGACCTTGGAATAAGTGCATTAAGGCCAAAGATTGTGATGTAAGGTGTGTGCCTTTGCTACACTTATCAAATTTGTGCAACTTTACATGGCTGGCTCTCTGATCTTCACTTCAGCCCAACTTGGTTGTGCTAACACTACAGATGATAGTGAAACTCTCTGGAAAATTGAGATAACAAATAACCTTTCTGACCTAAAAGGCTCTTGGCTTTTTTAATCATCTAAGTCTAGTGCAGAAGCAATTTTATATGAAGATGGTCATCTCCATAGCTCTCACGTTCCAAAGAAAGGGAAGGAAAGAGAAGAGAAACCTGAAGAACAATTGAGAAACCAAAAGAGAAATACAAGTAGGTTGTAATACAGCATCTCAAGTGCACAATGATGAACACATAATGGAAAGGGCATGTTCTTTGCTGCACAATTAATTATGTTGCCTTCTTGACAGCAGTGAATTCCTCTGCCCACTATGTCAAGAAATGCCCCATTCAAGGAAATAATTAAATAAGATCTCTTAATGGTGGAGATTTAGTGTCTGGATTGTATCTCATAATATTTCTGACAGTACTCAGCAATCAATTCAGTGGGTTTGTGTCTCAAGGGGCTATTCTCTGTTAATAAACTTAGGTTGCATTCCAGCTGCTACAGGACTAAGGTATATTCTATACAGATAAGAAATGGCTTTTTCATTTTTAATGTGTGACTTGTGTGTATCTTTGCTTCAGAATCAATTATTTGCCAAGTGGGAAATATTTCACTACCAGCAGGGGTTGCAACTGATTTGGCTTCGTGTTCTGTGGTTGGTAGCTGTGTTACTTTCTGCCTGATAAGAAGAGGAGGGAGTTAACTTTTTTTACTTGAGGACTGGGGTCTTTTTTTAAGCTGGTATAAGAGTACTTTGCCACATCTGGGAAAATGCAGAATTTTGGGTGGGTTGCAATAAAGTCCTTCTGTTGAGCTGCATGGGCTAATACTCCTATTTATTTAATTTATAAAATACTTTAGGAAAAGTAAGAAGGAAGCATTAGGAGTTGCTTAGGAATGGTTTCCTTTATTTTTTCCAGTTGCAACTCTGGAGACACTGTATTAGAGAAAGAACTGCTGCTTGCTTGGGTGCATGCTTTCATGTAAGCCCTCCTACAGAGGGATGGGGGGACATATCTGAGTGAAGGGACCATAAACTCAGTTATGCTGGCTGGCTGGAAGTGGCTTTCTGTTAAAAAAGAAAAATAGGGGTAACGTAATAGGAAAATATGTAACTCTTAGTCAATGTTTTGGTAAATCTCCAAGAGGAAGTACTTGAGTAGCTTATTGTATAAAATTGGCTAAGAAATTTTCCTGTCTAGCCCTTATTCAATACCTAAGGGTAGAAGTTTGTGTGTTCCTTACAGTGTTATTTGATGTGTAAGACTCGTGTTACAAGTGAAGATGGTAAGGGGCAGGTCCTTTCTTGCAACCCGTGTTACTTTTTTCTATTGTAACGTTGTGTTTTGTGGCTTTTGCAATACTCCTCTGAAGTCTCTAAGCACCAGAGATACTTTGTCCCAGCTGACAACCTGAGCAGGAGTCCACTCCTGAAAAGCACTGTTAATTGGTTTGTAGACTGAAGGTTATGCAATCCCTACTGAAGACAAGATCACTGAAGTCTGAAAAGTTCTTGTGGATGATTTTAGAATCGGAAGGAGTGTTGCTGGAATTAATGCTCAGTTTAATGAGTGTTAGGTTGAAGCAGAGAAAAACTGCAGCTTGTTATGTGAACAGGAAGAAATTATATTCTTCTGAAGTCAAAGCAACTTCAAGAGCATTTTGAGAAAATCTGTAAACAAAAATACTGACTTGCAAGGAACGCAATTTTGGCAGAAGCACAAGTCTTCAATATGGCTAAGCTGTCTGTTAAAAACACCATTTAATGTGATTTATGGCAATGTTAAATCTTATGTGAATGCTACTTATAGAATTACAGGAATGAGGCCTTTCTTTTGTTTCCATGGTGTATGATCTAACTAAAGGGGACAATCTTGAGTAAGGAGGCAAAGGCAGGGAGTTACAGTGGCAAAGCATTACTGATTAACTCTATTAGTAAGCCTCACCCATGCATTTAGGTCCTTAGTCATTCGTGTTTCATATTGGTTTTATTTGCACACAGAAACCCCAAGATACTTTGTAACAGCTGTTTGTTTTGCAGTAGTTTTATGGATTTCACTGTTTAACTGCTGATTTCTTTTGTGTAAACAACTTGTAAAATATGAAAGAGGTAATTTTTCTTTTTTTGATCTTTCAGCTGTAAACTCCAAATCGCAGTCTATGTTGTTGTAAAGAGTTATTTATGGTTGTAAAGAGTGACTGGCAAAGCTACAGTCTCTAGAATTTTGAAAATGTACAAAGTAACTAAGGGAAGGGTACAATCAAACCAGCAATAAACTCCAAGGGGTGTTAATGGATACGAATGTACCTACAATGCAAGTTGAGTGTGGTCCCATCTTTGTAATAACCTTTCAGTATTTTTTTTCCAATGAACATGAAGACTACAAAATGCTGCTTTCTGTGTCTCTAACCTCTGTTGTTGAGATAACAAAATACTTTACGAACTTGAGACTTGCCTTAGATCTTGAGTCACCTGCCACTGACAAGTAGCTACTCCTGTAGTGAAAAGCAGGCTGGTGTGCAGAGGAATATACAGAAGAAAACAAGACTGGTCAGCAAAAACAACGAAGTGTCAGAATGAATCAAAACTTCTAGGTTTTGACTTAGGAAGGCCAAGATAAACGCTGGAATATGGCCAGAAAATGAGCTGTCTTATTTATCCTTAACCAAAAGTGACTAGAATAGCTTCACGTGTTTTGTTTGAGAAACACATTTTGTGTGGCCAGCAAGGGCAAAGTGAGACATCAATTTCTGCTGTCCCAGAGGAGTGCTGGCTCAGTTTTTCCTGGGCATCTACTAATGGCAGATTCATGTCCAAATACTGTTAAAGACTGATACATCTTATTTAGAGATTTGGCAAGAAAAACATCTGTAGGCCACTTCTGTATTGACTATCATGGAAATTATTTACCGCAGATGAGACACAATTAGCTGGTTGTATATTAGCAGGGGTTTTTGTATCATTGCTTAGTCCATCAGAAGTTTGGTAAAAGGTTTCCTTGCATAAAACTTTGTAATTTATATTTCTAATATCAAGAGTACCATCTTCATATCTAGGCCTTAGCCTGGGTCTGTCCCTAGTATGTGGGTTTGGGTTTCTTTTAATTTGAAAGCCATTTGGTATGACAAGTTAAGTGAAAGACCCTTGTATCTCAATGTCAACGTTTCTTGTCCTAAATTAATGCAGTTATCCTCATCTTCTTAACCCAGACTTTGTAGTAAATTATATGTGAGTTTTTTTTAAGTGTGGCTGCTTTTCAGGATGTCAGCTAAAGGATTTCAATGTGAAAGGCAAGAACTGTTTTATGCATTAGTATGTGTATCTCTTTCCAGAACTATTAAGGTACTGCTCAGCATCCTGGCTACTTTTTATACTCTCTTGACTCCACTAACACCGAAAAACTTCATCAAGAAAAGAGAACTACAAAGGGTTTAAAGTTTTGCATTAGGAAACACATTTCATTTATCAAAAAACAACAGTTCAGAGATCTGCACAAACCTGCCATATTTAAACAGGATAATTGCTTCCCCCCCCCTTCAACCCTTCAAACCTTCATTTCCCCCCAGAGACTTCTATTTCTATATGACTAAGCTTTGAAAATGATCCTCCCAATATTGTAAGCACACCCAAACTTGCAAACAGGAAAAGTATTTGAACTCAAGAGGCAGTTTTTGGGTTCATGAGTCTATCTACTGGCACACAGCAGCCAAACAGTGGCATCATTATAACTGGTGATAGATAAGACACAGAGAAAGTATTTTTGGGAGCCCTGACAAGTTCTTTCTAAAAAGAAACAAAATAATAAATTGAAACGACCAACAATTTTCATGTTGGGGAGCCTGACATGTAGCAATATTTTCCACTGAGTTTATAGCCTCTGCATTATTATTGTGTCTTGTGTTGCTTGAAGTTTTCTATTGAACATTGATGCCTGAAAACTTAGAGCTCAATATAATTTGTGTGGGGGATGGGAGAGGTGTTTGGATTTTCTGTTTCTTTGTTTTAGTTTTATTTCCTTGGTTTGTGTGTGTTTGTTTTCCTTTCATCCCCAAGAGTAAACCAGGGCTTGGAACACTTTCTAATTTTGCCTTCATTATAAGATCCTGGAAATGTCTTACTTTTTGCCAGTGCTTTGCTGAAGAACTTCTCAGCCATTCCGCAGCAAATAGTGCTACCAGCATGGAAACACTGTTTAAAGCATTGGATTTTAGAAACATTTTTCTCAGCTCATGAACAATAAGACTTCAGCTATCCAGAAAAATACTTACACTCTTCTTTCTCAGTGTATATTTTTGTGTAAGTAGAATTTTTATTGAGTAGTATTTTAGTGGTTAGTTCCTCAAAGCCATAAAAAGCTCTTCTGAAACTTGTTGAATTTCACTTCTGTGAAACATAAAGCCCCTGAAAGCCCCATTTGATTATTTCCATTAGATAACAATCTTAACTTGGTTAAGTATGTAGCCTATGTGGTTAATAACTAATGTTTTAGAGCATGAATAAATTTGACTGATTACTGCAAGAACAAGCTTGCCTAAATTAATACGTTGCAGCCAGCTTTTGCAGAAGATGTGTGCCACATTGCCCTTCACACTTGCTTCTTTTTTTAATTGCCATCACAATACCCTGTAAGATGAAGAAGATTTTGTAAATAACATTTAAGGCTTAAAGTCTGCAGTTCAGTATATCAGAGAATATTAAGTGCAAGGATAAAACTGAACATAATGAAGTGGTAGATATGAATAGATAGATGGCATTAGGCAGCTTTGTAACTAACCTTGTTTCTGTGACAGAACAGAGTACCAGGATTTCTTTTCTTTGTGGTGGATTTGAATGTGATCCCATGTGCTGTACTACAAGTGAGTAACAACATCTGAAGTCAGACTGAACACAGTGCACAGCAAGTACATGCCTACTGGCATGGCGGTCCTGCTTCCTCAGAGGAATGGATAATCCAGGATCTGGAATATCTCCAGTACAAACCAACAGGTCAGACTGCTATCCTCTGATACCTGTGTGTCCTCACTTTGTCAGCTGAAGAGGGAAGGGAAATTAATTCTGCTGTTTGGGCAAAGCATGCTTACCATCCCTGGCTTTAATCGTGATTACTGTCAAATGTCTGACAGCAGCATCCCAAGTGCTGATTCATAGATGGCACTTGGAGGTGAATAACAGAGAAGGGTGGACCTTCCTAGGTATACCCAGACCTTTAGACTTTCTGTGCAGTGCTCTTCCCTGGCTGACTTGCAGCCATTAAGATGAGCCTGAAAGGTCATCCTCGAGGATTCGGATTACTAAACTCTGCCAAAGTAGCACTGGAGATGCATGTTGCTAGGAGTCTATTTTAGAAATCTATAATCCTGAGATACAGGATTACCACCCCTTTGTTTTCAAGAGCAAGTCACAGGGTGTTAGAGGTTGGAAGGGACCTCTGGAGATCGAGTTCAACCTGTCTGCCACAGCAGGACCACGTAATCTATTGCAGATCACACAGGAATACATCCAGACAGGTCTTAAAAGTCTTCAGAGAAGGAGACTTCACAACCTCTCTGGGAAGCCTGTTCCAGTGCTCTGTGACACGGTAAAGAAGTTCTTCCTCATGTTGAGGTGAAACTTCCCATGCTGTAGTTTACGTCCATTGCTCCTTGTCCTATCACAGGGAACAAGTAGGAAGAGGCTGTCCCCTGCTTCTTGACACCCAGCCCTCATGTAAATGTATACATTTATCAGATCTCCTCTCAGTCACAAATCATGATAATTATCACCTAGAACGCAGGGACAACCTGAGCAACAGGTGTGTGGAGGAGCACTCATATCAGCATGGTCAAGGATGAGCAACAGACTGTGCTCATTTTCCTCCTCTTATGACAGGGACACATTCTTGGCAAGAATTCCAGCTTCAAAATATGGCTTAACTTCTGCTGCATTTCTATTTTATGTTGGAGCTATCACAAAGGTTTGTGTCTATGACTTTGTTAGATGTTACCCAGGATTTATTAACCTGAGATCATATGGCAGTTGGTGCATTTATCACTAGCAATCCCAAATCTGTTTTATCTGTTCCTTTAATGAATTTGCTTGTTTTAACTTTCTGAACTTGTGTCAGAGCAAGTCCTTGCATGGATATTTGAAGGAAAATTAAACATTAATTCTGCAAAATAGTTCTAGTAAGAGTCCTGGGCTCTGAGACAGGCAAACATCAGGCTCTTACCCATAATGCAACACTGACGAAAGGCAACAAAGGTACAGGAAGGCAAAACTGCATAACTGATTATAAAATGCCATTATTAACTCAAACTCAGTCTTTGAAACTTTCTTTTTGTCTTTTCTGACTTCTCCATGCAGAATTGAAGTACACAGCATCAGTGCCTTACTCATGTTGTCATACTTAGTATGATTTGGTCGTATACCACTGATGCTACTTGTTGATACAACTTTAAATGCTGCTCTGATCTCCCTAAAAATGTCATCATTCACATGAGGTAACAGGCTTCAAGGTTAAAGTGCAAACCTGAACTTTCTTGAGGTCGATGGGGGCTTAGCCAGACTGTTCAGTAATCCACACCACTCTTCAGAAACAAATTCAGAGGAAAGAGGAATAGGCAAGAAAACCATGCAGTGGGCCAAATGAAGGCATGTACCCTTTCTGCTTGGAAGTTAAATCACTGCTAGCTTACACTGATAACAGTAGGTTATAATTTTAGTTTCTTACCCGTTTGAAGTAATTTGTTGTTCTTATGATCTGTATGGTGCTGACAATGAGCATCCTGCTCATTTTCAGTTAAGCATTTCTTACAGAACTGAGAACTCCAAAATTCTGAGGCATGACCAGGAATAAATTAAAACAATTATCCTATAATTCTGGAAAGATTTTTCTCTCTGGATAATCCACTGTGTGAAACAGATTACCACTGGGTTTTAGTTTTCAACCTTAGAAAAATGTTTGACACTTCCTTAGTTATAAGTCTGGGTATTAATTACTTTCCCAACCTGCTGGGATTTTTTTTTCTTTCTGTTAAAAGGCAAGTCCTTTTACACTTTGCTCACCCTTTTCTAAAGGTGAGTTTTCATACTGGATGATTTATCTGTTTTCTTCTTTTTTTTTTTTTTTTTCTTAAGGTGCTGATTTCATGGTAGCCTTTGATATTTGTTTAACTTTTTGTTAACTGGAAGTGGGTTGGAATAAATACTACTGCTGTGAATGTGTGAGGCTGCAGGGAGGTTCTAAACAGAAACAAACTGCAAAAGATAAGTCCTTGTTTAAAGCCTCCCTCCCTTGTCAGCTCCTAAATTTAATAGTGATGGAATTTGGGAAAGTAGTATGAGTTGCTGTCTGCTATGTATGTGCAAGAGATAAAGTGCATGTGCAATAGTAAAATGCTCTTCAAAATCTGATCTTTGGTCTGTTAACATGCTGAACATGTCTTTTTTTTCCTAACAGCAGTGATTTATAGTCCAACATAACCATGCAGAATCACTTCATTATATTTGAATAATGAAAAGAGTGCCATCAAAATGGCATGTCTCAAGGGAGCTTTCTGAGGCAATACTTTAAACAAATGACTTTTTAGATAAATTTATTATGAAGTGTGATGAAAGCCATTTTTCTTGGCAGTCACATCTTACAAAATCAATTACATTTGTTGTGCTATGTTGAGGGGGGAGTTGGTTTGGTGTATTTTGTTTGGTTGGGGTTTGTGACTTTTTTTGTTGTTGTTTGTTTGGAGTTTTAAAAATTCTATTACATAAATAAAAAGCTAAGTCCACAGAAACAGTGGTTGATTGTTTTGCTGGCATTATAGAAAGGAGATGTGATGTTGTAATGGTCAGCTATAATCCTGTCCTGTTGTGCCTGCTAAATATTTGTGGACCAAACTCACAGCTGGTGGAGAATTTATTAGCTCCTTTAAGAAACAGGGGTGTGTTTTTACAGGTATGTGTGAGCATATTCAGATTCCTAACGCAAAAGTGTGGTTTTATGCAATCTGAAAAAAACAGCATTTGCTTAAGGCTTCTGTCAAAGGAATACTCAACAATTTGCTAAATTGTGTTATCAAAAGTTCACTAAACCACCCAGATATCACCAGTCTTAGGATGTGCATATGATAAACAGCATTTCTATTTCTCTGTCACGTTTAGCATCCTGAATGTTTTGTTCCAATATCTAACAATTGATTATTAAAATGCAAATGGTGTTTTCACAAATCCATACATATCTTTTTATAATTAAAGATGTTCCAAAAGCAAATATTCTACCTTTAATTGTGTATGGAAAGAAGATATCTCAAACTGTTTCTTGGAGACCCACATTTGAAGCAATGATTTTACTTTGCACTTCTATAAAACTCTTTTTAAATGGTTTTATGTCTCGATGTGACTCCTCCTTGACCTCTTTCTGAATAGAGTACTGATGTAAGAGTAGGACATCCTTTAGAAGAGGCTGGGATTTTTAAGAGGTGGAAATATACCTACTTAATCCATCCTTGTGTACTGCCACATTTTAAACAACTAACAATATGTTGTTAATGAGCATACAGAAAAATCACCCATCTTTTCTTTTCTCCTTTTGATAAAACCTGTGAAATGCAGGTATGTGTCGACGTGTTAAGGAAGGTTCTGTGCTCAAATCCAGATACAATTGCCTGAAATGCTTTAGCAAATGTTATGACAGTAAATGCATCTTGATTGCAACTTAGTGGACCTGCATTCTTTTCCTGAAATAACCACTAATTAGCCTTGAGTCAATTCTGATTCTATTTCAAAGAAATGGAAAATACATTTACTGCTTCTTGTGAAGAGCATTGAGATCTGCAAAGAAGTGCTATGTAATGGTTATGTAGTACTCATAAAATGGATAATCTCCAGGGATATGAAAATGGAGGTGCAGAAGATGCTGGGAGAAAGAACTAGTTTCTAGAGCTGTAGCTGACCTCTTAACTTAGCAGTGATAATTTAGAACTCAGAATTTGTTACCCAGAATGTCTAGTTGTGAGCAGGAAGGTGGCAGAGCTGTAACTGGTGTTGCCAGTGAGCCTCTGCCAGTTAAAAGAAGAATAACTACATCTGCTCTTTTAAAACCCTCTTGACCTTCCTCATCTAGACAGATTTCAGCAAGCCCCATGTGTGAATCAAGCCTGCAAACGAATGCTTCAGAATCAGAGAGAAAATAATAGTCGTCATCTTTTCTGGCAAAGTGTTTGCAAGTTGAGCAATTGCAGTTTAAAGCTGACCAAAACTTATTTTAAAGAGCACTACAATTTTTCTTCCTCTTTAAGGAATACATTTTATAGAAATTTTAAATTTGATAACAACTTCTCATGAGAAATTCAGCAGAAGGATACAGTGAGGTCTAACTTATTGAACCTTAAATAGATACTCCGTTTGTCCCTGTGTTTAAAAGTTTTGTATATTGGTACATTAGCTGAAAAGATATTCAGCCATGAGGAATGAGTAAATGTAGTGATTTGATTCGTTCTTCACACCCCCACCCTCCCCAAATTCCAATTTTTCCTTTCATTCAGTAAACACAAAGCTAGTCTCATTTAATTCCTCCTAATGGGCTAATTGATTCAGCCATCAGCAAGTATGTGACCTGAGTTCTGGTTCATTGAATCACTAAATGCTGTACTGAGATGATGCTTTGCTTTCTGTTTCATTAGGTGAATGTGCTCTGGGCAGAGTTGTGAAAGCTTCAGCGAGGATATGTGCCCTTCGCCTCAGGCAGGTATAGCACCAAACTTTGTGCAGGGGGGAATGTGCTGAGGCTGTGCAAACACGTTGTGTCCTGGGTAAGCACGTGTGCTATGTAAGATGAATCTGTCCTTCGCTTCTCTGCGTTGGAACTTCTATTGAACTAATTCATCATTTGATTTTTGGCACCTCAGTAATTACTGCTGGCAAAACCTAGTCATTTTAATGGTTGCAATATACTGTGAGCACATTTAACTTTGATGGAAACTCTGAATGACTTTGCTTTAACCGCTTGCCTGTACTCTGTGGGCATTTTTACAATCAGCCGAGGACTTGTAGCAGAGGCTTTGGTGACAGCTGTTAGCTCCCAGCAGTTCAACTGTCTGTATCAAGCAAGGGTGCCATTTCAAGAGGCTATTCATTCCTCTTGGAGCTGACCTTTATCAGGACAAACACACTTAAAGGGACAGGCACAGTCTTGATTTCTGTTGGGTCTGATTTTTCTCTGAATTCTGATGACCCTTCAAAAACTGCTGCAGTGATATGAAATGCCAAACCAAAATTTTTATCAGCAACTCTTCTCTCATCTCTAAACCTGCTTTTTCTGCCCAAGGCTCTCTCCCTGTTGTTTGCTACCAACAGAAGGCCACTGAGGACAGATGAGACAGCACGAGTGGAAATTCATACCTCTGATATACACTTCATTACCTGTCTGGAGAGTCTTTTGTCGGGAAAAGCAACTGTCAGTACTGATGAGATCTTTGTAGGCACAAGGCAGAACTTGAGGGAATTGGCTTCCTTTAGTGCCTCCAGAAGAACTCACAAGCTTTTGTTTTATTTTTTTTTCTTTTGTGTGTGTGTGAGTGTTTGGAGCTTTTTAGTGCTTTATTACCCGACAACAAAAAATACCTTCTCTATTAGGACAGATTTTTTTTTTCCTGGACTAGTAAAGTGCATAAAGAGATCAGAGCTACTGTCTGTACAGACAACGCATCTGTACAGAAGACATTAAAAAAAATAACTCAGAAGCAATGTTTTTTTAACACAAGTTTGAATGGAATTGACAGAGTTTAAAAGAACAGTTGAAAAACTGATAATGCTGATTAATGCCCCCCAAAATATCAAGAACATACTTCATGGACAAATAATGTGCATAACCTAAATCCTCTTTTTTTTTTTCCTGCTCACACATCTGTTTGTGAACACTAGCCAGATGCATTGTAATAAAATCTTAGATTTCATGGAACCATTCATGATCAGTTTTCAGCAGCTGATGTGACTTCCACTGTGCTCGATGGCTAAGATTGGATGAGGAATTGGTCAAGTGTCTGTTGTGGGTACTCCTATATTTTCAGAGATGTTTGGGATTATCCCAGTTGTAAAATGTTGCTATTTCTGCTAGCAGCACTACTAGAAAAAGCACAAACCATTTAAATGAGTTACGTTTGGCAGAGCCAGCTTTAAGGGGTATTTGCTAAGCTATTTGTTCAGCTCTCTCCTCCTTGCTCCTCAGCAGCTCTCCCACCACAGTCCCATTTGTGACTGATCAAGGGAATTAATATGTACATGGTAACTGGCAGTTCAAGATCAGACATCAAGTGTTTCCATGTCCCCAGGAGAAGAAAGCCAGAAACATTTTCAAACTAGCTTTTGAAATTAGTTCAGAGTGACTGATGCCTGTGAGAGTTAGATTTTAAGGCATCTAACAGCAGTCAGCATCAAGTCATCAATAATGTCTTTGGGAATGTTTGAGGCCATACACATCCTAGAGATTCTCTGGCTTTCTGAATAGCTGGGGTCATAGCTCAATAATATCTGATATGAGGAGAATGCTGATTGAAGGTTGAATGGAATTTGGAGGAAAGAATCCAGGACTTCTAATTGAATGTTAAAGCATCCTGTCCATATTTTTATGGTCTGCAGCAAAAGTTAATGGGAAAGTTTTGTGTACTTTCAGTTTTAAGCATTCACTTTAAGCACTTCAGGAGTTTTTTACTGGTTATTTTGGACAAGAAATAAACACTTTTTTTTCCCCAGTGTTTAGTAATTTATGAATTTTAAGTAGAGGATTTTATCATACCCAGAAGTATATTTCATCTATTGTACGCATCTTAGACTGGTTGCATTTATAGTGTTTTTGTTGTTTGTTTGTTTTAGAGATTCAACTCTGAGTTTTGGAAAAAAATTTCTAGGGAGCTCATTGGAACAAGGCAGGTGACTTGCTCTAAATTCCTCCATTATGTTGCAGCATTGGTAAGTCCTTTTTATAGTGTTTGTCATTTTGTAAATGATGAATTCAGAAACATAACTGCAAAATCTGAACCAGCAGTATATACAGATTAGATTTCTGCAGAATGTTTCCTATGCATTCAGGATGTATTTCAGCTAGAAAATGTCCAGTGTGAGAGGCTGACAACAGATCAACCTTGACAGTTCAGGTCTGGGGTATAAGGGAAGGATTAAGCTACATGTGCTTGCTGCTTGGGTAGCTGATGAAAGTGGTTGATGTTCCAAAGCCACAGGATTATGTCATGTTAATGTTTGATCTTGTAGTTAAAATACTTTCCCAGGCCCCATCCTTGGCTTAAAAATACCAATATTCTTTTGCCACTATTAAAGAACATGAAAAGGTAGTGGGAAGAATTCTGCCTCTTGGGGTTTTAAACTAAGCCACTGTTAAGCAAATTCCATGTACAAACCTTGCTGCTGGAAGAGCAGCAGAGGTTTAGTGCAGGTCATGAAAGTTCAAAAAAGCATGTCTTTTATCAGTGTGAGAGATGGAATGCATAAGAAACCTCAGCAAGCTGAAGTTTCTCTTTAGAATAGGACTGAGCTGAGTTTGCACCATCGCTCATTTGTTTAACCTGGAGTGTGTGTATATGCATGTACTCCCTGCCTGAGATATTCCAGTTCATCAGTGGTCCAACCCAGGGCTCACTGGGACTGCAGTAGAGGATGGGAGTGAATATCACAAGGTTCTTCTGCCTCTGGTTTGCTTTGTGGCTTCAGTCCCAGCATTCTGGATACAGCAGAAAATGCAACCACTATGTAGTTGTGCAAGGCAGAGTAATAACACTTGCACATCTTTTCACGCCAGCAGCAGGGCTCTGATCTATACATTGTCAAGAAGAGCACAGGGCTGCCTCAGGATGTGCTCGTTAGCCATTTCTTTCTGCTGTAAAAAAGATACTTAATGGTGTCCATTCAGCCACTTATGACAGTTATTCTGTACACAAATCCTAGATGGGCCTATTGATTCACTGCCTTGTGGTGATGTACAGAACATTGCCTGTATTAACATTTTTTTCAGGAAACAACACTGAAACTTTGTGAAACAAAACCGAAGAAATTTAAGGTAAGGTTTAGAAATTTATTAATTGAACAAAACCTGTAACTGGTGGTATCCTAATGTCAGACAAACTATGCCGTGCACAGGCTGAGATAATTTGCTGTGTGGCATTCTCATATTGCACAGATGTGACTTTAAATTCCTGGTCTGGTTGTAACTCCATGAGATTGCTGATATGAATTACTAAAAGTATAAGGATTATTAAACATGTACAGCATCTGTATGTGGGAGTGAAAATGAGCTTTAGAAAGGCTGAAAATAGGAATGTCTGAAATTAGAATTAGTCACACTCTTTTTGGTTAGATTTGCAAGTCTCCCACTAAAAGGGCTGTTAAATGCTGGTAACATACCTTTTCATTCTTCATCTTTTATGTCTGTTTTGATGTAATTTTTCTAAGCCTTCATTATTCATTAATCATTATGTTAAGGATTAACTTATTTTTTCATATTGGAATGTTTGAATGATTTAATGCTTGTTTCCTTTTTAGCAGTCAGTCAGTTCAGGTGACTGGCAGCTTTTCAAGTTTGATTTTGACTTCTCAACTCAGCAGTTCAGGTAAGTGATCTGAAGATGACATGTACTCAGTACCTTGAAGAATAGTTTCACTTGTAGTGTCTTCATTGGACAGCCAAACCACCCAGTAACCCTGTAAATGTAGGCTCAAATGCCTTAGGTGATGTTTGCCTTTTTCTTTATTTAAAGCTAGAGGCATTAACACTAAGCAGGTGTTTCAGAAGCTTATTCTAGGAAACTCAAAGAAATGTGTTTTGTTGAATAATTATTTTCTGAAGGTTTTCTCTGTATACCTTTTTAAAAGAATGTGCATGTAAAAATCTGACAAGCCCACTATTCACCACTTCACAGCAGATCCAGTGGAGTGGTGCTCTGTCGAGAGATGCCATGGTAACTGAAATCACTAAGACAGTCAGTGTCAGGCTGTTTAATGCTGACTGCTGTATTTATGTTTTGGTTTACCACAATTTGAATAGCAAATGGAAAGTTTGCTTAGTGGTGTCATTTCCTACCACTTACAACCCAGAAATAATGAGGTGAGACAGAACATACACTATTTCACTGCCTTTGCAGCTGCTTAGACAAAGAGAAGTGGCAGCTGGTCACCAGGATTGTTCTTTAGAACACTTCCTCTCTATTGCCAGATCTTGTAGCATCCCTGCAGCAACCCCATTGTTTGTGCTATCCATTTCATAATACACTGTCATAATGAACTTTAGCACTCAAAGCAAATAGAGGAGCTTGAACTTTGTGACTTATAAGCTGGGGAAAAAAACATGGAGGTATTTTCCATGGGAAACTGTTACTTGTCTCTAAGTAAAGCAGAAGCAGAGAGAGACCTGGGAACACATTCTGTCTTCTCAGAGAGTGGTGAATGTACCACTCTCCCATGCTATGAAGGCTGGTCAATGCACAGACACTGTCCATAATTTTCACAAAAGAAGCAGTTGCTTTCTCTCTACCCCTTCACAAGAAGTTTTTAAGTAAGCAACAAAGTGTCATTGTTAGGATTTTGTTTTGCTTACTTCAACACAATTCATTTGTGTGCACACCGATGTATTGACATGAGTGAAAATGCAAGTCCTCGTGAAGACGTACATTACAAGACACCCATTGGTACCTAACTCGTTTAAGTTTCAGCCACTAGCTGTTGACTTTACATGAGATAGTGCTGTTTTCAAAATGAAATAATCACTCTCAGGTTGGAATGTGAAATGCTTTGTGAATGAGCAAAGCAAACCTGGACCAATCAAAACTTCAGAAGTTGTGAAGTTTCTAACAAGCATGACTTGGTAGGAGTAGCTCAAGTGGGAGCTCAGTGAGGGCAGCCTTCTGTGATTCTCTCCTAGAGCTAGAGTGAAGAAGCACAATGAGGAGAAACATAAATTGGCCTGAAAGAAAATATTAAATCAATAATAAAGGAAAAACTTTAACAGTGTGATTATTTAGATAAAAAGCTGATCTCAAAAGACCCATTGCTTGACACATGAAAAACTGATGGCAGAAAGCAGTAGCAAATAGTTTTCTAGGAGCAATGTTGTATTGACATGAGGATGGATAAGATATTTATGAAGCATTTGATTAGGTTGCATCCAACAGCACTATCAAGTGATTGTGTGGGTTGTTACACCTGGAATTGGATTATCTTGAGCTTGTCTTGTTGGGTTTTTTTTTTGTTGTTGTTGTCTGTTTGGGGTTTTGTTTGTTTTTAAAAGACCAATTCAGCTGAAACAGAGCAGAGTGAATAGGTAGGAAGAATTCATATTCCATAGAAACTACTCTGGGTTAGAATGCTGATGATAAATCTCATCAGTAAAGCTTGTTTTCTGCATGGCGTATATTTTTAACATTGTAGTGCATCACAGAAAACTCATTTGTAGGGTAATTTTGTTCAAATCCACAAAGTGGAGACTTTTGTCACACTGCTGTAAACCTGAAATGCCTCAAGTGAAAGGTATAGTTTGGCTTTGGGAGAAACACGAAGGATTCATTTGATCTATGGAAATATGTAAGCTAGAACGAAAAGTCTGGCACCAATTCAGAAATGCTTCTTCTAATGTCTATTTTTCTTTGAATTTGTTATGTTCTTCATTCTAGTAAATGTGTTGACTAAATTGTGTTTAAATTTATACAGTAAATTCAGGCCAGTATTTGAGTTCCCTACAATTATTCATTTGTAATGCTGTGAATGCTTATTAATGGCTCTCAGCTTTAGAACCAGCATTTCTGCTTCCAAAGCACTGCACATGACTAATTCATTTTTCTGCGTATTCAAAAGCAACAAATTGCCAAGAAGCCAAATCTGCATTGAATTAAACCCATGTTGCTTTGCTTCCATAGAAGAGGTGATACGTGGCTGCTTTAAAAAGCAGTCACATTTCAAGTGAGCATTAATTCATCGCAGAAACTGCAAAGTGGAGGAATCACAAAGAGAAGATGGAGGTAAATGAAATATAAAATTTCTGCCACAGAAACCCTATATTTGCATAGACTGGCTGATGTTAACCCTGCTTTCCAGGCCAAATGAAGAAGACTTTAAGTCTGCAGCAGGATACCTTGTCAAAAGAATCCAAAGTCTAGTTAATCTTGGAGAAATATACCACTGCATCTAGCAACTGGTTTGTGTTCTTGGATTTCTATCCAAATTAAAATGAAGCAGATTTGTTTATCTGATTATATCTGTGGCCTTGAATTTGCTCCTATGCTATACTATATACTTCTGGTTTAATGGGTCAGTTCAACTTTCAGTGCTTTACAGTCTTCACAGCCTTTTGTCAGTTCTCATCTTTCTCTAAAGACTGAAGAACTTCATGATAGTGATCTCACATTAAACTTGCAGATTCTAATAGCAATTATTTTTGGTTGATGCTACCTAAAACTGCCCATGAGATCATACCACCAGTCCACTGCCTTCTGTGCAGTGGAACTGTATGATTACATTTCACTGAACAGAAAGCTGGTAGGAGCTTGCGTGTACTGCTGTAATCTGTAGTTTTCACTGCAATTCTTTATAGCACAGCAAGTGCATTAATTGTTTTACATACTGTTAGAAATAAAAGGCTTCTTTGATACTGTGCAGCTGTTGAAGAAAAAGACATCTAAAAATATATAAAAAGGATCATTTAACTTTTGTAATTTCAGTAACTATGCTGCTGCTGATTTTAGGGAAGTGTCTGATAGGCTACTTTATACAGTGTCACCAACTGCACCAGGAGCTGTCGTCCTGGAGGTAATGAATTAAGCCACAGAGATATCTCTGTATACAACATTTCATGTTTACATAGCTGTGAAAATTAATGTAGAAGCTGTACACAAGTTCATCAATTTCTGTTTGGTTGCTTGTGCACCCACTTATTTCATAGCAACACTGGTATATAAAGTCTCTGGAACACACTGTGTAGTGCTCAAACCAAAATAAGAGATTATTTTCCCCCCCTTCTGAACTAGTCTAGAAGATTGCATATCCCTTCAGCTGGTAAGCAGTAACTGCTGCTTAAATGCTCCATTGCTTTAGGTAATGAAAACAGGTCATTGAACTTCTGTGTAATATTTAAACATACAGAACAAACACACTCTTTGCTTTTGAATCACTGAAGAAGTTTACAGCCTTGGGGCTGTGGCTGCCATCCTTCAAGATGCTTGATGTGTTGAACTGAGTTGCAGGCATGCAAAACCACGCAGATAGTGTTTGGCATCCTGGAGTAACATCACATGAGCCATTTCACTGTGGAGCATTGACTGGTTCCAGCTTTGTAGGAAATCAGAAGTAGATACAGGCCTAGATGAGTTTGTGACACCTGAGAAACTGGAGGTGCTTGTTTGTTGTTTTTGAACTATTGTTGTGACCAGAAGTTCAATTCAAGGAAAACTTGTGCATAGGGTGGCTCTCATTTTGAGTCATATAGCTTCTGATGTTGTTTTCTACATCTGTTTACTTCAGTGGCTAATTCTTAGCTGTTACATAGTTTGCCACTCTAATAATTGCCATGGCACATACTCTGTGTGTTTTGAGTAATTTTGCCAGTAACTTCATAGACTGCCAAAGCAAATAAAAGAGCTTCTGAAGCTCTTCTTTATTCTCAAAGGAAAATTGGCTGGAAAATTAATTTTATTGTGAGAGAGGTGGTAGAGATTTGTTAAGCAGTAGTGATATTGTGACACAACCCTTGTGGAAATAACCAAGATTCACTTTGTCCAGATGTGCTGTGGTTCAGATCAGTAAGTTACTGGTATCTTGAGCTATATTCTATAAACACAGTTTTGAGCAAGACACTTCTGTTGGTGTCATCTTGCACATTGCTCTATGAGCTTTATTGATGGCAGGCTGAGAAGAACAGTGTTGCTCAGATCAAGGTAAAACCTTGCAGACAGTGGTTATCTTGGGAATCCTATCTACTTTTCATCTCTAATCATTGTGAGTGCTTGCTGGAAATTTGTAGTTCAGTACCTAGGCTGTAGATTTATTCTGAGCCTATTTCTAGGTGAATACTAGGCTCCTACACACACAGGTGCAGTTGCCAGGATGTCTGCATATAGGTGGGTCTGTAGTGCAGAACAGCGTTGCTGTCATCCTGTCTCTTGTATAATAAAGCAAATGTTGGGCAAATGCAACTTTCTCCAGGAGTTTGTTCCTCCTTTATGCTGCAAACATTCAATGAATGCTACTCTGCAGCAAGAAGATCATTATTTGACTCTGAGACTAATAAATAATGCATGCTTCATCTGCAGATGGCTTTGAATGTGAATTTGACTTGTTACAAAGAAACTTGTGGCAGATAAAATTATGCCAGTTATTTCTTTTTCTTTCCTCACTACACCTCACCTCTCACTCCCTCCCCCTCTTAGTTGCATGAAAAGACTGACATCTGTCCTAGATACAAAATTCCAATCAGAGTTGGACAAAGCACCAATAATTTTACCTTTGCTAAAAATTGCTACCAGCTCTCAGTCCCAGTGGGACTGGGATGGTGGGTTTGCAATGTTTTTCCAGATATGTTCTATGGTGCTATGGACTTTGCCAACGTGCTATTAGCAACTGCTTCAGAACCTACGTGATTACCAGATTCTCTGAACTTGTGATTGCCAGAGGGCTGCAGTGCTTGATGCTACTGCTTGCTGCTTTTAGCGTGCTGTTGCTATGTAGGGTCATTGCTCTTTAGACGAGTTTGAGATATCCCTGTCCCCTGTGGTACAAGGCTGCAGAGTTAAGGGTTCTGTTGCTGGCATGAAAGTCACATTGCTTTGCTTTGAAATGCTGTCAGTAGTGGGCTCCACTTCCATGCAGTACCTCAAAGCACAAGGTAATTAGAAAAAATGTTGCAATATTCAACTAAGGAATGGCTGCTGGTACAGATAGGGAGAGTTGGAGATACAGTCAGATAAGAAGTCCCTTTATCTGGTCATGCGTGACAAATTAATTTCAACTATACAAATTGTGGCAGCACTGCATATGAAGATGTTTAAAAACATGTTAATATTGATCTATTTAGCAAGAATTAATAATTAAAAACTTAGTTACCTACTTTTAGACATTGCATAGTGATAGGTTCAAGCAAGATAAACTCGTTGAAGATACATTTTTCTTTCACTTTTGAATGAGCTTTTCCCCTCGTTCTCAAGTTTTACTTATCCATTTATTATCCATATTACCTTTTATTAGCCATTACTGCAGCCTTCAGGAACAGGTGAGGAGCAATGAAATCTACCAGTAATCTCAGAATGAAAGGAGCACACAGAGGTATGTACAATTCACCAGTTTCTATTTGGCACTGTAACTGAACAAAACCCTTTCTGTCACGCCCCAGTACTGCTAAAATTGTTAATAGTATTTTACCTTGGAGCTAAGTGTCTTGTATCTAGTTTAATGTATGCATGCTGCACAATAATGTTTTAGTAGGATTTTGCAGCACATGTTCTTTGGTGTCCATAACATCAGTCACAAATTGATTTGACACTAGGAGGAATGCAGTGTATGGAGTGGTGCTCAGCAGTGGCAGAAGCCACAAGAGGCAGGTGTGTATGTTACCATGTACTTATTACTGTTATGAAAGCATTCTGTCTCTTGAGGCTGACATTCAGAAATGTGTATAGTCTAACAATAGACAACATGTGTTAACTTCTTGTGACCCACAGCCCTTGCAGAAGGGGAGACCAGCAGTGAAGTACTTAATAGGCTTCAACGGCAGTGGGTCAGAGTAAACAAGACAGACAATCACGTTAATCTAATTTATTCTGATGTTTTAGCTCTCTGTGGACACCAGTAAGCCACTTAGCTTCTATTGCTGCCTGTCCTTGGCAGCAAAAGAATCATCCACTTGGAAGAGTATCTACTGCAATTCTTTCTTCATTTTCATCTCCTTACCTTGTCTTAGACATTATTGCCATCTATCTTGACTAGAAGGATCAATCGAGTGCAGCCTTGGGTGCTATTATTTGGTTTGTTTCCCTTACAGAGTACTTGTGTAGACAATCACAGCAGTTTATGCAGCGGGATGGAGTTTTAAACCCGTTGCATATGCTTTCAGCTAGTTAACCTGTTTGACCAAATTCACATTGACCTGGCAGGTGAAAATGCCTCTCAAAAACCCAATTACAGAACTAGATTTGTTGAAAATAGTAGGATGCTAGTGAAGGTTTCCAGGAAGCTAACTCTTAAAGGAAGGACACTAGAGTTTTCAGCATTAAAAAAAAAAAACCAAACCAACCCCTTCCCCCCCCCCCCCAAAAAAACAAACCCACAAAAAAACAAAAACCACCACCAAACAATTCTCAAAGCAAATATTTATGAACCCAGTCTTCGAAGTTATAGGAAGTAAAAATAACTTTGGCATACACAGTTGAGGGGCAATATCCTTGTCAGTAAGTTTTCTCTATAGCAGAAGCTTACTGGTGGTGTTTGATGCTTAGGGATAGGCAAGGGACACAAGTCACTGAGGTTTCAGCAACGGTGGAGGTCCTATATTCAGTAGACAATTTCCTAAGGAAAGTAAAACTACAAGTGAGGGAAGGCTGTCCTGGGACCTCAGAGAATAAGTGATTACAGATCTGAGCAGGAAATTCAAGCTGTCCTGTTTTGGTTAATGCGTGCCCACCCTGCCCTTTGGACAATCTGTCTGTCTTGGGCAGGTGGATCCATTAAGTACATCTCAGACACTAGGGAGTCAGTGTTAGTGGAGAGAAAGAATATGCTGCTGGAGATGGGCCAAGTTCTGTCTCCAAATGTTTATGCATCTTCTCAGCTTTCATGGTTTCTCTGGTGATTACTTCCGTATATACAAAATTTGACAAATAATTGCAGTTTGAAGGGCATGCTTAATGGAGGTCCATAAAAATGATTCACAGGCAACTGTAAACTGAACTATTATGCTAAAGGATAAAAAGCTTCCTTAATGAGCTGTACAAGACAGTTATTGATGTATTTATGAAAACATTTCCAAGTACATGCAACCAGGGGAATTCAAAGATAAATATTTAAAAATTGGCTGACAGTTTTCTCACGTAGCAAAACTCCAGTTTCATTATAAGGCACTAAACTTATATATTTACGTGATTTGTAACAAAAAAAGAATCAAAACTTGCATTAAACCCCAGTATTTTTCCCTGTAACTGTGTTTATTTCTATTCATATGAAGAGATGAAGCATGAAGAAAATGGGCAGGCGAGGCTCAGAATATTAATAAGGTAAACCAGCATTTTTCCTATCCACATAATTAATTAGAGTCATGTCACAGAACTGTATTTAAGAGGAGAAAACCTAACAACAGTTTGGAGTTTGATTAAGTTTCTTTTCATCCAGTCATTGTTGTACACAATTAGATTATTCAAGTGTGATACTTAAGTGCTCACACTATGATTCATAACCTTGTTCTTCACACACCAGAGAGAGAGAAAAATTGCTCTATTGTTATGAATGTGATTAATATACGTATGGATCAATGCATGCCCTTTTAATGTTTATTATACACATGCACTTTTAGTCTGGGTAAATCATTAGCTCATGTTGTTACTTGCTCATCATAGGCATGCTGCGTTAGTCTGAACAAAACCAGAAGCATTTCAAGTGTTTGGGGCTGCCACTTGATTTGGCGTTACCTTGTCGGCTGGATGGCTTCTGTTCTTCAGTGCTTTAATAATCTGTAAGTGTTAAACACCACAATTTTATTTAGGATTACAGCTGCTGTGTTGTGCAACTCCTCCTGCTCATGCTATCAAGTTAGCTTTAGAGTTTTTATTAGACTTACCAATTTCTTAAGTTTATTGCACAATTATATATGGGGTATAGCCTACTGGATATGTTTCCTTGAAAAGATGGAGCCTGACTGTCTGAGGAAAAAAGTGACAAGTAGCCACTCAGTGCAAAACACTGACATTAGGCTTTACATTGCTCATGGGTAAAGCTATTGCCACTGCTAAAGAGAGAAGAGTTTCAGCTACTGGGGTCTTTGCTCTGGTGTCAAAAAGGTTGCAGTGAGGCTGAATTTCAAACTAGGTGATGATGCTGACCCCATTTTCACTTATAAATACAGGGAATAGATCATTTGGCTAAAGACATTAAATTCACAGATGTCAAGGAAGCATTTAGCAGCCTCCACTATGGCTTGTGACTCTTTAGAAGTGTAACATTTTAAGCTATATCTAAATTTCCACTGGGATACTAGGATTTGTTTTTTCTTTTTACCCTGATGTTACTTGATTGCTTTAAATTATACCTTTTTGCCTGATCCTTCTATTCCACCTGCTCTGTGAGGATGCAGTAGTTCTAGTCCATGAGAATCAGTGTGATAATAGCCTATTTAGAACGAAAGATGATTTATGTGTCAAGGACTGTGTCATTGGAAAACTAGTTTTAGTTGGTTCTTTCCATTTGGGAGCATAAGGGACGGAAAGTAGGATTAAGAATATCAAATGATGTGACAGTTGTGGAAACATGGGAGCATTCATGTTCTGTGTGAGTTTTCAGGCACTGGGTAAAACTTCAGTCTGCCTCTGTGTATCTGACTCGGTATGGAGCAGCCTGCGTTAATTACATCTTTAATCTCTCTTGCACCAAACTGTCAGTGATTGAAGGAAAGACATCCATTGATCAAAACCAGGTTTCTTCAAGCAGCTGTTGTGAAGCTAGTACAATGATTAGCAAACCCTGTATTTTTGCACCAACAGACACACCATCTTCCTTGCAAGCAGCTCATCTTATGCAATTCAGAGCCTGAATTAGGGTTCAGTGGAAAAACTTTTGTGGCTATTGTGAAAGTTCTGTATTTGATTTCTGGGCTCTTAGCACAATTAAAAAATGGAAGATTTTTATTTAAATAGATTTTATGAATTAGGTACTTCAACTTTGAGAGCCTTTACTTATGCCCCTGTTTTTTAAGACATTCCTGCACTAATAAGCCCCTGCTCAGTCTTTTTGCTCAGATGAGATGCTTTCTAATGTAAGCTAATGGGGATGCCTTTGTTTGCATCAGAGGAACTGAGGCATTGTCTGTGCAGGGCAGTTCACAGCTGCCAAGTCAGGGAAGAAGTCCTCAATGGCTCTGTGAGGTTGTCAAACTGTGTTACATCCCTTGTATTCACTGCTTTGCCTATTGCCTTGGGAAGATGTTGGCGTAAGTGCACAAAGGACCCCGCTCCTCTGCTGCTATTAACGTTAGATCCTGTTCTGTGTTGTTTTCAGAAAATACAGTGAGTAACATAATTTTCTGCAATTTTTAGCAGCTCCAGTTGCATTATAACTCAAAAATTGCCTCATCAAGAAGAACTTATGTTGGCCTGCAGCTACTCAAAAGGTCACAGAGACAATTTACTGTCCCCTCCAAGATAACCCATGATTCCAGTCTGCAGAATGGAAACATGTGACATTCATATGGGCAGAAGGGGCCCCTATTAGAGCTGAGCTTACATGATGCAGGCCCTCCAGAACTCCGAAAGCTATACAGAGCAGGCCTCTCCCTGAGCATCCCTCAGACAGGTAGCCTGGAGAAGAGGAGGCTCAGGGGTGATCTTATTACTGTCTACAACTACCTGAAGGGACATTGTAGCCAGGTGGGGGTTGGCCTCTTCTCCCAGGTAACCAGCAATAGAACAAGGGGACACAGTCTCAAGTTGTGCCAGGGTAGGTATAGGCTGGATGTTAGGAAGAAGTTTTTCACAGAGAGAGTGATTTCCCATTGGAATGGGCTGCCCAGGGAGGTGGTGGAGGCACCGTCCCTGGGGGTCTTCAAGAAAAGACTGGATGAGGCACTCAGTGCCATGGTCTAGTTGACTGGCTAGGGCTGGGTGATAGGTTGGACTGGATGATCTTTGAGGTCTCTTCCAACCTGGTTGATTCTATGATTCTATGATTCTGTAGCTGAGCATATCAAAGCATTGAGATCCACTCATTTATGGGGGTGCCTAATTCACCCAGGGCAGCTGTTCTGTTACATGAGAGTGCACAAAGACAGTCATCAGATTTCATCTTCACCCTGGAAGAATAGTTACCTTGGCAACTATCATATTACATGAGATTTTTGCTTGCTAGTAGCTAGCACAGTAGCTCGATCTGACATGTGGTACATAATGCTCACTGTGCTTCCTTAGATGGCAAGCCCAAGTTATGCTACTGGCAGTGTAGCAGGATGAGTTCATGCCACTAGCAGCTCCCCACTCAGATTTTAAGTTCATTAGTGCATTGCCTAAACAAGGGGCAGTACAGTGTTACACAGTAAAGCACTTTTGCCAAAAGTAAACCCCTTGTGCTTACTCTCCTTCACACCTTTAGTCTAAGATGTCTTATTAAACTTTATTAGTAGAAACAGACTGTATAGTTCCTGAAGAATCCTCTTAAAACTTTGACTGTGGGAGTTGGATTATTTCAAGCTGCCAGGGGAGGTATAGTCTGGATGTTAGGAGGAAGTTTTTCCCAGAGAGAGTGATTTGTCATTGGAATGGGCTGCCCAGGGAGGTGCTGGAGTTGCCATCCCTGGAAGTGTTCAAAAAAAAAAAATGGATGATGCACTTAGTGCCATGGTCTAGTTGATTAGATTGGGCTGGGTGATAGGTTGGACTGGATGGCTTTGGAGGTCTCTTCCAACCTGGATGATTCTGTGATATTTTTAAAAACCTCACACAAATAGAGTGTGTGTGCTTTGAGTTTCTAAAACACTCTAAGCAGAGAGCACAGTAATACCTAGTACCATTTTTACTTTGTCCTCTCCAGTTTAGGGCAGATGTAGTTCCCAGGAGCATGAATCACATTTTGAGGTAAGGAAGGACTTGGTAAGTACTGACAGATGGCATAACCCAGTTATCCAGATCTGACCTGCTTTTCAACCCCCTCCCTTGAATGTGCTTGCCCCTTACCATAGAATCTCATTCTCTATTGCTGCATAAAAGAAGAAAGTACCTTGTGCACTGCTGCATGTGCTCTTATAGCCTGCAGTCTAAAGGAAGCACTAGGTCAAGTCTCTGGGCTAAGTGAGGGATAGTGGGAGTAGATTTTTTTTTTGTCACATAAATACATTTGCTCTTAAATGAGTGGAATATGTCAGTGTGCTTTTCAGAGCATTCATGGATAAGGATGCAGACCTGATCAGGAGTGTTGTTTCCTGCTGTAATGAGCAGACCAAAAACTTCAAAAGGAGATTTCTAGCTGTGACTTGCTCTATGTGTTCACAAGGCCTGTCAGTCTGCTGTCCTCATTTGATTTAGGATGATGAAAACAGAAGCAAAATCAAACTCAGTGAAGTGAGTTTGGTTTGATGAAGTTACAACTCCTATACTCTGAGGAAGAAGTGATAATGCCTATGACAAGTCAGCTCTCATCTACCACATGGCAGTCACCAGACTTCTCAGCACTGGCTATCAATATGGGTAAAAATGTTTCCAATGGAGCCTAATTTTCAGCTTTCTGCCTTTGCAGTTGTTTGACTGGGACTTCTGGTTGGACCCGCCCCAGAGCTGACACTGAAGGTGTATGTCACTGCTTTCCCAAAGGTTAGGACATCTGCAACTCCAGGTTTTCAGTACTACCTGATTTTTCATCAGTTCAAATCAGTCTTTCGGTAAGCAAAATGTTCCCTATGCATAGTTTTATGGAATACGTGAGACTGGGCAGCATCACATCATAGAGCAGCTGTTGAAAAGGGAAACAATCTCATTTTCCCACCTTTAACACCAGATTACTGAGAGACTTCATCAGTAACATATTCTGTTTCTCTCAGATGTGTAAACAGTTGTATGAAGTCTCTAGCGTGAATGAGTTAAAATGATATCACTTTGCCTTCTTAAAACCTAATATTTTACTCCCAGTGAAATTGGGATGCAGTCCCTAAAAGCTCATCCAGTTTTTCAGCTGTCTGTAGAAGGGCCTTTGCACTCCAATTTTTTTGTCCATCTCTATTGGTTTTGAGATACTCCCTTCCCAGAAAACGTCTCTTATATGTAAAATACCAGGCCATAAATGCTCCTGCTACAGTGTGTTGTATTCAGGCATTTGAATCTGTGTTTGTGCTGGCATGCTGGAGAGAATAATATCCTTTGTGTGAACCTGAAACTGCTGAAAATGTGTTGAGGAATAACACACACTCAATTATGCAGAGCATCTTTCAGAACTCCTGCAGAGAACAACAAAACTGACAGCCAGAAATACACTAACAAAGTTGCACGAAGCATTTGCTCAGCAGAGTGGGATTTCCTTCCTGTGCGCTAAAGAACAATGACAAACAACATGCTTGCTGCTATATTAATGGGGTTTATTTCACTACAACTCATAAATCATCACGTTTCTCAGCTTGTGCTTTTGCAATTCAAAACCTTCCTGTAAGATTCTGCTCATACCTTACTCATGCTCCATCCCTTCTGATAAATTTGCCAGGCAATGAAATAGGATAGGAATGTTAGGGCATTACTGAGAAGAAGACATGGACTCTCAAAGTAAGGAAGAACGACAGTGTGACCCTTGTGTCTAATCGGCTAAAATCCTGCCAGGCAGCTTGTGAAAAACATATACAATTTTAAACTCTTGTGTGGAATCTGCTAGGGCATTGTCCAGGTTTTTGTTTTTCAGTTAAGTTTTTTATCTTAGATATTCTTTGTGATCTTTATTTTTATCAAATAACTCATACTTAACCAGTGTTTGAAAGCTAACAATTAGACAGAGTTCTACACAGGGGTGTGATCCATACTGTGCAGACACACAGGGGCTTTTTTCTAATGATGATATTTAATCTCCTTTTCCCTGCTGCAGTTCTTAAAACTAATAACTCCACTCTCATTGCCTTTACAAGGAAAATGTTGAAACGTGACCGAGCCAGGTTTTCCCTGCAAGGCTAAATGAAATTAAAGCATCTTGACTTGGATCATTTAATAATCTAAGGTTTTCATTGATGATGGGAAGCTGAACAAAATTTCTTAATTCTGTTGTCTTCTCTAGACTAAAATCAGCATGTATGAAAACTTTCCCTAAAGGAAACTGTCCAACAACCACCTGTGCTGTTGATGCTGTAATGCCTGGCTGGTTTACTCTTTACACACAAACAGAAACCTGGTAAGTGAAGCTGAATTTGTTAATCATTCTCCTTTGGACTATCAGACGATCTGAGGCAAAACAGTTGCAGAAATGGAGCTCAGTAAAGCTTGCTTCTCCCAGAGCAGTGATTTTTGTCTTTGCATTAGATTATGAGCTACCTGTTTTTCAGACCAGCTTGCTTTCTAAATAACATAGCAGCTACCGCTGACCTATTTTAGTTTTAAAAAGGTCCCTTATTTAGTCATTATTTATATTTACTAGCTCTTTTCATGGCTTTCTTAGCTTGTTCTGTCTTGTAAGTTCAGTTTTGTGGTTAGGTTACTATTTTCTCTGTTCATTGTGGCGATTTTCAAATGTTGAGTCTTTCAACTATGTTATTCTACTCAAGGCAGTCAATGTCACCTATTGAGGGTGCCTGAGAGTTCACACTAGAAATGTTATTTTCTAGTGCTTATCTACAGGCTGTACAGCTGTACAGGCTTCTTGTTGTCTCTCTCTTGCTAATACTTGGAGAGATTGCAGTTAAGGACCTTGGTCTATCAAGTGAGTTGGCAGCTGAAGCTTTCCGTGTCGTCACTTGCAGACTTCCCCATTCTTGTATTCTAGTTGTTTTTATGAGACTACTGCATGTAGAAAACACCATGAGGATAGTTCTTCAACTCTGTTTAAACCTTTCAGATGCTATTGATGCAGTTTTCTCTGCTGGACAGGAGGCATTTGAGTGATTGTTTGTAGCAGAGTACTTTCTGCAGTCTGTCAGCATAGTTTTGGAAAGCAGCTAGATAGTATCATGCATTAGTAATCTAATGACCCTTTCTACTCACGGCCATTTCTTCACATCTTAAGCAGTTTGGCAACACTAAGAAAGTATCTGACAGTTCAATACAGTTGTGTAATAGGAGTTTTTCTAGTTAGATTTCACCCTTTGGCTGTTTTCATCACACAGGCAATCCCAGCAGCTAGAATTTATAGGAAGCCTCAGAAGATAATAGAATTAATAAAGGCAATTGACTCTGGAAGTCGGCTTTCCTTCGAGGCAAAAGCCATTTCAGAGCAGTTTATCTGTGTGGAAGGTAGGGTGGTGCTTTGGCTGGTGTACTGCCTGCAGGAAAACCATGCTGCAGGGATTAGAGTCTCGTTCTATGGCCATGCAAGGAACACACAGCCTGAGTCATCTACTTGGAAGTCACTGTGATCCTGTTTATCCCTAATTACTATGGACAATCCTTTATTACACATATTAATTGGCTTTACCAGCTGTTCAGTAAAGAGAAAGCACTGCAAAAGATTTCTCTGCCAAAAAAAAAAAAATGCATTACAACCTCAAACAATTGGGCTAATTTTCGCTTTGGCACAAGCATAATTCCTTACCAGGTACTTAATAAATTCAGAAATACCTGAAGATGCAGGCTTAATGTTTGCTTTTTAGAAGTATCCTTCTGACAGCCACTTGAATGCTCAAATGAAAAGTGAATGCAGGGTTTTACTAAGAGCAGCTGATAATGACATGAATTAATGTAAGATTGATTTTTTTTCACTTACTGTATTTATATCTAGCAGTGATTTCCTCTTTTGCACTTTTAAGAATTGCTTTTAAAGCAGCAAGTGTCTTGTTTCATAGGGGTGTTTTACTCTGTTAAAACTTGCAGTTTAAATGTATATAGTAGTCTAACCTAAATGACAGCTTTGGACTTTGCCCTAAATACAGCAGTGTAAGTTGTTTTACTTTTGTTCCTACACTCACCGTTTTTATGCTAGGTCTTTATTTTCTCCACACCAGATATCTTGAATTTCACTTTTGGTATAGAATCATAGAATGGTTTAGGTTGGAAGGGACCTCAAAGTTTTACTTCCAACCCCCTGCCATAGGCAGTGTGTTAGTAGAAGAGCACTGGTTATTTTGCCCAAAGCGTCACTGTTCCTTAGTGCAAGGATTAAAAGTAAATAAACATATCATTTTATTTAATTGCAGCCAAAGCTTTTATAAATGACATGTTGAGGAGTTGCTCAAATTAACTGAGGTCTTGATCTCGTAAAATTAGTCTGAGGCCATATTGTTTTATGGATCTTTATCAATGGAACTTCTCTGGGTGTGTAAATTTAAGCTCAGATTTCTGAAAATCAACATTTTTGGATTGGATGGTGCACTTCCATAAGTTAATTCATTAGACACTTTATCTGGAGAGAATTTTATATCCATGGTTTTAATCCTGCACTGACCATGCTTTAAAGGTGTACACACATACTTCTCCTTACAGACCTGAAAGACGTTTTGAATGCTCAGAAGACACAATGCCAGTCAGGAGGTACATGCAGTGTATCCCTCTCCAGAAGTCACGTAGTTCAGCCCATGAATTGCATGGTGTGGAGGGCTCTGACAATAAGCAGGTTTGAACGCTCATCTGGTGTACAAGTGCTGATTCCAGTGAGGTAAGAACAGTGGCTTGAAAGACAGTTTTATCTACAAAAAAAATTTTACCATGCACTGGGGGGGAAGCAGATCCTTCAGCCTTAGTGGAATCGCGGCTGTGCAGTGCCAAAGCTGCTGACTAACACATGACACCACTGCTGCCAAGGCTGCTCTGCTCATTTGCAGAGGTCGAGGATGACTCAAAAGAGCACATGTTCCACATTAGTGCCCAGAGGCAATTTCTGTTTACATCATGACAATGTCAATTATCACCTACAACACTCCTGCAAGGAGTAAAATGGCACTGACAAAGATGCAATTATTTGGTCATTTGCTTCCTTAGTCCTCTGATAGTGTCAGTGTCACACTGCTTCTCTAGTGCAGCCTTTAAGAGCCTCGAAGCTACTGTGTATTGTGAGCTGTAGCTTCCCTGCCTGTGTCTGCATGGGGAAATCCGCTGTTTAAAGAAAACCTCTTGGAGGGTTCTGATGTGGCACACCAAGCAACCTTGCAATTCTGCTGGATAAACTAAGCAGATGATTGCAGTGGAGTTGTAACCCAAATCACGTTTGACAGAGAGAGAAGGGGTGAATGAACTGCAGGTGTTAAACCTTCCTCCCTCTGATTTCACTTCTGCAGTGTTAAATGCTACACAAACTGTTCATTAGGCCCTGGCTGCCAATTTGAGCACTGCTGCAGAGTTTGCAGATGACTGTTACTCCATGGCTGCAGGCCAGCCATTGGCCATGCTGCTCTGATGGAAAAAGGAGAAATGTCAGTATGACTCAGTGTGCTGTCAGGTGGGAGAGACCCAGGGGTTGTCTGGTCCCCAGAAGCAGTGGAGACTGGAGGTGACAAGACTGAGTTCAGTGCCTGAGTCTCTAGGATGGCTTCAGGGGCAAGAACTGTAACTAGGCTTACACTGCTGCCATTGAGTCGTCTTGATGCATTATTGGCTGTGACTTTTATGTACAAATGCTTGTTCCTTTGAAGTTGGCCTTTACCAGCCTTGTTCCTCAAAGGTATCCCTCTGAATTTGCACAACTCTTGCTGCTCACTGGTGCCATTTTGACAGCACTTACAGGAGCAAGGGGAACGCAGCAGGCACAGTCAGGCACTTCCTGTAGGCTGCACTCAAGGAGCACTGGAAGGAGCTCTGCTGGCTACTGTTTTTCTGCACAGACAAGATTGTTTTCTCCACCAGGACAGTAATCTGACAGAGCTTAATGAATACATTCTGTTTAGAGAGACACAAAGAATTAAAAAAGCCAAAAAGAAGCTGTCAGCCTTTTTTTCCTGATTAGTATATTTAATGCATGTGCTAATGATGTATTGAACAGAAAATCTGGAGCAGGACAGAACTGCTTCCTTACCACAGGTGAAGTCTGTTGTTTGCTTGGGTTTTCCCCTCTTGCCTCCAAGGAGAGCTAGAATAACTTTTATGTGATTTTCTATTTGCAAAAAAAAGTGTTGTTGAAGCATAACTTCCTTTTCTGAGTCTCTTGCTTTCAGTAATAGATTGTTAATGTAAAGAAACTGAAAGAATCTGATGATGAAGCTGAAATATTTTGTTTGATCATTTTCAGAGTAGCAGATATGGAGAATTTCTTCCCAGGCAAATTTATTGCCTACATTTATATCATTACATAGTCAAAGAAAACAAATTTTTCATGTCATAGGAATTGTAACAAATTGCAATGTGTCACAACTGCAGACTATCCTGGAGAATTGCAGGGGTTTGTTAGAGCTCTTACTAGTAATAGGGATGAATTTTACAAACATGTTTGTCTTTTCACACAATTGAAATACAGATTTTAGGGTTATTTGACCTCTTAGCATCCCTCTCCAGCATGAAGGCAGGTATAAAACAAATGCAAGGGATTAGGGTATTGCTCTTAAATAGAAAATCTATTCTGGACTTAGTGTAATATGTATCTGTAGATGGGCCACAACCAGTCGTACTGTGTTGCTTGTAGGAAAAGTGAATGTTTATACAGGGTCCCCAGGTCAAAATTCACTAACAGCCTTAAGTGACCTTACATATGTAATTCTGCTCGACAAAACAAACCACAGTGTCAATCACAGGAATTGCTCGTGCAACAAAATGTTCCTTGTTGATAGTGGCATTTAGAAGTTGCAGGGGAAGTTTTTATCCTTCTCAGTGATTAGGGCTGAAAACCTAATTATAACATGTTATAACATCAAGTGATGCATTCCTCCAGCTATTGCTCCCTTTGAACACATGTAAGGGGCTGTAGAAGCAATTACAGTTCTTGTTGTGATAGAAAATAGAAGCATGTTCTGAGAGCTGTGCTGAAAGTGTTCCGTAACAAACCCTTTCCTGACCTCAGGGAGGTTTTTGATGCTGAGCTAACATAGACCCCACTTTCAGCCATTGCAGCAGAAGAATTGGACATTATTATTGGTTCAAAGCCAAAATGGATAGGTGAGACGTGCAATTTACTCCTGGCCATCAGCACATGAATGAGATTACCATCCCTTTCATCTTGGAAAAACCTACAAGTCTGCTCATTTTATTGACTGATGAATTTACCAAGACATTTAATGTCTGTTTAATTTACATTAAACAGTGTCCAGACTGAGCCTATAAGGAAGTGAGCATTCAAGGATGATTATTGATACCGTAAGTATCTACAATACATAGTTAACTAATTATGGAATAATTGTGTCAGTGCTGCAGGAGGAACCAGAGTACAGAATATAGACTTACTCTTTTGAAGCTCAACTATTTCGTTGATATTTTTAAGTGGGTCAGCCAGAGCACAGAAATTTGCAGTAGCAGAAATTGCTAATTAATTGCATTGCACAGGAACATATTCTCTGGCCTTGTTTATCAAAACACTGCCAAAATCTAACCAGAGGGACTGACACTTTTCTGTCATTGGCATGATGGGTTGCTGATCTGTGGTGGAAGAGGAAGAGATTATAAGTGTATGTTTAATTCTTGAACTGTTAGAAAGTTCTCTACTTTGTGCCTACTTGAGTTCTTAGTGTAGTCCTTTTCCAGTTCAGGCCATGCCATGGGAAAATCTTTGCTCCACTGGTTGGCAAACTGAGTTAGTTCTTGTATTGGAGGACCAGGAAAATTAGTTTCAGAGATTCAGCAGCCCAGTAGAGACTCTACATCATCTGCCTCAGCCTGCCGTCTTCCTGCTAAGAGATGTTGCAGAAGCCAGGCTGCAGGTCTGAGTTGAAGTTCTTTTCATACATGTTATCTCCTGTGCATGTCAGAACTTCCTAAACAAGGATGACAGACCAAATTTTCAGATAAATTTACAGGGGAAAGCCACACGCTTGTGCTTATGCCAGATTCCTTGCCCATAAGTTGGGTTAATTCAGACAATGGGCTCACATTATTTGACCCACTTGCCTAAAATAAGCTAGGAATAGAAAAATCTCTCTGTATTACCTACAAAATTCAAGTTAGTTTAGGATGCATACAGTGTGACTTACTGTGTTTGCATTAGTTAATGGACCTACATTTCTTCCTTAATTGTGTCTGCAAGGCAAATCTGCAGATCCTATAAAAATCATCTCTCTGCCACTTATTGAGGTGTAGCTCTAAAAAAGAAATATGAAGAATGTTCTAAGACTACAGTTTTACACACTAGCTTTCACACCAGTTCTTCAGATGTGAGATGCTTAATCAACTCCAAGACTCTTGTTTGCATCCTGTGTTCAGAGAGATAATTAATTTATACTCTAGAAAGATGATTGTGAGCCATTCAGTGCAGTTATGGCACATGACTACAAATGCATGTTTTGCTTAGAATTCTTCAGTTCTTAAGACAGGAAGTCTTCCCTGTGTTTTATTTAGAAATGAGATCATGGTTGCAAACTAATTCAGCTACACTATATATGTCCTAGTCTATCAGCCCTGAAGAAAAGTTGAATTAAGGGAACAGGTTTAATCAGGGTTTTTTTCAATGTTTAAAATGCTCTGGGACTGGTTTTGCAAACAAGTATCACTGAAGCCGAGTTTCAGCAATCCAGGTTGAGTAAGAGTTAACCAAAAAATACGTGTAAAAGCTGAGACTGAAGATAGCTGTGTAGGGGAACATATAGCATGTCCTTAGCCCTGTGTGCCTCAAAGCTGTTCTTATAAAACTATCTGAAGGAAAAAGAATATAGGCACTTTACAGAGTGTGTGATCTGTATGTCCATTACAAGAGCCACAGGTACCCACACTGTGCCCCTTACAGTGCAGGGTTTCAGAGTGGAGGCTCTTTTTATCTCTTGCTACCTTCAGCACTCATTTTGTCATTCTGAACACTCTGAGCTCTTTATCCCACAAACCTGAATAGCCTTTTGAAGTGTTTACATTCAAAGCCTTCAGCCAAAGTTAGTATTTATTTTCTGTATCATTTTGTAGGATTCTTTTCCATATCATAACATGGGATTTTTTTCTTTAATTGATGGTGCTGTTCTTATCTTTAAAAAAGTGTTTCTGTACTGTCTTTTGATGATTCTGTTCTTTATGGACTGGCTACTGTAGGGTTAACAGTGGGACTCAATGACCTTCAGGGTCTTTTCCAACCTAAATAATTCTATTTCAATAAGTGTATGTGACTTGTATTATTTAATGTGTTCCTAACATCAGTGGAGATGCATGAGCCTGACAATTCCATTGCGTACTTGCAGATGTAGAAGAATAAGAAAGGAAACAGCCAAGTCACTGTGTGTTATGCCAGATGCTTGCTTTCACATCTGGGATGTGTTTTGCTAGCAGATAGAAATCACTCTTCCACTCCTACCTAAAGAAGCCAAGTACTCATACTGCCCACGTGGTGTGCCACAGAAATACGGGACATCTGCTGCATGTGAGTGGCTTTCAGTACTTTCTAATCCTTGGAAAACTTTTAAGGATGTTTATGTTCTAATCACTTAATATGACACTTGGCTTTTTATTTAGTGAGTTGCTTAGTTAAGTTACGCATTTCTCACTCTGAATTCTACCTGGCTCATTTATGAAGCTACTGAATGATTACTTGATTTCCTTTTTATACCTCCGTGCATTTCCAGAAGCAATGCTACTAAGACAGTACTAGAAGCTCAGAGCTGCACATCTGGAGCATCACTTTACAAGGTATTGTTTCTGCAACTATAATTTCTGGATAAACTTACAATGTTCACTTACCTGCTTAAGGCAACCTCAGTTCAACAGGTAAGTAATTATTTTCTTCTTTTCTTTTTTCTTCTCTTTTTTTCCACTTCCAGAACTGGCAATGAAGCTGTATGTTCTTCATTAAACTTTTATTTGGGAAGGAAAATATATGACAATTTAAGCTAAGTGCAGAGCACAAAGGAAATATTTTGAATGTGTTAAATGTTTTTGAAAATACTTACTTCATTTAATCGGTGCTGGGCAAGATCTTGCAGATACCTTTCAAAGGATGTCCAGTTTTCTGAGTATTGTTTTCACAGGGGGAAATTATTTGAGTGCAATATAATAAGATAGTGTGGAGAAATTAACTGGTAAAAAGATTTCAGGTTAACAGTCAAAATTGCACACTGAGAATTTGCCTATTAATTATTTTCACTGCAAGTTCCCTGTGAAACTTTAAGTCTTAGGGGGTCATTTGTCAAATCTTCAGTTAATGTTTCATTAAAAGTAATTTAAACTTGTGGAGAATGTAAGTAAAATTTGCAAGTGTACATTATCTCCCCCCAGCTTCACACTGTCTTGACCCTTCCAGCTAACTTTGGCTGCTGCTCATCAAATATTGAGCAGCTGTTAGTGTAATTGTATTCACTCTACATCCCTATAAAAGATAATCAAGTCTGGGCTTGCCAGGGAGGCCAAGCAAACAAGAGGAGCTAAAAAAACCCCAGACAAAACCCAACAACAACAAAAGGAAGAAAAAGGCCATTGCCAACATACCGCATCCTGAGTTGGGGTTAATGAAGTTAACTGACACTTCTCCTTGGCATTTGTCTCATCCATGCTGTTCAGGAGGCCACAAGGAAGGTGAGAGTTCAGTACCAGCTTTATGGGGCATTTTTGATGCTGCTACTCCTGGAGTTTATGAAAAAGAAAGTATGAATTAGAGCATTAAAAAAACAAATATAATCTTTGTTCTTAAAAATATTTAAGAATATTCAATTGAACTGATTGAGAGTGGTTTAGAATGAGACAGTGGTGGTGGTGTAGAGAAGACGTGCAGGTGTCTTAAGAGCACACTGCTGCTTCTGTCCTGCTCTTTTAATTGTTATGAGGCAGAAATACATATTTTTAAATGCTTTTTCTAAATATTTGAGTTGATGTTTGCTAAGACTTGGGGGTAGGCATAACTAATTTTAAAGAACACTGTGCACCTATTTTAATGAAGTCACTTCAGTCTCTGACCAGGAGGATGAATTGTAAGCTTTCTCAAGGAGGTAAAATCCTATCAAATGGCCTTTGACATTTGATATAAATCATAGTTTGTATAAATTTATCCCATTAGAGGCACACAGGAACTACGGTATGCGATTTTGGAGGTAATGCATTAGTTTAAATGTATTTGGTCTGATTGACACTAGCAGAACTTAGTTTATTGCATGTATGATCAGGACTTAAATACAATGGTTTGTCTAGTTTCACCAGTGTGACTGGAAGAGCCTTGCCCAGTACAGGTTAGCCTGGTGGATGGCAGTGTTCAAGCTGTGCCCATTTAGTGTCCGTGGAAAGAAAATCCATTTGAGCAGATCTGGAGAAGCAGCTAGCAGTAGTGCTGTGACAATTTCAATTAAAGGTCTGAGAATGGTAATTATGTTTACATACCAGCAGTCTGATTAAATGTAAACTAATTAAGTGAAAAGCTTAAACTGTGACCTGAATTACTCTTGCTGCATCACAGTTGAATTTCAGCAGAGTTTTGGTATGATGGAAGCTTTCTTTTTGTACATGTGCAGGGTATTGCCAGTATCACTGGTATAATCTGACCCTTTCCCTACTTCTTCCTCCTAGCTTCAAACAACCTCTAGCTGGTTTTGGATTCAGCTCTTCAAAATCTTATTCATAAAGCAAGATTTCCACTATTTCCACTGGTACAAGAAACTGAATTGTGAAACTGTTGTGTAGATAATACATCTTTTGAAGTTTTAGAGGGACTTGGGCAGGAGGGATGTGCCTGAGTCCAGCTCTCTGCTGAAGCTTCTCAGTGCTCTGAGAGGAGTGGCTTACAT